>NC_084482.1:200782442-205582442 GCF_030035675.1 Rhineura floridana
TAGTATGTGTTTTAAGTTGTCTCCTCATTATTTTGTTGTAGGTCAAGGTGGATCCCCGGCAGTTCCGTATTTTACTTTTCAGAGTCGATGGTAAGTCTTAGGATGGGCAGTAGGGATGGTTCCATCAGTTTTTCATGTATCCAATCTTAAATTCAGCTCTCCTCATTTCTGCAGCAATTTGTGATTTAAAAAAATCCTTATGAAAATTCTCCAGAATTTTAGTGCGAATTTATCCTAATAAACACATTTCTGTACTCTGTTTTGACTAACATTTGCAACAACATAAAAATCCCAGCAGAATGGGAGAGAGAGCCAGATGTTTCTCTTTGGCCCTCAGGAATTGAAATGAATGAAGGGAGGAGGGGAGGGAGGGGGTGTGGAGAGGGGAACGATTCACACACCCACCTAAAAGCATTGGAGCAAAGCATCTGCAAGCACTAGAGATCCGGAGTGAAGACATTTGTTCCTTCCCTTTTCATATTATCAGAGGATTGGCTTAGTACAGATATACAGCGGGAAAACTGTGATAGCTTCTGTTTGCCAGTAACGTCATGTGAACCGTGCAAATTAAAAGGGGATGTGAGTAGCACCAGACCCACAGTAAATCCCCGTGTAGATGAGCCCTATGTTTCATTTCGCATATTGTTTCAGAAACTGCAAATTTGATAATTTGGCTTGAAATACGAACTAAATTTAATTTCTCCTCCATCCCTAGTGGGCAGGGGTGATGAATCCATTAAGGTTTTTAAAAATGCCTGCCAACCCCCAATTGAATTGACTGCCACAGCCACCAGCATCAGGGAGGGGTAGATTGCAGCACTCTCTGCTCTGGTGTCCTAGGACGTTGCTGTCTTCTCTGGTCTAGCAATTTCCCTCCCCGCTGAGGAGCAAAAAGCAGGAAGGAGCGCTCCAATCTATTCTCAATGAGGAAGTAATTTTTTGTGGGGAGGGGAGAGAAAATCACAAGAGCAGGCCAGCGGGGGGGGGCAATGGAGGCTGATGCCTTTTGGTACTGATGGGACAGTTAATGGTAGGCAGAGCCAGGGTTCACAGTAGAAGAGCCAACCAGTCACAGTTTTTCTCCCCATCCGCCTTCCTTGCAAATACGCAGGATAGAAGGCTGCAGGCCTGTGCCCACTTACATGGGAGTAAGCCTCACTGAACTCAGTGGGGCTTGCATATACGTAGGGCTACATAGGATTGTTCTGCATGCACACACATAATGAATGAAAGCAGTCTTCTTTAAACAGTTGACAATTCAGTTCAATGTTGTCCCATCATGGTTCCTAAAATTGACCTCTTATATGGATTCACTGAAATACTACATTTTTAAAACAGTCCTTTTAACTTTGTGCATACACTCATTAAATAAAAGGTCAGTGCAAACAAACAGCCCTTCCAAACAGGCCAGTTTTGTTTGCAGCTACCTGGCAACAAGACAGAGGTTGACCCGCATCTCCCCTTTGACCCACACCAGCCAGGGCAGGCAGTGTGTGTGTGGAAAAACTTCCTCTTTGCTCTGCCTGCTCCCGGCTGGTGCAGCAAAGAGGCCCAGATCAGGCTGATTGCAAATAATGTGAAGGCAGCAAGGCTGGCTCTGGATCCAGATGATTCTGTTGTAGCCTAGCTCTGCCTACTCCCAAAATGCCCCATTTCAGGGGTTCCTGCTGATTATCACTGGTGGGGATACCGCTGGTGGTAAAGCCCATCTATCATTTGGGCAAGCACATTGGGGCACTCTTCACTGGCAAGGCTCCCCGTAGAACCAGGCAGGGCTGGATAGAGTGACACCTCTGCCTATACAACACCCCCCTCCACACAATGGATTGGGGGATTGAACTGCTCTGCCCATCAGATGTATTAATATATTCCATTTGGCTTTGGCTCCACCTACTTTTGCACTTCAGCCACACCCACTTTGGCATGTGGTCCTCAGATCAAAAAAAGAAATTTTGAAGAAACCTTTTAAGCAGTTTTTGTTTCAGTCCGAGAGATGTCCAAGAACCTCAAGTCTTCCCCTCTTTTCTTGTTGCAGGCCAAGATGGATCCATTGCATGTTTTACCATGCAATCAGGATGTTTCACTGTTGGTGGTAAGTCCTAAGGAGCTGCGGTCTTGGGCTTACTCCATTTTGTGGCATTTGCCAAGTCTTTGGCAGAATATTACTTGATGCTACTTGATATCCCGATAATCTTGAATTGTTTCTGTAGCTGACCAAGGCGGGCCCCACCATTAGACCTACCATTAGTAAGATGGCTTCCTCAGGCAGTAGATTTTGGCTGCCACAAAACTGAAATTCGTTTCAATGCTAGCCAGAACTAGAGACCTCCAATGTGCCTCATCTTGTCTCCTTTGTGTTTCCCCCCCACAGGGCATCTTATAATCTCCAAACAAACCTCAGATTTATTGGTAAGTATTCTGGAAATTAAAATGGCAGCTACACAACTACCTGGCCGAGTTTGGAAAGCTTTGGAGTGCTCCCTCCTCTGGAATGCTGTTGAAAGTGCTGCTGCCACCACCACTGCTACTCTCCACCAGATAGGCATGCCAGAGTTTGATGTGGATGAGGGGGTCCATCAGAGGTTACCTTGCCCAAGGCCCCTCAAACCTAGAGCCAGCCTTGGTGTGTATGCAGATCGAGGCGGGCTTCATTCTCAGTGGCCCCCACTGGGTTCCATCAGACGAAATAGTGTGATTGCAACCTAAGATATAGGTTGGAAGAGCATATAGGCCACATCCACACCATGCATTTATTCCACTTCACAGTCCTGGCTTCCTTCAAAGAATCCTGGGAGCTGTAGTTTGTGAAGGGTGCTGAGAGTTGTTAGGAAACCCCTATTCCCCTCACAGAGCTACAATTCCCAGAGTTCTCTGGGAAGAGGGATTCTGTTAAACCGCTCTGGCAATTGTAGCTCTATGAGGGGAACTGGGTTCTCCTAACAGCTCTCACCATCTTTCACAAGCTACACTTCTCAGGATTCTTTGGGCGAAGCCTGGACTGTATAAAGTGGAATAAATGAATAGCGTAAATATGGCCCATGTCTGGGAGAATCCGTGTGTGTGTTGCTGTGAACTCTTAGCGGGAAGTGTGGGATATAAATGCTATTTATAAGACTGGATTGAAATCTCCACCTTCTTCCTGTATATTCTCCCTCTGTGAAAATGTGGACTAGTTTTCTTTGGGGGCAAGGAGAGGAACCATTTCTCTGAATTTTTTGGGTTGAGGTTTACTATTTACTTTTCTGGGTCTCAAGAAGAAGTGCAGATGGCAGAAACCTGTGCGTTAATCCTCACCCCACTTCCCACCAGCCATACTTCCCAAGATGCTTTGGGGGCAACATGGTGTGGCATGATTTGGCGTTGCTGCCAAGGGTATTCCAGGAAGTGGGAGTAGTGGGAAGTTATGGAGAAGGACTGCCTTGTGCCACTGTGAGCGGCATGGGAATTTTGGCTGTGAGTGGCACAGGGAAAAACCCTGGTCAAGGTGTAAGGATCCATACACTAAGCCTCTGCCCCCTCCCCAGAATTATGGAGAAATCCACCCTGAATTTTGTGATGGGTTTGTTTTGCTCCCACCCACCCAAAGAACTTCTGAAAAATAATTTTTTGAAATTTTTGGCACAGCCCTAGCTTTCTGTTAACTTAAGCCTGCGATTCTATGCATATTTACTCAGATGTAAATCACACTGAACTCAATAGGGTTACTCCCACCCACGTATCCCACAGCAGACCCCAGATAAGGCTAACATAAAACTTAAAGTTATAACCAGTTAGAAGAAGTGGTCTTATATATCTTTTGGTATAAGCTCTCTTACTTACCCTATATGACTCTCTCGGATTGTACTTTTAGGAAGTTCTGCTCCTGTCCAGGCCGAGATCCGGTTAGAGATAAACTGAGCCCCTTCGGGAGAGCTTTTGGAAACCTTGGACCAGAGCAATGCCAATGAAGAATCAACTTTATGCTGAAATCAATGCTTTGCTTCTATTACTTGTTCAATCCACAATGTCTGAGGCTAAGCAAAGAGGAAAGCTGCAAGCACTTCTATGCAAAGTCTTTACCATTCTCCTTCCAAAACTCAGGGAACTCCAGGAGCAATAGAATCATGTAACGTTGCCTTATCGTTATTTTGATGGTTATTTCAGTCCATTCCAATTCAGTGGGATTTCCTCGAGTCCTGTATAAAAGGGCTTTTAGGGGGGGAAATAGAAATGAGACACATTATTTATCCCAATCCGGGTGCAGGTCTGGTTTGGGGACTACCTTAGTGGATGACTTGTGGAGGTGCATCCTTTTTGGACTTAGTGGATTCCATACCATTGGCCAAAGCGTCCTTCTTGGGCATCTGTCTGGAAGAGGAAATGGAAGGAAATAGGAAGCTACCTTATACCGAGTCATACCATTGGTCAATGTTGTCTACGGTACACTGACTGGCAGCGGCTCTCTGGGGTTTCATACAGGGAGTCATTCTCAACCTTACCTGGCGATGCCAGGACCAAACCTGGGACCTTCTGCATGCAAAGCAGCTGCTGTACCACTGAGCCGTGGTGGTTCCATCTGACAGATCCCAGAAGATGAGGCCCCGTGGCCAATGCCCTCGAGGTTCATTTGGGTTCCATACTGACCCCTGTACTATTTAACATCAACATGGAACCACTTGGAGAGGTCTTTTGGGGATTTGATCCCATGAACATGTTGACGACACACAGCTCTCCTTTTGCTTTCCATTCTATGCAAAGAAAGCTGTAAAGGTTCAGATTCTATGTTTGAGCACAGTGGTGGGATTGTGCGTTGGCTAACAAACAGACTTAATTCATACAAGACATACAAGACAGTTGGTCCGTAGGAAAGCTGATCCAGAATTAAGCATACAACCTACAGTGGATTGGATTGCACTCTCTTTGAAGTTTGGGGGGGGGGGTTTACAATTGGATCTGTCTTTCTGTTTGAAAATAATGAGTCAGAAAAATAAACTCTGGATGGGTTATGTGTGTATGTGCCCACTCCTCCCCCAACTCATATTTAGCAATAGACCAAAGCAAGCTCACATGTGGTCTTTCCACTAGGTGGAGACAGTATTCTGTATGTTCATGTGATGCAAATGGAGTGTGTTGTTGCCCAATTGTATGTCATGATCGCTGCTTTTTACAACCAAATCCCAGTGTTAATACACAGCCTGAACAACTGCAATGTAACATACTGAATTTGCGCTATTGTAGTTTCTATGAGTAAGTAAAATGATGTATGTTAATATTTATATCTTATATTCTCTACTTGCAAACGCTGGATTTTGCAACCCAGCCCCCCCCTTTATTGGGCTCTAAGAAAATTCTTGCTCTTAAAAGAGGAATTATTTTTCAAAAACCTTTATTGCTGGAACTTCTGCTGACCTCAGTGACCCAGAGATGGTGGTGGGTCTGTAGCAGTTCTTGGTCACTTAGATTCTGTTTTTCTATTGTGGTTTCTTTTTATATCTTTAAGCTCAGATGTGAATTTTCAGTGGACCTTAGTGTGTGTGCGGATAGATGCAATGTGGTTATAAATTTCTACATGCCAAGGTTGCTCCTTAGGATATATACCACTGGAATGTTACAAACACTTTATGTTGTCCTTCTCATCAAATAACCTGTTTCAACGTTTACCTTCTTGGAGGGGGGTTTACATCTGTGCCCTTTCATGGAAGGAGCATTAATACTGTGACAGAACACTTACGGGGCAACATTGCAAAATATAATCTTTTTGTCACATGCTTTTTCTTTACAAAAATAAAATGGTTCTCTCTTGCCAACCTTTGTTGTCCTGCACTTTTTTTCCTGCCAAGTTCTGTATTTCTCTCTTGGGCATTACTTGGTCTCTCTCTCAATTGACCTTAAGGCCACACAGTCCCTTCTCTCAGTCAAAGAGGGCCCAAACAGGTTCTCTGAATGACATGGGATTGGAACAGCAAGGACTCCCCGTGTTATCATCTCTTCTTTAGCCCACCATTAGCAAAGCTGATAGGATCTGTCGCAGAGCTTGGAAAAGTTACTTTTTTGAACTACAACTCCCATCAGCCCCAGCCAACATGGCCACTGGATTGGGCTGATGGGAGTTGTAGTTCAAAAAAGTAACTTTTCCAAGCTCTGCTCTGTGCAACACCAAATAACTTCTAAAATAAAGAGACAAATGAAAGACAAGCAGGCCTAGAAAAACACACCTGGATTCCCTACCCTTTACAATCCTGGTTTCTCTCCCCCCGCTTGCCCTCCCTAAGGATCCTGGGAGATGTAGTCAGCATAGTCAGACTAGCGCTAGAGGAGTCTCTGTTGCAACAGAAACAACTCAGATGTGTGGAAATTCGCCTATTTATTTATGTAGCAGCATCAGTGCATGATGCTCTGTCAGAATGGTGGGACATCTGTTTTGGCCCGAGGGCCACATTGCCTTCTGGGCAACCCTCGGGGGGCCATATGCTATGGTGAAGGGGCCAGAGGCAAATGTGGGCAGTGCAATGAATGTAAATGTTATTTGTGCAGCAGTTTCTACACGCACCCCTCTCTAACCTCCATCCAGGCAAGCAAGAGGCATTATCAGAGTTCAAGATCACATCCCAGCCAGACAAAAACACTGGAGGTGGGCCGATGAGGGGTGTGGCTGGGGAGGGGGTTTCATCTGGTGAAAGTCCAGAGGGCCAGACAGAGAGGCCTGGAGAGCCACATTTGCTCCCCAGCCTGAGGTTCTCCACCCTTACCTTACAGAGTACAAAAGAGAGCAGGTCCCCGCCCAGAGGAGCTTACAACCCACAATGCAATGCTGGGTAAACAGCGAAGGCAGCGGCGCCAAAGGTCAACAGGGAAGCAAGGCCTGGTTATTGCGGTTGCATATGCTTAGGCTTGGTTACAGGTGCAAAACCACCACCATGTGAGAGCCTCCTCATCTGGCCACAGCCTCCCCTCCTTGGCTCTGCCCTGCTTTTAAAAAGCTCGTATTGAAATCAAGGGGAGTCTCTCTCCCCACAAGCCTAACTGTTGAGGCGATGGTGGGAGAGGCTGTGTATGTGGGGGGTCAAAGCTGGGGAATGATGGGGTAGTGGCAGACAGGTAACCTTTTGCCCTCCTCTGTTGCGACTCCCCCTTACCTGCTGAAAACACAGTCACATTTAAGCTTGAAAAAACCCTCCTTTTGGCTCAAGCCTATGCCATGGGGGGGGGGAGGATATGTGCTTGTGCTAATTGTGTGTGCGTGTGTGTGTGTGTGTGTGAGAGAGAGAGAGAGACTGCTAAGTGGCTGTTTGTTTATGATTCAATTCTATGTCAGAGGCAGTATATACCATCTGCTTCTAAAGGCCAGTTGCTGGGAATCGCAGGTAGGGAGAGTGCTCTTGCACTCAGGTGCTCCTTGTGGGCTTCCCATTGAGGCAACTGGTTGGCCACTGTGAGAACAGGATGCTAGACTAGGTGGGCCACTGGCCTGATCCTGCAGGGCTCTTCTTATGGCGAGATGGTCCAAAGATCAGACTCCAAAGCATTAAAACCACAGAGTTCTGGCTCCTAGAGATGGCATCAGAGGGCATGAAAACTGCTGTGATGACCTCTTCCTAACTGGTGGGGAGGGTGGGATTGGAGGTCTGTTCTTGCTGTAGAATAGGTGCTGCATATTCCCAGAGAGAAGAGCTGCAAGTGGAAGACTTCACAGCGAGTTACAGCAAGGAAGGGAAGAGAGAAGCACCAAGAGAGGCAAGGAATCCATGGCTGGAGAGGGGAAAGAGGGCGTAAGGAGTGAGAGACGTCCCAGACCTACTCCTCCAAATCAGGAGGCTTGTGCCTATCTAGCTCCTTCCAATTATGCACAGTCGAATGTAGGGATGTAGCTCATTGGTGGAGTTCATGCTTTCCATGCAGAAAGTCTCATGTTCAGTCCTGGTCCTTCCAATTTAAAGCATAAGAAGGTACCAGGGGAAGAAGGTATCCAGCCCTGCTGGATCAGACCAAGAGGCAATTCTAGTATTCCTTTTCTCCTCTAGGATGCACTCCTTAACATGGTGAGGGGGTTTGAGAGCATCAAAGAAGCTGAGAACAATGCCGTCAGGAGTCTAGACCAAGAGGCTAGACTCCTAGCAGGGGCACCCAAGGTGAAATGGTCAAACCTGAGATACCAGACTAAAATGCAACCAGATTCAGAGGATGGCAATGGTAAACCACCTCGGAATGCCTCTTACCACGAAAACCCTATGAACAGAGTATCCAAAATGCAACACGAGATAGTGCTGGAAGATGAGACCCCCAGGACAGAAGGCACTCATCAACCTACTGGGGAAAAACAACAGACAAGTACGTATAGCACTATGACTAATGATGCAGCAGGGTCAAAGCTGAAAGGAAGCCCAGAGGCTGATGTGCACAGATGCAAAAGGAGAGTCCAGAGTTGTACAATGTACACAATAGGAATATGGAATGTGAGAAGCATGAACCAGGGAAAGTTAGAAATTGTCAAGCAAGAAATGGAACGTATCAACATTACCATACTTGGTGTGAGTGAATTAAATGGATGCAAATGGGACATTTTCAATCAGGCAGATAGAAAACATTTTATGCAGGAAATGAGAAATTAAGAAGAAATGGGGTTGCTTTAATAGTGAGAAGTGATGTAGCAAAAGCAATTAGGAACTATAACGCAAGGTCTGAGTGAGCTATATCAATGAGATTTAATGGGAAACCTATTAACATAACCATCACCCAAGTCTATGCTCCAACGGCAAATGAAGAAGAGGAGGAATTGGAGAGATTTTACACAGAAGTACAGGAAGAAATTCATCACACACCAGAACAAGATGTTCTGATAATCATGGGGGACTGGAATGCAAAAGTAGGGAACAGAGAAGAACTAGAAATTGTGGGGAAATGGGCTTAGGAGATAGAAATTAAGCAGGAGAAAGACTTATTGAATTCTGTGAAACCAATAATTTGTTTCTCGCCAACACATTTTTTGAGCGACCAAGAAGACAACTGTACACGTGGACATCACCAGATGGTCAAATTGATTCTATAATTCCTAAATTGATTCTATAATTGGTAGCAGAAGATGCGAAGTTCCATACTTTCTGCAAAAACAAGACTAGGAGCAGACTGCGGTACAGATCATGAACTGGTCGTATCGAAAATCAGAATAAAGCTAAAGAATGACAACAAAGCACTCATAATGCCAAAATACAATTTAAATAATATCCCAGAAGAATATAAAGAACAAATAAGGAACAGGTTTCAGGCTTTAAACTTAGTTGATAAAGAACCAGAAAAACTATGGATTGAAGTCAGAGACATTATCAGGGAAGAATGCAAAAAGAAAATACCTCTAGTTAAAAAGAGAAAAAGACCTCAATGGATAACTGACAAAGTTCTTAAAATGGTTAAAGAAAAGGGAGGGAAAAGCAAAAGGAGATAGAAACACGGTCAGAACCCTAAATGCAGTAATACAGTAACTAGTACGTAGGGACAAAGAGAACTATATAATAGTTATTGTATAGAAATAGAAGAGAACAACAAAAAAGGTAGAACAAGAGCCCTATTCCTAAAGATTAGAGAAATTAAAGGGAAATTAAAACCAAGAATAGGGATGTTGAATAATCAACAGGAAAACACACTGACTGACCGAGATAAAATAAAAGGAAGATGGAAGCAATACACTGAAGAACTATATAAAAGAGATGCAAGGATGACAGATTCATTCACCGAGGAACCGTATGATGAGGAACCAGAAATTTTAGGATATAAGGTGAAAGCTGCTCTTAAAATTCTTGGAAGAAACAAATCACCAGGAACAGATGGCATTCCAATAGAGTTGCTACAAGTTACTGAGACTGAATCTGTCCAAATTTTGACAAAAATGTGTCAACAAATATGGAAAATAAAACAATGGCCCTCAGAGGGGAAGCGTTCAATATACATCCCAATTCCAAAGAAAGGGGATCCCAGGGAAGGCAGTAATGATCAAACTTAATATCCCATGCAAGTAAAGTAATGCTCAAGATTCTACAACAAAGGCTCTTACCATGTATGGAGTGAGAAATGCCAGATGTCCAAGCTGGATTTAGAAAGGGAAGAGGTACCAAACATATGTTGGATAATGGAATGGCCCAAAGAATTTCAGAAGAAAATCACCCTGTGCTTTATAGATTACAGCAAAGCGTTCGGTTGGGTAGATCATGAAAAACTATGGAACGCTTTAAAAGAAATGGGGGTGCCACAGCATCTGATTGTCCTGATGCACAACCTATACTCTGGACAAGAGGCTACTGTAAGGACAGAATATGGAGAAACTGATTTGGTCCCAGTCAGAAAGGGTGTGAGACAGAGGTGTATTTTTTCACCCTATATGTTTAATCTATATGCAGAACATATCATACGGAAAGCAGGAAAGCGGAAAGATGAAGGAGGTGTGAAGATTGGAGGGAGTAAAGACTAAAGTAATGATAACAGGAGATTAATGTAACTTTAAAGTTGACAATGAGGACATTGAACTTGTCAAGGATTATCAATAGCTTGGCACAGTCATTAATCAAAATGGAGACAACAGTCAAGAAATCAAAAGGCGGTTGGACTGGTGAGGTCAGCTATGCAACCACTAGAAAAGGTTCTCAAATGCAAAGATGTATCACTGAATACTAAAGTCAGGATCATTCAGACCATGGTATTCCCATCTATATGGATGGAAGTGAAAGTTGGACAATGAAAAAAGCAGATAGGAGAAAAAATCAATTCATTTGAAATGTGGTGTTGGAGGAGAGCTTTGCGCATACCATGGACTGCGAAAAAGACAAACAATTGGGTGTTAGAACAAATTAAACCAGAACTGTCACTAGAAGCTAAAATGATGAAACTGAAGTTATCATACTTTAGACACATCATGAGAAGACATGATTCACTAGAAAAGACAATAATGCTGGGCAAAACAAAAGGGAGCAGAAAAAGAGGAAGGCCAAACAAGAGATGGATTGATTCCATCAAGGAAGCCACAGACGTGAATTTACCAGATCTGAACAGGGTGGTTCACGACAGATGCTGTTGGAGGTCGCTGATTCATAGGGTCGCCATACGTTGCAGTCGACTTGAAGGCCCATAACAACAACAACTACTGCCCCACATGCCCCTGTTGGTACATTTTGGTGGGTTGCCAACTTAGGGTGACCCTATGAAGAGGGTTCTCATGGTAAGCAGTATTCAGAGGTGGTTTACCATTGCCTTCCTCTTGGAGCCCTGTTAAGCCTATCAAAACCATCCCTATGTTCTGAGTGAGGGCAGGGCTCTTTCCTTGCAGGCCATACATACGTATATGGCAGCAAAGCATATTCTGGAAGCCGAGCAGTAGGACAGCAGCCTTACATTTTGCTTCTTTTATTTTCTTTATATTATGTCACTCCACTGGCTTGTGTCATGATCTGGTCTGAGACTTTGGCTTACTGGACCTCAAACAGCTCTGAGTGAGTAACTTGCTCCAACAAAGTTGGGAGCGGACTGAGGTATTTTGTGCCTCTGTCTCCAGACTGCCTCCTCCAGGTTCCACCCCGTTGTAGAGAACTCTGCAGAGCCTTAAAGGGCCAACCCTCTGGCATGAAGATGGGCACTCTTCCTCTGTTCCACAGTCTCTCTCTTGGACCACATTCACACCATACCTTTATTCAGGACTGGTGCCAAATGGTGGCCAGGTTGGGCCTTGGCCGAGGTCCCCTGAAGAACCCCTCCTTAGGGTGTGGGGGCAGCACTCCCCTTCTGTGATCCTTGGCAGGGTCGACTCCCGACCCTGCCGCAGATTGCAGAGATGGAGCTCCCAGCCCTTCCTATAGATTGCAGGCCTGCAGCGCCTGCCAACTCTACCTCCCTCCCTTTCTGTGAATGCCCTGCATGCTGTGTGTGCAGCTGCCATCAACCGAGATGGCAGCAGAGGCTTCTCTAAGGGGCTGATGCCCCTCCTGCCATCTTGATTGATGGTAGGCATGTGTGCCATCAATGAAGATGGCAGTAGAGGTATCAGCCCCTTAGAGAAGCCTCCACCGCCATCTTGGTTGATGGCAGTAACCTGCACGCCCAGTGTGCAGGGCATTCACAGAAAGAGACAAGAGGTAGGTGGAACAGTCCCACACGGTCTGTACGGGAGGGGGGGCTGGGAGCAGGGGGCCAGGGCAGGCTGTCACCGGCCCTGCCTTTATTTCACTATTATTCCACTTTAATCATGGTTTCTCCCAAAGAATCCTGGGAACTGTAGATTGTGAGGGGGGTGAGAGTTGTTAGGAGACCCCTATTCCCCTCACACAGCAACAACTCCCAGAGTTCCTTGGGAAGAGGGGTTGATTGTTGAACCACTCTGCTGGATCCCAGAGTCATGACAACTTGGACCGATTCGTGTGTAAGACTACAGAGTGTGAACGTCAGTGGACACAGAATGAGCCTGTTGTTTCAGTGTTGCCCTGGGCTGCTTTCGGGGAGAAGAATGCGATATAAATTTAATAATAAACAAGTGTCTATCTTTAGCTTTGCCTGCGTACACACCATATATTTAAGCCACATGGTTTCCCCCCCAACGATCCTGGGAACTGTAGTTTACCCATCACAGAGCTACAATTCCCAGCACCCTTAACAAACAACAGGTATGGTGTGACATGTTGTGTCTCCAGTTGGCCCTGCTCCAACTTCCCCCCCCCTCAGCCCCCTACCTACCTCCCCTACCAGTGCAGAGACCACCATTGCTATCTTATGGATAAAAAGAATTATTCTACTACCTCTGTATGTGTGTGTTTATTTTTAATGTTGTTTTAGACTACTTAGATGCGCAGCAGCCAAAGCCAGCACCTTGTAGGCGTTTTTTTAAAAAGCAACTGAAATGTAATTGTAGTGATTACTTTTGAGAAAAAGCAATCCGTTACTTTCAGAGCAAATGCAATTGTAACAGTAGTTACTACTTTTTTGGGCCATGTAATTGTAACTGTAATTTATTACTTTTTAAAATTAATCTTCCAAGCTCTGAGTATAAGGCAACTTAAATTCTCTCTGTGACATTAAGGAAGCTCAGCCAATGGCTGACACTTTAGGAAGAACTCAGCCCCAGTTTTAAACTATTACCCCAGATATTTCCCCCCTAGTTTAATTGCTATTTGATACATTCCTCTGCCCAGCTGCTTTTTTAACTTCAGCAACAAAGATGCCCGTCTGCATTACCATCTGTCTACAGCTTTTGATGTATTAACCTCTGCTCCTGAAGAGTTCCAGCTTTTCCTCAAAGCACCCTCCCCACCCCACAGTAATATAGCTGGTCTCTTCCAGATCTCATCCTGTTTATCTAAGTCTTTCGTTTATCTCAGAGTCACGGAACTGGAAGAAACCCAACTGCATTCCAAGCTGAAGCTGAGACAGGATATCATCTAGAGAATCCTCAAGAGAAGTCGCCAAGGAATGACAAGAGATTCTATCCACAAGCTCCCCTCCCCTCAGCTGCTTGGTCCGCAGCTGAGCGGGTCCTACAGGGTGCTTCCAGACAATGTGTTTATTCAGAATTCGTACTGATTTGTCTGTGAGGATGTTAGACGAGGTTGGCTATTTTGTGAGCATTCCTCCTGATTTGTCTGTGGGGAGGTTAGACAATGCGGGTTATTCGATGAGCATTTGTCCTGATTTGTCTCCGGGGAGGTTAGACAATGTCAGCTATTTGACAAGCATGTATTCTGATTTGTTTGTGGTGAGGGATGTTGTGTCAAAACAAGTGTTATCCAACACTTTCCAGTGCATCTGCCCATCACTTTCCTTATCACGAAAAGTCTGATCTTTTTACAAAGTGGGTTTGCTGCGCAAGTCTTCGCAATCAACTATAACCACACAACTTGAATTTGGCGGTATGTAACTGAATCCCACTCTGAAAACAGTGACTGTCTGGAAGTGCCTATAGCTATTTTTTATTTTGTTAACTTAAGAACATTTATAGACCGCTTAATAACACAATAAATAGTTTAAGCAGTCTACAAAAGAAGAGTATAAGCATTGATTTAAAAATGCAGATAAAACCAACATTGAAAAACAGGTAGATGTAATAAAGTTATAAAAAATATCGAGAAGATCAAGAGAATTTAAAAAGAAGCATACATAATAAAATTACATCCGTAATTTTTTGCCAAGGCAAAGAAGTTTTTAGCATGTGTCTAAAACATCACAGCAAAGGAGCTTGCCTGATGTTAACTCCTAGGGATAGCTTTGGATGGTGTCTAACGGGATTCCCCTCTCCTCCGAAAATGTGGTTCTCCCTATGCAAAGTGTGCAATAGGATCACTAACAAACTCCATCTAAAATGGAATATGGAGCTGTGCTACTGCAGAATCAGCTGCTATCAGCGGTATCTTTCATCAGGGGTTTTGTTCAGCAGAAATATCCTCCTCAATCCAATTAAACAAAATCAGCGTTGGAGAGAGTCTGAGGAAATCTTACATCCAGGAAGGGATATTTGGGACTGAAAATACAATATGCTACATGATCTTAAAGGGGCCCATGGGGCAACTAATCTGAGCAAAGCCATCGTGAGGTTGCACCTGTAATTCCAGCATCCATAGCACCAGTGGTGGCCGGTGCCCATTGAGACTGGTAGGGAGGCAGGCAGGGATACTTAACCGTAAGTGAAGCCAAAGCCAATGACAGGCAGAGATACTTCCTGATTGGTTGCTGTACGTGAGAAGGCAGGCAGGCAGGCAGGAGGTGGGCTGATGTAGGTGAGGCAGTGCCCCACTTTTCCTAGTGGACCATCCTCCGATGCTTAGCACTTCTAAATCCTTCTTCCTAGCTGGTCAGCTCCATCTTCATATATTTTGTTGCAATGCCTGCCCAGAAATCACGTGGAACTGCTTCCCCTTTTCTTTTCCTGCCTGGTGCTGCTTCCTTTGGCTTTTTGGGAGTTCCAGCAGTTCCCAGTGACTCTCCTTGCACTTTGACATTATTAAAAAGTAGGCAGCAATTGTGCTCTTGCAAAAATAGCTTTTCTAATTTTTGTTTTGTTTTGTTTTGGCACAGCTGTTTCTTGCATCTTTGAAATATTCTGAAGCTTCTTCAGGTTTTACGAAGAACCAAAAACCAATCCCATGACTGCCACCTACTGTGCTGCTTAGGCAATTGCCCGCAAGTTTCTTTAGTCTTGGGGTCACCAGCCACTGTGGTGTAGTGGTGAAGGTGCTGGACTACGACCTGGGAGACAAGGGTTTGAATCCCCACACAGCCATGAAGCTCACTGGGTGACTTTGGGCCAGTCACTCCTCCTCAGCCTCAGAGGGAGACAATGACAAACCACCTCTGAATACTGCTTACCAAATGAAAAACCTATTCATAGGGTCACCCATAAGTCGACTTGAAGGCAGTCCATGTCCAGTCTATGCTATTTTGTGGGACAGCTTCAAGTACATGCTGGAACTTTAGGTTTGGATTAAAGCGAGCCACACACACGCAAAGGCTATCTAGTCCAGCATCCTCATAGTGGCCAACCAATTGCCCCCAGGAAGCCCACAAGCAGGACCTGAGCGCAAGAGCACTCTTTCCTCCTGCAGTTTCCAGCAACTGGGATTCGGAAGCATACTTCCTCCAACAGTAGAGGGAGAACATAGGCATCATGGCTAGTAATCACTGATAACATCCTCCATGAATTTATCTAATCTCGTGACAGCTGTTTTTATTAGGGCTGCAGGTAACCGTGTTTCCCAGCAGGACAAATAGTGAGAGAGGGATGGCAGCACTTTAAGTCTTTGGCTGCATATATACCATACCTTTAAAGCACATTTAGAACACATGGCTTCCCTCAAAGAATCCTGGGAACCGTAGCTTACCCATCCCTGAACTACACTCTTTAGTACCCTAAACAAACTACAGTTCCCAGGATTCTCTGGGGGGTGCCTCTGAGGATATGAGGAGTGAATTTCCCCTTCATCACCAGAAATGTGGAGCAGCCCCAGATTGCAAGTAAATATCTGGGTTTAAAAAGCAAAACTTTCTGAGTTATAAAGTGCGACTTCCACAAAGTCTGATGCCTTGCTTTTCAGCCTGGGTGTCTGAAGAAAACATCTGGAACATGTTAAACTGAAGTTTGAACCAGGTTGGTGAAGGCTTAATTCAAACCTCCCAGGACAGTCTTTTTTTGCATAGCTATGTTGATCGGACAATATTTTTTACTGCTTAAAATCTTGATTCGGGGGGTGTCTTATTCTGCGCCCAGTACTTCTCATCGTAGCCACAGCTGCAATAAGAGATAATCAACAATTAGAGCAAGAAATGCAAGAGTGATAAAAAGTATTCCCTATTTAGGATTTAAGTGGTAGATTCTTTCTGCTCACACAGGATTCTGCCTCAGGCAAGCGCAAGAGTCCCTCACAGAAAATAAAGTTGGCAACCGTGCAAAATGTAGCTCAGGCGTGGGGAACCTTTGGTCTGCCAGATATTGCTGAACTACAATTCCCATCAGCCCTAGCAAGCATAGCCAATGGCAGGGATGATGGGAACTGTAGTCCAAGAACATCTGGAGGGCCAAAAGTTCCTCATCCCATATGTAGATATATGGGCATGTGGGCCAGAAGAGGCCACCTCTCACTTTTTATTTTAAAAAAGAGAAAAGCTTTTCATTTCTATAAAATAGAGGGCAATTAACAGCCACTGCTGGGAGGTTCTTTGAAATCACACTGCAGTAGAGATGTAAAATTTGCAGAAAAGTTGAAGCCATGGGAAGAAACAAGTTTTTTTCTAGTAAAGAACGTTTTGGAAAATTGGAAAGACACTACATATATTTTTCAGCACCCTTACAGGTCAAAATTCACTTTGTTACTTTAGGAACATAAAACGTATTATATATAATTTGGTTTGTCCATGAAATTATCATGTCTGGTATATTAAAAGTACATTCAAACAATAATTACAAATCAAAATTACTTTTCAAAAATGTTTAGACTTTTGTTACAAATGGAACTACAAACTGCTAAACCTGGCATCTCTTTGATTTTGCCAGTTTATGAGGAGCAGGCAAAAAAAACCCGCAGAAGAAACCATCAATATTACATTTATTTACTTATCTATTCCTTAAATTTATTTAATTATTAAATTTATATCCTGCCCTTCCTTCCAAAGGAGCTGAAGGTGGCAAACACACAAACATCTAAAACATATCTCGAAAAGTAAAACAAAGAAAATTATTGTGTCTTCTGAAAATTATATCTCCTCCAGTCCTCCGTAGTGTCAGACCTAAAACACTCATTTCCAAAGAAACGAGGAAGTTTCCTTCTGGGGCTAAAGATGGGCATTAGGGAGTGATTTTCCTCAGGACTACACCAGGGATGATGAAATGAAAAGGATTAGAGAGATTCAAGAAAGATCCCAATGGCTACTAGTCCTGATGATTGACTATTATCTCCAGAGGCACTATGCCTGTCTGGATACCAGTGATGGGGATCAGGAGCCAGAGAGGCCTGTTGGGTTCAGGCCCCGTTTATGGGCTTCCTATAAGGATCTGGTTGGCCACTTTGGGAAACAGTGCTCATCTAGACGGGCCTTTTGCCTGATCCAGCAGTGCATTTCTTATGCTCATATATGCTTAAGTGGTTAACCCTCCCCTCCATTGGATGGCTGACATCTTGTGCTCCCCTTGCTGGTGCCTTGCTGTGGGTTTCCCACTTGCTCCCTTGTCAGCTTGTTTCTCAGTGCCCCTTGCTTATGCATTGTCTGATTGGTTCCCTGCCCCAATCCCCAGGCCACACCCCTCTCTGTCCTCCTTGTCACCCTCCTTGAGTGTTTTGGTTTGGCACGAATGTGACCTTGAACTCTGATAACGCCTCTTGCTTGCCTGGATGGAGGTGAGAGAGGGGTATGTGAGTATGTGCATAAACTAGCCTACTGCACAAAGTGTACATTCATTGCTCTGTCCACTTTTGCGGCTTGCCCCACTCACCATGGCATGTGGCCATGAAGGGAATGCGGCCCTCAGGCTAAAGCAGATCCCCCACCATTCTAATAGAGCACCATGCACACAAATGGTGCTACAGAAAAAGAAAATAGCCAAAGTGCCACTGATCTCTTAAGTAGTTGTTGCCTGCAACAGAGACTTTTCTAGGAGTAGTCTGACTCTGTTGACTACATTTCCCAGGATGCTTGGCGGGGGTAACCAGGATTCTAGGGGGTAGGTATTCTAGGTGTGATTTTTCTCTCCAGATGTATTCTGATCTTGAGGGTAAACTGAGAGGAAGACCAAGTGGTACCCAAGAGAGAAATAGAGGTCCTAGCAGAGAGAAAGAAATACAGGACAACAAAAGTTGGCAAGAAGGAGCCATTTTATTTTATTTTTGTCAAGAAAAAGTGTCAGAAAAAGCATCAGGTAATTGATTTAAAAATAAATACTCGGAGAAGCTTTTCAAGTGACAAAAGACCATGTTTTGCAAAGTTGTCCCTGTAAGTACTCTACTACAGTATTAATGCTCCCTTCTCGAAAGAGTGCGGATGTAAACATGTTACTTGATAGCCCTCTGCGACTAACAGGTCAGCCCGCTGGCAATAGTGCTCTGCCTTTCCCACGGCAGCCTTTTGGTTGGTGAGAGGGAGAGAAGGAGAAGGGGATGGCAGAAAGGAGGAGACAGAGAAAACAGGCGGCAGAAAGACAGAGAGAAAGGTGGTCTTGCCTACTTTTTATTAGGCCCTGCCCACTTCCAGCTTCAGTCCTGCCTACCACTGACCCCAGCCCTGCCCAGCGCCAGCATGTGACTCTTGACATATATTCTGTAGGGAATGTAGCCCGGGCCTTAACAATAAAAAAAGGTTTCCCTGCTCCAGGCCTTACCACAAACTGTGTAACGTTCAGATTGCATTGCAAGATCTGCACAAGCTCAGAACCCATCTTCACGTGAAAGAAAACAATAAGGAGACAGCCTGAGACATCTGAAGATTCCCAGGGACGTGAGGTAACGTATGAATATGAATGTAAGAAACAGAGAAAGGCCTGGGGGGTGGGGGTTTAGGGGGGCAGTGCCCCACATGCACTTAGAAACCATAGGAAGAGAGAGTGCTCTTGCGCTCACGTCCTGCTTATGGGGTTCCCAGGGACATATTGTCGGCCACTGTGAGAACAGGATGCTGAACTAGATAGGCCACTGCCTTGACTGATCGAACAGCCCGACTGTTCTTATGATCAGACAGCCCAAATGACAGCCTCCAAAGGGTTAAAACCATAGAGTTCTAGTTCCTAGAGATGACATCAGAAAGAATGAAAATAGTTGTGATGACCTCATCCTGTCTGGTGATGTTGAGAGAAAGGACGGACTGATTTTTTCCCTTTTCTTTCCCAGGTTTGGAGTAGTTGCTGCCTGTTCCCGAAGAGGGGAGCTGTAAGGCTTCAAGGTGAGTTAAAGCAATGAAGGAGAGACCTGAATGCAAAAGGGGCGAAGAAAGAGAGAAACGGCAGGAAAGGCAAGGAATCCGCGGCTGGCTGGAGAGAGGAAGGAGGTTGGAAGGATTGAGAGACGTCCCATCTGGTTCCTTTCCATTATGTGCAGTCAACTGTGAGGATGTAGTTCATTGGGGAGTTCATGCTTTCCATGCAGAAGATCTCAGGTTCAATTTTGGCCACTCCAATTTAAAGGATAAGAAGTGCCCTGCTGGATCAGACCAAAAGGCGATTCTAGTCCAGCAACTTGTTCCCACGCTGGTCAATCAGCAAGCCTCTGAGAAGTCCACAAGCAGGACATGAATGCAATACCTCTCCTCCCCTCCGAAAATATGGGGTCTCAGTGCAGTGTGATTTCAAATAACTTCACAACATGGCTGTTAACTGCCCTCAGTTGTGCTTGCCTGTGAGAAGCTTTTGTGCTTATCTTGAGTCCTGTGTTAGCACTGCAGAAAGCAGCTACTGCCTAAAATGCTGATTGCTCCATTTTTATCACTCTTGTGTTTCTTGCTCTGAGGATCTAATACGGGAACTGTGGATATGATGAGAAGAAGGGCTCATCTACAGATCTCTCTCAAAAAGCAGGCACATGCCTTTGGTAAGGTACATTCCCGGAGAGGAGAACCGCAACTGGAAAGCTTCAAGGTGAGTTATTTATGGTATCCTTCTCCTCCATTAAAAAGTCAGCCTGTCCTCCAATCTCCTACCAACCAGTCTTACCTTCACCCCAGATTCGATGTTCCCCAACTGTGGTGCATGGACCACCAGTGGTCCGTGAGCTTCATTCAGGTGGTCCGTGGCATGCCCACATTAAATATTCATATTGATTTTTAATTGAATTCCATGGAATGCAAACTATAATGCAACAAAAGAGAATGTAAGAAATAAAAGCAGTAATAAAAATACTGTTAAAAACCACACTACACCTAGCCACAGCACATGACAATTGCTACACCAGCAGAAAAATCATTAAGTGGCCCACCAAGTCCCTCAGCAATTTTCAAGTGGTCTGTGGGGGAAACAAGTTTGGGAATCACTATCTTAGAACAGAAAGGCTTGTTGTGGTTAAATAGATGTCCAAGTGCCTGGAATCCGTAAGTGGATGGATGGGAGAGAATAGGCTGAAGCTGAACCCCGACAAGGCTGAGGTATTACTTGTGGGAGATAAAAGGAAATTAGGAATTACTGACCTGATGCTTAATGGGGTAAATTTGCCCCTGAAGGACCAGGTCCGCAGTCTTGGGGTCATTCTTGACTCCCAGCTGTCCATGGAGGCTCAGATTACAGCAGTGAGCCAGGCAGCTTGGTATCAATTACATCTGATACGGAGACTGCGACCCTATCTTCCTGGTCATCTGCTCCCCCAAGTGATACATGCCCTGGTCTCCTCTCGCTTAGACTACTGCAATGCGCTCTACGTGGGGTTACCCTTGAAAACGGTCCGGAAATTACAGCTGGTACAGAATGCGGCGGCACGCTTGATCACGCATAGCCGTCGCTGGGATCACATTACCCCAGTGTTATTAGATCTTCACTGGCTACCAGTTGTCTACCGGGCCCAATTCAAGGTGTTGGTGCTGACCTTTAAAACCCTATACGGGTTCGGCCCAGTATATCTGAAGGAACGCCTCCAGAATCACCGATTATGCCGCCTGACAAGATCAGCCTCGCAAGACCTTCTCTCGGTCCCACCTGTGAGAACAGCCAGGCTGGTGCGAACCAGAGAGAGGGCATTTTCTTTGTGGCCCCCACTCTCTGGAACTCTCTCCCTTTTGATCTCGGACATGCTCCCTCCTTGTCCAGCTATCGCCGAGCCTTGAAGACCTGGCTGTTCAGGCAGGCCTACAAGATTGAGACAGAGTAATTTATGAATTAAAGCATGGTTTTTTAATTTTAAAATTTGATGATGTTATTATATATATATGTATTGTTTTATTCTTGTTGTTCGTCATCTAGAGTGTCCCTAACCCGGACAGATAGGCGACTGAAAAATAAAATTTATTATTATTATTATTGTTGTTGTTGTTGTTGTTGTTTGTTGTTATTATTGTTGTTGTTGTTGCTGTTATTATTATTATTATAAATATTGTCTCCAATCTCAAAGCGATCATCCTTTGATTGATGGAAGCTCTGAAAAAGGCTATCACAGCATTTTTTCTGGGGAGGGCATCACTTGGCTCTTACTAACATTTTGAATTCCTTTGCCTTTCAGGATCAGGAATAACAAGGGAGGACCTGGCGGGAAGCAAAGTGGAGGAGAATTTGGAAGCAGGTGGAAGAAGAGACTTCCATGTTGCTTAGTTTGGGACCATTTGATTGGGACAGATCCACAAGAAATTAAGCAGGAACCAGATGAGGGGCTCCAGCAGGGTGGGAAGCCTAGTGGCAGGTGTTCCTGGAGACAACATAGGGCCCTAGGCACAGAGACAAAAACTCATCGCTGCCTCGATCCCAGTCAGGATTGAGAACACTAAAGACTTCCTGTCCACCTTGATAGGAGTAGCTGGTGCCAGGCTGCGGCCTAGGGGGGAAAAGGTGACCCAGGCCTTGGAAGGCATCAGTGGAGAAACCCAAGAGGCCCATGAAAAGCCAGATTCTATGGTGGAAGTGAAGAAAGAGAGTCTGGAGGAGGAGGAAGACTCAAAGATGGAACATCAGCATTCCAGGCACTTTGGATACCATGCGAGCAAGGGATCCCATTTGGACAGGAACTTTGGGTATTTGGGGCTGAAGCCAGGGAGATCTACAAAGCAGAGCCTGGGGGATGCTGAATTCTGGACCGGTTCAATCTCGCTGTCCATCTTGAGCCACTACACTAGCTACACCCAAGGGCCTCCATTTGCATTATGCCAGGATGCCCATCATGTAGAGCCTCCCACACATGATGTCTCAACGCAGTGGGAATCATAGAATAGTAGAGTTGGAGGGGGCCTATAAGGCCATCAAGTCCAACCCTCTGCTCAATGCAGGAATCCAAATCAAAGCATTCCCGACAGATGGCTGTCCAGCTGCCTCTTGAATGCCTCCAGTTTCGGAGAGCCCACTACCTCTCTAGGTAATTGGTTCCATTGTTGTATGGCTCTAACAGTTAGGAAGTTTTTCTTGATGTCCAGTCGAAATCTGGCTTCTTGCAACTTGAGCCCATTATTCCATCTCCTGCATTCTGGGACAATCGAGAAGAGATCCCGGCCCTCCTCTGTGTGACAACCTTTCATGTACTTGAAGAGTGCTATCATATCTCCTCTCAGTCTTCTCCAGGCTAAACGTGCCCAGTTCTTTCAGTCTCTCATAGAGATTTGTTTCCAGTCCCCTGATCATCCTTGTTGCCCTTTTCTGAACCTGTTCCAGTTTGTTTGCATCCTTCTTGAAGCGCGGAGAAATGAACTGGACTCAGTACTTAAGATGAGGCCTAACCAGTGCTGAATAGAGGGGAACTAATACTTCATGTGTATGAGTACTCTGTTTGCCCAGAGGGAGAGGGTGCCCCAGACCTTGGCAGGTGTCATTGGAGAACACCAAGTGGCCTATGAAAGCCTGGATTTTACTGTGGAAGTGAAGGCGGAGACTCTGGGTGAGGAACTAGGACACTAGGGTTGCAGTCCACTTGCTGGTCCCAATCCTCTCACATACTGTCAAGCTAGAATTTAGTTCAATGCCATCTTTGTTTATTTTAGCTAACTTCTGCTTTCTTTCAGTTCTATTAAAGTGTTTAACAAGAAGGTGGGAGGACATTTAAAGGGTAAATATAACAGAAATTAACAGGGAAGCTTGGACTCGCCTACATTAAGGAAGGATTTGCTTTGCCATCGTGAAACTGAGCAGGTGAAAGTTGCTTTAAATTCTACCCATTGGATAGCATTGCTTGGAATAAAAAGAGAGACTAGAGCAGCACTGAGCTCACAAAAAATACATTAATTTCTTGCCTGATATATGAAAGGGCTCTGACAGGAACCTCAGGTATGTGTTGTATAGATCCTTTTATTGCACATCTCTTTAGATGCCTAAGCACAACAGATACTGCAGCTGCGTGAAGAGTCTGAGTCGTACCTTGTTGCTACAGCACTGAGTAGCAGCTGTCAGGGTGCCCCTTTGTCACTACCGGAGTCTGTGAGGAGACAGCTGAACTCCTTCAGCGGTTACAGGGATGTACTTGGCCAGAAAACAGAAAGGGGACTGTTGAACAGTTTTCTAAGATCACATTTGATGCCTAAGGCGTGTGACTAAACCAGAGGTTTTACATGTGGCTGCAAGGGCTCACCAGGAATCTGTCAGGATGTGCTCTGACATGACAGAGAAGAGACAGAGTGACCCCTTGCTTTCTCATGCCACGGCGGGGGAGAGGGGTTTGCGAACATGAAAGCAACTCTTCTTGAGGAGGCGGCGGTGGTGAGGGGGGGATTAGAAAGTATGGCATTTAGAGGGTTAATACTAGAGAGGCCTCTCTGTAGCATTAACCCTTTTAAATAGGGAGCACAATAATACTCAACAGGTTTTTATGATGTTTTTAAGTGTTTTTAGTGCTTTTGTTTGCCGGCCTGGGCTCCTACTGGGAGGAAGGGTGGGATATAAATCAAATAATAAATAAATAAATATTCAGACAGGATCTTTGGCTGTTTCCTCAGAGGAGGCATCCATTGTGCCTTGATAGTTCATGCTGTCTGCATACCCATGGTATGGATTTCTCCTCAAGCTTCTCTAATGGCCATCCCCTCACAGCCAGCTGGGAAGATGGGCAAGAACTGGGTCCTTGGCTGATGCTGTGGTAATATTCGCAGCATGGAGGGGGGTTCAGGGAATGACTCCAACAGCAGGGGATGCATCAACATCAGCAGAAAGGAGAGGGGGCGGCTGGCTCAGCACAGGCAATGCAATTTCTAGGTCCATATTGCAGGATGTATTCATATAAATTCAGGAAAATCATCCACCGGAACGTGTGGAGATCACATTTGAGGAGTCTGCTGGTTAAGGGCCTGTCTCAGGTGAAGCCGTGTAAATGCGCACATAACAGCTAAGGTTTTCTGAGGCTTTATTTTTGGCTGCTGCTGTGTGTTGTTGAGGACAGTGTGGTGGAAGCGTAATGCCCAGTCTCTTGTGAGTTACACATACTGAGATTCCACCTGCTCACAAGCAGTGGCCCCAGCATCTCTCTTCTTTTGCAAGGGGGGGGGACAGAGAGAAAAACTCTTCTACAGTAAAGCAAGCGTGTGTGGAGGAGTATTATTTATGAAAACTGTTCCCACATCCCTTTGAAACCACATTTTGAAAAAAACCTGCATTCACTTAACTCTCACAGCTAACAATTTCAAGGTTGCCAAGAACAGTATGATTTTTTAAAAACTGATGTAGGGCTTGTTCACGCTGGTTTACTGTGCGTTTGCAGCTGTTTGTATTCCCATTTAATCTATACAGTCTACATGACATTATTTATCCTCAAACAACGCCAATCTTTTCCATTGTAAATTCAGGTTCACCCAATATGGGGCTAAGCTAATAAATTGAAGGAAATGAAGCTCCAAACTGCTCCACTCGGGGTCACATGATTTGTTCTGCTTCTCCCCTTTCCGTGCCCACCACTTCCTCCCTGCTTTCATTTCATTTCCGGCAGTGTTTGCAGCTATTTCCGGTGCTCCTGAAAGGAGGAGCGTCACATGATTTGTTCTGCTTCTCCCCTTTCTGTGCCCACCACTTCCTCCCTGCTTTCATTTCATTTCCGGCAGTGTTTGCAGCTATTTCCGGTGCTCCTGAAAGGAGGAGCGTCACATGATTGGTTCTGCTTCTCCCCTTTCTGGGCCCACCACTTCCTCCCTGCTTTCATTTCATTTCCAGCAGTGTTTGCAGCTATTTCCGGTGCTCCTGAAAGGAGGAGCGTCACATGATTGGTTCTGCTTCTCCCCTTTCTGTGCCCACCACTTCCTCCCTGCTTTCATTTCATTTCCAGCAGTGTTTGCAGCTATTTCCGGTGCTCCTGAAAGGAGGAGCGTCACATGATTTGTTCTGCTTCTCCCCTTTCTGTGCCCACCACTTCCTCCCTGCTTTCATTTCATTTCCGGCAGTGTTTGCAGCTATTTCCGGTGCTCCTGAAAGGAGGAGCGTCATATGATTTGTTCTGCTTCTCTCCTTTCTGGGCCCACCACTTCCTCCCTGCTTTCATTTCATTTCCGGCAGTGCTTGTAGCTATTTCCGGTGCTCCTGAAGGGAGGAGCGTCACATGATTGGTTCTGCTTCGCCCCTTTCTGTGCCCACCACTTCCTCCCTGCTTTCATTTCATTTCCGGCAGTGCTTGTAGCTATTTCCGGTGCTCCTGAAGGGAGGAGCGTCACATGATTGGTTCTGCTTCTCCCCTTTCTGTGCCCACCACTTCCTCCCTGCTTTCATTTCATTTCCGGCAGTGTTTGCAGCTATTTCCGGTGCTCCTGAAAGGAGGAGCATCACAGGATTGGTTCTGCTTCTCCCCTTTCTGTGCCCACCACTTCCTCCCTGCTTTCATTTCATTTCCGGCAGTGCTTGTAGCTAATTCCGGTGCTCCTGAAGGGAGGAGCATCACATGATTGGTGCTGCTTCTCCCCTTTCTGGGCCCACCACTTCCTCCCTGCTTTCATTTCATTTCCAGCAGTGCTTGTAGCTGTTTCCGGTGCTCCTGAAAGGAGGAGCGTCATATGATTTGTTCTGCTTCTCCCCTTTCTGTGCCCACCACTTCCTCCCTGCTTTCATTTCATTTCCGGCAGTGTTTGCAGCTATTTCCGGTGCTCCTGAAAGGAGGAGTGTGACATGATTGGTGCTGCTTCTCCCCTTTCTGGGCCCACCACTTCCTCACTGCTTTCATTTCATTTCCGGCAGTGTTTGCAGCTGTTTCTGGTGTGCTCCTGAAAGGAGGAGCATCACATGATTGGTTCTGCTTCTCCCCTTTCTGTGCCCACCACTTCCTCCCTGCTTTCATTTCATTTCCGGCAGTGTTTGCAGCTATTTCCGGTGCTCCTGAAAGGAGGAGCGTCACATGATTTGTTCTGCTTCTCCCCTTTCTGGGCCCACCACTTCCTCCCTGCTTTCATTTCATTTCCGGCAGTGCTTGTAGCTAATTCCGGTGCTCCTGAAGGGAGGAGCGTCACATGATTTGTTCTACTTCTCCCCTTTCTGTGCCCACCACTTCCTCCCTGCTTTCATTTCATTTCCGGCAGTGTTTGCAGCTATTTCCGGTGCTCCTGAAAGGAGGAGCGTCACATGATTGGTTCTGCTTCTCCCCTTTCTGGGCCCACCACTTCCTCCCTGCTTTCATTTCATTTCCAGCAGTGTTTGCAGCTATTTCCGGTGCTCCTGAAAGGAGGAGCGTCACATGATTGGTTCTGCTTCTCCCCTTTCTGTGCCCACCACTTCCTCCCTGCTTTCATTTCATTTCCGGCAGTGTTTGCAGCTATTTCCGGTGCTCCTGAAAGGAGGAGCGTCACATGATTTGTTCTGCTTCTCCCCTTTCTGTGCCCACCACTTCCTCCCTGCTTTCATTTCATTTCCGGCAGTGTTTGCAGCTATTTCCGGTGCTCCTGAAAGGAGGAGCGTCATATGATTTGTTCTGCTTCTCTCCTTTCTGGGCCCACCACTTCCTCCCTGCTTTCATTTCATTTCCGGCAGTGCTTGTAGCTATTTCCGGTGCTCCTGAAGGGAGGAGCGTCACATGATTGGTTCTGCTTCGCCCCTTTCTGTGCCCACCACTTCCTCCCTGCTTTCATTTCATTTCCGGCAGTGCTTGTAGCTATTTCCGGTGCTCCTGAAGGGAGGAGCGTCACATGATTGGTTCTGCTTCTCCCCTTTCTGTGCCCACCACTTCCTCCCTGCTTTCATTTCATTTCCGGCAGTGTTTGCAGCTATTTCCGGTGCTCCTGAAAGGAGGAGCATCACAGGATTGGTTCTGCTTCTCCCCTTTCTGTGCCCACCACTTCCTCCCTGCTTTCATTTCATTTCCGGCAGTGCTTGTAGCTAATTCCGGTGCTCCTGAAGGGAGGAGCATCACATGATTGGTGCTGCTTCTCCCCTTTCTGGGCCCACCACTTCCTCCCTGCTTTCATTTCATTTCCAGCAGTGCTTGTAGCTGTTTCCGGTGCTCCTGAAAGGAGGAGCGTCATATGATTTGTTCTGCTTCTCCCCTTTCTGTGCCCACCACTTCCTCACTGCTTTCATTTCATTTCCGGCAGTGCTTGTACCTGTTTCTGGTGTGCTCCTGAAAGGAGGAGCATCACATGATTGGTTCTGCTTCTCCCCTTTCTGTGCCCACCACTTCCTCCCTGCTTTCATTTCATTTCCGGCAGTGTTTGCAGCTATTTCCGGTGCTCCTGAAAGGAGGAGTGTGACATGATTGGTGCTGCTTCTCCCCTTTCTGGGCCCACCACTTCCTCACTGCTTTCATTTCATTTCCGGCAGTGTTTGCAGCTGTTTCTGGTGTGCTCCTGAAAGGAGGAGCATCACATGATTGGTTCTGCTTCTCCCCTTTCTGTGCCCACCACTTCCTCCCTGCTTTCATTTCATTTCCGGCAGTGTTTGCAGCTATTTCCGGTGCTCCTGAAAGGAGGAGCGTCACATGATTTGTTCTGCTTCTCCCCTTTCTGGGCCCACCACTTCCTCCCTGCTTTCATTTCATTTCCGGCAGTGCTTGTAGCTAATTCCGGTGCTCCTGAAGGGAGGAGCGTCACATGATTTGTTCTACTTCTCCCCTTTCTGTGCCCACCACTTCCTCCCTGCTTTCATTTCATTTCCGGCAGTGTTTGCAGCTATTTCCGGTGCTCCTGAAAGGAGGAGTGTGACATGATTGGTGCTGCTTCTCCCCTTTCTGTGCCCACCACTTCCTCCCTGCTTTCATTTCATTTCCAGCAGTGCTTGTAGCTGTTTCCGGTGCTCCTGAAAGGAGGAGCGTCACATGATTTGTTCTGCTTCTCCCCTTTCTGTGCCCACCACTTCCTCCCTGCTTTCATTTCATTTCCGGCAGTGTTTGCAGCTATTTCCGGTGCTCCTGAAAGGAGGAGTGTGACATGATTGGTGCTGCTTCTCCCCTTTCTGGGCCCACCACTTCCTCCCTGCTTTGATTTCATTTCCAGCAGTGCTTGTACCTGTTTCCGGTGCTCCTGAAAGGAGGAGCGTCATATGATTTGTTCTGCTTCTCCCCTTTCTGTGCCCACCACTTCCTCACTGCTTTCATTTCATTTCCGGCAGTGCTTGTAGCTGTTTCTGGTGTGCTCCTGAAAGGAGGAGCATCACATGATTGGTTCTGCTTCTCCCCTTTCTGTGCCCACCACTTCCTCCCTGCTTTCATTTCATTTCCGGCAGTGTTTGCAGCTATTTCCGGTGCTCCTGAAAGGAGGAGCATCACATGATTGGTTCTGCTTCTCCCCTTTCTGTGCCCACCACTTCCTCCCTGCTTTCATTTCATTTTCGGCAGTGTTTGCAGCTATTTCCGGTGCTCCTGAAAGGAGGAGTGTGACATGATTGGTGCTGCTTCTCCCCTTTCTGGGCCCACCACTTCCTCCCTGCTTTCATTTCATTTCCGGCAGTGCTTGTAGCTGTTTCCGGTGTGCTCCTGAAAGGAGGTGTGTGTGTGTGTGTGTGTGTGTGTGTGTGTGTGTTTCATCATCAACAACAACCAAATACGAGGGTGAACTGAACAGCAACTCTGCAGAAGAAAATCTGTGTTCTAAAGGTGCTACTCTGTAGTTTAATAAAACTAAGCAAACATCAGTATTTGTTTCCTTTACCTTAAATAATATTCACTTAATAGTTTTGCCTGACGATATTCTGGATTAGACATCAGATGCCTAAATTCATAACAAGAAGCAAAAACTCTGAATTCCTGACAACTAAATTGTAGTCCACAATTTGTCATAACAGTATGTGAAATGCCCTGTCTTGCAAAACATTGCTTTCCTAGCAAGACTAATATATGCAAACCACTGGCTCAGCACTAATGGGGATGAGAGCTGCTGCTGCCACCATCTGGTGAGTAATCACCATCATTTTTTCCAGATGATATAAATAGAGGTGCAACATGCATCAGTATGTACACATTCAATAAGACGTTGAGAGTGGAGGCTGTGGGAGCCCAGTGTTAACAGGAGAAGAAATATGCAAGGACTTAATGGTAAGAACTCCAGGGGCTGTAGAAGAATATGTCCCCATTCAGAGAACATTTGTGAAGAAAAGATAGAAAGGAAATTTTGGGGACCAAATTTTTTGGGGTGTCCATATGCCTCAGATTGTCTCATTATTATTTTATTGTAGATCAAAGGAGATTCCACATCCGAAGTATGCAACCTGGCCCTCATAGAGTTGGTGGTAAGTTCTCAGAAGCACTTGTGTCTTGGGGATATTTGTACTTCTATTCCTGCTGTTTGTCACATCAAGTTGGGTGGTTGAGTAAGGTTTAAAAAAATCAGCATGCTGGGGAGATATACACTCCTTGGCAAAGCCAGAGATGACTTCTTCAAGTAGAGAAAAGCAGGAGGAAAAATAAATGATTTATGAACTATAAAGCCAGAGAAAAGCAGAAGGAGGAAGTACCATTTTTATGAGACGTTTTACTCAAGCAGAGGAAAGCAGAAAGAGGAAAGATGATTTATGAACTATAAAGACAGAGACTTTTTACTGAAGCAGAGAAAAGAAGGAACAGTGATTTATGAACTATAAAGATAGACTTTTACTGAAGCAGAGAAAAGAAGGAACTATGATCTATGAACTATAAAGACAGACTTTTTACTGAAGGAGAGAAAAGAAGGAACAATGATTTATGAACTATAAAGACAGAGACTTTTTACTCAAGCAGAGAAAAGAAGGAACAATGATTTATGAACTATAGACGGGCGAGACTTCCGGGAAGGGTGATTCGCCTGTGCTGCCTCTGAGACAAGCTCTTGTTTTAGATGAAATTTTTTCAGCTTTAATCAGTCAGAATGTTTTTTTTTTGACTGGTTAAGATTTTCTCCCGGCCAGGGAGAAACGTGAGATTAACCACAAAGCCTGTTTTTGTTGGGAGGACTGGATTTCATTAATTTATGAGAGAAAGTTCAGCCAGCGAATGCCGGACGGACTTCCATCAAAGCTCTTGCTGATTAAGCGACACGTTTATCTTTTCTTCAAAGAAAAACGAACTAACAGGCAAGCATCCTTCTTTCCATTTTTTTTTACTTGGTTTAAATTGTTGCACCAAAAAGAGATTTGTCAATGAATCAGCTATAAAGAACTGGGTGAGTTAAAAAATTTCTCTTTCACTCACGAAACTAAGGAGGAAAGAAATCGAAAAAAGCTTATCTTTGTTTTTATTGCAAAAAGCGGGCCTGGAAGTGCATTCTAAAGATATTAACGGAAGAGGGATTTTTATTTCAAGGAGGGAAAAAAATAAATTTGATTTATGAACTTTGGAGTATCATGTCTGGAACTATTTTTTTTTTTGGTCTATTTCATTTTGACGAATCTGCTTACTCACGACGCCACTAACTGTTTGAAGCTGGGAACTAAACTTGTTTTGTTTTCCTGAATATATAAGAGATGAGACAGGCTGTATTGATGTCTGCAAGCCTGAAACATTAACCCAATTGTGGCTGAAATAATTTTTTGTTTTTGTGGTTTTAAGAATGACAACCAGGAAAGTGACTGAGACCATGGAAGAAATTATGTTTCAGAAAATAATGAGTGAGATTGTGATAATGAAACAAACCCTGAGACAGGGCAGACAGGAGATGAAAATTGAACTTAGCAAAATGATGCAGGAGTTTAAAAAAATAGGGGATTCTGTGAAAGAGGATTTTGATGGGATTAGAGATGAGAAAAGAAAAATTAAAGGGAAGATACAAGCCATGGAGACTGGAACAAATGAGGAATTGGAAAAAGATCTGGAGTTTACGGATGTTAGAAATAAAGTTTACTATTTGGAATTCAACGTTGTCTCTGAAGAAACTAATGAAGATATTAGTGATAAAGTTATCAACGTCTTGGATAATTTTCTTGACTGGAATGATGTGATGGAGCTTGACATAGAAAAAATCTATGGAATTAATTACAAATATGTGACAGTGGAAAAACTCTTAAGAGATGAGCCAGTGCATTTTGTAAAAAAGAAGAGCAGAGAAGTGACTTTACAACAATATTTCAGCAACATATTTAGAATTGATGGCAAGGACATATTTGTGAAGGGGGAAATTCCCATCAGACTCTTGTTATATGACTATGGCTATGACAGCAAGATCATCATGAGATACTGATAATGGATGAGTGGATACTGAAACCACTGGATTTAACAGGACTATTGAAGATGGAAGATGGAATTAATATTGGTAATGGAAGAATGGTTATGGAAATTATTGGACCTAATAGATTCGACGAGATGGATTAATCGATATGTTTATTGGGATTATGGCTATGACAACAAGATTATTATGGGATACTGATAATGGAAGAATGGCTACTGAAATTACTGGATTTAACAGGATTATTGAAGATGGAAGATGGAATTAATATAGATAATGGAGGAATGGCTATTGAAATTACTGGACCTAACAGATTTGAATCAAGATGGATTAAGCGACATGTTTATTTGGAGAAAAATTGAAAGATATATCTCTCAAGGAATTGAAATCTCTTTTGGACTTTTTGTGGAAAGAATAAAGTAATGTTTATGAGATTTGATGATTAATTAAGATAACTACTGGAGGAAAGTGATTTTGTAATATAATTTTAGAGACAGGATTGTTATATATTGTAGACCTATGGTTGATCTGCGACAAATCGGAAGTCAACATTTTATTTTTTTTGTATAATTGTTTTTGTTTTGTTTTGTTTTGTTTTTGAAAATTTGAATAAAAATTAATAATAATAATAAAAAAGATTTATGAACTATAGACAGATACTGTTTACTCAAGCAGAGAAAAGAAGGAACAATGATTTATGAACTATAAAGACAGAGACTTTTTACTGAAGCAGAGAAAAGGAGCAATGATTTCTGAACTATAAAGACAGAGACTTTTTACTCAAGCAGAGAAAAGAAGGAACAATGATTTATGAACTATAAAGACAGAGACTTTTTACTCAAGCAGAGAAAAGAAGGAGCAATGATTTCTGAACTATAAAGACAGAGACTTTTTACTCAAGCAGAGAAAAGAAGGAACAATGATTTATGAACTATAAAGACAGAGACTTTTTACTCAAGCAGAGAAAAGAAGGAACAATGATTTATGAACTATAAAGACAGAGACTTTTTACTCAAGCAGAGAAAAGAAGGAACAATGATTTATGAACTATAAAGACAGAGACTTTTTACTGAAGCAGAGAAAAGAAGGAACAATGATTTATGAACTATAAAGACAGAGACTTTTTACTCAAGCAGAGAAAAGAAGGAACAATGATTTATGAACTATAAAGACAGAGACTTTTCACTCAAGCAGAGAAAAGAAGGAACAGTGATTTATGAACTATAAAGACAGAGAGTTTTTAGTCAAGCAGAGAAAAGCAGAAAGAGGAAAGATGATTTCTGAACTATAAAGACAGAGACTTTTTACTCAAGCAGAGAAAAGAAGGAACAATGATTTATGAACTATAAAGACAGAGACTTTTTACTCAAGCAGAGAAAAGAAGGAACAATGATTTATGAACTATAAAGACAGAGAGTTTTTACTGAAGGAGAGAAAAGAAGGAGCAATGATTTATGAACTATAAAGACAGAGACTTTTTACTCAAGCAGAGAAAAGAAGGAAATATGTTTTATGAGATGTTTTACTCAAGTAGAAGAAAGCAGAAGGGGGGAAATGGTTTATGAACTATAAAGTCAGAGACTTTGTACTCAGAGAAAAGCAGAAAGGGAAAATATAATGATTTATGAGTCGTTTTACTCAAGCAGAGGAAAGCAGGAGGAGAAATAATAATTTATGAACTATAAAGCCAGAGAATTTTTATTCAAGCAGAGAAAAGCAGAAGGAAGAAAAGTAATCATTTATGAACTATAAAGTAAACCAGAGAGTTTTTACTCAAGCAGAGAAAAGTTGAAGGACACAAAGGATTTATGAATTATGAAGCTAGAGGATTTTTATTCAAGCAGAGAGGAGAGCAGAGATTTTTTGCTCAGAGAAAAAGAAGAGAGATTTTTTACTCAGGGTGCGGGGAGAAGAGTTTTTGAGCAAATGTCTTTCAACTCTAGTGAGCACTAAGGGTATAAGGGTATTCAGGTACCTCATTTATTTCCTTATTTTCTTGCAGGTCTACCTGAATCCCATACTGTGGCATATTGTAATACGCACCTAGGACTTTCCATAGTTAGCGGTAAGTCTGGGGAAGCTGAGATCAGGGGCAGGCCTTTCTTCATGCTGTTTATTAAGTATTTTACTACTGTGCTAATAACCACAGAGAGCCAGTGTGGTGTAGTGGTTAAGGTGTTGGGTGTTGGGTGAGACCAGGGTTGGAATCCCCACACAGCCATGAAGTTCACTGGGTGACCTTGGGCCAGTCACTGCCTCTCAGCCTCAGAGGAAGGCAATGGGAAACCCCCTCTGAATACTGCTTACCGTGAAAACCCTATAGGGTCATCATAAGTTGGAATCGACTTGAAGGCAGTCCATACTTCCATACTTCATAATAACCACAAACTCACCTTTGGGTGGTAATAGTTTTACAACCAGAGAATATTTTTTATAATAATTGGAAAAGAGAACGTGTAGAACAAATTCATTCCAACTCTGGGGTCTTTTGCATGTTTCAAGTTGTCATCCTCTTGTTTTTATTTAGATCAAGATGGATTCCAGGCTTCTGTATATCTTCCCATACAATCTGGACATTGCACAGTTTGTGGTAAGGCCTCAAGAAGGGATGGAAGTCCTTTTTACCCAAGGGCCACATTCCCTCAAGGGTAATATGCCAGGGGCCACATGCTGGCAGTGGGCAGAGCTGGAGCCAGTGGTAGGCTCTTTGAAGACTCTTTGAAAAAAAATTAAAGGTTTTGCTGAGACTTGTATTTCCTGCATATCTTATGATGCAGTCTTTACATTCCACAATTGGTAGCAAGGTCTAGGGAATTAGGGAACCACTCTAATGAAGGACGTTTCCACGACTCAGATGTATTTTCTTTCTTTCAAAATTCTGGAGCTAATAGGTTTGAAATTCACTGTGATTATTGCATTATCAGGTGTCAGCAGTCAGTGGATCTGGTGCCCTTGGGGACTGGTGGGGCGGAAGGCAGGGAGCCCAAGAGTAGGCGGAGCCAGAGCCAGTGACAGGCAGAGTCCACTAATTCTCATCTTGTCCCCCATCCTCCTCCCTGATGAGTTCTACAAGGGCAACACTGGGGCAGAGGAGGAGGAGGAAGGTGGCAGCCAGGGCCACCCCCTGGACTGGCTGTAAGCGAGAAGGGCAGGCAGGAGGAGTCTGGGTGAGGGCAGGCTGAGGCTGGTGGGGCAGAGCCCCATTTGCCCCAATGGAGCAGTCTCCCCTGAACACTGGCTGACCTGATACTTGAGAAGGCTGTCTCTCCTCCTTCCACCCCTGCACCCATTTTGGCTTTCCCCACCTTTTCCTCACCTCTCCTTGACCTTATCTCCCTCTAGACTCCCCTCACTCATATTAACTTATTCCAATGGATGCAGGATCCTTACCCCCGGCATTGAGAATTGGGCTGAAGACACACTTGTGGTTGTATTGGTTTCAGCACGTCTCCCAATTGTGTTTTGTGAAATGGGAGACACACGACATTAGTCAAACTCCACCCGTTTTTACTCCAAAACCTGGGAAATTGGAGATCGATTACATTTTACCTTGAAGTCAGTTTTGCACAGGCTTCAAAACTGATTGGTCATCAACCCCCATTGCCATTTCAGGTGTGTCCAATGGAAACACTTTGCAGTAGGCTCAGGCCAAGACATTAATTGGCCCAATACTTTGCTGTGAACAGTCCTAAAAGGTCTGACATCAGTAGTGGGGAAAGGAGATGTGTCCAGCCGTGGGCAAATACATTTCAAACTGCAGCCAGACAAGAGCAGTCTTGCTGCTTTTGAAACAGCTAGTGTGCACATAGCCCTAGATATTGCCATGATAATACCATTGCATATCCGTTGTCAGCACCGTCAAGTACTAAATGTTATTGCGTGTCAACAGTTAAATATTGCAAAACATCCATAGCCAGCTAATAAATAGGGAAATGACTGAGCTCTGGGGGTTAAATGGAGAATCCATTATTTATGTATTTATTATTTGATTTATATCCCGCCCTTCCTCCCAGCAGGAGCCCAGGGTGGCAAACAGAAACACTAAAAACACTTTAAAACATCATAAAAACAGATTATTTGGAGAATATATGAGTCCTTAAGAGAATATTGCCTCCCAAAATCTGCAAAGGAGAATTTTGATGAGAATATTTTTGGAACAAAATCATTCCAGCTCTACAGATGAGTGTGTGTAGTATGTGTTTTAAGTTGTCTCCTCATTATTTTGTTGTAGGTCAAGGTGGATCCCCGGCAGTTCCGTATTTTACTTTTCAGAGTCGATGGTAAGTCTTAGGATGGGCAGTAGGGATGGTTCCATCAGTTTTTCATGTATCCAATCTTAAATTCAGCTCTCCTCATTTCTGCAGCAATTTGTGATTTAAAAAAATCCTTATGAAAATTCTCCAGAATTTTAGTGCGAATTTATCCTAATAAACACATTTCTGTACTCTGTTTTGACTAACATTTGCAACAACATAAAAATCCCAGCAGAATGGGAGAGAGAGCCAGATGTTTCTCTTTGGCCCTCAGGAATTGAAATGAATGAAGGGAGGAGGGGAGGGAGGGGGTGTGGAGAGGGGAACAATTCACACACCCACCTAAAAGCATTGGAGCAAAGCATCTGCAAGCACTAGAGATCCGGAGTGAAGACATTTGTTCCTTCCCTTTTCATATTATCAGAGGATTGGCTTAGTACAGATATACAGCGGGAAAACTGTGATAGCTTCTGTTTGCCAGTAACGTCATGTGAACCGTGCAAATTAAAAGGGGATGTGAGTAGCACCAGACCCACAGTAAATCCCCGTGTAGATGAGCCCTATGTTTCATTTCGCATATTGTTTCAGAAACTGCAAATTTGATAATTTGGCTTGAAATACGAACTAAATTTAATTTCTCCTCCATCCCTAGTGGGCAGGGGTGATGAATCCATTAAGGTTTTTAAAAATGCCTGCCAACCCCCAATTGAATTGACTGCCACAGCCACCAGCATCAGGGAGGGGTAGATTGCAGCACTCTCTGCTCTGGTGTCCTAGGACGTTGCTGTCTTCTCTGGTCTAGCAATTTCCCTCCCCGCTGAGGAGCAAAAAGCAGGAAGGAGCGCTCCAATCTATTCTCAATGAGGAAGTAATTTTTTGTGGGGAGGGGAGAGAAAATCACAAGAGCAGGCCAGCGGGGGGGGGGCAATGGAGGCTGATGCCTTTTGGTACTGATGGGACAGTTAATGGTAGGCAGAGCCAGGGTTCACAGTAGAAGAGCCAACCAGTCACAGTTTTTCTCCCCATCCGCCTTCCTTGCAAATACGCAGGATAGAAGGCTGCAGGCCTGTGCCCACTTACATGGGAGTAAGCCTCACTGAACTCAGTGGGGCTTGCATATACGTAGGGCTACATAGGATTGTTCTGCATGCACACACATAATGAATGAAAGCAGTCTTCTTTAAACAGTTGACAATTCAGTTCAATGTTGTCCCATCATGGTTCCTAAAATTGACCTCTTATATGGATTCACTGAAATACTACATTTTTAAAACGGTCCTTTTAACTTTGTGCATACACTCATTAAATAAAAGGTCAGTGCAAACAAACAGCCCTTCCAAACAGGCCAGTTTTGTTTGCAGCTACCTGGCAACAAGACAGAGGTTGACCCGCATCTCCCCTTTGACCCACACCAGCCAGGGCAGGCAGTGTGTGTGTGGAAAAACTTCCTCTTTGCTCTGCCTGCTCCCGGCTGGTGCAGCAAAGAGGCCCAGATCAGGCTGATTGCAAATAATGTGAAGGCAGCAAGGCTGGCTCTGGATCCAGATGATTCTGTTGTAGCCTAGCTCTGCCTACTCCCAAAATGCCCCATTTCAGGGGTTCCTGCTGATTATCACTGGTGGGGATACCGCTGGTGGTAAAGCCCATCTATCATTTGGGCAAGCACATTGGGGCACTCTTCACTGGCAAGGCTCCCCGTAGAACCAGGCAGGGCTGGATAGAGTGACACCTCTGCCTATACAACACCCCCCTCCACACAATGGATTGGGGGATTGAACTGCTCTGCCCATCAGATGTATTAATATATTCCATTTGGCTTTGGCTCCACCTACTTTTGCACTTCAGCCACACCCACTTTGGCATGTGGTCCTCAGATCAAAAAAAGAAATTTTGAAGAAACCTTTTAAGCAGTTTTTGTTTCAGTCCGAGAGATGTCCAAGAACCTCAAGTCTTCCCCTCTTTTCTTGTTGCAGGCCAAGATGGATCCATTGCATGTTTTACCATGCAATCAGGATGTTTCACTGTTGGTGGTAAGTCCTAAGGAGCTGCGGTCTTGGGCTTACTCCATTTTGTGGCATTTGCCAAGTCTTTGGCAGAATATTACTTGATGCTACTTGATATCCCGATAATCTTGAATTGTTTCTGTAGCTGACCAAGGCGGGCCCCACCATTAGACCTACCATTAGTAAGATGGCTTCCTCAGGCAGTAGATTTTGGCTGCCACAAAACTGAAATTCGTTTCAATGCTAGCCAGAACTAGAGACCTCCAATGTGCCTCATCTTGTCTCCTTTGTGTTTCCCCCCCACAGGGCATCTTATAATCTCCAAACAAACCTCAGATTTATTGGTAAGTATTCTGGAAATTAAAATGGCAGCTACACAACTACCTGGCCGAGTTTGGAAAGCTTTGGAGTGCTCCCTCCTCTGGAATGCTGTTGAAAGTGCTGCTGCCACCACCACTGCTACTCTCCACCAGATAGGCATGCCAGAGTTTGATGTGGATGAGGGGGTCCATCAGAGGTTACCTTGCCCAAGGCCCCTCAAACCTAGAGCCAGCCTTGGTGTGTATGCAGATCGAGGCGGGCTTCATTCTCAGTGGCCCCCACTGGGTTCCATCAGACGAAATAGTGTGATTGCAACCTAAGATATAGGTTGGAAGAGCATATAGGCCACATCCACACCATGCATTTATTCCACTTCACAGTCCTGGCTTCCTTCAAAGAATCCTGGGAGCTGTAGTTTGTGAAGGGTGCTGAGAGTTGTTAGGAAACCCCTATTCCCCTCACAGAGCTACAATTCCCAGAGTTCTCTGGGAAGAGGGATTCTGTTAAACCGCTCTGGCAATTGTAGCTCTATGAGGGGAACTGGGTTCTCCTAACAGCTCTCACCATCTTTCACAAGCTACACTTCTCAGGATTCTTTGGGCGAAGCCTGGACTGTATAAAGTGGAATAAATGAATAGCGTAAATATGGCCCATGTCTGGGAGAATCCGTGTGTGTGTTGCTGTGAACTCTTAGCGGGAAGTGTGGGATATAAATGCTATTTATAAGACTGGATTGAAATCTCCACCTTCTTCCTGTATATTCTCCCTCTGTGAAAATGTGGACTAGTTTTCTTTGGGGGCAAGGAGAGGAACCATTTCTCTGAATTTTTTGGGTTGAGGTTTACTATTTACTTTTCTGGGTCTCAAGAAGAAGTGCAGATGGCAGAAACCTGTGCGTTAATCCTCACCCCACTTCCCACCAGCCATACTTCCCAAGATGCTTTGGGGGCAACATGGTGTGGCATGATTTGGCGTTGCTGCCAAGGGTATTCCAGGAAGTGGGAGTAGTGGGAAGTTATGGAGAAGGACTGCCTTGTGCCACTGTGAGCGGCATGGGAATTTTGGCTGTGAGTGGCACAGGGAAAAACCCTGGTCAAGGTGTAAGGATCCATACACTAAGCCTCTGCCCCCTCCCTAGAATTATGGAGAAATCCACCCTGAATTTTGTGATGGGTTTGTTTTGCTCCCACCCACCCAAAGAACTTCTGAAAAATAATTTTTTGAAATTTTTGGCACAGCCCTAGCTTTCTGTTAACTTAAGCCTGCGATTCTATGCATATTTACTCAGATGTAAATCACACTGAACTCAATAGGGTTACTCCCACCCACGTATCCCACAGCAGACCCCAGATAAGGCTAACATAAAACTTAAAGTTATAACCAGTTAGAAGAAGTGGTCTTATATATCTTTTGGTATAAGCTCTCTTACTTACCCTATATGACTCTCTCGGATTGTACTTTTAGGAAGTTCTGCTCCTGTCCAGGCCGAGATCCGGTTAGAGATAAACTGAGCCCCTTCGGGAGAGCTTTTGGAAACCTTGGACCAGAGCAATGCCAATGAAGAATCAACTTTATGCTGAAATCAATGCTTTGCTTCTATTACTTGTTCAATCCACAATGTCTGAGGCTAAGCAAAGAGGAAAGCTGCAAGCACTTCTATGCAAAGTCTTTACCATTCTCCTTCCAAAACTCAGGGAACTCCAGGAGCAATAGAATCATGTAACGTTGCCTTATCGTTATTTTGATGGTTATTTCAGTCCATTCCAATTCAGTGGGATTTCCTCGAGTCCTGTATAAAAGGGCTTTTAGGGGGGGAAATAGAAATGAGACACATTATTTATCCCAATCCGGGTGCAGGTCTGGTTTGGGGACTACCTTAGTGGATGACTTGTGGAGGTGCATCCTTTTTGGACTTAGTGGATTCCATACCATTGGCCAAAGCGTCCTTCTTGGGCATCTGTCTGGAAGAGGAAATGGAAGGAAATAGGAAGCTACCTTATACCGAGTCATACCATTGGTCAATGTTGTCTACGGTACACTGACTGGCAGCGGCTCTCTGGGGTTTCATACAGGGAGTCATTCTCAACCTTACCTGGCGATGCCAGGACCAAACCTGGGACCTTCTGCATGCAAAGCAGCTGCTGTACCACTGAGCCGTGGTGGTTCCATCTGACAGATCCCAGAAGATGAGGCCCCGTGGCCAATGCCCTCGAGGTTCATTTGGGTTCCATACTGACCCCTGTACTATTTAACATCAACATGGAACCACTTGGAGAGGTCTTTTGGGGATTTGATCCCATGAACATGTTGACGACACACAGCTCTCCTTTTGCTTTCCATTCTATGCAAAGAAAGCTGTAAAGGTTCAGATTCTATGTTTGAGCACAGTGGTGGGATTGTGCGTTGGCTAACAAACAGACTTAATTCATACAAGACATACAAGACAGTTGGTCCGTAGGAAAGCTGATCCAGAATTAAGCATACAACCTACAGTGGATTGGATTGCACTCTCTTTGAAGTTTGGGGGGGGGGTTTACAATTGGATCTGTCTTTCTGTTTGAAAATAATGAGTCAGAAAAATAAACTCTGGATGGGTTATGTGTGTATGTGCCCACTCCTCCCCCAACTCATATTTAGCAATAGACCAAAGCAAGCTCACATGTGGTCTTTCCACTAGGTGGAGACAGTATTCTGTATGTTCATGTGATGCAAATGGAGTGTGTTGTTGCCCAATTGTATGTCATGATCGCTGCTTTTTACAACCAAATCCCAGTGTTAATACACAGCCTGAACAACTGCAATGTAACATACTGAATTTGCGCTATTGTAGTTTCTATGAGTAAGTAAAATGATGTATGTTAATATTTATATCTTATATTCTCTACTTGCAAACGCTGGATTTTGCAACCCAGCCCCCCCCTTTATTGGGCTCTAAGAAAATTCTTGCTCTTAAAAGAGGAATTATTTTTCAAAAACCTTTATTGCTGGAACTTCTGCTGACCTCAGTGACCCAGAGATGGTGGTGGGTCTGTAGCAGTTCTTGGTCACTTAGATTCTGTTTTTCTGTTGTGGTTTCTTTTTATATCTTTAAGCTCAGATGTGAATTTTCAGTGGACCTTAGTGTGTGTGCGGATAGATGCAATGTGGTTATAAATTTCTACATGCCAAGGTTGCTCCTTAGGATATATACCACTGGAATGTTACAAACACTTTATGTTGTCCTTCTCATCAAATAACCTGTTTCAACGTTTACCTTCTTGGAGGGGGGTTTACATCTGTGCCCTTTCATGGAAGGAGCATTAATACTGTGACAGAACACTTACGGGGCAACATTGCAAAATATAATCTTTTTGTCACATGCTTTTTCTTTACAAAAATAAAATGGTTCTCTCTTGCCAACCTTTGTTGTCCTGCACTTTTTTTCCTGCCAAGTTCTGTATTTCTCTCTTGGGCATTACTTGGTCTCTCTCTCAATTGACCTTAAGGCCACACAGTCCCTTCTCTCAGTCAAAGAGGGCCCAAACAGGTTCTCTGAATGACATGGGATTGGAACAGCAAGGACTCCCCGTGTTATCATCTCTTCTTTAGCCCACCATTAGCAAAGCTGATAGGATCTGTCGCAGAGCTTGGAAAAGTTACTTTTTTGAACTACAACTCCCATCAGCCCCAGCCAACATGGCCACTGGATTGGGCTGATGGGAGTTGTAGTTCAAAAAAGTAACTTTTCCAAGCTCTGCTCTGTGCAACACCAAATAACTTCTAAAATAAAGAGACAAATGAAAGACAAGCAGGCCTAGAAAAACACACCTGGATTCCCTACCCTTTACAATCCTGGTTTCTCTCCCCCCGCTTGCCCTCCCTAAGGATCCTGGGAGATGTAGTCAGCATAGTCAGACTAGCGCTAGAGGAGTCTCTGTTGCAACAGAAACAACTCAGATGTGTGGAAATTCGCCTATTTATTTATGTAGCAGCATCAGTGCATGATGCTCTGTCAGAATGGTGGGACATCTGTTTTGGCCCGAGGGCCACATTGCCTTCTGGGCAACCCTCGGGGGGCCATATGCTATGGTGAAGGGGCCAGAGGCAAATGTGGGCAGTGCAATGAATGTAAACGTTATTTGTGCAGCAGTTTCTACACGCACCCCTCTCTAACCTCCATCCAGGCAAGCAAGAGGCATTATCAGAGTTCAAGATCACATCCCAGCCAGACAAAAACACTGGAGGTGCGCCGATGAGGGGTGTGGCTGGGGAGGGGGTTTCATCTGGTGAAAGTCCAGAGGGCCAGACAGAGAGGCCTGGAGAGCCACATTTGCTCCCCAGCCTGAGGTTCTCCACCCTTACCTTACAGAGTACAAAAGAGAGCAGGTCCCCGCCCAGAGGAGCTTACAACCCACAATGCAATGCTGGGTAAACAGCGAAGGCAGCGGCGCCAAAGGTCAACAGGGAAGCAAGGCCTGGTTATTGCGGTTGCATATGCTTAGGCTTGGTTACAGGTGCAAAACCACCACCATGTGAGAGCCTCCTCATCTGGCCACAGCCTCCCCTCCTTGGCTCTGCCCTGCTTTTAAAAAGCTCGTATTGAAATCAAGGGGAGTCTCTCTCCCCACAAGCCTAACTGTTGAGGCGATGGTGGGAGAGGCTGTGTATGTGGGGGGGTCAAAGCTGGGGAATGATGGGGTAGTGGCAGACAGGTAACCTTTTGCCCTCCTCTGTTGCGACTCCCCCTTACCTGCTGAAAACACAGTCACATTTAAGCTTGAAAAAACCCTCCTTTCGGCTCAAGCCTATGCCATGGGGGGGGGGGAGGATATGTGCTTGTGCTAATTGTGTGTGCGTGTGTGTGTGTGTGTGTGAGAGAGAGAGAGAGACTGCTAAGTGGCTGTTTGTTTATGATTCAATTCTATGTCAGAGGCAGTATATACCATCTGCTTCTAAAGGCCAGTTGCTGGGAATCGCAGGTAGGGAGAGTGCTCTTGCACTCAGGTGCTCCTTGTGGGCTTCCCATTGAGGCAACTGGTTGGCCACTGTGAGAACAGGATGCTAGACTAGGTGGGCCACTGGCCTGATCCTGCAGGGCTCTTCTTATGGCGAGATGGTCCAAAGATCAGACTCCAAAGCATTAAAACCACAGAGTTCTGGCTCCTAGAGATGGCATCAGAGGGCATGAAAACTGCTGTGATGACCTCTTCCTAACTGGTGGGGAGGGTGGGATTGGAGGTCTGTTCTTGCTGTAGAATAGGTGCTGCATATTCCCAGAGAGAAGAGCTGCAAGTGGAAGACTTCACAGCGAGTTACAGCAAGGAAGGGAAGAGAGAAGCACCAAGAGAGGCAAGGAATCCATGGCTGGAGAGGGGAAAGAGGGCGTAAGGAGTGAGAGACGTCCCAGACCTACTCCTCCAAATCAGGAGGCTTGTGCCTATCTAGCTCCTTCCAATTATGCACAGTCGAATGTAGGGATGTAGCTCATTGGTGGAGTTCATGCTTTCCATGCAGAAAGTCTCATGTTCAGTCCTGGTCCTTCCAATTTAAAGCATAAGAAGGTACCAGGGGAAGAAGGTATCCAGCCCTGCTGGATCAGACCAAGAGGCAATTCTAGTATTCCTTTTCTCCTCTAGGATGCACTCCTTAACATGGTGAGGGGGTTTGAGAGCATCAAAGAAGCTGAGAACAATGCCGTCAGGAGTCTAGACCAAGAGGCTAGACTCCTAGCAGGGGCACCCAAGGTGAAATGGTCAAACCTGAGATACCAGACTAAAATGCAACCAGATTCAGAGGATGGCAATGGTAAACCACCTCGGAATGCCTCTTACCACGAAAACCCTATGAACAGAGTATCCAAAATGCAACACGAGATAGTGCTGGAAGATGAGACCCCCAGGACAGAAGGCACTCATCAACCTACTGGGGAAAAACAACAGACAAGTACGTATAGCACTATGACTAATGATGCAGCAGGGTCAAAGCTGAAAGGAAGCCCAGAGGCTGATGTGCACAGATGCAAAAGGAGAGTCCAGAGTTGTACAATGTACACAATAGGAATATGGAATGTGAGAAGCATGAACCAGGGAAAGTTAGAAATTGTCAAGCAAGAAATGGAACGTATCAACATTACCATACTTGGTGTGAGTGAATTAAATGGATGCAAATGGGACATTTTCAATCAGGCAGATAGAAAACATTTTATGCAGGAAATGAGAAATTAAGAAGAAATGGGGTTGCTTTAATAGTGAGAAGTGATGTAGCAAAAGCAATTAGGAACTATAACGCAAGGTCTGAGTGAGCTATATCAATGAGATTTAATGGGAAACCTATTAACATAACCATCACCCAAGTCTATGCTCCAACGGCAAATGAAGAAGAGGAGGAATTGGAGAGATTTTACACAGAAGTACAGGAAGAAATTCATCACACACCAGAACAAGATGTTCTGATAACCATGGGGGACTGGAATGCAAAAGTAGGGAACAGAGAAGAACTAGAAATTGTGGGGAAATGGGCTTAGGAGATAGAAATTAAGCAGGAGAAAGACTTATTGAATTCTGTGAAACCAATAATTTGTTTCTCGCCAACACATTTTTTGAGCGACCAAGAAGACAACTGTACACGTGGACATCACCAGATGGTCAAATTGATTCTATAATTCCTAAATTGATTCTATAATTGGTAGCAGAAGATGCGAAGTTCCATACTTTCTGCAACAACAAGACTAGGAGCAGACTGCGGTACAGATCATGAACTGGTCGTATCGAAAATCAGAATAAAGCTAAAGAATGACAACAAAGCACTCATAATGCCAAAATACAATTTAAATAATATCCCAGAAGAATATAAAGAACAAATAAGGAACAGGTTTCAGGCTTTAAACTTAGTTGATAAAGAACCAGAAAAACTATGGATTGAAGTCAGAGACATTATCAGGGAAGAATGCAAAAAGAAAATACCTCTAGTTAAAAAGAGAAAAAGACCTCAATGGATAACTGACAAAGTTCTTAAAATGGTTAAAGAAAAGGGAGGGAAAAGCAAAAGGAGATAGAAACACGGTCAGAACCCTAAATGCAGTAATACAGTAACTAGTACGTAGGGACAAAGAGAACTATATAATAGTTATTGTATAGAAATAGAAGAGAACAACAAAAAAGGTAGAACAAGAGCCCTATTCCTAAAGATTAGAGAAATTAAAGGGAAATTAAAACCAAGAATAGGGATGTTGAATAATCAACAGGAAAACACACTGACTGACCGAGATAAAATAGAAGGAAGATGGAAGCAATACACTGAAGAACTATATAAAAGAGATGCAAGGATGACAGATTCATTCACCGAGGAACCGTATGATGAGGAACCAGAAATTTTAGGATATAAGGTGAAAGCTGCTCTTAAAATTCTTGGAAGAAACAAATCACCAGGAACAGATGGCATTCCAATAGAGTTGCTACAAGTTACTGAGACTGAATCTGTCCAAATTTTGACAAAAATGTGTCAACAAATATGGAAAATAAAACAATGGCCCTCAGAGTGGAAGCGTTCAATATACATCCCAATTCCAAAGAAAGGGGATCCCAGGGAAGGCAGTAATGATCAAACTTAATATCCCATGCAAGTAAAGTAATGCTCAAGATTCTACAACAAAGGCTCTTACCATGTATGGAGCGAGAAATGCCAGATGTCCAAGCTGGATTTAGAAAGGGAAGAGGTACCAAACATATGTTGGATAATGGAATGGCCCAAAGAATTTCAGAAGAAAATCACCCTGTGCTTTATAGATTACAGCAAAGCGTTCGGTTGGGTAGATCATGAAAAACTATGGAACGCTTTAAAAGAAATGGGGGTGCCACAGCATCTGATTGTCCTGATGCACAACCTATACTCTGGACAAGAGGCTACTGTAAGGACAGAATATGGAGAAACTGATTTGGTCCCAGTCAGAAAGGGTGTGAGACAGAGGTGTATTTTTTCACCCTATATGTTTAATCTATATGCAGAACATATCATACGGAAAGCAGGAAAGCGGAAAGATGAAGGAGGTGTGAAGATTGGAGGGAGTAAAGACTAAAGTAATGATAACAGGAGATTAATGTAACTTTAAAGTTGACAATGAGGACATTGAACTTGTCAAGGATTATCAATAGCTTGGCACAGTCATTAATCAAAATGGAGACAACAGTCAAGAAATCAAAAGGCGGTTGGACTGGTGTGGTCAGCTATGCAACCACTAGAAAAGGTTCTCAAATGCAAAGATGTATCACTGAATACTAAAGTCAGGATCATTCAGACCATGGTATTCCCATCTATATGGATGGAAGTGAAAGTTGGACAATGAAAAAAGCGGATAGGAGAAAAAATCAATTCATTTGAAATGTGGTGTTGGAGGAGAGCTTTGCGCATACCATGGACTGCGAAAAAGACAAACAATTGGGTGTTAGAACAAATTAAACCAGAACTGTCACTAGAAGCTAAAATGATGAAACTGAAGTTATCATACTTTAGACACATCATGAGAAGACATGATTCACTAGAAAAGACAATAATGCTGGGCAAAACAAAAGGGAGCAGAAAAAGAGGAAGGCCAAACAAGAGATGGATTGATTCCATCAAGGAAGCCACAGACGTGAATTTACCAGATCTGAACAGGGTGGTTCACGACAGATGCTGTTGGAGGTCGCTGATTCATAGGGTCGCCATACGTCGCAGTCGACTTGAAGGCCCATAACAACAACAACTACTGCCCCACATGCCCCTGTTGGTACATTTTGGTGGGTTGCCAACTTAGGGTGACCCTATGAAGAGGGTTCTCATGGTAAGCAGTATTCAGAGGTGGTTTACCATTGCCTTCCTCTTGGAGCCCTGTTAAGCCTATCAAAACCATCCCTATGTTCTGAGTGCGGGCAGGGCTCTTTCCTTGCAGGCCATACATACGTATATGGCAGCAAAGCATATTCTGGAAGCCGAGCAGTAGGACAGCAGCCTTACCTTTTGCTTCTTTTATTTTCTTTATATTATGTCACTCCACTGGCTTGTGTCATGATCTGGTCTGAGACTTTGGCTTACTGGACCTCAAACAGCTCTGAGTGAGTAACTTGCTCCAACAAAGTTGGGAGCGGACTGAGGTATTTTGTGCCTCTGTCTCCAGACTGCCTCCTCCAGGTTCCACCCCGTTGTAGAGAACTCTGCAGAGCCTTAAAGGGCCAACCCTCTGGCATGAAGATGGGCACTCTTCCTCTGTTCCACAGTCTCTCTCTTGGACCACATTCACACCATACCTTTATTCAGGACTGGTGCCAAATGGTGGCCAGGTTGGGCCTTGGCCGAGGGCCCCTGAAGAACCCCTCCTTAGGGTGTGGGGGCAGCACTCCCCTTCTGTGATCCTTGGCAGGGTCGACTCCCGACCCTGCCGCAGATTGCAGAGATGGAGCTCCCAGCCCTTCCTATAGATTGCAGGCCTGCAGCGCCCGCCAACTCTACCTCCCTCCCTTTCTGTGAATGCCCTGCATGCTGTGCGTGCAGCTGCCATCAACCGAGATGGCAGCAGAGGCTTCTCTAAGGGGCTGATGCCCCTCCTGCCATCTTGATTGATGGTAGGCATGTGTGCCATCAATGAAGATGGCAGTAGAGGTATCAGCCCCTTAGAGAAGCCTCCACCGCCATCTTGGTTGATGGCAGTAACCTGCACGCCCAGTGTGCAGGGCATTCACAGAAAGAGACAAGAGGTAGGTGGAACAGTCCCACACGGTCTGTACGGGAGGGGGGGCTGGGAGCAGGGGGCCAGGGCAGGCTGTCACCGGCCCTGCCTTTCTTTCACTATTATTCCACTTTAATCATGGTTTCTCCCAAAGAATCCTGGGAACTGTAGATTGTGAGGGGGGTGAGAGTTGTTAGGAGACCCCTATTCCCCTCACACAGCAACAACTCCCAGAGTTCCTTGGGAAGAGGGGTTGATTGTTGAACCACTCTGCTGGATCCCAGAGTCATGACAACTTGGACCGATTTGTGTGTAAGACTACAGAGTGTGAACGTCAGTGGACACAGAATGAGCCTGTTGTTTCAGTGTTGCCCTGGGCTGCTTTCGGGGAGAAGAATGCGATATAAATTTAATAATAAACAAGTGTCTATCTTTAGCTTTGCCTGCGTACACACCATATATTTAAGCCACATGGTTTCCCCCCCAACGATCCTGGGAACTGTAGTTTACCCATCACAGAGCTACAATTCCCAGCACCCTTAACAAACAACAGGTATGGTGTGACATGTTGTGTCTCCAGTTGGCCCTGCTCCAACTTCCCCCCCCCTCAGCCCCCTACCTACCTCCCCTACCAGTGGAGAGACCACCATTGCTATCTTATGGATAAAAAGAATTATTCTACTACCTCTGTATGTGTGTGTTTATTTTTAATGTTGTTTTAGACTACTTAGATGCGCAGCAGCCAAAGCCAGCACCTTGTAGGCGTTTTTTTAAAAAGTAACTGAAATGTAATTGTAGTGATTACTTTTGAGAAAAAGCAATCCGTTACTTTCAGAGCAAATGCAATTGTAACAGTAGTTACTACTTTTTTGGGCCATGTAATTGTAACTGTAATTTATTACTTTTTAAAATTAATCTTCCAAGCTCTGAGTATAAGGCAACTTAAATTCTCTCTGTGACATTAAGGAAGCTCAGCCAATGGCTGACACTTTAGGAAGAACTCAGCCCCAGTTTTAAACTATTACCCCAGATATTTTCCCCCTAGTTTAATTGCTATTTGATACATTCCTCTGCCCAGCTGCTTTTTTAACTTCAGCAACAAAGATGCCCGTCTGCATTACCATCTGTATACAGCTTTTGATGTATTAACCTCTGCTCCTGAAGAGTTCCAGCTTTTCCTCAAAGCACCCTCCCCACCCCACAGTAATATAGCTGGTCTCTTCCAGATCTCATCCTGTTTATCTAAGTCTTTCGTTTATCTCAGAGTCACGGAACTGGAAGAAACCCAACTGCATTCCAAGCTGAAGCTGAGACAGGATATCATCTAGAGAATCCTCAAGAGAAGTCGCCAAGGAATGACAAGAGATTCTATCCACAAGCTCCCCTCCCCTCAGCTGCTTGGTCCACAGCTGAGCGGGTCCTACAGGGTGCTTCCAGACAATGTGTTTATTCAGAATTCGTACTGATTTGTCTGTGAGGATGTTAGGCGAGGTTGGCTATTTTGTGAGCATTCCTCCTGATTTGTCTGTGGGGAGGTTAGACAATGCGGGTTATTCGATGAGCATTTGTCCTGATTTGTCTCCGGGGAGGTTAGACAATGTCAGCTATTTGACAAGCATGTATTCTGATTTGTTTGTGGTGAGGGATGTTGTGTCAAAACAAGTGTTATCCAACACTTTCCAGTGCATCTGCCCATCATTTTCCTTATCACGAAAAGTCTGATCTTTTTACAAAGTGGGTTTGCTGCACAAGTCTTCGCAATCAACTATAACCACACAACTTGAATTTGGCGGTATGTAACTGAATCCCACCCTGAAAACAGTGACTGTCTGGAAGTGCCTATAGCTATTTTTTATTTTGTTAACTTAAGAACATTTATAGACCGCTTAATAACACAATAAATAGTTTAAGCAGTCTACAAAAGAAGAGTATAAGCATTGATTTAAAAATGCAGATAAAACCAACATTGAAAAACAGGTAGATGTAATAAAGTTATAAAAAATATCGAGAAGATCAAGAGAATTTAAAAAGAAGCATACATAATAAAATTACATCCGTAATTTTTTGCCAAGGCAAAGAAGTTTTTAGCATGTGTCTAAAACATCACAGCAAAGGAGCTTGCCTGATGTTAACTCCTAGGGATAGCTTTGGATGGTGTCTAACGGGATTCCCCTCTCCTCCGAAAATGTGGTTCTCCCTATGCAAAGTGTGCAATAGGATCACTAACAAACTCCATCTAAAATGGAATATGGAGCTGTGCTACTGCAGAATTAGCTGCTATCAGCGGTATCTTTCATCAGGGATTTTGTTCAGCGGAAATATCCTCCTCAATCCAATTAAACAAAATCAGTGTTGGAGAGAGTCTGAGGAAATCTTACATCCAGGAAGGGATATTTGGGACTGAAAATACAATATGCTACATGAGCTTAAAGGGGCCCATGGGGCAACTAATCTGAGCAAAGCCATCGTGAGGTTGCACCTGTAATTCCAGCATCCATAGCACCAGTGGTGGCCGGTGCCCATTGAGACTGGTAGGGAGGCAGGCAGGGATACTTAACTGTAAGTGAAGCCAAAGCCAATGACAGGCAGAGATACTTCCTGATTGGTTGCTGTACGTGAGAAGGCAGGCAGGCAGGCAGGAGGTGGGCTGATGTAGGTGAGGCAGTGCCCCACTTTTCCTAGTGGACCATCCTCCGATGCTTAGCACTTCTAAATCCTTCTTCCTAGCTGGTCAGCTCCATCTTCATATATTTTGTTGCAATGCCTGCCCAGAAATCACGTGGAACTGCTTCCCCTTTTCTTTTCCTGCCTGGTGCTGCTTCCCTTGGCTTTTTGGGAGTTCCAGCAGTTCCCAGTGACTCTCCTTGCACTTTGACATTATTAAAAAGTAGGCAGCAATTGTGCTCTTGCAAAAATAGCTGTTCTAATTTTTGTTTTGTTTTGTTTTGGCACAGCTGTTTCTTGCATCTTTGAAATATTCTGAAGCTTCTTCAGGTTTTACGAAGAACCAAAAACCAATCCCATGACTGCCACCTACTGTGCTGCTTAGGCAATTGCCCGCAAGTTTCTTTAGTCTTGGGGTCACCAGCCACTGTGGTGTAGTGGTGAAGGTGCTGGACTACGACCTGGGAGACAAGGGTTTGAATCCCCACACAGCCATGAAGCTCACTGGGTGACTTTGGGCCAGTCACTCCTCCTCAGCCTCAGAGGGAGGCAATGACAAACCACCTCTGAATACTGCTTACCAAATGAAAAACCTATTCATAGGGTCACCCATAAGTCGACTTGAAGGCAGTCCATGTCCAGTCTATGCTATTTTGTGGGACAGCTTCAAGTACATGCTGGAACTTTAGGTTTGGATTAAAGCGAGCCACACACACGCAAAGGCTATCTAGTCCAGCATCCTCATAGTGGCCAACCAATTGCCCCCAGGAAGCCCACAAGCAGGACCTGAGCGCAAGAGCACTCTTTCCTCCTGCAGTTTCCAGCAACTGGGATTCGGAAGCATACTTCCTCCAACAGTAGAGGGAGAACATAGGCATCATGGCTAGTAATCACTGATAACATCCTCCATGAATTTATCTAATCTCGTGACAGCTGTTTTTATTAGGGCTGCAGGTAACCGTATTTCCCAGCAGGACAAATAGTGAGAGAGGGATGGCAGCACTTTAAGTCTTTGGCTGCATATATACCATACCTTTAAAGCACATTTAGAACACATGGCTTCCCTCAAAGAATCCTGGGAACCGTAGCTTACCCATCCCTGAACTACAATCTTTAGTACCCTAAACAAACTACAGTTCCCAGGATTCTCTGGGGGGTGCCTCTGAGGATATGAGGAGTGAATTTCCCCTTCATCACCAGAGATGTGGAGCAGCCCCAGATTGCAAGTAAATATCTGGGTTTAAAAAGCAAAACTTTCTGAGTTATAAAGTGCGACTTCCACAAAGTCTGATGCCTTGCTTTTCAGCCTGGGTGTCTGAAGAAAACATCTGGAACATGTTAAACTGAAGTTTGAACCAGGTTGGTGAAGGCTTAATTCAAACCTCCCAGGACAGTCTTTTTTTGCATAGCTATGTTGATCGGACAATATTTTTTACTGCTTAAAATCTTGATTCGGGGGGTGTCTTATTCTGCGCCCAGTATTTCTCATCGTAGCCACAGCTGCAATAAGAGATAATCAACAATTAGAGCAAGAAATGCAAGAGTGATAAAAAGTATTCCCTATTTAGGATTTAAGTGGTAGATTCTTTCTGCTCACACAGGATTCTGCCTCAGGCAAGCGCAAGAGTCCCTCACAGAAAATAAAGTTGGCAACCGTGCAAAATGTAGCTCAGGCGTGGGGAACCTTTGGTCTGCCAGATATTGCTGACCTACAATTCCCATCAGCCCTAGCAAGCATAGCCAATGGCAGGGATGATGGGAACTGTAGTCCAGGAACATCTGGAGGTCCAAAAGTTCCTCATCCCATATGTAGATATACGGGCATGTGGGCCAGAAGAGGCCACCTCTCACTTTTTATTTTAAAAAAGAGAAAAGCTTTTGATTTCTATAAAATAGAGGGCAATTAACAGCCACTGCTGGGAGGTTCTTTGAAATCACACTGCAGTAGAGATGTAAAATTTGCAGAAAAGTTGAAGCCATGGGAAGAAACAAGTTTTTTTCTAGTAAAGAACGTTTTGGAAAATTGGAAAGACACTACATATATTTTTCAGCACCCTTACAGGTCAAAATTCACTTTGTTACTTTAGGAACATAAAACGTATTATATATAATTTGGTTTGTCCATGAAATTATCATGTCTGGTATATTAAAAGTACATTCAAACAATAATTACAAATCAAAATTACTTTTCAAAAATGTTTAGACTTTTGTTACAAATGGAACTACAAACTGCTAAACCTGGCATCTCTTTGATTTTGCCAGTTTATGAGGAGCAGGCAAAAAAAACCCGCAGAAGAAACCATCAATATTACATTTATTTACTTATCTATTAATTAAATTTATTTAATTATTAAATTTATATCCTGCCCTTCCTTCCAAAGGAGCTGAAGGTGGCAAACACACAAACATCTAAAACATATCTCGAAAAGTAAAACAAAGAAAATTATTGTGTCTTCTGAAAATTATATCTCCTCCAGTCCTCCGTAGTGTCAGACCTAAAACACTCATTTCCAAAGAAACGAGGAAGTTTCCTTCTGGGGCTAAAGATGGGCATTAGGGAGTGATTTTCCTCAGGACTACACCAGGGATGATGAAATGAAAAGGATTAGAGAGATTCAAGAAAGATCCCAATGGCTACTAGTCCTGATGATTGACTATTATCTCCAGAGGCACTATGCCTGTCTGGATACCAGTGATGGGGATCAGGAGCCAGAGAGGCCTGTTGGGTTCAGGCCCCGTTTATGGGCTTCCTATAAGGATCTGGTTGGCCACTTTGGGAAACAGTGCTCATCTAGACGGGCCTTTTGCCTGATCCAGCAGTGCATTTCTTATGCTCATATATGCTTAAGTGGTTAACCCTCCCCTCCATTGGATGGCTGACATCTTGTGCTCCCCTTGCTGGTGCCTTGCTGTGGGTTTCCCACTTGCTCCCTTGTCAGCTTGTTTCTCAGTGCCCCTTGCTTATGCATTGTCTGATTGGTTCCCTGCCCCAATCCCCAGGCCACACCCCTCTCTGTCCTCCTTGTCACCCTCCTTGAGTGTTTTGGTTTGGCACGAATGTGACCTTGAACTCTGATAACGCCTCTTGCTTGCCTGGATGGAGGTGAGAGAGGGGTATGTGAGTATGTGCATAAACTAGCCTACTGCACAAAGTGTACATTCATTGCTCTGTCCACTTTTGCGGCTTGCCCCACTCACCATGGCATGTGGCCATGAAGGGAATGCGGCCCTCAGGCTAAAGCAGATCCCCCACCATTCTAATAGAGCACCATGCACACAAATGGTGCTACAGAAAAAGAAAATAGCCAAAGTGCCACTGATCTCTTAAGTAGTTGTTGCCTGCAACAGAGACTTTTCTAGGAGTAGTCTGACTCTGTTGACTACATTTCCCAGGATGCTTGGCGGGGGTAACCAGGATTCTAGGGGGTAGGTATTCTAGGTGTGATTTTTCTCTCCAGACGTATTCTGATCTTGCAGACAGCCTTATCAACATCTTAAGAGGTGGACTCAAAAAAAGAGAATGCAATTTCTAATTGTGTCATTTATGAATCCCTTCTTTGACTGACACAAGAGTCTATGTGGCCTTTGTGGCAATGAGTTGCACAATAATTGAGGGTAAACTGAGAGGAAGACCAAGTGGTACCCAAGAGAGAAATAGAGGTCCTAGCAGAGAGAAAGAAATACAGGACAACAAAAGTTGGCAAGAAGGAGCCATTTTATTTTATTTTTGTCAAGAAAAAGTGTCAGAAAAAGCATCAGGTAATTGATTTAAAAATAAATACTCGGAGAAGCTTTTCAAGTGACAAAAGACTATGTTTTGCAAAGTTGTCCCTGTAAGTGCTCTACTACAGTATTAATGCTCCCTTCTCGAAAGAGTGCGGATGTAAACATGTTACTTGATAGCCCTCTGCGACTAACAGGTCAGCCCGCTGGCAATAGTGCTCTGCCTTTCCCACGGCAGCCTTTTGGTTGGTGAGAGGGAGAGAAGGAGAAGGGGATGGCAGAAAGGAGGAGACAGAGAAAACAGGCGGCAGAAAGACAGAGAGAAAGGTGGTCTTGCCTACTTTTTATTAGGCCCTGCCCACTTCCAGCTTCAGTCCTGCCTACCACTGACCCCAGCCCTGCCCAGCGCCAGCATGTGACTCTTGACATATATTCTGTAGGGAATGTGGCCCGGGCCTTAACAGTAAAAAAAGGTTTCCCTGCTCCAGGCCTTACCACAAACTGTGTAACGTTCAGATTGCATTGCAAGATCTGCACAAGCCCAGAACCCATCTTCACGTGAAAGAAAACAATAAGGAGACAGCCTGAGACATCTGAAGATTCCCAGGGACGTGAGGTAACGTATGAATATGAATGTAAGAAACAGAGAAAGGCCTGGGGGGTGGGGGTTTAGGGGGGCAGTGCCCCACATGCACTTAGAAACCACAGGAAGAGAGAGTGCTCTTGCGCTCACGTCCTGCTTATGGGGTTCCCAGGGACATATTGTCGGCCACTGTGAGAACAGGATGCTGAACTAGATAGGCCACTGCCTGGACTGATCGAACAGCCCGACTGTTCTTATGATCAGACAGCCCAAATGACAGCCTCCAAAGGGTTAAAACCATAGAGTTCTAGTTCCTAGAGATGACATCAGAAAGAATGAAAATAGTTGTGATGACCTCATCCTGTCTGGTGATGTTGAGAGAAAGGAGGAACTGATTTTTTCCCTTTTCTTTCCCAGGTTTGGAGTAGTTGCTGCCTGTTCCCGAAGAGGGCAGCTGTAAGGCTTCAAGGTGAGTTAAAGCAATGAAGGAGAGACCTGAATGCAAAAGGGGCGAAGAAAGAGAGAAACGGCAGGAAAGGCAAGGAATCCGCGGCTGGCTGGAGAGAGGAAGGAGGTTGGAAGGATTGAGAGACGTCCCATCTGGTTCCTTTCCATTATGTGCAGTCAACTGTGAGGATGTAGTTCATTGGGGAGTTCCTGCTTTCCATGCAGAAGATCTCAGGTTCAATTCTGGCCACTCCAATTTAAAGGATAAGAAGTGCCCTGCTGGATCAGACCAAAAGGCGATTCTAGTCCAGCAACTTGTTCCCACGCTGGTCAATCAGCAAGCCTCTGAGAAGTCCACAAGCAGGACATGAATGCAATACCTCTCCTCCCCTCCGAAAATATGGGGTCTCAGTGCAGTGTGATTTCAAATAACTTCACAACATGGCTGTTAACTGCCCTCAGTTGTGCTTGCCTGTGAGAAGCTTTTGTGCTTATCTGAGTCCTGTGTTAGCACTGCAGAAAGCAGCTACTGCCTAAAATGCTGATTGCTCCATTTTTATCACTCTTGTGTTTCTTGCTCTGAGGATCTAATACGGGAACTGTGGATATGATGAGAAGAAGGGCTCATCTACAGATCTCTCTCAAAAAGCAGGCACATGCCTTTGGTAAGGTACATTCCCGGAGAGGAGAACCGCAACTGGAAAGCTTCAAGGTGAGTTATTTATGGTATCCTTCTCCTCCATTAAAAAGTCAGCCTGTCCTCCAATCTCCTACCAACCAGTCTTACCTTCACCCCAGATTCGATGTTCCCCAACTGTGGTGCATGGACCACCAGTGGTCCGTGAGCTTCATTCAGGTGGTCCGTGGCATGCCCACATTAAATATTCATATTGATTTTTAATTGAATTCCATGGAATGCAAACTATAATGCAACAAAAGAGAATGTAAGAAATAAAAGCAGTAATAAAAATACTGTTAAAAACCACACTACACCTAGCCACAGCACATGACAATTGCTACACCAGCAGAAAAATCATTAAGTGGCCCACCAAGTCCCTCAGCAATTTTCAAGTGGTCTGTGGGGGAAACAAGTTTGGGAATCACTATCTTAGAACAGAAAGGCTTGTTGTGGTTAAATAGATGTCCAAGTGCCTGGAATCCGTAAGTGGATGGATGGGAGAGAATAGGCTGAAGCTGAACCCCGACAAGGCTGAGGTATTACTTGTGGGAGATAAAAGGAAATTAGGAATTACTGACCTGATGCTTAATGGGGTAAATTTGCCCCTGAAGGACCAGGTCCGCAGTCTTGGGGTCATTCTTGACTCCCAGCTGTCCATGGAGGCTCAGATTACAGCAGTGAGCCAGGCAGCTTGGTATCAATTACATCTGATACGGAGACTGCGACCCTATCTTCCTGGTCATCTGCTCCCCCAAGTGATACATGCCCTGGTCTCCTCTCGCTTAGACTACTGCAATGCGCTCTACGTGGGGTTACCCTTGAAAACGGTCCGGAAATTACAGCTGGTACAGAATGCGGCGGCACGCTTGATCACGCATAGCCGTCGCTGGGATCACATTACCCCAGTGTTATTAGATCTTCACTGGCTACCAGTTGTCTACCGGGCCCAATTCAAGGTGTTGGTGCTGACCTTTAAAACCCTATACGGGTTCGGCCCAGTATATCTGAAGGAACGCCTCCAGAATCACCGATTATGCCGCCTGACAAGATCAGCCTCGCAAGACCTTCTCTCGGTCCCACCTGTGAGAACAGCCAGGCTGGTGCGAACCAGAGAGAGGGCATTTTCTTTGTGGCCCCCACTCTCTGGAACTCTCTCCCTTTTGATCTCGGACATGCTCCCTCCTTGTCCAGCTATCGCCGAGCCTTGAAGACCTGGCTGTTCAGGCAGGCCTACAAGATTGAGACAGAGTAATTTATGAATTAAAGCATGGTTTTTTAATTTTAAAATTTGATGATGTTATTATATATATATGTATTGTTTTATTCTTGTTGTTCGTCATCTAGAGTGTCCCTAACCCGGACAGATAGGCGACTGAAAAATAAAATTTATTATTATTATTATTGTTGTTGTTGTTGTTGTTGTTTGTTGTTATTATTGTTGTTGTTGTTGCTGTTATTATTATTATTATAAATATTGTCTCCAATCTCAAAGCGATCATCCTTTGATTGATGGAAGCTCTGAAAAAGGCTATCACAGCATTTTTTCTGGGGAGGGCATCACTTGGCTCTTACTAACATTTTGAATTCCTTTGCCTTTCAGGATCAGGAATAACAAGGGAGGACCTGGCGGGAAGCAAAGTGGAGGAGAATTTGGAAGCAGGTGGAAGAAGAGACTTCCATGTTGCTTAGTTTGGGACCATTTGATTGGGACAGATCCACAAGAAATTAAGCAGGAACCAGATGAGGGGCTCCAGCAGGGTGGGAAGCCTAGTGGCAGGTGTTCCTGGAGACAACATAGGGCCCTAGGCACAGAGACAAAAACTCATCGCTGCCTCGATCCCAGTCAGGATTGAGAACACTAAAGACTTCCTGTCCACCTTGATAGGAGTAGCTGGTGCCAGGCTGCGGCCTAGGGGGGAAAAGGTGACCCAGGCCTTGGAAGGCATCAGTGGAGAAACCCAAGAGGCCCATGAAAAGCCAGATTCTACGGTGGAAGTGAAGAAAGAGAGTCTGGAGGAGGAGGAAGACTCAAAGATGGAACATCAGCATTCCAGGCACTTTGGATACCATGCGAGCAAGGGATCCCATTTGGACAGGAACTTTGGGTATTTGGGGCTGAAGCCAGGGAGATCTACAAAGCAGAGCCTGGGGGATGCTGAATTCTGGACCGGTTCAATCTCGCTGTCCATCTTGAGCCACTACACTAGCTACACCCAAGGGCCTCCATTTGCATTATGCCAGGATGCCCATCATGTAGAGCCTCCCACACATGATGTCTCAACGCAGTGGGAATCATAGAATAGTAGAGTTGGAGGGGGCCTATAAGGCCATCAAGTCCAACCCTCTGCTCAATGCAGGAATCCAAATCAAAGCATTCCCGACAGATGGCTGTCCAGCTGCCTCTTGAATGCCTCCAGTTTCGGAGAGCCCACTACCTCTCTAGGTAATTGGTTCCATTGTTGTATGGCTCTAACAGTTAGGAAGTTTTTCTTGATGTCCAGTCGAAATCTGGCTTCTTGCAACTTGAGCCCATTATTCCATCTCCTGCATTCTGGGACAATCGAGAAGAGATCCCGGCCCTCCTCTGTGTGACAACCTTTCATGTACTTGAAGAGTGCTATCATATCTCCTCTCAGTCTTCTCCAGGCTAAACGTGCCCAGTTCTTTCAGTCTCTCATAGAGATTTGTTTCCAGTCCCCTGATCATCCTTGTTGCCCTTTTCTGAACCTGTTCCAGTTTGTTTGCATCCTTCTTGAAGCGCGGAGAAATGAACTGGACTCAGTACTTAAGATGAGGCCTAACCAGTGCTGAATAGAGGGGAACTAATACTTCATGTGTATGAGTACTCTGTTTGCCCAGAGGGAGAGGGTGCCCCAGACCTTGGCAGGTGTCATTGGAGAACACCAAGTGGCCTATGAAAGCCTGGATTTTACTGTGGAAGTGAAGGCGGAGACTCTGGGTGAGGAACTAGGACACTAGGGTTGCAGTCCACTTGCTGGTCCCAATCCTCTCACATACTGTCAAGCTAGAATTTAGTTCAATGCCATCTTTGTTTATTTTAGCTAACTTCTGCTTTCTTTCAGTTCTATTAAAGTGTTTAACAAGAAGGTGGGAGGACATTTAAAGGGTAAATATAACAGAAATTAACAGGGAAGCTTGGACTCGCCTACATTAAGGAAGGATTTGCTTTGCCATCGTGAAACTGAGCAGGTGAAAGTTGCTTTAAATTCTACCCATTGGATAGCATTGCTTGGAATAAAAAGAGAGACTAGAGCAGCACTGAGCTCACAAAAAATACATTAATTTCTTGCCTGATATATGAAAGGGCTCTGACAGGAACCTCAGGTATGTGTTGTATAGATCCTTTTATTGCACATCTCTTTAGATGCCTAAGCACAACAGATACTGCAGCTGCGTGAAGAGTCTGAGTCGTACCTTGTTGCTACAGCACTGAGTAGCAGCTGTCAGGGTGCCCCTTTGTCACTACCGGAGTCTGTGAGGAGACAGCTGAACTCCTTCAGCGGTTACAGGGATGTACTTGGCCAGAAAACAGAAAGGGGACTGTTGAACAGTTTTCTAAGATCACATTTGATGCCTAAGGCGTGTGACTAAACCAGAGGTTTTACATGTGGCTGCAAGGGCTCACCAGGAATCTGTCAGGATGTGCTCTGACATGACAGAGAAGAGACAGAGTGACCCCTTGCTTTCTCATGCCACGGCGGGGGAGAGGGGTTTGCGAACATGAAAGCAACTCTTCTTGAGGAGGCGGCGGTGGTGAGGGGGGGATTAGAAAGTATGGCATTTAGAGGGTTAATACTAGAGAGGCCTCTCTGTAGCATTAACCCTTTTAAATAGGGAGCACAATAATACTCAACAGGTTTTTATGATGTTTTTAAGTGTTTTTAGTGCTTTTGTTTGCCGGCCTGGGCTCCTACTGGGAGGAAGGGTGGGATATAAATCAAATAATAAATAAATAAATATTCAGACAGGATCTTTGGCTGTTTCCTCAGAGGAGGCATCCATTGTGCCTTGATAGTTCATGCTGTCTGCATACCCATGGTATGGATTTCTCCTCAAGCTTCTCTAATGGCCATCCCCTCACAGCCAGCTGGGAAGATGGGCAAGAACTGGGTCCTTGGCTGATGCTGTGGTAATATTCGCAGCATGGAGGGGGATTCAGGGAATGACTCCAACAGCAGGGGATGCATCAACATCAGCAGAAAGGAGAGGGGGCGGCTGGCTCAGCACAGGCAATGCAATTTCTAGGTCCATATTGCAGGATGTATTCATATAAATTCAGGAAAATCATCCACCGGAACGTGTGGAGATCACATTTGAGGAGTCTGCTGGTTAAGGGCCTGTCTCGGGTGAAGCCGTGTAAATGCGCACATAACAGCTAAGGTTTTCTGAGGCTTTATTTTTGGCTGCTGCTGTGTGTTGTTGAGGACAGTGTGGTGGAAGCGTAATGCCCAGTCTCTTGTGAGTTACACATACTGAGATTCCACCTGCTCACAAGCAGTGGCCCCAGCATCTCTCTTCTTTTGAAAGGGGGGGGACAGAGAGAAAAACTCTTCTACAGTAAAGCAAGCGTGTGTGGAGGAGTATTATTTATGAAAACTGTTCCCACATCCCTTTGAAACCACATTTTGAAAAAAACCTGCATTCACTTAACTCTCACAGCTAACAATTTCAAGGTTGCCAAGAACAGTATGATTTTTTAAAAACTGATGTAGGGCTTGTTCACACTGGTTTACTGTGCGTTTGCAGCTGTTTGTATTCCCATTTAATCTATACAGTCTACATGACATTATTTATCCTCAAACAACGCCAATCTTTTCCATTGTAAATTCAGGTTCACCCAATATGGGGCTAAGCTAATAAATTGAAGGAAATGAAGCTCCAAACTGCTCCACTCGGGGTCACATGATTTGTTCTGCTTCTCCCCTTTCCGTGCCCACCACTTCCTCCCTGCTTTCATTTCATTTCCGGCAGTGTTTGCAGCTATTTCCGGTGCTCCTGAAAGGAGGAGCGTCACATGATTTGTTCTGCTTCTCGCCTTTCTGGGCCCACCACTTCCTCCCTGCTTTCATTTCATTTCCGGCAGTGTTTGCAGCTATTTCCGATGCTCCTGAAAGGAGGAGCGTCACATGATTTGTTCTGCTTCTCCCCTTTCTGTGCCCACCACTTCCTCCCTGCTTTCATTTCATTTCCGGCAGTGTTTGCAGCTATTTCCGGTGCTCCTGAAAGGAGGAGCGTCACATGATTTGTTCTGCTTCTCCCCTTTCTGGGCCCACCACTTCCTCACTGCTTTCATTTCATTTCCGGCAGTGTTTGCAGCTATTTCCGGTGCTCCTGAAAGGAGGAGTGTCACATGATTGGTTCTGCTTCTCCCCTTTCTGTGCCCACCACTTCCTCCCTGCTTTCATTTCATTTCCGGCAGTGTTTGCAGCTATTTCCGGTGCTCCTGAAAGGAGGAGCGTCACATGATTTGTTCTGCTTCTCCCCTTTCTGGGCCCACCACTTCCTCCCTGCTTTCATTTCATTTCCGGCAGTGTCTGCAGCTATTTCCGGTGCTCCTGAAAGGAGGAGCGTCATATGATTTGTTCTGCTTCTCCCCTTTCTGGGCCCACCACTTCCTCCCTGCTTTCATTTCATTTCCGGCAGTGTTTGCAGCTATTTCCGGTGCTCCTGAAAGGAGGAGCGTCACATGATTTGTTCTGCTTCTCCCCTTTCTGGGCCCACCACTTCCTCCCTGCTTTCATTTCATTTCCGGCAGTGCTTGTAGCTATTTCCGGTGCTCCTGAAGGGAGGAGCGTCACATGATTGGTTCTGCTTCTCCCCTTTCTGTGCCCACCACTTCCTCACTGCTTTCATTTCATTTCCGGCAGTGCTCGTAGCTGTTTCTGGTGTGCTCCTGAAAGGAGGAGCGTCATATGATTTGTTCTGCTTCTCCCCTTTCTGTGCCCACCACTTCCTCCCTGCTTTCATTTCATTTCCGGCAGTGTTTGCAGCTATTTCCGGTGCTCCTGAAAGGAGGAGCATCACATGATTGGTTCTGCTTCGCCCCTTTCTGTGCCCACCACTTCCTCCCTGCTTTCATTTCATTTCTGGCAGTGTTTGCAGCTATTTCCGGTGCTCCTGAAGGGAGGAGCGTCACATGATTGGTTCTGCTTCTCCCCTTTCTGGGCCCACCACTTCCTCCCTGCTTTCATTTCATTTCTGGCAGTGTTTGCAGCTATTTCCGGTGCTCCTGAAGGGAGGAGCGTCACATGATTTGTTCTGCTTCTCCCCTTTCTGTGCCCACCACTTCCTCCCTGCTTTCATTTCATTTCCGGCAGTGCTTGTAGCTGTTTCTGGTGTGCTCCTGAAAGGAGGAGCGTTACATGATTGGTTCTGCTTCTCCCCTTTCTGTGCCCACCACTTCTTCCCTGCTTTCATTTCATTTCCAGCAGTGTTTGCAGCTATTTCCGGTGCTCCTGAAAGGAGGAGCGTCACATGATTTGTTCTGCTTCTCCCCTTTCTGTGCCCACCACTTCCTCCCTGCTTTCATTTCATTTCCGGCAGTGTTTGCAGCTATTTCCGGTGCTCCTCAAAGGAGGAGCGTCACATGATTTGTTCTGCTTCTCCCCTTTCTGTGCCCACCACATCCTCACTGCTTTCATTTCATTTCCGGCAGTGCTTGTAGCTGTTTCTGGTGTGCTCCTGAAAGGAGGAGCGTCACATGATTGGTTCTGCTTCTCCCCTTTCTGTGCCCACCACTTCCTCCCTGCTTTCATTTCATTTCCGGCAGTGTTTGCAGCTATTTCCGGTGCTCCTGAAAGGAGGAGCGTCACATGATTTGTTGTGCTTCTCCCCTTTCTGTGCCCACCACTTCCTCCATGCTTTTATTTCATTTCTGGCAGTGCTTGTAGCTATTTCCGGTGCTCCTGAAGGGAGGAGCGTCACATGATTTGTTCTGCTTCTCCCCTTTCTGTGCCCACCACTTCCTGCTTTCATTTCATTTCCTGCAGTGCTTGTAGCTGTTTCTGGTGTGCTCCTGAAAGGAGGAGCGTCATATGATTGGTGCTGCTTCTCCCCTTTCTGTGCCCACCACTTCCTCCCTGCTTTCATTTCATTTCCGGCAGTGCTTGTAGCTGTTTCTGGTGTGCTCCTGAAAGGAGGGGTGTATGTGTGTGTGTGTGTGTGTGTTTCATCATCAACAACAACCAAATACGAGGGTGAACTGAACAGCAACTCTGCAGAAGAAAATCTGTGTTCTAAAGGTGCTACCCTGTAGTTTAATAAAACTAAGCAAACATCAGTATTTGTTTCCTTTACCTTAAATAATATTCACTTAATAGTTTTGTCTGACGATATTCTGGATTAGACATTAGATGCCTAAATTCATAACAAGAAGCAAAAACTCTGAATTCCTGACAACTAAATTGTAGTCCACAATTTGTCATAACAGTATGTGAAATGCCCTGTCTGGCAAAACGTTGCTTTCCTAGCGAGACTAATATATGCAAACCACTGGCTCAGCACTAATGGGGATGAGAGCTGCTGCTGCCACCATCTGGTGAGTAATCACCATCATTTTTTCCAGATGATATAAATAGAGGTGCAACATGCATCAGTATGTACACATTCAATAAGACGTTGAGAGTGGAGGCTGTGGGAGCCCAGTGTTAGCAGGAGAAGAAATATGCAAGGACTTAATGGTAAGAACTCCAGGGGCTGTAGAAGAATATGTCCCCATTCAGAGAACATTTGTGAAGAAAAGATAGAAAGGAAATTTTGGGGACCAAATTTTTTGGGGTGTCCATATGCCTCAGATTGTCTCATTATTATTTTATTGTAGATCAAAGGAGATTCCACATCTTCCTGCGTATTGCTATCCGAAGTATGCAACCTGGCCCTCATAGAGTTGGTGGTAAGTTCTCAGAAGCACTTGTGTCTTGGGGATATTTGTACTTCTATTCCTGCTGTTTGTCACATCAAGTTGGGTGGTTGAGTAAGGTTTAAAAAAATCAGCATGCTGGGGAGATATACACTCCTTGGCAAAGCCAGAGATGACTTCTTCAAGTAGAGAAAAGCAGGAGGAAAAATAAATGATTTATGAACTATAAAGCCAGAGAAAAGCAGAAGGAGGAAGTACCATTTTTATGAGACGTTTTACTCAAGCAGAGGAAAGCAGAAAGAGGAAAGATGATTTATGAACTATAAAGACAGAGAGTTTTTACTGAAGCAGAGAAAAGAAGGAACAATGATTTATGAACTATAAAGACAGAGACTTTTTACTCAAGCAGAGAAAAGAAGGAACTATGATTTATGAACTATAAAGACAGAGGCTTTTTACTGAAGCAGAGAAAAGAAGGAACAATGATTTATGAACTATAAAGACAGAGACTTTTTACTCAAGCAGAGAAAAGAAGGAACAATGATTTATGAACTGTAAAGACAGAAACTTTTTACTGAAGCAGAGAAAAGAAGGAACAATGATTTATGAACTATAAAGAGAGAGAATTTTTACTCAAGCAGAGAAAAGAAGGAACAATGATTTATGGACTATAAAGACAGAGACTTTTTACTCAAGCAGAGAAAAGAAGGAACAATGATTTATGGACTATAAAGACAGAGACTTTTTACTCAAGCAGAGAAAAGAAGGAACAATGATTTATGGACTATAAAGACAGAGACTTTTTACTCAAGCAGAGAAAAGAAGGAACAATGATTTATGGACTATAAAGACAGAGAGTTTTTACTGAAGGAGAGAAAAGAAGGAGCAATGATTTATGAACTATAAAGACAGAGACTTTTTACTCAAGCAGAGAAAAGAAGGAACAATGATTTCTGAACTATAAAGACAGAGACTTTTTACTCAAGCAGAGAAAAGAAGGAACAATGATTTCTGAACTATAAAGACAGACTTTTTACTCAAGCGGAGAAAAGAAGGAGCAATGATATATGAACTATAAAGACAGAGACTTTTTACTCAAGCAGAGAAAAGAAGGAACAATGATTTATGGACTATAAAGACAGACTTTTTACTGAAGCAGAGAAAAGAAGGAACAATGATTTATGAACTATAAAGACAGAGACTTTTTACTCAAGCAGAGAAAAGCAGAAGGAGGAAAGATGATTTATGGACTATAAAGACAGACTTTTTACTGAAGCAGAGAAAAGAAGGAACAATGATTTATGAACTATAAAGACAGAGACTTTTTACTCAAGCAGAGAAAAGAAGGAGCAATGATTTCTGAACTATAAAGACAGAGACTTTTTACTCAAGCAGAGAAAAGAAGGAACAATGATTTCTGAACTATAAAGTCAGAGACTTTTTACTCAAGCAGAGAAAAGAAGGAACAATGATTTATGAACTATAAAGACAGAGACTTTTTACTCAAGCAGAGAAAAGAAGGAGCAATGATTTATGAACTATAAAGACAGAGAGTTTTTACTCAAGCAGAGAAAAGAAGGAACAATGATTTATGAACTATAAAGACAGAGACTTTTTATTCAAGCAGAGAAAAGAAGGAACAATGATTTATGAACTATAAAGACAGAGACTTTTTACTCAAGCAGAGAAAAGAAGGAGCAATGATTTATGAACTATAAAGACAGAGACTTTTTACTCAAGCAGAGAAAAGAAGGAACAATGATTTATGAACTATAAAGACAGAGACTTTTTACTCAAGCAGAGAAAAGAAGGAACAATGTATTATTTATGAAAACTGTTCCCACATCCCTTTGAAACCACATTTTGAAAAAAACCTGCATTCACTTAACTCTCACAGCTAACAATTTCAAGGTTGCCAAGAACAGTATGATTTTTTAAAAACTGATGTAGGGCTTGTTCACGCTGGTTTACTGTGCGTTTGCAGCTGTTTGTATTCCCATTTAATCTATACAGTCTACATGACATTATTTATCCTCAAACAACGCCAATCTTTTCCATTGTAAATTCAGGTTCACCCAATATGGGGCTAAGCTAATAAATTGAAGGAAATGAAGCTCCAAACTGCTCCACTCGGGGTCACATGATTTGTTCTGCTTCTCCCCTTTCTGTGCCCACCACTTCCTCCCCGCTTTCATTTCATTTCCAGCAGTGTTTGCAGCTATTTCCGGTGCTCCTGAAAGGAGGAGCGTCACATGATTTGTTCTGCTTCTCCCCTTTCTGTGCCCACCACTTCCTCCCTGCTTTCATTTCATTTCCGGCAGTGTTTGCAGATATTTCCGGTGCTCCAGAAAGGAGGAGCGTCACATGATTTGTTCTGCTTCTCTCCTTTCTGGGCCCACCACATCCTCACTGCTTTCATTTCATTTCCGGCAGTGTTTGCAGCTATTTCCGGTGCTCCTGAAAGGAGGAGCGTCACATGATTGGTTCTGCTTCGCCCCTTTCTGTGCCCACCACTTCCTCCCTGCTTTCATTTCATTTCCGGCAGTGTTTGCAGCTATTTCCGGTGCTCCTGAAAGGAGGAGCGTCACATGATTGGTTCTGCTTCGCCCCTTTCTGTGCCCACCACTTCCTCCCTGCTTTCATTTCATTTCCGGCAGTGTTTGCAGCTATTTCCGGTGCTCCTGAAAGGAGGAGCGTCACATGATTGGTTCTGCTTCGCCCCTTTCTGTGCCCACCACTTCCTCCCTGCTTTCATTTCATTTCCGGCAGTGCTTGTAGCTATTTCCGGTGCTCCTGAAAGGAGGAGTGTGACATGATTGGTGCTGCTTCTCCCCTTTCTGTGCCCACCACTTCCTCCCTGCTTTCATTTCATTTCCGGCAGTGTTTGCAGCTATTTCCGGTGCTCCTGAAAGGAGGAGTGTCACATGATTTGTTCTGCTTCTCCCCTTTCTGTGCCCACCACTTCCTCCCTGCTTTCATTTCATTTCCGGCAGTGCTTGTACCTGTTTCTGGTGTGCTCCTGAAAGGAGGAGCGTCACATGATTTGTTCTGCTTCTCCCCTTTCTGGGCCCACCACTTCCTCCCTGCTTTCATTTCATTTCCGGCAGTGCTTGTAGCTATTTCCGGTGCTCCTGAAAGGAGGAGCGTCATATGATTTGTTGTGCTTCTCCCCTTTCTGTGCCCACCACTTCCTCACTGCTTTCATTTCATTTCCAGCAGTGCTTGTACCTGTTTCTGGTGTGCTCCTGAAAGGAGGAGCGTCATAAGATTTGTTCTGCTTCTCCCCTTTCTGTGCCCACCACTTCCTCCCTGCTTTCATTTCATTTCCGGCAGTGTTTGCAGCTATTTCCGGTGCTCCTGAAAGGAGGAGCGTCATATGATTTGTTCTGCTTCTCCCCTTTCTGTGCCCACCACTTCCTGCTTTCATTTCATTTCCAGCAGTGCTTGTAGCTGTTTCTGGTGTGCTCCTGAAAGGAGGAGCGTCACATGATTTGTTCTGCTTCTCCCCTTTCTGGGCCCACCACTTCCTCCCTGCTTTCATTTCATTTCCGGCAGTGCTTGTAGCTATTTCCGGTGCTTCTGAAAGGAGGAGCGTCATATGATTTGTTGTGCTTCTCCCCTTTCTGTGCCCACCACTTCCTCACTGCTTTCATTTCATTTCCGGCAGTGCTTGTACCTGTTTCTGGTGTGCTCCTGAAAGGAGGAGCGTCATATGATTTGTTCTGCTTCTCCCCTTTCTGTGCCCACCACTTCCTCCCTGCTTTCATTTCATTTCCGGCAGTGTTTGCAGCTATTTCCGGTGCTCCTGAAAGGAGGAGCATCATATGATTTGTTCTGCTTCTCCCCTTTCTGTGCCCACCACTTCCTGCTTTCATTTCATTTCCAGCAGTGCTTGTAGCTGTTTCTGGTGTGCTCCTGAAAGGAGGAGCGTCATATGATTGGTGCTGCTTCTCCCTTTTCTGTGCCCACCACTTCCTCCCTGCTTTCATTTCATTTCCGGCAGTGCTTGTAGCTGTTTCCGGTGTGCTCCTGAAAGGAGGGGTGTGTGTGTGTGTGTGTGTGTGTGTGTGTGTGTTTCATCATCAACAACAACCAAATACGAGGGTGAACTGAACAGCAACTCTGCAGAAGAAAATCTGTGTTCTAAAGGTGCTACCCTGTAGTTTAATAAAACTAAGCAAACATCAGTATTTGTTTCCTTTACCTTAAATAATATTCACTTAATAGTTTTGCCTGACGATATTCTGGATTAGACATCAGATGCCTAAATTCATAACAAGAAGCAAAAACTCTGAATTCCTGACAACTAAATTGTAGTCCACAATTTGTCATAACAGTATGTGAAATGCCCTGTCTTGCAAAACATTGCTTTCCTAGCGAGACTAATATATGCAAACCACTGGCTCAGCACTAATGGGGATGAGAGCTGCTGCTGCCACCATCTGGTGAGTAATCACCATCATTTTTTCCAGATGATATAAATAGAGGTGCAACATGCATCAGTATGTACACATTCAATAAGACGTTGAGAGTTGAGGCTGTGGGAGCCCAGTGTTAGCAGGAGAAGAAATATGCAAGGACTTAATGGTAAGAACTCCAGGGGCTGTAGAAGAATATGTCCCCATTCAGAGAACATTTGTGAAGAAAAGATAGAAAGGAAATTTTGGGGACCAAATTTTTTGGGGTGTCCATATGCCTCAGATTCTCATTATTATTTTATTGTAGATCAAAGGAGATTCCACATCTTCCTGCGTATTGCTATCCGAAGTATGCAACCTGGCCCTCATAGAGTTGGTGGTAAGTTCTCAGAAGCACTTGTGTCTTGGTGATATTTGTACTTCTATTCCTGCTGTTTGTCACATCAAGTTGGGTGGTTGAGTAAGGTTTAAAAAAATCAGCATGCTGGGGAGATATACACTCCTTGGCAAAGCCAGAGATGACTTCTTCAAGTAGAGAAAAGCAGGAGGAAAAATAAATGATTTATGAACTATAAAGCCAGAGAAAAGCAGAAGGAGGAAGTACCATTTTTATGAGACGTTTTACTCAAGCAGAGGAAAGCAGAAAGAGGAAAGATGATTTATGAACTATAAAGACAGAGACTTTTTACTGAAGCAGAGAAAAGAAGGAACAGTGATTTATGAGCAGTCAGTGGATCTGGTGCCCATGGGGACTGGTGGGGCGGAAGGCAGGGAGCCCAAGAGTAGGCGGAGCCAGAGCCAGTGACCGGCAGAGTCCACTAATTGTCATCTTGTCCCCCATCCTCCTCCCTGATGAGTTCTACAAGGGCAACACTGGGGCAGAGGAGGAGGAGGAAGGTGGCAGCCAGGGCCACCCCCTGGACTGGCTGTAAGCGAGAAGGGCAGGCAGGAGGAGTCTGGGTGAGGGCAGGCTGAGGCTGGTGGGGCAGAGCCCCATTTGCCCCAATGGAGCAGTCTCCCCTGAACACTGGCTGACCTGATACTTGAGAAGGCTGTCTCTCCTCCTTCCACCCCTGCACCCATTTTGGCTTTCCCCACCTTTTCCTCACCTCTCCTTGACCTTATCTCCCTCTAGACTCCCCTCACTCATATTAACTTATTCCAATGGATGCAGGATCCTTACCCCCGGCATTGAGAATTGGGCTGAAGACACACTTGTGGTTGTATTGGTTTCAGCACGTCTCCCAATTGTGTTTTGTGAAATGGGAGACACACGACATTAGTCAAACTCCACCCGTTTTTACTCCAAAACCTGGGAAATTGGAGATCGATTACATTTTACCTTGAAGTCAGTTTTGCACAGGCTTCAAAACTGATTGGTCATCAACCCCCATTGCCATTTCAGGTGTGTCCAATGGAAACACTTTGCAGTAGGCTCAGGCCAAGACATTAATTGGCCCAATACTTTGCTGTGAACAGTCCTAAAAGGTCTGACATCAGTAGTGGGGAAAGGAGATGTGTCCAGCCGTGGGCAAATACATTTCAAACTGCAGCCAGACAAGAGCAGTCTTGCTGCTTTTGAAACAGCTAGTGTGCACATAGCCCTAGATATTGCCATGATAATAGCATTGCATATCCGTTGTCAGCACCGTCAAGTACTAAATGTTATTGCGTGTCAACAGTTAAATATTGCAAAACATCCATAGCCAGCTAATAAATAGGGAAATGACTGAGCTCTGGGGGTTAAATGGAGAATCCATTATTTATGTATTTATTATTTGATTTATATCCCGCCCTTCCTCCCAGCAGGAGCCCAGGGTGGCAAACAGAAACACTAAAAACACTTTAAAACATCATAAAAACAGATTATTTGGAGAATATATGAGTACTTAAGAGAATATTGCCTCCCAAAATCTGCAAAGGAGAATTTTGATGAGAATATTTTTGGAACAAAATCATTCCAACTCTACAGATGAGTGTGTGTAGTATGTGTTTTAAGTTGTCTCCTCATTATTTTGTTGTAGGTCAAGGTGGATCCCCAGCAGTTCCGTATTTTACTTTTCAGAGTCGATGGTAAGTCTTAGGATGGGCAGTAGGGATGGTTCCATCAGTTTTTCATGTATCCAATCTTAAATTCAGCTCTCCTCATTTCTGCAGCAATTTGTGATTTAAAAAAATCCTTATGAAAATTCTCCAGAATTTTAGTGCGAATTTATCCTAATAAACACATTTCTGTACTCTGTTTTGACTAACATTTGCAACAACATAAAAATCCCAGCAGAATGGGAGAGAGAGCCGGATGTTTCTCTTTGGCCCTCAGGAATTGAAATGAATGAAGGGAGGAGGGGAGGGAGGGGGTGTGGAGAGGGGAACGATTCACACACCCACCTAAAAGCATTGGAGCAAAGCATCTGCAAGCACTAGAGATCTGGAGTGAAGACATTTGTTCCTTCCCTTTTCATATTATCAGAGGATTGGCTTAGTACAGATATACAGGGGGAAAACTGTGATAGCTTCTGTTTGCCAGTAACGTCATGTGAACCGTGCAAATTAAAAGGGGATGTGAGTAGCACCAGACCCACAGTAAATCCCCGTGTAGATGAGCCCTATGTTTCATTTCGCATATTGTTTCAGAAACTGCAAATTTGATAATTTGGCTTGAAATACGAACTGAATTTAATTTCTCCTCCATCCCTAGTGGGCAGGGGTGATGAATCCATTAAGGTTTTTAAAAATGCCTGCCAACCCCCAATTGAATTGACTGCCACAGCCACCAGCATCAGGAGGGGTAGATTGCAGCACTCTCTGCTCTGGTGTCCTAGGACGTTGCTGTCTTCTCTGGTCTAGCAATTTCCCTCCCCGCTGAGGAGCAAAAAGCAGGAAGGAGCGCTCCAATCTATTCTCAATGAGGAAGTAATTTTTTGTGGGGAGGGGAGAGAAAATCACAAGAGCAGGCCAGCGGGGGGGGGGGGGCAATGGAGGCTGATGCCTTTTGGTACTGATGGGACAGTTAATGGTAGGCAGAGCCAGGGTTCACAGTAGAAGAGCCAACCAGTCACAGTTTTTCTCCCCATCCGCCTTCCTTGCAAATACGCAGAATAGAAGGCTGCAGGCCTGTGCCCACTTACATGGGAGTAAGCCTCACTGAACTCAGTGGGGCTTGCATATACGTAGGGCTACATAGGATTGTTCTGCATGCACACACAAAATGAATGAAAGCAGTCTTCTTTAAACAGTTGACAATTCAGTTCAATGTTGTCCCATCATGGTTCCTAAAATTGACCTCTTATATGGATTCACTGAAATACTACATTTTTAAAACGGTCTTTTCAACTTTGTGCATACACTCATTAAATAAAAGGTCAGTGCAAACAAACAGCCCTTCCAAACAGGCCAGTTTTGTTTGCAGCTACCTGGCAACAAGACAGAGGTTGACCCGCATCTCCCCTTTGACCCACACCAGCCAGGGCAGGCAGTGTGTGTGTGGAAAAACTTCCTCTTTGCTCTGCCTGCTCCCGGCTGGTGCAGCAAAGAGGCCCAGATCAGGCTGATTGCAAATAATGTGAAGGCAGCAAGGCAGGCTCTGGATCCAGATGATTCTGTTGTAGCCTAGCTCTGCCTACTCCCAAAATGCCCCATTTCAGGGGTTCCTGCTGATTATCACTGGTGGGGATACCGCTGGTGGTAAAGCCCATCTATCATTTGGGCAAGCACATTGGGGCACTCTTCACTGGCAAGGCTCCCCGTAGAACCAGGCAGGGCTGGTTAGAGTGACACCTCTGCCTATACAACACCCCCCTCCACACAGTGGATTGGGGGATTGAACTGCTCTGCCCATCAGATGTATTAATATATTCCATTTGGCTTTGGCTCCACCTACTTTTGCACTTCAGCCACACCCACTTTGGCATGTGGTCCTCAGATCAAAAAAAGAAATTTTGAAGAAACCTTTTAAGCAGTTTTTGTTTCAGTCCGAGAGATGTCCAAGAACCTCAAGTCTTCCCCTCTTGTCTTGTTGCAGGCCAAGATGGATCCATTTCCAAGGCTACAGCATGTTTTACCATGCAATCAGGATGTTTCACTGTTGGTGGTAAGTCCTAAGGAGCTGCGGTCTTGGGCTTACTCCATTTTGTGGCATTTGCCATGTCTTTGGCAGAATATTACTTGATGCTACTTGATATCCTAATAATCTTGAATTGTTTCTGTAGCTGACCAAGGCGGGCCCCACCATTAGACCTACCATTAGTAAGATGGCTTCCTCAGGCAGTAGATTTTGGCTGCCACAAAACTGAAATTCGTTTCAATGCTAGCCAGAACTAGAGACCTCCTATGTGCCTCATCTTGTCTCCTTGGTGTTTCCCCCCCACAGGGCATCTTATAATCTCCAAACAAACCTCAGATTTATTGGTAAGTATTCTGGAAATTAAAATGGCAGCTACACAACTACCTGGCCGAGTTTGGAAAGCTTTGGAGTGCTCCCTTCTCTGGAATGCTGTTGAAAGTGCTGCTGCCACCACCACTGCTACTCTCCACCAGATAGGCATGCCAGAGTTTGATGTGGATGAGGAGGTCCATCAGAGGTTACCTTGCCCAAGGCCCCTCAAACCTAGAGCCAGCCTTGGGGTGTATGCAGATCGAGGCGGGCTTCATTCTCAGTGGCCCCCACTGGGTTCCATCAGACGAAATAGTGTGATTGCAACCTAAGATATAGGTTGGAAGAGCATATAGGCCACATCCACACCATGCATTTATTCCACTTCACAGTCCTGGCTTCCTTCAAAGAATCCTGGGAGCTGTAGTTTGTGAAGGGTGCTGAGAGTTGTTAGGAAACCCCTATTCCCCTCACAGAGCTACAATTCCCAGAGTTCTCTGGGAAGAGGGATCCTGTTAAACCTCTCTGGCAATTGTAGCTCTATGAGGGGAACTGGGTTCTCCTAACAGCTCTCACCATCTTTCACAAGCTACACTTCTCAGGATTCTTTGGGCGAAGCCTGGACTGTATAAAGTGGAATAAATGAATAGCGTAAATATGGCCCATGTCTGGGAGAATCCGTGTGTGTGTTGCTGTGAACTCTTAGCGGGAAGTGTGGGATATAAATGCTATTTATAAGACTGGATTGAAATCTCCACCTTCTTCCTGTATATTCTCCCTCTGTGAAAATGTGGACTAGTTTTCTTTGGGGGCAAGGAGAGGAACCATTTCTCTGAATTTTTTGGGTTGAGGTTTACTATTTACTTTTCTGGGTCTCAAGAAGAAGTGCAGATGGCAGAAACCTGTGCGTTAATCCTCACCCCACTTCCCACCAGCCATTTTGATGAGAATATTTTTGGAACAAAATCATTCCAACTCTACAGATGAGTGTGTGTAGTATGTGTTTTAAGTTGTCTCCTCATTATTTTGTTGTAGGTCAAGGTGGATCCCCGGCAGTTCCGTATTTTACTTTTCAGAGTCGATGGTAAGTCTTAGGATGGGCAGTAGGGATGGTTCCATCAGTTTTTCATGTATCCAATCTTAAATTCAGCTCTCCTCATTTCTGCAGCAATTTGTGATTTAAAAAAATCCTTATGAAAATTCTCCAGAATTTTAGTGCGAATTTATCCTAATAAACACATTTCTGTACTCTGTTTTGACTAACATTTGCAACAACATAAAAATCCCAGCAGAATGGGAGAGAGAGCCGGATGTTTCTCTTTGGCCCTCAGGAATTGAAATGAATGAAGGGAGGAGGGGAGGGAGGGGGTGTGGAGAGGGGAACGATTCACACACCCACCTAAAAGCATTGGAGCAAAGCATCTGCAAGCACTAGAGATCCGGAGTGCAGACATTTGTTCCTTCCCTTTTCATATTATCAGAGGATTGGCTTAGTACAGATATACAGGGGGAAAACTGTGATAGCTTCTGTTTGCCAGTAACGTCATGTGAACCGTGCAAATTAAAAGGGGATGTGAGTAGCACCAGACCCACAGTAAATCCCCATGTAGATGAGCCCTATGTTTCATTTCGCATATTGTTTCAGAAACTGCAAATTTGATAATTTGGCTTGAAATACGAACTGAATTTAATTTCTCCTCCATCCCTAGTGGGCAGGGGTGATGAATCCATTAAGGTTTTTAAAAATGCCTGCCAACCCCCAATTGAATTGACTGCCACAGCCACCAGCATCAGGGAGGGGTAGATTGCAGCACTCTCTGCTCTGGTGTCCTAGGACGTTGCTGTCTTCTCTGGTCTAGCAATTTCCCTCCCCGCTGAGGAGCAAAAAGCAGGAAGGAGCGCTCCAATCTATTCTCAATGAGGAAGTAATTTTTTGTGGGGAGGGGAGAGAAAATCACAAGAGCAGGCCAGCGGGGGAGGGGGCAATGGAGGCTGATGCCTTTTGGTACTGATGGGACAGTTAATGGTAGGCAGAGCCAGGGTTCACAGTAGAAGAGCCAACCAGTCACAGTTTTTCTCCCCATCCGCCTTCCTTGCAAATACGCAGAATAGAAGGCTGCAGGCCTGTGCCCACTTACATGGGAGTAAGCCTCACTGAACTCAGTGGGGCTTGCATATACGTAGGGCTACATAGGATTGTTCTGCATGCACACACAAAATGAATGAAAGCAGTCTTCTTTAAACAGTTGACAATTCAGTTCAATGTTGTCCCATCATGGTTCCTAAAATTGACCTCTTATATGGATTCACTGAAATACTACATTTTTAAAACGGTCTTTTTAACTTTGTGCATACACTCATTAAATAAAAGGTCAGTGCAAACAAACAGCCCTTCCAAACAGGCCAGTTTTGTTTGCAGCTACCTGGCAACAAGACAGAGGTTGACCCGCATCTCCCCTTTGACCCACACCAGCCAGGGCAGGCAGTGTGTGTGTGGAAAAACTTCCTCTTTGCTCTGCCTGCTCCCGGCTGGTGCAGCAAAGAGGCCCAGATCAGGCTGATTGCAAATAATGTGAAGGCAGCAAGGCAGGCTCTGGATCCAGATGATTCTGTTGTAGCCTAGCTCTGCCTACTCCCAAAATGCCCCATTTCAGGGGTTCCTGCTGATTATCACTGGTGGGGATACCGCTGGTGGTAAAGCCCATCTATCATTTGGGCAAGCACATTGGGGCACTCTTCACTGGCAAGGCTCCCCGTAGAACCAGGCAGGGCTGGTTAGAGTGACACCTCTGCCTATACAACACCCCCCTCCACACAATGGATTGGGGGATTGAACTGCTCTGCCCATCAGATGTATTAATATATTCCATTTGGCTTTGGCTCCACCTACTTTTGCACTTCAGCCACACCCACTTTGGCATGTGGTCCTCAGATCAAAAAAAGAAATTTTGAAGAAACCTTTTAAGCAGTTTTTGTTTCAGTCCGAGAGATGTCCAAGAACCTCAAGTCTTCCCCTCTTGTCTTGTTGCAGGCCAAGATGGATCCATTTCCAAGGCTACAGCATGTTTTACCATGCAATCAGGATGTTTCACTGTTGGTGGTAAGTCCTAAGGAGCTGCGGTCTTGGGCTTACTCCATTTTGTGGCATTTGCCATGTCTTTGGCAGAATATTACTTGATGCTACTTGATATCCTGATAATCTTGAATTGTTTCTGTAGCTGACCAAGGCGGGCCCCACCATTAGACCTACCATTAGTAAGATGGCTTCCTCAGGCAGTAGATTTTGGCTGCCACAAAACTGAAATTCGTTTCAATGCTAGCCAGAACTAGAGACCTCCTATGTGCCTCATCTTGTCTCCTTGGTGTTTCCCCCCCACAGGGCATCTTATAATCTCCAAACAAACCTCAGATTTATTGGTAAGTATTCTGGAAATTAAAATGGCAGCTACACAACTACCTGGCCGAGTTTGGAAAGCTTTGGAGTGCTCCCTTCTCTGGAATGCTGTTGAAAGTGCTGCTGCCACCACCACTGCTACTCTCCACCAGATAGGCATGCCAGAGTTTGATGTGGATGAGGAGGTCCATCAGAGGTTACCTTGCCCAAGGCCCCTCAAACCTAGAGCCAGCCTTGGGGTGTATGCAGATCGAGGCGGGCTTCATTCTCAGTGGCCCCCACTGGGTTCCATCAGACGAAATAGTGTGATTGCAACCTAAGATATAGGTTGGAAGAGCATATAGGCCACATCCACACCATGCATTTATTCCACTTCACAGTCCTGGCTTCCTTCAAAGAATCCTGGGAGCTGTAGTTTGTGAAGGGTGCTGAGAGTTGTTAGGAAACCCCTATTCCCCTCACAGAGCTACAATTCCCAGAGTTCTCTGGGAAGAGGGATTCTGTTAAACCTCTCTGGCAATTGTAGCTCTATGAGGGGAACTGGGTTCTCCTAACAGCTCTCACCATCTTTCACAAGCTACACTTCTCAGGATTCTTTGGGCGAAGCCTGGACTGTATAAAGTGGAATAAATGAATAGCGTAAATATGGCCCATGTCTGGGAGAATCCGTGTGTGTGTTGCTGTGAACTCTTAGCGGGAAGTGTGGGATATAAATGCTATTTATAAGACTGGATTGAAATCTCCACCTTCTTCCTGTATATTCTCCCTCTGTGAAAATGTGGACTAGTTTTCTTTGGGGGCAAGGAGAGGAACCATTTCTCTGAATTTTTTGGGTTGAGGTTTACTATTTACTTTTCTGGGTCTCAAGAAGAAGTGCAGATGGCAGAAACCTGTGCGTTAATCCTCACCCCACTTCCCACCAGCCATTTTGATGAGAATATTTTTGGAACAAAATCATTCCAACTCTACAGATGAGTGTGTGTAGTATGTGTTTTAAGTTGTCTCCTCATTATTTTGTTGTAGGTCAAGGTGGATCCCCGGCAGTTCCGTATTTTACTTTTCAGAGTCGATGGTAAGTCTTAGGATGGGCAGTAGGGATGGTTCCATCAGTTTTTCATGTATCCAATCTTAAATTCAGCTCTCCTCATTTCTGCAGCAATTTGTGATTTAAAAAAATCCTTATGAAAATTCTCCAGAATTTTAGTGCGAATTTATCCTAATAAACACATTTCTGTACTCTGTTTTGACTAACATTTGCAACAACATAAAAATCCCAGCAGAATGGGAGAGAGAGCCGGATGTTTCTCTTTGGCCCTCAGGAATTGAAATGAATGAAGGGAGGAGGGGAGGGAGGGGGTGTGGAGAGGGGAACGATTCACACACCCACCTAAAAGCATTGGAGCAAAGCATCTGCAAGCACTAGAGATCCGGAGTGCAGACATTTGTTCCTTCCCTTTTCATATTATCAGAGGATTGGCTTAGTACAGATATACAGGGGGAAAACTGTGATAGCTTCTGTTTGCCAGTAACGTCATGTGAACCGTGCAAATTAAAAGGGGATGTGAGTAGCACCAGACCCACAGTAAATCCCCATGTAGATGAGCCCTATGTTTCATTTCGCATATTGTTTCAGAAACTGCAAATTTGATAATTTGGCTTGAAATACGAACTGAATTTAATTTCTCCTCCATCCCTAGTGGGCAGGGGTGATGAATCCATTAAGGTTTTTAAAAATGCCTGCCAACCCCCAATTGAATTGACTGCCACAGCCACCAGCATCAGGGAGGGGTAGATTGCAGCACTCTCTGCTCTGGTGTCCTAGGACGTTGCTGTCTTCTCTGGTCTAGCAATTTCCCTCCCCGCTGAGGAGCAAAAAGCAGGAAGGAGCGCTCCAATCTATTCTCAATGAGGAAGTAATTTTTTGTGGGGAGGGGAGAGAAAATCACAAGAGCAGGCCAGCGGGGGAGGGGGCAATGGAGGCTGATGCCTTTTGGTACTGATGGGACAGTTAATGGTAGGCAGAGCCAGGGTTCACAGTAGAAGAGCCAAGCAGTCACAGTTTTTCTCCCCATCCGCCTTCCTTGCAAATACGCAGAATAGAAGGCTGCAGGCCTGTGCCCACTTACATGGGAGTAAGCCTCACTGAACTCAGTGGGGCTTGCATATACGTAGGGCTACATAGGATTGTTCTGCATGCACACACAAAATGAATGAAAGCAGTCTTCTTTAAACAGTTGACAATTCAGTTCAATGTTGTCCCATCATGGTTCCTAAAATTGACCTCTTATATGGATTCACTGAAATACTACATTTTTAAAACGGTCTTTTTAACTTTGTGCATACACTCATTAAATAAAAGGTCAGTGCAAACAAACAGCCCTTCCAAACAGGCCAGTTTTGTTTGCAGCTACCTGGCAACAAGACAGAGGTTGACCCGCATCTCCCCTTTGACCCACACCAGCCAGGGCAGGCAGTGTGTGTGTGGAAAAACTTCCTCTTTGCTCTGCCTGCTCCCGGCTGGTGCAGCAAAGAGGCCCAGATCAGGCTGATTGCAAATAATGTGAAGGCAGCAAGGCTGGCTCTGGATCCAGATGATTCTGTTGTAGCCTAGCTCTGCCTACTCCCAAAATGCCCCATTTCAGGGGTTCCTGCTGATTATCACTGGTGGGGATACCGCTGGTGGTAAAGCCCATCTATCATTTGGGCAAGCACATTGGGGCACTCTTCACTGGCAAGGCTCCCCGTAGAACCAGGCAGGGCTGGTTAGAGTGACACCTCTGCCTATACAACACCCCCCTCCACACAATGGATTGGGGGATTGAACTGCTCTGCCCATCAGATGTATTAATATATTCCATTTGGCTTTGGCTCCACCTACTTTTGCACTTCAGCCACACCCACTTTGGCATGTGGTCCTCAGATCAAAAAAAGAAATTTTGAAGAAACCTTTTAAGCAGTTTTTGTTTCAGTCCGAGAGATGTCCAAGAACCTCAAGTCTTCCCCTCTTGTCTTGTTGCAGGCCAAGATGGATCCATTTCCAAGGCTACAGCATGTTTTACCATGCAATCAGGATGTTTCACTGTTGGTGGTAAGTCCTAAGGAGCTGCGGTCTTGGGCTTACTCCATTTTGTGGCATTTGCCAAGTCTTTGGCAGAATATTACTTGATGCTACTTGATATCCCGATAATCTTGAATTGTTTCTGTAGCTGACCAAGGCGGGCCCCACCATTAGACCTACCATTAGTAAGATGGCTTCCTCAGGCAGTAGATTTTGGCTGCCACAAAACTGAAATTCGTTTCAATGCTAGCCAGAACTAGAGACCTCCTATGTGCCTCATCTTGTCTCCTTGGTGTTTCCCCCCCACAGGGCATCTTATAATCTCCAAACAAACCTCAGATTTATTGGTAAGTATTCTGGAAATTAAAATGGCAGCTACACAACTACCTGGCCGAGTTTGGAAAGCTTTGGAGTGCTCCCTTCTCTGGAATGCTGTTGAAAGTGCTGCTGCCACCACCACTGCTACTCTCCACCAGATAGGCATGCCAGAGTTTGATGTGGATGAGGAGGTCCATCAGAGGTTACCTTGCCCAAGGCCCCTCAAACCTAGAGCCAGCCTTGGGGTGTATGCAGATCGAGGCGGGCTTCATTCTCAGTGGCCCCCACTGGGTTCCATCAGACGAAATAGTGTGATTGCAACCTAAGATATAGGTTGGAAGAGCATATAGGCCACATCCACACCATGCATTTATTCCACTTCACAGTCCTGGCTTCCTTCAAAGAATCCTGGGAGCTGTAGTTTGTGAAGGGTGCTGAGAGTTGTTAGGAAACCCCTATTCCCCTCACAGAGCTACAATTCCCAGAGTTCTCTGGGAAGAGGGATTCTGTTAAACCTCTCTGGCAATTGTAGCTCTATGAGGGGAACTGGGTTCTCCTAACAGCTCTCACCATCTTTCACAAGCTACACTTCTCAGGATTCTTTGGGCGAAGCCTGGACTGTATAAAGTGGAATAAATGAATAGCGTAAATATGGCCCATGTCTGGGAGAATCCGTGTGTGTGTTGCTGTGAACTCTTAGCGGGAAGTGTGGGATATAAATGCTATTTATAAGACTGGATTGAAATCTCCACCTTCTTCCTGTATATTCTCCCTCTGTGAAAATGTGGACTAGTTTTCTTTGGGGGCAAGGAGAGGAACCATTTCTCTGAATTTTTTGGGTTGAGGTTTACTATTTACTTTTCTGGGTCTCAAGAAGAAGTGCAGATGGCAGAAACCTGTGCGTTAATCCTCACCCCACTTCCCACCAGCCATTTTGATGAGAATATTTTTGGAACAAAATCATTCCAACTCTACAGATGAGTGTGTGTAGTATGTGTTTTAAGTTGTCTCCTCATTATTTTGTTGTAGGTCAAGGTGGATCCCCGGCAGTTCCGTATTTTACTTTTCAGAGTCGATGGTAAGTCTTAGGATGGGCAGTAGGGATGGTTCCATCAGTTTTTCATGTATCCAATCTTAAATTCAGCTCTCCTCATTTCTGCAGCAATTTGTGATTTAAAAAAATCCTTATGAAAATTCTCCAGAATTTTAGTGCGAATTTATCCTAATAAACACATTTCTGTACTCTGTTTTGACTAACATTTGCAACAACATAAAAATCCCAGCAGAATGGGAGAGAGAGCCGGATGTTTCTCTTTGGCCCTCAGGAATTGAAATGAATGAAGGGAGGAGGGGAGGGAGGGGGTGTGGAGAGGGGAACGATTCACACACCCACCTAAAAGCATTGGAGCAAAGCATCTGCAAGCACTAGAGATCCGGAGTGCAGACATTTGTTCCTTCCCTTTTCATATTATCAGAGGATTGGCTTAGTACAGATATACAGGGGGAAAACTGTGATAGCTTCTGTTTGCCAGTAACGTCATGTGAACCGTGCAAATTAAAAGGGGATGTGAGTAGCACCAGACCCACAGTAAATCCCCATGTAGATGAGCCCTATGTTTCATTTCGCATATTGTTTCAGAAACTGCAAATTTGATAATTTGGCTTGAAATACGAACTGAATTTAATTTCTCCTCCATCCCTAGTGGGCAGGGGTGATGAATCCATTAAGGTTTTTAAAAATGCCTGCCAACCCCCAATTGAATTGACTGCCACAGCCACCAGCATCAGGGAGGGGTAGATTGCAGCACTCTCTGCTCTGGTGTCCTAGGACGTTGCTGTCTTCTCTGGTCTAGCAATTTCCCTCCCCGCTGAGGAGCAAAAAGCAGGAAGGAGCGCTCCAATCTATTCTCAATGAGGAAGTAATTTTTTGTGGGGAGGGGAGAGAAAATCACAAGAGCAGGCCAGCGGGGGAGGGGGCAATGGAGGCTGATGCCTTTTGGTACTGATGGGACAGTTAATGGTAGGCAGAGCCAGGGTTCACAGTGGAAGAGCCAACCAGTCACAGTTTTTCTCCCCATCCGCCTTCCTTGCAAATACGCAGAATAGAAGGCTGCAGGCCTGTGCCCACTTACATGGGAGTAAGCCTCACTGAACTCAGTGGGGCTTGCATATACGTAGGGCTACATAGGATTGTTCTGCATGCACACACAAAATGAATGAAAGCAGTCTTCTTTAAACAGTTGACAATTCAGTTCAATGTTGTCCCATCATGGTTCCTAAAATTGACCTCTTATATGGATTCACTGAAATACTACATTTTTAAAACGGTCTTTTTAACTTTGTGCATACACTCATTAAATAAAAGGTCAGTGCAAACAAACAGCCCTTCCAAACAGGCCAGTTTTGTTTGCAGCTACCTGGCAACAAGACAGAGGTTGACCCGCATCTCCCCTTTGACCCACACCAGCCAGGGCAGGCAGTGTGTGTGTGGAAAAACTTCCTCTTTGCTCTGCCTGCTCCCGGCTGGTGCAGCAAAGAGGCCCAGATCAGGCTGATTGCAAATAATGTGAAGGCAGCAAGGCTGGCTCTGGATCCAGATGATTCTGTTGTAGCCTAGCTCTGCCTACTCCCAAAATGCCCCATTTCAGGGGTTCCTGCTGATTATCACTGGTGGGGATACCGCTGGTGGTAAAGCCCATCTATCATTTGGGCAAGCACATTGGGGCACTCTTCACTGGCAAGGCTCCCCGTAGAACCAGGCAGGGCTGGTTAGAGTGACACCTCTGCCTATACAACACCCCCCTCCACACAATGGATTGGGGGATTGAACTGCTCTGCCCATCAGATGTATTAATATATTCCATTTGGCTTTGGCTCCACCTACTTTTGCACTTCAGCCACACCCACTTTGGCATGTGGTCCTCAGATCAAAAAAAGAAATTTTGAAGAAACCTTTTAAGCAGTTTTTGTTTCAGTCCGAGAGATGTCCAAGAACCTCAAGTCTTCCCCTCTTGTCTTGTTGCAGGCCAAGATGGATCCATTTCCAAGGCTACAGCATGTTTTACCATGCAATCAGGATGTTTCACTGTTGGTGGTAAGTCCTAAGGAGCTGCGGTCTTGGGCTTACTCCATTTTGTGGCATTTGCCATGTCTTTGGCAGAATATTACTTGATGCTACTTGATATCCTGATAATCTTGAATTGTTTCTGTAGCTGACCAAGGCGGGCCCCACCATTAGACCTACCATTAGTAAGATGGCTTCCTCAGGCAGTAGATTTTGGCTGCCACAAAACTGAAATTCGTTTCAATGCTAGCCAGAACTAGAGACCTCCAATGTGCCTCATCTTGTCTCCTTGGTGTTTCCCCCCCACAGGGCATCTTATAATCTCCAAACAAACCTCAGATTTATTGGTAAGTATTCTGGAAATTAAAATGGCAGCTACACAACTACCTGGCCGAGTTTGGAAAGCTTTGGAGTGCTCCCTTCTCTGGAATGCTGTTGAAAGTGCTGCTGCCACCACCACTGCTACTCTCCACCAGATAGGCATGCCAGAGTTTGATGTGGATGAGGAGGTCCATCAGAGGTTACCTTGCCCAAGGCCCCTCAAACCTAGAGCCAGCCTTGGGGTGTATGCAGATCGAGGCGGGCTTCATTCTCAGTGGCCCCCACTGGGTTCCATCAGACGAAATAGTGTGATTGCAACCTAAGATATAGGTTGGAAGAGCATATAGGCCACATCCACACCATGCATTTATTCCACTTCACAGTCCTGGCTTCCTTCAAAGAATCCTGGGAGCTGTAGTTTGTGAAGGGTGCTGAGAGTTGTTAGGAAACCCCTATTCCCCTCACAGAGCTACAATTCCCAGAGTTCTCTGGGAAGAGGGATTCTGTTAAACCGCTCTGGCAATTGTAGCTCTATGAGGGGAACTGGGTTCTCCTAACAGCTCTCACCATCTTTCACAAGCTACACTTCTCAGGATTCTTTGGGCGAAGCCTGGACTGTATAAAGTGGAATAAATGAATAGCGTAAATATGGCCCATGTCTGGGAGAATCCGTGTGTGTGTTGCTGTGAACTCTTAGCGGGAAGTGTGGGATATAAATGCTATTTATAAGACTGGATTGAAATCTCCACCTTCTTCCTGTATATTCTCCCTCTGTGAAAATGTGGACTAGTTTTCTTTGGGGGCAAGGAGAGGAACCATTTCTCTGAATTTTTTGGGTTGAGGTTTACTATTTACTTTTCTGGGTCTCAAGAAGAAGTGCAGATGGCAGAAACCTGTGCGTTAATCCTCACCCCACTTCCCACCAGCCATACTTCCCAAGATGCTTTGGGGGCAACATGGTGTGGCATGATTTGGCGTTGCTGCCAAGGGTATTCCAGGAAGTGGGAGTAGTGGGAAGTTATGGAGAAGGACTGCCTTGTGCCACTGTGAGCGGCATGGGAATTTTGGCTGTGAGTGGCACAGGGAAAAACCCTGGTCAAGGTGTAAGGATCCATACACTAAGCCTCTGCCCCCTCCCCAGAATTATGGAGAAATCCACCCTGAATTTTGTGATGGGTTTGTTTTGCTCCCACCCACCCAAAGAACTTCTGAAAAATAATTTTTTGAAATTTTTGGCACAGCCCTAGCTTTCTATTAACTTAAGCCTGCGATTCTATGCATATTTACTCAGATGTAAATCACACTGAACTCAATAGGGTTACTCCCACCCACGTATCCCACAGCAGACCCCAGATAAGGCTAACATAAAACTTAAAGTTATAACCAGTTAGAAGAAGTGGTCTTATATATCTTTTGGTATAAGCTCTCTTACTTACCCTATATGACTCTCTCGGATTGTACTTTTAGGAAGTTCTGCTCCTGTCCAGGCCGAGATCCGGTTAGAGATAAACTGAGCCCCTTCGGGAGAGCTTTTGGAAACCTTGGACCAGAGCAATGCCAATGAAGAATCAACTTTATGCTGAAATCAATGCTTTGCTTCTATTACTTGTTCAATCCACAATGTCTGAGGCTAAGCAAAGAGGAAAGCTGCAAGCACTTCTATGCAAAGTCTTTACCATTCTCCTTCCAAAACTCAGGGAACTCCAGGAGCAATAGAATCATGTAACGTTGCCTTATCGTTATTTTGATGGTTATTTCAGTCCATTCCAATTCAGTGGGATTTCCTCGAGTCCTGTATAAAAGGGCTTTTAGGGGGGGAAATAGAAATGAGACACATTATTTATCCCAATCCGGGTGCAGGTCTGGTTTGGGGACTACCTTAGTGGATGACTTGTGGAGGTGCATCCTTTTTGGACTTAGTGGATTCCATACCATTGGCCAAAGCGTCCTTCTTGGGCATCTGTCTGGAAGAGGAAATGGGAGGAAATAGGAAGCTACCTTATACCGAGTCATACCATTGGTCAATGTTGTCTACGGTACACTGACTGGCAGCGGCTCTCTGGGGTTTCATACAGGGAGTCATTCTCAACCTTACCTGGCGATGCCAGGACCAAACCTGGGACCTTCTGCATGCAAAGCAGCTGCTGTACCACTGAGCCGTGGTGGTTCCATCTGACAGATCCCAGAAGATGAGGCCCCGTGGCCAATGCCCTCGAGGTTCATTTGGGTTCCATACTGACCCCTGTACTATTTAACATCAACATGGAACCACTTGGAGAGGTCTTTTGGGGATTTGATCCCATGAACATGTTGACGACACACAGCTCTCCTTTTGCTTTCCATTCTATGCAAAGAAAGCTGTAAAGGTTCAGATTCTATGTTTGAGCACAGTGGTGGGATTGTGCGTTGGCTAACAAACAGACTTAATTCATACAAGACATACAAGACAGTTGGTCCGTAGGAAAGCTGATCCAGAATTAAGCATACAACCTACAGTGGATTGGATTGCACTCTCTTTGAAGTTTGGGGGGGGTTACAATTGGATCTGTCTTTCTGTTTGAAAATAATGAGTCAGAAAAATAAACTCTGGATGGGTTATGTGTGTATGTGCCCACTCCTCCCCCAACTCATATTTAGCAATAGACCAAAGCAAGCTCACATGTGGTCTTTCCACTAGGTGGAGACAGTATTCTGTATATTCATGTGATGCAAATGGAGTGTGTTGTTGCCCAATTGTATGTCATGATCGCTGCTTTTTACAACCAAATCCCAATGTTAATACACAGCCTGAACAACTACAATGTAACATACTGAATTTGCGCTATTGTAGTTTCTATGAGTAAGTAAAATGATGTATGTTAATATTTATATCTTATATTTTCTACTTGCAAACGCTGGATTTTGCAACCCAGCCCCCCCCTTTATTGGGCTCTAAGAAAATTCTTGCTCTTAAAAGAGGAATTATTTTTCAAAAACCTTTATTGCTGGAACTTCTGCTGACCTCAGTGACCCAGAGATGGTGGTGGGTCTGTAGCAGTTCTTGGTCACTTAGATTCTGTTTTTCTGTTGTGGTTTCTTTTTATATCTTTAAGCTCAGATGTGAATTTTCAGTGGACCTTAGTGTGTGTGCGGATAGATGCAATGTGGTTATAAATTTCTACATGCCAAGGTTGCTCCTTAGGATATATACCACTGGAATGTTACAAACACTTTATGTTGTCCTTCTCATCAAATAACCTGTTTCAACGTTTACCTTCTTGGAGGGGGGTTTACATCTGTGCCCTTTCATGGAAGGAGCATTAATACTGTGACAGAACACTTACGGGGCAACATTGCAAAATATAATCTTTTTGTCACATGCTTTTTCTTTACAAAAATAAAATGGTTCTCTCTTGCCAACCTTTGTTGTCCTGCACTTTTTTTCCTGCCAAGTTCTGTATTTCTCTCTTGGGCATTACTTGGTCTCTCTCTCAATTGACCTTAAGGCCACACAGTCCCTTCTCTCAGTCAAAGAGGGCCCAAACAGGTTCTCTGAATGACATGGGATTGGAACAGCAAGGACTCCCTGTGTTATCATCTCTTCTTTAGCCCACCATTAGCAAAGCTGATAGGATCTGTCGCAGAGCTTGGAAAAGTTACTTTTTTGAACTACAACTCCCATCAGCCCCAGCCAACATAGCCACTGGATTGGGCTGATGGGAGTTGTAGTTCAAAAAAGTAACTTTTCCAAGCTCTGCTCTGTGCAACACCAAATAACTTCTAAAATAAAGAGACAAATGAAAGACAAGCAGGCCTAGAAAAACACACCTGGATTCCCTACCCTTTACAATCCTGGTTTCTCTCCCCCCGCTTGCCCTCCCTAAGGATCCTGGGAGATGTAGTCAGCATAGTCAGACTAGCGCTAGAGGAGTCTCTGTTGCAATAGAAACAACTCAGATGTGTGGAAATTCGCCTATTTATTTATGTAGCAGCATCAGTGCATGATGCTCTGTCAGAATGGTGGGACATCTGTTTTGGCCCGAGGGCCACATTGCCTTCTGGGCAACCCTCGGGGGGCCATATGCTATGGTGAAGGGGCCAGAGGCAAATGTGGGCAGTGCAATGAATGTAAACGTTATTTGTGCAGCAGTTTCTACACGCACCCCTCTCTAACCTCCATCCAGGCAAGCAAGAGGCATTATCAGAGTTCAAGATCACATCCCAGCCAGACAAAAACACTGGAGGTGGGCCGATGAGGGGTGTGGCTGGGGAGGGGGTTTCATCTGGTGAAAGTCCAGAGGGCCAGACAGAGAGGCCTGGAGAGCCACATTTGCTCCCCAGCCTGAGGTTCTCCACCCTTACCTTACAGAGTACAAAAGAGAGCAGGTCCCCGCCCAGAGGAGCTTACAACCCACAATGCAATGCTGGGTAAACAGCGAAGGCAGCGGCGCCAAAGGTCAACAGGGAAGCAAGGCCTGGTTATTGCGGTTGCATATGCTTAGGCTTGGTTACAGGTGCAAAACCACCACCATGTGAGAGCCTCCTCATCTGGCCACAGCCTCCCCTCCTTGGCTCTGCCCTGCTTTTAAAAAGCTCGTATTGAAATCAAGGGGAGTCTCTCTCCCCACAAGCCTAACTGTTGAGGCGATGGTGGGAGAGGCTGTGTATGTGGGGGGGTCAAAGCTGGGGAATGATGGGGTAGTGGCAGACAGGTAACCTTTTGCCCTCCTCTGTTGCGACTCCCCCTTACCTGCTGAAAACACAGTCACATTTAAGCTTGAAAAAACCCTCCTTTCGGCTCAAGCCTATGCCATGGGGGGGGGGAGGATATGTGCTTGTGCTAATTGTGTGTGCGTGTGTGTGTGTGTGTGAGAGAGAGAGAGAGAGAGACTGTTAAGTGGCTGTTTGTTTATGATTCAATTCTATGTCAGAGGCAGTATATACCATCTGCTTCTAAAGGCCAGTTGCTGGGAATCGCAGGTAGGGAGAGTGCTCTTGCACTCAGGTGCTCCTTGTGGGCTTCCCATTGAGGCAACTGGTTGGCCACTGTGAGAACAGGATGCTAGACTAGGTGGGCCACTGGCCTGATCCTGCAGGGCTCTTCTTATGGCGAGATGGTCCAAAGATCAGACTCCAAAGCATTAAAACCACAGAGTTCTGGCTCCTAGAGATGGCATCAGAGGGCATGAAAACTGCTGTGATGACCTCTTCCTAACTGGTGGGGAGGGTGGGATTGGAGGTCTGTTCTTGCTGTAGAATAGGTGCTGCATATTCCCAGAGAGAAGAGCTGCAAGTGGAAGACTTCACAGCGAGTTACAGCAAGGAAGGGAAGAGAGAAGCACCAAGAGAGGCAAGGAATCCATGGCTGGAGAGGGGAAAGAGGGCGTAAGGAGTGAGAGACGTCCCAGACCTACTCCTCCAAATCAGGAGGCTTGTGCCTATCTAGCTCCTTCCAATTATGCACAGTCGAATGTAGGGATGTAGCTCATTGGTGGAGTTCATGCTTTCCATGCAGAAAGTCTCATGTTCAGTCCTGGTCCTTCCAATTTAAAGCATAAGAAGGTACCAGGGGAAGAAGGTATCCAGCCCTGCTGGATCAGACCAAGAGGCAATTCTAGTATTCCTTTTCTCCTCTAGGATGCACTCCTTAACATGGTGAGGGGGTTTGAGAGCATCAAAGAAGCTGAGAACAATGCCGTCAGGAGTCTAGACCAAGAGGCTAGACTCCTAGCAGGGGCACCCAAGGTGAAATGGTCAAACCTGAGATACCAGACTAAAATGCAACCAGATTCAGAGGATGGCAATGGTAAACCACCTCGGAATGCCTCTTACCACGAAAACCCTATGAACAGAGTATCCAAAATGCAACACGAGATAGTGCTGGAAGATGAGACCCCCAGGACAGAAGGCACTCATCAACCTACTGGGGAAAAACAACAGACAAGTACGTATAGCACTATGACTAATGATGCAGCAGGGTCAAAGCTGAAAGGAAGCCCAGAGGCTGATGTGCACAGATGCAAAAGGAGAGTCCAGAGTTGTACAATGTACACAATAGGAATATGGAATGTGAGAAGCATGAACCAGGGAAAGTTAGAAATTGTCAAGCAAGAAATGGAACGTATCAACATTACCATACTTGGTGTGAGTGAATTAAATGGATGCAAATGGGACATTTTCAATCAGGCAGATAGAAAACATTTTATGCAGGAAATGAGAAATTAAGAAGAAATGGGGTTGCTTTAATAGTGAGAAGTGATGTAGCAAAAGCAATTAGGAACTATAACGCAAGGTCTGAGTGAGCTATATCAATGAGATTTAATGGGAAACCTATTAACATAACCATCACCCAAGTCTATGCTCCAACGGCAAATGAAGAAGAGGAGGAATTGGAGAGATTTTACACAGAAGTACAGGAAGAAATTCATCACACACCAGAACAAGATGTTCTGATAATCATGGGGGACTGGAATGCAAAAGTAGGGAACAGAGAAGAACTAGAAATTGTGGGGAAATGGGCTTAGGAGATAGAAATTAAGCAGGAGAAAGACTTATTGAATTCTGTGAAACCAATAATTTGTTTCTCGCCAACACATTTTTTGAGCGACCAAGAAGACAACTGTACACGTGGACATCACCAGATGGTCAAATTGATTCTATAATTCCTAAATTGATTCTATAATTGGTAGCAGAAGATGCGAAGTTCCATACTTTCTGCAAAAACAAGACTAGGAGCAGACTGCGGTACAGATCATGAACTGGTCGTATCGAAAATCAGAATAAAGCTAAAGAATGACAACAAAGCACTCATAATGCCAAAATACAATTTAAATAATATCCCAGAAGAATATAAAGAACAAATAAGGAACAGGTTTCAGGCTTTAAACTTAGTTGATAAAGAACCAGAAAAACTATGGATTGAAGTCAGAGACATTATCAGGGAAGAATGCAAAAAGAAAATACCTCTAGTTAAAAAGAGAAAAAGACCTCAATGGATAACTGACAAAGTTCTTAAAATGGTTAAAGAAAAGGGAGGGAAAAGCAAAAGGAGATAGAAACACGGTCAGAACCCTAAATGCAGTAATACAGTAACTAGTACGTAGGGACAAAGAGAACTATATAATAGTTATTGTATAGAAATAGAAGAGAACAACAAAAAAGGTAGAACAAGAGCCCTATTCCTAAAGATTAGAGAAATTAAAGGGAAATTAAAACCAAGAATAGGGATGTTGAATAATCAACAGGAAAACACACTGACTGACCGAGATAAAATAAAAGGAAGATGGAAGCAATACACTGAAGAACTATATAAAAGAGATGCAAGGATGACAGATTCATTCACCGAGGAACCGTATGATGAGGAACCAGAAATTTTAGGATATAAGGTGAAAGCTGCTCTTAAAATTCTTGGAAGAAACAAATCACCAGGAACAGATGGCATTCCAATAGAGTTGCTACAAGTTACTGAGACTGAATCTGTCCAAATTTTGACAAAAATGTGTCAACAAATATGGAAAATAAAACAATGGCCCTCAGAGTGGAAGCGTTCAATATACATCCCAATTCCAAAGAAAGGGGATCCCAGGGAAGGCAGTAATGATCAAACTTAATATCCCATGCAAGTAAAGTAATGCTCAAGATTCTACAACAAAGGCTCTTACCATGTATGGAGTGAGAAATGCCAGATGTCCAAGCTGGATTTAGAAAGGGAAGAGGTACCAAACATATGTTGGATAATGGAATGGCCCAAAGAATTTCAGAAGAAAATCACCCTGTGCTTTATAGATTACAGCAAAGCGTTCGGTTGGATAGATCATGAAAAACTATGGAACGCTTTAAAAGAAATGGGGGTGCCACAGCATCTGATTGTCCTGATGCACAACCTATACTCTGGACAAGAGGCTACTGTAAGGACAGAATATGGAGAAACTGATTTGGTCCCAGTCAGAAAGGGTGTGAGACAGAGGTGTATTTTTTCACCCTATATGTTTAATCTATATGCAGAACATATCATACGGAAAGCAGGAAAGCGGAAAGATGAAGGAGGTGTGAAGATTGGAGGGAGTAAAGACTAAAGTAATGATAACAGGAGATTAATGTAACTTTAAAGTTGACAATGAGGACATTGAACTTGTCAAGGATTATCAATAGCTTGGCACAGTCATTAATCAAAATGGAGACAACAGTCAAGAAATCAAAAGGCGGTTGGACTGGTGTGGTCAGCTATGCAACCACTAGAAAAGGTTCTCAAATGCAAAGATGTATCACTGAATACTAAAGTCAGGATCATTCAGACCATGGTATTCCCATCTATATGGATGGAAGTGAAAGTTGGACAATGAAAAAAGCAGATAGGAGAAAAAATCAATTCATTTGAAATGTGGTGTTGGAGGAGAGCTTTGCGCATACCATGGACTGCGAAAAAGACAAACAATTGGGTGTTAGAACAAATTAAACCAGAACTGTCACTAGAAGCTAAAATGATGAAACTGAAGTTATCATACTTTAGACACATCATGAGAAGATATGATTCACTAGAAAAGACAATAATGCTGGGCAAAACAAAAGGGAGCAGAAAAAGAGGAAGGCCAAACAAGAGATGGATTGATTCCATCAAGGAAGCCACAGACGTGAATTTACCAGATCTGAACAGGGTGGTTCACGACAGATGCTGTTGGAGGTCGCTGATTCATAGGGTCGCCATACGTCGCAGTCGACTTGAAGGCCCATAACAACAACAACTACTGCCCCACATGCCCCTGTTGGTACATTTTGGTGGGTTGCCAACTTAGGGTGACCCTATGAAGAGGGTTCTCATGGTAAGCAGTATTCAGAGGTGGTTTACCATTGCCTTCCTCTTGGAGCCCTGTTAAGCCTATCAAAACCATCCCTATGTTCTGAGTGCGGGCAGGGCTCTTTCCTTGCAGGCCATACATACGTATATGGCAGCAAAGCATATTCTGGAAGCCGAGCAGTAGGACAGCAGCCTTACCTTTTGCTTCTTTTATTTTCTTTATATTATGTCACTCCACTGGCTTGTGTCATGATCTGGTCTGAGACTTTGGCTTACTGGACCTCAAACAGCTCTGAGTGAGTAACTTGCTCCAACAAAGTTGGGAGCGGACTGAGGTATTTTGTGCCTCTGTCTCCAGACTGCCTCCTCCAGGTTCCACCCCGTTGTAGAGAACTCTGCAGAGCCTTAACGGGCCAACCCTCTGGCATGAAGATGGGCACTCTTCCTCTGTTCCACAGTCTCTCTCTTGGACCACATTCACATCATACCTTTATTCAGGACTGGTGCCAAATGGTGGCCAGGTTGGGCCTTGGCCGAGGGCCCCTGAAGAACCCCTCCTTAGGGTGTGGGGGCAGCACTCCCCTTCTGTGATCCTTGGCAGGGTCGACTCCCGACCCTGCTGCAGATTGCAGAGATGGAGCTCCCAGCCCTTCCTATAGATTGCAGGCCTGCGGCGCCCGCCAACTCTACCTACCTCCCTTTCTGTGAATGCCCTGCATGCTGTGCGTGCAGCTGCCATCAACCAAGATGGCAGCAGAGGCTTCTCTAAGGGGCTGATGCCCCTCCTGCCATCTTGATTGATGGTAGGCATGTGTGCCATCAATGAAGATGGCAGTAGAGGTATCAGCCCCTTAGAGAAGCCTCCACCGCCATCTTGGTTGATGGCAGTAACCTGCACGCCCAGTGTAAAGGGCATTCACAGAAAGAGACAAGAGGTAGGTGGAACAGTCCCACACGGTCTGTACGGGAGGGGGGGCTGGGAGCAGGGGACCAGGGCAGGCTGTCACCGTCCCTGCCTTTATTTCACTATTATTCCACTTTAATCATGGTTTCTCCCAAAGAATCCTGGGAACTGTAGATTGTGAGGGGGGTGAGAGTTGTTAGGAGACCCCTATTCCCCTCACACAGCAACAACTCCCAGAGTTCCTTGGGAAGAGGGGTTGATTGTTGAACCACTCTGCTGGATCCCAGAGTCATGACAACTTGGACCGATTCGTGCGTAAGACTACAGAGTGTGAACGTCAGTGGACACAGAATGAGCCTGTTGTTTCAGTGTTGCCCTGGGCTGCTTTTGGGGAGAAGAATGCGATATAAATTTAATAATAAACAAATGTCTATCTTTAGCTTTGCCTGTGTACACACCATATATTTAAGCCACATGGTTTCCCCCCCCAAAGAATCCTGGGAACTGTAGTTTACCCATCACAGAGCTACAATTCCCAGCACCCTTAACAAACGACAGGTATGGTGTGACCTGTTGTGTCTCCAGCTGGCCCTGCTCCAACGTCCCCACCCCTCAGCCCCCTCCTCCTCCTCCTGGGTCTCTTCCTTCTCTCCCCTCCCACTAATAACTGCCTCTTTCAGCCACCATGTCTTTTTGTGACATCACAGGCATCCTGTATCCAATGGCAACAGCTGGGAAGGCATAAGCACAACCTCCCTCGACTGACAATTGTGCAGGCACCTCAGCTGTAATTTGTTTTATTAAAAAGTCTACCCCTCATGTGTGTTGATACCAGGGAGGGTTGTGCCCTAACACCAGAGTATTTGATCCCTTGTTACCTATCCTAAGAAAAAAAGATGGACACACACTTCTTTAAAGATAGTTTTATTTTTTACTTTTTAAATAAAAGTCCAACTTGTAACAATAACAAATCACAATCTCCTTTATAATAATTACATAAAATAACAGCAAAAATTAGTGATAATTTGAGCCTCTGATCATTACTAACAACAAACATCGATTTCAGGGGAGCCATACTTTCTCAACAATTTGTTATAAGATTATAGTTAATGGTCTCTCGTTCACTATTCCATAATTCCTTAAACTTTTGCCAGTCTTGTTCAAATTTCTCCTCTTTTCCCCATTTCCAGTACATTTATTTCTAAGGTCATCTCAGCTGGCTGATGTCAATAGATGGACCTGGCAGAAAGCAGCAGATGGTTGCCAAATGATTGCCTGCTTCCATCCGCCAGTTCACTGCCTCCATGTGCTGGCCGCCATGGAGCCTGCCTGTGAGAGGAAAGTAGAATAGTTATTTCGGTGTGGCTCAATATGGGCTCATTGAAGAATTGAGCAGGGGCAACCTCTCTCTCTCTCCACCAGATGGTGATGGGACTCATGAAAAAGAGCTTTCTACGACTTAGAAGTTCTTAGAGATTTCCAGCTTGGAAAAGACCAAGCGATGTTGAATGTCACAGCTGTGTTTTGTTGAGGAAGGGTGGAAAGGGGACCCGGGGTGAACGAGGAGAAAATGAAACTGCCCTCACTTTGCTTAAGCTCTGCAGTCCTCTTCATAGCTTTCCAGGGAAGTCTTCAGAAAATCTTGCCAGCTGCAGACATCCCTAGGAGGAAAAAATGCAGGGACAGTGAGTGGGATGGCCACCATCCGACAGCATGACCGAGGCACCTCCACTGGCTTCTGCCTGCCAACTTCATCCACTAGCTTCAGCCTGCCAACTTCAACGGGTTTCATCTATTCATGAATATTCCCCGGTTTCTTTTCACACACCACATACACACACCATTCACCTCAATTACTTTCAAAACCTCCACACATAAAACATACACCAGCAAACATCCATGCAGAACACCCATAGACACATTCACTCTTCATTCCCTCTGAATTCACATTCATGCCCTGGCTTCAATCCACAAACTGACATGTTTTCTGTCACACATCACATTCATTCTGCATCCTGACTCAGGGCAGCCTCTGAATGTGCATAAGTACACCATACGCCTCAATTCTTCATCAACTCCATTAATTTACATTCATGCCCCACTTAAGTCCAACAGACATCCATGAAGAACACCAGTCGTCACTTTCGCTCGTCATTCACACTCCATTTGTTTACATTCATAGCCCAGTCCAACAGACATCCATGAAGAATGCCAATGGACACATTCACTCATAATTCCCTTTCAATTCATCCACATTTGTGGCCAAGCTTCAGTCCAACAGACATCCATGAATGCCAGTGGACACATTCACTCATCATTCACTCTGTGTTCGTTCACATTCGTGGCCAAGCGTCAGTCCAACAAGCATCCATGAAGAACGCCAGTGGACACATTCACTCGTCATTCCCTCTTCATTCATTCACATTTGTGGCCTGGCTTCAGTCCAACAGCTATCTATGAAGAACGCCATTGCACACATTCCCTCTTCGTTCCCTCTTCATTCATTCACATTCATGGCCTGGCTTCAGTCCAACAGGCATCTATGAAGAACGCCAGTGGACACATTCACTCGTCATTCACTTTCCGTTCATTCACATTGCCAGTGGACATTAGTGGCCAAGCGTCAGTCCAACAAGCATCCATGAAGAACGCCAGTGGACACATTCACTCGTCATTCCCTCTTCATTCATTCACATTTGTGGCCTGGCTTCAGTCCAACAGCCATCCATGAAGAACGCCAGTGGACTCATTCCACTTGTCATTCACTCATCATTCATTCACATTCATGGCCTGGCTTCAGTCCAACAGCCATCCATGAAGAATGCCATTGTACACATTCACTCTTCATTCACTTTCTGTTCATTCACATTCGTGGCCTGGCTTTAGTCCAACAAGCATCCATGAAGAACGCCAGTGGACACATTCACTCGTCATTCACTCCCTATTTATCCACATTTGTGGCTAAGCTTCACTCCAACAGACATCCATGAAGAATGCCAGTGGACACATTAACTCGTCATTCACTCTTTGTTTATTCACATTCGTGGCCAAGCATCAGTCCAACTAGCATCCATGAAGAACGCCAGTGGACACATTCACTCATCATTCCCTCTTCATTGATTCACATTCGTGGCCAAGCATCAGTCCAACTAGCATCCATGAAGAACGCCAGTGGACACATTCACTCGTCATTCCCTCTTCATTCATTCACATTTGTGGCCTGGCTTCAGTCCAACAGCCATCCATGAAGAACGCCAGTGGACTCATTCCACTTGTCATTCACTCATCATTCATTCACATTCATGGCCTGGCTTCAGTCCAACAGACATCCATGAAGAATGCCATTGTACACATTCACTCTTCATTCACTCTCTGTTTATTCATATTCGTGGCCAAGCATCAGTCCAACTAGCATCCATGAAGAACGCCAGTGGACACATTCACTCGTCATTCCCTCTTCATTCATTCACATTTCTGGCCTGGCTTCAGTCCAACAGGTATCCATGAAGAACGCCAGTGGACACATTCCCTCTTCATTCATTCACATTTGTGGCCTGGCTTCAGTCCAACAGCCATCCATGAAGAACGCCAGTGGACTCATTCCACTTGTCATTCACTCATCATTCATTCACATTTCTGGCCTGACTTCAGTCCAACAGGCATCCATGAAGAACGCCAGTGGACACATTCCCTCTTCATTCATTCACATTTGTGGCCTGGCTTCAGTCCAACAGCCATCCATGAAGAACGCCAGTGGACTCATTCCACTTGTCATTCACTCATCATTCATTCACATTTCTGGCCTGGCTTCAGTCCAACAGGCATCCATGAAGAACACCATTGCACACATTCACTCATTCACTTTCCATTCATTCACATTCATGCCCTTGCTTAAATCCACAAATATCCAACAGCTTCTGTCGACTGGCTTCTGAAGGAGAACTTCAACCAGTATACATCCACAAATATCCGCCTGTTTCAGCCTTACGACACACACAGGCTTCCAAATGCGAACTCTACCATCTTCCACCCACCAACATCTGCCAGCTTCCACTAGGTCCGTTGCCAGGCATCAGCCTGCTTCCGGCCATGGGTATCAGCCGCCATCAAGCAATAAAACACGCCACCCACTCAGCAAGCAAACTTGCCTTCTCATCTGCTCCACACTGTGTCCCAATGCTAAATGGTTGCCTCACTCCAACCGCTAAGTCACCTCTTCCACATGGAAGATGACCAACCAACACTGAATGGCACAGCCATTGCCCACTGCATTCTGTTGGAGAAGAAAAAGTCCTTCCCCCCTTGGTCCACTGGCTTTCCCCACTTTTATAGCCAGTCATCTGCCATGTCCTTTTGTGACATCATAGTCAGTCCACAGCCAATGGCAAGAAATGGGGAGATGCTGCCATAACATTCCCAGACCTCACAATTCTGGCTGCACCTCAGCAGTGATTTCTTTGTTTGCTTTTTTATTATTAATAACAAGAATAAACCATCATTGACCACCAGGGTGCAGCACACCAACTGGGCTGTTTTATAAAGCTAACTGACACTTGCTACTGTAGCAATACGGGGGATTTTCCCACGTACGTAAAAATATTTATTTTCTTTTTTTCCCTTTTCTGTGTTTATTTATTTAGAAGTTTTGAAAAACATATATATTCATCAACAATCTCAACAATACTACTTTACCCCATCCCCCCCCTATAAATCTTCCCTCTTCCCACCTACTTAAAAATAGTTCTATGCCATTTTTCAGGTGAAAATCACAAGGCAGTGAATGTAAAAATAGTAAAGCAACAGGCATCAATTAACCCTATAGACTAGAAAAGGCGAGTAAGAGGCGACATGACAGAAGTGTATGCATGGCATGGAGAAAGTGGGTAGAGAAAAGTAATGCACTCTACGTGGGGCTACCTATGAAGACGGTTCGGAAACTTCAGCTAGTGCAAAATGCTGCGGCCAGAGTTCTCACTGGGACAAAGAAATTTGACCATATAACACCTGTCCTGGCGCAGCTGCACTGGCTACCGATATGTTTCCGGGCCAGATTCAAAGTGTTGGTTCTTACCTATAAAGCCCTAAACGGCATCGGACCGCAATACCTGATGGAGCGCCTCTCTCGCTATGTACCTACCCGTTCACTACGCTCGACGTCGAAGGCCCTTCTCCGGGTTCCAACCCATAAAGAGGCCCGGAGATCAACAACTAGATCTAGGGCCTTCTCGGTGGTGGCCCCCGAACTATGGAATGCCCTCCCAGACGAGATACGCCTGGCGCCTTCTCTGTTATCTTTTCGGCGCCAGGTAAAAACTTACCTTTTCGCCCAGGCTTTTTAAATTTTGTAAATTTTTAAATATTTTAATTTAACATTTTAAACTTAATATGATCTTAATTTAAATCTCAATGGCAATTTTATTAATGTTTTATAATTGTACTATATATATATTTTTTTCCACACTTGCTCATATTTTAATTGTGATTTTATTTGTTGTACACCGCCCTGAGAGCTTTCTGCTATAGGGCGGTCTAGAAATGTAATTAAATAAATAAATAAATAAATAAAATATCTGGTTGGCCACTGTGAGAACGGCATGACGGACTAGATGGCTCACTGGCCTGATGCAGCTGGCTCTTCTTATGTTCTATATAATAATCAGGGGTGTAGTCGTGCAGAGTCTTGTGGGGTCTTAGACCCTTTATGTTTTGGGGAGCAGGGTCCCAGCAGGGTCCCTACATCTCAAGCATCCTACAAGCCAATCAGCATGAAAGGGGAGTGTGAAAGTACAAGGTGGGGAAACTTTTTGAAAACAAGATCTGTCCACCCTTTGGGATAAGATGGTGCTCAGGTAGCCCTGTGGCAGTGGTGGGCAGGAGGAAGGGACCACCTTAACACGCACACTTACGGAATTCCCTCTTTGGTGCTGTGCACCTGCCCCCCTCATTATTAATCTCTCAGCAGAATTTTAAAACGTTCCTGTTCACCCAGGTATTTTAAAATTGAAATATATTGTTTCGGGGAACTTTTGACTTTATGTATTTATTTGCCTTCAGTTTTTTGTTGTCTTAATAACATACATCAGTCTATCACAAAGAAATAAAATTATTAATCATAGGTAAAGACACAACAAACCCATAATCACACAATCCAGAAATAATAATGGTGCAAGACATACACTTAAAAGAAGGATAATTTAATCTTGAAATGATTTAGCTAAGAGGATAATTGATTATTTTAAATGTTTTTTTCAAGTCTAATTTTTTGATCGTTGTATTGTTTGCAGCTCACGGCTCCTTTGGGAGGGAGGGCTGGATAAAAAGCCCATTACAGGTGGCTTGAAGTATTTTTCACTATCTGAAGCAGCCTTCTCCAACTTTGGGGGGAATGTCCCACAAGACCTGGAGGGCTGAACGTTTTCCTCGCTTGTAAACAGATTACCACGTCTGAGAATTTCTCAACGAGGAACTCAACGAGTTAAAGCGACAGAGTTAGGATGGGTAGAGAAGCCAGTAGGACTATTGGACCGCCCTGATTCTCCCCTCTCTGTCAAAAAACAGCCTTTGGGGTTGGTCTGAAGTTGGACTTTTGGAATGCAGGATCCCAGCGGGGGCTGAACATTTGAGAGAGGCGAGAAAACATGGAGATCAATAGGAGCGGGAGGGTGTGAGAAATAAGAAGCTGTTTTAATTCTGTAGTCAGACGAGTGGTCCACCAAATAAAATCACTGAGGTGGTAATGCCTCTGAACAGAGACAGAGTGCTTTTCTCCAGGCACTGAAAAAACACTAGAAATAGGGCCTGTCTAAAATGTGACAGGAGCAAATTCCAAAGAGTAGGTGCCACCACACTAAAGGCCTTCTTCCTCTATCGGACGGAATGGACCTCTGGATGGTGGCTGCAGGAGTCCCTGTCTTGCAGAGCGCAGTGATCGGTTGGTCCAGAGCTTGGAAAAGTTACTTTTTTGAACTACAACTCCCACCAGCCCAATCCAGTGGCCATGCTGGCTGGGACTGATGGGAGTTGTAGTTTAAAAAAGTAACTTTTCCAAGCTCTGCGGTTGGATATATAAGGGGAGACAGGAATCAAAAGAACTGAATCCATGCCACCTTCAATGTGATTTGCGTTTCTGTGTCAGCTGCAGGGGCCTTTGGAAGATGAGGCTGTGGCTTCCCCCAAGTAAGAGGAGGATCTGTTTCATATGAGGATACAGCTCTCCACGGAGGCCAAGCAGGAAGTCAGCTTGCTGGGTAAGGATCAGGATGGGAGCAACTGCCTGGGATGTTATCAAGGCCAGTTGTTTCTGCTGCCTGGAGATTGGAGAGAGCCGGCGTGGTGTAGTGGTAGAGTGTCAGACTAGGACCTGGGAGACTCGGGTTCCAATTCCAATTCAGCCATGAAGCTCATTGGATGACCTTGGGTCAGTCACTGGCTTCTGTCAGCCTAACCTACCTCCCAGGGTTATTGTGAGGATAACATGTGAAAGGGAAGAACTTTGAGCTCCTTGGAGGAAAGGTGGGGATATAAATGTAAGTCGTATTTTTATTACTGAAGTGTTTGCCACCCCAGGTTCCTTAGGGAGGAAAGGTAGGATATACATTGAATAAATAAATTTAAACAAAGAATAAAAAAGCAAATTCACCAATAGAAAAAAGTGGAAACTGCAACAATATAGCTTTAACATTATTTATAAAAGCATTTATGTACTGCTTAATATTTCAAAAATTTCCAAGCCATGTCTCCTGTCTCCTCCCTGCTGAATTCTACAAAGGCAACACCATGACTAAGGAGAAGGAGGAGACTGTCAGCTTTGCCACCTCCTGGACTGGTTAGGAATCAGAGGTAGGCAGCTGGGGACTGGCTGAGGGAAGACTGAGCTTGGTGGGGCAGTGCCCCATTGGACCTAATGGACCAGCCTCCACTGGGGGCAGTATATGCCTCTGAATGCCAGTTGCTGGGAATCACAAGTGGGGAGAGTGCTACTGCACTCAGGTCCTGTTTGTGGGCTTCCCACTGAGGGCCCTTGGACACCAGATGGCGACACACACCCCAGGGCGCTCATGTGCATGCTTTAATGCACCTGGTCGCACTACCTTTGCATTGCCACATCAGCGCACATGCCTGCCATTAACCAAGATTGTGGCAGGGGTGTCAAAAGTCTCCCAATGCCGTTTTGGGTGATGGCAGGCGTGAGCGCTGATGAGGCCATGCCCCTGTTGCCATCTTGGTTGATGGCAGACATGCGACGATGCAACAGGAGGTGCAACTGGGCTATTTAAGTGTGTGCCGGCTGCACACGCCTGTGGTGATAGTGTTGCCTGGGACAGTGGAGGTCCTACTCCACGATCCGCTCCAACATCCAGTTGTGCCCCACAACCTGATGCTGGCGGGGATTGTAGAGCAGGAGCTCAACCCTCATAACTGCAGGGGCCCTCGGCCAGTGCCCAACCTGGCGACCTGCTGGTGCCGGGCCTGGATCTGGATGGTCATTGTGAGAACAGGATGTTGGACTAGATGGGCTTTTGGCTTGATCCAGTAGGGCTATGAATCACTCAGCAACTCACCTTTTTTAAAAAAATTAATCTTCTGCTGGTCAGTTTGCTTTGTTTCTGTGGTTTGAGTATCTGTTTTTCCCTTATGGGGTTTTGATTCATGCAGAGATTCTCTGTTTGTTCCAATAGACAATAAACAAATGCCACAGAATGAAGAAGGAATTCTTGAGCTAAAAGTATGCAGGCAAGCTGATGTTGATGGAAGCCCAGTGGAAAGAGCCAAAGGGCAGTATTCCCAGGGTCATGGGATAGAAAAGATGCCTGGAAGACAAGAGGCATCAGAAAATAGCCAGGAAAACCACCTAGGGAAGGCAGTCTTGTGTTCTGCAAAGGCTGATGAAGGTTTAGATGAGCAGACATCACGGCAGGAAATCTACACATGTCAGGGAGAAAATACCTTTCAAGTAGACAGAAGTCTCATCAGAGCTTTGACCTTGCTAAGAATCAGAAAATGCAAATGGAAGAAAAATCACATCAGTGCCCATATCGTGGAAAAATCTCCAGTAGGAGAGTACACCTACTAAGCATTCACAGGGCAACCCATGGACCTTACGAATGCAGTGAGTATGGGAAAAGCTTCAGTGGGAAATCGCACCTTTTTAGGCACAAGAGAAGTCACACAGGAGAGCGGATGCATGGGTGCTCTGAGTGCGGGAAAGGCTTAATTTTTAAAACAGATCTTTTTAGGCATATGAGAATCCATACGGGAGAGAAGCCATACGAATGTTCAGAGTGCGGGAAATGCTTCAGTCGGAAACAGAATCTTATTACACACAGGAGGACCCACACGGGAGAAACCACATGAATGTTCTGAGTGTGGGAAAAGATTCAGCCACAAAGGAAACCTCATTACGCACACAAAAACTCATACAGGAGAAAAGCCCTATGAATGTGTGGATTGTAGGAAAAGCTTTACGCAGAGAATACATTTTCTTAGGCACGAATCAATCCACCTGAGAGAGAGAACCATCAAGATTGTCTAAACCGTGGCAGACATTGATTGGTGCTTACCAAACATAAGGGAATATACCCATGCACCAGAAAACAAAAGAATGGTTGGCATGCAAGAAAAGATTCTTCAGTTCTTCTGGTTTTTGTAAACATCAGGAAGTGCACATCAGATTATCCACACCAGAATGAAACTTTAGGGATGTTCAAACTGTAAAAAAAAGGTTGCAGCTCAAAACCTAAGCCCTGTAAAACTTTGGACAGTTAAACTATGGAATTCACTTCCACAGGAGGCAGTGATGACCACCAACCTGAATGGCTTTAAAAGAGGATTAGACAAATTCATGGAAGATATGGCTATCAACGGCTACTAACCCAGATAGCTGTGTTCTACTCCCACCAGATAGGGTGGGGAACCCTGTGGCCCTCCAGATGCTGCTGGACTCAAACTGCCATCAGCCCCACACAGCATGGCCAACAGTCTGGGATGATGGGAGTTGTAGCCCAGCAACATGTGAAAGGCCACAGGTTCCCCATCCTTGGGGTAGAGGCTAGCCACACGATTAGCAATTTTGCTGAACCAAAGAAGAAAGCAGGTGGGATATAAATGTGCAATGGTAATAATGCCAGTGTTGAATGCAGTACATATGCCATCTGTAATGTAAGAGTAGCCAATGTGGTGCCCTCCAGCTGTTGTTGGGACTCCAACTCCCATCTGTCCCAGCCAGCATGGCTCAATGATCAGGGATGAAGGGAGTTGTAGTCTAGCAACTACTGGAGGGTGCAACATTGGTTAGCCCTGGGGTAATGAAAGAGACAAACTGCACTGACTCCTGTTTCTATGTATGTCTGCACACACCTCATTGAATCCAGTATAATTGCCAAAAGGAGCTTCAGTTCCATTTGTCAAATGCTTTTGAAACATTAGTTCAGCTCTTGCACAGGCCTGTTACATCAATGATTCATCCAGGGATCAGTAAATAATTTTTGACATGTAAAAATGAGAAATATAATTCAATGCATGTGGTAATTGGAATAAGTTGCTTCTTTCACTGGATTTTACATTTTCCACATGTCATGTTGCACATAACTCTGTTGAGTTTGGGATAGTGGGCTCAGCAAGGTGCTGTTGGCCAGTTGCTGTGTTGCAGTTGGTTGGTTTGGTTAGCCAGGAATGGTGGTGGTAGTGTCCAGAATGTTCCTTCAGCTCCTGTCTGGTATGTCCTCATTCAGAAAAAACAACAGAGAGCCTCAGAGCCATTTAAGAACTAGTAGATTTATTGGCCCATTCTGCACATAGCTAAACCATGGTTTAGTGCTGTGAGAACAAACCTTGGCAAACCTCATGTTCACATGCTCCCCGCTTCCCTCCTTTGCCATGGCTGCAAGGAAGAGATTGGAAGCGTCTGCTTTTAAGCTTCCTAGAGTTCCCCATTACGACTGAAGTGGGGGGACTCTCATTAGTTTAAATAACTATGGTTTGTTAACAAACCAGGATCATAAGCCATGGTTTGTTTGAACAAACCATAGTTTAACCGTAGCTCTCCCAAGTTTGGATATAACAGTGAACTCTGGTTTAAAAACAGATGCTTCTGATTTCAGCAGCCACATCAGAGGGGAGGGGGGAGAGTATGAGTCTGTCGCTTGTTGCGATAAGACTAAAGCGCCTTTGTGTCATAAGTTTTCATGGATAACAACTTCCTTTGTCAGATTCGTGATGCGTTGTTCTCAGTTGGCAGAAGAGGCCTTCACATGCTTGCTTGGATAAAGTTCTTTATCTGATATTTTCTCCTTCATGCCACAAGAAAAGTGTTAAAACAAATAAGTGAAGTCTAAGAGAGGGATGAAGAAAACTGTGGCCCCTCCAGATGTTAGACTCCAACTCCCATCAGCCCCAGCCAGCATGGCCACCAGTTAGGGATGATGGGATCTGTAGTCAGGCAATTTCTGGAGGGCCACAGATTCCCACTCCTTGGTTTGAGACAATGAAACACTCTGCCGGCCTAGGACATTGATCTTCAACTGGTGGGTCAGGACCCACTATTGATCTGAGGTGGGTCTCAACAACGGAACTACCACTGTGCAAACGTATGATAAAAATTAAGAAACGAATACGATTTTTAGTTTGAGTTAAAGTTGTGTCCTGGGTCTGAAAAGTACTGGACTGGGGCATGGCTTGTGGAGCTGCGTAATGGCTGCCTAATCTCCCTGCTCTGCTTCCCCCTGGAGTAAAACAACCCCGGCACTAAAGACTCTAAATATTCCCATTGAAAACTCTGAAACCCCTCGGGGAATGATTCCGACCCCTCCTAGAAATAAAGAAGGAGATTTAACGGGCTATTTTAAGCCACTAGACAAAGACGGCCCAAGTGCAGCTAAGAAGCCTGCGTTAGATAATATGTTTCCAGGCCAATGGAAGACGACGCCTCAGGAGGTAGGAGCTAATGCCCCACTTTCAAAAGAAGACTTGATAGCTCAATTAAAATTCTTTAAAACAGATATGGAAGATAGCTGGAATGTTGCCCTGAAGCCTTTACAAGATAAAATTGAGGCATTTGGTGAGCGACTTGATAACATAGCAGCCTCAGCATCGGAGGCTTTAGATTTGGGCCTAACATGCAGCGGACATTTCAATTCTAAAGCGGGAAAATCTAATTATCAAAAATAAGGTTGAGGAATTACAAAATCATGCAAGTCGCTCGAACATTCGTTTTAGAGGAATTAAAGAAGGAGCAGAAGAACATTCTCCCTCAATGGCATCATTTATTACCGCATGGTTGACTACCGTCATCCCAGAATTTGAACTCGTTCCTTCGGATTTGGAACGTGCACACCGGGCAATAGCAGCCAAACCTTCGGGCAAAGCCCCCCCAAGGGATATCATAGTATGCTTTGCAAGGTACATCAAAAAAGAAGAACTCATGCAAAAAGTAAGAAAAATGAAGGAACTGTTTTATGACAATAAAGCAGTCATGGTGTTACAAGATCTATGCCCAGAAACTTTGCAGAGATGCAGGGACTTTCGACTGATAACAACTGCTCTTCAAAAAGCAAACGTTAAATACCACTGGGGCTTCCCATTCAGGCTGCTAGTAACAGCCAACTTCTTTCGGCATCTACATTGGGAGAAGCTCGGGGTTTGCTCACAGCATGTAACATAGAACAGCTGGATATCGCAGAATTGGAAGAAACAACAGGACAACAAGGCTCCCTCACTGTTAGAGGAACGAGATGGGAAAAACAACACACAAGGGGAACGCAGCGTAAGCATGACACTCTGCAAGAGGAATAATCACATCCACTTTTACAAAATCGTGGCTAAAGTCAACACACTGTTCCTTATATGAATGACCCCTTGTGGCTTTCATCATAATTTCTACTTTCTCTTGGGGAGACAGAGATCGCAGGAACAAGAGATTATTAAAAAAAGAGAGAGAGATAACTTTAACTATTTTCATATATATATGCTTTAGTGCTAAGGGGTCAGACTGAGGGTTCATGGGGGGGGGAATAACTTCTTATACCATGGAACTGAATCTAGTTTTATTGAATGATACTCTGGGGGGGGGATAGGAAGATATTGACAGTATTTGTTTTGATCTTCTTGTAGTCATTGCCTGGTAATATAGTGCTTATAGCACCTTGGGCCAAAAAGCTTGAGCCAGTTGGCACAAGCACTAGCCAGGCTATAGTAATCTGGGCTAGCCTACTTTGGACCCTCCTTTGGAAGGGAAATTTGTTAAGATTTTACTATTTTGAAGAAATGGCTATTAGTGAAGTTGTGGAGGGGGGGAAGGACTAGGGGATGTTTGGGGGCAGGGGTGGGTACTTTGCTGCCGAGGGAAATATTTTTTTAGTCAATCAGTTGCATCATTTTAGGTGTGGTTAAACTGCAGAAAATCTTTTGATGAAAGCCCAGTAAGATGAACAATACAAAAGTAGTGACCCTGAATGTTAAGGGTTTAGGAAATGTAATTAAAAGAAGGCACATACTTTCATATGTTAAACAAATGCATCCTTCTGTTCTGTTTCTACAAGAAATTCATAATCCCAAAAAACCAGAGACTATTAAAACATGCCTATTTTGGAAATAATAATAAGAGCTTCAGTCAAAGGGACACCCTTAGTAAACATGAAAACTCATACAGGGGAGAAACCTTATAAATGCCTGGAGTGTGGAAAGAGCTTCAGTCGGAGGGACACCCTTACATTGCATCAAAGAAGTCACACGGGACAAACCTTATAAATGCTTTGAGTGTGGAAAGACCTTCAATCGGAGTAGCAGCCTTAGTTTGCATCACAGAACTCATACAGTGGACAAACTTCATAAATGCTTGGAGTGTGGAAAGAGCTTCAGTCACAATGGCCACATGACTTTGCATCAAACAACTCACACCTTATACATGCCTTTAGAGTCAAAAGAGCTTTTGTCAGAATGGTCATCTTCAGGCACATCAAATGATCCATAAAATGCTTGGAATGTGGAAGAAGCATTAAGCTATGTTCCACTTTTTCTGTGCATCAGAGGATCCATACAGGGAAGCAGGGCTATCAACAGGATTTTCTGGGCTTGGTATACTGTATGTGGATTGGGACCTCTACTGCACTCCCCAAAGACACAAATTTGCATAAAATTTGCATACACTTTATGTCAAATGCAAATTTGTAGCCTCTTTTGCAAATGGGAGTGGAGCACCAAAAATAATCCAGGGGTCACACTCAAATAATAAGCTATCCAACAGAAAGAATATCAAGAGGTGACGCTTTCACTATAATACTATACTATTAAAAGGCAGACGTTAATCTTTCTGCCACATTATAGCTATTCAAGGCATGACAGCCCTGCTCTCTTGCAATACCAACCCTAAACCATGCAAAGAACTCACGTTTCATGAGTTATAAGTGAATTGTGTTACTGTAGGTTTTTCATGTGCTGATCTTAGGCAAGATCAGGTTTGGTATTTCCATTGGAGGGAATCAAAATTGAGTTAAGATATCTAATAGTATCCCCATGGACTTTTTATCTCTAGATCAGTGATTCTCAAACGGTGCACCCAGGCACACTGGTGCGCCCTAAGAGGTGGCTAGGTGTGCCTCAAATATTATGAAAGTACATTTTAAAAATGAGAAGAAACCCATTTGTATAGGGTAATAGTTTTCTATAGTTTAAGTTATTTTTATTCATAGTTTAAAATATATTAATATATTTTTAATTTTGTACACAAAGTGCGCCAGAAATTTTTATATGTTTTACAGTGCGCCGTGAACCAAAAAAGTTTGAGAACCACTGCCCTACACCAATGATGGGAAGCTGTGGCATTCTAGATATTGCTGGAGTCTAGACTACAACTCCCATGATCTGTGCCCATTGATCATGCTGCCTGGGGCTGATGAGAGTTAGAATCCAACAGCATCTGGAGAGTCACATGTTCTCCATTCCTGCCCCACACCATTTAGCAAGTGCACTGTTTCCTATGCCAAATACAGTTTCTCTCATCAATCCACAGAATATCCAGTGTTTCTGCCCCATAGCTTCTGACAATACAGAAGGCATGGTACGTACATGACATCTCATGGGATATTTTTTCATATTTCCATGAGGCACAGATGGTTCAGGTCTCTCATCCTGTCCAAGGTAATGGACAATTACTCTGCCTACACTTCCATCAGGCACTTCATATGCATATCTGTGGAACAACACTTGCTCTGCGTTAAATAGTCTTTGAAAGTATATCTTTCGTACCCCTTGGCAACAAATGCCTTCCTTTTTGAATCCATTTGTACTGATCACATCTCCATTCATCTTTTTTATGTTTGTGGCCTCCGTAGCTATAGACAAACAGCTGCCCACATTTTGGCTTAGCAGCTGGGAGAGTTGATATTTTCCCTGCTACTGGGTTTTCCAAAATCTCAAGAGCTTCAAATGGTGAAAGTTGCTCAAACGTACGCATGTATACTACACTCATGGCTTTTCTGCTGTAGGTAATGAGAGAAGACACTACTTGCTGCCACTGAGGCACCTCCACAGTATAAATATAGCATACCTGGGCTGCTGCCTTTTTGGTCTGAAAAAAGGGATCATCCTGTCTCTGCAGAGACCAACAGATCTTATAGTGCCCCTAGTGGGAAGAAGAGTAAACTGCAGCTATTCTATAGCACCAAAAGCTATCTGTAGTTGCATTCAATACTAGTATAGCTTACTACAAAAACCTTGCTAGGAAAGAAAAACAACAATATACCATATTGTTTATAGTATTATAGCCCGGAACAGGTATCGGAATGTGGTCTGCGCAGAGGTTTTGTGTCTGAGCCCAAGCACACAAGAGCACTTCTTGGGACCCGTTTTTTTCCTGTGATAGCACATCTATTTCACAGAAGGCAAATTCAATTTCTCTCCCCCTTCTGCCAGCCGACTTGCCCCTCCAATCTCTCTTTCTCTCTCTCTCCCCAATTCACCAGCCATTCGCAACCTGGTAGCAGCACCAATAGTGCTGCTTAGAGGACCTACAAACAGCAAGAAAGGGTATTGCTGATCACCCCAGAGGTTCCTGGGTCATCCTGTGTTATCTCCCATTTCCCAACAAAAGGAGAGGCAGCAACACGTGGGACTGGTGAATTTGGTGGGTCTGGCTCGGTGGGAAGTCACTGTTCTGGGCTGTTTTACGTAGAAACGTATAATAGCCCGGAACGGGTATCGGAACGTGGTTTTCGTGGAAGTTTTGTGTCTTATTGCATGAATCTCATGTAGTCGTGTGGGACTGGTGAATTTGGTGGGTCTGGCTCGCTGGGAAGTCGCCGTTCTGGGCTGTTTTACGTAAAAGCGTATTATAGCCCGGAACGGGTATCGGAACGTGGGTTTTGTGGAAGTTTTGTGTCTTATTGCATGCATCCCATGTAGTCGTGTTGGACTGGTGAATTTGGTGGGTCTGGCTGATTGGGAAGTTGCCGTTCCAGGCTGTTTTACGTAAAAGCATATTATAGCCTGGAACGGGTATCGGAACGTGGTTTTTGTGGAAGTTTTGTATCTTATTGCATGCATCCCATGCAGTTGTGTGGGACTGGTGAATTTGGTGGGTCTGGCTGATTGGGAAGTCGCCGTTCCGGGCTGTTTTACGTAAAAGCGTATTATAGCCTGGAACGGGTATCGGAACGTGGTTTGCGTGGAAGTTTTGTGTCTTATTGCATGCATCTCATGGAGTCATGTGGGACTGGTGAATTTGATGGGTCTGGCTGATAGGGAAGTTGCCGTTCTGGGCTGTTTTACGTAAAAGCGTATTATAGCCCGGAACGGGTATCGGAACGTGGTTTTCATGGAAGTTTTGTGTCTTATTGCATGCATCCCATGTAGTTGTGTGGGACTGGTGAATTTGATGGGTCTGGCTGATTGGGAAGTCGCCGTTCCGGGCTGTTTTACGTAAAAGCGTATTATAGCCCGGAACGGGTATCAGAACATGGTTTTCGTGGAAGTTTTGTGTCTTATTGCATGAATCCCATGGAGTCACGTGGGACTGGTGAATTTGGTGGGTCTGGCTGATTGGGAAGTCACTGTTCCGGGCTGTTTTACGTAAAAGCGTATTATAGTCCGGAACTGGTATTGGAACGTGGTTTTTGTGGAAGTTTTGTGTCTTATTGCATGCATCCCATGGAGTCATGTGGGACTGGTGAATTTGGTGGGTCTGGCTCGGTGGGAAGTCGCCGTTCCGGGCTGTTTTACGTAAAAGTGTATTATAGCCCGGAACGGGTATCAGAACGTGGTTTTCGTGGAAGTTTTGTGTCTTATTGCATGCATTCCATGTAGTCGTGTGGGACTGGTGAATTTCAGAGGTCTGGCTCACTGGGAAGTCGCCGTTCCGGGCTGTTTCATTTCATTCCGGAGGGCATTTTGGTTGTTAAAGGGTTAATCAAAAATACTATCGGAATGGTTTTTGTTCCTAAATGTTGTTCTCAAGTGTCTCTAACACATCCCAGTGTTTTTGGCATCAATTTATTTTATAAAGGGACTGTTCCGGCCTGTTCCGTTCCGTTCCGGCTTTTACACCGTTCCAAAAAAAGCAAGTGTTCTGTCAGAGAAGCTACAGCTAGGCAAGGACTTACGTTGATGCAGGGGGTGTCAATAGAAGAGGCGAAAACAGCAGCAGACCATCCAGCCTCTCACACTCCCTCTCTTTTTCTCTCTTCATTTCTTTATAAGTGGGATGATGGAAGCCAAAGTTAAGGCGTATGATTTAAAGTGACGGGATGATGGCCAGTCACTGCCTCGGCTCATCCAGATGACTGCAAAATGTGTGACACGCCCGCTATGTGTGTTCATTATTTTTCGGTCGTCCAAATGACGTCTGGTGCTGTTACGCATTTTCGCGGGTTAAATCCGCTCCTTGCAATACCGGCAAAAATGCGATTTGCTGTTTAAAATCAGGAATCATCCGCTGTGCCTTCAGGAGTTAGGATGCAATACCGCGGACTTTACAGCTGATGGATGGTTCTTGGGTGTTTCCCCTTGCCCCTTCTCCTCATTCCAGCCAATCACGTATCTGCACTTTTGCACATGTGCGAGAATAAGCCCAGAAAAATTGAACCAATCATCGCAATGGTGGGGTGTTGGGGGGCGGTCTGCAACTACTGCGCAGATGCATTTTATTTTTTGCCAGCCTGCAAACTGGGCAGCCGCTCTGGGTGGGATCTGCAATGCACAGCAAACGAGAAAGGGGGGATGGTCGGTTTCAGCGTGCCTCCAGGAAAGGCTTGTCAATTTCATTCTACTTGCTGGGGTTTTTGCTTCAAATCAGAAAAGCATACATTGGTTTAAGTGTAATATTGCAAATGCAAACAAGAAAAGAGCTTCTGGTTGGTTTCAAGCCTGCTCCAGAAAGCTTTGTCAATTTCATTCTCTGTGGGAAGGAAAGGGAGGAGGGGGGGACACATGTTTCTTGTTTTTCTGGAGAAATAAGTGCATTGCCAGTGTGTGTATCTCCTTAAATATCAATAAAGGCAGAAAAGCATACATTTGTTTAAGTGTAATATCACAAATGCAAACAAGAAAAGGGTGTCAATTTCATTCTCCGTGGGAAAGCAGGCGTGAAACCGACCAGCAGCCTTTTCTTCCCAGGCAAGAACTCCTTTACAGCCATATTGTGCTTCGTTGCAAAGGGGGAGAGGAGCATACGTAATTTTTTTGCTGACCAATTGGTTGATAGGGGGAGGTTTTAGAGGCGGAGCTTGGAAAAAGCAAAAAGAATGTAGGGGTCTTACCGCTGCGGGTGCCGGTGCAAAAAAGCATTTTTTTTAATTGGGAAAGAGCGAACTAAAAGGCAAAGTGAGGACTATCAGATGACAAACCGAATATGGAAACCGTGGATTATCCTGCTCCGTTTGGATAAGCCCTCAGCCTCATGAAAACCCTATTCATAGGGTCGCCATAAGTCGGAATCGACTTGAAGGCAGTACACACACACAATCTTTACAAAACAGCTCTTAGTGGTGCTCCAGTTGTGGATTGCTCTTTTTCAGAAAGTTTTGTCTGGCATCTGCCTGTCGTTTTGATGCCTGGCAAAGGCCTTCTTATTTTCCCAAGCTTTTTTTAGATACTATTTTAATGCTGCTGACGGTTTTATACTGTTTTTGTGTGTTTTAGGTTATTTTTCTTTTCTGTATTTACACTTTAATTGACTTAATCTTTTTGGAAACCACCCTGGAAATTAAGTGAAGGGTGGTATAAAAATAGTTATAATACATAATAAGCCTAGTATTATTATGTTACATAGTGGTGATAGAAGCACTGACGCTAGAGGAAGTGGCTTACCAAGGGAGTTCATGGCAGAGGTGAGATTTGAACCAGAGACTTCCTGATTTGTAGCTCAGCTACACTATACTAGTTATCAAATGTCTCTAAATTGTGCCAATACCAAGAAGGGCTAGTGAAATAGCCACAGTACTTGGGTACTGCTTTTAGCATGTTTGTTGCTATTTCACACTGTTTCTTAGGATTCACTTGTACATTTTATTTGTATGTTAGCAGCGGCCCCTTCTTTTAGAGTACTATTACTGCTAGGTGTGGTTTGTACAAATATATCTTGGCAAGCAGGTAAACACTCATAGGAGCATAAGCTGTCTTAAACAAGATCAGATTATCAGTCTGTCTAGCCCAGTATTATCTGCTGTAACTGGCAGCAGCTCTCCAGAGTCTTAGCCAGACGTCTTCCCTGTCACTAATTACCTTTTTTCCTTTCTGATTCTTTTAATTAGAGATGCATGGATTTGAACCTGGAACCTTCTGCAGCCTCCCCATGCCATGCCAAAGCAAGTGGCGGTAGGTAGACATTTCCATTTTGTAGAGTTGTCCAATTGACTAAGGATTGAAAATCCCAAGGATGCTTTTGTTTTGCTTTTGGGCTAGTTCCCACCCTCATATATATGTCTGTGTACAGTAGGTGAATACACAGTTTTTGTGCTAGGGTCTGACCCAGGGTGGGTTGGGGGAGAAATGCTGGATGGCTTCACCAAGGTATGAGAAAAGTTAATTTCAATGGTTGGCAACTTTAGCAGATACATGGACAAGTGTCAAAACAGTGATATCGAATCTTCCAGAATACTTGTTTCCTTTGCAATCATCCTGTCATAGAGCCTGTGAAAATTGAAACACCGATGGGTGGATATAGTTTGCATGTAGTAAAGTGGTGATTTTTAAGCATGTAGTGGCTAAGGCTGCAATCCTGTATGCACTTACTTGAGAGTAAATCCCACTGAACTCAGTTGGACTTGCATCTGAGTAGGCATGCATAGGATTGCACTGTGCATTTTTTTACTATTGACTTCTGCTTTGATGCTCCTTTAGAAAAGAGGAATAAAGCCATTATGTAATCACGTTCTGGCGGAGGTCTCTTGAAAACAAAGCATCATACTGCTGTGATAATACTAAACAGTTTTTCTGTGTTTTCCCTACATAATTAAACTAAAGAATCAATATGTGTGGCTACAACACACATTGCAGTTTCTAGATTTAACAACATGCCAGCACAATTGTTTGTATGTGTTAAAAGGCCAGAGAGCTTCAGCTATGTGACAGTATACAAATGCTATAAATAAATAAATAAAAGTAAACTGCCATACAGTGGTGTCAGTGTAAATTCTGAAGTGCAGGCATTCTTTCTGACAACCCTGATAGCCCTCCTTCCTTAGCCATGCCCCTTCTAAAATTGTACAACAAAAATTAATTTTTGACCAATGCAGACATTATGGCTTTAATACCAAACCAGCTTTTTTCCCACCACCCTCTTGCTTTGCTTAATTTTCAGCCTAAGGAAGACTCCTGGTGGACTCACTATTTGGTGACATTTTGGTTTGTCTTAATAAAGGGGGTTTGGTTGTTTTTGTTTTCAAAATAAAAGTAGCGGTTTAGCCATACATGCTAATATCTGCTTAGCTTACGTGATGGATTTCTGTTTGAGAGAAGCTTATTTATTTGGCAAATAGTGCTCCAGAAAATGATATCATTGACCCTGCTCCACCACACCACTGCTGCAATATATCATCCCATTGTGGCAGCCATAGGTGGGAGGAAGTGCAAGGAATTGCCACTCTGTCTCCAGGTCTAGAATAAATGGTATGATCCTGGCTACAGTAGGCATGAAGGGGTCCTTTTTCAATGGAACTGTGGCCCTCCAGATATTGTTGGAGGCCAGCATAGCCAATGCTCGAGGGTCTTAGGAGTAGTAGTCCAGCAATATCTAGAAGGCCATAGGTTCCCCACCCCTTGCTGTGGGACACACAGAGCCTGGTTGTCTCACCTCCACATTTGACATCCACATGAAGGTACTCAGCAGGCCAGAGATTTATGGAGAGTAGATATCCCTGTCCAGCCCTAACCTCTCTGCTTAATCAAGGACAAGTTTCTGTTCCTAGACTAGGTAAAGGTGCCATCTGGACAGGAATATGGGATACACATTCTTTCTGTTTTCCATAATGGCCTGGTATTGAATTTTCTTTCTTTTGTGTGCTGTACCAGTGCTGGACTATCTTGTTATGACTGGAAAGCCTTGTCTATGAATTGGGGGTGGGAACCTTTGAGCTTCCAGATGTTACTAAACTACAATTCCCATAATCCCTAGCCAGTGTAAATGCACCATGAGAGCAGTAACTGAATGTGTAACCTCTTTGCTGTTTCTTTAAGCATGTGCTTACAGGGCACAGTGATAAATGTATTAACATCTCTTTGTGCATTTGATTTTTGGTCAGATTTTACAGTTAACTAACAGGGCATTATGCTGTTAATGTAATTTATATCTGCTAAATTTGTCTTCTGCTGAACCAATTTCTTCCTCGTATAGGAGTGTGTAAGGTTTGGAGTGTCGAGAACTTCTTTTTATAGAGTATGGTGAAGAGTTGAGTGTAACTCGCAAGCCTGAAGAGTCTTATACCAGCCAAACATTGGTCGAATGAAAGATGATGAAATACACAGTTTGTATACCACCTCTGGGACAGATCTGACAAATCTCTCGTGAATCTGTGATATACTGACATTTCGGTAGAGTGTGGTCATCTCTGTTGATCTTTTTGCCTGTGGGTTTGTTTGTTTATACCATTTATAGGTCATTCTATAACAAGTTCTTAGGGTAGGGGCTCTGCCTTTTTTATTATGCAATCATTTGTTTAAATTCTCTCAAGCATTAGCAGCTGGTGTAGATAATCTTTAACTTGTATAACATCACAATCTTACCTTTCCTACAGTTTCTTAACTGTTAATGGCTTTGCTGGGTACGCCAATGCAGGCGTCCATTCCTCTGCAAATAGCAACTTCAGGAAGGCAATTTTCATCATGATTATGGTTGGTGTGTGTGTGCAAATTAAACTTTCCCCATCCATCCCAGCTGCTACTTTCAACCCCCAAAGCTGCTATTTATGTTTTTTAAAAAAATAACTTGCACATTAATTGTATTCACTCAGGTAAAGTTGCATCTAGCTTTGCCCTTTAATTGGTCCATTGAAAATTAGGATGGTTAACCTGTATCTGTGGGACTGACAAAACACAATCTTATGGGTTTGTCTTCTCTGATCAAGAAGTAATATGTCAGGGGAAGCAGGGTAGTATTGTACAAATTAACAGTTGAGACTTCACTATTTTGTCATCAGGGTTTTCTTCAGAATCGACTCTCCAAAATATTTTATCAACAGCTCTTCAATCCCTGTGTAATATACCCCACGCATACCAACTTTTCTGTGTTTTTATTTAAAACAAATGGAACTCTTTCTGTTTTATTGCCTCGATTATTTTAGCCATAATAAGGAGTTGAAATAGCAGAAACAATTGGCCCGGAATTACAATTCTCAATTCTCTCGTGGAACATAATGGGTTGGGCCAGCAAACTCAGGGAGGCGGACCTGAGCTCCTTTTTTAAAGATTTTAAGATTGTATGTTTGCAGGAAACCTGGGTAACGAAAGATTATTCTTTATCCCTTAGGGGATTTCAAACCTTCTTGAGCCTGGCAGTTAAACTTAAACCCAAAGGCCGGGACAGAGGCGGTCTTAGCTTTCTTATATCAGTGGATTTGCCGGTAAAGACACAAGTATTGAATACGAACTGCGCGCAATACATACAGGGGCTGAGGCTAGGTGGATCTCCTGTGGGCCCCCTTATTATTCTAAATGTCTACTTCCCACCTGCTTTAGCAAGGGGGGTTGATGCAGGGTGTGTTTGGGACCACTTAGCAGAATGTCTAACCCAGTTGGAGTGCAAGTTCCCTCACGATAGACTAATTTTATGTGGTGATTTTAACGCCAGGATGGGGGGGTTCAGGGATGGTGGAGGGGATCTCGAATCAGGGCCCCGCTAGCATGATGCCCGTGCGATAGAGTTTCAAAGGACCAAACCTCCAACAAGCAAGGCTACAAACTTGGGGACCTTACTCGGCAGCATCAACTGGTGTGTTTACATGGTTCCCCGATAGATGTTTCCAAAGGTGCTTTTAAGTTCCATACTGTCAGGGGGGCTAGTGTGATCGATCATATATTTGTATCATGTGCCCTGTACCCAGAAGTGTGTAAACTGGAGGTGCTAGACAGAATCGAAAGTGACCATTTTCCCCTTCTGGTCATCATGAATCAGAGTCAAGAGCCCCCCGCTGATCCTTTACTAAATTTGGAGGGAATTCAAGTAGCCGAACGGAGGGTGTCTTGGTCACTGGTATTACACTCGTTTGTCTCTCAGCTGCTGGGCAGCTCTGTCCTACTCGCACTTAGGCACAAATTCTTGGAAACAGAGACTAATGTTATTGTTCGGTATTATAAAAATACACACACAGAAATAGGAATTAATTTGGTTGGTCCTATTTCTTAGCAGAGTTGTAAAAAATACAAGCAGCGGAATGAGAATGTAAACCAGCCCACCTTTCTCTATATAAATAACAACAGACACAAACCTTTAGGTAAAAGAAAAAAGAACGTTTACTTACAACCTCATATGTTTAGAAGAACATAGGCTTTAGCTTAGAAGAAAGAAAATATAGGTCTCAGTCCATCTTGGTGTTGGTAATGGATGCTCTTAGAGAGAGCATCATGCCATGCGGCCTCTGTCAAAGGTAGGAAGATCAGCAGTGATGGAGAATATTCAAAAACCCCAGGACAAAGGAGAAGGAAGTCAGGTAACTAAACCCCACCCATTAGGAAGTTACATTATGGTAAACAGGTACATGGGATATTCCCCAAATATCCCTTAAAGTGACCATGCAATATTTGTTTACTCTAACACTCCTCCTCAAATTTGCATGCATTAATCTAACAAGCCCATCTTGACACGAAGTCTCTGGAAACAGTCTCTTGGTAACGGCTTTGTCAAGATGTCAGCTGTCATCTCTGCAGTTGGACAGTAGTTCATCTTGATGAATCCTTTCTCTGTCAACTCACGTACAATATGATATTTTATAGCTATATGTTTAGTACGTGGAGTGATTCTCTCAGTCTGAGAAAGTCTAATACAACTTTGGTTGTCTTCCATCACCTGGATAGGTCTGTGCACCTTTATTCCAAGGTCCTTTAGTAGTCTGTTGAGCCAAATGGCTTCTTTGCAGGCTTCTGCAGCAGCTATATACGCAGATTCTGTGGAAGAAAATGCTATTATGTCTTGCTTGTGACTAGCCCAGGAGATAGGTCCATCTCCATACATGAACAGAAAGCCACTAGTTCAAGCATCACACAAGCTTTGGATCACAGCTGGCAATCTCAGCTTAAAGTCCATAGTCCCTTTCAAGTATCCGGCCACCCTTTTACAGCAATCCAGTCCTCTTGTGTGGGTGTGCTAGTTTTCCTACACAGGATCCCTACTGCACTTGCTATGTCAGGTCTGGTGTTTGTGGTCAAGTACAAAAGCTTCCCTGTTGCTGTTCTGTACTTGTTATTATTTGGTAAAGGTTCACCTACATCATTGTCTTTAAGAAAGTCTGTTGCCTTAGGCGTTGCTACAGGATAGGCATCCTTGAGTTCTAGAGTCTCTAAAAGATCAACAATCTTTTGTTTTTGGTTGAGTAGGTAGGAGCCATCTGCTTCCCTTTCAATCTGGATGCCTAGGTAGTATGTTGCAGTGCCTAGCGCTTTGATTTCAACTTCTTTGTTCAAATGATGTACAACTTCTCTGTAGTCTTGATCTCTTTGAGTTGCCACGATCAAGTCATCGACATAAATCAGAATATATGTCAAATGTCCATCTTTGCTTCTGGTGTACAGGCATTGGTCTACATCACCTTGCTTGAAGCCTAGCTCCTTGAGCATTTTATCCAGTTTCTCGTTCCAGGCTCTTGCAGCTTGCTTGAGTCCATACAGGCCCTTTTTAAGCTTGCATACAAGATGTGCTTGCTTCTGGTTCACGAAACCTGGAGGTTGTTGCATGTACAACTCCTCTGTTCTCCATGCAGAAAGGCAGTCTTGACATCGAGGTGTCTGACGTGCATCTGTTTGGAGGCTGCCACACTTAGTAACATTCTTATTGTGCTGTGTCGGACAACAGGAGCAAAAGTAGCATCGTAGTCCTCTCCGTATTTCTGCAGGAAGCCTTTGGCAACTAGTCTTGCCTTGTAGCGTTCAGTTTCTCCTCCTGCATCTTGCTTCACCTTGAACACCCCTCTGCATCCTATGGCTTTCTTGCCTGGTGGAAGTTCTGTCAGGGTCCAAGTCTTATTCTTGTGCAGTGCATCCATCTCCTCCTGAGCGGCTTTTCTCCACTGAGCGCCCTTGGATGCTGGCATCTGCTTGATCTCCTCCCAAGTTGATGGTTCTCTGGGTAGCGCCGACCTTGCGAGGCAGGACAGGCGTAGAGGTGGTACACCCTTGTTGGCTCGCGATGAGGATCTGGGAGCTTGTTCTGGAATCTGGTCTGGCTCTGCAGCATCTTCCAGTCCAGTCATCTCGTCATTCTCATCTGCGTCTGTACCTCGCTCAGCTTCATAATCACTTTCTGCAGTCTCTGCCTCTTCCTCTTGTTTAAGGCTTGGATCAGGTTGTGCAGATCTCTGTGATGTCACTGGTATTTCGTATGTGGGTGCTGGGATATCTATAAGAGATTGGACGTGGTGTTCTTGCTCTTCGGAGAAATCTAGCACAGTCCCTCTTTTGTCAGCTCTGCTTCGTTCATCGAAGTAGACAACGTGTCTTGTGCTGACTTCACCTGTCTTTAGGTTCATAACTCTGTAGCCTTTGCTACCAGGAGCATATCCTATCAAAACAGTCTGTTCTGTTCTAGCAGCTAGCTTCTGCCTCTTTTGTTTTGCTATGTAGGCAAAAGCAATGCTTCCAAACACTCTGATATGTGCCAGGTTTGGAATCCTGCCATGCCACAACTGGAATGGGGTGTGTGTGGTGCCCTTGGTTGGCAATCTGTTCTGGATATACATTGCAGCCACGATCGCGTCACCCCACAGCCTTTTGGGTAGATCAGCGTCAGCAAGCATGCATTTTGTCATTTCCAGAAGAGATCTAAATCTCCTTTCAGAAATCCCATTCTGCTCTGGAGTATGACTGACAGTCCTCCTGTGCAAAATGCCTTGTTCCTCCAGGAAACTTTGTGTTTGGTGCGATATAAACTCACCACCGTTGTCACTTTGTAGAGCTTTCGGCTTCCTTTCAAATTTTGTGCTCACCATGGAGATGTATTTCTTCAGCATCTCATGTGTTTGACTCTTGTCCCTCAATAAGTAAGTCACACAGTACCTTGAAAAATCATCCACAAAAATTAGAACATATCTATTCTCCCAAGTGAGGGTACATTAAATGGTCCACAGAGGTCACTGTGTATGAGATCTAGCACCTTGGTGCTTCTCTTTTCAGTCCTTGGTGGAAATGAGGGCCCAACACCCTTTTCCTCAATGCAATTTACACACCTGCTTGCTTTATCATGGTTCTGTTGGTTTACCTTGATACCTGTGGCAAGGTTCTGCTTTTGTAGCTGTAGGATCGCCTTTGGATCACGATGTCCCATTCGCCGGTGCCAAAGTTCTAGGCTGGTCTCTTCCTTGTCCACCATGGCTGTGTTTGCTTGTTCAGCTGTAAGACTCAGTTCATAAACACCATCATTTTCATAAGCTAGTGCAAGCAATTCATCATCTTTGGTCGCTGTACACTTTCCATCCTGGAAATGTATTGCAAATCCTTTCTTGTCTAAAGCTGAGACGCTCAGCATAGTGCAATTTAAGTCTGGGACATATAAAACATGATTTGCCACATTTACTATGGTTTGATCGGATACCTTGCACCTGAGAGCAATGGATCCAGATCCATTAATGTTCATATATTGACCATTGGCAGTCTGGATTCTTCCTTCAGTATCACTGTTTATTTCATCAAATAAACCTTCATTGTAACAACTGTGATTTGTACATCCACTGTCTAAAATCCAATTGTTTGATTTTTGTTTGTAATTATTAGCCACAAGGCTTTTGTGCGTTAAAAGGAAATTTCTTCCTTTGGTTTCTTTGGATTCCTTTCTGCGAGGTCCCTGCTTATCCTTAGATGAAGCATGCTGCCTTTGTTCTCTTTGTTTAAAATTGGGAAAGCTGCCACTGGCTGTTGAACTTTTGGGTGAGTCACAGTCCCTGGCCAGGTGGCCACGCCTCCCACATGAAAAACAGCATTGTGATTGGCTCTTGGGAGGGCTTTTCCCTTCCCTTTATCCCTGCTAGCCAGGTAATTTGATCCATTATCATTTAAGTCTCTCTGAATCAAACATTCTTCTCTGAGTTTCGCAAGAGCTTGTTCAAAAAGAATCTCAGGATCATGGTTTAGAAGAGAAAGGATCAAATCTCTTTCCAAGGGATCCCAAAAGAAAACCCAACTTCTGTTGATGGTTAAAATCAAGCCCAGCCAATTTCAATTTGTTAAAAATAAGCAACAAGGAAGTGATATGTTTTTCACAATTTTCCTTTGTGTGCAGTTTTAAATTCACTATCTCTTTAATCAACATGGTTTGGCATCTAAAGCTTTGAAATCCAAAAGCTGTTTGAAGTTTATCTAGCATCTCTTTGGCACTTTTACAGTCATTTAAATAAACAAGTTGTTCATCCTTCAGAGAATCATATATTATAGCTTTTGCAAGAGAATCTTTGTCCTGCCAAGCACTAGCTTCTTGGTCATTCCCTTCTGGTTTAGGATCTTGAATACAGCAAATGACTTTCTCTGCTGCTAAAATAATCATTATTCTACTCTTCCACTGGTCAAAATTAATAGCAGATAGTTCAGGCATTCTTTTTGAAAAACCTCTATTGCTTTGCTGATACGTTCTTCCTGGTCTGAGAAGAGCTTTTTTGTTATGCTAAACAACTCAAGGAAGTAACAGCAGCAAAAATAGTCTCTTTTAAAGTTGGTGCCTGACACAGAGCAAAGGGGGAAAACAAAATACGCAAAAAATGCTTAAAATAAAACCCGAAAAATCTGGTTTAATTCTCAACTATTTCTGGGCAACATAACCTGTTCGGTATTATAAAAATACACACACAGAAATAGGAATTAATTTGGTTGGTCCTATTTCTTAGCAGAGTTGTAAAAATACAAGCAGCGGAATGAGAATGTAAACCAGCCCACCTTTCTCTATATAAATAACAACAGACACAAACCTTTAGGTAAAAGAAAAAAGAACGTTTACTTACAACCTCATATGTTTAGAAGAACATAGGCTTTAGCTTAGAAGAAAGAAAATACAGGTCTCAGTTCATCTTGGTGTTGGTAATGGATGCCCTTAGAGAGAGCATCATGCCATGCGGCCTCTGTCAAAGGTAGGAAGATCAGCAGTGATGGAGAATATTCAAAAATCCCCCAGGACAAAGGAGAAGGAAGTCAGGTAACTAAACCCCACCCATTAGGAAGTTACATTATGGTAAACAGGTACATGGGATATTCCCCAAATATCCCTTAAAGTGACCATGCAATATTTGTTTACTCTAACAGTTATCGAGTCCTATCAGTTAATTTCTGCCCAAATGAGACCCACACTGACTCAGAAAAAACAGTTTAAGGCCTTTTGGTGTAGAGGCAATAGATGGTTTGACCAGGATTGCAACTGTGCCAATAGATGTTTTGTGAATTATGCTCGGTTGGCTATTAGGAATCCTGGGGCGTTCGTCCAAGACCGCTTGGTGCACCTGCAAGCTGCCTACAAATCACTGATAAAAAAGAAAAAAGACATCTACGCAAGATCACAATGGCTTCAATTAGAACTAGCGATTAGGGATTGAAATGAGCGGCTCTTTTGGGACCTAGTGGCTAAAGGGATGCGGGCATACAACCAAGTAGTAGTTGGCCAAATTCCGGCATCGGTCTGGTTTGAGCATTTCAGTAGGCTCTACACGGATGCGATTGCCAGGGACGAACCCAGACTTCCCCTTGAGCTGGATGACCTCCCGTGGTGGCCTCCAGTCACAGTGGAGCAAATTGGTTCTCTTATTGCTACATTAAAGCTGGGTAAGGTGCCAGGGGAGGATATGCTACCGCCTGAACTCTTTAAAAACTTTCCATCATGGTGGGAGCCCATCCTGGCCAAGCTGTTTACTTTTTGCAATACTACTGGGATATTCTGTGAGGGATGGAAACAGAGTATTGTTATCCCTATCTATAAGCAAGGGGAGAAACAAGACCCGAGTAATTATTGACCCATTAGCTTATTGGATATTGGTGCCAAATTATACAACAAACATTTGCTGATCAAACTAGAAGAATGGGAAGCAACAAATCAGGTCATTTGTCCGGAACAAGTGGTGTTCAGAAAAGGGCAAAGCACCATCGACCACTGCTTCACCCTCTACTATGTAGCCAGACAGAGCATCCAAGATCCCACAACACATCTTTATGCTGCTTTTGTAGATTTGGCGGCCGCCTTTGACTCGATTGACAGATCACGAATGTGGGCCAAGCTCGCTAGAACTGATATCGATAAGCGGTTGGTGTTCTTAATTAAGGAACTGTATTCTAACACAAATGCTAGAATTAGAGTAGGCCCATCTGGCTCTCTAACCGATCCAATAGCGGTTGACAAAGGGGTAAAACAAGGCTGCCTTCTAGCCCCGGCCCTATTCAACCTCTATCTCAGTGATTCTCAAACGGTGCGCCCAGGCACACTGGTGCACCCTAAGAGGTGGCTAGGTGTGCCTCAAATATTATGAAAGTATATTTTAAAAATGAGAAGAAACCCATTTGTATAGGGTAAGTAATAGTTTTCTATAGTTTAAGTTATTTTTATTCATAGTTTAAAATATATTAATATATTTTTAATTTTGTACACAAAGTGCGCCAGAAAATTTTTATATGTTTTACAGCGCGCCGTGAACCAAAAAAGTTTGAGAACCACTGCTCTATCTTAATGATATAGTCTCGGAATTAGTGGGACCGACCTTTTTCCCGCCTACGGTGGGGAATAGGAAAGTCTCACTGCTTCTATATGCAGACGACATGATCCTGCTATCAATTACTTGCGTCGGTCTGAGGAGACTGCTGCTGAGTCTAAATGAATACTGCAAACAGGAACATCTTCAGATCAATTATGCAAAAATGAAGGTAATGGTCTTTGGGAAACACCACCAGAAATTTAAATAGTCCATTGGGAATTACCCAGTTGAACAATGCCGTACCTTTAAATATTTAGGTATCCAGTTTCAGGATACTGTTTCCTGGAAACAACAGCTCGCCTCCATGAAAACCATACCATTAAGAACATCTGGAGCGGTCCTTAGATTCTATAGGTCTACTGGTGGTAACCTGGTGGCACCGGCACTGAAAGTCTTCCAGAGTAAGGTCCTGGTGCAGATCCTGTACGGGCCTGCAGTATGGGTCTGGGAGGAGTCTCTTTTAGCCAGTATTGAGACCATCCAAAATAGCTTCCTCAAAAAGCTCTTACAGCTACCCTATGGAACCCCCACGGCGTTTCTCTGAGCAGAGACCGGGCTGCCCCCAATCAGTGCGCGCATCCATAACATCCTGCTTACATTCTGGGGACCGATAATAAACGCTCCATCTAAGATAATTCTGAAAGCCTGCTATATGTCAGCTTCGTCTGACAGAGGATGGCTTAACAAACTCTTGTCTGTGCTCCACAGATATCACATCTCGGACCAGATTATACATTCACAGAGTAGAACTAGGTTCTGGGAAGCTATCGTCTGTCACTGTCAGTGGTTGGACAGATTAGCGATTGCCAACTCTAGGTTTTCTAAGTGGTATGGCTTAAGTATGACCAGCAGAGGGCAAGCTATTTAACTTACCCCATATCAGTCCAGCTGAGGCAAGCCTTTACAGCACTTAGGATGCAATCGATGCCTAGCTTGGTTCTGACCAGATGCTACCAACAGGTGCCTTGGGAGCAACGCCTATGCATATGTGGAGCTGCGGTGGTTGAGGATTTGCCCCACTACCTTTTGGACTGCCCTCCTTACGCACATCCAAGGGAGAAATTTCTAGGTGACTTGATTAAACAGCAGAGAGGCAACCAGGACGCAATGTTATTTCCTTTCTTTTAGCTGACAATGATCATTTGGTTACTTATAGGGTAGCCCATTTTGCCTTGGCGGCGCAAAAGCTACGGGTTAAGCATCATGCCATGCTAGAGTTTCGAGGGTAACCAGACGGCTCCCCGTCTATTGTGTTAAAACCTACAATATCAAGTGTAAGTGATCTTCCTTTCGTAGAGTTTTACCAAATATATGTGTCTGTGATGTTTATAATGGTTCTATTTTTAGTATAGTATTGTTAGTATTCTACTGAGCGATTTTAATAAGTGTGACGACTGTTTGTTTGTACTTGCGATGGCCTATGGCCATGCAATAAAATTTACCAATACCAATACTACTTTTTGAAGTACCAAAGTTTGCCCGATTCAGATGCCATGGCATACTATAATTCTCACAAAGGAGGGAGTGTGGGAACTGGAGCATGCAAAGGAAATGAGGCAAGTCCCAGACACAGCCCCAGTAGCCAAACCAAACCATGATCTCCTTCATTTCAGCACAGGTATCAGGTATTATGAAGTACTTCACAGGGTCTTTGTTCTAGTCAGCCAATCACCGGGCACAGAAGTGTCTGCTCATTTGAATATGTAGCCTTATATAAGAGTACATATTCACTGTAGATTCATACATTTACAGGCAACTTTGTACAACAAACAAAATGGCTTCAAGGAGACCAATGTGCAGGAGGCCACGATATAGGGTAAAGGCCAGACGAAGGCACACTGTTTGAAAGAGATCTGTGAGATCTGTAAAAAGATACAGAAGGCGAAAGCCACCAGTGAGAAGGATTGGCAACAAGTCTACAAAAGGACTCCAGACTAGGAAGATCAAAATGACCAGAGAAGCATGGAATATGTTGAATATGTACGTTGATGGAATCCACAAAAAAATGTCTGAGGAAGCAGAGCGTCTCCGAAGTATTTCTTTGGATGTACAAACTGCTTTGAAGAAAGTCATGCCAAAGAAACATACCAGGTGAAATGCTTCTAGCAAGACTCATTAGAAAAGATATCCTTTCCCTTCTCTATGGCTGGTTTTAGACAGAAGAGGAAGAGAAGGGAAAAGAACAGACACCAGCCTGAGAGAAATAACAATCTTCTGCCTGCCTAAAAAAAAAAGATCAAAAGGCCTTCAAACTGCCAAGGAATCCTATAACCTACTACTTTTTTTAAAAAACCAGCCTCACTACCAACTATTATTTGATGAAGAAGAATGTGGGAGAGACCGAACCCATCACCACAACAACATTGCCATCATAATAAAATCAACCTTCTGTTAAGGTATTTTCTGTTACGCATGGAAGCGACTATCAGACTATGATAAACAGATATCAGAAATACCAGAGACTTTCCATCTTTGTGAATCTGAGTCACCAGGAGAGGGAGGGAGAGGGAGAGAGAGGGAGAGAGAGGGAGAGAGTGAGAGAAATGGTTTCATGGAATTGTACCACCCCTGACTTTGATTCTCCAAATCATTTCACTGATACTTCTTGACAGTAAGTCCTAATGAACTCATGGGGCTTACTTCTGATTAGATCTGCACAGGACTGCATTAGTACTTTGATATCTCCCCTCCCAGTCATTACACTTGCATTACATTTCTTGACTATAATGAGCTGGAGGAGCAATCTGCTGGCTTTGTAAAAGTGTTTTGTTTGTAAAGATTCATTGCTGTTTACTATAGTGGTGGCCCCCAGTGAGTGGTGAAGGAGGAGGCCATTTTGATTTTTTCTAAATTGAAAAAGCATATCAGAATAGAGATACCTGGGAAAACAAAATAGTGGCCACTCCAATTCTGTTTTATCCCACAAAAGAATTCCAACTCACCCCACAAAGCAGCTAATTTTGATGTGAGTGAATGGCTGTCAGTTGATCCAGCCTATCTCTGTTTCTGCTTTATAAAATCATGAAGGATGATAAGCCATCACTGATAAGACGTAATTCACACATTATTTCTGATCACAAAAATAGCAAATTGATAACATGGTTGTATGAAACAGCTTTCAAATTTATTTCTCATGGACTGAGGGTTTTTAATGTGAATTCTGTGAAAATGAAAAGATTCTATTAAGGACCAACAGGCTTCATGTTACCATATGCTGAACATTCCATTTTTGTTATTCCTGTACGCAAATAAAAACTAGGAACAATGCAACAACTGAAGACTGTAATTGGAATCTTCAGTCTACAACAAACAGGGGAACTTTTTTGGCTTGGTGGGTCATGTAAGAAACGTGGTTTTCCTTAAGGGAAAAACCCCCTATGAGACCCCAAAATGGTCCCCTGTGGAAGACCCACAACAGAGACAATTGTGAAGCAGTTTCAAAGCTTTATTTCGTTCTTGCAAGAGCGGGTGTCAACCACAAGGCAGACACACCCAAATGACATTGGTACAAATCTTTTATCCTCTAGCCCAACGCTTCATGCCCTCCCCTGTTTCCTCATTGGACAGAGTACTTCAGGGTTCACAGCCTATCAGAGCCACCTGTCCCTGTCACATGAAACTCCTCCCCTGTTGACATCTCCCACTCCTCAGTTTTAGGCTACCTTATACCCTTATTTATTATTTTCCATATAAGGTATATTGCTCCCCCTCCCTTCCTCATTAACTAAGCATAAAAACTCCCTTTACGTCAAGCAAAGTAATGAAAGAATAAAAACCTTATCTGAATCAGCCAAACGTGAATCCCCTGTCTATATTAGAACAGATTTTAACCACAAACAGATCTCAACTGTCTGTGTCCAAGATGGTCATCTTACCTCATTCTATCTTTACAGGAGAAAACCCCCCTTTTTGCTTAGCAACACTCATTTAAAACATTAAGCAAAGCAATTAAAGAATGGAAACTTCATCTAACTCAATCAAGCGTGGATCTTGTTTTCTATTTTAAAATGAACTCTATCTAAAAGACAAACAAAGCAGCTACAGCTTGATCGGTTATGTCCTGTTTAAAGAAAAAGCCCCTTAACTTTAATCTCTATAAAATATCTACTATAAGCAGTCTATAATCCTTATTAACTATTTATTCGTAGCAATAAAATCACATATTTTATTTATCCTTAGAATATTCTGAAAAACCAAATATTACATTTCTCACAATTCCCCCTCTTTTATTTTATTCTTTTTGTTGTCTTTTTCATAACAAATTTCTTAGATTTCTGATGAACTCCTCTAGCATGATTTCACATTGATTTTCCTGGGAAAATGGAGGATCTTCTTCTGGTTCTGCTAAGAGTAACATATTTTCGTTATAAGGAGGGGGTTCCATAGGCATTTGTTTGGTCACAGCTGTTTCTATTACTCTTTGTGCTAACCCACGTATACATGGTATGATGCAACATCCCACAGCAGTCAATACTCCCGCCGCTACTATTAGTGAGGTGCATAGGGATATGATCCATCCTTTCCATTTCCCAAACGTGGATTCTAACCATCCAGTGAGTGGGTCGTCTATCCCTGAGTTTTCTGCTAACTCTTCAGCTAGTGTGGTAAGGCCCTGTAATGCTTTAGTGATGGTTCCATCTGGTGCAGTATTATTCGGGATGAATGTGCAACAGTTACCCCCTAACATTACACAGACCCCTCCTTTTTCTGCCAGGATCATATCCAGCACCATCCTGTTTTCCCAAGTCATCCTGCTTGTGGCATCTAGTTGTTCTGCGATTCCTTTTACAGCATCTCTAGTATAATTAATGAAACGCTGCTGATTATAATATATATAATTGATCCAGTCCATATTTTTGTTTATGGTTGCCCACCAAAACAGAGTTGACTCAAATCCGGCTGCAATCTGGTTCCTAGCCTTGAATTCATTAGGGACCCCTCGTGGGACTCCAATTGAATCTATATAGATGTTTTTGGTCAAAGGAGGTGCTCATGGCTTCCCTCTTACTCCTTTTGCTGGGGTTTCTTTCTCTTTTAAATGCAAGGGTGAATGGTATTGCCAATTGTACAATAGCACATATCCCCGTCCAATTTTCAGGGAGAGTGTTTCTCAACGTTCTTCCTCCACAGTACCACCATAAGTCTGCCCTAGCTACCGTTAGATGAGAATAGTTGCCTGTCTGATCTCCTGTCACATTTAGAGTGTTGACACAGGTACTCAGCGTTCCTACTCGTCGATTCAGACCACTACCTTCTCTCAGGAGGCAGGAAGAGTGGTTCTGATTAACTTGGGGGAATTACGCAGTAATGGCGTCCTGACAAGTAAGCTCCGTAACAGCTCCAGAGCTCTGAGGTTATTTTGCCTATTTTCTCCTTTTTGCCATCTTCTCTGAACTTTTCTTAGTCTCAGTCTTATCATAGACTCTTGATTAATGACTTTTGGCTCCTTGCCCTGTGCTGCACTTAGTGGAATTGTGTCGTCTTTTAAGAACCAACCTTTTATCAGCCAAGGCCGAAGCTCGAACGGCTAAATTCTCTCTTTATGTTTTACTCATTGACTGTTTTATTTACTTTAATCTTTTTAACCTTTTTATTGTTTCGGCTGGACCATTTTCCATGCAGTGACATTATTAGATATTTTTATCATTGTTTTACTTTGGAAAGACTCTGCACTCAAAGATACCCCACACTTAAAGGGATACACTCATCTCCAAACTCTCAATTATTCGTGCTAATTTTGGACTTTGAATGGCTTTGACGAGAAACCAAAGGAAGGCACTTGGGATCCCCCTTCAAACCCAACCTTTGAAGAAAATACAGAACAAACAGGAAAAGAAAAAGAAAAAGGGAAAAGCTAAAGCTCCTAATCTACCACATCTTCATATACCTCCTGATATCCAACATACGCCACAACATATGAGGGATTTAAAGGGGCAATTACAAATTACTCAGTTCTTTCTCTCTCCTAAGTCAGAGGATATATCGAAGATCCCTCTCCATGATTTTCCTATGAATCACGATTGGTCCATCTTACACCCTTTTTTAAAAGACGCTAGTGAATTTATTTCTAATTCCTCCTCGGCGTTAACTCTGGCAGAAGAAATAGCTTTTGTGGAGTCAGCCTTCGGTAAGAGCTCTACTCCACAGGTTTTATCCATCGAGCCATCCAAGATACCAATGGACGTAAGTGTTAATAACGCCGAATGTTCGACACAAAATACTGCTGACACCTTAACCTCCGGGCCAAATGTGGGCAGCCCATGCATGACATTAAGATCTACTGGAAACAACGAGGGGCAATGCTGACCTGGCGCGATTGAAGATCACCCCCCTGATGTATCTAAGGATCCCACTCACAAGTCGGTAAACGCAAGTCAGTTAGCAAAAGAAATTAGCCCAGCAGTATTAGGCTGGCTATTTATGCTTGCTTTTGACCTTGACTCCATCAAGTCGTCATTACTCGAAAGTAATCGTCTACTATCACTGTTACTTAACTCACTTGGGAGTAAGGACTCTGTTTCGTCAGTTGCCCACCCTTCAGCTCCTACTCTTCCCTCTCCGTCAATGACACAAGAGATGCCAGTAAATAATAAACCTAGGGTTAAATCTGGTTGCTCCAGGAAAAATAAACCCAAACGTAGGCAAAGTCGTGCACAGAACTGTAAGAAAAAGGAACCCTGCAACGTGAAGAACTACAAACATTCTATGGGTATGAAAATGAATTTTAAGAAGTTATTTGCCCTACTGGAACAACCCCAAATCTCCATCAAACACTCTACCTTGTCAAAACCTTCAGCTCCATTACCTCGGAACGCCAATGCCGTACGGATCACTACGGATAGGGCATATATAGGAGATAGCCCCCTACCCTCTCAACTAAAGAAATCTTCGATCGAGAACCACTCACCGATCTCCGATTCTTTTGATATATCTTTTACTTTTCAGAAGCAGGCTTCTTCACAATCTGCTCTCCCGCAGGACCCGTGGTCCGATGTGCTTTTAAGACCTCAACCGCCTCCTTTACATAGGACTAATCAATGGAACCTAGTTCTGGACCCTTTACAGTTAATATTCAAAAATTTCCCAAAACCCCCTGGTCTACAATCACAATCTGAACGCATTACTTACTTTTGCAATTTTTTCAAACCAAAATTGGCACTTTTCCCTTCAGACATTCTTCAAATTCAATACTTATTTTTTAATGGTATCAAAGCTCGTGCCTTGGTTCATTTTTCCTCTTGCCTTACAGCTCATAAAATGTTATCCATTAGATCTTCATCAGCTAATCTAGGAATAACTATTCATAGATTCTTTAAAAATAGAGCAGTGCCTGTTCCCCTGCTTACTAGTTCCACACTACTTAGAAATTCTCCCCACTCACGGTCTAACTCTTCACTCCCATAGGAACCTCTAATTGACCTTGCTTATGTTTCTTCTCGCCAGGACATGGCCCCTAAAGCTATTCAGACATCAGAACCAACTTTGTTAAAGCAGTTTTCTAACCACTCGTTTTCTGCGGAAGAGCTAATACTCATAGATTCTTTTAGCTCACTACCGGTGGTAAATCAGAATGAGATACTGGATAGACTTGATCGTTTAAAAATCCATCTTAACGCCCTCATACAACGAACCTTATCTCCCTTAGAAAGATCTAAACCTACTGTTAACTTAGAGCCAACGATTAGGATCTTAAAAATAAGACAGCCTCCGATTCTTAATGTTCAACAGGACGTTCAATCAGTTCCGGTGAAGGGCTCTTCACCCCCCCAGTCCTCTCTTCAAGAGAAAGACACGAGGAATATGGAGAAAGCTGTCCTTTTCCCTATTTTAGATAGAATTATCCCAGAAAACTCTTCCTACGAGCTTGCAAAACGCGCGAAAATTGATCCCCCAGGGCTCTGGGCTAAAATGCGCTTTCTGTCACCTGAGGAAAGGGGATCTCCCAATCCCATTCTTGTCACTAACTTATGCCCACCTCTTAATCATAATGCTCCCCCAGTCACTCTACCACATTTAGCTGACCCTCTAATGCAATCCCCAATGGTACCTTCAATCCAAAATGGGTGTATTGCCCCCTCATCACTTTTCAATGAGATTAGTTCCATCTGACCCATCTCTATTATCTCCTGGAATGTAAACGGCTGGGAGAATAAATGTCAAGACACTGATTTTACAGAGTTTTTAAAGAGCTTTACAATCATTTGCTTACAAGAAACGTGGGCTACTTCCCCGGATAGGATGACTCTCTCAGGCTATCTTTCCTTTTCTAGCCCTGCGATCAAGCACTTTGTGAAGGGTCGCCCTAGTGGGGGTCTTACCACGTTTATCTCAAACACCTGGGATGTATCAATTGAACATCTCTCCTCAACTCTTTCTAATTTCAGTTTGGTGCTTAGGATAAGAGGCCTTTGGGACGAACCCATGATTTGCTTTAATGTTTATTTTCCTCCTTCTTATGATACACCCTCTGGTTATACTATTTTATGGGACAAGTTGGAAGAGGCCCTTTCTCAACTTGAGGCCCAGTTCCCGAATAACAGAATTCTCCTGTGTGGAGACTTCAATGCAAGAATAGGCAACTCTTGGCCCTATAACATCAACTCCTCTAATCAGGATCCCCTCTCTCAAAATGTCTCTCATCATAAGTGCCTGCAAGACCTAAAGTCAAATAAACAGGGCCCTTTGCTGATCGAACTTGCCCTATTACACACACTGGAAATTTTGAATGGCTCCTCATTTGACCTTTCTTTTGGTTCTTATACCTACTGGTCAACTCACGGAGTAAGCCTAATTGACTACATGTTAGTGTCCCAAACGCTGTTATTGGATATCACTGATTTTAAAGTCGAACTCAGGACAGAGAGTGATCATTTTCCTCTCCTTCTAAGACTTAAGATTTCCAAGAGTAATATTTCCCTCTTGCCCCTTGCGGGGGCTTCCATGGTAGAGAGAAGAGTTTATTGGTCAGAGAAGTTAAGTCCTTTTCTTGCATCCTTATTTGGGAGCAACACCCTTCAATCAATCTGCCAGGAAGTCCTCGACGAATCTTTAGACCCCTTATTAGCCTTTCAAACAGTTCTCTCTATACTTAGGCCTTACCTTACCTATAAAAACAACGCCCCCCCTAGAAAAAACCACACACGCTCTTGGTTTGACCAAGAGTGCAGAACAGCAAAAAGAAAGCTTAAGGCCTCTCTCTCCCTGTCCCTTAAATTTCCGACTCAACAATCTCTCTCTCTCTTTAAATTAAAGAAGGCCTCTTATAGAAGCCTTCTCAGACAAAAAAAAATAGATTTCGCAGAATCCTGCTGGCAGCGATTAATCAACGCTATTTCCGAAAACCAAGAGCGCCAATTTTGGCAATTGGTAAAGGCTGGGTCTCATTTTATTACTTCCTCTAAGGTGGAGCACATTCCGGCCTCAACTTGGTATGCCCATTATCTTGGACTTTTTTCTCCACCCACGACACCGCATAACATCCCTTTTGACCTGGACATTACGAACACGCTGCCGTGGCCCCCTGTGAAAGCTCAAGAAATCAGACTCCTCATTGACTCACTGAAAATCTCCGGGAGAAGATTTTCTTCCCCTTGAAGTTTTCAAACAATTTCCTGAATGGTGGGCCCCCTTCTTGGCAAGTTTATTCACGAGAATAAACGACTCTGGTATAATACCTGAAGGGTGGAGATGTAATATTATTATCCCTATTTATAAAAAAGGTGATCCCTCCATACCTTCAAATTTTCGTCCGATCAGTTTGTTGGATGTTGCCTCCAAACTCTACAGTAAATTTCTTCTCAATAAGCTTGTAGACTGGGTGGAATCTTACCAGATTATCCACCCTGAACAAGTCGGCTTTCGAAAAGGTTCTTCCCCAATTGACCACTGCCTAACTCTCCACTTCTTGGCAAAACAAAGCATCACTGGTCCCACAAAACATCTATATGCTGCTTTCGTCGACTTGGCCGCAGCTTTCGACTCGGTAGACAGGAATGCCCTATGGCTTAAACTGTTCAACTTGAATATTGACCCTCATCTTTTATTCCTTATTAGAGCTCTATATAATAACACCTATGCCTTAGTTAGAACAAACCATTCTGGAGCTCTGTCTGAACCGATAGCAGTAGAGAGGGGTGTTAAGCAAGGTTGTCTTTTAGCTCCTCTGCTTTTCAATCTGTTCTTAAATAACATCATCCCCGCTCTATCTGGCCCTCAATATTTTCCACCTTCCATTGGGCAAAGGAAAGTGTCGGTGTTGTTGTACGCCGACGATATGGTCCTTCTTTCCTTAGTTCCCATTGGACTACGGAAGCTGCTGAGAAACCTACAGTCCTTTTGTATTGGAGAAAAGCTGAAAATAAATTACGATAAAACGAAAGTCTTAGTCTTTGGGAAGAGATTCGAAGGCCACCGTTGGCATATGGCAGATCATCAGATAGAGCAGTCCCGAGAGTATAAATATTTGGGAGTATACTTCTCGGATACTCTCTCGTGGAAATGCCATCTTCAAGATATTAAATCATTAGCGGCAAAAACAGTGGGTGCTATTCTAAAATTTTATCGGTCTACAGGCGGTAATCAGATCCTTCCAGCCTTAAAAATCTTTAAAGCTAAGGTGCTCCCACAGATAATGTACGGAGTCTCCGTTTGGGGATGGGACAATAGGAATATAACCTTCCTAGAGTCTATCCAAAACAACTTTCTTAGGCGCTTATTGTCCCTTCCCCCGGGTACATCAGCAGCAATGCTACGGGCAGAGACAGGCCTCCCCCCGCTGTGTGCACATTTACATCTTACCCTCATGAAATTCTTTAGATCTACCTATGCACTCCAAGTCAGGGAAATCCTAAAACTCTGTCTTGATCACCCCTTTTCCTTCAATTTATGGGGTTGTAAATTAGATGATCTGATACATAGATATCATATCTCTCTACAGGAATTTACCTCAATTCCAAATAACAACTGGCTCCGTTAGGTTGTCTTTCTCCACTCTATGAATTTAGACAGACTAGCTTTAATCAACTCTAAGGTTGCCCCTTGGTTTTGGAGGTTTAAGTTTGACTACCAATGTTCCTTATACCTTATACATCCCTCCCTCTCGCACTTAGACAGGCTTTTACTGCTCTACGTTTTTTCTCTCTCCCTAACGCCGATAGAGAGGGCCGGATCTCTGGAATCCCCAAGGATCAAAGGTTCTGTATTTGTGGCTCTAATAAGGCGGAGGACCTTCCTCACGTAATGTTTTACTGTCCAATCTATAAAAATCCCAGATCCAGATTCCTTTGGAAATGGACAGATACCTACTTGCTTAATTCAGTAGAGGACAAAATAACCTTCCTATCGTCTGACTCCAATTTGGAGGTGACCTACAATGTATCCTTGTTCGCAATTGCTGCGCGAAAACTTCGAGCTAATTATAATCCGTCTTATGAAATAGATGGGTTGTATTCATGTAATAGTTAGGGATTCGTTGTTGTCTGTTTTAACATTTTGTTTTAAATCTATATAAATTTTACTGTACCTGTTTTATGCACTTGTGTTGGCCTATGGCCCTGCAATTCTTAATAAAGTAAAGTAAAGATTAACTTGGGAAAACGCCGGAGGTGTTTTTATGTCATTATGGTTTAAAGCTGGGAAGCGTATAGAGAGTTCCTGACATGTCTCATTTCCCCAGGCATTCTCATGTTGGTATAAGTCTAACAGGCAACTTATTTCGATGGTACTGTCCTTCTCTCCTATAGGAAAGGGAGTTATCTGTGCTATTGGTTTGCCTGCTGCACAAGCATAGCAGTTCGACTATATATTTTACCCATCCTACCCAGGCATTTTATTTCTCCATATCCTGTCTCTATTTTGAATATAAGCACACGGGCTAGGACTGTCCTAACCAAACTGCAATTTAGACTCCCCCTACCTTCTTATGAACTCCCTGTCTCGCCCCTCTACCTCCCACCAAGCTTCTGCTGGCTGCCTTCCCCCTTCTTCCTCTGTTTGTTAAGGCAGAATATGCATATGTTCCTAGCCTGTTTGTCTTCCATCTCGCCCCTGGTGTTATAGAGGGTGTTGAGGCAGGGTTGTCCTTCCTCACTGTCCTCGCCTAACAACAGGACATTGGTCAAGTGAGCGATGTAACTGGAAGCCAGGCGCAGTGTCTCAATCTTGGAGACGGGCTTAAGGGGAATGAGGGTGCGGAGAGCCATAAAGGCCATATTAATTTTCTGGGTCTGGACCTTCTGGCGGGCATTGGCTGCCTGTCGCTGCCTCACCATTGCTTACAGCAAAAGAGATATAAGAAAATGATTACAAGGCAGATACTTATTATAAATCCCACTATTTCAAAGAGGATGGAAATCATAGGGACTACAGTAGTATTATACATTCCACCCAACTTTTATTTCTACTGATATGGTACCAGTCGCCAACCTGGAAATATAGGAATCCCCAAAAAGAAGAAGAACAATCAACAGCAGTCCAAGGACACCTCTGGCGGGAGAGGAAAGTTAAAGCAAACTAAGAACTTAAAGAAATCTAAAAACTATAAAAATTCTGAGACTGTAGCACCTAAAAAAATGAACTTTAAACCGTTATTCAAATTGCTTGATTCACAAAGATCGGATTCCAAGTTAAAAGAGGAAGCTTTCCATCTTTCATCTAAACAAAACAGACAGCAGATCACTCCCACTAAACATTCCTTGGGAGATTCATTTAATGAAACTACAACAACATTGGGGGAAGAGAGCTTTATCACAGAGGATACACAAATGGACAGGAGGACACGTCTCATTAAAACGCAACCTCGACCTTGGAAACTGGTTTTGCAACCAGGGAAACTGGTAATATTGTACAACTCTAAGGATTCAAGAAGATGGCCCCCCTTTCCAAGTGTGCCTTTATTGGATAAGTTTTTTGCTCATTTTTTACATCCTGGACAAGCCATCAATTACATTAAATCCATGATAAACATATCTACTAAAACTGGAGTGTGGCGGCTAATAGTGACATTTCACTCCCCGGTAATAGCTAACCAGATATTTCAGATAAGAGAGGAGCTACATTTCAGAGGCCTTTTGATTCAACGCTACTATATTAATTCTTCTGCCCCAGAACCCTTATGGTCTTATTTTGGGAGAGCAGAGAGTTCTTCCCACTTAGAGTCTGAGATAATTGTGAATTCTGATCACTCTCGGGTTGAGGAACGAAATCCATCGTCTTCTGTTCCGACCTTGTCGCTGTCGTCCTTGCTGGTTGAGTTGGAGCCGGAGGAGGCTCAACTTGCCTCTCTATACTCCCAACTATCAGATCTGGAAAGAGACATGGTGATTCAAAAGCTCTATTATTTGATACAACGTCTTACAAACTCGAACCAACAAATGTGCTCCATTGGGGATATGTCTTCTTCCTTCACCTCTGAAACAACCTCCATTTCATCCATGGCACCCCAGGCCCAGGTTACAACTTTGAAAGCAGGACCATCCTCAGGAGCAGTCTTCAATGATAGCCGAGGTATACTCAATCATATTGAAGAGATACATTGACCTCCCCAATCTAGGTTACTCCAGTCAGATGAGGTAACCCAGCCTACCTGTAAGCGTTCTACCTCATTGAAGACGGATTCTCCATTACATATATTATCCTGGAATATAGCAGGATGGTCATCTAAACAAAATATTCCAGACTTTATTAACTTTTTAAATCATCAAGATGTAATCTGCTTACAGGAAACCTGGAATACCACGGAGTTGAACATAGATGGCTTCAACTCTATAACTTTACCAGCTGTCCACCAAATAGAAAAAACTAAGGGACGCCCTAAAGGAGGCCTGGCTATCCTTATCTCTACAGCATTAAATGTCCGTTGTAACAAAATTCCAACATGCAATAACTTTGCCATGGCTGTTCACCTGACTTTTGATAAAATGTCTCTTCTATTAATCAATGTATATATCCCCCCTGCTACTTCTAGGTCACTTACGGATCAGTTGTGGGAAGACTTTATTATACCACGGAGTTGGAGTCCCGATTCCCTGGAGCCTTGGTAATTATCCTGGGAGATTTTAATGCTAGGATAGGCCAGAACAATGAGACCCTTCTAGCTTCTAAGTTGTGGAGGGGGGAAACTAACACACATCTAGTTCCTGAGCTAGTGAGAACCTCCAAGGATTGTAGCGTCAATTATCAAGGAATTTGTTTATCCCGTATGGTTGGCAGCCATAATCTTACCATTTTATATGGATTAAAGCCCCTTGACGCTTGTGCGGAGTACACATACATATCAAATAGAGGAAGCAGCGTGATCGACTACGCGATCACGTCCCCCCATCTTTTGAATTCGATTACGAATTTTTCGGTTGGCATGAGATTGTACAGCGATCATCTACCCATTTCTCTCTCATTGCATTTAAAGGTGAACTGTAGGTTAGCGGCAGAATATAATCCGGCCATTAATCAAATGTATTTTAAATACAAACGACCCATGTGGACCTCATTAGTTGCCTCTAAAGTAGCGGAATTTATAGCATCTCCCTTGGCTAAGAACATACAGGAGTCTTTTGGAAATTCTTCCGATCTCACTCAATCTCTAAATGCATTGGACTCTCTGGTTGAGTCATTTCAACCTTTGCTAATACCGAATAATGTGCCCACTCGATCAAACGTGTGGGATGACTCGCATAAATGGTTCGACCAAGAATGCCTTAATGCAAAGAGACAACTGAGAAACATATATCTATGTTATCGTCATCAAAATGCTAGAGTCTTGCCAGAGATATATTATATAACTAAAAGGAACTACAAAGCCCTTATAGTGACCAAAAAACGACAAGCAATACAATCGGGGTGGGAGTCCTTAAGACAGGCAGCCAAAGATAGCAACTCCAAAAGGTTTTGGTCTCTAATTAATGGCTCCATTAGACCTTCTAATTTTGCCCCTTGTAACATCCTTCCAAATGTCTGGGAACAATATTTCATGGATTGTCAAAAGGATTTTTATCGCTCGTCCCCAAAGATTCCGTTTGTTGACTATGAATCCTTTCCCTTTTGGCCACCGGTTACACAATCAGAAATACTTGATTTGATTAAAAACCTAAAACTGGCCAAAGCTCCAGGTGGTGATAATCTTCCCCTGAGCTTCTAAAAACACACTCAGAATGGTGGGCGCCTATTTTGGCCAATCTTTTCACTCTGATTAATAATAAGGGACATTTTCCTCAGGCATGGAAGGAAGCCATTGTAGTGCCTATTTATAAGAAAGGTCCCAGGACTGAGCCGGCTAGTTATAGACCAATTAGCCTACTATCGGTGATCGGGAAATTATATGCTAACTATCTAAAGAACAAACTATCCAACTGGATGGAGGAGGAAAATGTACTGGGAGTGGAACAGGCAGGTTTTAGGAGTGGTAGATCGGTCATGGACCACTGCCTGTTACTAAGTCATCTTGCCGAAAAATATAGAAATCAGGTAGGGAGTGGTCTATACGTTGTTTTTATTGACCTGAAGGTGGTGTTTGACTCTATTCCACGGGATATACTGTGGGCCAAATTGGCTAAAACAACTATCGATAAGAGATTGTTGTTCTTGATTTATAAGCTGCACCTGAACACTCCCCTTCGTGTCCGCTGTAGCCAAAAAGGAGATCTCTCCAACTCAATTATCATGTCAAGAGGGGTGAGACAAGGCTGTGTGTTGGCCCCGCTCCTTTTTAATCTCTTTCTAAATGATTTGGCCCCCAAATGTTTTTCACCTGACTTCCACTCGCCTAAAATTAAAGGAAGCAGTTGTCCTATTTTGCTTTACGCTGACGACGCGGCCTTGCTCTCTTTTTCTAAAGTTGGCCTCAAACGCTTGATTAGAGTTTTTATGGATTATTGCTCAGAGAACGCATTAACAATCAATTTCTCAAAATCTAAAATTCTAGCGTTTACAAAATCTTCCTTAACTCCCATGTGGAAAATTAACGGCCACTCTATTGAGCAAGTTAGTGCTTACAAATATCTAGGTATTTTATTCCATTCCTCCCTTTCTTGGATGCCACACATCCGTGCGGCAGTTGCGACGGCCCGAACATCGATGAAGTGCTTAGTACGCTATTTTTATAACAAAGGGGGGCAATATATCCCGGCAGCTATACAGGTATTCACAGCCAAAATTCTATCCCAACTATTGTATGGTGTCCAGATCTGGATACATGCGTTCAATCCCATGGTTGAGTCAGTGCTGTCCATCTTCTTACGAAGAATCTTTGGAGTTCAAAGATGTGTTTCAAATGCTGTGTTAAGATTGGAAGCGGGATCGTGCTCAGTAGAATGCCAAGCATGGTCCCTAGCTTTTAATTTTTGGACTGAAATTTCTTATATATGCCTGTCAGGTTACCTGTCAAGTCTTGGAGAAGACGGGCTCCTATCCAGCTGGATGAAATGCTTTTTAGACAAGCTGCCCTACTTAGGCCTTTCATTAGAATTTCTTTCCTCCCAAGACCTTGATAGGGCTAGGCAGATTATTAGGGATAGGCTCCATGACACTGATAGACAATCAAGAATTCAGGCCGCATCCAAAGTATGTTCCCCCCTTCATCATAAACTGGACTTCCACTTTTTAAAGTACGCGGCATATCTAGATGTCTTAACGAATCCCAAATACCGATTAGCCTTTTCTAAGGCCCGCTTCAATTGTCTGGAGTCTGCGCTCCTGGAGGGTAGATTTAAGGGCAAGCCCTTAGTGCAATGCCTCTGTCTGTGTAGGGAAGGCTTAATAGAATCTCTGCCCCATATCCTCTTTGCTTGTCCACTATATGCTGAGGAAAGGGATCTATATATTGTACCCTTTATGCAAAATCATCCCAATAGATCTCCTGAACATTGGATGTCATGGCTTCTATCTGGCAATAATAGCTCTCATTTGATTTCAGTTGCTAAGTATTTTTATGCAGCCCAACGTAAAAGACAGTTATTTACTATTAACCCTTCTATGTAATTGCTTAATATTACTAGTACTAGTTTAGTGTTAATTTTAACAATATGTTTGCAACTGGTTGTAAATTTTATTCTCCTTGACGGGTCGTTGACCGTAATAAAGTATCGTACGAATCCCGCTCCCGGGGTATCCTATCAAGAGTGGGTCCAATTTGAAGGGGTATTATTGCCAAAACTTGTGGTTTTATTTGTCCAAGTTTTCTGTATGATAATACTATTGGTTGTATTCCTAATTCTCTGATAGGAAGTGTTTTGGTCTATAGTACTATGGATACCCTGCTTCCCATCTGCTCATTTCTTCTTCCCTCCTTACTTCCTCTGGAGTCCAGGAGCTATTTTGTAGTTCGTCTGTGAAATTCCACTCCTTTTCACACTGATTACACTTTAAAGTATTTCGATGTTCCCTTATTCCTAATTTTCCTATGCTTTGCCAACCCCAACCTTTTTCTCCCCACCTGAAATTATATAAGGGGAAGACTAGGTTTTGCCCTTTATGATATGTTATCCAATATCCTTGGTCCCCCTCTCCCCACAAGACTATTAGCTGTTTCTTTTGGCAATATTCTGCCTGATATATTTTAAATCTTACGTGTGGGCACGGGGTCCTAAACCAAGTTTCCTTCCATTCCCACCCTGAACTCCAAGTATCTAATTCTGGAATTAGTAAAGTCTCAAATCTCTCCTTATCTGTCCAGTTTTGATCCTCTGACTCAATCCTCCAGTGGTCTTCCGCAGGAGTAGCCGTGGTGCTTGTCCTGGGATTTCCGTCTGTATTGTACTGGTCCACGTAGTGGGTAAGGAACCTGGTTTTACTCTAGTGTAATGAGTCCAGCCTTTTTTAGGAACACCCAGTCTCCTGGCTTTGTCTCATAAACAGCGCTCTCCCTTTTTCCTTAAAGAAGATATAGAAGAAAATAGTGCCAGTACATAATTTTTCATAAACTGATCCTTAGTTCCAAAGGTTAGTGCTTTTGCCACACCCCTAAATATAGTAGTCCATAATCTCCAACTCATATATACAGTAACAGTTACAACATGTATAACAGCCATAATATATGAACATGCAAAAGGAGGGTCAGACTATAATGAGTCCTGAAACCCTGGGCCATGAAGTGAATGTCCACCATCCTTGTCATGACCCAAAACAAAACTGAAATGTTCTTTTGCCCAATACTTGTTGTTTATCATTATGTATTGGGGCAATAAATGTGTATTATTCTTAACATAAAAATACAAATAATGTTAATACCATGATTATTTCTGATATTATCCTAAAGTACCCCTTTAACTATAAGAGAGTAATCTAAATACTCCATTTTACCTTATTTCTTAGTAAAACAAAGGAGAGAATTCCCCTAGAGTGAAATTCTCACATAAATAACCGACACTGTTTTGCCATGAAATTTACATATAACCCCCTTTTCCTGGCAAAACAATATGAGCATAAGAATCCATTGAATGGGTAACATCAGTCTAGGTCCACTGGTCCAGGCAGTTGGCCACCTGCCACATCCATCGGACCAGACACAATAACTTTTCCCCCTACAAAGGACTCCAATATTTAACACTTATTATTATCAAACTTAAAACCCACACTGGTTTTATAATTATATTGCCCCTTATTCTATAACGTTGTCATAAACAGGCACTTCCTCCTGGCTCTATAGATAGAAATCCGTCTGTGTTGGCACAGAAGCAGTTCTTTTGTGGGCAGTTTCTAAAAAGTTGGTCTTTTCAGCCTGTGCTGGAACAATTTATCAAACTACTAGTTTCTCCATATTAAATATTAAAAAGTAGAGGTTGTGTTTCAGGTTCTTTCTCTCAAGCCAAATATCAGGCTGTAGTAAAAAAATAACGCACGCATGTGAACCTTCCCCCGAGCGATCTGCTCAGCTGGGAAAGTCCCTGCCACTCAATTGAGAGAGAGAGAGACTGAAATGAAGTAATCTCTTCAACTGGATGTTACCCTAACAGTCCATTCAGATCTGGACTTTCCAGATGACTGTTGGACTGGATTTCAAGGAAACTGGCACAGCTGAAAGTCCACTTCAGTAGACGCCCAGGTGTGAAGTTTCTACGGTAGGAATACCTTTTAGTTTCTTAAATATCTCTCCTTTACTTTTTATAAACTAACATTAATATGATTTTTATCCTATCAAATGATTCAAGTATACACATGTGCCAATTCTGTATACAGAATTTCTCAATGTTTTTCATCTAACAATTTACCTTAAAATTGTGTTTGATTTAGCAATATTCATAACACTATTTCCTAATTAAATCAGTCAAATTCATTTATATCTCATTCTCCTTATATGTGTTTACTATAGTCATGACTCCCCTTTCTCTTCTCATGACATTGTTCACTTTCCTGGGAGTATGTACTTATAACCAAATACTGCCTATCCCAATTATTTTTAATCTTGAGTGAGTGTCCCCACTCAGGCACTACTTCACAACTACTGAGAAACATTCCAAGTTTTCCTAAGAACCTGAATATTTATACATAAATCCTTACTCATTAGACAACAAAGGGGTAGGATAGAGTAATTTCCCTCAAAAGGGATATACATGTAAAATCATATGGCAGTTCCAATTTTTTTAAAGTAATTGGCCCTACACTAATAACCCAAATAAAATTTATATTCACCCTATAACTTATCAGAAGTTTAATAGGCTCTCTTCTCATTTAGGGGGACCTAGTTGTCAAAACTGGAAAACCAAGTCCTACCTTCCAAAGCCATTTTAATGATTTTAATTCTAAATCAAAGATTCTTTCTTCTAGGAACTGTTGCTTTTTGCTTTAAGTGCTTATATGAGTATGCCACAAAGATAAGAATTCTACTGGAAACATGCCATATTTCTCATCGGCCACACAAGGCCTTCTCTCAGTCCCGCCAACCAAATCAGCTAAGTTGGTGGGAACTAGAGAGAGGGCCTTTTCAGTGGCGGCCCCCACCCTCTGGAACTCCCTCCCACAAGATCTTCGGCACGTCTCTTCCCTGAATATGTTCTGCAAGGCCATAAAGACCTGGCTTTTTCAACAGGCTTTTGGGACTTCTGGGGAGGCTTAATGTTCTTATGTTTCAAATGCCTCCTACTCTGTATTCTGCTGTTATTATAATTTATAATTTATATTGTTATAGTGTATTTTAGTGTATTGTATTTCGCTATATTTACTATATGTACGTCGCCTAGAGTGGCCATTGGCCAGATAGGCGACACACAAATTAAATTTTATTATTATTATTATTATTATACATTTTGGACATTTTACTTTCTTATTTTCTGCTGCAAAAATGACAAGTGGGTAAAACTGACCACCTTTATACACATTTTACTTCTTTTTGCTCTCAGTTTATTTTTCTCCACAACAAATCCTCGATAATGTTTGGGATATCCTTACAAAATCCAGAGGATGGGTTGTGGGGCTTATCTTAACTTGGGTGCATTAATCTTGGTCTGAATCCTAATATGACCTCCTGCACTTGGTTCTCATTTTCAAATTCCACTCTTTATCTAACAACTTTCTCCAGCTCTCAATTGAAAACACTGGAGTGAAGGGAACAGCCTTCTTCTAAATTTTCCTTTTCTTCCTTTTCCTTATTTAATTCGTTTTCTGTGGTTGTGGACATTACCTATCCCACACCACCCTTTCTAACACATGTATAATGTCCAGACCACAATTCTCACCCTTATTGGATCCTTAAATTAATGGCCTTGACTTAACTTCACAACATTGTCCATCTCTTTTGTCACATCCTTAATTCCCAACACCCACAACACCAAATGATTATTTAAACCTACTTTTCTAATTGTTTTATTTCCTGTTTGATGAAACTGGGGACAATTTCTATAATTGGTACTGATGGAACTAATATATTAATTGTGATTGGTTCTGACTATAAGGCAGTTTCTCTTGCCTTTTTAATTAACTAACTTGTTTAGTTACTGTATAAACACTCATACATCCATAACTTGTATCCCCCAGTGACTTCCTTTGTGTAGAATAGTCATTAATATTGTATCAGGCTCTGTTTGAGTTGTTGCAACTTTACTGGAAGTTGATGAGGGGCCAGAGGGAGCTATGGATGGACTGAGGGAGACCATCAATTTATCCAAATTAATCAGGTCTACTCCAGGCAGTTCCCTCAGTTCTATATTTCCTGAATAGGGTGGAGGGTCCCAGGGAGGACTTTTAGATTTCTCTACCTCCCTTGTCTTTTTAGTTGGTTTATTTGCACTTGAGTCTCTTCAAATACTGGCACATCAAAATGCTTCACCTTTTACTCCTGTTCCTGATAACTTACAAGGTGACAGATTCATACCTTTGGGGATGCAATTCAATGATGATCTGGCAGCTCCAGTGTCTATTAGAAACACTACTTCTTCCTCCCAGGGTCCCACTTAACATTTGTCAAGATTTCCCGGTGGGGCCCAGTTTTAGGGAATCCCTGACTTCCCTATTGTTCATCAAAGGCCATTAGTGATGCGTTATTTTCCTCCTTCTTTAAGTCAGGGCATTCTCGTTAGAAGTGTCCAAATTTCCCACATAACCAGCATCCGGCCTGTGGGCCTATCCATTTCTGATTGGGCTCTATGCCTGATCTGTTGGTTCTACCCCTCCCTCTGCTTCTGAATCCATGTTTAAGTTCATTTTGATTCATTGTTTTAACCTGGTTCTTTGTGATCCTTAAGAACATAAGAACATAAGAAGAGCCTGCTGGATCAGGCCAGTGGCCCATCTAGTCCAGCATCCTGTTCTCACAGTGGCCTACCAGGTGCCTGGGGGAAGCCCGCAAGCAGGACCCGAGTGCAAGAACACTCTCCCCTCCTGAGGCTTCCGGCAACTGGTTTTCAGAAGCATGCTGCCTCTGACTAGGGTGGCAGAGCACAGCCATCATGGCTAGTAGCCATTGATAGCCCTGTCCTCCATGAATTTGTCTAATCTTCTTTTAAAGCCATCCAAGCTGGTGGCCATTACTGCATCTTGTGGGAGCAAATTCCATAGTTTAACTATGCGCTGAGTAAAGAAGTACTTCCTTTTGTCTGTCCTGAATCTTCCAACATTCAGCTTCTTTGAATGTCCACGAGTTCTAGTATTATGAGAGAGGGAGAAGAACTTTTCTCTATCCACTTTCTCAATGCCATGCATAATTTTATACACTTCTATCATGTCTCCTCTGACCCGCCTTTTCTCTAAACTAAAAAGCCCCAAATGCTGCAACCTTTCCTCGTAAGGGAGTCGCTCCATCCCCTTGATCATTCTGGTTGCCCTCTTCTGAACCTTTTCCAACTCTATAATATCCTTTCTGAGATGAGGCGACCAGAACTGTACACAGTATTCCAAATGCGGCCGCACCATAGATTTATACAACGGCATTATGATATCGGCTGTTTTATTTTCAATACCTTTCCTAATTATTGCTAGCATGGAATTTGCCTTTTTCACAGCTGCCGCACACTGGGTCGACATTTTCATCGTGCTGTCCACCACAACCCCGAGGTCTCTCTCCTGGTCGGTCACCGCCAGTTCAGACCCCATGAGCGTATATGTGAAATTAAGATTTTTTGCTCCAATATGCATAATTTTACACTTGTTTATATTGAATTGCATTTGCCATTTTTCCGCCCATTCACTCAGTTTGGAGAGATCTTTTTGGAGCTCTTCGCAATCCCTTTTTGTTTTAACAACCCTGAACAATTTAGTGTCGTCAGCAAACTTGGCCACTTCACTGCTCACTCCTAATTCTAGGTCATTAATGAACAAGTTGAAAAGTACAGGTCCCAATACCGATCCTTGAGGGACTCCACTTTCTACAGCCCTCCATTGGGAGAACTGTCCGTTTATTCCTACTCTCTGCTTTCTGCTTCTTAACCAATTCCTTATCCACAAGAGGACCTCTCCTCTTATTCCATGACTGCTAAGCTTCCTCACAAGCCTTTGGTGAGGTACCTTGTCAAACGCTTTTTGAAAGTCTAAGTACACTATGTCCACTGGATCACCTCTATCTATATGCTTGTTGACACTCTCCAAGAATTCTAATAGGTTACTGAGACAGGACTTTCCCTTGCAGAAGCCATGCTGGCTCTGCTTCAGCAAGGCTTGTTCTTCTATGTGCTTAGTTAATCTAGCTTTAATAATACTTTCTACCAGTTTTCCAGGGACAGAAGTTAAGCTAACTGGCCTGTAATTTCCGGGATCCCCTCTGGATCCCTTTTTGAAGATTGGCGTTACATTTGCCACTTTCCAGTCCTCAGGCACGGAGGAGGACCCGAGGGACAAGTTACATATTTTAGTTAGCAGATCAGCAATTTCACCTTTGAGTTCTTTGAGAACTCTCGGGTGGATGCCATCCGGGCCCGGTGATTTGTCAGTTTTTATATTGTCCATTAAGCTTAGAACTTCCTCTCTCGTTACCACTATTTGTCTTAGTTCCTCAGAATCCCTTCCTGCAAATGTTAGTTCAGGTTCAGTGATCTGCCCTATATCTTCCACTGTGAAGACAGATGCAAAGAATTCATTTAGCTTCTCTGCAATCTCATCATCGTTCTTTAGGACACCTTTGACTCCCTTATCATCCAAGGGTCCAATTGTCTCCCTAGATGGTCTCCTGCTTTGAATGTATTTATAGAATTTTTTGTTGTTGGTTTTTATGTTCTTAGCAATGTGCTCCTCAAATTCTTTTTTAGCATCCCTTATTGTCTTCTTGCATTTCTTTTGCCAGAGTTTGTGTTCTTTTTTATTTTCTTCATTTGGACAAGACTTCCATTTTCTGAAGGAAGACTTTTTGCCTCTAAGAGCTTCCTTGACTTTGCTCGTTAACCATGCTGGCATCTTCTTGGCCCTGGCGGTACCTTTTCTGATCTGCGGTATGCACTCCAGTTGAGCTTCTAATATAGTGTTTTTAAACAACTTCCAAGCATTTTTGAGTGATGTGACCCTCTGGACTTTGTTTTTCAGCTTTCTTTTGACCAATCCCCTCATTTTTGTGAAGTTTCCTCTTTTGAAGTCAAATGTGACCGTGTTGGATTTTCGTGGCAATTGGCCAGTTACATGTATGTTTAATTTAATAGCACTGTGGTCACTGCTCCCAATCGGTTCAACAACACTTACATCTCGCACCAGGTCCCGGTCCCCACTGAGGATTAAGTCCAGGGTTGCCGTCCCTCTGGTCGGTTCCATGACCAACTGATCTAGGGAATAGTCATTTAGAATATCTAGAAACTTTGCTTCTTTGTCATGACTGGATATCCTTAACGGATAACAATTCCCCTCATAGTTTCTCTTCCAACATAATGCATAATCTGATTCTTCCTGTGAGAACGGTTCTTTATTGTTCACAAAGAAATTTAAACGTTGACAAAGCCAAGCCTCAGAGGCTCCAAATTTGGGCCAAAATATGGCTGGGGGTTGTATGGGTTGGCTTGGCCATTCAAAACAACAATATCTAATCATTTTCTTCTTGTCCTTGTCTTTTGTACAAGGCAAGTCTTCCCATACTCTCAACATTAGTCCCAATGGACTTTCAGGTGGTATTTTAATATTCTTTGTACTTGGGACTGGACTTTTGGGAGAAACTTTCTTAGTCTTACTCCCCATTTTATTCCTTAATCAGATCTTCTTTCACTCTTTTCTTTTCACTCACTTCGTCTCTCTCCAGACGTTTTCCTCGAGGAAGTACCGAAACGTGAATTGAGACTCCGGACTCACTTTTGCATTTAAAACGTGTCTCAGTCACTCACATTCAGGTCTGACACACACTCACACCACACTCACACCCTATTACCAAGGTCAGGGAGACTTGAACTCCTCACACCCTATTACCAAGGTCAGGGAGACTTGAACTCCTCACACCCTATTACCAAGGTCAGGGAGACTTGAACTCCTCACACCCTATTACCAAGGTCAGGGAGACTTGAACTCACACCCTATTACCAAGGTCAGGGAGACTTGAACTCCTCATACCCTATTACCAAGGTCAGGGAGACTTGAACTCCTCATACCCTATTACCAAGGTCAGGGAGACTTGAACTCCTCATACCCTATTACCAAGGTCAGGGAGACTTGAACTCCTCATACCCTATTATCAAGGTCAGGGAGACTTGAACTCCTCATACCCTGGCTTTTGACCACCAAGATAATACTTGCACCCTTAGTAGTGGTTTTCTTACCTTAGTCCATCGACGGAGTCTGTCTGGTCACTTCTACGCGTATCTAGGCGGCGTGCCTACCGTTCCAGGCCTTTACTTTCAAGGGACTCACACCCAAAGAATTTCCCCGATTCACAATGTCTGGTCTATCAAATTATGTCCTGGGATGTTTTGTCAGTGGAGTAGTCGGACAGTCCTTTCGTCCCCTAGGACCGTTGAAAAGGTCAACGGGACGCATCTTCCTATAGGGCAGTCAGGACCCCCAGTCACCCCAAAAATAAGGTTATCCCGGACAAGCCCCCATTTGTAAGAAACGTGGTTTTCCTTAAGGGAAAAACCCCCTATGAGACCCCAAAATGGTCCCCTGTGGAAGACCCACGACAGAGACAATTGTGAAGCAGTTTCAAAGCTTTATTTTCGTTCTTGCAAGAGTGGGTTGTGATGTTCCTATATTAATGTATATATGGTAAGTGTTGTTGTTTTAGAAGATACATGGTAAGTGGAGTGAAAGAGGAGGGGGAGTGACTGGGCAGTAGAATGCGAGATGATTGGCTGAGTGTTTAAAATGGCTGAATGTATAAAAGGAAGAGTGAGAGTCGAATCTGGGGGGGAGAAGAGAACTGAGTGGATTGCTTGGTGGGGTTTAGAGAGTTGTTTACCAGGAGGGAGGTGGAGTTCGGATTAGTATTGAGTAAAACCATATGCTTATGTGCCTTAAGAAGAAATCTTGTTAATCTTGTTAGCTTTGTTATCTTTAATAAATACTTAATTTGGTTTACCAAAGGCCTGATCCTTGGCTGGAGTTTCACAGACCAGAAGGGAGGGTAAGGTAATGACCAAGGCTGAAGGGGAACTGTAACAAATGGTGGCAGCGGTGAAGAGAATAACAATACCAGTATTCAGAGTCTCTGGGAATACTAGTATTGGGACGTTACTGGTGGTTGCCTAGCAGGGGGATCTGTTGAGATCTGTGCTAGAGCGGATAGGTAAACCATAAGAGAGTGCGGTCCGGACTGGTGGAGTCCCTGGTGGTGCCTAGAGACAGGCAGTAACCACGCGCAGGTAGGAACCTGACAGGGAGAGCCAGGGAAGGACGCATCACACGGGTGTCTACCAAAGGGCGGACACACCCAAATGACATTGGTACAAATCTTTTATCCTCTAGCCCTATGCTTCATGCCCTCCCCTGTTTCCTCATTGGACAGAGTACTTCAGGGTTCACAGCCTATCAGAGCCGCCTGTCCCTGTCACATGAAACTACTCCCCTGTTGACATCTCCCACTCCTCAGTTTTAGGCTACCTTATACCCTTATTTATTATTTTCCATATAAGGTATATTGCTCCCCCTCCCTTCCTCATTAACTACGCATAAAAACTCCCTTTACGTCAAGCAAAGTAATGAAAGAATAAAAACCTTATCTGAATCAGCCAAGCGTGAATCCCCTGTCTATATTAGAACAGATTTTAACCACAAACAGATCTCAACTGTCTGTGTCCAAGATGGTCATCTTACCTCATTCTATCTTTACAGGAGAAAAAAAACCCTTTTTGCTTAGCAACACTCATTTAAAACATTAAGCAAAGCAATTAAAGAATGGAAACTTCATCTAACTCAATCAAGCGTGGATCTTGTTTTCTATTTTAAAATGAACTCTATCTAAAAGACAAACAAAGCAGCTACAGCTTGATCGGTTATGTCCTGTTTAAAGAAAAAGCCCCTTAACTTTAATCTCTATAAAATATCTACTATAAGCAGTCTATAATCCTTATCAACTATTTATTCGTAGCAATAAAATCACATATTTTATTTATCCTTAGAATATTCTGAAAAAGCAACATATTACATTTCTCACAGTCAGATCCTTATTGCACCCCACCTCCATGGGTTAACTTTGACAAGTGGGTGGGATAACTCACATGTCAACATTATGATGTCACATAATTGACAGGTGAGTTGCCCTGGCCACCTGTCAAAGTCTGTTGCACAGAGTTTCGTGAGCACCCAACAGCCACATGGTTATCAGGCACATAGGAGCAGCACGGAGCTGATTCCACTGAAACCACTGCTAGCAGTGAGCGGATTCAGTGGAAATTGCTTGTTGTTACTGGAGCAAGGCGTGCTCACCACACCAATCGGGTGGCCTTCCTCCAGCAAGGAACAATTGGGAGCTCACTTTGAACTCCAGATTGTTCCTTTGTAGCCACATTAGTACATGCCCTACACCTGATGTCACATATGTTGGAGGAAGAATGTTGGAATTGCTTTTTAATATATATATTTTTAAACAGTATTTTTTTAAAACCCTTTTTAAAGATGTTTTTAAAGTTGTTTTGTTTTGGTGTATTTAAAGGTCTGTTTTTATGATGTTTTGATGTGTTTTTAGCGCTCTTGTTTGCCACCCTGGGCTCCTGCTGGAAGGAAGGGTGGGATATAAATAAAATAATAAATAAATAAAATAAATAAATATGTAACGTCAGGCTAAACGGAGACGCCTGGCAAGCTAAATTTGACCTGTGGACCAGAGGTTTCCCACCCAACTTACAGCATATTATAGGCATACACACATTGCTATACAGGTAAGAAAACAATAGTTTGTGGCTGGGCTATATATAAATAATCGCTTCTTAAGGACAAAGCAATCTGAAAACTGGAGTCCAGCAAACATGCAAGTGACATTTCTTCCCATAAAATATATGGCCTAAATCAGCACTGAACTGTTTTCTCTCAGATCAAGTTACTGAGTTGCTTCCTAACTGATGCAGCTTTCCATGACAAACTGTAGGGGTGGATCCAAGAAAGATTCCCCAAGCAGGTTATTTGATTCCCAGGATTTTAACATTTTACATGAACACCCAGTTTTGATACTATACTTTTATCATGTATGCTTCTATAGTAATCACTCCAAAAACATTTCTAGAAGACCATAATTAGTAAGTCCTATAATTCTGAGGAATTGATTCCCGATTTTGAGCCATAGAGGTTAGTCCTGGTTCCTGGGCATTAGTTTCAGCTCAAAGGGAAACTGACACATGTTCCAGTTTACCAGGAAATACTTATTTTGATGTAATGCTAAAAACAGATCATATGTGTGAACCTGATCTGTTAAACGTGCATCAAGAAACAGGTTAAACCCTAGATATATACAAAGCATTTGATTGTGTACACTGGCCCCTTTTAACAGAGGGAGCAAAAAGAGTGAATTTTGGAAAGCGATTTTTAACCATTTTAAACCAAATTTACTCACCTTCTACAGCAGTGATTAGGATAAATGGTAGAAATTCTCCACTATTTACAATCTATGGAGGAACGAAACAAGGATGACCTCTCTCTACTCTCCTGTTCTTGATGGTGATGGAACCTTTAGCACAACATCTGAGACAAAACCAATATATTAAAGGAATACAAATAAATCAGGATACACATCTTCTCCGTATGTATGCTGATGACATGGCATTGACAATGACCAATCCTTCAGAAGCTGTACTCCCATTAGAGACAGAATTAGAGCAATTTGTGGGGGTTTCTGGCCTACAAGTTAAACTAACAAAATCGGAAGCAATGTGCTTCCACTTATCTCCAGAGACTCAGCGCTAATTCTCAGCTGCTCTGGGCATTTGTTTGTGCCCAAAGCAGCTACGATACCTGGGAGTGCAAGTGCATAGAAATAAACTATTTATGGTTAACTACAGACCAATTTAGTATGTATTAAAAGCTGAAATGAATAAGTGGGCTAAATTACAACTTTCACTATCAGCAAGGATCTCCGCAATAAAAATGACATTTTTACCTAAGTTAACCTTTTTATTTCATGCACTCCTTGTTCACATCTCGGAAAAACAATTAAAGATTTGGCAAAAAGAAATCGAACAATTTATTTTTAATAAAAAATTACCCAGAATTAAAAAAAAATTATATTGACAATTCAAAAAGGGGGGTGGGTGGGGAATTCCACACTTAAAACACTATTTTGATGCCAACCAATCATATCATCTTATTTTTATAATATTGGATAATAAAACAAAAAGATGGGTTCAACTAGAAAATATTTTAGTGAAAAGTATTCCATTAGGGATAATACTCTTCAGAAAACCCTCAAAAACTTTGTTACAACAATTAAAAGAAAATCCATTCACTAATACTTTACTACAAAGCTGGAAAAGATGGGGAAAATATCTTTTATCTAAGACATCATCTATGACACCACTCTTTTTTCACCCAGAATTTTATAATACCAATAGATACTTACCTTGGCAGCAATGGAGAGAGAAGGGGTTTTATCGTCTTCGTGATTTTTATGTTGGTTCCCCAATAACACAGCAGGCCTTTACTGGAGGGACAAAAACGTCAATGGCTACACTGGAGACAGTTAGCAGACTTTATACACCGTCCCAACATTAAAGAAGCAGGAAGGACAAGTTTATCCCCCCTTGAAAATATTATATTGGCAGCAAGAGACAGAGATAGGGGTATTGTGAAAAAAATTATCAACTTTTATTAGATAAAGAAGGAGAGAACTTATCTGGATTAAAGAAAGTATGGGAAGGTGATTGGCAAGTAGAAGTTGAGGAGGAAGAATGGAAAAAGTTTTGGAATAAATCTGGTGAAAACCCTTCCAACCAAATAAGAGAAACCATGTTAAAAATAGCCCACAGATGGTATTTGACACCAACACATCTGTCTCGAATTAATCGGATACACTCCCCCAGATGTTGGAGAGGATGTATAATGGCTGGAACGTATCACCACATGTGGTGGGAGTGTGCCTCAGTGCAAAAATTTTGGACTTTAATCTTTAATGAAATTGAAATAATCATCTCCAAACAAATAGACAGAACACCACAATTGGCATTTGAATCTATTTGAAGGAGCAAACAAACGTATAATCTACAAAACTCTATTAGGCCATTTACTGCTGGCCGCCAGAATTACTATAGCTACGCACTGGAAAACATTACAAGGAGCTACAGTAGATTATTGGTATAGGCAAACATGGTATCTTGCTTTCTTGGAAAAATTAACGATCAAATTGAGAGTATCCCAAGGTATCACCAAGAAAGACAATTTCTATGAAACTTGGTATCCATTTATAGTCTATGTAAATCAAAAAGAACACAGTAGAGAACCTCTACCACATTACACTCGAATCTGGAAAGCCTAACATTGTATGTGAGTTAATTTTGTCTTTTTTGTTTCAGTATTTATAAGTTGATAAGACAATGATAGGTGCTTTAAAAACTCATATTGATATATGTATGTGACCTATATTTGTTTTTTGTTTTTAATTTTATCTTAAGAATTTTCTAATCTCTATTATATATGGGCTTTAAATTCAATATTCTGCAGCAAATGGGAGGGAGAGTTTCAGGTTTGTTCTGGTTATATAAATTTTCTTTTTATGTCAGGCAGCACTCGTGTTTGGAGGCTGTAATTAATGTGTAATTCTGTATAAAAAAGTTAATAAAAAATGAAAAGTACTGGCCTAGGAGACTTCTCCTTCTCCCAGGTGGAGATCTCCACATTTGAGGGCCAATGTCATGCAGTGTCTCAAGACACTGCAACAGCCATGTGATTTCCCCCTTCATTCCAAAGTAAAGCCTGTACCCTCTTGTCAAATACCCTCTTTTTTAAAAATTTTAAATGTTTATTTAAGCAAATAAACTTAACGTGTATACATTGTTTCTATGTTCCACTTCTTGATTAAACAAAGATGCACATTGCACATCCATACCCAGGCCCGCCCTTAGCATGTGCAGGGCCTGGGGCAAAAGCATAGTTGCCCCCCCCACATTCTTTCTCTCTCTATATATATATTTAGAGAGAGAGAGATTTTATTTACGAATATATGTAATTATAATATTTACATATGAGGCTAACAACCTATTAAATACAAATATGATTACCTTCACTTCAGGGAATAGGCCTCTAGTCTTTAGATAATAATTGGAGAACAATCTAGTGTAAATGTTCCCTGCCTGAAAACCGTTCACACACAAGGAGATGTGAGGGCATGAGAGGAAACCAAAGGGGGAGAAGCCCAACGGTTCCTCAAACAGAAAAGTTGGGGAAAAAGGACAAAACAAAATGGCGTCTGCTGAAAAGAGCGGGAAAATTTAAAACAAAATGGCGGCCCAGCTGAAGAACTAAGGAGCAATGGTGGCCGTAACGTTGCCAGAGGCTTCCAATGGTTTTTTGCAGAGAGGGAAAACCACCTACGTTTTCCTAAAATTAAGCAAAAATAAGCCACCACTGCAAGAAAAACAAAAGGCAAAAAGCAGCAGCCGCGTCCTCCTTACAGCCGTAGTAGCAAGCCGGGAGGGGGCACCGCCGCGGACTCCAACGGCGGGAGAAAAAACGAGTCAGGAGGCGATGGCGCAGCATTGGACATCTGACGGCCGCAGTAGCGAGCCGGGAGGAAGAAAACCTCACTACAGAACGCTCTAAGCGATCCGGTAACAAAGGCTGCAAAAAGGGAACCTAGATTCCCTAGCGATCAAAAAATACAGAGCCGCCACCGCAGCTGGAGGAAGCTCCTAGCAGCCAGAACAAAGCAAAATTGCCCCTGCAGCCTGAGTAAAAGTGACGACAAGCAGGGCTGGGAGGAGGAAAAAACATCTCTGCCTGATGGGGAACAGCTGCCGCCGCTGCCCCCAGCGCAGAAAGGGCGAAGGAAGGGAGGGCAGAAAAACCAATAGGGAAGACAAAAACAACAACAACCCCCCAAGACGCTCCAGTCAAAACCCAAAAGCTCGAGAGAGAGGGGGGAAAACAAGTGGAAACACAACCAGTCCCAAACACTCTCTCACTGACAACATACACACACAAACTTAACTTTTGGCTTCTCACTCTATATATGCAGATCACCAAGTGCAGGTCGCCCAAAGTGCTGGGCCGAGGACAACTGCCCTGCTTCCCTTTGCCTAGCACTCTTATACCCATCATGGCTCCCGCCCCAGCATCCTGGGAACTGTAGTTTCCTAAGGGAGCTGAGAGTTGTTAGAAGGCCCCTATTCCCCTCACAGGGCTACATTTCCTAGAGTAGCTTTACAATCAATCCCTCTTCCCAGGGAACTCTGGGAATTGTAGCTCCGGGAGGAGAATAGGAGTAGCCTAACAGTTCTCATCACTGTGAACAAACTACAGCTCTGAGGATTCTTTTTGGGGAAGCCGTAACTATTTAAAATGATATAAGAGTGCTTTGAATGGATGGTGTGGGTGAGATCACACACATACCCTTTTGACTGGCCTCTGTCAGTCCCTGCAGCCCTTCCTCTTCTTTCCAACCTGCTCCTCTTCTTAGGGAATAAAAACAACAGCAACAAACAAGTAAAAAACCAGTTATTTGGACCAATAAAATTTCCTAAAGTAGTTGGCAAGCTCTTGAATTCTCCAGTCTTCAAGTTAGATGTTAAGCAAAAGAGAAGTGTTGGGAGGGGGAGTGTGGAAAAAGGAGCTAGGCATGATTTTTAAAAAGCCCTAAACTGTGCAATTCTTAGCAGCCTTTAAGAGACCGTGCTGGAGATCTTAAACCAGATGTATGGGACCTCACACCTGGAGGTTGAATGCGGCCCTCCAGGCCTCTCTATTTGGCCCTTTGGAACTCTCCTCCTGCCCATTCCTCGCTGTTTCCCCTCTCCGTGTTTTTGTTTGAGTTCTGATAATGCATCTTACTTGTCTGGATGAAGAGGGGGATTGAAGCGATAGTTGTCTAAGTGTATGTAGAAACTAGGCTACTGTACCAAGGTAAAAATGGCATTTATTGCTTTGCCTATGTTTGCATCTGGCCCTGCCCACCACTGGCATGCGGCTCTTGGAAGGTTGCCCAGAAAGGAATGTGGCCCTTGGATCCGAAATGGCTCCCTATGACTGCAAGTAGCCAAGGCAGGCAAGCAAAATATCTTCTTTCCTTCTCCTTCACAACTCAGTTACCTAAATTCAGCTTCTGAACCTCTCCAGGTACACTGCCTGGAGATTTTGTTTAAAGTATTAAGAGGTATATAAATGCTTTGCAATATATAAATAATATGAGGGAGCTCCCTGTGTGTGTATTTTTAATAATCTTTTTGAAGCCTGCAATCCAATATGCTCTTAAAGGTAAAGGTGTCCCCGCACTTATAGTGTGAGTCGTTTCTGACTCTTAGGGTGATGTCTTGCAACATTTACTAGGCAGACCATATATATGGGGTGGGATTGCCAGTTCCTTCCCCGGCCTTTCTTTACCCCCCAGCATATGCCAGGACGGTACTCATTTTACCGACCACGGATGGATAGAAGGCTGAGTGGACCTCGACCCCTTTTACCGGAGATTCGACTTCCTCCTTCCATTGGAATCGAACTCCGGCCATGAGCAGAGCTTTGGCTACTTCTGAGTAGCCATGCATAGAGTTGAACTGTAGGTTTATTATTTTTACTACTACTACTACGGCAACGTTAATATCCTACCTTTCCTCCAAGGAGGTCAAGGTAACCTACATAGTCCTCTCCTCTCCGTTTTACCCTCACAGCAACCCTGTGAGGTAGGCTAGGCTGAGAGATAGTGACTTGGGCCCAAGACAGGTCCTGCAGTGAGTTTCATTGGCTGAGTGGGGGTCCCAGTCCACCATTCTGACCACTTCCTAGATAGAAAGTACCGCGAAGCAACTTCATAAGAAAAACATCACGAGCCAATCTCATATACGAAAACGAATTCTCTTCCTTTGCAGCTCTCTTCGTGAGAAGCTCAAGGGGTTAAGGGCACCGAGCTGTCTCTTCCTAGAGGAGAAGGAGCCAGCACACACGTGGCTGAGGAAAGGATGTGAAAAGAGAGATCGAGAGAAAGCAGTGAGGTCACTTTCCTGCTCCACCTTCTCCCCTTCCTGGGGTGAAGCTTCCTTTTTGGGCTGCCGGCCTTTCTCTCCCCATCTTTTGTAGGAGCAGTTGTGGGGAGCTGCAGAATACCAAAGGCTGAAAAACCTGCCAAGGACGGTGGAAGGAACCGGTGAGTTAAAAAGAGGAGGAGCTGATAGGATCCAGATTCGTGGGTGGGAGGGGAAAAAATCAGGAGAGCCGTAGCTGTTGAGAATGAAGTGGATCAGCAGGGGGGAAATCCAGATGTTTTGTTAGTCTTCTTGATGGAGGATTGTATTGGTACTTAAATTGGCCGACATCATACGGGGAAACGTTCTGACTATCGATTATTGCCCTAGATATGCGAATAGGAAACTCGATTCTGGAGAAGAGCAGTGGCTCAGTGGGCACAGGATCTGATTTGCATGCAGAAAGCCCCTGGCATCCCCAGGTAGGGCTGGGAAAATATTCTCTGCCTGAATCCCTGGAAGTCCTCTGCCAGTCAGTGAAGACAGTAATGAGTAGATGGACCCATGGCCTGACGCGTTGTAAGGCAGCTTCCTGTATTCCAACACTACCGCAGCAAACGGGGGTCATATAGATCGATGGGTAGAGTGTCTGCTTTGCATGCAAAAGGTCCCAGAGTCCATCCTCCGGCATCTAGGGCTGAGAAAAGATCCTCTGCTTGACCTGGAGAGCTGCTGCCAGTCAGTGTAGACAATACTGATGGACCAATGGTCTGACTTGGTATAAGGCAGGTGTGTATGTATGTCCTCTGGATCTTAATGGAGACAGGAGTGGCCCTTAAATGCATCTTACAGTACACTCTTAGCTATGTCTACTCAGAACCTAGTCCTGTTGAATTCAGTGGGCCTTACTTCCTGGTTAGGACTGCAGCCTTAGACGTTTACCCAAGCTTTCCTGGAGTCTTGATGTACAGTTTTTAATTTCTTGTTGTATACACTGCTCAGTGTTATTTGAATATACAAAAATTTCATTTTTTCATTTTGTTTTTATTGAAACCTTATTGAATGCTGCTGTTGTATTTTTATTGTTTTTATGTAAACTGCATAGATATTTTTATTATATCAAGCCATATAAAAACATTATAAATAGGCCTAGCCAGCATTGGCAATTGTCAGGGATGATGGGAGTTGTAGTCCAGCAACACCTGGAAGGCACCAGGTTGGCTACCCTTGCTTTAGACCAGTGGTCCCCAAATGTTTTTCCCCATAGACCACTTGAAAATTGCTGTGGGTCCTGGCAGAAAATTTGATTTTGCATTCTGCCTGTTGTAGCAATTGTTATGTTCTGTGCTAGATGTTGTGTGATTTTTACTTGGAACTGATTCCATAAAGGAAGCCACAGACCTGAACTTACAAGATCTGAACAGGGTGGTTCATGACAAATACTTTTGGAGGTCGCTGATTTATAGTCGTAATCGACTTGAAGATACATAACAACAACTATATTTTATTGTATTACAATTTGATTTCCATAGAAATACAATATAGGAAATAAAAGAAGCAATAAAATTACTGTTGGGGGCCTTCTTGGTAATTCCGCCGCCCTTAGCAGTTTGGGGGATGGTGTCCTGGAAAAGGGCCTTCTCTGTGGCAGCCCCAAGTTATGGAATTCCCTCCCCACAGAGGTGCGTCTGGCACCTTCACCTTACAGTTTTCAATAGATGCTGAAGATGCACCTCTTTGCCCTGGCCTTTCACACCTAAGGTGCATGTTTTCAGGACTCGCCCTATTCTTGTGATTGTAATTTGTTTTAATTGCTCTAAATATTGAATTTTAAACTGTTGTAACCTGCCCTGTGACCCCTTGGGTGAAGGGCAGATAATAAATTAATATATATATATTAAAATTCGATATGGCTATGTAATGAGGTGGATGTGCCTGTTGTCTTAAATAAAGTTCAATGTTTAGTGTAATATTTGTCAGCTGGAGTCTTAGGTCAGATTCAGCATTCAAGGCTCTTTCTGGGAGGAAGGGTGGGATAAAAAATTAATAAATAAATAAGGCTTTACAACGCATTAAAAAGAACTGTGCATGCTGTTCACAGCTGCTGCTCCCACCAATCTCACAGGCATGCTGTGGACCACGTGCACAGAGCTTGTGAACCGCCCATGGTCCTAGACCACAGTTTGGGAACCCTTGCTTTAGACCACAGGAAGCTGCCTTATACCAAAGCAAGTGGTTGGTCCATGCAGCTCAGTATTGACTATACTACTGGAGGTGGCTCTCCATAGTTTTGTACCGGGGACATATCCTTTCTTACCTGGAGATGCCAGGGACTGAGCCTGAAACTTTCTGCATGCAAAGCAGCTGTTCTACTGCTGAGCAGTGGCCCTTCCTTTCTCCATTGCCAGCCCTTCTGCCATTAGCTTCACCGTTAGCTCGCACACCTCCTTTCTCTTTTGTTCTTTGCCAATAATACAATGTAAGAAAAGTATTACAATTTGGCAGAATTCAAATTGCAATACAATACAAGAAATAAAAGATGCAATTTTTAAAATGAATATTTAATGCATCCACTCTGTGGACCATACTTTGGAAACTCCTGGAATACAGAGTTGGGGCAAGTTAGATCTCAGTGGGAGGGTCATTCCACAGGTACAGAGCCACCATCAAAAAGACTCTTCCACAGATGCCCACACTATGTGCTTCATTTAATGCAGAATCCACCAGGAGATCCCCTTCTGTTGATCTTAATTACATGGGTAAGTTGATACGGGAAAAGGCATTTTCTCAGATACTTGGGACCCTAGGCTGTTTAGGACTTTAATGTGAACCTGAGTGCCTTGCATTGGGCCCAGAAAACAATTAAATAATTATGACTCTTGCAAAGAAATAACACTCACTGAAGTGTCAAAGCAGTTTCCCAGAGCAGCACAGTTTTAATTATCTTAACTGGCTGTTTAATGATCTTGTGGCTGCAAGGGCTGTTTTGAGGGAGACATAGCTCCAAACATCAGCCAGATCCTGGCTTTTCCCCTCCAAACCCAGTGGGAACTGAGAGGGATGCTTTGTGTGTTTGAGGGAGACCGTTATTTGGGGGGGTGTCCCAAACTTATATTGCTTTCCATTTTTAAAATTTAAACTGTTTGAATTTCTCTTCCCATCCAGGAGCCGTAAGCCCGGAGTCAAAATGGAGAAGCGGGTCTCGTCAGGACCCAAATTGGGGGCCAGATTGTCAGCGGGAGAAAAAGATATTCGCATTGTCCAAGTTGGGCTGATTGGGGAAGTGCTCACTGGGGTTACTCCGCCTCAGATTAAGCAAGAACCAGAGGAGGGGATTCAGGATCACTGGGAAGCCAGCAGGGAGGAGGAATTCCTGAAGAGGGCAGCACCATCCCTGTATTCCGGGTGGGGAAACTCACAGTTGCCTCAGTCCCTGTCAGAGGATAATACCACACGATCCCGGACCTGTTTCAAGGGAGTCCAGTGGTCCAGGGGAGAAGCTGCAGCCCAACCCCTGCTAGGCCTGAGTGGCAGAGAAGGCCACGAGGTCTATGAAATCCCGGATGCCTCGGTGGAAGTGAAGGAGGAGATCCTGGACGAGGAGGCTCTCAACATGGAGATGTGCTGCCAGCGCTTCAGGCACTTCTGCTACCGGGAGGCAGAGGGCCCCCGCAAGGTCTTCTGCCAGCTCTGGGAACTTTGCCATCGGTGGCTGAAGCCCGAGAGGCACACCAAGGAGCAGATTCTAGAGCTGGTGATCCTGGAACAGTTCCTGATGATCTTGCCTCTGGAGATGCAGTGTTGGGTCCGGGAGCGGGGCCCGGAGACTGGCAGCCAGGCGGTGGCTCTGGCAGAGGATTTCCTGTGGCAGCCAGAAAGCAGGGAGAGATCGGGACAGAAGGTGAGAACAGATTATTCAGTTGGAAAGGATCCTAGAGGTCATCTAGTCCAACCCGCTGTTAAACACTTCTGGTGGACCTTCTGATACCTTCTGCATGCAAAGCAGTTGCTCTACCACTGAGCCATGGCCCCTTCCTTGGTATAACTAACTTAACTGCCCCCCATTTTGCACCTGGTTCTGATTGGTGGGAGCTGGGAATTGGTGGCCAATGACTTCAGACGAGTGTTTGGCTCTTCAGCTGTAGACAGATTTTAGTGAATGGTGTGACGAATTTGTTGGGATGGTGGAGTCCTAATTAAATTTGGCTTTAGCCGCCTCATGTTAGGCCAACAGTGTTGTCTTTTGTCTACATACTTTGGGGATCGTTGGGATCGGTAATTTTTGAGAATGAGGGAATGTTTGAGTGTAGGTTGATCGAGGAATGGACGTGTGAAATATTGAGTGATTTTGATGTATACTATAAGACTTAATTTTTTCTCTTTTTTTCTTTGCAAACCTATTTACAATGTTTTCTGATGAAAAAGCAGTATATAAATACTTGAAATAAATGAATAGTGGACCTCATGGGGTTCTTGTTAAAAACAAACAAAGAATGTCTCATAAACCATATAGCTCACTGGGTAACCTTGGGCCAGTCACTGCCTCTCAGAGAAAGGCAATGGTAAACCCCCTCTGAATACCGCTTACCATGAAAACCCTATTCATAGGGTTGCCATAAGTCGGAATCCACTTGAAGGCAGACTGTTTCATTTTTTCATGTGTGTGTGTAGATAGATAGATAGATATAAATTGCTTTTTAGTATATGTGATTGTTTTAACTGTTAATAAGTGACATAAATAATCACTCACACATACATTTCTTTAAAAAAAAAACATCCTCTGTGTTGTCCTCTTTTCTGTTGCAGCCACCGGAGGATTTGGATGGTTCTGTTCCTGGTTCCCCGAAATCAGAGCTAGATCCATCGGACATTGTGAAGATTGAGCTCCCCATGGATGGTGATGGTGAGGAGTCCATGGATGGGCTTCAGGGGTTCAGTGAACTGGGCACACACAAAAAAACAATTTCCAATGCAATAAAATTTAATTTAATACAATTTATGTATTCATTCATAGGGGTCCATAACTTTCACCAAATTCTTAGAGGGATCTGTGCCACAAAAAAGGTTAAGAACCAGTGATCTAAGTCAATACTGTCTGTGCTGCCTCGCAGCAGCCCTTTGAGAACTTTTGAGAAGTTGAAGATGACCGAGGTTTGAACCCTGGACCTTCTGTAGGCATAGCATTGTTGTTGTTGTTATTATTATTCTGCAGGCATAACAATAATAATAATAATAGTAATAATAAATATTAGTTGGTTGTTACCAAGGTCTCCAAGTGACTTACGTTTAAAATAAACTCTGGGTAGTATTCAACTGTTTGTGCTAGTGCAAAGATTAGTGGTAGTGCAACAGGATTTTCCAACTCTCCGCCCTCCCCCGTGTACACCCTGTGCCACCCCAAATCTGCTCCAGAGGGTTGGGGAAATCCCCAGAACATATTTAGGGGGTGCACAGAGGAGGAGAGGGTGAGATTGGTCCATCGTGCAAGGAGAAATCATTACGCTGACAGAACCTTAGCCTTAACCCATAAATATATTTCACGCTTATAAGAAATCACTCTTTTAGTGTGTCAGCACCTACACTTTGGAACTCCTTGCCTATGGACATCTGGCAGGTGTCTTTGGTGTACTCTTTTCGGGGCCTGCATCAAACATTTTTGTTTAGGCAAGCTTATCCAAGTATGTAGACGTTGACATGTGTTTTAATTTGTAATATTGGCATAACTGCTGATTTTAACTTCTGAGTGTTTTTTGAATACTTGTTTATAACTGTCTTTTATTGATAATTTTTATTTTTTAATTTTTTGTAAACCACGTAGAGGTTCTATTTATAATCAAGCAAGATATATATTTTTGTTAAATACATGGCTGGTATTCAGCTAAGTCTTACTCAGAGTAGAAATTAATGAACCTAACTTAAGTCGTATCTATTCAGTTCTAGTATTGGATACCACCCGTACATTAACATTTACATACAAATACTTCACATTTTATACATAAACTGTCTGCAAAGCCACAAGAAGCTTTGGCAGCATACCAACAGCAGAACAAAATCATTTCAGTCCATCAAAAACCTGGGGGAAAACGTAAATGTTTTAACTGGCACTGGAAAGGTATCAGTGAAGGTGCCAGGCAGGGCTCCCTGAGGAGAGCATTCCACAGATGGGGAGCCACCACTGAAAAGACATTTTCTCCACCACTGAGCTACAATTTAATGCATGGAGACAACTCCCATAAGCAGCAGGAAAAGTAGCATTGCACACAACATGCACGTCATTTTTGGGAATTAGATGACAGCTCTTTGCAAAGAGAATTTGTGATAATGGGAAGGAGTAGTATCCAGTGGTTAGACCTTGCAGAATGGTCCTGGGTCCAGTCTCTGACATCTTTAGTTAAAGAGGTGAAAACAACTCCAGTTGGGAAATATCCTTCTCTGCCTAAGATGCTGGAGAGCCAGTCAAGGCAGACCAGGGATAGGGATCATGTGGCCCTCCAGGTGAGATTGGACTCTGTCTCCCATAAGCCCCAGCCAGCATGGCCAGTAGTCAGGAAAGATGGGCTGACGAGAGTTGTAATCCAACAAAATGTGAAGAGTGGCAGGCTGGGGAAGGATGACAGAGAGCCCCCTTTCCCTGTAGTATGCAATATAACTCCTGTCGTCATTGTTTGCTTGTTATTCCAGGAGGCAGTGACCAGTATATTCTTGGGGAAGCAGCTGGTTTGCAGGAGGGAATGTACAGCAGTTCAGCGGAAAAGGCAGGCCTAGACCATCTTCCCAAGAGCCAGAAGACGCAGCTGAAAGAGAAGCTGCACAAATGCCAATATTGCGGGAAGATCTCGGATTGCCGAGCCCACCTGGTTATCCACGAGAGGACCCACACTGGCGAGAAGCCACACAAGTGCTCAGTCTGTGGCAAATGCTTCACCCGGAAAGAGTCTCTGATTATACATGAGCGATTCCATACCGGGGAGAAGCCATACAAATGCTCGGTGTGCGGCAAAACCTTCAGCGATAAGATAGGCCGCCTGATCCACGAGAGGACCCACACCGGCGAGCGACCATATAAATGCTCCGAGTGCGGGAAGAGCTTTGGCACTCGCTGTAACCTCCTGAGGCACAGGAGGGTGCACACAGGAGAGAAACCGTACAGGTGCGCAGATTGTGGGCAAAGCTTCCGGTATAGGCCGCAGCTGGTGATCCATGAGGGGACCCACAAAGGGGAGAAGCCCTACAAGTGCACAGAGTGTGGGGAGAGCTTTAGTCAGACCCGGCATCTGGTCATTCACAAGTGGACCCACACAGGGGAGAGGCCGCACAAATGCTCTGTGTGCGGCAAAAGCTTCAATCAGAAGTCGGACCTTATTACACACACGAGAACCCACACGGGCGAGAAGCCATACGTGTGCACCAGCTGTGGGAAGAGCTTCATATCCAGCTGTCAGCTCAGAAAGCATGAAAGGATCCACACGGGGGAGAAGCCATACCAGTGTTCCGAGTGTGGCAAGTGCTTCACTTACAGCTCCCACCTTACAACGCACAAGCGGACGCACACAGGGGAGAAACCATACCAATGTCCGGACTGTGGGAAATGCTTCATTTCCAGCTCTCATTTCACTGCCCACAAGAGGACCCACACCGGCGAGAAACCATATCAGTGTTCATACTGCGGGAACAGCTACATCCAGAGATCGCAGCTTGCGAAACATGAGAGATCCCACACAGGAGAAAAGCCCTATATATGTTCAGAGTGCGGGCAAAGCTTCAGGTGGAGCCAGGGGCTTAAAAAACACATGCGGACACACACTGGCGAGAAGCCGTACAAGTGTCCAAAGTGTGAGAAAACATTCTCCAGTTCCTCTAACCTTTCCAGACACCAGAAAATCCACACAAGGGAAAAGCCATGAAGGTTGCTTAGGAGATAGAAAAGACTGCACCAGGAGAAGCCTTTAAGGACAATGTTATCACCTGGCCCTCAGAAAACAATACAGAAAAGAAAGTGTTTGCATGTGGTGTGGTGCAAAAATATTACAGAGAATTTACCCTGTAAATACAGTCTCCGCAAACCTTGATTGGGGCCCAGCTGCTGTGGTAACTCCCAATAATAGTCATCAGAGAATCCAGTGCGATTGCTGAACGTGGCTTCACCACGTTGCCAGCCTTTCATACCTACACATAGGATTGGGCACTGAGCAGTTTGACACCAGCACTTACAGCCAGTTGCTGAACAATTGCAGACATCTGGGGAAGGACGTTCTGGCTTCTACCACAAGCTAGGCTGCCACTAGGAAATTATGCTGTCCCTCCCTCCCTCCCTGCCGTGGCCAGGGGAAAGCCAGCGTGGCCTCTGTTGCTTCTGTAGCCAGAGGACACTCTGTGCTCCAATGGCCAGCTGTCCTCTGACTGCAGGAGCAAGGGGAAGCACACTTTGACCTTCACCAGTGGAACAAGGGCTGCTGTTGGCTTTTTTATTGCTTAAGGTTAGGGATGGTGAGCCTGGTGGCTCTCCTCAGATGTCCCTGGACTCTAATTCCCATCAGCCCCAGCCAGCATGGCCAACGGTCAGGGATGATGGGAGCTGTAGTCCGACATCTGGAGGGCTCCATGTTCCCCCATTTCTGATTTAGGGTGCAATCCTTATCTGCACTTACCTGGAAGTAAGCCCCCTGAGCCCAAGCAGACTCTGAACAGACAAGTATGGAATTGCACTTTTCAGTGTGTCACAAGCTAGCCTGGAAAGATAGCTTAACTGAAAAGTGTGTGCGATAGTAAGGGATCTGAGAGCTTTAGACTGCAATCTGAGCCATGTCTACTTAGAAGTAAGTCCCATAGAATTCAGTGGAACTTACTCCCAGGTGAGCTGGGTTCAGATTGCAGCCTTCACTTAGCTTGTTCAGCACTGGTATCTAAGAGGTTGTTGCTGGATTTAAAAAAATAAAAAGTGGTGGTGGTAAGGAACTGGAAGGTGTTTTTTTAACAGTTCTCTTGATGAATGTACACAACTGCTTTGTGGGACGGAGTGGGGGGGGAGACAATATTCCATGCCATTGTATTATAGTGGGACATTTTACAGTTTGCCATTTGTATATGCTTACATTATTGCAAATGTTTGTTTCTCAGCCGCTGTGATCTGCTCAGAGCTGAGGGCTGAATGAAGCTAGGAGGCTGTATGTACAAACTTACAGCACTTCTAGATTTTAGCTTCTGCAGCTGCATTGACTGTAGGTTTTGTGTTAATATTAACTCCAGATCCTCATTAAACGCAAGAAGCTGTATCATGTGTCTGTCATGGAGTGGGATGCTTATTGCAAATTTTAAAATCTGTCCCTACCTCCAAGGGGCTCAAGGTGGCATCTGTGCTGTTCCCTCCATCCCCATCATATAATAACCTGGTGAGGTGAATTTGGTTGAAAGACACATAGGAAGAGCCCCCCTGGATCATGCCAAAACACCCATGAGCACAGGTCTTCCTTGTTTGGTTACCTTTGTGATAGCTAGTTGGCTACTGTGAGAACAGGATGCTTGCCTAGAGGGGCCTTTGACCTGATCCAGCAGGACTCTTATGTTCTCCTTTACATTCCATGAATGGAGAATGTGCTTTTTGGGAGCAGAATTTGTTTTGGTCATTTTCAATATCTTTTTAAAAACAAGCTTCTGGCCCTTGCGGTCACGATCATATTCTTGAAAATGTGTGGGTTATTTTCATGTTAGTGCTATTGTGAGAGTCAACTTGGTGTAATTGTTAAGAGTGTTGGATAAGGATAAGGGAGACCTGGATTCAAATCCCAGCTGGGCCAGGAAGGAAGTGCTCACTCTCAGCCTAATCTACCCTGCAGGGTTGCTGTGAGGATAAAATGGAGGCAGAAGGAGAGAGGAAGGATGGGATTAAAATGAAATAATAATAATAAAAACCCGGCCTGGGCATAAAGGCAACAGCCCTTTCCCTACTGTTGTTTCCACTGGAGATGATACACATAGCTCAATGGATGACATGCTTTAAGACAGGTGTAGGAAACCTTTGGCCCTCCAGATGTTGCTGAACTACAACTCCCATTAGCCCCAGCTAGCATGGCCAATGGCCAGGGATGATGGGAGTTGTAGCTCAAGAATATCTGGCAGGCCAAAGTTTCACCGCACCTGCTTTAAGAACGCAAGAGCCTTCCTGGCAGGCCAGTGGCCCATCTAGTCCAATATTCTGTCTCACAGTGGCCAACCAACTACCTAAGCAGGACCTGACTGCCCTCCCCACTAGTGACTGGGGGAAGGGCCTTAGCTCAGTGGTAGAGCATCTGCCTTGTATGCAGAAGGTCCCAGGTTCAATCCCCAAGGGCATCTCCAGGTAGGGCAGGTAGAGACCCCCTGCCTGATATCCTGAAAAAGGCTTTGTTGGTTATGGGGTCAACATCTTTTCTAGGAAAGCCTTTGCAGGGAAGAAGTGTTCTACAAGTCATTATTTATTAACGACTTGGATGAGGAGGTACAGAGCATGCTAATCAAATTTGCAGATGATACAAAATTGGGGGGCACAGCTAATACCATGGAAGACAAAACAAAATTCAAAGGTACCTTGATAGGCTGGAGCATTGGGTTGAAAACAACAGAATGAAATTCAACAGCGATAAATGCCAAGTTCTACACTTAGGAAAAAGAAACCAAATGCACAGTTATAAGATGGGGGATACTTGGCTCAGCAATACGACATGTGAGAAGGATCTTGGAATTGTTGTTCATCACAAACTGAGTATGAGCCAACAGTGCGATGTGGCTGCAAAAAAGGCAAATGCTATATTAGGCTGCATTAACAGAACTATAGTTTCTAAATCATGTGAAGTATTATTTCCCCTCTTTTCAGCACTGGTTAGGCCTCATCTTGAATACTGCGTCCAGTTCTGGTGTCTGCACTTCAAGAAGGATGCCAGCAAACTGGAACAGGTTCAGAGGAGGGCAATGAGGATGATCAGGGGACTGGAAACAAAGCCCTATGAGGAGAGAGTGAAAGAACTGGGGATGTTTAGCCTGGAGAAGACTGAGGGGAGATATGACGGCAGTCTTCAAGTACATGAAAGGTGGTCACACAGAGGAGGGCCGGGATCTCTTCTCGATCATCCCAGAGTGCAGGACGTGGAATAATGGGCTCAAGTTGCAGGAAGCCAGATTTCGACTGAACATCAGGAAAAACTTCCTGTTAGAGCCATATGACAATGGAACCAATTACCTAGAGAGGTAGTGGGCTCTCCAACACTGGAGGCATTCAAGGGGCAGCTGGACAGCCACCTGTTGGGAATACTTTGATTTGGATTCCTGCATTGAGCAGGGGGTTGGAGTTGATGGCCTTATAGGCCCCTTCCAACTCTACGATTCTATGATAAGTCAGTGCTACAGCTGAGAAGATCCTTTCTCCAGTTGTCACCTGCCTTAACTTGGATGGCAAGGCACCTGGAATGAGGCCTCTGAAGATGACCTCAGTGCATGGGAAGATGGATATAGAGCACAATCCTCTATGAAGTTTGTACGGTCCCTTCAGTAGCAAACTTTTACAAAAGTCCCACAAGACATTTTTATTTCAATCCACTTTTTATTAATTAATTGCTGTGCCTTACTGATGTTTCAACTGCCCATTTTAAAAAGGCGTCATTGTAGATTTTAAATGGTAGATTTTATATGTTTTTATGGCTGTTTCTGTACTTCGCCTGGTCAAAGGACGATTGTGCTGAAAGGCACGATAGAAACCTTTTAATAAGCGAAGGCTTATCAGGAGTAACTCCCACTGAGTTTTAATGGGGCTTACTCCCAAGTAAGTGGAGTATAGGATAGAGCAGCGGTTCCCAAACATTTCCCCCCATGGACCACTCGAAAGTCATGGATGGTCTTGGCAGACCACCTAATGATTCTTCTGCCCTTGTAGCAATTGTAATGTGCTGTGTTAGGTGTTGTATGATACTTAATTGTATTTTTATTGCTGCTTTTATTTCTTATATTGCATTTTATTGTAATTAGGGTTGCCAGGTTCTTGGCCTGAGACTGATCCTGTATCTTTAGGAGAAGAGAAAGTCAGCCAAGTGCAGGTGTTCTTGCAACCCTGTAATGGGAAAAACCACAAGGTGGAATTCTCCCTTTCCCCTCCACAACTTTTAAAGATACAGAAGACCTCTGGGAGTCTGGGCCCGGCCTCCCAGAGGTCATCTGTATCTTTAAAAATTATGCAGGGGGGAAGGGAGAATTCCACCTTGTGGTTTTTCCCATTACAGGGTTGCAAGAACACCTGCACTTGGCTGAATTTCCCTTCTCCTTTTTTTTTTAATTAATTTTTATTCAAATTTTCAAAAACAAAAAAAGACAAAACAAAAACAATTATACAAAAAAAATAAAATGTTGACTTCCGATTTGTTGCAGATCAACCATAGGTCTACAATATATAACAATCCTGTCTCTAAAATTATATTACAAAATCACTTTCCTCCAGTAGTTATCTTAATTAATCATCAAATCTCATGAACATTACTTTATTCTTTCCACAAAAAGTCCAAAAGAGATTTCAATTCCTTGAGAGATATATCTTTCAATTTTTCTCCAAATAAACATGTTGCTTAATCCATCTTGATTCAAATCTGTTAGGTCCAGTAATTTCGATAGCCATTCCTCCATTATCTATATTAATTCCATCTTCCATCTTCAATAATCCTGTTAAATCCAGTAATTTCAGTAGCCATTCTTCCATTATCAGTATCCCATAATAATCTTGTTGTCATAGCCATAATCCCAATAAACATATTGATTAATCCATCTCGTCAAATCTATTAGGTCCAATAATTTCCATAACCATTCTTCCATTATCAATATTAATTCCATCTTCCATCTTCAATAGTCCTGTTAAATCCAGTGGTTTCAGTATCCACTCATCCATTATCAGTATCTCATGATGATCTTACTGTCATAGCCATAGTCATATAACAAGAGTCTGATGGGAGTTTCCTCCTTCACAAATATGTCCTTGCCATCAATTCTAAATATGTTGCTGAAATATTGTTGTAAAGTCACTTCTCTGCTCTTCTTTTTTACAAAATGCACTGGCTCATCTCTTAAGAGTTTTTCCACTGTCACATATTTGTAATTAATTCCATAGATTTTTTCTATGTCAAGCTCCATCACATCATTCCAGTCAAGAAAATTATCCAAGACGTTGATAACTTTATCACTAATATCTTCATTAGTTTCTTCAGAGACAACGTTGAATTCCAAATAGTAAACTTTATTTCTAACATCCGTAAACTCCAGATCTTTTTCCAATTCCTCATTTGTTCCAGTCTCCATGGCTTGTATCTTCCCTTTAATTTTTCTTTTCTCATCTCTAATCCCATCAAAATCCTCTTTCACAGAATCCCCTATTTTTTTAAACTCCTGCATCATTTTGCTAAGTTCAATTTTCATCTCCTGTCTGCCCTGTCTCAGGGTTTGTTTCATTATCACAATCTCACTCATTATTTTCTGAAACATAATTTCTTCCATGGTCTCAGTCACTTTCCTGGTTGTCATTCTTAAAACCACAAAAACAAAAAATTATTTCAGCCACAATTGGGTTAATGTTTCAGGCTTGCAGACATCAATACAGCCTGTCTCATCTCTTATATATTCAGGAAAACAAAACAAGTTTAGTTCCCAGCTTCAAACAGTTAGTGGCATCCTGAGTAAGCAAATTCGTCAAAATGAAATAGACCAAAAAAAAAAATAGTTCCAGACATGATACTCCAAAGTTCATAAATTTGTTTATTTTTTTCCCTCCTTGAAATAAAAATCCCTCTTCCGTTAATATCTTTAGAATGCACTTCCAGGCCCGCTTTTTGCAATAAAAACAAAGTTAAGCTTTTTTCTATTTCTTTCCTCCTTAGTTTCGTGAGTGAAAGAGAAATTTTTTAACTCACCCAGTTCTTTATAGCTGATTCATTGACAAATCTCTTTTTGGTGCAACAATTTAAACCAAGTAAAAAAAAAATAGAAAGAAGGATGCTTGCCTGTTAGTTCGTTTTTCTTTGAAGAAAAGATAAACGCATCGCTTAATCAGCAAGAGCTTTGATGGAAGTCTGTCCGGCATTCGCTGGCTGAACTTTCTCTCATAAATTAATGAAATCCAGTCCTCCCAACAAAAACAGGCTTTGTGGTTAATCTCACGTTTCTCCCTGGCCGGGAGAAAATCTTAACCAGTCAAAAAAAAAAAACATTCTGACTGATTAAAGCTGAAAAAACTTCATCTAAGACAAGAGCTTGTCTCAGAGGCAGCACAGGCGAATCACCCTTCCCGGAAGTCTGAATTTCCCTTCTCCTAAAGATACAGGATCAGTCTCGGGCCAAGAACCTGGCAACCCTAATTGTAATACAGTTTGCATTCCATAGAATTCAAATTGTCATGGCCAGCACCAGGTTTCTGGGGGCCCATGGGCAAAGGCTATCAGAGGGCCCCTTGCTCTCTTGCTTTCCTCCTCAAACCACCTCCTCCCGCTTGGCCTCACCCTTTTAAAGCAAAACAAAACCTGAACAGAAAGACGGGTGGCAGAGGAATCAGACAGGAGAGACAGAGAAGGAATGCCAAACCTCTGTGTGTAAGTTCATTGGGGGCATTCCTGCCATGGCTCCAGAGTGTCTGCTGCTTGCCCTGCAGCAGAGCACGCCATGCAAGGAAGCCTCCTCTTTCTCTGCTCCTTCATGATCCAGCCTGGCTTGGAGCTGCTGCCACTGCTTTTTCTTTCTGCCCTTCTCTTGGAAGGCATTTAAGGGGTTAATATCACAGAAATTAGGAGGCAACTAGCCTAAACAATCTCAACATCCGCAGTGAATGAGACAGTTGCCAAGTTGAGGAGACACTCTGGGCTCAGCTTTTCAACTCTATGGTATCAACCTCTCAATTTCCCCCTCCACTCTTGTGAATCAGAGAAAAAGAGAAGCGGGGGCGACACTTCCTGTCTATTGGAATAGGATAGAATCGGCAACAAGCAGCAGCAGATCCCATTCCGCTGGTAAATACAATTAAAAATTAACATGAATATTTAATATGGACATGCTGCAGACCACCTGAAACTCGCGGACCACTGGTGGTCCATGGACGGCAGGTCAACAACCTCTGGGACAGAAGTCGCAGGCTGGAACTCGAACCATTATATTATACCACCCTGTTGCTGCTTAGAGGCCTCTGCTTGGGTGCAGTTGGAAAAAGAGAGCCCTAGACTGATGGGACTGTAGTGACAATGCGACCTCCAAGCCTACTTCCTCCTCAGAAGTAAGCCTCACAAAATTCAAGGGGACTTATTTCCAAGTAAGCATGCACAGTGAGATGGCAACTCTTGCATCCCAATCCCATGCCTCTGTACTCCGGAGTGAGAGGCACTGAGTGTAACAAGAGCCAGTGTGGTGTAGTGGACTGGGATGTGGGTGCCCTAGGTTCAAATCGCAACTCAGTCACGAAGCTCACTGGGTAAACTTGGGCTTGTCTCTCAGCTTAACCTACCGCACGGGGCTGTTGTGAGGATAAAATCAGGAGGGGGAGAACCATGTTTGCATGCCACCTTGAGCTCGGAGGAAAGGCGGGATATAAACTTAATAATAAATACAATTAAAAATATCACCTATCAGCCTATTGAGATCTACCTTTCCATTCTGAGAAGTTTTTTTTTCATTCAGAATATTCGGCCTATTAAGAGAGAGAGAGAGAGAGAGAGAGAGAGAGAGAGAGAGAGAGAGAGAGAGAGAGAGAGAGAGAGAGAGAGACCACTCAACATTCCAGCTCCTTTCCTCACGTTCTAATTGGCTCCCAGGAACCCAATCAAAGGCATAGAGCTTGGAGGCAGTCCGGCGGGCGAGGGAGAATAAAAGGTTTCTGTCTTGTCCGTCCTATTTTAGCTTCGATTAGACCAACTTCCTGCCCCTCTCTCAAAATCAACCAATCACTAGGAGCGATCAAATGACGTAACAAAGCCTTCCTTATCCCCCATTCTCATTGGCCATTTAGTCTGCACCGCCCGCCTACTTCCCACCCCTCGCTCGGTTCGAATGACTTTGCCGATTCGAACGGCGCCGTTCGAGGACTGGATTGGTGGACGGCCCGGAGAGGGGCGGGGGCTTGAGACGTGGCGCGTTGTACGAATTTAGCGGAAGAAGGCGAAGGGGAAGAAGAAGCTTTTGTCAGAGTCGCTACCGCAGGAGGTGAGGAGCTTTGCTTTCTTTCTTCCCGCTCTCCCGCAAAAGGAACACTGTGACGTCACAGCCACTATTGTTATAAGCTCCAGCGTCGTCCTGACGTCCAAGTGGCGGCTTTTCCTTTGGCCACTTCGGAGACCCCCTACCCCTCTTGGGTTGTGACCAGCTCGTGAGAGTTCATGCACGATGATGTCTCACATACCATTTCCAGAGGAGGTTCTTTGTGTTCCCACCTGACCTGGCAAAATACTTAGGAAACAGAATTGTGACATAATTGGTGTGTGTGCGTGACACCTAATATAGTTTAATTTTGCTATAATTTAATTTTACTGTAGTATATTGTATGGCTACAATGTGGTTATATTAATGATAATAATGATATTTCAGTTTCGTTGACATACAGTTCTGTATCTGTGTGTGTGTGTTTGTCTCTGTATTGCTGTATTAGGGCTTGTCACCAGATTAGAGAAATCTTGGCTGGTTTACAGTGCAATTCTAGCAGCCTGTCTAGATTAGGAGTATGTCCAACTGAATCAAATGGAGATTATTCCCATGTAAATGTGTACAGAGTTGTAGCTTTGCTGTATGCAGCCATAATCAGCTAAAACTTGTAAACTTAGGTGATAGTGCTATGCAGTTACCTGGAATTAATGCCCATTGAAAACAGAGGGATTTACTTCAGAGTAAGCTGCATGTGAAAGAAAACAATTGTTCTAATGGGAAAAAACACCCTATCTTCCTTTAGGTCAGAGTTGAGCAGAAGGTAGACTGGAATGTTTACAAGTTCTCTGGGTGATTTGAAGTAGATTGGCAAGAGATCTTGACTCATTATCTACTAAAAACAACAACTAAAAAGCTTAGTTGTTAACATTTAGTTGAGAGCTAGCATGGCAAAGTGTTCAGAGTGCTGGATTGTGACCTGGGAGACCAGAGTTTGAATCCCCACCCTGGGCAAGCCACCATGTTTCTGCCTAACCTACTTCACAGGGTTGTTGTGAAGATAAAATAGAGAAGGGGAGAAAAATGCACACCTTGAGCTCCTTGGAGGAAAGGTGGGATATAAATTGTTTTAATGTTTTTAATTGCTGTAAACCACCTCGAGAGCTTCGGCTATGGGGCGGTATACAAGTGCAATCAATCAATAAATTCAATAATAAATAAATATAAATAGAACAAAAAAGAACTCTGTGTGGGAAATGGAACATAGAAAACTGCTTTATTCTGAATCTAGTTTAGTATGGTCTGTTCTGACTAGCAGCAGCTCTCCAGGATTTCAGACAGTTGACTCCCCTAGCCCTACCTGGAGATGGCAGAGATTGAGCCTTGGATTTTCTGCATGTAAAGCAGATGCTGTACCACTGAGCTTAGTTCTATAATAATAATAATATAATAATTTTAATTTATAAGTCGCCTATCTGGCCGATGGCCACTCTAGGCGATGTACACTTCAGTTAAAAATATATCATAATAAATACAGTACAACAATAAAACAGTAAAACAGTGACAGTTCAGAGTAGCAGGCAATTAGTCAAAAAGATTAACCCTCCCCGGAAGTCCCAAAGGCCTGTCTGAAAAGCCAGGTCTTCAAGGCCTGGCGGAATACATTCAGGGAAGGGGCATGCCGAAGATCATATGGGAGGGAGTTCCAGAGAGTGGGGGCCGCCACTGAGAAGGCCCTCTCTCTAGTTCCCACCAGCCTAGCTGTTTTAGTTGGTGGGACTGAGAGAAAGCCCTGTGTGGCTGATCTTGTCGGGCGGCATAATTGGTGGCGTTGGAGGCGCTCCATCAGATAAACTGGGCCGAGACCGTGTAGGGCTTTAAAGGTTAATACCAACACCTTGAATTGGGCCCGGAAAACAACTGGGAGCCAGTGCAGATCGAACAGCACTGGGGTGATGTGCTCCCGGCGACGACAGTTTGTGAGTAGTCGAGCCGCCGCATTTTGTATAAGTTGTAATTTCCGGACTGTTTTCAAGGGTAGCCCCACGTAGAGCGCATTACAGTAGTCCAAACGAGTGGTGACCAGGGCATGTACCACCAATGGGAGCTGATGAACAGGGAGGTAGGGTTGCAGTCTACGTATGAGGTGTAATTGATACCAAGCCGCCCGGCTCACTGCCGAAATCTGAGCCTCCATGGACAGCTTGGAATCAAGGACAACCCCTAGGCTGTGGACTTGGTCCTTTAGGGGCAATTTCACCCCGTCAAACATCAAGTCAATATCTCCCAACCTTCCCTTGTCCCCCACGAGTAGCACCTCGGTCTTATCAGGATTTAGCTTCAACCTGTTCCTTCCCATCCATCCAATTACAGATTCCAGGCACTTGGACATGGTCTCCACAGCCAACTCTGGTGAGGATTTAAACGAGAGATAGAGCTGAGTGTCATCTGCATACTGGTGACACTGCAGCCCAAATCTCCTAATGATAGTCCCCAGCGGCTTCATATAGATATTAAATAGCATGGGAGAGAGGATAGAGCCCTGTGGCACACCACAACTGAGAGGCCAAGGGTCTGAAACCTCCTCCCCCAATGCTACTTGTTGATGCCTATCGGAGAGAAAGGAGCGGAACCACTGCAGTACAGTGCCTCCTATTCCCAGTCCCTCCCAGTTCTGGTACTGATAACACATTCCTGGCTGGAGCTTGTGCTCAGAGGCACCCTGATCCTGCACTCTGTGTCTGTTCTCTCCCACCATTGCTTTGCACATGGCTGCAGTTAGTGGTCCTTAATTCTTAAGAAACTCAGGTTATCATACTTTGGACACATAATGAGAAGACCTGATTCACTAGAAAAGGAATGCTGGGGAAAACAGAAGGGAGTAGAAAAAGAGGAAGGCCAAACAAGAGATGGATTGATTCCATAAAGGAAGCCACAGACCTGAACTTACAAGATCTGAACAGGGTGGTTCACGACAGATGCTATTGGAGGTCGCTGATTCATAGGGTCACCATAAGTCGAAATCGACTTGAAGGCACATAACAACAACAACAACAATTCTTAGCATATGTCCACCTGACTGAGCCATTGTTTTGTGCCTGACTCTGGGTGGTGGATCTTGTGGGATCCTAATAAGTAGATCATCCAAAGCCTGAAGCCATCATACTTCAGTTCTAGGTGATATACGCATGTGTGCGATCAAGCATTTTTGCACAAAGTTTTCCTTGCTCTTCCTTCTATAGCGGTGGTGGTGATGGGATACTTCTTCTGTGATAGTGCTTGCTGTTTGCATTTTAAAACACTTGTCAAAAGAGAATTCATGGTGGAGGACAGGGCTATTAATGGTTATGATAAGGCTGTGACGGCTATCCTCTGCCTCCAGTGTCAGAGGCCCCTGCCTCTGAATGCCAGTTTCTGGGAATCGCAAGTGGGGGAGAGTCATGCTGTTGTGCTCAGGTTCTGCTTTTGGGATTCCCAGAAAAAGCATCTGGCTGGCCACTGTGGGAAAAGAATTCCAGACTAGGTGAGCCATTGGCCTGATCCTGCAGGGCTCTTCTTAAGCTTGTATCTGGTGGGCTGCAGAAACATACCAACAATCAATCCAGACCAACATCCAGCTGCTGCTCTTCCTATGTATGTTTGTTTATGTCCCCCAAATCCTTGCCTGCTCACCGAGCCGAGCTTAAGATTATTATTGTCCTTGTTAGGCACCATGCGGCATTCCCCAGCAGCCGGCCCCAGTTCCAGGCGAACCCCCTCAACCCCTCCACGCCGGGGACGACGTCCTGGAACATCTCCACGCTGGGGACAACGTCCTGGAACATCTCCACGCCAGGGACGGTCACCCCGAGCTTCTCCACGCCGTCCTCGCCGGGAGCAACCCCGAGAAGAAGAGGCAGGTAAGAAGCGATGAGTCCTAACATTTCCGGCAAAGGTCAGCTGACATGCAGAAGAGAGTGTTGAACGTCCTCTGCTTCAGGGGTGGTAAACTTTCTTCCGAGGGGCTCATTCCCTCTTGGCTTCTATGTTAGTGGTAGGCAGAGCAATGGATGCAAATTGAACCTTCGTACACAGTAGCAGCTAGTGGCTCCATGGCAGTAGAATCCGCTCTGGGTTTCAGTCCGAACTTTCAAGGAGCTGACCAAGGTAGTGCCTTGCACAGCTCCTTGAAAGTTGTGGACTAAAACCGGAGTGGATTGCACTGCCCCACTGACATGGAGCCACCAGCCGCCACTGTTTGTACAGTAGGCTAGCTCCATCCTCCATCCAAGCAAGCAAGAAGCGTTATCAGAGTTCAAGGACATATTCCAGTCAGGCAAAAACATTTGAGGAGAGTACAAAGCAGGACCGGTGAGGGGGTATGGTCTGGGCAGAGTGGGGAGAGTTCTGAGGGCCAGATAGAGACCCGGAGGGCCACATGTGGCTCCCAGGCCTAAGGTTCCCCATCTCTGCTGTACTTCATCTGGAGCCAGCCCTAGGATAAATCCTACCCTTGGTGAGAAGTATGTGAGTGTGTGTGTCCCCTGTAATCACTTTTGCAACTTTTGGCAAGTTGTGTGGCTTGTGCAAGATTGCAAAGCCGAGCAGCATAACAAGATTTCATTATATCCTTTCATAATAGCTTCCAGTCCCTCCCCCTGCATCCCCACCCCTGTTTTAAAAAAGAAAGGTGATATTTAGTTCAATTCTGAAAACAAAACCGGGGAAAATCCCCTCATGTCCTTGGTGGTGCAAGGGAACAGGAAGACCAAACTGAAACTTGCCTTTCATCGAGTAAACATTTTGAGAACATGGAATCCCTAGGGATTAGAAGTCTTGGATGGTGGGCTGAGCCTTTAAAGTAAGGCTAGACAAGCCCCCACCCCGAGATCTTACCTTGGCTTTGGGTATTTTGAAATATTTTCTGGATCTTGATTAAAGGGACTCTCGTTGCTGTTGGCAGCTGCCACCTCTCCTTCATGTGGAATAAACCTGTAAGATGAGTTAGGAGGATTGATGAAAGTTGGCGACAGATCATACGACTGGCGATGCATTGGTGTTTTTAGTGGGGTTTATTTCCAAATTATGTACACGCGGGACTGTGGCGGGATAATCTTGATTGGAATGGTGCCTGCAGTCTGGGAGTAATTAGCACTGGGTTTTAACTCAGATAAACTCTCAGCTTTCAGTGGCTTTCCAGGGTCCTAGGCAGAGAGGTCCTCCAGCCTCTCCCGCTACCTCACCCTGGCCTGCTATTGGAGATATTCTAGCTCGGGTGGTATTGAGGTCCATGTTCCTTCTGTTGCAGGGGGTGGAGGGTAGTGAACATAGAGAGCCAGTGTTGTGTAGTGATTAGAGTGTCAGACTGGGGGTTTGGGAGGCCAAGGTTCAAATCCATGCTCAGCTATGAAGGTCACTGGGTGACCTTGGGCCAGTCACTATCTTCCCTCAGCCTAAAATACCTCACAGGATTGTTTTATGGATAAAATAGGGTGGGGGAGGACCATGTTTGTAAGCCATCTTGAACTCCTTGGAGGAAGGGTGGGATAGAAATGTATTAATAAATAAGAAGAACCTGACTGATCAGGCCAGCATCCTGTTCTCACAGAGGCCAACCAATTGTTCATGGGAAGCCCATAAACAGGACCTGGAGAGTGCAAAATGCACCCACCCCTCCTGCAGTTTCCAGCAACTGGTATTCAGAAGCATACTGCCTCCACCTGTGGAGGCAGAGCATAGTCATCATGGCTATTACTATTATTATTACTATTATTATTACTATTATTACTACTACTATTATTATTATTATTATTATTTGATTTATATCCCGCCCTTCCTCCCAGCAGCAACCCTGGGCCGCAATTGATAGCCTTATGCTTCATGAAATCCTCTTTTAGATCCGTCCAAGTTAGTGGCCATTTCATTGCCTCATGTGGGAGCGAATTCCATAGTTTCAGGCATCCTATTCTTACAGTGGCCAACCAGACGTTTCTGGGAAGCCCAAAAGCAGGACCTGAGCACAAGAACACTGTCTACACTTGTGATTCCCAGCAGCCAGCATATATTGCCTTTTATAGTGGAGGTAGAACATAGCCGTAGTGGGTGGGGCCATAAGTGGGCGGAGCCATGCCTTCCATCTCTTTCTCTCTCTTTTTTTTCTAACATCCCTTTCACTCTTTCTCTTTGTACAGTGAGGTGCTGTGGGAGGTACATATTGCTCTTTACATACTGAGGTCTACTTCATCCCAGAAGATGGAGTGATGGCCATGAAAATGGATAGCTTTAAAAGAGGCTTAGGGGTGGGGGACCTTTGGCCCTCCAGTTGTTGCTGAACTACAACTGACATCATCCCTGGCCATTGGCCATGCTTGCTAGGGCTGATGGGAGTTGTATTTCAGCAACATCTGGAGGGCCAAAGCTCCCCCACTCGCAGCTTAGACAATTTCATGGAGGATGTCATCAAAGGCTACCAGCCTTGACAGTTATGTTTTCCTTCTACTGCCAAACACAGTAGGCCTCTCTAAGCTGGAATTGCAAGTAGGGGAAGCGCTGTTGTGCTCAGGTTTCTGCTTTTGGGCTTTCTGTAGGCATCTGGTTGGCCATGGCGAGCACATTATGGCTGGACTAGATGGGCCTTTGATCCAGCAGGGCTCTCCTTATCTTCTCATGTCTGAACTAATAACTTGTGGAAGGCTTATGAAATTGGGCCAAGGGCCATAACCTGGCCACTTTTATCCTAACTGGAGATGCTCGAGACTTAACCTAGTTCCGTATACATTGCTACACCTCTACTTTTGCTGGATAACTACAGTAATAGGCACATCCTGCCTTCACTTGTGGTTTTCAAACCATATTTCTATGACATCTGGGCTGGTATCTTGTAAATAAGCCCCCAGATGTTATCTTGCAAATATTTTCCCTAGCCTGTGTTTCCTTGTGGCTGCAGAAGAGGGTAGGGGGAAAAAGCCTTCTTACAAACGGCCTGGTGGAGAAAGGATGGGGCAACCTGTCCCCACTCTGCCAGAAGCCGCGTTTTCATGCTGCTGGAAGACGAAGAGTGACTCTCCTTCCTCCGCAGCTAGTCCAAAAAGGGGAGGTGTCTGTAGCTCAGTGGGTGGAGCATCTTCTGTGCACACAGAAGGTCCCAGATTTTGCCCATATCATCTTCAGGTACAGCTGGGAATGACTTCTTGTCTGAATCCCTAGAGAATTGTTGCCGGTCAGTGTATACCAGCCTTTGTCAACCTGGCTCCCTGCATCTGCTTGAACTACGGCTTCCATCAGTCCCAGCCAGTGCTGGCTGATGGCAGTTGTAGACCACAACAGCTGCAAGGCACCAGGTTGGTGAAAGGCTGGTACATACAATGCGAAGCTAGATTAACTCTGTATAGGGCAGCTCTCTCACTGTTCCTGTGTAAGTGAATGGATGGAGTGATCCGTGCCTCCTCCACCAGCCTGCTTACTCGTCTGCATCCCCTCTATTCAGCACTGGTTAGGCCTCATCTTGAATACTGTGTCCAGTTCTGGTCTCCGCACTTCAAGAAGGATGCAGACAAACTGGAACAGGTTCAGAGGAGGGCAACAAGGATGATCAGGGGACTGGAAACAAAGTCCTATGAGGAGAGACTGGGCATGTTTAGCCTGGAGAAGAGAAGACTGAGGGGAGATATGATATCACTCTTCAAGAACATGAAAGGTTGTCACACAGAGGAGGGCCGGGATCTTTTCTCGATCATCCCAGAGTGCAGGACATGGAATAATGGGCTCAAGTTGCAGGAAGCCAGATTTCGACTAGACATCAGGAAAAACTTCCACGACAATGGAACCAATTTCCTAGAGAGGTAGTGGGCTCTCCAACACTGGAGGCATTCAAGAGGCATCTGGACAGCATACTTTGATTTGGATTCCTGCATAGAGCAGGGGGTTGGACTTGATGGCCTTATAGGCCCCTTCCAACTCTACTATTCTATGATTCTATGAATTATTGGTCGCCCATGGTTACCAGGTGAGCTGTCAAATACAAGACAGCCTCATAAGGTTATCAGGGGTTCTTCAATGGGGTTCTTTAATTTTTCCTTGAAAGGCAGCAGGCCAACCGCTACCAATTCCTCCCCACCCCCAGAATATGCAGACCCAGGTGAATTATGCGATGCACTCTCACTTCTCCTAGGGCAACAGTGAGGCCTTGGACCAGCACTCCACATGAACTCCACATGAAAATTATCTTTGCTCCAGCAGAAATCCAGACTTGACTACTTCAGTGCATTCTGCGTGGTCTACCCCTGAAAACTGCTTTGAAATATGGCTGTCAAATTAACTGGAGCTCGCTGGAGTAATCTTGTCTTGCCAATACTAGAAGATCTGTGACTGTGAAATTAATAGGAGCTTGCCAGAATGATCGTAGCTTTCCAATACTAAAATATCATTGTTGGTTTCCAATTTGATTCCAGGTGCAATTGCAGGCCGTTCCCTCTGTTTCCAATTTCCAGGCATGACTGCCATTGCTTTTGTAGCATCCCATTCGCATAAGAGGTATTGGCAAACTTGGAGGAACCCTGAGGTTTGCAGAAGCACAAAAACTCTTTAGAAAAGAAAACATAAGATACTGCTCCACCCAAGAAAACCCATCCCAGCGAGGACTGAGTGCTCAGTTGCATTGGAATGCTGGCGGAATGTGTCGCTGGGGCAGGGGGGCGACAGAAAATCAGGTGGGAAGGGGAATGCAATGGTGCGTTGTGGAAGAAGGCGTGGCTGGCTGAAACAGTGAAGAGAAGCATTCCGCACTGCAACCTTTTATTGCAGGTCCCACTTATATTGCCCGAAGCATCTTCTGGGGCCAAGGGACCTCACTTCTGAGTAACCACAGCTCACCCTTAGACATCAGGGATTAAGGGGCAGAGCTCCTGAGCTAGAGAGTTTGATCTTTCAGGACCCTCAGCACCACTCTGAGAACCTAGTGGGGAAATTAACTTCTCCCGGGCACTAGATACTCTTTCTTGGTATCCCTACTACTGGTGCACCCCCCAAACTCACAAATCTCTATTCCCTTCACATGCCTTCTTGGGCTTGTCTACGCCTTCTTTAGTACAAAAAAAAAGAGAGCAAAGATAGCCATGTGGGCCCATAAGAAAAAAGTTACAACATCTGTAGTTGAGCAACACTTTTCCTTTCCGGCAATTGACTCTGCATGCTCTGTTTAATCTCCTACTTTTTCTGCAGGCCGCCGACGTCGGCGAAGGTACCGACCTGGCCAACGGGCTATGCTGGAGATCCGGAAGTACCAGAAGACCACCAATTTGCTCATCCGGAAGCTGCCCTTTGCCCGTGTGGTGAGTCTGTCTGCCAGTATAATGGTGGTGGTGGTGGTAGTGATGGGGAGCCTGGTGCCCACCAAATGTTGTTGGGTTATACCTCCCATCAGCCACAGCCAGCATGGCCAATGGCGAGGAAAAATTGGAGTTGTAGTCCAGCAACTTCTGGAGAGCCACAGGTTCTCCATCCCAGTGGCATAGCATTGCCCCAGGCCTGCCTCTGGCATCCTTTTTGCTTTCCCTTGCCTGTGGGGTTCATAGAACAATAGAATGGTAGAGTTGGAAGGGGCCTATAAGGCCACTGAGTCCAGCCCCCTGCTTAACACAGGAATCCAACTTAAAGCATACTGGACATGTGGCTGTCCAGCTGCTTCTTGAAGGCCTCCAGTGTTGGAGAGCCCACCACATCCCTAGGTCATTGGTTCCACTGTCATACCACTCTAAGAGTTAGGGAGTTTTTCCTGATGTTCAATTGAAATCTGGCTTCCTGTAACTTGAGCCCATTATTCTGTGTCCTGCACTCTGGGATGATCGAGAAGAGATCCTGGTCCCCTTCTGTGTGACAACCTTTCAAGTACTTGAAGAGTGCCATCATATCTCCCCTCAGTCTTCTCTTCTCAAGGCTAAACTTGCCCAGTTCTTTCAGTCTCTCCTGATAGGGTTTTGTTTCCAATCCCCTGATCATCCTTGTTGCCCTCCTCTGGACCCATTTCATTTATTTGTGCGTGTCTGTGTGTGTCACTAGGTGCTTTATTTTTTTGAAACGGGCGAGGACCCCATGTCCTCTACATGTTGGACTCCAGCTCCCATCAGCCCCAGCCAGCATGGCCAATGAACAGGAATGATGGGGAGTTCTAGTCCTGCAACATCCGGAGGGCCAAAGGTTCCCCAGCCATACTAAAACATTTATTCCCCGCCTTTCCTCAGTGAGCTCAAGGCAGCTAACAGAATGAGTTAAAACAATGGCTTCATACAGCCTTCTCTGACCTGGCGCTGTCCAGATATTGCAGGACTGCAATTCCCATCAGCCCCAGCTGTGTGCAGGGGGGGAGAGGACGGGTAACTTCCATTGCGTGTGTGGAGGTCTGTTGCATGACTGGAACAGCAACGTCGGAGACAACTAAGGTACCTGCTCACTATCAATGGGCAGGGAGTTCCAGAGTATAAGTGCCACCACACTAAAAGATCGATTCTTCACAAGTGTGAGGGTCTCGCTCCTGTCATCAATTGTGCTGCAGCATTCTGCAGTTCCTGGGCCAAGTGCAGGGAAACCTCACAGATTAGATCTTTGGATTCTTTGCCACCTTCTTAGTGAGCCTGTCCTTAGGCATGTTTGAGTGGGCACTGGCCCAGAAAAGCAGCCTAAAAATATTTGCTTGTTGTTATGTGTCTTCAAGCTGATTACGACTTATGGCGACCCTATGAATCAGTGACCTCCAAAACCATCTGTTATAAACAACCCAAATATTAAACATTCCTCATCCTCAGCTTTCCCAGAAAGATTCCTTCCACATTTACCTGTACCATTTTAGACGCAAGACATCTCAACTGGGATTACTTTAAAGTTGACAATGAGGAGACTGAATTTGTCAAGGATTATCAATATCTTGGCACAGTCATTAACCGAACTGAAGGCAATAGTCAAGAAATCAGAAGAAGGCTAGGACTGGAGAGAGCAGCTATGAGAGAACTAGAAAAGGTCCTCAAATGCAAAGAAGTGTCACTGAACACTAAAGTCAGGATCATTCAGACCATGGTATTAAATTTATATTCCACCCTTTCAACATGGTAAGCACTAAAAAATCTTAAACAAAACATCAGAAAAACGTCTTAAAAATGAAACATTTTAAAAGCATATTAAAAATATTTTTAAAAACATCTTAACCAATTCCAGCACAGATGCAGACTGGGATAAGGTCTCTACTTAAAAGGCTTGTTGAAAGAGGAAGGTCTTCAGTAGATGCTGAAAAGATAACAGATATGGTGCCTGTCTTATATTTGGAAAATGGAAATGGGCTGCCTTCAAGTCGCTCCCGACTTATGGAGACCCTACGAATAGGGTTTTCATGGTAAGTGGTATTCAGAGGGGGCTTACCATTGCCTTCCTCTGAGGCTGAGAGACAGTGACTGGCCCAAGGTCACCCAGTGAGCTTCATGGCTATGTGGGGATTCGAACCCTGGTCTCCCAGGTCGTAGTCCAGCACCTTAACCACTACACCACACCGGCTCTCATCTTATATTTAAGGGGAGGGAATTTCAAAGGGTAGGTGCCACCACACTAAAGATCTGCTTCCTATGTTGTGCGGACAGGACCTCCTGATAAGATGGTATCTGCACGAGACCCTCATCTGCATAGCGTAGCGATCCACTGGATATATAGAAAGGGTGAGACAATCTTTCATGATGCAGCCCTCCAATTAGATCTTTTTCCTTCTCATCCCCCCTGCTCCGGTTTCCCCAACTTTCAAGAAGTGAAGATTTACATTTTGTCCACATGGTGGTGCCATTTGTTTGATAAGTAGTCACAGGAGCTTTGCAAAGTGTTCTAGCCCTTGTCCTTGAAAGCTTTTTTAATAAAATAAAAAGTGGTACAATCTCTGGCTGGTTGCTGAGTTGCTGATGCTTTCACCTTTAACCTAAATCTCTCTCTTTCTCTGTAGTTCTAAAGCCATTCTTTCTTGCCTTGGGCTTTGTGGATAGGAGCGAAGAGCTGCAGGTCCCTTTTTTACTTCTTCCATTGTCCTGAATATTTCTAAATAGTCCAGCATTTTTCCATCCACCTCTTTCGTCTCCTCTTATTTTAAACAGAATGTGTCCGATTCCTTCAATTTCTTTATTCCTCATAGGATCTGTTGTCTTGATCAGTGCCTTTTCAAACTGCTCCAGGGAACCATTTTGGTGATTAATGGGTTAAAAGGAAAATCACTTACTTAACTTTTTTTAAAAAACCAAAAAAACACACCAGCAGATCATTTCATCAACTATTTTTAAAATGTTGTTAACCCAGATTTCTTTGTGAGAGGAAGAAAGTTCCCCAGATGAGGAGTTCTATCTTCTCAACAACCCTGTGAGGTTGGTTTAGGCTGAGGGGTGGTGAGGTGGCCAAGACCACTCATTGAACCACATGGCTCTGAGTGAAGATTTGAACTCTGGTCTCCCCAGCCTAATTCGAGCACTCTCTCTGTGGGCTAGTTCTTCTTTTTCCAATTTTTTTTTTTGTTGCTCTTAAAGTGTGATGTAGGCATGCATGTAACTCTGCCCCTTTCCTTCTCTCTTTGACCTGCTTGCCTGTGAGAGAGAGCCAGAGTGAAGTTGGGTAAGCGTGAATCTTTTCTATTTCTACCCGTTTTTGCGAAGAGTTACTTCCTGCTTTCTTGAAGGCTTACTCTGATAAAGTACTGGAACCTCTGGGGGTATCTGGTTTGTTTGAATGTATAGTTCATTCTGTCCCAAAACTTCAAGGTAAGTGATAATTTGAAAAACCCATTGTGTGTGTGTGTGTGTGTGTGTGTGTGTGTGTGTGTGTGTGTGTGTGTAGAAACCCACCATAGCTGTCATATTTATTTTTATTTTATATAAAATGTTCAGGCATAATCATAGCAGTTGTTGATTACCTCCATCGATGATTCCCAAACTTTTCTTTCCCCACGGATGACTTGAAAAGTGCTGAGGGTCTTGGCTTGGTGCTTCATTATTTTTCTGCCTGTTGTAGCAATTGTGAGGCTCTGGGCTAGATGCTGTATGATTTCTAATTGTATTTTTACTGCTTCTTTTATTTCCCATGTATTGTATCTTATTGTGTATTGAAAAATGGAAATGGACCGCCTTCAAGTCGATCCCGACTTACGGCGACCCTATGAATAGGGATTTCATGGTAAGCCGTGTTCAGAGGGGGTTTACCATTGGCTCCCTCTGAGGCTAGTCCTCCCCAGCTGGCTAGGGCCTGCTCAGCTTGCCACAGCTGCACAAGCCAGCCCCTTCCTTGTCTGCAACTGCCAGCTGGGGGCAAGTGGGCTCCTTCAGACTATGCAGTTTGCCCACGGCTGCACAGGTGGCAGGGCACGTAACCCCTGAGCCACTCACTGTGGGGGTGATCTTTAGCTGGCCCTTGACACCCAGGAGACACGAGCGGGGATTTGAACTCACAGACTCTGGACTCCCAACCAGGCTCTCCTCCCCGCTACGCTATAAGAAAAATACAATTAAAAATCAATATGCATATGTTAATGTGATGGATGTGCTGTCTCCCATCTTCAACCACAAGTCCACAGACATGGTGCAGACCACCTGAATGAAGTGTGCGGACCATAGGTAGTCCATAGACCACATTTAGGAACCCTGACCTCTTAATAAGAGAGAAAATAAATGATTACACATATACACATACACACACACACACAGACATTATCATGACATGTGTTAATGACATTCTAGCAATTCAAAATATCCTGTAATCCCAATAAACAGCGATTGATCAATAACATGTTTAACCCAGTTCATTCCAACTAAAGTAGAACTTTTTCCCTGCAAATAATGAAAAAGTGTATCCAGACAACTGATGTTCCCTACAGTTTTTGCTCCTTCTCCGCTGTTGATCCAGTGAGTGAATTGGCCACTTCGTACGGTACAATCCTAAACTTGTTGTCACAGAGGTTAAGCCCCGCTGAGGTTATAAGGAGGGGCCTTGCACCATAGTAAATGTGCTTAGTACTGCACTTAGTCTCTGCCCTCTCTTTATTTCCATTCCTGATTCTTGTAAACACTTGGCATACTTTAGGGTACAGGCTGCTTGGACTGTGCTTTTTAGCTGTTGTTGTGCTAAGTGGTGTGTGCAAGGGGAACCCCATTACTCTGCTAGCTGCTTTTGTGACACTTGGTGTTTTTGTTTTTTGGCCAGGTTTTATTCATGATCTCTTTTGTCATTGCATACCAGGGATAGCCAACGTGTTGCCCCTCCCCCAATTCTTAACACTGCAACTCCCCACATAAACCAACCCGGATCCTGCAACTATCATCTGAGTGTGCCTCCTCCAAGGGAGATGAGGAGGGTGCTTATATGAGAACGAGCCTTCTCAGTGGTGCTTATTCTCTCCCCAGGGAGATACACCTAGCACTATTATTTTCAATTTCTAGGCACCAGGCAATAACATTTTTATTCATACAGGCCTTTGGACCTTAATTTTTGCCTTATCTATATCTGTGTTACTGATGAGCATTTTGGGATGTTTTTTCTTGTTTTTAATGTTTGCTTTGTAAGTTGCTTTGGGTTCACCTTTCTGGAAAAAAGCAACTAATAAATGCAATTTATCATCATCTCTGACCATTGGCCATGGTGGCTAGGGCTGATGGGAGTTGGGAGTCTGACAACATCTGGAGGGCATCATGTTGGCTACCCCAGTTCTACAAACAAGTCTGAGCCCACTTGCCTAGATATAAATTGCATTGAGATCTGCAGGGCTTCCTTCTAAGTCAGGGATAGCCAACATGATGCCCCCCAAGTGGTGTTGCATTATAGCTCTCATCGAACACCTTGGGCTCCTTTTCGGGAGGGAGGGACATAAATGTAACAATAATATCTATATTCTGTCCTTCCTCCCAGAAGGAGACTGGGGTGGCAAACAAAAACACTAAAAGCACTTTAAAACATCATAAAAAACAAAAGACTTTAAAACATATTAAAACAAAATATCTTTAAAAAAACAACTTTAAAAGCAATTCCAGCACAGATGCAGCCTGGGATAAGGTCTCTACTTAAAAGGCTTGTTGAAAGAGGAATGTCTTCAGTAGGCACAAAAAGATAACAGAGATGCCGCCTGTGTAATATTTAACAGGAGGGAATTCCAAAATGTCAGTGCCACAATACTAAACGGTCATCCTAGTAAGATGGTATCTGCAGGAGGCCATCACCTGCAGAGTGCAGTGATCGACTGGGTATATAAGGGGTAAGACAATCTTTCAGGTACTGAATCTTGGTCCCAAGCGCCAGCACAGCCAATGGTCAGGGATGATTGCAGTGGAGGCTAATACCCATTTGAATTTGTTGGGTGGAAATCAGGGAAGCCAACAGTAGGGGGTGACAGAAAAATAGCTGGTGAGGCTAGAGCCAATGATAGATGGAGCGAACTCATTCTGGTTTGGTTCCCATCTTCCTCCCCCCGGTTGAGTTCTACAAGGGCAAAACTGAGGAGGAGAATGCTGACAGCCAGTGCCACCCCTGGACTGGTTGTATGTCATGAGGCAAACAGGTATGGGCTGGCCATGACCAGACTGAGCTTGGTGGGGCAGTTCCCTACTTGCCCTAAAGGACTAGCCTCCACTAGGTGATGGGTGTGGTAGTCCAGCAACAACTGGAGGACACCACATTTGCTATCTCTGTTCTAAGCAGGCATGTACCGGATTGCACTGTAAGTATTGTTCCATGGTGCAGGCTTGTATATCTGGAAGAGAGAAGATCATTTTGTGGATCTGCTGCCCTGCTGCGTTTCTGATCTTTCTGCTGGTTTCTCCCCACCCTGCAGGTGCGTGAGATCTGCCTGGATTTCACCCGTGGGGTTGACATGCAATGGCAGGCTATGGCTTTGATGGCTTTGCAAGAGGTAAGTGCCGAGACGGATGAGAAGGAAGGGGAGCAGTCTGCGGCTGGTTGGCCACTGTGAGAACCAGATGCTGGGCTCGGTGGGTCTTCGCCCTGATCCAGCTGTGGGGCTCTTCTTGTGTTTTTGTACTACCTCCTAAATTTTGCATCCTTAATGGCACATGACACACAGTGAAACCATGGGATTTGCTCCCACAAGAAGCAGAGGGCCTGCAATGTGGATGGCTTTAAAAGAGGGTTAGACAGATTCATGGCGGATCAGGCCACCAGTGGCTACTACCCATGATGGTTATGTTCTGCCTCCATGGTTGGAGGCAGGATGCCTCTGAGTACCAGCTGCTGGCAATCACAAGTGGGGAGAATGGTGTTGCACTCAAGTCCTGCTTGCGGGCGCCCCAGAGGTATCGGGTTGGCCACTGTTGAGAAAACAGTGCTGGACTAGATGGGTCTTCTGTCTGATCCAGCGGGGCTGCTCTTTCGTTCCTGTGATTTGGAAAGTAGCTAGGTTGATCTACGTGGTTTTTGCCAGTTTGGCAATAATAATAATAAAAACCTCCCACCATCCACCTGTTGTTTGTGCTGCCATCTCTGCGTAAGGAGATCTAACAAAGTGCCAAGCAAACATGACCCTCTTCCTTTGCACAAATAACAGGGGCTGGGAGAGGTGGGATGAGGAGGATGGACTAGGAACACTGACTTTGCAGGATCTGAGATGGGAAATCTTCCCCAACCCTTCCTGGAAAGGCCAGGCTTTGAACCTGGGACCTTCTGCATGTGAAACAGGTGCTCTGTCCACTGAGCTACAGCCTGTCCCTGGAAGGACCTGTGAGCTTGGTTCCGATATTGATCACACACACTTGGGCTGAGCATGTGCTCAGAGGGACATGGGCCCTTAATTCTGTGCCTACCCCTGAGCTACGGGCCCTTCCATGTTGCTTCCACCATTCCTGGGGTCCTGATCAAAGTGCCCCCCTCCCCTTCCAGGTTGCTGTGCAGCATATAGCAGTGGAGACGGGAGGTTGCCATGGAAGCATGACCCCCTTTGCTCTGTGTAGAATCCTTGGGAAGGAAGGGAATGGCACAGCCGTCTCCATTCCCAGGAATGTAAGAACATCAGAAGAGCCTGCTGGATCAGGCCAGTGGCCCATCTAGTTCAGCATCCTGTTGTCACAGTGGCCAACTCAGTGGGAAGCCCACAAGCAGGACCTGAGCGCAACAGCACTCTCCCCTCCTGCAGTTTCCAGAAACTGGTAGTCAGAAGCATACGGCCTCTGACTGCAGAGGCAGAGCATAGCCATCACGGCTAGTAGCCACTGATCGCCTTATCCACCATCAACATAAGGCTCGCGAGGACTGTCAGCTGATCGTTGGTGTTTGCAAAGCCCTATGCTTTGCCCACATGGATTTGTTTCAAGCTGTGCGGACAAAGGAAATCACTGCACCTGGTGATGTCATGTGATTGGCAGGTGTGGCCCTGCCCACCTGTCAAAATGTCCCATGGGTCTTAGGAGGATCTCTCTGTGCAAAAAGGCTAATAGTCTTGCATTTTACATTCGAGCTATGAAACCCTCCTCTCCAGCCAGCATACAAGTGGTGGCTTCTATCCTTTTAGCAGGCTATTGACAAAAATGGCCTTCTGTCAAGCACACTGCTGGAGGAAGAGGTGGCCGCCTTAGAATCATAGAAAAGTAGAGCTGGGAGTTTCTTATAAGGCCATTGAGTCCAACCTGCTGCTCACTGCAGGAATCCAACTTCATGCATCCCTGACAGGTGCCTGTCCAGCTGCTTCCAGTGTTGCAGAGCCCGCCACTTCCCTAGGTAATTGGTTCCATTGTCGTACCACTCTAATCATTAGGATATTTTCCCTGATGTTCAGCTGAAATCTGGCTTCCTGTAACTTCTTGCTCCCTCCTTTCTCCACACCATACATGATTTTATGTTTGCCATTTTCTGGTGCCATTCAACATGGTTCCAGTTGGGGGCAGGGGCATGGGGCAGGGGCCCTTTCCTCATGTCACTGTTGCTGGTATTCTGTCCCTCCTCCCCCATAAGAGCTGTGGGCTCAACCTCTTTAGCAGGGAGCCTGACCCACTTGTCCAGGGTCCCCACATAGTTTAAAACCCTGCAAGACCAGCATTCTACTCCATGTAGGCTCCTCTTGTGATTTAAAGCAGTCTCCCCACTGAACTTCCACCCCTATCTTGTGGAGGACTGTGAGGCTGCCAGTTGTGACACAAGGGAGTGCACCTGACTTGGACCTGGAATTGGTGGTGGTGGTGAGACAGCCTGAAAAGCGCTGTTGGGGGCAGTAAATTCCCTAAGCCAGGGATGGGCAACCTGCAGCTTTCCTGATGCTGTTGGGCTCCAACTCCCATCAGCCCCAGCCAGCATGGCCAATGTTCAGGGATGATTGGAGCTGTAGTCCAGCAATGCTGGGGGCATGCACAGTTTTCTAGTCCCTGCCATAAAATCGATAATAGGATGCCCCCCCCCTCTCTCTCTCCCCCCCCCTCTTCAAGGCCGCTGAAGCGTTTCTCATCCACCTGATGGAAGACGCTTACCTCTGCGCCATCCATGCCAAGCGCGTCACCCTCTACCCCAAGGACATTCAGCTGGCTCGGCGGATCCGTGGCATCCAAGAGGGCTTGGGTTAGCTCCCCTCTCCCTGTCTCCCTGAGCTGAGAATGCCTCTCCCAGGAACCAAAAGTCACAAGGAGCATCCCAGAAACCACAACACACTCCGGGACCTGCTTCGGAGGAGGATTGCCTCACTTGGGCCCAAAAGCACCTGTGAGGGGGAAGAACAGCCCTGATTCTTCTTTTTTGCCTCTTTGGAACTCTGAGGAAAGTTGGGCCTTCCTCCTCCGCTTTCATTATTCCCCCTTCCCCACCCCTTAATAACTAATATGGGACTCTGTATTTGTTGGTGGGGAGAGGAAGTTCATTGGATTGATGTCAGCTGTGTGAAGGGGGCGTAATACTGACTGGGCCCTATTCAGCCCCAAGTGAAGTACTTTAAAAGCCCCATTTGACTTTCGTGAGGGAATGATAAAGCACGTGATTTTAAATGGAGTGTGTGGTGTTTGTGTGCACCAACCTGTGGCCCTCCAAATGTTGCTGCACTACAGCTCCCATCATCCTTGACCATGCTGGCTGGGGCTGATGGGAGTTGGGAGCCCAGCAACCTCTGGAGAAGCAACACAGGTCCCTCGCCCCTGCTTTTAGATCTTTCTCACAGAAACCACTGGGGCTTAAAGTTTCAGTGAGATTGTACCCATAGTTTTTACTTAGGCCCCATCGGCACTATCCATTTATAGCATTATCATGCCACTTTAAGTAGCTATGGCTTCCCCAAGGAATCCTGGGAATGGTAGTTTGTGAAGGGTGCTGTTAGGAAACCTCTCCCTTGACAAAGCTACAATTCCCAGAGTGGTTTAACAGTCAATCTCTCTCTTCTCGGAGAACTGTAGCTCTGTGAGGGATTTCCTAATAACTCTCAGCACCCTTAATAGACAACAGTCCCCAGGATATTTTTTTGCGGGGGGAGGCATGACTGTTTAAAGTGGCATGACACTGCTTTAAATGTATAGTGCAGATGGGGGCTTAGAGTTTTAAACAATTGCTTTCCTTTTCTAACATGAGATTTTATCTTGCTGCCAATGAGGGTTTTTCCATGTGCTGCTGTCTCTCCCACCCCAGTGGACTCTCTAAGTACGCCTTCGCCAACCTAGTGCCTCTCCACCGAGGTTTTGGACTACAACTCCCATCAGCTCTAGCCAGCATGCTGGCTGGGGCTGATGGGAGTTGTAGTCCATACCTGGGCGGGGGCACTAAGTTGGTGAAGGCAGTTCTAGAACCTTCCATCGTCATCCTGCTGATACTCCGCCACCCCTGTTATCCCCTCCCTTCTCAGCTTTCCATTTCACCTCAGAAATGAGAACGTTAACAGGAGAGGGATAGGAGAAGCTCTCTCCCCAGCCAGATGTGAGAGGTAAGCAACCTCGCCTCATGGCTCATCCCTGCTTGGAAACTGCAGAGTGAAAATCCTGTCACCAACCTTGCAGGTGACTCCTGTGCAGAACAAAAACATGCAGGCTCTTTTGTAAATGTACAACAAACACTCACCTGGCAAGGGGGGAGAGAGAGATACACAATGGGCGAACTGAAACTGTTTTCATTCTATCTTTTGTTAATGTTTTGTGTCAAATTTTGAATAAAATGGGTTTGAACATTTCTACATCTTGCCTGTCCTGCGTGTTTAGGGTGGCAAGGAGACCATAAATGTGCTTGATTCACTGGCATAAGAACATAAAAAGAACCTGACAGGGCTTTGTACACCAAAACCAGAACCTTGAACTTAGCCCAGTAGCTAATGGGCAGCCAGTGCAATTCTTTCAGCAGTGGGGTGACATGTTGGCGGTACCCTGCCCCAATGAGCAGTTGTACTGCCACGTTTTGCACCAACTGCAGCTTCCGGACCAACCTCAAGGGCAGCCTGACATAAAGCGCATTGCAGTAATCCAGAATCGCCTTCCTCTTCCAACAAGCCTTTGAAGTAGAGATCTCCCAGTCTGCACCTGTAATTGGATTGGTTTTAAGTTGTTTAAATTGTTTTATCACTTGTGTGTTTGCTGTCCTGGGCTCTTTTGGGAGAAAAGGTGGGATATAAATTTAATATAATGAATAACAGAATCAAAAGGCCATCCTGAAGTGCAGAAACCCCAGACCGACAGCTTGCCCTCAAGAGCAAATAAAGGCCAGCTGAGCCCTTAAATGGCTGCCCACTGAGCTCATCCGGAGGAGTGCTGTTAGTTGTCCCCTGTGTTACAGAGTCCTGATTGGCCTCAAATAGAAGTTGGGCATTTAGTGTAGCCAGTCGCGTGTTGTGGAACACTCTTCCAGCAGAGATTTGGCAATCATCCCATTGCTTTTGACTTGCAGGCATGTTTAAACGTTCTCAGAATGAGCCAGTCATTCTTGCGATTACTGTTTTTATACCTTATAATTTATTGCACTTGAGTGTATTGTACTTTGATATTTTATGAGTGGGCGGTCTATAAATATTTTTATAAATAAAAGAGTTCAAATACCCCCCAAAATTAGGGGAAAATACTTTTCCCCCTCCCTAAAGAAAGCGCCAAAACACTTGGCAAATATTCTCTAGGGTGAGGGAAGACAAGCTCTTCCTCTTTTCAACAACTTTTATTTTTATTTATTTCATTATTACATTTATATCCCATCTTTCCTCCAAGGAGCTCAAGGTGGCTATAAACATGGTCCTCCCCCCTCCTGATTTTATCCTCAAGCACCCCTATGTGGTAGGTTAGCCTAAGAGACAAGGACTGGCCCAAGGTCACCCAGTAAACTTCATGGGGAAGCAGGGATTTGAACTTTGGTCTTCTAAGCCCTAGTCCAGCACTCTAACCACTACACCACACTGGCTGTCCCATCTTGATTTATTTTTAAACCAGAAGGCTTACAGGGGAAATTATAATTTTAATAGATTTTTTTCTAGACCATCTTTTATGGTGTACATATGCCCCCCCCCCGCTAAAACCCTGAAATTATTCATGGCACCAACACTTCATCTTCAGAGGGTGTGAAAAAAAAGCTTGCTCTTCTCTGACATTTCCCAAGGTTAAAACCATGGTGAAAAGTGTTTCTGAAGTGATAACCCTTTGTTGCCATGTCAAGGGCAATTGCAGGAGGCCATTTGGAAACTCTCTTGCGTCCATGAAATGTTAAGTCTTTATTGAATGGGTTTTGTTTTGAAAAAGAAATAGTGTGCTTATCTGGCCATGAGAACTCAAGACTCAGGTGATTTATTTGAACCAAATTTGGTACGTAGGACTCCTCTAGGACAAGGTGCTTTTAGCTGGATAGACACAGCAGGAAGTTGGGGAAACTGGGGGTTTCTGGGCTAATATGGGGGAGGAATTGGTACCCATCTCTGCGACTAATGCTCTGATTGACATGAAATTTCATACAAGATAACATAAGCAGAGACTTGCAGGATCAGGCCAAGGCCTATCATAGCACAAAATCCTGTTCTTACTGTGGCCAACCAGACGCCTCTTGCAAAGGCCCTCAAGCAGAACTTGAGTGCAACAGCACTACTCTCCTTACTTGCAATTCCCAGCAACTGGAAATTGCAAGCAAGGCATCCTGCCTCCGACAACGGTGGGAGAACATTGGAAGCTGCCTTAAACTGAGTCAGACCACTGATCAGAACTGTCTACACTGACAGCAGCTCTTCAGGGTTTCAGACCGCGGACACTCCCAGCACTGCCCGGAGATGCCAGGTGTTGAACCTGGGAGGACCTTCTGCTTGCAAAGCAGATGCTGTACCCCTGAGCTATGGCCCTTCCATTATGGTTAGTAGCCATTGATAGGCCTTATCCTCCATGAGTTTGTCTAAACGTTTTCTTTCTAAAATTATCCCGGTTTGATCTCAAAACACTGGTGTACATGTCATTGGAAACATCTCACTAGAACACTCTTCTTCAACCTTGGGTCCCCAGATGTTGGATTACAACTCCCATCATCCTTGGCCATTGGCTAAACTGGCTGGGATTGATGGGAGTTGTAGTCCAACAACATCTGGGGACCCAAGGTTGAACGACACTGCTCTAGAAGGTATTGAAAAGCCCCTGTTCTGAACACTGCATAGTGAGTACACATTTTCTATTATTATTTGATATGGGATTAAGATGGTGGCCATGCATCTAGGCTACTAACTGCAGAGTTTTGTCCCTTCTTGCATGAACATTTGATCACAAGTAGGGTGGATTGTGGTGATGTGGAATCGAGACACCACACTGCTGCATCACTTCCCTCCTGGTGTCAGCACATGTGCCAGAGCTCTGTGGTATGGCTTATGAGCATAGGCGGGCTTAGAGGACAGTGGGGCCGGAGTTTTTTGTGGGGCTCAGAATGTTGGGGCTCTACCTTGCAAGGGTGGTGGTGTTTTCTGAGCTCCTGCGGAGCAGTGCTTCTGGAGGATTGGCAGTGGCCCAAAGCTGATTTGGGGTGCACATTCCTAGCTCTTAATTAATGTCTGCATTCATTGGGTGTTCTGGCATGGAAGGGCCGTGATTGGCAGTGCCTTGCATCCAAAGGAAGCATTGGGCCAGAGGCAGTTGTAGAACGCACTCTCCCAAATATGAGGGTGCACGATAAGGGGTGACCCAAAGCTTATTAGGAACAGAGGAAGCTGCCTTATACTGAGTCAGACCCTTGGTCCATCTAGCTCAGTATTGTCTACACTGACTGGCAGTGGCTCCCAAGGGCTTCAGGCAGAGGGGCTCTCCCAGATCTGTCTGGAAATGGTGGCGATTGAACCTGAGACCTGATGCCTGCAAAGCACATACTCCACCACTGAGCTCCAGCCCTTCCCCAACATTCACACCCCCAATTTAAAGGAGAGTGTTGGGGAAAGTGTCTAATTGGATGACAAAGCCAGTAAACCTCCCAAATGTCAGAATAACAACCCCACCTCCCTTTTTCTCTAAAAGAACCTACTACGCAAAGCATTTCTGCAGGACAGACATTTTTTAAAATCTTCCCATGTACACGGAACCCAAATAACGGGCTCAACAGCCCACACTAAGGCCCTGAACCGGCTGACTTGACAGTGTTTTTCCCTTGACTGAAGAGGAGGAGGGGGGTGCTATTTATGGAGGGGGGGAGGTCTCTTGTATGGCCTGGAGATAACCTTTGCCCCAGATGCGCAGCAGAGGTTTCTGTTTGCGGGGGTTGGAATGACTGCAGTCTGTGGGTGGAAAATATTGTGTGGGGTGGTGCTTTCTGTCCCTCCCCGCCCCCAAGCCTCCATTCATGTCCCTGGATATATATCCGTTAGGCCTCATTGCACCCACATAGCAATGCTTACCGCTACACTCCTCCTGCTTCTGCTGGCTATAGCGGTGCTGAGCAGGCGGCATGTGGGCCTCTGCTGGTGGAAGGACTCGAGGGAGCTGCCTGGCCCTTGGGCTTTGCCCTTTGTTGGCAATCTCTTCCACATGTTCCATTCCGACCTTCCCATCCACTTCCTTGACTTAGCCCAGCGATATGGACCCATCTATCGCCTCCGCCTTGGGAACAAAGGTGAACCTGAGGACCTGGCGGGTGGCAGGCCTGGGATGGGGGTGGATGGGCGCTGCAGTCGGCAAGGGTCAAAACCTGTTCCCCAAGGCACTGAATTAAGTCCTTTACCATTTTATATTATCTGGCAATGTTACTATCTTGCTGCTGCTGGGTGGTGGTGGTGGGTTGTCTTTCTTTTTTGGCCTTCTTGTTTCTACATTTTAATTTTCAAAGATCACATTTATTTTCCTGTTTTTGTGGTTGTTACTCCTTTTTTTTAACGATTAGCCAATATATTTAGACATATTCATATAAGAAATTTTTACACATAAAGGTGATAACAACACAAATATTGATTCTTGTTTTAAAAATCTGTAAGTTTTTATATTCTTAATTCTACATTTTAAGTTTTAGAAGATAACATTTACTTTCCTTTTATTTTTTTTAATTAGCCACTTTATTTATACATATCCATAAATGAAAATACATATGACATTGCAATAATGCAAAGTATTTTAAAAAAATGCAATGATTTCTATTATTTTCATAAAACAGGGAAATAGAATGAGAATACAGAATTCCTTTTGCCCAAATCAAAGAAAAATGGTAATTTAATGAGTTTTAAGAAGATGAAACAATACCCTGCATTTCCTGATTTGATTTTGATTTAATTGGAGTATATTACAAAAAACTTCCAGTTATCTGTGTGGATTATCTACTGTCCCAGAGTGTATTTGAAGTGAATGATTTTTTAAAAAATGATTAAATCTTGGCTTTTTTATTCTTGTTTTGTATGCCACTTTTTGAATAACTCTTTAAATAGAAATGTAGCTTTTTGTATTAAAGTCAACAGCAATGGGGAGCCTATCCATTAGAACAGACCCATTAAAATCAGTGGACATCTATTGATTTCAGTGAGTCTATTGTGAGTATGATTAATGCTGGATATTACCCATAAAGTTTTGTGTTAAGCAAGATCCCTTTTCTGAGCAGAGCCCTTGGTAAGCTACTTATTTGTTCCTTATTTCCGTAGTAATTATAGCTTCTGAATCTAAGAAGCTGCTTTATTATACACTGAATTAGTTCAAAATTGGCTGTTCTTTAAAAAAAAAAATTGAAATATTTTTATATTATCAAGTAAATTCAGTGTAACATTTACAAGAATATGTCAAAAATACTTCTTGTTTGTAATATATGTAAGAAGAAAACTGAGCAAGTTATAGCAACATATAATCAATACCCACGCATGAAATACCTAGGTCTCCCTTAATATACCAGACCACACAATCCTAATTATTTAAAAAACAAAGAGTCCTGTGGCGCTATAAAGAACTGTTATGGAATAAGCTTGCATAGATTACAATCCACAAAAATTAATGCCATAATAAATGTAAGTCTTTAAGGGACCACGAGACTGTTGTTTTTGCTGCAAACCCCCTAGAATGTGGCTGCCCCTCTACACATTGTTCCAATTATTTAAGTTTTCCGGATATTCTTCTTAATTCCATAGCATGACTATGGAATATTAACAATTCCAAATGGCTCCTGTCCTTTCCCAATCAGATCTTAGTGTTCCAATTTCCTTCAAAGGACAGGCAAATAAAATTCTGGCCAGTGTTAAGTAGGTATGTTTCCTGTGGTTGCATTTTTGTTTTGTTTGGAATATTAGCGTCATTAACATATATCAACCAACTGGGTGCCATTCTAACTGGGTAAGTTAAATTAATGATCTTGAGCCAATCATTTCTTAATCATAATGAGCCAATCATTTCTTGCTTTTCTGTGGCAAAACTACCTATTCTGCCTCTGCAGGGGCTCTCCACGGTTTCAGGCAGAGCACCTTATTCTCCTTGTCCCTGAGAGCATGCCATTGATGCTGCTGACCCAGGGTCCTTTACCAACTGAGATAGCAGGGATTTAACTTTGGATCTTCTGCTTACCAAAAAAAGGTTTTATACCTGAGTTATCACCACTCTGTACATTCAACAATCTGTCTGCACTTTCCGGAAACAACTGAGGACATTTTTGTTGTGATAAACTTTCCCAGCTGGACGAAAAGGTTTCTGGGTGCCCACTTGGTATTGTTTTTGTTTTGTTTTGTTTTTAAATGACATTATTGGAGTTACTATATACTACGAATATCAGTATAGGACACAAAATATGCATTTAATACAAATGTTAAAACATTTAACCATGAACAGTGGTCAAGGCATTGTTAAGAGTGTTAAATATACAAATAATGAAATATCAACTAAAGAGTCGGGTCAGGCGCAAAAAGAATAAAGAAAAAAAACTTTTTGAGAAAATCAAAGTTTTCTGTTCTATTTGCAGAGCGTGCCAGACCACTGAGTCCATATTTATTGCCTGGGAGGCGTATCTATATTTTTAGTTGCAGTCATCCAGTTGTTATAATTTTCATAAATTCAAAAAAAAAGTGTATTTGTCCAGTTAGATATTCTGTGTGGTTGCCTCTGTTTCACCCTAGATTTTTTCCCTCCTGACACACACACACACACACAAACACACACTCACTCACACGGTACTGTCTCTAGTGCAGAGATTACCTGAAGTGGAATAAGGATGATGGGGATCTATTGTAACACATTTTATTTCCACTATGTGGCATTCTTTTTATCTGCTGCTTTCTGCATTGTTTAAAACTTTTTAAAGCTATTTTATTGCATTTTGTACATCGCTTGGAGACGTGTGGAAGGTGATTAATAATAATAATAATGTTGCATGCCACCCCAATCTCTTGAGTGGTGAGTTTTCTAGGGGTCCCTGCGCTTGCCCAGGGTTTGGTTGCCTTGGGAAGAAGATCAGCGGAGACTGTGGTGTCTTTATGAAATATGGTTTATTTATTTACACACATTCCAACCCGAGCTTAGGATGGAGGGGTTCAAGGCATCAGCAGTCCAATATCCAGCTTTTCCATCAGGGTTACAGGAGGCATCCTACAGCCATGGTGCAGAGAGCCAGTCTCTCTGCCTGCCTCCAGTTCCCAGCCTTTCTTAGACACAACTCACTACACAAGCCACTACTAGGCTCCAGAGGGGTGGGGGGAGGCTCTCCTGAAGAGTTTCAATGACAAAAGGGTCTCCCTGGCCCATTCACCAGTTGATGGGCACCTGATAGACCCATTAACCCACCTGGCCACTCTATTAGATTAACAAAAGAAACTCATCTGACCAGCAGAGCGGGTTTCTCAACCCCAGGCACAGGATTCCAAATAAGAGGCTGGAAGGGGACTCATAGAAATTATCCATCTCAACCCCAAACCCATAACAATAAAGATGATGATGATGATGATAATACAAGGATTTGGGGGTTTGATCATTTCATTAAAACGATCTGCCCTGAATGTCTCACAGCAGAAGCATAAGAGACATAGAGTGGTGCAGTGGGTTAGAGGGTTGGACTAGGACCTGGGAAACCAGGGTTCAAATCCTCACTCAGCCAATGAACCCCACTGGGTGTCTGTTGTCTCTCAGCCTAATCTACCTCACAGGGTTGTTGTGAGGATAGCATGGGGAGAGGAAGAACAATTTACATCTTGAGCTTCTAGGAAGAAAAGTGGGATAGAAATATAATGGTAAATACATTTTAAAAATTCCACCACCACTCATGTAAATTTGGAGGGTGTGTGTTACATCTCACACATTTTACTCTTTAGAGTGTGTACAAGTAGAGGAAGAGACTATATTTCCAGGAGGGTTTTAAGCAGAATTTGTATAAAACTGGGGTGTTGCTAGAAACTAATAAACTGCATTATACAAAACAGACAAAAGAAAGGTACTTCTTCACACAGCACGCAGTTAAACCATGGAATTTGCTCCCACATAAGACAGGAACAGTCACCACCGTGGATGGCTTTAAAAGAGGATTAGACAAATTCATGGGGGGGAAAGCTATCCATAGTCGGAGGCGATATGCTTCCGAATACCAGTTGCCAGTAGCCGCAGGAGAGACGAGTGCTCTTGCACTCAGGTCCTGCTTGTGGGCTTCCCATGGGCATCTGGTTGACTACTGTGAAAAGAGGATCCTGGCCTAGATGGGCCACTGGCCTGATCTTCTGATGTTCTTATGTATGTCTTTTGCAACTGGCTGTGCTATTGCGGGTTGTAGTAAAAACTGGAAAAAAGAAAACACCAAAGTTGATTTGACAAACCTGCCCACTCGATATAAGCAGCTTTTCAACCTCTCTTTCTTTCTGCCTTTTCTCTCTGTTAGACATTGTGATTCTGAACAATTCGGATCTAATCCATGAAGCGCTGGTGCAGAAATGGTCTGACTTTGCCGGACGGCCTCACGGTTTTGTTGGTAATCTTGGCTGGATGGAGAAGATGTGCATATAAAAGCTGTTTGGAACACAGCAACAAACCATGGCTGCTTAAAAACAAACATGATTTTATAGCCTAGTTTGTTTTTCTCCCCTATATGTTGTTAGTAAACAATTTCCTGAGTTTGAAGATAACAGGAACCACAGTAGGGTTGCCAGGTTCATGGCCTGAGACTGATCCTGAATCTTTAGGAGAAGAGAAAGTCAGCCAAGCGCAGGTGTTCTCGCAACTCTGTAATGGGAAAAACCACAAGGTGGAATTCTCCCTTCCCTCTGCACAACTTTTAAAGATACAGAAGACCTCTTGGTTGCCAGGCCCAGCCTCTAAGATGTCTTCTGTATCTTTAAAAGTTGTGTAGGGGGGAGGGAGAATTCCACCTTGTGGTTTTTCCCATTACAGGGTTGCCAGAACACCTGCACTTGGCTGACTTTCTCTTCTAAAGGTACAGGATCAGTCTCAGGCCATGAACCCGGCAACCCTAAAACACAGTATATTCAATCACCTTGTCTCCTGAACGGGGATGACCCTTAGGCTCATGCTTGTAACAACAAGCCTTGGCTTATTGTTACATCTGAACCTGACCATAGAGTCAAGGAGAGAATGCTGAGAGTTGTTAGGGGACCCCTCTTCTCCTCACAAGGCTGCAATTGTCAGAGTGGTTTCAGTCTCTCTTCCCAGAGAACTCTGGAAATTGTAGCTCTGTGAGGGGAAAAGGAGTCTCCTAGCAAGTCTCAGCACCCTTAACAAATTAACTTCCCAGTATTAGCCATGACAATTTAATATGGAATAATAATGGAATAAATGTATGGTGTGAATGTGGTCACTGTGCCAATGCCCCCCCCCGGAACAATATGTTTATTGTAAAGTTTTCAAATGCATAGAATGACAGAATATAAAGTCCAACAGCTGAAGAAAACGACCCCAATTCAATCAACCAATCTAATAATAACATTAAGAGAGAAGAAGAGAGAGAGAAGAAAAAGGGGGAAGGAGAAGCAGAAGAGAAGATGGAGAGCAAATTGCATTGCAAATGTTGAAAGTCACTTTCTTTTACTGTGAGGGAGTTCTGAACCAGTTTTGAACCATAATCCTCCTCTTCCTCCTCCACCACTATGAATTGACTTTGCAAATCAGAGAGAGCAATGTGCGTTGAATACTTATCAGCCACAAAAGAAATACAATTTAGTGCTGAGTGCAGAATACAGCTTCCTAACAATTTTGGATGCCAAGCTTCTAGTCCTTCAGCTACCCAAGAAAGTACAGTGGGGGTTGTAGTGGAATAGAAACATACAGCTCTGGGACTTTTTTGACAGCAGGAGCAACAATGTCATTTGCCCTGAGATGCAAATTGAGGCTATGGCCCCATCTGTACTATATATTTTGTTATGTGCCTTCAAGTCGATTCCAACTTATGGCGACCCTATGAATCAGTGACCTCCAAGAGCATCTGTCATGAACCACCCTGTTCAGATCTTGTAAGTTCAGGTCTGTGGCTTCCTTGATGGAATCAATCCATCTCTTGTTTGGCCTTCCTCTTTTTCTACTCCCTTCTGTTTTTCCAAGCATTATTGTCTTTTCTAATGAATCATGTCTTCTCATTTTGTGTCCAAAGTATGATAACCGCGGGGAAGCACCATGTTGCAAGTCAGTTCAGGGAACACAACATCTTGGCCTGTCCCTGTTCCCCGGGAGCCTTCAGCAACAAGAAGCAGTCAAACAATAGCCAAGGACTTGGATGAGATCTATGGGGAGGATTTATCATTTGACACAGCATCAAGCACTCTTAACTTTTCTAAAATGCCATGCAACTGACCTCCAGTTGTCTTTTTTTGTTTTCTAAATCTAGTTCCCTTTTTCCAATTTAATCATCGTCTTTGCTGATAAGGATAGCCTTTCTTTCTTTCTCTTTTGACTAGGTCTTATCAGTTTACATGTTTCCCAAGGCGTTTTGGGGGCCCCAGGTGGAAAATCCAAAGGGCATCCTCTCCCTCTCCTTCCTCCAGCACTCACCCATTCCTCACATTTAATTTGGCCCCCTGAACCTCCGCCTCTTTGCCCTCCATATTTTTTACCACAGCACCTCATGTTGCTCGCCTTTGGCAATTAAGGTCTTTTTTGTGGAACCTATGCCCCTTCTGTTTTGTTTAATCTCGACGTCCGCTTGGAGTTGCTTTACTTGCTTCTATCATTGTATAGAAATTGTTTTTACTTGTAAGGTTATAACAGGGGTAGACAACGTGGTGCCCTCAGATGTTGCTAGACTATAACTCCCATCATCCCTGGCACTTGGCCATGTTAACCAAGGCTGATGGGAGTTGGAGTCCAGCAACAGCTGGAGGGCACCACATTGGCTATCCCTGGATTATATTATAATAAACTGCCACATGACTTTATAGGGAAGGTCAGGTAAGTCATCGTAGAATAAATTAATTGATTAATTATTGCACCACTAAAAATAAGAGTTGTAGGTACAGAATTTCAGCCTGAAAGATAGAACAGGAACACTCTGCACTGCAACACTGTGCAGGCCAGACTTTTTAAAAATATACCTGTCTAAATCAGGGGTTCCCAAACTTTCCCCCCCCCACAGATCACTTGAAAATTGCTGAGGGCTTTGGCAGACCACTTAGTGGGTTTTCTGCTGGTTTCAGCCATTGTAATGGGTTGTGCTGGATGCTGTATGATGTTACTTGTTACTTGTACTGTATTTTATTTATTTATCTATCTATTTATTAAATTTATATCCCGCCCTTCCTCCCAGGAGGAAACCAGGGTGGCAAACAAAACACTAAAAACACTCTAAATCATCTTAAAAGACTAAAATATATTAAAACAAAACATCTTTAAAAACACATTAAAAAAATCTTTATAATATTTTTTTAAAAAACACTTTAAAAACACCTTAATAAGCAATTTCAGCACAGACGCAGACTGGAATAAGGTCTCAACTTAAAAGGCTTGTTGAAAGAGGAAAGTCTTCAGTAGGCACTGAAAAGATGACAGAGATGGTGCCTGTCTAATATTTGAAAATGGAAATGGTGATCTTTAGCTGGCCGTTGACATCCAGGAGACACGAGCAGGGATTTGAACTCACAGACTCTGGACTCTCAGCCAGGTTCTCTTCCCCACTGCTACACCAGCTGCAGGTCTAATATTTAAGGGGAGGGCATTCCAAAGGGTCAGTGCCACAGCACTAAAGGCCTGCGTCCTATGTTTTGCAGAACAGACCTGATAAAATGGTATCTTCAGCAGGCCTTCACCTGCAGAGCTTAGTGATCAAGTGGGTATATAAAGTGTAAGACTATCTTTCAGGTATCCTGATCCCAAGCAGTATAGGGCTTTGTTAACCAAAACCAGAACCTTGAACTTGGCCTGGTAACTAACAGGCAGTTGTTGTTGTTATGTGTCTCCAAGTCGACTACGACTTATGGCGACCCTATGAATCAGTGACCTCCAAGAGCATCTGTCATGAACCACCCTGTTCAGATCTTATAAGTTCAGGTCTGTGGCTTCATTTATGGAATCAATCCATCTCTTGTTTGGCCTTCCTCTTTTTCTACTTCCTTCTGCTTTTCCAAGCATTATTGTCTTTTCTAATGAATCATGTCTTCTCATTATGTGTCCAAAGTATGATAACCTCAGTTTCATCATTTTAGCTTCTAGTGATAGTTCTGGTTTAATTTGTTCTAACACCCAATTATTTGTCTTTTTTGCAGTGCATGGTATCCGCAAAGCTCTTCTCCAACACCACATTTCAAATGTTGATTTTTCTCTTATCAGCTTTTTTCACTGTCCAACTTTCACATCCATACATAGAGATCGGAAATACCATGGTCTGAATGGTCCTGACTTTAGTGTTCAGTGATACATCTTTTCATTTGAGGACCTTTTCTAGTTCTCTCACAGCTGCCCTCCCCAGTTCTAGCCTTCTTCTGATTTCTTGACTGTTGTCTCCATTTTGGTTAATGACTGTGCCAAGGTATTAATAATCCTTGACAAGTCATGGCTTCTGTCAAAGAATCCCAGGAACTGTAGTTTGTGAAGGGTGCTGAGAGTTGTTAGGTGACCCCTATTCCCCTCAGAGAGCTACAGTTCTCAGAGTGGTTTAACAATCAATCCCTCTTCCCAGGGAACTCCAGGAACTGTAGCTCTGTGATGGAGTTAGGGGTCTCTTAACAACTCTCAGCATCCTTCACAAACTATACTTCCCAGGATTCTGTGGGGGAAACCATGACTGTTTAAAGTGGGATAATAGTGCTTTAAATGTAGAGTGCATATGGGGCCCAACCTAACAGTTAAAAAGCATGGGGGGGGAGAGGGGAAAGGACAGATCTCAGGCCCTCTTGGCCACCCCCTAGCGATACCCCTGCCTGTGCCCCTTAAGCTAGCACTCAGGTGCTGTGGAGGTCCTTCCTCCATTGCCAGCATTGAACATTGAGAACAAAGTATTGGCCTTGCAAATCTATTATGACGGTAAAAGCAGCATCTTTAGTACAAAGGTATGCTCCGGTATGGATAAGGATAGCCTTTCTTTCTTTCTCTTTTGACTAGGTCTTATCAGTTTGCATTGTCTCCATTTTGGTTAATGATTGTGCCAAGATACTGATAATCCTTGACAAGTTCAGTGTCCTCATTGTCAACTGTAAAGTTGCATAAATCTTCTGTTGTCATTACTTTAGTCTTTTTGACGTTCTGCTTTAGTCCTGCTTTTGTGCTTTCCTCTTTAACTTTCATCAGCATTCGTTTCAAATCATTACTGGTTTCTGCTAGTAGTATGGTATCATCTGCATATCTTAAATTATTGATATTTCTCCCTCCAATTTTCACACCTCCTTCTTCTTGGTCCAATCCTGCTTTCCGTATGATATGTTCTGCGTATAGATTAAATAAACAGGGTGATAAAATACACTCCTGTCTTACACCCTTTCTGATGGGGAACAAATCGGTTTCTCCATATTCTGTCCTTACAGTAGCCTCTTGTGCAGAGTATAGGTTGTGCATCAGGACAATCAGATGCTGTGGCACCCCCATTTCTTTTAAAGCATTCCATAGTTTTGCATGATCTACACAGTCAGAGGCTTTGCTGTAATCTATAAAGCACAGGGTGATTTTCTTCTGAAATTCCTTGGTCCGTTCCATTATCCAACGTATGCTTGCGATATGATCTCTGGTACGTCTTCCCTTTCTAAATCCAGCTTGGACGTCTGGCATTTCTCGTTCCATATATGGCAAGAGCCTTTGTTTTAGAATCTTGAGCATTACTTTACTTGCATGGGATATTAAGGCAATAGTTCGATAATTTCTGCCTTCCCTGGGATCCCCTTTCTTTGGAATTGGGATGTATATGGAACGCTTCCAGTCTGTGGGCCATTGTTTAGTTTTCCATATTTCTTGACAGATTTTAGTCAAAATTTGGACTGATTCAGTCTCAGTAGCTTGTAGCAACTCTATTGGTATGCCGTCTATTCCTGGTGATTTGTTTCTTCCAAGTATTTTAAGAGCAGCTTTCACCTCACATTCTAAAATTTCTGGTTCTTCATCATATGGTTCCTCTGTGAATGAATCTGTCATCCTGGCATCTCTTTTATGGAGGTCTTCAGTGTATTGCTTCCATCTTCCTTTTATTTCATCTCAGTCAGTCAGTGTGTTCCCCTGTTGATTATTCAACATCCCTACTCTTGGTTTAAATTTCCCTTTTGTTTCTCTAATCTTTTGGAATAGGGCTCTTGTTCTACCCTTTTTGTTGTCCTCTTCTATTTCTATACAGTAACTATTGTAATAGTTCTCTTTGTCCCTACATACTAGTCGCTGTATTGTTGCATTTAGGGTGTTTCTATCTCCTTTTGCTTTTGCTTTCCTTCTCTCTTTAACCATTTGAAGAGTTTCTTCAGTCATCCGTTGGGGTCTTTCTCTCTTTTTAACTAGAGGTATTGCCTTTTTGCATTCTTCTCTGATAACGTCTCTGACTTCATTCCGTAGTTCTTCTGGTTCTCTGTCAACTAAGTTTAAAGCCTCAAACCGGTTCCTTATTTGATTTTTATATGCTTCTGGGATGTTATTTAAATTGTATTTTGGTGTTATGATTGCTTTGTTGGTCGTCTTTAGCTTTACTCTGATTTTCGATACGACCAGTTCATGATCTGTACCGCAGTCTGCTCCTGGTCTTGTTTTTGCAGAAAGTATGGAACTTCTCCACCTTCTGCTACCAATTATATAATCAATTTGATTCCTATATTGACCATTTGGTGATGTCCATGTGTATAGTTGTCTTTTCGGTTGTTCAAAAAATGTATTCACAAGAAACAAATTATTGGCTTCACAGAATTCAGTAAGTCTTTCTCCTGCTTCGTTTCTGTCTCCTAGGCCCCATTTCCCCACAATTCCTAATTCTTCTCTGTTCCCTACTTTTGCATTCCAGTCCCCCATGATTATCAGCACATCTTGTTTTGGTGTGTGATCAATTTCTTCCTGTACTTCTGCATAAAATCTCTCCAATTCTTCTTCTTCCGCATTTGCCGTTTGAGCATGGACTTGGATGATGGTTATGTTGATAGGTTTCCAATTTAATCTCATTGATATCACTCGCTCAGACCTTGCATTGTAGCTCCTAATTGCTCTTGCTACATGACTTCTCACTATTAAAGCAACCCCATTTCTTCTTAATTTCTCATTTCCTGCATAAAATATTTTGTAGTTGCCTGATTGAAAATGTCCCATTCCCGTCCATTTTAGTTCGCTCACACCAAGTATTGTAATGTTGATGCGTTCCATTTCTTGGTTGACAATTTCTAACTTTCCTTGGTTCATGCTTTTCACATTCCATGTTCCTATTGTGTGTGTTCTACAACTCCGGACTCTCCTTTCGCATCTGTGCGCATCAGCCTCTGGGCTTCCTTTCGGCTTTGACCCAGCTGCGTCATTAGTCACAGCGCTACTCGTACTTGTCCTTTGTTCTTCCCCAGTAGCTCGGTGAGTGCCTTCTGACCTGGGGGTCTCATCTTCCAGCACTATCTCGTGTTGCATTTTGGATACTCTGTTCATAGGGTTTTCGTGGTAAAAGGTATTCAGAGGTAGTTTACCATTGCCTTCCTCTGAGTTTGGATGCATCTTAGTCTGGTGTCTCAGCTTTGACTATTCCGCCTTGCATGCGCCTGCTAGGAGTCTAGCCTTTTGGTCTAGCCTCCTGACGGCATTGCTCTCAGCTTCTTCAACACTCTCAAACCCCCTCACCACGTTAAGGTGCGCATCCGAAGAGGAGGAGAGGCAGTACAAATTGTAAATCAATAAAATATAGTATAAGAAGTAAAAGAAACAACAAATATCAATATGAATATTTAATGTGGTGACGTGATGGACCACCTGAATGAAGCTCACAAACCACTGGTGGTCCATGCACCAGAGTCTGGAAACCCCTCATCTAGATAGCACACACAGATACACACAACGCAGTTACAAACTGTTAGCGTTTCACAGGAGGGTTTCAAGCATATACAGGGAAATTTAGGTTTGTGCAATTAAAGTGGATTAAAGCCCTCGTATCGCCCTAGCACAACAAATCCACTTTTTAAAAGAAACAAACGTTTTGTGGTTAGGAAGTGATGGGGAAATGGTCATATAAGCTAAGGGCCCATCCATACCTTACCGCAAAATCTGCATTTTCCACATTCGGTTGGTGGCTTTGAGATCCATACATGTCCTGTTTGTGGTTGGATTATTGTGAAATCTACCTCAGATTTCTGCAATTTCCTTGCACAGCCATTTCTCCAGGCGCTGGCAGCTCCTCTCGCACACACGCCTCCAACCTTTCCTCCTGCACTTTCTCTTCCACAGCTGGCACACACGGGGCGAAGAAATCCATCAACAGTGGCTGTTCTCCAGTCTGTAGTTCATCTTTCCCAGGACCCTTTCTTCCTCCTGCACTGCTTCTTTAACAGCAGACACACATGGGGCAGAGAAATCTATCAGCAGCATCTCTTCTCCAGCCTCTACCCCACTTTCTTCCAAGGCATCTTCCTCTTCATTTTCCAACCTGCCCTTCTTCAACTCTTGGGACTTCACTTTCCACTTTCTGCTGTCTTCCCCCCTGGCAGGCTCCTGGACAATCAAGGCCTCTTTGCCCTCCTCCGCTACTGACTGCAACTCCTCACAGTCCAAGCCCTCCAGCTGCCCATCCATTCTCTGGATCTCTTCAGCCAGCCCAGTCTGGGTGCTCTGCAGCTGGACTCCTGGGTCACTCTCAACCCCTTGCAGAGACTGATCAGGCAGCGCTCTCACCTCCTCACATGGGGTCTCCTTTTTCTCTCCAAAGGGGCTTTCCATTCTCCCTCCAAATCTCTGGTCTTCCTGTTGCTCTCGTTGCCTTTGCTGCTGATCTTTCTCAATCTGTTCTGCTTGCTGCTGGAACATCAATTCCTTCTGTTTCAGGAGTGCTGCTAGTTCTCCCTCCATCTTGAGTCAGGCACACCTTGCTCCCAATGCTTCTTCCAGGAAACTCAATCCCACTCCGACACCAGTGCAGCGCACCACCCCAATCTCCGAGCGGTGAGAGATCTCCAGGGGTCCCTGCACTTGCCCAGGGTTTGGTTTCCTTGGAAAGAAGGTGAGCAGAGACTGTGGTGTGCTTTAGGAAATACGGTTTTCATTTACACACATTCCAACCTGAACTTAAGATGGAGGGGTTCAAGACGTGAGCAGTCCAAAAGAGCTTGCTTTTCCATTGGATTAGGAGGCATCCTGAAGCGATTGTTAGGGAGCAGGCCTCTCTGCATGTCTCCAGTTCCCAGTCTTTCCTCTAACTAGCTAAAAACACAGGCCTCTCTTAGACCCCAGGAAGGTGGGGGGTGGGCTCTCCTGAAGAGTTTCAATAGCAATAGGATCTCCCTGGCCCATTTTCCTGTTAATGGGTACTTAACAAACCCATTAGCCCACCTGGCTATTAGATTAAGAAAGGAGACTCATCAGGCCAGCGGAGCAGGTTTCTCAGTTGCAGAGCCCACCTCCAGGTGCAGGGTTCCAAATCAGAGGCTGGAAGGGGACTCATAGATATAATCTATCTCAACCCTCAAACCCATAACATTTTATCTGAACCCCTTAGAGTTTTTCACGATTAAGCAGTATACCCATTCTCTTAAGTAAAACATAAAATAAGAGCCCCAAATCAATTTTAATTTTGCAACCTGAAGTTGCCGATATGTGATTGAATCCCACCCATAAGATGGTGACAGTATTGATAGAAGAATCTGTCCATTTTGGTTCTCTCAGTTTCTCTTTTTTCTAGTCTGAGGCTATAAGCACACTAGTCGCCTACAGCAAAGTGTTTCCATTGGCCACACCTGGATGGGAAATGGGTTGATCTGCCAATCAGTTGTGAAATCTCTTTGAAGTGAATTAAAAAACACTCCAGCTGCTCACATCAGGTTTTACAGTAAAAAGGGGCGGGGTTTGCTCCCATTTTCAGAAGAGGGAAGTAGAGATGCACTGAAACCTGCAGAACAATGTGTGTCTCTACCCTTAAATTCAATTCTCTCTATTTCCACACATTGCAAATTTTGTTTTAAAAATCCTCATGAAAACCTCTTGCAACATTTGAGTGTGAATTTCTTCCAATACCACCATTTTTGTATGCAGTTTGGACTAGTACACATATTTTTGTAAGCAATTTCCCCTCACATAATTCGCATGCTATTTTCCCTAACATATTTGTTTATTTAAAGTCATACCCCACCCTTCCTCATATAGGAGCCCAGGGTATGTATTAGGGTAAAGTATGCGTAGAATATATATATATGCATTCATACGCACACATTTACCCTAATATATTTACTCATCATTTGGCTGGAGAACTGCAATGCAGAATTTGGAGACGTGCAAATTGGGGAGCAAGGCAATGTTTTGCACGGTGTCAGAAAGTGTGAATTAGTTAGGTTCACCTTGGAAAGTGAACTGAAGTGCTTCCCCAATCCCTCCCTGCAGGAAACCTTATTTCATATGGAGGCAAGGATCTTTCCTTGGGCAACTATACCCCAGCCTGGCGCTTGCAGAGGAAAATGACCCACGTGTCTTTCCAGCGTTGCCTGCGGGGAAACATGGAGCAGATTGTGCAGACCCAGGCCCGGTACCTCTGCAAGGTGAGTTGCAAGGCAGGAGTTGCGTCTGTTCATCTGTATGTTTTAAAGGCAGGTGAGTATTATTTCCCCACCTATTGCAGATGGTGGTAGGGTTGCCAGGCTCAGGGCCTGAGACTGATCCTGTACAGGCGGGCCCCACTTGTATGGCAGCTTCTGTTCCGGACTGCAGCTGAAAAGCGGAAACCGCCGAAAAGCGGAACCCATAGACAATAATGGTGCGCGTTGCGCGAAAATGATACGAAAATGGCGCACAACGAGAAAAAACGCCGTAAAGGCGGAACAAGCGCGTTAAAGCTGGGACTTTCCGCATTTGCGCAACACCGCATTAGCGGAACGCCAAGAAGCGAAGCACCGTAAAGCGGGGCCCGCCTGTATCTTTAGGAGAAGAGAAAGTCAGCCAAGTGCAGGTGTTCTCGCAACACTGTAATGGGAAAAACCACAAGGTGGAATTCTCCCTTCCCCCTGCACAACTTTTAAAGATACAGAAGACCTCTTGGAGTCTAGGCCCAGCCTCCAAGAGATCTTCTATCTCTTTAAAAGTTGTGCAGGGGGAAGGGAGAATTTCACCATGTGGTTTTTCCCATTACAGTGTTGCAAGAAAACCTGCAATTGGCTGAATTTCTCTTCTCTTAAAGATACAGGATTGTTCTCAGGCCCTGAACCTGCCAGCCCTAGATGGTGGGAATTGAGGCTGAGGGAAAGTGCCTGGCCTGGGGCCAGCTAGCATAGCATTGGCAGAGGTGAAATTCGAACCAGGCCCCATCTGTGCTGTACATACATGAAAGCGGCTCTATACCGCTTTAAATAGTCATGGCTTACCCCAAATAATCCTGGGAACTGTAGTTTGTGAAGGGTGCTGAGAATGGTTAGAAGTCCCTGATCCCCCTCAGAGAACTACAATTCCCAGAGTTCCCTGTTTGTTAAGCCACTCTGGGAATTGTAGCTCTGGAGTGTTCTCCCCCTCTCTTTCTCTGGTGCACCCCCTAAATCTGTTTGGGGGCTTTCCTCCCAACCTTCCGGAGCAGCTTTTGGGATGGCACAGGGGGAGGAGAGGGGGAGGAAAGTCTTGTTATGCTAGCCGTAATCACACAACTATTTAGTTGAACACCGCCTGTGGTTACTCATGTTCATTGACTTCAGTCGGCCTACTCTGAGTAAGACTACCATCCAGAGATTTCTGCACGCTGCAATCAAGGCGAACAAAGGGCATTATCGACATTCAAGGGCACGTTCCAGACAGGCAAAAATCCTCCAGAAGGGCACGGAGAAGGTGGATGGTGTGGCATGGGGTGGGGAGATTGCCTAATGATAATCCCGAGGGTCAGATAGAGAGGCCTGGAGGGCTGCATTGGACCACAAGGTCCCACTGTATTTTAAGTTCAGAGTGATATCTCCAGAAGGCTGGGTTCGTGTAGCGCAAAACTTCCTTATATCCAGAGCTTGGAAAAGTTACATTTTTTGAACTACAACTCCCATCAGCCCCAGCCAGCATGGCCACTGGATTGGGCTGATGGGAGTTGTAGTTCAAAAAAGTAACTTTTCCAACCTCTGCGAATATCTCTTGGCTCCCTTCTGATGATGTATGTTCTAAGCAGCAGAGGCTGGTCCATCAGGGCAAATGGGGCTCTGCCCCCACCAACCTCAGTCTGCCCTCAGCCAGCCCCCACCTGCCTGCCTTCTCACTGGCAAGCAGCTGGGGGGGGGCACTGTCAGTCAGCTTCCTCCTCAGTTTCAGTGTTGCCCTTGTACAGTTCAGCAGGGAGGATGATGGGGGATAAAACAAGAATTAGTTAGCCCTGCCTGTTATTGGCTCTGCCTCTGCCTGTCATCAGCTCTGGCTCTACCTCCTGTTGGGCTCCCTGCCTTCTGCCGTAGCCATCCCAATGGGCACCAGCCGCCACTGATTCTAAGAGATATGTTTCGCTTTTGGCTCTTGTCAGGTTTTCCACAGTTATGACGGGGAACCTGTGAATTTGGCTCGAGATTTTTCCTTGCAAGCCTGCTGGATCATCTGCACTGTGTTGTTTGGGCCTATGGTGAGTAGGAATGGACAAATCTGTCAGTTCTGGTTCCTCTCAGTTTCTCGTTTTCACATCAAGGAAAGTACTTAAGAGAATTCATCAGGATTGTAGTGTGTGTTTCCATTATATATAAATTGCCTCTTACACATGTGCCAAGGTGATTTACTAACATATAAAACAGCTGAAATAGTTTTTAAAGTGGAAGAAAAAACAGTGGAAGGTAGTACAAAAACAGTACAAAATGAACAAAAATGGCAGAGATTTTTTCATCTTGGAAAAATTTCTTGAAATAAAAATGTTTTCAGGTGTTTCTGGAAAGTATAGATGTGCGTGTCACAAGTTTGCCTAATACATACATTTTTGTAAACTCTCAATGTGATGCATTTTGGAGGTTATTTTAACAAACATATGCATTTTTATGTATGTTTGCCCCCTAATACATGCATTTTTGTACACCTTATTTGTTTGGAGAACTGTGTCATAAAATCTTGAAGGTAGTCCCCTGTCCCTATGGCTGGTCATCTCCAGGGATGTTGGAGAATTCCGAAAAAACGGAAATGGAAGTTGGAATTGCTAATGTTTCCATATTTCTCCCATGTTAGGAACAAAAATCAATCCAGTGGATACAATCGATATTCACTATTGGTGTTGCTTTCAATCTGCAAACAATACAACACTGATTACATTCTGGGAGGAAGGGTGGGATATAATAACATAATGACAACGTAATTTAATTAGTTATGTAAATTATGCGAGCGGCGTAATTCTGCCACAGCTGACAGCATGACGAATAATGTCGCTTTTGGCAGCAGACGAATGGAAACGGTGCTGCACGTGACAACTGCAGAGCAGAACAGAAAATGACCCCTTTTTGTATCCCTAGTCATCTGGTGCACCAGCAGGGAATGCGCACTTTCCCTCTCTTCCCACAAGGTCGCCTTCCCTATTAAACCACTTTTGCTGTTGAGAGACAACCCTGCTGACCCCGCCTGCTGCTGTTCCTGCCATTTCTGGCAGGAAGGGCGGGATATAAATCTAATTAATTAATGTGCCTTCTCCAGTAATGAGAAGACATGATTCACTAGAAAAGACAACAATGCTGGGAAAAACAGAAGGGAGTAGGAAGAGAGGACATTGAACTTGTCAAGGATTATCAATACCTCGGCACAGTCATCAACCAAAATGGAGACAATAGTCAAGAAATCAGAAGAAGGCTAGGACTGAGGAGGGCAGCTATGAGGGAACTAGAAAAGGTCCTCAAATGCAAAGATGTATCACTGCACACTAAGGTCTGGATCAGAGCTTGGAAAAGTTACTTTTTTGAACTACAACTCCCATCAGCCCCAGCCAGCTGCTGGGGCTGATGGGAGTTGTAGTTCAAAAAAGTAACTTTTCCAAGCTCTGGTCTGGATCATTCAGACCATGGTATTCCCGATCTCTATGTATGGATGTGAAAGTTGGATAGTGAAAAAAGCGGATAAGAGAAAAATCAACATTTGAAATGTGGTGTTGGAGGAGAGCTTTGTGCATACCATGGACTGTGAAAAAGACAAATAATTGGGTGTTAGAACAAATTAAACCAGAACTGTCACTAGAAGCTAAAATGATGAAACTGAGATTATCATACTTTGGACACATAATGAGAAGACATGATTCACTAGAGAAGACAATAATGATGGGAAAAACAGAAGGAAGTAGAAAAAGAGGAAGGCCAAACAAGAGATGGATTGATTCAGTAAAGGAAGCCACAGACCTGAACTTACAAGATCTGAACAGGGTGGTTTACGACAGATGCTCTTGGAGGTCACTGATTCATAGGGTCGCCATGAGTTGTGATTGACTTGAAGACACATAACAATTTAACAACAACAACTCCATCCTGACCCTGCTCTTTCCTCCATTGCAGGATGCTTCCACTGTTGAAGAACTGCTAGACTGCATCTATAAGCTAGTGGAAAAGTGGAGTGCAATTTCTGTCCAGGTGGTGGATGTGCTGCCCATCCTCAAGGTAAGGGGAGGGCGTTGAGCTAACCGGCTGAAAAAAGCAACACTGAAACCTTGTTTTGCCTCAGGTCAGTTTCATGTTCCTTGTGCTTTCTTAAAACAACATTATTGACAAGGAAACTGTCCGAGAGATGAGCCAGGAAGTTCTAGTCGAAACACGTCACTGTGCAGCTCGGGCGAGAGAGCACCTTAGCAATTTGCAGAGCACTTTGCTAACACGGCTCAGGCTCCTCTGGAAAGTGCAGTTTGGTGTTAGAACAAACTTTTGGAGATCTGAGCTTGCCAGATCAACCCAAAGCGTTTGGCAGAACTAGCCTGGCCCTTTTGACAAGCTTATTTATTTATTTGTGACATTTAACAAAGAAGGGAGTGAGAGAAAGAGGAAAAAAGACAGGAAAAAAGCACGATGAATACATATTGTCTGCTCACACTGAAAATACAACAGCATCAGTAGTTCCATCTAAAATTGAGCATATACTGTAAGTCGATATAAGTCTCCCAGATGTCCAAATAGGTATCCACGTGAAACTGATGTTTATATGTTTAAATGTAGCAATTTAATGAAATGTAGCAGTGAGGCCCTCGGACCATTGCATATTAGCTGGCGGGTGTTTATCCGTCCAGGCTTGAAGTATAGGTCTCTTGGCAACCAGAAGGGCTCACAACATCCACTTTTGTTGTCCTTTTGACAAGCTTTGCAAGACCTCATTGATTTCCTGAGATAAATGCACTGGTATCTGAGCTCCTGAGAGACCTCACATCTAAAGTCTGCTTGCAGAAATTTAGATCTGAGCTGCTAAGTGGCTTGTTAGCTGTGACATTTGCTTCTCTGTCAGCAAGTTAAGGAGACAATCCCTGGGTTATAAGATCATAGGAATATAAGACGAGTCCTGCTGGATCATAGAGTCATAGAATAGTAGACTTGGAAGGGGCCTATAAGGCCATCAAATCCAACCCCCTGCGCAATGCAGGAATCCAAATCAAAGGATTCCCGACAGATGGCTGTCCAGATGCCTCTTGAATGCCTCCAGTGTCGGAGAGCCCATTACCTCTCTAGGGAATTGGTTCCATTGTCGTATGGCTCTAACAGTTAGGACTTTTTTCCTGATGTCCAGTCGAAATCTGGCTTCCTGCAACTTTAGCCCATTATTCCATGTCCTGCACTCTTGGACGATTGAGAAGAGATCCTGGACAACCTTATCATATTTCCCCTCAGCCTTCTCTTCTCCAGGCTAAACATGCCCAGTTCTCTCAGTCTCTCCTCATAGGGCTTTGTTTCCAGTCCCCTGATCATCCTTGTTGCCCTCCTCTGAACCTGTTCCAGGATCAGGCCAAAAGCCCATCTGGTCCGGCATCCTGTTCTCACAGTGGCCAACCAAAGGCCTTTGAGAAGCTTGCAAGCAGGAGCAAGCTCAAGATATTCCTGAGCACCAATGATCAACTAATTGCTAGTACTTTGTGGACTGTGGTCTTGCCCGCACTTTCAAGCCCTGCTGGTTAAAGCAGGTCACCTGATGTCATTGGCAGTTGACTGACAGGTGGGCAGCCCTGGACCCTTTAGATGTCACTGCTGAGCACCCTCATCCCCTTTCATACTCCTCCTGATTCCCTTTTCGTGTCCCTCATGTAAGTGGTATGGTTTGTTAATGTTCTATGGCAAATCCTTTCCCCTCAGAAAATGGAATGCATACATTTTACAGGAAATGGAAGAGGGGCTTCTTCAAGGTCATGGACACTGTTTGTTCCTTGGCATTTACAACACTTGGGAGGTGTGAGAGCGTTTGCAACACATGTTGCCTCCTGTGATGTCACATAATGGCCAAACACTGAGAGGCAGGAGTTGTGACTCAGAGATATGACGAGTGTGTATTGTGCATGTCTGAATGTTTTGTGTTGAAAAGCAACCACATTCCAAGCCCCTTGCGCTCTAGGTATTCCCCAACACCAACTTGCGGCATCTACTCTCCTATGTCAAAGCTCGGGATGCCTTTGTCCAGCGGGAGATGAAAAAACACCAGGTGAGAATTTGGATGCTGGGAAGTGGGGTTGTGGAGTCTCTCGTGGGGATCTCTAGCAGGTGGCTTAGAAGGGGGGAATGCTAAGAACAGGGACCAATTTTGTTTGCTTTGAAAGGTAAATATGTTTCTTTCACACTTTCCAAACCAGTATGAAAACAGAAACACAGCCATCCTTCAAAATTCACACTGCTCCAGATTTTGCCATGGAGTTCTCCAGTCGAGAATTGTGTACAAAAATGCATAGAATGGAGTGAAAATAACATAGAAAAATGCATTATATTAGGGGACATTGGCTTGCAAGCACAGGCAAATTCTTCAGAACTGCATACAAAGATGTCTATATTAGGAGAATTGCTGACAAATTTACATGAAGGTTTTTTTAAAAAAAATGTGAACAGATGTTGAAATGCGGAGCACTGAGCATAAGACTGGAAAAATGAGAAACTGAGATTAAGCTGAAATCGACCGATTCAGCCATCCCTAACTTGGAAGCAGGACTCCTGGGGATTCTGGAAAAAGGCATCGTAATTTTTTCAGGTGGAATCAAATTGTCCCCCTTGCCTTTGATTTAGCAGATGCCTCTGCTAACAGAAGAGGGTGGGAGGGGATTTTTGGCCATATCTTTCTCCCCGCCTGCAGCCTCCTGAAAACTTATGCCAGAGACCTGAGGGGCCCATGCCTCTGTTAGCAAATGCCTCTGCTGGGTCAAAAGCCCTTCTGTATGAATCATGCCAGGCTGTCAATCCTGAGGTGTTGGTAGCTGTTGATAGTGAGAACCAGGGATGGAAATCAGAGCCAAGTAGGGCCACATTATGGGTTGTTATCGCTGTGGGGAGTTATGCTGGGAGGTTAGAACAAGCCAAAGTCAGGAAAGGAAAGGTAGCAAATGTTCCATTCCTGGGCAAGGTCCTGGAACGAGTGGTTGCAGGCCAGCTCCAGACCCTCCTGGATGAGACCGGTTATCTGGATCCATTTCAGTCGGGTTTCAGGCCTGGTTTTTGCACGGAAATAGCCTTGGTCGCCCTGTATGATGACCTTTGTTGGGAGAGAGACGGGGAGTGTGACTCTGTTGATTCTCCTTGATCTCTCAGCAGCTTTCAATACCATTGATCATGGTATCCTCCTGGGGAGACTGGCTGAGTTGGGAGTGGGAGGTACTGCATTGCGGTGGTTCCGCTTCTACTTGGCAGGTCGCCTCCAGAAGGTGGTGCTTGGGGAACATTGCTCGGCACCCTTGACTCTCCAGTATGGGGTTCCGCAGGGGTCAGTTCTGGACAGGGATAACCTGGCTTCAGTTGTCCATGCTCTGGTAACCTCCAAATTAGATTACTGCAATGCACTCTACGTGGGGCTGCCTTTGAAGACGGTTCGGAAACTGCAGCTTGTGCAAAATGCAGCAGCCAGATTGGTAACAGGGACCAGACAGTCCGAACATATAAAACTGATTCTGGCCCGCTTGCATTGGCTGCCTGTATGTTTCCGAGCTGAATTCAAGATGCTGGTTTTGACCTATAAAGCCTTACACGGCTTGGGACCACAATACCTGATGGAACGCCTCTCCTGATACGAACCCACACGTACACTACGCTCAACATCTAAGGCCCTGCTCCGGGTGCCTACTCCAAGGGAAGCTCGGAGGGTGGCATCAAGGGAGAGGGCTTTCTCAGTGGTGGCCCCCAAATTATGGAATCACCTGCATGACGAGGTGCGCCTGGCGCCAACACTGTTATCTTTTCAGTGCCAGGTCAAGACTTTCCTCTTCTCCCAGGCATTTTAGCATGTGTTTTAAATTGTTTCAAATTTTTAAATTGTGTTTTAAATTGTTTTTAAAATATGTGTTTTAAATTGTATATTTGTTTTAATGTTTTTGGTTGCTGTAAACCGCCCAGAGAGCTTCAGCTATGGGGCGGTATACAAGTGCAATCAATCAATCAATCAATCAATCAATCAATATTGCTGCCCAGGCAAAGTCCCAGAATGGTCAAGAGGTCTTTGTAGCATTTGCTGTTGGAGAGAGCCAATGGCCAGCCTGGGTGGGCAGAGCCACTGCAGGACCTGGAAACACTTGAGGGCTGGGGGAAGTTCTTCCTGCACGTAGGCTCACCCCACAGGACAGAAGCATGCAGAGCCATGGGTCTCCCAGCTTTAGCCCTGGAATCTCCTCATACAGTCTTCTTGAGTGCCAACAGTGTTCCCGGTGTCTTGGGAAGGGCACATCCCCCCTTGCCAAGAGGTCTGATCATTTATTTATTCATTAAATATCTCTCCCGCCTTTCCTCCCAAAGGAGCCCAGGGCAGCCGACAGCACCGTAATGAAACAATACGGTTCAAATAAAATGAAAATGTTTAGGGCCCCTCCAGACTGGTGGGTTCTTTTGTTGGATTTGCTTTGGTGAGTGTCTTCTGCAACATGTCCTTGGCACAAGAATAGCACATTAGTGGTGGATATATACTGGACCGTCCACACATCGTTCTGCTTGATTAGTTGTTCTGTGATGCTTCCCCAGGGTTGCCTCATTATTGCTGTCTGGAGGGGCACTTTTGCGCTACAGCACAACAAAAGCAGGACCGTCCACACACCCTAGAGCAGCCTGTCCCAACTAGTGGGCCACCAGATGTTGTTGGACCACAACGCCCATCTTTCCTGACCATTGGCAATGCTGGCTGAGGCTGATGGGAGTTGTGGTCCAACAACACCTGGTGCCACTAGTTGGGAAAGGCTGCCCTAGAGCATGTGCAGTATAAAAAGTTACAGAATTTCAGCACGAAGCTAGGAGGGATGTGCACTGATTGGAAATGAAACCGTATGTGTGCCCCAAAACTTTTGCAAGCACAAAGAGTATTGAAAGCAGGATTGCATGTAACCGCTCCAATACCCTCATGAGTGCAAATCATCATGAATGCACAATAAAAACGACCTCTGGGCCCTTAAATCATTTAACAACTTTGTTTGTTTGTTTATTAGATTTGTATCCCGCCCTTCCTCCCAGTAGGAGCCCAGGGCTGCAAAAAACCTTACAAACAGCTAGAAACATTTAAAAACAGCCAGATACCCACACCACTGATAATGTCAAGGGTACAGAGAGTGGAATCTTTCAGCCATCAAATTCCCAGGTGAACAGGAGCGGTTTTAACTTCCTCCTGAATTGTGAATAATGTGGGAGACAGACTTACCACACTAGAGAGAGCATTCCACAAATGGGGAGCCCCCACCGAGAAAGCTCTGTCGTGGAGGTAGAGATTGGATTCCGCTGGGGATCTTGCATCCCTCAGAGAATGTGTAGATGAAGTCTTATGTCAGAGGTTAGACGTCCTCTGCGGGTGAAAAACCTTTATGTGGAAACTTGAGAGACCTCCAACACAGTAGGGGTGCCTCAGACTTCCCTAAAACAATAAGCTCTAACCCAGTTAGGGTGGCTCTTTGCACGCGTACCTAGACACAGTGGCAGCTGGTGGCTCCATGTCAGAATAAAACCCGGAGTGGATTCCACTGCCCTGGTGACATGGTGCCACTGGCCACCACTGCCCAAAGTAGACAGTATAAGGTTCAAGTTTCTTTTAGTTTTACTCTTTTACGGTTTAACAAAAATAGTTATTAGTGACTGGATTATTACAAGTAATAAAAATCAGAAAATGACTGTAGTCTACAGTCAGCTTTTATATCCATTCCCTCTTCTTAACCATATCCCAGATTGATTTGCTGGCAGGCAAATGCACACTCTAAAAAATTAGTGCAAAAGAAAAGCCTTTTTCTTTCTTCCAGCCTCAACCTCCCTCCCACCCCCCGTCTTACTCACTGATTCCCCATCTCCAAGACTCGCTGAAGCCTCGGCTCGGTGTAAGTCATAATAAATTAGGCTTCCATGGAAAGTTTCCAAGGAAACAGTGCTTTGATAAAGTTCACACTGTCCCAGTACTGGCTCCATTAACAAAAGTTCACGGCAAACTCCCAAGCAATACAGACAGGGCCGCCTCTGCGAAAAATAATGCCTTCAGTGCCCCCCCAGTCAGCTTTGCAGGACTACACAGAGGGTTTATGGGGCCCGATGCGTGTGTGGACTTTATTATCATTATTTATATACCGCTTTAGTTAATTATTACTTACATAGTGCTTATGGCGTTCATAGTGTTCGAAGTGCTAAGTGCTTGGTAACGTCTCAAAGTCAAGCTCTGTTCCGCTGATTTTTACCTAGTGGAAATGACATCAAAGTGGCAACTGAGAAAGAAACATACTTGGAAGCTAACGGAAGGAAGATAATTTTTGTAGTTAGTACCCAAACAATCTGTGGAACCTTGACAAGATGGTTAGGGATGCTTGTTGCCACCCTAGCTCACTGCAGACAGTACGTTCAAAAAACACAGCCGCTGAGCTCAGCTTGGCACTCCCCTCAGCTCAGCGCCCCAGGCGGCTGCCCAGCTCATCCACCCCGAGGCCAACTCTGACTATGAATGCGCGTCTGCTTGTTTCCACATGGCGTAAATACACGACATTTAATTTAGCCAGGGCAGTTCAGGCCTGTAATACTTGGTTGAGCAGAAATGGAAGTGGTCCTAGCAGTCGAGTCCCTCTGGTTTTGCTTGGGCATTAACTGACTCCTTTTGTCATGCCGCGCACCCTTCACTCTCCCAGGAGTCCCACCATCCCTCAGAGGGACAGGATGTGGTAGACCACATGCTACAGTTTCTGCGAGACCACGGAGCCGGCAAGTCGAGGGACGCTGGCCTTGAGCCGGATCATATCCACATGGCCATTGTCGACATGCTCATTGGCGGAACCGACACCACGGCTACCTTGCTCACCTGGGCTGTGGCCTTTTTGGTGCATCACCCGCAGGTAGGACCCAGGGCTGGGGGTAGGGGTGGGGCAGAAATTCGATCCAGTTCACATTTAAAGGCAAATCTACCTAATTTAAATTTGTATATTTGTTTTTAATGTTTTTAATTGTTGTAAACTGCCCAGAGACCTTCAGCTATGGGGCAGTATACAAATGCAATAAATAAATAAATAAATAATTCTAACTTTCCAAAACAATACTTGGACTGAAACGCAGCCATCCATAGAATGTTACAGTGCAATTCTTCAGCCAGAGAGTTGAAGAACTGTACAGAGCACCTTGAATACTCACCTTGAATATAAGATGAATTCTTCTTGCTCATGTCCAGCTTTCCCATTACGCAACCCAGGACACTTGTCTGAAGTGATGTGCCAGGGGATGTGATGAAGCACCACCCCCATCCTTGAATAGCCACCCCATTGCTTGTCTGTGTGACTCATGGCACCCCAGTGCCTCACTCTAAGGTGGCCCTTGACAGGACCCATGCTGCCACAAAACCTGTTTAAGCTTTAGACAGTGTTTGCCAAGCAGCTGGGGGTAGCCATTTTGCCCTGGTTATGTCTCAGTCTGAAGAAGGACCCTGTGGATGGAGAGTCCTTCCTCAGAGTGAGGCATTGTAGGCTGAGAGCCTGTAGGCCTGCTCTGTGTTGCAGCTGAAAACTTGTGGATGAGGGAAGAGGAGGAGGAGGAGACAGTGAGTGGCATTTTCTGGGCTGCCTTGGGCAGCTGGTTGCCTTTAACAGGTGCTGTACTTGCTCAGATTAAAGGTCCACCTAACCCAGAGCTGTGGAACTTGTGGCCCTCCAGATGTTGTTGGATGGCAATTCCCATCAACCCCTGCCAGAATGGGCGACATTCAGGGATGGAGGGCATTGTCATCCAACAGCATCTGTATAATCCATTGATGTAATCCATTATCTATGATTTGTTTAATCCTCTTTTAAACCCATCCAGGTTGGTGGCCATCACTGCCTCTTTTGAGAGCAAATTCCATAGTTTAACTAGGTTGGAGCTGTGTGAAGAAGGTCTTTCTTTTGTCTACCCTGAATCTTCCAACATTCAGCTTCATTGGATGTCCACGAGTTCTAGTTTTCCAAGAGAGGGAGAAAAACTTTCGCCATGCCATGCCATGCATAATTTTGTACACCTCTATCATGTCTCCTCTTACTCTCCTTTTCTTTCAACTAGAGAGCTTTGAGTGCTTTTGTCTTCCTAGAACTTGCTCTTGAATGTGATAACTTTTGTTACAAATTCATTCACATGTGAATTTGCACAATTAAGGCCTAAGATGTTGAATTTGCAGGGAGTGGTATATCTCAAGTTGTGAGGGTCGAAAAATCTGCGGAAATGCTGAGTTCTGCTTCCTTCCCCACCCATTGATTTGTTCCCATCTCTGCCATTCCAGATCCAGGAACGAATCCACAAAGAGCTGGCGACAGTTGTAGGAACCGATCGTGACCCCACCTATAGGGATCGGGAGCATCTGCCCTACTTGAATGCCACCATCCTGGAGACCTTGCGGATGCGCCCCTCGGCAGTCCTTGCTTTGCCCCACATGACCATCCGTGACACAAGGTACCAGATTTCTACCAAGCCCTATCCAGGAGTAGGGATGGGACCCATTGGCCAGTGCCACTTTGAAAGCATTCCGTCGACCTAACAGGCAATATCGATTCCAGTTCGTCCTTTGTCCGCTATCCACTGCTTTTACTGATTCATTTTCCCCTCCCCAGAAATATTGATATTTTAAAAGGATATATGAAAGAAAATATCAATTTTTGGGGGGGAGGGGTAATCAATATTTTGAAAGAAATCCTCCTTCTCCTCTGTGGTGAGTCTGTGACTGTGGCTAGTCAGTTTTCACGTTAGAAAGCAGAGACTGACTCTTTTCCTTTCGGAAAGGAAAGGAGGAAAGCAGATTTCAGTGCCCCCCACCTCCTACTCAGTGAGCCCTGAGTCCTTAACATGGGCGAGGCTTGACTTGCTTCCTTCTGCTTGGAGGGGATGAGAGAGAGAGAGAGAGAGAGAGAGAGAGAGAGAGAGAAACCTGTATTGCTGTGATGTACTATGAGTAAAAAAAGAACTTCATGTTCGAGGAAATATTTGAGGGTGAAAATCCAGTGTTGGAGGAAAGCCGCTGAAGTTCAGAGCAAACAGGATCACTCTGCAAAGATGGAGAGTATGCAGACCATTGAAAAATCTGGCACTAAATCCAAATTCATTGGAATTCTTGCCCATCCCGAGAAGAGAGTTGCCAGGGAGGGGTTCTCATTGCTGGCCCACCTCTGGCACCTTGCATGTCTCTGTTTACACCCCACACTCCCTGGATACACATCCATTTGTGTGGGTAGGGACTGGGGAGAAGTTCGATTCAGGTCACACTTAAAGCTGAATCTATCAAATACACACTTTCTGAAACAATATGAGAATCAAAAGCTCCAAAAGGATCTCTCTCAGAACTGAATGAATGGGTGGTAAAATGGCAAATGCAATTCAGTGTAAAGAAGTATAATGTCAGGCATAATGGAGCAAAAAAACATAATTTCATATATACAAGCATGGGATCTGAACTGGTGGTGACTGATCAGAAACTGAGACCTTGGGGTCAGAGTGGACCCAGTGTGTGGCAGTTGTGAGAAAGGCAAATTCCATGTGAGGGATCGATAGGAAAGGTATTGAACATTATTTATTTATTTATTTATTTAATATGTCACCTAATGGGAGCTAGTGCAGTTCTTTCAGCAGTGGGGTGATATGTTGGCGATACCCTGCCTCAGTGAGCAGTCTCGCCACTGCATTTTGCACCAGCTGCAGCTTCTGAACCAACCTCAAGGGCAGCCCCACATAGAGCGCATTACCATAATCCAGCCTGGAGATTACCAGTGCATGGACAACAGTGGTCAGGCTATCCCTGTCCAGAAACTGCCGCAGCTGTCTTACCAGCCCAAGCTGGTAAAAGGCACTCCTAGTCACTGAGGTCACCTGGGCCTTTAGCGACAAAAATGGATCCAGGAGCACCCCCAGACTACAAACCTGCTCTTTCAGAGGGAGTACAACCCCATCCAAAGCAGGCAACTGACCAATTATCCAAACTCAGGAACCACCAACCCACAGTGTCTTCGTCTTGCTAGGATTCAGACTCAGTTTATTGACCCTCATCCAGCCCACCACCAGGTCCAGGCAGCGGTCCAGGGCTTGCACAGCCTCTCCCATTCAGATGTTACAGAGAAATAGAGCTGAATATAATCAACATATTGCTGACACCTCACCTCAAATCTCCTGATGACCACTCCCAAGGGCTTCATATAGATGTTAAACAGCACGGGGGATAAGATGGTACCCTGTGGCACCCCCCAGCATAGCTACCAGGGTGCTGAAAGACAATCGCCCAGTGCTATTCTCTGAAAATGACTCTGGAGATGGATCGGAACCACAGTAAAACAGTGCCTCCAATACCCATCCCACCACATCAGCCCTGAAAGATACCATGGTCAATGGAATCAAAAACCACCAAGAAATCAAGTAAGAATAACAGGGTCCCACTCCACCTGTCCTTCTCCCCATAAAGGTCATTATCAGGGGACCAAGGCCGATTCAGTCCCATAACCAGGCCTGAACCCAGACTGGGATGGGTCAAGATAATCTGTTTCATCCAAGAGTACTTGCAATTGCTGCGCCACAACCCTCTCAGTCACCTTCCCTAAGAAGGGGGGGATATTTGCAACCGGTCGGTAGTTGTCGCAAACCAATGGGTCCAGGGTGCGCTTTTTCAGGAGCAGTTGGATCACTGTTTCTTTCAGGGTGGCTGGAACCACTCCCTACCACAACAATGCATTAACCACACCCTGGATCTATTAATTTATTGGATTTCTTAGTCGTCCACCTGGCTGGCCATCCAGCCACTCTGGGCGACGTACAAAATGAACAAAATAACACAAAATGACACGCCAATACAATAACATTAAAATCTAAAAGCGATAATGATAAAATCTAACCCACCCCAAAGGCCTGCCTGAAGAGCCAGGTCTTCACGGCCCGGCGGAAACTCATTGTACAGGAGGCCTGGCGGAGATCATTTGGAAGGGAGTTCCATAGGGTGGGAGCCACAATTGAAAAAACCCTCTCTCTAGTCCTCGCCAGTCTAGCTGTTTTGACTGGTGGGATAGAGAGAAGGTCTTTTGAGGCCAATCTTGTTAGGCGGCATAGCTGATGATGCTGAAGGTGCTCCTTCAGATAGACTGGGCCAAAACCGTGTAGGGATTTAAAGGTCAAAACCAACACCTTGAATTGGGCCCGGCAATCAACTGGTAGCCAGTGCAACTCTCTGAGCACTGGAGTGATGTGATCTCGCCGGCGGCTGCCTTTAATCAGTCATCTACTCAGTCATCCCCCCTCGGCAAGCTTTAATAAGCCAAGAAGGGCAAAGGTTGAGAGGACACATTGCCGGCTGCATCATCGCAAGCACCTTGTCCACATCATCAGGCCGCGTCAAATGAAACCGTTCCCAAGAAGTTTCAGCAGATGTTGCACTGGACACCTCACTGGGGACTACAGTAGATGTGGATGGGGCATCAAGACTGCTATGGAGGCGAGCAACTTTACCCTCAAAGTGCCTTGTAAACAATTCACAGTGAGCCTCCGAAGGGTCTAAAGCTCCATTTCCTGGAGTTGATGTCAACAGACACCTGACAATATGGAAAAGCTCCACCAGACAGCTACTTGAGGATGCGATGGAGGCAGAGAAGTGGGCCTTCTTTGCTGCCCTCACCGCCACACAGTAGGCACACAGTTATGATGTTTTACTTCAGCCTGATCAGCCTCACAGCAGGTCTTTTACCACTTTTACTCTAGCTGTCATCCAGCCTGTTTCACTGCTGTACCAAAGTGCAAACCAGGCTCCACAATGCCAGAGGGCAATGTGATGCTTCCTTCCCTGGCTCTCCCTGTCAGGTTCCTACCTGCTCGTGGTTACTGCCTGTCTCTAGGCACCACCAGGGACTCCACCAGTCCGGACCGCTCTCTCTTATGATTTCTCTCCCCGCTCTAGCACAGATCTCAACAGATCCCCCTGCTAGGCAACCACCAGTAACGTCCCAATACTAGTATTCCCAGAGACTCTGAATACTGGTATTGTTATTCTCTTCACCGCTGCCACCATTTGTTACAGTTCCCCTTCAGCCGTGGTCATTACCTTACCCTCCCTTCTGGTCTGTGAAACCCCAGCCAAGGATCAGGCCTTTGGTAAACCAAATTAAGTATTTATTACAGATAACAAAGCTAACAAGATTAACAAGATTTCTTCTTAAGGCACATAAGCATATGGTTTTACTCAATACTAATCCGAACTCCACCCCCCTCCTTCTTCACTCTCTCCTGGCAAACAACTCTCTCAAACCCCACCAAGCAATCCACTCTTTCTCTTCTCCCCCCATTCCACAATTTACCACCTCACATTCACCCAGATTTATCTGTCATCCTTTCATTTATACTGTCAGCCATTTTAAACATTCAGCCAATCATCAAGCATTCTATTGCCCATTCACTCCCCCTCCTCTTTCACTACTTACCATGTATACTCTAAACAACCAGCACTTACCATATATACATTAATATAGGAACATCACATTTCCCCCCCCTTAAACAACAGCAGAGTATTATTCCTGTTCCAGGATTTATACGTTGTGTTAACAAATAAAAGTCTCTATGGGGAAAATGTCTTTCTTTGTTCCTCTGTCTGGTCACGTCACTGCAGTCCCAGCCACTTGCCTGGAAAGTCCATCGGCCAGTACATTGTCCTTGCCTTTGATGAACTGGAAGTCCACTTGATAGTCCTGTAGGGCCCAGGACCACCTCTGCAGCATAGTGTTATGGCTTTTCATAGTCTGCAACCATAACAAGGCCCGATGATCCGTAGTCACTGTGAATCTTCGTCCCCACACGTATGGGCGCAACTTGTTCAGTCCCCACACGACCGCTAGGCACTCCTTCTGGACCGACGAATAGTTTTTCTCCCTCGGCGTCAGCTTGCGACTCAGGTACGCCACTGGATGTCTGGTGCCTTCTCTCTCCTGCAGCAAGACGACTCCCAGCGCCAGGTCCGACGCATCTGTAGCCACGATGAATGGTTTCTCATAGTCTGGTGCTATTAATATGGGTCCTTGGCACAAGGCTTGCTTCAGTAGATCAAAAGCCTTCTGACATTCATCCGTCCATACCACACGCTCAGAACACTTCTTCTTTGTTAATTCATGCAAGGGGGTTGCTATTTCCCCAAAATTTCTCACAAACTTCCTATAAAATCCAGCCACACCCAGAAATGCCCTTACTTGTTTTTTGGTTAAGGGGATCGGCCACGCTTGTATTGCCTCCACCTTGCTCCATAAGGGGGTGATTTTCCCACTCCCCACCTTATGTCCTAAATAGATTACTTCCTTTCGTCCAAACTGGCATTTCTTAGCTTTTATTGTGAGGCCTGCTTTTCTTAAGGCCTCCAATACTGTTGTCAGGTGTTGGACATGCTCAGGCACCGACTTGCTAAAAATGGCCACGTCATCGATATAGGCCACTGCAAAATCTGACATGCCTCGCAACACAGTATTGATTAGCCTCTGAAATGAACTTGGTGAGTTCCTTAGTCCCATGGGTAAGGTCACAAACTCATATAACCCACCCGGTGTACTGAAGGCAGTTTTGGCTCTGGATTGCTCATCTAGTTCCATTTGCCAAAATCCTTTACAGAGGTCTAACGTAGAGATAATGGTTGCTGCCCCCAATAACTCTAACATTGCGTCTACCCTGGGCATAGGATACGCATCTGGGACAGTAATTTTATTGATTAGCCGATAATCAATGCAAAACCTTGTCGTTCCATCTTTTTTCGGAACCAGGACAATACTTGAGGCCCAGGGACTGATGGATTCCCTGATCACTCCTAATTCCAGCATATCTTCCACCTCCTTTTTGATCTCATTCAAAACTTTCCCATTCACACGGTACGGAACAGATCTGATTGGGGCATGATCTCCAGTATCAATGGAATGTATAACTATACTGGTTCGGCCAGGTTTGTTGCTAAACAGATTCCTATAGGTTTTCAAAACTCTCAGAATCTCCTCTTTTACTTCCTCCTTCACCTCCTCTGATCATTCCACTTGATCTACCCCTCCTTTGTCTTTGCTTTCCTGTACCAAATCTGGAAGTTCAGGCCCACCCCTCAGGGAATAAGGTAACTTGCAACACCTGTACATTCCTGGTATGGTAAGGCTTCAACATATTTACATGAACCACTTTGCTTTTGTTTAATTGGTCTGTGGTGATTACATACGTCACTGTGTCAAGCCTTTCTCTGATGGTATATGGTCCTTCCCAGTTAGCCTGTAATTTGTCATGTTTCCTGGGTATGAACGCCATAACCATATCTCCCACATCATACACACGTTCCCTGGCTGTTCTGTCATACCAGTAACTTTGTTTCTGCTGAGCTTGACTGAGATTCTCTTTCACCACTTCCATCATTTGTTTCACTGGTTCACATTCATCCTTTCTCTCAGCAGGCATCCACATTCTATATAAAATCCCATTCCCACACACTACTTGATTCCTCAGTTTGTCAGTGAAAGGAATCTGTTGGGTCAGAGCTTGTTCCTTTATTTGATTCAAACTGATATCTTTATGCAGCTCTTCCCTGAAATGCTCTGTCTCTTCCCCAGAGACCAGCTGATACAGTTTGTCTCCTTCAGCAGGCCTGCTAGTGGTTGCTATGGTGACCTGAGGCTGGTTAACAGATTCCACCCTGTTTGTTTCAGCCCCCCTTAATATGGCTTCTTTTTCTCTGCCAATTTGCTGTCTGGTCACTACATATATCTTTCCTTGGGCTCCCATTACATCTCTTCCCAGTATTACTGGTTCTTGTTGCTGGGCATTAATGCCTACTTTATATCGGCCCTCTCGGCCTCTCCAAGTCATTTCCACCAGGGCCACAGGCAAACTTTCTGGTTGACCCCTCACTCCTTGGATAGTCACAGTTTCCTGAGGTAATATTACCTCAGATTTTATTAAATCTGGCCTCAGTAATGTCTGAGCAGCACCAGTGTCAAGCAATGCCCAATAATTTGCCCCTTGTACACTCACTTCCTCTCTCAGACTTGAATCAAGGTCTGTTACTTCTGTCCAGTTTATCTGGCAGAACTGAACCTTTTTCGCTGTTTCTAAAGCCTTGGGCTCTGTTTTCACTGCCCTTGTCTGAGCAGGATTACTACTGGGGTTGGCAACCTCACATTGAAAACATAGGTGCCCCTGTCTACCACATTTGTAGCATAATTTCTCCTCACTTTTAGGGTACACAGATCCACTCTGGGGTGTCCTGTGCCCTTCAGATTTTACTGGAGGACTCACTCTCTGTGGTACCACATCCCTTCCGCCAGCGTTATATGGTCTGGGTTTAAAATCTCTTGATGTTTTCCCCACCCAGCCAGTTCTGTTGGAGGCGAAGTGATCCGCCATCTCTGCGGCCTCCTGCACAGATGTAGGGGAACGGTCCTTGACCAGGAGCCTTATTTCTGGTGGTAAATGATGGTATAATTGATCCAATATCATGAGGTCTTTCACCTCCACAGACTGAGCTTTTGCAGTTGTCAGCCATTTCCCAAATATGTCCATCAGTTTTGCCCCCAGCTCCACGAAAGACCTCCCTGTCTGTATGTGGCAGTTTCTGAAAAGCTTTCTAAAATAATCAGGCCCCAGTCTGAATCTTTTAAACACTGCTTCTTTGAATTCAGCATAGGTGACGGGCCTGTCTGAGGGAAAATATTGGTATACCTCTGCCAATTCCCCTTTGATCAGGTTTGATAAATACTGCATGCATTTATCTTCAGGTAGCCCCCACAACTGAGCTGCTTTTTCAAAGGTGCTGAGGTAAATTTGAGGATCTTGACCAGGTTCATAGACAGCAAAGTCCTTTGGAGTAATTTTTATTTTTGCTCCATCTCTGTCTTTCCTTGCCTCCTCAGAGTGAAATTTCTCTCTATCAAATTTTAACTTTTCTACTTGTAATTCAGCATCCAATGCTCGTTGCTTCTCCCTCTCCTCAAACCCCAATCTCATTCTGTCAACTTCCAACTCCCGCTGTTTATCTTTTTCCTCAGCCTCAAAAACCTGCTGCTTTTCTTTCTCATCAGCCTCCCTCCTCAATCTCTCAGCTTCCAACTCCCTCTGTTTGTCTTTTTCCTCAGCCTCCCATCTTAACTTCTCTCTCAAGTACTCTATATAAGCGGGATTGCTTAAATATCCTTCTGGGGTCTCTTCCCTGACAGGTTGTTTTTGCTGGGCAGTTGCAAATCCTATAAGTGCTACCCTCAGTTCATCTACCTCTTTACCCTCGTGAGGTAAATTGAATGTTATGCACTTCTCCACCAGCTCCTCTCTTTTCATTTTTATATATTCAGCCATGGTCACTCACTCTTTGCCACACACTCTTTGCCAGTCACTCTCACAAGTAATCTTGTTTTGTTATTTCTGTTTGCCACACCACTGGTAGGGATTCTCTAGTATTCATATCTCACTGCTACAGACAACACCTGTGACGTATTCTGTATTCGTATCTGGATTCTCTGTTGTTCGTATCCCACCGCTACTGCCACCACCGGTGAGGCGTCCTTCCCTGGCTCTCCCTGTCAGGTTCCTACCTGCTCGTGGTTACTGCCTGTCACTAGGCACCACCAGGGACTCCACCAGTCTGGACCGCTCTCTCTTATGGTTTCTCTCCCTGCTCTAGCACAGATCTCAACAGATCCCCATGCTAGGCAACCACCAGTAACGTCCCAATACTAATATTCCCAGAGACTCTGAATACTGGTATTGTTATTCTCTTCACCGCTGCCACCATTTGTTACAGTTCCCCTTCAGCCTTGGTCATTACCTTACCCTCCCTTCTGGTCTGTGAAACCCCAGCCAACGATCAGGCCTTTGGTAAACCAAATTAAGTATTTATTACAGATAACAAAGCTAACAAGATTAACAAGATTTCTTCTTAAGGCACATAAGCATATGGTTTTACTCAATACTAATCCGAACTCCACCTCCCTCCTGGTAAACAACTCTCTAAACCCCACCAAGCAACCCACTCAGTTCTCTTCTCCCCCCCAGATTCCACTCTCACTCTTCCTTTTATACATTCAGCCATTTTAAACACTCAGCCAATCATCTCGCATTCTACTGCCCATTCACTCCCCCTCTTTCACTCCACTTACCATGTATCTTCTAAACAACCAACACTTACCATATATACATTAATATAGGAACATCACAGGCAACATGCCTCATTAAGAGCCCATCTCATCGTTCCGCAGCATGACAAGGTTTCATCAGGGAACCTGCTCTATCTACTGGGAATCAATCCAGTGGATTCCATTAGTCTCCGGGGGCAGACCATCTTAATCTGTTCACTACCCCTGCAGGGGAGGATCGGAGCCATAAGTCTAAACTTCACCAGGAAGTGGTCTGATCATGACAACGGGGTGACATCCACCCCCCCATCTCCAGACCATCCCGTCCTCCACCTGGAGCAAAAACCAAATTGAGGGTGTGTCCTGCCCCATGTGTCAGGCCGGTGACAACTTGGGACAGCCTTATGGTCATCGTGGAAGCCATGAAGTCCCGAGCCGGAACTCTAGAGGCAGCCTCAGCATGGGCATTGAAATCACCCAGGGCTATCATTCTGGGCTCCTCCAATACCACAGCTGAGATGACCTCTGTCAGCTCAGTCAGAGAAGCTGCTGGGCAGCAGGGTGGACGGTACACCAGCAGCAACCCTAGTTTCCTGTCTTCTTGGCCCGACACCAGGAGCTGGACCTCACAGCCAGCTTCAAGTCAAAGTGGTTTCCTGGTGACAGAGATGGAAGTTCTGTAGACCACAGCAACTCCCCCCCCCCATCCCTGCAGCCTGTGCTGGTGCTGCACCGAGTAACCAGGTGGGCAAAGCTGGATCAGATCAAATTTATTTATTTATTTATTGCATTTATATACCGCCTCATAGCCGAAGTTCTCTGGGCGGTTTACAACAATTTAAAACATTAAAAACAAGTATGCAAATTTAAACCATACCAAAATAAAACCCATAAAAACCGATAGGCGAGTTAAAAAAAATTCTTCACTGGAGGAAAAACCACTGAACTGCCCATCACTTCATGTAGTTTGGCCCTACATGTTTAGTTTTTATTGGCCTGTTCCATGTGTGTATGTGTGGAACTTCAATTCCAGATAATTATGATACAAATAAAACATTTCCGCACTGGAGTGAGGAAAATGTGTCAACTGAGACTCGAGGCAGTCTTGTCTAATGCTATTTTGATATACAACAGGCCCAGAGTCCCTGTTTTTATTACCTGTAAAAGACTATCAGAGAAAGCATCAGCTGTTCTTACACTTCTGAGGTTTGGCCCCTTCACTTGCTATTCCAGAAAGAGCAGTTTGATTGCAGTTTCTCAGTCATTATCATTTCAAGATGCTGTTTCCAGGACTGGGCAGTTTCATTCAGGCTCCATCTTACAAACATCTACACACGCAATCCACTTTGCTGAAGAGAGCAATGAAATACAAAGGAACAACTTACATGAACAACAGTAGCCAGACATGTGCACGCAGGACCAGGCTAGAACCATGTCAAACTTCTAATGAATTTTAAGAACAGGTGCATGGGCTCTTACCTAAAACACCTGAAGGCCAAAGTCGATGAGATGTTAGCTCCAAATCTGTGCCCTTAAGTGCAGGATCTTTAAAAACACAAATTGCCAGTATGGTGGTGGTGATCATGATGGGGGCTTTAATCCTTTGCTCCTCTCCCCGCTGTATGGCCCCAATCAGGATCAGGCCCCCATACCAAAATTTGCAAAGGAAAATAACCCCCTGTTGAAGTGAATGCGAGTTCTACCTCCATGTGCTTGTAAATATTGGAGGGAAGACAAACCGGGGAGAACAAAGGGTTAAAGTCCCTCTACCCTCATGTGGGGGTCTCAGTCCAGTGCAGGCAATTTGGGCTCTTTAAAAGACCTGCAGTTAAGGGCACAGATATGGAGCTAATGCTGTCATCTAGTTTGCCCATAGTCTTGAAGGCCCTGGTTTAAATAAAGAAGAGCCAATTTTAGACATTTCCACAGCGGAGACCACAAGTTAATGGGTTGTATTCAACTATGTCCTACTCAGAGAAGATGCACTGAAATGAATGAACCTAACGTAATCATATCTGTAAACTTCTGAGTAGCACTAGCATTGAATACCAGCCAAACGTTAGATAATAAAGCAACACATAGTGTTGTCGATTTGTACCCAGCCGATCACTGCACTCTGCAGGTGAGGGCCTCCTGCAGTTACCATCTTATCTGGAAGTCCGTTCCACTCAACATAGGAGCAGACCTTTAGTGTTGTGGCACCTACCCTTTGGAATTCCCTCCCCTTAAATATTAGACAGGTGCCATCTGTGTTATCTTTTCTGCGCCTACTGAAGACCTTCCTCTTTCAACATGCCTTTTAGGTAGAGATCCCAGTCTGCATCTGTGTTGGATTTGCTTTTTAAGATGTTTTTAAAGCTTTTAAAAATATATATATATTTAATATTTTGTTTTATGTTTTTAAAGATGTTTTCTTCCCAGCTCACCCACCCAGGTCTTGGTAATACACACCAAATCGGCATGATTAAATCATGGGTGAATGTGGTCTTACTGTGTAAAAAATAGACACAGACCAGTGGGCACAGCAAATGATCAGTGAGGAACTTGTCCATGGGAGGAGTGGGAGTGAGGAACAAGCCGTATATAGCCTTGCCCTTGTCTTCTATGGTAGTTCACCACCTCCCCATGGCTATACCTCCCTCTACCCATGATCACTGAAATTGGGGTGGCATCGCCCATGTGCCTCCTGACTAAGACTCCTCCTAAATAACTGGTATGGACCCGACAAGAGCCCACCAGCAAAACCTGCCTGAACCAGTTATCCCAATAGGCCTCTGAGAGAATTGGGAACAGTCAGACCCACTCAATATCTTTCATACTGGGCACATCTACTCCCCCCCATCTCATACCCAGGGAGGGCCAGCCTTCTGCCAGTTGCAGACTCTCACACTGAAGGCATCTGGCGACTTTTTCCTATCATTCAGTTCACTGCACAGGCCTCCCCACTACCAATCTCCTCTACATTGTTTTTTTTAAAACAGAAGGTGGTAATGCCCTAACCCTCAGGTCTCCCCAAGGGATGACTCCCTTTGGTGTTGCCCCTTCAGTGGAAGCCCTGCCAGCAGCCCTGCCGCCCAAAAGCAGCCGGGCTTTTATGCCCCCTGATCCAGCCAGGAGCTGCTGCAAGAGGCTGCAAGATTGGTTGCAGCCTCTGTCTGGATTCAGGGTCAGGCAGAGGATTCTAGTCCTTACAGCACTTACCAGGGACATCAGCTGTCTCAAGAGACAGCAACCCAGAGCAGTGAGCAAGCAAGCAAGCACCCAGATACTCAGGTACTCACACCCCAGGGCAGGTCTTCTCCAGTCCCCCTAGAGTTCCAAGGACCCAAAGGGCAGCTGGGCTTTTATGCCCCTTGACCCAGCCAGGAGCTGATTGCTACAAGATTGACTGCAGGCTCTCTCTGGATTCAGGGTCAGGCCAATATCATAACACCATTATACAAATCAGCGCGATTGCATTTGGAATTGTGTATAGTTTTGGTCCCCACACAGCCATGAAGCTCATTGGGTGACCTTGGGCCAGTCACTGCCTCTCAGCCTCAGAGGAAGGCAATGGTAAACCCCCTCTGAATACCGCTTACCACGAAAACCCTATTCGTTGGGTCGCCATAAGTCGGGATCAACTTGAAGGCAGTCCGTTTCCATTTTTCTGGTCACCTCGCCTCAAAAGGATACTGTAGAGCTGGACAAGGTTCAGAAAAGGGAATGATGGCATTCAGAGTCTGTTGCACTTTCAACAGCATCACTGGAAATGTGACAAGGTCTAAATTTCAGAATTTAGCTCAGGACAAAAAAAGTTATGGGGGGGTGAAGGGAAGGGGAAATGCTCAGTTTGCCGGTTCCAAATCTGGTAAAGGGGAGTTCACCCATCACTATGCATTATACAATCAGGACTGTGCAGCCTTGGTGTTATATACAGATAGTACTGGATGTCTAGGCTCTCTCTGAGCAGATGGTCCTGGCAGAGGGGAAAGAAAGGCAAGCCCCTGAATCTCGTAAGATGACGTGGGCTAATTCAATTTTTTTCCTTCTCCCTCCACCCTCAAGTTTGTCGGGGTTTTCCATTCCCAAGGGCACAACAGTCATCGCCAATCTCTATGGGGCCCATCATGCTGAGAGTACATGGAATCGCCCCCTGGAGTTCAGACCAGGTATTGCTGTGTGTGTATGTGTAGCTATAGGTATATGTGTGTGTGAGAGAGAAAGACTGTGTGTGACGAAGCGAGAGAGAGAGACTGATGAGAGAGAGTAGAACTGTCATAGGTAAGAGGAACTGGGAGGGAGGGAGGGAGGGAGAGACTTATATCTGTGTGACTTGAGGGGGTGGTGTGTGCATGCCTGTGTATGTGAGACTGAGGGAGAGGTTGTGTGTAATGAGAGAGAAAGAGACTGTGCCAGTGACAGGGATGTGAGAGGGAGACTCAGTGTTGGGGTGTGCTACTGAGGGAAATAGGCTGTATGAGTGAGTGAGAGAGACTGTGGAGACTGCAAGAGAAAGTGTATGCAAGAGAGAGACAGAGAAAATAAGTGACTGTGGGGGACTGAAAGCGATTGTGGAGAGGGATCAAGAGAGAGACCACATTCTGGATATGTGCGCATGTGTGACAGAAATTTTATGCAGATTTGTGCATGTGGGGCCCATGCGCGGAATTATTTAAGTACCCAGCAACACCCCTGGTGGATCCTTTCCCTGGGTTGGCAGCGCCCTTTCTGACATGATCTGTCTCTTCTTTCCTAGAGAGATTCCTGGAGGACGACACTTCAGGGGAGGCCCAGCGGCATCTGGTGCCGTTCAGCTGTGGGGCACGGGTCTGCCTGGGGGAAGCACTGGGGCGCATGGAGTCTTTTGTCTTCCTTGCACACATCCTGCGGGATTTCCAGATACTGCCCCAATCCCCTGGATGCCTCCCTGACCTCAAGGGACAATTTGGGATGATTGTGCATTGCAAGCCATTCATGGTGAGGCTGGTGCCCTGGGTGGTGGCTGATCCTGCAAAATGAGGCCTCTCATTGTGGGAGAGTGAAGGCCCCTCCCTCACCTGCCCTGGCCCTCTCTTTCCATGCCCAGTGCAACTCTCCTAACGTACAGCCAGTGTGGTTTAACACTTAGGGCATCAGACCTGGGAGAGCAGAGTTCAAATCCCACTTGGCCACTAAGCTCATTGAGTGACCTTCGGCCAGACACTGTCTCTCATTCTAACCTACCTCACAGGGTTGTTGTGAGGATAATATGGAGTGGGGAGAACCAAGTAGACCGCCTTGAGCTCCTAGGAGGAAAAGTGGCAAATAAATGCAACAAATAAGTAAGCTCTAACTAAATTTAACCCAAACAACATGTAATGTATGTTATACTAGCTTTTTATCCTGAACTTTTTATTCATCCAAGTCTTTTAATCTTGTGTTTTAAACCAGGATTGAGGGTCTCTGTGGCCTTCCAGACGTTGCTGGACTCCAACTCCCAACATCCGTGACCGCTGTTGTTCCACACTGACTAGGGCTGACGGGAAGTGGAGTCCAGCAATATCTGGAGGACACCAGCTTGGCGAAGGCTGCCTTCAGGCTTCACTGTTTTAAAGTGGTTTTAAATAAACCATATGCCATCATCACTCTCTTATTGTGCTTGTAAGCTGAGCTGCAAATTGTTTTGGTCCGTCTCTGCTAGAAAGGAAGATCTTATGTTATTATTTTTTGTCAGTCCTGTATTTTTAAAATAATTAAGATTTTTTTATGTTGTTAAAAAAAATAAAGGTGTCCCCGCACTTGTAGTGCGAGTCGTTTCCGACTCTTAGGGTGATGTCTTGCGATGTTTACTAGGCAGACCGTATATATGGGGTGGGATTGCCAGTTCCTTCCCCGGCCTTTCTTTACCCCCCAGCATATGCCGGGTACTCATTTTACCGACCACAGATGGATAAAAGGCTGAGTGGACCTTGACCCATTTTACCAGAGATTCGACTTCCTCCTTCCGTTGGAATCGAACTCCAGCTGTGAGCAGAACTTCGGCTGCGTTACCGCCGCTTACCTCTCTGCGCCACGGAGGTTGTTAGCCACCAGCAAATTTTATTGATTTTATTTTATTATTTTATTTTATTGATGGGTAGCCTTATCAATTTAATTAAATAACAAGAATAATAGAGCTTAATGTGCCCCAAAAGATACTCCAAAGTTGTGTCTTCAAACCTGCTTTGTCCCCAGACCTTTCCAACGTTGCTCCCCAGATGTTTTGGGCTCGCCATCTGTTCCCAGGGCCAATGGCTGAGATCAGCAGGGCCAGGCACTCACACCTCTGCAGGGAAACCACCACCAAAAGGCCCCATCCTAGCTGCTGCCAGTGCTGCTTCTGACCATTGCCACCCACTCATTCACACACACCCTCCCTATGGCCCAGAGGGGAGAGCAAGTGAGCAGTGACAGTGGCCCATGCCCTGCTGCATACTGTGAGGAGCCACCCCCTTTCCACCAGGCTCCTCCCTCCAAGTCTCAAGAGACCAACCATCGTATTTGTTTCTCAAAATACTGCACAAGCCTATACAAGTTACATAAGAGCCCTGTTGGATCAGGCCAAAGGCCCACCTTGTCCAACATCCTGTTCTCTCAGCGGGCAACCCGATGCTCCAATGGGAGGCCCAAAGTAGGACCTGGACACGCAGTACTCTGGGTCTCCACCTCCCACCCTGCAATGTGCAGCAACTGGTATTCAGAGGCGCATTGCCTTTGACAGTGGAGTTGTGAGCCCCTGAGCCAAATGCCCCTTTCACAAATAGAAGAGCAGCAAAAGAAAGACATGATTCTCTCTCCTTTTAATTTTTTTATTTTAAACATTTTCTCACAAGGATCTAAAAATAACTTCCCCCCCAAGCGCTTTGTATAGAGAATTTTTTTACCCCAACCCCCTAAAAATTAACACTGTACAGCCTGCCCCTCCCATCCCGTGCAGATACCCTGCCCTACTTTAAATGGAGTTAATGGCCGCTTCTGCCCCATCAGGAAAGGAAAGGAGGGGGGTGGAGTTCAGATTAGTATTGAGTAAAACCATATGCTTATGTGCCTTAAGAAGAAATCTTGTTAGCTTTGTTATCTTTAATAAATACTTAATTTGGTTTACCAAAGGCCTGATCCTTGGCTGGGGTTTCACAGACCAGAAGGGAGGGTAAGGTAATGACCAAGGCTGAAGGGAAACTGTAACAAATGGTGGCAGCGGTGAAGAGAATAACAATACCAGTATTCAGAGTCTCTGGGAATACTAGTATTAGGACGTGACTGGTGGTTGCCTAGCAGGGGGATCTGTTGAGATCTGTGCTAGAGCGGGGAGAGAAATCATAAGAGAGAGCGGTCTGGACTGGTGGAGTCCCTGGTGGTGCCTAGAGACAGGCAGTAACCACGAGCAGGTAGGAACCTGACAGGGAGAGCCAGGGAAGGAGCGTCACATGTGGCCTCCCTGCCTTGCTGCCCCATCAGGGGGAAAAAACACCCTTTCCTGTGACCTGTCCCCCTCCCCTGCTCCTGTCTCCAAAGTGCTAAGGGCAGGTGCTACTATTTAGAGGGCCTTCAGACACCGTATGCACAAGTCCACTTGTCCCATCTTTCTTCAGATCTTGGCCAAGGAGCTACTGACGATGATGGTCAGAAAGGTGCAGAGTGCACAATGTGCGCAGCTGGCTTTTTACAACGAGAGCAAAAAACAGACAGCAAGAACTGAATATCCTGCCAGGGAGATTGGAAACATCTCCTTGCCTGCCCTCCTCATACTCTTTCATCTCAGTTGCCTAGGAGTTGGATGAGGCTTGTGCTCCCATTTTGAAGGGAAGCAGCTCAGTGGTAGGGAGCATCTGCTTTCCCTACAGGAGGACAGGTCCCAGGTTCAATCCCCCATTCAGTCCCCAGGAAGAGCTGGGGAAAGACTCCTGCCTGAAACCCTGGAGGGCTACTGCCAGTCAGTGTAGGCAATACTGAGCTAGATGGACCAATGGTCTATCTCAGTATAAGGTAGCTGCTTCCATTCCTAGTAACCAAGATGGGCTCTCCAGCGTCTGTGTGGGGAGGGAGGCAGAGGTGCAGGAGGGCTGAGTTGGTTGTGATCTGGGGCCAGTTTTCAATGGCAGTGGTGGAACAGAGGACCCTGACCCCTTTATAGTCTGCAAAGGCTCCCTCAACTACTCTTTTTAGAAGGCGACAGGGGAGGCACAGTTCGGCTAAAAATGAGGGGAGGGGATACGGCAGTGGGGCTTGTGGAGTTCAAGATCCCCCCCTATCTTTGCACATACAAGTCAAGCAGTGCTGTAGTTTGCTTCAGAACTGTTACACAACTAATTTTTTAACAAATCCTAGTATTCTGACCATGGCTTTCTGTTGTGCTCTTGCTGGCTTCATCTCATTCATTAAAAAGAAACACTTCGAGAACAGATTTCCACTTATCACTTCATCTGGAGCTTTATCAGAATGTTTAACCCAGGGCTGTGGACACCTGTAGCCCTCCAGAAGTTGTTGGACCACAACTTCCATCATCCCTGGCCCTTGGGCTGATGGGAGCTGGAGCCCAACGAGAGCCAAAGATTCCCCATACCCGATAGGGACAGCAGAATCATCCTTGCCTGCCAGCTGAAATCAGTTGATGGTTGGGGGTGTCTCTTCAATCCACATTGGTCAGCTCTGTTTTCATTCTGTGATCTTTTAAACTGACTTCTTACCTCCTCATTCCGTTCTTCTATTTCTGTCCATTCTTTACGAAGATTAGTTTAGGGGAGGGATTGAGAGAGGGGACAAAAGAGTCAAAAGCTTTAATGTGGAGGTGAGGGGTGGGCAGGGTACATAGCTTCAGTTCACAAGATTCCCGGGAGGGGCAAAATAAATGCCTAAAAATAAAAAGTGCTTTTAACGTTAACCTGCTTTCAGCAACTGTTTATGAGTTTATCTCCTTTCTGAATAGTATTTGGGGGAGAGGAGATGTGGACCGTTGGTGAAGCCGAAGAGGGAAGGCTGGCTGGGAATGATTATGAGATACAACTTCTGTGGGAGCAGGAACCTGGGCAGGAGTGGGGTGTGTGTGTGCGTCAACAACTGGAGGATCCTGGGCCAAAGTCCACCCCTTTGAAGGATATGAATTGGCCTAGCTAGTTTTGCTAGCTGAAAGAAGCATCGTAGAGGAGAAAATGGTTTTGCTGCCAACCCATTTTAGGGACTGGGGCGTTGGCCAATCTGCCCTCACTCCCTTATCAGTGGCTCTCTAGGAAAACTAGTTGCTAACCAGGTTGCTGTACAGCTATTCTGCAACATGATCCAAACGATTCCAACCCGCTCAATTCTCTTTCTTCCATCGTCGTGGACTCCCTCTGGGTTCTGTGCATCCACGTCATCTTGTGGCCGGTCAGCAGGAGAAGGGAAAAAAGAATACTACCAGGTGCTTTTTAGAAACATTTGTCCCTTTTCTTTGTTTTGCTCCATCCATCTTCTTTTCTCAGGGGAAATTAAGGCAGGGTGTGAGATCCCGTTGTGGAGGGGTAGTTGCTAGATCTTGCTCCTGCTTCTCCCTCCCTCCTCTGCTCTCCCCCTTAGTCAGTTCTGCAGCCTCCTTCCTTTGCTCACGCCCGCCGCAGCTGGAAGCCCCGGGGTCGTAGTTTCATCTCGGTGAAGGGGATGGAAAACTCAAATCCTTTCCAGTTAAACCAGCTGACGCCCTTGGATAAGAGGCAAAGAAAGAGAGTGAGAGGGCAGCAACAGGTGGGAAGCAAGGAGTTGTACACAAATGTAGGAATAGCCTATCTCCTGATAAGAGAGAATCAGTGTGAAGAAAAAAAGGCAAGACTAACGGCTCTATCTGCACCATGTATTTAAAGCACTATTACAACCATTTTAATCAATCATGGCTTCCCCCAAGGAATCCTGGGAACTGTAGTTTCTTAAGGGTGCTGAGAGTTGTTAGGAGGCTGCTGTTTCCTATACAGAGCTACAGTTCCCAGAGTTCCCTGGGAAAAGGAACTGATTGTTAAACCACTTTGGAAATTGTGGCTCTCTGAGAGGAACAAGAGTATCCTAAGGTACTCAGTACCCTTAGCAGTCTACAGTTTCCAGGGTTCTTGGGGGAAGCCATGACTTTAAATGTATGGTGCAGATGTGGCCAATTATGTGTGCCTGAAAAGAATTGGAATGAAGAACTTAACCTCTGGCCCTCCAGATGTTGTTTGACTACAACTCCCATCATCCCTGACCATTGGCCATGCAGGCTGGAGCTGATGGAACTTGCAGTCAAGCAACATCTGGAGGGCCATAGGTTCCTCATTCCTGTTATGTGGAATTAATTTCTGCAGGCATGGGGAACCAGTGGCCCTCTGATTATGTTGGATTACATTTCCCATCAGCCTCAGCCAACATGGCCAGTGATCACGAACAATGGGAGTTGTAGTCCAATGTCACAGGCTCGCCATCCCTGACCTAGAGGGCTGGTTGTCCACTGTAAGATGATCCTGGATGAGATATGCCTTTGTTTTGATACAGGAGGGCTCTTCTTATGTTCTTAAATTTTTAACAAAGGCCCCATGCTTTTTGACAACTCCACAGGCGGTAGAAATTGGGAAAGTGATGCTTCCCCATTCTACATTAGGAACGGCTTCACCTGTTGAATGCCTGCCCGTCTCTCAACAGTTCAGAGCATGTTTTTTAAATAAGATGTAACTGCCCTTTCCTCCTCCCCCTGCGCACACTTGCCCATCTTGCGGATACCTGGTGGTCGCGGCTGTTCCCATACAGCCCGTTGAGGTTGGTATAGTGGCAGTTGCGGTACCACCATGCACCGCGATAAGAGACAGCACATGGGATGATGAGCCTGTTAGGGTCGCGGTCCCGGGCGGAGAAGACGCTGCCAGAGTGGTAGGTGAGAGCATCGCCTGTACAAGTGAGAAAGGGGAGAGAAGGGAAAATGGAAAACGGAGGATGAATCTTCTACCTTAGGCCTGTGCCCAGCCTGGGATTATTTAACCCTCTGTTTTTGCCTTGTGGGTCTCCTTGACTCATGCACACTCAACCCTCCCCCACACACACACGCAAATCTATGGAGCACATTGGCAGGTATTGTTATGTATCTTTGAGCAGCAGCCAGAGCATCTAGGGAGAGGGAGAAGACTTGTTAAAAGCCTTTTAACCATGTTGGAAGATGCAGGACAGCCAAAAGGAAGTCCTTTTCCACACACAACACAGTTAAAGCATGGAAACTCACTTCCAGAAGAGTCGGTGATGGCCGCCAACTTAGATGGCTAAAAAAGGATTAGGCCATCTATGACCACTAGCCAAAAAAGGCTGATTTTGTTGCCAAAGACTTCCCAGTCAGGTTTAACTGTGCGATCTGAATTTGCTAGTATGTGATCGAATCCCACCTGAAAATAGAAACAGTCTGGAAGCACTCCCAGTCCCACTCACCAGCCGTGCCACTGTAACCACCCACGTGCAGGCGGTAATAATCGGCAGGGGGATCCACGCGGAAATTTTGGTAGGTGGCATAGACAGACTCATTCCTGGCACGGAGATCCACGCGCAGCTCAAAGTCCCTTGATGATGTCAGCTGGTGCAGAGCATCATTCCCTGGAGAGCAAGCAGAAGAGCCGGATGGGTCCTGTTTTGCCCCTCCTTCTCCCCTCCCCCTGCAACACGACGGTAACTTAGCCTTTGCATGTTTCATTTCCTTTGGAAAAGAGGCTGATGGTATCTTTGTGCAAATGAGAATGGCCCTTTTCAGTGGTGGCTCCCTGTTTGTGGAGTGCTGTTCTGAGGGAAGCACATCTGGTGCCATCCATCATTGTCAGCCTTTAGGCACCAGGCAAAAATATTCTTATTTGCTCAGGTTTTCATTTTTGAATCAAGAGGGTTGTTACATATGTCAGTGGCCTTTGTTGTGCTCGTTCTTGATTGGGCTGGGTAGGACTTGTTCCTTTTAAATATATTTTCGGAAGATTATTTTAGTCTTTACTTACTGTTCTTTTTAGACCTGATTTTAATGTTTTTGTTATTTCTATTTTTATTGTGTAAGTTGCTTTGAGATACCTAAGTGCAAAAATGTGACTAATATAATAAATAATAACAAATGACTCAATTTATAAATAATTAAGTCACTAATGCTATGAGAGACAGCGGCTTGCCTGAGACCACCTATTTTATCTCTCTATATCCTGCATTTCTATAGTGGAGCCTAATAATACACCGAGTGAGTTCATGGCAGAGGTGAACTGTGAACCAAGGGCTTCCTGCTGACAGCTCCGCCTCTCAGCCACCGGGCCGTTAGCTCTCTGGAAGCTTGGGGTGGTGGGGGGTAGGAAGCAAGGCAGTGTGGTTAGCCTACTGCAGGGCTGGGGGACATATTTTTAACCCAAGAGCCACATTCCCTTCTGGGCAAACTTCTGGGAGCCACATATCAGTGGTGTGTGGGGCCAGAGGCAAAACTGGGTGGGGCAAGGAATGTAGATGTTACTTTTGTATTGTAGGCTAGTTTTTACACAGCCTCACACGCACACCTCTATCCTTCATTCAGACAAGCAAGAGGCATTGACAGAATTCAAGGAGAAATTTCAGTCGGGCAAAAACACCCAAGGAAAGTGTCAAACAAGGCCAGTGAGGGATGCGGCCCAGGAAGTGGAGGTGTGGCCTGGGGAGAATCTCAACAGCCAGAAAAAGAGGCCTGGAGGGTCACCTTTGGCCCTCAGGCCTAAGGTTCTCCATCCCTGGTCTGTTGGCTCATGTTTCAGAGGCCTGGTTTTAAATCCCAGCTCAGCGCTAAAAGCCTTTTCTCATGCCATGTGCTCGCAGCCTCTTCCCAGTTTAAAAAAGACAGTAGCAACAAAAGGGCAACAACATCCTGTGATATGGATGGAAGAAATATAATCCAGCATCGCGAAGTACATACCTAGCCAAAATTCCCGGGTAAGGTTGCCAAAGCCGGTGGCATAATCCTGCCAGTCACGCCAGAAATCGGTTTCGCCATTCATCCGACGCTGAAAGACCTAATGAGGAGGAGGAAGAGGAGGTGGTGAAGGAAGAGCAAAATGGCAGGCAGTTTGTGCATGTGTGTCAGCAGACATCCTTGCTGCCCAAATGATCTTTTGATGTGTTTATGTCTGCTGTGGGTAAATAAATAAATTTCACATCAGGGTTGTCCAAACATTGGAATTTCTCCTCCTCCATAGATTATTCAATCCAAGCCCTTTAGCGTATATTTGTTTTGCATAATTTATTCCATTAGTCACAGGGACTGGCAAAGGGCTACGTGGAGCATTGACGTCATGCCCCTGGCTTGAAATCTGCTCAGCTCCCATCAGCTTCTGAAATGTCCACCAGCCGTAAGTTTCCAAGCTTTGTTTTGCAGTCTTAGGGGCTAGAAATTTTATTAATGGAAACAAGGATTCTCAAGGTGGTGTATTCTGCTTCCAACACAATCTTGGACAATACAAGTTGTAGAAATGCAGAAACCACTGTGGGATGGGTGAATCTATTTCTGAAATCTATTTTCTGTGCCACTTTTGAGGGTTGTGGTGATGATGATGATGACTATATATACACACACAAACATTAAAAACTATATCCAGTTCTACATATTTTGTTGGATATGTTGTATCCAACTAAAAAAATGTACTGCCTTCAAGTCGATCCCGACTTATGGCGACCCTGTGAACTGGGTTTTCATGAGGCTGAGAGGCAGTGACTGGCCCAAGGTCACCCACTGAGCTTCATGGCTATGTGGGGATTCGAACCCTGGTCTCCCAGGTCGTAGTCCAACACCTTAACCACTACACTAGACATGCTGAAATTAATGGACCTGAGTTAATCATGTCCATTCATTTCAATGGGTCTATTCAGAGTAGGATTAGCATTGAATACACGTCTGAATATGTTTACCCATAATTCCATTCCCCCCTCCAGCCACACCCTTCATACTTACTATCCAGCCTCCTCCATCAGTCTCCATGTCACAGTACACCTGCAAGGGGCGGTCCTGCTTGCCCCCAAGATAAATTGTCGTCGTCCTTGAGGGTCCTGGCCCATTCAGGCTCTCCTCTGCGCAATCCCGAGGAAAGGGGTATATCAGATGTCCTGCCGTGGAAAGAAAAGATGACCTGTCAATGGCTGTTCTATAGGCTACCTGCATACTCATTCTCAGATTGCTGATCCTTCTGTAGCCAAAATGGTGCTATCCATGTGCACAAGCAGGAAGTATCAGGAGGCTCTAGGGAATCCTAAGGTTTGCAGAACTTTACGGGGGGAAATTCAGGAGCCCTCCCCCAAAAAAATCTCACTGAGGACTGATGGACAGAATGATGACTTGCTGTTGAGAGGTGAACAAACAGGAAACTGGGGAGGAGGGTGGTGGTGGAATGGAGTATTCTGGAAGAGAGCATGGCCAGTTGGCTTGAACCCTGAAGAGAAGTACTCCATACTGCAACATTTTATTGTATATCCCACTTGTCAGCCATAGAATATAACAGAAGAACCTCCATTTTCAGGAGTAGTACCCCTCTGAACACCAGCTGCTGGGGACACACATTTAAGGGCTGGCTCGCATCTTGCTTATGAGCTTCCCAACGGCTTCTGAAGCCTTGCTAATGTTCAAGAAAAAGTTAGATGAGACGGGCCCTGGGTTTTACTTAGCAAGACAGTTCTTAATCCAGATGGACTATGAGCTATTGTGCTGTCAAAATAACATCAGCAGAATCTTGCAGCACCTTAAAGACAAATTTTATTATGGCATTAGCTTTTTTAAGGTGTCACAAGACTATGTTGATTTTGCTGCAACAGACTAACATGGGTACTCCTTTGAAAAGGTAGCCCTTTAGAGGCAAAATGCCATAGATGCAAGGGGAGGGCTTCTAGGGATGAGCCTAAATGTTTCAGAAAAATAATTTTCTGACATTTTTTCAAGTTCCTCCTGAACTGTTGGAGAATTTCATCTTCCTCTGGTGAACATTTGGCGAATTAACATAAGAAGACTCTGCTGTTTCAGGCCAGTGGCCCATCTACTCCAGCATCCTCTTCTCACAGCGGCCAACCAGTTGTTCATGGGAAACCCACAAGCAGGACTTGAGTACAAAGAATACTCTCGCAAATTACGCCATCTAATAATTTTGGGTGCAACCGTTGATCCAGTTTAAATTTTGCTCAGTATTATTTTAATATTGTTGAAGGAAGCAATGGGCTGAGCCCCTCCTCTTTACTTCCATTGCTCCTCGGCTTATCCCACTGCTGCCTTTGTCTATCCATATGAAGGAGCAATAGACTTTGATTCAATATAAGTAAGCCAAAATGTTCCAGAAACTGTGGAATGGGGGAATGGGCCCGGTCCTGCCTTTTTACAGACAGGGCAGAGGGTAGCCCCGGTTGACAGCCTCCTCGCCCTCCACCTTAGTCTCAGGGTTGCCCTTGTAGAACTCAGCAGGGAAGAGCAAGATGGGGACATAACGAGAATCAGTTGGCTCAGCCTCTCATTCACTCTGGCTCCATCTACTGTTGGGCTCTCTTCATTCTGCTCTGCCAGTTCCAATGGGCACCAGTCAACACTGCTCAGAAGAGATTTTCGGATAAAAACTGTCCTCACATCAGAATATTCAGCAAATTGCCCCCATCCCCAATTTCACAACCCACAAACAGTGCAGAGACTTTTGGGAGCCCATTTTTGCTCAGCCCTAGAATCTTTCCATTCTGCAACATAAAGGGATTGAGCGTGTGGCACCAGTTTCTAAGAACGCAAGAGTGCAGCCACTTGTTTCAGAAAATATAGCAGTCCCTTCTCCTCTTCTAGGAGTGTGTTCACATGTGAGGCTTAAAGTAACGGTTTATTTATTGTACCTAACAAATTTTGTATACTAGTTGATTGTCAACAGAACTTCTAAACGGTTTACAAAAAATAAAGCAAACATTAAAGCTGACAATAAAAGAAAAAGTTAAAAACAGGAATTAATAAAAGTTAAAATCAACAGTTAAGCTAAAAACAGATTAAAACAGACGTCAGCTTCTATATGTCTGAATAAGCTTGCTTGAACAAAAATGTCTTTAGAAAAGAGTACAACAAATGTACCTGTCTAATGTCAATAGGCAGGGAATTCCAAAGTGTGGGCCTTGCCACATTAAAAGGTCAATTTCTTACAAGTGGCAGAATGAATATTATGTGGCACACCTGTAACATTTTTGACCTTTATTTTCACATTTGAATTTCATCACTGCACAACAGAAACTGGGAGAAGAGGCATTTGCGTATTCTTTCCAGTGCTGGTTTTGCAAAGCAATTGAAGCCTCATGTGTGCAAGCACCCTAGGAGGTTCTATAAGCTGCTTGATGACAGGAGACTGCAGGAAGCTGGAAGAGCTATTACCGGTGGTGAAGGAAGTGGAGGTGGGGGCTGTTGGTGTGCCTCTCCTCAGCGCCTGGACTTGAACCTGGTACCGGCTGGAAGGAATGAGGTTCTGGAGTTTGTGCGAGGTGACAGAAGCATCCAAGGGGATCTCCTGTGGAGCAGATAATAATGGGCAAGGAAAGACCAAACCAGCAATAAATAAGATGTGAAACATACACAGATCATGACCTACAGTCTTGTCCCAACCGTTCGTGCTTCTACCATAGCTGGGAGCATTCCCAGCACCAATATCTGACAGATGAATGGGCCAATGAGTCTTGACACTTCATATATTCTTGTTGGGGAATTGTTTGGGAGTGTATTCCTATCCCTGGGAATTCTCACCTCTCGGGGAGCTGTGGAGCACATAACAAGAGCAATGCCACATGGCCAGGTACCTTTGATTGCCCATACGGGGTTTTATAACTTAGCAGATATCCCTCAGGAGGAGCGCGGGGTGGTGACCAGACAAGATGAGCACTGCGGGGCGAGATGTCAGTAGCCTGGAGATCCCGGGGTCCATCTGCTCCTGGAGAATGAAGAGGTAAAGGGTTAACAATACCCCAAAGCAATAAAGAAGTATGCACCTAACGTGAGGAAAATTTCTACCTCTCCTAGTTCATCATGTCCCTCCCAGCGGTATAAGCCAGAGGGACCGAAGAGGAGCCCTGTTGGATCCATTAGGTAGCAATGAAATGCCCCCTTGCGATTCCCAGTAACTGCTGTTCAGAGCAGTGGAGACTGGTGGCACTGATGTCAGTGGGGCGGTGTATCTGCACTGGGTTTTAGTTCAAACTTTCCAGGAGCTGTCCACAGCAGGATGTGGATTCACTGCCCCACTGACATCAGAGCCACCAGTCTCCAGTGATACAGAGGCATTGTGCCTTTGTCAGTGGAGGGAGAATATGCTCAGAATGCGTCTCCCTCCCAAATTAATTTCATTTCTTCCAGTCTCCAATGGCCGCTTTTCATTCCCCCTTTGTGAACCTCTGAATTGACCCTCTCTCCTCCCCAGCCCCATCCACATACCGGTGGTGAAAGTGGCGCTGATGGGAGAGCTGCGGTTTCCATCTCTCTCCCCGTAGACGCTGGCCCGATATTCTGTGTCCAGACGCAGGCCTGATAGTGGCAGCTGGTTCCGGTTCCCTGGCACTGACTCGGAGACCCTCGTGCCTGGCAGAAAGAGAGAAGAGGGTGCATTATACAGGAAGGCCCTTTGTCAAGTAGGGAGAGGCCAATCTGTCCGTGACAGTTTCTCTCAGTTCCTCATTTGCCATTATTAGGTTCAGTTCCTCAAGTCCCCCAATCGCTTTGTGATATTTTTTAAAAAAAACAGAAAGTCCTCATGAAAACACATTGGCATTTTAGTGAGAATTTCTCCTAATATACAGTATACGTTTGCATGCAATTTTGCCTTAAAATTCACCGTTTTGCAAAGCATTTCCCCCTGAGATAATGCAGTTTTGCATGTTATTTTCATGAATATTCACATGTTTATGCACACTTTATCCTAATACATGCAGTTTTGAACACATTACTTGGCTGGAAAACTGCATTGCAAAATTTGGAGCAGTGTGAATTTTGAAGGATGGCTGTGTTTTGGTTCATGTATTGGTAATGTGGAGTTTGGTTCATGCGGTGCTAAGTGTGAAGTGAGTAGATTTGCCTTTCAAAGCAAACTGAACTGAATTTCTCCCCCATCCCCAGTTTCCTACCTCCAGGAAGCCCATAAGAAGGGCATGAAGGCAAGAGCCTTCCATCACTGCCTGCCCCCACCTAAACTGGTATTCAGAGGTGCACTGCCTCTGAATGTGGAAGTTCCATTTGGAGCTGCAGACAAACTTGTCATCTGTGGTTTAATTTCTAACCCTTTTAAAAAGCTTTCTAGTTTTGGAGTGGGCAAAAACGTACCACTTCACAACTTCCATGGCAAGCATGGGGCTATCTCAGTTTGTCACTTATCCAATACACAGGGGCAAGGCACACACTCAGTCTAGTCTTTGACCCAGGACTGGATGAGGGTAGTCTGGATGCTGGGAGGGAGGGGTGGGGTTTGAAATTGCCTTGTTGTCATGGTCAGACCACGTCCTGGTGTAGTTTGGTATGATGGCACCAATTCCTCCGCCACCTATTAACATGGTCCACCCCCAGAGACTTATGGGATCCAATGGACTCCTGGATGCTCTGAGGGATGTTCCAGTAGGCAGCGCTGGCAATCTTGCCCAGGCCCTAGTCTTGCTACGGAATGGTGAGGCACAGTGGACTATCAAATCAGTCACACCGGACTCCCCTCTTGGCACAAATGCACCTGGGAATCTACCTCTACTAGTGGATCTCTGGGTGATTTATGGTAGATCAGCAAGGGTTTCTGACTCCCAATTGTGTAACAGCAGCAGCAACAAAAAGCCCCCCACTCTCTAAATTAGGCTGCTAAAATGAAGAGCCTTTTTTGGGGGGGGAAACAGAAGTGGGTTTTTTAATGTGTGAAATGTTTTAATGTGCAAGCTCAGTTCTGATACTGAAAACAAATTCTTAATCTGGACCATGTATTAATATTAGTATTATTTGATTTATATCACACCTTTCCCGTAAGGAGCTCAAGGTGGCATGTATGGTTTTGTCCCTCCCAATCTTATCCTCACAGCAATGCTGTGAGGCAGGGTAGGCTAAGACATGGTCACTGGCATGTCATGTGAGCGTCATGGGCAGAGTGGGAATCTGAATCCTGGTTTCCCAGGTCCTAGACTGGCACTCTAACCACTACACCCTGTTCCTTAATTATGAACCTCTTTCTACCTCCCTGAGCCACTATTTTGCATCCAACTAAGTTAGAAGTAAACTCATTGAAATTAACGAACCTAGGTTACTTATTATTTTAAATGGGTCTATTCTGAGTAGGGCTGACATTAGATATGATCTTCTGACTCCACTTGGTGGACCTCGAGCATCTAGTAAAAACAAGCTACTAGCCATGATGGCTGTGCTCTGCCACCCTAGTCAGAGGCAGCATGCTTCTGAAAACCAGTTGCCGGAAGCCTCAGGAGGGGAGAGTGTTCTTGCGCTTGGGTCCTGCTTGCGGGCTTCCCCCAGGCCACTGTGAGAACAGGATGCTGGACTAGATGGGCCACTGGCCTGATCCAGCAGGCTCTTCTTATGTTCTTATGTAATGCAGCAGACCCAGGAGCCCAAGCGCTGCCCACCCTTACAGTAGCTTAGCAGCCATTATCACCACATCGCATGGCCACAAATATTATGAACTAGCAACATGCTCAGCTTTGTCCTTCCTGGATGGGACAAGGAACATCATTCCCACCCCTGTGCAAATCCCCAAAGCTCACCCCCAGCCGGTCCATAGGTGACAATGTAGTTGTTCATCTCAGCCACAGCAGGATGCCATGTCAGCACGGCTGATGAGTCAGTGACGCTGACAGCGCGCAAGTCAGCAGGACCGTCTGGAACTGGGAGGAGACAGGAGGCTACTGAGGGAGGTGCAAGCTCCCAGCATATCCAGGCAAAAGGATCCCAGGAAAAAAGGAAGGGGAAGATAACCTTTTCCTTTACCCTGAAACCCTGGAGATACACTGGCATACCAGGCATGATAGACCAATCGGTCTGACTTAGACGTCATATAAGGCTGCTCCCCAAAGTGGGTTCCTGCTTCTTGGAGGAGGCTAAAAGTGATTGAAGAGACTGTCGTTGCATAACAGTGACATACCTGTGGTGACGTAACCCACCAAGGGCTCGCTCTCTTCAAACCCACGAAGAGACATCACAGTGACCTCATAGCTGGCGCCAGGGGTCAGATCCTCAATGGTTGTTTTGAGCTTGGATCCATCCACAATTATGCTTCTCGGCTCACCTGCAACAGAATGACTAGATCTCAAATCTCTCCACGAACCGGCAGGACAGCTTTTGCCCTCCGGATTCAGCTCCCATCAGCCAGCATGCTGGGTGGGCAAAGGCCAAGACTGCTGGCCTCGGGTGGGTGGATGGCAACAGCATGACTGTCACTAGGGACAGGCAAGTCTGACAACTGATTTCTCTCAGGTTCTTATTTTTCCAATCCTAAATTCAATTCTCCACATTTCCACATCAATTTGTGATTTAAAAAGAAAAAAAAATCCTCCTGAAAATGCATTAGCATTACTTAGGTGGAGAACTGCTTTGCAAAATTCTGAGTGTGGATTTTGAAAAATGGTTGTGTTTCAGTTTGCTTATTTTTTTGGAAAGTGCAAATGAGGCAGATTTGCCTTTAAGTGTGAACTGAATCAAATCTCTCCCCCAACCCTAACTACCATGAGAATATCTGGTAAAAATGTAAGCAGTGGGTTGAAAAGACTGAAAACTGGGGCACAATTCTACCCACGCCGTTTATTGGACCATTGATTCTCTACCAAAGCAGGGAGATTTCAGGGACTTGCATGGGCCAATGGGGCAGCCATATATTATCCCCAGCAATACCTAGGAAAGTAGGAATGATGCTATGACGATGTAGTGTCATTCCTAGGGACGTGCCAGCCTTCAACTTCACACTATGTGCCAGCTGAGCAAGCAGCTCCTTGGAGCAGTGGTTTGGCACTTGAAAAGGTTAAAAAATTGGGCTCCTGCTGGGAGTAAGGGTGGGATATCAATTAATTAGTTAAATAAATAAATAAATAAAATGGTGGACATAGGAAGCTAGGAAGCCACCTTATACTGAATCAGACCACTGATGCATGCAGCTCAGTTCTGTCTGTCTGTCTGAGAAAGAGAGAGAGAGGTTATCCAATGAATAATCATGAAAGAGAACTGCCATGTTAGGGGGCAATGTGCCTCTGCTTGTCAAGTGCTGGGGACAGTCATCAAGAGGGATGGGGTCCTTGCCTCAGGCATCCATAGGTATCTGGCTGACCACAGCTAGGAGCTGGCCACTGGGCCAGATATACCTTTTGGGCTGATGCCAATTCAGCATGGCTTATGGTACCCCAGCCCACAGAACCAAGTTTAGTTAGGAACATAGGAAGCAACCTTATACTGAGTCAGACCGTTGGTCCATCTAGTTCAGCACTATCTACACTGACTGGAAGTGGTCCTGTAGAGTCTTAGAGAGAGGGCATTCTTAGCCCTAACTGGAGACACTGAGGACTGGAACAGGGACCTTCACCATGCAAATCAGATGCTCTACCTATCATGAACCTTCATCCAAGTGACCTCACTGTAAATATCCACCCCGTCTAAACACTTGCCCCTCAAACTTTGTTTCACACCCTGCTTGATATTCAGACAGAGTTTGTGCCTCCTTCACCCTCCCAAAGGTTACAAAAGCAAAAAATAGCCCTCTGAAAATTGCTGATGGACTGCAGAATTGGTGGCTCTGATGTGCTGCACCTTGAACAGCTCCTTGAAAGTTCAGACTAAAACCCGGAGCGGATTCACTGCCCCACGGACATCAGAGCCATCCGTCTCCACAGGCAGGATAGCGAGAAAGCTGGTAATGCCAGCCCCCCAGGAACACAGGCTCCAGAGCCTCACCTCCATCCGAGGGCTGGAAGGAAACTTTGTAGTGATCGATGCGAGAGGACGGTGGTCTCCAGTTGGCCACGACGGAGGTCTCGCGGATGTCACTGAACCGCAGGTCCCGAGGACTCTCCAGCTCTGGAGGGAGAGAAAGAAGGGAGCCGATCATTTTGTTACAATTGCAGCTGAGCAAGGTTGGAAGGAGCTGTCAGTTGTGGTTCTCTCAGTTCCTCATTTTTCCAATCTTAAATTTGATTCGTGACATCTCTGCAGCAACTTGCGGGGGGAAAATTTAAATCCTCATAAAGATTCTTCAGCATTTTAGTATGCCTTTCTTCTAATAAACACATTTTTGCATCAGTTTTGACTAATGTACACAGTTTTTGCAAATAATTCATTCTAATATGATGTATTTTTGTATGTTACTTCCATGAATATATTCATTTCTATGTACACTTTCACCAATATGTGCAGTTTCGTAAACACTGCTTGGCTGTCAAACGGCATCACAACATTCAGATCAGTTTGAATTTCCAACGATGGCTGTGTTTCAGTTTTTATATTGTTTCAGAAAATGGAAATTTGATAGATTCAGCTTGAACTGTGAACTGAATCGAATGTCTCCCCCCCATCCCTACATGTGAGGTTGGAGTTCCACAATCAGAACTCTTCATGTAATGTTTTTCCTTTAAAAAAGAAGCAAAAGTGAGGAGACTGAGTTGGTTTTGGGGTGCTGCTGCAGCATGGGAGAAAGGGTTGGATGAGCCCCCCCCCATGCTGTGACCCTGAGCCAAATTGGCTGTTTTTTTTCAGAAGAAACTAATGCTGGGATTTCCAGTTGTGGGATTCCAACATAACACATACTTTGGCCCTCGGAGTACAAAACAATACCCACGCTTTGGCACCTGCCTCTCTCTTGCTCACTGCCCCCCTCTTGAAATCCTCCTCCCTTTCTCTTGGGATTCACTGTGGCCAGTTGGGCTGACCACAAAGGAAAGAGAGAAATGCCAAAGATTAATTCCTTGGGTCTCACAAAGGAAACCACAGCTGGAAGCCAGCCGAATTCTGTGAGCCAAGCCAGGGCCGCAGCTGTTGGGTTGCTTGCTGCTGTTGCTGCTTTCCAAAAGATCAGTCCAGATCTTTCAACACATGGCTTCTGCATTCACCCCTTGCTGGCCCTTGTAGCACCGGTTAACTGGTGCAGTTTGATAACTGCAGCTGGTTGCATTGAGTTTTGGTGGGGATATGTGTGACTGAACTCTGTACTTTTTGAAAGCATTATGAAACAAAAAAAGCTGAGCCAACTTAGGCCACATCTGAACTATACATTTAAAGTAGTATCATGTGATTTTAAACATTTATAACTTCACCCAGAGAGTCCTAGGAAGTGTAGTTTGTGAAAGGTGCTGAGAGTTGTTAGGAGATCCCTGTTCCCCTCACAGAGCGACAATTCCCAGAATGGTTTAACAGTCAGTCCCTCTTCCCAGGAAACCAGGTGTCATGTCTGACTTTGTTACCTAGCCCACTTGTCCTTGCCACTGTGTTGATATTGGCCACTTCTGACCCATTTCTGACGCCAGAGACTGCAACGCTGTATTCAGTGTTAGGTGTAAGGCCTCGAAGCAAGGCTGAGCGGTCATGCCCAGGCACATTCATTTCCTTGGCTGGTGGAGGGCTCCTCCCACTTCCCAGAAGGGAGTCCTTGTATCGGATCTGGAAGGAATCAAACCCTCCCTCTGGAGCGTCCCATGTGAGTTGCAGCGTAGTGGGCGTCACCTCAGAGACAACCAGGTTTTCAAGCACAGGCTGTTCACTGGGCACTTCTGAGAAAGCTATGGGAGAGAGGGTAGAGATAAGTGAACGGGCAACTAAATGGCAAACAAAGTTTACATTAAACATACAGCAGGGATGGATTATTATTATTATTTATTATTATTTATTGCACTTTTAGACCGCCCTATAGCAACAGGCTCTCAGGGCGGTGTACAACAGGATAAAAACACATTTAAAACCAGCGAATGTGAATACAACATATAAATATAAAACACATTAAAAACAGATTAAGACAAAATTAATAAAAATTACAATTAATTAACTGTAACATTAAAATTAAAACAAGACTAAGATGAATCTGTCCATTTTGGATTTCCTCCGTTTCTCATTTTTCCAATCTTAAATTAAGCTCTCCACATTTCTGCAGGAATTTGGTTTTTTTTAAAAAAATCCTCACAAAAATTTGCTAGCACTGTTGTGCAAATTTCTCCTGATAACCACAGTTTTGTATGCAGCTTTGACTTATACACATTTTTGTAAGCAATTTTCCCTAATGTAATGCATTATGGTATTTTCACTCATCTATGCATGTATACACTTTTCGCTAATCTATGCACTCTTGTCAACATTAGTTGGCTGCAGAACCACACTGCAAACTTGGACAGATGCATATTTTGAAGGATGACTATGTAAGGCTCCATACATACCAACCGTACACTTAAATTCCATGGCTTCCCCCCCCCGAACATCCTGGGAACTGCAGTTTACCCCTCTCAAGGCTACAAAGCACCCTTAGCAAACTACATTTTCCAGGATTCTTTGGGAGAAATCAAGAGCTTTAAATATGCTTTCCATGAACAGTGTGTCTGCAGCTGAAGATTCAATTGCTAGACTGATCATTCTTGGCTCTTGGGCCAGCCCTAGAAAAAGGACTCCAGTCTTTGATAATTGAAGGTTTGGGACAGAAAATGTAACACTTCTGTTTCCAGATGAAAGCTTTGGGCAGAGCTAGAAATGAGTTGCATGAGAAGGATCTCCTATGGATTAAAAACAAACAAAGCAGGTACAGGGCACAGGCTAGAGATGGGGGAGAAATTCTGTAAAATTAATACTTTCTGAAGCAATATGAGAACTGAAACACAGTTATCCCTTGAATTTTGCACTTCTCTGAATTTTGCAATGCAGTTCTCCAACCAATGTTTACAAAAATGCATATACTAGAGGCAAGTGTGCATTAAAGTGAATATATTAGCAAAAATAACAAACAAAAATGAATTATATTAGGAGAAATGGCTTGAAAAAATGGGTATGTTAGTCAAAACTGTACATTAGGAGAATTTTGCACTAAAATGTTGAAGAATTTTCATGAGGATTTAAAAACAATTCAGATTGTTGCAGAAATGTGGGGAACTGAATATAAGATTGGAAAAATGAGAAACTGAGAGAACTGAAATGGACGGAACATTCCATCTCTAGCGCTGGCAGGATTCAAATCCAGACCTTAGTGCTGCCTGTCTTCCCAAATGAAATGGCCCCTTTCCTAATAATCCTCACCCTGGAATTCACCTTTTGTACTGCATTGTTTTAAAATGTTTTTATGTTGCTGTACACAGACCAGATGTTTTGCGAGAGGGTGGCATAGAAATACTTTTATATCAAACATGGGGACTAAAACACCAACACTGGTGAAGGGTCAACATCCTCCACCATACTTGAGGGCAGCAGGTCTTTTTAGGTCACTTCATGTGGAACACATAGCTCTGTCCTCCAACACCCTGTCACAATTCCCTGTCCCTAAGCATCTGCCCACTGAGGCAGGCGCCTCACTCTGCCTAATAATAGAGCCAGCCCTCTTCTTTCCCAGTGTATCCTGGGAATGATTATTTCAGACAGCTGAGAGGATACATGGGTGAGAGAAGTGCAGAGCCCTCCCCACTACTTGCTTGCAGCTTACCTGCCCATAGACCCTTTCCCCTTCCGCCAAGCTCCATTATTGGAAGTGACCTCAGCTGGGGTAAAAGCAATTGGTGGTGGTTGGTGCCTGCAGGGAGCTAATCAGTGGGCAGGCCTGGGAGAGTGTTTTGCATTCCTCACCCCCCCATGCCTCTTGGCTGTTCAACACAGAGAGAGAGAGAGAGAGAGAGAGAGAGAGAGAGAGAGAGAAGGGCAGATTTGTGCTTTAACCTGCTGGAGCTATATGTCTAGGTTGTCCCTGGGTCAGTCCTGTCTGCAGCTAGCCTAAAAGGCATGGCTGATTCTCCAGCTGTGCCTCTCACCCCATTCCGTCCTTCTGCTCTGCAGCAGGGCTGGCCTTGACAAAGGAATGTATGGATGAAGACGCTTGCCTTATTTTTCAAGTGCACAAGCAGAATGCACACGGTCAGCACATTTTTTTCCTTTGCGTAAAAACCAAACACAAAGTCTGCTGCTGTCAGCTCATTAGTAAGTGGCTTGACTCGTTTCACCATTAATCTCTCCACACATTTCTACATTTTGCGTGCATCCTGCCCCTTTGATGAGCACAGGCTGTTTGCTCTGAGTCAGTTCTTTTCTTTTTGAAGATGAGGAAACGGAGCCAGATCCAAAGTCAAATCTCACCATCACTCTGCCGCATGAGCACATTTGCAGTGAGGATTGCTTGTCAAGGGGCATAGAGAGAAAGAGAAATCTCTTGCCTCTCTGGGCTGTGGGAAGCCTTGGAGAGCTTTTAGGAAGGGCCCATCATGCTGTGGTAGAACAGCAGCTTGCATGTAGAAGGTGATCACATGGAAGATGATTGCCTTCCCCCCATATGTTTAGGAGAGGCTCTTCAAGTGGTGCCTCATGCCCCCAAGGTCCACTCCATGGTAGGGATAGGCAAATCTGTCCATTTTGGTTTTTCATTTTTCAAATCTTAAATTCATTCTCCACATTTTCACATCAGTTTCTGATTTATTTTTTAACTTTTTTAAGTCCCCTGTCTGTTAGTTTCATTGGATGACATTTCACCCCCTGACATGTTCTACTATCATGACAAAGGACTAAAACGTTTTTCTAAATATACCATCTGCCACATGTAATTTTCTGAATCTCTGTCATATCCAGTTTTAGTCATCTTTTTTTCTAAACTGAAACATCTTTCCTTGTAAGGAAGAAAGAAGATCCCAAGTCCAGTCTCTAGTTAAAAATAGATCTCAGATACCAGAGTTAGATGGACAATGGTCTGACTCAGCAGAAGGCAGTTTCACATGTCCAAATGTTTTCCTTGGACATTATCACTGGTATAAAACCATGAAGGTCATGAACAAGGCCACCAAAATCACCAAGGGGTGCCAGAGCAATAGGAAAGGTTGCAATGCTTGGGGTATTTAGAAAGAAGATGAGTAGGGCAGAGCATGCCACTGTCCCTGGAAAACTGGTAGAAAGTATTATTAAAGCTAGATTAACTAAGCACATAGAAGAACAAGCCTTGCTGAAGCAGAGCCAGCATGGCTTCTGCAAGGGAAAGTCCTGTCTCAGCAACCTATTAGAATTCTTTGAGAGTGTCAACAAGCATATAGATAGAGGTGATCCAGTGGACATAGTGTACTTAGACTTTCAAAAAGCGTTTGACAAGGTACCTCACCAAAGGCTTCTGAGGAAGCTTAGCAGTCATGGAATAAGAGGAGAGGTCCTCTTGTGGATAAGAAATTGGTTAAGAAGCAGAAAGCAGAGAGTAGGAATAAACGGACATTTCTCCCAATGGAGGGCTGTAGAAAGTGGAGTTCCTCAAGGAGCGGTATTGGGACCTGTACTTTTCAACTTGTTCATTAATGACCTAGAATTAGGAGTGAGCAGTGAAGTGGCCAAGTTTGCTGATGACACTAAATTGTTCAGGGTTGTTAAAACAAAAAGGGATTGCGAAGAGCTCCAAAAAGACCTCTCCAAACTGAGTGAATGGGCAGAAAAATGGCAAATGCAATTCAATATAAACAAGTGTAAAATTATGCATATTGGAGCAAAAAATCTGAATTTCACATATACGCTCATGGGGTCTGAACTGGCGGTGACCGACCAGGAGAGAGACCTCGGGGTTGTAGTGGACAGCACGATGAAAATGTCGACCCAGTGTGCGGCAGCTGTGAAAAAGGCAAATTCCATGCTAGCAATAATTAGGAAAGGTATTGAAAATAAAACAGCCGATATCATAATGCCGTTGTATAAATCTATGGTGCGGCCGCATTTGGAATACTGTGTACAGTTCTGGTCGCCTCATCTCAAAAAGGATATTCTAGAGTTGGAAAAGGTTCAGAAGAGGGCAACCAGAATGATCAAGGGGATGGAGCGACTCCGTTACGAGGAAAGGTTGCAGCATTTGGGGCTTTTTAGTTTAGAGAAAAGGTGGGTCAGAGGAGACATGATAGAAGTGTATAAAATTATGCACGGCATTGAGAAAGTGGATAGAGAAAGGTTCTTCTCCCTCTCTCATAATACTAGAACTCATGGACATTCAAAGAAGCTGAATGTTGGAAGATTCAGGACAGACAAAAGGAAGTACTTCTTTACTCAGCGCATAGTTAAACTATGGAATTTGCTCCCACAAGATGCAGTAATGGCCACCAGCTTGGACGGCTTTAAAAGAAGATTAGACAAATTCATGGAGGACAGGGCTATCAATGGCTACTAGCCATGATGGCTGTGCTCTGCCACCCTAGTCAGAGGCAGCATGCTTCTGAAAACCAGTTGCTGGAAGCCTCAGGAGGGGAGAGTGTTCTTGCACTCGGGTCCTGCTTGCGGGCTTCCCCCAGGCACCTGGTTGGCCACTGTGAAAACAGGATGCTGGACTAGATGGGCCACTGGCCTGATCCAGCAGTCTCTTCTTATGTTCTTATGTTCTTATGTTCTCTCTGTCTCTGTCTCTCTGTCTCTCTCTCTCATAATACGAGAACTCAATGGGGTCTTCCAATGACGCTGGATGGTGAGAGATTCAGGACCAACAACAGGATGTACTTCTTAACACAGTGCAGAGCTTGGAAAAGTTACTTTTTTAAACTACAACTCCCATCAGCCCCAGCCAGCATGGCTACTGGATTGGGCTGATGGAAGTTATAGTTCAAAAAAGTAACTTTTCCAAGCTCTGACACAGTATGAAGTAATGGAATTTGCTGCCATGAAAATGGCTGGGCAGCTTTAAGCAGAGCCTGATGGATCAGGCCAATGACCTCTCTAGTCCAGTATCCTGTTCTCACAGTGGCCAACCAGATGTCTCTGGGAAGCCCACAAGCAGGACCTGAGGCACAGCAGGACTCTCCCCTCCTACAGTTTCCAGCTACTGGTATTCATAGGCATGCCACCTTCAACTATGGAGGCAGAGTATCATTGACAGCCTTGTCCTCCATGAATTCTTCTCACCCTCTTTTAAAGCGCTCCAAGAGAAAGGCACATGATGATCCAGGGAGTGGTTCTTTTTTTAATTATTATTACTGAAAGTTAAAGAGAAAAGCACAAAAGCAGGACTGCAGCTGAACATCAAGAAGACTAAAGTAACGACAACAGAAGATTTATGTAACTTGGACTTCCGGGAAGGGTGACTTAGCCTGTGCCTGCTCTTGAGACGGGCTCCTGCCTCAAAAGAAGCTTATTCAGATATATCAGTCAGATTTTTTCTTTTTTTGACTGATTAAACTTCTCCCGGGTAGGGAGAAACGAAGAGATTAACCTCAAAGCCTATTTTTGTTGGGACGACCAGATCTCATTAATTTATGGGACGAGGTCCAGCCGACGAAGGTGGGACGGATTTTTAACAACAAGCTCTATCTGGAAAAGCGAACGTTCATCTTATCTTCTAAGAGAGAACGCACTAACAGGCAAGCACCCTTCTTTCTATATTTTTCTTTTACTTGACTTAAATTGTTGCTGTTTAAAAGAGATTTGCCAGACTGATCGGTTTTTGACATCTCACTGGGGAGCCATAACTTCTCTCTGCTACTCACTAATTAATAGCTTATCTCTGTTTTTGTTGCAAAAAGCTGTCCTGGATTTGCATTCTAAAGATATACACAGAAGAGGGATTTCTATTCCAGATTTTTATTTTGAAGAATATTATATTGTCTGAGACTACTCTCTTTTTGGTCTATTTTATTTTGACGAATCTGTTTTCTGACGACCGCCATTAATTGTTTCGATCCTGGGAACTGCATTTTGTTTACTTTAGCATGGAGAGATAAGGCTGTCTGCTCTGTTTATACTGTGATGTCACCAAGTTTGGAGTATTAACCCAATTGTTGCTGAAATAAGAAGTGGTTTTCCTATATTTTTCTTTTAAAATGGCAATTAAGAAAGTGGCTGAGAAGCTGGAAATAACTATGTTTCAGAAAATAATGGATGAGATTGAGATAACGAAACAAAACCTGCGACAGGGTTGTAAGGAGCTGAAAATTGAATTGAGTAAAATGAAGCAGGAGATTAAAGATATAGGGGTCCCTGTGAGAGAGGTGACCCTGGAAGGGGTCCCTGTGAGAGAGGAGACCCCGGAGATTGGAACAAACGTGGAACAGGAAAAAGATTTGGAGTCTATGGACTTTAGAAACAAAATTTATTGTTTGGAGACACAGGAGACTGGAACAGGGGTCCCTGTGAGAGAGGAGACCCTGGAGACTGGAACAGGGGTCCCTGTGAGAGAGGAGATCCCGGAGATTGGAACAAACGTGGAACAGGAACAAGATTTGGAGTCTATGGACTTTAGAAATAAAATCTATTGTTTGGAACTCAATGTTATCTCTGAAGAAATTAATGAAGATTCTAGAGATAAAGTTATCAATGGCATGGATAATCTTCTGGACTGGAATGATGTGATGGAGCCCAATATAGAGAAAATCTATGGAATTAACTGCAGCCATGTGACAATGGAAAAACTTTCAAGAGATGACCCAGTGTATTTTGAAAAAAAGAACAGAGATATGATTTTACAGCAGTATTTCAGCAACCTATTCAGAATGGATGGCAAGAAAATATTTGGGATAGAGGTAATTCCCATCAGACTCTTACTATATGACTATGGCTTTGACAGCAAGATTATTATGGAATACTGATAATGGAAGATTGGATACTGAAATTACTGGACTTAACAAGACTACTGAAGATGGAAGATGGAAAATGGAACTAATAGGGATAATAGAACAATGGCTACTGAAATTACTGAACCTAACAGATTCTGATGTGATGGATTAATTGAAATGTTTATTTTGACTATGGTTATGACAACAAGATTATCATAATTAGTAATGAGATGGATTAATCGATATGCTTATCTGGAAAAAAAAAATTGATAGATATATTTCTTAAAGAATTGAAACCTTTCTTTGACTTTTTGTGGAAAGAATAAAGTAATGTTTATGAGATTTGATGATTAAGTAAGATAACTACTGGAGGAAAGTGATTTTATAATATGACTTAAGAGACAGGATTGTTATATATTATAGACTTATAACTGATTTGATCTTTGACAAATGGGAAGTCAATATTTTACTCTTTATTTTTTATTTTTGTTTTTTTTTTCTTTTTTTCTTTTTGTTTAACTATTTTTGATTTTGTTTTTTGTCTTTGAATGTTTTATGATTTTGTCTTGTATGTTTTATGAAAATCTGAATAAAAATTATTGAAAAAAAAAAAAAAAAGATTTATGTAACTTTAAAGTTGACAATGAGGACATTGAACTTGCCAAGGATTATCAATACCTTGGTACAGTCATTAACCAAAAAGAAGACAATAGTCAAGAAATCAGAAGAAGGCTAGGACTGGGGAGGGCAGCTGTGAGAGAACTAGAAAAGGTCCTCAAATGCAAAGATGTATCACTGAACACCAAAGTCAGGATCATTCAGACCATGGTATTCCCGATCTCTATGTATGGATGTGAAAGTTGGACAGTGAAAAAAGAGGATAAGAGAAAAATCAACTCATTTGAAATGTGGTGTTGGAGGAGAGTTTTGTGCATACCATGGACTGCGAAAAAGACAATTTTTTAGAGAACAAATTAAACCAGAACTGTCACTAGAAGCTAAAATGATGAAACTGAGGTTATCATACTTTGGACACATAATGAGGAGACATGATTCACTATAAAAGATAATAATGCTGGGAAAAACAACAGGGAGTAGAAAAAGAGGAAGGCCAAACAAGAGATGGATTGATTCCATAAAGGAAGCCGCAGACCTGAACTTACAAGATCTGAACAGGGTGGTTTATAACAGAGGGTATTGGAGGTCGCCGATTCATAGGGTCGTCATAAGTCATAATTGAGTTGAAGGCACATAACAACAAGAACAGCAATTTTCTCTTTAATTGGTGACCTTGTGACAAATGGCAAATCATCAGGAACAGGGAGAAGATCATTCATTCATTGGCGATCACCCGTGGCCGAGTAAGATTGTCATCCAAGATAAGGTCTTTGCTTGGAAGATGCCTGTGCCTGAATTTGTTTTATGTGGGGAGATCGGTGCACGACGATCAACACACAATCTTGACAGAAAAAGGCTGTGATCCAATGGCATGGATACCACGACGATTGGAAGTCTTTTATCTGCTGCAGCCTTCATCCGCCTTCACAACCATTGTAACATACACATTGTTATCCTCCACCTGTTCTGCCGTTAAGGACTTTCTTGGATCATTCTTTGTCTGGTTCCTCAGCCTTGACCTTACCACCTGCTAGGAGTACATGACTCCTGACGGCATCGCTCACAGGGTTCATTGGAACACGCAAGCCCACTCACCACTACAAGGTAACAATCCAGCGAGGGGAACAGGTGAAAGGGTGGGGGGTAGAGGTAGGGAAGGGAAAAAGGAATTGTGTGGAAAAGCAGCGAAAAAGTGTGAAACCACAAAGGGGAAACAGAGCCTTGGGAAATCATGAAACCAGTATATCTGAAGGAACGCCTCCAGAATCACCGATTATGCCGCCTGACGAGATCAGCCTCACAAGACCTTCTCTCGGTCCCACCGGTGAGAACAGCTAGGCTGGTGCGGACCAGGGAGAGGCCTTTTTCTGTTGTGGCCCCCACCCTCTGGAACTCCCTCCCTTTTGATCTCAGACATGCTCCCTCCTTGTCAAGCTTTCGCCGAGCCTTAAAGACCTGGCTATTCAGGCAGGCCTACAAGATTGGGACAGATTAATTGTATGTTATATGAACTGAAGGATGGTCTTTTAGCTTAAATTTGGTTGTGTTGATATATATATGTATTGTTTTTACTTTTGTTGTTCGTCACTTAGAGTGTCCCTAACCCAGACAGATAGGCGACTGAAAAATAAAACTTATGATGATGATGATGATGATGATTTAGCTCAGGGCCAGCTCCAAGATTAAGGGGCCCAAGAGCAAACTGCAGTCTGGTGAGCCTCCTCCTCTATTGGTGATCCCAGATGGGATTACTTTGAATCAGAGATAGCTGCCAGTGGCAGCACTGGATGTCTGATGCCCACCATTTGGGGGAAGTTCCATGGCTCAGGAGTAGAATGCATGTTTTGTGTACAGAAGGCCCATGTTCAATTCCTGGAATCTCCAGGAAGGCCTGGGAGAAGGAGGCTACCCCACACCCCCATCTGAAACCCTGGAGAGATGGTCTGACTCAGTATACAGCAGCTTCCAACATTCCAACTTAATTTTCCCCAGTTCTCGAGAATGATGCTACGTCAGAGGCATTGTGGGAAATTGTGCGAAATATTCTTTCTTTCTAACTGATAATCTAAATGAAAATCAGATGCTGCTGCTCTGAATATGGGGCTGGGGGGGAAGGACAGGTGTAGGTAGTGGGCCTTGTCAGGGTGCTGATGATAACCCTGATTTAACTTATTATCGTAGTGTTCTTTCATAAAACTGGGCTGGGTCTAACATTCGGCACAGTAAGGCGGCCCACCTCAGACAGCAGGTTTGGAGTACATGGAATTCAGCTTTAAAGCCACTTGGTCTGCTGCACACATCTCTCTACCGCTGCTTACAAAATAGTATGATGAGATGAGGGGTTGGTCTGAATTATCTGTCAGAGATCCCCCTCAACCCAGTGACTGGTTATAAAAAGAGATTGCTGAAGAAGAGGTCAACATGGTTGGGACAAATTTAGTCTGGCAAATTGCTTTTTGTTGGGAGGATGGGACTTTGCTTAGTTAAAGAGATGGGCAAGTATGAGTGATTTCTTGCCATAGGAGATAATAGCCAGAGATCCTCTGGAGGGGGCATTGTGATGTTCCTATATATTAGTGTATATATGGTAAGTGCTGGTTGTTTAGAGTATACATGGTAAGTAGTGAAAGAGGAGGGGGAGTGAATGGGCAATAGAATGCTTGATGATTGGCTGAATGTTTAAAATGGCTGACAGTATAAATGAAAGGATGACAGGTAAATCTGGGTGAATGTGAGGTGGTAAATTGTGGAATGGGGGGAGAAGAGAAAGAGTGGATTGCTTGGTGGGGTTTGAGAGAGTTGTTTGTCAGGAGAGAGTGAAGAAGGAGGGAGGTGGAGTTCGGATTAGTATTGAGTAAAACCATATGCTTATGTGCCTTAAGAAGAAATCTTGTTAATCTTGTTAGCTTTGTTATCTTTAATAAATACTTAATTTGGTTTACCAAAGGCCTGATCCTTGGCTGGGGTTTCACAGACCAGAAGGGAGGGTAAAGTAATGACCAAGGCTGAAGGGGAACTGTAACAAATGGTGGCAGCGGTGAAGAGAATAACAATACCAGTATTCAGAGTCTCTGGGAATACTAGTATTGGGACGTTACTGGTGGTTGCCTAGCAGGGGGATCTGTTGAGATCTGTGCTAGAGCGGATAGGTAAACCATAAGAGAGTGCGGTCCGGACTGGTGGAGTCCCTGGTGGTGCCTAGAGACAGGCAGTAACCACGAGCAGGTAGGAACCTGACAGGGAGAGCCAGGGAAGGACGCATCACATGTGGTGGCAGTAGCGGTGGGATACGAACAACAGAGAATCTAGATACGAATACTAGAGAATCCAGAACAGTGGTGTGGCAAACAGAAATAGCAAAACAAGATTTCTTGTGAGAGTGACTGGCAAAGAGTGTGTGGCAAAGAGTGAGTGAACTCAAACACCATAGCTGAATACATAAAAATGAAAAGAGAGGAGCTGGTGGAGAAGTGCATAACATTCAATTTACCTCACGAGGGTAAAGGGGTAGATGAATTGAGGGTAGCACTTATAGGATTTGCTACTGCCCAGCAAAAACAACCTGTCAGGTAAGAGACCCCAGAAGGATATTTAAGCAATCCCGCTTATATAGAGTACTTGAGAGAGAAGTTAAGATGGGAGGCTGAGGAAAAAGACAAGCAGAGGGAGTTGGAAGCTGAGAGATTGAAGATGGAAGCTGAGAGATTGAGGATGGAAGGTGCAGAGAAGGAAAAACAGAGGGAGTTGGAAATTGAGAGAATGAGATTGGGGTTTGAGGAGAGGGAGAAGCAACGAGCATTGGATGCTGAATTACAAGTAGAAAAGTTAAAATTTGATAGAGAGAAATTTCACTCTGAGGAGGCAAGGAAAGAGAGAGATGGAGCAAAAATAAAAATTACTCCAAAGGACTTTGCTGTCTATGAGCCTGGTCAAGATCCTCAAATTTACCTCAGCACCTTTGAAAAAGCAGCTCAGTTGTGGGGGCTACCTGAAGATAAATACATGCAGTATTTATCAAACCTGATTAAAGGGGAATTGGCTGAGGTATACCAATATTTCCCCTCAGACAGGCCCGTCACCTATGCTGAATTCAAAGAAGCAGTGTTTAAAAGATTCAGACTGGGGCCTGATTATTTTAGAAAGCTTTTCAGAAACTGCCAGATACAGACAGGGAGGTCTTTTGTGGAACTGGGAGCAAAGTTGATGGATATATTTGGAAAGTGGATGAGTAGTGCCAAAGCTCAGTCAGTGGAAGAGGTGAAAAGCCTCATGATACTGGATCAATTATACCATCAGTTACCACCAGAAATAAGGCTCCTGGTCAAAGACCGTTCCCCTACATCTGTGCAGGAGGCCGCAGAGATGGCGGATCACTTCGCCTCTAATAGAACTGGCTGGGTGGGGAAAACATCAAGAGAGTTTAAACCCAGACCATATAGTGCTGGAAGAAGGGATGTGGTTCCACAGAGAGTGAGTCCTCCAGTAAAATCTGAAGGGCACAGGACACCCCAGAGTGGATCTGTGTACCCTAAAAGTGAGGAGAAATTATGCTACAAATGTGGTAGACCGGGGCACCTACGTTTTCAATGTGAGGTTGCCAACCCCATTAGTAATCCTGCTCAGACAAGGGCAGTGAAAACAGAGCCCAAGGCTTTAGAAGCAGCGAAAAAGGTTCAGTTTTGCCAGATAAACTGGACAGAAGTAACAGACCTTAATTCAAGTCTGAGAGAGGAAGTGAGTGTACAAGGGGCAACTTATTGGGCATTGCTTGACACTGGTGCCGCTCAGACGTTACTGAGGCCAGATTTAATAAAATCTGAAGAAATATTACCTCAGGAAACAGTGACTATCCAAGGAGTGAGGGGTCAACCAGAGAGTTTGCCTGTGGCCCTAGTGAAAATGGAATGGAGAGGCCGAAAGGGCCAATATAAAGTTGGTATTAATGCCCAGCAACAAGAACCAGTAATACTGGGAAGAGATGTTATGGGGGCACAGGGGAAAATATATGTAGTGACCAGACAGCAAATTGGCAGAGAAAAAGAAGCCATATTAAGGGGGGCTGAAACAAACAGGGTGGAATCTGTTAACCAGCCTCAGGTCACCATAGCAACCACTAGCAGGCCTGGTGAAGGAGACAGACTGTATCAAGTGGTCTCTGGGGAAGAAGCAGAGCAATTCAGGGAAGAGCTGCATAAAGATATAAGTTTGAAGCATAGAAAGGAACAAGCTCTGACCCAACAGATTCCTTTCACTGATAAACTGAGGAATCAAGTTGTGTGTGAGAATGGGATTTTATATAGACTGTGGATGCCTGCTGAGAGAAAGGATGAATGTGAACCAGTGAAGCAATTGATAGTACCTAGCAAATACAGAACCCGATTTAATGGAGTTTTGAAGGGCATGATAAGAAGCTATGTTCAAGATCACCCACAAGACTGGGATGAACGGTTGGGATGCTTCTTATTTGCATACAGAGAAGTCCCTCAGGAGTCAACAGGCTTCTCACCCTTTGAACTAATGTTTACTAGAAAAGTGAGGGGACCTTTGGAACTGCTAAAAAATTCGTGGGAAGGAACTCTGGGAGAGTACAAAACTTCTGTAGTAGATTTTGTATTGGAATTCCGCAATAAATTAACATCAATGATGGAAGTAGTGAAAGAGAATTTGAGTCATGCACAGGAGAAGCAAAGTTACTGGTATGACAGAACAGCCAGAGAACGTGTGTATGATGTGGGAGATATGGTTATGGCGTTCATACCCAGGAAACATGACAAATTACAGGCTAACTGGGAAGGACCATATACCATCAGAGAAAGGCTTGACACAGTGACGTATGTAATCACCACAGACCAATTAAACAAAAGCAAAGTGGTTCATGTAAATATGTTAAAGCCTTACCATACCAGGGATGCAAAGGTGTTGCAAGTTACCTTATTCCCTGAGGGAAGTGGGCCTGAACTTCCAGGTTTGGTACAGGAAAGCAAAGACAAAGGAGGGGTAGATCAAGTGGAATGGTCAGAGGAGGTGAAGGAGGAAGTAAAAGAGGAGATTCTGAGAGTTTTGAAAACCTATAGGAATCTCTTTAACAACAAACCTGGCCGAACCAGTATAGTTATACATTCCATTGATACTGGAGATCATGCCCCAATCAGATCTGTTCCGTACCGTGTGAATGGGAAAGTTTTGAATGAGATCAAAAAGGAGGTGGAAGAGATGCTGGAATTAGGAGTGATCAGGGAATCCATCAGTCCCTGGGCCTCAAGTATTGTCCTGGTTCCGAAAAAAGATGGAACGACAAGGTTTTGCATTGATTATCGGCTAATCAATAAAATTACTGTCCCAGATGCGTATCCTATGCCTAGGGTAGACGCTATGTTAGAGTTATTGGGGGCAGCAACCATTATCTCTACACTAAATCTCTGTAAAGGATTTTGGCAAATGGAACTAGACGAGCAATCCAGAGCCAAAACTGCCTTCAGTACACCAGATGGGTTATATGAGTTTGTGACCTTACCCATGGGACTAAGGAACTCACCAAGTTCATTTCAGAGGCTAATCAATACTGTGTTGCGAGGCATGTCAGATTTTGCAGTGGCCTATATCGATGACGTGGCCATTTTTAGCAAGTCGGTGCCTGAGCATGTCCAACACCTGACAACAGTATTGGAGGCCTTAAGAAAAGCAGGCCTCACAATAAAAGCTAAGAAATGCCAGTTTGGACGAAAGGAAGTAATCTATTTAGGACATAAGGTGGGGAGTGGGAAAATCACCCCCTTATGGAGCAAGGTGGAGGCAATACAAGCGTGGCCGATCCCCTTAACCAAAAAACAAGTAAGGGCATTTCTGGGTGTGGCTGGATTTTATAGGAAGTTTGTGAGAAATTTTGGGGAAATAGCAACCCCCTTGTATGAATTAACAAAGAAGAAGTGTTCTGAGCGTGTGGTATGGACGGATGAATGTCAGAAGGCTTTTGATCTACTGAAGCAAGCCTTGTGCCAAGGACCCATATTAATAGCACCAGATTATGAGAAACCATTCATCGTGGCTACAGATGCGTCGGACCTCGCGCTGGGAGTCGTCTTGCTGCAGGAGAGAGAAGGCACCAGACATCCAGTGGCGTACCTGAGTCGCAAGCTGACGCCGAGGGAGAAAAACTATTTGTCGGTCCAGAAGGAGTGCCTAGCGGTCGTGTGGGGACTGAACAAGTTGCGCCCATACGTGTGGGGACGAAGATTCACAGTGACTACGGATCATCGGGCCTTGTTATGGTTGCAGACTATGAAAAACCATAACACTATGCTGCAGAGGTGGTCCTGGGCCCTACAGGACTATCAAGTGGACTTCCAGTTCATCAAAGGCAAGGACAATGTACTGGCCGATGGACTTTCCAGGCAAGCGGCTGGGACTGCAGTGACGTGACCAGACAGAGGAACAAAGAAAGACATTTTCCCCATAGAGACTTTTATTTGTTAACGCGACGTATAAATCCTGGAACAGGAATAATACTCTGCCGTTGTTTAAGGGGGGGGAAATGTGATGTTCCTATATATTAGTGTATATATGGTAAGTGCTGGTTGTTTAGAGTATACATGGTAAGTAGTGAAAGAGGAGGGGGAGTGAATGGGCAATAGAATGCTTGATGATTGGCTAAATGTTTAAAATGGCTGACAGTATAAATGAAAGGATGACAGGTAAATCTGGGTGAATGTGAGGTGGTAAATTGTGGAATAGGGGGGAGAAGAAAAAGAGTGGATTGCTTGGTGGGGTTTGAGAGAGTTGTTTGTCAGGAGAGAGTGAAGAAGGAGGGAGGTGGAGTTCGGATTAGTATTGAGTAAAACCATATGCTTATGTGCCTTAAGAAGAAATCTTGTTAATCTTGTTAGCTTTGTTATCTTTAATAAATACTTAATTTGGTTTACCAAAGGCCTGATCCTTGGCTGGGGTTTCACAGACCAGAAGGGAGGGTAAAGTAATGACCAAGGCTGAAGGGGAACTGTAACAAATGGTGGCAGCGGTGAAGAGAATAACAATACCAGTATTCAGAGTCTGACGTTACTGGTGGTTGCCTAGCAGGGGGATCTGTTGAGATCTGTGCTAGAGCGGATAGGTAAACCATAAGAGAGTGCAGTCCGGACTGGTGGAGTCCCTGGTGGTGCCTAGAGACAGGCAGTAACCACGAGCAGGTAGGAACCTGACAGGGAGAGCCAGGGAAGGACGCCTCACAGGCATGTATTTTTTCTCCCTTCCCTGACTGGACACAATGTCATCAAGATGTCTGTGTGTGTGAAAGAGGACAAGACTGACCATCCTGGACTGAGTCTGAAAAAGACACGGAAGTTTGAATTGCTCTGAGTGAGAATCCAATGCTACAATGTTGAAGGCTCCTTCAGAAATCTGATGAGAAGTAATTATCTGTTGATGTTAATGCTGTGAAAATGGCCATCTTATGCTCAGCGTATATATGTGCGTAAGCAAACTTCATATCACAGAAATGCTGTAAGTGAGGTCTCGGTCAAAGGAAAGCAACCCTAGATACACACTGGTACCCCTGAAACCTCTCACTGCTTGAAGATTGTGGTGCAAGTTAACAATAAGACACCCCTGCAACACAAGTTGCAAAGGTACCTCTACAGCAACAAAGCTCACTACCTATTTGTACAGTTGTCATCACACTATTGTCGCAAGATCAGGGACAGCATCACCGTAGCCTTCCCTTTGCTTGGGAGGAAAATGTAACGTGTATGAACCCTTAGTAGCTGCCAGAGGATCATCTGCTGCCTATAATGAGATTAAATGAATACCACAGGCTGCTAGTCATGATGGTTTAATGCAGAGATGAGGAACCTGTGGCTCTCCAAATGTTGCTGGACTACAATCCCCATCACCCTTAACCATTGCTCATGCTGGCTGTTAATGGGAATTGGAGCTCAACAACATCTGGAAGTTCCCCATCCCCGGCTTAATGGCTCTTCCCTGCTCAGAGGCACCCGGCTGCTGTATACCAGCCACTGGGGAGAAACAGCAGGAGGAAGTTATTGGCATCATGCCGTTTGGGGCCTTTGCAGGGGCATCTGGTTTGCCACTGCGGGAAACAGGATTAGATGGAGTTTTGCTCTGATCCAATGAAGCTTTTCTTTTGTTCTTAAAATTAAACAAGGATGGGATTAGAAGAAGCAGTGAAGTGGGAAGGAGAAAATAAAAAGAAAGGACACAGAGAAGAGGAAATTGATACAAATGTGAACATAAGAAGGCAGATCTATAAATGGTTCTGGAATGGAAGATGTAACAACAGGACAGCGATTCAGACAATGTACCTGTGACAGCATCAGTAGAGATGGGTCCAATCTGCTTCTTCCCAGAGATGCCGTAGAGGTTGAAGTTGTATCTGTGGGAAGTCATCAGGTCAGAGATGACAACTGTGCGGGAATCAGCATCAACTGGTATTGTCTGGAGCTTTTCTTCAGCATCCTTGTACTGGATGAGGAAGGAGTCAAATTTCCCAGCAGAGATGGTCCATGAGAGGCGGACAGAGTCCTGGGTGACCTCAGAAATGGAAAGGTCCCCCAGTTTGGGCCGGATCTCTGGTTCCTTCATCCGAGCTAGAACAAATAAGATATTTATTATTAATTATTATTATTATTATTATATACTACTTAAATGCCAAAATGGGTGTGAATCATGCTGTTCTGTTATGCAAAGCAGGTGATAAGCCCTGATACAGGCCATTAAACAGAAGAGCAGTAGTGGAATAAATGATGGGAAATTATAACAATTGCAGAGTAAACAACGCAAGACAAGGAAAACTATGTGAGTTTGTTCAACTTCTTTAACTGGTAAAGATATGAGAATCCAGCTCTTGGTGAACAATTTGGATTCTTTGGGTAAAGGATTTTAATTTCTTAAGAATATATCCAGTCCAGCCAGATATATCCATAACTATTCCATAGATATGCATAGGCATTGGGAATGTCAAACAGAAAGGTTCTCAAGGGGGACTACAATAAAGGGGGGAAATCAGGGTGCTGGCAGTAATACCCTTCCCAGGAATTCTGGGTCTCTGACCTGTGACTGCTTCAGTGGAGATGGGTCCAAGGCGCTTCCGTCCGGAGATACCATAGAGGTTGAACTTGTATCTACGGGAAGGTACCAGGTTGGAGACTATGATGTCACGGGAGCTTCCATCCACAGGCAATGCCTGAGGCTTGCCCTCTGCATCTCGGTACTGAATGATGAAGGAGTCAAAATTCCCAGAGGCGACACTCCAGGACAGATGGGCAGATGTGCTGTTAATGTCAGAGGCTGAGAGCTCCCCCAGGGTGGGCTTTGGAGGGACTGGTTGTACGGGAGTGGCTGGGGGTAGAAAAGAGAAAAGCAGAATGTGTCATCTGCTGGGCTTTACTGGGAGCCTTTCCCTTACCTTGACAATCTCGTTTGTCTAAAAAGTAACAGCTGTGTTAATCTGTAGCAGCAAAGATTGCAAAAACCGCAGACAGCCATGCAGGTCCATTGGGAAAACTCCAAAAGTGACAGATACCTTTCTGAGATGTGCATACCGCAAATCAGAAAAGATACCGCCAGGGCCAAGAAGATGCCAGCATGGTTAACGAGCAAAGTCAAGGAAGCTCTTAGAGGCAAAAAGTCTTCCTTCAGAAAATGGAAGTCTTGTCCAAATGAAGAAAATAAAAAAGAACACAAACTCTGGCAAAAGAAATGCAAGAAGACAATAAGGGATGCTAAAAAAGAATTTGAGGAGCACATTGCTAAGAACATAAAAACCAACAACAAAAAATTCTATAAATACATTCAAAGCAGGAGACCATCTAGGGAGACAATTGGACCCTTGGATGATAAGGGAGTCAAAGGTGTACTAAAGAACGATAAGGAGATTGCAGAGAAGCTAAATGAATTCTTTGCATCTGTCTTCACAGTGGAAGATATAGGGCAGATCCCTGAACCTGAACTAACATTTGCAGGAAGGGATTCTGAGGAACTAAGACAAATAGTGGTAACGAGAGAGGAAGTTCTAAGCTTAATGGACAATATAAAAACTGACAAATCACCGGGCCCGGATGGCATCCACCCGAGAGTTCTCAAAGAACTCAAAGGTGAAATTGCTGATCTGCTAACTAAAATATGTAACTTGTCCCTCGGGTCCTCCTCCGTGCCTGAGGACTGGAAAGTGGCAAATGTAACGCCAATCTTCAAAAAGGGATCCAGAGGGGATCCCGGAAATTACAGGCCAGTTAGCTTAACTTCTGTCCCTGGAAAACTGGTAGAAAGTATTATTAAAGCTAGATTAACTAAGCACATAGAAGAACAAGCCTTGCTGAAGCAGAGCCAGCATGGCTTCTGCAAGGGAAAGTCCTGTCTCAGTAACCTATTAGAATTCTTTGAGAGTGTCAACAAGCATATAGATAGAGGTGATCCAGTGGACATAGTGTACTTAGACTTTCAAAAAGCGTTTGACAAGGTACCTCACCAAAGGCTTGTGAGGAAGCTTAGCAGTCATGGAATAAGAGGAGAGGTCCTCTTGTGGATAAGGAATTGGTTAAGAAGCAGAAAGCAGAGAGTAGGAGTAAACGGACAGTTCTCCCAATGGAGGGCTGTAGAAAGTGGAGTCCCTCAGGGATCGGTATTGGGACCTGTACTTTTCAACTTGTTCATTAATGACCTAGAATTAGGAGTGAGCAGTGAAGTGGCCAAGTTTGCTGACGACACTAAATTGTTCAGGGTTGTTAAAACAAAAAGGGATTGCGAAGAGCTCCAAAAAGACCTCTCCAAACTGAGTGAATGGGCGGAAAAATGGCAAATGCAATTCAATATAAACAAGTGTAAAATTATGCATATTGGAGCAAAAAATCTTAATTTCACATATACGCTCATGGGGTCTGAACTGGCAGTGACCGACCAGGAGAGAGACCTCGGGGTTGTAGTGGACAGCACGATGAAAATGTCGACCCAGTGTGCGGCAGCTGTGAAAAAGGCAAATTCCATGCTAGCAATAATTAGGAAAGGTATTGAAAATAAAACAGCCGATATCATAATGCCGTTGTATAAATCTATGGTGCGGCCGCATTTGGAATACTGTGTGCAGTTCTGGTCGCTTCATCTCAAAAAGGATATTCTAGAGTTGGAAAAGGTTCAGAAGAGGGCAACCAGAATGATCAAGGGGATGGAGCGACTCCCTTACGAGGAAAGGTTGCAGCATTTGGGGCTTTTTAGTTTAGAGAAAAGGCGGGTCAGAGGAGACATGATAGAAGTGTATAAAATTATGCATGGCATTGAGAGGGTGGATAGAGAAAGGTTTTTCTCCCTCTCTCATAATACTAGAACTCGTGGACATTCAAAGAAGCTGAATGTTGGAAGATTCAGGACAGACAAAAGGAAGTACTTCTTTACTCAGCGCATAGTTAAACTATGGAATTTGCTCCCACAAGATGCAGTAATGGCCACCAGCTTGGATGGCTTTAAAAGAAGATTAGACAAATTCATGGAGGGCTATCAATGGCTACTAGCCATGATGGCTGTGCTCTGCCACCCTAGTCAGAGGCAGCATGCTTCTGAAAACCAGTTGCCGGAAGCCTCAGGAGGGGAGAGTGTTCTTGCACTCGGGTCCTGCTTGCGGGCTTCCCCCAGGCACCTGGTTGGCCACTGTGAGAACAGGATGCTGGACTAGATGGGCCACTGGCCTGATCCAGCAGGCTCTTCTTATGTTCTTATGAGATGACCAATTAAAGGCTGAAACAGACATAGAAGACTTGAGGGGATCTCCTAAGATCTTCTCCCATGCTTTAAAGGCCATGTTGTGGTGGTGGTGAGTTATTTTATTCATGTAACAAAATTCATATACTCCTTGATTGTAAATAGAACCTTTAAGCAGTTTACAAAAAGTTCCAAACTTTATAGAACCATTAGTGCTGGGGGAAGAGGACATTTCACCTCTTCTCCCATGCCATCTCCCTCATCCATATTCCTTCACTGCGTCAAGCCCACTGACAAAGGAGGGGGCTCACCAGTGCCCCCTCAGACCTGGAGGGATCCGGAGCCAGCTTTGTTCTTGGTAGCTGATGCCTTTTCCTAGTTTGTTTTTATTTTGCCCTTGGGGGGTTGCTGGGGTCACCTTCACAATTATTAGTCTGAATGGCAAAAGTTACCAGTCTTCAGATTTTAGACCAAGTCCCTAGAGGGTAAATCTATGAGGGGGTAGGGGAGAGGTTGCCCCTCCTCACCAGTGCATAACATGCTAGTAAACGCACACACATGAACATTAAGGCTACTTTTGAGTAGACACGTACAGGTGCACCATGTTGTCCACAGAGCTTGACCTCTCACATGTTCTGGCTGGTATGGTTCATTCTAAACTCTTGAAAACATATTAAGGGACACATACTTTTTTTTCATGGAGTGTATCTTTAACCAACAGAACAACTTCTTCATTTCCTTTAAAATCATTGCAACACGGGCTATACTGGAGAGTAAATGAATATCATGCAGCAGGGGGAGCAGTGTCTTCGCAATGGTGAAGCAGAGCATGTGTGTGTGTGGGAAGCATTCAAGCAGTGATCCAGGGTTTAGAATAAAGAGGAATATTATAAGTAGGTAAGAGTATCCTAATGAAGTGTTGAATCTGTGAAAAGTTCTCAAAAGGACCATAGCTCAGTGGCAGAGGGTCTTTTTCTTCACACAGAAGGTCCACGGTTCAATCCCTGGCATCTCCAGGTAGGGGTCAGAGGAACCCTTGTCTGAAAACCTGGAGGGCTGCTGTTAATCAGTATAGACAATACTGAGCTATTGTCCTGATAGTATAAATCAGATTCCTATGTTGATAATTATGCAGGTCAGAAAAAGCTGAAGACGAGTCAAAAACAAAAGTCATAACATCTCCAGTGCCCTCATTGACTCCGTGACTCCGCAATGGCATCTGATTGGCTCAGCTCACTGCCTTGCTCAGTGAGCCCTGGGAGAAATGATTTAAATTAAAATGGTGGGCAAATTGCTGGAGCCTCAGCTGCTGGCACAGTGTTACTCTTGGCTTTTGTTTGTTTGCGAACCTCCTTGGCTTTTCTTCTTGAAATGAAAGGTGGTATATAGATTATTGCTACTGCTGCTGCTACTCCTCTTGCAGGGGTGCACCAGCAAGCACCCTTGCCTGCTTTCATGTTTGCGCACCTCAGGCAACCAGCTGGGAAAAATGAAATGTGCCATGCCCATTCTTGCTGACCACGGGACAATGGTGGCAGCAGGGAAGAGGGTTCAACTACTGCGTTCAACTAGTGGGGGCCAGCGTGGGATAGTGGTCAGAGTGTCAGACTGGGACCTGGGAGACCAGGGTTCAAATCCCTGCTTGGCCATGAAGTTCATACCCTACCTCACAGGGTTGTTGTGAGGATAATATTAGGAGGGGGACAACTGTGTTTGTATGCCACCTTGAACTTTTCTTGAAAGAAAGGTGAGATATAAACAAACAAACAAACTAGGGTAGTGGCCAGCTCAGAGAAGAGCCTCTCCCCCCAGAAGGCATCTTGCCTGGTTCCGCTTAGAACGTGGTAGTGCCTCTTTCCACCCCTAACCCAGTGCTTTTTTGGTAAAAAAATATGAGGTGCTGGTACTCATATCTTGGTAATAGTGTTGTGGGTGCCAGTACAAAATGGCTGCCATGGGCAGCAAAGAAAGCAGTGCCAGCACTCTGTACCGCTGAGTGCTGTCACAAAAAAAGCCTTGCCTTAGCCTAAGCATCCTTAAGGCAAGGCAGCTTGGGTATGATGATGTTTTGTAAAATCCTCCAACATTTCATGGATAAAAATGACATGTTTGTAACCCCCCTTGCAAATATGCCATTTTTATCCATGAAATGTTGGAGGATAATAATAACTGAATGTGTGGCCAGGAGCTAGGGAAAAAAGCAGGAAAATGAATTTCTGGAAGTGAAAAACAGAGCGCAAGGTTATAGGGGTGACAAAAACAGACTGGGGAAGTAAAAGTGATGGTACAGAGTTAAATTTCAAGGGGCCCTTTTTCTGTCAGCCCATGCTGTGGAAAGATCAGATGTCATGGTTGATCCACCTACTGTTTGTGTGTGTGTGTCCCCAGTGGCAATCTGAAATCAACAACAGGAAAAACTCATCAGAGCCCACAGCTCTCAAGATGTGCTATTGGGGAGCAGGCAGAGCCATTTTTGTGTGACCCTGAATGAAAAATCACAATGAGAAGGAGAGAAATGGTTGCTAGGTGGCCACTGAACTACCATGGCTGACCTGTGATGGCCTCTGTGGAGATGGGCCCAAGACGCTTGCTGCCAGAGACGCCGAAGAGGTTGAATCTGTATCTGTGAGAGGGGACCAGATCATGAAGCCGTAGTGAGTGCAAGCCACCATCCACGGGCAAAGCATGGGGTTTGCCGTCCGCATCCCGGTACTGGATGATAAAGGAATCGAAATTCCCAGTCTCCACAGTCCAGGAGAGGAGGAGCGATTCTGAGGTGATGTCATGGGCTGACAATTCTCCAAGCTTCAGCTGAGCTGTGGTCTTACCAGGTTCAGTGCTTGGAGCAGGGCCTGGAACAGAAATACGGGATGCTGGATTGAAAATGTTTTAACAATAGGACTTAGCTGTGGAGAAGGGTGACTAAGACTGTCACATGAAGGGATATCAGTGTTTGAATGGGGGTGGGGAACAAAGGGGGCCTGGCCCAAATACATTAAAAAAACATTGCCAATTTGTTTAGCTTAACAAGAATATAAAGAACAAGGAAACAATGAAAGTAATTGAAAAGAGAGGTTATAGGATTATATAGCATATCTTTTGTTAATTTTTGAAAAAACAAAAACAAAACTACACATCTACTTTAAACTGACTTCAGTTTCACATCGTAATATATTGTGAGCAAAATGGTTGACTGGAAGGATCTTGATTTACAAAGGAAATAAACGGGTGCCACTTTGTTTCAGTGTTTATGTCTGAATTTTCTCCATTTCTCTTTTTGCCTTTCACCTTCTTCTTTTCTCTCTCCGTCTTTTTCTCTTGCTTAACCCCCACCTTATCCCTTACCCCCCAATGGTGTTGGTGCTGCTACATTAATGGCCATGACTAACCCAGGTCCATTAATGTAAGTGGGTCTAATCTGAGTAAGTTAGTCACTACAACTCATTGTTTTTAGAAGGCTATCGGGGGAGGGGGGAGTTGGCCTAAATGGGGAGGAGGGGGGTCAGCTGTATTGTGGATTTCATTAAAACCCTCTACGTTTCCTCTCATAATTTGAGCTGTGTAGGATATTATTCAATTACTGACAAACAAAGAGATATTCCAGCCTTTCCCAACCGGTGTGCCTCCAGATGTTGTTGGACCACAACTCCCATCAGCCTCATGGAGTTGTGGTCCAACAACATCTGGAGGCACACTGGTTGGGAAAGGCTGAGATATTCGTTCACTGCGGATACATGATAGTTGGCCTCTGGTACACCTTGTCACGGACAAAAATTGAGATATACTGGGAAGTGATGGAACAGTTCCTAATATGGAGACATGAAGGTGGTGAGAAAACACTTCAGGAATTGGGATACATATTACTTTTTAAAGAAGCGTGACACACTGGGGGGATAACATCCCCTCTGGCACTGCCAGGGCCTCTCAGGAGAAGAGAGCTCTGAGGAGTTAGGCCTTTCTCAGAGCGCCCCTTAGGAGCTGAGGCGTCTGGCCAAGGGGGGAGGAAAACAGAAGACTGAGGAGGCATGCTGAGGCCAGCCTTCAAATGTCAAGCAAAATGGGTGTGGAGGAGAAAGGAGCAGATAAGTTCTCTCCTGTCAAGGCCCAAGAAACCAGGGAAAGGAATGTGCAGAGCTGTGGAGAGGCTGGAGCCAGTCACCGGTGTAAAAGATGCACTGCCATCTGCAGGAATTTCTCCAGGGAAGAGAAGTAAAATACTGAAAGGGGGATCAGGTTAGTTTCTCATTCACACAAAAATGAGAATAGTGTCAGGACATTTTGCCTCTTAGGCTCTACAAATGCTACAAACTTGCTCATTTTTTTAAAATGAAAGGTGGGGATATGGGGATTATGGTTAATCTGGAGAGGGAGTTTACCTCGGTCCCCATGGATGCCCATGAACACTGTGAGAAGTGTCTGTGAATTACGTGTGGGAGATGTTTGTAACTACAGATGGAAATTTCTGTCAGTTTCGATTCTCTCTGTTTATTTTTCCAGTGTTAAATTCAGTCCTCCACATTTCTGCAGCAATTTGTGATATTTTTTTTAAATCCTCATGAAAATTCTCCAACATTTTAGTGCAAATTTCTCCTAAGCAACACATTTTGGTAGGCAGTTTTGACTAATGTACACATTTGTGCAAGCAGTTTCTCATATAATGCATATGTTATTTTCACTCATATATTCATTTTTATGCACATTTCTCCCTAATATATGCATTTTTGTAAACATAGTATGGCAAACTGCCTTGCAAAATTCAAATAATTGTGAATTTTGAAGGATAGCTATGTTTCAGTTCTCATATTGTATCAGAAAGTGCAAATTTGATCGATTCAGCTTAACATGCAAACAATTGAATTTATCACCCATTCCTATTTGTTGTACAGGCTGAGGCCTAATTCTGACTGAGACCATAAACCCTGTACTACCTCAGGCCATGGGATAGTAGGCTCATGTGACTGAATGCTGCCCCATACAAAAAATATTGCCACAACTAGCACATGCAGGGACAAGGATCTGGGCCTAGCTGAAGAATGAATTTTCTACATGGAGGGAGCATTCCCTCAGGTGAGTCTCCTACCACTCATCACCTATGGACCCAGGCGTTTACTATTGCTGAGACAGGGTTACCACCCCAGGGAGAACTAGGCCAAAGCCTGCAAACAAGAAGAGGAAGTTTATATCAGGACCGGAAAGGACAGTGGCCAATCTCACAGCAGAGAGGCAGAGCAAAGCCAAGACTTGGTTAATTTTCTCCCTTCTGACAAAAGATGCAGTGGTTCATAGGGTAGTTTGTCTAGCTGATTCCTGGCAGAATGGTGGTTTGAATCCACCTGTGGCAAGATGGCCGTGGAGGAGAAAGAAGCAGATAAGCTCTCTCCTGTCAAGGCCCAAGAAACTAGGGAAAGGTTTCTTCCTCACCTTAACAGCTCTCTGAGTGGAGGGAGGGTTGTATCCAACTGAGTAGATCCGATTAAATTAATGAACCTATGTTAGCATGTCCATTAACTTCAATGGGTTTACTCTGAGTAAGATTACAATTGGCTACAACCCAGAGTCTGAAAAAGAGATACACTGGCATAGTTTTTAGACTGTTGGACTAGGATCAGGGAGAACCAAGTTCAAATCGCTCCTCAGGCTTATGGAGTTTACAAATCTATCTTAAAGGGTGGTCACCATCTTTCAGCCTAGCCTACCTCACAGGGTTGTTGTGAGGATAAAATGAGAGAGGAGGAACCATGTACGCAACTTGAGGTCCTCGGAAGAAGGGTGGGATATAAATGTGATTAATATACAGTGTAAGCATTTAACAGGAATGAATAGTTTGTTAAGCTGAAGTCACAGTTTCTGTGAGAGACACGCATTTTGGGGAATTAGATCTCTCATAATGCAGCCGCCACTCTCCTAAGGAAGGAAAAAAGGTTAGTCAGGGGAAAAAACGGCTCCACCAAGAAACCACCATAGTGAAGGTGCCATCTGACCTGTAACAGCATCTGTGGAGACAGGACCAAGACGCTTGTGTCCGTAAATGCCAAAAAGGTTGAACTTATATCTGTGAGAAGGAGCCAGGTTTGGGATTGTGACATCACGGGAATCGCCACTTAGGGGCAACACTTGAGGCTTGCCCTCTCTGTCTTTGTACTGGATCAGGAAAGAGTCAAAGTTGCCTGCAGGGACGCTCCAGGACAGACTGACAGAGTTGCTGGTGGTGTTGGAGACAGAAAGATCATCTAGTATGTGCTGAGGAACACCAGTTTTTATTGGAGCTGGTTCTGAGGCTAGAGGGGAAGAGAAGGTGCAGAGTGAAGAATAAAAAGAAGCAGATTCTTGTCACAAGTTGAAAGCCTAAAATGTTGTGTTATTGTTTTAAAACATTGTCAAGACACCTTAGCTGGGAGAACCTTGATGGATAAAGTCAACCTGCTGGAGAGAATCAGAAGAGGTAAGTGGGGTTGAGCTTGGGGAAGTGGAGGGAGACTTGGACCATAATTCCTTTCATCTGAGAGATGGGACGGCACTTGTGGCCTTTTAGAGGCCCCATCTGCACTATGCATTTAAAGCAGTATCATAGCACTTTAAACAGTCATGGTTTCCCCCAAGGAATCCTGGGAGCTGTAGTTTGTGAAGGATGCTGAGAGTTGTTAGGAGACCCCCTATTCCCCTCCCAGAGCTATAATTCCCAGAGCAGCTTAACAATCAATCCATCTTCACAGGGAACTCTGGGAATTGTAGCTGTACGAGGGGAACTGAGGTCTCCTAACAACTCTCAATACCCTTTACAAACCACAGTTCCTAGGATTCGTTGAGTGAAGCCATGACAGTTTAAAGTGGTATAAAACTGCTTTAAATGTATAGGTTTTTTCTCTGAAATTTCTTTTTTTCCTGGGCCTTAACAACTCTAGATGTGACAGAAAATCTTTGTTAGTATAGATTGCTGGCCACCATAGATTAGCTGCATTTCATGGTGTTTATGCAATGACCTAAACCAGGATGAAAATGTGTGGCCATCCAGTTATTATTGGACTCCAACTCCCATCGTCCCTTACCATTGGTTATCCTGATAGGGACTGATGGGAGTTGAACATCTGGAGGGCCACAGATTCTCCAATCCTGACTTAAACTTATATGCTCTAATAGGCCTGGCTTGTGCTTTATGTGAACTGACTGTGGTTCAACCAAAATGGGAGAGGCAGGTTTGCAAAAATGTTCATCAGAATAAAAAGTTCCCTTCCCCTCTTTTCATAATTATTTTAGGGATCATTGTAAAAGGTCTAAGAAATTGTTTGACAATCCCTGATTGGTTAGTATCACCATGTGATCAAACCCCAAAACATTCTGCTTCATTTGTCCATAATGTTAGCATGTACCTAATTATAATGTATGAATACATAGTGCCCAGGATGTGACCCCAATTGGAGGAGACCACTCGAGGAGGAATGAAACAGAAAACAAATGACTGCCAAAGTAGCAACAGAGGGGAAAGTGTGGGGAAAGGCTATCTGCAAACATCTGTGAACAGCCAAAAAAAGGGAGGGTTGGGAGTGTTTTCTTTCCCCATCCCATTGCTAGTTTTTAGGTGAAAATTTAACCTGGAGACATTCAGCTCAATGTTAATAGGTTCCTGGGAACATGTCTCAGAATTCTGTGGCAATCACTGAGGGTTTCTACAACAGAGCATGTCAATATGGAAATCCTGGAGAATGTTCTCTGAAGATAGACAGTTTGAAAAGCACTGCCTTAGACCAAGATGCCTTTCTGCTTTTCAATAGAAGAAGCTCCCCCTAACACATTCCTTTCCTTTCATGCACCTGTTACAGATACAGGGGCTCTGTCACTAAAAACACCAGGAAGCCATAAGGGAGAGCCATAGTCTTCATGAAAATAGTGTTGATGTGCTCAAGGAGAAGGGCATTCAGGGACCCAACAAAAGCCTCTGCTGACCTGTGACAGCATCAACTGAGACTGGCCCAAGGCGCTTATGGCCGGAGACTCCAAAGATGTTGAATTTGTATCTCTGCAATGGTGTGAGGTTGTAGAGGTGGAGGGAGCGCATGGTGCCATCCACAGGTAAATTCTGGAGCTTCCCTGCTGCATCCTTGTACTGGATGAGGAAAGAGTCAAAGCTTCCTTCCTGGATGGTCCAGGAGAGGAGAAGAGAATCTGGGGTGACCTCAGAGACTGTGGCGTCTCCAAGGCTGGGTTCCGCCTCCTTCACGCTCGGCTGAGTTGTTTCTGTTGCAGCTATAAAAATAGAGAGGAAGATGGTGGAGGAACTTGGGATACAATTTCTAGGAAGGAATGTGACCTTGGGGTCAAGGTTATGGTGCTAATTTTTCACCAGAGGCCTCTACAAGGTGCTTGTTTAGCATCAAGAGCAGGGAAGAGAAAATTTCAACATGCAGAAATCATGCAAATCCCGCCTGGTGTATGAATCTGTTTTTACTTCAGGGCAGCCTTGCTTTCTCCCACACACTTCCCGTTGAGAGCAATGGAATGTCAAGTCCAGTCTTTCCTAGGTACGGATGGGTGAATCTGTCAATTTATGTGTCTCTCAGTTTCTCATTTTTCCAATCTGAAATTCAGTTCTCTACATTTCTGCATCAGTTTGAGATTTTTTAAAATCCATTTGACGATTCACCAGCATTTTAGTGTGAATTTCTCCTGAAATACATTTTTCTATATAATTTTGCCTAATATATGTATTTTTTCCAAATAATGTTTTCCATGATGTTTATATTTTGCCCTAATAATGCATGTTGTATATTTCCACAAATATATGTGTTTTTATGCACACTTTACCATAGTATATTCAATTTTGCACATAATAGTTGATCACAGAACTGGAGTGCAAAATTCAGAAAAGTGCAGATTTCAAAGGATGGCTGTATTTCAGCTCACATATTGTTTCAGAAAGTGTGAACTGGGCAGGTCGCCTTTAAATGCAAACTGAATCAAATTTCTTCTCCATCCCTACTCCCAGGGGGGATTTGCTGTACTGTATTCAAAGTAGCTGCTCCAGGCTATGGGCAGCTCAATTACCTGCATTTAAAAAGTTTAAAGGACAGAAACAAAGGTAATGTTACAGCCCTCAGACCACATCAGAAGTTCTTTCTTTTTTGTTACCTTTGTGTTCCTGTGGAGATTTTTTAAGGATTTTCACTTTAAAATCCACATAGAAATGGAATGACATGGGCTTAGTCCTGTCCCCATTCAGAACTCGGATGGACAAGACTTTAATGGGCCCATCTATCCCTAACAAGATTGTTCTCTATCTTGTGATCAGAATGGTATAATTGTAGCTGTAATGGCAGCTAGATCCTATTTAGAACAGAACCACTGAAATTAATAGACCTTAGTTAGCCAGAGTTATTAATCTGAATGGGTCTCCTCTACGTAGGACTAGCATTGGAGGCAACCCAATGTGCTGCATCTCATTGGCTGGATTTTAGCATTTATTTTATTATTTTGTTTTATATTGTGTTTTTGTTTGTCGCCCAGAGAAAACATGCTTTGGAGGTGACCCATAGAAATGAATGATGGTCATTTCACTCCCAGTGTAGAAAGTGCTAGGTTCCAGAGATTCCAGCAACATAGGACACCAGATTGAAGGGAAGTTAGTTCCTCACTAAAGAGGGACTCTGTTTCTGATATTCCCAATAGCAAACTTTGGATTTACTATCCACCATTCTTTAAACCTATGTTAAATCATAAGGTCTAGAAATGTGCTTCTTTTTTTCTGAAGCTGGATTCTGTGTCCAATACTTCATTATGAACTTTTCATGCATTCTGTGGACCTGTGCCATACACTGAGCCCTACTGGAAGAAGGGAATGAAGAGATAAGTCCCAGGGTATGGTCTGAGGCACATGAGGCCAGCTCCCAGCTGAAGCTAAGCAGGGTCAGGTCTGGTCAGTGCTTGGATGGGAGACCACCTGGGAACCATATGCAAGCCGCCTTGGGTTTCTATCATGGAAAGAAAGGTGGGGTATAAATGTAATAAATAAATAAATAATAAAGAGGAAAAGGAGATAAGACAGGGAATGAGCCTTCCAGAGGCTTTCAGAGAAGAGAGGTTGACCTAGAACCTAATAAATAGAAAAAGCTGAGTTAAAGAGCAGCAAGGGTGAAATCCATTGTCCCCCCCCCTCCCCAGGAGTTGCTGCTGACCTGTCGTCACAGCATTGGCAGAGATGGGTCCGAGACGCTGGTTTCCAGAAGTACCATAGAGATTGAACTTGTATTTGTGAGCGGGGACAAGGTTGGGGACAATGACCTCACGGGAGTCTCCTCCGACAGGAAGCGCCTGGGGCCTTCCCTCTGCGTCCTTGTACTGGACAGAGAAAGAATCAAAGCTTCCCACGGGGACACTCCATGAGAGACGGGCAGTGTTACTGGTGACCTCGGGGACCGAGAGCTCCCCCAGGCGGGGTTCCGTTCCAGTAGGGACCTCCTGGTCCACCTCTCCTCCCGCTCCTGGCTTCTCGTGATCTGTGGCTAGTGATAAAATGAAAATGGTGAGTGAGAGAATGGTGCCGGGATATTATTGCAATATTGAGCATAAGATTGAGGGAGGAATCACATGCTAGCAGAGAAATTTGGGACACCAGGGCATGCAGTTTGAAATTTCTCATGTTAACATGCAAACTGCCACGGAACAGCTAGAGCAAGATGTGGAGTGTCTGTATGCTGCTTCCCCTTGCAGTGATCTATCAGTGCCATACGCTGGACCATGAAGTTCTCAGATCTGCGTAGGGATGGAAAGATCTGTCAATTTCAGTTCTCTCAGTTTCCCATTGTTCCAATCTTAAATTTAGTTCTCCACATTTCTGCAGCAATTCCCTTTTTTAAAAAAAGACATCCTCATTAGGCTCTGGAGCAAGTTCAGAGAACCTTTGTACTTCCAGATGTTGCTGAACTACAATTCCCAACTGCTCCAGCAAGCATGGCCAATGGGCAGGGAGGATGGGAACTGTAGGTCAGCAGCATCTGGAGAACCAAAGGTTCCTCACACCTGCTCACTCAGACCAAACATGGGCTCCCCCTCACCTGGAAGTTCTATGATGGTCAGGTTGGAACTTGCCCCTGAAGGAGCAGGTTCATAGCTTGGGGGTTCTCCTAGAACCATCTCTGTCAATTGAGGTTCAGGTAGCCTCGGTGGGACGGAGTGCCTTCTACCAACTTTGGTTGGCGGCCCAGCTACGCCCCTATCTGGACAGGGATAATCCGGCTTCGGTTGTCCATGCTCTGGTAACCCCCAAGCTAGATTACTGCAATGTGCTCTATGTGGGGCTGCCTTTGAAGACAGTTCAGAAACTGTAGCTTGTGCAAAATGCAGCGGCCAGATTGGTATCAGGGGCCAGACGGTTCGAACTAATAAAACCGATTCTGGCCCGCTTGCATTGGCTGCCTGTATGTTTCTGAGCTCGATTCAAGGTGCTGGTTTTAACCTATAAAGCCTTACACAGCTTAGGACCACAATACCTGATGGAACGCCTCTCCCGACACGAACCCACCGGTACACTACACTCAACATCCAAGGCCCTCCTCCGAGTGCCTCCTCCGAGGGAAGCTGGGAGGCTGGCAACAAGGGAGAGGGCCTTCTCAGTGGTGGCCCCCAAATTATGGAATGATCTCCCTGATGACGTGCACCTGGCACCAACACTGTTAACTTTTCAGTGCCAGGTCAAAACTTTCCTCTTCTCCCAGGCATTTTAGCATGTGTTTTTAAATTTGTATATTTGTTTTTAATGTTTTTAATTGTTGTAAACTGCCCAGAGAGCTTCGGCTATGGGGCGGTATACAAGTGCAATAAATAAATAAACAATCAAACAAATAACAGTAGGACTTCTGCATAGGTGGAGCCAGAGATAGAGTAGCTGAGAAGTATCTCCCCCCCCCAAGTAGCTAACTTCTACCTGCCTCCCCCCCCATTGCTGGACCCCTGTGGCTACTGGAAGGAAAGGCATTTTTCTCATGCTTCCTCCTCTCATTTTTCTGTGCTGACTTCTCTGCCACCTCCCTCGCCTCTCACCCTCTAGCTCTCGGTAAAGAACTGTGACCTGCCTGCTGGGAAACTAGCATAACTGTTCCGCCCCTCCTAGTGAACTATTTTTGACTAAGGCCCAGTGCTGATATGGGCCAAATATATTTATACAATACTGCCACTTTCAGCATGACAATCCGGTTTTCAGGCATATCTTCCATACCTTCCACCTACATAGTGCATCTGCTCCAGGTATTTCCCCTAAGAAGCACCCAGCTGGTGAGGTCTGCACCATTATACAAATGGGGCTTGTCAGTGGGGGCTGATGGCCCCATGTCAATGGGGCAGTGGAATCCGCTCCAGATTTGCTCAGCACTTTGGACAGCTCCTTTAGCTCAGACTAACACCCAGTGCAGATTCCACTGCACCGCTGACATGGAGCCACCAGCCCCACTGGTGCTTGTTCAGAACAGGGCTTCCGGGTTTTGCGGAAGGGAAGTTAGTTCCACACTGAAGAAGTCACTAATGTTTTTTGCTGATTTTTCAACCACTGCTTTTAAAATCAATCTTCAGACCCAGAAGGACTAGATATGTGCTTTTCCTTTCCATGTCAATGAATGAAATCCAAGGAAGCTGAATTCTGTGCTCATTATGCACTTTCTGTCGGCATTTCAGTGGATCCATGTCATGCACTCAGCCCTGCCTATCAAGCAGCGGTGGCTGGTTTCTGATGGGACTGGAAGGGTGCAACACAGGAGGCCAACAGTAGATGGAGCCAGAGACATGACAGGCAGAGCCCGCTAATTCTAATTTTGTCCTCATCTTCCTCCTTGCAACACAGAGACTGAGAAGGAGGGAGCTGGCAGTCAGCATCCCCTGCTGGACTGGTTCTAAGTAAGAAGACAGACAAATGGGGGCTAGCTGAGGCCAGACTGAGGCTGGTGGGGAACCACCCCATTTGCCCTAAAGGACCTGCCTCCACTGCTGTAAGGGGAAGGGAATGAGCAGATGAGGAGGAAAGAAAGGAAGACATACGGCGACTCCCAAAAGGTTTTACTGAACAGAGGCTGACCTAATAAAACCTAACAATGTGGAAAAGCTGAATGAAAAGGGTGAAAGCAAAAGTATCCCCCTCCCCCAATTTCCCCAGGAGTTGCTGCTGACCTGTCGTCACAGCATTGGCAGAGATGGGTCCGAGACGCTGGTTTCCAGAAGTACCATAGAGATTGAACTTGTATTTGTGAGCGGGGACAAGGTTGGGGACAATGACCTCACGGGAGTCTCCTCCGACAGGAAGCGCCTGGGGCCTTCCCTCTGCGTCCTTGTACTGGACAGAGAAAGAATCAAAGCTTCCCACGGGGACACTCCATGAGAGACGGGCAGTGTTACTGGTGACCTCGGGGACCGAGAGCTCCCCCAGGCGGGGTTCCGTTCCAGTAGGGACCTCCTGGTCCACCTCTCCTCCCGCTCCTGGCTTCTCGTGATCTGTGGCTAGTGATAAAATGAAAATGGTGAGTGAGAGAATGGTGCCGGGATATTATTGCAATATTGAGCATAAGATTGAGGGAGGAATCACATGCTAGCAGAGACATTTGGGACACCAGGGCATGCAGTTTGAAATTTCTCATGTTAACATGCAAACTGCCACGGAACAGCTAGAGCAAGATGTGGAGTGTCTGTATGCTGCTTCCCCTTGCAGTGATCTACCAGTGCCATACGCTGGACCATGAAGTTCTCAGATCTGCGTAGGGATGGAAAGATCTGTCAATTTCAGTTCTCCCAGTTTCTCATTGTTCCAATCTTAAATTTAGTTCTCCACATTTCTGCAGCAATTCCCTTTTTTAAAAAAAGACATCCTCATTAGGCTCTGGAGCAAGGTCAGAGAACCTTTGTACTTCCAGATGTTGCTGAACTACAATTCCCAACTGCTCCAGCAATCATGGCCAATGGGCAGGGAGGATGGGAACTGTAGGTCAGCAGCATCTGGAGAACCAAAGGTTCCTCACACCTGCTCACTCAGACCAAACATGGGCTCCCCCTCACCTGGAAGTTCTATGATGGTCAGGTTGGAACTTGCCCCTGAAGGAGCAGGTTCATAGCTTGGGGGTTCTCCTAGAACCATCTCTGTCAATTGAGGTTCAGGTAGCCTCGGTGGGACGGAGTGCCTTCTACCAACTTTGGTTGGCGGCCCAGCTACGCCCCTATCTGGACAGGGATAATCCGGCTTCGGTTGTCCATGCTCTGGTAACCCCCAAGCTAGATTACTGCAATGTGCTCTATGTGGGGCTGCCTTTGAAGACAGTTCAGAAACTGTAGCTTGTGCAAAATGCAGCGGCCAGATTGGTATCAGGGGCCAGACGGTTCGAACTAATAAAACCGATTCTGGCCCGCTTGCATTGGCTGCCTGTATGTTTCTGAGCTCGATTCAAGGTGCTGGTTTTAACCTATAAAGCCTTACACAGCTTAGGACCACAATACCTGATGGAACGCCTCTCCCGACACGAACCCACCGGTACACTACACTCAACATCCAAGGCCCTCCTCCGAGTGCCTCCTCCGAGGGAAGCTGGGAGGCTGGCAACAAGGGAGAGGGCCTTCTCAGTGGTGGCCCCCAAATTATGGAATGATCTCCCTGATGACGTGCACCTGGCACCAACACTGTTAACTTTTCAGTGCCAGGTCAAAACTTTCCTCTTCTCCCAGGCATTTTAGCATGTGTTTTTAAATTTGTATATTTGTTTTTAATGTTTTTAATTGTTGTAAACTGCCCAGAGAGCTTCGGCTATGGGGCGGTATACAAGTGCAATAAATAAATAAACAAACAAACAAATAACAGTAGGACTTCTGCATAGGTGGAGCCAGAGATAGAGTAGCTGAGAAGTATCTCCCCCCCCCCCAAGTAGGAACTTCTACCTGACTCCCCCCCCATTGCTGGACCCCTGTGGCTACTGGAAGGAAAGGCATTTTTCTCATGCTTCCTCCTCTCATTTTTCTGTGCTGACTTCTCTGCCACCTCCCTCGCCTCTCACCCTCTAGCTCTCGGTAAAGAACTGTGACCTGCCTGCTGGGAAACTAGCATAACTGTTCCGCCCCTCCTAGTGAACTATTTTTGACTAAGGCCCAGTGCTGATATGGGCCAAATATATTTATACAATACTGCCACTTTCAGCATGACAATCCGGTTTTCAGGCATATCTTCCATACCTTCCACCTACATAGTGCATCTGCTCCAGGTATTTCCCCTAAGAAGCACCCAGCTGGTGAGGTCTGCACCATTATACAAATGGGGCTTGTCAGTGGGGGCTGATGGCCCCATGTCAATGGGGCAGTGGAATCCGCTCCAGATTTGCTCAGCACTTTGGACAGCTCCTTTAGCTCAGACTAACACCCAGTGCAGATTCCACTGCACCGCTGACATGGAGCCACCAGCCCCACTGGTGCTTGTTCAGAACAGGGCTTCCGGGTTTTGCGGAAGGGAAGTTAGTTCCACACTGAAGAAGTCACTAATGTTTTTTGCTGATTTTTCAACCACTGCTTTTAAAATCAATCTTCAGACCCAGAAGGACTAGATATGTGCTTTTCCTTTCCATGTCAATGAATGAAATCCAAGGAAGCTGAATTCTGTGCTCATTATGCACTTTCTGTCGGCATTTCAGTGGATCCATGTCATGCACTCAGCCCTGCCTATCAAGCAGCGGTGGCTGGTTTCTGATGGGACTGGAAGGGTGCAACACAGGAGGCCAACAGTAGATGGAGCCAGAGACATGACAGGCAGAGCCCGCTAATTCTAATTTTGTCCTCATCTTCCTCCTTGCAACACAGAGACTGAGAAGGAGGGAGCTGGCAGTCAGCATCCCCTGCTGGACTGGTTCTAAGTAAGAAGACAGACAAATGGGGGCTAGCTGAGGCCAGACTGAGGCTGGTGGGGAACCACCCCATTTGCCCTAAAGGACCTGCCTCCACTGCTGTAAGGGGAAGGGAATGAGCAGATGAGGAGGAAAGAAAGGAAGACATACGGCGACTCCCAAAAGGTTTTACTGAACAGAGGCTGACCTAATAAAACCTAACAATGTGGAAAAGCTGAATGAAAAGGGTGAAAGCAAAAGTATCCCCCTCCCCCAATTTCCCCAGGAGTTGCTGCTGACCTGTCGTCACAGCATTGGCAGAGATGGGTCCGAGACGCTGGTTTCCAGAAGTACCATAGAGATTGAACTTGTATTTGTGAGCGGGGACAAGGTTGGGGACAATGACCTCGCGGGAGTCTCCTCCGACAGGAAGCGCCTGGGGCCTTCCCTCTGCGTCCTTGTACTGGACAGAGAAAGAATCAAAGCTTCCCACGGGGACACTCCATGAGAGACGGGCAGTGTTACTGGTGACCTCGGGGACCGAGAGCTCCCCCAGGCGGGGTTCCGTTCCAGTAGGGACCTCCTGGTCCACCTCTCCTCCCGCTCCTGGCTTCTCGTGATCTGTGGCTAGTGATAAAATGAAAATGGTGAGTGAGAGAATGGTGCCGGGATATTATTGCAATATTGAGCATAAGATTGAGGGAGGAATCACATGCTAGCAGAGACATTTGGGACACCAGGGCATGCAGTTTGAAATTTCTCATGTTAACATGCAAACTGCCACGGAACAGCTAGAGCAAGATGTGGAGTGTCTGTATGCTGCTTCCCCTTGCAGTGATCTACCAGTGCCATACGCTGGACCATGAAGTTCTCAGATCTGCGTAGGGATGGAAAGATCTGTCAATTTCAGTTCTCTCAGTTTCTCATTGTTCCAATCTTAAATTTAGTTCTCCACATTTCTGCAGCAATTCCCTTTTTTAAAAAAAGACATCCTCATTAGGCTCTGGAGCAAGGTCAGAGAACCTTTGTACTTCCAGATGTTGCTGAACTACAATTCCCAACTGCTCCAGCAAGCATGGCCAATGGGCAGGGAAGATGGGAACTGTAGGTCAGCAGCATCTGGAGAACCAAAGGTTCCTCACACCTGCTCACTCAGACCAAACATGGGCTCCCCCTCACCTGGAAGTTCTATGATGGTCAGGTTGGAACTTGCCCCTGAAGGAGCAGGTTCATAGCTTGGGGGTTCTCCTAGAACCATCTCTGTCAATTGAGGTTCAGGTAGCCTCGGTGGGACGGAGTGCCTTCTACCAACTTTGGTTGGCGGCCCAGCTACGCCCCTATCTGGACAGGGATAATCCGGCTTCGGTTGTCCATGCTCTGGAAACCCCCAAGCTAGATTACTGCAATGTGCTCTATGTGGGGCTGCCTTTGAAGACAGTTCAGAAACTGTAGCTTGTGCAAAATGCAGCGGCCAGATTGGTATCAGGGGCCAGACGGTTCGAACTAATAAAACCGATTCTGGCCCGCTTGCATTGGCTGCCTGTATGTTTCTGAGCTCGATTCAAGGTGCTGGTTTTAACCTATAAAGCCTTACACAGCTTAGGACCACAATACCTGATGGAACGCCTCTCCCGACACGAACCCACCGGTACACTACACTCAACATCCAAGGCCCTCCTCCGAGTGCCTCCTCCGAGGGAAGCTGGGAGGCTGGCAACAAGGGAGAGGGCCTTCTCAGTGGTGGCCCCCAAATTATGGAATGATCTCCCTGATGACGTGCACCTGGCACCAACACTGTTAACTTTTCAGTGCCAGGTCAAAACTTTCCTCTTCTCCCAGGCATTTTAGCATGTGTTTTTAAATTTGTATATTTGTTTTTAATGTTTTTAATTGTTGTAAACTGCCCAGAGAGCTTCGGCTATGGGGCGGTATACAAGTGCAATAAATAAATAAACAAACAAACAAATAACAGTAGGACTTCTGCATAGGTGGAGCCAGAGATAGAGTAGCTGAGAAGTATCTCCCCCCCCCAAGTAGCTAACTTCTACCTGCCTCCCCCCCCATTGCTGGACCCCTGTGGCTACTGGAAGGAAAGGCATTTTTCTCATGCTTCCTCCTCTCATTTTTCTGTGCTGACTTCTCTGCCACCTCCCTCGCCTCTCACCCTCTAGCTCTCGGTAAAGAACTGTGACCTGCCTGCTGGGAAACTAGCATAACTGTTCCGCCCCTCCTAGTGAACTATTTTTGACTAAGGCCCAGTGCTGATATGGGCCAAATATATTTATACAATACTGCCACTTTCAGCATGACAATCCGGTTTTCAGGCATATCTTCCATACCTTCCACCTACATAGTGCATCTGCTCCAGGTATTTCCCCTAAGAAGCACCCAGCTGGTGAGGTCTGCACCATTATACAAATGGGGCTTGTCAGTGGGGGCTGATGGCCCCATGTCAATGGGGCAGTGGAATCCGCTCCAGATTTGCTCAGCACTTTGGACAGCTCCTTTAGCTCAGACTAACACCCAGTGCAGATTCCACTGCACCGCTGACATGGAGCCACCAGCCCCACTGGTGCTTGTTCAGAACAGGGCTTCCGGGTTTTGCGGAAGGGAAGTTAGTTCCACACTGAAGAAGTCACTAATGTTTTTTGCTGATTTTTCAACCACTGCTTTTAAAATCAATCTTCAGACCCAGAAGGACTAGATATGTGCTTTTCCTTTCCATGTCAATGAATGAAATCCAAGGAAGCTGAATTCTGTGCTCATTATGCACTTTCTGTCGGCATTTCAGTGGATCCATGTCATGCACTCAGCCCTGCCTATCAAGCAGCGGTGGCTGGTTTCTGATGGGACTGGAAGGGTGCAACACAGGAGGCCAACAGTAGATGGAGCCAGAGACATGACAGGCAGAGCCCGCTAATTCTAATTTTGTCCTCATCTTCCTCCTTGCAACACAGAGACTGAGAAGGAGGGAGCTGGCAGTCAGCATCCCCTGCTGGACTGGTTCTAAGTAAGAAGACAGACAAATGGGGGCTAGCTGAGGCCAGACTGAGGCTGGTGGGGAACCACCCCATTTGCCCTAAAGGACCTGCCTCCACTGCTGTAAGGGGAAGGGAATGAGCAGATGAGGAGGAAAGAAAGGAAGACATACGGCGACTCCCAAAAGGTTTTACTGAACAGAGGCTGACCTAATAAAACCTAACAATGTGGAAAAGCTGAATGAAAAGGGTGAAAGCAAAAGTATCCCCCTCCCCCAATTTCCCCAGGAGTTGCTGCTGACCTGTCGTCACAGCATTGGCAGAGATGGGTCCGAGACGCTGGTTTCCAGAAGTACCATAGAGATTGAACTTGTATTTGTGAGCGGGGACAAGGTTGGGGACAATGACCTCACGGGAGTCTCCTCCGACAGGAAGCGCCTGGGGCCTTCCCTCTGCGTCCTTGTACTGGACAGAGAAAGAATCAAAGCTTCCCACGGGGACACTCCATGAGAGACGGGCAGTGTTACTGGTGACCTCGGGGACCGAGAGCTCCCCCAGGCGGGGTTCCGTTCCAGTAGGGACCTCCTGGTCCACCTCTCCTCCTGCTCCTGGCTTCTCGTGACCTGTGGCTAGTGATAAAATGAAAATGGTGAGTGAGAGAATGGTGCCGGGATATTATTGCAATATTGAGCATAAGATTGAGGGAGGAATCACATGCTAGCAGAGAAATTTGGGACACCAGGGCATGCAGTTTGAAATTTCTCATGTTAACATGCAAACTGCCACGGAACAGCTAGAGCAAGATGTGGAGTGTCTGTATGCTGCTTCCCCTTGCAGTGATCTATCAGTGCCATACGCTGGACCATGAAGTTCTCAGATCTGCGTAGGGATGGAAAGATCTGTCAATTTCAGTTCTCTCAGTTTCTCATTGTTCCAATCTTAAATTTAGTTCTCCACATTTCTGCAGCAATTCCCTTTTTTAAAAAAAGACATCCTCATTAGGCTCTGGAGCAAGGTCAGAGAACCTTTGTACTTCCAGATGTTGCTGAACTACAATTCCCAACTGCTCCAGCAAGCATGGCCAATGGGCAGGGAGGATGGGAACTGTAGGTCAGCAGCATCTGGAGAACCAAAGGTTCCTCACACCTGCTCACTCAGACCAAACATGGGCTCCCCCTCACCTGGAAGTTCTATGATGGTCAGGTTGGAACTTGCCCCTGAAGGAGCAGGTTCATAGCTTAGGGGTTCTCCTAGAACCATCTCTGTCAATTGAGGTTCAGGTAGCCTCGGTGGGACGGAGTGCCTTCTACCAACTTTGGTTGGCGGCCCAGCTACGCCCCTATCTGGACAGGGATAATCCGGCTTCGGTTGTCCATGCTCTGGTAACCCCCAAGCTAGATTACTGCAATGTGCTCTATGTGGGGCTGCCTTTGAAGACAGTTCAGAAACTGTAGCTTGTGCAAAATGCAGCGGCCAGATTGGTATCAGGGGCCAGACGGTTCGAACTAATAAAACCGATTCTGGCCCGCTTGCATTGGCTGCCTGTATGTTTCTGAGCTCGATTCAAGGTGCTGGTTTTAACCTATAAAGCCTTACACAGCTTAGGACCACAATACCTGATGGAACGCCTCTCCCGACACGAACCCACCGGTACACTACACTCAACATCCAAGGCCCTCCTCCGAGTGCCTCCTCCGAGGGAAGCTGGGAGGCTGGCAACAAGGGAGAGGGCCTTCTCAGTGGTGGCCCCCAAATTATGGAATGATCTCCCTGATGACGTGCACCTGGCACCAACACTGTTAACTTTTCAGTGCCAGGTCAAAACTTTCCTCTTCTCCCAGGCATTTTAGCATGTGTTTTTAAATTTGTATATTTGTTTTTAATGTTTTTAATTGTTGTAAACTGCCCAGAGAGCTTCGGCTATGGGGCGGTATACAAGTGCAATAAATAAATAAACAATCAAACAAATAACAGTAGGACTTCTGCATAGGTGGAGCCAGAGATAGAGTAGCTGAGAAGTATCTCCCCCCCCCAAGTAGCTAACTTCTACCTGCCTCCCCCCCCATTGCTGGACCCCTGTGGCTACTGGAAGGAAAGGCATTTTTCTCATGCTTCCTCCTCTCATTTTTCTGTGCTGACTTCTCTGCCACCTCCCTCGCCTCTCACCCTCTAGCTCTCGGTAAAGAACTGTGACCTGCCTGCTGGGAAACTAGCATAACTGTTCCGCCCCTCCTAGTGAACTATTTTTGACTAAGGCCCAGTGCTGATATGGGCCAAATATATTTATACAATACTGCCACTTTCAGCATGACAATCCGGTTTTCAGGCATATCTTCCATACCTTCCACCTACATAGTGCATCTGCTCCAGGTATTTCCCCTAAGAAGCACCCAGCTGGTGAGGTCTGCACCATTATACAAATGGGGCTTGTCAGTGGGGGCTGATGGCCCCATGTCAATGGGGCAGTGGAATCCGCTCCAGATTTGCTCAGCACTTTGGACAGCTCCTTTAGCTCAGACTAACACCCAGTGCAGATTCCACTGCACCGCTGACATGGAGCCACCAGCCCCACTGGTGCTTGTTCAGAACAGGGCTTCCGGGTTTTGCGGAAGGGAAGTTAGTTCCACACTGAAGAAGTCACTAATGTTTTTTGCTGATTTTTCAACCACTGCTTTTAAAATCAATCTTCAGACCCAGAAGGACTAGATATGTGCTTTTCCTTTCCATGTCAATGAATGAAATCCAAGGAAGCTGAATTCTGTGCTCATTATGCACTTTCTGTCGGCATTTCAGTGGATCCATGTCATGCACTCAGCCCTGCCTATCAAGCAGCGGTGGCTGGTTTCTGATGGGACTGGAAGGGTGCAACACAGGAGGCCAACAGTAGATGGAGCCAGAGACATGACAGGCAGAGCCCGCTAATTCTAATTTTGTCCTCATCTTCCTCCTTGCAACACAGAGACTGAGAAGGAGGGAGCTGGCAGTCAGCATCCCCTGCTGGACTGGTTCTAAGTAAGAAGACAGACAAATGGGGGCTAGCTGAGGCCAGACTGAGGCTGGTGGGGAACCACCCCATTTGCCCTAAAGGACCTGCCTCCACTGCTGTAAGGGGAAGGGAATGAGCAGATGAGGAGGAAAGAAAGGAAGACATACGGCGACTCCCAAAAGGTTTTACTGAACAGAGGCTGACCTAATAAAACCTAACAATGTGGAAAAGCTGAATGAAAAGGGTGAAAGCAAAAGTATCCCCCTCCCCCAATTTCTCCAGGAGTTGCTGCTGACCTGTCGTCACAGCATTGGCAGAGATGGGTCCGAGACGCTGGTTTCCAGAAGTACCATAGAGATTGAACTTGTATTTGTGAGCGGGGACCAGGTTGGGGACAATGACCTCGCGGGAGTCTCCTCCGACAGGAAGCGCCTGGGGCCTTCCCTCTGCGTCCTTGTACTGGACAGAGAAAGAATCAAAGCTTCCCACGGGGACACTCCATGAGAGACGGGCAGTGTTACTGGTGACCTCGGGGACCGAGAGCTCCCCCAGGCGGGGTTCCGTTCCAGTAGGGACCTCCTGGTCCACCTCTCCTCCCGCTCCTGGGCTCTCTGTCTCATCATCTGTTATTGGTAGAATGAAAACAAAAATGACAAGTGAGGGAATAATGCTGGGATAATATTGCAATAGCCTTTGGCCTTCTTGTCTTCTACTAGAAGAGGAGCAGGTACATTATATAAATCCAATAAATGAAATAAAATAAATACTATATGAACAAAGGATAGTGAGTGAAAAAAGCTTGTTATATTACAAAATTATTAATTGTCAAGCATATAATCTGTTATAATTGTCACAAGTTGTACTAAAAAAATGAAGTGTTTTCATTATGTACTGGCAGGGCCGGCACCAGACATGACTGGGCCCGCAGCACCCGCCTGCATGGCCCGCGTCTCTCTCCCGTTGCTGTGGATGCTGTGTGCACTGCATGCACATGCCTGCCATCAGCCAAGTTGGCGAATGGACATCAGCCCCTTAGATGGCAGGCATGTGCATTCAGCATGCATAGCACTCACAGCAACGGGAGAGGTAGGTGGGGTCTGTGCTTGGGTTTATTGAAGCCCACATGGTCTGTATGTGGGGTGGCTGGGAGTTCCCTTTCTGTGATCGGTGGCAGGGTCAGGAGTTGATGCTGCCGCAGATCGCACAATAGGAGCACTGCCCTCCTGCCCTAGGGAAGGACCCTTCAGGGGCCCCTCTGGGCTGCAGGGGCCCTCTGCCAGGGCCCAACCTGGCCACACTCTGGTGCTGGCCTTTGTACTGGTGTAACAAGGTGCAAGAAAATCTAAATCCATACACAGTATTAGGAATACTGTGAAATATTTGTTGAAGTAATCTGTATATTTTATCTGGCAGGGTATACAGATATGTTTTATTAATTATTTTATTCATTTACTTAATGCACTTAATGCTGTATATATTTATATTCAAATAAAGTGTCAGATCTAAATTTTTGTAAAAAATGGACTAGGAATGAATCTCTCAATGTTGGTTTCTCTCAAATTATTGTTTTTCCAATCCTGAATTCAGTTCTTCACATTTCTGCAGCAGTTTGCACTTAAAACAGACAAACAAATCTTTGTGACAATTCATCAAAGTTATAGTGCACATTTATCCTAATATAATCATTTTCATATTCACGCTTGTCTAATATTTGCTGCCCTGGGCTCCTTTTGGGAGGAAGGGTGGGATATAACATTTAATAAACAAAGAAATAGAATGCATTTTTGTATATTATTTTCAAGGATAAATGCATTTTAATGCAGACTTCCCTCTAATATATGCATTTTTGTACACATTTTTTGCTTGGAGGGTTGAATTGCAAAATGCAGAGAAGTCTGAACTTCAAAAGATAACTGTGTTTCGGTTCACGTATTGTTTTGAGAAGTACAGATTAGGTAGGACTGAATTTCCCCCCAGCCCTCCTAATGACACTATAGGTTGAATCCAGTGTTAGCTCTACTCAGAGTAAACCCATTTAAATTAATGGAGATGAGTAACTTAGGTCTATTAATCTCAATGGGCACACTCTGAGTAGAACTTAGTTGGCTATAACCCAGTAAGTTCCCAGTAGTCCCTCATTTGAAGGGGGCTAAAAGTATGACAACACTCTTATCACTCAGAGAAATCTATCCATCTATTTACCTATCTACCTATCTATCTTTAGACAGATCTGCTAACTAAATAACCCTCCATTCATATCTCAACCCTCCAAGAAAGCTGATGCCACAACAAAACTTGGTACCAGTTTACCTTACCGCATTTGTGCCCATTTGGCCACTTCAATCTGTGGAATATAATGTCCATTCCACATTTGTGGGGCATTTATTTATTTATTTATTAGATTTCTATCCCACCCTTCCTCCCAGCAGGAGCCCAAGGTGGCAGTTGATCTTTTATTGATCTTTTAGTATGGCAGCAACAATTCTCTGGAACCCCCTGCACATTGATGTTAGGCAGGCACTTTCATTGTACTTTGATGCCTGCTAAAAATGTCTTTGTTTCATCAAAACTACCCAGAACATGTCACTTTTTTATGTACATTTGTTTTTAAAATCTTGGTTTTAAAAAAATCTTTTTAAAAGGCTGCTTTTATCTGTATTTTGCTAAGTTTATTTAAAAGTCTCTTTCTATTGCTGTTAATGAATATTTGTTATCATTTTATGTAAAGTGTGTAAAGAAATTTTAAATTATTGTTATTAACTGGAATATGAAACAGTCTTTGTGCTGTTGCAAGGCTCTTGGTTGTTGTTCCCTATACCTTGTATGTCTCCACCCTGCTGGGCCTGATGCAAGGAAAGATGGACCTTTTTGCTGGCCCCTTTCCTTCAAATTAGAGCTGAAACCAAAGCAGTAAGGAAGGAGCAAGTGGAGGGAGAAAAGAGAGAAGTGGAGAGGACAGCTGCCTGTAGCCTTGAAAAGAAGGTGAAATTACAGAGAGAATGGCCCCAGTTTTTAGATCCTCTGCTGACCTGTGACAACAATGACTGAGCTTGGGCCAACATGTCTGCGTCCAGACACACCGTAGAGATTGAATTTGTATCTGTTGGAAGGCACCAAGTAGTCAATCAACACCGAGTTGGTCTCCTTGTCTATAGGCAGTGCCTGCAGTTTGTTATCAGCATCATTGTATTGGATCAGGAAGGAGTCAAAGGTCCCGGTGGGGATGTCCCAAGAGAGACGGACAGAATTGCTGGTCACATCAGAGGCAGAGAGTTCTCCCAGGTCAGGCTGTGGGGGTGGTGTTCCTGTTTCCTTCTCCTCCACTTCCTGTTCTGTCAATGGAGCTGTTAAAAAATAATGAGGAGAAAAGTCAAGAGTTTATGATGGTGGAGCACAACATCTGCCATCAATGAACTTCCAGCTGTGGGATGTGTATGTAAAGTAAAATGTACTTTAGGAAGGGGAAAAATACTCAGGCAGACGTGGTTTTGTTGATTTTGCTTGCAGGAGACTTAGGATAGCTATACCTCCACCAAACCCACTGGATTAGGGCTGATGCAGTCCTAATTCAAAGTAGCAGTGTGGATGAGAGGAAGGATCAAAAACAAAGTCAGACTTGGGCAAGGTACATGACTGGTTAAAGAGACAATGTCTTCTTTCCAAAAAGGCTGGCGGAAATTAATTGGTAGATGAGAAGCCTGCAGCAAGCTGGACTGAAAATAGCAACACAGGGTAGAGGTTGAGGTGAAATAAATTAATTTCAGGGGAAATTCCCTAGGAATGTAACACAAGGAGCACAGATCCCATAATAAACCCCTGTCTGGATGCACCCAAAATGTTGCAGTGTGTCTTCCCTACCTCCTAGCAAAGGTGCTCCTGTTCAGGTTCCAGCTAGCCAGCCATAACCTCTTTCAGCAGGCTACTCTATTCCCCTTTCCTCATTTTTTCTTTTCCACATTCCATGGCTACTGGGGATGCTCAGTTATCATTAAGATTTGGGGTGGGAAGTGCACCTTTTATTTTTTAAAATATCTTTTTATACTTCTAGAGAACTTGGGATTTCCTCCAGCATGCCACGTGAGGTTCTTGTTATTTCAGGTTGGCTGATGAAGGCCTTTCTATTCTAGCAGGCTTTTGGTAGTGTTTTGCTATGAAGATTGTTTTTAATCTGTTCTGTCTCCCTCTATTGTATTTCACTGATGGTGTAGCTTTATTGAAAGACTAGGCAGGGTAAACATTTGCTTATAAATGAATCAACAAACACATCAGTTAACCACTGGAGCCAATTCCTCATGCCGTGGAGATCTTTTTATTATTTATATATTTATTAAATTTATATCCCTTCCTTCCTCAAAAGGAGCCCAGATCTTCTCCATTATCTCACTGATCCCAAATTGCTACATGCAGCTTCTTGCTGTGCTGTTTAATTTCTCAGAGAAAATGTGCTCTGCTTGATTTGGTTTGATTTTTTAAAACAATCTCCTGTGTACCAAAATGACTCGAGGCTTGGTCCCAGCTAGGGAGGGGCAAATCTGCCAATTTTGATTTTTCTCAATTGATAATTTTTCCAATCTAAAGTGATTTGTCCAATCTAAAGTTTGTGATTTTTTAAAAATCCCCATGGAAATTAAACAGCATTTTAATGGGAATTTCTCCTATTCTTTGCAAATCAATTTTTCCTAATATAATGCATTTTTGTATGTTGCTTTCACTGATATATGCATTTTCATGCACTTTACCCCAGTATATGCATTTTGGTACACTTTACTTGGCTGCAAAATTCAGAGATGTATAAAGTGCAAGGGCTGTGCTTCGGTCTGTGTATTGTTCTGGGAAGTGTGACTTAGGTAACTTTGCCTTGAAATGCAAACTGAATCAAATTTCTCCCCCATCCCCAGCTCAAGCTTTTAAAAGCAAACTATTAATCCTCCAGCAGAGGAGCGAGCAGCCCATTTACTTTGGTCACATAAACACCATATATTTAAAGCACTGGGTGCTGGGAATGGTAGCTGTGTGAGGTCACCAGCTTTAACAAACTACAGTTCCTCAGATTCTCCATGACTCGGAAAGTGGCATAAGGGTGCTTTAAATGTACGGTGTGGACAGGAGACTTTTGTCTGCGGGAGCTGGGCAAATGGTGCATGTGCACTGCTGACCTGTGAAGGTGTCAGTGGACACAGGGCCAAGAAGCTTGCCCCCTGAGATGCCGTAGAGATCAAATCTGTATCGCTGGGAAGGAGACAGGTTAGGCACGATGACCTCATGGGAACCACTGTCCACAGGCATGCTCTGTAGCTCGTCCTCTTCACCTTCGTACCGCACAAGGAAGGAGTCAAAATTCCCAGTTGGGACACTCCAGGAAAGACGGACTGAATTGCTGTTGGCTTCTGAAACAGAAAGCTGCCCCAAGCTAGGCTCGTTCTGTCCATCTTCTTCTCCTCCTTCCTCCTTTTCAGCTAGAACAGAAAAGGTGGAGGGGAAAGGTCCCATTGGTTTAAGAAATATCCCACTTGGATAATTTTTCTATAAAGCACAGGAAAGAAAGCATGAACAGGCTAACCCATCCCAATGGGAGGAAATTCCTGCAAGATAACAGAGAAGCAAATAAGGCAGCCAAGATGTGGTGGTGCCTGGTGGTGTTCCTCCAGCACAGCTCCTTGTACCCCTGAGCAGGGCCGGTTCTAAAGGGCAGCCAGGTGGGGCACTGGCCTGAGGGGCCCTCCGCTCCCCTTCCGTGATCCGAGCACCATCCGCAGATCGCAAGGCAGGAGCTTCCGCCTGCCCGCCATTCCCTTGCCCCACCTACCTGCCTTTTAGCATTGCCCTTAATGAAGATGGCGGCCACGGCTTCCCTAAGGTACTCAAGCCGCTGCCGCCATCTTAGTTGATGGCAGAGATGCGCGCGCGTAGCACGCACGTGTGCCACCAACAAAGATGGTGGCGGAGGCTTCATCCCCTTAGGGAAACCGCGGCCACCATCTTCATTAAGGGCAATGGTAAAAGACAGGAGACAGGTAGGTGGGGGGCGTGGGGGGGCTGCGCACGCATGTGCACATGCACACACACCGGGGCCCAGGGCAAGCTGATGCCCAAGGGCCCCAGCATGCCTGGAGCCGACCCTGCCCCTGAGCAAGAAACCTGCCCATTATAGGAGAGAGGAAATGAGAAATTAGGGAATAAGGATGGCAGGAGCTGTCAGTTTTGGTTCTCTCAGTTTCTCATTTTTTCCAATCTTAAATTCAGCTCCCCACATTTCTGCAGTAATTGCCATTTTTAAAAAAATCCTCATGAAAATTAGCATTTTCTTGTGAATTTCCTTGCCCCAAAAACACACATTTGTATGCAGTTTTCACTAATGTGTATATTTTTGCAAGAAAAGTTTCCCTGATAATGCATTTTAATGTTGTTTTCACTAATAAATGCATTTTATGCACACATTTCCCTAATATATATATATATTTGTAGATATCGCTTGGTTGGAGAACTGCATTGCAAAGTTTGGAGAAGTGCCAGTTTCAAAGTATGGCTGTGTTTTGATTCTCATATTGTTTCAGAATAGTGTGAATGTCAGAGTTTTGCTTTGAAATGTAAAATGAATTGAATTTCTCCCCCATTCCTATTAGGGAATAGGGAAAACAAGAAAACTAGTTTCAGTTCTGCCATTTGCCAGTGCGCTGTCCCCTTGTATATTTGGTGTGTTTTTTTTGTTGCATAAATGCAGCAAGTCCCAAAGTATTGCCTCTTCACAAGGACAGTAAATTCTGTATAAAAACATCTTGCAAATGAGGGAAGCTTTTTTTAAAAAAATGCTGTAAGAAACAAAACGTTAGAGATTGTAAAACAGATGTGGGCTGCTGCAGACACAGCTTAGAAGACAAGAGAAAGTTATGGAGAGGATTTGCTTCTCTCTTTCCTTTTCCACCTTTTAGTTCCCTGGAGAAAAGGAAAAAAAAGAGGTCTTTGCTTCCGCTGACCTGTGGTGGCTTCAGAGGAAATAGGGCCAAGACGCTTCCGACCGGAGATCCCGTAGAGATTGAACTTGTATCTGTGGGAGGGAGCCAGGTTAGGGACAGTGACCTCCCGAGATGCTCCCTCCACAGGCAGTGCCTGGGGTTTGCCCTCTGAGTCCTTGTACTGGATCAGGAAGGAGTCGAAGCTCCCACTGGGGACAGTCCAGGAGAGAAGAGCAGAATTGCTGGTGACATCTGAGACAGAGAGCTCCCCGACGCTGGGCTTCATTTTGTCTTCCTCCTGCACTGCTGTAACCAGGAGAGAAAACAGGAATTAAATGTATGTATGACCAGTACACTAGGTTCAGAGGTGAGCAAATTAGATTTGACAGTCAGGGTGCTGAGTTTGAATTCCACCATTCTCTGCTGGGGATTTTTGTAAGTGACAGTTGAGGAACACGGCGAGTCAGATACAGGGCAAATGCATGCTAGAGCCTTAAATTGCTTTAATAGTCACTCCCTCTCCACTAGGGATGTTGGAGAATTTTTATGAAAACTGAAAAGAAAGCAGAAATTGATGCATTTTCCATGGCTGTCTGTGGCCAAGGATGGAAATCTGTCAAATGAATGTGATGGGTGTTCATTCATGCTGTTGTTGTTTTTAAGTCCACTAACAATATTTAATGACTTTTTAAACATTTTTGACATTTCCTTTACATTGAAATTAATGTAAGTGAAGTAAGTTACGTAAACAGTTAAATAGCAGACAGCGTGATGAATAATGTAGTATTTGGCAGAAACTGACTTGTAGCAGAATGAAAATAGTGCTGATTGTGACAAATACAGGTCAGAGCACAAATTGCTGCTTTTGTCCATCCCTACTCTTCACAGGGAATTGCATTTATTATCACAAATCTACCTGTTCAAATGCCACAGGAGGAAAAACAGCTGTAAGGGGGATATGAAACATGGCTGGCAGGCAATGGTGGCTGGTGGCTCCATGTCAGTGGGGCAGTGGAATCCGCTCCGGGTTTTAGTTTGAACTTTCAATTTGCTGCCCAAAGTGACATGGAGCCACCAGCTGCCATGGCTGGCAGGGAAGGGTCAAACACTTTCTCCCCTTGTCAATTTTCTGCTCAAAATGCACCAACATACAAACACCACCAAAACTGCTTTTTCCAGGGCTCGCAGCAGGATTCAGGGGGCTCTGGAAAACTCCTTTGCTTGGGCCCCCCAGCAGCAGTGGTCTGCTTCCCCTGACAGCAGCAACAGTAGCAGCAGGCCACTCTCCCCCATATGCCAAGCTCATCTAACTGCAGGTTGTACAGGGTGGCCCAGTGGTAGTGGGGGCACCCTAGCGAAGGCATCAGGAGTAGGGTTAGGCCTGATTGACTGGACCCGCCAGCATGGCAACCCATCATCGTCATCATCATCATATCCCGCCCTTCCTCCCAGCAGGAGCCCAGTGCGGCAAACAGAAACACTAAAAACACTCTAAAACATCTTAAAAACAGAGTTTGAAATATGTCCTAGTTTCAGCTACAGCAGTGGGACTTCCCAAGCTCTCAGACTTCCCTGTGCTAGCACCAGGCCTGATGCTTTTCTTTCTAAAAGAGACCATCAGGGAGGGTGGAGCCATTGCCTGTAGAGTCTCTTGTGGATTTCAGCCTGAAATGTGGGAAATTGCTTGGCATAGCCTTACTCATGCCTAGGGTTGGACAGCCTTGTCAATTTCACTTTCTCTCTTGTTTCTTTTCCCCCCAAATCTGAACTTCACTTTCCCCCCATTTCTGCATCAGTTTCTGATTTTTAAATTTTTTTAAAAAAATTGTCAGCATTTTAGTATGAATTCCTCCTTTTTTGTGTGTAGTTTTGCCTTATACATACTTTCATAGTATACTTCTGAGCAATTTCCCTAATCAAAGGCCTCTTTGTATGTTATTTTCACAAATATGCATTTTTATACACACTTTCCCCATATTTGCACATTTTTGGCTGAGCTACACTGCAAAATTCAAACGTGCAAATTGTGAAGGACGGCTCTGTTTCGTTTCAGTTACACATTGTTTCGGAAGTACAAATGTAGCAGTTTTGCGCAAAATGTAAGTGGAGCCAAATTTATGCCCCATCCCTGTTCATGCCAAAGGGCCACGTGCTGACCTGTGACTGTATCAGCAGAGACGGGGCCAAGGCGTTTGCGCCCTACAAGCCCATAGAGGTTGAACTTGTATCGGCGGGCAGGGGACAGGCCGGTGATGGTGGTCTCAAGAGTGCCTCCTTCCAAGGGCAGCGCCTGGGCTTTGCCTTCAGCATCCTTGTACTGAATTAAGAAGGAGTCAAAGTTTCCTGTTGGAACAGTCCAGGAGAGGCGGACAGACTCGCTGGTGACATTAGAGACAGAGAGTTCTCCCAAGGTGGGTGCAGCCCTTATTTCTGCTGCTGCTATAGTAGAAGAGAGAGAGAGAGAGACTAAGAATGATTCATTTGTAAGCACCAACTTAGCTTCTGTGATCAATCTATGAATCACTCAGTAAACGGTTCTTCCATAAAATGGACAGGAAGAGAAAGTTAAGGCACTTCAAAGGAAGCTCACCTGTGACAGCGTCAGTGGAAATGGGGCCAAGGCGCTTGCGGCCGGTGAGTCCATAAAGGTTGAACTTGTATCTGCGGGAAGGGACCAGATTGGGGACGATGGTCTCACGGAGGGCTCCTCCCACTGGAATTGCCTGAGGTTTGCCCTCTGAGTCCTTGTACTGGACCAGGAAAGAGTCAAAGGTCCCCATGGGGACTGTCCAGGATAGATGGATGGAGTTACTGGTGACATCAGAAGCAGAGAGCTCCCCAAGGCTGGGAGGAATTGGTGGTTCCTGCGGAGGTGATGCTGGAGGGACGAGAGAATGAGACTGGTAAACAAAGATTCTCCCAGGTGGGGCCAAACAGTTTAGATGATAAGAGAATTGAGGGGCTACATTACAGAGATTTATAATGCAATGCATGGTTTGGAGAAAATGTTTAAGAGAGAATTTTTTCTCACTCATAGGGATGGGTGAATCTGTCGATTTTGGTTTCCGTCATTTTTCTACTATTAAATTCAGTGCTCCCTATTTCCACATCAATTTGTGATTTGTTTTTTAAAAAGAGTCCTCATGAACATTCATAAGCATTTTAGTGCAAATTTCTCCTAATCTACATATTTGTATGTAATTTTGCCAAATATTTATTTATTATTCGATTTCTGTCCCGCCCTTCCTCCCGGCAGGAGCCCATTATACATTTTTACATTATACAATATACATTTTTGCAAAGCTATTTCCCCAAATATAATGCATTTTTGTATGTTATTTTCACAAATATATAAATTGATATGCAACATTTACCCCAATGTCTGCATTTTTGTACATTTTATTTGTCTGGAGAGCTGTATTAGAAAATTCAGAGAAATGTGAATTTCAAAGGATGCCTGTGTTTCTATTATGTTTCAGAAAACATGCTTTAGGTAGGTTTGCTGTTAAAGTGAACAGAATCAAGTTTCTCTGCCATCCCTGCTCTCTCATAATACTAACTTAGGGACAAAACGAATGAACTCAGGGGCATCCAGGGAAAATAACTGGGGAGACTCCGGGCAGATGCTCTACCACTGAGAGACCTTATACTGAATCATCATACTAATTTAAAGTCACCTTATACTTAGTCAGACCATTGGTCCATTTAACTCAGTATTGTCTACACAGACGGGCAGCAGCTCCCCAGGGTTTCAGGTAGGAAATCTCTCCCAGCTCTGCTTGGAGATGCGGGGATTGAACCAGGGACCTTCTGCATTCAAAGCAGCTGCTTTACTACTGAGCCACAACCTCATGGCCATTTATTAAGGATGAAAAAAGGTCTGTGGAACCCCCTCCCCCTTGCTGACCTGTGACAGTGTCCGCAGACAGTGGGCCAAGACGCTTGCGACCGGAGACTCCGTAGAGGTTGAACTTGTATCTACGGGAGGGAGTCAGGTTGGGGATGGAGACCTCACGAGAAGCTCCCTCCACAGGCACCACTTGGGGTTTGCCCTCTGCGTCCTTGTACTGGATCAGAAAGGAGTCGAAGCTCCCAGTGGGAACAGTCCAAGAGAGACGGACAGAATCGCTGGTGACATCTGAGACAGAGACCTCCCCGAGGCTGGGCTGAGGAGGTGGCGTTGTGGGTAATGGAGCTGAAAGAGAAATTGAGGATATACATATTGTAATAGAATTTGGGGGTTGAGATGGATGGTGACTTTGGGTCCCCTTTCCAGCCTCTGGTTTAGAGTCCTGTATCTGGGAGATGGGATCTGCAGTGGAAGAATCCTGCTCTAGTGGGCAGACTAGTTTTCGGACTAGTGGTCAGACAAAAAGTACAACCAGAAGTACTTTTTTCACACAACAAATCATTCCTTAGTGGAATTCAGTGCCACAAGATGTGGTGATAATGTCCAGTTCATTAGATGACTTTAAAAAGGGCTTTTGACAAATGCATTCCAATGTTCAGGCTGTGAGTGTTGATGCTTTTGTAGCCAAAATGGCACCACTCACTCACAAGAGAGAGGAACTTGCAGGTTTGGGGGAACCCTGAGGTTCACAGAAGAACCATTTTTTTTAGAAAAAAAACCCCTAAAAAGTAGAAGGAGGACCTTAAAACAGTCCAATGAGGACTGAGAGGGCCTGGAATGCTAACTGTTTGGGGGCGGGGGAATAGAATGGCATGGCTGGAATCCTGAAGAGCAGCTGTTCATACTGCAACATTTGGTTGCTGGTTCCAGTTTGTCGGCAGCTATTAGCAATTACAGCTAAATGGAGCATCCATGTTCAGAGGCAGAATGCCATTAAATGCCAGCTGCTGAGCAGCAACCTCAGGTGCTGCTTCAAAGCTTCCTGGAAGCATCTTGGTGACAAGTATGATCAACATTATGTTGAGCAAGATAAATCTTTACCTGTCCTAGCAGTGTGGTTCTCAGAAACATCGGAAGCTGCCTTGTACCGAGTGAGACCATTGGTCCATCTGGCTCAGTATTGTCTATACTGACTCGCCACAACTCTCTCCCAGCCCTACCTAGAGAGGCCACAGACTGAACCTGGGATCTTCTGCATGCAGAGCAGATGCTCTACCACTGAGCGACCTTATACTGAATCATCATACTAATTTAAAGCCTCCTTAAACCTAGTCAGACCATTGGTCCATTTAACTCAGTATTGTCTACACAGACGGGCAGCAGCTCCCCAGGGTTTCAGGCAGGAAATCTCTCCCAGCTCTGCTTGGAGATGCGGGGATTGAACCAGGGACCTTCTGCATGCAAAGCAGCTGCTTTACTACTGAGCCACAACCTCGTGGCCATTTATTAAGGATGAAAAAAGGTCTGTAGAACCCCCCCTTGCTGACCTGTGACAGTGTCCGCAGACAGTGGGCCAAGACGCTTGTGACCGGAGACTCCGTAGAGGTTGAACTTGTATCTACGGGAGGGAGCCAGGTTGGGGATGGAGACCTCACGAGAAGCTCCCTCCAGAGGCACCGCTTGGGCTCTGCCCTCTGCGTCCTTGTACTGGATCAGAAAGGAGTCGAAGTTCCCAGTGGGAACAGTCCAAGAGAGACGGACAGAATCGCTGGTGACATCTGAGACAGAGACCTCCCCGAGGCTGGGCTGAGGAGGTGGCGTTGTGGGTAATGGAGCTGAAAGAGAAATTGAGGATATACATATTGTAATAGAATTGGGGGGTTGAGATGGATGGTGACTTTGGGTCCCCTTTCCAGCCTCCGGGAGTTGAGATCTGCAGTGGAAGAAACCTGCTCTAGTGGTCAGACTAGTTTTCTTTGTTAAACTAATAGTACTGGCCAAGTTAATCTGTGAACAAATGGCTCCCCTTGTTAAAACAAAAAGGGATTGCGAAGAGCTCCAAAAAGACCTCTCCAAACTGAGTGAATGGGCGGAAAAATGGCAAATGCAATTCAATATAAACAAGTGTAAAATTATGCATATTGGAGCAAAAAATCTTAATTTCACATATACGCTCATGGGGTCTGAACTGGCGGTTACCGACCAGGAGAGAGACCTCGGGGTTGTAGTGGACAGCACGATGAAAATGTCGACCCAGTGTGTGGCAGCTGTGAAAAAGGCAAATTCCATGCTAGCAATAATTAGGAAAGGTATTGAAAATAAAACAGCCGATATCATAATGCCGTTGTATAAATCTATGGTGCGACCGCATTTGGAATACTGTGTACAGTTCTGGTCGCCTCATCTCAAAAAGGATATTCTAGAGTTGGAAAAGGTTCAGAAGAGGGCAACCAGAATGATCAAGGGGATGGAGCGACTCCCTTACGAGGAAAGGTTGCAGCATTTGGGGCTTTTTAGTTTAGAGAAAAGGCGGGTCAGAGGAGACATGATAGAAGTGTATAAAATTATGCATGGCATTGAGAAAGTGGATAGAGAAAAGTTCTTCTCCCTCTCTCATAATACTAGAACTCGTGGACATTCAAAGAAGCTGAATGTTGGAAGATTCAGGACAGACAAAAGGAAGTACTTCTTTACTCAGCGCATAGTTAAACTATGGAATTTGCTCCCACAAGATGCAGTAATGGCCACCAGCTTGGATGGCTTTAAAAGAAGATTAGACAAATTCATGGAGGACAGGGCTATCAGTGGCTACTAGCCGTGATGGCTGTGCTCTGCCACCCTAGTCAGAGGCAGCATGCTTCTGAAAACCAGTTGCCGGAAGCCTCAGGAGGGGAGAGTGTTCTTGCACTCGGGTCCTGCTTGCGGGCTTCCCCCAGGCACCTGGTTGGCCACTGTGAGAACAGGATGCTGGACTAGATGGGCCACTGGTCTGATCCAGCAGGCTCTTCTTATGTTCTTATTTAAGATGTGAAAGCATGTAGCTAAGAGAACATCTGTTGCCATAGTAATAAGGGCATCACTCTCCCTTCACCTGACTGGGGCCAGGATGTGGTCTTTGTATTAGTGTGAGTGTAGGTGAGGCTGGGAAGCTGGAAAGACACACAAAGAGGCTTGCTTGCTCTCTGTGTTTGAATCTCAAGCCATGGCTTTCGGGTGCCTCCCTGGAATCCTGATGGGGAAGCAAGATATTTTGGACTGTTAATGCTGTAAACCCCTCCATCTTATGCTCAGGCTGCATATGTGGGTAAATAAACCATAGATCGCAAAGACACCATAGTCTCCACTGACCTTCCTTCCAAGGAAACCAAACACTGGGTAAGTGCTGGAACCTTTGGAAGTGTCAGAGATTGTGGTGCATGCAACAATATTGGGGGAAGCAAGAGGTGGGGTGGAGGCAGAAGGAAGGGGAGAAACCTACCAATGGACACACATTGCTATCAGGCCCTCCTTATGGACTCTGTGTTATCTAGTTGGCCTTGAGATAATTGCTTCACCTTCAGATCAGGTGCTTTACTTTTTTAATAATTTTTTTAAAAACCCACATGCAACATCTGTCAAATACGGGCAAAGGTTTTGCCCTAATGATGAGCTGTGGGGTCATTCATCCCTTAAAAAGGGAAAGCATTTATTGAGACATTTGGGCAGGAGGTCTATTTTATTTACTTATTTAAGTATTTCTCTACCGCTATATAATATATTAGGGTGATGTACAACAATAAGACATTAAAGACACCATTAAAAACAATACAAATAATCATTAAAGTGACTGGCTAATCAAAATAAATAAATACAAAATAAACAGCTGCAAACGTCTGGAGTTGTAATCTAAAACATCTGGAGGCCACTATGTTGGAAGAAGTGCCATTGCTGACCTGTCTCTGCTTCAGTAGAGATGGGGCCCAGACGCTTTCGGCCTGAGACGCCATAGATGTTGATCTGGTATCTGTGAGATGGGGCCAAGTCATGGAGGTGGAGAGAGCGGAGGCCCCCATCGATGGGGAGGACTTGGGGCTTGCCCTGAGCATCTCGGTACTGGATGATGAAAGAGTCAAAGTCCCCATCCTCAACAGTCCAGGAGAGATCGAGGGAATTTGGCATGGCATTGCTAGCTGTCAGCTCTCCCAGTCTGAGTGGCAGAGTTGGTTTCTTTATCGGTGGGGCTGGAACAGAGAGATGACCAAGGACTCAATGAACACCATCAATGAACGCCATCCAAGAATTGCTCATTGCTACTTATCGCCTATGCCAGAGCGTGTTGTGCTCTGCCCAGGGCTGGAGTCACCATTTGGCATCCTTGGGCAGTTGCCAAGACCCTTACAGGCCCTACTGCTGATCGCCTGTCACAAAAATGTAAGAAGAGCTCTGCCTCTGACCATGGAGGCTTAGTAGCCACTGACAGCCTGATCCTCCATGAATTTGTCTAATCCTCTTTTAAAGGCATCCATAGATGCATAAAGCTACATAGAGAGCCTGCACCCCTTATTTGTTGCCTCCTGGCCTGGCACTCTGAAAAGCGCCAGGCAAATGGATCTAGCCAACTATTTAATCTGCACAGTGCCCCTGGCCTAGTAGCATTTGGGGGCTTTGAGGAAAATGTCAAGGGTAGCTAAAGCCTGTTCCTCCTCCCAGCACTGCTTGGAATGCTGCCTTTGTACTCGGATAAGCCCACCAAGGTCCATTTACAGAGGAGGAGGCCCACCTGAGGACACTTAGCCCAGTGCCCCCTCAAACCTGGAGATTGCCCTGCTTCTGCTTCTGTTAATATCTAGGACTGAAGACCTGGCTGTCCCTTTCTTTGTAGCTCTTCAAAAGTGATCGCTCTGTGACCCTTGTTTTGGATTGCTGCATTTTGTTTATTTAAATGAGGGGTGGTGTCCTGGCTCCCAACCAGAGAAGCAGAATCAGGACCTGAAGACTGGATTTTGCATAGATTTTATTCCAAAGGTTAGCACAGGAACGTAGCATCAGAACATACTAGGCATGAATCAGGATACAGAACAGCAGCAGGTGCAACTAGGCTGTGGAAGCAACAGAAAGTTGTCGCAACAAAACTCTCACCCAAGACACCCAAACAGAAGTGGGGGGGGTGGGCCCTCTACTAGCACAGGCTAAACATAGCACTTTCCAGACTTTGAAGCAAGGTGGGGCTTCTCCTGGGAAAAGAGGATAATTTCTCAAAGTTATAATCATCTCTTCTCCCATCTGCGTGACCTTGGGGAAATTGTCAGCTCTGACTCTGAGAGATTCCCCCTCCTTATGTCTCTTGAATTGTTCAGCAGATTCATTAAGGCCTGGCTGCTGAACAAATAAGTCTGGGCTAGGTGCCACAATAGACTACATTTCTCAGGTGAGGGGGGCTGCTCAGGCCTTCCTCAGCAGAAACACTAACAAGAGCACTGGCCACAGGGCTGACAGTGGTCTAAGGAAGCATGTCCTCTGTGGTCTCCACATACCCCTCTCCAACATCTGCACCCCCGTCCCCATTCTCCCATTCCTGCCAAATGTTCTTCATGGGTCCCATGACAGGTGGAGAGCCAAGGGCCACATTGTCTCATGGGAAACCTTTGGCTGCAAGCCAGTGGTGACAAGAGTGAGTGGAGCAATTGATGTGACTCTTACCCTTGTAAAGTAGACTACATTCTAGTCACACACAAGTCAGAAGTTTACACACACACACACACACGTAGGGTTGCCAGGTTCATGGCCTGAGACTGATCCTGTATCTTTGCCAGGCCCGGGCTCCAAGAGGTCTTCTGTATCTTTAAAAGTTGTGGAGGGGAGAGGGAGAATTCCACCTTGTAGTTTTTCCCATTACAGAGTTGCAAGAACACCTGCATTTGGCTGACCTTCTCTTCTCCTAAAGATACAGGATCAGTCTCAGGCCATGGACCTGGCAAGCCTAGCGCACTCTCTCTCTCTCACTCTCCTCCATCCAAGCAAGAGGCATCATCAGAGTTCAAGAATACACTGCAGCCAAGCAAAAGCAATTGAGGAGGGTGCAAAGCAAAGTGAGGGGAATGGCTTAGAAGACAGCATAGCCCAGAGCAGGGCTGCGGAACTGGATTTGGCCAGAAGGCCAGACTGTTATTCCCCCACCCCTCGTGGGCCAAGTTAGATAGGTGGGTGGAGCCACCTGTCAATCACAACAATGACATCTGATGGCCTTTTTTGCCTGCAGGGGTTTTGCCACTGCACAAGAGAGCACTTTGAAAGGGACTTGCGAAGATCCAACGATCAACTGATTGTCAGGTCTTCAGAAGCCCCTTTCAAAGCACTATCTTGCCCAGGGCTTTGCACAGGACTTTGCAGGCACCATTGATCAGTTGATTGGCTGAGTCAGGTTTTTACCTGCTCCACACTTGACATCATTGTCAGATGTAGGGCAGGTGGGTGTGGCTTGGACAAAATGACCTCATAGCCCAAATGAGAAAGCCTGGCAGGCCTAATTAGGCCTGTGGGCTGGATGTTCCCCACACCTGACCTAGGAAAAGTGCTGAAGGCCACATAGAGAAGCTGGAGGGCCACATTTGGTTCTTTGGGCCTGAAGATCCCCACCCTGATTTAAAACACGGCAAAACTGCTTTGGGGAGGTTTATGATGTCATGGGGACCAGCCAATCACTGCTGTGCACAGCTGGCTTATTGTGTCAGGTATATTTAAGAAATAATTATTTTTATTTATTAGTTTCATTTTGTACTCTGCCTTTCCACATAAATGAGGCCAAGGTGCCTTACAACAGGAAAGCAAAGAGCCCCAAAACACAACGAAAAAAATCCAGAATCAATACATCATCACAATAACAACTAGATGCTAATGCATTTCAAAACATAATATGACAAACCGAATAAATAATTCATTTTGATATTAAAAAAAATGTGGAAAATGCACTCCCAGAGCACAGCGGCCATTCTGCTTATGTATGTTTGTAGGCACACTGAACCTGCACGGGGGTCCCAGCTGCAGAGGCACCACCTCTCCTGAGACAGAAAGGAAAGGAGAAAACGGATTTTCATGGAGGACAGGGCTATCAATGGCTACTAGCCATGATGGCTGTGCTCTGCCACCCTAGTCAGAGGCAGCATGCTTCTGAAAACCAGTTGCCGGAAGCCTCAGGAGGGGAGAGTGTTCTTGCACTCGGGTCCTGCTTGCGGGCTTCCCCCAGGCACCTGGTTGGCCACTGTGAGAACAGGATGCTGGACTAGATAGGCCACTGGCCTGATCCAGCAGGCTCTTCTTATGTTCTTATGTTCTTACGGATCCCACCGTTAGATTGTGGTTACTGTGGCTGCAGCTGACCTGTAACAGCATCTGTGGAAATGGGGCCGATTCGCTTGTGACCAGAGACTCCGTAAAAATTGAACTTGTATCTATGGGAAGGCACAAGGCTGGAGACGGTGACCTCGCGGGAACCTCCATCCACCGGGAGGGCCTGCGGGTTCCCCTCAGCATCTTTGTATTGGATCAGGAAGGAGTCAAAATGCCCAGTAGGGACGGTCCAGGAGAGCCGGAGTGAATCGCTAGAAACATCATGGGCTGAGAGTTCCCCTAGGGTGGGCTGTGAGGGCAATACTTCTTTTCCATGCGGTGACAGTGCTGCGGTTAAAACAAAGAGGAAGAGGAAGAGGGGGGTGGAGATTGAAGTACAGCATGGTGATCTGAAACACTTCTGTTCCTGCAAAAACTAAGTTGTGATTAGAAGAACACAAAGGTTTCCCAGTCAGGTCCCCATAAACTTTAGGGCAACTAAGGCAGCGTGGGGACCCTTTTTTCAGCCCAAGGGCCACATTTCCTTCTGGGCAACCTTCTGAGGGCCACATGCCAGGGATAGGTGGGGCCAGAGGCAAAAGTAGGCAGAGCAATTAATGTAAATTTGATCTGCATATAACACACTTGCTCTACTAGAGTTACAGAGCTGGGGGGCTACATGGCATTATGGGGGGGATGCCCCCTCCCAGTTCTATGTTTAAGAAAAGAAAAAAAGCTGCCATCACCTTCCCAGGTTAGTCCCTTTCTCACCTCAACATTTCTACCATTTATATCCCCCTTTTCCAAACTGCCATGAAATGAGTGCAAATGGGGCTGCAAAAGTGGTGGTGGAAGCACTTTCAGCTCAACGTGGAGATAAATGTAATAAATAAATAAATATCCCTCTGCAGCCAGGTTATCACTCAGGCAGATGGTGGGGTGGGGGGGTAGGGGGAAAGCAGGAAACCAAGGGGTAGCAGGGGGAAAGTTAATACCCAACGTATTTTGGACCTCTCAGGTTCTTCAACAGGGAGTTTCAAATACAGAAATTCGTTCTTTTGTTACATGGTGGGTTGTATCCAATGCTTACCCTACTCAGAATAGACCCATTGAAATTAATGAACCTGATGCCCATTCACTTCAGTGGGTCTACTCTGAGTAGAATGTAGTGGAATACAACTCGCGAGCTCCTCTTTCTTTTTCTTGGTCCTGAGAGATCCGAAACTTGTTACATATTAAACTTTTCCCCATCACCCCTTTCCTTCCTTCTCCCCGGCCCTCACTTACTTGGGAATCCCCCTCCCATTTTGCTGCACATATCATTTAGGCAGAGAAGTTTTTCTCTCCCTCCCCCACCCTGCAAAGACCCTGAGGATGTAGAGGTTGAAAGGTATGCCTGAAAGATAATGGAAATTCATGTTAGGATGTATCTTCCTCCAATGTTGCAGTCATCCCCTGAGGAAGAAAGTAGAAAAGTGAGCCTAGAAATAATCGCAGCTCAACTGGCCAGTTCATCAGCTGCTGACCTGTGACAGCCTCCACCGAAAGGGGGCCATAGCGCTTGCCACCGTAACGTCCATAGAGGTTAAACGTGTATCTCTGGGAGGGCTCCAGGTTTGGGACAGTGAGTGTGCGGGAAGCACCATCCACGGGCAACCACTGCGGTTTCCCCTCAGCATCTTTGTACTGGACTAGGAAGGAGTCAAAATTCCCAGTTGGGACGGTCCAGGAGAGACGGGCTGAGTCACTGGTGATGTCAGAAACAGAGAGCTGGTCCAGGCTGAGCTGGGTGATGATTCTTTCCGTGGTCACCACTGGCGACGTTGCTGTAGTGGCCAAAATAGAGAGAAATTGTCACCCCATTGAGGCGGGGCAAGACTTAGGGCAGGAACCTTTGTCCACCGAAGGGCCACACTCAACTTTCTGAGGGCCATGTGTGAGTGGTGGCCTTGGCCAGAGGCAAAAATGGGCAGAGAAAGGAATACAAATGTTACCTTTGCAAAGTAGGCTTATTGCGATAGGCACACAGTTGCCCTTCTTTGTCCTCCATCCAAGCAAGCAGGGGCAATATCAGAATTCAAGGCCACATTCCAGTCAGGCATTGAGCAGGGGGTTGGACTTGATGGCCTTATAGGCCCCTTCCAACTCTACTATTCTATGATTCTAAGAAATACTTGGGTGCACAGCAAGGCCAGTGAGGGCTATATGGCCTGGGGATAGTTCCAAGGACCAAACAGAGAGGTCTGGAGGCCTGCATTTGGCCCGTGGACCAAATGAAGTTCTCTGACCCTGAGAACTCCAGTGAAGATGAATGTTGGAAGATTCAGGTTAGATAATGGAAGTACTTCTTCACACAGCGCACAGTTCTGAAATTGGCTCCTATTTGCCTTCTGCTACAAGCAGAAAAAGGTTGTCCCCTAAGCTCAGTCCTGCAGATAAGATGTTACATGAGTTGCATTGTTTCCATTGTTGATTCCATGCTGAATTTTACCCTAGCTCATAGGTAGGTGTAGGCCCAGCACCAGTGAGCTGGCACTGACCAAGAGCCCCTGTGGCCCAGAAGGGCCCTTAAGGGGCCCCTCCTTAGGCTGGAAGAGTGGAGCTCTTGCTTTGTGATCCACACCAGCATTGTGGGGCTCATCAAACAGGAGCTCCACCCTACCAGGAAACACCCCCATGCAGGCAGCGTGGCCTGAAATAGGCCTGCTCACCCCACCCACCTCCCATGTCGCTGTGTGAGCCCTAAGGGGTTGAGGCTCCCGCTGCCACCTTGGGTCATGGCAGGTGTGCTTGTGCACAGCGTGCTAGCATGCTGATGCAGTGACATGGGAGGAAGGTGGGCCTATTTAAGCCTACACCACTTGCATTGGGAGGGGGTGTTGGGGAGCATGACAACGCAGGCCCAGCCATGCCTGGTGCTGGCACTGGGTAGGTGCATCATCCTGTTGCTTGGAATGGCAGGCAGGCAAGGATCAGAAACAATATCCTTTACAACAGGTGTGGGGAACCTGTGGCCCTTCAGATCTTGTTGGACTCCAACTCCCAACAGCTCCAGCACGGCCGATGGTCGTGAATAATGGGAACTGTAGTATAACAAGATCTAGAGGAACACAGGTTCCCCATCCCTGCTTTACAAGATCTGTCCAGAAAGGCATTATGAGGAAATTAGTCCCTTTTTAATGAAGTACTAATTTGCCAAGAACAAACCCCAGAAATGGGTGCTTGATCAAGGGCACCACTAAGGGTTGCCCCAACTGTATGAGATTATGGTTTAGGGCCTGTCCCTTGAAAAAAGTTGACACTGCTGGTGAATTGTAAGTGTCTTCTTTTCTCCTTTAAGGAAGCAAAGAAGTTAAAAAGAGGGATTGTTCTCATTTCTCACCAAGCTGATACATGCTTTGGAAGCTGCTGACCTGTGGTGGCATCCGTGGATATGGGGCCTGAGCGCTTGCGGCCAGAGACTCCATAGAGGTTGAACTTGTATCTGCGGGAAGGAACCAGACTGGGGACTATGACCTCGCGGGCACCCCCCTCCATAGGCAGTGCTTGGGGTCTGCCTTCGGCATCCTTGTACTGGATCAGGAAAGAGTCAAAGTTCCCAGTAGGGACAGTCCAGAAGAGATGGACAGAATCACTGGTGACATCAGAGACCAAGAAGTCCCCCAGGCTGGGCTGAACAGCATCTCCCTCCGTCACCCTAGAGGATGCTGTGCAGAGTTAAATAGATAAAGAGATAGTGACTGGTTAAGCCAGTGGAGATGGTTCACATTGTGTAGTTCCTAAGAGATGTAAGGAAAAAATAATAACAACTAACAACTTTGAGAAAAAAGGAAGAAACTCTGGGCACAAACGTTCTTTGGTTTCATCCATGTTGTTGCCATTTAAGATATTGATTATCTAAATAATAGATTAGGTTTTGGGAGGGTTAGAACATTTTGTTAATGGGCACACATGTGCCTATGTCTAGTACCATAGGAGGTATTCAATACTAGTCCTATGTAGAGTAGACCAACTGAAGTTAATGGGCATGACTAACTTAGATTCATTAATTTCAACAGGTCTACTCTGAGTAGGACACAGCCCCGTGACTTAATTTTATTGGAATGGGATGCATCCATTGTTAGTCCTACTCAGAGTAGGCCCAAGGAACATAATGAACATGATTGAGCCCATTAATTTCAGTGGGTTTACTCTCAATAGAACTTGGTTGGATACAACCCAGAGTTAGGAAATATGAATAGGTTATATCTAAGTTCTACTCAGAGTAGAGTCATTGAAATGAATGGACCCAAGTTATATGTTCACCGCCCAGAGAGCTGTTGCTAGTCGGGCGGTATATAAGCTTAATTAAATAAATAAATAAATAAATATGTTAATTTCAGTGGGTCTGCTCTGAGCATTAGATACAACTCAGCATCACTAGCTTGACTACATAAATATCCATTTAGTTCAACACACTGCCAAGGACGCATGCTCACCCATCCTTCAGTTTGCCATCACATTTCCCCAGCAACAATATATTGCAAGTTGAGCACCAGGGTAATGCAATATACACATGACTGGAGTGTTGTTCTGAGTAATGACATCTGGAACCTCTGCAACAAGTGAGAAGCAACTGTGGAACCTATTGTTAATGGACAAGCACCTGCACATTTATTGCTTTATAATGTAATTGGCTGGAAAGGCTCTCCAGGGACTCACTGGCAACAAGCACAGTACAATCGAGGCAGGAAGGGAAATATGGAACACAAAGAAAGCACTTGTGTGAATTGGCCTCAAGGTGATGGATACAGAGAAAGGTAGGGATGGAGCAGGGGGTGGGGAAAGAAAAGCAAAAGATAGATAGGAAAGAGGAGGAACAGACAGAAGTTGGAAGAGGTTCGTGTCACAAGCACTACTATAAGACTAAGAGCTCAGCAAGAAATTCAAGTGTGAGGTGGTCATTATTTTCTGACACCACTGTTGACCCCTGAGGAAAGAAGGAAATTAAAATGGGAGTGCAATTTCTGGAATGCCTCCAGCCAAGTTGACTCTTCCTGCTGACCTGTGGTGGCATCCGTGGATATGGGGCCAGAGCGCTTGCGACCAGAGACTCCATAGAGGTTGAACTTGTATCTGCGGGAAGGAACCAGATTGGGGACGATGACCTCACAGGCGCCCCCCTCCACAGGCAGTGCTTGGGGTCTGCCTTCGGCATCCTTGTACTGGATCAGGAAAGAGTCAAAGGTCCCAGTGGGGACAGTCCAGGAGAGATGGACAGAATCACTGGTGACATCAGAGACCGTCAACTCCCCCAAGCTGGGCTGAACGGCATCTCCCTCCGTCACCCTAGAGGATGCTGTGCAGAGATAAAGAGATATAGTGACTGGTTAAGCCAGTGGAGATGGTTTGTGTTGCATGGTTCCTAAAGGACGCAAAGGGTAAAATATACATGAAGCAGGAACAGATTTGAGAGGAAGGAAGAAACACTGAGCAGAATGGTCCTTCGGGTTATCCATATTGTAGCAATTTCTGTCATTGATCACCAAAATGTGTGCGGCTTGGGGAAGTTTGGATCCTATTATTAATGGGCAAAGATATTCACAGTGTGCATCTGCTTTGGATGAAGCCCAGAATACTAAACTGAAACGCCCCACGCTTCATAAGGAATATAGGGAGCTGCCTTGTCGTGAATCAGAGTACAGATATACCTGGAGATGCTGAGGATTGAACCCGGGACCTTCTCCATGCAAAACAGATGCTCTACTACTGAGCCACTGCCCCTTCCCCTATACCTCAGGGCAGAGCTTGGAAAAGTTACTTTTTTGAACTACAACTCCCATCAGCCCCAGCCAACATGGCCACTGGATTGGGCTAATGGGAGTTGTAGTTCAAAAAAGTAACTTTTCCAAGCTCTGCCTCAGAGATATTTGGATCACCTCTGCAGTTAAGCAGCTCTTATCCAAAGCAGTCTGAAGTGAGGCAGGTTGTTCCTGAACCTTCAGGCCTACTCTGGAGGGTGGTTTTTCATTTCAGCTCTGTCATTCATTGGCGATCACTCGTGCCGGAGTAAGATTGTCTTCCAAGACAAGGTCTTTAAGAAATGAATACAGTTTTGAATATTCCACAGGCAAGCTCTTTGTAGAAAGAAAATGCCAGGGACAGAAGGTGTGTGTGTTTGTGTGTAGTTTTGTGACTGACATCTCTAGGTTCCAGTCAGAGTGTGACTTTGCCAGGAGGAGGAGCCAGCAGGGAGGGGCAGCACCATCGACCTGAACTCCAGGCTGTGGTGTCACTGCTGCCTACTGAGACAGTGAAGCAGCACAGGGATGAGGGAAGGCGGTTGGATCCTGTGCAACAAATAAAGAGCCCTTGGAGAGCTCCTTGAAAGTTCACACTAAAACCTGGAGTGTATTCCACTGCCCCAGTGACATGAAGCCACCAGCCCCTGCTGTGGAGCCACAAACTCAGGGAGTGTGTGAATTGGCCTCAAGTTGATGATGGATGCTAAGAAAATAGGGATGGATGAATCAGGCAATTTTGGTTTTTCTCAGTTTCTCATGTTTCTAGTCTTAAGTTCAGTTCTTTATATTTCTGCATCAGTTTATGAATTTTTTTGAAAATTCATCAGCACCAGTGCAAATTTCTCCTAATGTACACACCTTTGTATGCAAGTTTGCCTGACATACACATCTTAGCAGGCAATTTCCCCTAACATACTGCGTGTTTGCATGTTATTTTCACGAAAACATGCCTTTTATGCACACTTTCCCCTAATAGTCACATGTTTGTACAAGTTATTTTAATTGAGAGAACTGCATCAAATTCAGAGAAATGGAAATTCTGAAGGGCAGCTGTGCTTGGGTTCACACATTGTTTTGGAGAGTGCAAATGAAAATCCCAGCAACCAAATGTCTACTCCATCCCTAAGAGAAAAGTAGAGATGGAGGGGGAGAGAGGAAAAGCAAATGACAGGAAAAAGAAGAATGAGACAGAGTGTTGGCAGACCCATGGCAGCTACTGCAAAAATAAAAGACATTTAAACATCCGGCAGCTACTTCTGACACCAAAAATGCCCCTTGAAGTAACAAAAAGGTGGGAGCATAGTTTCTGAAAAGCGTCCAGATAAGTTGACTCCTGCTGCTAACCTGTGGTGGCATCAGTGGAGATGGGGCTGGAACGTTTGCGCCCAAGGACACCATATAGGTTGAACTTATATCTGCGGGAAGGAACCAGATTGGGGACAGTGACCTCACGGGAGCTTCCATCCACAGGTAGTGCCTGAGGTTTGCCCTCTGAGTCCTTGTACTGGACCAGGAAAGAGTCGAAGCTCCCAGTGGGGACAGTCCAGGAGAGACAGATGGAATCACTGGTGACATCAGAGGCCCAGAGCTCCCCCAGGCTGGGTGGAGTCAATATTGTCTCATCCGGCCTCTCTGTGATTGTTTCCTGAGATTCTGCTGCAAGGGTCAAACAAACGAGAACAACTGAAGTGAGCAACACTTATCACTTTTGTCTACCTCTTGTAGCTTACAAAAAGACCTTTAGGAAGAAATAGTAAAAACAATAATTGGACAAAAAATAAAAAAAGTTTTAAAGACCTTGGCTTCCCCCTCATATCCCCCAAAGGATCTTGAAATCTGTAGCTTTGTGGACACAGTGAAATTTCTTTTAGCTATCTCCAATACCCTCATAGAACTACAATTCCCATGGCTCCTTAGTAGTATTGTAATTCCCATGACTTCTTAGAATTGCTGCAATTCCCATGGCTCCTTAAGAGAACTACATACTTCCTTAGTAATACTGCAATTCCCATGGCTCCTTAATAGATCTACAGTTCCAATGACTACTTAGCAGTACTGCAATTCCCATGGCTCCTTAATAGAACTACAATTTCCATGGCTCCTTAAGTTAGGAGTAATGACAGTAACAGAAGCTTGCAGCTCATTTAACTTTGTAATGAGAAGACATGCCCTGTGAAGTAATCCCAAAACAGATCCACTACTCTGATGACATCACTGAAAGAGATGGAGTTTCAAAGTTTTAGGATTAAAATTGCGGTCCATCTTTTTCTGATCTTGCAATCCAAAAAGGAGAAAGAGGATGGGGTGCTCCACCATTCAGAAAAGGCATATATATGGACTGAATGCTTCTTAAGCTGCTAACCTGTGACGACATCAGCTGAGACAGGTCCAAGAAGCTGGGTCCCAGAGATTCCATAAAGGTTGAATCTGTATCTTTGGGAAGGAACCAAATTAGGAACGGCGATCTCACGAGAATCTCTGTTTATGCGCAGGGTTTGGTCATTGCCCTCCGGGTCTTGGTATTGGAGCAAAAAGGAGTCAAATCTGTCTGTGGGGACATTCCAGGTGAGACGGACAGTGTTGCTGGTGGCATCTGAGACAGAGAGGTCACCAAGGACAGGTTCTGGCATGGGCTCAGGCACAGGCTCTTCTTCCCGTGATGCTGTTGTAGGGAAGTAATGCAAACTATAACCAAAGATAGCAGCAGCCCTTCGTAGGCTTAGAGAGTCACACATTATGTTTCTAAGTTTGCAATCTCATGCCTGCTTTCCTGGGAATAAATCCCAGTGGATTTGGTAGGAATGATGCCTGAATATTTAGGATCACACTGTAAGTGTGCATCTTGAATGACAGCCTTATACTGGGGGTTTTGATTGTTTTTGTTTTGCCTGTTGGAAAGGCCCAGAGTGCTCATGTGGATAATTACTCAGCAGGAGATGCTGTTGGGAACAAATAGGCTTTGCACCACAAACACCGGCACTCTGTCCCCCTTTCTCTACTCCCCCCCCCGTTTTATCTAAGCCATTGGGGCAGTTTCATGTTTACATTTACAGTGCTATGACCTTTGGCAATATCAGGTCTATATAGGCTACGGATGCCCGAGTATGTCAGTTTTGATTTCTCTCTGTTTCTCATTTTTCCAAGTTCAGTTCTCCACTATTCAACAAAAGGTTTTTAAACATCCTCATAAAAAGTTGTCAGCATTTTTGTGTGAATTTCTTCTACCTATCTTATATGTAATTGTGCCTATTACACACATTTTTGCAAAGTGATTTTCCTTAATACAATGCATATTGTATGTCCTTTATGCTAATATATGCATTGATATGCACACTTCACCAGAGTAGGTGCATTTTTTGTTCGCGTTAATTGGCTGGAGAACAGCATGGCAAAATTCATAAAAGTGCAAGTTTAAGAACATAAGAACATAAGAAGAGTCTGCTGGATCAGGCCAGTGGCCCATCTAGTCCAGCATCCTGTTCTCAGAGTGGCCAACCAGGTGCCTGGGGGAAGCCCGCAAGCAGGACCCGAGTGCAAGAACCTCCTGAGGCTTCCGGCAACTGGTTTTCAGAAGCATGCTGCCTCTGACTAGGGTGGCACAGCACAGCCATCACAGCTAGTAGCCATTGATAGCCCTGTCCTCCATGAATTTGTCTAATCTTCTTTTAAAGCCATCCAAGCTGGTGGCCATTACTGCATCTTGTGGGAGCAAATTCCATAGTTTAACTATGCACTGAGTAAAGAAGTACTTCCTTTTGTCTGTCCTGAATCTTCCAACATTCAGCTTCTTTGAATGTCCACAAGTTCTAGTATTATGAGAGAGGGAGAAGAACTTTTCTCTATCCACTTTCTCAATGCCATGCATAATTTTATACACTTCTATCATGTCTCCTCTGACCCGCCTTTTCTCTAAACTAAAAAGCCCCAAATGCTGCAACCTTTCCTCGTAAGGGAGTCGCTCCATCCCCTTGATCATTCTGGTTGCCCTCTTCTGAACCTTTTCCAACTCTATAATATCCTTTTTGAGATGAGGCGACCAGAACTGTACACAGTATTCCAAATGCGGCCGCACCATAGATTTATACAACGGCATTATGATATCGGCTGTTTTATTTTCAGTACCTTTCCTAATTATCGCTAGCATGGAATTTGCCTTTTTCACAGCTGCCGCACACTGGGTCGACATTTTCATCGTGCTGTCCACTACAACCCTGAGGTCTCTCTCCTGGTCGGTCACCGCCAGTTCAGACCCCATGAGCGTATATGTGAAATTAAGATTTTTTGCTCCAATATGCATAATTTTACACTTGTTTATATTGAATTGCATTTGCCATTTTTCCGCCCATTCACTCAGTTTGGAGAGGTCTTTTTGGAGCTCTTCGCAATCCCTTTTTGTTTTAACAACCCTGAACAATTTAGTGTCATCAGCAAACTTGGCCACTTCACTGCTCACTCCTAATTCTAGGTCATTAATGAACAAGTTGAAAAGTACAGGTCCCAATACCGATCCTTGAGGGACTCCACTTTCTACAGCCCTCCATTGGGAGAACTGTCCGTTGATTCCTACTCTCTGCTTTCTGCTTCTTAACCAATTCCTTATCCACAAGAGGACCTCTCCTCTTATTCCATGACTGCTAAGCTTCCTCAGAAGCCTTTGGTGAGGTACCTTGTCAAACGCTTTTTGAAAGTCTAAGTACACTATGTCCACTGGATCACCTCTATCTATATGCTTGTTGACACTCTCAAAGAATTCTAATAGGTTACTGAGACAGGACTTTCCCTTGCAGAAGCCATGCTGGCTCTGCTTCAGCAAGGCTTGTTCTTCTATGTGCTTAGTTAATCTAGCTTTAATAATACTTTCTACCAGTTTTCCAGGGACAGAAGTTAAGCTAACTGGCCTGTAATTTCCGGGATCCCCTCTGGATCCCTTTTTGAAGATTGGCGTTACATTTGCCACTTTCCAGTCCTCAGGCACGGAGGAGGACCCAAGGGACAAGTTACATATTTTAGTTAGCAGATCAGCAATTTCACATTTGAGTTCTTTGAGAACTCTTGGGTGGATGCCATCCGGGCCCGGTGATTTGTCAGTTTTTATATTGTCCATTAAGCCTAGAACTTCCTCTCTCGTTACCACTATTTGTCTCAGTTCCTCAGAATCCCTTCCTGCAAATGTTAGTTCAGGTTCAGGGATCTGCCCTATATCTTCCACTGTGAAGACAGATGCAAAGAATTCATTTAGCTTCTCTGCAATCTCCTTATCGTTCTTTAGGACACCTTTGACTCCCTTATCATCCAAGGGTCCAATCGTCTCCCTAGATGGTCTCCTGCTTTGAATGTATTTATAGAATTTTTTGTTGTTGGTTTTTATGTTCTTAGCAATGTGCTCCTCAAATTCTTTTTTAGCATCCCTTATTGTCTTCTTGCATTTCTTTTGCCAGAGTTTGTGTTCTTTTTTATTTTCTTCATTCGGACAAGACTTCCATTTTTTGAAGGAAGACTTTTTGCCTCTAAGAGCTTCCTTGACTTTGCTCGTTAACCATGCTGGCATCTTCTTCGCCCTGGCGGTACCTTTTCTGATCTGCGGTATGCACTCCAGTTGAGCTTCTAATATAGTGTTTTTAAACAACTTCCAAGCATTTTCGAGTGATGTGACCCTCTGGACTTTGTTTTTCAGCTTTCTTTTTACCAATCCCCTCATTTTTGTGAAGTTTCCTCTTTTGAAGTCAAATGTGACCGTGTTGGATTTTCTTGGCAATTGGCCAGTTACATGTATGTTTAATTTAATAGCACTGTGGTCACTGCTCCCAATCGGTTCAACAACACTTACATCTTGCACCAGGTCCCGGTCCCCACTGAGGATTAAGTCCAGGGTTGCCGTCCCTCTGGTCGGTTCCATGACCAACTGGTCTAGGGAATAGTCATTTAGAATATCTAGAAACTTTGCTTCTTTGTCATGACTGGAACACATATGCAGCCAGTCTATGTCCGGGTAGTTGAAGTCACCCATTACTACCACATTTCCTAGTTTGGATGCTTCCTCAATTTCATATCTCATCTCAAGGTCTCCCTGAGCATTTTGATCAGGGGGACGATAGATCGTTCCCAGTATTAAGTCCCTCCTGGGGCATGGTATCACCACCCACAACGATTCTGTGGAGGAGTCTGCCTCTTTTGGGGTTTCGAGCTTGCTGGATTCAATGCCTTCTTTCACGTATAGAGCGACTCTGCCACCAATACGTCCTTCCCTGTCCTTCCGATATAGTTTATATCCAGGGATAACCGTATCCCACTGGTTTTCTCCATTCCACCAGGTCTCCGTTATGCTCACTATATCAATGCTCTCCTCTAAGACCAAGCACTCCAGTTCTCCCATCTTGGTTCGCAGGCTCCTAGCATTAGCGTACAGGCACTTGTAAGCAGTGTCTTTCTTCAAGTGTCTTTGGCACTTGTGGTTAGGCCTGTGGTAATTTTGCTCTTCTGTGTTCCAGTCATGACAAAGAAGCAAAGTTTCTAGATATTCTAAATGACTAGTCCCTAGACCAGTTGGTCATGGAACCGACCAGAGGGACGGCAACCCTGGACTTAATCCTCAGTGGGGACCGGGACCTGGTGCGAGATGTAAGTGTTGTTGAACCGATTGGGAGCAGTGACCACAGTGCTATTAAATTAAACATACATGTAACTGGCCAATTGCCAAGAAAATCCAACACGGTCACATTTGACTTCAAAAGAGGAAACTTCACAAAAATGAGGGGATTGGTAAAAAGAAAGCTGAAAAACAAAGTCCAGAGGCTCACATCACTCGAAAATGCTTGGAAGTTGTTTAAAAACACTATATTAGAAGCTCAACTGGAGTGCATACCGCAGATCAGAAAAGGTACCGCCAGGGCCAAGAAGATGCCAGCATGGTTAACGAGCAAAGTCAAGGAAGCTCTTAGAGGCAAAAAGTCTTCCTTCAAAAAATGGAAGTCTTGTCCGAATGAAGAAAATAAAAAAGAACACAAACTCTGGCAAAAGAAATGCAAGAAGACAATAAGGGATGCTAAAAAAGAATTTGAGGAGCACATTGCTAAGAACATAAAAACCAACAACAAAAAATTCTATAAATACATTCAAAGCAGGAGACCATCTAGGGAGACGATTGGACCCTTGGATGATAAGGGAGTCAAAGGTGTCCTAAAGAACGATAAGGAGATTGCAGAGAAGCTAAATGAATTCTTTGCATCTGTCTTCACAGTGGAAGATATAGGGCAGATCCCTGAACCTGAACTAACATTTGCAGGAAGGGATTCTGAGGAACTGAGACAAATAGTGGTAACGAGAGAGGAAGTTCTAGGCTTAATGGACAATATAAAAACTGACAAATCACCGGGCCCGGATGGCATCCACCCAAGAGTTCTCAAAGAACTCAAAGGTGAAATTGCTGATCTGCTAACTAAAATATGTAACTTGTCCCTTGGGTCCTCCTCCGTGCCTGAGGACTGGAAAGTGGCAAATGTAACGCCAATCTTCAAAAAGGGATCCAGAGGGGATCCCGGAAATTACAGGCCAGTTAGCTTAACTTCTGTCCCTGGAAAACTGGTAGAAAGTATTATTAAAGCTAGATTAACTAAGCACATAGAAGAACAAGCCTTGCTGAAGCAGAGCCAGCATGGCTTCTGCAAGGGAAAGTCCTGTCTCAGTAACCTATTAGAATTCTTTGAGCGTGTCAACAAGCATATAGATAGAGGTGATCCAGTGGACATAGTGTACTTAGACTTTCAAAAAGCGTTTGACAAGGTACCTCACCAAAGGCTTCTGAGGAAGCTTAGCAGTCATGGAATAAGAGGAGAGGTCCTCTTGTGGATAAGGAATTGGTTAAGAAGCAGAAAGCAGAGAGTAGGAATCAACGGACAGTTCTCCCAATGGAGGGCTGTAAAAAGTGGAGTCCCTCAAGGATCGGTATTGGGACCTGTACTTTTCAACTTGTTCATTAATGACCTAGAATTAGGAGTGAGCAGTGAAGTGGCCAAGTTTGCTGACGACACTAAATTGTTCAGGGTTGTTAAAACAAAAAGGGATTGCGAAGAGCTCCAAAAAGACCTCTCCAAACTGAGTGAATGGGCAGAAAAATGGCAAATGCAATTCAATATAAACAAGTGTAAAATTATGCATATTGGAGCAAAAAATCTTAATTTCACATATACGCTCATGGGGTCTGAACTGGCGGTGACCGACCAGGAGAGAGACCTCAGGGTTGTAGTGGACAGCACGATGAAAATGTCGACCCAGTGTGCGGCAGCTGTGAAAAAGGCAAATTCCATGCTAGCAATAATTAGGAAAGGTATTGAAAATAAAACAGCCGATATCATAATGCCGTTGTATAAATCTATGGTGCGGCCGCATTTGGAATACTGTGTACAGTTCTGGTCGCCTCATCTCAGAAAGGATATTATAGAGTTGGAAAAGGTTCAGAAGAGGGCAACCAGAATGATCAAGGGGATGGAGCGACTCCCTTACGAGGAAAGGTTGCAGCATTTGGGGCTTTTTAGTTTAGAGAAAAGGCGGGTCAGAGGAGACATGATAGAAGTGTATAAAATTATGCATGGCATTGAGAAAGTGGATAGAGAAAAGTTCTTCTCCTTCTCTCATAATACTAGAACTCGTGGACATTCAAAGAAGCTGAATGTTGGAAGATTCAGGACAGACAAAAGGAAGTACTTCTTTACTCAGTGCATAGTTAAACTATGGAATTTGCTCCCACAAGATGCAGTAATGGCCACCAGCTTGGATGGCTTTAAAAGAAGATTAGACAAATTCATGGAGGACAGGGCTATCAATGGCTACTAGCCATGATGGCTGTGCTGTGCCACCCTAGTCAGAGGCAGCATGCTTCTGAAAACCAGTTGCCGGAAGCCTCAGGAGGGGAGAGTGTTCTTGCACTCGGGTCCTGCTTGCGGGCTTCCCCCAGGCACCTGGTTGGCCACTGTGAGAACAGGATGCTGGACTAGATGGGCCACTGGCCTGATCCAGCAGGCTCTTCTTATGTTCTTATGTTCTTATGGACAGCCAACATCAGTCAACTTTGCCCTGCCACTTGGCCAGTCTCTCCCTCCCTTCAGCCAATCAGAAGGTGACTCAGGGAGGGCTGATGATCAGCTTGTGGGCACCAGAGAGGGAATGCCTCCCCACTAGCCTCTCACTGACTAGACACAAAGACAGATTTAACTCCACATACAGTCATGCCCCGGGTGAAGCAAAAACCAAACATTATCTCCTGGTGAAGTAAACAGGTTATAAGGGGAGAGAGAGACCACTTTTTTTCTCCAAAGCAATATTATACAGTAGTTGGTGGTAGGTCCTCTGCTGACCTGTGGTGACGTCTGTTGTGGCTGGACCGAGACGTTTGCGATTGGAGATGCCATAGAGATTGAACCTATATCTGTGGGAAGGAACCAGGCTAGGGATGGTGACTTCGCGGGAATCCCCCTCCATGGGCAGCACTTGGGGTCTGCCTTCAGCATCCTTGTACTGGACCAAGAAGGAATCAAAGCTCCCTGAGGGGATGCTCCAGAAGAGACGGACAGAATCGCTGGTGATATCTGAGGTGGAGAGTTCTCCTAAGCTGGGTGGGGCTGTCCGTGGGGCTAGGACGAAGAGCAAAAAGAAAAGATTTTGGTTTTGTTTTTTTAGAACTGAGCTAAGCATGGACAAATGGATCCATTTCAGTTTATCTCAGTTTCTCATTCTTCCAGTCTTAAAAGTTCAATTCTCCACATTTCTATATCACCTTGCAATTCTATAAAAATGTCCTCACAGAAATTTGACAGCAGCTTAGTGCAAATTTCACCTAAGTAAAAGTGTGGATTTCTGTTATAATGCCAGCTCCCAGTGAGTGGCAGATGAGGCAGCCATTTTGAATTCCATAAAATTCAATACCTTCAAACATAACCATTAAGCCTAGAAACTTGCCAAGACTAGGGATCTCAGAAGGCATAGCTTTCAGTTGTGCCTGGTATTCATCACATGCAGCACTGTTTCCATTCTGCTGCATTCACCTTCTGCCCCAAACTATGTTATTTGTATCACTGTCCACTGTGGGAAAATTAAGTAAGTTATGTAATTAATTACATAAATTAAATTGTCATGATGTTATTCACCCCATTCATTCCAATGCAAAAGAAATACAATGCAAATATGTGGTGGTGGGGGAATGTAATCAATTGCATATCATTTGCAGACTTGTTTGATTTCCATTCAGGGCATGGGATGAATAAGCAAACTTCTGCAATTTCCACTCCCGTTTCTGTTTTCACTGGAATCCTTCAACATCCCTAGCTGAGATTTACAGTATCCTGTGCTCAGTGCCACATTATGTGTGTGTGTGTGTTTGCGGGTTTTTTGCAGAGTTACAGTCCTGTAAAGGTTAGAAAAGCCCAGAAATTGCAGGAGCATTTGAGAAAACACAGAGATTCCAGCAGACTGGGCTGTCTTCAATTAAAATTAAATTTTGCACACTTTACAAAAGTGAGGTGTGACAGAATTCACAATCTGAATATTACTTCTGAAATTCTGGAGATGTTCATGCTTTCATTTTTGACATCTGACCTTGAAGAATTGTTTATAAAAGTAAAGTTGATTAGAGTTAAGATAATAATATATCATTTCAAACACTCTGTAAAAGAAAAAGAAAAAATGGATTCAACAGCATCCATAACTAGCAATGCTGAAGTACACAGTCTTTTTAAGAGAAATCTCACTGTAACAATCTATAACATAATGTAATATAATCGTCATCAACATAACTTGATTCAGCAAACTTGGCAAGGCATTGTTATTGTTGGAAAAACCTGCCTCATTTGTTTTTGCCCAACAGTAGCATTGCCCCAGGTGCGTATTTGGCTTTGACATAAAAAAGGGTATATAAGCAAATGGGACCCACAATGAAATGTTGTGGTGTGGAGTGTCCTGTTCTGTGTTTGGTTAGTCAGTCAGCCAGCCAGCCAGCCAGCTATACCCCTCATGAAAATTCCATTCTTTCCCCCTTCCCATCCAGTTTTCTATTCCCCCCCCCAGTCAGCATTCCATTTGTCCTATTCAGGCTGGTTTGGGGGTTTACCCTTCAAGTTTTTTCCTAAAGGTTTTTCCTTTTTTTACTTCTTCCCCCAAGCCACCTGACACCTCCTCCTTTTGCATGGATGGTGCCGGTTTGGCTACATAAGCAATGGCATTCATGCCTGAACAGTGGAAATAGAAATGGAGAATATTATTTACTTATATCATAAAATTTTATATCCTGCCCAGGATTTTGTTGTTGTTGATTAATATTTGCAAGCCAGTTTTTGCTTCTTCCAAGCCAGTTTGAGTTAAGAGTATTCACTTGGGATTCCCCGTCTCAAATTCATTTCAGCTCTAAAATGCAAGAGCATGCCGACATTCTGGAGATCCATTGCTCACCTGTGACTGTCTCAGTGGAAACCGGGCCAACACGCTTGCGGCCTACGAGTCCGTAAAGATTGAACTTGTATTTTCGGGAAGGTGCCAGGTTAGAGACAGTGACCTCCCGGGAGCCCCCATCCACAGGCAACCCCTTTGGCTTGCCCTCTGCATCTTTATACTGGATCAAAAAGGAGTCAAAGCTGCCTGTGGGGACGTCCCAGGAAAGGCGGGCAGAGTTGTCTGTGACTTCCGAGACGGAGATCTTTCCCAAGGTGGGTTTCTCTGCTTCCGGTGCTGGGGCTAAAAACGAATCAGAGGAGAAGAGGAGGATGGCTACTGAACTCTTAGGAAGAAGAGAAGTTGATGGGGAAAATATAATTGGCCAAATTTCCAAGTTCTTATTTTTCTGCCCAGTCTTCCCAAAATTCTTTTATTTCTGCTATTTTTAATTATCGGGGGGTTTTATGTTTTAATACTGTTTTATTATCTGTGTTATGTTTTCTGTTCTCTTTCAGTATACTGCTTGGTTATTCTCTGAATAAATTTTTGAAATAGATAAATAAATTAAATACAGGCGACTAATAAAACAAACTCCATTGCACAGGAGGGAAGGGGCGTAGCTCAGTGGTAGGCAGGGGTGGAAAGATCTGTCACTTTCAGTTTTCTCAGTTTCTCATTTTTCCAATCATGAATTCAGTTCTCCAAATTTCTGCAGAAATTTGATTTTTTTAAAAAAAAATCCCCATGAAAATTCTCCAGCATTTTTGTGAGAATTTCTTCTAATAAACACATTTTTGTAGGCAGTTTTGACTAATGCATACATTTTTCAAAGCCATTTCTCATTGTATCGCATTTTTGCACAATATTTACACTCATATATTCATTTTTATACACACTTTCCCCTAATATATGCATTTTTTAAACACTGGTTGGTGAACTGCAACGCAAAATTCAAATAAGTGCAAATTTTGAAGGATGGCTGTGTTTCGGTTCTCATGTTGCTTTGGGAAGTGTGAATTTGGTAGATTTGGCTTGATCATACCCAAAAAATTAAAACAAAAAAATCTTTAAAGCACATGGCTTCCTCCCAAAGAATCCTGGGAACTATTGTTAAGGGTGCTGGGAATGGTAACTTTGTAAGGGGTAAACTACAGCTCTCAGGATTCTTTGGGGGGGGGAGCCATGTGCTTTAAATGTGTTTTAAATGTATGGTGTGTAGGCAGCCTAATTTGGGACGGGATTGGGAGAAAAGGAAGGTTTTCGACATACAACATACGATGAAAACATAACCATGTTGCTTCACTTCTAAGGGAAGAGGATTCCACGGAAATGGTGCCCCAGTGCTAAAGGCACGTGCTCAAGTTGCAGCATGCTTTACCCCAGGGGCGTGTGGAACCATCCCTCGTCACAGCCAAGTACTCTCATATCATATATAAAAACACAAAACTAAAATACAGTAAATGAGACACTGAGAATAAAAGCCAAATGATTCACTGTAGCAACACAGAGACCAATTGCAGCGGCAGCTCTTGTTAGGTCACCCCTACAGCAGGGTTAGTTAAGACCAGCATGGTCCCAATTCCCACTGCAAGGCCGTTTCCCACACACCATGCCCACCTGCTCCTCAGGATGGAAAGATCTGCCAATTTAGGTTCTCTCACTTTCTCATTTTTCCCGCCTGAAATTCATTACTTAATAGTTCTGCAGCAATTTGCATTTTTTTAAAAAAATCCTCATGGAAATTCTTCAGCATTTTAGTGCGCATTTTTCCTAATACACACATTTTTGCATGCAGTTTTGACCAATGTACACATTTTTGTAAGCACATGTCTCCTAATCTAGTGCGCTTTTAGGTGTTTTCACTCATACATTCGTTTTTATGCACATTCTCCCCAACAAATGCATTTTTGTAGACACTGTTTGGATGGAGAACCGCATCACAAAATTTGGATAAATGTGAAGGATGGCTGTGTTTCGGCTTTCATACTGTTTCAGAAAGGATTTGAAAAATTAACTTTTAAATGTGAACTGAATCGAATTCCCCCCATCCTTACCTGCCCCACACCTGACATCATGGGGCTGATGGGAATGGTAGTCCAATGACAACTGAAGGGCACCAGGTTGGCTACCCGTGAACCAAGCCAAACCGGTTATGCACTTTATTTACAGCAGTAGCCAACCTCACATCCCACAGAAGCTCACAAGCAAGACAGATGGAAGCAGCCATGCTCTGTTGCTTGACACTCCCCCCCACATCTCATAATCCTGAGAAATGGAATAGAGACTGGAGTTCACCATGCCAAAACACAGAAGCAGGCAGCTGTACACCAACATATTTATCTGGAAGAAACATAGGAGTAAGTGGATCTAGTGGTGCTCCATATCAGTGGGGCAGTGGAATCTATTCCGGGTTTTAGTCCGAGCTTTCAAAGAGCTGTCTAAGGTGCTGAGCCCTTTGGATAGCTCCTTGAAAGCTTGGACTAAAACTCAGAGGGAATTCTACTCTGCCACACAGGGAGCCATCAGTGGCCACTAAATGGGTCAGAAAACTTCCTGGAAGACGTATTATATCTTCTTTTTGCAGATTCTGAAATGAAGTATGGGAGGCCTAGAAAAAGAAAGGTGATCAGACATAGCTGGGTAAACTAGGACCATGGCTCAGTGACGGAGCACCTGTTTTGCATGCAGAAGGTCCCTGATTCAATCTTTGGCATCTCCAGTTAAGGCTGGGAAAGAGTCGCTGCCTGAAACCCTGAAGAGCCGCTGCCAGTCAGTGTAGACAATACTGAGCTAGATGGAGCAATGGTCTGACTCATTATAAGGCAGTGTCTTAAATCCGGGGAGCACAGAGTGATGTACCTGTGGATGCTTTTGTTGTGACAGGAGGACTGTAGATCCCGTTAGGTTTCTCCCCACTTAACTCCAGTTCATAGTCTGTATTGGGACTCAAACCCATCACGGCGACGCTTCTCTCCGTCCCTGGTACTCTGATTTCCCTCGGGGGCGCACTGGATTTGGGGTCCCTATACTGAAGGGAAAAGCTGCTGAAGGAACTGGGTGGGGCTGACCAAACCATGCGGAGGCTGTTTGGAGAGACGTCAGTCACCGTTAGGTCCCTCAATGGCACTTCTGGAGTTAGCGTGGGACTAGGGACGGTTTGGATCTCAGCAGCTGAAGGCGATCCTGGAGCTGAAGGGAGAGAGATGTGGGGTGAGAGAACCTCTTTTCCAGCAGCTTCCTTCTCCTCCTGCCTGGCTTTATACCAGCTAGCATACCTCTCCACCCCCTAGACTTTAAAATAAGAAGGGATGAGAGGATCTGCCGGTTTTGGTTCTCTCCAATTCTCCTTTCTCTAGTCTTAAATTCAGTTCTCCACATTTCTGCAGCAATCTACTATTTATTTATTTAAAATCCTCATGGAAATCAGTACAAATACCCGTGGAAATCAGTACAAATTTCTCCTAATAATGCAGTGCAGTGCAGTTTTGACTAAAGTACACACTTCTGCAATCCATTTCTTCTGATATAATGCATTTTGTATGTTATTTTTCACTAACATATTCATTTGTATGCAGACTTTCTCCTAATATATAGTAGGGCCCCGCTCATATGGCGGGTTCCGTTCCAGACTCCCGCTGTAAAGCGGAAATCGCCATAAAGCTAAACCCATTGACAATAATGGGACGCGTCGCACGAAAATGACGTCAAAATGGAGCGACGGAAAAAAACCGCCATAAAAACGGAACAAGCGCCTTAATGCAGGGACTTTCCCTCATTGAAAGCCGCCGCATTAGCGAATCACTGTAAAGCGAAGCGCTGTAAAGCCAGGCCCTACTGTATGCATTTTTGTAAACATTCTTTGGTTGGAGAACTTTATCACAAAATTCAGATACGTGCAAATTCCAAAGGATGGCTGTGTTTCAGTTCTCATATTGTTTCGGAAAGTGTGAATTTGATAGGTTTGGCTTTAAATGCGAACTGAATCAAATTTGTCCCCCATCCCTAGTCTTGACTTACTGTAATACATTATACTGGGGAGTACACTTCAAGGCTATCTTAATACTTCAGCTGGCAAGAAATATGCCAGTCCATACCCTTCAAGATATGGATCACTGACTGCACAGCCCAAGAATTTCCTGTACATTCCCTTCACCCAGGCAGAACGCCTTCTTGAGAAGAACCCTGCCCCCTCCACACACACACACACACACACACACACACACACACACACACACACACACACACACACACACAAAGGTATCTCAGTTAATTTCAAGGCGGACACTTAGAAAGGCTGAGCTGTGGATGGTGGGAATAGCAACTGCATGGACTGGTTTGATGGATATGTGGCAGAAGCTGACATTGCTGCAAAAGAAAGTGGGAGAAATACAAATCTTTCAGCGACACAGAAACAACACGATGGAAACAGCTTGGGAGGCCTGCTTTGCCTAGAGGAAGAATGGAGCAGTTAAACACACAAAAGTATGTCCAGACACTCTTGACCAAAGTCCGTGTGTGACTGTAGCTGGGGGAAAAAGGGAGGGGGAAATCACATGACAGGGAGGAGTTAGTGCTGAAACAACTTCACAGAAACATAACATTCAGTGAAATTTCAAAATTCAGAGGTGAAAAAATTGAAATTTCATTTTTGAGGGTCACTTAAAATAACAAGAACTTTTGGGCTTCCTACTAAACGTTCAAGGTGTGGTCTTAAGCTAAATAGCAATACTTTGCCAGTGTTGAGGCATGTTTAGAGTACTAGACCTAATTATACAATTATTTATAAATTTCATAGAGAAATATGGGTTTCACAAGGTGATGTTGGGCTAGTTACTATCTTTTAGTTTAACTTACCTCACAGAGTTGTTGTGAGGATAATAGGGGGTGGGGATCTGTTTTTTAGATGGAAAGGCAGGATAAAAATGTAATAAATATATAGGATTACAGCTGAAGCTAGTTTTACTCAGAGTAGACCCACTGAATATAATGGACACTGCTAACTTAAGGCCATTAATTACTCTGAGTAGAACATAGTTGGACACAACCCACAAATTAAATACTTTACAGTCACCCTATTTTTCTTTCTAAATATCATTTAAACCTAACATTGTCCACGATTGGGATTGTTATAAACAATTTTAGCAATAAGTGTTTTCTTGCCAGCAAATTCATAGGATGTGGGGTGCGGGAATCTGTAGCCCTCAAGAAGACCTTGTTGGACTACAGCTCTCATCATCCTCAACACCATTGGCCAGCTGGCTGGGGCTGATGGGAGTTGGGAATCCAACAGTATCTGGAAGAATGCCACAGGTTCCCCACTCCAGTTTTGTGGCTTGAGAATCCCACCACAATCTGTCATAGTTTGTCTCGTAGACTTTCAAACGATGTTGTGACAACACAGAACACAGACCAAAGGCAGACACATCGGCTGCAAAAAGCGGAGCGTGTGGAGCACAAAAAACAGACTGGACAAAAACTGTGGGAGCTGTGAGCGATTGTATTATTCGGCTGGAGGAAGAAGGAGATAATTAGTTGGTGGACACTGTGACATCCGTGGTGAAGAACAACGGAGGTGAGAGGTAAAACAAAGCTGTTGTTTAGGGGGAAAAAGAGAGAAGACAATTAGCCGGCCGGTGTCTGAATGACTTTCTGGAGCAGGGGTGGGGAACCTCCACAGTTCTCTGTCCAGCCCTTGGACTCTCCCAGGGCCACACCTTCTCTCCCAAGGCCACAACCTTCACCAATTGTGTTCCAAACCCTCCTCAAGTGCTTTTGCCTGCCTGGAATGTGTCCTTGAACTGTGATAATGCCTCTTGCTTGCCTGGATGAAATGTAGCCAATGGTAGAATAGATACCGCATCAATATCTCTTCCTACTTTTCTCCTCTGGCCTTGCCCATCATTGGAATGTGCACCTCCCCCCAAAAAAAGGTTGTCTATTAGGGAATGTGGCCTTCAGGCTAAAAGAGGGGGAGGGAAGGTTCCCCACTCCTGTTCCTGAGAATGTGAAAGCGGCACACGTCTTTGTGGCACTCAAGTTTGATTTGGCGGCAACACAGATAAGGCATGTGATGGTATACAATAGTTAAAGGCAAAAAAGGAGATAGCGAACCACCCTAGGAGCTGGACATCCTACCAATCCTGGTACCTGTGGAGGTTATAAAAGAGTATGACTTGGAAGAGTGTCCTTTCACCACCCCATGGATTTCCACATGGTAGGTTGTGCCAGGATCCAGTCCAGTGATAAGTGCTGTGGAAGCATCTCCAGGCACCATAAACTCCCCTCCTTCTCCACTCCCTGTATTACGGTAGCGGATAACCACATTGTCAGAGACCCCCCTCACACCATCCAAGGACACCTCAATGCCATCTGAGGAGCTGGCTACCACTGCTGGTTTGGCATGATCTGGACGGGAGTATCCATCTGAGTAGGCACTGTCTGCTTCCCCAATTGGGAATTCCCTTTTTGGAAGTGAATCATCCATCTCTTTATCAAGGAGGTCCTTGACCTTCTCTATGACTTCTTCTGGCTTCCGGAGGATTAGATAGAGGTATATGTCCCTGGCCACAGTCTGTATGGTCCGATTGCCATGGAGAGGGAAGTTTGTGGCCCAGAGATAGCTCTCCAAACGCTCTAGGAGGGTCCCATTGAACGGAGAAAGCTTGGCTGAGATGTTTTCCGTCATTTTCTTCATGAAAAGCTCCCTAGCTTTGGTGGTGTTGGAAAGGGCACTGCCTGGGTGTGGCTTGATGCCTGGCTTCCTGGATCCAGGCCTGGTGAAGGAATTGTCAGGCTCTAGATGGGAAGAGGGGGATGGTGTTGAGTAGCGGCGGATGGGTTGGCTCGGAGCTGGTGCTGGTGGGATCAAAAACGGAGGCAGTTAAGGCAAAGGAGGGTATGGAAATGAACAACAAAGGTGGGATGCATAGGAAGTGGGAAATCAAGTGGAGAGGTAGAGACCCCCACGTGGTCCAACTCCCCAGTTCCCCCCCATCTCCAAAGCAGCCCGTACTGAGAGTTGGTACCCCACAGAAGGGACATGCTTGCTATCCCGTTCTCCAGTGCCTGCCTTGAGCTTTCATTCACATCAGCTGTAATAAAAGAGATGGAGTTAGTTTGCGCCCTCATGGCCCTTCCATCTGTTAGATCTTCAGAGACCTGTGAGCTGTAAAGAGAAGGGACAAACAAGGGATGAAATTTGGTGGGGAGGGACACCATTGTAAGCCACTGCAGCTGTAGAAAGAAAGGAATGAGATAATAATTATTGGAGAAAGAAGAGAAAAATATACCATTATGCTGAAAGACCAAATGTCTTTGATCTGCTTCCTTTGATTACCCTTTGGCACTCACTCAGTTTCCAGGCAACCTACTGGCATGCTGTTTCACCAATCTGGACTCCAGGTTTTGGGCAGGGCACCCGCCACACACCCCTTTCCTTTAGTGAGTCTACCTCCTCACGGCCATTATCACCAGCTTTAGCGGTTCCCCATTGTTGCTACCGCTCTCTTACTTGCTTGGTAGATACCCAATGAGCAAGCAAGCAGTGGCATCTACTGCTCCTCAGTGGTGGTTGGTGCCCATTGAGACTGGCAGAGTGGAAGGCAGGGAGCCCAAACAGGAGGTGGAGCCAGAGCCAATGACAGGTGGAGCCAACTAATTCTATTTTAGTCCCCATCCTCCTCCCTGCTGAGTTCTACAAGGTGCAACACTAAGGAGGAGGAACTGGACAGGTAGGACCATCTCCTGGACTGGTTGTAAGGAAGAACGCAGGCAGATGATGGCTGGCTGAGGGCAGAATGAGGTTGGTGGGGCTATGATATGGAACCCTATGATTCCGTGATTCAGGGGAGCTGTTTACTTTTGTTTCAGGTTTTTTTCCCCCTCATGTTCCTGCGTAAGCATCCATTCAGTGCTGTTTCAAAACAGTCTTTCCTTTGTTTTAACACTTTGAAAAGTGCTCTGAGAAGGCGACAGTGGCTTTGAGACTGATAATAGATCCCAGCCAATCAGTGTTGTTAAAAGTCCTGCACTGAGAATGGCAGGGGACTGACAAAAGGGCTGGCCAGTGAGCAATGTTCACAACCTTGCTCTGAGAACTCTGCTTCTCTTTGTCCTTCCTTCTTTCCAAATCACGTCTTGTTTTGGGAAGTGCAAATTAGGCAGGATTCACCTTGAAATGCAAACTGAATCCACTTTATCACCCCATCCCTAGTTGAGACAAGAGACAACCCCAGCTCCCGGTCATCATCCCAGGGCCCTACCAGTAGTGCTGACAATGATGCTGCTGCCTCGGCTGTTCTCGCCATTCTGGCGGGCAATCAGGGTGATGCGGTATGGGGTGTTGCTTTCCAGATCTTCCAGGGTGACGCTTTCAGGCTCTGCTGGCAGCTCCACACGCTTTGGGGCTTGGGTGGGCTGAGTGGCAACCAGAGGCACGTAGCTTAGGATGTAGCCATCGGGGCGGGAGGCAGGTGGTTCCCAGTCCAAGGTCACAGTGTTTTCTGTCACCTGAGATGAGTGCAGGTCAAGGGGAGGAGCCACTCCTGGGAGGGAGGGAGAGAGAGAGAGAGAGAGGAGAGAGAGATGTGCATGGCACACAAAGCACTAATGTGGGAGAGGAGGACACATAGAGTCAGCAGGAGATGAGTTTTTGCAGATTGAAAGTAGCAAGTTATGAGCAGCAGGGGTGTGGAATGGAGCACTTTGTAAGTGAGGACTAGAACTTTGATTTGTTGATCCAGGGTGTAACAGGAGGTACAGGTGTATTTAGTGCAATTAAAGATGTGAAATGCAGGAAAAGGTGGTATAGGAGAACATAAGGAGAGCCCTGCTGGATGAGGCCAATGGCCCAGCTAGTTCAGCATCCATTTCTCACAGTGACCAGCTGGATGCCTCAGAGAAGCCTGCAAGCCAGACCTGAATGCAACAGCACTGCTCTCCCCACTTCTGATTCCAGCAACTGGTATTGAGAGGCATTTACTGCCTCCAACAGCAGAGGTAGAACACAACCATTATGGCTAGATCCCATTTTCATAGAATCATAGAATAGTAGAGTTGGAAGGGGCCTATAAGGCCATCCAGTCCAACCCCCTGCTCAATGCAGGAATCCCAATCAAAGCATTCCCGACAGATGGCTGTCCAGCTGCCTCTTGAAGGCCTCCAGTGTTGGAGAGCCCACTACCTCCCTAGTTCATTGGTTCCATTGTCGTATGGCTCTAAAGCCATCTGCATTGGTGTCTGTCTCTGCATCTTGTGGATGCCCATTCCATCATTTAACTACGCACTGTGTAAAGTAGCACTTCCTTTTTTCTAGCCTAAATCTCCCACCATTTATTGGATGACCCCCATTGGGTCCTAGGACTTATCCACATGGGAGCATAACTTCGCGTTAAAGACGCTGTTTTTACCTCCGTTTTCTGTTTGCACAGTCTACAGTTAGGGATCAATGCCAGCTGTAAACAGGGTGTTTTCTAGTCACACTTGAGAGAAAGCATCAATCATGCAGTTTCCTAAAGACCACACCCTCTAATTTAACATTTCCACTCCCCTCTGTTCACCTGGCAACTGAGCATGCTCAGTTTGTTCTACCATAAGTTTCATTTTAAAAAAACAACAACCCGGAAGTGCGATTATTTGTATTACAGATGAAATACAAATCTTCGTTTGAGCAGTGTTATCCTTTTGTGCATAGGTAAGGGGGGGGAGAAAATAAAGACACCGTTTGCAGCAACGTAAAAGAAGCTTGCAGAACAGGAGAGAGAAGTGGAAGTTTCTCTTCAGCCCTCAGGAAATGAAATTAAAAACGGGAGGAGGAGGGAGTGGGAGTGGAGAGGGGAATGACTGACACACCCACCTAAAAGCATTGGAGCACAGTGTCTGCAAGCCCTAGAGATACAGAGTGAAGACATTTTTTCCTTCCCTTTTTGGATTACCAGAGGATTGGGTTAGTATGGATTTATAGCGGGAAACTGTGTGATAGCTTCTGTTTGCCAGTAATGTCATGTGAACCATGCAAATTAAAAGGGGATGCAAGTAGCACCAGACACACAGTAAAACCCTGTGTAGATGAGCCCCTAGTGTTATGTGAGAGGGAGAAAAATGTATCTCTGTTCACTTTCTCCACGTCATGCATAATTTCAAACACCTCCATCATGGTTCATGCCTCCCCAGAACTTTTCCTCAGAGGGGAGTTGCCCCAGATCCCTGATAATTTTAGCTGCTCTTTTCAGCACTTTCCCCAATTCAACAACATCCTTTCGGATGTGTGATGAGTTGATCAGTTCTGGACACAAGTGCTGCATACATATATATCCTGGCTAGACAGCCAGTGTGGTGCAGTGGTTAGAGTGCTGAACCGTGGGAAGGGCAATAACACAGTGGGCAGAGCATCTGCTTTGCATGTAGACAGTCCCTGGTTCAATCCCAGGCATCTCCAGGTAGGGCTGGTAGTGCCCTCTGCCTGAAACCTTGGAGAGCCCCTGCCAATGTGTACAACACTGAGCTAGCCGGACAGTTAATCTGACTTGGTATTAGGCAGTTTCCTATGTTCCTAACCTGAGATACCAGGGTTCAATCCCCGCTCAGCCATGAAGTCCACTGCTTGACTATGGCCAGTTATTGCCTCTCACTCTAACCTACTTCACACAAGTGTTCTGAGAACAAAAACAGGTGTGTCCATGAATACCATCTTGAGCTCTTTGAAGGAAAGGCGGCGTATAGGAGAGCCAGTGTGGCATTGTGGTTAGACTCCTGGGCTAGGACCTGGGAGACTAGGGTTCAAACCCCCACTCAGCTACATGAAGCATCACTGACTCTCAATCTATGGATAAAATGGGGAGGGGGATAACCAAATATACCCCCTCGAGCTCTTTGGAAGAAAGGTAGTATATAATAATAATAATAATAATAATAATAATATACCCACATACAGAAATTTACACCGAACGTAAAAGCATGGGTAAATCCTGCTGTCCTGTCTTTCCCAACCTTTGGGTTGCCGGATGCTGCTGGACTACAATTCCCATAATTCCTGACCATTGGCCATGCTGGCTGGGGCTTATGGGAGTTGCAGTCCAACAACATCTGGGCCCAAAGGTTGAGAAAATCTGGCCCTATCTAGTCCAGTATCGTGTTCTCACAGTGGCCAACCAGATGCCTCTGGGAAGCCTGCAGGCAGAAACAGAGCACAACAGCCCCCTCCATACTTGTAATTCCCAGCGCATGGTATTCAGAGGCGTGCTGCTTCCAACTGTGGAGGCAGAGCATAGCCATCTGGGCTAGTAGCCTTTATCCTCCATGAATTTGCCTCATTCTCTTTTAAAGCCATCCAAGTTGATGGCCGTCACTGTCTCCTGTGGGAGCCAGTCCCATAGTTTAACTGTCCGCTGTGTAAAGAAGTCCTTTCTGTGATGTGTCCTGAATCTCCCAGCATTCAGCTTCACTGAATGTCCACAAGGTCTAGTGTTGTGAGAGGGGGAGAAAAAATTTCCCCTATCCGCTTTCTACACCACATGCATAATTTTATATATCCTGCGCATGTACACTCCCATACCTGGATTGGGAACATGCTGCAGTGCGTAAGCTAGTGTTCTTAGGCATGAACAAAAAAAAGGAAAATACAGGCACACCAGCAAGGCAAAGTTAGAGACGAGAGAGAGAGAGAGAGAGAGAGAGAGAGAGAGAGAGAGAGAGAGAGAGACATGCTGCTCAGGTTACATACGTGTACGCACGGGCTGGGTAACGGGGGGTCCGTAGCTTTGCCCCTTTTCTGCCCGGATAGTGACAAGGTATTCCTCCCCCGGTTTCAACCCTCGGCGTTCGAAAACCGTCTCAGTGCTGGGCAAGCGTACAGATTCACCTACCACCTGATCATGCTGTACATTGGAGGAGAAAGGGGCAGTGTAAACTCACTGTGCCAATAAGAAATGGCCAAAGACACCTCCGAGTGCTCGACTGAATTGCTGCACTGCCCGCTACCTCATGCTGTCTCATGAAGCCACAATTCCCAAACGAGCCAGGCCTTATCTGGAGTGCCACCTCCAGTTCTCGGCACTAAAGTTTTAAAAAGAGTGCAGGTGAATTGGATTGGGCTCAGAAAAGAGCAACAGAGATGGCCAATGGTAAGGAAATCAAGCCCTAGGAGGAAAGGTTGAAGGAACTGGGCATATTTAGCCTGAACAAGAGGAAAGACTGAGGATGGACATGATGGCACTCTTCAGATACTTGAAGGGCTGTCAAAAAGAAGAAGGCAAAGTCTTGTCCTCTGCTGCCCCAGAGGGTAGTACTACACAGCTGGTGTTGTGTAGTGGTTAGATTGTCAGACTGGGACCTGGGAGACCAGCGTTCATATCCCCGTTTGGACATGAAGCTCACTGGGTGACCTTGGGCCAGCACAGCCACTCAGCCTAACCTACCTCATAGGGTTGTTTTGGGGATAAAATCAGGAGGAGGAGAACCATGTGTGTACACCACCTTGCACTCCTTGGAGGAAAGCTGGGATATAAATCTAATCATCATCATCATTATCTAATGGGCTTAAGCCACAGACAGTACTGGCACATCTGGTGGAGCAGAGCCAACCTCCTGGCCCTGGCATCGCTGCTGCCTACAATGGGAATGAAGTGAGGTGAGTACGAGGCAGCACAGTTCCACTGGCAGGACTGCTGCCACCAATCTGGTGCTCCCATTGCTGCACCCATCCAGCCCCACTCCGCCCCAGCACTGTCCATATACGCAGCAGCAATGACAATGTCGAGAGGGCAATGCCACCCCACCTCAAGCACCACTACTGGGTTCGCAGGATGGGAGATTCCACCTGAACGTTAGGAGAAACCTCTTCATGGTAAGAGGAGTTGAACAATGAAAGCGATGACTTAGAAGGGGTGGGTGGGACATCTCCCTTACCAGATGTCTCCAAGCAGTAGAGATGGGAGAGAAATTAATTCCGGTGGCGGAAATCTCGCTCCGAAGACGATCGGAGACTGGTTAGAGCAGCAATAGCGGCCTACCAAGTGGCAATAAAGACAGCAAAGAAAGATTTCTTTGCTGCCTGTATTGCATCCGCAGAATGTTGTCCCAGGAGATTGTTCCAAGTGGTCCGTAGCCTGGTCGGTCCAGTTGCTCAGGACCCCATGGAGCACTCTAAAGCCTCCTGTGACGCGTTTGCAAAACATTTTGCTGACAAAATCGACTGTCTGAAGAGCTCAATTCCGTACGCTGTGGACACAGGAAGCAGGCCAGAGACGGCCAGTTGCTATCCGGTCCAATGGGATCGGTTTCAGCCTCTTCCCTCTGAGGAAGTGGACAAGGTGCTCTCTACTGTGAGACCAACCACCTGTTTGTTTGACCCTTGCCCTACATGGCTCATTGTGGGCTGTAGAGAGAGACTGAGCGATGGGATCAAGGCGGTGGTAAATGCTTCCTTGGAAGAGGGTGCATTGCCATCTGCCCTCAAGGAGGCGATAATAAAGCCCATCTTAAAAAAGCCCTCCTTGGATCCCCAAGATTTGAATAACTTTCGCCCAGTCTCCAATCTACCATTTCTGGGCAAGGTGATCGAACGTGTGGTGGCCAAACAGTTACAGACACACTTGGAGGAAGCAGATTACTTAGATCCATTCCAATCGGGCTTCAGGACTGGTCATGGAACTGAAACAGCCTTGGTCGCTCTGGTGGATGATTTGAGGAGGGCGTTGGATAGGGGAGAACACTCATTCCTCGTCCTCCTTGATCTCTCAGCGGCTTTTGATACCGTCGACCACGGTATCCTCCTGGGTCGCCTGGAGGGAATGGGAATTGGAGGCACTGTTCTACAGTGGTTCCGTTCCTATCTCTCTGACAGGCACCAGCGGGTGGCATTGGGAGAGGAGGTTTCAGACCCTTGGCCTCTTAATTGTGGTGTGCCACAGGGCTCTATCCTCTCTCCCATGCTATTTAACATCTATATAAAGCCGCTGGGAGCTATCATCAGGAGATTTGGTTTGCAGTGCCACCAATATGCAGATGACACTCAGCTCTATCTCTCATTTAAGTCCTCACCAGAGGTGGCTGTGGATACCATTTCCAAGTGCCTGGAGTCCGTAAGTGAATGGATGGGAGGAAACAGGCTGAAACTGAACCCCGACAAGACCGAGATACTGCTTGTGGGAGATAAGAGAAGATTGGGAGATATCGACCTGGTGCTGAATGGGGTGAGATTGCCCCTAAAGGACCAGGTCCGCAGCCTCGGGGTCGTTCTTGACTCCCAGCTGTCCATGGAGGCTCAGGTGCTAGCAGTGAGCCGGGCAGCTTGGTATCAGTTACACCTGATACAGAGGCTGCGACCCTATCTTCCGGTTCATCTGCTCCCACGAGTAGTGCATGCCCTGGTCTCCTCTTGCTTAGACTACTGTAATGCGCTCTACGTTGGGCTACCCATGAAGACGGTTCGGAAATTACAACTGGTACAAAATGCGGTGGCACGGCTGATTAAGAATGGCCGCCGCAGGGATCACATCACTCCAGTGTTAGAAGACCTACACTGGTTACCAGTTGTCTACCGAGCCCAATTCAAGGTGTTGGTATTAACCTTTAAAGCCCTACACGGTTTCGGTCCAGTTTATCTAAAGGAGCGCCTCCAGCATCACCAAATGTGCCGCCTTACAAGATCAGCCTCACAAGACCTTCTCTCGGTCCCGCCAGCGAAAACAACCAGGCTGGTGTGGACTAGAGAGAGGGCATTCTCGATTGTGGCTCCCACCCTCTGGAACTCTCTCCCATATGATCTTCGCCATGCCCCCTCCTTGGTAAGCTTTCGCCAAGGATTAAAAACGTGGCTATTTCAGCAGGCATACAGGATCCCTAGCAAATTTTAGTATATAACGTACAGATGTGGGTGGGTTGATTAGTTGAAGATTGTATTTATATGTTGTATTTATATTGTATTTACTTGCTGTATCTATTTTAATTATGTGCGCCGCCTAGAGTGGCCATTCATTCGGCCAGATAGGCGACATAAAAATAAAATTTTATTATTATTATTATTACTATTTCAATGCAAACCCATCCCAAAGCAAATATATGAACTGAAGCATGGCTGTCCTTCAAACTTCACACTTTTTTGTATTTTGCGATGAGCTTCACCAAACAAAAGTGTGTAAAGAAATGTGCATATTATGTCATCAAAAATGTGTATACTGGTGAAAGCAATATGCAAAAATGTGTCCTCTTAGGGAAGATGGCTTGCAAAACGTACATATAAGGCAAAATGTTGTGTATCAGGAGAAATGCATGAAAATGCATATTCATTTTTGTATCATTTTTTTTTTTTAAAAGCAAACTGGTGCAGACATGGAGTGAACTGAACTCAAGACTGAAAAAATGACAAACTGAAATTGATGGATTTCTCCATTCCTATAAAGCAGAGGCTGGTCAGCCATTGCAGATGCTCAAGCTCTAGGTTTCCGGCATCACACAGGAAGCTGGACTAGAAAGCCTAGGAAACCTCTTCCAATTCTATGATTCTATCGTTCTAACTGTGTGCCACAACATGCAAGGAAACTGCTACTGCACAATGAGACATTAATTAACTGACTGATCACAGCGTCTGTGAACCTAATGCAACTACCCAGAAGAGGGTGCTTATTGTGTCTCTGCCTGATTTATTGTTCTGGCCTTGCCTCTTTCCAATTAGTAGTAGAGGAAAAAGAGGGTTTTGCTGTAAAACCATAAATATCATACACCAAAAATAATGAAAGTTGTTGTATTTTCTTTTATTTCTTTCTTCATAAAAAAACTTTTTCTTCATAAAACTGCCCAACGCGTTTCGGCTTTGGTTAATAGCCTTCGTCAGGGGACTTCACTTCTCCTAGTGACATCTCTTTCTTACTGTCATTCACTTTGTTCTTCTAGGAGAAGTGAAGTCCCCTGACGAAGGCTATTAACCAAAGCCGAAACGCGTTGGGCAGTTTTATGAAGAATAAGTTTTTTTATGAAGAAAGAAATAAAAGAAAATACAACAACGTTCATTATTTTTGGTGTATGATATTTATGGTTTTACAGCAAAACTCTCTTTTTCCTCTACTACCATTTGTTCTTTGACCACCATCTGCACTTTTTCATCCTCTTTCCAATTAGACCATGCTGGGGCAATAATCCTGACACTTTTCTGTATCAGGTGTGATTGAAGCTTTCCCTCACTCATGATGCAAAGAGAGAATTATACATCCTCAGCGAAAATAGCTTGTTCCATTTCTGCAAGAGTCAGTACTCTCTCTCTCTCTCTCTCTCTCTCTGTGTGTGTGTGTGTGTGTGTGTGTGTATAACAGAGGCAGACACTTGGCAATCATCTAGAATGATCTAAAGCTGAGGTATGATTTTGTTCTTAATAACACTCAAGCTGCTAGACCACAGTGACACCAGCAGGTTCAGTGAGAGGTGTTTCTACCTGAGTCAATCTTCCATTTAGGAAGAGCACCCAGCATAAAAATTCAGGCAGAAATACAGCACATGTGTGTCTGTGCACATGTGTGAATGGGTTTTTGACCGGGAGGACAAACAATTCTTAGCTTTATAAATTTTAAAAGTACATTTTAAAGGGGTTGCACAAAGAAACTAATCAGCCAGAGATTCAGGACCAACAAAAAGAATGTCCTCCTATACACAGTGGTTAGGTATATATTTAATTTATGGAAATTGCTGCAACAAGATGTGATTTCCACCTCCCCCCTGTTTCCCTGGAAACACAATATCCCAAGGGATGGCTGGTTACCGTGGGAATCACATTGATTTCATAACCATCCACAGGTATGCCCGGGCGGTTCCATTCCAGGCGGAAGGATGTTTCATCTCGATTTGACACACGGACACCAATGGTTGGAATCTCTGTTTAGGCAAGGAGAGAGGGAGAGGCAGAGAGAGGGAGAGGCAGAACAGAGTAAGAAACTGAAATATCTAACTAAAATAAATAAATAAAAATATATCTACCCATCATCTTCTCACACACATCCTCCCTGAAGCTTCGCCCCAAGTGGTGTCCACCTGAACCTCAGGAGGCCTCAGCAAGAGAAAAGGCCTGCTGCCTATGATGGCATGGATGTGCATGCACTGATTTCTATGTATAGATGTAAATTTAGAGAAAAAAGTACAGGATTGTAGTCCCCTAAATCCTACTCAGAATAGACCCACTGAAGTTAATGATCCTAGGTTAGTCATGTCTATGAACTTCAGTGGGTCTACTTTGAGTAGGACTAGTATTGAATAACTCCCCAAAGCAATTGAAATAGAAACACAGTAAATCACACCATAGAAGGAAAGATTGTGACCAGGGAATCAGTGTGCCCTGGTCATAGCCTTTTATGTTCATCTCAAAGTAATTTACAACATACCATAAAAAGCTAAAAATATAGCTTTAAAAACAATATAAAAGACCACTATGGATAAGTCCAAAAACAAAGCAAAGTGAACACCTCAGGTGTTCCACCAGTGGGAAAAGCTTGTTTAGTGTGCTGTCCAGACACTAACTATTGATTAGCAACTTCAAGGCCCCTGCCCCGCTCTCTCTTCTTAGGGTTCTATATCTTTAAACCAGCATTGGATTGGACAGCCCAAATAAAGGACCTCTTCAAACAGAGCAGCGGTAGCTAATTTGTGGCCCTCCAGATTATGCTGAACTACAGCTCCCATTATCCCTGACCATTGGCCATGCTGGCTGGGCCTGATGGGAGTTGTAGTTCAGCAACATCTGGAGGGCCACACAGGTTAGCCATCCGAGATAGAGGACTACCCTCTGTAATGCAGGCCACACGGCCATCCTAAGGCTGCTCCTCCGCATGCTTAGTCTGAACAGAATCTGCCCAGTTTCCAAAGAGCAGCCCTTTTATTTACTTAGCCTGACTATGTCTACTTAGAAGTAAATCCTGCTGAATTCAATAGGGCTTACTCCCAGGAAAGCAGGGCTAGAATTGTTGCCATACTTATTTGTAAAAAAAACAACACATTCAACTTTTCAGTCTCAAAGAATCTCAAGGCGCAACAGTTCAAAGCTAAGCAATAAATGCTGAAATGGAAATCTACAATTCAGTACATAAATCACTCCATCTTTCACCACACAGCTGCTATATGGGCTAAGGCTCTTAAATGAAACGAAATAAATAAATAAGTCAAAAAGCTTGGAGGAAGAGGAAGGTTTTCATCTGGCACCGAATGGTGACCAATGTTGGTGCCAGCTGAACCACAGGGGTATTACCACTGAAGAGGTTCTTTCCTGATCCCCAGCCCCAAAAACCCCAAGAGGGGGACTTGCTTATTGCAGTATGAGAAAGACAAAGGTCATATCCATACCATACATTTAAAGCACATGTTTTACCACGTTAACAGTCATGGCTTGCCCCCAAAGAATCCTGGGAACTGTAGTTTGTTTGTCACAGGGCTACCATTGCCAGCACCCTTAACAAACTTCAGTTCCCAGAATTCTTTGGAGCAAACCATGACTGTTAAACTGGTATAAATGTGTTTTAAATGTATGATGTGGATGTGATAAAAAAGTACAGGTACTCTTCTCATCTTTTGTGAGAGAACTTAGCCTGCTCCCCCTTTTCAGTGTTTTATTCCCCCCCCCCCCTTGCTGCCTGGAAAAATCCCTACAAATGCTCATGCCGACAGCCACTACTTCCTTGTAAAAACAAAGGTTTCCTCTCACATTGACAGACTTCAGGGTTTGACCTGAGGTATCAGGGGGTTTGTCTCCTCTTCGCATTCTGTCAGGGAACCAGTAATATACCTTCAGGGTGAGAAGCTAATCCAACGCTCAAGTTGCTAGGCTATAGCGATTTTAGCCTGAGGTGTTTTCTACCTACCTATGGAACAATCATCTCCAGAAAAACCGTCATGGCAAAGACACACTCCGTTCTGGCACTCTCCGTGCCCGTTGCAATCCTCTGGACATGCCAGCTGGCTGCAGTCTGGCCCAGTGTATCCTTTGAAGCAGGCGCACACTGCTCCCTTAAGGCAGCGCCCTCTCTGGCTACAATCATTGGGGCAGGTCTTGGTGCCACAGGCCGGGCCTGTAAAGCCTGTTTCGCACACACAGCGTCCATTACGGCACTCTCCACGCCGGTTGCAGTTACTAGGGCAGGCCCGGGACCCACAGTCAGGCCCAGAGTAGCCTGGGTTGCACACACACCTCCCTGACACACACTGGCCATGGCCCTGGCAGCCCTCGGGGCAGGCCGGATCAGCACAGGAAGGACCAACGTATCCCGGGAAGCAGGTGCAACGCCCGTCCACGCAGCGGCCTTGGTCATTGCAGTCGTCTGGGCAGGTAGGTGGCTCTTCGCAGTGGGTACCCGAGTAGCCAGGGCGGCACTGGCAACGCCTGTTCACGCATTTGCCACGCTGGGGGCCACCACACCCTCCTGGGCAAGCTGGCTCAGCACAGGTGGGGCCGCTCCAGCCTGGCTCACATTCACACACGCAGCGAGAGACGTCGAAGGAGCCATGGTGTGAACATAAGGTGCGGATGTCTGTTTGGCCTAAAGGAGGGAATGGGAGAAATAGGGAGGGAGAGAAGGGGGAGTGATTGCACATAAAGTAGGTCACACATAAACATCTAATTGGTTTGTTTATGTTAATGTATTATATTTATATCCTGCCTTTCCTCCACGGAACTCAAAGTGGCGTACATGGTTCTCTCCTACCCTAATTTTATCCTCACAACAACCCTCCAAGGTAGGTTTATCTATTTTTATGTATTACATTCATATCCTGACTTTATTTGTATTTATTTATTTGTCAAAAGTATTTATATACCTCCCTCTCATACAAGACACCAGAGCAGCGTACAGCCACATTAAAAAAAATTCAAACCAGTACAGAACAATCATTAAAATGACTCACTACACAAGAAAATTTTAAACAACTGCATAGGCCTGTTGACATAAAAAGAGACATCTGAAGACTTGCAGTGAGGATGCCTGATAAATCTCTGCTGGAAGAATGTTCCTCAGCGTGGGAACGGCAACACTAAATGCTGGACTAGGGACTGGTCCAGGACTAGGGATAGGATCCATTGGCTGGTGCCAGATTGAAAGCATTTTTCAACCTAACAGGCCAGTATCAATTCGAGTTTGTTGTCTGTCCACTAGCTACTGCTTTTACTAATCAATTTTTCAAATACATGTACAGAAGCTGATCAGACTGGCAGCTGAAATTAAATACTGGCAACAGGGCAGTGCCCTTTGACACAGCTGAAGGTAGCAGGCTAGCTTATGAGGAACAGCGGGTGGCCTGCTTGGTAGTCACATAGAGCTCTGACCTCCAACACCTTGCTGATCTTCCCCTCAGCGTCTGCTGCTTGAGGCGTCTGCCCCACTCTGCTTAATGGTTGGGCTGGCCCTGTAGAGGAGGCCTTCAAGTACTTAACTTCTGTTAAGTAAGATACTTGGCCACCCTAACCTCAGGAGAAGCTGAAGGTGAGAAGAAGAGAGTGAGAGAAGGAACGTTTCCGTTTCTATTCTACCACTCTTCTTTCCACACAGGCCATTTGTCTGCTAAAGATCCCATCCCTGCCCCAGGAACTTTTCTCTCACATGGGAAAAGATATGCAGATCTGGCACCTCCCCTGCCCCTCAGTAAATAAATGGGCAAACAGCCCAGGATAGAAGAATCAGAAAATGGGACAAGGATAAAACATTGCAGGGTCCCCCGTTGCTACAGTAAAATATAAAAAAGGGAGCTGAGAGACTTTTCCCATTACGTGATGTCTAGTTTGTCCAACAAAGGAACATAAAAGGCTCCCTTGTACTAAGCTAGACCAGGCCATAGGTCCATCTACCTTAGTATCATCTGGCAGTGGCTCTCTAGGACTTCAGATCGAGTTCTCTCCCATCTCTACCTGGAGATGCTGATCCTGGGACCTTCTGATGCAAACATATTAAGCTGCCTTCTACTGAGTGAGACCATTGGTTCATCTAGCTCAGTACTGTCTACACTGACTGGCAGCGGCTTCCCAGTTTGCAGGGAGGAGTCTCTCAGCATTACATGCAGATGCCAGGGATTGAACCGGGGACCTTCTGCATGCAAACATAGGAACATAAGAAGTCGCCTTATACTGAGTCAGACCATTGGCCCATCTACCTCCATATGGTCTACACTGACTGGTAGCAGCTCTTCAGGGTCTCTGACTGGATTCTGTCTCAACCCAACCCAGAGATGCTGGGGATTGAATATGAGACTTTCTGCATGCAAAGCAGGTGCTCTGCCAATGAGCCAAGGCATTTTTGTCAGATAAAAGTACTGTACTTATCTTCGTGCACTTTCTTCTTCCGAGGCCTTACCTGTACTGGCCTGGGAACTGGCAGTCGCAGGGCAGCATCCTCCCCCAGCTTGGCAGGTGTCCCGCAGTGCCCGCACTTCATTCTCTAGTGCCTGCAGCCGTCTCAAGAGGTCCTGTGTGTCCTCGGTGCCAGGCGGGCACCCGCAGGCCTGCGTGGGCAGATTGATGCGGTGGGTGAAGACCACATGCTCTTGATCGGGCCCTTCCAGAGTGTGCTCGTACAGGCCTCCTCCCCGGGAGGACCCGGGAGGACCCAAGGCCTCTTGTGGTGCAGGGGAGGCCCCCTCGGCCTCGGGGCCCTCTCCTGCCAGCTTTATAGTGTAGACATGGGAGAAAACAGTCGCGTTGGAGCGGATGAAGGGATGGGGCAAGTGTGCTTCCCAAGAGGTCCCCAGCCAGAAGAGGAACAGAAGGAAGGAGAGTGTTCTTGGTGGCCTCCTCATGTTCTAGACCTGTGAGTGAAGGGACCACAAAAAAGAATAAGAGTGGATGAAGACCCACCAACTTGAGTCTGAATCCCGTCAAGATGGAGGCACAGTGGGTGAGCAGTTCCCACATCCGGGTAATTGAACAATGTTGCCGGAGTTGTACTCCCTCTGAAGGAGCAAGTTCATTGTCTGGGATGTTGCTGGGCCCATCTATGTTGCCAGGGGCACAAGTGGTCTCAGTGGCTAGGAGTGCCTTTTACCAGCTTCAGCTGGCAAGGCAGCTACGGCTGTTTCTCTACCGGGATAGCCTGAACACTATTGCCCATGCACTGGTAACCTCCAGGCTGGAGTTCTGTAATGTGCTCTATGTGGGGCTGCCCCTGATGTTTGCCTGAAACCTGTAGCTAGTAGAAAATGCAGCCGCACTACTGCTCACTGAGGCAGACTATCACCACCACGTTATGCTGCTGCTGCAAGAATGACACTGGCTGCCATTGAAGACGGCTGATTAAGTTGAAAGTGCTGATTCTGGTTTACAAAGCCGTATACAGCTTGGGGCCAGGATACCTAAAAGATCACCTCACTCTCTTATATATCCAACTGATCACTGCGTTCTGCAGGAGAGCGCCTCCTGCAGATACCTTCCCATCTGGAGATCTGTTCCATACAATGTAGGAATTTATACTTTTGTGCGGGGGCACCGACCCTTTGAAATTCCCTTCCAGTACATCTCAAGACAGGAACGGTCTCTTGTTTATTCAGAACTTCTCAGACTTAAAAATGGAGGTGTCTGTATCCAGAGTATGTATCGGTATTGGATATGAAATTGTTTGTATTTTATTTTTATTGCTTTTTAAATTGCAATTTCATTAAGAAAACAAAAAAAAAAGGAAAGGAAATTATATTCAGTCTTTGGCCGCATCCACACCTTACATTTAAGGCACCATTATACCACTGTACAAGTCATGGCTTCCTGCAAGGAATTCTGGGAACTGTAGTCTGTGAAGGATGCTGAAAGTTGTAAGGAAACCCCCTATTCCCCTCAGGGTAGTTTAACAACCAATCCCTCTTCCCATGGAACTCTGGGAAGTTAGGGGATGGGGCATGGTACTGTAGCTCCCTAACAACTCCCAGCATTTCTCTAACTCTCAACATCTCTCTAGAGATTGGTCCATCGGTCAATACAAGCATTTCTGCTTGACTGATGGAACAATCTCCTTTCTTCCTCCCCACATGCTCTTCTGGAGTGTCTCCCAACCTTCTGGAACAGGGGGTGCAGGGATGGGGGGGGAGTCCTGTTGCACTAGTGGGAATCCTTCTGCTACCTTCCACTAGTACAACAAGTTAGTTGAATATGACCCAGTATTATTACACAAATGGTTGAGACAGGCGAAATTGCTGATTCGCAGCTGCTATACTTCATTAGCTCTCATTTAATAGCCAAGAGAGTGATGGTTCTTTTGACTAAAGCTACAGCGGGAAAATATAATTGTCCTACAATAGGTTATCAACAGTTCAAAATATATGTTTAAGGTTTTTTTTCAATAGGCTACTCTTCTGCCCAAACTTCCAGGGTGGCTTAGAAAGATAAAACAGAATAAAAACAGCAAACAGCAATGTCAATAAAAGCACCAGTTTTAAACATTCAGCATCAGTAGCAGAATCCATTCTGAGTTTTAGTCCGAATTTTCAAGGAGATGTCCCAGGTTGAAAGTTCAGACTAAAACCCAGAGTGGATTCCTCTGCCCCACTGACATGGAGCCACCTGCCGCCGCTGTTCAGCATAACATATCCCCCAGTAGCTGCAGTGTGTGAAATGGCAGGGTGTGTACAATGAATAATGCATGCCTACTTAGTAGGGGAAGGGCCATAGCTCGGTGAAAGAGCATCTGCTTTTCAGGCGGAAGGTACCAGATTCAATCCCTGACATCTCCAGGTAAGGCTGGAGAAAACCCGAAGCACTGCTGCCTGTCAGTGTGGACAGTACTGCGGCAGATGGACCAATGGTTTGACTCAGTATAAGGCAGCTTCCTCTGTTCCTAGCAGTTGATCTCACTGCGTCCAATGAGGCTTATTCCCTAGTTGTGTGTGCTTACGGCTGCAGCCTTGCGCCACAATCCTAGGCAAGTCTACTCACCATCAGAAGTATCCAATTAAGTTCTACTCAGAGTAGGCCCATTGAAATGAATGGCCCTAAGGTAGCCATGTCTATTAAATTCAATGGGTCTACTCTGAGCAAGACTAGAATTGGATACCACCCACTGAGTTCAATGAAATGTACGGATGGGGGAGAAATATTCTGGGCCAGCCCTGGATGCAACCAGGAATGGAGAAAAAGTGTGATTTGCTTTGCATTTTAATGAGAAACCACAGAATTTGCACTTCTTGAACAAATACATGGAACAAAACACAGCTGCCCTTCCAAATTCACATCTCCAAATTTTGTGATTCAGTTCTCCAGCCAAACAATGGCTCAGAGTAGACCCATTGAAATTAATGAGCCTAAGTTAGTCATACCTGTAAACTTCACTGGCTCAACTCTGGGTAGGGCTAATGCTGCACACCACCCAAGGAGTTCAGAAATACGTATGTTAGGGGAAAGTGTGCACAAAAAACTATGTATTCATTTGGGTGGAATCCATTTGATTCGGTTCTTATTCCACCCACCTTCCAGGCGCTTCTAGTTGGGGTTCATTCAATTTCTGCTTTCCCCATTACCGAATCACTTTTTTCCCTCCTGAGAAATAACACTGGTCCTACTGTTCTTTCACTGAAATGCCCAGGTGGGCGCAGGAGCAACCCAAGCGCCTCTCACTAAAGTGTTCCTTTTTTCTCTCAACCCCCAATTTCCCCTTCTCTTCCCCCCTCTCTGCCTGCCCCCTTCCTCTCTGCAGATTCCTCCATTGTTTTGTGCCTTTTATGTTTTCTCTCTCCTCTCCAAGTGTGTGTGTGTGTGTGTGTGTGTGTGAGAGAGAGAGAGAGTGAGGCTTATCTCTCCCTTTTCTGACCCTTCCTTCCTCCTCCTGCTGTTTTGAGGCTCTGCAGAGAAAGAGAAAACCTTTCACACAGAGACACAAGAAAGGGGAGAAAACCGATCACTTGAGGTTGCACATCTCCTAGTGGTCCTGTTTATCTTTGGATGCCTCTCTCATCAGCTCCTTGGCTAGGGTAGCCCTCTCCTATTCCTGTTTATCTATCAGTAAGCAACTCCCTGTGATTTTGCTATGATTTCTTTCTGGGTTAAGTGTGTATAGGATGACAGCAGTGCAGTGAAAGGTCTGTGCATTTACTCAGAAATCAGTCCTACCAGGTTCAGTGGTATCTGTATAAGATTAGGATCATATCCTTAATTTGATGTTACACTTTAGACTCAAGTCCGACCCCTTTTCAGTCTTTGTGCCTCGCACTCTGCAACTAATTTCCTCACTTGCCTGACATTTCTGTGGCTGCTGCTGCTGTTCCCTATAATACAATTTATAATGGCTTTTAATGCATCTCCCAGCTTTATTGATCTCTGGCCCAGGATCCAAAGCAGAGCAGCACAGAAGCCCATGGGACTTCATGTGTAAGTTTGCAAAGGGGGGGCTAATAGCAGAGGCAGAGGCATCAGTCGGGCAAAGGGAGAGCCTGCCTGCCTAGGTGATATTCAAAGTAGTGGTTTACAATCCGGAGTTGGGAAAATCTGCAGAGGTTGCAGGCAACAAAGTCGCTCCATTAAGCTTGCCCATGTGTGGAATGGAACAAACTTCAGTGTCAAGTTTGAAATTTGAGAAATTCTCAGCCATCCCTAATATTCATGAAAATAACATACAAAGTGCATTATGTTCAGGAGAATAGCTTGCAAAAGTGGGTACTACATATTAGTTAAAACTTCATACAAAAATGTGTTTCTTCAAAGAAATTGGCACTAAAATGCTGACAAATTTCCATGACAGTTTAAAAACACAATAGCAAATTGCTGAGGAAATGCGGAGAGCTGAATTTAAGACAGGAAAATTGAGGAACTAAGAAACCCAGATTGGCAGATTCATCCATCCCTAGATACAACCCCATTTAAAAAAAAAAATCCCCAGAAGATAAAAATAGAGGGTGTTTCTTTTAAGGAAAGAAGTTTACCAGAGACAAGTAAACAGCAGATAGAGGCTGTTCCTACTAAATAGGGGCAAGTGTGTAGTTGAGGCCCAGCCAAATTCACATCTGTTAACAGGTATTAAAATTTTTCTCCCTCCCTTATACATACACAATCATACACACAATCACATACACACAGAGGCTGTGCCTTAATGCAACTGTGGCTGGAGTAGCCTAACAAGGGCTGGTTTTCAAGCTTGCTCTTGCAGAGCCTCAACTGCTGGATAGCCACCAAGGGAATTATTGAGCACAACGTGGATATCGCTTGTCATATTGATGTGAACAGCAGAAATGCAAACAAAGGCCTGACAGAGATCCCAGAGTACTCGCCAAAACTGGCAGTTGAGAAGCAGGAACAGCAGCGGAAAAAACAAGCCATGGGGTGCTCTGAAATGCAAGCAGAGACATGGCTGAGAGTTGGAGATGGTGGAGGAAGCCAGCAGGGAGGGAGGGACGGAGAATGGATTAGATAAGAACAAGCCAGAGCAAATGGAGGGAACAGAGTCTTATCCTCTAAACTTCCTTATGACAACAGCCGCAGCCGCACCTTATGCAGCAACGGACTCAGCTGCTTCCTTATGCAGAGCCACTTCACATGCTTTTATTCACTGACTGATTTAAAATATTTCTAAACTGCACTTCCCATCTAAAATCACAAGGTGATGTACCGACTAAAACCACAGTGTTACGATAAAACCACCAAAAATGTCAGTAAGGGTTAGTCGGCAAAGGATGTTAGATTTGAAAAGCCTATCTAAATAATAACAGTTTTTAGAAGACATCTAAAAAGCAAATTGAGACGACTCCAGCAAGGAGTTCCACAGGGCAGAGCCAGCCACACTAAAGGCTCAGCCCCTGGTAAAGTCCAGTGGAACCTCAGGAGACCACCAACAATGCCCCATCAGAAGACCTCAGTGATCAAGGAGAAGCATAAGGAATCAGATGGTCTTTAAGGTCCTTTGAGCCCAAGTTATTTAGGGCTTTGTGAATTAACATTGAAGCTGGCCTGTTAGCAGATTGGTAACCAGTGCAGCTTTCTCAGCAGTGGGGTAATGTATTACCAGCAACCTGCTCCTGAGAGTAGTCTGGACATTGCATTCTGCACTAGCTGCAGCTTACAGACCAGATGCAAGGACAGCCACACATAAAGCACATTACAGTAACTGAAGCAGGCTCTCCCGATCCTGGATCCGTCATTGTCACTGGCGGTTCAAGTGGCCTCGCTCATCTGGAGTGCCTGTTCCCAGCTCTGGCTGGTTCACCAGCTACAGCCTCTTTGGGGCAGAAATGACTTGGCCACTTTGCTCCATGCTCTGGTAACTTCCAGACTAGATTATTGCAATATGCTCTATGTGGGGCTGCCCTTGAAGATGACTCAGAAACGTCGACTGGTCCAAAATGCTAGTCCCGATTACTGGCTGGGGTTCCATATGGAATTCACATAACCCGTTTTAAAATATCTGTACTGGTTGCCAGTTCATTTCTGGGTCCATTCAAGGTGCTCATATTAGTATTTAGAGCCCTAAATGACTTAGGTGCCAAATATCTGAAAGACTGCCTCCTTCTCTACAGACGTCAGGCACTCAAGTCCTACTTGCGGGCTTCCAATGTGCATCTGGCTGGCCACTGTGAGAACAGGATGCTGGACTAGATGGACCACTGGCCTGATCCAGCAGGCTCTTATGTTCTTATATTCGTGTGACCTTCTTGAGTACTAAGATCAGCAGAGGGAGTCCTTTTGGTAGTTCCACCAGCCCCGGATGTTCGGGGATATGTGTGTGGAAGCCCAGGAGAGGGCATTCTCTGTGGCAGCCTCCAAGCTGTGGAAAATATCTGGCAGCTTCATTGTATAGTTTTTGTCATACATTGAAGATGCACCTTCTTACCCTGGACCTAAGACACCTGAGATACGTGCTTTTAGGAGCCACCCAGTTCTTCTCTGTAATTTGCTTTTAAATGATTTTCAACAGAGGCATTGCTGGGGGGGAAGGCATCACAGCACTCTGCAGTATTGACCCCTCCGGTGAACAGCTGATCAGCAGACGGGGCAATCCTGTGTGGGTAATACCCTGCAAATTGCTTTCCTAAGGAAAGTGCCTTGCAACCCCCCCCCCCCCGGGATTGCTCCCTGACCTCAACAGCCGAAGAGCCCGGGGAGCAAACCTGGATGATTCAGGTTTGCAGTGGGCTTTCCTGTAGGAAGTCACCTTGCAAACCACCACCTTCAGGATTGCTCCATGGGCTGTTGGCCAATGAGCCAAGGAAGCGAACTTGGGCAATGCAGGTTTGCAAGGTGCTTCCCTGCAGGAAAGTGCCTCACAAACCAGCACCCACAGTGAGCCTGTGGGTTGGTGGTGGAGCTCAGGCAGAAAGAACTGTGGCTGCATCTTTGCCCCGCCTGATGCCCTGCCTCCTGACAGCTGCAGGTCACTCTGGGTCATCAGTCCAACCAGGAGCCATACATGGCTGTCAAAACCCTATTCGGCCAAGGTCCAAATGGGCCCGATTTGGCTCAGGCCTCGGCCAAATCTGGGTGCACATCCCTACCATCTAGCTCAGTACTGTCTACACTGACTGGGAGCAGCTCCCCAAGGTTCCAGGCAGGGCTGCGAGAGACCCCTGCCTGAAACCCTGGAGAGCTGCTGTCAGTCATTGTAGACAATACTGCGCTAGAAGGACCAATGGTCTGACTCAGCATAAGACAGCTTCCTCTGTTCTTACATTGCTTTCGAATTGCCACCTGGTTTTCCCCAGTTGGGCTAGTCTGGCTTTAACAACCACATGACAGCATGGAATTGAGCAGCTGAAGCTTCCTCCACAGCTACAGCTCTGTGCCAGGGGAGGGGGGAAGAAAGCTTAACCAATAGAATTTCTGCCTGCTACACAGCTGTTCAAGAAACTGGAGTCCTGCCAAGGGAGGGGGGAAATGGTGTCGACCCTATCCTGAATTAACCTTGCTCTACAGAGAGGGAATTAACATTTCCCCTCACAATTCGGGTCAACGCACTGCTGGAATCCATGTGAGTTAACAAACATCTGAGCTCCAGAGAAAGCCTGCACCAAATTTATTATTATTCCAGCTGTTGGCCTGAAGTGCTGCTATTTTCCAATAATTTTTTTTCTGGACTTCCCTTCGTTCCCTCCAGGGGCTGCTCCCTTACTTACTGCGAGTAAATTAAACGCCTGTTCTCCTCATGTTATATGAATAGCCTCTTACAGAAGGACCGAGCAAGGGAACCAGGCATTGCGCGTCTTCCCTCCATTTCCTCCTCTCCCCCACACCCGGCCATCATCCCAAAGCCCAGCAATTAGTCCCCAATCCTTTCTGAGAGGATTTGACAGCCTGGCCTGCCAGCCACTCCCCTCAGCCTTCAGTTTAACAAGCGCTTCTTTACCAGAGTTATTTCAACCGATGCTGTAAGCAAATCCACACATTCTTCCCACCCCCATGTACTGGGTGGGGGCAGGAGCATTCCTGCCACAAGCCAATTCTGTCACCTCACCCCACGCCCAGCCTGAAGGGGAATTAAATAAGACTCTGAACTGGGACAGAACGGGAGAAGGCCTCAGTGCCAAGGGACTCTTCTGAGGATACAGTTAGTCTGTCTAGGGTTGCCAGGTCAGAAGCATCCCAAAACCTGAGATTTTAGGGGCGGGCCCAAGTGATGTCACGGGGCGGGCCTGAGTGATGTCATGGGGTGGGCCCGAGTGATGTCATTAAGCATGATACATTAAGCATCAGTCACAGTTGCTTGGGCGTACAATTAAAAGAAAATCTGTCTGGAAATTAAGCTAGACATCTTAGCTAAAACATGGAGCCTGGGTAGGGAACATTTAATCTAGTCTACTTGCTTTCGGCAAGAAGGGTTGAAGTGCCTTCAGGCCAGGCCAGTCACCAGAAGGCCACTGTAGGAAGAAAGGAGCCTAGTGTTGTGGAGATGTTAGATGGGAGCATTCGGGAGTAAAGATGAATGCCCCTGAAGGCTGCAATTCTAAACACACGTACTAAGGGACTAAGCCCAATAGAACTCAACAGGACTTACTTCTGAGTAGATAGAGTTTGGATTGTGCTGTTGGTAAAGCTTGACTAGAGATCCTCTGCAAAGACATCCATATCCAAGCAGGGTTGGCAACCCCCTGCCTGGAATGCACTACCCTTATCTTTTAATGTGGCTGCTTCAAACTTTACAGATTTGACCCTTCACTTCAGAAAGAGGTCTGAGAAATGAGTAAGAGTAAGAAGATTCTCTACCCTTTCTGTCTGCATAGATGCCCTCATCCTTCCCCTGTGCCCAGCAGAAGCTCTGGGCCAGGTGGGATGCAGTGGCATCTCATAGAGGACACCCTCCCCTTTCATGGGGTGTATGATTTGTCCTGGCCCAGAGCAGATTTTGGGGTGGGCACCCCCAATTACTTATTTTTCCTGTATGTCTTTTTCTGCTTTGATTTTGTATAGATGCCCTCATCCTTCCCCTGTGCCCAGCAGAAGCTCTGGGCCAGGCAGGACACAGTGGCATCTCATAGAGAACACCCTCCCCTTTCATGGGGTGTATGATTTGTCCTGGTCCAGAGCAGATTTTGGGGTGGGCACCCCCAATTACTTATTTTTCCTGTATGTCTTTTTCTGCTTTGATTTTGTATAGATGCCCTCTTCTGTACCCTGCGCCCAGCAGAAGCTCTGGGCCAGGCAGGACACAGTGGCATCTCGTAGAGAACACCCTCCCCTTTCATGGGGTGTATGATTTGTCCTGCCCCAGAGCAGAGTTTGGGGTGGGCACCCCCAGTTACTTATTTTTTTCTACGTGTTTTTGTCCATTTTGATTCTGCATAGATGCCCTCTTCCGTGCCCTGCGCCCAGCAGAAGCTCTGGGCCAGGTGGGACGCAGTGGCATCTAATAGAGGACACCCTCCCCTTTCCTGGCGTATATGATTTGTCCTGTCCCAGAGCAGAATTTGGGGTGGGCACCCCCAGTTACTTATTTTTTATGATTTTATGACATTATGTATTTATGATAATATTAGAAGCCTGATGATTTTGATTGCATAAATGTATTGTTATTCTTGACGGGGAGAGTCCCCCGATCACAGTGATATATCATACAGGGTATCCCAACATATATTTTGGGGTTCAGAGACATGTTAATTTGGTTTGAAGTTGCTGTAGTTGTCAACTCTTCTTTTTTAGTGTTTTGAACTTTCAAGCAAATAAGGAACTGGGAACTAGGAACCAACTTCAGCGTCGTTATCAGTTAAATAGATTAAACAGTTGTGGGGGGGCCTGACATTTTGGTGTATATCTCGGGAACCAGACCACCTAGAAACTTAATTTTTTTTTAAATTGAAGCTGAGAGTCCGGAGATTAAGGGGTGTTAGCCGGAGAGCCGGGGGCCCCCAAAAACCGGAGACTCCAGCCAAAAAATGGAGACCTGGTAACTCTAAGTCTATCAGTAGTGTATGGGGGATGCACTCTTAGTATGATCTGAAAGGCCTTGCACCCTGCATGTAGGATTGTCACCACTGAATTTATGTTTATTTGTTTATTATCACCAGATAGTACAGTTGGAAGAGGTCTATGAGGCCACTGAGTCCAGCCCTCTGCTCAGTGCAGGAATCCAAGTGAAAGCACATCTGACAGGTGGCTGTCCAGCTGCCTCTTGAAGGCCTATAGTGTTGGAGAGCCCACCACCTCCGCAGGTCATTGGTTCCATTGTCGTACTGCTCTAGCAATTAGGATTTTTTTCCTGATGTTCAGCCAAAATCTGGCTTCCTGTAACTTGAACCCATTATTTCCTGTCCTCTGGGGTGAACGAGAAGAGATGTTATTACATTTAGATGCCACCTTTCGTCCAAGGAGCTCCAAGTGGCATACAAACATGTGTGTCCCTCCCCTCTTGATTTCATTCTCACAAGAACTCTGTGAGATAGGTTAGGCTGAAGGATGGTGACTGGTGCAAGGTCACCCAGTGAACTTCACGGCTGAGCAGGAATCTGAAGATATTTTTATGGTCTATAGCTGCCAGGGAGGTTGGAGTATTCTGTCAGAAACAGGAGAGGAAATTTCCTGTAGGTCACATGTTCGTAGGTCAAGAGTGGAAATCACACAAGCAAATACGAGCTATCTTTTTTTAATCCACAAATTAACGCTATTTTCTGCATTGCTTTTTGGCATTGTCCTTCCACTGAAATGCATTAAAATTGATTAAGTTAACCTCACAATGAATTCCGTTAACTTTGGCCGTAGCCAACAGTGAGATCAACAATGTAGGTTTTAGCAGAAGCTGAACTGTAGCAGAACAGAAACAGCGTTGATTGCGACAAACACAGGATAGGTTGGAGATCCCTGCCTCCTTACATCCCTGTTAGCAGCAGCCCTGTAAACCAAATTTTCAGAGGCGAGGCTTTTCTTGGAATGGAAATAAGTGATGGGGAGTTGACACCTGCTACATTTCATGGCACAGGAGCAGGACAGTGTGTGTGTGTGTGTACACACTCCAGCTTATATTATTATGGGGAAAAGCATCTCCATCTGTACACCTGCTTTCCCCAAACTTCACATAATGATATAAACCTCTGTCATCTTTTTTAAAACCAAGGGGGGAAATCCACAAGGTTTACTTGTTTTTAATAAAAGCTGATGTGCCCCCCCCCAATTATATTGGCAAATTAAGTGGTTCATCTACTCCAGGGGGAGAGGACCTGTTTCAGCCCAAGGGCCACATTCCCTAGGCAACCTTCCACGGGCAATGTACCAGTGGAGGGCAAGGAGCCGGGGGCAGAGGAATGCAAGTACATTCTACCTTTGTGCAGCAGGCTCATTTCAACACACATGGACATGCCCCTCTCTTATCCTCCATCCAATCAACCAAAAGGCATTATCCAAGTTCAGTGACCCATTCCAGTCTGGCAAAAACACTCAGGGAGAGTGTGAAGCTGGACTCGTTGGGGATGTGGCTCGGGAGGGGGCATGGCATGAAGAGGACCCCAGGGCCGGACAGAGAAGCTTGGGGGGCTGCATGTGGCTGAGGTTCCCCACCATTGTATCTATTTCTAAGTCACCTATTCTTGTGTCTTGTCTGAAGGTCCTTCCCTGTCTCAGTTCTTTTTCGGTGGAGATACCAGGGATTGGATTTGGGACCTTCTGCCTTCACAGAATGGTAGTGAGAGAGCAGAGCATGTTCAGGCATCCACTCGGAGCCCACAACCCAGCAGGGAGGACACTGACAAGAGCCCCCGTGACCTTCTCCTTCTTTCCACCATTCAGCCGCTTGCCCATCCGCCTCTCTTTCTGTCACAGAGGGGACGAGCGAGCAAACGATGGTGGAGTGTTGGGGGAGGAATTGTCACTACCTGCTTGCTCAGTGGCTCTGTCTGGCAAACAAAAGCAAGAATGAGGCAGAGGAGCAGCAACAGCTGGCAACAGTGAGGGGGAGGGGGTGGATCAAAAATGGGGAAACTCAGCCTGACGGAGACAAAGGCACCCAAGCTCTCTGTGTCTGGCCCTCAGGACTCTTATTTTATTTATTTATTTATGATACTTATTAGTCGCTTTTTCCCCAAAATGTAACTAAAGCAACTTACAAAAAAGAAAAATATATATCTCAAAAACATATACAGAATAAAGATAAGAGTACAAAAGCATACCAACCAAAACTCAATACCATAAATAGAACAATACGATAAAAATCGCAACACACAATACAACTCAAATATACATTTTCTGCTACCCCCCTTCTGTCCCCAAAACTCAGAAATTACTAGTTCAACCATCGTAGCCAAGAACACCACCACCACCCCCGGCTAAGGCTAAAGGGAGCCCCACTTCAGGTATGTTTGGGGGCAGAAGCCAACCTTGGAAACAATCAAACAGGGCGCTGCCGCGTTGGAGATGGAGCCAGGGCGTCTCCGCGTGCCAAGCAGGGGGTCTTATTTTATTTGTAAAAGAGAAGAGATATCCTTTTTATACATATAAAAGCCCTCTAGTTGACTCAATTAGCACAATTTTTAAAAAGAAAGGGGGGAAATAGATATTCCACAGCCAGAGTTTGCTTTAGAGACATTATTTTGTCTCTTGGAGACCAGAGGCAAACACACGCAAGTAAAGGAAGATAATGTCTCATTCCAGAAGCCAAGTTTGGATTCTCCCCAGGCCACGTCCCTTGCTGGCCCTGCTGTGCACCAGATCCCTGAGCTCTGATCATGCCTATTGGATCCCTGGACAGAGATGTTTGAACTTGTGTAGAAACTAGCCTAGTGTACAAAAGGAAATTTTACATGTGTTTCTCCACCCACTTTTGCCTCTGGCCCTGCCCACTACTGGCATGTGGCCCCCTAGAGGTTGCCCAGAAGGGAATGTGGCTCTTGAGCTGAAAATGGTTCCCCATCCCTGGGGCAGACACACTGAGACAGGGGGGCATTGAGTTTGCCCAAATGCCCCCCCTCAGTTCTAGAGTCAGTGTTGAAATAGGACTGGGAAAGAGCCCTGGGTTCAAATCCCCATTCTAGCCACGTAGTTCCCTGAGTGATGTTAGGCCAGTCATTATCTCTCACTATCTTTCCACAAGGCTTTTAAGTAGAGACCTTATCCCAGTCTGCGTCTGTGTTAGAATTGCTTTTAATATGTTTTAACGCTTTTTTTTAAAGATGTTTTTATACATGTTTTCTCTTAATAAGTTTTAAAGCATGTTTTGTTGTCATATATTTTAAAGTATGTTTTTATGATGTTTTAGAGTGTTTTCAGTGCTTTTGTTTGCACCCCCTGCGCTTTTACTGGGAGGAAGGGTGGGATATAAATCTAATAATAAACAAATAAATAATCAACTTCACAGTGTTGTTGTGAAGATAAAGAGGAGAAGGAGAGCCCTGAGGCGCTTGGAGAAAAAGCAGGATATAGATAAATAAATGGCCACAGAGCAATGGCCCCTTTGTTAAATGCACATAAAGACAATACAATATGGATATTATTCCCATCTGGCTGCGTATTAACAATCAGCTAGATTAGCACAGCTGTTACGGGTGAAGACACACTGTAACATTTTAAGTGGTTTTAAGCACACAGTACGGGACCCAGAAGACAAATGCCTTGAAATGCAAAAAATGTGTATCCAAGCCACTCTGACCGCACTTCAAACATTATGTATGTCTTCATCCTCAGGGAGCAAATGTGTAAACCGTAAACCTCTGGTTCAAATCTTATCTCTGTCAAGCACGCCCTGTGTGGCCTGAAGGAAACCGCAATTACATCGTTTAGTTTTTCTGAGGTAAAAAAAAAAGAATGCCCCAGTGCTTTAGACTTACCTCATAAGGGATTCGATCCAACTCCTTGATCCCTGATTTCTATAACATTACAACATGCACATCTGGGATTTGGGGGGGGGCTTCTCAATCTGCTTGTGTAACTTCCAAGAGGAGTTGGACCCTGGTTGGGGGCACATCTGGAGCCCATGTGGTGTGAATCTCTTTGGGTGCATCTCTGGGTTTAATTAAAAGGGCCCTCAATGTGTTAATTGTCTTTAACCTGCTGTGGCACACACAGGGCCCATAAAAATGGCCACTCCAAGCCACCTATTCCTGTGGTAATGCTTTGATACCTCCTGCTTTAAAACAACAACAACCAGGATTATGAGGTTCCAATTCAGAGTTTACAGTTTTCCCAACCTGGTTCAGGAAATTCTGCCATTGTTACTAGCTGTTACTCCTCTGCCTTCATCATTGCCTTTGTTTGCCACGCAGAGCCAAAGAGCAAGCCAGGCATTGACATTTCTATAAACAGGCAGAGTATACATATTTGTAGGCAGGTTTGATTAAAGTACACGTCTTTTGGAAGCAATTTATCCTAATATAATGCATTTTTATATGTTACTTTCACCAATATATTATTTCACTGGTATAGTGAGGGAGGGCCAGTTAGGGATGGGGGGGAAATTCAGTTGTCTGCATTTAAAGCTGAATTTATCAAATTCCCACTTTTCAGAACAATATGGGAACTGAAACACAACCATCCTTCAAAATTCGCACTTATCTGAATTTTCTGATGCAGTTCTCCAACCAAGTAGTGTTTACAAAAATGCACATGTTAGGGGAAAGTGTACACAAAATGAATATGTTGGTGAAAATAACATACAAAAATGTATTATATTAGGATACATTGCTTGCAAAAATGTGTACATTAGTCAAACCTGCATACCAAATTGTGTTTATTAGGACAAATTTGCACTAAAAGGCTGGAGAATTTTCAAGAGGATTAAAAAAAAAATTAGCAAGTTGCTGCAGAAATATGGAGAACCAAATTTATGATTAGAACAATGAGAAACTGAGAGAACCAAAATGGCCAGATCCTTCCGTCTCTAGGCCCAGCACAGCTTGATCTGTCTGGGCCACTCCCTAGCAACACTCCTCTTCCTGCCAGAGACCTCTGCGCTTCCTCAGAAGCTTCTCAGTGGCTCCTCAGATAGAAGTGTGGCAACAGCTTGGGGAAGGGCCATAGATCAGTGGGTAGAGCATCTGCTTTGCATGCAGAGTGACCCAGGTTCAGTCCCCAGCAGCGCCAGGTAGGGCTGGGACAGACAGACCCCCTGCCTGAAACCCTGGAGAGCTGCTGCCAATATGTGTAGACAATACTGAGTTAGATGCACCAATGGTCTGACATAGCTTTAAATTAGTATAATGGCTCAGTGTAAGGTAGCTCAGTTCTTGAGCATGTGCTCTGCATGCAGAAAGTCCCAGATTCAACCTTTAGCATTTCCAGGTAGTGCTAGGAAAACCCTGGCCTGAAATGCTGGACCACTGCTGCCAGTCAGTGTAGGCAATACTGAACTAGATGGACATATGCTTCGACTCATTACAAGGCAGCCTCCTGTATTTTACATAGAATGGCTGCAGTTTAGCAACAGAGCATCTGCTTTGCCTGAAGAAGGTTCCAGGTTCAATTCCTGGCATTTCCAAGTAAGGCCAAGAATGTCCCCTGCCTGAAGCCCTGGGGAGCTGCTGCTAGTCAGTGTAGACAATACTGACCTAGATGGGCCAATGATCAGGCTCAGTACAAGGCAGCTTCTTATGTTTCTTTATTACTTTTCATCCGTACACCATTTAGTATTCTAAGTCTTGGGAAGGTAGGGGGAGATCCAAATAGCTAGCCTTGAAAACATGACAGGGAGTGAAAGTACATGCAAACTACATCCAGACAAACTGTAAAATAAAATAAAATAAAAAACTTCAGGTTGCCTGAATGCCCCTTTGGGCAGCAGTGGCTGTTCAGGTGGCTCCAACCTCTGGTTCATCATCTTGAGAGGGCCCCACCTGTGCACCCCATCTTTGCTCGAGGGGTGCATGAAATCCATCCCCTCTGCAGTTCACCATCCTCACTCTGTCCTCCAAAAAAGCCTCCTCTCGTATTTGCGCAAACACAGCTCGATCTTTGAGCAAAAAGGAGAAAATCCCAGACCCAGATTAAACAACCACAGTCTTAATCCTCCTGTAAACAATCCTTTGGCTCGGGAAACAGAGATCTCTTAATGAAGAGACCCTAAGCAGCCAGCTCTAACGGTATCCTTCAGATCAGTGCAAACAGCTTCGGATTCTGCCACAGATCTCCCTCCTCTCTTAATCCCAGTGTAAAATTAGAACCACCCCCTCCCCTCCAAAAAAAAAAAAAATCCGCTTGAGAGCCCCTCTGTCCAAGGGACTTTAGGTGTCCATAAGAGGGGCCAGCTTGGCTGTTAACATGATTGCAAATGGGCTCGTATCATATCCAACTTGATGCAGTACAAAGGAGGCTTTCAAACTGTTTCTGGAGATTAACAGCAAAGGCTGGCCCACTAGGGCAAATGGGGCACTGCCCCACCAATCTCCGTCTGCCCTCATCCATCCCCACCTCCCTACACTTATCCTTACAACCAGTCCAGGGGGTGGCAGCAGTGCCTGTTCCCTTCCTCTTCCTGAGGCTTAGAGTTGCCCTTGAAGAACTCAGCAGGGAGGAGGAGGAGGAGGGCAACACTAGAATTAGTTGGCTCTGCCTGTCACTGGTTCTGGGTTCACGTATGGTTGGTCTCCCTGCCTTTCACCCTACCAGTCCCAGGGGGCACCAGCCACCGCTGTTGAAGAACTTAAGATTCCTTAAAAGCTAAGTGGAGGATCTCAAAGATAATGGATAGCAGACAAGATTCTCCAAGACAGCAATCCAGGAGTGATTTCTCTACCCCTGCAATGTGCAGTCACAGAGGAGTGTGTGCAATCTAGGACAGCGGTTCCCAAATGTTTTTCCCCACGGACCACTTGAAAAGTGCTGAGGGTCTTGCCAGACCACTGAATGATTTTTCTGCCTGTTGTAGCAATCGTAATTCCATAGATTTCAAACTGTGATGCACTCAAAGGCAACATAAGGAATAAAAACAGCAATAAAAATACAAATACACATCAATATGAATATTCAATGTGAAGGATGTGCCATTTCCCTTTTTCAACCACAAATCCACAGATACGCCACAGATCACCTGAAGGAAGCTCACGGACCACTGGCAGTCCACACAGACCACAGTTTGGGAACCCCTGATCTAGGATACTCTTGCAGTTCATCCAATGGAAGGCCCAAACAGACTCACTAGTAACCATCATAAACTGAGTATGCATACAGCCCTAGAGCAGGAACAAGCAGACTAAGATGATGGAGTGAAGACGGGTTCATCTAGCTCAGTATTGTCTACACAGACTGGCAGTGGCTCGCCAGGAAGGTGGCCATTTACACACTGCCAAAAGAAGAAGACATGCATCACCACAAGAGAGGACAAAGACTTGCATAAAATGCGCATGTGTCCATTTTTAAGCAAATTTAGAAATCATTACTATAATTTAAATAGAAATACAGTACATCTCACCTAGCAGGAAAGACTATAACAAGGGGACCTGCGTGCCTGCTCAGTCTCCTGTCAGGGAGTTAACTGTTGATGGGCAGCTTGATGGCCCTTCTTTCTGCTCTTGATCTTTAAACTGGGCTTGGACTGGGCAGCCCTTCAAATAGAGGACTATCCTCTGTAGAGTAGGACATATGACCACCCTTCTCTGAATATGGGACCTTTTGTATGGAAAGCTCGTGTTGAGCCACTAAACTATAGACTCCTCCCCTTCATGCTTATGGGATCTACTTTGTCTCCCACCCCCAGTCATAGTAAACCATATATTGGCTCTGCAAACCATGGTTTGGTGTGACATGTGAACCATTTCAATGTGGAAAGGATTTTTTGATGGTAGCAAGTGTGAAAATCACTGGAAGTTGACCTTAAGAGCCACCTTGTGGTATTCAACCCAGGAGCCCATCTAATCAGGCGCTAGGGTTGCCAAATTTTCCAACAGCCATTGAAGGTGTGCCTTTAACACCAATAGACACTAGAAGAGCATAATGCTGTGAAAAACGTCAAACTGCCAAGCCAGTGAAAAAGCCAGTAGTAGAAATTTAGTAGACATTTAAATGGACATTTATTAAAAACATTCCTGTTTCTACTACTGGCTTTTTCATTGGCTTGGTGCTTTGAGGGCCCCCCCTTTTTGTTACTGTTGTTTTTGGGTGCCTCCCCCCTCACCTCCTTGTGTGAAAAACGTCGCCAGCTGTCTTCTGCAGCTTAGGAATCTTATGAAAAGCACGAAAGCAGGTAAAGCCATTTGCTGGGTCAGATGGCAACCCTATCCAACAGCCTGTCTTAGCCAGAAATATATCACCTGGGAAGCTGGCACATGGGGCATAATTTATTATTTATTTAATTAATTAATTTGTACCCCGCCCTTCCTCCCAGCAGGAGCCCAGGGCAGCAAACAAAGCACTAAAACACTTTAAAACATCATAAAAACAGATCTTAAAATACATTACAACAAAACAGCATTAAAAACATTTTAAAAAACAACCTTAAAAAACGGGTTAAAACATTATTTAAAAAACATATTAAACAATTCTGACACAGATGCAGACTGGGATACGTCTCAACTTAAAAGGCTTGTTGAAAGAGGAAAGTCTTCAAAAGGCGCCAAAAAGATAGCAGAGATGGCGCTTGCCTAATATTCAAAGGGAGGGAATTCCGCAGGGTAGGCGCCTAATGAAAAGATCCATGCCTTAGGGCAGAAATGGGGAAGCTGTGGACCTCCCAATATTGCTGGACTCCAACTCCCATCAGCCCCGGCCAGCATGGCCAGTGGTCAGGGTTGATGGGAGTTGTAGTCAGCAACATCCAGGGGATCCACAGGTCCTCCATCCCAGCCTTAGCATGTCTCTGCAGTATCACCAGTAATTAGGGATATACTGCCCAGAACATGAAGGTTCCATTCTTAGCTGCTGTACATATCAGCTATCAACAGACCAGGTATTTATCCAGTCACTTTAATTTAAAGCAGAGCTGAACCAAAATGTATCTGCAGACATTTTTCTGAGTTTTTTAATATTTTTCTCACATCCCCAGAAAAAGTCCACTCTGCAATTTTTTTCTCTGAACGCTATTTTTTTTTCTTTCATTTATGAAGGGCACCCTTCCCCCACCTCTACCCCACAATGCCCAGGAATGACACCAGGTCTGGGGCCCTGCAGAGGATGCAAAACGGTGGGCCAGGCAGCCAACGAAGTTGTGCAGCAACTATGAACCTCAGGAGAAATGGAAAGCTGTGGTAGTGCCGCTGCGAATGGTGGGCCCCATACCTCTTGGCAGTGGAGGCTGGTGGCTTGCTTTGGAACTTGGACAGCTCCTTGAAAGTTCCAACTAAAACCCAGAGTGGATTCACTGCCCCGCTGACATTGGAGCCACCAGCCGCCACTGCCTGTTGGAAAAAACCCAGTGAAATGGTCTCTACAATTTCTCAGTTCACAGAGTGGAGAATTTTGGGAGTCTGTTTGAACACAACTCTAATGTAAAGCTATCAATTTGTCACATATAAGAACATAAGAAGAGCCTGCAGGATCAGGCCAAAGGCCCTTCATGGTCCAGCATCCTGTTCTCACAGTGGGCAAGCAGATGCCCATGGGAAGCCCACAAGTAGGACCTCAGCGCAAGCGCACTCTCCCCTCCTGTGGTTTCCAGCCACTGGTCTTATTTATTTATTTATTGCATTTGTATACCGCCCCATAGCCAAAGCTCTCTGGACGGTTTACAACAATTAAAAACATTAAAAACAAATATACAAATTTAAAAACACGTTTTTAAAAAGCAATTTAAAAACACATGCTAAAATGCCTGGGAGAAGAGGAAGCCACATTCCCATCTGGGCAACCTTCCAAAGGCCACGTGCTAGTGGTGGGTGGAGCCAGAGGCAAAAGTGAGTGGAGCAACAAAATTTACATTTAACCTTTGTGCAGTAGGCTACACATATTCGCACACTCCTCTCTTATTCTCCACCCAGGCAAGCAAGAGGCATTTTTGGAGTTCACAGACCCATCCCAGTCAGGCAAAAACTCTCAAGGAGGGTACAGTGTGGCCTGGGGAGACGGGGTGTGGCCTGGGGAGAGTTCTGAGGGCCGGAGAGAGAGGCCTGGAGGGCCGCATTCAAGCCCCAGGCCTGAGGTTCCTCACCCTTGCTATATATCTATAGCAAATCTTAACATTTCAAATGCTAGTCCTTATGGAATCAAAACAACAACACCGAGCATATTCAGGGGAACCCCGAAGTTTGCAGAAATATGAAAATTCTTTAGGCAAAAAAACCCTCACGAGGCAATCTCCCCACCTACAAATAACACAGCCCAGTAAGGACCAGGGATGCTCAGTGGGCACAGAAAGCTGACTGACCACTGAGGGGGAGGCACAGAAACAGAAATAGGGGAAATAGAATAGAGCATCCTGGAAAGAGGGCATGGCTGCCTTGCTGGCCAGAACCCTGCACAGGAACACTCAACACTGCAACGTTTTGTCGCAGGCCCCCACCTGTGTTCCAGTGGCCATCATGAGATCCTGCACTGCGCATGATTGACTTACTCCTTATTTATTGTTTTATTTCAGTCAACTCCCTGGGACAGCTGCCTGTCCAGGCACTGAAAAAGCAGGCGGAAAATGTGAGTCAGGCCAGGCACCACCTCTTGCCCTGGCTAACAGGCCCCTTTCACAGCAGGGGCGGCTGTTGCCAGGAACATCAAAACATGTGCATGCCGTTTGGTACTTGTGCGTGAAGATGCCCGGGGGAAGGAGAAGGGGGGCCCACATTGTCCAGGCCAGCAAACCCACACGTTTCCAGGGAATTTTTCCCATGTGGCCAAAATTTCCCAAAACCACATATTAAATTAATTATATTATTATAAATGACATGAGGAGAGGCAACAGAAACTCTCCTCCCCTCTCTTACAAAACTAGAACCCGGGCAGTGGTAGTTGTGTGGGAAGGTGAGGTGTCACCCAGTGAAAATGACTAGGGTTACGTTTGACACGGGGAAATGCAAGTACTTCTTCAGACAACATGTTGTCAAGCTTATGCTGGCACAAGATACAGTGACGACTACATAAAAAGAGCCCTGCTTGGTCAGCAACCTGTTCTCACAGTGGCTGACCAAATGCCTCTTGGGAAAAAGCCCACAAGCAGGATGTCAGCAGAGGAATGTCAGGCATTCCAGATTAAAAGGGCAACAGGAGTAAAAATTGCCAATGTTCCCTTATTTGTGCCATGTCCAGAACAATCCAGTGAATATGATCAGTATTTGCTATTGTTGTTGTTGCTTTCAGTCTGTAATTGATTGCTTTTTTTCCCATTTGGATTACATTTCTTTGGCACTGAATGAGGTGGAATGATGGGATGATAGCATAACTTAATGTTACGTTATGTCAGTTATGTCATTTTGTCACAGCAGAGACAGAGAGAGAGAGAGAGGAAGAATGTCGTTGTTGGCAGAAGATGAGCTGCAGAGGAACAGAAACGGTGCTGCAAGCGACACAAACCAGGCAGAACAGAAAATGATGCTGTTTTACATCCCTCTGTTAGCGCAATGGTGTCCTCCCCACGCACAATTCCCAGCAGGTAATAATCAGAGGCATATACCACCTCTGATGCTGGAGGTAATGTATAGCCATCATGATTAGTAGCCATGGATAATATAGCCTTATCCTCCATCAATCCCTGTTGAAACCCCTTTTTAAGGCATCCAAAAGTTTCTTAAAGCTTCTAAAGGCTGTTAGTTCAAGGAGAGCTTTGAGGGGGGGAAAGCATGCGTGTTTATTTATAACACGCTAGATTAATAAATCCCATGGTAATGCTGAATCATACACATTATTTTCTCCTTTTGTAAAGATTATGTCATTGCATTCCTTTTCTTTTTCCTGCTTCTTTAGTTTTATAATAATTCGCTTCAAAACAAATTTATGTAGGAACACAGGAAGCTGCCTTACATCAGGTCAGACCATTTGTTCATTTTGTCTACACTGACTGGCAGCAGCTTTCCAGGGTTTCAGAGAGAGTTCCTACCCGGGGAGATACCAAGAATTGAGCCTGGGACCTTTTGCATGCAAAGCAAATACTCTACCACTGAGCTATGACCTTTCCCATCACCTGCTATCTTGTTTTTTCCCTAACTGGAGATGCCAGTTAGGCACCTCCTGCATGCAAAACATGAGCTCTAACACAGAGCTATAACCCTTCCCTTGGAGGCAAAGGCTATCAGTGGCTATTAGTCACAATAGCTAAATGAACTCTCTGTGTTTAGAAGCAGGATACTAGAGCTGTACACTGGATTTGGCCAAAGCCTGAACTCAACTGGACGGATTCAGGGAGTATTTGGGCTTGGGCTAAATCAGGTCAAGAAAGGCGACTCAAGATCGTCCTGGATCGAGTTGGGCTGCCCAGAGTGATCCAGGGCTGTCATGGGGTTGGGGCATCTGGCAGGAAGGCTGCATGGAATGTGCTGGGCAAGCAGACCCCAGCAGGAAGACCCGGGGGAAGGACTGGCATTATTAAAAAGGGAAATATAACAAGCTTAGGCTTGAAACCTGCCCCCCTCTTTAAAAAAAAAAAAAAAAGAAATGTAACTACAGCTGGACGATCAAGGGCCTCACGTTGGGGCCATTCTGCAATGCACCGGGGTGCCTTACGGCCTGCATGCTTCAGCAGCTGCTGGACTGACTCCCAGCTGCCTCCAGCTCTAGCCAGCTCCAGCCCCTACGAGCTGTTTACTGTGTGTGCTAAATTCTTTTGTGAAAAGACAAGGTCCCCACCCAAAGCCGTCACTTTCTCCAAGGACAGCAACAAGGACGGGAGAAAGGATCCTGACCCTTTACATGCCAAGGGGTTGCTGGTTTGGGGCAAACTCAGGAAGACCTGGAATTGGGGGGGGGAGAGAGAGAGGGATGGGCACATCTGTTGATTCTGGTTTCTCTCCGTTTTAGTGCAAATTTCTCCTAATTTTCACCTTTGTGTATGCAATTTTGCCCAATGCACACATTTTTGCAAAGCTATTCCCCCAGAATAAAATGCATTTTTGTATTTTTTTTCCACCACTAATATATGCATTTTTATGCACACTACCCTAGTGTATACATTTTTGGATACATTATATTTGCTGGAGAACTGCATTGCAAAATTCAGGGAAGTTAAAATTTCAAAGGATGACTATGCTTTGCTCCACATATTGTGTCAAAAAGTACAAAATAGATAGGTTCAGCTTTTAAGTTTGAACTGAATTGAACTTCTCTCCCTGTCCCTAGTGAGAGAGGATGGCATCAGCAGACCATAGGATGTGAAGTCTGCTTCTCTTCCCACTGCGGGGTCAGCAACTCCGTTGCAGTATCGACTGAGTTAATGATGATCACATATACCCCAGGCTTACATGGCATCCCCTTGATCTCGTATCTCTTCCTCTCTCTCCTCACCCCCATCAGCTAGAAGCTGGTTGTAGCTTACAGCTTCACACCAACAACGGTTGCAACTTGCAAGGAATAAGTCTCATCCTGCATCCAAGACAGCCTCTGTGCCTGTAAGGGCTGCGTCAAAGAGAGGATTCCAACAAGTGGCTTTTCCCAACATGAAACTGGGGGCGAAGGGAGAAGATGCACCTGGCTGACCTCTCTCTGTTTACATTGCTCTGAACATGGATCACTTCTGGATGGTCAGAGCAGCTTCCCAGTGGAGCCAATTGCCAAGCTTGGTGGGCTGCCCCTCTCGGCAGGCCCTCCATCAGAGGCTGGGCAGGTGTGCGTTGGGGATGCTCTAGTCTGGGGTTCCCTAGATGGCCTTCAAGAGCCCCTTCCAATTATATGGGAAATTTCGCTCTGTGAGGGGGTCTCCTAACTCAGCACCCTTTACAAACCACAGTTCCCAGGATTCTCTTGGAGGAAGCCATGAGAGTTTACAATGGCATTACATTGCTTTAAATGTAAGGTGCAGGTGGGGCCTCGTTCAAATTAGCCTTTGCCCCCAATTTCAAATACTGAGGGGGAAGGCCTCCCTCTCCACCACTGTTACCACCTTCCCTATAATGACACCCCTCCTTCGACTCTCTCTCTCTCTCTGTCTGGCTGCCAAGTGGGTTCCAAACACAGCAACATGGAGAGAAAGGCTCTTTCAGGGCCTATTTCCTCGGGAAGCAAAAAGGTTGGACTGACGCCCTGAACCGACAGCCTGCAGACAAGAGGCTTCTGTCTGCTCCACCTTCTACTTCAGTTGCTCTGTTACTTTCCCTCCCCCCGGCTCATGTTCATGCCTCCTTCCCACACAGACATCCCCAATGTGGACCCTGGAGGAGGCCTGGAACTAGGGATGGGTGAATCTTGTCAGCACAGGCTTCTCTCAGGGTTGTCTTCAACTAAGTCCTACTCAGAGTAGACCCATTGAAATTAAAGAGCCTAAAGTCATCTTGTCCATTAACAGCAATAGGTTTACTCAGAGAGTAGACCCAGCATTGAATACAACTCTATGCTTCTCATTTGTCCAGTCTTAAGTTCAGTTCTCCACATTTTTGCAGCAGTTTGCAATTTTTTTAAAGTCCTCATGAAAATTTGTTGGCATTTTAGCAGTCCCCGGACAGCAGACTGAGGAGCAGGCACACACCACTTGTTCACTGTATTGTTCTCCACTATGGAGAGATGTGTTACTAATTATTTCTAAATGTGTGTCTATACATCTCAGTTAGGATTGTGCAAATCACATATTGACAAGGTACCTCACCAAAGATTCCTAAGTAAGCTTAGCATTCATGGAAGAAGAGAGGTCCTCTTGTGGATCATGAATTGGTTAAATAGCAGGAACCAAAGAATAGGAAGAAATGGACAGTTCTCCCAGCGGAGGGCTGTAGAAAGTGGAGTCCCACGAGGATCCGTATTGGGACCTGTGCTTTTTAACTTGTTCATAAATGATCTAGAATGAGGGGTGAGGAGTGAGGTGGCCAAGTTTGCTGAGGATACTAAATCATTCAGGATTGTTAAAACAAGAAGAGATTGTGAAGAGCTCCAAAAGGACCTCTCCAAACTGAGTGAACGGGAAGTAAAATGACTAATGCAATTCAGTGTAAATGAGTGTAAAGTTATGCATATTTGAGCAAAAAAAATTAATTTCACATATAAGCTCATGGGGTCTGAACTGGTGGTGACTGACCAGGAACGAGACCTTGGGGTCGTAGTGGATAGCTCGATGATGATGATGCAGTGTGCGGCAGCTATGAAAAAAGGCAAACTCCATGCTTGGAATCATTAGCAAAGGAATTGAAAATAAAACTGCTGATATCATAATGCCATTGTATACATCTGTGGGGCAGCCGCATTTGGAATACTGTGTACAGTTCTGGTCACTTCACCTCAAAAAGGATATTGTAGAGTTGGAAAAGGTTCCGAACAGGGCGACCAGAATGATCAAGGGGATGGAGCAACTTCCCTCTGAGGAAAGGTTGTAGCATTTGGGCCTTTTTAAGTTTAGAGAAAAGGTGAGTCAGAGTTGACATGTTGACATGTTGTGCATGGCATGGAGAAAGTAGATAGAAGGAAGTTTTTCTCCCTTTCTCATAACACTAGAGCTCGAGGACATCCAATAAAGCTGAACATTGGAAGATTCAGGAAAGACAAAAGAAAATACTTCTTCACACAGTGCATAGTTAAACTATGGAATTTGCACCCTTAAGGGACAGTGATGGCCACCAATTGAGATGGCTTTAAACGAGGATTAGGCAAATTCATGGAGGATAAGGCTGTATCAGTGGCTACTGGTCATGGTGGCTATGTTCTGCCTCCACAGTCAGAGGCAGCTTGTCTCTGAATACCAATTGCTGGAAGCTGCAGGAGGGGAGAGGTGCTCAGGTCCTGGTTCTGAGCTTCCCATTGAGGGATCTGGTTGGCCACTATGAGAACAAGATGCTGGACTAGATGGGCCATTGGCCTGATCTCGCAGGGCTCTTCTGTTCTTATCCTCTTTGTCCTCTTTTATTTTTGGCAGTGCAGAAAGGGCCACCATAGTTAAATGGCAGAATATAAATAATTCCAATAAACATGTAACTAAATTAAATTAGGACCCATAATTTGTAGATACTGCCCTCTCCAACCTGGTGCCCTCCTGATGTTTTGAACTCCATCAGCCCTGGCCAACATGGTCAGGGATAATGGAAACAGAAGTCCATCAACTTTGGGGGGGATATCAGATTGGTGGGAGGCTATAACAGAAGACAAGACAAGGTGCAAAAGTAGGTATCTACACACCTGTCACCTAGAGGTCACCTGAATGGTCCTCCAGTCCATCCATCCTCCATAATTACCTATAGGAGCGACTATACATTTCCTGGAGTTGGTAAGCAAGGAAGTACTCTACTCTTATGCTAGGCAATGAGAATATAGGAAGTTGCCTTATACTCAGTCAGATAATTGGTCCATCTGGCTTGGTATCATCCACACTGACTGGCAGCAGCTTTTCCAGGTTTCAGACAGGAAGCCTTTCCCAGGCCTATCTGGAGGTGCTGGGGATTGATCCTGGGACCTTCTGCATGCAAAGCAGATGCTCTATCGCTGAGCTATGACCTGTCCTCTGAGAATGGGTGGCAGCATTTACCAGGGTAATTAGACAGCTAGAGCAGAGGTGACAAGTCATCAAAGGTTCACAGGTGATATTTTAAAGTGGCTTTCAAATCAGTTGGGAGAATGTTCTGTGGCCTGAGTTCAAAGCCGTGACTATTTTGGGTGGCTTTGCAGTCTCTCTGCTCCTTCCCTTGTAAAACGGGCAGTATTAAATGTACATCTGTGCAGGTGGCATGAAATCTGGGGGAAATTAACATGTGGAGGAGGGGCTATATAATATCCTTGCTTATGTTTGGGTTCAGGAGAGGTTTGCTGTCTCTATAGCATCCTAAAGCCTGACATGGTGTCATAGGACTGTCAACTTCCCAGAATCAAAACTCTTATCTATGGGTAGGGATGAGTGAATTGTCAGTTTTGGTTTCTCTCGCTTTCTCATTTTCCCCCAGTCTTAAGAGCAGTTCAAGTTTCCACATCAGCTCACCATTTATCTGTTGTTAAAGCCCTGATGAAAATTCATCCACACATTTGTGCAAATTTCTTCTAATACGCGTTTTTGTTTGCAGTTTTGCCTAATATACACATTTTTGCAAACCAGTGTTCTCTAATATAATGCATATTTATGTTATTTTCACCAGCATATGGATATTTATGCACACTTTACCCTAGTAAATGCATTTTTGTATACATGACTTGGCTGTGGAATTGCATTGCAAAATGGGAAGAAGTACAAATTTTGAACTTTGTTTGGGTTCACATACGGTTTCAAGAAGTGGTAGATCATGAGGCTTTAAGAAAAACTCATGTGGAAATGTGGAGAATTAATCTTAAGATTGGAACACAGACAATTTGAAACTGACAGATTTGCCCATCCCTACTGGTCACCCTCCAAAATAGCCTATTTGGGCAGCCATGTGATGGTGGTGCAGAGCTTGTTGCCAGGGATCATCCCCAGAGCCCATTTCTCTTGCCCACATTTGAGACCAGGAGCATAACAACTGTAGAAAGAATACTTCCGAGCATGCATGAAGTTCCTTTCCTTCCTCTTGGAAACAATAAGCAACAAGATACAAGTGGAAATTTAAGGGGGAAACTTTCAGAGGAGAGGGTGCGGTTGCAAGGTGGGCCTGTGCAAAGGAAACTCTTATGTTTAAAATAGGAAGCAAGAACCACCCATGATCCTTGCCAAATAACCTTTGCATTGACCCAAACCATGTCTATCCTCCTAGTGTGTTCTCTATATCAAAAACAAATCCTTCTAGACTTTACATGTGAATTTGTATCCATTCGTGCCCCACAACCATCTGCTTTAAAAAACAAAACAAAGCCCCAAAGTCCTACTGAGTTCAATGAGCCTCACTTCTGAGCAGACATGGATAATTAGGAGTGCATCGCAAGGACTGCAATCCTAGGTACATGTAATTGGGAGACATCCCCAGTGAACTCAGTGGGAATTTCTTCCAAGTAAACAGGCAGAGGATTGATGGCAATTAATCACCTGCCCTTCTGACTCTGTCTCTGCAATCACATCCCCAAAGTAAGTCTCTAAAAGGACACTGTAGAGCTGGAAAGGGTGCAGGGGAACAAAATGCACATCCAAACTGGTCGGGGGGCTAGCGCACTCTCCCTTAAGAGAGTTACAATTTGGGGGGCTGTTCAGGGTTTTTTTTAATGCAAGTAAGAGAGGGGACCTGCATATAAAATTATGCATGTTGTGGATCAAGTGGATAGAAGTCCTTTTCCATCTCATAATACTAGAGCTCAGAGTTATCCAATGGGAGAGTCAGAAGACAGAAAAGGAATGAGTGCATAGGGCAAGGGTGTGGGATCTTTTTTGGCTTCATTCCCTTCTGGGCAAGCTCCAAAAGCCACATGCCAGGGGTGGGCAGGGGCTGGAGGCAAAAGGATGTGGAGGAATTAATACAAATTCTACCTTTGTACAGTAGGCTAGTTTCTATACATACCTCACTATCCTTCAGCTGGGGAAGCAACCAAAATCTTTGTGCTCCTAGCCTGGTCCTGCTGCTACTGCACTGCCTGGGGCCATGGTTTGGATGGTAAGCCAAGAACAAACCTTGGTTACAGCTGATGGTTTGCTTGGAGCTAGACAAACTGCAGTTTGGATGACACACTAAGCCAAACCATGGCTTAGCCCTAGGTAGTGCAGGTTGTGATCTTCGGTCCAGGAAGCTGCATGCCTGCTCATTCACCCTAAGCCATAGTTTAGTGTTACACAGGGTTTTTTGGTTAAAAAAAAGAAAAAAGAGGTGCCACCAGTACTCATATCTTAATAAAAGTGCCATAGGTGCCAGCACAAAATGGCTGCCATAGACATAAAAAAGTGCCAGTACATATTGGTGAGGAATATCACACACATACAGAAAAGCAGTGGCATTGCATATGCATTGGGTCAAAGTATTTAATGTAATATTTAGTTAGAATTATTTAAAAGGGCGAATCAGGCAAATTCTGGAGGATAAGCTAAACAATGGCTACTAGTCAATATATTGCCTCCAGGATCAGAGGCACTATATGTCAGGGAACATGAATTAGTAGGGAGCAACAGTGGGGAAATCTGTTGCGCTTGCTTGCGGGCTTCCCATCGGGTCATCTGGTTGGCCACTCTTAGAAAGAGGGTGCTGGATCAGACGGGCCATTGGCCTGGACAAGTAGGGCTCTTCTTACGTTTGGAGAAGCCCACTGAGGCTGTTTCCAAGGGGTACTTTGCCTCTCTGGATCAACAGAGCCTGTGGGAGCGGAGCGGCCACAGGCACCACTCACACGCACGTGGCAGTCTCACATCCTCAGCAGCTGAGCTCAGTTACCTGGAGCCTTAGCGAACGTGCTTGGCTAGTCAGCTGAAACATGCATGCATGCTAAATGAAACTCTCCTTCTGACTTCACAAATAATAAAATCCTGACTTCACTCAAAAATATGTTTTGGAAGCCAGCCCAGATAGCTTGCTTTTACCAAACGAAATCAAACAAAATTGATGATGCAGAGAGTTTTGTGTCTATATGTGTGTGTATGTGTATGTTTATTAAAAAGAATTGGTTGGGGGATTTGTGTGTGTGTGGTCAGTTGGTATTCCTAAGCGCTTCAACCATTCCTTTCTCACGCATATCCATGCTCCGGCCATAAGTCCATCTCTCCACCATTCCATCCACACATTGATCCGTGCACCTAGCAACTTTCATAACACATGAGAGCTGAAGGCCCATTGGAACATTCTCATTTCTTTTGAAAGACCACAATGTACAGCACTGCATAAAAAAATGTACAGCAGTTTCCCCAAAAACTGTCACACACAGGACCTCCCTACCAAAGAATCCTCAGAACTGTAGTCTGGGAGGATGCCCTACAGCAGCCTTTCCCAACCAATGTGCCTCCAGATGTTGTTGGACCACAACTCCCATCTTTCCTATTTATTTTAAAAGTGCATTTGTTGCTCTAGAGTGATTTAATTGGTCGGTAATTAATGCTTTAATTATCTGTCAGGAATGCTTTGATTTGGATTCCTGCATTGAGCAGGGGGTTGGACTTGATGGCCTTTTAGGCCCCTTCCAACTCTACTATTCTATGATTCTAATTGCACAAACCTAAATTTACTGCTGTGCGGCTGAATCCTTCCCTGCAAAACAGTGGCAGCCTGAAAGCATCCATAAGTTAAGTGTCATGTGTTCCTTATACCCAGAGAGTTTTGAAAGTTCTGGAATTTATACAAAGCTTTTAAGGAGATGCATGCTGGTTGACAATGTATTTAAAAAGGGAAATTTATGATATCCAAAATATGTGATGTGTGTGTACTGGGTGGTAAAGAAAGTATGCTTTTCAAGTGTGTGTTTCAAAAAATAAGCCTTTAACCGGCCATGAAGATGAAGGACACCTTAGAGACGCATCAAAATGATTAACGGGCAGATCCCCCTGATTAAACTTAATCCAGTTTTGTACTCCTATGCTCTGTCCCTGGTTTGAATTCTTGCAGTCGCCCCTGATCCACATTGAAGGGGCATGCTGTTATTATGGCTAACCCATGGCGTCTGTGCCAATGAATGGATGAAGCCAACAGCTCCTGTGTGAGAAGGCTGGCTGCTTTCGTTGTGGCTTGTCTCTTTGCCAGAAGAGCTTCGCTGAATTTGGTATCTCCTGTACTGCCAGTGTGGGTTTGGGAGTTGCATCACCTTTAATGCAGGCTGACTGGCTGAAGACAAGGCTATAGGATAAGGCAATGATAGGGAAGCTGTATGGCCCACCCGGTGTTGATGGGTTGCAACTCACACCAGCACCACCAGCCAGCATGGCCAATGGCCAGCGATGATGAGAATAAATGTCCAGTAATTAGGAATGGGGGAGAAATTTGGTACAGTCTGCATGTAAAGGCAAACCTATGAAATTCACACTTTCCGAAACAATCTGGGAACAGACATACAGCTGCCCTTTGTAGGAATTGGCACTGCGTTGGATTTTGCAGTGCAGGTCTCCAGCCAAGTCATGCGTACAGCAATTCCTATACTAGGGTAACGTGGGCATTAAAATGCATATATTACTGAAAATATCATATGAAAGTGTTATGTTAGGGCAGCCTTTCCCAACCAGTGTGCCTCCAGATGTTGTTGGACCACAATTCCCATCTTTCCTGACCATTGGCAATGATGACTGAGGCTGATGGGAGTTATGATCCAACATCTGGAGGCACACTGGTTGGGAAAGGCTGCCCTACAGTCTAGGAACAGCTGCCTTGCTCCAAGTCAGACCAGTGGTCCATCTAGCTCAGTATCTTGTATATGGACTGGCAGTAGGCATGTGCTAGAATTCCACCCAGTTTGGATCAGTTACCAAATTTTCCATTAATTTGCTTATTCTCTATTGCTGCATATCAGATGTTGATGAAGTGATTTTTCCATGGCTATTTTCAAAAATGGATGTTTTGTTTTTTTAAAGCCTCTGAAACATCAATATTAAGAATGATCGTTTTACTGATTTCTTTTCATTCATTGATACTTCCTTTCAAAAGATCGACATTTCCTCTAAAATTGTCAAAATAATCCATATTAATATCAATATATTTTGAGGCTAGCAGACAAAATGTAATTAACACTGGCCTGTTAGGTCAACAGGATGCTGTCGAACCAGCACCGGCCACCAGATCCCATATTTAACCGGAAGCGGCTCTCCAGAGTTTCAGGCAGGAAGCCCTGCCTGGAGATGCCGGTGATTGAACCTGGAACCTTCTGCATGCAAAGCAGATGATCTACCACTGAGCTATGGCCCTTCCTGTATTAAACATCTCCACACGCACAACTGCTGTGGTACTTCCTGGGGAGAGGAATGACTATTAAACCAGCTGGTGCAGCCCCGTCTAAACTTACTTCGAGGTGAAGTCCCGCTGTGTTCCTAAAAAAGTGTGCACAGGATTACAGCAAAAGCCCGTAGTGCAGACTTATGGCTCTGATCAGCCCCAAGTTTCCCGAAATCCGTAGAAATTCATTAAACAAAACAGGACTGACTGCTTATAAGAAGAGCCCGTGCTGGACCAGGCCATGGGCCCATCTAGTCCAGCATCTTGCTCTCACAAGTGGCCAACTAAATGCATCTGGGAAGCCAACAAGCAGGACTTGAGCTCAACAGCACTAGTCTCCCCAGCTGTGATTCCCAGCAACTGGGATTCAGAGGTGTGCTATCTCCGAGGGAGATCATAGCCATTGTGGCTAGTAGCCATTGATAGTCTTAATTTTAATCCTTAATACAGAGAGGTCTGGAGGACTGCCTTTGACCTCCCCTGAGCATGAGGTTCCCTACTCTTCCGGGATCTCTTCTCGATCGTCCCAGAGTGCAGGACACGGAATAATGGGCTCAAGTTGCAGGAAGCCAGATTTTGACTGAAAATCAGGAAAAACTTCCTAACTGTTAGAGCCATATGACAATGGAACCAATTACCTAGAGAGGTAGTGGGCTCTCCGACACTGGAGGCATTCAAGAGGCAGCTGGACAGCCACCTGTCGGGAATGTGTTGATTTCGATTCCTGCATTGAGCAGGGGGTTGGACTCGATGGTCTTATAGGCCCCTTCCAACTCTACTATTCTATGATTCTACTCCTGGTCTACACTGACTGGCAGCAGCTCTGCGGGGTTTCAGGCAGAGGATTTTTGCCAGCCTTACCTGGAGTTAAGGAGGATTGAACCTTCAGGGCAAGGGTCGTAGGTCAGTGGTAGAGCATCTGTTTTGCATACAGCAGGTTCCAGGTTCAATCCTTGGCAGCATCTCCAGGTAGAACTGGGAAAGACACTCTGTCTGAAACCCTAGAGAGCCGCTGCCAGTCAGTGTAGACAATATTGAACTAAATGGATGAACGGCCTGATTCAGTGTAAAGCAGTGCCCTGTGTTCCTATGGCCTTCTGCATGCAAAGCAGATACTCTGCCACTGAGCTACCCAGGGCCAGAGACAGGTCTGCTGTCATATTGTTTTTGAGTTTGTAACGTTTGTGTGTGTTAGTATTAAATTGGAAACTGTCTTGCCTGCCTTGGCAGAAAAGCAGTATATAAATGAACTAAACATAAATAAACACTCAAGAGCAAATATTATAGTGTTTTTCCCCCAGGGGAGGAGATAGAAGCCCTTTGTTTAAAGTGAATGGTATAACCCCTAGCAAACGTAGCAATAGCAGTGCAATGCTGTCCAAATTAAGGAAAATCACAAAACACCCATTGATTTAAATGGGGGAGGGCTGTAGCCCATGCCTGCAAATTAGGCCACCTTGAAGTCAGCCTTTTGGTCCTAAAACAAGAGGTCCCTGGTCTCCCACACTCACATACCCTTTTACCGATATAGTCTGCTCTTTTGACTTCAGCTGAGTATGGAAGCAGTTATTCAGTGGAAGAGGCACTCTTCTTTTACCAAGACTCTCTTCTCTTTTGATGGATGGAGTTATTCAGGTGGGAAAGGAAATACACTTTGTATGTGCTCTGAGGCACTTACCGAGATGCTCTGCTCTTTTAACCTCAGCTGAGCAGGGATGGAATTATTCAGCAGGGAGAGAAACAATCTTTGCATGTGCTCAGAAGCACTCTCCTTTTATCAACACTCTGCTCTTTTGTTCACAGATGGATGGGATGGAGTTTTTCAGGAGGGGAAGGAAGCACTCTCTGCATGCGTATTATTACATCCACAGTTTCCTGATCCTGAAACTACATTCCTGGAGGGTAATGCAATCCCTGCCCACTGCAGCTCCTGGTTCTAATTAAGCTCTGCTCAAAACCTTTTCATCCTAACTGATGTTTTTCCTTGGAGTTTCGTATTTGGAGATAAACTGATTGGCACACACCCCTATTTACACAATTGCATTTCCTCTTGTGTATCTTTTATTTATTCCTAGGCCACTTTTTGGGGCAATGCCTAGTGGCATCTGTATCTTATTCTGTGCAAAGCTATCTGTAAACTATGACTAATTATCCCCCACTCTGCACCTTGCCTCTTGTGGGCTGGCATAACAATAGAACATTTCCTCTTTCAACAAGCCTTTTAAGTTGAGACCTATCCCAGGCTGCGTCTGTGTTGGATTTGCTTTTTAATATGTTTTTTTAAACAAAATGTTTTTAACCCTTTTTTAAAAAGATGTTTTTCAAGCTTTTAAAAAAAATGTTTTTAACGTTTTGTTTTTAATGTATTTTAAGGTCTGTTTTTATGATGTTTTAAAGTGTTTTTAGCACTTTTGTTTGCGGCCCTGGGCTCCTGCTGGGAGGAAGGGAGGGCGGGATATAAATAAATAAATGGCCAAGAGTGTTTCCCCATTTTGCTGTCATTTTGTTTTTTATGACCTTATGAAAATTCGTCAGCATTTTAGTGCCAACTTCTAATAGACATGTTTGCGTGCAGTTTTGCAATGCAATCCCCCTCCCCCAAACAATGCGCTTTTGCACATTGTTCTGGCTCATTTTCACATTTTTATGTATACTTTGCCCCAGCTTATGCATTTTTGTACACATTTCTTGGCTGAGAAGTGCATTGCAACATTCAGAAAAGTGCACATTTTGAAGGACGGCTGAGTTTCAGTTCGCGTATTGTTTTGGACAGTATGAATCAGGTAGGTTTGCCTTTAAAAGCAAACTGAATTGGATTTCTCCCATTGTCTCCCACTGGAGGTAAATTTGGCTCCGTAGGTCTCTCTGTCTGGTCCTGAAGACTCTCCCTTGGCCTCACCCCATCCCTAGGCCATGTCCCCTCTCCACAGGCCACAACCCCTCACCGGTCCCTCAGCTCTACGATCTTCTTTGGGTGCTTTCGCCTGGCTGGAATGTGCCCTTGAACTGTAACGATGCCTCTTGCTTGTCTGGATGGAGAGGTGTCAGGTGTATGTGTAAAAATCTTTGATCTTTGCATGGCTGGGATGTAGCTCACTCTACAAAACAAAAAAGGCACATCCAGTGCTCCACCCACTTTTACCTCTGGCCCCGCCCACCACTGGCATGTGGAAGGTTCCCCACAAAGGCTGGAAAAGGCCCCTCGCCCCTGCTTTACGCAGAATCATCAGGTCAGAATGTGTGCTGTAGGGAGGGAGGGAAAGGTCTGTCTGTTTCGGTTCTCTCAGTTTCTCATTTTTCCAATGCTAAATTCAGTTCACTACATTTCTATAGCGAGCTGTGAATTTTTTTTTTAAATCCTCATGAAAATTCTCCACCATTTTAGTGCAAACTTCTCCAAATAAGCACATTTTTGTAGGCAGTTTTGACAAAGGTGCACATTTTTGCAAGCCATTTCTCATCATTTCATGCCTTTTTGCATGTTATTTTCACTCATGTATTCATTTTTATGCACACTTTCCCCTAATATATGCATTTTTGTGAATGTTGTTGAGTTGGCAAACTGTGTCCCAAAATTCTAAGAAATGCGAATTTCAAAGGATGGCTGTGTTTCGGTTCTCTTACTGTTTCGGAAAGTGCGAATTTGATAAATTCTATTTGAAATGTGAACTGAATTGAAACCCTCACCCACCCCTAGCCGCAGGCTTATCGCGAATAGGAATCCTACCTAAAACTGCTTTGTAATTTTCTCTAAAAAGGAACAAAGAAGGACCGGGTGGAGGAAACTCTCTGGTCCAGCCCTTCCTCTCCAAGGATGGCTAACAGGGATTGGAAGCAACCTGATTGCTGCAATCTCTTGTACACTGCTTAACTGGGAATAATTGAATTCACTGGAGCTTACTTCTGTGTAAACATTGGATCCAAGCCATCCCCCGGACTCAGGAGTGAGTCCATCAGCATGAAGCCCAGCCAACATCAGTCCCTCCAAGCTACTTTCAACACACAGCACTGTATGCAGGGATGAGGGAGAGATCTGATTCCGTTTGCATTGAAAGGCCGACCGACGTAATTTGCATGCTGTAAAATAAACGCAAGAACTGAAACGCAGCCAGCCATCGAAATTCACACTTCTCCCAATTGTGCAGCCAAGTCACGTGTACAAAAACTTTTTTTTGCCTGCGTTGGGGTAAAGTGCCCATTAAAATGCCTATATTAATGAAAATAGCATACAGAAATGAGTTGTTTTAGGGGACATTGCTTTGCAAAAATGGGTACATTAGGCAAAATTGCATACAAATGAATATATTAGGAGAAAAAAGGAACGAAAATGTGGATGATTTTTGTGAGGACTCTTTTTTTTTTAATGCAAACTGATGTGGAAATGTGGAGCACTGCAATGAAGATTGTAAAAATGGGAAGCTGAGAGAAACTGAAAGTGGCAGATTCATCCATCTGCAGAAGGTCCACAATATAATCTCCAGGCCCAACAGCTAAAAAAAGGGTCTCAAGCAAAGCATCAGGGAGTAGGAAAGACTCCTCCCTTCCCAAGCACCTGGAGTATCTGCTGCTTAGCGTCTGAGTGACTCAGTAGAAAGCAGGAATGGGAAGCTGTGCCTCTCCCCACGATGCTGTTGGACTACAACTCCCTTCATCCCTAACTGTGGGCCATGCTGGTTGGGGCTGATGGGAGTTAAGAGTCTAGCAACATCTGAAGGGCTATAGGTTCCCCGTCAGTGGTGTAGTCATCCAGGGTCTCAAGGGGTCTTAGACACCTTTTTTTTTTTTTAGGACCAGGGTCCCAATGTCTCCAGCATCTATGAGGCAATCAGCATGAAAGGAGAGCGTGTTAGCCACTGGGAAAAGTCTTCTAACATGCTTTCTTGTCCTTTCCTGCTGATTGGAGCCAATCAGAGTGAAAGGAGGTGAGTCAGCCACTGAGAAGACTCTTTTAAATAGCTAGCACTCTCCTCTTTCGTGTTATGGGCTCCTAGGGATGTCTCTTGTGGGAAAAGGCATTAACAAGGATCTCATTCTCAACGCAGCAGCAAAAGGAGGGCTGTGGCTATGACTATCATGAAGGGAACCTGCACTTCTGAATTTGCCACACTACTGTTCCCCATCCTTTTTATCTATTATTTCTTTATTTGTTTGTTTGTTTGTTTATTATTATATTAGATCTATATCCCACCTTTCCTCCAAGGAGCTCAAAATGGTGTATACTGTTCTCCTCCTCTCCATTTTATCCTCACAACAACCCTGTGAGGTAGGTTAGGCTGAGAGAGAGAGAGAGAGAGAGAGAGAGAGAGAGGCAGTGACTGGCCCAAGCTCACCCAGTGAACTTCATGGCCAAGCAGGGATTTGAACCCTGCTCTTCTAGGTCCTAGTCTAAAACTTTAGCCACTACACCATGCCAGCTCTCCAAAGGGCTGAATGAAACAGGAACTGAGGAGGCCAAGTAAGATGGTTGGTTTACCTACTTGATTGTTGTCCACCCTCACTGTCAGTGGCTCTGCAAGATTTCACTTTCCCAGCCCTACCTGGAGATGCCGCGGATTGAACCGGGGACCTTCTGCATGCAAACCAGATGCTCTGCCATTGAGCTGCGGCCCTTCCCGTGAAGTTGTTTTGCATAAAACAGTTTCAGATGTTCCTCTAAGGCCTCCGCTGAGTGATGGAATTCACAAAGCAATACCCTAAACAGCATCCCTTCAATTATATCTCCACACTTAATAATTAGAAAGTTGTATTTTTTCTGCATCCAAAAGCAGAAGACTTTGGACCCAAGCCCCCCATCTCCGTCCCACAACCTGCTTCTCAGTTCCTGCCTTCCCTTGGGACCCTCTGCTCACAGATGTTAATTCACTTACAAATGCTGGAATGTCTGTGCAATCATCAATTACTGTTGCTGGGAACACAGGAAGCCGCCTTATACTGAGTCAGACCATTGGTCCATCTAGCTCAGTATAGTCCACACTGGCTGGCAGCCGCTGTCCATGGTTTCAGGCAGGGAATGCTCCCAGCCCTAACTGGAAATGTCGGGGATTGAACCTGGGACCTCCTGCACGCATAGCAGATGCTCTACCCCTGAGCTAGGGTCCCTCCCTTGCTGGCATTGGTCACTATAATGATTTTGCATAGGGACATTAGAAGCTGTTCATCTAGAGGCAAAGCCCGGGCCAAAACTCAAGAAATCATCTGCCAGTCAGTTCAGACAAGCCTGAGCTAAATGGAATACTGACTCAGTGTAAGGGGGCTTCCTAATCCTGTGAAGAAGCCGAGGCTGGAGAGTTTGCTCAGAGCCATCCAATGAGCACCAAACTAAACACCCCAGCCATCCAATGGAGGCTGCTCTGTTAGGGCGAATGGGGCTCTGCCCTCAACCAGCTGCCGCCTGCCTGCCTTCCTACTTAACAACCAGTCCAGGGGATGGCCCTGGCTATCAGCTTCCTCCTCCTCCGTCTCATTATTGAACTCAGCAGGGAGGAGGATTGGGACAAAACTGGAATTAATTGGCTCTGTCTGTAATTGGCTCTGATTCCGCTTACCATTGGCTCTAGTTCTGCCTATCATTGGCTCTGGCTCCACCTACTGTTTAGGTTCCCTGCCTTCCGCCCTACCCGTCCCAAAGGACACCAGCTGCCACTGCCACGGGCATAGAACTGCCTCACTGAACTAGGCCAGAGGTATAATAAAGGGCGAAGAACCCGAGGGCCACGTTTCCTCACAGGCAACCTTCCAGGGGCTATATTCTAGCCGTGAGTGAGGCCAGAGGGCAAAGCAGGCAAATGAATGGATGGGACTCTTCCCTTTGCTGCATTTCAGTGAAACAAAAGTCAGAGGGTTCTACCAACACACGCAGCACCTCTCCATCCCCTATCCAGGCAAGCAAGAGGCATTATCACAGGTCATGGACGTATTTCATCCAGGCATCCCATTGGGGATGCTGCTGCAATGGCTTTCCTGCGTCAGCAATGGGTTGGACTAGATGATCTCTTGGGCACCTTCCAACTCTATGATGCTATCTAATTAGCCATCATTCCTCACTAACCTGTTCCTCTCCCTCCCTCCCATCTCCTCCCTTCCTTCACCCCTCTCTCTCCCTCTTGCTCACATCTGTGCTCTTAGGCAGGTGGGGCTGCGTTGCTTTCCTGACTTCCAACACCGTGGGTCACTGCTGCTTGCCAAAGGGGAAGGGCAAGGTGTGAAGAGCTCAGGGCAGCGTGGAGAGCAGCAGCGAAGCCAATCCAATGCTCCGAGGGCCCCCTGTGGCCAGGGCCAGATTACGCTGAGGAGGCCCCCTAGGCTTGGTGTTTGGGGGTCCTTCTCCTTTTAGGCAATATTTTTCTCAAACCCCTTACAATGAACCCTGCCTATACATACAGTATGCACGCCACAAACCGCGAAGATTAAAAACAGCAATCAATACTAAATATCTGCGCAGTGCGCAGGCACAATGAGATTATGGAACATAAAATGCTTAATGGACCGTTTTTATTTGGCTGGTGTGCATTATGTCTTTTAAGCCATCCTTTTAGAACATTATGCAAAGTGCAAACATTTTCTTTTTGTACATAATGAAAAATCAATAATTTTTTTTAGCTTATACACGGGCCCCCAAGAGCTCCGGGCCCCTAGGCTTCAGCCTACTAAGCCTAATAGATAATCCGGCCCTGCCTGTGGCATCATGCTGAGTTCCCCATGCCTCCCCCTCTCCCTCTCGGTAAGCTGAAGTGATTTGCAGTGTTGGGAAGCCCAGAGAGCGACACAGCCCCATCTGTGCTGTCCTGCCAGCAGCTACTGCTCTCAGGTGATGTCTGTCTCTCCCAGCACGATCTGATTAACCACTTCCCCACTTCCCCTGCTGTCAGTCTCTCCAGTGCTCTGACCCAAACAGTAGCTTGTTACAAGGGTGACCAGATGCGAAAAAGGACGGGGCTCCTACACCTTTAATAGTAATGTACCTGCTGAAATCCCCTCCTCTGCACAACTATTAAAGGTGCAAGAGCCCGGTCCCCTTTTGCACCTGGCCACCCTATCACCAACTCTTCCATCCACCTTTCTGACAGATCCAGCCACCATATTTTATCTAACCTTTACCCTACCCCTACTTGATTATCTAGGCTTCCCTATATCCCTGCATCTCTGCCCCCCCCCCCTTGCTTTCATCCTTCCCTCCTACACCTTCAACTCAGAATAACACTTCAGGCATTAGATGAAGCAGACTGTAGTCCACAAAAGCATAGGCCATTACACATTTGTAAGGTGGCACAGGGCTCTTTCTTGTTTGTGCTGCAACAGACTCTGACGACTGCCCCTCTGGAAATTATCCACTCTTGTAATTCACAAGAACGTGGAAAACTGACTTATACCAAGGCAGATCATCGGTCCATCTAGCCCAGTGTTGTCCACACTGGCTGGCAGAAGCTCTCCAGAATTTCAGTCACAGGACACTCCTGACCCTACCTGGAGATGTCATTGGGGATTGAATGTGGGACCTTCTGCATGCAAGGCAGATGCTCTACCCACTGAGCTATGACCCCTCCCATAGCTACTTATCTTCTACTTATCTATTATTCTAATACAGTATAAGTACCCTTCCCCGCCCCAGCTCTCCCTTCTTCTCCTCCTCCTTTAGCATGTGTGCTGTTTTACTTTCCCTCCCTCTTCAGTTGCATCAATCTGAAATTATTCTGCCCAATCCTAATTTCAGAACATAAAAAGAGCCCTGTGACTAAACGTGGGGTCCCAGCCAGATGCCTCTGAAACCTTAGCAAGCTGGACATGAAGGGAACTGCCTGCCCCTCACACCAGCATGTGATGTCTAGGGCAGACTTCAGGCCTGTCAGATCTAGGGATGAAAGAATCTGCCACTTTTGGCTCTCTCAGTTTCTCTTTTATCCCAATCTTAAATTCAGTTCTCCACATTAGTTTGTAATTATTATTTTTTAAAAGCCCTCATGAAAACTCATCTGCATTTCCGCGTGAATTTCTCCTAAGACGGAACACATTTTTGTATGCAGTTTTGACAAGCATACATATTTTCGCAAGCAAACTTTCCCTAACACAATGCGTTTTGGTATGTTATTTCCACTAATAGATATATTTATAAACACTATTCCCCCCCCCCCAGATATATATGCGTTGGTGCACACGTGGCTTGGCTGGAGAATGGCAATGCAAAATGTGGAGAAGTGCCAATTTCCAAGGATGTATTTCAGTTCATGTATTATTTAGGAAAGTGCAAATTAGGTAAATTCACCTTTAGGTGTGAACTGAATCGAATCTCTCTCCCATCCCAGTCAGATCTACTTTGTCTCTTCCTAGTGCCCCAAGATTATAGATGAGAGACAGATGCAAAGGACGTAGCTCTAAAGAACTGGGTACCTCTGAGAACATGCCACAGGAACCTAGGACACTGTCTTATTCTGAGAGACCATTGGTATTGTCTACACTGACTGCCAGCAGCTCTCCAAAATTTCAGGCAGGGTTCTCTCGCAGCTCTACTTGGAGATGCCAGGGATTGAACCTGGGACCTTCTGCATTGCAAAGCAGATTCTTTGCCACTGAGCTATGGCTTCTCTGAGCTTGAAGGTTTGTCTTCAAGACCAAAATTGAACCAAACTGACACTCCTTTCATACTAAAGTCCATGCCTGCTTACCTTTCTTCATTTCATTGCCCCAATTAAAGGGGGAAAAGTGGGCTTGCTGTTGCTAATGTTATTGAACAATTGGTATTCCAACCCCCTTGCCAATGTACTGTAAAAATCACCCAGAGATCTACATGTAGATCCTGATCTACCTTCTGCCCACAGCAGGCTTAATGATCCCCATCTCTGGGTTTGGAATGCCACTTTGCTCTCCTGGGTGATGGTCTTTGATGAAAGAGGTGTTTCCCCAACATATTCTCATAAGCTGTCTGACTACACCTGAGGAATTATAACTTTATAGATAAGACACAACTGTTCCTGATCTTCTTGTCACTGTAGAACTTTACTGAGATTATGGACACCCAGTGACACTTCTTTCATGACTATGCACATGACATTTCTTTCATGACTATGTTTTAAATTTTTGTCTATGAATTTAAGCTTTATCTATAACATAGTTATGCATGCAGTAAACACCTTTTTTTAAGAAAAGCCATCTGTCTACACTAGAGACCATCATGATGGGCTAGCCTGCATCTAATGCTTGTCCTCCTCGGAGTAGACCCACTGAAGTTACTGGACACGGTGACTAACTTTGATTCACTAATTTCGGCAGGTCTGCTTTGAGTAAGACTAGGCACGGGATACAACCAGTTGTTGCAGTAGTAAACTTCATGCATTCACTATGTCCCTGTGTCCAACAGTGCTGTCTTCTTTTGCCTCCCATTTCTGACCTCACTATAAACCTTCTCTGGGTGACCCTACTAAATCTCTCCCCCTCCCCACTCATCCATCCATCCACCCAGTCTCTTTCTCTCCATCTGTTGATTCAGTTATCACTTTCTCTCTCCCCCCGATTAATTCACACAAAATTCCTGTGTAGAGACACATTTATGGAGGTTAACAAACATGTCCGCACCAGTGTCAAGCATCAGACTTGCTCATCTGCCCCTCTCTCTTGCCTGCCTGTCAGTCTCTCTCACATACACTCTCTCTCGTTATCGCTGCACACACATCCTGAAATCCTCCAGTTTCCCAGCGTGCCCATTCATTCTCTGCACAAAGTCCTTCCTTTACCATTGCAGCTGCTCAGCAATCCTTTTAGGAAAGGCCAATACTTTTCCCAGGTCTGGTGCTCTGCGGAGCATCTGTCACCACCGCCCTCCCCAGAACTTCCCCATGTCAGCTCCCTCCAACACGGAGATCCCTCCTTACTTGCAGAAGTTTGATGCTCAGGCTGCAAAGGAGGGAAGAGCTGCACTCGTCCGCTGCCTCTCTGCTTTGCTCCCTCTCTCTGTCTGTCTCTGTCTCTATCTCTCCTGCCCTGGAGAGAGGAGGCGAGAGAGTGTTGGCCGTTGGATTTCCTGGCTCAGGGCAGCACTGGGGTGTGAGCAAGCATATGTGCATCACTCACACACACGCACACTCACACACAACCGTGCACACACACACACACACACACACACACACGAGAGACTCATTGACTCCTTTGCTTCTGCCTGGTTTGGAAACAGAGGCAGTCAGACACAAACGCCATGAGATCATAGTGGGAATCGCTGATAACTATCTTGGCACTGAGCTTCAGATGCCTTCAAAACCCTCCTGTTCCAACACACTTGTTCTTGTCTTGTTCTTTTGCACTTTGTCTCCCCCTGCCCAAAAAAATCTCTTTCACCTTCTCATACTTCCTCTCTCTCTGTGATGCATGGCCCCCAACCATTCTAGCCTTTGATCCTTTTCACGGGAACCATCCCTCTCTCTGTCTGTTCATCAGTCTCTCTCACCCTTGTCAAGGCTCCACACCATGCCTAAAAGCTCCTTCACACGCAAACACAATCTCCTACAGAGCTCTTGCTTCCATGTAGAGAAGATCCCAGGTATAGCATGTCACGCAATGTGTAGTACATGCGTTATGTACGAACATAAGAAGAGCCCTGCAGGTTCAGGCCAAAGGGCCATCTAGTCCAGCATCCTGTCCTCACAATGGCCAACCAGATGGAACGCCTGCCAGAAGGACACTCTCCCTACTTGCGATGCCCAGAAGCAACCGGTATTCAGAGGCACAGGCCGCCACGACAGTGGAGACAGAACACAGCCATTGTGGCTAGTAGCCACTGAAAGCTGTATCCTTCATGAATTTGCCTAAACTCCTTTTAAAGCCATCCAGGCTGGTGACTATAACTGCACCCTGTGGCAGTGAATTCCACAAGTTAACTATTGGGAAGCTTCCACTAAACACAGCTTCCCATTTCATGTACACACAGCAAGATAAATATGGGCACACACCTGCTGGGAGGAAGGGCAGGATATAAATCAAATAATAATAATAATAATAAATTTATTCGTTTATTTTGAAGTCTGAAGGTAGCGGGGTTATCCCACTTTTCAGATGAAAAGAGGCTCCAGGGCACTTGCACACCGTCACTATTTTGGGGTGGGATTCAATGAAATAATGCCAAATTCAGATGGTACAATTAAAGTTGATTTGGAGCTCCTGTGCTTCTCTAAAAAATTAGACTTTTTTTTCAAATTAGGAAAGTGATGGGGAAGAGGTTGATCAGTGTTTATCCTCCAGGTTTGAAGTATGAGTCTCTTTGCAACCTTAAGGGCTTGCAGAATCCACTTTCATTGTCCACCTGTTAGTTCCTACGTCACAGGAATATAATTTAAAAGTGTTTGTGAGCATCAGCAAATATCAAGGTTTTTTCCACAACAAAGTTAATATGAACAATCATTCCTGACCAGAAAGATGATACCATGTCTTATGCCTCAAAGAGGCATTATCAACTTTACCTCACCAGCATTTATCTGAACTAGCCAAATCCTTCCTATAAAGGCATTGTGGAGTCCAGTACACTTGGAACATCAATTTTTGTTGAATCAATCTCCATTTTAAATCTAAAGAAATACTAAATATAATGCTTACACAATTTTCCATTGACTGAGCTGAATGGAACACACTAACTTCCGATTCCATCTGTCTCTAAGATCCTGAATATCCAATTTACAAAATCCCAAGAAACATTTACAAACAACTACTATGGCTTTAGCTTTCTGCAAAGATCCAGTTATTTCCTCCAGCAGCACAGGAGATGCTTAGGCACTCAAAACTGACAGTCCATAAACAGTCAACAAAAGGTGCTGTAGTTAAAGATATTGTCATTCAGCACTAGCAGGTAAGTGGTATGTAAACCGCAAACATGAAAATGATTAAAAAATCTCTATCAGATCCTGTTAACTGATGCAATGTACAAATCCCACTATCAGCTCACTTTTTCCACAAAAAGGATTCCCTCTCTATTTTCAAATCCAAGTCACCCTACAGAGTTAAATTAAATGGGTCAAAGTGTATCTTTATATGTCACACCTCCCTAGGCACTTAAATTGTAGGTGGAAATAGTCCTTTCCTTTTCGCTAATGCTATTCATGTACGTAGACCACAACACTATTCATTCAATCTTGCCAAGCTTATATGAACTTCAAGCTTGTATGAGCTAAAAGTATACACTAAGATCTGGACAATTAAATCCTTCTCCCATTATTGATAACTGCATATTTTTCAGTGAAAAATGTGAAAAAGGAGGTAGAGAAGTTCCCTAAATAAATGTCCGAAATGCCACATGAAGTTTTTGAATATATAAAGCAATACCATGAAGCACATAAATGATCCCAAATACTAAGTTGAGAGAGATCTCTGTCATCAATCTACTTAAATTCAGTTTCATCTCCACGCTGGTGGAACAGTTTGCTTACAGCTACATTAAATTCCGCCCACAGGGCCAGATGCACCTCAGTAGGGAAGGATTTCCACATACAAGGAACCATAACTGAAAAGGCCCTTTTCCAGACCTCCACACTACATACTTCATACCGTACAGAGGCCACCAAATGGGCCTCATCTGTTGATCTTAGAGCATAGACAGGTCCATTTGGCATATTCAATGCTAGTGTTGAAGTAAGATTCAGTTGCCAGTCCAGTTGGCTTATGTATAGGGAATGGGTATGGGAGGCACCATCTTGTCCATTGCCTCAGGTGGCAAAATGTCTTGGGTTGGCCCTGTTTGTAGATGGCCTTCTCAGCCTGCTGTGTTATGCCAGATTTGGTATAGAGATGGGGACATTTGGCATACTGTAGCTAACTGAGGAAAAGCAAGACCCATCTATACATACACCACTAATAAACCTACCAGTAGGGATGAGAGAGAAATTCAGTTCAGTTCGCACTTATTTGCACTTTCCAAGATAATAGTCAAACCAAAAACACAGCCATCCTTTGAAATCCAGACTTCTCTGAATTTTGCAATGCAACCCTCCAGCCAAATAATGTATATAAAACCACATATACTAGGGTAAAGTGTACTTATAAATGCATACATTGAGGAAAATAACGTACACGATGCATTATATCCAGGGAAACTGCTTTTAAAAAGGGTGTATATTAAGCAAAATTGCTTGCAAAAATGTGTATAAGAAGAAATAGGCAGTAAAATGCTGAGGACTTTTTTAAAAAAAATCACGGATATGGAAATGTGGAGAACTGAACACTTAAGACTGGAAAAATGAGAAACTGAGAGAAAGCAAAACTGACAGATTCTCCCATCCCAGCCTGCAACATCCTTCACCAACCTGGCACCATCCAGATGTTATTTGACTACAGCTATCAGCCCCAGCCAGCACAGCTGATGGGGGACCTATACTCCAACATCTGGAGGGCACCAGATGAATGAAGGCTGATCAACACAGAGAATTATCCAGTTATGATACAGCTGTTACAAATAACAGAGACAGGTCACCAAGCTGCTGTCACTGACAGGTGGCTGTCCAGCTGCCTCTTGAATGCCTCCAGTGCTGGACAGCCCACTACCTCCCTAGGGAATTGGTTCCATTGTCGTACCGCTCGAACAGTTGGGAAGTTTTTCCTGATGTTCAGTTGAAATCTGGCTTCCTGCAACTTGAGCTCATTATTTCGTGTCCTGCGCTCTGGGATGATTGTCTTCTGTGTGACAACTTTTCAAGTGCTTGAACATATCTCCCCTCACTCTTCTCTTCTCAAGGCTAAACATGCTCAGTTCTTTCAGTCTCTCTTCATAGGGCTTTGTCCACAGTCCCCTGATCATCTTCATGGCTCTCCTCTGAACCCGTTCCAGTTTGTCTGCATCCTTCTTAAAGTGCGGTGTCCAGAACTGGACGCAGCACTCAAGATGAGGCCTAAAAAGTACTGAATAGAGGGGAACTAGTACTTCACACAATTTGGAAGTTATACTTCTCTTAATGCAGCCTAAAATAACATTTGTCTTTTTTGCAGCCACATCGCACTGTTGGAGATTCAGCTTGTGATCAACAACAATCCCAAGATCCTTCTCATATGCAGTACTGCTGAGCCAAGTATCCCCCATCTTGCAACTGGGCATTTGTTGTTGTTTTTTCCTAGGTGTAAAACTTTGCACTTAGCCCTGCTAAATTTCATTCTGTTGTTTTCAGCCCAGTGCTCCAGCCTATCAGAAATTTGAATCTTGTTTCTGTCCTCCAGGGTATGAGCTACTCCTCCCAATTTTGTGTGGAGTAGATCATCTGTAGTGATGAATGTTTTGGGTGGCCTACAGGCCAAGGCAATAGCAAGTCCTGGAGAGGCACTCCTGCAGGTGGAAAATACTGGTGGTGGAGGAGGATGGTGGAGAAACCATTGTTATCACTGGAGCACGTTTCAAGCAGGTCAACGTGAGGCCGTTCCCAAGTTGTGTGAAACTCATCCCTTTTAGAAACATTTCTTGCAAAATTGGCCTTAAAATTCCTGTTGCTTTTTGTTCTCTTGCCGTTGCATATGACGAAAGAAATACAAGATACACACACACATATACAGTATATGCAACCCCCCTAAGGTTTGGGGGCCCTAGGCAGTGGCCATGGGATGCTGATTCGCTGTTCAGGATGGGGAAATAAAGAACAGCAGGGAAAGGGGGAATGGAAGAGAGTATCCTGAAGGAGGGCTGGGCTGACTGGGTGGCAGTGCAATCCTAATACATGCTGACTCAGTAGTAAGCCCCATTGAATTCAATGGGACTTACTCCAAGTTAAGCAGGTATAGGATTGCAGCCTGAAACACGGAACAGGAATACTTCACAGTGCAACATTTTGTTGTAGGTCCCACTTTGAGCCCCTTCACGCTGCTTTTTGGGGGATGGGCAGGTCTCTTCTGCAACATGTCGTTGATACAATAACAGTGCATTAGTGGTGCGTTTATACTGGACCATCTGCACATCGTTCCACTTTATAAGTTGCTCTGCTATGGCTTGTTCTGCAATTGCATTGTTGTCATCTGGAGGGTCACTCTTGTGCTCCAGTGCTCCAAAGCAGGACAAAGCAAACCCCAAAACTTCTGTGGTATGCAAAGTTAAATTTTACTGCAAAATTTGGAGAAGTGCATATTTTGAAGGATCTCTGTTTCAGTTCATGTTTCAGGCAGTGCCAACGAGTTTCATATTAAAATGTGAACTGGACCAAATGTCTTCCCCCTCCCAGTGAGAGCACTGCTTAATTCCCCTAGATGAGGTGAACTCTCCTTTAGTGTCTCCCATTGACTGGTCAGGCTTCTAGCCCCTAAGCCTGTGGGCTATAAGGTTTATAAGAGCACTCTTGAATCCCTCAGGTTGAGAAGGCTTTCTGTTATTCCTGCCTCCACCCTGCTGTTTCAAATGGTTGTTTTGATTGTTTGGTCGTTGATTTATTGTAATTTTATTGGGAGATATCTAGCGTTAATCAAACGCAGAGCTAGGGATGGGTGAGAATTTCGATTCAGTTCGCATTTCAAGCAGAATCTATCAAATTCGCACTTTTCAAAACAATATGAGAACCAAAACACAGCCATCCTTTATAATTCACATTTATTCGAATTTTGGGATGCAGTTTGCCAACTAAACAATATTTGCAAGTGTGTGTGTACTGCCTTCAAGTCAATTCCGACTTATGGCGACCCTATGAATAGGGTCTTCATGGTAAGTGGTATTCAGAGGGGGTTTACCATTGCCTTCCTCTGAGGCTGAGAGGCAGTGACTGGCCCAAGGTCACCCAGTCAGCTTCATGGCTGTGTGGGGATTCGAACTCTGGTCTCCCAGGTCATAGTCCAACACATTAACCACTGCACCACACTGACAAAAATGCATATATTAGGGGAACGTGTGCATAAAAATGAATATATGAGTGAAAATAACATGCAAAAAGGCATGAAATGATGAGAAATGGCTTGCAAAAATGTGCACCTTTGTCAAAACTGCCTACAAAAATGTGCTTATTTGGAGAAATTTGCACTAAAATGGTGGAAAATTTTCATGAGGATTTTTTTTTAAAAAAAATTGCAGATTGCTGCAGAAATGTAGAGAACTGAATTTAACATTAGGAAAGTGAGAAACTGAGAGAACCAAAATTGACAGATCTTTCCATCCCTACTCAGAGCAGACTCACTGAAATCAATGGAGTTTGAAGCTACTTTCAATGGGTCGACTCTGACTTAATAGTAATGTCATGCATTGTCAGGAGTGCAGTCCTCCAGGGTCCTGTGGGAGGGTCTTAGATACCTTACGGTTTTTGGGAGCAGGGTCCCAGAAGGATCCCTTTGTCTTCAAAGTCCTTTCCCGCTGATTTGGAGTCAATGAGAGTGAAAAGAGGTGAGATAACCACTGAGAAGACTCTTCTTAGTAGCTAACACACTCCCCTTTCATGCTGATTGGCTTCTGGGGATCTCTGTTGTTGTGGCAGAAGGTGTGCATGGGAAGGACTGAGGAGTGTGGAGACGACGAGGGAGGGCAATCAATCAAAGGAAAGTGGAAAAAGAGGTAAGGGAGAGAAGAATGTGGGCTGAAGATCTCTCTCTCTCTCTCTCTTTCTCCTGCATGGCCTCCAGCTGTTTGTTAGCAAGGATCTTATTCTCAACCCAGCAGCAGAGAAAGGGGGGTGGGAGAAGGGGGTGGTTTTGTTTCAGCCCAAAGCCAGGAGAAGGGTAGGAGGAGGGAAACAAAGAAAAAAACATGTTGAGGGGAAGTGTTTGCACGTGCGTGAGGGTGTTTCAACTTTTAGTGATGTTGTATTTATTTGTTTGTTTGTTTGTTTGATTCATATGAAATAAGCATGAAGGCACCCCTCCCGCTTTTTGTTCACTATATCAGTATTCAGAGGTATACTGCCATTGCACATGGAAGTTTCATTTGTTATAATTGATAATAGTCTTCCATTTGCTTTCCAATTATCTGAGATAATAGTTGATAAACCTAGGGAAAGGATGTGGGCGAGGAGGGCTATGGCCTGGGGAGCATCCCAAAGGCCAGAGAGAGAGGCCTGAGGTTCCCCGTCCCTGGTATAGGTCTTTTTGTAACCACCAAAGATGTGACTGGCTGTGTCAAATCAGTATGTTTAGTTCAGCTGCCTCACCATTCCTGGCCTTAAATACTTCTCCATCTCTTTCCTCTACCTTCCTTTTCCTATATGTGAATTTCCCACCCACCATGGCCAATCTAGACATCCATATTTCCCATGAAGATTTGTGCTGAAGTTCAGCATTCTGCAATGGAATTTTATGTTAGAATGTTTGTGAACATTCCATGGCAGGGTGCTAGTGGTGGTAAGGGGCTGACAAGCTCATTTCTGTCCACTCAGGGCCTTTTAAACAACTTATGTAGTCTAGGCTTTTCAATTTTTTTAATCTGTGTTTTAACTTTGAAGATGTGGTGAGTTTCCCCCTTTTTTCTTTTTGTATTAATGTAAATTTTCATTTTGTATGCAAACGCTACAATTAACTTAATTTGGAAGGGTTCTTGGAGGTCATCTAGTCCAACCCCCACCCAGGGCAGGATCTGCAGTGCAGGATGCAACTGCAGCCTCCCTGACTGACTGCTGCCCACCCTCTGTTTAAACACCTCTAATGAAGAATATGTCACCATCTCCCAAGGCAGTCAGGTACACTGTTAAACAACTGAGCTTGTATCATTAGGGAGTTTCTTCTAAGACTTAGCTGAAAACTGCTTCCATGCAATTTCAACCTGTTGGTTCTAGCTGTGCCCTCTACAGCAGCCTTATCTCAGCCTTTGGGTCCCCAGATGTTGCTGGACTACAGTTCCCATAATTCCTGACCATTGGCCATGCTGGCTGGGGCTGATGGGAGTTGTAGCCCAACAACCTCTGGGGACCCAAAGGTTGGGAAAGGCTGCTCTAAAGTAACAGAAAACAATTCTGCCCCTGCATCTTAATACAAGCTCTGGTGGATCAGGCCAAAGGTCCGTCATAGTCCAGTATCCTGCTCAAAGTGGCCAACCAGTTGCTTCTGGGAATCCTGCAAGCAAGACCTGAGCGCAATAGCACTACTCTCCCCACTAGTGATTCCCCAGCAACTGCCTCCAACAGTGGGGGCAGAACATAGCCATCATGGCTAGTAGCCACTGAGAGCCTTATCCTCCGTGAATTTGTCTAATCCTGTTTTCACCCTATCCAAGTTCGTGGACACCACCACATCTTGTCGGGGCAAGTTCCACAGTTCACCTGATCAATGAAGTTCATGAAATTCAGGAGAAGGTGGCATAAAAACAGAAGAACACAAGAAGAGTCTTGCTGGATCAGGCCCATGGCCCATCTAGTCCAGTTCTCACAGTGGACAACCAGGTGCCTCTGGGAAGCCTGCAAGCAGGACCCGAGCGCAACTGCCACTCTCCCCGCTTGCGATTCTCAGCGACAGATACTCAGAAGCATACAGCCTCTGACACTGGACGTAGAACATAGCCATCATGCCTAGTAGCTATAGACAGCCCGCAATATCTCCTGCATGACAGCCCTTCCAGAAAGCCTGCTTGTTCGCCTACGTCATACAGCTGACTGGCTTCGAGCACCATCCGGGAAACAGATCCACAGCCTTTTCTCCTCAAGGAACCGTTGGCTCTGATCTCGGTCTCACAATGAAAATGTGTTCCTTTCTTGTGAAGAATGTATCGGGTCTTGTAGTAATAAGCAATGGAATGAGCTGGGAAGGAAGAGAGAGATAGAGGAATCTGGCTTCCCTCCATCATGTTGTTCAGTCTCCGCTTGTCTCTCTGTCCAAACCTGTCTTCCCCCTCCTGAGTCTTTCACTATTTCCTTCCAATATGTGACCTCATCCCTTTGTCCAGGAAAAATCACGACAAGCACCACTGGGGGCGGTAGGGCGGGGCAGTCTGCGGGGAAGGAGGCCAGCGGTAAAGGGTAGACGGGGGGGGGAGAGCAAGTCACAGAGAGGGCAGGTGTGAGGTGCAAACTGTGGCTAAGGAGGCGGGAACTATTAAGTCCCGTTCACCTAATTCACAATTCCTGAAAGGATACACCAACCAGTACTCACCTTTCCCCATCAGTATGCAATTTTTTAAAAAATCCTCGCAAAAAATCAGTTTAGTGCAAATTTCTCAAAAAAATGCATATTTTTGTGTGCAATCTTGCCTAACATACACATTTTTGCAAAGCAGTTTCCCCTAACATAACACTTTCATATGATATTTTCAGTAATATATGCATTTTAATGCCCACGTTACCCTAGTATAGGAATTGCTGTACGTATGACTTGGCTGGAGACCTGCACTGCAAAATCCAACGCAGTGCCAATTCCTACAAAGGGCAGCTGTATGTCTGTTCCCAGATTGTTTCGGAAAGTGTGAATTTCATAGGTTTGCCTTTACATGCAGACTGTACCAAATTTCTCCCCCATTCCTAATTACTGGACATTTATTCTCATCATCGCTGGCCATTGGCCATGCTGGCTGGTGGTGCTGGTGTGAGTTGCAACCCATCAACACCGGGTGGGCCATACAGCTTCCCTATCATTGCCTTATCCTATAGCCTTGTCTTCAGCCAGTCAGCCTGCATTAAAGGTGATGCTACTCCCAAACCCACACTGGCAGTACAGGAGATACCAAATTCAGCGAAGCTCTTCTGGCAAAGAGACAAGCCACAACGAAAGCAGCCAGCCTTCTCACACAGGAGCTGTTGGCTTCATCCATTCATTGGCACAGACGCCATGGGTTAGCCATAATAACAGCATGCCCCTTCAATGTGGATCAGGGGCGACTGCAAGAATTCAAACCAGGAACAGAGCATAGGAGTACAAAACTGGATTAAGTTTAATCAGGGGGAACTGCCCGTTAATCATTTTGATGCGTCTCTAACGTGTCCTTCATCTTCATGGCCGGTTAAAGGCTTATTTTTTGAAACACACACTTGAAAAGCATACTTTCTTTACCACCCAGTACACACACATCACATATTTTGGATATCATAAATTTCCCTTTTTAAATACATTGTCAACCAGCATGCATCTCCTTAAAAGCTTTGTATAAATTCCAGAACTTTCAAAACTCTCTGGGTATAAGGAACACATGACACTTAACTTATGGATGCTTTCAGGCTGCCACTGTTTTGCAGGGAAGGATTCAGCAGCACAGCAGTAAATTTAGGTTTGTGCAATTAGAATCATAGAATAGTAGAGTTGGAAGGGGCCTAAAAGGCCATCAAGTCCAACCCCCTGTTCAATGCAGGAATCCAAATCAAAGCATTCCTGACAGATAATTAAAGCATTAATTACCGACCAATTAAAGCACTCTAGAGCAACAGATGCACTTTTAAAATAAATAGGACTGCTTGCAGTAAGGAAAGTGATGGGGAAATGGACTAGAAGGCGGGATAATGATTGACTGACAGGAAGTCATATGACCTCCATACAAGCAAATCAGGATGAATGCTGAAGAAATAATGGAAGTTGCATAACCTTTGCTCAAACTTTCTGAAAAAGGATCAGGACAAATGCTCAATAAACAGGCAATCTGATCTACGTCAAGCCAGACTGTTGGTCCCTTGTGCTCGGTAAAGTCTACATAATGGGCGGGTAAACGTTTGCATCCCAAGGGCAGCATTCCCTTCTGGGCAACCTTCTGGGGGCCACATGCAAGTGGTGGGCAGGGCCAGAAGGAAAAACGGGTGGAGCAATGAAAGCCAATTTTACCTGGGTCCAGTTTCTACACACCCTCACGCACCCCTCTTTATCTTCCATCCAAGCAATCAGGAGGCACGATCAGAGAACAAGGACACAGCCCAGCCAGGCAAAAACACTCAAAGAGGGTGCAAAGCAAGGTCAGGAGAAAGGGTGTGGCCTGGGGAGAGGGTCAGCCCCCTCCCCAGTCTACACTGATTGGCAGTGGCTCTTCAGAGTTCCACACAGGGGGCTTTCCGAGCTCTGGCTGGAGATGTCAAGGACTGAGCCTGAGCCCTTACGGATGCAAAACATGTGCTCTACCATTGCGCAATGGCTTCTCCCCAGCAATGTGCTGAGATGCAATTCCATACACCGATCGTCGCCTTCCGCTTCACGGTAGCTAACCTGGGACCGGGATAACTCTCACCCCCTGGTTTAAAGGGTCACAGTCACTACATTGAGGCAAGCTGGTTCAGTCAGTAAATCTGCTGATCCACGTGTACAAAGAAAGGGGCATGCAGATGAGCAGTGTAAGATTGCAGGAACATAAGAAGAGTCCTGATGGGTCAGGCCAAAGGCCCATCTGGTCCAGCATCCTGTCCCCCGCCCCTGCCCCAGATACTTCCAGAAGAAGTACAAACACACCAGCAGGGCCTGAAGGCAATATACCTCCCTCTCCTCTTACTCATGTGTGTGTATATACATATGTATATATATATATATATATGTATGTATTGTTTTCCACCAGAAAAAGTCCCCAAGATTTACAACCAAAGTAAAACCACAATAATAAAAAATCATGTAAAAATGTTTCAGTCATAAGAACATAATCTAATCCAGCATCCTGTTCTCACAGTGGCCAACCAGATGTCTCTGGGAGGCCCGCAAGCGGGACCTGAGCGCAAGAGGGCTCTCCCCACCTGTGATATCTAGCAACTGGTACACAGAGGTATATTGCCTTCGACAGTGGAGGTAGAACCAGGGGAGGCTGGTGCCCATTGGGACAGGTAAGGTGGAAGGCAGGGAGGCCAACAGTAGGGGACGCCAGAGCAAATCGGTGGTGAAGCTACAGTCAATGACAGTTGGAGCAACTTTTTCTGATTTTGTCCCCATTCTCCTCCCTGCTGAGTTCTACAAGGGCAAAACGGAGAATTAGGAGGAGGAGGAGGAGGCTGACAGCCAGTGGCGTACCAAGGGTGGGGTGGGGGTGAGGCGGACCGCCCCGGGTGCCAGCAATAAGGGGGTGCATCCGGCTCGGACTCCTGGGTCTGACCTCTCTCACTGCCGAGGGGAGGGCTTCTGGAGGAGCACCCCCGCCCCTCCAGGGCTGCTGTCCTAAGGCGAGGCGGCTGGGCGTGGAGAGTCCACGGGGCAGAGAGGAAAGTGCCCGGTGCGCACGTGCCCCCTTGGGCATCTAGCTGCCGGCCGAGGCCTGCGCTCCTGGGTCTCTCTTTCTCTCTTTCTCTCTCTCTCTCTGGAGAAGGGAGGCTGGGAGCCTTCAGGATCACCTCGGAAAGAAGCGGCCGGGCGAGGACGCTTTCTCGCGGGTTGGATGAGCCCGGCAGGCAGGAGAGTCGGCAGGTCTGGCGGTGCTTGGCGGAGCAGAAGGGATGCCCTCGGCGCTCTCCTCGCCGCTGCGTCGCCCTTTCCTTCCTGCGCGTTGCCCTGGGCGCAAGACAGTGCGCAGGGATTCCCCTCCCCGCCGCGAATGACGAAGGATCCTGCAGCGCCTGCAAGCCTCGTGCATCTGGCGTGGCACCGGCTTCCCCACAGGCCGCTTCACCAGATGCACGAGGTGTCCTTCCTCAGCCGGCAGGTATACGTAGGGTACAGGAAGCTGCCTGACACCCAGTCCAGGCGCTGGTCTATCTAGCTCAATATTGCCTGCACTGACTGGCAGTGGCTCGCCAGCATCCCAGACAGGGCTCTCTCACTGCCCCACCTGGAGATGTGGGGACTGAAGGTGGGACCGCCCTTCCCCTGCACAGGAGATGCTCTGCCTTTCCCAGGGGTGCCCCTTCCCAGATGGTCTGCCATGGCGGTAAGGGTGCTCCTGATGGACACAAGGAGCTGTTGTGGCCTGAGTCGGACCACTGGGCATTCCAGCTCAGTATTGCTCACACAGGCTGGCAGCAGCTGCCCAGGGTTTCACGTGGGATATGTCCCAGCCCTAACAGGAGATGGCAGGGATTGAGACTGGGGCCTTCTGCATGCAAAGCAGGTGTCCTGCCACTGAGCAACCACCCTTCCCCCCCCCCAGGGTGTACACATTTCTTTTCCCTTTGCACTCTCATGTATATGTACCTGCTGACTCAGGGTAACATTGATGAAGTGGACTCCAGTCCATGAAAGCTTATCCCCCTCAAAAACTCTGGAGATTTTTAGGGTCCCACAAGGCTCTAGATTGCTTTTGCTGAACAGACTCACGGTTACCCGTTTGGAAGACTTTAACATTGTGACTAGAGTAGCTTGCATAGTCAGGAAAGGCTCCTGAGGGACAGCCATTTGCACCCCAGGCGAAAAGAGCCGCTGTGCCAGCCTGACACTTTTTGTGCTTGGAGGACAGGCCTGGGGGCGGGGGCAGGGCAGAAGAGTTGGAACTCCGCAGATGGGGAATGTTTTTGCCCCATCTTGATCCCCTGTCTTAGGTATGGTGAACCTTTGGCAGCCCTCCAGAGGCTGCTCAACTGCAACTCCCATCAGCCCCATCATTTCCCTTGCTGCAAATTCCTTTGGAAAAATCTGTTTCTTCTCTCATAATGGTCCACTCTTTAGCAGAGCTTGGAAAAGTTACTTTTCTGAACTACAACTCCCATCAGCCCAATCCAGTGGCCATGCTGGCTGGAGCTGATGCGAGTTGTAGTTCAAAAAAGTAACTTTTCCAAGCTCTGCTCTTTAGAGAGCCTCTCTTCCTGTTAGGGTGGTGGGGAGAAACCATTTATATAGTGACTAAACATAGCAATGTGTATCTGTTGTATGATACACTCTGAGTTCTTGATTGATTGATGGGAAGCTTTCTCCATCTCTCTCTCTCTCTCTCTCTCTCTCTCATCTCTTTAAGTGGTAGTTGGTACTACACATTCCTGTGTTTAAACAGTAGATTCGAAATAAACAATGATAGCACATTGTAAAGACAAAGAAACAGAACTTGAGTTACTTCAATTCTGTCATTTATGACCGCTTGGAGTGTTTATTTGTGTTTAAAAAGTAAAACAATACGAACTGCAAAGTGTAATATTTTTGTTTGGTAAGTGCAAATTTTAGTTCATACATGAAATATTTTACTGAATTTGAATAATGTCTTTAAAACTGAAATTTATTCTTTTTTAATTGTTAATTGTTTGTTTTAAAACTAAAGAACAAATCAAGAAAATAAAACATTGCATCAGGGGTACGATTTAGTAGTTAGCTAAATTGTACCTTTTGCAGATGTTTCGGTTTTATTAAAATTCACTTATTAGTTACTGGACAATTATTTACATAAAATATTATTATATCAGACTGTAACCAAAGGATCAAAGTTCAAACTGTTAGGTAGATATAAAAACTATTGAATAAATGGTTGTGCTTTTTTCTGCAGGAACTTGGAGGAAGTTTTTGTCGTATAGAGGAGGGGGGTGTTAAAAAATTATCCGCCCCAGGTGTCAAATACGCTAGGTACGCCACTGCTGACAGCCACAGCCACCCCTGGACTGGTTGTAAGTAATGAGGGAAGCAGGTGAGGACTGCCAAGGACAGACAGTGCCCCACTTGTCCTGAAGGATTAGCCTGCAATGGTGAGAACATATGCATTATATTCCTATGATCCTTGAGAAACATATTCAAGGATACAATAAGAGGGTTCATCCCCAGCAAAAACAACGCACCCAACCGAAGGCGAACACCAAAACAAAACATTCAGTCATTGGTGCCACTGAAATGCTGTCCAGCCAGCCTTTAAAAAGCCATCTAAACGCATTCCGATCATCACATCTTGTGGCTGTGAGTTCCATAAGTTCATTGTGTGTTGTATGATGAAGCATTTCTTTTTGCCTGTCCTGAATCTACTGCCAATCTATTTTATTGGGTGATTCTCAGCTTCTATCTTTTTAGAGAAGCCTGTCACATGTCCCACCCCACCCCATCCCACCCCCATTGGCCATCTTCAGTTTAAACTTTAGTTTCTCATTATAGGTGAATTGTGTGAGAGAGTGTTGAGACTTAGAGGAGGAGAGGTTTATGGCAACAGTGCTATTTCAAAACTTTGTGGTACAGATTCAGAACATTTTGAAAGGAGCTTGTGCTTTGGATATATTCCTGGTGGGAGGAAGCAAGGTTATTTTAAGAGTATTTGTTGTGGTTACATTTTCAACATCAGAATAACTATAGTCATAATGCAAGCCAAACAGTCATCACTCAGTCCACCCTAATTTTTGCCTTCAGCCATACTTAACAAATGCCCATTTAACTGTTTATCACAATCGCCACTTATAGCCAGATTAGATGCAATGCTTAGGCAGCCATGTGTTATTTATTTATTAATTATTAGATTTATATCCCACGTTTTCCTCCAAGGAGCCCAAGGTGACGTTCATGGTTGTCTCTCCACTGCAATTTATCCTCACACCAACCCTGTGAAGTAGGTTAGGCTGAGAGGCAGTGACGGGTCCAAGGTCACCCAGTGAGCTGAGTGAGGATGCAACCCCCGTCTCTCAGGTCCTAGTCTAATACTCTAACCGCTACACCACATTCAAGTATTTGTCCTGTCCATGAATAAAGCAGGTGGTGGTGGGTCTACTTTTTACCATACAGGCTACATGCAGTTAAGGTGCTCCTTTATGCATTGCTCAAAAAAGGGGACAAAAGTGGACTATAATTTGCATACAACTTGCATATTCTGTTTTTTATATATGGATGCAAATATAGAAATAATTACTATAATTTACAATACATGTCACCACCATAGTGGGGAACAGGACTGTGGCCAGGTGACCAGTGTGTGGCTGCTCAGTCTGCTGTGTGCCGGCATTGCTAAATGTTGATGGGCAACCTCAAGGCACCCCCTTCTTAGGCAACCTTTATCTTTAAATCAGCGTTGGGCAAGGCAGCTCTTCAACCAGTAGCTGCTTGACACTGGGTGTCCACCATGTTTTATCTTCCACAATGCAATGCCCAGGGAATGCTACTGGACACAGTGGCTGCCAAAGGGAAGGGCTAGCTCAGCAGCAGAGTGCCTGCTTTTGCATGCAGAAGGTCCCAGGTTTGACCCCTGGCCTTTCCAGCCTCCTCTCTGAAACCCTGGGGAGCTGCTGACAGTCGGCCGACCCTGTAGCCACCTTTCCTTGTTAGGTGGGGCAGCCACATTTCTAGGTGGGGCATGGGGGGGGCGCATAGTCCCAGCCAATCAATCCCTCCCTCACTGGTGGAGAGGATGTGAGGGCCAGGCCAGAGGAAGGGAAAGGCAGTGACCTTCCCTGTCACTCCTTCTCCATCCATAGATTGTATCAATTTACATTCATGAAGTTTAATCCGTTGGATTGCCGTTTTTAGAGAGATCCCTGGTGATTGGAGGGAGTTATCAACAGAGGGCAAATTATGTCCCCTGAAACTTGCGGGACGGTGTAAAAGCCGGAACGGAATGGAACAGGCCGGAATGGACCCTTTATAAAAGATATTGATGCCAAAAACACTGGGATGTGTTAGAGACACTTGAGAACAACATTTAGGAACAAAAACCATTCCGATAGGATTTTTATTAACCCTTTAACAACCAAAATGTCCTCCTGAATAGAATGAAACAGCCCGGAACGGCGACTTCCCAGTGAGCCAGACCCACCAAATTCACCAGTCCAACATGACTATATGGGATGCATGCAATAAGACACAAAACTTCCACGAAAACCATGTTCCGATACCCATTCCAGGCTATAATACGCTTTTACGTAAAACAGCCCGGAACGGCGACTTCCCAATGAGCCAGACCTCCCAAATTCACCAGTCCCACATGACTACATGGTATGCATGCAATAAGACACAAAACTTCCACATAAGCCACGTTCCATGCAATAATACATCTTTCTGAACAGAGCCCAGAACAACACCTGAACCAGCCAAGTCAATCAAATGCACCAGTCATGTATAACTGTATGAGTCAATGCTCTGGGCCACAAGCTTTCACAGCAACCACTTTCACTTGCATACACACAAGCAAAGATCTGTGCTATGCGCTCCAATTGTTTTCAATGGTATATAGCCAAATATAACTTCAGTTAATTTAACAACAGAGACAAATTTCATTTGATGTCAAATTTAAATTGGTACTGCTGAAAGTTAAGGGCACACTTCTGTATTTTTGTGAATACTTTGATTCTCTTATGTTATTGTAATATATATTAAATATGACCTTTCATTCCAACGAGCGGTAGTGTTTATTTATAAATTATACAGTCATCTACACAAAACATCCTGAATGAAATGTTGATAGCATGCAAATTTAACTGCAAAACAAATTGCTCCATTAAATATTGTTACTTAGTTGGCAGCTCTAGTAATGATTAATGAGGTATGTGTGTGAAAACAATATAGTACATTGTTGTTTTTCTTTCCTAGCAAGGTTTTTGTAGTACACTATACTAGTATTGAATGCAACTACAGATAGCTTTGGGTGCTAGAGAATAGCTGCAGTTTACTCTTCTTCCCACTAGGGGCAATATAAGATCTGCTGGTCTCTGCAGAGGCAGGATGATTCCTTTTTTCAGACCAAAAAGGCAGCAGCCCAGGTATGCTATATTTATACTGTGGAGGTGGCTCCGTGGCAGCAAGTAGTGTCTTCTCTCATTACCTACAGCAGAAAAGCCATGAGTAAAAGCCAGCTGACTTGCCCTTCCAATCTCTCTTTCTCTCTCTCCCCCCAATTCACCAGCCATTCGCAACCTGGTAGCAGCACCAATAGTGCTGCTTAGAGGACCTACAAACAGCAAGAAAGGGTATTGCTGATCACCCCAGAGGTTCCTGGGTCATCCTGTGTTATCTCCCATTTCCCAACAAAAGGAGAGGCAGCAACATGTGGGACTGGTGAATTTGGTGGGTCTGGCTCGGTGGGAAGTCGCTGTTCCGGGCTGTTTTATATTGAAGTGTATTATAGCCCGGAACGGGTATCGGAACGTGGTTTTCATGGAAGTTTTGTGTCTTATTGCATGCATCCCATGTAGTCATGTGGGACTGGTGAATTTCAGAGGTCCGGCTCACTGGGAAGTCACCATTCCGGGCTGTTTCATTCCATTCCGGAGGGTATTTTGGTTGTTAAAGGGTTAATAAAATCCTATCGGAATGGTTTTTGTTCCTAAATGTTGTTCTCAAGTGTCGTTCTCAAGTGTCTCTAACACATCCCACTGTTTTTGGCATCAATTTATTTTATAAAGGGCCCATTCCGGCCTGTTGCGTTCCGTTCCAGCTTTTACACCGTCCCGAAACTTGCACCATCATTTCAGCTTGGCCCAAAACGAGAACTTAAGTTACTGAGTGTTTGCCTGCTTCGGATTGGTTACCTTCTGTTGAGCAAAAGATAATTCTTCTGAGCATGTGCTGAGTATCTCCCCCTGTTCCTCCAACCTCTCTCTGCGAATGTGCATTTGAAAAGGCAGTACTTTCCTTACATGCAGTTTGGAAGCTGGGGCAGGGTCACACTCCCGACATTGTTATATTCCAACTGTGTACATTCCTATGGGCCAGTTCTAAGCACTGAGGGTCCTGGCTGGACTCCCCAGCTTCTGCTCTCTGTGGGGCCAGTGTGAAGGGATGAAAGGCCCAAGTGAAAGTGGAGAAAAGGGTCTCTCTGTCCCCAGTGGTCTGGAAAGCCCATCGCCACAGCCAGGCCTTCCAGGAACAGCCCTTCAAAGAGGAGTGGCGTTTGCTTTGGCCAGGAAAAGGGGTCAACACAGACATTTGGGGGCCTCTGATCCCAACATCACGTCAGACAGGGGCCTAGAGAGGAACCTGGGAAAAGGAAGGGTGGTATTAGTGGGCCAAGGATAATTACTGGGGGAAAGTGAAAGGAGAAGGAAACAAAATTTGAACGAGGAAACTGAATAAAGTTCTTTGATTCTGTTTTGCCCTCCTCCCCCACCATCCCTGCCAGTTCTCAACCTACTTTAGGCCACCTTGTACCAAGTGTAGGATCCATACCTCGAGACAAGATTTAGCGTTGCCTTTTTTATTAATTAGCAGCGACAACAACTCATTTTCGGCTGGAGCGTCTTCAGCCAGTAACACCACGCTCCAGGGATCGTCTCTAAATTCCTGTCCCAATGCTTCTTCTCAGGAAATGTCTCCAAATTGCCAAAATCATCACAACCTCTTTCAGGGGAACCCAGGAGTTTTGGTGTCCAGTTTGCCATTTCTCCCCTCTAGCCCGTACAGACCCCGACACCCTGCCAGAGAAACTTGTCATGTTGAGTCTCCTCAGCCCACACACGGTTCTAATGTTTCATTCTGTCTTTCCAGGATCTCCCCCCTTCTCTCTCTCTCTCTCTCTCTCTCCACCTCATTTTCATTCTCTCCTTTTTGCCGTGGACGTGGATCCAGCTGGACCCCAGACAACTGGATGCAGGACGCTTTCTCCTGCTCCAGATCCCAGGAATATACAACGGGAGCTGAGCTCATGGATAAAAATATGTCTGCGAGTCTCCAAGGGAAAGGAGAGCAAGAAAACAAGAGTGTGAGAAAGGGAAAGTTCAAGTGCAGGCTGGAGCTGGGGGTCAGGGATGAGGAGGGATTGGCTGACGGGGGCATGGTTGGGGTAGGGGGGATGGGGTGGTCAGACAAAGCAGGGTGGAACTGTGCTTAGTTTCCAGGTGCCAGGGTTTTAGAATGTATCTGGTAGCAACATCCTCTTGCTGCTCAATTCTGTAGGAAAAGCACTTTACACACGCTCAGAGGCACACTTTGCTGTGTTCTTGACTGACACATTCTTTTTTTTCTTTTTTTTTTATGGACCAAGAATCTGCTTAAGCACTGGGCAGCAACAGAAACACAACAGGTCACATTTTCCTCATCAGCGCCAGCCAAAGAGTCTCCTTTGGATTTTCTGCTTCTCAGGCAGCTTGTTCAAAATATTGCCTGTTCCTTAATAGCCAGAGTGTCTGCGGTGGTTCAAAGGTTGTACCAGGACCAGGGAAACCCAGGTTCAAAGTCCCCTGTCAGTCATGAAGCTCACCAGGTGATCTCGGGCCAATCATTGTTCTCTTAGCCTAGCCTACCTCATAGGGCTGTTGTTAGGATAAAATGGCAGGAGTGGGGGTAGAGAATCATGGACACCACCTTAAGCTCCCTTGGGGGAAAGTGGGCTATAAATTGAGTCAACAACTGAAAGAGGTAGCAATCCGAACTTCAGCCAGAATGGCCGAAAGCTGAGGTGAAGAGAGTTGCCCTGCCTGTTAGGAAGCAACTGAGGGCCGTTGTCAGAGTAAACTCCTGGTATATGCATGTGGGGGAACCCACCATCAAAATGTCATCAGACAAGGCCCTTAGGTTTCCAAGCTTGTTTCCGTGGCAACCCAAAGGCCACGAGCCAGTGTGGAAGGGAAGGTCTGTTTGTCCAGACGGCTGTTGCCGAGTGACCTTTTCCGTCAGCTTGTTGTAAGCTCAAGCATGTCCCTGTGGGAGTCTTGTCTTTGGATTTTTGACACAGAAAGCTGAGGGAAGGCTCATGTTTTACTGGTCTTGGCTTGGCCTGGGTATACAACCTGGGGTCTCTCTCTCTTTGAGGGGATACCCGCGCAGCAAGGGAATGGGGTTGGAGCCAGCATTCCTGGCTTGTTTTCCAGGGAGCTGTCAAAGCATGAGCCTAGCCAGAGGTTGCCAGGAATTGGCGGAGCCAGAAAGATAATAAACCCTGCACCAAAGACCCTGGGAGTTGCCATCATCTCTGGCTGAGCCCGAAGAGACAAGGGAGGTGTGTGTGTGGGGAAAGAGATGTATCTATTTCTCTGTGCAGCCTGAACAGGGAGCTACTCCAGCATGGGAGAGGCTCCCTCTAGAGGTCAGACACTTAGGCCACTGATCCCAAGCTGTGCTTCAGCATGCCAAAGCTTTGAGGCAGTGGTTTGGAAGAGTTTCTCCCTTCAGGGAGCTTTTTAGTGTTATTTATTTGTTTATTTTCGCTAGGGTAGCCTCTGAGTTCCCTCCATGGGAAAACAACTTGTCTTCCAGGGACCTCTGAGCTTCCGCAGAAGCTTTTCAAGGCCTCCTCAGGAAGATGCAGCCTGGGAAGGGCCGTAGCTCATTGGTACAGCATCTGCCTTGCTCTGTTATCTCCAGGTAGGACTGGGATAGACTCTTGCCTGAAGCCCTAGAGTACAAGGTGCCTTAGACTGAGTCAGACCCGCTGGTCCATCTAGCTCAGTATTGTCCACACTGACTGGCAGCAGCTCTCCAGGATTTCAGGCAGAGGTCTCTCCCAGCCCTACCTGGAGATGCCGGGGATTGAACCTGGGACTTTTGGCATGCAAGGCAGATACTCTGCCACTGAGCCGTGGCCTTGCCCAGTCACGAAGTGGATCTGGTAAGAAGGCACCTGAGGAAGTGACCTCATTCTGCCTAATGTAGGGCTTCTCCTGATGCCCTTCCCCCAGCCTCTCTTTTGCCCCCAACCATAGTCGGAGGCAGCATCTTCCAAATATCAAACCGCAGGAAGGGAGAATGCTCTTAAACTCAGGTCCTCCCTGTGGGTTTCCCATGGGCTACTGCCTGGTCACTGTGAGAACAGGATGCTGGACTAGATGGGCCATTGGTCTGATCCAGCAGACACTTCTTATGTCCTTATATTATGTTCTTATGATTCCATGAGAGCCAGTGTGGTGTAGTGGGTAAGGTGTTGGACTATGACCTGGGAGACCAGAGTTCGAATCCCCACACAGCCATGAAGCTCATTGGGTGACCTTGGGCCAGTCACTGCCTCTCAGCCTCAGAGGGAGGCAATGGTAAACCCCCTCTGAATACCGCTTAACATGAAAACCCTATTCATAGGGTTGCCATAAGTCGGAATCGAGTTGAAGGCAGTCCATTTACATTTTTATGACTCCACTTGGTAGTTCTAGCGAGAAACACATATAGCCCTCAAACTTGATCACTTTTGTTCTAGAGGGCAGGACAATTATGAGTTCCAGTCAGATTAGCCAACACATTCAGCATGAGCATATGATGTTACAGTGCCCCAGAAACCTTTATCATAGACAGATCAGTGGTGATGGGGAAAGCTATCCAGAGTCAGTTTAAAAACAAACAAACATGTCAGCCTACTGACAACAGCTTGCCTGTTGGCCTTCCATATTTTATTCATTTAAATAATTTTTATTCCATTCTTCAGCCAAAAAATGCTCCCAGTGCACCTTACACAAGATCAATAAAATCTAAAAGGCACAACAGAAAAGGAAAAAGAAACCCTGGTGACTGGAGAGCCAGGGTTGTTCCACTGTACCCCATGGTGGGAGCTTCAGCCCTCCCTATCTGGCCATTAGTGCTCCACCCTAAGCCATGCCCACTCTACCCAGACCACGCCCCTCACCAGCCCTGCTCTGCCCTCTCCTTGAGTGCCTTTGCCTGGCTGGAATGTGACACTGAACAGCAGTAATGCCTCATGCTGCCTCAGCAGAGGATGGAAAGATGTGTGGGCCTAGAAAGCCACAATTTTTGCATGGCTGGAATGTAGACTTCTGTACAACGGTAAGAATCTGTTGCTCTGCTTACTTTTGCCTCTGGCCCCACCCACTCCTGGCATGCGGCCCCCCGGAAGATTGACCTCGAGGAAATGTGGCCCTTAGCCTGAAAAAAGGTTCCTCACCCCTGTACATCTTTTCCCTTGCATGGTGATACATTAGTCACAGCAGTAAGGACTGTGGTGCAATTGCTAGGGGGGCTGCGTATATGTTGGCGAAAAAGAGGAAAGGTGTTTCCAAATAGAGAGGGTGCTGATTTGCATCCAGTTTGCATATACTAATTCCTATGTATTAATGCAAAGCTGGAAATAATAGCAGGGAACAAGACTGTGACCAGGGTGCACCTGCTCAGTCTGCTGTCCAGGTGCTGCTAACTGTTGATGAGCATCTTCAAGGCTCCCTCCCATCCTACTCTCCCTTCTTAAGGGTTCTTTATCTTTGAATGGGACTTGAACTGGAGGTTGCCTTCAAAGAATCCTCAGCAATGTAGGACATATGACCCACCTAGCATTTGGTAAGGATAAGCATATCTGCCCATTTTGGTTTTTCACGTTTCCAATCTTAAGTCAGTGCTGTTTTCGCTAAAAAAAATGAGGTGCTGGTACTTGTGCCTTCATAAAAGCTCTGTGGATGCCAGCACAAAATGGTTGCCGTGGGCAGGGAAATAAGAGGTGCCAGTACTCCGTACCAGTGAGTTCTGTCACAAGAAAAGCCCTGAGTTCAGTATGCTTCCATATGAGCAGAGCTTGGAAAAGTTACTTTTTTTGAACTACAGCTCCCATCAGCCCAATCCAGTGGCCATGCTGGCTGGGGCTGATGGGAGTTGTAGTTCAAAAAAAGTAACTTTTCCAAGCTCTGCTATGAGTCTGTGATTTTTTTTTTAAAAGCACTCATGAAAATTCAGCAGCACTTAATGCAATTTTTTCTCATATATACACACTAGGCGGTTCACCCCTGTGCACTTTGTGTGCTACCCCCACCCCAAGTGCTCCCAAACCACACCACCCCCAGCGTTCACAAACCACTACCACTCTGGTGCTCCCAACCCTCCCAAGGCACTCCACTCTCCTCGCCAGCCTCCTTGCAATGCCCCCAGTGCCTCCAGGCATTGGTGCATGTCAACCACGCCATGGGCCTGTTCGTGCTCCCTGGCCACTTGCCTCATCTGTTCTGCTGCCACCCCATGCCACCTCCTCCCCTAGACAAACTCCACCACTGTGCAGTGTGCTTAGGCCGCATACCAGCTTCCTGCCCAGGCGATTGCTCCCACCTAGGTCACTTGCCCACTAAGGCCTTCACCACCACCTTGCCTGCTTGCCGAGGTGGGCGGAGCAAGCGGCATGCAGGTGTGGGAGGCAGAAGTCTCCATGCTGTAATTTCCAGTGCCACCTTCTGGGGGGTTGCAAACTACACAGCATGACACATTTTTATTGTGTGTGTGTATCTATATATATCTTTGTATGCAATTTTGCCTAATATACACTGTTTTTTGCTTAGCAATTTCCCCCAATACAGTAGGGCCCCGCTTCCCAGCGCTTCACTTCCCGGCGTTCCGCTAACGCGGCGGCTTTCGTTTTCTATTTTAAAACTGATTTTTGCTCTTTTGCGACGTTTTTGCGTCGTTTTTGCGTGACAGCCCCATTATAGTCTATGGGTTCCGCTTTACGGCAATTTCCGCTTTACAGCGGGGGTCCGGAACGGAACCCGCCATATAAGCGGGGCCCTACTATATAATTCATTTTTAAATGCAAACTTTACCATAGTATATGCATTTTTGTACACCTTACCTGGCTGGAGAACTGCATTGCAAAATTCAAAGAAGTGCGAATTTCAAAGGATGGCTGTGTTTCGGTTCAGGCATTGTTTTGGGAACAGCAAAATAGGCAGGTTCATCTTTAAATGCAAACTGAATCAAATATTCTCCCCCATCCTTGGCATTTGCTGAACATTCTAACAGACACTGGAGGAATCAGCAACTCTGTATTTTGCTGCTTTGAAGGAACAGAGTGTTATGTGTGTGTTTGGAAACATGGCAGTCGAAACAATGTCAGTCAGGCTCGTTGAAAAAACAGCTTAGCCTTGCATTTGTCAGAAGCTGCCTGCTTTTTAAATCAGGACCCAAATCGAGGCCTCTGTAGAAGAGGCCAGTTTTGGAAATTGCAGCACGATGGAGCTTGGGAAGGAAAAAACAGACCCAAAATAACAACAATAACAATATGGAATCCCACCTTCCTATCCCAAAAAAGGATCCTTCTCTTTTTCCTCCAGGCCTGACATCATTCCAGAGGGAAGGATAGAAAGATCTGTTGGTTTTGGTTCTCTTCGTTTCTCATTTTTTCCAATCTTAAATTCAGTTCTCCGCATTTCTGCAGCAATTTGAGAATTTCTTGTTTTTAAATCCTCATGAAAATTTATCAACATTTCAGTGTGAATTTCTCCTAATAAACACATTTTCGTATGCAGTTTTGACTAACATGCACATTTTTGCAAGCACGTTCTCCTAACGTAATGTATTTGTGTATGTTATTTCCACTCACATATTCACATTTTCCCCTAATCGATGCATTTTTGTAAACGTTCCTTGGCTGGAGAACTGCACTGCAAATTTGAATATGTGCAAATTTGGAAGGACGGCTGTGTTTCAGTTCTTTTGTTTTGGAAAGTGCAGATTTAATAGATTTGGCTTTTAATGGAGACTGAGTTGAATTTCTTCCCCATCCCAACCCCCAGATAAGCCATACATATTCCAAGCCATGATTACATGGCAAAAAGAGCATGTTTGTTGCCTCAGAGCCATTATCACTGGTAATTTACACCACAGATGGATAACCGAAGAACATAGGAAGCTGCCTTATGCTGAGTCAGTCCATTGGTCCGTCTAGTTCAGCTGTGGTAAACTTTTGGCCCTCCAGATCTTGCTGAACTACAACTCCCATCAGTCCCAGCAAGCAGAGCTTGGAAAAGTTACTTTTTTGAACTACAACTCCCATCAGCCCCAGCCAGCATGGCCACTGGATTGGGCTGATGGGAGCTGTAGTTCAAAAAAGTAACTTTTCCAAGCTCTGCCAGCAAGTATGGCCAATGGCCAGAGATGATGGAAGTTGTAGTTCAACAACATCTGGAGGACCAACGGTTCCCATGCCTGAGACAGCTCAGTATTCTCTATGCTGACTGGAGTGTGTGCCTTTAGCTCACAGGAACTGCTTCCCATATGACTGATTGGAACACGGGAAGTAGCCTTATAACAAAGTAGACCTTTGGTCCTAAGAACATAAGAAGAGCCCTCCTGGATCACGACAGTGGCCCATCTAGTCCAGCATTCTGTTCTCACAGTGGCCAAACAGACGCCCATGGGAAGCCTGCAAGCAGGACCTGAGTGCAAGGGCACTCTCCCCTCCTGCGGCTTCCAGCTACTGGTATTCAGAAGCATACGGCCTCCGACCATGGAGACAGAGCATAGCCATCGTGGCTATTAGCCATTGCTAGCCTTATTTATGAATTTGTCTAATCCTCTTTTAAAGCCATCCAGTTTGGGAGGCATCATTATATCCTGTGGGACTGAAGGCCATAATTTAACTATGCTCTATGTGAAGAATATTTTTCCTTTGTTCTGAGTCTTCCAACATTAAGCTTTGTTAGATACGAGTTCTAGTGATATGAGAGAGGGAGAAAAACTTCTCACTCAGGCCAGATTATTTTATTGCAGGCACCAACCAGCTTTTCTCTGAAGGGTTTCCCCTGTTTTATTTCATTTTCTAACATGGCTGATCGCTGTACCAAGAAAACCCAAAGATTGACCTCAGCACATAATGATGGAGGCATGAATTTAACAACAACAAAAAACAACTTGACTTGCCTAATTTATTCTCACAACAGCATTTGGCCTTTTGCAAATCTCAGAAGAATTTGGCTAAACCCACAAATTTGCTCTCAGCCATAAATTACGCGAGGCATGTAACAACCGAGAACATAATAATAATTTTGATCTGCATAATTTATTCTGACAGCAACATTTTCAGCAACCGTGCCAAAAAGAATAAAAAAGGGCAATGAATTAAAAAGGGTCTGTGGGGGAGAAGAGGGAAAGGGGCCTGCCCTGTGGAGCAGAGATGCGGAAGGCAAGAGGGAACTATTGCACAGAGCAGAAGCCCACGCCCCAAATGAAAGCCCTGCTCTAGAAAGGCTGCCTTCTCAGTTTCTGAACTTGCAGCAGACACTGCCTACAGCAGGTGGGAGGAACCTCAAGCCAAGGGGCCAAAAGCAGCCCTCCAGAGCTTTCTGTATGGCCCTCAGGAGAACTCTCTGCAGGCCACACTCCTCACTGTTTCTGTACTGCAGAAAAGCAGTATATAAATAAACTGCAATGACGATGATGACGACGTTGCGGCTCCCATTCCAAAACACCCCAACAAGGCTTCTCATTCAAATAAAATGGAAAATGGATTGCCTTCAAGTCGATCCCGACTTATGGCGACCCTATTGTGAGCAATAAAAACAATCAATGCCTTCCTGTTAAACATTACCTCGCTACTCGTGTAGACTGACTTTGCCTGTTAAACTGGTTTTACAGGTCATAAAATGGCGCTGGGCAAGGAGACAACGCCCGAAGGGAGAAGGGTGGAAAAGTGCCAAACAAGCCTTATATGGAAAAGTTTGGGAATGAGGAAATGGGCTGGCTAAATAGATAATGTATGCATGAGGCATGTGGTGCAAAAGGTATAAAGCCTGGCTGCGTCCAGGAAGTGGCAGACTCGGCCTGGTTCGTTTCTCCACTTGCGCAAGTGTTTCAATAAAACTTGGTTTTGCTTTTTAAAGTCGTTTCGTCGTTCCTTGAGTAATATTGGAACACTGTACTTGGGAGCGAACCCTCGCCTAACAATCAAAGTAATATTGTGGGCGTTTATTACAAGTGGCGACCACGAAGGGACAGGTTTCTGTGCGCCGCGGCGTCCCGGGGCAGCCCCCGAACAGAAAAGAGCGCTCCGGACCCCGTTGAGATCCGTTCCAGGAGGGAAGCGATTGTGCTGGGGCACCGGGGCTGGCACCGAGCCTCTCCATAGAAATCGAAACGAGCAAAACCAAGTTTTCGGGAAGGGTAAGTCGCCTGGAAGGGCTGAAGGCTTTGTGTGTGTGAAAGGGTGTGAGTGGATGTGCGCATGAGACGGGAGGTATCCTAACGGTTATCCCAAAGTGAATGTGGACCGGCCAGTAGTGCGGTTCCCACGTCCTCGTGAGAGGCTGGGCCACGACAGCAGGGAAGCAAAAGTCATCTGTTCAATTGTCTGTTCTGTGTAGGGTCGGGAGGAAAAGGGATTGAAAATATCACCTGTACACCGACTGGGAGAAGGGAATAAGGATACAGACAGACGAGGTGGTCACCTGTAGGGTTGGCTTTGTCTCAGACACCAGTACCACGGAATGGGTCAGGGTGCATCAAAAGCGACTGGCAAAGGGGCCCCTCTTAAGACCAAACGCAAAAACCAACAGACACTGGCAGTGTGGTCCAAGACGCCACTAGAATGTATTTTGGGGAATTTTCTACATTTTAAGATTTCTGTTATTTCTTCTGGGGGGCCGGTGCCTACCCCAGAGAAATTAGAACAACTTTGTATGATTGATTGGGTGGAGTTGGGAATTTTCTGGCCGCCGGGAGGAACATGGGATCAAAAGAAAGTTAATCGCCTTGTCTCCACTCTGTATGATGCCTTACCGGAAGCGGCCGATTCCTGGCATTATGCAGAGGGCTGGCAGGCGATCAGTCATCACCCCCCTGAAGAATGTGCGCTGGAGATGGTCGGGACTCAGTGGAAGGGGAAGGCTACAAGAAAGCCGGTCCTTAATGATACCAAGGATTTTCAGATCCAGGGAATGGTCGGTAGGCGCCCACCTCCACAGGATGGGGGTGCGGGGGGCCCTCTGGCGGTTATAGAGAACCCTCCCCCTCCGGCTATTCCTCCCCCTAATCCACCCCCTTATTTGGTTCAGCCAACCCCGACGGCGCCCCCTAGCCCGTATGATGACTTACACCGCACTTTGGAAGAGATTGCAGCGTCTCAGCGGGCCCGGGATAGGGAGACTGAGAAGATGCTAGATTTATACAAAAAGCTGGCAGAACAGAAGAAAGATTCCTTGCCAGAAGCAACGGCAGAAAAACGCCGTGAACTTTTTGAATGATTGAGACAGCCTGATGGCCCTATGCAGTTAAGGTGTGGGAAGCAACTCCCAGAGTATCCATTTACTTCCCTAGATTGTGACCGGATGGGCCCTCGAAGGTATAGGTCCGGCTCTGTGTCGGATCTACCGACTTTCCTGGCCCCTATGTGGGAGGTATTGGATGCAAATGCACAAGTCGCATTTGTACACGCACCCTTTTCGACCTCTGATTTGTTTAACTGGAAAAATCAGATGCCAGGACTGAGAGAGGATCCGGACAAGCATTATCAAATGTGGGATTCCATTTTTGTTAACCACCATCCTACTTGGGCGGACATTCAAACCTTACTGAATATGCTGCTAACCCAAGAAGAAAAGGGTCTGGTTCTGTCCCAAGCCCAAACAGAGGCGTTAAGAACCCAGCGAGCGGGAGCAAATGCAGCTGATTTAGCTCCTGCTGTGGTACTGCCCAGAGAAGATCCTGGTTGGCTTCCCACCCCGGGAGTGCCACACCCACAATTAAATAACTATAAGCGGCTGATTTTGTATGGAATTCAAAATGCCATCCCAAAACCCATGAATATGGCAAAGCTGTATCAGGTGCAACAGGAATCCAAAGAAACCCCCTCTCTCTTTTTGGAAAGACTGACAACCGCCATGCGGAAGTTTACCTCCCTTGACCCACAGGCACCTGAGAACCAGCGCTTGTTGGTCACCCTGTTCATTGGCCAGAGTTGTAGTGACATTAGACGAAAGTTGCAGAAAGTTGAAGGTGTCATGGGAATGGAATTAGGACAAATCGTGGAAATAGCATACAAGGTGTATGTGAATTGCGATGAACAAGTTAAGATGGAAGAAGGCAAGGTGATGAAGAAGCAATATGGAATGATGGCTGCGGCCATAGCAGAAGGAGTGAACCAGGCGACCCAAGGGGGGCAAAGGAGTCGTCCCCCTCCAAATAGGCCAATGGGGCCTAGACCCCGTTTGGTCCAGGACCAGTGTGTATGGTGTTTGAAGCGTGGACATTGGGCAAAGGATTGCAGGGGGGATAAGGCTCGAACCCCGGTAGAATTCCGGAATGCGGAACATAAGCTGTGGCAGGAGGGAAAAGCAATGGAACAACCCTCAGGAAGATCCAAAGAGGTTCCAAGGGAATTGGCCCAATGGGAGGATAGGGAGGACTCAGACTGAAGGTGGACGGGATATAAGGGGGGCCCGAGGGAAGAACCCATGCTAAAATTAATGGTTAATGGAAGCCCCTTAAAAGGACTAGATACGGGAGCTTCATTTTCAATGATACCTCGAGCCTATTCCCGTCATAAGATACCCCTTACCTCCCAAGTTACCACCGTGATGGGAATAGAAGGAAATAAGCAGAAGATACCAATGTCACGGCCCGTAAAGGTCGCCTTTCATGATCAAGGGGCGGAATTCAGCCATCAATTTTTGATTTCACCAAATTGCCCCCTCCCCATTTTCGGCCGCGACGTCTTAAGCAAGTTATAAATTCGTATCGAATTTGAGAATGAGCTGCATGTGCAAGTTCCTAAACGAAATGAGTGTGCCTTTCAAATGGCACTAGCAGGAATACAGGAAAAACACCCCCAGCAAGAGGACTTGAGGATCCCGGGCGTACATCCAGATGTGTGGGCAAGGAAGGACAATCCGGCAAGGGCAAAAAACGCCATTCCAGTAAAGGTGAAGCTAAAGCCCGGGACCGCTCCAACACCAGTGAAGCAGTTTCCTTTGAGAGCCGAGGTTCGACAAAGTCTACACGAAATGATTACCTTGTTTCTAGAATATGGATGGGTGTACCAAACGACCAGTCCCCATAACACCCCAGTATTTGGAGTCCCAAAAGAAGGACAACCAGGACAGTATAGGCTGGTCCAAGAGAATAATCAACGAAAAGATCCTCGAAGACGTGCCTGTGGTTCCCAACCCCCATACCCTCCTATCACACGTTCCAGCCACATCAACTACATTCACTGTTCTGGACCTGAAAGACACCTTCTTCTCCATCCCACTACATGAAGAGAGCCAGAACTTGTTTGCCTTCCAGTGGGAAGACCCAATGGGGCCACGAACCAGCCAGCTCACGTGGGCCGTGCTCCCTCAAGGGTTCATAAGTTCTCCAAGTGAATTCACAAAAGCACTGCAGAAGGACTTGTCAAAATGGTACGCAAAAGGAAGACCGTCCACCTTGTTGGTTTATGTGGATGACTTGCTGATATGCAGCCCAACGGAAGAAGCCTGAGAGGAAGATGGGAAGCATTTGTTGAATTACTTGCATGACTGCGGGTACCGAGTATCGAAGGAGAAGGTCCAGTGGAACCTGAGAGAAGTGACCTACTTAGGATACCAAGTCTCGGCTCAAGGTCGCCGGCTGTCTACCGAACGGAAGCTGGCTATCTGTGCTGTCCCACCACCACAAGATATCAAAGCATTGAGATCCTTCCTAGGATTGACGGGGTTCTGTCGACAATGGATCCCGGGGTACAGCGAGTATGTTGGGCCGCTGTACGAGTTGCTCAAAAGGGAGTCTAAGTGGCATTGGACTAAGGAGTGTGAGAAGTCATTTCAGAAAATTAAGAACGTTTTGCAACAAGCCCCTGCCCTTGCCTTGCCAAACGGAGGTAAGCCCTATAGGTTATATATTGCAGAATGAAAAGGCATGGCAATGGGAGTGCTGACACAGAAAATGGGACCCGATCATCTCCCAGTGGGGTATTACTCATCCAAATTGGATCCAGTAGCTCAAGGATGGCCTGCTTGCTTGAGGACCATGGCAGCTGCAGCAGTGATATTAACGAAAGCTGAAAAGATCATGATGGGCGCACCAGTGACAGTTCTTGGCCCTCATGATCTCCGAAGGATCTTAGGAGAAGCAGCTTCAAAGGTCTTAAGCCCAAGCTGCCTGACCCAATATGAACAGCAACTACTGGGTCGCCCTGACCTAACGTTAAAAACCTGTAACACCTTGAATCCAGCAACGCTCTTGCCAGAGCCGGGAGAGCTCGAACATGATTGTATTGAGGCCCTGGAAATCATGTTGTGTCCAAGAACTGATCTAACAGACCAACCAATAGAGGGAAGGCATGTGTTTATTGATGGCAGTTCCCGTGTGATAGAAGGGAAACGCAGAACAGGATATGCAGTGTGCGAGGACATGAAGATTCTAAAAAGTGCCCCTTTGCCGTCAACATATTCAGCCCAAGTCGTGGAATTGATGGCGGCCATAGAAGCATTAAGGATGATGAAAGGGCAGAATGTGACCATTTATACGGACTCTAAATACGTATTCCAGACGGCCCATGCATTTTCAATGATTTGGAAAGAACGAGGGTACGTAAAAAGCGGAGGACAACCAGTGGAACACCGGGAGCAGATTATTCAATTTTTGGATGCTATCCAGGAACCCAAGAAGGTGGCGATCGTGCATGTATTAGCTCATGGAAGGGATAAGAACCCGGTATGGAGGCAAGGAAACCAATACGCGGACCAAAAGGCAAAGGAAGCGGCACCTGAAGGTGATAGTGCCAAGGTAGAATTGTGCGCAATCCAATTGCCTCTCCCCACACGAGCACCGGAGTACTCTCAGAAGGAGGAGGAAAGAGCACGAAGTCAAAAGGCTATCCAGTTGGAAGCTGGATGGTGGCAATTGCCAACGGGACAAATCGTTATCCCGCGGCAAATCCTTCGTCAATTGGTACAAGACCTACACGCGCAGACGCACCTGGGAGGAAATGCACTAGGGGATCTTCTAATTCGCCAGATCATTGCGCCAGGATTATATGAAGAGACGAAGAGAGCTGTGTTAAGTTGCGCTATATGTGCCGCAGTCAACCCGGCACCGAAGCCCCCTGCACCGATGGAAGGGAGACAATGGGCATATTATTCTTTTCAGAGGTTGCAAATTGACTTTGCGGAATTGCCTCGCAATCAGGGCTACAAGTACTTGTTGGTGATTATCGATCAATTAACGGGATGGCCAGAGGCGTTCCCCACCCGTAATGCCACTGCAAATACGGTCGCTAAAATCTTGCTGAAAGAAATCATCCCAAGATATTCTTTGCCAGAGACTTTTGAATCCGATCAAGGCCCCCATTTTGTGAGTCAAATTATCAGAAACATCAGTTCCGCTCTGGGGTTCGAATGGAAGCTACATACCCCTTGGCGGCCTCAGTCATCCGGTCAGGTGGAACGCGCTAATAGGACAATAAAGACATTGTTAACCAAGATTTGTCATGAAACATCATTGAAGTGGGTGCAGGCTCTACCTTTGACTTTAACCATTATGCGGAATACTCCCCGGGGAAAGACTAAATTGACACCATTTGAGTCCCTTTTCGGACGACCTCCCCTTGAGTCTCGGCCCCAGACAGGAAGGGCTCCCAAGACAGGGGATATAGGCACAAAGCAGCTGAGAGGATATGTAATTGCCTTGCAGGATGTTCTCTCTTCTCTCCACAGGCATGTTCGAGAGTTCCAGAGACTTCCGTTGAATTTGGCCATTCACGAGTATCGACCTGGTGACTGGGTTCGGATCAAGCAGTGGAAAAAGGAACCACTCCTACCAACTTGGGGACCCGAGAAGCAAGTCGCCCTGGTGACGGAGGCAGCAGTAAAAGTGTTTGGAAGCGATAAATGGATCCACGTTTCCCGCGTAAAGAAGGCTTTTGAACCACTTACTGTGGAGGATCCAAAGGAGAGGGTAGCGAAGGACCCTCCAACTGGAGGGGTGAAAAATCAAGAACCCGAAGATAAGAGGTCTTCGAGGGCCATACCAGGCTCTGACCTGAAACTCCGGCTGAGACGACAGAAGAGTGTTTGATTATAGAGGCGGCCCAGTTACCCTCCGTAGTGCTCCGTCGAATTCGCATTTATGAGTAATTTATCACGGAAAGTGATATTTAAAGTAGTTCCAAATCCCGCAGCTATAAGATTAAATACAGGACAGTCTGTTATTGTATATTGTCAAGGTACCCTCCCAATTCAAATCTATCAGTGGATCATAATAATTAAGACTTTCTTGTTCGCAAGATGAATGTGGATAAGATAATAAGATTTGTAATTTTGGGAATACTCTTAAGTATAACATTTCTATATTGGCATCACAGGATGGATAGTAATTCAAAATCTAAACGGGACAACCGGTCAACACTCACAAGCAATTTGTTTATAAGTATGGCTCAGCAAGTATCTCGAACTTTCAATTTGTCCAGATGTTGGGTTTGTGGGAATCTTAAAGGTTTTGCTAAATGGCCTTGGATGGCAATTCCTCTAAATCCAAAGTGGTTACTCAGTAACAAGAGTGATGTCCATAATGGAACTGGAGAATGGTCTACCAATCATACCTGGGATCTGACATGGGTTCCAATTGGCAGATATTGTCTCCAACAAAACATCTCCACAGGCAATTACATTGGAACTAGTAGATGTAATTGGACGCTGGGATGGCGTGAGTACTGTGCCATTGGTAATTGTCCGGTTACAAATTGTACTACATTCGCCTCCCAATGGAATAACACACATGTCCAACTCATAAATGGGACGTGGTGTTCATGTATCCCTGATGCGCGTAATTGGAGTTCGTGTAGATCCAAGTGTGAAGACACAGATATTCAATTGAATGAGTGCCAAGAAAGGAACCTAACGGTTCCTATGGTCTTGAAAAATCAAGGTTGGCTATGGAAGCACCTTAATGGAACTGTTATTATGGGATTTCCAAACTATTGGGCAGCATGGAATCAGACCAATAATGATACTACATGTACTTACAGAAGTGAATCCCGATTATGGAAGTGTGACTTTATTTTAGGACAAGGATACCGCATTGTCAGAGGCCCTCTTGGCTCAAGGGATACGTATTATATTCCCTATAATAAAAAGTCTCCAAAATTACATACGGTCCCCATGCCAGCATTGAAAGGCCACTATTGGATTTGTGGTCAAAGGGCCTATGCAATCCTTCCCTTGAATTGGACTGGCATTTGTTACGTTGGAGTTATACAGCCACTGTATAGTATAAAAGGTGGAAATGTTAGTCCATTGATCCCCGTGTTCGATGAGGAACCGTCACAAAGAGAAGGACGGTCAATAGATGTTAGTCTAGCAAAAGGACAGGGTAATGGGTGGGGCGATACATGGCCACCCGAAAGGATCATTGCGACTTATGATCCTGCCTCTTGGGCACAGGATGGTACATATGGGTACAGAACTCCAATCTACATGTTAAACAGATTAATTCGATTACAAGCTGTGGTAGAAATGATTACAAATCAGACGGCAGAAGCTTTAACATTGCTTGCTGATCAGTCAACCCAAATGAGAGAAGGAATCCTCCAGAATCGGTTAGCCTTAGACTATTTACTGGCAAAAGAGGGTGGAGTCTGCGGACTCCTAAACCTAACTGAATGCTGTTTAAAAATAGACAACAATGGAGAGATTGTGATGGACATAGCAGATAAAATAAAGAAGCTCGCACATGTACCAATACAAACGTGGAAGGGAATTGACTTGGGTGCTTGGAGTTCTTGGTTCAACTGGTTTGGAGGAATGAAAACGATGATTGTATTAATTGTTTTGATTTTATTAGGATGTATGCTTTTGCCTTGCTTAGTGCCAATAATAATGAATGGCATTCGTAGTATAGCTGATAATGCAGCAGCCAGAAGTAGTATGCAAATGTATGGAAAATAATGTATCAAAGGGTATATGGTGAAGAGCGTCTTCAAGATGCCAACATGGAAGAATCCATGTAATTAAAATTCCATGGGTTCTTAAGGGGGGAATTGTGAGCAATAAAAACAATCAATGCCTTCCTGTTAAACATTACCTCGCTACTCGTGTAGACTGACTTTGCCTGTTAAACTGGTTTTACAGGTCATAAAATGGCGCTGGGCAAGGAGACAACGCCCGAAGGGAGAAGGGTGGAAAAGTGCCAAACAAGCCTTATATGGAAAAGTTTGGGAATGAGGAAATGGGCTGGCTAAATAGATAATGTATGCATGAGGCATGTGGTGCAAAAGGTATAAAGCCTGGCTGCGTCCAGGAAGTGGCAGACTCGGCCTGGTTCGTTTCTCCACTTGCGCAAGTGTTTCAATAAAACTTGGTTTTGCTTTTTAAAGTCGTTTCGTCGTTCCTTGAGTAATATTGGAACACTGTACTTGGGAGCGAACCCTCGCCTAACAATCAAAGTAATATTGTGGGCGTTTATTACACTATGAATAGGGATTTCATGGTAAGCAGTACAGTAGGGCCCTGCTTTACAGCGATTCGCTAATATAGCGGTCTCAATTAGACTAAAGCCCCACTCATACGGCGCTTGTTCTGCTTTTATGGAGGTTTTCGGGCATATCATGCCATTCTATTCAATGGGTTCCACTTTACAGCAGTTTTTGCTTTACAGCGGGGGTCTGGAACGTAACCCGCCGTATGAGTGGGGCCCTACTGTATTCAGAGGGGGTTTACCATTGCCTCCCTCTGAGGCTAGTCCTCCCCAGCTGGCTAGGGCCTGCTCAGCTTGCCACAGCTGCACAAGCCAGCCCCTTCCTTGTCCGCAACTGCGAGCTGGGAGGAAACTGGGCTCCTTGGGACTATACAGCTTGCCCACGGCTGCACAGGGGGCAGGGCACGTAACCCCTGAGCCACTCACTGTGGGGGTGATCATTAGCTGGCCCTTGACACCCAGGAGACACGAGCGGGGATTTGAACTGCCAGGATGGCATCAGGAAGGCTAAAGCTGAGAATGAGCTGAGGCTAGCGAGGGATGATATAAGCAACAAAAAAACTTTCTTCAGCTATGTCCATAGTAAAAGACAGAGAAAAGAAATGGTGGCTCAGCTACTCAATGAGGATGGCAAAATGATAACAGATGACAAAGGCAAAATTGCTCAATTCCTACTTTGGCTCAGTCTTCTCCCAAAAAAGGGTCTATGACCCTCCTGGGAAACAGAAGGGGCAGGATTAGAACTTGAGATTGATAGAGAAATGGTCAAGGAATACCTAATCACTTTGAATGAGTTCAAATTTCCAGGGCCCGATAAACTGCATCCTCGAGTATTGAACGAACTGGCTGAAGGACTCTCAGAACCGCTGTCTATTATCTTTGCGAAATCATGGAGGACTGGTGAAGTGCCGGATGACTGGAGGAGAGGTAATGTTGTCCCTATCTTCAAAAAGGGCAAAAAGGAGGAACTGGGGAACTACAGACCAGTCAGCCTAACATCAATCCCTGGAAAAAACTCTGGAGCAGATTATAAAGCAGTCAATCTGTAAGCACCTTGAAAGCAATGCAGTGATTACTAGCAGCCAACATGGATTTATGAAGAACAAATCCTGCCAAACTAATCTTATCTCATTTTTTGATCGGGTAACCTCCTTGTAGACTATGGGAATGCTGTGAACATAATATATCTCGACTTCAACAAAGCTTTTGACGAAGTGCCCCATGATACTCTGATTAGCAAGCTAGCTAAATGTGGGCTAGATGGAACAACTATCAGGTGGATCCACAGTTGGCTCCAGAATCGTACTCAAAGAGTGCTTATCAATGGTTCCTTCTCAAACTGGGCAGAAGTAACGAGTGGGGTACCACAGGGCTCGGTCCTGGGCCCAGTGCTCTTCAACATTTTTATTAACGACTTGGATAAGGAGGTACAGAGCATGCTTATCAAACTTGCAGATTATACAAAATTGGGGGGGGCATAGCTAATACTGTGGAAGACAGAAAGAAAATTCAAAGGGACCTTGATAGGCTGGAGCACTGGGCTGAAAACAGAATGAAATTCAGCAGGGATAAATGCAAAGTTCTACACTTAGGAAAAAGAAACCAAATGCACAATTATAAGATGGGGGATACTTGGCTCAGCAATACGACATGTGAGAAGGATCTTGGAATTGTCGTTGATCATAAGTTGAATAAGAGCCAACAGTGTGATGTGGCTGCAAAAAAGGGAAATGCTATATTAGGCTGCATTAACAGAAGTATAGTTTCCAAATTGCGTGAAGTACTAGTTCCCCTCTATTCAGCACTGGTTAGGCCTCATCTTGAGTACTGCGTCCAGTTCTGGTCTCCGCACTTCAAGAAGGATGCAGACAAACAGGAACAGGTTCAGAGGAGGGCAACAAAGATGATCAGGGGACTGGAAACAAAGCCCTATGAGGAGAGACTGAAAGAACTGGGCATGTTTAGCCTGGAGAAGGGAAGACTGAGGGGAGATATGATAGCACTTTTCAAGTATTTGAAAGGTTGTCTCATAGAGGAGAGCCAGGATCTCTTCTCAATCATCCCAGAGAGCAGGACACAGAATAATGGGCTCAAGTTGCAGGAAGTCAGATTTTGACTGGACATCAGGAAAAACTTCCTAACTGTTAGAGCCATACGACAATGGAACCAATTACCTAGAGAGGTAGTGGGCTCTCTGACACTGGATGCCTTCAAGAGGCAGCTGGACAGCCATCTGTCGGGAATGCTTTGCTTTGGATTCCTGCACTGAGCAGGGGGTTGGACTTGATGGCCTTATAGGCCCCTTCCAACTCTACTATTCTATGACTCTGGACTCCCAGCCAGGCTCTCCTTCCCACTGGGAGAGGAGGAGATGATTAATTCAGGAAAGCTCAATACAGATTTTGGCAGGTTACTGGGTTCATAAATCAAGAGTCTAAGAGTAGGATCTGAAACATGACCACATTTCTTTGGATGCCTGAACTGTTCAAGAGTGGACAGGTCTCCTTGCCTTTCCCACCTAGCTTTAAAAGGGCAAGGTGTGGCAAGCTCATTCGCGGGATTCTCATCCCAAATAGGAAGGCCGGTACTTCAGCGTGGAGGAAGCCAAAACTGCTGGTGCCAGTGGAAGTGGCGCCAAGTCCTGGGTGACAAAAGAGTGAACTGCCCCTGGGCGCCTCCTCCTTCTGCTGTGACACCCTTCCCATCGACTTGGTGTCTTCCTCGGTACCCAGTGATGCATCTTGCTCTGGGGGCAGGGCAGGGACAAAAGCCGTCACCTTCATTGCCCCATCCCTGAGGCAAAGAGGCTGGGTTCTCATCCTCCCCCCGGGCTAACTCCAGCTCACTCATCTCCTCTGCATCCTCTTCCTTATACTCATCTGTCAAACACTGCCACTCCAATCCAGACCCTGCTGGCACTGAGGGGCTCATCAGGACAATAATTACAATTAAGTTGTTGTATCCAGTGTTACTGTTGACCTGTTAGACATAAGAACATAAGAACATAAGAAGAGCCTGCTGGATCAGGCCAGTGGCCCATCTAGTCCAGCATCCTGTTCTCACAGTGGCCAACCAGGTGCCTGGGGGAAGCCCGCAAGCAGGACCCGAGTGCAAGAACACTCTCCCCTCCTGAGGCTTCCAGCAACTGGTTTTCAGAAGCATGCTGCCTCTGACTAGGGTGGCAGAGCACAGCCATCACAGCTAGTAGCCATTGATAGCCCTGTCCTCCATGAATTTGTCTAATCTTCTTTTAAAGCCATCCAATCTGGTGGCCATTACTGCATCTTGTGGGAGCAAATTCCATAGTTTAACTATGCACTGAGTAAAGAAGTACTTCCTTTTGTCTGTCCTGAATCTTCCAACATTCAGCTTCTTTGAATGTCCACGAGTTCTAGTATTATGAGAGAGGGAGAAGAACTTTTCTCTATCCACTTTCTCAATGCCATGCATAATTTTATACACTTCTATCATGTCTCCTCTGACCCGCCTTTTCTCTAAACTAAAAAGCCCCAAATGCTGCAACCTTTCCTCGTAAGGGAGTCGCTCCATCCCCTTGATCATTCTGGTTGCCCTCTTCTGAACCTTTTCCAACTCTAGAATATCCTTTTTGAGATGAGGCGACCAGAACTGTACACAGTATTCCAAATGCGGCCGCACCATAGATTTATACAACGGCATTATGATATCAGCTGTTTTATTTTCAATACCTTTCCTAATTATCGCTAGCATGGAATTTGCCTTTTTCACAGCTGCCGCACACTGGGTCGACATTTTCATCGTGCTGTCCACTACAACCCCGAGGTCTCTCTCCTGGTCGGTCACCGCCAGTTCAGACCCCATGAGCGTATATGTGAAATTCAGATTTTTTGCTCCAATATGCATAATTTTACACTTGTTTATATTGAATTGCATTTGCCATTTTTCCGCCCATTCACTCAGTTTGGAGAGGTCTTTTTGGAGCTCTTCGCAATCCCTTTTTGTTTTAACAACCCTGAAAAATTTAGTGTCGTCAGCAAACTTGGCCACTTCACTGCTCACTCCTAATTCTAGGTCATTGATGAACAAGTTGAAAAGTACAGGTCCCAATACCGATCCTTGAGGGACTCCACTTTCTACAGCCCTCCATTGGGAGAACTGTCCGTTGATTCCTACTCTCTGCTTTCTGCTTCTTAACCAATTCCTTATCCACAAGAGGACCTCTCCTCTTATTCCATGACTGCTAAGCTTCCTCAGAAGCCTTTGGTGAGGTACCTTGTCAAACGCTTTTTGAAAGTCTAAGTACACTATGTCCACTGGATCACCTCTATCTATATGCTTGTTGACACTCTCAAAGAATTCTAATAGGTTACTGAGACAGGACTTTCCCTTGCAGAAGCCATGCTGGCTCTGCTTCAGCAAGGCTTGTTCTTCTATGTGCTTAGTTAATCTAGCTTTAATAATACTTTCTACCAGTTTTCCAGGGACAGAAGTTAAGCCAACTGGCCTGTAATTTCCGGGATCCCCTCTGGATCCCGTTCTGAATATTGGCGTTACATTTGCCACTTTCCAGTCCTCAGTCACGGAGGAGGACCCGAGGGACAAGTTACATATTTTAGTTAGCAGATCAGCAATTTCACCTTTGAGTTCTTTGAGAACTCTTGGGTGGATGCCATCCGGGCCCGGTGATTTGTCAGTTTTTATATTGTCCATTAAGCCTAGAACTTCCTCTCTCGTTACCACTATTTGTCTCAGTTCCTCAGAATCCCTTCCTGCAAATGTTAGTTCAGGTTCAGGGATCTGCCCTATATCTTCCACTGTGAAGACAGATGCAAAGAATTCATTTAGCTTCTCTGCAATCTCCTTGTCGTTCTTTAGGACACCTTTGACTCCCTTATCATCCAAGGGTCCAATCGCCTCCCTAGATGGTCTCCTGCTTTGAATGTATTTATAGAATTTTTTGTTGTTGGTTTTTATGTTCTTAGCAATGTGCTCCTCAAATTCTTTTTTAGCATCCCTTATTGTATTCTTGCATTTCTTTTGCCAGAGTTTGTGTTCTTTTTTATTTTCTTCATTCGGACAAGACTTCCATTTTTTGAAGGAAGACTTTTTGCCTCTAAGAGCTTCCTTGACTTTGCTCGTTAACCATGCTGGCATCTTCTTGGCCCTGGCGGTACCTTTTCTGATCTGCGGTATGCACTCCAGTTGAGCTTCTAATATAGTGTTTTTAAACAACTTCCAAGCATTTTCGAGTGATGTGACCCTCTGGACTTTGTTTTTCAGCTTTCTTTTGACCAATCCCCTCATTTTTGTGAAGTTTCCTCTTTTGAAGTCAAATGTGACCGTGTTGGATTTTCTTGGCAATTGGCCAGTTACATGTATGTTTAATTTAATAGCACTGTGGTCACTGCTCCCAATCGGTTCAACAACACTTACATCTCGCACCAGGTCCCGGTCCCCACTGAGGATTAAGTCCAGGGTTGCCGTCCCTCTGGTCGGTTCCATGACCAACTGGTCTAGGGAATAGTCATTTAGAATATCTAGAAACTTTGCTTCTTTGTCATGACTGGAACACATATGCAGCCAGTCTATGTCCGGGTAGTTGAAGTCACCCATTACTACCACATTTCCTAGTTTGGATGCTTCCTCAATTTCATATCTCATCTCAAGGTCTCCCTGAGCATTTTGATCAGGGGGATGATAGATTGTTCCCAGTATTAAGTCCCTCCTGGGGCATGGTATCACCACCAACAACAATTCTGTGGAGGAGTCTGCCTCTTTTGGGGTTTCGAGCTTGCTGGATTCAATGCCTTCTTTCACGTATAGAGCGACTCCGCCACCAATACGTCCTTCCCTGTCCTTCCGATATAGTTTATATCCAGGGATAACCGTATCCCACTGGTTTTCTCCATTCCACCAGGTCTCCGTTATGCTCACTATATCAATGCTCTCCTCTAAGACCAAGCACTCCAGTTCTCCCATCTTGGTTCGCAGGCTCCTAGCATTACCGTACAGGCACTTGTAAGCAGTGTCTCTCTTCAAGTGTCTTTGGCACTTGTGGTTAGGCCTGTGGTAATTTTGCTCTTCTGAATTTATATCCTGTGCCCCTGCTCTCACAATGCCTACTTCTAGGCCTACCCCTTTTAAAATTTCATCATTTCTTTGGTTTTTATCCCAGGGGGGAGGCTTATTCCGAACCGGACCTTTCTCAGCTCCTGTCGGGTTTCCCCCCTCAGTCAGTTTAAAAGCTGCTCTGCCACCTTTTTAATTTTAAGTGCCAGCAGTCTGGTTCCATTCTGGTTCAAGTGGAGCCCGTCCCTTTTGTACAGGCCTGGCTTGTCCCAAAATGTTCCCCAGTGCCTAACAAATCCAAACCCTTCCACCCGACACCATTGTCTCATCCACGCATTGAGACTGCGAAGCTGGGCCTGTCTGGCTGGTCCTGCGCGTGGAACCGGTAGCATTTCAGAGAAAGCCACCTTGGAGGTCCTGGCTTTCAGCATCCTACCTAGCAACCTAAATTTTGCTTCCAGGACCTCACAGCTGCATTTCCCCATGTCGTTGGTGCCAACGTGCACCACGACCACTGACTCCTTCCCAGCACTGTCTACCAAACTATCTAAACGACGGGCGATATCCGCAACCTTTGCACCAGGCAGGCAAAACACCTTGCAGTCTACACGCCCATCACACACCCCACTGTCTATGTTCCTAATGATCGAATCACCCACTACAAGGATCCCTCCACCCCCTGGAGATATATCCTCGGCACGAGAGGATAGCTGCTCATCCCCCAAGGAATGGGTCCCTTCTAAGGGATCGTTTCCCTCTTCCTCAGCTGGATGCTCTCCTTCCCCGAGACCATCGTTCTCCATGATAGCAGGAGAGCTATCATCGTTGGAGTGGGACGCAGCTATAACGTCCCTGAAGGCCTCCTCCACACACCTCTCTGCCTCTCTCAGCTTTTCCAGGTCCGCCACCTTGGCCTCAAGGAAATGAAGTCGTTCCCGGAGAGCCAAGAGCTCATTGCACCGAGAGCACACCCACGACTTCTGTCCAACAGGCAGATAGTCGTACATGCTGCAGGTGGTGCAAAACACTGGAAAGCCCCCACACCCCTGCTGGCTTCTTACCTGCATAGTTTTGTTTAAGGTTTATTACGTCAATGGGTTGGAGACTGCGGTTTAGTTGAGGTCAGGGAACAGACGGGCAGAGTGGGGGGCCCTGGCCTCCTCACCCTGCTGCTGAACTCGCTCTGCTGCTGAACTCGCCTTGATGCTTTGTCAGCTGGGGCTCCCTCTAGCTCGTGGAGCAGGCTCCCTCGCTAGGGTGCTCTGACTTTATATGTGTGGCTGGTTCCTCCCAGCTACTGCTGCCAGCCAATGATGTGTTACTTGAGGCTGATGGCTATCAGCTGGGGCTTAACTCTTTAGTATTCTCTCAGGCTTCCTTCCTGAGCGAGGGGCGGGGCTGTTTAAGCTTTTGGCTGCTTTTAATCTCAGCAAGGGGCTGCGCCTTCCAGGCAAGTCTTTTGTGTTTGTTGTTTTCCCACCTAGAACAGCCTGACCTTTCTTTAACCTAGGGAAACAGAGCTTGTGGTTGTGTTTCAGAAAGGCTGAAGCTGCCCTTTTTAGCAAGGACTGAGCTGACTCTCTCCCTGTATGTGTCGGTGGAGTTTCCTTTTCCCCCTTCTCTCCGACTGGAATTTAGCCTTGTTTACAGTGTCCCCTGAAGCTTTCCTGCTAGGGTGGTGTTGAAACCTAGCTTTCTATAGGCTTCCTTCTCCTAGGATCTGTCTCCTAAGATATAGGTTCTTTCAGGATTTGGCTCCTAGCTCAGGGTGACCTTGGGCTGCCCTTATTAGTTATTGCTCTGAGCTGTTTTACTTCAATTAAATAATGGAATAAATGGGAGCTACTTACCCTCTTTTCACTCTGCTGCTTAACTCGCCTTGATGCTTTGTCGTCATGAGTCATGCTTCGGGCACATGGGGGAATAATAATAATAATAATAATAATAATAATAATAATAATAATAATAATAATAGCATTCTTTCTGGTGGGGTGACCAATGCAGAACCCACAGGTGTCACTGTGCACAACAGTAACTCACAGCACCTTTAATTGGTCTAAGTAAATATCCCCCCCAACCAAAAAAACCCAAAGGTCCACAGTGCACAGGAGACTGCTGTTCCTACTTAGTTCCTCTTTGGACTGGCTCAGCCTCTCTTCCGCTGAGCGTGCCCCCTTAACCATGACCACGTTTCTTTGGATGCCTGAACTGGACACCCACCTTCCCTTCCGTTCTGAATAGAGGAGAGGGGCAAAGAAGTTCTCCCTGTGAGCCAGCATAGCAGTGGCTGATGTAGGTCTCTTTCCCCCCATTGTTGGGGATTCTGATGGTATGGGGGGCAGTCATGTCTGCATCGTTTTGTGGACCTGTCCATGCGTATCCGTGGACATTTTTTTTGGCGGCGGGCAAACTGAAACACTGAAAGAAGTCCGGAGCAGGCTAATTTCTCACATGCAAAAAATGAGAGCAGTGTCTATCGATTGGGTGACCTTGGGCCAGTCACTGTCTCCCAGCCTAACCTACCTTACAGGGTTGTTGTGAGGATAAAATGGGGGGCAGAACCATGTTTGTACATCCCCTTTAGCTCCTTAGAGGAAAGGTGGGATATAAATGTGATAGTAATAATAATAATAATAATAATAATAATAATAATAATAATAATATATTTCCCCCCTCATATCTCAGGTTCTCCAAATGCTTGAAACTTAACTTACCCTTTTTTTTTAAAGAAAGCTGGGGATCCGGGGAGAGCAACTGTCCAACTCCACACACACCCTCCTTGGATGACCATAGTCCCATCAGCAGTGGAGGCTACTGCTTCAGGGCTCACGGGGCACTGCCCCAGCCACCTCAGCCTGCCCTCACCTGCCTGTCTTCTTACTTACAACTAAGGAGGGGGGGATTCAATTCAGTTCACAATTACAGCCAAATCTATCAAATCTGTACTTTCTAAAACCATGTGAGAACCACAACACAGCTATCCTTCTAAATTCTCACTTGTCTGAATTTTGCAATGCAGTCCTCCAATCAAATTTACAGAAACGCACATATTAGGGGGAAGTGTGCATAGAAATGAATGTGAGTGAAAATAGCATACACAAATGCATTATATTTGGAGAAATTGCTTGCAAAAATGTGTACATGAGTCAAAACTATGGTCCCAGGCTATGGTCCGAAGGCACATGAGGCCAGCTCCCAGCTGAAGCTAAGCAGGGTCAGGTCTGGTCAGTGCCTGGATGGGAGACCGCCTGGGAACCATATGTAAGCCGCCTTGGGTTTCTACCATGAAAATAATAAATGGAATAAATAAATAAATAAATAAAACTGCATACAAAATTGTGTTAGGAGAATTTCACATTAAAATGCTGTAAGATGTTCATGATGATTAAAACAAAAGATTCTCAAACTGCTGCTGAAATGTAGAGAAATGAATTTCACATTGGGAAAATGAGAAACCAAGAGAACCGAAATTGACAGATCTTTCCATCTCTACTTACAACCAGTCCAGCCTGTCAGCTGCCTCCTCCTCCTCCTCCTCCTCCTCCTTTGTCTGTGTCACCCATGTAGGGATGGGGTTCGCTATCTGATCCCATTCCATTTTTCAGATTGTCAAATGGGCTGCCCATTTCTATTCACTATAAATTTTGTTCCGCTAGTTATGATTCCTGGTTCTCCTTTTTTTTGGTCGTTATTTTTTCCTGAAAAATTACGTAATTTTCTCTGTTTCTCTGCCAGGCCCAGCCTCCAAGAGGTCTTCTGTATCTTTAAAAGTTGTGCAGGGGGAAGGGAGAATTCCACCTTGTGGTTTTTCCTATTACAGGGTTGCCAGAACACCTGCACTTGGCTGACTTTCTCTTCTGCTAAAGGTACAGGATCATTCTCAGGCCCTGAGCCTGGCAACCCTAACCACAATATATAATACAATCATCATATTCAAAATCAAAACTGTATATATTTACATTCCTTTAGTTCTGCACTCATAGATGTATATGAAATCTATAATAAAGCACAAATTACAAATTACAAATAAATAAATATTCATAAAATATCAATATGTTCAGTGTTGGCTGGTGTCCAGCTGGGACTGGTAGGGCAGAAGGCAGGGAGCCCAACCGGGGTGTAGTCTGGGGTCTCGGGGGATCTTAGAGCCATTATTTTTTGGGGACTGGGGTCTCAGCAGGGTCCCTTTGTTTCCAGTGTCCTATGAGCCAATTGAGCCTACTGCCATACTACCCTCAACATGTCCGATCGCATCTGATCTTGGAAGCTAAGCAGGCTCAGGCCTGGTTAGTACTTGGATGGGAGACCACCTGAGAATACCAGGTGCCGTAGGCTTAGAGGAAGGCAATGTAAACCACCTCAGAATACCTCTTACCATGAAAACCCTATGAATATATCCAAAAAAGATTTGTAGGGTCGCCATAAGTCGTAATTGACTTGAAGGCATATAACAACAACAATGAGCAAATCAGCATGAAAGGGGAGTGTGTTAGCCACTGAGAAAACCCTTCTAAAATTCTTCCTTGTCCTTTCCTGCTGAATGAAGCCAATCAGAGTGAGAGGACCTGAATGAGCCCTAGAGAACACTCTGCTCAGTAGCTAACATGCTAATTGGCTCCTAGGGGCGTCTGTTGCAGTGTGAGAAGGCATGCGCAGGAAGCACTGAGGAGTGTGGAGATGATAGCGGAGAGCAAGCAAGCGAGTGAAGGAGGGTGTGTGGCATGACTATCATGAAGGGACCCTGCACTTCTGGATTTGCCACCACACTACTGGCAGCCGAACAGCAAGTGGAGCCCGATCCAATGACAGGCAGAGACCATTCATTCTAGTTTTGTCCCCATCCTCCTCCCTGCGGAGTTCTACAAGGGCAACACTGAGACTGTGAGGAGGAAGCTGGCATGCAGGGGCACCCCCTACACTGGATGAAAACAAGAAAGCAGGCAAGTGGGGGCTGGCTGAAGGCAGAGGGAGCATGGTGGGGTAATGCCCCATTCACCTCCACTGAATATGTTACAGTAATCATTTGATCGCTTATTCTTTCAGTGGAGAGAAGGTGTCGGACGATTGTAAATTAAACTCTTGCTTCATTTGGCTGACAAAGGGGAGCCCTGCCTTTTCAAATTGCTCTTTTTTTACAGCTTCCCGTCTCTTAATTTCACTAACTCTGTAAGCTTTGCTATGTTTGCAACATACCACACCTTTGCTGAGCCATTCTCCTTCAGTGGCAATTTGAGCAGATTGCCATTTTGCAGCCAGCAACATTTTGGCTACTCTCAATACATTTCCAGCTGAAGGAATATGATTTAGTTGAACCCCATTTCCTAGATATCCCCACAACACTTGCATGGGATTTAACGATCCTTTCGCTACCTGCGGGATATCAGAGCAATGCTCTATCCAGTACTGTTGAGGCTGCAGCATAAAAATAATAAAGCAACATAGAGTTCCAGAACCAGCCCTGCCATTAGGCAGAGGGAGGCAGCTTCATTATGCAGCAGATGCTAGGGGGACAAGGAATGGCAAGATATTGGGGGACAATGCTTTATGTGCTGTGCTGGCCTCTTGCCTTCAAGTGCTGGGGCGTGGGTGTGTGGCTGTTCCATCACCAGTGTGATCCCATGTTTATCCATCTATTTAGTACTGCAGAGAGCCAGTGTGGTGTAGTGGTTAAGGCAGCCTTTCCCAACCGGTGTGCCTCCAGATGTTGTTGGACCACAACTCCCATCAGCCTGGCTGAGGCTGATGGGAGTTGTGGTCCAACAACATCTGGAGGCACACTGGCTGGGAAAGGCTGGGTTCAGGTGTTGAACTATGACCTGGGAGACCAGGGTTTGGATCCCCACACAGCCATGAAGCTCATCCTCAGAGGAAGGCAATGGCAACCCCCTCTGAATACCGCTTACCAAGAATACCCTAGTCATAGGGTTGCCATAAGTCGGGATCGACTTGAAAGCAGTCCATTCCATTATTTACTACTGCCACCCATCCAACCAAATTAACATAAACAATAAAATACAAAATACAATTTGCAATAAAAACATGAAAACCAAGAACAAATGAATAACATCTGTCAGTCTGGTTGGCTACTGTATGTGGAAGGGAAGGGGCACCATCTTGGCTGAGTGCATGGCATATATTTAAAACACATTCACACACACATACAGAGAGAAAGAAAGAGAGAGACAGAGAGAGTATCCTGGGGACAATAGTTTGTTAAGGGTGCTGGGAATTGTAGCTCTGTGAGGAATAAACTACAGTTCCCAGAATTCCTTGAGGAAGAAATGTGCTTTAAAGTGGAGAGCCAGTGTGGCACAGTAGTTAGAGTGTTGGACTGGGAGCTGGGAGACCAGGGTTCAAATCCCCACTTGGCCATGAAGCTCACTGGGTGACCTTGGGCTAATCATTGTCTCTCAGCCTAACCTTCCTCACAGGGGTGTTTGTGAGGATAAAATCAGGAGGGGGAGAACCATGTTTGTACACCACCATGAACTCCATGGAGGAAAGGTGGGGTATAAATCTTCCTGTATAATAAAAATGCAAGACGTTACAACATCACGGTGTAATAATGTGACATAGTGTAATGACATGACATAGTATGACATCGGAGCATGTGCAGAGGATGGTGGCAGGGCTGCAAATGAGTCATCAAGGAAACAAAGATGGCTGGCATGGGAGCGAGGTGACCAGGTGGCTATGGAGTGGACGAGCGAGGCAAGCGCTCTGGGGTAGACAAGCGAGTGAGGCAAGCAGCTGTGGGACTGATGAACAAGGAGTGGACAAGCAAGGCAAACAGGAATGAGTGAGTGAGGTGAGTGGCTGTGGGGCAGAGGAGTGGTTGTGGGGCAGACAAGCAAGATGAGCGAGGCGAGCAGCTGCAAGGTGGATGAATGAGGCAAGTGGCTGTAGGGCAGACGGAGAGGTGGACAAGTGAGACAAGCAGTTGTGGGGTGGACAAGCAATACAAGAGAGGTGATCAACTGTGGGGCAGATGAATGGGGTGGACGAGCCAGGCGAGAGGCTGTGGGAAGGATGAGCAAGGCGAGCAGGGGGCTGTGTACCAAGCAGGTAAGCAGCTAGGAGACAAGTAGAGAGGCAGCCTGGAAGGGTTTGTGTGTCTGGGAGGATGGGGGGAAAGGTTTAGGAGTGTGCCTGAGAGACTGGGGAGGAAAGATTTAGGAGAGTGCCTAGGAGGACGGGGGGGGAGGTTTGTGAGTGTACCTGGGGGGATAGTTTGAAAGTGCCGGGCGAGTGGTTTGTGAGTGCTTGGGAGAGGGATGGCTTGAGAGTGCCTTGGGAGGGGATGGTTTAAGGGGGCCTTAGCAGGTGCAGGAGATTAAAAGGGAAGGGCCAAGGGGCTACCATGGGGGGAGTGTCAGCTGGTGAGGGGTATAGAGAGTTTGGTAAGTGGTGAAGGTAGGTGGGATTGGTAAGCGAAGCAAGCAGGGGTGTAGCCCCTAGTGTAATAACAAATAAATATATATGCTTTAAATGCATAGGCAGCAAAATGTGTTGGGCTGGCCCTGTAGACAGCCACAGCACAGAACAACCAGAAAGCAGACTCAGAATGAAACTGGACATAATGTTAATTGTGTGAATATCATTAACCTGCATTTATTTGGTTATGGAAACAGTAGCCAAGGGAAAGCTTCAGGCCCAGTGGAGGGGAAGTTTAACTCCCTCCCTGCCACGGTCCAGACCAAAAAAACAAACTCTTTCCGAAGATGCTATTTGCATTTCAAGGGAAGCCTGATTCTCTCAGGAATGTGTGAAGAATGTCCCGTCATCCATTGCTATGAGACCTTCAAGCACTGCTGGGTGTAAGTAAGTAAGTGACCTCAAATTTGTATCCAGCTGTTTATTGGTTCAGAACCTGGAAGGGATCATCTCAGGGCCAATCCAGAGATGCAACAAGGTAGCCATCCAGATAAAGATAGGTGCTCTTTTCTCTGCATGAAACAGCACTTGGGGAGGAGGGGAGCAGACCTGTCCTCCTGCTCCTGTCTTACAGAAGCGGCTCCTCAGGTGCGGGGGAGGGGCAAGGCGTCAGGAAAGCCAGCCCCGTGCAAGCACACCAGCAGGAGTTCCAGACTGGCTCTGCCAGTGGATTTGCACCGTGCCAGCCTCTCCGCCACCTTGTCCCTCCCTGGCGATCCACCTGTTGAGAGGACAGGAAAGCCTCTCCGCCCCACCTCACCATCTGCTCCTGCCCTGAATGGGAAGTGGGATGGGTAGAAACCTCTAACTATTTTCAAGGATGCATCCCAGGCAGGCAAACGCACTCGAGGAGGGCACAGAGCACTGCTAGCAAAGGGTGCAGCCTGGGGAGAATCCTGAGGGCTAGACAGATAGTCCTGGAGGACCACATTTGGTCGCTGGGCCTGAGGTTCCCCACCACCCCACGAGAACATTTTGTTGCAGCTCCCACTCATGTAAAGTAATAGACCCCCCCTCCTGTTTTCTATGGGCACGGGGCAGGCACGTGGATCGGATGCATGTGGCTGCCTCACCCCGTCTCGTTTAGTCTTTGTGGAGGCAAGGCAGCTTAAGGCCACCAAGGAGGGTGGAAACTGTCGTCCATGACAAGCAGCTCTCAGAGTTTCCTGGCCACCGAAGGGCGAACGACTAAGCCTCTTTTGGAAGCAAAGGCTCTCCTGTCACTTCCACCCTGGGGAGCCCTGGCGAAAATAAGATGGGATTAGATCACCCGGAAAATATCCGTAGCTGGCAAACCGCAAAGACTTCACAGCCTGGCAGATGATGGCAAGGTAAGGCCTGCAGCCGCTGTATGGAAAGAACAGAGCCCAGAGTTTCATATTCCCTTTCCTCAAGTGTCAGGAATACCCGGAGCATCTGAATCAGAGCTTGGAAAAGTTACTTTTTTGAACTACAACTCCCATCAGCCCAATCCAGTGGCCATGCTGGCTGGTGCTGATGGGAGCTGTAGTTTTAAAAAAGTAACTTTTCCAAGCTCTGATTTGAATATAGGAAGCCACCAGTCACATCACTGGTCCATCAAGCGCAGTATTTCAGGAAAGGGCCCTGGCTCAGCAGCAGAGCATCTGCGTTGTGTGCAGAAGGTCTCAGTTTCAATCCCTGGAACCTCCAGGTAGGACAGGGAGGGACTCCTGCCTGAAAGCCTGGAAAGCCACTGCCACTCAGGGTGGACAGAACTGAGCTTGATGGACCCAATGGTCTGACTCGGTATAAGGCAGCTTCCTGCATTTCATTCAATCATAACAGGAAGCATTTCATGTGATATAAAGACACCCCACAGAGGAGAATGCCCCTTGCTTCTCTGCTGTATTTAGTTATTTATTCACAGAAGCATTTCTATACCAGGATACTGGGATAGTCTGACCACTGTTGTCCACACACTGGTAATCTCCAGGCTAGATTACTGTAATGTGCTCTATGTGGGGCTGCCCTTGAGGTTGGTAGCTGCAGTTGGTGGAAAATGTAGCAGCGAGACTGCTCACTGGGGCAGGGTATCGCCAACATGTCACCCCACTGCTGAAAGAATTGCACTGGCTGCCCATTTGCTACCAGGCCAAGTTCAAGGTTCTAGTTTTGGTGTACAAAGCCCTGTACAACTTGGGACCAGGATACCTGAAAGTTATCCCTTATAAACAGCTGATCACTGTGCTCTGCAGGTGAGGGCCTCCTGCAGATACCATCTTATCAGGAGGTCCTTTCTGCACAATATAGGAAGTGGACCTTTAGTGTGGCGGCACCTACCCTTTGGAATTCCCTCCCTTTAAATATTAGGCAGGCGCCATCTCTGCTATCTTTTCGGCACCTGTTGAAGACCTTCTTCCTTCAACAAGCCTTTTAAGTTGAGACCTTATCCCAGTCTGCATCTTTGTTAGGATTGCTTTTTAATATGTTTAAAACCTTTTTTAAAAAAAAATGTTTTTAAAGATGGTTTGTTTTAATGTATTTTCAGGTCTGTTTTTATAATGTTTTAAAGTGTTTTTAGTGCTTTTGTTTGCTGTCCTGGGGTCCTGCTGGGAGAAAGGGTGGGATACAAATCAAATAATAAATAAATACACCGCCATATCGTAAAATATCTAGGCAGCGTACACTGTTAAAACATAAAACATCTTTAAAAAAAATACAGATAATTATATTGAAATGATAAATTGGGGGAGCATTGCAGAGCAACAAATAAAAGTGGAATGATGTGTCGATGGGCCAGTACAAATGCACCACTAATGCACTATTCTGGCTCCAGCATTGGGCCAGGTAGGGCACTAACCAAGGGCCCAGGAACTCAGAGGGGCCCCTCAATAGCCCCAGCCCAACCCTGCCGGCTGATCCAGCTGATGGATATTGTCTTAATATCAAACATAATTTATTTACTGTATAATTTATTTATCTGTAGAGAAAACATAATGCTTTCATCTCCAAAAACAGAAGTATGAAATGGGATTATAGTACAGAGACCCAAGGGTTCATTTTAGCTGTGTGGGATGGTCTTGTCCATTCAGTGATGAAGAAATGGCATTTATCATTCCAAAATGTTGTACTGTTTTTCTTTGACAATAGGGGGTTGCCATATCAGTCAAGAGTTGTTTTGGTTTAAAGAGGGCCAAAAGGGAGTAGGAGTGTGGTTTGCGGGGGTAACCAAGGAGAAAAGGGCCCACTGATAGCCTGAGCCCAAGGACTCCCAGAAACCTGGAGCCAGCCGCACGCACACTTCAGAGCAGTCTGAAGGGGCCCTAAGTGGTGCATGTGAGGTGAGAGGCCTAACACTTGTAACGATGAAACTTTAGCTACCAGGCTTACAAAGGGTGTGGAGAACTCAGAAGCCGTGCATTACAAAGTTATGAAAACCCTCTTGATTTGATTCCCAGCACATAAAACCAGGAGCTTTGGCATGCTTCAATCCAACACCCCCACAAACACACACACACAAAGACTTCTGCAGCTCTCTGGATGCCTTTGCCCTTTGCCCTTGAAGCCAAGAGTCTTGCCAGGAAACGAGGACTTTTGAGTTTGTTTTGCTGCAAACGGGAAGGAAAGATGACAGGAAGGAAGGAAAAGCCCCCCTCCCGCAGCATTTATTGACCAACCAGCCCGTCAGTTGCTAGGGCAACCAAACATCTGCATCATGACTCCAGATGTTGCTGCATCCAGATGCCATAGCGATGGGATGAGGCAATGCACGAGAAGGCTCCCTGAGTTAATAGGAAATTAATGAGCAGCACATGAAAAGGAAACGGACAGAGACAAGGGGGAAGGAGATGAAGGGGAAATGGGGAGACTGAACATCCCCAGATCATGCCTTCATCGCCCTTTCTCACCCAGGCATCAGGTTTTCTACTTGTTGTGTGATATTTCCAAGATTCAGGCTGGGATTGTTCTCTATAATTAGGGCATATGGATAAGTGCTAACTTGCCATCTTGTTATCTGTGAAAAATTTTGTTTACATGGGAAGGAATATGGAAGACCACCAGTTTGTTTTTTTAAGTGAACATAAACATAATCGGGGGGGGGATCCAAAAGTAACAGCAGACTGATGCCTTGATAATGGTCAACTACTTGGAACTGGTCCAAAATGCAGCGACCAGGTACCTGGCTGTGGTTTCATTTAGAGCTCATATAACCCCCATATAAAAAAAGCTGTACTGGTTGTCAGTGTGTTTCCAGGCCTAGTCAAGGTGTTCCCATTGGTGTTTAAAGCCCCAAAAGACCACCCCCCATCTCTACAGGCCCACTTGGGTGTTAAGACTGGCAGAGGGGGTTCTCTCAGTAGGAAGACCTAGCTGGATCAGGCCAATATGTCCCATCAAGTCCAGCATCCGTTTCTCACAGTGGCCAACCAGATGCTGTTGGGAAACCTGCTAGGTGGACCTGAGTGAAATAGCAACTTTCCCTGCTGGTGATTCCCAGCAACTAGCATTCAGAGGCATACTGCTCCCAGCCGTGGAGGGAAAACATAGCTATCGTGGCCTGTTCCACCACCCTCAGAAGTGTGAGGAAATGGTGGCTTGGGAAAGGACCTTCTCTGTGGCAGCCCCTAAATTGTGGAACTCTCTCCCCACAGAGGTGGTGCCACCATTATTCAGCTTCTGCTGCTGAAAATGCCCCTCTTTGGAAGGGCCATAGCTCAGTGACAGAGCACCTGCTTTGCATGCAGAAGGTCCCAGGTTCAATCCCCAATGGCATCTCCAGGTAGGGCTGGGAATGTCCCATGTCTGAAACCCTGGAGAGCTGCTGCCAGTCAGTGCAGACAATACTGAGCTAGATGGGCCCATGGTTCATTCCTATGCATCTGTCATCAGGGACAACTTTTGAGGGAAGGGCCGTAGCTTAGTGGTAGAGCACCTGCTTTGCTTGCAGAAGGCTCCAGGTTCAATCCCCGGCATCTCGAGGGCTGCCTAAAATCCTGGAGAGCTGCAGATCTACTTTGTCTCTTATTAGCAGGGCTGGGGGAGAAATTTGATTCAGTTCATGATTAAAGGCAGACATACCTACTCCACACTTTCCCAAACAAGATATGGACCAAAACACAGCCATCTCTTGGAATTTGCACTTCTCTGAATTTGGCAGGGCTGTTCTCCAGCCAAGTCATGTGTACAGAAATACATATACTAAGGTAAAGTGTGTAAATAAATGCATTTGTTAGTGAAAATGACATACAAAAATGCATTATAACAGGGGAAACAGCTTCACAAAACTGTATTATTTATTATTTTATTTATTTATTTATTAAATTTATTAGTTGCCCATCTGGCTGGTTGTCCAGCCACTCTGGGCTACGCACGACATAAAAACATACGGTTCACATTAGAGCCTTAAAATTCCAACAATATTAGGCAAAACTGCATACTAACGTGCAGGTTAGGAGAAATTCACACTAAGGCTGTGTGCACATGTAGCCTTTGAAATGTACAGGGGTCGCTTTCTCACTACGCGCTCTTTTGTACATAGCAATTTGTAGTTTTACACATCTTTGCCCAATAACATCATCTAAAGCGGCAGCTAGGGATGGAAAGATCTGTCAATTCAGTTTCTTTCCGTTTCTCATTTTTCTAATCTTTTATTTTCCATTTTCCCAATCTTAAATTTAGTTCTTCACATTTCTGCAGCAATTTGCCGTTTTTTAAAAAAAGTTATGAAAATTTTCAGCATTTTACTGCAAATGTATCCTAATAAATACATTTTATATGCAGTTTTGACTAATGCACACATTTTTGCAAGCAATTTATCCTAATACAATACACGTCTCCATGTTATTGTCACCAATATATCTTCCTTTTGTGCACACTTTCCCCTGATCTGTGCATTTTGGTAAACATTGCTTGGTTGGAGAACTGCATTGCAAAATTTGGATGAGTGCAAATTTCAAAGAATGGCTGTGTTTCGGGTCTCCTATTGTTTCAGAAAGTGTGGATTTTATTGCTTTGACTTTGACTTCAAATCCAAACCGAATTGTAATGCTCCCCGGTTCCTAGAGCGAACAATATCGAGCTCTGATTCTGCTTCCTATATTTCTAACAGGCCTATGTTACAATTATGGATTGCTCCACTCTAGATTGCATTTGAAGGGATGTCACTTGGAGAACAACTGTACCTCCGTCATGGAGCACCTGCCTTGCATAAAGAAGGTCCCAGGTTCAATCTCCAACGAGGGCTGAGCAAAACTCCCATCTGAAACCCTGAGGAGCTGCTGCCAGTCCGTGTAGACAGTATTGAGCTACATGGACCAACGTTCTGACTCGGTATAAGGCAGCTTCCTATGTCAGCTTTGTTCCTAGGATCTGGCACAGCCATATAGACAGGAACTGCTTCTAGGCAGACAAATATGGAGCCCACATTACAGCCGCTCCCTTTTTATCCTGTGCTTCCTCCACAGAAGCCTAAATTGGGATTACCTCTTTTCTTCCTTCAAATACCAGGATTTTAAATTATGGTCTTTGGCCACGTAGCATTTTCTGGAGTCTATTAGAGTCTGGTCCAGTCAGAACTGTCCTGCAAAACCCGATCCTGGCCTCTTGGGTAGAGTCGAAAGAGTTCTGGAGGAAACAAGCTCTCAATGTGATCAGCAAGATGACTTGTGACGCTACTGAATGTGAGCCAACATTTTTTTACTTGGGGTTTATATAAAGGGTTCCATTGCCAGCAAATATTTAGAGCTGATTATACAGCCACAAGAGTGGCTGTATAGTATAGTCAGCATAGAGTTTTTGCATTCCGCAATGTTAAATTGAAAATACCCCCAGTGCCATTCTGATGCTTCCCATAAGCTCATTTCAAAACAAAACCTTACAAAACATATAGTCCTGAACTCAGAAACCCTTGCTAAACAACCCACTCAATTTTCATGGCAATGCACAAAACAGTCAGAGAGAATCGAGAGTTCAAAGTGTAAAAAGGGAGAGAAAAAATCAGACCCCATTTGGACTTTTTTCTGTCAGAGTTCTCATAATCTGTTGAAATTCATTAAAAATCAGCCATGTTCACAGCGTACCTGTAATCTTATTATTGACCTTGCCCCATGCTCTGACCTTCATTTTCTGCAGTTTAAAAGTTAAAAAAATGTCTCGCTGATTTTTAATTAATTTAAGAACTTTTGGCTTGAACTCAATGATAATGTCAGGCATGCTCAGTAAGAACCAACTGTCAGTGTTCTAAAAGCCAGACTCACAGCGCTGGGCTTGGCTAATCAGGGGGACACACCTATGCCAGACCTTTATTTCACTTTAGACAGTCATGGCTTCCCCCAGAGAATCCTGGGAAGTGTAGCGTGTGAAGGGTGCCGAGAAGATACTCCTATTCCCCTGACAGAGCTCCAGTGGCCAGAGTGGTTTAACAGTCAGCTGCTCTGATTGAAGCTCTGTGAGGGGAACAGGGCATCTCCTTGCAACTCTCAGCACCCTTCACTAATTACACTTCCCAGGATTCTTTGGGAGAAGCCATGACTGCCTAAAGTGAAATAACAGTCTGGTGTGGATGTAGCCAGGGACAGCTTTCGTTTAAATTTGGGTGGGAGGCTACATGTGACTGCTGTAGAATAAAAAGGTGGGGGAAACCCTGAAAAAGAATGATACTGTTCATAATGTTTTCCTTTTGGAAAGGAAAGGGGCTTCCCCTGTGCCCAGTGCCCACCCACCCAATCTCCTCCCCTCCCTCTCCCCTCCCTGCCCTCCTCCCCCTACCCCTCTCCCAGGTCAGTAACCCTATCCTAAGCATGATTGCACAGGAGTAAATCCCACTGAACTCAAAAAACATGCAAATGATCAAACCTGCCCTTCCCTCCTCCTCCCTTCTGCCCCCTCCCTCTTACCCCTTCCCTCTCCCTTCCTTCACCCCTCCTTTCCCCTCCTCTTCCTCCTCCTCCTTCCCCTCTCCTCTGCCCTCCCCCTCCTCCTCCCCCATGGTCAGTTTTACCTATCCTAGGACTACGACCTGGGAGACCAGGGTTCAAATCCCCACACAGCCATGAAACCTGTCTTGTTTCTGTTATTTGGGCTGACTGCAGGTGTTGCCACCACTCACCATATGCTCAGAGGCACATGTTACCAAATTCTTCCAAGCTACACAAGTGGATTGGACTGTGAAAGACCAACCCAAATTGTGTTTTCATTTGACAAATTTGTAGGGCAGTACAATATCTCAGAGAGGAGGTCAGGTCTCCTGCTCCGCTGGTGCATTCACGATAGCTGCCCAATTTCCTTGACAACTCACATTGCTTCCTCTTGGAAGAAGCCCCATTGCTGGGGAACCGCATAGCACAACCAGGAGAAGTGCAAATTTTGCATGATAGCCATATTTTGATTTACATATGGTTCAGGAAATTGTGACTTAGGGAAATTCGCCTTTGAAAGCGAACTGGATCAAATTCCCCTCCCCTTCTTGCACCCACTGAAATTATGAAGAGATTCTAAAGCAGTGGCTCCCAAACTTATTTCTCCCCCATGGACCACTCGGAAATTGCCTATGGCGTTGGTGGTCCACTTAATATTTTTTCTGCGCTGTTCTAGATGCTGTGTGATTTTTAATTGTATTTGTGTTGTTTCTTTTAGATCTTATGTCGTATTTTATTGTATGGGGGGCTTTAATCCAGCAGTTGGCAGACAACTTGAACACTCGACAGGACACGGTTTACAGAATCTAGCATCACTATCAGGCATAAACTGGCATGGTTACTCAAGCAAAGACATAGTCATGACACTTGACATGCCCCTGAATCCCCTTAATAAAGGACACAGTGGGCACAGCTACGTTTGCAGGGCTTTCCTCTCAGCTCAGGGCAGGGCAAGCAAGTGGGTATTCCTATGGATAGGATGGCTAATGGGGTCGATTTGTTTGTACCTGAGCTACTGATGGCATGTCTGTGGTGATGGAGGTGGGAACAACCCTTCTAGACCACCTCCAGCTCCACTTCTGGCAACACCTCCTGAACTGTGGGTGGACCCACAACAGAGCTCCTGAGCTGCCATGGGCAGTGCAGCTAAAGAGGCTGGCAACTTAACCCCATCACCCACATTGGCATCAACCTCAGACACAGGGATGTCAATGGACAGACTGCTGGGCTCCATCCCAACATCCTCATCCACTGTGCCTAGACCACTGGGCCTCTCCCCTGGATCCCAAGCCTCCTCCTCCTCCTCTGACAAGTCCTGCCAAGAATTCTCCCTGGGGCTCATGGCATTCTTGGCTACTCTACAACCAGTTTAGCTGTCATGGCATCCCTCAAAGAACCCTGGGAACTGGAGATGGGTAAGCATGCTAAGAACTCCCGGAGAGATGGAATGTCTATGAAACCAATATTAGTGTATAGGAATGGGAGAGAAATTTGATTAAGTTTGCATGTTAAGGTGGGCCTACCTAATTCACACTTATTGCAAACCCAAACACAGCCATCCTTCGAAATTCGCCTTTCTCCATATTTTGTAATGAAGTTCTCAAGGCAAGTAATGTGTACAAAAATGCATATACTGGCATGAAGTTTGTATAGGAATGTAAATATTAGTGAAAATAGCATACAAAAATGCATTATAGTAATGCAAAATCGCTCTGCAAAAATGTGTATATTGGACAAAATTGCATACAAACATATATATTAGGAGGAGTTAGCACTAAAATGCTGATGGGTTTTCATGAGGCCTTTTTTTTGGTTAATTGCAAACTGGTGTGTGATGTGGAAATGTGGAGAACTGAACTTACGATTGGAAAAATAAGAAACTGAGACATCCCTAGCAGTGCAGGTATATTTTGTGGGTTGGATCTAGAGTTTACATGAGTGTTTCTAGATCTGTGAGGTGGATCTAGAGTTCCCATGGGACATTCCCACTAAAGGAACAGGAAAGGCATTTTTTGCTGATCTGTCCTTCTTCCTACAGCCCACTGTACCTCTCAAAACTCTTCTCTGGAGGGTTAAGGAATCCTCCGGAGGAGTGTAAGAGGTAGTACAGAGGAGAGGGAACATTGGCCAGTATCACAGTTTGCATTCCATAGAATTCAGACTGTAGCACCATAACACAACACAAGATATCAAAGAACCAAAGCAACTGCAATTAAAAATCAGTATGTTCTCCTTTCCTGTGAGTTGTATGATGAATTTAGAAGGAAGTTAATCTCCCCTTTGTAAACTGCTTTGCCTAAGGGCAATCCTGCCAATCTGGTGTCGATCTGTTTAAGTGATGTGTCATCTTATGTCACCACTAATGTTGCAAAGTTTTTTCTCATTACAATGCAAATTAGGAAATGTTGCCAGCCCGCTCCTTAAAGAATTATCTATGGGCCTCAGGAATTCTGGTGGTTTTGTCTCTTAAGTATTTTAATCTTTTATACTGTATGTTTTAATATGTGGTCTGTGACCGTAATAAAATGATTCATTCATTCAAAAATCAATATGAACCTTTAATGTGGACATGTTGTGGCCTGTGAACCATCTGAATGAAGCTGGCATGACTGGTGGTCAATGGACCACAGTTGAGGAACCTGTGTTCTAAGTTGTTATGTACCTTCAAGTTAATTATGACTTATGGCTTCCCTATGAATCAGCAACCTCCAATAGCATCTGTTATAAACCACCCCGTTCAGTTCTTGTAAGTTCAGGTCTTTGGCTTCCTTTATGGAATCAATCCATCTCTTGTTTGGCCTTCCTCTTTTTCTGCTCCCTTTTGTTTTGCCCAGCATTATTGTCTTTTCTAGTGAATCATGTCTTCTCATTATGTGTCCAAAGTATGATAACCTCAGTTTCATCATTTTAGCTTCTAGTGAAAGTTCTGGTTTAATTTGTTCTAACACCCAATTATTTGTCTTTTTTGCAGACCATGGTATGTGCAAAGCGCTCCTCCAATACCACATTTCAAATGAGCTGATTTTTCTCCTATCCGCTTTTTTCACTGTCCAACTTTCACATCCATACATAGAGAACAGGAATACCATGGTCTGAATGATCCTGACTTTAGTGTTCAGTGATACATCTTTGTATTTGAGGACCTTTTCTAGTTCTCTCACAGCTGCCCTCCCCAGTCCTAGCCTTCTTCTGATTTCTTGACTATTGTCTCCATTTTGGTTAATGACTGTGCCGAGGTATTGATAGTCCTTGACAAGTTCAATGTCCTCATTGTCAACTTTAAAGTTACATAAATGTTCTGTTGTCATTACTTTAGACTTTTTGACGTTCAGCTGTAATCCTGCTTTTGCACTTTCCTCTTTAACTTTCATCAGCATTCATTTCAAATCATTACTGGTTTCTGCTACTAGTCTCAAGGAGGCAGTAGTGAGACCTCTTTTGAAGAAACCTTCTTTGGACCCAGATGTTCTGAACAACTACAGGCCGGTGGCGAATGTCCCTTTTTTGGGCAAGGTCTTGGAACGGGTGGTTGCCGGCCAGCTCCAGGCGCTTTTGGATGAAACCGATTATCTGGATCCATTTCAATCCGGTTTTAGGCCCGGTTTTGGCACCGAAACAGCCTTGGTCGCCCTGTATGATGACCTTTGTCGGGAGAGGGACAGGGGGAGTGTGACTCTGTTGATTCTCCTTGATCTCTCAGCGGCGTTTGATACCATCGACCATGGTATCCTTCTGGGGAGGCTCGCGGAGTTGGGAGTTGGGGGCACTGCTTGGCAGTGGCTCCGCTCCTACTTAGCGGATCGTCGCCAGAAGCTAGTGCTTGGGGAACACTGCTCGACACCCTGGACTCTCCATTGTGGAGTCCCTCAGGGGTCGGTCTTGTCCCCCATGCTTTTTAACATCTACATGCAGCCTCTGGGTGCGGTCATCAGGAGTTTTGGAGTGCGTTGCCATCAGTACGCTGATGACACGCAACTCTACTTCTCCTTTTCACCTTCTTCAGGTGAGGCTGTTGATGTGCTGAACCGTTGCCTGACCGCGATAATGGACTGGATGAGAGCTAATAAACTGAAACTCAATCCAGACAAGACTGAGACACTGTTGGTGAGCTCTTTACCTGCCCAGATGGTGGATGTTCAGCCTGTTCTAGATGGGGTTACACTCCCCTTGAAGGAACAGGTTCGTAGTTTGGGGGTCCTTTTTGACCCTTCCTTGTCGCTTGAGGCTCAAGTGGCCTCGGTGGCGCGGAATGCGTTTTACCATCTTCGCTTAGTAGCCCAACTACGCCCTTATCTGGACAGTGACGATCTCGCCTCTGTTGTTCACGCTCTGGTAACTTCTAGATTGGACTACTGTAATGCGCTCTACGTAGGGCTGCCCTTGAAGACCGTTCGGAAACTTCAGCTAGTGCAAAATGCGGCAGCCAGGTTGTTGACGGGGACCCATTGGTCCGTGCATATAACACCTGTCCTGGCCCGTTTGCACTGGCTACCTATTCGTTTCCGAGCCAGATTCAAGGTGCTGGTTTTGACCTATAAAGCCTTACACGGTGTGGGACCGCAATATCTGATGGAACGCCTCTCCCGCTATGAACCTACCCGTTCACTTCATTCAGTATCTAAGGCCCTCCTCCGGGTACCAACCCATCAGGATGCCCGGAGGATTGTTATTAGATCTAGGGCCTTTTCTGTGGTGGCCCCCGAACTATGGAACAGCTTACCTGAGGAGATACGCCTGGCGCCTACGGTACTTTCTTTTAGGCGCCAGGTTAAGACCTGGTTATACTCCCAGGCATTTTAACGTTCATGTTTTATATTTAATGTTTTTATTCTACTTTGTTGTGATTTTGTATGTTTTATTGTAACTTTGTATTTTAACTCTGCTGTTCACCGCCCAGAGAGCTATTCGCTATGGGCGGTCTATAAATAAAATAAAATAAAATAAAAATAATAAATAGTATGATATCATCTGCATATCTTAAATTATTGATATTTCTCCCTCCAATTTTCACACCTTCTGTTCTAAAGCACCGTGCAGATAAGGCAGAAAAAATGGAATCCTCTTTCGAGGATGGGTGGGGAGAGCTTTCTGGAAATTTGAGATATGTTTTATAACATTTATATCCTGCCCTGCCTCCCAAGGGAGCCCAGGGTGGTAAACATACAAACGATAAAACAATTAAAAGGTCTCAAAACAATTCCAAGACAGATGTAGACTGGGAAAGATCTCTACTTAAAAGGCTTGTTGGAAGACAGGAAGGTCTTCAGCAGCTGCCAAAAAGAGAACAGCAATGGTGCCTGATTTGTGGACAATGCTAGATCATAACAGCCACGTTGGTTTCTGTGGATTCTTAACCTAGGATATGGTCTAAATTCATCTCCACCTCTGCTTATATAAGGACTAGTACGACATTTCTCTTTATTTGTTCTTTCTGCTTACTGCTGGAGACAGATCTGAGAAAGTGCAAGTGTTTATGTGTTCAAAAAGGTTGAGGAACAGCCATGACTGCTTCTTCATCCCAGCAGCCCAGAGTCACAGTGTGTCCCGACATCTGATTCAAACCTAGCACAATCTGTTTGAATTGAATCTGTCGGCAGCACACACCTCCATCGCCAACATTGTTGCAAGCTGTAGACCAGGGGTGAGCAGAAGGCAGATCAGGAGCTACTGGTACATCATGGGGTGATTTGCAACAGATTGGCAAGAGATTTTGACTCAAAACATTTAAGGATAGCAAGAACGAAAAGGCACCTCTCCCTCCCCCCCCCCCGTTCTAAATTAGGTTGCTGAGATATAGAAAACTTGGGGGGGAAATAGGAATGGGTTTCTGCATGCAAGGACTGAGAGGTCAGTTATGGCCCTGAAAACAAATGGCTGGGCTGAGCATAGAGAAGGGGGAGAAATGTGATTCGGTCTGCATTTCAAGGGGAACCTACCTCATTTGTCCTTCCGAAACAATATGGAAACTGAGGCACAGCCATCCTGCGAAATTTGCATTTCTCCCAGTTTTTCAATGCAGTCCTCCAGCCAAGCCAGGTAATATAAAAATGCATAGACTAAAGCAAAGCATGCATAAAAATGCATACATTCGCAAAGCTTATAAAAATGCATGATATTGGGGGGCATTGCTTTGCAAAAAATGTGTACAGCAGGCAAAACTCCAGGCAAAAATCCACGCAGGAGGAGTACTTTGCACTAAATGCTGAAGATATTCATGAGGATCTTTTTTTTTTTTTTTTTAAAGAATTTTCAAACAAATGGAAATGTGGAAAACTGAACTTAAAGACTGGGAAAATGAGGAAGGGAGTGAAGATGAAATGGACAGATTTACTCATCACTAGCTTCACAGGTGTGCTCAGAGGCATCCTGGTCTTTAATTCTAAGTGGAGAGAAGCCTACTTGGGTCACCAGTTCGCATCTGGCTTTGCTTGGTGGTTCTCAAGGTTCTAGAGAAAAAGAAAAGCAGATCTATCTAGCCCGAGCTCTGCATAGGTGAAGGCTTTTCCATTCGTCTCTATTACACCCACTTTTGTTGTTTAAAAGATTTCTGGAGGATTCCAAGGTTTGTTTGCAACTTTTCGTGACATTTTCTTTGGTTTGTTTATAAGATTTCTTACCTGCCCCTCACCGTAAGGACCCAGGGTGGGGTACAGCAATCTGATCATGCCATTAAAATCAAGCAAAAGAAGTAAAATCAAGCAAAAGAAGAAGTAAAATATTTATTTATTTATTTATTTATTTTATTACATTTTTAGACCGCCCTATAGCAATAAGCTCCCAGGGCGGTGTACAGCATGATAAAACAGGTTAAAATACAAAAACACAATAAAACATAATTAAAAATTTTCAATTTTAAATTCAAAATACAGTTATTTTAAAAATTCAAACAATTGCAAGCAAAAGCAGTACAGTATAAGTTAAACAAAGCAAAAGACGTGGGTCCCACATACATTCCTTAAGTGTCAGAGGACAGGGTACAACTTCCTTATACCAAGTCAGACCATTGGTTTCTCTAGCTCAGTATTGTCTACGCTGACTGGCAACAAACCTGAAGCCCGCCGCAGACATCAGATGCTGGTGTGTGTGAGGAGGGGGGACTGTTGCCTTCACGTCTGTCTTGTAAGTTTCCAGAGACATCTTGGCCACCGTTTCAGGCAGAATGCTGGAATAGATGGACCCTGGGTCTAGTAGCAGGACTGTTTTGTTTATGATCTGAAATTACAATTGTATGTGTACTGCCTTCAAGTCGATTCCGACTTATGGCGACCCTATGAATAGGGTTTTCGTGAGGCTGAGAGGCAGTGACTGGCCCAAGGTCACCCAATAAGCTTCATGGCTATGTGGGGATTTGAACCCTGGTCTCCCAGGTCGTAGTCCACTACCTTAACCACTACACCACACTGGCTCTGAAATTACAGTTAGATAGGATCATTTAGGACGGGTATGGGAGGGGCTGAGAGCCAGCATGGCATAGTGGTTTGAGTGTTGGACTATGACCTGGGAGACCAGGGTTCGAATCCCCACACAGCCATGAAGCTCACTGGGTGGCCTTGGGCCAGTCACTGCCTCTCAGCCTCAGAGGAAGGCAATGGTAAACCCCCTCTGAATACTGCTTACCGTGAAAACCCTATTCATAGGGTCGCCACAAGTCGGGATCGACTTGAAGGCAGTCCATGAGAAGGGCCATAAGGGCTCAGTTGCATTGCAAAATTTGGAGAAGTGTAAATGTTAGCCTATATTTCAGTTATCGTCGCGTTTCAGAAAGTGTGAATTAGCATGAACTGAATCAAATTATCTTCCCCATCCCTACTTGCAGGTTAATGGCCCTGACAGAAATAAAGGTTCCCTACCTCTGCAGAAGGTAGTATTACCTAGTTGGGCTTCTGGGCAGCCTCTTGCTGGAGAAGGAGCGCTTCGAAGGTGCTGCTCCAAGCAGCCACCTCTACTGTGAAACTATGCGCCTTAACCACAAGCCCCACAATTCCCTGCAGGAAATGGGGCTCCGCTCATCGTTTGTAGCCTATGACCTATGGGCACCGTCAGTCACTTCTGGGAAAGGTGCATGGCTTAGTGATTAGGCAGCCTTTCCCAACCGGTGTGCCTCCAGATGTTGTTGGACCACAGCTCCCATCAGCCTCAGCCAGCATTGCCAATGGCTGAGGCTGATGGGAGTTGTGGTCCAACAACATCTGGAGGCACATCGGTTGGGAAAGGCTGGATTAGAGCATTTTCTTTGGACGCGGAAGGTCCCAGGTCCAATCCTTGTCTAGGGAAAAGACCCCTGCCTGAAATCTTAGAGAGTCTCTGCTAGTCAGTGCAGACTAATAACCAGTCAGTTTCACTTCTCTCCCTTTCATAGTTTTCTAATCTTAAATTAAACGTGGGTTCACCACATTTGTGCAGCAATTTATGCATTTTGTTTTGAAAATTCCCTCCCCTACATTGCCCCTTGGAACGTCACTGCAACATGACATACAATCATTGCAAGGCATTATGGGGATTTCAAAACGGCAGCCACCAGGACAAAAAATGGCTGTTAGTCAGTTTAATGTCCCTGGCCCACCAACTTCACCACCCTGAAAACAGCTAGAATCCCCTCTCTGTAATTCATAGAGTCACAGAATGGGATAATACAAATTGTGAGGGGGGGGGGTTGCTACAGCACTAGTGATAATTCTTAGTATTCCTAGAGTGCTTCCAAATAATTAAAGTGCCTTATGTACATCAGTCTGCCTGTGCTTTAAGATCAGCAGGTGAGGCCCTCTTAGAATCACAGAATAGTAGAGTTGGAAGGGGCCTATAAGGCCATCAAGTCCAACCCCCTGCTCAATGCAGGTATCCAAATCAAAGCATTCCCGACAGATGGCTGTCCAGCTGCCTCTTGAATGCCTCTTGGTGGTCCCTATGCCAGATGAAGCATGGGGGTGGGCCGGTGGGGGCCCAGGGAAGGGCCCTTCAGTGGTAGCTCCTCAGGTGTGGACCTCCTTCCCTGCTGAAGTGCCTCTGGCCCCCATCTCTTCATAGTTTTAGGCAGTTGGTTAAGACACAACTTTTTCAGCGGGCGTTTGGAGGAGGAGGAAGCTGATTAGACAAATGGATTGGACGTTGCTGCCATTAGTAAATGGCTATTTAGTGATCTGTTGTGACCTGTTGTTTTGTTATTGTTGTAAGGACTGTGTTATTTTAAGAATTTTATGTATTATTTTATCTGATTTGACTTTGCTGCAAGTCGCCCACTCAGTGGCTTGTGCAAAGGGTGGTATATAAATCACCTAGAGCCACCGTGGCATAGAGGTTAGAGAGTTGGACTAGGGCCTGGGAGACCAGGAGTTCAAATCCCCACTCAGCCATGAGGCTCACTGGGTGACTTTGGGCCAGTCACTGCCTCTTAGCCTAACCTACCTCACAGGGTTGTTGTGAGGATAAAATACAGAGCAGGAGTATCATGTATGCCACCTTGAGCTGCTCAGAGGAAAGGTGGACTATATAAATGTCATTAAAAAAAGATTCCCTGTAACCCTTACAATAGCCCTGTAAGTCAGGACAGCATGATTTCTTGTAAACCGCCCAGAGGTTTTGTTACGATACGAACGGTATCAACATTTGGTTAAATGAATTAAAGAAATAATTATCCTTGGGTTCTGTCCACTTGCGATTCCCAGCAACAGGTGTTCAGAGGCATACCGTAGAGGTAGAATGTAGTAGCCTCCATGGCTAGTAGCCACCGATACCCCTTAGCTAGCCACTGCAGAATACCAGCTCTGTTTGGGCCCTGCTACTCTCCCCCCCCACACACACACCCCTTGGAAATGAAAGCACGCCTCTCCTCCTCTTCTTTCATGCCCATGCAGGTAAACCTGAGCCAGGGCTTGTGACTCACAGAACAGAGAACATGGAATCAGAAAGAAAAACAGGGCAATAAAACCCTCGCCTCGCCTCACATTGCACCGTATGTGGCCCATAGGGCTTGGATGTCTTTTCGCAGAAGGGGCCTGCCCTATGGCAAACTCACAGAGAGGGAGAGGCAGCTGGAGAGGGGGACGGGAAGATGAGACTGAGATTTATTTATTTTTTCCATTATCTTGTCCAGGGTGTTTGTGTTGGGGGTATGTGTGTGTGGGGGGGAGACAGTGTCATGCAAAAGGTCCCTAAGGGCGAGTTAGTCACACACTGCAGGGAAAAGAGATGAGATCAGCTCCTGAAGCAGAGTGTTTGTGTATGGGGAGGAGGATATTTGGGGGAGTCAAGGAGAACGAATTGACTGCACCTCTTTGCCAGCTAGGAAGGCGACTTGCTAGATTTGGGAACAAAATAAACATAGCTGTTTGCCTCGCTGGCCAAAATCAGAGTGAGGGACCAGGCTCCAATCTATCCCCTTGCCAACATGAGCTAGCCAGAGGCCTCCGGGAAGGAATCTCACTTTACCACAAGTGTGGCATGAACGCCAAGGGCGCCTCTCCCGTCCGCCTTTGGTTGATTCCTCAAGAAATGTCAATTGCACATATATATTTTTGAGATGAGGTGGTGGTTTGAAAAGAAAGGAAAGGATAACGGGGAAAAGAGGGAGGTGATCCAGACTTAGTCATGTTTCGAACAGTAGACCCATTCATAGCTGGAGTCCCATTTATTTCCATGGGTGGAATCAAAGCAGGAAATAAAAGAATTTATGTATGTGTACGTATATATGTGTGTATGTATGTTATGTATACACACACACCACAGTCATTCAGGTCTAGATGAGCAGGAAAAGGGTGGATTAGGAAATGGCAGAGGAAGGTGCCCCCCTTTGTGGAGCGCGCACACACACACACTTGTGATTTTTTTTAGGCCACTTGTGATCCCTCTCCCCTCAGAACCAGAGTGTTGTTTTGCTCTGCACATTTTTTTAACACTTAGTGCTTTTATGATTTAACAAGTGTCTGGAGAGTTGCACTTTCCCCCCTTTTTTAGATGGTTGTTCAGCACTGTGAGGATTATGCTGTGGGAAAGTGTGTTGTTTTTCTTTTAAAAATGCATACATTTTAATAATAACCACCAACAGTATTTCTGGCCACATAAGGAGAGCCCTGCTGGATCAGGCCAAAGGCCCATCTAGCCCAGCATCCTCTTCTCACAGTGGCCAACCAGATGCCCCAATGGGAAACCCCCAAAGAGGGCACGAGAGCTACAGTCCTCTCTTATTCACGTTCCCCAGTGACTGGCACCACCTAGGCACAAGAGGGAGGTATAAAGAGGCTTGGGGGAACCCTGAGGTTTGCAGAATAATAATAATTAAAATCTGGGGTGGGGACTAAGTGGGGACCCCTCCAAACAGCCCAGTAAGGACTGAGTGTGCTCAGTGGTGATGACTAGTTGGGGAGGGGAGGAACTGGAAAACTGGTTAGAAGGGGAATGGAATGGAGTATTGTGGAGGGGAACATGGCTGGTTGATAGGAACACTCCACGCTGCACTACTCCCTTACATCGTTTTCTGAGGAAAGGTATATCGCTCTCACCTGCAAGATTTGATTCAGGATCGCTCTTGCCCTGCCAAGCTTTTGGGGGGTGGGCTGGCACTACCTTTCCAGGCATTCATCTGAAAATGTGATGCATGTGTGTTTTAGTAATGGAAAAAATGGAGAGTTCCTAACATGTAGGTTTTAGAATCAAGGCCAAGGAATTTGGAACACTAGCCTCCTGGGAAAAATATATGGGAAGGGCCGTAGCTCAGTGGTAGAACATCTGCCTTGCAAGCTGAAGGTCCCTAGTTCAATCTCTGGCATCTCCAGGTAGGGCTGGAAAATGCTCCCTGTCTGAAACCTAGAGCTTAGAGCTGCTGCCAGTCTGTGTAGACAGTACAGAGCTAGAGGTACCAATGGTCTGACTTGATATAAGGCAGCTGCCTATATTCCTAAATCTAGAAGAGTCCAATTTAGAAAACATCTCATAATTTGACTCCTAATTATGCTTTGTGGAAATGGGTTCAGGGACCAGCTACTGGTCAGCCAGCTATCAACCATTTTGGTCCTCACTGGACCCTGTGGACTTCCAGATCTAATTGTTTCATTTTTTGGCAGGAATCAAACCAACTGGGGGACGGGGGAGGGATGTTCATATGATGTGTGAGTTTGTACGATGCAGATTCTCAACAATGTTGTGGAGTGCACAAGGTCCTATAAATATCTGACTTCCAATTTTGTAGCTCAGCTGAACACGTCGTTCCACTTGTTAGCTGATGTTGGGGCTTCCCCCCCCCTCTCTCTCACACACACACACCTACCTTTTGGGGTTTCGCTCCTGTTGAACACACCAGGCTTCCTCAATCACATTTACTAATCAGACATTACCTGGAGCAGTATGGCCAGTTCTGAACAGAGGAAGCTGACTTACTGAATCAGACCATCCAGCTCTGACTGGCAGCAGCTCTCCAGTCTTTCAGACAGGGAGCCTTTCCCCCAGGCAGCCTACCTAGAGATGCCATTGGGGACTGAACCTGGGACCTTCTGCATGTCGCTGAGCGAAGGCCCTTCCGCGAGTACCAAGAGCCGGATGAAAAGAGTTGGAGAGATGCGTTTAGGCCCCAGGCTTGAGGTACCTCATTCCTGGTTTATGTGATAACAGTGTAGGCCAGCCAGGGCCTCAGGCAACCCTAGTCCTGAATAGACATCGCTGGCTGGTCCTCGAAGGCTGTTCCTTCAGCTTCTGTTTGGGCCCCATCTTGCCCCAAGGGAGGCGTTAACATTGCCTCCCCATAGGGGGGGAGGGAGATCGCCTTGGAAGAACAGGGTGTACTGTCTGACTCTTTCTAGTGTGACTCTCGGTAGAGATCATCCGTCAGGCAAAAGAGGCCGAGGTGGCGCTGAAGAGAGTAGGAACCTCATCAGGGTGAGTCAATCTTTGGCTGAGTCCTCCTGTTCATTCCTTGCTTGTTTGTTGTTTCTCTAACAACACAGACAAATTCCATGTGCTCCCAAATTGCATCGCACCAAAAATTAGGAAGAATTCAAAAGAGGATTCCCAAGTTCTTCGGTAATGGGAGAACGGACAGGGTGGGGCAGGAGTTGAGGAATGAGAGTTCACTGGGAAGCAATTTAGACTGGGGGCATTTGCTGCCGTTGCAACCTTTAATTTTTTTTTTCCTGACAAGGATCCCGTGCCTTCTGCAGGTGCAAGCCACAGACAGAAATGCAACAGGTGTAGCATTCCCCCTCACCCTCTGCTGTGATCCAAACTTCTCCTGTTGAGTTTCTGCCTGCGAAAAGCACATGATCTGTTGGAGTTGGAGGAGAAAGGTTTTGACAGGAAAGCCAGCAGGCCGAGCGGAAATAAGATTTATGTAGTTGCAAGAGAGGTTTGCGAAAACAAACCGACATGGATCATCAGGTAATAAATTTAGTTTGCAGATCAGACAATGTTCTCCAGTCTTCTGAGGAATTAGATTTTGGCGCAAATGTGCTGCAGTACAGCTGCACCAGCAGCGGACCTAATTATCTCTCTATAAAAGTCAATTGCTAACATCCAGTCCCACACTTCCAACATTCCGTCACACTTTAGTGTGACCAATAAACAGCATCCCAGTATGGGCCTCTATGTAAATGGGAGCAGGTTTGAATCTTATAGGCTGAGGGCACCAATGTGAGGGAATAGGTTTGGCCACCCCAGCCTAATGAGATCCTGAGTGCACCCAGTTTCGTCCTTCCCATATAATGGCTACTGTTAAATCCTTTGGGGAAATGGGGTGCCTGTATGTTTTGACCCATTGAGGGTGTGCAAATAGCATGGAGAGAAAGAGTTAAACTCTTTTCATTGCCAGGACCACAATTGGAATCTGGGCCTCCATTGCTGCACAGGAGATCCAATGACAGCTCTCCTTCCGTCATGCCTAATTTAACCCTTGGTCACTCTAAAGTGTGACGGAATGTTAGGAGTCAGGATGGAATGTTAGCAACTGACTCTTGCATGGAGAGACGAGGAGCTCTGTTGCCACCACAGCTGTGCCGGAGCATAGTTATGCCAAGTTTGGCTGCTCGGATAACTGGAGGACATTGTCCGATAGATATATGTACGTGCTCACAATTTCGCACATGAAACATAGTGTAGCCCACAAACCAGCAGTGACATAGAAAAAACCGTCCCTCTCCTCCCAACATCATGTGAGCCTCAATCCGATTAGCTGATAAATTATTCTCTGTCTTTCCCTGTGAAGATAGCTCGGGAAGCATCTGGATTGGTTTTTTACAAAATGTTAAAGATGAATTTCTAGCCTTCCCTGAGCAGTTGAGCCCTAGGTCAAGCCGCCCTGGGAGGCTACTAAATCTCCTACCTGGGCCGCTGTCGAGGCAAGATTGAAAAATGCCTGTCTGGTTTAGGCACAGACTATGCCTGCTCTGAACAAAACCCACCCATAATCCATTAGAACATAATATATAAGAAGAGGCTGCTGGATCAGGCCAGTGGCCCATCTAGTCCAGCATTCCGGCCTACCAGATATCTCTGGGAAGCCTGCAAGCAGGACCTGAGCGCAAGACTACTCTCCCCTCCAGTGGTTTCCAGCAACTGGTATTCAGAAGCATACCATCTCCAACAGGGACCAGACGGTCCGAACATATAAAACCGATTCTGGCTGCCCGCTTGCATTGGCTGCCTGTATGTTTCCGAGCTCGATTCAAGGTGCTGGTTTTAACCTATAAAGCCTTACATGGCTTGGGACCACAATACCTGATGGAACGCCTCTCCCGATACGAACCCACCCATACACTACGCTCAACATCCAAGGCCCTCCTCCGTGGGAAGCTGGGAGTCTAGCAACAAGGCAGAGGGCCTTCTCAGTGGTAGCCCCCAAATTATGGAATGATCTTGTTGACGAGGTGTGCCTGGGGCCCACACTGTTATCTTTTCAGCGCCAGGTCAAGACTTTCCTCTTCTCCCAGGCATTTTAGCATGTGTTTTAAATTGTTTTAAATTGTGTTTTAAATTGTTTTTAAAATATATGTTTTTAAATTTGTATTTAATGTTTTTAGTTATTGTAAACCACCCAGAGAGCTTCAGCTATGGGGCGGTATATAAATACAATAAATAAATAAATAAATATGGAGGCAAAGCATAGCCATCATGGCTAGTAGCCAGCCACTGATAGCCTTTTCATCCTCCATGAATTTGTTTAATTCTTGTTTAAAGCCATCTAAGTTGGTGGCCACCACTGTCTCTTGTTGGAGTGAATTTCATAGTTTAACTATGTGATGAGTGAAGAAAGTACTTTCTTTTTTCTGTCCCGAATGTTCCAACATTCAGCTTCGTTGGATGTCCACAAGTTCTAGTGTTATGAGAGGAAGAAAAACTTTTCTCTATCCACTGTCTCCATGCCATGCATAATTTTATATACTTCTACCATGTCACCTCTGACTTGCCTTTTCTCTAAACTAAAAAGCCCCAAATGCTACAGCCTTTCCTCGTAAGGAAAAGGTTATCCAGGCCAACTACATCTTGGAACCATAGAGTTTAGCCACATTCACATCATACATTTATTCCGCTATTATTCAAAAGTTATTAAACTGCTTTTAAATTGCTTTTTAAAAATGTGTTTTTAAATTTGTAAATTTGTTTTTAATGTTTTTAATTGTTGTAAACCGCCCAGAGAGTTTCAGCTATGGGGTGGTATACAAATGCAATAAATAAATAAATAAATAATTCCACGTTAAGCAGTCATTGCTTCCCTCAAAGAATCCTGGGAACGGTAGTTTGTTTGGGGTGCTGAGAGGTATTAGGAGACCCCTATTCCCCTCACACAGCTACAATTCCCAGAGTGGTTTGTCAGTCCCTCTTCCCATAGAACTCTGGGAATTGCAACTCGTGAGGGGACTAGAGGTCTAACAACTCTCAGCACCCTTCACAAACTACCCTTCCCAGGATTCTTTGGGGGAAGCCATGACTGTTTAAAGTGGAATAATAGTGGAATAGATAGATGGTGTGAATGTAGGCATGGAGTCCAACTCTGCTGGATAAGAGAAATCCAGAGCTAGAGTGTCCTCAACAAATGGCTGTCGAGCCTCAGATCAGTAAGGGATTGCCCAGCCAGCCACCCCTCTAGGCAATTGGCTCCGTTGCTGATCTTACTGTTAACACATTTTTCCTAATGTTCAACCAAAATCTACCCTCCCATAATTGAAGCCTTTCCAGGTGCCTGTCCTCTCCACACCCCTGAGCATCTGCTGCCTGATGGGAGGGCCAGACCTGTCTCCCAGCTAGGAATAGACAAACCTGTCAATTTCTGTTCTCTCAGTTTTTCATTTTTCCCATCTTAAACCCCAGTTCTCTACATTTTCACAGCAATTTGCAATTTTTAAAAATCCACATGAAAATTCACCAGCGTTTTAGTGTGAATTTCTTCTAATTTTTGGCCCAGTGTGCCACAATTTAGTTCATTTGTGTATGTTATTTTCACCAAGATACGCATTTTTATGCACGCTTTATCCTAATACATGCATTTTTGAACACCTGACCTGGCTGGAATTCTGAAGTGTAAATTTCAAAGGATAGCCGTGTTTCAGCCTGCATATTGTTTCAGAAAGTGCACATTTGGTAGGTTCGCCCTTATGTGAGAACTGAATCGAATTTCTCCCCCAGCCATGCGCCCAGCCCTACCTGGAGATGCTGCAGACTAAACCACTGACCTTCTGTATGCAAAACAGATGCTGTCCTCTGAGCTACAGCCCTCCCCCGGCTAGCTTCCATTAGAAATTATTCTGAGAATCTAGAGCTAAAGAGTGTTTTAATGGCTAAACTGAACGCCATTCCATATTTCAAATGCACTTTAACTGCTTTCCCATGTTGTGCTGGCCTCTGCATCGTTCTTTAATGTAGTAACCAGCCTGCGGCTGCAGTCCTAAGCACACTTACAGGAGAGTAAGCCTCATGGAATTCAGTGGGGCTCAGTTCTAAAGGTTGCGTTTCTCTGAGCTGCATCCAGCTGTGTCCCCTTTCCACTCACTGAACGCTCTTCAATCCAGAGGAAGTGTTCCATGAGCGGAAAAGGAAGGAAAGTGATTTTGGCTGATTCCTCTGAAGCACCCTGGGACATCCCCCCCCCATCTGCTTCAGAGGGCTGGAGGAGCCCTTGGGAAGAGTGTGGGTGGTGATGGGAGGAGCCCTGTGTGGAAAGAGGGAACTTGCAAAAATCACCTCCCATAAGAACGTAGGAAGAGCCAAATGGATATGTTTAAGAGGATTTCTGAGTTTGGTAGGGCCCCTAGAGCCTGTGGGCCCTCATGCCCCACACTCCCTATGGCTGCTGCCAGTGAGGTTGGACTAGATAGACTCTTTGGTTTGAGGATCCAGTAAGCCTCTTCTCAATGCTCTTATGGCCACCGGTTAGGAATGATGGGAGTTGAAGTCCAACAACAACTGAAGGGCACTCTGTTGGCAACCCTACCTTACCCTGAGGCAGTCTGTAGATCCCATCTAGCTTAGCATGATTTCTGTGGGTTTCTACAGTTTCTATAGGTTGTATCCAGGGATTGGGGGAGAAATGTGTCAGTTCACATTTAAAACTGAATCGATCCAATCGGCACTTTGCAAAACAATATGAGAACCAAAACAGACCTTTAGTGTGGCGGCACCTGCCCTGTGGAACTCCCTCCCCTTAAATATTAGGCAGGTGCCATCTGCTATCTTTTCGGCGCCTTTTGAAGACTTTCCTCTTCCAACAAGCCTTTTAAGCTGAGACCTATCCCAGTCTGCATCTGTGTCAGAATTGCTTTTAATATGTTTTCTTTAATAATATGTTTTTAACCCTTTTTATTGTATTTAAAGATGTTTTTAAAGCTTTTTTAAAATGTTTTAACGTTGTTTTGTTTTAATGTATTTTAAAGTCTTCTTATGTTTTAAAGTGTTTTTAGGGTTTGCCTAAAGTGCCAGTTTCAGGATGCACCCAGATTTCAATGTCAAAAGATCTCCAAAGGGCGTCAGGGTTGCACGTGAGAAGCGAAGGCTTGCGGGCAGATTGTACGCTTCATTGCAAGCATTAAATCTCCCTCTATAGCAGCATGGCTTGAGAACGGAAGGGGCAGGTTCCACTATCTGACAGAGTTAAGGGCAACATCATGAACCCCAGTTATGACTAATGACGAGGCCCTATTTTTAGAATATGGTTGCTTTTTATTGTCTTGACTAAAGCAAAACAGAACTGACATTCCAGGCCTGGAATGGTTTAACATATTATGTCAACACTATATTTATTATTATAGAGTTGGCATAATATGCCTGCTTTTGTATCTCCCTGGCTATATAATCTCCTTGGTATCTGGCTTTGATGAATTATTCTCCCTGAATTGGACTTGTTATTGTACAAGTCAGTTTCTGCACCTTTTCCTGTGTAGTCTGAAGGTGTCAGTGATTTCAATGAGTTCTTTTCAATCAGTTTTTTTCCTCCCTGCAGTGTTGTAATTTATTGTTTTTTTAAAAAAAACTTTCTGAAAATAAGAAAAATCCATAAATAAAATAAAATATCAGTTCCAGGGATGAGGGGAAATAACCTGGTTTCTCTTAGAGGTGGAAAGAGTGCAGGGAAGGGCAACCAAAATATTTAAGGGGGCTGGAACAACTCCTTTACAGGGAAAGGTTACAATGTTTGGGTCTTTTTAGTGTAGGGGGGAAAGGAAGCAACTGCGGGCAAGACCAGTAGTATAATGGTAAATTCAGAAGTACAGGGTCCCTTCATGATAGTCACAGCCACACCCCCTCCTGTCATTTTTAAAGCATGAAAGGGGAGAGTGTTAGCTACTGAGAAGAGTCTTCTTAGTGGCTGACTAATCTTCCTTCACTCTGCTTAGCTCCAGTCAGCAGGAAAGGACAAGGAAGCATATTAGAAGGCTCTTCTCAGTGGCTAACACACTCCCCTTTTGTGTTGATTGGTTTGTAGGATGTTGGAGACATAGGAACCCTTCTGGGACCCTGCTTCCAAAAAGGTAAGAGGTCTGAGACCTCTGGGCAAGACAGAGGTGTATGAAATTATGCTCAGTGTGAGAAAATGGATAAAACAGGTGGGGAGCCTGTGGCCCTCCAGATGTTGCTGGACTACAACTCCCATCATCCCCCTGGCCTTTGGCCATGGTGGGTTGGAGCTGATGGGCATTGGGAATCCACCAACAGCTCCACAGCCACAGGTTCCTTACTTCCTGGGTCAGAAGGAGGTTTTTCTCCCTCTCTCCTAATAAAAGAAACCAGGCCCATCAATGAAGCTGAAGGATGGGAGATTGGGGAGGACAGAAGGAAGGACTTCTTCACAGAGTACCTAAACCACAGGTAAGCAGATCCCAGTTCCCATCGGCCCCAGCCAGCATGGCCAATGGCCAGGGGGATGAGGGGAGTTTTGTCATTTTATGTATTTATTTTGGCTGTTTATATACCGCTTAATTACCAAAGTTTCTAAGCGGTGTACATAAAAATTAGAAAAGGCATCTAGTGGATAAAAAAATAATAATTTTCAACATAAAATCAGAAAACTTGTTTTAAAATGTTGCTGGAATAGCCTGAAATTCAGCAGGGAGGGGATCTCTTTGATCTCAGCTGGGAAGCAGTACTACAACACTGAGCCCACTATACTGAATGCACATCTTCGGTTGGATACAAGCCATGCCTCTGAGCCAAAGGGAACCACTAACAGAGACACCCTTGAAGATCTCAGTGCTCTTCAGTTATCAGTTTGTAGTCCAGTAACATCTGGAGGGCACCTTGTTGGCTATCACTGGCCTAAACTGTGGGGTTCTCTTCCTCATGATGCGGTGATGGACACCAATATGGACAGCCTTAAAAGGGGTTTAGAGAAATTCATGGAGGATAAAGCTATTAATGGCTACTAGCTTGATGGCTGTATATTACCACTAGTATCAGAGGCAGTACGTGCCTTTAAATACAGTTGCTGAGGAACCCAAGTGGGAAGATGCAGCTGAGCTCTACGTCCTGCTTGTGGGCATGTGGTTGGCCACTGTGAGACAGGATGCTGGATTAGATAGGCCTTTGGTCTGACCCAGGAGGGGCCTTCTTATGAACTCAAGATGCATGTATTGACGGGTACTGTATCCGTAATGTAAACTGATCATTTATTTATTAAATTTTATTTTATTTATTTTATTTATTAAATTTATTAGTCACCCATCTGGCTGGTTGTCCAGCCACTCTGGGCGACGTAAAAGATAAAAACAATACATTAAACGTTAAAATTTAAAAACCTAACAATGAAAACCTAACCCATCCCAAAAGCCTGCCTGAAGAGCCAGGACTTCAAGGCCCAGCGGAAGCTCATCATGATTTATTGTTATTAGTAGTAGCATTCATATATTGTTGTTGTTGTTAGGTGTCTTCAAGTTGATTACAACTTATGGCGACCCTATGAATCAGTGACCTCCAAGAGCATCTGCCATGAACCACCCTGTTCGGATCTTGTAAGTTCAGGACTGTGGCTTCCTTTATGGAATCAATCCATCTCTTGTTTGGCCTTCCTCTTTTTCTACTCCCTTCTGTTTTTCCCAGCATTATTGTCTTTTCTAGTGAATCATGTCTTCTCATTATGTGTCCAAAGTATGATAACCTCAGTTTCATCATTTTAGCTTCTAGTGACAGTTCTGGTTTAATTTGTTCTAACACCCAATTATTTGTCTTTTTCGCAGTCCATGGTATGTGCAAAGCGCTCCTCCAATACCACATTTCAAATGAGCTGATTTTTCTCCTATCCGCTTTTTTCACTGTCCAACTTTCACATCCATACATAGAGATTGGGAATACCATGGTCTGAATGATCCTGACTTTAGTGTTCAGTGATATATCTTTGCATTTGAGGACCTTTTCTAGTTCTCTCATAGCTGCCCTCCCCAGTCCTAGCCTTCTTCTGATTTCTTGACTATTGTCTCCATTTTGGTTAATGACTGTGCCGAGGTATTGATAGTCCTTGACAAGTTCAATGTCCTCATTGTCAACTTTAAAGTTACATAAATGTTCTGTTGTCATTACTTTAGACTTTTTGACGTTCAGCTGTAATCCTGCTTTTGCACTTTCCTCTTTAACTTTCATCAGCATTCATTTCAAATCATTACTGGTTTCTGCTACTAGTATGATATCAACTGCATATCTTAAATTATTGATATTTCTCCCTCCAATTTTCACACCTTCATCTTGGTCCAATCCCACTTTCCGTATGATATGTTCTGCTTACAGATTAAACAAATAGGGTGGTAAAATACACCCCTGTCTTACACCCTTTCCGATTGGGAACCGATTGGTTTCTCTGTATTCTGACCTTACAGTACCCTCTTGTGCAAAGTATAGGTTGCTCATCAGGACAATCAGATGCAGTGGCACCTCAATTTCTTTTAAGGCATTCCATAGTTTTTCATGATCTACACAGTCAAAGGCTTTCTTCTGAAATTCCTTGATCCGTTCCATTATCCAATGTATGTTTGCGATATGATCTGTGGTGCCTCTTCCCTTTCTAAATCCAGCTTGGACGTCTGGCATTTCTCACTCCATATATGGTAAGAGCCTTTGTTGTAGAATCTTGAGCATTACTTTACTTGCATGGGATATTAAGGCAATAGTTCAATAATTTTCTTTTCTTTGTGACCTTTGGTATTTTTGTTTATTATATTTTATTTCCTTGTTTTCCCTTTGTTTTCTTTTTCTTTCCTTTCATTGTTAAATGTGCAAAAAAATTTTTTTAATGATTATTACTATCATCTTCATCATTCATTCTTTGGGTTGAATGCTAGTCCTACTCAGAGTAGACCCATTGAAATGAATGAACTTAAGTCATGTCTATTAACTTCAGTGAGCCTCCTCTGAACAGAACTAGCACTGAACGCCACCCTTTTTATTTAATTTTCCATAAACAGATAGGTACATATACATATTTATAACCAGACATACCAACAGCCATTATAAATTAAAATAATAGAAAGTGTGTGTGTGTGGGAGAGAGAGAAAGAGAGAGGAACAATCAATGGTTACCTTGTGAGGAAAACAAGAAGCTGCTGCCATAAATTTTTATTTTTAAAAAAGTCAGTTTGTTCTACTGTAGATTTTTGCAGGAGGCCCAGGGTCCAGAGTTTCATCCTCAATCATCAGTGCTGGTTGACAGGCACCAAACATTCCAAACGTTGGCATATCTTGCTGGAATAGTCTGGATATTATTATCCAGCCCAGTGGTCCCAATCCGACTCATCTTCCCCATCCTCCCCCAGCCACATGGCTCCTATTAACTTTTTTTAAAAAAATTAAGTCAGCCTGTTTGTCATCATTCACATCATGCCTTGTTTGGACCCCAGGGGCACAGTGCCCTTTAGCAGTCATGGATGAAAGTAACCGACAGTCCTTGATAAACGTGACAAACACATTTATTTGTTGGGGGGGGGAGTCATCTGAGTGAGTAACATCACATCTTGCCAGAGTTAATTCCATCAACTAATTACACATCGTATGAAAAAGAATTTCCTTTTGTCCATCCTAAAATCTGTTGCCAAATAATTTTCCCTGGCCGACCACACCGCTTTCTGGTATTACTGGGGGGAGGGGATCTCTTTCTGTTCACTCTCAAGATTCTGTAATTGTTCATGTTCATTATCTCATTAGTCATCTCTTTTCCCCCCTTTTTTCCTTTTTTTTGCAGAGCTAAAAAGTTACAGCTTCTTTACTCCTCAAGGGGGTACTCAAGTCATCAAGGAGGTACTCAAGGGTGCTGTCAGGGTCGGACATTAGGGCAGGTGTTAGGGGTCCCACTCTGCAGAATGAGCAGGGTGTGTGTCCCTAAATATTGCCGGGTTGGCTTATTAAAAATGTGAAGTGAGTGAAGATACACATGGCCATGTAAATAGGGGGTGGAGTGATGGTGTAAGAAAACAATTAAGTCCAGAATCTAAAATTACCTAACTGCACCACTGAAAGGTGCTTCCACCTCCTTGACCACGTTGCTGTAGCTGCTCCAGCGTAATGATATCATTCTGGACAAGGGGAGGCCAGAACTGCACAACCTTTTCTAAATGTGGTCACATGATAGGTTTATGTAATGGAACGATGGTGAGGTTTGCTGTGCAGTTTTTCAGTCCCTTTCCCTAAATATTGCTCTTTTTCATATAGATCATGGCACGCTTAGCTGACTTTTCCACTGTGGCACCCCCCCCCAAAGAATGCAGCCAGTTTGGATTCACACCTGTGAAGATGATACATTTTTATTTTTTATGCTTTTTCCCAACAGGGATCCCTCCTCACTTCTTTACGCTGAACCTCTTTTGCTTTTCTGGGGCCAGCATGTTCAATTTGGAGAGACCTCGGAGGGAGGTCTTCACAATCTGCTTTTGGGATTTCACGATCCTGGCTAATTGACTGCCGTTCTTGAAATTTGGCTACCTTTCCTGCTTACCCAAATAGTTTATGACCAAATTAAAGAGCCCAAAAACAAAGAGAGAGAAAAATCTCAATATGCTGCAGAAGATTTCTTTTTTCTAGAAACAGCCCAATGCGTTTTGGCCTGTGGTTACAATCAAGTTTTTAACCTTTGCTGACAACTTCTAGGTGAAGGTTAAAAAGTAATTGTACTATCAGAGACCTCTGCAGAAGGTTTTCACAGTCTACTCTGACCCGTGAGGCAGGCCTAAAATCAGGAGAAGCCAGGGATTAAACCTGCGACCTTTTGCATGCACAGCAAATACTCTAACACGGAGCTATGGTCCTTCCTCAAATATCGCAATATATATATTTTGGACAGTAGCAACTGGTGGCTCCATGTTAGTGGGGCCGCGGAATCCGCTCTAGGTTTTAGTCCGAATGCTGTCCAAGGTGTTTCAGCACCCAGAACAGCTCCTTGAAGGCTTGGAATAAAACCCGATCCCATTTTGACCAAGGCAGTGGCAGTGGGGCAACAGGGAACATAATTTGGCCAATGGAGGACAGAAGAAGCTGCCTGATACCAAGTCACACCATTGGTCCATCGAGGTCAGTTTGCTCCGCACAGACTGGCAGCAGCTCTCCGGGGTTCCAGACAAGGGACATTCCCAGCCCTCCCTGGAGATGCCACTGGGGACTGAACCTGGGATTTGTTGCAAGCAAAGCAGATGCTCTACCCACTGAGCTACAGCCCTTCTCCAGTAACCCCTGCAACATTTTCTCAATCTGAGGGCTAAACAGCGTGTAATTTTAAATGCAGCTTTGCATTTCACAAGCAGTTTTTCTAAAGAAAACATGCTAATCACATCAGCTGAGAGCTCACAATTGTCAGGGTTGCAGTAAGCACTGGGGTTTTAACCACCTCCTCCCTTGCTTTTTCCCTGAGGGAAAAAAATCCTTCCTCTGAAGGCGCTGCTTGCATTGGAATGAAATCCCTCATTGCCCCCCTCCGTGCCACACCTCAGCATCCACTGCCTGGGGCAGCTGCCCCACTCTACCTCAAAGGTGAGGAACGTGTGGCCCTCCTGATGTTGTTGGACTCCAACTCCCATCAGCCCCAGCCAGCATGATCAGTCGTCAAGGATGATGGGAGTTGCACAGGATCTGGAGGGCCACACGTCCCCTGCTCCTGCTCTGTCAAATGGCAGGGCCGGCCCTGTTCCCAGCATGGCTCCGATATTTGAAGCCAGCAAGGCTGCAGAAGACTCTTTAAAGGAGCAAAGGGCAGAGAGGTAATATGGGGAGAGGTGGAGACTTCAGTCCTATCCCCCGCATGCTTTTGTTTAGTTGAAATGTTAACTCCACTTCCACATCGTAGCCAGACTATTTAGTGGAGGCTGGTCCATCAGGGCAACTGGGGCACTGCCCCACCAAACACAGTCTGCCCTCAGCCAGCCCCTCACCTGCCTGCCACCTCACTCACAACCAGGGGGTGGCAGCACTGGCTGTCGGCTTCTCAGCATTGCCCTTCTAGAACTCAGCAGGGAGAAGAATGGGGACAAGACTAGAATTATTTGGCTCCCCATCCTTGGCTCTGGCGCCACCTACTGCTGGGCCTCTCTGCCTTCTCCCTCCCACTCCCAATGGGCACCAACCGCCACCGAGACCACTGACTGCTTGTGTGACATCCTCATATGTCACTCATGTGACACAGAAGTCTGGATTTACCATTAGGTCACTTCCAAACGACCTGTTTATTGAGCATTTGTTCAGATTTGTTTGCAGAAATTAGACTTACGTTGGCTATTTACTGGATCATTCTCATTTGCTTGCAGGGAGGTTAGACAATATTGAGGCAAACCAGTTCTCAGTGCACTTTGCTGTCTCCTTATCACAAAAAGGCTGGTTTTTTTTTTGGGGGGGGGACGGGTTTGAGCCCCAAATCAACTTTAATTGTGCAGCCTGAATTTGTCGGCATGTGATTCAGGCTGCGTACACACCATATGTTTAAAGCACATTTAAAGCACATGACTTCCTCCAAAGAATCCTTGGGAGTGTCGTTTGTTAAGGGTGCTGGGAACTGTAGCTCTGTAAGAGGCAAACTGCAGTTCCCAGGATTCTTTGGAGGCAGGCATGTGCTTTAAATGTATGGTGTTGTATGCAGCCTGAGTCCCACCCAGAAATGGAAGCCCCCTTAGTATCACCACAGCAGAGATGCCTCGTTTTCTGTGTGGGATGTTTTTTAATAATAATAGTAATAATGATGCAAATATATATATATATATTGCTCTTTGGCATCCACAAAGAGAGCTGTGGTGGTATTGTTTCCTTTGCCCCCAGATGACTCCCCCAAGGATTGCAATATGGGGGGCCTGCAGAAAGACCCTAGTTTTTGGTGTGTTTTGGAAAACAATACAAAGGAAAAAACAGGTGTTGATCTCTTCAGTCTGATGTGATCAGGCTGAGGTCATTGGAAACTTTTTTTCATTCAGATCCTGAGAGATTTCTACTTCTCTTCCCCCCCAGCTCCCCCCTTTATTTATGCACTCCTTTCCAGCACGGAATTCTTTGTTTTTATTAAAAAGCCATAAATTCAAGAGAGCGCTGACTGGAACGAGGAGTCTGATGTGCATGGGTGGAGGACTGACGCGAATCATATTCAGGAATAAACAGGACAAACTCCCCAAGTCTCCCCCCCCATGCGCTGCTTTACACTTTGCCCATTCAAAGTATTAATCACTCCACTTAACATCACCTCATGCAGACCAGCTGCATTGTGTAACAAGCTGGCCTGGGCAGGAGGCCAACACTTATAGGACACTGAATGAAATCTGTGAGTGTGTTAACTCCCTCGCTGTTATTCACTGAACCCTCTCCTCCAACCCAGAGGACTTTTGGCTTCTTTTTTACCCCTCCCCAAATTTACCACTTCCACCTCCTCTTTAAAAGTCCTTTCCCTTCACTCTAGCTACAAGGTCCAATTATCCCTATTGATCAGCAGCTAGTCATAGTTCCTCTTGTGTCTCCGTTTTTGGCCTTTGGGAGATTACCTTATTAATGTGTTAGTCTGAGTTGGAATCATAGAAATGGAATCATCGAATTGGAATAATAGAATCATTGGACTGGAGTCAGAGAACAGTAGAATAGGAATCATCGAATCATGGACGTGAATCATACAATTGGAATCATAGAGTTTGAAGGGATTTTGGAGGTCATCTAGTCCAACCCCCTTGCTTGGTGCAGGATCTACAATTTAGCATGCAGTTTCTTTGTTGCATGTTGCCTACTTAGAATACTTTATCTAAAAAAAAGTGGGGTGTATGTATATCAAAATACATAACTAGATAATAAAGCTGATCAGACTCTATCTCTGAACTATAATGAGTCTCTGTCTTATACTTTTGTTTGTGTGTATATGGTCACATCCACACCATACAGTTAAAGCACATTTGAAGCACATGACATCCCTTAAAGAATCCTGGGAGCTGCAGTTTGTTAAGGGTGCTAGGTATTGTAGCTCTGTGAAGGGTAAACTGCCCACTAACAGAATCTCAGTCTTATCTAGATTGAGCCTCAGTTTATTGGTCTTCATCCAGCCCATTATCACAACCAAGCACCAATTCAGCACATCCACTGGCTCACCTGTGGAAGATGAAAAGGAAAACTAGTGCTGGGTGTCATCAGCAAAGTGATGATAACACGCTCCAAAACTCAGTGTGAACCCACTCGGCAGTTTCATATGGATGTTAAACAACGTGGGGAACAGAACCGATCCCTGCAGGACCCCATACTGGAGAACCCATGGATCCAAGCGATACTCCCCAAAAACCACTTTCTGGAGCTGACCATCCAAGCTGGAGCAGAACCACAGCAATGCAGTGCCCCCAGTAGCCAACTCAGACAGTGGCCCCCCAAAAGATACCATGGGTGATGGTATCAAAGCTGCTAAGAGATCAGGGGCAGATCCACACCATGCATTTAAATCACACGATCCAATGCACATTTAAAGCACATGCCCTTCCCCAAAGAATCATGGGAACTGTAGTTTGTTAAGGGTCCTGGGAAATTGTAGTTCTGTGAGGGGAAAACCACAGTTCCCAGTATTCTTTAGGGGAAGTCATGTGCTTTAAATGTGCATTGGAACATGTGATTTAAATGTATGGTTGGGATCTCCCCAAAGGAGGATCAACAGTCAAGCTCCCCTTGTCTCTTTCCCGATACAAGTACAGGGCGACCAAGGCAGTTTCCATACCAAAACCTTTTGTGAAGTACCTTAGTGTGGCTGGTCCTGCCCTGTGGAACTCTTTGCCACTAGAAGTCTGGTGTAAGTCATCACTGCTTTCTTTCAGACACCTTTTAAAAACTGTAGGATTTAGAGTTTAGACAGGCCTTTGGAACCTTTTGTTTGTTTGTTTTAACCAAGCAGTTTTTATTAGTGGATTATTGATGTTTGTACTGCTATTGTGTTATTATGCTGTAAACCACCTTGGTGTGTTTTATCTGGAAGCGTGCTTTATAAATATTTTAAAAATTGTACACACCACTACTGATTCTAGAAAGGTGACGACCCCCCCTTCTCTAACCATTAGACAACCCTGCCTTTCCATTCGAACATGGATTCCTGGCTCCCAAGCCTTGTCCTCTACTCAACCGGACTGAGAAGAAAGGGGAAGGGAAGGTCTTTCATTTGTCTGGTTTGTTTGAACAGCAAGGTCTTTATCGCACAGTATCACTATAGGAGTCAAGGGGGGAGGGGGAGGGAGAGAGAGAGAGGGAAGGAGAGAGAGATCATCCCTGGCCTTTGGCCTTCGGCGCGTCTGTCTCCTTTGGCCGTCTCGAGCCCCTGTCCGTCCTGGGCCTCACATCTGGCTCCCATCATCTCCCGCACAGCTGCAGAGATTCATGGGCTGGCATCTGCTTCCAATCCCGACACAGAGCATGACTTCATTCATGGCGGTGCTGGAGGTGGCTCTTCAGAATTGCTGAGTCACCGCTGATGGCATCCCACCTGAATTCCCACTGCTGCGCCGCACTCACGCCAAGTGCCTGAGTGCGGGTTCGAGACAGAGACAGGGCGATGTGCAAACTGGGACCAGCAGCTGTGTCCATTCTGTTGCCATCTGTGTAGGCTGTGTACGTGCACCATACATTTAAAGAATGTTTCCCCTCCCCAACCAAAAAATCTGGGGAACTGTAGTCTGTTAAAGGTGCTGGGAAGTGTAGCTCTGTGAGGGGTAACCTACAGCTCCCAGGATTCTTGGGGGGGGGAGCTTTAAATGTATGGGGTTGTAGTCAACCAATGTTTACTGAGAGTAAACACATTGTGACTAACTTAGGTCCATCATAGCCATGGGTCTACTCTATGGAAAGATCTGTCGATTTCAGTTCTCTGTTTCTCATTTTCCCAATCTTAAATTCAGTTCTCCACATTTCTGCAGCAATTTGTGATTTTTTTTTTCAAAACTCTCATGAAAATTCTCTAGCATGTTAGTGCAAATTTCTCCTTATAGATAGTTTCGTAGGCATTTGACTAACGCACTCATTTTTGCAAGCCCTTTCTTGTCATATAATGCATTTTTGTCTGTTATTTTCACTCATATATTCATTTTTATGCACATTTCCCCCTTATACATGCATTTTTGTGAACATTGGTTGGTTGGTAAACTGGATTGCAAAATTTTATTAAGTACAAACTTTGAAGGATGGCTGTGTTTCGGTTCTGGTATTGTTTCAGAAAGTGAAATTTGATCAATTTGGCTTGAAATGCAAACTGAACTAAATTTCTTTCCCCTCCCTAACCTACTCTGAGGAAAAGTTAGTTGAATGCAACCCATGGTGCATATGCAGCCCTAGGCCTGTGTTGTTTGTTGTTGTTATGTGCCTTCAAGTCGATTACTACTTATGGTGACCCTTTGAATCAGCGACCTTCAGTAGCATGAACCACCCTGTTCAGATCTGGTAAGTTCAGGTCTGTGGCTTCCTTTATGGAATCAATCCATCTCTTGTTTGGCCTTCCTCTTTTTCTACTCCCATCTGTTTTCCCAGCATTATTGTCTCTTCTAGTGAATCATGTCTTCTCATTATGTGTCCTCAGTTTCAATATTTTAGCTTCTAATGATAGCTAATGATGGTTTAATTTGTTCTAACATGCAATTATTTGTCTTTTTTGCAGTCCATGGTATGTGCAAACCTCTCCTCCAACACCACATTTCAAATGAGTTGATTTTTCTCCTATCTGCTTTTTTCACTGTCCAGCTGTCACATCCATACATAGAGATTGGGAATACCATGGTATGAGTGATCCTGACTTTGGTGTTTAGTGATACATCTTTGCATCTGAGGACCTTTTCTAGTTCTCTCATAGCTGCCCTCCCCAGTCCTAGCCTTCTTCTGATTTCTTGACTGTTGTCTCCATTTTGGTTAATGACTGTGCCAAGGTATTGATAATCCTTGGCAAGTTCAATGTCCTAATTGTCAACTTTATAGTTACATAACTCTTCTGTTGTCTTTACTATAGTCTTCTTGATGTTCAGCTGTAGTTACAATGGCCAAATAAATAAATAAATAAATCTGTGAGGCCCATTAATGTCTTTTTGATCATGTTTAGCTTTTTGAGAAACAATGTCCTGGCACTATTTATTTATTTATTTATTTATTTATTTATTTATTTATTTCCAGAAGCTATACCCTGCCCTTTAACGAAAAACACCTTTCAAAGTAGCTTACCAAAAACAGGGGGGGGGGGGCATAAAGATGGTCCCTGCCCTTGGGCTTACAATCTAAAAAAGACAACACACAAGGAAAAAGGAATGGGAGGGAAGAGGGAAAAGCAAGCTCAAGCACAAGTTATAACTCTTATGGAGCAATTAAGAGCAGCAACGTCAGTGGCGGTTCTAGGCATGTTGTCCTTGATAAAGAGCCGCACCCCACCTCCGTCCCACCGCAGTACTCTCCTCCTCAGATCCGATCCAGGAGCAGAGGTGGTGACGGCATCCAGGCTCCTGCCATACAGTTCTTCCCTGAGACAGCATAAATGGGTGACATCTTTGATGGAGCAGAGGAATGTTGCCATCTGAATCCATAAGTGAACAGGCAAGACAGCTTTTAATAAATGCCTCTACGCAGAAAACATTCAAAGAGTTACAAACCAGATCCTCCACACAGTGATATTGGATTATCAGTCAAAAACATTTGAAAAATCATGACTAACGGAAGTCCCATTGATTTCAGTATTGGTTTGCTTATAAACAATCTCTCGCAACCTGGAGACCACTGCATGAAATAGTGTTTTTAACTGTAATTGTGTTTTTGTTGTTGCTAAAATTGTTTTGTTGATGTGTTTCCCAGCCTGGGGTCCTTTGGGAGGAAGTGTGGGATATAAATCCAACATTCGTTTGCTTCTTTGTTTCTTCGTGGCCTTTATATCCCGCATTTCAGGCGGCTCTCACCAGGCAGTTTACAGTAAGCATGGGAGGGAGGAGGTACAGTCACAGTGGTTTCTGTAGTAAGAGTGCCTCTTTCTCCTTCTCTCCGCTCAGAGCAAGATGGCCCCTCAGAAACTCCTGAGGTGGCAGTTGGTAGCTGGTGGAGGGAGACGCCACTAGTGGGAGTTGGCTGGTGGCAGCTCACCAGGCTGTTCCTGTCTTCTCTGCTTCCCTTGGGGCAAGATGGTCCTTCAGTGGGTCTACACCATGCATGACTAAGTCTGAGTCCAACCCTGTATGTTTTATTCTCCCACTCCCATGGACAGGGACCACAAAACCATAAAACGGACCTTCCTATAAAAAAAAGTCCACCTCACGGAGGCTGCTCTAAATGGGAAAATCTTCAAAATCATGCTAAAACCTTCTCTGTGGCGACACCTCTGTTGTCCCAGATGATCTGCCAAAAGACATGATGGAGTTCTTTCCACAGGCTAATCCAGCCCACCTTTTCTTGCAAGGCCTCTTAACAACCGCTTAATTTGAATATGTCTTTTTTCCTTACTGCTCCTCTGTTTTGGTCAGCTTTGCTTGTTCCTAATGTTTCGTATTTAATGTTTTTTCAGATTATTATCCCACACGTGCACATTTCTCTCTCTCTCTCTCTGGTCAAGGATGCCCTGCTCCAGATGTTGTTGGACTCCAACTCCCATCAGCCCCAGCCAGCATGGGCAATGGTCAGGGACTATGAGATCTGTAGTCTAGCCACATCTGCAGAGCTACAGGTTTCCCATTCCTTATATCATCTTTCTCCAATCTGGTGCCCGCCTGATATCGCTGGACTCATTAACCCCAGCCAGAAAGAGGCAGTAATGGCCACCAACTTGATGGCTTTAAAAGAGCATTAGACAGATTCATGGTGGATAAGGATGCCAGTGGATACTAGCCATGATGGCTCGGCTCTGCCTCCATGGATGGAGGCAACTTGCTTCCAAATACCAGTTGCTGGAAACCGCAGGAGGAGAGAGTGCTCTTGTGCTCAGGTCCTGCTTATGGGCTTTCAGCAGGCATCTGGTTGACCACTATGGGGACAGGATGCTGGACTAGATGGGTCACTGGCCTGATCCAGCAGAGCTCTTGTATGTTCTCAAAGGCCAACGACCAAGGGTGATGGAGAGCACCAGCCAGTGGAACGCTGCCATATATGATAGGGGCATTCACGCCTGTCATTTTGATTACAGGCTTCCTTTAGAAAGAAAAGAAAGGAATTTAAATGAAAAACAACAATTAAACCTTGGCAGCACCAGGGCCAAGCCAGGGCCGATGGTGGTCTTCCCTAGATCCAGACCTGGAGTCGCTTATATCTGCTTGAGTGGGACAGAAGAACTGGGAGCTTAAAGAGTAGCAAACAAAACATTTGGCTCCGCTGACCAGGCAAGGACAGAAGGCACGGCGCCCAGAAATTTATAGCTGCCTCGGCCAATCCAGAGGCCTCCAGCTGCCTGTCTGTCAAGGAGCTGAGCCTCACCTAATTCGGAGGCTTCTAGGAGCCTGACTATCAAAAGAAGCTGATGTTCATATCTATCAGCTGCCCCCCCCCCAAAAAAATTCTGAGGTCTGACCACGTTACAGGGATATGCATTTCTGTCATGCAAGGTTCCTGGTTCTAGGCTGGCTCTGTAGCTCCTGAGGGAGTTGGTCTGTGCTCTAAAAACATCCCATTTCACAAGCTGAATTGACAGTTTAGGCTTGCCTACATCTTCATGTTTTGCATCAGCGTATCTTCCCGAGGTATTTTCAGATAAGGGGAATCTTCCAGCGTCTTGGACTTCATTAAACATTGCATGGCTTTCCTCCAATGTCACCAGAACCAAACACTTAAGAACATAAGAAGGCCCCTGCTGGATCAGGTCAAAGGCCCATCTATTGGTCTAGGCACACGCAAACTAGCCTACCTCATAGGTAGAGCAGCCTTCTGCAACTTGGTGCCTTCCAGATGTTTTGGACTACAGCTCCCATGTCCGTTTCCCCAGAACAGGAAGGCTGGAGTTTTGATGAGAGATGTGAAGACATAAGGAGAGCCTTGCTGGATCAGACCAGTGGCCCATCTAGTCCAGCATCCTGTTCTCACAGTGGCCAGCCAGATGCCTCAATGGGAAGCCTGCAAGCAGGACCTGAGCACAAGAGCACTCTCCCCACTTGGGATTCCCAGCCACTGGTATTCAGAGGCGTATACTGCCTCTGACCATGGAGGCAAAGCATAGCTGTTGTGGCTAGCAGCCACTGATTGCCTTATCCCCCATGAGTTTGTCTAATGGTCTTTCAAAGCCATCCAAGTTGGTGGCCATCACTGCCTCTTGTGAGAGAGAATTCCATAGGTTAACTATGTGCTGCGTGAAGAAGGACTTTCTTTTGTCTGTCCTGAATCCTCCAGCATTCATCTTCCCTGAACAGCACCAGGTACTAGTATTATGAGGTGAGGGGGCTATTTGCACAGACCTGGTGTGGGCAACCTTTTTGGCCCCCGGCGCCACATGTAGCAGCAGTGGGGTGGTTGGGAGCCACATGCCAGTGGGCGGGGCTAGAGAAGGGCAGTGAGGCGGGGCCTAGTTTGTTGATGGGTGGGGCCATTCACATACGCATTTGTGCTCATTCACGCACACCCTCATGGGGAAGTGGGGAGGGTTAACCCCTCGTGCTGACATCGGTATCGCATTTGTCAAATAGCTGACTGACAGACTGGGCCGTGGTGGTGCACAATTTACATGGACAGGACAGTGCACAGGGACAACCAGGCCTGCTGCCATCTCCCCCATCACAACTGTCCTCCTCTCTGCTGCTGTGAAGTCTGCAGTGACGGATGATCCCTGTTTGTTTGCTTTAGAGCAGGAGTGGAAACTTTTTCAGCCCAAGGCAAACATGGAAGAGGCCCACGGAAGAGGCCTTAGCTCAGGGGCACAGCGAGGCCTTTGCATATGTGTGTGTGTGTAAGATCTCCATTATCAGAGCTGCAAAAGACCTTTTAGCCAGAGACCATGGAGAGTTTTTGCCAGTTTGAGTAGACCGAACAGAAATCACACAGTTGAAGCTTTCCCCCCAACACAGACTTGAAGTGATGGGGAGAACCAGACCTCCACTCTGGATGGAGAGATTTCAAGTGTCCACTCAGAAGGACTGAAAGCCCACTCATTTAAAAATGAGCGTCATTATTTTTTTCAGCCTAACATTGACAGAGCTGTAAAAATGAGATGGCACAGCCTCACATCATGCGTCTTAACTGCCCTTGAGGTCCTTGAAGGAAGAGCGAGAGATCCAACGGCAATGCGTCAATTCGTTCCAGTGCTGTTTGCGTACGTTCTTGTTTCCAGAATTTAAGATACCTTCCAAAAACAGTTGGGTCAGTTTGTGTTCTTTAGCGTCAGTTTCTAGCTTGCGCAGTCCACATCAATTACATGGAAAGTGAGATAACAAGCTTGTTTATGGAAAATGGAGAGCTGTCCTTGATTTCTCTGCTAAGCGGACTCTTGTCCCTGGTAGATCTCGTTTCCTCCCTTTGAGATTTCAGCAGTAAGATTTTTGCCTATATGATACAGGCTGCATCCGCACTAAATCTGCTCCCCTCACAGAGCTACAATTCCCAAAGTGGTTTATCAATCAGTGCCTCCCAGGGCACTGAGAATTGCAGCTCTGGGAGGGGAACAGGGGACTGCTAACAACTCACAGCACCTTTTACAACTTGGATGGTTTTAAAAGAGGATTAGACAAATTCATGGAGGGTAAGGCAATAAATTAGTGGTACTAACATGCTGACAATTTTTTTTAAAAAAATCATAAATTGCTGAAGAAATGTGAAGAAATTAATTTAAAACTGGAAAAATTAGAAACAGAGAGAACCGAAAATTAATAGATTCGTCCAATCCCATCTGCCATTCGGAGGATTGCCTCTGATGATGACCTCAGGGGAGACTCATGGAAAGAGGAAACCCATAAGGGGGGTCCTGAGCCATGTAAAGCTTTATAGTTTAAACCCAGCACTTTAAAACTGGGACTGGAAATGCATTGGAGGCCATTATAGCTGAGCCAGAATCAGTGCAATATACCCAGACTTCCTGCTTCTTGTTAACAATCTGGTCACTGAATGTTGCATCAACCGCAGTTTCCCAATGGTCAAGGGCAGCCCCATGTATAATGCATTGCAGTCATCTAACCGTGAGGTTCCCAGTGCATAGACTACTGAAACCAGATTATCCACATCCAGATGTGGTAGCAGCTGGGCCACCAGCCAAGGCTGGCAGAAGGCATGCTACGCAGAGTAAATGATGCAGGAGGGCCCCCAAGATACTAACCTGATCCTGCAGGGGGAATGCAGTCCCATCCAGAATTGATTGAGCCTCAACTTATCCAGGCAGAGGAACCCCCTATTCACAGCATCTTTATCTTGTCTTCTCTGGGATTGAATTTCAGTTTGTATGACTGGTTTGATGTTGGATTTTATGCTATTTATTTATTTATTTGTCGCCCATCTGGCTGGCTGTCCAGCCACTCTGGGCGACGTGCAACATAGGCATATAATACCTAGACATTGAAAATCTAAAAACAATGAAGATAAAGTCTAGCCCACCCCAAAAGCCTGCCTGAAGAGCCAGGTCTTCAAGGCCTGGCAGAAACTCATCATAGAAGGGGCATTAAATAAGCAAGCAAGCAAAGTGGAATTCAGATGTAAATACAGCCTCATAAATGGAGATGGACAAATCTGTCTGTTTCACTTTATCTCCATGTATTTTATTTTATTTTTGTTTAACAAGATTTATTTACCACTTGATTGTAAAAAGCCTCTAAGAGGTTTAGGAGAAACATTAGAATTATCAATAAAAACAGTTACAAACAAGTAATTTAAAACATTTTCAAAAATGATTAAAACAGCAGTAGACAAGAAAGAGACTAAACACATCAACATTTATGTGTCTTGATAGGCTTGCTGACATAGAAATGTTTTAAGCAGGTGCCAAAAAAGAACACAACGAAGGCACCTGCCTGATGTCAATAGGCAGGGAGCTCCAAAGTGTAGGTGTTGCCACATTAAAAGAACAATTTTCTTACAAGTGCAGAATGAATATTGCGAGTTTCTCATTTTCCCAGTTGTAAATGCAGTTCTCCTAATTTCTGCATTTGAGGTTTTTTTTTAGTCCTTATGAAAATCCATCAGCATTTTAGTGCTTCTCTCTCCTAATATACCCTTTGGCATATGCCATTTTGCCTAATATATACATTTTTGCAAGCCATTTCCCCTAATATAATGCATTTTTGTATGTTATTTTTCCTAAAATACATAGTGTTCTGCACATGTATGTGTTTTTGTACACATTATTTGGTTGGAGGACTGTATCACAGCATTGAGTACAGATTTCAAGGGATAGCTGCGTTTTGGTTCACATATTGCTTCAGGAAGTGCGAATTCAGTACGTTCATGTTAAAATATGAAATGTAACACATTTCCCCCTCACCCATCCCTACATATAGCTGTCACAATTGACCTTTTTTTTTTTAGGCCCAAAATCTGTGCCAGGCCAGCCATAGTTCTGCCATGCCTGGGATTCAGCCTTAAACTCACGTCAGGAAGTGGCTACGGACTTCCCCCATGACTACTACCACCATTTCACATGAATCAGACCAGAATCATATCCTTCCAAGGGGCCCTTCCTTCAAGACCCTCAATTCATTCATTGAAATAGCTTGCTGCTGCCATCTTTTGACCAAACTCAGTATCACACCCCATAATTACTCATCAATTTAGAGATGGGGAAATGGAAATGGACTGCCTTCAAGTTGATCCTGACTTATGGCTACCCTATGAATAGGGCTTTCATGGTAAGCAGTATTCAGAGGGGGTTTCCCATTGCCTGAGGCTAGTCCTTTCCAGCTGGTGAGGGCCTGCTCAGCTTGCCACAGCTGCACAAGCCAGCCCCTTCCTTGTCCACAACTGCCAACTGGGGGGCAACTGGGCTCCTTGGGACTATGCAGCTTGCCCACGGCTGCACAGGTGGCAGGGCACGTAACCCCTGAGACACTCACTGTGGGGTGATCTTTAGCTGGCCCTTGACACCCAGGAGACACGAGCCGGGATTTGAACTCACAGACTCAGGCCTCCCAGCCAGGCTCTCCTCCCCACTATGCTATAAGGATATGTTAATTTTGATTCTGTTTCTCATTTTTCCAATCTTAAATTCACTTCTCCACATTTCTGCAGCAATTTGCGATATTTTTAAAAAAACCTCATGAAAATTCTTCAGAATTTTTGTGCAAATTTCCTAATAAATGCATTTCTGTGTGCAGTTTTAACTCTTGTACATATTTTTGCAAGGAAGTTCTCCTTTTTTGTATGTTATTTTCACTAACAGATTCATTTCATGCACACTTTCCCCTAACATATGCATTTTTAAAAAACATTGATTGAAGAATTGCATCACAACATTTGGAAATGTGTAAATTTGGAAGGATGGCTGTGTTTCAGTTCTCATATTATTTCAGAAAGTGTGAATTTGATAGATTCGGCTTTCAATGTGAACTGAATCAAATTTGTCCCCCATTCCTATTCATCATTGCATATATACACGAATATCGATTCTAGTCTTCTAGTGCTTGCACATACGTAGACAGCTGGTGCAATATGTGGTGGCCAGGCTGCTGATGGGAGCACATGGCTGACACCTGTGACACCACTCTTAAAACATCTGCACTGGCTGCCCTGCCCATCCACTTCTAAGCCAGATTCAGGGTCCTTGTATTAATTTACAAAGCCCTGGACAACTTAGGTCCATGGTATCTTAGGGACTGTCTGAATCCTTATATTCTTGCTCGATCACTGAGATCATCTGCAGGAGCAGCCTTGATTGTCCCCCGAGTTGACGAGGCTCATTTGACAACAAGAAACTGAGCCTTCAGTGTCATCGCTCCAGTTCTCTGAAATGCTCTGCCAACAGAGATTCAGCAGGCGCCTTCTGTTTTAACTTTTAAATGCCTTCTGAAATCCTTTCTGTTCTGCCAGGTTTATGCAGGCATTTAAGAAAATGCTTTTTTTTGCAACAGTCTTATTGTATTTTTAATGTTTTTATTGTATGGTGGTTGTTGTTGAACTTGTAAACCGCTTTGATGTTTTTTAACAAAATAGCAAGGGAGACCGCACCACCAATATCATCATCATCATTTACATTTATATCCCACCTTTCGTCCAAGGATCTCAAGATGCCGTACATGCTTCTCCTCCCTCATTTATCCTCACAACAACCCTGTAAGGTTAGGTGAGAGACTATGTGACTAGCCCTTGGTCACACTTAGCGAGCTTCATGGCCAAGTGGGGATTCAAACCCTGGTCTCCCAGGTCCTGCTCCAACGCTCTAGCCACTACATCACTCTGGCTCTCTGTGGCAATCAGTTCAATTGTTGGACTGTTCTTACCGCCACAAAAGTTCTCCCAGGATTCAGCTGAAATCTACACCCATATATACACGCACACGTACATCCACTGTAGCTGAATGTAAGATGAGCCCTGCTGGATCAGGCAGGCCAAAAGCCCATCTAGTCTAGTTCTCACAGTAGCCAGCCAGACGCCTCTGGGAAGTCCACAAGCTGGACCTGAGTGCAACAGCAGTACCCTCCCCATTTGTGATTCCTAGCCGCTTGCATCTGGAGGCATACTGTCTCCAACACGGGAGGTAGAACATAGCCGAGGCTAGTGGAGGCCACTGAATAGATCAAGGGTCCATCGAGTCCAGCATTCTGTTCTCACCAGATGACTCTTGGGAAGCTGGAAAGCAGGACCGAGTGCAACAGTACTACTTTCCCCATCTGTAATTTCCAGTAATTGGTAATTCAGAGGCATACTGTCTCCAACAGTGGAGGGAGAACATGGCCATCATAGCTGGCAGCCACTGATAGCCTCACTGAACCCTATTAGATATAATCCTGCCCTCTGGGGCAGCAGAGAATTCCAGGGTGACTCGATCTGTGCTCCGTTGTTTTTGCACCTGCCACAATGTGCAAGAAGCGCATAAGAATCTCAGCTTTATTATTTATTTATTTATTTAAGAAAGGCAAGTTCCTAGCCCTCATGGTTCAAGAGTTATGAGCCGCTGAAACCTCAGCACCCTGGATGTAGCTCCTTGGCTCTGTGCCAGGACAAGCAGGAACGGAATGAGTTCTTGAAAACAAACAAGAATTGCTTAATTTGAAAAAGTACATACAGTAACACTCCAAGTCCAGCTTTTCTTGATTTTTATTTTGTTTTCAAAACACAAAAGAAGTATACACAATCCTGGCCTTCACCCAGGGGTGCTCACTGCAGAGCCCAGCACTGAGGGAGGATTAAATCTCCATCTCACCTTTATGGGAAGGCATCTTTCGAGGAGCCCCACAAAAGTTCCTTGCACTGCCCAGGCAATGTTCTGGGATTTCCACTCTTTCCCCACATACTATATGCCACATCCCATTCATAGGCATTGCACAACTCTTGCCCACAGAGCAATCATGCTGCAGTGGCTGCGCATAGGTTGGGGGTGGGTGATCTGCCATCTCACGTAGGCTGTCCTCAGACCCCTCTGGCCATTTTCCCCCTCCATCTTAAGCTTGATGCACGCACAAGTGCGCATCTCCATGTAATGCTGTACCTACGCAGTGTCATTTTTGGAATGTTGTGGGCAGTATGGTATCAGTGACAACATCAAGCAGGGGTTGGGAGCCTCTGTCAGCCTGAGGGCTATATTGCCTTGCGGGGAACCTTCTAAGGTCTGTATGCCCTTGGAAAGTGGCAAAAGTGGGTGGCGCAATTGATATGATTCATGCAGTAGGCTACATTCTAGCCACATTAAAGTCAACGGTAGACTCTCTCTCTCTCTCTCTCACACACACACAGTCTACCCTTTATTCAGGCAAGCAAGAGACATTATCACAGTTCAAGGACACATTTCAGCCGGACAAAACCACTCAAGGTGGGTGTGGGGGACGGCTGGTAAGAGTGTAGCTAGGGGAGTGGTGTGGCCCAGGGAGAGTCTCCAGGGCCAGGTGGAAAGGCCTGAAGGGCCACATTTGCTCCAAAGGCCATCGCTCATATATAGCCACTGAGACTCAGCCCTGACTCTTTGTTTTCTCAATCCCGCCCTTAAGGAAGTTCTACTGGATCAGACCAAAGGCTCATCTAGTCCTGGAATTCGCTTCCCAAAGTTAACTCGGTGCCTTCAGGAGGCCCACAAGCAGGACATGAATCCAAGACCATCCCTGATTGTTTGTCCCACCAGCCAGGCAATCAGCACTATACAGTGTCTGAACCTGGAGACTTCATATAGCCATTAAGACTAATTGCCAAGGATAAACGTATCCTTCATGAATGTGGATATTCTTTATTTAATAATACAGGCTTCTTGTTTCTTCGTCTACAGCAGGGGTGGGCCATCTCTATGGGCCAGACACAGCCCTCCAAGCCTCTGTATCTGGACCTTGGGACTCTCTATAGGCCACATCCCCCACCCCAGCCACACACCCTTCTGGCCCAGCCCCCAGCCCCTCCCTTGAGTGATTTTGCAGGGCTAGAATGTGCCCTGGAAGTCTGACTGTGACTCTTGCTTCCACAGATGGAGGCTAGAGAGGGATGCGTGGGTAGAAGCTAGCCTACTGTACAAAAATAAAAATTACACTGACCCCTCTGCCCACTTTTGCCTTTGGCCCCACCCAGATGTGCCCCCCGAAGGTAATATAGCCCTCAGGCTCAAAAAGGTTCCCCACTCCTGTGCTAGTGTGACAGAGTACATGGCGCTTTAGAATGTTTTCAAAGCGGCTTGCATGTATTATATTGGTAATCCTTACAAACAACCCTCTAAGGTAGGCCAGAATTATTATCCTCCAAACGTAGAGGCCAACATTGAGAATGGGGACTTCCTAGCCTGAGGGCTCCCTCGTGAGTTTATGAGAGTTGAGAAGTGAACCACAGGCTTCCTGATTCACAATTCAAGCTGCTTAGGTAGGGATGGAGAACCTGGTAACCTCCAGATGTTGTTCGACTCCAACTCCCACCAGCCCAAGCCAGCATGTCCAATGGTCAGGGATGATGGCAGGCATAGTCCAGCAACTTCTGGATACTCACAGGTTCCTCGCCTGGGTTGCAGAGCTGACTAGAGCAGGAAGACCCAGGTTAAAATCCCCACTCAGGTACGGGGCTCCTGGGTGACCTTGGGCAGCCCAACATAGGGACGCCGGAAACTGCCTTATATCGAGTCAGACCATTGGTCCATCTAGCTTAATATTGTCTATACTGAGTGGCAGCAGCTCTCCAGGATTTCAAACAGGATTCTATCCTACCCCTACCTGGAGTTGCCGAGAACTGAACCTGGGACCTTCTGCATGCAAGGCAGATGTTCTACTACTGAGCTACGGCCTCCGATAACCTACCTCACAGGGTTGTTGTGAGGATAAAAACAAGGAGGGCCGAAAAGAGGACTGTGCCTGCCATCCTGAGCTGTTAAACTACCTTCCTGGAATGTTTTTGTGCACCATGTGCATTTCCCTTCTGGTGTTTGAATCATGGGAGGCCTGCGTTACAGATGCAAAATCATTCCTTGATCATAAACGTATAGATCTGGAAGGGGTCTTTTGAAGTCAAACCCCTCCTCAATGCAGGATTTACAGTGCAGGCTGCAACTATGGCATCCCATACTGATGGCCATCCAGAAATACCTCCAGGGGAAGGAGAGTCCACCACAGGCTTCCCATCTCAGTTGAGCCACTTCAGGCTGAAGGCAGGGTTTTGTTTTACTATTTTTTGAACACTCCCCTACATTAAGAACTCCTTGCAACTCAAAAGCTAGTGCCGCAAGGCAAAGGGGTCTAGCAAAGCACTCTTGACTTGCTCTGGGAACTCATTTGTAGGAAAGGCCTGTTGGTGAAGCAGAAGGAGCATTCACAAATGGCATTGGCCCACCCACAGCTTGAAGCCCCTTCTACCACCCCAGGACTCTACAACCTCATTCCACTGCATGTGCAGAAACAAAGCCCAATGATGCAACCATTGAGCAACCGTCATGCTCCAAGGGACTCACTCCCCTTCAGAACACCCCCCTTAGAGAATGCCACTAGTGCACTCATATATGTTCAACAGGACCCGCTTCCGGTGTATGATGCAATTAATCAGTGGTTTCCAAACTTTCCCCCCACAGACCACTTAAAAATTGCTGGTGGTCTTGGTGGACCACTTAATTTTTTCTGACTATTGCAGCCATTGTAATGTGCTGCGCTAGATGGGAGTCTAATTTTTAAATTTTATTTTTATGGCTTCTTTTACTTCTTATGCTGCATTTCATCGTATTCTATAGAATTCAAATTGTGATCTGGTAAAAGAAAAGAAACAAGCTACAAAAACACAACTAAAAATCAATATGAATATTTAATACAGACATGCCACAGACCACCTGAATGAACCTCTTGGACCGCTGGTGGTTCATGGCCCACAGTTTGGGAACCCCTGCAATAAATCATACCCCCCTCTGGTTTATGATGCAATGAACAGGAACTCAGAAAACTGCCTTGCACCCCAAGTGCGACCACCTATTTCCATCTAGCTGAGTATTGTCTATTCCAGGAGCAGGGAGCCTGTGGCCCTCCCGATGCTGTGGGTCTCCCACAACTCTCATCATCCTCGACCATCGGCCATGCCGGCTGGGGCTGATGGGAGCTAGAGCCCAATAACATCAAGAGGCCACACATTCCTCGCCTCTGGCACACTGACTGGTAACAGCTCCCCAACATCTCAGAAAAGATGCCTGGAGATGCCAGGGGTTCAGTCTGGGGCCTTTGCCAAAGACCTTCTCTACAGCTGAGCGGTGGCTTTTCCCCATAAACAAGCATTGGCTATGCACGCTTCGTGCCTCTTCCCTCAAGGCTTGGAAAGGGGAGCCTGGGGCTCGCCAGCTGTTCTAGGACTACAGCTCCCATAATCCCTGACCATTGGCCATGTTGGGTGCGGCTGATGGGAGATGGTGTCCAGCAACATCTAGAGCAGGGGCTCCCAAACGACGGTCCACAGACCAGTGGCCCACACGCTCCATTCGGGTGGTCTGCGTCACGTCCGTATTAAATATTCATATTGGTTTTAACCGTACTTGTTATTGTTGCTTCTCTGTCTTACTGCAGTTTCTTACACTGTAATGTGAAATCTATGGCATTCACACTGAAACAAAATCTAAGGAATAAAAGAAATAATTAAAAATCATACAGCACCCAGCACACTACCATTGCTACAACACGTGGAAGAATCATTAAATGGTCCGCCAAGACCATCAGGAATTTTCAAGTGGCTGGTGGAGGAAAGAAACTGAGGCGCCACTGATCTAGAGGGCCACACTGGTTCTCTTCCCTGCTCCAGGCTGGGCTTCCATTGCAGGGATACTGCAGGGCTTTTCTGCCACTCAGAGCTGCAGTACAATTTGTCTCTTGGAAAAGAAAATTGTATTTAGTGGGCAAACTCCCCCCCCCCTCAGCTCCATGCAGAATTGGCTCGGTATTTAAAGAGCTTTCTCTGGGAACTCATTTGTTGTGGGGGAGAGGGAAGAAAGGCATCTTGCCTACTTCCGAGGGTGCTTCCACCTTCCACAAGACACTTTATTGTGGAGTCGGTGCCACTCATCCATGCAAGGATTCCACAGAGCTCCCACCACACTGTCCTCATCAAAAAGCCATGCCTATATCCTCCCCCCCTTAATCCAGGTTTACTGTCTCCACCGTTTCTTTGTTTTTATGGACTATATTTTGCACAGAAACGGTAAATTGGGATTCAGTGGGGAAAGAAAACGGGGCGGTGTTTTGATGAGGACGGCATCATGTGGATGCTGTCCAAAACGTGCATGCATGAGCAGGACCAAGTCCAGAAGAAACGGCGTTGTGTACAGCAGCCAAGGTGTTCTTCCCTGCCTCTTAACATTGGCGCATGCACGTGGGTAGGCCTTACCCTGCCTCAGTATCTTCAGCTGCCCTTCAAAATCCTATACACCAGGAATGTGGGGACCTGAGGCCATCCACTTGTTGCTGGATTCCTGCTTCCATGATTCTTGGCCATCAGCCATGCTGGCGGGGGCTGATGGGAGTTGGCGTCCGGCAACATCTGGAGGGCACCAGATTGGGAAAGGCTGTGTTTTGGGGGGAAGCATTATAGTGGGGCATTATAGGGGGGGCATTTTTACTTCTTTATTTCAAACATTGACAGCAAGGGAGGGGAAACATAGGAAGCTGCCTTATACTGAATCAAGGCCATTGGTCCATTTACCTCAGTGCTGTCTACACGGGCTGGCAGTGGCTCTCCCGGATTTCAGGCTGGAGACATTCCTGGGGAGATGCCAGGGACTGAACCTGCAAAGTAGATGTTCTAACCAATGAGCTACGGACCTTCCCCAGTGTTGTTGGACTCCAGCTCCCAGCATCCCTGCTCACTGGCCATGGTGACTGGGGCTGATGGGAACTGGAGTCCAGCAACATGCGGAAGGTCACAGATTCCTCAGCACCTGCTGTACACTAACAGCAAACTTGTTCTCTAGAGTGAGGATCTTTATGTGGCTAAAATAGCGCCACCCATGCATTAGGCTTGAAAGGTATCCAAGCTTTCCAGAAGTATAAAACAAAATATAAGGGGGGAAAACTATTGGGGAGGAGCCCCAAAATAACCCAATGAGGACTGAGCATACTCAGTCGTCTCACAAAGCTGACTGACTGTTGGGGGGGGCCAAAGAGAATGGGACAGAAAACAAAGAACGGAATGGAGTACCTGGGAAAGGGCATGGCTGGGCCCCTGACCAGGAGCATTCCACAAGGCAACACTCCGTAGCCAGTCCCACTAGCTTCTCTCAGTTTTATAAGCTGAATCACAGTCTACATCCTGAGCTGGAGAAGAGCTCTTTAGGGGGAAAGGCGTCCAGTTTCATAATACAGCCAAGGTATATGAACCAGACACATTTGTGCTCTGGACCAGATAATGATGTCAGGCTTTTAACTTGTGTTTTAAAGTGACTGGGGGCTGTTGCAGCTCAGGGTAGGTTAATCTGATCTGCAAACTATTTATGTTGACTTCACTGCCAGGAAAGGGATTTCCCCCCATCCCTCTCTTGTACTGCTTCCTATTGATTTTTTCAATTCCCATATTATTGTACTTTAAAATTATTGTCTTGTTTGTAATCAACCCATGAAATATTTAGTAACGAGTAGCTGTGTAATTTTCTAAAAAATAATGATTAGTGGGTTGCGGGATGGGTTGGGGTGAGGAACATTACCCTCCCCTTGAAAGATCAGAAATACTTTGCTGAATCAAGACTTACAGAATCATAGAGTTGGAAGGGGCCTACAAGGCCATTGAGCTCAACGCAGGAATCCAAATTAAAGCATACAATTTTGGATTTTAAAACTTTAAAAAGGCCCTTCTAACTTGTGTTCCACTTCCAGTAGAGACCATTTAGACCAGCCTTTCCCAACTTGGTGGCCTCCAGTTGTTTGGAACTACAACTCCCATCAGCCCCTGCCACCATGGCCTTGCTGATGGGAACTGTAGTCCAAAACAGTTGGAAGGCACCGAGTTGGGAAAGGATGCCCAGATCCAGAGTAGGAGAACTTTTGGCCCTCCAGACGTTACTGAATTACATCTCCCATCACCTGTAGCCACTGACCACAGGAGTTGTAGTTGAGCAACATCTGGAGGGCCTAAGCTCCTCCACCCAATTTCGTCTAGATGCTTTTGGGAAGCTCACAAACATGGTAGGAATCCAACAGCTTTCTCCAGTTGTTTTGTGCCTGGTGCATGGCACAGAGGTATACTACCTCTGAAACAGGAGGTTCTATCTGGCTAAACTGCAACTGGGGCATGCTCTACTAAAAGGAGGCTCAAACCAACTGTTTTTCTTGTGGGGAGGCAGCCTAAGAGAAACACTGAGGTCCTCTTTTCTTCACTGGCCATGACTCTGCTCCTAAATCTAATTGGCAATATAAGCCTGAAATCTTACTTCCATCCCCCTTACTACCCTATTTTCAGCCTACTTCTATTTCCAAACCCACCAGACTAATCCTAGATCCTTCTCTGTTCTCTCTTCCTGCCTGCACTGTGCAGACCTCCAGCTTCCAACACCTTAGGGACTAGCACCCTTTCTACAAGTGTCGCTATGGACCTGTATGACCAGGACAGGCTAAATCATAAGGAACAGAATAACAGGCATCAGTCACAGAAGTGATACCCGGCCTGAGAGACTGCTGGGCCCCTGCTCAGCAGCTTCCCAAGAATTCGCCACATTGCAGCTCTCAGTAGCGTGGGCTTTCTGATGTGTAGTGAGGGAGGAGTGGGTACTGAAGCTCCTCCCACATTCATTACAGATGTAAGGGGTATATATCGAGTGTGTTCTCATATGTCTCGTAAGCTTTGAGCTAGAAATGAATCTTTTTCCGCACTCGGTACAGCCGTACGGCCTCTCTCCTGTGTGGACTCGCTGATGTGTGTTCCGGGTCGATAAATGACTGAAGCTTTTCCCACACACGTTGCAGAGATAAGGCTTCTCTCCTGTGTGGATTCTCTGGTGTTTGCTGAGATTTGAACTGTAACTAAAGCTCTTCCCGCACTCAGGGCAGCTGTATGGCTTTTCACCGGTGTGGACTCTCAAATGCTTAGTGAGGTCCGAGTTTTGCTGGAAGCATTTCCCACAGTCTGGACAGCCATATCCATAGGGCATCTCTTCCATGTGGATCCTCTGGTGAGTGACGAGCCCTCTGTGCTGGCTAAAGCATGCCCCGCACTCTGAACACACATAAGGCATCTCCCCAGTGTGGGTTCTCTGGTGGATAAGAAGGTTTGAGCGCTGGGCAAAGCACTTCCCACACTCTGGGCACTGGTGTGGCTTTTCACCCGAGTGGATTCTCTGATGTTTGAGAAGGTTCGAGCTCTGGCGGAAGCATTTCCCACACTGGGGACAAGGATACGGCTTCTCTCCTGTGTGGATTCTCCGGTGGATAGTAAGGCTCGAGCGCTGAGTGAAGCGCTTTCCACAGTCAGGGCACTGATGGGGACTCTCGGCCACATGGACTCTCTGATGTTTAATGAGGCTTTGGTTTGAGTGGAAACTTTTCCTGCCCTCAGGACTCTGGAAGTTCCTTTCTCCTGGCCGGGCTCTGTTAGGGCTCTTCAGCCCGTTTTCAGCACTCCGGGTTCCTTTCTTTGCCATATGGTCGCTGCTGGAGCCACCTTTGTCTAAAACAAAAGAGGAGGGGGAAGAGGCCTCACATTTCCCAATGAACTTTGTCTCCCAAGATGCCAAGGAGAGAGACTTTTACAGAAGAGGCAAGGAGTTTTTCAGAGGGCAAAAATGAACTGGGCCAGCAATCATGCCCTCAATTCCAGCTAGGCCTCCTTACTACGGTCTAGTTCTCAATAAAGTAGTTGTTCCCAGCCCAAGCTGTACAATTCAGACTGCCAATGAAAGCTGTAACGTTAACAGGGAATGTCTGATCTTCCAGATGTTCTTGGACTTCAACTCCCATCATCCCTGATCATTGGACATGCCGGCTGGGGCTGATGGGAGTTGGAGTCCCAGAGCATGTGGAGGGCCAAAGGTTCCCCATCTGTGCCATATTCTAACAGCAAAAAACCTAGCATGTACAATGCTATATTCCAGGGGTGGGAAACCTCATGGCCAGGTGGCAAATGTGGCCCTCTGGGCCTCTCTATCTCGCCCTCGGGACTTCCTCCAAGCCACGCCTTCTCTTCCCAGCCACACCCCTAACTGGCCCCAAGTCACACCCTCCTCAAGTGTTTTTGCCTGGCTGGAGATGCCCTTGAACTCCCAATTCTCATTTCCCTGGTTGAAGGATAGAGAGGGTTGTGCAAGTCTTGTGTAGAAACTAGCCTGCTCCACAAAGGTCAAATTTACATTGATTGCTCTGCCCATTTTTGCCCACCTGCCACTGACATGTGGCCCTCTGAACGTTGCCCAGAAGGGAATGTGGCCCTTGGGCTAAAAAACTTTCCCTACCCCTACTATATAGGGGTATATAATATATACTCATTCTCCAAGTTAGCAGGCTTCAGGGATTCCCAAGGTTTGCAGAAGGACAATAAAACCTTTAGGGGAGAAACACCCTAAATGAGGGATGGGAGCATACCCCAAAAGGCCCATTTAAAATCAGATAGAGAAGAAGCTATACATCCCTTGGGAGGCAGTTCCACACATATGGGGCCACCACCGAGAAGGCCCTGTCAATTGTGCCTGCCAACCTCACCTGAGTGTCTTCCAGAAGCCTATGAAACTATTTGGACTAACTTAATAATTGTATTATGCTTTACTTACATTTGTTTTTTGTGTTCTTTTTACAAATTTTCTTATCACATTACCAAAATTCAAACATTATTTGTAAGACAACTTAGCTCCCATTTTCCAGTCTGTGTATGTGTCTGCCTTTTTAATATATTCTATTTTTAAAAAACAGTTCTACTGGTCAGGTTAAGGCTACAAATTCAAGAACAAAACAAATAGCAGGTTGTTGGTTTCAAGCAATCCTAAATAGGTGAATTATGGCCTCTAAGATGGCACATTTTTGAGATTTGAACAGGGATGGGAAACCTGTGGCCCTCTACATGTTGTTGGACTACAACTCCCATCAAGCCTAATCATTGGGCCATGCTGGCTGGACCTAATGTGAGTTGACATCCAACAGCATCTCGAGGGCCACAGGTTCCCCATCCATGCCTTATGGGATGGGGTCTTGACCTTCCCAGGCCTAGCAGAAATCCACCAGTGTTTTGTCAGTCCCACCATGGAAAGTAAGGGGCGAGGGAAGGGCAGGTGGTTCAGATGGCCCCTTCGCTCTCAGAGCTACTGCAGGCCGCTCACAGTTCAGGATAGACTTTAGTGGCCCAGCTGTTTCTAAGGAACACCAGAGCAATGTCGTAGGCCAGGAGCAGCCCATCCTTACCTAATGGTCTAGTGTCTTCCTGCTTCACTTCTCTGCACAGTCGCTTCAGCCCAGCGCCTGCAAATGTCTTTGTCTCGCGACGACTCACAACCAGGGCTTCTGCAGCCTGAAATGGCAGTTATTTGAACAGATGAGCTAGAGGTGGGGAAGAAATTTATTCAGGTTGCACTTTAAGGCCAAATGAAGACGTGAACCAGAACCACAGCTATCCTTCTAAATTCAAACATTCATGAATTTCACAAAGCAGTTCGCCAACAACAACAACAATGTAAAAGGGGGGAAGCGTATATTATAAGTGTGCACAAAAATGAACAAGGTTTGGGAGGAAGGGCAGGATATAAACTGAATAAATAAATACATAAATAAATGTTTGTGAAAACAACATACAAACATGCATTATAGAGGCAATGTGGTGTAGTGACAGATGACGATCTGGAAGGCCGGGGTTCAAATCCCCACTCAGCCAAGAAGCTCACTGCGTGACCTCGGGCCAGTCACTGCCTTTCAGCCTAGGCTACCTCGCAGGAAAGTTAGGAGGATTAAATGGGAAGTGGAGAAGAACCGTCTCTGTCACCTTGAGCTCCTTGGAGGAAGGAATGTCAAGGTAACAAAAAAATAAGTTCTAGGGGAAATTGCTTGCAAGAAAAAGTGCATCTTAGAAGATTGAAATGGAATATGAATCCATGTGTTTTGTTTATTTATCTAATTAACTGATCACAAACAAAAGTGGAAATGGGGCAAACTGCATTTAAGAATGGGAAGAAACGGAGAGAAACTGAAATGGACAAGATTTGCTCGTCCCTAATATGAGCCTAGGGAGGTATCTTTTGCCAGGTCAGAACAGGCAGTCTTTGTTCTCCCTTCCTGTTACTACTGGATAGGCCTACTGGGGTTCCAGTGCCTCCTAAAGACATTTTTATTCAGACAGGCCTTCCCAGAGGGGTGATCCAAATCTTGTCTACTATCAATGATATGAAACAACAGAACAGCATTTTATGTGTGTGTGTGTGTGTTCATATTAACATGCTTTGATTTCATAAAACTTTTTTTGTGCATGCCGCACAAAAATATGAAGAGATTAGAAAACGCTTCAAATAAATAATATTTATACAAATAATATATGTGTATGTCAAGGCCAGGAGTGTCTTAACTGGCAGCAGCCCTCAAGGGTCTTAGGGCAATCGCCCTCTACAACACCAGGCCCTGAAGTCTTGCTCTGAACCACTAGAAATTCACTTGGCTACCCCCTTCCCACCCTGGCTAACCCTGTCCAAGTGATTTCTTCCAATCAGTGGAGGGAATAGCAGTGCCGCATGGGTTGGCCCCGCCCCTAATGCCTCTGTCCCCACAAGCCCCATCTCAACCTTTGTATGTCAAGCAGAAAGGTCCAAAGGGAGAAGCTTTGCACATTACACTCTTGATTGTACAAGGTTAATTTTATTTACAGGTGGGCCCCGCTGTATGGCGCTTCACCTTTCGGCGTTCCACTAATGTGGCAGCTTTCAGTTAGGGAAAGTCCCCGCTTTAAGGCGCTTGTTCCGCTTTTACGGCGGTTTTTGCTCATCGCGCGCCATTTTTGCATCATTTTCGCGCGATGTACACCATTATCTTCAATGGGTTCCGCTTTTCGGCAGTTTCTGCTTTTCGGCGGCAGTCTGGAATGGAACCTGCCGTATAAGCAGGGCCCACCTGTAATTACTTACTTATTACATATATATCCCACCTTTCCTCCAAGGAACTCAAGGTGGTGTACAAACACAGTTCTCCCCCTCCTGATTTTATCCTCACAACAACCCTGTGAGGTGGGTTAGGCTGAGAGGCAATGACTGGCCCAAGGTCACCCAGTGAGCTTCACGGCTGAGTGGGGATTTGAACTTCTGGTCTCCCAGGTCCCAGTCCGACACTCTAACCACTACACCACACTGGCTAATCATGTCTAATAGTAATGATTAGACACGGCTGGGATGCCTAATCATTAGTAGTTCAGCATCTGCTTTGTATGGGGAAGGTCCCAGGTTCAATCCCTGGCATCTCCAGGCAAGGCTGGGAAATGTTCCCTGTCTGAAATCTTGGGGAGACACTGCCAGCCAAGGTGGAGAATACTGGGCTAGATGGACCTTCAGTCTCACTCAGTATAAAGCAGCTTCCTATGTTCCTAGGATTTCCATTCACATGGAAGATTATAAGCATATTCAGCCGAACATGCAAAGATTTCATCATCCCACTCAATATGGAGAGGTCGAAGGTAGCGCCAATGGAGACAGGGACATTGGGGGCCAGGCTGGCATGCTCAGCCCCACTCCTCCCTCTACGTTCCGATAATGTGTGGCAGCAAGAAACTGAATAGGGCTGCGTGTGCCCATCTTCAGAGTCATAAGGGCTGGAGACTTGACTTTTAAAAAAGACAGTAGAGATTCTAAAAATAATTTTAATTATTTTCTTATGCATAGGCCTAGCCAACAAAACACACACACACAGCAAGTCCTGCAGCCTGTTTCATCTGGCCAATTTCTACCTGGCCAGGGAGGGCGAGGCCTTGACCGACTCTAGCTACAAAGGCTGTTTCTGCTAGTCAGAATGTCTAGAGACCATCAGGATGGGGCACTGTCTACAGGTTGTTGCTGGGGCAAGATTTAGTTTTGGAGACGTTGTTAAACTGGGGTTCTTCTTGTATTTTTATGGGCAGACCTTATAATGAATAATCAGTGGACTGTTTCATTTTATTGTATATTTGCTAATATGATTTCCTTAGTTAATTGTTTATAAGACTATTTATCCCAATCTGCATCTGCACTGGAACTATTTTTAACTATTTTTATATAAGGAATTGTTTTTCATTGTTTTATGAATGGAACTGTTTTAATGGTTTTTACACTTTTCTTGATTTATGGTTGCAACCATTTTATTGGTTTTAATCACTGTTTTTTTATGGTTGCATCCCGACCTGGGAACTAATGGTAAAGGACAGGTAAGAAATCTAATCGATACAAATATGTAAATTTCACAATGTCCTGTAACTGTTGATAAATTTTGTACAACGTTTTGATGTTGTGAGCTGCCTTGAGCATGGTTTACTTTGGAAAGGCGGCAAACGAATAAACAACGATGATGACAATCCAGGCACATATCATGCAGATCTTAGTAATCTGGACAGCTCAATGATTTTAGGTTTTGGGAGCGATCTTTATACAGGAATTTAAAAATATTCAGTGCAGGGCACACACAAACTCTTGCTGCGAACCACTTGACCAAAATAAAGAGAAGTTACCTGTTTTTGCTTTCTCTCAGCCTCCCGCTGCCTCAGCAGGAAGGCCTCTGCCAGGGGCACAGCTTGGGCGCAGGTCTCAGGGTCATGCTCCCTAACCCAGCTCTGGATTTCCTGTGGCAGGAGGGTTAAGAACTGCTCGAGGACCAAGAAATCCAAGATCTGCTCCTTGGTGTGCTTCTCCGGCTTCAGCCAACCCCGGCAGAGCTCGCGGAGCTGGCCACACACCTCCCGGGGCCCCTTGGCCTCATGGTAGCGAAACTGCCTGAAGCGTTGGCGCTGCGTCTCCATCCGGATAGCGTCCACTTTCAAAATGGCTGCCTTGACCTTGGCGTACTCCCCTCGGTCTTGGAGGCTAAGGTTGCTGTAGGCCTCTTTGGCTTCCCGGCTCAGGACAGGCAGGAGGCGGGCCAACCACTCCTGGCGAGGCAACTGGCAGGTCCCAGCCAGTCGCTCAAAGGAGGCAAAGAAGGCCTTGTTGTCCCCCCATGGTGCGGCCTCCTCTGTCAGTGGCAGGTTTCCCCAACCCAGGTGAGAGGACTGCATGGCCCTGAGGAACTCCTGCCACTGGGCTTCCCAGCGCTCGGGCAAGCCTTCATCGGGCTCCTGTTTCACTTGCAGTGGAGAGGCCCAGTCGAAAAATTCTCGGATGGTCCCAACTTGAAGGACACGTGGTGATTTCCCCGCCTTTTCTGCTCCCTCTGCCGATTTGGGGCCTGTTGGGTCCTCCATTTTGATGCCTGAAGGCACTGGTGCAGCCTGGAATCTGCCAGCCTTTCTAGACCCTTGTTCAGCAGACATTTCCTCTCACAGAGACTCAAGCAGGCCTTGGTTGGAGTAGAGGCCTGGACTTTCAGACAGCCTCTCACAGAGAACTTGCAGGAATGTCCAGGATATGTCTTATGCCGCTCTCCCACCACCCCAGCCCTCCTCCGTAAGACAGTCAACAGAAGAGGCTGTTTTTGGAAGGATTTTCTCTCTCTTCAGAACGGGGTGGGGATTTTTTTTAAAAAAACAAGCGGTAGGTCACAAGACATACTTAAGTGGTAAAGAGCAACTCTCCCTGAGGAAAATAAAAAGAAACAGTGAATGTGAGAAATGCAGCATAGACCTTCAGGGGGTTCTTCACCAACAGCAGATACAAAAAGAAAAGAAAAGTCTATCCATCGAGACTGTCTGTGTGGGGAATTGTGTGATCTGTAGATTGCACCGATGAGGGAGTCAGAATCAGCAGCTGGACAGCCACTGGTTGGGTATGCTTTAATTTGGATTCCTGTGTTGAGCAGGGGATTGGACTCAAAGGCCTTATTAGGCCCCTTTCAGCTCTATGATTCTATGATCATCATAAAGTACCTAAGAAGAGCTCTGTTGGATCAGGCCAAAGGCCTATTAGTTCATCATCCTGTTCTCACAGTGGCCAGCCAGCTGCCCTTGAAAGCCCATAAGCAAGACCTGAGTGCAACAATGCTCTCCCCGCTTATGATTCCCAGCAACTAGTATTCACAGGCATGGTGCCTCTGACAGTGGAAGGAGAACATGGCCTTGTCCTCCATGAATAGGTGTAATCCCCTTTTAAAACTATCCAAGTCAGTGGTCATATGAGAAGACTGTTAGATGAGAAGCAGGTAAGAGAAGACAGGAGTTACACTACCGCAATGCCTCAGTCTCCAACAGAAGGTTTATGATCTTATTATTAAAAAGGAATAATCATAATACAGTTGTGCCCCACCTTTCCTCCAAGGAGCTCAACTCCTCCCTCTGCATTTTATCCTCAAAACAACCCTGTGAATAAGGTTTGGGTGAGACCCTGTGACTGCCCCAAGGTCACCCAGCAAGCTTCGTGGCTGAATGGGGATTTGAACCCTGGTCTCCCAGGTCCTAGTCCAACACTCTAACCACTACACCACACTGGTTCAACTAGTGCAGAATTAGACAGAGGAAGGTGTTATATATGACTCTCATCCAATCAGAAGACCACATTCTGCGAGCCAGTTACATATGGGATGTTCCACAAACCAGGCTTAGGAGCACAATCAGGAAATCCTGAGGAGCGGATAGAATCCAAAAAGGAACTTTAGGATTGTTACATGGAAACTGACTATATCAATACATCCTGGAACACCAACAACCTGGCACCAGCATTGTCAGCCTTTAGGTACCAGGCAAAAACATCCCTGTATCCAGGCATTTGAAGTTAAACTAAGGCCCATCTGCACCATGCATTTAAAGCAGTATCATACCACTTTAAACATCATGGCTCCCCCCATGTAGTTTGTGAAGGGTGCTGAGAGTGGTTAGGAGATCCCTATTCCCCTCACAGAGCTTCAATTCCCATAGTTCCCTGGGATGAAGGACTGATTTTTAAACCACTTTGGAATGGCTGTGTACATACTATGAACACGTTCAAAGCACATCCCCTCCACAAAGAATCCTGGGAACCGTAGTTTGCCAAGGGTGTTAGGCATTGTAGCTCTGTGAGGGATGAGCTGCATTTCCCAGGATTTTCTGATGGGGGTAAATGTGCTTTAAAGGTACAGTGTGCAGTGTATGCAGCCTCAGTCTACTCGGACATAAGCTCAGTTTAATTCAAAGGTACTTACATATAAGTGTGCACAGGATTGCAGCACAAGCTAATGTTGATTGTTATGGTTTTATTGACCATTTTAATTGTATTTTATGAATGCTGTAAATATAGTTATGGTTGGTTTTGTGAAAAATGCTTTGGGGTCACATATAACAAAAAGCAGTGTATAAGAACTCCAACCAAACAAAAAAAAAATCCCTGCTATTTGTAAGCCATGTCTTGATTTGGTTGCAGGAATCCCCGTCTCCCCAAGATGAATTTAGGGCTGAAATGGTCCCCTACCATTTCATTGTTAAGAGCATAAGAGCAGCCCTGCTGGATCAGAGAAACCCACAACATCTTTTTACTATTATTATTATTACTTAAAATATTTTTATGTCACTCTTTGTCATATAAGACATCCCAGAATGGGTTTACAATTGCCAACACAATGTATAACCCAACAATAAAACACAAGTAAACACAACTTACTTTCTCTCTCCTTAAAGAGCTACAGAGCAGTAGAAACAAAAGGAGCTAATAAATCACCCAAAGGCCTGGGTAAACACACACAAAAATTAAAAACATTGATACTGCTCAAATTTGTGAAGGGGGGCATTCTGTACTGAGAACCCTCTTTTCCATATTACCACATATACTGCATACACACCTATAGACTGAAAGCATACGCACCACTCAAAGAATCTTGGGAACTGTAGTTCATCCCTTACAGAGCTACAATTCCCAGCACCATTAACAAACTACCATTCCCAGGATTCTTGGTGGGGAGAGGATGTGCTTTAAATAATGGTCTGTATGCTGTCGATGTCACCGTGATGTGGGGACCTGCAAAAAGGGCATGCCAAGCAGATTTAAAATATTGGTTACGTTTATCAAGGAGAAGGCACTTTCCAGGATAGGGAACGTGTGACCCTCCAGATCAGCCTTTCCCAACCAGTGTGCCTCCAGATGTTGTTGGACCACAACTCCCATCTTCCTGACCATTGGCAATGCTGGCTGAGGCTGATGGGAGTTGTGGTCCAACAACATCTGGAGGCACACTGGTTGGGAAAGGCTGATCCAGATGTTGGACTACAAATCCCATCATCCCTAGCCACACTGACAGGTGCTCGTGAGAGTTAGCAGTCCAACAATACCCGGAGGGCCACAGCTTTCCCACCTCTGATCTAGGTCCTATGCCGTTCAGGGCTTGGTAGGTTAACTTGGCTTGTGGGCTAACAAAAAGCACCTACTTGCCAGCTCTGGAGGCTGCTGTAGAAAAGAAAGAGCCCGTTTTATTTATTCAGCCACACCAATCTTTCAAAGAGCTTCTCACCTTTGCGCACCTTTGCTCTGCACCAATAAGCCGGCGATCAACCCAGATCTCCATGCCCGCCAGCTAAGAGCATCGGCGGCTTAATACCTACAGATCAAAGCCGCCATTAAAGGCACAGCTACAAGGGCCAGTGAAAAGAGTTGACAGTCCAAGGACGCCGGACCCTTTGCGCTTTCCTCCATCAAAATTACCCTTTGCAGATTATTTACTCTAAGGGTGAACTTGATGGCTGCAAAGAAATTAGACCCCAGGTGCAGGTTCTCTTTCCTCTGAAACAACAGCAGAGCTCCCTGCCCCCTTTTTATTTATTTTATTTTTCTGCAAATAACTCACCCTTCCTCCAATCGCACCGGCCCCCAACAATACCGCTCCTGGGAAATCCAAAAGCCAATTTTTCCCCAGGGTACCCAGAACAGAACAGGAAGGTGCATCTAGTATTTAAATCCCCCCAAAAAACTCTCAAGGAGTCCTGGGCCTCTCTAGCAATGAGGCTATCTCTAGATTTAACCCCTAGAGTGCCTCGCCCGAGACAAAAGGGAAAGAACTATTTCCAGATGGGGCCGGCGTGTGCAATTCCGTGCCGTATCTTTCCAACATAAAAGTAGATATTGAGGCTGCAATGCCACATATGCATACACACTTTGTTGTTGTTATATGCCTTCAAGTCGATTACGTAAATGCATAGGCTATGGCTGCACAGTGAGTTAGGCTGCAAAGAGAAAAATCAACGCATTTGAAATGCGGTGTTGGAGAAGAGCTTTGCGGATACCATGGACTGCAAAAAAGACAAATAATTGGGTGTTAGAACAAATTAAACCAGAACTCTCACTAGAAGCTAAAATGATGAAACTGAGGTTATCATACTTTGGACACATAATGAGAAGACATGATTCATTAGAAAAGATAATGATGCTTGGAAAAACAGAAGGAAGTAGAAAAAGAGGAAGGCCAAACAAGAGATGGATTGATTCCATAAAGGAAGACACAGACCTGAACTTACTAGATCTGAACAGGGTGGTTCATGACAGATGCTCTTGGAGGTCACTGATTCATAGGGTCACCATAAGTTGTAGTCGACTTGGAGGCATATAACAACAACAAGCTCAGTTAGGTTCAGTGGGACCAGGTAAGTGTGTATTGGATTGCAGCTTTAATTTCTTTGTCCCCCCCCCATGCTGTGCTGGAGTTTAATTCATATTTTTGAAATTCACATTTTAATATTGTTTTAACTGGCTGTTAAGATTTGCTTTTTTAAATTTTTTTTTATTATATGTTGTTTTAATGATTTTCTTTTGCATTTTATTTCATTGAATTAAGAACATAAGAATAGCCTGCTGGATCAGGCCCATAACCCATCTAGTAGTCCAGTATTCTGTTCTCACACTGGCCAACTAGCTACCCAGGGGAAACCTGCAAACAGTTTTAGCCAGGAAGGGCATTCTGCGTGACAGAAATTCAACAAATAAAGTAGTGTTTGCTTCCTGTTATCCTACCACTTGCAGACCTCTTCTGAATTTAACAGCTTTAGGACAAGCAGAGATTCACAAGGTGAAGCTTTCCCCCTACATGGATACACTAGTGATGAGTGCTAGGTTCAGGAAAGCTTTCCGTACACTCCAAATTTCCCTAGCCAAGGACAGTCTATGTTTTGTGTGCCCATTCCTGGCATACCACTGACTCTTATTTCATGGGACAGCTTGTGTTATGTAGTCACTGAGAGATTGAACTACAAATCAGGAGTCCCTGGTTCAAATCTCACCTCTACCATGAACTAAATGGGTGATCTCCTGTTGTTATATAAAGGTCTCCAAGGAGCCCAGGGTGGCACACAAAAACACTAAAAACACTCTTAAATCATCCTAAAATTAGACTTTAAAATATATTAAAACATCCTTACAAACATCTTAAAAAGCAATTCCAATACAAACGCACTCTGCAATAAGTAGGGTTGCCAGGTTCTTGGCCTGAGACTGGTCCTGTAGGAGAAGAGAAAGTCAGCCAAGTGCAGGTGTTCTTGCAACTCTGTAATGGGAAAAACCACAAGGTGGAATTCTCCCTCCCCCCTCCACAACTTTTAAAGATACAGAAGACCTCTTGGAAAGAAGCCCACCCATGGAAAAACAGATCAGTTCAGACTGAATCAAGAGGTCTGGGGGGGGGAAGTTCTTTGCAATTTTTATTTATATTTCAAAATTTAAAATTTAATTTAAAATGATACAGCATCATCCATGTACATGCCACTTTACAAAGAACAAGTAGACAGGTTCCTGCCCCAAAGTGCTTACAATCTAAATGTCACAAGACAGACAACAGGAAGGAGAGGGAATGAACTAGAGACAGGGCTAAATATGTACTTATTTCAGTCTGCAATCCTATATGTACTGACCTGGAGATTAAGTCCCATTGGAGTAAGTAAGCCTTACTTCTAAGTAGACTCACAGAGCAATCCTAGCCATGCTTACTCAGAAGTATGTCCCACTGTGTTCAATGGGGCTTACTCTTAGGTCAATGTACACAGGAACATGGGAAGCTGCTTTATATTGAGTCAGACCATTGGTCCATCTAGCTCATTATCGTCTACACTGACTGGCAGTGGCTCTCCAGGGTTTCAGGCAGGAATCTCCCAGCCCTACCTGGCGGCACCAGGGACTGAACCCTGTGCAATCCTGGATATGAAAGTTCTGCTGAGTTCAGCAGGGCTTAGTTCCAAGCAAGTGTGGATTGGGTTTAGGGTTGCCAGGCCAACCAAGTAGCTTTAAAAGTTGTGGAGGAGGGAGGGAGAATTCCACCTTGTGGTTTTTCCCATTAGAGTTGCAAGAACACCTGCACTTGGCTGACCTTCTCTTCTCTTAAAGATACAGGATCAGTCTCAGGCCATGGACCTGGCAACTCTAATTGGGCTGCAGATTTAGGGTTGTATCAGAGTTAGTTTTACTCATAGCAGACCCATTAAAATTAACATTCCTAACTTAGGTCTATACATTTCAATGCATCTCTCACTGGAGTATTTTATTTATTTATTTTATTAAATTTATATACCGCCCCATAGCCGAAGCTCTCTGGGCGGTTCACAACAGTCATACATCAAATACAGTAAACCACATAATTTAGACAATTTAAAACAACTTTAATTTTTTAAAAATTCTTAAAAAAGTTAAAAAACAATTTTAACACATACTAAAATGCCTGGGAGAAGAGGAGAGTTTTGACCTGGCGCCGAAAAGATAATAATGTTGGCGCTAGGCGTACCTCATCAGGAAGATTGTTCCATAATTCAGGGGCCACCACTGAAAAGGCCCTTTTTCTTGTTGATACCCTCCGAGCTTCCCTATGAGTAGGCACCTGGAGGAGGGTCTTCGATGTTGAGCGTAGTGTACAGGTAGGTTCATATCGGGAGAGGCGATATGAGTAAAACTTAGTTGGATGCAACCCATAGTTACAGACTATGGGGGAATGTGACAGATTCATGAGTGGTGAGCTTGTGGCCTCCTAGATGATACTGGCCTACAACTCCCATCATCCTTGACCATTGGCTGTGCTGGCTGGGGCTGATGGGATTTGGAGTCCAGCATCATCCCAAAGGTTGCAGTGTCCTCACCTCTGATCTATTTCTTTATTTATAAAAATTTATAAAATTTCTTATCCACCCTTCACCATGGGTTATCACAATAAAATATACAATATTAAAAAAACAGATAAAATCATTCCAATTATAAAACAAATAAAACCTCTAAATGGAACAGAGCTGTATAGTACAACCTGTGCCAACCTGGTGACCTCTAGATGTTTTGGACTACTACTCCCAGCAGCCCCTGCCATCATCACCATGTGCTGGCTGGGGCTGCTGGGAGTTGTAGTCCAAAACATCTGGAGGGCACCAGATTGGCGAAGGCTGGTATAGCTTCTATGCCACTGTGAGAGCCAGTGAAGTATAGCGATGATAGTGTCTGAGTGGGAGCTGGGAGACCAGGGTTCAAATCCCTGCTCAGCTATAAAGCTCATTGGGTGACCTTGGTCCGGTCACTGTCTCTTGTACCTCACATGGTTGTTGTGAGGAGAAAATCGGGAGAGGAAGAAGCATGTTTGTATGCCACCTTTTGCTCCTTGGAGGAAAGGCGCAATATCAAGGTAACAATACATAAATAAATAAAATAAATTCTGATCCTCCTCTGTTTTTGTGTGTGAGGTATGAAAGAGGTTAAACAAAGCTGTGATTCCTAGAGAGACCCCGATTACTTTATTTATTAAAATTGCCCTCACGGACTTCCTTTTCCTGTCCTTGCTCTCTATGGTTGGATAATATATATATATATATATTTTAAAGAACCTTGTTGCATGGTCTAAACTGGGGAGGATTTGGGGGGGTCGATAAACTGGAACAGCTGCAGCAGAGGCAGACGCTGAAAAGAAGTGAGTAAACGGGGTTTCAAGAAAGGGAGAGATCAAAAAGAAGGGCAACGTTCTGCGTGTCTGGGAAGATGAGAGAGAGTTCATAGGCAAACTTCCCAAAAACATACAGCCTAGATCAGGGGTGGAGGTGAAGCTGTGCCCCCCCCGCATGTTGCTGAACTCCCAACTCCCATCGGTATGGCCAATGGGCAGGGATGGTAGGAGTTGTAGTCCAGCAACATCTGGAGAGCTACAGGTTCCCTTTTCCTGCCCTAGCTCAAAGGGGGTCTCTCCAATTGATCCCAGCAGGGTCCCAAAGGCGTCCTTTCCCGCCTAAACCAGGGAAGGGCTGTAGCTCAGTGGCAGAGCATCTGCTTTGCGTGCAGAGAGCCAGTGTGGTGTAGCATTAGACTGGGACCTGGGAGACCAGGGTTCAAATCCCCAGGACTGGGCCATGAAGCTCACTGGGTGACCTTGGGCCAGTCACCATTTCTCTGAGCCTAACCTACCTCACAGGGTTCTTGTTGTGAGAATAAAATCGGGAGGGAGTGAACCATGTTTGTATGCCACTTTGCGTTCCTTGGAGGAAAGGTGGGATGTAAATGTAATAAATAAATACATAAGAAGGACCTCCTGTCTCTAATTCTGGAGAGCTGCTGCCAGTCAGTGTCGACAAGACTGAGCTAGATGGACAAAGGATCTCACTTTGTATATAAAGCAGTTTGCTATGTAACGGGCCAGGAAATGTCAAAACAAAAGTGCAAAATCCCTTTTCTGGCTGCTTGTCTGGGAGGACCTTTCTTTCGAGGAAAGACGTGATGTTGTTTTGGAGCTTTTTAGTAGACGAAGAAAAGACAACTAAGGTGGTGGGAGGAGCAGGGGAGGGGAGGGGAGGGGAGGGGGGAGGCTTATAAAATTATGCAAAGTGTGGGATAGGAAGGGGGAAGCTGGCACCCACCAGATGTTGCTGGACTCTCAACCCTGATCAGCACCAGCCAGTATGGCCGATGGTTAGGAATGATGGGAGCTGAAGTCCAACAACATCTGGAGGGCCACAGGTTCCCCATTCTTGAGAGGGATAGGGGAAGGGGGCTTTCTTCCCTGCTGATAATACTAAAAAATCAGGTTCTTCCAACTAAAGTGATGGGTAGCAGATTCGGGATAGGCAAGGGGCAATCCCCTCTTCACACAATGTGTTTATTTATTTAGATAACGTAGAAGGAATTCCAAAACAAAACCAAACAAAATGGAAGAGCTGGACCCAGCAGGACCCAAAGCCAAAGAAGGACTGGAAGCAGGAGGAAGAGATTCTTGGGCTGTACAAGTTGAGACGGTCAAGGAGCTTCTGACCAAGGTAGCCCCGCAACAAATTAAGAAGGAACCGGACTTGGGCCTTCAAGAACGCTGGGAGGCCCAGTGGCAGGAGTTCCTGAGGACAATGCACCCTCCTCAGTCAGGATGGGAAAAGCCACATCTCCCTCGACCCTGGTCAAAGGACAACGCAAAGGACTTCCAGGCATCCTTCAAGGCTGTCGTTGATACCAGCCAGTGGCCTACCGAAGAGCGTGTGGCCCAGACCCTGCCATGCCTCTCTGGAAAAGCCCATGAGGCCTACCAAAGGCCGGATCCTTCTGTGATAGTGAAAGAAGAGGTTCCGCGTGAGGAAGACGTCACCAGCTCGGAGTCATGTTGCCGACGCTTCCGGCAGTTTGGCTACCAGGAGGCTGAGGGCCCCCGTGAGGCCTTGAGCCAACTCCAGGAGCTTTGCCACCAGTGGCTGGCGCCACAGAGACACACCAAGGAGCAGATCCTGGAGCTGGTGATCCTGGAGCAGTTCCTGACCATTCTGCCAGCAGAGATGCAGAGCTGGGTCAGGGAACGCGGCCCGGAAACCTGTGGCCAAGTGGTGGCCCTGGCAGAGGATTTCTTGCTGAGGCTGCAACAGACTGAGGGGCTGGAACAAAAGGTGAGAATAGTCTATGTGGAGAAATTGTCAGAAGTTCCATTCATCCATCTCAGATAGACCCCTTTATGCCTTATTCTCATGGAGGGGTAAAGGCCGGATGGGGAGATAGTGCCCTCCAGGTCTTCTTGGACGTCAGTTCCCATGAGCTCCATCTAATGTGGCCAACGGTCAGAAATTATATGAGTTGTGGCCCAGCAACAGCTGGAGGGCTACAGGTTCCCTGTTCCTGAGGTGTACCCTGACATCATGTGGCTTCTCCTGCCCCTATTTATGCAATGGGTTGGACCTGGTCCTTATTCACATATTGCTGGAAGAGCATTTTCTGGATTTAGTACTGCTATTGTTTTACATTTATTCTGGCTGTAAATGTTTTTTTATGTATTGTATTTTGTCGAGTCACTTTGAGACTCTTTAAAATAGTATACGCTGACTGTTAAATGAAGTTCACAACAACAATAATAATCAGTGGGTTTTTTTGTGACGGTACTCATAAGAACATAAGAAGAGCCTGCTGGATCAGGCCAGTGGCCCATCTAGTCCAGCATCCTGTTCTCACAGTGGCCAACCAGGTGCCTGGGGGAAGCCCACAAGCAGGACCCGAGTGCAAGAACACTCTCCCCTCCTGAGGCTTCCGGCAACTGGTTTTCAGAAGCATGCTGCCTCTGACTAGGGTGGCACAGCACAGCCATCACGGCTAGTAGCCATTGATAGCCCTGTCCTCCATGAATTTGTCTAATCTTCTTTTAAAGCCATCCAAGCTGGTGGCCATTACTGCGTCTTGTGAGAGCAAATTCCATAGTTTAACTATGCGCTGAGTAAAGAAGTACTTCCTTTTGTCTGTCCTGAATCTTCCAACATTCAGCTTCTTTGAATGTCCACGAGTTCTAGTATTATGAGAGAGGGAGAAGAACTTTTCTCTATCCATTTCTCAATGCCATGCATAATTTTATACACTTCTATCATGTCTCCTCTGACCCGCCTTTTCTCTAAACTAAAAAGCCCCAAATGCTGCAACCTTTCCTCGTAAGGGAGTCGCTCCATCCCCTTGATCATTCTGGTTGCCCTCTTCTGAACCTTTTCCAACTCTAGAATATCCTTTTTGAGATGAGGCGACCAGAACTGTACACAGTATTCCAAATGCAGCCGCACCATAGATTTATACAACGGCATTATGATATCGGCTGTTTTATTTTCAATACCTTTCCTAATTATCGCTAGCATGGAATTTGCCTTTTTCACACCTGCCGCACACTGGATCGACATTTTCATCGTGCTGTCCACTACAACCCCGAGGTCTCTCTCCTGGTCGGTCACCGCCAGTTCAGACCCCATGAGCGTATATGTGAAATTCAGATTTTTTGCTCCAATATGCATAATTTTACACTTGTTTATATTGAATTGCATTTGCCATTTTTCCACCCATTCACTCAGTTTGGAGAGATCTTTTTGGAGCTCTTCACAATCCCTTTTTGTTTTAACAACCCTGAACAATTTAGTGTCGTCAGCAAACTTGGCCACTTCACTGCTCACTCCTAATTCTAGGTCGTTAATGAACAAGTTGAAAAGTACAGGTCCCAATACCGATCCTTGAGGGACTCCACTTTCTACAGCCCTCCATTGGGAGAACTGTCCGTTGATTCCTACTCTCTGTTTTCTGCTTCTTAACCAATTCCTTATCCACAAGAGGACCTCTCCTCTTATTCCATGACTGCTAAGCTTCCTCAGAAGTCTTTGGTGAGGTACCTTGTCAAACGCTTTTTGAAAGTCTAAGTACACTATGTCCACTGGATCACCTCTATCTATATGCTTGTTGACACTCTCCAAGAATTCTAATAGGTTACTGAGACAGGACTTTCCCTTGCAGAAGCCATGCTGGCTCTGCTTCAGCAAGGCTTGTTCTTCTATGTGCTTAGTTAATCTAGCTTTAATAATACTTTCTACCAGTTTTCCAGGGACAGAAGTTAAGCTAACTGGCCTGTAATTTCCGGGATCCCCTCTGGATCCCTTTCTGAATATTGGCGTTACATTTGCCACTTTCCAGTCCTCAGTCACGAAGGAGGACCCGAGGGACAAGTTACATATTTTAGTTAGCAGATCAGCAATTTCACATTTGAGTTCTTTGAGAACTCTTGGGTGGATGCCATCCGGGCCCGGTGATTTGTCAGTTTTTATATTGTCCATTAAGCCTAGAACTTCCTCTCTCGTTACCACTATTTGTCTCAGTTCCTCAGAATCCCTTCCTGCAAATGTTAGTTCAGGTTCAGGGATCTGCCCTATATCTTCCACTGTGAAGACAGATGCAAAGAATTCATTTAGCTTCTCTGCAATCTCCTTATCGTTCTTTAGGACACCTTTGACTCCCTTATCATCCAAGGGTCCAATCGCCTCCCTAGATGGTCTCCTGCTTTGAATGTATTTATAGAATTTTTTGTTGTTGGTTTTTATGTTCTTAGCAATGTGCTCCTCAAATTCTTTTTTAGCATCCCTTATTGTCTTCTTGCATTTCTTTTGCCAGAGTTTGTGTTCTTTTTTATTTTCTTCATTCGGACAAGACTTCCATTTTCTGAAGGAAGACTTTTTGCCTCTAAGAGCTTCCTTGACTTTGCTCGTTAACCATGCTGGCATCTTCTTGGCCCTGGCGGTACCTTTTCTGATCTGCGGTATGCACTCCAGTTGAGCTTCTAATATAGTGTTTTTAAACAACTTCCAAGCATTTTCGAGTGATGTGAGCCTCTGGACTTTGTTTTTCAGCTTTCTTTTTACCAATCCCCTCATTTTTGTGAAGTTTCCTCTTTTGAAGTCAAATGTGACCGTGTTGGATTTTCTTGGCAATTGGCCAGTTACATGTATGTTTAATTTAATAGCACTGTGGTCACTGCTCCCAATCGGTTCAACAACACTTACATCTCGCACCAGGTCCCGGTCCCCACTGAGGATTAAGTCCAGGGTTGCCGTCCCTCTGGTCGGTTCCATGACCAACTGGTCTAGGGAATAGTCATTTAGAATATCTAGAAACTTTGCTTCTTTGTCATGACTGGAACACATATGCGGCCAGTCTATGTCCGGGTAGTTGAAGTCACCCATTATTACCACATTTCCTAGTTTGGATGCTTCCTCAATTTCATATCTCATCTCAAGGTCTCCCTGAGCATTTTGATCAGGGGGACGATAGATCGTTCCCAGTATTAAGTCCCTCCTGGGGCATGGTATCACCACCCACAACGATTCTGTGGAGGAGTCTGCCTCTTTTGGGGTTTCGAGCTTGCTGGATTCAATGCCTTCTTTCACGTATAGAGCGACTCCGCCACCAATACGTCCTTCCCTGTCCTTCCGATATAGTTTATATCCAGGGATAACCGTATCCCACTGGTTTTCTCCATTCCACCAGGTCTCCGTTATGCTCACTATATCAATGCTGTCCCTCGCTCCAGTTCTCCCATCTTGGTTCGGAGGCTCCTAGCATTAGCGTACAGGCACTTGTAAGCAGTGTCTCTCTTCAAGTGTCTTTGGCACTTGTGGTTTGGCCTGTGGTAATTTTGCTCTTCCGAATTTATATCCTGTGCCCCTGCTCTCACAATGCCTACTTCTAGGCCTGCCCCTTTTAAAATTTCATCATTTCTTTGGTTTTTATCCCAGGGGGAAGGTTTATTCCGAACCGGACCTTTCTCAGCTCCTGTCGGGTTTCCCCCCTCAGTCAGTTTAAAAGCTGCTCTGCTACCTTTTTAATTTTAAGTGCCAGCAGTCTGGTTCCATTCTGGTTCAAGTGGAGCCCGTCCCTTTTGTACAGGCCCGGCTTGTCCCAAAATGTTCCCCAGTGCCTAACAAATCTAAACCCTTCCACCCGACACCATCGTCTCATCCACGCATTGAGACTGCAAAGCTGGGCCTGTCTGGCTGGTCCTGCGCGTGGAACTCACTGGTGCAAAGCGCTGGCACCTCTTTTCTGGCTGCCCATGGCAAGCATTTTGTGCTGGAACCCATAGCACCTTTTTAAAGGTATGAGTGCCAGCACCTCACAGAAGTGCAGCCTTTGTGAACTCAATCCCAGGGTTACAGTTTTCAACCTGAGGGCTGAACTTTCTGGGCATTCTGGGCAACCTTCCAGGGCCTGCATCCCAGTGGTGGGAAGGCACAGGGGCAAAAGTGGGTGGATCAACAAATGTAAATTTTATCACTGTGCAGTAGGCTAGTCTGTACACACACTCACACACCCCTCTCCGTCCTCCATCCAAGCAAGTAAGAAGCATGATTGGAGTTCAGTGACATATTCCAGCCAGGCAAAAACACTCAAGGAGGGGGTGAAGCAAGGCCAGTGAGGGGGGTGGCCTGGGGAGAATCTTGAAGCCCAGCCAGAGGAGCCTGGAGGGCTACAGTTGGCCCCTGGGTCTGGGGTTCCCAACCTTGTTTTATTCCTTCATGCAAGTAACTCATGGAGGGGTTTCATGTAGAAAGGCAAAGCTGCAGGTTATCTGGGGATGTCTGCATTGGATTGTTTCCCCCTTGTTTGAGTGTGTACATATAGATAGATATATACACAATATCTCTTTAATTTTGTGTGTGAATCTGGCAGGTTGGTTTACCATAATCTGACCCATCAGATCAGTGACACGGTCTCCAAAGAAAGGCATGTAAGTCAACCCATTGGAAGCTTGTCAAATCCGGATCTTGCAGCCGTGGCAGAGGAATGAAAATCTCCCTTGTTAGGACTCCAGACCTCGTGTTACCAGGGAGGTGGGGAGGAGAGAGGGTGCCCAACCATTAAAGGGAGCCTTTGGGGGGAAAGGGCTATAGTTCAGTGGTAGAGCATCTGCTTTGCATTCAGACGGTCCCAGGTTCAATCCCCAGGATCTCTAGATAGCACTGGGAATGGCCCCTGCCTGAGAACAATGCTAGATCAGCCAGTGGCCCATCTAGTCCAGCATAGAGATGTGAAGGCCCGGAAAAAAGCCAGAAAAGTTTGGGAAAAAACTGGTTTTCCCCAAAAGACTTTATTTTATTTTTGTTTAAAATATTTCTATCCCACCCTTCTATTCTATAATAGGGCACTCAGGGCAGCTTACAAAAATAAAATCAAACAAGTACATAATAAAATTGTAAACAATAAAATCACAAAAACATTAAAATAAATTAAATTACATAAAATACAATATATACACACACACACACAAACACATATACATATATATAGGGAGTAGTACTAAAGGGGACTACAAGGGTAAAATTTAACGTAGAGGGCTTAAAATCATAAAATCAGTGTCAGGCTTTTTTGGTTTTTTTGAAAAAATGAAGAAAAAATGGATTATGGAAAGTTTTATTTTAGTGTGATGAATAAAATGTTTCACTGAATCTTTTCTCAGTTCTTTTTATGGGAATGGATGCTTTATGTCTGCTTGACACCGTGAACTAGCGGAGACATAAATAATTTTCTTTGTTATTAATGTTGATGGTTTCTTCTGTTTTTTTTAAATTGTTTTTTACCTGCTCCTCATAAACTGGCAAAATGAAAGAGGTTCCTTACGGTTCAGGATCTTGTACAGCCATTTGTTACAAAAAAAAGTAAAAAATTTAAAAAGTAAATTCAGCTTGTAATAATTGTTTGAATAAAATGTACTTTTACTATACCAAATGTGATCATTTTATGCCAAGCCAACTTGTACATAATTACATTTGATGTTCCTGAAGTAACAAAGTGACTTTCAATGTGTGAAAAGGGCTAATATTGCATTTTTTCCATTTTTCTGAAAATTTCTGTTTTTTCCTGAAAAAAACTGGGGGGAAATGTTTTTTTTCCATGGCTTCAAAATTTCTGGAAATTTTACTTCTTTTGTAGCCTTCTGGGAAAAAACCCCCAGTAGCTACGGATGATTAGCTAGGGTCCCTCGTTGTCCCATCTTTTCCCTTACAATTCGAGCTCTGTTGTAGAAAAAGGCAAGCAAAAGGGGAAAACGCTTGCCCTCAAAGGAAATGGCTGCCCAAGCTTCAGGGCAGTGGCACCACAGAACCTTTCAGAGGCCTTGGCAGCCCATCTCATCACTGTCTGCCAATCTGGGTTTCCTTCTCAGGGGACTGGTGTGTTAAAGCTTTATTGATTATAAGTCTTTACCTTTTTCATTTGTCTGTCCCTGCTTCCTAGAAGTGGAGTAACCCAGTCCATGCTGTCCTTCTACTGCCGAAGAGAATGACAGCTCACACACTTGAGTGGCTATTTTAATCTCTTGTTCCAGGTGCCAGGGCTTCTGGAAGAGGCGGCCATTAATTCTCCCAAGTCGGAGCTGGATCCATTGGGCACTCTGCAGTTGCCGCTCCCCATGGAGATCAAGCAGGAGGAGGATGGGGAGGCCAGCTTGCTGGGTAAGGGCTCATTCATTATTTTATTTATTTAAAGTCTTTAAATAAACCCTATTCTTCAGTCAGGGGGGGAAATGGTTCCAGAACAGCTGACAAAGGTCAATAATAAGATGGTCCATGTTTGCAGACTTATTGTCTAAAAGGCGAGTTATGTTATTTCTAGGAGTATTTCTTAACCACTAACTCATTCAAAAAATGTCATGGTGATGTGTAATGTAAGCCTTAAAACATCACAGAAAGCAGTATATAAATAATTTTCTTATTATTTATATGATTTGCCCCCCAAAGCAGCAAACAGCAAATTCATGCAAAAGAAAGATACAATAAAAGTATAATAAATCCATCAAAATAATATAAATTAAAAAAATACATGTCACAAAGGAAGAAGGGATGGGGGAAAACACATACACAGAGTATCAGTATCATAGAATCGTAGAGTTGGAAGGGGCCTATAAGGCCATCGAGTCCAACCCCCTGCTTAACACAGGAATCCAACTTAAAGCATACCCGATATGTGGCTGTCCAGCTGCCTCTCGAAGGCCTCCAGTCTTGGAGAGCCCACCACCTCTGTAGGGAATTGGTTTAATTGTCGTACCGCTCTAACAGTTAGGACGTTTTTCCTCATGTTCAGTCAAAATCCGGCTTCCTATAACTTGAACCCATTATTCTGTGTCATGTGGCCTTGTTTGTGTAGTTACAGTTCTTTTAATGACCAGCTAGAATGGAAACAGTTTCTGGAAGCCTAATGAAATGGCCCTTGCTAGATGACTGGTGAGGGTGGGTCACAGGTAGCTGATCTCTTGATGGAATAGCCCTGCCTTTGTTTTCTTCCTCTGCTCCGAAGGAGGCCAGCTTGAGAGATTTTCATTTCATTTCACCCTGGCTTTCAACAAATTCCCAGGGCAGTAATTCTCAGGCCTGTGGGGCTAGGAATAGGGGGGATGTTTGATTCAATTCGCATTTAAAGGGGAGTGTGCCTGATTCGCACTTTCTGAAGCAATACACAAACTGAAGCACAGCCATCTTTCCAAATTTGCACTTCTGTGAATTTTGCAGTGCAGTTTTCAGCCATGTTGTGTGTACTGAAATGCATATACTAGGATAAAGTGTGCCTGTAAGTACAAATAACAGTGAACATAACATACAAAATGCATTTATATTAGGTAAAATTGCTTTGCAAACGTGTGTATTAGGTAGAATAGCGCACAGACATGTACAGCAGAGGAATTTTGCTCTCAAATTCCAAAACTGATGTGGAAATGGAGAGCGGAGCTTAAGAACGGAGAAATGCGAAAGTGAGCGAACCTGAGATTGACATCATTGCCCATCCCTCTCCGTGGCAGACAAGAATGATTTCTACCAGTCTTGTTGGTCTAGAGATACTGTTCTTGCTTCAGGTAGACTTGGGTTCGAATCCCAGAGAAGCCCATGTAAGCAGCAAGAAAGAATTGGGCCAGGGAAAAGGCTGCAGTTCAGCAGCAGAGAACATCTGCTTTGCCTGCGGAATGCCCCTGGTTCAATCCACAGCATCCCCAGTTAGGGTTGGGAGAGACTCCCTGTCTGAAACCCTGCAGGGCCTCTGCCAGATGGTCTGAGCTAGATGGTCTGATTCCTGTGTTCCTGTGACTGCTAGTCTGCTCTGAGGGGAAAATAATAATAAACATTCCCGTGAGTCCTAAGCACGCACTCAGGATGCCCGCCGCAACTCTACGAGACACTGCTCTGGTGTTTTTGTCCCATCTCTGCAGGGCCATTCAGTGGATCATTCTGCTGCATTAGGGACAATATGGATTCCCTTACCTTCTCCATTTATTTATTACTATTATTTATTTACAGCATTTATACCTTGCCCTTAAGTTTTCACCTTGCTCATAAGTTCAGAGGTACCTATCTGGCTAGTGGTGGTGATTACATTCCCGTAATTACTGTGAGGGTCCCCCCCCCCATATTTGACAACCGTTGGCTCAATCTATCTCTTACCTGGCATTGTGTATGGATTTACTGCATTCTGCATTTTATCATTCCAATATAAAACAAATCTCTGATCCCAGTGAATTTATTAACTTGTTGCCTATCTCAGGGGAAGGGCCATAGCTCAGTGTTAGAGAATCAGAAGGTCCAAGGTTCAATCCCTGGGAAAGTCTTCCAGTCTGAGACTATGGAGAGCCACTGCCAGTCGGTATAGACAATACTGAGCTAGATGGTCTCAATATAATGCAGCTTCCTATGTTGTTATGATCTATTCAGTCATAATAGGAAGCGGCTCCAGTGAGCTGTTGCATCTCTGCATGATTTACTGCTCTGGCCCTTCCTTTAGGGAAGGGGCCATAGCTCAGTGGTAGAGCATCTGTTTTGCATGCAGGAGATCCCAGGTTCAAACCCCTGCATCTCCAGGTACAGGTGGGAACGTCCCAAGCCTGAAACCCGGAAGAGGCGCTGCCAGTCAGTGTAGACAATACTTAGCTAGATGGACCAATAGTCTAACTCAGTATAAGGCAGTTATGTTCCTAACTTCTCTGACTCTAATTATATTTGTGCATCTTACCGTGTGGGCTAGATCCCATGCTTTCATTAGCCAGACCTCCAATTGTCATATGGGCAGCCATTATAAGATGAGTTGTCAGTTCAAGATCCTCCATTTAAAGTGGAATAACAGTGGAATAAATGTATGGTATGAATGTGTTATCATGTCATGTTATGGTTTATCTCTAGGCTTCCTTTTGGCCAAAAAGGCCCCCCAAGGTGGCTTACACACAGATAGAAAAACACAGATACAAAATACAAATAAAAACAATACAATTTACAAAAATTCAAGCCAACAAAATCCTAGCATTTCTAAAAAGCAACAACAGCTAACAACCAAAAGCACTCATCTTCCTGGTAAAGGACAGTCCCCAGAAAAACGTCACTAAGAGCAGCAGGGGTGAGGGGGCAAGGCAGGTGGAAAAACTTGCCCCTGATGGTCCCAGCACAATCTCACCCCTGCAGCAGTAGGTCTTACATTCATTCATTTCCATGTCAAGGAAACATCAAAACAACTTAAAAAAGTAACTGATTATGTATCATTTGCAGACATAACCCACCCACAATTATATGGATGTATACTGATCGTATTCACTTGGCAGTTTTCCGTTCCTGACCACAGGTGAACATGCGAACTGCAGGAATTTCTGCTTCCTTGTCAAATTTTGTCTGAATTCTCTGACATCCCTAGTCTGGGATGATTGACTCCAGCTCCCATCAGCCAGCAGGAATGATGGGAGTCCAGCAACATCTGGAGGACCGCAAGTTCTTCACCTGCGTTCAACTTGTTTTGTCTGTCTTGTATTTTTATTCTAATATGTGGTTGTTAAGTTCAGGGGGTGGGGGAAGGAAGAGATTTAAGTATTTGAAACAACAAAATATGGGGGGAGGGGGAAGAGAGATAATGAAATAAGCTCATCCAGCAATCTACATGGCTATCAAACACCCAGAAATCAGTGCCCAAATCTCCTGCCATCTTCCAACCAGCCCCTACAAGAAGATTCTCGGTGCGTGAGGAAAGCTCAACCGTTACAAGGAGTTACAAGAAGGTTAACTGATCTTGTCGCCCTTCCTCAGCCTGATGGGGAAAAAAAGCTTGAGCCAGCATTCAGCCATCTTGTGGAAAAGGCCTCTGAACCCAGAGATGGGGGGGAGGAAATCCACCAGTGTTCCCCAACAACCTGGAAACAGTAAAATCACGGACAAGGTTCCCATAACACAGGATGATTTGAATCACTGTTAGGAGACCAAGTGTCCTTATAACTTTGGAAGCAATGGCCCTCTTAACCATTTTCTCATAATGTACTAACCAGAAAGTACCAAAATTAGGTTTTTGAGCATTTTCTTCCAAATGTGATTAACACTTCTTCCCCATTGAGAGGACATAAATATAGGAAGGCAGGTTAGGCTAGTAGATATTTGTATCTACATCATTCTTGGAAGAGTTGCAAGAGTTGAGAACACCTCCGGAGGATCCCTATGCCCACCTAGCAGGGAAGATTTCTGGAAGACTTTGCCTGCTGCAGTTCTATATACCATGTAAGCTTCCCTAACAATTTTGTTTTATTAACCTAGCACAGGGTTGAGGTTTGTTTGGCCCTCCAGATGTTTTGGACCGTGACTCTCGTTATTCCTGACCATTGGCCATGCTGGCCAGGGCTGATGGAAGTTGGAATCCAGCAACACTGGGAGGCCCACAAGTTCCCCACCACTAGCTTAGATTGTAGGCTCAACTGTGGCATGAAAACTGTAGAAGCTTAGAACAGGGAGAGGCACCTGGAGGCCAGATCAGCAACATTTGGAGAAGCCATGGGCTTCTCTCCCTTAATCTAGCAGTATAAATTGTGTCTATAACAGGTGTTTGCCACATTCCTTTATCCCATTTTTTTGCATTAATTCCTTGTTGGTCTACTTCACTCAATTTGCTGCTTAGATAAGGGGTAAGGTTCCTGTGGCCCTCCAGTTGATACTAGTCTCCTAGCTAGCCCCAGGCAACATGGCCACTGGTCAGGAATGATGGGAGTTGGAAGTCTAGCAATATCTGATTGGTCACAGGTGCAGCCACCCCCTGGCTTCTCCAGTCTGGGGGCATGACTACTTCCTGTTCCCCTTTCACTCCACTGTGGGGTGTATGACTCGTGTCATAATTCTCTGTTCCAGAAGCTGATGGGCACATTTGGATGAATGAGGAGAACTTTGGCTCGCAAAGACCTGAGAAAGTCAGTGGGATGTTATTGGCGAGAGCCAAAAGTGTGTTACCCCAGAGTCCTAAGGTGGAGGAGATGTCTCGAAGTCCGCAGGGAACAGAGATTTGCCCCTCAAACCTGCCAGAGGAAATGCAAGGCCAAGCTTTTCTTTGTGAGAAGCACGGCAAAGATTTCAACGGAAGTCCCCCACAAGAGGGACTTTTGAACCTTAAGAGGAAAAAGTCAGGCACTGACTACAGAAAAAGCTGTTCTTTGAGCATTGACCTTCCTAAGAAAATACAGAAAATGTATGAATGCGCCTACTGTGGGAAAATATGCAACAACAGTGCCCACCTGGTTATACACGAGAGAATCCACACAGGCGAGAAGCCGCATAAATGCTCTGAATGTGGGAAAAGCTTCACCCAGAAAGGAAACCTTACCACACACAAGAGAATCCACATGGGAGAGAAACCCCATGAGTGTAGGGACTGTGGGAAAAGTTTCAGCCGGAGACAGCAACTCATAAGACACGAGAGGATCCACTCGGGAGAGAAACCCTACAAATGCGCCGTCTGTGGGAAAAGCTTCTGTCGGAAAGACTCCCTCATTACGCACAAAGGAACCCATGCAAGAGAGAAACCATTGGAATGCTCTGACTATGGGGAAGGCTTCACTACTAATGTTGGACTTCAAAAAAGATAATATAGGCACACTACATCATCCACAACCATGTTCATAATGGAAGCCTTGATAATACTGATAGCCTGGGTAGTTTTAATGGTTGGAATTTCAAACTGGGGCGACCTTGGTCTTGTCGCACTCAGCCTAGCCTACCTTGCAGGGTTGCTGTGAGGATAAAATGGGCAATGGCAGAACACTGTATGCTGCCCTAAGCACCTGGTGCCCTCCAAGTGTTTTGGACTACAACTCCCATGTCTATTTCCCCAGGTCAGGAAGGCTGAAGCTTTGATGGGAGATGAGTCTGTCTTAACTGTTCAACAGAAATTGCTCTCAGTGAAATTGTTAACAACAACAAATGCTCTAATCCCACTAGCCTTGGCAAACTTGTTCTTATAGAATAGGGGCAAGGAGCTTTTCTTTTCTGTTGACGTATTCCTTCGGGCATAACTTGTTGGGGGTCAGATGGTGCGCAAGGCCAAAGCTCCTGTCTCCATCTTTGACCTGCGTGGGCTGCTGGGGGAATTGCTCTTGCCAGGGGCTTGAATGGATTGCTTGCGGAGTGCTTTTGATATTAGTCCACGGGACATGGCCTAGGGTCACAGATTGCCCACTCCTGTCATAGAACATGTTCTTAAAGCCCTCGTACAGAATAGCTTCACATTCACACCGTCCATTTAAAGCACTCTTCTACTGCATTAACAGTCATGGCTTCCCCCAAGGTATCCTGGGAACTGTAGTATGTTAAGGGTGCTGGGAACTGTAGCTCTGTGAGGGGTCTCCTAACAATTCTCAGCACCCCCAACAAACTACAGTTCCTGGGGATTCTTTTGCTGGGGAAGCCATGGCTGTTAAAGTGGTAGAAGAGTGCTTCAAACAGACAGTCAATCAATCAGATTTTTATTACAGTCAATAGACCACTGAATCATCAGATAAAAACAGATAATATCATTACAACCTCATTTAAAAAAAATATAAATGAAATATATGTAAATAAGTGAAGTAAAACTTTTAAAAAATTACAAAAACCCAAATAACACACAGATGGTTTGGAGACTATCAAACAATCATTAATGGTCTAAATAGAAGGTGTGGGTGAGACCTACAATAGATTGCTTTGAAGAGGGGACAGCAGTGGGCTTTTCTCATGATGGTACTTACCAGTACGTCTCTTTTTTTACTCCCTATAGCAACTGTTTGCCGCCCTGGGCTCCTGCCAGGAGGAAGGGTGGGATATAAATCAAATAATAAATAAATAAACTATTTTGTCCTGGCACCCACAGCACTTTAATCAAGATATGAGTACCAGCACCTCATTTTTACACCACCCACAAAAACCAAAACCAAAATAAATAAAAAATCCACTGGGGGTTAGTCAAGTCAGCCATTAGCCATGACAATAAAATGGAACCCCCATGTCTGCAGGAAGTGTACCTCTGAATTCAGGTTGCTGGGGGAGGTACAAAACAAGAAAAGGGCTCTCTTACACTGCTTGTGGGCTTCCCAGAGGCATCTGATCGCCTCTGTGGGAAGCTCAGTGCCTGGCTAGATAGACCTTTTTTCCAGATCCAGCAGGGCTCTTATTAAGGTCTTATCAGGAAGGCAAAAGGTACCCCCCCACACACACGTCTTTTAAAGAGCTGCTGTTTCAGTGTTTTGCATTATGTGCATTTGTATGTCTCATGGTATTTTTGACAGAGAAACAATCTGAGAATTGTACCAATCAGTAAAAAAATAAAGCCAGCCTTTAAAAGGAATCAGAATGACTCACCAGCACCATCCAAATCTTGCCGTAAGGAGAGCTTCCTTATATGAAAGTGTATAAAGTACTCTAGACAGAGGCAGTCTGCTTCGGAATACCAATTGCCAGAAACTAGGAGGGGAGAGTGTAAGAGCACTCAGTCAGGTCCCACTTGCAGGCTCCCTATATGGGCATCTGGTTGGCCACTGTGAGAACAGGATGCTGGACTAGATGGGCCACTGGCCTGATCCAGCAGGCTCTTATGCTCTTATGTTACTAGCTGTTTTAACGTCTGTTACAACAACAGCAAGCAAAGGTCTCTTGCATCCCAGAAAGACTAAGGTCACAGCCACACCATACATTTAAAGCACACTTATACAACTTTATCGATTTGAAGGCATATATTATAACAACAAAATAGTCAAGACTTTCCTCAAAGAATCCTGGGAACTGTACTTTACTCCTCAGAGAGCTACAAGTTCTAGCACCCTTAACAAAATACACTTCCCAGGATTCTTTTGGGGAAGCCGTGTACTTTAAATGTACAATGTGGATGTGCCCTAATAGATTGACTGTGGGAGAAGGTTTTGTGGACAATTTCCCATGAAGCACACTGCACCCTCCCCCTAATCCCTATACTTCACTTTTGGGGTGGGCAGGTCAGCAAGCATTTCTGACTCCTGTTTATTTATGAATCACCTTTTGTATGTATGTCTCAAGGAGATTTAGATGAATTGTCAAAACAGCTGAAATAGTTTTAAAAACAGTACAAAAGCAAACTGAAAATAGGTTTAAAAAAAATACAGAATGAACTCCTAAGCGTTACATAAAGCAGAGAACTTTTCATCCAGCCGGAAAAGCTTGTGGAAACAAAAACATCTTCAGTTGTTTCCGGACAATACAGGTAGCGTGTGCCTGTCATATCTCGACAGGGATGCTCTTGCATTTAACAGGGGCAACTATATGGAAAGCCTGGCTCCAAATTGGTGTGGAGAGAGAGGGCTTCTGATGTTTTGGGGCATGGAAAAGAAACTCTCCTCTAGGCTGCAGTTACCTCAGAGCTTGGCAAAGTTACTTTTTTGAACTACAACTCCCATCAGTCCAATCCAGTGGCCATGCTGGCTGGGGCTGATGGGAGTTGTAGTTCAACAAAAGTAACTTTGCCAAGCTCTGAGTTACTTTACTGGGTATGTAAGAGATAAGGCAGTCTCTCCAGCAACCTGGTCATGAGGTTATAGGGCCTTATGTGTTAGTACCAACACCTTGACCTTTGCCCAGTAGCAGACAGGCAGCCAGTGCAAATCCCGCAACCCAGGTGTTATATGCTGGTCATCGTTTTGCACACACACAAGCAACCTAGCAGCACATTATGCATTGTTAATTGTTTAACAACGGGAGGAACAAAATAACTGCTTCCCAGTCTCCACCCTTAGTTATATTCCTGAAATGAAGAATGCTTGGAGTAACCAGGAGTGGTTTTTTGTGTAGAAGGACTTTGAACTCCATTCATGTCTGGTACTTGAAACAAATCCCTGAGCTCAGGATTCTTTCATTCCAAGGGCATGTCTTTTGCAGATCTCAGGGTTCTAGGTGTGTGCGTGTGCGCGCCTGTCTGCTGAAGTATGCCCTCTTCTGCCCTACTATAATTATGCCAATATTTATGCTCATTGAAATAGATACATATATGTCTTCTGTTTACCCCTGCCTCTATTGCCAGACCAAATTTATCATATATTAGGGGTCATCAATGTGGTGCCCGCCGTACCTCCTATGGTGCCCACAAAATTTCTCGGTAAATATCCCCCTCAAAAATCCCCAATACACAAGAGACTGTTTGTTCTTCCTGCTCAGTTCCTGTTTGGACTGGCTCAGCATCTCCCACATTGAAACTGCCCCCTTAAACATGCCCACATGTTACTGGATGCCAGAATTGGACAGTCACCCTCCCTTCTGTTCTGAACAGAGGAGAGGGGCAAAGAGGTTATCCCTGTGAGCCAGCACAGCAGTGGCTGATGTAGTTGCCTTACCATTTGTGGTCCTCCTCTTTCTGCTCTGTCAGATATGGCAGCCATTTTGTGCTATGTTATGTCTCCAAGGAAGCCTTTTTGTGTTATGTCACTCCCTCATGGCAGCCATTTTGTGACTAGTGCCAAGGGCACTGCCTCAACATTCCAAATGTGTCCACTGGCCCAAAAAGGTTGGTGAACTGTGTCACTCGTTTGTCATTTCTCCCTCCATTTCTGCTCTTCCCACTCTACTTTAAAAGGAAGAAACCTTGAATGAACAACCCAAAAAGAAGAACAAGGGAAATGTTGGTGATGCCATTGGTGCACCCAATCACAGAAGTGAAAAAAGGTCAGCCCCAAAGGATCCAAGAGAAGAGGCAAAGCCTCAACATAGTACCTGAAAAATAGTTTTGTCAAATAATAATAATCAAATAAAAATGCTAAACACATTTCTGTTGATGACAGCCTTCTCTGAAGCATTAAAAGAACTAGCCAATTTACTTACTCATTTATTTACAAACGTGTAGGTCACTTAGTAAACTATCTAACCAACGGATGATGTCAGATTCTCATAACAATATAAAATCAATATTAAAAAAAAGGTTCAGTCATAATACATAATAGCCTTTGGCCAGGTCACACTCCAGGGCAGGGATGGGGGAATCTCAGGCCCTGGGAGCCAAATGTGGCCCACCAGTCTGACTTTATCTTGGCTTTTGGGACTTTCCCAAGGCACACACTGTCCTGAGCCACACCTGTTACCCGTATGGATTTGCACCTGAACTTGCCTGGCTGGGATGTGTCTTTGAACTCTGATAATGCTTCTTGCTTACCTGGAGGGAGGACAGAGAGAGATGTGATCACCAGTTGCTGGGAATCACAAGTGGGGAAGGTAGTGCCGCCCTGGACTCCTACTGCGGAAAGGGTGGGATATAAATGTAATAAATAATAGTGCTGTTGTGCTCAAGTCCTGCTTGCATGCTTACCATTGGGGCACCTGGTTGGCCACTGTGATAAGAGGATGCTAGACTAGGTGGGCCTTTTGTGTTCTTAAAAGGTGTTCCACAAGATTGGTGCCATTACAGAAGAGGCACTTGTCCCGATTCACTGCCAAGCATGCCTCACGATGTCCAGGGATCTGCAGCAGGGCCTCAGATGATGATCAGAGCACGTGGGGAGGTCCATACAGAAGAAGGCTCACAGCTTGGGACATGGCTGCTGACTTAATGTGACCCTCACTCACCTTTGACCCATCTTGTGTTGGAAGTACAGTTCAGCTTGCAGTGAAAGCGTCTGCGTCTGCATGGGAAAGGGTAGACAGAGAGAGGAACCTCCATGCTTCCTAGACCATCCTTTCCCTTCTAACTGATACAGATCCTCCTGCCAGTGCTAGACTGAGACCACATTTACACCATACATACACGCCATACATTTATTCCACTATTATTCCATTTTAAACGGTCATGGCTTCCCCCAAAGAATCCCGAGAACTGTAGTTTGTGAAGGGTGCTGAGAGTTGTTAGGACACCCCCTGTTCTCCTCACAGAGATGTATTTTCCCTGTATTTTCACTGGAAGTTGTAATTGCTGTTTTTAAAATAATGTTATTTGTTACTTAATTTTTGTAAACCCTTGTTTTATTGATATATTTTATGCTTGTGTTTTTCTTGTAAGCCGCCTTGAGGGGCTTTTGGCCATAAGGTGGGGTATAAATAAACTATAATAATAATAATAATAATAATAATTCCCAGAGTTTCCTGGGGATGGAGCGACTCCCTTACGAGGAAAGGTTGCAGCAGTTGGGGCTTTTTAGTTTAGAGAAAAGGCGGGTCAGAGGAGACATGATAGAAGTGTATAAAATTATGCATGGCATTGAGAAAGTGGATAGAGAAAAGTTCTTCTCCCTCTCTCATAATACTAGAACTCGTGGACATTCAAAGAAGCTGAATGTTGGAAGATTCAGGACAGACAAAAGGAAGTACTTCTTTACTCAGCGCATAGTCAAACTATGGAATTTGCTCCCACAAGATGCAGTAATGGCCACCAGCTTGGATGGCTTTAAAAGAAGATTAGACAAATTCATGGAGGACAGGGCTATCAATGGCTACTAGCCATGATGGCTGTGCTCTGCCACCCTAGTCAGAGGCAGCATGCTTCTGAAAACCAGTTGCCGGAAGCCTCAGAAGGGAGAGTGTTCTTGCACTCGGGTCCTGCTTGCGGGCTTCCCCCAGGCACCTGGTTGGCCACTGTGAGAACAGGATGCTGGACTAGATGGGCCACTGGCCTGATCCAGCAGGCTCTTCTTACGTTCTTATGACTGTTAAACCACTGAGGGAATTGCAGCCCTGTGAGGGGAATAGAAGTTTTCTAACAACTCTCAGCACCCTTCTCAAACTACACATTCCCAGGATTCTTTGGGGGGAAGCCCTGATGGTTTAAAGTGGAATCATTGTATGGTGTGAATGTGGCCTAGCAGGGTTGCTGGCCTCACTTTCTACACCCTCTTTCTCTTCCACTCCTCACTTGGAGAGGAGACCTTTTGGATCTCTTGAGATGCAGGAACTAGCATGCCTTGTTGCATCTCCACCTTATCATAGAATCATAGAATAGTAGAGTTGGAAGGAGCCTATAAGGCCATCAAGTCCAACCCCCTGCTCAATGCAGGAATTCAAATCAAAGCATTCCCGACAGATGGCTGTCCAGCTGCCTCTTGAATGCCTCCAGTGTCGGAGAGCCCACTACCTCTCTAGTAATTGGTTCCATTGTCGCATGACTCTAACAGTTAGGAAGTTTTTCCTGATGTCCAGTCAAAATCTGGCTTCCTGCAACTTGAGCCCATTATTCCGTGTCCTGCACTCTGGGACGATCGAGAAGAGATCCCGGCCCTCCTCTATGTGACAACCTTTCATGTGCTTGAAGAGTGCTATCATATCTCCCCTCAGTCTTCTCTTCTCCAGGCTAAACATGCCCAGTTCTTTCACTCTCTCCTCATAAGGTTTTGCTTCCAGTCCCCTGATCATCCTTGTTGCCCTCCTCTGAACGTGTTCCAGTTTGTCTGCATCCTTCTTGAAGTGCGGAAACCAGAACTGGACGCAATACTCAAGATGAGGCCTTACCAGTGCTGAAAAGAGGGGAACTAATACATCACACGATTTGGAAACTATACTTCTGTTAATGCAGCCTAAGATAGCATTTGCCTTTTTTGCAGCCACATCGCACTGTTGGCTCATATTCAGATTGTGATCAATGACAATTCCAAGATCCGTCTCACATGTCGTATTGCTGAGCCAAGTATCCCCCATCTTATAACTGTGCATTTGGTTTCTTTTTCCCAAGTGTAGAACTAAGCATTTATCCCTGTTGAATTTCATTCTGTTGTCTTCAGCCCAATGCTTCAGCCTATCAAGGTTCCTTTGAATTTTGTTTCTGTCTTCCATGGTATTAGCTGTGCCCCCCAATTTTGTATCATCTGCAAATTTGATAAGCACGCTCCGTACCTTCTCATCCAAGTCGTTAATAAAAATGTTGAAGAGCACGGGGCTCTTAGCTAGAACTAGCACCTTTACTATCCTGTATGTATTTCTTACAATAAACATAAACTTTATTGTTTTCCTGAACCCAGAGTCTCAGTGTGATTATATCCAGGGTAAAGTGTGTTCATTCAGAAGGGATCCTGTTACAGTTCAGCTTCTGCCAGCATACAACTCCAATGCTAACATCTTTGTAGGGAGAGGGGATGGTGAGCGAGGGGGATCAGGCCAATCCCCTTCCAACTGAGGAAGGTGAAGAATTTCCACATACTCTTCCTCCCTGAGGATGATGCGGGGCAGGGGGCTGGGAGAGAGAGACGTTTGCATGTTTCAATCATGGGGTGTTTCATTTCATCTCTCTTCTGTAGATGCATCTGTCCTCTCCTGTCTGTGCTTTGCAGGAAGGAAGTGGGACACGAGGCCAAAAGGCCAACAATGTCTTACCTCTCCGATCTCAATTGAGGTAGGCGAAGGGCAGAGGCAAGCCTGCAGTAATTGTCACCAGTGTGTGTTTATGCATGTGTGCGCATGCCGTGGTGTAGCAGCTGAGGAGCACAGCTTCAGGGTGTTTTTCAGAGCAAGACCAATTACGTCAATTGACAGACCTTTCTTGCTTTGGCAAGTGAGTGAGGCTATAACGAGGTTTTCCGGTTTTACTATAATTTGCGATAGATTAGATAGAGAACGAAGAAAATAACCAAGGAAAGGCTGGCTGTGTCTGTCCTTTCCCCCCCCCCCATTTCACACTTTGAATAATAACGCAGCAAGAAAGTTGCATTTCAGCTAGCTGAGGATCTTTTGTGATAGCTCAATATGTTCTATAAGCTGCATTTATTCTGCAAACCTCTGTTCTATGACTGTCAGCTGAGTCTTAGAAACTGCGAATCACAGCTGATCTTTGGGGCGGCGTATGTATACTTGTACATGGATCAACACAGCTGCCTGCTTTTGTGGATTCTTCTTGGGGTTGTAGCTATGGAGGCAGAGGGTCCTTATTAGGAGCTCCTGCACTTCAGAAATCCCCACCACACTATTATCTGTGTGTGTATATATATCTGTTGGGTCGGTTGGGGGGGATGGAGATGTTCAAAGCCCTAGCATGTGTTTGTGAGTGCTGCGATGGATGTTGGTGGGGTGGGGATCAGATTCAAACACACCAGTACTTAAATTTATTTTGGGGAAGATTCTGGTGCTTTTCCTTGCTGCAAACAAGGCAGTGGTGGCTGGTGTCCATTGGGACTGGTAGGGCGTAAGGCAGGAGGTCAACCTTAGGTGGCGCCAGAGCCAACTAATTCTAGGGTTGTCCCCACCCGCCTCCCTGCTGAGGTCTACAAAGGGCAAAAAGGACGAGGAAGCTGACAGGCAAGGCCACCCTTTCGGCTGGTTGTAAGGAAGAAGGCAGGCAGGTGGGGGCTGGATAAAGGCAGACTGAGGTTGATGGGGCACTGCCCTGCTTGCCCTAATGGAACAGCCTCCACTGGCTGCAGGGGTGATGTTTCCAGTATGTCTTGCCATTGATAGCTGTTGTCTTGTGACGGGGATGGGGAACCTGTGCCCGTCCAGGTGTCGCTGGACTACAACTCCCATCATCCTTGGCCCTTCGCCATGCAGGCTGGGGCTGATGGGAGTTGGATTCCAACAGCATCCGGATTGCCACAAGTTCTTCTCCTGTCTGTGACTTCCTCGGCCAGGGAGGAAGTGAGACGCAAGCGTGCCACCTGCCAACAGCAAAAACGTCCTCTCCTCCTCCTTCATCATCTTCTTCTATCTGCAACCTCACATCAGGTAGGCCAAAGGCACCTCTCATGTCTCCACGGGGCGGCTTGAGCTCCCCCGAGATGCACTGCCTGTCCCAACACCAGTGGGGAGAGACCGTCAATCACTAGCAGAGCAGATGTTTGGCGTGTAGAAGGTCCCAAGTTCACTCCTCGGCATCACTCTACAGGAGACTCAAGGATCAGGTGATGGGAAAAGACGCTTCTCGGCCTGACAGCCTGGAGAACTGCAGCCAGTCAAAGACAATATTGGATTAGATCAGGGCTGAGGAACCCGCAGCGATGGATGGACGGACGGATTGGATTTGTTTATGTGCCGCCTTTCAACATTAGGCTGTGCCCAAAGCGGCTTCCAATCAACATGCAAAGTAACAAAACACAAAGCAGAAGTAAGAAAGAGAAGTCAGTTTACAAAACAAAACAATAAATTCAGATAGGGCGAAAGCCAAACAATTTCACCGACATAACATAAATTCAATATCACAAACGAAATAATCTAGACTGAAATGCGTAAGTACAAAGAGAAAGAAAAAAGGAAAGCTAACAGATAATAGTGCTCACGCTCACCTTGCTGCACTCCAAGGAGCTTCAGCAGCCTGGCTTAGGTACAGTTCAGAGGTGTGGGGTCCTGTTACCAGGCTAGCTGACTTACAGCTGGCCCCCTCTTCTCTCCTCCGGTGGAGGCTGACAGCAGCAGAAAGGAAAATGCTGGGGAGGTCAGTGGAGGCAAGCCTTCTTCCCCAGTCTCCTGGAAGTTCCAGATGTGGCCCTCTAGACTTCTCTATCTGGCCCTTGGAACTCTCCCCAGACCACACCCCTTTCAGACGCTTGGTTGCAGCCCAAGGGCGCTATGCAGTGCTGAGAACAGACCCACTGAAGTTAATGGACGCAACTAAGGTTCATTGATTTCCATGGGTCTGCTGTGAGTAGGGCTGACACTGGATAAGACCCCTGGCTGGAATATGTCCTCGAACTCTTAATAGTGCCTTTTGCATACCTGGATAGAGAGAAGGGAGTGCCTGCTGTATAAAGCTAAGTTTTACCTTTGTTGCCCCGCCCACTTCTGCCTCTGGCCCCACCCACCACTGGCATGTGGCCCTAGAAAGGTTGCCAAGAAGAGAATGTGGCCCTCAGGTTGAGAAAGTTTATCTGTCCCTGGATTTAGCCTGACTTGGTAAGGCAGCTTCCTCTGTAGAGCTGCTGATTAAAGCACTGTTGTTCAGGCAAATGCCGTGACATGCCGTGATATTCAATTGTTTTATTAACAAAGCATAATGCACACACTGACATTCTGGTAATCCAGGTGTAGGGATTACTTGAGGATTACAGTCCCTCATGAATATACTTTGCCTGGGTCAGGGATAGGGTTGCCAGGTTCAGGGCCTGAGACTGATCCTGTATCTTTAGAAGAAGAGAAAGTCAGCCAAGTGCAGGTGCTCTTGCAACCCTGTAATGGGAAAAACCACAGGGTGGGATTCTCCCTCCCCCATGCACAACTTTTAAAGATACAGAAGACCAGGAAGGTTGCCAGGCCCGGCCTCCAAGAGGTCTTCTGTATCTTTAAAAGTTGTGCAAGGGGAAGGGAGAATTCCACCTTGTGGTTTTTCCCATTACAGGGTTGCCAGAACACCTGCACTTGGATGACTTTCTCTTCTAAAGATACAGGATCAGCCTCAGGCCATGAACCTGGCAACCCTAGTCGGGGAGGAGGCATGCCAGTGGTAGTAGGCAGGGCCAGAGGTGAAAAGCGGGCGGGACGACTCTTAGAGTAGGCTACATTTGAACCATGTAAAAGTCAAAAATTCTGCACACACACGCACACACAACTTCAGTGCATATTGATATGCGAGTTTGTTTTTCCATGTAATCATTACCTATATGTGCTATTCCTTATTTAGACCACATTCACACCCTACACTTATTCCACTATTACTTGAACAGTCATGGCTTCCCCCAGAGTCCTGAGAGGTGTAGTTTGTGAAGGGTGCTGAGAGTCCTTAGGAGACTCCTAATCTCCTCAGAGAGCTACAATTCTCAAGAGTTCTCTGGACAAAGGGACTGTCTGTTAAACCAATTGTAGCTCTGTGAAGTGAACAGGGGTCTCCTAACAACTCTCAGTTCACAAACAACGCTTCCCAGGATTTTTTAGGGGAAGCCATGACTATTCAAAGTAGAATAACAGTGGGATAAATGTGTGGTGTGAATGTCGCCTTACTCTATGCACAAGAACAATATGCAAGATCAGAATGAGCAACAATTTACTCATTGCTGAACCCTACAGGCCCGGGGCCTGAGGTCCCCCACTCCTGTGGTAATTCATAGACTAGCCCTTCCTGCCTGTCCACTTGGTGCTGCCTCTCACTTTAAATCTAGAAGGGAAGGTTGTCTCAGGGTTGAGGGAGAAAACCAATGCTGAAAATTGCCTTGTGACCTTACAACCTCAGTGAATCCTCCAAACCTATGTTTCTTCCACCCACCCCATCCCCACTGCAGGCCTCATCATGGTACACATGCAAGGAAGGACCAAGCTCCATGGCATGTCGGTCGCCCCTTCCTCTACTCCAGCAACCCAAGCTGGATGGGCATCCTCCGCTGATCATGTTGCCGCAATGTGGCCAACCAGAGGATCATCCCCTGCAGGTCACAGAGGTGTCCACCAGCAACAGAGAACACATGTCAGTGTAGATGAGCCCATGGACCTGCTGATTCGGGATTCCTCCCAGGAAGTGGCACAGTCTCCCTCCTGGTCTGATTCTGCAGAGGAAGAGTCCCAACCAATGGCACCAGTAGAGGAGGAGGAGATCGCCATTGGTGCATCTCCTCGGACACCAGCCCACCTTTGGCCACCTACAAGCTCCAGTGCTGGATTTCTCTATTCTTCCACTCCACCCTTCGCCAAGGCTGCCACCAGCAGCTCCACTGCCACTGCGCACTCCCATGTTCCAGTCAGCAGCAGCACACCTAGTGCCACCAGGATCCCACATGTCGCCGCTATGGCAGAGAAGCATTCCACTGCAATGGGCTCCGCAGAGGAAGTGAAGGCCACTAGGCTGCCCACAAAGCGTGGCAGAAAGGTCTCCTCCTTTGTGTGGAATCATTTCTCTCACACAGAGGACAAATTTTCAGTGGTATGTCACCACTGCAGGCAGTATGTGCGGCTGGGGAAGGAAGGAGGCTGCGGCAAGGTGGGGACCACGTCGATGCACCGGCACCTGTCCCTTCACCATCCCCTTGTCCTTCCCGACAAGGTTCTTTCAGCACCAGCTGCCACACTCTCCTCGTCATTGAAAACATCACTGCCGGCTGCGGTGCTCAATGCCAGCCCCTCACACTCCTCCACATCAGCCAGCCGAACCTCCTGCGTCACCAGCATCCCACAGGCAACCGCTTTGGCGAGGAAGCACCCTGCCGCACCAATCCCTGGGAAGGATGCACGTACCACCAAGCGTGGGAGAAAGGTCTCATCTTTCGTGTGGAACCACTTCTCGCAGCACGCCTCAGACAGGTTTGCTGTGGTGTGCAACCACTGCTGGCAGCACGTGCGGCTGGGGAAGAAAGGAGGGTGCACCAAGGTGGGGACCACATCAATGCACCGGCACCTCTCCGTGCACCACCCCTTCCTTCTGCCCAAGAAGGCTTCGCCGATGCCAGACAACAGGCCCTCCTTGCCCTTGCCGGCGGCACCACCTGCTACAGCATGTGCTGCCACTGCAGACTCTTTGCTGCCCAACTCTGCGGTGCAGGCACAGCCCACAGCCCTGCTGACTCTTTGTGAATCAATGAAGGAGGTGTCAGACCCCACTAATCCCAGCATGATGGAACAAAACCAGTGGCTGGCAGAGTTTCTTGCTAAGAACGTGCACCCTTTCTCCCTGGTGGATGAACCTGCCTTCCGAGAGTTCCTCCACCGCTGTGTGTCCCAGTGGAGGGTTCCGAGGAAGAGCTACTTCTCCTGCTCTGAAGCTCCAGCTGCAGCCGAGGGTATCAGGGATGCTCTTCAGAAGCATATCGAGCCATGTGTCTGACCTCCGGACAAGCTGCCCAGTGCAGGATTCTGTGTTGGTCCCTGCAGCAGATTAGCAGACACACAACCAGGCCAGGGGGATGGCTTGTGTGACAAATGCCTGGGCTGGACATGTCCAGCTTTTGCCATCTGCCCACTGCTGCCACCATTAGCGTGTCAAACTTTCAAGTGGCGCTAGACAAATGGTTCCCTCTCATGTCGATGCCGCCTGGCACCATCGGCAGCAACGTGATGGACAATGCAAGAGAGAGGTCAGCAGCACCATAAGCTGCTGGGGGTAATTTGCAACCGCTTCAGGACACTCTGCAAATAGCCAGGCTACCTTAAGAACCACCCAGGCAGATGTTGCATACTGGGCCACCTGCTTCCCGGATCAACAGACTGAAGGACACCTTTGGGGAAGAGCTGGAGTTCAGCGGTAGAGCATCTCCCTCGCAGGCAGACGGTCCCAGGTTCAATTCCCAGCATCTCCAGGTAGGGCTAGGAGAGAATCCTGTCTGAAACACGGGAGACCCACCGTCAGTCAGTGTAGACAATATTGAACTAGGGGTGGCTCAGTATAAGGCAGCTTCCTGTGTTCCTTTGAACATGTACATGAGGGTCCTGCTCAGAGGAACCTTGAGCTCAAAGATAATGTCTTGGCTCAGGTTATGGATGCCTGTGCTCTGGACGCTGCTGGCAGTGGTGCAGGCACCGAGGAGGCAATGCCATATTCATCTGAGAGACAGTACAGGACCAGTTTGTCCTTGCCAGCAGCAACCTCCCTCCAAGAGAAACTTCAGCTTGTGGCTGTCCAACAGGATGGGAGTTGCAGTACCAGGTGCACAGCCACAGTTCCATTGCCAGCTGTGCACACACCGGTAGATGGATGTCTACACGCAAGGCAAACATGGGGAGAAGATTTTGCTACACACACACAGTGATCCTGTCAGATAGCAAAGGGTGAAGTAGCCTATGTGCGTGGCCCTTGCTGTGCAGTGCAGTTGCTGTGCCCTCCTGTTTGCGTGTCCTTGGAGTGGGTGTTCAGACCGGCGTGGAACGTTTGCAAAAAGGAACAGACCTGCAGTGCACAATGGGAACACTCTCTGCCTTATGAGAACAAAACAAAGATCAGATTTCCAATGATCCTGATTCTAGTTCCTGCTGAGGTTTTCTGTAAAGTGTATGGGAACGCCAAAGGATGCTGCAGGGCGGAGGGGTGGGGGAAGGTTGCTAACCCCCAGTTCAGAGACCTGAGCCAGCTCCCTCCCCACACGCCCTGAGCAAATTTTCTGCCCCCCCCCCGAATCCCACCAATTTGCACAGCAGCAGCAAAAACCTTTATATATATTTAAAAATAGACACACTGATGGGCCAGGCAAGGCCAAGTACTCTGACTGGGATGCAAATGGCCTCCTCCCCATTCATGAAAGAGATCATTTGATGAGCCAACAAGGAATGGTACCCTTCCCTCCTCAGTTGATCTGCACACATCAGTGGAGGAAGAGTATGTGTGTGCATGTGAGTGTGCATGAGGGAGAATGGGGTGGCCACACCCACTGCTGACTTGCTGCCCCACAGGATTAGTCAAGGATGAATGCGGCCCTTGGGCCAAAAAGAAAAAGAAAGAGCCACTCCTACTAGACTCACTTACTTGGCAGCAAGTCCTATTCAGTAGATCTTCTCAGTAGACTTCCTTCGAATTCTGATGTCGGCCTATTGCTGACAAACGAACACTGTGATTCTACATCTTTTCATAAACGAAGGTGTTTGGTGGGAAAAGTACAATGCTGTTTGGTTCTTAAAAGGCATTACATAGGTGCTTGTAAAATTCCTTGTTAAAGACACCCCAAGACTGTTTCTTATCAAAACATTTGTTAATGTTTGTTGTAAGATAAATGTGTGTGTGTGTTTTTCCAAACATAAACGTGGTTGTGCTACAAAATTTATTTATTATTAATTACTGTATTATTAATTCAGTTTTTAAGAGCATAAGAAGAGCCCTGCTGGATCAGGCCAATGGCTCACCTAGTCCAGCATCCTGTTCTCCAAGTAGCCAACCAGTTGCCTATGGGAAGCCCACAAGCAGGACCTGAGTGCAAGAATACGCCCTCCTTTCTTTTATAGCAGAGGGAAGGTAGTACTCAGTGTTTGGAATGAACTAGTTCATTTTAATGAAGCTCACAGAATTGGTTCAAAAATCTCTGAACTACACCTGAAATTATACTTCCCATAATTGCGGGGCAAAATTAAGTTCATTTTGGGGTAGAACTTTGAATGATTTCTGGTTCATCTTTAAGTTCATTCTCTTGCATTTATTTTTTTATGCTTTAGACTCTTTGGGTCTTTAAGCTTAAACATCATAATTGTTGGAGGAAAATAAACAATTCACGTTCCACTGTGCATGTGTTTTGATGTTTTCTTAGTCTCCTTAAGCATATTTTATACACAGCAGCTTGTAACATTCTGCATGCTGTTTTCATTTGGATGAACTTAAACTGTGAACTGAATGTGAATCAAACATAGTTTGTTTTGTGAAAGGATGAATGTGAACTTGAATTGGTTCCTTTTTGGACATCATGAACTAGAACGAGTTCCTTTTTAAAATTAACTTCACAAGTGCTGGTATTACTACAGTTTGCATTTCATTTAGTTCCTTCATACGTCTGAGATTAGGGAGAAGGGCTTGTGGGGTGGCGGCAAGGCACCTCCTAGTAAGCTTAACCTCCAACAAAGATGTCCCTGAGCGTGTTTTCCAGGAAGCTTTTTTTTTAAAAAAAAGAAATTCAGCCTGGTTAGAAGGGAAATAAAACCTCAGAAATGTAATTGGGAAATGGAGCTAGATAGTGAGAGCCTGAACAGAGAATGCTGTGCTGGTAGAAGCTGTTCATCAGTGGGATGGCCTGCCTCAGAAGATGGCAGTCTCTCCTTCGTTAGAGTTTTTAAGCAGAGGCTGGATGGCCACCTCTCAGGAATGCTGTAGCAGCAGATTTCCTGCAGCCCCTGGGGGTTGGACTAGCTGACCTTTGAGGACAGTTCCAATTCTATGATTCTGTTAAAGTCACATTAAATCTATTTATACAGTAAACAGCAGGCAAGTTTTTTCTTTTATCGCCACCTTACAGACACAGTACAAAAGAATATAAAGGCTATTCCAGGCAACCTATTTATTCAGCATTCAACCTGATTTGCATACACAATGGAGGTTAGATTACATCTGGTTTTATTGAGCATTTGTTCTGATTTGTTTGCACAGAGGTAGTACAACAATGAGTGTTCATCCTGCATTCAGTTTCATTTCCTTGCATTGTCTGTATACGTCTTCCTGTTAAGCATTTGTTCATCCCATCACTTTCCTAACTGCAAAAAGTCCGTTTCTGTTTTCAAGTGGATTTGTTGCACTAGGGCAACAGAGTGCTTTAGTCCACTTTCATTGGACAAACCTAAATTTCCTGGTATGCACTTGAATCCCTCCCACAAAATACTGGCAGCCTGGAGGCGCCCTGAGGAGAGCCCCATTAGATTTATCTAGTCTAGCATTTTTATTTCTCATCTAAGCCAATCAGATGCTTTCAAGTCGCCCATAAATAGGGCAAATGAAAGCAACTTCCCTTGTCATTTGCCTTTCCCCCAGCAACTGGTATTCAAACATATACTGCCTCTGAATGGGGAGATTCTATTTAGTCATCATGGCCACTGATACTATTGTCTTCCTCTATGAATTTGGTTCATGACAGATGCTCGTGGAGGTCACTGATTCATAAGTCATAATCGACTTGAAGGCACATAACAACCACAAATGAATTTGCCTAACCCCCTTTTAGAGACATCTTCTAAGCCAGTTGGTCATCCTAACAAGCACATATTTGGGGCAGCAAAATCAATAAAGTATTTCTGTGCTGTGTGAAGAATTTGCTTTCTTTTTCATTTTATTTATTTATCTAGCAAGATTTATATGCCACTTAAAAATAGCAATAAAATCAGACTTTAAAAACAGTAAACATAATCAAAATCCACATGGATTTTTTTTAGAAACAACAACAACAACAAATATACATTAAAAATTACATGTCTATGTAGGCCAAAACAAATAACATGTTGAAAACACTACAAACAAAGGCGCCTACCTTTCTGGATCTCTACTGAAACTAATCTTACCAAATTTTATTCATTCATCCCATCAAGCACTGGCCACTAATGTGGATAGAAACCATTGAGACAGATTTTAGATATTGAAAGTGCTTATGTGTGGATGAGGTGACATAAGCATGCAGAAAGAGCGACCCACCTATGCATTAACACTCTAGTGTGGACACAACCTGGAAAATTAATGCACCTTCTAAACTGTTACAGTTTCTTTCTTGACTAGGTTGTGAGTTTATACATGTTTTTAAACAGCTTTCAGGCATAAGAGGCTAACAGCAGTTAAAACGTTATCAGCCCTGACTCCACCACTTACACACAAACAATTATCAAAATGTTGCCAAAAAAAAATTAAAAGAGCTTAGCACTATGAAATATCCAGAACATTTTTTTTACAAAGTCAGAAACCAATACCAAAATCATTTTTATGGGTCAATTAAAGCTGTACATTTCCATGAATTCTAGAAGGGATGGTGGCCCTCCAGATGTTTCTGGAATACTCCTTCCATCATCTCTGACCACACAGATGAGCTGATGGAGATCAACAACATCTTTAGGGCCACAGATTGCAGAATAAGGCAGGGAACAAGCTGTGGCACTGAGACCAACTAGGCACCGCTCCTTGCATCCTGACTCTGAAGGTAGCTGGACTATGTTTCGTGTTTTTGTCTGGAGATATACCATCCCATAGGAAGAATTTCTACCTGAAGATTCCCTCGCCTGGATCATCTCGCTTGAGATTATCTTTTAGGTAATCTGTCCAAAATTGCATAGGATTTTGCACCCAGTACCTCCTCAGTTTGGATTTCCCTTCCATTAGAGGGATATCTACCAGTGGTGATCCCCATTCAGTTCAATGGGACTTATTCCCAAGTGTGTATAAAACTGCAGCCTTACTTGCAATTATTCCCATGTTTATGCAAAGCAAGCCCCGTTGTGTTCAGTGGGGATTAATGAGACTGCAACCTTACATTCTGCTTGTGTATCTGCTATCAAATACAGAGCTTGGAAGTAACTCGTTAAAAATAACAAGTTACTTGTAATTCGTTTCTTTTTTACCTAACGAGTGGGTAATTCCATTACCTTTTGCAAGTAATAGAACGACTAGTAATTTCACTACTTTTCAGCTGCTACTTTAACGTTTTAGCGTGTCCTGCACTCTGAGACGATCAAGAAGAGACCCCGGCCCTACTCTGTGTGACAACCTTTCATGTATTTGAAGAGTGCTATCATATCTCCCCTTAGTCTGCTCTTCTCCAGGCTAAACATGCCCAGTTCTTTCAGTCTCTCCTCATAGGACTTTGTTTCCTGTCTCCTGATTATCCTCGTTACCCTCCTCTGAACCCATTCTAGTTTGCTGTATCTTTCTTAAAGTGTGGTGTCAAGAACTGGACGCAGTACTCAAGATGAAGCCTAACCAGTGCTGAATAAAGGAGAACTAGTACTTCACTCACTTTGTTAATGCAGCCTAAAATAGCATTTGCTTTTTTTGCAGCCACATCACACTGTTGGCTCATATTCAGTTTGTGATCAACAACAATCCCAAGATCCTTCTTGCATGTAGTATTGCTGAGCCAAGTATCCCCCATCTTAATAACTGCATTTGGTTTCTTTTTCCTAGGTGTAGAACTTTGCACTTATCCCTGTTAAATTTCATTCTGCTGTTTTTAGCCCAGTGCTCCAGCCTATTAAGATCCCTTTGAATTTTGTTTCTGTCTTCTAGGGAATTAGGTATTCCTCCCAATTTTGCATCATCTACACGTTTGATAAGCATTCCCTGCCCCTCCTCATCCAAGTCATTAATAAAAATGTTGAAGAGCACTGGGTCCAAGCCCAAGCCCTATAGTAGCCAGCTAGTTACCCCCCCCAGGTTGAGAAGAAACCATTGATTAGCACTCTGAATATGATTGTGTAGCCAACTGTGGATCCACCCAATAGCTGTTCCATCCAGTCCACATTCAGCTAGCTTGCTAATCAGAATATCATGTGGCATTTTGTGAAAAGCTTTGCTAAAGTTGAAATATATTGTGTCCACAGCATTCCCACAGTCTATCAGGGAGGTTTGTTGTTGTTGTTATGTGCCTTCAAGTCGATTACGACTTATGGTGACCCTATGAATCAGTGACCTCCAAGAGCATCTGTCATGAACCACCCTGTCCAGATCCTGTAAGTTCAGGTCTGTGGCTTCCTTTATGGAATCAATCCATCTCTTGTTTGGCCTTCCTCTTTTTCTACTCCCTTCTGTTTTTCCAAGCATTATTATCTTTTCTAATGACTCATGTCTTCTCATTATGTGTCCAAAGTATGATGACCTCAGTTTCATCATTTTAGCTTCTAGTGATAGTTCTGGTTTAATTTGTTCTGACACCCAATTATTTGTCTGTTTTGCCTAGAATGCCCTCCCTTGTCCTTAACATGGCTGCAAATGGAATCTACATTCAGAGGCTGTATACTTCTGGTTGGCACATCCTGATTTGCTTATGGGCATTTGAAGTAATTTGTTTGGCTGCTGTTGAAGACAGAGTAGTTACGTTCAGATGTAATGCTAAACCATGGTGGCATATTGTGTGAATGAACAGCTATAGGTCACATACTCTCTTGTCCCATGCAATCAGAAGCAAGGGACACATTTGGGAGCTATTTGGGAGCTATTTGTTGTTGTTATGTGTCTCCAAGTTGACTACGACTTATGGCGACCCTACGAATCAGTGACCTCCAAGAGCATCTGTCATGAACCACCCTGTTCAGATCTTGTAAGTTCAGGTCTGTGGCTTCCTTTATGGAATCAATCCATCTCTTGTTTGGCCTTCCTCTTTTTCTACTTCCTTCTGTTTTTCCCAGCATTATTATATTTTCTAGTGAATCCTGTCTTCTCATTATGTGTCCAAAGTATGATAACCTCAGTTTCATCATTTTAGCTTCTAGTGATAGTTCTGGTTTAATTTGTTCTGACACCCAATTATTTGTCTGTTTTGCAGACCATGGTATCCGCAAAGCTCTCCTCCAACACCACATTTCAAATGAGTTGATTTTTCTCAGGGGGGGGGAGGGCAGAGAGGTGCTGGGGCTGAAGCGGCCCAGAGATCACCAAGGTTGCCTGGCCCAGAAGGCCTTGGTGTCGAGGCTGGGTGGGGCAGCTTTGGGGGGAAACGGAGGCAGGCGCTCTGCACAGTGCACATGCTTATTGCTTAGGAGGAGGCGCTCTCTTCCTTTATTTTTATTTTTGTTCTTTTTCTGGTCCTCCCCTCTCTCCTGCTGCCTGTCGGTCCTATATAAGGCCTCATAAAGTAGAAAGGCAATTGCTGCCTACACTCACCCTGCTTGTATGGCCATAAATATTAGGGGACACCCACTGCAGTAGCCAGCCAACACATAAAGTTACAGTGCCTTATGGATAACTTTGTGGATGATCCCCAGTCAAGTCTTAGCAACAGCACAATGCTGACAGGCAGTTGCCAACTGTTTGCCTAGAATGCCCTCCCTTGTCCTTAACATGGCTGCAACCATATCTACTCAGAAGTAAGTCCTATTGAGTTCTATGGGGCTTAGTTCCTTAATAAGCATGTTTACAGTTGTTGCCTTCAGGGGCATCCATCTGTGCTCCCATCTAACATCTCTGCAACACTGAGCTTATTTCTTCCAATAATGGCCTGGCCTGAGGGCACGTAAACCCTTCTTGCCAGAAGCAAGTAAGCTAGATTAAATGTTCCCTAAAGGCGTTGAACTGTGACCTGGCAGACCGGGGTTGGAATCCCCACACAGCCATGAAGCTCACTGGGTGACCTTGGGCCAGTCACTGCCTCTCAGACTCGGAGGAAGGCAATAGTAAACCACCTCTGTCTGAATACTGCTTACCATGAAGACCCTATCTGGGATCAACTTGAAGGCAGTCCATTTCCATTTTGCATCACCCTAAGCTTGTGAGAAAGAATGACTTTGTCACTTCAGATGGACCTAGGAACACCCTATTTTAGGTAAGATTTCTATTTTAATCTCCAGAGAATTTTTTTTGAATGGTATGCTCCAAGCAACTGTGGTTGATACAATGTATATGTTTAATGACATCACTAGGGCCCGCCCCATGACATCACTAGGGCCTGCCCTGTGACATCACTAGGGCCCGCCCCATGATGTCACTAGGGCCCACCCCCATTTTCTCAGGTTTTTGAATGGTTCCGACCTGGCAACCCTAGTGGTGTGTGTGTGTGTGTGTGTGTGCCCCGTGCGTGTCCTGCCGCCCCCCCCGCTCGCTCATCACCCCCTCATGCTTCCCGCACCTCCTGCCGTCCCCCTCGCGTGTCCTGCTGTCCCCTGCACATCTTGCTGGTCCCTATTGCCGATCACCGCCGCTGCCCATCCCCCAATGGTAGTGACGGCCAGGGAATGGATTACAGTACTTTGTTTTTAGTATATTTAAGAGCAGGAACCATGTAAAGGCTGTGTAAATAAGGGTGAAGAAATCTCGCTAGAGAGAGGCACGTTGTGGGACAATCTGATTGGCTGTTTGGTTCAGGGTGCAGCCAAGTTTTTTGGCTACTGGCAGTCATAAGCTCAGTGGGCTGGTGCTCGGCTTTATAGCTGCCCTTTTGATCTTCCTTCCTTGATTTACCTTTCTGTTGTCTTCCCTGAGAGCATAAGAGACAGGCGCTTGGGAGACAGGGTAATATGTTCCTGTTACTCTGCAGGTGCTTTCCACTCTCCCTCCCCCGCTTATTGTTGGCTGCACATAAACTCCTGTCATTCCTAGTATTTATCATATGTACAATCTTCCAGAGGACAGCTTTCCTGTATTAGGCACACATACACCTGCATTTTATTCCTAGTTTAGCAAAGCCCTGAGCTCCAGTTATTGGGGCTCATGAAGCTTATGCCAGTGCAGTGAAGAGTTAGTTGGAACTGAAAGGCCTAAGTTAGACCAACATCTCACCAATGGCATTTGGCGTATTTGTTGCCAGGCCTGAGCCTCGACTATTTCCACTCCTTTTTCAAAACAACATTCACAGAAATAGACCTTACACACACACATACACACACACACACACACATCTCCCCAGGAGAAAAAAGACTGTATACAATTGCATAATTCTCAGATAGGTCTGTTAAAGCACTTGCCTGCACCAATAAATATTACCTTTTTGATGGAATTAGGGGGAAAGATTAGAAGAATAACTCATATCTCAATAGAGAAGCATGAGAGACACAACCCCCCTCCCCTGCATCCCCCACAAAGGTATTATCTCCTTTATTATTTGGGACTGGCTCCATTTCATCCATGTTTTCCTGCTCTATATTTTCTTCAAGACCATCTCTTCCTTGGACTTTGTGTGTGCGTCTGGCCTACCACCAAAGGGACAAGTGGACCTTTGATCTATTGTGGATGATTAAACTCCTATCCAGACTGGCAGCTTAACATGCCTCAGTGAGGCCTTACTAAATTAGTTGTGTCTGTCTTGCCAAAGCTGCTTCAACAAATGCCTTCTGACAGTTATTGGCACTTGGTACCCTTCCCCTTCTTTTAATATACAGCTAGGACTGCCATTCTCCTAGATTCCAGGGTATCTGTGCTCATGTTTCATATAGACTGATCTAGTACTGCTGAAGTCTCTCTCTCTCTCTCTCTCTCTCTCTCTCTCTCGCTCACAAACACACACACACACACACACACACACACAAAGACTTGTGCTTAAGTGCTTTTTCTCTCATGCTGGCCCTTTAAAACCAAATTCCTAAGCATTCATTCGCATTAGATCTCTTTGGTTCCTTCTCATCTGAAGACAAATCTCAAAGGCTGCTTAATTAGACCAGGTTAGATTTCAAAATGTCTTTAAAGTCTCTAACATCAATTTCTACCTTCACCTATCCCTCTTCATGGTGGCATCTGTATTAGATTGATTTTCCTGCTTCACCTTTCCCTAGACACCATCTACCCAGTTACTAAGCCATATAGGGTGAGATATAGAGAGAGACCCCCCCCCATGGTGAACCTACACAATCTTTTATTTTAATTTCAAGTACTTAAAAAAAAAAATTCTGCTCTTCAGCCAAACAGTCTCTCGGAGTGCCTTAAATAAAAAATCTCTCTCTCTCTCTCTCTCTCTCTCTCTCTCTCTCTCTCTCACACACACACACACACACACACACACACACACACACACAGAGTGAGTGAGAGAGAGAGCCACTTAGCATTCCATAACAGCATGCTCAGTACTCATTTGGGCTGTTGTGGAAGTCATCCCCTTTCTGTTTTTTCTCTCACTTTTTTTTTAATATTCTGCAGCACTTGGGGTTCCCTCTTGCCCACTAATACTCATAATGTGTGGGGTGATACCATGGCTACATAAGCAACACTTCTAGCCTTAGCTTCAGAAATAGAGGGAATGACACTCTGACCAGTTTAAGTGGCTAAAGTGTTTAAATCTGATTGGAGGGATTGGGAATGGGAGGCACTGTTTTACGGTGGTTCCGTTCCTATCTCTCCAACAGATATCAACGAGTAGCGTTGGGGGATGAGGTTTCAGACCCTTGGCCCCTTAATTGTGGTGTGCCACAGGGCTCTATCCTCGCCCCCATGCTATTCAACATTTATATGAAACCGCTGGGAGCTATCATCAGGAGTTTTGGGCTGCAGTGTCACCAGTATGCGGATGACACGCAGCTCTATCTCTCGTTTAAATCCTCACCAGAGTTGGCTGTGGAAACCTTGTCCAATTGCCTGGAGTCCGTAAGTGGATGGATGGGAGAGAACAGGCTGAAGCTGAACCCCGACAAGACCGAGGTGTTACTGGTGGGGGATAAGGGAAGGTTGGGAAACTTTGACCTGGTGCTTAATGGGGTGAGATTGCCCCTAAAGGACCAGGTCCGCAGCCTGGGGGTCATTTTGGACTCTCAATTGTCCATGGAGCCCCAGGTAGCTGCAGTAAGTTGGGCAGCCTGGTACCAACTTCATCTGGTGCAGAGGCTGCGACCCTACCTTCCTATACATCTGCTTCCACAAGTGATACATGCCCTGTAATCCTCTCGATTAGACTACTGTAATGCACTCTACGTGGGGTTACCCTTGAAGACGGTCCAGAAATTGCAGCTGGTACAGAATGCGGCGGCACGCTTAATAAAGCAAAGCCGTCGCCGGGATCATGTCACCCCAGTGTTGATGGAGCTACACTGGTTGCCAGTTGTATACCGGGCCCAATTCAAGGTGTTGGTATTAACCTTTAAATCCCTAAACGGTTTCGGCCCAGTTTATCTGAAGGAACACCTCCAGTATCACCAAATATTCCGCCAAACAAGATCGGCCTCACAAGACCTTCTCTCGGTCCCACCAGTGAAAACAGCTAGGCTGGTGCGGACCAGAGAGAGGGCCTTCTCGGTCGTGGCCCCCACCCTCTGGAACTTGCTTCCTTTTGACCTTCGACATGCCTCCTCCCTGATGGCTTTTCGTCGAGCCTTAAAGACCTTGTTATTCAGGCAGGCCTACGGGATTTCTGGGGTGGGTTAGGCTATTACTAACAGGTGGTTTACTGTTGTATGAATATGTTTTAAATTGTGTTTTATATTGTGTAAGTGGCCCAGAGTGTCTGTTAAGTCAGACAAATGGGCGACTAACAAATAAAATTTTATTATTATTATTATTATTATTCTGTTCAATTTAACTCAAGGTGGCTATTAAGCATGACATAAAAGCTGCAATCCCAAGCATACTTACTTGGGAGTAGTTCCCATAGGAGTCAATAGGATTTACTTCTGGGAGTATAGGATCAGTCCGTAAGACTCTCCCTGTAGACACCATACATGTAAGCACATGGCTTTTCCCCAAGAATCTTGGGAACTGTAGTTTACCCCTCACAGAGCTACAATTCCCAGCACCCTTAACAAACTACAGGATTTGATATTAGTTCTGATTGTCTATGGGGCTATCATAGGGTATGTGTTTTTTGCCTTTTCTATGACAAAAACTCCAGCTTCAGTGGAGTTTATGTGATCTAATAATTTGAATTTGGCTAATGAACGCTTTATTATTTCATCAGAACTTTAGCAATAGTACTAAAATAATAAGAAAAAAGAAAAAGAGAAAAAATGCTTTACATACATCATTCAGCTATATTGCTAATTATATATAGAGATATAAAGGATAAATAGCATTTTGTCAAAGTATTTTTTCTATATTTTATACCTCCTCCTTGGTTTTCCAAGCTTGGCATGGAATGTTTCTCATACAGAATTAATTTGAAATGCTACATATTTATTATCATAATCATCATCTTCAAAATAAAAAATAAATGTACTGCCTTCAAGTTGATTCCGATTTATGGCGACCCTATGAATAGGGTTTTCATGAGGCTGAGAAGCAGTGACTGGCCCAAGGTCACCCAGTGAGCTTCATGGCTATGTGGGGATTCGAACCCTTCTACTACCCCCTATGTGTGTGTGTTTAGTTTTAATATTATTTTAGGCTACTTTGATGTGCAGCAGCCAAGGCCAGCACCTTGTAGGAGTTTTTTTTAAAAAAACTGAAATGTAATTGTAGTGATTACTGTATATTCCGGCGTATAAGATGACTTTTTAACTCTGGAAAATCTTCTCCAAAGTCGGGGGTCATCTTATACGTCGGGGGTCATCTTATTAGGGTTACCATATTGCCCGGATAGCCGGGTTTTACCCGGATTCTAAGCATGCCACCCGGCGCCCGGATAGCCCCTTAGGTGGCCCGGATTCTCAGCTTTCATTTTTTTAAAAAATTAAGTTTCTAGGTGGTGCGGTTCTCGAGATATATATAAAAACGTCAGGCACCCCCCCACCGGTTAAATCTTTTTTTAAACTACTGTATAGCACTTCGTAGCTTTAACCCCGCCCGTTCAGGATTTCAGTCAATCAGTGAAGTGTTTGTTTGGCGGTAGTGTCTGCAAAACTTCATTGCGAGGCCAGAAAATGGTGGTTTCTCCTCCTGTTTATCTGAAAATCTCATAAATTGGGTAGGTATATACATTTCAGTTTTTCCCCCTGTTGTGTGTAGGAGTCAGATCCTGGGCAGTGTTTTGAAAACCTTCCCAATAGTTGCTTTTGGGGGTAAAAACAGTGCTAATCCCATATGTCCAGAGTAAATCCTATTGAATTCAGTAGGAATTACTTTTGAGTAGACATGATTATGAATGTGCTGAAAATCAATGGGACTTTGGAGTGAATGTAAAAAACAATTGTGTTTGTGATCTCTTTCTGCCCCCCCCGTCCTATTTTAAAGCAAGTAGGCAAGGCTTACTTAGGTATTGCAGTTTTTATTCTGTAGGAAACTAATACTGATTTTTAAAAAACTAATACTGATTTTTCTGCAATGACCAATTGGTTTGACAATAAACTATTATATGGGCTGTATGTATTTATACATCTGCAGTGTGTGCGTGTGTGTATGGAGTCTTTCCAACACCCCTGTGAGGTACGGTTGGAAACCAAGGCAGCTCACAACAAGAAATAAAGCCATTTAAAATCCAATAACCATAAAAACAAGTATAAACAGTTGCAAAACAGTGTAAAGTGGCATGATTCGGAATTTTGGGTTGTGTGAATGAAGTTGCTTATCACTTGAGGTTGCATTTCTGTCCCTGTTTGAGTAAGCCCCATTGAATACGCTGGGACTTGCTTCTGAATAAATAAATTTAGGATTGCACTATAAATATCTTTACAGTTTGTGTAAATAATAAATATATTTGATAGTTATGCTTATATAAATATTTCTTCATTTATCATATTTTTGGTTTTTGGTTAGGAATCCTGACTGGTTGTGAGATGCTTAGTTTTTTGCCTTACTCATAGGAATCTTGTTGTGGTTGGTATGGTATTACATTTAGGAAAGTGTTACTGCCTTCTGTGTTTTTTTTTCCTATTTGCATTTCACTTATCTTTAACCTCACTCCATTTACAGCCATAGAAGCAACAGCAGCATATGCAAGATAATTAACTCCCATTAGTGATAAGAACAAGAATTTATAATTATTATTTCAATTAAAACAAGAGGCTTATCAATACTTTGAAGAGGACCAGATATTTATTTTCTTTCTGAGCCCAGGACTGGGTCTTTCATGATGCCCGGTGTGTGTGTGTGGGGGGGGGAGCAGGAGAGTAGTCGATAAGACAGACATCCTGGCATTGATAATCGAATTAGCAAGGTATGTGTGGGGTTGTTGTACACTTCCAGGCTCAGTTTCATTTTGAGTATGGAGGTGGAACCTGTGTAGATGTGGTTATCAAAGGGAGAAGAAATTTTGAGTTAAGCAAAGCTCTGCTTTTATAAAACCTAAGAAACATACAGTACTTTGAATGTCTGAGTGCCTGCACCAGTGGAATACTGGAGGAACTTGTAAAACTTGCTGAAACAGTATTTAGAACTGAGCATGTGGTGTGAAAGACTCCTTTTCCTGACATTTTGGCTTGTTTTTCTCTGATTGTGTATTTTTATTGTTTTTACTATATTTGTAAGCTGTGCTGAGCTCTGTTTTTAACAGCAAAAGGGCAGGATATAAATTCTCTTAATCAATCAATAAATACACCATAGTGTTGGAAACTAGAGTCTAGGCATTTAATGTTGCTTTTAAAAAAAAGTTTTCTCACATCTTTCCCCAGTTTTTGGTGGTAATTCCTAGGCACAAAAACAAAACAACTGGACAATCCAAATATTAATATTTATAAGTTTATAAGTGACAGTTTTCCTGCTAAGTACCTGCATGTCATAAGCAGGGGTAGTCTTATACGGCGAGTATATCCCAAACTCTATATTTTAACTGGAAAAGTTGGGGGTTGTCTTATACGCCCAGTCGTCTTATACGCCGGAATATGCGGTACTTTTGAGAAAAAGTAATCAGTTACTTTCAGAGCGATTGTAATTTTAACAGTAATTACTACTTTTGGGGCCAAGTAATTGTAACTGTAATTTATTACTTTTTTAAAGTAATCTTCCAAGCTCTGGCTGCTTCTGAGCCCAGGAAAAAAAGGAAACTTGCCCCCTGCTGCTGCTCTGCGGGGATGAAGCCATGACTGCAGAGAATCCTAGGAAGAGACTTCGATATGAAGCATCTTGCCCCATTTGCCTGGACTACTTTGCTGACCCGGTGACTCTGGAGTGCGGGCACAATTTTTGCCAAACGTGCATCATTCGATGTTGGGCACAGCCTGGCACGGAGGCCACCTGCCCCCAGTGCAGAAGGTCTACAGAGAGGAACTTCAACCCAAACAGGCCTCTAGCAAATATTGCAGAAATACTCAGTGGGTGGGAATTGTCTGCAGAAAGAGAGGTAGGGGCAGGTAGGGTAGAATGCGAGAGGCACCAGGAACCATTGAAGCTCTTTTGCAAGGACGATGGAGTCCCTATCTGCGTGGTGTGTGACAGGTCCCGGGAGCACAGAGATCACAATGTGGTCCCGGTAGAAGAAGCTGCTCAGGAGTACAAGGTAAGAATGAGCTGTTTGATGGGCCTTAGCTCAGTGGTAGAGTATCTGCCTTGCATGTGGAGAAAGTTCCAGGTTCAGTCCCTGGTGTCCCTAAATGTGTGTGTGTTTTATGTGCCTTCAAGTCGATTACGACTTATGGCGACCCTATGAATCGGTGACCTCCAAGAGCATCTGTCCTGAACCACCCTGTTCAGGTCTTGTAAGTTCAGGACTGTGGCTTCCTTTATGGAATCAATCCATCTCCTGTTTGGCCTTCCTCTTTTTCTACTCCTGTTTTTCCCAGCATTATTGTCTTTTCTAGTGAATCCTGTCTTCTCATGATGTGTCCAAAGTATGATGATAACCGCAGTTTCATCATTTTAGCTTCTATTGCTAGTTCTGGTTTAATTTGTTCTAACACCCAATTATTGGTCTTTTTTGTTGTCCATGGTATGCACAAAGCTCTCCTCCAACACATTTCAGATGAATTGGTTTTTCTCTCATCCACTTTTTTCATTTTCCAACTTGTGCATCTGGTCCCTAGGTAGGACTGGGAAGACCCTTGTCTGAAATCCTAGAGGGCTGCTGCCAGTCAGGGTTTCACGCAGGGGTATCTCCCAGCTCTACCGGGAGATGCTGGGGACTGAAGCATCTGCATACAAGGCACACACTCTGCCACTGAGCTACACCCCTTCCCCAATCTTTAATACAGGTGGAATTGTCAAGATCTCACTAGTAGGAAAACCTTGTGCCTCTATATATTCCATCTCCACCCAGTGAAAATAAGCCTGATTTATATAAATGTATTAATCTATGTAACTGACACCTTTACAGACATCGCTGTCCGCACCAAAGAGCACAAAAGAACATCTGTTCGCAGATGTCCTGACGTTTACAGATGTCACTAGTAATCCCGACTTCAAGAAATGAAACAGGAAATAGGCAGGCTCAGTAAATTTTCAGGCTTTAAAATTAAGTTATGGCAGGGAAGCAGAATTTTTGGCTATAAATATAGGGTTGTATTCAACATAGTGCTAAGCCACTGGTTCTGTCAGCGTAAGGATTTCTCCTTGCACAATGGAATTCTTTCCCTTTCTCCTCTCCCCTGCCCCCTAAATCTGTTGTGGTCCCTGTCATGCCCTTGGCCCCTGCAGGCTGTCAAGGTGCATGCTTCAGACCCAATTCCCCACCCTGGGCAATTGATCTGGAACCCAATCCACCCAATTCTTCATTTTTTTTATAATAATTTTTTTATTATTCAAATTTTTATAAAAACAAATACAAATACAACAAAAACAATACAACAGAAAAAAAAATAAAAGAAAAAGAAAAACTTGACTTCCGATTTGTTACAGATCAGCTATAAGTATATAATATATATCAAACCTGTCTCCTAGAACATACGAAATTCACTTTTTTCCAAAGTCTATCTTAATTATTCGTCAAATCCCATTATCATCATTTCATTTTTTTCTTTCAACAAAAAGTCCAAAAGAGGCTTCCATTCCTTAAGAAATGTATCTGTCGTTTTTTCTCTAATAAGACATGTCAATTTGTCCATCTCAACTAAGTCCATTAATTTCAATAGCCATTCTTCCATTGTTGGTATCGATTCCATTTTCCACTTTTGTGCATATATTAATCTTGCTGCCGTGATCATATATAATGTTATTCTTCCATATTTCTTTTCCTTTTGTTTATCCATAAAACCCAATAAAAAAAATTCTGGTTTTGACTGAATATTTATCTTTAAGATTTTTTGCATCATCCTACCTATCTGTGCCCAAAATAATTTTGCCTGTTTACACAACCACCACATATGATAAAAAGATCCTTCTTGTTGTTTACATTTCCAACATACATTAGAAACATTACTATACATTTTTGACAACTTTTCTGGAGTCATATACCAACGATACATCATTTTATAAAAATTTTCTTTAAGATTATAGCATAATGTAAATTTCAAACCTTTTTTCCACATATTTTCCCATTGATCCATTTGTATATTATAACCAAAATTTTTTGCCCACTTAACCATACACTCTTTTACTTGTTCTTCTTCCATGTCCATTTTTAATAAAAAGTTATACATTTTTGCAATTATGCATTCATCATTTGTACACAAACCTATTTCAAAATCAGATTTATTTATTTCAAACCCTTACATTTTCTTTTCCATTTTAAATCTTTCTAACAATTGTAAATAGGCAAACCATTGTGAACTATATCCTTCCTTTATTAGTTGTTCTCTCTCTTTCATTATATATTCACCATGCACATTTTCTAATAGTTCTTGGTAAGTTAACCATTTCTCTTTTCCAGCCATTTCTCTTCTATAAAATGCTTCTTGACTTGAAACACATAGTGGTATTTTCGAAAAAAAACCTTGTTTTATATTTATTCCATATATTCAACAAAGGACATCTTATAAAATGATTATTAAAATCCACATTAACTTTTACTTTATCATACCATAGATATCCATGCCATCCCCACTTCAGGTTGTGACCCTCCAAATCCAATAATCTTTTATTCCTCAATAGAATCCATTCCTTTATCCAGACTAGGCAACAAGCAGCAAAATAAAGTCTCAAATTTGGTAATCCCAGCCCTCCTCTTTCTTTGGCATCTTGTAATAATTTAAATTTAACTCTTGGTTTTTTCCCCTGCCAAACAAATTTAGAAATATCTTTTTGCCATTGTTTGAAAGGTAGATCAGAGGATATGACAGGTATTGTTTGAAATAGAAACATCATTCTCAGCAATACATTCATTTTTATTATAGATATTCTACCCATTAATGACAACTGTAATTTATCCCATTTTAACAAATCTTTCTTAATCTCTGTCCATAGTTTTTCATAATTATTATGAAACAACTTTAAATTTTTATTTGTCATAATGATACCTAAATATTTCACCTTTTCTTCTATTTTAAAATCTATCTTCTCCATTAACTCTTTTTGATCTCTTAAAGATAAATTTTTCACCAGCATCTTCGTTTTTTGATTATTGATCTTAAATCCTGCTAATGGTCCAAATTCTTCTAATTTATCCATCAATACTTTGATTCCTTCCAAGGGATTTTCTAATACAATTATCAAGTCATCAGCAAATGCTCTCAATTTATATTCCTCTTTTTTTATCTTTATTCCCGAAATCCTTTTGTCTTGCCTTATGTCTCTAAGCAGCACTTCTAAAACCAGAATAAATAGAAGGGGGGACAATGGACATCCCTGTCTTGTACCCTTTTGTATTTCACATGAGTCCGTTAAATCCACATTGACAATTATCTGTGCCTTCTGTGATGTATAAATCGATCTGATCCATTTTATAAAATTATCTCTAAAGTCCATTTGCTCTAGAACCTTAAACATAAATTTCCAATTCAAATTATCAAATGCTTCCTCAGCATCCAAGAAAATCAAAGCAGCTTGTATGTTATTTCGTTGTTCTAGATATTCCAACACATTCAAAACATTCCTGACGTTATCACGTAATTGTCTTTTAGGTAAAAACCCCGCTTGATCTTCCTGAATAAATTGTTGCAATATTATTTTCATTCTTTCCGCCAAAATCATTGTAAAAATTTTATAGTCATTATTCAGTAAAGATATTGGCCGATAATTTTTTGTTTTAGTTAAATCCTGCTCCTCTTTAGGTATTAATGTTATATTGGCATTTTTCCAACTATCCGGTATCTTCCCCTCTTGTAAAATAGAATTCATTGTATACTGTAAAGGTAGTAAAAGTTCCTCCTCCAAGCATTTGTAATACATTGCTGATAGTCCATCCGGTCCTGGCGCCTTTCCTAATTTAATTTTACTTATAGCCTCAGATATTTCTCTTGACGTAATAGGACCATTAATAGCTTGTCTCTGAAGATCTGTAATTTTGGGCAAATTCTGTTTGGATATATACTCTTCTATTTTTTCTGAGGGAATTTCCTGACACTTGTACAAAGTTGAATAATATTGATGGAAAACCCTTTGGATTTTTAAATTGTCTGTCAACATCTCTTCTCCTTCTTGTATCTTTAAAATAAGATTTTTTTGTCGTTCTTTTCTTAATTTATATGCTAGCAATTTCCCCGGTTTATTTGCAAATTCAAAAGTCCTTTGTTTAGCAAAATTTAATTTCCTTTCAATTTCTCTAACTGTCAACATTGACACTTGTTTCTGTAACATTTTAATTTGATTTACAGTAGAAGCTTTAGTTGGATTCTTTTTCAATTCTTCCTCTTTTTGTTTTATTTCTTCCAAGATCAATTGCATTTTCTGTTGTTTCTTCTTTTTTAATTCAGAATTACATTTAATAAAATATCCCCTCATAAATGCTTTACTTGTATCCCAAACAATATTTTCATCTGTTCCTTTATGTAAATTGTGTTCAAAAAATTCTTTTAATTTCTTCTTACATTCCTGCACTATTTTATCATTCTGTAATAAAGATTCATTTAGTCTCCATCTAAATCCAAGATTTTTTTTTTTAAAGTCAATATCACTGGATTATGATCCGAAAAGGTTTTTGGTAACACATCTGTCATGCCAGTTGATCCCCTTACTTATTTTCCTGGGTCCCTGGTCATAGATAGTTAAATCCTTTGATCCCAGAGACCCGGTGATTTTTACAGCCCCAGCTGTATCAGCTTATTGCAAATTGGCACCTCTTTATTAGCAAGAGGGGCCTGGTTCTGTGGGAACATCGTTTCATCATTCCTGTGTTGGAACTGCTAAATTAGTTGATTGCTCCCAGCTGAGGCAAGGATTTTTCTCTATAAGAGAAGACCTCAGCTGTTGGGCTGTGTTCCACTTGTGGGCACCACCTTGCTTATGGTGATGCTCTGCGGTGGCTCCACTATACTTCCTGACTGGCCGTCCCTGAGGGGAAAGATACTAACTCCTGAGAAAGAGCTGAGGCTTGTAAGTACAATTGAGGCAGTTAGTTTTATTATTTTCATTTTTGTGCCAAGAACCTTTATATCTTGTTTGTTATATACCTTGCCCCTTTTGGGTGTTGGTTTTAGGATTTGATTTGCTGTTCCAACTAATTGTATGTACCTTTTTATCTTTTGTACCCTTTACCCCTTTTCTTATTTTCCCTTTTTTTAATAAACTTTACTTATTTTAAAGCAACGTGTGTTTATTCCAGAGAAGGGGTTCAGTTACTAAGTTCAGTCCTGGCTGCTTGACCAAACTACCGTGTACTAGAGGAACATTTTCACTTAAGACTTCTGAAGGGGCCAGGAGGGTATTGAGCCTCTGGTCCTGAGAGGCTTGGGTGTTCAGTGGGCTCTGGGGGTCCCTTCACCCCAGAGTGTTTAACCAATAGAAGGGTGGTGGCAGTACTACCGTGCAGGGTTGGTGTAAGCATACACAGCCCTAGCAGACCAGGTTTGCTAGGATCAATTGCCCAAGGTTGGGGATTGATTCCTGGGACAGTAAAAGTAGGAGGAGGGGAACTCCCTGCTTTCACTACATGGTGGCAGCGTTTGGGGTCGAAAAAGACTGAACCTATCTCTGGTTAAACATAGTTGTGGAAAAGGTACAATTGGATAAATTACAATTATTAAAGATTCTGGCACAAAGGTTTGTTGTTTTGGAAAGTCAGGATGGATACAAGATCTAAACAAAAGAAGGCATTAGATCAGGTTTCCACTGAGAGTAGTGATGAGGAACAAACAGAGATGTTACCTCAAGGCAATTTTGAAGCAGCAGGAGGCAGTGCAGAGGGGCTGCCAGTCCAAAGCTTTACTCCGGAGGGAGAACGAGCACCGTCACCGGTACGGGGTCGACGGAGTATGGATAGCCAAGTTAGCCAGAGTGGGGGTGTGCCACCCATGGATATGTGGGCAGAAATGCACAACTTCTTCTCGAAACAGATGGCGCTTATGACTACCCTTGTACAACAACAACAAGCTTTTGCCCCACCAAGCCAAGGACTGAGGTCTGGCAGAGTGTGTTTGGGAGGAGCGGATCCAGCAGATTTTCCGTTTTATCAAGCGGGAGAGGATATCTCCGAGTTTTTTTTAATCTTTGAGCAAGCGTGTGTGGACCAGTCTTTAGACAAAAAATACTGGATGAAAATTCTACGCACTCAAGGAAAGGGAGAGTTAAGAAGTCTAATGTGTAAACTCCCAAGAGAGCTAGCTGATGATTATGAAAACTTTGTAAAATTGGCAACAGCCCAGTTTGCGCTATCCACCAGGGCATGTTACCAAAAGTTTGAGACTTTGACAAAAAAATCAAAAGAGACGTTTTCAGCATTAAGCGCTCGTACTGCTCAAGCTATGGATTTGTGGATTGCAGCTGCAAAAGCTAATACTTTTGAGCAGTTAAGGACTGTGTATACTCTGGAGAAATTTTACAAAATGTTGCCAAGAGAGCTTGCCGCGGCGGTGCGAGGCAAAAAGCCAAAAAGCTTGCAAGAAGCCGGTCATTATGCTGATGAACTAGATTCCTTTCAGGACAAAGAGGAATTGCCTAAAGCATATGTTAAAAAACTGGGCAATTACAAAGGGAATCAACCAGCGGGTGGAGGAAGTGAGTGGAAGAAAAAAACGTGGCCATCTGTAGTTAAGTCGGAGGACAAAGGGGAGAGCTCTGTTCCTGCTGCTGTTCCCGTGCGTCCGTCAGTTTACCAACCGAGTAAAGCAGTTTTGGAGAATTTATGCTTTCTATGTAAACAACCGGGGCACAGAAAGGACCAGTGTTCCCAACTGATTAAGAAGCAGAATGTGAGGGTCAGCAAAGGGACTAAAATAGCGGTAGTACAGAGAGCCCGTGATTATGAAGAACCAGGAGGGCAGTCATCTCCGGAAATTTCCCGTTGGTCGTCTTCGGATTCTAATTCCGACCAGGACTGGGAGTTTTCAGCTCCTAGTACTGAGAATAGTCCCATCACCCAAAGGAAAGGAAGTAAACAGACTCCTGCGGTGAGTGTTATTCAACCGGGAGAAAAGAAGGGGGGTGGAAGGAAAAAGCCAACCCAGGAACTACTCCAAAGCGGGAAGGGAGAGAAGGAACGACTCCCTGCAGACAACGTTAACTATTCCTGTTTGCCTGGCCAGATTGCTTGGTCCAACAAAATGTTTAAAGAGACTATTTTTGTGAATTATGTTAAGTTAACGGCCTTTCGCGATTCGGGCAGTGAGGCATCGAGTTTATCTCGCCATTTAATTCCGCCTGAATTAATCTTACCAGGGATTAAAGCGTCAGTACATGTTTATGGGATGTCTAATAAACTTTGTGATGTGGCTGATGTTTGGATTTCATATAAAAACTGGTCGGGAAAACATAGAGTATTAATTCATGATTACTCTGACCAGTTTTTTGATTTCCTGTTGGGGAATGATATTGCCTATGCACATTATTTACATAATCAGAAGGCTGGAGACGTGAATGTAAATGTTTTAACTAGAAGTGCAGTTAAGAAATTAGAGCGCGAACCTGATATTGAAATTTTACCACTAGATGGTGCTGTGACACGAGAAGTTGATGATTTAAACCAGCCGCTGCCAAACGGAGCTGGGAATAGGGATGTTGTTGAATCTCCTGAGGAAGAGTTGCAATTAAATTCTGTTCGTTCTAAGGCGTTTAGGGAAGCTCTCCTACAAGATGAAAGTTTGCAAAAATGTAGGGAAGCTGCAGACAATGCTCCCTTGAAATTGTCTAAATCTGTGACCGTAAGATTCTATTGGAAAAATGGGTTGTTATATAGAGAGCATGTGCCGCAGGGTGCATCTGTGGATTGGAAACCTGTTAAACAACTGGTAGTTCCATCAGTGCATAGGCTGGAAGTGTTACAATTGGCTCATGATGCTATCAGTGGAGGCCATTTGGGAATAAAAAGAACTTTAGCACGAGTAACTCGTTGCTTTTATTGGCCCCAGATTGCAAAAGGGGTGCAGGATTTTTGTAAAAGCTGTTTAACCTGTCAGCTAGTAGGACATGCTAGGGATCACCCTAAAATGCCTATGCAAGTTTCTGAGCTCATAGCAGAACCATTTGCCCGGGTCGCAGTGGATATTCTTGGTCCACTGAATGTGACGCCTAGTGGGAAGAAATTTATTTTGACTTATATAGATTATGCAACACGATTTGCTGAAGCAGTAGCTCTAAGCAGCATTACTGCCACGGCTATTTCAAAGGCTCTATTAGAGATTTTTTCTCGGTGGGGATGCCCAAAAGTTATCTTATCAGATCAAGGCCCAGGTTTTGTAGCTAAACTCACTAAAAAGCTATGGGAGATTGCTGGGATAGAACATGTGATGTCTGTGCCTGGACAGCATGAATCCAATGGACTTTGTGAACGTCTGAACCTGACTCTAGGAAGAATGTTAAGGGCACATGCTGTAAAACATTCAGGTAACTGGGATGTGGCCTTGCCGTTTCTTATGTTTGCCTATAGAGATACCCCCCAGGCCAGTTTAAAATCTTCTCCAAATCAGTTGGTATTTGGCAGGGATATTACAGGTCCCCTGTCTTTGTTAAGGGCAGATTGGGAAGGAAAGATGGAATTCTCTTCTGTCCCAGTAACCACATATTTACAAAACTTGCGTGAGACCCTAAAGGATGCATTGGAGACTGCCCATGAGAATTTAGCAGAAGCCCAGCAACAGCAAAAGGCTTATTATGATTCTCATACTAAGGCACGTCGTTTTGCAGTGGGTTCAGAGGTGCTGGTGTTAAAACCACAATCAGGATCTAAGTTGTCAGTAGCCTGGACTGGGCCTATGCTGGTTAAGGCACAACTGAGTGATACCAATTACTTATTGGCCTATCCTGATTCCAAAAAGAAACCAAGGGTTTACCATATTAATACCCTTAAGCAATTTTGGTCTAGGGCAAAGCTGGTTTTGGCCTGCACTAGGGCGAAAGAGGAGGAAGAAGGGTTTGTGGACCTAGTGGCAGAAAGTCAACAAGAAGGGGGTATTGATGAGGTTTTTTTTCTGATAACTTGGAATATGAACAATGTTCACAACTACGCCAAGTTTTGGTGGATTTTCAATCTTTGTTTTCTAGTAAGCCCGGGAAAACACATTTGGCAAAACATTCTATTTTGACAGGTGATCATCCACCAATGCAGTCCTCCCCTTATAGGGTAACTGGGCCACATGCTAAAGCGGTGGAAAAAGAAATACAGGCCATGTTAGACTTAGGGGTTATTGAACCTTCTGTTAGCCCCTGGTCTTCCCCCATTGTGCTGGTAGCCAAGAAGGATGTTAATGAAATTCGTTTTTGTGTGGATTACAGGAAATTAAATTCAATCACCCAAGTGGATCCATACCCCTTACCCAGGATGGACCATCTGATTGAAAGGTTGGGGGCTGCTAAGTTCATCACCACCTTGGACCTAACTAAGGGTTACTGGCAAGTACCCCTAGATGAAGATGCTGTCTTGAAATCTGCCTTTGTTACCCATATGGGCTTGTATCAATTTAAAATGATGAGTTTTGGGCTTAGGAATGCTCCTAGTACGTTCATGAGATTAATAAATTCTGTCCTGAATGGTTTAGGAGATTACGCCTGCGCCTATCTTGATGATATCGCGGTGTATAGTGGGGATTGGGAATCCCATGTGAAACACTTAAGAACTGTATTTCAAAGGCTGCAGGACGCAGGACTTACCATTAAAGCCCAGAAGTGCCAATTTGGGTTGGGAGAGGTTTCCTATTTAGGCCATAGGGTGGGTAGTGGCTGTTTGAAACCTTTGGATGCCAAAATTGAAGCAATCACTAATTGGCCAATACCTCAAACCAAGAAACAAGTTCAGTCATTCTTGGGGCTTGCTGGTTACTATCGGCGTTTCACTCCCCACTTCAGTAGTCTTGCCACTCCTTTGACTAATTTGTGTAAGAAATGCAAACCAGCACGAGTGGTGTGGTCGTCCGATTGCCAACAGGCCTTTGAGGCTTTAAAGGCTGCATTAATAAATTACCCTGTTTTAAAAGCCCCAGATTTTGCTGAACCCTTTGTGGTACAGACTGATGCTAGTAATTTTGGTTTGGGTGCTGTACTCTTGCAGAAGGATACGGATGGAGAACTCCACCCTGTAGCCTATCTGAGTAAAAAGCTAATAGAGCGAGAGCGCCATCTAGCGACCATTGAGAAGGAGTGTCTTGCTATAGTTTGGGCCCTGGAGAAATTAAGGCCGTATCTTTGGGAACGTCACTTCCAATTGCAGACGGATCACTCTCCCCTGTGCTGGTTGTCCAGAATGAAGAATTCAAACCAAAAACTATTGAGGTGGGCTCTGTTATTACAAGATTTTGATTTTACCATAAATCATGTGGCTGGGAAGAATAATAAAGCCGCCGATGCTCTATCTCGTATGTATCCTTTAGATGATTAATGCTGATCTTGTGATTTGTAACTGATCTTGCCATGTTATGCCTGAAATTCTTTTTAATAAATGTATAATTTAGTTTTGTATTTTAAGGTGATAATCTTTTTTGATGTCTTCTAGAGCGATGATATCAAAGGTGTTCAACCTTTGATGTCATCTTCCTCGAAAGGGGGCGTGTCATGCCAGTTGATCCCCTTACTTATTTTCCTGGGTCCCTGGTCATAGATAGTTAAATCCTTTGATCCCAGAGACCCGGTGATTTTTACAGCCCCAGCTGTATCAGCTTATTGCAAATTGGCACCTCTTTATTAGCAAGAGGGGCCTGGTTCTGTGGGAACATCGTTTCATCATTCCTGTGTTGGAACTGCTAAATTAGTTGATTGCTCCCAGCTGAGGCAAGGATTTTTCTCTATAAGAGAAGACCTCAGCTCTTGGGCTGTGTTCCACTTGTGGGCACCACCTTGCTTATGGTGATGCTCTGCGGTGGCTCCACTATACTTCCTGACTGGCCGTCCCTGAGGGGAAAGATACTAACTCCTGAGAAAGAGCTGAGGCTTGTAAGTACAATTGAGGCAGTTAGTTTTATTATTTTCATTTTTGTGCCAAGAACCTTTATATCTTGTTTGTTATATACCTTGCCCCTTTTGGGTGTTGGTTTTAGGATTTGATTTGCTGTTCCAACTAATTGTATGTACCTTTTTATCTTTTGTACCCTTTACCCCTTTTCTTATTTTCCCTTTTTTTAATAAACTTTACTTATTTTAAAGCAACGTGTGTTTATTCCAGAGAAGGGGTTCAGTTACTAAGTTCAGTCCTGGCTGCTTGACCAAACTACCGTGTACTAGAGGAACATTTTCACTTAAGACTTCTGAAGGGGCCAGGAGGGTATTGAGCCTCTGGTCCTGAGAGGCTTGGGTGTTCAGTGGGCTCTGGGGGTCCCTTCACCCCAGAGTGTTTAACCAATAGAAGGGTGGTGGCAGTACTACCGTGCAGGGTTGGTGTAAGCATACACAGCCCTAGCAGACCAGGTTTGCTAGGATCAATTGCCCAAGGTTGGGGATTGATTCCTGGGACAGTAAAAGTAGGAGGAGGGGAACTCCCTGCTTTCACTACAACATCCATCTTGGAAATATCTTTCACTAAATTTTTAGACATCCAAATCATATCAATCCTCGAAAATGTTTTATGTCTTTCTGAAAAATAAGTAAATTCCTTTGCATTGTCATTTATATATCTCCAAGCATCCACCAATTCTAAATTTTCCATCAATTCGAAACAGATCTTCGGCAATTTGCCCTGTGTCTCTTTAATATTTTTCTCAGAAAGTCTATCCATTTTTGGTGAAATTACCCCATTCCAATCACCCATGACACACCAATGATCATATGCAAACTCTGATAGTTTTTCCATAAGTCCAGTATAAAACCTTGTTTTATCTTCATTAGGAGCATAAATGCCCACTATCAAAATTTTTGTACCCTGAATGGTGATTTCAACTCCCACAAATCTACCACTATCATCCAATAATATGAATTTAGGAGACAATTGTGAATTAATATAAAGAACCACACCATTTTTTTTTTAATCCTGCCGAAATAAATTCTTCACCCAAATTTTTACAAATTAAATATTTAGAATCTTTCTTCTTAATATGAGTTTCTTGTAAACAAATTATATCCAATTTTAATTTTTTCAAATAATGAAATACTTTCTTTCTCTTCTGCGACGAATTAGCTCCATTTATATTCCAAGTTAGATATTTGTAATCCATTTTTAAGCATGTATTTTAGAAAAGTCTGTGCCTGTTACTCCCTTTGATCCATCATCATCCTTTTCTTCCTCTACCTGTTTCTGTTGACTTTGTTTCCCAGGAATTATATCCATATCTTTGAGTTTATCGTCTTCCATGTCTTTTGAAGCTTTTCGCAAGAAATCCCTTGCTTTTTGAACAGTATTTAATCGATACTTCTGTTGTCTAAATGTAAAAATCACTCCCTCTGGAACATCCCATCTAAATTGAATTTTACATTGTTTAAGTTTTTCTGTGAAGAAAGCGTAATCTTTTCTCTTACGTAGAAGCCTAACAGGAATTTCCTTCATCACCTGTATTTCTTTACCGTCAATTTTGAAGACATTGTTAAAATGATGTTGCAAAACCATATCTCTGGTCCTCTTTTTTAAAAAATAAACAAGCACATCTCTTGGGATTTTTTTATTGTTGCATATCTGGAATTAATTCTATAAACTTTGTCTATTTCAAATTCCATCAGATCTTCGTTCCTGTCGAAGGATTTTGCCAAAACATTAACAATTTTCTCTCTGATATCTTCACCTGTTTCCTCAGGAATTGCACGAAATCTCAAGCAATGTTCTTTATCTCTAAGTTCCATAACAGCAATATAGTCCAAATTTTTTTCCAATTCCATATTTGTAATATCTATTCTATTCTCTAAGGTTTGCACCTTATCTTTAACATTTTTTACATCCTGTGTTAATTGCCCAATGTTATTTTTAATCTCACCTACTTCTGTTTTAATATGATCTTGTAAATCTTTAAAATCCTTTTTCATATTGCAAAATTCATCTTTAAGTTGTTGTCTGTCCTGTTTCATCTCTTGTTTCAACTCTTGTTTAAAATCACTAAATCCCTCCATAATTTTCTGGAACACGTCCATCCCTTCCTGTGTATCAATTGAAACTCTTCGCTCCAAAACTTTGGCTGTTTTCCTAGTTGTCATTCTTGAAAAAAAAAAAACCTTTTCTATTATTAGCCAATGTAGAGGCAAACAGTTTCTTTTCTCCCAGCAACAAAAAAGTTAATATTCCAGGCCTGTTTAACCAACACAGTTCTTATCACCAGCACATTCAGGAATGTAAAACAAATCCAGTTCTCAGCATCCAGCAGTTAGTAAGATACACGAACAGCAGATTCATTCAAAAAAAAAAGTTTAATCCAAAATAAAAAAAATATTCTCAGATATATTTCCTTCAAATAATCAAATCATCTTATCTAATAAGTTGCCTCTTATCCGTTTAATCTTTGTAATTCCAGCTTTAAGCCAGCTTTTTGTCATAAAAAATAAAGCAGGTTCTTTGAATTGCTCCCTTCTTCCTTAGCTTTGTATAGTACGAAAAAAGTGTGACTCACCCAAGTTTCTGAGTTGCCGATTCATAAACAAGTCTCTTTTACGATAGTAATTTAAGTTAGTTGATAAGATTTAGACAGAAGGAGGCTAGCTTGTTAAAAACGTTTTTAAAAGAGAAAGAAAAAAACGTCTCGCTTACTTTCAGCACAGCCTGTTGGAAATCCAGACTCAGTCTTCCGCTGCTAGAAAAGCCTTCTTATCTCAGGGGGATTCCTGATCAAATCTAGCAATCTACAGCTCGACGGAGTTCCGTGGATAATCTCTTCGGTCCCCCTTTTATCTTGGAGAACATTTACGCCAGTCAAAAATTCCTCTTGACTGGCTTTTAACTGAAATAAGCTTCCTCTGAGACAATCACCAGCCAGCACTCCTTCCGGGAAGTCTTCCCCAATTCTTCCTTCCTAAGGCTGTGCAAACCAACACCAACCCTGCAAGGTAGAAGATAGGCTGCCACCACCCCTGCTACTGGTTCAAATCCGAGTCAAGGGGAACCCAGAGCCCAGAAAGAGGTAAACCAAGGTTTCACAAAGACAGGAGTCAAACAAACACTCCTTGTCCAGAAGCCTCTGGTAAAGCCAAAATACACTCATTCTTGGTAGTTTGTGGTCAGTGGTCAAGGTGCGGGACTCAAAACCAAATTGGTCTCACTCAGTGAACACACAAAGGTAATAAAAAGTAGCTTTATTAATAAAATATAATGCACAATTAACAGCAGCAAAACAATTCCTCAAAACCACACCCAACCAGGGGTTCAGGTAAAACATATAAGAGAGTTCAAACACAACAATGAAATAACAAACTAACTGTCCTATTCTATTTACATTGAAGAGGTAGTTGTTATAAATCTCCACTCTCCTAAGAGAGGCATCAATAGGGTAGTAAAGGCAGTGGAACCCCACATGAATAACCACCCATCCAGATGGAATCCAGGGGAACAAAGGCTATGGGTCTTACCCCCTAACTTAAGGGGGAAAACCCAGCAACAGTTCAGAACAATTAGCCAGTCAGGGGGCTTGCTGATGAAATCGTATTCCCGAAGGTTCTTCATTTTTTGCGCCTTGGCTGCCCCCCTCCCTTTCCTGATCTCAAACCTTCTGAGGCCCACATGGCCTTGAGTACCAGGCTTCTCACCAGATAACAGATAACCAGGTGCTGCTTATTCAGGCCTCCTAATTAGTTGCAGTTGAGAAATGAAACTCAAAGTTTTCTACTCTCACAGAGACAACTCCTCCCAAGATGAAATCCCCACAATTCTCTGTATCTGAGCCATGTTACAGAAAAACCACGTTAACAAAATTACAATTTCATGACAGTCCCTGTCTCACCCTCCGGAGCAGATTTAGGAATGGTGCAAGGCACGCAAGTTGGGAGGAGAAGGGGGCAAAGTTTTGTTGCACTAGTGCAATTACTTAGTTGAATACCGACCACAGATGACCGAACAGGAAACTGTCTGCCTCTGAAATATCTCAGTTTTCTGGGTTAAGTAGGCCATTCCAATATTTGGGTACTGCAGGAAGCTATAAAGGTGTGATTGAAAACAACAATTACTTAGTTAAGTGAACTATACTGAATATTGATATGCAGTCATGAAAATCTTTCCATCTTTCTTGGTTTGGAAGGATCGCTGCCATCAAAATGACATTGCTCCCAACACTTAATCCTGGTCTGTATCTGTGTTGGATTTAAAATTGGTTTTCACATATGAAAGGTTTTTTAACTGGTTTTTATGTATGAAATTGTGTGACTTTTTTTGGCTGGCATTTTTATTGTGAAATAACTGACATATTTTGTGAGGTAATGTAAATGTACTGCCTTCAAGTTGATTGCGACTTATGGCGACCCTATGAATAGGGTTTTCATGAGGCTGAGAGGCAGTGACTGGCCCAAGGTCACCCAGTGAGCTTCATGGCTATGTGGGGATTCGAACCCTGGTCTCCCAGGTCATAGTCCAAGTCATAAATGGGATTAAATAAATAATAAAAGGAGTCATATTTGGAAAAGTCTATTTTGTCTTTAGGATCACATCTGTAGCCACCTCAAGATTCTGAAAAAGGAGAGAAAGAAGATTCTGGCATATAAAGCAGACACCGAAAATGAAAGCAAAGATCTGCTTGTAAGTGTCGCTGTAGCTGGGAAGTGAACATGTTTTGTTGTTATGTGCCTTCAAGTCGATTACGACTTATGGCGACCCTATGAATCAGTGACCTCCAATAGCATCTGTTAGAAACCATCCTGTACAGATCTTGTAAGCTCAGGTCTGTGGCTTCTTTTATGGAATCAATCCATCTCGTTTGGCCTTCCTCTTTTTCTACTCCCTTCTGTTTTCCCCAGCATTATTGTCTTTTCTAGTGAGTCATGTCTTCTCATGATGTGTCCAAAGTATGATAACCTCAGTTTCATCATTTTAGCTTCTAGTGCAGTTCTGGTTTAATGGGTTCTAACACCCAATTATTGGTCTTTTTCACCCCCCACTTGCCTGATCCCGGGTCCCGGGCTGTATATCCCACCCTGGTGTTGGATTTCCCACCTCACCCTAGAGGACCCTGCCTCAGTCTTGACTGGGATAGGATGGGGAGGGGGGGAGTGATCCAGCGGGCGGTGGACTCTCTGGCCACCTTGAGTCATCACAAGTGGTTGGGTTTGTCCACCACACCTATTCCCCAGAGGAATAATATTGGTTGCTGGACACCCCCAGTCCCTTGATCCTGAAAGCATGTATCGCCCAGGATTCAAATCTTTCTCACAGTTGAAAAGACTAACCTAATGTTTCACCGTATGCTTTTCTAGAGGTCATGTGGCAATCGCTTATGAGCCAAATGTTTTTTTCAGAGTGCTGTTTTATCTGCCAGAAGTGGAATAATAATAATAATAATAAACTTTAATTTATAGGCCGCCTATCTGGCCAATGGCCACTCTAGGCGGCGTACAATAAAGCACGATAAAATACATGGTAAAATATGATACAATAAAAACAATATAACCAGTACAGCACAATGCAAAATTACAATATTTAGTAGAGTTGTCAGTAATACAATTCTGAAGCTAGTTCACCTTAGAAGTCTCAAGTTCATAAAGGCCTGATGGAAAAGCCAAATCTTCAGGCCTCGGCGAAATATATATAAGGAAGGGGCATGTCGAAGATCTATTGGGAGGGAGTTCCAAATCGTGGGGGCCGCCACAGAGAAGGCCCTCTCCCGAGTCCTCACCAACCCAATCACTTTAGTTGATGGGACTGAGAGGAGGCCCTGAGTGGCAGATCTTGTAGGGCAGCACAATTTATGATGTTGGAGGCGCTCCATCAGGTATACTGGGCCGAAACCGTACAGGGATTTATAGGTTAATACCAACACCTTGAATTGAGCCCGGAAAATAACTGGAAGTCAGTGTAGATTGTACAGCACTGGGGTAATATGATCATAACGGCGGGTGTTCGTAAGTAGACGAGCCGCCGTATTTTGTACCAGCTGTAATTTCCGGACTGTTTTCAAGGGCAACCCCACGTAGAGCGCATTACAGTAGTCTAAACTAGAGGTGACCAGAGCGTGTACTACGAGTGGGAGCTGGTGGACAGGAAGGTAGGGTTGCAGTCTTCGTATGAGACGCAATTGACCCCAAGCTGCCCGGCACACCGATGAAACCTGAGCCTCCATGGACAGCTTGGAATCAAGGATCACCCCGAGGCTGCGGACCTGGTCCTTCAGGGGCAATTTTACCCCATTAAATACCAGGTCGATGTTTCCCAACCCCCCCTTGTCTCCCACGAGCAGTACCTCAGTTTTATCAGGATTCAGCTTTAGCCTGAATAATTTGCCAAAAGTCTAGGATGTCTTTAGAAAGATGAAAGAGAACTGAGAAGGCAAAAGAGAAATCAACTCTGAAACCTGATGTCATGCAAAGATGATGTCTTTTTTAAAATAGACCTAAATAAATATTTATGTCAGTTATTAAACTGGAAACAAACATGTCAGTAAAATAAATAGGAAATCAAACTGTCCATATTTAAAATCTAAATGGAAGAAAACTAAAACTGTTCTAAAAACCTAAATGGGATATGTGTTATATTAAAGTATGCAGGACCAGCCCTAGAATAAATAGTGCCCTGGGCGAGGAGTGCCTTAGGTGCCACAACCCCCGCGGTCAGGTTTGCAAGGCCACCCAAACTGTTTATGGGACCCAGAGCACATATGAAGTTGACTGCTGCTGCCCCCCCCAAGGACTTATACACAAGCATACAAAGCTGCGGCCCCCACGTGAGAATTATTGCATGCCTGGGCTACATGGGAGAATTCTCACCCACAGCTTCTCCTTGCCCTTGGATCAGACAGAAGGAGAGGTGTGCTTCATTATTTCCTTACTTTGGGGATGAGGGAACAGGGCTCAGGTTCTGCTTCTCCTGAGTGCCTCCTCCAAACTCCAAGCCCCTTCTGGCAGAGCTTCTTCCTGCTTCCTGGGATTCAGCCTCACAGGTCGTCTAGTTCTGCCTGCTGCTGGCCTCCTCTCTACTCCCTCGCTCAGGATTCCTCCCTTTCCCTGGGGTAGCCAGGGGCGCCAAACTGCCAAGACGATTTTCTGGTTCTGGAATATTGCATGTGCATAGCACCCTCTGCTGCACTCACAAAACATGACAGAAATATATACATACTTCATGTCATGAAAATGTGTGCCCTCTTTTGCAGGAGGGGGGAGTGCCCCCCCATAACCAGGGGTCACACACAAGTAACATGAGGCCTGACAAACAAAATGTCAAACAGGTAAACAGTAAACTTCTTTACTCAGCACATAGTTAAACTATGGAATTTGCTCCCACAAGATGCAGTAATGGCCACCAGCTTGGATGGCTTTAAAAGAAGATTAGACAAATTCATGGAGGACAGGGCTATCAATGGCTACTAGCCATGATGGCTGTGCTCTGCCACCCTAGTCAGAGGCAGCATGCTTCTGAAAATCAGTTGCTGGAAGCCTCAGGAGAGGAGAGTGTTCTTGCACTCGGGTCCTGCTTGCGGGCTTCCCCCAGGCACCTGGTTGGCCACTGTGAGAACAGGATGCTGGACTAGATGGGCCACTGGCCTGATCCAGCAGGCTCTTCTTATGTTCTTATGTTCTTATGTTTAGGTGAAGCTTTCCCCATAATTTTAGTTCCGGACTAGAAAAGATTTACTCTCTTTAATATCTGCCTGTCACTCAGCTTTTAAAGGCATCAGAGCCCTGCTCTCCTTCACTGCCAACCTGAATGCATGCAAAGAACTCATGAGCTATAAATGTGTTAAGTATTGTTTTGTTTATCAGCTGATGGATTGTTTTATCCTGTTTAAATGGTAACCCTGGGACCTTCTGGTAAGAAACGCTCATAAGAATTCTGCTTCTGGGCTACAACCTTAAAGCCAATGTGGGAAGCAGTAGAATAAGGTTCTCTCATGTTTTTATTGAGCGTTTATCCTGATTTGTTTATGGGCTGGTAATGCGACCACGAACATTCATCCTGATTTGCCTGCAGGATGTTCACAGGTCTTCGGTGTGCACTGTCGGGGTTCCCCACAGTAACAGGAGAATCACAGAAGGAAAGTATTAAGCAGGCAATCTGTTTCTGGCTGGACTCAGTCACTTCCGACTGCAGGAGGTGTGTAGCAGCGTGAGAGAGTCAACACGAAAAGTCCCTGAACATGGAACTGTAATAGGTAAAGAAAACGGGGTTGAGGCTAACCTAAACTTTTCTTTCAAAGCCTTTTTTTTAAATGTGCATGGCATTTTTGTTTTTAATATGGAGAAGGGGCACAGTCAGAAACGTGCGTAACACCTCCCCTTGCTCTCCCCGTGAAGCAGCCGAGGAGCTTAAGCTCTTGAAGGGTTAACAAACGACAACTAAGAGCAGCGAAAGAGCGACTTCCTTTTCCTGTTTCTGAAAGAAATGCAGTGTGGAAAGGCGGGAACTCCTCTTTGTTTGCAGCGATGTTAGAGGCGGGGGTTGCACGGAGGGAGCCACAAACTAAAGGTATGCAGTTGGGGGCGGAGGGGAATGTTGGAAGAAAGTGAGGATCCCCCCTCCCTTTAAGCGCCCATCCCCAGCAGACTTGTAAGATTTGAGAATGCAGTTCTGCCCTGGGTCGCATCTGCCTTCTCCCCTGAGCTTGCTGTGTTTGGGGCCAGATCCAAGTACCCCTCGGGAACATCTGGATTTTTGGTGAGGAATGTCATGATCTTAAGCTTTTGATATGTAGGTGCTTAATAGTTAGGATGGAGCTAAGTAGACAAGAGTGAGCTAAACGGAGTGATTCGTTATTAGGCGGCTTCTTCATGTTCCTTTATTTGTTCCTTTGCTTTAGCTTTGATAGTTGAATATCGAGGTTGTTCTTTCAATACCGTTCTGCCAGCCACCCCCAATTTCCTATTCTCTTAGAATTAAGGTCACCGTTTAATACGACGCTGAAATACCCACTCACATGGGAGTATGCCCCCTTGAAATTAATAGAGCCTCACCTCTAGATACTTTTTAAAATGCCATGTTATCATGGCTCTGTACACACTGTTAGGTAGACAGTCCCAACAACACCATGCATTAAAAGCATACGGCTTCCCTCCCCAAAGGAATCATGGAAACTGTCGTTTACTCTTTACAGAGCTACAGTTCTCAGCACCTTTAACATGCTACGGTTCCCAGGATTCTTTGGGGGAAGTCGTTTGCTTTAAATGTATCTCCAAATACTGGGTTACATCCAACTTTAGAGTAAACCCATGGAAATTAATGGACTTGACTAAGGCTGCAAGTCTAATGCCCCTTACCTGGGAGTGAGTCCCATTGAATTCAGTAGGACTTGTCAGAAGGCATGATTAGAATTGCACTGTAACTTAGGTATATTTTTTTCAACGAGTCAACTTCTGAGTAAAACACACACTTGGCCACTACAACCCATGCCTTTTTGCTGTCATAGTATAGAAGAATAGTAATAGTATAGACTAGAATAGTAGAGGTGGAAGGGGCCTGTAAGGCCATCGAGTCCAACCCCCTGCTCAACGCAGGAATCCAAGTTAAGGCATAGTCCTTCTGTGATTATTTGAACACTGGATTTTTGGCAGGATCTCTAAAGGGGTGGGAGCCAATTGCCGATTGAAGCTTAAACCAACAGAACTCTGATTCCTAGAGGTGCAGGGGAAAATGGGATTGCTCTCATTTCCTTTTCCGGAGGAGGGGGAGAGAGTGAGTGAGAGAACAGCCTCTGGCTTGGGCATTTAGGCTGCAGATTCCAGAGAGGCACAACATCTGGGCAGCAGCAGAACAAGAGGGTGAGTTGAAAGGGGTAGCTGTAAGAGGAGCTGTAAAAATTGAAAAAGGAGAAGTAAATGGGGAACAGCCATAGCGCAGTGGTTAGAGCATCTGCCTTGCATCACAAGGTCCCAGGTTCAATCTCTGGCAGCATCCCCAGGTAGGGCTGGGAGAGACTCCCTGCCTGAAACCTTGGAAAGCCGTTGCCAGTCAGGGTAGACAGCGCAGAGCGAGATGCCTGACTCGGGCTGAGGCAGCTCCTTATTTAAATTGACAGCTGGTCAAGAGAACAAGATTGTACAGGTAGACATGCACACCCCTCAACTGTTCCAGATTTGGGGAGGGGAGTCTGTACAGCTGATTTCAGGGTCTCCGTTTCACCCAGAACAAAGAAACGCTAGAGCCAGGGAAGAGAAAAAACGCAGAGCAGAGGCAAGTAGCGCCTGAGCTCAGCCTGCAAAGGCAGCTACGGACCAAGCGAAGGCACGGTGTGCATTTATGCATTTTGGTACCTCTGCCCCCCCCCCTCGTGCAATGTCTCAAGAGTTATCAAGAGCGTAATACATCGGCAGGGCTTCATTTGTGTGTTTACTCGGAAGTGAGCCCCACTGTGTTCAATGGGGCTTGCTCCTTAAGGAAGTGTGTGGAGGGATGAAGATAATTACATTTCTGTTCTGTGCTTCCTCCCAAAGAAGCCTGCATAGGCAAAATACCAAAGTGGCAAAACAATACAGTAGGGCCCCACTCATACAGTGGGTTACGTTCCGGACCCCCGCTGCAAAGCGAAAACTGCTGTAAAGCGGAACCCATTGAATAGAATAGCGCTCGATGCCCAAAAACCGCCGTAAAAGCAGAACAAGCGCCGTATGAGTGGGGCTTTAGTCTAATTGCATCTAATTGAGACCACTGTATTAGCGAATCGCTGTAAAGCGGGGCCCTACTGTACAATAAAAAATATATATATTGAAAGCATTTAAAAACAATTATAAACATCTAAAATGTTGTTGTTATGTTCCTTCAAGTCGATTACAACTTGTGGCGACCCTATAAATCAGCGGCCTCCAGTAGTATCAGTCATGAACCACCCTGTTCAGATCTTGTAAGTTCAGGTCTGTGGCTTCTTTTATGGAATCAGTCCATCTCATTTGGCCTTCCTCTTTTTCTACTCCCTGCAGTTTTTCCCAGCATTATGGTCTTTTCTAGTGAATCCTGTCTTCTCATGATGTGTCCAAAGTATGATAACCTCAGTTTCATCATTTTAGCTTCTAAAAAAAAACATTGCCACCTCAGACTCCAAAACCTGAACTAAGGTTTTTGTGATGGCTCAGAATAATATGACATTTGCCTCCCCCCCAATACATGTCATCCCATCCAGTACCCCCCATGCCTCCTCTGTTTCATAGCTTCCTCCTAGCTGCTGCATCAGCTACTGCTGCTGCTGCTTTAATCTCGTAATTTGATACTATCCTCATGCCTGCATTTATTTTATGTCTGGTCCTTCTCCTAACTCTGCATTGCTTTCCCCCCTTCCTCCTGCTGCAACCCTGTGCAAAACACACGCACACCCCAAGCCCAACCCTAAATGGGCAAAAAAGAAAAACCCTAAAAAAGCCCAATGAGAACTGAGCATGCTCAGTGGCCATGGAATTCACGGAAGGGCCATGGCTCAATGGGTAGAGCGACTGCTTGCAGGCGGAAGGTCCCAGATTCAATCCCTGGCAACATCTCCAGGAAGGGCTAGGGACATCTGTGATGTTCCTATATATTAGTGTATATATGGTAAGTGCTGGTTGTTTATACATGGTAAGTAGTGAAAGAGGAGGGGGAGTGAATGGGCAATAGAATGCTTGATGATTGGCTGAATGTTTAAAATGGCTGACAGTATAAATGAAAGGATGACAGGTAAATCTGGGTGAATGTGAGGTGGTAAATTGTGGAATAGGGGGGAGAAGAGAAAGAGTGGATTGCTTGGTGGGGTTTGAGAGAGTTGTTTGTCAGGAGAGAGTGAAGAAGGAGGGAGGTGGAGTTCGGATTAGTATTGAGTAAAACCATATGCTTATGTGCCTTAAGAAGAAATCCTGTTAATCTTGTTAGTTTTGTTATCTGTAATAAATACTTAATTTGGTTTACCAAAGGCCTGATCCTTGGCTGGGGTTTCACAGACCAGAAGGGAGGGTAAGGTAATGACCAAGGCTGAAGGGGAACTGTAACAAATGGTGGCAGCGGTGAAGAGAATAACAATACCAGTATTCAGAGTCTCTGGGAATACTAGTATTGGGACGTTACTGGTGGTTGCCTAGCAGGGGGATCTGTTGAGATCTGTGCTAGAGCGGGGAGAGAAATCATAAGAGAGAGCGGTCCGGACTGGTGGAGTCCCTGGTGGTGCCTAGAGACAGGCAGTAACCACGAGCAGGTAGGAACCTGACAGGGAGAGCCAGGGAAGGACGCCTCACATGTGGTGTCAGTAGCGGTGGGATATGAACAACAGAGAATCCAGATACGAACCAAAGAGAGTCCCAAAGACACGTGGTGACAAAGGAGACTACGTCACAGGTGTTGGCTGTAGCAGTGAGATACGAATACTAGACAATCCCTAATAGTTGTGTGGCAAACAGAAATAACAAAACAAGATTTCTTGTGAGAGTGACTGGCAAAGAGTGTGTGGCAAAGAGTGAGTGAACTCAAACACCATGGCTGAATACATAAAAATGAAAAGAGAGGAGCTGGTGGAGAAGTGCATAACATTCAATTTACCTCATGAGGGTAAAGGGGTAGATGAATTGAGGGTAGCACTTATAGGATTTGCAACTGCCCAGCAAAAACAACCTGTCAGAGAAGAGACCCCAGAACGATATTTAAGCAATCCTGCTTATATAGAGTACTTGAGAGAGAAGTTGAGGATGGAAGGTGCAGAGAAGGAAAAACAGAGAGAGTTGGAAGTTGAGAGATTGAGGATGGAGGCTGAGGAAAAAGACAAGCAGAGAGAGTTGGAAGCTGAGAGATTGAGGATGGAAGGTGCAGAGAAGGAAAAACAGGGAGTTGGAAATTGAGAGAATGAGATTGGGGTTTGAGGAGAGGGAGAAGCAACGAGCATTGGATGCTGAATTACAAGTAGAAAAGTTAAAATTTGATAGAGAGAAATTTCACTCTGAGGAGACAAGGAAAGAGAGAGATGGAGCAAAAATAAAAATTACTCCAAAGGACTTTGCTGTCTATGAGCCTGGACAAGATCCTCAAATTTACCTCAGCACCTTTGAAAAAGCAGCTCAGTTGTGGGGGCTACCTGAAGATAAATACATGCAGTATTTATCAAACCTGATTAAAGGGGAATTGGCTGAGGTATACCAATATTTCCCCTCGGACAGGCCCGTCACCTATGCGGAATTCAAAGAAGCAGTGTTTAAAAGATTCAGACTGGGGCCTGATTATTTTAGAAAGCTTTTCAGAAACTGCCAGATACAGACAGGGAGGTCTTTTGTGGAACTGGGAGCAAAGTTGATGGATATATTTGGAAAGTGGATGAGTAGTGCCAAAGCTCAGTCAGTGGAAGAGGTGAAAAGCCTCATGATACTGGATCAATTATACCATCAGTTACCACCAGAAATAAGGCTCCTGGTCAAAGACCGTTCCCCTACATCTGTGCAGGAGGCCGCAGAGATGGCGGATCACTTCGCCTCTAATAGAACTGGCTGGGTGGGGAAAACATCAAGAGAGTTTAAACCCAGACCGTATAGTGCTGGAAGAAGGGATGTGGTACCACAGCGAGTGAGTCCTCCATTAAAATCTGAAGGGCACAGGACACCCCAGAGTGGATCTGTGTACCCTAAAAGTGAGGAGAAATTATGCTACAAATGTGGTAGACCAGGGCACCTACGTTTTCAATGTGAGGTTGCCAACCCCAGTAGTAATCCTGCTCAGACAAGGGCAGTGAAAACAGAGCCCAAGGCTTTAGAAACAGCGAAAAAGGTTCAGTTTTGCCAGATAAACTGGACAGAAGTAACAGACCTTGATTCAAATCTGAGAGAGGAAGTGAGTGTACAAGGGGCAAATTATTGGGCATTGCTTGACACTGGTGCCGCTCAGACGTTACTGAGGCCAGATTTAATAAAATCTGAAGAAATATTACCTCAGGAAACAGTGACTATCCAAGGAGTGAGGGGTCAACCAGAAAGTTTGCCTGTGGCCCTGGTGGAAATGACTTGGAGAGGCCGAGAGGGCCGATATAAAGTAGGCATTAATGCCCAGCAACAAGAACCAGTAATACTGGGAAGGGATGTAATGGGCGCCCAAGGAAAGATCTATGTAGTGACCAGACAGCAAATTGGCAGAGAAAAAGAAGCCATATTAAGGGGGGCTGAAACAAACAGGGTGGAATCTGTTAACTAGCCTCAGGTCACCATAGCAACCACTAGCAGGCCTGCTGAAGAAGACAAACTGTATCAAGTGGTCTCTGGGGAAGAAGCAGAGCAATTCAGGGAAGAGCTGCATAAAGATATCAGTTTGAAGCAGGTAAAGGAACAAGCTCTGACCCAACAGATTCCTTTCACTGACAAACTGAGGAATCAAGTTGTGTGTGAGAATGGGATTTTATATAGACTGTGGATGCCTGCTGAGAGAAAGGATGAATGTGAACCAGTGAAGCAATTGATAGTACCTAGCAAATACAGAACCAGATTTAATGGAGTTTTGAAGGGCATGATAAGAAGCTATGTTCAAGATCACCCACAAGACTGGGATGAACGGTTGGGATGCTTCTTATTTCCATACAGAGAAGTCCCTCAGGAGTCAACAGGCTTCTCACCCTTTGAACTAATGTTTACTAGAAAAGTGAGGGGACCTTTGGAACTGCTAAAAAATTCATGGGAAGGAACTCTGGGAGAGTACAAAACTTCTGTAGTAGATTTTGTATTGGAATTCCGCAATAAATTAACATCAATGATGGAAGTAGTGAAAGATAATTTGAGTCATGCACAGGAGAAGCAAAGTTACTGGTATGACAGAACAGCCAGAGAACGTGTGTATGATGTGGGAGATATGGTTATGGCGTTCATACCCAGGAAACATGACAAATTACAGGCTAACTGGGAAGGACCATATACCATCAGAGAAAGGCTTGACACAGTGACATATGTAATCACCACAGACCAATTAAACAAAAGCAAAGTGGTTCATGTAAATATGTTGAAGCCTTACCATACCAGGGATGCACAGGTGTTGCAAGTTACCTTATTCCCTGAGGGAAGTGGGCCTGAACTTCCAGATTTGGTACAGGAAAGCAAAGACAAAGGAGGGGTAGATCAAGTGGAATGGTCAGAGGAGGTAGAGGAGGAAGTAAAAGAAGAGATTCTGAGAGTTTTGAAAACCTATAGGAATCTCTTTAGCAACAAACCTGGCCGAACCAGTATAGTTATACATTCCATTGATACTGGAGATCATGCCCCAATCAGATCTGTTCCGTACCGTGTGAATGGGAAAGTTTTGAATGAGATCAAAAAGGAGGTGGAAGAGATGCTGGAATTAGGAGTGATCAGGGAATCCATCAGTCCCTGGGCCTCAAGTATTGTCTTGGTTCCGAAAAAAGATGGAACGACAAGGTTTTGCATTGATTATCGGCTAATCAATAAAATTACTGTCCCAGATGCGTATCCTATGCCTAGGGTAGACGCTATGTTAGAGTTATTGGGAGCAGCAACCATTATCTCTACACTAGATCTCTGTAAAGGATTTTGGCAAATGGAACTAGACGAGCAATCCAGAGCCAAAACTGCCTTCAGTACACCAGATGGGTTATATGAGTTTGTGACCTTACTCATGGGACTAAGGAACTCACCAAGTTCATTTCAGAGGCTAATCAATACTGTGTTGCGAGGCATGTCAGATTTTGCAGTGGCCTATATCGATGACGTGGCCATTTTTAGCAAGTCGGTGCCTGAGCATGTCCAACACCTGACAACAGTATTGGAGGCCTTAAGAAAAGCAGGCCTCACAATAAAAGCTAAGAAATGCCAGTTTGGACTAAAGGAAGTAATCTATTTAGGACATAAGGTGGGGAGTGGGAAAATCACCCCCTTATGGAGCAAGGTGGAGGCAATACAAGCGTGGCCGATCCCCTTAACCAAAAAACAAGTAAGGGCATTTCTGGGTGTGGCTGGATTTTATAGGAAGTTTGTGAGGAATTTTGGGGAAATAGCAACCCCCTTGCATGAATTGACCAAGAAGAAGTGTTCTGAGCGTGTGATATGGACGGATGAATGTCAGAAGGCTTTTGATCTGCTGAAGCAAGCCTTGTGCCAAGGACCCATATTAATAGCACCAGACTATGAGCAACCATTCATCGTGGCTACAGATGCGTCAGACCTCGCGCTGGGAGTCGTCTTGCTGCAGGAGAGAGAAGGCACCAGACATCCAGTGGCGTACCTGAGTCGCAAGCTGACGCCGAGGGAGAAAAACTATTTGTCGGTCCAGAAGGAGTGCCTAGCGGTCGTGTGGGGACTGAACAAGTTGCGCCCATACGTGTGGGGACGAAGATTCACAGTGACTACGGATCATCGGGCCTTGTTATGGTTGCAGACTATGAAAAACCATAACACTATGCTGCAGAGGTGGTCCTGGGCCCTACAGGACTATCAAGTGGACTTCCAGTTCATAAAAGGCAAGGACAATGTACTGGCCGATGGACTTTCCATGTAAGTGGCTGGGACTGCAGTGACGTGACCAGACAGAGGAACAAAGAAAGACATTTTCCCCATAGAGACTTTTATTTGTTAACGCGACGTATAAATCCTGGAACAGGAATAATACTCTGCCGTTATTTAAGGGGGGGGGAAATGTGATGTTCCTATATATTAGTGTATATATGGTAAGTGCTGGTTGTTTAGAGTATACATGGTAAGTAGTGAAAGAGGAGGGGGAGTGAATGGGCAATAGAATGCTTGATGATTGGCTGAATGTTTAAAATGGCTGACAGTATAAATGAAAGGATGACAGGTAAATCTGGGTGAATGTGAGGTGGTAAATTGTGGAATAGGGGGGTGAAGAGAAAGAGTGGATTGCTTGGTGGGGTTTGAGAGAGTTGTTTGTCAGGAGAGAGTGAAGAAGGAGGGAGGTGGAGTTCGGATTAGTATTGAGTAAAACCATATGCTTATGTGCCTTAAGAAGAAATCTTGTTAATCTTGTTAGTTTTGTTATCTTTAATAAATACTTAATTTGGTTTACCAAAGGCCTGATCCTTGGCTGGGGTTTCACAGACCAGAAGGGAGGGTAAGGTAATGACCAAGGCTGAAGGGGAACTGTAACAAATGGTGGCAGCGGTGAAGAGAATAACAATACCAGTATACAGAGTCTCTGGGAATACTAGTATTGGGACGTTACTGGTGGTTGCCTAGCAGGGGGATCTGTTGAGATCTGTGCTAGAGCGGGGAGAGAAATCATAAGAGACAGCGGTCCGGACTGGTGGAGTCCCTGGTGGTGCCTAGAGACAGGCAGTAACCACGAGCAGGTAGGAACCTGACAGGGAGAGCCAGGGAAGGACGCATCACAACATCCTCTGCCTGAAACCCTGGAGAGCCACTGCCAGTCAGTGTAGACAATACTGAGCTAGATGGAGTGATGTTCTGAGATGGAATAAGGAAGCTTCCTCTGAAGCTAGTACTGTCCGTGCTGGCTGGCTGTGGCTCACCAGGCTCCCTGCTAGAGGTGCTCTTCCATCACCTCCATCCTTTGGGGAAGGCTATAGCTCAGTGGTTAGAGCATCTGCTTTGCATGCAGAAGGTCCCAGGTTCAAGACCCGGCGTCTCCAGGTAGGCACTGTGAGAGATCCCTGCCTGAAATCCTGGAGAGCAGCTGTTGTCGGTATAAGGCAACATCTTGTATTCCTGGGAGTGCTTTTGGAGGTGGTGGTGGTGAAAAGGGGGGAGGGAATGGGATGGAGTACTCTCACCAAAATAGCAGGTTATGCTGGTAACTTGAAAGAGCTATCACAATACCATCGTGTTGTTTTGAAGGACATTTTTGTCCGATTCCACTCACCCATGCGCTCGTGCATGCACTTTGCAGTGATTAAATCTGAACTTCTTCTCCAAACCAGGAACCTAAATGGAGGAGAGGGACTCGCCAGGACCCAAACCTCACGAGAAGGTGGCGGTGGGAAGTAGAGGCCCTCATGTTCTCCAGGTTGGGACCATTGGAGAGTTCCTGAGTGGGGCCGCTCCGGTTCGGATCAAACAAGAGCTGCACGAGGGGCTCCAACAGTGCTGGGAAGCCCAATGGCAAGAATTCCTGGAGATTATGCAGAACCCAAAGCCAGGATGGAAAAGCCCACCAGTGCCTCAAGCCTGGCCAGAGGAGGAGACTCAGGAAATTCAGGGAGAATCTGATGTCAGCCAGAGGCCTAGAGGGGAGCCTGTGACCCAGAGCCTACCAGGCTTTGGTGGAGAAACCCAAGAGAGGCTGAAGATGTCTGTGAAAGTTGAAGAGGATGCTCTGGGCGAGGAGGATGTCAGTTCAGAGATGCTGTGCCAGCGCTTCAGGCAGTTCTGTTACTGGGAGGCCGAGGCCCCCCGCATGGTATGCAGGCAGCTCCGGGAGCTTTGCTGCCGGTGGCTGAAGCCGGAGAGGCACAGCAAGGAGCAGATCCTGGAGCTGGTGACCCTGGAGCAGTTCCTGAGGATCCTGCCCCAGGAAATGCAGAGCTGGGTCAAGGAGCGCAATCCGGAGACCTGTGCCAAGGCTGTAGCCCAGGCGGAGGACTTCTTGATGAATGTGCCAGAGGCTGCAAGAGCGGGAGGCAAGGTGAGGCCATAGAATCATAGAGTTGGAAGGGGCCTATAAGGCCATCGAGTCCAACCCTCTTCTCAATGCCAGAATACAACGTAAAGCATACCTGACAGGTGCCTGTCCAGCTGTCTCTTGAAGGCTTCCAGTGTTGGGGAGCCCACCGCCTCCCTGGGTCATTGGTTCCATTGTCATAGTTAGGACGTTTTGCCTGATGTTCAGCCACAATCTGGCTTCCTGTAACTTGAGCCCATAATTCTGTGTCCTGCACTCTGGGACTATCGAGAAGAGATCCTGGCCTTCATCTGTGTAACAACCTTCAAGTACTTGAAGAGCGCTATCATATCTCCCCTCTGTCTTCTCAAGTCTAAACATGCCCAGTCCTTTCAGTCATTTTTGTCCTCCTCATCACCAAAAACCCACCAGAGAAAACGGCATCAGAGGCATTTCTAAATGAGGGAAAGCGGAGTTGTGGGCATGGTTAATAAGGAGAGTTGTAGGTGCTGTAGAAAGGGGGGAGAGCAGAGCTTGATCTGGCCTTCGGGCCGGAATGGAACAAGAAGCCCTGCTGCATCAGCCCAAAGGCCTGTCTAGTCGAGCATCCCACAGTGGTCAACCAGGTGGCCTCTGTTGGTGTAGTGGAAAGTTTTGACGTGCAGGAGCTCATGAGGACAGCCCTCCATACCTCCGCCCCCCGCAAAAAAAATGGAAAGTCCACAAATGCAGACTGTTCTGTGGATCCATTATTATACAGACAGACAGACAGGTAGGTAGGTAGGGTGTGTGTGTGTGTGTGTGTTTATAAGGAGTGGGGAACTCCCAGCCCAAGGGCCAAATGTAGCCCCCCAGGCTTCTCTGCCTGCCCCTTAGAACTCTTCCGAAACCATTCACTCACCTTAAGCACTCTGGCCTGGGTGGAGAGTGTCCTTGAGCGTAAGAACATAGGAAACTGCCTTGTACTGAATCAAACCTATTGGTCCATCTAGCTCAGTATTGCACTGATTGGCAGCGGCTCTCCAAGGTTTCAGACAGGGAGTTCCTCCCAGCCCTACCTGGAGATGCCATTGGGGATTGAACCTGGGGCCTTCTGCATGCAAGACAGATGCTCTGCCAGTGAGCGACAGCCCTTCCCCTTCAAGATAGATCCAGTGTTATTCAGGACGGGCACAAGAACCCAGGAAACTGTCAGGAAACCAGCCTTACCTGGAGATGCTGGAACCTTCTGCATGCAAAGCAGATTGCCTACCACTGAGCTACAGCCCGTCTTCAGTGGGATAATGCTTGCCTGGATGAAGAATGGAGAAGGATGTGTTTGTGTGTGTGTAAACCCCTCTAACTTTAGTATGGCTGGGATGTAGCTTATTGTACAAACCTAAAAATCAAATATTTTCCTCCACCCACTATTGCCTCTGGCTCTGCCCACTACTGCCATGTGTCCCCCCCCCCAAAGGTTGCAAATGAGAGAATGCGGCCCTTGGGCTGAAAACAAGTTCCCCATCCCTGGGATACATGTATGTTGTGTGTTTGTGTAGGTTCATAGATAGGTAGATATATAGATACACCCCCCCAAATAACAGCAGTGCATAGTGTAACAATGTATTAAGATCAGCATGACTACAATCCTGTGCCGTTTCCTGAGAGTAAGCACCACTGAACCCAATGATACAAAGACTTAGATAATCATTGGGGAACTTGTGGTCCTCCAGATGTTGTTGGACTCTGGCTCCCATCACCTCCAGCTAACATGGCCAGTGGTCAGGGATGATGGGCGTTGGAGTTTGACAACATCTGGAGGGACACAAGTGGCTCCCCTCCCCCCTCCATCTCTGGTCTGTACAGTCAGTGATCATTAGAAAACTCCACAACATGCGCAGAACAACACTGGTGAACCTCAGGTACAGCCAATGTGGTGGCCTCCGGGTGTTGCTGGACACCAACTCCCATCATCCCTGACTATTGGCCATCCTGTCCGGGGCTGGTGGGAACTGAAGTCCAATGATATCTGGAGAGCATCACGTTGGCTGCTGCTGGACAGGCAGTCAGCTGCAATGGCTTTTACCCGTTCATTCGTTTTTAAGAAGCTCTTGAATGTCACTTCTCCTGGGAGCTCAAAGCCTCTTAAACAATAATTAAGCAGCATTATTGTTCCTGGCTCTACCACTCTTAAGGAGAATGAGAATTCCCATTATAGACTCTTTCTCCCCCTCCCCTTTTGTATTTCAGGTGACAGGCCTTTTGGACAAGGTGGCAGTTAATTCCCTCAGGTCAGAGCAAGATCCACTGGAGACAATGAAGATGCACTTCTCTGTGCAGGCCAAGACAGAGGATGATGCAGACGCCAGCATTCTTGGTAAGGATTAGGAGCCAAACTCTTAGATATACCATACGATCATTTGCCAATGGAAAATCAGGCAATGTTTTGTCCTGAAACAGATCTAGAGAACTGCTGGATTTTATATTTTGAAAATGGGGATTTCGCCGCTGGTTGTAGCCACACCCCACATTTAAGCACATGGCTTTCCCCAAAGAATCCTGGGAACTGTCGTTTATCCCCCACAGAGCTATAGTTTCCAGCATCCTTAACAAGTCTCAGTTCCCAGGATTCTTTGGGGAAGCCATGTGCTTTCAATGTATGGTGTGGACAGGTCCATTGTGTCTTTCCTCACCCCAGCATCGCCAGCTGAGAGTTAGTAGGAGAGACCCCATTCCCCTTGCGGAGCTACAATTCCCAGAGTTCCCTGAGAAGAGGGATTAATTGTGAAACCACCCTGGGAACTGTAGCTCAGTGAGGGGAACAGGGGCCTCTCCTGATAACTCTCCCCTTCACACACGACATTTCCCAGGATCCTTTGGGGGAAGCTATGACTGTTCAAAGTGCTATAATACTGATTTAAGCATATAGCATGGATGGGGCCTAAGTATCCTTAGTGGGAACAGAATGCTAACTATTTGGTGGTGAGAGCTGTTGTGGAAATTTGTATATATGCAGAGATTGTCAGCAGTTGGAGCTGCGTGTGTGCCAGTGTGTGTGTATACCTAAGTAGCAGGCTTTTACCCCACATTTAGATTTAAGACGTAGTAAAATAAAAAGCGACTTTATTTATAGAAATACGTAGTAGATCTAACTAACTAAGTTGGAGGCGCAATGCCCAGACGTGGGTATTGCCCTCATGGCTCAGGAGAGAGAGAAAAGACAAAGATGCCTCCTCTCTCCTCAGACAGTCAAAGAAGAAGACAAAGGAAAGAGGGGCAGATCAGCTACCCTGAGCATATCAGTTTACAACAGAAGAAAGTTAGGTAGAGAAGAGCACAGGTAAAGGTAGGCAAGCCTAGCCAGCTGGAGGACCCTAACTCTATCTTCCTTCTGGAATACGAACAAAAGAACCCAAACAGGAGTTGTTCTTCTCCACTTCCAACAAGGGCGAGGGGGAAGGAATGAAGTACCCTGAACAGAAACACTTCACTCTGCAACATTTTGTTGCAGTGACTACTCCTCTGTCCTATTTTATTGAAGCTGCCTTGCATTAATCAATCTGTTGAAAAATAGAATATCAAGTTTTAATAAGTATCGATTCACTTTTTGGTGTATTTGCTGCTTAGAGGTTCCCATGTTTCTCTGATGCAACTCACGTCACGATTTCCTGTTCCAGAAGCTGACAGGCGTGTGCGGAAGAACAAGGAGCCCTTTCAGACCGAGCCAGGGAACCTTACTGCAGTACTGCTGGGAAGAGGCAGAGGGATGTCTCTCCACATTCTTGAGATGAATAAAACACCTGGAAGTCAACAGGGCTCAGAAGGACATCAAGAAGACCATCCAGGGAAGGCAACAAAACAAACTTTTTTTTGTCAGGAAGGTGACAAAGGCATCCGTAAAAGTCCTTTTCCGGGGGGAATCTGTAAGCACCAGACAAAAACTATGGCAACTGACAGTGGAGAAAACCTCCATCGGGGCTCTGATCTTTCTAAGGATCAAGAAGCAGCGTGGAAAGAAAAGCCGTCAATGTGCATCTACTGTGAGAAAGTCTTCATGAACACAGTGCACCTTCTTGTACATCTGAGAACCCACACAGGAAAGAGCCCCCACCAGTACGCAGATTGCGGGCAAAGCTTCAGCCGTCTTGTCACTCACAAGAGGACCCATGTTGTGGAGGAACGGTATGATTGCGCCGAGTGTGGGAAAACCTTCAGCGACGGCTCTCACCTTCGGAAACACCAAAGGGTACACACGGGTGAGAAGCTGTACACTTGCTCACAGTGTGGGAAAGTTTTCTCCCAGCGCTCTGTCCTTTGGAGACACAAGAGAACCCACACAGGAGAGAAACTGCATACCTGCTCAGACTGTGGCAAAGGCTTCTGTGACAAAAATTCCCTCAATGCACACCAGAGAGCCCACAATGGGGAGAAGCCGTTTGAGTGTTCTGAGTGCGGGAAGCGCTTCGGCTATGCCCCGAATCTTGCGAGGCACAAGAAGCTGCACACGGGAGAGAAGCCGTTCCAGTGCTTGGAGTGTGGCAAACACTTGTGTGATAAGAAATCCCTTATCATGCACAAGAGGACCCACACAGGGGAGAAGCCCTACGCATGCTCAGAATGCGGCAAGAACTTCCGCTGGAAAGGCTCCCTCCTGATTCACGAGAAAACCCATACAGGGGAGAAGCCGCACCAGTGTTCAGACTGTGGCAAAAGCTTCTGTGATAAACAGTCGCTTATTACGCACCGGAGAGCCCACACTGGAGAGAAACCCTACGAGTGCTCCAAGTGCGGGAAGCGGTTTGGTTACGCCCCTAACCTCATCCGACACAAGAAGTTACATACAGGAGAGAAGCCCTATCAGTGCTCGCAGTGTGGGAAATGGTTCTCTCAGCTCTCTGACCTTCTAAGGCACAAGACCATCCACACACGAGAGAAACCCCATAAATGCACAGACTGCGACAAAAGCTTCAGCCAGAAAGCGTCCCTCGCTGGACACAGGAGAACGCATATGGGCGAGAAACCGTATGAATGCTCCGATTGCGAGAAAAGGTTCTGCAGCTTTTGTGGTTTCCGTAAACATCAGAGAATCCACACAGGAGTGAAACCAAAAGGGGTTGCTTCAAGTATAGAGAAGGTTATGACATGAAAACTTAGGCAGTGGGGCAAGGTGCCTTCAGTAGGAGCCCAGACTATGCTGGATGTCAGAAAATTTGTACAGGAACTCAAGACTTTTGGATATTCTTAAAACATAAGTGGGAGGGGACAGGGGCATGAAATAATCTTGCTTCAGAGTCTAGACCAGCCTTTCCCAACCTTTGGGTCCCCAAATGTTGTGAGACTACAATTCCCACCATTCCTGACCATTGCCTGTGCTGGTTGGGGCTGATGAGAGTTGTAGTCCAACAACATCTGGGGACCCAAAGGTTGGAAAAGGCTGGTCTAGACCAAATTTTCTGTAATCTCTCCCAGCATGCTAGACATCAGAGATTCTGTAGTAGTTGCTGAAGATGTTCACCTTTTTAACTATGGGCTAGAATAGGGGTGGCCATTTTTATTATCCAGCCACTAATCTGCCTCCCTCAGTTCACAGGAAGTATTTCATAGGAATGTGCTTTTAAATGACTGTGCGTATGAGATATGAATGCACTTCCTGAGAAAGATCCCTGAGGTTGTTTGGCTGCATGGTCTTTGCTTTTCTGGAAGGCACAGGGGGAAAACGAGAGCACATACTGGAGAAAAACTATACAAATTCTCAGAGTGTGAGAATAGATTCTGTCTGTTTTCTGTAAAATCAGAGAATCTACATGAGTGTGAAAACGTAAGGATGCTTAGAATATAGGAAATGGCCTGAAAACCTAGGCCAGGGTTAGCCAACATGGTGCCCTCCTGATGCTAAGAGTTTTTGGCCTGATCTAGGCAGACTCTCCTTATGTTCTTATGCCTCTTATTTTTATTTTAGAGTGCAAGCCTTGCCTCTGGCCCCTTCCAACCAGGAAGACTAAGCCGCTATTCATTTGCCCTTAAAGCTGGGATGGGGAACCTGGTGGCCTTACCTGATGTCACTGGACTCCAGGTCCCATCAGCCCTAGCCAGCATGGTTAATGGTCAGGGAAGCTATTCAGCTAACTTTCTGTGCTAGGATTAGCGCAGAGCTTGGAATAGTTACTTTTTTAAAACTACAACTCCCATCAGCCCCAGCCAGCATGGCCACTGGATTGGGCTGATGGGAGTTGTAGTTCAAAAAAGTAACTTTTCCACACTCTGGAGCACTAGTACAATGAAGTTCTCTTCCCCATGCGCATGCCTCATCATCCTCAAATCTGCTCCGAGAGTTGGGAGAACCCCCAGAACAGATTTAGTGGGCGTGTGAGAGGAGAGGATGGGGAGATTGCAGTGACAGAATGATTATCTTAGTGCTCCATTGAATACAACCCTGTGTGTACATATGTGTGGAACATTGTCCTGTTTTGTTTGTGTCATTATACCAAATGACAGGTCTAGCGCCAGGGGTCAGCACTACTGGGCATTTGCTGATGGCATGAGACCTCAGGAGGGCCCACCGCCTACTCTGATGCAACCCACAGCACCATCCAGAGCCTCTTCTCACTGCTGCAGCCTGGGTGACTGAGCAACACTAGGTCAGGGGCCCAGAGGGGGAATTGAAATGGAAGGTGTCAGCATTAGCACTTGCCAGCAAAATTGGTTCTGCCCACCCTTCCACTACCAGTAAGGTAGAAATGGGGAACCTGTGGCCTTCTAGATGTTGTGGGACTCCCACCAGCCCTAGGCAGCATTGGTAATGGTCAGGGAAGATGGGAGTTGTAGTCCAGCATCATCTGGAGAGCCACTGGTTTCCTATCCCTGCCCTGGTTCATAAAAACCTCTGCCGTGGGGAATATCCTGCTATGTAGGGGGAGGCAAATCTGCCAATTTCAGTTTCTCATTTTTCCAGTCTTAAGGTCAGTTTGCCACATTTCCACATTAATTTGCAATGTCTTTCTTTTCAAATCCACACAAAAATACATTAGGATTTCAGTGCTCATTTCTCCTGTTCTGTATGCAGTTTTCCCTAATATAATCAGTTGACTTCAGGTCAGTGAAAACCAACTGCTTGATAGGAATCTAGGACTCAGAGTGTGTAAACGCTTGAATGGTACAGTTGCATTGCCAGTTCTGGTCCCCAATGGGTGACCTGTCGCTTTAAGCATTAGGACCACAGGAAGTTGCCTTATACTGAGTCAGACTATTGGCCCATAAATTGCCTTATTCTGTCAGACTATTGCCTACACCAGTGGTTCCCAAACTTCCCCCCCCCCCCCGAGATCACTTGGTGGACCACTTAATAATGTTTCTGCCTGCTTTAGCAATCCCAATGTACTGTGCTAGATGCTATACGATTCTTCTTGTTGTTATTATGTGTAAGTCAATTACAACTTATGGCGACCCTATGAATCAGCGACCTCCAAGAGCATCTGTCATGAACCACCCTGTTCCGATCTTATAAGTTCTAGTCTGTGGCTTCCTTTATGGAATCAATCCATCTCTTGTTTGGCCTTCCTCTTTTCCTACTCCCTTCTGTTTTTCCCAGCATTATAGTCTTTTCTAGTGAATCATGTCGTCTTATTATGTGTCCAAAGTATGATAACCTCAGTTTCATCATTTTAGCTTCATGAGATGCAAAAATAACATTGTGGGTTTAAAAAAAAAATCAAAAGTGGCTTCTGGGTTGCAACTTTGGATTAAAGATGGGTCTTGAAATATTACTGTTCTGCATGCAAAATGTTTTTGCCTTCTGTTCTCAAGTTCCTACGTGAGGAGTAGGGTTAGGAGGCCTGCAGCAGCCAAAAGCCTTAGCTTCACGAGGAAGGGCTTGGTGATGTCACGGGGCTGTCAATTCATGAAAGTAAAAACAAACTAAAACTGATATTAAGGTTGGGTCTGGGGCCGTGACCCACTGGTAAAAGGGTGGGGGCTAGTACTAAAAAAGTAGGACAAGAGATATGAAGGCCAAGGCAGGAGTAGCCCTCCAGACATTGTAGACTCTGTCTCCCATCACCCCCATCCAACACAGGCAATGGCCAGGGATGATGGGAGCTGAAGGCCACAACATCTTGAGGGCATCACATTGGCTTCCTGTGGCTCAAGGGGTATTGGGGGAGGGATACACACAGAGTCCCCCCAATTATATATTTTTGGAGACAATTGACATTATTTTAAACTTGTTTAGGTTCCTCTGGTTTGTTTTGCCGTATTTATTATATTGAATATTTTAAATTAATGTTTATTTGTGTTGCCACTAATGCCATTACTTTTACTACTACTGCTTATTACTGTTGATTTATTACTATAATTATTCAGTTGATGGGAAGGAGCTTGTGCTCTGGCCCCTCCCTGCCTGTTTGCCTAGGGGCCATTTTCACTCACCGCAGGCAACCAGATGTGTTTATCTCACAAGCTTAAAATGGTGGCAGAATAGCTTACCTGGTTTTCGAGAACTGCCAGAGACTAGAAGGATTCACGATCTGACTCGGAAGAAAGTGCCTTGACGTGCAAAACAGCAGGATCTCGGGAAAAGAAACCAAGTCCCCGCTGCATCCCACAAGTCATGTATTGGGGATAACCTTCATATACAAGTACAGATCTACACCTAAGTTACTGCAGATCAGGGACTCATGTCAGCCAAAGTTAGCAGGGCAGGGGAGCCCTTTCTGTTGTTGCTGTCATTGAACAATTGGGTGTCGGAAACCCTTGCTGCAAATTGTTTGATGATCTATCAGTAGATCCAAATGTACTCACTGTCCATTAGTGTTGTAAACCTCAGATGTTTAGTTTAGGGTTTCCCATGGGCCTCTGGGTGTCCACTGTGAGAACAGGATGCTGGACTAGATGGTCCGCTAGATGATCTAGCAGGCTCTTCATATGTTCTTTAACAGACAAGGCAGCCTTACCGTTGGGCAGAGTAAAGCAGCTGCCTTAGTGGATGCTGGTGGTTGGGAAACGGCAGTGAAACGCTGGGAGTGTCCTGGCCCTGGGGTCCCACTGTGCTCTAAAGAAGACTCATGTGGAAGAGGTTGAGTCCACTTTTGGGGGTAGAGGATTTCAGTAGCTTCTCCTGTGCCCTCTTGGACAGAGGACACAGCCTTACCGCCATCCTAAAACTCAGAGAGTGAGTCCTCAGCAGCCCCTCCCATCTCCTAGACTTCACAGAAGCCAGAGGGTGGAGAATAAGGGATACCGCTGGCTCTTTCAAGGAGGTGAGGCTTCTTGCAGGTCAGTCTTGCCTGTCTTTATAAGGCCTCAGGTGGCTTCAGCTTCCTGTTGGCTCAATATATTTCATAGCTTGGCCAACAGAGCCCTACTGGGAGCTGTCCCAAGTCCTGACTGCAGCTTCAAAGCTCAGCCAACTGGGCCCACTGGGAGCTGTCCAGGCTTCTAATTGCTGCCCTATGAGCCATAAATGCTGGTATAGCACAGTGGGGAGGAGAGCCTGGCTGGAAGTCCAGAGTCTGAGTTCAAATCCCCGCTTGTGTCTCCTGGGTGTCAAGGGCCAGCTAAAGATCACCCCCACAGGGAGTGGCTCAGGGTTATGTGCCCTGCCACCTGTGCAGCTGTGGGCAAGCTGCATAGTCCCAAGGATCCCAGTTGCCCCCAGCTGGCAGTTGTAGACAAGGAAGGGGCTGGCTTGTGCAGCTGTGGCAAGCTGAGCAGGCCCTAGCCAGCTGGGGAGGACTAGCCTCAGGAAGGCAATGGTAAACCCCCTCTGAATACCACTTACCATGAAAACCCTATTCATAGGGGCGCCATAAGTCGGGATCGACTTGAAGCCAGTCCATTTCCATTTCATGAGCCATAAGCCCCAATACAACAGAAAATTGAAGCTCATGTGGCCTGCCTGATGCCCCCAGTTAGCCTACTGTCCTTGAGTACCCACTAAGTTAGCCGGCTGTCCTTGAGTACCCACTAAGTTAGCTGGCTGTCCTCAGGTGCAACAGTGGGTGCCAATTAACCTGGTTAACCCCACAGGCCATATACTGAGATAATTATGTGAGTCCCCATAGCCTACCAACCCCCGACATAGAGCAGGCCTCAGTCTGTGTCTGATCCTAGAACATGCTCCAGAATTCTCTACTTTCAGCTCTATGGGATTTTCAAACCTCGGATGAATTCTACTGGATGTGACATTTACTCAGACCCCTTGGAAAAGCAAACGCTGTGTGCACACGCTTTCCGTCACATTGGGGCTGCGAGAGAAAAGTGACCAAAAGAGGTGGCACCCACAGCTTTATTTCAAAAATCAAAATGTGCCCATGGGCAGGAACTAATACGCAGAAGCTGCTGTTAAGCAGATTTCAGTTATACGTAAAAAGAAACTACCTAACAATAAAAGCTACTTACTCGTGGATTTGTCTCTTTCACTGGAGGCATTTAAGAAGAGGCTGTAGTTGCATCCGGCAATGAACTTCCTATAAGCAGTGGGTTGGACTAGAGGACCTTCCAAGATCCCTTCCAGGTCTATGATTCTATGGGTGACAGTCCCAAGCTAATTCCAGGGGATGGGCTGGCTCACTTCAAGCTTTAATTGAGAAATGTTCCCATGTGGTGATCTCAAACCTCTTACCAAAGCAAGACATTGCAAACAGGTACGTTGGTTTTATTTGGTAATTAAACTTCTATCCCATCCTTCTTCCCAAAGGAGCCCAGGCAGGCACAGAAAATCAGAATACAAAAGGGTGAGATGGGGTGAAGAGAAAGAGAAAGAAAGAAAAGCTAGCATATCATATATCTAACTCTCTTTTAAAGCCGTCCAAGTTGGTGGTCGTCACTACCTCGTGTAGGAGAAAATTCCATCATTTAACTACGCTCTGTGTGAAGAGAAGGGAGTAGAAAAAGAGGAAGGCCAAACAAGCAATGGATTGATTCCATAAAGGAAGCCACAGACATGAACTTACAAGATCTGAACAGGGTGGTTCACATCACGACCAATGCTATTGGAGGTTGCTAATTCATAGGGTTGCCATAAGTCATGACTGATTGACTGGAAGGCACATAACAACAACTGTGTGGAGGAGGATTTTCTTTTGTCTGCCTTGAATCTTCCAACATTCATCTTCATTGGATGTCCATGAGTTCTAATGTTATGAGAGGAGAAAAACATTTCTTGACCCACTTCCTCCATGCCATGCCTGATCTTGTACGTCTCTATCATGTCCCCTTTTACTAGCCTTTGCCTTTAAACTAAAAAGCCCCAAATGCTGCAACTTTTCCTCATGAGGGAGTGTCATTGAGGATATAGCCAGAAGAGCACTTCACACTTGCAAGTGGTTGGGAAAACTGGAGTTGTAGAACCACAAAAAAAGTAGGGAAAATGCCCTATAGGTGGGTCAGGAGAAGGAAAATGGAGCCACAGAATATGCTGACTGCTGTGAAGGGGGAGGCAGGGGGAGGACAGAAAAACCGTGGGGAGGGGGAATGTAATGAACTGGCTTGAAACCTGAACAGGGATCACTTCATGTCACAACATTTTGTTGCAGGTTCCATGTGTGTGTGTGTGTGCGCACGTGTGTGTACTCACACACACTGAGTTACATTCATATGCATCCTTTTTTCTAAGGAGCTCAAGGCAGGGTTCGTGGGTGCGCCTCCCCGCACCCCCAACACCCATGGATGTAATCTTTCCTCTTTGGGGAGTTGCTCCATTCCCTTGAACATTTTGGTTACCCTTTTCTGAACTTCTTCCAGCTTGAGGTGAGGCAACCAGAACAGCACATGGTATTCAAAAAGGAGTTGTACCATAGATTTGTCTAATGGCATAATGATGTAGGCAGTTTTATTTTCAAATACATAAAATCACATGAAAAAATTAAACAAGATTAAAAATCACAAGATACTATTTGATAAAAACCAGTCCGATGTCTGTCCCACTTCAACGAACAGGACCATTGTTCTTTTAAAAGCTTGGCAAAAGAGGATTGTTTTTCACATGGTGCCAAAAGCCAACCAACATTGGTGCCAACCTAATGTCAGGGGAGAAAGATCTTCCACAGCCAGGGAGCTGCCACTGAAAAGGACCTGTTATGGCTCTTGGTACCCAGGACTACCTTACGTAATGGAATGACCAAAAGGACCCTCCCGGGGAGATCTCAAGTCAAGGGCTGGACAGTACAGAGAGTCTAGCTTCTTCAAATAGCTAAATCAAAGGCTGTTTAGGGATTTATATATTAATACCAGCATATTTAATTTGGCTCGGTCGAGAATAGGTAATCAGTGTAGATCTTTAAGAACAGAGTCTCATGGTCCTGAGCAAGTAGGCCAGTCAAGACCCTGACAGCTACATTTTATACTAGCTGCAGTCTCCAAACTATCTTCAAGGGTAGCCCCAAAACCCCAAAAGAGGCAGACTCCTCCACAGAATCGTTGTGGGTGGTGATACCATGCCCCAGGAGGGACTTAATACTGGGAACGATCTATCGTCCCCCTGATCAAAATGCTCAGGGAGACCTTGAGATGAGATATGAAATTGAGGAAGCATCCAAACTAGGAAATGTGGTAGTAATGGGTGACTTCAACTACCCGGACATAGACTGGCCGCATATGTGTTCCAGTCATGACAAAGAAGCAAAGTTTCTAGATATTCTAAATGACTATTCCCTAGACCAGTTGGTCATGGAACCGACCAGAGGGACGGCAACCCTGGACTTAATCCTCAGTGGGGACCGGGACCTGGTGCGAGATGTAAGTGTTGTTGAACCGTTTGGGAGCAGTGACCACAGTGCTATTAAATTAAACATACATGTAACTGGCCAATTGCCAAGAAAATCCAACACGGTCACATTTGACTTCAAAAGAGGAAACTTCACAAAAATGAGGGGATTGGTAAAAAGAAAGCTGAAAAACAAAGTCCAGAGGGTCACATCACTTGAAAATGCTTGGAAGTTGTTTAAAAACACTATATTAGAAGCTCAACTGGAGTGCATACCGCAGATCAGAAAAGGTACCGCCAGGGCCAAGAAGATGCCAGCATGGTTAACGAGCAAAGTCAAGGAAGCTCTTAGAGGCAAAAAGTCTTCCTTCAGAAAATGGAAGTCTTGTCCGAATGAAGAAAATAAAAAAGAACACAAACTCTGGCAAAAGAAATGCAAGAAGACAATAAGGGATGCTAAAAAAGAATTTGAGGAGCACATTGCTAAGAACATAAAAACCAACAACAAAAAATTCTATAAATACATTCAAAGCAGGAGACCATCTAGGGAGGCGATTGGACCCTTGGATGATAAGGGAGTCAAAGGTGTACTAAAGAACGATAAGGAGATTGCAGAGAAGCTAAATGAATTCTTTGCATCTGTCTTCACAGTGGAAGATATAGGGCAGATCCCTGAACCTGAACTAACATTTGCAGGAAGGGATTCTGAGGAACTGAGACAAATAGTGGTAACGAGAGGGGAAGTTCTAGGCTTAATGGACAATATAAAAACTGACAAATCACCGGGCCCGGATGGCATCCACCCGAGAGTTCTCAGAGAACTCAAAGGTGAAATTGCTGATCTGCTAACTAAAATATGTAACTTGTCCCTCGGGTCCTCCACCGTGCCTGAGGACTGGAAAGTGGCAAATGTAACACCAATCTTCAAAAAGGGATCCAGAGGGGATCCCGGAAATTACAGGCCAGTTAGCTTAACTTCTGTCCCTGGAAAACTGGTAGAAAGTATTATTAAAGCTAGATTAACTAAGCACATAGAAGAACAAGCCTTGCTGAAGCAGAGCCAGCATGGCTTCTGCAAGGGAAAGTCCTGTCTCAGTAACCTACTAGAATTCTTTGAGAGTGTCAACAAGCATATAGATAGAGGTGATCCAGTGGACATAATGTACTTAGACTTTCAAAAAGCGTTTGACAAGGTACCTCACCAAAGACGTCTGAGGAAGCTTAGCAGTCATGGAATAAGAGGAGAGGTCCTCTTGTGGATAAGGAATTGGTTAAGAAGCAGAAAGCAGAGAGTAGGAATAAACGGACAGTTCTCCCAATGGAGGGCTGTAGAAAGTGGAGTCCCTCAAGGATCGGTATTGGGACCTGTACTTTTCAACTTGTTCATTAATGACCTAGAATTAGGAGTGAGCAGTGAAGTGGCCAAGTTTGCTGACGACACTAAATTGTTCAGGGTTGTTAAAACAAAAAGGGATTGTGAAGAGCTCCAAAAAGATCTCTCCAAACTGAGTGAATGGGCGGAAAAATGGCAAATGCAATTCAATATAAACAAGTGTAAAATTATGCATATTGGAGCAAAAAATCTGAATTTCACATATACGCTCATGGGGTCTGAACTGGCGGTGACCGACCAGGAGAAAGACCTTGGGGTTGTAGTGGACAGCACGATGAAAATGTCAACGCAGTGTGCGGCAGCTGTGAAAAAGGCAAATTCCATGCTAGCGATAATTAGGAAAGGTATTGAAAATAAAACAGCTGATATCATAATGCCGTTGTATAAATCTATGGTGCGGCCACATTTGGAATACTGTGTACAGTTCTGGTCGCCTCATCTCAAAAAGGATATTACAGAGTTGGAAAAGGTTCAGAAGAGGGCAACCAGAATGATCAAGGGGATGGAGCGACTCCCTTACGAGGAAAGGTTGCAGCATTTGGGGCTTTTTAGTTTAGAGAAAAGGCGGGTCAGAGGAGACATGATAGAAGTGTATAAAATTATGCATGGCATTGAGAAAGTGGATAGAGAAAAGTTCTTCTCCCTCTCTCATAATACTAGAACTCGTGGACATTCAAAGAAGCTGAATGTTGGAAGATTCAGGACAGACAAAGGGAAGTACTTCTTTACTCAGTGCATAGTTAAACTATGGAATTTGCTCCCACAAGATGCAGTAATGGCCACCAGCTTGGACGGCTTTAAAAGAAGATTAGACAAATTCATGGAGGACAGGGCTATCAATGGCTACTAGCCGTGATGGCTGTGCTGTGCCACCCTAGTCAGAGGCAGCATGCTTCTGAAAACCAGTTGCCGGAAGCCTCAGGAGGGGAGAATGTTCTTGCACTAGGGTCCTGCTTGCGGGCTTCCCCCAGGCACCTGGTTGGCCACTGTGAGAACAGGATGCTGGACTAGATAGGCCACTGGCCTGATCCAGCAGGCTCTTCTTATGTTCTTATGTAGAGCACATTACAATAGTCTAGCCAGGAGATTACCAGTTTATCTCACGGAGCACCTTCAACGCCACCAATTATGCCGCCCGACAAGGTCGGCCACACAGGGCCTTCTCTCAATCCCGCCAACAAAAACAGCCAGATTGGCGGGTACAAGAGAGAGGGCATTCTCAGTGGCGGCCCCCACTCTTTGGAACTCCCTCCCACAAGATCTCCGGCATGCCTCTTCCCTAAATGTATTTCGGAAAGCCTTAAAGACCTGGCTTTTTCAGCAGGCCTTCGGGGTATCCGGGGAGGGTTAATTGATATAATTGTAATGCCTCCTACCCAGTTTTAATATTGTCGTTGCAGATCTATTGTTTTTATTGTATTACTGTATTTTATTAATTGTATTTTAATAATTTTGTAAGTTGCCTAGAGTGGCCATCGGCCAGATAGGTGACGAAGAAATTAAATTTATTATTATTATTATTATTATTAATGTGCCTTGAAGACGCTATGGAGAGTGAAAAGGAGGGTTATAAGTTCAGTAATCTTCTCCCTGCCTCCCCTCCCCTTGTAGTTTCCTTTCTGTCCTGTTGCATTTTAGACTGCAAACTCGTCGGGGCAGAGACCTGTTTTCTGTTCACACTGATGACATCATAATCACCTCATTCTCTCAGTGTGGATCCTTACGTAGCCAAAATGGCACCACCCCCACACAAGGGGGAACTCCAAGTTTTGCAGAAGAATATGGAGGAGAACCAAGGTGGTGGTGCACATTTAAAGTATATGGCTTCCCTCAGAGAATCCTGAGAGCTGTAGTTTGTTAAGAGTGCTGGGAATTGTAGCTCTGTAAAGGGTGAACTGCAGTTCCCTGGATTCTTTGGGGGAAGCCATGAGCTTTAAATGCTGGTTAAATGTGCTTTAACAGTGTGTAGTGTGGATGTGACCTTGGAGAATGAGGTCATGGCAAACTGTCTTCAAGAGCAGCCCCATGTAGAGCGCTTTACAGTAGTCTAATTGGGAAGAGCCGTAGTTTAGTGTCAGAGCATCTGCTTTGCATGCAGGAGGCCCCAGATTCAATACCCAGCATCTCCAGGTAGGGCTGGGCAAAGATGCCTGCCTGAGACCCTGGAGAGCTGCTGTCAGTCAGTCTAGAGTGACAATACTAAGCAAGTTGGACCAACAATCTGATTCAGCATAAGGCAGCTTCCTATGTTCCCAGGGCATGCCTTGCGGGCGCTATTCAGAGTGGAAAGGTGGGATGCAAGTTGAATAATCATCTCCCTACCTCCCCTCCTCCAAAAATCCCACAACACAGTAAGGACTGGGTATGTAGAATGCAGATTGACTGTTGGGTGGTGGGGGGAGAGAGAAACAGAAAAATGGGGATGGGGATGCAATGGAGTATCTTAAGAAAGGGTATGGCTGGCTAGAACCCTGAACAGGAGCATTCCACACTGCAACGTTTTGTTGTAGATGATGGTGATGATGATACTTATATCCCACCCTTCCTCCCAATAGGATCCGATGGCAAACAAAAGCACTAAAAACACTCTAAAACAGCATAAAAACAAACTCTAACATATATTACAACAAAACATCCTTAACAACATATTAAAACAAAACATCTTTAAAAACATCTTTAAAAAAGTTTTAAAAACATCTAACATCTTTTTTAAAAAAGCTTTAAAAACATTGCTTTTAAAAGCAATTCCAATACAGATGGAGCCTGGGATAGGGTCTCTACTTAAAAGGCTTGTTGAAAGAGGAAGGTAAGAAGAAGATTTATATCCCACCCTTCTTCCCAGTAGGAGCCCAGGATGGCAAATAAAAGCACTAGAAACACTCTAAAACATCATAAAAACAAACTTTAAAATATATTACAACAAAACATCCTTAACAACATATTAACACAAAACATCTTTAAAAACATATTTAAAAAAAAAAAAAAAGCTTTAAAAACATTGCTTTTAAAAGCAGTTCCAACACGACACACACTGGGATAAGGTCTCTACTTAAAAGGCTTGTTGAAAGAGGAATGTAATAATTATAATAACACCATGACGATCATCATCCCAGGGAACCCTTACGTTGAGAGTTCTTCCCAGGCGCGGGCCTGACCACCGCCAGATGGCTCTGCTGCCTTGCAGAGGCGGCTCTGCCTCTCGCTCCCCCTCCCCTCCCCTCCCCTCCGTTTAGCGCCCCGGTGGGCAGAGCTTCCTGGAGCAAACGCTGCGAGATCCGGTCAGCGGCGTCTATGGAGATGGAGAGCCCGGACCCCGGGGTGCCTCGGCGGCCAGTCTAGCGGGAAGGAGGGCGGGAGACTGGCTGAGTCTCGGGGAGGGGCGCACTCCAGAGAGGCGGCTTGGAGGTGGAGTGGCGGGGGGGGCTGTTGTTCCGCCGCGATTCCCTTTCCCCTCCCTGCGGAAAAACAAGGGAGTCCCGCAACATTTGGGGAACTGGCCAAAACAATCCCTAGTTTAATGCGTCTGCAAGGGAGCGACTCAGCCTGCAAAAGGTAACGACGGCGCCGTCCTGAGCTCTTGGGCTGGGGGAAGGGGCCAGAGGAAAAGCTGAACTTTGCGCGCTGCCCAGGGAAACATGGACGCGTTTCATTTCATGTTAGGGGGTCTCTCCTTTTACCTGTGGGCTTCTAAAAATGATAGGGTTGCGGTTGGGGCTTGTTTGTTTTGTTAAAGCAAACAGGGTTGGTGCCGTGAAACAAGCAGCGCGGGAGGGGGAACGAAAGTGCCGATTTTAAAATAAAGAAACAACAAGGGGTGGTGGTGGTGGAAGTTGCTGTTTTAATTTGAGGGCTATTTTTCAGTGAATGCAAAAAAAAATGGGGAGGATTGCCTTGCAGCAGAACAGCGAGAAGATTGTTGTTCTTCTCCCATACTCGAAGTCCGGGAGTAGAGCTGCATGTTGGTAGATTCAGGACAGACTAAAGCAAGGACTTCTTTGCACAGCTCAGGGTGAAAGTATGACATTCGCTCCTGCAAGATGGACTGCTGGCCATCAACTTGGATGGCTTTCAAAGAGGTTTAGAAAAATCAGGCTACTACCCTCAATGGCTCAGAGGAAGGCAATGGTAGAACCACCTCGGAATACCGTGAAAACCCTATTCATGGGGTTGCCATAAGTCAGAATTGACTTGGAGGCAGTCCATTTACATTTTACATGCCTCTGAAGGGACCCGCCACTGAGAAGGCCCTGTCATGAGTCAGTGCCATCCAGGCAGCTCCACCAACAGGGTCTCCCTAGCTGATTGTAGGGCCCGAGATGGTTGATATTGGGGAAGGCACTCTTTCAGGTACTTGAGCCCCAAGCCATTTAGGGCTTTCTGTGCTGGGCCCGGTAAGCTCACTGGCAACCAGTATAGCTCTTTCAGGACTGGTGACACAATGACATACGGTGATGGCTTATTATCCTGGTTAGTTTGGTATGAAACAAACCACCGCCTCTGGTTTGGAGGCAGGGATCATGGTTAATTTCTATGCAGTGCTAGCAAAGATGAACAAAGGCAATGTGTTTCGGCTTCTGCAAGCCATGGCTTGCTGTGACATGCGGCCATGTCCACCATGGGCAAGGGTTTAACCTTGGGAGATGATGTTTTGGGATTGTGCTGTTGGCTTATATCATTGACTTTTATATTTGAACTTTTGGAAAACCAAGACAACTTGAAAATTTATTTTCTGAAGGGTGCAAATAAAGATATTTAAATAAAATAAAGAATTCAAACTAAACATGTAAATACTGTGTATCACAATATTGTCTTCATGGGAATTGTTGCTGCCTTTTTGTTATTATTTTGATTGCCCAGGTCAGATATTGCGTTGTCCATGCAAGTATGTGTGGTGGATGCTGAGACTATTTGGTTCCATTCAGATAGTCTTCCAAACTGCAGAAGAGGAAGGAATGTGTCATGGGCTTGTGATCTTCCTCTTCCTCTCATGTGGTAATTCCTTCCTCCACTTCTGGGTTGCTGCAACCATAGTTTGCTATGATGCCCAAATCAAGCAACCTACAGTTAGTGCTAACCTCCAAACCATGTTTTTAGCAGATTTGGAAACGATGGATGGAGGTTGGTACTAACCATAGTTTATCAGACTTATTTATTTATTTATTTATTATTTATTTATTATTCGATTTATATTCTGCCCTTCCTCCCAGCAGGAGACCAGGGCGGCAGTATCGTGGATATAATGACTTAGATATCATGGCTTATTATGTTTAGGAAATCGAGGTAGAAATTGGCACGTGAGGGGGAAGAAACAGTGTGTCAGTGTATCTGAACTGAACCCCTAAATGACAGCTTCCAGAGGGGTAGCTGCATTAATCTATTGCAACATAAGAACGTAAGAAGAGCCCTGGTGGATCGGGCCAATGGCCCATCTGGTCCAGCATCCTGTTCTTACAGTGGCCAGCCAGGAGCCCATGGAAAACCTGCAAGCAGGACCTGAGTGCAAAGAGCGCTCTCCCCTCTTGCGGTTTCCAGCAGCTGGCATTCGGAAGCATTCTGCCTCCACACATAGAGGCAGAGCATGGCTATCGATTAGCCATTGATAGCCTTATCCTCCCAAGTATTTGTCGAATCCTCTTTTAAAGCTATCCACATTGGTGACCGTCACTGCCTCTTTTGGGAGCAGATTCCATAGTTTAACCAGGTGCTGCGTGAAGAAGAACTTTCTTTCATCTGTCCCGAATCTTCCAACATTTATTTATTTATTTGTTGTATTTGTACACCGTCCCACAGCCGAAGCTCTCTGGGCGGTTTACAGTAACGAAAAACATTAAAAACAAATATACAAATTTAAAACACATCTTTTAAAAACAATTTAAAACACAATTTAAAAAATTTAAAAACACATGCTAAAATGCCTGGGAGAAGAGGAAAGTCTTGGCCTGGTGCCGAAAAGACAACAGTGATGGCGCCAGGCGCACCTCGTCGCATCGTTCAGCTTCATTGGATGTCCATGAGTTCTAGCCTTATGAGAGAAGGAGAAAAACATTTCTCTATCCACTTTCTCCATGCCATGCATAATTGTATACACTTCTATCATGTCACCACTTCCTCGCCTTTTCTCTGAACTATCAAGCCCCAAATGCTGCAACCTTTCCTCATAGGGGAGTCGCTCCACCCCCTTGATCACTTTGGTTGCCCTTTTCTAAACCTTAGAGAGCCAGTGTGGTGTAGTGGTTAGAGTGCTGGACTACAACCTGGGGGGCCAGGGTTTGAATCCCCACACAGCCATGAAACTCACCGGGTGACCTTGGGCCAGTCACTGCCTCTCAGCCTCAAGAAAACCCTATTCATAGTGTCACCATAAGTCGGAATAGACTTGAAGGCAGTAAACACATACTTTTCTGAACCTTTCCCAAGTCTTCAATATCCATTTTCAGGTGAAGCGGCCAGGACTGTACACAGTATTCCAAATGCAGCTGCATCATAGTAAAAACAACACATTATTTTGGCACGTTAAAGGCTAACGTATATTGTGGTATAAGCTGTTAATGATCCCGATGAAGCATATTCCAGCCCATAAACGTTTATGCTGTAATGAACATGTTAGTCTTTAATGTGCCTCCAAACTCTTTGCTGTTAGGGGAAGGACCATAGCTCAGTAACAGAACATCTGCTTTGCATGCTGCTGGTACACCAGCCACATCCTGTTCCTTACCCTTGGTGTAAACCCCTAAATGGCTTCGACCCATGTTACCTGAAGGGTCATTGAGCCTTTTCAATGATTGTGGTTGTGGAAATGCCCTCTCCAGGGAGGCCTGCTTTATGCCTACATTTTGGTCTTTTCAGGATCAGGTGAAAACTTTTTTTTAAAATGCCTAGGCTTTTCAGTTTTAAAAACACGCCCTTGTGCATTACTGGCTTTCTCTGTTGCTGATTTTATCCTGATGCTGCTTTTAACTGCTCTGATTGTATGTTTTTCTTGTGTTTTTATATTTTGTTTGAAAACATATTTACCTCTGTATGCATTCAGTGAACTTGGTGGTGATGGGTGGCATTAAAATACTGTGATTGGATTTAAAAATTGTTTTTATATATGGAATTGTTTTTAAGTGTTTTTATTGCTGATGCTTTCATTGTGAAATTGCTTCAAAATATTATGGGAAGCAATCTGTTGTTGTTATGTGCCTTCAAGTCGATTACGACTTATGGCGACCCTATGAATCAGCGACCTCCAAGAGCACCTGTCATGAACTACCCTGATCAGATCTTGTAAGTTCAGGTCTGTGCTTCCTTTATGGAATCAATCCATCTCTTGTTTGGTCTTCCTCTTTTTCTATTCCCTTTGGGTTTTCCCAGCATTGTCTTTTCTAGTGAATCATGTCTTCTCATTATGTGTCCAAAGTATGATAACCTCAGCTTTAAAACCTCGTTTTAGCTTCTAATGATAGTTCTGGTTTAATTTGCTCTATGACCCAATTATTTGTCTTTTTCACGGTCCATGGTATCTGCAAAGCTCTCCTCCAACACCACATTTCAAATGAATGTATTTTTCTCCTATCTGCTTTTTTTCACTGTCCAACTTTCACATCCATACATAGAGATTGGGAATACCATGGTCTGAATGATCCTGACATTAGTGTTCAGTGATACATCTTTGCATTTGAGGACCTTTTCTAGTTCTCTCATAGCTGCCCTCCACAGTCCTAGCCTTCTTCTGATTTCTTGACTATTGTCTCCATTTTGGTTAATGACTGTGCTGAGGTATTGATAATCCTTGACAAGTTCCATGTCCTCGTTGTCAACTTTAAAGTTACATAAATCTTCTGTTATTGCTTTAGTGTTCTTGATGTTCAGCTGTAGTCCTGCTTTTGTTCTTTCCTCTTTAACTCTCAACAGCATATGAAAAGCAATTCATAAATGGAATCAAAGAAGATGTAAACAAACATTCAAAATTCAAAATTGCACTGATGCATTTAGCTTTATTGGCCTGCATTTAAAAAAAAACACAATTTTTTGTTGTTGCTTTCTATTTGTAGCAAAACAAGAAAAGGCGTTAGCCAATGTTAGCAGACCCGTCGAGCAGACCATTGAAATCACTGGGCTTAAATCACTGAGTACAACCAACAGTGGATCCACTGTCAGAGGCGGTATGCTTCTGAGTACCAGTTGCTGGGAATCAGAGGAGGGGAGAGTGGACTTGCGCTCAGGTCCTGCTTGTGGGCTTCCCATTGGGGCATCTGACTGGCCACTGTGAGAACAGGATGCTGGACTAGATGGACCACTGGCCTGATCCAGCAGCCATTCTTATATTCTTATTACTCCTTGGTGAGGAACTGGGTAGAAATACGACTGATGAATCAGGGGATATTAGGCAATTACAAGGCTGTCAGTCAATTAATCTGATTATCTGACCAAACGTTGCAGTCCTGGGAATTCCACAATAGCGATGTTCTCCCCTCACTATCAGAAACAGTAAATGCCTCTGAATGCCAGGGGCTGGGAATCACATGGCTGCCGTGAGAACAGGCCATTGGCTTGATCCAGCAGGGCTCTTCTTGTGTTCTTATTGAATGTTACCAAAGTCTGTGTGCGCAACTACAAAAGGAATCTCCAGGTGGGGAATGGGGGTATGTCCTGAAATATATATATATTTTTCTCTCTGTGTGCGTGTGAAACAGAACTTTAAAGCAGAATCCAAATCAAGCGACGCCTTCTTACATCACCCTTTTCTCCCTGACAGATTTTGGCAAAATGATGTGTGTGTTTGTCTTTGGAACATTCCCTCCTCCTGGGGGAAGAGAGATGGTTGCAACGGAGCCAGTACAGGTAGAGGATGGATTGGGGGAAAACGATTGCACTTTAGCAGTTTAAAAGATAAAGTAAAAAAAAAAAGAAAGATAAAATAAAACGAAGGGGGGGCGGAAGTGATCAAGCAAATCTTTTATTTTCTTTTTCTTTCAGGCCCCACCGTTCTCCTTCGAAGAGGTGGCTGTCTATTTCACCGAGGAGGAGTGGGCTCTCCTGGACACGGAGCAGAGAGACCTTTACTGGGATGTCATGCAAGAGAACTACGAGAACGTAGCGTCCTTGGGTAAGGAGCTGGAAGGGAAGGGGCTGTGGCTCAGTGAGTAGAGCGCCTGCTTGTCATGCAGAAGGTCCCTAGTTCAGTCCCCGCCTTCTCCAGGGAGGGCTGGGAATGTCCCTGGTCCGAAAGCCTGAGAGCCGCTGCCAGTCAGTGTAGACCAAGGGTTTGACTTACTATAAGGGCCAAACAAAAGACTTCACACCGCGCATGATTACACTGTGGGATTTGCTCCCACAAGAGGCAGTGATGGCCACCAACTTGGATTGCTTTAAAAGAGGGTTAGACAGATTCATGGAGGAAATTTAGGCTGGCATGCTGCTTCTGACAGCAGAGGTCATTCATTCATTCATTGGCGATCACTCGTGGCCGAGTAAGATTGTCTTCCAGGGTAAGGTCTTCAACCATAGGTGGCTATGGAGGCCAATTCTGGATCCACACAGCCTCCCGCAGTGAGGTTTCCAGGTGGAAGATGGTCGCGATGAGGATTTGCTTGACGTGCCCTGTGCTTAGCTTGTTTGTCCCGTTCGCCCTGTATTCATGCTTCTTCAAAGTCCACAGCACCCTCTGCTGTCAGAAGCAGCATGCTTCTGAATACCAGTTGCTGGAAACCACAGGAGGGGAGAGCACTCACCTGCTCAGGTCCTGCTTACGGGCTTCCTTGAAGAGGCATCTGGCTGGTCACTGTGTAAGCACAGGATGATGGAGTGGATGAGCAGGCAGACTGCTTAATTATTTTTCTACCTGCAACACGAATTTTAATGCACTGTTCTAGATGCTGTATGATTTTTTAAAATTGCATTTGTATTGCATTTTCATCCTTATATTGTATGGTCTGAAGGTACATGAGGCCACCACCTTGCTGAAGCCAAGCAGGTCTGGGTCTGCTCAGTGCCTGGATGGGAGATCACCTAAGAACCACGTCTATGCTGCCTCGGCTTCCTTGACGAAAGGCGGGGTGAAAATAAATAAATAAAACAATACCTTAAAATTCAATGTAAGACATAAAAGAAGCAATACCAAAAAAAAAAATCTATATGAGTATTCATTGCAGGCCCACCACCTGAATGAAGTTGGACCACAGTGTGGGAAATGTTATAGACCTTAATTTACTTTTTGAATGGAAGGAAGACCATCTCCATCCCTACAAGACCCTCGTGGGTGTTAAGATCAGCAGGGAGGGCCCTCTTGGGAGTTCCACTGCCCTCAGAAACTCGGGGTGGTGGTGGCGGCCCGGGAGAGAGCCTTCTTTGTGGCAGCGTCTAAGTTGTGGAACTCCTTCCTCATAGAAGTGCGCCTGGCACCTTCACTAAACAGCTTTCAGCAGATGCTGAAGACGCACCTCTTTACCCTGGCCTTTGACGCCTGAGATGTATATTTTTAGAAACCACCCTATTTTTGTGATTGTAAGTTGTTTAAAATTCTTTTGACATTGTGTTTTAAATTGTTGTGACCTGTCCTGGGACCTCAGAGTAAAGGGTGGGTAATAAATAATAAGAATAAGAATATTCCGTTCTTGCAGGGTAAAGTGGGACCGTCAGGTTCACCAGTTCTCTTCCTGTTTGGTTAGAGTTAGTCCTGAGCCCTCAAAAACTTCTGTTTACCTGAACTAAGGATGGCATTAGCTCTTGGCATAGAAACATGCATGATAATGGGCACAGCATGAAATGTGGGCCTCGTAACTGCGATTTATTTATTTATTTTATTTTATTTATTATTTATACCCTGCCCTTCCATCCAGCAGGAGCCCAGGGCGGCAAACAGAACACTAAAACACTTTAAAACATCATAAAAAGACCTTAAAATACATTAAAACAAAATGTTAAAAACATTAAAACAAAACTTTTAAAACATCTTTTTTAAAAGGGATTAAAGACATATTAAAGGCAATTCTAACATTTTTCTAAATTTTTCTAAATTCTTAACTTTTAATTTATAAAAATTATGCTCCTCTATCTGACCCCATTCAACTGTTAATACTACACACAAACCTACAAAGCTTCCTTATACCAAGTCAGACCATTAGTCCATCTATCTTAGTATAGTCCATACTGGCCGGCAGGAGCTCTCCAGGTTTTCAGGCAGGGGTCTCTCCCAGCCCTACTTGGAGGTGCCAGGGATTCATCTTTTGCATGCAAGGCAGATGCTCTACCCACTGAGCTACAGCCCCACCCCAAACAATAAACTACTTATGCACCCCTAGGAAAGCAAACAGGTTCCCACCCCCTGCCACTAATATATATGTTGAAGCAAAGTTAGCAGGGTGCGTCAGGATAAGTATGTTTTGGGGTTGTTATGCTAAAATAACCTTGCTTATTAAGACACCTTTCCATTACATGGTTTGCAAAACTGATTGGGAGCAGCTCCTGTTTGTAACAGGAAATATAGAAGCATAGAAATGAAATAACCTTGTTTTGTTCTGATTTTACAACCTCAAAACAGGGTGAAGTGGGACAGTCAAGGTTCATCGGTTCTCTTGCTGTTTGGTTAGGGTTAGCCTGAAGCCCTCCCTGCACTTCAAAAGCCTCTGTTTCAAAAGCAAACATCATTTACTTTGTACATCTCCTGATTCAGTCCTTGCTCTGGGCATCCCTAAACAATAAATCTCAGCCTCTGAAGTTCCACAGGATGCTGTACATTGTCTTTGTTGCAACAGGCTAATTGCATCTGCTTTGCATGCAGAAGGGCCCAGCTTCTGACCCCGACATCTCCAGGTAGGACTGGGAAGGTCCCTCACCTGAAAGCTGGGAGGGCCACTGACAGTCATTGTAGACAATACTGAGCTGGACAGACCATTGGTCTAATTCAGTATAAGGCAGCTGCCTATGGTCCTTTATAGAGTCAGTGTGGTGTAGCAGTTAGTGTCAGACTAGGAACTGGGTTCAAATCGCCACTGGGTGACCTTGGGCCAGTCACCATCTCTCAGCGTAATCTGCCTCAAAGGGCTGTTGTGAGGATAAAATGTATGCCACCTTGGGTTCTTCGGAGGAAAAGTGGGATGAAAATGTGAATGAACGAATAATGTGGGGGTGTGAAGATTTTTTATTTCTTATTTACTGCTGTCTACAAGCAGTATATAAATCTTGATAAATAAATATTGTATTTATTTCAACAATTTATATAATGCTTGAGAGCCAGTGTGGTGTGGTTAAGGTGTCGGACTACAATGTGGGAGACCAGGGTTCAAATCCCCATGAAGGTCACTGTGTGATCTTGGGCCAGTCACTGCCTCATGAAAACCCTATTCATAGGGTTGCCATAAGTCGGAATCGACTTGAAGGCAGTATATTTACATTTTTATATAATGCTTAATTGTGTCTCTGTCATGTACAATACAATAAAGATTAAAAAAAACTATGAAAACTATAAAATCAGAATTCAGTTAAAATGGCTGCTGAATTTTTTTAAAAAATCTTCAGTAGTGCCAGACGCTCAACAGGGAGGGGGCCTGTGTGACCTCAACTGGATAAATAAACAAGGAGCCTGAGGACTAGTGGCTTATCTTTAGTTTTGCCTAGTTGGTTTGTGGCTGAGATGAACCCAGAATGGAAGAATCACCTTCCCGGGTCAGGCTGCAAGTCTGTCTAACCCTGTTTCCGTTGGGAGCCCACAAGCAGGGCAGGAAGGCAGCAAGTGTCTCCTATTACACAAACACAGAATCCTGTGTTCAAACTGGGACCCCCTTGTACTCTATACGTTGGGACTCTAGCCCGTGAAAGTTGATGTCATGATATTTCTGTCTTTTAAGGAGTTACTCATAGGAACTCAGGAAGCTGCCTTGTACTGAGTCAGACCATTGGTACATCTAGCTCAGTAGTGTCTACTCCAACTGGCAGCAGCTCTCCAGGTTTTCAGGCAGGGAGATATTCCCAGCCTCATGTGGAGATGCGGGGATTGAACCTGGGAGCTTCTGCAGGCAAGGCAAATGCTCTGCCTACTGAGCCACAGCCCTTCCAATGGGAATGGGAACACTCACAAGAACCTTGGTTGGAGGTTTGTTTGGATGGCTTTTCTTTCTCGCTTCAGGAGACTTAACGTGGCCTAGCCAGCTGGAATTTCCCCCTGGACTTTTACATTGTTAGGCTGTTAGCTGCTGTACTTTTCATCAGGACTGGCGTCATTACCTGGCATTTCTGGGCAGGTGCTAAGGCCCCAGTGCCCAGGCTGGGATTACTGCTTTTAGACAAGCTTTAAAAAAAATAAATTCTGGCCCAGCACTACTAACAGTGCCAAAGCAACTAGATTTAGCCATCCCTTTTAAATTTCCCACAATGGGTTCTGTTCCTCTGGGACATCCTTTGCCACCCTGGTGCCCGTCAGACATTGTGGACTACAACTCCCATCAGCCCCAGCCAGCACATTCGTGCTGGCTGGGGCTGATAGAAGTTGTAATCCACAGTGCCTGGTAGGTGCCAAGTTGACAAAGGCTGGTCTGGGTCATTATGGGAAATTAAGAGTGGCTAGGCACAACACTGGTGTTGCAACCAGGGGAGTCTGCTAGGGCCCACTGACAGAGGAGGGAGTCCACCAGAAAGAACTCTTTGCTCAGGAGCCATTCCTGCTTTTCATCTTCATGTTTTTAATTCTCTCTTCCTGCCATAAAGGGTGAACAAAATCCATGGAACAAAACATTTTGTGTTCAGCTAAGTCCTACTCAGAGTAACCCCTTGAAATGAATGAACCCAAGTTAGTCATGTCTGTTAACTTCAGGGGATCTACTCTGAGTAGGACTAGTATTGAATACCACCCTCTGACATGTGCCATAGTTCCTACGGAATTGCAATTTGGTGTTCATTTCTTGTGTATCCTTTTTTTGAGTGCATTTTGTGTATGCGATTTAGCTATTCCAATCCCTAAACCTGAGCTGATTTCCCGGCTGGAACGAGGGGAAGAGCCATGGATCCCAGATCCCCAGGCTATGGAGGACAAGAAGATCCCCGTAAACGTTTGTGAAGGTGAGAGAAGGCTTGCCCAATAGGCTTGCGAACGGGTGCTGTTTCCATGAAAAGACCTCCTCTTTTGATGTTTCCGGTTGAAATTGGGTGGGGAATGGTGTCGGGGATTCTTCGTAAAACAGTGACTTCATAGCATCCTGGGGATGTGAGGACCTCCTGCTGTCTCAATCCTGGGCCTGTTACTGAAATAGGAGGTTGTCAAATTGGAATAGGTAGTGAGACCACAAATAAGTATGACGGGAAGGAAAATGTTGGGGGTGGGACATTGGCGGGGGAAGAGTCGAATGCGGGAAGGCTCATGTACACCTTCCTCCTTCCCCCTGATTTCTCCCTGCAAAGGCCCACTCCAGATGGAACACGTTTTTGGAAACAGGTGGGAACGTAGTTCTGCTATCATTATGCTGGAATCATAGTATAAAATGTAGGGGCCTCCCTTGAGATATAGTTCTGCCCTCATTGTGCTAGAATGGCTAGTGTCACTACTGCTAATATTACTACAAATAGTAATATCATCATCAAGTGGTTTATTAGGGGCGCAGACTACTACTGCTAGTATAAAATCTACTACTAGTAGTAGTATAGAATCTATGTTCCTACCTTGAGGAGTAATATAATCATCAAACAGTTTTTAGAGACACAGACCAATATTACTACTACTAGTGGTAGTAGTATCAATTCTAGGTTCCTACCTTGAGGAGTACTTCTGCCCTCATGAGGCTGGAACTACTAATACTACTGCTGTGAATATTACTACTAGTAGTTGTACAAAATGCAGGACATCTTGGGGAGTAGTTCTGCCCTCATTGTGCTGGAACTAACACTACTACTACTGCTAATATTACTATTATTAGTATCATCAAGCAGTTTATTAGGGGCATAGACCAATATTACTACTAGTAGTAGTAATATAAAGTCTAGGTCCCTACCTTGAGGAGTAATCCTGCCCTCAGTATGCTGGAACCAGTAATTCTGCTAGTGTTACTACTGCTAGTAGTAGTAATAGAACAAGAAGTATAAAATGTAATAGTATAAAATGTTGGTCGCTGCCTGGAGGAGCTTACAATCTGGAAAAGGGTTCCCCCTGAGCCATTGAAAGACATTATGCTGCCTAAGCAGACCAGCAAATTTTCATCCCCCCGCCCGACTAGGTGCATTGTACCCCCAGCAAGCCAAGTTATATTGGCACCCGAGACAGAAATTCCTGCAAATGCCTCTGCTCTGGCAGGAAAAAAAAAAGGGAAAACGTTCATGAATTAAGTAACCCAACGAATTTGCTGCCTTGTCAAGACACCCACAATCAGCAGGCCGAGGCAACCTCTTCCTTCTTCCTTAATGGTAGGGCCGGCCCTAGCTCTCCCCCCCCCCCAGCAGAGGCAGGGTTTGTTCTGGGTGTTTCAGGTGCAGAAGTTCACAGGTACATCCCAGTTTCTTATGCTTCCCCTTCCTAAAACGGCTGGTGTGTTGGGAGTTTTCCCTTAACAGTTACTGCGGGGGGGGGGAATCATTTACTGGGGCGGTGGGAAAACAACTGGGCCTCCGAGGCTGCCAAAAGATTCTGCCCAAGCATGCCTAGAATCCTTATTTCAGGGTGCCCAGGACAACTTTGGGGAAACTACAAAGGGCTGCTCTCTGAATGCCAGTGGGCTTTATAATGGGTGCAACTGGAAAGGCAGCTTCAGCAACAATGGTCATGCAAATGAGGGGCAGTAGGTGAAAAGCAGCCCCCATTGAAATGCATGAGCTGCCCCAGCAGAGTCCTCAGTTGGGGATTATGCAAATCGGGGTGAGGTGGGGTGGTACTAATTTGCATGCCAGGCACAATTCCTTCTTGTTTCCTTAAGAAGGACTGGGGACAGGCTGTGTAGAATTTAGAATTTTGCATATTTATATTTGTGCATAGAGGGACAAGAGAAGCAGTGTGGTGTAGTGGTTAAGGTGTTGGACTATGACCTGGGAGTCCAGGGTTCGAATCCCCACACAGCCATGAAACTCACTGGGTGACCTTGGGCCAGTCACCGCCTCTCAGCCTCATGAAAACCCTATTCATAGGGTCTCCATAAGTTGGAATCGACTTGAAGGCAGTACATTTACATTTTATAGGAAGATAGTGTGGTGTGGTGGTTAGAACGGGATTTCCCAAATTTCTGCTAGCAAAAGGACATTATGCATGCGCACAGACAAGCACACACTTTAAACTGGAGGCACATTTCATCCTGGCAACTGAAAAAGGTTATTTTCTAGCACTTGAAAGGAATCTTCAGAAGAACAGAACAACATCTCATTCATAGATGTAACAAGTGGCCTCCTCTGTACCTGGAGTGACTGGATGTTCCCTTCACACCTGATGTACAGATGCAACAGAATTACATTCACCTGTCCTGTAGACACTAATTAGAATGAGACTGTTTCAGAACAATAACTCACTCAGAGATGCAACTCAGAGATGCACTCAGCCTCCTTTTTAATAGGGTGGAGAATTGGTGCTATGTCTCTGTACCAGGTGTGACTGGATGCAGTTTTCATACCTGATGCTGAGGTAGCACAGAATTGCACTTGCTCAAAGGCTAATTTAAAAAGAGGCAAGTCTTGAGGGACTCATTCAGAGATGCAACAGACAACTTCTTTGAGAGTGGGTACTTGTGTTGCATCTTTATCAGGAGAGATTGAAACACCTGATGAACAGATACTGCAAAACTGTGCACCACACTGAGGGTAATTAGGAAGTGGCCAAGTCCAGAGCAGGAACTCGGGCAGAGAGTCTTTCCTCCATCCTTTGTCTTACATTCTCCTTTCCCACCACTCACCCCACTCTTTCTCTTGCAGGGAACGACATTTCTTTGAATTCTTCCTCTATCCCTGCAAGCGAGGTGATAGTGAGGGAGATCAAAGAAGAGATCCCTGAGCCAGACGGCTCGGATCAAGTGGAACCTCAGTGGACTTTGATGGGGGCACCCCCAAGGATCACCCCCTTGAACTCGGAGAGCCGTTGCGGGTTGCAACGGCAATGGGAGATGCAGCCGGGGACTGTATGGCGAGAGCCCTCCAGGCACGTGAGGGCAGCGAATTCAAAGCGCAGCATGTTCCACGTGGGGCGGAAGAAGCTGATGTGCCCCGAGTGCGACCGGTGGTTCCATTGCAAATCCGAGTTTCTGCTGCACTGGAGGACTCACACGGGGGAGAAGCCCTACGAATGCCTGGCCTGCGGGAAGCGCTTCATCCAGAGCTCTCACCTCAGCGCTCACCGGCGCATCCACACGGGGGAGAAGCCCTACGAGTGCCCCAAGTGTGGGAGGAGCTTCAACCGCCGCTCCACCCTCACTGAACACCTGAGAATCCACACCGGGGAGAAGCCTTACAAGTGCCTCCAGTGCGGGGAAAGCTTCCGCTGGAGGCCTTACCTTACTAAGCACCAGAGAATCCACATGGGGAATGCCATCTACAGAGGGCTTGACAATGGAGAAGCCATGTTTGAGAGCTCATCCTTTGTCAAGCAGCAGGGAATCCACACAGGTGAGGAAGGTTGTGGTTTTCTTTTTCGTGTTAATATTCCTGATTAGGATGCATAATTATTGTTATTGTTATTGTTAGGATTTCTTACCTGCAATCCAAAGAATAGGGTGGATCCTAAATATAACTAACCAAACAGCAAGAGAACTGATGAATCATGACTATCCTACTTCATCTTGCAAGAATTGAATGTTCTAATTAATTATTATTATTTTAATTTATTAATCATCCCTCACCCTGAGGTTCCAGGGCAGGTCACAACAATCCAAAATACAATGTTAAAAACAATTTAAAATAACTTACAACCAAAAAATAGAGTGGGTCCTAAAAACGTACATGTCCAGTTTCAAAAGCCAAGGGTAAATTGGTGGGTCTTCAGCATACGCCAAAAGTTATGCAATGAAGGTGCCAGACGGACCTCTCTGGGGAGGGAATTCCACAGCTTAGGAGCTGCCACAGAGAAGGCTTTCTCCTGGGCTACCACCATGACTCCCCTCCGAATTTCTGTGTTTAGTAAATCCAGTAATAAATCAACTACAGATTGATTGATTGATTGATTAAGTATGCCCGTTTTAAACCAGCAGCAGAGTGTGCCCAGGGATGTATTGGTGACACATGCTGACTTGGAATCTTAAAAATTGAAGGAAGTGAGGTTATTGTTGTTTATAGATCTGTCACTGATAAGAGGAATGAGGTTTTTAGACCAGTTAGATAAGTAAGGAGTAATGTATATGTGTGGGTTTTATTTTCAATAAATTATTTTGTATAAATATGAAATAATTAGAATCCACACTGTGATGGGGGCAAGAGGATTTTGTTTTGGTTTTGGAACAGTAAAGATGTTGAAGCTGAAGAACTGAATAATAAGTCATGGGTAGTGAACGTGGTGCCCTCCAGACATTATGGACAACAACTGCCATCATTTTTGACCACTGGTCATGTTGGCTGAGGATGGTGGGGAGTTGTACTCCAAAACACCTGGAGGATACCACCTTATCTACCCCTGATTTAAGTGATCAAACAGGATCCCACCGGCAAACATAGCTAACATTCATATATTACCCTGGTTCACACAAACTATGGCTTCATGTGAGCCATGCCCCAGAGATGAGCTCTCAGTCTCTTTTCTCCTTCTTGGACCTTTTTGCTGCTGCACCGGGTCACACTAAGACAAGGGTTGGATTAGCATGTTGTCTGAACCAGGGCCCATGGTTAAGCACTCTTTTTGCTCACCATGATCTGTAACCATGGTTTGTCCTTGGTTGCAGCTCATGGTGAGTGAGGAGACAGCCCAGGTTTGGATGACACACCAGCTGTGGGGAACCTTTGTCATTCCAGATGTTGCCCGAACGACCTCATCTGTGGCCGTTGGCCATCCTTGCTAGGGCTGATGGGAGTTGGTGCTCAGAAACATCTGGAGGGCCGCAGGCTCCCCATCCTTGACCCTAACCATAGTTTGACTTAGCATGAGGGGCGAACCAGACCATAGAGTTGGGAAGCCTTCAGAATAGCGCAGACAATCCAGGTAAATATGAGTGGTAAGGAATTATAAAAGGAAAATGGGGGGAGGACCATTCCTTCCTCATGAAAGCAGGATGGGATATTTGCCAACTTCTGTGAGTGGGAATGAAATTCTTTCACTGTGGAGTTAGGGTGGAGTCTCTTACCTTTTAACTACAAGGTGCTGTTTATAGGTGCATATCAGCTGGAGACCTACCTGCCTGCTTTTCCTTCAAAGTAAATGTGGCTGGCTTAACTAGCCAGTGAATAATTTTATTTATTATTTTATTTATTTATTTATTTAGTATCCCGCTCTTCCTCCTAGAAGGAGCCCGGTGCAGTAAATAATGCAGCGTGTCGTTCCTTCCCACCCATCCCAGAAAAGCTGCAGAACACTTTTCTTGCAGGCTGCTCCTGCTCTGACCCCCCCCCCCGATCTTTTTGTTTGCTGTTTCCTGAACTGTGCCAGGAACATAATCTCAGAAAAAATTCACAACCCCAAAGGCCGGTTTCATGTTGCTCTGCCCACCTCCCAGGAGCAGAATAAACCTATGCAAAATAAAAGATTTATTCAAATGTGATGCAATGATGGGTTCAATATGCTGGATTCGATTTCTCAGACTCGTGCCCTCGTTCGCATCAGTGGAGTTCGTCACGGGTTTTTTGCCAAGGCCATGCCGCCCATGCAAATTGCCAAATACAGCAGTGTTAGAGCGGAAGCAGGAGCAATAGAGATGGGATATTTGCAAGAGTCGCCCTTCCCATCAAGTCTCTGGACTTTTTATTGTTTAGGATATTTTTATTTCTGCTGTTCTGTCCAAAGGACTCCCAGACAGATTACATTCTGTCAATCAGTTCAGAGAGACACGGCATTGTTCTTTCTATTTCCAGTGTTCAAGCTGTGAGTGCCATTCCTTATGTCACCAGACAGCACCACCCACTCACAAAGGAGGTGGTATCAGCAGTGCTTGAAAGTGTGCAAAGTACAAAATAATCTGGGAGGGGAGGGGAGGGGGGACCTGAAAAACAGCTCAATGAGGACTAACTATGCTCAGTGGCCACAGAATGCTGAATGACTGTTTTGGGGAGGAAGGGAATGCTCAAGAATAGCACCTTATGCTGCAACATTTTATTGGAGGTCCTAGGCTCATCTACACTGTACATTTAAAGCACTCTTATACCACTTTAATTTGTGTCTTCCCCCAAAGAATCCATAGGAACTGTAGTTTGTTAAGGGTACTGACCTCACAGACCTACAATTCACACCAACTACATCTTGGAACCATAGAGTTGGGCCACATTCACACCATACATTTATTCCACTATTATTCCACTTTAAACAGTTATGACTTCCCGTAAAGAATCCTGGGAAGTGTAGTTTGTGAAGGGTGCTTAGAATTGTTCAGAGACCTCTATTTCCATCACAGAGCTACAATTCCCAGAGTGGTTTTATTGGAGTTTGGTATACAGTGCCTTGCAAAAGTAATCAGACTCCTGACCTGTGCTCTCATATTACTGAATTATAAATGGTACATTGTAATTTTGTTCTGTGTCATATTTTATTTTGAAACACTGAAACTCAAAATCAATTATTGTAAGGTGACATTGGTTTTGTGTTGAAAAATGTTTGTATGAAACAAAAAACTGAAACATGTTGCTTGCGTAAGTATTCAGCCCACACACATTAATATTTGGTAGAGCCACCTTTCGCTGCAATAACAACTTTGACTCTTTTGGGGTAGGTATGTACCAGCTTTGGACACAGTGTCGGAGGGATTTTGGCCCATTCTTCTTGGAAGATTCACTGCAGGTCATTCAGGTTGGTTGGACATTACTGTGGACTGCAATTTTCAAAGAGCGCCATAGATTCTCAATGGGATTGAGATCAGGACTTTGACAGGGCCACTGGAGGACATTCACCTTTTTGTTCTTGAGCCACTCCAATGTTGCTTTGGCCTTTTGCTTGGGATCACTGTCCTGCTGAAAAGTGAATTTCCTCCCAAGCTTCAGTTTTTTAGTGGGCTAAAGCAGGTTCTCTTGCAGTATTTCCCTGTATTTTGCTCCATCCATTTTTCCTTCAGTTTTAACAAGATGCCCAGTCCCTGCTGATGAGAGGCATCCCCACAGCATGATGCCATCACCATACTTCATTGTAGGGATGGTGTGTCTTGAGGCATGGGCCTTGTTAGGCTTGCGCCACACATAGCGCTTTGAGTTTTGGCCAAAAAGCTCTATCTAGGTCTCATCAGACCACAAAACCTTTTCCCACATCGCAGCTGGGGCACTCTCATGCTTTCTGGCAAACTCCAGACGTGCTTTCAGATGGTACATTTTGAGTAATGGCTTCTTTCTTGGCGCCCTCCCATACAGGCCAGTGTTATGCAGAGCTCTTGATATGGTTGACTGGTGCACCTTACTCCACTCCCAGCCACTGAACTCTGTAGCTCCCTCAAAGTGACTGTTGGCCTCCCTGTGGCTTCTCTCACAAGTTTCTGTCTTGTTCGAGTGCTGAGTTTTGAGGGACGGCCTTTTCTTGGCAGTGCCTGGGTGGTACGATGCAGCTTCCACTTCCTGATTATTGATCCAACTGTGCTCACTGGGATATCCAAAACTTGGATATTATTTTGTACCCTTTTCCTAATCTCTGCATTTGTATTACATTATCTCTCACTTCTGTGGAATGCTCTTTGGTCTTCATTTTCCTTCAGAGCCACAGCGTGACCAGTGATCCTTCAACAGTGGGGTTTTTATTCTGACAGTGTGACAGCAGCTTTAATGGTTCATAGGTGGAGGACAATGGAAAGGTCATTGTGTCCTCGATAGGGCAGTTTCTTTCGTCTGTGTAAACTGGGAGCTTCCACAGTACGGGTTGAATACTTACACAAGCAGGATGTTTCAGTTTTTTATGTTTCTTACAAACATTTCCCAACATAAGACCAATGTCACCTTCAAATAATTGATTTTGAGTTTCAGTGTTTCAAAATAAAATAACACGCAGAATGAAATTACAATGTACCATTTGTAATTCAGTAATATGAGAGCATTGGTCAGAGGTCTGATTACTTTTGCAAGGCACTATATATTGTGCTGGAGCGTAGAAATAAAGTCTGGTAAGACTGTTGGTTGAAAGAATAAAGAAATTTAACCTTTATTGCTACTGGGAAATAAAGTCATTCTGAGTACAGACATACATGCAGCCATTGTAGAGGCATGAGGCTCGCACTCACAGCCACTCTCTCTGACTGACTAAAAAGGAAGAGGAAGGAAATAAAGTTTGAGGAAAACAAACAAGTAGTTACTACAGAAGGAATAAGTGAGGAAAAAATAGTTTACCTTTCTATCTATTCCCACCATCCCAGTTCATGTTCCTTGTTACAAGCAGTGATGCTTTACTCCCAGCAAGTTTAACAATCAATCCCTCTTCCCAGCAAACTCTGGGAATTGTAGCTAGTGTCTTTCCAGGATTTATTACATGGTATTCTCTCTTTTGCTTGCCCTCCCCTTCACTCTCCAGCAGATGGCGCCATGGAGAGTGGAAACGCTGAAGCCAGTCCCCAACACGCTACTTCCGAGTCGGCAGAACAGCATAGTGGGGGGATGCTTAACCCCAAGACGTCTAACACCAGGCAAGGCTCAGCGGACAAGCTGCTGGAGAGGACTATAAAGACTGAAGCGGAGCCTCTCCCAGACGGGAATGACGTCACTGATGTCAGTCAAATCAAGATAATTCAGGTAGAAAAGAAACACGTGTGCCACGAGTGCGGGAAAGCCTTCCAGTACAAGTTTGAACTGGTGAAGCATCATCGGACCCATACAGGGGAGAAGCCTTTCGAATGTCTGGCCTGTGGGAAAAGGTTCTTCCAGAGCACCCATCTCAATGCTCACCTGCGCATCCACACGGGGGAGAAGCCCTACGAGTGCCCCAAGTGTGGGCGGAGCTTCAACCGCCGCTCCACCCTCACTGAACACCTGAGAATCCACACCGGGGAGAAGCCTTACAAGTGCCTCCAGTGTGGGGAGAGCTTCCGCTGGAGGCCTTACCTTACTAAACACCAGAGAATCCACCTGGGGGACAATTCCTACAAGTATTTTGACAACGGGGAAAGCCTCTACGACAGCTCGTCTTTTCCTGAACATCAGGAAGAAATCCACCCAGGTGGGGAACCAGATACCTGAAGGACGTAATGAGAGCCCTGTGGGTCAGGCCAAAGGTCCATCTGGTCCAATGTTCTGTTCTCACAGTGGCCAGCCAGATTTATTCAAATATTTATAAACTGCACTTTTCATAAGAAATGTAACAAGGGGGTGTACAACATTGAAAACACAATAATAACAGTAATAACATCAATCAGAAAGTTGACAGAATGTCAATAAGCTGGTTTGTTTTTAAAAAAAGGATAGTTATTTATTTAAATATTTTCAAACCACCAGTGCCTCTGGGAAGCCCACTTGTGATTCCCAGCAACTGGTATACTGATGCATACTACCTCCGACAGTGGAGGGAGAACATAGTCATCGTAGTTGGTAGTCACTGATGGCCTTATCCACCATGAAGTTGATTTATCCTCTTTTAAAGCCATCCAAGTTGGTGGCCATCACTGCCTCTTGTGGGAGCCAATTCTTGCAAAGCACTATGCATTGTGTGAGTAAGTACTTTCTCTATCTGTTCTAAATCTTTCAACATTCAACTTTGTTGGATGGCCCCGAATTCTAGTATAACAGTATCTCTGTCCGCTTTTCCCACACCATGCATCACTATTTATACGCCTCTATCCCTTCTCCCCCTTACGCACCTTTTCCCCCTCTTAAACTAAAAACCCAAAACCAATCTAGGGGGGTGCAAATAGCTCAAATATAGAGCACATGCATTGCATGGAGGAGATCCCTGCTTCAGTGGGTGGTATTCAATGCTAGTCCTACCCAGAGTAGACCCATAGTTAATGACATTAATAGAGGTTAATGAACATGTCTGATTTAGGCTCATTGATTTCAGTGGGTCAGCTCTGAGTAGGACTTAGATGAAGACCAGCCAATGTTTTGGCTGAATCAGAATTTTGCTTTCTTGTGTGTCTCTTGGCTTTTAAAAAAATTAAAATAGGTGTCTAGCCTTGATGATGATTTTTCTGTGCAGCACCATCTATATATGTGGTATTTTAATAAGAATGAGAGGACTGGTCTCTGCCCCAAGTGATTTACAATCTATAATTCACCGGAGAGGGGGAGAGAGAGGGGAAATAGATGCAGGGGTAAACAGGGAAATTATTATTATTACATTTATACCCCGCCTTTCTTTTCATGATAGAAACCCAAGGCGGCTTACATATGGTTCCCAGGCGGTCTCCCATCCAGGCACTGACCAGACCTGACCCTGCTTAACTTCAGCAGGGAGCTGGCCTCATGTGCCTTTGGACCATAGCCTGGGACCATTAATAGTTTGTTATTTCAATCACGCATACTTAGTTGCAGTGCTTTTTTGGGGGGAGGGATAAAATATGCTGGTACTTCTATATTGAAGAAAAGTTGTGGGTACCAGCACAAAAACGGCTGCCACAGGCAGCACAAAGAAAGAAAAAAGAGGTGCCAGTACTTCATACCAGTGAGCACTGTCACACACAAAAAGCACTGCTTAGTTGTATCAAACTAAGTCATTCCCAGAGTAGATTCCTGTTATGTCTCATCTTTGCTCAAAGAGCACATCAGCAAGGAATGTCTTTTTACAGTCATTATGTTGCCACCAGCAGGGCCGGCGTTTGCAAACGCGGGGCCCGACTGGGAACCTGCGGGGCCCCTGTGCTCCCCTTCCACAATCTGCAGCAGGATTCCTGCTGCAGATAGCAGGGCAGGAGCTTCAGAGCCGTCCGCCATTACCCCGCTTCACCTACCTTTCTCTCTGCTGTTTTTTGCGGCTGCGCACACTGCACACGCAGGTTTGCCATCAATCAAGATGACAGCCAAGGTTTCCCTAAGGGTTGAAGCCTCTGCCGCCATCTTGGTTGATGGCAGCAATGTGCGTGTGTAGCACTCATGTGTTCAATCAACCAAGATGGCGGCAGAGGCTTCAGCCCCTTAGGGAAACCTTGGCCGCCATCTTGATTGATGGCAAACCTGCGTGTGCAGTGCGTGCAGCCGAAAAAAGAGCACAGAGAAAGGTAAGTAGAGCGGGGGAATGGCGGGTGGCTTAGGATCTCCCGCCCTGCAATCAGCGGTACCAATCCTGCCGCGAATCGCAGAAGGAGAGTGTCCAAGGGCCCCAGCATGCCTGGAGCCGGCCCTGGCCCCCGCTAAACCTTTAAGGCGCAATTCCCCCACAAGCACGGGGCCCAATCGGTCTTTTGCCGGCCCTGGCCACCAGTACTTAACAGGCATTCTTTTGCGGCGCTTGAAGGCATGCCTGTGTTGCGCTGCAAAAAGCACCGCAGCACCCCTCTCAACTAAAACACATTTTTATCAGTATGGCAATCTGCTATCATCAAAAAGAAAAATGCAAACTTTAGTGCTTTACTAGTTGCCTTTGTAATTTTGTTTGGTCAACAGTATAACAGAGGTAACTTAATCTTGCATATACCTGGGAGTAAGTTCCATTGTACTCATTAAGTAGACACGTATGCACAGTTGAACTGTCAGAGGTAGAACTTAAGAGATATAACATAGGTAAACAGAAAATGCACCTATCAAAAGTAATCCACCAGAATAAATGTTATCCCTTCTCCTGCAATTAAAAATGTAGTCTTGCCCAGCATATAGTGAAACTGTGGATGTGCTGCTGTCACAAGAAGCAGTGATGGGCACCAACTTGGATGGCTTTAAAAGAGGATTGGACAAATTCATGGATAAAGCTATCAGCGGCACCTAGCAATGATGGCTGTGTTCTACTTCCACTGTCAGAGGCATTATGCTTCTGAATATCAGTTGCTGGGAATACAAGTGAGGAGAGTGCTGCTGGTGCACTCAGGTCCTGCTTGTGGGCTTCCCTTTAGGGCATCTATTTGGCCGCTGTGGGAACAGGATGCTGGACTAGATGGGCCACTGGTTGGATCCAGCAGGCTCTTCTTATGTTCTTGTATGTATTGCAACAAACAGCAAAAGTTACTTGTGGGGCCTTACAGACCAGGGATAGCCAACATGGTGCCCTCCGGATGTTGTAGGACTACAATTTCCATCATCTCTGATAATTGGTTGTGTTGTCTGAGACTGGGAATTGTAGTCCAACAACATCTGGAGGGCACTATGTTGAAGACCCAATTAGATTAACACAAGTCCCTTCCACCTACCCACCTGCTGCAAACACATCCAGAAAAGTATGTCTCTTAAATTCTATGTCTGACAACGCGTTCCTTTCAGAGATAAAAATTAATCTGCAATCCTATATACTTACCCATTTAACTCAATGAGGCTTAGACATATATAGGACTGGACTCCACAAGAATGCATTTCAGCATTTCACGGGCTATACTTTATTAATGCTGTACCAACTACAACTACCAGCTGCTGCTTATGTACATATATTATCTCAGCCTAGGCTGAGGGTTGTTGCAAAGATAAATGGGAGGGAATGGCAATAGTCATGGCATTCACAAATCAAAAGTAAATCTGGGGAGGGGGCATACACAAGGAATAAGACGTCTGACAGATAGAATGTTAACAGGTGAATCTTTCCCCGTAATTGTATTTCCATTGTAGAAAAGGCTTACTCCATTTCTCCCTGCCCCACAGCTGTTAAATGCATAAGAGTCTGATCTGCAATGCCAACCCTAAACCATGCAATGAACTCAGGTTAAAAAAAAAACAACCCACAGAATTTGGGCAATTTTTTTAAAACAAAGAACATCTGTAACTGTATGAAATACAACATTCTCAGGCAAAAAGTTATGAGACAGTAGACATAAAAAAAAAAACCCACACATCCTGGACAAACAACGACAAAAATACTCTGAGCATGAGCATTTTCACATTTTAAATTTTTACTCATCATTGTTTTTGCTTATTTACTGCCTTGGGCCAGTCCCTAACTCTCAGCCTAACCTACCTCACATGGCTGTTGTGAATAGGGTTGCCAGGTTCAGGGCCTGAGACTGATCCTGTATCTTTGGTTGCCAAGAGGTCTTCTGTATCTTTAAAAGTTGTGCAGGGGGGAGGGAGAATTCCACCTTGTGGTTTTTCTCATTACAGAGTTGCAAGAACACCTGCAATTGGCTGACTTTCTCTTCTCCTAAAGATACAGGATCAGTCTCAAGCCCTGAACCTGGCAACCCTAGTACAGCTTCAAGGCTTCAACAAGTCTTTATCTTGCCTAATTAGTGCACTCCTATACCCAGTTTGATTTACCTTGCAGTAAGCTCCATTAAACATAAAGATACTTATTTCTGAGTAGACTTGTATATATTGTACTGTAAGTTAACTATACAATCATTTTTAACAAGTGTCTGGACAAGTGCCTCCTTGCCTTCCAGCTCCTTTCTCCCTCCACTCCATTCCTCACCACCACCACCCATTTTTTAACCATTTTTTCTCCACTCCACCCCCGTCTTGCTCTCCACCTCCTCCCTCGACGCCTCCTAAACAGAAGAGCGATGCTGCACAGAAGCATGTGATTTTTATCCACGAATCAGAGGAGCAGAATGTTTCCCCTGCTCCCCCTCCCACAAAGTAATGCCCAAAAGTAATGCTGGAAACATTACAATTGCAGCTCAAAAGTAATGAAGTTACTCCTTGTTCTATTACAATCAAGAACAATGGTAAATTGTAAAGAAATTACCCACTCATTCCTCAAAAAAGTAATAAGTTACAAATAATTCATTCTTCCTGGCGAACTACTTCCAAGGTCTGCTCAAGATGTTGTTGGACTCCTCCTCCAACCAATGCCAGCCAGCACAGCCAATGGTCAGGGATGCTGGGAGTTGTAGTCCAGCAACATCTGGAGGGCACCTGTTTCCCCATTCCTGGTTTACAGTCTCATTACACCAGACATTTATTCTGTTTGTTTATTATTTATTTGTTTATTTATTATTCCACTTTAAACAGTCATGACTTCCCCCAAAGAAACCTGGGAAGTGTAGCTTGTGAAGGGTGCTGACAGTGGTTAAGAGACTCCTTTTCCCTCACAGAGCTACAGTTAGGGGGACTGACAGTTAAACCGTTCAGGGTCTGTGAGGAGAATAGGAGTCTCTTTTAACCAGTCTTAATGCCAGCGAGCGGCCAGGTTGGACAGTGACTGAGGGGCACCTGTGGCTGGGATTGAGTTGGTGTAGCTCACGATCCGTGCTAGCATCGGTTCTCAGAGTGTGCGCCCCATGACCCTATTCTTGCGCAGATTGGAACGGGGCTGCGCCACTTCCTGAGTCTCACTGCCGCTGCTGCTGGGGGCTTAAATAGTCTGGTTGTGTTAGCACACTGCACACAAATGCTTGCCATCACTCAAGATGGTGGCAGGGACAATGCTACCACCACCGATGAGGGCCTGGTGCTGGCCTTCCTAACAATTCTCAGCACCTTTCACAAACTAGACTTCCAAGATTCTTTAGGGGAAGTCATGGCTGTGTAAAGTGGAATGATAGTAGCAAAAACGTATGATGTGAATGTGGCCTAATTTCAACCAGACTATAACCAAAGTTTACACTACCAAACACCTTCCTATTCTCATTTCATTTCTCTCTAATTTTCCTTCCTGACTAGAATATTTGGTTTCCAGACCGGACTCGATCTCCTGTGTGGAGCCTCAGGACAAGCCCTGGGTGCGAGGCCCTCCATGCTCTGAGGGCAGGCAGAACCACAGAAGCAGCGCTGAAGGCGAAGGAGCGGTGGAGCCGTCCCAAGGACTGTCTGAGGGAGAAGGCGAAGAGGCAGACTCCCCTGCAGGCTTCGCTCCCTCTCACAACGCGGCAGGAGACAGCGACTCCTGTAAGTTTGCTCTCTGCTCCCTCTGACCTGCTTGTTCAGAGGCCTCGTTCAGACCCTCCTACTTTTTTTTCCACTTTAGACCCCAGGCATGGCTTCACCTGAGTGAATGTTTCTTCCCCGGGGGGTGGGCGTCCTTCCACACAGCAGATAAGGCAGAAGAACTGTACCTGGCCTTCTTCCTATAGAACAGGGCTCTTTTTCAATCTCTGGCCTGCAGGCTTCACTAAGCTTACTAGGCCTTTCCATTTGACCCCGGGGCCGTTTTGGCCAAGCCATGCCCACCTGCCCTACACCTGACATCAGATACATATATATATATATATGTATATACATGTCTTGTGTAAACTAGTTAGAGACTTTTTACAATCAAGCAGTGTATACATTTTAATAGACGCCAGGTGCGCAGCAGGTAAAAGGTGTGGCTTGGCAGGAAAGGGGTTTGCAGGCTATGTCGATCAGCCAATCAGTTGCCCCTCCAAAGCACTGTGCATCCACCTCTGGGCATGCTACTGACCCACGGGTTCTGTGTGTCAGGAAAGACTTGTGGGTGTGATCCTTTTTAGTGGGGATTGAACCTGGGGGCTTCTGTAGGCAAAGCAGTTGCTTGACCACAGCTCTAGCCCTTCCCTGTCTGTGTTTGTCAGGGGTGGGGAACCTATGACCTCCCCCACATGCAGTTGAACTTCCAGCTCCCATCAGCCCCAGCAAGCAAGGTCAAAGGTCAGGGGTGATGGGCATTGCAGTCCAACAACATCCAGAGAGCCACAGGTGATATATGTGATTTGGTCTGTTCAAGAGATTTCTCTCCCAGATAATGATGATGACTACCACTACTTATTGCTGGTAGGTGATAGCATGACAACTGAACACCCACAGGAAAATCCTCAGCAAAGGGGCCTTGAGCTAGAAGAACTCAACAATGTCTTACCCGACAGATCTGCAAAGAATGTTTCTCTAAGGTCTGGGGCGGTTTCTGATAGCAGACATGAATCACTTGGACAACCATCGACAGAATGGGAAGAATCAGGTCAGTATGGAGTAAGGTTCCTGAGAAAGTTGGCCTTGTCAAGTTTCTAGCCCTTAAACCTAAAAAGAACTAGGTTTGTCGGTCCACCTACCGCACTATTGTCTACTCTGACAGCATATCTCTGGGATCTCGGGCAGAAAGGGCTTTCCTGTCACTTGATCGCGTGAAGTACTAGTTCCCCTCTATTCAGCACTGGTTAGGCCTCATCTTGAGTACTGCGTCCAGTTCTGGTCTCTGCACTTCAAGAAGGATGCAGACAAACTGGAACAGGTTCAGAGGAGGGCAATGAGGATGATCAGGGGACTGGAAACAAAGCCCTATGAGGAGAGACTGAAAGAACTGGGCATGTTTAGCCTGGAGAAGAGAAGACTGAGGGGAGATATGATAGCACTCTTCAAGTACATGAAAGGTTGTCACATAGAGGAGGGCTGGGATCTCTTCTCGATCGTCCCAGAGTGCAGGAGACGGAATAATGGGCTCAAGTTGCAGGAAGCCAGATTTTGACTGGACATCAGGAAAAACGTCCTAACTGTTAGAGCCATACGACAATGAAACCAATTACCTAGAGAGGTAGTGGGCTCTCCAACACTGGAGGCATTCAAGAGGCAGCTGGACAGCCATTTGTCGGGAATGCTTTGATTTGGATTCCTGCACTGAGCAGGGGGTTGGACTTGATGGCCTTATAGGCCCCTTCCAACTGTACTATTCTATGATTCTATGATCCTATAAACTGGAGCTGCCGAGGACTGAACCTGGTACCTCCAGCATGCAAAGCAGGTGCTCTATCACCTCCTCTGCCCAGAGACATTGTCCTCTTTCCCGAGAAGCATGGGCTTGTCTGAGAATTGAACCCATGACCTCTCGCATCCAAAGCGAGACTCATATCCCTAGACCAGGCTTCCCCATCCTGGTGCCCTCCAGATGCTGCTGGACTCCTCAGTCCCAACTCCCATCAGCCCCAGGCAGCTTGGCCAGTTATCAGGGATGATGGGAATTGTAGGTCATCCTACCCCTTATATACCCAGCCCATTACTACGCTCTGCAGGTGAAGGCCTCCTGCAGATACCATCTTATCAGGAGGTCCGTTCTGCCCAACATAGGAAGTGGACCTTTAGTGTGATGGCACCTACCCTGTGGAATTCCCTCCCCTTAAATATTAGACAGGCGCCATCTCTGTTATCTTTTCAGTGCCTACTGAAGACCTTCCTCTTTCAAAAAGCCTTTTAAGTAGAGCCCTTATCCCAGTCTGCGTCTGTGCTTGAATTGCTTTTTAAGATGTTTTTAAAGTTGTTTCTTAAATATTTTTTAAGTTGTTTTGTTTTAATATGTTCTAAAGTCTTTTGTTTTTAAGATGTTTTAAAGTGCTTTTAGTGTTTTTATTTGCCTCCTTGGGCTCCTTCCTGGGCGGGATATAAATTAAATAAATAAAAGTCCAGCAACACCTGGAGGGCACCAGGCCGGGGAAGGCTGCCCTGGGCCACCTTTTCAGATCCTATAACTCAAACAAAAGGGCTGTAACTCAATGGTAGAGCTCCTGCCTTGCATGCAGAAGGTCCCACATTCAATCCCCAGTGGCATCTGCAAGTAGGGCTGGAAATGTCCCCTGCCTGAAACCCTGGAGAGCTGCTGCCAGTCAGTGCAGACAATACTGAGCTAGAGGGACCAACAGTCTGACTCGGGTATAAAGCCACTTCCTGCGTTTCTATGTATATTTCGGGACACACGTCAGTTTTTAATCATACGTTTGTAGGCTGGTAATGTTGCTGTTGTGACTCACCTTAGATCACAGCAGGAGCCGGAAGTGGGTCTTAACCTACCAGTTGAAGGCCAAAGGCCTGGACCGGAGGTGGGGAGCCCGGGGCCCTCCAGATGTTGTTTGACTACATTCTCCATCATCCTTGACCATTGGCCATGGTGGCTAGAGCCGATGGGAGCTGGAGTCCAGTAACATCTGGAGGGCCACAGGTTCCCTCTCCATGCCCTAGGCCTAAACCAACAAGACTAACGTTGATTTGTAGACTTCCAGGTTGCACAGATCTCCTGTTGTTAGTGCTGAAAAAAGCTTCTCTTTTCGACGGGACATCAAGTCCAGGGAAAGATCACTCTCTCTATCTCGTCGCATCATAGCTCTCTACTTAGTATACTTTTTCTCTCTCTTTCCTCGCAGATAGCTTAAAATAATATCCTTCAAACTCCCACTGAGCCTCATCCTTGGACGATGGAACCAGCAGAGTGCAGAAATAGCACACACTTGTGAGTTCGTGGCTCTCAGAGCAGACTCTTTTTGTCCAGAAGCAGGAAGAGACTTTCAGAGTTCAATGCGTCCTGAAACAGTCTCTTCTGGAAAGACTTGAAAACGCAACAGCGTTTTTAACTTTTCCTCTCCTCCAGTATTAACTGGCCCCTTTTGCATCCAACATGTATGGATCGTGGGGTGTGTGTGTGGAAATGGGGAGTTCTTTAACTGAAATATTAACATTTTTCTTCCTTTTTTTAATAATTTGTATGGATTAATTCATGTGCATATTTTATGTTGTCACGCAGGAAAACATGAATATTATGATCAGAGGTCTGGGAAAGGTCATTGTTCTGTTTTAAAAAGAGTTCTCACGAGATTGTTCAGTGATTTGGAATTTGTCAAGTGTAAACATTTTAAGGCTAGGACTGTGTATTCCTTGATTGCACTTACACAAGTGCACAAACTGATGTCAGGCACTGAATTCCAGCATGTTGATAAACTTGGGCTTGTTAAGTTTCTAGCCCTTAAGCCTATCAGGAGAGAGGTTTGGAAATGTGAAAAGCCAGAAGACTTAATGGGGTTACAGGTGGTCAAGAGATGGGGCGTCAGTGTCCTGTGTAGCTCTTTGAGAAAGCAGAAGAAGCAGAATCGATTATGCAAAATACGCGAACATAAATATATATATGCAAATTATTTTTGATTTGCATGCCATACCCAGGTCCAAGAATTCAGTTACTTTGCTGCAGAACATTGCTTTATTTAAGGGTTACAATGTACACATCCTGATTTGGGGGCTCCAGTCAACCCCAGAATCTCAAAAGGCTGTGACAGATTTTCCACATCAGCTTCAACGTTTCCCCTCCTTCCTTTTTTCGGTTATGCTGACCAAGACCTGATTCCGACGGTTAGGATCACGTTTCACAAACTAAAGTCACTGTCCTGTGACTAATTTGTGAATGTGCTCCCCCTTGTGGCTGGAAGTGAGAATGATCACATGCTGGAGACCCATAGCTGTCAGTGACTTCCCTGCAGAGTGGATATTGTTCCAATATCATCCTGTGGTGTGCACAAGACCAGGGGTTCCCAAACTGTGGTCCAATGGTCCACGAGCTTCATTCAGACAGTCCGCAGCATGTCCACATTAAATATTCATTGTGATCTTTCATTGTCTTTTTATTGCTTCCCTCTTACCTTGTATTACTGTTTGAATTCTACAGAATGCAAATTGTAGTACAATAAAATGCAACATAAGAAAGGAAAGAAGCAATAAAATGCCAATGAAAACCACACAGCACCTAGCACAACAAATGACACTTGCTGCAACAGGCAGAAAAATCATCAGCAATTTTCAAGCAATCCATGGGGAAAAAAGGTTTGAGAACCAGTGGTCTGGAAGAAGTGAATTTACCTTGTCAAAACTGAACGAATAAACACAAACATCAGGCCCGAGGTGCTTTAACAGAGCTTGGAAAAGTTACTTTTTTGAACTACAACTCCCATCAGCCCCAGCCAGCATGGCCACTGGATTGGGCTGATGGGAGTTGTAGTTCAAAAAAGTAACTTTTCCAAGCTCTGGCTTTACAATAGTAGACGAAGTGTTAATAGATTTTTTTAATTTTAAAAAAATCTCTAACATTGAATAATATAACTCGGCGACAATTGTGAGAGGCTAACGTTTTCTTGATTTCCATGTTTTTGTTGTTATCTATAAGTGTGTGTTTGTGCGTGTGTGCACATGTTTTAGAACCAGTTTATAAATAAGTTAATGTGTGGCTTCCTGCATTTCCAAACCGGCTTCCTTTTTGGAGTGTGTGGTCTGGATCCTGCATTTGGGCTAGAATAAGAGATGGGATCCATTAGCTGGTGCCACGTTGAAAGCATCCCGTCAACCTAACTGGTAGTATTGATTGAGTTCGTTCTTTGTCTGCTTTTTGCCGCTTTTACCGGTCCGATTTTTCCCCTCTCCGAAAATATTGATATTAATATCGATCTTTTAAAATATTGATGTTAATATTAATCTTTTACAGTATTGATATTTTCTTTCAAAGTATTGATCTTTTGAAAGGAAATATTAATAAACGAAAGAAAATACCAGCATTTTGAAAGAAAGAAAATGTTGATGATTTGAAAGAAAATATTAATAAAGGACAAGAAAGCAGTTTTGCCATTGCCTCCTTCCTGAGGCTGGTCAGTTTTCCTGTTAGCGAGCAAGGAGAGGCTGAGGCGGGAAGCCGCTTCCGGTGCCCTCCAGTCCGCATGGTAGGTTTTCCCCTCCTGTTTGAAGTTTGGGTCACTGGAGTGGTGGGGGTGGCAGAGGGAGAAGGAGGGCACTGTGATGCTGGGCTGGGTTGTGAGTAAACACAGTACAAGCACAGCATATTTGAGGGAATATTTTTGGGGGCAGGAACCAGTGTCAGGGGAAAGCCACCGAGGTTCGGCACAAACAGGATCTCTCTGCAAAGATGGAGAATATGTGGGCCACTACAAAATCCAGTGCTAAATCCGAATTCAGCAGAATTCTCGCCCATCCCTAGCAAAAACTGACAAAAGACTTAGCAGCAGGGTTGTCTGTCATACTGTTTTACCATTCTAAATCCCAACTTTTGCACTGTAAAAGAGCAAAGCATATTTATTATTGTTGTTCATTTTTTTAAAATGGCCCGTTCTTTTTGGGTCCTGACTTCCCCCCCCCTTTTGTCAGTTTTTGATATTCACAATCACAAAGCAGGAAGGTGATCGTCTGCTTAATTTTAACAACAGAGAGTTACAAGAAGGCAGGCTCCCATTTAAAAGGGCGCCTTTAAATAACCAGCAATGGAAGAGGGAAGGGCCATAGAGCACCTGCTTTGCGTGCGGAAGGTCCCAGGTTCAGTGCTGGGCATCTCCAGGTAGGTCTGAGGGTGTCCCCTGCCTCAAACCATAGAGAGCCACTGCCTATAAGTCTAGACAGTACTGAGCGAGATGGACCAATGGTCTGACTCCGGTTCCTAGGAATATTTCTGCTCTTCAGGTGGCAGCCAGCAGCCAGTCTGTAGAATAGCTTGCATGAATTGGTCTTTTTGTGGAGTTGGGAGGGAAGGACTTCACTGCATTTACACAAGAAGGGTTTACATAGGAAGCTGCCACCGAGCTGCGACCATTCCCCAATATCTGCAGTAATATAGTGAACAGTGATAGCATCATGGGGTTGTATCCAGGGCTAGTCTGGGGGTGAACTGGATGATCTCCAAGGTCCCTTTCAACTCCATGGGTTGTATCCAGCTAGGGCCAACTAATGTCCATTCATTTCAGTAGGTCTACTCTGAGTAGGACCTAGTTAGACATAACCTATAGAGTTGGAAGGGACCTTGATGATCATCTAGCTCACCCACCCGCCATGCTCTATGCAGGATTGGCAGTGGAGGATACAGCTACAGTTTCCCTGGCAGATGGCAATTTCCTCTGCTTAAATATTTCCATCAAGGGAGAGCCCACCACCTCTCAAGGCAGTCTGTTCCACTGTCAAGCAGTTCCTAACATTTAGCCCAAATCTGCTTTCTTGCCATTCTCCTCCCCCCCAGTCCAGTCCTGCCCTCTGGAGCAGCAGAGAACAAATCTCCTAGGGAAATAAATATCCAGAATTCAGACTTCCTCCTCTGTGCTTCTTTACACCAATGCCACCCAGCCTCTTTTCTCCTTACGCTCTCCTTTGTGCGGCCATAGTTGTTGTTCTTAGACTTGTTCCATGACATCACAGCAACTCAGCCAATAAAATAATGAGAACTTGCAGACAGCAAAGGTTTTGTCCTGGTTTTTGTTTGTTTGTTTTTCGAACTGTCTGTGGGCTCTGTTAGGGCAACTTGGCAAAACAATGTTTCTGTTTCAATTTGGCGCTTCATTTCTATGTCTTAAACACCATGGTAACCTAAATTAGCATGAAATAGGATGTCCAGATTGGATATTGACTAGGGAAATTGCAAACATCTTGGTTAACTTGCTAGTGAATGCAAGGCAGACAGCTCCATTATTTCAGGAGAATGTTGTGCCGAGGGCTTGTGTTGAGGGTCTGATGTAGAAGTTTCTCCACCACAACCTGGATGTCCTGCACATCAAGAAGGTAGGCGGGGATCTATTGGTAGATCACTGGGTGATTTGCAGTCGATCAGCAAGTTTCTAGTTTCCAGTTGTTCAACAGTGGAGGATAAGGCTATCAGTGGCTACTGACCACAATGGCTATGTTCTGGCTCCACCGCTGGAGGTAGTAAATGTGTCTGTATGCCAGCAGATGGGAATCATTCACAAGTGGGGAGAGCGCTCTTCTGCTCAGGTCCTGCTGGTGGGCTTCCCATTGGGGCATCTGGTTGGCCACTGTGAGAACAGGATGCTGGACCAGGTGGGCCTTTGGCCTGATCCAGCAGGCTCTTCTGATGTTCTTAACAATAGCAACAACAGCACTGCATTTTTCACATAAATTAGGCTGCTGAAACGAAGCTAACCAGAAGTGGACGTATATGTTTGAAAGGACTGTGAGAGCTCAGGTTAGTTCAGTTCTGTTGCAGAAAAGAAATCCATTGGCTCAGCGGCACAGTGTCCTTTCGTTCGAGGTATGTATATGACCTTTGCATTTGCCTCCGGTTGGTTAGATCTCTGGGTTCTAGAAAAACAAGGCAGATCTGAGAAGCCTGATGTTTGCCCATGTCCCATTGAAACCGGAGAGGGGTTAATTGCATGTCAGTTTCATAATCTCTGAAATTGTGCTGCAGCCGCCTGTGGTGACAGTCATGCTCGACTCACATTCAATGCAACAACTGGAGTCTGCAACAAAATGTTGTGGTGGAGAGTACTCCTGTTCAGGGTGCCAGGTGTGACCTCTTCCATTACTCTCCCTTGCTGGGTCCGCCCCCCCGCCCCGCAATAGACCCTTAGCATTCTGTGGCCACTGAGCGTGTTCAGTCCTCTTGGACACTTTACAGGGATCCCCTCTACAACTTAGGTTTTTTTCTCCCTAAAGATTTTTTGTATTTCTGCAAACATTCGGGTTCCCCCAAGCCTACTGCCACTTCCCTCTTGTAAATGGGTGGTACCATTTTGGCTGCTTACAGATCCATATTCAGAGAATGAGATCACACCCACATGATACAGTTAAAGCACATTTAAAGCACATGGCTTCCCCCCCCTAAATCCTGGCAACTGTAGTTTGTTAAAGGTGCTGGGAATTGTAGCTCTGTGAGGGGTAAACTACGGTTCCTGGGATTCTTTGGGGGAAGACGTGCTTTAAATGTATTTTGACCTGGGTTTACTATTAGTGTGGGGAAGGTGTGGGGAACCTTTTCCCTCCAGATGTTGCTGAACTACAACTCCCATCATCCCTGGCCATTGGCCATGCTGGCTGGGGATGATGGGAGCTGTAGTTCAGCAACATCTTGAGGGACAAAGGTTCCCCACATCTGGTGCAGGATAACAGTAGTGTATTGGAGTCCTTTGTAAACAAATGGTACTGTTTTTCTTAAGCACTGTGTCTACTACTCACCTATCTGCTTACTGATCCATCATTGAGGCTGAGATTTTTAGTTTGGGTCTCCCACAGAACTGCTCAGTTTTAGCTCAGGGTGGGTCGGGGTTGGTTACAGAATCTGTGGCCCTCCAGTTGTTGGTATGCATGGATGATGGAAGCTGTAGTCCGTGCGCCCCCTGTCCCTGGTATAGGTTAAACTCTTGCCCAGACTTGAGTGTTAGGATGGAATAACTTTTTGGAAATTGGGCGTTAATATGTACCATGAAGCCTCCAGAAACACCAAAACCAGAGCGGATTAAAATGAAGTCAAAATTCATATCTGAAAGAGCATAGCATGTGTGTGCAGAAGACCCATACAAATCAATGGGAAGGAATGTGCTGAAGGGTGAGAACTTGCTTTGTGAGTGCCAACAGCAATCCGGGGCGGGGCTTGTGGGAGTAAAATGGCCACCACCAATCAAACCCCACAAACGTTACTTCTGTATTCATTCATGTCATCTCAAGTGCCATACTTGTCAACAGATCCTGTTCAAGCTGTCTCCTGAGAGTCATTGCGTTCTAAGTATCTCAAGGGATACCAAGTATCACAGGGATATATCCTCCCTGAGACTTGCACAAATTAGAATCCATGCAGCTAACCAACCGTTCCAGGGCTTCAACAACCTCCTTGTTTGATTTCAAAAGGAGGTCACGATATACAGCTGAGTGATGGCATTGGTCTGTTTAGCCCAGTATTGTCTACTCTGATTGGCAGCGGCTCTCCAAGGTCTCTTGATGGGAATTCCGCAACCTGCAGCCTGATATTCTTTTCACGTAAGACTTGCCAGGAATTGAAACTTGGACCTTTTGCAAAGCAAGGGCTTTACCACAGAGGTATAGCTGGTGGGGGGCTTGGTGGGTCCCAAAGTGTGCAGCCTCGATGCACATTTGAGAATCTGTTTTATTTCCAACGGGACTTAAATACACTAATCTTTTTCTCTGGATTGTATACACAAAGCCGCTGCATTTTTCTTTTCTTTTTAAGCTTAAAGATTTCTCAGTGCATTAAAATAATTTTGTTTTTATTTTTGGAAAGGGGTTGGTACGTAGAGGATGAACAGTTCCGAAATAACTCATTGTTTGAGAAACACAGCTGACCTATAAAATGTAGCAATTTTCTTCCTTGAGGACTAATGACGTATCCATCCTTTATTCTTCATGAAAACTACATTTGAACTAAGGCTTTTCCAACCCTCTGCCTGACAGTATGTTTTCAATAATACAGTACATTTTTTAAAAAGGTCATTTCACTCTAAGGGACAAGTTGATCTTATTGAATTTCTAATATAGCATGCTGGATGGAAACAATGGGCCTAGTTCTGAGAAACATAGTCTTGTTTTAGTCCCATCGAAATCACTTTGACTTAATGTTAGTCATGAATAACTTAAGCCCCATTAATTTCAGTAGAACTTAACTAACAGTGCAATCCTATACAGGTCTGTGCAGAAGTATAGCCCGTTGTTTTCAAAGGGTGTTTAGCAAGGGTAGCTAATCTGTGGCTCTCCCGATGTTGTTGGACTTCAACTCCCACCAACCCCTGCCAGCACACCCAATGATCAGGAATTATGGGAGTTAGAGTCCCAGAACACCTGGAGGGCTGTCAGTTAGCCACCCCTGGTGTATAGGACTGCACCCTAAAGCTAGCTTTCTCTAGATCCAGGGCCAGTATTTGTCCACAATTTTAAGCTGACAGAAGCCGTATTCATCTGATGATGTAATAATCAGCTTTCCCCCCCTTTTGTATTCATATCTTGTTTTACTGCTGCTTTTTTAATTATTATTACGCTTCCATTTCCCTTTCCCCTGTTAAAGAATAAAATTCACAAATTGAGAAGATTGTGCTTGTGTCTTTTTCTTTCCCAAGATGGCTGAATGAACCATAACTATTTGAGACTACTGCTGGAGGACCCTATTTTGAATGGTCCGTCTTGTAAACAAACCTTCCTGCAAGTTGAAAAGTAGCTCAGTGGTAGAACGCATGCTTCACATGAAAAAAAATCAATCCCTGGGATTTCTGGGTAGAGCTGGGAAAGCTGCCATCTGAATCCCTGAAGAGTTGCTGCCAGTCAGTGTAGACAGTACTGAGCTAGATGGACCAATGTCTGACTCAGTATAAAGCAGCTTCCTATGTTTCAAACATCAGAGGGCTACAGATTCCCCACCCCTGCTTTGCTGCTCCCCCCACAATCTCATCATTTTTACAATTTCTTTGTTTGCATTTGGTCATGATAGACGAGACTTCACTTTAAGCCCATAAATGCCTTGCTATCCAAGCATTTTCATAGTATTACTCCCCCATGGTTTTTCTGATGTGCAGAAAGCAGGGCATGGTAGCAGATAATTTTCCTGCATTCTGAACATATGAACAACTTTCTGGTGTGGGTTCTAACATGGGAAGCTAGGTTTGACCTCTGGCTGAAGCTTTTCCTGCAGTCTCTCCCCCAAGTAGGTCCATTCATGTTTAATACAGTTTCCCCCCTGATTGAAGGCTTTCCTGCAGTCCAAACTTTTGTATCGCTTCTCACCTATGTGGGTCCTCTCATGCTGGGTAATGTTTGTCCATGTGCTGAAATACTTCCCACATTGTGAGCATTGGTAGGATTTTTCTGTAATGTGGATTCTCTCGTGTTTAATAAGATGCGACCTTTGGTTGAAGCTTTTCCCACAGTAGGAACACTTTTACAGTTTCTCTCCGGTGTGGATTCTCTTGTGCATAAAGAGCAAAGAATGCTACTGAAGCTCTTCCCACGACATTTATATGGCTTTAGCTCCATGTGGATTCTCTCATGAACTAACAGACTAAAGCCACAGCTGAAGTTCTTTCCACAATAGGAACACTTATATGCTTTCCTTCCTGTGGTGGCACCAGCAACTTTGGCGATTTTTATTAGTGTCAGAGCTTTGGCAAATGCTTTTCCCATGCTCGACACATGACCTTTGTATTTCAGCCTGCTGGGTTCTTCAAGTTTCATTAAGATCCTCATCTCCTGATCCACAAGGAACTGCAGCAGCATGCAATCTCTCTTCTGGGTGCTCACATGGTATTCCTCTGGTTCTTGCTGGCTTCCAGGCTGCTCTCCCACCACCAGAAATGGATAAACATTACAGATTGATCTTCCTACAGATGCCCCCCAAAGTTGAGTTTTGTCAGAAAATTCCAGCTAAGAATCCCCTCCTAAGTCTCATTGCCTGTTGAAATAAAACAAGAATCTTAAGGGAGCCCTATGACTCCACTGTTAAAACAATGATGAACACACTCAAGAGGCTGCTGGTTCAGATCCCCCCATTGGGCAAAATGTTTGGGGAAGGGGCATGGGGGGCAAAGGACCAAAAACAGTCCAGTGAGAATTAAGCAAGCCTAGTAGGCACAGAATGCTGAGTACTTATTGGGGGTTAAATTAAAAACTAGGATGGGTAGAAGGCATGGAATGGAGTAAGCTGGAAGAGGGCATGGCTGGCTGGAACACTGAACTGGAGCACTCCATACTGCAACATTTTATTGCAGGGCCTGCTTGTATGTGAGATTAAATATATGAGGGCCATAGCTCAGTGGCAGAGCTATGCTATGCTTTGCATGCAGAATGCTCCAGATTCAATTCCCTGTATCTCCAGGTAGGTCTGGGAAAGACTCCCATCAAAAAACCTGGTGAGCCACCTATAGTCAGTATAGACCAGCCTTCTTCAACCTGATGCCCTTCAGATGTTGTTGGATTCCAACTCCCATCAGCCCCTTCCAATGTTGCCAGTGGTCAGGGATGATGGGAGTTTTAGTCCAACCACACCTGGAGGGCACTATGTTGAGGAGAGCTGGAGTAGACAGCACCAAGCTAGATGGATGAATGGCCTGACTTGATATAAAGCAGTTTCCTGTGCTCCTAAAACATGCTGAAAAGAAACAGAAGGACCCAAATGAAAAACAGACAAGTGGAAGCAGGAAGCAAGACCCCGGAGCTAATAAGAGATGGTCCTCCAGAGATTCCTAGAGCAGCTTCCTGCTGCAGGCCACCTTATCATCATTATCATCATTATTGCATTTATGTCCCGCCTTTCCTCGAAGGAGCTCAAGGTGGCACACAAGGTTCTCTTCATTTTATCCTTACAACAACCCTGTGAGGGTGGTTGGGCTGAGAGAGACTGTGACTGGCCTAAGGTCACCCAGTGAACTCCATGGCCAAGCGGGGATTTGAACCGTAGTCTCCCGGGTCCTAGTCCGATGCTCTAACCACTACACCACACCAGTTTTTTTTAATGGGGAGCCCAGTTCTGTTGATTAGATAGATGAGCTAGTTGAGGCAGACTGAAGAGATTTCTCCCTCTCCCCCTCATTCAATTGCTCATCACGTAGGAAAAGCTCACTGGTTTCAGACTTCTACCCCGCCATGTCGTGAGTGTCAAAATGCCCAGGGGAGTACAGTGCATTGTTACACTATGGAATTTGCTCCCACAAGAGGCAGTGATGGCCACTAATTTGGAAGGCTTTAAAAGAGGACTAGACAAATTCATGGAGAAGGCTGTCAGTGACTACTAGTCATGATGTCTCCTTCCACTGGCAGAGGAAATATGTGCCTCTGTATACCTGTTGCTGGGAATCACAAGTGGGGAGAGTGCTCTTCCACTCAGGTCCTGCTTGTGGGCTTCCCAGAGGCACCAGCACTTCGTAAATAAATACAGTGCCCTGCAAAGGTATTCAGACCCCTGACCAATGCTCTCATATTACTGAATTACCAATAGTAGATTATAATTTCGTTCTGTATGTTATTTTATTTTGAAACACTGAAACTCAAAATCAATTATTTGAAGGTGACATTGGTCTTATGTCGGGAAATGTTTGAAAGAAACATAAAAAAACTGAAAGATGTTGCTTGCATAAGTATTCAGCCCCTGTGCTGTGGAAGCTCCCCGATTACACAGAAGAAAGAAATTGCCCTATTGAGGACACAATGACCTTACCACTGGCCTCCACCTGTGAACCATTCAAGTTGCTGTCACATTGTCAGGATAAAACCCCCACTGTTGAAGGATCATTGGTCAGGCTGTGACTCGGTTGGAAAATGCAGACCAAAGAGCATTCTACAGAAGTGAGAGATAGCCTAATACAAATGCATAGATTAGGAAAAGGGTACATAATAATATCCAAGTGTTTGGATATCCCCGTGAGCACAGTTGGATCAATAATCAGGAAGTGGAAGCTGCATCACACCACCCAGGCACTGCCAAGAAAAGACCATCCCTCAAAACTCAGCACTCAAACAAGGAGACTTGTGAGAGAAGCCACAGGGAGGCCAACAATCACTTTGACGGCGCTACAGGGTTCAGTGGCTGGGAGCGGGCTCTTTTACTATTTTTGTTTGTTTATTCATTCATTGAAATAAAAATATTACACACATGATACATTCAGCAGAAGACTATGTGGTGGCTAATAGATGGTACTGAATACAAGATTAATTAAAATAACCTGTCTGACTGTCTCCCTCTCTCACACAAACATACAAAACATACCAGCAATACAAATAATAACAGAACCAACAACCCAATTGGTTCAAAGCTGTTTTCTCAGATTAGATGACACCACTGACTGGTGTTTTCCCCATGATTTTCTTGTACTTATGTCCCCCTGGCCCCGGCCCACAAGCGTGGATTCTCTTGTGACTAAGAAGGTTTGATCTGCTCCTGAACGTCTTCCCACAGTCAAAGCACTCATTTGGTTTTCCCCTTGTGTGGGTTCTCTCATGACTAATGTGATCTGTTGTTGAAGCTTTTCTCACAGGCCATGTATGGGTAAGGCTTCTCTCCCGTGTGACTCCTCTCATGGATGATGAGGTTTGCTGTCTGGTCAAAGTGCTTCCCACAGTCCAAAAAGTGTACAATTTATCTTCTGGGTGGTTTGTGTGATGTACAGCACACGTCAATGGTTTTTCCCCTGTGTGCATCCTCTCGTGTAGGAAGACGCAAGCTCTGAACGAAGCCTTTCTCACATTCTGAGCATTCGCATGGTTTCTTTTCTGTGTGTAGCTTCTCATACATTTGGAGACCTGCGCTCCGACCGAACCTCTTTCCGCACTGTGAGCAGCGGTATGGGCTTTTTGTGTGGCTCCTCTGATGTCTTAGAGGTCAGTATGCTGAACGAAGGTCTTCCAACATTCCAAGCATTTATGCCTCCTTGTATGGATTCTCTGATGCCTAAGAAGGGTGGAGCTCTGATAGCTTTTCCCTTAGTCCAAGCATTTATACAGGGATTCTCTCACTTGTTGCAAGGCCTGGATGCCGAGTGACACTTTCCCCACAGTTTGGACACGTAGAGAAATTCTCTGCTGTGAGACTCGCCTGGCTTTTAAGATGATCAGAGCACGTGGTTTTTTCCGCACCATCCCAGACTGTGACTGTATGGACGTTTTTGTCGCCACCTTTACAAGGAGCAGGTCTATTCTCTGTCTTACCTCTGTGGTCTCCTTCTTGCCTGTCTAGTTCCAATACCTGATTACTTCCAGGCATCTTTCTTCCCACAACTTTGAAAAATGTTCTGCTTGGATTTTTCCATCAGCAGCCGTCCATTTGCTTTGCTTAGAACTTTCTGGTTGAGGAGCTTTCGCCTCTTTGCTCTCCTTCCCCTGCCCATCACCTGCTGGAACTAACATAGAATCAAATGTCGTTTCATACTATGAACTAGGTAGAAAGCACAAGCTGAATGGGAAGTTTGCTCCAAATTTACATACAAATGTGAAACTTGAATCTGAAACGCCAGACTAAAAAAAAAAAATTCCAAGTGTTTGGTTTTCAGATTTTGATACTGAGAAAAAAAACCCAAAACTTAAAGCTGAGGTTGTATTTTTAAAAAATTAATTAAAGAACACAACACACGGATCTAAGAAAAACCTTGCTGAAGCAAACCAAAGGCTTATCTAGCCCAGCATTCACAGTAGCCAATCAGATGCTTCTGGGAAGTCCACAGGCAGGGCACAAAGGCAACAGCCCTCTCCCATTGTTGCTGCTCAACAACTGATATTTCAGAGGCTCACTGTCTGTGAACCTGAGTGGTGGCTGGTGACTTCATGTCAGTGGAATCCAGTCTGGGTTTCATTCCAAACTTTCAAGGTCCTGTCCAAGGTGCTGAACCTATTTTTGGGAATAGGTTTCAGCACCTTGGAGAGCTCACTGAAAGTTCAGACTACAACCTGGAGTGGATTCCACTGCCCCACTGACATGGAGCCACCATTTATAGCCACCATTTAATTGCCAAAAAATAATATAAAAAATTCTATACCACCAGCATTCAGAAAATATCATAGTGGCAAACATAAAATCAACAATAAAATTACATCCATATAACAAATACCTGTGGGAGTCCAGGTGCCTGTCCACTCCACACCCCTGAGCATTTGTCTGAGGCAGCTATCTTTCTCTGCCTAATAGTAGGGCTGGCCCTGTCTCGCAACCCTACCAAGAGATGCCAGGGATTGAAGGCCCTACCTACACAGCTACTATTTGCTTTGGAAAGGAAGTTTTCTGTTTTGAGGCCACCGTCGTAGGGGGTGGGGTAGAAAAGGGATACACAAGCAAGAAAATGCAAGACCACACACACAAAAATTACAAATTTTATTGAATATTTTCAAAACTTGAGAGGAAAAAAAATCACATGACAAACCCTAATTTAAAAGCCTGTCAAAACAACCTGACATCTTTGGAGACTACCGCACTACAATAATGATAGTTTTGTTTTGTTTTAAGGGGGGGGGGAAGAGAAAGATCAAATAGCCCAGATAACTATATTGCGTTGGGTTAGTCTTGGTATAGATATGGGCCCACTTTGGAAGCTAGTTTCCCCTAAATCAGGGATGGGAACCTGTAGCCTTCTGGACGTTACTGGCTACAATTCCCATTGTCCCTGCCCACTGGCCATGATGGCTGGGGCTGATGGGAGCTAGGGTCCAAAAACATTTGGAAGGGCCACAGGTTCCCCAACCTTAACTGTTTTCAAATTTGCTTCCACATTGGAAGGACTGCTGAGGAACACTTGCAGAGGATTATGGGACATATGCCATTACAGGGGATTCTGGGAAATGTCCTAGGCATGCACAATCAGTGTCCAGAAAGGCTCTGGCCTAGCCTGGTGGGCCTCACCAGTTGCCCTTTTGGAGATTAAAAAAAGGCTCAATTTTTTTTTTTAATGAGGGGGCAAACCCCTGTCTGGGCTGTACCTCTTCAGCAAGGCTGGCAAAGCTGTAGGCCTCCGGATGTTGCTGGACTCCCAGCAGCCCCAGCCAGCATGGCCAATGGTCAGGGATGATTGGAGTTGTAGTCCAACAACATCTGGAAGGCTACAGTTACTCCACCCATGCACTTCAAATTGCAGATGGAGGACTGGCATGATGGAATATACTGTACCCCCATTGGCTGGTGGGGAGAAAATCTTAAACATCAGGGATGAGGAGCCTTTAGCTCTCCAGATGTTGCTAGGACTCCATCACTTCGTTTTAGGGTCAAGATCTAATTTTAGAGATGCATTTTTGCTGTCATTCGGATGATGGCTTTGTATTTATACGGTTAGGTGTTATTGTGAAGTATATGGGGATTGCTTAATTGTACTGTATATTTAATGAGATGTTCTCATTAATTTGTTGTTTACTACTGTTTTGTTTTATTTTGGTAACTGTTGAGAGTGACTTATGTATATATATTTTTTGACGTTGTGACCTGCCTTGAGCATGGTTTAACTATGGAAAGACAACATATAAATAAATATCATCATATCTGACCATTGGCCATGCTGGCCAGGGCTGATGGGAACTGGGGAGCCCAAAAACATCTGGGGAGGGCACAGGGTCCCCACTATATATATCAGTCCTTCCCCAACCTGGGGATCTTGACATCAGGAAGGCATCAGGCTGGAGAAGGGTGCTGAGCACAGAAAACTAGCATGTCAGGAAGACTACACTAGAGCCGTTCTCCCTCACCTGCTCGTTTTCTACATGCAGGTTTTCTTTGCACATGGAGAAGCATCCCATCATATGAGCCCCCACCTGCAAGCTGAAGGGGTACAGCTCCGACTTCTTCAGGGAGCCCAGGTGTACCCCTTAGAAAATCGACTCCTCCCGGTGTTCAGCATGGTAGGGGACAATTTGGTGGTCTCTTAGCTAGCTGGTCTCTTATCCAACTTTGTCTGCTGTTATCTTCTCATCAGGGACCTCCTGCTGTCCATCCAAGATAAGCAGGGAATGCATTAAGACACATAACAGGGATAAGGAACCTGTGGTCCTCCAGATGCTGCTTCACTCCATCCAGCATGGCCAAGGGTCAAGGATGATGAGAGCTGGAGTCAACAGCATCTGGAGGGCTGCAGCTTCCCCAGTTCTGGTGTACAATCTTTGTTTTCACCTGACATGGACATGCAGAACACCCAATTTGCATGTGGGTGTTTTAGCGTCGAGACAGGTCAAGATTCCAGGCTGTTCTTTCTGCCTGGCTTTCCTCTCCACGCTTTTAAATCGGAAAGCTCTGTGGGCCTGTGCTACAAATTAAAAATGGGAAGCTAAGAGATGGGGATGCCCTGGCCCTCAAGGTGCTGTCCGACTCCAATTCCCATCAGCCACAGCCAGCATGGCCGGTAGTCAGGAATGATGAGAGTTGAGTCCAACAGCATCTGGAGGGCCACGGATTGCTCACCTTTGGCCAACTTCACCAGGTAGGACCTGCCCCCCATCCCTCCCTCCCTCCCTCAAATTTCCCACAACCCCCACAATACCATTCCTTATTCTTGCCCAACACTTAAAGCTGAAAATACATTTAGAAATAAATACATCTTTTGCAAGATTGATAGATACAAGGTTTGTTTAAAAACAATACTTCTAAAAAACCATTAAAACTGAAGAATGCGGCCCAGAAGGCTCCAAAATACCAAGTCCCAAGTGCCAGTCTTAAAAAATGGTGGTGTGTGTGTGTGTGTCTGTAGACTTAAATGCAGATTGCCTTAGAAAGTTGTTGCTGCTGCTTCTGGGGAAAGAAAGGCTGATTTGGACATCTCCTGTATATTTCTGCGAGAAAGCCAGTGTGACTTAAGGAAAACTGAGCTGTGCTTGAATCTAGGATTGCCAACTAAGCGCCGGGGGGGGGGGGCACCCTGCTCCTGTTCAGGGATAGAGAACCTGGTGCTTTTGAGTTTTTAGACTCCACCTCCTGTCAGCCCCAGCCAGCATGCTGGGAGTTGTAGTCCAGCAACTTGTGGAGGGCCTCAGGTTCTCCTAGCCCTGCTTTAAAAAGCAGCTTGATCTGCATGTGAAACTTTGCATGGCAAGGGAGGTGAGCATTAGCACCAGCTAGTGGCTGCAGGCAGTTCAAGCTGCTTCTTAATGGCACAGGAGGGTCAGTGAAGAGCGAGGCAGCAGGGAGGTTGGTGTGGTACAAATGCACCAGCAGGAGCACAAGACTGTGCCACAACAACCTCCCCACCACCTTGCTCCTCCCCCTCCCCATAAGCAACAGCAACCCACCTTCTCGGAAGCTAGTGTAGCAGCTCTGCCCCACCTGGTGAGTCCTTTCTGATTAATAATACTAAAAAATCAAGTATCAGGGTTTGGAACAAAACCCTCCGCTACCAACACAGATCCTCAGTTTTCCCCATCTGTAAAATGTATAACACCGACTTTCCTCAAGGGACAGCACCGAGGACAAACCCAACAGAGATTGCACAGTGTTCCGCTCTGCTGGACTGCTCAGTTTTTAAAATATTTTTGTTGGCTTCTGGATTTAAATGTTCTCTTTTTGTATTGTTGGTTCTTTATAACAAATATTGTTGGAATTTTGTGGCTTGGTTGTTTGTTAACCACCGCAGGCATCTAGTAGTGGGAAATAAAAAAAACTTTTATAATAAATATAATAAATAAAACATCACTGAAAAAGAGTTGTATCAACAGGGCCACTTCATGGAGCCCAGGATCTGCACAGCTTCACTGGAACAGCTTTTGCCCTCGGCCCTACTTTAATTTATGATTATTAAAAAGCATTTATATACCGCTTAATATGTCAAAAAATCTGTAAGCGGTGTAAAATTGGCTTGGGAGGTAAAATACGTTCAATGACGCATGCATTGTCAGGACTCCTGCATTTGCAAAGCACGCTTCTCAGCCACTTTGGCAAGGTAGACTGGTTATTCCCATTTTACAGATGGGCAGGTGTGACTCGCCCAAGCCGCACAATGGGTCCATGGACCATTTCCCCAGGTCTCCTCGATCAAAGCTCACCTCTTTGCCCGTTGGAATGACACGGGCTCTGAACTCTACAGCTCTCCCTGGCTGCCAGTACAGGGCATGACTTTATACCTTTTTGCATAGATAGATGGGCTGTCCTGTTAAAACCAGAGGAGGGTGGGAAGGAGGGGAAAGAGCCGCTGGGTTCTGGCAACCCAGCCCGTTGAGAAATCCCCATCAAAATTTAAATAAAAACCACAACTGGGCTGAGGGAGAGTCAACACTCATCACTCCCTCATCTTCCGTTTGGCTCCTCTGTTTGGCCGCGGGTCGAGCGTGCGGGAAGTGGCGTCAGAGGTCGAGGGTGTGGGCACGTCTGGGGCAGCGTCCTCTCTGGGTCCGTCCGTAGGAGGCGGCTCAGGGACTGGGTCACATATGCCGCCGGGGGTGGCCAGAGGAGGCACCGGACACGGAATGACTGGGCCAGTCACGGGCTCTGAAGGCACACCAGGGATGTGACTGGGCGGTAGAGAGGTCACGGGCTCCAGTGAGCCCCAAGGGGGGTTGTTGAGCCCCTGGTAAGAACTGTAACTGAGAAATGATCCTTGTGGCGGAGACCTCTGGCCGGTAAACACTGCCGCAATGGCAGCCATGGTAGCAGTCTGCCTCCCCAAGAACTCTCCCAGGTCATTGTGGGAGCGCTCAATGGCACTGACCATCAGGTGGGCTGTGGCCCGGTCTTGGCGCCTCTCCTGCTTCCTGTGCTGCCTTTCCTCTTGCCTGGCCCTGTCAAAGGCCTTCAGGTCCTGCCGGTGCAAGCCCCGCATGGCGTCCAAAAGCATGGAGGGGGCCCTCGAAGCCGACTCAACGAGCTGCATGCTGGTCTCCAGGCGCTGCTTTCGGTTTCGCATCCTCCGGTTCCGCATCCGCTCTGCATTTGTGAGGGGTCTCCGGAACTCTTGGATAGGCCCTGCACGAGGGTCAGAGGCAGGGGGGAGATAGTATGGGAGGGGGAAAAGAAACCACACAAATTAGACTCCGTGTTTGGGAGGCATATCTTATGGCAGCTTAAGCCACTGTGACACTAACTCGCCAGCCTACACAGGCACCATTTCCCTCACAATGCCTAATTTGTCTTTTTGGCAGCTACTGAAGATCTTCCTCTTTCAACCAAGCCTTTTAAGAAGAATACAGAGCTTTGTTCCAGTCTGCATCTGTATTGGAATTGTTTTAATTTCTTAATAAATAAATAAAATAAATAAATAAATAAATAAATAAAATAAGAAATTGTTTGGTTAACATCTCTGTGTTAACTAAGTGAACCTAGTAGGAGTCTGATTTTGCAATCCAACAGCACAGCTTGCTTGTCTTTAATTCATAATGGGGTTAAAAAAACACATCCATTGCTTTTGGCCTCTGGCCCCACCCACCACTCACATGCGGCCCCCAGAAGGTTGTCCATGTGGCAATGTGGCCCTCCGGCTGAAAAAGGTTCTCCACCCCTGCGATGGAGGAAAGAAAGCCCCTTCCTCTCTGGCCGGCAGAAGAGAGACTGAGCATTCCCAGTCTTCCCTCCACCAGGCTGTTCGGAAAAGGATTTCTTCTTATGAGCGTCTCAAGGGGTGACAGCTCTGTGTTTCCACACCAGCTGTGAAAGATGCGGCCTTCACCAATTCCACAGCCAGCTACTAGCCTCATAGGAAGCTGGTAAAACTTTGAAGACTAGTTGTTTTTGTTGGCTGATTTATGAGGCCAAGATATACAACGTTTAATGCCTCAGGCGGCACTTCAGCCAGGTTCAGGAACACAGGAAGCTGCCCTATACCGAGTCAGACCATTGGCTCTCCAGGGTTTCCGGCAGAGAGTCTCTCCCAGTCCTACCTGGAGATGCCATTGGGGATTGAACTTGGGACCTTCTGCATGCAAGGCAGATGTTCTCTGCCCCTGAGCTACAGCCCTTCCCCTTTGCATCAGGGGTGGGGGAACCTGTGGGTCCTCCAGATTGTGTTGGATTCTAACTCCCATCATCACTGACCAAGCCGGCTGGGGCTGATGGGAGTTGGAGTCCAGCAATGTCTGGGAAGGGAGGGCACAGGTTCCTCCATCAGTGACTAACAAAACAGATCTATTAAATTCTTACAGCAAAATGTTTCAGCTTCTGCCCTCTTCTGCTATATCAGTGCAAGGATTGTGGTCATTTAATAAACCCCTCCCTCCCTCTCCTTCTCCCTCTCTCTCTATATACACACATACACACACTGGGGGGAGAACTCCTTGCTCGTTTCGCTCGCCAACCCCCCATCCCCAAACACACACACACATCATTTTCATTCATTCATTCATTCATGGTGATCACTCATGGCCGAGTAAGATTGTCTTCCAGGGTAAGGCACACACCCTCAAGCACACACACTCTCTCTTGGTCTCGCACACATCCACACCACCTCCAGGCACCCACACTCCCCACCTCAAGCTGTGGGGCCGCTGTTGCTGACACCGTCCTGCTGACACCCAAATCCTGGCCCAGCCCACAGCCACCTGCTGCAACACGTGCAACCCAGGTAGCCAGCCTGCTCACCCACTAATCCTTGCCCCCATGCCCCAACCCAGACATCATGCCACATGATATCATGACAGCATCAAGGCTTACATTTTTATTATATAGCAAGAGAGATAAACCTGGATATGGTTCAAGACACTTTGCTCACCCTGCATTTTTATTATTATATTTATATCCCACCTTTCCTCCAACAACCTCAAGGCAGTGTACAAACATGGTTCTCCAGGTCCTGATTTTATCCTCACAACAACCCTGGGAGGTAGGTTAGGCTGAGAGATGGTGACTGGCCCAAGGTCATCCAGTGAGCTTCATGGCTGAGTGGGGATTTGAACCCTGGTTTTCCAGGTCCCAGTCCGACACTTTGGCCACTACGCCACACTGGCGCTCTTAAATATGTGTCTGCCTGGTTCTGAACCAAGTACCTTTAGCATACGAGGCGGACCTGATACCCACTACACTACAGAAACTGTTTCTGTAGTTTCAACCATTTCATATTGGCATCCTGATGTAGTAGAAAAGGGCCATAGCCCAGTGAGGAGATCATTTGCTTTGCGTGCAGAAGGTCCCAGGTTCAATCCCTGGCGACTCCAGGTAGAAAGACTCCCTCTCTGAAAGCCTAGAGAGCCGCTGCCAGTCAGTGTAGACTCTACTAAGCTAGAGGGACCCGTGGTCTGAATCAGTATAAGGCAGCTGCCTACGTTCCCACGTATGGCACAGCAAAAAAAGTGGTTGCATGATCTGGCCCCCTTGCCATAAAACAGCCTTCCCAAGAACGGGTGTCACTCACCAGCACTGACTTTAGACAGACCTGAATAAAGAGTGTGTGCAGATTCAGACCACATGGCTGGCAGCTACTACTAGCTCACAGGACTTCTTTTTTTAAAAAAATGTTCAATAAAGCGATTAAGGTCTATTAATAGTGATTAGCAAGAGCAGCTGTAGGGATCCTCCATGTACAGAGGCAGTCTACCTTTGAGTACAAGCTGCTGGCAATGGTCAAACATACCATGTTTGTGAGTGCCCAGAGGCATCTGGAAATATAGCACTGGACTCGAAGGCCCTTGGTGTGCTCTAGCAAAACAATTCAAGCTCAGCTCGGAGTAGCTTCCATGCGGTTATATACCAGGCCCACTTGGCTGATATCAGACACCCAATCTCAGCATTTCTTTCCCATCTCACTCAGAATTTATTAATTTATAGCCAACTCTTCCTCAGTAGTTCATGGCCAAGAGGTAGATGGAGCTGTGCCATCTTCTCACAACAACCCTGCGAGGTAGATTAGGCTGAGAGCCAACTGACACGCCCAAAGCCACCTGATGCACTTCATGGATGAATGGGGATTTGAACCCATGTTTCCCTGGTCCAATATTCTATCCACTGCACCGCTGGCTCTTGCCCTGTCCAGTTGCTGTAATTTCAACAGGCCACATGCTTTTAAAGCCTTTTAGGCTTGAAACTTACTTTGCATTTAACATACTCACACACCCCTTCAAAATATGAAAGCAGAGATTCTCAGAATCTTGCACGATGCCATCATGATTACATGAGATATGTACTAAGGCTGAACTGGCTCAAATTTGGGGAGGGGTGGACAGGGGGAGCGAAATCTTTGTTAGCCACCAATTGGTTTGTGGCAGCACCACTCCTCTTGATGGTCACTGTTTATCTATATATGAACAAAATGTGAGGTTCGGGGAGCGGTTACACAAAGGCCTCTGGCTATGTGCAATAAAGTATATTTGTTCAATGCCCCCCATGTATCCCAGCAAGCCACAGTTAATAGTTTTTCATGATGTCTCCTAAGATCTTTCATTCCTCCCTTCTCATGCATGGAAGAAACAAACCGTGAGCCCTGGCTTTTTGTTATGTCTGAACCAGAGGCTGTAGTTTGTTTCACTCCCACAAGCCCACTCTCAGGAAGCCAAAACCAGCCTTGGCTACAGATTATAGTTTGTTAGGATAGAAATGAACCACGTTCCCTGGAATGGACATAACGTGAAGCCAGGGATCATGTCAGCATTAGAAGGAGGAGTGACGGAGCCTCCTTAGGTACGTTTATAGTAAACCATTAACGATGGTTGACCGTGACATACCAATTGGGTCAATGGATGGCGAAACTGAGGGGAAATACATTTTGGCCGAGTGGTACAGTAGAGCAGGGATGAGTAGCATGTAGCATGGGATCTACTGGTAGATCTCTGAGTGATTAGCAGTAGATCAGCAAGGCTTTCTCTGACTCCCTATTCTTTTAACAATGAAACGTCTTTTTCCCCACCGACAGTGGCCTTTAGCATGAAGGAACTGTGAGTTCAGTTCAGTTCTTGTACTGAAAACACTCCCAGGCTCAGAATGTACAAACAGGCACACTGTCCTCCAATTCTAAGTTTGTGTCTTTTGCCCTTGGATCTAGTTGGAAGATCCTGGGCTTCTAGTACCTCCACTGTTGGAGGCAGAATGTCTCTGAATACCATTTTTCGGGGAATCACAAGTGGGGAGAGATACTCTTGCGCTCAGGTCCTGGTTTTGGGCTTTCCTTGGTTGTCTGGTTGGCCACTGCGAGAAAGGGATGTTGGACTATATGGGCCTTTGCCCTGATCCAGCTTCAGGGCTCTTCTGATGTTCAGCACATATCCGACAAGCCTGAAGTCTGCCCACCCCAGAGACAGAGGTCTGGTTTATGTCATGGAGCCTGAAGGACCAAAGAGACCTCAGACTGTAACTTCCCTAGAGCATTCAAATTGCACAAATGTAGTAGCCCCAGAGAATCCTTACCGTATGGCCTGAGACTTCTGCCGCCCTCCGGCACAGGCTCCCTGCGGATCATTGTTCTGCCGCAATCTGGCAGTGCTCTGTCTGGCACAACGGGGTGCGGGGCCTGCTGTCCGATGGCAGGATACTGTGCCTGCTGCACCAGGGGCGGATACTGCACCGGGAGGGCCACAGTGGGGTAGTGCACCTGTTGCGTCACAGAGGGATATTGCACCTGCTGTGTCATGGGGGGGTTCACCACCATGTCCTCAAACGTCCACAGCACCTGGGAAGAGCACCAAGGAAGGATCAGGTCAGGAAGGATCTGGGGAGACCGCCTGGAAAAACTACGTGTTGTAAAACACCTGCTCCATACTAGAGCCATTTTGATAAGAACGTAAGTCCTGTCGGATCAGGGAAAAGCTCTGTCTGGTCCTGATCCTTGTTTCCAACGGGGGTCAACAAGATGCTTCTGGAAAAAACACCCCATGAGGAATGAGGACAACAACCCTCCCCTGCTCTCTGTCCCCCAGCAACTGGCATTCAGAGGTTCCAGAGCCATAATGTCTTCAAGCAGTTTATAAATCTACCACCCCCCAACCCCGAATTTGCCGCTTAAAAATTCACTAAAGGGATTAGCCTGGCTTTCCTCGACTCTGGCAAATTCCTCGCCCAGAATTCAAACCTGAGGCCTCATCTCCATAGGACGGTGCCTCATATCAGATCATACTGTTTGTCCATTTGGCTCAGGATTGTCTATACTGATTGACGGCAGCTCTCCAGGGCTTCAGAGAGACACCTCTCCCAGACCTATTCGGAGCGGCCGGGGATTGAACCTGGGGCCTTCTGTCGGCAAAGGAGGTGCTCTGCCATTGGACTATAGCCCTTCCCCCAAATTGCTGATGTGGTGCCCTCCAGATGTTGTCAGACTACATCTTCCATCTCCATTGACCACTGGTCATGCCGGCTAGGGCTGGTGGAATCCAACAGCATCCGGAAGGCAACACACTGGCTACTCCTGCACAAGACAGCGGCTTCGGAGGAAACACATTTGCTTGCAGGTACAGTCTGCATCCAAACAGACAAAGCAGGACTCACCAGTGGGGAACTCTTTAGTGCAGCAAATCCCAGTGGGGCTCACTATCAGCAGCGAGCCCCGCTTGCAAGGGAATAATCAGGAGCTCACTTGAAGCTCCCAGTTGATCCTTTGGAGCTGCATTCTGGCCTATCCTGACATATGAGATCAGGTGTGGGTCAGGCGGGCATGGTTTGGGGAAAACAGCCTCCCAGGTCAGATTGGGAGCTGTGCCAGGCCCAATGAGGCCAGTGGGCTGGAGGTTCCCCACTCCTACCCTAGACCAATAAGCTTTGATCAGTGGGGTGAAGAATGAACACCATTTCCACTCCAAAGAACTGGAGCAGTAGTTGTAAACTCTTCGGTTTTTATTTATTTATTTATTATTTGATTTATATCCCACCTTTCCTCCCAGCAGGAGCCCAGGGTTGCAAACAAAAGCTCTAAAGACACTTTAAAACATCCTAAAAACAGACTTTAAGATACATTAAAACAAAACATCTTTAAAAACATTTTTTTAAAAAGCTTTGAAGACATCTTTAAAAAAAAGAAAAAAGGTTAAAAAAGTATTAAAAAAAAAGGTTTAAAAACATATTAAAAAGCAATTCCAACGCAGACTTAGACTGGCATAGGTCTCAACTTAAAAGGCTTGTTGAAAGAGGAAAGTCTTCAAAAGGTGCCGAAAAGATAGCAGAGGTGGTGCCTGCCTAATATTTAAGGGGAGGGAATTCCACAGGGTAGGTGCCGCCACACTAAATGTCCGTTTCCTATATTGTGCAGAATGAACCTCCTGATAAGATGGTATCTGCAGGAGGCCCTCACCTGAAGAGCGCAGTGATCGACTGGGTATATAAGGGATAAGACGGCCTTTCAGGTATCCTGGTCCCAAGCTGTATAGGGCTTTGTACACCAAAACTAGAACCTTGAACTTTTTGCCCACTTTTGTACACAATGCACACAAGATACATTTAAAGCACATGACTTCTCCCAAAGAATCCTGGGAACTACAGTTTGTTAAAGGTGCTGGGAATTGTAGCTCTGTGAGAGGTAAACTACAGTTCCCAGGCAGTATGCCTCCGAATGCCAGTTGTTGGCAATCACAAGTGGGGAGAGTGCTGTTGCGCTCAGGTCCTGCTTGTGGACTTCCCAGATGCATCTGACTGGCCACAGTGAGAACAGGATGCTGGACTAGACGGGTTATTGGCCTGACCCAGCAGGGCTCTGCCTCTGTTATTTGGAGGCAGCAATGTGCTTTAAATGTATCATATGTACGCAGCCGCCTTCTTCTTCCAGGAATCCTGTTTCCACATGGACTTATTTGCAAAGAAACCCCTGCACATTGTATTCAATTCTGAGAAATGTTCTGCTTTCCTTTTCAAGCTCTTCTTCTTTCAGGAAAGTCCATTTGATTAGATCAGGAAGTTCAGTTTCACCTGCCTAAACAGATGTGTCTTCAAGAGCCGGCGGAAGGCCAATACTGATGAGGCTTTTCGTATTTCAGCAAGGAGGGCATTCCACAAACACTGGTGCCACAAGCCAATAATCATCAGGTTGTGGCAAAACTAACCGGGTTCCATTTGCTGATCTTTTTGGGGTGGGTGGGATGGGGGGAAATAAATCATTTTTATTGAATTTTCCATTTTTAACAATGGTACAAAACAACACAATAAGAGAATAAACGGGAATAATAACCAGTGAATGACCGAGAGCATATTGCATAGAAAGCTCACAATGCATTCACAAATGGGATGAAAGTAGTATTGCATAAAAAGGGTACAGAATTTCATGCTTAAAATGCTCATTAACGTGGAAGGTGATCCAACCAAAAGGGTAAGCGACTTTCTGGGGACGTGTGGTACACCTAGGAGATGTAAGTTAAGTCAGGAAAGGCCACCAAGTGGACTCAGGCTTGTCAGATTTTATCCCATTTGCTAATGCCCTTAACGGGTGCTCACTCACTTAATGGCTTTCCTGTTTTCACAATGAAGGTGGTCCAGTTTTTATTATTTTTCAATGCCACCGCTCCTCAAGGTTGTGGCCAATTGTTAATCAGAATTACACAAGAACATCCCTTCCTGATCAGACCAAAGGCCTACCTAGTCCGGCATTCTGTTCTCACAGGGTGTGGGGAATAAAATGGAACGGGGGGGGGGGAAGGAAGAAAAGATTAATTTTTTTTACCTGCTGTTCTTTTCTCTGGGCCTCCCGCTGCCTCATCAGGAAATCTTCCGACAAAGCCACCGCTTGGGCGCAGGTCTCCGGGCCATGGTCCCGGACCCAGTTTTGAATTTCCTGGGGCAGGATGGTCAGGAACTGCTCCAGGATCACCACCTCCAGGATCTGCTCCTTGGTGTGCCTCTCAGGCCTCAGCCACTGGTGGCAGAGCTCCTGGAGCTGCCTGCACATCTCCCGGGGGCCCTCGGCCTCCTGGTAGCGGTGATGCCGGAAGTGCTGGCGCCGCACTTCCAAGCTGGCCGTGTCTTCGCTCAGGGCCTCTTCCTTCACGTTCCCGTAGTTCCTTCGCTCCCGGTGCTCCGGGCCGCTGTAGACCGGCTGAGCTTCTCCTCTGAGGCCTGGCAGGCTCTGAGCCACCCACCCTCCGGAGGGCCACTGGCTCGGGTTGGCCGCCACCTCGTAGGAGGCATGGAACGAACTCGTGTCCCACTGCAGGGACTTGTGCAACGGTGGGTTCCGCCAACCCGGCTGGGGGTACGGCATGGCCTTTGGGAACTCCTGTCGCTGGGCTTCCCAGTGTTGCTGCAGCCCCTCGTCCGGCTCCTGTTTCACCTGCTGAGGAGCTTCTCCGGCCAGAAACTCCCGCATGGACCCACCCGGAACAAAACGGGGAGCTCCTCCTCCTCCGTCACCCCCTAGGTCATGACCAGCTGGGTCTTGCTCCTCCATTTTCATCGCTGGCTGCATTCCCGGCTCCGGGGCACCCTGAAACTGGAGGTGGAGGGCGGCTGTTTCCCCTCTCCCTGCAGCCATTTTGTATTTATATTCGTCTTACGTCAGGGTTCGGCAACGCAAGGCCGCCAGGCCTGGCCCCTCGAGGGGTGAGGCCCGGCCCTCCCCGATGGCCAACGGAGAGGCAAACAAAGGGTGCCAAAGGACTTGCAGGGAAAGGAAAGAGGGTTGTCCACAGGCTGCTACTGGGGGTGAGGTGGGAGTGCAGCTTTGGCCCACCCACCCCCACTGGTTCCTCAAGGCAGCTCTCTGGGAAAACTTGTGGCCGACTGGAACCTGAAGTCCTCGCCCTTGGCCTCCCAGCTCCCTTACAGCAGAGGTGGAGAAGCCATCTGCAGCCGCGATGTCAGTATAGCAAGGCAAACGGCACACTCCAAGCAGAGCCTTGGGGATCTTCAGGGCAAGATATGGAAGCTGGCAATGTATTCTTGCTCCTACACCGGGGAGGGAGAGAACAGAGAGGACACCGCAGATTTAGACTGTGTAGCACATTTATAAACATTTTTATTATTATTTATTAAGGTGGAATACCAGAAGCCTAGTGAAGGAAACTGGGGCCAATATTCCAGAACGGGGGGAGGAACCTCAGGCCCAGGAGCCAAATGCGGCCCTCCAGGCTTCTCTGTCTGGCCCTCGAGACTCTCCCCAGGCTACAGCTCCTCCCCAGCCTCCCCCCTTGTGTGTTTTTGCCTGGCCAGACTGTGTCCTTGAACTCCGGTAATACTTCTTGCTTGCCGGATGGAGGACAGAGGGAGGCGTGCGAGTGTGTGTAGAAACTAGCCTACTGTACAAATGTAAAATTTGCATGCATTGTAAATGCATTGCTCCTCCCACTTTTGCCCCAGCATCACTGAGGAACACATTCCGCAGATGGGGAGCCACAACTGAAAAGGCCCTCTCCCTTGTCACCATCCTCTGAGCCTCCCTCAGAGGGGATGGACCAATGGTCTGACTTAGTATAAGGCAGCTTCCTTATACCCCATGCCTCTTGGGTGGGCACCCAGAGATCTAGGTTTGAGGTGGCATCCTTTGGGGGCTTCCTCCTCCATCGGTGTGCCCTGGAATACTCACCTGATTGCGGCAACAGTGGCCGAGTGCAGCCAGTTTTTAAACTGCCGACAGGGCTCCAGATGCTAGGCTGGGGGCTTTATGAGAAGTTAACCGAAGGGTAACTCGATCCAGCAGCCTGCTGCTGCTCAAGAGTGCTCTACCAAGGAGGGGGGAATTAAGGAGGGTCAGGGCAGGCAGCAGCGAGCCCTGCAAACTGCCCACGAACACCGGGTGCTGGTGCCCTCCCCAGGAAACTGTTACATATCTTTAATTAAGGGAGAAAGAGTCTTCCCCTGCACACCCAAGGAAACACACTTTCCACACGTAGTTGGGAGTCATAAATCGGGACAGGCGCAGAGGCAATCTGCACAAAGTGGGATGAGAGGAAATGAGGAAAAGACTGTGTAGAGTGGAAGAGGGCTGCAACAGGAAGCAGATGGTATTGGTGGGTGGACCTAGCTCAGTATTATTCATGCTGACCGGCAGTGGCTTTCCAGCGTTTCACGCAGGGGTCTTTTCCCCAACCCTACCTAGAGATGGGATTGCGCCTGGGACCTTCTGCATGCAAAGCAGATGCTCTGCCACTGAGCAACGTCCCTTGGATAACCTCAGGGAGCGGAAGGAAGTGTAAAGAAGGGGCTGCCAGGGGTGCGAGTGGAGAGACAGAAATGCGGAGTGACTTTCTGCAAAACCTAGCAAGGCTCTGTCAAGAACTGAGAGATGCTTCTGCTTATTTTCTGGCTCCTCTAAGAGCTTTAGGCCACAACCTCAGTTCAAGATTGTGAAGCTTGCACGCAGGGATTGGGGGGTGGGGGAGGCTCGTCGGGTCTTTCGATGTGTTGGACAGCTCCCTCTTCAGCTAGAGAAACCCTGCCTGCAACCACACATCAGTCAACGCCCATTCACTCCATATTAATTTCTTATTACTTGACAGCGCACACCTAACATTTTCCAAGTTCCGCAGAGAGATTAAAACCAGACAGCCCCTTCCTGCAGGCTCACAATCTGCACTAGGCACGATACCAAAGAAAAGAGAAACGGGGAGAGGAAAAACACACACGCAAAACTCCGGCTAACAATTTTCACCAACACTGGTGTCCTTCCTTTGTTCATTCTCGCTCGCTCGCTCTCCCTTCTGTTCTTGAAGCGTTTCCAACCCCCTCCCCGTTCTTTTCTTGAGTTGGACGGAAGAGGGGACCCTGCTGAGATCAGCAGCACAGACACCCCACCCCATGGTCTGTGTGGGTCTTCCTGGGGTGGGGGGATCCCTTGTCTCTTTGGGGCTACATACACCTCCATTCCCTGCATTTCTCCCTCTTCTTTGCCTTGATCTTCTCCCTTCTTCCACCCACCCCCCATATCCTCTCAACTCACCTCTGGCCAGCTGCAGACTCCGGACCCCACAACCTTTCAAGTGCGCAAGTTTAGCTGAAATCTAAAAGGCGGCTGCAGCAGCTGCTGCTTCCCACCCAAGCCAACAGGAAAAGGAAACTCACCACTGCTCACATTTCCGGGCTTGTCTAGGCATCGGAGCTCTCATAGTTTTAACCCCTCGAAGGAAAAAACCAAAGAAAGAAGGAAGGAAGTGGAGCCTTTTGTTGTGATCGGGGAACTGGAGTGAGTGAGAGCGCTTCAGTGTCCCCCCCACCCCACCCCATGAGAAACTGACAAGGACCAAGGCTTCCTTTTGGGCGGAGTCAGCTGCACAAGCATACAAGTGAACCCTTAAAAGGCAAAGTGTGCGCGTGGGCTGTTTTTTGTGCAGCTCCCTCATACTGGGTGTGTTAGGTGCGCTTTGCCAGTCGGGCACCCTGCACACGCTCAGAGACACTGTCGTCCTCAAAGAGGCTCTAAGTGCGGGGATTCTCTTTTCGTGTTTCCTCAACAGGGCTGCTGGTATGGTACTCTGCACGTGTTGAGAGACACGTGTAAGGCCCTAGGTCAGTGGTAGTAGAACACCTGCTTTGCATGAAGAAGGTCCCAGGTTCAATCCACAATGGCATCTCCAGGTAGGGTTGGGAGAAAACTCTGCCCGAAATCCTGGAGCGTCACTGCATGTTTTCTCCTAGCATACCTTTTTTTGTGCACATTATTTCGTTAGAGAACTACATCACGAAATTTAGAGAAGTGTGGATTTTGACAGACAGCTGCGTTTGTTTACATATTTTTTGGGAAGTGTGGATTAGGAAGGTTCACATTAAAATGTGGACTGCACCAACTGCCCGCCACTGCCCAATGTTCTGAATCAAACGGTCTATTCACTTCTGTCTCCAGTCAATCCTCCTAAATTAGAGGTGGCAGACCTGTAGCCCTCCTAACATTGTTGGACTCCAACTCCCATCAGCCCTAGCAAGGATGGTGGAAGTTGTAATCCAACAACTTCTGGAGGGCCAACAGGTTCCCCATCCCTGTTCTAAATTACTGTGGGGAAGTACGCATTGTAGTACTAGCAGCTTGACAAGACTGCCAAAGGTTAGAGCTGGAACTACTTCCTGAATCCTCAGGTCAAAATATAGTACTATGAAAAAAGAAAACCCAAGGTTTTATTACAGAAATGGAAACTGCAGGCATGTAGATGTGAATGAGAAAAAAAACACGCACGCACGCGCTACAGTATAACTTACTGCCAAAATATATTCTGCCCTAAAGAGTGGCACAGGCTTGAAAGGGGGACAGATCAGGCTTAGTTAGCTAATCGAAGTTGCTTCAGAAGTTCATTCCCATTAGGATACCGGACAGCTTCCAGCTCAGCAAGATATCAACCCGATCCTTCCCTGTCTTCTTGACTGGAAGGGCTGTAGCTCAGTGGTAGAGCATCTGCTTTGCATGCAGGTCCCAGGTTCAATCTCCAACAGCTCCTGGTTGGGTTGGGAAAGTTGCCCTGTCTGAAAACCTGGAGAGCTGCTGCCAGACAGTGCAGGCAGTACTGAGCTAGATGGACCAAAGCGCTGACTGGGTGTAAGACAGCTTTCCTGTGAGAGACTCAGGATGGGTATCACAGGTGTGGCCAGATGGCATTCAAGCAACGTGATCTTGGAACAGCATGGAGCAGCCTTTGCAAACCTGATGCCCCCTAGATGCTTTGGACAGCTCTGGGGAGATGTCATCCAAAACACCTGGAGGGCACCAGGTTGGCAAAGGCTGGCATGGAAATTCATCTTCTGGCATCAGCTGAAAGTGATTCCATTTGCATTTCAGCTGACAAAAAGCCAGCATGCTCTGGATTCTCTTTAGCCATGAGAGATGTAAGAGTTAAATAAAGAATAGTCCATCTCAGTCCCAGTCTGGATCTGTGTTGCAATTGCTTTTTAATATGCTATTAAACCTTTAAAAAAAAACAAAAACCCAACACAATGTTTTTTAACCTTTTTTTAAAGAAAAGTCTTCAGCTTTTAAAAAAAAATGTTTTAAAAGTTGTTTTGTTTTAATGTATTTTAATGTTTGTTTTTATGATGTTTTAAAGTGTTTTTAGTGCTTTTGTTTGCGCCCTGGGCTCCTGCTGGGAGGAAGGACAGGATATAAACCAAATAATAAATAACATCTCTAATACTGTGTGTTTCTACAGTTCAGTCACAATCCTCCCCCTTTTTAACAGCAAAATAACTGTGACCAACAGGAAGCAATAAAAAGAACTGAGCATGTAAAATGGAAATTTAAAGCAAATTATTTTTCAAATTATGTTCCAGTGGCATCTTACTCCATATCAGCTGAGCATACATTGCCATTCTAGTCCAAATTTATGCTGGACATGCAGATTTTACTCATATCATTTGGACATGCTTACTTATAAAAATGTCTGGAATTACGTTCTTAATAATCAACTTTTAAATGGCAAAATAACTGTGATCAACAGGAAGCAATAAGCAGAACTGGTGTGCAGGAAACGTTTAACTTGTTGCCAAGGACCTTTGCTGAACCTGTGAATAAACATGATTCGAGGATGTTGGCCATAGGGCAGGGCAGGGCATTGCTGGATAAAACAGTGCTTTATTAAGTGCCACTTAGAACCTCCGTTTTAATTCCGATTCCAGCTAACTGCATTAAAGCAATACAGCTCTAGAAAGCTCTAGTGGAAAAATACCAGACAATGGGTGGGGGAGTGTAATTCTGCTATGCCATAGGCAACCCAATTACGTCTGACTCCATTGCATTAAGGCAGCTTTCCCCAGCCTGGTGACCTCCAGATGCTTTGGATTACCACTCATAAGCCCCAGCCAGCTGAACTAATGGTGAGGGATGTCGGAAGTTGTCGTCCAAAACACCTAAAGGCCACCAGACTGGGGAAAAAGGCTGCAGTAAGGAAAGGTGGATCATTGCTTGGTGGGTTTTTACCCTTTTTAATATTGCATCTGTGATTTCACAGCTGAGAACATAAATATCAATGCATAATAAAAAAATGCAAATCTTACTGTGTGGATCATGACAAGTTATTCAGGATGGGGAAAACCCAAATGCCGAGAGCTCCAAAAGGACATCCCCAAACTAGGTAAATGGGAAGCTAAATGGCAAATGAAAGTTCAGAATATAAGTAAGCGTGAAGTGATACCGACTGGGGCAAATTAAATGAATCAGAACTTCTCATATGAATCTGATGAGCACTAAACTAGTTGTGACTGACTAGGAAGGAGATCTTTGGGTTGTTATTATTATTATTATTTTATGAATTGTTTTCCACATTAGTCTCAAGGGTTGTGGTGGTCAATTAAACGGAAACGCCCACTCAGTCTGTTGTGAGTGACAGAAAGAAGCAAATTCCATGCTGAGAATCATTAGGAAATGGACTGAAAATCATACCTTCTACTTCTGATGTTCAGGCTGTAATTTTGCTTATGCAGCCAAAACAGCACCACCCATCCACAAGAGGGAGGTGGCAGCAGGCTGGGAGGAACCCGAAAGTTAAGGAGGACAAAGCCTTGGGGTGGGACTCTAAAAGCAGCCCAGTGAGGACTGAGCATGCTCAGTGGCCATGGGATGATGACTGACTACCCAGTGAGGCAGAAAACGGGGAGGGGGAATGGAATGGAGTGACTGGAATCTTGAACAGGGAGCACTTCATGCTGCAACATTTTGTTACAGACCACATTTGTAAAGCCACATATTTCATTTTTTAAAAAAGGATTCTAGCCCTTATGGGTGCAGAGATATGTTTGAAAGTGAATGGGCAACACCTCTCGAGATCCCAGAAGGTGGAAGAGCGGATGTATAAGATTGTCAGTGCTTAGCAACTTGGAATTTAGTGTCCTCTAGAGTGGGGATTTAGCACTCTGAGCCTTCCCATTATTAGTAAAATCAAGAACAAATTATGCACAAATTGCAGAATAAATTATGTAATATAACAGAAAGGTGTATAATGTATACAGGTTGCAGAATCCAGCTTTTCCTGGTGGAGAATTTAGATTGCCTGGTCGCAGAAACTTTAAATTTTTAGCAGATAAAAACACGTCGCCCTGCGGTTTCAATCCTGGGTGTACCATTATATGAAATAAATAGATTTAGAAGTTATTTTTCCCCTTACACACTGATAATTCCCGTGATTTTTCCTTTCATGCTGAACACTGCATCTTTTATGATGGGAAGCTTGAGAGTTGGGTTTTTGAGCATTTATGTGCTGCATTCCACCATATGGATTCTCTCATGATTCAAAAGAGTCAAGTGATGAGAAAACCACTTCCCACACTGTGAACATTCATATGGTTTCTCTCTGGTATGGATTCTCTTGTGAACCACAAGAGGTGTCCTCTGACTGAACCTTTGCCCACAGTCCGAGCATTCGTACGGCCGCTCTCCCGTGTGGATTCTCTCATGTGTTATTAGGTCTTCTTTCCGGCCAAACTTTTTTGCACAGAACGAGCATTCATGAGGCTTCTCTCCTGTGTGTATCTTCTCATGTCTCAAAAGGGCGGAGTGATGAGAGAACCACTTCCCACACTGTGAGCATATATAAGGTTTCTCTCCGGTATGGGTTCTCTTGTGCCGAAGAAGATTTCGCTTCAAGCTGAAGCTCTTCCCACAGTCCGGGCATTCATATGGTCTCTCTCCAGTGTGTGTTCCCATGTGTGTGACAAGATTTGACTTCCTGTTAAAATTCTTGCCACAGTCCAAGCATTTATGTGGCTTCTCGCCCGTGTGAATTTTCTCATGCCGCAAGAGGGCGGAACGTTGTGAGAAACATGCCCCACATTGTAAGCACTGGTATGGTTTCTCTCCAGTGTGCGTCCTTTTATGCTCCGTTAGCTTTGAGCTGCTGCTAAAGCTGTTCCCACAGTGTGAGCATTTGTACTGTATCTCACTGCTGTGCACTTTTTGGTGGCTCAGAAGCCGAGAGCTGATGTTGAAGCTTTTCCCACAGTCAGAGCATGTGTACGGTTTCTCTCCTGTGTGGGTTCTCTCATGCTGAATGAGGTTCGACTTCTGGACAAAGCTTTTCCCACAGGCAGAGCATTTGTGAGGTTTCTCACCTGTGTGGATTCTCTCATGTCTCAGAAGGATGGAGCTCTGCAAGAACCATTTCCCACACTGCAAGCACTGATATGGTTTCTCTCCTGTGTGCACCCTTTGGTGTTCGGTAAGCTTTGAATTACTGCTGAAGCTGATCCCACACTGGAAGCATTTATACAGCTTCTCCTCACAGTGCACTTTTCTGTGGCTTCCAAGTTGAGAGCTGATAGGAAACCTTTTCCTGCACTCTGAACATGCGTATGGTTTCTCTCTTGCGTGGATTCTCTTGTGTTTACTAAGGTTTGTTTTCTGATGGAAGCTTTTGCCATACTGAAAGCATTTATGTTGCTTCTCCCCAGTGACCATTCCTTCAAGGATAACCAAGTGTGAACTCTCATGGAAACTTTCCTCGATGTTCCAGCATGTGGACAGATTTTCTCCCATGCAAGTTTCCTGATTCTCAAGAAGGTCAAAGCTCTGAAAGAGGCTTGGACTGCCTCCATTCCTCCCCTTGAGCCTACAGATTCCCTCTTGGAAGCCGCTTTCCTGGGCCCTTTTGTCACTTTCCTCTTGAAGGAAGGCTTGCTTTGATCTTGTCCCCACGCGCTTTTCCTGCTGACTTCCAGCCTTCCCTTCTAGCTCAGGAGCCTGGCAAAAATTCCCTTTGGCTCCTTCCAAAAATATTTCACTGAGGCTCATTTCCTCAGTTCTTCCCAGTCCATTCTCACTCTCCCATACTTGGCCGTCGCCTCCTAGAACAGAACAGAGAATCTTGCCATGAATCATATTCCAAACTGGAAAGAAGGACCAGGGTGGGTTGTGGCAGAACAGGGCAGCCTCTGTGATGATTATTAATTATATTTTTAACCCACCCTTCCTCCAAAGAGCATAGGGCAGCATATAGGGTTCTACGAGGGAGATGGGCCATAGCTCAGTAGTAGAGCACCTGCTTTGCATGCAGAAGATCCCGGGTTCAATCCCCAGCATCTCCAGGTAGAGCCGGGAGAAATCCTTGCCCGAAACCCTAGAGAGCCACTGCCAGTCAGTGCAGACAATACTGAGCTAGATGTACCAATGTCTGACTCAGGATAAGGGCAGCTTCCTATGTTTCTCAAGTCCAATATTTCAGCCCTATGAATCTTTACCAAAGTGGCTGGATTGCCCATCTTCCTCTTGCTTGGCTGCTGCTGTAAGCTGTATCTTCACAAAATCTGACAGATCCTCTTCCTGCTCTGACTTGGGGGTTTTAACAAATGCTTCCTCCAACAGCCTTGGCACCTAATGGGGAAAAAAACAGCAGTCATATTCTTCAAGACATGTTCATACAGCAGGGGTGGGTAACTTGTGGCTCTCTGGATGCTGCTGGACTGCGACTCCCATCAGCCAGGCTTGCTGGGGCTGAATTGGTAGTTCAGCAACATCTGCAGGGCTGCAGGTTAGGGCCATACATATTTGGGATACGGGCTTGGATCCAAAGATAAGGAAGTTCATGGAAAGGACATTTCGTGCCTCTCCTACCTCCAGGAGACACCTCCTTCCCCACAAAAAAAGCTTCTCTGGAAAGTCCTCCTGAACAATGTGGGCTTATTTTTTATTGTTTATTTATTGAATTTCCATCCCACCCTTCCTGCTGAAGGAGCCCAGGACAGCAAACACATCATCAAAACAGTTTTACAACAAAAAGAACACTGTAATTGCATTTTTGAAGTGTTTTTAACTGTTTTTAGAAAACAGTTTTTCTGTTTTTTTTAGAAAACAGCTAAAAACACTTCAAAAACACAATTACAGTTAAAACACTCTAAAATCACAACTACAGTTAAAAATGTCCCTCCCCCTAAAAAAACAACCATACAATTACAGTTAAAAACTTTCTTCCATCCAGTGATCTTCAGGGTTGCCAGGAACAGTCCCCTTCAGCCATCAAATGCCTGGGTAAATAGGAATGTTTTCAAATTTCTCCCAAAAGTCAACAGTGACGGAGACAGAGGAGACAGACATAGCTCACTGGGGAAGGCATTCCACAACTGAGGTGCCACCAGTGAAAAGGCCCTGGATGGGGTACAGAGGGCTTCTGGGAGAAGGGGGCAAATCACGCAACACTAGCTTTTGATCCCAAGACCAGCTATCTTACAAAAGTTCACAAAAAGAAACCTTAGTGACACCTCCTACCTCCAGCAGACCTGCACTTCCAAAAGGCTTCTCTGGAGAGTCAGAGATGCCTTCCTGATCAACATGGCTTGGGTACAAGGGCTGCTTGTTGGGAGGAAAAGGGAATCGCCCAAACTCAGGTCCTGCTTGCAGGCTCCCCACATGCATCTGGTTGGCCACTGTGAGAACAGGATGCTGGGCTAGATGGGCCGCTGGCCTGATCCAGCAAGTTCTTCTTATGCTCTTATGTTCGTATGTTCAGCCTTGGATCCTAAGGCAAGTTAACTTATGGAGGTTCATGGAATTAAACTTGTCTGTTTTGGAACGGATACAACGTGTGGGGCTTTTTAGTTTAGAGAACAGGCAAGCAAGGGGGCACATGACAGACACATATAAAATTATGCATGGTGCAGAGAAAGTGGAAAATATTAGATCTTGGGGACACCCAAGGAAGCTGAATATTGGAAGAGGCAGGACAGCCAAAAGAAAGTACTTTTGCACTTTCCACAGCTAAATAATGGAATTCGCTCCCACAAGAGGCAGCGATGGCCACCAACATTGATGGTTGTAGAAGAGGATTAGACAAATTTACGGAGGCTAACAAGAGCCCTGCTGGATAACCACGCCAGGAGCCTGCTACTAGTTGTGATGGCTATGTCCTACCTCCACTGTCGGAGGCAGTATACTTCTAAATACCAGTAGCTGGGAAGCCGAGGTGAGGGAGAGTGCTCTTGCACGCAGGTCCTGCTTGCAGGTTTCCCATAGGCATCTGGCTGGCCACTGTGAGGATGCTGGACTAGGAGGGCTTTTGGCCTGATCCAGCAGGACTCTTCTTTAGTTTTTACATTCAGGAGGGCCCCTCACCCCTGCAGAGAGGTGAAAGGAGTGACATCTTTTCCTGCTGATGCTCTACCACTGAGCTAGGACTCATCTTGAATACTGTGTCCAGTTCTGGTCTCCGCACTTCAAGAAGGATGCAGACAAATGAACAGGTTCAGAGGAGGGCAACAAAGATGATCAGGGGATGGGAAACAAAGCCCTATGAGGAGAGACTGAAAGAACTGGGCATGGTTAGCCTGGAGAAGAGAAGACTGAGGGGAGATATGATAGCACTCTTCAAGTACATGAAAGGTTGTCACACAGAGGACGGCCGTGATCTCTTCTCGATCATCCCAGAGCGCAGGACACAGAATAATGGGCTCAAGTTGCAGGAAGCCAGATTTCGACTGGACATCAGGAAAAACTTCCTAACTGTTAGAGCCATATGACAATGGAGCCACTTACCTAGAGAGGTAGTGGGCTCTCCGACACTGGAGGCATTCAAGAGGCAGCTGGACAGCCATCTGTCAGGATTCAGGGATGCTTTGATTTGGATTCCTGCACTGAGCAGAGAGTTGGACTCAATGGCCTTATAGGCCCCTTCCAACTCTACTATTATATGATTCTATGATTCTGTGATCCCTTCCCTGAACAGGTTGTAATATTAAGCAGTTTATAAATTTCTCAAATAGATAAAATTGCCCAAACTCTCACCTTTTGCGCCTCTCTCTCTGGCTCACACAGTCCAAGGAGGAAGTTCTCTGCCAGGGTCACTGCCTGGGTGCAGCTCTCAGGGTTACGTTCCCTGACCCAACTCTGCATTTCCTGGGGCAGGATGGTCAGGAATTGATCCAGGATCACCAGCTCCAGGATCTGCTCCTTGGCGTGTTGCTCGGGCTTCAGCCACCGACAGCAAAGCTCCCAGAGCTGGCTGAAGGCCTCTCGGGGGCCCTTGGCTTCCCGATAACAGAACTGCCTGAAGCGCTGGCAGCACATCTCCACACTGATGCCGCCTTCCTCGTCCAGAATCTCGTCCTTCACTTTCACAGAAGAATCAAAATGGCTGCCATCTTGGCGGTTTCCTCCACTCTGGCCTGGAGATGCTGGAGTCCCACCCATGCCTCCAGGCCAGAAGGAGGGCTCAACTCGTCCCTCAGAAGCCACTTTCAAATCCTTCACATCTTCTCCTGACTGCGGCTTGGGCATCTGCGGCTGCCTCAAAGCCAGACGGGGGGGCTGCATCGACTTCAGAAATGCCTGCCACTGAGCATCCCAGGGCTGCCACTGCAGCCCCTCTTCCACTTCCTGCTTAATAGGTGGCGACGGTGCTCCAAATGGGATGATGCAAGAGGCTATTCCTGCCGCCTCCCATCTCTCCCCTTGGGTTGCTCTCACTGGATCCTGGTCCTCTTCCATTTTTGTTCCTGGTGGCAGCTCTTAATCTGGAAAGGGATGTTAAGAACGTAAGAAGAGCCCTAGTGGATCAGGCCAAAGGCCCATCTAGTCCAGCATCCTGTTTACACACAGATGTCCCAATGGAAAGCCCATTAACAGGATCTGATGGCCACAGAACTCTCCCCACTTGTGATTCCCAGCAACTGGTATGCAGAGGCATACTGTGTCCAGCGGTGGAGGCAGAGCCATAACCATTGTGGCTAGCACCCATTGATAGCCTTATCTACCATGTTTTTATAATGGGCGCAATGGATTTTATTCAGTTTTATATTATATCTTATAGTACTGTTTATATTGTATGCTATGTTGTGAGCCACCCTGTGCTCTGGTCTGCAGGAAGGGCGAAGTAGAAAAACTCTGAAATCAATCACTTTAACAACAGTGCCATACATTATACAGTGCCATACATTATATTGTTGTTGTTATGTGCCTCCAAGTCAATTACAACTTATGGCAACCCCATGAATCAGTGACCTCCAAGAGCATCTGTCATGAACCACCCTGCTCAGATCTTGTAAGTTCAGGTCTGTGGCTTCCTTTACGGAATCAATCCATCTCTTGTTTGGCCTTCCTCTTTTTCTACTCTCTTCTGTTTTTCCCAGCTTTATTGTCTTTTCTTGTGAATCAGGTCTTGCATTACATTACTGCAATGAAAACAACGCTTGGGCCAAGCTGGAAAGGACTTGTGTGTGGAAGGACTGTGACAGTAGTGGGACGCCTTTGGCCCTCCTGATGTTGGCTGAACTACAATTCCCATTATCCCAAGCTGGTGGCTATGCTTGCTGGGGCTTGATGGGAGCTGTAGTTCTGTAACATCTAGAGGGCCAACGGTTCCCCACTCCTGGACTATGTGTTCTATTCAGTCCCCCAGATTTCTTAACTGTATTTTATGCATTTTTATCTCTTTCAACGCTTTTTGTGTTTTTTACGTGTGTGATTTTCCTGTGAGCCGCCCTAGTGACCTTTTGTAGGGGTAGAAGGGCGGGATAGAAATATTTCAAATAAATAAATAAATAAATAAAACAACCGCCCTAGGCTCCTACTGGAAGGGCAGGATATAAATCTAATAAATAAATAATAATAAATAAAACAACAAGGTGCCACGAGCCTTTTTTGCTGCCCTCGCAATGGGGGTTGCTATGGGGTGGGCAGGATCTGTCGATCTACCTCTCCTCCTTCCTGGCTTCCAGCCACATAAATTTCCACCCTCCCAATTTTTCCTTCTCCGCCCAAACCCTTCCCTTGTAAATTCACCTGCTCGGGGCTCCTTTTGCATTAGAAACCCCGCCCCGCCCCTAGAACCGGCAGCCTCCAGAATTGCTCCAACGATGGGGTGGGAAGGAAGCGGAGAAATGTGTCTCATCAGGAAGGAAAAGACGGCAGGAGAGGAAGGCAGCTTTGCATTTTACAAGTCCCCTTCTCCCATTTTCCCCCGGCCCTTCGCCTTCTTTCCTTGGGCCTCTCTCGGCGTGAGAGCTCCGCCTGCACGTTTTTAACCCCGTCCGCCCCTTTTGCAAAAAGCCGCCCTGCTCTAATTTCCAAACCACCTTCGCTGAGAGAACGCGGAGTGTTGCCTCGAGAATTAGTAACTAGGCAGGATTGCAGTCCATGTCTTCTCAGAAGTAAGCTCCATTGAGTTCAATGGGACTTACTCCCAGGTAAGTGTGTATTGGATTGCAGCCTAGGGCCACATTCACACTGTACATTTATTCCACTATAAATTCCAGCTTGCTTTCCCCCAAAGAATGCTGGGAAGTGTAGTTTGTGAAGGGTGCTGAGAGTTGTTAGGAAAGCCATACTCCCCTTGCAGACCTGCAATTTTCAGAGTTCTCTGGGGAGATCCCATGCGGGAAACTATAGCTCCGTAAGGAGTCCTTGGGGAAAACGCGTAATTGTTTAAAGGAATAATAGTGGAATAAATGTACAGTATGAATGTGGCCTAAGAAAGGGCCTGTAGCCAGAGCTTGGAAAAGTTACTTTTTGAACTACCACTCCCATCAGCCCAATCCAGTGGCCATGCTGGCTGGGGCTGATGGGAATTGTAGTTTAAAAAAAGTAACCTTTCCAAGCTCTGCCCGTAGCCCAGTGGTTAAAGCATCTGTTCTGCATGGAGGTCCCTTTCAGGGTGATTTATTGAATTTTGTGTGTCTCTCTCTACAAGGGGAGTTTTTAGACACAGCTAGCACTCCATGGGAGGCTGCTCACTGGGGCAAGGGGGGGCACAGCCCGACCACTATTTTTACTTCTACTATTCCAAAGCATTAAAGCCCTGTTAAATTTCATTCTGTTGTTTTCAGCCCAATGCTCTAGCGCCTATCAAGATCCCTTTGAAGTTTGCTTCTGTCTTCCAAAGGATTTTGTTTCTGTTATAATTGTGAACCTCTCTGTGTAAGAATCAACAGTATCTCTAACTTTATTTCAAGGAGGCTTCAAGTTCTCTGATGTGCCAGGAATTTCTATTTGCATAGATCAGCCTTTCCCAACCAGTGTGCCTCCAGATGTTGTTGGACCACAACTCCCATCTTTCCTGACCATTGGCAATGCTGGCTGAGGCTGATGGGAGTTGTGGTCCAACAACATCTGGAGGCACACTGGTTGGGAAAGGCTGGCATAGATTATCATTCATTGGTGTGATTTCACTGAGGTGGTAAATCTGTATGTAGATTGTACCACTGCAGGAGGGAAATCACATCAATGAGTGATCATCCATGCAAATGGAAATTCCCTGCACATAGAAATCTAGAGCAGGGTTCTCCCAGTCTACATTTCTCCTTTTCAGGCTAGTTTCTATGTGTGGGGAATTATTTTGTTTAAGGTGGAACACTGAATCACATAATAATTTGTTTTGTATTCTTGACAAGGAGCTGTCTACAAACACATTCAGCGCTTCACTGAAAAATAAGCCACATTGATCAGAGATTTGGGAAACATTGCTCTAAGTCATTTGTGTGGATAGAAATTCAGGTGTATATAAAATGGAGATAAGGGCAATGTATCTACAGTTCAGGATGCTTTCAGCCAGTCCAAGGAACATATGTGATAGAATACCCAGCATGGGTTAAATTCATAGAACTCTCCTGCCTAAAGAAGCCGAAGAAAGGAATTTTAGAATGTAAGATAATAAGGCCCGCCCTCATTTCCTGCCCACTAGGGAAAGCCGGTCTATTGTACAATACAATTGGAAGCTGCAAAGGTGCTGTAGAAAAATGATGTTATTCATAAAAAGTCTCTTAATGCAAACTTTTCCTCCCAGGCAATTATTCATTCTTTCTTTTTCAATTTAATATTTTTGTATAATAAGAAAAACACAGCAATAGAAAAAATAATAAAATAGAACTTAGTAATATCCAGCTAATTAATGAGAAGACATGATTCACTAGAAAAGACCATAATGCTGGGAAAAACAGAAGGGAGCAGAAAACAAGGAAGACCAAACAAGAGATGGATTGATTCCATAAAGGAAGCCACAATATCTGAACTTACAAGATCTGAACAGGGTGGTTCACAACAGATGCTACCAGAGGTCGCTGATTCATAGGGTTGTCATAAGTCATAATTGACTTGAAGGCATACAATACTCAGAGAGTAGACCAATTTAAATTAATATATTTAGTTCTATCCATTAATGGGTCTACTCTGAGTAGGACTTCAGTTCATACATTATATATCTATCCCTGATTCAAATTTTCAGATGGCTTTTATAGCAGTGGACAAGAAACATAAAGTGGGATATTATCTCTCATTTTATTACTCAGAAAGTTTATAAATAACACCCGTCTTTCAATGAACTCATTTTCCTGGACGTTCTTTCCAGCCCTTGCTCAATATGTTAACTTAAATAATAATGCTCTTTCCCAGATTTTACTCAGCCATTTTGAGCTGGGAGTTGGATTTAAAGCCTTCAAATAACACTCAAGACATATTTGTGCACTGATCCATTCTTTATGCAATTATTCATATTTTATCTTCTGTGGCAAGGGAAGATTGCAATTGGATGACAGCCCAAATATTTTTTTTTTAAAGAATCTTTCTTGCACCATCCTCCCTAGAAACCACTTTAGGAAGTTGCAAATAAACAACTGAATGAAAAACATTTTTTTTAAAAAATTCTGCAATGAGTTCATAAACCTAAATGAAAAAAAAAGTTGATAAATTTAAATTGCTAAACGCTCTCATCAGCTCTGGGCAGGTAACAACAAAACAACTATTAGAAACAAATATATGTTGTATATGATAGGTTACATAAAACATAATAAAATTGAAAATATGTAGTAAAAAGGCAGGGGAATGGATTTTTTTGCAGTGATATATATTTTCATCAGTAGGGTTTGGAAAAATCATCTATCAAGTTCCTAAGTGCCAACATCAAATATGCATTAACCTGGACCCAAATTGGCTCATCATTATTCCCTCTATTTCCAATGTTCCTGCTAGAAGTGCTTACATAGCCACAAAGCCACCATCTACCCACAACAGGTGGATATGAGCAGGCTTGGGGCAACCCCAAGGTTTCCAAAAATCCAGAAAAGAGAGCCAGTATGGTGTAGTGGTTAGAGTGTCAGACTGGGACCTGGGAAACCAGGTTTCAAATCCTCGCGCGCCATGAAGCTCACTGGGTGACCCTGGCTGCCTCCCAGCCTAACCTACCTCACAGGATTGTTGTGAGGAAAAAATCAGGAGGGGGAGAATCATGTTTGTATGCTCCCTTGAGCTCCTTGGAGGAAGGGTAGAATATACATGTAGTAATAAATAAATAAGTAAATACAAATTTTAAAAAATCAGGGAGGGGGAAGAATCCCCCCAAATAGCCCAACGAGGACTTGTCACATCTACATCACACATTTAAAGCACATGGCTTCTCCCAAAGAGCTACAATTTCCAGCACTCTTCACAAACTACAGTTCCCAGCACTGTTTGAGGGAAGCCATAGTGCTTTACAGGTATGGTTGGATTTGACCTCTGAGTGTGATCAGTGGCCAGGAAATGTTGACGATCGGTGGTGGGGAGGAAAAGAAAATGGGGGAGGCGGAGGGGAGAATGGAATGGAATGCAGTGGCTAGAATCTTTAACAGCACATTACTCCGTCTGTGGCAATGTTTTGTTTCAGGCCCCATTTGTTTATCTGGTGAACAGTCTGCAGGTAAAAGAAGCGGAAGAACAGTGAGGTGGTAGAATTGACTGTATCTCTCTCGACTGCAGGTGTTGGAATCACATTTTTAATGCACCTGGTGTTAAAATAAAAAACACAATATATCTGCAAGTAGAAAGCTAGCAGGGCAGGGAATGGGCTAGCCTAAAACCTTTCTCCCTACTAGCTTTCTACTTGAAGGAAAGTGAAGTATTCCCCACCCCCATGAAAGACCACTGAACCATGGGAAACATCATTTGGAGGTTGCAGCCACCAGTTGTGGGCAAAGCCAAATCTGATGGTGGGTACAGCCAACATTGAACTTGCAGCAGAACTTGCAGCATTGTCTAGCTTTTTCACCCTCTGTGCTTCCCCACCCTCCCTCTCCCTCCCTCCCCCTCTCCCTCCCCCTCCCCCCCCCCTCTCTCTCACACACACACACACAGAGGGGGGGAAGATTACCAGTGGGGTGGTCAAGAAAGCAAGAGTAAACCCACATGTTCAAAGAGCCAGATGACTCCAAGGGCCACAAGGCATTAGGCTCAGGGCCACAGGCTCTCTTTTTACTTTCTCAACTACAGGTTCGTAACACTGCCTGGGGGAATATCGGCTAAGGAAGGGATCCTGTACTGGGGAAAACAAACAGAAGAGGGAAGAACTAAGCACCCTCTCCCATTCGCCATTTCTGTACTGCAAATCGCCCCCTCACACAACTTTACAGCCTGTTCTGCACTTACACCATCTTCTCTCCTAAGAAAGTCTGAGCTCCTTTCCCAGTAGGAAACGTTTATACTGGTTCAACCACTGAATGAGTCTCCTTGTGCTTCAGGAGCCACACTTTCTGACAGAAGCTTTCCCCCACAGTCCGAGCACAGGAACACATTCTCTCAAATGTGCGTCCGCTTGTGCTGCATCAGCCTGGATCTCCGGCTGAAGCGTTTCCCACAGGCGAGGCACGGATGCGGCCTCTCCCCGATGTGCACCTTCTTATGGTTGATGAGGTTAGAGCTGGAAATGAAGCTTTTTTCACAGCTGGAACACCTGTACAGCTTCTCTCCCGTGTGGATGTTTTTATGTTCAGTAAGATTGGAACTCTTGCTGAAGCTTTTCCCGCACTCTGAGCACTTATAGGGCTTCTCTCCTGTGTGCGTCCATTTGTGATGGCTCAGGTTGGACATGGAAATGAAGCACTTCTCGCACTCAGAGCATTTGTACAGCTTTTCTCCCGTGTGAGTCCCCTCGTGAATGACTCGATCCGACCTTTGGCTGAAACTGTTCTCGCAGTAAGAGCATTTAAAGGGCTTCTCCCCTGTGTGCACCCGGATGTGCCTTATAAGGTGTGAGCTGGTGCTGAAGTTTTTCCAGCACTCGGCACATTCATATGGTTTCTCCCCCGTATGGGTCCTCCAGTGTATACTGAGGGCCGATTTCTTGTTGAAGCTTTTCCCACAGTCTGAGCACCTGTACGGTTTCTCTCCAGTGTGGATTCTCTCATGAATAGTAAGGGATTCTTTCCGACTGAAGCTTTTGCCACAGACAGTGCAGTCATAGGGCTTCTCCCCTGTGTGGATTCTCTCATGTTTAAGAAGGTGTGCCCTGCAACTGGAGATCTTCCCACAATAGGAGCATTCATAGCACGTTTCTCCCATGGGCATCTTGCAATTCTTAGGAAGGTCAATGCTTGGACCAAGGCTTTCTCCACAGTTGGTGCCCATCTGTTTTCTCCTATAACTAAGGATTTCCCCTTCAGTTGTAGGCTCAAGTAAGCGTGGCTCTCCTTCCTTACAAAGAAAAGCTTGTTTTGCTGTCCTCCCTGCATGGTATTTGAGGCATCTTTCTGCTCCCTGCTGATTTCCTGATACCTCTCCCCTCTCATTAAACAGCAAGATATTCCCCAGGTCGTTTCCTAATAATCTCTCCTTGAGTTCCACTTGCTGAGGTCTTCCTGACTGATGGCATTTCTCCAGTTTTGCCCTTGCTTGTTCATCACCTGTTGGAGTAACCAAACTCTCATGAGACATATCCCCAACTGGAGAGCAAGAACATCTTACAAGAAATAAAGGTTTTTTTGTTAGGGGGTGGGGGAGAGACACACAAATGGCATATTAATAGTACAACTCCCTGTTTCATATACAGGATCTATATTGCAGAAGATGCAATACCTCCCTTGTTGGAGACAGTGTGCCTCTGAATACCAGTTGCTGGGAATCGTAAGTAGGGAGAGTGCTACTCTGGGTCTGCTTGTGGGCTTCCAGTAGGCATCTGGTTGGCTCCTGTGAGAATGGGATGCTGGACTAGATGAGCCTTTGCTCTGATCCGGCAGGGCTCTTCTTATGATTTACTTATTTATAAAAATATTTATGTAGCACCCTCTCGCAAAACATCAGGGTGGTACACAGCAACATAAAAACATTTCAAAGCAGAACAAAACAGAACATTAAAATGACTGGCTACTAAAAAAAACATTTATACAGCTTAACAAAAAGCCTTCAAGAGACACTGAATATGTTCCTGCTCAAGCACTTAAGTGAGCTTCTTGGGTTGGCAAGGACAGGAGCCAGGTCTCCCCCGCCTAAATCCAGCACTCTAGCAAATGCCCCACACTGGTTTGATGCTTACCCAGCAAGTTGGCCTTCCCATCACCCTTGTCCTTGGCCTCCATGGGCAGCTTGATCAAGTCAGTGTCTGAGAGATCCTGCTGCGAGTTGAGGCACTGAGTTGACAGGTTTCCCGAATGCCTTGGGGCCTGCAACAGAAATGGGGATGCAATACAGGTGACAAAGGGATGTTGTAGCAACTGAAAAGTCCTGCATAGCTCAGGTCCCTCCAAGCCAAACACAGACATGTGTGGCAGACACCCAGGCCCCATAGGGTCCAGGAAACGCTGCAGCATCAAAAGGGACTTGGCCACACAAAAAAACTGCAACGCTGGTTCATCTCTCCAGAAAGGGAGTTTGTATGCTGGGAAAAGATGCCCTTTCACCATTTATAATAAACACTGTTTAACCACTATTTAGGCTTTCAAACTCCATTCCCAGGCCACATTTGCACTATACATTTAAAGGAGTATTATACCACTTTAACAGTCTTGGCTTCCCCCAAAGAATCCTGGGAAGGGTAGTTTGTGAAGGGTGCTAAGAGTTGTTAGGACAGAGCATCACAGAGCTACAATACCCAGAGTTCCCTGGGAAGAAGGATTGGTTGTTAAACCACTTTGGATGGCCAGTTTTTTCTAATGTACACATTTTTGCAAAACAATTTCCCCTAATAGAATGCATGTTTGTATGTTATTTTCACTAATAGATAGTTTATATGCACACCTTACCCTAGTATATGCATATTTCCTTCCCAGAGTTTCCTGGGAAGAAAGAGTGATTGTTAAACTATTTTGGGAATTGTAGCTCTGCGAGGGGAATCGGGATCTCCTAACACATTCCCAGGATTCTTTGGAGGAAGCCATGACTGTTAAAGCGGTATGGTGCAGATATGGCCCCAGATTGCGATTTGGGAGTGTGGCCTTCCACCTGTCACGTGGCACAACTAGTTCCTTACCTCATGGGGCCCATCGGCCTTCCCGGAGCAGAATTTCCCAAACGGCGGGTGCCTCAACTCTGCATCCAGCATCTCCTCCTTCATTCTCACAGAAGAATCCCAGGCTTCGCTTCTGACACCTGGCAGTGTTTGTGTCACACACGCTCCTCCATACCACTGCCTGGAACCAGATGCTCCTTTGATGGAGGCCCCAAATTTTTCAGCTTCCTCTCCAGACTGGGACCCTGTCAGCAGTGGCGTTTCACCATCCTGAATGAGAGGACGGTGCTGATTTTCTAACCCCTCGTCTGAGTCTCGCTTAAGTTCTTGGGGAACTGACACAACTAGAAACTCTTCTGCAGTTCCAGCTTGGACAACATGATGCTCTTTTTTCCATGCCCTAAATCTCTCCCTCTGTTCAGGTTGTGCAGGGTCCCACGCCTCCATTTCTGTCTCCGACTGTTGCCTCCAGTCTGGAGAAGAAATCCAATGTTAGTAAGTGTAAAGCAATAGAAAGTGATGAACAAGTATACCCTTTCACATACCATAACAGTACAAGTGGAACTTGCAATGAAATACTGCAGGGTGGCGTGCTCCTAATAAAGATGTCAGCCAGCCATGCCTCCTTCCAGGATACTCCATTCCATCCCCTCCCCTCCCAATTTTCTGTCTCCCCCCCCCCCAACAGTCAGCCAGCCATTCTCTGGTCACGGAACCATTCCTAGAATTCCTAGCAGTCAATCCTTCTTCCTAGGGAGCTCTGAGAATTGTAGCTCTGTGAGAGGGATAGAGAGCCTCCTACCCACTCTCAGCACTCTTAACAAATGACAGTTCCTAGGATTGTTTGGGGGAGACCATGACTGCTTAAAGTGGTGTAAGAATGCTTAAAATGTATGGTGTGGATGTAGCCTTAAAAGGTAGGAAAAAACCTTCCCAAGGGCCTAATGATTACACTCCACTCATGGAGTCCTACCTGGCCTTATTTTTGTATTGTTTTATCACTTTTGAATTTGCCACCCTGTGCAGCGGGATCAGTGTTAAGAATATAAGGACATAAGAGAAGGCCTGCTAGGTCAGGCTAAAAGCCCATCTCTAGCATCTTGTTCTCTCAGTGGCCAACCACATGTCCCTGGGAAGCCCACTAGCAGGACTTGAGTGAAATAGCACTCTCCCCACTTGTGTTCCCCAGCAATTGGTATTCAGAGGCATACTGCCTCCGACAGTGGAGGTAGAATATAGCCATCATGGTTAGCAGCAATTTCAAAGCAGACACAGCTTGTAAAGTGCTTGCGAATCACAAAGCTGTGTACATTGGAAGAACAACTCCATTAAAAGGCACATACAGAAATCCTTGAGAGTGGAAGGTAGGCACACTCCTCTGCTTTGGCTTCATCATTTCCAGTACTGAGCCTGTGCAGATGCAGCCCATCTCATGTCTGTTTGCATGAAGCATAACATATCCTTGGCACCCAGAAGGATCCAGATTCAATCCTTAGCATCTAGGAACATAAGAAGGTGCCTTATACCAAGTCAAACCATTAGAAGGTCTAGCTCAATATTGTCTACACTGACTGGCAGCAGCTCTCCAGGGTATCAGACAAGAATCTTTTCTGAGATATACCAGGGACTGAGCCTGGGACCTTCTGCATGCAAAGTAGATACTCTACCACTGAGCTACAGCCCTGTCTCCAATGTAAAGTATGCTCAGACAGGGCAGTTAGGAAATACCACTCCCTACCTGGGACCTTTGTCAGGGGCAGCCAGAGTAGCAGGCTAGATGGGTACAGTCAGTAAGCAGCTGGTGGGGAACCTGTTTGGCCCTCCAGATGTTGCTGGGCTCCAACTCCCTTCAGCTCCAGCCAGCATGACCAGTGGTGAGGGATGATGGGAGGTGGAGTCCAGCAACATCTGCCGGACTACAGGTCCCCCCTTCTTGATACAAGACACAATCAGCCCTTAATTTCAGTTCTGTTCTTTCCTCTTCTCTCCTTCCTTGAATCCAGGATTGTTCCCCTTGCTTTAATTCACCCAGTCTTTGCATTGATGCATCTCACACACACACACACACACACACACACACACACACGTCCTTCTCACCTGTTTAGGATGGCAATTCCACGAAGGGCTTTCTTACTAGAGAGGAGGAACAGCAAGGGGCTTACTTGAACACACTCTTTTTACAATATCTGGCTGATCCACTCTAGGCACAGAGAGCTCTGTGCACTTAACCCTTGAGACTCTGACAAAAAAGCAAGCACAGATCCAAAAAAGGGGAGGGGGTATTCTAGCATATTTTAGGTTATGGAGAAGGGCTGTAGCTCTGGGATAGAGCTTCCGTTTTGCAAACAGCAGGTCCCAGGTTCAATTCCCCACCACCCCAGCTAGGGAGAGATACCCTGACCAATGGTTCCCATACTTTTTCCTCCCCACAAAACACTTGAAAATTGCTGACGGCCTTGTGAACCACTTAGTGATTTCTTTGGCATCTTTTAGCAATTATAATGTACTGTGCGAGATGCTGAATGCTTTTCAATTGCATTTTTATTGCTTCTTTGATTCTTTTTATATCACACTTTATTGTATTTTGATTTGGATTCCATGGCATTCAAATTGTAGCATCATAAAATGCAACATGAGATAAAAGAAGCAATACAAAGAATACAATTAAAGAATCAATGTGAATATTTCATGCAGACCCACAGTGGACCACTGCTGGTCCACGAACCACAGTTTGGGAACCCCTGGTGTAGACAGTACAGAGCTAGATGGGACCAACGGTCTGACTCAGGATATGGCAGCTTTCTATCCTAAGATTTCATAAAACAGGGACAGGCTTTTAAAATTGTCCTACAAAGGACCACTGAGCAGCCCTTCCCCTTTAGGATTAACTGTCCCTCCTCTGTCTGCTACTTTGCATCCCCTGTCTTCCACTGCTAGTTTAAAAATGGGGTGGGGCAACCGTCTGCAGGGCTGTTGAACCTGTGGCCCTTCCCAACGTTCTTGGCCTTCAGATCTCAGCAATCCCTCCAGCTTAGGGTTGCCAGGCTCAGGGCCTGAGACTGATCCTGTATCTTTAGGAGAAGAGAAAGTCAGCCAAGTGCAGGTGTTCTTGCAACTCTGTAATGGGAAAAACCACAAGGTGGAATTCTCCCTTCCCCCTGCACAACTTTTAAAGATACAAAAGACCTCTTGGAGGCTGGGCCTGGCAACCAAGAGGTCTTCTGTATCTTTAAAAGTTGTGCAGGAGGAAGGGAGAATTCCACCTTGTGGTTTTCCCCAAGTGTTGCAAGAACACCAGCACTTGGCTGACTTTCTCTTCTCTTAAAGATACAGGATCAGTCTCAGGCCCTGAACCTGGCAACCCTACTCCAGCTCCCATGAGTCCAGGCAGCATGGCTAGTGGTTAGGGTGGGATGATGGGTGTTCTAATCCACCAGCTTCTGAAGGGCCACAGGTTTAGGGAATGGCCACAGCTAGGGCTGGGCAAATATGACAGTTTTGGTTTCTCTCAGTTTCTCATTTTTCCAATTTTAAGTTCGGTTCTCCATCTTTCCACATCAGTTTGCAACATTTAGTAAAAGTGTTCTCATTAAAATTCATCAAGATAGTAGTGCAATTTTCTTCTAATATACACATTTTTGTATGCAATTTTTCCTTATATACACACTTTTGCAAAGCAATTCCCCCCTATATAATACATTGTTGTATGTTATTTTTACTAATATAGAGATTTATACATACCTTACCCTAGTATATGCATTTCTGTATGCAACACTTGACTAGAGAGCTGCCTGTATTGCAAAATTAAAATAAGTGCAGATTTCGAAGGATGACTGTGTTTCGGTTCACATATTGTTTCAGAAAGTGTGAATCAGGTAAGTTTGTCTTTAAATGCAAATTGAATCAAATTTCTTCCCTATCCCTAGACATAGCTCAGTGGCAGAGCATCTGCTTTGGATACAGAAGGTCCCAGGTTCAATCCCTGGTTTCTCCGGGTAGGGCTAGGAGGAAAGACCTCTGGTTTGAAACCCTGGAGAGCTGGACAAGTCACAGGGCAATATATATACATTGTATTACCTTAGCATTACTACAAAATGAAAACCAGCAGTTTTTTTTTTGTTTTTTTGTTTTTTAAAAAGACCCATTCACAATTTCAGCAGGACACCTGGGCATGTTTCTTCTTCCAGATTTCATTCCAGTGAGGGGTGATATTAGAATGGCTCACTCAAAATTATTTCCTATTGCTAATTTTTTGTTTTGTTTTGAGGGTCACCACTGTTGAGAAGCTTTAATCACAAAGATAGGTGGCACCAAATGTTAGCAGATGGATGAACGCTTCATTTGACAATTCTGGGTATTCTTTACCAACTAAAATCCAAAACATTAATAATGTTAGTGGCTGAAATTGCACTTTTAAGCTTGTGTCACAAAAGACCTCAGGGAATTATTTCTGCAGCTAATATCTTAATTCCAGCAGCTCTGTGTCCACAGTAAATGGTGATTGTATCTACTGTACGATGATTATGAACTGCCTTCAAGTCGATTCTGACTTATGGTGACCCTATGAATAGGGTTTTCATGCACCTTCACAAAAATCTTTGGGGAAATAGACAGTGTACTTAGTAACCTAAATTTTGCTTCCAGGACGATTATATTTCCCCATGTCATTGGTGTCAACATGCACCACGACCACTGACACCTTCTCAGCACTAGGTTATCAGCTAGGTTATCTAGACAATGGGCAACATCCTCAGCCTTCACGCCAGGCAGGCAATTCACTCTGCACACAGTGGCGTCACTAGGGTTGGTGTCACCTGGTGCGGTAACTCATGGTGTCACTCCCATGGACCTCCTCCCATACCAGACCATACAGAATCCTTAGTAATGTTTTTTGTACTAATGTTACTCGTAAATCGTAATTCCTGTATATCACTGAATGTAATGGCAATAGTAGTGATATAAACAACTAGCAAATTTAAAATTACACCTTTAAATTACAATATCATACGCACAGCTCAAATGCTTGCTCTTATCACTAATGGGAGTTAATTATCTCGCAGATGCCCATAGTAAATTTTCAGATACTTTCAGACCCTCAGCAATTTTCAAGTGGTCTATGCAGAAGAACAGTTTGGGAACCCCTGGAATAAGACACCTGCTTATGTCCCTATGCTGCTCTCTCCCCCCATTGAGGTGCCTGGGATGCATGCGTGTGGACATACCTCCTTACAATTATGGAAAGTTATTCTTAATAATAAGTCTCCACTGCAGACACAAAGTTACACAGGTATTTATCAGTTGTTTAGTAGAAAATTCAGAAGCGCAGAGTCCCTTCATGATAGTTGCAGCCACATACACCCTTTTTTGCTCCTGGATTAAGAATGAGATCTTTGTTAATGCATTCTTTCACAACAACAAACATCTCTAGGAGCCAATCAGCATGTAAGTGGAGAGCGTTACCAACTGAGAAGAGTCTTCTCAGTGGCTGACTCACCTCCTTTCACTCTGATTGGCTCCAATCAGCAGGAAAGGCAAGGAAGCCTATTAGAAGACTCTTCTCAGTGACTAACACATTCCCTTTTCATGCTGACTGTAGGATGCTTGGAGACCTAGGGACCCTGCTCCCAAAAAAGCAGAGGGACTAAGACCCCCTGGGCGACTACACTCCTGGTGCTTATGGACATGACCGTAATATATTTTGTGACGTGCAAGTTCGATATTATTTATTAAGTGTGTTTAGGATTACACTGATGGCATTCCCAAATATGTACTTTCACACAGACTTTGGTTTTCCATAACACAATGTTCGTCCAAGCCTCCACACTTTGGGGGGGGGCACTACTTGCATACCCCTTCCATAAGCACATCAAAGTTGGATACACACCTGAACCAAGACCCAGACAAAAGGGCACTCAAAAAGGTAATTACAGTGGCTGAGTAGATCTTGTACAGTGGTTATACTGGGCAGCCACTGTCCTTCACATTTTACAAAATACTTTTTCCTATACAAAGATTAAATTTCTGTGTATGAAAAAGTAATATATGAAGTGGTCTCAATAGTGAGCAAAGTAAACAAGTGAATGGTGATCCAAATGTTTTTCATTCTCATGTTATGAAGCTAGCTGCCAGATGATGTATCACCTTCCCTACGCATGCAGTGTAGACTGAAAAAACAGCACCCAAGCCACCATTCAATACGTGCACGTGTTCTTTCCAACATGAATCTACAGGTCTCAAAAAGTAATGTGTGACAAAGTCCTCAAACACCTTATAACATGCCTCAAACATGGTCTCTGGTTCTACCAGCATGCCTTCACGCCATCACTTTGCCAAAACATAAGGATAGGTAAATTGCTTTTAGGGAGGTTCACAATTATGATTTCCTATTTTATTTAATCTAAAAATATTTAAAGTACATAAAAACAGTCAGGGGAAGATATTGGAGAAATATAAAATAAATACAAATTAAAAAGGGGGGAGGTGAAGAGACCTTAAATGTGCTACTCACCATCTCTCAGCCTATCCTCCCCTCAAGATGAAAACAATGGAGAACCTTGACCACCCCCAGGAAGAAGGGCACACTTAAAATGTAGAGGAAAAAATCATCTACAACCATAGTGTGAAATCAAATACTTACTGGGACACAGTATGAAGAAATATTTATATAAACATGACTATCAAATATGTTTATGAATTACACAATCTGTAAATATATTTATAGTGCAATCCGATGTTTGTTTACTCAGAAGCAAGTCCCAATGTGTTCAATGGGGCTTACTCAAACTGGGAAGTGTGCAGAGAACTACAGCCTCAAGTGATAAGGAACTTGTTCTTTTAAGTTGAGACCTTATTCCAGTCTGAGTCTGTGTTGGAATTGCTTTTTAATATGTTTTTAAGCCTTTTCTTTTTTTAAAAAAAATGTTTTTTAAAGCTTTTAAAAATATTTTCAAAGATGTTTTAATATATTTTAAAGTCTGTTTTTATGATGTTTTAAAGTGCTTTTAGTGCTTTTGTTTGCCGCCCTGGGCTCCTACTGGGAGGAAGGGCGGGATATAAATCAAATAATTAATAAATAAACTTCATTCACCCAACCCAAAATTCAGAATCATGCCTCTTTAGGCTGTTTTCCAACTGTTTATTCTTGCTTTATGGTTATTGGATTTTAAATGGCTTTATTTCTTGTTGTGAGCTGCCTTGGTTTCCAACCCTACCTCACAGGGTTGTTGGAAAGACTACACACACGCACTGCAGATGTATAAATACATACAGGCCATATAATAGTTTATTGTCAAACCAGTTGGTCATTGCAGAAAAATCAGTATTAGTTTTTAAAAAATCAGTATTAGTTTCCTACAGAATAAAAACTGTAATACCTAAGTAAGGCCTGCCTACTTGCTTTAAAATAGGACTGGAGGGGGGGGGACAGAAAGTGAACAAACACAATTCTTTTTTACATTCACTCCAAAGTCCCATTGATTTTCAGTACATTCATAACCATGTCTACTCAAAAGTAAATCCTATTGAATTCAATGGGATTTACTCTGGAGATATGGGATTAGCAATGCTTTTACCCCCACAAAAGCAAGTATTGGGAAGGTTTTCAAAACACTGCCCAGGATCTGACTCCTACACGCACCCTGTTTTCGCCGTTTGGTGATCGACACGGCCTTGGAGACGGGAAAAAACTTTTCGCCCGGCTTTGCGCCCGGCTTGGATGGTGTCAACGCTGTTCCTCTCCGCCGTTCCTCTCCGCGGCACCAGGTGCAGGAGCGTCGCATACGCCACGTTGTTCCGGGTGCTGCTTGTCGGGGGTGCCCAGGAGCCGTCAGACGAGGTAAAAGGAGATTTTCCGCCGCCCGCTTTTTCCATCCTGCACGGCGAACCGTCGCTCAAGTCGGCGAGCGAAATGGACCCCCCCACACGACTGTCATCGCCCGCTGTTGCCACTACGCCGCTTTGGTTTTCCAGCACTGACTATTGCTATGGCCGAGACTGCCGCCCAGTTTGGGACCCATGGGGTGGTGGTATTTTGAGGCATACGGGTGGGAACTGTAGCTGGACTTATAACATTCTGTCGTTTACCGCCAGCGCTCTCTCTGGTTTTACGCGGTGGATGAGGGCAGCGGCCGGGTCACCTCAACAAAGCAGCGAAGAAAGATTGGACTGTCTATTGGATTGGGACATTCTGGTGCCGTTCTAGGGGTGGGGGGCCTGCCTGACTGGCGGACGAGGAGGGGGTATGTGCAGACCGGAGGGAACTACCGTGGGGAGGGTGGGAAGCCATGATATTAAAAGTCTAGGCTGCAGATCCTGGAAGGGTGCGGGTGGCAGGCCATATCAGTATAGAGGAACAAGGGATAGATGCGTAATATCCATCCCCTGTTCTGGGCCTGTCCATCACCAGACGAAAACTGGGGGACGCAGGACTCCATCCGACCTTCGACTGCTGTTGTGTAACGCCAGGTCTGTGGTGCAAAAGACAACACTCATCCATGATATGATCCTGGATGAGAACGCAGACCTGGTGTGTATTACAGAGACCTGGCTGGATAAGGCCTCAGCCCCTACGCTTGAGGCCATGTGCCCAGCCGGTTTCTGTTACGCACAGCAGCCGAGGGTTGGTAGGCGGGGAGGGGGTGTGGCAGTCATCTATCGAGGGTCTTTGGTTTTCGCCAGACCCCTCTCCATGAGACCAAGTTTGTTGATTGCATGTACTGGAGGTTGGACCCAAAGGGCAGTTTAGGGATTCTGCTTATGTACCGCCCACCCCGCTGCACAGCACATCCCCTGACCGAGGTGCTCGAGGTGGTCTCGGCTGTACGGGTGCTCTCCCCTAACCTAGTGGTTTTGGGGGACTTCAACGTGCATGCCGAGACCGTCCTCACTGGAGCCCCTCGGGATTTCATGGAAACCATGATTTTCTGGGAACTGCACCTTAGTAGTATAGGGCCCACCCATGTAGCCGGTCATGCTCTTGACCTTGTATTTGTCTCGAGAGGGGAGGGAAGTGCTCTGAAAATAGGGGCTATTTCATCTAACCCTGTGTCATGGTCAGATCACTATCTGGTGAATACAGACCTCTCAATGCCACATACCCTTCGCAGGGGACAAGGCTGATCTTGTCAGGCGGCATAATTGGTGATGCTGGAGGTGCTCCTTCAGATAAACTGGGCTGGAACCGTATAGGGCTTTAAAGGTCAACACCAACACCTTGAATTGGGCCCGGTAGACAACTGGTAACCAGTGTAGATCTACTAACACCGGGGTGATATGATCACGGCGATGGCTGTTCTTAATCAAGTGCGCAGCCGCATACTGTATCAGCTGTAATTTCCGGACCGTCTTCAAGGGTAACCCCACATAGAGCGCATTACAGTAGTCTAAGCGAGAGGAGACCAGGGCCTGTATCACCCGTGGGAGCAGATGTAGCCATGGCTGAGGCGGCGGATCTCGTCCAAGATCTCTGCGCTGAAGCTACTTGTTCCATCTGCCTGGAATATTTCAAAGATCCAGTGACCATTCCCCAGTGTGGACACAATTTCTGCCGATCCTGCTTGAGTTGGAGCTGGGGGCAGGGCACACAGGCTTCCTGCCCGCATTGTCGAGCAACAGTCCAGCAAATGAACCTCGTCTCAAATCGGCATCTGGCTAACTTTGTAGAAATAACCAGGAAGCTCAGTCTTCAGACAGAAAAGGAAGGACAGGGGAGAGTCTGCGAGAAGCACCACCAGTCCCTGAAGCTCTTCTGCAAAGACCATGAAGCCCCCATTTGCCTGGTGTGTGACAAATCCAAGGAACATGAAAATCACAAGGTGATTCCTCGGGAAGAGGCTTTCCAAGAGTACAAGGTAGGAGGAAATCATTCTGGATCTTGATTTGGGGAGGTGGAGAATAGCTGTGGATTCTTCTTGGGAGTTTTCCAAACTAAGCATGACTTTGACTGCATGAATACTATTTACATGCTTGTTGTTTGTTATGTAAATAGCGAGAGCTGTGCACACCCCACCCGCCCAAATCTGAAGCCCCAGATCAGCTCCTCCATGGGCCAACCCAGGGATCCAGCCCTGAAACAATTTGGGGACGGGGCTAATATTCTCTCTCTCAGTCAGTCAAACATGAGCAACTCTTTTCTCTTTAGGAACTGATCTGTGATTGCCTGGAGATTCTGAGGAAGCGGAGAGAAATTATTATGGCAGATGAAGCAAACTCAGAAAAGGAAAGCCACCAGCTGCTTGTAAGTATCAGTTATTAGAAAGGGGGAAAGTATTTAAATAATCAAGTCAAGTCATGAGGCAGCCCAGCTTTGTGGCATATCACTTATCTGGAACATCCCCATCTACCATGCACAGTTGTTAATAATGATCTTTCTAAAAGTGCACTCTTGTTCATCTTTAGGAAACTGTAGCCCACTTAAGGCATTAAAATCAACGTGGGGCTGGGACGATGGGGACAAGGACAAGGGCAATAGCTCTGCCCTCCTCCGTCACCATTTCTGCTGCCTTCCTACTCATGGAAGGCACCAGTTAAAGTAAGGAAGGTGTGGTGTCCATGGACCATGGAGGCTCTCTGAAGGTTTCAGAACCCTGATTATTCCAGGTCCAAAAATGTGCAGGGAAACTCCACAAAGATTTTTTTTAAAACTCCCCTTGCTTCAGACTGTTGCTTTCCACAAAATAGGAAGCAGCAGAAATAGCAACAGAGAGGGCAAAGCTAGTGTGTGTTCAGCCCTGCTCTCTCCTCCCAGCCCCCATGTTCAATTTAATGCCAGAAGAAGGCCGCTTTAGCCCCTGGATGTTGATTTCATGTCTCTGAAAAGTCAGAAATGCCCTTCCTGCGGAACTCTTACAACCCACCTCAGTATTGAAAAGACTGACTTATTCCAGACACTGGACTCCTGTTCTCCTTTTTCCATTTGCTTTTTGCAGGAATTAACAAAACAGAGAGGCAGAAGGCAGTGGATGCGTTCAGAAGACTGCGCCAGTTTATCGAAGAACAGGAAAAACGTCTACTGAAAGAGATAGAGGAGGTGGAGAAGGAGATTGCAAGGACAAGGAAGAAGCACCTGGGCAGGGTCTGCAGGGAACTCTCCTCTCTTGAAAGCATCATCCAGGAGATGGAGGAGAAGCGTCAGCAGCCAGCCGGGGAACTCCTGCAGGTGAGACTGTGGCAGAAACAGGCCAAGGCTCCACTCCAGGATGACAAGGCTGACTCCAAACTTTTGCATGCCTCCATCTATAGAAGAAATACCATATTTCCTTTTTCTCTTTCTTTCTTTCTTTCTTTCTTTCTTTCTTTCTTTCTTTCTTTCTTTCTTTCTTTCTTTCTTTCTTTCTTTCTTTCTTTCATTCATTCATTCATTCATTCATTCAGTTCATATTCTGTGTTATGGCAGATAAAGTAAATACGGAAAAGGAAAGCCAAGAGCTAGCTTGCTTGCTTGCTTGCTTATTTATTTATTTATTTGTTTGTTTGTTTGTTTGTTTGTTTGTTTGTAGTAGTAGTATTTATTTATTTATTATTATTATTGATGTGTTTGCTGCCCTGGGCTTCTTTGGGAGGACTTCCTTCCAAAGGAGCCCAAGGGGGCAAACACATCAATAATAATAATAATTAAAAATAAAATAAAAATCTAAAAACAGTTTAAGAACATTCTCTCAGCCAGTGATCACAGGGTTGCCAGTGATCACAGCCACCAAATGCCTAGTGTAAACAGGAATGTTTTAACATTCCTCCTAAAAGTCAATAACGAAGGAGACGGATGCACATCGCTGGCATGGGCATTCCACAAACTAGGAACCACCACTAAGGGGTACTATTTATGGAGCCTCTACCCAGGTGTCTGCTATACAAGAGTATCCAAGAGAACTGGGATAGCTTATTAACTTTATTGCAGACTATATATTCTTATTCAGTGCTGATAGAATTGGATGTTTTCTGCTCTTTGCTAATGGTTTGCCTTCCAATTTGGCAGTGTTGTCCTGCTTGCGGGCTTCTCAGAAAGTGCTATTGCCAGCTGGATGCTGTACTAGCTGGCCCTGGCTGTGTTTCCACCAAGGATGATCTTCTGTGCCTTTTCCGGCTGGGTCTTTTGCCATTTTACCCATCCCACTTATTTTAAGAGGTTCTGCTTCCTTCTGAGGTTATAGCACTTGCCATGCAAGAGAGCAAGGAAACTGTGGCTGGGTTTTGTCATATGTGGCAGATAATGTTTTTATCCTTGGTTTTTCCTGCTGTTCCTGCTCCCTTGGTTGGTCAGTCTATATTGTTCTATTAAGAAATTGTCATCTTAAATGTTGTGAGCTGCCCTGAGTTGTTTTTCTACTAGGAAGATGGTACAGAATGAATAATACATTGAATCCATGTAGGAAGAAACTGTTAAAATTGGCTAAGGTAGAAATAGGCAGCTGGGCTCCAAAGGCCTCAGAGCAAGCAAAACTCTATGAGAAACTTGAAGCTAAGCAAAGATAATCCTAACTAAAGGAGAAGAAATGAACTGTAGCACTGAGTGCAGTGAGTGCAGTTGTCATCCCCACAGACACTTCACATGTTCTGCATTCTGAATTGTCCTTTTCTCCCACTCCACTTTCTCTCTCTGAAAATCAGTTCTGTATTGGTAACGGGACAGGCACCTTCAAAAACAGTTTTCATTGTTTTAGGGGTTGAGATCCCAAGCGCTATCGGGGCACAGGGAGACTCACGACCCAGTGCTGCTAGCCATATGGAGCAACGAATCTTATAGATTCTTTACACTAGTGCAACGGTGGCTAGTGGCTCCATGTCAGTGGGGAAGAGGAATGAACTCCAGGTTTTCAAAGGAGCTGTCCAAGGTGCTGAAGCCTATTTTGGGCAGAGGCTTCCACACCTTGGACAGCTTTGGGGATTCCACTGCCCCACTGATATGGAGCTACCAGCTGCCACTGCACTAGCATATTTATTTTAGCTCAGTTAAGGCCTTATCAGCATTTCTGCTTCTCACACACTCCAGACAGAAAAACATTTCTGCCCTCTAGACAGGTATTCAGTCCGACTTCAGTTATGAGCCAGTTTATGAGGAAACTCAAGGACTTTGGGGGCCAGATAGTTTTTTCATCCATCCTTCCAATATTTAGAAGAGGAGTAGAAAGGGAAAGAAAAATACTCCGTGTGAATGAATGGCTACGATGGTGGTGCCGTGAGAGATTTGGCTTCTGGGACCATGGGCTATGCTTCCTGGAAGATGGACTGCTGGCAAGTGATGGGTTGCATCTTACAAGGACTGAGAAGAATGTTTTTGGCCACAGCATGGAGAAGTTCATCAGGAGGGCTTTAAACTGAATCCTGAGGGGGAGGGAGATGTACATTTGGTGGTAACGACTGATGAAGGCTTGTGCATAGTTATGGGAACAGAGAGATCAGCTCTAACAGGGCCCAGTAACATTCCTCAGAAAAATGTAGTAAAGAAGCCAAGCCATAGATCACATGGTCTTCAATGTCTGTATACTAATGCACAGAGCATGGGAAACAAGCAGGACGAACTTGAACTCTTAATACAGGAGGGCAATTACGACTTGATAGGTATAAGTGAAACTTGGTGGGATGACTCCCATGACTGAAATAAGCAATTGAAGGATACAACTTGTTCAAAATGAACAGAAGGAATAAAAAGGGAGGTGGAGTCGTGCTATATGTTAAAAATATATATCCCTGCACAGAAATACAGGAAGATGAGCTTGGTAGCTCCACCAAGAGTATCTGGATTAAAATTAATGGGGCAAGTAATAAAAAGAATGTGGTGCTTGGAGTCTACTACCAACCAACCACAAGAAGATGAGAATGTAACTTTTGAAAAGGAAATTGCCAATGTTTCGAGGAGGCATGAAGTAGTAGTAATGGGGGATTTCAATTATCCAGATATCTGTTGGGAGACAAATTCCGCCAAACACAGCCCCTCCAAGAAATTTCTGACTTGTGTTAGAGCTAACTTTCTCCTACAGAAAGTGGAGGAAGCAACCAGAGGACCAGCTATCCTGGACTTGATTCTAACCAATAGAGAAGATTTGGTGGATGAAGTGGCAGTTACGGAAACACTGGGGGAAAGTGACCACACCATATATGAATTCTTGATTTTAACAGAAGCAAAAGCTAAGAGTAGCCATACGCGCACCCTGGACTTCAGGAAAGCTGATTTTAATAAACTCAGAACAATTGTAAGTACCGTTCCATGGCAAACCACCCTAATGAGCAAAGGAGTCCAAGATGGGTGGGAGTTTCTAAAAACGGAAATTGTAAAAGCTCAAAGGCAAGCAATTCCAACAAGGAAAAAAGGGGGGAAACAGCAGAAGAAGCCAATGTGGCTTCACAAAAAGTTTAGAGATGACCTGAAAACAAAAAAGGACACATACAGGAAATGGAAAGAAGGCCAGGCCACAAAGGAAGAGTACAGGCAGATATCACAGAATTGCCAGGATGCTGTCAGGAAGGCTAAAGCTGAGAATGAGCTGAAGCTTTCTTCAGGTATGTCCATAGTAAAAGACAGAGAAAAGAAATGGTGGCACAACTACTCAATGAGGATGGCAAAATGATGACAAAGAAAAGGCAGAAGTGCTCAATTCCTACTTTGGGTCAGTCTTCTACCAAAAAAGGGTCTATGACCCTTCTGGGAACATGAACTAGAAGGGGCAGGATTGGAGCTTGAGATTGACAGACAAATGGTCAAGGAATATCTAATCACTTTGAACGAGTTCAAATCTCCACAGCCCGATAAACTGCATCCTAGAGTATTGAAGGAACTGCCTGAACAACTCTCAGAACCACTGTCTATTATCTTTGTGAAATTATGGAGGACTGGTGAAGTGCCGGATGACTGGAGGAGAGCTAATGTTGTCCCTATCTTCAAAAAGGGCAAGAAGGAGGAACCGGGGAACTACAGACCAGTGAGCCTAACATCAATCCCTGGAAAAACTCTGGAACATATTATAAAGCAGTCAATCTGTAAGCACCTTGAAAGCAATGCAGTGATTACTAGGAGCCAACATGGATTTATGAAGAACAAATCCTGCCAAACTAATCTTATCTCATTTTTTGATCGGGTAACCTCCCTTGTAGACTGTGGGAATGCTGTGGACATAATATATCTCGACTTCAGCAAAGCTTTTGACAAAGTGCCCCATGATATTCTGATTAGCAAGCTAGCTAAATGTGGGCTGGATGGAATGACTATCAGGTGGATCCACAGTTGGCTCCAGAATCGTACTCAAAGAGTGCTTATCAATGGTTCCTCCTCAAACTGGGCAGAAGTAACGAGTGGGGTACCACAGGGCTCGGTCCTGGGCCCAGTGCTCTTCAACATTTTTATTAACGACTTGGATGAGAAGGTACAGAGCATGCTTATTAAATTTGCAGATGATACAATGTTGGGGGGCATAGCTAATACCGTGGAAGACAGAAAGAAAATTCAAAGGGACCTTGATAGGCTGGAGCATTGGGCTGAAAACAACAGAATGAAATTCAACAGGCATAAATACAAAGTTCTACACTTTATTTATTTATTTGTTTGTTTGTTTCATTTATAAACCGCCCATAGCGAGTGGCTCTCTGGGCGGTGTACAAAAAGATTAAAATACATAATATCACAATAAAATCAGCCTACAAACAATAACACGAGCAACAACAAAAGAAAATAAAAAATTAAAGTTATGACATTAAACGCTTAAAATGCCTGGGAGCATAGCCAGGTCTTAACCTGGCGCCGAAAAGATAGAAGCGTAGGCGCCAGGCGTACTTCTTCGGGGAGGCTGTTCCACAGTTCGGGGGCCACTACAGAAAAGGCCCTAGATCGAGTAACAGTCCTCCGGGCTTCCCGATGGGTTGGTACCCGGAGGGGGGCCTTAGATGCTCATTAGCGAAGTGACCGGGTAGGTTCATAGCGGGAGAGGCGTTCCACAAGATATTGCGGTCCCACGCCGTGTAAGGCTTTATAGGTCAAAACCAGCACCTTGAATCTGGCTCGGAAACAGATGGGTAGCCAGTGCAAACGGGCCAGAACAGGTGTTATATGCGCTGACCGGCTGGTCCTCGTCAGCAGTCTGGCTGCTGTGTTTTGCACTAGCTGAAGCTTCCGAACTGTCTTCAAGGGCAGCCCTACATAGAGCGCATTACAGTAATCCAGCCTAGAAGTTACCAGAGCATGAACAACTGAGGCGAGGTCATCCCTGTCCAGATAGGGGCGTAGCTGGGCTACCAACCGAAGGTGGTAGAACGCATTCCTTGCCACCGAGGCCACTTGCGCCTCAAGAGACAAGGAAGGATCGAATAGAAAAAGAAAGCAAACGCACAGTTATAAGATGGGGGATTCTTGGCTCAGCAATACGACATGTGAGAGGGATCTTGGAATTGTCATTGATCACAAGCTGAATATGAGCCAACAGTGTGATGTGGCTGCAAAAAAGGCAAATGCTATATTAAGCTGCATTAACAGAGGTATAGTTTCCAAATCGTGTGAAGTACTAGTTCCCCTCTATTCAGCACTGGTTAGGCCTCATCTTGAATACTGCATCCAGTTCTGGTCTCTGCATTTCAGGAAGGATGCAGACAAACTGGAACAGGTTCAGAGGAGGGCAACAAGGATGATCGGGGACTGGAAACAAAGTCCTATGAGGAGAGACTGAAAGAACTGGGCATCTTTAGCCTGGAGAAGAGAAGGCTGAGAGGAAATATGATAGCACTCTTCAAGTACATGAAAGGTTGTCACATAAAGGAGGGCTGGGATCTCTTCTCGATCATCCCAGAGTGCAGGACACAGAATAATGGGCTCAAGTTGCAGGAAGCCAGATTTCGACTGGACATCAGGAAAAACGTCCTAACTGTTAGAGCCATACGACAATGGAACCAATTACCTAGAGAGGCAGTGGGCTCTCCAACACTGGAGGCATTCAAGAGGCAGCTGGACAGCCATTTGTCGGGAATGCTTTGATTTGGATTCCTGCATTGAGCAGGGGGTTGGACTTGATGGCCTTATAGGCCCCTTCCAACTCTGCTATTCTATGATTCTTGATCACTCCACAGCTTCTGGGGTGATCACTTTTACCATGCATGCAGATTTGTCCCCAAACTGAGCTCCATGATAATGACCAAAGAGAGAGAGGTTAGACAGAATGGACTGCTGTCAGATGGGGCACAGAGTCAGTGCTTGAATCTCTGAGGTGTGCCTGTGGCTTAGGAAATACCAATGTGGAAAATGTGAGTAAAAAGAGGCCTGTTTTTAGGTCTTCTGGACAGGAGACTTAATTCCATATGCAAGATGTTTTGCTGCACATTTTTGAAGTGAGTGATTTTGTTGGTGTGCTTTTCTGTTTTCTCTATTACATGTTAGCAGATCACTTTGCATGCTATTAAAATGGCTCCACTTTGCCTTTTGAATCAATGCCATCCTGAGCTACTTTAGGGTGAAGGACAGGACACAAATGAGCTGGTCTCCTACTGGGGAAAAGGGCGGGATATAAATGTAATAAATATAAATTAATTGATTGATTGATTAAATGAATGAATGAATGAATGAATAAATAAATAAATAAATAAATAATCTTATGTAGATTTCCCCCATGGGAAACCCCTCACTTTAAGAAGTTATATCCCAAAACTAGGGATGGGGGATAAATTCAGTTCAAAATGTAAATGTACTGCCTTCATGTCGATTCCGACTTATGGCGACCCTATGAACAGGGTTTTCATGAGGCTGAGAGGCAGTGACTGACCCAAGGTCACCCAGTGGGCTTCATTTTCTGTGTGGGGATTCGAACCCTGGTCTCCCAGGTCGTAGTTCAACACCTTAACCACTACAAGTCCACGCTTAAAGATGAATCTATCAAATTAGCACTTTGCAAAATAAGTGAACTGAAACATGGCTATCTTTCAAAATTTGCACTTCTCCAAATGTAAGTGCAATTCTCCAGCCTGATAATGTGTATAGAAATGCACATAGCGGAGTAAAGTGTGCATACAGATGTATGCATGGATGAAAGTAATGTGCAAAAATGCATTCTGTTAGGAGAAATTCCTATCAAAAAATGTGTGGATTAGGCAAAATTGTATACAAACATGCACATATTAGGAGAAATTCACACTCAAATGCTGATGAATTTTCTTGAGGACTTGCAAACTGATGTGTAAATATTGAGATCTGAACCTAAGAATGAAAACATTAAAAACAGAGAACCAGAATTAGCAGATTCACTCATCCCTTCCCAAAAGGTTGGCGTGTGCTAGGCAGACTGATAGCAGGGTCCCCGAGTGCAGCCATGCTGATGCCTGAGGGGTCTTGATAACATGGCCTGTGATAGGCAGTTAAACCCATTCTTCTTTCTCTTTTTTCCTCCTCTAGGATGTGAAGTGCACCTTGCAGAGGTAAGTGGGGTCTTGCTCATTTCCATTGGCATCACTCCACGAAGCTGGGAAGGGTCCAGGAGGGCAGTACATTGAACATGGCCCTCAGGAGGTTCCACATCCTGCAGCATTTCACAAATAAAAACAGGGCCCTTCTTTTGAACTTGTAGCACCCCTTTTCTCCCTCCAAGGATCACGGCCAGCCCACTGCCTCCTCTCTTCCATCACAAATGGCTGAAGGCTGTTCTCTGCCTGCTATATGTTGTATTCATTTACTCTGCAGTAGTTTCAAACATCTAAAAGAGAATGTCCCAAAGGTGCTTAAGAACATCTCAAATAACTTTAAATGTAGGCAGTGCAATGAAGTTGGAGCACAGTTACTCTGAGCTTGATAGTATCACTTGATGATGCTTCTTCATTTGAGTAGAGACATAGGGTGCCTGTTTTGGTCTTCAGATGTCTGGCTATGTGGTCCCTAGTGAGGAAGAATCTCCTCACCTCTTTGCCTGCCAGTGCCTCTAGGCTTCCTTCGGTTTTCCTCTTCCTCTCAGTTCCTTTCTTTTGCTGTACTCAAGAATTCTGGATTTGAATGGGTTAACATTGTCTTTCTCGACCAGGTATGAGAAAAGCAAAACATCTGAGGGTCCAGTGCTTTTCCCTCCAGAGCTGAGGTGGAGGATCTGGGATTTATCTGATGCAAATCTCTCTCTGGAGAGCATCATAAAGCACATCAAAGGTAATGAAGAATAGCTGCAAGGAATTTACACTGGGTATTACATTAGTCCAAAAATGAACATTCCAGGCTCTTACTGTATTATATTTTGTTCTTGCCACAGACAGCGCTAGCGCCAGCAGAGCTTCCTTCTTAGTGCTCAAGACACCATTTTCTTTTCCCCAGAATGCCCCATATACATTTTCATTCTGGGAGGTGAAATGATGGATGCTACAAATAAAGGCTGGCTGTGCTAGGTGTATAGCAAAATAAGGATTTTTTCTTTCAGCATGTATCAGTTTTACAGTTATATGGAATCTCCTTTGCTTTTTGTTACCCATCTGGAGTGGTCCTTTTGGAGGTTCTCAAACTCTTCTTCGGTTTCCCCATTTTGAAGGGCATTAAAAAGGGGCATTAACTTTTTTTTATTTACTTAAATAAGTTTTATTTACTATTAACACCTACGATTAATAAATAAATATAAATGTACTCTTATACAAGGAGAGAATTCACATGTTCAGTTTTCTCCCAGAAAGTTTTATTTTTCAACATAACAACAATAACCCACTAAGCGTACAGAGCATAGTGCAAGGTCGTCTTGTGGTACAGAACCAATCAACAACTTAGTACCCCTCATGCCCCCAGGTGCCAATTAAGCTACATGCAGATATCTCCTCCATAAAGAAGCATGTATGGCCAGGGTGGAGGGTGTACACTTCCCTCCCTGTTTATGTAACTCAGAAACGGGAACCAGATTTTATCAAAATGATCATGTTTGGAGATTCTTCTAATAACACAGTGATGCTGAGAGAGATGTTTGGCTAAAGTTATATCCCAGACTTCATTTAGCTACCCTCTGAAGAAGGCCGGTGGCCTCCTCCCACTGACATGCAATCTGTCAGTCAACAGCAGCGAGACTAGCTCCTTGCAGATAATATGAGGGTTGGAGTCATTTTCTAACATCAGTAACGCCACTGCTGAGTCAGGCATTAGGACTTGGCCAGTCATAGCGGCTACCTCAGTGATTACAAGATCCCAAAATTAACTTTTGGACACACCCACCACATCTGGAGAAAGGTTCCTCAACCCCTGCACCCCACCAGCACAGGAAAGAGATAGCTGAATTAAACCTAGACTATCTCACCGGGGGCAAGTGCCATCAGAACAGGATTTTGAGCACTGCCTCCTGTGTCCTGGCTGAGACAGTCTTGAAGAGAGCGTATCCTAGGTGACCTCATCTATCTCAGTGCCCAAATCGCTTTCCCAGACCTGGCGCAGGCTGTTCAAGTTACCCATAGATTTTCATATCTATAGGTTCTTCACATGTCCAGTTTGAGTCACAGCAATAAATATCACTAATACGTATTGAAATTAAACACCGGGGGCTACTTACTTATTTTCTAAGCCCAATGTTTCAAAACATAAACTGAATTTCTTTCTACTATAAATTTTAAGCCACATGACACTATAGAGTCATGCCACCATCACAAGCACCCAGTTCCTCCTTCACTTCCTCCTCAGTCTTGTCTCCCAGCAGTGGAGCAAAGGCCTGAGCTGTCTCCTCCTCAGACTCCCACCTGCACCTGCCATATTTCGTGCTGAAACTATCGCAGTCTCCTGAGAGTCTCCACGCCTTTGATGATATCAGCCTCACGTGAGCCCATAAGAGCAGAATGTCAAACATGCTGTACCTAAATGTGGATATTGTCTGAAAGAATTTTAAAAGTTTGGTGAGACAGGAGTTCTCTTTGCATGAGAGCTCTTGTCGATTCTTCCTCTGAAAATGTAACTTGTCATTACGTTAAAGAATTCAGGCTCCAATTTCTCCCCCCCCCCCCATCAGTATACTTGGAGCAGATGTTAAGCTTCGGCCATCTCCCCTCTGGATCTTTTACCTGAAAGACCACCTTACCCCTTATATACCCAGTTGATTACTGTGCTCTGCAGGTGAGGGCCTCCTGCAGATACCATCTTATCCAGAGGTCCATTCTGCACAACAAAAAAAGCAGACCTAGAGTGTAGTGGCACCTACCCTTTGGAATTCCCTCCCCTTGAATATTAGATAAGCACCATCTCTGTTATCTTTTTGGCACCTACTGAAGACCTTTCGCTTTCCATAAATCTTTTAAGTAGAAACCTTATTCCAGTCTGTGTTGGAATTGCTTTTTAAGATTTTTTAAAGCCTTTTTAAAAGAAGTTTTGTTTTAAGATGTTTTAAAAGATGTTTTGCTTTAATATATTTTAAAGTATTTTAAAGATGTTTTAGAGTGTTTAGTTTATTATTATTATTAATAATAATAATAAAAGATTGGCATTGCACTGCCTACCCATCAATCCTCCACTATAGACCCCAATTTCAGTGATGGGTGTTAAATTATTTTATTCTGCTTTTTTCTCATGTAGTTTACCATTTCCAAGTTTTACATTTTTAGTTATTTCAATCTGTTCTTCATATGATTTGCTTGTTTCTAATTATCTGTTCTACTACTTAATCTCTTACTTGAAGTAAAGAAACAGCCGATACTCTGGTATGATGTGCTATTTTTGTAACAGGATTTCTTTTAGGTAAAACAGTGTGGTGCTTAAGCTTTGTATCTTTTTGCTTCCTCAGATACTGTGTTATTCGGAGAACAGCTTCAGAAAGGTACATTTCCAATGAAGGACCAAATTCACTGGAGGGACAAGGACTGGTATTTCATTGGGGTTAAACAGTCTGACCTGCAGACTTTGGAACCATCAATAGCTTAACTCTAGTTAAGAGTGAATAGCCTGATAGTGATGTTTGGATCCTCATATGTACAATGAATGCACAGATGCTGAGGCCAGGAACCTTTGGGTGAAGGGCAGGTAATAAATAACAACAACAACAACAATAATAATAATAATGGTGTGATCCCAATTTAATTATAAAATGTGACTGCAGATAGTCCTTCAGCTATCACAGTCTAGGCTCATGAGGGTGGGCTAGCCATTTGAAGAGAACCATTGGGACACCACAAATAGATTAAAGAATTAAAGAATTTATTATAAAAAGAATTGTCCTCATACAGAATTAATAGGGTTAAAGGTTACCAGTACTAGTTCAGTGTACATACTCACACAATTGAGAGCATCTTAGAATGACCAAACCCCTTGTGAAGACATTTTACACCCCTGGAGGTGGGACCTCTAAGATTCTGAAGATAAGGCCCCAATTATTTCCCCTGCACTTAATTAAATATCTTTTCTGATTGCCTTTGCCAAACCCACTGTAACATGACCAATGAGGTGAATTTCTAGCTATCTTATTGGTTCAACACAAATACATGTGTCACCTGGACCACCCCCTAAGATCATCTCTGTCTGTGTGTGTTCCCTGTTCTTGTGGTCAGCATGTTCCCTGCTGCTAGCCTGTGTTTTTCCACTCACCATACCCAGAAGTTGTCTAGTTTATTTTGTGTACTTTGTCTTCTCTCACTTCTTGTAAATCTGGAAGCGGCAAAATCCAGCTTTTTCTTTTGCAAGCAATTCTCTTACAAAGAGGCGGTCTGCCATTGAGCAAAAGCACTTCAAGATCTTTCCATCCAATATTTTCACAAGACGTGGAAAGTGGAAAGAGCAGAATTCTCCAGATGTAAGGCATAGAAGACCATGTCTTTCTTTCCCTAAATAGTACTTCTGCATCTGCCTTCCAGATTTCTCTATTTTTAAGAACAAAAGAACATAAGAAGAGCCTGCTGGATCAGGCCAGTGGCCCATCTAGTCCAGCATCCTGTTCTCACAATGGCCAACCAGGTGCCTGGGGGAAGCCCGCAAGCAGGACCCGAGTGCAAGAACACTCTCCCCTCCTGAGGCTTCCGGCAACTGGTTTTCAGAAGCATGCTGCCTCTGACTAGGGTGGCACAGCACAGCCATCATGGCTAGTAGCCATTGATGGCCCTGTCCTCCATGAATTTGTCTAATCTTCTTTTAAAGCCATCCAAGCTGGTGGCCATTACTGCATCTTGTGGGAGCAAATTCCATAGTTTAACTATGCGCTGAGTAAAGAAGTACTTCCTTTTGTCTGTCCTGAATCTTCCAACATTCAGCTTCTTTGAATGTCCACGAGTTCTAGTATTATGAGAGAGGGAGAAGAACTTTTCTCTATCCACTTTCTCAATGCCATGCATAATTTTATACACTTCTATCATGTCTCCTCTGACCCGCCTTTTCTCTAAACTCAAAAGCCCCAAATGCTGCAACCTTTCCTCGTAAGGGAGTCGCTCCATCCCCTTGATCATTCTGGTTGCCCTCTTCTGAACCTTTTCCAACTCTATAACATCCTTTTTGAGATGAGGCGACCAGAACTGTACACAGTATTCCAAATGCGGCCGCACCATAGATTTATACAATGGCATTATGATATCGGCTGTTTTATTTTCAATACCTTTCCTAATTATCGCTAGCATGGAATTTGCCTTTTTCACAGCTGCCGCACACTGGGTCGACATTTTCATCGTGCTGTCCACTACAACCCTGAGGTCTCTCTCCTGGTCGGTCACCGCCAGTTCAGACCCCATGAGCGTGTATGTGAAATTAAGATTTTTTGCTCCAATATGCATAATTTTACACTTGTTTATATTGAATTGCATTTGCCATTTTTCTGCCCTTTCACTCAGTTTGGAGAGGTCTTTTTGGAGCTCTTCGCAATCCCTTTTTGTTTTAACATCCCTGAACAATTTAGTGTCATCAGCAAACTTGGCCACTTCACTGCTCACTCCTAATTCTAGGTCATTAATGAACAAGTTGAAAAGTACAGGTCCCAATACCGATCCTTGAGGGACTCCACTTTCTACAGCCCTCCATTGGGAGAACTGTCCGTTTATTCCTACTCTCTGCTTTCTGCTTCTTAACCAATTTCTTATCCACAAGAGGACCTCTCCTCTTATTCCATGACTGCTAAGCTTCCTCAGAAGCCTTTGGTGAGGTACCTTGTCAAACGCTTTTTGAAAGTCTAAGTACACTATGTCCACTGGATCACCTCTATCTATATGCTTGTTGACACTCTCCAAGAATTCTAATAGGTTACTGAGACAGGACTTTCCCTTGCAGAAGCCATGCTGGCTGTGCTTCAGCAAGGCTTGTTCTTCTATGTGCTTAGTTAATCTAGCTTTAATAATACTTTCTACCAGTTTTCCAGGGACAGAAGTTAAGCTAACTGGCCTGTAATTTCCGGGATCCCCTCTGGATCCCTTTTTGAAGATTGGCGTTACATTTGCCACTTTCCAGTCCTCAGGCACGGAGGAGGACCCAAGGGACAAGTTACATATTTTAGTTAGCAGATCAGCAATTTCACCTTTGAGTTCTTTGAGAACTCTCGGGTGGATGCCATCCGGGCCCAGTGATTTGTCAGTTTTTATATTGTCCATTAAGCTTAGAACTTCCTCTCTCGTTACCACTATTTGTCTCAGTTCCTCAGAATCCCTTCCTGCAAATGTTAGTTCAGGTTCAGGGATCTGCCCTATATCTTCCACTGTGAAGACAGATGCAAAGAATTCATTTAGCTTCTCTGCAATCTCCTTATCGTTCTTTAGGACACCTTTGACTCCCTTATCATCCAAGGGTCCAATTGTCTCCCTAGATGGTCTCCTGCTTTGAATGTATTTATAGAATTTTTTGTTGTTGGTTTTTATGTTCTTAGCAATGTGCTCCTCATATTCTTTTTTAGCATCCCTTATTGTCTTCTTGCATTTCTTTTGCCAGAGTTTGTGTTCTTTTTTATTTTCTTCATTCGGACAAGACTTCCATTTTTTGAAGGAAGACTTTTTGCCTCTAAGAGCTTCCTTGACTTTGCTCGTTAACCATGCTGGCATCTTCTTGGCCCTGGCGGTACCTTTTCTGGTCTGCGGTATGCACTCCAGTTGAGCTTCTAATATAGTGTTTTTAAACAACTTCCAAGCATTTTCGAGTGATGTGACCCTCTGGACTTTGTTTTTCAGCTTTCTTTTTACCAATCCCCTCATTTTTGTGAAGTTTCCTCTTTTGAAGTCAAATGTGACTGTGTTGGATTTTCTTGGCAATTGGCCAGTTACATGTATGTTTAATTTAATAGCACTGTGGTCACTGCTCCCAATCGGTTCAACAACACTTACATCTTGCACCAGGTCCCGGTCCCCACTGAGGATTAAGTCCAGGGTTGCCGTCCCTCTGGTCGGTTCCATGACCAACTGGTCTAGGGAATAGTCATTTAGAATATCTAGAAACTTTGCTTCTTTGTCATGACTGGAACACATATGCAGCCAGTCTATGTCCGGGTAGTTGAAGTCACCCATTACTACCACATTTCCTAGTTTGGATGCTTCCTCAATTTCATATCTCATCTCCAGGTCTCCCTGAGCATTTTGATCAGGGGGACGATAGATCGTTCCCAGTATTAAGTCCCTCCTGGGGCATGGTATCACCACCCACAACGATTCTGTGGAGGAGTCTGCCTCTTTTGGGGTTTCGAGCTTGCTGGATTCAATGCCTTCTTTCACGTATAGAGCGACTCCGCCACCAATACGTCCTTCCCTGTCCTTCCGATATAGTTTATATCCAGGGATAACCATATCCCACTGGTTTTCTCCATTCCACCAGGTCTCCGTTATGCTCACTATATCAATGCTCTCCTCTAAGACCAAGCACTCCAGTTCTCCCATCTTGGTTCGCAGGCTCCTAGCATTAGCGTACAGGCACTTGTAAGCAGTGTCTCTCTTCAAGTGTCTTTGGCACTTGTGGTTAGGCCTGTGGTAATTTTGCTCTTCTGAATTTATATCCTGTGCCCCTGCTCTCACAATGCCTACTTCTAGGCCTACCCCTTTTAAAATTTCATCATTTCTTTGGTTTTTATCCCAGGGGGGAGGTTTATTCCGAACCGGACCTTTCTCAGCTCCTGTCGGGTTTCCCCCCTCAGTCAGTTTAAAAGCTGCTCTGCCACCTTTTTAATTTTAAGTGCCAGCAGTCTGGTTCCATTCTGGTTCAAGTGGAGCCCATCCCTTTTGTACAGGCCCGGCTTGTCCCAAAATGTTCCCCAGTGCCTAACAAATCCAAACCCTTCCACCCGACACCATCGTCTCATCCACGCATTGAGACTGCAAAGCTGGGCCTGTCTGGCTGGTCCTGCGCGTGGAACCGGTAGCATTTCAGAGAAAGCCACCTTGGAGGTCCTGGCTTTCAGCATCCTACCTAGCAACCTAAATTTTGCTTCCAGGACCTCATGGCTGCATTTCCCCATGTCGTTGGTGCCAACGTGCACCACGACCACTGACTCCTTCCCAGCACTGTCTACCAAACTATCTAAACGACGGGCGATATCCGCAACCTTCGCACCAGGCAGGCAAAACACCTTGCGGTCTACACGCCCATCACACACCCCACTGTCTATGTTCCTAATGATCGAATCACCCACTACAAGGATCCCTCCAGCCCCTGGAGATATATCCTCGGCACGAGAGGATAGCTGCTCATCCCCCAAGGAATGGGTCCCTTCTAAGGGATTGTTTCCCTCTTCCTCAGCTGGATGCTCTCCTTCCCCGAGACCATCGTTGTCCATGATAGCAGGAGAGCTATGATTTTTGAACGGTGGTATAATTTCTACCTGGGGAAAAATGGAAAAATCAAGTGACATTGCTTGTGAAGACAGATATCTAACCTACCCTTATGTCCTTGTCCAATCTTTCATAATCTGTGCCCCCAATGTCCTTTTTATTGTGCATTCATGATGATTTGTACTCATTATGCTGTCAAGGTGGTCATTCAATACTATTTGCGGCTGCAACAGTTTTAGGGTGATCTCACTGCTTCATTCAGTGCATATCCCTTAACTTTGTGCTGAAATCCCATAACTTTTCATACCACAAATGTTCTGGTTTATTTTTGTCTCACTACTGTTGTGCTGTAGCCCCTCTAGACAGCAATAATATGGTAGCATCAGGGAAGCATTTCAGAACAAAATAAAACAGAAGAAATCCACCACTGATGAACTATTATTGTGTCAAGAACATGTTGCAGAATACATCCATAATAAAATGCCAGTCTGACAAACATGTGATTTGAAGAGAGAGAGAATAAGTACCTGAACTTTCTCTCTTGCTTTCCCTTTCTCCCCTCCCTTCTCTGGCATGCACACATGATCTTGTCAGGGAGAAAAGGGCACAATTCATATGTACACTTTACAGTGAAGACAGATGTAACATTCTCCATAGGAGTCACAAAATGTTTTTCCTGACCTGTGATCCCAGCCTGTGAGCTTCCATACACTAACAGAGTAAAAACCATGGTAAAAATACTATGATTAAAATCAGGCAGCAGTAGGGTTGCCAGGGTTACCATCATTTTGTCATTTCAAAAAGAGTACATTTGGCTTTGATAAGTGAAAAGTAAGAGTATGCTGTTGCACCATCTCAAAAAGAGTACATGTACTCTTAAAAGAGTACGGTTGGTAACCCTAGTTGCCAGGTTCAATCCCTGAGACTGATCCTGTATCTTTAGGAGAAAAGAAAGTCAGCCAAGTGCAGGTGTTCTTGCAACCCTGTAATGGGAAAAAACAAAAGGTGGAATTCTCCCTTCCCCCTGCACAACTTTTAAAGATACAGAAGACCTCTTGGTTGCCAGGCCCAGTCTCTCAACCCTAGGCAGCAGCAGGATCCAAAAATACACAGTTAAAGCTCACCAAAATAAAAATGGCTTCATCTCCTCTTTTCTATTCCTTTATAGTCACACATATGAGTTCTGTCCCTGTGCAGACCCTAGCTCAGGTCAGAGTTTGGTGGGTGCTCCAACTGGACCCTGCATGGAGATATAATATACATAGAGTAAAATTATGTTTGTTTTCATATGTATACACTTTCATTGTTTACCAGCTAAAACAAACATTGGTAAACAAGAGCAGTTGCAAAACTGCTCTGGGTTTGGGGAGGGGGAAATACGTGTGTGATGGCATTGGCACTAGCCAACAGGTACTCAACACAGCCAAGTTTTACTTGATGTTCTATAAACTGGAAGGTCCAGTTTTTGCATAGCTTACTTCAGTATTCAAGATGTGTGTATTTAAAGCTCATTTGTTCTCCTTAAATCACTACTGCCAAAGTCAAAATCTTGTATCTTGTCAAAGAGCCTTTAGCATGCTTTTGAACAGCAACTTTGGATGTAGCAGTATAATATTTTCAAGAAAACAAAACTGAAGATTAACAAGGCAAGGCAATCTGCTAGGTTGCCTAATCTGATTTCTTTCCCTCTGTTTAATGTAACACTTGATTCAGTCAGTAGCAGTCCTACCTCCAGCGAAGACAGAATTGGCTGAAGGGTCTGCTGCACTGATATTGTCTCCAACTCTAACTACAGAGAGGATACTGAACACTTCATGGCTGCTTCCTGCTTACCTGAACTGCCCCCCCCACCCCAGAAGTCCCAAATGGCCAATTCACACAAAGTGTGAGGGTGTTTTGTCTTCTCTCTTGCCCCAAACATTACCCCGTCCTCCCCTTTCACTAACTAAGAAGGCCCAAGTTAATGTTTTCAGGGTGGTTTTGCTTCTTGATAAGATGCCTTAATTGACAGGGGGACACAATATAAATAAATAAAAATAACAAACCAACAAGGGAGATATTTATTGAGAGGAAAGTCTAGCAGGAGAGGAGTGTCCTGAAAGCAATGGAAGGAAATCAGTTTATTTATTTTATTTATTATTGCATTTATATCCCACTTTTTCTCCAAGGAGCTCAAACTGGCATACATTGTTCTCCCCCTTCTAATTTAATCCCCACAACAACCCTGTGAGGTAGGTTAGGCTGAGAGGCAGTGACTGACCCAAGGTCGCCCAGTGTGATTTGAACTCTAGTCTCCAAGGTCCTAGTCCAACACTTTAACCACTGTACCACACTGGCTCTCAGTTTGAGAGGGAATGTAGTTCCTGGAATGTGTCTTGGATTGGGGTGCCTGTCTTTCAGTTGATTCTGCCTCTCTTCTCTTCTTCCCAATCCCAAACAGCAAATGTGACTCTGGATCCGGACACAGCCAATCGCAGGCTCTTCCTGTCTGAGAACCGCAGAATCGTGAGATGTGAAGACAAATGGCAAGCCCCGCTTGACAATCCTGAGAGATTCAACTATCTTCCTGCTGTGCTGGGATGTAAGGGATTCACAGGAGGCAGGCATTTCTGGGAAGTCATTGTAGGAAGTGAGGGAGAATGGGCTGTGGGGGTCGCCAGGAAGTCTGTGAGGAGAAAAGACATTAGCGCCGCAAGGCCTGAGGAAGGGATCTGGGCTGTGGGGAAGTGTGCCAGTAACTACAGGGCCATCAACCCCCCTGCTTACTGTGTTCTGCGCCTGGGTGGGCAATTGAACAGGATCAGAGTGACTATAAACTATGAAAGGGGGCAGGTGTCTTTTTCTAATGCTGATACAACGGTCCTTCTCTACACATTCCCAGAAGTCTCTTTCTTTGGAGAGACCCTCCTCCCTTTCTTTTCTCTGTGGAGAAATAAAACCTACCTCACAATTGCTTAAGAAAACGAAATCTGCCCAGGTGAAATTTTACTCCAGACCAGAATGATTGATCTATAAAGCGCAGATTTATTTGCCAAGAGCACTTTTGACAGCTTGGCAAAGGCCCTTAGAGAGGATTCATTGCAGTCACAATCTGGAAAAAGAACAAAAAATGGGCTTGGCTTTTTCCTTCCCTTTCCCAGAGTTCATCCTGTAGCTTAGTTCTTGATGAGGCAGTAGTCCCCAAAACCTATTCCCCAATAGGGTTCAGCCTCTGTCTGGTTTCCTCTTTCCATCTCCGTCTCTCCACAAGACCTCCAGCAGCTGTTGAGATGCACACGACTGGATAGCTGAAGTTGACTGATAGAAAATAATCTCTCCTCCACCAACATCAGCCCGGAAAGGTCCTGAGTTGTATTGGATGTTAATGATGCTCAGAGTAGACCCCTTGAAACTAATGGACGTGAGTAAGTCTACTCCAAATAAAACGTAGTTGGATATAACCCATTGCTTTTGAAAACTTAGATGCGATGAAGAAGATAGAATGTGTGTAAGGCACCAGCTTCAAACCCACTCTGCAAATGAGGCCATGTCATAACCACACTTATTCAGTGTTAAAAATCTAACTGAATTCAGTGGGACCTGCTCCCCATTATTTGTGTCTAGGATTGCTGCATTAAATCTTATATATTAAATGTTGGATTTTGTGTATCAGGGATAGCCAATGTGGTGTCCTCCAGATGTTGTTGGACCCCGGCTCTCATCAGCCTATGCCTGCTCTATATAATTCCCATTGAGCCTTCTCTGTGATGCGTCCGTCCCTGGTCATGGGATGTTCCCCCAAAGTTAAACATTTTGGCACCAGGTGGATTTTCTTCTCCCAGGCTTTTTCATGATTAGAGGTTAATAGATTTTAATTTTTAGAACTATTTTGTTTTCTCTCTTGCTGGTTTTTAGTGCTGTTTTTATTGTTACTGAAAGTATGCTTCTTTTTATAGTTTATTTAATTGATAAGGAGCTCAGGTTGGCAAACACAGTGTTAAAAATACAATTAAAAATACAGTTAAAACATATAAAACAACTTTTAAAAGCTAAAAACACTAAAAACTATCACATACTCTCACAGCTAATAACTTCAAGGCTGCCAGGAACACTATATTTCAGCCATCAAATGTCTGGGTAAATAGGAATGTGTTAAGATTCCTCCTGAACGTTCACAGAGAGGGGGACAGATTCATCTCACCAAACAAATAGGGAACTGCTACCAGGAAGGCCCTGTCGCACGGGTCAGTGCCAACTGGGAAGCACCCAGTTGTTTTACCCTGATCTTTGTGCTGGTATAGCTTTTGTACTGATTAGTTTATTATAACTGTATTTTATTTATTTTAATTTGTGAACCGTCCAGAGTACATGGTTAACTGGGAGGTACTTATATGCAAAAAATTAAAATAACAAAATGATGTTTTAGCCCCCACCCTCCAAAATGCTGTCGGTGTTTTGTGATGGGGGCGTGAAGGTTTGAGGACTGAGACGCCTCAAGGGAGAGTGGTAAAAATATGTCTGGAACTTGTCCTGCTTTAACAAATAAGCCAATAAAAGATGCAGGCATGGATTAATCAGACGCACACACCCAGGAACTATTGTGATTCTCCCCAGTACAAATCCTAGCTTTGGAATGTAGAAGATATGTAGCAGGAGCATATCAGACCTTGGGCATGACCTTTAACCGAACCAGACTGTCATCTCCCACCCCCCCCATCCGAAGGGTTGATGTGTTAAGAAATATAAAAAACAGTTCCAGAAACTCCAGATCTAATAGGAAATAATGTGGTCCGGCTTGAGGTAGCAACTTTTTAGAAAAGCAGGAAACAGCTGGTTTTTAGTATTAAGCTAGCTTTATGCAGGAACCGCAAGATGAACTTTGAATGACAGCAACTGCTTGACCGCACTCTAAGGAACAGAACCTTTTTAACCTTAGTGGTTTGATGGCTTATTAGGAAAAGAAACCAATGTCTTATTAACCACTTTTTAAAGGAATATCATTAGCAGTATGTAGTGACAAGTTATGTTGAGGTGGCTTTTAGACAAGGTAGAAGAGTATATAAGGAGCTTTTTAGACTGTAAGGGTGCTCGCTCTCTAACTTGGTTGCCAGATCGAGACCCAGCCTTGGTAAAGTATACTTTTATATTGTAAGACCTGATAAGTGCTCTTTTAATCATTCTTAGGGAGAGTATTTTCTGTGTCGGGGATAGATAAATAAAATAGAGTTGTATTATTCATGGTTGTTCTTGCTGGCTCTTCTTCAAAATAAGTTGTCTCTGCTATAATACTAAGAAAGGTATTGGAGGCTCTTTTATAAGGCCTTGCTTACTCACAAAGGGAACCATTGTTCTTAGGAACAGTAATGCAATTTGGGGTACAATATGCCTGAAGAAGAGGTTACCACAACAAAGGCGGATTCTCCCTCAGAAGGGGAGCTTACAATTTCCTTGCAGTCACGCAGAAAAGTAGTTACTGTTTGATAAATTATCCGCTGCTCCTAGAAGGAGACCCCTCCTTGCCGCAAAGGCTAGAAGATGTTAGATTTCACTCAGGCGAGGAATGTGCCTGGCCACCTCTCTTTTATTTAGAGCAGTGATTCTCAAACGGTGCGCCCAGGCACACTGGTGTGCCCTAAGAGGTGGCTCGATGTGCCTCAAGTATTATGAAAGTATATTTTAAAAATGAGAAGAAACCCATTTGTATAGGGTAAGTAATAGTTTTCTAAAATTTATTTTTATTCATAGTTTAAAATATAGTAATATATTTTTAATTTTGTACACGAAGTGCGCCAGAATTTTTTAATATGTTTCACAGTGTGCCGTGAACCGAAAAAGTTTGAGAACCACTGATTTAGAGTGTCTGGGCATGAAAAGATTGTTGCGACAACTCTCCATTGCTGCTTCCGTGCCTAATTTTGTGGAAGGAAAAACTTTCCAGTCAATTTATTGTGCTCCAAAGGACAGCGTTTATTGAAAAAGAGGTAACAAAAACCAGTGCATTGGGAGAGAAGTTCCTCAGAACAACTCTGAAGGAAAAACAGCCAGTGCACAGCTTTATAAAGTGATTATACATCGTGCATACATTATAAGCAAGATACATCTTTGCCAATCAGTATGCCCATACCCTCCCACCTTGGGTGGTCACCTTGGCATGTTCCGGCCTTGCCCATCCATGTATCAAAGAAGGAAAGTCCCTTCATTACCCAAACATCCCAAATTCATTCCAACCCACTGTGCCCTTTAGTTGTTGCTCTAGCTAACCACAAACTTACAAAATGTTACAACATTGTGTACTTTGGTTTCCAGGCAGAGCATAGTTCCTCAAAATATCGGCTTCACAAGCAATGCATAATTTGAGCTAAGATTATAATATCAGAGGCCTCTCATAGCTCAAATGAAAGAGCAAAGAAAAGCAATCCCTTCAGGATTTGATCAGGTGGGGTCAAAGTTCAGAAATCCTTCCTCATTCTGTATCCTGATTCATGCCTAGAATGTCTGATGCTGTGTTTCTGTACCGACTTCTGGAATAAGGCTTTTTGCAAAACCCAGTCTTCAAGGCCTGAGTGTTTCTCTGGTTGGGAGCCAGAGCATTCTTTCAATTTCTTCCCATGTTGAAGGTTCGTGTAACATGGCTGCCTTTGCAAGGTACAACAGTTGTGTAGCTGGTACGTCTTTCCTGGCTTGGGATGAGCATCTGTGTTCTGGTTTAGCAGCCTTGTCTGTTTGCATGGTGACATCCGGCTCTGCACTTCCCTCTGCTTTCCCCACATCCCCTTACAAGCAGGCGGGCCTGGAAGGAATCTCTTTGCCATAGCTATACTTTTGGATTATTATTCTTATTATTTTAATTTTAATTAAATTTCTATCCTGCCCTTCCTCCTGGAAGGAGCCCAGAGCAGCAAACAAGGGACAAAACACACACAAAAAATTAAAACACCAATTCCTTATCCACAAGAGGACCTCTCCTCTTATTCCATGACTGCTAAGCTTCCTCAGAAGTCTTTGGTGAGGAACCTTGTCAAACGCTTTTTGAAAGTCTAAGTACACTATATCCACTGGATCACCTCTATCTATCAAAAATCATATAACAGAAGTAACAGAAAACATGTGGGGGCGCAGTGGAAGGCAGGGAGAAGGAGCGTGCATGGGGATGGGGTCAGGTGGGAAGAGTTCCAAGTGACAGATCAGGAGGACCCATGTGGAAGAATTCTGCGGGAGAAATGTGCAGAAGATTGTGACGCCCTTCCCTGGCTCTCCCTGTCAGGTTCCTACCTGCTTGTGGCTACTGCCTTTCACTAGGCACCACCAGGGACTCCACCAGTCCGGACTGTCCTTTTTTATGGTTTCTCCCTCCGCTCTAGCACAGATCTCACTAGATCCCCCTGCTAGGCAGCACCACCAGTCACGTTCTATAACCAATGTTCCCAGAGACCTTGCCTGAGTCTCTCTCTATCCGGTTACTTTTGTGACTGCGTGCTTATGCTGTTCCCAACCCCCTTGTATCAATGTAGATAACTCATATAACTCGGGGTTGCTCTGGATACTTGTAATGTTATTATTCTCCTCTTCACCACTGCCACCATTTGTTACTGTTTCCCTTCAGCCTTGGTTATTACCTTACCCTCCCTTCTGGTCTGTGAAACCCCAGCCAACGATCAGGCCTTTGGTAAACCAAATTAAGTATTTATTAAATAACAGAAATAACAAGATTACTTTTGTAATGGTACTTAAGCATATGGTTTCATCTATTCCTGTGATACTTGACTTATTATTAACTAGAACTCCAATTCCCTCTTTCTCCACACTCTCCTAACATCCACCAACTAACACCCACACACCTCCAATCACATTTGCCACCTCCAAACACCTCCTCAAACACCTCCCCGATTCAACTGTCATTCTTCCATTTATACTCTCAGCCATTCAAACGCTTAGCCAATCATCCAGCATTCTACTGCTCATCTACTCCCCCCTCCTCTTTCATTCCGCTTACCATGTATCTTCTATACAAACAGCACTTACCATATTTACATTAATACAGGAACATCACAAAGATCTTGGGGAAGAACCCCCTCAGCTCAGATGCCCAGTGCCAGCAGTTCAGGCTTTTCTGCTACCAGGAGATGAGAGGCCCCGAGAGGCTTGCAGCCGACTCCACCTTTTTTGCCGTGAGTGGCTGAAGCCAGAGTGACACACAAAGAACCAGATCCTGGACCTGGTGATCCTAGAGCAGTTCCTGGCTGTCCTTCCACTGGAGATGGAGATCTGGGTGAGGGAGTGTGAAACAGAGACCAGTTCCCAGGCAGTGGCCCTAGCAGAAGGTTTCCTCCTGAAGTAAACCTCCCATCATCGCTGTCCTGTCCAGAGCTGGAACTACGAGGCTGAGACGCAGGTGCAATTAAATCTCATTTTATTAAAGTAATGGATACATCAAAGGCATTGCGCTTCATAGGAAATCCTGCACTAACTCACTAAAATCCCTAACTACACTCTAGACATGCTCTGCGGTGTATGAAGAAAGTTGACTCAGCAGCTCCCCACTGTGAGCGACACGCTTAAGTAGGGAACGTCTTCGATCGTAATCTCTGACTCCTTTGCAAGTCCTGTCTCTGCCCTGTCCGTTTCTCGCAGCGGCAGGAGCAAGGAGACAGAGGGCGAGTCTTTAACACAGTGGTTCTCAAACTTTTTTGGTTCGCAGCGCACTGTAAAACAAAAAATTTCTGGCGCACTTCGTGTACAAAATTAAAAATATATTGATATATTTTAAACTATGAATAAAAATAAGCTATAGAAAACTATTACTTACCCTATACAAATGGGTTTCTTCTCATTTGTAAAATATACTTTCATAATATTTGAGGCACACCTAGTCACCTTTTAGGGTGCACCAGTGTGCCTGGGCACACCATTTGATTTTTTTTTTTTTTCAATAATTTTTATTCAGATTTTCATAAAACATACAAGACAAAATCATAAAACATTCAAAGACAAAAAACAAAATCAAAAATAGTTAAACAAAAAGAAAAAAAGAAAAAAAAAACAAAAATAAAAAATAAAGAGTAAAATATTGACTTCCCATTTGTCAAAGATCAAATCAGTTATAAGTCTATAATATATAACAATCCTGTCTCTTAAGTCATATTATAAAATCACTTTCCTCCAGTAGTTATCTTACTTAATCATCAAATCTCATAAACATTACTTTATTCTTTCCACAAAAAGTCAAAGAGAGGTTTCAATTCTTTAAGAAATATATCTATCAATTTTTTTTTCCAGATAAGCATATCGATTAATCCATCTCATTACTAATTATGATAATCTTATTGTCATAACCATAGTCAAAATAAACATTTCAATTAATCCATCACATCAGAATCTGTTAGGTTCAATAATTTCAGTAGCCATTGTTCTATTATCTCTATTAGTTCCATTTTCCATCTTCCATCTTCAGTAGTCTTGTTAAGTCCAGTAATTTCAATATCCAATCTTCCATTATCAGTATTCCATAATAATCTTGCTGTCAAAGCCATAGTCATATAGTAAGAGTCTGATGGGGATTACCTCTATCCCAAATATTTTCTTGCCATCCATTCTGAATAGGTTGCTGAAATACTGCTGTAAAATCATATCTCTGTTCTTTTTTTCAAAATACACTGGGTCATCTCTTAAAAGTTTTTCCATTGTCACATGGCTGCAGTTAATTCCATAGATTTTCTCTATATTGGGCTCCATCACATCATTCCAGTCCAGAAGATTATCCATGCCATTGATAACTTTATCTCTAGAATCTTCATTCATTTCTTCAGAGATAACATTGAGTTCCAAACAATAGATTTTATTTCTAAAATCCATAGACTCCAAATCTTGTTCCTGTTCCACGTTGGTTCCAATCTCCGGGATCTCCTCTCTCACAGGGACCCCTATTCCAGTCTCCAGGGTCACCTCTCTCACAGGGACCCCTGTTCCAATCTCCGGGGTCTCCTCTCTCACAGGGACCCCTTCCAGGGTCACCTCTCTCACAGGGACCCTTATATCTTTAATCTCCTGCTTCATTTTACTCAATTCAATTTTCATTATCTCAATCTCATCCATTATTTTCTGAAACATAGTTATTTCCAGATTTTCAGCCACTTTCATAATTGCCATTTTAAAAGAAAAATATAGGAAAACCACTTCTTATTTCAGCAACAATTGGGTTAATACTCCAAACTTGGTGACATCACAGTATAAACAGAGCAGACAGCCTTATCTCTCCAATAGTTAAGTAAACAAAATGCAGTTCCCAGGATCGAAACAATTAATGGCAATCGTCAAGAAACAGATTCGTCAAAATAAAATAGACCAAAAAGAGAGTAGTCTCAAAACAGTATAATATTTTTCAAAATAAAAATCTGGAATAGAAATCCCTCTTCTGTGTATATCTTTAGAATGCAAATCCAGGACAGCTTTTTGCAACAAAAACAGAGATAAGCTATTAATTAGTGCGTAGCAGAGAGAAGTTATGGCTCCCCAGTGAGATGTCAAAAACTGATCAATCTGGCAAATCTCTTTTAAACAGCAACAATTTAAGTCAAGTAAAAGAAAAATATAGAAAGAAGGGTGCTTGCCTGTTAGTGCGTTCTCTCTTAGAAGATAAGGTGAACGTTCGCTTTAACAGATAGAGCTTGCTGTTGAAAATCCGTCCCACCTTCGTCGGCTGGACCTCGTCCCATAAATTAATGAGATCTGGTCGTCCCAACAAAAATAGGCTTTGAGGTTAATCTCTTCGTTTCTCCCTACCCGGGAGAAGTTTAATCAGTCAAAAAAAAAAGAAAAAACTGACTGATATATCTGAATAAGCTTCTTTTGAGGCAGGAGCCCGTCTCAAAAGCAGGCACAGGCTAAGTCACCCTTCCCGGAAGTGGCCTGGGCACACCATTTGAGAATCACTGCTCTAACGGCTCATCGGAAGACACCTGCTCCTGAGCAACAGGCTCGAGGTCAGGGGGCTGCGTCATGCTGGTGGCATCCTGGGAACTGCTTGGCAAGGGAGGAGTTGGCACTTTTGCTAGAGCTTCCCCCAACAGGTCCTCAGCAGCAACTGGGGGTGGCACGCTCCCTTCCTCGGAGATCGCGCCATCCGTGGGAACTGGCAGGAGTCCAGGTGGGCTTCCCCCCCACAAGGTCCTGCTCAGACTCAACAACTCCCAAGTCTTCTGTGTGTTCTGGAAGCGGAGGCACCTGAGACTCATGCCTCCCCCCTCCCTGTCCCTTCTGGGAGAGCTGAGGCTCAACATCATGCCCCCCTCCATGCATTAACCCTTCCCACCCCCGAGGTCTGGGTTTTGCAGGATAAGCCTCATGGATCGTAACCCTTCCAATGGATCAGGTACTGAAGGCGCCCGCAGCGTTTTCTCGAGTCCAATATCTGTTCTACCTCATATTCCTCCTCCCCATCTACCAACAACGGTGGTGTGGGCTCAACTTGTGGGCGGTGAGGGTCAGGAGGAGTGTCCTTCGTCAGTAATGCCCGGTGAAAGACCGGGTGCATCTTGAAAGTGGAAGGCAATTTTAATCTGTAAGTCATGGGGTTAATCTGCACCTCCACCCCAAAGGGCCCTACATGCCGATCCTGCAGCTTACGACACCGGCCAGGCATAGGTAAATAACGTGTAGACAACCACACCTTGTCTCCCGCTTAAATGAGGGCTCCCTCTTGCCGATGCTGGTCGGCTGCATGTTTGTAGTCTGCCTTGGCTCACTCCAGTTGCTCCTGGAGTAGCTGTTGCATAGCGTGTAGTTCTTGCAGAAAATCCTTGGCGGCTGGGACGGAGAGGCTGTCCTTTGGGGCAGGGAACACTCGGGGGTGGTAGCCAAAGTTGGCGAAGAAAGGAGTCTGTTGCGTGTGCGAATGCACAGCATTATTATAGGAAAATTCTGCTAAAGCCAGGTAGGACATCCGATTGTCCTGCTGGTAACCCACATAACAACGTAAATATTGTTCCAAAATTGCGTTCACCCTCTCAGTCTGCCCATCCGTGTGGGGATGATGAGCGCACAACAGTCTTAATTCACTTTGCAGTAACTTCCACAATGCTTGCCAAAAACACGCAGTAAATTGTGTTCCCCGGTCGGAAACCAAGCTGTCTGGCAGTCCGTGCAGCCGGTACACGTGTTGAACTTGGTGGTGTCTTGAGCGTTTGGGAGCCCAGCGCATGGAATGAAGTGAGCCCTTTGCTTCTCGTAGAGGACACCCTCCCCTTTCCTGTGATGTATGATTTGTTCTGGCCCAGAGCAGATTTTGGGGTGGGCATCCCCAGTAACTTATTTTTTCCTGCCTCTTTTTGTCCATTTTGGTTGTGCATAAATGCCATTATTCCTGCCCCGCCCTCAGCAGAAGCTCTGGCCCATGTGGGACGCACTGGCATTTCATAGGGGATACCCTTCCATTTCCCAGGGTGTATGATTTGTCCTGACCCAGAGCAGATTTTGGGGTAGGCACCCCCAGTTACTTGTTTCCTTTGTGCTTTCGTCTGTTTTGGTTTTGCGTAGATGCTCTTATCCATGCCCTGTACCCAGCAAAAGCTCTGAGTCAAGCGGGAAGCAGTAGCATTTCATAGAGGACACTCTACCCTTTTCTGGGATGTATGATTTGTCCTGGCCTAGAGCAGATTTTGAGATGGGCATGCTCAGTTACTTATTTTTTATGATTTTATAACATCATTATGCATTTATGACAATATCAGAAGCCTAATGCTTTTGATTGAATAAATTGTTTGTTCTTCTTGACAGGGAGAGTCCCCTGATCACAGTGATATATCATTCTGGGTACCTCACCATATATTTTGGGGTTCAGAAAGATGTTAACTTCAGCTTTAGGTTGCTGTAGCTGTCAACTTTTCTTCTTTTTTAGTGTTTTGAACTTTCAAGCAAATAAGGAACTGAGAACTAGGTCTTTTCTAGTGAATCATATCTTCTCATTATGTGTCCAAAGTGTAATAATCTCAGTTTCATCATTTTAGCCTCTAGTGACAGTTCTTTTTTAATTTGTTCTAACACCCAATAATTGGTCTTTTTTGCAGTCCATGGCATGCGCAAGCTCTCCTCCAACACCACATTTCTTTTTTTTTTTTTTTCAATAATTTTTATTCAAATTTTCATAAAACATACAAGACGAAATCATAAAACATTCAAAGACAAAAAACAAAATCAAAAATAGTTAAACAAAAAAAAAAAAAAATAAATAAAAATAAAAAATAAAGAGTAAAATATTGACTTCCCATTTGTCAAAGATCAGATCAGTTATAAGTCTATAATATATAACAATCCTGTCTCTTAAGTCATATTATAAAATCACTTTCCTCCAATAGTTATCTTACTTAATCATCTAATCTCATAAACATTACTTTATTCTTTCCACAAAAAGTCAAAGAGAGGTTTCAATTCTTTAAGAAATATATCTATCAATTTTTTTTTCCAGATAAGCATATCGATTAATCCATCTCATTACTAATTATGATAATCTTATTGTCATAACCATAGTCAAAATAAACATTTCAATTAATCCATCACATCAGAATCTGTTAGGTTCAGTAATTTCAGTAGCCATTGTTCTATTATCCCTATTAGTTCCATTTTCCATCTTCCATCTTCAGTAGTCTTGTTAAGTCCAGTAATTTCAGTATCCAATCTTCCATTATCAGTATTCCATAATAATCTTGCTGTCAAAGCCATAGTCATATAGTAAGAGTCTGATGGGAATTACCTCTATCCCAAATATTTTCTTGCCATCCATTCTAAATAGGTTGCTGAAATACTGCTGTAAAATCATATCTCTGTTCTTTTTTTCAAAATACACTGGGTCATCTCTTGAAAGTTTTTCCATTGTCACATGGCTGCAGTTAATTCCATAGATTTTCTCTATATTGGGCTCCATCACGTCATTCCAGTCCAGAAGATTATCCATGCCATTGATAACTTTATCTCTAGAATCTTCATTAATTTCTTCAGAGATAACATTGAGTTCCAAACAATAGATTTTATTTCTAAAGTCCATAGACTCCAAATCTTTTTCCTGTTCCACGTTTGTTCCAATCTCCGGGGTCTCCTCTCTCACAGGGACCCCTGTTCCAGTCTCCAGGGTCTCCTCTCTCACAGGGACCCCTGTTCCAGTCTCCAGGGTCTCCTCTCTCACAAGGACCCCTATGTCTTTAATCTCCTGTGTCTCCAAACAATAGATTTTATTTCTAAAGTCCATAGACTCCAAATCTTTTTCCTGTTCCACGTTTGTTCCAATCTCTGGGGTCTCCTCTCTCACAGGGACCCCTTCCAGGGTCACCTCTCTCACAGGGACCCCTATATCTTTAATCTCCTGCGTCATTTTACTCAATTCAATTTTCAACTCCTTACAACCCTGTCGCAGGTTTTGTTTCGTTATCTCAATCTCATCCATTATTTTCTGAAACATAGTTATTTCCAGATTCTCAGCCACTTTCTTAATTGCCATTTTAAAAGAAAAATATAGGAAAACCACTTCTTATTTCAGCAACAATTGGGTTAATACTCCAAACTTGGTGACATCACAGTATAAACAGAGCAGACAGCCTTATCTCTCCATAGTTAAGTAAACAAAATGCAGTTCCCAGGATCGAAACAATTAATGGCAGTCGTCAGAAAACAGATTCGTCAAAATAAAATAGACCAAAAAGAGAGTAGTCTCAGACAATATAATATTCTTCAAAATAAAAATCTGGAATAGAAATCCCTCTTCTGTGTATATCTTTAGAATGCAAATCCAGGACAGCTTTTTGCAACAAAAACAGAGATAAGCTATTAATTAGTGCGTAGCAGAGAGAAGTTATGGCTCCCCAGTGAGATGTCAAAAACCGATCAATCTGGCAAATCTCTTTTAAACAGCAACAATTTAAGTCAAGTAAAAGAAAAATATAGAAAGAAGGGTGCTTGCCTGTTAGTGCGTTCTCTCTTAGAAGATAAGATGAACGTTCGCTTTATCAGATAGAGCTTGCTGTTGAAAATCCGTCCCACCTTCGTCGGCTGGACCTCGTCCCATAAATTAATGAGATCTGGTCGTCCCAACAAAAATAGGCTTTGAGGTTAATCTCTTCGTTTCTCCCTACCCGGGAGAAGTTTAATCAGTCAAAAAAAAAGAAAAAACTGACTGATATATCTGAATAAGCTTCTTTTGAGGCAGGAGCCCGTCTCAAAAGCAGGCACAGGCTAAGTCACCCTTCCCGGAAGTCTCCAACACCACATTTCAAAGGAGTTGATTCTTCTCTTATCGCTTTTTTCACTGTCCAACTTTCACATCCATACATAGAGATCGGGAATACCATGGTCTGAATGATCCTGACTTTAGTGTTCAGTGATACATCTTTGCATTTCAGGACCTTTTCTAGTTCTCTCACAGCTGCCCTCCCCAGTCCTAGCCTTCTTCTGATTTCTTGACTAGTGTCTCCATTTTGGTTAATGACTGTGCCCAGGTATTGATAATCCTTGACAAGTTCAATGTCCTCATTGTCAACTTTAAAGTGACACAAATCTTCTGTTGTCATTACTTTAGTCTTTTTGATGTTCAGCATCGAACTATTGCAATCTCCCGGGGAAAAACTTTAAAAGCCCCTGCCCAGACTGGCACACAGCTCACTGGTGGGACAAGAGCAGGCATGGCCAGCCACGATCTGTTCAGCCCAGAAATCGGGGCTCAAGGCGCAGCGGAGGCCGCAGCTCCCCCCAGCCCCATCCTTTAAGAAGCCCATCTCTGCTGCGCTAGCATACAGGGACTCCCGGAAGACCGCAGTGCCAGCGAGGATAAGTGCCTCCTATCTCTGGGACATGGTGGTGAGGGGGATGGGGTCACTGGTTGGGGATTCCACAGATCCCGATCTCAGTGCCTTTTGCCCACAGGGAGCTTGAAACCATCCCTCAGTAGTTTTAGGAAAGGCGGACAAGGCTCCCCCTTGCCTGAGCCTTGGTCCCGGCCTGTATATCCTCCCCGCCGTTGGATATCCCACCTCCCCCTCGAGGGCCCTGCCTCCGTCTTCACTGGGAAAGAATGGGGAGGGGGGAGAGTGTTCCAGGGGTGTCGGCCTCTCTGGCCGCCTTGACTCATCGTGCGTGGACAGGTTTGTCTACCCCACCTGTTCCCCGGAGGAATCATGTCGGTCACTGGGCAGCCCCAGTCCCCACCCTCTCCTTTGCTGCCTTAGCATTTTTTATTATTTATTTATTTTATATTCTGATGGAATTTGTTTTGCTTTTTGTGGCACCAGCTCCTTGATCCTGAAGTGTGTATCCTCCAAGACTGAAATCTTTCTCACAGTTGAAAAGACTAACCTAATGTTTCACAGGTATGCTTTTCTAGAGGTCACGTGACAATCACTTATGAGCCAAATGGTTTTTAAGAGGGCTGTTTTATCTGCCAGAACTGGAATCATTTGCCAAAAGTCCAGGATGACTTTAAAAAGAACAAACAGAATTGGGAAGGCAAAAGAGAAATCAACTCGGAAACCTGATGTCTTGCAAAGATGTCTTTTTTTTTTAATAGACCAAAATAAGTATTTCTGCCAGTGATTAACCTGGAAACAAACATGTCAGTAAAATAAATAGGAAATCAAACTGTCCATATCTAAAATCTAAATGGAAGTTGTGTTATTAAACCAGAAATATGCATTTAAAATTTAAAAATACATAAAAGTAAAACTGTTCTCAAAACAAATGGGATATGTGTTATTGCTAATAAAGTATGCAGTACCAGCCCTAGAATAAATAGCACATTGGACGATTAGCGCCTTAGGTGCCACAACCCCTACGGTCAGGTTTGCAGGGCCACCCAGAGGGTTTATGGGGCCCAGAGCACGTCTGATGTTGAGGACTCTGCTGCTGCCCCTCCAAGGACTTCTGCACATGTGTACAAAGGTGGGGGCCCCACGCGAGAATTATTGCATGCCTGGGTTACATGTGAGGATTCTCACCTGCAGCTCCTCCTTGCCCTTGGATCAGGCAGAACGAGCAGTGTGTTCCGTTTTTTCTTATATTGGGGATGAGGAAATAGAGATCAAGTTCTGCTTCTCCTGAGTGCCTCCTCCAAACTCCAAGCCCCTTCTGGCAGAGCTTCTTTCTGCTTCCTGGGATTCAGCCTCACAGGTCGTCTAGTTCTGGGCTGCCCCTGGCCTCCTCCACTAGTCACTCTCTCAGGATTCCTCCCTCAAGGCCTGGCTTCACACCACTCTTACGCCTTTCCCTGGGGTAACCAGGGGCACCAAACTGCCAAGAGGATTTTCTGGGCCCGGCGTACAGTATGTGGGTCGCTCCCTCTGCTGCTCTCACAAGAGATGACCCAAATATATATACAACATGTGTCTGCCCTAGCAGAGGTCCGATGCCAGTTGCAGGGATTGCAGCCGACATCAACTGAGACCCCACTTACAAAGCTGGGAGCAGTGGACGTTTCAGCACCTTGGACAGGTCCTGGAAAAACCCAGAGTGGGCTCCATTGCCCCACTGACATGAAGCCACCTGCCTCAACTGACTGAGAGGTTTGTTTGCCCATCCTGGTGGGGACCCTGCCTCACCACTCTTCTGGAGAGACCCACTTCTTCCGTCCTGCAAAGCTTGTTATTCTGCCCCCTCCACCAGCAAGTATCCTTAGAATAATCAAATCATAGACTTGGACGGGGCCTATAAGGCCATCAAGTCCAACCCCCGGATCAATATAGAAATCCACATATGCATACATACACTTCATGTCATAAGCAAATATGCACCCTCTTTTGCAGGTGGGGGAAGGAGGAGTGGTCAAAAATAAATCAGGGGTCACACACAAGTAACAGGATGCCTGACAAACAGAATGTCAAACAGGTGAAGCTTTCCCCATACATTAGTGCCAGACTAGAAAAAGCTTACTCTGTTTAATATCTGCCTGCCACTCAGCTTTTAAAGGCATGAGAGCCCTGCTCTCCTTCAGTGCTAACCGGAATCCATACAAAGAACCCCATTTTCATGAGTTATGAATGAGTTATGTATTGGTTTGTTTATTAGCTGGGGGATTGTTTTATCCTATTTAAATGGTAACCCTGGGACCTTCTGGTGAAGTGCAAGTAAGAAACACTTAAAAAGAATTCTACTTTTAGGCAACCATCTTAAAGCACACTTAGGGATCAGTAAAATTAGGCTATCTTATGTTGTGTAAATTTGTATAGATATTAGCAGAGAACGTCAACGGTCTGAAATGAGACTTTCCTCTTCTCCCAGGCATTTTAGCATGTGTTTTTAAAATGTTTTTTGAAAATGTGTTTTTAAATTTGTATATTTGTTTTTAATGTTTTTAATTGTTGTAAACTGCCCAGAGAGCTTCGGCTATGAGGCAGTATACAAATGCAATCAATCAATCAATCAATACATGTGTGCCAGTGTGTGCGTTTACCTAAGAAAGCAGGCTTTTATCCTGCATCAGGATCACTGAGACTTAAGACTTAGTAAAATAAGAAAAGCTACTTTATTTATAGAAATACATAGTAGATAGAAAGGCATATAGTTCTTCTAACTCACTAACTAGGTTGGAGGCGCAACGCCCAGATTTGGGAGTTGCCCTCATGGCTTAGGAGGGAGAGAGCAGAGACAAAGGTGTCTCCTCTCTCTGGGACAGTCGGAGAAGAGAAGAAGGAAAGGGCGGAAGGAGGAGAGGCAGATAAAGTAACGACAGGTAAAGGCCGCAATCAAGCCTATCCATCTGGAGGACCCTAACTCTATTTCCCTTCTGGAACATAAACAAAAGAACAAAACAGGAGATGCTCTTGCGCCACTTCCAACATCTTATACCTTTATTGAGCATTTGTTCTGATTTGTTTATGGGCTGATAATGCGACCATGAGGATTCATCCTGATTTGCTTGCAGGATCTTCACAAGTCTTAGGAGTGCAGTGATCACCACAGTAACAGGAGAATCACAGAAGGAACGCATTAGGCAGGAAATCGTTTCTGGCTGGACTCAAGTCATTTCAGACTGCAGGAGGTTTGTGGCAGAGTGGGATGTTCCCACGTACAAGTCAAAACAAAAAGTCCCTGCACATAGAAATCTAACAGGTAAAGAGAACAGAGTTTAGGCTAACTTAAACTTTTCCCTCAAAGCCTTTTTTTTTAAAAATGTGCATGGCATTTTTATTTTCGATATGGAGAAGAGTGACACAGTCCAGAAACGTGCTTACCACCTCCCCTTGCTCTCCGTGTGACGCAGCCAAGGAGCTTCAGCCACTGTGCTCTCTAAGGGTTAACAAACGACAACACAGCCGAAGGAAAGATTGCAAAACAGCGACTTCCCTTTCCAGTTCCTCCTTTCTGAAAGAAATGCAGTGCGGAAGCACAGGAGCCTCTCTTTGCTTGCAGCGAAGTTAGAGACGGGGTTTCCACGGAGGTACCCTCAAAATAAAGGTATACAATTGGGGGCGGAGGGGGAGGTTGGAAGAAAGTGAGGACGCCCCTCCCTTTAAGCGCCCACTCCCCAGCAGACTCCTAAGATCTGAGAATGCAATCCTGTCCTCTGCCCTAAGTCCCACCTGCCTCCTCCCCCGAGCTTGCTGTGTTTGGGGCCAGATCTAAGTGTCCCTCGAGAACATCTGGATTTCTGGTGATGAATTTCATGATCTTAAGCTTTTGATATGTAGATGATTAATAGTTAGAACAGAACTAAGTAGACAATAGTGAGCTCTATGGACTGATTCGTTATAAGGCGGCTTCTTCATGTTTCTTCATTTGTTCATTGCTTCAGCTTTGATAGTTTAATGTTGAGGTTAGCATTCTGCCAGCCCTCCCCAGTTTCCTGTTCTCTTAGAATTAAGGTCACCGTTTAATTTAGAAAAGCAGAAACATGGCTCTGCCCTCATGTTTTTAGGGTAGCCTGGCAGACAAACCGTATAGCAAGTGACGGTTTTCCTGAAACGGATGCAAACTGACGGGAGCTACTTCCCGCTCCCTCTTCCTACATGCCAGGTGTAAGTTCCCTGCTAAATCAGAGGGTATTATCCAGTTTCTCCACACCATGCACCATTTTGGCACATCCACACTGTACATTGCAAGCACATGGCTTCCTCCAAAGAGTCCTGGGAGTTGTAGTTAATTAAGGGTGCTGGGAATGTAGCGCAGTGAGGAAAAGCTATTATCCAGGATTCGTTGGGGGAAGCCACGTTCTTTCAATTTGGCTTGAATGTGCTTTCAATGTATGGTGTGATCATACACTTCTATCATGTCTCCTCTTAGCTTTTTTCTACAGCAAAAATCCCCAAATGTTATTACCTTTCCATACCCTTGATCATTTCAGTTGCCCTTTTCTGTATCTTTTCCACCTCTACAATACTATTTTTGGGGTCAGGCAACCAGAACTGTAGACAGCATTCCAAGTAGGATCCCATCTTAGATTTGTACAATGGTGTTATGATATTGGCAGTTTTATTTCCGGTCTGTGTCTTAATGATCCCTCACATGGAATTCACCAATTTTGCAGCTACTACATCTGCATCTTCATTGAGGCATCCACTGTGACCTCAAGGTCTCTTTCCTGGTCAGTCACCACTGGTTCATTTAGGATTTGTTGCTTGACTGTGCATCACTTTACACTTGCTTACCTTTAATTGCATTTGCTTTTTCATACCCAAGCCACCTTGGAGAGTTCCTTTTCGAGTTCCTCATAATCCCTATTTGTTTTAAACCCCCTGAACAATTTGATATCAACAGTAAACTTGGTTACCTCACTTCTCACTGCAAATCCGTGTCCTTTAGAAACAAGTTTAAAAGTACAGGTCCTAATATTGATGATCGGGGGGGGGGGAGGGGAGAGAGAGAACTATTCATCTATTCCTGCTCTCTCCTTCCTGATCTTTAAACACTTACTGATCCATAAGAGCGTTTTTCCTCTTATCCCACGATAAGAGGCCGTGTTCTGCTCCATGTTTGGTAATTCTGTCTTTAATCATAGTTTCCACTACTTTTCCCAAAACAGATATTAACCTAATAGGCCTCTGATTTCCAGGATACCTTCTGTGTCTTTTTACTTTTAATACATTTGCCAATCCACATGGTAGCAGATCTTTAGGAGAAGGAGCATATTTTTGTTAGAAGATCAGCAGTGTCACACTTGGCTTGTTTTGAGACCTCTCAAGTAGATGCCATCTGGACCTGAGCATATTTCCTCTTATCCCATGATTGCTGTGTTCTGCCCCATGTTCGGTAGTTCTCTCTTTAATAATATCTTCCAGTACTTTTCCTGAAGCCAGTATTATACAGCCATGACAATACCCAGTGTGGATATTTTGCATTCCGCAATGTTAAATTGAAAACACTCCCCTTCCCAACCTGATGCTTCCCATAACCTCATTTCAAAACAAAACCTTACAAAACATATACTCCTGAACTCAGAAACACTTGGTTAACAACCCTCTAAATTTTCATGGTGATACACAAAACAGTCAGAGAGAATTGGGAGTTCAAAGTGTAAAAGAGAGAAAAAGAATCCAGACCCCTTTTGGGCTTTTTTGTCAGAGTTCTCATAATTTGTTGAAATTAATTAAAAATCAGCTGTGTTCAGTGAGTACCTATAATCCTATTATTGACTTTGCCCCATACTCTGACCTTCATCTTCTGCAGTTTAAAAGTTAAAAAAAGTTTGGCTGATTTTTGGGACTTCCCAGGAGGATCCCTACGCCTGTGCAGCCTCTGAGACGGGCTCCCGTCTTGGATGAAACTTATCCAGGTTAAATTCAGTCAGAAGGCTCTTTTCTGACTGGGAATAATTTCTTCCGGTTAAAGAAGAAACGTGAGATTTCCCACATAGCTTTGTTTTGACTGTTGGAGTCTGGAATTCGTCAGAATCGTCTGTCTTCCAGCAGCTCAGACAGAGCGAGGATTTTTATGCTAGCTCAGCTGGATAAGTGACCCGTTTTTTTTTATACGGATTAACAGGCAAACATCCTCCTGTCTACATTCATCATTTTCTTATCTATACAGCTAAAGAGATTTGTCAAAGTAACAGCAATTGAGATAACCTAGGTGAGGTAAGACTTTCCTCTTTTTGTTCGCGGAGCTAGGGGGGAAGAAAATATAAATAGCTTATCTTTTTTTTTATTGCAAAAAGCTGACATGGAAAATGGCATTCTAAAGATTACAACGGGCGAGAGATTTCTGATTGGAGGAGATAAGAAATCTTTTTGATCTATGGTAGGGACTATTTTTTCTGATCTATTTTTTTTGTTTGACGAATCTGCTCATTCTCTCTGCTACTAGCTATTTCGACGCTGTGAACTAAAGCTGTTCTTACACTTTCAGGCAGATAAGAGATAAGGGCTGTCTAGCATGTGACGTTAGTTTGTTGGAAAAATTAACTCCTTTGTAACTGGTTAAAGAAATAAGCTGCTCTTTGTTTGGGACATTGAAAATTGAAGGAGTTTTGTTCCTTTGGCTTTAAGAATGACAATTAAGAAGACTATGGATGTACAAGAAGGGACTTTATCTCTAGACATGTTTCAGAAAATAATGAATGGGATTAACTCAATAAAACAAGAACTGAGAAATAATAGACAAGCGTGGAGAATTGAATTTTATGAAATGAGACAGGAGCTGAAAGAAACTCAGGATTCTATGAGAAAGGAGAATAAAGATAGATCTGGAAAACAAAAAAAAGATGAAAGAGAAATTAAAGGCAAGGTTCAAACTATGGAGATTGGCTTAATTATGGACATGAAAAAAGATTTGGATTTCCTGGCTGTATGGATCCTGGAGACAAATATTACAGTTTGGAATTCAGCGCTGTCCCTGAAGGAATTGAAGAGATTGGAGATAAAGATATTATCGGTTCAAAAAAATTCTTGGACTGGAAGGATCTGATGGAACTTGAAATGGAGAAAGTTAACAGAATTAATCCCTGTCTTGTGTCAATGGAAAAACCTTCAAGAGATGTACTAGTGTATCACGTGGAAAAGAGGAACAGAGATGCGGCTTTGCAACAATGCTTCAGTGATACGTTTGGATTTGATGGCAAGAAAATATCTGTGATGGAGGAAATTCCTATCAGACTTTTATTATATGACTATGACAGCAAGATTTTTGGGTGCGTAAAGATGGAAGATGGAAGATGGACCCAATATGGATAATGACAGAAGAGCGATTTAAAATCACTGGACTTAGTAGATTTGATGAGTTGGATTAATTGGCATGTTTATTTAGAAAAAAAAATTGATTGACATATATCTCAAGGATTGGAAACTTCTCTTTGACTTTTTGTGGAAGATTAAAATGATATGATGTTAATGAGATTTGAAACCAACTAAGATAACTGTTGGAGGAAGGTGATTTTATAATCTATTAAGAGATAGGTCTGTTACCTATTATAGATTTATAGTTGAATTATAGTGTTTTGAAATTACTGGATTTAGTAGATTTGATGAGCTGGATTAATTGGCATGTTTATTTAGAAAAAAAATTGATTGATATATATCTCAAGGATTGGAAACTTCTCTTTGACTTTTTGTGGAATATTAAAATGATATGATGTTAATGAGATTTGAAACTAACTAAGATAACCGCTGGAGGAAGGTGATTTTATAATCTATTAAGAGATAGGTTTGTTATATATTATAGATTTATAGCTGAACTATGACAAATCAGAAGTCAATATTTTTATATATATGTATTTTTTTTGTATTGTATTAGTTATTGATTTGTGTTGTTTTCTTTTTGTATTATTTTGGTTTTGAAAATTAGAATAAAAATTAATTGAAAAAAAAAAGTTTGGCTGATTTTTAATAAATTTAAGAATTTTTACTGTGAACTCAATTATAACGTTGTACATGCTCAGTAAGAACCAACTGTTAGTGTTCTAAAAGCCGGACTCACAGCTGCTTGGCTTGGCTTGGCTAATCAGGAGACCACAGCCACACCAGACCGTTATTTCACTTTAGACAGTCATGGCTTCCCCCAAAGAATCCTGAGAAGTGTAGTTTGTGAAGGGGGCTGAGAGGAGACTGCTGTTCCCCTGACAGAGCTCCAGTGGCCAGAGTGGTTTAACAGTCAGCCACTCTGATTGAAGCTCTGTGAGGGGAACAGGGCCTGTCCTTGCAAATCTTAGCACCCTTCACTAACTACACTTCCCAGGATTCTTTGAGAGAAGCCATGAGTGTCTAAAGTGAAATAAGACTCTGGTGTGGATGTGGCCAGGGACAGCTTTGGTTTAAATTTGGGTGCAAGGGTACAGTACATGTGCCTGCTGCAGAATAAAAAGGTGGGGGAAATGGTGAAAAGCAATGATACTGTTCACAATGTTTTCCTTTTGGAAAGGAAAGGGGCTTCCCCTCTGCCAAGTGCCAACCCACCCAATCTCCTCCCCTCCTTCTCCCTGCCCCTTTCCCAGGTCAGTTTTACCTCCTCCTTTCTCCCCTCTCTTTTGACCCTCCTCTCCCCTTCCTTTGCCCCTCTCCTTCCAATACCCTCTTCCCCCCTTCTGCTCCCCTCTCCCCCCTTTCTCCTTCTCTCCCCTCTCCCCCCTTTCTCCTTCTCTCCCCTCTCCCCCCTTTCTCCTTCTCTCCCCTCTCCCCCCTTTCTCCTTCTCTCCCCTCTCCCCTTCCCCTCCCCCCATGGTCAGTTTTACCTATCCTAACCATGATTGCATGGGAGTAAATCCCATTGAACTCTATAAGCATGCAAATAATCAGACCTGCCTTTCTCCTACTTACCCTCTCCTCCCCCTTCCTCCTCCCCTCCCCTCTTCCTTCCTCCTCCTCCCCTGTTCACTCCAGCCCTCCCTCCCTCCCCCCTGGTGAGTTTTACCTATCCTAAGCACAGTAGTAAATCCCACTGAACTCAATAAACATACAACTGATCAAACCTGCCCTTCTCCTCCCCTCCCTCTCCTGAATGCTCCCATCCCCCTCCTCCCCTCTGCCCTTCCTCCCCTCTCTCCCGCCTCCTCCCCCATGGTCAATTTCACCTATCCTAAGCATGATTGTAGAGGAATAAATCCCACTGAACTCAACTTTGCGGTTTAAGAACGTACCTATAGCCCACAGATATTTCTATCAAACTTTTAAAAGCAGGATAATTGAGCAGCTATAATGACAGCAGGTGAGCAGGAGACCTGACCTCCTCTCTGAGATATTGGACTGCCCTACAAATTTGTCAAAATGGAAACACAATTTGGGTTGATCTTTCACAGTCCAATCCACTTGCTGTGTAGCTTGGAAGAATTTGATAACATGTGCCTCTGAGCATATGGTAAGTGGTGGTCACTGAGGGGGCTGAAAAAAACTAAAAAACTCCAAAAACAATTCTGGAATAATAGCACTCACTATTCTATAGAATAGTCTCCAGTGGATATCCGGAGTGTCTCAGTTTGCACAAGATAAAACAGTGGGAAGTGAAACATATTCTAGCAAATTTCTAGGTGTGCTGTATGTTTTTAATTGACCATGCCCACCTTTCCTTAAATGAAGTGGTTTAAACATAGCAGGTGAGGACATTGAACTTCTCAAGGACTATCAGCACCTTGCACAGTCATTAACCAAAATGGAGAAAAGAAATCAGAAGAAGGCTAGGACTGGGGAGGGCAGCTATGAGAGAACTAGAAAAGGTCCTCAAATGCAGTGATGTATCACTGAACACCAAAGTCAGGATCATTCAGACCATGGTATTCCTGATCTCTATGTATGGATGTGAAAGTTGGACAGTGAAAAAAGCAGATAAAAGAAAACTCAATTCCTTTGAAATGTGGTGTTGGAGGAGAGCTTTGTGGATACCATGGACTGCGAAAGACAAATAATTGGGTGTTAGAACATATTAAACCAGAAATATCACTAGAAGCTAAAATGATGAAACTGAGGTTATCATACTTTGGACACATAATGAGAAGACATGGTTCACTAGAAAAGACAATAATGCTGGGAAAAACAAAAGGGAGTAGAAAAAGAGGAAGGCTAAACAGGAGATGGATTGATTCCATAAAGGAAGCCACAGACCTGAACTTACAAGATCTGAACAGAGTGGTTAACGACAGATGCTATTGGAGGTCGCTGATTCATAGGGTCGCCATAAGTCATAAAATTAAGGGAGTAGAAAAAGAGGAAGGCTAAACAAGAGATGGATTGATTCCATAAAGGAAGCCACAGACCTGAACTTACAAGATCTGAACAGGGTGGTTCACAACAGATGCTGTTGGAGGTCACTGATTCATAGGGTCACCATAAGTCGTAATCGACTTGAAGGCACATAACAACAACAAACATAGCAGGCTGAAAACATGCATCTCGGGACAGGCCAAGTTTGTTTTTTCCAACAGCTAGAGTCACGGCTGAAGTAGCAACATATTGTGATCAGTCTGATTTTACATCAAACTGCAGTTTCAGATTCAACTGTTAATGCACCCAAAATAGAAATAGAACATAACCTGCAGTTTGAAACACAAAAGAGTGTTTTCACCAACATATGACATTGACCAATAAAAAGGCTTTGAAATTAATAAAAATAAATTTGATACAGGATTCTACGATGAATAATGATGGAAATAAAAGGTTCTAGATTAGATTCTCTGTAGAAACATTAGTAACACAGGAAAGAAGCAAAGTAAGAAGAAAACCAACAAACATACAAAAATGTATTTTTCCATCTTTGGAGATGGCAGGTGTTGCCACCACTCACCATATGCTCAGAGGCACGTTACCAAATTTTTGCAAGCTACACAGGAAGTGGATTGGACTGTGAAAGACCAACCCAAATTGTTTTTCCATTTTGACAAATTTGTAGGGCAGTCCAATATCTCAGAGAGGAGGTCAGGTCTCCTGCTTGCCTGGTGCATTCACTATAGTTGCCCAATTTCCCTGCTTTTTAAAGTTTGATAGAAATATCTGTGGGCTATAGGTACATTCTTAAACCGCAAGGTTTTTTTGCCTACTAGTGAATTAAGCTTATAGGCCTCGGATTTTCAGGATACCTTCTGTGTACTTTTGGTTTTAAATTGCGATACATTTGCCAGTCCATATGGTAGCAGGTCTTTGGGAGAAGGTACATATTTTTGTTAGAAGATCAGCAATGTCATCTTTGGGTTGTTTTAAGATTTCTCAGGTAGATGCCATCTGGACCTCAGATGATTTGTGAACACTGAAGGAAAATATCCCACTTGCCCCATCTCTCTTCATAGTGTAAGTGGAGGGCAGATGATGTCCATGCCTTGCCTGGGAATGTTTATGAGGAAGGCAATTGTTTTCTTCTTCCAGGGACTGGTGACCTTTGAGGAGGTGTTCTTGCATTTCACCGAGGAGGAATGGGCTCAATGAGATTCAGACCAGAGAGCTCTGTGCAAGGAGGTCATCCGGGAGATTAACAAGACGGCAACCTCTCTGGACAAGGATTCTTTTGCCCTTTATCAATAGCTATGGAAGGTATGAATTCCTCTTGGTGGTGTTGCCAGTGAGATCATTAGAACGGTACTGGTAGACTTACCCTGGACATAAGAAGACAACAAGAGACCTGCGGGATGAAACCAAAGGCTCGGGTAGTCCAGGATTCTGTTTTCACAGTGGCCAGCCAGGTGCCCATGGAGAGCCCACAAGCAGAACATGAGTACAACAGCACTCTTCCCACTCATTTTCCCCATACTGCCTCTGATAATGGTAGACATCTTAGCAAAAGGATGTATCTGCCATGAGTTATTTATCTTGATTCTCTTTTTTGTGGTCAGGCAGGTCTCTTGTTGAGATGTGGGTGGCGGGAACTAAGGGCAGGAGGTAGTTTGGGGCTGTGTGGGCACACCAGGAGGAGTACTGGATTGGCTCCACCAGTGTGCCCACAGAGGCCTGGCTTCCCCATTGCCTTGCCCCTCTCTCTTGCATCAAGAGACAGCGATGTCAGTGCCAGGAGGACTGATGGCCGGTACCCCTCCCTGTTGGCCACTCCTGGGTAGGCCAATAGATATTCACTGTTTAAGGCAGATTCATGTTCATATGTATTTTGCTTGAAAAAGGACATGTGAATTTGAAACCTCACCTCATCTCCTGGCTAGAAAGAGATGGAGAAGACCTCTTTGTCCTGGGATTTGCAGAGGGGGAGAGACATAGATGTGTGATTGGACTCCTCTGTGTTCAGGAATTGAGAATCAATGGTAGAACATGAATTGTTCCTCCTGCAGCATTGTCTAGCACAGGGGTGCTCCAATTTTCTATTCCCAGGGCCCACTTGGGAACCCTGAAAATTACTGAAGCCCACCCGTCAGAAAGTGGTGGTGAAGGGGCAGAGCCAGTCACAAAATGGTGGCAGAAGGAAGTAAAATATGGCATACTCAGCTGGCAATTAGTGACATTTTCTACCAATCCATTTTTGAAAATTGCTGTTTTCTTTGCAATAGCGTTTACCTTGGGCAAAGAGATCCATAGCTTAGCTTTCTTCAAGGTGACGTTTGTTATGGATATACTACGACAGCCTCCACATTTTAGACTCCTGCGAGGAAGGGAGGGATGTAAATGCAGTTATAAATGCTAATATGATAGATTGACAAAAACTAGAGACTGGGCCTTTTCTGTGGAGGCCCCTCACTTGTGTAATACTTGGGTATCCTTCCCAAGAGATAGATATGGCTGGCTTTGTTTCAGATTTTTACCAATCACTGAAGATCAGGTTGTTTCAAATTGCTTTTATTTGAGACACTGGATTGTTGATTATTGTCTTCTGCTGCTTTGAACTGTGTTAGTAATGTGTTAGTTAATCTTAGAGACTTCTTAAATGAGATTTTAAATATTTGCTCAAGTACTATTTAAATTATGGTATGTCATCGAAAGTATGTTTAATACCATTTATTTTTATGTGAGACTTCTTGGAAGGGTGCTTTACCTTAAAAGGCAGCCTAAATTGTTAAAAATAAATAAAACTCACAATCAGGTAATTAATAAATTTCCCCGTGGCACACAGTTTAGAAATGACTGCTAACAATCTTTCTATCTAACCAGTCTTCCAACTTCCGTAAGTAACTGATGGAAGGAGAGGTTCAGGATAGGGTTCCTACTCCCTTTCTGGCACACCTGCTTTGCAGATCTGACCCACTGCGCATTTCAAATTATCCGGTAGAGCTGCCACCATTTCCTACACCCCTTTTTCCCAGACAGGAAGACTCTCGGGGGCCCAATTCAGTACTTAGAATTCTGGGATCCTACAGCACGCCCTGTGCATCCCAGCCAGAGGCCTCTTTAACTTACTGTAAGGCCTAAAGCCAACACTCTCTTTCTGTCGCTGCCAGCAATCTGAAGAGTCAGCTTTTCTTTAGCACCTTTTACTCAGCAGTGGGGAACCCAAGGCACATGGGATATCTGAATACCCTGAGAGTTTGGCTACTGAACACACAGAGACCGGATTTCCAATTATAAAATGATCACTAAGAACAACAGAGAAAGGGAAAGGAACAAATTGCTCAAAGCAGAATCGTGAAATAAAAGCTCTTTAGGTGAAGTATCTGCCTGATCCTAAGTCACTACTTACCTCCAGGATGTTGGTCCTCTCAGGTGTAAAGCTGTTTGGCCGGTCAACTGCAGGCTTTTTCCTGATGGTGGATGAGGGACAAAGGCTGCATATCACAGTCCACCTTTTAAGGATATTTCCTCTCAGATAGGTTTGAGGGGCACTGGGCTCCCTTGGATCAATTAAAGCTGAACTCATGTAGTGCAGGTAACAGGGCCAACATTTTGGGAGGGAAGGAGGGAGGGGATGAGAGATGCCCTCTGGGCAGAGGAAAGGGCCATCTCCCTGTCAGACAGGATCCATCCTAGGTTTGTAAATTCCAGCTGTGCATAAGTACTGGGCTGCCCACCTGAAATGGAGGAACAAGAGAGCAGATATGTATCACAATCATGTCTCTCTCTGCGTCCCTTTTCACAACCTACCAAGCACCTACCATTAAAATAGCTCCATACAAGGCCTCAAACTTTGACAGTTAAACTCTGATATCAACAGAGGTCCCAGAAACATGTTTTCAAAGTACAGATCATAATATATTCACAGCATTTTATCTCCTTTCCTTTTCATTCCTTCAGGATACATCTGGGGAGTCAAGGCTGAGGGAGAACCATCAGAAGTATCGCTGGAAAAAGCTGAGGAACAGGTGCAGGAACAGAAACTGAGGAGTCAAGATGGAGCAAAGAGACAAGAGGGGAGACAAACTCATACAGGGGACAAACCTTATAAGTGCTTGGTGTGTGGAAAGACCTTTAGTTGGAGTAGCACCCTTAGTAAACATGAAAGAATTCATACAGGGGACAAACCTTATAAATGCTTTGAGTGTGGAAAGAGCTTCACGTGGAGTAGCAACCTTACTTCACATCACAGAACTCACACAGGGAAAAAACCTTATAAGTGCTTGGAGTGTGGAAAGAGCTTCAGTGAGTGTAGTTCACTTACTTTGCATCACAGAGCTCATACAGGCGACAAACCTTATAACTGCTTGGAGTGTGGAAAGAGTTTCAGTCAGAGTGGCCACCTCACTTCGTATCAAAGAACGCACACAGGGGACAAACCTCATATATGCTTGGAGTGTGGAAAGAGCTTCAGTTGGAGTAGCAACCTTAGTAGACATGAAAGAACTCATACAGGAGACAGACCTTATAAATGCTTGGTGTGTGGAAAGACTTTCAGTTTCAGTAAATCCCTGAGTGTGCATCAAAGAATTCATACAGGGGACAAACCTTACACATGCTTGGAGTGTGGAAAGAGCTTCCGTCAGAGTCATGAGCTCACTCGGCATCAAAGAAGTCACACAGGGGAAAAACCTTATAAGTGCTTGGAGTGTGGAAAGAGCTTCAGTGTGAGGCTCTACCTGAGTCAACATGAAAGAACTCATACAGGGGACAAACCTTATAAATGCATGGAGTGTGGAAAAACATTCAGTCGGAGCAGCACCCTTACTTTGCATCAAAGAACTCACACAGGGGGCAAAACTTATAAATGCTTGGAGTGTGGAAAGACCTTCAGTAGTGGTAGCGGTCTTACTTCACATCACAGAACTCATACAGGTGACAAATCTTATGAATGCGTGGAATGTGGAAAGACCTTCAGTCGGAGTAACGCCCTTACTTTGCATCAAAGAACTCACACAAGGGACAAACCTTATAAATGCTTGGAGTGTGGAAAGAGCTTCAGTCAGAGTGGCAGCCTTCGTAAACATGAAAGAACTCATACAGGGGGCAAACCTTATAAATGCATGGAATGTGGAAAGACCTTCAGTCAGAGTGGCAGCCTTCATAAACATGAAAGAACTCATACAGGGGGCAAACCTTATAAATGCTTGGAGTGTGGAAAGACCTTCAGTAGGGGTAGCGGTCTTACTTCACATCACAGAACTCATACAGGGGACAAATCATATGAATGCATGGAATGTGGAAAGACCTTCAGTTGGAGTAACACCCTTACTTTGCATCAAAGAACTCACATGAGGTACAAACCTTATAAATGCTTGGAGTGTGGAAAGAGCTTCAGTCAGAGTGGCAGCCTTCATAAACATGGAAGAACTCATACAGGGGACAAACCTTATAAATGCATGGAATATGGAAAGACCTTCAGTCGGAGTAGCACCCTTACTTTGCATCAAATAACATATACAGGGGACAAACCTTATAAATGCTGGGAGTGTGGAAAGTGCTTTAGTAAGAATAACAACCTTAGAAAACATGAAAGAACTCATACAGGGGACAAACCTTATAAATGCTTGGAGTGTGGAAAGAGCTTCAATTTCAGTGGTGCCTTTATTCAACACCAAAGAACTCACACAGGGGATAAACCTTATGAATGCTTGGAGTGTGGAAAGAGCTTCAGTCAGAGTAGCCACCTTACTTCTCATCAAAGAACTCACACAGGGGACAAACCTTATAAATGCTTGGAGTGTGGAAAAAGCTTCAGTCAAAGTGGCACCCTTAGTAAACATGAAAAAACTCATACAGGGGACAAACCGTATAAATGCTTGGAGTGTGGAAGGACCTTCAGTGAGAGTAGCTACCTTCATAAACATGAAAGAACTCATACAGGAGCCAACACCCATATATGCTTGGAGTGTGGAAAGAGTTTCAGTCAGAGTAGCCACCTTACTTTGCATCAAAGAACTCACACAGGGGACAAACCTTATCAATGCTTGGAGTGTGGAAAAAGCTTCGGTCGAAGTGGCACCCTTAGTAAACATGAAAAAACTCATACAGGGGACAAACCTTATAAATGCTTGGAGTGTGGAAGGACCTTCAGTCAGCGTTCCCACCTTACTTCACATCAAAGAACTCATACAGGGAAAAAACCTTATACATGCTTGTAGTGTCACAAGAGCTTTCATCAGAATGGGCATCTTCTGGAACATCAAAGGATTCGTACAAGAGAAGAGCCATATAAGTTCTTTGAACGTGGTAAAAGCTTTAAGCAAACTCCAATTCTTTCTGTACATCAAAGGATCCATACAAGGAAGCAGGGCTACCAACAAGATATTCTGGGCTCGGTATACTGTATGTAGATTGTGTCTTTGGGGAGTGCAGCAGAGGCCCCAAACTGGCATAAAGCATGCATACACTTTATGTCAAATGCAAATTTGTAGCCTCTTCTGCAGATGGGAGTGGAGCACCAAAAATAATCCAGGGGTCACACTCAAATAATAAGATATCCAATAGAAATAATAGCAAGAGGTGAAGCTTTCCCCACAATTCCATACTACAAAAGGGCAGATATTAATCTGCCTGCCACATTATCGCTATCAAAGGCATGAGAGCCCTGCTCTCTTGCAATGCCAACCCTAAACCATGCAAAGAACTCAGGTTTCATGAGTTGTAAAGGAATTATGTTACTGTAGGTTTTTTATTTGCTGATCTTAGGCAAGATTAGGGTGGTATTGGAGGGAATCAAAAGTGATTTAAGATGTATCGCAGTCCTCTCCAGATGCTCATGCTGGGATAAATTCAAGATTTAAATAGTTAAAAAGCAAGCCCTGTAGTCATTTGTTGTGGTATTTTTGAATACTTCATAATAAATAAGACTTCTTTTTCTTTTTCATTTTTGAGCAAAAAGAATTTTAAATGTCCACTTGGCCATTAAGCTCAATTGGTACCCCTGGGTTATGTGTTAACTTATCTACCTCACAGGCTTGTTGTGAGGATAGAATGGAAAGGGGGAGAGCTCTGTACACCACCTTGACCTCTTTGAATAAGAACAACAAAACATTTATGTGTTTATACCAGCAGCACCAACCCACCCCCAAGAACTCCCATATTCCCTTTCCCCACATATTGCTGCTACAGGCAACTTAACCTAAGCCCCCCCATCTCACTGCTGCATTTCCCTAGGAAAAAAAACAGCAAACCAAGAAATTGGATAACTCTCCAGTTATGAAGCAAACAGTCAACATTTCCGTCCACTCCAGCACTGCAATGTCCATGCTATAAAACAACAGCAACAAAGCATTTGGACAACTTCATATATGTTAAAAATTAGCACTTGTAACTTCAAAATTTGTAATACAGCACAGACCAAAACAGGTGAGGAGACACTAGAAATAAATACACACACAAAGCCAGGAAAACACCCTTGCCCCCTCTCCATGTTTCGATTGCTACATTTCACTCCTGATTCTATTACAGCAAACAAAAACAGTATCTGAGCATGTACAATTTCACATTTTAAACTCACTTAACAACTCATCATAGAGCCAGTGTGGCGTAGTGGTTAAGGTGCTGGACTACGATCTGGGAGACCACGGTTCAAATCCTCACACAGCCATGAAGCTCACTGGGTGACCTTGGGCCAGTCACTACCTCTCAGCCTCATGAAAACCCTATTCATAGGGTCGCCATAAGTCAGAATCAACTTGAAGGCAGTATATTTATATTTATATATATATATATTTATATATATATTTATATATATTGCCTTAGACCAGTTACCAACCATCATCTGAACCTACCTCTCATGGCTGTTGTGAAGATACAGAAGGGGGTATAAAACAACTGCAAAAGGGGATTTAGTGCTTGTTTCACAGGCATCAGATTTTGCTTTCTTTAACTAAAGTGATGATTCTTTGTAAAGGGACATGTCTTATATTGTCCCCCACCCCATTAGGGCACCTCCAGATTTCAACCAATTTAGCATGATTATTGTGTGTTTAGATTGTATTTGAGCAAGCTTTCTGTCACCATGAGCCCTTCCCTGCCGCTTCCTTATAAGAAAGCCTGGGCAACAATCTTGTACCTAGTTAAACCCCATTAAACTGAAAGAGACTTATTTCTGAGTAGATGTGCATACTGTGGGATTCTTTAAAATCCAACCACACTTACTGTGTAGGAGACTATTCAGACAGTAACTTATATTGAGTACCTGATCTCAAGCAGATGACAAGGTGACAGAAGCCAGAAAGAAGCATTCTGAGTAGAGGAAACCAAAGCTCTTGAGAGCCTCAAGGATTCCAGGTATTTGAACAATTCTCTCATCAATCACAGCTGTGACTTCACTCATTGGCTGAAAAGACAGAGAGGCCGGAGCAGGCTGGCTGGCTCATCCCATAGAAATCGCAGGGGTGGGGGGAGCTCCCATTTTGCTTCTTCATGTTCTTTCTGTGGGGGCTATTAAGAGTCATCCTTTCTTAAAAATTAAAGCACTCTGGGGCCCCACACGTCTGCATCTCCAGCACCTGTTTCTTGGCAGCCCTTCAGGGAAGAAAAAGTTTCATTTAGCATACCTTCCTTATTTTGCATTAAGAATTCACAGGAGGAAACAGCTTTAATCAGATTATTTATTTAGTTATTAATTTATTGCATATATCTACCACCCCATAGCCGAAGCTCCCTGTGCAGTTTACAGCAATTAAAAACAGTAAAAACAAATATACAAATCTAAAAACACATTTTTTAAAAACACAATTTAAAATACAATTTAAAAATTTAAAACAATTTAAAAACACATGCTAAAATGCCTGGGAGAAGAGGAAAGTCTTGACCTGGCACCAAAAAGGTAACAGTGTTGGTGCCGGCATACCTTGTCAGGGAGATCATTCCATAATTTGGGGGCCACCACTGAGAAGGCCCTCTCCGTTTGAAGGCAGCCCCACATAGAGTGCACTGCAGTAATCTAATTTGGAGGTTATCAGAGCATGGACAACTGAAGCCAGGTTATCCCTGTCCAGATAGGGGCGTAGCTGGGCCACCAACCTAAGTTGGTAGAAGGCACTCCCTGCCACTGAGGCTACCTGAGCCTCAAGTGACAGAGATGATTATAGGAGAACCCCCAAGCTATGAACCTGCTCCTTCAGGGGGAGTGCAACCCCATCCAGAACAGGTTGGACATCCACCACCTGGTCAGAAGAACCACCCACTAGCAGCATCTCAGTCTTGTCTGGATTGAGCCTCAGTTTATTAGCCCTCATCCAGTCCATTGTCACAGCCAGGCACCGGTTCAGCACATTGACAGCCTCACCTGAAGAAGATGAAAAGGAGAAATAGAGTTGCGTGTCATCAGCATACTGATGGCAATGCACTCCAAAGCTCCGGATGACCGCACCCAATGGTTTCATGTAGATGTTGAACAGCATGGGGGACAGAACTGACCCCTGCGGAACCCCATACTGGAGAGTCCAGGGTGTTGAGCAATGCTCCCCAAGCACCACCTTCTGTAGGCGACCTGCCAAGTAGGAGTGGAACCACCGCCATGCAGTCCCTCCCACTCCCAACTCAGCCAGTCTTCCCAGAAGGATACCATGGTCGATGGTTTCGAAAGCCGCTGAGAGATCAAGAAGAATCAACAGAGTCACACTCCCCCTGTCTCTCTCCCAACAGAGGTCATCATACAGGGCGACCAAGGCTGTTTCCGTGCCAAAACCAGGCCTGAAACCCGACTGGAATGGATTCATATAATCAGTCTCATCCAAGAGTGTCTGGAGCTGGCCCACAACCACTCGTTCAAGGACCTTGCCCAGGAATGGAACATTTGACACCGGCCTATAGTTATTAAGATTTTCTGGGTCCAGGGAGGGTCTCTTCAGGAGTGTTCTCACTACCGCCTCTTTCAGGCAGCCAGGGACCACCCCCTCTCGCAGAGAGGCATTAATCACTTCCGTTGCCCAGCCGGCTGTTCTATCCCTGCTAGCTTTTATTAGCCAAGAAGGGCAAGAATCCAGCACAGAAGTGGTTGCACAAACCTGTCCAAGCACCTTGTCAACGTCCTCAAGCTGCACCAACTGAAACTCATCCAAGAAATCGGGACAAGGCTATTAAGAATCACCCTTTCTTAAAAATGAAAGCACTCTGGGGCCCCACACATCTGCATCTCCAGCACCTGTTTCTTGGCAACCCTGCAGGGGAGAAAAAGGTTTCATTTAGTGTACCTTCCTTATTTTGCATTAAGGGCTCATCCAGATGGAGCGGGATAATCCAGGTTTTCCATACCCGCTCTGTCAGCTGAGAGTCCTCACTTGCCCCTTTTCCTGCTCCTTTCCCGCTTTTTGCTGATATGAAAAACACGCTTTTTTACCAGCCACACACGCAGCCCCGAATATGCAGCATCTTCTCGCTTTTTTCCTATCCATGCCCACGACACATCCGATTCGTTGGGAAAATATGATGTCTGCTCCCCCCTCCCCTTCCACTGCTATCAGTTCTGCGCATGCGTGCTTGAACGCAGAAGCGCAAAAGTTTGAATTTCCTGTGGGCGCAATGGAGTTAGCGGAGGTGAGTGTCAGCTCTACACTGCATCAGCAGTGTCGGGGGGGCTGGAAATTCCTGGGTCTTTGGCAGGGAAGGAAAGTCCTTAGCCAGCAGTCGGGTTGTAAATCTGTCAGGCCTATCCAAAGCATACTTGCCTAGTCAGAAGTCCAGAAGCGAGGTCAGTGGAGGTCCAGGATCAATTGCCAAGGAGGTCAGTCAAAGAGATGCTGCAGGGAAACTAGGTCTACACAAAGCCACACCTGACATTGCAGTCAGCAACAAGCTGCAGCCAAGGTGTGCCTTATAAAGAGCAGGATGGACAGCAGGTGTGAGCCCTCAGAATTTGGGCCTTAAGGAGACAGGCCTGCCTCTCTTCTGCCTGACCTTCTGCTGTCTACGTTCTGCAGGTGAGGGGGGAGTATCCTGTTCACTGTCTGTGTCTGGCTGCAGGGCCTCTGCTGTCCCTGGGGTGCTCTGCAGCTGAGGGGCAGAAGGAGCTGGATTCTCAGGAGGCTCCTCCGTGTCTCCTGCTGCTCCTGGGTCTGCTGCTGTTACTCCCGAGTCGTCCTCATCTGAGGAGTCCTCTGACGGGGCCATGACAGTGAGGGGGCTCCCGTTTGCATAAGCTGGCGGTCATGGCCCAAACCGAATTTGGAGGAGGGGGCCACGAGTCCTCCCGTAGCCTGTGAGGCCCTGGGTAAAATCATAGGTGGCTGATGAAAGGGTGGCGGGCAGCACAAAGAACCCACTCAGGCAGGGGATTTGCACCTCCCCCCTAAAAGCCATGAGCATGCCTGCTTCACAGCTGATGAGCCGGAATCGGGCAGCACAAGGAATTCACTCAGGGGATTCAAACCTCCCGCCAAAATACCTCACACAAACCCGATTCACAGCTGATGAGCAGAGAGGGGGGAAGCTGTCCAGCCACTCTTCTGGGGATGGGGGATGCCCCAAGAGCGGGAAGCGGCTTACGAGGCTGCGCGGCTACAAAGGAGAAAAACACGCCACAGCACACCCAGCTTCTCATCGGACACAAACAACACCTATGGTTACGGTGTCCCCCACTTTACAACACCATGTCTGCTTGGCAAGTCTTGCAGAACTGCGCATTCGTGGTAAAGCAGAAAAGTTACTCCATTTAGCAAGCGGCTTCTTGGATATTTCCCTTTTCGGCTTGCCAAACACTCCCTCTGGTTAAACTCAGCCATAACTCAGGATCGCAGCTAATTCCGTTGCTATGGGGAAAAGGCTATAGCTCTGTGACAAAGCACCTATAGCAGCTGCTTGGCAAGTCTCGCAGAAATGCGCATTCGTGGTAAAGCAGAAAAGTTACTCCATTTAGCAAGCGGCTTCTTGGATATTTCCCTTTTCGGCTTGCCAAACACTCCCTCTGGTTAAAGTCAGCCATAACTCAGGATCGCTTTCAATCCTCCTGCCCAGAATAAGCCGGCAAGCGCTGCCTGTAAACGTGCTGCACAGCTGATGAGCGGGCGGCAGGCAACACAAGGAAGCCATGGCAGGGCATTCGAACCTCCTGCCTAAAAGAGTCACGCACACCCGCTTCACAGCGGATGAGCGGAGAGGGGAAAAGCTGCTGGCGAGACCGCATGTCTACCTCTAAGCAGGATGGGTTTGCAGCTATTTACTGTGCAGTGAGCTAACTTTACAAGGGTACAGGGGCAAATCAACAGCAATGAACAGCAGCCACCAACAATGGAGGGATGCAGCGGGTGGGCCAGCCATTGACCCAGGAAAGGGCGGTGGCGGTTCAGCGCGAAGGAGGGGCACGCAATAGCACAACACAACACCATCCACAAAGCAGGCGGCACCAGGATGATCGATGGCCAGAGCGGCGCCTTCGAAAGTGAACAAATGCGCGATGGCGGGCAAATGCTTTTCCAATACGACTTCCTGCTTCTGCGCAAACCTGTATTTCCGCACCTGCGCAGTATATCCAACAGCACTGATTGGCCACGTTTTCCTGGGGCGACGTTTCCACACAAGTGCAAACGTGCAAAGGACGGGATTGGCTGGAAAACAGGAGGGGGACTGGGGAACCACCCCAGGACCGCCCATGCAACAGCGTCATCTCTTAAATCCACGGTATTGCATCCGAGCGGCCGAAGGAACCGCGGATGATTCACGCTTTAAAAAAGTGTATCGCATTTTCCGCGGTTGTGCGAAAGCGGATTTAACCGCGCGAAAACGCGCTTTTGCACTCGGCGTCATCAGGACGACCGAAAAATAATGAACTCACATAGCGGGCATGTCACACATTTTGCAGTCGTCTGGATGAGCCCTAAGAATTCACAGGAGGAAACAGCTTTAATCAGATTGCCATTCTTGGTTCACCCTGGCCTGATCACGAAGGGAACCTTATTAAGAACATAAGAACATAAGAAGAGCCTGCTGGATCAGGCCAGTGGCCCATCTAGTCCAGCATCCTGTTCTCACAGTGGCCAACCAGGTGCCTGGGGGAAGCCTGCAAGCAGGACCCGAGTGCGAGAACACTCTCCCCTCCTGAGGCTTCCAGCAACTGGTTTTCAGAAGCATGCTGCCTCTGACTAGGGTGGCAGAGCACAGCCATCACAGCTAGTAGCCATTGATAGCCCTGTCCTCCATGAATTTGTCTAATCTTCTTTTAAAGCCGTCCAAGCTGGTGGCCATTACTGCATCTTGTGGGAGCAAATTCCATAGTTTAACTATGCGCTGAGTAAAGAAGTACTTCCTTTTGTCTGTCCTGAATCTTCCAACATTCAGCTTCTTTGAATGTCCACGAGTTCTAGTATTATGAGAGAGGGAGAAGAACTTTTCTCTATCCACTTTCTCAATGCCATGCATAATTTTATACACTTCTATCATGTCTCCTCTGACCCGCCTTTTCTCTAAACTAAAAAGCCCCAAATGCTGCAACCTTTCCTCGTAAGGGAGTCGCTCCATCCCCTTGATCATTCTGGTTGCCCTCTTCTGAACCTTTTCCAACTCTATAATATCCTTTTTGAGATGAGGCGACCAGAACTGTACACAGTATTCCAAATGCGGCTGCACCATAGATTTATACAACGGCATTATGATATCGGCTGTTTTATTTTCAATACCTTTCCTAATTATCGCTAGCATGGAATTTGCCTTTTTCACAGCTGCCGCACACTGGGTCGACATTTTCATCGTGCTGTCCACAACAACCCCGAGGTCTCTCTCCTGGTCGGTCACCGCCAGTTCAGACCCCATGAGCGTATATGTGAAATTCAGATTTTTTGCTCCAATATGCATAATTTTACACTTGTTTATATTGAATTGCATTTGCCATTTTTCCGCCCATTCACTCAGTTTGGAGAGGTCTTTTTGGAGCTCTTCGCAATCCCTTTTTGTTTTAACAACCCTGAACAATTTAGTGTCATCAGCAAACTTGGCCACTTCACTGCTCACTCCTAATTCTAGGTCATTAATGAACAAGTTGAAAAGTACAGGTCCCAATACCGATCCTTGAGGGACTCCACTTTCTACAGCCCTCCATTGGGAGAACTGTCCGTTTATTCCTACTCTCTGCTTTCTGCTTCTTAACCAATTCCTTATCCACAAGACGACCTCTCCTCTTATTCCATGACTGCTAAGCTTCCTCAGAAGCCTTTGGTGAGGTACCTTGTCAAACGCTTTTTGAAAGTCTAAGTACACTATGTCCACTGGATCACCTCTATCTATATGCTTGTTGACACTCTCCAAGAATTCTAATAGGTTACTGAGACAGGACTTTCCCTTGCAGAAGCCATGCTGGCTCTGCTTCAGCAAGGCTTGTTCTTCTATGTGCTTAGTTAATCTAGCTTTAATCATACTTTCTACCAGTTTTCCAGGGACAGAAGTTAAGCTAACTGGCCTGTAATTTCCGGGATCCCCTCTGGATCCCTTTTTGAAGATTGGCGTTACATTTGCCACTTTCCAGTCCTCAGGCACGGAGGAGGACCCGAGGGACAAGTTACATATTTTAGTTAGCAGATCAGCAATTTCACCTTTGAGTTCTTTGAGAACTCTCGGGTGGATGCCATCCGGGCCCAGTGATTTGTCAGTTTTTATATTGTCCATTAAGCTTAGAACTTCCTCTCTCGTTACCACTATTTGTCTCAGTTCCTCAGAATCCCTTCCTGCAAATGTTAGTTCAGGTTCAGGGATCTGCCCTATATCTTCCACTGTGAAGACAGATGCAAAGAATTCATTTAGCTTCTCTGCAATCTCCTTATTGGGGAGCATCATGAAATGCTGAGTGAAAACAGCTTCAGTTTTAGATGCTACCTTAGATACTTATCACAACCTCTCTACAAGAGAGAGGCATAATAGTTACCTTCTCACTGGTGGGAAAGTTTGGCCCTTCGCTTCTCAGTACACCTCTCCGACATTATAGGTGCCTGTAGGAAATGCCAGTGTGGAAATCGAAGATTTGTTACTCTGTGCAGCTAGCAGTGCTGGGTGACCTTTGTGAGTCTCTTTGAAACCTGACAACTCTTAGGATCATGTCAGCCCCTAAAAAGATGGAAAACTGTTCCTACAGGTGTTTGTCCAGTGACCTGCCATTTACCAGTACAAAACTGAATCATTACTAATAACAAAGACAGAGGTGAGAGAAAAGGACAAATCAAAATGCAGACAATTTGGGGTGTCTGTGGGGATAAAACACACACACACACACACTCAGTGTTAGAACTCAGTACTATTATTCATTTATTTAGAGCATTTGTACTCTGCAAAACGTTTTCTAGAGTAGCTTACATACAATCAGTTAATGGTAGACGGCCCCAGCCCACAGGTGTACAATAATAATAATTTAAAAAGACACATGAGGCAGAAGGGACAGGGAGGGAAGAGGAAAAAAGCAAACTCGGGCACCAATTCTTAAATAGTCGTTCTTGTGACGTTCTCTTCTTTCTCACAAAAGGGTCTTACAGCTTCTTTGCTTATCTTTATCTTTGCTTAACTCTGGGTTTTCCTCTTTTGCTTGTTCTGGGGCCTTTGTAGCCTGGCTTGGTTTTTTGCCTTCTCTTCCAGAGAAGAAGGAATTTCTTGCTTTGAACCTGTCCTTTCTTCAGGTTTGAGGCTGTTTGTGCCCATTCACCTCTAAGCTGGTCCTGCAGGGCTGGAGCTTTGGCTCATAAACAACTTTGAAAGACATTGCCCTTCTTATTTTTATATGTGTAACTTTCTTGTTTTAATATGTCAGTTTATTCCCAAATGAGGTTTATATTTCAATATTTTAGTCCTCCAACCTTTTCCCCTCATCTCTGTTCTTCTGGATCCTTTCCATAGGACCCTATGCTCAACTTGAATCCCTGCTGGGATAGGTAGCTATCATATGCTTTCTTTTAATATTTAGGATAAATGACTATACAGCTGTAACATAGCAAAGTTTTAATTAGTTTGGGCTGGTGGAAGGGGGTAAATGACAGTAGAGTTACAGAATAGTTAAAATGATTACTAGTTTCACATTATTTGTAACTGCTTGTAACAATTAAATTGTACATTTTTCTTCTCAGTAAAGTTTACATATCCATGTTCTATTCCCCCCCCCAAGTAATAATTATTTGCTTATATTGATTCCTACTTCTCCCTTCCACAAGATTCAATAATGTGCTGTGGATTTTTCTTCAATATTGTCATCCTTCTGTCTTTCATAGACTGAAATGCATTCTCTGATATTCTGCTGATGTATTCAAAGGAAATCTTTTCAAAGAGAGTATAGCCTTTCTGATCACCTCTCTTTATTGATGAAAGGACTTCCAGAGAACAGGAGCTGAGCTATGTCACTTCTCCAGGTAACGAAATCTTCCTGGTAGGATAACCTGTCTCTGGCCAAAAACACGAAAAGTGGCCAGGCTACCAAAAGAGATAGGAACTGAGCAGGGCCTAGTTCGTCTCAGTACCAGACCTTGATGACTTTCTTCCCTCTCTTCTTCTGGAACCTGTGGCCCTACAGATGTTGTTGGTCTCCCAGCTCCCAGCAACCAGGGCCGGTTCTAAAGGGCGGCCAGGTTGGGCACTGGCCCGACGGCCCCAGAGATACAGGGGAGCCCTCAGCCACCCCTCTGCTCCCCTTCCACGATCCACGCCCCCCACGCCCCCCCACCCCTCCATCTACCTGTCTGCTGTCTTTTACCATTGCCCTTAACGAAGATGGCAGCTGCAGTTTCCCTAAGGTACTGAAGCCCCTGCCACCATCTTAGTTGATGGCAGAGATGCACACGCATAGCACACATGCGTGCCATCAACAAAGATGGCAATGGAGGCATCATCCCCTTAGGGAAACAGCAGCTGCCATCTTTGTTAAGGGCAATGGTAAAAGACAAGAGACAGGTAGGTGGGGGTTGCCGCGCACGCACACACGCCAGGGCCCAGGGCAAGCTGATGCCCAAGGGCCTCGGCATTCCTGGAGCCGGCTCTGCCAGCAGCCCCTGTCAGCATGGCCATTGGTCAGGGATGATGGCAGGGATATCGCAGCAACATCTGAAGGGCCGTGTGTCCCCATCCTTGCTAGAATTGATGGATATGTACAGCTTAAATTGTCATGTAAAACATTGTGTTTCCAGCGTGGGGAAAAAAAGAATACTTGATGATTCTTTTAAGCTATATTAATAGTTGAGTGGTGGTTGGCAACATTCTGATATTTATTTTGATGTCTAGACCGAATGTGCTTTAACTGTTTTTAGCCTCTTATGTCTGAATTCTGTTCAAAAGTATATATAATAAACCTCAGGACTAATCAAGAATGAAAGCATGATAGTTAAATGTATTCATTTTCCAGACTCTGTTAATGCACAGGGGGAGCCGCTCTTTCTGTAAGTGCTTTTGCACGCCTTCACATACATGAGTGCTTTCAATTTCAGGCCTCCAAAATCTGACTCACTGTTTCTTGTTCTGACTGGTGGTGGGTGAAATGTATTGGTGCTGTGTGTCGTTGTCCCTACCCTCCATTAGTACTTCTGCCACCCACCATCAGTTATTAACACCTGAAGTCCATGGTGCACGTGCATGCAGGTATTTGTTCACCTGTGTGGACACAATTTTTTAGATATACCAGATTCACGCAAAAGAGCAGTCAGGTTTTTTTTTTAAGTGTGTCCTGCTTGAAGCATGAGGTTCCTTGCAGGCATACAGTTAGGTATTTGTTGACCTATGCACGTTGCGCCTTTAAAAAAATTGACACATCATTTTTGTGCAAGATAGCATTCAAACATTCTAAAACTATATGTGTCATTCCAAGCCAGGCAAAGAGTCACTTGCATAAGAGACTACTGCTTCCTTTCCTGCTTCCTGTACCTGCAAGGGCACATTTTATTTTTATTTTTGATATGGCTATGAGCTTCATAGGCAGAGTGCAGTGATCAACTGGATATATAAGGCATAAGACAGCCTTTCAGGTATCCCAAGCTGTGGAAGGCTTTGTACACCAAAACTAGAACCTTGAACTTGGCCCAGTAGCAAATGGGCAGCCAGTGCAATTCTTTCAGCAGTGGGGTGACATACTGGAGATACCCTGCCCCAGTCAGCAGTCTCGCCACTGCATTTTGCACCAGCTGTGGCTTCCAGACCAACCTCAAGGGCAGCCCCACACAGAGCTCATTACAGAAATCCAGCCCAGAGATTACCAGTGGGTGAACAACAGTGGTCAGGCTATCCTGGTCCAGAAACAGCCACAGCTGTCTCACCAGCCGAAGCTGGTAAAAGGCACTCCTAGCTACTGAGGTCACCTGGGCCTCTAGTGACAAAGATGGATCCAGGAGCACACCCAGACTACGAACCTGCTTTTTAGAGCGAGTACAACCCCATCCAAAGAAGGCAACTGACCAATTATCTGAACTTGGGAACTACCAACCCAGAGCGCCTCTGTCTTGCTAGTATTCAGACTCAGTTTATTGGCCCTCATCCAGCCCACCACCAAGTCCAATATAGCCTTTCAGATCATTCCTCTCCATTGAGGAAAGGACTCCCAGAGGACAGGAACTGAACTATATTACTGCTCCAGGTGAGGGAATCTTCAGATATCTTCAGGTTCTTCCTGTTGGGATAGTAGTCTGTCTCTGGACAAAAGCGCAAAACGTGGTCCAGCTACTGTCACAGCCATTATGTAGGGCCCAGTCAGCCTTGGTGCCACAATTTTGTGACTTTCTAATTCTGGAACCTGCAGCCCTACAGATGTTTCTGGTCTCCCAACTTCCATCAGCCCCTGTCAGCATGGCCAGTGGTCAGGGATGATGGAAGGGATATTCCAGTAACATCTGGAGGGCCACAGGGCTCCATCTTTAGTGGAATGGGTGGATATGTACAGCTTAAACTGAGACGTAAAACTATTTCTGGTTTACAACTTGTAAAAAAAATGTTCTGGATATTTTATAGCTCTTTTAAGCTCTTTTAATAGTTTGAGGGTTGAGGCAGCTTACTGTTTGTGTTTTCCTGGAGTCTGGGCTGATTATGTTGCAACTGCTTTTAGTCTCTTATGCCTGAATGCTGTTTCAAAACATGTGTAGCAAACCTCACAACCTAGTCAAGCATAACAGTTTAAGAGATGTATTCATTTTCCAGGCTGTGTTAATTCGTAGGAGGGGGTCACTGTTTCTGTAAGTGCTTTTCTGCACCTTCATGCACACATGAGCACTTTCATTTCATGCCTCCACAATCTGCCTCCCTGTTTCCTGTTCTGACTACTGGCCGGTGGAATGTATTTGTGCTGTGTGTTGTAGTCCCCTCCCCTCCGTTAGTACTTCTGCCACCCACCATCAGTTCCTGAAACCTGAAGTCCATGGTGCACACGTGCATGCATATTTGTTTACCTGTGTGGACACAACTTTTTAGATATACCAGATTCATGCAAAAGAACAGTCAATTTTTTTAAAAAGAAAGTATGTCCTGATTGAAGCCTGAGGTCCCTTGTGGGCATGCACTTAGGTATTTGTTGACCTATGCACATGCACGTTTAAAAAATTGAAATACATGTTTTTTGACGTATATTTGCACAAAATAACATTCAAACATTTTAAAACAATGTGTGTCATTCCCAGCCAGGGAAAGATTTGGAGTCACTTGCGTAAAAGTCTGCTGCTTCCTTTCCTGCTTCCTGTACCTACAAGAGCACATTTTATTTTAATTTTTAACACAGCTGTTGATTGTGTTGGAGCAGTTCTCCACAGGAGAGTTATTTAAAAGATTAAAAACCATTACCACAAACGTGCCTTCCACAACAACTGGTGGAAGAAGGCGGGCTGCATCCTCTCCTTTGGGTTGATGGAAACAACATGGAAGTTGGGGGTGTGGTGATAAATGGCACCCAGTGAAATGCCATCACACTTGCTGAGTAACCTACCAGCACAATCCCGCCACAGTAGGTTAACATGCCACTTTAAATGGGATTTTCTTCCCCTATCAGATTATCTGTGTATTGGGCAAATCTTAATTTAGCCAGGAAGATGGGGAGGTGTCACTTGGAGGAGGAGGCCATTGTGTTGATTCCACACACACAAAATAGACACAAGCAGCTTCAAATCCACATTAAACTCTGGCATGGAGAAGTCCCCAGTTCAAGGGTAAATCTTCAAGAATTCACCACAGGGAAGAAACCTATATATGACTCCAAAGAAATCTTCAGGGTATTTCTAGGTCTCCCTGAGCTGATAAAGCTATGTCTGAGCACTGACTTTTTGCCTTGGGGCTCATATGATTGACTGTTCCTCTCTACTAAGATAAATAAAGACACCTTTACACATCATTCTTGGTTGCCAATTTGTCACTGGGCCAAGTTCAAGCTAATACCATGGAGAACAGAAATAAAATTCAAACTGCTCTTGATAGGCTTAGTGTTGGAGTGTTGATGGTGACCAGCTGAATATGAGCCAGCAGTGTGATGTGGCTGCAAAAAAGGCAGATGCTATTTTAGGTTGAATTAATAAAAATATTAGACCCTCCATGGCGCAGAGTGGTAAGTGGTGGTAACGCAGCCGAAGGAGGAAGTCAAATCTCCGGTAAAAGGGGTCGAGGTCCACTCAGCCTTCCATCCATCTGTGGTCGGTAAAATGAGTACCCGGCATATGCTGGGGGGTAAAGAAAGGCTGAGGAAGGAACTGGCATTCCCACCCCATATATATATGGTCTGCCTGGTAAATGTCACAAGACGTCACCCTAAGAGTCGGAAACGACTCACACTATAAGTGTGGGGACACCTTTACCTTTACCTTAATAAAAATATAGTTTCCAAGTCACGTGAAGTACTGGCTCCTCTTTATTTGGCACTAGTTAGGCCTCATCTTGTGTACTGCATCCAGTTCTGGACACTGCACTTTAAGAAGGATGCAAACTGGGACAGGTTTGGAAGAGGGCAACAAGCATAATCAGGGGACTGGATACAAAGCCCTATGAGGAGAGACTGAAAGAACAGGGCATGTTTATCCTTGAGAAGAGACAACTGAGGGGAGATATAATGGCACTCTTCAAGTACTTGAAAGATTGTCACACACAGAAGGACCAGGATCTTGATCATCCCAGAGTATAGGACATGGAATAATGGGCTCAATTTACAGGAAGACAGATTTCAGCTGAACATCAGGAAAAAACTGCCTCATTGTTAGAGCAGTATGACAGTGGAATCAGTTACCTAGGGAGGTGATGGGTTCTCCAGCACTGGAGGCCTTCAAGAGGCAGGTGGACAACCATCTGTTAACTTGAACCTGCGCAGAGCAGGGGGTTGGACTCAATGGCCTTATAGCCCCTTCCAACTCTAGTATTCTATGATGGTGTTACTACTGGTATATAAAACCCTTAACTTGGGACCAGTTTACTTGCAAGACTACTTTAGGCCATATGCAGCAACTTAAGTCATTTGATGTGAGGAACAGAACATTGTTACAAGTGCCACATAGTATTTGTTCCGCACTTTTAAGATACCGTTCTTTCAGTGTAGTGGCATCTACTCTTTGGAACTCCCTGCCTATTGACATCAGGCAGGCACCTTGGCTGTATTCTTTTCGGAGCCCGCTTAAAACTTTTTGGTTTAGGCAAAGCCTATCCAGACACATAGATGTTGATATGTTTTAATCTTCAGTTTGCTACTGTCTTGTTTTTTTAAAGGTTTTTCATTATTTGCTTTTAACTGTTTTACTGCTCATTTTAATTGTTTGTAAATGGCTTAGGTTTTTTTTAACAATCAAGTGGTATATAGATTTTGTTAAACAAATAAGCACACTAGCAACCCTTCACCACCACCACCCTGACCCCTGTTCAACTCTTAGGCCTTTCTTTGTCTGTGTTTTCCCGTATCCTGTTATTTAGCCATTCCATAAAAGTTCTGGCTGGGAGAAACTGGAGGATTAGGCCCAGGAAGAGAAGGGAATCCCGCTCCACTAAACCCCCAGGTTTAAACTAAACCTTGTTATCCTCAGCCAAGCTAGCGAGGGTGTCGATGAGAACTACTCATTGTGGGTCTTCCCTGGAGAATGGTCCGTAAGCTGCAGCTAGTGCAGAATGCGGCGGCTTGGCAGATTAAGGGCTGGCGCTGCCGTGATCATATTACCCCAGTACTTAAGGAACTGCACTGGCTACCAGTGGTTGCTAGGGCCAAATTTAAGATCCTGGCTTTAACTTTCAAGGTGCTCCACGAGGCTGGCCCACTTTACCTAGAGTCACCTCCACTTGTACCAGGGGCGCCAGCTTACAAGATTGTCCTTGAATGATTCGCTTCTTATTGCCCCAACAAAAGCAGCGAGATTGGGGAGGACACGGTCCAGAGCTTTTTCAGTGGTGGCTCCCTCACTTTGGAATTCTTTGCCAACTGACCTCCGTCAGGCCCCTTCCTTGTTATGCTTCCGTCAGGCCTTGAAAACCAGGCTCTTTAACCAGGCTTGGGAAGGGGGTTAGGGTGGCAGAGGGTAGTTCCGTGGGGGTTTATTCAGTTTTGAATTTTATATTGTTTGCTTTTTGAATTGTTTTAACATAGGTTGTATTGTATTTTGTTGTACGTCACCCAGAGTGGCAGATTAACCTCTGCCAGATGGGCGTCTAACAAATCTAATAAATAAATAAATAAATACTCCCTTGCAGACAAGGGGGAAAACATATTAATGTGTCTGTTGCCTGCAATGGTGAGGCAGGAAGGAGCAGGCAATTGTGGCGGGAGTGGGGGGAATGGGGCAATCTGAGCACTGGTGAGGAGGAAGGAAATTTCCCTAGGAAATTGGTTCCATTGCCTTCCACTCTAACACATTTTTACTGATGTTCAGTCAAAATCGGGCTTCCTGCAACTTGAGCCCATTATTCCATGTCCTGCACTCTGGGACGATCGAGAAGAGATCCTGGTCCTCCTCTGTGTGACAACCTTTCACATATTGAGTGCTATCCTATCTCCCCTCAGTCTTCTCAAGGCTCAACATGCCCAATTCTTTCAGTCTCTCCTCACTGGGCTTTGTTTCCAGTCCCCTGATCATCCTCGTTGCCCTCCTCTGACCACGTTCCAGTTTGTCTGCATCCTTCTTCAAGTGTGGTGTCCAGAACTGGATGCAGTACTCAAGATGAGGCTTAACCAGTGCCGAATAGAGGGGAACCAATACTTGCCAGGGGAGGGGGCAGAATAAGCTGTAAAGGAAATCTTTAACTACCCTGGACCTCTGCTAGGACAGACACATACTGGAAAGGCTAATCCCTCGAGAAGGGAGGTAAGGAGAAAATGACTGGGTGGCAGGTGGAGCTTAAAGGAGATCAGGTTCTTTGAGGATGCTGGGTGGAAGGGGGAGAAGCGTAGCTGGGTTTGGAGGGAGATACTAAGGTGGCAAAAGTTTTCCCTAGTCTGAAAAGCTCCGATCATCCCTGTGCCTGTTCCTTGGCTCGCTCCCTCTGCAGTGGGACCCAGAGCAGGGCGGCATCAGAAGGAGCCGGTATGATCTCCCAGGGAAAACCTTTAAAAGCCCCGGCGCAGGCAGGCAGGAGCAGTTATCTGCAAAAGAGCTATTTAAAAGATTAAAAAACAAGAGCAGGCATGGCCAGCCCCTGTTGGGCCAAGGATGAGCCATTCAGCCCACCAGAGGGGAGACACCTTCCATGAGCCAGCCCCCGGCCTACTGCGCATGGCTTGAGGTGTGGAACCTGATAGAGCGCACTGAGTGGAGGAGGCAGCTCCCCGCAGCCCCATCCTTTAAGAAGCCCATTCCTGCTGGGATAGTATACAGGGACCTCCAGAAGACCACAGTACAAGTGAGGATAACTGCCTCCTATCTCTGCTTCAAGGTGTGGGGTGGAAAGGGGTGCCAGTTTTGGATTCCAGAGAGATCCTGATCTCAGAGCCTTTCGCCCACAGGGAGCTCAAAAACATCCCTCAGTAGTTTTAAGAAAGGCAGACAAGACTTCCCCCTGCCCGCACCCCAGTCCTGGGCTGTATATCCCGCCCTGCCGATGGATTTCCCACATCACGCTAGAGGGCCCTGCCTCAGTCTTCACTGGGATAGGAGGAGGAGAGGGTAGAGTGATCCAGTGGCTGGCGGAGTCTCTAGCTACCTTGGCCGATTGCCCATGATTGGGTTTGTCCACCACACCTATTCCCTGGGGGAATAATGTTGGTCGCTGCGCAGCTCAAGTCCCGGCCCTCTCATTCACTGCCTCTACATTTGTCCTGCTCAAAGTCTGCATCGTCCCCATGGCTTCCCTAATGGCCACCTGGGCTTAAGCTTGAAGTGGCAAGTCCTTCACGTGTATTGTATAAATTCTTGGGGCTCCTGCGCTTCGTCACATCTGACCAATATACCCAAACATATCATTCCAAGGGGGCTCCCTCCTGTTGCATAATACAAAGACTGAAATCAAACCAGAGCTCCTCGCAAAAGAAGAGACCCTTCTTGAGGCTGTGTAGTGTCCAGGTTGCTAGCGACAATTTCATCTCGCCTCCTGCACATGATGGATGAGCATGTCACGGAACACGTTGGAATGTTGCTAATAAATGTCATCTTTTGATGGAATTCAATTTTCTTTTTACCGACGCAGCTCCTTGATCCTGAAGTGTGTATCATCCAAGATTCAAATCTTTCTCACAGTTGAAAATACTAACCTAATATTTCACAGGTATGGTTTTCTAGAGGTCATGCGACAATTGCTTATGAGGCAAATGGTTTTTTCAGAGCACAGTTTTATCTGCCAGAACTGGAATTATTTGCCAAAAGTCTAGGATGGCTTTAGGAAGAAGAATTAGAACTGGGAAGGCAATAGAGAAATGAACTGGGAAAGCTGATGTCTTGCAAAGATGATGCTTTTGTTTTAATAGACCAAAATAAGTATTTATGCCAGTCATAAAAACTGGAAACAAACATGTCATTAAAATAGATAGGAAGCGAAACTGTCCATATTTAAGATCTAAAGGGAAGTTATGTTGAAAATGGGAATGGACTGCCTTCAAGTCAATCCCGACTTATGGCGACACTATGAATTGGGTTTTCATGGTATGCAGTATTCAGAGGGGGTTTACCATTGCCTTCCTCTGAGGCTGAGAGGCAATGACTGGCCCAAGGTCACCCAGTGAGCTTCATGGCTTCAAACCTTGGTCTCCCAGGTTGTAGTCCAACACTCTAGCTGCTACCCCACACTGGCTCTCAAAGTTATGTTATTAAACCAGAAATATGCATTTAAATTTTAAAAATACAGAAACTTAAAACTGTTCTAAATGGGATATGTGTTATTGATAATAAAGTATGCAGTACCAGCCCTAGAATAAATAGTACCTGGGCAAGGAGTACCTTAGGCGCCACAACCCCTACGGTCAGGTTTGCAGGGCCGCCCAGAGGGTTTATGGGGCCCAGAGCACGTCTGATGTTGAGGACTCTGCTGCTGCCCCTCCAAGGACTTACACACATGTATACAAAACTGGGGGCCCCACACGAGAATTATTGCATGCCTGGGCTACATGTGAGGATTCTCACCCAGAGTTCCTCCTTGCACTTGGATCAGTCAGAATGAGAGGTGTGCTCCATTTTTTTCTTACATTGGGGATGAGGGAATAGGGACCAGGTTATGCTTCTCCTGAGCACCACCTCCAATTTCCAAGCCCCTTCTGGCAGAGCTTCTTCTTGCTTCCTGGGATTCAGCCTCAGAGGTCCTCTTGTTCTGGCCTGCTGCCGGTCGCCTCCACTGCGCACTCCCTCAGGATTCCTCCCTCAAGGCCAGGCCTCACACCACTCTTATGCCTTTTCCTGGGGTAACCAGGGGTGCCAAACTGCCACGAGGCTTTTCTGGGCCTGGTATATTGCATGTGGATCGCACCCTCTGCTGCACTCACAAAAGTTGACACAAATATACATACACTTCATGTTGTTGGGTATGGAAATATTACTGACTTGATATAAAGTAGATATCGGTTTATTTCCCGATGACCTGACCCCAAACATTCCAGTGGCTAAGTGAATAAAAGCCTGATTGAACTGGAAATGTGCTCCCCTCCCATTTCCTTGTGCATATCTATACTCAATGCCTTATATTATGTTACCAACTGTATCACAAAAGAATGCCTATGCTTCATTTACATGGTTGTAGACCTTGACACGCATACGCTTACAAATGTAGAAATGTAACCTGAGCGTATTCTTAGTTTAATGATCCCACTTGTAACCGAAACTCCCCTGCTCCTATCTATCCTTTGTTCCTCTGACTCTGAGTGCTTATATCAAGGTCGTAGAAACTATGCAAGCCTATGTCTAAAAGAAGCAAGATGTTCCTGGCTTTTGTTATCCTAAGCACCCCTTTTTCCATATCTTAGATATTACTATGTCTAGCAATGTTTTCTATTCTTTATGACGTCTGCTCCCCATTTTTAATAAATGGGGTTCCCACTTCTGAAAGGCAATTCGCTCGCAGGTCTTGGGACCCCTTTGCAAAGGTAATATTGTGTGTTATTTCCTGGCCTCTGGCAATAGATTCTTGCTCTCAACTCCGCACCTTCCCGGGTGGATGTGAGCTGAGTAGACAGTGACGGCTTGCGTGTTGGGTTTGGACCTAACAATGTCATAAGCAAATATGAACCCTCTTTGACAGGTGGGGGAGGGAGGAGTGCCCAAAAATAAATCAGGGGTCATCCACAAGTAAGAAGATGCCTGACAAACAGAATATCAGACAGGTGAAGCTTTCCCCATAATTTTAGTTCCAGACTAGGAGAGGCTTACTCTGTTTAATATCTGCCTACCACTCAGCTTTTAAAGGCATGAGAGCCCAGCTGTCCTTCAGTGCCAACCAGAATCCATGCAAAGAACTCCAGTTTCATGAGTTATGTATTGTTTTGTTTATTAGCTGGGGGGTTGTTTTATCTGGTTTAAATGGTAAACCTGGAACCGTCTGGTGAAGTGCAGATAAGAAACACGGGTAAGAATTCTGCACACTTCAGCACCCTTACACAAACTAACCCGCTAGCATTCTTTGGGGGAAACCGTGATTGTGTGAAGAGAAATAAAGGTATGGTGTGAATGTGACAATGTCCCAATCCTCCTTTATTATTTATTTATCTCACCTCGTTTGCTTCCCCCCTTTAATGATCGTGACAACAAAAGGCCTTTTTCCCTTCTCAAGTGACAGGTGAGATTTAAAAAAGCTTGGGAAAGCAGGAGCCGAGTTTTGTGTGATAGGATTTGGGGGTTCATTTCTGGTGCTGAAAACAAAACCCCCGGCTCAGCACCTGCTCAGAAACGCTGTCCTTTAATCCTCTTTAAAGAGCCACGAATACGCAGCCCACCTGAAGCGATTTGGCAGCAGAAAATACGGGCATGGCCGCATAGTTTCGTTTATCTTTGCCGCCCTGGGCTCCTTGGAGAGGAAGAGCGGGTTATAAATTCAGTAAATGTGGCGGGTGGTGCTCTTAGCGCACCTGCTACGTACATAGGGAGTGGGCCGGGAGGCGGCAAAGCAGGTCACCGCCGTACAATCCCCTCAGGTGTGCCTGCGGGAGGCAGCATTTTGAGCTCTTGCTCTACGAGAGGTTTCCTCCCAAGTTCGGCCAGGCCCGACCCATCCCCGGCGGTGGGGAAGTTCTGTTTAAGCCTGGCTTCGTGGACGGCCTGAGTCTACCCACCCGATTCCCGGAAGGAGCCTCCAGCAGGCGACGGGGCGGCTCTCCTCGGCTTTTACAGAAAAAGAGGGGACGGAATTGCTGCTGCTGCTGCTGCTGCGTGGAGTCCTGCACTGGGGGAGCGGCGAAGTCAGCTGCCCCCACTTCTATAGAGCGAGGCTCGTGGCGGAAGGGCTGTGTCTCAAGTAAGGATTGCCATCCCATTGCACGTTAGGTAGGAAAGCTGGGTGGGAAGAAGATGGGGAAGGAAAACGTTTGAATTTAAAAGGTGGATATGCCGAAAAAACGGGGAGGGGCCTGTAGAGCTCCTCTCTATTCAGTCCGCTGGAGGGGCTCTTATGTCCCCCACCCCGTCACGCCCATGGATGGGGCTTGCGCTGCTGCAGCTATAAGGCCCGATTCCCTGAGTAGGTTCACTCGGGGAACATGGTCTTCTTGGGTTCAGTTCAGCCAATTTTTTATTTTATTTTCTCTTTATTTCCTGGTCAAAAGGCCTGGCAGAGAGGGTTGGGCTGCTGGAGTCCCGTTGTGTGAGGAGGCTGCTTGGGAGGTGGCATCTCGCCGCTTTGGAGTGAAGGTCCTTTAAGACTGACGCTACTGGCTTTCCAATGGGATACAATCACAGACCAGCAAATTTAGGCAGTGTCATTAAAGCTCATATGGAGTTGTTGTGCAACAAACACGTTTCTCTAAAAGACTGGACTTTTTTTTTTGCAGTAATGAACTTGATGAGAAAATGTGCTGGAAAGTGTGGGATAACGCTTGCTTGACACAGTGACCACATTCACACCATACGTTTATAATACCACTATTATTTCACTTGAAACAGTCATGGCTTCCCCCAAAGAATCTTGGGAAGTGTCGTTTGTGAAGAATACAGAGAGGAGACTATTGAGCTACAATTCTGAGTTCTCTGTGGAGAGGGACTGACTATTCAACCACTCTGAGAACTTTAGCTTTTGAGGAGAATAGGGACTTCTTGACAACTCAGCACCTTTCACAAACTACACTTCCCAGGATTCTTTGCGAGAAGCCACGACTGTTTAAAGTGGAATAATAATAGCATGTATGGTGTGAATGTGGTCAATGTAGCCTAATCTCTCTGCCTGCAAATCAGAATGAATGATCATTAAAACAGCCAACATCCTCTAATCTCCCAGCAAACAAATCAGGATAAATGTTCAATAAACAGGTCCCCTGGAAGCCAAGTCTCCCTGGCTTCAAGCATGGGCTTTACTTTTAGGTAAATGTGTGCTATTGCTGCTGTGGGTTTACTCCAGAGTAAGGTCACTTCCAGAAGATCCGTTTACTGAGCATTCATTCTGAGTTGTTTACCGGGAGATTAGGCAAAGTTTGAAATTATCCAATTTTTTTTACTAGAATTTCTTCCTTTACTTTCCTGTCCCATCTAATTCTCATTCTGCTATCATTCTATAGCTGCCTCTTCTATCAGTGAAGCTAAAAAAAAGTTAAATATACAGCATCCATCCATTAAGAGAAGGGACGACATACATTCAGCAGAACTTCATTGCGGATGGAGAGTAAGCAGAAGATATTGCAACTATAAAAGAGAACAACAACCAAACTGTTGGCATGCACTTCGCAGCCGGAGGGGATAATATAGTAAAATGCAGAAATAATGTATTAAATGGTGGAGGAAAGCTAAACAATTTATAGACATTTAGTCTCTTTGAATATTGTTCATATTTGTTGAAATCACAGATTCTTTATCGATAATGGCCTCAGCCCGACCATCTACTAATATGGAAGAGGAAGCCATGTGCTCCATCTGCCTGGAGTATCTGACAGATCCAGTGACTTTGGACTGTGGCCACAACTACTGTCGGGGCTGCATCACCAACTACTGTGAGGCATGGGAAGAACAAGGGGTGGGGCCTTTGAAGTGTCCCGTGTGCAAAGAAAAGATGCAGAAAGGGGATTTCCGGCCCAACTGGCAGCTGGCAAATATAGTAGAAAAAATTAAACTCCTGGCACTAAATAAAGAGGGAAAGGATCTATGTGTGAAGCATCAAGAAAAACTCCACCTGTTCTGCAAAGAAGATAAAGAATCGGTCTGTGTATTTTGTGAGCGATCACCAGAACATATGTTGCATCCTGTGGTTCTCAAGGAAGAGGCTGCCCAGGAATATAAGGTAGGAAATTATCTGGATATTTAGTAAAGGAATCCTTTCATTTTGTGCATGTGGAATATTCTTTCAAAGTGTCTGGAATGCAACCCCGATGCAAAGGCGGTTTCTAGTTTCCTTGTGCACTCAACATATTGTGACTCTTCTGTTTTTGGAGCCAAACTTTTGGATTAAATACTTAAATGCTTCCTGACATGATGATGTCATGGGTGCCAGGCTCCATCACTATAATGACATCAGGGCTTCCTGTTTCTGAACACAACTCTTTCTCGAAAGCTCTCTCCTGGAGGTCATCCTTTAGTAGTCAAAGTCAAGTTTATTTTTATGCATCTGCATCCAAAGTGGGTTCTCAAGAGATATAGATACATCAACAACACATAAAATGCAAATCTGGTACCTGGGATTAATCCCAATTGAGCTTAATAACTTATTTCTGAGTAGGCATGTGCTGTAAATCATCAGAACAATTTCAGTAATGAATGCTCCATTCCTAACCATTCTTTATACTGCAAGAAGCAACACTAGATAAAGCTAAGATAGCATTAACAGAAAGTCACAATTCATTTATCAAACCCCAAACTACAAAAAGTGAAACAGGTTAAGAGGCTAAGGTAATAGGGACAACAAAGATGTTAAAATGTAGTTAATAGCTCTGGGAGTTTCAGGTTTTTTAATCAGATTTTTAAAAAAATCCAACAGCAGCCAAATGTAAAATGCTGCACAGATAAAACACGTTACAGACTGGTCAGATATTAATATCAGCCACGAGTTCCTCAAGACTGGCAAGTAGAGGAGATAGCAGTGAAATGTCTTTAAAATGCAAATATGAAAAGTGCTAGATGAAGAAGCGATCAATAAACCATTTCAGGCCAATTACATTTAATCCAGGAGTCTCTAGAAATTAAAAGACTTTGTATAGGGATTCTCAAAAACCAAATCTCGCATCCTCCCAGATCAAACAAGCACCCTCCCACATGATTTCCCCCCCCCCCCGTTACAATTCCCTAGGAAGGGGCCGCATGTTGTTGTTCCTTATTATTATTAAACTTGTTACCCACTCTTCATGAGCAGGTTCCAGGGCGGATTGCAACAGTTTAAAATTCAGTATTAAACACAATTAAAACAGATTACAATCACAAGAATGGGGTGGGTCCAGAAAACATGCATCCCGGGTGTCAAACGCCAGGGTAGAGAGCTTTTTTTTAGCGTTCACTCAAAACTATACAGTGAAGGTGCCAGATGCATTTCTGTGAGGAGGGAGTTCCACTATTTAGGGGCTGCCACAGAGAAAGCCTTCTCCCGGGCCACCATCCCCCAAACTTCTGAGGGTGGCTTAACTATTTATGGATGAAATTTATATCCCACCCTTCCTCCCAGAAAGAGCCGAGGGCGGCAAGCAAACAACAAAACACTAAAAACTCCTATAAAACTTCTTAAATACAATTCCAGCACAGATGCGGACTGGAATAAAGTGTCTACTTGAAAGACTTGTTGAAAGAGGAAGGTCTTCAGAAGACACTGATAAGACAACAGAGCTGGCACCTGTCCAATATGTAAAGAGAAAATTCCAAACTCCCAAGAAGGCCCCCTCTGCTGATCTTACTGCCTGAGAGGGTCTGTAGGGAAGGAGGCGGCTTTTTGATATTTGGGGCCCAAGTCCTTTAGGGCTTTAAACACTAGTGTGAGTAACTTTTATTTCACCCAAAAACAAACTGGCAGAGTAAAGTCACTTCTTGGAAGCATTTTAAGATTGATTTCTTTTACCACGTGGCGACAAAACAGCTTAACATTTTTTAAAAGTTAAAAGGAAAGAAGAAGCATCTGTTGAACCAGCTTGGAAGTACTTTCACAAAAAAGGAAAAGTGAGGGGATGGAAATACGGTGATCTGTCCATCCCTCCCCCCTCCCCTACCCCCAGGGTAGGGCCAGGTGAAGACATTTTACTATCTGAGAAGATGATGCCTTCTCATTGCAAATACAGATGCTGTTTGGACTGAAAGTTAACGCTTACTTGAACACTGGCAACCTAGAATATCCTCCGTTGCACCTGAAGGACAGCAGGCTGGCTTAGGGGGCACAGGGCAGGCTATGACCTCCACACTGCACCATCCTCTCAGCATTTTGCAGCCACCCTCTGCTCCTCAGTATCTGTCCCCTAATGCAAGCTGCCTCACTCTGCCTAATAGTAAGGTTGGCTCTGCTCCCAGAGACGCTTCAGTGCATCACAAGGACTAAGCATGTAATTCAGGTCCCGTCCCCTCCCCCGCTCTGAATCAAACCTGAGCTTTTGTTTTGTCTTTAGGATCTGATGGATGGCTGCCTGGAAACTCTGGGGGAGGAGAGAGAGAAAATTCTGGCATATGAAGCAGATGTAAAAAAGGAGAGCCAAGGGCTGCTTGTAAGTGTCACTATGACTGGAAACAGAACAAGGGCTGTGTCCACACCAGGGCATTCATGAGCATGTGGGTGCACATTTGTGTTCCTTCATCCATGCCTGAGAGCTTTCCATTTTATTTCTTTATTACATTTCCTTCCCATCTTTCCTCCAAGGAGCTCAAGGTGGCACACAAGCATGGCTCTCCCCTTCCTGATGTCATCCTTAGTCACAATAACCCTATGAGGTAGGTTAAGCTGAGAGAAGAGAGTGAGTGGCCCAAGGTCACCCAGGGAGCTTCATGGCTGAATGGGGATTCAAACTGTGGTCTCCCAGGCCCCAGTCCAACACTCTAACCACTACAACACATTAGCTCTCCATTTTATGCCTCTTCCTGTTTTCCACCCACACTAACGGGCAGTGCTTGATGGGATGTGTTTGTGCTGTGTGTTGTTGTTCCCTCCCCTTAGTAAGTACTTCCCCAACCACCATAAGTTCCAGAAACCTGAGATGCCTTACGGACATGAGTGCAAGTAGTCATTCATTTGTGCGCAAACACCTTTTAATTTTTTATTTTTGAAATAAAAGCTGCTCAGTATTCCAGATTTGTACAAAACAGTAAAATAATCATAATACTCAAGTGTATGTTTCTTGCTTCAAGCCAAGAACCGGAGGTCTGTTGTGGGCATACACTGAAGTATTTGTTACCTGTCCCAGCACACACACCTTTTATTTCATGTTTTAAATACAAGCTTTCCAATATTCTAGATTTGTGCAAAACTGCAGTAAAAAGCATCTGTCCCTCCAAGCCAGGGCATGAAAGTGTGCCATTTTCTTTCCTCCTGTTTGTTTTCCCCACTTCTTGTACCTGCAAAGGCAACAATTTTATTTTTAATACAGCGGTTTGTGCAAGGTCTCTTCTGTGCAAAAGAGCTGTTTAATTTTTTTTTTAAAGGAACCTATATCCTTTCCTGTTGGCTGGCAGAAGCAAAATGGAAGTAGGGGATGTGTGGCGATAGATTGGACTACTGAAATGTTACCAGAAGCCTTCAACACAATGCACTGTGGTGCGCCCACAGTTTGCAAACAAGCAATTTTATATTAGATTTATTTCTCCTTTTCCAATTTTGCCTGGATTGGGGAAATCCAAATTTAGTGTTGAAAAACTAGGCTGTTAAATTGGATGGGGAGAACGTCATGTGGACAACATCCAAAAAATCAGGTCACAGGCAAGCCTCAAATCCATATGAATGATTAAATCAGTGTGGATGAGCCCAAGGATTTAAACCATGTACTCTGTATTGGCAACTTTAACATAAAATGCAGAACAATCAAAAGCTGTGAGGCAGCCCAGATCCACAGAACATCGCTTATTTGGCAAGAACTCATGTCCCATAAAAATTGTGAGTAAAAGGCCATTGTAAGGGTGGGTACCTTGTTCATCTTTAGGAAACTCTCTGCATAATAGGCTCCTACTGGGAGAAAGGGCGGGATATAAATCAAATAATAAATAAATAATGTTGATTTGATACCTGTAAAGAGTCAGCAGTGCTCTTCCTGTGGAATTCTCATAGCTCAACTCAGTGTTGCAAAGACTGACCGTATTCCAGGCACCGGAGTCCTTTTCATCTGCTTCTTGCAGAAATTCTCAGAAAATGAGAGGCAAAAGGCAATGCTTCAGTTCAGACAACTGCACCAGTTTCTCGAAAAACAAGAAAAACTAATGCTGAATCAGATGGAAAAGTTGGAGAAGAGGACTGCAGCAAAAAGGGATCAGCTCCTGGCCAAACTCTCAGAGGAACTCTCCTCGCTTCAAAGGCTCATCCGGGAGATGGAGGAAAAGTGCCAGCAGCCAGCGAGTGAACTCCTGCGGGTAAGACTGAGGCAAAAATCAGGTTCGGGTGCTTTTCTAGGGGAAGGGAGACTCCAAAGCTTTGTGTGCCTTTTTCATCCCTACAAGAAGTGAAGGGGCCTAGCTTATGCAGTTGATAGGCACGTCTGTTTCAAGCTTCCAAAAGTTCCAGATGGAGGGTTCCTTGCATCATTTTGTAAATGTGGTTTTTCTGATTTATGTTGTATCTAGAATTACAACAGAGCAACTAGACATGTCACTGTGTATTTTTAAAGTGGGAGTAACTTTGCTTTTCTGGTTTTTCTCTTGCATCTAAGTATATCACCTTGCACTGTATTAAAATGGAGCCACTTTACCTGTTGACTTGCTGATTTCCCATTCATGAGATCATTAACACTGGAGGGCCAGAGTGCATCATATCCAGGGTTTGAGGGGTCTTCTTAATTTGTCATATGGCAGACATTGAATTTCTCTCTTTCCCTCTAGGATGTCAGAAGCACCTTGCAGAGGTAAGTGGATCCCACTCATTATTATTGTCATGATGTTTGGAAGAGTCCAGGAGGACAATACATAAAACCTGGCCCTCAAGGGGCCCCAGGGGAGAAAATGTAGAACTCCACACCCTGCAGCATTTCACAGGTGAAAACAGGACTCCTTCGTTGAACTCTTAGGACTCCTATTCTCCCTCCAAGGATCAGACCCAGCCCGCTGCCTCCTCCCCGCCATCAGCGCCACCAATTATGCCGCCCGACAAGATCAGCCACTCAGGGCCTTCTCTCAGTCCCACCAACTAAAACAGCTAGGTTGGTGGGGACTAGAGAGAGGGCCTTTTCAGTGGCGGCCCCCACTCTCTGGAACTCCCTCCCGTATGATCTTCAGCATGCCCCTTCCCTGAATGTATTCCGCAAAGCCTTGAAGACCTGGCTCTTCAGACAGGCCTTTGGGACTTCCGGGGAGGGTTAATTTTTTAGGACTAATCGCCTATTACTCTGAACTGTTATTGTTTTTTATTCATAGTTTTACTGTTATATGTATTTTATGTGTATTTTATTGTGATGCATTTATTGCAACTAAATTGTACGTCGCCTAGAGTGGCCATCGGCCAGATAGGCGACATATAAATTAAATTATTATTATTATTATTATTGTTATTATTATCACACATGGCTGAAGGCTCTTCTCTGCCTGCTATATTGTACTTATTTACTCAGCAATCGTTTCAAACATCTAAAGAGAATGTCCCAAAGGTGCTTATGAACAGAACAGTTCATACAAATATGTTTAAATCTCCAGCCAGTTTTTCTGCTCTTTCAGGCTCTTCCTCAGGAAACAATGGAAAACCATTTTACTTGGTTATCTTTCAGGTGCCAGGCAAAACCTTCTCTATTTTCCCAGGATTTTCCATTGCCTCTTAGATACATATTTATATATATACTCTGTTCAAACAGTGGTAGCTTTATTGCGTAGCCTATTCTGCTGGTTTGTTGAAGTGTTCTTTCTTACTCCTTTTGATGTTGTTTTGCTGAATTTGAACAAATACGGCATCATCGAGGCAAAGAAGGATGTTGCACTAGGCAATGGAACAAAGAGAGCAGACACAGCTCTACCTTTACGCAAAGTGTATTGGTTGCCTCAGGCAACAGGTGCTGGAAGTTTTGTCTTCCTTATGTAGTGTGTATAATGATGTTTTGTAATGGCCTGGATGGGCTTTTGACAAATAATTTGCTTTGGTAGTATATTATTTATTCCATTCAGTTTGAATATCTGTTTAATGTCTGGCTTAACGTCTGCTCCAGAACTAGAGTTCTCGCAGGATGTCTAAGTTGTCAAAGCAAGATACCACCAAGATCAACAAACAAATATTTTGAGCTAACTCAAGTGACGCAGACAGAGGCCTGTGTTTCTCCCACACAAGAGCCAAAGATGATGGAACTGCCATCATCAAGCTTTAAGAATTGGTGCCTGAATTTGCTTTTTTCCCTCTTCCCTCCCTGCCCCTTTCCGCTTCTTGTCAAGCTTTTTTTAGATTGTCTTGTTTTAATTGATTTATGTAAGCCACTCTGGGAGCCTTTTTGGCTGAAGAATGGGGTACAAATAATATAAAGAAATAAATAAAAGTATTTGGTGGTGCAACTAATGCTTTGGTTCCCACCTAGACTAGCCAATTTGATTCCTCTATTAGCAAACTCTAATTTTGCACACAATTGTTCCATTGAGCACCCGTAGGGGGCTACCCACAAGATACCAGGAGTTGGTGACATGCCATGTAACTGACCACATTCCTGCTGTAATTTGTAACTTCAAGGTGTCACTCAGAGGACATAAGGAACATTTCAATCTTGCCAACAGCAGCAACCGTCTTTTTCTTTTATGTGTCTTTCTCGTGACATCTAGAGAAATAAAATGTGTGATGTGGTGTTATAGTACTGAAAGAATGTATGCTCCTTGCATGTTGGAAGTAATGCCAGTGAAGATGGAACAGAGAAACTCTGAGCATGATGGTATCACTTGATGATTTTATTTATTTTTTATTTATTAAATTTATATCCCACCCTTCCTTCCAAAGGCGCTCAGGTCAGGAAGATATTTCTTCATTTGAGTAGACATAAGTGGGTAGATATAGTGATATGGGGAGGCTCTTTTGGCCTTCAGATGTCTTGGCTTGGGAGTCCATAGTGAGGAAGAATATCCTCCCGTGTGCCTCTAAGCTTTCCACAGTTGTCTTCCACTCAATTCTGTTGTTTTGCTGTACTCAGGAATTCTGGATTTGAATGGGTTAACATTGGTTTTTCTCCACCAGGTATGAGAAAAGAGAGATATTGGAGAATTCAGTGCCTTCCTCTTCAGAGCTAAAGAGGAAGATCTGCGCATTCTGGGATATAGATTCCCTTCTGAAGGGTGTCATGAAGCTATTCAAAGGTAATGAAGAATGGCTGCAAGAATTTTACACTGGGCATTTATATTAGTCCAAAAATGAACATGCCAGGCTCTTACTGTATTTAGTTCTGGCTACAGACAGTAGTAGCACCGGCAGAGCTGCTTTCTTGTTGGCACAGCCACCATTTCCTTTCCCTCAGACAGCCCCATGTATGTTGCCACTCTCAGATACAGGGCAGGGGAACAATGGTGGCTGCCACAATTAAGGCATTCTACACCAGGGTGAATCATAAAGAGAGGATTTTTTGTCCCAATGTGTATCTGTGTACAGTTACGCAGAACCTCCTTTTCAGTTTGTTGCCCATCTACCCCATCTGGAGTGATCTTTTGTGGAGGTTCTCAAAGTCTGCTTGGTTTCCACCATCCTGAAGGGCATTAAAAAGGGCATTAAGAAGCACCCAGCTTCTCCTCTGCTTCCTGCTCAAGCTTGCCTCCTGGTAGTGGAGCAAAGGCCTGAGCTGTCTCCTCAAATACCTGCCATATCTAGTGTTGAAACCATGTTAATCTCACAAGAGTTCCCACACTTCTTACGAGATGGGCCTCACATGTGAGGTAAAGGCACCATTCCAACCAGCCTTGACATAAATATTTGTTAAAACACTGAAAGCATGTTAAAAGGTAAGGCAGGGGAGGAGGCATCTTTAAAGGAAAGGAACCAGAGAGAGAGATTCCTCCCCCCAAACATTCTTCTCCAGCCTCTGGAGCAACTAGGGGTGGGGGAGGGGCGCCTGCAACTGGGAGGCAAGGGCTGATTTTGATCGGGCGTCCTGTCCCTCGCTCTCTAATTCTTTGCCTAATAATGTTTTTTTTTTAATCTTCCTGTTGTGCAACACCACAATTATAACAAAAAAAATTGAGAGAGGTTTCTGTGGTTTCATCTGATGAACTGTCCACGTTGCTGTCATCTTCAAATCCCTTTACTTGTTCTCTTGATCTGATTCCCTCTCATCTTTTAATTACTGTTGCTCCTGCTGTTCTTCCCTCTTTCTTTTACATTATTAATCTGTCTCTTGCTTCTGGCACATCTCCTTCTGCATTTAAGCATGCTATTGTGTCTCCCATTCTCAAAGGCCTCCACTTGATTCTTTTTCTCTAATTACTGTCCTGTTTCTTTGTTGTCTTTTGTTTCAAAAGCTCTGGAACGTGATGTTTATTCACTTTGCCTTGACTTTCTTTCTCGTACTTCTATTCTAGATCCTTTTCAATCCGGATTTCGTCCCTTGCATTCCACTGAGACGGCTCTTACAAAGATCACAGATGACCTCCTTACTGCCAAGTTTAAAGGTCTCTATTCAGTTCTTATTTTACTATATCTTTCTGTGGCCTCCAACATGGTTGACCATGATATCTTGTTGGACACTTTGTGATCTGGAGTTTTGTGATTCTGTTGTTAGTTGGTTTGTTTCTATTTGTCAGGCCATTCATTTAATGTGTTGGCTGGGAGTTGTGCATCATCATCTTTTTCCCCTCCCCTTTCAGTTGAGCTACTACAGGGCTCAGTTTGTTGTCTTCCCTTTGTGTGCTACCCCTGGGCAACCTTATTTGGTCTCATGGCTTTCAGTGTCATTTCTATAATGATGTCCAACAGTTATATTTTTCAACGCCAGAACTGTCTTCTGATGTCCAACGTGTCTTTTGGACATTTCAGCCTGGATGCTTCATCGGCACCTGAAACTTAATATGGCAAAGACAGAATTGCTCATCTTTTCTCCTAAGCCCACTTTGCAATATACATTTTCCATCACTGTTAACAACGTCCCTCTGTATCCCATGGAGGAAGCACATAGTCTTGGTTTTACTTCTGATTCTTTCTTGTAAAGGCTGTAGCCAAGTCCTGTCATTTTTCCTCTGCAATATTGCTAGAATCAGACCTTTTTTGTCTGTCCTCTGCAAAGACATTAGTTCCTGCTTTAGTTATTTCTCACCTTGACTATTGCAATCTTCTTTTGACTGGTCTTCCACGAACTCGTATCAGTCCCTTGGTTCCCATCCAACACTCTGCTGCCAAGGTCATTTATTTGGCCTGTCGTTTTGACCATGTTACTCTGCTTTTGAAGTCCCTTCATTGGCTCCCTATTTATTTCAGGATTTGGTACAAGCTTCGTTTTAACTTTTTAAAAGCTTTACATAATCAGGCTCCTCCTTATCTCTCAGTTCTTATTTCTTATTCTAGTCCTGCTCAGAATCTCCACTCCTCAAACTCTGTGCTTCTTGCCCGTCTCAGGGTTGTTGGCTCTTTACCTCGACTTCGGCCATTTTCTCTTGCTGCTCTGTATTCCTGGAATTGTCCCCTGGAGCACTTGCGGAGTGCTTCCTCAATTTCAGTTTTTAAGTCTTATTGAAAACCCTTCTTTTATTTCAGCGTAGGTTTTTTATTTTCTATAATTTGGATGCCTTCAGTATGTGTACTTCTGCTTTTCAGATTTCTCTATTTTTGTACGGTGAATTAATTTCTACAGGAATTTTTTTTTGTTTTGAAAGATCAAGTGGCATTGCTTGAGAATGCAGGTCCAACTATCCTGATCAGATGCCCTCTTCCAATCCTTCGTATTCTGGGTGTGCTTTTAAGAAAGGAAGAATAAATATCTGAACTTTCTCTCTTGCCTCTGCTCCCTCCTCTGGCAAATATCTGGGCAGGAAGAAGGGGAGCAAAAGGGCACAATTCATATGTACGTTTTACAGCGAAGATACGAAATAACATTCTTCATAGGAGTCACAAAATCACAGCTTGTCAGTGTCCTATACATATTTCATCAAAGAGCCTTTAGCATGCTTTTGAACAGCAACTTTACATGTAGCAGTATAAAGCTTTCAAAACAACAATACTGAAGGTCAAAAAGGCAAGGAAATCTGCTAGCTGCCTAATTTGATTTCTTCCTGATATAAATGTAACCCTTGATTCAGCAGTAGTTCTGCCTCCAGTGGAGGCAGAATTGGCTGATGGGTCTGCACGGATACGATCCCTAACTCTAACCGTAGCGAAGACATTAAAGAGTTCATGGCTGCTCTCTATTTATCAGAACTAGGGCACCCTCATCTCTCCCCCCCCAGTCCCAAATGGCCAGTTGACCCAGAGGGTGTCAAAGGAGAGCTAATTGTCTCTTCTCCAGCCCCCATCCATCCCCCTCCCCCTTCACTAACACAGGAGGGCTGAGTAAATTGTTTTTGGGTCGTGTTGCTTCTTGTATTTATTTATTTATTATTTGATTTATATCCCGCCCTTCCTCCCAGCAGGAGCCCAGGGCGGCAAAAGCTTGATTGGCAAGAGAAGCACGATATACATATTTTGAATTAAAAAGACTATCCAAAACCCTGATTAAAAAAACAGCAAGGAAGATCTTTATTGTGAGGAAAGACTGGAAGAAGGAGAGTGTCCCATTCCTGAATGCGATAAAGGCAGTCCTATTGATTTAAGGAGGGGATTTGGTTCCTGGGATGTGTCTTGGGTCAGGATGTCCATCTCCCCTCTCTCAGCTGATTCTGCCTCTCTCCTCTTTTTCCTCATGTTCTCCGCAACAGCAAATGTCACTTTGGATCGAGACACAGCCCATCCTGAGCTCATCCTGTCTGTGGATGGTAAAAGCGTGAGAAGGGAAGACAAATGTCAAGACCTGCCCGACAATCCTGAAAGATTCAACTCGCTTCCTTCTGTGCTGGGACGGGAGGGCTTCACAGCAGGCAGCCATTTCTGGGAAGTCATTATGGGAAGTGAGGCAGTATGCGCTGTGGGCGTTGCCAGGAAGTCTGTGAGGAGAAAGGGCTCCTATGACTTAAGTCCTGAGGTAGGGATTTGGTCTGTGATCAACTGGGAAGGTGAGTACAGGGCCCGCAACCCCCCTAACAACCTTCTTCTGCCTGTGAGTAGGGGGCCCAAGAAGATCCGAGTGACTCTGAATTATGAAGGGGGGCAGGTGTCTTTTTCTGATGCTGATACAGGAACCCTTCTGTACACATTCGTGGTAGCCTCATTCTCTGGAGAGACCCTCCTTCCCTACTTTTGTCTGTGGAAATTTAAAACTGGCCTCATAATCGCTTAAGGAGGCCAAATCTACGTTATCAGCCCAGGTGTCTCTCCAGATCAGAATGATTGATCTAAAAATCAAACATTTGTTTTCCAAGAGCACTTTTGACAGCTTTGCAAAGGTCCTTAGAGGGGGATTCATTCGAGTCAGAATCGGCAGAAAAAAGGATGGGTTTTGCTTTTTCCTTCCCTTTCTCAGAGTTCTCCCTGCAGCCTTAGTTCTAAAGGAGACAGTAACACATTTTACAATCCTAAAAAATGTATTCCCCAATAGGGTTCAGCCTCCTTGATTTTCAGTCCTGGTTTCATTTTTTATTTTCCATTTTCCCCTCCCCACAAGACCTCCAACAGCTGTGGAGATGCAGACATTGGATTACTGCTAGAAAATATTTTTTCCACCCATAGCAATGAAAGCTTATTGAGCTGTATCCAGTGTTAATCATGCTCAGAGTAGACCCATTGAAATTGCCTCCCTACTGGGAGGAAGGGCAGGATATAAATCAAATAATAAATAAATCAAATAATAAATAAAATTAATGGACATGGTTAACTCAGGTCCAGTAATTTCAGTGGGTCTACTCTGAACAAAACTTAGTTGGATTCAGCCCATTGCTTTGTAGATCTCAGACATGAAGGAGGGGAAAGAAGAATGAGTGTCAGGCACCAATTTCAAACCACCTCTGCAAACACAGCCTCCTCATATCCACACTTACCCAGAGATAAATTTCACTGGATTCAGTGGGGCTTGCACCCAGTTAATTGTGTTTTGAATAGCTGCATTAACCTTTTTTTATTACAAGTTGGATTCTGTATAGCAAGGGTAGATAATGTGGTGTCTTCCAGATGTTGTTGGACTCTTTCATTAATTAGCCCCACCCGGCATGGGCAGTTATGTCTGTGGTCCCCCCCCCTCCCAGTAATGGAATGCCACTCCAAAGAGGACTTTTTCACTTCGAGTGGACTTTATGGTCTAATAGATTTTAATTCTTAGAAGTGTTTTGTTTTATTCTTGCTAATTTCTAGTGCTTTTTATGTTAGTGATCTTATGCCCCTATTTATGGTTTTATGCCTGTTTACACTGATCTTTGTGCTGGTACAGCTTGTGAACGGATTAGTTGATTGTATTTTATTGATATTAATGGGTGAACTGCCCAGAGTTGATGGTTAATTGAGAGGTACTTACATGCAAAGCATTAAAAAAGCCGCCACATTTAGAAATGTTCTAGCTTTTTGTGTGTTTTTTGGGGGGGGGGGCTTTGAGCCCTGAGATCTCTTACTCTTGGTGAATGTGGGCTGAGGCTGTCTGGCACCATAGTAAATAAATAAATAAATAATTCAATCTTGAGTATCCTGTCATAACTATTTTAATAGTTTTAAGATATTTTTATCTATCATTAGACAAGTTAAAATCTGCTCCATCTACATCCTCCTTTCTGTAATGTGGGACCACAATTCCCATCTTTCCTGACCATTGGCAATGCTGGCTGAGGCTGATGGGAGTTGTGGTCCAACAACACCTGGTGGCCCACTAGTTGGGAAAGGCTGCTTTGGGTCAACTGGCCATTTGGGACCTGGAGGAGGTAAAGATGAGGGTGTCCCAGTTCTGGTAAATACAGAGCAGCCATGAACTCTTTAATGCCTACATCCTCACCATCACTGAACATTGGCTGTGATGGCTGGGGGAACTGTAGTCCAACATCATCTGGAGGGCACAATATTGGCTGCTCCCTACTACAGTCCTTTGTTGAGCCCTGTCACTGGTTTTTAAATGGAAAATCTCCCTTGCAATACCTTGATCAGCCACCAGGTGCCACTATTTCCCCCATAGACCAATTCCCTCTCCACATTTTAGCTCAGGCTTGTTTCATTATGCAATACTGAGCTGGCAGATCATCTTAAAAGATTGGGAAATACAGTAAGACATCATGTTTACACATATATTTATTTTTTTAAAAAAATAAACATATATTACATAGGTTATATTTACAGACAGAAATTCAAAGGTTGAAAATAAAGAGTAGATACAGCACTTGCTGTGGGAGTTTGGTTTTCTCACATATTCATTTCAGTCTTATTCTGAAGCCACACAGTGCAGCCTCCCGCTGGTCCAAATATCTCCTACCCTGCTCCTGGGCTTTTAACATCCACCACCTGGCACTTAGCAATGGAAAATGGGAATCCCCATCACATTTATCTCAGTCTTCTGGTGAATGTTTTTGATGTGGAAAGTTTTTCCCCACCAAAATACTCCATTTCAGGAATTTTTACTTGCCAACATTTTGAGCAAGAATGGTGCTTTCTTCAAAGGTATGAGAGGAGGGCAATTTTTTAAAAGTGGCAAACCCCAAAGTCTGTTAGTATCGCTAATCTTAATGATTTTATACCATTTTGTGTAATCCACTAAGAGTTCTTGCTAAATAAATTATGGGGAGAAGGAGACTGAGGAGATTGGAGGGGCTGTATGAAGAAAGGCCATGGTCTCCTGCCCCTCCATTTGGTTAACCACCCTGAGTAACTCCCACCAAAATCTCCAAATCAGATGACAGCTGCCAATCAAAAGAGAGTGTAAAAGCAGTCCTTTGTCCCTCACCAACCAGAGAACTAGTAATTGGCTATCTAGCTGTGTTACTCATGAGGAGATCAGAAGCCTGTTTTGTATGTAGGAAGGATAGATGTGAGATAAATAGATCCTTTTGTTTTCAATATTCTGCTTTGTCTTCCTTTCTCTAGTTTATTTATTTTATTAATTTACATCCTGCCCTTCCTCCCAGCAGGAGCCCAGAGCAGCAAACAAAAGCAATAAAAACACTTTAAAACATCATAAAAACACTTTAAAATACATTAAAACAAAACATCTTTAAAAAGATTTCTTAAAAAAAGGTTGAAGACATCTTTAAAAAGAAAGTTTTTTTAAAAGTTAAAAAGCAATTCCAACACAGACACAGACCAGTTCTTAATAAATGTTCTATAATTTGACAATGGGCTCTGGGTGCAGGGTTGCCAAACTCAGAGGGTCTTGTGACACCCCCCCCACAAGCCTCAGCCACTTGGTTTATGCCAGACAGGTATAGGATTGGGGTTGACAGAGAAAAGCAGGCAGCTCTAATCTAGGAGAGAGACAGAGTTGGGTGCTGGCTTTGTACCCCTTGTAAACTGAGTGGGATCTTGGCATAGCCTACCTCCGAGTCCCTATTTAATTGTTTGGCCTCAGAGGTCCAGACTCTCCCCCAGTCTGGGAGCTATCGGCCCAAAGAGGGAGGGTGGAGGCAGCAATTAACAGTTGGGGACAAACTGGCCTACTCCGTAGGGCAGGCGGGTAGCAGTTGGGCAAGGAGGGTATAAACAGGATCTATTGGCCTCTCCTTGGAGTACAGTTAAGTAACAAAATTGCTACTACAGAAAGGCCAGAACGATAGAATAATACAAAGAAAGGTGAAGACCCCCAGAGTTTCTAACCAGGATCTCTCCCTCTCACAAAATTCTACCCTCAATATGGCTCACTGGATATAATCAAGATTAAATGCAAAGAGAAGATGAAAAAACTTTATTAATCACAGAAGTTGAAGGTGTTCCTGCAGGAATAATTACCTGTCTAGTCCCAAACACAGGAAACGAATGATTGGGGGGGGGGGAGAGAGATGGGATCCAGGATTGGAAAGCTGGGATCCACAGGATAGGATTACATCTTTGGGGTGCTTCCAGATGACCTGTTTATTGAATATTCATCCCAATTTGTTTGCATGGAGATTAGACAACACTTAGCGTTCATTCTGCATCTGTTTGCAGGGAGATGAGATGTTCTTACATCAAAGCAAGCATTATCTCAAAGTTTCCAGTGCATTTCCTCATCTCTTTCCTTATTACAGAAAGTCAGATACTTTGGGAATGAACCTGGGACCCTCTGCATGTAAGACAGATGCACTGCCATTGATCTAGAGCCATCTGTCTTCAGGGAACCTTTTCCCATGATGCTGTCCCATAACAGTGCTCCTGTCAAAGAAGCTCTGTGTGTCACAAATAATTTGGTCACATGGGGCATCGACCAGGCATGCTAGGCCTCAGCATCACCCGGTGCAAATGGAGAGCATGTTGAACAATCCTGTGGCCATGCGTTGCAGAACACCAGTGTTGGTGAGAAAGCAGCTGTCATCAGGGAAGTTTGCTATCTCCACCGAGCAAACTTTCCTAAGCTTTTGAGGAACACTCTGGGCAAGCCCCTGGGAGAGGCTTAGCATGGCAGAATATAGCTCTGCTGCCTGCAGAATATCAGTTTCTGAGCTGCCCTCCTAACCCATTCCTCCACATTAGGAGCAACCAGGAAGGCTTCTGCTGACATCACTCTCCCCCTACTCCACTGTTCACGATTGTCCATCTCCTAAACTCAGACCAAGGATTTACTGAGGTGCTAAACTTGGGTGAGAGCCAGGAGCAACTTACCCTGCAGGGTGGAGCTGCAGCAAGTCTTCCGCTAGTGCAACTCCAACTCCTCTTCAACGTTTTCCCTCTCTTTGGTGGTACTGATGCCCCTGCTGGAAGGTCAGTGCTGCTGCTTCACCGGACAAGCTGCTCCTGGTCTGAGCTGTAACCTTGCTGGTGGGGTGGAGAGGGTCACACGGGGTTGTAGCCAACTAAGTAGACTCATTGAAATTAACCAGCCTAAGTTAGCGATGTCCATTAATCACAATGGGTCTATTCTTCCCCCAGGCACCTGGTTGGCCACTGTGAGAACAGGATGCTGGACTAGATGGGCCACTGGCCTGATCCAGCAGGCTCTTCTTATGTTCTTATTCTGAGAAGAACTAGCATTGGATACAAGCTATGAGCTAACAACCCTCCAGAACGAAAAATTATCTCCACCTACAGAACAAGGATGTGTAGGGATGCATTTATTTATCTTAGTAGCGGAGGAATATTCAGTCATGTGACCCCAAGGTGAAAAGTCAGGGCTCAGACACAGCTGTAACCCCTCAGGGAGACTGGTAAGAATGCTCTTGCTAACCCTCACTTTGGTTCATTTGGAGTTGGAGGGGTGGCAAAGCTCTGCTGGAGTATTCTGGGCTAGATTTTCCACCTCACACCCCTGTCGTCCTGCATACTGTGAGATGAGGACAAGTGGCAAGGACCATCTTTTAGCATTTTCAGAGAAATGTGCAGACCCTGAGTTCACTGGCAGACTTCCCTCTTGCCTAGCAGAGCAATCCCATAGTTCAGAGACACCATTAGAAAACAAAAGTTTTTCCACAAACAGTCAACAGGAAACACACACATAGCATAAGGTCACCTCATACCGCAAATCCTTCCTTTTCACATTGCTGTGTAAGTGAAAAAAAGAGCAAGGTTTGAGATCCAAGGGAGCAGTCTGAGCTCCAACATGTGTAACTGTGCTCTCAAGGAACGCAGCACAGGACTACAGGCCACAGATCAGGAAGGGAGTCTGTGTCTCAGGGCAAACCTTGAGTCAAAGAGATGCCTTCCTGCTTTTTGGTCAGAGCTCCTTCACATCACTTCCGCTGTGGTCTCCCTGGGCTTAGGATAGGTAATATCTGCTATCTGTTACTTCTTATAGCAGTAGGAACCTTTTATCTTTTTAGTTTAGAGTTATGAAAGGGTTAGGATGTTAATGATCAATGCTGGCAAGCACCCAGTAATGTCGTATAGCTATTCTTCTCTTTACTTTCAATAAAAGAAAGCTTTGCTTTAGCCTGGTTTGAACCTGAATTTCTGGGGTTATACACACACTATTTAGACACATTTCAGGGCAAAGTGCCTGGTTTATCCCTAGCAAAAAATCTCCCTTCTTTCAAGGAGGCGTGTCGGAGAGCCCAGTTCATACTCGGGTCCCCAATAGACACGTGTGTCAACAAGACTTAGACCTAGACATTTCATGAAGAGTTCTTTGGAATCTTAAGTAGGTTTCTTCCCTGTGACCATGGTATATCAGTCCAGACGCACTTCAGCCCCCTCAGTGACCACCACTCACCATATGCTCAGAGGCACATGTTACCAAATTCTTGCAAGCTACACAGCAAGTGGATTGGACTGTGAAAGATCAACCCAAATTCTGTTTGCATTCTGACAAATTTGTAGGGCAGTCCAATATCTCAGAGAGGAGGTCAGGTCTCCTGCTCCCCTGGTGCATTCACTATAGCTGCCCAATTTCCCTGCTTTTTAAAGTTTGATAGAAATATCTGTGGGCTATAGGTACGTTCTTAAACTGCAAGGTTTTTTGCCTATTAGTGAATTAGTTAAAGATTTGCTATGTTACAAATATGCAGGCATTTATCCTAAATATTTTTAAAAAGAGAAATGAATGAATGAATTAAATGAATGAATATGATAGCTACCTATCCAAGCAGGGATTCAAAAATCTAGTTCAGTGTAGGGGGTCTATGGATAGGATGCAGTAGAACAGAGATGAAAACATTGGAAAAATAAAATGGTGAAATATAAACCTCAAATGGGAATAAGCAATCTATTTAAACAAATTTTATGTATATAAAAACTAGAAAAACTTTTCTGCATTCTGATTTGTTCTTTTCTCTCACCTCACTCTTATTAAATGGTTCAGTTTAGTATTGGTAAATGGGTGGTCATGGAACACACACCTGCAGAAACATTTTTCCATTATTTTAGGGATTGGCAGAATCCTAAGTCACTTCAGGGTACAGGGAGACTCACAATGGTCACTCGGCACTACTTGTCCCATGGAATAGCAAATCACTATTAGTTTGCAAAGGCCTTCTCAGCATTTCTGCTTCTCACACTCAGGAAAGAAAAACATTTCTGCCCTTTGCTTTAAGGTCTACGTCAGTCATGAGCCAGAATTTAGTCAGAATTTCTTGACTAAAATTTCTCTTCCACTCCACAGCTCCTTCATTCCACTTCAGCTTCACCATGCTGACAGCTTGGCCCCTAAAACTGAGCTCAGTAGCAATCTTCCAATCAATCTGGAATTTTCTTAACAGTTCAAACATTTCTAAGAATTAATTCTGTTACCTACTACAAGCATCCATTATGTAGGAGAGATGCATGGAAAAGTGAATGGCCAAAGTTTCCCACCAGTAACTACTGTGCCTCTGTCTCCTACGGAGATCTAAGGTAGTATCTACGTCTGAAGCTCTTTCTGTTGTTGTTACGTGCCTTCAAGTCAACTACGACTTATGGCGATCCTATGAATCAACGACCTCCAACAGCATCTGTCGTGAACCACCCTATTCAGATCTTGTAAATTCATGTTTGTGGCCCCCCACTCTGCCCGTCTGTTCCCTGACCTCAACTAAACCGCAGTCTCCAACCCATTGACATAATAAACCTTAAACAAAACTATGAATTCTTTGCATCTGTCTTCACAGTGGAAGATATAGGGCAGATCCCTGAACCTGAACTAACATTTGCAGGAAGGGATTCTGAGGAACTGAGACAAATAGTGGTAACGAGAGAGGAAGTTCTAAGCTTAATGGACAATATAAAAACTGACAAATCACCGGGCCCGGATGGCATCCACCCGAGAGTTCTCAAAGAACTCAAAGGTGAAATTGCTGATCTGCTAACTAAAATATGTAACTTGTCCCTCGGGTCCTGCTCCGTGCCTGAGGACTGGAAAGTGGCAAATGTAACGCCAATCTTCAAAAAGGGATCCAGAGGGGATCCCGGAAATTACAGGCCAGTTAGCTTAGCTTCTGTCCCTGGAAAACTGGTAGAAAGTATTATTAAAGCTAGATTAACTAAGCACATAGAAGAACAAGCCTTGCTGAAGCAGAGCCAGCATGGCTTCTGCAAGGGAAAGTCCTGTCTCAGTAACCTATTAGAATTCTTGGAGAGTGTCAACAAGCATATAGATAGAGGTGATCCAGTGGACATAGTGTACTTAGACTTTCAAAAAGCGTTTGACAAGGTACCTCACCAAAGGCTTCTGAGGAAGCTTAGCAGTCATAGAATAAGAGGAGAGGTCCTCTTGTGGATAAGGAATTGGATAAGAAGCAGAAAGCAGAGAGTAGGAATAAACGGACAGTTCTCCCAATGGAGGGCTGTAGAAAGTGGAGTCCCTCAAGGATCGGTATTGGGACCTGTACTTTTCAACTTGTTCATTAATGACCTAGAATTAGGACTGAGCAGTGAAGTGGCCAAGTTTGCTGACGACACTAAATTGTTCAGGGTTGTTAAAACAAAAAGGGATTGCGAAGAGCTCCAAAAAGACCTCTCCAAACTGAGTGAATGGGCGGAAAAATGGCAAATGCAATTCAATATAAACAAGTGTAAAATTATGCATATTGGAGCAAAGAATCTGAATTTCACATATACGCTCATGGGGTCTGAACTGGCGGTGACCGACCAGGAGAGAGACCTCGGGGTTGTAGTGGACAGCACGATGAAAATGTCGACCCAGTGTGCGGCAGCTGTGAAAAAGGCAAATTCCATGCTAGCGATAATTAGGAAAGGTATTGAAAATACAACAGTCGATATCATAATGCCGTAGTATAAATATATGGTGCGGCCACATTTGGAATACTGTGTACAGTTCTGGTCGCCTCATCTCAAAAAGGATATTATAGAGTTGGAAAAGGTTCAGAAGAGGGCAACCAGAATGATCAAGGGGATGGAGCGACTCTCTTACGAGGAAAGGTTGCAGCATTTGGGGCTTTTTAGTTTAGAGAAAAGGCGGGTCAGAGGAGACATGATAGAAGTGTATAAAATTATGCATGGCATTGAGAAAGCGGATAGAGAAAAGTTCTTCTCCCTCTCATAATACTAGAACTCGTGGACATTCAAAGAAGCTGAATGTTGGAAGATTCAGGACAGACAAAAGGAAGTACTTCTTTACTCAGCGCATAGTTAAACTATGGAATTTGCTCCCACAAGATGCAGTAATGGCCACCAGCTTGGATGGCTTTAAAAGAAGATTAGACAAATTCATGGAGGACAGGGCTATCAATGTCTCCTAGCTGTGATGTTTGTGCTCTGCCACCCTAGTCAGAGGCAGCATGCTTCTGAAAACCAGTTGCCGGAAGCCTCAGGAGGGGAGAGTGTTCTTGCACTCGGGTCCTGCTTGCGGGCTTCCCCCAGGCACCTGGTTGGCTACTGTGAGAACAGGATGCTGGACTAGATGGGCCACTGGCCTGATCCAGCAGGCTCTTCTTACATTCTTATGTTCTTAATCAATCCATCTCTTGGTTGGCCTTCCTCTTTTTCTACTCCCTTCTGTTTTCCCCAGCATTATTGTCTTTTCTAGTAAATCATGTCTTCCCATTATGTGTCCAAAGTAGGATAACCTCAGTTTCATTATTTTAGCTTCTAGTGATAGTTCTGGTTTAATTTGTTCTTAATGGGGAATTTTATATATCCATATATGTATGATCATAACTATTAAGAAGGCACATTTCTTTTGTAATCATAAGGAGTTAACTATTGAACTTCAGGCCTATTGGGGCCCTGAGATTTAAGCTTATAACGAAAACCTGAATCTTAAATATTTAACTCAGAACCTGTTGCCATTGGCAGCAGGTCACCGCAATCCTGTTTCCTTAGTAATCCAGCCGGTGCGAAGACTTGGCTGAAGCATTCATTGTCTATTGTTCTCACGCAAGCAAGCATTTTACCTGTGAAAGGTATGATTAATGATTACGCCATGCTGTTCCAAGAAATAATTTCTTCTGTAGAGTAATAATGCCATCTAAAGGAGAAAAGTTTTATAGGATAATCAGAATGTTTTAATGAAAAGAGAAATAGCAATTATTTAAAAACAAATCAGTGTATTAAATTTATAACTTTATAGGTGTCTTTCCATAAAGAAAAGGGCACATCTGGGGTGGCCTGTTTGTCTGTTTTTATATCTAAAGAGGCTAAAACAATTATTAGTTAGTCAGAGTCACCCAAGCTCTTTCCACACTGCAAGCATTCATAAGGTTTGTCTCCTGTATGAGTTCTTTGATGTGAACTAAGGGCTCTACCCACGGGAGTTAGCTAATGTTTTCTGATTGGTTTGGAATGATGTTATGTGGGCAAGGACTCATATGATTGGTGAATCATTGTCACATGCTATAAAAGTACTCTATAAAAGAGCTTGTACACAGTGCCTCAGTGCAGTTTTTCTGGGATAATTCTGGAAGGCTGACCCTGCATATGCTTGTTTTTTTTTATAAAGGCCTACCTTTTTGCTTCAAGCCTGTGTCTTCAAATATTTTCTTTAAGGACCCCCAGCAAAAGATCCCAATGGAGAAAGAATTCTCCTACATTCTAGCACCCAATTATTTGTCTTTTTCGCAGTCCATGTTATCCGCAAAGCTCTCCTCTAATACCACATTTCAAATGAGTTGATTTTTCTCCTATCTGCTTTTTTCACTGTCCAACTTTCACATCCGTACATAGAGATCGGGAATACCATGGTCTGAATGATCCTGACTTTAGTGTTCAGTGATACATCTTTGCATTTGAGGACTTTTTCTAGTTCTCTCATAGCTGCCCTCCTCAGTCCTCGCCTTCTTCTGATTTCTTGACTATTGTATCCATTTTGGTTAATGACTGTGCCAAGGTATTGATAATCCTTGACAAGTTCAATGTCCTCGTTGTCAACTTTAAAGTTACATAAATCTTCTGCTGTCATTACTTTAGTCTTCTTGACGTTCAGCTGTAGTCCTGCTTTTGAACTTTCCTCTTTAACTTTCATCAGCATTCTTTTCAAATCGTTAATCAAAGCTCTTTCTACTCTCTTCAAATTTTATGGGTTCTCCCCTTTGAGGATTCTTTTATATGAACAAACAATGGCAATGCGATTAAAATTGTTTCCTCCTGTGAATTTTTGGATGGGAAATAAAGGAGGTATGCTGAATGAAACTCTTTCCCACATTCTGAACAGTTATATGGTTTTCACCCCAGTGTGAGTATTTTTTTGTGTAGCACGGGTGTGATCCTGAATGAAGCTCTAAAGGTTTCCCCACCGTATCGATACTTTGATGTAGATTAAGACTGAAGCTCTGCTTATTCCCCCCCACACACACACACACATTAAAAGCATTTAGATGGCTTTTCACCCACATGGACCCTTTCATGTGCCTGAAGATTCCAGTTCTGACTAAAGCTCTTTCCACACTCCAAGCATTTATAAGGTTTGTCCCCTGTATGAATTATTTGATGTCTAGAAAGGCTGCCACTCTCACTGAAGCTCCTTCCACACTCCAAGCACTTATAAGGTTTGTCTCCTGTATGAGTTCTTTGATGTTTAGTAAGGTTGCAGTGATGACTGAAGCTTTTTCCACACTCCAAGCATTTATAAGGTTTGGCCCCTGTATGAGTTCTTTGATGTGAAGTAAGGTGGCTACTCTGACTGAAGCTTTTTCCACACTCCAAGCATTTATAAGGTTTGGTCCCTGTATGAGTTCTTTGATGTGAAGTAAGGGTGCTACTCTGACTGAAGCGTTTTCCACACTCCAAGCATTTATAAGGTTTGGCCCCTGTATGAGTTCTTTGATGCGAAGTAAGGTGGCTACTCTGACTGAAGCTCTTTCCACACTCCAAGCATTCATAAGGTTTGTCTCCTGTATGAGTTCTTTGATGTTCAGTAACGGAGCAACTCTGACTGAAACTCTTATGGCACACCAAGCATTTATAAGGTTTCTCCCCTATATGAGTTCTTTCATGTTGACTAAGGGCGCTACTCTGACTAAAGGTCTTGCCACACTCCAAGCATTTATAAGGTTTGTCCCCTGTATGAATTATTTGATGTCTAGAAAGGCTGCCACTCTCACTGAAGCTCCTTCCACACTCCAAGCACTTATAAGGTTTGTCTCCTGTATGAGTTCTTTGATGTTTAGTAAGGTTGCAATTATGACTGAAGCTTTTTCCACACTCCAAGCATTTATAAGGTTTGTCCCCTGTATGAGTTCTTTGATGTGAAGTAAGGTGGCTACTCTGACTGAAGCTTTTTCCACACTCCAAGCATTTATAAGGTTTGGCCCCTGTATGAGTTCTTTGATGTGAAGTAAGGGTGCTACTCTGACTGAAGCTTTTTCCACACTCCAAGCATTTATAAGGTTTGGCCCCTGTATGAGTTCTTTGATGCGAAGTAAGGTGGCTACTCTGACTGAAGCTCTTTCCACACTGCAAGCATTCATAAGGTTTGTCTCCTGTATGAGTTCTTTGATGTGAACTAAGGGCTCTACCCTGACTGAAACTTTTTCCACACTCCAAGCATTTATAAGGTTTATCCCCTGTATGAGTCTTTTGATGTCTAGCAAGGTAGCGCTGCTGACTGAAGCTGTTTCCACACACTGAGCATTTATAAGGTTTGTCCCCTGTATGACTTGTTTGATGTCTAGTAAGGGTGCCTCTCACACTGAAGCTCCTTCCACACTCCAAACACTTATAAGGTTTGGCTCCTGTATGAGTTCTTTGATGTGAACTAAGGGAGCTACCACAGCTGAAGCTCTTTCCACACTCCAAGCACTTATAAGGTTTGTCTCCTATATGATTTCTGTGGTGCAAAGTAAGGGAGCTACCAGTAATGAAGCTCTTTCCACACTCCAAGCACTTATAAGGTTTGTCCCCTGTATGGGTTCTTTGATGCGAGGTAAGTTTGGAATGCCAAGCAAAGCTCTTTCCACACTCCAAGCATTTATAAGGTTTGTCCCCTGTATGATTTCTGTGGTGCAAAGTAAGGGACCTACTGTGAATAAAGCTCTTTCCACACTCCAAGCATTTATAAGGTTTGTCCCCTGTATGAGTTCTTTGATGCAAAGTAAGGGAGGATCTCTGACTGAAGCTCTTTCTACACTCCAAGCACTTATAAGGCTTTCCCCCTGTATGAGTTCTTTGATGAGAAGTAAGGTGGGAATGACAAGTGAAGCTGTTTCCACACTCTGAACATTTATATGGTTTCTCCCCTGTATGAGTCCTTTGATGTTCAGTAAGGGAGCAACTCTGACTGAAACTCTTACGACACACCAAGCATTTATAAGGTTTCTCCCCTGTATGAATTTTTTGATGTGAACTAAGGGAACTATCGTGATTTTGACACCCCAATTTCTATGAATCCTTCTGCTTTGCAACTCTTTCTAGGAACACTTCTGATGGTTCCCCTTCAGGCATCTTCGTCCAGACATCTCCTGATGGAAAAAAAGGAAAGCTGATACAGTGTTGTGAAGAAATGCTGTGTATATATCTGTCTGTTTATGATTTGCACTTTGAAAAAAATATTTCTGGGACCTCTCTTAATGTCAGAGTGTAATTGTGAAAATTCAAGGCCTTGCACTGCTATTATATTATGGAACTGTATGAGCAGTAACTGTTTGGTGACAGGTTGTGAGGAGAGAGAGAGAGAATCGCTTTTACTATTTATAGTTGGGGCCAATATCAGGTAAATTCATTTTGATTGGTTGGGAAAACAATAGGTTTTGATTGGCTGGAGGTTCTAAAGATCAAAGGATGGGCAGTTAATTGTCAGTTGGAAAAGTCAGTTGATGAGGGAGGTGTGAGGCAGAGGCCAGAGAACACTGAGGTAAAAGTGGAGAGTGGAGTATTGGCAGGCTGACTAGTAGCTTATAAACTTGGGAGACACTCCACCCCAATATGGCCTATATGAATTTTAAATGGCTTCAGTTTGGTTCACTTTGCAAAGAGGCTATTCAGACGTGATGGAAAAATAGCTGAAAGAGTTAAGTTTGAAATTAAATGAAATCTTTATTGTTCAGAGCCATGCAAATGAAAATGTACTGCCTTCAAGTCGATTCCGAGTTATGGTGACCCTATGAATAGAGTTTTCATGAGGCTGAGGATAGGCTACCACAATTAAACATGTCATGCCAGCTTGCCAGCCTTACCCTAGCCTACATTTAAAATGCCTATGCAAAGCCTTGCGGGGATTTTTCCCCTTGACATCTTTTTCTGTAACCTGCCAGTAAGCAGTTAAATGTTTGGTTTTGCCTCATTGCTGTGACTTGGCAATTTACAACCCCAGCTGTATGAGATTACAAGCTAGCTTCACACCTTGTTATCAGTAGTAGGGGCCTGGTTCAGTCAAGGCCATAAAATTCAAGGAACTGCCTTGGAAAACCAAGAGGAGGTGCCTGGTGTTGTGGGAACATAGTTTTTTCATCCTTTTGATCATATCTCAATTGGTTAATTGTCTCCGGCTGGGCGGAAGATTTCTTCCATAAGAAGGAGCTCAGAACTTTGGGTTTTTGTCCCACTTTGTGAGCACCACCTTGTCCTGTAGGTGATGTTCTGTTGTGGCTCCATCTCCATCCTGACTCGCAATTCCCTGAGGGGAGAAGGCTATCCATCTATAGATCCTATGGTCTGTAAGTATTAGGCAAGAAAGCTTTGTTATTTTTGATTTGTGGTACTTGTATTTCTTACCAAACCTTACCCTGTTTGGGGCATGTGGTAACAGGATTCAATTTGCTGCTAAACCTTATTTTGTGCACCTCTTTTTTATCTGTAATACTTTTATGTTTTTCTTATTCTTTTTTAATAAACTTTAATTACTTTAACCAACATGTGTTCACTTCAGAGGGGGGTGAGTTCCTAAATTCAGTCCTTGCCATTCGACTACAACTACCGTGTAACAAGGAACATTTTGCCTGAGGCTTTGGAAGGGGCAAGGAGTGTATCTAGGCTCTTGCTCTGAGAAGCTCTGATGTTTAACTGGGCTCTAAGGTTCCCTTCGCCCCAGAGTGGCTAACCAGCTAATTGGTGGTGGCAGTTACTACCTTGCAGGGTTGGTGTGAGCGTGCACAACCTTGGCAAACCAGGATTTGCTGGGATCAATTGCCCAAGGCTGGGAATTGACTCCTGGGACAGTGAGAGCAGATGGGGAAAGCTCCCCGCTTTCACTACAAAACACATGTAAAAATATAAAATACAGATTAAAATACAAGTCATATTACAACAAAACACAGTTCGACAACATAGAGTAGAAGAGCAATACATTTCAAATAAAAATTTCCTCTCCTGAGCGAAAGGTACCCTGACCCACCCCATGTCTTAGTGTATAGATACTATGGTCATAATAGCGCTGGGGCACATCCCACTCATCCCACAAGGTGTTTTTGGTATCTAAATCTTACTTTTCCTGCAGCTAGAGCAAATTATGCCACCTGAGTAGTTATAAATATGTCATTGCCTGCTAGCAGAATGCTTATTGATTGATTGATTGATTGATTGCATTTGTATACCACTCCATAGCCGAAGCTCTCTGGGCGGTTTACAACAATTAAAAACATTGAAAACAAATATACAAATTTTAAAACACATTTTAAAAAAAAATTAAAAAACATGCTGAAATGCCTGGGAGAGGAGGAAAGTCTTAACCTGGCGCCGAAAAGATAACAGTGTTGGCACCAAGCGCTTCTCGTCAGGAAGTTCATTCCATAATTTGGGGGCCACCACTGAGAAGGCCCTCTCCCTTGATGCCACCCTCCCAGCTTCCCTCGGAGTAGGCACCCAGAGGAGGGCCTTGGATATTGAGCGTAGTGTATGGGTGGGTTCGTGTCAGCAGAGGCGTTCCATCAGGTATTGTGGTCCCAAGCTGTGTAAGGCTTTATAGATTAAAACCAGTACCTTGAATTGAGCTCAGAAATATACAGGCAGCCAATGCAAGCGGGCTAGAATTGGTTTTTATATGTTTGAACCGTCTGGTCCCTGTTACCAATCTGGCAGCTGCATTTTCATAAGCTGCAGTTTCCAAACCGTCTTCAAAGGAAGCCCCACATAGAGCGCATTGCAGTAATCTAACTTGGAGGTTACCAGAGCATGGACAACTGAAGCCAGGTTATCCCTGTCCAGATAGGGCCATAGCTGGGCCACCAACCGAAGTTGGTAGAAGGCACTCTGTGGCACTGAGGCTACCTGAGCCTCAAGTGACAGACATGGTCCTAGGAGAACCCCCAAGCTACGAACGTGCTCCTTCAGGGGGAGTGCAACCCCATCCAGGACAGGTTGGACATCCACCATCCAGTCAGAAGAACCACCCACTAGCAGCATCTCAGTCTTGTCTGGATTGAGCCTCAGTTTATTAGCCCTCATCCAGTCCATTGTCACAGCCAGGCACTGGTTCAGCACATTGACAGCCTCACCTGAAGAAGATGAAAAGGAGAAGTAGAGCTGCGAGTCATCAGCATACTGATGGCAATGCACTCCAAAGCTCCGGATAACCGCACCCAACGGTTTCATGTAGATGTTGAACAGCATGGGGGACATAACTGACCCCTGTGAAACCCCATACTGGAGGGTCCAGGGGGCCGAGCAATGTTCCCCAAGCACCACCTTCTGGAGCCGACCCACCAAATAGGAGAGGAACCACTGCCATGGAGTCCCTCACACTCCCAACTCAGCCAGTCTTCCCAGAATGATACCATGGTCAATGGAACAGGGATTCTGCACTACCTCAAGAATAAAGACATTTGTATACCACCAAAGCTCCGCGCCATACAGCAGTTGTGGGACTAACTTCTTCCAAAACACCTCAACTGCAGGTGCAACCAAGCTCCCCCCTTGGAACTTAGAGAAACGCATCAAAGATTGTATAGAATGGCAGGATTTCAACTTAACTGTATCCAGATGTAACTTCCATGAAAGTTGGGCATTAAACCCAAAGCCCAAGTATCTGAAATTACGTTGTTGTTCAATGGGTTTATCATTCAACTTCCAAACATGCATTTTTTTCTTCCTCCCCAAAACCACCACTTTTGTTTTGGCATGATTGATAAATAGATACTCCTTTGAACAAAACGTACTCAGACTTCTTAATAACCTTTGCATCCCAATTAATGTAGTGGAAATCATAGATATGACATCAGCATACAAGAGAGCTTGGCATCTAAAACTGAAACTGCAAAATGTTCTGAACCACTCAAATAATGAATGATGCCATTGATATAAAAATAAAAAGGGAGCCAAGAGGCATCCCTGGCGTACTCCTCTGCTGGTTGGTATATTTTCTGATAGTAATCCATTTGCCCCGAGCCTTACCCTGAGAGAAGTATTAGAGTCCAGCATTTGTATTAAATACAATAACCTTCTGTCAATATCAGTGGCAGATAACTTTTGCCACAGCCAGCCTCTGTCAATGAGATCAAAGGCAGAAGTAAAATCCATAAAGGCAACAAAAAGCTCTTTTCTGCCACTTTGGGAGTATTTCTGAATCAGGTGATGGAGAATAAAGCACTAATCCATTGTAGACTTTCCCTTTATAAACCCTCCTGCCTCCTCTTTGGCGATGACTGAATTCTCAGGAGCCCAAGATTCCAATTTGCATAGCAAGTATTTAGAATACAATTTAGCAACAACATTGAGCAGGCTAATCGGTCTAAAAATTTTTGGATCCGCCTTAGAAACTCTTTTATGAATGGTCACAACTATCCAATCCAATCTTTGGATTGGATTGGACTGGATTTATGAATGGTCACAACTATACTTACTCCCCAGCCCTTAAACGTTTCCCCATGATGGTTTATATAGGTGAACATTTTAGCAAAAACTGGGCACCACCAGGCAGGATTTGATCTAAACAATTCTGCAGGAAGCATATCATCCCCTGGAGCTCTTTTTGCAGGCAGAGAGTTAATCAAAATATATATTTCATCTGGGGTTACAGGGTTCCATTTAGGGCAGGAGGAGAGCAGTAAAAAGTCTATATTATGGGGAATATCTAAACTTAGCCTGGTGATAGACTGACTAAAAAGGGAAGAAAAATGTATGTACCCTTGTGATGAAGTAATTTGATTATCAATGGAGCCATTACCCCCTTTTGTCCTTTTTGTCACCAAGGTCCAAAATCTAGCTGAGTTCTTTTCCAAGGTTGCCAAACCTAAGTCCATCCACAACTGGCGTATGTGCTTATCCTTTTTAGAATGCAGCAAATTTTTATACTCTCTGCAGAGATGTATGTCAGAGTTGAAATTTTCTAAAGAGTCCACTTGCCTTAATTTCCTTATAGCTCTTGATAGGATACGTTTGCAAGCAGCACACTGCTCATCAAACCCCCCTCGCTGGATTGTCACCTTGTGGGCTTGCGTGTTCCAATGAACCCTGTGAGCAACGCCGTTGGGAGTCATGTACTCACAGCAGGGTCACCCATGGCGGTAAGGTCAAGGAGAGGAACAAGACAAAGAATGATCCAAGAAAGTCTTCAACAGCAGAACAGGTGGAGGATAACAATGTGTATTTTACAACGGCTGTGAAGGCGGATGAAGGCTGCAGCAGATAAAGGATTTCCAATCGTCTTGGTACCCATGCCATTGGATCAAAGCCTTTTTCTGTCACGATTGTGTGTTGATCGTGGTGCGCCCATCTCCCCACATAAAACATTCACGCACAGGCATCTTCCATAACAAAAGTCCCATGGCGATCGGCAAATGGCGACGGGGGCAGGACTGTGAAATCCAGAAGCCCTTAGTCATGGTCTGGTACATTGGGGGTGGGTACAGATTCAGACGGATCCATTGTTAAAGACTGTATTTTGGAAGACAATCTTACTCGATCACGAGTGATCACCAAGAAGAAGGTCATCAAACCATCCTTGATTTGGCTGTCTGAGTGGGAGCTAACCACAAGAGGCCTGATTTCTTTCACTATTTTGTTAAAATTTTCCATGGGATCTGAGGAGGACAAATGTTGATCCCTTAAAATTAATATCCTAGGGGAGATTAAAAATAGATTTATTCCTTCCTGAATCTTCCCATTCCAGAGGACCCTTTTGTCACCTTGAACTGTCAGGTTCTCAGGAAGGTCTGGCACTGAAGGGATAAATCCGACTGGAATGGAAAAAATAAATTGAATTGGCATATGATCACTCTCGGGCCTTGCAAGAACTATAAAGGTCTCAAAGTAAGAAACAAGTGGCTGAAAAAGGATCATATAATCTATAATGCTCTTTCCACCTGGTCCAATATATGTCTATAACTCCAATACTGGGCTTCTATCTGTCCCATTACATATATAGAGATGGAACTTAAAGACCAGAGCAAAAAGAGAATAGCCAGCTGTGTTGATAACTAGGTCTTTTGAGTTCCTAATGGGAAAAGGAGTCACATCTGCCAGTGGCAGCCCCAGTTTCTCCCCTATTTTAAAATTATTCAATCCTAACCTGGCATTCATGTTGCCCAACATTAAAATTAAAGGATCGAGATTTGACTGATATAAAGAGGAAAGAACCTGATCTAGATCAGTCCAAACTGAAATACCCTCATACTTTGAATTCTGAGGACAATACACATTTATCAGGAAGACTTTGGATAGTTAAGATATTACTACTAGAACCCAGATCAATCTGTGTAATATTCAGATTACGACTGACCAAAATAATTGTTGCCAGACCACCTCGCGACCGTCCTCTACTGTCTGAATTTATTGCTGGGAGAGTATAAACAACATACCCAGGGAGAGAGGAAAAGGTTGCTGAAGCAGCTCAGGTTTCTTGAATAAAAAGAATTTGAAACGGCACAAAAGTCTTTGAAGTTTTCATCTGCTAGCGAGAGCCATCCTGCTACATTCCATGACAGGACCTTAATAGGTATGACACCATTGGAATGTGGAACAGTGGACAGTCAACACGGGCCTTCCTCTTTAGGCGGGCCGCAAAAAGATCTAGGAACCAAAGTTCCTTGATAACAAACTCCTTTGCCCTTGCTTCTGTGATTCCCATAATTTAAAGGGCCCTGATCATGTGGAAACAGGAGGTGTTCACCTGAAGGGTCTAGTTCTATCAGAAATTCCTCCGCAACTATATAGTTGGAGGCCGCATGGGATACAGTTTGTGCTTCTGACTGGGGAGTAACCTTATTCCTCAAGGCTGGTACAGAAGGTTGGGGTAATAAATTTGATTTCTGCTATGACGTTTTGAACCTTGTTTTGAAAGTAGCCCAGCTGGATTAAATCCAATTCTTTTACAGAAGAGGAGACTGGGGGCTCTAAAAGGTATAAGGAGGAGGAGGACTCAAGAGATTTCTCCTGAATAGATGATGCAATTACTAGGTGTTTGTTAACACATTTTCCTTGGAAGGATTAAAAGTAAAAGGTCTCCAATGGTCTTTTAGATTTGGGATTTGAACTTTAGTAGTTTCTGGGTGCAGGTTCTGACAAGTATCATTATAGACTAACCTATTTAACAGTTAACCTAGTTAACCTAAATGAGTTCAATTCTCCAGGGCCTGATGAACTGCATCCCAGAGTATTGAAGGAACTTGCGGATGTACTGCGCCCGTTCCTTGACCAGTCAGACTTGACCACGGTGACACATGCCTTAGTTACATCCCGATTAGACTACTGTAACGCGCTCTACGTGGGGCTGCCCCTGAAGACTGCTCGGAAACTGAAATTGGTACAAAGAGCTGCAGCCAGGATGTTAACTGGGGCGGGATATAGAGAACATACAACCCCGCTGTTGTATCAGCTCCACTGGTTGCCCATTTGTTTCCGGGCACAATTCAAGGTGCTGGTTTTGACCTATAAAGCCTTATACGGCTTAGGTCCAGGCTATCAGTCAGAGCGCCTCTCCTTCTATGAACCTGCTCGGACTTTAAGATCCTCCAGCGAGACTCTACTTATTACCCCTTCCTACCTGCAAGTTCATCTTGCAGAGACACAGAATAGGGCTTTTTCGGTGGCCGCCCCTAGACTGTGGAACTGTCTCCCTATTGAGGTCCGGTTGGCTTCCTCATTATCAAATTTTCGTGCACAGGTGAAGACTGTTCTATTTAGACGGGCTTTTAACCAATGTAGTTAGTTTTAACCTATGTTTATTTAATTCCATTTTAAATTGCTTAAACTGAATATCATGTTTATTAATTATTGCTGTTTTAATGTTTTAATGTAAGCCGCCCTGAGTTCCTCGGAAAAAGGGCGGGGTATAAATATTTTAAATAAATAAATAAATAAATGTACTCTTGGAACCTCTTGCCATCATCTTTGAGAAATCCTGGAGAACGGGAGAGGTGCCGGAGGATTGGAGACGGGCAAACGTCATCCTGCTCTTTAAAAAGGGTAAAAAAGAAGATCCGGGGAATTACAGGCCGGTCAGTCTGACTTCAATACCGGGAAAGATATTAGAACAGATAATAAAAGAGTCCATTGGCAACTATCTAGATGAGAATGCTGTGATTAGTAGGAGCCAGCATGGGTTTGTCAAGAAAAAAACCTGTCAAACTTATCTCATCTCTTTTTTTGATCAGGTCACTAGCTTAGTAGATGGTGGAAATGCTGTAGACGTCATCTACCTAGATTTCAGCAAAGCGTTTGACAAAGTCCCCCACGACCTTTTGATTAGCAAACTCGTCAAACGCGGACTAGATGGAAATACTGTCAGGTGGATTCACAACTGGTTGGAAAACCGTAATCAAAGAGTGGTCATCAGTGGCTCTGCTTCGGACTGGAAGGAGGTTTCGAGTGGAGTGCCACAGGGTTCTGTCCTGGGGCCGATACTCTTCAACATTTTTATCAATGACTTAGATGATGGGGTGGAGGAAAGCCTTATGAAGTTTGCGGATGATACGAAACTGGGAGGGATAGCTAACACAATGAAAGACAGGAATAAAATCCAAAGGGACCTGGATAGACTAGAAAATTGGGCTGAAATTAATAAAATGAAATTCAATAAAGACAAATGCAAGATTCTGCATTTAGGCCACAAAAACAAAATGCACGGGTACAGGATGGGAAATACCCGGCTTAGCAGTAGTGCGTGTGAGAAGGACCTTGGAATTGTAGTGGATCGCAAGTTGAACATGACCCAGCAGTGTGATGCTGCGGCAAAAAAGGCAAACGTGGTTTTGGGATGCATAAACAGAGCTATAGTTTCCAGGTCGAGGGAAGTAATAGTCCCGCTATATTCTGCATTAGTCAGGCCTCATCTGGAATACTGCGTTCAGTTCTGGGCGCCTCATTTTAAGAAAGATATAGACAAGTTACAGCGGGTTCAGAAGAGGGCGACGAGGATGATAGCCGGTATGGAGAACAAGTCTTATGAGGAAAGGTTGAAGGAACTTGGCATGTTCAGTCTGGTGAAGAGAAGGCTGAGGGGTGACATGATTGCACTCTTTAAGTACCTGAAGGGCTGTCACATAGAGGAGGGTACAGATTTGTTCTCTGCTGCCCCAGAGGGTAGGACTAGGTCTACTGGTTTTAAGTTGCAGGAGCGTAGATTCAGATTGCACATTAGAAGGAACTTCTTGACAGTAAGGGCAGTTCAGCAATGGAACTGACTGCCTAGGGAGGTGGTGGGATCCCCTTCGCTGGATGTCTTCAAGCAGAGGCTGGACAGCTATCTGCGGGAGGTGCTTTGCTGTGGATTTCCTGCTGTGAGCAGGGGGTTGGACTCGATGGCCTACAAGGCCCCTTCCAACTCTATGATTCTATGATTCTATGATTTTGTAGCCTAGCAATAATAAACTGTTGCTCCTCAACTGGAAGTGAATAAAATGTAGTAATTGGTGCTTCTTCTTCTGGTATTATGGAGGTCAGAACTTGTTCAGAAGAAGAGTGTTTTCCACTCCTCGCTGGGGAGCGGTCTCTCTCATGTAGGTTTCTTGGCAGGGATTCTTCTACAGTAGGGCCCCGCTTTTTGGTGCCCCACTTTTTGGCGTTCCACTAATACGGTGCCAGCGGGGCAATCAGCTGGAGTGGGGGCTGGAGCTCCCCTCGCTCCAGCTGATCTCACCGGAGAAGGGGAAGATCTCCTCCTCCAGGGGTGATCTTGCCCAAGCAGGGGAAGGGGGGCGATCTCGCCTGAGCAGGGGAAGACTTTCTCTTCCCCCTGGGGTGATCTCGCCTGAGCAGGGGAAGATCAGCTGTAGCGCCCTACAGCTGATCTTCTCCTCAGGGGCGATCTCGCCCAAGCAGGGGAAGATCTTCCCCTGCTCCTGGGACAATCTCACGTGAGCAAGGGCTGATCAGCTGTACAGCAGCTACAACTGATTTTCCCCTGCGCTGGCATGTTCAGCAGGTTAGGTTCCAGACCTCCACGCTACCGCTGATCCATTTTTCGGCGGTTTTCAATTTTCGGCGGGGGTCTGGAACCTAACCTGCTGTATGAGTGGGGCCCTACTGTACTATCACAGGCAAAAAGTCATTACAGGGGGGGTTGCCAGCTTTAGATTTCACAGGACTGATGGAGGTCAGGCCCATAGTTCTTACAACGTCATCTCCACATCTCAGATCTATAAATTCTTTTGAGGGTAAAGGTGGCTTATCACCAACTAATGCGACCTCCTTCAAGTCCAACAGCTCCTCAGTAGGACAATTTAAAGACAAAATTTTATCTCTCCTAATGGGCACTGTATTCTGATAAGAGGCAAATGATTCTTAATCAGAGGTTGGATCAGAGTATTATAGAAGTGTCTGTTCACCTCTGTTCCAAATTTTGCAAAAACGACCCTGCATCTAAGGATATCATCTACAGTGGAGGTTCTAGTAAAAGTTACTTCCAAATTTTGCAAAAACGACCCTGCATCTAAGGATATCATCTACAGTGGAGGTTCTAGTAAAAGTTACTTTTAATCCAAAATTAGAGAAATCAAAAAACAGATACTAGAATTGATAAATAAGTGACTCCTATGTCATAAAGCATCTGTATAAAATGAAGTTTCTTTCCATTCTGTGTTGACTCATCACTTGGCCTAGGGAAGTTGCACAACACTAACTGGAGTCTTAAGAGTACCATTGTTGAAGCTGTTGAGAGAGATAAATTACCATTAGCAGGAGTCCCATTTATAACTGGGCTCTTAGACAGGAGCAGGACTTTAGCTGGTAATTTCAGACAGTCTGGCTCAAGAGACAGGAGATCACTGATTGTGGCCTGAGGGTTAGAGTCCTCTACTATGGGGGGTAGAGAGGGGAGGCACCAGAAACTGGTCCCCTTGTCTTGGATATTTTGAGATTGTTTAACTTTTTTCGCTTGAACTTTTGTTCCTTTTCTTGATTTTCAAGTAGACTGAACAATCTCTTAAATTTAAATTTAGTGCAGTGGGAATTTTTTTCCTTTTTCCCCTCAGTTAATTTTTTGGTCACTCCCTGCCTAATTTAAGGTTTGTTTTCACCCCCGACACTCTTGAGCCTCCTCCCTTTTCCTCCTCTGCACCTGGAAATATCAGTAACCTTTTCTACCCTTAATTCAGTAGACCCCTTAAATCTCTCATTCCTTTGTTCAGTAATTCTGGACGGGATATCCGGGAGCTCAGTTTGAGTACTAACATTAATACAAATCTCATTCCTGGTTCCCATAGGTCTATGTAAATTGCAGCTTCTAGTATCATCACCCTTTAGTGAAGTAGCAGAGAAAGCAGCCTGGGTCAGGTGTACAGAGGCTTCATTGACCAATCCCATAGGATGAGCATAAAATTGTTCAAATTCTGCAATTTGTTGCTTAATATCCACGATGTTTCTCAGGATAATCTGGAGAGAATTTGCAAATAGCATATTTTTTGCTCCCATAATATCAAACTGTATTCGCCCAGGCCCTGCGCTGTTGCAAGGTTAGGATCGATACCAAGGAAACAGTAAGCCAGACCCAAGGTTTACTCACAAGGAGATTTTATTGGGTATATAACAGGCATCCCTACCCAGTGGAACAGACTGTCAAGGTCCCTCACAGAGACATTGAAGTCTGAACCCTGGGCTGGGCTACAGGGCTCTCTTTCATAGAGGAAATCTTGGCAAGGCACACATAACGACGAAAGGCATCATTAGCGGTATCTTACATCAAATCATCACATTTTGTCAGGATACATCATTAATCAGGCTATATCAGTCTAGACATCAAATCTACCCCATGCCTAACAGGCCATGGCTATCACAGTCCTTTGATCTAAGGTGTCAAGGCATTTGATGGATTGTCCTATCTACATGAGAGAACACTATTCTGCTGTGAGTAGCTATTGTGACCTCTCCCGGCACATGTGCTACTGTTTCCCAGCACGTGCAGCTCGTTAGAGGTACCTGGATCTCAACTTCAAAGCCGTTATCTCTGAGAAGACATCCAATGGTCTGTTCCCAGCCCAATTAGCCTCTAGATAAGACACAGCTGAGTGTCCTTGACGTTCCCGACCTAATCTCTAACAAGCAGGTGCCCAATGCTAGGAAACCAACATTATTAAGCTTTCATTTGCAAATCTTAACCTCTTAAAGGCACTTATACATATAAAAGTGAGTGCATATACATTGCAATGGTTACATAAATGTCCCATTACACAAACCATAATGAATCAGGAGAACACTTTGGAGCCAACTGTGAGGACTGTAAGAATTCTGCATCAGTCTGTAATGTAGGCTGTTCCTTTAAGTCATAAAAATGGGGGAGGGGGATTGAACTTGCATCTTTTTTACATTCCCCAAAAGTGAAGAGGGGGTGAGACCTGCCCCATGCCCAGAGGTATCCAAACATTGTTTCTGTTCTGCAGTCTTGAATACAGTGTCCAGAAGTTGATTCGGCATTTGTTCACATGCTTCAGGGCTATTTAACTGGTCTGGTGGTTTCTCTATCAGGGCCTCCGTCCTGGGGAAGAGGTTTGTTATTTTAGCCTGAGCTGTTGCTTGAGCTTTATCAGAGTCTTGGAGGCATTTAGGAGAGAGCCCCAACTCCTTATAATTCCTCCTTGTATGCACCATTTTTTCCCTTTTTAATCTGTTTCTTTTTTGCTAAAGCAACGTAAAGCTTTTCCAAGGTGCCTGAGCAACTGAGAGCTCTGTCAGAAGCCCTGCCTCTTTGCATTCATTAACAGATTTCAGGTGAAACTGGAAGAGGTGATTTGCACCATGGAGCTTTAAAGGGGCCAGATACTGGAATCAGATGACAATAACAATAATAAATAATAAAATAATGAGGCCTCCAATTAAAAAAATAAAATGAAATAAAAACACAACAGGATACCAGGTTAGCAGAAAAAAGGCAAAAAAATCCAAAAGGAAAGAAAGCAAAACAAATTAAAACAATTAAAAACCACTTAAAAACCACCTTTAAAATCCATTTAAAAACAAGTGTCTTTTTTGACAGCAACTATAAAATCTGAAATCTTCAAAATATTTCTGTTTCACAAAACAGACCTCATCTTCAGTCACGGTGTCTTAGGAAACTTTCCTCCTCCACACTCACAAGGACGTCTTCCTTTCTTTCTCCCTGTTTGTGCTGCAAATCTTTACCACAGATAGTGTCTGCTCTCTGTCTGGTCTCTCTACTATCAGGATCTTTATAATCACATTGTTTACTCCTCCTAAATCCTGAAAGGGAACTTTACTGGGCTTATGACACCCTAAAAAACAGTAAGGAATAGGGTGGGGAGCAGGAAGGCAGAATTTCCAGCCCGCCCAATGGCCCGCTTCTCTCCTGGCAAGGCTCCATGTGCAAAGCATAGGAAGGGGGTGGCTGGGTGGGAATTAATCCGTTAGGCAAAACTGAATTCCCTTAGAAAATTGGAACAGGGACCAGTGTTGCAAAGAGGTGACGATCCCTTAGTGTGGTGGTTAAGGTGTTGGACTACAACATGGGAGACCAGGGTTCAAATCCCCACACAGCCATGAAGCTCACTGGGTGACCTTGGGCCAGTCGCTGCCTCTCAGCCTCATGAAAACCCTGTTCATAGCATCGCCATAAGTCGGGATCGACTTGAAGGCAGTATATGTACATGTTGCTAAGCTTTTGCCGTGTGTTGAGCCACAAGTTTCCCACTGAGTTAACAAAGTCAGCAGTTATCAGGCAGGAGCGTTCTAGGAGGTAAAGAGTCATATGCAAAGGTGGTTGTGAGGGTCTTAGAGACTGCAGCCAGCCACTGTAATTTAAAGGAAGTTGATATAAGTTGTTTAAGAGTGTGAAACAGGGCTTAGAATGCAGCTGGAATGCAGAGCTCACCAAAGCCTCCCCGGCGCCTCCTTGCTCCATCTCCTTCAAGGTTAAGTTTGTCATCTCTACAGAGCTGATGTTGCCAGTCATATGTGCAGGACATTACTTTTGGCAATCCAATCAATGCGATCCAAAGATAATTGTAATCATGTTGCCCTCAGGAGAGAAGCCCAATGTTGAAATCTAGATGTAATCAAACTAGCTGAAGGATGAATACCACAACCTGTCTCCACAAAAGAAAACCAGCGATTTTCAGCCACTGTGTGCCGCGAATGGTCCGCAGGTTTGCCGCAGGAGTTTGAGGGAGGGTCACTTATTAGTAGGGCCATTGGGGGAGTTTGAGGGAGGGCAGAATCCGTGTCATTCTTCAGTCAGCTGTTGTTCGGATCAGGTGTGTTATTCCATGTAAGCTTGTAAGTTCCATGTTATTCTGTGTAGCTGCTACAGGGTTAGAACTGAAATACACTGAACACTGCTTAGTTGAGCACTAATGATGCACCTGCAAACGCACACCAAGAACTCAGGGAAACATTTCCAATGTATTTAAATGCTAATGGGGCACCACTGCAACACAATCACTGCAGGGTCAAGCTACAGAGGGCGAGGAAGCGGAAACGGACTGCCATAGTTACCACATTCCGACCACATGCATAAAAACAGTCAGTGGATCCAATCTATCTACGTTCAATTTAGCCTTTTATAATGACAATTTAAGATCTTCTGGCCCATCGTCAGAACTCTGCCTTTTGTATAACCCTGTTTTAAGTACCAATCCATGCGACTGTTCTCGCGTGAATCCGAGCAAGAACGAACCCAACATCATTTTCCCTCCGCGCTATGCAAGGGTGTTTGAAAATATGGGGTATGTGAGCCTCGGGCATGTCCGCTGGTTGTGCAACATGAGGCTTTCCCAGGTTCATACACAGAAGGTGGTGCTTGGGGAACATTGCTCAGCACCCTGGACTCTCCAGTATGGGGTTCCGCAGGGGTCAGTTCTGTCCCCCATGCTGTTCAACATCTACATGAAACCGTTGGGTGCGTTCATCCGGAGCTTTGGAGTGAGTTGCCATCAGTATGCTGATGACATGCAGCTCTATTTCTCCTTTTCATCCTCTTCAGGTGAGGTTGTCAATGTGCTGAACCAGTGCCTGGCTGTGACAATGGACTGGATGAGGGCTAATAAACTGAGGCTCAATCCAGACAAGACTGAGATGCTGTTAGTGGGTGGTTCTTCTGACCAGGTGGTGGATGTCCAACCTGTCCTGGATGGGGTTGCACTCCCCCTGAAGGAGCAGGTTCATAGCTTGGGGATTCTCCTAAAACCATCTCTGTCACTTGAGGCTCAGGTAGCCTCGGTGGCACGGAGTGCCTTCTACCAACTTTGGTTGGTGGCCCAACTACGTCCCTATCTGGACAGGGATAACCTGGCTTCAGTTGTCCATGCTCTGGTAACCTCCAAATTAGATTACTGCAATGCACTCTATGTGGGGCTACCTTTGAAGACGGTTCGGAAACTGCAGCTTGTGCAAAATGCAGCAGCCAGATTGGTAACAGGGACCAGACGGTCCGAACATATAAAAGCGATTCTGACCCACTTGCATTGGCTGCCTGAATGTTTCCGACCTCAATTCAAGGTGCTGGTTTTGACCTATAAAGCCTTACATGGCTTGTGGCTTGGGACCACAATACCTGATGGAATGCCTCTCCCGAAACGAACCCACCTGTATACTACATTCTAGATCAAAGGCCCTCCTCCAGGTGCCTACTCCAAGGGAAGCTCAGAGAGTGGCAACAAGGGAGAGGGCCTTCTCAGTGGTGGCCCCCAAATTATGGAATGAACTTCCTGATGAGGTATGCCTGGTGCCAACACTGTTATCTTTTCAGCGCCAGGTCAAGACTTTCCTCTTCTCCCAGGCATTTTAGCATGTGTTTTAAATTGTTTTAAATTGTTGTAAATTTTTAAATTGTGTTTTAAATTGTTTTAAAATATGTTTTAAATTGTATATTTGTTTTAATGCTTTTAGTTGCTGTAAACTGCCCAGAGATCTTCGGCTATGGGGCGGTATACAAGTACAATAAATAAATAATAAATAGCTCACAGTCAATGCATCCATTTGCTACAATGGTTATATTACCTCCATTATCAGAGGCAGTATTGGGATCATGAGCGGGGAGAGCGCTGTTGCACTCATTTTCTGTTTATGCGCTTCCCACAGGCATCTGGTTGACCACTGTGAAAATAAAATCCTTGACTACACACATCTTTGGTTTGATCCAGCAGGTCTTTTCTTATGTTCTTATGCCCAGGGGAAGTCCACCAGCATCCTCCTAATGTTCTCATTGGTAACACCATCAAGAAGAATTCATACCTTCCAAAATGGGGGGGAAGGGGGAAGAGAGCCAGTCTGGTGTAGTGGCTAGAGTGTTGGACTGCTATTAAGCTACTGATTAAGGCGAAAGGATCCTTACCCAGAGAGGCTGCAATCTCATGAATCTCCTGCCTGACCTCCTTGTATAGAGATTTCTGGCCTGGATTCAGCAGGGCCCATTCCTCCTCAGTGAAATGAAAGGACACCTCCTGGAAGGTCACCAGTTCCTGGAAGAAGAAAACAATTACCTTCCTCATAAACACCCCCAGGCAAGGCATGGACATCATCTGCCTTCCACTCAGAGTCTGAAGAGAGATGTGGAACTTTTCCTTCAGTGTTCACAAATCATCTCAAGTCCAGATGGCATCTACCTGAGAGATCTTAAACAATACAGATGCGGCATTGCTGATCTTCTAACAAAAATATGTACATTCTCCTGAAGCCTATATTCTATTTCTGAGGACTGGCCAATGTATAATGTTGAAAAAAAGAGATCCAGAAGGTATCCTGGAAAGTAGAGACCGATTAGCTTAATATCTGCTTCGGGGAAACGAGTGGAAATTATTATTAAAGACACAATTATCAAACATGGAGAAGATAGAAATCATGGGATAAGAGGAAAGGTGCTCTTATGATTCAGGAACAGTTTAAAGATCAGGAAGGAGAGAGTAGGAATAAATGGACAGTTCTCCCAATGGAGGGATGTAAATAATGTCTCCTCCCCAAAATCATCAGTATTAGGATCTGTATTAGGCTTTTTAGCTATGGGTGAGCGGTGAGGTAACCAAGTTTACTGATCATAACAAATTGTTCAGGATGGTTAAAACAAACAGGGATTGTGAGGAGCTCCAAAAGGATCTCTCCAAGCAGACTTGGGTATTAAACACCAGATGCAATCACATGTAAGCAAGTGTAAAGTGATGCACATTCAAGCAAAAAACCTAACTTGTGTCTACTAATGGAATCTGAACTGAAATAACTGACCAGAAAAGAGACGTCATAGTGGAGAGCTGTGAAACTGGTGAATTCCATGTCAGCAATCATTAAGAAATGGACTGAAAATAAAATTGCCAGTATCATAATGCCATTACACAAATCCAAGGGGTGACTGTACTTGGAATGCTGTGTACAGTTGTGGTTGCCTGACCTCAACAGTAATATTATGGGCAGAAGAGGTTCAGAAAAGGGCAACCCAAAGGACCAAGGGCATGGAGCAACTGCTCTATGAGGAAAGGTCGCAGTATTTGGTGCATTTTACCTTTAAAACACATGGCTTCCCTCCACCAATCCTGGGAACTATAGTTTGCTCCTCACCAAGCTACAATTCCCAGCACCCTTGAAAACTCCAGCTCCCAGGATTATTTGGGGAAAGCCATGTGCTTTAAATGTGCATTGAATGTGGTTTAGGGTAGAGACGCATTTACTGTTGTGCTGGCTCCAGTACACCTTAACCTCTCTTTTCTGAAAATGAGGGCACAGGACACTAATCAAACTCTGCCCCTTTTTACTCTAAAACCTGTTCAGATCAGCTCCAGTGTGATGGTGGTGGTGTTTTTTTAATTCAGCTTTGGTCAGATTTTGCAACTGATTGGTAGATCAACCCATTGCCCTTCCAGATATGGCCAATGGAAACACTTTGCTGGAGGCTTAAACAGAGACAGTGATGGGCCCAACGTTGGGGGTGGTCCTGAAAAGTCTTAAGTCAGCAGTGGAGAAGGGAGGTGTCTCCAGCAGAGGGAGGAGTTGCTTCAAAATACTGCCAGAAAAACCTTTCTCAATGCTTTTGAAGTGCATAGTGTGCCCGCAGTCTTAAACTGGATAGTAGGCCCTGATTTACAGCTGACATATAGGAAGGGGGAGTGGGAAATTGTTTCCACCCATTTGCATCAGTTTCAGGAAAAGCTTCACTTGCTAAACATTTTGTCTGCCAGGCTACTTTAAAAACCATGAAGGCAGGTCTATGCTTTTACTTTCGTAAATCAAATGGTGACTGTAATTCTGAGAGAGAGGTGGAGGCCTGGCAAGTGGGTATTTAAACAATAGCCTCATTGTTTATCAAGGCTAAACCAAAGTGGGGGGAAAGGAACATTAAGAAGCTGCCTTAGAACGAGTCAGTCCTTTTAGCTCAACATTATCTATCTGCTTACATATATTCTAAATATTCCACGTGTATATATCTAAACTTTACACATAGTCAAGATCAAATTCCGGCTAAAGAAGAACAGCGCTTTAAACAACCGGACTTGATTGCTATTTACACGTCATTTTATTCACCACCAAAAATGCAGATGTTCCCGAATGGTACTCAAATCTGGCCCCAAACACAACAAGCTTGTGGGAGGGGGGAGGCAGATGGGGTCAGTCAGGCAGAGTTGCGATCTATAGGGCAGGCCTGCATCCTCAAACAATGGGAGTCCGCTCTTTCTTCCAGCGTTCCTCTCTTCCATTACCCAGTGCCTCAAATTGTGTACCTTGATCTTGGGGCTTCCTCCATGCCGCCCGTCTCTAACCTCCGTGCAAGCATAAAAGCGACCCGCAAGCTCACTCACTGCATTTCTTTCAGATAGACCGGACAGGAAAGGGAAGTTCCCCTTTGCAATTTTGCCTTCTTCTCTAGGAATGGCTGCTCTGTTGTTTTTGTTCTTAACCATTAAAGTGCACAACTGACTGATGCCAGAGGAGGTGTAATGCCCCTTTAAGATCCACGAACTGCTTGCGAGCACAGGGGGAAATATTTAACCAGCCAAATGCTTTGGTCTAGCGGTTTTCTCCCTTCCAGCTATCTGTGTTTGGACTTGCCTGCTTGCCATACGGGAGGTTTGAGCATCCTCGAGTTTGTTTCACACAACGAGCCCGTAGAGGAGAAAAGCACCTACCACTTCGCCCGGCCATTCTCATCTCATGTCCTCCTTACTATGTACTACACTTCATGTTGCGTCAGTGAAATGGAAATGGACTGCCTTCGAGTCGATTCTGACTTATGGTGATCCTGTGACTAGGGTTTTCATGGTAAGCGCTATTCAGAGGGGTTTTTCCATTGCCTCCCTCTGAGGCTGACAGGCAGTGACTGGCCCAAGGTCACCCAGTGAGCTTCATGGCTGTGTGGGGATTCGAACCCTGGTCTCCCAGGTCATAGTCTAACACCTTAACCACTATGCCACACTGGCTCTCATTGCATCAGTAATGCTTTGAAAAAGCATGCTGAAGGCTGCCACTTTCATTTTGAAGAAAAAGCAGTTGTGGGGCCCTGATCGAGCATCACACTCCACATCGGACTGGGGACCTGTCTGACTATTTGTCCCTGTTTCATTGTATTCCCTGCTGTGCGTTCTGCTCTTTGACATTATGGCTCTGCATGTATTTTTGTAACTATGAGCTGGATCAGGTGTGGGGAGGTCTCGGATATGCAGGGGTGTAGTCGTGCAGGGTCTGGGTGTGTGTGTCTTAGACTCTTTACTTTTTTGGGAGCAGGGTCCCTATGTGTCCAGCATCCTACAAGGCAATCAGTATGAAAGGGGAGTGTGTTAGCCACTGAGAAGAGTATTCTAACATGCTTCCTTGTCCTTTGCTGTGGATTGGAGCCAATCAGAATGAAAGGAGATGAGTCAAACACTGAGAATTCTCAGTAGCTAACACTCCCTTCTTTCATACTTATTAGTTCCTAGGCATTATCAAGGATCTCATTCTCAACCCCACAGCAATGAAAAACCAGGGAGGAGACATGGCTACAATTAACATGAAGGGACCCTGCACTTCTGAATGTGCCACTACAACGTGCAACTGGGTTAGCAGCACAGAGCTATAGCTCTTCCCAATTTGGGAAATTCTCAGAGGCCGCTGGATTCTCTAAACAATAGTTAGTCCTCCTGGAACAACCAGGGCTCAACAGGTACTGTGCGCACATGTGCTTGGATGTACAGCAGGAGAGACTGATGAACAAATACACTTCTGGAAAGTTCTCAAGAACAGATTGGCAATGAAATACCCGTGGAGACCCATGGGTGCTTTTCTCTACAGATAAAACTGAACTTTTTTTACCACATGATTCAAATTTGTTCGGGCTACCAGAATGCTAACTGCCCTTTGGGAGCAGAGTTTGGCCCATGAGCAGTCAGCTGCCCATTGCTGGCCTAATGGCGATGGTCACCTCTCACCAGGTGAAGCACCCTATTCATCCTGTTTTCTCTCATGGATAAACTTTCAGGTGATGGTGGGCAAGCAATGGATGTGATTCTCTTCATAGCAAACTACAATCCAGAGGTTTCTATACCCCCTCCTATTCTTTCATCCCAGCAAGCAAGAGGCATTATCACAATTCCACATTATAGCCAGGCAAAAACATTTGAGGAGGGTGCAGAGCTGGTCCGGTGAGGGGTGTGTGGCCTGGGAAAGAGTCCTGAGGGCCAAACAGAAAGGCCCGGGGGGGACACATTTGGCCCCTGGATCTGATAGAATGTTGTATTAGGACTGCAGAGACCCAGGTTCAAATCCACACTTAGGCTGTGTACACACACCACACCCCTCTCCTGATATGAACTTCCCCAGACCCTTAGATCTTCTTCTGAGGCCCTTCTCCTGGTCTTCTCTTTGAAGGAGGCTCGGAGGGTAGTGACCGGGGAGAGGGCCTTTGTAGTTGTGGCTCCTCACCTGTGGAATATGATCCCCAGTGAGGTCAGCACCAGATAAAGACTTATATTTCCCCCCCAGGCAATTGATAGACTGAGATGAAGTTTCTATTAGTGTCCTCTCAAAACTTTCTGTGACTGTGCAGGGTAGGTAGTTGTTTTATTATTTGGTTTTATGATATGATATATTCCTTTGGTTTTTAACAATATTGTGAGTCACTTGGAGACCTTCACATAACAAGCGGCTAATAAATACATTTACAGCACATTCCCAAAGAATCCTGGGGGCTATAGTTTACCCCTCACAGAGCTACAATTCCCAAAAACCTGAAACTGCATTTCTCATAATTCTTGGTGGGGAGGTGCTTTAAATGTATGGTGTGTTCACAGCCCTAGCCACAAAGTTCACTAGGTGTTGTTGGTACCTTGTCACTATTTCTTAGCCTAGCCTACCACGCAAGGGTGTTGTGGGGATAAAATAGTGAGTGGGGGGAGGAAAGAACCATGTATGCCTTTGTTGGAAGGGCAGGATAAGAATGGAATGAATAAATACTGGTTCACAGGACCAAGTCAAACCACAGAGTTTACTAAAACATCTTGACTGTTTCTGTGTGGATTTCCTTACGTTAACAAAGACTAGGGTGCCTAGAGCATCTTCCCTCATAACCAGAGCATGCATATGGTTTTTCTCCTCTGTGTATTCTCCTATGTACACAAGATGTTCTCCAGTTAAGTTTCCCTACAGTTGGAACATTTTATTCTTATTTACAAGTTATTGATACAAAGTAACACAAGCAATTTTATTTATATTTTATATTATATTAAAAAGGGCCCTGCTCCTAGGAACATAGGTTTTTGACAGTGGGGAAGATTCATTTCATTGGCGATCACTCGTGGCCGAGTAAGATTGTCTTCAGGGCAAGATCTTTAACAGTGGGTCCGTAAGTGACTGTGGAGGCCAATTCTGGATCAACACAGCCTCCCACAGTGAGGACACAGGTTTCCAGATGGAAGATGGTCACAATAAGGATTTGCTTGACGTGCCTTCCGCTTAGCTCGTTTGTCCCTTTCGCCCTGTATTCGTGCTTCTTCAAAGTCCATAGCAGCTTTGATAATGGCTGACCTCCAATTGGGACGCTCATGGGCCAAGGCTTCCCAGTTCTCGATGCTTATGTTAAATTTTTTTGGATTAGCTTTGAGAACGTCTTTAAACCTAATAAGAGATTGCTGTGAACAAATGGAGTGACACATTCTTAAGCGATGTTGTTCTGTGGTCTCTCTCCTGAGTGGATTATTTCTCTCTCTTGAGTATCACAAACAGAAGAGTCATAGCTCAGTGGGTAAAGCATCTGCTTTGGACTGGGAAAAAGGGCCCAGTCTGAAACTTTGCCCTGAAAAGCAGCCTAGGCATATTTAAAATTAATATTTATTTGTATATTCTTAAATGTAGATCCTGCCTTTCTTCCGTTACGGAACCAAAGGCAGCAGAACAGTGGTTCCCAGGCAGTGACCCATCTAGGCACTGACCATCAGACCTGCTTAGCTCCAGCACAGTGCTAAGGGCTGTAGCTCAGCGGGTAAGGCCGGGAGAGGCTCCCTGCCTAAAATCCTAGAGAGCCGCTGCCAGTCAGTGTAGACAGTACTGAGCTAGATGGGACCAAGGGTCCAACTCAACTTAAAGCAGCTTCCAATGTTCTTATGTAAGAGAGAGAGAGGTAGCGAAACAGGGACGTATCTTCCCTCACACAACAAGCTTCTATGAGTTTTTCTCTCCCGTATGGGTCCTCTCGTGGATCACAAGCAAGAGTCTCCGACTGAAGCTCTGGCCGCAGCATGTGCAATTATAGGGTTTCTCCCCCGTGTGGACCCTTTCGTGCCGTAAAAGGTTACACCGGATGCTGAAGCTTTTCCCGCATACGGAACACTCATACGGCTTCTCCCCCGTGTGGGTCCTCTTGTGCCGGACGAGGGTCGACTTTCGGCTGAAGCTTTTGCCACAGGTTAAGCAGCTGTAGGGTTTCTCCCCAGTGTGGATTCTCTCATGAACGACAATGTTGGCTCGGATGTTGGATGTGGCTCCACAGTAGGAGCATTTGAACTTCCTCAGCCGTTTTTTCTGGTTCTTGAGGAGGTCCAAGTTCTGGCGGAGGCTCTTCCCAAATTCGGCAGCCATACTGTTCGTTCGCTGGCATTTTTCAGTCCTGTCGTGCAAGGAGGTTTCATGGAAGGCCTGGTCGCTGCCCTCGCTTAGAAAGGCTTGCTCTGTTATTTTCCATAGATAGCTTTCCTGGTGCCTTTCTGGTCCTTGCTGGCTTCCGGGGATCTCTTCCAACTCAGGAGCTTGGAAAAGTTTCCCATCGGCTCTTTCTAGGGATATTCCACTGACTCCCATGACTCTGGGCTCAGCTCTTTCCAGCTGAAAGGGCTCCTCTTGGTTCTCCAGCACTGGGTCGTTGTCTCCTAGTAATAAAACAGAGAATCATGTGGCATCATTTGGGGAGGGGCCATAGCTCAGCGGTCGAGCATCTGCTTTGCATGCAAAAGGTCCCAGGTTCAATTAATTCCCAGCGTGACTTAGGAACCTTTCCTTGTGGGGTTGGAGTGGGTGGGTCCTGCAGATGGTAGGATCTGCCAATTTTGGTTCTCTCAGTTCCTCATTTTCCCAATCTTAAATTCAGCTGTCCAGATTTCTGCAGCAATCTGCGCATTTCCTTTTAAATAATCCTCCTGAAACTTCTTCAGCTTCTTAGTGCAAATTTCTCCTAATCGACACATTTTGTAAGCAGTTCTGACTAGTTTTACAACAATTTCTGTTAATTTAATGCATTTGCGCAGGTTATTTTCTTGAATATATTCATTTCTATGCACATTTCCCCTTAATATATGCATTTTTGTAAACATTATTTGGTTGGTGAACTGCATCACAAAATTAAGAAAAGTGTGAAAGGTTGGCTGTGTTTTCACATTGTTTTGGTAATTGCGAATTGGATAGATCCGGCTTTGAACGCAAACTGAGCTGAATTTCACCTCCATGCCCAGTGGGGCCAGAGGCAAAAGTGGGCAAAATAATGGATGTGACTCTTACCTTTGCACAGTAGGCTACATTCCACCCATGCAAAAACACACACACATATACATATATTATTATTATTGTTATTGTTGTTGATTTATATCCTGCCCTTCCTCCCAGTCAGAGCCCAGGGCGGCACACACCACATATATACACACACATCTCTCTCCAGCCAGGTGAAAGCACTCAAGAAAAATGTGAGTGGGATTGGTGAGGGGTGTGGCCTAGGGAGAGGAGGTGCGGCCTGGGAAAAGTCACAAGAGCCAGACAGAGAGGCCTGGAGGGCCACATTTTCTGATTCTTCCAGGCCTGAGGTTCACCATCCCTAGTTGAACAACAGCAACAACAAAAAGCTTTTTTCCCCTTTCAAATCTATGCTGCTGAGGTGAAGGGGAACCAGGAGCAGACTTTTCTGTGAAGGGCTGTGTACTAAAGGCCTTCTTGTACTAAAATCAAATCCCGAGACTCAGCATATGCTCAGAGGCACTCTGTCCTTTTATTCTAAGTGTGTGTCTTTTGCACCTGACCCTCGTTGGTATTGGTAGATCTTGGGATTCTGGTAAAAAAAAAATTAAAGCAGATCAGACACCTCTGAAGTTTTCCCACTCCTGCACTTTGGTATCCTCGGCTGGGTCTCCTCTCCTGTAGGTTTCTCCTCCTGTGCCTCCCCCTCCTTGCCAGGCTTAAAAGCAGGGGTAGGCAACCTTTTTGGCCCCAGCTCCATGGACAGGTTGACAGAGGCAGAACCCATCTGTCAGTCACCTGACATCATTATGAGGTCAGATGATTGGCAGGTGGGTTGCCCCTGCTTTCCTGCCAAGGCCCGTTGCACAGCGCTTCCCTGGTTGGCAGGCGCTTGGGAACTGCAGCGCAGGGGGCTTTGCAGCTCCTGGAGCACCAAGCAATTTGCACGGGGAAGGGCTGTAGGTCAGGGGCAGAGAGCATCTTCCTTGCATACAGAAGGGCCCAAGTGCAATTCCCAACGGCATCTCCAGGGAGGGCTGGGGGAGACCTCCTGCCGGAAACCCTGCAGAGCCACTGCCATGGCTAGAGAGCTATACAGACCACCAATGGTCTGACTCGGTATAAGGCCGCTTCCTATGCTGCATTGAAACGGTTTCCCCCTCCATTTTGGCAGAGGGTTCAACACAAACCGCTTGGTGCTATCGGAGGAAGGTGCACTCCCCCCACCCATCAGCTGATGTTTGGCCTGCGGGGGAGGGAATGTACCTTGCTCCAGCTCTCTTTATGCAGCCAGGCGGGCACAATGGCAAGGCCTGGCAGGCCAGGTTTGGCCCATGGGCTGGAGGTTGCCCCACCCCTGCTTTCAAGGCCTCCTGACAAGTTTTACTGTGTTTGGTATCCAATCCTCTCATTGCCACCAGCGCTGTCTCCCCCGATAGCAGACCTTTCGTTGTGGGAAGATGCCATCTTTCCTGCTGATGTTGTGAGCTAAGTCTGTTGCTCTTTTTTACTTATCTGGGGATGCAGACTGGATCAATGTCTTTTCTCTAACTGGTTTAGGTATCTCTTTGTGTTGTACTCCATACTTCACTTTGGCTTAATTATGTATGCTGAACACATTGTTTGCTTTTGAAAAATTTAATAAAGTAGATATATATATTTAAAAAGACCTCTTACCCAACAGGTGACCGCCACCCCCTTCATTCCTCCCAGCTCCAGTGCTCACCACTTGTTTTCCCTAGAGCAGGGAGTGGGGGGACCTCCAGATGTTCTTGGGCTCCCAACTCCCATTATCGCTGACCACTGGCCATGCTGGCTGGGGCTGATGGGAGTTTGAGTCCAAGAGCACCTCGAGGACACTCTGTGCTATGGCCATCAGGGATAGTTACCAACCCAGACTGACAGTATGGGGCAGGTCTGTAGGTCAGCGAACAGAGCATCTGCTTTGCATGCAGAAGTTTCTTGGTTCAGTCCTTAGCATCTCCAGGCAGGGCTGGGAAAAGACTTCTTTCTTCAGTCCTGGAGAGCTGCTGCCAGTCAGCGTGGGCAATACTGAGCTAGATGGACCAATGGTCTGACTCGGTATAAGGCAGCTTCCTCTCTCAGTGGGTGAGGGGGTAGTGACGCACCCTCCCATGAGCCCTTAAGCAGCTGACAAATTCATCCACATGAATCCTTACCCAGCAGGGTGGCCTCCACAGAAAGATGCATCTTTACAGAGTCTGACAAATCTTGCTCCGGCTTGGAGGCATTAATAAATGTGTCCTCCAAGAGGCCTGGGACCTGGGATGGAGGGTGGGGAAGGAGAGAAGAAGACAACATGTTTTTTTCTGGGTATTAGGTGACCTATGCCTTTCCAGGGATCCGTGTCCTGGCTTTTTATCAATTCCAGTGTGCAAGAAATACAGCTAAAGCAATAATTTTAAAAAATACAAAATCAGAGAACGCCTTAATAACTTTGCCAACAGACAGTCAAATTCTAGGAGGGATGCGGAATCTGTGGCCCTCCCAATGTTGTTGGATTACAGCAGAGGTGGAGAGCCTCTTAAAGCTCAAGGGCCGCATGCCTTCGTGAACAACCTTAGCAGCCCAGAGGCGGGGCTGAAGTGGGTGAATCTGTGACACCTTTACACAATGAGCTGCATTACACACACACACACACACACAAAGAGAGAGAGAGAGAGAGAGAGAGTCCATCTTCCGTCCAAGCAGCACCATCAACAGTTCAAGGGCTCATTCTAGCCAGGCAAAAATACTCCAGGTGCAGGAGGGTATGGAAACCTGCCAGGCTAGGGATGTGGCTTGGGAAGAGAGGATGTAGCCTGGGGGATTGCCTCGGGCAGTCTTTCCCAAACTTTTTTTATTTTTTTGTTGCTGGACTGCAACTCCCATCAGCCCCAGCCAGCATGGCCAATGGTCAGGAATTATGGGAACTGTAGTCCAGCAACAACAACAACAAAAAGTTTGGGAAACACTGGCCTAGGGAAATCTTGAGGGCTGGTTACATAGGCCTGGAGGACTGCCTTTGGTTCCCCACTCCTGGACTGCAATTCCCATCATTCCTGAGCATTGACATGATGAACCTGGACTTGTTGCCAGGGCTGTGGAGTCCGAGTCGTGGAGTCGGAAGCAATTTTGCGTGGAGTCGGAGTCAGTAGAAATGTACCGACTGCGACTCCGGCTTCAAAATAAATTTTGATTGACAAATTTTTAAAAATATAAATTCAAAATGTCAAAGAAGCTTCCCATGAAGTCAGCTGTATTTGAGCATTTCACCATAATTCAAGTTGGAAAACATTTTGTGTGTCAGTGTATGACACAGGACCCAGATGAAGACAAATGCTGTGATGCCAAGATCAGCACATATTCAGGCAGCAATAAAAATGCTCCTACGAGAGCGTCCAATTTAAAAAGACATTTACAGCCCTTTCCAGGGCTGTGGAGTTGGAAGCAATTTTGGGTGGAGTCGGACAGTAGAAAAATAGAGGAGTCGGAGTTGAAGGTTTGGCGTACCAACTCCACAGCCCTGCTTGTTGCGCTACAACCAGGTTGCAGCAGCATATGACTTCAAGACCACCAGCCAACATAGCTACTGTACAGGATCCTGTAAAGCTGGGGTGACACCACCTTCTAGGCAGAACGTACAATGGCACTGTAGGCATTAACAGAGGAGGGAAAACATCCGCATCACCCCTAAGATGGTTCTGGCCACTATCAACTGTTACCAGATTGCGTTATAAACAGGGCTGCCTTCTAAGGCTATTCAGGAACATCAATCGCTTGAGGGTAACAGCTGCTGGGAGAGTAAACTGGAATGGCCTGGCTGGAATATCTGACCAGTATGTGGCCATCTTCACTAACCATCGAGGTTCTAACCATTATTATTTGTATTTCTTTTTGTTTCAGACTATAAATGTTTGGCCACTGAAGAAGGCAAAACGGTGAAACGCATCTGGCCTAGGAGCATTTCTTTTTAATTGGCGGTGGCCTATAATTGGGATAAAGAAGTGCTTGCCATACATTTATTCACACTGTTGATTTTATTCTAGGGAAAATTAAAATTCTACGCTTACGTAATTTATAATTGCATGTTTCACCTTAACTCTGTTGTACCTTAACTCAGGCTGTATTTGGCTAAGGGCCGAGAAACTTTTTTCCTTTGTGCACAACATAAAATACTCCAAAACAATATAAAATAAATACAAAAATGACTGGCATGTCTGAAAAAGGAAATTAAATAACTGAACAGGCCTGTCGGCACAAGAGAGTCTTCAAATGACTTCTGAATGTTAACTGCGAGGATGCCTGTCCAATCTCTTCAGAAAGAGCGTTGCCACAGCCAATAACAGGCAGAGACAACTAATTCTTGTTGTTGCCCCCATCCTGCCGTTCTACCGGGGCTAAAATGAGGCTAAGGAGGAAGAAGCTGACAGGCAGTGCCACCCCTGGATTGATAAGAAGGCAGGCGGGTGGAGGTGGCTAGGACAGATTAAAAATGGCGCGGCAGGGCCTATCTGCCCTTACAGACCAGCCTCCACTGTTGGGCCTCTTTCTGGGACTTCTCAAGGTTACTCAAAAATACCTGATAACTCGTACCTTTTGTTTCTGTCTCTCAGACTCTTGTAGCATCAAGAGGAAATCCTCGGCCAGGACCACCGCCTCGGCGCAACTCTCCGGGCCCCTTTCCCTCACCCAGCTCTGCATCTCCCAAGGCAGGATGGTCAGGAGCTGCTCCAGGATCAGCAGCTCCAAGATCTGCTCCTTGGTGTGTTTCTCGGGCGTCAGCCACTGGTGGCAAAGCTCCTGGAGCTGCCTGCAAATCTCTCGGGGGCCCTCGGCCTCATGGTAGGACAGCTGCCTGAAGCGTTGGCGCTGCGCCTCCATGCCAGTGGCATCTTCATCCAGTACCTCAACCTTGACCGTTTGAGAGGAGTCCAAGCTCTGATAGGCCTGTTGGGCCTCCCCAAGTAGGTCAGGCATGGTCTGAGGCAACCACTCCCCTCTAGGCCACAGGCTGGCATCAGACACTCCCTTCAAGGAAGCTTGAGTGGACTTTGAATTTCCCTCCGATGTGGGACTGGGCAGCTGCAGGTGCCGCCATTCTGAGTGAGGAGACTTGACCACCTTCAAGAACTCCTGCCACTGGGCCTCCCAGCGCTGTCCTATGCCTTCGTCCAGCTCTTGTTTGATTTGTTGGGGAGCTGTCCCGGTCAGGAGTTCCTGGACGGTCTCGACTTGGACAGCACAAGTATCTTTTCCTCTGCCTGCCAGTTTGTTGACAGGCTCAGGTTCTGCCGGGAAATCTTGATTTTCCATTTTCATTCCTAGCTTTACCTCTTGGAGGAAGAAAGGAAAAGTCACTTTTTTTATCAAGTGACACAGAAATTGGATTTTATTTATTTATTTATACTTTTATTAACCACTTAATGTTTTAAAATCTTTAAGTGGCAAACAACAGAAAAACGGTAAATCATTACAAGAAAAATTTTCAACATAAAACCAGTAAAACAGTAAATAGAAATATATATCAAAACCAGTAACAGCTGAAATTTACAGATCCACACCATACATTTAAAGCACATGACTTTCCCCAAGGAATCCTGGGAACTGTATTTTACCCCTAACAGAGCTACAATCTCTAATAACAAACTATAGCTCTCAGCTTGTGCTTTAAATGTATGGTGCAGATGTAGGTCAGGGAAAGTCTGGGCAAAAAGATATGTCTTTACAAGACATCTGACGCTAATGATCTTTGTCGCTTCACTTATGGCAGAGGAAGGGCATTCCATAGCACAGAGGCAATAGCAGAAAATGCCAGTTTTCAGGTTACTGTCCTATGATACTTTGTAGGGTACAGTACCACAAATAGAATTTCCCAGATAATCTAAGTGAGTTTACAGGCCTGTACAGGGGCAGGCAGTCTTTCAGGTAACCTGGTCCCAAGCTGTTCAATAAACAGGTTGTCTGGAAGCAACCAGAGAAAAGCAGCTGAAAATTTGTATATCAGCTATAATGTACAACCTGCAGTTGCTGGGATGTGACTGAATCTTACCCCAAAATATCAACAGTTTAAAAGTGCCCATAGTGGATTGGGAGGTTTTCCGCAACATTAAAAAAAAAATAGAAATGCACACACGCAATAGATCATAAGTGAATTAGGAAATCTACATAGATAAATATAGGGACTATAATTTTTTCCAATAAGGAAAGCGACAGAAAATGCACCAGAAAGGGTGGGATAATTGGCATACACATCATACATTTAAAGCATATTTAATCCACAGCCCCAGCCCCAAAGAACCCTAGGAACTGTAATTTATACACAGCTACAACACTCGGCACCTTTCTCAAACTATAGTTCCCAGGATTCTTGGGTGGGGTGTGTGTACTAAATGCATGGGATGTACACAGACATCTAACCTCCCGGCAAACAAATCAGAGTGAATGCTCAGCTCATCTAATCTCCCTGCAAAATCAGGATGAATTCTCAATTGGCAGTGCCCTCTGATTGCACCACATTCATTCTTGTTTTCTCTCTCGCCTTTCCTACGGCCGCACATGGATCAACTGCTCCTTCTCTTTATATCCCTCCTTCCCCCGGATCCATCTCTTTGCTTTCAGCTCACCTGCTCCCCGTGGCTTTTGCATAACACCTCCTGGGAGGATTTACGATCCTTCGGTTGCACCAAGAATGACAAATGCCCGCCCCTCGGGAAGTTTTGGGTGGTTTTTTTTTTAAACCAGGAAGGAAATAGCAACAGGACAGGAAGGTGGTTGTTGGTGTGCGGGTTTTTTTTTAAAGCTGTCCGTGCAGCTGTGCAGGAAGGTGGCTTCATATTTTAAAAACTCCCCCCTCGAGCATACACATACATTCCTGGTCCTCTCTAGGCGACGGAGCTCTGTGCAATTAACCCCATGAGCATCTCTGCCGAAGGAGTGAACTGGCACGCACCGTTTATAAAATTTGGGTTGTTGCCAGCTGGCCAAAATGCCATACTACCTACCTGGAGATGCCGGGGATTGGATCTGGGACCTTATGGATGCAAAGCAGGTGCTCTACCACTGAGCTATGGCCCTTCCTGCTTGAGTAGGAGTCTAACATGTACCAGGTTCCACATCCCTAGCATAAAGCCTAGCTCACAATACTCTTCATTATAAGCAGGCTGGAGGTCGCTGATTCATAGGGTTGCCAGAAACCGTAATCGACTTGAAGGCATATAACAACAATAAGCAGACTGAAATATAAACAGTTTTCAAAAGTCCATTTAAATGCCAGTGATTATGACCCAGATGTACATTCCCAAGGAAGGAATTCCATAGATAAAGGGCCTCTGCAAAAAAGGCCCTGCCCCCAATGTCGAACTGCAGCCATGCAGCCCAAGTCTATGCATGTTTAGTTAGATGTCAGCTGTACTGGTTTCAATGAGAATATAAGCAAAAGCCTTGTAAGGCGGGGGGGCTGCGGCCCTCTAGATATTGCCGGACTCCAAATCCCATCAGTCCCAGCCAGCATGGCCAATGGTCAAGGATGATGGGAGCTGCAGTCCAACAACATCTGGTGGGCCATAGGTTCCCCCTCCCTGCTGTAAGCTCAAACCAAGCATCCCATCCTGTGGACCACAATGGCCAGCCAGGTGCTTTATAAATGGGCCATACAAGCAGAGCCCTCTCCAGCTGTTTACTTCCCCAGGAACTGGGATTCTTTGGTATACCGCTTCACAACTTGGAGGTTTTGTTATCATGGCTTAGCCTCATGACTAACTTTAAGCCCCACTGATTTCAATTCAGTGAGTCTGCTCTAAATACAACAAAGGATGCAATCCCAACCTCTCCCTAGGGAATAAATCCCACTGAACACACTGGGGCTTCTTATTACACATGCTTAGGATTGCACAGTAAGCCTGGATCCAACGTGGTATGGCACAGAGCATGGCCTGGAGACAACCCCAAGGACCAGACAGAGAGGCCTGGAGGACTACATTTGGTCCATGGGCCAGAGGTTCCCACCCTTGCCATACAGAATAACTGAACCAAATGTTCTCCAATCTGGTGCCTTCCAGATGTCTTGGACTACAACTCACATGAGGCCCAGCCAGTGCTGATCTATACTGTGAGTATGCCCTAGGTCTGTGATTCCAAAACTGTTTTTTCCCCACAGATGAATTGAAAATTGCTGATGGTCTTGGCGGACCACTTCACAATTGTCCTGCTTGTTGTAGCAATTCTAATGCGCTGTGCTAGATGCTGTATGTTTTTTAACTGTATTTTATTGCTTATTTTATTTCTTATATTGTATTTTATTGTATTACAATTAACATTCCATAGCATGCAAATTGTAACACAAGAAAATACAATATAAGAAATAAAAGAAGCAATAACATTACAATTAAAAATCAATATGAATATTTAATGGGACATGCTGCAGACCACCTGAATGAAGCTTGTGGACTGCTGGTAGTCCATGGACCATAGTTTGAGAATGCCTGGCCTAGATGGGTCCTAGCTGCCTACACAGATCAGCTGTACAAAGGAAGGGGAAATAAATATTTAAACTGGTAGAACCTTTAGGTGTGGGTTAGGAACTTGGCCATATGTCTGTAGTGGGACAGTGCTGATGTTCTGACCCATCTTAGATCAGGCCTCGACCCAGGAGTAGGTCCTGACTCACTAGTGGAAGCAGACCAATGTACTAGCACACCAGCAGGAGAGAAGGATGTTATTTGAGAAAATTCAGTAAGGACCGGAAATAACCCACTTCCTTCAGGAACCTGTTACTTCCAGGAGGGTTATCTCAGGAAACAGGGAGAGATGGCAGAAACCATTGTCCCCAGGCAGAAACAGCGTTACAGAGGATGCAGCTAGATGCTGATTGTAGACCCTGCGAATGCTAGCCCAGAATAAAAAAAAAAGAGTGGCATGGGGGCAGGGTATGCCTGGAATATCCCAGATTCGTTATGCTCCACCTCAGTTGGTCTTCTGATGGGCCACTTTTTGTGGTCCCACATGTTCCTGAGATTTGTCTGGCTTTTCCCAGCGACCAAGACCTTGCCAACAGAGGTTCAGGAGTCATCCCTGCTCACTTTCAGACATCTTCTGAAAACTGTATTACCATATTGTTCAGGCAGTAATATTGTATTACTGTATTATTATTCAGGTATTATTATCCAGGTACTATTCAATCTTCTGAATTTAAGATTCTTTCCCAACCAGCTTTTATGGATGGTTGACATTTTGTTTTATTGTGTTTTTAGGTTGCATACCACCTTGCAATGTTTTATATGAAAGTGCGTTTGATCAATATTTAAATAAATAAATAAATAAAATACAGGAGTCGCCAACCTTTTGAGGCCCTGGGACACATTTGGATGCTGGACTAGGTGGGCCTTTGGCCTGATCCAGAAGGGCTCTTCTTATGTTCCTGTTTATTCAGGGTTTAATAAAATCTCCCTGCTGAGTTTCTTGGTACAGGTTTTTATACAGGGTTATATTCAATGTAGCATTACACAAATTGCTTCTTGTGCAACACAATCTCCCCCTCTCCTCCTGCCCCCCCCTGCACACCTCCTAAATTTGTTCTGGGGGTTCCCTGAATCCTCCCAAGCAGTTTTGGGGATGATGTGGGGGAAGGAGAGGGACAACCCGTTGTGCTAGTGCTAATCCTTGCAATAGCACAAAAATGTAGTTGAATACTGAGCTACAGCCCTTACCACTGTGCTGGAGCTAAGCAGGTCTGATGGTCAGTGCCTAGATGGGTCACTGCCTGGGAACCACTGTTCTGCTGCCTTTGGTTCCGTGATGGAAGAAAGGCAGGATCTACATTTAAAAATATGCAAATAAATATTAATTTTAAATAAGTCTAGGCTGCTTTTCAGGGCAAAGTGCCCTTTCAAGGCAACGTGCCCTTTCAAGGCAACTATACCTACAATATCCTTTCAATATTTTTTTTAATGGCAGTGGGGAAAAAGTCTCAGCAGTCAATGGAAAGTATCCACAATAATATCAGATTAAAACATCTCTGCTAAAAGCAGCTGGGCGGAGGGCTTTCCAGACCCAGTTATTATAAATTTGGGCAAATGGCTGAAACAAAGTAATTTAAACTATTGACATTGTGCCATCAGTGGCAAGTGACAGCATCAGGTCCCTGCCCCAAGCTGTTTACAATCTTGAGATTTGACACAAGGTCAGCAATACAGAAAGGAGATGAAGGTGGGGGCAAGAGTTAAGTGGAGGGAAAATGCCTTTATTTCAATTGCGCTTTCTTACAGAGCTGTAGTGAGGTGGATCAAATGCACTCTAATCTGGGGGTGGAACTTTTTTAGGGGTGTTCCCTCCTTTCCACTCCCACTTTTCTGCCTCTTGCTTTCCCTTCCTTCCGATCTCCATCTATTTCATTTTGATTCATTGATCTTTATTAGCTCTTGACTTTTGAAAATTAATTGTCAGAGGTTTTCAGGCAACTGAATTTCTACATATATTTATAATTTATTTTATATAATATTTATGTGTGATATTTGTTTTTACATTTGGAATTATTTTGAACTGCAAACTATTTACGGGAAGCGATTCATAAATAAAGGGGGTAGGTGGGTGCATTCCGGTTTCCCTCCCCCCCTTTTCAGCCAACAAAGGGAGGGACCGGAAGAGGAATTCGTGCATCTCTATGAACTTCCGAGCCTACCTAAGAATCAGCCCTCTTTTATTTTAACCCTTCGAGTCTCTCGTTCAAAAAAGAGCAACCTTTTCTTTACCTTCATTGCAGAGAGGAGGAGGGAATGCCAGAATGAGCCCCCGCATTCACACACCTTCGAATGTATTCAACCTATAGGTAAAACGTCAGATTTGTTTTCAGAGTGCATATAATTTTAATGCTGATCCTTTAAAAAAATCTAGGCAAAGATGGTTCTTTAACGGTTAAATCGTTCCAGCTGAGATTGCTAGTGAGGAAGAGGATTTGGGGGGAAGGGGAGGAGGGAAGTCTTCCTTCCTGTCGAATGTGTCTTCCCGAGCTGGAGGTCTTTTTTTGCAAATTGACAAACTGTTCCAGTCGTTGTGCTTTTGGAAATGCATAAATAAATAATTGCACTCCTAATTGCGTTTTCAAGGAAAGAAATCCCACTGAGCGCCAACGGGGTAAGGTCCCCGGCAAGCGTGCTTAAGATCGCAGCTTTTCTTGTTCATTAGGAGAAGCCGGAGGCCTCACCTGGGACTGGTAAGTTGAAAAGCGGGTTTGTCAAGTTTTTTGGGGGAAGAGAAGCTGAGGGGGGGGAAGAGAAATTAATGGGGGCGGAGAGAAAGACCTCATGCCCTCTCCTATTTCTCTCTCCCTACATTAGGGGCAGGGAGGTGCGGTTGTAAACCTTTGACTCGCCACGCCACCCTCTTCGTTTCGCAGTTGGGCCTGCAGTTTAATTAGCAAAGCGATCGTGCCCATTACTATTCGTGCGATTTTTCATTTGATCTCTAGATGAAATGCCTCTTAAATGTACGCCGACGAATCTTCCCCGCTCTCCACCCGCTAATAAACAGCAGCGAAATGCGTTCTTGTTCTTGTTCTTGTTCTAGAAGGCCTCGGTGCTGAGACGGCGATGGGAGTGTGAGGGCGGAGGGAAACATCTTCAAAATAAACGTGTAAATGTGGTGGGGGCTATATGGGACGGCCTCCCTTCAGACAAGCGGGCCCCAGGCCATGGAGTGGTTGGAAGGTCAACAGCAGGACTTCACAGTGACCTTTACACGGCAGAAGTAACCGGTGTAGGCCTTTCAGTGTTGTGTGGGCTTTGCAGCTTGTTCCAGCTAAAATAATTGGGGGCTGTATTTTGGACTAATTCCAGTTTCCAAACCATCCCCAAAAGAAACCCCACAGAGAAGACATGCCGTAGTGTTTCTCAAACGGGGCCCCAGGAGCCACCAGTGGGCTTTGGGTTACTCTCAGGAGGGCCTGAGTGCTACAACCTGCCCAGTGGCCTCCTTGGTTGCCTGACCTGTGCCTTACTGGGCCGTGGCCTTCAGCCAGCACCAGCAACTTCTTGTGCACTGAGAAAACGGGGTCAGGAGCCCAAGAAGTTCAGGGGGAGCGGAAGGAAGGAAGTTCTCTCTCTTCTGAGGGGAAAGAACCAGAGGAGGTGTTGAAGGAAATTAGAAAGCAAAATAACTGGGAGTAGAAGGAAGCTGTTACAGGAAGGAAAAGTGGACAGAATGGAGAAGGTTCAGGGAGGAGAGATAAAAGAAATTGGCAGTTTGGGGTGGGTGATAAAGTACGAGGTGAATGTGACAGGAGAATGGGATAAGAAATTACAGGAAACAGGCGTGGGGAAAGGGGAAAATGTTAGAGAAAAAGACTTCACTCCTTAGAGTCTCTGGATCAGAAAATTCTGCTTAAAATGAGGCCGAGTCACATTGCATCCAGAGCAAACGTCTCTACTTGGCTTGAGGAAAGGCGACCTATGCAATTCCTTGCCACAAGGAAAATGCTGTGGCAAAGAATTTAGCAAATTCAAAAGATGGAATCTGTATCATGTCACTGCCAAATGCTGTCTCTGTTTTGTGAAAGACTCTGCCCCTGCACTGCCATTATGTGACTGGTGGGACTCAGTCATTATCAGTTCTCTCAAGCGCTACCCTGGAGGTAGAAAGGATTCACCATAATGTCTCAAAGTGGGTAACGACAATATTAAAATCAGTTTTTAAAAATATACAGTCAAAAGAATATGGTGGGTTCTAAAACTATATGTCTTGTGTGTCAAAGGTCAGGGTGAAAGGTTGCATTTTCTCGGCATTTTGGTGAAAATTATGCAACATGGGTGCCAAATGCACCTCCCATAATTTATATGCTTATACGCTTCTAGATCAGCCTATAGAAAAAGCCAGTGCTCTTTTGCTTTTAATTTTAAAAAACAGAAAGATGAAGGTGTGATGTTCCTATATATTAGTGTATATATGGTAAGTGCTGGTTGTTTAGAGTATACATGGTAAGTAGTGAAAGAGGAGGGGGAGTGAATGGGCAATAGAATGCTTGATGATTGGCTGAATGTTTAAAATGGCTGACAGTATAAATGAAAGGATGACAGGTAAATCTGGGTGAATGTGAGGTGGTAAATTGTGGAATGGGGGGAGAAGAGAAAGAGTGGATTGCTTGGTGGGGTTTGAGAGAGTTGTTTGTCAGGAGAGAGTGAAGAAGGAGGGAGGTGGAGTTCGGATTAGTATTGAGTAAAACCATATGCTTATGTGCCTTAAGAAGAAATCCTGTTAATCTTATTAGTTTTGTTATCTGTAATAAATGCTTAATTTGGTTTACCAAAGGCCTGATCCTTGGCTGGGGTTTCACAGACCAGAAGGGAGGGTAAGGTAATGACCAAGGCTGAAGGGGAACTGTAACAAATGGTGGCAGCGGTGAAGAGAATAGCAATACCAGTATTCAGAGTCTCTGGGAATACTAGTATTGGGACGTTACTGGTGGTTGCCTAGCAGGGGGATCTGTTGAGATCTGTGCTAGAGCGGGGAGAGAAATCATAAGAGAGAGCGGTCCGGACTGGTGGAGTCCCTGGTGGTGCCTAGAGACAGGCAGTAACCACGAGCAGGTAGGAACCTGACAGGGAGAGCCAGGGAAGGACGCATCACATGTGGTGTCAGTAGCGGTGGGATACGAACAACAGAGAATCCAGATACGAACAACAGAGAATCCAGATACAGTGGTGTGGCAAACAGAAATAACAAAACAAGATTTCTTGTGAGAGTGACTGACAAAGAGTGTGTGGCAAAGAGTGAGTGACCATGGCTGAATACATAAAAATGAAAAGAGAGGAGCTGGTGGAGAAGTGCATAACATTCAATTTACCTCACGAGGGTAAAGGGGTAGATGAATTGAGGGTAGCACTTATAGGATTTGCAACTGCCCAGCAAAAACAACCTGTCAGGGAAGAGACCCCAGAAGGATATTTAAGCAATCCCGCTTATATAGAGTACTTGAGAGAGAAGTTAAGATGGGAGGCTGAGGAAAAAGACAAGCAGAGGGAGTTGGAAGCTGAGAGATTGAAGAGGGAGGCTGAGGAAAAAGACAAGCAGACGGAGTTGGAAGCTGAGAGATTGAAGATGGAAGCTGAGAGATTGAGGATGGAAGCTGAGGAAAAAGACAAGCAGAGGGAGTTGGAAGCTGAGAGAATGAGATTGGGGTTTGAGGAGAGGGAGAAGCAACGAGCATTGGATGCTGAATTACAAGTAGAAAAGTTAAAATTTGATAGAGAGAAATTTCACTCTGAGGAGACAAGGAAAGACAGAGATGGAGCAAAAATAAAAATTACTCCAAAGGACTTTGCTGTCTATGAGCCTGGTCAAGATCCTCAAATTTACCTCAGCACCGTTGAAAAAGCAGCTCAGTTGTGGGGGCTACCTGAAGATAAATACATGCAGTATTTATCAAATCTGATTAAAGGGGAATTGGCTGAGGTATACCAATATTTCCCCTCAGACAAGCCCGTCACCTATGCTGAATTCAAAGAAGCAGTGTTTAAAAGATTCAGACTGGGGCCTGATTATTTTAGAAAGCTTTTCAGAAACTGCCAGATACAGACAGGGAGGTCTTTTGTGGAACTGGGAGCAAAGTTGATGGATATATTTGGAAAGTAGATGAGTAGTGCCAAAGCTCAGTCAGTGGAAGAGGTGAAAAGCCTCAGGATACTGGATCAATTATACCATCAGTTACCACCATATATAAGGCTCCTGGTCAAAGACCGTTCCCCTACATCTGTGCAGGAGGCCGCAGAGCTGGCGGATCACTTCGCCTCCAATAGAACTGGCTGGGTGGGGAAAACATCAAGAGAGTTTAAACCCAGACTATATAGTGCTGGCAGAAGGGATGTGGTACCACAGCGAGTGAGTCCTCCATTAAAATCTGAAGGGCACAGGACACCCCAGAGTGGATATGTGTACCCTAAAAGTGAGGAGAAATTATGCTACAAATGTGGTAGACCAGGGCACCTACGTTTTCAATGTGAGGTTGCCAACCCCATTAGTAATCCTGCTCAGACAAGGGCAGTGAAAACAGAGCCCAAGGCTTTAGAAACAGCGAAAAAGGTTCAGTTTTGCCAGATAAACTGGACAGAAGTAACAGACCTTGATTCAAGTCTGAGAGAGGAAGTGAGTGTACAAGGGGCAAATTATTGGGCATTGCTTGACACTGGTGCCGCTCAGACGTTACTGAGGCCAGATTTAATAAAATCTGAAGAAATATTACCTCAGGAAACAGTGACTATCCAAGGAGTGAGGGGTCAACCAGAGAGTTTGCCTGTGGCCCTAGTGAAAATGGAATGGAGAGGCCGAAAGGGCCAATATAAAGTTGGTATTAATGCCCAGCAACAAGAACCAGTAATACTGGGAAGAGATGTTATGGGGGCACAGGGGAAAATATATGTAGTGACCAGACAGCAAATTGGCAGAGAAAAAGAAGCCATATTAAGGGGGGCTGAAACAAACAGGGTGGAATCTGTTAACCAGGCTCAGGTCACCATAGCAACCACTAGCAGGCCTGCTGAAGAAGACAAACTGTATCAAGTGGTCTCTGGGGAAGAAGCAGAGCAATTCAGGGAAGAGCTGCATAAAGATATAAGTCTGAAGCAGATAAAGGAACAAGCGCTGACCCAACAGATCCCTTTCACTGACAAACTGAGGAATCAAGTTGTGTGTGAGAATGGGATTTTATATAGACTGTGGATGCCCGCTGAGAGAAAGGATGAATGTGAACCAGTGAAACAAATGATGGAAGTGGTGAAAGAGAATCTCAGTCAAGCTCAGCAGAAGCAAAGTTACTGGTATGACAGAACAGCCAGAGAACGTGTGTATGATGTGGGAGATATGGTTATGGCGTTCATACCCAGGAAACATGACAAATTACAGGCTAACTGGGAAGGACCATATACCATCAGAGAAAGGCTTGACACAGTGACGTATGTAATCACCACAGACCAATTAAACAAAAGCAAAGTGGTTCATATAAATATGTTAAAGCCTTACCATACCAGGGATGCAAAGGTGTTGCAAGTTACCTTATTCCCTGAGGGAAGTGGGCCTGAACTTCCAGATTTGGTACAGGAAAGCAAAGACGAAGGAGGGGTAGATCAAGTGGAATGGTCAGAGGAGGTGAAGGAGGAAGTAAAAGAAGAGATTCTGAGAGTTTTGAAAACCTATAGGAATCTCTTTAGCAACAAACCTGGCCGAACCAGTATAGTTATACATTCCATTGATACTGGAGATCATGCCCCAATCAGATCTGTTCCGTACAGTGTGAATGGGAAAGTTTTGAATGAGATCAAAAAGGAGGTGGAAGATATGCTGGAATTAGGAGTGATCAGGGAATCCATCAGTCCCTGGGCCTCAAGTATTGTCTTGGTTCCGAAAAAAGATGGAATGACAAGGTTTTGCATTGATTATCGGCTAATCAATAGAATTACTGTCCCAGATGCGTATCCTATGCCTAGGGTAGACGCTATGTTAGAGTTATTGGGGGCAGCAACCATTATCTCTACACTAGATCTCTGTAAAGGATTTTGGCAAATGGAACTAGACGAGCAATCCAGAGCCAAAACTGCCTTCAGTACACCAGATGGGTTATATGAGTTTGTGACCTTACCCATGGGACTAAGGAACTCACCAAGTTCATTTCAGAGGCTAATCAATACTGTGTTGCGAGGCATGTCAGATTTTGCAGTGGCCTATATCGATGACGTGGCCATTTTTAGCAAGTCGGTGCCTGAGCATGTCCAACACCTGACAACAGTATTGGAGGCCTTAAGAAAAGCAGGCCTCACAATAAAAGCTAAGAAATGCCAGTTTGGACGAAAGGAAGTAATCTATTTAGGACATAAGGTGGGGAGTGGGAAAATCACCCCCTTATGGAGCAAGGTGGAGGCAATACAAGCGTGGCCGATCCCCTTAACCAAAAAACAAGTAAGGGCATTTCTGGGTGTGGCTGGATTTTATAGGAAGTTTGTGAGAAATTTTGGGGAAATAGCAACCCCCTTGTATGAATTAACAAAGAGGAAGTGTTCTGAGCGTGTGGTATGGACGGATGAATGTCAGAAGCCTTTTGATCTGCTGAAGCAAGCCTTGTGCCAAGGACCCATATTAATAGCACCAGACTATGAGCAACCATTCATCGTGGCTACAGATGCGTCAGACCTCGCGCTGGGAGTCGTCTTGCTGCAGGAGAGAGAAGGCACCAGACATCCAGTGGCGTATCTGAGTCGCAAGCTGATGCCGAGGGAGAAAAACTATTCATCGGTCCAGAAGGAGTGCCTAGCGGTCGTGTGGGGACTGAACAAGTTGCACCCATACGTGTGGGGACGAAGATTCACAGTGACTACGGATCATCGGGCCTTGTTATGGTTGCAGACTATGAAAAACCATAACACTATGCTGCAGAGGTGGTCCTGGGCCCTACAGGACTATCAAGTGGACTTCCAGTTCATAAAAGGCAAGGACAATGTACTGGCCGATGGACTTTCCAGGCAAGTGGCTGGGACTGCAGTGACGTGACCAGACAGAGGAACAAAGAAAGACATTTTCCCCATAGAGACTTTTATTTGTTAACGCAACGTATAAATCCTGGAACAGGAATAATACTCTGCCGTTGTTTAAGGGGGGGGGAAATGTGATGTTCCTATATATTAGTGTATATATGGTAAGTGCTGGTTGTTTAGAGTATACATGGTAAGTAGTGAAAGAGGAGGGGGAGTGAATGGGCAATAGAATGCTTGATGATTGGCTGAATGTTTAAAATGGCTGACAGTATAAATGAAAGGATGACAGGTAAATCTGGGTGAATGTGAGGTGGTAAATTGTGGAATGGGGGGAGAAGAGAAAGAGTGGATTGCTTGGTGGGGTTTGAGAGAGTTGTTTGTCAGGAGAGAATGAAGAAGGAGGGAGGTGGAGTTCGGATTAGTATTGAGTAAAACCATATGCTTATGTGCCTTAAGAAGAAATCCTGTTAATCTTATTAGTTTTGTTATCTGTAATAAATGCTTAATTTGGTTTACCAAAGGCCTGATCCTTGGCTGGGGTTTCACAGACCAGAAGGGAGGGTAAGGTAATGACCAAGGCTGAAGGGGAACTGTAACAAATGGTGGCAGTGGTGAAGAGAATAACAATACCAGTATTCAGAGTCTCTGGGAATACTAGTATTGGGACGTTACTGGTGGTTGCCTAGCAGGGGGATCTGTTGAGATCTGTGCTAGAGCGGGGAGAGAAATCATAAGAGAGAGCGGTCCGGACTGGTGGAGTCCCTGGTGGTGCCTAGAGACAGGCAGTAACCACGAGCAGGTAGGAACCTGACAGGGAGAGCCAGGGAAGGACGCATCACAGAAGGCCCTTTAAATCTGCAAACCTGTGCACAAATGGAAATAAATCCCATCCCATTGCATTCAGTGGGGCTTTTTTTGGAGGAGATTTATATAGGCTTGTACTGTAACTCTTGGGTTATTTACATAAATTTTATTCATGGCACTCCACCCTACAGAAGTTCACAGGGCGGTGACATGAAAGAGAAGTTTTTTTCACCATTGACCCTGCACTGTGTATTTCCCTTCTCTCTGACATAAACTCCATTCATCAGTTGCTTCAGATGTGTTGTAAAGATCTTTCTTTGTGCCAAGACTTTCTTTGATTCATAATGCTAGATCTTGTTAGTATTGAACTCTTGTTCTTAAATTTCTGTTTTCTTGGTTTTTATGTTGTATCTTGGCTTTTATGATACCATTGTTATAATATCTGTTGAGATATGACTGGTGCTCACTACCTGTACTTTCCAGAAGCAGTTGAAGACATATTTGTTTCAATGGGCTTTTCCATCTGGATGTAGGGGTCTGTCCCATAGATGTTCGTTTTGTGTTTCAACATTTATTTTTTGTTATTTATGTAAAGTTTTTAAAGCTATTTTTATTTCTGTTATATATTTGTAAATCACCTTGACACACAGAGAGAAGGTAATTCATAAATAAAATTATTTTTGTGTACTGTTTAGAGATTTTTAAATAACAAGCGGTTAATAAATAAATAAGGCTAATGGTTCAATCCTATACATGTTTATTCAGAAGTAAGGCCCATGTATTGGTTGCGCTGTAACTTAAAGACTAACTGCAATCCTGTACAGGTCCTATGGCTGTTTCTCCCAGAGGTGAAGCTATTTTCAGGAGATTGTAGATCAGAAGTAAGCCCATTGGGTTCATTAGGGCTTACTTCCAGCTATTTGTGCATAGAATTGCATCCTAAGATTGCTAATTGGGACTACGCCTGCGCTATATTAGTTTCACTGACTTCTAGTCTGTTCCCCAGCAGAGCTGGTTTTAACTTTTAAAGTTCTTCACAGATTGGAGCCAGAGTACATAAAAGACTGTGTGTACCTAAAAGCCATGTGCTTCCCCGTGTCTTCATGCGAGGCCCTTCTCTGTGTGCTCCTCTGACGTGATCAACTTGATGATAGAAAAATTAGAAAAAAAGGGGGGGGAAGTAAGGTGACAAACCTTCTCCCTCACAAACAACCCCCATAGTCTTATAAGTAGCCACAGAATAGTAAGTCTCTTTGGTGAGGAAAGTAGGGAATGAAATGGAGTGTCCTGGAAAAGGGCGTGACTGGCTGGCTAGAACTCTGAAAAAGCATTTCTCTTTAGAGGTGAGGATACACAGCACCATTTTGTTGCAGGTTCCACTTGTAAAAAAACCCCCAAACCCTCTAACTAAAAGAGCTATGTTCTACTCATTGCTTTACTCGTTATTTGTGCCTCTTGTCTTTCAGGACAGTTGTAGGTGAGTGAAGGTGGACGGTGTGTCTGAGTAAGCTTTGGTTCAGCCTAGGCTCCTGGGGTGCACATAGCATCATGGATGGAATTCTGTGGCGCCTTGCTGTCGCCTTGCTGTAATTACTGTTACGAAGTCAAGATGCTTTCCACTACATCTGCTGAAAAGGGGATGGAGAGACAGAGCTGAGCTAGGATCATCCTTTACAAAGAGGGGGGAGGAAAATGGCTACAGAGGAAGCAGCAGAATTCTCGGCCCTGGATCTTCACAGGGTGGTTGTCGATGAGGAATTGAAGCCAGAAATTAAAATGGAGAGGCCAGAGTTGGAACACGGGAGAGTGCAGCAAAGAACTGGGGACGACTGCCTGGCCAATGAGGTGGAGACGGTTATTGTTCCGGGTCTAACAGCGGCAGCACGGTGCATTAAACAAGAAGTGGGCGAGGGGCCATCATCTCGGCGGTGGAATGATATGTGGCAAGATTACCTGAGCACCTCACAGTCCCCTCCATCGGGGCAGGGAAGCCTAGAGCCACCAGAGACTGGGCTGAGGGATGATGCTCAGGATGCCCTTTCACACACTGAAGGAGCAGCGGCCACCACACAGTGGGCGAAAGGCGGGAAAAGGAACAGGCTTGGAAAGAGACATACAAGGACGGCCCGAGAGACCCAGAGTGTGAACAGTGAGAGCGGGAGTGGCGGTGAACAGGCCAGTGAGACTGAGGCCGCAGAGGAGTCGGTCAGTCCTGAATGCCAGCGCCAGCGTTTCCGGCAGTTTGGCTATGAGGAAGCCGAAGGCCCCTGGGAGGCCTACTGTCAGCTCCGGAAGTTTTGCCATCAGTGGCTGGTGCCGGAGAGGCACACCAAAGAGGAGATCCTGGAGCTGGTGATCCTGGAGCAGTTCTTGGCCATCCTTCCTCCAGAAATGCTGAGCTGGATCAGAGAGCGCGATTCAGAGAGCTGTTTCCACGCAGTGGCCCTCGCTGAGCATTTTCTCCTGAGGCAGCGAGAGGCTGAGAGACGGGATCAGCAGGTGAGAGCATTTTCTTCCCAGTGGTCCTGAGGATGACTGCAATATCAGAGGCAAGAGGCAGGCTGTGGCCCTTAGCTTGTGGCAGTGGTGGGGAACCTTTGGCCTGTGAGTCAAATTAGGACCACCAAGCCTTCCTGTTTGGTCCATCAGGCTTTCAGGTAAGGCATTCCTTTCTGCTCTACAGGTGAAGATGCAGCTTTTCAGGTGCCACTGATCAGCTGATTGTAAGCACTTGCAAAGCGCTAGCATCTGCAAAGTGCTGTGCTGTTTGTTTTCAAGCTGCCCAGGCAAAGGAAAATGGGTAACCTGACATTGTTGCGATGTCAGGTGTTTGACAGGAAGGTGGCCCTGCAGGGTGTGGGGCAGGTAAGGTTCCAGTTCCCCATCTCTGTCTTGTGGGATTAGCCTTTCTGGTGATGGGTGTTGTAGGGCTGGGAAAGGTCCAGAAAAGGGCAAACATAAACAATCAGTTTGGGGGCTGGGTTATACAACAAAGATGGGTAGATATATGAGAGATTTTTTATTATTATTATATTATTATTATTATTATTATAAATGTATTACCTGACCTTCACCACCAGGTCCTAAGGCTGGTTACAACAGTTTAAAATCCAATATCCAAAACAATTCAAACAAATTACAATCACAGGAATAGAATGGGTCCTGAAAATGTATGTCTTGGGTGTCAAAGGCCAGAGTAAAGAGGTGTGCCTTTAGCATTTGCCAAAAACTATACAGTGAAGGTGTGAGGGTGCACCTCTGTGGGGAGGTAATTCCACAACTTAGTGGCTGCCACAGATAATGTCCTCTCCTGGGCCACCATCTCCTGAAAATTTGAGGGTGGCAGAGCTACAAAGAAGGCCTCCTCTGCTGATCTTAACACCGGCAGGGGTCTGTAATGTTTACAATATTATGCACAGTGTGGATCAAGTGGAGAAAGAGGCCTTTTTGTCCTTTAATACTAGACTGCGCAGGATGGCGGGAAATGCCCTCCAGTGAAATTGATCAGCAATAGATTCATGATAGAGACCCCAATGAGTAACGGAACTTAGGGAGCTCACTGCCACAACATGAAGTGATGGCTGCTTGCGCAGATGGCTTTTAAAAGGGAATGAGAAAAATTTGCAAAGAGTGGATTTGCCAATGGCCATCAGCCAAGATGGTTAAATGGAGGCTTTGTGATCAGAGGGGTATACATTGCCACTTTCCACCTGCAAGCAACCGAAGGGGAGGGCTGTTTCTTTTTAACTGACTGGTCGCAGGGGGGTTTCTGTTTAAAATGAGGCTGAGTCAAGATACCTCCAGAGCAAATGTCTGCACTTAGCTTCAGGAAAAGTGAGCTGTGGAATTCCTTGCTGCAGGGAAAGTGCCGTGGCACCGAATGTAGCAATTTTGAAAGATGAATTATGTATCATGTCACTAATTGCCAGATGATTATACCAAATGCTGCCTTCATTTTGTGACCGTCTGTGTTCCTGCACTGCATTATGTGGCTGGTGGGCCTCAGTTGTTTTCAGCTGTGCCAAGTGGTGCACTGGAGGTAGAAAGTACGAGGCCTTTGATTGGCCCAGGGGGGAACAGGATGCCGGACCAGATGAAACCACTGGCCTGTTCCAGCAGGGCCATTCTTGTATATCCCACTATCTTGAACTAAAATTCTCTTCAATTGTTTCAGGTGCTGGGGATGAAACAGGAGGCAGCTGTGAATTTCTCTGCGGGAGAGGGTTCTTCACGGGATACGAGCCTCGGGCAGCTCTACCGGGAGGTCAAGGAGGAGGAGGAAGAGACCAGTGTACTAGTAGGTAAGGATGAGTTGCCCCTGACTCTGTTTGTCTAGCTCTCGTTTCCTTTTCAAACCTTCTGTGGCTTATGCCATTTTTCACATGGGGAGGGTCCATAGCTCAGGAGTAGAGCAGAGGTCCTACTGCCTGAGATCCCAGGTTCGATCCCTAGCACCCCCAGCTGACGGGAAAGGCTTCAAGAGATTATGGAGAGCTGCTGCCAAACAGAGCATGTAATACTGGGCTAGATGGACAAATCTGGCCTGGTGTAAGATAGCTTCAATGTTCCTGTTAAATGTTCATTGTAATTATAAAGCAGGGGTGGGGAACATTTGACCCTGCAGATATTGCTAAGCTACAGCTCCCATCAACTGAGCAGCCTTTCTAGAGCAGCCACCTAGAGAAGCCTTTCCCAACCGGTGTGCCTCCAGATGATGTTGGACCACAACTCCCATCTTTCCTGACCATTGGCAATGCTGGCTGAGGCTGATGGGAGTTGTGGTCCAACAACATTTGGAGGCACACTGGTTGGGAAAGGCTGATCTAGAGGGCCAAATGTTCCCCACACCTGTTATAAAGGGTGGTATTCAACACTAGTCTTACTTGGAGTGGACCCGTTGCAGTTAATGGACATGACTAACTTATGTTCATTAATTTCATTGAGTCTGCTCTGAATAGGACTTGGTTGAATGCCACCCGAAATGTATACACCTACTTGAGTGCTTTGATTGGCAGAACTGGCCCTGTTGCAGGTGCCATCTAATACTTGCTCTGCACTTGTAAGAAACTGTTCTTTTAGTGTGGCAGCACCTACACTTTGGAACTCCCTGCCTATTGACATCAGGGCGGTGCCGTTGCTGTATTCTTTTTGGCGCCTACGAAAAACATTTTTGTTTAGCCTATCCAGACACATACGCACTGATGTGTTTTAATCTCTTTTTAGTCTATTGCTCTTTTTAATTGTTTTAGTGGTTTTTTGGTAAGCCATTTAGAGATTTCTTTATAATCAAGCGGTATGTAAATGTATTTATACATATTTATATAAGCTTGCAGGCTTTCCATGAGCATCTGGTTGGGCAATGTGAGAAGAAGAATCTGGACTAGATGAGCTACTGGCCTGATCCAGCTGGCTCTTTTATTGTTCTTATGTTTTTAGATAAATGTTATGTTATGTTAGCGTTTATTTATGTTAGTGTTTATTTCTAGGCTGCCTTTCGGCCACAAAGGCCCCCAAGGTGGCTCACACACAAATAGAAAAGCATAAATACAAATCAAAACAACACAATCTACAAGAATTCAAACCAACAAAATTATAACATTTCTAGCAACAACTAAAAACAAAAAGCAGCCATCATCTTGGTAAAGGACAGTCCCCAGAAACTGTCACTAAGAGCAGGGGGCAAAACAGCAATACATCTCAGTCTCAGACAAATAGGACCGGCAACAAAATGTTGCACTATGAAGTGTTTTCTTTTTTGTTAGGGTTTTCACTATGGAGGGTTTTCTTTTTCTCTGTTTTTTTTCCTGTGTACTTCTGTGAATCTTGGGTTTCACACCCTTCTTGTATGCAAATGGTGCTGTTTCGGCTGCATCAGAAACAGCGCTTACCATGTGAACATCAGAAATAGAGGGAATGATGAAAGAGCCGTAGCTCCGTGGTAGAGCAGCTGCTTTGCATGCAGAAGGTCCCAGGTTCAATCTCCAATCGCATCTCCAGGTAGGGCTGAGAGAGACTCCTTGCCTAAAACCTTGGAGAGTCACTGCCAGTCAGCTTAGACAATAGCAAGCTAGATGGACAAATGGTCTGACTCTGTTCCCAGTGATGATGTTGTTTTCTCGCAGATGATGAAAGGCAGGATGAAAATGATGGGATGCCACTAGAAGGAGAAAACTGTCAGGACTTTGAAGGAACTATTTCAAAACAAGCGGAGCCAAAGGAATGTGAATCGGAAGAGCATAAGAATGAATTAATTGCTGCTCAGGGTGAAACAGCAGTCGAACCATCGATACACAAAGGAAAGAGACCGAGTGATAGATTGTTCCACGGCCTCAATAGGCATCAAAGAACCGACACAGGACAGGAACTATATGACTGCTCAGATTGTGGCAAAGTGTTTATTTCCAGAGCTGGCTTTATCATGCATATCAGAATCCATGGCCGAGAGAAGCCGTACGAATGCTCAGACTGCGGCAAAAACTTCAGACGGAGCTCCCACCTCAATAGCCATAGCAAAATCCATGCAGGAGTGAAGCCGTTCAAATGCTCGCACTGCGGGAAGGGGTTCAGCCGGGCCTCAAACCTTCTTTCGCATCAGAGAATGCACACAGGTGAGAAGCCGTATTCTTGCTCTTCCTGTAGCAAACAGTTTTGTGACAAATCGAGTCTGGTTAGACACGAGAGGCTTCATACCGGAGACAGGCCGTATAAATGCACTGTATGTGGGAAAAGCTTCAGCCAGAGCCATCATCTCATTACACACCAGAGAAGCCACACAGGCGAGAAACCGTACCAATGCCTGCTCTGCAACAAAAGCTTTTGCGATCGATCAACTTACATTAGACATCAGAAAAATCACATGGGAGAGAAAACATTTAAGTGCTCTGAGTGTGGGGAAAGTTTCAGCCGGAACAAGCACCTCATTAGGCATCAGAGCATTCATACGGCCAGGGAGCTGTATACGTGTTCAGACTGTGGCGAAAGCTTTTGCCGCAGATCAGGCCTAAAGATGCACCAGAAAATCCACACCGGGGAGAAACCATTTGAATGCCCAGATTGTGGGAAGAAATTCAATCGCAGCACAAACCTTGTCAGCCATCAGAGAATCCACACTGGAGAGAGACCCTATGGATGCCTTGAGTGCGGAAAAAGGTTCAATCGTAGGACACACCTTGTTAGCCATCAGAAGATCCACGGGCAACGGAAAGAAATTCCAGAAATGGTTAAAACAGAAGAAGAGCTTCCATCTGACGAAGGATATGTGCACCCATCTTTTATCATCACAAGAACCTTGTGAGGTAGGTAGGTTAGGCGGAGTGCTCTTGTGATCAGGTCCTGCTTGTGGACTTTCCATTGGCATCTGGTTGGCCAGAGTGAGAACAGGATTCTGGCCTCGATGGGCCACTAGCCTGATCCAGTGGGACATTCTTACGAGCTATCCTGACGAATAGTGACGGCACCAAGTTCACTCAGTGAGTTTCAGCTGAGCAGGAATTTGAATCCAGACCCCCTAAGTGCGGTGCTCTATACATTGCACCGTATCAGCTCTCAGCAATATAGATATAAAAGCTCTTTATTTTATAATGTACTTCTTTCCTTTGATTTTCAGTCATTTGTACATTACTGTTTGTGGTTCTTGTATACCTTTTTAAAAAGTACCACAAGAAATCCTGGACCCCAAAAAGCCCTGTTTGGGTTTTCTCTCTCATGTGAACCATTGCGTTGGAGAGACTGACTATGCCCACGGGCCCTGTTGCTACATCCACACCTCTGCTATCCTTGTGGTCTGTGAGTGGGTGGGAGATGTCTGTAGAAGGGCCATAGCTCACTGGTAGAGAATCTGCTTTGCATGCAGAAGGTCCCCAGTTCAACCCCTGGCATCTCTAGATAGGGCTGGGAACGTCCCCTGTCTGAAACCCTGGAGGGTCAGTGATCTGACTCTGTATGAGGCAGCGACACTGTGGAACCCCTCCATTCAGGGGTTGTAGCTCTTTGAAGGGTAAACTACACTTCCCAGGATTCTGTGGGGGGAGCCATGTACTGTAAAAGTATGGTGTGGATGTGACCAAAGACAGGGTGTGGAGAGAGAGGGAGAGACATAAAGAGGACATTTGGGCTTGGGGAATAGAGTGAAGAAATGTGGACGTATACATGATTAAAATAAATTCGTTCTCACACAGGGTTGGATCTGAAGAGACTGAAGATCACGGAGGTGGTTGCTAAACCGAATCAGGACCTGATCATATCTGCTTGTAGAGTGGATTGTGCTTTCCAGTGGAAATCGGAGGAGTTGCTGGTACACTTGCTCAGCCAGCGTGATCCTTTTCCCCTTGTGTTTATATCTCTCCCCTGCCGCCCTTCTCTCCCGTGTGAATGTGCTCCATCTTCCCCATACCTTTTTTTTTTTTTAAAGTATGCATCTCTTCATACCAATTGTGCTGTTTAAAAGAAAAATAGAAGAAAGAGTTGGAGGCTAATGAGTTAGGTGTTTATAGGCATATGTAGCTGCAATCCTGTGGGGATCCATAGTGGGTTTTGAATTAACATGCATAGACTGTAAAAATGGACTTTATGGTGATAGGGTGGTTACTTTTGTAAGGGAGTGGAATTAGATTCTTGATTATTTTGGTGTGTTTTTGATGTTCTTTTTATAGCAGAAATGAAAGGGATAAGTGGGGTGGTAGGGGGAATTAGTGATCAGCTGGATCAAAATAATTTGATTCATTAATTAAAATGGGTTCCAATATAGTCATGGAGGATGGGCTGATCAATAGCTGTTATTCAAGACAATAGAGACTTGTGGAATGTTCCTGTTCAGCATTGCAGCCCTCTCCCCAACAGGCACTTAGCATTTTGTTGTTACTGAGCATGCTCAGTCCTTATTGGGCTGTTCTGAGGTTTTTGTTTTCTTTTGGGTTTTTTTAACTTTTGCAAACCTTGGGCTCCCCCCCCCTCCCCGAGCATGCCAATACCTCCTTTTCTTTCACAGTGGTCCTCTTATGGATGCATAGCTCTGAGTCCTTGGCCCTGAGCTTGCTATTAGAGGTACTACTCACTAAGTGGAGCCTCCCTGTTTAGAAGCAGTATACCTCTGAATAGCTGTTGCTGATAATCAGCAGCAAGGAGGGGCTGTTGCCTTTGTGTCCGTCGTCCTCCTTGGCTTCCCAGCGGAGCTATTCTTGCAAGAATATGGAACACCTGGTTGCACGCACAAAGAAATGCTGCATAGGCTTGTGGGGAAAGAAAATGATGATAAAAACTGGCAGCAGTGATGGACAGAATATATCAGAGTTGCTGCTCTAAGGATGATGTAACCCCTTCAAAAAGGAATCTGCTATTGCCTTTGCTTTGTTATTCTTCAGTTACTTAAATTTCCCTGATCTTTTAACTAAAAATAAACTGAGTTTTTTTAAAAAAAGAATCGTATCTGAAAGGTTTTTGGGGGGGAGGGGAGTATGTTAATTTTGATCAGCTTTCTCCTTCTGTTTGTCTTACTTCAGGCTGGGGGTGCATCTGGGTGACTGCTGGGTTTTTCCAAAATGGGTGGGGGGAAGCTGTCAGCCCTTATGCCTTTCTTTGTCGGGTGAACTCTGCACAGCACCTAGTAGAGCAGTGGTGGGGAAACTTTGGCCTCTCCCAGTGTTGCTGAACTACACTTCCTATCATCCCTGGCCATTGGCCATGCTTGCTGGGGCCTATGGGAGTTGTAGTTCAGCAACATCTGGCCAAAGATTTCCTGCACCTGCTTTATTTGTATCCAGTAACTACAACTCCCATCAGCCCCAGCCAGCATGGCCAATGGTCAGGAATTATGGGAACTGTAGTCCATCAACACCTGGGGACCCTGAGGTTGGGAAAGGATGGTATAGAGTGAGGGGCTCTAACCCATACAGCTGGAAGGTGCTTGCTGCAAAGTGCTTTCCCTGTCCCTTTTTCCCTTTCCTTATTCCAGTTTCTTCTCACTCTGCCTAGCAACAGCTGATGAGGACAGGTGGGGAGAAAGCATCTTTTCTCATTGATCATAGTTTCTTGTGGCACTTTGCAGGACTGTTTCTTTTCCTACCCCTCTCCTTGCTTTACAGAACTGAGAATGTGGAGGCCTCTGTATCTTGGGATGCACCCTGAGGGAGCTTCTGTCCAGACAGCACCTCCTGCTCCTGGGAGTAGGTGCCATCTGGGGGACGGAGGGGCATCGGGATGCTCCAGTTGGTATCTCCAGTGGCTAAAATCCCATTTGCCAGGGAGATCAGGATTTGCACTCAGACCAATTGCCTGCTTGCATTTTGTGTAATGCGTTTTGCTTTGCATGCAAACATGGGGTGTGTGTGTGTGCGCGCATTAAATCAATGGAGCTACTTCTGATTTCTTGCAATGCATGACCTTGAGTCCCCCTAGAAAGCCAGGAGGAACAGGGAGCAGCATTGCCAGATGATAATCCCATAGAGGATCACCCCCACAAATCATCCCAGAGCCTGGACATTCTTGACCTTCTTTGCTCCACTTAGGGGCAATAGAGGTGGAGAAGAACAAGAGCCTTGGGAGAGAAGCTGGTTGCCTCCCCCATTTCATTCATTTCCCTTCTGGGAAGTTTCCCTTGTGACCTTTGATTTCCAGCACCCTTTGTCCCTTTCTGGCTATTTTTCACTTAATTTTTGCTGTCCGTTCTTTGTAACCCATTTTGTGTTGCTTCTCTTCTTCATAGGCTACCACCCTTTCGGGCTATTTTCCCCACCCCCCAAAAAAGCTTCAGTATGTTCCTTTGCCCTAATGTGGCACAATTTCCCAGATCCAACTCTATGAAATAAGGAAAACATATTTTGGGGGGAGGGAGAAGAGAAAGCCAAGCAAAGTGTGGGGAAGCAAGGGAGCTGCTTGGGAAAAGGAGGGGCAGCAACAAGATATTTTATTATCATTACATTTATATCCCACTGTTCCTCCAAGGAGCTCAAGGTGGTTCACATGATTCTCCTCCCTTATCCTCAACAACTCTGTGAGGTAGGTTAGGCTGAGAGACTGCAACTGGCCCAAGGTCACCCAGCAAGGTTAATAACTGAGTGGGGTTTTGAACCCTGGTGTCCCAGATCCTAGTCCAACACTAACCACTATACCTAGTAGTGGATCTGGAGCAAGAGCTTTTGAGTGTAAAACACCTTCCATATCATCTGTTCTTTTTTGCAGGCTAAGGGTTAAGAACGATGTCTTCCATACTGCCTGCTGAGAGAGAATCTAAGGGTTAAAGTGAGAGATAAGGAATTCCTAGACCAGGGGTTCCGAAAGAGTGGTGTACAAACTTCACTCAGGTGGTCCATAACATGTCTGTAAAAATACAATTAGAAATAATATGTTATCTACCACAGCATGTTCCAATTGCTATAATAGGCAGAAAACAATTAAGTGGTCCTCAAAGAACCTCAGCGATTCTTAAGTGGTCCATGGAGGAAAAAAGGTTGGGAACCATTGTCCTAGACAAGCACTTTAGAGCAGCCTTTGCCAACCTGGTGCCCTCCAGATGTTTTCGAGTACAACTCCCATCAGCTGTAGCAAAAAAAATCTGGAGAGCATCTGGTTGGCAAAAGCTGTCTTAGGTCACACTCACACTATACTTTCAAAGTGCTACTATATCACTTTAAACAGTCATGGCTTCCCCAAAGGATTCTGGGACAGTTTTGGAGACTGTTATTCCCTGCACAAAGATGAAGTTCCCAAAGTGATTTAACAATCGATCCTTCTCCCCAGGGAACTCTGGGAACTCCGAATGGAATAAGGGTCTCCTAACAACTCTCAGCACAAACTGCAGTTCCCAGGCTTCTTGGAGGAAAGCCATGACGTTTAAAGTGGAATAATGCTGCTTTAAATGTATAAGAATGTGAATTTAGATATAAAGTCTCTTCCCATGGCCTCTGACGGGATCTGGTGGGTGCAAAATGCTTTGCAGTGAAGGAAAGCCTTCAATGGTTCAGTGGTAGGAGGGAGGTCCAAAACGGGAAAGTGGGACAATGTTTTTATAAGTACCCAGATGGAGACAGAGGCTACATTCACACTGTACATTTATTCCACTTTAAACAGTGATGACTTCACCCAAAGTATGCTGGGAACTGTAGTTTGTGAAGGGTGCTGAGAGTTGTTAGGAGACTCCTAATCGCCCTGCAGACCTACAATTCCCAGAATCCCCTGGGAAGAGGGATTGATTGTTAAACCACTCAGGGAACTGTAGCTCTCTGAGAAGAACAGGAGCCTCCTAACAACTCTCGGCCCTCTTCCCAAACCACACTTCCGAGGATTCTTTGGGGAAAGCCATTAGTATTTAAAGTATTTATTTATTTATTTTATTTATTGAATTTATTAGTCACCCATCTGGCTGGTTGTCCAGCCACTCTGGGCGACGTACAAAATAGGCATACAAATACATTAGACATTAAAAATCTAAAAACGATGATAAAATCTAGTGGAATAATAGTGGAATAAATATCTGATGCGAATGTCGTCAGAGACAGACTGAACAGAAGCAAATGTCGAGAAGCAGCTGTGGATATAAAGAGGGCAGCTGTAGACTAAGGAAGAGAGAGGTCTCTCTGCCAACTTTTCATGCTAAGAGATCGTGGATTGTGCCATTCATAAAAAGAGCCCTGCTGGATCAAGCCAGTGGCCTATCTAGTCCCACTCCTGTTCTCACAGTGGCCAACCAGATGCCTCTGGATAGCCCACAAGCAAGACCCGAGCACAACAGCCACTCACCTTCCCTGTATTTTCAAGCAACTGGTATTCAGAAGCATGCAGCCTCTAAATGTGGAGGGAGAGCATAGCCATCACGACAAGTAGCCATTGATAGCCTTGTCCTCCATGGATCTGTCTAATTCATCCAAGTTGGTGGCCATCACTGCCTGTTGTTGGAACAAATTTCATAGCTAAACTTTGCACTGCCTGGAGAAGTACTTTCTTTTGTACTTGGGGTTCCTGCACAGCATCCGCTTCAGAGAGCATCGTTCTTCCCCTAGGCTAATCAAGGGGGGACTCAAAACCCTGTCCTGTGGAACTAGATGCTCTGAAGCTGGTTTCAAACTGGTTTTCATTAATAGAGTGGGAGGAGAGGGCATCTGACTAGGGTCCAAATTTAGGCAGCTCTTGAGAGGAGTAATTGAGGTAAGAAACGGGGGCAGGAGGAGGTGGTTTTAGGGTTGGACCACTGGCCAGGGTGCTGGGTCTCTTATGTGCCCTGTGACCAAGATGAAGGAGCCATGCCTGCAACCCCTAACTTCCATTTACCCTTGTGTCTGCCTTTACTTCAGAGGGAATATCTGCTTATTGGCCCAAATAGTTAAACTTTTGCTTGTAAAATACTTTCCAACTTTGAGAATATCGTTGTTTTCGCACACAGCAAGTTGTTGGCATTTCAGGGCTTAATTGGTTGCCAATTTGTTTCTGGGCTGAAGTTCTCACACTAGTGTTTAAGCCCTAAATGACTTTGGCCCCAAATACCTGAAAGACTGTCTCCTTCCCTACAGACCCTCACAGATGTTCAGAGCATTCCACCATCCTCAGAAGTTCAGTTGGCGTAGGCTTGGGAGAGAGCCTTCTCTGTGGGGGCCCCAGAGTTGTGGAATTCCCTTCTGTCAGAGGTCCATCTGGAACCTTAACGATAGTTTTTGCCATATGCTGAAGACACACCTCTTCAGTATACTTTTTTTTTGTGATTTGTGATTGTGATTTGTTTAAAACTTTTTAATGTTTCATTTCATATTGTTGTGACCTGGGACCTTAAGAGTGAAGGGCGGGTAAAAAAAATCAAATTAATAATCATATCAGCAGATGTTTGAGCAGTCCATCCATCAAGTGAGGAGTTGGCAGCAGAGCAAAAGGATCCTTCAACTTCACTTGAACAAAGATGAGGAGCAAGATTCAGCTGGCTGTGAAGCAGGAAGAGGCTCCAAGGTCAGTGAGGCCAGGAACGGTGCCGGATTTTAGGGACAGAGCAAAAGATCCTTGATGTAGACAAAGCCAGCCCAAATGTAGAGTGCTTGCACTTCATGCATTTCCACTGCCAGTAGTCTAGGAACCCTGAAGAGGTTTGCACCCTTCCCTTCTCTTTCTTTCTTACGTCATATGATCTGTTCAGATTACATGGCACAAGTAAATAACAAGGAGGAAAAACACAAGAGAACAATTCAAACTGGGATGATTGTGAAGTATAACCAAGCAGTTGCACTCTTATTTACATGGGCATTTGAAGAAAAAAAAAACTTAGGGACATGCTCAGTAAAATACAAGACTCTGCCTGATAAACAAATGGATAAGCAGCATCTCATCAGGGTGCCCAGGTAAACAAATTGAGAGAAAGTTAATTATACTATGTACTCAAATCAGAATAAATATCACAGTGTTAAGTACATGTATTAACATGTCACAGACTCCAATTTTACATTTATTTTATTTATTATTTATTTTATTTGTATCCCGCCCTTCCTCCCAGCAGGAGCCCAGGGCAGCAAACAAGGTACTAAAAACACTTAAAAATATCATAAAAACAAATCTTAAAATACATTAAGACAAAACAGTGTTAAAAACATTTTTAAAACTTTTTTAAAAGGTTAAAAACATTATTAAAACATATTAAGCAAATCTGACACAGAGACAGACTGGGATAGCTCTCAACTTAAAAGGCTTGTTGAAAAAGAAAAGTCTTCAAAAGGTGCCAAAAAGATAGCAGAGATGGCGCCTGCCTAATATGCAAAGGCTAGATGCTGCATGGGTATACTGGGTTGTATTTGGTGTTAGTCCTACTCAGAGTAGACCCGTGGCCAGCACTGTGATCAGCCAAGGGCTGAGGGTCCAGGAGCTACTTTTTTTACTAGGTGAATCTGTTTCCTCCTCCTTTCAGGGTCCGGTGACTTTTGAGGAGGTGGCTGTGCATTTCACAGAGGAGGAGTGGGTGCTCCTGGATCCAGGCTAGAGCGCTCTACGCAGGGAAGTCATGGAGGAGATTTGTAGGAATCTGGCCTCTCTAGGTAAGGTTTTCTCTTTGCTCTATAGCCCTGTTAGATCATACCAACAGTGCTATCTAGCCCAGCATGCTGTTCTCACAATGGCCAACTGGGTGCCTCTGGGAAGCCCACAAAGAAGTCACAAAGGTGGCTTCTTGTTTTGCTTTGCTCTGGTTTCCCAGCAGCTGGTGTTCAGGGGCATGTACCGCCTCTGATTCTGGAGGCTGCGCATGGGAATAGGGACTAATAGCCACTGACAGTCTTATCCTCCATGAATTGGTCTAATCCTCTTTTAAATGCACCTGAAGTTGGTGGCTGTCAGAGCATCTTAACAATAGTGAATTCCATAGTTGAATTGTGCGCTCTGTGGGAAAAGTCCTTCAGTTTGGTCTGTCCTAAATCTCCCACTATTCAGGTTCATTGATGGCCCTGCTTTCTAATATTATGAGATATTTATTTATTTGACAAAATTCATATACACTATGCTTGATTGTAGACAGAACTACTAAATGATTAAAAAAAAGACAGTTTAAAATAGTGGGTTTTTTTAAATCAGGCTATAATTAAAATCCAGCAGTAAGCTAAGAATGGTAGTTGAAAAAATAAAGGAAGGTTTATTACTACAAAGAGAAAAAAAAGTCTTATGACACTGCTTTCTTCCTAGAAAACAGTAAGGAATAGGGTGGGGAGCAGGAAGGCAGAATTTCCAGCCCGCCCAATGGCCCGCTTCTCTCCTGGCAACGCTCCATGTGCAAAGCATAGGAAGGGGGTGGCTGGGTGGGAATTAATCTGTTAGGCAAAACTGAATTCCCTTAGAAAATTGGAACAGGGACCAGTGTTGCAAAGAGGTGACGATCCCTTAGAGGGACCCCCATCACCCCGGAGTCTCAATGTTCTCGGGCTTCCTCGCTTAGACAAGGAACAGTGAAGGTGGGGGAAGAACAAGGTCCTTGGGACAGCCTGCCACACACCCCTTCATTCATCTTCTTCCCTGTCTCCAACTTTCCCTTATGACCTTTCCGGCTATTTCAATTTATTTTTTTTGCCCTCCATTTCCCCCCAACCCTTTTTGTGCTGCTTCTGGAACCCACTCATGCTCTCTGGCTGTTTCTGCCAGCTTCTGTTCCTGTGTTTTCTGCCCCCACCCCTGCAAAAGCTTCAACATCTTCCTCCTCCCTAATCTGGTGCAATGTAGTGATGGCCACCAATTTGGATGGGTTTAGAAGAGAACTAGACAACTTCTTGGTGGATAAGGCTGTATCAATGGAGATGAGCCATAATGGCTCTGTTTTCCCTCTGCTGATGGGCACGGTATGTGCCTCTGAAATGCCACTTGCTGGGAATCACAAGTGGGGAGAGTAGTGCTGTTGTGCTCATGTCCAGCTTGTGGGCTTCCCAGAAGAGGCATCTGGTTGGCCGCTGTGAGAACAGGTGGTCCTTTGGCCTGATCCAGCAGGGCTCTACTTATGTGCTTCCAGTCCCCAAGAGCTTGGAAATGTTACTTTTTTGAACTACAACTCCCATCAGCCCCACCCAGCATGGTAACTGGATTGGGCTGATGGGAGTTGTAGTTCAAAAAATAACTTTTCCAAGCTCTGCCAGATCCAGCTACTGTATATAATAGCAACATAGGGAGCTGTTTTATATGGAGTCAGATCCACTTGTCCATCTAGCTCAATATTGTCTACACCGACTGGTAGAGGCTCTATCTAGAGATGCTGGGAATGAACCTGGGACCTTCTGCATGCAAGGCAGATGCTCTACCCCTGAGCTAAGGCCCTTCACCTGAAAACAAATACAAGCCCAAGCTGTGATGGGATTACATGTATTTAAAATGAACTTGAAAACACAGAGAGCTGACTTTTACTGACTCAGACAGTTTAACTCAGTATTGTCTCCACTGACCGGCAGCAGCTCTCTAGGGTTTGAGGCAGGGAGTCTTTTTCCCAGCCCTACCTGCAGATGCTGGGGATTGAACCTGGAACTTTCTACATGAAAAGTAAGTGCTCTGCCACTTCAATAAGAAAAAGATCTTCAGTCACCAGATATATCTTACTAAACATCAAAGAGTTCACCCAGGAGAGAGCCCTATAAATGCTCAGACTATGGAAACAGTTTCTGTTACTGCAGAACCCTTAAAGAGCATCGAAGAATTCACACAAGCAAGAAGCCCTATAATTGCTTAGATTGTGGAAAGACTTTCCGTCATACAAGAGTATCAAAGAATTCACACAGGGAAGCCCTATAAATTCTCTGAGTGTGGAAACAGCTGCAGTCGGAGCTCAGACCTTGAAGAGCATCAAAGCATCCACACAAGCGAGAAGCCCTATAAATGCTCTGTGTGGAAACAGACCTTAAAAGGCATCAAAGAATTCATACTGGGGAGAAGTTATTCAAGTTTCAGAATGGGGAAAGAGCTTCTATCAGAGAACATTCCTTAAAATACATCAACTAATTCACACAGGCAAGAAGCCATCTAAATGTTCAGTGAGTGGTAAGTGCTTCAGTCATAATGGAATCCTTAAACAACATAAAAAAACCCACACAGGAGAGAAGCTCCATAAATGTTTTGAGTGTGGAAAGATGTTCAGATGAAGCACATACCTTAATAGACATCAAATGATCCACACGGGGAGAAATCCTGTAAATGCTTGGAATGTGGAAAGTGTTTCAGTACTGGTACATGCCTTAAAACACATAAAAAAAGCCACACGGGAGAAAACCTAAAATATTCCAATTGTAGAAAGCATTTCAGTTGCAATACACAATTTAAAACATATGAAATAATTCACACAGGCATGAAGCCCTATAAATGCTCTGACTGTGGAAGGCCGATTCAGTCCCATAAACAGGCCTGAACCCAGACTGGAAAGGGACAAGATAATCTGTTTCATCCAAGAGTACTTGCAATTGCTGCTCCACAACCCTCTCAATCACCTTCCCTGAAAAGGGGGTATTTGCGACCCAGCATTAGTTGTCACAAACCAATGGGTCCAGGGTGGGCTTTTTCAGGAGCGGTCAGATCACTATCTCTCTCAGGGAGGCTGAAACGTCTCTCCTGCAACAATGCATTGACTATACTCTGGATCCACTCGGTCAAACCCCCTCAGCAAGCTTTAATAAGCTAAGAAGTCAGTCAGTCAGTCAATCTTTATTGAGGTCATTGACCAAAACACAAATAAATACAAAAAGTATCTCTAAGAACAAAAGATAAAATATTAAAATATTAAAAGCTTGTCAGACGATATTAGTTTTCTGAAGTTCGTGATTTCCTTAAGTTTATAGTAATGGCACAAAATTTGGCAACCATTTCGGTTATGTATGGTGAGTTGTCCGCAAGTAAGTAATTTGCGTAGAAATCTTCGCTTCTTCCCGGTAGGTGAGTGATTAAAGGTGTAATTAACTGGTGCCTAGGTTCACAATAGTATGGGCAATAGAAAAGTACGTGGGTTAATGTCTCTACCACTCCCTCATCACAAGGGCACTTTCTATCGGAGTAAGGTATTTTATTAAATCTGCCTTCTAGTATTGCAGATGGTAGGCAGTTGAATCTTGTCATTGTGAATGCCTTGCGATGTTTCGGTAGGGATAAATTTGTTAAATATGGCATGGCAAGTTGAGGGTTAGTATTATAGATGTGTTTTTTAACAAGCATCCAGTGCTGTTGGAGATCTATATCATTAATACGTAGGAGGATGTGCTCCTTGGCTTTTATATGACCCATTTTCAGAATTTCCGGGATTGAGAAGCCTAGGTGGTTCAGCTTGTTAGTAATCATCTTATTCCATGGAGAGTGAAATTTGACATGTAGTGTCTGGGGTGCTAGACCAATTGGGCTGAACGTCAGTTTAAGCCATGTATTAATCCTGGGTATCCATACATGTGACTCTATAGAAGGAAGTCCAGCTTCTAGTCTTAACATGAAGCTGGGAACACGTGGGTACTGTGAGTATGGATCTAAGAAAGATATTTTGAACTACTTCTAAAGACCTAAATTTTTCACTAGTTAATACCTGGGAGCCATACAATAGCTGTGGGATTATTTTCGCTTTGAAAATTTTTATGGCTGCGATGGGGATTTGGCCTCCTTTGTTATAATAAAAAGATAATAAAGCCTTCATGGTTATTTTGGCATTAGAAACTACTTGTTTCACATGTAAAGACCACGAACCTGAGGCTTGGAAGGTCATTCCAAGGTATTTGTACACATTTACTTGTTCAATTTGATAGCCATTTATACGCCAAGTATGTTTTATTCTTTTATTAGTGAAGATCAGGGCCTTTGATTTTTCTTAGTTAATCGAAAGGGCTTCTTGTTTACAAAATAGGGCTACTGGAGACAGTAATCGCCTAAGACCAACCTGGGTTCTTGAGATCAGGACAATATCGTCCGCGTATAACAAAATAGGTCTAGCAGTCTCCATTAGACTGGGCGGGTGGGATGATATTTGCGATAATCTTTGAACTATTGGGTTGATATATATATTAAATAGTAATGGAGCAAGGATACATCCCTGTTTGACCCCTTTATAAGTGGGGATTGGGTTCGTTAGCTGCCCATTATTACTGCATCTGACTCTAAGGGATGTATTTTTATATAGGGCTCGTATAAGAGTCAGTAGGCGTGTATCGATGTTAGATTTAGCAAGCTTGTTCCAAAGCCTCTCTCTGGAGATAGAATCAAATGCTGTTTTTAGATCTATAAAGGCAGTATACAGCTCTCTCCTAGATTCACTTTTGTATTTATTAACAATGTTGGAGAATCAATGTGTGGTCTATAGTTGAGCGGCCTGTCCTAAATCCAGCTTGTTCTGGGGCCAGTATTTCATTTTGCTCCATCCATGAGATTAGCTTATCATAAAGATGTGCCGAGTATAATTTACTAACGATGTTTAGAAGGCTAATAGGACGAAAATTCGCTGGATCGTGCCTCGAGCCTTTTTTATGAATTGGAACAATTATTGCTGTGTCCCAGTCGCTAAGTATTTCCATTGAATAATCAATGTGCGTAAAAAGAGCAGCAAGCAAGGGGGCCCACCAATCTAAGTTTGATTTGAATAGTTCGGGTGGAATGTTATCCGAACCAGGGGCTTTATTATAAGCTAAGAAGGGCAAAGGTCGAGAGGGCACGTTGCTGGCCGCATTGTCACAAGCATCTTGTTCACGTCATCATGGCCACATCAACTGAAACGAATCCCAAGAAGTTGCAGCAGACATTGGACTGGACACCTCACTAGGGACTACAATAGATGTAGATGGGGCATCAAGATTGCTACGGAGGCAAGCAATTTTATCCTCAAAGTGCCTTGCAAACATTCACAGCGGGCCTCCAAAGGGTCTAAAACTCCATTTCCCTGAGCTGATGTCAACAGACCCCTGACAATACGGAAGCTCCACTGGACAGCTACTTGAGGATCTGATGGTGGCAGAGAAGTGGGCCGCCTTCGCCCTCAATGCCACACAGTACGCACATTTGTGATGTTTTACTTGTGCCTGATCAGCCTCACAGCACGTCTTTCGCCACTTGCGCTCTAGCTGTCATCCAGCCTGTTTTATTGCTCTTAGCTCACTGGTGTCCTAAGGTGCAAACTGGGTTCCACAATACCGGAGAGGGAGCTTGGGGGCAACTGGGTTCAGTTGGCATACACAAAACACATAAAATAACCCACATGGGAGAAGCCCTATAAATGCTCTTCCTTCCAAAGTTCAGTTGAAGTACACACCTTAAAACACACAACAGAATCCAGACGGGGAGAAGCCCTATAAATGCTCTTAGTGAGGGGAAAACTTTAGTTAGAGTGCACATTAAAACACATCAAAGAGTTCACCCAGACAAGAAGTCCTTTAAATGCTCCCTGTCTGGAAACAGCTTTAGTGATAGACATGCCTTTAAGAGACATCAAAAATGTGTATTGGTGAGAAGCCCTATAAATACACTGAGTGTGGAAAAAGTTTCTCCTATCTTACCTTATCTGGTATAAAAGAATCCACACAGGTAAGAAGTCGTATAAATGCTTAGAGTGTGGACTGAGTTTCTGTCAGAGCAGATACCTTAAGTCATTACCAAAATACACCCACAGGGGAATCCTGTAAGTCCCTGTGATGATTGAAATGTGGGAAGATCTTCAGATGGTGCGCAACTCTTCATTTTAAAAGATTCAAATTCAGAAGGATACACATAGAGCTCATTTGACCAATCAAGCCTTTTTTTTTTTTTCAATAATTTTTATTCAGATTTTCATAAAACATACAAGACAAAATCATAAAACATTCAAAGACAAAAAACAAAATCAAAAATAGTTAAACAAAAAGAAAAAAACAAAAAAAAAAAACAAAAATAAAAAATAGAGTAAAATATTGACTTCCCATTTGTCAAAGATCAAATCAGTTATAAGTCTATAATATATAACAATCCTGTCTCTTAAGTCATATTATAAAATCACTTTCCTCCAGTAGTTATCTTACTTAATCATCAAATCTCATAAACATTACTTTATTCTTTCCACAAAAAGTCAAAGAGAGGTTTCAATTCTTTAAGAAATATATCTATCAATTTTTTTTTCCAGATAAGCATATCGATTAATCCATCTCATTACTAATTATGATAATCTTGTTGTCATAACCATAGTCAAAATAAACATTTCAATTAATCCATCACATCAGAATCTGTTAGGTTCAGTAATTTCAGTAGCCATTGTTCTATTATCCCTATTAGTTCCATTTTCCATCTTCCATCTTCAGTAGTCTTGTTAAGTCCAGTAATTTCAGTATCCAATCTTCCATTATCAGTATTCCATAATAATCTTGCTGTCAAAGCCATAGTCATATAGTAAGAGTCTGATGGGAATTACCTCTATCCCAAATATTTTCTTGCCATCCATTCTGAATAGGTTGCTGAAATACTGCTGTAAAATCATATCTCTGTTCTTTTTTTCAAAATACACTGGGTCATCTCTTGAAAGTTTTTCCATTGTCACATGGCTGCAGTTAATTCCATAGATTTTCTCTATATTGGGCTCCATCACATCATTCCAGTCCAGAAGATTATCCATGCCATTGATAACTTTATCTCTAGAATCTTCATTAATTTCTTCAGAGATAACATTGAGTTCCAAACAATAGATTTTATTTCTAAAGTCCATAGACTCCAAATCTTGTTCCTGTTCCACGTTTGTTCCAATCTCCGGGATCTCCTCTCTCACAGGGACCCCTGTTCCAGTCTCCAGGGTCTCCTCTCTCACAGGGACCCCTGTTCCAGTCTCCAGGGTCTCCTCTCTCACAAGGACCCCTATGTCTTTAATCTCCTGTGTCTCCAAACAATAAATTTTGTTTCTAAAGTCCATAGACTCCAAATCTTTTTCCTGTTCCACGTTTGTTCCAATCTCCGGGGTCTCCTCTCTCACAGGGACCCCTTCCAGGGTCACCTCTCTCACAGGGACCCCTATATCTTTAATCTCCTGCTTCATTTTACTCAATTCAATTTTCAGCTCCTTACAACCCTGTCGCAGGTTTTGTTTCGTTATCTCAATCTCATCCATTATTTTCTGAAACATAGTTATTTCCAGCTTCTCAGCCACTTTCTTAATTGCCATTTTAAAAGAAAAATATAGGAAAACCACTTCTTATTTCAGCAACAATTGGGTTAATACTCCAAACTTGGTGACATCACAGTATAAACAGAGCAGACAGCCTTATCTCTCCATGCTTAAGTAAACAAAATGCAGTTCCCAGGATCGAAACAATTAATGGCGGTCGTCAGAAAACAGATTCGTCAAAATAAAATAGACCAAAAAGAGAGTAGTCTCAGACAATATAATATTCTTCAAAATAAAAATCTGGAATAGAAATCCCTCTTCTGTGTATATCTTTAGAATGCAAATCCAGGACAGCTTTTTGCAACAAAAACAGAGATAAGCTATTAATTAGTGAGTAGCAGAGAGAAGTTATGGCTCCCCAGTGAGATGTCAAAAACCGATCAATCTGGCAAATCTCTTTTAAACAGCAACAATTTAAGTCAAGTAAAAGAAAAATATAGAAAGAAGGGTGCTTGCCTGTTAGTGCGTTCTCTCTTAGAAGATAAGATGAACGTTCGCTTTTCCAGATAGAGCTTGTTGTTAAAAATCCGTCCCACCTTCGTCGGCTGGACCTCGTCCCATAAATTAATGAGATCTGGTCATCCCAACAAAAATAGGCTTTGAGGTTAATCTCTTCGTTTCTCCCTACCCGGGAGAAGTTTAATCAGTCAAAAAAAGAAAAAATCTGACTGATATATCTGAATAAGCTTCTTTTGAGGCAGGAGCCCGTCTCAAAAGCAGGCACAGGCTAAGTCACCCTTCCCGGAAGTCCGACCAATCAAGCCTTAATAAACAGAATTCACACAAGGGACCAACAGCCTAAGTGCTTAAATGTGGCAGGACTTTTCATCAGTGTTGTTGAATGTGGGCAACATGCTTCATTTGTACCCAACATTTTACAAGGTGTCTGAGCAGTTTAACAATTGGGCACCTGCCTGTTCGCCTGAGATGAATAAACTTTGTCTTCTAGTGACTATGTGAATCTAAATTGCCAGGAGGATAGATGGATGCAGTAGTAGCCGGTGAGACGGCACAGATGGAACACTGTTGCCCTCCTTGCACAATGTGCTGGGCTTGCCATGCCTTGCTTCTCGGTCTGCAGCAGTGTGACCCTCGCAGATTTGGAAGGCAAGAGGGCAATGGAGCCCCACCTGCATCGCCGCACTGACCACTATTGGGTTCTTGTGTACATCTGTTTGACCTAGAGTATTGTCCAAGCCAGGAGTGAGGAACTGTGGTTCTCCATATTATGTTGGGACTGCAGCCCCCATCATCCCTGACCATTGGCCATGTTGACTGGAGCTGAAGGGAGACAGGAGTCTGTCAACATCAGGATTGCTCTGCCACACATGTCTACTGTAAGCCACCCCTGCTGTATGTCAACAAGACTCTTTATTGGAGTTAACTGTTATATTTAGTTTGTTGCTTAAAATCCTGCTTTGGGGGCATTTTTGAGCTCCTCCTGTTGCCATCTTGGTACAGCAATTTCTAATTAAACAATGTGGTGTTGGATGCTTCTTTATCTACTTGTTTGTGAAGAACTATTCCTCAACCCTTCTTGCCCTTTGCCTGAGGCCACTGGAGCTTGAGGCAGGCTGATCTCTGGGGTCCCTACATTCATAAAAACACAGAGACTGTGTGCACAATTGTGCTTACAAGTACCTCCTATGATACCTGCAAAAGGTCTCTATAAATATCTCCTCAGAAATTAACAATGCTTGAATTCAAATAATTGCTCTTCCTGCTCAGTTTCTCTTTGCACTGGCTCAGCCTCTCCTACAATGACCACACCCTCTTAAACAAGCCCACACCCTCTTAAACAAGCCCACATTTCTTTGTGTGCCAGGATGGACAGCCTCCATCCCGTGCGCTCTGTAGAAAGGAGAGGTGAAAAAGCTGGTCTCTGTGAGCAAGTGTGGCAGTAGCTGATGTAGGAGTCTCACCACCACCATTTTGTGGTTCTGTCTCTGCTCTTTTAGATGTGGCAGCCATTTTGTGACTAGTCAAAATTCCAAATATGCCCATGGGCCCAAAAAGATTGGTAATCCCTGAATAAGGCTGCATACATGCCATACATTTAAAGCACTTCCCCCCCCCAGGAATCCTGGAAACCGTAGCTTACCTTCCACAGAGCTACAATTCTCAGCACCCTTAACAAACTAGAGTTCCCAGGATTCTTTGGGGAGATGTACTTTCAATGTATGGTGTATGTGTAGAGTGCAGCACCTATTAACCAGTATAACCAGTAGAGTCCAGTAGCGTTTTAGCTTGCTTATCAGTGCCAGTTGCCGACCGTAATAATAGACCATCAGCCAAGTCTTTAAGAAAACAAAACTTTACTGTTTTCACACCGTGCTCCGTCTCTTGCTCACCAACCAACTCTATAATGCTTTCCTATTACCCCCACACCTCTGTGTGCTCATTGAAGCCTTTTTATTGCTGCTTCACTTATCAGTTACAGCTGCAGCCTGACCTTGGGCATTTCTGCCAAGTGCTGTCCATTACCGGCTTCACTGTGTCTTTAACTCCTAACAGTCTTGTCTGGAACTGGCTGTGTTGCCCACCTAAGCCTGACAGTATGCACAGGCTAAAAGAATGGATGAAGAGAGGCTATTGTCAGGCTGGGCAACATCTGCTTTAAGTGTGTGTATGTGTGTGGGGGTTCCAGCCCAGGGGCCAAATGCAACTTGTCAGGCCTATATATTTGCCCTTGGAACTCTCCACAGGCCACAACTTTCACTGGCTTGTGTTTTTGTCTGGCTGGAATGTGTTTTTGAACTCCTAATTCCTCTTCCTTGCCTGGGTGGAGGATAGAGAGGGGTTTGTGAGTGTGTGTAGAAACTCATATACTGTTGCTGCTCTATCCGCTTTTGCCTCCGGCCCTGTCCACCACTAGCATGTGGCCCTCAGAAGGCTGCCCACAGGGGAATGTGGCTTTGGGCTGAAAACAGTTCCTTGCCATTGGCCTACAGGCTCCTACTTTCATTTGTCTTGTTTTATAGTTCTCTGATTGCCACTTGGGACCATTTGGCCACTTGCCTTTAGCTTTCTTCCTTGAAGCTGATCTGCCTAAGCAGCATCACGGTGTATCCTAAGCCAGGGGTTCCCAAACTGGCCCGTGAACCACCAGCAGCCCCATGAGCTTCATTCAGGTGGTCCGCAGCATGTCAGCATTAAATACTGATTTTTTCATTGTATTTTTATTGCTTCATTTATTCCATATATTGTATTTTATTGTGCTATAATGTGAATTCTGTGGAGAGCCTGGCTGGGAGTCCAGAGTCTGTGAGTTCAAATCCCCACTTGTGTCTTCTGGATGTCAAGGGCCAGCTAAAGATCACCCCCATAGTGAGTGGCTCAGGGTTATGTGCCCTGCCACCTGCGTAGCCGTGGGCAAACTGCATAGTCTGAAGGAGCCCAGTTGCCCCCAGCTGACAGTTGCAGACAAGGAAGGGGCTGGTTTGTGCAGCTGTGGCAAGCTGAGCAGGCCCTAGCCAGCTGGGGAGGACTAGCCTCAGAGGGAGGCAATGGGAAACCCCCTCTGAACATGGCTTACCATGAAATCCCTATTCACAGAGTCGCCATAAGTCGGGATCGACTTGAAGGCAGTCCATTTCCATTTTCAGAAAACAAAAACAGCCTGTTATACAAAGGTAAATGTTACATTCATTGCTCCAACCACTTTTGCCTCTGGCTGTGTGTGCCCACCAACAGCAAGTGGCCCGCAAGCTCAGAAAGGTTCTTGAACAACCCCCCCCCCCGTATTATTATGACAGAAGGAGCAAAGATGCAACTGTACTGGAGAACTTGTTTTGGCGGGTGAGGAGAGGTGTAGCATCTGACTACCTATCCAGACTAGCATCCTGTCCAAACAAGAGGCATCCAGATGCCAGTGGGAACCCCACACGCACCACATGAACCCAGTAGTCCTCTCCCACTAATGTTCTTCAGCATCTGGTAATAAGAGGGACATTGCCTCCAATACTGGAGGTAGGACGCAGCCATCACGACTAACAGCTGTCGATAGGACTTATTTCCCTTTGCATTTGTCTGGTCCCCAAGTAAAGCGATCTAAGTTGGAGGCCGTCAATGATGCCATAGGCGAAAGACCTTCTTTTTGTCTTTCCTACATCTCCCACCATTCCGCTTCCTTGGTTGACCCCATTGGGTTCTAGCAGTATGAAAGAGGGACCCAGGATACGGCTGATGTAATTTTTGCTGGGGGTTGGGGAGGGGAGTGCTAAGCCGACTCCTCGCCACTAAAACTGCTTCCGACCCAAGAACTGTATAGCTGAAGCAAGGCTGCTGGGGTGGACGGGGGGGGGGGGTGGCAAAACAGACTAGCAGGTGGTTACCTTTCTCCCCCCCCCCATTCTCTTTCTTTCTCAACCTGCCCAGCAACTGCTTTCGGACACGGGGAGGCGCTTTTCTCATTGGCTGAGCTTTCCCGCTCCATATTCCAGAGCTGCTGCCCACCGCTCTGAAAAGTGGAATGGAGTTACGCACGCGCGCACATCCGTCCCGGGCTTCGCGGATCCGTCCCGAGTGGTCTTCTCTCCCAGGTCGTGGTGGTGGTGGTGTAAGTGCCCTTCTGCTGGGTCGCTACTCCAGCGGTGAGTGTCTCCGGGGGTCTAAAGCCTCCCATTTGCAAGGGAGGGACCGGGAGGGTAGAATTTTCACGCAACCCAATCGCCGGCTTTCTCCTGGGAATTACATTTAGCCTCGCATGCAAAGTTAGGGAAAAAATGGATTAATGCCGCCCCTCCCCCTCCCCTCCGTTTGCATAAGAACACGAGAAGAGCCCTGTTGGATCCGGCCCGCGACCCACCTGGTTCAGCAGCCTGGTCTCACAGGAGCATCTGGCTGGCCACTGTGAAAACAGGATGCTGAACTAGATGGGCCACGGGCTGATCCAACAGGGCTCTCCGTGTGTTCCTGTGCAAAGGAAAGGGGCGTTCATCAACGAAGCCACTCTTAATGCCTTTTCACGCATGACTCAGAGCCCCGCAAGGCATAGACTGAATCCCTCAAGTAAGCAAAGATTATAGGGCTCCCGCATTACAAGATGATGATCTCTTGGAAGGGCCCCCCGCATCATCTCAAGAGCCTCGATGCGTTCAGGTTTGGTTTTTTGCTCAGACAAGGGATTGGGGGGGCGCCTTGGGAGAGCCAGACTGCCACCCCCATTCATTCACTGGTCCTCCCTCCTACCCACCCACCCATCATTTTCTTTTTCCTGGCCATTCCCCATTTTACCATCTTCCTACCTGAGAGACTCCACAGACCCAGCTTGAGGGAATAAGGAAAGTGAACCAGGCACTAACCAGCCTAAACAGAGGTGTGTGTGTGTGTGTGTGTGTGTGTGTGTAGACCACAAGGGAGGGTGGGAGCGGTGTTTCTAGGGGCCATTTGGGAGAGGGTGGGTAACTAGATGATTTTGACAAGGGTCACAATCAGGAGAAAGGCAGGCAAGTCATAGACTACGGATAACTCAGGGCATCACTGGAGGAAAAGGACAGAGAAATCCTGGACAGGGAATCTGGAGCAAGAGTTCTGAGTGTAAAACACCTTCCCTGCAACAAGATATGCCTATTCTCTTGCAGGGCAAAGGATGCAGAGGGGGCTTCTCCATTCTGCCTGGCGAGAAGCAATCTTAAGAGTTAAACTGAGAAAGAAGAGATTCCTAGACAAAAATCTAGAGACAAAAGGGGGGGGGAGTAAGTGCTTATTTACCAAGTACTTGAGAGGTAGTGATGACCACCAACTTGGATGGCTTAAAAAGATGATGATGATGAATTGCATTTATGTCCCACTTTTTCTCCAACTAGGTCAAGGTGGCATACACGGTTCTCCTTCTCCTCATTTAATCCCCACAACAACCCTGTGAGGAAGGTTAGGCTGAGAGGCAACAGGTGACCCAAGGTCACTAAGTGAGGACCAGAAAAGAACAGAATGGTTTCAGAGAAAGAGGTGGATCCCACAAAACAAAATACCTTAACTATCAAAGGTATACAGGTGCATCTTCAGCATACATCAAAGGCTGTACAACATTGTTTCTCAAGCTTTTTTTTAAACCCATGACCCCTGTTATTGTTATGTGCCTTCAAGTCGATTACGACTTATGGCGACCCTATGAATCAGTGACCTCCAAGAGCATCAGTCATGAACCACCCTGTTCAGATCTTGTAAGTTCAGGTCTGTGGCTTCCTTTATGGAATCAATCCATCTCTTGTTTGGCCTTCCTTTTTTTCTGCTCCCTTCTGTTTTTCCCAGCATTATTGTCTTTTCTAGTGAATCATGTCTTCTCATGATGTGTCCAAAGTATGATAGCCTCAGTTTCATCATTTTAGCTTCTAGTGACAGTGCTGGTTTAATTTGTTGTAACACCCAATAATTGGTCTTTTTCGCAGTCCATGGTATGTGCAAAGCTCTCCTCCAACACCACATTTCAAATGAGTTGATTTTTCTCTTACCCGCTTTTTTCACTGTCCAACTTTCACATCCATATATAGGGAATGGGAATACCATGGTCTGAATGATCCTGACTTTAGTGTTCAGTGATACATCTTTGCATTTGAGGACCTTTTCTAGTTCTCTCATAGCTGCCCTCCCCAGTCCTAGCCTTCTTCTGATTTCTTGGCTATTGTCTCCATTTTGGTTAATGACTGTGTTGAGGTATTGATAATCCTTGACAAGTTCCATGTCCCGCTTTCAAATCTGGCTCCCCTATTAATGGGGCTGTGCAGATGTGATGACGTGTAGATCACGTAATAAGCTGTGTGTGATCTCATCTTCCGTACATAACATTTCATACTTTTATATCTTGATATTGTTAATTTCTTACTTAGTTGACTTTCAGGCATCTCTTGAAGATCTGTATACATACATAGGCCTACGTAACTGTTTATATTTTTTTGATCAGCCAGTAATTTTTTAAAAAATGCTCACTCCCCCCCACCCGAGATCTTTCTACACCCCCTCCCCCGTTGAGAAACATTGCTAAGCAAAAATGATGCTAGACACACCTCTATGGGGAGGGAGTTCCACAGTCTGGGGACTGCCACAAAGAGACACGGTTGATGGAGGGGGAGGGGAAAAAGGGAGTCTGGATTAGGCAACTATTTATTTCATTTATGAATTACTTCCAGTGATGCATCTCACAGCAACTGCATACAGAAACAATTACATATATTTATTTATTTTTATTTTTACGGTTTATTTCTATGCCACCTTTTGGCCAAAAGGCCCTTTAACAAATATGTGTATACCACTTGATAGTAATAAAACCTCAAAGTGGTTGCCAAAAAAGTATGTATAAAACAATAGCATATAGAAAAAGCTGTTTCAAATCTAAAACAGATGGCTGGGAATTTAAAAAAAAACTTGCTTAGAAGACTTGTTGAAAAGAGTCATAGTACGAGGGGAAACCAAGGGAAGGTTGTTAGGGACGGAACAGCAGTCAAAGTGCAGTGTGCCTTATCTAGGCTTTGATCTGTGGGGCTGAGGAGGAGCCCCCACTCTGCGGCCTAGTTTCTCCTTGGCTTTTGTGTGCCTTTCCTAAGAAAAGAGATCCTCGTTTATGTTCTTCCACGTTGTTGTTGTTGTTATTATCATTATTTATTAAATCTATGCCCCTCCCTTCCTCCTAGTAGGAGCCCATGGCAGCAACAAAAACACTAAAACAGTCTAAAACATCTTAAAAATAGACTTTAAAATATATTAAAACAAAACATCTTTTTAAAAAAGCTTTAAAAGCAATTCCGACACAGATGCAGACATTACAACATTACCAGTTGTTGCCTTTGCAGGGCTCAATAGCCTCACACCTTTGAGCAGTCTGCGCCTTGAGACAGAAATTGGCATCAAAGGGATCCTGTTTAAGCCTTCCTTTGGGGACAAAGTGAAGATGGAGGAGGAGGATTCAGCTGCCTGCAAAGCAGAAAGGGGCAAAGAGGTGAACAAAGCTGGGAGCAGTGGAGGATTCTGTGAGAAAGTGGTGCAGAAGACCCTTTGCGTAGACACAGCCAGCTCAGATGTACTGTGCCAAAGCTTCATATGTTACTGCTACCAGAAGTCCAAGAAGCCCAGAAAGGTTTGCAGCCTTTTTTTTAACCTACCTCTCTTTCTTCCAGCCTTATGAACCTTTGACCTAACGCGAATAACAAGAGGGAAAAAACAAGAAAGGGAAACTTACAGTTTCTCCACTTTGACTAGTACAAGGCATCACTGAGTTCTTATGCACATAGCAACTAAAAAAAAAGTTCCCCCCCCGCTCCGTAACATCATCATTAATTGATTAATTCATTGTCTACACTGCTTAATGCCAAAATAAGCTTCTAAGCACCTTACAAGTACACAAACCAATGATGCAAACATTAAAATGTAAACGTACATACTTAAAATATGCAATAAGGAAATCCCACTCAAAAATCGCAGCAGTTGAATCTGGAGATGCAGATCAAGAAAGCAAGGGAATGCTTGTGTAAACAGGTGCATCTTCCAAAGCCAGGGACAGCCTGGGCACTGCTCACACTTGCGCATCTTCTTGCCTTGGGGAACAGACAGAGTTCAGTGGCAGAGAATCTGCTTTGCATGCAGAAGGTCCCAGGTTCAGTTCCTGGCAACTTCAGGCAGGTTTGGGCAAGACCCCATGCCTGAAACCTTGTAGACTGTACTGAGCTACATGGACCAATGGTCTGACTCTGCGAAAAGTAGCTTCCTGTGTGCCTATGTTTTTTCCTTCTGTGACAGGAGAAGCTTTGGGCTCCATTTATGAAGCTTTGGACCATGCAGAGAACCTCCAACCACCTCATCTTTGCCATCTTCTTGAATCGATACTCTTGTCTACCAGGTGAACACGTTTCCTTCTTCTTTCAGGTCCCAGTGACCTTTGAGGAGGTGGCTGTGCATTTCACAGAGGAGGAGTGGGTGCTCCTGGATCCAGGCCAGAAGGCTCTACACAGCGAAGTCATGGAGGAGACCTGTAGGAATCTGGTCTCTGTAGGTAAGACTCCCTCTTTGCCTTGTAATGTAAGCCGAGCCCTGTTGATTGGACCAAAGCCCCATCCAGTCCAGTATCCTGGGTTCCTACACAGTGGCTGACTAGATGCTTTTGGGGAGCTCACAAGCAGGATAAGAGGACATTGTTCCTCAGACAGTTGTTCAGAAGCATGCTGACTTTGATTCTGGAGGTATCAATAGCTGTCACAACTAGCAACCATTGATATCCTCCATGAATTTATCTAACCCTCTTTTTAAGCCAATAACTTGGTGCCCATCACAATAACAAGTGGTAGCAAGTTCCATCAACTATGCATTGTGTCAGTAGTCCTCAAGCTTTTCCAACCCAAGCCCCACCTTTGACCCAAACATGCCTTTGTGGACTCATCTCGTTAGTTGTTTTTTTTTACCATATATTTGTATGGTGGTAGTACTGCTGTGGCAATCCACCTCAGATCAAGCTGTGATCCTGTAGTGGGTCCTGACCCACCGGTTGTAAACCAGTGCATTGTGTGATGAAGTTCTTCCCTTTTGTCTATCCTGAATCTACAGTTTACAGTCTAAAACTGGGCACAGGGGAAACGGAGGGAAGTGGAGGCAGGAATAAACAGGGGAGTGAGGTGCAGTTGTTTCAGTTATACCTTGCTTAGGCTTGGTTATACGCCGCACTACACCAGGGTTTGGAGACAAAGGTTTAAGATGACCAGTTTATTGAGCATTCATCCTGATTTGTTTCTGGAGAGATCAGATGACATTGACTGTTTATACAGCAATCCTGATTTATAGTTGCAGGGAAGTTAGACAGCATTACATCAAGCGTCATCCCACGCTTTTCAATGCCTTTTCCCATCTCTTTCCTTACTGCAAAAAAGTCCGATCTTTTGGGGAAGTGAGTTTGTTGAGCAGGAGCTCCAAATCAGGTTTAATGGCGCAACCTGAATTTGCCAAGACACAATTGAATCCCACCCCAAAATAGTAACAGTCTGGAAGTGCCTTAGGAGGGCTGTGCACGGGTTTCATGGACTGAAAGGAAGTAAGAGATGGTTATGTTCAGGGCTGCGTGCACACCACACATTTAAAGCACACCCCGCTGCTGCCGCCCCAAGAATCCTGGGAACTGTAGTTTGTTGAGTGTGCGAGGAGTTGTAGCTCTGTGAGGGGTAAACTACAGTTCCCAGGATTTGGGGGGAAAGTCACGCGTGTGTGAATTCAGCCTAAGTCTCTTCAATCTTCTCCTTGACCATCACTTTAGCCATTCCTACGTATATCATTCCTTGCAAATGTATTCATCTATACACATACACGGGGAAATGAAAAATAGATAAGAAATAGTACTGGTGAAAAATCAAATTGAAACAGATTTGGCATCAAATTGTGGACTGCAGAACAAATTATGCAGAGAACACCTTATAAGAACACAAGTAGAGCCCTGTAGCTGGTTCAGGCCATTGGCCCATCTTAATCCAACACCTTGTTCTTGTGTTGTCCAACCAGATGCCCCTGGGAAACGCACCAGCAGGACCTAAGCACAGTGCCACTCTCCCTGCTTGTAATTCCTAGCAGTGGTATTCAGAGGCATCCTGCCTCCGACACTGGAGGGTCTCCCATAGCGAGACCCTGACAAAATGTATTCACCTTCCTTGCAGCTGCCTCATTCTCCTTTTATGCCCCATTAAAACCTTTGTCGCCCTGATCTGCGGTACGCGTTCTATCTGAGCTTCAGTTGTTGTGGTTTTGAACAACCCCAAAACAAATCTGGACAGATCTGACCCACAACTTTCCTTTCCCCCTCCTTTTCCCCCCTTTTGAAGTCAAACATAACTGTGTTAGACTTTCTTGGCAATTGTCCACTTGCATTTATGTTGAATTTGATAGCACTGTGGTAACTGCTTCCAAACTGGTTCAACAATACTTATCTCACACCAGGTCCTGGGCAGGAGCAGCTATCAGGGAGGGTTGCAACCATGGACATGGCCTCCCAGCGGTGCTGCCATTACCCTGTACCAGGAGAGTGAAAGGGTGGAGCAAGGCAGCAGCGAGGTCAGAGCAGTTCAGGTGCACCAGCAGAGCCAAACTAGCACTCCCACAGGAGCATCCCAACTGCCCTGATCTTGCTACCACCCTACCCTCTCTCCATCCCGGTACAAGGTAGCAAGGGTGTTATCAGGAGGCCAGGTCTGTGGTGACGCCTCTCCCCGCCAGCTGGTCTTGGCCGCCAATTAGGATTAAGTCTAGAGTTGCCTTCCCTCTAGTTGTTTCCAGGACCAACAATTTTTATTACTAATTAATAAAATTTATATCCCACCCTTCTTCCCAGGTTGCCCAGAGCAACAAACGCATACAATGAAAACATCTAGAAACAATTCCAATACAGATGCAGACTGGGATAAGGTCTCTACTTAAAAGTCTTGTTGGAAGAGGAAGGTTTTCAGTAGGTGCCAAAAAGACAACAAAGATGGTCCCTGTCTAATACTGTATTTAATGGGAGGGAATTCCAACGGGCATGTGCCACCACACTAAAGGCCTGATTCCTATATTGTGTGGAATGGACCTTCTGATGAGATGATATCCGCAGGAGGCCCTCACCTGCAGAATGCAGTGATTGACTGGATATATAAGAAGTGAGATGATCTTTCAGGTGTTCTGGGGCACAGACAGTCATTTGGGATATCTAGAAATTTTACCCTAAACAACTCTTGCTTATTTATATAGCAGCCTCACTGTAAATGCCACAGGTCCTTGCTCTAAGGAGCTTGCTATCTAAAATTTGACAGAATAGTAGAGGAACGATGAGCTTGAATCCTGGAAAGATGGGGGCCTTCTGGGTGGGTGGTTCCTGTGTCTGGGAGATAGGCTAGTTGCCTGTCCTAGATAGGGTTGCACTCCCTCTGAAGGAGCAGGTACACTGTTTGGGGTATTCCTTGATCCATCTCTAGAGACTCACGTGAGCTCTGTGGCCAGGAGTGCTTTCTGCCAACTTTGTCTGGTACACCAACTGCGACCATTCCTGGACCGTGATAGCCTGACCACAGTGGTCCATGCATTGGTAACCTCAAGACTTGGTAACTGTAATGTGCTTTACCTGGGGCTGCCCTTGTATCTGGTCCAGAAGCTGCAACTAGTGCAAAATGCAGTGGCCAGACTGCTTACAGGAGCAGATTACTGGCAACAGGTTCAAGGTAATTCACAAAGCCCTAAACAACTTGGTCCCAAAGTACCTTAAGGACAGTGTGACTCCCTATGTTTCATCTCAATCACTGAGATACTCTGATGGGGCACTTTTGATGGTTCTCCCCCACCCCTAAGGTTTGGTTAACCTCCACCAGGGACTGAGTCTTCAGTGTGGCAGGCCCTGCCCTATGAAACTCCCTACCATGGTTCGGCAGGAACCATCCCTCCCTTCTTTCAGGCATCTCTTGAAAACTGAACTTTTTAGACAGGCCTTTTAACATGATTTTTTCCCCAACCAGTGCAGTATTTATTGATGCTTCTATTATTGCTTCTGATGATGTTTTTATTGGGTTTTAAATTTTATTATGTCTTTGTGGGCATGAGGAGGCTTCAGACAGGCTGGTCCTGAATCTCTAAATGTTTTTGATAATAGAGCCAAAAGTAATTTCTCTATTTCTGTCTTCTTTAAAAGGACTTCCAGGTCACAGTTCTGACCTCATCTTCTGGCAGGTGAAAGGGGAAGATCCATGTGTTGAGGGTTCTGAGGAAGGCCAGAGACCAGCAGTCTCCCAGTGCAAAAAGAATTTCAGTGATAGCAGAAGCCTTAAAGAACATCTAAGAATTCACAGAGACTGGAAACCAAATAAATGCTCAAATTGTGAACATATTTTCAGGTATTGCACAACCTTTAAAACACACCAAAGAACCCTCACAGGAGAGAAGCCCTATAAATGCTCTGAGTGTGGGAAGAGTTTCAGTGACAGAAAAACGCATAAACTGCACCAGAGAGTCCACACAGGAGAGAAGCCTTATATATGCTCAGACTGTGGAAAGAGTTTGTTTAGTAGCGGAAACCTTAAACGACATCAAAGAATCCACACAGGAGAGAAGCCCTATAAATGTTCAGACTGTGGAAAGAGTTTCATTACCAGCGGAATCCTTAAACAGCATCAAAGAACACACACAGGAGAGAAGCCCTATAAATGCTCAGACTGTGGAAAGAGTTTCAGTGATAGAAAAACTCATGAAGTGCATCAAAGAATCCACACAGGAGAGAAGCCCTATATATGCTCAGACTGTGGAAAGAGTTTGTTTAGTAGCGGAAACCTTAAACGGCATCAAAGAACACACACAGGTGAGAAGCCCTATATATGCTCAGATTGTGGAAAGAATTTCAGTGATAGAAAAACTCATGAAGTGCATCAAAGAATCCACACAGGAGAGAAGCCCTATATATGCTCAGATTGTGGAAAGGGTTTCATTAGTAGCGGAATCCTTAAACGGCATCAAAGAACACACACAGGAGAGAAGCCCTATAAATGTTCAGACTGTGGAAAGAGTTTGTTTAGTAGCGGAAACCTTAAACGGCATCAAAGAATCCACACAGGAGAGAAGCCCTATATATGCTCAGATTGTGGAAAGAGTTTCATTACCAGCGGAATCCTTAAACAGCATCAAAGAACACACACAGGAGAGAAGCCCTATAAATGTTCAGACTGTGGAAAGAGTTTCAGTGATAGAAAAACTCATGAAGTGCATCAAAGAATCCACACAGGAGAGAAGCCTTATATATGCTCAGACTGTGGAAAGAGTTTGTTTAGTAGCAGAAACCTTAAACGGCATCAAAGAACACACACAGGTGAGAAGCCCTATAAATGCTCTGAGTGTGGAAAGAGTTTCAGTGATAGAAAAACTCATGAAGTGCATCAAAGAATCCACACAGGAGAGAAGCCCTATATATGCTCAGATTGTGGAAAGTGTTTCATTGCCAGCAGAATCCTTAAACAGCATCAAAGGATCCACACGGGAGAGAAACCCTATAAATGCACTGAGTGTGGGAAGAGTTTCAGTGATAGAAAAACGTGTAAACTGCATCAAAGAATCCACACAGGAGAGAAGCCTTATATATGCTCAGACTGTGGAAAGAGTTTCATTAGTAGTGGAATCCTTAAACGACATCAAAGAATCCACACAGGAGAGAAGCCCTATAAATGTTCAGACTGTGGAAAGAGTTTCATTACTAGCGGAATCCTTAAACGGCATCAAAGAACTCACACAGGAGAGAAGCCCTATAAATGCTCTGAGTGTGGAAAGTCCTTCAGTCGGAGCACACACTACAAAAGACATCAAAGAATCCACACAGGTGAGAAGCCCTATAAATGCTCTGAGTGTGGAAAGTGTTTTAATCAGAGTGCAAGCCTTAAATCACATGAAAGAATCCACACAGGTGAGAAGCCCTATAAATGTTCTGAATGTGGAAAATGTTTTACTCAGAGCACAAGCCTTAGATCACATAGAAGACTCCACACAGGTGAGAAGCTGTATAAATGCTCTGAGTGTGGGAAGTGTTTTAATCAGAGTGCAAGCCTTAAATCACATGAAAGAATCCACACAGGTGAGAAGCCCTATAAATGTTCTAAATGTGGAAAAAGTTTTACTCAGAGCGCAAGCCTTAGATCACATGGAAGAATTCACACAGGTGAAAAGCTGTATAAATGCTCTGAGATGGAAAGTGTTTTAATCAGAGTACAAGCCTTAAATCACATGAAGAGTCCACATGGATGAGAAGCCCTATGAATGTTCTAAGTGGAAAATGTTTTAGAGTACAAGCCTTGGATCACATGGAAGAATTCACACAGATGAGAAGCCCTGTAAATGTTCTGAGTGTGGCAAGAGTTTTAGTCATCACATAACTCTTAAATCACATCAAGGGACACACAAGAGAAGTTCTATAAATGCACTGATTGTGGAAAGAGCGTCTGTCGCAGCAGTTACCTTACCTAGCATAAAAGAATCCACACAGGCGAGAAACCATATAAATGCTTAGAGTGTGGAATGAGTTTTTATCAGAGCAAATGCCATAAGTCACATCAAACTGCACACAGAAGAATCCTGTAAACCTCAATGATGATTGAAATATAGGAAAGCCTTCAGGTGAAGCCCACATCTTTTTTTAAAAAAAAATAAACTCAGGAGGAAGTATATAGATAAAGTTTATTCCAGGGATAGCCAATGTGATGTCCAGCAGATGTTGTTGGACACCAGCTTCCATCAGCCCCAGTCAATATGATCAATGGTCAAGTATGGTGGGAGTTGTAGTTCAATAGCATCTGGAGGGCACCAAGTTGGCTACTCCTAGTTTATTCCAACAATCAAACTTTAACAACCAACCAATAATTCACACAAGGGACCAAGTGTAAAAATGATCAAAATGTCACATCAAAGAATTCATGCTGTGAGGAATCCTGTCAATCATAGTAATGATGGCAGTGGGGAAAGATCTTCAGCTGGAGCACACCCCTTTAAGTTAAAAGATCCAAGATCAGGAGGAAGTATGTAAACACAACCAGTCAAACCATATTCGCCTTCTCCATACTGTGCATAATGGTTTACACCTTGATCATCTCCTTCCCTTAGCTGCCTTTTTGTATTAGTTGGACTCTAACTCCCATCATCCCTATCGGTGGGCTGGGGCTAATGGAAGATGGTGTCACATCTGGAAGTCAGAGCTTCTCCATTCCTGGCTTTAGAACATTGTCCCTTCAAAATTGGCCTACAGTCCTCACAAGAAAACATCTTGCAGCGTGGACTGATTGCAACCTAAACTGCTCTTTAGGCTACAATCCTGTACCCATTTACCCAGGAGTAAGCCCTATTAAAACCAATGGGATTTAAATAGACTTGTATAGAATTGCAGTTTTATAATAAGTCAAATAAAATAGCAAGTCAGATCTGAGTTGATCCACAGCTGCGGAAAATGTTCTGCAATCCTTTAGGCTGCAATCCTGTACTCACTTTGTCAACGGTAAGTGCCACTGAAATAACAGGAAATAGTTTTGAATAGAAATGTACAGGATTGTGCTTTTATTGATCCTCCACCCCAAAATCATTCACTTTGGGCTTTTGAAATATTTATGTATCACATTAAATTGGCATTTTTTTTTTAAGTTGATTAAATTTTAAGTCATATCAACGATAGTCACATATTCGTTGATTTTTAGCAGGGGAAAATGTTCCAGTTCATAACATGCAGGAGATCCCACATCACTGGTGTTCATGTACTATAGTGGTTGCTAAGTGTGCACTGTGTATATAGAGCCAATGAGGATCATAAAAGAAGCCCTTTTTTGTGTAATTGGGAGCACAATCCATCCCACATGGGCACAGCCCCACGTGTGGGGAAGGGATTGACTTCGAGCTTCCTTCTTGTGCCAGCAATTCCTTTCAACAGGTGGGTGTCAGGGGAGGGATCCATAAAACGAGCGCTGTTGGATCAGACCAAAGGCCCATCTAGTCCACCCTCCTGTTTCCCACAGGGGCCAACCAGATGCCTATAGGAAGCCCACAAGCAGGACATGAGTACAATTGCACTCCCCCTCATGTTCCCCAGCAACCAGTATTTAGATATACACTGTCTCTGGTCCTGGAGCAGTAGCCTTACCCTCCTTGAATTTTTCTACAATTGTAGGGCAGTGACCTGAAAACGGGCATGTTCTGCTGTAGCTCCTGTACTGTGGGGCGCCCTTCCCTCTGCCATATTGAAGCAGCAACCATCGGCTGTGTCAGATGTCTTATGAAGACTTATCTTTTTGCCCAGACTTTCCCTTACCCTGTTTTATGTGTTAGAATAAATGTTACATGTTTTTCTATTGCTGTTTTACTGGTTTTAGATTGTGTTTTAATTATACTTTGTTTTTTAGACTCAACACTGCTCAGAGATTTTTGAAATGTGAAGCCATTTATACGTGCTTATAAATAATAAATGAATAATCCTCATTTGAAGCCATCCAAATTGAGGCAAAACTGGCGGCAAGTTCCTTTGTTTAATTGTGTGCTACATGAAGAATGTCCATTGTCTGTCCAAGCATTTCCCAGACTGGGTCACAAGTGGGTCACAGGCCTTATAAGTAAACCCAAAATAATTATTGCTTGTAGTCCTTAAGTGGCGTGTTGAATACCCCTTACAATGTTTGGGTTTGCTGGCATATTTATTGTATTTTTATTTATTTATTAGATTTATATCCTGCTCTTCCTCCCAGTAGGAGCCCAGGGCAGCAAACAAAAGCACTAACAACACTAAAACGTCATAAAAACAGATGTTAAAATATATTACAACAAAACATCCTTTAAAACATTAAAAGACATCGTTTAAAACACCTTTAAAAAAAAAAAAGCTTTCAAAATGTATTAAAAAGTAATTCCAACACAGGCTGGGATAAGGTCTCTACTTGAGAGGCTTGTTGTGTTGATGCTTGTAACTGAAAGTTTGAAAGGCTTGAGTCTTACATTTTAACACTTGGGAACTGCTCTGATGGCTGATGACAGAAAACCTAAGGTACAAAATTCATGTGACAGTAAATCAGTGGGTCACCATAGCAAGTAAATTTGGACTTGTGGGTCATCATACTAAAACCTTTGGGGACCACTGGCCTATTCCCCCAATTCAGCTTCATTGGAAGACCCCAAAGGATTTTAATATTATGGGGGGGGATCTCAGGCAGGGGGGAGCTGATTTGCATTTCCTGTACATGGGTTTCTCTATGTCCCTTTCTGATATGAGGGTTTGTTCTGTCTGTTACGTGCCAACTTTGAAATGCCTGCCCTGAAATGGCTTGCCTGGTGCCCTCACTTGTCAGGCCAAGTCATTTTTCATTTCCCAAGGAAATTGACAGCAGAATCCTAAGCAAGTCTACTTACAAGTTATGTCCCATTAGTTTCAATGGAGCTTGCTTCCAGGTAAGTAGGCATGGAATCACAGCCTTCTCGCTATTAGTTTGCTTTGGGGTTTTATCTTTGGTTTTTATCATTGATCTGCTTTTCCTTGCATTGCTTGTTTTTATGCTTTGAAAAGCATAATTGGTGAAAAGTGGAGCATAAAGGAAAGAATAAATAAATAAATATGCAGGTAGCCACTCTTTTCCCTCAACATCCCAGTACAAACTTCTTCATACTTAACGGGCAACTGAAGGGATGCAGGGCCAGCCTTACCATTGAACAGAGTGAGACAGTCACCTCAGTAAGCTGATTTTTGGGTATCATGAAAGGGCAATAAACTGCTAGCGTCCTGAATGTATTCGTGTATTTGGACTGCCAGCGAGGGAAAGGTGCTTGTGGGATTTTCTATCTCAAGTGCCAAAATAAATTTGGTGAGCCTTCAGTCCTGTGCAACTTGACTTGAGATTGGGGGTGCCATTTGCTGTTATATCCCAGGCCACAAAATAGATTGGGTCAGCTCTGGAGTCCTATAATGTCACAAAAAAGCACAAAATCATTAGTTATTTAATTATTAATGTCTTTTAGTTATTTAATGTTTTGACTCCCAGGAATAGATGCTTGTGGGATTTTCCACCTTGGGTGCCAGAATAACTTGGCCAGCCTTGAGTACTGTGCACCTTTATACTGGAGGAGAGGGGGGCAAATGTGGTTCTATCTCAGACAGCAAAATACCTTGGACTTCCTTGAAGGCCAGTCACAACCCCTTAATTGAGGTTTCTCAGTTTCACAAACCATAAGCTGTCCAACGAATACAAAAAAATTCAACCAACCTTTCTATATCTTTGCATCTCCTTTCTATGTAATGGTTGTGCAGAACTGAACATCCAACATATAAAATAAAGCAGCTGCAGGGGCCCGATTGGACAGGGAGATGGACGTCTGGGGTCAGCACTGATGCTATTTGATACACCCAGAGGGTGTCGGCTCGTAAAGAAGATGGCACACTCAAAACATTAAGCTTTTCCAGGTGTTAACATTGAACACAGATACAAGGGCTTTCCACATGTAGAAGTGTTTTGTTTGAAACAGTATTAGGGTTGCCTGGTTCATGGCCCGAGACTGATCCTGTATCTTTAGGAGAAGGGAAATTCAGCCAAGTGCAGGTGTTCTTGCAACCCTGTAATGGGAAAAACCACAGGGTGGGATTCTCCCCTCTGCACATCTTTTAAAGATACAGAAGACCTCTGGGAGGCGGGGCCTGGCAACCAAGAGGTCTTCTGTATCTTTAAAAGTTGTGCAGGTAGAAGGGAGAATTCCACCTTGTGGTTTTTCCCATTACAGTGTTGCAAGAACACCTGCACTTGGCTGACTTTCTCTTCTAAAGATACAGGATCAGTCTCAGGCCATGAACCTGGCAACCCTAAACAGTATACACTTGTTCATTTGCACATCTCAGCAAAATGAATCCTTCCTATGAAGCATTTCTGGGTGATTTTACAATGAAAATGTGTAAAACCAACTGCAAGTACAAAAACAGTTAAACACTATCAGATCCAATATAAATGCCGACGGGTAAAAAAGTGAAAATGCTTTGAAGGCTTGGTGAAAGAGCATTGATATAGTGAGCATAAACGAGACCTGGTGGAATGGAGAAAACCAGTGGGATACGGTTATCCCTGGATATAAACTATATCGGAAGGACAGGGAAGGACGTATTGGTGGCAGAGTCGCTCTATACGTGAAAGAAGGCATTGAATCCAGCAAGCTCGAAACCCCAAAAGAGGCAGACTCCTCCACAGAATCGTTGTGGGTGGTGATACCGTGCCCCAGGAGGGACTTAATACTGGGAACGATCTATCGTCCCCCTGATCAAAATGCTCAGGGAGACCTTGAGATGAGATATGAAATTGAGGAAGCATGCAAACTAGGAAATGTGGTAGTAATGGGTGACTTCAACTACCCGGACATAGACTGGCTGCATATGTGTTCCAGTCATGACAAAGAAGCAAAGTTTCTAGATATTCTAAATGACTGTTCCCTAGATCAGTTGGTCATGGAACCGACCAGAGGGACGGCAACCCTGGACTTAATCCTCAGTGGGGACCGGGACCTGGTGCGAGATGTAAGTGTTGTTGAACCGATTGGGAGCAGTGACCACAGTGCTATTAAATTAAACATACATGTAACTGGCCAATTGCCAAGAAAATCCAACACGGTCACATTTGACTTCAAAAGAGGAAACTTCACAAAAATGAGGGGATTGGTCAAAAGAAAGCTGAAAAACAAAGTCCAGAGGGTCACATCACTCGAAAATGCTTGGAAGTTGTTTAAAAACACTATATTAGAAGCTCAACTGGAGTGCATACCGCAGATCAGAAAAGGTACCGCCAGGGCCAAGAAGATGCCAGCATGGTTAACGAGCAAAGTCAAGGAAGCTCTTAGAGGCAAAAAGTCTTCCTTCAGAAAATGGAAGTCTTGTCCGAATGAAGAAAATAAAAAAGAACACAAACTTTGGCAAAAGAAATGCAAGAAGACAATAAGGGATCCTAAAAAAGAATTTGAGGAGCACATTGCTAAGAACATAAAAACCAACAACAAAAAATTCTATAAATACATTCAAAGCAGGAGACCATCTAGGGAGACAATTGGACCCTTGGATGATAAGGGAGTCAAAGGTGTACTAAAGAACGATAAGGAGATTGCAGAGAAGCTAAATGAATTCTTTGCATCTGTCTTCACAGTGGAAGATATAGGGCAGATCCCTGAACCTGAACTAACATTTGCAGGAAGGGATTCTGAGGAACTAAGACAAATAGTGGTAACGAGAGAGGAAGTTCTAAGCTTAATGGACAATATAAAAACTGACAAATCACCGGGCCCGGATGGCATCCACCCGAGAGTTCTCAAAGAACTCAAAGGTGAAATTGCTGATCTGCTAACTAAAATATGTAACTTGTCCCTCGGGTCCTCCTCCGTGCCTGAGGACTGGAAAGTGGCAAATGTAACGCCAATCTTCAAAAAGGGATCCAGAGGGGATCCCGGAAATTACAGGCCAGTTAGCTTAACTTCTGTCCCTGGAAAACTGGTAGAAAGTATGATTAAAGCTAGATTAACTAAGCACATAGAAGAACAAGCCTTGCTGAAGCAGAGCCAGCATGGCTTCTGCAAGGGAAAGTCCTGTCTCAGTAACCTATTAGAATTCTTTGAGAGTGTCAACAAGCATATAGATAGAGGTGATCCAGTGGACATAGTGTACTTAGACTTTCAAAAGGCATTTGACAAGGTACCTCACCAAAGGCTTCTGAGGAAGCTTAGCAGTCATGGAATAAGAGGAGAGGTCCTCTTGTGGATAAGGAATTGGTTAAGAAGCAGAAAGCAGAGAGTAGGAATAAACGGACAGTTCTCCCAATGGAGGGCTGTAGAAAGTGGAGTCCCTCAAGGATCGGTATTGGGACCTGTACTTTTCAACTTGTTCGTTAATGACCTAGAATTAGGACTGAGCAGTGAAGTGGCCAAGTTTGCTGACGACACTAAATTGTTCAGGGTTGTTAAAACAAAAAGGGATTGCGAAGAGCTCCAAAAAGACCTCTCCAAACTGAGTGAATGGGCGGAAAAATGGCAAATGCAATTCAATATAAACAAGTGTAAAATTATGCATATTGGAGCAAAAAATCTGAATTTCACATATACGCTCATGGGGTCTGAACTGGCGGTGACCGACCAGGAGAGAGACCTCGGGGTTGTAGTGGACAGCACAATGAAAATGTCGACCCAGTGTGCGGCAGCTGTGAAAAAGGCAAATTCCATGCTAGCAATAATTAGGAAAGGTATTGAAAATAAAACAGCCGATATCATAATGCCGTTGTATAAATCTATGGTGCGGCCGCATTTGGAATACTGTGTACAGTTCTGGTCGCCTCATCTCAAAAAGGATATGAGAGTTGGAAAAGGTTCAGAAGAGGGCAACCAGAATGATCAAGGGGATGGAGCGACTCCCTTACGAGGAAAGGTTGCAGCATTTGGGGCTTTTTAGTTTAGAGAAAAGGCGGGTCAGAGGAGACATGATAGAAGTGTATAAAATTATGCATGGCATTGAGAAAGTGGATAGAGAAAAGTTCTTCTCCCTCTCTCATAATACTAGAACTCGTGGACATTCAAAGAAGCTGAATGTTGGAAGATTCAGGACAGACAAAAGGAAGTACTTCTTTACTCAGCGCATAGTTAAACTATGGAATTTGCTCCCACAAGATGCCGTAATGGCCACCAGCTTGGATGGCTTTAAAAGAAGATTAGACAAATTCATGGAGGACAGGGCTATCAATGGCTACTAGCCATGATGGCTGTGCTCTGCCAGCCTAGTCAGAGGCAGTATGCTTCTGAAAACCAGTTGCTGGAAGCCTCAGGAGATGAGAGTGTTCTTGCTCTCGGGTCCTGCTTGCAGGCTTCCCCCAGGCACCTGGTTGGCCACTGTGAGAACAGGATGCTGGACTAGATGGGCCACTGGCCTGATCCAGCAGGCTCTTCTTATGTTCTTATGTTCTTATCTTCCACAAGTGCTGAAAAGACGATAGAGAAGGCTCCTGTCTCATGTAACAGGAGTTGGTGGGGCAGGGGGGTGGATGCTGCCATACTAAATGCCTAATTCTGGCACTGTGTGGAACAGTTAGATAACAAATGGGGACCTTTGTAAACCTGCCATTACCAACTTAACAACTAGTCCCTGCTGTTGTGCCTTTTAACAGAAGCTTGGTGTACAAGACATTAGCAGGCAACTATGTTCAATGCTGTGACAAGCTTCACCTACTCCTTTCTGCATACTGAAATGCTGTTAAAGGCACAGGAGCAGAACAGTTCCATCAGCTGGCAACCCTGCTTGCCTCCATCCACATCTCCTGCACATTTTCTCATGCCCTTCAATTAAGGTGTTTCCCTCGTTGCCGGGGAACATAGAAAGCTAACATGCGTACCAAGTCAGATTACTGAACCATTTAGCTCAATATTGTCTACACTGACTGAAAGTGGCTCTGCATGGTTTCTGCCAGGGCGCATTCCCAGCCCTACCTTGAGCTGTCAGGGATTGAACCCGGGACTTTCTGCATGCAATGTAGTTGCTCTACCACTCAGCTATGGCCCTTCCCACCAAAAAACAGAGGAACATAAACTTATGCTGATTGATCCATCCAGCACAGTATTCTTTATCTACACTGACTGGCAGCAGTTCTCCGGGATATGAATCTGGGACTTTGTGTATGCAAACAAGATGTTCTACCACTGCGCTGCAGTCAGTCCTGCTGGGTCCATCGACTGGGCCGCCTCCTTGAGGTCTTTGCGTTCCCCACTCCAGAGAATCTGCGGTTCCTCTAAAACAGTAGGGAGAAAAAGAGGAAGGCCAAACAAGAGATGGATTGATTCCCTAAAGGAAGCCCCAGACCTGAACTTACAAGATCTGAACAGGGTGGTTTATAACATGCTATTGGAGGTCGCCGATTCATAGGGTCACCATAAGTCAATCGAGTGAAAGGTGCATAACAAGAAGTTGGGAAAGCCAGAGAGACACCCTCCCACCATGAGGGGGAGGAGGAGGGGAGCAGTTTAGGTTTGCAGGCTGATGTCTCAAATATCTTGGGTTCTCTAGGAGTCTCAGCTCTGTCAGTTTAACCCCTTGTATAATAATTGGGTGTTAGAACAAATTAAACCAGAACTGTCACTAGAGGCTAAAATGATGAAACTGAGGTTATACTTTGGACACATCATGAGAAGACATGACTCCCTAGAAAATACAATAATACTGGGAAAAACAGAAGGGAGAAGAAAAAGAGGAAGACCAAACGAGAGATGGATTGATTCCCTAAAGGAAGCAACAGACCTGAACTTACAAGATCTGAACAGGGTGGTTTAGGAGTAGGGTTGCCAGGTCAGAAGCATTCCAAAACCTGAGATTTTAGGGGCGGGCCCAAGTTATGTCATGGGGCAGGCCCAAGTGATGTCATTCAACATGATACATTAAGCATCAATCACAGTTGCTTAGAGTGTACCATTAAAAAAAATCTGACTGGAAATTAAGCTAGACATCTGAGCTAAAAGATGGAGCCTGGGTAGGGAACATTTAATCTAGCCTACTTGCTTTTGGCAAGAATGGTTGAAGTGCCTTCAGGCCAGGCCAGTCACCAGAAGGCCACTTCTGGAAGAAAGGAGCCTAGTGTTGTGCAGATGTTAGATGGGAGCATTTGGGAGTAAAGATGGATGCCCCTGAAGGCTGCAATTCTAAACACACGTACTAAGCCCCCATAGAACTCAACAGGACTTACTTCTGAGTAGATAGAGTTTGGATTGTGCTGTTGGTAAAGCTTGACTAGGGATCCTCTGCAAAGACATCCATATCCAAGCACGGTTGGCAACCCCCTGCCTGGAATGCCCTGCCCTTATCTTTTAATGTGGCTGCTCCAAACCTCTTTACAGATTTGACCCTTCACTTCAGAAAGAGGTCTGAGAAATGAGTAAGAGTAAGAAGATTCTCTACCCTTTCTGTCTGCATAGATGCCCTCATCCTTCCCCTGCGCCCAGCAGAAGCTCTGGGCCAGGCGGGACACAGTGGCATCTCGTAGAGGACACCCTCCCCTTTCATGGGGTGTATGATTTGTCCTGCCCCAGAGCAGAGTTTGGGGTGGACACCCCCAGTTACTTATTTTTTATGATTTTATGACATCATTATGTATTGATGATAATATTAGAAGCCTGATGATTTTGATTGCATAAATGTATTGTTATTCTTGACGGGGAGAGTCCCCAGATCACAGTGATATATCATACAGGGTACCCCAACATATATTTTTGGGTTCAGAGACGTGTTAAATTTCGTTTGAAGTTGCTGTAGCTGTCAACTCTCCTTTTTTAGTGTTTTGAACTTTCAAGCAAATGAGGAACTGGGAACTAGGAACCAACTTCAGTGTCGTATCAGTTAAATAGATTAAACAGTTGCGGGGGCGGCTGACATTTTGGTGTATATCTCTGGAACCAGACTACCTAGAAAGTTTTTAAAAAAAATTGAAGCTGAGAGTCCGGAAATTAAGGGATGCTAGCCACAGAGCTGGAGGGCCCCCCAAAAAACCAGACTCCGGCTGAAAAACGGAGACCTGGTAACCCTATTCAGGAGAGATGCTCTTGGAGGTCACTGATTCATAGGGTCGCCATAAGTCATAATCGACTTGAAGGCACATAACAACAACAAATTCTCTCACAGAAGAAGAAAGCAAAAGGCTTGTTGCAAAAGAGGAAAGCTAGTGCTTTTCAACGAAGGTTACCAACTTTTCAAGTGGCCTTTGCCCCCATAACTTTAACAGCAGCTTGACATGCAGATATTAGCCACAGGCAATTGTATTAACTTAATTAACAATGACACAAACATTATTACAATTATTGCCATTAATAATGTTAGATGATAATAACAGTAGTAGTAGTAATTAGTGTAGCATAGTGATTAGAGACTTAAGTACAAGAGTGAGAAAACCCATGTTCAAATCTCCACTTGCTCCGTTTTTACTGGCTGACCTTGGGACAACAGCTCTATTTAGCCTACCGCACAGAGATGTTGTGAGCATAAAATGGGCTAGTGGGAAACCATGTTCGCTGCCCTGCCCTCCTTGGAGGAAAGATTACGGGGAGGGTTAAATTTTTACGACCAATAGCCTACTACTCTGTACTGGAACTGTTTTATTGTCTTATTGTTATATTGTATTTTATGATGTATTTTATTATGATGTAATGTATTGTTGTTAAATTGTACGTCGCCTAGAGTGGCCATTGGCCAGATAGGCGACCCACAAATTAAATTATTATTATTATTAGGGTGTAAATGTAAAAAAATAAAACATGATTATTAAATTCATATCGCTCTCTTATACAGATTTTCCCAGAATGACTTGCATTACAACATCTTACAAATACAAAGCAGAAACACATGCACACACACACCAACATTAAAGTTACACAATATATAGAAACAGCACATAAAAGCTGCAAAACAAATGTCAGAGGGAGCAAAACTATTGTTTTAAAGGTTTTTGCATTTTAGCTGATTAAATAATTTTAATAATTAAAGGTTTAATCATTTTAGCTGATTAATCAGTTAGATTAAAAACCTGTTGATCAGCCAGAAGCACACTCTAATTAATTAACTCTACAGTTGGAGGCAGTGTCCTTCTGAACACCAGTAGCTGGCAGCAATGTACTACTGCTGCTCATTTCACAGCAGGGGCGATGATGTATTTATTTATTTATTGCACTTGCATACCACCCTATAGCCGAAGCTCTCTGGGTGGTTTACAGCAATCAAAAACATTAAAACAAATATACAATTTAAAACACATATTTTAAAAACAATTTAAAACAATTTTAAAATTTAAAACAATATAAAAACAATTTAAAACACATGCTAAAATGCCTGGGAGAAAAGGAAAGTCTTGACCTGGCGCTGAAAAGATAACAGTGTTGGCGCCAGGACCACCTCGTCAGACTGATCATTCCATAATTTGGGGGCCACCACTGAGAAGGCCCTCTCCCTTGTTGCCACCCTCCGAGCTTCCCTTGGAGTAGGCACCCGGAGGAGGGCCTTTGATCTTGCACGTAGTGTATGGGTGGGTTCGTATCGGGAGAGGCGTTCCATCAGGTATTGTGGTCCCAAGCCGTGTAAGGCTTTATAGGTCAAAACCAGGATCTTGAATTCAGCTTGGAAACATACAGGCAGCCAATGCAAGCGGGCCAGAATCAGTTTTATATGTTCGGACCGTCTGGTCCCTGTTACCAATCTGGCTGCTGCATTTTGCACAAGCTGCAGTTTCCGAACTGTCTTCAAAGGCAGCCCCACATAGAGTGCATTGCAGTAATCTAATTTGGAGGTTACCAGAGCATGGACAACTGAAGCCAGGTTATCCCTGTCCAGATAGGGACATAGTTGGGCCACCCACCGAAGTTGGTAGAAGGCACTCCGTGCCACCGAGGCTACCTGAGCCTCAAGTGACAGAGATGGTTCTAGGAGAACCCCCAATCTACGAACCTGCTCCTTCAGGGGGAGTGCAACCCCATCCAGAACAGGTTGGACATCCACCACCTGGTCAGAAGAACCACCCACTAGCAGCATCTCAGTCTTGTCTGGATTGAGCCTCAGTTTATTAGCCCTCATCCAGTCCATTGTCACAGCCAGGCACCGGTTCAGCACATTGACAGCCTCACCTGAAGAAGATGAAAAGGAGAAATAGAGCTGCGTGTCATCAGCATACTGATGGCAATGCACTCCAAAGCTCCAGATGAACGCACCCAACGGTTTCATGTAGACGTTGAACAGCATGGGGGACAGAACTGACCCCTGCGGAACCCCATACTGGAGAGTCCAGGGTGCCAAGCAATGTTCCCCAAGCACCACTTTCTGGAGGCGATCTGCCAAGTAGGAGTGGAACCACCGCAATGCAGTACCTCCCACTCCAAACTCAGGTAGTCTCCCCAGAAGGATACCATGGTCGATGGTATCGAAAGCCGCTGAGAGATCAAGGAGAATCAACAGAGTCACACTCCCCGTCTATCTCCCAACAAAGGTCATCATACAGGGCGACCAAGTCTGTTTCTATGCCAAAACCAGGCCTGAAGCCCGACTGAAATGGATCCAGACAATCGGTCTCATCCAAGAGTGTCTGGAGCTGGCCTGCAACCTGCATCCTGGGATGCTGTCCTCAGATGCTTATCACCAAATTAGGGTGCTTATCACCAAATAAGCAAAGCAGAGGGAGAGGTAGGTTATATTAGCATGCATGGCTAAGTGTAACACTGCCATAAGAGAATCCAAAGTCCCTTATGATGGCCAACCAAAATGTCATAACAAAATAGTGAACAAGATTTTGAGTCCACCAGAACTCATCATGAGGCCGGGCTAGATGTTAAGCAAGAGGGGGAAGAGAGACAATCTGGCTTGGTATTGAAGCCATAATGTCTGTCTAGGTCAACTTGTTTTATAGTTTTAGAAGGGTCATGGCTATATGGGGCAAGGCTGTGGGGAGAGCATCTGCACTTCAGAAGTTACCACACACCACTGAGGAGCAGGAGGCAGAACAAAGCCCGCTCATTCTTAACATTTGATTTTATTGGTCTTTTTAAATGAATATGCTAGATTGTCTTAAGTAAATGGATGTTTGGAGATTAAGCGGTACACAAATCCTGTTAAAATAAAATACTGGTGGTCCACTGGCCAATTTTTAGTAGCCCACCAAATGCCCAGTATGCTGGACTAGGGATGAACATGTGTTTTACGATTATTATTATTCTGGTCCAATATCAAATTCAATGAAGTTGGCCTACAGAGCCCTCTGTTGCCTGGAGACGAAAAGACTGAGTGGAGGGGACAGGATGCCACTTTTCAAACACCTGAATAGCTTGTTCACATGTTACGCTGAACACAGGTACAAACTGCCTGTCTCTCCACACATGCACAAGGGTTTGTGTGAAACAGTGTACCCTTCTTGATTTGTACAGCTTAACTCTATGTGTACATGGACTATGCACTCCTTGAACGTTAACTGGAATAACTAACTGTGCATGTGTACAGCTCAACTGTTTGTGTATGCAGGTACAGAGATTGTGATGTTTGATTGTCGCTATGTAAAAGAGTGAAGCCTTGTTCTCAGCTGCCCCAGAGGAAGGAGTGGACTGGATCTAATAGGACTAAGCTATTAGCCCTGACCCTTAAGAATGAAACCTCCATGGTCAGAGGCAGTGTACCACTGAATACCAAATGTAGCAGATTGCGGAGAGAGAGACAAACTGCGGCAGGGGACCTTTGTTGCTTTCATATTTATGTCGCCAGCATTCAGCGGGGCGGCTTATTCCCAGCTTGCAACGGGGGATGCGGCCCACCCAGGATTGCAGTTGCGGATCTCCTCCAAGTCGGGCCTCTAACGGTTAAACCAACCAGAGCCGCGCTCTGGTTCTCAGAGAGGCAGGAAACGGGTCCAACTAGGGGGACTCAATAGCGGCTGCACTTTCCTGTCCCATCACCGAGCATCGGGAAGCGGGCATCGGCCTGGTGACTTTCTTCGCCGAGGAGCCGGATCCCGGTGCATGGACGGGGCGAGGCATTAAGGTGCAGAATGGGGGTGGGAAGTGGAGGGGCGGGGGCAGAGGAAGAGGCGATTGGAAGAGGGGGAGCGAAGCACGTGTGCACAGCAGTGCAGTGCAAAATGAGACCCGATGTCTTAGCCCCAGCAGTGGCCAGCCGGGTGCCCCGGGGCGCCCCCGGGCAGGGCAGGAAGCCTACCGCCCTCTCCTGTCGTTGTGGGGAAGGGCCGTGGTTTCGTACTAGAGCATTTGCCTTGCATGCAGAAAGTCACTGGTTCAGTTCTCGGCATCTCTAGGTAAGGCTGGGAACATCTCCTGCCTAAAACCCTAGAGGGCTGCTGCCATTCTGTGTAGACAGTACTGAACGAGAAAGAACAATAGTCTGACTCTGTATTAGGTGGCTTCTTTCGTTGCTCAGCTACTACTGAGAGGTACACTGTTTCTGACCATGGAGGCTTTGTTTAGTAATCCATTGATAGACGTATTATCCTCCTTCATGAATTTGTCTGATCACCTTTTAAAGCTGTTTAAGCCTGTAGTCATCACCGCATCTTACTGCTTTTTAATATGTTTTTAAAGCTTTTTAAAAGCTTTTTAAAGCTTTAAAAATGTTTTTAAAGATGTTTTGTTTTAATATGTTTTTAAGGATGTTTTGCTTTAATATATTTTAAAGTTTGTTTTAATGACGTTTTAGAGTGTTTTTAGTGCTGCCCTGGGCTCCTCCTAGGAGGAAGAACGGGATATAAATCAAATAATAATAATAATCTTATGGAAGCAAATTCCATAAATTAATTTAATTAAAGTTATTTCTTTTGCCTGCCCTGAGACTTATGCCAATCAAGCTACTGCACCTACACTTTTGCAGCTAATACATAGTTGATAGATCTCTCCTCCAAGAATGCATCTCATCTTTATCAAAGTTGTCTAAGTGAGTGATCTCTTGTAGTAGAATGTGTGTGTGTGTGTGTGTGTGTGTGTGTAAATAAGTGAATGATGATTCTGAGAGAGATTTAAGCCTGTTTCTTAAAAAGTAACATAACTGAGATTTCAGATGGATGCTGGCAGTCAAGGGGACAGATTTGTCAAAGGAAGAAATCTTAAGAAGTGTGGCATATGGAAGATAGTTTTGTAAAAACTAAGGAAGACGAAATAGTAATTAGCTGTTAATGTTCAGATTAAGTCTATGGGATATTGAGAGCATTAAATCTGTAGATTCAGAAGTTTTCTCCTCCTTCTATGCTTTAATTTGGATTCCTGCATTGAGCAGGGGGTTGGACTCGATGGCCTTATAGGCCCCTTCCAACTCTACGATTCTGTGATTCTAATATCCTCAGATTTGGTTGTTCTTTCCTATAAAGTAAGGGCAGCTACTCTTTTTTCACCTGAAGGCTGCACTGAATTTGAGGGCTACATAGTCCTAGGTTTGCACTGAGTCGGACCACCAAAGAAAGATGAAAAAATCCCCAAATGCTGAGAAAAAAATATTACTTGGGAAAGCCCAACACATTTCAGCCTCTATATTGGGCCTTCGTCAGGGGATAAAATAGTCTGTAGAGATCTCTAATAGCAAAAATGCATACATTTGCCATTAAATATTTTACTCTTTGTGTTTCTTCGGACGCTGAGCGTTTTTTGTCTCCAGTTATACTGAGTTGGGCCATTGGTCCATCTAGCTCAGTAGTGTCTACACTGACTGGCAACGGCTCTCCAGGATTTCAGGCAGGGAATGTTCTCAGCCCTACTGGAGATGACGGGACCTTCTGCGGGTAAGGTGGATGTTCACCACGGAGCTACGGCCCTTCCCTATGCCAGTGGTGGGTATGGTCAATATATACATGCATGTGCACTACACATACAGACCATACACTCACATGCACACTCACCAGACATGCAGTCTCACGGACACTCTTACAGACACTCTCACAAAAATGCAGAGGCACACACACACACAAAATCAGCATTTCCGGCCTTCCTGACCCCGATGCTTGTGTGGGAGAAAATAAGAGTATAAGCAAAGCTCTGATGAATCAGCCCAATGGCCCATCTATTCCAGCATCCTGTTCTCCTAATGCCCCAAAGGGAAGCCCACAGCAGGACCTGAGTGCAGGAGCATTCTCCCCTCCTTCGGTTGCCAGCAGCTGGTATTCAGAAGCAGACTGCCTCTGCCTTTGGAGGTGTATCATAGAGATGCCATCAAGGCTGGTAGCCACGGATAGCCTTTTCCTCAATGAAGTTGTCTAATCCTCTTTTAAAGCCATCCAGGTTGGCAGCCGTCGGTGCCTCTGCTGAGAGCAAATTCCATAGTTTAATTGTGCGCTGTGTGAAGAAGCACTTTCTTTTGTCCATCCTTTTGTTTTAAGCTACGCTGGCATTTTACTTTGTGCTGGTTTAATGCTGAATTTCTTTTCCAGGAGGCAGGGGGTAAAAAATGGAAGAGCAGGGACTAATGCGACCTGTTCAGAAGAAAAGACTGGAGTCCAGAAGAAAAAATCCTCATGCGGTCCAGGTTGGGACCACCAGGGATCTTCCGCCTAGGGCAGATTCTCGCCAAATTAAGCCGGAGCCAGAGGAGGGCATGCAGCAGCAGGGCTGGGATGCCCAGTGGCAGGATTTCCTGAAGACAATGCACCCCCCTCGTTTGGGATGGGACACCCCACAGCCTCCCAGTCCTCCCCTGTCAGGCGATGGTGTCCTCCAGGCCTCCTTCAAGGGAGGCGCTGATGCCAGCCGATGGCCTGGTAGGGGAGAAGGGGTGACCCAGACCCCACCAGACTTCAGTGGGAAAGCGCAGGAGGAGGGAGGAGGCCTGATTTCCTCTGTGAAAGTGAAGGAAGAGATCCTGGACCAGGAGGAGGAGGAGGAAGAAGATGCCATCAGCTCGGAGATGGAGCATCAGCGCTTCAGGCAGTTCTGCTACCTGGAGGCCGAGGGCCCTCGAGAGGTCTTTGTCCGACTCCAGGAACTTTGCTCCCGGTGGCTGAAGCCAGAGAGGCGCACCAAGGAGGAGATCCTGGAGCTGCTGGTCCTGGAGCAGTTCCTGGTTATCCTGCCCATGGAAATGCAGAACTGGGTCAAGGGATACAGGCCAGAGAGCTGCGCCCAGGCCGTGGCCCTGGCTGAGGACTTCCTGCTGCGGCTGGAGGAGGCCGAAGGGCTGCCAGATAAGGTAAGGCCACTCCGCTCACAGTGGTCTCCAGCACCTCGTGGTGAGCAGTGCGCTGCCTTTGGGCATGGTGGTTCTGTTTAGCAGTGGTGGCGAGTAGCCATTGACAGATTCATCCTCCGCCTTCCTCCATGATCTTGTCTGATCTTTGTTAATACTACATCAGACCAAACCGTGTCTTTTAAGGGAGGTCTGTGATCAGGTTTCCAGGTGTTTTTATTTTACTAAAGCAGCTTAACGTGGCTCTCAGTTTTATCAGAGTTGTGGCTGTGGGGCAGAGGTATCCTCCCTTCACTAGACTTCTGTGGGTGTAATTTAGCAACAAACATGGGTACTGGGTGTGTGTGTGCCAGTTCTTTCCTGCTCCATGCCTGCTGCCTGAGATAATTGTCTCAATTTGCCTCCTGATTAAGCCAGCCCTGATGGTGAAATGTGATTAAACCAGGAATTCTATTATTAGCTGCCATTAACAAATTTCCCCTTTCACCCAAACCAGGAGACTATAGTTGGCAGCTTTCACAACAAGCCAGAAAATTAAGCCAACTCTAAATCATGTCCAGCCCAAATGGGAAACTGTGGTTAGTTAGTGGTTTCATGCTCTGACTATTCATGCTGCAAAGGGGTTGTGCACTCAGGCAAAAGGCATAGAATCATAGAATAGTAGAGTTGGAAGGGGCCTATAAGGCCATCGAGTCCAGCCCCCTGCTCAAAGTAGGAATTCAAGTTAATCTTCAGTATCGTTCCTTAGTGAGCCACAACACAATAATTTGAAACAGGGCAATGGATGCGAAGCATTTTGAGCGCTCTTAACAGTGCAGACCTGTAAATGTCTACTCAGAACATTGGGTTCAATAGGATTTACTCCCAGGTAAGTGCATATAGGATTGCAGCCTAAAGGGCTAAACAGATGCTATTTATGATTGTTCTCTGCCAATCAGTATCTCAAGCTTTTCATTATGTCCTGGTTTGCATCCCTTTTTCTGTTGCAGGAATCGTGGCCTCTGGAAGGCGTGGCTGCTAATTCCCCAAAGTTGGAGCAGGATCCAATGGACTCGGCAAACGTTCGTTTCTCTGCAGATGCTGAGGAGGAGAGCGAAGAGGAGGCCAGCTTTTTGGGTAAGGGACAGGTGGTCTGAATCCTTGGGTGTTTCTACCATTTCTGCAGGGAGCAGGGGTCCAGCAGTAGGCATTCTGTTGCACCTGAAGTTCTCAGGCTGCTTTGATGTTGGAAGTGCCAGTATTTCCAGCATAGCCTTCCCCAACATAGTGCCCTCCTACTGGACTCAAACTCCCATCAGCCCCAGCCCACATGGACAATAGCCAAAGATGATGGAAGCTGCCAATATCTGGAGGTCATTTAATTGGAGAAAGCTGCTGCTGGGGGAGGAAAGCCCAAAAGCCAATTCTCATGCAGAAACCTTCTCTAAGAGTGAGATTAGATATGATGTTAAAGTCATCTTTGCATTTATTTAAACTACACTTTAAAAAAAATGCAGATAGCATCTTTGGGGGGGGAATTGTCCAGAGGAAAATCCCTCTTTTGCAGCTTGGGATGAAATCCTTGATGTAGATCTCTCATTCCATTTAGATAGAGTGTGATACAGAACAGAGCAAGTGACTGTTGCGGATGATTAGGAGAGACTCTACATCATCTGCAAAGTGGAGAGTGCATAGGTTTGGGTGGCAATGGAAAGACCTCAGCTGCACTTTGCCACATTTGTATATGATATATTTTTAATATGTGTACTTATTACATTTCTTTTTAGAAGAAATTATTACTAGGTTGCATCTAGTGTTAGTCCTACTCAGAGCAGACCCATTGGAATTAATGAACATGACTAACTTAGGTCAGTTAATTCCAGTGGGCTACTCTGAGTAGGACTAACATTGGCTATAACCCATTATTACTAGGAACACAGGAGGCTGCCTTATACCAAGGTCCATCTGGCTCAGTATTGTCGACACTGGCTAGCAGTGGCTCTCCAGGCTTTCAGACCTACCTGGGGATGCCTGCAATTGAACCTGTTGTTATTTCTTTTGTCCTACCATTTTTCTCGCAAGAGCCAGGGGAGGCTAACAGACAAACAAGGAAAGCAGTATCAGAATTAAAATTAACACCACAACACGGAATAAAATACAATATGCCGTGGAGTCATAGGTTATCCAAATAGTACTACCTTCTTTGGAAGCCAGAATGCAGTTGTCTCCATGAGTCGACAAAGTCACAGCCTTGAAAATCTTTCGTTTTCTTCTCCATAAGGCTGAGCACCGTCAGTGTGTTCATAAGCGCAGCATTCTGTTGTACACTTGCAGGGAGACAGGAGAAGGGTAAGTGTTCAGTGTAATGATTTAATGTTGTTGTTTATTGAATTTATATCCTGCCCTTCCTCCTGAAGGAGCCTGGGGTGGCAAACATAAACAAAACAATATAACAACAAAAAGAAAAACATACTGACAAACGATTAAAAACATTCCAAAACCTTGCAATTAAAACAGTTTAAAATATTGTAAAACACAGTTAAAATATTCTGAAGCACAGCTTAAAACATTGTTTCATCAAGAAGTTTCACCAGTAATCTTCAAGTTGCCAGGAACTGTCCTCTTTGGCCATCAAATGCCTGGGTAAACAGGAATGTTTCAAATAACTCCTGAAAGTTAATAGTGATGGAGACAGGCACACCTTGCTGGGGAGGACATTCCATAACCAGGGAGCCACCACTAAAAATGCCCTGTCATGGGTCAGCACCAACTGGACAGCACTTAGGCTTAGTTACTATAGGAAAATAAGGAAGGGCTTGTTCAACGGGTAGAGAATCTGCCTTGCATGAAGAAAGCCACAGGTTCAATTCCTGGCATCTCCAGGTATATCTGGGAATGTCCCCAGTTTGAAATCCTGGAAAGTCATTGCCAGTCATTGTAGATAATACTTAACTAGATGGACCAATGGTCTAACTTGGTATAAGACATCTTCCTATGTTCCTAAATCAGCACAACAATAAAAAAACTTTTGCCATTGATCCTCTTTGCATTGTTATGTGTTATATAACGTTCTCTGTTTAGAGGCTTTCCCCCTAGTGTGGAGTAAAGGTCAGATCTTAATTCTGTGCTTGTTCTGGCAGGCAGTGACCAAGCATATGAGAACGGGGAGGAGTCCTTCCCCTTTGAAAGACATCCGCAAGTGGGCATCAGTGGAGTGTCCTTGGCAAGACTGAATGGGAATTTTTTCCAGGTTTGTGGGTTGGGAGAGATGTCCGGAAGTCAACAGAACCAAGAAAGCCACCGGGAGAACTCGACGGAGATCCAAACTTTTATTTATGATGAAAGTGACAGAGGGTTACAAGGAAACAACTTTCCAGAGGGAAGCCAGAAGGTGAAGAGGAAAAGGACAGGGCCCGACTGGGGCACAGTTTTGCGTCGGAGCTTTGACTTCCCTCGGAACCAGAAGATGCAAAAGCTGTACACGTGCACCTATTGTGGGAAGATCTCAAACAATAGTGCACACATGATTATACATGAAAGGACCCACACTGGGGAGAAGCCCTACAAGTGCTCGGAATGCGGGAAATGCTTCAGCACCAACTGCAACCTTATGAAACACACAAGAGTCCACACAGGTGAAAAGCCGTACAAATGCGCCGACTGTGGCCGGAGCTTCAGCGACAAGGCCTCCCTCATCGTACATGAGAGAACCCACACAGGAGAAAAGCCCTACGAGTGCCCAATGTGTGGGAAAAGTTTCACCTCCAGCTCCAACCTCATCACGCACAAACGGGTGCACACGGGAGAGAAGCCGTACAAATGCCCTGAGTGTGGGCAGAGCTTTGTCCACAGGCCACAGCTTGTCATCCACATCCGGACACACACGGGGGAGAAACCATACGAATGCCTGGAGTGTGGCAAAAGCTTCAATCAGAAAGCAGACCTGATTATACACGGGCGAACCCACACTGGGGAGAAGCCGTATGAATGTGCCGAATGTGGGAAAAGCTTCATCTCGAGCTCTTACCTCCGGAAACACGAGAGGCTGCACACAGGGAAGAAAACCCAAGCCGGGGAAGAAACCCACAAGTGCAACTACTGCCGGAAGAGCTTCATTAGCCGGTCCAAACTTCTCATACATGAAAGAACGCACACAGGAGAGAAACCATTTGAGTGTGCTGAGTGTGGGAAAAGCTTCAGCACGAGCTCTAATCTTGTCAATCACAAGAGGGTGCACACGGGAGAGAAGCCTTATCAGTGCTTGGATTGTGGGCAGAAGTTCAGCACGAACTCTAACCTTGTCAATCACAGGAGAGTTCACACAGGAGAGAAGCCGTACGAATGCTCAGATTGTGGGCAGAGCTTCGGCCACAAAGCATCCCTTAGAAGACACAAGAGAATCCACTCTAGAGAGACAACCACATGAGTGCTTGCACTGTGGACAGAGCACTGACGCTAGGTCTCATCACAGGCATGTAGGAAGTTGCCTAACGTCAAGTCAGACCGTGGGTCTGTGTAGATTGGGAGAGGCTGTAGCTCAGTGGTACAGCACCTGCTTTGCATGCAGAAGTTCAATTCCTGGTGCCTTGAAATGGCCTTCGTCTGAAACCCTGGGTCGTCGCTACCAGTCAGTGGAGACAATACTAAGCTACATGGACAGCTTCCTAGGTTCCTACCTCAGTATTGGGTGCTTTCAGACAAGTGTTCATGGTGCTCCTTATGCATACTTTTATTTTTTACAGTATCCGCAAGACTTCATTGGCATCCCATACTTTCCCCCCATTTAATCTGGATTTACCCTTTCCAGGAAATACCTGGAATTTTTTTTTAAAAAAAAGTGCTGCCAAGAACTCATCTACAGTGGGCCTGAACAACCTGTATATAATATTAACAGCTGTCTGGAGTCGCCCATTGTCCACACGGAACTGGCAATGGCTCCCCAGGGTTTCAGGTAGAGATTTGAAGGCCCAGGAAAAACATCCTAACTGCTAGAGCCATACGACAATGGAACCAATTACCTAGAGAGGTAGTGGGCTCTCCAACACTGGAGGCATTCAAGAGGCAGCTGGACAGCCACCTGTCGGGAATGCTTTGATTTGGATTCCTGCATTGAGCAGGGGGTTGGACTTGATGGCCTTATAGACCCCTTCCAACTCTACTATTTTGTGATTCTATGGGAAAAAAACCATAAAAAATTTGGGGAGGGGAGAGAGATTTTCCTAGTTTTTCCCAATTTTTCCAGGAAAAAGGGGGGAAATGGGGGGGGAGGGGAGGGTTTTTTTTAAAAAAAAAAATCCAGAATTTTTTCCGTGCCTTCGCATCTCTAGGCACAGGCCTTTCCCAGCCATGCCTGGAGATGCCGGGGATAACCTGCATGCAAAGCAGATGCTCTGCCACTGAGCTATGTCTCTTTCCCTCTAGATCAGGTGTAAACTGATTTCAGTCTTGCAGGGTCAGACTTTTAGCTACAATGCCAGTATACACAAGAGGCGTTTATACTCAGGAGCTCTTAACATTTCAAGGACAAGTAAGCTATTCAAAAGTCTGGTGCCAAAATCATTGACTCCCTGCTCAGACCATGTGGCACACCTCTGCTTAGAGCTCTAGCCCAAGGGTAGGGAACCTCAGGCCCGGGGGCCAAATGCAAACCTTCTGGCCCTCGGAACTCTACCCAGGCCACACCTCCTTACCCCAGGCCACACACCTCACTGGCCTTTGCAGCTGAGAAGTCCATCAGGGGCATTCACATCTCGGTGGCAGAGCATGATCATGTAAGAAGCAGCCTTATTCATCTAGCCTGCCATTATCTGTTCTGAGTGGCACTGGCTGTCCTGGGTTTCAGGTAGGGAGGGGCCTTTCCTCATCACCTGCTACCTGGTCCTTTAACAGGAATCGAACTTTGGCCCTTCTGCAGGGAAATCGTGTACCCTGCCCCTGAGCTTTGGTGCTTCCCTCTTTAGCGCTTAGCATTCAAAAGTTCCCAGGTTTAATCTCCCATTAAAAATATTTGGGAGAGCTGCAGTTCTGGGACAACTGAGCCAAAGGTCTGACTCGGTCAGTATAAAACAGCTTCACCTGTTTCCCTTCTGGAAAAGGGGTGCATAAATGGTTATGCCAACTGGGCCTACGGGTCTCAGCATGGGGTATCTGCATCACGTGATGTTATGCATGTGCTGGAGGAAGACGTGTCCTCGTCCCCTCCCACCCCCATGTCGCTTGGATAATGGAGCCCTTTCCAAGTAGGGCTGGAAAAGACTCCCTATGCGAAGCCCTGGAGAGCTACTACCAGTCAGTGTAGATAATACTGAGCTAGATGGATCAACGGTCTGACGCAGTATAAGGCAGCTTCCTATGGCCCTCCTTTGGGGAAGGGCCATAGCTCACTGGTAGAGCACATGAAGGTCCCAGCTTCATTCCCTGGTTTCTCCAGGTAGGGCTGGGAGACAACCCTGCCTGAAACCCCAGAGAGTTGCTCCCAGTCAGTGCAGGCAATGGGGGTCATAGCATAGTTTGCATGCAGAAGATCCCAGGTTCAATCCCCCGCATCTCCAGGCTAGAGTGGGAAGAGGCCCATTTGAAACCCTGGAGAGCTGCTGCCAGTCAGTGTAGGCGGTACTGCGCTAGATGGACTAATGGTCTGACTCAGTATATAGCAGCTTCCGATGTTCCTAACTGAACTGGCGCTATGTAACTACTGATTGGCTGTTATCAGGGCCTGCACACAAGGAACGCTGTCGGAGATCACACCGTTACCTGCCACTCCTTTCCTGGGCTAGGGAAACAACTCTAGTGTTTAGAGAATTCACTGATAGTTATGTGAAGTGATTGTCCACTGAGGACATGACGTAGTGTTCTTAACCTATGACTTAGAATTACCTTGATTTTCAAAATAATAATTATTACCTGAGGTTTAACATTCTTGTTTTATCTTTTTTTCTTCCTTCTGTCTGTTTAAATAAACTACTTTGATTTTGTAAGACTTTTTTATGTCTTGTTTATTATGATAATCCTGTTGATGTGGAGCTGGATGGGAAGTTAATTGGAGTAAATTAATTGAAGAGGAGCTGATTTGGGATGATCTGGGCGAATGTTCTTCAACCTTGGGTCCTCAGTTGCTGCTGGACTACCAACTCCCATGATCCCCAGCCATCTTAAGCAATGGTCAAAGATGGTGGGAGGTGTAGTCCAGCAACATCTGGTGACCCAAGGTTAAAGCACACTGATCTGGGTGGCAAGTTTGGGGTTAGGTGCAAATTAATTGATTTAAATAGGAAATTGTCTTGCCTTCTGTAAAATGGGTCAAATACATGGTTTGGTGTTCTGGGCGCCAACCCCACCTTTGCCTTGTACTCAGTTTCTTGTAAACTGTATGTTTGTGTCCCCCAAAATGAGAAACAAATGATGGGACCTTTCCTCATTTGTTCTTGAGGGTACAAACATACAAAACTATTATATCTTAACGCTCTTTCCTTTGTTGTGGGGGAGGCAGAGGTACAACCAAGACCTAGTTTTTTTTTGGGGGGGGTGCAAGTAAATCTCCAGTTTAGGGAGATGCAAGCAAGGCCTCCAGTTTGGACATAATGCATGTTAATATAGGGATGGTGTGGGGGATCAGTCCCCTTGGAAGAGAGCCATAGCTGAGTGGCAGAGCATCTTCTTTGTAGGCAGAAGGTCCAGGTTCAATCTCCAGGTAGAGCTGGGAACATTGCCTGTCTGAATCCCTGGAAAGTTGCTGCTGGTCATAGCTTCTTCAACCACTGTTCTTCAACCATGGGTCCCCAGATGTTCTGGGATTACAACTCCCATTGCCCCAACCAGCTTAACCACTGGTTAGGGGATCATGGGAGTTGTAGTCCAGCAACTTCTGGGAACCCAAAGTTGGAAGTTGGTGTAGACAATATTGTGCTAGATGGACCAATGGTCTGGCCAATCGAAGGCTGTTTCCTATTTTCCTTGTACTGTTTGGCTGCCAATTCTCTCCCCACCCCACAACGTGTTTATCTCCTCCCCCCCCGGGGCTTTTTGTTAAAAACACGTGGCCAATCTTAAATGTGCTATTTTAAATGCACTGCTAATGTAACAAGTGGTTCAGCCCTTAGTCTTTGGTCAAGCCACTGCCCCAGGATGTAATGGGTGGTGGTCAGGGACCTAGTTTTGGTTCAGCTAGTTCCAGAGGGATGCTGGTGTGGTATCAGCCCCCACTGGAGGCTGCACAGCTGGGGGGCAACTGTCATGGGGGCAGGAATAGAGGCGGAGAGACAGTGGCTTACTAAAGATGAGAATGGCAGGAGTTGCCAATTTTGGGTCAGTGGGCACCTTGGAATTCTGAGAGCGTGCTGTGGGCATTAGTCACAAAATGGCTTTTGTGGGGGCATGGCAGGACACAAAATGGCGGATACATCTAAAAGGGCAGAAAAAGGCACAGAGGAACAAATGGTGCAGGCACACATCCATGGGGGGGGAAATTACCTACATTAGCCATCACTGCGTTTGCTCACAGAGAGCTTTTTTCACCTCATTTCTGTCCAGAAAGGGAGGGAGGGTGGGCATCCAGCCCTGGCGTTCAGTGAAATGTGGGCATGTTTAAGGGTGTGTGTTCAATGTTGGAAAGGCTGAGCCAATGCAAAAAGAAACTGAGTAGGAATAGCAAACAGTCTCCCATGCTGTGTGAATTTTTGAGAGGATATAGAAGGTACTGGCAGGCAGCTGCTGATCCCTGTAGTAAGGTATGATCTGAAGGCCTCTGATGCAGCCAGTTTCCTGAAGGTAAGTAGGTCTGGATATGGTCAGTGGGGTAACCACTTGGGAACCCCAGTGCATATTGCATTGAACGCCACCATGAAAGAAAGGTGAAATCGTCAATTGGTTATGGCAGCCAACTTCTGCCCTTCTAGGGTACCCATGAATTTTACTTTATAGAGGACAGTCCTTTATTTGACAGAGGCCTCTATTTGAAGGGCTGTCTGGTCCAACTCCACTTTAAAGATAAACGACGAACATGGTTGCCACAAGTGCCGTTTGCAGTATGGGGGTGGGGAATCCTCAGGAAAAAAAAGACTGACACTGCAAATAGGCACACCCCAAGGATTTCTTGAAGAATTATAGTTCCCCTCCCAATTTCTCTGCCTACAAATAGTGTGGAGAATGTCAAGAGGTTACATTTGCACACAGTTCTACTTCAAATCCTGTTACTCGCAAAGTCCAGCTCCTTAGGTGACCTTGGGCCAGTCACTCTCTCTCCCCAGCCTAATCTACCTCACAAGGACTGTTGTGAGGATACAGCAGGTGGGGAAAGAATGAAGTATGGAGCTCCTTGGAAGCAAGGAGGGATTAAAAACTAAAGTAAAAAGCAAATAAATATTGTCTCTAATTTCTTGTAATCTGTGATGGAAGAATCAGCTCCTAGTGAGACTTCCTCTTCCGTGCATTTTTCTGTTTCTTATTTATTTATTTATTTGTATCCCACTCTTCCTCACAGATATAGGAGACTGCTGGACAACCCCACTTATGTCCCCATTTATACTGTCTACTTCTGTCTATTCCCAAATGTGGACAGCATATGGAACATAAATGGGAATGATTCTTGTGACACCTCCTTGCATCCTTCAAATTCCACCCCAAACCCCACTTTTTCTTTGAATCCTTGGCATGACCCATGGCCCCTTTGTCCTACTGTAGCAGTCCACAAGCTTTTGGGGTCTATGGGCACATTTGGAATTTTCATACATTAACATGGGCATCACAACAAAATGGCTGCTGTGCGTGCACGTTGCCCTTCACAAAATGGCTGCCCCCTCTTTCTTCTTTCAGGACCACTGCCCCAAACTCTGCCGCTTGGTGTTGACCCATGACAGGGCCTTTTCAGCAGCAGCTCTCCATTTGTGAAACACCATTCCTGGTGATGTGCATCTGTCTCCCTTGTTATTGACTTTTAGGAGGAATGTTAAAACATTCCTGTTTACCTAGGCATTTGATGGCTCAAAGACTGTTCGTGGCAACCCTGAGATCACTGTTTTTAGGGGAGGGGGTTCCCAATTGTTTTGTTATTGATATGTTTGCCATCCTGGGCTCCTTTAGGAGGAAGGGTGAGATATAAATTGAATAAAAAATAATTAATGGACCAGAATGGCAAGCTGCAATTTCTATGTGCTTTGGTTAATACAATTTATTTGTCCACGAGGGTGATCCAAGAACTGGAGGAAGATAATCAGCTAACACCAGAAGATGAGACTACTTGTAAGAGAAATACCAGTAGGATCTGCAACAAAATGTTGCAGTGTAGGGTCCTGCTGTTCAGGATTCCATTGGATTAATTTTGAGGGCTCCCTCTCATGCTCAAACACCCCCCAAATTTTTGTACTTCCTCAAACCTAAGCTTGCTGCTACCTGCCTCTCTTATGCGTGAGTGGAGCTTCTTTGACCAAGTAATAGCATGTGCAGCCTGCACATTGGAAATGACATCCTCCAATCAGTGGATAATTGACTCTTTAGTGCAATATACAAAATTAATCTCTCTGATTTATAATCTGCCTTTCCTCCAAAGGAGCTCAGGCCAGTGTACATGTTCTCAAGTTTTATTCTCTTAATAACCTTGTGAGGTAGGTTAGGCTGAGAGGTAGGCTAGACCCAAAGTCACCCCATGTAAGCTTTGTGGCTGAGTGGGGTTTTGAATCTGGGTCCCCCAGACTGAGACCTACACACTAACCACAATACCTCCCTGCCTCCTTTTCTGAAAATAAAGGACCATCACATATGTCTTCTGCCCTCTGCCTGACAAGGCACCAGTGAGTTCTGATTAATGCTGGAGGCACATCCAAATAGCTGCTGGCCTTTACATTTTCAAAGGAAGAGAAGCCATTGTTTCTTTGGTTCCAGCAGGCCTTGCTGCTGCCTGCATCTGACATGGTCTAATCTAATTAAGTCTGCATAACATCTGAATTTCATTGGACAAACTGCCAATTGAAACTGGCTTTTTCACTATGCCTAGGAACATCTTTCCCTTTCCTACCTATTCTCCTGCCCCCAGGATGGCAGAACATGGACTTTCTATGCAGGTCCCACCTTCAGCTGAGAAAGACCTCTGCCTGGAAATCCTGGAGAGCTGCTGCCAGCCAGTGTAGACAATACTAAGCTAGACAGACCACTGGTTTGATTCACCAGTTTCATATGTACATAATGGACTGCCTTCAAGTCCATTCCGACTTCTGGTGACCCTATGAATAGGGCTTTCATGGTAAGCGGTATTCAGAGGGAGTTTACCATTACCTTCTTCTGAGGCTGAGAGGCAGTGACTGGCCCAAGGTCACCCAGTGAGCTTCATGGCTGTGTGGGGATTCAAACTGGTCTCCCAGGTCGTACTTCAGCACCTTAACCACTACACCACACTGGCTCTCATATGTACATAACACCCCCCCTAAATAAGAATTCCAGGGAACTCACATTTGCTCACTATTTTGTGGTGTATGAAAAGTCATTCTGGATCAGATCAAAGACCAATTTACTTCCAGCATCCAGTGGCCAATCAGATACCTTTGGGAAGCCCATAGGCAGGGCATGAAGGCAATAGCCCATTCCTATGGTCACTTGCTAGCAACAGTACTCAGGCGCATATGGCCTTTAAGGCAGCTATCCTATACACCAGGGGTAGCCAACATGGTGCCCTCCAGATGTTTTTGGACTGCAACTTGCGTCAGCCCCGGCCAGCATGGGCAAGAGCCAGGGATGGTGGGAGCTGGAGTCCAGCAACATGTGGAAGACACCACATTGGAAACTACTGCTATACACACTTCCTTGGGAGTAAGTCCCCCTGAACTCAATGAGATTTAAGATTGTATAGGATTGCACAGTAAACCTCTGTTATTTTAATGGTTTGTGCTAGTATGGATATTACCCTACTTTGCTTTTGGATTTATTATAATGGAGCAACGTGGCTATAGTTTTGTTCACAATAATTTTTTTAATCTTTTAGGCAATGGAGGGAAACCTTTTTTGGCCTGAAGGTCACATTCCCTTCTGGGCAACCTCCCAGGGGCCACATACCAGTGGTGGGTGGGGCCAGAAGCAAAAGAGGGCAGAGCAATCAATGTAAATATTACCTTTGTACTGTAGGCTACTTTCTACACACACTCACATGCCCCTTTCTGTCTTCCACCCAGGCAAGCAAGAGGCATGATCAGAGTGCAAGGACACATCTGAGCCAAGCAAAAACACTCAGGGTGTAAAGCAGCACAAATGAGGGCTGTGGCCTGGAGAGAGTTCCCCAGCTAGAGAGGCCTGAGGTCTCTACCCCTGTTTTAAGGGTATATAGGACTTGTGGTTGTTTTTGGGTGCAAGAACCTAATTCCTCTGGAATTTGTATACACTGAAGAGGATGGTTGGAAACCTAGAATTTAACATGGAAAGCACACACTTTGCATATGAATTCTACAGCCACTGCATCTGCATCATCTAAATTTAGTATCATTGGAGTCTGAAGTGTGTATGAATTTATACACTTAGTTTCCAGTCAACCCATCTCATCACCTCCAGGCAGGGCTAACAGTGGCTGAAAAGAAATTAATATGGAACAAGTGTATGAAACATCATTTTTTAAAAAGACAAACTCAAAATCACCCTAATGAAATAGATTTTAGTAGCTGCATTCATAGTAGCTGCACACAAAATATTTCAAGTTCTTTTGTATCAGCAGCAATTTTTCTTCTTTTTTATAGGAACTAGCCCTGAAAAAGACTTGAATAAATATTTGGAACTCCTAAGGGGCAAGCATCAAACTTGTGGATGCTCAGGCCCGGGGTCCATCACATTTTTCTAGGATAAGGTAAAAGTGTCCCCACACTTCTAGCGCGAGTCGTTTCCTACTCTTAGGGTGATGTCTTGCGACGTTTACTAGGCAGACCATATATATGGGGTGGGATTGCCAGTTCCTTCCCCGGCCTTTCATTACCCCCCAGCATATGCCAGGTACTCATTTTACCAACCATGGATGGATGGAAGGCTGAGTGGACCTCGACCTCTTTTACTGGAGATTCGACTTCCTCCTTCCGTTGGAATCGAACTCCGGCCGCGAGCAGAGCTTCGGCTGCGTTACCGCCGCTTACTACTCTGCGCCACGGAGGATCTTTTCTAGGATATATAAATAAAAAATATGGACCATGTTCAGCAACCATATTTTCAGCAGTGGGACTGATAGGGCTAGGGCAAGGCAAGGAGGCCAACAGTAGATCGATCCACAGCCAAAGAGAGATGGAGCCAACTAATATTGGTTTTGTCCCTGTTCTTTTCCCTACCGAGTTCTTGATATCCTCCTGGACTGGGTATATGTAAGAAAGCAGGCCAGTGGGCTTGAGGGTAGGCTGAGGTTGGTGGGGCAGTGCCCCATTGGCTCTAATGGACCAACCTCCAGTGATTTTCAGCAACCAAACCAGATTATCTGATTATTTATATGGTGGAAGCTAGCAACGATTTAACTTCCATCAAGCTGTTTCAAGAATCTACCTTAGATGTGAATTTTTCAACTGCAAATGATAATTTCAACCTGAGGTTTTGCCAAGGAAAAACAAATCTGTGTAGTTTCACTCATTTGGTTTTAAATTTGGTATCTAAATCTCTTCCCACTGTCTTAATTCTTATGACATTTTCATGCCAAACTGTTTTCTGCATGAACATCCTAAATGTCATATTCACATGTAGGTTTTCTGTTTATGGAAACAGAGGGATTAGTGGACATTTCCTCCCGCGTTTGTATGGTTTCTCATGTGTATGCACCCTTTCGTGTTTTCTACAGTCAGAGCTAGAAATAAAGCTTTTCCCACACTGGTAGCACCCATAAGGCTTCTCTCCTGTATGGGTTCTCATGTGCTTAGTAAGGGAGGATCTGTGACTTAAGCTTTTCCCACACTCAGGGCATGAATACGGTTTCTCTCCAGTATGGGTTCTCTGGTGTGTGATAAGGTTTGATTTCAAATTGAAGCTTTGCCCACAATCTGAGCATTTATAGGGTTTCTCGCCTGTATGGGTTCTCAAGTGTTTAGTGAGGGAGGATTTATCACTAAAACCTTTCCTACAGATGGAACATTCATATGGCTTTTCACCAGTGTGGATTCTCCTGTGTGTAATAAGGTTTGACTTCCAATTAAAGCTCTGCCCACAGTCTGAGCAGGTATAAGGTTTCTCCCCTGTGTGTAACCTTTTATGGTTTATGAATTGATAGCTTGTGCTAAAACTTTTCCCACATTCTGAGCATTCATATGGCTTTTGGCCAGTATGCTTTCTCTTGTGTATAACAAGGTCTCCTTTCTGATTAAAGCTTTTCTCGCAGTCTGAGCATTTATGAGGTTTTTCTCCTGTGTGTGTCCTCCTGTGTGTAAGAAGATGTGATGTCTGACTAAAGCTTTGCCCACAGTCTAAACACTTATATGGTTTCTCTCCTGTGTGGATCCTCTGGTGTTTATCAAGGATTTTCCTTTGACTGAAGTTTTGTCCACACTCTACACACTTATAAGGTTTTTCCCCTGTGTGGATTCTTACATGTGAAACCAGATTCCCTTTCTGACAAAAGCTTTGCCCGCACTCCAAACATTTATACGGTTTCTCTCCTGTGTGTATCCTTTTGTGTTTTGTAAGGTAAGAGGTGGTATTGAAGCTTTTTCCGCACTCAGAGCACTTGTAAGGTTTCTCTCCAGTGTGAGTTCTCTCATGTACAATAAGGTCTGCTCTCCTGTTAGCAATTTTCCCACAGTATGTGCATGTGTACAGCTTCTCCCCTTTTTGCATTTTCTGATTCTTGGGAAGGCCAGAGTCCTGACGGTAGTTTTTTCCACGTTCTGAGCCCATCTGCATTGCCTCTTGCCTCCAGGGTTTATCTTGGAAACTTCCTTTACATGAGTCACTATCACCTTTCTCATAAAGTAAGTTGTCTTCTGGCCTAATCCATTGATTGTTTTTCCACTGGAATTCTTGAATTGCAGAGATCTCTTCTGCCTCAGGACTCTGGAAAAGCATCCCCTTTGTTCTTTCCAAGGATATTCCAACTTGCTGAAGTCTTTCCAGAGGAAAAGCCTCCTTTGCACTCAGCCATACTTGATCACTGCCTACTGGAAGAAACAGAGAACCGTAATATCAGTTAAAACCTGAACTGGGAAGAGAAGAAATTTCTACCAAAGGAATAAAGTGAGGTACCCAGTCTTCTATACTAACACTGAACTCATTCTCCACCTGTGGATCCTTATGTAGCCAAAAAGGCATCAGTCGCACACACCCGAGAGGGAGGAACGAGCAGGAAACCCAAAGCTTTGCAGCAGTACAAAAAGTATTCAGGAGGGAGAAAAAACCTAATGGGGGAAAACCCAAAATCAGCATAGTGAGGACTGAGCATGCTCAGTTGCCATAGAATACTGACTAAGGTTGTGAAATGTGACCTGTCAAAAAAGATTTGGTTGACATGACAGATATTGCCAAATATTGCATTTATCCCTCATTTTATTTTAGATTGAGAGACCTACGGTTTTAAGCAGCAGTTTTTGATTGACTGATATATAAATATAAAAGAGAGATATGAAATGACTAATTGCAAATAATTCTTTACAAAAACGTTAAAATATATGTAAAAACCAAAAAGTTTACTAACCAAATTAAAAACAGAACAAAACAACCACTCCTGAAACTGATACGGAGGTAGCCTAAAATATCTCATTTAAAATCTTTAAGGTGATATCTAAATGATAATCATATAAGGAAAGATCTGAGTATGAAACCATGCATGAACATGAGAAAATAAACCACCATAGCAACTCCTGTTACAAGAAGCAACCAAAATAACTCTTTCATTTAAGCTAGAACCAATTGCCTATACAAGGGATGGGGGTACCTGTGGTCCTCCAGATGTTGCTAAACTACGACTCCTCTAATCTCTGACCATTTAATTGGTCATGCTAGCTGGGGCTGATGGGAGCTGCAGTTCGGCAACATCTGGAGGGCCACAGGTGACTCACACCTGATCTAGAAATTTCCCGACAGCATTATCTTTCAGATTTGAATCCTTACCCAGCAAGCTGGCCTCCTTGTGACCCTCCTCCTTCACTTCCAGAGAACTTTGGCCCTTCAAAGGGTCTGAGGAATCCTGCATTGACTTGAGGTACTCAATTGCCGCGTCCTCAACAGATCCTGGTGGCATCTGAAATAGAAAGCAGGGTAGGCCCTGAGGGACCAACTACATGGGATGACCTAAGGCCCTGGAGTGATGCTAGGTCAGGAGCACTGAGGGAAATTAAAATACTTTCCAGCCACACAGCACTCATTTAGAACATTGCCACACTCCCATCCCTACCCAAAGATGCCAAGGATAGAACCTGGGACTGTCTGCTTGCAAAGTAGACACTCTTCCCAAGCTACTGTCCTTCTCTGCATAGATCCCTAGGCCATATGCCCTAATTCAGAGGCAGGAAAAGTTCCAGGATCAGATTCCCCACCACCCCCATGCATAGAGGCCACCATAGCCTCTACATCAGTGGTTCCCAACCTTTTTCGTTTTTTGCTGGGACCACTTGAAAATTGCTGAGGATTTTGGCAGACCACAGTAATTCTTCTGCCTGTTATACCAATTGAAATGCACTGTCCTAGGTGCTGTACGATTTTTTAATTGTATTTTTAAGACTTTCTATTTCTTATATTTTATTGTGTTACAATCTGAATTCTATTGTAATAAAATAAAGTACAATATAAGAAATAAAAGAAGCCAAAAATACAATCAAAAACCAATATGAGTATTTGATGTGGACATGCCACGGACCACCTGAATGGAGCTTGCGGACCTCTGGTGGTCTGCAGATCACAGTTTGAGAACCCCTGCTGTATGGAGAGAATATTGAGGGTAATGTGAATTCTCTACCAATTGCTATTAGTCACGATGGCTATGTTGTATCTCCACTGTCAGAGGCGGTATACTGGAAATCACACGTGGGGAGGGTGCCCTCCACGCCTCTCTACTTGGCCCTCAGAACTCTTCCCAGGCCATGCCCCTCACTGGCCCTGCTTTGCACCCCAAGCGTTTTCGCCTGGCTGGAATGTGTCCTTGAACTCTAATAATGCCTCTTGCTTGCCTGGACGGGGGATCGAGAAAGGTGCAGGAATGTCTACAGAAAGTAGCCTGCTGTAGAATAATGAAATTCCTATTAGTTGCCCTGCCAACCACGGGTTTGTGGCCCTTGAAGAGTTGCCCAAGAGGGAACTCAGCCCTGAAGCTGAAAAAGTTTCCCAACTCTTGCCTTATAAACTGCATGTGTGTTCGGCTTTCATCCTTTGTGGCACAGCTTTGCAGTGTGGGCTAAATTACCTCTCGGGCTTCCTTTGCTTCTTGGCCATTGAATTTCTCAAAGCATTGGCTGGGAGTGTCCTTCTCCTCCAGAATCTCTTCCTTCACTTCTACTAGCCTGATACTGGCCTCTTGAGGGTCTCCACTGAGGCCTGGTAGGGATCTTGACACATCTCCTCCTCTGTGCTGTTGGCCGCCATCAACTCCTTCCTTGAAGAAGGCACAGAGTCCCTCACCATCCTCTCCTAAAATGGGCTCAACCAGCTGTAGAGCTTTCCTTTGAGAATGAGACCCCTGTATCATCTCCAGGAATCCCTGCCATTGGGATTCCCAGCCCTGCTCATTTGGTTCTTCCTTAATGGGTTGTGGAGTGGCCCCATTTAGAAACTCCCTGATGGCTTCAGTTTGGGCAATGTGGGGCTTGTCTGCTCCCACCTCCAATCCCTCCCCTGGTCCAGGTCCTGGAGGGTCTTGCTCTTCCATTTTTATTCCTGACTGCAGCTCCTGGACTACAAAGGATAGTCTGTGTTAAGAAATTCAAAGTGATGCATATCTGGCCAAAAAACAACAACCAAAAAAACTCCCCCTCAGGCATCCACGACCCAGCACCCGCAGACACCAGTGTGCCCATGAATATCTCCTATGGCACCCATTAAAGGTCCCAGTAAACATCTCCTATTCTTCCTTCTGTTCCAAATGGAGGATTATATGCAAAGAGTTTCGCTCTGTGAGATGCTGACTGATGTATGTAGCTTTTTCCCTGTGATGAGGGGTGGCATGTTCACATCATTTTGTGTCCCTGTCTCTTTTTCTGTTCTTTTAGATGTGGCTGCCATTTTGTGTTGTGCTATACCACCCACAGCACCCATTTTGTTTTATGCTATCTCCCCTATGGCAGCCATTTTGTGACTGGCACCCACACCTTCTCAAAATTCCAAGTGTACCTTTTGAAAGCTCCCTAAAAATATCCTGGGGAATTCAGCTGCCATCTTCACAATGAATTGACTCTTAGAAATTAGAGTAAAGGAAACTACTTGTAGAACCCCCAGCAGGAATGAGGCATTAAGGGGAGAGATGCACAGCAAGTTCAGGCTTTTGCTGTATCCATGAATGGGAGGAAGCAGCATGCGTGCACATCACCCTAGATGCTCAGTCCCTGACCTTCACTTTGTTGAGTGGGGGTCTGGAGAGGTCGTGACTCCTGGATACAAGCCAGATACAGAACTGGGGACTGCAGAGGCCCAAGATGAGGAGATGGATCAAGCTCGGGGCTCTGAGCCAGCTGCTGCACAGCAGGAGAGCACAGCGCCTGAGGCTGTAGGACAGGCGCCCCCAGAAGAACCTCCTGGACCGCCAGGGTCTGTAGGACCAGAGCCTAGATCCCCATCGGTGCCTTCCCCCAAGTCTGCAAAACCAGATGCCTCCCATCATAGTTCACTAGTCCATCAGTGCAGGGAGGGAACCAGGAGGAAGGCTATGGAGCAAAGGAGGAGTGCCGTCTTCAGGTCAGAGGTTGGGCCCTTTAACACCCTGAAGGCAGCTAAGCCCCAAACAGTACTCGAGAGACTGAGGTTTAAACAGCCTCGGACTGCGCACACACCATCCATTTAAAGAACATCCCGCCCTCCCCAAAAGAATCCTGGGAACTGTAGTTTGTTAAGGGAGCTGGGAATTGTAGCTTTGTGGGGAGTAAACTACAGTCCCAGGATTCTTTTTGTTTGGGGGGGGGGAGATCTGGTTTAAATGTGCTTCAAATGTATGGCATGTACTCAACCTTAGTTTACTCTCCTCCTCTGTTGCTCACGCAGAGCTTGCAAGTTGATCCCTCAGAGCTATCTATGGTCCTGCATTCTTCTGCCTCACCTACTTCTCCATGGGATCCAGTAGCAGACCAGAACACAACAGCAGAGGTTTAGTTCAGCCATAAAGCACAAGCTCCCAGAAACTACTGGGAAGCATGGGGACCGCTTTTCCTATGGCACCCTGTGCTAAAAAACCTTATTTCCAATAGTTTGCTGTGTCTTTGAAAACACTATAATACATGGGAATTACACTTCCCAGTGCACCCTGTGTCTTTGGACACTGGCGAGCATGCCCAGCAGCAGGCAGGGCTTTAGGCCCCACCACAGTCATTGTCCTAAGTTCTTCAAAGCCACCCCACCCTCAGTAAGTTCTAGAAACTGGGGGTGGGACAAGGGAGAGGGCTCCTGTGAATGATACATTTCAAATTAGGCCTGAACTACGGAGAAGCCTGGGTCAATCCAAAATAATAATATAGCCTTTAAAGTGGCTATAGTGGCTGTAGTGCAGTATAATCATTAAAAACAAAACAGGCTTGGCTTTTAGTTTTTCAGCTTAAATGGATTCAGTTTATGTGAGGAAGCCAAGAAAAAGCCATGGTTTTAGATCCTGTCTTGTTCTCAAATCTTAGTTTATATAATACACTGTTCCACACACTTGGATGTTACAAGAAACTGTGGGTGGTTCAAAATTGGAAGTAGAATCATTCAGTCTCCTTCTCATGGGTATGAAAGAGGAAAAGAGGGGAGGGAGGAGCTTGTGAGAGCCCAAGGCTTCTTGTGGCTTGTTATTATAACAGGACACCACAATTTCTCATGACATCTGAACCAAGCCACTGAACAACCTCTTAAATCCTCGCAAAGAGTTTTGTCCCTCTGCAGCCTTTGCCGGGGGGGGGGGGAGAGGCAGGCAAGGCTGAACATGCCAAATTCCCTCAGCCTTCTTATCCTCATATGTTCTGCATCCAAATCCCTTTATAATCCTCGATGGTTCTCTTTCATACCCTTTCTGAATTGTCAACCAAATTGGAAAACGTGTGGTCAAAAGGAGAAGAGAGAGAAACTGTTACCTGCTGACTCTTGGATAAGCCTCTGTAGTGGACCTGATGGCGGCTGTATGCTAACTGCAGCTGTCATGGAAACCAGAGAACACTGAAGGACAGCTAAAAGAGACACTGACAGGAAAAATAAGATGGATTGAAGACAAAAAAGCCAAAACAAGAACAGGACATAAATTCAGCCATATCACAAAATTAAAACTGGCTGGATTGAACAAGCTCCATGTGAACTGCTGGGGCTGTCATCACAAGAACAAGTGAGCGGCAAATTGTTTCACCCATGATTGTCAGACTACAGAAGATACAGGAGATCGGCTTTCTCAACAGCCTTTTCATTCAAGAAGCAGGAGAACATTGCCGTGCTCATCTGCTTGTGAGCTTCCCAAAGGCATCTGGCTGGCAACTCTGAGACCACAATGTGGGCCTAAATTTTAGTATGGCCTGGTTCACATGATACATTAAGCAGGCCACATCCACACCATACAATTTAAAGCACTCTTCTACCACTTTAACACTCATGGCTTCCCCCAAAGAATCCTGGGAACTGTCATTTGTTAAGGGTGCTGGGAATTGTAGCTCTGTGAGAGGGACTCTTAACAAATCTCAGTACCCTTCACAAACTGCGGTGCCCAGGATTCTTTGGGAGAAGCCATGGCTGTTTAAGTGGCAGAAGAGTGCTTTAAATGTATGGTGTGGTGGGACCTTTGCCAAACCTTGCCTTAGCAAGACTGTGTGAGTGTGCATGCTCCAGGAGAGGCGCTCACAGTCACTATGCTCCTCCAAGGTCCTTTCTGCTGCTGTGCTGAGCTAAAGCCAGGTTTGGCTCAGCATGTTGTCCAAACCAGGACTCGTGGTTAAAGCTCTCCTCTCATTCACCATGAGCTGTAACCAAGGTTTGTGTGGCAGACAAGTGGCAATGATTGGGGTGCTAGAGAAGCCCCATCAAATGTATTTATTTATTAAGTTTCTATCCCCTCGTCCTCCCAGAAGGAGCCCAGAGCAGCAAACAAGAGACAAAACACTAAAAACATATTGAAAATGGAAATGGATTGCCTTCAAGTCGATCCCGACTTATGCCGACCCTTGAATAGGGTTTTCATGGTAAGCGGTGTAAAGAGGTGGTTTCCCATTGCCACCCTCTGAGGCTGAGAGGCAGTGACTGGCCCAAGGTCACCCAGTGAGCTTCATGCCTGTGTGGGGATTTGAACCCTGGTCTCCCAGGTCATAGTTCGGCACCTTAACCACTACACCACACTGGCTCTAGAACATCTTAAAAGCAAAAATATCTTTAAAAAAACATTTAAAACACCTTAAAAAGAAATTCCAACACAGATGCAGAGTGAAATAAGGTTTCTACTTAAAATGCTTGTTGAAAGAGAAAGATCTTCAGCAGGCACCAAAAAGTTAAGAGACAATGCCTGTCTAATATTTAAGAGGAAGGAATTCCAAAAGGTAGGTGTCACAACTGGCACTTAATAAATAAATTGTCTATGGTGCTGGTGGCCTAACCATCTCTCAGTCGAACAGGCCTTGCAGGATTGTTATGATAACACAGCGGCACACATGCCATGCACACTGCCCTATGCTTTGTGGGGGTGGGGGAGGGGTAACAAGACTAAAATAAATAGATAGCAGAAGGTACAAGTCACAGGTGTGAGGAACCTTTGGCCCTTCTGATGTTGCTAAAGTACCGCTCTGATCAGCCCCAGAAAAATGGCCAATGGGCTGGAATGATGGAAGTTGTAGTTCAGCAACTTCTCGGGGGCCAGTGGTTCTCCACAAAGTGGTATAAGAGGAAGGCAGTAAATAGGGACTTGATGGAATAATGTCATTAGACAGAAGAAAAGCCAGTTGATGCTTTTATGAGGAAGGCTGGCTAATCTCTTTATAGTGACTTAATGTAAGGCGGGGTGGGGAACCTGTGGCCCTCCACATGTTGCTGAACTATAACTCCTATCTTCCCTGACCATTGTTGACTGGGGCTGCTGGGAGTTGGAGTCCAACCTTACAGAGGAACACTGTGCTTTATACACAGACATTGGTCCATCTAGCTCAGCATTGCCGGCATTGACTGGCAGCAACTCTCAGATGGGCGACATTCCCAGCTCTACTTGGAGATGGTAGGGACTGGACCTTTGCATACTAAGCACGTGCTCTGTCACTGAGCCACAACTCTTCCCTAAATGCAAGACTGAATGTAGCCTTGTAAATAATCCCACCAATGTTACTAGCCTGGAAGACTTTTTACTAGCCCACTAAAAGGCTAGTTTATTTTATTTATTTATTTAAAAATATTTCTATCCCGCCCTTCTACACTATAATAGGGCACTCAGGGCAGCTTACAATAATAAAATCAAACACTTACACAATAAAATTGTAAGCAGTAAAATCACAAAAACATTCTCCAGGGTTTCAGACAGGGAGTCTTTCCCAGACCTACCTGGAGATGCTGCCAGGGATTGAACCTGGGACCTTCTGCGTGCAAAGCAGATGCTCTAACCACTGAGTTACAGCTGTTCCCCTACATCTGCAGAGCCACGGGTTTCCGACCCCGATTTAAGATGCTTGACAAAAGCGTAAGGGTGTCACAATTCTTGTCTTGTCCAGTGTGCTTTTACATTAACGCCTTCTCCTCGTCCGGTGCTTGGGTGGACCCTCTTGCTGGGACAGGCTGCACAGACACCTCCAAGATCTGGGGACTTGGCATTCCCTCTCCCTTTTTGTAACCATGCCCAGGTCATTGCAGTTCCATCCCCTCTCTGCTGTTTCTTTCCCCTTCTCAGCTTACCTCTCCCTGCTGCTTGCTGCCCCTGGGAATCACATCCCAAAAGCCAAAGTCTCCTAAACAATCTCCCCCAAGCCCCAAGACTATTTCTTCTACCAAAGAGGGGTGGGTGAGCAGGAACGGGAAGTCCACCCTGTCCCACTTGCCTATCTAGGAATGAGAGCTTTATCAGCTTAACCCTTTCCTTAAAAAACAAAGGACACAGAGGCCACTTTTATGGAAGGTTGGTGGGAAGCAGATGTTTTTAACTAACCCCTTTGATTCAAAATAGATCCATCCCCTCTCTCCTCATCCCCACCTGTCTTTTTCTGTATCTGTAGGAGTGATTTCATTCATTCGTTCATTCATTTAACTTGTATAGCACTTTATACTGTAACAGAAATCTCTTAAGTGGTATGTATATCCCAGCAAAAATCAATTTAAAAAATACAATACAGATCAGCAGTGACATGTACTCACATGTCACACTCAACCAGCGTACAATCTGTGCATATGCAGTGCTTCTTTTTTTTGGTAAAAAATGAGGTGCTGGTACTAATATCTTGATAAAAAGTGCCATGGGTGACGGCACAAAATGGTTGCTATGGGCAGCAAAGAGGTGAGATATAAGAAAAAGAAGAGTCATTGATTTGGTTCATTGACAGTGCAATCCTGTATTTGTCTACTCAAAAGTAAGCCCATTGAGTTCAACTGGGAGGGCAGAAGGCAGGGAGGCCAACAGTAGGTGGAGCCAGAGCCAATCACAGGCTAAAGCACAGTCAGTGATAGGCAGAGCCAACTAATTCTAGTTTTGACCCCATTCTCTGCCTTGCTGAGTTCTGCAAGGGCAACACTGAGGCTAAGCCTTATCCACAAGGCTGGCAGCAGCCTGCTGCAAGCCCCAGCCCACCACAGGCCCCCGCCTCCCCCCTGTGTGTGCATGAACACGCTCTAAAATATGCCCTGGTTGCATCATCTTGTGCATTATGCCTGCCATCACCCAAGATGGCGGTGGGGCTGGGCGATGACAGGAATGCATGCTGACGCATGAAGTGAAGGAACTGGGCATATTTATGTGCCTGCCAGCTGGGAGCTCATGTGGGGATGATATCGGCTGCAAGAGTGGAGTTCCTGCTCCACAATCCATGCTACTGTCAGTTGCGGCCCACAGCCCGATACTGGCAGGGATCTCAGAGTGTGAGCTCCACTCTCCCAGCGGCAGGGGCCCTTAGCTAGCTGCAGGGCCCCCGGCCAATGCCCAACCTTGCCATCCACTGGCGCCAGACCTGCTGATCCACACCACACCTTTAAAGCACATTGCTTCCCCACAAGAATCTTGAGAACTGTAGTTTATTAAGGGTGCTGGGAACTATAGCCCTGTAAGGAGTAAACTACAGCTCCCAGGATTCTTTGGGGGAAACCATGTGCTTTAAATGTTTGCTGTGCATGTCACATAAGGAGGGGGAAGCTGACAGGCAGGGCCAGCCCTGGACAGGGTGTGAATAAGGAGTCAGGCAGGTCAGGGTTGCCTGAGCGCAGATGAGTTTGGTGGCACAATGCCGTTAGCCCTAATGGACCAGCAACCGCTGATGCCAAATAAGTGTGTATAGTGTTGCAGCCTGAGCTCTCATTTAGTATGAAAAAGTAGCCTTGTTAGCCTGTTGTGGCAAAAGCAGCAAGGTGGCATTTAAAAACAAAGATTTCTTTAATTCTGACATAAACTTTCATGGACACCACCTCCAGCAGATGTGCCTGTGACGCCCTTCCCTGGCTCTCCCTGTCAGGTTCCTACCTGCTCGTGGTTACTGCCTGTCTCTAGGCACCACCAGGGACTCCACCAGTCCGGACTGTCCTTTTTTATGGTTTCTCTCCCCGCTCTAGCACAGATCTCAACAGATCCCCCTGCTAGGCAGCACCACCAGTCACGTCCTATAACCAGTAGTCCCAGAGACTCTGCCTGAGTCTCTCTATCTGGTTACCTCTGTGACTGCGAGCTTAAGCTGTCCCCAATCCCTCTGTATCAATGCAGATAATCCTGGTTTGCTCTGAATACTTGTGGTGTTATTCTTCCCTTCCCCGCTGCCACCATTTGTCTCCCTTCAGCCTTGGTATTTACCTTACCCTCCCTTCTGGTCTGTGAAACCCCAGCCAAGGATCAGGCCTTTGGTAAACCAAATATATTTATTAAATAACAAAGATAACAAGATTTCTTTATAAAGGCACTTAAGCATATGGTTTCATCTATCCCTGAGGTACTGGTCTTAGTATTAATCCAAACTCCACACTCTCCTCACATCCACCAACTCTCCACACAAACTCCTCTCTAAACCCACCAAAACAACCCTCTCAAGTCCACCAACGTCCACACAGATTTAACTGTCATCCTTCCATTTATACTCTCCGTCCTTCTCCACCCTCAGCCAATCATCCAGCATTCTACTGCCCATTCACTCCCCCCTCCTCTTTCACTCCACCTACCATGTATCTTCTATTCAAACAGCACTTACCATATATACACTAATACAGGAACATCACAGTGCCCACAAACGTTTATGCCCTCATAAGCATTGTTAGCCTTTAAGGAGCCAGAAGATTATCTGTCATTTAGTAGAATGTATGTCTGAGGGCTGCAACCTCTACATGCACTTACCTGGGAGTAAATCCTATGGAACTTAATGGGGCTTACTTGTGATATGGCGCTCCTCCTCCCCCTCAGCTTGCCAAGAGACACCCTAGGAGGCAAATCACGTTCATTCCCCATTTTCAAAATTGCAAATTCCCGAATGGGAATTTATTTGCCACAGTGACGATCCGCAAAACCAAACCCAGCCAATGAAAGCCACAGCATCTTTGCACCGAAAAGAGTTAAAGGGCACAGAACAAGAATGCCTAGATAGGCCCAGCGGTTTGACAAATTGAGCGACGGTTGTGAAAAGTAAAGCCCTCTTTCCTCTCTCTCTTTGAGGATTCCTTGTCCTTGGAGCAACTGGGTGGCTGCTGCAACTGCAGAGCCCCCAGAGCCAGTGCAATGCAAAGCCTGCCTGAAGCAGGTGAGTTAAAGGAAGGACAGAAGATGTGGATTGAGGGGGAAGGGGGGAATCTAGTAGTAAACCTCCTGGGAGAGCAAGCAAGGTGTGCGAGTGAGAAACATCAGCATTTAGGGCTCAATAGAGACCAGGGCTTTTTCTCCTATCGCAGATCTTAAACCAATATGGCAAAGCTAGGAAAGTTATGTTTGTGCTCAACCCTACTGTTGTGAACAATGGGTGCTGTGCTTATCTCATATGTATTGATAATGATGATTTATTTCCTCATGAGGGCGGTGGTCTCTTATCCAGTGGAGAGTGGTGCGTTAGGGCAAACGGGGCTCTACCCTCAGCCAGCCTGCAACTGTCTACCTTCTTAAGTAACCACCAGTCCGGGAGGCTTCTCCACCTGCTCTTGCCTCTGGCTCTGGCTGTCATTGGCTCTGGTTCCACCTACTGTTGCTCTTCCTACCTTCCGCCCTGCCAGTCCCAACAGACACCAGCTACCATTGCTCTTCTCCATTTAGCTCAGGGATGGGGAAAGGGGGAACTTGCAGCCCTTCAGATGTTGTTCGACTGCAATTCCCAACATCCCTGACAGTTGGCCACACTGGGTGGGGCTGCTGGGAGTCGAATAAGTCTCTGATCTAGCTGTGGCGATGACACGTTTCTTCCTCTATTTATCTGACACACACGCACAGTTGTTTATTTGATTTATGAATCTCTTCCTATAAGACATCCTGAAGCAATTTTAATAAAAACTTTGATTTCAAGACCAAGACAGGTACAGACAGGGATAAAAAAAAATATCCACTTAGAAGGGCTTACATTTCCCATAATCCCTGACCACTGGCCATGCTGGCTGGGTCTGATCGAAGTCAGAATCCAACAACATAGGGACTTCCGGAAAGGATTGCTTCGCTTGTGCCTGCCTCTGAGACGAGCTCTCGTCTCGTTTTAAAACCAGTCAAAAGGGTTTTTTTGACTGGTAAAAACTTTCTCCCAGGCAAGGGAGAAACGAAGAGATCATCCACAAGCTTCGTTGTGTTTGTTGGGGGACTTGAATTCATTAGGATTGCCTATGAACGAAGGACCAGCCAGCAACATTGGACAGAGCCAAGGAATTTCAAGCAAGCTCAAACTAATTAAGTGAGACATTTTTCTTTTCTTCAAAGAAAAACAGATTCTAACAGGCAAGCATTCTTCTTTCTATCCTTGTCATTTGGCTTATATTGTTGCAGTAAAGAGATTTGTTAAAAGAATCAGCAGTAAAGAATCCCTGGGTGAGTTATAACTTTTCTCTTTTATACACGGAATTAAGGCGGAAGGAAATCGAAATAGCTTATCTTTGTTTTTATTGCAAAAAGCTGGCCTGGAATTGAGAATTATAAAGATACAAACGGATGAGAGATATCTAATCTGAGGAGAAAAATTTTGATTTATATGAACTTTTGAGTATTATATGTCTGGGACTATTTTTTCTGGTCTACTTCATTTTGACGAATCTGCTTGTTCTTTATGCCACTAACTATTTGGACGCTGTGAACTAAATTTGTTTTGCATTCTTGGACACAAAAGAGATAAGGCAGTTTGTGCTGTCTACATTATGATGTCATCAGGTTTGGAATATTAACTCCTTTGTTGCTGGAAAAAGAAATAAATTGCTCTTTGCTTGGGAATAGTGCTATATTGGAAATTGAAGGGTTTTTTCTTCTTCTTGGTTTTAAAAATGACAATTAAGAAAGTGGCTGAGACCCTGGAATTAAATATGTTTCAGAAAATAATGGATGAGATTGAGATAACGAAACAAGAACTGAGACATGGCAAACAAGAGATGAAAATTGAATTTGGCAAAATGAAGGAGGAGCTGAAAGAAATAGGGGATTTTATGAGAGAGGAGGTTGATGAGATCAAACATATAACTAGACAAGCAATAGAAGAAGAAAGAAATATTAAAGGGAAGATGCAAGTCCTGGAGATTGGAACAGATATATCAAATGTGGAACTGGAAAAAGATTTGGAGTTTATGGACCTTAGAGATAAAGATTACTGGACTTCCCAGGAGGATCCCTACGCCTGTGCAGCCTCTGAGACGAGCTCCGTCTTGGATGAAACTTATCCAGTTTAAATTCAGTCAGAAGGCTCTTTTCTGACTGGGAATAATTTCTTCCGGATAAGGAAGAAACGTGAGATTTCCCACACAGCTTTGTTTTGATTGTTGGAGTCTGGAATTCGTCAGAATTGTCTGTCTTCCAGCAGCTCAGACAGAGCGAGGATTTTTATGCTAGCTCAGCTGGATAAGTGATCCATTTTTTTTTTACGGATTAACAGGCAAACATCCTCCTGTCTACATTCATCATTTTCTTATCTATACAGCTAAAGAGATTTGTCAAAGTAACAGCAATTGAGATAACCTAGGTGAGGTAAGACTTTCCTTTTTTTATTCACGGAACTAAGGGGGAAGAAAATATAAATAGCTTATATTTTTTTTATTGCAAAAAGCTGACATGGAAAATAGCATTTTAAAGATTACAACGGACGGGAGATTTCTGATTGGAAGAGATAAGAAATCTTTTTGATTTATAAGACTTTTGTGTAATATATGGCTGGGACTATTTTTCCTGATCTACTTTTTTTTTTTTTTTGACGAATCTGCTCATTCTCTCTGCTACTAGTTATTTGGACGCTGTGAACTAAAGCCGTTCTTACACTTCCGGGCAGATAAGAGATAAGGGCTGTCTAGCGTGTGACGTTAGTTGGTTGGAAAGATTAACTCCTTAGTAACTGGTTAAAGAAATAAGCTGCTCTTTGTTTGGGACATTGAAAATTGAAGGAGTTTTGTTCCTTTGGCTTTAAGAATGACAATTAAGAAGATCATGGATGTACAAGAAGGGACTTTATCTCTAGACATATTTCAGAAAATAATGAATGGGATTAACTCAATAAAACAAGAACTGAGAAATAATAGACAAGCGTGGAGAATTGAATTTCACGAAATGAGACAGGAGCTGAAAGAAACTCAGGATTCTATGAGAAAGGAGAATAAAGATAGATCTGGAAAACAAAAAAAGGATGAAAGAGAAATTAAAGGCAAGGTTCAAACTATGGAGATTGGCTTAATTATGGACATGAAAAAAGATTTGGATTTCCTGGCTGTGATGGATCCTGGAGACAAATATTACAGTTTGGAATTCAGCGCTGTCCCTGAAGGAATTGAAGAGATTGGAGATAAAGATATTATCGGTTCAAAAACATTCCTGGACTGGAAGGATTTGATGGAATTTGAAATGGAGAAAGTTAACAGAATTAATCCCTGTTTTGTGTCAATGGAAAAATCTTCAAGAGATGTACTAGTGTATCATGTGGAAAAGAGGAACAGAGATGCGGCTTTGCAACAATACTTCAGTGATACGTTTGGATTTGATGGCAAGAAAATATCTGTGATGGAGGAAATTCCTATCAGACTTTTATTATATGACTATGACAGCAAGATTTTTGGGTGCGTAAAGATGGAAGATGGAAGATGGACCCAATATGGATAATGACAGAAGAGCGATTTAAAATTACTGGACTTAGTAGATTTGATGAGTTGGATTAATTGATATGTTTATTTAGTAAAAAAAATTGATTGATATATATCTCAAGGATTGGAAACTTCTCTTTGACTTTTTGTGGAAGATTAAAATGATAGGATGTTAATGAGAATTGAAACTAACTAAGATAACCGCTGGAGGAAGGTGATTTTATAATCTATTAAGAGATAGGTTTGTTATACATTATAGATTTATAGCTGAATTATAGCGATTTGAAATTACTGGACTTAGTAGATTTGATGAGTTGGATTAACTGGCATGTTTATTTAGAAAAAAAATTGATTGACATATATCTCAAGGATTGGAAACTTCTCTTTGACTTTTTGTGGAAGATTAAAATGATATGATGTTAATGAGATTTGAAACCAACTAAGATAACCGCTGGAGGAAGGTGATTTTATAATCTATTAAGAGATAGGTTTGATATATATTATAGATTTATAGCTGAACTATGACAAATCGGAAGTCAATATTCTTTCTTTTTTAATATATATTTTTTTCTTTTTGTATTGTACTAGTTATTGATTTGTGTTGTTTTCTTTTTGTATTGTTTTGGTTTTGAAAATTGGAATAAAAATTAATTGCAAAAAAAAAAAAGAGATAAAGATTACTGTTTGGAATTCAGCGTTGTCCCTGAAGAAATTGATGAAGATATCAGAGATAAAGCTATCAATGTTTCGAAAAAATTTCTGGACTGGAATGATGTGATGGAGCTTGAAATAGAGAAAATTTATAGAATTAATTACAGATATGTGACAATGGAAAAACTCTCAAGAGATGTGCTAGTGCATTTCGTAAAAAAGAGGAACAGAGATATGACTTTACAACAACATTTCAGTAACACATTCAGAATTGATGGCAAGGAAATATTTGTGAGGAAGGAAATTCCCATCAGACTCTTATTATATGACTATGACTATGACAGCAATATTATTATGGATGCAAGGATGGAAGATGGAAGATGGAATTAACACTGATAATGGAAGAATGGCTATTGAAATTACTGGACCTAGCAGACTTGATGAGATGGATTAATCGACATGTTTATTTGGAGAAAAATCGATGGATATATTTCTCAAGGACTGGAAACCTCTCTTTGACTTTTTGCGGAAAGAATAAAGTGATGTTAATGAGATTTGATGATTAATTAAGATAACTACTGGAGGAAAGTGATTTTGTAATATATTAAGAGACAGGTTTGTTATATATTATAGACCTATAACTGATCTGCGACAAATCGGAAGTCAACATTTTATTTTATTGTATTAGTTATTAATTTGTTTTTGTTTTGTTTTGTTTTTTGAAACTTTGAATAAAAAAATTAATGGAAAAAAAAAAAGAATCCAACAACATCCAGAGGGCCACAGGTTCCCTACCCCTGATGACAACCCTCTGAGAATGAGTTATAGATTATCGATACCTGTAGTGCAGTGGCAAATTCAGAAGTGCCCGGTCCCTTCATGATAGTCACAGCCACACCCCCTTCTAAGATTATACAACCTTCTCAGATTGTAGAATAATCTGGCCAGGTTTGAATACTCCTTTCTGCCTATTGATCCTTATTAATGCCTTCTCCCACAATAACAGACGTCCCTAGGAGTTAATCAGCATGAAAGGGGAGTCTGTCAGGTACTAAGAAGAGTCTTCTCAGTGGTTGACTACTTACCTCCTTTCGCTCTGATTGGCTCCAAACAGCAGGAATCTGCAAGGAAGCAGGTTAGAAGGCTCTTTTCAGCGGCCAACACACTCTCTTTTCATGGTGATTGGCTCATAGGGTGCTGGAGACATAGGGACCCTGCTCCCAAAAAGGTAAGGGGTCTAAGATCCCCCCGAGACCCTGGACGACTACACTCCTGATCAATATGCATGATATATTTTTATTAATAAAAACACTCTTCTGGGGAGAGTAAATTTGTCCAACTTTCATTGCCTGTTGCTTATTGGCATCACTTTCCTCCAGGAATAAAAATGGAGGATCAAGACCTGAATCTGGCAAGAGATGGGAGGCAAGTGCTTCTTGCTGGGATCGCTCTGCAGCCAATTAAGCAAGAGCGAAGTGAGGGTCCACAGGGGGGCTGGGAATCTCAGTGGCAAGAGTTCCTGAAGATGATGCAGGCCCCACATTCAGGGTGGAAAAGCTCACAGGTGCTTCAGCATAGGTCAGTGGGAGATCATAAGGATATCTGGGGCTCCTCTGATGTCAGTGGCTGGCCCAGTAGAAGTGAGGATGTGACCCTAACCCCGGAAGGTCTCAATGGAGAAAGCCAGGATTCTCTGCGAAAGTGAAGGAAGAGATTCTGGAGGAGGACGCCCTCAGCTTGGAGATACGGTGCCAACGCTTCAGGCGGTTCTGCTACCTGGAGGCCGATGGCCCTGGAGACGTTTGCAGTCAACTCCAGGCGCCCTGCTATCGGTGGCTGAAGCTAGACACACCAAGGAGCAGGTTGTGGACCTGGTGATCCTGGAGCAGTTCCTGACCATCCTGCCGCAGGAGATGCAGTGCTGGGTCCGGGGACGTGGCCCGGGGAACTGCACTGAGGCAGTGGCCCAGGCAGAGGATTTTTTGCTGATGCTCTGCCAGAAGGCAGTGAGACCAGAACGACAGGTGAGACCTTTGCATTCTGTTCACCTTAATGAACCCATGGAGAGCAATGGCACCTCTGTTCATCTTGGCCTGTATTTAAGAACGTAAGAAGAGCCCTGTGCAGTTAGGCCAAAGGTCCATCTGGTCCCAGGACCCAGGTTTTATTATTTATTTATTTGATTTATATCCCACCTTGTGATGTTCCTGTATTAGTGTAAATAGGGTAAGTGCTGGTTGTATAGGAGATACATGGTAAGTAGAATGAAAGAGGAAGGGGGAGTGAATGGGCAGTAGAATGATGGATGATTGGCTGAATGTTTAAAATGGCTGACAGTATAAAAGGAAGTATGACAGGTAAATCTGGGTGGATGTGAAGTGGATGTGAAGTGGATATTGGTGGGTTTGAGAGAGTTGTTTGTCAGGAGAGCATGGAGAAGGAGAAAGGTGGAGTTCGGATTAGTATTAGATAAAACCATAAGCTTATGTGCCTTATGAAGAAATCTTGTCAGAGCACCCTAGCGAGGGAGCCTGCTCCACGAGCTAGAGGGAGCCCCAGCTGACGAAGCGTCAAGGCCCCAGCTGACAAAGCGTCAAGGCGAGTTAAGCAGCAGAGCGAAAAGAGGGTAAGTAGCTCCCATTTATTCCATTATTTAATTGAAGTAAAACAGCTCAGAGCAATAAGTAATAAGGGCAGCCCAAGGTCACCCTGAGCTAGGAGCCAAATCCTGAAAGAACCTATATCTTAGGAGACAGATCCTAGGAGAAGGAAGCCCATAGAAAGCTAGTTTTCAACACCACCCTAGCAGGAAAGCTTCAGGGGACACTGTAAACAAGGCTAAATTCCAGTCGGAGAGAAGGGGGAAAAGGAAACTCCACCGACACATACAGGGAGAGAGTCAGCTCAGTCCTTGCTAAAAAGGGCAGCTTCAGCCTTCCTGAAACACAACCACAAGCTCTGTTTCCCTAGGTTAAAGAAAGGTCAGGCTGTTCTAGGTGGGAAAACAACAAACACAAAAGACTTGCCTGGAAGGCGCAGCCCCTTGCTGAGATTAAAAGCAGCCAAAAGCTTAAACAGCCCCGCCCCTCGCTCAGGAAGGAAGGAAGCCTGAGAGAATACTAAAGTGTTAAGCCCCAGCTGATAGCCATCAGCCTCAAGTAACACATCATTGGCTGGCAGCAGTAGCTGGGAGGAACCAGCCACACATATAAAGTCAGAGCACCCTAGCGAGGGAGCCTGCTCCACGAGCTAGAGGAAGCCCCAGCTGACGAAGCGTCAAGGCCCCAGCTGACAAAGCGTCAAGGCAAGTTCGGCAGCAGGGCGAGGAGGCCAGGGCCCCCTACTCTGCCCGTCTGTTCCGACCTCAACTAAACCGCAGTCTCCAACCCATTGACGTAATAAACCTTAAACAAAACTATGCAGGTAAGAAGCCAGCAGGGGTGTGGGGGCTTTCCAGTGTTTTGCACTGCCTGCAGCATGTACGACTATCTGCCTGTTGGACAGAAGTCGTGGGTGTGCTCTCGGTGCAATGAGCTCCTGGCTCTCTGGGAACGACTTCATTTCCTTGAGGCCAAGGTGGCGGACCTGGAAAAGCTGAGAGAGGCAGAGAGGTGTGTGGAGGAGGCCTTCAGGGACGTTATAGCTGTGTCCCACTCCAACGATGATAGCTCTCCTGCTATCATGGAGAACGATGGTCTCGGGGAAGGAGAGCATCCAGCTGAGGAAGAGGGAAACGATCCCTTAGAAGGGACCCATTCCTTGGGGGATGAGCAGCTATCCTCTCGTGCCGAGGATATATCTCCAGGGGGTGGAGGGATCCTTGTAGTGGGTGATTTGATCATTAGGAACATAGACAGTGGGGTGTGTGATGGGCGTGTAGACCGCAAGGTGTTTTGCCTGCCTGGTGCGAAGGTTGCGGATATCGCCCGTCGTTTAGATAGTTTGGTAGACAGTGCTGGGAAGGAGTCAGTGGTCGTGGTGCACGTTGGCACCAACGACATGGGGAAATGCAGCCGTGAGGTCCTGGAAGCAAAATTTAGGTTGCTAGGTAGGATGCTGAAAGCCAGGACCTCCAAGGTGGCTTTCTCTGAAATGCTACCGGTTCCACGCGCAGGACCAGCCAGACAGGCCCAGCTTCGCAGTCTCAATGCGTGGATGAGACGATGGTGTCGGGTGGAAGGGTTCGGATTTGTTAGGCACTGGGGAACATTTTGGGACAAGCCGGGCCTGTACAAAAGGGACGGGCTCCACTTGAACCAGAATGGAACCAGACTGTTGGCACTTAAAATTAAAAAGGTAGCAGAGCAGCTTTTAAACTGACTGAGGGGGGAAACCCGACAGGAGCTGAGAAAGGTCCGGTTCGGAATAAACCTCCCCCCTGGGATAAAAACCAAAGAAAAAATGAAAGTTTAAAAGGGGTAGGCCTAGAAGTAGGCATTGTGAGAGCAGGGGCACAGGATATAAATTCAGAAGAGCAAAATTACCACAGGCCTAACCACAAGTGCCAAAGACACTTGAAGAGAGACACTGCTTACAAGTGCCTGTACGCTAATGCTAGGAGCCTGCGAACCAAGATGGGAGAACTGGAGTGCTTGGTCTTAGAGAAGAGCATTGATATAGTGAGCATAACCGAGACCTGGTGGAATGGAGAAAACCAGTGGGATACGGTTATCCCTGGATATAAACTATATCGGAAGGACAGGGAAGGACGTATTGGTGGCGGAGTCGCTCTATACGTGAAAGAAGGCATTGAATCCAGCAAGCTCGAAACCCCAAAAGAGGCAGACTCCTCCACAGAATCGTTGTGGGTGGTGATACCGTGCCCCAGGAGGGACTTAATACTGGGAACGATCTATCGTCCCCCTGATCAAAATGCTCAGGGAGACCTTGAGATGAGATATGAAATTGAGGAAGCATCCAAACTAGGAAATGTGGTAGTAATGGGTGACTTCAACTACCGGGACATAGACTGGCTGCATATGTGTTCCAGTCATGACAAAGATGCAAAGTTTCTAGATATTCTAAATGACTATTCCCTAGATCAGTTGGTCATGGAACTGACCAGAGGGACGGCAACCCTGGACTTAATCCTCAGTGGGGACCGGGACCTGGTGCAAGATGTAAGTGTTGTTGAACCGATTGGGAGCAGTGACCACAGTGCTATTAAATTAAACATACATGTAACTGGCCAATTGCCAAGAAAATCCAACACGGTCACATTTGACTTCAAAAGAGGAAACTTCACAAAAATGAGGGGATTGGTCAAAAGAAAGCTGAAAAACAAAGTCCAGAGGGTCACATCACTGGAAAATGCTTGGAAGTTGTTTAAAAACACTATATTAGAAGCTCAACTGGAGTGCATACCGCAGATCAGAAAAGGTACCGCCAGGGCCAAGAAGATGCCAGCATGGTTAACAAGCAAAGTCAAGGAAGCTCTTAGAGGCAAAAAGTCTTCCTTCAGAAAATGGAAGTCTTGTCCGAATGAAGAAAATAAAAAAGAACACAAACTCTGGCAAAAGAAATGCAAGAAGACAATAAGGGATGCTAAAAAAGAATTTGAGGAGCACATTGCTAAGAACATAAAAACCAACAACAAAAAATTCTATAAATACATTCAAAGCAGGAGACCATCTAGGGAGACAATTGGACCCTTGGATGATAAGGGAGTCAAAGGTGTACTAAAGAACGATAAGGAGATTGCAGAGAAGCTAAATGAATTCTTTGCATCTGTCTTCACAGTGGAAGATATGGGGCAGATCCCTGAACCTGAACTAACATTTGCAGGAAGGGATTCTGAGGAACTAAGACAAATAGTGGTAACGAGAGAGGAAGTTCTAAGCTTAATGGACAATATAAAAACTGACAAATCACTGGGCCCGGATGGCATCCACCCGAGAGTTCTCAAAGAACTCTAAGGTGAAATTGCTGATCTGCTAACTAAAATATGTAACTTGTCCCTCGGGTCCTCCTCCGTGCCTGAGGACTGGAAAGTGGCAAATGTAACACCAATCTTCAAAAAGGGATCCAGAGGGGATCCCGGAAATTACAGGCCAGTTAGCTTAACTTCTGTCCCTGGAAAACTGGTAGAAAGTATGATTAAAGCTAGATTAACCAAGCACATAGAAGAACAAGCCTTGCTGAAGCAGAGCCAGCATGGCTTCTGCAAGGGAAAGTCCTGTCTCAGTAACCTATTAGAATTCTTTGAGAGTGTCAACAAGCATATAGATAGAGGTGATCCAGTGGACATAGTGTACTTAGACTTTCAAAAAGCGTTTGACAAGGTACCTCACCAAAGGCTTCTGAGGAAGCTTAGCAGTCATGGAATAAGAGGAGAGGTCCTCTTGTGGATAAGGAATTGGTTAAGAAGCAGAAAGCAGAGAGTAGGAATAAACGGACAGTTCTCCCAATGGAGGGCTGTAGAAAGTGGAGTCCCTCAAGGATCGGTATTGGGACCTGTACTTTTCGACTTGTTCATTAATGACCTAGAATTAGGACTGAGCAGTGAAGTGGCCAAGTTTGCTGACGACACTAAATTGTTCAGGGTTGTTAAAACAAAAAGGGATTGCGAAGAGCTCCAAAAAGACCTCTCCAAACTGAGTGAATGGGCGGAAAAATGGCAAATGCAATTCAATATAAACAAGTGTAAAATTATGCATATTGGAGCAAAGAATCTGAATTTCACATATACGCTCATGGGGTCTGAACTGGCGGTGACCGACCAGGAGAAAGACCTCGGGGTTGTAGTGGACAGCACGATGAAAATGTCGACCCAGTGTGCGGCAGCTGTGAAAAAGGCAAATTCCATGCTAGCAATAATTAGGAAAGGTATTGAAAATAAAACAGCCGATATCATAATGCCGTTGTATAAATCTATGGTGCGGCCGCATTTGGAATACTGTGTACAGTTCTGGTCGCCTCATCTCAAAAAGGATATTATAGAGTTGGAAAAGGTTCAGAAGAGGGCAACCAGAATGATCAAGGGGATGGAGCGACTCCCTTACGAGGAAAGGTTGCAGCATTTGGGGCTTTTTAGTTTAGAGAAAAGGCGGGTCAGAGGAGACATGATAGAAGTGTATAAAATTATGCATGGCATTGAGAAAGTGGATAGAGAAAAGTTCTTCTCCCTCTCTCATAATACTAGAACTCGTGGACATTCAAAGAAGCTGAATGTTGGAAGATTCAGGACAGACAAAAGGAAGTACTTCTTTACTCAGCACATAGTTAAACTATGGAATTTGCTCCCACAAGATGCAGTAATGGCCACCAGCTTGGATGGCTTTAAAAGAAGATTAGACAAATTCATGGAGGACAGGGCTATCAATGGCTACTAGCCATGATGGCTGTGCTCTGCCACCCTAGTCAGAGGTAGCATGCTTCTGAAAACCAGTTGCCGGAAGCCTCAGGAGGGGAGAGTGTTCTTGCACTCGGGTCCTGCTTGCGGGCTTCCCCCAGGCAGCTGGTTGGCCACTGTGAGAACAGGATGCTGGACTAGATGGGCCACTGGCCTGATCCAGCAGGCTCTTCTTATGTTCTTATGTTGTTAATCTTGTTCTCTGTGTTATTTAATAAATACTTAATTTGGTTTACCAGAGGCCTGATCCTTGGCTGGGGTTTCACAGACCAGAAGGGAGGGTGAGGTAAATAACCAAGGCTGAAGAGTGGCAAATGGTGGCAGCGGGTGAAGGGAAGAATATAACACCACAAGTATTCAGAGCAAACCAGAATTATAAGCAGTCTGAGTAAATCAAAGGGATTGGGACAGCTTAAGCACGCAGTCACAGAGGTAACCTAATTGAGGGAGACTCAGGCAGAGTCTCTAGGAATACTGGTTATAGGACGTGACTGGTGGTGCTGCCTAGCAGGGGGATCTGTTGAGATCTATGCTAGAGCGGAGAGGGAAACCATAAAAAAGGACAGTCCGGACTGGTGGAGTCCCTGGTGGTGCCTAGAGACAGGCAGTAACCACGAGCAGGTAGGAACCTGACAGGGAGAGCCAGGGAAGGGCGTCACACACCTTTCCTCCCAAAAGAAGCCCAGGGCAGCAAATAACAAGTGACAAAACAAAAAACTCTTAAAAACAAAACATCTTAAAAACAATCCAATACAGATGGAAGCTGGGATAAAGGTGTCTCTTAAAAGGTTCAGTCCCCAGCATCTCCAGCTAGGGCTGGGAGAGTCCCTGCTCAAAAATCCTGGAGAGCCGCTACCAGTCAGACAATACTGAGCTAAATAGACCAATGGTCTGACTTGTCGTAAGGCAGCTTCCTGTTTCCAATGGTGATCAGCCAGATTTAATTTTAATTATTTATTTATTACCTTTATTCCCACCTTCCCTCCCCTGCCAGGAGCTCAAGGTGGTGTACAAACATGGTTCTCCTCCTCCCCTTATTTTCCTCACAACACCCCTGTGAGGTAGGTTAGGCTGAGAGGCAGTGACTGGCCCAAGGTCATCCAGTGAGCTTCATGACTGAGTGGGGATTTGAACTCTGGTCTCCCAGATTCTAGTCTGACACTCTGACTACTACACAATAAGCAGGGCCTGAAAGCATCAGCTGTCCCAACCCCCACATCTGGTATTCAGTTTCCATCATGGCTGATAACCATTAGTGGCCTATCATCCATGAATTTTGTTTAATCTTCGTTTTTAAAAGCCATATTCTCCTGTGGTCATCACCATGTCTTGTTCTCACCTGTTTTATTAGAGCAGGGGTAAGGAAGCTGTGTGGCCCCCCAGATGTGGCTGGATTACAACTCCCATCATCCCTGCCCACTGTCCATGCTGGCTGGGGCTGATAGGAGTTGGAGTCCAGCAACATCTGGAGGTGTGAGCGTTTTTGCCTGGCTGGAATTTGTCCTTGAATGCCCATCATGCCCCTTGCTTTGCCTGGATGGAACAGAGAGAGAGAGAGGTATGTGAGCCTGTGTAGAAACTAGCCTACTGTCTACAGGTAAAATTTGCATTTGTTGTTCTGCCCTCCTTTTGCCTCTGGCTCCACCCACCAGTGGCCTGTAAGTGAATGCGGCCCTTGGACTGAAAAATGCCCTCCATCCCTGCTGTAGACTTTAAACAGCACTGGGGATAAAATTGTGCTCTGGGGACCCCAACTGCCAAAGGGCTGAAGAATACTCCCCTAATGCTGCTGTCTGGAACTGGCCCCGGAGGTAGGAAGGGCAATGCTGTAGAACAGTGTCCCTAATACCCATCCCACAGAGCCGGTCCAGTAGGATACCATGGTGAATCGTATTAAAAAGATGTATTTATTTTATTTCATTTATTATTATTAAGATGCTGAGATCAGGCCATCTGAAGCAGCTGGGGGAAGTGGGAGTAGCAGAACTCTGGCTGTGCAGAAAGTGTGGGAAGCAGAGGGTGAGAGCAGGACAGTGCAAAGAAAAAAGTGGGAAGGAGGCAGGGCCTGGGAGGAAACTTCTCGCACCGCAAAGAAGACCCCTCCTTTCAAAAGGAAAGCACCGTGATTACCATGGCTATCAAAAGGGCTATGATGATGCCCTTTGAGAAGACAGCCTCACGGAAGAAAAGCTGCTCTTATCTTATGCTATGCCCTGCTGCATGATCATTCAACACAACTCTTGTGTAAAGCGGTTGTTGGCCTTCTTGGGCCTAACGGAAGTCAATCCATCCTGTGGTAAGAGCACTTGTTTTGCATAGGAAAGGTCCCTGCTTCAATCCTCAGCATTTCCAGGTAGGACTGGGAGAGACTGCTGCCTGCAACACTGTAGAGCCACTGACAGTCAGTGTAGATTTGGGGAGAGGAACAGCCAATTGCGTAGTGACAAATTCAGAAGTGCAGGGTCCCTTCATGATGGTCATGCCCCATCCCATCACAGCCAACCCCTCTTGCTCACTCACTTGCTCTCGTTATGTCCACACTTCCCACATCCAAGGTCTCCCACAACAACAGATGTCCCTAGGAGCCAATAAGCATGAAAGAGTCTTCTCAGTGGCTGACTCACTTCCTTTCATTCTGACTGGCTCCAATCAGGAGGAAATGACAAGGAGGCATGTTAGAAGACACTTCTCAGTGGCCAACACACTCCCCTTTCATGCTGATTGGCTCATAGGACACTGGAGACAAAGGTACCCTGCTGGGACCCTGCTCCCCAAAAAGCAAAGGGGGTGTCTTAGACCCCTTGAGACCGTGGACCACTACACCCCTGGGAACAGCCACTGCTGCTTACTCCCAGCAGGCCTTGCTTGCAGTTTGAGGATGTTTTTGCATCCAGCCTCGTAGATGCCAATTAAAGTTGCCTAACATTCTCAGTTTAATCATATATTAAACTGCAGGCTAAAAAATTGTTTCTCAAAGCTTAGAAAAGTATAGTCCTATCTGTCTCTTGTCCCCCCACGCCCCCAGTGGATGGGGTTATTCGTAGCTCAGTGGTGGAGCACATCTTTGCATGCAGAATGACTCATGTTCAATCCTGGGCATCTCCAGGTAGCACTAGGAAAGACCTCTGCCTAAAACCCTGGCAGACTACTGCTGTCAGTGTAGACCAGGAGTCTCCAATCACTTTGGTGCTATGGGCATATTTGGAAGTTTGGCTAGTTGCAAAATGGCTTCCCTAGGGACTTGGCTAGTTGCAACAGTCCCAAAATTTAAACAGAAAGATGTTACATCTCACTATAGCGGGGACTGCTGTCATCCCCGTGTCCAGTTCCTTTTGAGCTGCTGGCTTCCCAGAGGCGTGAATGGACAAAGTGGGGAAACAGGATCCTGGATTGAATAGGCTTTTGGTCTCATCGTGCAGGGCTGTCCTTATGGGCTTAGAAGCCATAACATAGCAAAGGGGAAACTTGGGGCAGGAGCCCCCTCCAGGTGGTTTCTTGGAGGAGGAGGCAATAGCGCCATCTGCAGGAATGCCAAGTTAATTGCTCCGGCAAAAACTGAAGGCGATAGGGAGGTTGTCAAGTTTGTCTGTGACAGGTTAGCAAAGGAACTCTGAGAAAGAGGGGAACAATTGAGCCAGAGGGTGGCCATTTCCTTTCTCCTCTTTGATGGGATTGCCAGCTCACGCCGTCAGTTTGAACGGTAACCTTTGCAAGATTGTTGGCATTGCTAGCTAAGGCATCTGGGCAGGCTGAAGATCTTTACAAATTGAACCTATGAAGGCAGAAGTAAACACCGCCGTGTTCGGCGACGCAAATGTCTTTCTAACCAAATGTAACTTTGCACAGGATCGCAATCCTGCTCCAAATAAATGGGCATACGATGCTGCTCTTTGGTGCACGAGTGTCTTAGAACGGTTGCACGCCGCTCCTTGGATTTTTGGATTCTCCTTGGGGGGAGGCGTATTTATGGGGGCTGTCGCTAGGAGCACATGCACGTCATGGACTAGTATACCACTGCTTAGGAATAAGAAGTGTGGAAGGAGGGAGAGGGGCAAAGCACGGAGGTCACTGAATAGGGAAGGGGAGCCTCAGACATGAGGTACGAACACAACCCTCCAAGCCTGTCTGGCCCTCAGGACTCTCCCCAGCTAATCTCCTCTCCCCAGGCCACATCCTTCGCCAACCCTGCTCTGCACCTTCCTTGAGCATTTTTGCCTAGCTGGAATGTGCCCTTGGGTGCTGATGATGCCTCTGGCGTGCCTGGAGATGAGAGAAGGGCGCGTGCAGAACCTAGCCCACTATACAAAGATAACCGTTTCATCTGTTGCTCTGCCACTTTTGCCTCTCTGGCCCTGCCCACCACAGGTATGTGGCTCCCAGAAGACTGTCCTGAAGGGAATATGGCCCTTGGACTGCAAAAAGCTCCCTGCCTGTCTTTGAAGGTAAAGCTTGTGCTGGATCTGGTGCTAGATGAGAAGACAGCTGCGGTTGCAAACCAGAGAAACTGTTATGGGCCCCATGCATGTGCTGTGCTTGGACAAGTGTAGGCTGTAACCAGGCATGCTCACTTTCCCCTCCTCTCTGCCAGCATTTAGCTTTGAAAGAAGTGTTTTTGCTCCCTCCTACCCCCACTGCCTATGGTCATACTACTCTGAACATGCCTGATCTCGTAGGCTAAGCAGGGTCAGGCCTGGTTAGTACTTGGATGGGAGACCACCTGGGAATACCAGGTGCCGTAGGCTTAGAGGAGGCAATGGTAAACTACCTCTGAATACCTCTTACCATGAAAACCCTAGGAATATATCCAAAAAAGATTCATAGGGTCGCCATAAGTCATAATCAACTTGAAGGCATATCACAACAAACCCCCCACTAATGAAGTTGATCTTCCTGGAGAGTATAGGTGGGGAAGCAAGTTAACCTTCCCAGGCCTAATTTCAGTGGCAGGGGAGACAGGACCCTGTGGACACCAGGGGAGGTCTCTGCAGGTGCGTGTGGGCCCATGGGCACCATGTTGCCAACTCATGCCCTAAGGCAGGGATAGCCAATGCAGTACCCTCCAGATGTCATGGACTGCAACTTTCATCAGCCCTAGAGAGTGAGGGATGATGGGAGCTGTAGTCCAAAACATCTGAAAGGGATCATGTTGGCTACCCAAAGTGAGCTAAATCGACAAACGGTCAGAGTTGGTATAAGGTAGAATCAACTCTTTGTCTACAATGCAAACACTCATGTGGTTGTCACTCTAGAGAGGATTCTCTTGTGTCTTCTAAGGGATGCTCTGTGGCTGAAACTGCGCCCACAATCTGAGCATTCATATGGCTTCTCCCCTGCATAAACCCTCCTTTGTACTGATCTTCTGCCTGCAATCCAAGTCCTGATAGGGCTTCTCTCTACTGTGTGCCCTCTTGCGAATGACAGGGTTAGAGCTTGTACTGAAGCCTTTCTCACACTCAGCAGATTCAAAAGATCCCTCTTCTGTGTATTCTCTCACAGATCAGAAGTATTATTCTTTGATTAATAAACATCAGAACAATATTATTTTTTGGCATCTAAGACTGTTACTACAGATGCCAGCTCAAAAAACTTATTACAAAATAGCATATTATGCATGACATGTTAGTAACATTTGGATCACACAACAACAAAAAAGGGGAGGATAGTTGAATCTGGTTTACAAAAGCTTGTCATGAAAGTTTTTAGACCGGCTGGTGAGAATTTTTTGGATTGGCTGCTGGTGCTCTTCCTGCAGTAGTTTTTCCTGCTGTTGGCGCTTTCTTTTCTATGTGTAGCCAGCCTGTCAAGTTACTGAAGGTAAGAGTTTGTGTGCAGCTTCTCGTGCTTCCGAAGGCAAGAGCTGGAAATGAAGGTTCTCGAGCACTCATTGCATTCATAAGGCTTTTCCCCAGTGTGGGTTCGCCCGTGTATAACGAGGGTGGCTTTCCGCGTGAAGCTTTTGCCGCACTCCAGGCATTTATACAGCTTCTCCCCTGTGTGCGTCCGGATGTGAATGGTGAGCTGTGACCTGCAAACAAAGCCCAAATTGCACTCGGAGCATTTGAAGGGCTTGTCTCCCATGTGCACCCGTTTGTGGGTGACGAGGTTGGAGCTGCAGCCAAAGGTTTTCCCGCACATCGGACACTCATAGGGCTTTTCTCCCGTGTGGGTCCTCTCGTGTATGATAAGGGCGGCTTTGCCGGTAAAGGTCCTGCCACAGTCGGCGCACTTGTACGGCTTCTCGCCTGTGTGGATTCTCATGTGTATCATAAGGTTGCAGTTCGTGCTGAAGCATTTGCCACATTTAGAGCACTGGAAGGGCTTCTCCCCGGTGTGGGTCCTCTCATGTATAATCATGTTCGCACTGTTGTTGGAGACCTTTTCACAATAGGCACACCTGAACAGCTTTTGGGACGTCTGTTTGTGAGGGAAGTCAAAGCTCTGACACAACTGGAGACCTTTCTGTTTCCTCTTCACCTTCTGGCTTCCCTCTGGGAAGTTGCTTCCTTCTAATCCTCTGTCACTTTTCTCACAAATCAGAGCTTGGATCTCCACTGGGTTCTCCCGGTGGCTTTCCTTGCTCTGCTGATTTCCTGACATCTCTTCCAGCTCACAAACCTGGAAAAATTTCCCATTGAGTCTCTCCAGAGGTAGTCCACTGCTGCCCACTTGCGGATGTCTTTTGAATGAGAAGGACTTCCCCTCGCTCTCTCGGTCCTTCATTTCATCGCTGCCTGCTAGGACAAACAAAGAATTGTGACCTGACTTTTACTCCACGCTGAAGGAACAGCCTCTAAACAGAGAAGACAGCGGATATAACAAATAATGCTGCAAAAGGAATCAATGACATAAGTTCTTTTTAACTGTAACACTGATCTCCTTGTTACACCGCAGCAGGGGTTCCCAAACTGTGGCCCACAGACCATCAGTAGTCCACAAGCCTCATTCACGCAGTCTGCAGCATGTCTGTGGATTTGTGATTGAAGGCGGGAGGGGATATCCATCACATTACCTATTCATACTGGCTTTTAATAATGTTTTTATTGCTTTTTCTTTTTTATATTAGATTTTATCATATTGTAATTTGAATTCTTTGGAATACGATAAAATACAATGCGTAAGAAATAAAAGAAGGAATGAAAATCATGACGTACCTTGTGAAGCCTGGACTTACAAGATCTGAACAGGGTGATTTATAACAGATGCTATTGGAGGTCACCGATTCATGGGGTCGCCATAAGTCGTAATCAACTTAAAGGCATATAATAACCACCTTGTGAAGTCTATTACAGTGGCTACAACCAGCAGAAAAATCATGAAGTGGTCCTCATAGAGCCTCAGCAATATTCAAGTGGTCCGTGCGGAAACAAAACATTTGGGAACCACTGACCTATGTTAGCAGCAAATGCTGCATCTTGTGGCTGCGAGTTCCACAAGTTGTCTTTATTTTTGTGATTTTTTTTCTCATTAGATTTTTATTCCATCCGTCCTCAAAGGAGCCACTCCCATACAGTAACTAAGCCTAACTATGTGTAGCAGCACACATATCCTTGTCTCTAGCCTTGCCTCAGCTGTGCAAACACCATGCCTACATATACATGAATGGCACTGAAAATGTTATGGGCAGGGAAACCGTTTCTCTGATATCCTCCAGATCCTGCTGCATTACAACCCCCATCATCTCGAGTCATTGGCCATGCTGGCTAGAATTGATGGGAGCTGGAGTCCAAAACACCTGGAGGGCATTTAGGTTGGGAAAAGCTGTCCCAGAGAATCTGACACTTCCATCATCAAAGCGGCCAACTGAATTTCAGGCAAGAGAGAGTGCCTACTGCTGCATACTCCTACACCCCCACAATATTGCAAAAACAACTAAGGATCCAGGCCCCAGTCCCTTACCCAGAACGTTAGCCTCCTCTTCGCTCTCTTCCTCAGCCTTTGCAGAAAGATGGAAGTTCGCTGGGTCCAATGGATCCTCCTCTGACTTTGGAGAATTAACAGCCACGTCTTTCACAGGCCACGATTCCTGAAACAGAAATAGGGGTGCAAACTGGGACATAATGAAATGCTTGAGAGGCTGATTGGCAGAGGTGCTGCCTGGATTAACAGTCATAAATAGCATTTGTATAGCATTGTAGACTGTAATCCTATGCACCAGGGTGGGGAACCTTTAGCCCTCTGGATGTTGCAAGCAAAGCCAATAGGCAGGGATGATGGGAGTTGTAGTTCGGGAACATCTGGAGGGCTAAAGGTTCCTCGCACCTTGGGAGTAACTCAGTGGGCTTACTCCTGAGTCGAGATCCACAGGACCGCACTGAGTACATTGGCTTACTTTAAGTGATCTCGATGTAATAAGGGGAGATTTGAAGAAGCCTTTCGCCTGTGTGCACAATCTCTCTGCAGTGTGAACAGCAAAACCACAAAGCCTCTTACTGACCACAGTTTCCCATTTTGGTGGAACACAGTTTGAAGTTGGTTTAATATCTTGGCTTATTCCAGACTGGGCACCAAATGTGCTTCCCAGTTTGGACAAAATGTAAAATTATGTCTAAATAGAGACTTCCGGTTTCAACCACAACTGTGTGCACGGGGAAAAGGTTATGGAAATGAAGCGAGTCCCTTTGTAAATCTTCCAACAACCCTGTAAGGCAGAGTTATTATCTTTAACGTTACAGAAGGGAGGGCTAAGGATGCAAGAGGTAACCAGATTTTTTCCTCAGGGGGGGGCAAGCAGCAGCTTGGAGAGGGAGGCAGTTTAGACCAGGAAAATGGGGAGCACACTGCTGCCCCCACAGCCACAACTCTGATAAAACTGAGAGCCCATTAAGCTGCTTTAGTAAAATAAGAATGTCAGGAAATATAATCATGGACCTCCCATATCAACCACAGTTTGGTCTGATATGTCTTTTAAGGGCAGTTAGATAAATGCAGGAAGGCGGAGGACGGGTCTGTCAATGGCTACTCGCCACCACTGCTAAACAGAACCACCATGCCCAAAGGCAGCGCACCGCTCACCACGAGGTGCTGGAGACCACTGTGAGCGGAGTGGCCTTACCTTATCTGGCAGCCCTTCGGCCTCCTCCAGCCGCAGCAGGAAGTCCTCAGCCAGGGCCACGGCCTGGGCGCAGCTCTCTGGCCTGTATCCCTTGACCCAGCTCTGCATTTCCATGGGCAGGATAACCAGGAACTGCTCCAGGACCAGCAGCTCCACGATCTCCTCCTTGGTGCGCCTCTCTGGCTTCAGCCACCGGGAGCAAAGTTCCTGGAGTCGGACAAAGACCTCTCGAGGGCCCTCGGCCTCCAGGTAGCAGAACTGCCTGAAGCGCTGATGCTCCATCTCCGAGCTGATGGCATCTTCCTCCTCCTCCTGGTCCAGGATCTCTTCCTTCACTGTCACAGAGGTAATCAGGCCTCCTCCCTCCTCCTGCGCTTTCCCACTGAGGTCTGGTGGGGTCTGGGTCACCCCCTCTCCTCCGCCAGGCCACCAGCTGGCATCAGCACCTCCCTTGAAGGAGGCCTGGAGGACACCATCACCTGACAGGGGAGGACTGGGAGGCTGTGGGGTGTCCCATTCCAAACGAGGGGGGTGCATTGTCTTCAAGAAATCCTGCCACTGGGCATCCCAGCCCTGCTGCTGCACACCCTCCTCTGGCTCCTGCTTAACCTGGCGAAAATCTGCCCTAGGCGGAAGACCCCAGGTGGTCTCAACCTGGACCGCATGAGGATTTTTTCTTTTGGCCTCTAATCTCTCCCTTTGAACAGGTCGCATCGGTCCCTGTTCTTCCATTTTTACTCCCTGCCTGCCAGAAAGGAAATTCAGCATTCAATCAGTACATCAGGGTCAGTTAAAACACAAAAACCAGCAACAAAAATAATTTACTTTTCTTATTTAAATCATATTTTTGGATCCAGAACCATTTTATTAAAAAAAAATCATGGTAATAATCATAATTGCTTCTATTGCCAGTGTTGTGGGTGTGAGTGCCGATTCTTTTGTCACCAAAATAGCCAAAAAGATGAAGTGTATAAAGTTATGCATGGAGTGGAGAAAATGGATAGAGGAAAGGTTTTCTCCCTCTCTTATAACACTAGAGAGCTCAAGGACTTCCAATGAAACTAAAACGACTTCTTCATGCAGTGCTTAGTTAAGCTATGGAATTCACTCCCACAGGAGGAAGTGATGGCAACCAACTTAGACAGCTTTAAAAGACGATCAAACAGATTCATGGAGAGACAAGGTCATCACTGGCTGCGCTGTGCCTCCACGGTAGGAGGCAGTATGCTTCTGAATACTAGTTGCTGGAAACTGCAGGAGAGCCCTGTCAGGCTCAGATCCTGCTTGAAGGTTTCCCGTGGGCATCTGGTTGGTCACTGTCAGAACAGCAGGTCTCTTCTTATGTTCTAAACCAGCACTGCTGATGCACATGAGGGCAAGTATCAGCAAGTTTGAGGAAACCCCAAGTTTTGCAGAAGTACAAAAAATATTTTTTGGGGGGGGGGAAATCCCATGTAGTGGAGAACCCTAAAGCATCACAATGGGGACTGAGCGTGTTCAGTGACCACAGGATGATGAGTGACTGGTGGTGGAGTAGAGAGAATGAAGAATGGAATCCTGAACAACAGAACTCCACACAGTAGTAGTAGTAGTAGTATTTTAACAGTGCAGTACAGCTGTGTTACTGAGGAAGCTGGAAGCCAAAACTTTATAATTAATTTATGGAATTCACTTCCACAAGATGCAGCAATGAGCACAGAACTGGATGGCTTTTAAAAGGATCTCCGGGATTTCAGGCAGGGAACGTTCCCAGCCCTACCTGGAGAAGCCAAGAACTGAAACTGGGACCTCTTGCATGCAAGACAGATGTTCTACCACTGAGCTATGACAGTTCTCTGCAATGTGTGTAGGCTAGGGTTGCCAGGCTCAGGGCCTGAGAATGATTCTGTATCTTTAAGAGAAGAGATAATGCAGCCAAGCGCAGGTTTTCTTGCAACACTGTAATGGGAAAACCCACAAGGTGACATTCTCCCTTCCCCCTGCACAATTTTAAAAGATACAGAAGAGTTTTAAAAGTTGTGCAGGGGGAAGGAAGAATGTCACCTTGTGGGTTTTCCCATTACAGTGTTGTGAGAAAACCTGCGCTTGGCTGCATTATCTCTTCTCTCAGATACAAAATCATTCTCAGGCCCTGAGCCTGGCAACCCTACTGTAGGCACATATAGCTTTGAACTACAGGAGAATCAAGGTAGGCAAATGAAATAACTTCTTCACACAATGTGAAATTATAATTATTATAACAGGTGCGTCAATAGCTTTTAGCCAGGATTACGTACATATTTTCTATTTAGCAAGATTTATATAGCACTTTTTTGTAAAAACAACACAAAATGGTTTACAAAAAAACCCCAAACATTAAAGGTATCAATAAAAGGATGGCTATATGGAGCCGCCATGGTCAAAGGCAACGTATGTCTCAGTAAATTCTGCCTTCCTGCCCCTGGGGCGCCCTCGACTGCCCACTGCTGGGGCTAAGACGTCGGGTCTCATTTTGCACTGCACTGCTGTGCACACGTGCTTCGCTCCCCCTCTTCCAATCGCCTCTTCCTCTGCCCCCGCCCCTCCACTTCCCACCCCCATTTTGCACCTTAATGCCTCGCCCCGTCCATGCACCGGGATCCGGCTCCTCGGCGAAGAAAGTCACCAGGCCGATGCCCGCTTCCTGATGCTCGGTGATGGGACAGGAAAGTGCAGCCGCTATTGAGTCCCCCTAGTTGGACCCGTTTCCTGCCTCTCTGAGAACCAGAGCGCGGCTCTTGTTGGTTTAACCGTTAGAGGCCCGCCTTGGAGGAGATCCGCAACTGCAATCCTGGGTGGGCCGCATCACCCGTTGCAAGCTGGGAATAAGCCGCCCCGCTCAATGCAAGGAAGGGGCAAGAAAGATTCCCCTGCTGTTTGTCACTCTCCCCCAACAGCTAAAAGTGGCTAGCATCTAAAACCAGAGAAGGGGAAAAGAAGGGGGGAACTCTAAAATGCTAGAAAAATGTATTTTTTTATTTATAATCCAAGCCCAACGCGTTTCAGCCTGTGTGTATGTAGGCCTTCGTCAGGGGCTGTAAATAAAATGGCAGGGACATACTGCTTTGATAAACATATAAAATGAAAACATACATTAAAAAAATCTTTTCACTTACAACAACAGCTGGTGTGAAGTGTGAGCAAAGCTGCTTTCATTAGTGCAACCACCACAGAGAAAAATACACAAAGCGTATTGCTATATATAAATTCCCAGATATCATGATACAGGTGAAACCACTGACAGATTAGATGATTACAAACAACTGCAGGAGGAGAACGTGGAAGGGATCCTGGATATGTTTTAAATTTCACAAGAGAGGAAGAAATTCTAACCCCTCATTGAGTCCACTAGGGGTCATCTTTTTTAGATCCAGAATTCAAGCTATTTCTCTCCTTAATAGGACGTGACTTCTCTCCCCATTTACTTTTCCTAGAACCCAAAACTTAAAGTCAGCAACGGAGTGATGACATGAAGTAAAATGCTCCAATAAGGGCCCCCCAGATCTCTTATTTTTTATGTTGCTGAGGTGTTCTCCTATTCGCCTTTTGACAATCCCTGATGTTTGTCCTATGTAAATTTTCTTACATCTGCACTGAATGACATTGGCAGTATTACATGTGGAAAAATGATTCAGAGTGTATTTTTTATGATTGGTGGGGTTAACAAACTCTGTTATCTTTCATGTGAATTTACAATAGGCACAATGACCACAGGGATGATGGCCCATAGGTGCACCTAGTACCTGGTAAAGTGTTTGTAATGGGATGAGTGTTGTCCCTAAATTCACTTCTAATCAAAATGTCTCTAAAATTCCTGGTTCTCTTAAAGGAAATCATAGGTTATTCGTGACATCCAGGAATATGCCGTATAACATGCCAGTGCCTTTTGATGCTGCTTTGGAATTTGTTGGTGACATGATCAAAAGTCAAATTACAGTTTAAATGATCAGAAGCTTTCTGTATCGTTGGTTGCAAAACCTCAGTGCATTCTATATGGGAAACTTTCTTAAAATTGTCCTCAACAATGCTGTTAGGATAACCCCACTTGGTTTTTCAAAATGTGGGACTGCTGTAGAAAATCTTTTTCAGAAGAGCAATTACATTTGATCCTTAAAAACTGACCATATGGTTAGTTCTGTCTTAGGGGTTTAGGATGGGAGCTGTCAAACCTTAGGTAAGCGTTTCTGTCTGTGGGCTTCCTGTATATGTAAGTGCACAAATGTTCTCCTTGTTTCCTAATTAATAAGTCCAGAAAATTGACTTCCTCCAGACTATAGTGGAAATCAAATTGGATGTGGGCACTCCTGCTGTTTACCCATTCAAAAAAATTGCAAAGTCGTTCAACTGATCCCCTCCAAATCAGAAACACATCATCTATAAACCTCCACCAACACACAAGCTGTTCAGAAAAAGGACTAGAAGACACAGTGACGTCTTTTTCGAAGGATTCCATGTACAAATTTGTGGTTGAACCCGGAGGAGGGCCTTCGTAGTAGACCGTAGTGTACGGGCCGGTTCATATTGGGAGAGGCATTCCGACAGATATCGTGGTCCCGTGCCATATAAGGCTTTATAGGTTAATACCAACACCTTGAATCTGGCCCGGAAGCTTATTGGAAGCCAGTGCAGGCGAACCAGAACAGGTGTTATATCCTCAGACCGCTTAGTTCTTGTTAGCAGTCTAGCCGCCGCATTCTGCACTAGCTGTAGCTTCCGAACCGTCTTCAAAGGTAACCCTACGTAGAGCGCATTGCAGTAGTCCAAACGCGAGGTTACCAGAGCATGTACCACTGATGTGAGGTCCTCCTTACTCAGATAGGGACGTAGCTGGGCTACCAACTGAAGTTAGTAGAACGCAGTCCGTGCCACAGAGGCTACATGAGCCTCAAGTGAGAGGGAAGAGTCTAAGACGACTCCCAGACTACGCACCTGATCCTTTAGGGGGAGTGTAACCCCATCCAGGACAGGGTATATATCCACCATCCGATCGGAAAAACCATCCACCAACAGCATCTCAGTCTTATCTGGATTGAGTCTCAGTTTGTTAGTTCTCATCCAGTCCATTGTTGCGGCCAGGCAACGGTTCAGCACATCGACAGCCTCACCTGAAGAAGATGAAAAGGAGAAGTAGAGCTGTGTGTCGTCAGCGTACTGATGACAACGCACTCCAAAACTCCTGATGACCGAACCCAACGGCTTCATATAGACGTTGAAAAGCATGGGAGACAAAACCGAACCCTGCGGGACCCCATATTGGAGAACCCACGGTGTCGAGCAATGTTCCCCAAGCACTATCTTCTGGAGACGGCCCGCTAAGTAGGAGCGGAACCACTGCCAAGCAGTACCTCCAACTCCCAACTCCGCAAGCCTCTCCAGAAGGATACCATGGTCGATGGTATCAAAAGCCGCTGAGAGATCAAGGAGAATCAACAGAGTTACACTCCCTCTGTCTCTCTCCCGACATAGGTCATCAAACAGGGTGACCAAGGCCGTCTCAGTGCCGAAACCGGGTCTGAAACCCGACTGAAATGGATCTAGATAATCGGTTTCATCCAATAGCGCCTGGAGCTGGTTAGCAACCACTCGTTCCAGGATCTTGCCCAGGAATGGAACATTCGCCACTGGTCTATAGTTGCTGAAGTCTTCTGGGTCCAAGGAAGGTTTTTTCAGAAGTGGTCTCACCGCCACCTCTTTCAGACAGCCAGGGACCACTCCCTCTCGTAAAGAGGCATTTATCACTTCCTTGGCCCAGCCAGCTGTTCTATCCCTGCTAGTTTTTATTAGCCAGGAGGGGCAAGGATCCAGTACCGAAGTGGTAGCACATACCTGTCCAAACACCTTGTCCAAGTCCTCGAACTGAACCAACTGTAGGTTGGCACCAACTGTAGTAGGCACCGAAAAGATAACAGAGATGGTACTTGTCTAATATTTAAGGTGGGGGGACTTCCAAAGTGTTGGTGCCACTACACTAAAAGTCCATTTTCTATGTTGCGCAGAACGGACCTCCTGATAAGATGGTATCTGTAGGAGGCCCTCACCTGCAGAGCGCAGTGACCGATTGGGTATATAGAGTGCAAGACAATCTTTCAGGTATCCTGCTCCCAAGTTGCATAGGGCTTTGTATACCAAAACCAGGACCTTGAACTTGGCCCAGTAGCTAATGGGCAGCCAGTGCAATTCTTTCAGCAGCGGGGTGACATGTTGGTGATACCCTGCCCCAGTGAGCAGTCTTGCCACCTCATTTTGCACCAGCTGCAACTTCTGGACCAACCTCAAGGGCAGCCCCACATAGAGCACATTACAGTAATCCACCCTGGAGGTTACCAGTGCATGGACAATAGTGGTCAGGCTATCCTGGTTCAGAAACGGCCGCAGCTGTTTTACCAGCCAAAGCTGGTAAAAGGCATTCCTAGCCACGGAGGTCACCTGGGCCTCTAGCAATAAAGATGGATCCAGGAGCACCCCCCGACTACAAACCTAATATTTCAGAGGGAGTACGACCCCATGCTGTCGGGATGCAGGATTGGGACCCTGATGTTTCAGAGGATGAACAGAGGGAGGGAATAGTCTGGTTAGAGCCGTGGGAGAAAGTCTCAGAGACAGAACTGTCTGGCAGCAAAGACCTTGAAGTTCCCACAGGCACATATTCTCCCCAAGAGCTTCCCACACTCCTTCCCCCTTCGAGCTCAGAGCAGCTGGAGAAAGAGGGAGGGCACAGGGGAATCCAGCCTCCTGACACAGAGAAAAGCAAATAGAAGCAGCCCGACAGTTTAGACTTCCTCCACCTTTCCCCCATACCTGAAGCAGAACTCTCAGAAGGGGAGGGAGCACCTCCTTCCCCACGTACCAGAAGACAACAGAAGAGACACCAAAAATTGAGAGAAAGGAGAGGGGTGGATGAGAGCACTTTGAGGTGGAGTGAGAGAATTCGCACCCGTTTGTCCCCTTCTTAAGGGAAGGGGGAGTGGGGATCCCTTTGTTCCGTCAACTCTCTTTCAAGTCGCAGGTTATGGTTCGTAGTGAAACAAACTTCATGAGAAGGCGTAGTCTTTGTCTGGATATTACTCTAATAAAAACTGAATTGCTTTCACCAACTGGTCTGGTTCCTGAGTCCCAACCTGGATACAACACATGCAAAGTAGGCAACTGACCAATTATCCGAACTCTGGAACCACCAACCCACAGCGCCTCCATTTTGCTAGGATTCAGACTCAGTTTATTGGCCCTCATCCAGCCCACCACTGAGTCCAGACACCAGTCCAGGGCTTGCACGGCCTCTCCTCATTCAGACATTTCAGAGAAACAGAGCTGGTTATCATTAGCATACTGCTGACACGTTGCCCCAAATCTCCTGATCCCAAGGGCTTCATATAGATGCTAAACAGCATGGGAGACAAGATGGTACCCTGCGGCACCTCATACCACAACTGCCAGGGGGCTGAAAGACAATTACCCAATGCTATTCACTGAAAACAAGCCTGGAGGTAGGATCGGAACCACTGTAAAGCAGTGCCTCCAATACCCATCTCACCAAGTTGGCTCAGAAGAATATCATGGTCAATACTATCAAAAGCTGCTGAGATATCAAGTAAGAATAACAGGGTCACGCTTTCCCTGTCCTTCTTCCGTTAAAGGTCATCCATCAGGACAGCCAAGGCCAATTCAGTCCCATAACTAGCCCTCAACCGAGACTGGAATGGGTCAAGATAATCTGTTTCATATAAGAGTACTTGCAATTGCTGCGACAATCACCTTACTTAAAAAGGGGGTATTTGTGACTGGGTGGTAGTTGCCACAAACCAATGGGTCCAGGATGGTTTTTTTCAGGAGTGGTCAGATCACTGCCTCTTTCAGGGCACCTGGAACTAATGGTCAGCTTTGGAGGCTACCCAGAAGGTTTATGGGGCTGGTGCAAGTGTGATATTGGGGGCCCTGCTGCTGCACTCTACAAGGACCCATTCATGTACAAATCTGCGGGCGACATGCGAGAATTATTTCATGCATAGACTACATGTGAGAATTCTCACCTGGAGTTCCTCCTTGCCCTGGGATCAAGCAGAATGATAGGTGTGCTTCATTTTTTCTTACATGGGGATAAGAAAATAGGGATCGGGTTGTGCTTCTCCTGAGTGCCTCCTCCAAATTCCAAACACCTTCTGGCAGTGCTTCTTTCTGTTTCCTGGGGCTCAGTCGCACAGATCTTCTGGCTGTCGCCTGCTGTTGGCCTTCTCCACTACTCACCCAGGAGAAGGCATGGCCTCTTACCACTCCTACACCTTTCCCTGTGGTAAAAGCCACAGAAAATGGCTCTCCACAGGTACCTTGCCTGGAAATCGTAGGTGGCATTACACTCACTCCACTGATTTTTACTTAGCGCAAACGACATTGAAGCGGAAAGCAAAAAAAGATATTTTAAAGCTAATTGAAGGAAGATCAGTTCTGCAGTTAGCACCCACACAACCTGTACAACCTTGAGAAAAAGATTAGTCACTTTTTGCCACCCTAGCTCACTGCAAACAGTACAGTAGGGCCCCACTCATACGGCTGGTTATGTTCCAGACCCCTGCTGAAGAGCAAAAGCCGCCAAAAAGCGGAACTCCGTCAATAAAATGGCGCCTGACACCCCAAAAACGCTGTAAAAGCGGAACAAACGCCACATGAGTGGGGCCTTACTCTAATTGAAAGCTGCCGTATTAGCGGAATACCGAAAAGCAGACCACCAAAAAAGGGACCCCTACTGTACATTAAAAAAAAATAGCTACTGAGCTCAGCTTGGCCCCCCTCCAGCTCATCTAAGCTTAACTCCAGCTCGGTTTGGTGCCCCCCCCAGCTTGGTGCTCAGCTCGGCTCCCCCCTCCAGCTCTGCCCAGCTTGCCCAACCCTAAGACAGGCCCTGTCTCCCTCTACCATGCCTACCCTAATAATCACAATCCGTTTGTTTTTGTCTACTATCCATGACATATTGGTGTCAAGGTTGTTTACAAAACTGCATGGCCTTTTTGGGGGAAGGGGAGGCTCAGGGGACTGGATGGGCAAGTCCCATAGGCCAGTGATTCCTCACACCCCCCCCCCCCGATCTAGCCCCTCTTTCTCTGATGTTGCTGTTGTGGAGCAAGGACAGCTGTTTTCATTTGAAGGGAGGGGACAGAAGAGTATATGCCAGTGACTGTCATGTGGGAGGGTGTTCGATCAGGATGTGAGACTTCATTTGGCAGAGGCCCCATCAAAGTTGTTTCAGTTTTTGTAAACTCCTATTAGGTGGCTTTGCTGCTAACCTTAAGTGAGATGGTTTGTTAATGATACCTTTGCAAGTAGCACTTTTCATATTTGTATTTTTCCACCGTAATGTTTTTATTTAAGATTTATATTTGCATATTTTTTTTTGTTATCTGCCTTCAAGTTGATTACGACTTATGGTGACCTTATGAATCAGCGACCTCCAATAGCATCTGTCATGAACCACCCTGTTCAGAACTTGCAAGTTTAGGTCTGTGGCTTCCTTTGTGGAATCAATCCATCTCTTGTTTGGCTTTCCTCTTTTTCTACTCCTTTCTGTTTTTCCCAGCATTATTGTCTTTTTGTCTTTTTATTGTATATTATTTGTATTTTTAGGAATATATTATTGCTGTCTCCACTATGCCAATTCTTGAGGAACTAGTGGCTGATGTTATTATGTGACTGGCTACACAGGTGCAAAGCGATGAAGCCTGTTAGCCAACACACACAGAGGAATGCCCACATGCTTGCCCAGTCCCAAGCTGAGAGACATGCTCACGCAAGCAGTTGTGCCCGCCCCATCCTTTCTTAAGGGGATTCAGGGGATGTGTCAAATGTTGTGGCAACATCTTCATGGGTGGCCACACTGAGTAGTATGCCTTGCAGTGATCTTAGCTCTGTGATCAGTGGCTTGATCTATATTCCAATCATATGCTAAATTGTTGATTAAAGCCAATGGCAACAACCAAGCTGAGAATCCTAGTCTGAATCTGTTGGTGGGAGCCAGAACAGGCACAGGAAGTCCCGATGCCATCATTGTGATGGGGCCTGGCACCACTATACCATCATAAATTAGGATGAGTTTAAAGTATTCAATCCAAAAGTTTGGCTCCAAGACCAGAGAAGAGTCATAACTTGCTGAGGGTACAAGAAAAGTAGAAAAAGCCTTGGCATGGGATTTGCTTTCCAGGCACATTGAAAGAATATCACACACACACAAAATATTAAAAGGATTCCATTATTAAATATCTAGATGATTTCCTACCTTGTATTCCTAGGCAGCTTTTTTCTTGAGAATCACAGTGTGCGATTCATGTTCTGGGGATCGCTCACAAAATACACACAACAATTCTTCGTCTTCTTTGCAGAACAGGTTGAGTTTTTCCTGATGCCTCACACACTGGTTATTTAGTTTCTCTTTAATTTTTTCTACTATATTTGCCAGCTGCCAGTTGGGCCGAAAATCCCCTTTCTGCATCTTTTCTTTGCACACGGGACACTTCAAAGGCCCCACCCCTTGTTCTTCCCATGCCTCACAGTAGTTGGTGATGCAGCCCCGACAGTAGTTGTGGCCACAATCCAAGGTCACTGGATCTGTCAGATACTCCAGGCAGATGGAGCACAAGGCTTCCAATTCCATATTAGTGGGCGATGTGGACGAGGCCATAGTGAATGAAGTCTCTGTGGTTTTCTTGACAGAGGTAGCTGTAGGATGATAGCACAATGAGAAGTGACTTGTTTTTCTTCTTTTCTCAAAAGAATGTTTCTTCTTATGTATTGTTTATAATAAATATTGCAAACACATCCATTTGGCATTACAGCCATCAGGTTTTGTCAACACATAGGTTGAAAATGTAGCATATTAATTATAGTTTGATTACATTTTATTTATTTATTTATTAAATTTATATCCCTTCCTTCTTCCCAGAAGAAGCCCAGTGCAGCAAACAAAAACACTAAAATCCAGAGGTGGGGCTTGGACGCCTGCAAAATGGCAGCACAGAGTGGGAGCTGCTTGGCCTCTTTTAAAATCTATGGCTAAGAAAGAGAGAAAAAAGAACGACTCAACCTTGTCATGGACCACCGGCCCCTCAAGGCACGGAGACCATGCTTCAGACCCAATTCCCACCCTTAGGGCAATTGTTCTGGAACCCAAACACCAAATTCCCCTTTGCCAAGGCTGTGCAAACTAACCTAAAGAAAGTAGGCTGCCACCACCCCTTCACTGGTTCAACTCAGAGCTAGGGGAACTCTGAGCCCAGAAAATAGGTAAACCAAGGTTCTATAAGACAAGAGCCAAACTTCCACTCCTTGTCAAGAAACCTCTGGTAAAACCCCACAAATTAGAATTAGGCTTAACTCCTTTTCCCTTTGGTAGTTGCGTAGCTGAATGGTCAAGGTGCTGAATTCAGAACCACCCTTACCCCCAATGAACACACCAGGTTATATAGAAGTAACTTTATTCAAAATATAAGTGCACATTAAAATATAGCAGCAAAACAATTCCTCAAAACCACACACCCAATCAGGGGTTTAGGTATACATAAGAGAATTCATTCACACAACAAAGAAAATAATAACCTAACTAACCTATCTACTTACTTAGGAGGTAGTTGGTTGTAATCTCATCTCTCCCCAGAGAGAATAGCATCCGATACAAAGCAATGGAACCCTACTTAGGTAGCCACCAGCAAGATGGATACCCATAGGCATCATCCAGGGAAACCTTCCAGAGGGAACAAAGGCTATGGGTCTCAAGCCCTACACTTAAGGAAAAGAAACCCAATGGTCCAGGACTAATTAACCAATCAGGAGCTTACTGATGTAATCCCTTCTGGATGCTTCTTCACTTTTTCGCGCCTTGCAGGCCCCCCTCCCAACGGTGTTTTCAACCTTCACAGGCCTGTATGTCCTTGAGTACCAGGCTCTTACTGATTAGCACAGATAACCAGGGGCTTCTATTCTGGCCTCCCTAACTGCCTCCACCTGGAAAATGATACTTAACATTTTTGCCTTTCCAGAGGCCTGTTTTCTAACAAGATGTAACTCCCAGAGTTCTTTGTAGTGAGCCATGATATTACATATGATTTTAACATTTCATAAAAATATACACATTCATGACAAACCTTTCCTATGCTAAGCCCAAGGAGGGAATGATATCTGGAACTCAAAAAAACAAAGAGGTGGGTCTTAAACTTTATTTCCAAGCGACAGGAAGGAAAGTAGTTTTGAGGCCTACAGCAGAGAGAATGCCCTCAGGGGAAACAATTATGCTGTTTGCATCACAAAAGATCTCTGCATGCTTGCAAATGAGGGAGAGACAGAGACCACAAACACAATAGCTGAAATAGTTAGAGGAGAACTTGCTAGTCAGCTCCGATTTTTAAACAGGAATTAATGACTAGCTGGACAGAAATACTAGAAAATAAGCTGGGAGAGATGCGAACCGGATAAGATACGGTAGAAAACAAAACAACAGCGATTGAAGAAAAAATGGCAGAGCAGGAGGACAAAGTTGAGGCACTTAAAAAAGTACAGTTAGAAGCAAGAGTCAAGCTGGAAGAACTGGAGAACAGAAATAGATGCCCCAACCTGCGTTTTCGTTATCTGGAAGAAGAGGTGGAACAAGGAGACATAAAGAGGTTCTTAGTAAAATGGCTGACCTCTCTGCTCCCAGACTTCCCAATGAAGGAAGAAGATTTGGAAAGAGCACATAGAGCGTTAGGTCCTAAAAGGAAAGAAGGCTCAAGAGACATAATAGTTTGTTTTTCTAAATACTCCAGAAAAGAAGAGCTGCTTTGTCGTCTGAGAGACCTGTGTGTGTGTATTGCCTTCAAGTCAATTCTGACTTATGGCAACCCAATGAATGGGGTTTTCATGAGGCTGAGAGGCAGTGACTGGCCAAGGTCACCCAGTGAGGTTCATGGCTATGTGGGGATTTGAACCCGGGTCTCCCAGGTCGTAGTCCAACACCTTAACCACTACACCACACTGACTCTGAGAGACCTAGGTGAACTAAAGTTAAAAGATACAGTGATATTGGCACTATAGGATTTAGCACCAGAAACTCTGCAGAGACAGAGGAAACTGAGACCGTATACATTGGTGCTGCAAAAAGCTGGTTTAAAATACTATTGGGGTTTCCCATTTAATTGATTGTCCCGTACAAGGGGACCACATATACAGTTACAACAGCAACAGAAGTCACCAAACTTCTAAAAATCCTACACCTGGACCTGCCAGAAGGATCGGGAATAGGGGAAGAAGAAGAAGTTAATGACAGAGTAGAGAGAGCTGGTGAAGAAGATGAATGGGAAGTGGTAAGGAGGAAGAAACCACATAGAGAACGGCAGGACAGACGATGGGGAGAAGCTCCTTTTTGCAACAATAACTCCACCCCACAACGCAACCTCAGAGATCTGCCTACCAGGAAGCGTTAAGGAAGAACCAGCAATATAGAAGTACATCCGTCAAGCACTTAATTAGTAAACTGTGAAAACATGATGTTCCAAGAGTTAATAGGGAAGCACAAAAAGAAAAAAAAGGGAAGGGAAAAAGGGGGGCAGTAAAAGAAGAAAGGAAAGTCCTTGAATTTTATAAATAACTTTATAGAGAGAGGCTGCGAGAGTCTCCTGTTTTGCGCGGCTGATCTATGCACTAATAGATCAGATTGTCCTTTTTTAGTTTTAACTCTTTTTCAGTTCAAGGTTTCTGAAAATTTAGTTGTAAGTTAATAAGTAGTGCCTCTGGAGTAAATAATACTTAATTTCTTTGTTAAAGAATTAAACAGGTGGTTCAACGCTGTTACGTAACTGCAAGTGTAGCCACACCTCCAGTTAAGGGGTAAGGTGACGTTTTAGGTAATAGGTATACTTAGTATTGGGTTTGTAAGGGGAATTGGGGAAAGAAATTGGAGAAGGAAAAGGGGAGGAGTGGGGGGGAAGAGAAGAACAGTAAGGAATATAGAGTTTGAAAGGAATAATAGAACAGGAGGAGGAATGGAACAAACGAACACAAATAATCTGTTGAAAGTGACTTCACTGAACATAAAAGGGCTGGGGACCTAGATTAAGCGTACTAGGTTGCAAAAAATGATAAGGGACGTACAACCAAAAGTATTAATGTTACAAGAGACTCACAAAGCTAAATTAACAGATGGGTTTCTAAACAATAAACAATGGAAACATAAATTCTTGGCTAAGGGATCTGGTAAAGCAAGAGTGGTAGCATTTCTTATTCATGAATCACTGGACTTTATGCCCAGAAGAAAAGTTATAGATGCGAAGGGGAGGTATGTTTCTGTAAGAGGAATCTTAGACTCTCAAATCATCATTACTCTGGTCTCATTTTACACCCCCAACAAAAAACAACTTGAATTTTTCCAAACTTTGTTGGGGAAATTGAATAAATTTACAAAAGCACCTGTCATACCGGGAGGGGACACTAATTTGAATATGCAAGGGTTTGATCCTAATAAAAAATGGATAGCACGCATAGAAAAGGAATAGGAGAAGTAGGGGGACAACAACAACAAAAATGAATATACAAATTCTTCATGCAACTTCACGAGAAAGGGCTCAGTGAAGTGTGGGCAACAATTCACCCTGCAGACCATAGTCATTCTTTCTACTCAAGGCCTCATGGAACATTTTCCAGATTAGACTCCATTATTGTCTCTGATGCTTTATTAACAAGGGTGAAGAGAGCTGATATAGGTATAATTAAAGTAACAGACCACGATCCAATAAATGTAGATCTTACTAGTTTTATACCCAGGTCATATATGCCACAGTGGAGACTAAATAACCAGCCTGCTCTCCTCCCCTCAAAGCCAAATTAAGATACAGGAAGGATTGGACAATTATTTTAAAGAGAACGCAGCAGAAGAAATTGGGAAGGAGAGCAGGTGGGAGGCTATGAAAGCAGTAATAAGGGGGATATATATACAAGAGTGGAATGCTTTGAAGAAAAGTAAAAACCAACAGGAAGGTCAGCTGGAAAAAGAATTACAAACTCTAACTGAACTCTATAAAAAGAGAGGCTCACAACAAGTAAGACGACAGATGAAGTGCAAAAGGACAGAGATGAACGTGGCAGACATAGATAATACAATGGTCAATATGTTGTACTGTAAGCAAAAATATTATGAATATGATGGGAAAGGATCCAGATTAGCAAACAGGGCCAAACAAAGAATGACCAAAGATATGATTAGAGCATTAAAAGTGAGAACTCAGAACCAATTAATCACAGACGATAAACTAATTGGAGAGGAATTATCGATGTTCTATGAAAACCTGTATAAGAACAAAGATTTAGACTTACAACAGCTAAGGGAATACCAGCTAGGGACTCTCATGCCTACACTATCTGTTTCAGAGAGAGAAAGTCTCGATGCGCCAATTTCAGAAGAAGAAGTTAAAGCGGTCATTACAGCTCTTAAAGTAAACAAAGCTCCTGGCCCTGATGGGTTCACGGGGAATTTCTATAAACTATATAAAGATACACTGACCCCACATCTTACAAGGCTATTTAACACAATTCTAACAGTCGCTCGTATGCCCCCGACATGGAGTACTTCACATATAACCTTGTTATTGAAACCAGGCAAAACACCAACCTCCCCAGACTCATATTGTCATGCCAGCCTGATCCCCTTAATTATTTTCCTGGGTCGCTTGTAGCAAACAGTTAAACTTTTTGTATATCGTAACTGATCGTTCATGCCTGAAATTTTTATAATAAGTGTGTAACTTAGTTTTATACTCCTATTGTGCTAGTTTTCTTTTCTTTGATGTTTTCTAGAAGCGATGATATCAAAGGTGTTTAACCTTTGATGTCATCTTCCTCGAAAAGGGGCGTGTCATGCCAGCCTGATCCCCTTAATTATTTTCCTGGGTCGCTTGTAGCAAACAGTTAAACTTTTTGTATATTTTTCCATCTCGGTGACCTGGTGATTTTACAGCCCAGCTGTATCAGCTTGCAGCAATTTGGCACCTCTCTATCAGTAAGAGGGGCCTGGTTCCGCCAAGGCCGTAAAATTCCTTCGGCTTGTTATGAGAAACCAGGAGGAACGGCGCCAGGTGCTGTGGGAACATCATTTCATCATTCCTTTGATGAAAATGTTAATTAGGTGATTGTCTCCGGCTGAGGCAGGAATTTTCTCCATAAGAGGAGGCCTCGGACTCTGGGCTGTGTTCCACTTGTGGACACCACCTTGCTTATGGTGATGCTCTGCGGTGGCTCCATTATCTATCCTGACTGGCAGACCCTGAGGGGAAGAACGCTAACTTCAGAGAGATCTGAAGCTTTGTAAGTATAGCTGAGGCAGTTAGCTTTGTTATTTTTATTTTGTGCCCAGAACCTTTTGTAGATTGTTTGGTTATATACCTTACCCCTTTGGGTGTATGGTCCTAGGATTTGATTTGCTGCTCCCAAATTGTTTGTATGTACCTTTTTACCTTTTGTACCCTTTTATCCCTTTTCTTATTTTTTTTCTTTTAATAAACTTTACTTATTTTAAAGCAACGTGTGTTTATTCCAGAGAAGGGGCTCAGTTCCTAATTTCAGTCCTGGCTGCTTGACCATACTACCGTGTACTAGAGGAACGTTTTCACCTAAGACCTCTGAAGGGGCCAGGAGGGTATCTAGCCTCTGGTCCTGAGAGGCTCAGGTGTTCAGTGGGCTCTGGGGTTCCCTTCACCCCAGAGTAGTTAACCAATAGAAGGGTGATGGCAGTACTACCCTGCAGGGTTGGTGTAAGCATACACAGCCCTAGCAGACCAGGTTTGCTAGGATCAATTGCCCAAGGTTGGGGATTGATTCCTGGGACAGTAAAAGTAGGAAGAGTGGAACTCCCTGCTTTCACTACATGTTGGCAGTGTTTGGGATCGAAAAGGACTGAACCTATCTCTGGTTAAACATATTTTTGAAAAAAGGTACAATTTGGAAAAAGTGAAATTGTTTAAGGTTCTGGCACAAAGGTTTGTTGTTTTGGAAAGTCAGGATGGCTACAAGATCTAAGCAGAAGAAGGCATTAGATCAGGTTGCTGCTGAAAGTAGTGATGAGGAACAAACAGATATGTTACCTCAAGTCAATTTTGAAGCAGCAGGAGGCAGCGCAGAGGGGCCGCCAGTTCAAAGCTTTACTCCGGAGGGAGAACAAGCACCGTCGCCTGTACAGGGTTGACGGAGTATGGATAGTCAAGCCAGCCAGAGTGGGGGTGTGCCACCCATGGATATGTGGGCAGAAATGCACAACTTCTTCTCGAAACAGATGGCTCTTATGACCACCCTTGTACAACAACAACAAGCTTTTGCCCCACCAAGCCAAGGACTGAGGTCTGGCAGAGTGTGTTTGGGAGGAGCAGATCCAGCAGATTTTCCATTTTATCAAGCGGGAGAGGATATTTCCGAGTTTTTCTTAATCTTTGAGCAAGCGTGTGTGGACCAGTCATTAGATAAAAAATACTGGATGAAAATTCTACGCACTCAAGGAAAGGGAGAGTTAAGAAGTCTAATGTGTAAACTCCCAAGAGAGCTAGCTGATGATTATGAAAATTTTGTAAAATTGGCAACAGCACAGTTTGCGCTATTCACTAGGGCGTGTTACCAAAAGTTTGAGACTTTGACAAAAAAATCAAAAGAGACGTTTTCAGCATTAAGCGCTCGTACTGCTCAAGCCATGGACTTGTGGATAGCAGCTGCAAAAGCTAATACTTTTGAGCAGTTAAGGACAGTGTATACTCTAGAGAAATTTTACAAAATGCTGCCAAAAGAGCTTGCCGCGGCTGTGCGAGGCAAAAAGCCAAAAAGCTTGCAGGAAGCAGGTCATTATGCTGATGAACTGGATTCCTTTCAGGACAAAGAGGAATTGCCTAAGGTATATGTTAAAAAGCCGGGCAATTTCAAAGGAAACCAACAAGCGGGAGGAGGAAGTGAATGGAATAAAAAGACGTGGCCACCTGTAGCCAAGCCCGAGGACAGAGGGGAGAGTTCTGTTCCTGCTGCTGTTCCTGTGCGTCCGCCAGTCTACCAACAGAGTAAAGCAGTTTTGGAGAATTTATGCTTTTTATGTAAGCAACTGGGGCACAGAAAGGACCAGTGTTCCCAACTGATTAAAAAGCAGAATGTGGGCGTCAGCAAAGGAACTAAAGTAGCTGTGGTGCAGAGAGCCCGTGATTATGAAGAACCGGGAGGGCAGTCATCTCCAGAGATTTCCCGTTGGTCGTCTTCTGCTTCCAATTCAGAAAATGACTGGGAATTTTCGGCTCCTAGCGCTGAGGATAGTCCCGTCACCCAAAGGAGAGGAGGCGAAAAGACTCCTGCGGTGAGTGTTATTCAACCGGGAGAAGAGAAGGGGGGTGGAAAGAGGAAGCCAACCCAGAAACTACGCCAGAATGGGAAGGGAGAGGATGGACGACTCCCTGCAGACCACGCTAACTATTCCTGTTTGCCTGGCCAAGTTGCTTGGTCCAACAAAATGTTTAAAGAGACTATTTTTGTGAATTATGTTAAGTTAACTGCATTCCGGGATTCGGGAAGTGAGGCTTCTAGCCTATCTCGCCATTTAATTCCGCCTGAGTTAATTTTACCAGGGGTTAAAGCATCAGTACATGTTTATGGGATGTCTAATAAACTTTGTGATGTGGCTGATGTTTGGATTTCATATAAAAACTGGTCGGGAAAACATAGAGTGTTAATTCATGATTATTCTGACCAATTTTTTGATTTCCTGTTGGGAAATGATATTGCCTACGCACATTATTTACATAATCTGAAGACTGGGGCTGTGAATGCGAATGTTTTAACTCGAAGTGCAGTTAATAAATTAAAACAAGAACCTGATATTGAAATTTTGCCACTAGATGGTGCTGTGACACAAGAAGTCTGTGATCTAAACCAGCCGCTGCCAAACAGAGCTGGGAATAGGGCTGATGTTGCATCTCCTGAGGAAAGTCTGGAAGAGTTAAAATTAGATTCTGTTCGTTCTAAGGCGTTCAGAGAAGCTCTCTTACAAGATGAGAGTTTGCAAAAATGTAGGGAGGCAGCAGTAAATGCTCCCTTGGAACTGTCTAAATCTGTGACGGTAAGATTCTATTGGAAAAATGGGTTGTTATACAGAGAGCATGTGCCGCAGGGTGCTTCCGTGGATTGGAAGCCTGTTAAACAACTGGTAGTGCCATCATCGCATAGGCTGGAAGTGTTGCAATTGGCCCATGATGCTATTAGTGGGGGCCATTTAGGAATAAAAAGAACTTTGGCACGAGTAACTCATTGCTTTTATTGGCCCCAGATTGCAAAAGGGGTGCAGGATTTTTGTAAGAGCTGTTTGGCATGTCAGTTAGTAGGACATGCTCGTGATCACCCCAAAATGCCTATGCAAGTTTCTGAGATCATAGCAGAACCATTTGCCAGAGTCGCAGTGGATGTTCTTGGTCCACTGAATGTGACTTCCAGTGGGAAGAAATTTATTTTGACTTACATAGATTATGCAACACGATTTGCTGAAGCAGTAGCTTTGAGTAGCATCACTGCAACGGCTATTTCAAAGGCTCTATTAGATATTTTTTCTCGGTGGGGATGCCCAAAAGTTACTTTGTCGGATCAAGGCCCAGGTTTTGTAGCTAAACTAACTAAAAAGTTATGGGAGATTGCTGGGATAGAACATGTGACTTCTGTGCCTGGACATCATGAATCCAATGGGCTTTGTGAACGTCTGAATTTATGCTTGGGGAAAATGCTAAAGGCTCATGCTTTAAAACATTCAGGCAACTGGGATGTGGCATTGCCATTTCTTATGTTTGCTTATAGAGATACTCCCCAAGCCAGTCTAAAATACTCTCCAAATCAGTTGGTATTTGGGAGAGATATTGCAGGTCCCCTGTCTTTATTAAAGGCAGATTGGGAGGGGAAGATGGAATTTTCTTCTGTACCAGTAACCACGTATTTGCAAAACCTGCGTGAGACCCTAAAAAATGCATTAGAGACTGCTCATGAGAATCTAGCAGAATCTAGCAACAGCAAAAGGCTTATTATGATTCTCATACTAAGGCACGCCATTTTGCAGTTGGCTCTGAGGTTCTGGTGTTAAAACCTCAACCAGGGTCTAAGTTGTCAGTGGCCTGGACTGGGCCTATGCTTGTTAAGGCACAATTAAGTGATACCAATTACTTATTGGCATATCCTAATTCAAATAAAAAACCACGGGTCTACCATATTAACACCCTTAAGCAATTTTGGTCTAGGGCAAAGCTGGTTTTGGCCTGCACTAAGGTGAAAGAGCAGGAAGAAGGATTTGTAGACCTAGTGGCAGAGAGTCAACAAGAAGGGGGCATTGATGAGGCTTTCCTGCCTGATAACTTGGCTTATGAACAACGTATACAACTACGCCAGGTTTTGGTAGATTTTCAATCTCTGTTTTCTAGTAAGCCAGGAAAAACACATTTGGCAAAACATTCCATTCTGACAGGCGATCATCCACCAATGCAGTCCTCCCCTTATAGGGTAACTGGACCACATGCCAAAGTGGTGGAAAAAGAAATTCAAACTATGTTAGACTTAGGGGTCATTGAACCTTCTGTTAGCCCCTGGTCCTCCCCCATTGTGCTGGTAGCCAAGAAAGATGTTAATGAAATTCATTTTTGTGTGGATTACAGGAAATTAAATTCAATCACCCAAGTGGATCCATACCCTTTGCCCAGGATGGACCATCTGATTGAAAGGTTGGGGGCTGCTAAGTTCATCACCACCTTGGACTTAACTAAGGGTTACTGGCAAGTACCCTTAGATGAAGATGCTGTCTTGAAGTCTGCTTTTGTCACTCATATGGGCTTGTATCAGTTTAAAATGATGAGTTTTGGACTTAGGAATGCTCCTGGTACGTTCATGAGATTAATAAATTCTGTCCTAAATGGTTTAGGAGATTACGCCTGTGCATATCTTGATGATATTGCAGTGTATAGTGTGGACTGGGAATCACATGTGAGACATTTAAGAACTGTATTTCAAAGGCTGCAGGATGCAGGACTTACTATTAAAGCCCAGAAGTGCCAATTTGGGCTGGGAGAGGTTTCCTATTTAGGCCATAGGGTGGGTAGTGGCTGTTTGAAACCTTTGGATGCCAAAATTGAAGCAATCTCTAATTGGCCAATACCCCAGACCAAGAAACAAGTTCAGTCATTCCTGGGGCTTGCTGGTTACTATCGGCGGTTTACTCCTCACTTTAGTAGCCTTGCAACTCCTTTGACTAATTTGTGTAAGAAATGCAAACCAGCACGAGTGGTGTGGTCGTCAGATTGCCAACGGGCCTTTGAGGCTTTGAAAACCGCATTAATAAATTATCCTGTTTTAAAAGCCCCAGATTTTGCTGAACCTTTTGTGGTACAGACTGATGCTAGTAATTTTGGTCTGGGTGCTGTACTCTTACAGAAAGATACAGATGGAGAACTCCACCCTGTAGCATATTTGAGTAAAAAGCTAATGGAGCGAGAGCGCCATCTAGCGACGATTGAGAAGGAGTGTCTTGCCATAGTTTGGGCCCTGGAGAAGTTAAGGCCGTACCTTTGGGGACACTTCCACTTGCAAACGGATCACTCTCCCCTGTGCTGGTTGTCCAGAATGAAGAATTCGAACCAAAAACTATTGAGGTGGGCTCTGTTATTACAAGATTTTGATTATTCCATAGATTATGTAGCTGGGAAAAATAATAAAGCAGCTGATGCTCTATCTCGCATGTACCATTTAGATGACTGATGTTGGTCCTGTTGACTTGTAACTGATCGTTCATGCCTGAATTTTTTATAAGTGTGTAACTTAGTTTTATACTCCTATTGTGCTAGTTTTCTTTTCTTTGATGTTTTCTAGAAGCGATGATATCAAAGGTGTTTAACCTTTGATGTCATCTTCCTCGAAAAGGGGCGTGTCATGCCAGCCTGATCCCCTTAATTATTTTCCTGGGTCGCTTGTAGCAAACAGTTAAATTTTTGTATATTTTTCCATCTCGGTGACCTGGTGATATTACAGCCCAGCTGTATCAGCTTGCAGCAATTTGGCACCTCTCTATCAGTAAGAGGGGCCTGGTTCCGCCAAGGCCGTAAAATTCCTTCGGCTTGTTATGAGAAACCAGGAGGAACGGCGCCAGGTGCTGTGGGAACATCATTTCATCATTCCTTTGATGAAAATGTTAATTAGGTGATTGTCTCCGGCTGAGGCAGGAATTTTCTCCATAAGAGGAGGCCTCGGACTCTGGGCTGTGTTCCACTTGTGGACACCACCTTGCTTATGGTGATGCTCTGCGGTGGCTCCATTATCTATCCTGACTGGCAGACCCTGAGGGGAAGAACGCTAACTTCAGAGAGATCTGAAGCTTTGTAAGTATAGCTGAGGCAGTTAGCTTTGTTATTTTTATTTTGTGCCCAGAACCTTTTGTAGATTGTTTGGTTATATACCTTACCCCTTTGGGTGTATGGTCCTAGGATTTGATTTGCTGCTCCCAAATTGTTTGTATGTACCTTTTTACCTTTTGTACCCTTTTATCCCTTTTCTTATTTTTTTTCTTTTAATAAACTTTACTTATTTTAAAGCAACGTGTGTTTATTCCAGAGAAGGGGCTCAGTTCCTAATTTCAGTCCTGGCTGCTTGACCATACTACCGTGTACTAGAGGAACGTTTTCGCCTAAGACCTCTGAAGGGGTCAGGAGGGTATCTAGCCTCTGGTCCTGAGAGGCTCAGGTGTTCAGTGGGCTCTGGGGTTCCCTTCACCCCACAAGTGCCAAAGACACTTGAAGAGAGACACTGCTTACAAGTGCCTGTACGCTAATGCTAGGAGCCTCCGAACCAAGATGGGAGAACTGGAGTGCTTGGTCTTAGAGAAGAGCATTGATATAGTGAGCATAACCGAGACCTGGTGGAATGGAGAAAACCAGTGGGATACGGTTATTCCTGGATATAAACTATATCGGAAGGACAGGGAAGGACGTATTGGTGGCGGAGTCGCTCTATACGTGAAAGAAGGCATTGAATCCAGCAAGCTCGAAACCCCAAAAGAGGCAGACTCCTCCACAGAATCGTTGTGGGTGGTGATACCGTGCCCCAGGAGGGACTTAATACTGGGAACGATCTATCGTCCCCCTGATCAAAATGCTCAGGGAGACCTTGAGATGAGATATGAAATTGAGGAAGCATCCAAACTAGGAAATGTGGTAGTAATGGGTGACTTCAACTACCCGGACATAGACTGGCTGCATATGTGTTCCAGTCATGACAAAGAAGCAAAGTTTCTAGATATTCTAAATGACTATTCCCTAGATCAGTTGGTCATGGAACCGACCAGAGGGACGGCAACCCTGGACTTAATCTTCAGTGGGGACCGGGACCTGGTGCTGAAGTGTTGTTGAACCGATTGGGAGCAGTGACCACAGTGCTATTAAATTAAACATACATGTAACTGGCCAATTGCCACGAAAATCCAACACGGTCACATTTGACTTCAAAAGAGGAAACTTCACAAAAATGAGGGGATTGGTAAAAAGAAAGCTGAAAAACAAAGTCCAGAGGGTCACATCACTCGAAAATGCTTGGAAGTTGTTTAAAAACACTATATTAGAAGCTCAACTGGAGTGCATACCGCAGATCAGAAAAGGTACCGCCAGGGCCAAGAAGATGCCAGCATGGTTAACGAGCAAAGTCAAGGAAGCTCTTAGAGGCAAAAAGTCTTCCTTCAGAAAATGGAAGTCTTGTCCGAATGAAGAAAATAAAAAAGAACACAAACTCTGGCAAAAGAAATGCAAGAAGACAATAAGGGATGCTAAAAAAGAATTTGAGGAGCACATTGCTAAGAACATAAAAACCAACAACAAAAAATTCTATAAATACATTCAAAGCAGGAGACCATCTAGGGAGACAATTGGACCCTTGGATGATAAGGGAGTCAAAGGTGTACTAAAGAACGATAAGGAGATTGCAGAGAAGCTAAATGAATTCTTTGCATCTGTCTTCACAGTGGAAGATATAGGGCAGATCCCTGAACCTGAACTAACATTTGCAGGAAGGGATTCTGAGGAACTAAGACAAATAGTGGTAACGAGAGAGGAAGTTCTAAGCTTAATGAACAATATAAAAACTGACAGATCACCGGGCCCGGATGGCATCCACCCGAGAGTTCTCAAAGAACTCAAAGGTGAAATTGCTGATCTGCTAACTAAAATATGTAACTTGTCCCTCGGGTCCTCCTCCGTGCCTGAGGACTGGAAAGTGGCAAATGTAACGCCAATCTTCAAAAAGGGATCCAGAGGGGATCCCGGAAATTACAGGCCAGTTAGCTTAACTTCTGTCCCTGGAAAACTGGTAGAAAGTATGATTAAAGCTAGATTAACTAAGCACATAGAAGAACAAGCCTTGCTGAAGCAGAGCCAGCATGGCTTCTGCAAGGGAAAGTCCTGTCTCAGTAACCTATTAGAATTCTTGGAGAGTGTCAACAAGCATATAGATAGAGGTGATCCAGTGGACATAGTGTACTTAGACTTTCAAAAAGCGTTTGACAAGGTACCTCACCAAAGGCTTCTGAGGAAGCTTAGCAGTCATGGAATAAGAGGAGAGGTCCTCTTGTGGATAAGGAATTGGTTAAGAAGCAGAAAGCAGAGAGTAGGAATAAACGGACAGTTCTTCCAATGGAGGGCTGTAGAAAGTGGAGTCCCTCAAGGATCGGTATTGGGACCTGTACTTTTCAACTTGTTCATTAATGACCTAGAATTAGGAGTGAGCAGTGAAGTGGCCAAGTTTGCTGACGACACTAAATTGTTCAGGGTTGTTAAAACAAAAAGGGATTGCGAAGAGCTCCAAAAAGATCTCTCCAAACTGAGTGAATGGGCGGAAAAATGGCAAATGCAATTCAATATAAACAAGTGTAAAATTATGCATATTGGAGCAAAAAATCTTAATTTCACATATACGCTCATGGGGTCTGAACTGGCGGTGACCGACCAGGAGAGAGACCTCGGGGTTGTGGTGGACAGCACGATGAAAATGTCGACCCAGTGTGCGGCAGCTGTGAAAAAGGCAAATTCCATGCTAGCAATAATTAGGAAAGGTATTGAAAATAAAACAGCCGATATCATAATGCCGTTGTATAAATCTATGGTGCGGCCGCATTTGGAATACTGTGTACAGTTCTGGTCGCCTCATCTCAGAAAGGATATTATAGAGTTGGAAAAGGTTCAGAAGAGGGCAACCAGAATGATCAAGGGGATGGAGCGACTCCCTTACGAAGAAAGGTTGCAGCATTTGGGGCTTTTTAGTTTAGAGAAAAGGCGGGTCAGAGGAGACATGATAGAAGTGTATAAAATTATGCATGGCATTGAGAAAGTGGATAGAGAAAAGTTCTTCTCCCTCTCTCATAATACTAGAAGTCGTGGACATTCAAAGAAGCTGAATGTTGGAAGATTCAGGACAGACAAAAGGAAGTACTTCTTTACTCAGCGCATAGTTAAACTATGGAATTTGCTCCCACAAGATGCAGTAATGGCCACCAGCTTGGATGGCTTTAAAAGAAGATTAGACAAATTCATGGAGGACAGGGCTATCAATGGCTACTAGCCATGATGCTGTGCTCTGCCACCCTAGTCAGAGGCAGCATGCTTCTGAAAACCAGTTGCCGGAAGCCTCAGGAGGGGAGAGTGTTCTTGCACTCGGGTCCTGCTTGCGGGCTTCCCCCAGGCACCTGGTAGGCCACTGTGAGAACAGGATGCTGGACTAGATGGGCCACTGGCCTGATCCAGCAGGCTTTTCTTACGTTCTTATGTTCTTATGAAGCAGTGCCAGTTGCCCACAGCCACATCTGCAGAACAGCAAGTACCATGGTTTGGCTTTGAGAAAGCTTGTACATTTGTGAGCCAGAGTGGGAAAAATGTTGTACGATGCAATTACTGCCTTCCAAGGATCAAAAATCTGAGATCAGCTGTTTCCCCCTCATCCAATGTGAAGAAACCTTTTGAGGTAAGCCTTTGTCATGCTGGTCCTCAAAGAGTGTCCATTGTCTATTTATGTTTAAATTGTGAAGTTCCTCTTCCATTTTTTCTTGGATTCATGCTTTGTTCTTCTTCCTCAGAGGGCACACCCTGAGAAGCTGAGAGCAATTGAAGAAGCAATAAAGGCAAGGAGACGTGGCCTTCCTGAACCAATGCATGACACCCCTCCTCCCAAAATGCTGAAGCAGCAGCAGACAACCCTTGAGAGGTGGGGATCTGGCAGGGATCTGCTTCTTCTGGCAGCCTGCGTACACCCTCGCTTCAAACTAGATCGGCTGGAATCGTGTCAGGCCACCACCCATACCAACAAGTAAGAACATTAGGGAAGCCCTTTGGGTGGATTACTCCAAGGGAAATGTTGTCTCAAGGGAGGCATCAGAGGGCTTAAGGTGGTAGGCAGGGGCTGGGCCTTTTCTTCCTGGGGCTCCTCATCACAACCTTGGGTTGCTGCAGGTAATCCTTAAGGGTCTGCTGTGCTGCCCCATGAGTGTGGTGACTTGGTCACCTTCCTACCTTCCATGTCATCATCCACAGGCTCAGGCTGGACCCTGAACCAGGGGACATGACAAGCATCAGGAAATGAAGAGCAGATGATGGTTTCCTAACATATATGTGTTAACATATCCTCTCTCTTTCTTAGATACACAATGGAAGCCTTGTTGAAAGCTGAAATAAAGATGGGTGTACTTAATGAGGACAGTGATCAGTCTTCAGATAAAGACCAGGAAGGAGATGACTTAGAAGATGGCTTCTTTAACTTTCTGCCCCAGGGCAAGAAGTCAGCAGTGGACACTGCTGAGGAGGAACTGGTGAGGTACCTGAGGTCTCCCAGCAGGGAAGTGTCATCACTCCATGGCTTTCCACGTGTGCTGCGGTGTTTTTTGCAGCACAACACAGGCATGCCTTCAAGCGCCGCAGTAGAACGCCTGTTCAGTACTGGTGGCAACGTAATGACTGTAAAAAGACATTCCTTGTCTGACATGCTCTTTGAGCATCTTGTTCTTTTGAGACATAACAGAAACATATTATAAAAGCATTTCAAGTGTAAAATTTGATTTCAAGAGTTGGGGTATCTTCATTGCTTGGGGGGATGTGAGATTCTGTTATGCCATTATGTTAATCTTATGGATAAATTTTTTTATTCTACTACCCCCTGTGTGTGTGTGTTTATTTTTAACATTGTTTTAGGCTTCTTAGATGTGCAGCAGCCAAGGCCAGCACCTTGTAGGAGTTTTTTTTTAAAAGTAACTGAAATGTAATTGTAGTGATTACTTTTGAGAAAAAGTAAAGTAATCAGTTACTTTCAGAGCAATTGCAATTGTGACTGTAATTACTACTTTTTGGGCCAAGCAGTTGTAACTGTAATTTATTACTTTTTAAAAGTAATCTTCCAAGCTCTGCACAAAACAGAATGAATACTCATTATACAGGTTGTCTGGAAGCAACCAAAGTGGACATTTATTATTATTATTATTGAAATTTATATCCTGCCCTTTCTCCCAGAAGGAGCCCAGGGTGGCAAACAAAAAGACTAAAAGCACTCTGAAACATCTTAAAAACAAAAGACTTTAAATCCTATTAAAACAAAACATCTTCAAAAATGTATTATTTAAACAAAACACCTTAAAAACATCTTGCAAAGCAATTCTAGCACAAATGCAAGCTGGGATAAGGTCTCTACTTAAAAGGCTTGTTGAAAGAGAAAGGTCTTCAATAGAAAAGATAGCAGAGATGGCACCTGTGTGATATCTAAGGAGAGGGAATTCCAAAGAGTAGGTGCCACAACAATAAAGGTCCACTTCCTTTATTGTGCAGAGCGGACCTCCCGATAAGATGGTATCTGCAGGAGGCCCTCACCTGCAGAGCACAGTGATCGACTGGGTATATAAGGGGTAAGACGGTCTTTCAGGTATCCTGGTCCCAAGTTGCACATGGCTTTGTACACCAAAACCTTGAACTTGGCCCAGTACCTAATGGGCAGCCAGTGGAGTTCCCTATTCCATGAAGACATATGTATGTTATTTAAGATGGCACAGGACATTTTGTTGTTTTTGCTGCGAAATGAAACCTTTGCAACAGACAAGTCCAGTGTCTGCACAGTATCCTTTATTTCTTTAAACTGAATTTATATTCCATCCTTCATCCCAAAGGAGCCGGGTCACACTCAGAACAAAACAGAACGTGCAGGAACAGACAGTTTATAAGTAATTATTTTTGTAAAAAAACCAACCCCATCCTCACCTAACTATACAGTGGGATACATGAGAATGATATTTTAGAAATGAGCTCTCTGAATTATTAAAATTGTATCAACTCATTCCCACCCAAAACCCATTTTGAACAAAAAGTTGATCAACCACGGATTCTAAAGCATCAAAACCAGACACATTCATAAACCATGAAAGAATAGGTAGGAATAACGTGCTGACACATTTTCTGCTATGTGTTCTGGACAATATATAGCATTGTGGCTGGAGGGAGGGAGGAACATCTTAAGAGAAAAATCTTAGCACGAATCCTCAGCTGACTACAATTCCTAGACTTCTTGGCAGCCAAAAGGGAAATTATGGCTATAAACGGTACCAAACCAATATGCATTTGTAGCGATGAGAAGCACCTCTATTCACTGAGGAACTCCTAAGTGCTTGGGTTTCCTGGAACACAATGGCTACATTCAGACATCAAGATAAATCAGGGGCTGCCAACATGGTGCCCACAGGCACACATGCACCCCTAGGACATCTTCCTTGGTACTTACAGGGGCTCTCCTTTGACCCTCCCTTCCAACAAAATTAGATCTAACCATTTCTGCAGTTTGCAGATATGCCAGTGAGCCTTAAAAGGTTGGTGTCTCCTATGCTAAATCGACAATGGGGAATCTGTAGGCCTCCAGATTCTAGATTCCAACTCCCATCAGCCCCAGCCATCACAGCCAATGGCCAGAGATGATCACGTTCCCCACCCCTCCTCTAACACAGCTTCAAAGAGGCTGGAAGTTTCCACTCCTGTTTTTGCTTAACCATAGCTTTTGCTTAACCATAACCAACAAACTGTACTTTACAATTTGACTGAAGCAACCAAACCTGGAATCAGGGGAAAAGATAGGGTGGTGGTGAAGTACATGAACCCAAGGCTTGACCATATCACCATGGTTTAGTGCAGGAGTAGGGAACCTTTTTCATACTAAGAGCCATATTCCCTTCTAGACCACTTTCCAGGGGCCACGTGCCAGTGGTGGGCAGACTCAGAGGCAAAAGTAGGTGGAACAATGAATGCAAACATTACCTTTGTACAGCAGGCTAGTTTCAACATGCACTCACTCGTTGCTCTCTTTCCTCCCTCCAGGGAAGCAAGAGGCATGGTCAAGAGTTCAAGAACACCTTCCAGCCAGGCAACAATACTTGAGGAGGGTGTGAAGCAGGGCCATGGAGAGGGAGCTATCCAAGAGTATTTGGGCCCTGGGTCTGAGGTTCTCCACTCTTGGCTTAATGTAATGTGCAAACCAGATTACTGTGGCAAGCACCCTTCTATCCCAACTGTATGGCATGTATTTCTACAGAGATCAGTGTGTCTGCATTGTCCCCTGAAGTGTAAATTGGTGCATGTATGTATTTTTCACACCTCATTTAGCGTTAAAAACTTTTAATTGGTTTAGCTGACAAGATCATAACCACCACCAACAATTATGTGGATGTTGTTTTTTAAAAAAAGCAAAGGTAAACCAGAGAACAGATAATGTCCAAAAAGAACCTCATGTTGGCCTGTTTGACATGACCAGTTGTCATTTTAAAAAGGGCTCAAGCACCATTTTGGCAGGCAGCAAACTGTCGGCCCTAAGAATTGTGCATTTCGTTATCTGTCATCCAGGAAACAACTTACAAATGTTCCCAACTTCCCTAATTCCTGTCAAATTATCCCAAGGGAGCGTAAAGGAGAAATTCTCCCTAACATTTCCACACCTCAGACGATTTGATTCAAACCAACATTCATAAGCATGGAAAATGAACATGTTGTATTAGCACAAGTTTCCCTAATTGGCCATGCACAAGCTTCCCTGATTGGCTACTCACAAGCTATGCCTCTGTCCAATTCCTCTGAGCTACAAGACATTAGCTGACTCATGGCACCAAGGGATGGACAAGCTCTGTGCTATCCTGATGGCTTCAGGTTTTCAGACAGAGCCCAGGATTCTCTTTCCTCAGTCTACTGGGTGCCTACATAAAAACACATGACTAGACTGGGAAGACCAGAGACCACCTTGGACATTTAGTGTCTTGTCCCTATAATACCACAGATGGGGGGGACCAACGTCCTTCCATGTGTCGCTGGGCTACAACTCCCATCATTCCCGGCCATTGGCCATGCTGGCTGAAGTTGATGGGAGCTGGAGTCCAACAACATCCAGAGGGCCACTCACAGGCTCCTTACATCTGCTATGTATTATCTTTGGACAAAGAAAGCTTGCTTTGCAGTCAGATTAGAACTATGTTCTCTCCTTTTATTTTTGACTTACATTTCTGTTCCACACTTCTCCATGAAGCTCAGTGCAACAGATATTGCTCTTTCCTTCCCTCCAACATCTTATCCTCATAACAACCCTGCAAGGTAGGTTTCACATACAGATGGGTGACTGGCTTGAAGTCATCCAGTAAACTTCACAACAGAGGAAGGATTTGTATTATCCCCTGTATTCCTAGGTCTAGACCAGGGCTGGGGAAAACCTGTGGCCCTCCAGGTGTCATTAGATTTTAGCTCCCATCAGCCCCAGCCACCATGGCCAATGGTTTAGGATGATGGGAGTTGTAGCCCAACATCATCTGGAGAGACTGCAGGTTTCCCCACCCTGGCCTAGAGCAATAAACTATAATATCACACTGACTCGCTAGTAATTTTCATGTTTTAAAGTACAAGGGATCCCATGTCCTAGAAATTAACTATGTCTCCAGGAACAAAGATCACCCAAGAATCCTCATGTAGGCCCCCTTGAGTTCCATCATGGAAGAAAATCAGGATATAAATATTTGTTACTCTATTGCACAAATTTGCCTCTAGGTTTAGGCCCTCTGCACCAGCCTACACTTTGTTGTGAGGAACCTTTTTGTCTTTTTTTTTTAAATGAAGGGCCAGTGACCCATTGGAAAAATCTATGGGATGGTTTCCAAACAGAAGCAGTGGCAACTGACTGGTGCCCGTTGGTAGGCGGAGCCAGAGGAAATGGTAGGTGGAACCAACAATGTCCAGAATCGTCTTCTATAATCTGCAAAATAAAAATTAAAAAATCATAACTAATCCGCTCCAGCAGAACTTAAAAAAAATATATAGAAGGAAATATAAAAACTATCAACTCACCGGCTTTTTAATGCGATACTTGAGGCTGCACTTCTTTGTTGAGCCCTGTTTCGTTTGCTGGCATCAATGGCGTGGCTGCTAATAGCTGGCTTTCCAAGTTCGTATCTGCTAATCCAGCACCCTGGGGGTCCTTTGCAAGAGACCTTTCCATACTCCGAGCCATATTCTTTATCTGCGCTGACACTCTCCTGCGGGAGAAGCTCACACTCTCAAACAGTTTCAGCTTCTCGGGAGCCAGGAGAGCGGCAGTCGCAACGATGCACTCCTTTACAAGCTCACCTCTCGAGAGTGGCCGCAGTTTTTTGGAGACCAGCTCGCTCACTACGCAGCTGGCTTGCTCCACGCTGTCCATTTCCTTTCTCGGTTCTGGGGCAATCCCTTGCTGGGTGTGCAAGTCCATCTTCAGCGCATTGACCTTCTCCTCGCGCACCTGCCCTTGAAACTCTTCATACTGGATGTGCTTTGTTCTGTAGTGCCTCTGGAGGTTGGCTTTTTTCATGACAGAGAGGGCTTCCCCACAAATCAGGCAAACGGGCATGCCTTTCAGCTCCACAAAAAAATAGTCATGCGTCCATTTCTTATTAAAAACACGGCACTCCAAATCTATTTTCCTTTTTTTGTGTGCTGGCATTGCGACCAAGTGATCTAACAATACAGAAACAGATGGAGTGGTTAGCTGAATTTCTTCTGGGGCATGGGAGAGAAGAGCAATAATTGCTGTGCAGTCAAGAGACAATATCAAAAGTCAAGAACACACCACCATCATCCTGTGCACCATCTTGGGCCCTATGATTGGCAGGGGAGGCCCGGTTGGTGGTGACTCCACTGGCTGCTGCCTGGTTGGCAATGAACCATAGCAGGCCCTTCTTGGTGATGGCTCCCCATTTGTGCAGTGCCCTCCCTGGTGAAGTGCCTTTGTCTCCCTGTTGTTTAACTTTCAAGCGGAACTTAAAAACATTCCTGTGCACCAAAACATTTGATGGCTGAAAGATATGGTTATTGGCAACCTGCAATTAATAAATGTGCGGGTATGTGATTGTTTTTTAAATATGCTCTTATTTTAGTTTTAGTTGCATTGCTTTAACATTTGGGCCTTCACTGAACTGGGTTCCTTTGGGAGGAAGAGCAGGGTATATATTTAATAAATAAATAATAAACAGGCCAGCTATCAGTTCAGGCTAGATTAACAGTAGGAAATGTTAAATAACTATCACCCAGCTGCAAATATCACCTTTGGGTGGGGAGGGGGCAAGATGCCTGGACTGAACATAAGGCACATAAGGCCATCACCTTGCTGAAGCTAAGAGGTCTCAGACTGCCTGGGAACCGTACGTATGCCACCTTGGGTTCCATGATGAAAGAAAGGCAGGTTATAAACGTAATAAATAAAGAAGAGTGGTGGTAGGTACAACTTCAGACATGCTTCAAGGAAGCTTGAGCATCTGGGGCGATGAATCTGGTTTTAGGCCTGGATTTGGACTGAAATTGTGTGGTTGCCCGTTTGATGACCTTTAATGGGAGAGGGATGGGGGGATTGTTAAGGATCCCTACACCCATGGGCATTCTCAGCGGTGACCCCATGCCTCTGAAATGACCTCCCCTGAGGTGCATTTCACTATGACATTGTGGTAATTTTGTTGTCATTGTGAGGAAGGGTGAGATTTCCTGGACTGAATTTTAATTGCTGCTGCTTTGGTTTGCATGGAATTCATCTTTGCTACAAATGTTTCAATGTTATTTAGTTTTTGGTTTTCATTTCATGTATCCCCCCACTGGGACCTTTGCGCGAATGACAGACTATAAATATCCCAGTCTGCATTGGATTTGGAATTGACTTTTTTCCATATGAAATTGTTTTTAATATACAATAATTTAATAAATTGGTTTCACGATGAAATCACTTAGAGATGTTTTATGGGAAATAATGAAATGTGGTGCTGGAGGAGAGCTTTGCACATACCATGGACTGCAAAAAAGACAAATAATTGGGTGTCAGAACAAATTAAACCAGAACTATCACTAGAAGCTAAAATGATGAAACTGAGGTTATCATACTTTGGACACATAATGAGAAGACATGATTCATTAGAAAAGATAATAATGCTTGGAAAAACAGAAGGGAGCAGAAAAAGAGGAAGGCCAAACAAGAGATGGATTGATTCCATAAAGGAAGCCACAGACCTGAACTTACAAGATCTGAACAGGGTGGTTCATGACAGATGCTCTTGGAGGTTGCTGTTTATAGGGTCGCCATAAGTCGTAATCGACTTCAGCGCACATAACAACAACAACAATACAGAAAGAAATTAAGAGCGGCTGTTAGGGTCTTGATCTCTGTTTTTTGGAAAGTGAGTCATGTATTCCTAAATGAATAAACAGAGAACTATTCTAAAGGCTTTATTGATATATGCAGGACTGATTGCTTTCCTCACTCCAACTCTGTCTCCTTGTTCCAATGTCTTAATGCAGGTGTGGGGAACCTTTGGCCATCCAGATGTTGCTGAACTGCAACTCCCATCATCCCTGACCATTCACCCGTGTTTACTGGGGCTTACTGGGGAGTTGCAGTTCAGCAACATCTGAAGGGTCAAAGCTTCCCCATGCCTGACTGATTAAAACATAGTGGAGCTATTTGAGCAAAACAAAACCGTTGCCACCGCCACCCCCCCCCCTTTCCTCTGGGCTCACTGTAGCAATGTAAGTAAGTTTATTTCGGTCAAAGACCAGCAAGGGGCTCACTGTAGAGCATCTGCATAATCTTGCCTGCCAATGACACACTCTCTCTCATGCATATGCAGCAGAAGAGGAAGCAGTTTGGGTCCTTATATGGGGCAAAGCATGTCTGGGGGCTTGATCCCCAGAGGGGCAATGTGGAGAAGCAAAAGTGGGCACAGAGCACCCAGAGAGCCGGATGGCACCGTGGCGGGCAGATGGAATTAGGGACACCGGAAGTTGCTTCAGACAGTCTCAGGCCCACATGTCCATCGAGCTCAGGGCTTCAGGCAAGGGTCTCCCCGAGCCCTACCTGGAGACACCATCTGCATGAAGAATGGGTGCTTTGCTACTAAGCGATTGCGCCTCCCCATTTTATTTATTTATTTATTATACTTGTATACTGCCCCATAGCTGAAGCTCTCTGGGCAGTTTACAGTAACTAAAAACAAATACAATTTAAAATACATCTTTTAAAAAACAATTTAAGACACAATTAAAAAATTTAAAACAATTTAAAAAACACATGCTAAAATGCCTGGGAGAAGAGGAAAGTCTTGACCTGGCGCCGAAAAGATAACAGTGTTGGTGCCAGGCACACCTCATCAGAGAGATCATTCCATAATTTGGGGGCCACCACTGAGAAGGCCCTCTCCCTTGTTGCCAGCCTCCCAGCTTCCCTTGGAGTAGGCACCCGGAGGAGGGCCTTTGATCTTGCACGTAGTGTATGGGTGGGTTCGTATCGGGAGAGGCGTTCCATCAGGTATTGTGGTCCCAAGCCGTGTAAGGCTTTATAGGTCAAAACCAGCACCTTGAATTGAGCTCGGAAACATAGAGGCAGCCAGTGCAAGCGGGCCAGAATCGGTTTTATATGTTCGGACCATCTGGTCCCTGTTACCAATCTGGCCGCTGCATTTTGCACAAGCTGCAGTTTCCAAACCGTCTTCAAAGGCAGCCCCACGTACAGTGCATTGCAGTAATCTAATTTAGAGGTTACCAGAGCATGGACAACTGAAGCCAGGTTATCCCTGTCCAGATAGGGTGTAGTTGGGCCACCAACCGAAGTTGGTAGAAGGCACTCCGTGCCACCGAGGCTACCTGAGCCTCAAGTGACAGAGATGGTTCTAGGAGAACCCCCAAGCAATGAACCTGCTCCTTCAGGGGGAGTGCAACCCCATCCAGAACAGGTTGGACATCCACCATCCGGTCAGAAGAACCACCCACTAGCAGCATCTCAGTCTTGTCTGGATTGAGCCTCAGTTTATTAGCCCTCATCCAGTCCATTGTCGCAGCCAGGCACCGGTTCAGCACATTGACAGCCTCACCTGTCTGCTTCTGGCCTGCGGGAGGAAGGTTCCCTACTCCAGTTCTATATGCTGCTTGGGAAGTGAAAGCTTTGGCTTTACATGGGAAACTGAGGCACCACCCCCCATGCCTGGAAGACTATCAGCAAAGTAGGAAGGTGGGGTGTGTGCCACGCTATAGCCATCCTTTTCGTACTTTTTTGGAATTTTAATTAGGGAACCCTCTGAGGGTGCAAGTCTATAAGGCTGTTTAAAAAAACCTGCCGAGGTCCACCTTTCACATACAAAAATACATACATATAGACAAGACACATATTGTAGCCAGTCTCAGTCCATGCCTGATAATGGTAGAAGACTACTAAGAACGCTAGAAGAACGTAAGAGGCAGATCAAGGGTTTATCTCATGCGGCATCCCGTTTCTAAGAACAGACCAGATGCCTGTAGCGATACAATACACTAATGTGGTGTAGTTGTTAGAGTGTCGAACTAGGACTTGGGAGACCAGGGTTTAAATTCTGCCTCCGCCATGAAGCTCAAGGGTTGACCTCGGGCCAGTCAATCTAACCTACCTCACAGGGTTCTTGTGGTTATAAAAGGTAGATGGGTGACAGAACCATGTGTGCCATCCTGAGCTCCTTTGGAGAAAGGGTGGGATATAAATATAATTAAATGAATTAAATAGTAATTATTATAAATAGGGAATAAATTAATAAAATCCATGGGCTTTCAATTCATACCTGTTCTACAACCTAGGAATCTTTATAACACAGCTAGTCAACATGGCTGTCCAAAACATCTGGAGAGCACAACTCCCATCATCCCTGATCACTGCCCATGCAAAGATGGAGTTGGAATCCAAAACCTCCCGAGGGCACCACATTGGCTACCCCTGCCTTTCAGAGTTCTAACCTTGGGTGGTATTCAATGCTAATCCTATTCAGTGGATATCCACTGAAGTTAACAGACATGATTTGCTTAGGTTCATTAACTTCAGTGGGTCTGTTCTGAGTAGATCTTCGCTGAATCCACCCAACTCATGTCTGTTTTAATCTTTTTTCACAATCTAAACCCCTTTAGAGGACTTCCTCCCCACCCCAGTAACATTCTGTGCTCTGTAACAGAATGGGTTACTATCCCTAACAGATTCAGCACTGCCCCTGAACATTTTAACAGCTTCTTTCCCCTGTATGTATTCTCTGATGCTTCCTAAGGTCTGAGCTAAAAGTGAAACATCTCTCGCACTTGGAGCCTTTGTATAGTTTCTCTCCTGTGTGGGTCCTCTCGTGTATGACAAGGTGTGACCTCTGACTGAAGTTCTGCCTGCGGTTTGAACACTGGTACGACTTCTCTCCCATACGTACCCTTTCATGCATTATAAGGGTGGTCCTAGTGCCAAAACATTTCCCACATTCAGAGCAATTACATGGCTTCTCCCCCGTGTGAGTTCTCCTGTGGATGAGAGGCTATCTTCTTGAAGCTTTTAGCGCAGTCTGAGCAATGCTATGGTTTCTCACCTGTGTGGATTCTCTTATGTCTCACCAGCTGGGAGCTAATCCCAAAGCTTTTCCCGCACTCGGAGCACTTGTACGGCTTCTCCCCTGTGTGGGTTCTTTTGTGTGAAGTGAGCGACGATTTCCAACCAAAGCTTTTGCCACATTCTGAGCACCGATATGGTTTCTCTCCAGAGAAAGCCCCCTTGTGTACAGGAAGGGAGGCACCAGTTTTCAAGGCTTTCCCACACAGGGTGCAGTTGTCCAGGTCTTCCCCCACTTGCATTCTCTGACTCTTTGGAAAGTTAAAGCTGTGACAAAGATTTTCACACTCTGTGCACATATTTTTTCTCTCGCACTGAAGGATTCCTTGTTTCGCTGGGCTTTCACATACACTTGTGTCACCTTCCTCACAAGGCACATTTCCCCCAGCTCTTTGCCATGGAAGGTTATGCTGGAATGTTTCTAGTCCCTGCTGATTCAAATGCCATTCTTCCTTGTCCTGATAGAGCAAGGCATTCTCTCTGGCTTCTCCCAATGATGACTTGAATTCAACTTGCTTCAGTCTTTGCAATGGAAAATTTCCCTCTTTTGACTTTGCTTGCCCATTGCCTGTGGGAGAAAGAAATATCTTTTCCAGCTCTACAATACAGTCTTTGAGACAGGGTGACCAGAACAGAATGCAGTATTCCAAGTCCGTTTGTACTACAGACTTGTATAAAGGCATTACAATATTGGCAGTTTTACTTTCGATCCCTTCCCTAACATTATTTATTTATTTATTTCCCGGCCTTCCTCCCAGAAGGAGCCCAGGGGGCAAACAAAAACACTAAAAGCACTTTAAAACATCTTTAGAACAAAAGAATTCAAAACATCTTAAAAATATCTTTAAAAACACCTTAAAAAGCAAGTCCAGCACAAATACAGACTGGAGGGCCCTGTTCTATGGTAAAAGCTGTCCATTTATTCCTACTCTTTGCTTCCTGTTAAAGAACTACTCACTGATCCATAACAGCACCTGTCCTCTTAACCCAAGGATCCAAAGTTCACTCAGCAGCCTTTGGGTGCGGAGCTAATGATCCCCAACATGGCATTCGCCTTTTTCGAAGTTGCGCAACCTAGATCTACTTCTTCAGCAAGCTATCCACTCTGACCCCAAGATCCCTTTCCTGGTCAGTATCTATAAGCTTAGACCCCTACTCTACACCCTGAGCAGATATGTGAAGTTAGGATTTTTTTGCCTCAGTGTGCATCACTTTTACACTTCCTTACACCAAAGTGCATTTGCCATTTTATAACCAGTTCATGCAGTTTGGGGAGATCTTTTTGGAGCTCATCACAATTGCTTTTTGGCTTTACCACCCTCCATAATTTGGTCTGAGAGCCAGTGTGGTGTAGGGGTTAAGGTGTTGGACTACAACCTGGGAGACCAAGGTTGGAATCCCCACACATCCATGAAGCTCACTGGGTGACCTTTGGCCAGTCACTGCCTCTCAGCCTCAGAGGAAGGCAATGGTAAACCCCTCTGAATAACGCTTACCATGAAAACCCTGTTCATAGGGTCACCATAAGTCAGAATTGACTTGAAGGCAGTCCATTTCATTTTTCATGATTTGGTCTCACTGGCAAACGTGGCCACCTTAATACTCACCACAAACGCCAGATAATTCATCAACAAGTTAAAAACCACTGGTCCAAAAACAGATCTTTGGAGACCACACCCTCTGTGGCACAGGTGGATAACCTGTGGCCTTCCAGATGTTGCTGGACGGCAACTCCTGTTGTCCCTGATCACTGGCTATGCCAGCTGGGACTGATACGAGTTGCAGTCCAACAACTTCTGGAGGGCTCTGCTCTGTGGTAAAAGCTGTCTATTTATTCCTACTCTTTGCTTCCTGTTCTTTAACTGATCCGCAAGAGCAACCATCCTCTTAAACTATGGATCCAAAGTTTGCTCAGGAGCCTTTGGGTAAGGGGCTCACTCAAAAGCTTTTAGAAAGTTCAAGTATACAACGTCTATCAGACCACCCTTACCTGGAGATCCCTGGGACTAAACACAGGCCTTTTGGCATGCCAAGTACGTACTGTGTCACTGAGCTATTGCCTCCCAGCAGGCATGAGGAACCTGCGGCTCTTCAACGCCATCAGTGCTAGACACCATGGCCAGTGGTGAGAACGATAGGAGTTGCACTCCAACATCAACTGGAGGGCCACAGGTTGTCCCCTCCCTGCTCTAGAGCCTATGCTGGAATCATCCCCCAATGGCTTTGCAACACTGAGATTCGGAGACAGGAATCCTTACCCAGCAACATGACAAAGTTGTCACTCTCCCGGGTGGTCTCTGGAGGAAGGAGCAACTCCTCGGTGTCCGATGGATCCTCCTCTGACTTTGGGGATTTAATAGTCACTATTTGAAAAGGTTCCGGAAGCTGGAACAGGAAGAGAGATGCAACGAGTGAGATGATGTTGCGCAGTGGCTCAGAGACTCGATCTGAAACTTTGTGGAAAATTTTGGTTATGACCCTCTTCAAAGAGAAAGAAAGGAGGGGAATCTCTCTCCCTCCCACTCCAAATTATCTAACTTTTAAAATGATATAAATCAGTGGTCCCCACTTTCCCCCCCAAGGACTATTTGAAGAATGCTGAGGGCCTTGGTGGACCACTTAATGATTTTCTTCTGCCTGTTACAGCAATTGTAATGCGCTCTGCTAGATGCTGTACGTTTTTTTAATTGTATTTTTATTGCTTCTTTCATATCTTATTGTTATTTATTGTATTATAATTTGAATTCCATAGAACCCAACTGGAATGAAGCTCATGGTCTGCAGACCACAGTTTGGGAACCCCTGGTATAAACTATTATACCTAAGAAAATTAATATCTAATTTAAAAATAACATCTAAAAGCTGCTCTTCTACTTTGCTCAAGTATTTTTACAGATCATGCGAGGCTCTAATTAACTAAGTGTAAAATAGTTTTTATTTTATTTTTTTAGCGTAAAAGATTTGGTATTAGTAATAAGCCAATAGCTTATTTTTGTTTATTTATTTACTATTTGAACAGTGACATAAGGATATGTGTGATTTTTTAATGATATTTGTGTACACATTCTGAAATGTGTAAGAAATATATTTTTCTTCTATATCTATATATTGGACCGTCATTTGTCTGTCCATCTCTTCTCTACGCATTCAGAGGCCTCTTAAGATATCATAACCCAATTTTGTGTGACAGTTCTTGCGATCAAGTAGCAGGTTTCCTTCTACGTATGGCTACAACTCGATGCCATTTTGAATCAAGACGGCGGACTGAACCTTTCAAAACTGCAGTGATTTTGATCAAATTTCAGCAAGAAAGGAACAAATTACATTGGTCTCTTAGAATCCCCAAGTAACACTGGGTACTTTCACCTAGTATAAAATAAACCTGAAGGTCCCACTTTGTGAAACGTTCATACCTTTTTCCCCACTTGGTCGGCCTCTTGCAGCCTCAGCAGGAAATCCTCTGCCAGGGCCAGGGCCTGCGCACAGGTCTCCGGGCCCCGTTCCCTGACCCAGCACTGCATATCCAGGGGTAAGATGGCCAGGAACTGCTCCAGGGTTACCAGCTCCAGGATCTGCTCCTTGGTGTGCCTCTCTGGCATCAGCCACTGGCAGCAAAGTTCCCAGAGCTGGCTCAAGACTTCCCGGGGCCTTTCGGCCTCCTGGAAGCTGAAATGGCGGAAGCGCAGGCAACGCATCTCCAAGCTGAGGGCTCTCTCATCCGAAACCTCTTCTTTAACTTTCACAGAAAGATCCAGCCTTTGGTGGGCCTCGTGGGCTTCTCTGGGGAGGCCAAGGAGGGCTTGGGCCACACGTGCACCTGTACGTGTGCCATCAACAATGGCCTTGAAGGAGGCCTGGAAGTCCTTAGTATCCTCCTCTTGTGTGAGCTTAGATATCTGTGGATTTTTCCATCCTGACTGAGGGCTCTTCATCGTCTTCAGGAACTCTTGCCACTGGCTATCCCAGCAATGCTCCTCTGGTTCTTCTTTAATTTGCCGCAGAGTATTTTCCATCTGAAACTCTCTCAAGGCCCCAGTTGGGACAACCTGAGGATCTTTCCCTCCTGCCTCTGATCTCTCCTTCTGCAGAGGTCTTGATGGGTCTCGATCTTCCATTGTTATTCTGGCTGCAGCACAGAGAAAGGAACTGAGATTCAATACATGCAAACAGGACCATCCCCATCAGTTATATCAGACATGTATTTATTTATTAGATTTATATCCTGCCCTTCCTCCCAGTAGGAGCCCAGGGTGGCAAACAAAAGCACTAAAACCACTCTAAAACATCATAAAATATATGATGTTTTATAATATATATTACAACAAAACATCCTTAAAATATATTACAACAAAACATATAAGATATTTATATATTTAAAATATATTACAACAAAACATCCATAAAACCTTATTAATACAAAACATCTTTTTTAAAAAAGCTTTGAAAACATATTAAAAAGAAATTCCAACACAGACTGGGATAAGATCTCTACTTAAAAGGCTTGTTGAAAGGGGAAGGTCTTCAGACATGGCAGGAACCTGTGGCCCTCCCGATGTTGCTGGACTCCAACTCCCATCAGCCCCAACCAGCATGGCAAACGGTCAGAGATGATAGGGAGCTAGAATCCAGCAACATCTGGAGGGCCACACAGGTTTGCCATCCCTGCTTCAGATGCTGCATGTTTCAGGGCTGGTTCTATCATAGGCTCTTCAGTCCAAAGTGGGCAAGAACATCTGGCGGGTCACAGGCTCCCCGGTCCCTGGCCATGAGCAAAGAGGTGTAAACTGCACAGCCAATGTGCACTTATGGGGAAAGGCCATAGCTCAGTAGCAGAGAACATACTTTGCATGCAACAGGTCCCAGATTCAGTTCCTGGTCTCTCTAGGTAGGCCTGAGAAAAGATCTGTTCCTGAGACTCCGGAGAGCCGCTGCCAGTAGATCCCAGGTGGGGAAACCTGTGGCCTTCCAGATGTTGCTGGACTCCAACTCCCATCAGCCCCAGCCAGCATGACCAGGGATGAGGTAGTCTAGGGGTAACCAAGGTGGTGCGTGCACACACGTGCCCATCCCCTACCCTTCCCTTCTGAAATTAGGCTTGAAAGAAGCATTCTATCATAGCTAATAAAATATATTGCAGTGCGTGCTTGGTTGTGGTGTGTGTGTGTGCATGTGTGGTGTCCACAGGTTCCTCCTGTTTGCAAATGTGCCCACAGCCCCAAAAAGATTGGCAGCCCCTAACATAGTCCAACAACATTTGGAGGACCACAGGTTTCCCACTCCTGAGTTATATTGCACAACAGATCCCTAAAAACAAAACAAAAATCTGTTACACCAGTAAAAAGGCAAACGGGTTCTCTCAGATTAAAGGTTAACACGCTCCCCGTAGGGCCTACGAAGATGAAAAGCACCCTGCAGGATTAGACCAATGACCATCTAGTCCCGCCTCCTGTTTCTCACAGAGGCCGAACCAGATACCCCCAGGGAGCCTATAAGCAGCTGATATTCAGGGCAAGATGCCACCTCTGAACCTGGAAGCTGCACAGGGGGTGGGGAACCTTTTTCAACCCCGAGGGCTGCATTCCATTCTGGGTCACATGCCAGTGGTGGGCGGAGCTGGAGGCAAACAGGAGCAAAGCAACAAATGTAAATATCACCTTCGTACAGTAGGCTGGTATCTATACACACACACCCTCTCTCTTCCCTTCAGGCAAGCAAGATCAGAATTCAAGGACATATTCCAGCCAGGCACAAACACTCATTGAGGGTGTAAAGAGGAACACAGCCTGGGGAGAGTGGGAGGGGGTAAGGCCCGGGAGAGTCCCAAGAGCCAGATGGAGAGGTTTGGAGGGCCACATTTGGCTCCTGCGCCTGAGGTACCATATAACAACCATGGCTAACAGCCAGGCATTTCTCTACCCCTTCTTTAAAGCCACTAATCATTTAGGAAGAAAAGGGAAAATTCAGGAACAAAATAAACAAACAGGGGTTTCAGCTTTTCCAGGCCTTCACATCTCTAGCCATCGCAACGAATTCCAAAAGTTAACCGTGTGAAGAAGTGCGTGAGGAGATGCCAGCTGAGGCGTGCGCATTCTCTGTCCTCCACCACCAGTGTAAATGGGGAAGATACAGAGATGGGGAAGAGCGAGGCTCAACTGCATGGCAGAAAGCAACTGACCTCGAAAGCTGCAGAAGGAACAAGGCAAGCGGGGAATATGCTGATCTGATAAGAGGAGTGAAACTCCAAGAATAGAAATGCAGAATTGTGAGGGACTCTGCAACCATTAAAAAGAGGGAACAGAACGAAGTATTCTGGAAAAGGGCATGTCTTGTTACAGGTCCCATTTATGTCACTGAATACCAGTTGCTAGCGATGGATGAGAGCGGTCTGCAGCCCTCATGTCTGGCTGGCCACTGGTGGAAGCAGGATACTGGGCTAGATGGCTCCTTGGTATGACTCAGCCAGGCTCTTCTTATCAGTGGCCAGTCACTACCTCTTGTTGCCTTACCATAAATTGGAGCATGGCTGCATTCTGAGGTTGGACTGTCGTTCCTTTTACTCCTGCTTTCCCTTCTTTAAATTTGCGCAGGGATGGGAACCCCAGTGGTCCTCCACATATTGCTAGACTACAACTCCCATCATCCCTGACTGCTGGCTGCACTGGGATCGGCCATGCTGGGCAGGCAGAGTCCAACAATGTCCGAAGGGGCTAAACGTTCCCCTTCCCTGTGTTTGCGTCTCCTTGCTCTACTGAGAACAGCTGTACAGCCGTCGCCACATCTGTTTTGTTTCTTTTCTACTTAGCAAAGTTTACCAAAATCTAGTCAACAAAAAAAGCCCTGCAAAGTGGTTTATACAAAACAAAACAAATTATAGTTAGGAAAATATAAACAAAACCAAACTTTAAGAGCAAGTACAAACATTTATCAAAACAGATAAGGAGAAAGGGTGGGATATAAATTTAATTAACAACAACAACCTGCCCTTGCTCCCAATGGGAGCCCAGGACACTAAAAAAAAAGTCTTAAAAACAAAAAACCAATCCCAGTACTGATGTAGACAAAGTAAAATCAGCAGTTTTAAAAGAAATAAATAGAATAAAATTACACATGTACATAGCATAGCCTTGCCTCAACAAAAAAAAGTGCTTAGCAGGCGCTGAAAACAATCCAGCAAAAGCGCCTGCCTGGTATTAACAGGCAGGGAGCTCCAGAGAGTAGGTGTCGCCGCACATAAGAATCGATGCCTTACAAGTGCATGATGCGGTACACCCTTGTCACAGGTTTGGGTATTGAGTATTACATCACATTTTATTTGTATGAATCATTACCGCTCAGAGCCATCGGCTATCACCATTCAGTACATGTAAAAGAAGAAAAAAACACAAAATACATTAAAATACATGATTATTACATTTTATTATTTCACAGTTCCTCCAAGGTTCAAAGCAGCACACCACGGATCTCTCCCACATCCATTAAAAAAAAATCACAACAACCCTCTGAGGTAGTTTAGGCTAAAAAAGAGTGACTACCCAAAGATCACCCAGTGAGCTTCATGGCTGGCTGGCCGGGGATTCGAACCCGGGTCTAGACTAGCCCCTTCCCCACCATACAGCACTGGCTCTGTATTGGCAATCCTTCTCTTTGAGTCCAGTTCTCTCCCGGCTATTTCTCTTTTTCCTTCCCCAATCACCACCTTCCCCCCCCCTCACCTTCTTCCAGCTGCAGCGTCGCTTGCAACCCCTGGGACGACGCGATCCAAAATGGCCCAGAATTTGAGATGACCAAAAAAAACCACCCCACAAACGAGCTTCTCCCACCTGGCCAAGGAGAAGCAGGAACAAGAATTAAGCACACCTAAAATGTCCTGCGCCTCTCTAGGAAACGCAGCTCTCTATCAGTTTAACCCCTAAGAGCCGTTCCTTGCAGGCTCCTGGTTCCCCCCTAAAATCCAGAACGGCCTCTCTGTCAATTAAAGTGATGCCAAATAAAATCAAATGAAAATGAAACAGTAGCGGGATTTTGTGAGAGCAGGGATGCGAGTTGCGGACCTCCAAATGGTTTTGGACTCCAACTCCTATCACTCTTGATTGCTGGCCGTGCTAGCCGAGGCTGATGCGAACTGGAGTCCAACATCCTCTGGAGGGCCACAGGTTCCTCGCCTTTGTGTTAGAAACACCTGAGAACTATGTTTTTTAGAACTGAAACCTTTCCAACGTTTCACCTTTTTTTAGCCCACCGCTAAACGCAGAACCGGAATGCAACAGAATGGCCTGGAACAGATATTTTACAGAGAATTGTTTTGCAAAAGCAGATATACACAAGGGCATTCAAAATCAAGGGTAGCCAACCTGGGGCTCTTCCATAAGTTGCTGGCCTCCAATTCCCTTCAGCCCATCAGCCCCAGCCAACATAGCCCAATGGTCAAGGAGGATGGGAGCTGTCCTCCACCAACATTTGGAACATGGGAATATATCTGCAGGAACACCCCACCCACCCCGGCCTGGAAGTAAACCACTGGCGTTACCTAGGACAGGGTCTTTTCAGCACTGGCACTGAATCTTGAGAACTCCTCCCTGGGGAAGTTCACTCTGCCCCTCCTTGGTGGCTTTCCAATGATAAGTTAAGGTGATTTTATTTCAGAGAGCTTTAGAGGTTCCCTGCTGTCGAGGTGCTTTCTTTCTGGCTGTTATGTTGAACTATACTGGATTATTATTTTTATCAAAGTATGCCACTGGTACATTTTTTTTTGCTTTACGATCTTTACAGTTTCATGTTTTTGGCATAATATGTTAAAAAATGTGTATTTGTTCACCCAAGCTTTTTCAAATTGATAACATCAGCAACATATAGTATAGGTCACTGTGAAGCTGTGGAATTGTATTTTGTGCTATTTTATATTGTTATATTATTATTTATTAAGTTTATATGCCGCCTTTCCTTCAAGTCCAACGAACTCAAGGTGGAATCCATGGTTCTCCTACCCATTTAATCCCCACAACAACCCTGCCAGGTAGGTTAGGTTGAGAGGCAGTGACTGGCCCCAGGTCACCCAGTGAGCTTCATGGGTGAGTGAGCATTTGAACCCTTGTCTCCCAGGCCCTAGTCCAACACTCAATTACATCACACAATTTTATTGTGTATTCTATGTGTTTATTCTTTTGTACACTGCCTTGGGATTTTTAAATATTAACACAGTTTTTAAGAATTGTAAATAAAATAAAAATTTTCCTCTATCAACAAGCCTACTAAGTGGAGATTTTTGTCCCCATCAGTATCTGTATTGGATTTGAAATTGTTGTTATCTATGTAATTGTTTTAATTTTTAATATATATGCAACAGTTTTGCATATATTTTATTGTGCTGTGAAATCACCTGAACCAGGAACCAATTAATAAATGCAATAACAACAACAATATACAGTGCTGTAGGTGTGCCCTGCAAGTGTATGTCTCAATACAAAGACACACAGCATCACTTTGTCCCCATTCCTTCCATGCAACCAAATTTGAAAAACAAAGAATACATTACAAAATAAAGTTTAGCATCTCAACAGACCAGACAGCGGTTATAGTGTCTGTGTCTAAATTTCAGCATCTCCAACTTACGGATAGCCGGCAGGAGGGGGGGCCGGCAGAGAAGGAGCCACCCCAGCTGAACGCAGGCTCTGTCAGGAGCTGTGTGGGAGAGCTGGACAGGAAGAGCCTGCTTCCATAAATAAGTCTATCGGGGAATTAAGCTCTCCCCATAGACCACCATTGTAATTATTTTACTCCACCAGCCTGTTTGCCGGCGGAATTCTCGTGTGCATAGGGGCCAGAGGGAGTGCTCCAAGGGGGACTTGGATCTCACGTAAGGCCCCCCCGCCACACCCTCAGAACGCCCCATTTTCAGAGCTACTAGTGGCTTCTGCCAGCTCTCTGTCCATCCGGCTGGCTGTTCCTGGCAGAGTCCTGGCGGCAATGCAGCTCAGCCGGGACAGGGGGTCCACCTCGTCCAACTCTCCCCAGCCTGGCGCAAAATCAAGTAGGATTGCACCCGTCTTCTATAAGCACCAGCATGATTCAAGCATGGGAAGGATAACGTACACCTTGAGAGCAGAACTACCAGGCCCCACTTCACAGAACAGTATCAACAACTACTAACTATGTAGTTTAATAATGTAATTTGTGAAGTGTTATTACTAAGAAACATAACTATCCTGTTCTGATAAATGTTTTTCCTTTATTTTCAATCTTTCTCACCTTAAGTTAAACCTAAAAACTTGTTTAAAGAAAGTAGTAACATTTGGTTTGTACGAAGATTTAGGGAAGGGGCCCGTCATGCATCTTGTCCTGGGCCCAATGCCACTCTCAGACGCCCTGCTTTGGACACACCCTTTGTCTGGAAAAGATCCCATCCCCCAATGCCAGATGTACATATACAGAGAATAAAGAAACTTATTTTTATTTTCTGCTGAGCCCACTCCCTAATTTTTGCCATAGGCAAGGAAACTTATTTCCAAGGTGGCTTGTCCTGATGGGGAGATTTGTCAATCTCACATCCAGCAATTTCCCCCCAACACCCTTCAAGTTTTGGGAGCCAATAGGAGCCCTGTTCAGGAATAGCCCACATGACAAAATGAATGTCGGTTTTCTGATGGTACAGAGACTTCTCGGACAACAGATTTTTCTCTCTCATGACACATCAGTATTTATAAGGCCCTTCTTCTGAGTGTTCCATAAGCTCTGGAATTCAACTGAAACTTCCCCCACAGCTTAGAGCAGAAATGGGAAACCATTAGCCCTGCTGTTGGACTCCCAGCTCAGAAGATGAGCCCTGCTGGATCTGGCCAATGGCCCATCTAGTCATAGAATCATGGAATTAGAAGGGGCCCATAAGGCCATCAAGTCCAACCGCCTGCTCAATGCAGAAATCCAAGAGGTGGCTGTCCAGCTGCCTCTTGAAGGCCTCCAGTGTTGGAGAGCCCATCATCTCCCTAGGTAATTGGTTCCATTGTCATACCGCTCTAACAGTTAAGAAGTTTTTCCTGATGTTCAGCTGAAATCTGGCTTGAGCCCATTATTCTGTGTACTGCACTCTGGGATAATCAAGAAGAGATCCTGGCCCTCCTCTGTGTGACCACCTTTCAAGTACTTGAACAATGCTATCATACATCAGTCTTCTCAAGGCTAAACATGCCTAGTTCTTTCAGTCTCTCCTCATAGGGCTTTGTTTCCAGTCCCTTAATCATCCTTGTTGCCCTCCTCTGAACTTGTTTCAGTTTGTCTGCATCCATCTTAAAGTGCAGTGTCCAGAACTGGACTCAGTACTCAAGATGAGGCCTAACCAGTGCTGAATAGAGGGGAACCAATACTTCATGTGATTTGGAAACTATATTTCTGTTAATACACCCCAAAATAGCATTTGCTTTTTTTGCAGCCACATCACACTGTTGGCTCATATTCAACTTATCAATAACAATCTCATGCTCCTTCTCTCATGTAGTATTGCTGAGCCAACTATCCCCCATTTTATAGTCCATCATCCAGCTCTCACAGCAGCCACCCAGATGCCCATAGGAAGGCCCTGCAAGCAAGACTTGAGTGCAACAGTACCCTTCCCACCTGGGATTCCCAGCAACTGGTATTCAGAGGCATACTGTCTGTGACTCCCATAGGCCCCAGCCAGCATGGTCAATGGCAAGGGATGATGGACGCTGAAGTCATGGAGGCCTACAGATTCCCCATATCTACCTTAGGCCACATCTGCATCATACATTTAAAGCAGCATCACACCACTTTAAACAGCCATGTGTTCTCCTAAGGGATCCTGGGAACTGCAGTCTGTTAAGGGTGCTGAGAGAAAGACCCATACTCCCCTCACAGAGCTACATTTCCCTGGGAAGAGGGACTGATTGTTGACTCACTCTGGGAACTGTGGCTCTGTGAGGGGAACAGGGGTCTCCTAGCAACTCTCAACACCCTTAAACTACAATTCCCAGGATTCTTTGGGGGAAATAGTTTTAGTGGTACAACATTGCTTTAAAAATATGGTGTGGCCAGAGCCTCACACTGAGCATTCATATGGCTTCTCTTGTGCGTAACAAGGGACGGCTTTCGACAGAAGCTTTTCCCACACTCCGAGCACTTATATGGTTTCTCCCCAGTATGCACTCTTTCATGTATTGCCAAGTAAGCACCAGTGCTGAAGCCTTTGCCACAAACGGTGCATTCATATGGTCTGTCACCCATGTGGGTGCTCTTGTGTCTAATAAGGGATTGCTTCCGGCTGAAGTTCTTCCCACAGTCTAAGCATTCGTACAGATTCCTCCCTGTATGCATGCCCTCATGTTTCATGAGGGACCCTTTCTGACTGAAGGCTTTCCCACACGCCGAGCATTCGTATGGTTTCTCCCCAGTGTGCGTCCCCTTGTGCCTGATGAGATCTGACCTCTGAATGAACCTGTTCTCACACTGTGGACATTTGTATGGTTTCTCACCCGTGTGGGCCCTTACATGTCTCAAAAGGCAAGAGCTATCCCGGTAGCTTTTGCCACACTCAGGGCATTCATAAGGTTTCTCTCCAGTGTGGGTTCTCTTGTGTTTAATAAGGGACGGCTTCTGAGTGAAGCTTTTCCCACACTCTGAGCATGTGAATGGGCTCTCCCCTGTGTGCACCTGGTTGTGTCTCTTAAGATGAGAGCTAGTACTGAAATTCTTCCCACAGTGCCCACATTCAAAGGGTTTCTCCCCTGTGTGGATTCTCGTATGTGCTCGGAGGTGAGAGTTGCTGTTGAAGCTTTTCCCACAGTGTGAGCATTTGTATGGCTTGTCATCCGTGTGGGCTTGCCTCGTAAGGTCTCCTCTCTCCACAAAGCTTTCCACACAATTGGGGCATTCAAAGGGCTTCTCTCCAGCGTGGGCTCTGTGGTGTATGATTAACAGTGAATTCTCGGGGAAACTTTTCCTGCAGTAAGTACATTTGTAGGCCTTGTCCTCCATTTCTATTTCTGTACTTTTAGGGGAGTCAAGGTTGTGACAGAAACTTCTGCTGCCCTCAGCTGCTGTCATCTTTCTCTTACGCCTGCTGTGACTTCCAGGTTGGAAGATACTTTGAGATAGCCCTTTGTCACCCTGTTCACAAAGAGAGGCTTCTTTGGCTGTCTTCCCTGTAAGCTTTCCTTCTGGCCCCTGCTGACTTCCAGGGGTCTCTTCCACATCAACAATCTGGAAACCTCTCTCTGTTGCTGCACCCAACCATCTTCTTCTGATGTCTAATTCGTCGGGTTCTTCCATCTCCTTGTTCTTCCCCACTGCAAATGAAAAGAACATTTATCTGTGCATTTTACTTATTTGGTTGAACCTGACAATTAGACTGCTGAAATGCACTCTACGTGGGGCTTCCCTTGCAACAGATCCAGACACTGCAGCTGCTGCAGAATGCTGTGGACATTTTCTGCCATTACTGGTTTTGGTCAGCCCTGTTCACTCTTGTGGCCCATTTCCTCTTAAAACTGGAACAGTACCCATACCCACACTCTGACCCTGCTATATAAGTATTACACACTTGGGGAAGGGCCATAGCTCAGTGGTAGAGCATCTGCTTTGCACGTGGAAAGTCCCAGTTCAACCCCGATCTCCCCAGGTAGGGTTGGGAGAGACTCCTGCCTGACACTCTGGAATGACACTGCCAGTCAGTGTAGGTAATACTGAGCTGGATGGAACAGTGGCGACCCAGTGAAAGGCAGCTTCCCATGTTCCTATGACCAGGCAGTAGGAAGGTGCCTCATGATGAGTCAGACCCAACACGCCATCAAGCTCAGTATTGTCTACAGGAGGGGTGGGGAAACTTTTTCGGCCTGAGGGCCACACACCCTTCTGGGCCACCTTCCAGGGGCCACATGCCAGTGGCGGGCAGGACTAGAGGCGAAAGTGGGCAGAGCAACACATGTAAATTTTATCTTTGTACAGCAGGCTGGTTTCTATATGCACACACCTCTCAATCTGTGTGTCCAGTACTCTGCTAGATGGACTAGTCTGACTCAGACTGCATTCACACCATACATGTATTCCACTACCATTCCACTTCAAACAGTCATGGCTTCCCCCAAAGAATCCTGGGACATGTAGTTTGTGGAGGGTGCTGAGAGTTGTCAGGAGACCCCCTGTTTCCCTCATAGATTTACAGTTCCCAGAGTTCTCTAGGAAGAGAGGCTGACTGTTAAACCACTCTGGCTACTGGAGCTCTGCCAGGGGAATAGAGGGTCTCCTAACAACTCTCAGCACCCTCCACAAACTAAACTTCCCAGAATTCTTTGGGGGAAGCCATGACTGTTTGAAGTGGAATAAATGTATGGTGTGAATGTGGCCTCAGGATAAGGCAGCTCCCTATGTACCCTGAGTGAGCAGCAAAGACTCGTATTTCAAGAGCTGCTATCGTCATGTCCACTTTGGCCCAAAGAGCCTACGACAGAACCAGTCCTGGAACTTTGCTATATCTAAAAGAGGGATGGGGAACCTGTTGGCTGGACTCTAATTCCCATCATCCTTATCACTGACTGTTATTTCTTACATTTATATCACACCTTTCCTCCAAGCAGCTCAAGGTGGTGTACATGGTTCTTCCCGCTCCCATTTTATCCTCACAACAACCCTATGAGGTAGGTTAAGCTGGGAGACAGTGACTGGCACAAGCTTCATGGTTGAGTGGGGATTCAAACCCTCGTCTCCCAGGTCCTAGTCCAACACTCCACATTAGAGTCCAACAACACCTGCAGGGTTGCAGGTTCCCCTTCTCTAGTCTAAAAAGTCTCAGGCTGTAACTCTTACCGAGCAAGCTGGCCTCCTCGTCACCTTCCTGCTTGACCTCCACGGGGGGTTCCATCTTCACTACGTCCGGTGGGACCTGCTTTGACTTGGAGGGAATAACAGCGACATCATTCAAAGGCCCTGGTATCTGAAAATGATAAAGGAGGATGGCATCACCATCAGAGCATGAAGAGTGCAGATGATGCATTATTCAAAGGCTGTGAATGGCAGAACTCCCAATGAAATGGATCCAGTGGTGTCCCTCATGCTGACGGAAGCAGACTCTCTGATCCAGCAGAGGCTTCTGGCAATAGAACAGGGAGGGAGGCAATTTTTGCTGATTCTCTCTCCTCCTCTAGAAGCCCCCCCCCGATGCCATCTCTCATGCTGTTCCAAGGGGCATGCCAACTCTCCAGCAGAGATTTTAGAAGCACACGGGGAAAGTAAAGGGTATCACAACTCCTGCTATGCATACCGTCAGAGATACAGCAGGCAAACACAAGAGACAGGTATTTTTCTGTGGAGGCACCAAAACTGGGGAATCCCGCTGCCCCCCAGGAGATCTCTTCTAGGGTTTAAACAGCCAAGCAAAGCCAGTCTAAGCCTCTGTACATACTCCCATGCGCTCCCACCGCTGGTTTGAGAAATGGCATAAAGATGACGTTAGCCACAATCCATATCTATGATGTATCTATCCCAGTGATTCTTAACCTTTTTAGGGTCACAGGCCCCTTTGAGAACCTGATGAAAGTTATGGACCCCCATAAATAAATAGAATTTATTTTATTGCATTGGAAATTGGTTTGGTTTTTTGTAACTGGTTCACAGGGTTAAGAATCCTTGCTCTGTCCCGCTATTTCGTAGGAAATACTGCTTTTTGATGCATTTCCCCCCAAACCAGCTTCAACCTGAATTTAGAAAAAGAGCTACTAATGTGTACGCAGCCTAAGTGCATAAGAAGAGCCCTGCTGGATCAGGCCAATGGCCCATCTAATCCAGTATCCTGTTCTCACGGTGGCCAACCAGAACCCCAATGGGAAGCCCCCAAACAAGACCTGAGGGCAACAGTGTTTTCCCATTTGTGATCCCCGGCAATTTATCTTATATAATAATTATTATAATAATAATAAATTTAAACAAATTAAATAAATCAGAGCAGTCTGAGTTTTGATTGATAAAATGTGTTTGGGAAATGTTTGAACCTAGAAAGTGGGAAGTTTTCTGGTGGCCCAAATAAACCTAATAATTTCACAAATTTATTAATAAGGCAACCAAATACAGGTTGCAGCCAGATAAGAACACAAATCAACATTAATTACACATAAGCATAAAAACCTATCTAATACAACAACATGCAGCAATAAAACATACACAAGAAACAAAATCTTAAATCCCAAGACTGGCCACATATACTTGTCTAAGCTGAGCATCCTTCACTGCAAATTTAGCCATATTAAACATTGCAGACCTGTCCAAACCGGACAGCAAATGGTTGGTCTTATCCATATCACTGAGGATATGAGCCACCACTAAACGTTTCACGAAATATTCATGCCTGGATGTTTCATATTATTTTCAACACAGAGTGTACGGTGTCCTCTGCCCATGAACTGCTGCAGATGCAGAGGCGCTGAACTCTTGGAGTTCCCAAATAAACCACTCAGGCCCAGTTTCCATACATGGCATCCTCAGGCAGCAGCCACGACCCTAGTGGGACTCACCACTGACGCCTGCCAATGGCCCTCCCTTTGAACAACCAGCTGGACACCACTATTTAAATTTTCCACAATGGGCCCAACAGCAAACATAGGCCCCAGGGCATTGTGGGGGAAATGGTAGCTCCCAGTTGCCTAGTGGTGAGTTAGAGCACAGTGGCTATTTGCCTGCTACTGCCTGGGTCCACAAAAAGAGGAGGCCCACCAGTTATTGGGAATCACAAGTGTGGAGAGGACCCTTGCGCTCATGTCTTGCTTGTGGGCTTCCCGGAGTAATCTGGTTGGCCACTGTGAGAACAGGATGCTGGATTAGATTATAGGCCTTTGGCCTGATCCAGCCATGGGAGAACAGGATGCTGGATTGGTTGATATGCCTTTGGCATGATCCAGCAGGGCTCTTATGAGTGGGTCCACTAGAGGACACTTGGCCAAGAGCCCCCTCAAACCTGGAGCCAGTCCTGAATACCTTGTGATGTTCCTGAGCGTCCTGGTAGCAGAACTGAACGACACCACCCTTGTCCACAATCTCTTCCTTCACTTTCACAGGAGAATAGAGGCTTCCTGAGGCTTCTTGGGCTTGACTGAGGCATAGCAAGGTTTGGGTCACTTCCTCTCCTCCAGACCTGTGGGTGTCGTCAGCTACTGGAGCAAGAGGGGTCTGGAACTCCCTCCTGTCCTCCCCCAACTGGGGCATCAGCGGAGCCCCCATTGCCCTCAAATACTCTTTCCACTGAGCATCCCAGCTCTGTAGAGGCTCCCTTCCCAGTTCTTGCTTAATATGCTGCAGAGGCGGCTGAGTCACAAACTCCCCAATGGTCCCAGCTGTGAGGAAATGAGACTCTCCGCCTCCTGACTCCAAACACTTTCCAGATACCAGCTCTGCGGGGTCCTCTTCTTCCATTTTTATTTCTCGCTCTAGCTCTGGAAAGGACAAGAACAAAACCCAACCCAAACAACCTGTGTATTAATCAATGCAACGGAATGCAAACCAGACAAAAACAGCTCCCAAATAACCTGATGATTCAACTACAAATTCATTCTCAGAACGATCTTTAGTGGGAAAAACCTAAAAGCAGGGGAGGGACCCCAAAACTTCCCAGTGAGGCCTAAGCATATTGTGTGGCCACAGAACACTAAATGTCTGGTATATGTGTGTGGGGAGAAAGGAAAACCAGGAGGCAGGAGAGGAAATGCAATGGTGTATCCCAGAAAAGGGCATGGCTGGCTGGCACTCTGAACAAATCCCACTTATACTGTGATGTGATTCTGGATTTCTCTCCTCCCAAAAAGGTCACTATCTCCAGTGTGAATAAGAAAAGAGGGAGGGAGGGAAAGCCATCAGGATCTGCTCCAGCTGGACTGTCACTGCTACTCCAGGCCAACTTTACATTTTATATCACTTATTTATGTGAGCTGGTATTTTAAAATGGTAAACTGCTCCTCCCAAGGGCCTCGGCAGAAAGCCCCCAAGCAGGACCTGAGCACAACAGCACTCTCCCCACTTGTGATTCCCAGCAGCTGGCATCCAGAGGCACACTCCCTCTGACAGCAGGAGAAAAACATAGCCAGTGTGGCTAGTAGCTGTGGCTAGCAGCCTTACCCTCCAAGAATCTGTCTAATCCCCTTTTTAAACCCATCTTAAGTTTGTGACCCATCACCGGGTAGTGAATGGCACAGTTTAACTATGCACAGTGTGAAGACGGGCTGTAGCTCAGCAGTAGAGCATCTGCCTTGGGTGCAAAAGGTCCCAGGTTCAATCCCTGGCATTTCCGGAAGGGCTGCGAAAGATTCTCTGCCTGAAACCATGGCTAGCTGCTGCCAGACAGTGTAGACAATACTGGGCTATATGGACCAGTGGATTGACTCAGTATAAGGCCAACTCGAGAGCCAGTGTGCTGTAGCAGTTAAGAGTGGTGGACTAGGATCTGGGAGACCAGAGTTCAAATCCCCACTCTGCCATGAAACTCTCTGGGTGACTCAGCCTAACCTACCTCACAGGGTTGTTGTGAGGATAAAGCAGGGCGAGTATACTGCCTTGAGCTCCTTGGAGGAAGGTGGAATATAAACGTAATAAACAAACAATGGCAGTTTCCTATGTTCCTACGTCCGTCCTGAATAACGCTGCATCCATCCTGACCTCCCTTTTTCCCCATTTCTGAACCGTGTCCTCGTCCCTCCTCCTTTTGCTTTACACTGCCCCTGCCCTAGATGGGATGGGGCAGAAAGGGAGGCTTTCCTCCGGGAAACGATTGCAGTGCGGGACACAATCCTTGATCTGGAGCGGGATTTTTTCAGTCTTTTTCTCCTTCCCCCGAAAGCATGCACTTTTACCTGCGTGCTTTAACTCACCTGCTTCTTGCAGCCCTTGCATTGTGAGCCCTTCTAAGAATTAAAACTCCATTCCTCCCTCCCCCCTTTTGCTCTGTGGAAGGAGAAAGCCAACACTAATTTGCTAATCCAATGAGACAGGAAGGGGCTCCACTTGTCACAAGTCCCACCTTCTCAATTGGTTCCCCTCCCCACTCCCCCTTCGGCCTTTCTAGGCACGAAGAACTCTCTGTTGCTTAACCCTTTCAGCATTTACAAAGACTGCAGGCGGCTTTGTGGCGGGTGTTTATGGCAGTGCCTAAACGAATACAGTTCTGCCCGCGCCTTAAGATCTCTGCTTCGGAAGCTATTTCCTGGTGTCCCTCACCCCCTATAAGGTGGATGGCCACAAGGTCCTTCTCTATGGTGGCCCCACGGATGTGGGACTCCCTCCCGCTAGATTTGTGCCAAATCTCCCCACTGCAAGCTTGTTGGAAGGCCCTCCAGACCTATTTTTCCCCATCTGGCCTTGCAGGCATGGTGGTGTTCATTAGCTGGGTGCTAGCCTGACTCAATTATCTTCTCTCCAGTTTGTTAAAAAAAATGTCAAGGTGGGATATAAACTGAATACATAAATAATGGTCCTAAATAATAATGGCACTGTTTAATCTGTTTTTAATACTGTTCCTGTGTTATTACTACAACTACTACCACCACTTCGACTACGACGGTTGTAAATCACTTCGGAGCTTTTTTTTAGTGGAAAGCGACTGACCTAATCTAAAGGGGTAAAAAATCATTTATTTAGTTTTAGATCAGGGGTGAGGAAACCTTTGTCAGCCCAAGTGCTGCTTTCCTTTGCACACAGCCTTCTGGGGCCCTCATGCCAGTGGTGGGTGGTGCCAAAGGCAAAAGTGGGTGGGGCAACAAATGTAAATACCGGATCCTTAAATGGGCCAAACACAAAAGTGGGCGGAGTAATGGGTTCAACTCTTAGTAGGGTACATCCCAGACATGCAAAAGTTAAAAGGTTTCTACACATGCATACACACACACCTCTCCATCCAAGCAATATTCTTATTTAGTCACTTTCCTTGCAAAGCAACCCAAAGTAACTCACAACAATAAGATTAAAACCAATTATAACAAATCCATTAAAATCACAACCACAACTTAACCTAAAAATAGATCCATACAAATAAAACCCTTTAAATTAAGGGCCAAAACCCCAGGTAAAAAGGAAGACTTTTGCCTGGTGTCTATAAATGCATAATGATGGCACCAGGTGTATTTCTCTGGGGAGAGCACTCCACAAGTGGGGAGTCTCCACTGAGAAGGCCTGCTCTTGCGTCACCACCCTTTGCACGTCCCTCGGAGGGAGCTCACAGAGAAGGGCCTCAAATGAAGAAAACGTGGCCTGGGTTGGTTCATGTCGGGAGAGGCAGTCCTTGAGGTAGGCACTATTGTGTTCCACACTGCAGCTAGGAGCAAAAGGCATTTGAAAAGGGTGTGGAGCAGGGCTGGTGAAGGATGTGACCTAAGAAGAAAGGAATGGACTAAGGGCCGGGTAGAGTAGCCTTGAGGGCCACATATGGGCCCATTTAGAAGCACCACTGTATTCTTCTCACCTGGGAGGGCAATAGGAAATTAAATCTGCTAACCAATTAACCGGGGAGCACCTTTGTCAGCAGATCCAAAGGTTTCTAATTGCTTATCTAATTAATCAACTTAACAGTGCAATCCTAACCATTTCTACCCAGAAGTCAGTCCTATTGAATTCAATGGTGCTTATTCCCAGGTAAGTGGGGGGCTGGGAGGATTGCTGCTGCATTAAGACTGCAATCCAATACATGTCTACTTAAAAGCTCCACTGGGTTCAATGGGACTTACTCCCAGGTAAGTGTGTATTGGATTGCAGCCTAAGCGTGTAATTGCATGCCTGCCTGCTCAGATAGAGGTGTCATACTTTACTCTCAGGTAAGTGTGCACAGGATGAACATTATAGTACTCACTTGTGCTCATATTCCACCTTCACCTACAGGAAAGCTCGGGGGGGGCATATATGGAGCTTGCCATGTTTTTATCGTCACAACCACCCTGTGAAGTAGGTTAAGTTAGGCTGAGAGTGACTGATGCAAGGTCCGCTTTATGGTTTAGCAAAGATTTGGATGGTGTGGTGTAGTAGTAAGACTAGGCCTGGTGAGACCCAGGTTCAAATCCCCATTCAGCCATGTGATCTTGGGCCAGTCACTTTCTTTCAGTCCAGCCTATCTTTACAGAGTTGTTGCGAGGACAACAATATGTTGACATAACCATTTGCAATGCCCCAAGCTCTTTGGAGGAAAGGTGGGATAAAAATGTAATGTGTAATAATAATAATACAATAATAAGTAACAAATGTAATAACTAGTAGTATGTGTAATAAGTAGTGTGGTATAGTAGTTAGAGTGTCAGACTGGGATCTGGGAGACCAGGATTCAAATCCCCACTCAGCTGTGAAGCTCACTGGGTAATAGGGTTGCCAGGTTCAATCCCTGAGACTGATCCTGTATCTTTAGGAGAAGAGAAAGTCAGCCAAGTGCAGGTGTTCTTGCAACATTGTAATGGGAAAAACCACAAGGTGGAATTCTCCCTTCCCTCTGCACAACTTTTAAAGATACAGAAGACTTCTTGGCTGACTTTCTCTTCTCCTAAAGATACAGAATCAGTCTCAGGCCATGAACCTGGCAACCCTACTGGCTAACCTCAGGCCAGTCACTGTCTCTCAGCCTAAGCTACCTCACAGGGTGGTTGTTAGGATAAAATGGGGAGGGGAAGAACCATGTTTGTATGCCAAGTTGAGCTCCTTGGAGGAGAGGTGTGATATAAATGTAATAATAAAATAAATATAAAACCCAGGTTTCTCCCCCCCCAACTCAAGTCCAACAGGCTGACCACTGCATGGCACTGCCTCAAGCTTTCTCATATGGAGCCAAGAGGGTCCTACTCCTGCACGCACGCACACACTTTGTAGTAAAGAAGGAATGGGGCTTCCATATGTGGCCCTTCCATATGTTGCTGAACTACAACTCTGATTATCCTGAACCACTGGCCATGCTGGCCAGAGCTGATAGGCATTGGAGTCTGGCCAGAGGTTGGTTGCCCATCCCTGTAGTAAAAGATATCTAGATTCCTACACAAGTGAGTTAGAGGAAATCAGCATTCTTATGACACTTTTATTTCAGTTTGGGTCCCACCCTCTCTCGAAAGCTGAGAGCAGGAAAGAACATGCTTTAAAAATTACAAATAAAATATACAAATGTCCCCCCATTATATAAAAAGTATATAATACTTAAGTCATAAGTAATCCTTATTCCCCCCCCCCCAGTCCATCAAAACTCAGCTGAAACAAGAGGATCTCGCATGGCGACAGAACACTGAAGAGACCAATTCTCACAGGGTACTTCCAGACTGTCGCCCTTTTGCAGGTGGGGTTCAATCACATACTGGCAAATTCAGGCTCTGCAATGAAAGTTGCTTGGGAGCTCTTGCTCAACAAAGCCGCTTCCCAAAAAGGTCAGCCCTTTTGCGATAAGGAACATGAGAGGGAAGTGCACTGGAAAATGTAAAATAACACTTGCTTTGACGCAAGGCAATCTAATCTCAATGCAAACAAGTTAGGATGAATTCTCATTAAAAAGCTTGACTGAAGTGCCTGCAGTTAAGTGGGAATAAGAACATAAGAGCTCTGCAGGATCAGGCCAATGGCCCATCTAGTCCAGTATCCTGTTCCCACAGTGGCCAACTGGATGATGGGAAGCCCACAAGCAGGATCTAAGTGCAACAGCACTATTGTCCCCACTTGTGGTTCCCAAAACACAGCAAACAGGCACTCTCCATTTTCCTTCCATTGTGTCGAGATTGTTTTGATCACCCTCCTTGCTCAACTTATGATTATTCTTAAAGTCCATCTGGCCCTGTTAGTCTGCCCCATCTGGAGCTTCAGCTTGTACCAGATTGTCAAAGATTGTCCTTTGTTAAGTTCAGACTTTGGAGGACCACCAAACCAGGCCTGCATAAACTTCATGCTAAATATTATTTTATAAAAATCTGCAGCAACTGAAGTCTTGCAAATCCTATGCTAAGAAAAGCTGGACCAGTATAATTTACGCAAATAGAGCACATGTTTGCATACTATTGCATCATTCATTCTGGTAATTATGGGAAGGGGCTGCACAGGTGAACAAAGCCCCAGAAACCCTGCTCAATGCTCCCCACTTCTGTTGTCTCATCAGGCATTGCCAAATTGCTTCATGTCTACCTTTGAAACCTTAAGGGCTAGTAACATTTTAAAAATAGAAGGAAGCTGGAAATTCTCAGGATGCTGAATTCAACCCCCCCTTCATACCAACAATCTGCAATTGTATGGTGTGGTTGCCTGGTATGCACAACTAGTGCTGCTCTGGCCTCAGGCAGCAAAATAACCCAGCCTGGCCCTAAGAAAATATTTTCAGCAACTAAAAAGGTGCCCACAAGCACCCTCTTGCAGTAGGGAATGACTTTTCCTAAAATGGTGCCCTGGTACAACATCCACGTTTTGGTGCTCAGATGAAAGAGGAAAGGACTCTTTTACCTCCAAGAGATATGCACAAGAAGGAATTTCAGCAGGTGTCACTTGCATGACAATTGCTACACTTACTGAAACTGGGGTAGAACATCTGCTTTGCATGCAAAAGATCCAGAGTTCAATCCTCAAGATCTCCTGGTAGGGTTGAGAAAGATCCTTGTCTCAGACTCTGGAGGGCCACTGTCTATACTAGGTGTGAGGAACCTTTGGCTCTCCAGATGTTGCTGAACTGCAACTCCCATCATCCCCAGCCATTGGCCATACTTGCTATGGCTGCTGGGAGCTGTAGTTCAGCAACATTTGGAGAGCCCAAAGTTTCCCACACCTGATCTATGCTATGGGTAGGAGAACCTGGTGGCCTCCATGTGTAGTTGGACTCCAACTCCCGCCAGCTCTGACCATTGGTCACACCGGCTGGGGCTGATGGGAGATGCTGTCCAGCAAGATCTGGAAGACCAAAGGTTCCCCCATTCCCTGGTATTGACAATAATGCTAAACTGGACCAAACTCAGTACAAGACAACTCCCTGCATCCTTACAAAACACTGCTGCCGACATCGTTTTGGTGCTCCCTCCCTCGCTATGGAGGTTTGCCCTCTTCTGCAAACAGAGGCAGAAGAATCTTGTTTTCCTGGGAAGGGTGAATGACCAATTTTTGTAACAACAACAAGAAAACCCAATCTGCATCTCGGAAGACAGCCTCTCTACAAAAAGAAAACCACTTAGCTGAAAGACTTCTTGCTGGCCGCAGATGCACAAGAGGAATTATTTGGACACATTCCCAGAAGAAGAGTGTTTGGAATACCTTCCCCAAGGACTGAAGATTAATTGGGACATATTTGAAAAAGTCTTAATGGTCAAAAAGGATCTATAAACAGTTGTCTGACAGCATTATGGTCTATTGTCCTGTGCACTGACCTTTTCCAGATGTTTTTCTGCTGCAATACATTACTAGTCTTACTGTTGATTGCATCTGATATGCAGGGAATCCTGCTGCATATTGTACCGACTTGGTATATGGCGGCTTCCCATAGCACTGGACTCAATGGACCAATCATCTGATTTGATATAAGATAGCTGCACTGGGGGGGAGGGGCTGCACCTCCGTGGTAGAGCACATTCTTGCATGCAACATGTTCAGACATAATTCTTGGCATCTCTGCTTGAAATGGGTGGGGAACTTATTTCCATATTCCCTCCTGGGCAACCTTCTGAGGGCCATGTGCCAGTAGTGGGCAGGGCCAGATGCAAAAGTAGGTGGATCAATGAATGCAAATTTTGCCTTTGTACAGTAGACTAGTTTCTACAGACACACACACAGCTCATCTGTCCCCTCCATCCAGGCAGATGAGGCATGATCACAGTTCAACTGTTCCAAATAGTTGGGGTGCAAAGCATGGCCAATAAGGGGTGAGGCCTGGGGAGAGCTCCATGGGTCAACTAGAGAGGCTTGATGGCCGCATTCGCACCCCAGGCCTGAGGCTCCCCACCCACGGTTGAAAAGGGCCTCCCGGTTTTCAAGGCTAGCAAAGCCCCCCTGTGCCATTTGACCCTTGCGGGACTGCAGCCAATCAGAGTTGGCAATTCTGGCCTCGATGGCCCAGTGGTCTGACTCTGTACAAAGCAGCTTTATACGTTTTGCAATGCAAAACAATCCCCAGTTCAAAGAATCTCAGCTTTCAAGGCAGGAAAGACCCCTCTCTCTGCCTGAGCCTACAGAGAGCTGCTCTCAGCCACACTAGACAAGACTGGGCTCCAGGGGCATTGCTAGGGAATTAAAACACGAGTACAGGCTCATGACCAAAAAAGCCCACAACTTCTTAAAAAAGGACAGAAGGGACAGGAGATCTGCGGATTCCCCCCAAACCTGCACCTCTACAGGGCTCAAGGGATCGATTATCTAAGCGGTTGTGAAACAGCTTCCTATGAAAAGGGAGAATAAAAGTTGAAGTGATATATGGAAAGAGGCATGACAAATACATTTTTAAAATATGCAACACACACACTTTTCCCTTGAGGAGATGGAACAAGAGGTAGCATGTTTTACAAATGGCGCAGAAAGAAAATCCAGGTTAAAGACACACATTAAATATACTTGGTGCCCTCCAGGCGTTTTAGATCACAACTCCCATAAGCCCCAATGGGAGTTATGGTCCAAAGGACCCCAGGTTGGCAAAGGCTGTCCTAGCCAATATGAACATAAAACGTTACATATCTTTTTTTAAGGAGAAGTATGTTCAGGGAATTGCATTTCACTCAAATTCCCAGCTTTTGGAATGAGAACTGTTAATCCCATGAATGTGGGAAGATAGGAAAATAGGAAGCAGCCTTGAACTGAGTCAGACTCAGTGGTCCATCTAGCTCAGCATTGTCTACACTGACGGCAGCAGCTCCCTAGGGGTTCAGACAGGAAGTCCTACCTGGAGATGCAGGGGATTGAACCTTGGACCTTCTGCATGCAAGGCAGATGCTCTGCCACTGAGCTATGGCCCTTCCTTTATGCTTTGTACAGATGCACTGTATAGAGATGCGCTGTAGGTTATGAAATGCAAGAAGGAACTCAAAACGTCTGTTTATCTGCAGGCTGGCCATCCCGTGTGGATTTTCTAACCCAGGGGAGGGAACCTGTTGCCAGCCTGAAGTTGCTGGACTCCAGCTCCCATCTGCCTCAGCCAGTGCGGCCAATGGCAAGGGATGATGGGAGCTGTAGTACAACATTTGGAGGGCCACAGGTTCCCCATCTTTGCAGCAAACCACTGTGTGCCACAAACCAAGAAGGGAGTTACCCTGAGCGATAAGGGAATGTGTGAGACTGAGACCAAACCATGGTTTAGCATTGCACTGTGGGAAAAGTGGATCATTTCCCCCACCTCCCTCTTTCACAGCACTAGAATTCTGGATTGCCCAATGAAACTGATTGGCAGGAGATTCTGGACAGACGAAAGGTCTTCTTCACATACGCAATGCAAAATTCAATCTATGGAACTCACGGCCGCGTGATGCAATGACTAGCTTAAGGTTTTTTTTAAAAAATGGGGATTAGGCCAAGTGGGAAAAGGGGGTGCAATGGACCTTCGTACATTCACTTGGACAGAATGGAAAGGAGGGCAAAGTGAATACACCCAGTGGAGGCTGAGCCATGAGGGCAAATAGGGCACTGCCCCACCAACCTCAGTCTGCCCTCAGCCACCCTCCACCCACCTGCCTTCTTACTTACAACCAGCTCAGCGGAGAGGAGGATGGGGCCAACGCTAGAATTAGTTGGCCTGCCTGTCCCAGGCTCCGGTTCCATCTACTGTTGGCTCTCCTGTCTTCCGCCCCACAGTCCCAATAGTGCTTTATAAGATTGATATGGAGTGTGGGCAAAGGGACTGTAACTGGGAAAGCCCTGGAGAAACACAAATGCACACATGCATAACCTTAATTCTCAGCCCGTGAACCCAAGGATCTAGGTTGGGAGAGCAGGCCTGTTTTCCTCCTTCAGGGATTCCCCACTGGGAAAAAATTTCTAACGCCCTACAGCACGGAAGGGGAACCTGTGGCCCTCCAGATTTTATTTTGCTGGACTCCAAACACCCATCATCCCCGATCATGGGGCATGCTGGATAGAGCTGATGGGAGCTGAAGTCCAACATCTGGAGGGCACCAGGTTCCCCTGCCTGAGTGATCTAATTCCTTTTGCACTAGGATTTAGTAAACAAAAGCTAAAAACTCTGAAAGCTGCCAAGCTTGCCTAATAAATTGCCTCTGAAGTTGGCACCCCTTCATTGTTACTAATAAACTTATGAAATGGGAAATAATATACCGGAAAATGTCCCACCCCACATTGCTGCTTAAATCTGGCTTCCAGATTTTGAAGGGTCCTTGGGCAAGACACCCTCTGTGCCCCCACCTCCAGTAGCAGAGCATCTGCTTTGCATGCAGATTTCAATTCTCAGCATCTCCATTCGGGCTGAGAATGTCCCCTGCCTCAAATCCTGGACGGCTGCTGCCAGTCAGTGTGGGCAATACTGTGCTAGGTGGGCCAATGGTCTGACTCAGTACAAAGCACCTTCCTATGTTATCACCAGCTGTAGCTACTCCTCTTCCTCATCATGGCTTCCACTTGCTCACCTGGCAGGCAGAGAGCCAATGAGCAAGCAGACAGTGGCATCTCCTGTTCCTCCATCTCACCACTACTGTTGGCTGGGCCAAAGTTAGAGGTGAACAAGCAAACAGCCTTCAGTGGTGAAAAGGAGGTCTAGGGGCTCTAATCAGTGGGTCCCCTTTCTGGGTGTGGAACACTGGCAGGTGCCCAGCCAAGCCAACCCTCAACACCACCCCTGCTTAATAACCTGCCTGACATGCAGCAGGGCAGGGGGATAACACAGTTCATAGGAATGCTGGAAGACCATTGGCCCATCTGGCTCAGTGTTGTCTTCTACACTGCCTAGAATGGGGCTCTCCAGGGTTTCAGGGAGAGGACATTCCCAGCCCTACCCAGAGATGCTGCCAGGGACTGGATCTGGGACCTTCAGCATACAAAACAGATGCTCTACCCACCGAGTTATGGCCCCTCCCCTTAATGGAGAAATACACAGTTCTAAAGAGAACACTGCCCATTTGGAAAAAGAGAATGCGTTCCGTGGCTCAGTTTCACCATTTCTTCTCACCAGGCCATGGAAAAATAAAATAATACAGAGATGGGTCACTTTCTTTTCAGACGTTTCGCGACTTCTTGTCCCTTGGGACGCCGACATCGCTAACCAGTAAAGGTCACTTTACCCCAGGACTGGAGGACCTGTGGCCCACCTGCTGTTGCTAGATTACAACTCACATCACCCCTAACTATTGGCCTTACTGGCTAGGGCTCATGGGAGTTGGGAGTTCTGCAACATCTGCAGGGCCGCAGGTTCCCCCGGCCTGCTTTCCAGAGGAAATCCCCGCTTTCTGTGAGCCCAGCAAACTCCGAGCTAGGGCTGTGTAAACTGGCTCACAAGTTAAAAAGGTATTGGGCAAAGAGCTGCAAGAGAATACCCTGCAGCCTTTCCCAACCTGGGGCCCGCCAGATGTTTCGGACTGCAACTTCCGTCAGCCAGCACTGCCGGGAAAGGCTGCGGCGTACAAAGGCTCTAGGCCAAAAGCCTTGGGTTTGAGGCCTATCGAGGGGGTGTGTTTATTCATTGCAGGGGCAGGGAACCTCTTTCACCTTGAGGGGCTACACTGCCTTTGAGGCAATCTTCTGGAGGCCACATGGCAGCACTGGGCAGAGTCAGAGCCAAAAGGAAGCTGAGCAATGAACGTAATTTTTACCTTTGTGCAGTAGGCTAGTTTCTACACACACTCACACCCCCCTCTCGATCCTTCCTCCAGGCAAGCAAGCGTCGTGGCCAGAGTTCAAGGACACTCTGCCAGCCAGAGAAAAAGACTCGAGAGGATGAAGTAGGCCAGCGAGGGGTGCAGCCTGGGGAGAGGGAGTGTGGCGTGGGGAGAACTGTGAGGTCCAGACAGAAAGGTTTGGAGGACTGCTGGGCATAGGGTCCCCCCCCCCCGCTATATTGGCAACAAGAAGAGTTAGCATTGTGAGGTTTTGTTTCCCCTTCAACAGAGGAGGGCTTTAGTAGATGAGATCGCTGTTGTGTTATCACAGGGGAGACCTTTACAAGTGAGCTTAAAACTCTCCATCTACCCTCATGTCTACATTGGTCCTGATGCTCAAATCTCTCTCTCCCTACCCCTCCCATCCACTTCTTCAAGCAGAACTATGGTTTGGATGTTTTCCACACTCCGTATGCTGCCTCAGAAAACAGTATCTTAAGAAATTTGGGACTGATAAGGATTGTGGCCAGTGAGAAAAGGAGGTATATATATTCATATAGGTGTAGTTGAATTTCTCCACACTCGTTATTCAAACATGTTGGATCAAGATCATCACTAGGCTAGGGTTTAAACATAATGTTAAGAGCTGGGGGCAAAGGGCTACGTGTCCTGACAGCGATTCCTACCTGTTCTACAATTCTACCACTGTTTCTAGCAACTATACCAGATTCTCTGGAAATTACACCATGGAAAGTTATGGATGGAAAATTCCAGGTTAAACTGGGCAGGGGATATGTTGCTTTCTCCAGCACAGATTCTCTGAGTACTAATAATGCGTGACCAGATGCTGAAGCTGCTCCTGCAATTAGGGTTTCTTTTCTCTCTTTCTCTCCTTTAGCTCTCCCCCAAACATGTCACATTTATGGACACGAAGCAAGGAATGTGATTTCCAGTGTCTGAGCATTTGCCACAATGGCCCTCCTGCATGGATTCTCTGATGCCCAAAGATGGGAGTTTTCGTACTCAGGCTGCACATTTGTAAGTTTTCACCCTCGTGTGGATTCTCTCATGCTTAATAAGGTTTGACCGCCAGCTGAAACATTTCCCACAGTAGGAGCATTTATATGGCTTCTCTCCTGTGTGGATTTGCTGGTGCTGGAGGAGATCGGAGCCCCGGCCAAAACATTTCCCACACTCGGAGCATTTATATGGCTTCCCTCTTTTAAGGATTCTTTGATGTCGGAGAAGGTCAGAGCGGTGCCCAAAGCTCTTCCCACAGTCTGAGCATTTGTACGGTTTCTCTCCTGTGTGGGTGCGCTCATGCGCAAGAAGTCCTGAGCTCTGGCTAAAACTCTTCCCGCACTCTGCACACGTGTATGGTTTTTCCCCTGTGTGGGTTCTCAAATGTCTAACAAGAGCCGTGCGCTCACAGAAGCTTTTCCCACACTCGGTGCATCGGTACGGCTTCTCTCCTGTATGGGTCCTCTCATGGGCCAAAAGGCCTGAACTCTGGCTGAAACTCTTCCCACACTCTGTGCATTTATATGGCTTCTCTCCTGTGTGGGTCCTTTCATGTGCTGAAAGGCCCGACCTCCGATGGAAGTTCTTCCCGCAGTCTGGGCAAGTGAATGGTTTCTCCCCAGTGTGGGACCTCTCATGGGCCACGAGGGCCGAACTCTGGCTGAAACATTTCCCGCACTCCCCACATTTGTACGGCTTCTCCCCTGTGTGAATCCTCTCGTGCGTGGTGAGGTGTGACTTCCGACTGAAGCTCTTGCCGCACTCCAGGCAGTCATAGGGCTTCTCCCCTGTGTGAGTCCTCTCGTGCGCAATGAGGTGCGACTTCCGGCTGAAGCTCTTGCCACACTCTGGGCAGCCGTATGGTTTCTCTCCAGTGTGCAGCCTCCGGTGCCTGTATAAGCTTGAGCTCTGCTTGAAGGTTTTCCCACAGTCCATGCACATCTTCAGTCCTCCGTAGTTGTAAATCCTCGCCCGGATCCTAGGCTCTTTCAGATCCCAGCGGCCTTGGTCATAAGGAGGGATAGGGACGTCCTTTCGTTTTTCATGCCTGTTGGCACCCTGGCGACTTCCAGACGCCTCCCCCATCTCACGGATGTCCCAAGTGTCTCCACCCAGGGACACCCCGTCTGGCTCAGAATCTTCCAGCTGAAGGTTGTCCTCTTCCTCATTCTCAGTTGCCTGCCCATCACCTGCTGAGAAAAACGGAATACCTTGACGTGATGAACCCAACACTTAAGAGAATTAAATGACAAAAGAACCCCTCCAAGAAGAACAGAGCTTTGTGGCACCGTAACGATGTAGCAATGTATTATGGCATAAAACAGAGGATAGCTAGCACAAGAACATCAGAACAGCCTGCTGGATCAGGCCAGTGGCCCATCTGGTCCAGCATCCTGTTCTCACAGTGGCCAACCAGGTGCCCATGGGAAGCCCGCAAGCAAGACCCCAGGGAAAGAGCACTCTCCCCAGTTGCTGGATACCACAGGCCAACATGGTGCCCTCCAGATGTTGTTGGACTCAAACTCCCATCAGCCCTAGCCAGCATGGCCAATGGCCAGGGATGATGGGAGCCACAGTCCAGCAACACTTGGAAGAGCTGTACAAAACTTTGCATGGTGTGAAGAAAGTAAATGGAGAAAAGTTTTTCTCTCTCTCTTCTTTTAGAAGCTGGTCTTCTTATGTACCGACCACGTGGGCTTCAGCTTTCACTTAAAAAAAAAAGTTTCTACCCCTTATGTCTGCAAGGACATACTTGAGAATACGTGGGCAATAGGTAGATTTCGCAGGTTGTGGACTGCGATTTCGTGTCCTGAATACCTCTTTGCCTCTTCTAATAACAAACAAAACCAGCATAAAAGTTATGCAAAACAGTAAAACGCTGCAGGAATATGAAGATCAAAAGAAATAATACAAGGTCTCGTTAGCAGAGTTCGGAGTGTAGTATACAGAACTCTAGCAGGAGCATCTCTAAACACGTGCAGAGCGCTCTCCTCTACCTCTATATCTAGAAGGCAGGAATGGGGACCCTCAGACTCGGGAGCCAAAAGCAGCCCTCCGGACTCTTTCTGACCCTTAGAACTCTCACTAGGCCACGCTTCCTCTCCCCAGGCTACTTCCCTCACCGTCGCTGGTCTGTGTCCACCTCAAGTGGTTTGGCCTAGATGGAATGTGCCCTTCAACTATGGCAACACGTCTGGTTGCCTGGATAGAGAAGTGTGTGTAGCAGGGTGGAGCACAGAAGTAGCTGGGATGTAGCCGGCTATACAAAAGGTAAGAGTCACATTCATTGGTCCACCCACTTTTGCCTCAAGCCCTGCCCACCACTGGTACGTGTCCCCCGGAAAGTTCCTCAGGAGGAACTGAACAAGGCTGGGCTGGAAAAGGCTCCCTACTCCTGTCCTAAGGCACACTGTGGAACTTCTAGGAACATGGGAAGTGGCCTTATACTGAGTGAGACCAGTGCTCCATCTAGCTCAGTATTTTCTACACTGGTTGGCAGCAGCTCTCCAGGGTTTCAGGCAGAGGTCTCTCCGAGCAATAGCTGGAGGTGCCAGGGATTGAAGCAGGGACCGCCTGCATGCAAGGCAGATGTGTTACCGGTGAGCTACGGCCCTCCCCCAGAAATAGGTTATCATCTCTCTTTTTAAAAATTAAGTGCCCAGGGCAGACAAATCCTTACCGAGGGAGACCACATCCTCGTCTTCCTCCTGCTTAAAACTCTGTTCCTGTTCAGTGTCTGATGGAAGCAGCTCAGTATCCGAAAAGTTTGTTACTACTGCCTGCGGTTAAAAGTTAAGAGACACAAAGTCAGAAAGCAGCAACATGGCTGGGGGATAGGAATAGGAATGCTTTTTTTTTTTTAAGCTAACTTTTTTTATAAAACATGGGTAATGGTGACCCCAAAGGTAATACTTCTCGAATCTAATGCTATCGCAGTATGTACTCAAATACAAAACTGAAAAATTGGTCCCTGTTTTTCAGTGGAAACTCAAGCAGCTACTACTCATGGGTAAAAGGAACCTCCAGCTTCAGAGGCAGAATGGCAACCACAAAAGCAGGCTGCTGCTCTGAAACCCTGCTTGGGGGCTTCTCAGAGGCATCTGGTTGGCTACTGCAGAGAACTGGATGCTGGGCTGCACAGAACTTTGCTCTGATCCAACAAGGCTCTTTTCATGTGGAAACAGAGACAGAGTTCTTCTGTCACACTTCAGATATTCATTAATCCATTCCAGCTATTTCCAATTCTTTAGCACTGAGATCCCCAATGAGTCCACGGGCACTACAGAATCCTTCAACACCCCCCGGCACCAGCTAAGACCCTCTTGTCCCTGCCCATTTTTAAATGTTACTTTTTAAAAACAGATTTTTTTGGATTTTTTTTTGGTTGCAGGGAGATTATTATTATTATTTATTGCATTTATATCCCACCTTCTCTCCAAGGAGGTCAAGGTGCCATACAAACATGGTTCTCCCCCTCCTCATTTAATCCCCACAACAACCCTGTGAGGTAGGCTGAGTGGTAGTGGCTGGCCCAAGTGACTGGGTGAGTGGTAGTGACTGGCCCAAGGTCACCCAGTGAGCTTCATGGTTACATGGGATTCAACCCTGGTCTTCCAGGTCCTAGTCTGACACTCTAACCACTATACAATACTGGCTCTCAGAGAAGCCTGAGAAATAAATCATTTTAACCTGGCAGCTAAGAAGCAACAGCGCAGATGTACAGCATGCTTCCTAGTGAGTGAATCCCACAGTGGGGATGTCACCCCTCTTACAGCGCACACCCAGGAACCGTCCTGATTACCAGAATATGCCCATCTCACCTGCGGCCCCCATCTCTCGTTCTCCCTCTGTCTCAGCAAGAAATCTTCCGCCAAAGCTACGACCTGAGCGCAGATCTCTGGGCCATGATCCTGAACCCAGTTCTCCATTTCCCAGGTGAGAGAAATCGCTGTGGTCTTACTTAGAAAAGGTTCTGAAACGAGCAAACGTTTATTTATTTCAAATATTTCTCAGCTGCCCTTTGTCAGAGGTATCGCTGTACAAAAGCACAAATAAAATTCATGCAGCATATGAATATGATATAAAGGTGTTTTTAGGATGACTCTGTAGTGTTTTTATGACCTCTTTTCTATTTTTTTGTACCTGCATATATTGTTGCACACTGTCTTGGTATTTTATATGAGTGGGCGATTTATAAATATTTACTCAAAAACAAATACATACGTATAGATCAGGATGGGGAATCCGTGGCCCTCCAGGTGCTGTTGAGCTACAACTCCCATAATCCCTGACCGCTGACTTTGCTAGCTGGGGCTGATGGGAATTGGGAGTCCAGCAACATATGCAGGAGGACCCCAGGCTCCCCACACCCCCTCACTACAGTCTCCAGAGCAAGCTGCTTGTAGAAGCATAGGAGCAAGGCCATGAAAAATAAGTTGGCAATCCTACATGTAAATATGTTACATCAATAAAGAACACACTTTTTTTTTTTTACACAAAGGTGAGATAGGATTCACTGTTGTTTTCTTACAAAGCTGAACAAAAACTAAGGATTGTTTCCAATGTCAGCTCTACCGCCAGTAGACCCATTGGAGTCTCTATTGGGGAAGGGCCGTACCTTAGTGGTAGAGTATCTGTGACAGAACCCAATCTGGAACCATGGAGAGCTGCTGCTGGTCAGTGCAGACAATACTGAGCTACATGGACCTATGGATCTGACTCACTATAAGGCAGCTTCCTATGTCCCTATTGAAATTAATGGGCAAGGCTAGCTTAGGCCCATTTAATTTGAGAGGATCTCCTCAGAGAAGACCTTAGCCTTTGGCTAAGCCTTTGGGTTGTATTCAACTAAGTTCTACTCAGACTAAACCCACAGAAATTAATGAACGTGGCTAAGTTAGGCCCTTCAATTCCAATAGGTCTACTCTGAGTAAAACTTAACTGAATACCACCCAGCATTTCCACTTGAAAAGGATGTAGAAATCCCTGAACGATTTCTTTGTTTTTTCCATCCTATAACACCCTGAGTTTGGGCTTTATTTTGTTTCAGAGTGGGGGATCCCCCTCCCTCAACAACTTATTTTGCATCCGGGCAGGAAGAAAGAGATCACCTGGCAGATCGATCACTCACTCACCTTCGCCATCTGGCTTGCCCGGGCCAGGATGCGGTTGGCCGTTTCCTCTTTGCATTCCTGCGTCTCCCTTGCTGGTACCATTTCAATCCCTTCCCTGCAAGGAAGGCTTTTACTTCAGCCAAACCGCCTCTTTCCAACCCTCATCCTCCATAAACTCACCTCTTTCAGTCCTAGCAGCAGCCTTTTGCGATGCAACGTCCCTTGCAACGAATCTCTGCAACCCAAATTGCCCAAAGGCTAGGAATATTTGTACGATTAAAAAAAGCGGGGAGGGGGAGGGGAAAGGAAGCTCCACAAATCAGCCAGTTTCCTCTCAGGTACAGGAAAGGGGCCTTGGCAATTCGCAGCTTCCTTCTCAAATGTCGGGACCTCTCTGTGAAAAACACAGCTCTGTTGATTTAACCCTTGGGATATCTTTCTCAAAGCAGGAGGTTATGCCAGGGACAAAGTGCTTCAGATCTCCAATGCAAAAATAACAAAAAAAACAAAAGACCTTTCCCTGCAGTGACACCTCATTCTGCACCACATCGCTCATGAAAGGCTGCAGAAAGGAGTTAAACAGGTGCAGCTTCAATTTTTTAAAAAGTCCATTTAGCAACCCGTAACACAAAAACTCAACTGTTAACATTCTTGCAATCAATATTTTGGACTTCCTGCAAAGACCAAATTGCACAAATTTCACATATTGCACAAACATCATGCAAAGCAAAACCAGCAGAGATACCGTACTATTCCCTTGAAGAGGGGGCATACAATCACATTAGGGTAGCCAGGTTCATGGCCTGAGACTGTATCTTTAGAAGAGAGTTGCTACAAGCTACTGAGACTGAATCTGTCCAAATTTTGACAAATTTTTGACAAGAAATATGGAAAACTAAACAGTGGCCCACAGACTGGAAGCGTTCAATATATATCCCAATGCCAAAGAAAGGGGATCCCAGAGAATGCAGTAATTGTTGAACTATTGCCTCAATATCCCAAGCAAGTAATGCTCAAGATTCTACAACAAAGGCTCTTCTTGCCATATATGGAGCGAGAAATGCCAGACGTCCAAGCTGGATTTAGAAAGGGAAGAGGCACCAGAGATCATATCTCAAACATACGTTGGATAAAGGAACGGACCAAGGAATTTCAGATGAAAATCACCTTGTGCTTGATAGATTACAGCAAAGCCTTTGATTGTGTAGATCATGAAAAACTATGGAATGCTTTAAAAGAAATGGGGGTGCCACAGCATCTGATTGTCCTGATGCGCAACCTATACTCTGGACAAGAGGCTACTGTAAAGACAGAATATGGAGAAACTGATTGGTTCCCAATAGGAAATGATGTGAGACAGGGGTGTATTTTATCACCCTATTTGTTTAATCTATACGCAGAACATATCATACAGAAAGCGGGATTGGACCAAGATGGAGGTGTGAAAATTGGAGGGAGAAATATCAATAATTTAAGATATGCAGACGATACCATACTACTAGCAGAAACCAGTAATGATTTGAAACGAATGCTGATGAAAGTTAAAGAGGAAAGCACAAAAGCAGGACTACAGCTGAAGGTCAAGAAGACTACAGTAAAGATAACAGAAGATTTATGTAACTTTAAAGTTGACAATGAGGACATTGAACTTTTCAAGGATTATCAATACCTTGGCACAGTCATTAACCAAAATGGAAATCAGAAGAAGGCTAGGACTGGGGAGGGCAGCTATGAGAGAACTAGAAAAGGTCCTCAAATGCAAAGATGTATCAGTGAAGACTAAAGTCAGGATCATTCAGACCATGATATTCCCAATCTCTATGTGTGGATGTGAAAGTTGGAGAGTGAAAAAAGCAGTTAAGAGAAAAATCAACTCATTTGAAATGTGGTGCTGGAGGAGAGCTTTGCACATACCATGGACTGTGAAAAAGACAAATAATTGGGTGTTAGAACAAATTAAACCAGAAGTGTCACTAGAAGCTAAAATGATGAAACTGAGGTTATCATACTTTGGACACATCATGAGAAGACATGACTCCCTAGAAAATACAACAATGCTGGGAAAAACAGAAGGGAGAAGAAAAAGAGGAAGGCCAAACAAGAGATGGATTGATTCCATAAAGGAAGCCGCAGACCTGAACTTACAAGATCTGAACAGGGTGGTTTATAACAGATGCTCTTGCAGGTCACTGATTCATAGGGTCACCATAAGTTGTAATCGACTTGAAGGCACATAACAACAAAACTCCCAACTCCCAGTGCAACAAGGTACATCTGTATTTGTTTATTTATTCATTCATGTGTAAGGTTTCTCACCTGCCCTTTACCAAAAGGCAGTTTATGGCAATAAAAAAATACCATTATAAAAGCAGATAAAAATAATCTCATCAAAAATGGAACAGAACAATATACATTCTTTCTTGTGACACTCCCAGCCTCTCACTTGGCACTATCTATATCTGGGGCCAAACTTTCTTATTTAAACAGCAAGAGCCATTTTACATTTCAGTGCAACATTAAGAACTTTGGAAGAAACTCATATTAAAGGACTATGCAGAAAGCACTTCTAATCTGAACGACGCTAACGAGGAGTGTGCTTTTTCACAACACGGCGTTGCATAAACGGCCTTCGTCTACCTTCTCGCTTTTCTTTCTATAGGGAGCTCTTTTCAAGGGGTTAAACGGACAGCAATCGGGTGCCTAGAGAAAGCCCGGAAACGCACGGCGCGCCGAACTTCCTGTTCCGGTGCTTTTTGGGTGTTCTGGACTTGGGCATTTGAATCGGAGATTCGCGGAGGTGGCTGCAAAGGTGAGTCGGCAGGTCTGGAAAAGAGCAAGAAGGCGGGAAGCTAGTTTAGTGGGACTTATGCATCCGTTTTGCACAGGACTGGCGACTCTGAGCTGCAGCTACTCACCAGGGGAAAAGAAAGCTGGAAAAGAGCAACCAAAATGGTCCAGGGGGTTGGAGCCAACTCCATTATGAGGAAAGGTTACAACGTGCGTGCGTCCGTGTTTTAGTTTAAAGCAGGGATTCTCAGACTGTGGTCCGTGGACCACTAGTGGCCCATGAGCTTCATTCAGGTGGCTCACCCCTTGTCCATACTAAATATTTTATTTTATCTTTATTGCTTTGTTTCTTTCTTGCATTGTATGTTATTGTGTTACTGTCTGAATTCGATGGAATGCAAATTGTAATGCAATAAAATCCAAGAAATAAAAGAAGCAATAAAATACAATTTAAAAGTCACACACCACCTAGTACCACACATCACAATTGCTAAAACAGACAGGAAAAAACAGGTCCACCAAGATCAACAGCAGTTTTCAAGTGGTCCATGGGGGGGAAGTTTGGGAATCATTGGTTTCGAGGAAAGGACTGTAAGCGGGAGACATGAAAGAGGTGTATAAAATTATGCATGGTATAAGGGAGATTTTCTTTCTCGTAATACTAGAACTCAGACATTCAATGAAACTGCATGTTGGGGGACAAAAGGAAGGACTTCTTCACACAGCGCATAGTTAAACTATGGAATTTGCTCCCCCAAAAGGCATTGATGCCCACCAACTTGGATGGCTTTAAAAGAGAACTAGACCAAATTCATGGGGGATAATAAGACTATCAATGTCTGCTACCTACCTTTGGAGAGAGTATATGATTCTGGATACCAGTTACAAGAAACTGCAGGAGGAGAGAGTGCTGTTGTCCTCTTGTCCTGCTTTTGGGTGTCCCATTGAAGTATCTGGTTGGCCAGTGTGAGAACAGGATGCTGGACTAGAAGGGCCTCATCCAGCATTGGCCTGATCTAATGGGGCTTTTCTTAAACTCTTTCTCATCTCCTGTTTCCTTAGGTCACATTGGGTGGAGATGCCGGGGATTGAACATGGGTTCTTTTGCATGCATGCATCATCTGTGTTCTACCATTAAGCAATGACCCTTCCCTAATTAATTATGAGAGAGGTGAAGGTCTGAATGCGGAGAGGAAGACTGAAAAGTCCCACCATCCTCCAGATCAGGTCCAGTGGCTCCAAAGATTGCCAACTAACTAGTTTGATTGCCTCTGCTAAGAGCTTGATCTGTAGAAATTGACAAGTGAAGCTTTTCACAGCCTGGGGATAACCTGATCACTTTCTAATGTCTGCAGGTCAAAGCTGATTCAAAAGGTGTGGCAACACACAGCATCCCAGTCTGTTTTGACATCAAGAGCCCAAAAATGAAATGCTTTAAGAGCAAAAAGAGAGAGGGAGAGGGAGAATCTGGAATCAGAATGCAACAATGCCAGGAATTATGTGGACTATAGCTCTGTGGTAGAACAGATTTGCCTACAGATAGTCCCGGGTTCAATGCCTTGATGTCTCCAGGTAGGACTAGGAACAACTTCTTCTTGAAATCCTGGAGAGCCACTTTCTGTCAATATAGACTGGGGGGGGGGGAAGCTTTTTTTTTTAAGCCCAAGGGATGTATTCTCTCATGGGCAACATTGGGGGGAGAGGATCACATGCCAGTGAGGTGATCGGGACGAGAGGCAAAAGTGGTTGAAGCAATGAATGCAAATGGTACCTTTATACAGTAGGCTAGTCTCTATGCATGCACGCGCACACCTTTCAAGTTCAAGGACACATTCTAGCCAGGCAAAAACACTGAACAAGGGTACAAAGCAGGGCCGGAGAGAATCCCGAGGGCCAAATAGAGAGGTCTTTTGTCCCCCATAATTGTGGTTCTGTAACACTGCTTACACATACACACACAGACAGGCATTTCATCCTCCACCAGCAGGCAAGAAACATCACAGGTGAAGGTAGCATTCCAGCCAGTCTAAAACACTCAAGAAGGGCACGGTCAGGGCTGGTGAGGGATGTGGCTCAGGGAGAGAACTAAGGGCCAGATTGAAATGATTTGGCCCCCAAGCCTGAGGTTCCCCACCCCTGCTTTAGACAATACTGAGCTGGATGGGCCACCGGTCTGACTCAGCATGTCGTAGCTTTCAGTGTTCTGTCATCTCAAAAGAGGCATTCCAAATTGTGTGTGTGTGAGAGAGAGACACAGAGACAGAGAGACTTGAGGGGTGCCTCTTCTGTGAAGTCACCTGCTGCCCTTGAATACAGTAGGGCCCCATTCATATGGCAGGTTACGTTCCGGACCCCTGCTGAAAAGCGGAACTCAATGAATATAATGGTGCGCAACGCCCGAAAACCGCCGTAAAAGCAGAACAAGCGCCGTATGAGTGGGGCTTTAGTCTAATTGCATCTAATTGAGACCGCCACATTAGTGAAGCGCTGTAAAGCAGGTCCCTACTGTATATGTAAAGAGTTCCATTAAACAATAATTAGGAATTGGAGAATGATTCTGTGAGGAGACACTGGCTCCATCCTTCCCTGCCAACATATAAGGGTGGTGGTAGTTGCTGGCAGGGAGCGAATTCCACTGTTTAGCCAGGCGCTGTGTGAAGGAGGACTTTCTTTTGTCTGTCCTGAGTCTTCCAACATTCAGCTTCATTGCTTGTCTCTCTTCACTTTCTTCGCACTGTGCGCTGTTTTATACGCCCCTACCGTGTCTCCGTTTACTCGCCTTTTTTTCCCAAACTGAAAAGCCTCGAATGTTAGGGGAGGGAGAGTATAAGGCTCAAGACAGGACTGACTTTGAAGGTGAAAGGCAGGAAGAGGACTGTAGCAAAGCAGACCCATAAATTAACCTTGAAGAGAGAATTGATTGCAACGTAAGTAGGAAATTACTGATAAGAGGAGTGAAGTTAACTTCATCAGTGTAGGACAGAATTGTGAGGGATTCTTTCCTTGATACACACAGATGCCCTGTGACAAGAAGAGTCCTTGACTTTCTGAGGGAATAAAAGGACTTACTAGAACCTCACAATGAATGATAAGAGGGTTCTGGGGCTCCGAAGGTACTTTGATCCTAAAGAAAACTAATACTGAAGGGAAGGCAGAGAGTCGGGTATGCTTTAAGTTTGATTCCTGCATTGAGCAGGTGGATGGATTTGATGGTCTTATAGGCCCCTCTCAACTCTATGATTCTGATCTCACAGATTCTTTTAAAAAGCAGCTAGAGTGCATTCACTTTGCCTCTCCTGTGGTAACATGATTTGTCCTTCAGCGGATAAGCCTGAGAGGTCTTCTGGAAATTTCAGTTATTAGGCAATTCATTTACAGCATGGTACAATTAGTGGCTTGGATCGTAAGTGAAGCCAATAAATGTTTCCCACCTCCCCCGCCCCCCCCCCAGCAGCCTCATGTTGCATATTGTTCAGAAGGTGCTCCTGACCCTCCAGGGGTGCTTTTTGGGAATGGGGGGTGCCTCAGGAAGGAGGAGATGGAGAATCCTCCTGCTAGATGGGAAACCTGATTTGATTGATTTCAGTTATATGCTGCCTTTCCACAGCAAGCTGCACACAAGGTGGCTTACGACAAACATTCCAGAATATCAAAATATAAATCATATAAAATGTAGGGGAGCAAAGGCAGTTTACAAAACATAGTAAATTAAAATAGGACAAAAACCAACAATCCAGACTTCTCAGATACATTTGGACCCCAGGTGAATTTTCATTGTGTAATATATACATAAGTAGACTTACAGAGATGTCCTCCTAGGACAGTGTTACAAATTTTAACCTATACAACATCCCCAAATGTCAGCCAGTTCCCACCTACCGTTTTCCTTTTGGAAACAAAAAATACCTGTGGTCCAAATATACCCCATCAAAGAGATCTGGGGGGAAATTTCTGTCTCAGGTGTATTTTTATTGTGTACTTTACATGTGAGTAGACCTACAAGGTTGTCCTTCTAGGATATTGTCACAAATTGTCACCTGTCCAGTGTCCCAAACTTCAGCAGTTACCACTGAACATTTTCCTCCTGGAAACAAAAAACCTCTGGGGTCCAAATATACCCAAAAATGCACTGGCTGATTACTCTGGGGAAAGCGCTAACTGATGAAGACATAAGCTGAAGGATACAAGGGTGTGTGTTTTGGTTCAAGGTGCTTTGTTGTTGTCAAGCACACTTGTGCTGACAACACTGTCAAAAATGGTCTCTGCGGGACAAAGTTACCCCATCCTTCCATTAGAAATCTCATTGGGATACAAATATACCCCAAAGACAGCCAGTGTGATTTTTTTCTCCTCCTGTCTGGATGAAGTCAATAAACATAAATTCAGTATTACAAAAAAAAATATCTAGATTTAAATATATTATATAAAGCAGAAAAGAAAGCTACCAGACAATAGAGCTCCAGGTGTTTCTCTTGCTGCACTGTTAAGGAGTCTCGGCAGCCTGGCTTAGATACAGTTCAAAGAGGAGGGATCCTCTCACCAGACTAGGTGGCCTACAGCTGGTTCCTTCTTCGAGGAGGCCAACAGCAGCAAAAAGGAAAATGCTGGGGAGGGCAATGATGGCAGGTCCTCTTGTCTGCTCAAAGTTCCATCTCCTAGTGCAGGTCTTATTTCCTGCTGTGAGCTTCCAAAGTTAAGGTTGCCCCCAGACTGTCAGTATTTTGCAGGAGGGATTCAGGTTTTGTGTATTTAAAGTGGATTAAAACTCTGGGCTTCTCCAGATGTCCTTTTCATGGTGCATTAAGAATGATTTGTGCTCAAGATGGTATTGGGGCAGTTATATACAATCCCACTTTAATACTCTTTGCACCTGCAAAAGTTTTAGGGTGCATAAGCTGCTTCATTTCCAATCAGCGCACGTCCCATAGATTCCTGCTGAAATCCTGTAACTTCTCATCCCACAAATGTTCTGGGCTGTTTTTGTCCTGCTTTTGTTGGATTGTAGTACAAATATGCCCCTCTTGATGGCAATAATTCTGAGGAAGAATTTTATTTATTTATTATTTAATTTGTATCCCGTCCTTCTTCCCAGCAGGAGCCCAGGGCGGCAAACAAAGCGCCAAAAACACTTTAAAACATCATAAAAACATCTTAAAATACATTAAAACAAAACAGTGTTAAAAACATTTAAAAAAAGCTTTTAAAAAGGGTTAAAAACATTATTAAAAAACATATTAAGATATTCTAACAGAGACGCAGACTGGGATAGGTCTCAACCTAAAAGAGTTGCAGAACAACTAATAAAGCAGAATGATGCATGCACAGTCAAGTGTAAATCCACAACTAATGTTAAGTGAGTGACATGTTGCAGAATAATATAATAATAATAATAATAATAATAATATTTTATTTATTGGTCGCCTATCTGTCCAGGTTAGTGGACACTCTAGGCGACTTACAATAACTAAAAGCTATACATAATATACATATACAAAAACAAACCACAGTCCTAAACAATTTAAAACCAATTTCCAATTAAAACATCATAAAATTAATCCTCCTTAATCCCACCAAAAAAAAAAAAAAAGCAGCACACAAAAGACAAACAAACACCCAGGCCACCCCAGCCAGCCGGCTTATGTATCCCTCCAAAGAGGGACAGGTGGTAGCAATCAGTCCCAGCTGGCTGGGTACCTGGGGCCTGGTCCTGCAGGATGCAGGTCTGCCAGGCAGAAGTCCCACAGGGAAGGGTGGTGGAGGTGGTGATCCCACAGCAGCAGCAGCAGACTCTCCTTCCCTGGGCGGCGATGTTCTCTTCCTGCAGGCCCCCCCCTAAAAAGTCCCTTGGTTTGTGCAATTAAGGTAGATTAAAGCCTTCTGCTTCCCTACTGCATCAAATCCTCGTTTTTTAAAAAATGGACTACTGGTGGTTAGGAAAATGATGGGGGGAAATGCACTGAAGAATGTGGGAGGAACAAATTATTAACAGGAAGATACATAACAACTGCACAAGCAACCGAGAGTGAGTGCGCATGATCAGATAATCTTCCTGCAAACAAATCAGAACAAATACTCCATAATGGCTGGCTAATCTAACCTTGGAGTAAGCTTTGTGCAAGGAGATTGTCTGGAGGAGCCCTAATTTATCTTAGGATCCAAGGCAACTATGTGTTGCTACAAGCCTGCAGTGCTTTTTCACTCATTATCCCATTGGGTTTTTTCCCCTAGACGCTGGTGCCAGGAATAAAAATGGAGGAGCAGGGACCAAACAAGGGGCACCACTGGGAAACTCAGAGGCAGGCCTGCCTGACCACACGGTCTGTGCGTTCAAGATCAAAATCCTCGCGACTCCCTCAGCCGGGAGTGGATCACGCTAAGGGCTTCCAGGCCTCCATTGACACCAGCCAGTGGCCTACAGGAGAGTGTGTGTCCCAAGCCCTGCCAGAGCTCCCTGGAGAAGCCCACGAGACTCATCAGAGGCTGGATCCTTCTGTGAAAGTGAAGGAAGAGATTCCAGACAAAAGAACTCTCAGCTTGGAGATACGTTGCTTGCGCTTCCGGCATTTTGGCTACCAGGAGGCTGAGGGCCCCCAAGAGGCCTTGAGCCAGCTCTGGGAACTTTGCCGCCAGTGGCTGATGCCAGAGAGACACACCAAAGAGCAGATCCTGGAGCTGGTGATCCTGGAGCAGTTCCTGGCCATCCTGCCCCTGGACATGCAGTGCTGGGTCAGGGAACGGGGCCCAGAGACCTGTACGCAGGCCCTGGCCCTGGCGGAGGATTTCCCACTGAGACCTCAAGAGGCCGAGGGGCCAGAACAAAAGGTGAACACAGTCTGCGTGAGTCGGCCTAGGAGCTGCAACGGCTTGGTTGGTCATAGCGTGCAAAAGCTGATACAGAAATGTCTTGGGTTGGATTCTTTTTCCTGCATCTGCAAATAGCAGAAAGGGTGAACCAGAAAACCAGCCCCTGTTCCTAGAAGAGAAGAGACCCCTGACCGTTGCCGCTTGTGCTTTGTTGTCTTCTAGTTTAGACTACTGCAATGCACCCTATATGGGGCTGCCTCTGAAGGATGTGATGAGACCCATATTAAATAAATCTACCCTTCAACCTCATGCTATTATTAATAACTTTTAAATTATTTGATTCCGTTTAGGAATTGCTTCCTATAAAATCCTGTGAAGCAATTTCATAGTAAAATCATCAACAGTAAAGAAAATTAAAAACAATTCCATTTATACATAAAGACATCCATATATGCAATCAATTAAAAGAGTTTCAATAAGCCTTCTGAATGGAGATCTTTATCCCAGCTGGCATCTGCAATGGATTGAAATAGATTTTATACATGTGTTATTAGTTTAAATGTTTTTTATAGAGAGAGTGGTCTTTATATATGCAAATTTTTATGTGTGGAATTGTTCTGTATACATTTTTCTCATATTGTAAATCACTTTGGGTTGCCTCATGAGAAGCAATTCATAAATGAAGTAAATTAATTAAAATAATAGTATACAGGGCAGATAAGGCTAGGATAAAGATCTCCACTTAAAAGGCTTGTTGAAAAAGGAAGGTCTTCTATAAGTGCCCAAAAGACCATGATGACTATAGCCTTGTATTCAATCTCATAACCTTCCATAACGCACGAAAGTGCACAGTTGTGTCACAGCACAAGGGTTTCCTGAATGAACCATGATTTAGATCCATTCCAGTTTGAATTTAGGCATGCTTTTGAAATGGAAATGGCTTTAGTTGCCCTTCGTAACTGACTTGCACCAGCAGGGAGGGCCATAGCTCAGTGGTAGACTATCTGCTTTGCATGCAGAAGGTCCCAGGGTCAATCCCTCCAGACATCTCCAGGTAGGGCTGGGAAAGATTGCTTATCTGAAAGCCTGGAGAGCAGCTGCCAGTCAGTGCTGACAATAGTGGGCTAGATGGGGCATTGGTCTAACTCTGTACAACGTGGCTTCCTAAGTTCCTATTTCTCAGCAACCATGAGATCGTTCTGGGATTTTTGGCTCACAGCAGTTTACATTTAAAAAATCCAGGTACATAAGAATACAATACATCAATATCAACAATTTTAAGAAGGAAGAAAATCTAACTGCATACAACGCAGCGCAGAACAGTATCCATATATGTAGCAATAATCACATCAATACACAATTCTAAAAAAGAAGAAAAACATATGTGCATGTATATAATTTATTTTACAAAACTGAGAGACCGTTTGCTTGAAAAAGAAAAGTCTACGTTTAATAAAATATAATAAAATGAAATTGTCAAACAAATGCAGGTAGAATCAACAGATAAAAGCAAGTAAATGTAAAAATAAAGATACACCACAAAATGATAGATGAAAGCAACAGAACTGAAAAACAAGTATGCAAGGATTCCCCTTTGGGGAAGAGCCATTGCTCTGCGGCAGAGCATCTGGTTCAGTCCCCAGCATCTCCAAGTAGGGCCGAGAATGTCCCCTGCCTGAAACAGGAGAGTGGCTGCCCGTCGGTTTAGACAATACTAAGCTAAATGGACAAATGGTCTGCCTTCATAAGGCAACTTTCTGTGTTCCTGTTTATAATATATTTAAAAACAAGCGTGCTGAATGAAATTACCAGTCGGTATTATAGTTGGTATGTCTGGTATATATCACTCGTTCAACATAAATCAAGCTGTCAAAAATATTGTACCCATATACCTGCTCTCATAATTTCATCAGCCACTGACATCCACAACCATTGAACCTTTAATCATAGAATAGTAGACTTGGAAGGAACCTATAAAGCCATCCAACCCCCTGCTCAATGCAGGAATCCAAATCAAAGCACACCCAACAGGTGGCTGTTCAGCTTCCTCTTGAAGGTCTCCAGTGTTTACTAAATGTAAACGTACTGCATTCAAGTCGATTCCAACTTATGGCGACCCTATGAATGGCGTTTTCGTGGTAAGCAGTATTCTGAGATGGTTTACCATTGCCTTCCTCTGAGGCTGAGAGGTGGTGACTGGCCCAAGGTCACCCAGTGAGCTTCATGGCTGTGTGGGGATTCAAACCCTGGTCTCCCAGGTCATAGTCCAACACTCTAACCACTATGCCACACTGGCTCTTGCCAGTATTTATTAGGGTTTTTAAAATTACATATCCTTTCATCAGCCCTTTATACACAGTGACCAATAATAATCAAACATCCAAGCATCATCAGGCTTTACTAGAAGAAGGGCTGTCTTGGTAACAGCCCTGATGCTCTGGACTGCCCTTCTTAGAACAAGGACGGGAAAGCAATGGAACATCAGCTGCCTTATACCATTGGTCCATCTCAGACCATTGGTCCATCTAGTTCAGTATTGTCTACACACAAACTGGCAGAGGTTCTCCCAACTCCACCTAGAAGATGCTGGGGATTGAACCTGGACCTTCTGCATGCAAGGCAGATGCTCTGCTACTGAGCTACAGCCCCTTCCATGGCTGATGGACAAGGACGGTGGGAGATGCAAGTCAGCAACATCTGAAGGGCCACTGGTTTCCCATCCCGAGCCTGTTCCATACTGTCTTTCCACAGATGATTACAAGCTTGTGTTCTTCATTCCAGAGAATCTTTGGAAATTCTGAATGCAATCTGTTAACTAGCTGCTGCTGTCTCCCATTGTGCTGCCTTAGTTTTTGCTGTTTCAGCCTTTAATTGATGGTTTTAGTTTTGACTGAGTTGTATGTGCCATTGTATTGTGGGAGGCCCAAGTTCATTTTCTGCTGTGAAGCTCATGCAAAGTGTCATATGATTTAGTCACTAGGTGACACTGGACTAAGGCTACATTCACACCACACTTGTATTCCACTTTAAACAGTCATGGCTTCCCCCAAAGAATCCTAAGGAGTGTAGTTTGTGAAGGGTGCTGAGAGTTGTTAGGAGACTCCTGTTCCCCTCACAGAGCTACAGTTCCCAGAGTTCTCTGGGAAGAGGGACTGACTGTTAAACCACTCCGTGATTTGTATTTCTGTGAAGGGAATAGGGGTCTCCTAACAACTCTCAGCACCCTTCACAAACTACACTCCTTAGGATTCTTTGGGGGAAGCCATGACTGTTTAAAGTGCTGGATTACTGTAATTCGCTCTATGTAGGGCTACCTTTGAGGTTGTCCAGAAGCTGCAGCTGGTGCAAACCGCGGCGTCGAGACTGCTCACTGCAGCATGGTATCACCAACATGTCACCCCGCTTCTGAAGGAATTGCACCGGCTACCTATTAACTATCAGGCTAAGTTCCAGGTTCTAGTTTTGGTGTACAAAGCCCTATACAGCTTGGGACCAGGATATCTGAAAGACCATCTTATCCCTTATATACCCAGTTGATCACTGCGCTCTGCAGGTGAGGGCTTCCTGCAGATACCATCTTATCACAAGGTCCATTCTACACAACATAGGAAGCAGACCTTTAGTGAAGTAGCACCTACCCTTTGGAATTCCCTCCCCTTAAATTTAGACAGGCGCCATCTCTGTTATGTTTTCGGTGCCTACTGAAGGCTTTCCTCTTTCAACAAGCCTTTTAAGTTGAGACCTTATCCCAGTCTGTGTTTGTGTTGGAATTGCTTAATATGGAAATATGTTTTTAAACCTTTTTTAAAAAAAGATGTTTTTAAAGCTTTTAAAAAGTGTTTTTAAATATGTCTTATTTTAATATATTTTGAAGTCTGTTTTTATGATGTTTTAAATTTTTTTAGTGCTTTTGTTTGCCACCCTGGGCTCCTACTGGGAGGAAGGGTGGGATATTTATCAAATAATAAGTAAATATAAAGAGGAATAAATGTCTGGTGTGAATGTGGCATTAAGTCTGCAGGGAGCCAGGAGTTTTCCATTGTTCTTCTTCACTTGCTGAAAAGAGACAATAAAGTTCTTGTCTCGCTTCTAGACTATTGGAGGCTGTGTGCCTTTAAATGCCAGTTGCCAGGAATCACTGGTGGGGAGAGTGCTGTTTGTGGGGTTTCCATGGGCACTTGGTTGGCCACTCTGAGAACAGGATGCTGGACTAGATGGGCCTTTGGGCTGAATCGGCTACAAGGCTTATGTTCTTATGGTGTATTCTCTAAGCCAGGGGTAGCCAACATGGTACCCTCCAGATGGTGGACTTCAGTTTCCAGCATCGGTAACCATTGGTCGTGCTGTCTGGGACCAATGAGAGTTGAAGTCCAACATCTGGAGGGCACCATATCGGCTAGCCCTGCTCTAAGCCTTCTATGAGAGAGGACAAAATGAGGCAAGGGGCAGGAAATGACCACATGCTTTAAAAAAAAAAATGTAATAAATAATACTTGGTCATGATTTTGGCCTTTTTACACCTATAGTTCTAAGACACTCTCCTTCTGTTTCAGATATGGGGGCCTTTCGCGAATGTGGCCATCCATTCTTCCAGCTCGGGGCAGGATTCGTCAGATGCTGCTGAGATGCAGATTTGCACGGAGGTCAAGCAGGAGGGTGATGATGAGGCCAACTTCCTGGGTCAATATTTAGGTCTGAGTCTTTTGATATTACTAAGCTTCTAATTACTCTTCCTTCCATAATCATACTATCAACTGCTGACCTCTGCCCCATGTGGTGAATCACACAATTGCAGCTTATAAGGGAAGAACCTGGATCGAGACTGGCTACGCTCACTCAGGCTGGCCACTGGCTACTTCTAGGCCTAGGCCTGCTCCAACCACTCAGGCTGGTCATTGGAACCTTCCATATCTAGATTGGCTTCTCCCACTCAGTCTGGCTACTTCTAGGCCTAGACAGGCTCCTCCCACTCCGGCTGGCCACCAGCTCTTAGGCAAGAAGGTGTATAAAAGGGATTCTGGTCTCTGTTGTGTTCTGCTTAACCTACCTGAGGTGTGGCAGGTCTTGCAATTCTGGCCTTGCCCTTTGGTTCTGCCTCCTGGCTCACCCTCTGAGCCAAATTGTTTTTCTTCATTTTTGATTCCCCCGTTCCTGGCCCCTGACTTCTGGCTCTACAAGCCTGCCCATTGGCCCGGCTTTAACAAATGTAAGAACTCTACTGCCAATCAGTTTCAGTGGGTGCCTCTGATTGATAGCAGATCCAAGACAACGCAGCACCTTGTGGTACACAGCATATAATTTGCTGTCACAATGCCGTATTCAGCACTGCTCATGCGAACTTCCGCTCACACAATGGGACTTCCCCTTCTTTTCTCCCCCCCCCCTTCAAATCTACTCCTCTCAGGGACTCTCGGGAGCTGACTTTGAGGGTACACTGGGGATGGAGAGGAGAGGAGGGGGACGTTCTGTTATGCAAGCAGAACAGCAGCGTTGGATACAAACCATGGTGATGGCTTTGAAAGAGGATTGGGCACGTTTCATGAACCTTCTTCAGGCATTCATAGAATCATAAAATAGTAGAGTTGGAAGGGTCCTATAAGGCCATCAAGTCCAACCCTCTGCTCAATGCAAGAATCCAAATCAAAGCATTCTCGATAGATGGCTGTCCAGCAGCCTCTTGAACGTCTCCATTGTTGGAGAGCCCACTACCTCTCTCAGTAATTGGTTCAGTTAGGAAGTTTTTCCTGAACTTCAGTCGAAATCTGGCTTCCTGCAACTTGAGCCCATTCGGTATGAACATAGACAGTGGAGGCTGGCTCATATGGGGGAATGGGGTGCTGCCCCACCAACCTCACTCTGCCTTTGCCCAGCCCCCACCTACCAGACTTACAACCAGTCCAGAGGGTGGCCCTCGCTCTCGGCTTCCCCCTCCTTAGTCTCAATGTTGCCTTTGTAGATCTCAGCAGGGAGGGAACAGGGACAGTGCTAGAATTAGCTGGCTCTACCTGTCATTGGCTCTGGTGCCACCCACTGCTGGCCTCCTTGCCTTCAGTCCCACCAGTCCCAATAGTCACCAGACACCACTGAACGTGCAAAGGGACTCCACTGCACAAGGAGGATAGCCCTGCCGTCTGGATGCTGGCACATACAGCTGATGCAGGATCGGTGTCGGCCACAGCGGCATTCTCCCGGCAGTAGCGGTGTGCTTGTCGGGACGGGGAGGTGATGAGGTCAGGGGAGCTCTGGTTAGACCACCGCCACCTTGGATCTCCTCCAACCTGACTGCTGCCCAGCTCATCCCTATCCCAATGAAGACAGTGCTGTCGCTGGAAGAACACCACTGCCTGTGGCCCCTCCTCACAAGACACCACTGGGTGTTGGCCTCAAGGGGGCCCTGTGAACGTGTGGATATTTGCACATCTGGTTCCCTCCATGGAGATGTGAACCCCCATCGACCTTACTGTGGAGGGAGCTCTGCCCACGTACATCTGTATGCAGGTAGACCCCTTCACACTGGTGCCAACTGTGCGTTGGTTCAGGAGTGGCTCCCTTTGGTCTTGAGGGAGCAGGGCTAGGTGGGTGCATTCTAACAAACACCTGAACAGGGCTATGGAGGACAAGTCTTATCAACAGCAATTTAGCCCATTGGCTAAATGGTACCTCCTGTTCAGGTGCAGCATACCTCTGAATTCCAGTTGCTGGGGAACAATGCGAGGGTTGCTGTCCTCTTGTTCCGTTTGTGGACATCCTGGAAGCATTGGCTGGCCATTGTTGAAAACAGGATGCTGGGCTAGACGGGACTTTTGTCTGATCCAACGGAGCTCTTGCGGTCCCATGAATTACCTACTACTCTTCTACCAATGCCCCAAAGTAGATCCTCACATATGGCATAGACCTGGATCTTTCAGCTGCTCATAATTGACCTGTTCTGTATTACTTAGGAAAATAGGAAGCTGCCTTATCCCTAGTCAGACCATTGGCCCATCTAGTGCAATATTGTCAACACTGACTGGCAGCAGCTCTCCAGGGTTTCAGACAGAGACATTCCCAGCTCTACCTAGTGTTGCTAAGAATTGAACTTGGGACCTCTGGCATTCAAGCCAGATGCTTTACCACTGAGCTGTGGACCTTCCCCTTCTAGTTACATAATTTTATATAGAATCTTCTCTCATTTCTTGATTCTTTTATTTGTTCCAGCAGATGACAGACAAGAAATGGAGAATGTGGAGGAGATCTTTGAGGAGGAAACACTCGAGCAAGTAGTTGTTGAGGAAATACCCTCGGAAAGAGCCAAAGGGATTTTTTTCCAGGATCCTGAGGCTGATGAGAGGCCCGGAAGCCAGGAGGGGCAAGAAAATCACCAGGATGGCCACCCACAGAAGACAACAAAACCAGCTATGCAACGTGAAGATGGCAACAGAGGTTTGAACCAAAATACTTTCCAACACGGAATCCGCCAGATCTTTGATCTCCTTGAAAATCAGAAGCGGCAAACAAGGGAGAGGCCATACAAATGTACGTACTGTGGGGAAAGTTTCCAGAACAAGTCTCACTTGTCAATCCACGAGAGAACTCACACTGGAGAGAAACCATATGAGTGCCTGAATTGTGGGAGATCATTCTCCCAGCACTCTAACCTTCTGAGACATGAGAGAACCCATACAGGAGAGAAACCATATAAGTGTGTTGACTGTGAAAAAAGCTTCAATCAGAAAGCAACCCTTATTATTCACAAGAGGACCCACACTGGAGAGAAGCCGTATCAGTGCTCAGAGTGTGGCAAAAGCTTCAGCACTAGCTCCCAGCTTATAACACACAAAAGAATCCATTCAGGGGAAAAGCCATATCAGTGTTCTGACTGTGGGCAGAGCTTTAGCCGTAGACCACATCTTGTAGTACATGAGAGGACCCATACTGGGGAGAAACCGTACAAATGTACAGACTGTGGAGAAAGCTTCAGAAATAGCTCAGTCTTTACAGTCCATAAAAGAACTCATACAGGAGAGAAACCGTATAAATGCTCTTATTGTGGGCAAAGCTTAAGTCGGAGGACCAATCTCATTAAACATGAGAGAATCCACACGGGAGAGAAACCCTTTAAGTGCCCAGAGTGTGACCAAAGCTTCAGATCTAGCGCCCTGCTGAAAGCTCATAAAAGAACCCACACAGGAGAGAAACCATATAAATGCTTAGAGTGTGAAAAAAGGTTCTGTGGTCTCACGGGTCTTCGTAAACATAAGAAAGTCCACACAGAGAAAAAACCATAAGGATAATCATGAAGATATAATCAGGGCTGTGGTGACAAGAAAGGGGTTCAAATCACAGATGTTGGTTTTGACCTTTTAAAAGCCTTAACTGGACTGGGTGGGGGCTAGGCATCTTAAGGACCATTTTATTCTGTTATGTGCCAACTCACACTCTTCAACATCTAAAGCCTCACTCTAGGTACCACTGCTGAATGAAGCTTGGTGGACCTCTGTCAGGAGCAGGGTCTTTTTTGCAGTGGCACCACTGTGTGCGATGCCCTGCCTTGAAAAATTCTCCTGGCACTGCTTTTTCAACCACCAGGCCAAACATTAGGCTCTTCTGAAAAACTGATGGCTTCTGCTGTATTGTTTATTTAGGTATTTATATAGCTCCATCAGTGTGCATAGAGATTTAAAAGTAAATGGGGACAGGTCCCTGCCTCAAGGAGCTTGCACTCTAAGGGTGTGTACACACAGCAGTTTGAAGTGGATTTAATGCATCCCATTCATGACGTTTTTCCCCATCGTCTATACGACATCATCCTCATCCAAGCTGCAGTCCATGCTTTCCCCCTATTTAATTCAGATTTTCCTGATCTGCAGATAAGGGGATAAAAAATCCAACATAAAACTGCATGTTTCCCAAGTGTGGATGCACTGAAGTGCATTCTGTGGGCTTTTTAAAAAAATGTGTGTAGTGTCATTTTGCTGGGTGCTATTTCATCACCATATCCCCTACTTCTGTTTGCTTGTCGCCTGAACACAACTTAGCCATTTTGTTTCCATCATCCCAAAGGAAAGGATGGAGTGTGCCTAGATCCACCAGTTGTTGCGGAAGGTATGTTCATTGTAATTTTTTTTATTTTAAAAAACCAGCTGTTTTGTGCAGAACTGCTCTTGCACAAAACAGCTGTAATAAAAATTGCCCTTGCAGGCACAGGAGGCGGGAAAGGAAAAGGGAAAGAAAAAAAAACTGCCTCCAAATTCCTCTCCTTTCAAATTACTCTCCCTGTCCTGCCTTGGTCATGTGTGTGAAATGTATTGTGTGTTCTTGTCCAAGCTGCACCATGACTTTCTGTGTTGTGGGGAAGGATCTGGAGATCAAAAGTTTGCCATATCTCCACTTGCCCGTCTGTTCTTGCCCTGATGAGCCTTGGTGGACTGCCGGTTCTCTGCCTGGTGGGCCGGGTGCAACACACTATTATTTTTGAAAACACTTGTTTTGTGCAAATCTGGTAAATTGGAAAATATGCATTTTAAATATTTAAAAATTGATGGTTTTGCCCACTGTGAAAAATGCCTGAAACGTTGGCTTTGGTGATAATTACTGTGTTCTTCCACAGACAAAACTTTTTTAAAAAGTGTGTGGACAGGTAAATACCCCTGCACATGCCTACAATGAACCTCAGGTTTCCAGAACTTCTGGAGGCAGAGAAGCAGTAATTGAGAACAGGGATAGCAACACACAGTGCAAATACATCCCATCAAGCACTGCCCACTAATGGATAGATTTAAATTAAATGCACTCATGAATGGAAAAACATGCACAAAAAGCCCACATGGAAAAATCGACCCACATGCGCATGAATGACCAGCTGAGAATTCCATGCTGGAAGCAACAGAAAGGGGAGACAGGGGGTCAACAGCAGTGGTGGCTGGTCACTATTGGGACTGGTAGGGTGGAAGGCAGGGGAGCCCAACAGTAGATGGAGCCACAGACAATGACAGGCAGAACCAACAAGTTTTCATTTTGTTCCCCATCCTTCCTGCTGAGTTCTACAAGGGCAAAACTACAAGGGGGAGGAAACTGACAGGCATTGACCTCTCTGGACTGCTTTAAATAAGCAGGCAGGAAAGCAAGGGCTGGCTGAGGGCAGACTGGTGAGGCACCGCCCCATTTGCCCTAATGAGCCAGCCTCCACTGTGTGAGTCCCCCCCCCAGTTCCATGTGTTTAGTTATAGGCTGAGTTCTGTGAAGGGTGTGGAAACCAGAGGGTTAAGCCACAGGCTTCATGGAGAAGGTGGGTTTAGAGGAGGGATCTTGGTCTTTTCTTACTGTAGAGTTCTTTACAGTTAGGGGTGGGCTGTGTGTGTGTGTTTCTCCTGCTGGGAAGGGATTTTGATCATTTGACCAGCTTCTATCGTCTCTTTTGTATTTTATTTTTTTCCCATTTATTAATTGCTTTTTATTGTGCGTCTAATGTTTTGTTTGAACTTTTACTTTGCAAACCACTTTGAATTATCATTAATAAATAGAATATTGAATTACTGCTTCATTGTGTTTGCGTTTTTAAATTAAAAAATGTTTTAATATATTATTCATTGCCTTGGGAGCTCCTGGGGAAAAATGTGGTGTTAAAATAAACAATAATAGTAATATTTTTAAAAGATGAGAGACTAGGAAATTCTTCATAGAATCATAGAGGGGGCCTTGTCGGCTCTTGCTTGATGATGCTGAAATTTCAGAGCTGGAGCATCCTAGCAGATGTCCAGCTTCAGCTTGAAGACCTCCAGGGAGGGAGAGCCCACCCGCCCCTCTAGGTAATTGGTTCCATTGTTTGGGAAAGGGCCGTAGCTCAGTGGTTGGACCATCTGCTTTGTCTGTAGAAGGTCCCAGGTTCAATCCCCAGCATCTCCAGGGGGGGCTTGGAAAGATTCCCTGCCTGCAAGCCTAGAAAGGCACTGGCAGTTATTGTACACATTACTGAGCTAGATGGACCAATGGTCTGTCTCTGGAAGCTGGTGGCTCCCATATCAGTGGGGCAGTGAATCCACTCTGGGTTTTAGATCAAACTTTCAGGGAGCTGTCCAAGGTGCTTCAACATGTCATATTCACAAACCATGCAGTGAGGGGGGAGGAAGCATGCACGAAGGCAGCCATTCCCAATTGCTTTAACCGGAACATTTCACTGTCCTGGTATCTTACAGCAAATTACCAAAACAAAAAACGCCAACACACATACACACACCTCATACTCATAAGCATGTGCAGCTTGACTGAACCAACTCTCAGTCAAACCTACCTCACAGGGTTGTTGGGAAGACTCCATACACACACACTAGAGATGTTAAAATACATATACAACCAGCAAGTCATTGCAGAACAATTTTTTAAAAATCAGTATTTCCTGCCAAATAACAGCAGTGACACCTAAGTAAGCCCTGCCTAATTGCCTTAAAGATAGGATTGGGGGCAGAAGAAAGAAAAGGATTAACAACACAATCTTATGCTATGTGTATTCAAAAGTCCCACTGATTTACAGCACAATCCTAACCATGTCTACTATAAAGTAAGCCCTGTTGAATTCAATGGGGTTTACTCCCAGGTATGTGGGATTAGGACTGCAGCTTTACTCCCACAAAAGCAAATATAGGGTTAAAGCTGCTCTGTTCAGCAGCCAAGAAAAATTTAAACTTGTATGACTCCTTATGTGTAGAAAATCAACACATTGTAATAACATCATGAGCTACATGTACACTTTTGTATTTCTATTCAAAAATCTTTGATAAATAAAATTATAATATGCTATTTATTTGCAAATAATTAAAAAAACCTGCATCTATGCTTTTATTATGATCATCACTGAAATTGTTTACTGTGTATGCTTACCAAGATCCTGCTGTGCTGTGTGTGCTTGGATATTTTGGACCTTGTGCCTGGATGTGCACAAAGAGAGAAGATTGGGCAGGCAGGCATAAGCAGGTGCTGCTGCTGAAAGCTATGTGCTTACTCAACTTGCGATGTTTACATGTACACAATTAACCAATATGCAAAGACAAGCAGTAAAAGGCAGCTCTTTTCAGCACTTGCATCTAGCTATTGCCTGATGTTCAACAAATCTCGTCAGTCACAGCTCTGACTTCACTCATTGGCTAAAAAACTGAAAGGGCAGGGACTGGAGCAGCCAGCTAGCTCATTGCACAGAAATTGGAGGAGGGGGGTGGCTCATATTTTTATCTATAACTTTTTTTTGTCAGTGCACTTAGAAATTTGCTTTTTAAAAAAATGAAAGTTAAGAGTCGGGGCCCCTGCTGGCCCTGGTAGATATGGACCCTTTCTACCCAGCCGTGGCCCTGATCTGATGCCATAGGCTTGAGACCCCAAAAGCTTATGTTAGGGCCCTCCAGATTGGTGGGTTTTTTTCCCCCCAGGTGTATTCTGCAACATGTTTTTGACACAATAATAGTGCATTGATGGTAGATTCATACTGGACAGTCCACACACCATTACACTTTATTAGTGCTGCAGTGCTTCCCCAATTTTACTACGTGATTGCCATCTGAATGGCAACTCTTGTGCTATAGTGGAACAAAAGCAGGACAAAAAAATAAACTGGAACATTTGTGGTGTGAAAAGTTACAGAATTTCAGCAGGAAGTTACAGGACAATATGAATAGGAAATGAAGCAGTATGTCTACTGCAAAACTTGAGCATGAGCAAACAATTGAAACTGCCTCAATGCCATCCTGAGCACAAATCTTAACAAATACACAATAAAAGGGACCTTCAACAGCATCTGTCGTGAACCACCCTGTTCAGATCTTGTAAATTCAGGTCTGTGGCTTCCTTTATGGAATCAATCCATCTCTTGGTTGGCCTTCCTCTTTTTCTACTCCCTTCTGTTTTCCCCAGCATTATTGTCTTTTCTAGTGAATCAGGTCTTCTCATGATGTGTCCAAAGTAGGATAACCTCAGTTTCACCATTTTAGCTTCTAACACCCAATTATTTGTCTTTTTCGTGGTCCATGGTATCCACAAAGCTCTCCTCCAACACCACATTTCAAATGAATTGATTTTTCTCTTATCCACTATTTTCACTGCAATTTTCAAGTGGCCCATGGGAAGAAAACGTTTGGGAACTACCACTGGAGAGTTTTTGTAGGTCCACAACATACAGGTAAAGTGCTTTAAATGTGCGTTGGATGTGCTTTAAATTATGGTGTGGATATTGCTGTTAAAAAACATAGGAGCAGCTGAATAGTCTGCAAACAGCCTTCTTCTACGAATGAAGAAGACATGGTTCCCATAAAGGATTAATCTCCAGCACCTTTAATTTCAGAAGTAAGAGTTGTTCCTCCCTCACCCCTGCTCCATTAAATTCTACACAGATCTTCTTGCCAATCCCTCCTTCCCGTTAAGTTTCCTTCCTGTTAAGTTTCCTCTTGGGGCTTAAAGGGGTTAACGTCACAGAGCGCTGACTCCTAGACAGGGCCAGAAAAAAGGAATTCCTTTGAAGCTGCAAATGCATTCCTCTTCCTGTTCTTCCTTCTCCTGGCTGGCTGGCTGGCTTGGGAACAAGAAACAGCCTTTTTGGATGTTAAGGGGGGGAAATTGCTTGCATTTCGGAGTGCAAATTTCCACGGCTGCAGCGTAACTGGAGAAGTGAGTTACCAAGTGACGGGGTAGGGAAAAGAGAAGGGAGGGGGACAAATATGGGAACGAGCAGAAGCAGGACCTTTGGGGGAGGGTGGTTGGTTTTTTGTTTTTGCTTTTTACAGAAATGCAAATAGATCATCGAATCCAACCCTCCGTAGTCAGCCTCTGCAGCTGATGCCTGTAGAGATCCATTGATGCCACCCACCACCAACCCGGGGTGGCCAATCTTTTGCCAAGCTGGGAGCAGTGAAAAGAAATAGTTTTTAAAAATCAGGACGATTGTATAGATGCCAAGTGAGGGAGAGGGAAGGGCAAGAGCCCTGTGCTTTTAACAATTCTTGCGCTGAACTCGTCCAGAGAGGGAATTCTGACTGGTGTTGCTTTTCTCCTGTGCCCAGCTTTCATGACCCCCCCCCAAAAAAAAACAACCCTGCAGCAACTCAAAAATCCCTCTTCTACGCATCTATGAATGGTACAAAAGGCTTTTAATGATCTCTGTGTGCTTAGCTCAGTGGCTGGAGCGCAGGAGGCAATAAGGACAATGCCTTAAACCAGAAGTGCCAGAAACCTTTGGTCTCCCCAGGTGTTGCTTCCATGTTTCCTCGCCATTGGCCATGGTTGCTAGGGCTGATGGGAGTTGTAATTCAGCAACATCTGGACATGCTACTTTGAGGAAGCTGTATTGCAGAGGCGGGGAAAATGTTCAGCCCAAGGGCCAGATTTTCTTCTGGGCAACCTTCCGGGGGCCACATGCCAGGAGTGGGTGGGGCCAGAGGCAAAAGTGGGTGGAGCAGTGAATGTAGATTCTACCTTTGTATAGTAGGCTGGTATCTATACACACCCCTAACTTTCCTCCATGCAGGCAAGCTTGAATTCAAGGACACATTCCAACCAAGGAATTTCAGCGGGTGCTGCCAATGTGACGAGTGCTAAACTTGCTGAAATTGGGGAAGGTGTTGTAGCTCAGTGGGTGGAGCAACTGCTTTGCATGCAAAAGTTCCCGAGTTTCAATCCCCAGCATCTCCTGGTTGGGCTGGGGAAGATCCCTGTCTCAGACTCTGGAGGGCTGCTGACTATGCCATGAGCGGGGGAGCCTCTGGTCCTGCATATATAGCTCAACTCCAACTCCCAGCATCCCTGACTATTGGGCATCCTAGCTGGGGCTGATGGGAGATGCGGTCCAGCAACATCAGAAGGCCCACAGGTTCTCCCAGCCCCTGGGATAGAACGTACTGAGTACAGCCGGACCAAAGGTCCAACTCAGTACAAGGCAGCCTCCTGTCCTTGTGAAACACCGGTGCCTGCACTTTGTGTGCACCCTGCAACTATGAATTGGTGTCCTCTCCTGCAAGCAGAGACAGAGAAGAAAAGATGGAGCTCAGCGTTAGAGCATCTCAAGCCCCAGCATCCCCAGAGGGACCCCTGCCTGAAATCCTGAAGAGCTGCTGCCAGTCAGTACAACCGGCAATACTGCCTTAGATGGACCAATGGTCTGACGCAGTACATGGAAGCTTCCTACAGCACAGGGCTAAATGGACCAATGGTCTGATTCGATATAAGACAGCTGCACCGGGGGTGGGGACGTAGCTCTGTGGTAGAGCACATTCTTGCATGTAACACATCCAGATTTAATTCTTGACACCTCTGCTGAAGAGTGGGATTTTTTTTTCATCCTGAGGGCCACATTCCCTTCTGGGCAACCTTCTGAGGGCCATGCGTCTCTGGCTGTAGTGGAGCCAGAGGGAAAAGTGAATGGAGCAATGAATGTAAATTCTGTCTTTGTTATAGTAGCCTGGTTTCTATACACATGCACACACCCTTGTCTGTCCGCTGTCCAGACAAGCAAGGGTCATCACCAGAGTTCAGGGACACATTGCAGCCGGGCAAAAATGCTGAAGGAGGGTGTGAAGCAGGGTTGGCGAGGGGTGTGGCCTGAGGAGAGTCCCAAGGGCCAGACAGAGAGGCCTGGAGGCCGCATTCTGCCTCTGAGCATGAGGTTCCCCACCCCAACCCCTGCCACCTCATTTATACTCCAGTGGCCTGTTGCAAAGTTTTGAGGAATGTTATTTTCAGAGCCTGCACCAGAATTCAGGGAGTCCTTGGCACAGGGTTGTTGATGCCAACACCCTCTCTCCAGATGCAGCCAGCAAGACGTTTTTTTCTTCTGCCACTGCTGCCCCAGTAGGGGCCGCCAAGACCCTCACCTAGCGCTCTCACAAGATTCAGCAGGACCTTGCGAGAGCCTGGCCCTCCCACAAGATTCAGCAGGATTCCTTCCCTCCCTGCCAAAGCCAGCTGCGCAAACCCCACCACTGGGTCCACATGCAGAGCAGCGCCCAGAATGCTGTCTGTGAGGTATATGACGGACCCTAAGGCAGGTGTAGGTAAGAGTGGCCCTTCTGGGCTGCAGGGGCCCTCAGGCCTATGCCCAGTGGGGCTGCCCTCTGGCACCAGGCTGGATTATTTTTCTCAACATTGCATTTTATCACACTCGCTAACCCTGGATTTTTCCCCCTAGAGCTGCAGTCAAGATTACAATATGGAGGAACAAGATCTGTCAGGACCCAAAGAAACAGGGGAGAGACTGGAGGAGGTAGGAAGAGGCCATGGCGTTGTCCAAGCGGAGCCCATCCCGAAGCCTGTGACTCAGGCAGCTCCACAAGGCGTGAAACAGGAACTCGACGATGGGCTGCAACAGGGCTGGGAAGTCCAGTGCTCGGAGTTCCTCAACATGTCGCAGTCCCCTCATTCAAGATGGAAAAGCGTACGCCCTCAGTCAGGGCCTAGCGCTAAAGAAGTGCCAGCCTCTGCAACAGGGGTAGCTGAGAGTACGCACTGGTCTAGCCGAGAGTATACAACCCAAACCGTAGCAAGCCCCTGTGAAAAAACCCACATGGCCAACAAAAGTGTGGACTTCCCTGTGAAAGTAAAGGAAGAGGTTCTGGACGAGGAGGCCCTGCGTTCTGAGACGCTGCACCAGCGGTTCAGGCAGTTCTGCTACCGGGAGGCTGAGGGCCCCCGAGAGGCCTTCAACCAGCTCTGGGAGCTTTGCCGTCGGTGGCTGAAGCCCGAGCGACACACCAAGGAGCAGATCCTGGAGCTGCTGATCCTGGAGCAGTTCCTGAGCATCCTTCCTCTGGCGATGCAGAGCTGGGTCCGGGAGAGCGGCCCAGAGACCTGTTCCGAGGCTGTGGCCCTGGCGGAGGATTTTTTAAAGAGGCAGCCAGAGGTTGAGGGGTGCCCACCACGTCTGCCTGCTAAGAGAGCCAGAGAGAGAGGAAGCATCCGGCTGCCTTGGAAAGTCTGTGTCGGGCTGCTTTGCATCTTTTCCAATAGAATCCCGGGGGGGGGGGGGAAGAGTGGTGGAGAGACCATGCATAAGGTCTTCGGGTTAATCCCCAGTCTAGAGGTCGCCATCCTTTTGGGGCCTGTGTGCACATTTTGAGCTTTGAGAAAGTACCATGGGCACCAGTCATAAAATGGCTGCCGCTGGGTGTGTGGCATCACACAAAATGGCTGCTGTGGGATCATAGCATAACACAAAATGGCTGCCACATCTAGAAAAACAGAAAATGAGGGAGGCACGCCCGCCCATCATCAGCCACTCCTGTCAATGGAAAATCAGCCACCACCACACTGGGTCATAGAGAGAGAAACCCTTTGCACCTCTCTGTTCAGAGTGCAAAGTGCAAGGGAGGATGCATGTCCAGTCCTGGCATCCAATAAAATGTGAGCCTGTTTAAGGGGGTAGGTTCAGTGTAGGAGAGACTGAGCTAGTGCAAACAGGAACTGTGCAAGAAGAGTAAATGGCCTCTCGTGCAGTGTGGATTTTTAAGAGCATATTTGCTGAGATGTTGTTGCGCTGCAGCCAACTCAGAAGGGACAGGAAGGGGGGAGGCATGAGTTTCAGGCGCCTCTGCAGCCAGAAGAAGCCAAGCTGGGGATTGTTGTGTCTGAGCAGGATCGTGCGGGAGGGGGGCAGCCTGCTCTCCAGCCAGTTCCCACGAGTAACGCCCTTTCCGAGGAGCTGAGCGCACCGCCCCCAGTTGAGGCAGAGGACTTGTGGGGGGAAGCTTCAGAGTCAGTGCCAGCTCCTCCTTTACCAAGCAGTTCCCAGGAGGATTCCAGCGTGGCACCGCCCCCTGAGCTCGAGCCCGTTGCTCGGGAGCAGGTGTCTTCAGATGAGCTGTTGGATGCGCGTCCCCTGTCTCCTCGTTCCTGTCGCCGCGAGAAACGGACAGGGCAAAGACAGGAATTGCGAAGGAGTCAGAGATTACGTTCGAAAACATTTCCTATATAAGCCTGCCGCTCCCAGTGGGGGGTCGTTGAGTCAACTTCCTTCACATGCTGCAGAGCATGTCTAGAGTATAGTTAGGGACTTTAGTGAGTTAGTGTAGGGTTTCCTATGAAGCGCAATGCCTTTGATGTATCCATTACTCTAATAAAACGAGATTTACTTACACACATACTCCAGCCTCATTCTTTCGGCTCTGGATGGGACAGATGTTCTGCAGGGTCACTGGCACCAGTGGGCACCACATTGGCACCCTCTGCCATAGCCTCTTCAGTTACAGATTCTCAGGTAGTATGGACAGGAAAAGAATCTCTTCCTGAGACCCTGGAGAGCTCCTGCCAGTCAAGAGCTGGACTGATTGGCTGATTCAATATAGAGCAGCAGCTTCTTGTGTTTTGCGTAAGAAAACGGGTAGAGACCTAGCGACCCTCTACATGCTGTTGGACCTCCTTTGTGCCCCAGCCACCATGGTCAATGGTCAGGGATGATGGGAGTTGTAGTCCAGTAGCATCTGGAGTGCTGTGGGTTCTCCTACCTCATGTAGAAAGTCCCAGGTTAAACCCACAGCATCTCTGGTCAAAGGATCTGAGGCAGCAGGGCTGGCAACATCACTTCTCCACCTGAGAATTTGGGAAGGGGCCTAGTTCAGTGGCTGAGCATCTGCCATACATGCAGAAAGTCCCAGGTTCAGTCCCTGGCATCTGCAGGTAGGGCTGGGAATGTCCCATCTGAAACCTTGGAGAATTGCTGCCAGTTAGCATAGAGTAGTTGTCGGGAACCTTTGCCCTGTCAGATGTTGCTGAACTACAACTCCCATAATCCCTGGCCATTGGCTGTGCTTGCTGGAGCTGATGGGAGGTATAGTTCAGCCACATCTGGAGGGCCAAATTTCCTCACACTTGGCAAAGACAACACTGCTAGGTGGACCAATGGTCTGACTCACCAGGAGTCAGCTTCCTATGTGGACAGGAAACCAAACTCCTGTTGCTGTCTCTCTGTGACTGGCTGGGCCTAGGAGTGAAGTTGTTGCTGTCTAGATCCAGGACTGCTTGGGCGACCTTCCTCTTTCAACAAGCCTTTTAACTAGAGACCTTATCCCAGTCTGCATCTGTGTTGGAATTGCTTTTTAAGATTTTTAAAGCATTTTTAAAAATATGTTTTTAAAGATGTTTAGTTTTAATATATTTTAAAGTCTGTTTTTAAGTTGCTTTAGAGTGTTTTTGGTGTTTTTGTTTGCTGCCTTGGGTTCCTACTGGGAGGAAGGGTGGGCTACAAAATAATAACAATAATAATAATAATGAAACAAACTTCACCAGGATCTCTGGCCTTCACACACACATACAAACACCCCGCAAGGTTCGCTTTGTGTCTTAAAATTGTCCTCCCATTTCCATTCCAGATGTCAGCATCTTTAGAAGACATGGCTACTAACTCCACAACACTGGAGCAAGATCCATCAGATGTGGTGAAGCTGCAGTTTTCCACAGATGCCAAGCAAGGAGGTGGTAGGGAGGCCATCTTGCTGGGTGAGTGTTTGAGCCTGAAGCAGATATTGTTGTTGTTAAGACTTCCTGTGTACTAATAGCGAGCTCCTTCTCCAAGGTCCCATCTGCACTATACATTGAAAGCACTCTTATTCCACTGTAAACAATTGTGGCTTCCCACAAAGAATCCTGGAAATTTTAGTTTGTGAAGGGTGCTGACAGTTGTTACTAGACCCCTCTTCCCCTCACAGAGCTACCATTCCCAGAGTTCCATGGAAAGAGAGATTGATTGTTAAACCACTCTGGGAATGGTAGCTCTGTGAGGGTAAGAGGGGTCTCCTAACAGCTCTCAGCACTCTTAACAAACTACAGTTCCCAGGATTCTTTATGGGAAGCCACAACTGTTAAAATGGGAGAATAGTGCTTAAAGTATAAGATGCAGAAGTAGCCCAAGTGTGGATTCTGATGTAGCCAAAATGTCACTACCCATGCATAAGAAGGATGTATCAGTAGGCTAGGAGGAACTCCAAGGTTTGCAGAGTACCAATATATAGAGACAGAGACAGACAGAAAACCTGACTGGGGCAAGAGGATGTCACAAGCCTGAAATGAAATGGTGAATTTGATAATCTTGCATTCATACAATGTGGAAGCAAGCAGAAGGTCAATTATATTGCCTGAGGTCAAGATTTTCACAAAATCTGTAGAGCAATGAACCAGCTGTGAGCCATTGAGGGTGACTGGTATTTTGGATTTCTGTTTGCAGAGGCTGCAGTGTGGCCTTGAGATGAGAACAGTCTGTGATATGAAAGACTTAGGACAGATCCACACCATACATTTAAATTAGATCCAGTGCACATTAAACCACATGACTTCCCCCAAAGAATTCTGGGAACTATGATTTTCCCCTCAGAGAGCTACAAATTCCCAGCACCCTTAACCAGGGCCGGTCCCAAAGGGCGGCCAGGTTGGGTCCTGGCTGAGGACCCCTGGAGCCACAGAAGCCCCTGAAGGCCTCTTGGTAGGATGGGGGAGGAGCAGCATTCCTCTTCCACGATGCATGGCAGAGAGTAGTTGCCGCGGATCACAGAAAGGGAATTTCTTCCGCCCGCCCGTCTCTCCTATCTTTTGATGCTGCACGGGATGCGTGCGCAGGACTGCCATTAACCAAGATGGCAGCCGAGGTTTCCCTCAGGGGTGAAGCCTCCGGCACTATCTTGATTGATGGCAGTGATGCGCGGGCATAGGAGCCCGTGCAGCCGCAAAAGACAGACGAGACGGAGCCAGTGAATGGGCAGGCAGAAGAAGCTCCCTCTCTGCGAGAGACAGGTAGGTGTGCCTGCATGTGTGCACGCGCGTGCGTGAGTGTGCACGCACGCACACCAGAGCCCAGGGCAAGCTGGTGCCCAAGGGCCCTGGCATGTCTGGAGCCGGCCCTGCCCGTAATCAACTACAGGTCCCATGATTCTTTGGGGAAGTCATGTGCTTTGAATGTGTGCTGGATATGCTTTAAATGTATGATGTGACTGCAGCCAGAAAAGCATGAGGTTGGAACTGAGCTGACATGGCATACAGATTTTGGCTTGAGCTGGGAGTTGCTGGCTGCCTGTCTGCCTGTTATGGAGTGACAGAGGAGACAGACTGGGGAATATTTGATTAGAGAGAGGACTGAACTTTTTATATAATAGCTGCCTCATGATCTTTTTTATTATTCCTGTCACTCACCAATATATTTTTGTTATATTATTACAGGTGTGGCCCTTCAGAAGTTCTTGTTATTACATTTATTGCCCACCCTTCACATCTAGGTCCCACTTGGTTACAGAAATTTAAAATACAGTATTAAAAACCATTAAAATACATTATGTTGCTGAAATACAACTCCCATCAGCCCCAACAAGCATAGCCAATGGCCAGGGATTATGGGAGTTGCAATTCAGTAACATCTGGAGAGCCACAGGTTCCCTACACCTGCCTTATATAACACCTGCCTTATATAAATGGTAACTATTATTGCCTTACTAAGGGCATTTTTGATTACCCTGCCTTTGAGGAGCTACGGGTGCTTCTTCCCCCACTCTTTTAAAAACTACTCACAACAACACTGTAAGGTAGATCAGGCTGAGAGATAAGGACTAGCCCAAAGTCTCCCCATAAGCATCATGATGATTTGGACTTAGATCTCCCCAGCCTTGATCCAACACTCTTAAGAACTGTACCATATTGGCTCTGGCTGTGCTTGCTGGGGCTGATGGGAGTCTCAGTCCAAAACATCTGGAGGGTACATGGTCGAGGAAGGCTGCTTTATTATGATGGGTGATGACTCATGAGACTCCGTTTTATTCCACCAGGTGATGATCAAGTGAGGAAAAAAGAGGAGGGAGATCTGCAGCTAGAAAGACTCGTGCCAGTGGAGCTCAATGAGACATTGTTGGGAAGAGCCAAAGGGAATATCTTCCCGTTTCATGATGAAGAAGAGGTGGTGCCTGAGTGTCAGCCAGAACCAGGAAGTCTCCAGGAAAACCATCCAGGGAAGGAAGCAGAGAAGGTTTTGCTTTGTGAAGAAGGTGACAGAAGTTTACACAAAAGTACAGCTAACAAAGGGACCCTCAAGAGCAAAAAGACATGCACTGAGTGTGGAAATCTCTGTGAGGTCTTTGACCTTCCTAGGAACCAGAACGCTCAAACAGAGGAAGAGTTTTACATATGCCCCCGGTGCGGGAAGACCTTCAAGAACGGAGCATCCCTCGTTCCAAAGCAGGGGACTTCAGTAGCTGGAGCAAAACCCTATCCGTGCTCCGAGTGCAGCAAAAGCTTCGGCACAAAGGCTGCCCTTCTGAAGCACAAGGGGACCCACACAGGAGAAAAGCCCTATGTGTGCTCCGAGTGTGGGAAATGCTTCACCACCAGCTCCAATCTGATTTACCACAATATAGTACACACAGGCGAGAAGCCGCACAAGTGCTCAGAGTGCGGCAAGAGCTTCCATTGGAAATCGTCCTTGATTACACACGAGAGAACCCACACAGGGGAGAAACCATACGAGTGCCCCGAGTGCGGGAAGAGCTTTGGCAACAGCTCCCAACTTCTGCGGCACAAACGGGTACACACAGGAGAGAAGCCGTACCATTGCTCCGAGTGCGGCAGGAGCTTCAACCAGATTGCTTCCCTCATTGCACACAAGAGGATCCACACAGGAGAGAAACCTTATGAGTGCTCGGAGTGCGGGAAAGGTTTTGGCACCAGAACAAACCTGATGATGCATAAAAGGGTACACACAGGAGAGAGGCCATACAAATGCTCCTATTGTGGGCAGAGCTTCAGCCAGCGAACACACCTGATCATCCATGAGAGGACCCACACGGGGGAGAAACCCTACACATGCTCCGAGTGTGGGAAAAGCTTCAACGCAAAAGCACCCCTCATCACACACAAGAGGACCCACACGGGGGAGAACCTTTATCAGTGCTTCCAGTGTGGGAAAAGCTTCAGCACGAGTTCCAACCTCCTGAATCATAACATCATCCACACAGGGGAGAAGCCGCACAAGTGCTCTGACTGTGGCAAATGCTTCAACCGGAAATCGTCCCTCATTACCCACCAGAGAACCCACACAGGGGAGAAACCCTATGCCTGCTTTGAGTGTGGGAAGTGTTTCATTTCAAGCTCGGACCTCACGAAACACAAAAAAGTCCACAGAGGGAAGCGCTCGGGTGCTGCGGAGAGCTTTATGTATAGCCCAGCAATTGCAGAACCCAGTAGTGTTCAACCAGGAGGGCAGAAATGTTAGGACCAAATTAAGAGGTGATGGTTGGCAGACCCATCTCATTTAAGTATGGGCCTGCCCCGGTCTCATAAAAGTGAGAACCAGAGGTTCCGATTTTAATACATTAAAAAAAAAAGCAAATGAGCGGAGGAGCACTGGTGTTCTCAAACCTTCCCTCAGGCCCATGGTTTACCTCTCTGTAGTCTGTCCCTCGGTCAGTGGTGGCTGGTGCTTGCTGGGACTGGTAAGGCAGAATGTAGGGAGACCAACAGTAGGTGGAGCCAGAGCAAACAACAGGCGGAGCCAGCCAGTTCTGGTTTTATCTCCACTCTCTTCCCTGCTGATTTGTACAAGGCCAACACTGAGGCTAAGGAGGAGGAAATGGCACCGTCTGGCCTGGATGTAATTAGGAAGACCAGTAGGTGGGGGCTGGCTGAGGGCAGAATGAGGTTGTTGGGGCAGCACCCCATATGCCCTAATCAACTAGCCTCCATTGTCCCTGCTGTGTCTCTTCCCTTAGTTGTGCATCTGTAGGGAGACATGAACTCACCTAGGAGAAAAGTGTCTGGGGTACAAGCTGTGGGGAAGTAAGCCACAGGGAGGAGAAGCTTTTCAGAGCCTGAGAGGCACATGAGTGGAAGGTTCTAAACCCTCCCCCCTTCCTGCTCATCACTTCACAATCTGCAACCCACCCCCCAAAGTTTTTTCCTTAGCTAGGCTCCAATACTTGAAGTGAACCCATCTGAGGGAAAAGCATCGGGGGGGGGGAAGACTTTAGGAGGTAAACCACAAATGGGTTTAGAACCTCCTGCCCCTTTTGGTCTTCAAGCTGGACCATCCTGCCCAGTTCTTAGTAAATTGACATGGGCAGACCAGGTTAAGTTAGCCTTTGCCAACCTGGTGCCCTCCAGATGTTTTCGACTACAACTTCCAGCATCTGTAGGGCATTAGGTTGGTCAAGGCTGACTTAAAGAGGTAGGTCTGCTGCCCTCCTGTCTAATGTGGGCCTTAGAAATAGAGGTTGATAAACAAAATCCCTTAATGACTGGACTTCATTTGCATGGGAAACTTGGTGTAGGCCTGAAGGGTGCTCACAATTGTAGAAAAGTTGTAGACTGAACCCATTTGAAAAAATGTAGAGCTGGGCAAAAGGCCCCCATCTCTTTCAGGGTCAGCTCCATTTGCAGATAAAATGGGAAGGTATTTTGTTGACTTTTGAGAAAATGGGGTGACTTGGGCGGGAGTTAAATGTACGGGAGGTCATCAGAGCCCTCTTAGGTTGGCGGCCACCATTTAAATTTCCCAGAGTGCCCCGTACTGAGGCAGAAGTTGTTGGACTCCAGTTCCCATCATCCCTCGCCATTGGCCATGCTGGCTGCTGGGAGTTGGAGTCCAACAATACTTGGAGAGCCACGGCTTCCCTATCCCTACACTAGAGAATCGGGTGCCAGTTTCTGAAGGTATCGCTGCTTCACTTGGTGTTTCCATGTTTTAAGGACGCACTAGAAGAAAACAAATATAGGCACTCTCAACTCTGGATGTCAGCATCTGGAAATTTGAGCTTTGGAGTCTGAAATATGTGTTCATGGCTGGTGCCTCAAAATAAAGTAAAATGCATTGCAGGCACCAATTCCTTGTGCATCATTTAGCACCAACATTTTTGTAGCAATGTGGATGAATTTTATGCGGGGGGTGTGCTATTCCACTGTAGTGGAGAGCAAAATTTCAGATTTCTTCATGTTTTTAATGTAGCTATTTAATACATATATTTCTTTTTTGACCAAGGCAAGGGGCTGTGAGCTAGTGGGCTGGGATTAGCTAGGAGGGTCATGTGTATGTATTAGTAGTAGGTTTTTAAGTTAAATCTTTTGTTTTCCCTTAAAATATTTCAGCTTGTTGCCTTCCATGCACTGTCTGTCTTTGGGGTGCTATTGGTCAGTTGCTATTATGGGTGGGCCTGCTTTATGGCTCTATGCACATTTAATGCATTTAAGGTTGGTGCACCCTCTTCTCTTTAAGGCATAACTGTTTGTTACACATTTCCTCATCACTCTTTTTATAGTTTCCTCATTATTATGTCTCCTGAAGTCTTGTGACTCATCCAGCATTGGGGGGAAGGGGATAACTGCGGCTTACGTTTTGTGATGTACTTATTAAATGGCGAGATGTTTGGTCACTCCTGGAGTTTTTAGACCCATTATTTAGACGATTCGCTGTGAAAAATCTGTAAATAAATAAAATTATGGAGAACTGTGGATTTAATTTTTTAAAAACAATACCCGCACATACAAAATTATTATGTCAGAAAAAAAGGTTCTCCCTGAAATGTTAGTTTTCTAAGTGCAGGGACTCTCTTCAGGGAGTGCATTCAGTCATGCCTCTGAAGCAGTACAGCTCTGACACAGTTTGATCCCTTATTGGTGAGAACCAGGCCCAAGATGCTCAATATAGAAAGGGAAAGGTTTGTGAAAATGATTTATGCTTGCTTTTCCCATTTCTGGAAGAACATATCACACAAACCAGAAAGAAGGTGCCACAAGAATGCACTTGAGGTGATGCACAAGGGGCAGCTTATAATGTAACTTGTAATGACAACGGTTACCTCCACGCTGTACATTTAAAGCACTTTTACACCACTTTAACTGGGGGGAAATGTGTGGTGTGGACATGACCTATGATTATGAATTTCTACTCTACCATTCTAGTCCACACACATCACTCAGGGCACCTTAGAACAATTAAAAATAACAATTATCCTAAAAATACAAGATCAAATAAAATATGGTTTTGGAGGGAGGCAGAACAAATGCAAACAAACTTTAGATCAGGGATGGTCAATGTGGTGCCCTCTAACCATTGTGGGCCTACAGTCTGGCTGGGGCTGTTGGGGGTCCAACAACAGCTGGAGGGCACTACATTGGTGCCCCCTGCTTTAAATAAAACCATGATCTGTCCAGCAAGGCAAAAACCTGCCAGAATTTTTAAAAAACGTCTTTACTAACCAGTGGAAAATGGATAAGGAGGTGGCTACAAGAACTTCACAGGACAAGATGTTCCACAGTTTGGGGGTGGCCACCAAAAAAGCTTTTACGGGTGACGGAGGGACCAATGCTGGCTCAGTTCGAGGGGCCTGTGGCTCACCAGGGTCGGGCACATTTGTGCAATTATTTATAATTATTCTATATCCCTTTTCAGGATACACATCCTTCAAAGCAGATATGAGTCCTGCTAGGCACTTCCAGGACAAGATCTTATGCATCCACCAGGACTTAGACTCCAATATTACAGCAGTTGAACCTAATGAGGCATCCAGAACACAGTCTTGTCCTCATTTATTGGATGAGTTCCAATTGGTGCAGCTTGAGGAAGTTGACAAGGTGCTTGGACTGGTGCGTGCGACCACTTCTGCTCTGGATCCTTGCCCCTCTTGGCTGGTAAAATCTAGCAGGGATGGAACAGCCGGCTGGGCCAGGGAAGTGATAAATGCCTCCTTACGAGAGGGAGTGGTCCCCAGCTGCCTGAAAGAGGCGGCTGTTAGACCACTTCTAAAGAAGTCTTCCTTGGATCCAGAAAACCTAAATAACTATAGGCCGGTAGCGAATGTTTCATTCCTGGGCAAGGTCTTCGAGCGGGTGGTTGCTAACCAGCTCCAGACACTCTTGGATGAAACCGATTATCTAGATCCATTTCAATCTGGTTTCAGGCCCGGTTTTGGTACTGAGACAGCCTTGGTTGCCCTGTATGATGACCTATGTCTGGAGAGGGATGGGGGGAGTGTAACCCTGTTGATTCTCCTTGATCTCTCAGCTGCTTTTGATACCATCGACCATGGTATCCTTCTGGAGCGACTTATGGAGTTGGGCATTGGAGGTACTGCCTGGCAGTGGCTCCGCTCCTACTTGGTAGGTTGGCTCCAGAAGGTAGTGCTTGGGGAGCATTGCTCGATACCCTGGGTTCTCCAGTATGGGGACCCACAGGGGTCAGTTCTGTCCCCCATGCTCTTTAACATCTACATGAAGCCGCTGGGGGCGGTCATCAGGAGTTTTGGAGTGCGTAGTCATCAGTATGCTGATGACACGCAGCTCTACTTCTCCTTTTCATCTTCTTCAGGTGAGGCTGTCAATGTATTGAACCGTTGCCTGGCCACAATAATGGACTGGATGAGAGCTAATAAATTGAAACTCAATCCAGACAAGACTGAGATGCTGTTAGTGAGCGATTTCTCTTATCAGATGGTGGATACTCAACCTGTCCTGGACGGGGTTACACTCCCCCTGAAGGAGCAGGTTCGTAGTCTGGGAGTTCTTTTAGATCCTTCATTGTCACTTGAGGCCCAGGTAGCCTCGGTGGCATGAAGTGCGTTCTATCAACTTCGGTTGGTAGCTCAGCTACGTCCCTATCTGGGCAGCGATGACCTCTTCAGTTATCCACACTCTGGTAACCTCAAGACTGGACTACTGCAATGCGCTCTACGTGGGGCTACCTTTGAAGACGGTTCGGAAACTGCAGCTCGTGCAAAACGCTGCGGCCCGATTGTTGACTAGGACCAAACGATCCGAACATATAACACCTGTTCTGGCCCGTTTGCACTGGCTGCCTATATGTTTCCGGGCCAGATTCAAAGTGTTGGTCTTGACCTATAAAGCCTTACACGGCGCAGGTCCACAATACCTGATGGAACGCCTCTCCCGATATGAACCTACCCGTACACTGCGTGCAACATCGAAGGCCCTCCTCCGGGTCCCGACTCATAGAGAGGCTCAGAGGATGACGACAAGATCTAGGGCCTTCTCAGTGGTGGCCCCCGAACTATGGAACAGTCTATCTGACGAGGTGCGCCTGGTGCCAACATTGCTTTCTTTTTGGCGCCGGGTTAAAACGTACCTCTTTTCCCAGGCATTTTAATATATTTTAGTATATTTATAACACTCTGGTATACTAAATTAATTGTGTAATATGTTTTTAGCTTTGAGAATTGTTATTATGTGTGTGGTAATTATTATGTGATTTTATCTTACTGTATTTTTATATTTATGTTGTTCACCGCCCAGAGAGCCGTTGGCTGTGGGCGGTATAGAAACTGAATAAATAATAATAATAATAATAATCTAACAGGTCAGGCACAGGTCGGAGGCTTAGAATGGCCCCTCACCAACCTGGCCACACTGCGATTCACACCCTCCCTACCAGACCCCCCCCCCCGGAGGTCTTTTGAAAGCAGTCGGAGGTCTTTCAACAGTAGTTAAGCTCATCTTCCTTCCACAGAGACTACCTGCTATTTTAAGCAACCCAGAATGTAATACCCCAGCCTTATAATTAAAACAATTAGCCCATGTAGAAGGATACCTGCCCTGGATGTGTATGGGGGCTGTTACTGAGCTCAATTGTGTGTGTGGGGGGCAATCTGTATGTATGTTGAACAACCAATATACAAGTAGAAAGATGCTCTCCATGCTAAAAATGCAGATTTGTGAGGGGCTTATAGCTCATTCATTAGAGCACTGTTCTTTAACCTTGGTTCCCAAGATGTTGTTGGATTACAACTCCCATCATCCCGAGACAGCATGGTCAGTGGTCAGGGAGTTGTAGTCAGTCATCATCTGGGGACCCAAGACTGAAGAACAGTGCATTAGAGAACATGCTTCATGTACAGGAGAGTAATTCTGTTTCCTATCCCCTTTTAAACCATCCAAGTTGGTGGGCATCACTACATGGGGCAGAAAATTCCCTATGTGCTGTGTAAAGATACCCTTCCTTTTTTCTGTCCTGAGTCAGCTAAAATGAATGGCCTCAGGTTGACACATCACTGAGAGAGCGAGGACAAACATCTTTTTAACCACTTTTGTCACACAATGCTTAATTTTATATGTTTCTGTCATATCCCTGGCCAGCCCTTACCTTTCCCCCCCTGTACTAAAAAGCCCCATACTTTGTTCCTCCAGCCCCCTGATCACATGGGCTGATGTTTTTTGCCTGTGTACAGTATTTCCTTTTGGATATACAACCGCCATCACTGTGCACCAAGGGTCAGCCACCAGTATCTCCTGCGGCACCCGCAAAAGGTCTCGGTAAACATCCCCTCAAAAATCCACAATGCAACAAATGTGTTCCTGCCTCTGTCTGCTCTTTTAGATGTGGCATCCATTTTGTGTTATGCCACACCTCGTATGGCAGCCATTTTGTGACTGGCACCCATGGCACTTCCTCAAAATTCCACATGTGCCCACTGGTCCAAAAAGGTTGGCAATCCCAGCACCACTGATAAAGGCATTATAATATTAGCAGGCCGGCATTGATGACAGCTGCTGCTCCTTCTCCATCAGGGATGGGGAAATCAGATGCTGTTGACCTTCTAACCCCATCTTCCCTGGCCATTGGCAATGCTGGCTGGGGCTGATGGGAGTTGGAGTTCAACAATACCTGGAGGGCCACAAATCCCCCCTTCTCCTTGATGGTGTCACTTTCCCTATGCTCAGGAAAGAGCAGGCAGCAGAAGAGGCAATCAATCCAAGGACTACTGTAGTACTAATGGTGTTAGGGGCTCCAGTCAGGGTTGGGAGAGGGTCCTCTGGTGAGCACTGGGATTCAGCTGCTGGCCACTGACATTGGTCCTTCTTCTAAAGGATGCAAGGGTTGTATCCTATTATATTTGTCCTACTCAGAGCAGTTATATTGCAATCATGAACATGACTAACTTGGGCCCATCAAGTCAAAATGTGTCCACTCCAGTTGTTGCCAACCTCGTGGTCTCCCTGATGGGAGTTGTAATCCAAAACACTGGGAGAGCGCCAAGTTGGCAAAGCCTAGACTACTCTACACTATCTCCGTTCATGTCTCATAAAGCCAGCCATCATTTATTTGTTTATTTTATATGTCATTAAAAAATACACTTATAAACAAACAATGAAACCACATATAAGAGCTGTGCTACAATCACGGGGCACTTAATTGTTCAGTTATCTACTCTGGAGGCATAAATCACAGCAATAGATAAGTTTAGATCAAGGATAGAAAACCTTCAGCTGTTGTGGTGGACTCTCTCATCCTTGACCACTGGGCCATGCTGGCTGGGGCTGATGGGAGTTGGAGTCCAACAACAGCTGGCCCAGCCCTGTTTTTGATCACAGGGTCTATCCTGTGGGGGTACACAACCTTTTTACCTTGTGCACTGTACTACATTACAGGGGCCAGACATTATTACCCATTTTTAATTTTGTTTAGTAGAAAAAGAAGGCCAAACAAGGGATGGATTGGTTCCATAAAGTAAGCCACAGACCTTAACTTACAAGATCTGAACAGGGTGGTTTATAACAGATGCTATTGGAGGTCGCTGATTCATAGGGTCTCCATAAGACATAATCAACTTGAAGGCACACAAAACATCCACATACACAAGGGGTCTGACCCCTCTCCACTCCCTCCCTGCACTACATAAACCCAAAATGAGTCTAGAAGGCATCAGATTTTTTGTTCAAAACATGCAAACAGTAATAGCTAAGGGGAGGGGGCTGATAATTATCAGTCTCACCGCTGGAGTGAAGGGGAAACTTAACCCTTTCCCCTCCTGCCGTGTCCCTGATAATTATTAACCCCCTTCAGATGATGCTATTTGGATTTATGTTATATTATTTTTTTATCACTCTTGTTCAGGGTTATCATACTTAGTTAAAACAAACATTAAGAAAAACAGAAAAAGTTGAAAATATTACATTTGTACTGTGATATGACATTATAACAGGGATAGAGAACCCCCAGGCCCCAGGGTTCAAATGTAAGCCTCCTGGACTCTGTATTTGAATTCTCTCTAAGCCATGCCCCTCAGTGGCCCTCCTTGAGTGCTTTTGCCTAGTTGGACTGTCAATGTATCTACCATAGAAAGATAAGAGTAAAGGGCTACAGCTATTGCACTTTTGCCTCTGGCCCCACCCACTATTCACATGCCCCCAGAAAGTTGCCCATGAAGGATGTGGCCCTTCAACTGGAAAACGTTCCTCACGCCCGCATTACAACATCACAAATTGTTTTAGATCTTATTAGGAATTCCTCATACAAAATTCTTTGCCATTTTAAAAAATGCATATTAAATGCAGGAAAGACATTTAACATGTCCAGTTCAGACCTAACTTTAGCGTGCAGTCCAAACACCTACAAAAAATGTTATTGCTGAATGCTATTATTTTATGATCAAAAAGGTTTTCTTCCCTCTTTTTATTTAAAGAGTCTGTTCCTGAAGAGTTCACACATTTAAGGGCTCTCTTTCTGGCAGTGTTTTTTTCTTTTATGTTTCCCCAGATCAGATTTAGAAATGAAGCGTTTCCCACACTCGGAGCACTCATAGGGCTTCTCACCCGTGTGGGTCCTTTCATGCCTGATAAGGGATGCTTTCTCAATGAATCTTTTCTCGCAGGTGGAACATTGGTATGGCTTCTCCCCTGTGTGGGTTCTCTGATGTTTAATAAGGTTTGCTTTCTGGCTGAAGCTTTTGTCGCAGTCTATGCACTGGTGGGGCTTCTCCCCTGTGTGAATCCTCTCATGCCTGGTGAGATGGCAACGCCGGGAGAGCAATTTACCACAGTGCGAGCACTTATACTGTTCCTCTCTCGTGTGGACAGCTTTCTCGTGGACAGCGAGGCTTGACTTTTGACAGAACCCTTTCCTGCAGTGTGAGCACTTATATGGTTTCTCTCCCATGTGCCCTACTTTGTGCTTCCTGAGATCAGAGCTGCAAAAGAAGCTCTTGGCACACTCTGAGCACTTGTAGGGCCGCTCCCCGAGATGCATCCTCTCATGGCGATTGAGGGATGCTTTCTCGCCGAAGTCCTTTCCACATCTCAAACACTTGTACGGCTTCTCTCCCGTATGGGTCCTCTCATGTGTGATGAGATTGGTTTTCTGGGCGAAGCTCTTCCCGCACTCCAAGCACTTGTACGGTTTCTCCCCTGTGTGGGTTTGCTCGTGCCTCAGGAGGTGGCAACGCCGAGACAGAGACAGCCCGCACTGTGAGCACTTGTAAGGCTTCTCGCCTGTGTGGATTCTCTGGTGAGAGACAAGGCGTGATTTCTGACTGAAGCTGCCCTTGCACTGTGAACACTGATATGGCTTCTCACTGGTGTGAATCCTCTTGTGGCTTGCAAGGTGAAGGGAGGAATGGAAGCTTCCCCCACACTCGGCACATTCGTGTGGGTTTGCCCCTGTGTGGGTTCGCTCGTGTTTAATGAGGTGTGTTTTCTCTCGAAAATGTTCCCAACAGTATTTGCAGCTATATATTTTTCTTCCCAGCAGCGTTCTTTGATCCTCAAGGATGCCACCATTCCAAGAGAGGTTTTTCTTATCGTCAGCATCTGGCTTTTCTCTCTTACCCTCACACATTCCGTCTTGAGAAGTGATATCACGCAAGCCTCTGTCACCTTCTATGCTCAGAGTAGTTTCTTTTGGGGTCTTCCTTGGGCAACTTTCTGCTCCCTGCACACTTTCAGGTGTTTCAAGAACTTGCAAAGTTTCCCCTTGGACTTTTTCTAGTGATATCGCTCTATCCTTTGGGACAAGTCCTTTTGGGGAAAGGGGCTTCTTGTGCCCATTACCTGATGAAACAAACAGAATGAAACATGAAACGAGAATCATGTCTTGAGTTATTTAAAGCTAACCCCCAGCCCAGGGGCCTGATATGATTCCTCCCCCCCCCAAGAAAAATGTTCTGACCCCTCAAGATCCCAGCGATACTGGCAGTGGTGGCAAAAAGGAGGGGAAATTATAAAGCAGACATGGCATTGGAGTGAGCAGAGGTTTAAATTCCTCTGCCCACCCCGGTACCCTGATGGGGATGCAAACTGCCCCTTTCCCAATCTTCAGATCAGTTGATGAAAGGGGAGGGGGAATAGTTCCCTTACTCAGCTGAGGGGGGGGACTATGTGCCTGTGTATATGTGGGGGGAGAAACAGCAATGGTGCCGCCCACCTTTGGCTACACCCAACAGTGGCATGCTGCCCCTAGAGGGTTGGTCAGTGGTGAATGCAGCCCTTGGAACAAAAAAGATTAGTAACTCCTGATTTAAAGCATTTTTACTCTGTCATTCTGCTGAAAAAGGCTCACAGAACAGCTTACAAATATCAGGTTCAGCCCTCAGGCCTACCACCGAAATGGCACGACATAAAAGGAAATAGGGAGGATGGAGGAGGAGGCGAAAAGCACAAGGTTGAAGCCTTGTTTAGATGTCTAGGTTTTGTCTTTGTTTCATTGCCAAAGATTATAATTTCTCCTACTTCTTTACTGCTTCTGCTGTTGTTTTTGTGCAAGTTCTTGTTGGTATTTGAGGGTGCTGGCTTTCACGTTATTTTAATGTCAAGTTTCATCAGGCAAAGTGGGCTGGTGTCCACGAAAGCTTACACCATATCACATTTGTTAGACATTAAGGTGCCACAAGACTCGGTGTGTGTGTGTTCATTGTTATTTCAACATTACTGTAAGTCTTGTACATTTTGAATTGAAAATGTGGCACAATTTTTTTAATACTGATACTTCAGTAGTCATTACTATAGCCAAATACTTTTTTTAAAGTGACAATATGAATACGATGACATAATTTTCCTAAGGCTGCCGTCCTGTGCACACTTGCTAGGAAGTCAATCCCCTTGAAGGCACTGGGTCATACTGTCTGAGAGGCTGGTTGCACAGCTGCAGTCCCAGGCAAAGGAACATAGGAGGCTGTCTCACACCTAGTGAAACCTTTGGTCCATCCAGCACAGTGTTGTCTACACAGACTGGTAACAGCTCTCCAGAGTTTCAGGAAAGGGGTTTTTCCCAGCTGCCTTACCTGGAGATGCCGGGAATTGAACCTTGGACCTTCTGTGTGCAAGGCAGATGCTCTACCGTTGAGCTACAGCCCTTTCCCAAATGCTTCTACAGAAGTATGGAGAAGAAGAGAGAGTTACAAACTTGTACCAGCCAGATTTGTGGGGGTGGAAACATCCCAAGTGGATGTGAACATGGATCTGAGCATCGAGCAGGGTGACAGCCTAGATGCTACACACAAGGTCCCTTTGAATTCCAAAAGGCTATGAGTCCAGAAATTTTTCAATGACTCCATCAGCCAGGATGAACTTAAATTTTTTCTACAGTTACATATCACCTTTGTGATTTAAAGTAACAGCTGATGACCCAATAGAAATCAATAAATGTAGAAACCAGAGGATTAAGAACAGCCCCCAAAGCAACCACTTTAACCCCACAGGTGCCCAAAGCAATTCATTTTGCTGGGAATCACAAGATGGGAGAATGCTGTTGAACTCGGGTCCTGCACTCAACACCAGGCAAGAACTCAACTTAGAATATGGTACCAGCATCACTTAGCTTCAGTGAATGAAACTCTTCTGAGCATTCCATCCTCAAAGCTCTATAAGTGCCACCCTGGAAAACAGCATCATTACAGTTTTGTCAGAACAGCTAATGAGGACAGAAGCAAAAACATTTTGACACGCACACACACAGGAGGATTGTAATCAGCAAGGTCAGAGAGAAATGAAATGGAAGCAGTACAGATTGTGACAATTCAGTTAGAGCCAGAACAAGGTTTGGCAGAAAGGTGAATTTTGGGAATGGCCATAGCTCAGAGGTAGAGGATCTTCATTTGCATGCAGAAGACTGCAGGTTCCATCCCCAGCATCTCTAGGAAGGGCTGGGAGTGTCCCTTGTCTGAAAACCTGGAGAGCTGCTGCCAGTCAGTGTGGATAATACCAAACATCCTATGCCCACCTTTGTCCTTACCTAACAAACCAGCCTCCCCATCACCCTCTTCAGCTTCCAGGCAGAACTGCATTTGCACCATGCCTGATGGATCCTGTTCCAGTTTAGGCTCCAAGACCTGGAAAAAGAAGCCAGCAACACATTCAGAGCAGAAGAACATCAGAAACATCTTGGAGGCTCAGGCCTGAGGTCCATGCAGCCCAGCATCCTATTGGGGCAAACCAGACACCTCCAGGAAACCACACAAACAGGATACAAAGACAATAGTCCTTTCCCTGGTTTGCTCCACCCGCATCTGGTATTCAGATAGTATACTGCCTCTGAACGTGGAGGCTCCATTTAGCTACCTCGGCTAATAGCGAGTGGAACCTGCAACAAAATGTTGCAGTGTTCAGGTGCCCTTTTCCAGGATACTCCATTCCATTCCCCCTCCCACCTGGATTTCTGTTTCCCCTTCCAGATGTCAGTGAGCATTCTGTGGCCACTGAGCATACTCAGCCCTTTTTGGATATTGCACCCACCAAATCCTTCTTGCAGTTCTGCAAAACTTCAGGTTGCCCCAAACCTGCTAATACCTCCCTCTTGCATGTGGGTGGTGCCATTTTGTCTGTATTTATTTATTAAATTTATCCCCTGTCCTTCCTCCCAAAAGGAGCCCTGGGCGATATCAGCCAGGGGTGATGAACCTCAGGCCCAGGGCACAAATGCAGCCCTCTGGGCCTCTCTGTCTGACCCTCAGAATTCTCCCTAGTCCACCCCCCTCTCTCCCCACCCTCAACCTTTCCTGTTTTTGTCTTCATGCTCAGAAAACCTTTGTATGAAATCCTGGATAGCGGCTGCCAGTCAGATCATGCAGACCATACTGAGCTAGATGGGCCAACAGCCTGACTCAGTCTAGGGCAGCTCCCTATCTTCCTCCCACCCTTTCAAGGAGGATGCGGCACTTTTACCTTTCCACTCTGCCTCTGCAAGAAGCCCTCTGCCAGGGCCACCGCCTGGGCGCAGGTCTCCGGACCACGATCTCTGACCCAGTCCTGCATTTTCTGCGGCAGAACGGTCAGGAACTGCTCCAAGATCACCAGCTCCAGGACCTGCTCCTTGGTGCGTCGCTCTGGCTTCAGCCACTGATGGCAAAGTCGCCAGAGCTGCTTGCAAACCTCTCGGGGGCCCTCGGCCTCTCGGTAGCGGAACTGCCTGAAGCGCCGGCACCACAGCTCCAAGCGGATGGCATCCTCATCTGGCATCTCGTCTTTCACTCTCACCGAAGCACCCTGGCTTCCGTGAGTCCCAGGAGCTTCTCCGGCGAGGCTTGGCAAGTGTTGGGTCGCACGTTCCCCTACAGACCACCAATTGGCATCAGCTCCTGCCTTGAAGGGGGCCTGAAATGCCTTCGTGTCTGGAGACCTGGGCAGCTTTGGATCCTTCCAACCCAAGTTGGGAGACTGCAGCGTTCGCAGAACCTCTTGCCATTGCATCTCCCAGGTCTCTTGCAGCTCCTCAGCTGGCTCCTCTTTCACAGTGACCCCAGCCAGAAACTCCCCAATATGTCCAACTTGGACAACATGTGGCTCTCCTCCTCCTTGGGCCTCAAGCCCTTCTGCCGATTCAGGCTCTGCCGTGTCCCACTCCTTCATTGCTAGCCTGGAATGGAGGGGGGAGAGATCAGTGTGTTTGTAAGTGCTAAGACAGGGATGGGTAACATAAGAAGACAGGAAAAGATGTGCTGGATCAGTGGCCCATCTAGTCCAGCATTCTGTTCTCAAAAGTGGCCAACCAGATGCTGGTGGGAAGCCCACAAGCAGGACCTGAGCACAACAGCACTCTCCCCTCCTGCGGTTTCCAGCAACGGGAATTCAGAGGCATATTGGCTTCAACAGTACAGACAGAATATAGCCATTGTGGCTAGTAGCCATAGATAGCCTTATCCTCCATGCATATGTCTAATCTTCTTTCCAAGCCATCCAAATTAGTGGCCCTCACTTCTTCCTTTTTCAGGCTAAGGGCCACATCTCCTTTTTGGCAACATCCCAGGGGCCACGTGCCAGTGATGGGCAGAGCCAGAAACAAAAGTGGGCGGAACAATGAAATTAAATGTTACCTTTGTACACTAGGCTAGTTTCTATACAAACTCACCCACCCGTCTCTGCCCTTCATCCAAGTAAGCAAGAGGCATTATCAGAGCTCAAGGACACTATTCCAGCCAGGCAAAAACACTCAACGGGGATGTGAAGTATAGTTTGTACATCGCGTGAAGTATTCATTTCCCTCTGTTTGGCACTTGTAGTGTAGTGGTTAGAGTGCTGGACTACGACCTGAGAGACCAGGGTTCAAATCCCCACACAGCCATGAAGCTCACTGGGTGATCTTGGGCCAGTCACTGCCTCTCAGCCTCAGAGGAAGGCAATGGTAAACCCCCTCTGAATACTGCTTACCATGAAAGCCCTATTCATAGGGTTGCCATAATTCAGGATCAACTTGAAGGCAGTCCATTTCCATTTCCTATTTGGCACTGGGTAGGCCTTATCTTGGGTACTGCATCCAGTTCTGGACACCACACTTTAAGAAGGATGATGAAGACAAACTGGAATGGGTTCAGAGGGCAACGAGGATGATTAGGGGACTAGAAACAAAGCCCTATGAGGAGAGACTGAAAGAATTGGGCATGTTTAGTCTTGAGAAGACTGAAGGGAGACATGATAGTACTCTTCAAGTAACTGTACTTGAAAGGCTGTCATACAGAAAAGGGCCAGGATCTCTTCTCAGTCATCCCAGAGGCAGGACATGAAATAATGAGCTCAAGTTACAGGATGCCAGATTTTGGTGAACATCAGGAAAAACGTCCAAAGAGGGATATGACAATGGAACCAATTACCTAGGGAGGCAGTGGGCTCTCCAGCACTGGAGGCATTCAAGAGGTAGTTGGACAGCCACCTGTTGGGGATGCTTTAATTTGGATTCCTGCATTGAGCATTCTTGGTTAAAGAGGAGTAACTCTTGAGTCCATGCAGAGTGCCACCCCCTCCCATTTTATTTATTTTATTATTTATTTGTTTATTTACAGGTACTGTAAAGCGCCCAGACAGCTTCGGCTATGGAGCGGTATATAAATAAATAAATATTTATTATTTGATTTATATCCTGCCCTTCCTCCTGGCAGGAGCCCAGGGCGGCAAACAAAAGCACTAAAAACTTTAAAACATCATAAAAACAAACTTTAAAACACATTAAAACAAAAACATCTTTAAAAACATTTCTTAAAAAAGCTTTCAAAATACCTTCTAAAATTAAAAACATTTTTAAAAAGAAGGTTTAAGAACATATTAAAAAGCAATTCCAACAAAGACGCAGACAGGTTTTAACTAAATCAACTCAGCCATCTTATTCTAAATAGGGAGTAATGACTCCGACATGGGGCTTGGGGACATAAGAGCCCCTCCGGATGGCCACAGGCCCATCTCATCCACTGTCCCTTTTCAGAGACAGGTGACCCTGGTTTCCAGGGAGCCTTCCTTCACTACTTTGTAGGTGGTGTTCAGAAGTATACTGCCTCTGAACTTGGAGGCTCTAGCGATTTATCCTGGCTCACAGCCATGGATACCCTCCCCATCTGTGAATTAGACGAATCCTCCCCCTTTGATAGCCAGCTAAACCAGCGCCCCTTGCCTTATCTTGTGGCAGTGAGTTCTGCAAGCCCACTTCTGCATCGCGGGAAGAGGACTGCATTTTCTTTTGCCTCTCCCGAATCTACTCTCCCTTTGGAAACCAGTTACTTCCCACCACCTACCATAGGATCCCCTGCCAGAATTGCTACACACCTCAGTTTTCAGCACCAAGAGAATCACTGTCCGTCCGTGGGTTTCGAACTTCTGGAAGCAAAGAAAGGTCCTGTTGCAAAAACAAAGAAACTCAGCGAAATCTCTCTTATATTAAACGCCCAGTATTCATCAGGAGATTTCATGCAATGACTCCCTCCTTGAGAAGTTACATCTCCTTTTTAAAAGCTGCCTCTCTAATCCAGCTGCTGTTGAGGTTCAAACAGGAAGGAATAACATTTCCTCCAGTCTACACACACATTGCCTTTGGCAGATTTTTTCTTCCTCACCTTTTTCCTTTCTAGGAATCGGAACTCTCTCAACTTAACCCTTGCAGCTCATATCCTATGTACAGACGCTGCATGCACACATAGAAACATAGGACACTGCTGGTTTATACCAAATCAGCCCATTGGGTACATCTAGCTCAGTACTGTATACACTGACTGGCAGCAACTCTCCAGCGTTTCAGGCAGGGAGTATCTCGCAGCCTTACCTGGAGGTGCTGGGGATTGAACTTGGGATCTTTTGCATGCAAAGCTTTGTCACTGAGCTATGACCCCTTCCCCAAACCATAAATTTAAAGCACATCCTGCCCCCATATCCAAGGAACTGTAGTTTACCCCTCACAGTGCTATAATTCACAGCACCCTTAACATAAAAATATAAAAAGAGCATGCTGAATCAGACCAATGGCCCATCTAGGCACAGAATCATAGAATAGGAGTTGGAAGGAGCCTATAAGAAGATTGAGTCCAACCCACTGATCAATACAGGAATCAAAGTTAAAGCACACTCAAGAGAATAGAATAATAGAATAGTACAGCAATGTTTATTCTAGACATACCTAGACACATTTTGTGCAGTGCCAAAAGCAATTGTGCAATGTGAAATAAGGTTTTGTGCAGTTGGGCGTATGGGAGCTAATAAGGAGTTAGGTAGTTTTAAAAAAAGAAATAGATGTGAAAAGATAAAAAGAAATAGAAAATGAAGATGAAATACTGGTTCCTTTCAAATTTTCATAACTCTATATTAATAGTAGATCCTCCGTGGCGCAGAGTGGTAAGCGGCGGTAACGCAGCCGAAGCTCTGCTCACGGCTGGAGTTCGATTCTAACGGAAGGAGGAAGTTGAATCTCTGGTAAAAGAGGTCGAGGTCCACTCAGCCTTCCATCCATCCGTGGTCGGTAAAATGAGTACCCGGCATATGCTGGGGGGGTAAAGAAAGGCCGGGGAAGGAACTGGCAATCCCACCCCATATATACAGTCTGCCTAGTAAACGTCGCAAGACGTCACCCTAAGAGTTGGAAACGACTCGCACTATAAGTGCAGGGACACCTTTACCTTTATATTAATAGTATATTATGGGACTAACTATTTGACAACTCAAAGGCATTCATTGATTCATACTGAACTCTACTTAAAAGTATGCAGGTATACAGATGTTACATACCAGTACAAAACAAACACAGAACTTAATTGTTGGTGGGGGCACACACATACGCAGTAGGTGTTGCATTAGTAGTATATTCTTGATGTTCATCAGCAGGTTCCGATGAGAACAGAGCTGCAAATATGGTGGTGGCAGGTGGTACATGAAGTACATCAGCTAGCAGAGCCGCTGTAGGTAGTTATTGAACTGTTGGATGCAGCTACCCAGGACTGTGTGGAGCTGATTTTGCACCAGCAATCTTGGACTGGTTCAGAGTTGTACAACGATTAACTTAGGAAAAGGAGCTCTTAGGTTTAAAGGATATACAAAGGATTAGCAACTAAAGTAGCTGAATGGAACATACAGGTTAAAAGAAAGCAATAAAACAATTTTTCCGCTGTGTCCCTGTCTAAACATCCCTACAAACACAAACTTTGTGCTTGTCATAGCCAGCAACGAACTCTTTCCAAAGGCAAACTAATGCAGTTTAGTGTTTAGCAGTCTCCATCCACTGTGGTTCGCTGCAGGCCTTGAAGTGCCTCCTTCCTGCTTAGCCCTTCAGTAGGCCTGGCAGCACAGTTAGTTCCCTCTCCTTCAACAAGGAGCCCCCCAACTCTTCTTTCAGCGCTTTGTGCAGGCTCCTTGTCCTTCCTTCTCCAACCCTGCTGTTTCCTTTTCTCAATTATAAGAGCAGCTGCAGCATAGGGCAAGTCTCTGTTGTGTCATACTACCGTTCCCAGGATTCCTTGAGCCTTGTTCCTGTTTGCCAGTATTGGTTTTGTCCTTCACCTATCTCGTAGAGCTAACCCTTGAGGAAGATTCATATCCCATGGCTAGACTTCTACAAAGTTCAGTTCAGCTGAAGGCAACATCTCAGAGAGACTCCCAAACTGAGACAACGCGTCCCTCTCGTCCTCCCTCCGCTAGGCCCAACAGGCTGCAAGGCTTAATACAGACTGAACAAGGTAAGCATAAGATCCCCAAACAAACTGAAGGACAGACAGATATACTGATATTGATACGTTTGTGTCCTGGGCCTTATTCCAGACAGTGTTGTAAATAATACATGGGTTAAAGGCAACAACTATTATTATTGTTGTTGTTGTTGTTGTTTAATTGGTATTATTTAATTAATTGGTATACCGCTTCATACTTCAAAAGAAGCCTCTAACTGGTTTACAGTGTTATAAAAAAATAAAACAATATTGCACATTTAAAATACAAAACATTTGAAAAGATCGTCTTAAATAGTAACATCTTAACATTAACATTAAACATCATACAAACAAAATTACACATTTAAGACAATACAAATCATCTTAAAAGATCATCTTAAACATCAGTGCAACCTAAAATAACTAACATAATAGATCACAATCACGACTATTTATTTATTTATTATTTTATTTATAACCCACCCTTCCTCTCAGCAGGAGCCCAGGGCAGCAAACAAAAGCACTAAAAACAGTTTAAAACATCATAAAAACAGACTTTAAAATACATTAAAACAAAACATCTTTAAAGACTATAAGATAAAAACACGAATATACCACAAAGACAAACAACAAAGACAAGTATGCAGGTTTTGAACAGTCGTTTTGTGAAGGTCCTCTATGAACCCCATAGACAAAGAACAATCCAAGAATGTCCTCAACGCCAGAACAGGTGGAGGATGACAATGTGTATGTTACAACGGCTGGGCTGTGAAGGCGGATGAAGGCTGCAGCAGATAAAAGACTTTCAATGGTTGTGGTATCCATGCCATTGGATCAAAGCCTTTAAATGCATGGTGTGTATGCAGCCTGAAAAAGTCCCCAAATGCTGCAGCCTTTCCTCATAGGGGAGTTGCTCGATCCCCTGATCATTTTGGATAATGCAGTATATTGATTAGGACTGCAGCTCAGTGGAAGAGAATCTGCTTTGCATGCAGAAGGTCCCAGGTTCAATTCCTGGCATCTCCAGGGAGGGCTGCGAGTGCCCCTTGCCTGAGACTCTGCAGAACCCTCCAGATAGGTCTGAGAAAAACTCCAATCTGAAACCCAGTCATGACCAATCAGTGTAGACAACACTGAGTTCAAATGGGTTGTTGCGGAATACTTCTGCAAATAAACACCAGTGTGGAGGGGTCCCTTTTCTACTCAGAAGTATTATTATTATTGTTGTTGTTGTCGTTTATTAGATTTATATTCCGCCCTTCCAATAGGAGCCCAGGGCAGCAAGTAGGTCCCATTGAATTCAATGTCATTGATTTTGATGATACGCTCTGTCCTAATTTTGTTAATAATCTTGAAAGTAGAATAAAAGGCTGGCATAGAAATGCCAGAGAAATGCCAGACATCCAAGCTGGATTTAGAAAGGGAAGAGGCACCAGAGATCCATATCGCAAACATACGTTGGATAATGAAACGGACCAAGGAATTTCAAAAGGAAATGACCCTGTGCTTTATAGATTACAGCAAAGCCTTTGATTGCGTAGATCAGTGTTCTTCAACTTTGGGTTCCCAGATGTTGTTGGACTACAGATCCCATGATCCGTTGACCAGTGGCTAAATTGGCTGTGGATGATGGGAGCTGTAGTCCAAAAACATCTGGGGACCCAAGGTTGAAGAACAGTGGTGTAGAACATGAAAAACTATGGAATGCTTTAAAAGAAATGGGAGTGCCACAGCATCTCATTGTCCTGATGTGCAACCTATACTCTGGACAAGAGGCTACTGTAAAAACAGAACATGGAGAAACTGATTGGCTCTGCATCAGAAAGGGTGTGAGACGGGTGTATTTTATCACCCTATTTGTTTAATCTATACGCAGAACATATCATACAGAAAGCGGGATTGGACCAAGATGAAGGAGGTGTGAAAACTGGAGGGAGAAATATCAATAATTTTAGATATGCAGATGATACCATACTACTAGCAGAAACCAGTAATGATTTGAAATGAATGCTGATGAAAGTTAAAGAGGAAAGCACAAAAGCAGGACTACAGCTGAAAGTCAAGAAGACTACAGTAAAGATAACAGAAGATTTATGTAACTTTAAAGTTGACAAGGACATCGAACTTGTCAAGGATTATCAATACCTTGGCACAGTCATTAACCAAAATGGAGACAATAGTCAAGAAATCAGAAGAAAGCTAGGACTGGGGAGGGTAGCTATGAGAGAACTAGAAAAGGTCCTCAAATGCAAAGATGTATCAGTGAAGACTAAAGTCAGGATCATTCAGACCATGGTATTCCCAATCTCTATGTATGGATGTGAAAGTTGGACAGTGAAAAAAGCGGGTAAGAGAAAAACCAACTCATTTGAAATGTGGTGTTGGAGGAGAGCTTTGTGCATGCCATGGACTGCGAAAAAGACAAATAATTGGGTATTAAACCAGAACTATCACTGGAAGCTAAAATGACAAAACTGAGGTTATCATACTTTGGACACATCATGAGAAGACATGATTCATTAGAAAAGACAATAATGCTGGGAAAAACAGCAGGGAGTAGAAAAAGAGGAAGGCCAAACAAAAGATGGATTGATTCCATAAAGGAAGCCACAGACCTGAACTTACAAGATCTGAACAGGGTGGTTCATGCTGCTGAAGGTCGCTGATTCAAAGGGTCACCATAAGTGGTAATTGACTTGAAGGCACATAACAACAACAAATAAATATTTCAAATATTTTAATTAGATTAGATCCTGGTAAGTGCAAAACAGATTTCAGGTTAGGAACCTAGGAAGCTGCCTTAGGAACTGAGTCAGACTTTGGTCCATCTAGCTCAGTATTGTCTACACTTAATAGCAGCAGCTCTTGGGTTTCAGACAGGAGACGTTCCCAGCCCTATGTGGAGATGCCAGGAATTGAAGCTGGGATCTTCGGCATCCAAGGCAAATGCTCTTCCCCTAACCTAAAGCTTTTCCCCAAAACGCTTACACCAAAGTGTGAAGAAGAATAGAGAGTTGCAAAATTGTATCAGCCAGATGTTTTTGGGGTGAGAACATCCCAACTGGATTTGAACATGGATCTGAGTGGTGAGCAGGTGGCTGGACTAGATAATCTTCAAGGTGCCTTCCATCTCTGGTATTCTGTGATTCTGTCCCAGAATTTTTTAAGGCAGCTTCCTGTGTTCCTAGGGTTGCCAGGCTCAGGGCCTGAGAATGCTTCTGTATCTTTAAGAGAAGAGAAAATTCAACCAAGTGCAGGTTTTCTTGCAACACTACAGTGGGGAAAACCACAAGGTAACCTTGTGGTTTTTCCCATTTCAACCACAGCCACTGAGCGCCTGTGACTTTTTCTCAAGGGGTTAAGCACACAGAGCTCGCGTGCCTAGAGAGGTCCAGATATGTGGGTAAGTAAGGGGGGTTGTGGGTGGAAAGGGTAAGTCTCCTTCCTGTCCTGCACCCTTCCTTTCTCGGGGAGAAACTGCCTTTTGTATGTTTCTTCATCTTTGGAGCAATCTAGGGGGGCTGCAGATTCCCAGAAGTTGAGCTGAAAAAAGGCTTGCAAGGGGAAGGTGAGTTACAGCCTGAGGCGGATGCTGGAAGAGAGGGAAGGGGGAAAGGGAGAAAGAAGGGGGGGGGAGGAAGGATTAGTATTGAATGGGGGGAATTGTGGAGGTTTCAGAGGATGATCTAAAGGCAGACACGACACAGTTCTGTGTGAGGGTTTCAGACGCAATCCTAAGCACGCTTTTCCTGGGAGTAAATCCCACTGAACTCAGTGGAGTTTACTTCTGAGTAGGCATGGAAAGACCATTATCAATGCACGCACACACACAATGTGGGGGAAAGGGGAGAGTTTTTTTGTTTCCCCCCCCCCATAAAGTGTATGTGTGTGATTTATTTATTGTAATATTTACAGCCCACCTTTCCTCCAAGGAGCTCAAGCTTTTCCCCCTTCCCATTTCATCCTCAACACCCCTGTGGTAGGTCAGGCTAAAGAGATGGTGACTTGCCCTAAGTCGCTGGGTGAACTCGGTGTCAGAGTGGGGACTGGAACCCTGGTGTCCCAGGTTTTTGTCTGCTGCTCTAACTGATCAGATCCTCAGAAACCTAATGGGGACAATGGTTTGACATGGACTAGTAGTGGAATAGGGGCTATCCTTAGTAAACAGTTTTACAGAGTAATCCGTGTACACAGAGTTCTCATGCCTAGAGAGGTCCAGGTGTGTGTGTGTGTGTGTGTGGACAGATCTTTACAGAGTAATCCATGTACACAGAGCTCTCATGCCTAGAGAGGGTATGTGTGGGGGGGGATAGATCTGGTCCTACTGGTAGATCTTGAAGTGGTTTGCAGATTAGCACCAAGGATTTCAGATTCTCAACTAACAGTGGCAACAACAAAACCACCACCCCCCACATCCTAAAGTATGCAGCTGAAATGAAGAAACCTTGGGATAAACAGAAGTTGACTTTTGTGTGGAGCTCTCTTGGTTCATAACAAATTGTTGGGCTCAAAATTACTTAATTCTAAGTGTGTGTCTTGCAGCAGGATCCAGTTGGTGGATTTTAGGGTTTAAGAATAAAACAAAGCATAATAATAAATAATAATAATAATATTTAATTTGTTTGTCGCCTATCTGGCAATTAGCCACTCTAGGCGACGTACATTAAAATGAGATAAAATACAACAATACAACAATATCAAATACAACAATACAACGATATCAAATGCAGTCATAATTAATAACAATAGATAAAAATACTGGACAGTCATCAATACATATAAAAGCACTTATATTAGCAGCATATGATAGATGGTAAAATCATAAATCATAAAGATTTACCCTTCCCAAGGACCTCAAAGGCCTGTTCAAAAGCATGCTTGATGTGTCTATTTTGAAGGGAATCCTGTTATGGCCAATGGTTTTTTACTTCCAGGTTACAGTACAATTCTAACCATGTCTACTCAGAAGTAAGTCCTACTAAATTCAGTGGGGCTTACTGACAGGTAAGTGGGGTTAGGATTGCAGCCTAATTAGTGGGTGAAGGATTGCAGCTAGGCAGCTTACAAAAATATTAAAACATAGATAAAAACAGGATGCAACAAATATAAACATCTAATATATGTTATAAGTGGCGGCTAGTGTTCTCTTACCTGATGGGGCTGCTTTGAGTCCCAACTCCCAAGAGGTCACGTAAGTGAGGCCAGTGGTTGTTTTCTCCTCATCTTCATCACTTGCACAGAAACAGTGGATGCTTAAGCATGTTGTATAAATACTTAAATATTTTGGCCACCAGTATAATTTAGAGGTAATGTAATCTGCTATCCTATTTGCAATTATCTGGGAGTAAGTCCCATTGAACTCATTGGGACTTATTTCCACGTAGACATGTATGTAGGATTGTAGTATCAGAGATTTATGACTCGGAGGTAAACAGAAAATGACATATTAAAAGTAAACCAGAATCAATTTTACCCCCTCTCCTGCAATTAGAAATACAGTCTCATTTCTATGTGTTGCAACAAATAATAAAAGTTACTTGTGGAACCTTAAAGACTATCCAATCAGATTAATACATAACTCAGTCACTCCCCATTGCATCAACATTCGCTGAAAATTATATGTCTTGTAAGTTCTATGTCTGACGGTGCGTTCCGTGCAGTCAGAGCTGAACATGCAGTCTTATACACGTACCCTTTAACTCAATGAGACTTAACTCTCAGTATACATGTATTTATTTATTTATGTATTCGACTTATTAGTCGCTTATCTGGCTGAATTGTCAGCCACTCTAAGCGACGTACAAAGCAGAACATGTAAACATCAAAACATTAAGAGACTAACAATAAAAACTAACAATAACATAAAAGCAACAATTTACAGTTGGTTGTAAACTCTCTGAATGCATTAAGTGGTATATAAAAATGCTAATATACTGGTCTGTTCCGCTATTTAAAAGAAAGGTATAGGTGTGTAACAAGTCACTATATCGATTAAGGGTCCCCAGCATACCAGCATTGCACTCCACTAGAATATATTACATCAGTGGTCCCCAAACCTTTCCCCCCCACAAACCACTTGAAAATTGCTAATGGTTTTGGCGGACCACTTAATGATTTTTCTGTCTGTTGTAGCAATTTCGATGCACTACGCTAGATTCTATATGACTTCTAATTGTATTTTTACGGCTTCTTTTATTTCTTACATTTATTTCTTACATTCAAATGGTAATGCAATAAAATACAATATAAGAAAGAAAAGAAACAAAAAATGCAATGAACAGTTAGTATGAGTATTTAATGTGGATATGCCATGGGCTACCTGAATGAAGCTCACGGGATCTCTCTCCCTTCGGAAGCACTCTCTAGGTCAGGGGTAGAGAACCTCGGGCTGTTCTGATGCTGCTAAACCATGACTCCCATCAGCCCCAGCAAGCAATGGCCAGGGATGATGGGAGCTGTAGTTCAGCAACATCTGGTGGTAGAGTACCTGCTTTGTATGCAGAAGGCCCCAGTTTCAACCCCCAGCATCTCCAAGTAGGCCCGGGAATATCCCTTGCCCCAAATCTGGAGAGCCACTGCCAGTCAGTGCAGACAGTACTGAGCTAGGTGGACCCAAAGGTCTAACTCTGTATAAGGCAGCTTCCTGTGATCCTTACACCCCCCTTCCAAAGGAAAGAATGAAAAAGAGAAAAGAGGGGGTAAAATAAAAATTGCAACAATGAATCAAACCTTAAAAGCAATCACTATTTTTTTTAAAATAGTCTCTACCAACTGTTATAGGAAGGACAACAATTAGTTATGAGTATAGGTAATTCAATTCTTCATGTAAAAGCTAATGGGAAGTGATTCATAAATGAAATAAACCATCTTCAGTTATTGTCTAGGGTCTTGCTGCGGGTCTTAGACCCCTTACTGTTTTGGGAGCCAGATCCCAGCAGGGTCCCTATGTCTCCACTGTCCTATGAGCCAATCAGCATGAAAAGGGAGTGTGTTAGCTGCTGAGAAGAATCTTCTAACTTGCTTCCGTTTCCTGCTGATTGGAGCCAAGCAGAGTGAAAGGAGTTCTTGTTAGTTCCTATTTCAAAAAGCCAAGTTGGGAAGAGTGAGTATTCTGTAAGTGCAGAATAAAAGACACTGAATATTGATGACAGCATCCCATTTACATCATCAAGCAGTTTGGTAGCAGTAGGAGATAAACGTGTAGACACAGAATCCAGTAATTCAAGCAATATCTCTGACAGTGAGAAAGGACAGTCAAATGGTGACAATAATAGAGAAACAGAAAGCAGTATTCAAACCTGACCAGATTATTCTATAATCTTAGAAGGTTGTATAATTTTAGCAGGGGGCATGGCTGTGACTATCATGAAGGGACTCTGCACTTTTGAATATGCCACTGCACTACTGAATTCATCATCATCACATTGCATCTATCAATCCTGAGTTTATTTTCCAGCTTGGGTGACACAGCCAGGGACAAAAAAATGGCAGAAAGTAACCTGCTTGGACGGGGACCGAGAGCGAACCAAATGGAAAGAAACCCTCATGGCTTCCAAGGGGGGATTTCAACTGGGGCACCTCCGCCACAACACAAGGGGCTGCGACAGCACAAGGCAACTCGAGAGCAGGAAAAGGACCTGAAATCGGTGCCGTCTCCTTATTCTGTGTGGAGACCATCACGGTTATTTGAACCTGTGTCCAAGGAGGAGAGGAACGAATTTCAGGCTACCTACCAACTAGGAAAAGAAGCCAGCCAGTTGCCCAGAGGAGGGTGCACGATTGCAACACGGGCGTTGCCATCTCTTGGTGGGGAAATGCAAGAGGCCTACAGAGGTTTGGAAAATTCCAGGATGTTGAAGGGACAGATTCCGGATGAGGAGGACCCCGATTGCTTGGAGATCCATCGCCAGCACTTCAGGCATTTCTGCTATCAGGAGATTGAAGGGCCCCGGCGGGTCCTGAGCCAACTCCGGGAACTTTGCCGCCAGTGGCTAATGCCAGAGAGGCACACCAAGGAGCAGATTGTGGACCTGGTGATCCTGGAGCAGTTCCTGACCATCTTGCCCCTGGAGATGCAGATCTGGGTCTGCAAAGGTGGTCCTGCCACCTGTGCCCATGCTCTGGCCCTAGCTGAAAGTTTCCTCTTGAAGCTGCAAGAGGCTGAGAGCCGCGAACAAAAGGTAGACATTATTGTTTAAATGGACAATTGTGACAGGGCCGGAGTAATGGATAACTCAGGTGAATTACCTGGATAACCTCCAGGTCATTTTGGGTAAGCCACGCCCACCTGCCGTACACCTGACATCAGGTGTGGGGAGATAAAGTTAAGTCTGTGACAAAAAAAGGAGTTTGCAGGCATCGCTGATCTGTGGCACCTGCAAAGCCCTTTACAAGGTGCTTTGAAGTCCCAACTATCAGCTAATTGTCGGGGCTTCAAAGCACAGCGCAGATGTCTCTGCAAGCATAAAGAATCAGCTGATTTGATGACCTAACCCCCCTTGCTACATTTGAGCATACCTTCTATAAACACCAACATTCTGGATACATATTTGGACATTTGGATGGCGTTGTTGTTGTATGTGCCTTCAAGTCGATTACGACTTATGGCGACCCTATGAATCAGTGACCTCCAAGAGCATCTGTCATGAACCACCCTGTTCAGATCTTGTAAGTTCAGGTCTGTGGCTTCCTTTATGGAATCAATCCATCTCTTGTTTGGCCTTCCTCTTTTTCTACTCTGTTCTGTTTTTCCAAGCATTATTGTCTTTTCTAGTGAATCATATCTTGTCATTATGTGTCCAAAGTATGATAATCTCAGTTTCATCATTATAGCTTCTAGTGACAATTCTAGTTTAATTTGTTCTAACACACAATTATTTGTCTTTTTCGCAGTCCATGGTATGCGCAAAGCTCTCCTCCACACCACATTTCAAATGAGTTCCGTTTTCTCTTATCCGCCTTTTTCACTGTCCAACTTTCACATCCATACATAGAGATCAGGAATACCATGGTCTGAATGATCCTGACTTTGGTGTTCAGTGATACATCTTTGCATTTGAGGACCTTTTCTAGTTCTCTCACAGCTGCCCTCCCCAGTCCTAGCCTTCTTCTGATTTCTTGACTGTCTCCATTTTGATTAATGACTGTGCCGAGGTACTGATAATCCTTGACAAGTTCAATGTCCTCGTTGTCAACTGTAAAGTTACATAGATCTTCTGTTGTCATTACTTTAGTCTTTCTGACGTTCGGCTGCAGTCTTGCTTTTGTGCTTTCCTCTTTAACTTTCATCAGCATATCTGTAAACTAAATAGATGTAGAGATGTTTAAATCTTCTGTTGATGTGAGCTGACATCTCCCCCCCCTTAATGTAATTGCGGTTACAAAATCAATTTTAAAAACAATCAGCTGATTGTTGGTACTTGAAGAGAGCCCTGCATAGCCAAAGCCCTGAGAATGAGCTGCGCTATGTGGTTCTCTTTTAGGATCAGCAGTTACAATGACCTCCTCCTAACATAGATGACGTTTGCCTGCAGTCATTATGAAATCAGATGATGTCCCACCCACCTGTCAAAGTTGCCCTGCCGGGTGGGATACTGTTCTGGTCTTATGACCAGATCCAGTTCCTCGCTGCTGAGATACTTTGTTAATATCAGTTTCAAAAGGGGAACACCTGGGAATGACCTCATGGACAATGGGCAACCGCTACAAAGGGAAGCAAGCTCCAGTTTGGCCTGGCAGAAATGTAACAGTTGGATCAGGGGTTGGGAGACATCTGATTGGCCTCTGTGGCCAACAGGCTGCTTAGGAGTGAGATAGTATGACCCAACAACACTCTTCTTATGTTCTTAGACTCGCAGCGTGCCCCAAGGTCAGACCGCAACACGCCTGTCCCTGTTGCTCCTTCTAATTACAAATTCAGGTGGTGAGTGCCAAGAGAAATGGAGCCCAAGCGAGGCACTGAGAAAAAAGGAGGTTTTGGCATGCTCACCAGAGAGCCCCGATTGCAAAAGGACAGAATTTAAAAACATTCACAAAGGAAGCAAAAAACCACACACATCCCAAGGAGCCCAATGAGGACTGGTGTGTTGTTGTCTGTCAGTTGGAAAAGAAAGATGGAAAACCTTGAGGGGTGGGTGCATGGAATACCCTGCTGGAGCTCCTTATGTCACAGCAGTGTTAGCCAACCTGGTGCTCTCCAGATGTTTGCCACCCTGGCTAGGCCTGATGGGAGGTGAAGTCCAAAAACATCTGGAGGGCACTAGTTTGGCAACCCCTGGCTTACAGTGTCCTGGTGGGAGGTGCATAGCTGGCTGGCAGGAACCTGGCTCAACCACGAGCACTTCTGCTGGGAGATGAGGATACACAGAAACCTTTTGTTGCAGGCCCACTCGTGACATTCCAGTCAGCAGTTGGAAGGATAACATCCTGGCAGTTTTATTGGGACCCAGGCCACAGCATTTTCACCCATCCTTTCTCTGAAGAGCTCAGGGCAGCATTTCTTCCTTAACACTCCACCCAACAACCCTGTGAGATAGGTAGGCTGAGATAGACTGGGCTATGGTCACTCAGTGTGCCTGATGGGATTTGAAACCTGTTTTGGGCCTCACACCCTAGCCCAGCATTCCTTAGCCTGGCGCGCCCCCCCCCAGTTGTTGTTGGCCTCCTACTCCCATCAGTCCCAGCCAGCATGGCTAACGGTCAGGGATGATGGGAGTTGTAGTCCAGCAACATCTTTGGTGGTTCACAGGTTCCTCATCCCTCCCTTATAGCACCTGGAGATGGCCCTTGCCCTCTCTCAGAATTGGCTTTGTTTTTCAAAAAAATTATATCCCATAAGTCTTCCATCATAGAACATACAGAGGGGTACACAGGGGGTCCCAGGCAGATTTCTCTCACCAGGCCCAGACCTCTTTAATTTCGGCTGCATCCTGTGCCTTCACAGGATGAAGGGCTGTAGCTCAGAGGTAGGGCATCTGCTTTGTATGTGGAAGGTCCCAGGTTCAATCTCCAGCATCTCCAGGTGCAGCTGGGAATGTCCTGCATCTGAAACCTTGGTGAGCTACTGCCAGACAGTGTAGACCAGCCTTTCCCAACCAGTGTGCCTCCAGGTGTTGTTGGGCCACAACTCCCATCAGCCTCAGCCAGCATTGCCAATGGTCAGGAAAGATGGGAATTGTGGTCCAACAACATCTGGAGGTACACTGGTTGGGAAAGGCTGGTGTAGACAATACTGAGCTAGATGGACCAATGGTCTGACTTAATATAAGGCAGCTTCCTATGTTCAGGCGGCAGGAAGGAACATGGGAAGGTGCCTCATGATGAGTCAGATGCAGCACTCCCATCAAGCTCAATATTGTCTACAGGAGGGGAGGGAACCTTTTTTCAGCCCAAAGGCCACTTTCCCTTCTGGGCAACCTTCCAGGGGCCACGTGCAGGTTCTGGCCAGGGCCAGAGACAAAAGTGGGTAAAGCAACACATGTAAATTTTACCTTTGTACAGCAGGCTAATTTTTACACATAGATTAACACACACCTCTCTATTTTCTGCCCAGGCTGGTGTGCTTAGGGTTGCCAGGCTCAGGGCCTGAGACTGATCCTGTATCTTTAGGAGAAGAGAAAGTCAGCCAACTGCAGGTGTTCTGGCAACCCTGTAATGGGAAAAACCACAAGGTGGAATTCTCCCCTCCCCCTGCACAACTTTGAAAGATACAGAAGACCTGTTGGTTGCCAGGCCCGGCCTCCAAGAGGTCTTCTGTATCTTTAAAAGTTGTGCAGGGGGAAGGGAGAATTCCACCTTGTGGTTTTTCCCATTACAGGGTTGCAAGAACACCTGCACTTGGCTGACTTTCTCTTCTCCTAAAGATACAGAAGCATTCTCAGGCCCTGAGCCTGGCAATCCTAGGTGTGCTGGAGGTTTGCAGCCTGGGAAGGGCCACACAGAGGGCCACATTTGATCCTTGGGGTCTGAGGTTCCTCATCCCTACTCTACACTGACTGGCAGCAGCTCTCAGACAGAGGTCCTTCCCAGCCCTATCTGGAAATGCCGGGGACTGAACTTGGGGCCTGCTGCATCCAAAACGTGTGCTCTCATACTGAAATGGTAACCTTTAATTCAGCCCTTGACTAACAGTGCCACTTGTATTTCAGGTGTCCGGACTCCTGGCAGAGGCAGTTGTTAATTCCCCTGCATCTGATCAGGATGCATCAGACACCGTGGAGATGGAGCTCTCCACGGAGGGCGAAGAGGATGAGGATGAGGAGGAAGCTGTTTTGCTGGGTAAGGCTGAGGTCCTGAGCACAGATGTGAAAATAGGTTCTGAAGGGAGTTCTGTTTCATGCAGCACAGTTAAATGACAAAATCCACTGCCACCGGATGGAGCGATGACCACCAGCATAGATGGCTGTTGCACAAATTGAACTGAGGGAGAGGAGAAAATGGAGCCTCCAGAGGCAATAAATCTGTGAATATAGGACCCCTGTGGAGCAAACAACGAGGGAGGGCTGTTGCCCTCATGTCCTGCTTGACGCCTTCTCAGAAGCAGCTGGTGGATCCTTTCATTGTATCCAACGAAGTCGTTGCATGAGCGGAATGTCTCACACAACTTAACTTTCCCCCCTTCTTGCGTTTCTGCCCCTCCCCTGTACCACCCAAAATCTGCTCTGGGGGTTCTACCAACTCTCTGGAGCAGATTTGGGGCATATCTGCAGGGGACATATTGTGGGGGTCAGGGAAGTTCTGTTGTGTGAACGGGACTTGTTCCACTTGCACAACGACTGCATTGGATTCAGCTGAAGAAGCTGGATGGGGTAGGCCTCTGTCTTATCCAACAGAGCCCCTCTGATGGAAGACTGAAAGGGCACCATGAAAGATGAAGGGAACATGAGGAGGGCCATGAATGGCTGCTTCCCTTCAAAAAGTTGCCAAGAAGCAGAAACTCTGCCTCTTTCTCTCAGTTAGCCTTTGGTGCTATTTATTAATGAAATTATTTACAGGCTGCCTTTTGGGGCACAGCCTGCCCCATATGGTTTCAGATCTCATTGAGACACGTTAGAGCCACTGCTATTTAAATGAACGTTTAAAAATACAGGCCAGTGAAAATAAAATTAAAAGTTACCCAAAAAAAAGTTTTAGAAAACAAACCATGGGGGTCGTCCAGTAAGGACTGGGCATGCTCAGTAAACACTGAAAGTTGTACCTTACTAAGTTCTACTCAGAGCAGGTTCAGAGGAAGGCAATCCCATGGTGCTGCCTGCCCATGCCTGTCTGATGCTACCTACGTGTGTCAAGTATTGAAACATTCAAGAAGGATGCAGACAAACTGAAACAGGTTCAGAGGAAGGCAACGAGGATGATCAGGGGACTGGAAACAAAGCCCTATGAGGAGAGACTGAAAGAACTGGGCATGTTTAGCCTGGAGAAGAGAAGACTGATGGGAGATAGGATAGCATTCGATAGGATAGCATTCTTCAAGTACTTGAAAGGTTGCCACACAGACGAGGGCCAGGATCTCGATCATCCCACAGTGCAGGACATAGAATAATGGGCTCAAGTTACAGGATGCCAGATTTTAAGTGAACATCAATAAAAAATTCCTAACTGTAAGAGTGGTATGACAGTGGAACCAATTATCTAAGGAGGTGGTTGGCTCTCCAACACTGGAGGCTTTCAAGAGGCAGCTGGACAGCCATCTGTTGGGTTAAGTTGGATTCCTGCATTGCGCAGTGAGTTGGACTCGCTGGCCTTATAGGCCCCTTCCAACTCTATTATTCTGTTATTCTAGACCCATTGAAATTAATGAACCTAAGTTAATCATGTCTATTAACTTCAGTGGGTCTACTCTGAGTAAGACTAGCAGTGGATACAACCCAGAATGATAACTGATTATTGAGGGGGGGGGATAACAGAAAACCAGAGAGTGGAATGGAATGAAGTATCTTGGAAAAGGGCATAGCTGGCCTGCTAGAACCCTTGATACAGCAGCACTCTACACAACAACATTTTGTTGCAGTTCTGCTTGTGATAAAACAAAAAAAAACAATGAAAAGAAAATGTAAGCAACCATTAAAATCAATTTGATCAGACAGCTTGTAGCAATTAAAACAATTCAGTAATGATGTAAATGTCTTTGGGAGCTTCTGGGCAGACAGGCAGGATAGAAGTAGGGTGAATGAATGAACAAATGAATGAATGAATGATCCACTGATTATTGGGGATAACCCTTGTCGTGATTATTTACTGGTTCCAGAACATGAAGAGGATGGACAGGAGAACAAGGAAAAGGAGGAGTTTCTTCTGGAAAAACCCAAACTCACAGAATGGGGACTGGCCCTGGATCAAGAAGTTAAAGGGACATTTTTCCAGGGTCCCGTTGCAGAACAGATTCTTGGGAATTGCCAGGAAAATGTTCCAGGGAAGGCTGCAAAACATACTTCCCACTCTGTAGAAAGTGAGAAAGGCTTACGTGAACGGAGCCTCCAAGAGGAAACCCTCACGCAGAAGAGAACGAAGGCCAGTGCCGAAAACGGCCTGCGTCCCAGCCTTCTGAAGAACCAGAAAACACAAACCATAGAGAAGCCACGTCGGTGCACATCTTGCGGGGAGCGCTCCCACAAGAGATCGTGCTTGGCTATGCGCGAGAGGGCCCCCAGCGGAGAGCAACCGCTTAAATGCCCACAGCGAAGCCACGAGTTGCCTAAGTGTCTTGTCACGCTCAGGCGTGACGAAGGCCTGCATGGGAGCCAGGAGGGAATCTGCAGGTGGAAGGTGAAAAAACGGGGCAGCGACTGTCGGCAGTTCCATCACCTCAGCTCTGACAACTGGAGAACGCAGAAGGGAGAAAAGCTGCCCAAAAGCTTGGCTTGCGGGGAAAGGGTCCCTTGGCGCCCCACCTTTCCGAGTCTCGAACAGGTTGACCAGGGAGGAAAGCCACACCAGTGCTTCGAGTGTGGCAAAAGCTTCAGCCAGAAAGGAAACCTGAATATCCACAAGAAGACCCATACAGGGGAGAAGCCATACCCCTGCTCCGAGTGCGGGAAATGCTTTGTGACGAACTCTCGGCTGCTCACCCACAAAAGGGTCCACACGGGCGAGAAGCCGTACAACTGCTCGTACTGTGGCAACAACTTCAGCCAGCTGGCGCATCTGGTCCAGCACCAGAGGAGGCACACGGGGGAGAAGCCATACAGTTGCCCTTACTGTGGCAAAAGCTTTAGCGTGAAGGCCAACCTTATCACACATCAGCGCACCCACACAGGGGAGAAGCCCTATGAATGCTCTGAGTGTCCAAAAAGCTTCGTTTCAAGCTCTGACCTTAAAAAACATAAAAAGGTACACACGGGGCAACTGTACACGTGAGGATAATACAAGCTTTATTGCAGTAGTTCCCCACAAAACCGTAGATAAGGGCACCTTTGTGTGTCTTGAAGGAACCCTTGGTCCAGCGTGAGCAGGAAATAAAGGCTTGTTTTTAAAATACTGTATTATTTATATTACGTTGTTGTCCCACCCTTCATCTAAGGAGCTCAGGGTTGTGTACATGGTTCTGCCATTTTATCTTCACAACAACCCTGTGAAGTAGGTTAGGCAGAGAAAAGAATGAATTGGTCAAGGTCATACAGTGAACTCTGTGGTAGAGCAGGGATTTGAACCCAGATCTTCCCAGTTCTAGTGTGATACTATACCAAAGCCCTCAAGCAGAGCAGAGTCTCTCAGCTACTTCTCTGTATGATTCTGTGTTCTGGGATTAGCTGTTTCTAGGAAAGAAGATAGGGTTTGAGACTGTTTTAAGCAGTTCAATTTTCTGGATTTGGAATACGTTGGGCCTCTAATAAACAGATTCCTGTCCTTCCTTTGAGTTCTCTTCTTGGTTTTTCCTATACTGGAGCCTTCCTTCGCTTCCTTCCTCTTGTCTCCTCCTGACCATTGTCACCCATGGGCAGTTAATTCCAATGTGGGTCATTCAATCATTTCTTCTGCAGAGATGCAGCAAAACAGCATGTCCCCAGCAAAGAGCTCCCTACTGCCTCTCTGCTTGAATCTCTGCTCTGGACTTGGCTCCTTCAATCAACCTCCCTTTCTAACACTTGGAAGGGCCAGCCTCAGATGCTTTCTCCCTCACTTATTTCCATGCTACTGATGCCTCTGTTCAACCTTAGAGAATTGAGTGAGGGGGACTCCCAAGATCTGTGGGCCTCTACCCTAGGAGCGGCAATTACTAGCTTGATCTCTCCTAGTCACTGATAGGCAAGCTTATTTTTTCCCATGTCTCCCAGAGACCAAAGCATGTAGCACGAGTGAGCGATCTGGCACGCAGGGGAGCTGTACATCAAGGGGCACAGTCAACTCCCAGGTTCCATTCATAAATTTTATTGAGATTAGGAGTAAGGGATGAGAGAAAGAGGATGAGAGAGAGAGGCTGCACACACCACAGCACATTTAAAGAACATGACTTCTCCCAAAGAATCCTGGGAACTGTAGTTTAGGGTGCTAGCAATTGTAGCTCTCTGAGAGGTAAGCTGCAATTCCCAGGGTTCTTTGGGAGAAGCCATGTGTTTTCAATGTATGGTGGGCTTGCAATCCTAATGAGATAGAGAGCATAAAAGAAGAAATAAAAGTTTGTTTTCTATGGCCCTCCATCCTCTCTATCCAGGCCTTCCCTATACCATATCCCCCCCAGCCACACACCCTCTCCCCAGCCCATGCCCCTCACTGGCTGTGCTTCACCTCCTTGAGATTTTTTGTCTGGCTGGAATGTAACCTTTAATAATGCTTCCTTGCCTGAATGGAGCATGAAGAGGTTGGTGTGTGTGTCGAAGCTAGCCTGCTGTGCAAAGGTGAAATTTACCTTCATTGCTCTGACTGTTTTTGTCTGTACACCAAACAATCCAATACTATACAATCCTAAAGAGAGGTTCCAAAGCTTAATTGCAAAGGTCACCCATTATGACAAAATGATGTCTCAAGACAATGAATGACATGCAGGGTAAGCCTCAGGTGCACCTCTGGGCAAGTCACTGCTATGGGTTTGTCTTTTTCCTATCAAGAAATAAAGCTTTTTGTGCATAATTAATTCATAATGGGTGTGCTTTTGCTATCAGAAGTCTGGGAAACAATTCTTCATCTAAAAAAATATAACTTATCAGGAACATTTTACCAATGAAAACCTGATTAAAAACTGCCAGTTTCATTAAATGTATTTTTTTTAAAGATAATGGAGATTGTAAATATATGTATTAAAACTGTATCTTGAGGGGGCGGACCTAAAACATCCCTGCAAAAAAAACCCACCAGAGATAATTTCACTTGAATGGGGAAGTTGAAGTGTTCTAGGTGTTGCTGGACTACAACTCCCATCATCCCTTACCTTTGGCCTTGCTGGCTACGACTGATGGGAGTTGTAGTTCAGGCGCATGAAGCCCACTACCTTGCTGAAGCTAAACAGGTCTGGGTCTGGTCAATGCTTGGATGAGAGACCTACTGGGAACCACATGTATGCTGCCTTGGGTTTTATGGTGAAATAAAGGCAGGGTATAAATGTAATAAATAAATAAAACACCTAGAGGGCCTCAGGTTAGCCACTCTTGTTCTATAAGATCCGTTCCAAAATGTGTCGAGCCACAACAAGCATAAAAATGATGGCCTTCCAGCTGATTATATAGCACCACCACCAGATAATCAAATCCAACCACAGAAAGGGAATGCTGGCAGCAGCTGTGACAGCATCACTGCTACAGGGCACAACAGCCCTGTAGGGTAGGTTGAGCAGAGAGACTGTGACTGGCCCAAGGATACCCAGTGAGCTTCATGGCTGAGTAGGGACTTGAACCCTGATCTCCCACGTCCCTAGTCTAACACTCTTACTGCCGCACCAAATGGATGTGGTGAAGACCACCAACTAAGGACAGCTTTAAAAGGGGATGAGACCAATTCGTGGAGGATAAGGCTACCTATGGCTACTAGTCAGGCCTGGCACCAGCAGGTGGTCAGGTGGGGCACAGGCTGAGAGCCCCGGCTGCTCCCAAGGGGCCCCTGTCTAGATCTACAGACTGGGGCTGGGAGGGTGGAGCTCTGTGATCTGTGATGGCGGCATGGGGTCATGGAGTGTGATTTGCAACTGCAGATTGCAGATAGCTTCCAAAGGGCCCCTGTCTAGATCTACATGGGAGCATGATTTGCAGCTGCAAATCATGCCCCACAACCCAACACTGATCACAGAGGGGGTGCTCCACCACCCTCCCAGACAATACCCCCGTGGCCGGCATGAGCTTCCATGTGGGTACATCAGCAAGTGTGCATGCAGCATGCTAACAGCACGATAGGGGAGACGGTGGCCACAAGTGGTGGTGGTGTTGATCCCAAGGGCCCATCCCAACCTGGTGCTGTCCCCACTAGTCTGTGGTGGTTGGTGCCCATTGGGACTGGTGGGGCAGAAGGCAAGGAGGCCCATAGTAGATGGAGGCAGAGCCAATGACAGGCAGAACCAACTAATTCTAGTTTTGTGTCGTCCCCCCTCCATCCTACAAGCTGAGTTTCACAAGGGGTAACACTGAGATTTGGGGGGGGGAGAATCTGACAGCCAATGCCAATTCATGGAGGACAGGGCTATCAATGGCTACTAGCCGTGATTGTTGTGCTCTGCCACCCTAGTCAGAGGCAGTATGTTTCTGAAAACCAGTTGCCGGAAGCCTCAGAAGGGGAGAGTGTTCTTGCACTTGGGTCCTGCTTGCGGGCTTCCCCCAGGCACCTGGTTGGCCACTGTGAGAACAGGATGCTGGACTAGATGGGCCACTGGCCTGATCCAGCAGGCTCTTCTTATGTTCTTAATGCCACCCACTAGACTAGCTTTAAATAAGAAGGCAGGCAGGTGGGAGCAGACTAAGGTTAGTAGGGCAATGGGCCCAATGCACCAGCCTCTGCTGCTGCTAGGCATAGTGGCCACAGCCAGTATCGCAGACAAACATGCCTCTGAACACCAGTCACTGGAGAACCCAAGCAGAAAGAGGGCTCAGTTGCGCCCTGCTCGTGGGCATCTCAGAGGCATCTGATTGGCCACTGTGGGTAACAGGATGGCGGAAGCAGACGGCCCTTTCTGAACTGATCCAGCAGAGCTCTTCTTTCCGAGTTTCCAGAGAGCTAGCTGTGTTTGCTAAGAGGGGGTTAAATGCACAGAGCGGTTGTGCCTAGAGAGGCCACAGAAACTGAAGGGGAGGTGTGAAAAGAGAAGCCACCTTCCGGCACTTCCCTCCTCCCCCTCCCCTTTTGGTAAAAAACGTGGAGGTATTGGGGGGCTGCCGCGGAGTCTCAGGGTGGGCGCATTGCAAGGGCTGCCGGGAGCAGGTGAGTCAAAAGCAGAAGTGGAGGTGCCGGAAAACGAGGAGGAGGAGAGGGGAGTAAAACGCAGGGGGTTGCAGAAAGTCCATGGCTGAAGAGAGGCGGCTGCAAGGCTTCCAAGAGAGAGAGGCACCCTCCAAATGAAAAAAGGGGGCGTCCTATGCAAATAGTTCCAGCAGGGTCCATTCAATGCCTCCTCCCCTGACTCCTTCCAGTCAAATCAAGGGCAAATCTGTAAGGCCTAGCTCTGTAAGGCCTAGATCTGTGGAGGGAAAACTTGGAGCCCTCCAGATGTTGCTGGACTCCCATCATCCCTGACCATTGGTCATGCTGGCTGGTGCTGATCGGAGCTGGGGGTCCATCCACATTGGGGGGGCACAAGTTCTGCCTCAGATCTGCAGAAAAGGTTCAGAAAAGGGCAACCTAAATGATCAAGGGGATGGAGCAACGCCCCTGTGAGGAAAGGTTGCAGCATTTGGGAGCTTTTTAGTTTAGAGAACAGGCAAGCAAGAGATGACATGATGGAAATGAAAATGGACTGCCTTCAAATCAATCCCAACTTCTGGTGACCCTATGAATAGGGTTTTCATGATAAGCAGTATTCAGAGGGGGTTTACCATTGTCTTCCTCTGAGGCTAAGAGGCAGTGACTGGCCCAAGGTCACCCAGTGAGCTTCATGGCTGTGTGGGGATTTGAACCCTGGTCTCCCAGGTCGTAGTCCAACACCTTAACCACTACACCATTGTCTAAATTATGCATAGCATGGAGAAAGTGGATAAAGAAAAGGTTTTCTCCATCTCTCCTAACGCTTGAACCTGCGGACATATAACATTCTCCACACATGCGTGGTGTGGAGAACATTGATAGGAAGAAATGTTTCTCCTTAAGCATTAACATTTGGTGTTATCCATATAGTGGTTAAGGTGTTGGACTACGACCTGGGAGACCAGGGTTCAAGTTCCCACATAGCCATGGAGCTCACTGGGTGACCTTGGGCCAGTCACTGCCTCTCAGGCTCATGAAAACCTTATTCATAGGGTTGTCATTAGTCGGAATCGACTTGAAGGCAGTACATTTACATTTTTAACAAAGCTGGACAGACAAAAGGAAGTACTTCGTCATGTAGCATATAGTTTAACTATGGAATTCTCTCCCACAAGATACATAAACGGTCAGCAGCTTGGATGACTTTAAAAGAGGATTAGACAAATTCAGGGAGGATAAAGCCATCAATGGCTACTAACCACAATGGCTACTTCTCCCCCCGCTGCTGGAAGCACTGTGTGTCTCAATACCAGTTGCTGGGAATCACAAGTGGGAGTTCTCTTGCATTAAGGTCCTGCTTGTGGACTTCCCACTGGGGCATCTGGTTGGCCACTGGGGGACAAGGAGGCTGGCCTATGGTGGCCCTTTGGTCCGATCCAGCAGGGCTCTTCTTATGTTCTTAATATGGCCAAATAATAACATGTTTAACCATAAAGACTTAACAGTTATTGCAGTTATTCGACCAGGGCTGCCTCAAGACATTTTGTTTCCTAAAGTGGAGGAGCAGTTGTGGGCCCCTAACCCCACAGACACAAGTCAAGCTGCACAGTATAAGGCTCATCAAAGTTATTTTGGAACTCAACAGAAAATCCCACAGGCACTTCTTCCTCTGGCAGTAAAAATAAAATGAAATACAATACAATGATAAACAAAATGGAATCACTAACAATTTCCCTCCCTTTTCATGATACTCAGAATTACCCCCTGCCTGTCAGTAGGGCCAGCGGCAATCTGAGTTGCTAGCCGGTGCTACACGAAGCATTGTTGTTGGCTTACAAAACCTTGGCTTGTTAAGAGAGCAGCAAAATATAGTCCTTGGCTCAAATGCCACGGGAAGCTAGGTTAATTGTGACTTCCTCGTTTGCGTCTCCCACTCGGGAGGGACGATTGGTCAGTGTGCGCCAGTATGCTGCTCATGCACAGTAAACCATGATAAGCCATCAACTCTTAATTTCAAGGTTCTGGTCTTGGTGTACAAAGCCCTGTACAGCTTGGGCCCAGTATACCTGAAAGACCGTCTTACCCCTTATATACCCAGTAGATCACTGTGCGTTGCAGGTGAGGGCCTCCTGCAGATACCTTCTTATCAGGAGGTCCGTTCTGCACAACATAGGAAGCAGACCTTTAGTGTGGTGGCACCTACCCTTTGGAATTCTCTCCCCTTAAATATTAGACAGGCGCCATCTCTGTTATCTTTTCAGCACCTACTGAAGACCTTCCTCTTTCAACAAGTCTTTTAAGTAGAGACTTCATCCTAGCCTGTGTCTTTGTTGGAATTGCTTTTTAAGATGTTTTAAAAACTTTTTTAAAAAACAGCTGTTTTTACGGCTTTTAAAAAATGTTTTTAAAGATGTTTTGTTTTAATATGTTTTTAATTGTTGTTTTGTTTTAATATATTTCAATATATGCCGCCCTGGGCTCCTGCTGGGAGGAAGGGTGGGATATAAATCAAATAATAAATAAATAATAATAAATAAATATTTTAAAGTCTGTTTTTATGATGTGTTGCAGTGTTTTTAGCGCTTTTCTTTGCCGCTCTGGGCTCCTACTGGGAGAAAGAGTGGGATATAAATCTAATAAATAAAATAAAAAAAAAATATAAAAAAAACTGTAGCTCATCCAGTGAACTATGCTGATGGTGCTGTTAAAAAAATAGTTGCCAGTATATTATATGTAAGATACAAGGGGAAGGACCGTAGCTCAGTGGTAGAGCATTTGCCTTGCATGCAGAAGATCCCAAGTTCAATCCCTCGCATGTCCAGGTAGGGCTGGGAGAAACTCCTGTCTGAAATCCTGGATTGCTGCTGCCAGTCAGTGTGGACACTACTGAACTAGATGGACCAGTGGTCTGACTTGGTATAAGACAACTTCCTGTGTTCCTACCTGGAAAAGCAACTGGAACCAGAACCAAATGGATCTCTTGTGGGAACAGCTTAACATTGTCAAGCTAACAGCCTTGTTGAAGGAGAAAGAAGGGGCCAGAGAGGTGACTAATAATTGAAGTTTAGTAATGGAGTACGTGAAAAAGGAATTACGCTATCTGCATCTATACAGTTAAATGAATTGCTTGACAAAAGAACGGAAGGTGATATTAGTATCTCAGTAGTTAAGGAAAAGTCAGATAATTATCTTGTCTTTTTAATTATCCACTCACTTATTTCTTGGGGCATAGCACAAGTAATTATTGACATTTTTGTATTGCTAACATAAGAATGATATTTTGCGTGATACTTTTATACTGTTATAGTAGATTTATATCATTATTGCATCATATAGAAATATGAATACTTGTAATGTCATATATTTAAGAAGAATTTTTTTTTTAAAGTCACACTATACTTTGCACTCAAGCACCAGTGATGGCCACCACCATGTTTGGCTTTAAAAGAGGATTAGCCTTGGAGGAGGAAAAAGCTATCGATGGCTCCTAGCCGCAATGGCTATGTTCTACCTCCACGGTTGGAGGCAGTGTGCTTTTGAACACCAATTGCTGGAAACCACAGGAGGGGAGAGTGCCCTTGCGCTCAGGTCCTGCTTGCGGGCTTCCCATTGGGACATCTGGTTGGCCACTGTGAGAACAGAGTGCTGGGCCAGATGGGCGACTGGTCTGAGCCAGCAGCCAGGCTCTTCTTATGTTCCCATTAATGCTCAATTTCTTTTTCAGTCCTGGAAGCGCAGCTAGGAAGAAACATGGAGGAAGAGGAACCTGCAGCATCCAAACCAGAAGAGAGCTCAGCAGCAGGAGAGGAAGACCCTCACGTTGTCCAAGTTGGGACCACCCAGGGGTTTCTGACTGGGGAAGGCCCACAGCTGCAAGTGAAGCAGGAGCCGGAGGAGGGGCTGCAACAGCGTTGGGAGAGCCAATGGCAGGAGTTCCTGAAGACGGTAGAGGAGTCCCCCCTGCAAGAGAGGGGCGGCTCGCAGCTGCCTCAGCCGTGGCCGGAGGATGATACAAAGGGATTTCAGGCCTCCTTGAAGAGAGTCACTGATGACACGCAGTGGCCAGGAGGAGAGGACACAGTTCGCTCCCGTCCTGATGTCGGTGGAGAACCCCAGGAGGCCGACCAAAACCTGGGATCTAGGGTGAAAGTGAAGGAAGAGATTCTGGACGAGGAGGCTGACTCAGAGGCGCAGTGGCAGCACTTCCATCAGTTTTGTGACCAGGGTGCCGACGGGGCAGAAAAGGTATTCTGGGATCTTCGGGTGAAGGGCAGGTAATGATAATTACCCTCCCTTTGGGAGGAAGGGCAGGATGTAAATGGAATAAAATAAATAAATAAATAAAGGGTTGTATCCAATAGTTAGTTAATGATTTCTGATTTAAAGTTTTGCTCCAAACAAAGTTAAGGTACAAACATAAAATACATAATTATAAAATATCAAAAATTTAATATGTATGTAAACAGTCAATATCAAATCCCTATAAGTATTCTCATATAATAATAAAGATGGCCAGCTAAATAATAAAAAAATTCAGTGCCCATACACAATGAAATACAAAATATATGATATAATCAAGACAATATCGATGTGAACATAAAGGGCAACTTATAAACAGTGGCCAATAGCCATAAATCAATGCCCATACGTAATCAGTTGCAAAATGCATAGCATAGCCAAATGCATTTCGACAATTAGTCTTCTTCAGTGGCTTTCATGATGAGTATACACTACAAAGGGCAAAAAATATAATTAAGAACGTTAACTACTAATGGTGAATGCCTCCGAGTGAAGAATGTTATACAACTGTTAAAACAGATGCCATAAAACCACTTACTTTTGTGTATTATGTTCTAAGATATGAACTGATACGTGGGCTGTTCATTAACTCAATTATTCTGCATGAAAGTAATTATAAATTAAGTTACAAACTAACAAAATTTCTGTTGTATTAGTTTGTAACTTAATTCACCAAATTAACAGTCAAATGCTGTTGACAAAACCCTAGGTTGGCAGATACCTGGGGCGGACAGGCAGGTTGTCTATCTAGGATAGTGATGGAAGACCTGGATCCATCCAGGTGTTGCTGAACTAGAGCTCCCATCATCTCTGCGCATTGGCCTTCCTCTTGCCATGGGGAAGCTAGCCCTGCAAACTGGAAATATCTGGAAACCGAGTCTGTATCTTTTCTTCTGCTGAACTGGCTAGTTTGATTAGAGGCAGCTAAATGTAGAAGGGGCAGAGAGCAGACCTTGAACCAGTCATCTTTCAAAACATCAAGTCTTTGTTTTCTGTTTCAGACATCAGGGGCCCCCAGTGACATGACTGTAAAATCCCCCAAATCGGAGGAAGATCCATTGGACATTGTCAAGTTGCAGATCCCTCTGGAGGTCAAGCAGGAGAGTGATTGGGAGGCCAACTCACTGGGTAAGGATTCAAAGCAGGGGTCGCTCACCTGTGGCCCTCTGGGGGGTGTTGAACTCTAATTCCCATTAGTTACATGTTAGAAACTGTATAGAAGTATTCCCATTAGTTACATGTTAGAAACTGTATAGAAGTATATTTTAGCACAAGTAGCCCCCAACACATGGGACCTCATGGTGTACAGTGAAATTCTGTCTGATCCTTTGAGCTGCTAAGGCAAAAAAAGAAAATCTTATATGTAGGGTGTTTATCCATCAACAGATAACAGATTTTCTCAGTTTTTACTGATATTTTAATTTTCTTGATTTGTTGTAACCCACCATGGTAGGGTATACAGGAATACCCCGCTATACGTACCTTCACTTTACGGACACTAGTGAGTACGGACATACTGCATTCTCCACCATTCCCCTGTTTACGTACGCCTGCTTTGCACTGACGGACACCGACGGACACTTAAGTACTGCCCGAACTTGCGTTCCATGTGTCTCGTGCCTTGCGGCGGCAGCGTCTTCTTCCCGTTGGCGTTTGAGCGACTCCTGAAGGCTAAGGAATTTGTTTTCCTGACCTGAAGGCTAAGAAATTTGACTCCTTTAAGTTCTTTACAGTATTTTACAGTACTGTACATTACAGTCCCTTTGTGCAGGCCGTAGCAGGCCGAGCCTAGCAGCAGCCGAGGTCGGTGGCGGCTCAGTGCCACCTCATGAGGGCCACCTCATGAGGGCCACCTCATGAGGGCCACCTCATGAGGGCCACCTCATGAGGGCCACCTCATGAGGGGGCACCTCATGCTTACAGTACTGTACTGTACTGTAGATTCTAATTCTTCCTTTCCTGCTTTATTTGATAAAAATAAATTGATTGTGATACAATTAACAAAAATTCTAGTTTTATGACTTGAGGAAAAAGCTTCCCTCCCCCCAGCTAGTTGAGAGCAAAATAGCAGAAGTCTGCGCTCTCTCTCTCTCGCTCTCTCTGTAGCAGACTAAAGCAAAAAAGCAATTGTGTTCACTTCTTTCCAAAAGAATTGCTTTATTGGTCTACAGTATTGTACTTTTAAAATATCATCTGTATACTTATTGGAGAGTAACCCTATCAAACCCAGTGGGACCTACTTCTAAGTAGACTTGCATAGGATTGGGAATTTTACCCTAGTGAAAACGGAAGCAGGGCAGTCTTTATTCTGAATTAGTTAATCCAGAATACTTTTCTCTCTGTCTGTGCCCATCATTTTGATTTTGATTTTAATATTTCTATCCCGCCTTTCGGCCAAAAGGCCCTCAAGGCGGCTTGCAAAAGAGCACCAACATAAAGATACACCAATAAAACATCAATAATACATCAACAGAACATCAGTAATACACCAATAAAACAATACAATTTGCAATACATTTCAAGGTTGTCACAAGCAAAACAGGTCTTATAGACATTGGGCTACTTTGCAAGGCTAGGCACGCTCTCTCAGTCATAGTCCTGTCCTCTGTAATATAAATATAATAGTTATGAATTTTATTTGCATTGGCATTAACAGAGTCATTTTAAAATGTTTACATGAGAAGAAAATTACACATTACACTCCTGTATTTATTGTTACATTTTGTTTTGAACTGACACACTACTCCCAGCCACAGCTACACTAAAGTCCTGGATGCCTGAATTGTGTTCTATGTGACAGTTTTAATTAAATGTATGGGGCTGGGGGAAGACAGTTCTGGCTTTTGCCACTGCTGACTTGTGACTCCCAATAGCGTGTGTGTGTGTGTGGTGCCTCTTGGTATTGGTATTGTTTTCCCTTGCCTTCAATTGTTTGGCTTCACAATTTCACAGTACTGTACATAATGGCAGATACAAAGAAAAGTCGGAGATCTGTTACCTTAGATATGAAGCTTAAAATGATTAAACTGTCTGATGAAGGTGTTTCTCAAGCTGAGATAGGCCGAAGGCTAGGCTTCACTCGAACGACAGTTAACACGGTCATGAAGAGTAAAGAAAAAATTATTGCGGAAGTTAAGAGTACTGCGCCAGTGAACACAACAAGAATTAGAAAAAGGGATAGCGTTGTTGCAGACATGGAGAGACTCTTAATACTCTGGATAGAAAATCAGACTGCACGCCAGGTTCCTGTAAGCCAGGCAATGATTCAGAATAAAGCCTTAAGCCTATTCAATGACCTGAAGGCTAAGAAAGGTGAGGCAGTGAAGGATGCTGAATTTGTTGCAAGCCGTGGATGGTTTGATAGGTTCAAGAAGAGATCTAACCTACATAACATCAGAGTGCAAGGAGAGGCAGCTGCTGCAGATACTGAGGCTACAGAAAGCTATCCACGCAACCTTGCCAAAATTATTGAAGTGGGAGGCTACTCCAAGGATCAAATTTTTAATGTGGATGAGACTGGGCTGTTCTGGAAAAAGATGCCTGCAAGAACCTTCATCGCAAGAGAGGAGAAAACAATGCCAGGCTACAAGCCAGCTAAAGAAAGAATAACCCTTCTGTTAGGTGGCAATGCCTCTGGTACCTTGAAACTAAAGCCTATGCTAATTTATCATTGGGAAAACCCTAGAGCTTTAAAGAACTACGTTAAAACTAGACTTCCAGTTCATTGGAGGTCTAATAGAAAAGCATGGGTGACTGCAGCCGTTTTCGAAGATTGGTTTGACACCTGCTTTGTACCAGAGGTGAAAGCCTATTGCAAGGACAACAATATCCCTTTTAAAATTTTGCTCCTTGTAGACAATGCTCCTGGCCACCCTCGAACGTTAGATGAGCTGAACCCTAACATTCGAGTGGAATTCCTACCACCGAATACCACCTCGCTCCTGCAGCCCATGGATCAATGTGTCACAGCCACCTTCAAGTTGAACTACTTGAAAAGAACCTTCAGCAAGTGTATTGCAGCAATTGAAAATGAAGAGGGGACAGGGCAAGAAGTCCTAAAGAAATTCTGGAAAAGCTACGACATCTTGGATTGCATCAAAACTATAAGAGATGCTTGGAATGACATAAAGGAAACAACAATGAAAGGGGCCTGGAAAAAATTATGCCCACAGTTAGTTGATGATTCCGAAGGCTTTGAAGATCCTGTAGCTAATGTTACTGAAAATATTGTAGAGATGGCAAAGCAGTTAGAGCTGGAAGTGGAGCCAGAAGATGTTGCTGAACTTCTGGCATCCCATACTGAACTCCTCAGCAATGAAGATCTTCTGGAACTTGAAGAGGAGAGAGAAGAAGAAAATGTGCGGGATGAGGATGAGATCATGGAACAGCCTGAAGGCCTAACTTCAAAAATTCTCTTGGAAGCTTTCCGTCATCTTGATAGCGCCATGGCTCTTTTTGAAAAGCATGATAGGGACTTTGAAAGAAGTTCCAAAGTCAGTGCTATCATTTCAGGGGCTTATGCCTGTTACAAAGAAATCTACAGGGAAAAGAAAAGAGCTACAGTTCAAACCTCCTTAAACACCTACTTTCGTAAAAGGCCAGCTGCACCCAGTCAATCTCCCAGACCATCAACATCCACTGAAAGTCCATCTCTAGCGTCAACATCAGCCCCAAGCCGTACTCCTACTTCAGGTAGTCCATCCAAATCGCCAGCAAGAAAGCGTCTAGCCCTTGATGACTCGACTTATGAAATAGAAGATATGCCCTCTCCTTCATCCTTCCTACAATACATGTAAATTTTCGTTCATCCATTTTGCATCTGCCAGCTGACATTAAAGGTAAGCTTACCTTTTTCTTAAAGGGTTTACAGTACAGTGTTTTATTTTACAGTATTTTATTTTATGTTTACATGTATTTTAGTTATAAATGCATTATTTACATCAATTATGCCCGTATATGACGATTGCAGTGCAGTACATGCATTGATAAGTGGAAAAAAAGTAGTGTTTCACTTTAAGTACATTTTCAGTTTACATACTCACTCCGGACCCATTGCGTATGTTAATGCGGGGTATTCCTGTACTTTCCAAAAGGCAGGCTAGAAATCCATTTGATGATGATGATGATGATCTCAGGTCTCTCATAATGATAGTAATGTAATTGATTGTCTCAGTTCTCCAAGCAATGGTTCTTATGTAGCTGAAATGGCACCCATCCACAAAGAGGAAAGTATTTGTGTACTTGTGGGAGCCCCAAGGTTTGCAGAAGTACAAAAAGAAATTAGAAAAATTTCTTAAGTGTTTGTGGGTGTGAACTCCCAAATCAGCCTAATAAGGAGTGAACGTGCTTGATGGGCCTGGAACGCTTACTGATGATTTGAGGGGGAGGGGAGACAGAAATCTAGGGTGGGAGGAATGGAATGAAATCAAGTGGCTAGAATCCCGAAAAGGAAGTAATCTATACTGCTATGTTTTGCTGCAGGTCCCACTTGTACTTAGGATAAATTGGGTTGTATTCAGTGCTAGTCCTACTCAGAGCAGACCCACTGAAATTGCAACGTTTGAGGCAAGTAAGAGGTGACATGATTGAAGTGTAGAAAATTATGCATGGCATAGAGAAAGTGCATAGAGAAAAGTTTTTCTCCCTCTATTGTAACATTAGAACTCGTGGATGTCCAATAAAGCTGAATGATGGAAGAAAATGAAATGGTTCTTCACTCAGCACATAGTTAAGCTATCAAACTCACTCTCAGAAGAGGCAGTGATGACCACCAACTTGGATTGTTTTAAAAAAGGATTAGACAAATTCATGGAGGATAAAGGTATCAGCGTCTACGGCCATACTACCCTGAACACGCCTGATCTCATCTGATCTCGGAAGCTAAGCAGGGTCAGGCCTAGTTAGTACTTGGATGTGAGACCACCTGGGAATACTGGGCGCTGTAGGCTTTTCCTGAGAGCCAGTGTGGCGTAGTGGTTAGAGTGTTGGACTATGACCTGGGAGACCAGGGTTCGAATCCCCACACAGCCATGAAGCTCACTGGGTGAGCTTGGGCCAGTCACTGCCTCTCAGCCTCAGAGGAAGGCAATGGTAAAACCACCTCTGAATGCCGCTCACTATGAAAACCCTGTTCGTAGGGTCGCCATAAGTCGGCATCGACTTGAAGGCAGTCCCTTTCTTTTCAAAGGTATCAGTGGCTGCTAGCCACGATGGCTATGTTCTGCCTCCACCATCTGAGGGATTATGCTTCTGAATGCCAGTTGCTGGAAACCTCAGGAGGGGAGAGTGCTCTTGCGCTCCAGTCCTACTTGTGGGCTTCCCATGGGCATCTGCTTGGCCACTGTGGGGAAAAAGGATGCTAGACTAGATGGGCCAGTGGCCTGATCCAGCACGCTCTTCTTATGTTTTTAATGGACATCTTAATGGATACACTGGGCGTTATTCAACCAAAAAGTTGTGCTAGCGCAATGGGATCTCCCCCCCCCATGCAGACCCTGCACTGTCCCCAAATCTGCTCTGGAGGGAGGAGAGGGGAAGATTGCTGTGTTGCGCAAGGAGAAATCCTTGCGCTGTTGGAACAATCTGCTTAGCACTACATTGAATACAACCCAATAATTTCAGTGGGTCTTCTCGGAGTGGAACTTAGTTGGATACAACCCATTGATCAAAATGGATTTTATTGTTTTACAAATATATACCAAAAAAAGCATAAAATGTAACTCTAAATAAACAAGTGGTTCTCTGTTTGTCCCAGACTGTGACAGTCAAGTGCTGAAGAACGAGGAGGAGACCTTTGAGCTGGAGAGACCTAGAGACTTGGGTGTTGGTGGAATGCCATTGGAAAGAGCCGAAGGGGTGTTTTTCTGGGGGCCTGGGGGGGAAATAAAACCTGGAAGTCAACAGGGACCAGAATGGCATTTGGGGAAGAGCGTCAAGCGAGGCTTTCTGTACGAGGAAGGGGGCCAAAGCTTATATGAAACAACCTTCCAGTGTAGGAAAAAGATAAGTCCCAACAGTGGACAGAGATGTCTTCAGGCCATTGATCTCTCTGACAGTCCACAAATCCAAGCAAAGGATAAACTACATAAATACACGCACTGTGGGAAAATCTCATCCAGCAGCAAAGCCTCCCTTATTCCCCACGAGAGGACTCATGCAGGAGGGAAAACGTACATCTGCTCTGAGTGTGGGAAAAGCTTTGGTTGGAGAACAAATCTCATTAAACACAAAAGAATCCACACGGGGGAGAAGCCGTATAAATGCTCAAACTGTGGCAAAAGTTTCAACGCAAAATCCACCCTCATTAAGCATGAGAGGTCCCACACGGGAGAGAAGCCGTACGGGTGTACGGAGTGTGGGAAAGCCTTTGGGGAAAAGGGGATACTCGTTAAACACCTCAGGATCCATTTGGGAGAAAAGCCACACAAATGTTCAGACTGTGGCAAGAGCTTCATTGAGAGAGGTGCCCTTATTAAACATGAGAGAACCCATACAGGAGAGAAGCCGTACGAATGCTCGGAGTGTGGGAAAACCTTCAGGATCAGCTGTCATCTTAAACTGCATAAAAGGACGCACACTGGCGAGAAGCCACACAAATGCTTGGAATGCGGGAAAAGCTTTAGTGAGAGAGCTTCTCTGGTGAAACACGAGCGGACTCACACAGGAGAGAAGCCGTATAAATGCTCTGAGTGTGGGAAAAGCTTCCGGATCAGCTTTCAGCTGGTGATTCACAAACGGACCCACACAGGCGAGAAACCACATGAATGCTCTGACTGCGGCAACAGCTTCAGGGAGATTGCCTCCCTTATTAAACATAAGAGAACCCACACAGGCGAGAAGCCGTACGAGTGCTCCGAGTGTGGGAAAAGCTTCAGGACCAGCTTTCAGCTGAAGACGCACAAAAGGACACACACGGGAGAGAAGCCGTATCATTGCTTGAACTGCGGGCAAAGTTTCAGCCAGAGATCACGACTCGTTATACATGAGAGGACCCACACGGGGGAGAGACCGTACGGCTGTCCTGAGTGTGGGAAAAGCTTTGTCTCTAGCTCTCACCTCCGGAAACACACTGTCGTGCACACGGGAGAGAGGCCGCATAAATGCTCGTATTGTGAGAAGAGCTTCAGTAAGAAATCCAACCTTGTTGTGCACGAAAGGATCCACACTGGAGAGAAGCCGTATGAATGCTCGGTGTGCGAGAAAAGGTTTTGTAGTTCCTCTGTTTTTCATAGACACATGAAAATCCACCCAGGAGAAGCATCCTAGGAAACGGCTCTGGGGTGAAAACCAGAGAACTGAGGAAAGCATCTTGTAATAGAGCTAAAATGGGGTGATATTGGGAGGGGAAACATGCCACAGGGACTGTCTCGAAAGAGAAGCAAAATGGCCATCAATGGGTTTGTAATATATTGACATTTATAAAAACATTACATAGGGAGTGGCCGTAGCTCAGTGGTATACCAACTTTGCATGGAGAAGGTCCAAGGTTCAGTTCTTGGGGTCTCCAGGTAGGGCTGAGAATATCCTCTCTGAATCCCTGGAGAACTGCCAGTCAGTGCAGACAGTACTAAGTTGGATGGGCCAAGTGGTATTATGACTTGGTAAGAAGGCAGCTTCTTATGTAAATTATACAGGGGTTTTCCCCCCCGTTATGGAATAAACAGGTGTGTTTCCGAGATGGGATCTGAGCTGCCAACATCTCCTCACTCAGAGGCTCAGTGTTGGCAGCTACTCATTGGCCTTGGGCCTGTAACCTAACACAGCAAAGTGCATTCAGCCGTGAAGCGCTTTGGATGGGAGAGGAGAACATTGTACATTTCTGTAGCAAATATCCGAGAAGCCATTCTGAATGCCCCAGATTCTACCAGTCATTCTCCCAGGGGTCAGTCCAGGTGCAACAGCTGTTTTAAACCCTTTACCTGTTACAGGTAATCGCCCATATTTTTATGGCGGCTGGGGGTGGTGGTCAGAGTATAGAATTGGGAACATGAGTAGAAATTACGGCATCCCAGAAATCCCGCTTGGAACTCAAAACTGCACTGCAGCCTTCACTAAGTTGGTACCGTCCAGCCGTGCTGGCTGGGCCAGATGGAAATTGCAGTCCAAAACATCTGAAGGGCATCAAGGTGAGGAAGGGTGCTGTCTTGGACATTTGGGAAAAGTATACAGAACCAGAACCTTTGCTTTGAAATGACATCTTCGGAAGTCCTGGTCAATGGAAGGGTCTGTGAGGAGCAAGGCTACGTACACGCAACATTTTATTCTAGAATCGATGGAGACTGAATTCTTGTTTCTTCTACTGTCTCCACACATAATCTAGACCTATCGTGTATTTCTTCTGCCCCTAAAAAGCACTTCCTGGTAAACTCCTTTCATTCTGGAACTCAAGGCTCATTGCAGATTGATTCTGTCTTACCCTGCAGTGTGGCGGTCAGTTGTAGGCGGTCCGAGCAATGGGGGATGTATCCACGCTTGCCCAATGTCGCTGTGGATGGGAGTATACCAAGATCGCAGGTGGAGGGTTTTCGAACGTGTAATCTAATCAAGAGGAAGGTTTTCAAACTACAGTAGGGCCCCGCTTTACGGCGCTCCGCTTTATGGTGCTCCACTAATGGGGAGGTCTCAATTAGACTAAGGCCCCACTCATACGGCGCTTGTTCCGCTTTTATGGCGTTTTTTGGGCATTGGGTGCCATTCTATTGAATGAGTTCCGCTTTTTGGCAGTTTTCGCTTTTTGGTGGGGGTCCGGAACATAACCTGCCGTATGAGTGGGGCCCTACTGCATAAGTTTTCAAACTATATGTTACTTTATATCACACCCACACACTGCCTGGACAGCAGGATCTGCAATAAATCTAGACTGAAAGCAGCATGTTGAGGATGAGCATGAACAATTCCGTATTGAGCAAAACCACATTTTTGGGCTACAAACGGGTTAGCGTGTACACAGCCTTAAGTCCGTCTCCTTTTTAGGTTTGGGCATGAATGACATCTGGGGTGAGGATGGGCCAGCAGATGTAAGGCCTGCTTCCTCTTCACGTGGATGCCTCTCTCATCTTTAAGGCACTTCACCACTCTTGGTCAGTTTTCAGATAAGCATATCTACCTCTGATGCAGGGCTAGTGCCCAAACACTTTGGAACTGGCTTAAAAACGATTGTCAGTCATTTTAAAACATTTTCTCAATCCTGTTCGTGAGTAGATGCAGTCGCTGGAAGAATCCCATTCCCCTGCAGAGGGAAAACCAGTATTTAGGGTTGCCTCTTTTGTACTTCTTTTCAACCACAGTTACCGGCTCTGAGCCGATCAGGTCACGAGAATTTCAGTGCTTCAGTTCACAGTGTTTAAATTTAGTTGGGTTAAACGCATTGGCTGTAAGTGTTACGTTGTGATCCTTTTCCTTTTTTCTCATTAAAGCCTCCCGTTCTAAAGCTTCATGTCATGTTTATGTTTGTATGCTGTTTATGTCTGTATTGGGGCAAGAATGTATAATCAATTATATATATTGCATGCCCACTGTAAGGTCTCACGGCAGGTTACAACAATAACATACAGTTGTAAAAATAAATAAAATCATTACAATGATTAAAAAACAGTACAACCATTCCAGCCAAAACAGAACAGTACAGATTCATCAAAAAAAAAGGGGGGGGAATGGGAAATGAGGTGGGTCTCACACATACAAACCTAAAAAACCTTAACTGTCAAAGGGTTAGGGTAAAGAGGTGTGTCTAAGTATATGGAATTTGCTGGCCGCAAGATGAGGGTGTTTTCAAAACCAACGGCTTTAAAGGGAGATTAGACAAATTCATGGAGGATTAGGCTATCAATGGCTACTGGTCATGATGGCTCAATAGAACCTACTCATTCAGAGGCAGTGTATCTGATTATCAGCTGCTGGGGGCAACAACAAGATGAAGCTGTTGCCATCATGTCTTATGGGCTTCCTGTGAGTAGCCAATTCTGGACAACAGGTCTAGAAAGCTGCCTTATTCCTTATGCTTGGATTCCTGCATTGAGCAGAGGGTTGGACTCGATGGCCTTATAGACCCCTTCCGGCTCTACGATTCTATGATACTAGGTCAGACTATTAGGTCTGCCTGCCTCAGTATTGCCTACTCTGAATGACAGTGACTCTCCAGGGTTTCAGACAGGAGCCTTTCCTAGCTGTACCTGGGGATGCCATAGACTGAACTACGAAGCTACATTCCCTCTGCTATAGTCTAAAGCGGCAGGGCTCTTTGGCTGTGGACACACCATACATATAAACAAAAATTTCCCCTAAAGCAACCTGGGAACTGTAGCTTACCTCTTGCAGAGCTGTAGTACCCAGCACCCTTACCAAACTACAGTTCTCAGGATGCTTTGGGGGAAATAATGTCCTTTAAATATAAGGTGGGTATGCAGCTTTTGTAAAGGATGTCAGTAAAAAAAAACTATAAAGGAAAAAACCCTAAAAAGGGTGACACACACCCCCTCAAATATCCCAATGAGGGCTGAGCATGCTGAGTGAGCGTGAAATAGAGACATTATTGGAGGGGGTGGGATGGAAAACTGGAGAGGAATGGAATAGAGTATTCTGGAAGACAGCCAGACTGGCTGAAACCCTACACAGGTTCACTTCATGCTACACCATTTTGCTGCAGGTCCCACGTGTATAAACCTGACATACAACCACATTGGGCACATTCTGCATGGTTCTGCTCACCGCATCTCAAAACGATGTCACAGAACAGAGGAAATCGCCAAAAGTAATAACCACAATAGTAGATGAGTTGGATTATTTTTCCTGTTAGGACAGGTGAAAGCGTGGAGGATAGGGGAGAGAGAAGATGACTAAGGGGAGACAAGATAGATGTTGATGGAAAGTTTTCATTTTCTCTCCTAGCCCTAGAACTTGCCCGGTAAATTAACTGGCAGTAGATTCAGCGCATACACAAAAATACCTGTTTGCATGATTCACAGCTGACTTATGGAATTTGCCATTGAAAGATGTGATGGCTACCACTGATGGAGCATCCTTGGCGAGAGGTAGTATACCTCTGAGTACCAGACATTGGGGCCAAACAACAGAAGGATACTGTTTTCTAGCATATCCAGTTTGTTACTGAATTCTAATGCTTCTTTCCCCCCATTCTCCTCCACATACAACATGTTAAGGGCATTTCAGGTTGGGAAAATGGTTTTTAAAATTCATATAAATAAATATCCTGGACACGAGATTCCCAGAGGCATTAACAGAAGTGTTTGCTACATGGCACCATTTTATAAAAATATTTGCAGCTTACTGCTGGATTTAAATGATTGGCTATTTGGGTTATGTATTTCATATGATTACATTGTTTTAGTAGGTACTTGTGACAGAACCACTACTGCCGTGTGGAGTCTTTTTTCACTCACAAAATGGGAATAAAATATGTAAATAAATGAATAACTTGAAAGATCACAGTGGTGGAGAATCTTTGATCTCTAGCTTCCTTTATATTCCATCTTCCCTCCAGGGAACTTGTGAAAGTGACATATATTGGTTCTCCCTCCCCCATCCGGTTTTATCCTCACAACAACCCTGCAAGGTAGGTTAGACTGAGAGGCAGCATGACTAGCCAAAGGTAAGCTGTGAGCTTCATGGATGAATGAGGATTTGAATCCTGATCATCACCCATCTTGGTCTGACGCGTGAACCACTGCACCACGTTGCCTGATTATGCAAATTCGCAAGCAGAACCTCAGAAGGGTTTTAGGTAAACTGCTGCAGCCACAAATTGAAATCACAGGGGGCTTCTACTTTGAAAACCATGGATAGTTTTAACATGCAGGCAGCATGGCAAATAATGAGGTTTGCATCAAATCCATATCCATTTCCACCAAATAACACCTTACTGTTGTTACACATTTTAAATTAAAATACGAGGACTAGTTTTCTCCATCATTCTAAACAATTTTCTAGGAAATGTAGTTTGTTAAGGGTACCAAAAGTTAGGAGAGCCCCTATTCCCCTCACAAAGCTACAGTTCTCAGAGTGGTTGAGTGGTTTAACATCAATCCCTCTTCCCAGGGAACTCTGGGAATGGCTCCCCCTCAAAGAATCCTGGGAACTGTAGTTTGTTGGGAGACACACACCCCTTCCTCTCCCAGAACTACAGTTTCCAGATGGTTTAACATTTATGTATTTATTATTTGATTTATATCTTATTTATTTATTTTATTTGTATCCCATCCTTCCAGCAGGAGCCCAGGGCAGCAAACAAAAGCACTAAAAACACCTTAAAACATAAAAACAGACCTTAAAGTACATTAAAACAAAACAACGTTAAAAACATTTTAAAAAATCTTTATTTATTTTATTATACTTGTATACCGCCCCATAACCAAAGCTCTCTGGGTGGTTTACAACAACTAAAAACATTAAAACAAATACAATTTAAAACATATTTTAAAAAAGGGTTAAAAATATATTGCTTTAAAAAAAATTAAAAAGCAATTCCAACACAGACGCAGACTGGGATAGGTCTCAACTTAAAAGGCTTGTTGAAAGGGGAAAATCTTCAAAAGGCGCCGAAAATATAAGACTGCTCACTGGGGCAGGGTATCGTCAACATGTCAACCTGCTGCTGAAATAATTGCACTGGCTGCCCATTTGCTACCAGGCCAAGTTAAAGGTTCTAGTTTTGGTGTACAAAGCCCTATACTGCTTGGGACCAGGATACCTGAAAGACTGTCTTATGCCTTATATACCTAGTCGATCACTGCAGGTGAGGGTCTCCTGCAGATACCATCTTATCAGGAAGTCCATTCTGCATAGGAAATGCACCTTTAGTGTGGCGGCACCTACCTTGTGGAATTCCCTCCCCTTAAATGTTAGACAGGCGCCATCTCTGTTATCTTTTCGGCGCCTATTGAAGACCTTCCTCTTTCAAGCCTTTTAAGTTGAGACCTATCTCAGTCTGAATCTTTGTTGGAACTGGACGTTTTTGCACAACTTGCCATATAAATTGCTTTGATTTTGGTTTTTGCCCTCTTTTCTGGATTCGGTTTACCAAAAGATGGGACCCTTTGCCATCATACTCATAGAATTTTTGCTTCACGTACAGCATCCCAATCATGGTTTCATCTATATCTAATAAATGGAGTTCTGTCCTTTTCTAGCCTTTGTTTCATCTTTAAATTTCCTGTATCGTGATATTGTGTCATCAACTATATAACCGCCTTTTCCAGTTCTAACATCTGCACTCTCCTTTGCTTCTTGAGAATACTACGTTCTTTTATACATACCCCTCTTACCACGGCTTTCATTGCCTCCCACCTGAGCACAGGACCAATTTCTTCAGCCTCATTTCCTTACAAGAATTTTCTAAACTTCTCCCGATCTGATCTCTGCACATTTGTGACACCAAAAGGGGGGGTTGAGCCTCCACACCGGCGTAGTGGAGCAGTGGAGGGACAACCCCAGCTCCACTGACAGGGAGGCATTGTCTGTGATCTTGATGGGCCCAATATTCACCAAATACACTTTGTGCAGCAAATCACTGGAGATTACTACGGAGTCAAGTCTGGAATGAGTCCGATGGGGGTGTGAATAAAAGGTGTAGGTGTAATCTTGATAAATTTCCGCACAAACATCCTTAAAATATTTGAGCAAAATTTGTAGGATTTTATTTGAGTAGGTATAACTCTCCTAATGCACTGTATTTCTCTTAACCTTGATTTTGTCCTTGCCCACCAGTGTCTGGGACCATGCCCAGATTCCAGCTGAAATCGCCACCCATAATCACACTACAATTAGCAAGCAGCTGAGCTTTTCGAATACTTTGTGTAGAAACCCAATTTGCCCAGAATTGGGGGCGTATATGGTGGCTAAAGTCACTCTGTGGATTGCATCTAGAGTCCCTACAGCAGCCTTTCCCAACTGGTGTGCCTCCAGATGTTGTTGCACCACAATTCCCATCTTTCCTGACCACTGGCAATGCTGGCTGAGGCTGATGGGAGTTGTGGCCCAACAACATCTGGAGGCACACTGGTTGGGAAAGGCTGCCCTACAGTGAAGAGATATTGGGACTCTCAATATTTTTTCTACCCTAAAATCAATACCCTCATGAATCAAAATTGCAACTCCCCTGGCCTTATTGGTTCCAGGAGCCACGTAACGATGACCCCACTTTTTCTGTGCCAAGAGACCTATATTACCTGGGGCATTATGCATTTTTGCAGCATCAAAACAGATCTCAAAACATCCTTTTCAGCCTGGCCTTTTTAATAGAATTTCCCATACCCTTTATGTTTAAAGTGACTACTTTTAATCTATCTGCCATTGTACAAAGCAAAATAAACTAGCAAAACAGGTATTAAGGTGCAGAAACTGACATAGGTCCCAACACTGTACCCCCCACAATTCCCTCCCCCCAAAAAAGTGAAGTAGTATATAAATGACTTATATAAATAAATAAATCAAAAATTCTTTGTTAAAATAGTTAAACAGAAGGCCAATCTAACTTTACTTCATTGGTGTTTTGTACAATTTTTTATAATGGCCCAGTTTGTTTTTTTTAATTGGCAACAGCATTTCAGCTCAAACTACACATTATGTTAATTGCACAAATGCAATTATTGTGCATGGGTTTTTCTGAAAATGTAAATAGCAGCCCCATTCAAAATGTACATGTCAATTGCATTTACGCTATTAACATTACATCTAGTTTGATCCTTAGTTTCTTAGGTAAATCTGTAACTCAATTGAAGAAACATTTGGCCACAAGCCTGTACATGGGAGTAAGTCTCACTGAATTCAGTCCCTTACTCCTGGGTAAACCTGTCTAGGATTGCACTGTCAATGAACAGCACAGCCCTATGCATGTCTACTCAGAAGTAAGTCCCTGTTAGTCCTACTTAGAGTCAGACCTATTGAAAACAGAGGAAATGACTAACTTAAGAATTTCAGTGGGTTTCATCTGAGTATGACTTTATTGCAGGTGTATTCTGCAACATGTTCTTGACACAATAATAGTGCATTGAAAATGGAAATGGACGGCCTTCAAGTCGATTCCGACTTATGGCGACCCTATGAATATTCAGAGATGGTTTACCATCGCCTTCCTCTAATAGTTAATTAGTGGAGGATTCACTTCGCTTCATTAGTTGTTCTGCAATGCATCCCAAATGCTACCTTATTTCTGTCCAGGGGGCTACAGTGCAACAAAAGGAGGTCCAAATAAATAAATGAGAACACGTGTGGTATAAAAAGTTATGGGAAATTAAGCAGCATGACTGCTTCACAACGTTTGCAGGGGCAGACACGACTGAAAGCGGGATGTGCCCGTCCCAATAGCATCAGCATGAATGTGCAATAAAAAGGATATCTGGAGATGCCATTTTTCATAAGTAGGTGTGTACGGGACTGCAGGTTTGTTTTACTGTGCAATCTTGTGCTGTTTTACTGTGAAGTAAGTTCCACCGACTTCAGTGGGACGAACCCCCAAGGAAGTGCACAGAGGATTACAGCCTGCAATCCTAGGGCCCTTCCAGAGCGACCGGTCCGTCTACGCATCATTCTGCTTCACTTGTTGTTCTGCAATGTTTTCCCAACGCTACCGTACGATTGCCATCTGGAGGCACACTCTTGCACTACAGCGTAAGAAAAACGGGAGAAAGGGGGGAAAAACCTGGAACATTTATGACATGAAAAGTTACAGGATTTCAGCAAGAAGCTACGGGAATTGTAGCTTCCCATTAATTCTAATGCGCCAATTGGAAACAAATATTAACCCAAAACTGTTGCAGGCACAAACAGTATCAAAAGTGGGATTGCATATAACCGCCCCGTACAATCAGGAGCAGAAATCCTCATGAATGTACAGCAAAAAGAACCTTTGGAATGATCTTAAACACACTGGAGTGTATCCAACTAAATCCTACTCAGAGTAGACCCATTGAAATTAATGAGCCTAAGTTAGCCATGCCTATTAACTTTAATGGGTCTACGCTGAGTATGATTAGCATCCCACGTATTGGAGCATAAGTTACCTTGAACTCAGTGGAACCCTGTGTAAAGCATGCGTAGGATTGATGAGTTAATTCATTTTGTATATGGATGAAACGTCATATATGTTATTATATGAATATAATATTGATTGAACACACTGGGTATTACTGCCCTGTTGTTAAAGGTATTTTGAATGTAGTATTATGCTGCAGCAATCTTAATTGTGTCAATATATTGATTTTTGAACATTCACTCGGACAGAACCTTTGCAAAATGCAATTTTTAAAAAAACTTTATTTTAGTTTTATTTTCTTGAAATTTCTTACAAGACCATCAACATCTGGAGGGCCCACAGGTTTTCCACCCCTGCCGTAGAAGCAAAAGAGAACTACATAGGAAGTGCAGAACAAATATTATTACTTCCCCTTCTTACTTGCCTCAAAAGCCTAAAACTGTGTTACAATCTGCTATAAATGTCAGATTCAGTATTGGGTTGATACAATTTCTTGAAGGCCGGTTAAAATTCCTGCTGTGATTGGTATTCATTAGGATGTGACTTCAGACAGTAAGGCCGAGTTAATACTACAGACATGGGTATTTTTGCATATTCCAGGGGTGAGGGAAACCTGTGGCCCTCTGGATGTTGTTGGGCTCCAGCTCCCATCAGCCCCAGCCAGCATGTCCAATGGTCAAAGCTGAGTTGTAGTTCAAAAAATCTGAAGGGCCATAAGTTCCCCATATCCACTGAAGAAGAGGACTTTAGGCTTGAAAAGCATCAGGATAACATAAGAGCCCTGCTGGATTGGACCTTCCATCTACTCTAGATTCCCAATTCCAACAGTGTGGCTGGCCCGCAATCCTAGGAAGCCCCCAAGCAAGGCAAGAAGACAACAGCTTTCCTTCTGTTGCTTGCCCCACTTGCTAACAACTCTTATTCAAAGGCATACCGCCTCTGAACATGGATGCTCCATTTAGCCATCACTGGCAGGGGGTTGGACTAGATTACCTTTACGGTCTCTTCCAAATTTGAGAGTCTATGACTCTGTCACAGGGATGGAAAACCTGTGGACCTGCAGACTACAACTACAATCCCTGACCATTGGGTGTACTGGCTGGGGCTGACGGCAATTGGGAGTCCAGCAACATCTGGAGGGTCACAGATTCTCCATCGCTACTCTGTAACTCATAGCCATTCATAAACTTCTCTTCTTCTCTGTCTCTAAACCCCTTTCAAAGCTGTCTCGGCTTGTGGCCACCACTACCGAGTTCCACAAGTTAACACGCACTGTGTGAAGAAATTCTTTTATGTATCCAGAATCTACAGCTCAACCATCTTGTCAGGTGACATGCCCCCTGCCCTCCCAAAGTTCTGGTGGTGTGAGAAAGGCAGAAGAACGTCACCCTGTCTACTTTCTCCACACCACGTATCATTTCATAAACCACGGGTAGGGCACTTTAGGCCCGGGGGCCAAATGCAGTCCTCCAGGCCACTTTCTTTGGACGTCAGGACCCTCCCTAGGTCAGGCAGCCTCCTAGCTGGTACCCTTCGCTTGCACTGCTCTGCACCTTTAAGTGCTTCTGCCTGGCTGCAATGTGTCCTTCAACTACAATTCTGCCTGTTGTCAGCCTGGCTGGAGGAAGGAGAGAGGGGATGGGGTGTCCAACTTTTGCATGGCTGGAATATGGCCTCCTGCGTAAAGGTAAGAGTTACATCCACTGCCCCACTCACTTTTGCTTCTGGCACCGCCCACCACTGGTATGCTGCCCTTGGAAGATTGCCCACAATGGAATGCAGACAATGGGGTGAAAAAGGTTCCCCCCTTTTATCATGTCTCGTTTTTTCCCTAAACTAAGAAGCCTTCAAAGCTTCAGGTTTGGTTCACCAACTATCTTCAATATCAAACCTTTGTTCTTTGCTCTTATCTTACCGTTCTGTGATTTTTTTAAAAACAGGACATTCTTAAAAAATTAAATTCTACATTTTTATCTTTAGGAAACTTTACTGCCTTTTGGCAGGTAAAGAATAGTCAGTATCGATGCCACAGTCTCTCTGATAAGCCTAACACTCAGTGGGATTCACCCCTATGTGGATTTTCTCATGTCTACGCAGATCGCTCCGATTAAGAAATCTCTGCTCACACAATGAGCATTTATAGGGTCTCTCTCCTGTGTGGATTCGCCTATGTATAAGAAGGTATCCTTTCTGAATAAAGCTTTTCCCACAATCCGTGCATGTGTTTGGTTTCTCTCCTGTGTGGATTCTCTCATGTGTCAAGAGGGAAGAGCGCCGGGTGAAGCATTTTCCACACTGGGCGCACCTATATGGAGTCTCCCCCGTGTGGGTCCTCCTGTGTATGACAAGCTGCAGCCTCCGACTGAAGTTCTGCCCACAGTCGGAGCAGCTGTATGGCTTTTCCCCTGTGTGGATTCTCTCATGATTAATAAGGTTGCACCGGATGCTGAAGCACCTCCCACACTCAGCGCACTTGTAGGGTTTCTCCCCCGTGTGCATCCTCTTGTGCCTCACAAGAGTTGATTTCCGGTTGAAACTCTTGCCACAGTCCAAGCATGTGTACGGTCTCTCTCCCGTGTGAGTTCTCTCATGCACAACAAGATTCGCCTTGCAGTTTGAGGTCTTCCCACAATATAAGCATTTATATGGCTTCTCGGCCATTTGCATGGCCTGGCTGTTGAGGAGTTCAAAGCTCCCACTGTCAGTCTGTTCTTTCTTTATCTTAAACTTGATTATTCCCTCCTGAAAACTACCGTCATGTAACCCAGTGCCCCCTTCATCGTAAAGAAAAGCCTGTTTGGCTGCCTTCCCTGGATGGTTTTCCCAATGGCCTCCTGGTGTCTCGGGGCTTCCTTGTATCAGCCCCATCTCAAGGCCCTGGAAGAATCCCCCTTTGGCTCTTTCCAAGGATATTCTGCAGATATCCACTTGCTCAGGTCTTTCCAGCTGGAACGTCTCCTCTTCATTCTCCTGCATTTGCCCATCACCTTCTAGAAAAGAAAGAGAACTATAGCACAAGAGGCAGAGGCGTGCATGAATCCCTACCCCCCATTGTGTGCCATTACTCCACATACTTGTTGTTAAGAGACATCCACATCATACATTTAAAGCACCTCTAACACATATTAAAAGCACATGGCTTCCCCCAAAGGATTCTGGGAACTGTAGTTTGTTAAGTGCTGGGAATTGTAGCTCTGTGATGGGGTACACTACAGTTCAAGGATTCTTTGGGGGGAAGCCTTGTGTTTAAATGTGCTTTAAATGGTGTGACCCACAGTCATTTTGTTCATCATTGGAGAAAATCATGCTTAAACCAGTCAACATTTTGCTTTAAATGGATTTTAATATTAAATTTCTAAATTGCTGTAAGCCGCCCAGTGAAGGACAAGCAAGAAATCAAAATAATAATTTAATAAAATAATAATAGTTTCATCTTTAGGAATAGAGGAAGCTGCCTTATACTGAATCATACTGAATCTAACCAGTACTGTCTACACGGACTAGCAGTGGCTGCCCAGGGTTTCAGGCAGGGGATTCTTTCCATCCTTACCTGCAGATGCCAGAGATTGAACTAGGGACCTTCTGCATGCAAAGCACAAGGTCTACCACTGAGCTACGGCCCTTCAACATCTTTCATTTGTTATTCACATTTGCGTTCTGTTCCCAAGCCCTTTTTCTTTCTTAAAAGTGTTTTGGTTTTTTGCCCCTGCCTGTGGCAGCCATGGCAGCCATTTTAATTACCCAGAATTCTCCACCCAGGGCAGTGTTCTTCAGCCTGATAGCCATTGACTGCCTTATCCTCCATGAATGTGTTCATCTTCCATGCAATTTTTGCACGGTGTTGGACTACAACTCCTGTTATTCCCAACCAGCTCAGCCAATAGTCAGGGATGATGCAGCGGCAGGAGCTCACTGAGGTAAGAGGTCTCCGATCTTTAACAGAGCTGTGGTCCAGCAACATCTGGGTGCCCAAGGTTAAAAAACATAGTTCCAGAGCACTGGAACAGTCTGCTGGTTTTTAAAACATATATAAAAATACGGCTGCCAACAGTAGAGATAGAAAATGGCTATCTTGGCTAGTAGCCTTACCCTCTGTGAATTTTTTTATTCTCCATGTAATTTTTGCACCCAAGCTTTTTGGTAGGATGGGATGGCAGCTGCTGTCCTCCCATCCTGCAGACAATGGCCCAGAAATGTAAAGCTAGCTTGAAATTCCTCAGAGATTATTCAGAGAAAATGTCTGTGGGCAGCATCCACCTGGCACCCTTGTGCAAGCAAACGGAAGGGCTTTTGATCCAGAGTTGTCCACTAACAGAGGGGGAGAGGAGGCGATTTTTGCCGATTCCACTTTCTTCCTGAAGCCCCCAGCACACCCCTTCTGCCAATCTGTTCTAGAAGGTCATCCAACCCTTAACAACAAATTTTTGAGGGTGGTGAGTTGTGGGTAGCAAAAATTACATGGAGGATAAACAAATTCACAGAGAATAAGGCTACTAGCCAAGATAGCCATGTTCTATCTCCACTGTCCACAGCCATATTTTTATATATGTTTGAAAAACCAGCAGACTGAGTCTTGTAATTGTTTACCAAAGAAAAGAGCGTCTCTGCCATCCTCCTGCTTGGCTTCCACAGACAGCGGCATCTTCATGGGGTCTGAAGGGTCCTGCTCTGAATTTGGGGTACTCACCAATGACCCTACTGACAGCCCTGGCTCCTGCAAAAAGAAGCAGACATGTTAATTATAAGGACGTTAATAAGGATCGGTGCAGGAGGCTTAATTATAAGAATTAATTCATTCTAAGAATGTAAATCGGACCTGTGATGTAGAAAGGTATAACCCAAGAACAAGAACATAGGTCCCAGGCTATGGTCCGAAGGCACATGAGGCCAGCTCCCTGCTGAAGTTAAGCAGGGTCAGGTCTGGTCAGTGCCTGGATGGGAGACCGCCTGGGAACCATATGTAAGCCGCCTTGGGTTTCTATCATGAAATGTAATAAATGTAGAAATGTAATAAATGAATAAAATAGGTGAGGCCAGAGGCAGAACTGGGCAGGGTAACCATTGCGAATTTTACCTTTGTAGAGCAAGCTCATTTCTACCCACATTCACACACCCCTCTCTGGCCTCCATCCAGGAAAACATGAACCATGACCAGAGTTCAAGAACTAATTCCAGCCAAGCAAAAATCTCAGGGAGAGTGCAAAGTAGGGCCACTGAGAGATGCAGCCTAGGGGAGAGGGTGTGTGGCTTGAGGAGTCCCAAGGGCCAGGCAGAGAGGCCTGGAGGGCCGCATTTGGCCCCCAGGCCCAAGGTCCCCCATCCCTGGTATAGACAGTATTGAGTCAGATGGGCCAATGATCTGACATAGACAGGGCTCTGCCTGCACAATACATTTAAAGCACTATGAAACCACTTTAAATGGTCTTGGCTTCCCCAAAGAATCCTGGGAAGTGTGGTTTGTTAAGGGTGCTGACAGTTGTTCGGAGAGCCCTAGTCCCCTCACAGAGTGAAAATTCCCAGAATCCCCTGTTCAGACGGATTGACTGTTAAAGCACTCTGGAAATTGTAGCCATTGCTAGCTTCGCCCTCCTGCTCTGGGTGGCAGTGCAGATTTGGCTGAAAGGGAGAAGGCAGCAGTGATGAGAAGGTGGCTCAATAAAGGCCCAAGGACACCCCTCCCCTCACTTGATACATCACTGGGAGAGGGCAGACCTAAGTTTAATCCTGGGGTAGGAAAATGTTTTTTTCATTCTGAGGTCTGCATTCCTTTCTAGGCAACCTTCTGGGGTGAGGGACATGCTAGTGGTAGGCCAGCCCAGAGAGAAAATGGGGCAGAGCAACGAATGCAATTTTGTACAGCAGGCTAATTTCCACATGCTCCTCTTTATCCTCTGTCCAGTCAACCAAGTGTCATTATCAGACACATTCCAGCTAGGCAAAAACGCTGGCTGCGAAGCAGGGCTGGTGAAGGGTGTGGCCTTAAGAGAGGGGGTGTGGCCTGGAGAGAGTTCTGAGTGCTAGATACAGTAGGGCCCCACTCATACAGCGGGTTATGTTCCAGACCCCCACTGTAAAGCGAAAAGCGCTGTAAAGCGGAACCCATTTAATAGAATGCCGGAAAACCGCCGTAAAAGCAGAGCAAGTGCCGTATGAGTGGGGCTTTAGTCCAATTGCATCTAATTGAGACCGCTGTATTAGCGAATTGCTGTAAAGCGGGGCCCTACTGTACAGAAGCTTCCTTCAGGCCTTGGGCCTGCGATTCCCCCATCCCTGGTTCAAACAAACAGGTCTGTCACCATACTGTTTAGCTTAGGGCCAAACTAGATGAGAAAAAAAAATTTTTTAAACACAGGCTTGGGGAAATGCCAGGCCTATGTTTTTCATACTATGAGACAACATCCCTGCTATTTCCTCTGGGCCTTTCAGGGCTGCCCCACTGAGAATGTCCTCACCGTTCCTCCCCACCCCTCAGAATCTTGCAGCTTCAGGAGGAAGGCCTCCGCCAGGGCCACCGCCTGGCTGCAGGTCTCCGGGCTCCGTTTGCTGACCCAGCTTTGCATTTCCCAAGGCAGGACGGCCAGGAACTGCTCCAAGATCAACACCTCCAGGATCTGGTCCTTGGAGCGTCTCTCTGGCTTCAGCCACTGGTGGCAAAGTTTCCAGAGCTGCTTGCAAACATCCCCGGGCCCCTCGGCCTCTTGGTAACAAAAGTGCCTGAAGCGTTGGCGTCGCGTCTCTAAATCCACGGCGTCCTCGCTCGCCATCTCATCCTTCCTTTTTGCTGAAGAATCCAGACCTCTGTCGGGTTTTTGGGCTCCCCGGAGGCCCGGTACCATTGGAATTGCCCATTCTCCTCTAGGCCACTGACTGGCACCATCTATTTCCTTGAAGGAGGCCTGGAATTCCTTGGTCTCCTCCTCGGAGATGGGCTCAGGTAACTTGAGGTGCCTCCACCCTGAGCAAGGGGATTCCACTGTCTTCAGGAACTCCTGCCACTGGTTTTCCCAGCGCTGCTGCAGCCCTTCCTCTGGCTCCTGCTTAACTTGCAGTGGGCCTTCTCCAGTCAGAAATGCCTTGATGGTCCCGACTTGGACCATGTGAGGCTCTCTTTCGCTTGCCTCCAGCCTCCCCCGGGATTCCGATCCTGTGGGGTCCTGCTCCTCCATTTTTATTTCCGGCTGCAGTTCCTGCACTGAAGAGGAAATTCAGTTCTTGAGAACGTGCAAAGTGAGTTGCAACCACTGCAACAAAACCCCGTATGTGCCTTTTTAGAAGTAAGCCCCACTTAGGCCGAAAATATCTGAAAGGCGGTCTCCATCCCTACCAACCTTCTTGGTGTAAAGATCCACAGAGAGGGCTCTCTTGATAGTTCTGCCCTCTCTCTCTGCTACTCCATTTATTTTCCATTGAGACTGGAACAGTCCTCATAGCAGTTTCCCATAGCTATCTCCCGTCCTCTGCTCTCCCTCCCTTCTTGTGCTGCATATCTGTTGTTTTTTTGCTATTTTGAACATCTGCTCTGGATGCAGAAGGTCCCAGGTTCAATCCCTGGAATCTCCAGGTAGGGCTGGGACAGAACTCTGCCGGAAACCCTGAAGAGCCACTGCCAGTCAGTGTAGACAATACTGAGCTAGGTGGACCAATGGTCTGGTTAGGTATCAGGCAGCTTCCTATGTTCTGCCACCCTCAGAGGTTCAGAGAATGGTGGTCCAGGAGACAGCCCCTAAGTGGGGGAATTCCTTCCCCACAGAGCGTCTTTGCTGTACAGCTTTCACTGTATGCTGAAGAGGCATCTCTTTACCCTGGCCTTTGGCACTTAAGGCATTTTGTTTTGGGGGAGTTGTCTCTTTTGCTAAATTTATACTGTTCTGTTCCATTTGGAACAGACTGATTGATTGATTGATTGCATTTATATACCACCCCATAGCCAAAGCTCTCTGGGCGGTTTACAACAATTAAGAACACTGAAAATCAATATACAAATTTAAACCATTAAAACCCATAAAAACCGATAAGCAAGTCAAAAACACGTTAATCAAATGCTGTTAAAAATGCCTGGGAGAAGAGGAAAGTCTTGATCTGGCACCGAAAAGATAACAGGGTTGGCGCCAGGTGCACCTCGTCAGAAAAATAATTCCATAATTTGGGGGCCACCACTGAGAAGGCCCTCTCCTTTGTTGCCAGCCTCCGAGCTTCCCTCGGAGTAAGCACCCGGAGTAGGACTTTGATGTTGAGTGTAGCGTATGGGTAGGTTTGTGTCGGGATTTGGTTTTATAATTATATCTGCTTGATGTATTTGTATATTATATTGTTAAGAATGTAAGAACATCAGAAGAGCCTGCTTGATCAAACCAGTGGCCCCTCTAGTCCAGCATCCTGTTCTCACAGTGGCCAGCGAGATGCCCCAATGGGAGGCCCCCATGCAAGACCTGACTGCAAGCACACTCTACCCTCCTGTGACTGCCGGCAATTGGTTTTCAGAAGCATACTACCTCTGACTATGGTGGCAAAGCACAGCCATCATGGCTAGTAGCATTTCATAGCCTTATCCTCCATGAATAACCAGCCCTGGGACCTTATGGTGAAAGGCAGGTTAACAAAAACAAAACTTATTTATAAATAAATAAAATTTAATTTAGTGGGACTTACTCCCAGGTAGAGGAAGGCAGTGGTAAACCCCCTCTGAATACAGTTACCATGAAAACCCTATTCATAGGGTCGCCCATAAGTCGGAATCGACTTGAAGGCAGTCCATTTTCCGTTTTTACTCCCAGCTAAGTAGGTATATAGGACTGCATCCTCAGTCGATTAATTGGTTAGATTGGGGGTTGGGATGGAGAAGAAGTTTGATTTTGTTTGCATTTTAGTGAGAAACTCCCTAATTTGCACTTCCTGAACAAATAGCAAACCAGAGCACAGCTCTGCTTTGAAATGTATGCTTCTCCAAATTCTTCAGTGCAATTCTGCAACCAAACTGCATGTACAAACATGCATATATTAGGGGGGCAATGGGTATAAAAACACATATATCGGTAAAAATAACATGGAAGAATGGGGAAGTTGCTTGCAAATATGTGTATATTAGTCAAAACTGCATGCCAAAATGTGTTTCTTAGGAGAAATCGGCACTAAAATGCTGTTGGATTTTCATGAGTTATTTTAAATGCAAATTGCTGTGGAAACATTGAGAACTGAGTATAAGACTGGAGAAATAAGAAACTTAAGAGGAACTCCCTAACTGGGAGTGGGCACTTTGTGGTTCCTTCGATTCATTTTATACAAACCTGAGACCTATCAACTGCAGCCAAGTGCAAAAGTCATGCACTTAGAGTTAAAGAATTCTGAGCCCAGGAATTTGTTTTGAGTACTAGATCATATCGCAAACATACGTTGGATAATGGAACGGACCAAGAAATTTCAGAAGGAAATCACCCTGTGCTTTATAGATTACAGCAAAGCCTTTGACTGTGTAGATCACGAAATGGCGGTCCACAGTATCTGATTGTCCTGATGCACAACCTATTCTCTGGACAAGAGGCTACTGTAAGGACAGAATATGGAGAAACTAATTGGTTCACAATAGGAAATGATGTGAGACGGGTGTATTTTATCACCCTATTTGTTTAATCTGTACGCAGAACATATCATACGGAAAGCAGGATTGGACCAAGATGGAGGTGTGAAAATTAGAGGGAGAAATATCAATAATTTAAGATATGCAGATGATTCCATACTACTAGCAGAAACCAGTAATGATCTGAAACGAATGCTGATGAAAGTTAAAGAGGAAAGCACAAAAGCAGGACTACAGCTGAACATTAGAAGACTAAAGTAATGACAACAGAAGATTTATGTAACTTTAAAGTTGACAATGAGGACATTGAACTTGTCAAGGATTATTAATACCTCAGCACGGTCATTAACCAAAATGGAGACAATAGTCAAGAAATCAGAAGAAAGCTAGGACTGGGGACGGCAGCAGTGAGAGAACTGGAAAAGGTCCTCAAATGCAAAGATGTATCACTGAACACTAAAGTCAGGATCATTCAGACCATGGTACTCCCGATCTCTATGTATGGATGTGAAAGTTGGATAGTGAAAAAAGCTGATAAGAGAAAAATCAACTCATTTGAAATGTGGTGTTGGAGGAGAGCTTTGCACACACCATGGACTGCAAAAAAGCCAAGTAATTGGGTATTAGAACAAATTAAACCAGAACTATCACTAGAAGCTAAAATGATGAAACTGAGGTTATCATACTTTGGACACATCATGAGAAGACAGGACTCACTAGAAAAGACAATAATGCTGGGAAAAACAGAAGGGAGTAGAAAAAGAGGAAGGCCAAACAAGAGATTTATTCCATAAAGGAAGCCACAGATGTGAACTTACAAGATCCGAACAGTGTGGTTTGTAACAGATGCTATTAGAGGTCGCTGATTCATAGGGTCGCCATAAGTCGTAATCGACTTGAAGGCACATAACAACAACAAACCAAACTGAGCCCAGTTCTTCCCCACCAAAATCCACTGCTGGTCCTCCCCCCCCCATTTCTTTTTTTGGCAGGGGAATTTGTTTGACAATTGGGAGTCAAAAATCATGGCAGATCTACTTCAAATCATCCTCAGTAGTTCCAGAGCTTCCTTCTGTCCATCCCTGGGTTAGATTAATCAATTTAAAACATTGGCAATCAACTAAAAGAGCATACCAGATTAATTGGGCAATTGTTATTTATCATCATAAAATAATGATCTCACTTTCTAGTTTCCTTCAGTATCTCCTTTGGCCCTTTCCCCTCAGAGGAGGGAGACCAACCCTCCCTCTTCTCCCCCCTTCCCCAAACTTCTCAGTCTGCTGGCCACCTTCACTCAGCATGCAAGGAGTTGCTAGGGCTGGCAAAAGGCTCTGGCAGGGCTAGGCAGCAGGGCAGGGCAAGTGAGGAAGCCACCGGACAAGCTGTGGCACGGAGGTCCACCAGAAAGTGGCCCAAAGCCCACTGGCTTTTCACGGCCTGAAAAACACTGCTTCACACACTCAAAGAAGGTTTGTGAGGCTAAAAGTGCGGCCCTCATCTGTACACTAATGCTTATGTTCTACACACAAGTAATAGGTGGATAGGGCTCTTATGTCTGTAGAAAGCTATGATGGCAAGGCTCTTTTAGGATCTATTTTGTTGTTGATGATGATGATAAACTCAAATGGCAAACAAACACACAAAGGGACTTGATTTTCCTTAACAAAGGACAAGCTGAGAAAAAACAGAATTAAGGAAGAATATTCCAAAATGGGTGAGACACTAAAGTGAGTATTTAATCACCATGAAATAAAAGAAATGCAACAGCCAACAATAAAGCAATACGATGTCCTAAAAGGGGTGCACCTGGAGTAGGTTGGCCAGATGCGTTTCCACCTTCTGGTCTTCTTCAGTGGCCAGATGAAGGACTGTTTACTAATGCTGATTGATAGAATCCTGTATTTGAACAAACCTGATTTAGGTTCCAGTTAAGAACTACTATATTAAAGCCATTAGATTTTACTCATAGGAGTGCTTTATTATTAGCTGTTGTACTCATTATAGTATCTGTAAGTCATTTTGGATTATTCTTCCTTAACTCTGTTATTTCTTAAACTCAAACTGCCCCCATGAAGCTATGGTGCCAAAAAGACCAGCTGGATAGTTCGGGGATTAAGGATGGAAGAGGGCTGATGGGAGTTGTAGTTTAAAAAAGTAACTCTCCGAAGCTCTGGCCATAAGTCGGAATCGACTTGAAGGCAGTACATTTACAATGAGAAACTAACTCAGTGGCTTTAAGCCCTAGGAAGAGTGGATTGGTCAATAAAAGCCAAAACTTTTCTTATCAGGTGCAAAGTGACCACCCTTGGCAAAAGACATTTACTGGTCCCTATCTTGATGGGTGACCTCTCTCCCTTTGAAATGTTAAAAAGTCTGAAAGTCTAGACTTCACTCGTACGGGGAAGCTCAGCTGAGAATTCTTTGGGCACCTTAAATGAATGCCACTTTCAAAGGGATGCCTGGTCTGTATCCTTGCAAACATCAGCCATGGTCTGAAATCCTCACCTTTGATGGATTATGACGATTCATAGATCTCCCCACTCCCCAAATTTTTTTTCTGCGGACACTCTTGGTGGTCGCATTTGTTTAATCATGACCTTCTCTCGTTCATGTATGAAGCGGAAATAAGGTGGAAAACCTGACTTTGACATCAAAAGGAGTGGGAGGGCAAGCGCTCAAGCCTCCAAGCAGGCCCAGAGTGAAAAGGGGCTCTCCCCAGTTGCAAGGATTATTGAGATAATGTGCGTGTGAAGCACCTTGTGCACTGAAAGACTGACATATAAATGTACCGTTGTTACTCTTAGCCCTTGCTACGCTTAGAGTTGCCAGTTTTTAAACCATCCCTGCTCCTGTACTTTTAAACAGCAGGCATTAACGCTCATCTTCATGCCGTGAAACGCTTCATTGCTTTGATTTCCACCCCACGAAGTTGCTTCAGACAGGTTGCCAACTGACCTGGGGGAAGCCATCATGGCCTGCTCCTGTGCCTTTCACAGCATGGTTGCTGATTGCCATGCAGCAATCAGCTTTCCATGGCAAGGGAAGTAAATGCTGTCACTGATTGCTGCACATCAGGCCCCTGACAAAAGCACAGGCACAGAAGGCAGATGACATGCTGGCAACCCTACAAGGAAGCTATAGGAATGCCCTCCTGCAGCCCTCCCCCACAATTATTGCTTTCTGGCATCTCTCTTTTAATTTATTTTTCTTCTTTTCACCCAGTGGCCTCTCGGGGCTTTAACTCACCTGCTCCTTGCAGCTTCCGCATTGCTGCAACCTCTGGGAAGAGATCTACAACCTCCAATGGCTCCATCCAAAGCGCAAAACCCCCTGGTGCGAAAAAGGAAGGCAGTGGATCAGGAAGGTGCCTTGGCTTAGGTCACAAGTTTGCAGGCTTCTCTAGCACGCTTACAGCTCTGTGTGTTTAACCCCTTCATGGTGAAGACAGACAGGCTTCCTAAAACATGAATGGAGAGGTTACATATGCACATCCAACCTTCCCACTGTTGACCTCTCTCTCTCCTTGGCCATTGGATGCCCCATTTTGTCCTTTTTTTGGTGGGGGGATATCTAATTAAAATGTGGCTTGCTTGACCTGCCGTTCTACAGGGTTCAGCCCTGTTCCCAGGTCTTTAACAGTTAAATCTCAGGGATGGGAGGAAGGAAATGGTGCATTCTTGTCTCTAGCCGCACATCCATGTTCATGCATGCACATAAACAATAAGGCATCATGCAGTGCACAACCTGCCTTTTCATAGACTGCAGTCACTGAGGCGCATGTGAAAGGATTGACAATATATGCCAAGGAAATGGACACTATCTAGATCTGCAACCAGAAGTGGGGAAAGCAACACCCTCTGGGTTTTTCAAAAGCAGAAGTGTAGTGGCAAATGCAGAAGTGCAGGGTCCCTTCAGGATAGTCACAGCCATGCTCCCTTCTAACATTATATAAACTTCTAACAATACAGAATAATCCAGCCAGGCTTGAATATTACTTCTGCTTCTCTGTCTCTTTCATCATTTGACTATCCTTTCTCACTGTCAGAGATATTGCTTGAATTTTTTAATTCAGTGTCTACATGTTTATCTCCTGCTGCTACCAAACTGCTTGATGATGTAGATGGGATGCTATCAGGATTTACTGTCTCTTCTTCTGCAATTACAGAATTCTCACTCTCCACGACTTGGCTTTTTGAAGTAGGAACTAATAGGAACTCATTTCACTCTGCTTGGCTCCAATCAGCAGGAAACGACAAGGAAATAAGTTCGAAGACTCTTCTCAATGGCTAATATAATCCCCTTTCATGCTGGTGCCCTGCTTCATATATAACACTAAGCCATGGTTTATAAACTATCATTTATAATTTGTTTGATTTTTTTATTTAACAAAAGTTATATACCACTTGATTGTAACCTAAGCTGTTTACAAAAAACTTCCCTTAAAATTATCAATAAGAACAGTTAAAAACAAGTAATTAAAACATTTTAAAATTATTAAAAACAACAGCAGATTAAAAAGAGATTAAAACACATCAGCATCTATGTTTGGTCATCCAAACCTGACCCAGCAGCTTAACCATGGTTTTATGAACCAAGAACAAATGTTCGTAAGCCATGGTTTGTAAACTTTGGTTTTCAGTAGGACCCCGCTTTACAGCGTTCCGCTAATACAGCGGTTGTGAATTGCAGAAAGGCCCTGCCTTACAGCGCTTGTTCCGCTTTTATGGCGGTTTTTTGCCGCAGGGCGCCGTTTTGGTCAATGTAAGTTAATGGGATCTGCTTTACAGCGGTTTTCACTTTACAGCGGGGGTCCGGAACATAACCTGCTGTATGAGTGGGGACCTACTGTATATTAACTGTAGCTTAGCATTAGGTGCGAACCCAGCCGCAATATTGCAGAGTTAATTAGTACAGCTGACAGGCAACGGAAAAACAACAAAAGAGTCTAGTGACATCTCAGAAGATTAACAACTATATTATTGCATAAGCTTTTGTGGACTAGAGTCCATTCAATATATCAGGAATGGGTGTACAGAGAGTGAGAGCGACAGTGACCCCTTTGTAAACAGTGGAACCAAAAGCACTGTTACAAGATTTAATTTTCCAATTAAATGGAAAAAGTATCAATGAAAACTATATGCAAAGGGATCAGAGTGATTGTTTACAACAGCAACAACTGGCAATAACATAATCGTTGCAGTAGCATTGCTAAGTTAATTAATAGCTGCAATGAGCAGGAAAGCATTGTCCCTATTCATGCCCAAACACACAGAATCAAACTTTGCTATTAGTACTAATTCAGCCAGCACCTGGCATAATTGGGCAGCTGTCAGGTATTCAATGCTTGCAAGACCCACTGTTCAATTTCTTCTTTGTGGTCCGGCACTCTGATCAGCACCAGGCCTCTGGTTCTAAACACCCTTGTAATTTCCCACAATATCCCCAAGTTATCATTAGTCATTCTGGGGCACGGTAGGGAATTAAAAGAGCAGCCACCCAGTGCTGCCAGTGCAGCCAGATATGCCTGCCAGGGCTCACTGACAAAGGAAGGCATTTTGGGAAGGGCCGTCACTCAGTGGCAGAGCATCTACCTTGGATGCAGAAGGTCCCAGATCCAATCCCTGGCGTCTCCAGAACGGATTGGGAATGTCCACTGCCCAAACCCCTGGACAACTGCTGCCGGTCTGTGTAGACAATACTGAGCTAGATGGACCAATGGTCTGACTCGGGCAGCTTCCTATGTTCCTATGACAAGAACATACCACAGCAGGATTCTCTCCCAGCCTTACCTGGAGATGTTGGATGTTGTATCTGGCGCAAGCAGATGCCCAGGATGCAGAACAGTATAGTGACAGGCTAGATGCCAGTTGAAGCAATGAGCCGGACAAGCAATAAGTTTTAATAGTCACTTTACTGACAATATATCACAAGCTCTCTCTGTACAAACTCCTCGACCCCCACACTCACAAGTGTCTGCTGGCCCTCTATATAGATAAGGCCAGCTGCCCAAGCCTAGGTTGCTTAGCAACGTGTCCTTGAAGATGGCTCGAGCTCTGCCAACTTTCGCTTCTAAGTCACGTAGCTCACTTGTGGAAATTTAACCTCTGCTTTCTCGGTTTAATAGCCAACAATCCCCCACCTTAAATTTCCACATTCAGCCAGTTACATTTCTCTTCCATTTACATGTGTTACATTTTACATGTCATTACATTTACATCATTTGGTTTTATTCTTCTGATACATTTCCTTTTATTTCAGTTCACATCACTTTCATTTGTAATACAGTTACTCCATTGCAATCTCAGCATCATTTTCATTATATTTCATTACTCTTCATGATTTCCATCATCCCACTTTTTCCAGTTACTGAAGTCTATATGTTTAATGGAATTTATTTTAAATCTAACAGGTGGAATCCCTTTTGTTGTTCTCTCTGATCTGCGTGGTTGTATTTCTGCCTTAGTGTCTGTGTCTGTGTCAGGCGATTCCTCTGTTTCTCTCTCAGAGCTAGAACTTGATTCACTACTGCTGCCTGTTTCTTCTTGTTTTATAGGTACTGTGTCTGCCTGTTCTTGTTCATTACTACCTTCAGTGTTTCCCAACTCCACATATGTTTTCTCTTCCCAATCCTGCTCTATTGCTTGCACGCTTCTGCTTAACACTACAGACCTTTGTTTTGGCAGCCATATTCTGTAATACGTGTTTTCAAATCCCAGCATGTACCCTTTGTCTGCTCTCCTTTGCAGCTTCCCTGTCCTTTTATTTTTGGGAACATGTACCCAGCATTCTGCTCCAAACCTAATCAAATGGTTTAATCTGGGTTTTCTGTCATACAATTTCTGATAAGGAGACATTCCAGTGGCCTTATGGAATATTCTGTTTTGAATGTAAGCTGAATACAGAACACACTCTCTCCAGAAACCTTGTGTTAAAGAAGAGTCACATAGCATTGATCTTATTGAGTCCTGAAGCAACCTGTTCCAGCATTCAGCTAACCCGTTCTGATGAGGACTATAAGGGGCTGTTAACTCCTGTTTTATTCCTCTTTTATCCAAGTATTCAGTAAAAGAGTGTCCTAAGAACTCTCCTCCTTGATCTGATCTTATTCTCTGTATTTTGACACCAAACTGCACTTCAATTTTTGTAATAAATCTTTTCAGTTTCTCTGCAGCTTCACTTTTAGCTTTTAGTAAATAAACAGTGCAGAATTTTGAAAAATCATCAACTATTGTCAGGAAATATCTTGCACCCCCCTGAGTAGGTTGAAATGGCCCCACTAAGTCCACGTGTATTAATTGATAAGGTGCATTTGTGCTGGGCATGGCTTCTTTGTTCTTTGCAGCCACAACTGCCCTAGTTTGTTTACACACGTGGCAGTCTACATATTTTTCACAGTTTCTCAATGTCACATCATTACTGTTCTCTGTTGTTTTCACCACATTTTCATATCCTATATGGCCTAGTTTTCTGTGCCATAAATGAACACAATTATTATGGGGTTTCTTATTAGCACACATGAGTACATGATTTGTTTGTTTCACGTGTAAGAACAATGAGTTCCTCACTATTCCTTTCATGAATATTTTTTCTCCTCTCATTACATGCACTGAACCCCTTTTGAACATTACTGTGAACCCCATTTCATTGAGTTTCGACACAGCCATAATGTTACATTCGATATCAGGAACAAACAGCACATCTGTCATAATGGTATTGAAACCTGCTAATTTCACTGTACCCCTACTTTTGATCTGTTTCTTAGATCCATCAGCCATTATTACATGATCCTCTACGTCACAAAATGTATGAAACATAGATTTATCTTTGATTATACTATTTGTTGCCCCACTGTCAATTGCCCATAAATCTTTGCAGTTGTTTCCCTGCTCATTGTTAATACATTGCTTATTCTTACTAGCATAGATCACCTGTACACATGGTTTTCTTCCTCTTTCTCTTCTTCTTGCTTCACAATTCCTTTGCAGATGTTGCCTGGAACCACAAAAATAACACGCCTTTTGTCCATACAGTCTCTCTTGTGCAGCTTTGTTGTTCTGTTTTTCCACGTTGTGTTTAGACTCAGTCTTTTCCTGCTTTGCCATTTCCTGCCTCCTTTGGAATTCTTGTAAAAGTTTGCCTTCTATATAATCCATATTGAGATTTACATCATCCATTGCTTCCAAAGAGCTCACCAGACTATCATAACTTGAATCTAGTGAAGCTAATGTGATATACACTTTTTGCGTTTGAGAATGTTCAATTTCACATTCTGACAACTCAGTCTGTTTATTTCCAACAAATGCTCTGACATGGTTGTATCTCCAGATAAGCGCATCTGATACAATCTTCTGGCAAGATATATTTTAGAACTGGCAGTCTTTTTCACATGAATATTTCTTAAAGTTTCCCAGGTTTCCTTTGCCGTTGTTGCATCACGCACATGCAGTAATTGAGAATCATCAATAGCAAGAACAATTAACGCCTTTGCCCTCTCATCCAGCCTTCTCCAATCTGCTGGAATAGGCACCCCGGCGGGTGGGTCTTCTGCGATAGCTTTCCACAGGTCTTCTTTCACTAGAAAAGCCTGCATTCTCTGTTTCCAAGTGCCATAATTTTTCCCTGTCAGCCTTTCCAAGGGAATCCCGGCCGATAACGTAACAGACATACTTTCACTTTTCACAGTTCACCGCCTTTGTAATTAGAGCTTCTCACCTCTGTCCTTCAGTCAGGTTTTTTTTTTCCCACGGCTCTCTCACAGCTTTCAGCTCAGCTTTCGGTTTCTCCGTCTCTCTGCTGTTTTACTCGCTGGTCTGCAGTTCTGGCTTTTCTCTGCCGCTTTTCTGCAATCTTCAGCACCAGGTAACCATCAGCACCAGGTAACCATCCTCTGCTACCACTTGTTGGATGTTGTATCTGGCGCAAGCAGATGCCCAGGATGCAGAACAGTATAGTGACAGGCTAGATGCCAGTTGAAGCAATGAGCCGGACAAGCAATAAGTTTTAAGAGTCACTTTACTGACAATATATCACAAGCTCTCTCTGTACAAACTCCTCGACCCCCACACTCACAAGTGTCTGCTGGCCCTCTATATAGATAAGGCCAGCTGCCCGAGCCTAGGTTGCTTAGCAACGTGTCCTTGAAGATGGCTCGAGCTCTGCCAACTTTCGCTTCTAAGTCACGTAGCTCACTTGTGGAAATTTAACCTCTGCTTTCTCGGTTTAATAGCCAACAGGAGATGCCATTGGGGACTAAAACTGGGACCTTCTGCATGCAAGGCAGATGCTCTGCCACTGCACTATGGCCCTTCTCCCAAGTTCAAGGACACATTTGAGCCAGGCGAAAACACAAGAAGGGCATGAAGCAAGCCTGGTGAGGGGGGAGGCATGGTGAGAATCCCGAGGGCCAGGCAGAGAGCCATTCTTCTCCCCTTCTTCGCCTCAGTTCTTTTGCCACTCTCTGTCTCAGCTGTGGGACTTTCCCTCAGCAACACCCCTTTGCTTGGATCATACCTTCTCTATCCTCTTTTTGCCCCCCACCACATCCTCTTTTACCGCATCCCCCCACCCCAATTCCATGTACGAAAGCCAACCAGAATAGCAGTAGACTCTTCCTTCAACACATCTCCTTTGTCTTCTCCCCCTACCCTGTGATGCTTCCTTGGGTTGCCAACTTTTGAAGTGGGTCCAGCTGTGTCCTAAAGACCAACTGAATCGGCCATAGTAAGAGGTAACATTCATCTTCATATGTCCTTCCCTGGTTTTGCACCACATCTATGTTAAAGACACAAGAACAGGCAAGGCAGCCCAGTTGATACAGGATTGCCAGCTATTTTGTGAACCCCTGCTCCTGTGCTTTTAACAGTCACTTGATCAGCAGACATTAGTGCAGATGTGAAGGAACCTTTGGCCCTCCTGTTGTTGCTGAACTACAGCTCCCATCAGCCCCAACAAGCATGGCTGATGGCTAGGAATGATGGGAGTTGAAGTTCAGCTTCATCTGGAGGGCCACAATTCCCGACACCTGCATTAGCAGATGATCATGCTTATCTTCATGCTGGAGAAAGCATCATCTGCTGATTTCTACAGATCACATAGTTAAAGGCACAAAAGCAGGCCAGTCTGTATTTTCTTGATCAGTTGGCAACCTCAGATGGCAACGCCTGCATACATGGAATAGTTTTTTAATGACCTGGGGGAGGAGAAGAAAGGAAGGAAGGAAATACGCTTCAGGGCTAAGATTGTGAAATCACAATATATTCTATTTCTGTCTAGACCTGCCAGCCTTTGAACCTACCCTTATAATCTTCCCTCTTAACCTTTTGATCAGCAGCCAATAGCAGACAGATGGCTGTGTTTAGCTCCATGTTATGCTAAGCTTCCCCTGTGGAGTTGTGTGTACCAAACCTCTTAAAGGCACAAGGGCAGGACGGCCTTTTTTAATGGCTAGTTGGCCCCTCTAGAGAGGTGTTTTTTGGGGGGAGGTGGGGTTGTCTTCTGTAACATGTCATTGATGCACTAATAGTACATTAGTGGTGGATTTATACTAGACCGTCCACACATCACTCCACTCTTATTAGTTGCTGTGCCATGTTTTCCCAATGCTACTATACTATTGCCATGGGGGGGGGGTCATTCTTGAGGCCACATCCAAACCAGACATTTATTCCATTTTAAACAGTCACGGCTTCCCCCAAAGAATCCTGGGAAGTGAAGGGTGAATAGTTTGTGAAAGGTGCTGAGTGTTATTATGGACTGCCTTCAAGTTGATTTATGGCAGCCCTATGAATAGGGTTTTTCATGGTAAGCGGTATTCAGAGGTGGTTTACCATTGCCTCCCTCTGAGGCTGATTAAGAGACTCCTATATTCCCCTTACAGAGCTCCAATGGCCGGTGTGGTTTAACAGTCAGTCTCTCTTCCCAAAGAATTCTGAGAACTGGAGCTCTGTGAGGGGAAAAAGCAGTCTCCTAAGGACTCTCAGCACCCTTAGCAAACTACACTTCCCAGGCTCCTTTGGGGGAAGCCATGACTGTTTCAAGCGGAATAAATGTCTGGTGTGGATGTGGCCTTGCACTACAGCGCAACACAAGCAGGACAAAAACTAAACCGGAACATTTGCAATATTATTTATTTATGTATTTAATTTAATTTATATACCGCCCTAAGCCCGAAGGCTCTCTGGGCGGTGTACAAAAAGATAAAAAACAAGCAATGTATAAATACAATAAATACAATAAATCAAGAAAACAAAACAAACAAACAATGAAAGAACCAAATAACATCCAAAATACAAATAATGATGAAAATGCTATTAAAACACACTTTAAAATTCCTGGGAGTATAAAAAGGTTTTCACCTGGCGCCGAAAAGATAGTAGCGTCGGTGCCAGGCGCACCTCATCGGGGAGACTGTTCCACAGTTCGGGGGCCACCACGGAAAAGGCCCTGGTTCTAGTCACCACATATGAGAGAAGTTAAAGGGTTTCGCCAATCAGAGCTTGGAAAAGTTACTTTTTTGAACTACAGCTCCCATCAGCCTAATCCAGTGGCCATGTTGCCTAGGGCTGATGGGAGTTGTAGTTCAAAAAAGTAACTTTTCCAAGCTCTGCAAGAGATATGTCTGTGCCCACTGGAAATGCCTGCCCCAAAACATGTGCAACAACACTGAAAGCGGGATGAGTATAACCACCCCATGTCACTAGCCGAAATCATCCTGAACGCACCATACAAACGAGGATTGCTGGAGGGGGTCCTCTGCAAAGTTACTTTTCCTATAAAAGGTGTAACGGGTTAAAGGCACAAAGCTCCCGCGCCTAGAGAAGGCCCAGAGATGCAGAGAGGTTATTTTTTTTTAAAAAAAAGTTGTAGCGAATTCCTTTTCCTGTCCCTCCCCCTTAACGGAGAGTCCTTTCGGGTTGTTCCAAAGTTTAGAGTGTTGGATGATTTTGCAGTGGCTGCAAAGGAGTCGGTGCTTTTGGAGAGGTAAGTGAAGGAGGGGATTTGGTAAAAGGCAGAGATCGGAAGGAAAGAAGCGGATGGTTGGTTAGTTAGGTAGAGAAAGAATCAGAAGAAAGGATAAACTCATGGCCGGCTGGAATGAGGAGGCTTTGCTGTAAACACACTCCCTTCCCTGTCTTCCTTTCCCACGCCCTCCAGATCAGAGAGACCGTTTGTTAGCTGATCCTAGTTGGGGACCCATTGTACCCTTATGGAAAATGGAACCGCCACCTTGAGATGCCGTGTACCTCTACATACCAGAAGCTGGGAGTGAGGATAAACTACTGTTGCGTCCATCTATTCCTTGTAAGCTGAAGAACAGGAGAAAAGACCTTTTTTTAACTCTGTGGAAAGCTTTTCGTTTGGGGGGGCAAATAGCAAGGGACAAGATAAAGGTGTATAAAATCGTGCATAAAGTGGAGGAAGTGTAGAGAGAGAGAAGTTTTCTCCTCTCATAATATTAGAACTTAGGGACATCTAATGAAGCTGGATGTTGGAAGATTCAGGATAGACAAAAGGGGCTGTGGAATTCACTCCCACAAGAGGCAGTGATGGCCACCAACTTGGATGGCTTCAAAAGAGGTTAGACAATTTCAAGGTGGATAAGGCTATCGATTAGCTACTAGGCACAAGTGCTATGTTTTACCGCCGCACTCTGAGGCAATATGAATACCGGTTACTGGAAATTTATTAATTAATTAATTAAATGTATATCCACTCTCATAAGTGGGGAGAGTTCTTCTGTGCCCAGGTCCTGCTTTCAGGCTTCTCGTGGGCACCTGGTTGGCCACTGTGAGAACAAGATGCTGGATTAGATGGTCCATTGGCCTCATCCAGCAGGGCTCTTTGAATGTTCTTGGTTGGACTAAGGCTCCACCCCAGAACTGGAAATATATTGTCTCTGGATGTGGAGGTCCCATTTTTTGGCAGGGGGATAAACTTATATTAAGTTCTTTGTTATGAAATATAAAATGTAAAACACTGTAAAATCAATTTGAACATTCATATATGATTTGCCATTCTCAAAAACCCACTCATTAAAGATATTCCTCTCCCACCTTAATAGTCACTTAAAGCATGATAAACCCACTTCCAGTAATTTCCAATAATTTCTAATTCCAGCTTCTCAGCCTCCTGTGGGTTTCTCATTAAAGCAGTTGATTTCACTAGTGCCAGCTATTACCCAGTTTTCTTTAACAATTCATGCTTATTTGGCTTTGGGTTGCTTTTCCAAATATAGGCCTCACTGTTGGAAACATATCCAGAAATAGGTGTTTTTAGCTGTTGTGGGTAGATCTATTATCTGTGAATTTATCAAATCCAGGGATGGGGAATCTTGTGGCCCTCAATTTGCTGTGGGACTCCAACTCCCACCATTCCTGTTCATTGACTATGATGGCTAGGGCTGATGGGAGTTGGAGTCCAGGAACTTCTGGAGGACCACAGGTTCCCCAGCCCTGTCCTAAATCTTTTTGAAAAAGCCATATAAGCTAGTAGCTATCACCACATCTTGTGGCAGACAGTTCCACCCATTTCAGCGTGTCATTTTTTCCTCCACACAGTGCACGGTTAAACTATGGAATTCGCAACCACAAGAGGTAGTGATTGCCACCAGCTTGGATGGACTCAAAAGAGCATTAGAAAAATTTCTGGAGCATGGCTATCAATGGCTTCTAGCCACAATGGCTAAGCTCTACTTCTGGTGCTGGAGGCAGTATGCCATTGAATGCCAGTTGGTAGGAATCACAAGTGAGGAGAGTAGTGCTGTTGCACTCTGATCCTGCTTGGAGGCTTCACAGATGTATCTGGTTGGCCACGGTGAGAACAGGATGCTGGTCTAGATGGGCCTTTAAAGGGGGGTGGGCTTCTCTGTAGTATCTTGGATGACATGGATTTGAGGTGGATAGAGAAAAGTTCTTCTCTCTCTCTCATAATACTAGAACTCGTGGACATTCAAAGAAGCTGAATGTTGGAAGATTCAGGACTGACAAAAGGAAGTACTTCTTTACTCAGCGCATAATTAAACTATGGAATTTGCTCTCACAAGACGCAGTAATGGCCACCAGCTTGGATGGCTTTAAAAGAAGATTAGACAAATTCATGGAGGACAGGGCTATCAATGGCTACTAGCCGTGATTGTTGTGCTCTGCCACCCTAGTCAGAGGCAGCATGCTTCTGAAAACCAGTTGCCGGAAGCCTCAGGAGGGGAGAGTGTTCTTGCACTCGGGTCCTGCTTGTGGGCTTCCCCCAGGCACCTGGTTGGCCACTGTGAGAAGAGGATGCTGGACTAGATGGGCCACTGGCCTGATCAGCAGGCTCTTCTTATGTTCTTATGTTCTTATGAGGTCTGATCCAGCAGGCCTTTTATAACATGTGGTTACAGATTTCTAGTTTTACTGTATATTGTTGTGTGTAACTACACATTAGGAAATAGAAAATCCAGATCATAGGAACATAGGAGGCTGCTTTATACTGAGTCAGACCATTGGTCCATCTAGCTCAGTACTGTCTACACTGACTGGCAGTAGCCCTCCAGAGCTTCACATAGGGATCTTGCTCAGACCTCCCTGGAGATGCTAGGACTGAATGCGACCTTTGGTGTACCACGCATATGCTTTTCCACAGACACGGACCTTTCCTATCTATTCTAAGGGGATCTGCAACATAATGTTGCAGCAGGGAGTGCTCATGTTTAGAGTTTCAGTCAGCCAGCAATATCCTTTTCCAGATATCTATATATGTACACACACATATATATATAATTATACATACATTTTTGGTACCTTTGAAAACCTTGGGGTTCCCTCCCCTAAGCCTGCTGATAGCCTCCTCTCATGCTTGGATGTTTTGGCGACATAAGGACCAGTCCTTGGAGAATACTTTTGCCATGTGAATGTGTGTGTGTGTGTGTGTGTGTGTGTATATATATATATATATATTTGCAATGACTAACACAACCAGAGATAATGAAGTCTTTAAAAGTTTTGGCTTCCGCAGCCATCTTCAACTGATCTTGTTATGTTAGTCACTATGGTCTACTCTTAGTAAGCACATCATTTCAGGATCCAGTGCAGACTTGTCTGAAGTGCTGTTTGATGCTTAAAAAATCATTTGTCTTGTGCGTGTGAGATCTATGTGTATATATGCCTAATAATATGTACATATTTCTGTACTTTGAAAAACGTGAGTTTCCCCAAAGCCTGAGGATACCTCCCTCTTGTGTTCGGGTGAGGCTGTTTTGGCAACATAAGGACCGCTATTTGGTGTATACATGTATTTGGTGCACACATGTAGACAAATCCTCCTTTGGGCTCTGGGGCTCCAGGAAAAGGTATGGACATCCTTGGAGAAGAGAGAACAGGAACTGATTAGGAATGTGAGATTAGAACACAATCAGGGGGATGCCGCGCCCTTTCTGAAAGCATAGGTGGGGAACCAGTTTTTGGTCCAGGGGCCACATTCCCTTCTGTGCAACCTTCTGGGGGCCGCATGGCAGCAGTGGACAAGGCCAGAGGAAAAGCATACAGAGTAACAAATGCAAATGTTACCTCTTGTGTAGGAGGCTAGCTTCCACACATGCACTCATCCACTGCTCTCTAGCCTCCATCCAGGAAAGCAAGAGGCGTAATCAAGAGTTCATGTTCCAGCCAGGAAGAAACATTCAAGGAAGGCCAGAGAGTGGTGTGCCCTGGGAAGAGGTTGTGTGTCTGGGAAGGCAGTGGGGGCTGGGGGCTCCATGCAAATGTGACAGTGGCTTCAGCACCTTGGGCAACTCTTTGAAAGTTCGGACTAAAACCTGAAGCGGATTCCACAGCCCCACTGGCATGGAGCCTCCAGCTGCCAGTGTGGGAAGGGGGATCTGGTGTGGGGAGAGTCCTGAGATCCAGGCAAAGAGGCCTGGAGGGCTGCATTTGGCTCCTGGGTCTGAGGTCCCCCCACCCTGTCCTGCCTAAAGGAATAGGTGAAAAGCATTTTGGGCTTTTTTGTTAAGGGAGAAACCTCTTGTTCAGGGATAAATGGTTGAGGGTGAGGGGAGAAAGATGGCTAAGAGTTTTATGAAAGTTAGTGAAGTGGATTGAGGGACACTTATTTATTTATTTATTTATTAAATTTATATACCGCCCGACTAGCAATAGCTCCCGACTTTTCTCACTTGTATTACTGGAACGTGGAGCTCACCCTGGGGAACAGAGGCAGTACGTTCAGGACAAGCAAAAAGGAGATAGGACTTCACCCAATATGCAAGTTGATGGAATTCACTGCTGCAAGACACGTTGGGGGCTGCTGGTGGCTTCAACGGCTTTAAAAATGGCTTATTGAGCGAATGTTTTGGAGGATAGGTCTACCTCCTGCTACCAGCAGTGGCTGTTTAATGTTTTATCAATTAATTTTTCCCAATTTATACCCCACCCTTCTGCATAGGCACACGGCCCCAGTGGAGCCTCCATGATCTGTGGTAATCTACCTCAAAATACCAGTTGCGGGGCAAACAGGGAGGGTGGTCGCCTTCATGCCCTGCTCATGGGCTTCCTGGAGGCATCTGGCAGGCTGGCCTTGTTGGGAAGCTGGACACTGGATTAGACGGACCCTGTTTTCACCCAGAAATGCTGTACTTATTTTCATGCTGGGCTCTTCTCAGTGAAGGGGCCAGTCTCCAGTGCAGGGGTGGAGAACTCTAGGTGAGGTTCACTGATATGTTTGCCACCCTGGACTTCTTTGGGAGGAAGGGTGGAATATAAATGTGATTAATAATAACAACGATAATAATGTCCCTGTTGAAGATGCTCATAAGTCATCATCCACATTCCCAGGCCAGAGGCACTCCTCCCTGGCTCTTTAACGGTTAAGTCAACAAAGCTTCAGTTGCTAGAGAGAAAGGAGGCTTGGGGGAGAGGGAGGGAGGAGAGAATGGGATCACATTAATGAATGCCACTTCCTGTCTGCCTCCTTTGCCAACTGGGATTTTGAATTATCTTTGCAAGCGGCTGGAGGCTGATGTCTCAGACCAGTGAAGTAAAGGTACACAGGAAGGGTGGAGGAGAGGAGAAAGCAATGGGGGGGGAGGCGAGTTGGGGGTGGGTGGGACAGGAAAGACGGCTTTGGGCACGCCAGTTGGAAAGCAGTGTAGACAATCCCATAAATAACTAAAGAGGGCAGGAGGCAGGAAATCGCTGTCTGGTAACGAGAGAGAAATCAGCCCAACCGTCCTCTATATATGTTTGCGCATATATCCATCCACGGCATTTCAGGAGAGACCCTTCCACTCTGGCAACAGAGACCAGGCAGGGCACTTCGTCCGCCGAATCAATCTGTGGCATTGACGGGGCTGCCCTTGCCTCCGGAGGGTGGTGGTGTTTGCGACCCTTTCCGTTTTGCTCTTTAATCTTTTATTACTTCTGTGCTAGGAGAGGGAGAAGCAAGAGTCATGCGTAGCATTGTGGCAAGAGGAGCCTACAAAGCTGCCTTAATACCAGGTCAGGCAAATTATCCATCTGGGGCAGCATGGTCTGTGTTGGCAGTGGCTCTTCTCAGGTCTCTAGGAAGGGTCTTTCCCCGGGACATTTTTGGGTACTTAAAAGACTTGGGGCACAATGATACAAATGTGCCACTGAACATGTGTAGATGGTGGGCAGCTGAGGTTTTGCAGCATGCCCAGCAGGGATGTGGGAGAAACTCGATTCAGTTCGCATCTAAAAGCGAACTTACTTAATTTGCACTTTCCAAAACGATACATGAACCAAAACATAGCCATCCTTCGAAATCTGCACTTCTCTGAATTTTGCAATGTACTTTTCTGGCCAAGCAGTGTGTAGAAAAACACATGCACTGGGGGCAAGTGTGCCTGAAAATGCATATTTTAGTGGAAATAACAACAAAAATGCAGTATATTGGGGGAAATTGCTTTGCAAAACACAGAGTTGCATGGAAACGTGTTTATCTTAGGTGAAATGCACACTAAAATGAATTTCTTTTTGAAAAATCTCAAACTGACGTGGAAATGTGGAGAACTGAGTTTAAGGATGGAAAATGGGAAATTGAAAGAAACCAGAAATGATGGATTTGTCCATTTCTAGCATGCAGCCATCCTGTAAGCATACAGGAGGACCCACCACCAACATGAAGGTTAACTAAATCTGACAAGGGCCAGGAAATTCAGGACCCAGCGCAAAATATGTGGGGCTTGCCCCCTCCCCCCCGGATTCCCCATAATAACACCCCTGGTCATTTGCAGCACCTGCTACCTGTATTCCTTTTAGACTGTTGCAGCAAAACAACTCAGAGAACAGCCATGGCTTCTCCCAAAGAATCCTGGGAACTGTAGTTTCCTAATAATAATAATAATAAATTTAATTTCTTCGTCGCCTATCTGGCCAATGGCCACTCTAGGCGACTTACAAAATTGTTAAAATACAATTGATAAAATACAGTAATACAATATAGAAACAATACATCTGCAGCAACAATATTAAAATTGGGCAGGAGGCATTACAGTTATAACAATTAACCCTCCCCGGGAACTGTAACTGTAGTTAGGAGACCCCTCTTCCCCTCACAGAACTACAGTTCCCCACGTGGTTTAATAGTCAATCCCTCTTCCCAGGGAACTCTAGGAATTGTAGTCCTGTGAGGGGAATACGGAGTCTCCTAACAATGCTCAGCACCCTTAAACTACAGTTCCCGGGATTCTTTGGGGGAAGCCATGACTTTCAAAGTAGTATCATAATGAAATATTTATCCTGAGTTGCAGGGATGTGTATGTGTCACATACTCACATGCACACGGTTTTGGCGGGGGTGTGTGTGTAAACAGTGAGGTCAGAAGTTATGGAAACAATGTAGAACACTATAAATGGTTTTAATTGTGTTATTAACAGTGGCCATTCACACACACACACACACACATGCATGCATGCACTGTTGTTGATAACACTGATATCCTGGCATTGGGAAGCCAATTAACACCCACTACATTTGTTCAGATCTAGAAGCTAAAATGATGAAACTGAGGTTATCATACTTTGGACACGTAATGAGAAGACAGGATTTACTAGAAAAGACAATAATGCTGGGAAAAACAGAAGGGAGCAGAAAAAGAGGAAGGCCAAACAAGAGATGGATTGATTCCCTAAAGGAAGCCACAGACCTGAACTTACAAGATCTGAACAGGGTAGTTCATGACAGATGCTCTTGGAGGTCACTGATTCATAGGGTTTCCGGTCACAATTCAAAGTGCTGGTTTTGACCTTCAAAGCCCTATACGGCCCAGGTCCAGGCTATTTGTCAGACTGTATCTCCCTATACGAGCCTGCCTGGGTCCTGAGATCTTCAGGAGAGGCCCTTCTCTCAGTCCCAACACCCTCGCAAGTGCGATTGGTGGGGAGACGAGATAGGGCCTTCTCGGTGGCTGCTCCTAGGTTCTGGAACTCCCTTCCTAGGGAGGCTCGAATGGCCACTTCCTTGCCATCCTTCCGTCGGCAAGTAAAGACTTTTTTATTCCAAAAGGCTTTTGGGATAGAAGGTGTTTAGGATTGGGCTTTACAAGGCTTGTTTTATTGTTTTATATTATTATTTGTATTATTTTAAATTGTTTTTAGATTTTTAAGTGCCTTTTACGGTTTTAAGGTTGTGCATAGTTTAATTGTATTTTAATTGTGTGTTTTTCTATGTTTTTAACTACATGTAGTTCTATTTGTAAGCTGCCCTGAGTTCCAGTTTGGAAAAAGGGCGGGGTAAAAATAAAGTTTCAATTCAATTCAATAGTCCCAAGGAGCCCAATTGCCCCCCAGCTGGCAGTTGCGGACAAGGAAGGGGCTGACTTGTGCAGCTGTGGCAAGCTGAGCAGGCCCTACCAGCTGCGGAGGACTAGCCTCAGAGAGAGGCAATGGTAAACCCCCTCTGAACACCGCTTACCATGAAAACCCTGTTCATAGGGTAGCCATAAGTCGGGATCGACTTGAAGGCACGTAACAACAACAAAAGTGTGTATTGGGTTGCAGCCTCAATTGTTTAAAAACTGTTTTTAATTACTTGTTTTAAACTGTCTTTATTGATACTTTTACTATTTTTGAAAATCGTTTAGAGGTTTACTACAGTCAAGCAGTACATAATATATGTAAATGTACTGCCTTCAAGTCGATTCTGACTTATGGCTACCCTATGAATAGGGTTTTCATGAGGCTGAGAGGCAGTGAGTGGCCCAAGGTCACCCAGTGAGCTTCATGGCTATGTGGAGATTTGAACCCTGGTCTCCCAGGTCGTAGTCCAACAACTTACTGGCTCTCACATAATATATATAAGTTTTGTTAAATAAATAAAATAAACATAAGAAAGGCCCACCATCCAACTTGTGGAATGTCACAGTGATATAACTGACTAGAACAGGTGTGGGGAAGCTGGAGGGCCTCCAGATGTTGCTGAACTTCGACTCCCATCATCCTTGGCCGTTGGACATACTTGCTGGGGCTGATGGGAGTTGCAGTTCAGCAACATCTGGAGGGCCCCCAGCTTCCCCACACCTGAGCTAGAGGCTAGGGAAGAAGCACGTTTGGTTCACATTTTTATGCATAACAAGCTGATTCACACTTCTCAACTCAATATGCCACGGTGACACATGCCTTAGTTACATCCCTTTTAGATTACTGTAATGCGCTCTACATGGGGCTGCCTCTGAAGACTGTTCGGAAACTTCAGTTGGTACAACGTGCTGCAGTCAGACTGTTAACTGGGGCTGGTTACAGGGACCATACTGCCCCCCTGTTAAAAAAGCTCCACTGGTTGCCAGTCTGTTTCCGGACACAATTCAAAGTGCTGGTGATGACCTATAAAGCCCTATACGGCTTAGGTCCAGGCTATTTATCAGACCGTATCTCCCTGTATGAGCCTGCCTGGGCCCTGAGCTCTTCAGGAGAGGCCCTTCTCTCAATACTCACATCTTCTCAATTACGACTAGCGGGGATGCGTGAGAGGGCCTTCTTGGTGGCTGCCCCTAGACTTTGGAATGCCCTTCCTAGGGAGGTAAGAATGACCCCCTCCTTGCAGTCCTTCCGCTGACAAGCAAAGACCTTCTTATTCTAACAAGCCTTTGGAATTGAAGGCTGTTAAGGATAGGGTGTGAAGGGTGCTGCATTGCTAATGTCTATTATATTATTTTTAAACTAGTTTTGAACACTTTTAGCTATATGTGTGTATGGTTTTAATATCGGAAATAGTTTATTTTAATGTAGACTTTGTATGTTTTTAATTATATGTATTTTTATCTGGAAGCCGCCGTGAGTTCCAGTTTTGGAAAAATGGCGGGGTATAAATAATAATAATAATAATAATAAATGGGAAGTCTGTGGCCCTCCGGATGGCATTGGACTACAGCTTCCATCATCCCTGCTCATTGGCTATGCTGGCTGGGACTGATGGGAGTTGGTGTCTGACAACATCTGGAGGGCCTCAATTCCCACCCCTGCCGTACGCGAACCACATCACAAATGTCCTTCAAAAATACGGACATCTCCAAATTTTGCGATGCAGTGCTCCAACCCCAAAATACACATGACGAAGCATATATGAAGGGCTCACATGGACAACAATGCATGTGTCAGTAAAAATAACATCTAAAACTGCATTTTATTAAGAACATTTTCTTGCAAAAACGTGTACAATTGCATCTGGAAATCCATATGAGTTCTTGTATGGACTTCGCAAACAGGTGTGGAACACTGAGAGAACGGGATTTAAGACTGAAAAGAGAACTTGAGAAGAAACAAAATTGACACTTTTGTCCACGTAGAGGCCAACATCCAAAAAGGCAGAACATTTGTAGAAATTGCCCCTTTGCAAGAGGAATTGACTGCAGGCCAGAAGAGAGAGATCTTGGCTAAATTCAGTAAGTTTAGCCAAGATGAAGTTCACAGAAGGTGAGGGGATACATCTGCTCCTGGACTGGACTGCTTCAGAATGTTTATTGGGATGGTGGAGATTCAGTTTTTGAATGCTTCCCCATCTGGCCCCGGAGGAGTGGGGGTTCCTGCATATAGAAAATGAGCATATATGAGTGAAGGCTAGTTTAGAACTTGACACCTACATTTCTTTGTGCAGCTGTATAAACATTCAGTCATTCTATCACTCCAGCTGTAAAGTGGTACAGCCCAGTAAGGGTTTTAAAACACCTGGTTCACATTTAGGTGTGATTTGTTCCGCTGAAATCAACTTGTCCCATTGGACAGTCAGTTGGGCCTGGACCTGGCAGATAGGAACATAGCCTTATACTGAGTCAGCCCATTGGTCCACCTAGCTCAGTATTGTCTATACTGACTGGCAGTGGCTCTCTAGGGTTTCAGGCAAGGGGGTCTCTCCCAGTCCTACCTGAGATGTCGAGGATTGAACCTGGGACCTCTACATGCAAAGCAGAGGCTCTGCCTTCTGAACTATGGCTCTTACTGAAAATCAAGGGACCTAGGAAGTTACAGATGATGGATTCTGTTTCCACGGGTACTGTGAGCGTGGGAGCCCCGCCAGGGCAAACCAAAGAGGCCTGTCTAGTCCAGCATCCTGTCCTTCCTCAGTGGCTTATAGGATTGAACAGATCTGTCAGTTTCACTTCTTTCTGTTTCTCACTCCAGTCTTAAATTCAGTTCTGCAGTTTCTGCAGCAACTAAAAAAAATCCTCATGAAAATTCATCAGCATTTTAGTGCCAATTTCCCCTGATAAACACATTTTTAATATGGAGCTTTGACTAATTTACCCATGTTTGCAAGCAATTCCTCTTAACATAATGCATTTTTATGTTACGTTCAGTAATATATGCATTCTCATGCCCACTTTCCCCTAAGCTATGCATATTTGTAAACACTGTTTGGTTGGGGAACTGCATTGCAAAATTCTGAGAAGTCGGGATTCCAAAAGATGGCTGTGTCTTTGGTTCTTGTGTTGTATCAGAAAGTACCAATTTGATAGAAAAAATGGAAATGGACTGCCTTCAAGTCGATCCCGACTTATGGCTACCCTATGAATAGGGATTTCATGGTAAGCGGTATTCAGAGGGGGTTTCCCATTGCCTCCCTCTGAGGCTAGTCCTCCCCAGCTGGCTAGGGCCTGCTCAGCTTGCCACAGCTGCACAAGCCAGCCCCTTCCTTGTCCGCAACTGCCAGCTGGGGGGCAACTGGGCTCCTTGGGACTATGCAGCTTGCCCACAGCTGCACAGGTGGCAGGGCACGTAACCCCTGAGCCACTCACTATGGGGGTGATCTTTAGCTGGCCCTTGACACCCAGGAGACACGAGTGGGGATTTGAACTCACAGACTCTGAACTCCCAGCCAGGCTCTCCTCCCCACTGTGCTATAGATTTGCCTTTAAATACAAACTGAATTGAACGTCTGCCCCATTCTTGCCCCATAAGGCTATGCTTTTGGGAAGCCCCCAGGCTGGATATGAAGAGAACAGGGAATAGATGAGCTGGAACTTGATGGTCATATTATCTGCTTTGCATGCCGAAGGTTCTAGGTCCAATCCCTGGGCCCCTCCAGGTGGGGCTGGGAAGGTCCCCTTTCTGAAACCTTGGAGAGTTGCTTCCAGTCCTAATACTAGACCTCAGGGCCATCCAATGAAGCTGAAGGTTGGAAGATTCAGGACAGACCAAAGGAAGGACTTCTTCACACAGTGCGTAGTTGAACTGTGGAATTTGCTTCAACAGGAGGCAGTGATGGCCACCAACTTGGATGGCTGTAAAAGAGGATTAGGAAAATGTGTAGAGCGTAAGGCTATCCATGGCGACGTTCTACCTCAGCTGTGGGAGGCCGCGTGCCTCTGAATGCCCATTGTTGGGGAAGCACAAGTGGGGAGAGTGCTCTTGCGCTCAGGCCCTGCTTGGGGGCTTCCCAGAGGCACTGTGGGAACAGGATGCTGGACTAGATTGGCCTGAGCCAGCAGAGCCCTTCTTACACTCTCGTGAACTACATCAAGCGTGGGGAGCCTTTGGCCCTCCAGACGTTGCTGAACTACGACTCCCGTCATCCCTGGCTGTTGGCCACGCTTGCTGGGACTGATGGGAGCTGTAGCTCAGCAGCACCCAGAGGGCGAAAGGTTCCCCACATCTGAATTACACGGAGGAATGTTCCAGCTCCGTAGAACACCGTTGCCTGTTTTCCTAGCCTTCCTCTGTTGTTTGTCCCACAGAACCCTGGTATTCAAAAGTATACTGCCTCCAACTCTGCAGGCTTCACACAGCCGCTGGGGTTAATGGCCGTCGATGGTAGATTCCTCCTGGGGGTTTGGTGGGGGCGGGGTTGGGGGAAGAGCCAGCATTTTTCATCTTTGACCCATAAAGCTGCTGTTTGTTGGGATGCCGAGCAGTGTAAAAAAGAGAGAGAGAGCACTCTGCGTACTAAAAGCGCTCTGTCAAATCCTTTTATTAGATTAATAAAAAGCAAGGCAGTCTCCAGCTCCAGGCTCAGCGCAGACCAATAAAGAACAAGCAGGCACCAAACGCAGCAAAGCACATGGCTTTCTCTCCCCCCACCGCCCCCCAAATAAGCACAGAGCGATACCACATTCCCCCTCTAATCTGGATGGGGAAGGGTTCCTCCTTGGACCAGCTGTGCAGACTCCCCACCCCATCCTGCTCCAGAGGGCATGTGCAGCCGTAAACAGAATCTGTGCCTCTCTTTTGTTTTTAAATCCCAGCCCGCATTTAAGGCCCCGGATTGCAGTGCAGGAATTATAATAGCAGTAAAGGTTTATAAGTACCAGTGGAGGGAAGCTGGATTTACCACTGCAGCAGCCGATGTGGCAAGCCAGAGCTCTGGAAATAATTGCACAGCCTTGAAGGTCCAAGCCTGGAGCGACGCAAAGGGAGGGGTTGTAGCTCAGAGGCAGAGCGCCAGGTGTGTGTGTGCAGGAGGCCCCAGGCTCAATCCCTGGCATCTCCGGGTAGGGCTGGGAAAAACTCCCTACCTGAAACCCCAGAGAGCCACTGCCAGATTAGACAAGATAGTACTAGGCCATCCTTCCTCAATCTACTGTCCTCCCAATGCTCTTGGACTGCAGCTCCCATCAGTCCTGATCCTGACCATTGGCGATGCTGGATGGGGCTGATGGGAGCTGGAGTCCCAACAACATCTGGAGGGCCGCAGGTTCCCCACCCCTGCCTTAACTGGTACAGGTGGTTAAGAGAGCCAGCATGGGGTAGAGAGGTGGCCAAGGACTGGGGAATCTTGGGTTCAAGTCCCTGCTTGGCCACCAAGCATTCTGGGTGACCTTGGGTCAGTCACTATCTGTCAGCCAGGACTGGAGGAAGTGAAAGTGAGGGGGCAAAGATCCCTGAGCTCCTAGGAGAAAAAAGCAGGATACAAATAAAGAGAAAAGTGGTATAAAAATAAAATGTATCCGATCTAATCTTGAGCTGCTTTCTCCACTCTAGATTTGAATGCACATTTTATAGGGTTTTTGACTGTAGAGATGAAAAGAGACAGGCCACATCAACCCCATACATTTAAAGCACATTCAGCGCTCATTTAAAGCGCACAGCTTTCCCCAAGTAATCTCTGCAACTGTACTTTGTTAAGGGTGCTGGTTGGTTGGCGATCAGTCGTGACCGAGTAAGATTGTCTTCCAAGATAATTTGGTTGGAAGACGCCTGTGCGTGAATTTGTTTTATGTGGGGAGATTGGCGCACGACGATCAACACACAATCTTGACAGAAAAAGGCTTTGATCCAATAGCATGGATAAAATGACGATTGGAAGTCTTTTATCTGCTGCAGCCTTCACCCACCTTCACAGCCGTTGTAACGTACACATTGTTATCCTCCGCCTGTTCTGCCGTTGAGGACTTTCTTGGATCGTTCTTTGTCTGGTTCCTCTCCCTCAACATTACCGCCATGGGTGACCCTGCTGGGAGTACATGACTCCCGACGGCATCGCTCACAGGGTTTGTTGGAACACGCACGTCCGCTCACCACTACAAGGTGATGATCCAGCAATCATGTGGGGCAAACAACACTCCCAGGATTCTTTGGGTGGAAGCCATGTGCTTTAAATGTATGGTATGGATGTGACCATAGAGCGATGCCATTCTGCATCCACAGAGAATCTGGGCCAATGGTGGCTTTTGATTTTAACTTGATGTTCAGGCTGTGTGTCATCACACTGTTCTTCCGCCACCCACCAATTTCTACAGGTTCAGATTCAAGGCAGTAAGGAATCGATTACACTGTGGCCATTTCACAGGGCCAATTAACAAGTTATCGAGAAAACTCTCTCTGCCTGAAGCCGAGAGAGACAGTGCCAGTCAGTGACAGCACTAGGCTGGACAGGGAAAGAGTAGTCTGATGTGGTATCAGGCAGCTTCCTGTCTCTCTGTGAAAATGACTTGTGAGTAGATTATAATGGCAAACATGGATTTCAGGTAGGAAAGGACGGTGTTTGTTTTGGGAGAGGTAGGAAGGCAATGACAGCAAGCTTTGTGCTTACACAGAGCTCTATTTTGGCCACATCTGCCTCCATTTGCTAAAGTTTGTGTTTAAGGGAAGAAGGTTTTGGAATAGATTCCGATCGCTATCACCACTTTGGTCCCATCTGCACCAGACATTTAAAGCAGCATTGTACGACTTTAAACAGTCATGGCGTCTCCCAAAGAATCCTGAGAACTGTAGTTTGTTAAGGGTGCTGGAAGCTGTTAGGAGACCCCTGTTCTCACACACCGATAATTCCCAGAATTCCCTGAGAACAGGGATTGATTGTTAAACTACTCTGAGGATTGTAGCTCTACTTTACAGGGTTGTTTGGAAGGATTGCTGAGAAAAATGTACGTGAAGTGCTTTGGACACACTCAAGCACTATTTAGAGGCAAAAAAATATTTTGAAAATAACCATAAAACCATTGTATTAAGTTTCCTTCTTTTGTTCTTGGCAGAGGTTCTGTGACTAAATTTTTAAGAGATTGCATGCAACTGGCAGGAACTCTTAAGATTTTTATTTATTTATCTCATTTAATCGTTTGGTGGCTTGCTTTTCTTGTAAAATAAAGCAAAGCAGCCCACCCCAGGGAATCCACAGATTAAAACCATCAATCATTGAAAACAATAAAAGCAGCAGAAATGAAACAAATCGCAGAAATAACAAAGAGGCGGGTAAATGAAACTGGTCAGTAAAAAGGCTACTAAAGAAAAAAACAGGAGCATCACAAAGCAAAGCACCTCTGAGTTGCTGCCTAAAGCTTTTGAAATGGATATGGACTGCCTTCAAGTCCATCCCCGACTAAGCGGTATTCAGAGGTGGTTTTACTGGGTGATAAAAAATAAATCACGATGGGCCAGGGCAGCTTTCCTTGGTAGAACATGTCAGAAACTTGGTGAACACAGAGCGGGCAGAGAGTATGTTAAGAGGACAGGGCCAGCCAGGGTCGCCAACCTTTAGTGTGCACATTTAGAATGTTGAGATTCTCACCAATCGCAAAATGGCTGGTGTGGGGTGTGTCATAACACAAAATGTCTGCCATGGAAACATGGCAAAATGCAAAATTATTGTCAAACCTAAAAGAGTTGAAAAAGACAGGAACACGAAATGATGCCGGCATGCCATCCCCAGCAGCTGCCCCAATTGTGGGGAGGAAAGTCACCTACATCATCCACTACTACGCTCGCTCCCAGAGAGAAGTTCTTTGCACTTCTGCTCTGTTCAGAATGGGGGCAGGATGGGTGTCCAGACTTGACATCCAATGAAATGTGGGGATTTGGGGGAGCCATTCAATGTAGAAGAGGCTGTCTCAGTGCAAACAGGAACTGAGCAGCAAGAGCAGTCTCTCCTGAATGGTGGGCTTTTGAGTGGGATATTCTTCAGCACCATAGGAGGTACTAGTAGGCACACCGGCGCCCATAGGTGCCACATTGGCAACTCCTGTCTTAGGTGATGTGAGGCAGCAGCTGAGGCAAGCAGATGCTAATGGGTGGGAAGAAGGAAGGCAGTGGAAGGACAGAGCTGTGTGTGTCGTGTCGTCTGCCGTAAGGTGCAGTGGAGGTTGCTGCTCCATTTACAGTGTTGAAGTGAGCTTCAGCTGCCAGTTCACATCTATACATTTAAAGCATTCTTATACCAATTTATACCACGCTAAAGAAGAACAAAGCAAAGAAGGAAAGCAAAAGCAAAAGGAGAAAGAAACAGGGTTAGAACCCTAAACGCAACAATACAGTGACTAGTATGTAGGGACAAAGAGAACTATTACAATAGTTACTGTAAAGAAATAGAAGAGGACAACAAAAAGGGAAGAACAAGAGCCCTATTCCAAAAGATAAGAGAAATGAAAGGGAAATTTCAACCAAGAATAGGGATGTTGACTAATCAACAGGGGAACACGCTGACTGACCGAGATGAAATAAAAGGAAGATGGAAGCAATACACTGAAGAACTCTATAAAAGAGATGCAAGGATGACAGATTCATTCATGGAGGAATAGTACGATGAAGAACCAGAAATTTTTAGAATGTGAGGTGAAAGCTGCTCTTAAAATACTTGGAAGAAACAAATCACCAGGAACAGATGGCATACCAATGGAGTTACTACAAGTTACTGAGACTGAATCTGTCCAACTTTTGACAAAAATTTGACAACAAATATAGAAAATAAAACAATGGTCCACAGACTGGAAGCGTTCAATATACATCCGAATTCTAAAGAAAGGGGATCCCAGGGAATGCAGTAATTATTGAACTATTGCCTTAATATCCCATGCAAGTAAAGTAATGCTCAAGATTCTACAAAGGCTCTTACCATATATGGAGCGAGAAATGCCAGACGTCCAAGCTGGATTTAGAAAGGGAAGAGGCACCAGAGATCATATTGCAAATATACGTTGGATAATGGAACGGACCAAGGAATTTCAGAAGGAAATCACCCTGTGCTTTGTAGATTACAGCTAAGCCTTTGACTGTGTAGAATGTAGATCATGAAAAACTATGGAATGCTTTAAAAGAAATGATGATGCCACAGCATCTGATTGTCCTGATGCGCAAACTATACTCTGGACAAGAGGCTACTGTAAAGACAAAATATGGAGAAACTGATTCGTTTCCCATTGGAAAGGGTGTGAGACAGGGGTTAATTTTATCACCCTACTTGTTTAATCTATACCCAGAACATATCATACGAAAAGCGGGATTGGACTAAGATTTATTTATTTATTTATTTATTACATTTCTACCCCACCTTTCTTTTCATGATAGAAACCCAAGGCGGCTTACATGTGGTTCCCAGGCAGTCTCCCATCCAGGCATTGACCAGACTTGACCCTGCTTAGCTTCAGCAGGGTGCTGGCCTCATGTGCCTTCAGACCAGGAGGTGTGAAAATTGGAGGGAGAAATATCAGTAATTTAAGATATGCAGACGATACTACTAACAGAAACCAGTAATGATTTGAAACGAATGCTGATGAAAGTTAAAGAGGAAAGCACAAGAACAGGACTACAGCTGAACGTCAAGAAGACTAAAGTAATGACAACAGAAGATTTATGTAATTTTAAAGTTGACAACGAGGACATTGAACTTGTCATCAATACCTTGGCATAGTCATTAACCAAAATGGAGACAATAGTCAAGAAATCAGAAGAAGGCTAGGACTGGGGAGGGCAGCTATGAGAGAACTAGAAAAGGTCCTCAAATGCAAAGATGTATCACTGAACACTAAAGTCAGGATCATTCAGACCATGGTATTCCCAATCTCTATGTATGGATGTGAAAGTTGGATAGTGAAAAAAGTGGGTAAGAGAAAAATCAACTCATTTGAAATGTCGTGTTGGAGGAGAGCTTTGTGCATACCATGGACCGCCAAAAGACAAATAATTGGTTGTTAGAACAAATTAAACCAGAACTATCACTAGAAGCGAGAGCCAGTGTGGTATAGTGGAAAAGGTGTTGGACTACGACCTGGGAGACCAGGGTTTGAATCCCCACATAGCCATGAAGCTCACTGGGTGACCTTGGGCCAGTCACTGTCTCTCAGCTTCATGAAAACCCTATTCATAGAGTCGCCATAAATCAGAAATCGACTTGAAGGCAGTACATTTACATTTACATCACTAGAAGCTAAAATGATGAAACTGAGGTTATCATACTTTGGACACATAACGAGAAGACATGATTCATTAGAAAAGACAATAATGCTGGGAAAAACATATGGGAGTAGAAAAAGAGGACGGCTAAACAGGAGATGGATTGATTCCATAAAGCAAGCCACAGACCTGAACTTACAAGATCTAAACAGGGTGGTTCATGACAGATGCTATTGGAGGTCACTGATTCATAGGGTCGCCATAAGTCATAATCAACTTGAAGGCACATAACAACAATACTACTTTAAACAGTCATGGCTTTCCGCAAAGCATCCTGGGAACTTTTGTTTGTTAAGGGTGCTAAGAATTGTTAGGAGATCCCCTAGACCCCTCACAGTGCTATCATTCTGAGTGGTCTAGGAAGAAGGAGGGATTGTTAAACCACTCTTGAGTATCGTAGCTTAGTGGGAGGAATAGGGATCTCCTAACACCCCTAAGCCCTCTTGACAAACTACACTTCCCAGGATTATTTGGGGGAAGCTATGACTGTTAAAGTGGTATAACAGTGCTTCAGATGCATGGTGTGGATATGATCCCAGCTTGGTCCAATTTTGTTACATGGTGTGAGGAAAGGTGCCATCTTGTCCTTTTTCCTCAGGCAGCAAAAGATCTTAGGCTGGCCCCTTGAGTGGAATACATGAAGGGTGCGATTCAGCTATACCTCACTATGTTCGTGAATGTCAGCTTTCTGCTGATATTGTGAGAGAAATAATCTATTATTATTATTATTATTTTAATGTCATTTAATAACTGCTTCCCAGAAAATGTCTGGAAGCATTTTGCAATAAAATTGTCAGCAGTAAAAACAATAACACAATAAGATGTACCAAAGCAATTAGAACAATTTAGAAAGCAATTAAAACCACTCTCATATGTAAAACAATTTAAAAAACCAATTTCATATTAAAAACAATTAAAAACACTTTTATGTGTAAAACCATCTCAGATCCAATCCAAAAGTGACTGGGATAAAGATCTCCACTTAAAAGGCTGGTTGGAAAAGGGAGGTCTTCAGTAGGCCCCGAAAAGACAATGGAGATGGAGCTTGTTTGATATGTACCGGGAGGAAGTTCCAAGGGGTAGGAGCTGCCATGTTAAAGGCCAATTCGGACATCTTATAGAATGGACCCCCTGATGAGACGGTATCTGCAGGAGGCCCTCTCCTGCAGACCATAGCGATTGGTGATCTAAAGCCCTTACTAAAAGAACATGAAGGATTGAAAAATGAAAAGGGGGGGAATTAAACTCTCTATTACAAGGAAGTAATTGGTATGTGACTTGGAAGACAGCAGCTTTTGTAGTAAAGGCCTCCAGCCTCAGGAAAAGATATTCTGGAATCCATTTCAGAACAACTGTGGTGGAGATTCTGGCTTGCATTCAGCTAAGTTTTACTCATGCATTAGGCCCATTGAAACTAATGGACCTGAGTTGTGACTATTCATTTTCCCACACAGCCATGAAGCGCACTGGGTGACCTTGGGCCAGTCACTGCCTCTCAGCCTCAGAGGAAGGCAATGGTAAACCCCCTCTGAATACTGCTTACTATGAAAACCCTATTCGTAGGGTCACCAGAAGTCGGGATTGACTTTAAGGCAGTCCATAGTACTACTCTGAGTATGACTAAGGCTGGATACATCCCTCTGAGTTTTGAGGGTATAAATTCCATTTTGACATTATCACCTTCTATTTTGATCTGGAAATGTTTTTATTGTTTTAGAAAAGTTATGATAAAACTAGGGGCTTCTGCCCCTACTCACTTTGCATGCCAACCCCAGCACCAAACTCCAGGAATGCCAGTCCCACCCCATCTCACCAACCCCCCCCCCCAGACTTTGCCAAATTTTCCCTCCACTTAGACCTGGCCAAACCTTCCCCCCCCTCAACAGGTCACCAAGCCTCCTACTGTCCTCCCCTCATAGGTGGCCAAGCCTCCTGCCCCCTTTACACTTTCTCCCATGAGGAGGAGGGAGGCGGCCAGATGAGGCGAGCCACACAGGGACAGCTGCCTGTCCTGTCTTGATGGCAGCCTAAGAAACATATAGATATAGGCACAAATGTTGTTTTATGTGTACTTTTTATATATAAAAAGTATACTTGTCCTCCTTAAATGCTTTTGCTTGGCTGGAATGTATCCGTGAACTGTGATAATGCCTCTTGTTCGTCCAAATGGAGAGGTGCATGTATTGAAACATCTGACTTTTTGTATGGCTGGAATGTGTACAAAGCTAGAGTCACATCTGTTGCTCCTCCCACTTTTGCCTCTGGCCACGCCCACCACTGGTATGCAGCCCTTTAAGATTGCCCACAAGGCAATGTAGCTCTCAATCTGTAAAACGGTATCCTTTCCCTGATGTAATTTTACTTTTATTTGGAACTTTTAAGTATATTCACTAATAGGCAAAAAAACCTTGCGGTTTAAGGACGTGCCTATAGCCAACAGATATTTCTATCAAACTTCAACAAGCAGGGAAATTGGACAACTACAGCGAATGCACCAGGGGAGCAGGAGACCTGACCTCCTCTCTGAGATATTGTATTACCCTATAAATTTGTAAAAATGCAAACACAATTTGGGTTGGTCTTTCACAGTCCAATCCACTTCCTGTGTAGCTTGGAAAAATTTGGTAACGTACCTCTGAGCATATGGTGAGTGGTGGCAACACCTGCAGTCAGGACTGCATCTCCAAAGATGGAGTATTAAATTATTTGTATGTTTGTTGGTGTTCTTCGTACTTTGCTTCTTTCCTGTGTGACTACTGTTTCTACAGAGATCTAACCTAGAAAATTATATTTCTTTCATTATTTGTCCTAGAAATCTGTGTCAAATCTATTTTTATTAATTTCAAAGCCTTTTAATTGGTCAGTGTCATATGATGGTGAAGCCAGCCTTTTGTGAGCAAACTGGAGGTTATGTTCTCTTTCTCGTTTGGATGCATTAACAGTTGAATCTGAAACTGCAGTTTGATGTAAAATTAGACTGATTACAGTATGCTGCTACTTAAGCAATGAATGTAGCTGTTGGAAAAAACAAACTTGGCTTGCCTAAGATGCATGTGTTCAGCCTGCTATGCTTAAACCACCCCACTTAAGGAAGGCTGGGCATGGTCAATTGAAAACATAGAGTACACGTAGAAATTTGTTGAAATATATTTCACCTCACCTCAGTTTTATTTTGTGCAAATTGAGACACTCTTCATGTCCAGTTTGTTTAGTGTAAATTATGCAAAGTGTTGCTGTACTTCACATATTCACAGAAACAGAAGCAAAAGAAAATGATTTACTGTAGGAAACGTAACTAAAATTGCAAAGTACATCAAACATATATAAAGTTATTATCTGAACTATATCAACTGCCTTAATATTGTTGCTTCCTCCTTGCTAAAACAAGATTAACACAGCACATGTCTTGTTTCTGTTATTTAGGCTGATTGCATGTGCTGCCACCACTCACCATATGCTCAGAGGCACGTTACCAAATTCTTCCAAGCTACACAGGATGTGGATTGGATTGTGAAAGACCAACCCAAATTGTGTTTGCATTTTTACAAATTTGTTGGGAATTTCTCTGCTCTTTAATCTAGGAGGTAAGAAATGGGATCCTGTGCAAGTTTGCTGAGAATGGATTATTTGCATGCTTATTGAGTTCAGTGGGATTTACTCCCTTGCAATCATGTTTAGGTGAAACTGACCACGAGGAAGGGAGGGAGAGAGGGAGGGCTGGAGTGGGCAGGGGAGGAGGAAGGAAGGGGGGAGGAGAGGGGAGAAGATGGGAAGGAGAGGAGAGAGGGGGAGGATAAAGGCTTATGAGTTTAATGGGATTTACTGCCGGTGCAATCATGCTTATTCAAAACTGACCATGAGGAAGGAGGAGAAGGGTGGAGGGGAGAGGAGAGGAATGGGAAAGAGGAAGGGAGGGGAAAGGGGGGATGGGGTTGTAAGAGGAGGGGGAGGGGATAGGAGGGAGCAGCAGGGGAGGACAGGTTTGATCTTTTGCATACTTACTGAGTTCAGTGGGATTTACTCCTGTACAATCATGCTTAGGATACATGAAACTGACCAGGCGGAGGAGTGAGGAGGAGGAAGGGGGAGAGAAGGGGAGAAAGGGTAGAGGTAGGGAGGAAGGGGGAGGGGAGGAGATTGTGTGGGTGGGCACTGGGCAGAGGGGAAGCCCCTTTCCAAAAGGAAAACATTGTGAACAGTATCATTCTTTTTCAGGGTTTCCCCCACCTTTTTCTTCTACAGCAGGCACATGAGCCTCCCACCCAAATTTAAACCAAAGCTGTCCCTGGCCACATCCACACCAGACCTTTATGTCACTTTAGACAGTCATGGCTTCCCCCAAAGAATCCTGGGAAGTATAGTTTGTGAAGGGTGCTGAGAGTTGCTAGAAGATGCCCTGTTCCCCTCACAAAGCTATAATCCCCAGAAGAGGGGCTGACGGTTAAACCACTCTGGCCATTGGAGCTCTGTCAGGGGAATAGATTATATAATGCCAATTCTGTTCCAATTTCACTGGTTGCCTGTAGGCTTCTGAGCCCAATTCAAAGTGCTGGTTTTGACCTATGCAGCTCTTTATGGCTCAGGACCTCAACAGTTCTCTGGACATGAACCTACCTGGACTTTCACATCTTCTTCTGATGTTACCAAATTCTTCCATCTTCTTCTGAGGCCATTTTCCAGGTCCCCCCTCTAAGAGAGGCTCACAGAGTGATGATAAGGGAAAGGGCCTTTTTAGTTTTGGCTCCCCATCTGTAGAATGTGCTTCTCATTGAGGTCCGCTGGGCACCTTTGGGCATCTTATCAGTACCAGGTAAAGACTTCTCTTTCCCCCCAGGCTTTTGATAGACTAAGCTGATATTGTTTGTTATTAGCATGCTGTCCAAGCTTCCTGTGGCTATCATGGGGGTTGTTTGCTTTGTTTTTGTGATATATTTCTTGGTGTTTTTAGCCGTGTTGTAAGTTGCTTGGGAGACCTTCGGATAACAAGAGACTAACAAATCTAATAATAATAATCTCATTCTGCCTTGTTCTCAGAGAGAGGGGGAGGGCTCAGGGGCACTTTGCCTTGGGTGCACCGGATTGGCGGTAAGATATGCCGCAGAGTCTCCAGCCTGTATTTGCACATGGCGGCCTTGTATTTAACAACTTGCCTGGTCGCCATGGATGATCATGAATTCTATGCAGGTGAGCAGACTGGTAGAGGAGGGATAGATCCTCCGCCAGCCCCCACAGTTTCCTTGCTTGCTGCAGAACTACAAAAACCCCTTTCTCCATGACCGGCAGAGAAATGCAGAGGGCTGGTTTGCAGAGGGTGGAATGCTCCATCTCTCTTCTGAAACTCTCCTTCGTTAAAGGCAGTTTTTAACACCAGCATGATCACTAGCCTCTTATCAGGCTGTTTTGTTTTTAATGGCAGCGTTTCCATGCTGGCTGTGGAGGAGGTGGGCTTCTTTGAACCTGGTAAGATCTGGTTGGTTTTGGTTCCTCTTCTCATATTCTAAACCAGAATATCCATGCAAACTGTATGCATTCGGCAGGCATATGTGAATGACCACTGCTTCCCCAGAACATCTCCCCTCCGCACTCCACTCATACTCTTTTTTTTAAAAAAAAATCTGCACCAACTAGGCAGAGAAGGGGAAGGCCCATAGCTCAATTGTACAGCACGTGCTTTACACGCAGAAGCTATAAGGAAAAAGGATTAGGTAACAGATGATGATGATGATGAATTAAATTTTTAATCCATCCTTCCTCCCAAAGGAGCCCAGGGCAGCAAACTCCCAAATGATAAAATAATTAAAACGTCTAAAAACAATTCCAATGCAGATGCAGACTGAGATGAGAAAGATCTTCGTCTGAGTTTCGAGAGCTGCAGCCAGTACACAACTGGTGAGGCACCTTTGGCCCTTCAGATGTTGCTGGACTCCCGACACCCATCATCTTTGGCCATTGCCCCTAAGATCTTTTCCTCTGCTTGATGCAACAGACTAATAAAGCTACTGCTCCCTCCGTGGATTTGCTGCTAAAACCAAGGGGTGAAAATTGGAAAGAAGCAGAGGGGAAAGCCATAGTTTCCTGGTAGAGCAACTGCTTTGCATTCAGAAGGCCCCGCGTTCAATCCCCAGCATCTCTGGGTAGGGCTGGAAGGGGCTGCCAGCCTGAAACCCTGGAGAGTCGCTGCCAGTCAGTGTTGATAATACTGAGCTAGATGGACCAGTGGTCTGACTCAGTAAAAAGCAACCTCATATGCTCCTGTGATTCTGCTTTGTATAATCGGTAGTGCTGCCTGACAGAGCCCAGGGTTTTTACTCCCCAGCAATGCTAGGACATATTTTCCCACTAATGCTGTTGCAGATGGTCATTCTGCTGATTACAGTAGGGCCCCGCTTCTCTGCATTCCGCTAATACGGTGCTAGCGAAGCGATCAGCTGGAGGGGGGGCTGGAGCTCCCCACTCTCCAGCTGATCTCGACGGAGGGGAAGCACCTTCTGGCGTGATCAGACTCCCCCGCTCGATCTGATCATGCCGGAGGAGGGGAAGATCAGCTCTAGCACTCTACAGCTGATCTTCTCCTCCGGCGCAATCAGCGGGTTAGGTTCCAGACCTCCACGCTACAGCTGCACTGCTTTTCAGCAGTTTTTGCTTTTTGGCGGGGGCCTGGAACCTAACCTGCCATATGAGTGGGGCCCTACTATACACTGTTTCTTCTTAGGTCTGTGCTTGTAAAATATTTCACATCTACAGACTGGGGATGGGGGAGAAATTTAATTCAGTTCTGCTTAATTCATAGGGAAGCTGCCTTATACCGAGTCAAAATCATTGGTCCATCCAGCTCAGTATTGTTTACACTGACTGGCAGCAGCTCCCCGGGGTTTCAGGCAGGGGTCTCTCCCAGCCCTGCCTGGAGATATTGCTGGGGATTGAACTTGGGACCTTTGGCATGCAAGGCCAATGGCCTACCTATGAGCTATAGCCCTGCCCCATTTTCCAAAAATAAACCATGAACCAAAACACAGCCAGCCTTTGAAATTTGCATTTCTCTGAATTTTGCACTCAGTTCTTCAGTGTACAAAAATGCATATGCTGGTGAAAATTGCTTTGCAAAGATGTGCATATTGGGGGAAATTGCATACCAAGATGTGTCTATTAGGAGAAATTTGCACTGAAATGCTGATGAACTTTCACGATTGTTTTTTAAATCCCCAGCGGATGTGGACATGGAGAGCTGAACGTGAGAGTGGGGAAATGAGAGAAACTGTTAATTGACAGATTTGTCCATCCTTGTATAATACTCCACCCCCCCCCCAAAAAAAATCTCCTTGCCTTTAAGAGGCCCCTAAGACTTGTTTCTCTGTTTGATGCAATAGAATAATAAAGCTACTTTGTTAGGGCTTGAAAAGCAGGATAAAAATAAGGGACCACAAGATGCTCTGTTATTGTGGCCCCAACAGGTTAACATGGCTACTCCTCTGGAATTGTTTTCCTCTGTTGGTGTTCCCCCCCCCTTTGAGTGGTTCAAAGGGTTAAACCTACAAAGCTCCGGTTCCTAGAAAGGCCTGTGGAAATTTGAGTCGAGAGCTGCATAGAGGGAGTGGGGGGTGGGGTGGAAGGCTCCCCTTTGCGTCCCGCCTCCTGCCTCCGGTCTGACATGAGAAACGGCCTCTTGCATCTCACTTCCCAACCTGGGAGCAATTGGAGGGCTGCGGCAGACACAAAGGCTGCAAGGCGCGGGTGAGTTCAAGGAAGGAAGGGAGGAAGGGGGCACCCGGATGCACGGTAAAAAGTAGTGGGGGGGGACAGGAGAGATGGGGGAACTCTTGCTGGAGGGTCCTAAGAGAAACTTAAGTCTGCAATTAGATGAGAGATTGCGGGCACTTGTGTGTGCCCAGATGCCAAGTGATCTGGATGCATGTTTTAGTACGGTGATGAGCTCCCACAGTAACTAGGAGCTGTTTCTGCAACAGAATCAAGATGCAGGCTGTCACCCTGAGGGGCAGGGCCTCAATCTGCAGCTTTCCAAACTGCCTTCCAGGGAATCCTGGAGTTGCCCTGAGGCTTTGCTCCACAAGAACAACCATAACGGCAGACAAGCTTCTCGGTGGGGGTTGGTGGGTGGAAATCAGCTTGCCATTGCCCCCCATCTCCCTCCCATGCAGTTGCACATCTGCAGGGGGAGTTGGAGTGTGTGCCTAGGGTGCACTCTCAATTTGCAAGGGGAGGGGGGCAGTGAGAGTGAAGCCCAAAGAGGCCTAGACAGTACAGTACTGAATAGTGCCTCCTAGAACAGCCCTCCCCGGATTCAGGGGGGGGGGCCTTCCACGGTCAACATGGACAGCCAGAGAAGACAGTGTGGGAAGGGCATAAACCAGGGGTGGCCACTCCGTGGCTCTACAGATGCTGCTGAACTACAGCTCCCATCAGTCTCAGCCAACACAGCTCATGGTCAGGGATGATGGGACCTGTAGTCCAGCAGCATCTGCAGAGCCACAGAGTGGCCACCCCTGGCATAAACTTTAAAAAGCACTAGAGGAGAGGAGAAAGTTATGGGAGGGGGAGGGGGTTCAGTCTGATAACACCAGAGTTAACTGGCAAGTTATTTAATATACATTTATCACATCTTGGCATTGGTTATCAGCGTCCTGGCTTCTTCCAGACTGGACTACTGCAGTGCTGTCTATGTGGGGGCTGCCTTTTAAAAAATAAAAACAAAGAACTTCCAATTCATGTAAAATGTTGCTGCCAGGCATGATATCTGCCACCTGAGGTTTGGAGTTGTAGGTTTCCATCTGCGATGGTCTCGCGCATTTGCTTCAGAGCTCATTTTTAGAAAAGGCTGCTATTTGTTGATAAAGCCCTGGAGTGACTTGCGGGCCAGTTCTCTCAATAGCTGTCTGCTGCCCTGTGAACCAGCTAGCATTTAAGATCAGATTCAGAGGCCCTGCTGTCTACCCCTGGATTGAACCTGGGTCCTTCTGCATGCAAAGCAGATGCTCTTCCAGCAAGCTATAGCCTCACCGGAAGCTGCCTTAAACTGAATTCAGACCATTGGTCCACGGAGCTCAGTAGCGTCAACACTGACTAGCAGTGGCTCGCTAGGAGATCAGAGAGAAGACTTTCCTAGCCCTCCCTGCAGATGCCAAGGATTGAACCTGGGTCCTTCTGCATGTAAAGCGATCGCCCTACCAATGAGCTATGACCCTCCCCCAGAGGGTCAACCAGGGAGCCAGCACTGACATCTGATTGGCCAATGTGAGAAACAAGAGCTTGAACTAGATGGACCCTTTGTCTGATCTAACAGGGTTCTTCTTCTGTTATTCAATTAGAAGAAGCTCTCATTTGGTGGGGGGGGGGTTCCCTGCACTTAGCAGAATTGATTTTTCCCATTTCCCTTTCAGGAGCCGGATTTGGAAACCAAAATGGAGGAACAGGAGCCCGCTGGACCCAAACCACAGGAGAGTTTGGACGGGGGAGCGCGAGACCTTCACGTCGTCCAGATCGGGGCCGTCGGGGAACTGATGGAAGGAGCCGCCCCCCCGCAGCAGGTTAAGTGGGAGCCGGAGGAGCAGTGTTGGGAGTCCCAGTTGCAAGACTTCTTGAAGGCGATGCAGCCCTCCCGTTCAGGATGGAGGAACCCCCAGCAACCCCCTCACTATGCGTTGGGAGAAGACACCAAGTATTTCCAGACCGCCTTCAAGGGAGGGGTTGATGCCGGTCGGTGGCCAAAAGTCGAATGTATGGCCCAAACCCCACCAGGCCTTGGTGGGGACGATGACAAGGCCTACAAGGCCAGCCGGGATTCACCAGTGAAAGTGAAGGAGGAGGTCCTGGACGAGGACCCAGTCAACGTGGAGATGCGTCGGCAACGTTTCCGCCTCTTCTGCTACGAGGAGGCCGAGGGCCCCCGTGAGGTTTGCAACAAGCTCTGGGAGCTCTGCCACCAGTGGCTGAGGCCGGAGACGCACAGCAAGGAGCAGATCCTGGAGTTCCTGATCCTAGAGCAGTTTCTGACTGTCCTACCCCCGGAAATGCAGAGCTGGGTCAGGGACCACGGCCCTGAGACTTGCACCCGGGCTGTCGCCCTGGCGGAACGGTTCTTGCAAGAGTCTGAGGAACCGGAACATAAGGTTAGTGTGTCTGGTGTTTGGGACAATCCTGGGAGACAGAAGTGTATTGTTTATTCATTGTTAAACTTTAATGGGAACGTAAGAAACTGCCCTGTACGAAGTCAGACCGTTAGTCCATTTAGCGCAGTACTGTCTGCACTGACTGGCAGTGGCTCTCTAGGCTTTCAGGAGGAAGGCCCGAGGCCAGAGACTGAACCAGGGACCTTCTGCATGCAAAGCAGGTACTTTACCCACTGAGCTATCCTCATGCGCAATTCTGCAAGACATTTTTTTTCTTTATGTGCTGCTCTTCAGCCCCTCTTCAGGAGGGGCTCATAACAGGAACTGGGAACCCGTGGGCTATAATTCCTATCATCCCTGACCATTGGTTATGGTCTCAGGGGCTGATGGGAGCTGGAGTCCAACGACACCTGCAGGATTACAGGTTCCCTATGCCTGGCTTGACAACAATGAAAATACAGTATAGTAATTAGGAACCGAGGAAACTGCTTTATACCGATTAATCTAGCTCAGTATTGTCCACGCAGACTGCCAGGGTTTCATCCGGGAGTCCTTCCCAGCCATACCTGTAGATGTCAGGGACTAAACCTGGGTCCTTCTGCATGCAGAGCAGATGCTCTGCCATTGAGCCCTTCTTAGGAGATTTCCTAGGACCGGAGGTGGGAGGACCTCTGATCCTCCAGACGTTCCTGGACCACAACGCCATCATTCCTGACCAGTGGCCATGCTGGCTGGGGCTGATAGCAGTTGGAGCCCCACTCTTGATGTTGGGTGGTGGCCACTGTTGGGAACAGAATGCCACTTATAGGACTGATCCAGCCAAGGCAGTTCTTACGGAGTTGTAACACGAGGTGGGAAACATATCGCTGCCCTCCAACTCCCCATTAGCCAGCATGGCCAGTGGTCAGGGATGACAGTTGTAGTCCAGCAACATCTGGAGGAGCCTCACGTTCCTCGTGATTAGGTACTGTCATGGCACAATGTCTAATCAGTACCTGAGAGGGGGAGCAGTGTTGTCTGTTGGAGCAAAAGCATAGATGAGTCCTGTGCTGAAAGGGCCTTTGTTATGTCGCATCAGCAATTCTTTAACTGCAATAGAACCTCCATGTATAGAAGCAGTATGCCTTGCAGGACCAGAGGATGGGACAAACAGTGTTTTTTGTTTTTGTGTTTTGCTGACTGCAATGGGGCTGCTGGTTGGATCAATAAGGCAGACTTTTAGCTTGAGGGGTTGATAGTCATACCTGTAGTGTTCATGCTTTTGTAATTGTCAGCGTCTGACTATTATGTCTCTTCTTTCATCCATAGCTGTCAGGCTCCTTGGAGAAGCCGTTTAACTCTCCCATGTCAGATCATTCTCCCACTGCTGTCCTGAAGATGCATCTTCCCTTGGAGGACAAGCAGGAGGACGACTGGGAAGCTACCTTGTCTGGTAGGCATTCATGCTAGTCCAGGGGTGAGGACCCTGTGGCCGTCCAGATATTGGTGGACCCCATCAGCCTCAGCCAACGTGTCCAACGGTCAGGGATGATGGGAGTTGGGGCCCAACAACATCCCACAAGAGGCAGTGATGGCCACCAACCTGGATAGATTTAAAAGAGGATGAAACAAATTCATGGAGGACAAGGCTATCCATGGTTACTAACCATGATGGCTATGCTCTGCCTCCATAGGCGGAGGCAGTTTGTTTCCAAATTCCAGTTGCTGGAAAAAGCAGGAGGGGAGAATGTTCTTTGCACTCAGGTCCTGCTTGTGGGTTTTCCACGGGCAGCTGGTTGGCCACTGTGAGAACAGGATGCCGGACTGGGTGGGCCATATGCCTGATCCGGCAAGCTCTTCTTACGGAGGGCCACAGGTCCCCCACCACTGTTTTAGTCTCTGTCTCAGCTACCTGTCAGGCTTGTTGTGAAGATAATGAGGGAAAGATCCAAGCTTATTCTGAGGAAATGGCGTGATCTCAGAGGAATAAATAAAATAATATAATCGTTTCTTGTGGATTCCTGCTTGTCTGTGTTAGCTAAATGGAGCCTCCTGATTTGGTGGAAGGCAAAAAAGGGAGGAGGGCCATTGCTTGCAGGCCCTGATTGTGGGCTTCCCAGGGGAGCACCTGGTTTGCCACTGTGGGAAAGAGGAAGTTGGACTAAGACAGGCCTTTGGTCTGGCCTAACAGGGCTCTTATGTATGTTTCTTTTTCTATCTGTGTGTGTGTGTTCCAACAGGCAACGAGCAAGTGCAAGATGAGGAGGAAGAGTCCTTTCAGGCCGACCAGCCTGAGCAAGTGGGTATTGGCGGGATATCATTGGAAAGAGCCAAAGGGAAGTGTTTCCAGGGCCTTGAGATGGACGAGAAGGCTGAAAGTCATCAGGGACCAGAAGGTCACCAGGAGAACCATCCTGGGAAGACACCAAAGCTTTCTGAGGAAGGCGAGAGGGGTTTGCGGGAAAGTTCCTGTCAGGAGGGAACCCATAGGCACGCTGACTCAGGGGAAAGCTCCTGTCAGAGCTTTAGCCATCAGGAAGTGCAACCCATTGAGAAACCCCACAAATGTTCCTTTTGTGGGGCCAGCTTCTATGAGAGAACCCACTTGATGATCCATGAGAGAATCCACACAGGAGAGAAACCCTATAAATGCTCGGTGTGCGAGACTTGGTTCTCTCACCCCTCTGAGCTCATGAGGCACGAGGAGACCCACATGCCTGAGAAGCCCCACAAATGTGCGGTCTGTGGGAAAAGCTTCAATCAGAAAGCCTCCCTAATCACCCATGAGAGAACCCACACGGGGGAGAAACCGTACGAATGCTCCGAGTGCGGGAAGAGCTTCAGTACCAGCTCCCAGCTCATTACACACAAGAGAGTCCACACGGGTGAGAAACCGTACAGTTGCTCATACTGTGGCAAAAACTTTAATCAGAAAGCGTCCCTCATTACCCACAAGAGAACCCACACGGGAGAGAAGCCCTATGAATGCACACTGTGTGGGAAAAGTTTCAGCGCTTGCTCTCAGATCATCAATCACATCCGGGTCCACACCGGAGAGAAGCCCTACGAGTGCTTAGAGTGTGGGAAGCGTTTCGGGAGCAGTTCCCACCTTACCGATCATAAGAGAACCCACACAGGCGAGAAGCCGTACAAGTGTCCCGACTGCGGGAAGAACTTCAGCAGAAGTTCCAATCTTACAGCACACAGCCGAATTCACACAGGAGAGAAGCCATATATATGCTCAGGGTGTGGCAAAAGCTTCCGGCAGAAAGCGTCCCTCATCACACACAAGAGAACCCACACGGGAGAGAAGCCTTTTGAGTGCTCGGAGTGTGGGAAGAGCTTCATTTCAAGCTCTCGCCTTGTCAGCCATAAGCGGGTACACACGGGAGAGAAGCCCTACGAGTGCTTAGAGTGTGGGAAATGCTTCATTTCCAGCTCTCACCTTCTAAGTCATAAGAGAGTCCACACGGGAGAGGAGCCATACAAATGTGCGTAGAGTGGGAGAGGCTTCTGTCACTATGTTGGCTCTTTTGAGAGCCACTTCACACATGCCCTGGCCACGAATATTGTAAATCAGGGATGACCTAGCTTCGGTAATCCTGAGGACCATTTTTGTTCTCTACATGTAACATTGAAAGTGTGGAATCTCTCTTCCAATTTAAAAAACCAACAATTTTTTCCCCATAGGGCCTGGTATAAATTTCCTCTGTCCTGGCTGTATTATGCTGTCATGCCAGTTGATGTGTGCCCTTTGCCACAGTGCATGCAGGGTGGTGCAAATGAACATGGCTAGGGACGTAAGCCTGGTTTGTGTGACCTTCCCCCCCCCCAAAGGCAGAAGGAGTGTGCAAATGGGGTGCATATATATGCCACATTCTTCACCTCCATTACCCTTAACATAAAATGTGTAGTGGGAAATGCACACATTAGGCTAGCTCAGGTGTTGGGGAACCTTTGGCCCTCCAGACGTTGTTGAACGTCAACTCCCATCATTCCTGGCCATTGGCCATGCTTGCTGGGGCTGATGGGAACTGTAGTTTAGCGACATCTGGAAGACCAAAGGTTCTCCATGCCTGGGTTAGCTGGACCACAAGGCAGCTTTGTCTGTTTGTATATGTCTGTTGCTGGCTACTCGTGAATGAGCCCTGAGATGAAGGACCATGGCCGAGTGGTCATGCACATGCTTTGCATGCAGAAGGTCCCAGGTTCAGTCCCCACAATCTCCAGTTGGGGCTGGGAAAGTCCCCTCTCTGAGACCTCAGAGAATTGCTGCCAGTCAGTGTAGAAAATACTGAGCTAAATGGAACAATGGCCTGATTTGCTATAAGGCAGCTTCCTACGTCTCTATTGCTCCCTTTTACTCAGGGATAGGGAACCTCTATGGCCCTCCCGATGTTGCTGAACTACAGCTCCTCTCACCCCGTCTATTGGCCATGCTGGCTGGGGCTGATGGGAGTTGGGAGTCCCAACAACATTTGTGCCCCGTCCCTGCTATATAGATAGCCAAGGGGGAACTTAACATGGAGATAAAGCGACTAGGTAGTTATGAGTTCTTCCGAGGCAGCATCTCTCAAGATGGCTTACTATTAAGGAAGCCTGCATAGATTGATTGGTCAGCTGAAGAAGCCGTGAGCAGTTTCTACCACACAACCTGAGCGTGTTGCAGAGGATTCTGGGAAATGTGTTATGATGTACACACAAACAGTTTGCATGGAAGCACCTGGCTGAGTCTGTTGGGCCTGTAACTCACCACCACCGCTGTGAAGACTTGAATATGCCTTTCAGCACACCCAGTCTCCTCTTGTAGACAATCATTTCAGTGGTTTTGAAAAGATTGGCTGCTTGGGGAGGGGGCGAGGCTTGCAGTTCTTTTTGGAGAAGCTTGTCCTCTTTTTGCAATCTTCTATTTTGAGAAATGGCTGAGGAACGCCCGCTTGACGCGGTTTGAAAACATTTCTTGTAACACTCTCCTGCTTCCTTCTCCATTGGAAAGCTGGCAGGCTGTAGATTTTTAGAAGCATAAATAGTTTTGGAAGGGTGGGAGACCTGTATAGCTGTAATCCACCTCTGCCCACCTGCACTGCGCTGCAAGACTCTTGGAAGCAAGTGATCCTCTACTGCACGTGGCTGAAAATGGATTTGTCCAGTCCCACTGTGATCACAGCCTGGCCCATAGTCCTGTGCCCCCCCCCGAGTGCATCTGCTCTTAATTTTTCTGCTGAAAAATACCAGGGGGTTTTTTACGGGGTGGTGGGCAAGGATGGCCTGACTGACTGACTGACTGACTGGCCAAAGGCCCAGAGTTAAGCAACACATGTTGCAAGTAGGGAATCGCAAATGGCTTCTTTGACCCCACCCCCTGAAATAGACGTAAAGCACTACATGGATCATCCTTTAACCTCTTGCAAGGCCACAGCAGAGGTGCCTGCCCCCCAGTCTTAACACATCGAGCTCTTGCTGCTCACTTAATACCTCTACCTTCCTGTCCTTGCCAAGGTCCTCCCCATCAGCCTGTGTGTCCCCAGCATCTGATTGCCTGCCTGATTTAAGCTTCCTTTCCAGACCTGTGGCAATCAGCCAAGGAAATTGGGAGTTGTAGTTCTATGCTCTATAGAGCAGGGGTGGGGAACTTCAGACCCTGGAGGCCAGAATGTACCCATCCAGGCCTCTCTATCCAGTCCTTAGGCCTCTGCTGGTGACAGGTTCCTCAGACCTGATATATAATGTGTGTGGAAAGGGACTGAGAGACAACTCAAGTGACATCCACATCATACCACTTTCACAGTCATGGCTCCACCCCCTGCAAAGTATACTGGGAATTGTAGTTTGTTAAAGGTGCTCACATCACAGAGCTACAATTCCCAACACCTTTAGCAAACTACCACCGTACATTTAAAGCACATGACTTACCCCAAAGAGTCCCAGGAACTGTTTGTCAAGGGTGCTAGGAATTGTAGTTCTGAGGGAGAAACTACAGTTCCCAGGATTCTTTGTCAGAAGCCATGTGCTTTAAATGTATGATGTATACACAGCCTCCAGGACTGTTAAAAGTGGTATAAGAGTGCTTTAAAACATGGTGTGGATGTGACCTTAGTGGGGATATTGAAGGAAGAGGGTTAAGGAGCAGAGAGCAAATTGCATAAAGTATGTGTGTGAGAGAAAATTATAAAAGTGGATAATATATGTGCGTTTCTGGTTGAGAAAGAGAGATTCTTTGGCCTGGTTCAGATATGCACTTGGCGACTGGCAACCAAGTGTGAGAACCAACTCTATTGCAAAGTGTCCAGTTTGAGGTGATGTGAGTTCTGTCTCACATTGTGTGGTGTCATATCTATTATGGGCCCATTCACCCATGCCTTGGGATGGCGGAGACATTTGACTCAGTTTGCATTTAAAGGCAAACCCACCAAATCCGCCCTTTCTGAAACAATACGTGAACCGAAACACGGCCACCCATCAAAACTTGCACTTCTCTGAATTTTGCAGTGCAGTTGTCCAGCCAAGTCATGTGCACAAAAAATGCATATATCAGTTAAAATAACATACAAAAATGCATTATGCGAGGGGGAAGTTGCTTTGCAAAATTGCACACAAAATGTGTGTATATTAGGAGAAATTCACATGCAAAAGCTGATGGATTTTCATAATGACTTTAAAAATAATAATCACAAAGTCATTATTGGCCGTGCTCGTTGGGACTGATTCTCGCGAGAGCTACAGGTCCCCCCAGCCCTGCTTTAAGATTCTAGTGAGAATAAACAGGTGGGTATATATAGAAGATGAAAACTGGGTCTGTGTAGGAGAGGCATAATGGGGGATTGTGCTGAGAGCAGGGAAGAAATGATTCCCCCCCCCAATCTCAATCTCCCCACCCCATCCAAAAGATGGGCATGCCTTCCTGCAAAGGCAGAAAAGGAAGAGCTTCCAGACAACCTGGCATTCATGATGATGTGTTTGTAAGGACCTTCGACAACGCTGGGTATTTAGTGAGTATTCATTCTGATTTGTTTGCAGGGAGGTTAGATGATATAATGACAAAGCAAGTATCCCGTACTTCCCAGTTCATTTTCCTTTCTGTATTGCAAATAGTCTGATCTTTGGGGAAGTGGGTTGTTGTGCAAGACCTCCCAATGAACTCTAACTGTTCAGCCTTAATTTGCCCACATGTGATTGAATCCCACCCCAAACTAACAACAGTCTGGCAGCAAGCAGAATCAGCAGCGGGGCTCTAGAAACCAGTGAAGAAAAGAACTGTAAAAAAACTAACCACCCAATATTTTGAAGGGAAGAGATAATGATAGCCTTGTCCACCTCCCCGCTCTCTCTCTCTCTCTACTTCTGGTAATAGGGCTGTTTGAGCTACTCCCATTTCCTCTTCTGTTCACATATCTAGGATTGGCCAGTTACTGAGAACCAGCCTGCTGCCTTCCAGATGTTGTGTTGGACTACATCTCCCATCCACTGTGCTGGCTGGGACTGATGGGAGTCGTAGTTCATCAACATCTGGAGAGCACAAAGCGAACGAAGGTTGCTGTAGGTACTCGGTATGAATTGGGAACATTATAAGGACACACCTCACACACTTAAGGCAGGGCTGGGGACCCTGCAGTCTTCTAGACGTTGCTGGACTGCCCACTCTCATCAACCCCTGCTTGCATAGTCAAGGATGATGGGAATTGTAGTCCAAACATCTGAAGAGCCACTGATTCCTCATCACTGCACTCAGGTAACATTGACAGAATGTGTCCCATAATTTGTAACTTCTTCAAGAGCCTCAGGGCCACGGGGGAGGAGATGATTGGAAATTCCATTTTTGTCCTAACAACAACCCTGTGAGGGAGGCTAGGCTTGAGAGGAGGGGCCTCCCATAAGCTGCTCAATGAAGATGAAACTAGATGTGTGATGGAGCAGTCAAGTGTGTCCTTTATTTGTGTGGCTACCCTGTTCTATTTTTAAAAAGGGCAATAGGGATAGTGCTGGAGGAGTCTTCTCATGACATACAATGTGTGGGTGTATTTTGGAGGGGGGCAGGGCCAGATTATCCATTAGGCTTAGTAGGCTTCAGCCTAGGGGCCTGGAGCTTTTGGGGGCCCGTGCATAAGCTAAAAAAAATCGCGGGACAAGAGCTTCCAAACCACACGCCATTCCCCCGCTTCACTTACCTTTTTCTCCGCTGTTTTTTGTGGTTTGCCATCAATTAAGATGGTGGCCGAGGTTTCCTAAGGGGCTGAAGCATGCGCGTGTAGCACGCATTGCTGCCATCAACCAAGATGGTGGCAGAGGCTTCAGCCCCTTAGGGAAATCTCGGCCGCCATCTTGATTGATGGCAAACCTGTGCGAAAAAAAGCAGAAAGGTAGGGAGAAGAGGGCCCCAAACACCAATCAGCCTAGGGGCCCTCCTCAGCTTAATCCGGCCCTGGAGGGGGGAACTAAATCTGTCCCCTCCCCAGTGTCCCTCTCATTGTTTCTTGCAGCAGTTTTCTCACTGGCAGTGAGCTGGGCTAGGGAGAAAAATATTTGAGACAAAATTAGAGGGCAGAGGAGAGTTTTGCTCGTCTCCCTTGCAAACACCTGTTTGTGGAACAGTAATCTTCAACTTTTTTTGGATCTGTGACATCAGTCCAAATACACATTGGAGTTCCCACTTCTTTCTTTTCTGCTTTACACGTGAACAGTTAAAATCATCTGGTTTCTGTTTCATGGATGAGGGGAGATTTGAACCCAGCTCTCCCTGGCTTTGTTGTACCATGACAAGGGGGCCAGTGCCTGGAAGGGCAAGGGGGCAATATTGTCGTCCCCAGGACATCAAAACATGGCTCTGCCCAAGAAGAAAATGGCCGCACTTCCATGCCTCTACCAGAAGAAGGTGTCAGAAAATGGCTGCCTTTCTCAATGATGGAGCATCAGAAAATGGCCACCTTTCTCAGCAATAGGGCAGCTGTCTTGGAATCTGCCTGCGCTGCCGGGCAGAACTGAGAACTGCAGTGTCTCTTTTGAAATTATATTCGCTGCCCTTCTCCAGCCTCCCTTGGCCTCCTCACTTATTCTTAAGTCCACCTGTCACGTCCGTTTATATCCCTCGACGTGCATGCATGTTTGCTGTTCACATGAAGAGGCACGGAGAGAGGTGAACACTGCTTCCTTCCCATGAATGTTTGTGAATCTGTAGTTGTAAATGCATTAAAAAAAATCTTAAATTGAATCTATGCATATGTGTTATGTATAGATTTTTACATTAAATTCTAACCTCCAGGTTCCCCCCATTTTTGATGTCTCAAGATGTAAGGTTCCACATACTACCCATCTTAAGAAGAAGCTTAAGTCTAAATCATGAGTTGTATGTTTTCTCTCCACCCATTTTGTTTGCCACAGCCGAAATTCTACCTCATCAATAATTTTCTGCCATTCTTGTTCTGTGAAATAGCTGAAGGGTCTTTTAATATATATATAATAAAACACAGTTATTAAGCATGAACTTGCATGCTTTCTGCCTTCTTAGGCTGCATACCCAGCATATATGTCAAGCACATGACTTCTCCCAAGTAATCCCGGGAACAGTTGTTTCTTAAGGGTTCTGGGAATTGTAGCTCTGTGAGGGAATCAACTACAGTTCCTAGGATTCTTTCAGAGAAATCATGTGCTTGAAATATATGGGGTATACACAGCCTAAGATGGTGGAAAGAAGTGGCAGAATTGGTCTCGTTCGTAGGCCTAGCTCTCACTAAGGGGTAAAACCCCAGTCAGGGTTGTGCTACTTCAAACTGGGTTGCAGAACCACTTGATTGACTCTTCCCATATGCAATAAGAATCTGCACGTAAACAAGCATGTCAGGGAGAATGCTAGCCTGTGACAGTTCTCCCTGATATGTGCATTTTGGATGTGCAGATATTTTTTGTTTGAGGAGAAACATTCAGTCACCTGCAGTCTGAAATGGTATGACCCTTAAGCAGAGAGCTGTAATTTAGTGGAAGAGCATCAGCTTTGTATGCAGCAGGTTCTGGGTTTAATCCCTGGTGTCTCCAGTTATGGTTGGGAAAGACTGTCTGAAACCCTGGAGAGCCACTGCAAGCGGTTAAAACTACTAAGAGTATGGTGGCCATTTAGGCTGCCTACACACCATACATTTAAAGCACACTGCTTCCCCAGAGCGTCCTGGGAATTGTAGGGTACCCATCCCAGAGCGATAGTTCCTAGCACTCTTAACTGCAGTTCCCAGAATTCTTTGGGAGAAGCCATGTCCTTGAAATATATGGCGTGTACATAGCCTTGGAGACTGTGGGCAGTATTCAACTAACTTGGCCCATCTTTGAAAGTATTACCACAAGTGCAACAGGACTTCCCCCCCCCTCTCTCCACATGTGCCCCGCACCCTGCCCAAATCTCTGGAGGGTTGAGAGAACCACTAGACCAAATTGAGGGGGTGCATGGGAGGAAATCCTGTTGCGCTAGTGGTAATTGGAACCCTGACTTTAGCACTATGTTGGAGACAACCCTAAGAGGACTTCCACACAACACTTTATTGTTGACTCCCTACTTCTCAAGCATGCAAGGTTTTGCTCAGCATCCACACAACATCATCAAAATGCCATCCCATGTTGTTGTTTTCATCCATGTAATCTGACCATTTAAAAAAAAAAAAAAACTAATGCCCGCAACTCCTTGCATGCTGAGTCAAGGTGGCCAGGAGACAGAGAAATTTCGGCAACGAGAAGAGGGAAGGAAAGTCTTCTCTTCTGAGGAAGAGGGATGGAAGAAATGCAGAATTTTGGGGGGAGGGGGATAAGGTACAAGAGTGGGAAAGGCGAATGAGAGAAGAAATGATAGGAGATGGGTAAAAATAGTTTGAGAGATATGTGGGGGTGGAAAGGGGACAAAATAAAAGGAAAAAAATCCTTTTCTTAAAGAACCTCTGGATCAGAAAATTCTGCCTAAAATGGGGGAGGCTAAATCACAATACCTGCAGAGCAAATGTCTGTATTTAGAGTGCAGAAAGCTGGGCTGTGGAACTGCTTGCCACAAGGAAAACGCTGTAGCAATGAATTAAACCACTTCCAAAGGTGATTAGATGCCAGCTATTGCCAGTCGATTATGCCAAATGCTGCCTCCATTTTGTGGCTGTCTTTGCTCCCTCACCACCATTTTGTGACTGGTGGACCTCAGTAATTTTCAGCCATCTCAAGTGGGCCCCTGGGGGTAGAAAATTGGAGAACCCCCGGTCTAAACTAAAAAGCCCTGGACATTTTAACCTTTCCTCATAGGGGAGCTGCTCTAGTCTGTTGGACATTTGGGTTGCCCTTTTTGGCGTCTTTTCCAGCACTCTGATATCCTTTGTGAATCACCCTGCATGTGGTGCAGAAGCTGCCATTTCACACACTGCAGCTGCTGAGGTATATAAAAATATATGCTATTGATTACATATTGCAGACCATTATAGTTTTCTAGTAGATCTGTAACCCAAAGAAGGGCTTTTAAATCACTGGAAGAGAGGCTGCTGTGGAGTAAACGACTACAGCAAACTAAGTAGAGAGCCTTTTATTGATTTTGTTCAGGAAAAAAATTCATATCCCGCCCTTCCACTGTACAATAGAGCGCTCAGAGCTGGCTCCCAGCATATAAAACAATGCAATAAAAACAAACACAGGCAGTGGCTCAGCAGATTAAAAAAAGCCAAAATGAAACAACAGTCAGCCAGAACATCCGGGCTAACAAAATGCCTGCGTAAAACAACTGTCTCAACTAGGAAGTGGAAGGTAAAAAATGTGAAGAGGCTAAAGAGGGCTTCCAAATGACCTGTTTATTGAATATTTTTCTGATTTGTTCCCAGGGAGATTAGATGACATAGTCTATTTAATGAGCATTTATTCTGATTTGTATGCAGGGAGGTTAGATGGCGGTGTGTCAAAGCAAATGTCAACCCCACACTTTCCAGTGCATTTCCTCATCACTTATCCCAGAATGGTCCATTGCCCCAAATAATAATAATAATAAGTTTGTTTTTGTTGTCTGCCTCTCATCTCAAATGCGGATTACACAGATTTAAAAACACAAAACATACAAAATGCAAAACACAGAAAAAACATACAAATCCATAAAATCCTTCAAAACATCAGTACAATGGCATAAAGGTGTAGACATTTAACCAAAAGCTTGGCACCAAATGCTGTCAAAACTCTGCCCCTAGAGATGTGCCCACACATGGTCAATCTACCCCACCAATCCCCTCCCTTAATTCTGCAGGGTTCAAAGTTAGAACGATTCTGTATGAACATTTGTTATCTATAACTGTAGGGGAAGCTGTAGCCCTCCAGATGTTGTTGGACTACAACTCCCATCAGCATCCCTAACCATTGGCCAGGGCCAGCGCCAGATATGACTGGGACTCTCTCCCACCCTAACAAGGGGCCCCTCTGGGCCACAGGGGCCCTCGGCCAGGGCCTGACCTGGCCGACCTTTGGCACCAGCCCTGCCATTGGTTATGGCAGCTGGGGCTGATGGGAGTCCAAGAATACCTGGAGGGCCACAGGTTCCCCATCTCTGCCTTAAAACTACTTTCCTCTGAAGATGGCAGGTCCCAAGTGAACAAGGTCCTCCCTAGGTATAGGCTGAGCTCCTGGGCATCTGCAGTGGGGGGCTGGGGATGGAAGAGAGGGTCTCACCTCACAGAATCATAGTAGAGTTGGTAAGGGCCTATAAGGCCATCAGGTCCAGCCCCCTGCTCAATGCAGGAATCAAAATGAAAGCATACGCAATAGGTGGCTGTCCAGCTGCCTCTTGAATGCCTCCAGTGTTGAAGTCCTGTCCCTTGAAGTTTTAAATTTACTGATTTGTTTGGTGTCTGGAAATTAGCAGGAGACCTAGAGAGATCACTGAGACTATTTCAGATAAGAGAGCAGCAGCAGACTTTGGCTGCTGGATCTACACTAGGACCTGGGCCAACAGTCTAACTTGAGACATTGCAGCAGGGCCAGTTCTGAAGGGCGGCCAGGTACAGCACTGGCCCAAGGGCCCTTGGAGCTACAGAGGCCCCTCAGGGGCCCCTCCGCTCCCATTCCGTGATCCACGGCAGGAGCCGCAGATCGCAGGACAGGAGGAGCTTCAGAGCCGCCCGCCATCCCCCCGCTTCACCTACCTTTCTCTCTGCAGTTTTTTGCAGTGCGCGCAGGGTTGCCATCAATCAAGATGGCGGTCAAGGCTTCCGTAAGGGGCTGAAGCCTCTGCATCCATCTTGGTTGATGGCAGCAACGCGCACACGTGTGTGCCAACAACCAAGATGGCGGCAGAGGCTTCAGCCCCTTACGGAAACCTCGGACGCCCTCTTGTTTGATGGCAACCCTGTGTGCACATTGCGCGCAGCTGCAAAAAACAGCAGAGAAAGGTAGGTGAAGTGGGGGGATGGCGGGCAGCTCGGAAGCTCCTGTCCTGCAATCCGTGCTCCTGCTGCGGATCGCGGAAGGGGAGCGGAGGGGCCCGGGCCAGCCTGGTGCCCAAGTGCCCCGGCATGCCTGGAGCCGGCCCTACATTGCAGGCTTTAGAGCACAGCAGCCTTTGGAGCAGGCGTGGGGAACCTTTGACCCTGCAGGTGTTGTTAGACTCCAGTTCCCATCAGACCCAGCCAGTAGTCACAGAGATGGAAGTTATAGTCCAGCAACAAACAAATCTCAAACAAATCTCTGAAATCTCAAGGAGGCAAGAAGTAGTAGTGATGGGGGACTTCAACTACCCGGATATCTGCTGGGAGACAAACTCTGCGAAGCACAAAGCCTCCAACAAATTCCTGATGGGCCTTGCTGATAATTTCCTCTTTCAAAAAGTAGAAGGAACAAGGGGATCGGCAATCCTGGACCTGATCTTAACTAACACGGACAAATTGGTCATGGGAATTAAAGCAGTCGGTACCTTGGGGGAAAGTGACCACGTAATGCTGGAATTTGTGATTCTGGGGAAAGCCAAAGAAGAATATAGTCAAACATGGACCTTGGATTTCAGAAAAGCCGATTTTAGTAAGCTCAGGGAAATGATGGGTAGGATCTCGTGGCTAGATAGACTAAAGAAAAAAGGAGCGCAAGAAGCGTGGGAGTTCATGAAGAACGTATTACAAAAAGCGCAATCGCAAACAATTCCAAAGAGAAAGAAAAACGGAAGACATCGGAAAAAAGCCAATGTGGCTACACGGAAGACTGGTGGAGGAGGTAAAAGTAAAAAAGAGCATGTATAAAGAATGGAAGGAAGGACGCATCACCAAGGGAGAGTACTGTGATGTTCCTATATTAATGTATATATGGTAAGTGTTGTTGTTTAGAAGATACATGGTAAGTGGAGTGAAAGAGGAGGGGGAGTGAATGGGCAGTAGAATGCGAGATGATTGGCTGAGTGTTTAAAATGGCTGAATGTATAAAAGGAAGAGTGAGAGTGGGGGTGGATGAGGTGAAACTGTGTGGGTTGCTTGGTGGGGTTTAGAGAGTTGTTTGCCAGGAGAGAGTGGAGGAGGGGGGTGGAGTTCGGATTAGTATTGAGTAAAACCATATGCTTATGTGCCTTAAGAAGAAATCTTGTTAATCTTGTTAGCTTTGTTATCTTTAATAAATACTTAATTTGGTTTACCAAAGGCCTGATCCTTGGCTGGGGTTTCACAGACCAGAAGGGAGGGTAAGGTAATGACCAAGGCTGAAGGGAAACTGTAACAAATGGTGGCAGCGGTGAAGAGAATAACAATACCAGTATTCAGAGTCTCTGGGAATACTAGTATTAGGACGTGACTGGTGGTTGCCTAGCAGGGGGATCTGTTGAGATCTGTGCTAGAGCGGGGAGAGAAAAAATAAAATAAAGGACAGTCCGGACTGGTGGAGTCCCTGGTGGTGCCTAGTGACAGGCAGTAGCCACGCGCAGGTAAGAACCTGACAGGGAGAGCCAGGGAAGGGCGTCACAAGTACCAACGAGCGGCTCGGGCTTGCAGGAATAGCGTAAGGAAAGCTAAAACCCAGAATGAGCTGAGGCTGGCGAGGGAAGCGAGGAACAACAAAAAGGGTTTTTTCAGATATGTTCGAAGCAAGAGAAAGACCAAGGAAACGGTGGGACTGCTGCTCAATCAGGAGGGCAAAATGTTGATAGATAACAAGGAAAAGGCAGAACTGCTCAACACCTATTTTGCCTCCGTTTTCTCCCAAAAAGGGAACAGTGTGCAACCTTGCATCGGTAGCAATCTCAGGAAGGGGTCGGGATTGCAGTTCGAGATTGATAAGGAGATAGTCAGGAAATACCTAGTTAACCTAAATGAGTTCAAATCTCCAGGGCCTGATGAACTGCATCCCAGAGTATTGAAGGAACTTGCAGATGTACTCTCGGAACCTCTTGCCATCATCTTTGAGAAATCCTGGAGAACGGGAGAGGTGCCGGAGGATTGGAGACGGGCAAACGTCATCCTGCTCTTTAAAAAGGGTAAAAAAGAAGATCCGGGGAATTACAGGCCGGTCAGTCTGACTTCAATACCGGGAAAGATATTAGAACGGATAATAAAAGAGTTCATTGGCAACTATCTAGATGACAATGCTGTGATTAGTAGGAGCCAGCATGGGTTTGTCAAGAAAAAATCCTGTCAAACTAATCTCATCTCTTTTTTTGATCGGGTCACTAGCCTAGTAGATGGTGGAAATGCTGTAGATGTCATCTATCTAGATTTCAGCAAAGCGTTTGACAAAGTCCCCCACGACCTTTTGATTAGCAAACTCGTCAAATGCAGACTACATGGAAATACTGTCAGGTGGATTCACAACTGGTTGGAAAACCATACTCAAAGAGTGGTCATCGGTGGCTCTGCTTCGGACTGGAAGGAGGTTTCGAGTGGAGTGCCACAGGGTTCTGTCCTGGGGCCGATACTCTTCAACATTTTTATCAATGACTTAGATGATGGGGTGGAGGGAAGCCTTATGAAGTTTGCGGATGATATGAAACTGGGAGGGATAGCTAACACAATAGAAGACAGGAATAAAATCCAAAGGGACCTGGATAGACTAGAAAATTGGGCTGAAATTAATAAAATGACATTCAATAAAGACAAATGCAGGATTCTGCATTTAGGCCACAAAAACAAAATGCACGGGTACAGGATGGGAAATACCAGGCTTAGGCGTGTGTGAAGGACCTTGGAATTGTAGTGGATCGCAAGTTGAACATGACCCAGCAGTGTGATGCTGCGGCAAAAAAGGCAAACGCGGTTTTGGGATGCGTAAACAGAGCTATAGTTTCCAGGTTGAGGGAAGTAATAGTCCCACTATATTCTGCATTAGTCAGGCCTCATCTGGAATACTGCATTCAATTCTGGGCGCCTCATTTTAAGAAAGATATTGACAAGTTAGAGCGGGTTCAGAAGAGGGCGACGAGAATGATAGCCGGTATGGAGAACAAGTCTTATGAGGAAAGGTTGAAGGAACTTGGCATGTTCAGTCTGGTGAAGAGAAGGCTGAGGGGCGACATGATTACACTCTTTAAGTACCTGAAGGGCTGTCACATAGAGGAGGGTACAGATTTGTTCTCTGCTGCCCCAGAGGGTAGGACTAGGTCTAATGGTTTTAACTTGCAGGAGCATAGATTCAGATTGGACATTAGAAGGAACTTCTTGACAGTAAGGGCAGTTCGGCAATGGAACTGACTGCCTAGGGAGGTGGTGGGATCCCCTTCGCTGGATGTCTTCAAGCAGAGGCTGGACAGCTATCTGCGGGAGATGCTCTAGCTGTGGATTTCCTGCTGTGAGCAGGGGGTTGGACTCGATGGCCTACAAGGCCCCTTCCAACTCTATGATTCTATGATTCTATAACACTCTGAGGGCCACACATTCCCCGCCTTTGGAGGACCAGAGTCTCATACACACAACAGCAGAAGGAAGGAACCATTCTATTGGAGTGCATGATCACTCCATCATGTTGTGACTAAGGACAGGGCCTTTTCAGTCATGGCATCCTATCTATGAAGCACCCTCCTGAGAGCCTTGCTTGGCACCAGGATTTTCAGTGCCATTTTTGTGCCAGACAAATATATTTTGATTCTTCTTTCTCAGCATTTCGGCCTGTAATGTGTGTTGGCCTTGATCTTGGGTTTATCAAAAGCTGAGCCAAAATTTCTCAGAAAACATTTTTTTTCTGAGAAAATTTGAGGGATTTTTCTTTTTCTCGCTCCTCTAGAAAAAAGAGACTGTTTAGTGCAGAGTTTTCTCCACTATTTTTTTCCTATAACGGATGAGGGAGAAATTCAGTTCACATTTAAAGGCAAAGTTACACAGTATGCAAACTGAAACACAGCTATCCTTTGAAATTAACAATTCTCCGAATTTTGCAATGCAGGTCTCCAGCCAAGTGTACAAAAATGCATATACCAGGGTTAAATGTGCATATACATGCATATATTAATGAAAATAACATATGAAGCATTATATTCAGGAAAACTGCTTTGTAAAAATGGTTATATTATGCAAAATTGCATATAAAAATGTATATATTAGATGCTGAAATGCTGCAGAATTCTCCTGAAAACCTAAATATAATTATCACAAATTGATGTGGAAATGTGGAGAACTGAACTTAAGGATGGAAATATTAGATGTTGAAAGAAACCCAAACGGACATATTCGCCCCTAGCTGTCATTAACCCATCTGGAATTTTTTCCAAACAATTGTTATTGCATTTTCTCATATCAGCCTCTCTACACTGATTTTCCATGCAGAGTAATAACAAAAAGAACAACAATATCAAAAATCAACCAACCAAACAAGAAACTAAAAACATGAGCAAGTGCAATTGTCTGAGAGAGTACGTACAACCTCTTGAAATATTTACATCGGAGTAAATCCCACTAAACTCAGTGCGGTTTATTTTGGAGTGAAGATGCTTAGGACTGCACTGTACATTTAAAAAAAGTTAAATTAAATCTGAATGCAGGCATGTTAATCCTATTACTATTATAATTTGTTTCCTTTTAAAAAAAACTTATTAAACATATAATTCAGAACACCAAAAGACACTTAGAACAAACGAAGGAAGAATCCATTAGAAGAATTCATAAATCTACTTATATAACCATTTCCAGTAGTCAAAATAAGAGCTAGGGACATATTTACTATAAACTTCATGAAGTATTCATAATGGTACACTTAAAAAATAGAAATTAAATTTTAATAATTAAAATATTTAAATTCTTAAAAAGGAATACTTCATTTCAACCATTCTTAAACGTGAATCAGCAGCTCTCAACCACATACATCAGCTCCAGTCCAGCTGAGGTTGTGACATGTCCGACTCAAACCGGTGGGGCAATTTAGTTGTGATTCATTTAAATTCTATTATTTTCAGTGAGACTGAATGAGTGCCAGATTGCTCTTGTATGCCAACGAAGAACTCAGTTGCTCAGTTCTCAAATTAAAAACATTCCTTTTCTACCTAGCCTCTACCTACCTACCAAACTAGGGTTGCCAGGTCAGAAGCATCCCAAACCCTGAGATTTCAGGGACAGGCCCTAGTGATGTCATGGGGGCATGCCCTAGTGATGTCATTACAAATGATACATTAAGCATCAACCACAGTTGCTTGGAGCATACCACTCAAACAAACAAAAATATCTGATTGGAAATTAACATAGAAATCTTAGGTAAATGAAGGTGTTTCCAGGTCCAGCTGAAGTGATGGGATCATTCCTTCTCACCCGCTTAGACAGTCTGAGTAAGGAACATTTAACCTAGGCTACTTGCTTCTGGCAACAAGGGTTTAAGTGCCCTCAGGCCAGGCCAGTCACCAGAAGGCCATTGTAGGAAGAAAGCCTGTTGTGGAGATGTTAGATGGGAGCACTCAGGAGTAAAGATGGATGCCCCTGAAGGCTGCAATTCTAAACACACTTACTAAGGGACGAAGCCCCATAGAACTCAACAGGACTTACTTCTGAGGAGATATTAGGATTGTGCTGTTGGTAAGGCTTGACTAGGGGTCCTCTGCAATTATATCCATATCAAAGCAGGGTTGGCAACCGTCTGCCTGGAATGCCCTGCCTGCCTTTTAACGTGGCTGCTCCAAACTTCTTTATAGACTTGATCCTTCACTGCAGAGAGAGGTTTGAGAAATGAGTAAGAATTAAGAAGATTCTCTACTCTTTCCTGCCTACTCTGTGAGCTGCTATAAACTCACTCTGACAGCCAATCCAATTCCAGTGAGTAATAATTGACAGAGAGAAAAGACACATGGTTTGGTCTACCTTCACAGGCAGTAGATTGAGAACAACAGCAATTGAAGTCACACTTCCCAGTATGTGAATTCTTTTTTACCACTATTGGGCTAGAAACAAACCATCATGCAAATAACAAGGTGCATCATCAGTGGGTTCAAGGGGGCTGAGCTGACCACGTGGAACCACTGTTGTTGCTTCTATGGATGTAAGGGAGTAAGGTCAGAGGTAAATGAAATGCAAATACAAAAAGAAAAAGACAGTGATGATTTCCTAAATGCAATACCATACCAACCACAACAAGATTCCAATGAGTAAGGCAGAAAACTCAGCATCCCGCAACTAGTCAGCATTCCTAACCAAAACCCCCCAAAATCCTGGCATTGAGTCAGCCAAGGTCACAGAAATCCCCATGCAGCACAACCTGACCTGGGGGCTGCAGTTAGTGCAGAATGCTGTGGCACAATTGCTGACATGAGTGAGACCTATCAGCACATAATACCTCTGCTCTGAGATCTGCACTGGTTGCCAATTTGCTACCAGGCCAAATTCAAGCTGTGCTTTCCATGTTATGGGTGCCACAGAGTACTTGTTCTGCTCTTGTAAGAAATCAATCCTTTAATGTGGCAGCACCTACGCTTTGGAACTCCCTGCCTACTGACATTAGGCAGGAGCCTTCATTATACTCATTTTGGCATCTGATAAAAACATTTTTTCTTTAGGCATGTAGAAGCTATTATGGTTTTTATCTGTTTTTAACTCATTGTTGGTTTTATTATTTTGAATGTTTTTAAATACCTGTCTTTAACTGTTTTTGCCAATAATTTTATTGTTTTAATTCCTTCTATAAACCACTTTGAGGGTTGTTTTTTTTAAAATGAAGTGGTATATAAATGTTGTAAATAAAATACATAATTAAATTTCATAGTCACTGTGGCCCTTGGGTCTCTTTTCTCTTTTATACTGAGTCAGGCCATTTCGTACCATCTAGCTCAGTACTTATGACATGGACTAGCACTGGCTGTCCAGGATTCCAGGCAATAGTCTCTTTCAGAGATTGAATTTTGGACCTTTGCATGCAAAGCATGTGCCCTACCACTGAGCTACAGCCCTGTTTAAAAAAGTATCTTTTAAAATATTTATTTATTTATTATTTGATTTATATCCCACCCTTCCTCCCAGCAGGAGCCCAGGGCAGCAATTCATGAACAAATGCACAGCATACTAGAGCAGATCCATGCTATGCATTTAAAGCACATTCAACATACATTTGAAGCACATGAATCCCAACACAGAATCATAAGAACTGCAGTTTGGTAAGGGTAGTGGGAACTATAACTGGGAGGGGAAAAGTATATTTCCCAGGATTGTTTTGGGGAAGTCATGTACTTTAAATGTATTACATGGATCTGCATTACTTCATAAACTTTGTCTGCATATAAATCATTTTAATTAAATTTTAAAATGGAAATAAACTACACATTTTACTGGGTGACCATGGACTACGCACCATCTCTCAGCCTAATCTGCCCCTCAGGGTGAAAATGACAGAGGGGGACTATGATTACCCCAAGGAAGAAGGGCACACTTAAAATCTAGAGAAAATAATAATTTGTAAATAATAATTTATAACTGTAGAGTGAAATCAGATACATATCAAGACATAGTATGAAGAAATATATTAGCATGAATGTCAAAGATATTTATTATTTACACAACTTGTGAAGATATTAGTGTGGTGGCACCTACCCTGTGGAATTCCCTCCCCTTAAATATTAGGCAGGCACCATCTGTGTTATATTTTCGGCGCCTTTTGAAGACTTTCTTCTTTCAACAAGCCTTTTAAGTTGAGACCTATCCCAGTCTGCGTCTGTGTTAGAATTGCTTCTAATCTGTTTTTTTAAAAACAATATGCTTTTAACCCTTTTAAAAAGGTGCTTTTAAAAAAAATGTTTTTAAAGTTGTTTTGTTTTAATGTATTTTAAGGTCTGTTTTTATGATGTTTTGATGTGTTTTTAGCACTTTTGTTTGCCACCCTGGGCTCCTGCTGGGAGAAAGGGTGGGATATAAATAAAAAAATAAAAAAATAAATTTATAGTGCAATCCTACGCATGTTTACTCAGAAGCAAGTCCCAATGTATTCAGTGGGGCTTACTCAGACAGGGAAGCAGGCAGACTGCAATTCAGTGATAAGGAACTTCACTCAGCCAATCCAAAATTCAGACTCATGCCACATTAAGCTGTTTTGCAATTGTTTTATACTTGTTTTATGGTTATTGGATTTTAAATGGCTTTCTTTCTTGTTGTGAGCTACCTTGACTTCCAACCTTACCTCACAGGGTTGTTGGAAATATTCTATATAGATGTAAAAATACATACATCCTATCTGATAGTTTATTGTCAAAACCAGTTGGCCATTGCAGAACATTTTTTTTAAAAAATAAATATTAGTTTCCTGCCAAATAAAAGCAGTGACACCTAAGTAAGCCCTGCCTAACTGCTTACAAAAAGAAAAAGATCGGAGGGGGAGAGAAACATTTACAACACAATCCTTTTCTATGTTCACTCAAAAGTTCAATTTGTCTACTCATAGGTAAGTCCTACTGAATTCATTGGGATTAGCTCCCAGGTATATGGAATTAGCATTGTAGCTTTACTCCCAGAAAAGCTTCATATTGGGAAGGTTTTCAAAACAGGTTATGAATATTAAGACAAATAAACTATCCTCTTCAACATTCCAGTAAAATTTAAACTTGTTTGACTTCTTAATTAGAAAAGTTCAATACTGCAGCATGTACACTTTTTAAAACTGTTCAAACATTATTTGAAAGATAAAATGTATATAATATGCCATTTGTGCAAGTAATTAAAAAACCCTTCATTTACACTTTTAAGCCTACAAAGATCCTGCTGTGATCATCTGTTGTAGTGCAATCCTATGCATGTTTATTCAGAAGCAGGTCCCAATCCTGTACAGAGAAAGAACTCTTTATGCTGCTGAAAGCTATATATTTACTGAATTCCTGATGTGAGACAAGCAGGAAAAGGATACTGTCGGTTTTTGCCTGGGGAGGGGCAACAAATCTTGTCAATCACAACCCTGACTTCATTTATTGACTAAAAACCTGAAAGGGCAGGGATTAGAGCAGCATGTAACCAACAGCCGGGGGGGGGGGTGGCTCACATTTTGGTTGATATCTTTTGAACCATACCACCTAGAAACTTAATTTTTAAAAAAATGAAAGCTAAGAGTCCAGAGATTAAGGTGAGTCACCTGGAGACCCAGAGAGTACCCTCAAAACCAGTCTCTGGGCAAAAACCAGACACCTGGCAACCCTATACCAAACATACATTTGGATGTTTCCTTTTCGAGTCTGTCCATACAACTATATAATCTGCAACGTTACAGCTTTGTGTCCTCATTAATTCACTATTGTCCATATGACGTTGCAAGCTAGTATGAATTTTCATGTTTACAAAAACACATTAGAAATAACACCAAAAAACCGATATGCTTTCCTAAACTAATAATCAATCGCATTAATGTCCATGCACTCGGATGCAATGCCACAGACTTTCCTGCAATAGATGGTCCATGGACGTTCCTCCATCATATGCCAAACCTTTTGTCTCCTTCCCACCGAATAGCACATCCACAAACCTGCCCATGCGTGGGGATTAAAAAAACATGTTTCTGTGCTCTTCTGAAAAAGTGTGAAAAGCAAACGACTGTTATGGGCCAATCACTGAAAAGGGGTATACTTAGGGGAGTGGCCAATGCTAAAGCAATCTAGACAAAAAAAAGTGCCCACATGTATGGATGCTTGATAATTGGGTTTTCACAATAATGCAACCACAAACAGCGGTCATTCATTCATACATTCACATTGCACCATCAGTATTGTATGCAGCGTGACAGCATTCAAGAGGTCTTCTGTATCTTTTAAAGTTGTGCAGGGGGAAGGGAGGATTCCACCTTGTCGTTTTTCCCATTACAGTGTTGCAAGAACACTTGCACTTGGCTGACCTTCTCTTCTCCTAAAGATACAGACCAGTCTCAGGCCAGGAACCTGGCAACCCTAGTACCAACCCAAGAAAGTACAAAAGAAAGTACTTCTTAAGGCAGTGCACAGTTAAACTCTGGAAATTGCTCCCACCATATCTAGTGATGGACACTGCCTTGGCTGGCTTTAAAAGAGGATTAGACAACTTCATAGATGATACTGCTATCAGTGACTACTGATAATAGTGATGTTCTCCCTCCACTGTCAGGGGCGCTATGCCTCTGAATATCAGTTTCTGGGAATCACAGGTGGGAGAACGATGCTGTTGGGCAGGCTTCCGCATAGCATCTGCTGCCCACTGTGGTAACAATGTTGGACCAGATGAGCCTTTGGCCTCATCCAGCAGGGCTCTTCTTAAGTTCTCAACTTCTATCTAGCCCCCTAACTGCATGTCTACTTAATGGACAAAATTAAGCTGTCTGTTACGGGTCTGCTGCAAGATGCAAAAGAGGAACAAGACTCCGGCTCCTGATATGCGGAGCAGAGCATTTCAGACCTCCTCTTCTAAAGCTGCAGGGGCTTTAGAGCCACCTTTTCACTTGGCCATTACAGATGAAGTCCCCCATTGCTTCTTTTAAGTATCTGCCACTTTTTACTCCTCCTGACCTGGAAACACAACAACTCACGGCTTCAAAAATAACCAGGAAATCTCGTCTGAGGACAAAGCGTTTTTATGCCAATGCCCTTCTTTGCTTAGAGGCTGATGATGTTGCCGCTCTGGGCCATGTCATCTCTCTGGTGAAGCCCCTCGACACATTGCATTGGAGGAGCCGAAAGCCGGAAGTCCCTGCAAGAGATGCCAATAGAGAGAATAAGTATAGAGTTACACCTGCAATTCAGACAGCCGATGCCGTGCTGCAACTGAACTTCCGAAGTAAAAATAGAGGGATTTCCTCCATAAAGGTGCCAAGGCGTAGAAAGACACACAACGCTGAGCCCATGGAGAATCATGACCAATGAAGACTTTTCATTGTTTTTTCTAAAAAACGGAAAAATCAGGCTATCTGCAACTCTATATTTGCTATCTATAAGGGATTTCTCTTGGAATCAATCATGGAGAGGCGTCGTTCTATGCAGGGAGCCTCTATGGTAGAAGCTCCCTGTACTTTATATGGGAAACAGCCGCAAAAAAAAGATAGGCCTTTCCGGCTTTGAAGCGCTCGGAAGACCTGAGCTCCTTTTCTATCCCCTTGCTGCAAAAGTTGGATTTTGAATTGAATTCTACCTTTGGGAGAAGATAAAAGCTTGTTCTTGGAGATGGTGAGTTAAAGGTGCAGGAAGAGACTGGATCAGAGCAAAAGGGCCATCTACTCCAGCCAGCTTCCCCTCCCCTCCTGGTTTTACAGCTACTTTGCATACATGATCTAGTTTTACCTTTACAACCCTGTGAGGTAGGTGTGTGGTGAGTTTTTTGTTTTGTTTACATTGTTATCCTGCCCTCTTCCAAGGAGCTCGGAGAGGTGAAAGGTTCTCTGCCTAACTCCTCTTTATCCTCCTACCAATCCTGCAACGGGTGGACAGGGCCGGCGTAACACGGTAAGCAAGGTAAGCATGGCAGGAGGGCGCCACGCTTGAGGGGTGCCAGAGGCGCCCCTAAGCAAGCACGGAGGCACCCCCGGATGCCGTCACTCCCGACCGCAGCAGCGAGGAGGAGAGGAGAGGCGGTCCTTCGCGCCCCCCGCCCACCTCCCTGAAAGCAGCAAAGCACGGAAGCGATTCCCCCGAGCCATCAGTCACAACGACTGCCCTCTAGGCGGCTGACCTCGGCCTCATCTTCCCAAGGGGTAGCGATGCTCATGTTGCCGGCCCCTTCGCCTCTACCATGGCTGAGGCTCCGTGGCTGGCCTGCCTCCCTTCCTGGGCCCGAGCTGAGCGCTTCCCTATGCGGACCCGGGCTGAGGTGTGAGGAAGTGGGCCTCTCTTCGGCGCCGACCAAAAGCCCGTCGAGCAGGGCCGGCCTACGTGGCCGCTTTGGTGCTCCATGACAAGGCAGCGATTTGATAGTTCCTTGCGTTATTTGTGTGTGTTTTACTGCCGGGGAGGGGTGGGGTTCCCCGGGGAGGGGTTCCTCCCCCCTGACAGAATAACCTGGTTGGCCTTGGAGAGTCTGCACTCGCTGGAAGGTTCCTGCTGGGTCCGATCAAAGCCCCACCCAGGGCCGCATCATCAGGCCTCCGAGGCTGGCTGGAACCTCTCCTGTCCCTTCTCACATTACGCAGACAGCTGCCATGTCTCCCCCCTCCATCAGCCCCTGGGCGGCCTCTGGGTGTTCTGGCTTCTCTAGAATCGAAGGGGAGGACGGACGCTCCTTGGGTAAGAGTGGGGGGAGGGGGAGGCCAATTGCACTTCTCATGCCCCCCTTTAACCTTCAGGAGTTCTCTAGTTTGAAATGAATGGGATCAATTCATGCCCAGGTGGCACCTATAGAGGTGGCAACCAGAGGAAGCCACTCTCCTAACAACCGAGGGTGCTGGATGCTGGGGCCCCTCATCAAGCACCTTCTGTGAGTCAGCGGCATCACTAGCGGGAGTGCGGGGGGGTGCAGACCTCTGGTGTGCTCCTTCCCAGGGGCATGGACGAGGTGGCTGGGCTGGTGTGCGCGCGCCTCCCTTGCCCCGCCGACACTGCTCCCGGTCTCGCCCGCCCGCCTCCGAGGAGGAGTTGGAGCAGCCTTGCTGGTGGAGCAGCCTTGCTGGGCAACGGGGCGGGGCGGCTCTGGGTGTCACCCCCCTCGTAACACCCGGGTATGGGCTGCACCCTCCGCACCCCGGTAGTGACACTCCTGCTGTGAGTGATCAAAGTTGGTCCTACACAGATGCAGGACCCAGGCCAGAGAGAAATGCCAGGTCATGGATGGATGCATTTATTATCACATTTATATCCCACTTTTCCTCCAAGGAGCTCAAGTGGTGCACAAGCATGGTTCTTCCCCTCCCCATTTTATCCTCACAACAACGCTGTGAGGTAGATTAGGCTGAGAGGCAATGACTGGCTCAAGGTCACCCAGTGAGCTTCATGGCCAAGCAGAGATTTGAACCCTGGTCTCCCAGATCCCAGTCTGACATTGTTTACACCACACTGGCTCATCCCATGCAGTTATTTGTGGCACAAAATGTGCCCAGAACCCAGAGTTCTAATTAAGGGAAAGTGGGGTGGACCTGAAGATTTTTTGGCCAGGGCTGTTGGAGGCCAAGATCAAGGGACATCAACCAGCCAGAAAAAAACACAAGGCCACACCAAGTGGTTGTTGGGTGGCCAAACTCCTCCCTTGCAAAGCTGGCAGGCCAGAGAAAGAGAGAGAGATTGCAATCCTGTGCTTAGTTATTTGCACAATTTATGTCCTGCAGCATTCTCGGAGCATTCACAGATGAGTAAGAAACAAAAAGTAAAATTTAAAATACTATAAAAATAAAGCAACCCAAGCAGCCACAACTGTTTTCAACAGCAGCAGCCCCATGTAAAGCCAGCGTGGTGCAATGATTACAGGGTTGGACTAGGACCTGGCAGACCCGGGTCTGAATCCCCACTCAGCCATGAAGCTCATTGGGTGAACTTGGCCAGTCACTGCCTCTCAGCCTAACCTACCTCACAGGGTTGTTGTGAGGATAATATGGGAAGGGGAGAAACGTACACCTTGAGCCCCTTGGAGGGAAGGTGGGACATACAGGTAAGAAATAAAATAAATAAACATCAAACGCATTGTAGTAACCAAGCCACAAAGTTACCAGGGTATGGATAGCTCTGGCTAGGCTATCTCTGTCCAGGAGGGGTTGCAATTTGTGTGCGGGCCTTGACTGATAGGAGACCCTTTGTGCCACCAAGGCTGCCTGAGCCTCAAGAGGTAAGGAGTATTCTCACGCTGGCCACCTTATCCTTTAAGCCCTTGTCACTGAGATAGCACTTTGAAAGGGGCTCCTGAAGACCCAACAATTAGCCAATCGGCAGGTCCTGCTGAGCCCCTTCCAAGCACTGTGCAAGATAGCTCTTTGGAAAGGGCTCCTTACCGCAGTCAGCTGGTGGCTGGCTCATGCAAAGGCACAGCACTTTGCAGGCCAGCTGACTGGCATTGCCTGCAAACCCCCTTTGGGCTGAACTGTCTTTTACCTGCCCCACACCTGACAATGCATCATATATGACATGGCTGGTGCAGGGCAGCAGGCATGGACAGCCAAAACAGCCTCAGTGGATTTTGTGATGCCCATGACAATTTCTTGTAATGTTAAATGTGTCCCTGGTCCCCAAGGTTGGAGACCCCTGCTTTAGGGAAAGTGCAATCCCTTCCAGAGCCTAATTTTGATCTGCTCTTTCACTGAGTGCAGAGGGATTCCAGATCCAGATCCCAACTACAGTCCAAATCTCTCAGATTTAATGGAATGTACTTTCTAAAGCCTGCTCAGTGTTTATGAAAACAAAGGGGAAAGGGAGGGGTGGTTGCTATATATGACTACTCAAAGGTAAGTCCCATTGTGTTAAGTGAGATTTACTGCAATCCTATACACACTTACTTACTTCTTTACCTGACACCATCAATGTTAGCCTGGTAAGGGTTGGTAACCAGCTGCAGTGTGGAGTAGGCGCTCAACGGGAAACATGCAGTGATGTAGCGGCTGCCGGGGCAAAGTGTAGTTGGTGGGATCAAACTCACCAGGCATCACATCTACAGGCACAGACATGCTCAATTGCAGCAGGATTTCATCCATCATTTTCACAGCCTCCACGCTGGCAGCCTGAGTCTTCCGGGTTAGGTACTTTGCCTTGTTAATGTGTCTCTTCTCTGAGTATTCCGGCTGAGCAAATTGCCTGCCAGAATGACTCTGGAGATGAGGGCTGCAGTGTTTTACACATGAGGGAGAGGTGGATCAAGGAGGAGGAAGACTTCCGTTCTTGCCATCGCTACACAGCTGCTGCACAGACACTAAAATGAAGCAATCCACTAACAGGTCATACCAAATCCTAACAACAGACATACAAAAACAAAATCCGTATGTTATTTATCTATTTAGTTATTTTGAGATGCTCATAGGAAACAATTTACAACTAAATAAATAGAGAACATATGGATTTCACAAGAAATGAATAATAATAATTCCACCATACCATAAAAATCTATAATAAACAATTGCATATACAAAACCAATAAATATAGTACAATCTTACTCAAAATTAAATGTTGCCCACATTAATGACTCCTAAAAAGGACCGCTGCCCTTCCAAGCCAAGTAAAATGAGCAGGGCTGATAAGCTGGGTGCGTGGAAGACGTTTTCCTTCAGGCTTTGAGGAGCCCCTGCAAACTGGATTAGAATCATAGAATAGTAGAGTTGGAAGAGGCCTGTAAGGCCGTCGAGTCCAACCCACTGTTCATTTCAGGAATCCAAGTTAAAGCATCCCCAACAGGTGGCTGTCCAGCTGTTCCATGAATGTGTCCAGTGTTGGAGAGCCCAACACCTCCCTAGGTCATTGGTTCCATTGTCATACCACCCTAACGGTTAGGATGTTTTTCCTGATGTTCAGTCAAAATCTGGCTTCCTGTAACTTGAACCCGTTATTCCCGGGATGATCTCTGAGATGATCAAGAAGAGATCCTGGCCCCCTTCTGTGTGACAACCTTTCAAGTACTTGAAGAGTGCTATCATATCTCCCCTCATTTTTCTCTTCTTAAGGCTAAACATGCTCAGTTCTTTCAGTCTCTCCTCAAAGGGCTTTGTTTCCAGTCCCCTGATCATCCTTGTTGCCCTCCTCTGAACCTGTTCCAGTTTGTCTGCCTCCTTCTTAAAATACAGTTTATTATAGGCAGTCCTTGGCTAAATGGGTCAGTGGTGTGATGTGATGGAAGGCGGCTTCATTGGAACAACAATTTCCCTCTCTGTCCTTCTTAACAGGGGCTTGTGACCTTCAAAGACGTGACTGTGTGTTTCACTGAGGAGGAATGGGCTCTGCTAGATCCAGGCCAGCGAGCTCTCTACCAAGAAGTCATGGCAGAGAATTATGGGATGGTAGCCTCCGTGAGTAAGTATCTGAAGGTATGCCAACTGTAAAGTGCCTATTGCTTAAGAATCTCTACCTGGTCCCACCGCTAAAATCTCCATGCGATGAACCACACATAAAACACAAGCCCTGTCTGGCAGGTAAAGGGGAGAAAGCATCCCTTCCACAAGCACCTGTTAATTTTATTTCCGTGGTCTTTTGTGTACCTGACTGACTGAAGAAGCCTGCCTGGGATTCTAGTCAATCTGATTAGTAGACTTTCCTCTTCCACCTCCACCCCACCCTGATCAGGTTTCCCTCCTGACATGTGGGAGATAAAATGAGATGGCGTGCATCTATATCAATGAGGTGTGCAGCTAGTGGTGGGTGGAGATTACAGGATTGCAGAGCACTCTGTGCCATCCCTTCTCTGTCTGTCTGTCTGTCTGTCTGTCTGTCTCTCTCTCTCTCTCTCTCTCACACTCACACTCACTCTCTCTCACACTCACACACACACACACACACACACACACTGTGTTACTTAACAACAAACTCATTCAGTTTACTGGCATTGTTTCATTAAACAAGCTCATTTAAACATCACAGAAACAACGGGTAGCAAGTGTGTCCCATTCCTGAAGAAAACCAGCAAATAACTGACTGTCTGCGTCACCCATTTACACATGGCACTCATCTGTTGGAAGAATGTGCCATCCACCAATACACCCAGCTTATCAAACACTCTCTCATGATTGGTTCCAACATCCCTCAAGACAGCATCGGAACATTACCTAGTGCCGGGGCGTGGCTAATAACCCCATTCCTTGATATGACACTGGCCGCTATTCAGAATTTCTTTACTAAAGAGCACACACTATTTATAATTTTATTTCCATGAACTGAGACTATTAAATACATCCTAACTGGGGACAAAACAGTTTAAAAATTAATGATTTGTGTATTAAATAAAATTAAACTTAGATGCTTCAACTGTCACATCAGACCGCCAAATGTCAACACCCCCTAATGAACCCAAATGCCCCCCTAAAGTTTGTAGTCACGCCAACACCCCCCTGAAAGGCTGTAATGCCCCCTAGTGGGGTGCTACCGCCCACGTTGGGAATCGCTGCTCTAGAGAGCCAGATGGTTTTAGGGACCACATGATATTACGGCAAGGGCCACACATTTTCTAGGCCTTAGCCTGCCAGTTCCTCACCCCGGTGTTTGCTTTTGTCTAAGCATTCAAACATCTTGGTGGTCCATGGCTTTGGACAAGGATGTGGCTGATACCATTTTCCCTGCTCTTGTATAATAAATTTTTAAATAAATGTTTGGGACTTGAATCCTGAGATTGACTAGGTCTTTTGTCTAGCCGATGGATATGTCCCACACTTGTGCCAAAACCTTTTATCCATGCAGCGTGCTTAGTAGGCCCTGGCTGGCAGCATCCAGACGGTTTGCTAAGAGCCATTTCCCTTGTTGTTGTTATGTGCCTCCAAGTCGATTACAACTTACGGCAACCCTATGAATCAGTGGCCTCCAGTAGCATCTGTCATGAACCACCTTGTTCAGATCTTGTAAGTTCAGGTCTGTGGCTTCCTTTATGGAATCAATCCATCTCTTGTTTGGCCTTCCTCTTTTTCTATTCCCTTCTGTTTTTCCCAGCATTATTGTCTTTTCTAGTGAGTCATGTCTTCTCATGATGTGTCCAAAGTATGATAATTTGTTCTAACACCCAATTATTTGTCTTTTTCACAGTCCATGGTATCCACAAAGCTCTCCTCCAGCTCCACATTTCAAATGAGTTGATTTTTCTCTTATCTGCGTTTTTCACTGTCCAACTTTCACATCGATACATAGAGATTGGGAATACCATGGTCTGAATGATCCTGACTTTAGTGTTCAGTGATAATACCTGGCTTTCTGAGGTTCTCTTGGACTTGATTCTAGGGTGCACAAGGAAAGTAAATTAAAGAAGTGCATTCCGGGCTGGTCAGCAGTGCAGGATGGGTGGAGTGCCATTCTGGATGGGATCTCTGTGCTGTGCGTGACGTAGGAGCTAAAGCCTGGAGTGGGGAACCTTTTTTGGCCCCAGGGCTGCATTCTTTTCTGGGCAACCTTTGAAAGGTCACGCGATTGTGGTGAGCAGGGCCAGGGGCAAAAAGTGGGTGGAGCAATGGATGTGAATTTACCTTTGTACAGTAGGCTAGTTTCTACACTCACCCGATCATCCATCCAACCAAACAAGGGGGATTACCAAAGTTTGAGGACACATTACAGCCAGGCAAAAACAAGAAACCATGAGGGGAAAATGGAGGTGTCATACTTGAGCCATAGACCAGCGGTTCCCAAACTCCCTCCCCCCGGACCTCTTGACAATTGCCGAGGGTCTTGGCAGACCACTTCATGAATTTTCTGCCTGTTGTAGCAATTGCCATGTGCTGTGCCAGATGCTGTATGGTTTCTAATGGTTTTTTTCATGGCTTCTGTTAGTTCTTCAACCCTGTATGTTACTGTATTCCAGAGAATTGAAACTAATACAATAAAATGCAATATATAAGATATAAAAGAAGCAACTGAAACCCAATTAAAAATCAGTATGAACATTTAATGCGAGGGATGTGTCGTCCCCAGTCTTCAGCCACAAATCCAGACACCCCACGGACTACCAGAATGAAGCTCGTGGTCCATGAACCACAGTTTGGAAAACCCCGCTGTAGAGAGTGGGAACCAGGAGCCGGGAACCAAAAGGATGGGATCAGAATCAAGAGGCTACAGCCAGAGGGGAAAATGCTCAGAGCCACAAAAGACTATAAATGCTCTGGCAAGGTCCCAGCCTCAACAGGAAGCATTGATACTGCCCCTTCTTGCTGTGAGGAGGGTCAGTAAAGGGAGTATTCACTGTCTCGGGAGATGCTCCAAGTGTAGCTCTGCCAGCTCACCACATGGGGGCGGCAGAGGTGCGCTTAGCCAGGAGCTTCTGGTTCTAGCCCCAGCTGCGGTGGTGGCTGCTGACAAGATGAAAAGGAAGGCGAGGCAAACGATAGGGAGGCTAGGGATGGATGTGGTAAGTGAAACTTTCCCTGGGGCCCAAATCCTAAGGTAATGGGGGGTAGGAATGTTGCATGTGGAGCGAGGGAGAGGAGATAGCTTAGGACGTGGGAGGTTCAGGTCAGAGCTTGGAAAAGTTACTTTTTTTTGAACTACAACTCCCATCAACCCCAACCAGCATAGCCACTGGATTGGGATGATGGGAGTTGTAGTTCAAAAAAGTAACTTTTCCAAGCTCTGGTTCAGGTATGTGGAAGTGTGTGCATCTGTGGTGAGCTGAAGGGAGCATGGAATGGCATGTTGGGGTGGTGGGAAATTTGGTCGGTGGACATTTGGGAACGGGAAGAGGCTGAAGAGCAGAAGGGGCTCTGCTGCGTATGAATTAACCTAGGCCACATTCACACCATACATTTATTCCACTGTTATTCCACTTTAAACAGTCATGGCTTCCCCCACAGAATCCTGGGAAGTATAGATTGTGAAGGGTGCTGAGAGTTGTTAGGAGACCCCTATTCCCCTCATAGAGATACAAATCACAGAGTGGTTTAACAATCAATCCCTTTTCCCAGAGAACTCTGGGAACTGTAGCTCTGTGAGGGAAACGGGGGTCTCCTAGCAACTCTCAGCTCCCTTCACAAACTACACTTCCCAGGATGTTTTGGAGGAAGCCATGAATCTTTAAAGCAGAATAATAGTGGAATTAATGTGATGTGACCCAACCTTTGGGTCCCTAGATGTTGTTCGAAACAACTCCCATCATCATCCTGTTTGTTTGTATGCCGCCTTTCCATAGTAATCTATGCTCAAGGTGGCTCACAACATGGAAAAAAAAGTTACATAATTCAGTTAGAAAATAAATTCAAATAGTCAATAAGTTAAAGAAAACATCTTAAGAAACGTACAATCATAGAATAGTAGAGTTGGAAGGGGCCTATAAGGTCATCCAGTCCAACCCCCGGCTCAATGCAGGAATCCAAATCAAAGCATTCCTGACAGATGGCTGTCCAGCTGCCTATTGAATGTCTCCAGTGTCGGAGAGTTCACTACCTCTCATTGTCGTATGGCTCTAAATTGATACACCCTTATAATGCCTAATAATATCCAACAATAAAATACAAAAGCAAAAACCCCCACCAAAACTGACCAGCAGAATTAAATTTTTACCCAAACAGAAGCCCCTAAACAACACCCCACAGTCAAGACAGTCTTTGGCATCTCCAGGTAGTAGCAGCTTATAACTGCAGTCAATGAGGCCCCCACCCTCCCAGGCCAGGTAGAAGGAGAAAATTTCAAAGATTTTCTTTTTAGATGTTTTGGGATGTTGTTGGTGTTTTGTTCTTTGTTTGCTGCCCTGGGCTCCTTCTGGGAGGAAGGGCAGGATAGAAGTTTAATTAATCATCATCAAAATCATCTGGAGGTTCCCCATCTCTGTGTTACAGGGCAAAATGTGAGTGCCAGCAATCGACTCCTGCTGACGCGTGGTTTTTATTTGGAAAAAATGCTCACCGTGTTGGCATTTTCTATGGGATGCAGCGGATCATATGCTACCCACCACCTGCAGTCTTTTCCAACTTGGGGCTGGCAGAGTTTCTGATAGGAACTGTTCTGCCCCAATTAAGCATTACGTTGTTTAATATACTGCTTGCAGGTTAGTAGGTAGAATTCTCTTCAGGAGATCTGTTAGCAACTGATTAGGTCTGATTGTCTGTGATCATGCCTCGATTGGCTGCCCCTGAGAAAGGTCTTAGTTACATGTTTTGTGGAGATTCTTTCTAGAAGGCAGACGACCTGCCTCAGGCCTGGTTCTCCTCAGCTCGGAGGACCTGGCTGTGCATTATCTTTTCACCACGCACCCATTCCATCTACTTTATTCAACTGGATCTTCTAATCAACTTTGTGCAGTTAAGTGTTTATTGGTTGCTGTTCAAGTTTGTTCATCAATAAAAAAATAAGATTTAAGTCACGTAAAGTGTGGATTGGACGTGAGTTTATCTGCCTGGATAGACACACACCTCAACATGTGTTGAGGCCAGAACAGGAACAAGGGAGCTTCTGGTGGTCCCCAGCTCCAGCCCTTACCTGATGTCAATTGCTTGGTTTGGGAAATCACCCATTATGTCCATTTCCCCAAACGTCCATCAGCGATGCGACGTGAGAGGCAAAGTGGGTGTAGTGGTTAGAGTGCTGGATTCCACTCAGCCATGGAACTCACTGGGTGACGGAGGAACATGGGAAGCTGCCTGATGCCGAGTCAGAGCCTTGGTCCATCTAGCTCAGTATTGTCTACACGGACTGGCAGTGGCTCTCCAGGATTTCAGTCTGGGAGTCTCCCCAGCCCTACCTGGAGATGCTAGGGATTGAATTTGAGACCTTGTACATGCAAAGCAAATGCCCTACCAAACAGTGACCGTGGGCCAGTCACTGTCTCTCAGCCTAACCTACCTGACAGGTTGTGAGGGTAAAAAGTGTGTGTGTGTGGGGGGGGGAGAACCATATATGCCACCTTGAGTTCCTTGGAGGAAAAGTGGGATATAAATGTAGCAATAATAATATACTAGATGCTCTGGGCCATGTTGGGGAAATTAAAAGTGGTGGGAGATTTCCCTGACCAAGTCACTGCTGTCTGATAAGCCCCAGCCCTGGCAGGCAGAAGGCCCAGAGCAGGCAGCGGTCCTGACTGCTGCCTGAAAGTGTCAGGTATTCTGTCCCAGAGTCCAGGAAACCTTGCCACCTTGTGTGTGTGTGTGAACTAACCTGCAAGAGCTCCTCAGTGGAGTTACAATTGAGCTGCTGGGTGGGTGCATACTGTTGCCCAAACTGGTAGACTTGGGCCCATCCAATGAAGTGGTAGCGTGAGAAGATAGGACATGGAAAAGGAAGGGCTTCTTCACCCAGCGCAGAGTTACATTATGGAATTCACTCCCACAAGAGGTAGCAAAGGCCACCGACTTGGGTGAATTAAAAAGACAATTAGACAAATTCCTGGAGGATAAGGCTGTCGATGGCTACTAGCTGTGATGGCTATATTCTACTTCCACTATCAGAGGTAGTTTATGCCTCTGAATACCAGTTGCTGGGAAACACAAGTTGGGAGTGTTGCTGTTGTGCTCGCGTCCTCCTTGGGAGCTTCCCATTGGGGCACCTGCTTGGCCACTGTGAGAACAGGATGCTGGGCGAGAGGGGCCTTTGCCCTGATCCAGCCTCAGAGCTCTTCTAATGTTCTCTTTTTTCTTTTCAGTCCAGGAGCTTCAGCCAGGAATAAATTCAGAGGAATGGGACTTGGCAGCCGCTTATGAGTTCAGGGACAGAATGAAGAGAGGAGAAAGAGGCTCTCCTGCTGTCAAGCTTGGGACTGAGAGAGAGTTTCTGAGCAGAGCACATCTGCAACAGGCCAAGCAAAGTCCAGCTTCCGGCTCCCAGCGGGAGTGGGCAGATCAGTTCCTGAACTTCCTGAAGACAGCGGCGTCCTCTCACTCGGGGCGTACCATTCCCCAGCCCTCGTTGGAGTCTGATATGAGGGAATTCCAGGCCTCTTTGGAAGGGGTAGCTGTCCACAGCCACAGGCCTAGCGGAGAAGGTGCAACCCAATCCCTGGCAGGCCCTCATGGCGAAGCCTCTGGCAGCCTGGACTGTTTTGCGAAAGTGAAGGAAGAGGTTTTGTCGGAGGAGGAGGAAAGCGTCGGCATGGAGACACAAGAGAGGCCGGAAGAAAAAGTGAGAGCCCTGTAACCTCCCTGGTGTATCTTTAACAGGGATGGGGAAAGCTGTGACCCTCCAGATGTCATTGGACTACATTTCCCATCATCCTTGCAGCCCTACCGCTCCTCTATGATGTAATAGGGAGGGATGGAGAGAGAAGCCAATCCCTGGCCTAGCTTTGCTGACTGGTGACGCTGATCATATGAAGGGCAGATGCAGGGGGATTTGTGCAGAGAGGACGAGGATGGCAGAGAACAGGCCTTGCCACTAGTGTGGCACATGCCACGTGAAATAATAATAATAGTTAAGAACATAAGAAAAGCCTGCTGGACCAGGCCAGTGGCCCAGCCATCCTGTTCTTACAGTGGCCAACCAGATGTCCCAAGCAGGACCTGAGTTTGTTCAGTTTATATCCCACCCTTCCCCCGAAGGAGCCCAGGGTGCCAAAATACTCTAAAAACAGTGATCTCAGGGTTGCCAGGAACAGTGTCTTTCAGCCATCAAGGGCTGTATTCAACTAATTTGTTGTGCTGGTGGAAGCCAGCAGAAGGATTTTCACTAGTGCAGTGGGACTTCCTCCCCCTGCGCCCCCACGCTGCTCTGGAGCGTCGGGAGAACCCCCACAGCGTATCGTTCCATTGGGCATGCAGAAATGCTTGCGTTGATAGGACAATCTCAGTGCTACTTTGAATATAATCCAACATGCTTGGGCAAACAGGAACGTCCATAAATTTCCCCTGAAAGTCAGCGATGAGGGAGATAGTTGCACCTCAACAAATGGGGAATGCTGCTGGAAAGGCCCTGTCATGGGTCAGCCAGGAGGTCCCCAGTGGTGGCACCACCAATAAGGCCTCAACTGCTGATCACAGGGTCTTAGGTGGTTGATGCTGGGGAAGGCGCTCTTTTAGATACTTGGGTCTGTATTGAGTTGCTGCCCTCTTTCTCTTTTAGGCTTTGAAGCCTATGGGGGATGGCAATTTCCCAACATCAGAACAGGATCTATTGGACACAGTAAAGATGCAGCTCTCTCTGGAGACAATGCAAGAGGACAAATTCCTGGGTAAGGATTGTTGGGGCATGAATCCAGGGATGTTACTGTTTTTGTGTGGTGGTGGTTCCATCATTTTAAAAAAATGTCTTTATATTGTTTTAAGAACCTCAGAAGACGCTTGCAGGATCAGACCAAAGGCCTATCTAAGTCCAGCATCCTGCTTTCCGCAGTGGCCAACCAGATACCTCTCTGGAAGCCCACAGACAGGGCACCAAATCAAGAGCTCTTCCCCATTGTTGCTGCCCCGGCAGCTGGTATACTATCCCTGAACATGGAGGCTCCATATCACCATTGGTAAACCCCTCCCTCCTCCATGAATTTATCTGATCCCTTTTATAAAGACATTAAACTAATAACTGTCGCCACATCTTCTGACAGCAGATTCCCCAGATTACTGGAATTATTTTTATGTCCTTTATAGTAACACTGAACCCATTTTCAGAATGTGAATCCTTGTGTAGCCAAAACAACAACACCCATACCCGGGGGGGGGGTAGTGGCATCAGCATATTGCAGGGAACTGTGGGAAAATAAAAATAAGAGGCTATGAAATCCAGCTGTTGCAGCAAGGAGGGTTTGGGCCAGGTGTCAGCACTGGTGAGCCTGATGAATCTAGCCCAGGGCTGGAGAACCTGCAGCCTGTCAGATGTTGTTGGACTCCAACTCCCATCACCCCCAGTCAGCATGACTCATGGTCAGGGATGATGGGAACTGCAGTCCACTGATCTCTGGAAGACCCCTACTCCTGATTGAACCAATTAATCAACGAAACACTGCAGCCCTGGTTTTAAATCAAGATTTTTTTAAAATGTAAAGCTCCTTATTTCTCTCTTGTGTCAAGATTTCTGTTTTGTTCCAGGAAATGGTAATCAAGTGTTCAAGTCCGAGGAGATCTTTTGGCACGAAGCACCTGAGCAAATGAACCCCAGTAGGGTATTTCCGGAAAGCACCATAGGTGATTTTTTTCAAGTCCTCAAAGTGGAGGAGATTCCTGAGATTCATCAGGAGACAGACAGTTTCCAGGAGAGTAAGCCCCACTTAGCCTTGCTTTGTGGGGAAGGCGCTAAAAGTGTGCCCAGGAGGACCTTCCACGAGGACGTCTTGAGCTCTGAAAGGAGAAAAGGAGAGCAAGAAAACTTGGGAAGCCTCCATGGGAGCACTGACCTTGTGGAGAACCAGACAGAGGAGGGAGAGAAAACATATAAATGCTCATATTGCGGGAAGTGTTTCGGCAAGAGTCTGGACCTGGTTGCCCATGAGAGAGCCCACATCAGAGAGAAAATTTACAAATGCTCCCATTGTGAGAAACAGTTCTCTCATCAGATCGACCTTCTGACACACAAGAAGAACCACCAGGGGGAGAAGCCACACCAATGCGATTCCGATTGCAGCAAATGCTTCCAGCAGAGAGCTTTCCCGATCACACACCAGAGAGCCCATTCTGGAGAGAGCGCCTGCCAGTGCTCTGTGTGTGGGGAAAACTTCAGTTGGAAATCCAACCTTATTAGACACCGGAGAACCCACACAGGAGAGAAGCCCTATCAATGCACTGAGTGTGGGAAAAGCTACACGCGGAAAACAGCCCTTAGTAGACACAAGAAGATTCATGGCGGGGAGAGACCCTGTGATGGCAGTGCTCCAAGCAGGGCTCCAGCTTCAGTGTGGGTTCTCCTGGTGTAAGGGTTGGCAAAGGTGGTGAGGAAGACTTTCCTGGTGCTCACACTGTAGGAATACTTCCAGCCACAAAGCCTACATTTTGTTCAGTGTTGAACAAAGTGTATAAACAATTGCCAGGTGGGAACTGGTTCCTATCGGTGCTCTGGCCTTCTTGCCCCACGTGGAAATCCATGCAGAAGCAGGGGAGGCTGGCCATTAGGGCGAATGGGGCACTGCCCACCGACCCCAGTCTGCCTTCAGCTAGGGCTTCCTCTTGCCTCCTCTCCTAACTTACTGTCAATCCAGGGAGTTGACACTGCCTGTCGGCTTCCTCAGTTTGAGTTTTGCCCTTCTAGAACTCGGCAGGGAAGAAGACAGGGACACAATTAGAATGTGTTGGCTCTGCCTGTCATTGGCTCTGGCTCTTCCTCCTGTTGGGCTCCCTGCCTTCCACCCTGCCGGTTTCAACGAGCACCAGCCACCACTGATACGGAGAGAAACCACAGAAGTGTTTAAACTTTGGAAAGCATCTCTGGATTTCACATGGGAGAACTCGATATAAGGAAAGCATATCTGTACGTGTTGCGTGCAAGGGAGAGCTTTTTGGAGAGCATTAAAAAATACATGTTGCAGAGATGTCGTGGGAAATGCTTGGGCGGGGGGGGGGGGAGTGCCATACCGTACATATGCAGCCCGATATGGTAGAAGAGTGATTTGTACCTTCTCAAACTGAAGGTGGTGCATGCCATTTGTAATTCTCCAGATTTTTTAAAAATGTTTCTGCAAGTAGAAATCTAGCACATCAGAGAGAATGGTTCTATCCCAGTTTGCTTCCTGTTGTGCTGGTTTTCTGTTTGCAGGGTGTTTTTTAATATGGGGGAACATTCAAAAATGCAATTTACTACCTACAGTCTGACATGGTACCATTCAGCCTCAAGACTGCCACATCTCTTAGTTGCATATATAAGGCCAGGTGCCTCGATTAAGGGGTTTCAGAGGCTAGGCCTATGAAAATGGATTTCCCTCTTTGCACCAGTTTTGGTCAGCATCCAAAAATCCACACCTGGAATGGAATCGTAAAGATGCTCCCCTTCTAGAAAGTTTCAGGAAGTTGGGTATTGAATAAAGAGAGGAAAACATTGATTTTTGGTAAAGGAGTAGCAAAATCTTGCAGGTTGGAGCTCAAATTATACTGTATGTGGGAGAAACAACCCTTGGCAAAACTTTGAGAGATAGAGTGTGTGTGTGTAAGGGAGAGCGAGTGTACAGTGTAGACCAACCACCCATCTTTTAGATGTGAGCAGGATAGTCAATAAAAGCTGTAGTTTCCCCCCTCCCCTGCCAGCAAATGTCACTTACTCCTATTTCCTGACCACTGGCTATTCTGCTCCTCACCACTATCTTAGAGACATCTTGAATGTGGCCAAATTTCCCATGATGACTCCTGGCACCCTAGCCCCCAGAGAATCTGGCAAAGTTCTCAGAACGTGGTGTGACAACTCAAGGTTTTCACCTTTAAACTATGCACTAGAAGAGTTGTGGGGAACCTGTGGCCCTCCAGATGTTGCTGAACTACAATTCTCATCATCCCTGGCCATTGGCCATGCTTGCTGGGGCTGATGGGAGCTGTAGTTTCACCACATCTGCAGGGCCAAAGTTCCCCACACCTGAACTAGGAAGGTAGTGCTATGTAGGCCTTTGATTCAGAGTTATGTGTGAATTTTGAAATATTGATTCAGCTCTTGCACTTGTGCGAGTGGTACCCAAGAACTTGTTGCTGGTATTTAAAAAAAAAAGGCTGATGTGCGGATATTTGTTTTTTTATTAATATTTTCCGTTAATATGTGCAGCTATAAAATAAATTTCAATCCTTTTTGGGGGTATCTGATTGTATGTAGCCCTTTGGTTTTTAGGGATGGGGAACCTATGGCCTTCCAGGCATTTCTGGACTACGAGTCCCATCATCCCTGATCATCGTCCGTCATTGCTGGGGCTCATGTGAGTTGAAGTCCAACATCTGGAGGGCACCAGGTTCCATATCCCTCCTCTAATGGGGTTTCCTTTTTCATGAGTATTTCAGTGGTTCTCACATTATTTTAATTTTATTTTTTGAATATATAAATCTTATTTTCAGTTACTCTTAACCTGCTTGGAGCTGATGGACAGAATTAGCTGGAAGTGTGAATGAATAAATTTTTGTATATAAGTGATGCTTGTATAATGATTTCTTGGCCTTTTCTTCTCATTTAATTCCAGGCCACCTGCCCGTTTGCTCGCTCCACCTCCCTCTCTCCTGTGTTCTGCTGCTGCAAGTGCTGCACATGCAGGGCTCCCATCAACCAAGATGGCGGTGGAGGCTTCTTGAAGGGACTGATGCTCTTACTGTCATCTTGGTTGATGGCAGGGATGTGCCCACACGTAGTGTGCTGCACATGCGTGCCACCAACCAAGATGGCGGGGGGCATCAGCCCCTTAGAGAAGCCTCGGCCACCATCTTGGTTGATGGCAGGACTGTGTACACAGCACACACAGCAGCAGAACACAGGAGGGAGGGAGGTGGAACAGGCAGGGGCTGTGTGCCTGGGGCAGGCTGTTGCCCAAGGGCCGTACCTGGCGCTGGCCCTGATGAGCACAGTAACTTCATTCACAGAAGGAGCAGATTAGGCAGGAAATCTGTTTCTGGACTGCATCACTTCAGACTGCAGGGGGGTTGTACCACAGCTGAATGTTCCCTCCATACAAGTTAACAAGTGAAGTCCCTGCAGACAGAAATCCAGCAGGTAAAGAAAATGGGGTTCAGCCTAACCTAAACTTTTCTCTGACAGCCTCTTTTCTTTTCTAATTGTAAGAAACGTGGTTTTCCTTAAGGGAAAACCCCCCCTATGAGACCCCAAAAAGGTCCCCTGTGGTAGACCCACGACAGAGACAATTGTGAAGCAGTTTCAAAGCTTTATTTCGTTCTTGCAAGAGCGGGTGTCAACCACAAGGCAGACACACCCAACATGACTTCGGTACAGACTTTTATCCCCTAGCCCGACGCTATGGTTCCCTCCCCTGCCTCCTCATTGGCCAGAGTACAGGGTTTACAATCTTATCCAAAAAACGCCTTAATGAAGTCCCACCCCTATTTATATTTCTTATTACTTAGACCTAAGCTGCCCTACATCAATATTTGTTATGTACATATTAATTAAGCAGAATATTCTCAGAACACTCCCATCATATCAAGTAAAGCAAAATTTCAGTCAAGCGGAAATCCTTCTTCTATATTAAAACAGACTTTTAACCACAAACAGGTCTCAACTGTCTGTGTTCCAGATGGTCATCTTACCTCATTCTATTTTTACGGGCGAAAAACCCCTTTTTGCTTAGCAACGTTAACCCCGGTCTACCTAAAGTCAATTTATAAAACAGTCATTTAAAACAACCCATTATTCAACCAATTCCTTTTACATCAAGCAAAGCAATTGGAGAATAACACCTCATCTAAATCAGCCAAGCGTGAATCCTTTTTCTATTTTAAAGTTAACTTTGTCTAAAAGGCAGACAGCAGCTACAGCCTGATAATTTGTGGTCGGTCATGTCCTGTTTAAAGAAAAAGCCCCTTAACTTTAGCCTTTTTGGAATATCTACTGCAAACAGTCTATTAACCTATTAACCATTTATTCTTAACAATAAAATCACATATTTTATTTATCCTTAGAATATTCTGAAAAAGCAACACAATATATACACTTCTCACATAATGTGCATGGGATTTTTATTTTTATGGAGGACAGACACAGTCCAGAAACTTGCTGACCACCTCCCCTTGCTCTGTGTGATGGCTGGTGGTGTGAAACAAACTCAAGGATGCTCACGCCTCCCACAAGGAGAAAAAAGGCTAGACCAAACCACAGCACTTGGCCCTGTGCTGGCCAGCTGTTCATAGCTCTTAAAGTGGCACTTCACTCCACACTCTGCGTGAAGCAGCCAAGGGACTTCAGCGACTCTGCTCTTGAAGGGTTAAACAAGAACAGAGCAGGAGGAAAGATGGCACAAGAAGGACTTCCCTTTCCTATCCCACTTTCTTGAAAGAAATGTAGCAAATGAGGGCGTGAGTCTCTTTGCGCTTGCGGAGATATTGGGGTGGGGGTGGGCTGCATGGAGGGAGCCCCGAGGTGAAGCTGCACCATTTGGGTGGTGCACCATTTGGGTGGTGCTCATCACCTAAAGGAAACGAGAATGTCTCCTGAGTGCAGTAAAACTTTAAGTTTCCAAAAAGCCCTGAATATATATACAAGAAGGCATATGAGAGAGAACGAATATAAATACTTGGAATGTGGAAAGAGCTTCAGTCAGAGTGGCACTCTTACTTTCCATCAAAGAATTCATACAGGGGACAAACGGTATAAATGCTTTGAGTGTGGAAAGAGCTTCATTAACAGTAGCTCCCTTACAAAGCATCAAAGAATTCATTCAGGGGACAAACCTTATACATGCTTTGAATGTGGAAAGAGCTTCAGTCAGAGTGGCACCCTTACTGGGCATCAAAGAACACATACAGGGGACAAACCTTATAAATGCTTGGAGTGTGGAAAGAGCTTCTGTCTGAGTGGCCACCTTACTAGACATCAACGAATTCATACAGGGGACAAACCTTATAAATGCTTGCAGTGTGGAAAGAACTTCAGTCAGAGTGGCACCCTTACTGGGCATCAAAGAACTCATACAGGGGACAAACCTCACAAATGTTTCAAGTGTGGAAAGAGCTTCAGTCATCACCACTTTATTTCACATCAAAAAACTCATTCAGGAGAGAAACCATATAAATGCTTGGAGTGTGGAAAGAGCTTCAGTGACCATGGCACCCTTACTGGACATCAAAGAGTCCATACAGGGGACAAACCTTACAAATGTTTGGAGTGTGGAAAAAGCTTCTGTCGTCATGGCCACCTTACTACACATCAAAGGATTCATACAGGGGACAAACCTTATGAATGCTTGAAGTGTGGAAGTAGCTTCAGTCAAAGTGGCGCCCTTACTATACATCAAAGAACTCATACAGGGGACAAACCGTATAAATGCTTCAAATGTGGAAAGAGCTTCAGTCACAGTAGCTCCCTTACTTCACATCAAAGAACTCATACAGGGGACAAACCTTTTGAATGCTTGGAGTGTGGAAAGACCTTCAGTCAGCATCACCACCTTAAATCACATCAAAAAACTCATACAGGGGACAAACCTTTTGAATGCTTGGAGTGTGGAAAGAGCTTCAGTGACAGTGGCTCTCTTACTGGACATCAAAGAATTCATACAGGGGACAAACCTTATAAATGCTTTCAGTGTGGAAAGAGCTTCAGTTACAGTAGCTCTCTTACTGGACATCAGAGAACTCATACAGTGGACAAACGTTATAAATGCTTCAAGTGTGGGAAGCGCTTCAGTCGCAGTAGCTCTGTTGCTGTGCATGAAAGAACTCATACAGGGGACAAACCTTACAAATGCTTGGAGTGTGGAAAGAGCTTCAGTTGTCATCATCACCTTACTTTGCATGAAAGAATTCATACAGGGGACAAACCTTATGAATGCTTGAAGTGTGGAAAGAGCTTCAGTCAGAACAGCTCCCTAAAAGGACATCAAAGAACTCATACAGGGGACAAACCTTATAAATGCTTGGAGTGTGGAAAGAGCTTCAGTCAAAGTAGCTCTCTTAAAGGACATCAAAGAACTCATACAGGGGACAAGCCTTATAAATGCTTCGAGTGTGGAAAGAGCTTCAGTCATAGTAGCTCTGTTAGTGTGCACGAAAGAATTCATACAGGGGACAAACCTTATAAATGCTTGGAGTGTGGAAAGAGCTTCAGTCGTCATCACCACCTTACTTTGCATCAAAGAACTCATACAGGGGACAAACCTTATAAATGCTTCGAGTGTGGAAAGAGCTTTAGTCAGAATAGGAATCTTCAGGCACATCAAAGGATCCATACAGGGAGAAAATAGAAATGCTTTTAATTTGGAAGAAAGCTTGAAGAAGAGTTGCAGTCTTAATATACATCAGAGGATCCATACAGTGAAGAAGCCTTATAAAATCTGGAATGTGGAAAGAGCATTATTCCCTTGCTACAGATAAAAATTAATCATCCTGAGGGGAAACCATGTAACTGTCCAGTGTGGAAAGGTTTTCATTCAACATACATGCTGTATTTCACACCAAAGAATTAACAATAATTCCCTTTAATCCAATTTCCATTCTTCATTCACATCAGAGTGGCAAGAGCTTGAGTCGTAGACACTTCCTTAGATACTCCTCAAAACCTCCATATGAGAGAGAGGCAAAATAGTTATGTTCACACTGGTGGAAAACGTCTTCCATTCACTTCTCAGTACACCTCTTCTACATAATAGATGCCTGTAGGAGATACCAGTGGAAGGAATCGGTAGAAATGTTGGAGTGTTCGGAAAGTTTCAGTGAAGATTACTACCGAGTTCAGTTTTGGGGTCAAATCTGCGAGGATGGTGAAGGTGAAGTGGAATGAAGGAGCTGTGGAGTAGAATGGAGAAAAAACTTTGGTCCACAAATTCTGGCTCATGACTGACTTGAGGGCAGAAATGTTTTTCTTTCAGAAGTGTGAGAAACAAAAATGTTGACAAGGCCTTAGCGAAAATAATAGTGCAGATAGAAGATTTGTTACTCCTGTCAAATAGCAGTGTTGCTGGGCGACCTTTGTGAGCCTCCCAGTGCGCAGGAACAGAGGAAGCTGCCTTTGGCTGAATCAGACCATTGGTCTGTCTAGCTCAGTATTGTCTACCGTGACTGGCAGCAGCTCTCCAGGGTTTCAGGCAGGTGTTTGTCCTGTGACCTGCCATTTACCAAAACGGAACTGAATAATTAAAAATGGAAATGTACTGCCTTCAAGTCTATTCCAACTTATGGTGACCCTATGAATAGGGTTTTCATGAGGCCGAGAGGCAGTGACTGGCCCAAGGTCACACAGTGAGCTTCATGGCTATGTGGGGATTTTAACCCTGGTCTCCCAGGTCGTAGTCCAGCACCTTAACCACTACGCCACACTGAATAATTACTGGTAAGAAAAAGTGAGGCAATGGAAAAGGACTAATCAATGTAGAGAAGTTGGCGTGTCTGTGGGGACCAAAAAAAGACTACACTCAGTGCTAGAAATCACTGCTATTATGTATTTATTTAGAGTATTTGTAACCCGCTCTTCAGCCAAAAAGCCTCCCACAGCGGAAAAAATACAATCCATTCAAGTTAGACAGCTCCTTCCTAGAGGCGTACAGTCTAATAAAAATGATGACACATGAGGAAAAAGGCACAGGGAGGGAGGAGGGATAAAGTATACTCAGGCATCAGTTCTTAAGTAGTTCTCTTGATGTTCTCTCTTCATTTTCTCAAGAAGGTCTTACTGCTTCTTTGCTTACATTTATTTTTGCTTATCCCCAGCTTTTTGTACTAGGTTTTTTGCAGCCCACTTTGGCTTTTTGCCTTCTGTTTCAGAGGAGAAGGTATTTCTGGCTTTGAACCTCTCCCTTCTTCAGTTCTGAGGCTGTTTTTGGCCAGTCTCCTCTAAGCGAGTCCTTTGGGGCTGGAGCTTTGGCCCCTAAACACCTTTGGACAGATTTTGCTTTTCTAGTTTTTAATATACATGTATTTCTTATTTTAATAGATTTGTTTATTTCCAGGTGAGGTTTTATTGCACCATTTTACTTTTCCAAACCTTTCCCCTTAATCTCTGTTCTTCTGGCTCCTTTCCTTAGAACATTCAACTGGTTCCTGCTTGGATAGGTAGTTTTTAAATTCTTTCTTTCCTCTTTTCTCAATATTCAGGAAAAATGCCTATGAAGCTGTAACCTAGCAAAGTTTTAACTAGTGGACTGGTGGAAGGGGGTAAATGAAAGAAGAGTTGCCTGATAGGTAGAATTATTCCTACTTTTGTATGTCCTCATTATTTTTTGTAATAGTTAAGCTGCATATTGTTCTTCTGAGTAGAGTTAAATTTACACATCCGTATTCTATTTTTGTTTCCCAAGTAAAAACAATTTGCCTAATTCATATTTCTCCCTTCCTGAAGATTCATTTATGTGCTGTTGATGTCTCTTTGATATTATCATGCTTCTGTTTCATAGACTGCAATGCATTCGCTGATATTTTGCTGATGTATTTTAAAGTAAATCTTTCCAAACCAAGTATAGCCTTTGAAAATCACCCGTCTCCATTGACGAAAGGACTCCCAGAGGACAGGGGCTGAACTATATCACTGCTCCAGGTGGAAGCCCTTCCTTTTGGGATACCCTGTCTCTGGACAAAAACAAAAAACATGATCCAGCCATCATCAGAGCCAGAATGTGAGGAGCAGGGCCTCTTTGGTGTAAGTGCCACACCTTGATGACTTTCTTCCTTAGCTAATTTGGGAACCTGTGGCCCTACAGATGTTGTTCCCATCTAGAATTGTCATGGCGCCTAGACTATGGAATGCCCTCCCATGTGAAGTAAGATCAGCCCACTCTCTTTCCATTTTTAGATGGCTGCTGAAGACCCATCTTTTTATTTAAGCATTTGGCTAAATTACTACCCCTGTGTTCTGATGTTTTTAAGGATGTTATGGATTTGTTTATGTATTGGTTTTTAAAATATTTTTCTATTTTTAAATTTGTATGATTTTATTCATATTTTGCATTGTTAAATTTGTATAATCCACCTTGGGACCCTCATTTCGGGTGAGAGGCAGACAACAAATATAAATTTATTATTATTATATGTACAGCTTAAATTGACATGTACAATATTGTTGTGCACCACCCCAGTCTCCAAATGGTGAGAGATATCCAGGGGTCCCCGCGCTTACCCAGGGTTTGGTTTCCTTGGAAAGAAGTCCAATGGAGACTGTGGTGTCTTTATGAAATATGGTTTGTTTATTTACACACATTTCAACCTGAGCTTAAGATGGAGGGGTTCAAAGCATCAGCAGTCCAATAGATCTTGCTTTTCCATCAGGCTTACAGGAGGCATCCTAAAGCCATGGTGCAGGGAGCCAGCCTTTCTGTGTGTCTCCAGTTCCCAGCCTTGTCTCCAACTCAAACTAAAAACACATGCCTCCCCTAGCCCCCCCCCGGGGGGGGCTCTTTCACTAACAATAGGATCTCCCTGGCCCAGTTAATGGGCACTTGATAGACCCACTGGCTGACCTGGCCACTCTATTAGACTAATCAAGGAGACTCATCTGACCAGCGGAGCGGGTTTCTCAGCTTCAGAGCCCACCTCCAGATGCAGGGTTCCAAATCAGAGGCTGGCAGGGGGACTCATAGAAATCTTCTATTTCAACCTCCAAACCCATAACACTACCCCCTTCCCTGACAAAGGTCTGTCTCAGACCTGCAAACAAACAACAGAATAACAGCTTTTCCTCTGAAGAAATAATAGATGCAAGTTAGTAAGATATTGAAATATGTATTATCAAAAGCATAGTCATAGTAGTTACATTTCCGCACAAGTACAAAAACAGTCCATTCCTTTACAAGAAGTTTTCAATTAATTATGCTCTCTTGAGGCTTCCTCTTCTTTCTTGGAGCCCCCAGTCACAGTCCTGCATCCAAACCGCTTACCCAGTCCTCATACTTGGCAGTGAGTGCCCAACATGTTTAAGCCACATTACAGCTTCAGTGCTGGAACTCCTTTGTCCTGCCTTGCGCCACTGCAGCACAGCAGCCCTCAGACACACACACATTTCCCCCTTGCTCTCCCAAACAGTTGCACATACACAAAATCTAACAGGCGTAGTATAGCAATGCAAAAACATATTGGCATAATTCCTAATTAATCATTAAACAGTTCACATTCCCATAAGCATGCAAAAAGCACAAATCAAAATCCAAAAGGCAAAACTAAAACCATAAGAATTCCTATAGCAAATCAGTACACAGTCCCATACACACAACCCCCACCCACAAACCATGCCATTGCCCACATGGCCCTTTGTCTTGGGGCTTCATGGAGTTCCTGTGAGGATCCCACCTCAGACCACCACCTGTCAGGTCCCTCCAGTCAGGATCCTGGTTTTTATTGTTCTCTCACCGGCTCTAGCACAGATCTCTCAAGGTCCCACTGCTAGGTAGCACCACCAGCCACTCCCTATTTCACAATATTGCCTGGGGACTTTGCCTTAGTCTCCTTCTGGCTTACTGTTACTTTGTGTCTGGGTGCACTTGCAGGCCACAACCCCCTGTATCTTTGTGCCTATAAAGCATACAGCCCTGGGTTGCCCTGGATACTTGATGATACACTATCTCTTAACAGCTGCCACCATTCGATACTGTTTCTCCACCTTGGTAATTACCCTGCCCACCCTTCTGGTCTGTGAAAGCCCCAGCCAAGGATCAGGCTTTTGGTAAACCAAGAAAATATTTATTTATAAACACCAGGAAATAACAAGATTACTTAAGGTATATTTAACTAGCGTATGGTTTCATGTATTGTGTTCCTCTTTATGTTTCTAAAGATAAAGGTGTCCCTGCACTTGTAGTGCGAGTCGTTTCTGACTCTTAGGGTGAAGTCTTGCGACGTTGTACTAGGCAGACTGTATATATGGGGTGGGATTGCCAGTTCCTTCCCCGGCCTTTCTTTACCCCCCAGCATATGCCGGGTACTCCTTTTACCGACCATGGATAGATGGAAGGCTGAGTGGACCTCGACCCCTTTTACCAGAGATTCGACTTCCTCCTTCCGTTGGAATCGAACCCCGGTCGTGAGCAGAGCTTTTGGCTGCGTTACCGCCACTTACCACTCTGCGCCACGGAGGATCTTCTTTATGTTTCTAGTCATATATAATGTGCCTCAATACCAGCCAAATATAATCCAACCCACAACCAACTCCAACCCACAACAACCAACCCACAACCAACTGTCATTCTCTCATTTATACCTTCAGCCACTCAAACACTCAGCCAATCATCATCCAGCATTCTCCAGCATTCTAGCCCATGCACTCCCCCCTCTCACTCAATCTATTTACCATATATACTTTAATAAACCCGCACTTACCATATTTACAGTTATCAAAATACAGGGGCATCACAGTTCCCAGTCCAAGAAGGTCCCTGCTGCTGCCTGCAGGGTCTTGGGACGCATCTCCAGGGACACATTTGTTTTCTCATCAGCACACGGCAGACTGTAGCCATCTTCCTCCCACTCACTGCCCTGGGAAAAGCCTTTAAGCCAGTCCACCTTATCTCCTACCCCGAACTCCATATCAAAGTCCTGCCACAAGTCTATATCTGGGGCATCTTTTTCAGGTCTAGCTGGCCTAGCCCACCCAGGCTGGCAGAAATATTCTCTGTTCTTCACCATCTTCAGTGTGAATCATGGGCCCAAACAGAGGCAGGTAACCCTCCCAGTGTCTCTTGCCTTCCAAACTCACAGTATGCTGGGTGCCTCTCACTGCTGAAATTTGCTCAGGGACTGCACCCATAATTGGAGCTGCATCCCACCCTACAAGACCATTATGGGGCACCCAAGGGGCAAACTCACTTGGGGATTTTATCTCACCCATCTCTCCAGGCGCCGGGAGCTCCTCTTGGACTTGCACCCCCACATTAGACTTCTCCTCCTGCACTTTTCCTTGCACAGCCATTTCTCCAGGCGCTGGCGTTTCCTCGCACACACGCCTCCAACCTTTCCCCCTGCACTTTCTCTTCCACGACTGGCACACACGGGGCGAAGAAATCCATCAACAGTGGCTGTTCTCCAGTCTGTAGTTCATCTTTAACAGCAGGCACACGTGGAGCAGAGAAATCTTTGAGCAGCATCTCTTCTCCAGCCTGTACACCACTTTCTTCCAAAGCAACTTCCTCTTCATTTTCCAGCCTGTCCCCCTTTAATTCTTGGGGCTTTACTTCCAGATTTCTTCCCCCCGGCAGGCTCCTGGACAATCAAGGCCTCTTCTTCCTCCTCCGCTACTGACTGCAACTCCTCACAGTCCAAGCCCTCCAGCTGCCCATCCACTTTCTGGATCTCTTTAGCCACCCCAGGCTGGGTGCTCTGCAGCTGGACTCCTGGGTCACTCTCAACCCCTTGCAGAGACTGATCAGGCAGCGCTCTCACCTCCTCACATGGGGTCTCCTTTTTCTCTCCAAAGGGGCTTTCCATTCTCCCTCCAAATCTCTGGTCTTCCTGTTGCTCTCGTTGCCTTTGCTGCTGGTCCACCTGGTCATTGCCTTTGCTGCTGATCTTTCTCGATCCATTCTGCTTGCTGCTGGAACATCAATTTTACCTGTTCCAGTAGGGTTGCTATTTCTCGCCGCATTTTGACTTAGGCGCACCTTGCTCCCATTGCTTCTTCCAGGAAACTCAATCCCACTAACACCAGTGTTATGTGCCACCCCAATCCCCAAGCAGTGAGAGATCTCCAGGGGTCCCTGCTCTTGCCTAGGGTTTGGTTTCCTTGGAAAGAAGGCCAGTGGAGACTGTGGTGTCTTTGTGAAAATTATGGTTTATTTACTTACAAACATTCCAACCTTAGCTTAAGATGGAGGGGTTCAAAGCATCAGCAGTCCAATAGATCTTGCTTTTCTGTCAGGCTTACAGCAGGCATCCTAAAGCCATGGTGCAGGGAGCCAGCCTCTCTGCATGTCTCCGTTCACAGTCTTTCTTCTGACCAAACTAAAAACACAAGCCTCCCAGGAGGGGGGGGGGGCTCCCCTGGAGAGTTTCACTAACAATAGGACCTTTCTGGCCTAGTTAATGGGCATTTGATAGGCTAATGGGCCTAACAAATGCCCATTAACTCACCTGGCCACTATTAGACTAACAAAGGGGACATATCTGACCGGTGGAACGGGCTTCTCAGCTTCAGAGCCCACCTCTAGGTGCAGGGTTCCAAATCAGAGGCTGGCAGCGGACTCATAGAAATCATCTATCTCATCCCCCAAACCCATAACAATATTTTTGGCTTCCACTTTATAAAAAAATGGTCTGGATATTTGATAGCCCTTTTAAGCTCTCCTATTTCAACTGTGTGTTTTTTTGGGTGGCAACATTTTGATATTTGTTTCTGTTTTTGTCATGGACTCTGGGCTGATTATATTTTAACCCTTTTAGTCTCTTGTGCCATAATGCTGTTTAAAAACATCTATAATAAATTTCACAACCTAGTCAAGAAAGAAACCATAACAGTTTAGAGGAAGTGCTTTAATTTTCCAGGTTGTGTCTACACTAGGGTGTTAATGTGTAGGTGGGTGGTTGTTTCTGCATGTGTGTTATGCACTCTCAGTTTTATGTCTCCCAAATATCTCTCATCGTTACCTGTCCAGACTAGTGGGTGGTGCCTGATGGGATGTGTTTGTGATGTGTTGTCCTCTCCCCTCAATTAGTACTTCCCACACACACTATAAGTTATTGAAACCTGACGTCCACTGTCAATGTGCATGTGGGTATTTGTTTATCTGTGTGCATGCATGTTTTTAGATATATCAGATTCACACAAAAGAGCCGTTAATTAAAAACAAATGTGTGCTGTCCTAAGCCATGAGTTCTGATGTATCAGACTTGCACAAAAGAGCATCCAGAACATGATGAACTATGCATGTCACTTCAAGCCAGGCAAAGATTTGGAATCACTTACACAAAGAGCTGCTGCTCCCTTTCCTCCCTTTTTCCTTCCCACTTCTTGTACTCTACAAGGACAATTTTTATTTTTAATACAGCTGTTTTGTGTAGGAGTAGTTCTCTGCAATAGAACTCTTTTTAAAAGTAAAATTAATCACTGCAAATGTGCAGTAATTTTTAACTGGTGGAAAAAGGCAGGCTGCATCCTTTTCTTTGGGCTGATGGAAACAAAATGGAAGTAGGGAGTGTGATCGTAGACAACACCCAGAGCAATGACTCAGAGTCACACTCAGAGGCCTGAGGAACATCACCCTTCCCAGTTGGCCGCTCCTGAGTAGACTGACGCTATTTAAGGCAGATTTGTGTTTATATGCTTTTTGTTCCAAAAAGGCCACCTAACCTCATCTCCTGGATGGAAGAGATCAGCAGAAAGATGCTCAACTGTGATTGGACTGTTCTGTGTCTGGGAATTGTGACTAAATTGTAGAAGAGGCGTTCCCCCATCAGCATTACCTAGCACAGGGGTTCTCAAACTTTCCTACCCCAGGGCTCACTTGAGACACCTGAACATTACTGAAGCCCACCAGTCACAAAATGCTGGTGCAGGGACCGAGCCAGTTACAGAATGGTGGCAGGTGGAAATAAAATACAACATAATGAGCTGGCCATTAAGGAAATGTTCAACTGATTCATCTTTGGAAATTGCTGCATTCTTTGCAACAGTATTTTCCTTGTGGCAAGGAATCCCACAGCCGAACTTTCCCCAAGCTGGCATATTTAGATATTGTGACAGCCTCCCCATTTTAGGTAGAATTTGATAATGCAAAGCTCTAAGTGGAGAAGGCTTTTTCTTTTAATATTTTCTCCTTCCCACTCCCACGTGCTTCTCAAAGTATTTTTACCCATCTACTGTACTTTCTTCTCCCATTCCCAAGAGACACTTACAGCTGCTTTTGAAGGTGCATTAAAACAAAACAAATGGTCATTGTTTTTGTGTTAAAGTACTGGCATTCCGTATAGCAACAAATTTGGTTTTATTTAGGGCACAAAAGTTTGTTATCTTTCTTGGCACTTGTAGGGAATTGGTTCCAAGTATCTATTGCAGCCTTTCCCAACCAGTGTGCCTCCAGATGTTGTTGGAGCACAACTTCCATCAGCCTCAGCCAGCATTGCCAATGGCTGAGGCTGATGGGAGTTGTGGTCCAACAACATCTGGAGGCACACCGGTTGGGAAAGCCTGATCTATTGAGAAATAGTTCCATCAGACTCACTTTATATAAAAACTAGATAAGACATTTGTGCTATTTTAATGTTTATATTTCAGGGTCTGTGGAACTCCCTCCCACAATAACTCAGAGTTCCTCTATGTGATCCTTTCCCTCTTCCATCATTCCCACAGAAAGCCTTTCAAACCTCCTAACTGCTTGGTAGAGAAGCATTAGGCATGAGATGGATGCCAACACTTAAGATATAATGAATTAAGATTCTTTTGTTGTTGTTGTTGTTATGTGCCTTCAGGTTGATTGCAACTTATGGCGACCCTATGAATCAGCAACCTCCAATAGCATCTGTCATGAACCACCCTGTTCAGATCTTGTAAGTTCAGGTCTGTGGCTCCCTTTATGGAATCAATCCATCTCTTGTTTGGCCTTCCTCTTTTTCTACTCCCTTCTGTTTTTCCCAGCATTATTGTCTTTTCTAGTGAATCATGTCTTCTCATGATGTGTCCAAAGTAGGATAACCTCAGTTTCATCATTGTAGCTTCTAGTGATAGTTCTGGTTTAATTTGTTCTAACACCCAATTATTTGTCTTTTTTGCAGTCCATGGTATGCGCAAATATGCGCAAAGCTCTCCTCCAATACCACATTTTAACTGAATTTCTCTCATCGGCTTTTTTCACTGTCCAACTTTCACATCCATACATAGAGATTGGGAATACCACGGTCTGAATGATCCTGACTTTAGTGTTCAGTGATACATCTTTGCATTTGAGGACCTTTTCTAGTTCTCTCATAGAGGCCCTCCCCAGTCCTAGCCTTCTTCTGATATCTTGACTATTGTCTCCATTTTGGTTAATGACTCTGCTGAGGTATTGATAATCCTTGACCAGTTCAATGTCGTTGTCAATTTTAAAGTTGGTTAAGAATCTCTAAAGGACAGGGTGATTTTCTTCTGAAATTCCTTGGTCCTTTCCATTATCCAACGTATGTTTGGAATATGATCTCTGGTGCCTCTTCCCTTTCTAAATCCAGCTTGGACGTCTGGCATTTCTCACTCCATATATGGTAAGAGCCTTTGTAGTAGAATCTTGAGCATTACCTTACTTGCATGGGATGTTAAGGCAATAGTTCGGTAATTACTGCATTCCCTGGGATCCTCTTCCTTCCTTCCTTCCTATACCGCCCCAGAGTGAAGCTCTTTGGAATTGGGATGTATATTGAAAGCTTCCAGTCTGTGGGCCATTGTTTAGCTTTCCATATTTCTTGACAAATTTTTGTCAAATTTTGGACAGATTCCGTCTCAGTAATTTGTAGCAACTCTATTGGTATGCCATCTGTTTCTGGTGATTTATTCCTTCCAAGTATTTTAAGAGCAGCTTTCACCTCACATTTTAAAATTTTGTTAGGGAAGCTTTCCTGAAATTATCCTCAATAATATTCTTCAGATAACCCCTCTCAAATAAATGTTTTTTCAAAATGTTGGACCGCCTTATAAAATCCCTTTCAGAGGAACAATTGCGTTTAATCCTTAAAAACTGACTGTATGATAAGTTCTGTCTTAGTGGTTTTGGGTGGGAGCTTACAAACCTTAGGTAAGTGTTTCTATCTGTGGGTTTTCTATATATGGAAGTGCAGAAATTATCACTTTGTTTCTTAATTAGTAAATCTAGAAAATTAATTTCTTCTAGACTATGATGGAAATCAGATTGGATATTAACACTCCTGCAGTTCACCCATTCAAAGAAATTACATAGATGTTCAACCAATCCCCTCCAAATTAGAAACGCATCATCTATAAACCTCCACCAACATACAACCTGTTCCGCAAAAGGACTGGAAGCTGCAGTAATATCTTTTTTGAAGGATTCCATGTACAAATTGGCTACTTCGGGGGGGGCATGGGACATCCCATGGCTACCCCTTTAATTTGCCGATAAAATGAATCACCAAATTTAAAGTAGTTTTTACACATAGCTATTTCTGCCAATGCACAAAGAAAATGGAGGGGGGATGTCTTTCTGTTCTCTTGTCTAATGTATGAAGAATAATGTCTATAGCCTGTTCCTGGGGTATATTAGTGTAAAGTGATCTCGCATCCATAGTTACCAAGATGTCCTGGGGTTCAGTGGGAGTGGACTGTACCTTATTCATGAAATCTGTGGAATCCTGCATGAAAGACAGAATAGCAGGTATAAAAGGTTTCCAAAAGTAATAAACAAACAAGGAAAGGGGCTCTAGAATAGAATTACAGCCAGAAACAATAGGACGACCGGGAGGAGGTGTTATTCCTTTATGAATCTTATGCAAGGTATAAAAAACAGGAGCCTTAGGATTTTTGTTAAGCAAAAATCTATACTCATCAATGGAGATATAACCCAAATTAAGACCTTCCTTAAGGATGATTTTTATTTCCTGGACAATGTTTGCAGTAGGATTACTAGGACATACCATATATGCTGCTCTGTCTAATAATTGGGATAAAATCTTTTTATATTTATGGACATCCTGAATAACTATGCCCCCACCCTTATCAGCTTGTTTAATTACAATAGAGGAATCATGCAATAGTTCCCTTAGAACATGCTGTTCTTTACTATTCAAATTATGCCATAAATGTTGTTTCTATCATTTCTAAATCCTGAGAGACTAATCTCTCAAACGTTTGTATGGAGGGATCTGCTGTCCCAGGGGGCATAAAATTAGAAGGAATTCTAAACTTGTGTTTTGAATCTGTGAACTTAGAAGTACATGTGCTCAGAGGCACATGTTACCAAATTCTTCCAAGCTACACAGCAAGTGGATTGGACTGTGAAAGACCAACCCAAATTGTGTTTGCATTTTGACAAATTTGTAGGGCACTACAGTATCTCAGAGAAGAGGTCAGGTTAGGGTTGCCATATTGCCTGGTTAGCTGGGTTTTACCCGGATTCTTTGCATGCCGTCTGGCACCCGGCTAGCCCCTTAGGTGGCCCGGATTCTCAGCTTTAATTTAAAAAAAAAATTAAGTTTCTAGGTGGTCCGGTTCTCGAGATATACATAAAAGCATCAGCCACCCCCAACTGTTAAATCTTTCTTTAAACAGTACTGTATACAGTACTATAGCACTTCGTAGCTTTAACCCTGCCCGTTCAGGATTGCAGCCAATCAGTGAAGCCAGGATTGCTTCAGTTTCATTGACCTGAGGCAGTGTCTAGAAAACAAAATGGTGGTTCCCCCGCCCTTATCTGAAAATCTCATAAATTGGGTAAGTAGATACATTTCAGTTTCTTTTCCTCTTGTGTGCAAGAGTCAGATCTTGGGCAGTGTTTTGAAAACCTTCCCAATACTTGCTTTTTGTAAAAGCAATGCTAATCCCATATGCCCAGAGTAAATCCCATTGAATTCAATAGGACTTACTTTTGAGTAGACATGGTTATGAATGTGCTGAAAATCAATGGGACTTTGGAGTGAATGTAAAAAAGAATTGAGTTTGTGTTCTCTTTCTGTCCCCTCCCCCTTCCAGTCCTATTTTAAAGCAAGTAGGCAGGGCTTACTTAGGTATTACAGTTTTTATTCTGTAGGAAACCAATACTGATTTTTTAAAACTAATACTGATTTTTCTGCAATGACCAACTGGTTTGACAATAAACTATTATATGGGCTGTATGTATCTGCAGTGTGTGCGTGTGCGTGTATGGAGTCTTTCCAACAACCCTGTGAGGTAGGGTTGGAAACCAAGGCAGCTCACAACAAGAAATAAAGCCATTTAAAATCCAATAACCATAAAAACAAGTATAAACAGTTGCAAAACAGTGTAAAGTGGCATGATTCGGAATTTTGGGTTGTGTGAATGAAGTTGCTTATCACTTGAGGTTGCATGTCTGTCCCTGTTTGAGTAAGCCCCACTGAATACACTGGGACTTGCTTCTGAATAAATAAACCTAGGATTGCACTATAAATATCTTTACAGTTTGTGTAAATAATAAACATATTTGATAGTCATGCTTATATAAATATTTCTTTGTTTATCATATTTTTGGTTTTTGGTTAGGAATCCTGACTGGTTGTGAGATGCTTAGTTTTCTGTCTTACTCATAGGAATCTTGTGGTTGGTATGGTATTGCATTTAAGAAATCTTGGTACGAAATGGCCTGAATCAGTATAAGGCAGATTCCTTGGTTCCTAAAAGTGGGAAGAGACTCAAGGGCCACAGTGACTCCAACATTTATTTATTTTTATTTACCACATTTATATACCGCTTTATTGTAAAAAATCTCAAAGCAGTTTACAGAAATAATTAAAACAATAAAATTATTGGCAAAATCGTTAAGGACAAATACTTAAAAACATTCAAAATAATAAAACGAACAATGAGTTAAAAACAGATTTAAAAACGCAATAGCTTCCACATGCCTGGAGAGGCTTGCCTCAAGAAAACTGATTTTAACAGGTGCTGAAAAGAGGCGTCTGCCTAATGTCAATAGGCAAGGAGTTCCAAAGTGTAGGTGCTGCCACTTAACAGGACTGATTTCTTACAAGAGCAGAACAAGTACTATGTGGCACCCATAACATGGAAAGCACAGCTTGAACTTGGCCTGGTAGCATATCAACAACCAATGCAGATTTCAGAGCAGAGGTATTATGTGCTGATAGGATCTCACTCATGTCAGCAATTGTGCTGCAGCATTCTGCATTAACTGCAGTCCCCAGGTCAGGTTGTGCTGCATGGGGATTTCTGTGACCTTGGCTGACTGTCTGCTAGGATTTTTTTAGTTTGGGTTTTTGCTTATGAATCCTGACTGGTTGTGGGATGCTGAGTTTTCTGCCTTACTCATAGGAATCTTGTTGTGGTTGGTATGGTATTACATTTAGGAAAGTGATACTGCCTTTTGTGTTGTTTTTTTCCTATTTGCATTTCACTTATCTTTAACCTCACTCCATTACAGCCGTAGAAGCAACAGCAGCATATGCAAGATAATTAACTCCCATTAATGATAAGAGCAAGAATTTATAATTATTATTTCAATTAAAACAAGAGGCTTATCAATACGTTGAAGAGGACCAGATATTTATTTTCTTTCTGAGCCCAGGACTGGGTCTTTCATGATGCCCGGGGGGGGGGAGCAGGAGAGTAGTCGATAAGACAGACATCCTGGCATTGGTAATCTAATTAGCAAGGTATGTGTGGGGTTGTTGCACACTTCCAGGCCCAGATTCATTTTGAGTATGGAGGTGGAAACTGTGTAGATGTGGTTGATCAAAGGGAGGAGAAATTTTGAGTTAAGCAAAGCTCTGCTTTTATAAAACCTAAGAAACATACAGATACTTTGAATGTCTGAGTGCCTGCACCAGTGGAATACTGGAGGAACTTGTAAAACTTGCTGCAACAGTATTTAGAACTGAGCATGTGGTGTGAAAGACTCCTTTTCCTAACAATTTGGCTTCTTGTTTTTCTCCACCCACCACATCTTTGAAATATATCGTATATGGTTAACCGTACTGCTGCCCTGACTTACTTTATGTTTGTTGCTATTTTGTGTTTTTATTATGTTTTTATATTGATTGTGTATTTTTATTGTTTTTATTATATTTGTAAGCTGTGCTGAGCTCTGTTTTTAAATCCTCTTAATCAATCAATAAATATTCCATAGTGTTGGAAACTAGAGTCTAGGCATTTAAGGCTGAAAATGTTGCTTTTAAAAAAAAGATTTCTCCCATCTTTCCCCAGTTTTTGGTGGTAATTCCTAGGCACAAAAACAAAACAACTGGACAATCCAAATATTAATATGCAAATATCTGCATAATATGCAAATAATATGCAAATATTTACATAATATGCAAATTAGCCTGCCCGGATTTGTGGAACTGGAATATGGCAACCCTAGGACAGGTCTCCTGCTCCCCTGGTGCATTCACTATAGCTGCCCAATTTCCCTGCTTTTTAGTTTAATAGAAATATGTGTTGGCTGTAGGTACATTTTTAAACCGCAAGGTTTTTTGCCTGTTAGTGAATATTTTTCTGTTTGTTCATTGAGAGATTGTTTCAGCTGAGAGTTGATTTTAGTGGACCATAAGGTCCTGCAACCATAAGTTCCTGCAAGCATTTCTTAAGAATGGCACACCATTTGCTCATGAATTCTTCATTGTCTTCAAACATGCCAGGTGCTTTTAAAATTCTTAAACCCCTGGATATACGTTGAACATGACAGCATTCTAACGAAGTGGAGGCATGTAATTCACATCTAATCATCCTCGTGTGTTGCTTTATAACGTCCTCCTGCCAAGCCATATTGTTGTCCCCATAGTTATTCTCAAAAATGGATGGTTGCTGTAACAATTTGTCCAAATATTCTTTAGAATAAGTGTGTGTTGTCCCAAGCCATGAATACCCACAAAAGATAAAAACCAAAAGCAGAAAGTGGCAAGCATCGAAAAAGCCAAGGGGGAAAAAAAAAAGGGGGGGACTGCAAGATGCTGGAAAATGTAGTGATGTCATAACTCCTTTGCTGATTTTAAGTTTTGGGTTTTGGGGAAAAATAATGTTTTATTAAGGAGAGAAATAGCATGGATTTTGGAATTTAAAATGCTGACTCCTGGTGGTGCCAGTAGTGGTTAAGGTGTTAGACTACGACATGAGAGACCAGGGTTCGAACCCTTACACAGCCATGAAGCTCACTGGGTGCCCTTGGGCCAGTCACTGCCTCTCAGCCTCAGAGGGAGGCAATGGTAAGCCCCCTCTGAATACCGCTTACCATGAAAACCCTATTCATAGGGTCGCCATACGTCGGGATCGACTTGAAGGCAGTCCATTTCCATTTTATGAGCTTTAAAAAATGTCAATGATCCCTTCCACATTCTTTGTCCCCAGTTGCACATAATTCTCCTATGCTTAATTAGTTAGAACCGGATACATGAACACCCTAATGTGAATTCCTCTTTGTGGTCATCTATCATTTCAAGCAATCCTGGTAGAAAAGTATATTGCAGACCAGTTTGTTTAAGTGTTAAAAAAATTTTTTTTGTACAGATTAGTTATGCATACTACGATATAGTGCTGTAATGTTCTTTGTGTAATAATGTGTAATGATGTTGTGTGTCCCTGTAATTTTATTTACAGCCCCTGATAAAGGACAGACAGTACAGCGGCTGAAACACGTTGGGCTTTTTTTGATAATAAACACTACATTTTCTAGCATCTTGGGTCCCCCCTTGCCCCCCCTCCCATTCTCTTCTAAGTCAATCCTTTGGGGCTGGAGCTTTCACTCTTTAACCACTTTGGACAGTTTTTGCTTTTGTACACATAAGTTTCTTGTTTTAATAGATTTGCTTATTCCTAGGTGAGATTCATGTTTTATCATTTTATTTTTCCAACCTTTCCCCTTCATCTCTGTTCTTCTGGATCCCATCCATAGGATCCTAAATTCAACTGGCTCCTTTGAAGCCTTGCTTGGATGTTTAGCTATCCTATGATTTCTTTTCTCTTTTCTTAATAGTTAGGATAATTGCCTATATAGCTGACACATAGCAAAGCTTCAACTAGTTTGGACTGGTGGAAGGGGGTCAATAAGATTATTACTTAGGGTTGCCAGGCTCAGGGCCTGAGACTGATCCCGTATCTTTAGGAGAAAGGAAATTCAGCCAAGTGCAGGTGTTCTTGCAACCCTGTAATGGGAAAAACCACAAGGTGGAATTCTCCCTTCCCCCTCCACAACCTTTCAAGATACAAAAGACCTCTTGGAGGCTGGGCCCGGGCGTCCAAGAGGTCTTCTGTATCTTTAAAAGTTGTGCAGGGGGAAGGGAGAATTTCACCTTGTGGTTTTTTCCCATTATAGTGTTGCAAGAAAAACTACACTTGGCTGAATTTTCTCTTCTTTTAAAGATACAGAATCATTCTCAGGCCCTGAGCCTGCCAACCCTATTATTACTAGTTCTGAATGCCATAACTATTGTTTGTAATAAGCCACAGGTGTTTTCTGAGTAAAGGTAAGTTTACATGTCCACCTTTTATTTTTGTTTTCCAAGTAATAATTATTTGCTAAATGACTTAGGCTTCTAATATCTGAAAGTCCGCCTCCTTCCCTACAGACTCTCTCGTGTGTTAAGATCAGCAGAGTGGGCCTTCTTGATAGGTCTATTCCTCTCAGGCGTTAGGGGGATGGTGTCCCAGGACAGGTGGCCTGTAAGGTATGGAACTCCTTCCCAGAGAGGTGTGTCTGGCACCTTCACTGTATAATTTTGCGCCTCTTTAGCCTGGCCTTTGACACTTGAGATGTACATTTTCAGGACCCAGGCTATTGCTGTGGTTGTAGTTTGTTTTAATTGTTTTTAACACTGAATTTCAACCTCTTGTAACCCACCCTGGGAGCTCCTGGTGAAGGGTGGGTAATCTGTTGCAGAGTAGCAAAAAAACACGTGAGTGAGCTTTGTGTGTTTGAATCCTTACTAAATATTACACCTTCTCTGGAATTAGTCACATTGAGACTTTAAGCTTCAAAATAAGAAAGAACTACTTTATTCTGGAAGTACATACTTGATAGGAAAGAATTCTCTAAATTCAGGATCATTCAGACCATGGTATTCCCGATCTCTATGTATGGATGTGAAAGTTGGACAGTGAAAAAGGCGGGTAAGAGAAAAATCTACTCATTTGAAATGTTGCAGGAGAGCTTTGCACATACCACGAACTGCAAAAAAGACAAATAATTGGGTGTTAGAACAAATTAAACCAGAACTATCACTAGAAGCTGTTGGGGTTAAATTGAAATCCCCAGTGCTTGTAAAACTATAGTTCACTTGTCCTATCTAAACCAGCTTGGGCTTTATGGGAAATAGAACCAAAGTGGCCTTTATTTGACTTTTGATATAAAATGTCGGTTTATTTCCTGGTGACCTGACCCTTACCTACATTCCAGTGGCTCGCATAATAAAAGCCGGTTTAAGCTGGAAACTTCCCTACTATGTATCTCTTGTATCACATCCATGCCTATGACCTTGTTTATTGCTATAAAGGTGCCTTGCATAGAAATGTTATAAGCTGTTCCGTTGCCCCTCAGATCTTGACTTGTGAAACCCTTTGATATGCAAGCGTAGTAATTTTCATGTCTGTCTCCTACCAATGGGGCGCCCGGTTGCAGCCGGCCACCCCTTTACTCTTCCCTTCTTCTGTAGTTGCATAGTGCTTATCTCTAGGACATGCGAAGTATGCAGACATGGAATCTAAGAGATAATCTTAGTGTTTCCATTTTTGTCCTTCCCCCTACACCCCTTTACCTCCTTTTGTCTGCCCCAAAGCTATAGTGTCTAGCAACTGCTTCTTTTGTATTTTGTGACGTATGCCCGATACTGTAAACTTCGGGGTGAGCCTATATAAACCCTATGACACCAATAAACGAGGTTCCCATGCTGGCCTGCTTCGGCTTGTAAGTATTGGGTCCCCTTTGCAAAGGTTTTTGTCTCGTGTTACTTGATCTCTGATAGTGGGTTCATTTGCACTCAACTCCGCACTCTTCCCGGGTGTAATAAGTGAGTTGGGGTTGACAGGGCGACTTGCGTGTTGGGTTTGGACCTAACAATCGGGGCAGATGTTCACAGAGGGGGGGATATTTGTCTAGAATAAGTTTTGCTTTTCATTATTTGTCAGTTATTTCTTATCTTGTAAATGTTACGTTTCTTTTGACGTGGTTCTGTTTTTTGTTTGTTTGTTTTGTTACTGCATGTTGAGCCAGAATTACAGAAAAGGGAAAGAGACATGACTTCCGGGAAGGGTGACTTCGCTTGTGCCTGCTTTTGGGACGGGCTCCCGCCTCAAAAGAAGCTTATTCAGATATAAATCAGTCAGAACATTTTCTTTTTTTTGACTGATGAAATTTCTCCCGGGCAGGGAGAAACGTAGAGATCAACCTCAAAAGCCTGTTTTTGTTGGGAGGACTGGATTTCATTAATTTATGAGATAAGGTCCAGCCAACAATGCCGGACGGACTTCCGAACAAGCTCTATCTGTATAAGCGATACGTTTATCTTTTCTTTAAAGAGAGAACGGACTAACAGGGAAGCACCCTTCTTTCTATTATTTTTTTTACTTGGTTTAAATTGTTGCAGCAAAAGGAGATTTGTCAGATTGATCGGCTTTGGAAAACTTCTGGGTGAGCTATAACTCTTCTCTGTTATTCACGAAATTAACAGCTTATCTCTGTTTCTGTCGCAAAAAGCTGTCCTGGAAGTGCATTCTAAAGATAATAAACAGAAGAGGGATTTCTATTCCTGATTTCTATTCCGAGGAATATTATATTGTCTGGGACTATTCTCTTTTTGGTCTATTTTATTTTGACGAATCTGCTTCTTCACGACGCCACTGACTGTTTTGATGCTGGGAACTAAATTTGTTTTGCATTCTTGAACATAGAGAGATAAGGCAGGTTGCTCTGTTTATACTGTGATGTCATCAAGCCTGGAATATTAACCCAATTGTTGCTGAAATAAGAAGTGGTTCTTCTTTATTTTTCTTTTGCTTTGTTTTCGTGGTTTTAAAAATGGCAATCAAGAAAGTGGCTGAGAATCTGGAAGTAACTATGTTTCAGAAAATAATGGATGAGATTGAGATAACGAAACAAACCCTGCGACAGGGTAGTAAGGAGCTGAAAATTGAACTGAGCAAAATGACGCAGGAGCTTAAAGAAATAGGGGATCCTGTGAGAGAGGAGAATGAGATCAGAGATGAGAAAAGAAAAAATAAAGGGAAGATACAAGCCCTGGAGATTGGAACAAATGTGGAATTGGAAAAAGATCTGGAGTTTATGGATTTTAGAAATAAAATCTACTGTTTGGAATTTAACGTTATCTTTGAAGAAATTAATGAAGATATTAGAGATAAAGTTATCAATGGCTTGGATAATCTTCTGGACTGGAATGATGTGATGGAGCTTGATATAGAGAAAATCTATGGAATTAACTGCAGCCATGTGACAATGGAAAAACTCTTAAGAGATGAGCCAGTGCATTTTGTAAAAAAGAAGAACACAGATATGACTTTACAACAGTATTTCAGCAACTTATTCAGAATGGATGGCAAGAAAATATTTGGGATAGAGGAAATTCCCATCAGACTCTTATTATATGACTATGGCTACAACAGCAAGATTATTATGGAATACTGATAATGGAAGATTGGACACTGAAATTACTGGACTTAACAGGACTATTGAAGATGGAAGATGGAACTAATAGGGATAATGGAATAATGGCTATTGAAATTATTGGACCTAACAGATTCTGATGAGATGGATTAATCGAAATGTTTATTTGGACTATGGTTATGACAATAAGATTATTATAATTATTAACGAGATGGATTAATTGACATGTTTATTTGGAGAAAAATTGATAGATATATTTCTTAAAGAATTGAAACCTCTCTTTGACTTTTTGTGGAAAGAATAAAGTAATGTTTATGAGATTTGATGATTAATTAAGATAACTACTGGAGGAAAGTGATTTTATAATATGATTTAAGAGACAGGATTGTTATATATTGTAGACCTATAACTGATTTGATATGTGACAAATGGGAAGTCAACATTTTATTTTTTTTTGTTTAATCATTTTTGTTTTGTTTTGTTTTTTGTCTTTGAATGTTTTATGATTTTGTTTTCTATGTTTTATGAAAATTTGAATAAAAATTATTGTAAAAAAAAAAAGAAAAGGGAAAGAGATTGGTTCCCCCCCCCCTTGTTCTCTAGATCTAGCACAAACGTATTAAGCATACATCTTGAAATCAGGAGAAGATACTAGAGTTCCTTTTGTTTAGATTAGACCTGAACCTTTGGCTGTTGCTTGTAGATAAAAGCCTGGCACAGTTAGTTTTTCTGTCAGTGGCCAAAGGGGCAAAAATAACAAAATTACTTTTGAAACTACTCTACCCATTTACCCGTATATAAAGGGAGGCAATTGTAAGTGCCAACTAAATTTGTATGTAGTGCCTTGTGGGTAGAAATGTTTTCCTCCCCCCATACACTTTGACAGGGAAAAGATACCCATGAATTAGAAAGGTTGTAAGTAAAATGAAGGATTCTAGGAAAGAAGTTATTTTGATGGTAGAGGAAGGATAGTTTGAGAAATATTTATTGATGGTAATAAGAAAAGGGAAAAATGACAGGAAAAGGGAAAAATGACAGGAAAAGGGGAAAATGACAGGAAATAACAAAATGTTGTATGTGGGTGTTTTTTTTCTCTCTTCTTCATCATTGTTGCTAGATTGTGGATTAGAACCTGTACTTGTTTTTCTTTCTTCCATAAGGAAAATAACACCTCTTCTTTTGGTACTCGATCCCAGGTAATTGTTTTAAATTTGTCTGTGAAATGTATGATTTGCCCATTTCCTAGATAGGCAAAACTGAGGCCACCTTGCTGTTTAAACCTAATGTGATGTCCTCTTGTGACTAGGTAAATTCATTATCAAAAGGGGACCAAAATCACAGTAATTGTCTACGTCATATTAGAATTCACATTGGGAATCAATATTACTTTGCTTCCAAAACAGAAACTCATCCCCAGTTGCTCTTTGACTGAAGATGGACCAGGACTTTCAACAGGAAAATGCTTTCCTCATTGTCATACCTTGTGCATATAAATCACACTATTACTAATGAACTTTTTTCTTTTAAAATGATGTTCACAATTATAACGCATGTTAGTGCATTTATTCCTTGACAGGCACTTAGAGCAACTGCTCTACATACAGGATGAGCACCATTGGAACACCCTGCTGATTTGGAACAGAACTTAATCTATTTGTGCCACTAACATCTCTTTGTTTTGCATTCATAGCAAGAGGTATAAATCCTTTTTCTCTGCTTTCCGTGGCTACTTTTCATGAGCAAGGCTCTACATAGCCAGAGGATGGGGAAACTCAGGAGTTTAGAATATGTTGTACTGTTGTGTGTTTTGTCTGTCTGTTACAAAAACAATATTTTGGTTTTGTCCACTTTGATCAGAAGTCTCATCTGTGGCCATGGATGTTTTATTTTTATATTTTCTTTCCTGTACTGAAGTGTTTTCTCCCCAAGGAACATTTTCCTTTTGCATGTGTATCACAGAAGATTTTTATTTTGAGACATTTTGGACTCGATCTTTGAAGTGCTCCAGGACCAGAACACGATATGCAACTGGCATGCTATTTTCCTGTATTGCTGCAATAACAGCATAGAGGCCTGCTTCATTCTACCTAACCACAGAACTATTTTCGGGCCTATATTGGCCAGCAACCTGAAACGGGCACCTTATGCAAGTTTGCAATCTTTTCATACAGTCACTCGGGGGGAGGGGGGGGAAATGAAGATTCTTTCATTATTCCAGTTTCTCTGACTAGCATCAGCAAAAGACACACATGTTCAGTGGAAGCTGTAACTGAACATGAACAGGAACAGGATGAACTTTGTGCAAGCCATCCCACAGTGTGTTTATTTGTTTTATTTACTTGTTTTCTTTGTAATATTTCCATTGTAATATTGAATGTAACTGTTTATGCATTGTCCTTTAAGAATGTGTTGTTGTTATTGTTTTCCCTTCATAATTTATATGTTATGGCTGTTTTGTTCTTTAGATGTTTTTACTTTTCAAATCCTTCTGAGTGATTCTGTAATAGGGGTTTACTGAATTTGGCTACTTCAGATGTGAGGTTCATCAATGTGAAGTTTTGACCCATTTGTTTATTTTCTCACTCTGTCATTACAATGGCTAGGAATAGGTAACAATTAATGTGAATGGATGTCAACACCATAAGAATCTAGGAAGATGATAGTTTGGAATTCCATCAAGATTGCTTTTCTCTCAAAATGATTAATGTATCTTATGGCTTTTTCATGCTAAGAAATGAATTAAGTTCAACTATTGTATATTCTGGACATGGGTGCATGTGCCTTAGAACATTTTGTGATTATGATGTTATTGATAAGTACTATACACAACCTATGCTAACATTTCAATAGATGCCTTTGTGGTATTAAGGAAATGGTAGGATGTGATTTTCCATTTAAAGTCCCTGTATGGATCATCCAGAGAATATTAGTTAATCCAGATTTGTTTCAACACCTCAAACCCATCACATTAGGTTATGACCTAGCTGATCTTCAGACACTACTTTCTCATCCTATGTACAGAAACAATTAGAAGCAGTTAAACAAATGGGGGAGCAAGTACACTCTAGATAGCACATGATTGCCATACAGTCATTTACATTATAGATAAGCACTCACAGATATAGGAACATGGATGTATTTGGAATTCCCTGTTTGGCTGGGATAAGGATGCCAAAGAAGGTTTAACCCTTATAATGCACCCCATTGTGGTGATTTTGAATTCTGATCTTTGTCTAATTAGCCCTTGTAATGTGTATCCATCTCATATGGCACAGTCACACCCTGGAAGTCAGTATTGGAGCCAGGGGGCAGAACGGTGCTTGCTAATATGTGAAAGGTCATCTGTGTACATCTGCCTTTCACATAAAAGGAGGGAGTGGTACGGCTTGGCTAACCCCGTTTTGGTTCAAGTGGAATCTAGGAGGTGCAAAAGCCAAGAGCTATAACTTCCACCCCAACTCACACATACCCCCACGGCTGGTAATGCGTTCCAGAGGTTTTGTGCATAGAAAAACAAGGGCAGAGTTAAACGCTGTCGCATAAATGTTATCTTAATCCTTGGCGGATACACCCCCATCCACAGGGAATCCCATTGCTCGTTAGAAATAGCATTAGTTTTCCTTTTTTCTTGACTAGAAGCACACATATCGGAAAATATATACAGACATAGGGGGTCTTCTTATATTGAGACCCCCCACTGGCCTGGACTTTACAGGAGACAGGGACAACCAAAACAAGGAAAACACACTTCACCACATGGATAAGTGGGAGTCCCCTTTGTTACTTAAGGAGTACAGTCTCCTTTGCTTCCTGCTACAGCTTAAAGGAGGTAGAGGAGGGCTGGGTGATAAGCAGTTTAGTAAGAGGTGAGGTCTGTGTGACCAATACATGTGATATACCCACTTGAAAATGGCAATTGGACTTTGAAGAATGGGACATAAAACAGTGGGTAAGGTAATATTACTGTTGAGATGGTAGCATTTGTTGCATTTGATTTTCCTTTGGTCACTGACTTGTTCTTTTCCTATTGGGCTTAACGGGTCGCCAAATGCCTGCTGGCCCTTGGTGGCTCTGTGAATTTTGGTCTAGATGGCAGAAGATATTGTTTTATGTGATTATAGTAATAGTTTTTATTTATTATTATTATTACTGGATGTTGTTACTTGCAATGTATTTCTAATGTTATTCAGTTAATGTCTATAGGTCTCTGAGTTTAGTTTTAGGGACCAAAACCAAGCAAACGGGCCATTCTAGTAGTATCAAAAGGTCCAGTCATACTTGACAGTTCCTTGGTCGATGTACTGAAAAGGGAGTTGAGCAGACTGACGCAAGATTGTGTTTTATGTTGTAATAGTTATAGTATTATTAATAGCTGTTTGTTGCTGTATACAATGCATCCCAAATTTAATCCAGCTTGCTTCCGCCTGCCTGCATAGGCTGATTTCTTCATTTTCCCGAAAGCCTCAATCTGCTATTCCAAATTTGATGCAATTGGCCTCAGTCTGTATAAACAAGCTCACACTGTCATTTTTCCGAAAACCGCAACCAACTTACATGGAAATGGCTTTGAGACCGATTTGGCAACCCAAGCAAGGTAATACAGCTACCTGAGAGACTAGTTAGTCTCTCAGGGCTGAAAGGGGGGACTGTTGGGGTTAAATTGAAATCCCCAGTGCTTGTAAAACTATAGTTCACTTGTCCTATCTAAACCAGCTTGGGCTTTATGGGAAATAGAACCAAAGTGGCCTTTATTTGACTTTTGATATAAAATGTCGGTTTATTTCCTGGTGACCTGACCCTTACCTACATTCCAGTGGCTCGCATAATAAAAGCCGGTTTAAGCTGGAAACTTCCCTACTATGTATCTCTTGTATCACATCCATGCCTATGACCTTGTTTATTGCTATAAAGGTGCCTTGCATAGAAATGTTATAAGCTGTTCCGTTGCCCCTCAGATCTTGACTTGTGAAACCCTTTGATATACAAGCGTAGTAATTTTCATGTCTGTCTCCTACCAATGGGGCGCCCGGTTGCAGCCGGCCACCCCTTTACTCTTCCCTTCTTCTGTAGTTGCATAGTGCTTATCTCTAGGACATGCGAAGTATGCAGACATGGAATCTAAGAGATAATCTTAGTGTTTCCACTTTCGTCCTTCCCCCTACACCCCTTTACCTCCTTTTGTCTGCCCCAAAGCTATAGTGTCTAGCAACTGCTTCTTTTGTATTTTGTGACGTATGCCCGATACTGTAAACTTCGGGGTGAGCCTATATAAACCCTATGACACCAATAAACGAGGTTCCCATGCTGGCCTGCTTCGGCTTGTAAGTATTGGGTCCCCTTTGCAAAGGTTTTTGTCTCGTGTTACTTGATCTCTGATAGTGGGTTCATTTGCACTCAACTCCGCACTCTTCCCGGGTGTAATAAGCGAGTTGGGGTTGACAGGGCGACTTGCGTGTTGGGTTTGGACCTAACAAAGCTAAAATGATGAAACTGAGGTTATCATACTTTGGACACATAATGAGAAGACATGATTCATTAGAAAAGATGATAATGCTGGGGAAAACAGAAGGGAGTAGAAAAAGAGGAAGGCCAAACAAGAGATGGATTGATTCCATAAAGGGAGCCACAGACCTGAACTTACAAGATCTGAACAGGGTGGTTCATGACAGATGCTCTTGGAGGTCGCTGATTCATAGGGTCGCCATGAGTTGTAGTCAACTTGGAGGCACATAACAACAACAACAGGAAAGAGTTCTACACCTAGCTAACTAGCTAAGTTAGAAATGCAAATGCTAAGCCTAGTGTTTGTTCTCACGCTGTGAGGAGAGAGACAGACAAAGAGAAGATCTCTCTCAAGAGAATGAAGAAGAACCTGGAAGATGTGGTCAGCATCCTAAGAATAACAGTTTACACAGGAAGGAAGAGTCAGCAGGAAACCAAAGGATAAACCTCAGCCCACCTGGCCTGGAGCTTCCTGTGGGCTCATGGCCCATTCAGTGGCATCTGTGACAATGCATTCCACCAGGCCCAGAGCCCAGATAAATTTCGTCAAGCTCTGCCCACTGGTGTGGATGGCAAGTGGCGGAATAGAAAGAAATATGGTGACTAAACATCTAGGTGTGTGAGGAGGCTTGGGCACTAATCACACACACCAATAATTGGATATGAACAACGTTCTTGTGAGATGACACCTTCATGTGGGCAGGACCATACTTAGGAGTTGGAAACATTTGCTGTCAGGTTCACCATTGTTCCTAGTGCAATAAAGGTCAGCTGCCGGAACATAACAGAATCTGCACATGAATGTTTATGATTAGTAATAATAATAATGGGACTGGGGGTGTTTTAATCCTGTATAAATGGTGCTTTTAACCCTGGGACCTTCTGGTGAAATGTGGAGAGAAAAAACTCATAAGAATCTGCTTTCAGGCTGCCATCTTAATAAAACACACTTACAGAGCTGTAAAGACTAGCCTTTTTCTCCAGATGAGAGCCAGTGAGGTGTAGTGGTTAGAGTGTTGGACTACAACCTGGGAGACAAGGGTTCGAATCCCCACACAGCCATGAAGCTCACTGGGTGACCTGGGGCCAGTCACTGCCTCTCAGCCTCAGAGGAAAAGCAATAGTAAACCCCTTCTGAATACCATTTACCATGAAAACCCTAGGCATAGGGTCGTCATAAGTCGGAATTGACTTGAAGGCAGTCCAGTTCCACTTTCACAGAGCTGTAAAGACTCTGTCGGGGCCTTTATTGAACATTTGTTCTCAGTTGTTTATAGACGGGTGATACAATAAGCATCCCTACTGATTTGCTTTCAGGGCATTTATCCATCTTTGGAGCGCAGTGTGGGAGATGAGCACAGTAACCTCATTCACAGAAGGAACAGATTAGGTGGGAAGTCTGTTTCTGCACTTAAATCACTTCAGACTGCAGGGGGGTTGTAGCAGACTTGAAAGTTCTTTCATACAAGTGAACAAGAAAAAGTCCCTGCACGCAGAAATCCAGCAGGTAAAGAAAATGGGGTTTAGCCTAACCTAAACTTTTCCAAGAGCCTCTTTTCTAATGTGCATGGGATTTTTATTTTTAATATGGAGGAGAGACACAGTCCAGAAACTTGCTGACCATCTCCCCTTTGCTGTCTGTGATGGCTGGTGGTGTGACGCAAACTCAAGGATGCTCAACCCTCCCACAAGGCAAACAGGTTTAAATATGAGTCCAAACACGCGCAGTTCGTAGATCTTAAAGGGACATTACACTCCACAATGGGCTTCAGTGACTGTGCTCTTTCGGGTTAACACCAACGACAGAGCAGCCATTCCTAGAGCAGAAGGAAAGATTGCCTGAGGGACCTCCCTTTCCTGTCTCGCCTTCCTGAAAGAAATAAAGTGAGTGACCACGTGAGTCATTTTTTGGTTGCAAAGATGTTCGAGAGGGGCTGCATAGAGGGAGTTCTAAGATGAAGGTGCACCATTTGGGGCGGTGGGCGAGGAGGAGGGGGAAAGCAAGGACTCCCCTGTAGGTGCCCCCCAGCCGATTCCGGGCTTGCTTGAGGATGTAGGCCTGCCCTATAGATCCCAACTCTACCCTACTGCGGGGCCCCGTTTCCCGCCCTCCCAAGCTTGCGGTGTTTTGTCCCAGATTTGATTATTCCTCGTGAACATCTGCATTTTTTTGAGATGAATGAAATGACGTATGTGAATAGCAAACAAGCCCGGTTGTTTTAAAGTGCTGCGTTTTTCTTCAGCTTAGAATTTGATCTTGAGTGTATTTAAGCTTTAGAGAGAGATATATATACACGTGGAATACTTAAGGACATATCTAAATAGACAGTGTTGAGCTAAAAGGACTCATTTGTTATAAGGCAGCTTCTTAATGTTTTTTATTTCGTCCTTTGGTTCAGCCCACCTGCCAGGGAATGATGATGTATCTCGAAGGGGAGAGCTTCCTGGTGATGGAGATGGGTGATATGAGGTATCATAGCACATATTTTGTGGTGTGGGGTCACATGAAGTATCTAGGCTTTTCACGCAGTATGAGCAAAAACGTGGCCCTTCCTTCATGCTTTTTAAAGTAGCCTGACAAAATGTTTAGCAACTGAAACTTTTCCAGAAACTGATGCAAACTGGTGGGAACAACTTCCTCCTCTCTCTTCCTGCATGCCAGGTGTAAGAGCCCTGCTAAATCACCCTGCTATCCAATTTCAAGGACAATCAACACAGATTTCCCCCAAAGAATCATGGGAGCTGTAGTTGATTAAGGGTTCTGGAATTGTAGCTTGGTGAGGGGTAAACTGCAATTCCCAGGATTCTTTGGGGGAAGCCATGTGCTTTGCATGTGTGTTGAATGTGCTTTAAATATATGGTGTGACCATACACCTATCATGCCTTCTCTTACTCGCCTTTTCTCTAAAGCAAAAAGCCTCAAATGTCTTGACCTTTCCTCAGAGGGGAGCTGCTCCATCCTCTTAATCATTTTGGTTGCCCTTTTCTGAACCTCTTCTACCTCTACAATATTACTTTTAAGATCACTCAACCAGAACCATACATGGCATTTCAAGTTCAATAGCACCTTCAAATTGTACAATGGCATTATGATATTGGCAGTTTCATTTTATTAATGATCCCTAATATAAAATTCGCCAATTTCATAGCAGTATCGCACTCCATTACCTTCCTTGAGTTCTCCACTATGACTGCAAGGTCTTTTTCCTGGTCAGTTGCCACCACTTCAGATCCCATTACTAGACGCCTTCAGTTGGGTTTTTTTGCTTCAGTGCATCACTTGACACTTAATTCCATTTGCTGTTTAATACTCAAGTCTGCTTGGAGAGATCCTTCTGGAGCTCCTCACAATCCCTATTTTGTTTTTCCCCACTCTGAACAATTTGGTGTCATCTGTAAAATGGGTTATGTCACTGCTGTTCCTTAAGTCCAGGTCATTGAGCAAAAGTTAAAAAGTGCAAGTCCTGATACTGAGATTGGTGGAGCACTGCTTACATCCCTCCATTGGGAAAACTCTCAATTTCTTCCTACTTTCTCCTTCCTGATCTTTAAACAGTTCCTGAACCATAAGAGCATTTTTTCTCTTATCCCATGATTGCTATATTCTTTTTCATGTTTGGTAATTTTGTCTTTAATAATGTTTTACACTAGTTTCCCTGAAACCAGAATTGATATAATTTTTGATTTCATAGAATTATAGAATAGTAGGAAAGGGGCCAAAAGGCCATCGACTCCAACTCTTTGCTCAATGCAGGAATCCACCTTGGCTGTCCAGCTGCCTCTTGAATGTCTCCAATGTTGGAGAGCCCATCACCTCTCTAGGTAATTGGTCCCATTGTTGTACAGCTCTAACAGTTAGGAAGTTTTTCCTAATGTTCAGCCGAATTCTGATGTGGAAGGAATTCTGATTTTTATATTCTCAGAGAAGTCATATCTTGAGTTTATATGGTTTGCAATGGTTGTTAAAATATATTGTTTGAAGTGTTGCTTATAAAAGGGGAAGAATATGCATTTAGATACTCTCCTAACAGTTTGTGAGAAGAGGCTGTGGTTTGCAGTTAGCATGTTTCCTGAGTTCATTGTCAGGGTAACACGGTACTAAAAAGAGGAACTGATACACAAGAATGTTTTCTTAGGAGAAGCTATATATGTTAATTATATATTGAGTTAAGGTTTGAAGTTTATCCTGAGCTGTTTTTGTTTGCCTTGTCCTGTATCTTATGAGATGTCGAAACATGGGTCAGAAAGGCGTAGAAGACTTTCCTCTTTTTTTTGGTATAGACGAAGATAGTTTAAGATGCATGGGCCAAAGCCTGCCCTTGGGGGAGGATACCAGGGTAGGGATTGGCATAAAGGGGTCACAGGGTCCAATGTATGTATGACATATTGATTATTAAAGAAAGCTCTGTATTACTTGGCATTGGCAGAGTGAAGTTCGAGAGAACTTCCTCTCCCACTGGCGCCATTGGCTTATCTGTATTATTGATTTATAAACCTCTGTCCTTTGGAGCACAGTCTTTGGTCTGGAAAGTTTTTCCTTCAACACTGGCTTCCTGTAACCAGAGCCCATCATTCCATGTCCTGTATGTTGGGTTGATTGAGAAGAGATCCTGGTCCTCCTCTGTGTGACAACCTTTCAAGTACAGTACATTTTCCACTTCAGTCTTCTCAAGGCTAAACATGCCCAGTTCTTTCAGTCTCTCCTCATAGGACTTTGTTTCCAGTCCCCTGATCATCCTCGTTGCCCTCCTCTGAACCTGTTCCAGTTTGTCTGCATCCTTCTTAATGTGCGGTATCCAGAATTTGAAGCAATACTCAAGATGAGGCCTATCCAGTGCCAGACAGAGGGAAACTAGGACTTCACGCGATCTAGATGCTATGTTTCTTTTAATGCAGCCTAAAAAACATTTGCCTTTTTTGTAACCACATCGCACTTTTTTGGCTCATATTCAGCCTGTGATCAACAACAACAAGATCCTTCACGCATGTAGTATTGCTGTGCTGAGTATCCCCCATCTTATAACTGTGCACTTGGTTTCTTTTTTCCCAGGTGTAGAACTTTGCAATTATCTCTGTTAAATTCCATTCTGTTGTTTTCAGCCCAATGCCCCGGCCTATCAAGATCCCTTTGAATTTTGTTTCTGTTCTCCAGGGTATTAGCTATCTCTCCCAATTTTGTATCATCTGAAAATTTGATAAGCGTTCCCTGCACCTTCTCATCCAAATCATTAATAAAAGTGTTGAAAAGCACTGGGCCAAGGACCAAGCCCTGCAATATCCCACTTGTTACCTCCTCCCAGTTTGAGAAAGAACCATTGATAAGCACTCTTTTAGTACGATTCCATAGCCAAGTGTGGATCCACCTGATAGTTGTTCCATCCAGCCCACGTGATTTAAATTGCTTCTCTGAATGACTCAAATTTAATGATTTAAATCACAGTTTAAATCATTCATGAGGAAGATTATATTTAGTCATCACTTTTTAGTAGAAGTACATTTTTTAGTTTAATCTTAATACATATTCACAGATGTAGGTTTCATTAGAAGGGAGGTAGATAACCAATTATTCTGAATTCTTTTCAGAGTAATTTTAATGAAAAATGGAATGATAATTTGGTCATTTTAGTACTAAAGCAGAATGAACTTGTGAAGTCATTCAGGAGATGAACCAGCTCTAACTGTTCAATTAATTAAATAATAATAAATCAATAAATAATTGTGATATGTTTGTCACGATGTGCCAGAATCACCACCACCAAACAGGCTTTTAAATTATACTAATAAGACTGTTTATTCTCCAGGTTAGTTTTCTTCTTCAACCAACAACAACAGTAACAAAACACACACCTGGATTTTTGAATGGCTAACTATTTCAGTTTTTCTATAAATGGAAAGTTCTTTAAAAACAAAAATGTAGGCACTTTAAACCAGGTCAGCTTGAGAAACCTAAAATTCTTGGTTGTTACAGTTAACACAGTCTTCTTCTTTAGCTGTTTATTTATGTCTGTCTGTCTGTCTTGTTCATTGTCTGGAAAAGAAATACAAGCTTTCCTGCTTTTTCATTTCCCAATTTATTTCTAAATATGGAATGAATTAATCCAAAGGAAGAAAAAATTCACTCTACACCTGCAGAAGTGGCTACTGCTGTTAAGAGCTGTCTTACCACTTTCCTTGTTCAGATCAACTCCATTTCCCCTATTCTCTGTTCACTGACCTTCTCTATCTTTGCAATTAGTGAGAGGCAAGGTCTTCAGAGAGAGAGAAAGCTTGCATTTCATGTACACCACCTGCAGAACAGGATTGATCAAGTTATCTCCCATCTCTATAAACTGCTATTAACAGACTGATAGAATTTAATTAGAAGTTGTATAATAAGTGTTCATGATAATATATTTGACCTAGGCTCCTTTTTTTAACTAATTGTTTTAAGAAAACTTTGAAATCCAATTTAAATTAAAAAAAAATTAAAGTCATTGATTTTTATCCACCCTACCTGAAACAGATTTTAAGCTAATCGGCCTTTACTTTCTTCCATGGCGCGAAGATCCTCCATGGTGCAGAGTGGTAAGCGGTGGTAATGCAGCCTAAGCTCTGCTTACGGCCGGAGATCGATTCCAACGGAAGGAGGAAGTCGAATCTCCAGTAAAACCTACCCGTTTTATGAACCTACCCGTTCACTTCGTTCAATATCCAAGGCCCTCCTCCGGGTACCAACTCATCAGGATGCCCGGAGGATTGTTATTAGATCTAGGGCCTTTTCTGTGGTGGCCCCCGAACTGTGGAACAGCCTACCTGTGGAGATACGCCTGGCGCCTTCAGTACTTTCTTTTAGGCGCCAGGTTAAGACCTGGCTATACTCCCAGGCATTTTAATGTTCAATGTGTTTCATTTAATTTTTTTTTTCGTTTAACTTGTTGCTGATTTTATTGTAATTTTATTGTAATATTGTATTTTAATCTTGTTTTGTTCACCGCCCAGAGAGCTATTCGCTATGGGCAGTTTAAAAATTAAATAAATAAATAAAAGGGGTCGAGGTCCACTCAGCCTTCCATCCATCCATGGTCGGTAAAATGAGTACCTGGCATATGCTGGGGGGTAAAGAAAGGCCGGGGAAGGAACTGGCAATCCCACCCCATATATACAGTCTGCCTAGTAAACATTGCAAGACGTCACCCTAAGAGTTTGAAACGACTTGCACTACAAGTGCGGGGACACCTTTACCTTTTTTCCAGGCTACCTTCTGGATCCCCTTTTTGTTTCATGCAATACATTGGCCAATCCTCAGATGTCGAAGTCGATCATATATGTACATATTTTTAGTAGACAATCAGCAATTTCACATTTGAGTTTTTTAAGACCTCTCGGGTAGATGCTGTCTGGACCTGAGATGAACACTGAAGGAAATAGCCCCTCTTGCCACTTCTCTTTTCAGATTGTGAGTTGAGGGCAGATGATGTCCACACATTGGGTGGGATCATTTATGAGGAATGCAATTGTTTTCTTGTTCCAGGGACCGGTGACCTTCCAGGAGGTGTCCTTGCATTTCACCGAGGAAAGGTTCCTGTTGGATCCTGGCCAGAGACCTGTGTACAAGGAGGTTAGGCAGGAGATTTATGAGATGGCGACCTCTCTGGGTAAGGATCCCTTTGTCCTCAATAGCTTTGGAAGGTATGAATGCATGTTGGTTTTACAAATGAGATCGTAAGGTTGCTGCTGGTGGACTTACCTTGGGCATGAAAACATAAGAAGCTACCTGCTGGATCAAATGAAAGGCCCTTGTGGCCCGTGTGGCAGGGAGGAATAGGGACAAGGTAGTAAGTAGTTTGGGGCTGTGTGGGCACACCGGGGGGGGAGGGGAGTACCGAATTGGCTCCACCAGTGCGCAGGCAGAGCCCCAATTCTCCATTGCCTTCCCCCTGTCCCTTATGATAGGTGGTAGCGACACCACTGCTGGGGAGGCTTGAGGAACAGCACCCCTCCCAGTTGGCCGCTCCTGGGTAAAGCAATGGGTTAACTGATTAAGGAAGATTTGTGTTGATTTCGGTTCCAAAAAGGCCATTTGAGTTTGAAATGTAATCTCAGCTCCAGGCTGGAAGGAGATGGAAGAGAAGAACTTTTTGTCCAGCGTTTCACAAAAGGAGAGATCAGCAGGAAGATGCTCAGGTGTGCTTGGACTACTCTGTGTCTGGGAATTGAGACTAAATGGTAGAATAAGAAGTGTTCCCCCATCAGCATTCCCTAGCACAGGGGTTCTCAAACTTTCCTCTCCCCAGGGCTCACTTGAGACACCTGAAAATTACTGAAGACCTTGGTCCAGTCACTCCTCTCAGCCTCAGAGGGAGGCAATGGTAAACCACCTCTGAATTCCGCTTACCATGAAAACCCTATTCATAGGGTCGCCATACGTCGGGATTGACTTGAAGGCAGACCATTTCATTTCATTTTCAAGCTCATGACACAGGGCAACCTCTCGGTCTAACACATTTATGGGCTTCCTTCTGATCTTCATCAGCCAAATCTTGTTAACATTTTGGGAATGAATTGCTTAATATTCAAGCTTCAAGCCTCTTCAGCAGACACAGGTTTCACATACACACATTCAAGTCTTGTGAATTAGGATCTATAGAAATTGGCAATAGCGTGTATTGGCAGATTTACCCAGTAACTTACACTCACACAAGTGTTAAAGTGGGGTTATTTATTCAGTACACACACAGAGAATCAAAATATACACGTTTATCACTTCAGTGGGGAAGCTCAGCAACAGGACGTAACTATTAATTTCAGTGGAGATAGCTCAGTAACAATATGCAATTCTTCGGTGTGAGGGAATCAGCTAAATAGTCATAATGATAAATAAACTAACACACACACAAAGGAGTAAGCACACAAGGCATAAGAGGAGATGGAGGGGCGTTGAGTTCAGCACAACTGAGGAAAGCTTACTGGCCTGCCATTTCTCTCTCGGCTCATGTTACCTGAAATGAAACTCCAGCATTGATTTGATCAAGGAAGTGTCATTCCTAGTCTGAGTTGTATGGTCGGGGTGACAGGTGGTGGTATTCACCCTTCAGGTATTTTGATTAGCTCTAGATTTCAACAATGGGCTCCTTTCCTGAGGGTGAAACTATTACAACTATTTTTCAGTTGCATAGATTAGATTGCCAAAGTTCGTGTCCTGTGAATATGACTGGCATCATCATCATCTTAGTTGAGATGACAAAGTCAACTGTTCCAGCAACTTTTTCCGTCAGGTCTCAAGCAGCCTCTTTGAAAAAAGAACCAAACTGAAGCCATTTTAAAAATCATACAGGCCAAGTTAGGGTGGAGTGTCTCCCAGGTTTATAAGCTAGTAGCCAGCCTGCCAACACTTTGCTCTCCACTTTCACCCCAGCTTTTTCTGGCCTCTGCCTCACACCTCCCTCATCAACCAACATTCCCAACTTTCTAAATTGGCTGTTAATGGCCTATCCTTTGCTCTCTAGAACCTCCAGCCAATCAGATACTGTTGTTACTGAGACCAATCAGAATGAATTAACCCCACCTATAACTATTAAAAGCGACTCTGGCTTTCTCTGTCTTCACAGTTTGTCACTAGGCAGCTACTGCTAAAACAGGTCTGCAGCATAGGGTTCAGACACACATACCAGTGCGTTTCCACCTCTGCTTTCTGAAAACAGACACACACTACTCATCAAATTCCTCTCCTTTTCACTCTAAAAATTTGTCAGATCAGGTTGAATGCTTTTTTCCCCCAATTCAGCCTCAGATAGATTTTTCCACTGATTGGTAAATCATTGGTATGGCCAATGGCAATGCTTTGCTGGAGGCTCAGGGAGAGACAGTGATTGGCCCAACACTTTGTGCGTATAGTCTTGAGGTGTCTGAAATCAGCAGTGGGGAAGGGAGATGTGTCCAGCTGAAGGCAGAGTTGCTTCAAGATGCAGCCAGAAAAACCATTCTCACTGCTTTTGATGCCACTAGTGTGCCCACAGCCATAATAACAATAGCAGACCTTGAACTTTGACAATTACACTCTGACATGAAGAGGACCCAGAAATGTTTTTTTCAAAATAGAAATCATAAACAGGCAGGTATATGCACAGAATTTCTCCACGGTGCTTTACCAGCTTTCATTTTTATTCCACCAGGAGGTATTTGGGGGATCAAGGATGAAGAGAAACCATCAGAAGTCCCACTGGAAAGAGCTGAGGATCAGAAGTATGAATGGAAATTGGGAAATCAGGATGGAGCAAACAGACAAATGCAGACACTGGGGGGATGAATCCAGTACTGCTCAAGGTGATAAACATAACATTCAAGGGAGTACGCATCACCTAAAGGAAATAAGAATGTCTCCTAAGTGCAGTAAAATGTTAAGCTACCAAAATGCCTTGATCACAGATAGGAGAAGGCATAAGAGAGGGAGATCAGATAAATATATGGTGCGTGACAGAAGCTTCAGTTACACTGGTGCCCTTTCTTTACATCAAATAAGTCATACAGGGAACAAGCTTTATAAATGCTTGGAGTATGGAAAGAGCTCCAGTCTTAGTAACTCCCTTAAAAAGATAAAGGTGTCCCCACACTTGTAGTGCGAGTCATTTCCGACTCTTAGGGTGACGTCTTCCGACGTTTACTAGGCAGACCGTATATATGAGGTGGGATTGCCAGTTCCTTCCCCGGACTTTCTTTACCCCCCAGCATATGCCGGGTACTCCTTTTACCAACCATGGATGGATGGAAGGCTGAGTGGACCTTGACCCCTTTTACCGGAGATTCGACTTCCTCCTTCTGTTGGAATCGAACTCCGGCCGTGAGCAGACCTTCAGCAGCGTTACCGCCGCTTACCACTCTGTGCCACGGACATGAAAGAAATGATAAAGGGAACAACCCTTATAATTGCTTGGAGTGTGGAAAGAGCTTCAGTCAGAGTAGCCACCTTACTTCACATCAAAAATTTCATACAGGGCACAAACCATATGGATGCTTTGAGTGTGGAAAGAGCTTCAGTCAGAATGGCCACCTTACTAGACATCAACAAACTCATACCGGGGACAAACCATATGAATGCTTGGAGTGAATACAGCTGTGGAAGAGCTCTGATCCAAAACCAGAAAGGAATCTCTTGGTCTCAAGGTTTTGCACCGAGACCCAGAATCTCTCCCTGGTTCTGTCCCTGCAGTCCCTCGATGTGTTCCTTGAGAGCGTAGTACACGTGTTGGAGCTCCAGTCACCCTCAGCCCCCTTCTCCTAGATTCAAGCCTCATTTTTTTAAAAGACTCTTTCTCTGTCCCCCTCCTGCCAAGGAGGGGTCTGGGAATCTGGTGATTTTGTGTGAATGTGCATATTTCTCACTGACCCTGAGAAAACTCAGGCTACTTCCAATACTTAGAACAATGGGATTATTCTGTTAGACTTGAGGGAACTCTGCCAAGGAAGAGATAACATTTATTCAGTAGCTCTTAATTAATTTTGTGTCTTAACGGCTGTCCTTGTTGTTCTTCACACAACACCTCTGGAACGCATAATGAGTCACATAAGAAGGGGTGTGGGTTGGAAATTGTAGTTTAGCTGGCTCCAGGGGCTTGCCTTATAGTAACATGAGTATCTAATATAGCATCTATCTAACAAAGCTCTTTCCACTCTCTGGGCATTTCATCGTTTCTCCTCTTTAAGGATCCTTTGATGTGAAGGAAGAATGACACTGCAAGATACACTGAATGAAACATTTCCCACACTCTGGACAGCTACATGGTTTCCCCCCACTGTGATATTTTTAATGTGTAGCAAGGGTATGATCCAGACATTAATATTGCTTCTTCCATGTATGGGTCCATTGATGCACAGAAAGGCTACAACTCTTCTTAAAGCTTTTTCCACATTCAAAGCTTTTATATGGCTGCTTCCCTGTATGGATAATTTGAAGTGCCTGAAGATGGCCATCCAGAATGAAACAATCATTTATAAGGCTTCTCCCCTGTATGACACCTTTGATGCGAATTAAGGTTGCCACTCCGACTGAAGCTCTTTCCACACGCCCAGCATTTATAAGGCTTGTCCCCTGTATGAGTTGTTTGATGCAAAGTGGGATTGCCACTGCACCTGAAGCTCTTTCCGCACTCCAAGCACTGATAAGGTTTGTCCCCTGTATGAATCCTTAGTGAAATTGCCACTCCAACTGAAGCTCTTTCCACACTCCAAGCATTTATAAGGTTTGTCCCCTCTATGAATTCTTTCATGTCTAATAAGATTGCCACTCAGATTGAAGCTCTTTCCACACTCCAATCATTTCTAGGAGTTTTCCCTGTGTGGATTCTTTGATGTGATGTAATGGAGTTTCTGTGACTGAAGCTCTTTCCAGGTTCCAAGCATTCATACGGTTTTTCCCGTGTGTGGATTCTATGATGTGATGTAATGGAGTTTCTGTGACTGAAGCTCTTTCCGCACTCGAAGCATTGATAAGGTTTTTCCCCTGTATTAGTTCTTTGATGTCTTGTAAGGGTGCCACTGTGACTGAAACCCTTTCCACACTCAAAGCATTTATAAGGCTTCTCCCCTGTATGAGTTCTTTGAGCAAAGTAAGGGTGCCACTGCATGTGAAGCTCTTTCCACACTGCAAGCATTCATAAGGGTTGTCCACTGAATGAAATTTGTGATGTGAAGTAAGGTGGTCATGACGACTGAAGCTCTTTCCACACTCCAAGCATTTATAAGGCTTGTTCCCTGTATGAGTTCTTTGATGACTAGTAAGGGCACCACTTTCACTGAAGCTCCTTCCACACTCCAAGCATTCCTATGGTTTGTGCCCTGTATGAAATTTTTAATGTGAAGTAAGGTTGCCATTCTGACTGAAGCACTTTCCACACTCCAAGCATTTATAAGGTTTTTCCCCTGTGTGAGCTCTTTGACGTCTAGTAAGGGTGCCACTCACTGAAACTCTTTCCACACTCAACTCATTTAATAGGCTTCTCCCCTGTATGAATTCTTTGATGCAAATAAGTTTGTCCGTCACTGAAACTCTTTCCACACTCAAAACATTTATAAGACTTCTCCCCGGTATGAGTTCTTTGATGCCCAATAAGGGTGCCACTCTGACTGACACTCTTTGCACACTCCAAGAATTTATAAGGTTTGTCCTCTGTATGAGTTTTTTGATGTGAAGTCAGGCTGCCACTGCATCTGAAGCTCTTTCCACATTCCAGTCATTTATAAGGTTTGTCCCCTGTATGCGTTTGTTGATGTCTAGTAAGGGTTCCACTCAGACTGAAGCTCTTTCCACACTCCAAGCATTTATAAGGTTTTCCCCCTGTGTGATTTCTTTGATGTGACATAATGGAGTTTCTGTGACTGAAGCTCTTTCCACACTCCAAACATTCATATGGTTTGTCCCCTGTATGAGTTCTTTGATGTGAAGTAAGGTGGCTACTCAGACCGAAGCTCTTTCCACACTCCAAGCATTTATAAGGTTTGTCCGCTGTATGAGTTCTTGGATGTCTGGTAAGGGTGCCACTGTCACTGAAAGTCTTTCCACACTCAAAGCATTTAAAAGGCTTGTCCCCTGTATGAGTTCTTTGATGTCTATTAAGGGTGCCACTCTCAATGAAACTCTTTCCACACTCAACGCATTTAATAGGGTTCTCCCCTGTATGAATTTTTTGATGCAAAGTAAGTTTGCCCCTGTCACTGAAACTCTTTCCACACTCAAAACATTTATAAGGCTTCTCCCCTGTATGAGTTCGTTGGTGCCTAGTAAGGCCGTCATTCAGACTGAAGCTCTTTCCACACTCCAAGCGTTTATAAAGTTTGTCCCCTGAATGAGCTCTTTGATGTGAAGTAAGGCTGCCACTGCATCTGAAGTTGTTTCCACACCGCAAGTATTTATAAGGTTTTTCCCGTGTGATTTCTTCGATGTGACATAATGGAGTTTCTGTGACTGAAGCTCTTTCCACATTCCAAGCATTTATAAGGTTTGTCCCCTGTATGAGTTTGTTGATGTCTACTAAGGGTTACCCTTACACTACACTCAACATCAAAGGCCCTCCGGGTGCCTCCTCCGAGGGAAGCTCAGAGGATGGCAACAAGGGAGAGGGCCTTCTCAGTGGTGGCCCTCAAATTATGGAATGATGTTTGTGACGAGGTGCGCCTGGCACCAACACTGTTATCTTTTCAGTGCCAGGTCAAGACTTTCCTCTTCTCCCAGGTATTTTAGCATGTGTTTTAAATTGTTTTAAACTTTTAAATTGTGTTTTAAATTGTTTTTTAAAAATGTGTTTTAGATTTGTATATCTGTTTTTAATGTTTTTAGTTACTGTAAGATGCCCAGAGAGCTTCGGCTATGGGGCGGTATATAAATACAATCAATCAATCAATCAATCAATCAATCAATCAATCAATCAATCAATCAATCAATCAATCAATCAATCAATCAATCAATAAATAAATAGAGTGAGTGAGTGAGTGAGTGAGTGAGTGAGTGAGTGAGTGAGTGAGTGAGTGAGTGAGTGAGTGAGTGAGTGAGTGAGTGAGTGAGTGAGTGAGTGAGTGAGTGAGTGAGTGAGTGAGTGAGTGAGTGAGTGAGTGAGTGAGTGAGTGAGTGAGTGAGTGAGTGAGTGAGTGAGTGAGTGAGTGAGTGAGTGAGTGAGTGAGTGCATGCATGCATGCATGCATGCAACTGGAGTGTATAGCACAGGTCAGGAAAAGTCCCACCGGAGCCACGAGGATTCCAATCGTGGTTAACAAGCAGAGTCAAAGAAACTGTTAGAGGCAAGATGGCTTCCTTCAAAAAATGGAAGCCTTGTCCGAATGAGCAAAATAGAAAGGAACACAATTCCTATGGCAAAAGACATGGAAGAAGATAAAACAATTTGAGGAGCACATTGCTAAAAACCAACAGCAAGAAATTATTTAAATACTTTTAAAGCAAGAGACCATCTAGGGAGGCAGTTGAATTGAAGGTGTGGGAAAGCAGGATAAGGAGATGTCAGAGAAGTTAAATGAACTCTTTGCATCTGTTTTCACAGTACCAGATATAGGGCAGATCCCTGTGCCTGAAATAACTTGTAGGAAGGGAGTCGAGGAACTGAGGCAAATAGTTGTGACAAGAGATGAAGTTCTCGACTTTACAGACAAAATAAAAACTGACAAATCATCAGGTCTGGATGGTGTCTAAAGGTATAATACAATTACAAATCCATGGTGTGGCTGCATTTGGAGTACTGTGTACAATTCTGGTCAGCTCCCCTCATAAAGGACATTGTAGTGTTTGAAAAGGTTCAAGAAAGGGCAGACACAATGACCAATGGGATGGAGCGACTCCCGTATAAGGAACGTTTGCAGCATTTGGGGGCTGTTTAATTTAGAGGAAAAGTGAGTAAGAGGTGACACGATAGAAGTGCCTAATATTAGGCATGGCATGACGAAAGTGGACAGAGAAAAGCTTTTCTCCCTCTGATGTTGTGGACATCCAAGGAAGCTGAAGGTTGGAAGATTCAGGACAGACACGAGAAAGTACTTCTTCACAGTGCATAGTAAAACTGGCATTTGCTCCCACAAGAGGCAGTGATGGCCACCAACCTGGATGGCTTTAAAAGAGGATTACACAAATTCACAGAGGACAAGGCAGTGGCTACTAGCCATGACGGCTATGCTCCTCCTCCACAGTCGGCGGTATGATTCCGAATACCAGTGAGTGGAAACCCTAGAGGGAAAGTTCTCTTATGCTCAGGTCCTGCTTACAGTCTTCTCATAGGTATCTTGTTGGCCACTCTAAGGACAGGATGCTGGATTAGGTGGGGCGCTGGTCTGATCCAGCAGGAGCCTGCATTTAACTGGTTCATTTGAATCCCTGCTTGGATCTGTGCACCACTCTACTTTCTGAGAGAGAGAAGGGGGAGGCTCTGAGTGTCATGGGTGGGGGTGGGGGATCTGGATTGCCACTATTTCTGTATCTTGAATATTAGTTGTTGTTGTTTTTAAAGTAGATAAATAAAAGGATCCCTTGACTGGGAATCAAGCCCAGGCTATGGCAGTGGGAGCACCAAATCCTAACTACCGGACCACTAGAGAGACAGTCAAGAGAGGAGTCACTTCACCCATGATTTTCAGCAAATCGCTCAATGCAACTCACAGAAAGTAGGCAGAGGTGGAAGTCGGCACATTCTCCATTTAGCAAAAGGATTCCCTGACCAGGAATCGAACCCAGGCCATAGTGGTGAAAGCACACATCCTGGCCACCAGGAACAAATAAAGCTCTCCCCTGCCACCCTCTTCTTTCACGTGATGGACCTCTTACCTGCAGTGGTGCAAAAGGGACCCCCCTTTTAAATATATAAAAAGGTATTGCCCAGCATTCCTTGCACACATGGGCACATCTGGGACTCAAACTTACGACCTCTCACAAGTAATAATCGTGTCCTTAGATCAGGTGTAGCCAATGTAATGCCCTCCAGATCTTAATGCTGGCTGAGGTTGATGGGAGTTGGAGTCTAATAGTACCTGGAGGGCACTAGGTTGGGGAAGGGTGCCCTAGATCAATACACAGAACTTTTCCTTCATCCTCTGTGGTAGCCACTCACAGCTCAGCTATTTTGAAACTCGTAGCAAAACCAGGACAATATCCAACTTCTCTGAGGTTGGAATGTAGGAAGTTCAGATGATGAATCTGAGGTGCTTCCTATTGCTCTAAGGAGGCTGCTGGGGAGGTTGGTCCGTTGGAGCAGATGGGGCGCTAAAGCAGAGATGAGGAGCCTCTGTGGCTCTCCAGGTGTTGCTTGGACTACAACTCCCATCATTGCTGGGCATTGGCTTTGCTGGCTGGGACTGAGGAGTCCTCAGGCCGCTGGTTCCACTCCACCTCGAAGGAAAGCTCAGGTCCCTCTTCTCGGCTTTCCACTGGGGCCTCTGGCTGGCCACTGTGAGAACAGGATACCGAAGCAGATGGGCCACTGGTCTGATCCAGCAGGCTGCTTGGTGGCAAGAGTCCTGCACAGCGAGAGGAGCATTCTCCTCGGCAGTGCCTGTCAACGCAAGGAAACTTGGCATAATGGTCAGGACGCTTTGCCAAGCCCCAGGAATGAACTAGGGAGTGGACCGTTACATCTTCAGCCTACCGTGCTCTCAGCAGAGGTACTTTGACTTGGCAAGGTAGTGGGGGGGGAGCACTACTCACGTTTCCCCCACAACAAGGCTCCAAAGTTGCAAGAAGCCATGTCAGCCGCTCACCACATGAGAAAAGGGGCATGTTTCTGCCTGGGGATCTTGCTCTTTCTCATAACACTAGTACTCGGGGCTATCCAATGAAGCCGAATGTCGGAAGATTCAGGCCAGACAAAAGAGAGTACTCTTTCATGCAGCACTTAGTTGAACTATGGCATTCGCTCCCCCAAGAGGCAGCCTGCCTCTGAACACCAGTTGCTAGGCTGGAAACAGACTGACAAAACGATATACCAGTGCAACAACAGAAAGCGGCTAGCATGTAAAACCAGAGGAACAAAGGAGGGAAAACCAAAATGCTAGAAAAATATATGTAAATTTATTTGTAATCCAAGCCCAACTCGTTTCAAGTCTTACTCAGGAGAGAGATGTCATGGATTCTGGATTTAAAAACGATGACCCCTAGTGGCCTCAATGAGGAGTTAGAATTTCTTCCTCTTTTATGAAATTCAGAAGTCCAGGTTCCCTTACATGCACTGCACCTTCAGGTGTTTGTGATCAAGTAATTTTTAAGTGGTATTATCAGGATCATGTTCTTCGGTATATATATATGTACAGGCCTAACTAACTCTTTTCTAAGGCGTCTGCATTGGTGAAAGCAGTTTGCTTATTGGAAGATACTTCTTGCCAGCCTTTATTGTAAGGGAAAAGATTGTTTATAGATAGATTCTCTCTCTATATAGATAGATTTTATATGTATGATTTATTTATTTATTTATTTGATTTTATATATTCATGGAAGTAAATTTGTCCCTGCCCTTTTACCTACAGCCCCTGATGAAGGCCTAGATATACACAGGCTGAAACACGTTGGGCTTGGATTACAAATAAATTTATATATATTTTTCTAGCATCTTGGTTTTTCCTCCTTTATACCTCACACAAGGCCAGTGGTTCCCAACCTGGCGGCCATGACCCCAGGGGGGCCATGAAGTAATCCAGTAGAGGCCATGAACAGTAAAAAAATGAGTAATTTATTGTTTAAAAAGTCACTTTGTGCCAAACTTTATAACGGTACTGACCCCCATTTTCATCTGGCAAAAGTCCTGGAACTGGCAGACTTCTGCTCCACAAGCAGTTGCTCTCAGCCAGGGAACCAGGCAGGAGGCTCTTAAACCTGAGCCACTTTAAAATGCCACAGATACCGAAGGAACCCAGTGAACAGCCTGCCAGTTTTCTTTCAGATTTCTGCCCAGGAAGAAAAAGGTGCTCATAATCTACCCTTATGGTGTTTAGAGGCATCATGTAATGTGATCTGGGTTCGCGTCCTAGCTGATGCACAACTTCCCTCTGCCTTTTACCTCCTGGGAGAGAGAAACAGCACAGACAGCTCAAAGCTCCATTCAGTGGGGGAAAGGGCCAATGAGGGTGGGACTTGAACCCACACGTGCACATCAAAATGGATTAACAGCCCATCACCTTCACCACAGCTCCCTGATGACGAGGTGTGCTCATGGGCGGGCTCAAACCACCATCCTTATGGTTAACACCCAGACCCGCTGACCAATTGCGCCACAGAGACCTGGACCAAACCACCTCTCACCTTCCTGCTATGCTCGCCTGGATTCTCAGAACAGTGAGAAGGTTCTGGCCCCCAACGTTTATCAAGTTTTATTTTCCTTTCCAAAGAGGTCCCTGGAGAGAGGCAGCCACTACTCAAGTAATGCTGTTACCTTCAAGAGCCCAAACTCACTCACTCCTCCTGTGCACCAGACTCAAAAACTGAACTATTCTATTTTTTTCACACCAAGACAATTTCTCTTTAACTCTCCTAGTCTAAAAAGAGGCTCCTTCTAGGAAGGTCCTGCTCTGTACAGTGTTAGAGCTATTAAGGGATGGAGGACATAAAGTAAGGTTCAGCATGCTGGGTTATGGGCTTTCCATAGTTTTGGTTGCATAGGCTTGGGGTGTCTAATCTAGTGAACAGACAAATCTGGGACTTGGGTCCAACACTCTGTTCCTGAAAGCCATCCAGTCCCATGGTAGTGGTGAAGCTGCAGGAACTGACCACAGGATGGGCACCAAATCATATCCATATTGCCTAAATAATGTTTCTTAAAAACATAACATCCAAGCAAATGGTAGAGAGTTCTCCATGAGATGTAGAGTTACCAGGTCTCCGGTTTTTGGCCGGAGTTTCTGGTTTTTTGGGGGGCCCTCTGGCTCTCCGGCTAGCATGCCTTAATCTCCAGACTCTCAGCTTCAATTTAAAAAACAAATTAAGTTTCTAGGTAGTCTGGTTCCCGAGATATACACCAAAACGTCAGCCACCGCCCCCATGACTGTTTAATCTATTTAACTGATACGACACTGAAGTTGGTTCCTAGTTCCCAGTTCCTTATTTGCTTGAAAGTTCAAAACACTAAAAGAGTTGACAACTACAGCAACTTCAAACCAAACTTAATATGTCTCTGAACTGCAAAATATATGTTGGGGTACCCTGTATAATATATCACTGTGATTGGGGGACTCTCCCCGTCAAGAATAACAATACATTTATGCAATCAAAATAATCAGGCTTCTGATATTATCATAAATACATAATGATGTCATAAAATCATAAAAAAATAAGTAACTCGGGGTGCCCACCCCAAACTCTGCTCTAGGACAGGACGAATCATATACCCCAGGAAAGGGGAGGGTGTCCTCTATGAGATGCCACTGCGTCCCACCTGGCCCAGAGCTTCTGCTAGGCACAGGGCACAGCGGAGTGCATCTATGCACAATCAAAGCAGACCAAAACATGCAGGAAAAAATAAGTAACTGGGGGTGCCCACCCCAAAATCTGCTCTGGGACAGGACAAATCATATACCCTAGGAAAGGGGAGGGTGTCCTCTATGAGATGCCACTGTGTCCCGCCTGGCCCAGAGCTTCTGCTGGGCGCAGGGCACGAAAGAGAGCATCTATGCAAAATCAAAATGGACAAAAACACGTAGAAAAAAATACGTAACTGGGGGTGCCCACCCCAAAATCTGCTCTGGCCAGGACAAATCATATACCCCAGGAAAGGGGAGGGTGTCCTCTATGAGATGCCAGTGCATCCCGTCCGGCCTAGAGCTTCTGCTGGGCACTGGGCACACACGGGTGCATCAATGCAAAATCAAAATGGACAAACATAGAAAAAAATAAGTAACGGGGGGTACCTGTGATGTCCTTATATGTTAAAAACTGTAAATATAGTAAGTGCGGGTTTATATAGGGATATATGGTAAGTGAATTGAGTAAGAAGGGGGAGTACATGGACTAGAATGCTGGAGAATGTTGGATGATGATTGGCTGAGTGTTTGGAATGGCTGAAGGTATAAATGAGCATTACCTAGCACAGGGGTTCTCAAGCTTTTCTTTCCTCCAGGACTCACTTGAGACACCTGAAAATTACTGAAGCCCACCAGTCATAAAATGGTGGTGCAGGGGCAGAGCCAGTTACAGAATGGTGGCAGGTAGAAGTAGAATATGGCATAATGAACTGGCCATTATTAAAATGTTCAACTAATGCATCTTTGGAAATTGTTGTATTCTTTGCAAAAGCATTTACCTTGTGGCAAGGAGTTCCACAGCCAAACTTTCCTCAAGCTGACATCTTGAGGTATTGCGAGAGTCTCCCCATTTTAGGTAGAATTTGATCATTCAAGGCTCTAAGTGGAGAAGGCTTTTTCTGTTATATTTTCCTCTTCTGACTCCTACATGTTTCTGAAAGTATCTTTACGCAGACACAAAGTAACAAGCCATAGGGAGACTAAGGCGAAGTCTCTAGCAGTATTGTTTACAGGGAGTGGCTGGTGGTGCTTTCTAGCAGTGGGATCTTGAGAGATCTGTGCTAGAGCGGAGTGAGAAAAAATAAAAACGACAATCCTGACTGGTGGTGTCCTGAGGTGGTGCCTAGTGAAAGGCGGTAGCCACAAGCAGGTGGGAACCTGACAGGTGGAGCCAAAGGTGGGATCGTCACATGCACCCCCAATTACTTACTTTTCCTGTATGTCTTTTTCTGCTTTGATTTTGTATAGATGCTCTTTTCTGTGCCCTGCACCCAGCAGAAGCTCTGGGCCAGGCGGGATGCAGTGGCATCTCATAGAGGACACCCTCCCTTTTCCTGGGATATATAATTTGTGCTGTCCCAGAGCAGATTTCGGGGTGGGTACTGTGACGTTCCCTCCTTTGGCTCCCCCTGTCAGGTTCCCACCTGCTTGTGGCTACCGCCTTTCACTAGGCACCACCTCAGGACACCACCAGTCAGGATCGTCATTTGGTCCAGGATGCAAACTGAATTCAGCTTTTCACATGCTCAGTGAGCTTTAGCAGACAGTGCCAAAGGATGAAACCCTTTGTTCCCCCTCAATGATATGTTTTGCATTTGTTTGTGATATGTCTTTGTTTACAATCCTCTTCCTGGTTGTTTTGAACTCTCTGGCTCCAGCCTTTATCTCGAGGCTATAGCAGTCGGCAAAATCTGATTTACAAAGGGCAGCGTGCCCCTGGCGATTTCACCCATCTCCCCTTCCTCTCCTCCTCCCCTTGTTATGACCTTTTTGCCACTGTGTGGTTTCTTTCTGCTTTATGGAGTCCACCCCCCTGACCTGTAGTCCCTCCTCGAGGGTATATAATCTGAACCCCTTTCAATAAATGGGGCTCCCATTTCTGGAAGGCACCTTGCTGGACAGGTTTGGGTCCCCTTTGTCAAAGGTTCTTTGTGTCGTTATTTCCTGGGTCTCTAGCAGTGGGTTCAAGTGACTCAGCTCCACACTCTTCCTGGGGTGAATGTGAGGTGAGTAAGGTTAAGAGGACAGCTCAGAATTTTAGTTTTGGCCTAACAACCCCATGAAAGGGGAGGGTGTCCTCTATGAGATGCCACTGCGTCCCGCTTGGCCCAGAGCTTCTGCTGGGCGCAGGGCACAGAACAGGGAATCTATACAAAATCAAAGCAGAAAAAGACATACAGGAAAAATAAGTAATTGGGGGTGCCCACCCCAAAATCTGCTCTGGGCCAGGACAAATCATACACCCCATGAAAGGGGAGGGTGTCCTCTATGAGATGCCACTGTGCCCCGCCTGGCCCAGAGCTTCTGCTGGGCACAGGGGAAGGATGAGGGCATCTATGCAGACAGAAAGGGTAGAGAATCTTCTTACTCTTACTCCTTTCTCAGACCTCTTTCTGAAGTGAAGGGTCAAATCTGTAAAGAGGTTTGGAGGAGCCACATTAAAAGATAAGGGCAGGGCATTCCAGGCAAGGGGTTGCCAACCCTGCTTGGAGATGGATTTCTTTGCAGAGGATCCCTAGTCAAGCTTTACCAACAGCACAATCCAAACTATATCTACTCAGAAGTGTAGGGTTTGGAAATAATACTCGTTTGATATAAAGAAATATCGGTTTATTTCTTGGTGACCTGACCCCAAATCATTCCAGTGGCTAAGCAAATAAAAGCCTGTTTTATCTGGAATTATATTCGCCTTCCTGCTCTTCATGCATATCCATGCCTCCAAGTTCTATATAATGTTGCAAACTGTATTACAATGAGATTCCTAGGCCCTACTTTACGATTGTAGGCCTTGACATCCTTGCTTTTAGAAATGTAAAAGTGTAACTCGAGTGTATTCATTGTTTTAACGGTCCCACTTGCTAACAGGCCTCCCTGGCTTCTATCTGCTCTTTGTTCCTGTAGCTCCAAGCGCTTATCTCAAGGACAGTAGAAAATATGCAAGCCTATGTCTGTTGGAAACTAGATGTTGCTAGTTTTGTTATCCCAAGCACCCCTTTTACCATATCTTAAGGATTACTTTGTCTAGCAGTGTCTTTCTATTACTTTATGACATCTGTTTAATTGCACCCCATTTCTGTAACCATTGGGGAAAGTCTATATAATCTCTTGACTTACAATAAACGGGGTTCCCACTTCTGAAAGGCATCTTGCTGAAAGGTCTTGGGACCCCTTTGCAAAGGTAAACATTGTGTGTGTGATTCTTGGCCTCTGGTATTAGATTAATGCTCTCAACTCCGCACCTTCCCGGGTGCATGTGAGCTGAGTACGTAGTGACAGCTTGCGTTGTTGGGTTTGGACCTAACAGAAGTAAGTCCTGTTGAGTTCTATGGGGGCTTAGTCTCTTAGTAAGTGTGTTTAGAATTGCAGCCTTCAGGGGTATCCATCTTTACTCGTGAGTGCTAACATCTCCACAACACTAGGCACCTTTCTTCCTACCACAGCCCTCTGGTGACTGGCCTGGCCTGAGGGCACTTAAACCCTTCTTGCCAAAAGCAAGTAGGCTAGATTAAATGTTCCCTACCCAGGCTCCATGTTTTAGCTAAGATGTCTAGCTTAATTTCCAGTCAGATATTTTTTTAATTGTACGCTCCAAGCAGCTGTGATTGATGCTTAATGTATTATGCTTAATGACATCACTCGGGCCCACCCCATGACATCACTTGGGCCTGCCCCTAAAATCTCAGGTTTTGGGATGCTTCTGACCTGGCAACCCTAACGAGATGCCACTGTACCCTATGCGACTCTGCCCACTGGTGTGGTTGGCAAGTGGCAAAACAGCAAGGAATATGGTGACTAAAAATCCAGGTGTGTGTGGAGGCTTGCGAGCCAATCACAGGCACACAATCAGATATGAACAACCTGCTTATGAGATGACACCTCCAAGTCGGCATGGCCATATTTGGGAGTTGGAAACATTTGCTGCCAGGTTCACCATTGTTCCTAGTGCGATAAAGGTCAGTGTTAAGGATAAATTAAAATCCCAGATAGTTGTAAAACTATAGTTCACTTGTCCTATCCATACCAGCTTGGGCTTTATGGGAAATAGAACCAAAGTGGCCTTTATTTGACTTTTGGTATAAAATGTCGGTTTATTTCCTGGTGACCTGACCCTTACCTACATTCCAGTGGCTCGCATAATAAAAGCCGGTTTAAGCTGGAAACTTCCCTGCTATGCATTTCTGTATCACATTTGTGCTGATGGCCTTGCTTGTTTGTTACTAATGCACCTTGCATAGACATGTCAAACGCTGTTCCTATGCCCCTCATATCCTTGACTTGTAATACCCCTTTTGATATGTAAGCAAAGTAATATCATGTCTGTCTCCAGCTTAGGGGGTGCCCGGTTGCAGCTGGGCCTCCCCTCAATAGTTGCCTTTGTCTGCTCCTGCATAGTGCTTATCTCAAGGACATGCGAAATATGCAGACATGGAGTCTGAAAGATAGTCTTGATGTTTCCACTTTGTCCTTCCCCCTGTACCCCTTTACCTCCTTTCCTATGCCCCAAAGCTATGACAGTTAGCAATTGTTTCTTTTGTGTTTTATGACGTGAACCCGATATTGTAAACTTCGGGGTAAACCTATATAAACCCTTGAATACCAATAAACGAGGTTCCCATGCTGGCCTGCTTCGGCTTGTAAGTATTGGGTCCCCTTTGCAAAGGTTTTCGTCTCGTGTTACTTGATCTCTGATAGTGGGTTTCATTTGCACTCAGCTCCGCACTCTTCCCGGGTGTAATAAGCGAGTTGGGGTAGACAGGGCGGCTTGCGTGTTGGGTTTGGACCTAACATCAGCTGCCGGAACATAATAGAATCTGTACATGAATTTATATTATTAATAATAATACTAATTATGGGACTGTGGGTGTTGTTTTAATAATGTTTAAATGGTGCTTTTAACCCGAAGACCTCCTGGTAAAATGTGAAGAAAAAGCATTCAAAAGAATCTGCTTTCAGGCTGCCATCTTAACAAAAAAACAAAGGAGAGGAGTTAAGACTTTCTGGGTTTTTATTCAGCACTTTCTGGGTCTTTATTCAACACTTTCTGGGTCTTTATTCAGCACTTCTTCTGATTTGTTTTTAGGCTGGTGACATGATGGCAAATATTCATCCTGATTTGCTTGCAGGACATTTATCTATCTTGAGAGCGCAGTGTGAGAGATGAGCAATAACCTCATTTACTGGAGCAGATTAGGTGGGAAATCTGTTTCTGGACTGAATCACTTCAGACTGCAGGGGGTTTATAGCTGACTTGAATGTTCTTCCATGCAAGTGAACAAGAAAAAGTCCCTGCACAAAGAAATCTAGCAGGTAAAGAAAAGGAGATTTAGCTGAACCTAAACTTTTCCCTGACAGCCTCTTTTCTAATGTGCATGGGATTTTTATTTTTAATATGGAGGAGAGACAGTGTCCAGAAACTTGATGACCACCTCCCCTTACTGTCTGTGATGGCTGGTGGTGTGAAACAAACTCAAGGATGCTCAAGCCTCCCACAAGGCAGACAGGTTTATTCATGAGTCCAAACACACCCATCTGGAGAAAATAGGCTAGACCAAACCAAAGCACTTCATCGTTTAATTATGTTTCCTCCGTACTTGCAAGCGGTTCATAGATCTTAAAGGAACAATGCACCCCACACTCTGAAGGAGCCAAGGCGCTTCAGGGTCTGTACTCTTGAAGGGTTAACACGAACAACAGAGCAGAAAGAAAGATTGCACAAGAGGGACTTCCCATTCCTGTCCGCCTTCCTGAAAGAAATGCAGTGAGTGAGCATGTGAGTCTTTTTTTGTTTGCAAAGATTGGGGGGGCTGTATGGAGGGAGCCCCAAGAGGAAGGTGAACCATTTGGGGCAGTGGGCGGGGAGGAAGGGAACCCCCTGTAGGTGCCCTCCAGCCGATTCCAGGCTTCTTTGAAGATGCAATCCTGCCCTATAGATCTCAACTCTGCCCTACTGCTGGGCCCGTCAGCCTTCTCCCCCCCCCCCCCAAGCTTGCTGTGTTTTGGCCTTGATTTGAACATCTGCATTTTTTGAGATGAATAAAATGACGATTGTGAATAGTAAACAAGTCCAGTTATTTTTAAGTGCTAAATTTTTCTTCTTTAGCTTGGAATTTGGTCTTCAGTATATTTAAGCTTTTGATATATTATACAGCCACCAGAGTGGCTGTATACTATAGCCAGTGTGGATTTTTCACATTCCACAGTGTTAAATTGAAAAGATGCCCCCATGCCATTCTGATGCTTCCCATAAGCTCATTTGAAAACAAACCTTGCAAAACTTAATAGTTCTGAACTCAGAAACGCTTGCTTAACAACCTTCTCAATTTTCATGGCGATAAAACAGTCAGAAAGAATCAAGAGTTCAAAGTCTAAAGAGAGAGAAAAAACCCATACCCCTTTTGGACTTTTTTCTCTGAGAGTTCTCATAATCTGTTGAAATTCATTAAAAATCAGCCATGTTCACAGAGTATCTGTAATCCTGTTACTGACCTTGCCCCATACTCTGACCTTCACCTTATTCAGTTTAAAAGTTTAAAAAAATGCCTGGCTGATTTTTAATTAATTAATTTAAGAAATTTTGCATTGAACTGAATGATAACGCGGGGCATGCTCAGTAAGAACCAACTGTCAGTGTCCTAAAAGCCAGACTCACAGCTGCTGGGCTTGCCTAATCAGGAGACTTTGATTTCACATGAGACAGTCATGGCTTCCCTCAGAGAATCCTGATGAGAGGAGACTCCTATTCCTCTGACAGAGCTCTAGTTGCCAGACTGGTTTAACAGTCAGCCACTCTGATTGAAGGTCTGTGAGGGGAACAGGGTGTCTCCTAGCAACTCTCAGCACCCTTCGCTAACAACATTTCCCAGCAGTGGCGTACCAAGAGAGGTGCGGTGGGTGCGTTCTGTCCCGGGTGCAGGCGATAAGGGGGTGCTCCTCAGAGTGGAAGAATGGGATTTTTACGAATCTCTGCCAAACTTATCATTATTATTATTCATTTCATGATTATTACTGAAAATAATTTTGTTGTATAGAGGAGGGGGGTGTCGTATAGAGGAGGGGGGTGTTAAAAAATAATCTGCTCCGGGTGTCAAATACACTAGGTACGCCACTACTTCCCAGGATTCGAGAGAAGCCATGACTGTCCAAAGTGAAATGAAGGCCTGGTGTGGATGTGGCCAAGGACAGCTTGGTTTAACTTTGGGTGGGAGGCTACATGTGCCTATTGTAGAATATAAAGGTGGGGGAAACCCTGAAAAGCAATGATACTGTTCACAATGTTTTCCTTTTGGAAAAGGAAAGGGGCTTCCCCTCTGCCCAGTGCCCACCCACCCAATCTCCTCCCCTGCCCCTCCTCCTACCCTCCCTGCTCCTCCCCCGGGTCAGTGTTAGACTACGACCTGGGAGATCAGGGTTCGAATCCCCACACAGCCATGAAGCTCACTGGGTGACCTTGGGCCAGTCACTGCCTCTCAGCCTCAGGAAAACAATGGTAAAACCACCTCTGAATACCGTTCACTATAAGTTAGGATTGACTTGTGGCAGTATTTCCATTTTCAAACATGATTGCACAGAAATAAATCCCCACTGAACTCAAAAAGTATGCAACTGATCAAACCCATCCTTTCTTCTCCTCCCTCCTATCCCCTCCCTCTTGCCCCTTCCTTCCCCCTCCAATCCCCTCCTTTCTCCTCCCCACCCCATCTCCCTCCCCATCCTCATGGTCAGTTTTACCTATCTTAAGCATGATTGCACAGGAGTAAATACCATTGAACTCAAAAAGTGTGCAAATGATCAAACCTGCCTTTCCCCTCCTTCCCCTCTTCTTTCCTCTCCCTTCCTCCTCCCCTTCCCTCTTCCTTCTTCCTCCTTCCCTGCCCACTCTAGCTATCCCTCCCTGCCCCGTCAGTTTTACCTATCCTAAGCATGATTGCACGGGAATAAATCCCACTGAACTCAATAAACATGCAAATGATCAAACCTGTCCTCCCCTCCCCCTCCTTCCTGCTCCCCTCCCCCTCCTCCCCTCTGCCCTTCCTCCCCTCCTTCCTCCTCCTCTCCTCCCCATCCCCTGTGGTCAGTTTAACCTATCATAAGCATGATTGCAGGGGAGTAAATCCCACTGAACTCAATAAGCATGCAAATGATCAATCCATTCTCAGCAAGCTTGCACAGGATCCCATTTCTTACCTCCCGGATTAAAAAGCAGAGAAATTCACTAATAGGCAAAAAACCTAGCAGTTTAAGAACGTACCAATAACCCACAGATATTTCTGTGAAACTTTAAAAGGTAGGGAAATTGGGCAGCTATAGTAAATGCACCAGGGGAGCAGAGACCTGACCTCCTCTCTGAGATATTGTACTGCTCTACAAATTGGTCAAAATGCAAACACCATTTGGGTTGGTCTTTCACAGTCCAATCCACTTGATGTGTAGCTTGGAAGAATTTGGGAACATGTGCCTCTGAGTATATGGTGAGTTGTGGCAACACCTGCAATCAGCCCAAATAATAGAAACAAGATATGTGCTGTGCTGATCTTGTTTTAGCAGGGAGGAAGCAACATTATTAAGACAGTTGACATAGTTCAGATAGTCACTTTAAATATGTCTGATTTACTTTGCAATTTTAGTGAAGTTTCCTTTAGAGAATCATTTTTTTTGCTTCTGTTTCTGTGAATATGTGAAGTACAGCAACACTTTGCAAAATTTACACTAAAAAACTCCAAAAACAATTGTGGAATAATGACACTGACTTCTGCAGAATAGTCTCCAGTGAACATCAGGAGTGTCTCATTTGCACAAGATAAAACAGTGGGTGGTGAAATGTTGTTGTTGTTATGTGCCTTCAAGTTGACTACGACTTATGGTGACCCTATGAATCAGCTACCGCCAATAGCAGCTGTCATGAACCACCCTGTTCAGATCTTGTAAGTTCAGGTCTGTGGCTTCCTTTGTGGAATCAATGCATCTCTTGTTTGGCCTTCCTCTTTTTCTACTCCCTTCTGTTTTTCCCAGCATTATTGTCTTTTCTAGTGAATCATGTCTTCTCATCATGTGTCCAAAATATGATAACTTCAGTTTCATCATTTTAGCTTCTAGGGATAGTTCTGGTTTAATTTGTTTTAACTCCCAGTTATTTGTCTTTTTCGCAGTCTGTGGTATGCACAAAGCTGTCCTCCAGATTTTTCTCTTATCCGCTTTTTTCACTGTCCAACTTTCACATCCATACAGAGATGGGAAATACCATGGTCTGAATGATCCTGACTAGTGTTCAGTGATACATCTTTGCATTTGAGGACCTTTTCTAGTTCTCTCATAGCGGCCCTCCCCAGTCCTAGCCTTCTTCTGATTTCTTGACTACTATCTGCATTTTGGTTAATGGCTGTGCCAAGGTATTGATATTCCTTGTGTGGATGGATTTCTGTATCCGGGCGACTTAAAAGACTTCTCTTTACAGCAATCAAATTGCTAAGCTAATGAGCAATATGCAGTGAAGTCTTTGCATAAAGTGCTTGCTTAAAACAACGGTTTTAATGCAGTTTCTGACAGAGAGGAAGTTTGCCTGTCTAAAGTTGAACGAAAGTTATGCTGTTGGAATTAAGGAAGTTGTGGTCAAGTTGAGTGGTTACGCAAAGGTACAGGAAAATTTCACATCACTTTTGGAGGTTGTGTTCGCTTGATGGGTTGAAAGCGATTTCAGTCAGGTTTAGTACTCCTCACTGGTCACAAGCTGGGGCAAAGCATGACCTGAAGATCACCCAGAGGGTTGTGTGAGTTACCATATAAGGTAAAAGAGTGCATTATTGGTTATGGATGTAAAGCAATTACTAAATATATGCATGACATGTAATTATTATATAATGCTATGCATTGATGAGTTTGGCAGAGCTAGCACTTTGGTGCCTGCTCTCCCAATGCATTGGTCTTTTGTCATATCGTTTGTTCAATAAACCTCTGTATTTGGAGCTATGAATTGGTCTTAAAAGATTATGATTCTTCAACACTTGACAAGTTCAGTGTCTTCATTGTCAACTTTAAAGTTGCATAAATATGTTGTCGTTACTTTCGTCTTTTTGACGCTCAGCTGTAGTCCTGCTTTTGTGCTTTCCTCTTTAACTTTCATCAGCATTCGTTTCAAATCATTACTGGTTTCTGCTAGTAGTATGGTATCGTCTGCATATCTTAAATTATTGGTATTTCTCCCTCCAGTTTTCACACCTCCTTCATCTTGGTCCAATCCTGCTTTCCGTATGATGTGTTATGTTAATAGGTTAATAGGTTTCACTCACTCCAAGTATTGTAATGTTGATACATTCCATTTCTTGCTTGACAATTTCTAACTTTCCCTGGTTCATGCTTCTCACATTCCATGTTCCTATTGTGTGCGTCATACAACTCCGGACTCTCCTTTTGCATCTGTGCGCATCAGCCTCTTGGCTTCCTTTTGGCTTTGTCCCAGCTGTGTCATTAGTCACAGCACTACTCATACTTGTCCTTTGTTCTTCCCCAGTAACTCAGTGAGTGCCTTCTAACCTGGGGGTCTCATCTGCCAGCACTATCTCGTGTTGCATTTTGGATACTCTGTTCATAGGGTTTTTGGGGTAAGAGATATTCAGAGGTGGTTTACCATTGACTTCCTCTGAGTTTGGATGCATCTTAGTCTGGTGTCTCAGCTTTGACCATTCCGCCTTGGGTGCCCCACTAAAAGTCTAGCCTCTTGGTATACTGACGGCATTGCTCACAGCTTCTTCACTCTCAAACTCCTTCACCATGTTAACATGTGCATCCTAGAGGGGGAGGTGAAATATATTCTAGCACAATTCTAGGTGTGCTGTATGTTTTTAATTGACTGTGCCCACCTTGCCTTAAATGAAGTGGTTTAAACATAGCAGGCTGAAAACATGCATCTTGGGCAGGCTAAGTTTGTTTTTTCCAACAGAGAGTCATTCCTGAAGTAGCAACATATTGTAATCAGTCTGATTTTACATCAAACTGCAGTTTCAGATTCAACTGTTAATGCATCCAAAATAGAATTAGAACATAACCTCCAATTTGAAACACAAAAGGCTGTCTTCACCATCATATGACACTGAGCAATAAAAAGGCTTTGAAATTAATAAAAATAAATTTGACACAGGTTTCTAGGATGAATAATGAGAGAAATAATATTTTCTATATTAGATTCTCTGTAGAAACAATAGTAACAGAGGAATGAAGCAAAGTAAGAAGAACACCAACAAACATGCAAAAATGCAATTCTCCATCTTTGGAGATGGCAGGTATTGCCACCACTCATCGTATGCTCAAAGGCAGATGTTACAAAATTCTTCCAAGCTACACAGGAAGTGGATTCGACTGTGAAAGACCAACCCAAGTTGTGTTTGCATTTTGACCAATTTGTAGGGCAGTACAATATCTCAGAGAGGAGGTCAGGTCTCCTGCTCCCCTGGTGCATTCACTATAGCTGGCCAATTTCATTGCTTTTTAAAGTTTGAGAGAAATATCTGTGGTGTATAGGTACATCCTTAAACTGCAAGGTTTTTTGCCTATTAGTGAATATACGTGGAATACTTAAGAATATATCTAAGTAGATAATATTGAGCTAAAAGGATGGACTCGTTATAAGGCAGCTTCTTAATGGTTCTTGTGTTGCTCTTTGGTTCAGCCTTGATAGTGTTAGGTCCAAACCCAACACGCGAGTCGTCTCTGTCAACCCCAACTCGCTTACACCCGAGAAAGTGTGGAGTTGAGTGCAAATGAACCCACTATCAGAGATCAAATAAAGACCAGACAATTCCTTTGCAAAGGGGACCCAATACTTACAAGCCGAAGCAGGCCAGCATGGGAACCTCGTTTATTGGTGTCTTAAGGTTTTTATAGGTTCACCCCGAAGTTTACAATATCGGGCTCACGTCATAAAATACAAAAGAAGCATTTGCTAGATATCATAGCCTCAAGGCATGTGTAAGGAGGTAAAGGGGTACCGGGGAAAGGACAAAGTAGAAACATTGAGACTATCTTTCAGACTCTATGTCTGCATACTTCGCATGTCCTTGAGATAAGCATTATGCAGCACTAGACAAAGGCAACTATTGAGGGGAGGCCCAGCTGCAACCGGGCGCCCCATAAGTTGGAAACAGACATGAAATTGCTTTGCTTGCATATCAAAGGTTTTCACAAGTCAAGGTTTGTGAGGCATCGGAACAACTTTTAACATTTCTATGTAAAGGCACATTTGTAACAATAAGCAAGGTTATAGGCATAGATGTGATACAAGAGATACATAATAGGGAAGTTTCCAGCTTAAACCGGCTTTTATTATTCGAACCACTGGAATATAGGTAAGGGTCAGGTCACCAGGAAATAAACCGACATTTTATATCAAAAGTCATCTAAAGGCCACTTTGGTCTTATTTCCCGTGATGCCCAAGCTGGTTCAGATAATGACAAGTGAATTATAGTTTTACAGACAACTGGGGTTCAAATCCAATCCTAACAGTCCCCCCTTTCAGCCCTGAGAGACTAACCAGTCTCTCAGGTAGCTGTATTACCTTGCTTGGGTTGCCAGATCGGTCTCAAAGCCATTTCCATGTAGGTCGGCTGTGGTTTCCGGGAAAATGACAGCGTAAGCCTATTTAAGCAGGCTGAGGCCAATTGCATCAAATTTGGAATACATTGTAAGCAGCAACAAACAGAAATCAGTAGGGCAACTACCATAACAATGTAAAATAAAATTTTGTGCCAGTCTGGCCATGCCGAAAACCAATCAGAAAACCCAGAGAATAAGGAAAAATTTCCAATGCGCTCAACCTCGTGATAGATCTTTCCAATGTCATTGATGTGTTTAATAACATCAGCTTTGCTGTCCGTAATATGGGTACAACATTCGCTCCCTATTAACGAACAGATCCCCCCGTGAGAGCTTAATAAAAAATCCAAGGCGAGCCGGTTTTGCAAAACTACAGTTCTAATTTGTCCCTGCTCATTTGTGAGGTCCGAAAAGGAAATAGCCGAATCATTCATAAAACGTTCAAAAGCTTGGGAAAGTTCTATGAGTTACTGATATGTTTTTGCTGCCCCATACATTGGAAAAAAACCTCTCAATACTGCCTCCCCTGTGCCTCTCTTGTTACGACGGCGCAGGGTCGGCAGGGTGGGGGAAACCCGGAGCCCTGGCACCACCCTCCCCAAAGTACAGGTCCAAGGGCCCGATGTTGGTAGTTTCCTTACCGCTGAGTGTCCACAAAGCCACCAGAGTCCAGCTGGGGTTTGGTGATCCACTAAGTCCGTGAGGAAAGGCACTAAGTGGTGGTCTGTAAAAGTCAGCCGCAGCAAATGCTGCCAGATGGATAACCAAGTTAGGCCCTCTGCTCTGTGTGTGCCATTTAAAAACGTCCAATTACCCGGGTTTGTAGAGAAAATTAAGCCATCACACATCATTCCTCCCGTCGGCTGGCTTCCGCTGCTTACACAAACTGACCTGGCAATGGGCCCGCTTAAGACCAGCCCCCCTTCCAATTCCTGTGAGCTGGAATGTGAAGCAAAAGAAAGATACTCGTTTAATGGCAAGGGGGCCCCTGTCAAGGGGACTCCCGCTTGACCATGTGGGGGTGTGTGTGCACAGACATAGCAAGTACCTTTCTTGGGGGCTGTCTCCTCCATCAAAGCAACAAACGTGTTTCCGTCCCACCCATCGCCTATCTTTGTGTTCCTTTGCCTGAATCCACCTATTGTTTTCCCTTCCTGCGTGGCCTGTTTTACCTGGTTTTGTGTGGGTTTCTGTGCCCTTAACTTATCGTTCAGCCAAGCATAACAAGATGGTATACCAATACCCACACAAAACTTCTCTTTTTCTTTTGACTGGATCTGAAAAGTAAGCATGTTATACTCCGATCTTATAGTATTTACATCCAAATTAGAGGGACAACCATAGTTAGGCATGGGGTGATATTTTCTGCACCGAAGTGCGAGTCTGATGGGCCATTCAATTTCCACACGGATACAATGTACTGTCCAGCTGCCTGTATAGTTGTGCTGTAATATGACAGCCGCTTTATAACATAAACGTCCCGCAATGTCAGCCTTCACCATTCCTTCCTTTATTTGGTCCACATCGTACAGAAAAGGGTCCGGATAGTCCTGTGTTTTGGGTATTGTTCGTCCGAAATCTTTCAGGTAATAATAGTCATTTTCACTGCATATTTTCACATTGGGGGGGCAACAAAGGGACCAGACATGGTGAATCAAGGCGCCTCCAGCCCACAAACAAATGAGCATCCCCCATTCTTGTCAGGTCATCTCAGCGTTGGCGTGGTGCTATTGTTTACTCGATATCTGCGTCCTGAAAGGGAAGTTGAGCCGCTTGCCACTGGCCGGTTTCCTCGTTCCTTTGCAAGCGTATTTTGGGGACCCGGGGCGGTGGAGCCGCTGCCACTACCGCAGGTTTCACGTGGGAATGATGTATCCACGACTTTCGCCCTTCCAGGAAGACGGCTGCTTGTGTAGATAACAGGACTTGGTGTGGTCCTGTGTATCACGGCTGCAGGGAATCGCCCCTCACGAATTTCTTTGCCCAAACAAAGTCTCCTGGGCGGTATGGATGCACTTGGTCCTCAAGGGGCACCGTTTTGGTAAGTCCAGCAGTTTTCCACAGTTCTCGAATTCTGTTCTGCAGAGAAAGATACTGGGATACAGTTATGTGATTCCCCCCCCAATAGTGAAACATCCACATTTGGCAAGCTCCCCCCTTTCGTCGGAGGCCTGCCATACATTAATTCATACGGTGAGAGCCCTAAGGCTCGGGTAGGACGGGTACGTAAATGGAAAAGAACGAGAGGGAGTACCTGAGGCCATCTTAAACCTGTTTCCTGAGTAAACTTAGCCAATGCAGTCTTAATCTCCCGGTTCTGTCTTTCCGTCGCTCCGGATGATTGTGGATGGTAAACAGTATGAAACAGGTGTTTGATTCCCAGACCTTCTTCGACCTTTGCCAAGATCTGTCCTGTGAAGTGTGTTCCTCGGTCTGAATCTATTACCTCTGGAACCCCGAACCGTGGTATTATCTCCCTTAATAGTAATTTGGCCACCGTTGTAGCGGTGGCATTTGTGGTTGGGAATGCCTCTATCCATGCTGTTAAGGGGCATACCATAACCAAAAGGTGTTTCTTTCCTTCAGCCTTTGGGAGATCAACAAAGTCAATTTGTATGTGCAAGAATGGTGCGGCCGGTACGGGTCTACCCCCTTGCGGGGCCCTATTTGGTAAGGCGGGGCCATTTGCTTGGCAAATGTGACATGCTTTCACTATTGCACCACATACTGGTTGAATTCCGGGAGCATACCAGAAACGCGTGATCGAGTCCACTAACGCGTGTGTGCCATAATGACCCCCATGGTCATGGAACCATTTTGCTGCTGTTTGATACAGGGCTCTGGGAAGGCATGCTCGACCGTCGGGCATAGTCCATAATTGCTGCTTCAGGATCGCTCCTAGCTCAGTCCATCGCTTCAATTCCTGAGGGGGTACTGAAACAGATATGGGTGGGACAAAGGCAGTGGTTACCAGCGCCAGAGTTGGCATGCTTATAGGAAACAACGCCGCCTGGCGCGCAGTTTGGTCTGCGTTTGGCGTTTCCCAGTGTTACAGGATCTTGCTCCTTGGTGTGTGCTTTACAGTGCACCACTGCTAGCTGTAAGGGTTCAAGAATAGTTTGCAATAACTTTTGCACAAGTTCCAGATGTTGGATGGGTTTACCCCCAGCGGTTGTAAACCCTCTGTATTTCCACAAATGAATGTGGCAATGTATAACCCCAAAAGCATACCTGCTATCTGTGAAGATGGTCACCTTTTTACCTGCCGACAACTGGCATGCTCTAGCCAGAGCATAGATTTCCGCTGCTTGTGCTCCCCACCGTCCCGGGAGTGCTGCTGCCTCTATTACTTCCCACTGCGTTGTTATCGCAAAACCCGTGTATCTTACCCCATCCTGGTAGTATGAGCTGCCGTCAGTGAAAAGAACTCTGTCTGAGTCTGGCAGCGGTTCGTCAGACAAGTCAGGTCTGATCTGTAAGGTAGATTGCAGTACTTGTACGCAGTCATGGTCTGGAAAGGGCGGAGGTAGTTCGGGCAAAAGGGTGGCTGGGTTTAACGGTCCGCAACGCTCAAACCGCACATTGGGATCTTCCAACAGCTCTGCTTCCAGTTGTTGTTGTCTCTGCGCCGAAAAGACTTGCGTGGTGCCTTTTCGCAATAAAGCCGAGAGAGCGTGTGAAGTCCAAACAGTTGTGGAGTGACCAAGGGTCAATCCTTTTACTTTAGTCAGGAGTAAAGCCACCGCAGTCAGCGTGCGTGTGCATGTAGGGGTCCCGCGTGCTACATTATCAATCTGTTGTGAATAAAATGCCACTGGGAAGTGGCTGGGACCGTACAGTTGTGTCAAAACTCCGCTGGCTACCCCTGATCTCTCATGCACAAACGAATGAAAGGGTTTACCGTAATTCGGTGGTTTCAAAGACATGGAAGTAGCTACGCTTTGTTTTAGCAATTCAAACGCCTTTTCACTGTCCCGGCTCCATTGTATCAAATCAGGAGCTTTATTTGCGGTAAGCGCACGTAGTAGTTTGCTCAATTCTCCACAAGATGGCAGCCATGGTCTGCAAAACCCAATCAGCCCCAGGAAACCTCTCAATTGTCTCTGTCTTTGGGAGCGGGCAATTCTGTATAGTAGAAACACGCCCAGGATCCATTTGTCGCCCTTCTGGCGTTAAAATGAACCCTAAGTATTTCACTTTCTCTGATAGCCACTGGATTTTCTTCGGGTCGATTTTATGGCCCCTTGAATGCAAATATAACAGAAAAGCCTTACCGTCTTCTCGCAGCGCCCCCTGGTGTCCATTCGCGATCAAAATGTCGTCAACGTACAAAACAAGAACTGAACCCCCTTTTGGAGTGAACCCTTCGAGATCGTCTCGCAGGCACTGGCTAAACACCCTGGGACTGTCGCAGTATCCCTGAGGAATTCGGGTCCAAACGAAAGAGCGCTGATCCCATTCGAACCCGAACAAATGCTGCGACTCTGGGTGGAGAGGGATGCTGAAAAAGGCATTCTTTAAATCAATGACGGTAAACCACTTCGCGTCCCATGGAATCTGGCTGATGATTGTCACTGGGTCAGGGACAACAGTGTGTAAAGGGACCACATACCTGTTTATCGCCCTCAAGTCCTGACAAAATCTCCACCGGACTGGATCTCCGGGTTTCTTTGGGGGTTTCTTTATCCGTAGAATAGGCGTGTTGCAGGGGGTTCGCTGCGGCCGGATGACTCCTTTTGCAATAAACCCTTCAATTATGGGGCGTATGGCTTCTCTTGCTTCTAATGATAAAGGATACTGTGCAACATTAGGTGGTGGAAGGAATGGCTTTACCTGGATTCTTACAGGGCTTACCGATCGAAGCAGTCCCACATCCGTGTACTCTGTGCCCCATAAGTCAGGCGGCAAGTCAGCGAGATCTTCTGGTAAGCTGTATCCTAGATGTTTGTGTTTAACTGCGGTTCCCACAGGCACCCCCAATACACTCATCAACAAACCCACCCCATCAGGGGTGCAGGTTAAGGTAGCCTCCAGTTTACACAACATGTCACGGCCCATGAGAGAAATAGGGCATGAAGCGGAATAAAGAAAAACATGGTTAAACACTTTATCACTATATTTCACTTGCAGTGGTGATGTTATGCACATAGGTGTGGGGTTTCCGTCTACCCCATTGTCATTTTTACTTCTTTACTTAACCAACTATCATATGCAATATTTATCAAGGAGTACGTGGCTCCAGTATCCACCAGGAAGGTTACCTCCTGCCCCTGCACGCTTAGGGACAGTCTGGGTTCTTGGATTGGGAGAGAGAGAGAGAGAAAGAAACCTGCCAAAGACATAAGATTCATTAGCCCTGCTCCCAGCCCCTCCCTATCCATGTTTAGTCATTGCTGGTTCGCTTGGCGACCGCCGTACTGGTCCCATGAAGCCGGTGTCTGTTGAGCGGCAGGTGGAGGTGGGGGCGGAAACTCTGCATTCGTACCTGTAAAGTCTGGGTAAGAAGGGTTGTTAGGGGTGTACTGCGAGTTCCCTGTCCTCCACGGACACTCTTTCCTGAAATGAGAATAATCACCACATTGAAAACAAGCTCTATCTCCCTGCCACGACTGCCTCATCTGACCCCTGCCTCTCTGCTCTCCGGCTCTCGGCCCCCTCGGAAATCCTGTTCCCCTGCCTCGATATCCTCTGTTTGGTGGCTGGCCTCTTATTGCAAGAGCCAGCATTTCAAAATCCTCCTTCTTCTCCTTCTTTCTACTTTTTTCCTTGTCTTTATCCCACACAAAATCCGCCACTTCCAAGATTACAGTCACAGCCTCCCCCCCCCATCCGGGTCTGAAATTTAAAAAATAATCCCTCACCGCTGGCTGCGCTTGATGAACAAAATTGGCAATAAGGGTCGGGTGGTCCAGCACGTTTTCTGGGTTCAAATTGGTATAACTACGTGCTCCCTCTAACAAGCGCGACCAGAATTTCCTGGGAGGTTCGCTGGCTTCTTGTTTTATCGCCATGAATTTAGCTTGGTTGTTGGGTTTCTGTGACATCCGTTCTAAATGTGTCAAAATCCTATCCCTATCGGTCTGCAGCTGGGCGCGGCGAGGCTGCGTCCAGTCTCCCGCCACCCATGCTGCAGCCGTTTGTGCTCGGTCCGACCAAGCTCTATTTGTTGCCGCCTCCGCAGCCCAAGCAGTTTCCATTGTCCATAACCTGCTACGTTCCTCACCTGTCAGTACCCTTCTCAACAAATGTTCCACATCCGAGTACGTCGGATTGTGGCTTTCAAACAACCTGCCCAACAGTTCCCTGATTCTCCTTGGCTGTTCCCCAAAAGTTCCAGCCATCCTGCTCCATTCTTTCAAGTCCCATTCTAACCAACTTTTCAATTCAACCACCTCAGTACGCTGGATACCACCCCGGCCATCCACGTACGGCTGGTCATGCACAAGCAAAGGCAACTCCAACGCTTCTGCCTCTTTCCTTTCTTTCTCCTTCTTTCGCTGGCGCGTGTCCATACCCCCTGAGGCCCCCTTCTCCTTCTCCTTTTCATCTGTCTCATCATCTGACACATATGAAAGGGCCCCTTCCTCCGGATTGGGATCTCTGCCCCCGGGAGCTGGGAGCGGATCCGGAGCAGAGGGTATTATAGAACGATTCAAGACCATTCTTTTACTTGACGTATCGTCATTAAAATAATGAGGAGGGGGTTCCTCAATGGACAAAGTTCTCACTGCCATCAAAGTGAGGCTATCCCATTTTTGAGATCCTATTTTCCATAGGAGCCAAAATTCCAATTGGTCCAGGTGGGTATCCCCAATCCGTCTCCGTATTCCCAAAAGCGGAGCGGTTTCAAAGGACCCACCCCTCGGCCACCGTTCACCCGGCACCGACACTGCAGTCATCCGTGGCCACTCCTCTTCACAGAGCTCTATCATCTTTCTCTTTTTCAGGCCTCTCTTGCGCACTGGCAATTCTTCTTCTTCCCACAACATGCACATTATTCCTAAAGGGCTGTCCTTTACCGGCACACTCCCTTTATTTCCCATGACGTCTGATAGCGGGTTTTCCTCAAATGTGCTTTATCCCTGCAATGTCAAAGCAACCCGCTTTTATTGACAACCGAGAAAATCTCTCGTGGCGCCTGTTGTCAAATCAAGGGGTGCAATGGCAAAAAAGGGGTCCGCACTAGGGATCCCGGACGAGCCCCCAATTGTTAGGTCCAAACCCAACACGCGAGTCGTCTCTGTCAACCCCAACTCGCTTACACCCGAGAAAGTGTGGAGTTGAGTGCAAATGAACCCACTATCAGAGATCAAATAAAGACCAGACAATTCCTTTGCAAAGGGGACCCAATACTTACAAGCCGAAGCAGGCCAGCATGGGAACCTCGTTTATTGGTGTCTTAAGGTTTTTATAGGTTCACCCCGAAGTTTACAATATCGGGCTCACGTCATAAAATACAAAAGAAGCATTTGCTAGATATCATAGCCTCAAGGCATGTGTAAGGAGGTAAAGGGGTACCGGGGAAAGGACAAAGTAGAAACATTGAGACTATCTTTCAGACTCTATGTCTGCATACTTCGCATGTCCTTGAGATAAGCATTATGCAGCACTGGACAAAGGCAACTATTGAGGGGAGGTCCAGCTGCAACCGGGCGCCCCATAAGTTGGAAACAGACATGAAATTGCTTTGCTTGCATATCAAAGGTTTTCACAAGTCAAGGTTTGTGGGGCAGCGGAACAACTTTTAACATTTCTATGTAAAGGCACATTTGTAACAATAAGCAAGGTTATAGGCATAGATGTGATACAAGAGATACATAATAGGGAAGTTTCCAGCTTAAACCGGCTTTTATTATTCGAACCACTGGAATATAGGTAAGGATCAGGTCACCAGGAAATAAACCGACATTTTATATCAAAAGTCATCTAAAGGCCACTTTGGTCTTATTTCCCGTGATGCCCAAGCTGGTTCAGATAATGACAAGTGAATTATAGTTTTACAGACAACTGGGGTTCAAATCCAATCCTAACAATAGTTTACTACGGAGGTTGTTTAAATATCTCCTGTGAGCCCTCCTGTTCTGTCAGAATCAAGGTCATCATTTGATTTACAAGAGCAAAAGCATGGCCCTGCCTTCATGCTTTTTAAAATTGTCTGACAGACAGAATATTTGGCAAGTGAAGCTTTTCCTGCAACTGACGCAAATTGGTGAGAACAACGTCCCCCTCATTCTTCCTGCATGACAAGTGTAAGAGCCCTGCTAAATCAGAGTCCACTCTCCAGTTTAAGCCACATTCAACACACATTTAAAGCACGTGGTTTTCCCCTAAGAATCCCGGAAGCTGTAGATCATGAAGGGTGCTGGGAATTGTTGCTTGGTGAAGGGTAATCTACAACTTCCAGGATTCTCTGGGGGAAACCATGTGCTCTAAATGTGTGTTGAGTGTGGTTTAAATATGTGGTGTGACAATAAATCCATCATGTCTCCTCTTACCTTTTCTCTAAACTAAAAAGCCCCATATGTTGTGGCCTTTCCTCAGAGCTGAGCTGCTCTGTCCCCTTAATAATTTTGGTTGCCCTTTTCTGAACCTCTTCTACCTCTACAGTATTACTTTGGAGGTCAGCCAGCCAGATCTGTACTCAGCACTTCAAGTTCAGTAGCACCTTAGATTTGTATAATGGCATTATGATATTGGCAGTTTTACTTTCAGTCCATTTCTTAACAATCCCTAACATGGAATTCACCAATTTCCCAGCTGCATCACACGACATCAATATCTTCATTGAGCCCAGGGGTGGTGTCAAAGGGCGGCCAGGTTGGGCTCTGGCCGAGGGCCCCTAATGGGTCCCACAATAGGGTGGGAGAGTAGTGCTCCCATTGTGTGGCAGGGTGGCTGCTGCAGATCGCAATTAGAGAATTCCAAGCTGCCCACCCGTTCTCTCGCTTCGCATACCTTTCTCTGCTGTTTTGAAGCTGCATGCGCTGTGTGCACAGGGCTGCCATTAACCAAGATGGCGGCTGAGGTTTCCCTAAGGGGCTGAAGCCATGAGCATGCGTAGCATGCATGCATGCGATCAACCAAGATGGCAGTGGAGGCTTCAGCGCCTTAGGGAAACCTTGGCTGCCATCTTGGTTAATGACAGCCCTGAGTGTGCTGTTGTCCCGTCCAGAGCCGAAAGAATGAGGCTGGAGTGTGTGTGCAAGTAAATCTTGTTTTATTAGAGTAATGGATACATCAAAGGCATTGCGCTTCATAGGAAACCCTATGCTAACTCACTAGAGTCCCTAACTATACTCTAGACATGCTCTGCAGCGTGTGAAGGAAGTTGACTCAACGACCCCCCACTGGGAGCGGCAGGCTTATATAGGAAATGTTTTCGAACGTAATCTCTGACTCCTTCGCAATTCCTGTCTTTGCCCTGTCCGTTTCTCGTGGCGACGGGAACGAGGAGACAGGGGACGTGCATCCAACAGCTCATCTGAAGACACCTGCTCCCGAGCAACGGGCTCGAGCTCAGGGGGCGGTGCCACGCTGGAATCCTCCTGGGAACTGCTTGGTAAAGGAGGAGCTGGCACTGACTATGAAGCTTCCCCCCACAAGTCCTCTGCCTCAACTGGGGGCGGTGCGCTCGGCTCCTCGGAAAGGGCGTTACTCGTGGGAACTGGCTGGAGAGCAGGCTGCCCCCCTCCCGCACGATCCTGCTCAGACACAACAATCCCCAACTCTGCTTCTTCTGGCTGCGGAGGTGCCTGAAACTCATGCCTCCCCCCTTCCTGTCCCTTCTGAGTTGGCTGCAGCGCAACAGCTGTACGCACAGCCGCAAAACACAGGAGAGAAAAGTAGGTGAATGGGCGGGCGGCTTAGAATTCTCTAATTGCGATCCGTGGCAACGATGCTACTGGGATCATGGAAGGGGAGCGCTACTCTCCCACCTTGGTTGATGGCAGGCAAGGTAAGTAGGTGGGGCATGCTTGCGTGTTTGTGGGTGCCGGGGCCCAAGGTAGGCTGGTGCCCAAGAGCCCCAGCATACCTGGCGCTGGCCCAGATTGAGCCCTCCACTATGACCCCAAGGCCTCATTCCGGGTCACTTACCACTACTTCAGATCCTGTTACTTGAAACCTTAAGTTAGGTTTTTTTGTTTGAATGTGTATCACTTGTCGCTTTGTTGTATTTGCTGTTTAATACCCAAGTCCGTCTGGAGATATCCTTTTGGAGCTCTTCACAATCCCTATTTTGTTTTTGCCACCCTGAACAATTTGGTATCATCAATAAACTGGGTTACCACACTGCTCACCCCTAAGTCCAGGACATTTAGGAACATGTTATAAAGCACAAGTCCTGATACTGATTATTGGGGGGGGGCACTGCTTATATTCCTCCATTGGGAAAACTGTCAATTTGTTCCTGTTCTCTCCTTCCTGATCTTTAAACAGTTCCTAAACCATAAGAGCATCTTTTCTCTTATCCCATGATTGCTATTTTCTTGTTCATGTTTCCATAAGCTGAATATGAGTGGGACAGCACTCTCCCTGTTTCGGATCCCAGTACTGCCTTTGATAATGGTGGTAATGTAGCCATCATAGGAAATGGATGGCTATGAGTTATTTACCTTGATTCTCTTTTTTTTTCTGGTCAGGCAGGTCTCTTATTGGCACTGGGATGGGGGAACTTACCATTCATTCAGAGTACAGATTACTAAAGTGGATAGACCCAGGAGCAGCCAGCAGGGAGGAATAGGGACAAGGCAGTAAGTAGTTTGGGGTTGTGTGGGCACACCAGGGGGATTACCAAATTGGCTCCACCAGTTCACAGGCAGATCCCCAATCTCTCCATCACCTTCCCCCTCTCCCTTATGGTAGGTGGTAGCGACACCACTGCTGGGGAGGGCTGTGGAACAGTACTCCTCCCAGTTGGCCACTCCTGGGTAAACCGATGGCCTGACACTGATTAAGGCAGATTCGTGTTGATGTGTTTTTGGTTCCAAAAAGGACATTTGAGTTTGAAATGTAATCTCAGCTCCAGGCTGGAAGGAGATGGAAGAGAATAACTTTTTGTCCAATACAGGAGAGATCAGCAGGAAGATGCTCAGGTGTGCTTGGACTACTCTGTGTCTGGGAATTGTGACTAAATTGTAGAATAAGAGGTGTCCCCCCATCAGCATTACCTAGCACAGGGGTAAAGCTGACATCTTGAGGTATTGCGAGAGTCTCCCCATTTTAGGCAGAATTCGATCATTCAAGGCTCTAAGTGGAGAAGGCTTTTTCTGTTATATTTTCCTCTTCTGACTCCTACATGTTTCTGAAAGTATCTTTACTCATCTCCTGTACTTTCTTCTCCCATTCCACTTTCACACTCAACTTGTACTTTTTCCTTTTCCCTTGCCCCCTCTCCCCGGTCACCACAACTTTCATTCCTCCTCCCTGATCCTTTGACATTCTCCTTTTCATTCTATAAGGTTTCTAGACCATTTAATTACAAAGCTCTGTTAAGCAGTGTGCATAATAAAAAGATGTATTGACAGATACTAGAGACTGGGCCTTTTCTGTGGGAGTGCCACAATTGTGGAATGCTTGGGTATCCTTCCCAGGAGATACTTACAGGCTTGGAAGACGCAGTTGTTTCAAATTGCTGTTCTTTGAGATGCTGGATTATTGTTGGTTGTCTTCTGCTGGTTTAAATTTTGTTATTAATGGGAGTCCAGAGTCTGTGAGTTCAAATCCCTGCTGGTGTCTCCTGGGTGTCAAGGGCCAGCTAAAGATCACCCCCACAGTGATTGGCTCAGGGGTTACGTGCCCTGCCACATGTGCAGCCGTGGGCAAACTGCATAGTCCCAAGGAGCCCAGTTGCCCCCCAGCTGGCAGTTGTGGCCAAGGAAGGGGCTGGCTTGTGCAGCTGTGGCAAGCTGAGCAGGCCCTAGCCAGCTGGGGAGGACTAGCCTCAGAGGGAGGCAATGGTAAACCCCCTCTGAACACCGCTTACCATGAAAACCCTATTCATAGGGTAGCCATAAGTTGGGATCGACTTGAAGGCAGTCCATCCATTAATGGCTTGGTTTATCTTGAGGTCTGCTTAATTGGACTTTTTTGATTTGGTTAACTAATGCTTAAAATTATGTTGATTTAAACAGTGTTTGTTGTTGTTATATGCCTTCAAGTCGATTACACTTTATGAATCAGCGACCTCCAATAGCATCTGATATACCACCCTGTTCAGATCTTGTAAGTTCAGGTCTATGGCTTCCTTTATGGGATCAATCCATCTCTTGTTTTGTCTTCCTTTTTCTACTCCCTTCTGTTTTTCCCAGCATCATTGTCTTTTTTTAGTGAATCACGTCTTCTCATTATGTGTCCAAAGTATCATAACCTCCGTTTCATCATTTTAGCTTCTAGTGATAGTTCTGGTTTAATTTGTTCTAACACCCAATTATTTGTCTTTTTTGCAGTCCATGGTATGCGCAAAGCTCTCCTCCAACACCACATTTTAAATTAATTTATTTTTCTCTCATCGGTTTTTTTCACTGTCCAACTTTCACATCCATACATAGAGATCGGGAATACCATGGTCTGAATGATCCTGACTTTAGTGTTCAGTGATACATCTTTGCATTTGAGGAGCTTTTCTAGTTCTCTCACAGCTGCCCTACCCAGTCCTAGCCTTCTTCTGATTTCTTGACTACTGTCTCCATTTTGGTTCATGACTGTGCCGAGGTATTGATAATCCTTGACCAGTTCAATGTCCTCGATGTCAACTTCAAAGTTACATAAATCTTGTGTTGTCATTACTTTAGTCTTCTTGGCGTTCAGCTGTAGTCCTGCTTTTGTGCTTTCCTCTTTAACTTTCATCAACATTTGTTTCAAATCATTACTGGTTTCTGCTAGTAGTATGGTATCATCTGCATATTTTAAATTATTGATATTTCTCCCTCCAATTTTCACACATCCTTCATCTTGTCCGATCCCTCTCTGTATGATATGTTCTGCGTATAGATTAAACAGATAGGGGGATTATAGCATTTAGGGTTCTGATTGTGTTTCTGTCTCCTTTTGCTTTTGCTTTCCTTCTCTCTTTAACCATTTTAAGGGTTTTGTCAGTCATCCATTGAAGTCTTTCTTTCTTTTTAACTAGAGAGTATTGTCTGCTTGCATTCTTCCCTGATATTGTCTCTGACTTCAATCCATAGTTCTTCTGGTTCTCTGTCAAGTAAATTTAAAGCCTCAAATCTGTTCCTTATCTGATCTTTATATTCTTCTGGGATGTTCTTTTAAATTGTATTTTGGCATTATAATTGCTTTTTGTTCTTTAGCTTTACTCTGATTTTCGATACGACCAGTTCATGATCTGTACCGCATTCTGCTCCTAGTCTTGTTTTCGCAGAAAGTATGGAACTTCTCCATCTTCTGCTACCAATTATATAATCAATTTGATTTCTATATTGACCATTTCACATGTACAGTCGTTTCAGTTGCTCAAAAAAAGTCTGTGCAAGAAAAAAATCATTGGCTTCACAGAATGCAGTAAGTCTTTCTCCTGCTTCATTTCTGTCTCCTAAGCTCCATTTCCCCACAATTCCTAGTTCTCCTCTGTTCCCTACTTTTGCATTCCAGCCTCCCATGATTATGAGCACATATTTTGTTTTGGTGTGTGATCAATTTCTTCCTGTACTTCTGTGTAAAATCTTTCAAATTATTTTGGGGGAAACCATGTGCTCTAAATGTGTGTTAAATGTGGTTTAAATATATGGTGTGACCATACACCTATCATATCTCCTCTTACTCGCCTTTTCTCTAAATTAAATAGCCCCAAATGTTGTGACCTTTCCTCACAGGGAAGCTCTCCATCCCGTTAATAATTTTGGTTGCTCTTTTCTAACCCTCTTGTACCTCTACAGTATTACTGTTGAGAACTGTACACAGCTTTCGAAGTTCAGCAGCACCCTAGATTATAATCTTATATGTTCAGCAGCATGATGACATTGGCAGGTCCATTTTCAATCCCTTTCTTAATCATCACTAAAGCCAATTTCACAGCTGCATCACACTAAATCAGTACCTTCACACTGTGATCCTAAGGTCTCTTTCCTGGCCAGTTACCACCACTTCAGATCCCACTACTAGACACTTTACGTTAGGATTTTTTACTTGAATGTGCATCACTTGACACTTAATTGCATTTGCTGTTTAATACCCAGATCTGCTTGGAGAGATCCTGCTGGAGCTCCTCACAATCCCTATTTGTTTTTACCACCCTGAACAGTTTGGTATCATCAGTAACCTTGGTTACCTCACTGCTCAGCCCTAACTTATGGTCACTCAGGAACAAATGAAAAATCACAGGTCCTAATACTGATGATGGGGCGGGCACTTCTTACACTGAGAGAACTGTCCATTTATACCTACTCTCTTTTTCCTGATCTTTAAACAGTTCTTGAACCATAAGCATATATTTCCTCTTATTCCACAACTGTTATGTTCTTCTCCATGTTTCGTCATTCTGTCTTTAATAATGTTTTCCACTCAAATCAAATCTTTATTGTTACAGTCAATGACCAGCATGAAATATAGACATAAAACTCTCACAAGAGATTATCCCAAAATACAGAAGAATGAAATGCAATAAAATGGTATAATACAAGAAGAATTTGTTGAAACATGATATTATAAGATAAGATTATTAAAACATACGATTATAAGATTCCAAGGGCTGGGGAAAGGGTTACAAAATGTCTAGGGTCAGTTCCTGGCAAATTTTGCTTGCTGCAGCACAAAATATGGCAACACTAATTTATTTATTTATTAAATTTATTAGTCGCCCATCTGGCTGGTTCTCCAGCCACTCTGGGCAACGTACAACATAAAACATACAATTCACATTAAAACCTCAAAATTCCAACAATAACGCTAAAACCTAACCCACCCCTAAGAGAAATACATATATATTGGTCAGAAAGGAGTAAAGAAACATAGAATGCCTCTGAGCATCCTGGCGTTTTCAGTAGGAGAGGTTCAATTAAAGTTCTATGTAAATCATGTCATGTCCTCTCGACCCTTGCCCTTCTTGGCTTATTAAAGCTTGCCGTGGGGGTTTGACCGAGTGGATCCAGGGTGTGGTCAACGCATCATTGTGGGAGGGAGTGGTTCCAGCCGCCTTGAAAGAGGCAGTGATCCGACCACTCCTGAAAAAGCCCACCCTGGACCCATTGGTTTGTGACAACTATCAACCGGTCACAAATACCCCCTTTTTAGGGAAGGTGATTGAGAGTGTTGTGGCGCAGCAGTTGCAGGTACTCTTGGATGAAACAGATTATCTTGACGTATCCCAATCTGGGTTCAGGCCTGGTTATGGGACTGACCAGGCCTTGGTCGCTCTGATGGATGACCTTTATCAGGAGAAGGACAAGGGAAGTGCGACCCTGTTATTCTCTCAGCGGCTTTTGATACCATTCACCATGGTATCCTTCTGGGCTGACTTGGTGAGATGGGTATTGGAGGCACTGTTTTACAGTGGTTCCAATCCTATCTCCAGGGTTGCTCTCAGAGAATAGCACTGGACCAGGGACTTTTAGATTTTCAGTCTAACACTCTCCAAGTTGCGCTACTTTGGCTTCCTTGGGTGGGGTGGGGTGGGATGGGGTAAGCACAACTCAAACTTCCTCTAAAGAAAGGCTTCAAAGATGCATGAAACAATGTCAACTTGCCACATGAGAAAAGGGGCGTGTTTCTGCCTGGATTCAAACTGGGGACCTTGCTGGAAGATCCAGCCTAGACAAAAAGCGGGCAGTGTGACTCAGAAGACCAGTTGCTAGGTTGGAAACAGGCTGACAAACCACACCAGGACACTTTTCCTTGCCCAGCAGATTGACACAGTGGGAAACTGCTGGGCCTATAACCCAGCAGTCGATGGGTCAAAACCACCGTCTGCTAAGTAGATGATGGCTTTTTTTTGCTTCAGACAAAATCTGCAAGAGGAAAGGGGTAAGAACATAAGAAGAGCCTGCTGGATTAGGCCAACGGCCCATGTAGTCCAGCATCCTGTTCTCACAGTGCTAGGTGAAAGAGTAGCACAGCCGGAGCATGGTGGGTCCATAACTGTGAGGTCATACATCCAAGCAAATGGGAGAGAGTCCTCTATGAGACACTACTGTACTCCACGTGGCTCCACTCACTGATGTGGATGGCAAGTGGCAGACAGCAAGGAATATGGTGACTAAAAATCCAGGAGTGTGTGGACGTTGCGAGCCAATCACAGGCACAGAGTTATCAGATATGAACAACCTGCTTATGAGATGACATCCACGTGGGTGTGACCATAGCTGCTGTTGGAAACATTTGCTATCTGGTTCACCATTGTCCCTAGTGCAATACAGGTCAGCTGCCAGTACATATAACAGAATCTCTACATGAATCTATATTATTTTTAATAATAATTATGGGACTGCGGGTGTTGTTTTAATACTGTTTAAATGGTGCTTTTAACCCTGGGTCTTCCTGGTGAAATGCAGAGAAAAAACATAAGAATCTGCTTTCAGGCTGTCATCTTAACAAAAGAACAAAGGAGAGGAGGTAAGACTTTATTCAGCATTTGTTCTGACTTGTTTATAGGGGTTGTAGCAGATTTGAACGTTCTTCCACACAAGTGAACAAGAAAAAGTCCCTGTGCACAGAAATCTAGCAGGTAAAGAAAATGGGGTTTAGTCTAATCTAAACTTTTCTAATGGGCATGGAATTTTTATTTTTAATATAGAGAAGAGACACAGTCCAGAAATTTGCTGACCACCTCCCCTTGCTGTCTGTGATGGCTTGTGGAGTGAAACAAACTCAAGGACGCTCAAGCATCCCACAAAGCAAGCAGGTTTATTCACGAGTCCCAACACGCACCTCTGGAGAAAAAAGCATAGACCAAATGATTTGGCCGAAATCAAAGCACTTGGCCGATTAATACTTTCCTCCAGTGCTCGCAAGCAGTTCGTAGATCTTAACGGGACATTACACCCCACACTCTGTGGGAAGCAGCTTCAGCAACTGTGCTCTTGAAGGGTTAAGACCAACCACAGAGCAGCCATTCCTAGAGCAGAAGGAAAGATTGCGGAAGAGGGACTTTCCTGGGAGTGAGCGCGTGAGTCTTTTTATGTTTGCAAAGATCTTCGAGAGGGGCTGCGTGGAGGGAGGTCAAGGTGCACCATTTGGGGCGGTGGGCAGGGAGGAGGGGGAAAGCGAGGAGCCCCGGGCCCAGCCTATTCCCGGCTTGTTTGAGGATGCAATCCTGCCCTATAGATCTCAACTCTGCCCTACTGCTGGGCCCGTCTGCCTGTCCCCTCCCACAAGCTTGCTTTGTTTGGGACCAGATTTCCATATCCCTCGAAAACATTGGAATTTTTGGTCATGAATAAAACGATGTATGTAAATAGCGTAGAAGCCCGGTTGTTTGAAAGTGCTCCCTTTTTCTTCCTTAGCTTGGAATGTGATCGTGAGTATGTTTAAGCTTTGGATATATATACATGGAGTACTTAAGAATGTGTGTTAGAAGATAATACTGAGCCAAAAGGCTGGGCTCGTTATAAGGCAGCTCCTTAACGGTTCTTGTGTTGCTCTTTGGTTCAGCCCTGACAGTTTAATAATGAGGTAATTTAATGCTTTTTGCCAGCCTTCTTCCTCTGTCAGAATCAAGGTCGTCATTTGATTTACAAGAGCAAAAACATGGCCCTGCCTTCATGCTTTTTAATGTAGTCCTACAGACAAAATGTTTGGAGAGTGAAGCTTTTCCTGCAACTGATGCAAATTGGTGGGAACGTCCCCCTCTCCTTATCTGCATGCCAGGTGTAAGAGCCCTGCTAAATCCACTCTCCAGTTTAAACCACATTCAACACATATTTAAAGCAAGTGATTTTGCCCAAAGAATCCTGGAAGCTGTAGATGATTAAAGGTGCTGGGAATTGTAGCTTGGTGAAGGCTAACTACAGTTCCCACGATTTTCAGGGGGAAACCATGTGCTCTAAATGTGTGTTGAATGTGGTTTAAATATGTGGTGTGACAACACATCTATCACGTCTCCTCTTTTGTCTAAACTGAAAAGCCTCATGCATTGTGACCTTTCCTCACAGCGGAGCTGCTCCGTCCCCTTAATAATTTTGGTTGCCCTTTTCTGAACCTCTTCTATATAATATTAATTTGGAGGTCAGACAACCAGATCTGTACTCAGCATTTCAAGTTCCGTAGCACCTTAGATTTGTATAATGGCATTATGATATTGGCAGGTTTCATTTAATCCCTTTCTTAATGACCCCTAACATGGAATTCACCAATTTCCCAGCTGCACCACACGACATCAGTATCTTCACTGAACCCCCCACTGTGACCCCAAGGTCTCTTTCCTGGCCAGTTGCCACTACTTCAGATCCCATTACTAGACACCTTCAGTTGGGATGTTTTGCTGGAATGTGTATCACTTGTCATGTAATTGCATTTGCTGTTTAATACCCAAGTCTGTTTGGAGAGTTCCTTGTGGAACTCCTCACAATCCCTATTTGTTTTAATCACCCTGAACAATTTGGTATCATCAATAAACTTGCTTACCTTACTTTCACCCCCTAACTACAGTCAATTTAGGAATCAGTTAAAAAACACAGGTCCTAGTACTGATGATGGGGCAAGCACTTCTTCTATCCCTGCTTTGGGAGTACTCTCCATTTATTCCAGATCTTTCCTTCCTGATCTTTGAACAGTTCTTGAACCATAAGAGTATATTTCCTCTTCTCCCATGATTGCTATGTTCTTCCCCATTGTTGGTAATTCTGTCTTTAATAATGTTTTCCACTAGTTTCTCTGAAACAGATGTTAAGCTAATTGGCCTCCCCTTTCCAGGATAACTTCTGGATCCCCTCTTTTTCTTTAATGCAATACCTTGGCCAGTCATTGCTCAGATATGAAAACTGGTCATATATGTACATATCTTTGTTAGACGATCAGCAATGCTAGTTTTGAGTTGTTTAAGGCTTCTCAGGTAGATGCCCTCTGGACTTGAGATGATTTGTGAAAACTGGAGGCAAAATCCCTGCTTGCCACATCTCTGTCCCGACTGTGAGTGGACAACTTGCATGGAAGCGTTTATGAAGAAGGCAATTGTTTCCTTGTTCCAGGGACTGGTGAGCTTGCATTTCAAGAAGGTGGAAAGGGTCCTGCTGGATCCCGGCCAGAGAACTCTGTACAAGGAGGTCAGGCTGGAGATTCATGAGATGGCGACCTCTCTGGGTAAGAACCCTTTTGTCCTCAGTAACTTAGGAAAGTATGCATTCCTGTTAATGGTGTTACAAAGGAGATCATAAGGGTGCTGCTGGTGGACTTACCTTGGGCATGAGAACATAAGAAGATACCTGCTGGATCAAACCAAAGGTCTGTGTAGTCCACAATTCTGTTTTCACAGTGGCCAACCGGATGACTGTGGAAGCCCACGAGTGGAACATGAGTGGCACAGCACTCTCCCTGCTTGTGATCCCAGCACTGCCTCTGATAATGGTGGTAATGTAGCCATCACAGCAAATGGATGAATTGGCTGAGAGTTATTTCTCTTGATTCTTTTTTCTTTTTCTGGCCAGGTAGTTCTCTTATTGGCACTGAGGTGGGGGAACTTGCCATTCATTCAGAGTACAGAGTACTAAAGTGGATAAACCCAGGAGTGGCCAGCAGGGAAGAGTAGGGACAAGGCAGTAAGTAGTTTGGGGCTATGTGGGCACACCGGGCGGATTACCAAATTGGCTCCACCAGTGCGCAGGCAGAGCCCCGATCTCTCCATCGTGTTGCCCCTCTCCCTTATGGTAGGTGGCAGCGACACCACTGCTGGGGAGGCCTGGGGAACAGCACCCCTCCCAGTTGGCCGCCCCTGGGTAAAGCGATGGGTTAACTGATTAAGGAAGATTCGTGTTGATTTCGGTTCCAAAAAGGCCATTTGAGTTTGAAATGTAACCTCAGCTCCAGGCTGGAAGGAGATGGAAGAGAAGAACTTTTTGTCCAGCATTTCACAAAAGGAGAGATCAGCAGGAAGATGCTCAGGTGTGCTTGGACTACTCTGTGCCTGGGAATTGTGACTCAATGGTAGAATAAGAAATGTTCCCCATCAGCATTCCCTAGCACAGGGGTCTCAAACTTTCCTTCCCGCAGAGCTCACTTGAGACACCTGAAAATTACTGAAGCCCACCAGTCACAAAATGCTGGTACAGGGGCAGAGCCTACAGAATGGTGGCAGGTGGAAGGAAAATAGGGCATAATGAGCTGGCCATTATTGAAATGTTCAACTAATCCAGTGGTTCCCAGCCTTTATGAGTACGGGACCCCCTTTGTAAACTCAAGACATTTCATGACCCACCCATGCTCATTGTAATTGTAGTCTCTGTTAATTGAAAAAATGGAGCATGGCAAAATCACATCTCCAAATATCCCTGTTCATTAAAGGCTCCCTGCAGACAAGGAGGTGTTGCTTTGTTTTCGTAATGCAGTTGGTATCCCCCGGTCTGAAGATGTACCGTCCTGTCTCCCAACACCAGTGGGTTTTGGTGTTGGCCTAAGAACCAGGTTCAAATCCCCACACAGCCATGAAACCCACTGGGTGATCTTGGACCAAACACAGTCTCTCAGCCTGACCTATCTCGCTGTGTCGTTTAAGGATAAAACGGAGTGAGAACCATATGCACCACCGTAGCACATAAATGCCTCATAAATGCAGCAATTAATACATTTCAGCTGCAATGTGTGGATCCCAGCCTCAGCCAACCTGCTGAGCTTTTTTAATAATAATAATAATAATAATAATAATAATAATAATAGAATAAGAATAAGAAAAGAATAATAATGATAATCAGGAAGCAGCAGTGTGGTAGTGGTGGGGATGCTAGATTGTGAAGACAAAAGGGTGGATAGATTGAGGAGGGGGTTAGTGCTTTCGCCTCTGTACCTGACTGTCTTCCCTCTTTATGACTTCGTGGCACTTTTGATTTTCAGTCTTGCCTTTTCCTGAGTCATCCCACATTCACTGAGCCTTCTTTAGATTTTCTTATGATTTTGTTCTTATGTTCCATTCTAAAATGGTAGAAATGGAGTGAACTTCTTCGGATGGTGCACAGCAAAATCATATCTCCTAATGTCCCTTTCTGTTAAGATTCTCTGCAGACAGAAATCCAGAATCATGAGCAGCATTAGAAACTCCCTGATGTGCTACTTTTCTGTTTGCAGGGAGGTGTTGCTTTTTTTCATAGAAGGGTCCAATGAAATTGGTATCCCCCTCCCTACACACACACATAATCTGAAGATGTACATTCCTGTATCCCAGCATCAGTATTGGACTAAGACCTAGGTTCAAATCCTCAACTCAGCCATGAAGCCCAGTGGGTGACCTTGGCCCTGTCAGTCTCTCAGCCTGGCCTGCCTCACAGGGTTGATGTAAGGATAAAATGGAAAGGGGGAACGATGTGCACCGCCTTGAGCTCCTTGGATGGAAGGTAGGATATAAATGCAATAATAAATAGATAAATACGTGTCTGCTGCAACATCTGGATTCCAGCCTCACCTAACCTGCTGATCTTTAAAAAAAATATTAATCAAGAAACAGCGATGTGGTGGCGATGGAAATGCTAGATTGTGCACTGCAGACAACAGGGTGGATAGATTAAGAAGGGGGGTTAGTGCTTTTAGGCCTTGGGAGGATCAGCAGAACTGACGTCTTGGCTAGCATGCACTTGGGAATGAGAGCGGAGCAGAAAACGGATCAGCGCGCACACAAGCAAAAACCCACCTGCCCCTCCTGAATTTGGGCGCATGGGAGGGGGGAAGCCCTCAACCGCTACAACGTCTTGGAGAGAAAGATGGGGGAGCAGAGTGTAAGTGAAAGAAAGGGGGGACGCTTGCAAGTACACTTCCCCTCGGAGATGGCGGCCGAACAGATCCTGAGGTTCCTCAGTGCTCCTCGCAAATAAGAAGAATTTTTAAAAGGAGGTGGAAGCAGGAGCCAAGAAAGGCAGGCAGACCGGCTGCCAGGAAGGAAGGGGGAAAGCAGCCTTTCCTTGCAGCCTTGCTTGTTTTTGCTGCACGAAAAGCTCTCTCCTCTCTTACTGAGCAAGTGCATTGTCAGCAGCAGTAGTTTGAGCAGATGGGAGTCTGACCTTGGCTTGCCTGAAAGAGGCTCTGCCGCTTCAGCAAAAGTCCTCCCCTCTCTTTGGGAGCTCGGGGGAGGAGTCGTCTGCAGTGGCCGCGGGCAGCAGACAGCGTCCGGGGAGTGAAGACTTTTAAAGAAAGAAAGAAAGAAAGAATTCATTTCTTTACTGTTCACAGCCCCTCCTGGATTACTTCGTGGTCCCCTGGCGGTCACGGCCCCCAGGGTGGGAACCACAGACCTAATTCATGGTTGGAAATTCCTGTGTTCTTTGCAACAGTGTTTACCTTGTAGCAAGGAGTTCCACAACTAAACTTTGCTCAAGCTGGCGTATTGAGACATTGCAAGAGCCTCTATATTTTAGGCAGAATTTAATAATTCAAGGCTCTAAGTGGAGACAAATATGGAAGCTAAACTATGGCCCACTGACTGGAAGCGTTCAATATACATCCCAATTCCAAAGAAAGGGGATCCCAGGGAATGCAGTAATTATCGAACTATTGCCTTAATATCCCATGCAAGTAAAGTAATGCTCAAGATTCTACAACAAAGGCTCTTACCATATATGGAGTGAGAAATGCCAGAAGTCCAAGCTGGACGTAGAAAGGGAAGAGGCACCAGAGATCATATCGCAAACATACGTTGTATAATGGAATGGACCAAGGAATTTCAGAAGAAAATCACCTTGCGCTTTCTAGATTACAGCAAAGCCTTTGATTGTGTACATCATGAAAAACTATGGAATGCCTTAAAAATGGGGTGCCACAGCATCAGATTGTTCTGATGCGCAACCTATACTCTGGACAAGAGGCTACTGTAGGGACAGATTATGGAGAAACCGATTGGTTCCCCATTGGAAAGGGTGTGAGAAAGGGGTGCATATTATCATCCTATTTGTTTAATCTATATGCAGAAGATATCATACGGAAAGCAGGATTAGACCAAAATGAAGGAGGTGTGAAAATTGGAGGGAGAAATATCAATAATTTAAGATACGCAAATGATATCATACTACTAACAGACACCAATGATGATCTGAAACAAATGCTGATGAAAGGTAAAGACGAAAGCACAAAAACAGGACTACACTTGAGTGTCAAAAAGACTGAAGTAATGACAACAGAAGATTTATGTAACTTTAAAGTTGACAACGAGGACATTGAACTTGTGAAGGATTATCAATACCTTGGCACAGTCATTAACCAAAATGGAGACAAGAGTCAAGAAATCAGCAGAAGGCTAGGATGGCGAGGGAAGCTATCCAATCCCGCTTTCCTTATGATATGTTCTGCATATAGATTAAACAAATAATCTGGGAAGGAGCCCTGGGCTCCATCTGGGAGGAAGGGCGGGATACAAATTAAATAATAAATAAATAAAATAGAGTGATAAAATACACCCCTGTCTCACATCCTTTTCTATTGGGAACCAGTCGGTTTCTCCATATTCTGGGGCAGTTCTTGAAGCAGCCTAGATTCCTCTCTGACTCCTCCCGAATTTGCTGTAGTGGCTCTGTTTGATAGGCCGCCTAACAACAGATAGAGGAGGAGCCTTCCTAAGAGGGCTGACAAGCAGGCAGAGCCAAGGGAGGGACCTCTTTGCCATGGCAACACTATTGGATTAGGATTGGCTAAGTGGTGCAGAGAGCAGATTGGCCAGAGAACACTAGATTGACAGAAACGATTGCAGAGCTTTTCTGAGTTTAAACAGAAGTATAAAATGAGTGTGGGGGAAAAATGTCTGAGGCTTTTGAGATTTGGGGGGAGATGTTTAAAAAATTGCTTGATATTCGGATTGGGAAGGCTGTGCCCCAGTAGCTCCAGTGGGCCAACCAGTGAGCAGCAGCAGCAGCTGAGCGAGCCCGAGGACATATACGCTCATGGGGTCTGAACTGGCGGTGACCGACCAGGAGAGAGACCTCGGGGTTGTGGTGGACAGCACGATGAAAATGTCGACCCAGTGTGCGGCAGCTGTGAAAAAGGCAAATTCCATGCTAGCAATAATTAGGAAAGGTATTGAAAATAAAACAGCCGATATCATAATGCCGTTGTATAAATCTATGGTGCGGCCGCATTTGGAATACTGTGTACAGTTCTGGTCGCCTCATCTCAAAAAGGATATTATAGAGTTGGAAAAGGTTCAGAAGAGGGCAACCAGAATGATCAAGGAGACGGAGCGACTCCCTTACGAGGAAAGGTTGCAGCATTTGGGGCTTTTTAGTTTAGACAAAAGGCGGGTCAGAGGAGACATGATAGAAGTGTGTAAAATTATGCATGGCATTGAGAAAGTGGATTTAGAAAAGTTCTTCTCCCTCTCATAATACTAGAACTCGTGGACATTCAAAGAAGCTGAATGTTGGAAGATTCAGGACAGACAAAAGGAAGTACTTCTTTACTCAGCGCATAGTTAAACTATGGAATTTGCTCCCACAAGATGCAGTAATGGCCACCAGCTTGGATGGCTTTAAAAGAAGATTAGACAAATTCATGGAGGACAGGGCTATCAATGGCTACTAGCCATGATGGCTGTGCTGTGCCACCCTAGTCAGAGGCAGCATGCTTCTGAAAACCATTTGCCGGAAGCCTCAGGAGGGGAGAGTGTTCTTGCACTCGGGTCCTGCTTGCGGGCTTTCCCCAGGCACCTGGTTGGCCACTGTGAGAACAGGATTCTGGACTAGATGGGCCACTGGCCTGATCCAGCAGGCTCTTCTTATGTTCTTATGTTCGTAGTGTGAGTTGTGTGGTCAGGGTGATAGGATTTTCTTTTTGTGGAGACAGGTGGTGGAATTCACCCCCCAGGTATTTTGATTAGCTCTAGATTTCAGCAATGGACTCCTTTCCGGAGGGCAAACTATTGCAACTATTTTTCAATCACATTGATTTGATTGTCAAAGTTCGTGTCCTGTGAATATGACTGGCATCATCATCATCTCAGTTGAGATGACAAACCTAACTCTTTCAGCAACGTTTCCCATTTGGTCTCAAGCAGCCTCTTTGCAAAATGAACCAAACTGAAGTCATTAAACAAATTATATAGGCCATGTTAGGTGGAGCGTCTCCCAGGGTTATAAGCTAGTAGCCAGCCTGCCCACACTTTGCTCTCCACTTGCACCTCTGCTTTCTCTGGCCTCTGCCTCACACATCCCTCATCAACCGACTTTCCAAACTGCCTTTCCAAATTGGCAGTTAATAGCCCATCCTTACCTCTCTAGAACCTCTAGCCAATCAGATACTGTTTTTACTGAGACCGATCAAAATGAACATACCTGATGCAGGCCCCACGTATCACTGTTAAAAATGATTCTGTCTTTCTCTCTCTTCACAACTTGTCACCAAGCAGGTACTGCTTAAACAGATCTGCATCATAGGGTAAAATGTAAATGTACTGCCTTCAAGTCGATTCCAACTTGTGGCGACCCTGTGAACAGGGTTTTCATAAGGCTGAGAGGCAGTGACTGGCCCAAGGTCACCCAGTGAGCTTCATGGCTGTGTGGGGATTCGAACCCTGGTCTCCCAGGTAGTAGTCCAACACCGTAACCACTACGCCATGCTGGCTCTCATGCAGCATAAGGTAGAGACACACATACCAGTGTGCTTCCACCTCTACTTTCTGAAAACAGAGACACACGCCAGTCATCAAATCATGCCCCTTTTTATTGTAAACATTTGTCACTTCAGGTTGAATGCTTTTCCCCCCCCATTTAGCCTCAGGCAGATTTTTCAGCTGATTGGTAGATCAACCCATTGTCAGGTATGGCCAATGGCAATGCTTTCCTGGAGGCTCAGGGATTGGCCCAACACTTTGTGTGGGCAGTCTTGAAAGGTCTGAAGTCAGAAGTGGAGAAGGGAGATGGGTTCCAGCCAAAGGGAGAGTTGCTTCAAAATGCAGCCAGAAAAATCATTCTGGCTACTTTTGAAACCAGTAGTGTGCCCACAGCCATAGTAACACTAGAAGACCTTGAACTTTGTCAATTACACTCTGACATCAGCAGGACCCAGAAATGTTTTTTCAAAGAAGAAATCAGAAACCCGCAGGTATATGCGCAGAATTTCTCCACAGTGCTTTAACAGCTTTCATTTTTATTCCATCAGGAGATGTTTGGGGAATCCCGGATGAAGGGAAACCATTAGAAGTCTCACTGAAAAGAGCCGAGGAGCAGAAGTATGAATGGAACTTGGGGAATCAAGATGGAACAAACAGACAAGAGGGGAGACAAACGCAGATGCTAGGGGATGAATCCAGTACTTCTCAGGGTGATGACAATGAAATTCAAGAGAGTACTCATCACCTAAAGGAAATAAGAATGTCTCCTGAGTGCAGTAAAATCTTAAGCTACCAAAAAGCCTTGCTCACACATCGGAGAAGGCATAAGAGAGGGAGACCATATATACGCATGGAGTATGACAAAAGCTTCAGTTACAGTGGTGCCCTTTCTTTACATCCAATAGCTCATACAGGAAAGAAGCCTTATAACTGCTTACAGGATGGAAAGAGCTTTGGTCTGAGTAGCCACCTTACTTCACATCAAAGAATTCATACAGGGTACAAACCATATGAATGCTTGGAGTGTGGAAAGAGCTTCAGTGCAAGTAGCACCCTTACTAGACATCAAAGAACTCATACAGGGGACAAACCTTATAAATGCTTGGAGTGTGGAAAGAGCTTCGGTCTGAGTAGCCACCTTACTTCACATCAAAGAATTCATACAGGGTACAAACCATATGAATGCTTGGAGTGTGGAAAGAGCTTCAGTCAGAGTAGCTCCCTTACTTCACATCAAAGAACTCATACAGGGGACAAACCTTATAAATGCCTGGAGTGTGGAAAGAGCTTCAGTGACAATGGCCACCTTACTAGACATCAAAGAACTCATACAGGGGACAAACCTTATAAATGCTTGGAGTGTGGAAAGTGCTTCAGTCATAATGAACACCTTATTAGACATCAGCGAATTCATACAGGGGACAAGCCTTATAAATGCTTCGAGTGTGGAAAGACCTTCAGTCAGAGTGACAGCCTTACTTCGCATCAAAGAACTCATACAGGGGAGAAACCTTATAAGTGCTTGGCGTGTGGAAAGAACTTCAGTCACAGAGGCAACCTTACTATGCATCAAAGAAGTCATACAGGGGAGCAGCCTTATAAATGCTTTGAGTGTGGAAAGAGTTTCCGTGACAGTGGCACCCTTACTAGACATCAAAGAATTCATACAGGAGACAAACCTTATAAATGCTTGGAGTGTGGAAAGAGCTTCATTTGCAGTGGCACCCTTACTTCACATCAAAGAACTCACACAGGGGACAAACCATATAAATGCTTGGAATGTGGAAAGAGCTTCAGTCAGAGTAGTTCCCTTACTTCACATCAAAGAACTCATACAGGGGAAAAATCTTATAAGTGCTTGGAGTGTGGAAAGAGCTTCAGTCAGAGTTGCACCCTTACTTCACATCGAAGGACTCATACAGGGGACAAACCTTATGAATGCTTGGAGTGTGGAAAGAGCTTCAGTTGGAGTGGCAACCTTGCTAGACATCAAAGAATTCATACAGGGGACAAACCTTATGAATGCTTGGCGTGTGGAAAGAGCTTCAGTTGCAGTGGCACCCTCACTTTACATCAAAGAACTCACACAGGGGAGAAGCCTTATAAATGCTTGGAGTGTGGAAAGAGCTTCAGTCATAATGAACACCTTATTAGACATCAGCGAATTCATACAGGGGACAAGCCTTATAAATGCTTCGAGTGTGGAAAGACCTTCAGTCAGAGTGACAACCTTACTTTGCATCAAAGAACTCATACAGGGGAGAAACCTTATAAGTGCTTGGCATGTGGAAAGAACTTCAGTCACAGAGGCAACCTTACTATGCATCAAAGAAGTCATACAGGGAAGCAGCCTTATAAATGCTTTGAGTGTGGAAAGAGTTTCCGTAACAGTGGCACCCTTACTAGACATCAAAGAATTCATTCAGGGGACAAACCTTATAAATGCTTTGAGTGTGGAAAGAGCTTCATTTGCAGTGGCACCCTTACTTCACATCAAAGAACTCATACAGGGGACAAACCATATAAATGCTTGGAATGTGGAAAGAGCTTCAGTCAGAGTAGCTCCCTTAGTTCACATCAAAGAACTCATACAGGGGAGAAGCCGTTTAAATGCTTGGAGTGTGGAAAGAGCTTCAGTCAGAGATTCTCCCTTACTGTGCATCAAAGAACTCATACAGGGGACAAGGCTTATAAATGATTGGAGTGCGGAAATAATTTCATTCAGGATGGCCATCTTCAGGCACTTCAAATTATCCATATAGGGGAGCAGCTGTATAAATGCTTTGAATGTGGAAAAAGCTTTAAGAAGAGTTGTAGTCTTTCTGTGCATCCAAGGACCCATATAGCGGAGCAGCCATATTAATGTCTGGATCATACCCTTGCTACACATTAAAAATATCACAGTGGGGGGAAACCATGTAGCTGTCCAGAGTGTGGGAAATGTTTCATTCAGTGTATCTTGCAGTGTCATTCTTCCTTCACATCAAAGGATCCTTAAAGAGGAGAAACTATGAAATGCCCAGAGAGTGGAAAGAGCTTTGTTAGATACTCAGATGACGCTATATTAGGTACTCATGAACCCCTCCATTGGAGAGAGAGGAATAATAGGTATGTTCACACGGATGAGAAATTTGGTCCATTCACTTTTCAGTACACCTCTCCTACATAATTTTGTTGTTGTTATGTGCCTTCAAGTCGACTACAACTTACGGCAACCTTGTAAGTTCAGGTCTGTGGCTTCCTTTATGGAATCAATCCATCTCTTGTTTGGCCTTCCTCTTTTTCTACTCCCTTCTGTTTTTCCCAGCATTATTGTGATGCCTATAATAAGTACAGTGGAAGGAATTGTTAGAAATGTTTGAACTGTTCGGAACATTTCAGTGAAGATTGTTATTGAGTTCAGTTTTGGGGCAAAACTGAGGATGGTGGAGATGAAGTGGACTGAAGGAGCTGTGGAGCGGAATGGAATAAAAACTTTGGACAAGTAATACTAGCTCATGACTGATGTAGACCTGAATGTCTGCATTGAGGGCAGAAATGCTTTTCTGGATTGTGAGAAGCAGAAATGCTGAGAAGGCCTTAGCTAAACTAATAGTGAAGATAGAAGATTAGCTACTCCACGTGACTAGTACAAAACCTATTTACATGTGTGGTGGTTTTGCCTTTTAATACGAACGTTTTCGCTGTATTAGCTGCAATCGCTCTATTCATGGGGCAGTCCATTACTATTCTGGCGCATTTGCAACACAGTTTGCCTTTTTGCCTTCTCTTTCAGAGGGGAAGCGATTTCTTGCTTTGAACCTGTTCTGAGGCTGTCTAAGTTTCCTCTAAGTGAGTCCTTTGCGGCTGGAGGTTCGGTTCTTTAAAAACTTCAAACAGTTTCTGCTGGTCTTGTTTTTATATATGTATGTTTACAGTTTTAATAGATTTGCTTATTCCCAGGTGAGGTTTCTATTTCACCATTTTATTTTTCAACCTTTTCCCTTCATCTTTGTTTATCTGGATCCTGTCTGTAGGACTGTACGTCCAACTGGTTCCTTTGAATCCCTTCTTGGGTAGGTAGCTGTCATATTCTTTCTTTGCTCTTAATATTTTTTGCATGACAACATCTTCATATTTATGGTCCTTGGCAGACCCGCCACCCAAGGGCAGCCCGGATATATGCCCCCTGACCTAGCCAGGAGCTGATGCAAGAGGCTGCAAGATTAACTGCAGCCTCTCTATGAACTCAGGGTCAAGGCAGGGGCTCCCAGTCCTTGCAGCACTTACCACTTTTCTTAATAGCTAGGATAAATGCCTACATAGCTGACACATAGCAAAGCTTTAGCTACTTTGGACTGGTGGAAAGGGGTCAGTCAAAGCAGAGCTGCCTAATAGTTAACATTATTACTAGCCTTCAATACCACAATTGTGGTTTGTAATAGTTCAGTTGCACATTGTTCTTCTGAGTAGAGGTAAGTTTCCATATCCATTTTTTATTTTTGTTTTCCAAGTAATAATTGTTTGTGTATACTTGTTGCCAGTTTATTTCTGGGTCAGATGCAAGGTTCTCGTGGTAGTGTTTAAAGCCCTAAATGATTTAGCCCCCTAACATCTGAAAGTCCACCTCCTTCCTTACAGGCCCTCTTGTGTGTTAAAATCAGCAGAGTGGGCCTTCTAGATAGTTCCACTGCTCCCACAAGTTTGGGGGGATGGTGTCCCGGGAGAGGGTGTTCTCTGTGGCGGCCCCTGATTTGTGGAACCCCCTCCCCACCGAAGTTCATTCGGCACCTTCACTGTATAATTTCTGGTGAATGTTGAAGACATGCCTCTTCAGCCTGGCCTTTGACACTTGAGATGTACATTTTCAGGACCCACCCTATTGCTGTGATTGTGTTTTGTTTTAATTCTTTTTTTAACACTGTATTTTAACCTGTTGTAACCCACCCTGGGACCTGCTTATGGACAGGTGGGTAATCATCATCTGATCCTTATTTCCCCCTTCCCCAAGATTCAATAAAGTGCTGTGGATTTCTCTCTGCTCTTATGCTCTATCTGTCATAAACTGAAATGCATTTTCTGCTGATGTATTTAAAGTAAATCTTTCCAGAGTATAGCTTTTCACCAGAAAGGACTCCCAGAGGACAGAAGGGGAAGTGTAACTCTGCTGCAGCGAGGGAACCTTTGGGGGGGAAGTCCTTCCTTTTGGAATAGCCTGTCTGCGGACAAAAATACAAAACGTGGTCTGGCTACCGTCAGAGCCAGGATGAGAGAAGCAAGGACTAGTCAGTGTCTGCGCCACAGCTTCATGACTTTCTTCCCTACCTAATTCTGGAACCTGTGGCCCTCCAGCTGGTGCTGGTCTCCCAACTCCCATCAGCCCCTGTCAGCATGGCTAGTGGTCAGGGGTGATGGGATATTCCAGCAACATCAGGGGGGGTCACAGGGTCTCATTCCCTTCAAAGATTGCTCCCCCCTCACTGTTAAGTTCTTCAGACTGCGCACCGGCATGCAGGTATGTATTTTACCTGTGTGCACAAAAGTGTTAGATAGCAGGGCTGTGGAGTCGGAGTCGTGGAGTCGGAAGCAATTTTGGGTGGAGTCGGAGTAGGCAGAAATGTACCGGCTCCGACTGTGGCTTCAAAATAAAAACTTACAATATTATAACAATATATGGTAAATATATCATGTTATACTTATATTTTATACTTTTTTATATTTCAGGGAAAATATTTGTAATAGTTTGTTGCATTTACTTTCGTAGGAATTTAGGCAAGTTTTCTTGTTCAGAAATTTTAATCAGATAAATATATTTTATGTTCTATCAATCTAGCCTGATGATTCACGTGGTGGTGATGAAATGCCTTGTGCTACCATTTTACTACAGTAAATTTGTTCTTACTAGTTAATATACATTTGCCATTTATGAAGGAGTCGGAGTCAGACAGTAGAAAAATAGAGGAGTCAGAGCCAAACTTTTGACGTCCCCAGTCCCCAGCCCTGTTAGATAGACCAGATCCACAGAAAACAGCAGTTAATTTAAAAAATAAAATAAAGCGTCACTTGCTTCAAGGCAGGAAACCTGAAGTCTGTTGTGGGCATGCCCACAAATATTTGCTGACCTGTGCATATACCTTCTGTGGAAGCAGAAAAAGCTAGGCCTTAACTTGTTTTAGATTTCCTAGCTTGATTCAGAATTGTGACTCCAAAGAATGATGGCAGAAGGTCTCTTTTTAACGTATTAAGAGGGAATGCTAAAAAGAAATGTTCCGAGAAAAATGCTTATGCTGTGACCCAAGGAGAAATGACAGAAGAGTAAACGGGTTAGGAAAGCATTTGGAAGCTGCGTGGATGTAATCCCTAGACTTTAGACTGCTGAGTGTTTCCCCAAATTAATGTTTAATCTCTTTGCTCTCTGCTTTTTGCTGTATGTGAAAGACAGCAGATGCGTGTCAGCATGTTGAGCTGATGTGAAATGACTTATTAAAATGATGACATACTGTAATTTGGTTACATGTGCTTTGGGATATGGTATAAAAATGTGCTGTAAAAATTAAGGAGTAGAGAACTTTCTTGGTAAACTCCAAATAGCTGTTTGTATCTAAATAAAGGTGCCTTTAACGGATCTGATTTAAACACGAGAAGACTTGTTTTTTCTTACACATTTTAAAGAAAATTTAATTATTTAAATATACACTTTTTGATGTACCAGATTTGCACAAATACTGTGCAAATGCACTGTTGTCCATGCACTGGTAACCTTCAAGCTGGATTACTGCAATGCGCCCTATGTGGGGCTGCCCTTGAAGCTGGTCCAGAAGCTGCAGCTGGTGCAAAATACGGCAGCGCAACTGCTCACTGGGGCAGGGTATTGGCAAGATGTCATCCCACTGCTGAAAGACTTGCACTGGCTACCTATTAGCTACTGGGCTAAATTCAAGGTTCTAGTTTTGGTGTACAAATCCGTATGCCGCTTGGGACCAGGATACCTGAAAAACGATCTTATCCCTTTTATACCCAGTCAATCACTGCGCTTTGCAAATGAGGGCCTCCTGCAGGTACCATCTTATCAGGAGCTCTGTTCCGCATAACATAGGAAACAGACCTTCCCTCCCCTTAAACATTAGACAGGCACCCAGGGCCGGCAGCAGGTATGACTGGGCCCATGGCACCATAGCCCATAAGCTCACCTGCACATTTATTATTATTTTTTATTTATTTTATTACATTTCTAGACCGCCCTATAGCAATAAGCTCCCAGGGCGGTGAACAGCATAATAAAACAGATTAAAATACAAGCGGATGTAAATACAATACAGTACACAATAAAACATAATTAAAATTCCAAATTTAAAATTTTAAAATTTTTAAAATGCCTGGGCAAAGAGGTAGGTCTTTACCTGGCGCCGAAAAGATAACAGAGAAGGCGCCAGGCGTATCTCATCAGGGAGGGCATTCCATAGTTCGGGGGCCACCACCGAGAAGGCCTTAGCTCTAGTTGTCGTTCTCCGTGCCTCCTTATGCGTTGGGACACGGAGAAGGGCCTTCGACGTCGAGCGCAGTGACCGGGTAGGTACATAGCGGGAGAGGCGTTCCGCCAGGTATTGCGGTCCGATGCCGTTAATGGCTTTATAGGTAAGAACCAACACTTTGAATCTGGCCCGGAAACATATTGGTAGCCAGTGCAGCTGGGCCAGAACAGGTGTTATATGATCAAATTTTTTAGTCCCAGTAAGGACTCTGGCCGCAGCATTCTGCACCAGCTGAAGTTTCCGAACCGTCTTCAGAGGTAACCCTACGTAGAGTGCATTACAGTAGTCCAATCTAGAGGTTACCAGAGCATGGATAACTGTGGCGAGGTTCTCCCTCTCCAGATAGGGTCGTAGTTGGGCTACCAGCCGAAGCTGGTAGAACGCATTCCGTGCCACCGAGGCTACTTGAGCCTCCAGTGACAGGAGCGGATCTAATAAAACTACGGACCTGCTCCTTTAGGGGGAGTGTAACCCCATCTAGGGCAGGTCGGACATCATCCATCTGGGCAGAGAGCCCCCCCACCAACAGCATCTCAGTCTTGTCAGGATTGAGTCTCAGTTTGTTAGCTCTCATCCAGTCCATTATCGCGGCCAGGCAGCGGTTTAGTACATTAACAGCCTCACCTGAGGAAGATGAAAAGGAGAAGTAGAGCTGCGTATCATCAGCATATTGCTGGAAACGCACTCCAAATCTCCTAATGACCTCACCCAGCGGCTTCATATAGATATTAAAGAGCATGGGGGACAGAACTGAACTCTGTGGGACCCCATATTGGAGTATCCAGGGGTTCGAGTAATGCTCCCCAAGCATCAACTTCTGGAGACGATTCACGAGGTAGGAGCACAGCCACTGCCAAGCAGTGCCTCCAACTCCTAAGTCCGCAAGACGTCCCAGAAGGATACCATGGTCGATGGTATCAAAAGCTGCTGAGAGATCAAGGAGAACCAACAGAGTTACACTCCCTCTGTCTTTCTCCCGACAGAGGTCATCATACAGGGCGACCAAGGCTGTTTCTGTACCAAACCCCGGCCGAAAGCCCGATTGACATGGATCCAGATAATCAGTTTCATCCAAGAGAGCCTGGAGCTGGCGAGCGACCACACACTCTAAGACCTTGCCCAAGAACGGAACATTTGCTACTGGTCTATAGTTGTCAAAATTTTCAGGGTCCAAGGAGGGTTTCTTTAGGAGTGGTCTCACCACTGCCTGTTTCAGGCAGGGTGGTACCACTCCCTCTCGTAGGGAGGCATTGATCATCTCCTTGGCCCATCCGGCTGTTCCGTTCCTGCTAGCTTTTATTAGCCACGAGGGGCAAGGATCCAGAGCAGAAGTGGTCGCCCGCACCTGTCCAAGCACCTTGTCCACATCCTCGAGCTGTACCAACTGAAACTCATCCAATAAAACAGAACAAGACTGTGCTCCGGACACCTCATTAGGCTCAACTGCTACAATATTGGAGTCAAGGTCCCGGCGGATGTGCGTGATCTTGGAAGTGTCTCGCAAACTCATTACAGCGGGCTATTGATGGTATTATTGCGTTCTGAGGCCCATCTACCTCTTGTGTTGTATGAATGACATGCACGCACAGTGCACACCACATTCACACTGACAGGAGAGGTAGGTGGGGTATGCATATGGGTTTATTGAAGCTTGCGCTGTCTGTACTGAGGGGTGCCTGGGAGCTCCCTCTCCACGATCCAAGGTAGGGTCAGATTGCAGGATTCAACAGTGCTGCAGATCACGGAACAGGAGCCCCAGCCTCCCACCGTAGGTAGGGGCCCCTCTGGGCTGAAAGGGCACTTGGCCAGGGATCAGCCTGGCCACGCTTTGGAGCCCGTCTTGCAGGTGCCATCTCTGTTACCTTTTCGGCACCTACTAAAGACCTTCCTCTTTATAAGTTGAGATCTTATCCCAGTCTGCTTCTGTGTTGGAATTGCTTTTTAATACATTTTAAAACTTCTTAAAAATATGTTTTTTAAACTTTTCAAAAATGTTTTTAAAGATGTTTCATTTTAATATATTTTAAAGTCTGTTTTATGATGTTTTAAAGTGTTTTTAGTGCTTTTGTTTGCCGCCCTGGACACCTACTGGGAGGAGGGGTTTGATATAAATAAATAAATGAAGGAATGAATGAATAAAGGAGCATTTAAAATTTTTTAAACAATGTGTGTTGCTGCAAGACAGGCGAAGGTTTTGAGCCACTCTCATAAAAGGCTGCTTCTTTCCCTTTTCCTTTCCTACGTCCTGTACCTGCAAGGGCAAATTTTATTTTTCAAAGATCTGTTTTGCATAGGAGCAGTTCTGTGGAGAAGAGCTCGTTTAGAAAGCAAAAATAATTATAGCAAATGTTCCTTCTGCAGCAACGGGTGGAAAATGGCAGGCAGCATCCTTGTCTTTGGGCTGATGGAAACAAAATGTAGGTACAGAGGTAACATGTAGCTCTGTAGCTCAGGGGCAGTGCATCCATCTTGCATGCTGAAGGTCCCAGGTTCAATTCCCATAATGTCCAGGTAGGGCTGGTTGCAACAAACCCACTCCCCCAAAATATCTGCATTTCTGTGGTAAGGAGAGGGATGGGGTAATGCAGTGGAAACTGGGATAACGCTTTGATGCAACATCATCTAACCTCCCTGCAAACAGAGCAGAATGACTGCTCATTGAATACTCAATGTCATCTAATCTCTCTGCAAACAAATCAGGTGAATGTTCAATAAACAGGTCCATCTGGAAGCACCCCAAAGATGTAATCCTATCCTGTTTGGATTCCAGCTTTGAAATCCTGGATCCCATCTCTTCTCCCCCCACCAGTGCATCATTCCCTTCTTGTGTTTGGGACTGGAGAAGTCATTCCTGCAGGAATTGCCTTTTGTGATTCATGTAAGAAGGTGTTTTGTTTTTTGAAATCATCTGCTGCTGCTGTTCCTTTTGCTTGCAATTTGACCTTGAATATATCGAAGGAGGCAATCTGAGGGGGAATTCTTTGGGAGGGAGACAATCTGGCTAGAACAACTCAGCACTCTTAACAAACTAGGGTTACCAGATCAGAAGCATCCCAAAACCTGAGATTTCAGGGGCGGGCCTGAGTGATGTCATGGGGGCAGGCCCGAGTGATGTCATTAAGCATGATACATGAAGCATCAATCACAGTTGCTTGGAGCATACAATTTTTTAAAAATCCGAATGGAAATTAAGATAGAAATCTTAGCTAAAAGATGGAGCTTCGGTAGGGAACGTTTAATCTAGCCTACTTGTTTTCAGCAAGCAGGGTTTAAGTGCCTTCAGGCCAGACCAGTCACCAGAAGGCCACTGTAGGAAGTAAGGAGCCTAGTGCTTTGATGTGGATTCCTGCATTGCGCAGGGGGTTGGACTTGATGGCCTTATAGGCCCCTTCCAACTCTAATATTCTATGAATCTATGAGTGTTGTGGAGATGTTAGATGGGAGCACTCAGGAGTAAAGTTGGATGCCCCTGAAGGCTGCAATTCTAAACACACTTACTAAGGGACTAAGCCCCATAGAACTCAACAGGACTTACTTCTGAGTAGATAGAGTTTAGATTGTGCTGTTGGTAAAGCTTGACTAGGGATCCTCTGCAAAGACATCCATATCCCAGCAGGGTTGGCAACTCTGCCTGGAATGCACTGCCCTTGTCTTTTAATGTGGCTGCTTCAAACTTCTTTACAGATTTGACCCTTCACTTCAGAAAGAGGTCTGAGAAATGAGTAAGAGTAAGAAGATTCTCTGCCCTTTCTGTCTACCCTGTGGGCTGCTATAAACTCACCTTGACAGCCAACCCAATTCCAGTGAGTAATAATTGACAGAGAGAAAAAACACATGGTTTGGTCTACCTTCACAGGCAGCAGCTTGGGAACAACAATTGCAGCCACTTTCAAATATGTGAATTCTCTTTTACCACTATTGGGCAAGAAACAAACTGCCATGGAACCAACAAGGTGCATCATCAGTGGGTTTTAGGGGGTTGAGCTGAGCCCATGCAACCACTGCTGTTGCTTCTATGGATGTAAGGGAGTGAGGTTAAAGGTAAATGAAATGCAAACAGAAAATGAAAAACAAAAGATAGTGATGCTTTCCTGAGTGCAATATCATACCAGCCACAACAAGATTCTTATGAGTAAGGCAGACAACATCCCACAACCAGTCAGCATTCATAACCGAAAACCAAAACTAAAAATATTCTGACACACAGTCAGTTAATGCAGAATGCTGCAGCATGTTTGCTGACATGAGTGAGACCTATCAGCACATCATACCTCTGCTCTGAAATCTGCATTGGTTGCTGATTTGCTACCGGGCCGAGTTCAAGCTGTGCTTTCCACGTTATGGGTGCCACATAGTACTTGTTCTGCTCTTGTAAGAAATCAGTCCTGTAAAGTGCCAGCACCTCTCTTTGGAACTCCCTGCCGACTGACATCGGGCAGATGCCTCTTTTCATCGGGCAGATGCCGAACTTTTGACATACCGACTCCACAGCCCTGTAAAAGCGTGTCTTGCTTCAAGGCAGGAAACCTGAAGTCTATTGTGGGGATGCCCACAAATATTTGCTGACCTGTGCATATACCTTCTGTGGAAGCAGAAAAAGCTAGGCCTTAACTTGGTTTAGATTTCCTAGCTTGATTCAGAATTGTGACTCCAAAGAATGATGGCAGAAGGTCTCTTTTTAACGTATTAAGAGGAAATGCTAAAAAGAAATGTTCCGAGAGAAATGCTCATGCTGTGACCCAGGGAGAAATGACAGAAGAGTAAACAGGTTAGGAAAGCATTTGGAAGCTGCGTGGATGTAATCCCTAGACTTTAGACTGCTGAGTGTTTCCCCATATTAATGTTTAATCTCTTTGCTCTCTGCTTTTTGCTGTATGTGAAAGACAGCAGATGCGTGTCAGCATGTTGAGCTGACATGTGAAATGACTTATTAAAATGATGACATACTGTAATTTGGTTACATGTGCTTTGGGATATGGTATAAAAATGTGCTGTAAAAATTAAGGAGTAGAGAACTTTCTTGGTTCACTCCAAATAGCTGTTTGTATCTAAATAAAGGTGCCTTTAATGGATCTGATTTAAACACGAGAAGACTTGTTTTTTCTTACACATTTTAAAGAAAATTTAATTATTTAAATATACACTTTTTGATGTACCAGATTTGCACAAATACTGTGCAAATGCACTGTTGTCCATGCACTGGTAACCTCCAAGCTGGATTACTGCAATGCGCCCTATGTGGGGCTACCCTTGAGGCTGGTCCAGAAGCTGCAGCTGGTGCAAAATACGGCTGTGTGACTGCTCACTGGGGCAGGGTATCGGCAAGATGTCATCCCACTGCTGAAAGACTTGCACTGGCTACCTATTAGCTACTGGGCTAAGTTCAAGGTTCTAGTTTTGGTGTACAAATCCGTATGCCGCTTGGGACCAGGATACCTGAAAAACGATCTTATCCCTTTTATACCCAGTCAATCACTGCGCTTTGCAGATGAGGGCCTCCTGCAGGTACCATCTTATCAGGAGCTCTGTTCCGCATAACATAGGAAACAGACCTTTAGTGTGGTGGCACCTACCCTTTGGAATTCCCTCCCCTTAAATATTAGACAGGCACCCAGAGCCGGCAGCAGGTATGACTGGGCCCATGGCACCATAGCCCATAAGCTCGCCTGCACATCCCATCTACCTCTTGTGTTGTGTGAATGACATGCGCGCACAGTGCACACCACATTCACACTGACAGGAGAGGTAGGTGGGGTATGCATATGGGTTTATTGAAGCTTGCGCTGTCTGTACTGAGGGGTGCCTGGGAGCTCCCTCTCCACGATCCAAGGTAGGGTCAGATTGCAGGATTCAACAGTGCTGCAGATCACGGAACAGGAGCCCCAGCCTCCCACCGTAGGTAGGGGCCCCTCTGGGCTGAAAGGGCCCTTGGCCAGGGATCAGCCTGGCCACCCTTTGGAGCCCGTCTTGCAGGTGCCATCTCTGTTACCTTTTCGGCACCTACTAAAGACCTTCCTCTTTATAAGTTGAGATCTTATCCCAGTCTGCTTCTGTGTTGGAATTGCTTTTTAATACATTTTTAAAAATATGTTTTTTAAGCTTTTCAAAAATGTTTTTAAAGATGTTTCATTTTAATATATTTTAAAGTCTGTTTTATGATGTTTTAAAGTGTTTTTAGTGCTTTTGTTTGCCGCCCTGGACACCTACTGGGAGGAAGGGTTTGATATAAATAAATAAATGAAGGAATGAATGAATAAAGGAGCATTTAAAATTTTTTAAACAATGTGTGTTGCTACAAGACAGGCGAAGGTTTTGAGCCACTCTCATAAAAGGCTGCTTCTTTCCCTTTTCCTTTCCTACGTCCTGTACCTGCAAGGGCAAATTTTATTTTTCAAAGATCTGTTTTGCATAGGAGCAGTTCTGTGGAGAAGAGCTCGTTTAGAAAGCAAAAATAATTATAGCAAATGTTCCTTCTGCAGCAACGGGTGGAAAATGGCAGGCAGCATCCTTGTCTTTGGGCTGATGGAAACAAAATGTAGGTACAGAGGTAACATGTAGCTCTGTAGCTCAGGGGCAGTGCATCCGTCTTGCATGCTGAAGGTCCCAGGTTCAATTCCCATAATGTCCAGGTAGGGCTTGTTGCAACAAACCCACTCCCCCAAAATATCTGCATTTCTGTGGTAAGGAGAGCGATGGGGAAATGCAGTAGAAACTGGGATAATGCTTTGATGCAACATCATCTAACCTCCTTGCAAACAGAGCAGAATGACTACTCATTGAATACTCAATGTCATCTAATCTCTCTGCAAACAAATCAGGTGAATGTTCAATAAACAGGTCCATCTGGAAGCACCCCAAAGATGTAATCCTATCCTGTTTGGATTGCAGCTTTGAAATCCTGGATCCCATCTCTTCTCCCCCCATGCTTGGAGCATACAATTTTTAAAAAATCCGATTGGAAATTAAGATAGAAATCTTAGCTAAAAGATGGAGCTTCGGTAGGGAACGTTTAATCTAGCCTACTTGCTTTCAGCAAGCAGGGTTTAAGTGCCTTCAGGCCATACCATTCACCAGAAGACCACTGTAGGAAGAAAGGAGCCTAGTGCTTTGATGTGGATTCCTACATTGCGCAGGGGCTTGGACTTGATGGCCTTATAGGCCCCTTCCAACTCTAACATTCTATGATTCTATGAGTGTTGTGGAGATGTTAGATGGGAGCACTCAGGAGTAAAGATGGATGCCCCTGAAGGCTGCCATTCTAAACACACTTACTAAGGGACTAAGCCCCATAGAACTCAACAGGACTTACTTCTGAGTAGATAGAGTTTGGATTGTGCTGTTGGTAAAGCTTGACTAGGGATCCTCTGCAAAGACATCCATCTCCAAGCAGGGTTGGCAACCCCCTGCCTGGAATGCCCTGCCCTTATCTTTTAATGTGGCTGCTTCAAACTTCTTTACAGATTTGACCCTTCACTTCAGAAAGAGGTCTGAGAAATGAGTAAGAGTAAGAAGATTCTCTGCCCTTTCTGTCTACCCTGTGGGCTGCTATAAACTCACCTTGACAGCCAACCCAATTCCAGTGAGTAATAATTGACAGAGAGAAAAAACACATGGTTTGGTCTACCTTCACAGGCAGCAGCTTGGGAACAACAATTGCAGCCACTTTCAAATATGTGAATTCTCTTTTACCACTATTGGGCAAGAAACAAACTGCCATGGAACCAACAAGGTGCATCATCAGTGGGTTTTAGGGGGTTGAGCTGAGCCCATGCAACCACTGCTGTTGCTTCTATGGATGTAAGGGAGTGAGGTTAAAGGTAAATGAAATGCAAACAGAAAATGAAAAACAAAAGATAGCGATGCTTTCCTGAGTGCAATATCATACCAGCCACAACAAGATTCTTATGAGTAAGGCAGACAACATCCCACAACCAGTCAGCATTCATAACCGAAAACCAAAACTAAAAAAATTCTGGCACCCAAATGCAGAATGCTGCAGCATGTTTGCTGACATGAGTGAGACCTATCAGCACATCATACCTCTGCTCTGAAATCTGCATTGGTTGCTGATTTGCTACCGGGCCGAGTTCAAGCTGTGCTTTCCACGTTATGGGTGCCACATAGTACTTGTTCTGCTCTTGTAAGAAATCAGTCCTGTAAAGTGCCAGCACCTCTCTTTGGAACTCCCTGCCGACTGACATCGGGCAGATGCCTCTTTTCAGCACCTGCTAAAATCAGTTGTTTAGGCAAGCCTATCCAGGCATGCAGAAGCTATTGTGTTTTTAAATCTGTTTTTAACTCATTGTTGGTGTTATTATTTGGAATGTTTTTAAATACATGTCTTTAACTGTTTTTGCCAATAATTTTATTGTTTTAATGCTTTCTGTAAACCGCTTTGAGATTTTTTACAATAAAGCAGTATATAACTGTTGTCAATAAAACATAAATAACTTTTGGAGTTGCTGTGGCCCTTGAGTCTCTTCCCACTTTTAGGAGCAAAGGAATCTGCCTTATACTGACTCAGGCCATTTCGTACCATCTAGCTCAGTACTGATGACGTGGACCAGCATTGGCTGTCCAGGATTCCAGGCAATAGTCTTGTGCAGAAATTGAATTTTGGACCTTGCATGCAAAGCATATGCCCTGCCGATGAGCTACAGCCCTTTTCCTGTTTAAAAAAGTATCTTTTAAAATTGTTCTTTTCAATTCACTCTTGAATGCACATCATACCTAGGGCAGATCCACACCATTCATTTAAAGCACATTCAACACCCATTTGAAGCACATGAATCCCACCACAGAATCATGGGAACTGCAGGTTGTTAAGAGTGGTGAGAACTATGACTGAGGGGGAAATGACACTTCCCAAGATTATTTAGGGGAAGTCATGCGCTTTAAATGCGAGTTGGATCTGCTTTAAATGTATTGTGTGGATCCACTTAATAAATTTTGCCTGCATGTAAATTGTTTTAATTAATTTTTCAAAATGGAAATGAGCTATAAAGTGTACTGGGTGACCATGGGCTACTCACCATCTCTCAGCCTGTCTGCCCCCAGGATGAAAACCATGGAAAACCATGACCACCCCAAGGAAGAAGGGCACATTCAAAACGTGGAGGAAGTATTGTACAACCATAGTGTGAAATCGCATACTTATTGGGACACAGTATGAAGAAATATTTATATCAGCACGGCTATCAAATATGTTTATTATTTACACAACCTGTAAAGATATTTATAGTGCAATCCTATGTTTGTTTACTCAGAAGCAAGTCCCAATGTATTCAATGGGGCTTACTCAACCAGGGAAAACTGCAGCCCACACTCTGCAGGGATGGCTGACAAACCACACCAGGACACTCTTCCCTTGCCCAGCAGATTGACACAGTGGGAGCCTGCTGGGCCTATAACCCAGAAGTCGATGGGTCAAAACCACCGTCTGCTAAGTAGATGATGGCTTTTTTTTGCTTCAGACAAAATCTGCAAGAGGAAAGGGGTAAGAACATAAGAGCCTGCTGGATTAGGCCAATGGCCCATGTAGTCCAGCATCCTGTTCTCACAGTGCTAGGTGAAAGAGTAGCACAGCCAGAGCATGGTGGGTCCATAACTGTGAGGTCATACATCCAAGCAAATGGGAGAGAGTCCTCTATGAGACACTACTGTACTCCACGTGGCTCCACTCACTGATGTGGATGGCAAGTGGCAGACAGCAAGGAATATGGTGACTAAAAATCCAGGAGTGTGTGGACGCTGCGAGCCAATCACAGGCACAGAGTTATCAGATATGAACAACCTGCTTATGAGATGACATCCACGTGGGTGTGACCATAGCTGCTGTTGGAAACATTTGCTATCTGGTTTACCATTGTCCCTAGTGCAATACAGGTCAGCTGCCAGTACATATAACAGAATCTCTACATGAATCTATATTATTTTTAATAATAATTATGGGACTGCGGGTGTTGTTTTAATACTATTTAAATGGTGCTTTTAACCCTGGGTCTTCCTGGTGAAATGCAGAGAAAAAACATAAGAATCTGCTTTCAGGCTGTTATCTTAACAAAAGAACAAAGGTAAGACTTTCCTGGGTCTTTATTCAGCATTTGTTCTGACTTGTTTATAGGTGTTGTAGCAGATTTGAACGTTCTTCCACACAAGTGAACAAGAAAAAGTCCCTGTGCACAGAAATCTAGCAGGTAAAGAAAATGGGGTTTAGTCTAATCTAAACTTTTCTAATGGGCATGGAATTTTTATTTTTAATATAGAGAAGAGACACAGTCCAGAAATTTGCTGACCACCTCCCCTTGCTGTCTGTGATGGCTTGTGGAGTGAAACAAACTCAAGGACGCTCAGGCATCCCACAAAGCAAGCAGGTTTATTCACGAGTCCAAACACGCACCTCTGGAGAAAAAAGCATAGACCAAATGATTTGGCCGAAATCAAAGCACTTGGCCCATTCATACTTTCCTCCAGTGCTCGCAAGCAGTTCGTAAATCTTAACGGGACATTACACCCCACACTCTGTGGGAAGCAGCTTCAGCAACTGTGCTCTTGAAGGGTTAATACCAACCACAGAGCAGCCATTCCTAGAGCAGAAGGAAAGATTGCGGAAGAGGGACTTTCCTGGGAGTGAGCGCGTGAGTCTTTTTATGTTTGCAAAGATCTTCGAGAGGGGCTGCGTGGAGGGAGGTCAAGGTGCACCATTTGGGGCGGTGGGCAGGGAGGAGGGGGAAAGCGAGGACTCCCCTGTAGGTGCCCCCCAGCCTATTCCCGGCTTTTTTGAGGATGCAATCCTGCCCTATAGATCTCAACTCTGCCCTACTGCTGGGCCCGTCTGCCTGTCCCCTCCCACAAGCTTGCTTTGTTTGGGACCAGATTTCCATATCCCTCGAGAACATTGGAATTTTTGGTCATGAATAAAACGACGTATGTAAATAGCATACAAACCCGGTTGTTTGAAAGTGCTCCCTTTTTCTTCCTTAGCTTGGAATGTGATCGTGAGTATGTTTAAGCTTTGGATATATATACATGGAGTACTTAAGAATATGTGTTAGAAGATAACACTGAGCCGAAAGGCTGGGCTCGTTATAAGGCAGCTCCTTAACGGTTCTTGTGTTGCTCTTTGGTTCAGCTGACAGTTTAATAATGTGGTAATTTAAATGCTTCCTGCCAGCCTTCTTACTCTGTCAGAATCAAGGCCGTCAAAAACATGGCCCTGCCTTCATGCTTTTTAATGTAGTCCTACAGACAAAATGTTTGGAGAGTGAAGCTTTTCCTGCAACTGTTGCAAATTGGTGGGAAGTCCCCCTCTCCTTATCTGCATGCCAGGTGTAAGAACCCTGCTAAATCCACTCTCCAGTTTAAACCACATTCAATACATATTTAAAGCAAGTGATTTTGCCCAAAGAATCCTGGAAGCTGTAGATGATTAAAGGTGCTGGGAATTGTAGCTTGGTGAAGGCTAACTACAATTCCCAGGGTTCTCAGGGGGAAACCATGTGCTCTAAATGTGTGTTGAATGTGGTTTAAATATGTGGTGTGACAACACATCTATCATGTCTCCTCTTTTGTCTAAACTAAAAAGCCTCATGCATTGTGACCTTTCCTCACAGCGGAGCTGCTCCGTCCCCTTAATAATTTTGGTTGTCCTTTTCTGAACCTCTTCTATATAATATTAATTTGGAGGTCAGACAACCAGATCTGTACTCAGCATTTCAAGTTCCGTAGCACCTTAGATTTGTATAATGGCATTATGATATTGACAGGTTTCCTTTCAATCCCTTTCTTAATGACCCCTAACATGGAATTCACCAATTTCCCAGCTGCACCACACGACATCAGTATCTTCACTGAACCCCCCACTGTGACCCCAAGGTCTCTTTCCTGGCCAGTTGCCACTACTTCAGATCCCATTACTAGACACCTTCAGTTGGGATGTTTTGCTGGAATGTGTATCACTTGTCATGTAATTGCATTTGCTGTTTAATACCCAAGTCTGTTTGGAGAGATCCTTGTGGAACTCCTCACAATCCCTGTTTGTTTTAATCACCCTGAACAATTGGTATCATCAATAAACTTGCTTACCTTACTTTCACCCCCTAACTACAGTCAATTTAGGAATCAGTTAAAAAACACAGGTCCTAGTACTGATGATGGGGCAAGCACTTCTTCTGTCCCTGCTTTGGGAGTACTCTCCACTTATTCCAGATCTTTCCTTCCTGATCTTTGAACAGTTCTTGAACCATAAGAATATATTTCCTCTTCTCCCATGATTGCTATGTTCTTCCCCATTGTTGGTAATTCTGTCTTTAATAATGTTTTCCACTAGTTTCTCTGAAACAGATGTTAAGCTAATTGGCCTCCCCTTTGCAGGATAACTTCTGGATCTCCTCTTTTTCTTTAATGCAATACCTTGGCCAGTCATTGCTCAGATATGAAAACTGGTCATATATGTACATATCTTTGTTAGACGATCAGCAATGTTAGATTTGAGTTGTTTAAGACTTCTCAGGTAGATGCCCTCTGGACTTGAGATGATTTGTGAACACTGGAGGCAAAATCCCTGCTTGCCACATCTCTGTCTCGACTGTGAGTGGAGGGCAGATAATGTCCACAACTTGCATGGAAGCATTTATGAAGAAGGCAATTGTTTCCTTGTTCCAGGGACTGGTGAGCTTGCATTTCAAGAAGGTGGAAAGGGTCCTGCTGGATCCCGGCCAGAGAACTCTGTACAAGGAGGTCAGGCTGGACATTCATGAGATGGCGACCTCTCTGGGTAAGAACCCTTTTGTCCTCAGTAACTTAGGAAAGTATGAATTCCTGTTAATGGTGTTACAAATGAGATCGTAAGGGTGCTGCTGGTGGACTTACCTTGGGCATGAGAACATAAGAAGATACCTGCTGGGTCAAACCAAAGTCCTGTGTAGATTCTGTTTTCACAGTGGCCAACCGGATGACTGTGGAAACCCACGAGTGGAACATGAGTGGCACAGCACTCTCTCTGCTTGTGATCCCAGCACTGCCTCTGATAATGGTGGTAATGTAGCCATCACAGCAAATGGATGAATCGGCTGAGAGTTATTTCTCTTGATTCTTTTTTCTTTTTCTGGCCAGGTAGTTCTCTTATTGGCACTGAGGTGGGGGAACTTGCCTTTCATTCAGAGTACAGAGTACTAAAGTGGATAAACCCAGGAGTGGCCAGCAGGGAAGAGTAGGGACAAGGCAGTAAGTAGTTTGGGGCTATGGGGGCACACCGGGGAGATTACCAAATTGGCTCCACCAGTGCGCAGGCAGAGCCCCGATCTCTCCATCGTGTTGCCCCTCTCCCTTATGGTAGGTGGCAGCGACACCACTGCTGGGGAGGCCTGGGGAACAGCACCCCTCCCAGTTGGCCGCCCCTGGGTAAAGCGATGGGTTAACTGATTAAGGAAGATTCGTGTTGATTTCGGTTCCAAAAAGGCCATTTGAATTTGAAATGTAACATCAGCTCCAGGCTGGAAGGAGATGGAAGAGAAGAACTTTTTGTCCAGCATTTCACAAAAGAGGAGAGATCAGCAGGAAGATGCTCAGGTGTGCTTGGACTACTCTGTGCCTGGGAATTGTGACTCAGTGGTAGAATAAGAAGTGTTCCCCCATCAGCATTTCCTAGCACAGGGGTCTCAAACTTTCCTTCCCACAGAGCTCACTTGAGACACCTGAAAATTACTGAAGCCCACCAGTCACAAAATGGTGGCGCAGGGGCAGAGCCAGTCCAGGGTCCAATGAAATTGGTATCCCCCTCCATACACACACATATAATCTGAAGATGTACATTCCTGTATCCCAGCATCAGTATTGGACTAAGACCTAGGTTAAAATCCCCAACTCAGCCATGAAGCCCACTGGGTGACCTTGGACCTGTCAGTCTCTCAGCCTGGCCTGCCTCACAGGGTTGATGTAAGGATAAAATGGAAAGGGGGGAACGATGTGCACCAGCTTGAGCTCCTTGGATGGAAGGTAGGATTTGAATGCAATAATAAATAAATACATTTCTGCTGCAATAATAAATAAATACATTTCTGGATTCCAGCCTCACCTAACCTGCTGATCTTTTAAAAAAATATTAATCAAGAAACAGCAATGTGGTGGCGATGGAAATGCTAGATTGTGCACTGCAGACAACAGGGTGGATAGATTAAGAAGGGGGGTTAGCGCTTTTAGGCCTTGGAAGGATCAACAGAACTGACGTCTTGGCTAGCATGCACTTGGGAATGAGAGCGGAGCAGAAAACGGATCAGCACACACACAAGCAAAAACCCACCTGCCCCTCCTGAATTTGGGCGCATGGGAGGGGGGAAGCCCTCAACCGTTACAACGTCTTGGAGAGAAAGATGGGGGAGCAGAGTGTAAGTGAAGGAAAGGGGGGACGCTTGCAAGTACACTTCCCCTCGGAGATGGCGGCCGAACAGATCCTGAGCTTCCTCACTGCTCCTCGCAAATAAGAAGAATTTTTAAAAGGAGGTGGAAGCAGGAGCCAAGAAAGGCAGGCAGACCGGCTGCCAGGAAGGAAGGGGGAAAGCAGCCTTTCCTTGCAGCCTTGCTTGTTTTTGCTGCACGAAAAGCTCTCTCCTCTCTTACTGAGCAAGTGCATTGTCAGCAGCAGTAGTTTGAGCAGATGGGAGTCTGACCTTGGCTTGCCTGAAAGAGGCTCTGCCGCTTCAGCAAAAGTCCTCCCCTCTCTTTGGGAGCTCGGGGGAGGAGTCGTCTGCAGTGGCCGTGGGCAGCAGACAGCATCCAGGGAGTGAAGACTTTGAAAGAAAGAAAGAAAGAATTCATTTCTTTACTGTTCACAGCCCCTCCTGGATTACTTCATGGTCCCCTGGCGGTCACGGCCCCCAGGGTGGGAACCACAGACCTAATTCATGGTTGGAAATTCCTGTGTTCTTTGCAACAGTGTTTACCTTGTAGCAAGGAGTTCCACAACTAAACTTTGCTCAAGCTGGCGTATTGAGACATTGCAAGAGCCTCCCTATTTTAGGCAGAATTTAATAATTCAAGGCTCTAAGTGGAGACAAATGTGGAAACTAAACTATGGCCCACTGACTGGAAGCGTTCAATATACATCCCAATTCCAAAGAAAGGGCATCCCAGGGAATGCAGTAATTATCGAACTATTGCCTTAATATCCCATGCAAGGAAAGTAATGCTCAAGATTCTACAACAAAGGCTCTTACCATATATGGAGTGAGAAATGCCAGAAGTCCAAGCTGGACGTAGAAAGGGAAGAGGCACCAGAGATCATATCGCAAACATACGTTGTATAATGGAACGGACCAAGGAATTTCAGAAGAAAATTACCTTGCGCTTTCTAGATTACAGCAAAGCCTTTGATTGTGTACATCATGAAAAACTATGGAATGCCTTAAAAATGGGGTGCCACAGCATCAGATTGTTCTGATGCGCAACCTATACTCTGGACAAGAGGCTACTGTAAGGACAGATTATGGAGAAACCGATTGGTTCCCCATTGGAAAGGGTGTGAGAAAGGGGTGCATATTATCATCCTATTTGTTTAATCTATATGCAGAAGATATCATACGGAAAGCAGGATTAGGCCAAGATGAAGGAGGTGTGAAAATTGGAGGGAGAAATATCAATAATTTAAGATATGCAGACGATATCATACTACTAACAGACACCAATAATGATCTGAAACAAATGCTGATGAAAGGTAAAGACGAAAGCACAAAAACAGGACTACACTTGAGTGTCAAAAAGACTGAAGTAATGACAACAGAAGATTTATGTAACTTTAAAGTTGACAACGAGGACATTGAACTTGTGAAGGATTATCAATACCTTGGCACAGTCATTAACCAAAATGGAGACAAGAGTCAAGAAATCAGCAGAAGGCTAGGATGGCGAGGGAAGCTATCCAATCCCGCTTTCCTTATGATATGTTCTGCATATAGATTAAACAAATAATCTGGGAAGGAGCCCTGGGCTCCATCTGGGAGGAAGGGCGGGATACAAATTAAATAATAAATAAATAAAATAGAGTGATAAAATACACCCCTGTCTCACATCCTTTTCTATTGGGAACCAATCGGTTTCTCCATATTCTGGGGCAGTTCTTGAAGCAGCCTAGATTCCTCTCTGACTCCTCCCGAATTTGCTGTAGTGGCTCTGTTTGATAGGCCGCCTAACAACAGATAGAGGAGGAGCCTTCCTAAGAGGGCTGACAAGCAGGCAGAGCCAAGGGAGGGACCTCTTTGCCATGGCAACACTATTGGATTAGGATTGGCTAAGTGGTGCAGAGAGCAGATTGGCCAGAGAACACTAGATTGACAGAAACGATTGCAGAGCTTTTCTGAGTTTAAACAGAAGTATAAAATGAGTGTGGGGGGAAAATGTCTGTGGCTTTTGAGATTTGGGGGGAGATTTTTTTAAAAAATGCTTGATATTCTCATTGGGAGGGCTGTGCCCTAGTAGCTCCAGTGGGCCAACCAGCGAGCAGCAGCAGCAGCAGCTGAGCGAGCCCAAGGACATGGGGAGGAAGACAACATTGAACCAGCAAACAGCTTCGCTGTAATAAATGCCTGTCACCCTTCTGCCTCTCGAGAACTGCCATCCCGGCTAACACCACCTCCTCTTTCTTGGCGGTGCCGATAATGATAATGTTGTTTCTATTTAATTTAATTTTTGTATATTGTTTAAATTGTATATTATTGTATTTTTATACCTGTGTTGATTTTTCTTGTAAGCCGCCTTCAGGGCCTTTGGCCGAAAGGCGGGGTATTAATAATAATAATAATAATAATAATAATAACCACCCAGTGGATTCTGTCTTTCTCTCTCTTCACAACTTGTCACCAAGCAGCTACTGCTAAAACAGATCTGCATCATAGGGTAAAATGTAAATGTACTGCCTTCAAGTCGATTCCAACTTGTGGCGACCCTGTGAACAGGGTTTTCATGAGGCTGAGAGGCAGTGACTGGCCCAAGGTCACCCAGTGAGCTTCATGGCTGTGTGGGGATTCGAACCCTGGTCTCCCAGGTAGTAGTCCAACACCGTAACCACTACGCCATGCTGGCTCTCATGCAGCATAAGGTAGAGAGACACATACCAGTGTGCTTCCACCTCTACTTTCTGAAAACAGAGACACACGCCAGTCATCAAATCATGCCCCTTTTTATTGTAAACATTTGTCACTTCAGGCTGAATGCTTTTTTCCCCCCATTTAGCCTCAGGCAGATTTTTCAGCTGATTGGTAGATCAACCCATTGTCAGGTATGGCCAGTGGCAATGCTTTTCTGCAGGCTCAGGGATTGGCCCAACACTTTGTGTGGGCAGTCTTGAAAGGTCTGAAGTCAGAAGTGGAGAAGGGAGATGGGTTCCAGCCAAAGGGAGAGTTGCTTCAAAATGCAGCCAGAAAAATCATTCTGGCTACTTTTGAAACCAGTAGTGTGCCCACAGCCATAGTAACACTAGAAGACCTTGAACTTTGCCAATTACACTCTGACATCAGCAGGACCCAGAAATGTTTTTTCAAAGAAGAAATCAGAAACCCGCAGGTATATGCGCAGAATTTCTCCACAGTGCTTTAACAGCTTTCATTTTTATTCCATCAGGAGATGTTTGGGGAATCCCGGATGAAGGGAAACCATTAGAAGTCTCACTGGAAAGAGCTGAGGAGCAGAAGTATGAATGGAACTTGGGGAATCAAGATGGAACAAACAGACAAGAGGGGAGACAAACGCAGATGCTAGGGGATGAATCCAGTACTTCTCAGGGTGATGACAATGAAATTCAAGGGAGTACTCATCACCTAAAGGAAATAAGAATGTCTCCTGAGTGCAGTAAAATCTTAAGCTACCAAAAAGCCTTGCTCACACATCGGAGAAGGCATAAGAGAGGGAGACCATATATACGCATGGAGTATGACAAAAGCTTCAGTTACAGTGGTGCCCTTTCTTTACATCCAATAGCTCATACAGGGAAGAAGCCTTATAGCTGCTTACAGGATGGAAAGAGCTTTGGTCTGAGTAGCCACCTTACTTCACATCAAAGAATTCATACAGGGTACAAACCATATGAATGCTTGGAGTGTGGAAAGAGCTTTAGTGCAAGTAGCGCCCTTACTAGACATCAAAGAACTCATACAGGGGACAAACCTTATAAATGCTTGGAGTGTGGAAAGAGCTTCGGTCTGAGTAGCCACCTTACTTCACATCAAAGAATTCATACAGGGTACAAACCATATGAATGCTTGGAGTGTGGAAAGAGCTTCAGTGCAAGTGGCACCCTTACTAGACATCAAAGAACTCATACAGGGGAGAAACCTTATAAATGCTTGGAGTGTGGAAAGAGCTTCAGTGACAATAGCCACCTTACTAGACATCAAAGAACTCATACAGGGGACAAACCATATGAATGCTTGGAGTGTGGAAAGAGCTTCAGTCATAATGAACACCTTATTAGACATCAGCGAATTCATACAGGAGACAAGCCTTATAAATGCTTCGAGTGTGGAAAGATCTTCAGTCAGAGTGACAACCTTACTTTGCATCAAAGAACTCATACAGGGGAGAAACCTTATAAGTGCTTGGCGTGTGGAAAGAGCTTCAGTCGCAGAGGCGACCTTACTATGCATCAAAGAAGTCATACAGGGGAGCAGCCTTATAAATGCTTTGAGTGTGGAAAGAGTTTCCGTAACAGTGGCACCCTTACTATACATCAAAGAATTCATTCAGGGGACAAACCTTATAAATGCTTGGAGTGTGGAAAGAGCTTTAGTTGCAGTGGCACTCTTACTTCACATCAAAGAACTCATACAGGGGACAAACCTTATCAATGCTTGGAGTGTGGAAAAAGCTTCAGCCAGAGATTCTCCCTTACTTCACATCAAAGAACTCATACAGGGGACAAACCTTATCAATGCTTGGAGTGTGGAAAGAGCTTCAGTCACAGAATGTCCCTTACTTCACATCAAAGGACTCATACAGGGGACAAACCTTATGAATGCTTGGCGTGTGGAAAGAACTTCAGTTGGAGTGGCAACCTTGCTAGACATCAAAGAATTCATACAGGGGACAAACCTTATGAATGCTTGGCGTGTGGAAAGAGCTTCAGTTGCAGTGGCACCCTCACTTTACATCAAAGAACTCACACAGGGGAGAAGCCTTATAAATGCTTGCAGTGTGGAAAGAGTTTCAGTGCAAGTAGCACCCTTACTAGACATCAAAGAATCCATACAGGGGACAAATCTTATAAATGTTTGGAGTGTGGAAAGAGCTTTCGTTGCAGAAACTCCATTATGTCACATCAAAGAATTCACACAGGGGAAAAATCTTATAAATGCTTGGAGTGTGGAAAGAGTTTCCGTTGCAGTGGCCACCTCACTTCGCATCAAAGAACTCATACAGGGGAAAAACCTTATCAATGCCTGAAGTGTGGAAAGAGCTTCAGTTGCAGTGGCAACCTCACTCCGCATCAAAGAACTCATACAGGGGAGAAGCCTTATAAATGCTTGGAGTGTGGAAAGAGCTTCAGCCAGAGAGACAACCTTACTTCGCATCAAAGAACTCATACAGGGGAGAAGCCTTATAAATGCTTGGAGTGTGGAAAGAGCTTCAGTCAGAGATCCTCCCTTACTCTGCATCAAAGAACTCATACAGGGGAGAAGCCTTATAAATGCTTGGAGTGTGGAAAGAGCTTCAGTGCAAGTAGCTCCCTTACTAGACATCAAAGAACTCATAGAGTGGACAAGGCTTATAAATGATTGGAGTGCGGAAATAATTTCATTCAGGATGGCCATCTTCAGGCACTTCAAATTATCCATATAGGGGAGCAGCTGTATAAATGCTTTGAATGTGGAAAAAGCTTTAAGAAGAGTTGTAGTCTTTCTGTGCATCCAAGGACCCATATAGCGGAGCAGCCATATTAATGTCTGGATCATACCCTTGCTACACATTAAAAATATCACAGTGGGGGGAAACCATGTAGCTGTCCAGAGTGTGGGAAATGTTTCATTCAGTGTATCTTGCAGTGTCATTCTTCCTTCACATCAAAGGATCCTTAAAGAGGAGAAACTATGAAATGCCCAGAGAGTGGAAAGAGCTTTGTTAGATACTCAGACGACGCTATATTAGGTACTCATGAACCCCTCCATTGGAGAGAGAGGAATAATAGGTATGTTCACACGGATGAGAAACTTGGTCCATTCACTTTTCAGTACACCTCTCCTACATAATTTTGTTATGTGCCTTCAAGTCGACTACAACTTATGGCAACCCTTGTAAGTTCAGGTCTGTGGCTTCCTTTATGGAATCAATCCATCTCTTGTTTGGCCTTCCTATTTTTCTACTCCCTTCTGTTTTTCCAGCATTATTGTGATGCCTATAATAAGTACAGTGGAAGGAATTGTTAGAAATGTTTGAACTGTTCGGAACATTTCAGTGAAGATTGTTACTGAGTTCAGTTTTGGGGCAAAACTGAGGATGGTGGAGATGAAGTGGACTGAAGGAGCTGTGGAGCGGAATGGAATAAAAACTTTGGACAAGTAATACTAGCTCATGACTGATGTAGACCTGAATGTCTGCATTGAGGGCAGAAATGCTTTTCTGGATTGTGAGAAGCAGAAATGCTGAGAAGGCCTTAGCTAAACTAATAGTGAAGATAGAAGATTAGCTACTCCACGTGACTAGTACAAAACCTATTTACATGTGTGGTGGTTTTGCCTTTTAATACGAACGTTTTCGCTGTATTAGCTGCAATCGCTCTATTCATGGGGCAGTCCATTACTATTCTGGCGCATTTGCAACACAGTTTGCCTTTTTGCCTTCTCTTTCAGAGGGGAAGCGATTTCTTGCTTTGAACCTGTTCTGAGGCTGTCTAAGTTTCCTCTAAGTGAGTCCTTTGCGGCTGGAGGTTCGGTTCTTTAAAAACTTCAAACAGTTTCTGCTGGTCTTGTTTTTATATATGTATGTTTACAGTTTTAATAGATTTGCTTATTCCCAGGTGAGGTTTCTATTTCACCATTTTATTTTTCAACCTTTTTCCTTCATCTTTGTTTATCTGGATCCTATCTGTAGGACTGTACGTCCAACTGGTTCCTTTGAATCCCTTCTTGGGTAGGTAGCTGTCATATTCTTTCTTGGCTCTTAATATTTTTTGCACGACAACATCTTCATATTTATGGTCCTTGGCAGACCCTCCACCCAAGGGCAGCCCGGATATATGCCCCCTGACCTAGCCAGGAGCTGATGCAAGAGGCTGCAAGACTAACTGCAGCCTCTCTATGAACTTAGGGTCAGGCAGGGGCTCCCAGTCCTTGCAGCACTTACCACTTTTCTTAATAGCTAGGAAAAATGCCTACATAGCTGACACATAGCAAAGCTTTAGCTAGTTTGGACTGGTGGAAAGGGGTCAGTCAAAGCAGAGCTGCCTAATAGTTAACATTATTACGAGCCTTCAGTACCACAATTGTGGTTTGTAATAGTTCAGTTGCACATTGTTCTTCTGAGTAGAGGTAAGTTTCCATATCCATTTTTTATTTTTGTTTTCCAAGTAATAATTGTTTGTGTATACTTGTTGCCAGTTTATTTCTGGGCTAGATGCAAGGTTCTCGTGCTAGTGTTTAAAGCCCTAAATGATTTAGCCCCCTAACATCTGAAAGTCCACCTCCTTCCCTACAGGCCCTCTTGTGTGTTAAAATCAGCAGAGTGGGCCTTCTAGATAGTTCCACTGCTCCCACAAGTTTGGGGGGATGGTGTCCCGGGAGAGGGTGTTCTCTGTGGCGGCCCCTAATTCGTGGAACTCCCCACCGAAGTTCGTTCAGCACCTTCACTGTATAATTTCTGGTGAATGTTGAAGACGTGCCTCTTCAGCCTGGCCTTTGACACTTGAGATGTACATTTTCAGGACCCACCCTATTGCTGTGATTGTGTTTTGTTTTAATTCTTTTTTTAACACTGTATTTTAACCTGTTGTAACCCACCCTGGGTCCTGCTTGTGGAAGGGTGGGTAATCATCATCTGATCCTTATTTCCCCCTTCCCCAAGATTCAATTAAGTGCTGTGGATTTCTTTCTGCTCTTATGCTCTATCTGTCATAAACTGAAATGCATTTTCTGCTGATGTATTTAAAGTAAATCTTTCCAGAGTATAGCTTTTCACCAGAAAGGACTCCCAGAGGACAGAAGGGGAAGTGTAACCCTGCTCCAGGGAGGGAACCTTTGGGGGGAAGTCCTTCCTTTTGGAATAGCCTGTCTGCAGACAAAAATACAAAACGTGGTCTAGCTACCGTCAGAGCCAGGATGAGAGAAGCAAGGACTAGTCAGTGTCTGCGCCACAGCTTCATGACTTTCTTCCCTACCTAATTCTGGAACCTGTGGCCCTCCAGCTGGTGCTGGTCTCCCAACTCCCATCAGCCCCTGTCAGCATGGCTAGTGGTCAGGGGTGATGGGATATTCCAGCAACATCAGGGGGGGTCACAGGGTCTCATTCCCTTCAAAGATTGCTCCCCCCTCACTGTTAAGTTCTTCAGACTGCGCACCGGCATGCAGGTATGTATTTTACCTGTGTGCACAAAAGTGTTAGATAGCAGGGCTGTGGAGTCGAAGTCGTGGAGTCGGAAGCAGTTTTGGGTGGAGTTGGAGTAGGCAGAAATGTACCGGCTCCGACTGTGGCTTCAAAATAAAAACTTACAATATTATAACAATATATGGTAAATATATCATGTTATACTTATATTTTATACTTTTTTATATTTCAGGAAAAATATTTGTAATAGTTTGTTGCATTTACTTTCGTAGGAATTTAGGCAAGTTTTCTTGTTCAGAAATTTTAATCAAATAAATGTATTTTATGTTCTATCAATCTAGCCTGATGATTCACGTGGTGGTGATGAAATGCCTTGTGCTACCATTTTACTACAGTAAATTTGTTCTTACTAGTTAATATACATTTGCCGTTTATGAAGGAGTCGGAGTCAGACAGTAGAAAAATAGAGGAGTCGGAGCCGAACTTTTGATGTACCGACTCCACAGCCCTGTAAAAGCGTGTCTTGCTTCAAGGCAGGAAACCTGAAGTCTATTGTGGGGATGCCCACAAATATTTGCTGACCTGTGCATATACCTTCTGTGGAAGCAGAAAAAGCTAGGCCTTAACTTGGTTTAGATTTCCTAGCTTGATTCAGAATTGTGACTCCAAGGGATGATGGTCTCTTTGTAACGTATTAAGAGGGAATGCGAAAAAGAAATGTTCCGAGAGAAATGCTCATGCTGTGACCCAAGGAGAAATGACAGAAGAGTAAACGGGTTAGGAAAGCATTTGGAAGCTGCGTGGATGTAATCCCTAGACTTTAGACTGCTGAGTGTTTCCCCATATTAATGTTTAATCTCTTTGCTCTCTGCTTTTTGCTGTATGTGAAAGACAGCAGATGCGTGTCAGCATGTTGAGCTGACATGTGAAATGACTTATTAAAATGATGACATACTGTAATTTGGTTACATGTGCTTTGGGATATGGTATAAAAATGTGCTGTAAAAATTAAGCAGTAGAGAACTTTCTTGGTTCACTCCAAATAGCTGTTTGTATCTAAATAAAGGTGCCTTTAACGGATCTGATTTAAACACGAGAAGACTTGTTTTTTCTTACACATTTTAAAGAAAATTTGATTATTTAAATATACACTTTTTGATGTACCAGATTTGCACAAATACTGTGCAAATGCACTGTTGTCCATGCACTGGTAACCTCCAAGCTGGATTACTGCAATGCGCCCTATGTGGGGCTACCCTTGAGGCTGGTCCAGAAGCTGCAGCTGGTGCAAAATACGGCAGCGCGACTGCTCACTGGGGCAGGGTATTGGCAAGATGTCATCCCACTGCTGAAAGACTTGCACTGGCTACCTATTAGCTACTGGGCTAAGTTCAAGGTTCTAGTTTTGGTGTACAAATCCGTATGCCGCTTGGGACCAGGATACCTGAAAAACGATCTTATCCCTTTTATACCCAGTCAATCACTGCGCTTTGCAGATGAGGGCCTCCTGCTACTATCAGGAGCTCTGTTCCGCATAACATAGGAAACAGACCTTTAGTGTGGTGGCACCTACCCTTTGGAATTCCCTCCCCTTAAATATTAGACAGGCACCCAGGGCTGGCAGCAGGTATGACTGGGCCCATGGCACCATAGCCCATAAGTTCGCCTGCACATCCCATCTACCTCTTGTGTTGTGTGAATGACATGCGCGCACAGTGCACACCACATTCACACTGACAGGAGAGGTAGGTGGGGTATGCATATGAGTTCATTGAAGCTTGCGCTGTCTGTACTCACGGGTGCCTGGGAGCTCCCTCTCCACGATCCAAGGTAGGGTCAGATTGCAGGATTCAACAGTGCTGCAGATCACGGAACAGGAGCCCCAGCCTCCCACCGTAGGTAGGGGCCCCTCTGGGCTGAAAGGGCCCTTGGCCAGGGATCAGCCTGGCCACGCTTTGGAGCCCGTCTTGCAGGTGCCATCTCTGTTACCTTTTCGGCACCTACTAAAGACCTTCCTCTTTATAAGTTGAGATCTTATCCCAGTCTGCTTCTGTGTTGGAATTGCTTTTTAATACATTTTTAAACTTTTTAAAAATATGTTTTTAAGCTTTTCAAAAATGTTTTTAAAGATGTTTCATTTTAATATATTTTAAAGTCTGTTTTATGATGTTTTAAAGTGTTTTTAGTGCTTTTGTTTGCCGCCCTGGACACCTACTGGGAGGAGGGGTTTGATATAAATAAATAAATGAAGGAATGAATAAAGGAGCATTTAAATTTTTTTAAACAATGTGTGTTGCTGCAAGACAGGCGAAGGTTTTGAGCCACTCTCATAAAAGGCTGCTTTCCCTTTTCCTTTCCTACGTCCTGTACCTGCAAGGGCAAATTTTATTTTTCAAAGATCTGTTTTGCATAGGAGCAGTTCTGTGGAGAAGAGCTCGTTTAGAAAGCAAAAATAATTATAGCAAATGTTCCTTCTGCAGCAACGGGTGGAAAATGGCAGGCAGCATCCTTGTCTTTGGGCTGATGGAAACAAAATGTAGGTACAGAGGTAACATGTAGCTCTGTAGCTCAGGGGCAGTGCATCCGTCTTGCATGCTGAAGGTCCCAGGTTCAATTCCCATAATGTCCAGGTAGGGCTTGTTGCAACAAACCCACTCCCCCAAAATATCTGCATTTCTGTGGTAAGGAGAGCGATGGGGAAATGCAGTAGAAACTGGGATAATGCTTTGATGCAACATCATCTAACCTCCTTGCAAACAGAGCAGAATGACTGCTCATTGAATACTCAATGTCATCTAATCTCTCTGCAAACAAATCAGGTGAATGTTCAATAAACAGGTCCATCTGGAAGCACCCCAAAGATGTAATCCTATCCTGTTTGGATTCCAGCTTTGAAATCCTGGATCCCATCTCTTCTCCCCCCACCAGTGCATCATTCCCTTCTTGTGTTTGGGACTGGAGAAGTCATTCCTGCAGGAATTGCCTTTTGTGATTAATATAAGAAGGTGTTTTGTTTTTTGAAATCATCATCTGCTGCTGCTGCTCTTTTGCTTGCAATTTGACCTTGAATATATCGAAGGAGGCGATCTGAGGGGGAATTCTTTGGGAGGGAGACACTCTGGCTAGAACAACTCAGCACTCTTAACAAACTAGGGTTACCAGATCAGAAGCATCCCAAAACCTGATATCTCGGGTGGGCCTGAGTGATGTCATGGGGGCAGGCCCGAGTGATGTCATTAAGCATGATACATAAAGCATCAATCACAGTTGCTTGGAGCATACAATTTTTAAAAAATCCGATTAGAAATTAAGATAGAAATCTTAGCTAAAAGTTGGAGCTTCGGTAGGGAACATTTAATCTAGCCTACTTGCTTTCAGCAAGCAGGGTTTAAGTGCCTTCAGGCCAGACCAGTCACCAGAAGGCCACTGTAGGAAGAAAGGAGCCTAGTGCTTTGATGTGGATTCCTGCATTGCGCAGGGGCTTGGACTTGATGGCCTTATAGGCCCCTTCCAACTCTAACATTCTATGAATCTATGAATGTTGTGCAGATGTTAGATGGGAGCACTCAGGAGTAAAGATGGATGCCCCTGAAGGCTGCCATTCTAAACACACTTACTAAGGGACTAAGCCCCATAGAACTCAACAGGACTTACTTCTGAGTAGATAGAGTTTAGATTGTGCTGTTGGTAAAGCTTGACTAGGGATCCTCTGCAAAGACATCCATATCCAAGCAGGGTTGGCAACTCTCTGCCTGGAATGCCCTGCCCTTGTCTTTTAATGTGGCTGCTTCAAACTTCTTTACAGATTTGACCCTTCACTTCAGAAAGAGGTCTGAGAAATGAGTAAGAGTAAGAAGATTCTCTGCCCTTTCTGTCTACCCTGTGGGCTGCTATAAACTCACCTTGACAGCCAACCCAATTCCAGTGAGTAATAATTGACAGAGAGAAAAAACACATGGTTTGGTCTACCTTCACAGGCAGCAGCTTGGGAACAACAATTGCAGCCACTTTCAAATATGTGAATTCTCTTTTGCCATTATTGGGCAAGAAGCAAACTGCCATGTGTGATGTTCCTGTAAATTAGCATCTGTAAATATGGTAAGTGCGGGTCTATTAGGTGATGTATGGTAAATTACTGAGAGAGAAAGGGGGAGTACATGGGTTAGAAGCTGAAATATGCTGGATGATGATTGGCTGAGGGGCTGGCTGTCTGAAGGTATAAATGTGAGGATGAGAGTTGTGTGGGGAGGGAGAAGTTGAGTTGGTTAGAGTGAGGTCGTTTGGTGAGGGTTGGTTGGCAGAGTTCTGAGGGAGGTTTGGATTATATTTGGCTGATATTTAGAAAGTATATAAATGAACAGAAACATAAAGAGTGACACTAAATGAAACCATACGCTTGTTAAACAATCCTGAGTAATCTTGTTATTTCCTGGTATTATTGAATAAATACTTATTTGGTTTACCAAAGGCCTGATCCTTGTCTGGGGAATATACATACCAGAAGGGAGGGCAAGGTAATTATCAAGGCTGAACAGAAATAGTATCTAATGGTGGCAGCGGTGAAGGGAGATATTGTAACAAAGACAAGTTTCCAGAGCAACCCAGAGTTGTATGCTTTATAGAGACAGATACAAGGGGGTTGGGAACAGCATAAGCACTCAGTCACAAAGTAACCAGCTATAGAGAGACTCAGGCAAAGTCTCTGGGAGTATTGGTTACAGGACGTGACTGGTGGTGTTGCCTAGCAGTGGAATCTAGTGAGATCTGTGCTAGAGCGGAGTGGAGAAAACATAAAAACGACGATCCTGACTGGCGGTGTCCCTGGTGGTGCCTAGGGAAAGGCAGTAGCCACAAGCAGGTGGGAACCTGACAGGGAGAGCCAGGGAAGGACGCCACACCATGCAACCAACAAGGTGCATCATCAATGGGTTTTAGGGGGTTGAGCTGAGCACATGGTGTTGGCCTGTGTGCGTTGTTGCGTGAAACAGCATACATTACGTTGGAGTTAAGTTGAGCAAGAAACTTCTTCAGAGCATTAGAGCATGTTAAGAGTCTTTTATTAAGACATTATGGCTTAAGGCTTAAGAGTAAATACATGTAGAGTTTCTTCAGTCATCCCCCCCTCTGGTACATCTCCCTCCAAAGGTAAACACAAAAGACAACCTCTCAGTTCAGAGGCAATATTCAGAAGACCAGCCTCACAGATCAGAGGCATAAATCAGAAGACACAACTTACAGACTCTGTTAGAACTTTCCCAGTCTATCAGATGGTTACCATAGCAACGGCCTTGGCAGTCCGTTCCCAGACTGGGCTAAGACAAAACTCCCCCTAGTTACAGTTTTGCAGACTTGATGGAAAACTACTAGGCCTCATGCCAACAAGCCCCCCTTTTTCCCATCATGTCTGTCAATTACAAAAAATTCTCAACAATACATCTCCACAATACATAGTCATACAGTAATACATTTCTACAATACCTCTTGCAATACATTTCAGTACATTGCATCATACATTTTCAGTTCAGTACAGTTCAAAATTACATCTCAGTACAGTTCAAATCTTTATTCACTCAAACTTTGGTTGAACACATGTCAAATAAAGTGTCTCAGGATCCATTTCTACAACTTTATTCATTCCAGGACTTGTTATTAATCCCACGGTAAATCTTTCAGGCAGTTTGCCTAAATTTGCTCTTGTAGAGTGTCTTAAAGGAACCAGAGCTTCGGCTCTCTCTGCCCCCCCCATTTGTGCTTGAGCTTGTGCTTGTGCTTGGCACCGCGTGCCCAGGATCTTCCATCTCCTCAGCTTTTCGTTTCTTCGATCTGCGTTTCCCACAAATGAGCTCAGTTAAAGCATCCCTGAGAGGAATTTGTGTGCCTTCCACTTTAATGTCAAGGTTTGGCTTAAATGTCTGTGCTTGTGTTCGTGTTTGTGTGTCATCTGTTCCTGTAAGAATAACTGTCTGCCTTTGATCCCAAGGCTTTTCTGAGACTTTAATGCTTCTGCTCAGAATTAACTGCTGTGTTTCTGGACACCAAACTCTGAAATATGCATTCTGAAATCCCAAAACAAAACCTTGCTGTGCTCTGGGCGCAAGCTTGCCCCTCCTTTTTCCCTGTGGAATGTGGATCCAGCACCTTGCCCCGAATTTTTGAATGTGTTCTATTTTAGGCTTTCTGCCAGTAAGTTTCTCATAAGGAGACATTCCAAGTGCACCGTGTAACACCCTGTTGTGAATATAATTCGCATAAAGAATTGCTTCTGCCCAGAAAGAATTCCCTAAACTGCAATCCATCAGCATGGCTCTCATTGCTTCCTGCAGCACCCTATTTTTTCTCTCAGCAGTCCCATTGGAAAACGGGCTAAATGGAGCAGTGAAATTCTGGTTTATTCCCTTACTCTCCAGAAAGTCACTCAATGCCTTATTCGTGAATTCCCCACCTTGGTCCGAGCGTATAGCCCCCACCGTGACGCCGTGTTGAGTTTCAATTCTCTTAATGAACAGTTTCAGCTTCTGCTCAGCTTCACTTTTATGCTTTAACAGAAAAACATGACAAAATCTTGAAAAATCATCTACCAGTACCATGAAGAATTTCGCACCTCCTCGTGAAGCATTTATTGGCCCTGATAAATCAACATGAACTAGCTGGTAGGGAGCTGTTGTGGTTCTCTCAGCCTCCCGGTTTATTGGTGCAATAGTCATTTTAGCTTTATTACATGCATCATAATCCATTAACTGTCCACAATCCTTTAAACGCATGTTTTCACTGTGCAAAGGGGTTTTCTTTATCGTGTCAAGGTTTGCATGCCCCAGCCTTTGATGCCGTTCATGGACGCAGCCCTGATGTACCTGTGCCTCAGCATTTAACACAGCACACCCTGCTTGACTGCTCTTTATTACAAACTGTGAATCATTCAGGCTTCCCTGCATGCACACTTGATCTCCCCTCATTACAAAACATTGATCTTTGTGAAACAAAATTGAATAATTACAACTCACCAGTTTTCTGACTGATAAAATATTATGAGCCAATTCCGGAACAAACAAACATTCTGACATTATTCCAAGCTTGTCAAACTTCACCAGACCTTTAGCTTCCACAGATTTCCGTGATCCATCTGCCAGGTGCACAAAGTCCCGCACTTCTTCTGAAACGTAAAACAAACTTCTGTCTTTGATTAATATATGGCTTGCCCCGCTGTCAAGCAGCCAGTTAACAGGTGCTATAGTTTGTGGCTTCTGTTTACAAACAAAGTTCACACTTCCCTGCTTCAAGCCTCCGTCCCTGGAGTTTCGCTTGACTGCACAGTTTTTTCGGAGATGCCCACGAGCCCCACAGGCAAAACAAGACTTCAGCCGCTGCTGCTCCCGCTTGTTTTCCTGTCTGCTTTCGACAGCCTGCTCCAGTTCGGCACTTTTCTCCTCCTTGCTTCTGACAGCTTCCATCGACTCGGCTCTTTTCGCCTCCTGTCTCCGCTGCCATTCTTGGGTCAGCTTTTCCTCAATAAACGCAACGTTCAAACCTCCGTCAGGCATGGCTTCGAAAGCCATGACCATATTATTCCAAGTCCCATCGAGTGAAGCCAGGATCAGATAGGTCTTCTGAAGTTCAGAGTGTTCGACGCCTCAGTCTGTCAGCTCAGCAAACAGGCGTCTGAATTCCGTGAGATGCTCACACATGTCGCACTCACCCGTGAAGCGCATTTGATAAAGCTTCCGTGCCAAACACAATCTAGATCCCGCAGTCTGTTGCACATGAATGCCTTCCAACCGGTCCCACATCTGTTTAGCCGACGGCTCATCTCTCACACACATCAGGTGAGAATCCGATAGAGCCAAGATTATAAACACCTGCGCCCTCTGATCTTTGCGCTTCCAGGCCGCGGTCAATACTGCCGGGGGTGGTTCATCTATAATGTCCCATAAATCCTCTGTTATCAGCAAAGCCCGCATCCTCGGCTTCCAGCTGCCATAATTCTTTTCATTAAGCCTTTCCATCGGCAAGCCTCCCCCAGACAGGTTTACAGCCATGTTGCTCACCTCCGTCTGGTTCAATCAATCAAGCTGCCCTCTCTGGAACTCCGTCTGCCGTTCAGACCAGCAACTTACTCCTGTGTAATGCGCTGTGGATCTGGGCCCATAACCCCTGTTGGTGTGTGTGCATTGTTGCGTGAAACAGCATACATTACGTTGGAGTTAAGTTGAGCAAGAAACTTCTTCAGAGCATTAGAGCATGTTAAGAGTCTTTTATTAAGACATTATGGCTTAAGGCTTAAGAGTAAATACATGTAGAGTTTCTTCAGTCATCCCCCCCTCTGGTACATCTCTCTCCAAAGGTAAACACAAAAGACAACCTCTCAGTTCAGAGGCAATATTCAGAAGACCAGCCTCACAGATCAGAGGCATAAATCAGAAGACACCACTTACAGACTCTGTTAGAACTTTCCCAGTCTATCAGATGGTTACCATAGCAACGGCCTTGGCAGTCCGTTCCCAGACTGGGCTAAGACAAAACTCCCCCTAGTTACAGTTTTGCAGACTTGATGGAAAACTACTAGGCCTCATGCCAACACATGGAACCACTGCTGTTGCTTCTATGGATGTAAGGGAGTGAGGTTAAAGGTAAATGAAATGCAAACAGAAAATAAAAAACAAAAGATAGCGATGCTTTCGTGAGTGCAATATCATACCAGGCACAACAAGATTCTTATGAGTAAGGCAGACTACATCCCACAACCAGTCAGCATTCATAACCGAAAACCAAAACTAAAAAAATTCTGGCACCCAGTCAGTTAATGCAGAATGCTGCAGCATGATTGCCGACATGAGTGAGACCTATCAGCACATCATACCTCTGCTCTGAAATCTGCATTGGTTGCTGATTTGCTGCCGGGCCAAGTTCAAGCTGTGCTTTCCATGTTATGGGTGCCACATAGTACTTGTTCTGCTCTTGTAAGAAATCAGTCCTGTAAAGTGGCAGCACCTATCTTTGGAACTCCTTGCCTATTAACATTGGGCAGACGCCTCTTTTCAGCATCTGCAATGTTACATCATCCAAGACTGATGCAATACTAACACCGCTGTATACAGGCTTCATTCTGTCAGTACTTAGCATATTTAGTACAATGATTTCAATTTACAGAACTTAGCATGTAATGCAATACATACACAATATTGAACCATTTTGACAGAGCCAAACTGACTCTCAGGCAATAGCTAGGAATAACCAATGAATGAATCTATGAACAGGATATAGTTCTACATAATAGGCATCCAATCTAACTCTTCATTTAAAGCATTTGGCATTAAGGTATCTTATATATCCAAAATATTTCCCTCCTTCTTAGCTGTTTGCACAATTCTTTCCTTGAGGATTAATTTTTTTCTACACACCAAAATTGAAGAGATTTCTCATCATGCTTGAATTCCAAAGTGTTTTACTAATGGGACACATACTTTCTTAGTTCTAATACAATTTTTGTATTCACAAATGCATATTTTAATTTTCCTTGTAGTCATACCCACATACAAAAGTGGGCATGGACAACGCACAATATATAGAATCCCTTTAGCATTGCACATGAATAAATCTTTGATACAATATCCCTCTGATCTCTGGGGTTGATGAATGATTTCATTTTGTTGCAATTAGAACAAACACTAGACTTGCCACATGGGAACTGATGTACAATGTTGCTGTTGTCTATAGTGCTATGAAGCAACCTTGGTGTTCTAGGTCTCGAATGTATTAACAAGTCTCTTAAATTAGGTGCACGCTTGTATGCAGACATGGGATAGTTCTGACATTGTGAATATCCTCCAGGAGGTGCCAGTGTTTCTTGATAGCCTCCTTTATGGATGCTGCATGTGTATGTTACCAGTACAATCATCCCGTGCTCTGGAGTGGACCTATTCTTGGATGTAATCTATACATCCATCTCTGACTTCAAGGAGAGTTCTCCTTTAGCCAGAGCTTCCTGTGGCAAGAGTCCCACACAGCAAGGGGAATGTTCTTTCTGCCAGTGCCTGTCCAAACAGAGACTACTTGGCAAAAGGAATGTAACACTTTGCCAAAGCCCAGGACTGGACCAGGGACCTTTAGATCTTTTCTAACACTCTCCCAGATGAGCTGCTTTGGCTTCCTGAGGTAGGGTGGGGTGGGGTGGAGCACAACTCAAGCTTCCTCCAAAGCAAAGCTCCAAACTTGCAAGAAGCAATGTCAGCTCCTCACCACATAAGAAAAGGAGCATGTTTCTGCCTGGATTCAAATGTTGTTCTTTCTCATAATACCAGAATTCGTGCTAGGCTCCTTCTGGGAGCAAGGGTGGCATATAAAACTAATAAATAAATCACTGATAGAATTCAGAGCCATCCAATGAAGCCAAATGTTGGAAGATTCAGGCCAGACAAAAGCTAGGCAGTGTGACTCGGAAGACCAGTTGCTAGGTTGGAAACAGGCTGACAAACCACATCAGGCCCCTTTTGCCTTGCCCAGCAGATCGACACAGTGAGAGCCTGCTGGGTCTATAACCCAGAAGTCGATGGGTCAAAACCACCATCTGCTAAGTAGCTGCTGCCTTTTGTTTGGCCTCAGACATAATCTGCAAGAGGAAAGGGCTAAGAAGAGCCTGCTGGATCAGACCAATGGCCCATCTAGTCCAGCATCCTGTTCTCACAGTGCTAGGTGAAAGAGTAGCGCAGTGGGAGCATGGTGGGTCCATAACTGTGAGGTCACACATCCAAGCAAACAGGAGAGAGTCCTCTATGAGACACTACGGTACTCCACGTGGCTCCACTCACTGAAGTGGCAGAACAGCAAGGAATATGGTGACTAAAAATCCAGGTATGTGTGGACTAGGGTTGCCAGGTTCAGGGCCTGAGACTGATCCTGTATCTTTAGGAGAAGAGAAAGTCAGCCAAGTGCAGGTGTTCTTGCAACCGTGTAATGGGAAAAACCACAAGGTGGAATTCTCCATTCCCCCTGCACAACTTTTAAAGATACAGAAGACCTCTTGGAGGCTGCAACCATTTTCATCCAGCACCTCACCAACTTTGTGGTGCTGAGAGTTATTAGGAATCTCCTTTTCCTGCCCCTCATAGAGCTGCAATTTTCAGAGTTCTCTGAGAAGAGAGAGTGACTGTCAAACTACTTTTGAATTGTAGCTCTGAGAGGAGAATGGGGTCTCCTAACACCTTTCAGCGCCTTCACAAACTACACTTCTCAGGATTCTTTGAGGAAAGCCATAAATGTTTAAAGGGGAATGATAGTGGAATAGATATCTGGTGTGAATGAGGCCTAAGGCCGAAACTCAGGACCAGATTAAGAAATGGATGTGCTTCCTACTGTGCTAAGAAGTCTGCAGGACAGGCTGGTCCATTTGGGTGAATGGAGCATTAAGCAGAGATGGAGAGCCTCTGTGGCCCTCCAGACGTTGCTGGATCACAACTCCCTTCAGCCCTGGCCATTGGCTTTGCTGGTTGGGGCTGAGGACTGTAGCGTGCCATTCAAGGCATCTTTCGGCCACTAGTTCATGGAGTGCGCTCCTTTTGCAGGAGCTTTCTGTGGAGTTCCACACAGCAAGAGGAGTGTTCTTTCTGCCAGTGCCTATCCAAAGAGAGACTATTTGGCAAAAGGAATGTAACACTGCCAAAGCCCAGGACTGGACCAGGGACCTTTAGATTTTCAGTCTAACACTCTCCAAGTTGAGCTACTTTGGCTTCCTGGGGTGGGGTGGGGTAAGCACAACTCAAACTTCCTCCAAAGCAAGGCTCCAAAGGTGCAAGAAACAATGTCAACTCGCCACACGAGAAGAGGGGCATGTTTCTGCCTGGATTCAAACTGGGGACTTTGCTGGAAGATTCAGGCCAGACAAAAAGCGGGCAGTGTGACTCGGAAGACCAGTTGCTAGGTTGGAAACAGGCTGACAAACCACACCAGGCCCCTTTTCCCTTGCCCAGCAGATTGACACAGTGGGAGCCTGCTGGGCCTATAACCCAGAAGTCGATGGGTCAAAACCACCGTCTGCTAAGTAGATGATGGCTTTTTTTTGCTTCAGACAAAATCTGCAAGAGGAAAGGGGTAAGAACATAAGAAGAGCCTGCTGGATTAGGCCAACGGCCCATGTAGTCCAGCATCCTGTTCTCACAGTGCTAGGTGAAAGAGTAGCGCAGTGGGAGCATGGTGGGTCCATAACTGTGAGGTCACACATCCAAGCAAATGGGAGAGAGTCCTCTATGAGACACTACTGTACTCCACGTGGCTCCACTCACTGATGTGGATGGCAAGTGGCAGAACAGCAAGGAATATGGTGACTAAAAATCCAGGGGTGTGTGGACGCTGCGAGCCAATCACAGGCACAGAGTTATCAGATATGAACAACCTGCTTATGAGATGACATCCACGTGGACGTGACCATAGCTACTGTTGGAAACATTTGCTATCTGGTTCACCATTGTCCCTAGTGCAATAAAGGTCAGCTGCCAGTACATATAACAGAATCTGTACATGAATCTATATTATTTTTAATAATAATTATGGGACTGCGGGTGTTGTTTTAATACTATTTAAATGGTGCTTTTAACCCTGGGTCTTCCTGGTGAAATGCAGAGAAAAAACATAAGAATCTGCTTTCAGGCTGTTATCTTAACAAAAGAACAAAGGTAAGACTTTCCTGGGTCTTTATTCAGCATTTGTTCTGACTTGTTTATAGGGGTTGTAGCAGATTTGAACGTTCTTCCACACAAGTGAACAAGAAAAAGTCCCTGTGCACAGAAATCTAGCAGGTAAAGAAAATGGGGTTTAGTCTAATCTAAACTTTTCTAACGGGCATGGAATTTTTATTTTTAATATAGAGAAGAGACACAGTCCAGAAATTTGCTGACCATCTCCCCTTGCTGTCTGTGATGGCTTGTGGAGTAAAACAAACTCAAGGACGCTCAAGCATCCCACAAACAAAGCAAGCAGGTTTATTCACGAGTCCAAACACGCACCTCTGGAGAAAAAAGCATAGACCAAATGATTTGGCCGAAATCAAAGCACTTGGCCGATTAATACTTTCCTCCAGCGCTCGCAAGCAGTTCGTAGATCTTAACGGGACATTACACCCCACACTCTGTGGGAAGCAGCTTCAGCAACTGTGCTCTTGAAGGGTTAATACCAACCACAGAGCAGCCATTCCTAGAGCAGAAGGAAAGATTGCGGAAGAGGGACTTTCCTGGGAGTGAGCGCGTGAGTCTTTTTATGTTTGCAAAGATCTTCGAGAGGGGCTGCGTGGAGGGAGGTCAAGGTGCACCATTTGGGGCGGTGGGCAGGGAGGAGGGGGAAAGCGAGGACTCCCCTGTAGGTGCCCCCCAGCCTATTCCCGGCTTTTTTGAGGATGCAATCCTGCCCTATAGATCTCAACTCTGCCCTACTGCTGGGCCCGTCTGCCTGTCCCCTCCCACAAGCTTGCTTTGTTTGGGACCAGATTTCCATATCCCTCGAGAACATTGGAATTTTTGGTCATGAATAAAACGATGTATGTAAATAGCATACAAGCCCGGTTGTTTGAAAGTGCTGCCTTTTTCTTCCTTAGCTTGGAATGTGATCGTGAGTATGTTTAAGCTTTGGATATATATACATGGAGTACTTAAGAATATGTGTTAGAAGATAATACTGAGCCGAAAGGCTGGGCTCGTTATAAAGCAGCTCCTTAACGGTTCTTGTGTTGCTCTTTGGTTCAGCCCTGACAGTTTAATAATGAGGTAATTTAAATGCTTTCTGCCAGCCTTCTTCCTCTGTCAGAATCAAGGTCGTCATTTGATTTACAAGAGCAAAAACATGGCCCTGCCTTCATGCTTTTTAATGTAGTCCTACAGACAAAATGTTTGGAGAGTGAAGCTTTTCCTGCAACTGATGCAAATTGGTGGGAAGTCCCCCTCTCCTTATCTGCATGCCAGGTGTAAGAGCCCTGCTAAATCCACTCTCCAGTGGATCCACATTCAACACATATTTAAAGCAAGTGATTTTGCCCAAAGAATCCTGGAAGCTGTAGATGATTAAAGGTGCTGGGAATTGTGGCTTGGTGAAGGCTAACTACAGTTCCCACGATTTTCCGGGGGAAATCATGTGCTCTAAATGTGTGTTGAGTGTGATTTAAATATGTGGTGTGACAACACATCTATAATGTCTCCTCTTTTGTCTAAACTAAAAAGCCTCATGTGCTGTGACCTTTCCTCACAGCGGAGCTGCTCCGTCCCCTTAATAATTTTGGTTGCCCTTTTCTGAACCTCTTCTATATAATATTAATTTGGAGGTCAGACAACCAGATCTGTACTCAGCATTTCAAGTTCCGTAGCACCTTAGATTTGTATAATGGCATTATGATATTGGCAGGTTTCCTTTCAATCCCTTTCTTAATGACCCCTAATATGGAATTCACCAATTTCCCAGCTGCACCACACGACATCAGTATCTTCACTGAATCCTCCACTGTGACCCCAAGGTCTCTTTCCTGGCCAGTTGCCACTACTTCAGATCCCATTACTAGACACCTTCAGTTGGGGTGTTTTGCTGGAATGTGTATCACTTGTCATGTAATTGCATTTGCTGTTTAATACCCAAGTCTGTTTGGAGAGATTCTTGTGGAACTCCTCACAATCCCTGTTTGTTTTAATCACCCTGAACAATTGGTATCATCAATAAACTTGCTTACGTTACTTTCACCCCCTAACTACAGTCAATTTAGGAATCAGTTAAAAAACACAGGTCCTAGTACTGATGATGGGGCAAGCACTTCTTCTATCCCTGCTTTGGGAGTACTCTCCATTTATTCCAGATCTTTCCTTCCTGATCTTTGAACAGTTCTTGAACCATAAGAGTATATTTCCTCTTCTCCCATGATTGCTATGTTCTTCCCCATTGTTGGTAATTCTGTCTTTAATAATGTTTTCCACTAGTTTCTCTGAAACAGATGTTAAGCTAATTGGCCTCCCCTTTGCAGGATAACTTCTGGATCTCCTCTTTTTCTTTAATGCAATACCTTGGCCAGTCATTGCTCAGATATGAAAACTGGTCATATATGTACATATCTTTGTTAGACGATCAGCAATGTTAGATTTGAGTTGTTTAAGACTTCTCAGGTAGATGCCCTCTGGACTTGAGATGATTTGTGAACACTGGTGGCAGAATCCCTGCTTGCCACATCTCTGTCCCGCCTGTGAGTGGACAACTGGCATGGAAGCGTTTATGAAGAAGGCAATTGTTTCATTGTTCCAGGGACTGGTGAGCTTGCATTTCAAGAAGGTGGAAAGGGTCCTGCTGGATCCCGGCCAGAGAACTCTGTACAAGGAGGTCAGGCTGGAGGTTCATGAGATGGTGACCTCTCTGGGTAAGAACCCTTTTGTCCTCAGTAACTTAGGAAAGTATGCATTCCTGTTAATGGTGTTACAAAGGAGATCATAAGGGTGCTGCTGGTGGACTTACCTTGGGCATGAGAACATAAGAAGATACCTGCTGGATCAAACCAAATGTCTGTGTAGCCCACAATTCTGTTTTCACAGTGGCCAACCGGATGACTGTGGAAGCCCACGAGTGGAACATGAGTGGCACAGCACTCTCCCTGCTTGTGATCCCAGCACTGCCTCTGATAATGGTGGTAATGTAGCCATCACAGCAAATGGATGAATCAGCTGAGAGTTATTTCTCTTGATTCTTTTTTCTTTTTCTGGCCAGGTAGTTCTCTTATTGGCACTGAGGTGGGGGAACTTGCCATTCATTCAGAGTACAGAGTACTAAAGTGGATAAACCCAGGAGTGGCCAGCAGGGAAGAGTAGGGACAAGGCAGTAAGTAGTTTGGGGCTATGTGGGCACACCGGGCGGATTACCAAATTGGCTCCACCAGTGCGCAGGCAGAGCCCCGATCTCTCCATCGTGTTGCCCCTCTCCCTTATGGTAGGTGGCAGCGACACCACTGCTGGGGAGGCCTGGGGAACAGCACCCCTCCCAGTTGGCCGCCCCTGGGTAAAGCGATGGGTTAACTGATTAAGGAAGATTCGTGTTGATTTCGGTTCCAAAAAGGCCATTTGAGTTTGAAATGTAACCTCAGCTCCAGGCTGGAAGGAGATGGAAGAGAAGAACTTTTTGTCCAGCATTTCACAAAAGGAGAGATCAGCAGGAAGATGCTCAGGTGTGCTTGGACTACTCTGTGCCTGGGAATTGTGACTCAATGGTAGAATAAGAAATGTTCCCCATCAGCATTCCCTAGCACAGGGGTCTCAAACTTTCCTTCCCGCAGAGCTCACTTGAGACACCTGAAAATTACTGAAGCCCACCAGTCACAAAATGCTGGTACAGGGGCAGAGCCTACAGAATGGTGGCAGGTGGAAGGAAAATAGGGCATAATGAGCTGGCCATTACTGAAATGTTCAACTAATCCAGTGGTTCCCAGCCTTTATGAGTACGGGACCCCCTTTGTAAACTCAAGACATTTCATGACCCACCTATGCTCATTGTAATTGTAGTCTCTGTTAATTGAAAAAATGGAGCATGGCAAAATCACATCTCCAAATATCCCTGTTCATTAAAGGCTCCCTGCAGACAAGGAGGTGTTGCTTTGTTTTCGTAATGCAGTTGGTATCCCCCGGTCTGAAGATGTACCGTCCTGTCTCCCAACACCAGTGGGTTTTGGTGTTGGCCTAAGAACCAGGTTCAAATCCCCACACAGCCATGAAACCCACTGGGTGATCTTGGACCAAACACAGTCTCTCAGCCTGACCTATCTCGCTGTGTCGTTTAAGGATAAAACGGAGTGAGAACCATATGCACCACCGTAGCACATAAATGCCTCATAAATGCAGCAATTGATACATTTCAGCTGCAATGTGTGGATCCCAGCCTCAGCCAACCTGCTGAGCTTTTTTAATAATAATAATAATAATAATAATAATAGAATAAGAATAAGAAAAGAATAATAATGATAATCAGGAAGCAGCAGTGTGGTAGTGGTGGGGATGCTAGATTGTGAAGACAAAAGGGTGGATAGATTGAGGAGGGGGTTAGTGCTTTCGCCTCTGTACCTGACTGTCTTCCCTCTTTATGACTTCGTGGCACTTTTGATTTTCAGTCTTGCCTTTTCCTGAGTCATCCCACATTCACTGAGCCTTCTTTAGATTTTCTTATGATTTTGTTCTTATGTTCCATTCTAAAATGGTAGAAATGGAGTGAACTTCTTCGGATGGTGCACAGCAAAATCATATCTCCTAATGTCCCTTTCTGTTAAAATTCTCTGCAGACAGAAATCCAGAATCATGAGCAGCATTAGAAACTCCCTGATGTGCTACTTTTCTGTTTGCAGTGAGGTGTTGCTTTTTTTTCATAGAAGGGTCCAATGAAATTGGTATCCCCCTCCCTACACACACACGTAATCTGAAGATGTACATTCCTGTATCCCAGCATCAGTATTGGACTAAGACCTAGGTTCAAATCCCCAACTCAGCCATGAAGCCCACTGGGTGACCGTGGCCCTGTCAGTCTCTCAGCCTGGCCTGCCTCACAGGGTTGATGTAAGGATAAAATGGAAAGGGGGGAACGATGTGCACCGCCTTGAGCTCCTTGGATGGAAGGTAGGATATGAATGCGATAATAAATAGATAAATACATGTCTGCTGCAACATCTGGATTCCAGCCTCACCTAACCTGCTGATCTTTAAAAAAAATATTAATCAAGAAACAGCAATGTGGTGGCGATGGAAATGCTAGATTGTGCACTGCAGACAACAGGGTGGATAGATTAAGAAGGGGGATTAGTGCTTTTAGGCCTTGGAAGGATCAACAGAACTGACGTCTTGGCTAGCATGCACTTGGGAATGAGAGCGGAGCAGAAAACGGATCAGCGCGCACACAAGCAAAAACCCACCTGCCCCTCCTGAATTTGGGCGCATGGGAGGGGGGAAGCCCTCAACTGCTACAACGTCTTGGAGAGAAAGATGGGGGAGCAGAGTGTAAGTGAAAGAAAGGGGGGACGCTTGCAAGTACACTTCCCCTCGGAGATGGCGGCCGAACAGATCCTGAGCTTCCTCACTGCTCCTCGCAAATAAGAATTTTTAAAAGGAGGTGGAAGCAGGAGCCAAGAAAGGCAGGCAGACCGGCTGCCAGGAAGGAAGGGGGAAAGCAGCCTTTTCTTGCAGCCTTGCTTGTTTTTGCTGCACGAAAAGCTCTCTCCTCTCTTACTGAGCAAGTGCATTGTCAGCAGCAGTGGTTTGAGCAGATGGGAGTCTGACCTTGGCTTGCCTGAAAGAGGCTCTGCCGCTTCAGCAAAAGTCCTCCCCTCTCTTTGGGAGCTCGGGGGAGGAGTCGTCTGCAGTGGCCGCGGGCAGCAGACAGCGTCCAGGGAGTGAAGACTTTGAAAGAAAGAAAGAAAGAAAGAAAGAAAGAAAGAAAGAAAGAAAGAAAGAAAGAAAGAAAGAAAGAAAGAAAGAAAGATTCATTTCTTTACTGTTCACAGCCCCTCCTGGATTACTTCGTGGTCCCCTGGCGGTCACGGCGCCCAGGGTGGGAACCACAGACCTAATTCATCTTTGGAAATTCCTGTGTTCTTTGCAACAGTGTTTACCTTGTAGCAAGGAGTTCCACAACTAAACTTTGCTCAAGCTGGCGTATTGAGACATTGCAAGAGCCTCCCCATTTTAGGCAGAATTTAATATTTCAAGGCTCTAAGTGGAGACAAATATGGAAACTAAACTATGGCCCACTGACTGGAAGCGTTCAATATACATCCCAATTCCAAAGAAAGGGCATCCCAGGGAATGCAGTAATTATCAAACTATTGCCTTAATATCCCATGCAAGGAAAGTAATGCTCAAGATTCTACAACAAAGGCTCTTACCATATATGGAGTGAGAAATGCCAGAAGTCCAAGCTGGACGTAGAAAGGGAAGAGGCACCAAAGATCATATCGCAAACGTACGTTGTATAATGGAACGGACCAAGGAATTTCAGAAGAAAATCACCTTGCGCTTTCTGGATTACAGCAAAGCCTTTGATTGTGTACATCATGAAAAACTATGGAATGCCTTAAAAATGGGGTGCCACAGCATCAGATTGTTCTGATGTGCAACCTATACTCTGGACAAGAGGCTACTGTAAGGACAGATTATGGAGAAACCGATTGGTTCCCCATTGGAAAGGGTGTGAGAAAGGGGTGCATATTATCATCCTATTTGTTTAATCTATATGCAGAAGATATCATACGGAAAGCAGGATTAGGCCAAGATGAAGGAGGTGTGAAAATTGGAGGGAGAAATATCAATAATTTAAGATATGCAGACGATATCATACTACTAACAGACACCAATAATGATCTGAAACGAATGCTGATGAAAGGTAAAGACGAAAGCACAAAAACAGGAGTACACTTGAGTGTCAAAAAGACTGAAGTAATGACAACAGAAGATTTATGTAACTTTAAAGTTGACAACGAGGACATTGAACTTGTGAAGGATTATCAATACCTTGGCACAGTCATTAACCAAAATGGAGACAAGAGTCAAGAAATCAGCAGAAGGCTAGGATGGCGAGGGAAGCTATCCAATCCCGCTTTCCTTATTTTTTTTTTTTACAATAATTTTTATTCAAATTTTCATAAAACATAGAAAACAAAATCATAAAACATTCAAAGACAAAAAACAAAACAAAACAAAAATGATTAAACAAAAAAAAATACAATGTTGACTTCCCATTTGTCACATATCAAATCAGTTATAGGTCTACAATATATAACAATCCTGTCTCTTAAATCATATTATAAAATCACTTTCCTCCAGTAGTTATCTTAATTAATCATCAAATCTCATAAACATTACTTTATTCTTTCCACAAAAAGTCAAAGAGAGGTTTCAATTCTTTAAGAAATATATCTATCAATTTTTCTCCAAATAAACATGTCAATTAATCCATCTTGTTAATAATTATAATAATCTTATTGTCATAATCATAGTCCAAATAAACATTTCGATTAATCCATCTCATCAGAATCTGTTAGGTCCAATAATTTCAATAGCCATTATTCCATTATCCCTATTAGTTCCATCTTCCATCTTCAATAGTCCTGTTAAGTCCAGTAATTTCAGTGTCCAATCTTCCATTATCAGTATTCCATAATAATCTTGCTGTTGTAGCCATAGTCATATAATAAGAGTCTGATGGGAATTTCCTCTATCCCAAATATTTTCTTGCCATCCATTCTGAATAAGTTGCTGAAACATTGTTGTAAATTCATATCTGTGTTCTTCTTTTTTAGAAAATGCACTGGCTCATCTCTTAAGAGTTTTTCCATTGTCACATGACTGCAGTTAATTCCATAGATTTTCTCTATATCAAGCTCCATCACATCATTCCAGTCCAGAAGATTATCCAAGCCATTGATAACTTTATCTCTAATATCTTCATTAATTTCTTCAGAGATAACGTTAAATTCCAAACAGTAGATTTTATTTCTAAAATCCATAAACTCCAGATCTTTTTCCAATTCCACATTTGTTCCAATCTCCAGGGCTTGTATCTTCCCTTTATTTTTTCTTTTCTCATCTCTGATCTCATTCTCCTCTCTCACAGGGTCCCCTATTTCTTTAAACTCCTGCGTCATTTTGCTCAGTTCAATTTTCAGCTCCTTACTACCCTGTCGCAGGGTTTGTTTCGTTATCTCAATCTCATCCATTATTTTCTGAAACATAATTACTTCCAGATTCTCAGCCACTTTCTTGATTGCCATTTTTAAAACCACGAAAACAAAGCAAAACAAAAATAAAGAAGAACCACTTCTTATTTCAGCAACAATTGGGTTAATATTCCAGGCTTGATGACATCACAGTATAAACAGAGCAACCTGCCTTATCTCTCTATGTTCAAGAATGCAAAATAAATTTAGTTCCCAGCATCAAAACAGTTAGTGGCGTCGTGAAGAAGCAGATTCGTCAAAATAAAATAGAGCAAAAAGAGAATAGTCCCAGACAATATAATATTCCTCGGAATAGAAATCAGGAATAGAAATCCCTCTTCTGTTTATTATCTTTAGAATGCACTTCCAGGACAGCTTTTTGCGACAGAAACAGAGATAAGCTGTTAATTTCGTGAATAACAGAGAAGAGCTATATCTCACCCAGAAGTTGTCCAAAGCCGATCAATCTGACAAATCTCCTTTTGCTGCAACAATTTAAACCAAGTAAAAAAAATAATAGAAAGAAGCGTGCTTGCCTGTTAGTCCGTTCTCTCTTTCAAGAAAAGATAAACGTATCGCTTAAGCAGATAGAGCTTGTTAGGAAGTCCGTCCGGCATTGTTGGCTGGACCTTATCTCATAAATTAATGAAATCCAGTCCTCCCAACAAAAACAGGCTTTGAGGTTGATCTCTACGTTTCTCCCTGCCCGGGAGAAATTTCATCAGTCAAAAAAAAAAATGTTCTGACTGATTTATATCTGAATAAGCTTCTTTTGAGGCGGGAGCCCGTCCCAAAAGCAGGCACAAGCGAAGTCACCCTTCCCGGAAGTCAATCCCGCTTTCCTTATGATATGTTCTGCATATAGATTAAACAAATAATCTGGGAAGGAGCCCTGGGCTCCATCTGGGAGGAAGGGCGGGATACAAATTAAATAATAAATAAATAAAATAGAGTGATAAAATACACCCCTGTCTCACATCCTTTTCTATTGGGAACCAGTCGGTTTCTCCATATTCTGGGGCAGTTCTTGAAGCAGCCTAGATTCCTCTCTGACTCCTCCCGAATTTGCTGTAGTGGCTCTGTTTGATAGGCCGCCTAACAACAGATAGAGGAGGAGCCTTCCTAAGAGGGCTGACAAGCAGGCAGAGCCAAGGGAGGGACCTCTTTGCCATGGCAACACTATTGGATTAGGATTGGCTAAGTGGTGCAGAGAGCAGATTGGTCAGAGAACACTAGATTGACAGAAACGATTGCAGAGCTTTTCTGAGTTTAAACAGAAGTATAAAATGAGTGTGGGGGGAAAATGTCTGTGGCTTTTGAGATTTGGGGGGAGATTTTTTTAAAAAATGCTTGATATTCTCATTGGGAGGGCTGTGCCCTAGTAGCTCCAGTGGGCCAACCAGCGAGCAGCAGCAGCAGCAGCTGAGCGAGCCCAAGGACATGGGGAGGAAGACAACATTGAACCAGCAAACAGCTTCGCTGTAATAAATGCCTGTCACCCTTCTGCCTCTCGAGAACTGCCATCCCGGCTAACACCACCTCCTCTTTCTTGGCGGTGCCGATAATGATAATGTTGTTTCTATTTAATTTAATTTTTGTATATTGTTTAAATTGTATATTATTGTATTTTTATACCTGTGTTGATTTTTCTTGTAAGCCGCCTTCAGGGCCTTTGGCCGAAAGGCGGGCTATAAATAATAATAATAATAATAATAACCCAGTGGGACTAAAAAATGGCTTTAAGAGTCTATTTTCATGTACTTCCTCACTGAAGCCAGAAATGAAACTCCAGCATTGATTGATCAAGGAGGTGTCATTCGTAGTGTGAGTTGTGTGGTCAGGGTGATAGGATTTTCTTTTCCATTTGCCGGAAGCCTCAGGAGGGGAGAGTGTTCTTGCACTCGGGTCCTGCTTGCGGGCTTTCCCCAGGCACCTGGTTGGCCACTGTGAGAACAGGATTCTGGACTAGATGGGCCACTGGCCTGATCCAGCAGGCTCTTCTTATGTTCTTATGTTCGTAGTGTGAGTTGTGTGGTCAGGGTGATAGGATTTTCTTTTTGTGGAGACAGGTGGTGGAATTCACCCCCCAGGCATTTTGATTAGCTCTAGATTTCAGCAGTGGACTCCTTTCCGGAGGGCAAACTATTGCAACTATTTTTCAATCACATTGATTCGATTGTCAAAGTTCGTGTCCTGTGAATATGACTGGCATCATCATCATCTCAGTTGAGATGACAAACTTAACTCTCTCAGCAACGTTTCCCATCTGGTCTCAAGCAGCCTCTTTGCAAAATGAACCAAACAGAAGCCAATTAAGAAATTATATAGGCCATGTTAGGTGGAGCGTCTCCCAGGGTTATAAGCTAGTAGCCAGCCTGCCCACACTTTGCTCTCCACTTTCACCTCGGCTTTCTCTGGCCTCTGCCTCACACATCCCTCATCAACCGACTTTCCAAACTGTCTTTCCAAATTGGCAGTTAATAGCCGTTCCTTACCTCTCTAGAACCTCTAGCCAATCAGATACTGTTTTTACTGAGACCGATCAAAATGAACATACCTGATCCAGGCCCCACGTATAACTGTTAAAAATGATTCTGTCTTTCTCTCTCTTCACAACTTGTCACCAAGCAGCTGCTGCTAAAACATCATAGGGTAAAATGTAAATGTACTGCCTTCAAGTCAATTCCAACTTGTGGCGACCCTGTGAACAGGGTTTTCATGAGGCTGAGAGGCAGTGACTGGCCCAAGGTCACCCAGTGAGCTTCATGGCTGTGTGGGGATTCAAACCCTGGTCTCCCAGGTAGTAGTCCAACACCGTAACCACTACACCATGCTGGCTCTCATGCAGCATAAGGTAGAGACACACATACCAGTGTGCTTCCACCTCTACTTTCTGAAAACAGAGACACACGCCAGTCATCAAATCATGCCCCTTTTTATTGTAAACATTTGTCACTTCAGGTTGAATGCTTTTTTTCCCCCATTTAGCCTCAGGCAGATTTTTCAGCTGATTGGTAGATCAACCCATTGTCAGGTATGGCCAATGGCAATGCTTTCCTGGAGGCTCAGGGATTGGCCCAACACTTTGTGTGGGCAGTCTTGAAAGGTCTGAAGTCAGAAGTGGAGAAGGGAGATGGGTTCCAGCCAAAGGGAGAGTTGCTTCAAAATGCAGCCAGAAAAATCATTCTGGCTACTTTTGAAACCAGTAGTGTGCCCACAGCCATAGTAACACTAGAAGACCTTGAACTTTGTCAATTACACTCTGACATCAGCAGGACCCAGAAATGTTTTTTCAAAGAAGAAATCAGAAACCCGCAGGTATATGCGCAGAATTTCTCCACAGTGCTTTAATAGCTTTCATTTTTATTCCATCAGGAGATGTTTGGGGAATCCCGGATGAAGGGAAACCATTAGAAGTCTCACTGGAAAGAGCTGAGGATCAGAAGTGTGAATGGAACTTGGGGAATCAAGCTGGAACAGACAAGAGGGGAGACAAACGCAGATGCTAGGGGATGAATCCAGTACTTCTCAGGGTGATAACAATGAAATTCAAGGGAGTACTCATCACCTAAAGGAAATAAGAATGTCTCCTGAGTGCAGTAAAATCTTAAGCTACCAAAAAGCCTTGCTCACACATCGGAGAAGGCATAAGAGAGGGAGACCATATATACGCATGGAGTATGACAAAAGCTTCAGTTACAGTGGTGCCCTTTCTTTACATCCAATAGCTCATACAGGGAAGAAGCCTTATAGCTGCTTACAGGATGGAAAGAGCTTTGGTCTGAGTAGCCACCTTACTTCACATCAAAGAATTCATACAGGGTACAAACCATATGAATGCTTGGAGTGTGGAAAGAGCTTCAGTGCAAGTAGCACCCTTACTAGACATCAAAGAACTCATACAGGGGACAAACCTTATAAATGCTTGGAGTGTGGAAAGAGCTTCGGTCTGAGTAGCCACCTTACTTCACATCAAAGAATTCATACAGGGTACAAACCATATGAATGCTTGGAATGTGGAAAGAGCTTCAGTCAGAGTAGCTCCCTTACTTCACATCAAAGAACTCATACAGGGGAGAAACCTTATAAATGCCTGGAGTGTGGAAAGAGCTTCAGTGCAAGTGGCACCCTTACTAGACATCAAAGAACTCATACAGGGGACAAACCTTATAAATGCCTGGAGTGTGGAAAGAGCTTCAGTGACAATAGCCACCTTACTAGACATCAAAGAACTCATACAGGGGACAAACCATATGAATGCTTGGAGTGTGGAAAGAGCTTCAGTCATAATGAACACCTTATTAGACATCAGCGAATTCATACAGGGGACAAGCCTTATAAATGCTTCGAGTGTGGAAAGACCTTCAGTCAGAGTGACAACCTTACTTTGCATCAAAGAACTCATACAGGGGAGAAACCTTATAAGTGCTTGGCATGTGGAAAGAACTTCAGTCACAGAGGCAACCTTACTATGCATCAAATAATTCATACAGGGGAGCAGCCTTATCAATGCTTTGAGTGTGGAAAGAGTTTCCGTAACAGTGGCACCCTTACTAGACATCAAAGAATTCATTCAGGGGACAAACCTTATAAATGCTTTGAGTGTGGAAAGAGCTTCATTTGCAGTGGCACCCTTACTTCACATCAAAGAACTCATACAGGGGACAAACCATATAAATGCTTGGAATGTGGAAAGAGCTTCAGTCAGAGTAGCTCCCTTAGTTCACATCAAAGAACTCATACAGGGGAGAAGCCGTTTAAATGCTTGGAGTGTGGAAAGAGCTTCAGTCAGAGATTCTCCCTTACTGTGCATCAAAGAACTCATACAGGGGACAAGGCTTATAAATGATTGGAGTGCGGAAATAATTTCATTCAGGATGGCCATCTTCAGGCACTTCAAATTATCCATATAGGGGAGCAGCTGTATAAATGCTTTGAATGTGGAAAAAGCTTTAAGAAGAGTTGTAGTCTTTCTGTGCATCCAAGGACCCATATAGCGGAGCAGCCATATTAATGTCTGGATCATACCCTTGCTACACATTAAAAATATCACAGTGGGGGGAAACCATGTAGCTGTCCAGAGTGTGGGAAATGTTTCATTCAGTGTATCTTGCAGTGTCATTCTTCCTTCACATCAAAGGATCCTTAAAGAGGAGAAACTATGAAATGCCCAGAGAGTGGAAGAGCTTTGTTAGATACTCAGACGACGCTATATTAGGTACTCATGAACCCCTCCATTGGAGAGAGAGGAATAATAGGTATGTTCACACGGATGAGAAACTTGGTCCATTCACTTTTCAGTACACCTCTCCTACATAATTTTGTTGTTGTTATGTGCCTTCAAGTCGACTACAACTTATGGCAACCCTTGTAAGTTCAGGTCTGTGGCTTCCATTATGGAATCAATCCATCTCTTGTTTGGCCTTCCTCTTTTTCTACTCCCTTCTGTTTTTCCCAGCATTATTGTGATGCCTATAATAAGTACAGTGGAAGGAATTGTTAGAAATGTTTGAACTGTTTGGAACATTTCAGTGAAGAGTGTTACTGAGTTCAGTTTTGGGGCAAAACTGAGGATGGTGGAGATGAAGTGGACTGAAGGAGCTGTGGAGCAGAATGGAATAAAAACTTTGGACAAGTAATAATAGCTCATGACTGATGTAGACCTGAATGTCTGCATTGAGGGCAGAAATGCTTTTCTGGATTGTGACAAGCAGAAATGCTGAGAAGGCCTTAGCTAAACTAATAGTGAAGATAGAAGATTAGCTACTCCACGTGACTAGTACAAAACCTATTTACATGTGTGGTGGTTTTGCCTTTTAATACGAACGTTTTCGCTGTATTAGCTGCAATCGCTGTATTCATGGGGCAGTCCATTACTATTCTGGCGCATTTGCAACACAGTTTGCCTTTTTGCCTTCTCTTTCAGAGGGGAAGCGATTTCTTGCTTTGAACCTGTTCTGAGGCTGTCGCCAGTTTCCTCTAAGTGAGTCCTTTGCGGCTGGAGGTTCGGTTCTTTAAAAACTTCAAACAGTTTCTGCTGGTCTTGTTTTTATATATGTATGTTTACAGTTTTAATAGATTTGCTTATTCCCAGGTGAGGTTTCTATTTCACCATTTTATTTTTCAACCTTTTTCCTTCATCTTTGTTTATCTGGATCCTATCTGTAGGACTGTACGTCCAGCTGGTTCCTTTGAATCCCTTCTTGGGTAGGTAGCTGTCATATTCTTTCTTGGCTCTTAATATTTTTTGCACGACAACATCTTCATATTTATGGTCCTTGGCAGACCCTCCACCCAAGGGCAGCCCGGATATATGCCCCCTGACCTAGCCAGGAGCTGATGCAAGAGGCTGCAAGATTAACTGCAGCCTCTCTATGAACTTAGGGTCAGGCAGGGGCTCCCAGTCCTTGCAGCACTTACCACTTTCCTTAATAGCTAGGATAAATGCCTATATAGCTGACACATAGCAAAGCTTTAGCTAGTTTGGACTGGTGGAAAGGCGTCAGTCAAAGCAGAGCTGCCTAATAGTTAACATTATTACTAGCCTTCAATACAACAATTGTGGTTTGTAATAGTTCAGTTGCACATTGTTCTTCTGAGTAGAGGTAAGTTTCCATATCCATTTTTTATTTTTGTTTTCCAAGTAATAATTGTTTGTGTATACTTGTTGCCAGTTTATTTCTGGGCTAGATGCAAGGTTCTCGTGCTAGTGTTTAAAGCCCTAAATGATTTAGCCCCCTAACATCTGAAAGTCCACCTCCTTCCTTACAGGCCCTCTTGTGTGTTAAAATCAGCAGAGTGGGCCTTCTAGATAGTTCCACTGCTCCCACAAGTTTGGGGGGATGGTGTCCCGGGAGAGGGTGTTCTCTGTGGCGGCCCCTAATTTGTGGAACCCCCTCCCCACCGAAGTTCGTTCGGCACCTTCACTGTATAATTTCTGGTGAATGTTGAAGACGTGCCTCTTCAGCCTGGCCTTTGACACTTGAGATGTACATTTTCAGGACCCACCCTATTGCTGTGATTGTGTTTTGTTTTAATTCTTTTTTTAACACTGTATTTTAACCTGTTGTAACCCACCCTGGGTCCTGCTTGTGGAAGGGTGGGTAATCATCATCTGATCCTTATTTCCCCCTTCCCCAAGATTCAATTAAGTGCTGTGGATTTCTCTCTGCTCTTATGCTCTATCTGTCATAAACTGAAATGCATTTTCTGCTGATGTATTTAAAGTAAATCTTTCCAGAGTATAGCTTTTCACCAGAAAGGACTCCCAGAGGACAGAAGGGGAAGTGTAACCCTGCTCCAGGGAGGGAACCTTTGGGGGGAAGTCCTTCCTTTTGGAATAGCCTGTCTGCAGACAAAAATACAAAACGTGGTCTAGCTACCGTCAGAGCCAGGATGAGAGAAGCAAGGACTAGTCAGTGTCTGCGCCACAGCTTCATGACTTTCTTCCCTACCTAATTCTGGAACCTGTGGCCCTCCAGCTGGTGCTGGTCTCCCAACTCCCATCAGCCCCTGTCAGCATGGCTAGTGGTCAGGGGTGATGGGATATTCCAGCAACATCAGGGGGGGTCACAGGGTCTCATTCCCTTCAAAGATTGCTCCCCACTCACTGATAAGTTCTTCAGACTGCGCACCGGCATGCAGGTATGTATTTTACCTGTGTGCACAAAAGTGTTAGATAGCAGGGCTGTGGAGTCGGAGTCGTGGAGTCGGAAGCAATTTTGGGTGGAGTCAGAGTAGGCAGAAATGTACCGGCTCCGACTGTGGCTTCAAAATAAAAACTTACAATATTATAACAATATATGGTAAATATATCATGTTATACTTATATTTTATACTTTTTTATATTTCAGGGAAAATATTTGTAATAGTTTATTGCATTTACTTTCGTAGGAATTTAGGCAAGTTTTCTTGTTCAGAAATTTTAATCAAATAAATGTATTTTATGTTCTATCAATCTAGCCTGATGATTCACGTGGTGGTGATGAAATGCCTTGTGCTACCATTTTACTACAGTAAATTTGTTCTTAGTAGTTAATATACATTTGCCATTTATGAAGGAGTCAGAGTCAGACAGTAGAAAAATAGAGGAGTCGGAGCCGAACTTTTGACGTACCGACTCCACAGCCCTGTAAAAGCGTGTCTTGCTTCAAGGCAGGAAACCTGAAGTCTGTTGTGGGCATGCCCACAAATATTTGCTGACCTGTGCATATACCTTCTGTGGAAGCAGAAAAAGCTAGGCCTTAACTTGGTTTAGATTTCCTAGCTTGATTCAGAATTGTGACTCCAAAGAATGATGGCAGAAGTTCTCTTTTTAACGTATTAAGAGGGAATGCTAAAAAGAAATGTTCCGAGAGAAATGCTCATGCTGTGACCCAGGGAGAAACGACAGAAGAGTAAACGGGTTAGGAAAGCATTTGGAAGCTGCGTGGATGTAATCCCTAGACTTTAGACTGCTGAGTGTTTCCCCATATTAATGTTTAATCTCTTTACTCTCTGCTTTTTGCTGTATGTGAAAGACAGCAGATGCGTGTCAGCATGTTGAGCTGACATGTGAAATGACTTATTAAAATGATGACATACTGTAATTTGGTTACATGTGCTTTGGGATATCGTATAAAAATGTGCTGTAAAAATTAAGCAGTAGAGAACTTTCTTGGTTCACTCCAAACAGCTGTTTGTATCTAAATAAAGGTGCCTTTAATGTATCTGATTTAAACACGAGAAGACTTGTTTTTTCTTACACATTTTAAAGAAAATTTAATTATTTAAATATACACTTTTTGATGTACCAGATTTGCACAAATACTGTGCAAATGCACTGTTGTCCATGCACTGGTAACCTCCAAGCTGGATTACTGCAATGCGCCCTATGTGGGGCTACCCTTGAAGCTGGTCCAGAAGCTGCAGCTGGTGCAAAATACGGCAGCGCGACTGCTCACTGGGGCAGGGTATTGGCAAGATGTCATCCCACTGCTGAAAGACTTGCACTGGCTACCTATTAGCTACTGGGCTAAGTTCAAGGTTCTAGTTTTGGTGTACAAATCCGTATGCCGCTTGGGACCAGGATACCTGAAAAACGATCTTATCCCTTTTATACCCAGTCAATCACTGCGCTTTGCAGATGAGGGCCTCCTGCAGGTACCATCTTATCAGGAGCTCTGTTCCGCATAACATAGGAAACAGACCTTTAGTGTGGTGGCACCTACCCTTTGGAATTCCCTCCCCTTAAATATTAGACAGGCACCCAGGGCCGGCAGCAGGTATGACTGGGCCCATGGCACCATAGCCCATAAGCTCGCCTGCACATCCCATCTACCTCTTGTGTTGTGTGAATGACAGTGCACACCACATTCACACTGACAGGAGAGGTAGGTGGGGTATGCATATGGGTTTATTGAAGCTTGCGCTGTCTGTACTGAGGGGTGCCTGGGAGCTCCCTCTCCACGATCCAAGGTAGGGTCAGATTGCAGGATTCAACAGTGCTGCAGATCACGGAACAGGAGCCCCAGCCTCCCACCGTAGGTAGGGGCCCCTCTGGGCTGAAAGGGATCAACCTGCCACCCTTTGGAGCCCGTCCTGCAGGTGCCATCTCTGTTACCTTTTCGGCACCTACTAAAGACCTTCCTCTTTATAAGTTGAGATCTTATCCCAGTCTGCTTCTGTGTTGGAATTGCTTTTTAATACATTTTTAAACTTTTTAAAAATATGTTTTTTAAGCTTTTCAAAAATGTTTTTAAAGATGTTTCATTTTAATATATTTTAAAGTCTGTTTTATGATGTTTTAAAGTGTTTTTAGTGCTTTTGTTTGCCGCCCTGGACACCTACTGGGAGGAGGGGTTTGATATAAATAAATAAATAAAGGAATGAATAAAGGAGCATTTAAATTTTTTTAAACAATGTGTGTTGCTGCAAGACAGGCGAAGGTTTTGAGCCACTCTCATAAAAGGCTGCTTCTTTCCCTTTTCCTTTCCTATGTCCTGTACCTGCAAGGGCAAATTTTATTTTTCAAAGATCTGTTTTGTATAGGAGCAGTTCTGTGGAGAAGAGCTCGTTTAGAAAGCAAAAATAATTATGGCAAATGTTCCTTCTGCAACAACGGGTGGAAAATGGCAGGCAGCATCCTTGTCTTTGGGCTGATGGAAACAAAATGTAGGTACAGAGGTAACATGTAGCTCTGTAGCTCAGGGGCAGTGCATCCGTCTTGCATGCTGAAGGTCCCAGGTTCAATTCCCATAATGTCCAGGTAGGGCTTGTTGCAACAAACCCACTCCCCCAAAATATCTGCATTTCTGTGGTAAGGAGAGGGATGGGGAAATGCAGTGGAAACTGGGATAACGCTTTGATGCAACATCATCTAACTTCCTTGCAAACAGAGCAGAATGACTGCTCATTGAATACTCAATGTCATCTAATCTCTCTGCAAACAAATCAGGTCAATGTTCAATAAACAGGTCCATCTGGAAGCACCCCAAAGATGTAATCCTATCCTGTTTGGATTCCAGCTTTGAAATCCTGGATCCCATCTCTTCTCCCCCCACCAGTGCATCATTCCCTTCTTGTGTTTGGGACTGGAGAAGTCATTCCTGCAGGAATTGCCTTTTGTGATTAATATAAGAAGGTGTTTTGTTTTTTGAAATCATTATCTGCTGCTGCTGCTCCTTTTGCTTGCAATTTGACCTTGAATATATCGAAGGAGGCAATCTGAGGGGGAATTCTTTGGGAGGGAGACAATCTGGCTAGAACAACTCAGCACTCTTAACAAACTAGGGTTACCAGATCAGAAGCATCCCAAAACCTGAGATTTCAGGGGCGGGCCTGAGTGATGTCATGGGGGCAGGCCCAAATGATGTCATTAAGCATGATACATAAAGCATCAATCGCAGTTGCTTGGAGCATACAATTTTTAAAAAATCCGATTGGAAATTAAGATAGAAATCTTAGCTAAAAGTTGGAGCTTCGGTAGGGAACATTTAATCTAGCCTACTTGCTTTCAGCAAGCAGGGTTTAAGTGCCTTCAGGCCAGACCAGTCACCAGAAGGCCACTGTAGGAAGAAAGGAGCCTAGTGCTTTGATGTGGATTCCTGCATTGCGCAGGGGGTTGGACTTGATGGCCTTATAGGCCCCTTCCAACTCTAACATTCTATGAATCTATGAGTGTTGTGGAGATGTTAGATGGGAGCACTCAGGAGTAAAGATGGATGCCCCTGAAGGCTGCAATTCTAAACACACTTACTAAGGGACTAAGCCCCATAGAACTCAACAGGACTTACTTCTGAGTAGATAGAGTTTAGATTGTGCTGTTGGTAAAGCTTGACTAGGGATCCTCTGCAAAGACATCCATCTCCAAGCAGGGTTGGCAATCCCCTGCCTGGAATGCCCTGCCCTTATCTTTTAATGTGGCTGCTTCAAACTTCTTTACAGATTTGACCCTTCACTTCAGAAAGAGGTCTGAGAAATGAGTATGAGTAAGAAGATTCTCTGCCCTTTCTGTCTACCCTGTGGGCTGCTATAAACTCACTTTTGACAGCCAACCCAATTCCAGTGAGTAATAATTGACAGAGAGAAAAAACACATGGTTTGGCCACCTTCACAGGCAGCAGCTTGGGAACAACAATTGCAGCCACTTTCAAATATGTGAATTCTCTTTTACCACTATTGGGCAAGAAACAAACTGCCATGTGTGATATTCCTGTGAATTAGCATCTGTAAATATGGTAAGTGCGGGTCTATTAGGTGATGTATGGTAAATTACTGAGAGAGAAAGGGGGAGTACATGGGTTAGAAACTGAAGTATGCTGGATGATGATTGGCCGAGGGGCTGTCTGTCTGAAGGTATAAATGTGAGGATGAGAGTTGTGTGGGGAGGGAGAAGTTGAGTTGGTTAGAGTGAGGTCGTTTGGTGAGGGTTGGTTGGCAGAGTTCTGAGGGAGGTTTGGATTATATTTCGCTGATATTTAGAAAGTATATAAATAAACAGAAACATAAAGAGTGACACTAAATGAAACCATACGCTTGTTAAACAATCCTGAGTAATCTTGTTATTTCCTGGTATTATTGAATAAATACTTATTTGGTTTACCAAAGGCCTGATCCTTGTCTGGGGAATATACATACCAGAAGGGAGGGCAAGGTAATTATCAAGGCTGAACAGAAATAGTATCTAACGGTGGCAGCGGTGAAGGGAGATATTGCAACAAAGACAAGTTTCCAGAGCAACCCAGAGTTGTATGCTTTATAGAGACAGATACAAAGGGGTTGGGAACAGCATAAGCACTCAGTCGCAAAGTAACCAGCTATAGAGAGACTCAGGCAAAGTCTCTGGGAGTATTGGTTACAGGATGTGACTGGTGGTGTTGCCTAGCAGTGGAATCTAGTGAGATCTGTGCTAGAGCGGAGTGGAGAAAACATAAAAACGACGATCCTGACTGGCGGTGTCCCTGGTGGTGCCTAGGGAAAGGCAGTAGCCACAAGCAGGTGGGAACCTGACAGGGAGAGCCAGGGAAGGACGCCACACCATGCAACCAACAAGGTGCATCATCAATGGGTTTTAGGGGGTTGAGCTGAGCATATGGAACCACTGCTGTTGTTTCTATGGATGTAAGGGAGTGAGGTTAAAGGTAAATGAAATGCAAACAGAAAATAAAAAACAAAAGATAGCGATGCTTTCGTGAGTGCAATATCATACCAGGCACAACAAGATTCTTATGAGTAAGGCAGACTACATCCCACAACCAGTCAGCATTCATAACCGAAAACTAAAACTAAAAAAATTCTGGCACCCAGTCAGTTAATGCAGAATGCTGCAGCATGATTGCCGACATGAGTGAGACCTATCAGCACATCATACCTCTGCTCTGAAATCTGCATTGGTTGCTGATTTGCTGCCGGGCCAAGTTCAAGCTGTGCTTTCCATGTTATGGGTGCCACATAGTACTTGTTCTGCTCTTGTAAGAAATCAGTCCTGTAAAGTGGCAGCACCTATCTTTGGAACTCCTTGCCTATTAACATTGGGCAGACGCCTCTTTTCAGCATCTGCAATGTTACATCATCCAAGACTGATGCAATACTAACACCGCTGTATACAGGCTTCATTCTGTCAGTACTTAGCATATTTAGTACAATGATTTCAATTTACAGAACTTAGCATGTAATGCAATACATACACAATATTGAACCATTTTGACAGAGCCAAACTGACTCTCAGGCAATAGCTAGGAATAACCAATGAATGAATCTATGAACAGGATATAGTTCTACATAATAGGCATCCAATCTAACTCTTCATTTAAAGCATTTGGCATTAAGGTATCTTATATATCCAAAATATTTCCCTCCTTCTTAGCTGTTTGCACAATTCTTTCCTTGAGGATTAATTTTTTTCTACACACCAAAATTGAAGAGATTTCTCATCATGCTTGAATTCCAAAGTGTTTTACTAATGGGACACATACTTTCTTAGTTCTAATACAATTTTTGTATTCACAAATGCATATTTTAATTTTCCTTGTAGTCATACCCACATACAAAAGTGGGCATGGACAACGCACAATATATAGAATCCCTTTAGCATTGCACATGAATAAATCTTTGATACAATATCCCTCTGATCTCTGGGGTTGATGAATGATTTCATTTTGTTGCAATTAGAACAAACACTAGACTTGCCACATGGGAACTGATGTACAATGTTGCTGTTGTCTATAGTGCTATGAAGCAACCTTGGTGTTCTAGGTCTCGAATGTATTAACAAGTCTCTTAAATTAGGTGCACGCTTGTATGCAGACATGGGATAGTTCTGACATTGTGAATATCCTCCAGGAGGTGCCAGTGTTTCTTGATAGCCTCCTTTATGGATGCTGCATGTGTATGTTACCAGTACAATCATCCCGTGCTCTGGAGTGGACCTATTCTTGGATGTAATCTATACATCCATGTCTGACTTCAAGGAGAGTTCTCCTTTAGCCAGAGCTTCCTGTGGCAAGAGTCCCACACAGCAAGGGGAATGTTCTTTCTGCCAGTGCCTGTCCAAACAGAGACTACTTGGCAAAAGGAATGTAACACTTTGCCAAAGCCCAGGACTGGACCAGGGACCTTTAGATCTTTTCTAACACTCTCCCAGATGAGCTGCTTTGGCTTCCTGAGGTAGGGTGGGGTGGGGTGGAGCACAACTCAAGCTTCCTCCAAAGCAAAGCTCCAAACTTGCAAGAAGCAATGTCAGCTCCTCACCACATAAGAAAAGGAGCATGTTTCTGCCTGGATTCAAATGTTGTTCTTTCTCATAATACCAGAATTCGTGCTAGGCTCCTTCTGGGAGCAAGGGTGGCATATAAAACTAATAAATAAATCACTGATAGAATTCAGAGCCATCCAATGAAGCCAAATGTTGGAAGATTCAGGCCAGACAAAAGCTAGGCAGTGTGACTCGGAAGACCAGTTGCTAGGTTGGAAACAGGCTGACAAACCACATCAGGCCCCTTTTGCCTTGCCCAGCAGATCGACACAGTGAGAGCCTGCTGGGTCTATAACCCAGAAGTCGATGGGTCAAAACCACCATCTGCTAAGTAGCTGCTGCCTTTTGTTTGGCCTCAGACATAATCTGCAAGAGGAAAGGGCTAAGAAGAGCCTGCTGGATCAGACCAATGGCCCATCTAGTCCAGCATCCTGTTCTCACAGTGCTAGGTGAAAGAGTAGCGCAGTGGGAGCATGGTGGGTCCATAACTGTGAGGTCACACATCCAAGCAAACAGGAGAGAGTCCTCTATGAGACACTACGGTACTCCACGTGGCTCCACTCACTGAAGTGGCAGAACAGCAAGGAATATGGTGACTAAAAATCCAGGTATGTGTGGACTAGGGTTGCCAGGTTCAGGGCCTGAGACTGATCCTGTATCTTTAGGAGAAGAGAAAGTCAGCCAAGTGCAGGTGTTCTTGCAACCGTGTAATGGGAAAAACCACAAGGTGGAATTCTCCATTCCCCCTGCACAACTTTTAAAGATACAGAAGACCTCTTGGAGGCTGCAACCATTTTCATCCAGCACCTCACCAACTTTGTGGTGCTGAGAGTTATTAGGAATCTCCTTTTCCTGCCCCTCATAGAGCTGCAATTTTCAGAGTTCTCTGAGAAGAGAGAGTGACTGTCAAACTACTTTTGAATTGTAGCTCTGAGAGGAGAATGGGGTCTCCTAACACCTTTCAGCGCCTTCACAAACTACACTTCTCAGGATTCTTTGAGGAAAGCCATAAATGTTTAAAGGGGAATGATAGTGGAATAGATATCTGGTGTGAATGAGGCCTAAGGCCGAAACTCAGGACCAGATTAAGAAATGGATGTGCTTCCTACTGTGCTAAGAAGTCTGCAGGACAGGCTGGTCCATTTGGGTGAATGGAGCATTAAGCAGAGATGGAGAGCCTCTGTGGCCCTCCAGACGTTGCTGGATCACAACTCCCTTCAGCCCTGGCCATTGGCTTTGCTGGTTGGGGCTGAGGACTGTAGCGTGCCATTCAAGGCATCTTTCGGCCACTAGTTCATGGAGTGCGCTCCTTTTGCAGGAGCTTTCTGTGGAGTTCCACACAGCAAGAGGAGTGTTCTTTCTGCCAGTGCCTATCCAAAGAGAGACTATTTGGCAAAAGGAATGTAACACTGCCAAAGCCCAGGACTGGACCAGGGACCTTTAGATTTTCAGTCTAACACTCTCCAAGTTGAGCTACTTTGGCTTCCTGGGGTGGGGTGGGGTAAGCACAACTCAAACTTCCTCCAAAGCAAGGCTCCAAAGGTGCAAGAAACAATGTCAACTCGCCACACGAGAAGAGGGGCATGTTTCTGCCTGGATTCAAACTAGGGACTTTGCTGGAAGATTCAGGCCAGACAAAAAGCGGGCAGTGTGACTCGGAAGACCAGTTGCTAGGTTGGAAACAGGCTGACAAACCACACCAGGCCCCTTTTCCCTTGCCCAGCAGATTGACACAGTGGGAGCCTGCTGGGCCTATAACCCAGAAGTCGATGGGTCAAAACCACCGTCTGCTAAGTAGATGATGGCTTTTTTTTGCTTCAGACAAAATCTGCAAGAGGAAAGGGGTAAGAACATAAGAAGAGCCTGCTGGATTAGGCCAACGGTCCATGTAGTCCAGCATCCTGTTCTCACAGTGCTAGGTGAAAGAGTAGCGCAGTGGGAGCATGGTGGGTCCATAACTGTGAGGTCACACATCCAAGCAAATGGGAGAGAGTCCTCTATGAGACACTACTGTACTCCACGTGGCTCCACTCACTGATGTGGATGGCAAGTGGCAGAACAGCAAGGAATATGGTGACTAAAAATCCAGGGGTGTGTGGACGCTGCGAGCCAATCACAGGCACAGAGTTACCAGATATGAACAACCTGCTTATGAGATGACATCCACGTGGACGTGACCATAGCTGCTGTTGGAAACATTTGCTATCTGGTTCACCATTGTCCCTAGTGCAATAAAGGTCAGCTGCCAGTACATATAACAAAATCTGTACATGAATCTATATTATTTTTAATAATAATTATGGGACTGCGGGTGTTGTTTTAATACTGTTTAAATGGTGCTTTTAACCCTGGGACTTCCTGGTGAAATGCAGAGAAAAAACATAAGAATCTGCTTTCAGGCTGTCATCTTAACAAAAGGACAAAGGAGAGGAGGTAAGACTTTCCTGGGTCTTTATTCAGCATTTGTTCTGACTTGTTTATAGGGGTTGTAGCAGATTTGAACGTTCTTCCACACAAGTGAACAAGAAAAAGTCCCTGTGCACAGAAATCTAGCAGGTAAAGAAAATGGGGTTTAGTCTAATCTAAACTTTTCTAATGGGCATGGAATTTTTATTTTTAATATAGAGAAGAGACACAGTCCAGAAATTTGCTGACCACCTCCCCTTGCTGTCTGTGATGGCTTGTGGACGCTCAAGCATCCCACAAGGCAAGCAGGTTTATTCACGAGTCCCAACACGCACCTCTGGAGAAAAAAGCATAGACCAAATGATTTGGGCGAAATCAAAGCACTTGGCCGATTAATATTTTCCCCCAGTGCTCGCAAGCAGTTCGTAGATCTTAACGGGACATTACACCCCACACTCTGTGGGAAGCAGCGTCAGCAACTGTGCTCTTGAAGGGTTAAGACCAACCACAGAGCAGCCATTCCTAGAGCAGAAGGAAAGATTGCGGAAGAGGGAATTTCCTGGGAGTGAGCGCGTGAGTCTTTTTATGTTTGCAAAGATCTTCGAGAGGGGCTGCGTGGAGGGAGGTCAAGGTGCACCATTTGGGGCGGTGGGCAGGGAGGAGGGGGAAAGCGAGGAGCCCCGGGCCCAGCCTATTCCCGGCTTGTTTGAGGATGCAATCCTGCCCTATAGATCTCAACTCTGCCCTACTGCTGGGCCCGTCTGCCTGTCCCCTCCCACAAGCTTGCTTTGTTTGGAACCAGATTTCCATATCCCTCGAGAACATTGGAATTTTTGGTCATGAATGAAACGACGTATGTAAATAGCATACAAGCCCGGTTGTTTGAAAGTGCTGCCTTTTTCTTCCTTAGCTTGGAATGTGATCGTGAGTATGTTTAAGCTTTGGATATATATACATGGAGTACTTAAGAATATGTGTTAGAAGATAATACTGAGCCAAAAGGCTGGGCTCATTATAAGGCAGCTTCTTAACCGTTCTTGTGTTGCTTTTTGGTTCAGCCCTGATAGTTTAATTATGAGGTAATTTAACTGTTTCTTGCCAGTCTTCTTCCTTTGTCAGAATCAAGGCCGTCAAAAACATGGCCCTGCCTTCATGGTTTTTAATGTAGTCCTACAGACAAAATGTTTGGAGAGTGAAGCTTTTCCTGCAACTGATGCAAATTGGTGGGAACAACTTCCTCCTCTCTCTTCCTGCACTGCATGCCAAGGGTAAGAGCCCTGCTAAATCAGAGTCCACTCTCCAGTTTAAACCACATTCAACACACATTTGAAGCAAGTGATTTTGCCCAAAGAATCCTGGAAGCTGTAGATGATTAAGGGTGTTGGGAATTGTAGCTTGGTGAAGGGTAAACTACAATTCCCAGGATTCTCAGGGGGAAACCATGTGCTCTAAATGTGTGTTGAATGTGGTTTAAATATGTGGTGTGACAACACATCTATCATGTCTCCTCTTTTGTCTAAACTAAAAAGCCTCATGTGTTGTGACCTTTCCTCACAGCGGAGCTGCTCCGTCCCCTTAATAATTTTGGTTGTGCTCTTCTGAACCTCTTCTATATAATATTAATTTGGAGGTCAGACAACCAGATCTGTACTCAGCATTTCAAGTTCCGTAGCACCTTAGATTTGTATAATGGCATTATGATATTGGCAGGTTTCCTTTCAGTCCCTTTCTTAATGACCCCTGACATGGAATTCACCAATTTCCCAGCTGCATCACATGACATCAACATCTCCACTGAGCCCTCTGCTATGACCCCAAGGTCTCTTTACTGATTACTTACCACCACTTCAGATCCCATTACTGGACACCTTAAGCTGGATTTTTTGTTTGAATGTGTACCACTTGTTACTTCATTGCGTTTGCTGTTTAATACCGAAGTCTGCTTGGAGAGATCCTTCTGGAACTCCTCACAACCCCTATTTGTTTTAATCGCCCTGTACAATTTGGTATCATTAGTAAACTTGTTACCTCACTTTCACCCTGTAACTACAGTCCATGTAGGAAAAAGTTAAAAAAACACAGGTCCTAGTACTGAAGATGGAGCAGGCATTTCTTATATTCCTGCTTTGGGAGAACTGTCCATTTATTCCTACTCTCTCCCTCCTGATCTTTGAACAGTTCTTGAACAACAAGGGTATATTTCCTCTTATCCCATGATTGTTATGTTCATGTTTGGTCATTCTGTCTTTAATAATGTTTTCCACTAGTTTCCCTGAAACAGATATTAAGCTAATTGGCCTCCCGTTTCCAGGATACCTTCTGGATCCCCTCTTTTTCTTTAATGCAATACCTTGGCTGGTATTATAGTACAGAGACCCCAGGGTTCATTTTAGCTGTGCGGCAGTGGTCTCGTCCATTCAGTGATATGTATATATCTTTGTTAGAAGATCAGCAGTGCTACATTTGAGTTGTTTAAGACCTCTCAGGTAGATGCCATCTGGACTTGAGATGACTTGTGGAAACTGAAGGCAAAATCCCTGCTTGCCACATCTCTCTTCAGACTGTGAGCGAAGGGCAGATAATGTCCACCCCTTGCATGGAAGCGTTGATGAGGAATGCAATTGTTTCCTTGTCCCAGGCATTGGTGATCTTGCATTTCAAGAAGGAGGAAAGGGGCTTGCTGGATCCAGGCCAGAGAGTTCTGTCCAAGGAGATCACATGGGAGATTCATGAGATGGCGACCCCTCTAAGTAAGGATCTTTTCCCCTTCAGTCAGTAGCTATGAAAGGTATTAATGCCCCTTTGTGGTGTTACGAATGAGATCATAAGAAGGTTACCAGTGTTGCAGGAGCCCAACTGGGCTACCCCTGCTGAGTTCAATGCTGGGAGGCCCTAACAAGCTCTCAAGACATAGAATTGATTAGAAGCCTTTATTTGCAAGCAATTGCCTGGGAGGTTACTCAGAGACAGAATCTCAGTGCAAGCCCCCTCACATGTTCCACACATCATCCTTATATACTGTTTTCAAGGTTACATTGATTACACAATCATCACAAGATGATACATAAACATATGTCATTCAATACAATAACTTGGCATAGATATTCCTTAATTGGCATAAACACATAACTACATTTCCTACAAGATATGCATGTCAAGATAACTTTTCCCTTCCTTTTTCATACAAGCTACTCCAATTTCCCCCCTCCTTATTTCCCTTATACCTCCCTTGATAATATGTGGCCTTGTTTAGCAAGCATTTGGCACATGATTATAACTCTTGCTCTACTTCCTTTCACAGCCTTATATGCGCAGTTTCAACAATATGCATAACAATGCTGAGGCTTAGCCATATTGGATAGCTCAGGGAAGCCTGAACCAATGATTTCCACAACACCAGTGAGATGATTAGAAGGGGGCTGATGAGCTTTCCCCTGGTATATTAACATTAGATGAGACCTGTTGGATCAAACCAAAGGCCTACGTAGATCACGATCCTGTCTTCATAGTGGCCAACCAGATGCCCCGGGAAGCCCACAAGCGACAGCACTTTCCCCACTTGTGATCCAAATACTGCCTCTCATAACAGTAGTAATGTAGCCATCACAGGAAATGGAATCGGCTATGAGTTATTTATCTTGATTCTTTTTTTTTCTGGCCAGGTAGTTCTCTTATTGGCACTGGGGTGGAGGGAACTTATCATTCATTCAGAGTACAGAGTACTAAAGTAGATAGACCCAGCAGTGGTCGGCAGGGAGGAATAGGGACGAGGCGGTAAGCAGTTTGGGGCTATGTGGGCACACTGGGAGAAGTACCAGATTGGCTCCACCAGAGCGCAGGCAAAGCCCAGATCTCTCCATCGCGTTGCCCCTCTCCCTTATGGTAGGTGGCAGCGACACCACTGCCATGGAGACCTGGGAACAGCACCCCTCCCAGTTGTCCGTTCCTGGGTAAACCGATGAACTGACACTGATTAAGGCAGATTTGTGTGTATGTGCTTTTTGTTCCAAAAAGACCATTTGAGTTTGAAATGTAACCTCAGCTCCAGGCTGGAAGGAGATGGAAGAGAAGAACTTTTTGTCCAGCGTTTCACAAAAGTGGAGAGATCAGCAGGAAGATGCTCAGGTGTGCTTGGACTACTCTGTGTCTGGGAATTGTGACTAAATGGTAGAATAAGAGGTGTTCCCCCATCAGCATTACCTAGCACAGGGATTCTCAAACTTTCTTACCCCCAGGGCTCACATGAGACACCTGGGCATTACTGAAGCCCACCAGTCACAAAAAGGTGGCGCAGGGGCAGAGCCGGTTACAGAACGGTGGCAGATGGAAGTAAAATATGGCATAATGAGCTGGCCATTAAGGAAATGTTCAACTAATCCAGTGGTTCCCAACCTTTGAGTACGGGACCCCCTTTGTAAGCTAAACAAATTTCATGACCCACCCATGCTGATTGTAATTTTAGTGTCTGTTAATTGAAAAAATGGTGCGTGGCAAAATCACATCTCCAAATATCCCTTTCCCTGCAGACAGGGAGGTGTTGCTTTGTTTTCTTAATGCAACAGTCCAATCAAATTGGTATCCCCACCCCCAGTCTGAACATGTTCAGTCCTGTCTCCCAAAACCAGTGGGTTACAGAGTTGTACTAAGAAACAGGTTCAAATCCCCACTCAGCCCTGAAGCCCACTGGGTGACGTTGGACCTGTCTGTCAGTCTGACCTGCCTCTCAGGGTTGATGCAAGGATAAAATGGAAAGGGGGGGGGACCTTGTGCACCACCTTGAGCTGCTTGGAGGAAAGGTAGGATATAAATGCAATAATAATGAAATAAATACATTTCTGCTGCAGAAGCAGGATCCCAGCCTCAACTAAAATGATTTTCTTTTTTAAATAATCAAGAAACAGCAATGTCGTGGTGATGGCGATGCTACATTGTCCACTACAGTGGATAGATTAAGGAAGGAGGTTAGTGCTTTTAGGCCTTGGGAGGGTGATTAGAACAGATGATTTGGCTAGCATGCACTTGGGAATGAGAGCAGAGCAGAAGACAGATCAGCACACACACACACAAAAACACGCCCGCCCCTCCTGCAAGCATCTGCAGAAGTGCATGCATTTGAGCACATGGGAGGGAGGAAACCCTCAACTGCTGCAGTGTCTTGGAGAGAGAGATGGAGGAGCAGAGTGTAGGTGGAAGAAAGGGGGGACGCTGGCACATGCACTTAGCCTCAGAGATGGGGGGTGAGTAAGTCCTGAATTTCCTCACTGCTCCTTGGATCTGTCTGAGCCAAAGGGAAGAACTGGGCGACCTCGCAAATAAGAATAATTTTTCAAAGGAGGTGGCAGTAAAGCAGGAGCCTAGAAGGCCAGCAGGCCGGCTGCCAGGAAGGGGGAAAGCAGCCTTTCCTTGCAGCCTTGCTTCTTTTTGCTTCACAATAAGCCTTCTCCTCTTGTTCTGAGCAAGGGCATTGTCAGCAGCGGTGCTATGAGGAGATGGGAGTTGGAGATAGGAATTCCCTCTTCTTCCTGGTAGCACCGCCCTCAGTCTCCTTCGGCATCTGCCACATGTTTCATCGGCAGACGCCTGCCCTTGGAGTGCCTGAAAGACACTCTGCTGCTTTAGCAAAAGTCTTCCCCTCTCATTTGGAGCACGTGGGAGGTGTCATCTGCAGTGGCCACGGGGAGCAGACAGCATCCATGGGGTGAAGACTTTTAAAAAAATACATAAATAATTCATTTATTTACTGTTCACGACCAATCCTGGATTACTTTGCTGCCCCCCTGGGGGTCACAGCCCACAGAGTTGGGAACCACCAAACTAATCCATCTTTGCAAATTCCGGTGTTCTTTGCAACAGTGTTTACCTTACAGCAAGGATTCACAACCGAACTTTCTTCAAGCTGGCATATCAAGATATTTCTTGAGCCTCCCCATTTTAGGCAAAATGTGATAATTCAAGGCTCTAAGTGGAGAAGGCCTTTTCGGTTAGTTTAGTTAGTTAGTTAGTTATTTTACTTGTATACCACCCCATAGCCGAAGCTCTCTGGACGGTTTACAGTAACTAAAAACAAATACAATTTAAAATACATCTTTTTAAAAAACAATTTAAAACACAATTTAAAAATTTAAAACAATTTAAAAAACACATGCTAAAATGCCTGGGAGAAGAGGAAAGTCTTGACCTGGCGCCAAAAAGATAACAGTGTTGGCCCCAGGCGCACCTTGTCAGGAAAATCATTCCATAATTTGGGGGCCACCACTGAGAAGGCCCTCTCCCTTGTTGCCATTCTCCGAGCTTCCCTTGGAGTAGGCACCCGGAGGAGGGCCTTTGAACTTGAACGTAGTGTACAGGTGGGTTCGTATCGGGAGAGGCATCAGGTATTGTGCTCCCAAGCCGTGTAAGGCTTTATAGGTCAAAACCAGCACCTTGAATCAAGCTCGGAAACATACAGGCAGCCAATGCAAGCGGGCCAGAATCAGTTTTATATGTTCGGACCGTCTGGTCCCTGTTACCAATCTGGCTGCTGCATTTTGCACAAGCTGCAGTTTCCGAACCGTCTTCAAAGGCAGCCCCACATACAGTGCATTGCAGTAATCTAATTTAGAGGTTACCAGAGCATGTACAACTGAAGCCAGGTTATCCCTATAAATAAATAAAATAAAATTTTGTTTTTGAGTCGCCTATCTGGCCGAGTCAACGGCCACTCTAGGCGACGTACACCAAGGCAACAAGATAAAATACAATATAAAACAATACAAACCACATTTGATGATTAAACTAACCACCCCCCTTTTAATCCATCAACAACATTAAAAACTAACCCACCCTAGAGATCCCATAGGCCTGCCTGAACAGCCAGGTTTTCAAGGCTCGGCGGAAACCTATTAAGGAGGGGGCATGGCGAAGATCGAAAGGAAGGGAATTCCAGAGGGTGGGGGCCACAATTGAAAATGCCCTCTCTCTGGTCTGCACCAGCCTCGCTGTTTTTACTGGTGGGACCGAGAGAAGGTCTTGTGTGGCTGATCTTGTCCAGATAGGGACGTAGTTGGGCCACCAACTGAAGTTGGTAGAAGGCACTCTGTGCCACCGAGGCTACCTGAGCCTCACATGACAGAGATGATTCTAGAAGAACCCCCAAGCTACGAACCTGCTCCTTCAGGGGGGGTGCAACCCCATCCAGGATAGGTTGGACATCCACCATCCGGTCAGAAGAACCACCCTCTAGCAGCATCTCAGTCTTATCTGGATTGAACCTCAGTTTATTAGCCCTCATCCAATTCATTGTTGCAGCCAGGCACCGGTTCAGCACATTGACAGCCTCACCTGAAGAAGATGAAAAGGAGAAATACTCCCACATGCTTCTCAAAGTATTTTTACCCATCTCCTGTACTTTCTTCTCCCATTCCCCTTTCACACTCAACTTGTACTTCATCCTCTCCCCTTGTCCCCCTCCCCCAGCCACTACAACTTTCATCCCTCCTCCGTGGTCCTTTGACATTCACCTCTTCATCCTGTAAAAACTTCCCTCTTTGGGTTCTCTGAGCCCCCCCTTGTAGGAGCAACCAGTTCAGATTTCCCTTTCCCCAAATGATCTGGTATGGAAGGAGAAGGCTCATGGTTTCTCCTCTGTACTGTTTGGCATGGCATTTATTAATTATTAAATATTTAGAGAGGTTTCTAGACCACTTAATCACAAAGCTCTCTAAGTGTTGTGCGTAATAAAACGATGCACTGACAGATACTAGGGACTGGGCCTTTTCTGTGGGAGCCCCACAGTGGTGGAATACTTTGGTACCCTTCCCAAGAGATACTTACAGGCTTGGAAGACGCAGTTGTTTCAAATTGCTCTTCTTTGAGATGCTGGATTATTGTTGGTTGTCTTCTGCTGTCTCTGTCCCGTAACCAGGCCTGAAACCAGACTGAAATGGATCCAGATAATCCGTTTCATCCAAGAATCTCTGGAGCTGGGCGGCCACCACACGCTCTATTACCTTGCCCAAAAATGGAATGTTGGAGACTGGTCGATAATTTCCCATTATGGAGGGATCCAGGGAGGGCTTTTTCAACAAAGGCCGTACAACTGCCTCTTTTAGGCACAATGGAATTCTGCCTTGTTGTAAAGAGGCATTAACCACTCCCCTCACCCACTTGGCCAGTCCCCCTCTGGCACTTTTGATGAGCCAGGAAGGGCAAGGATCCAGCAGACGTGTGGTGGCTCTCGCCTCTCCAAGAATCTTGTCCACATCCTCGTCCTGTACAAATTGAAAGGAATCCATTAATATTGGACAAGCAGGAGCCAAAGTTACATCCCCTGAGACTGTATCAATTTTAGCGTCCAAGTCGGAGCGAATCTGAGCGACTTTATCTGCAAAGTGCCGTGCAAATTCTTGACAGCGGGCTGTTGAGTGGTCTATATTACCCTCCTGGGGGCCAGAGTTTAAAAGACCCCTGACCACTCAAAACAGCTGTGCTGGACTGCTCCCAGCAGACGCAATGGTGGCAGAAAAGATAAGTTTCTTCTTAGCCCGCAATGGCACGGAGTAGGCCTTCAGACAGGCTCTAGCCCGTGTTCGGTCAGACTCGCTCCGAGTCTTCCTCCAATGTCGCTCAAGTCCCCGTCTTATTTGTTTCATCGCCGCCAGCTCCCAGGGAGCTGGTTTGGCTCCACTCCGTAAGAGGGGACGCTCAGGAGCAATGGTGTCCACCGCCCTGGTCATTTCCCCATACTGCCTCTGACTAGGGTGGCAGAGCACAGCCATCATGGCTAGTAGCCATTGATAGCCCTGTCCTCCATGAATTTGTCTAATCTTCTTTTAACGCCATCCAAGCTGGTGGCCATTACTGCGTCCTGTGGGAGCAAATTCCATAGTTTAACTATGCACTGAGTAAAGAAGTACTTCCTTTTGTCTGTCCTGAATCTTCCAACATTCAGGTTGTTTGAATGTCTACGAGTTCTAGTATTATGAGAGAGGGAGAAAATTTTTCTCTATCCACTTTCTCAATGCCATGCATAATTTTATACACTTCTATCATGTCTCCTCTGACTCGCCTTTTCTCTAAACTAAAAAGCCCCAAATGCTGCAACCTTTCCTCATAAGGGAGTCGCTCCATCCCCTTGATCATTCTGGTTGCCCTCTTCTGAACCTTTTCCAACTCTATAATATCCTTTTTGAGATGAGGTGACCAGAACTGTACACAGTATTCCAAATGCGGCCGCACCATAGATTTATACAACGGCATTATGATATCGGCTGTTTTATTTTCAATACCTTTCCTAATTATCGCTAGCATGGAATTTGCCTTTTTCACAGCTGCCGCACACTGGGTCAACATTTTCATCGTGCTGTCCACTACAACCCCGAGGTCTCTCTCCTGGTCAGTCACCGCCAGTTCAGACCCCATGAGCGTATATGTGAAATGAAGATTTTTTGCTCTAATATGCATAATTTTACACTTGTTTATATTGAATTGCATTTGCCATTTTTCTGCCCATTCACTCAGTTTGGAGAGGTCTTTTTGGAGTTCTTCGCAATCCCTTTTTGTTTTAACAACCCTGAACAATTTAGTATCGTCAGCAAACTTGGCCACTTCACTGCTCACTCTTAATTCTAGGACATTAATGAACAAGTTGAAAAGTACAGGTCCCAATACCGATCCTTGAGGGACTCCACTTTCTACAACTCTCCATTGGGAGAACTGTCCATTTATTCCTACTCTCTGCTTTCTGCTTCTTAACCAATTCCTTATCCACAAGAGGACCTCTCCTCTTATTCCATGACTGCTAAGCTTCCTCAGAAGTCTTTGGTGAGGTACCTTGTCAAATGCTTTTTGAAAGTCTAAGTACACTATGTCCACTGGATCACCTTTATCTATATGCTTGTTGACACTCTCAGAGAATTCTAATAGGTTACTGAGACAGGACTTTCCCTTGCAGAAGCCATGCTGGCTCTGCTTCAGCAAGGCTTGTTCTTCTGTGTGCTTAGTTAATCTAGCTTTAATAATACTTTCTACCAGTTTTCCAGGGACAGAAGTTAAGCTAACTGGCCTGTAATTTCCGGGATCCCCCCAGGATCCCTTTTTGAAGATTGGTGTTACATTTGCCACTTTCCAGTCCTCAGGCACGGAGGAGGACCCGAGGGACAAGTTACATATTTTAGTTAGCAGATCAGCAATTTCACATTTGAGTTCTTTGAGAACTCTCGGGTGGATGCCATCCGGGCCCGGTGATTTGTCAGTTTTTATATTGTCTATTAAGCCTAGAATTTCCTCTCTCGTTACCACTATTTGTCTCAGTTCCTCAGAATCCCTTCCTGCAAATGTTAGTTCAGGTTCAGGGATCTGCCCTATATCTTCCACTGTGAAGACAGATGCAAAAAATTCATTTAGCTTCTCCACAATCTCATCGTTCTTTAGTACACCTTTGACTCCCTTATCATGCAAGGGTCCAATCGCCTCCCTTGATGGTCTCCTGCTTTGAATGTATTTATAGAATTTTTTGTTGTTGGTTTTTATGTTCTTAGCAATGTGCTCCTCAAATTCTTTTTTAGCATCCCTTATTGTCTTCTTGCAGTTCTTTTGGCAGAGTGTGTTCCTTTTTATTTTCTTCATTCGGACAAGACTTCCATTTTCTGAAGGAAGACTTTTTGCCTCTGAGAGCTTCCTTGACTTTGCACGTTAACCATGTTGGCATCTTCTTGGCCCTGGCGGTACCTTTTCTGATCTGCGGTATGCACTCCAGTTGAGCTTCTAATATAGTGTTTTTAAACAACTTCCAAGCATTTTCGAGTGATGTGACCCTCTGGACTTTGTTTTTCAGCTTCCTTTTTACCAATCCCCTCATTTTTGTGAAGTTTCCTCTTTTGAAGTCAAATGTGACCGTGTTGGATTTTCTTGGCAATTGGCCATTTACATGTATGTTTAATTTAATAGCACTGTGGTCACTGCTCCCAATCGGTTTGACAACACTTACATCTCGCACCAGGTCCCGGTCCCCACTGAGGATTAAGTCCAGGGTTGCCGTCCATCTGGTCGGTTCCATGACCAACTGGTCTAGGGAATAGTCATTTAGAATATCTAGAAATTTTGCTTCTTTGTCATGACTGGAACACATATGCAGCCAGTCTATGTCCAGCTAGTTGAAGTCACCCATTACTACCACATTTCCTAGTTTGGATGCTTCCTCAATTTCGTATCTCATCTCAAGGTCTCCCTGAGCATTCTGATCAGGGGGATGATAGATTGTTCCCAGTATTAAATCCCTCCTGGGGCATGGTATCACCACCCACAACGATTCTGTGGAGGAGTCCGCCTCAAATAGAAGTATATAATGAGTATGGAACAAAGAAAATTGTGTGGTTTTGAGATTTGGGGGGAGATTAAAAAACTGCTTGACATTCTCATTGGCAGGACTGTGGCCCAATAGCTCCAGTTGACCAACCTTCACTGGAACCCAGTGGAACCAAAAATGGCTTTAAGAGACTATTTTCATGTACTTCCTCACTAAAGCCTGAAATGAAACTCCAGCATTGATTTCATCAAAGAAGTGTCATTCCTAGTCTGAGTTGTGTGGTCAGGGTGATAGGATTTTCTTTTTGTGAGCCTTCAGCTATTTTGATTAGCTCTAAATTTCAACAATGGGCTTCTTTCCTGAGGGTGAAACTATTACAACTATTTTTCAATCACATTGATTCGATTGTCAAAGTTCGTGTCCTGTGAATATGACTGGCATCATCATCATCTCAGTTGAGATGACAAACTTAACTCTTTCAGCAAGGTTTCCCATCTGGTCTCAACCAGCCTCTTTGCAAAATGAACCAAACAGAAGCCAATTAAGAAATTATATAGGCCATGTTAGGTGGAGCGTCTCCCAGGTTTATAAGCTAGTAGCCAGCCTGCCAACACTTTGCTCTCCACTTTCACCTCAGCTTTTTCTGGCCTCTGCCCCACACCTCCCTTACCAACTGACTTTCTCAACTTTTGGGCAGTTAATGGCCCATCATTTGCTCTCTAGGACCTCCAGCCAATCAAATAATGTTGTTACTGAGACCGATAAAAGTGAATTTACCTGACCTAAGCCCCACCTAAAACTATTAAAAGCGACTCTGTCTTCACAACTTGTCACTAAGCAGCTACTGCTAAAACAGGTCTGCAACACAGAGTAGAGACACACATACCAGTGTGTTTCCACCTCTGCTTTGTGAAAATGGGGACACACGCCACTCGTCAAATTCCTCTCCTTTTTACTCTAAATATTTGTCAAATCAGGTTGAATGCGGTTTTCTTTAATTAAGACTCAAACAGAATTTTCAGCTGATTGCCAAACCAACCCCTTGCCAGGTGTGGCCAGTGGCAATGCTTTGCTGGAGGCTCAGGCAGAGGCAGTGATTGGCCCAACACTTTGTGTGGGCAGTCTTGAAAAGTCTGAAGTCAGAAGTGGAGAAGGGAGATGGGTTTCAGGCAAACGCAGAGTTGCTTCAAAATGCAGCCAGAAAAACCATTCTCGCTGCTTTTGAAGCCACTAGTGTGTCCACAGCCATAGTAACAGTAGAAGACCTTGAACGTTGACAATTACACTCTGATATCAAGAGGACCCTGAAATTTTTTTTCAATGTAGAAATCATAAACAGGCAGGTATATACACATAATTTCTTTACCAGCTTTCATTTTTATTCCATCAGGAGATATTTTGGGGAGCATGGATGAAGGGAAACCATCAGAAGTCTCACTGGAAAGAGCTGAGGATCAGAAGTATGAATGGAAATTGGGAAATCAAGATGGAGTAAACAGACAAGAGGGGAGACAAATGCAGACGCTAGGGGATGAATCCAGTACTTCTCAAGGTGATAAAAATAAAATTGAAGGGAGTACCCATCACTTAAAGGAAATAAGAATGTCTCCTGTGAGCAATAAAATCTTAAGCTACCAAAAAGCCTTGATCACAGATCAGAGAAGACAAAAGAGAGGGAAATCAGATATATATATGGAGTGTGACAAAAGCTTCAGTTACAGTGGTGCCGTTTGTTTACATGAAATAACGCATACAGGGAACAATCCTTATAAATGCTTGGAGTATGGAAAGAGCTCCAGTCTTAGTAACCCCCTTACTAGACATGAAAGAATTGATAAAGGGAACAAACATAATTGCTTGGAGTGTGGAAAGAGCTTCAGTCATCACGGCCACCTTATTTCACATAAAAAATTTCATACAGGGCACAAAAAATACAAATGCTTGGAGTGTGGAAAGAACTTCAGTCGAAGTAGCTCCCTTTGTACACATCAAACAACTCATACAGGGGACAAACCTTATAAATGCTTGGAGTGTGGAAAGAGTTTTAGTGACAGTGGCACCCTTACTAGACATCAACGAACTCATACAGGGGACAAGCCTTATAAATGTTTTGAGTGTGGAAAGAGCTTCAGTCAGAGTGGCAACCTTACTTCACATCAAAAAATTCATACAGGGCACAAACCACATGAATGCTTTGAATGTGGAAAGAGCTTCAGTGAAAGTGGCAACCTTACTAGACATCAAAGAACTCATACAGGGGATAAACCTTATAAATGCTTGGAGTGTGGAAAGAGCTTCAGTCGAAGTGGCTCACTTAGTACACATCAAACAGCTCATACAGGGGACAAACCTTATAAATGCTTGGAGTGTGGAAAGAGGTTCAGAGACAGTGGCACCCTTACTAGACATCAAAGAACTCATACAGGGGACAAACCTTATGAATGCTGGGAGTGTGGAAAGAGCTTCAGTCAGAAATGCCACCTTACTAGACATCAAGCAACTCATACAGGGGACAAACCTTATGAATGCTTGTTGTGTGGAAAGAGCTTCAGTCTGAGTAGCCGCCTTAGTTCACATCAAAAAATTCATACAGGGCACAAACCATATGAATGCTTTGAATGTGGAAAGTGCTTCAGTCAAAGTGGCTCACTTAGTACACATCAAACAGCTCATACAGGGGACAAACCTTATAAATGCTTGGAGTGTGGAAAGAGGTTCAGCCAGAGTGGCAACCTTACTAGACATCAAAGAACTCATGCAGGAGACAAACTTTATGAATGCTTGGAGTGTGGAAAGAGCTTCAGTCTGATCAGCCACCTTACTTCACATCAAAAAATTCATACAGGCAACAAACCATATGAATGCTTTGAATGTGGAAAGAGCTTCACTGAAAGTGGCACCCTTACTAGACATCAAAGAACTCATACAGCGGACAAACCCTATAAATGCTTGGAGTGTGGAAAGTGCTTCAGTCGAAGTGGCTCACTTAGTACACATCAAACAGCTCATACAGGAGACAAACCTTATAAATGCTTGGAGTGTGGAAAGAGTTTTAGTGACAGTGGCACCCTTACTAGACATCAACGAACTCATACAGGGGACAAGCCTTATAAATGTTTTGAGTGTGGAAAGAGCTTCAGTCAGAGTGGCAACCTTACTTCACATCAAAGAATTCATTCAGGGGACAAACCTTATAAATGCTTGGAGTGTGGAAAGAGCTTTAGTTGCAGTGGCACTCTTACTTCACATCAAAGAACTCATACAGGGGACAAACCTTATCAATGCTTGGAGTGTGGAAAAAGCTTCACTGAAAGTAGCACCCTTACTAAACATCAAAAAATTCATACAGGGCACAAACCATATGAATGCTTTGAATGTGGAAAGAGTTTCACTGAAAGTCGCACCCTTACTAGACATCAAAGAACTCATACAGGGGACAAACCTTATAAATGCCTGGAGTGCGGAAAGAGCTTCAGTCTGATTAGCCACCTTACTTCACATGCAAGAACTCATACGGGGGACAAACCTTATACATGCTTGGAGTGTGGAAAGAGCTTTAGTCAGAAATGCCACCTTACTTCACATGCAAGAACGCATACAGGGGACAAACCTTATAAATGCTTGGAATGTGGAAAGAGCTTCAGTCAGAAATCCCACCTTACTAGACATCAGAAAACTCATACAGGGGACAAACCTTATGAATGCTTTGAGTGTGGAAAGAGCTTCAGTCTTAATGACCTTCTTACTAAACATCAACGAACTCATACAGGGGACAAGCCTTATAAATGCTTTGAGTGTGGAAAGAGCTTCAGTCAGAATGGCAACCTTATTAAACATGAAAGAATACATACAGGGAACAAACCTTATGAATGTTTCGAGTGTGGAAAGAGCTTCACTCAGAGTGCTGACCTTACTAAACATCAAAGAACTCATACAGGGGAGAAGCCTTATAAATGTGTTGAGTGTGGAATGAGTTTCAGTAGCAGTAGCACCCTTACTAGACATCAAAGAGTTCATACAGGGGGCAAATCATATAAATGTTTGGAGTGTGGGAAGAGTTTCAGTCGGAGTGGAAACCTTACTTCACATCAAAAAACTCATACAGAGGAGAAACCTTATAAATGATTGCAGTGTGGAAAGTTTCATTCGGGATGGACATCTTCAGGCACGTGAAATGATCCATACAGGGGAATAGCCATATAAAAACTTTGAATGTGGCAAAGCTTTAAGAAGAGTTGTAGTCTTTCTGTACATCAAAGGACCCATACAGAGGCGAAGTCATATTAATGTTTGGATCACAACCTTGCTACATATTTAAAAAATCACACTGGGGGAAAACCATGCAGCTGTCCACAGTGTGGAAAAAGTTTCATCCAATGTATCTTCCGTATTTCGCATCACATGGAACAGCTTTAATCAGATGGTGTTTCTTGCTTCACATCAAAGAATCCGTAAAGAGGAGAAACTGTGAAATGCTCAGAGAATGGAAAGAGCTTTGTTAGATACTCAGACGCTATATTAAATACTCATGAATACCTCCATTGGAGAGAGAGGAATAATAGTTACATTCACACTGGTGGGAAACTTTGTCCATTCACTTCTTAGTGAACCTCTCCTACATAATAGATGCCTGTAGAAGATACCAATGGAAGGAATTGTTAGAAATGTTTGAACTGTTAGGAAGGTTTCAGTTAAGATTGTTATTGAGCTCAGTTTTGGGGGCAAAACTGTGAGGATGGTGAAGGTGAAGTGGACTGAAGGAGCTGTGGAGTGGAATGGAATAGTGAAGTTGCTACTCAATGTGACTAGTTTGTTGTTGTTATGTGCCTTCAAGTTGATTACGACTTATAGTGACCCTATGAATCGATGACCTGCAGTAGCATCCGTCATGAACAATCCTGTTCAGATCTTGTAAGTTCAGGTCTGTGGCTTCCTTTATGGAATCAATCCATCTCTTGTTTGGCCTTCCTCTTTTTCTACTCCCTTCTGTTTTTCCCAGCACTATTGTTTTTTTCTACTGAATCATGTCTTCTCATCATGTGTCCAAAGTATGATAACCTCAGTTTCATCATTGTAGCTTCTGGTGATAGTTCTGGTTTAATTTGTTCTAACACTCAGTTATTTGTGTTTTTCACAGTCCATGGTATGCACAAAGCTCTCCTCCAACACCACATTTCAAAGGAGTTGATTTTTCTCTTACCTCTTTTTTCAGTGTCCAGCTTTCACATCCATACATAGAGGTCAGGAATACTATGGTCTGAATGATCCTGACTTCAATGTTCAGTGATACATCTTTGCATTTGAGGACCTTTTCTAGTTCTCTTATAGCTGCCGTCCCCAGTCCTAGCCTTCCTCTTTCTTGACTATTGTCTCCATTTTGATTAATGTCTGTGCCAAGGTATTGATAATCCTTGACAAGTTCAATGTCCTCATTGTCAACTTTAAAGTTACATAAACCTTTATTGTAATTACTTTAGTCTTTTTGACGTTCAGCTGTTGTCCTGCTTTTGTGCTTTCCTCTTTAACTTTCATCAGCATTTGTTTCAAATCATTACTGGTTTCTGCTAGTAGTATGGTATCGTCTGCATATCTTAAATTATTGATATTTCTCCCTCTGATTTTCACACCTCCTTCTTCTTGGTCCAATCCTGCTTTCCGTATGATATGTTCTGCGTATAGATTAAATAGATAGGGTGATAAAATACACCCCTGTCTTACAACCTTTCCGATGGGGAACAAATTGGTTTCTCCATATTCTGTCCTTACAGTAGCCTCTTGTCCAGAGTATAGATTGCGCATCAGGAGAATGAGATGCTGTGGCACCCCCATTTCTTTTAAAGCGTTCCATAGTTTTTCTGCAAGGGAAAGTCCTGTCTCAGTAACCTATTAGAATTCTTTGAGAGTGTCAACAAGCATATAGATAGAGGTGATCCAGTGGACATAGTGTACTTAGACTTTCAAAAAGCGTTTGACAAGGTACCTCACCAAAGGCTTCTGAGGAAGCTTAGCAGTCATGGAATAAGAGGAGAGGTCCTCTTGTGGATAAGGAATTGGTTAAGAAGCAGAAAGCAGAGAGTAGGAATAAACGGACAGTTCTCCCAATGGAGGGCTGTAGAAAGTGGAGTCCCTCAAGGATCGGTATTGGGACCTGTACTTTTCAACTTGTTCATTAATGACCTAGAATTAGGAGTGAGCAGTGAAGTGGCCAAGTTTGCTGACGACACTAAATTGTTCAGGGTTGTTAAAACAAAAAGGGATTGCGAAGAGCTCCAAAAAGACCTCTCCAAACTGAGTGAATGGGCGGAAAAATGGCAAATGCAATTCAATATAAACAAGTGTAAAATTATGCATATTGGAGCAAAAAATCTTAATTTCACATATACGCTCATGGGGTCTGAACTGGCGGTGACCGACCAGGAGAGAGACCTCGGGGTTGTAGTGGACAGCACGATGAAAATGTCGACCCAGTATGCGGCAGCTGTGAAAAAGGCAAATTCCATGCTAGGGATCATTAGGAAAGGTATTGAAAATAAAACAGCCGATATCATAATGCCGTTGTATAAATCTATGGTGCGGCCGCATTTGGAATACTGTGTACAGTTCTGGTCGCCTCATCTCAAAAAGGATATTATAGAGTTGGAAAAGGTTCAGAAGAGGGCAACCAGAATGATCAAGGGGATGGAGCGACTCCCTTACGAGGAAAGGTTGCAGCATTTGGGGCTTTTTAGTTTAGAGAAAAGGCGGGTCAGAGGAGACATGATAGAAGTGTATAAAATTATGCATGGCATTGAGAAAGTGGATAGAGAAAAGTTCTTCTCCCTCTCTCATAATACTAGAACTCGTGGACATTCAAAGAAGCTGAATGTTGGAAGATTCAGGACAGACAAAAGGAAGTACTTCTTTACTCAGCGCATAGTTAAACTATGGAATTTGCTCCCACAAGATGCAGTAATGGCCACCAGCTTGGATGGCTTTAAAAGAAGATTAGACAAATTCATGGAGGACAGGGCTATCAATGGCTACTAGCCATGATGGCTGTGCTGTGCCACCCTAGTCAGAGGCAGCATGCTTCTGAAAACCAGTTGCCGGAAGCCTCAGGAGGGGAGAGTGTTCTTGCACTCGGGTCCTGCTTGCGGGCTTCCCCCAGGCACCTGGTTGGCCACTGTGAGAACAGGATGCTGGACTAGATGGGCCACTGGCCTGATCCAGCAGGCTCTTCTTATGTTCTTATGTTATGTTCTTATGATCTACACAGTCAAAGGCTTTGCTGTAATCTATAAAGCACAGGGTGATTTTCTTATGACATTCCTTGGTCCGTTCCATTATCCAACGTATGTTTGTGATATGATCTCTGGTACCTCTTCCCTTTCTAAATCCAGCTTGGACATCTGGCATTTCTTGCTCCATATATGGCAAGAGCCTTTGTTGTAGAATATTGAGCATCACTTTACTTGCATGGGATATTAAGGCAATAGTTCGATAATTACTGCATTCCCTGGGAATATGGAATGTGGGAATATGGAATGTGAGAAGCATAAACCAGGGAAAGTTAGAAATTGTCAAACAAGAAATGGAATGTATCAACATTACAATACTTGGCGTGAGTGAATTAAAATGGACAGGAATGGGACATTTTCAGTCAGGCAACTCCAAAATATTTTATGCAGGAAGTGAGAAATTAAGAATAAATGGGGTTGCTTTAATAGTGAAAAGTGATGTAGCAAAAGCAATTTGGAGCTATAACGCAAGGTCTGAGTGAGTGATATCAATGAGATTAAACGGGAAACCATCATCCAAGTCTATGCTCCAACAGCAAATGCAGAAGAAGAGGAATTGGAGAGATTTTACTCAGAAGTACAGGAATAATTGATCACACACCAAAACAAGATGTACTGATAATCATGGGGGACTGGAATACGAAGGTAGGGAACAGAGAAGAGCTAGGAATTGTGGAAAATGGGGCTTAGGAGACAGAAATGAAGCAGGAGAAAGAGCTATTGAATTCTGTGAAACCAATAATTTGTTTCTTGCCAACACATTTTTTCAGCAACCAAAAATACTACTGTATACATGGACATCACCAAATGGTCAATATAGGAATCAAATTGATTATATAATTGGTAGCAGAAGATTCCATACTTTCTGCAAAAACAAGACCAGGAGCAAACTGAGGTACACAGATCACAAACCAGTCGTATCAAAAATAAGAGTAAAGCTAAAGGAGAACAACAAAGCAATCATAATGCCAAAATACAGTTTAAAAAACATCCCAGAAGAATCTAAAGATCAAATAAGAAACAGATTTGAGGCTTTAAACTTAGTTGATAGAGAGCCAGAAGAACTATGGAGTGAAGTCAGAGACATTATCAGGGAAGAATGCAAAAAGACAATACCTTTAGTTAAAAAGAAAGACCTCAATGGATGACTAAAGAAACTCTTAAAATGGTTAAAGAGAGAAGGAATGCAAAAGAAAAAGGAGATAGAAACACAGTTAGAACCCTGGAAAAAATGGAAATGGACTGCCTTCAAGTTAATTCCAACTTATAGTGACCCTATGAACAGGGTTTTCATGGTAAGCAATATTCAGAGGTGCTTTACCATTGCCTTCCTCTGAGGCTGAAAGGCACTGATTGGCCCAAGGTCACCCACTGAGCTTCAATAGTTACTGTATAATAGAAGAGGACAACAAAAAGGGTAGAACAAGAGCCCTATTCCAAAATATCAGAGTTATTAAAGGGAAATTTAAACCAAGAGTAGGGATGTTGAATAATCAACAGGGGAATACACTGATTGACTGAGATGAAATAAAAGGAGGATGGAAGCAATACACTGAAGAACTCTATAAAAGAGATGCCAGGATGACAGATTCATTCATGGAAGAACCGTATGATGAAGAACCAGAGATTTTAGAATGTGAGGTGAAAGCTGCTCTTAAAATACTTGGAAGAAATAAAGCACCAGGAACAGTAGTTTTCCGGGCCCAATTCAAGGTGTTGGTGTTAACCTTTAAATCCCTATACGGTTTCGGCCCGGTTTATCTGAAGGAGCACCTCCAGCGTCACCAACTATGCCGCCCGACAAGATCCGCCATGCAGGGCCTTCTTTCAGTCCCACCAACAAAAGTAGCTAGGTTGGTGGGGACTAGAGAGAGGGCTTTTTTGGTGGCAGCCCCCACTCTCTGGAATTCCCTCCCGTTCGATCTTCGACATGCCCCTTCCCTGGATACCTTCCGCCGAGCATTAAAAACTTGGCTGTTTGGTCAGGCCTTTGGGTCTATCGGGATGGGCTAATTATATACTCAATGCCCGCTGCTATATATTACAATTGCTGCTATTCTGTCACTGTTGATTATTTGTATTTTATTGTATTTATTGTATTTACTGTATTTTGTATTTTATTGAATCTAATATGTACGCCGCCTAGAGTGGCTTCGGCCAGATAGGCGGCCTAAAAATTAAATTATTATTATTATTATTATTATTAACAGATGGCATAACAATAGAGTTGCTACAAGCTACTGAGACTGAATGTCTAAATCTTGAGAAAGATTTGTCAACAAATATGGAAAACTAAACAATGGCCCACAGACTGGAAGTATTCAATATATATCCCAATTCCAAAGGAAGGGGAACTCAGAGAATGTAGTAATTATCAAACTATTGCCTTAATATCCCATGCAAGTAAATGCTCAAGATTCTACAACAAAGGCCCTTACCATATATGGAGCGAGAAATGGCAGATGTCCAAGCTGGATTTAGAAAGGGAAGAGGCACCAGAGATCATATCGCAAACATTATGTTGGATAATGGAACCGACCAAGGAATTTCAGAAGGAAATCGCCCTGTGCTTTATAGATCACAGCAAAGCCTTTGATTGTGTAGATCATGAAAAACTATGGAATGCTTTAAAAGAAATGGGGGTGCCATAGCATCTGATTATTCTGATACTCTGGACCTATACTCTGGACAAGAGGCTACTGTCAGGACAGAATACGGAGAAACTGATAGGTTCCCCATCGGAAAGGGCGTGAGACAGGGGTGTATTTTATCACCCTATTTGTTTAATCTATATGCAGAACATATCATACGGAAAGCAGGCCCCTAATTTGTGGAACTCCCTCCTCACAGAGGTTCTTTTGGCACCTTCACTATATAATTTTTGGTGAATGTTGAAGATATACCTCTTTAGCCTGGCCTTTGACACTTGAGATGTATGTTTTGAGGACACACCCTATTGCAGTGATTGTATTTTGTGTTAATATATATATTTTTAACACTGAATATTAACCTCTTGTAACCCAGCCTGGGGCCTGCTGGTGGAAGGGTGGGTAATAGTGTTGCCAGGTCAGAAGCATCCCAAACCCTGAGATTTTAGAGGCTGTAGTGATGTCATGGGGCGGGCCCAAGTGATGTCATTAAGCATCAACCACAGTTGCTTGGAGCATACAATTCAAACAAAAACATTTCTCTGATTAAGATGGAAATCTTAGCTAAAAGATAGAGCCTGGGTAGGGAACATTTAATCTGGCCTACTTGCTTCTGGTAGGAAGCGTTTAAGTGCTCTCAGGCCAGCCCAGTCACCGGAAGGCCATTGTAGGAAGAAGGGAACTTAGTGTTGTGGAGATGTTAGATGGGAGCACTCAGGAGTAAAGATGGATGCCCCCGAAGGCTGCAATTCTAAACACACTTACTAAGTCCCATAGAACTCAATAGAACTTACTTCTAAGTAGATATGGTTTGGATTGTGCTGTTGATAAAGCTTGACTAGGGATCATCTGCAACAATAACCATGTCCAAGCAGGGTTGGCAACCCCCTGCTAGGGATGAGGGAGAATATCTGATAAAATCGAACCTGGTACTGGATCCCGACTGAATTTGCTAGTTCGCTATCCCTTCAAAGTAGCACTGATCTCTTGCCATGGGCCGCAGCTATAATCAGCACGGATTTTGCAGCCCCAACTGCGATTGGCAAGATTTCCCCCCGAAATCCTCCCCCCATTTTATGTAATTAAGTTGTTGTGTCAACCACAGGATTTCCATTTGTCCATTATATATTATGAAGAATATGTCATTATTATCACAATATAATGCAAAAAAAATTGGCTATATATGTCTTCAATATTAATTGCCAAATCATCCTGAAATGTCATTTTTTCAAACAAGATATCTCAGAGCATTCTGAATCTCTTGCGTGGGAAACATTACGATGATGAGACTGACCCACACTACCTGTCTCGCCCCACCCTGCCCCTCTTTCGTTGCTGCTGTCCTCAGCGAACCAAGGGCTATCTCTGTCTCGCTCTCTCTGTGCTAATTGTGTGTTTGTGCATCTTTCACTGTGTGACTGACAATGACAGATAGTGTCACGGCAGCTACCTAAAAATTACACTATGTTTTTCTCACCACCAAAAAAACCATGTGGAACACTGTGATGTGATTATTCATTCATGGCAGCAGCGGCGTCACTAGCCGGGTGCGGGGAGTGCGGACCGCACCAGGTGACACCATGAGAAGGGGGTGTCACCCAGAGTAGGGTTGCCATATTGCCCAGTTAGCCGGGTTTTACCTGGATTCTTTGCATGCCACCTGGTGCTCGTTTAGCCCCTTACCTGGCCCGGATTCTCAGCTTTAATTTTTTTAAAAAATTAAGTTTCTAGGTGGTCCGGTTCTCGAGATATACATAAAAACGTCAGCCCCCCGTTAAATCTTTTTTTAAACTACTGTATAGCACTTTGTAGCTTTAACCCTGCCCGTTCAGGATTGCAGCCAATCAGTGAAGTGTTTGGTTGACTTGTGGCAGTGTCTAGTAAACCTCATTGCAACGCCAGAAAATGGTGGTTTCCCCCCGTTTATCTGAAAATCTCATAAATTGGGTATGTATATACATTTCAGTTTTTTCCCCTGATGTGTAGGAGTCACATCCTGGGCAGTGTTTTGAAAACCTTCCCAATACTTGCTTTTGTGGGGGTAAAAGCATTGCTAATCCCATATGTCCAGAGTAAATCCCATTGAATTCAATAGGATTTACTTTTGAGTAGACATGGTTATGAATGTGCTGAAAATCAATGGGACTTTGGAGTGAATGTAAAAAAGAATTGTGTTTGTGTTCTCTTTCTGCCCCCCCCCCAGTCCTATTTTAAAGCAAGTAGGCAGGGCTTACTTAGGTATTACAGTTTTTATTCTGCAGGAAACTAATACTGATTTTTTAAAAACTAATACTGATTTTTCTGCAATGACCAACTGGTTTGACAATAAACTATTATATGGGCTGTATGTATTTATACATCTGCAGTGTGTGTGTGTAGTCTTTCCAACAACCCTGTGAGGTAGGGTTGGAAACCAAGGCAGCTCACAACAAGAAATAAAGCCATTTAAAATCCAATGACCATAAAACAAGTATAAACAGTTGCAAAACAGCGTAAAGTGGCATGATTCAGAATTTTGAGTTGTGTGAATGAAGTTGCTTGTCACTTCAGGTTGCAGTTCTGTCCCTGTTTGAGTAAGTTCCACTGAATACACTGGGACTTGCTTCTGAATAAATAAACCTAGGATTGCACTATAAATATCTTTACAGTTTGTGTAAATAATAAATATATTTGATAGTCATGCTTATATAAATATTTCTTCATTTATCCTATTTTTGGTTTTTGGTTAGGAATCCTGACTGGTTGTGAGATGCTTAGTTTTCTGCCTTACTCATAGAAATCTTGTTGTGGTTGGTGTGGTATTACATTTAGGAAAGTGTTACTGCCTTCTGTTTTTTTTTTCCTATTTGCATTTCACTTATCTTTAACCTCACTCCTACAGCCATAGAAGCAACAGCAGCATATCCAAGATAATTAACTCCCATTAGTGATAAGAGCAAGAACTTATAATTATTATTTTAATTAAAACAAGAGGCTTATCAGTACTTTGAAGAGGACTTTTTCTGAGCCCAGGACTGGGTCTTTCATGATGCCCAGTGGGGGGGGGGGAGCAGGAGAGTAGTCGATAAGACAGACATCCTGGCATTGGTAATCTAATTAGCAAGGTATGTGTGGGGTTGTTGCACACTTCTAGGCCCAGTTTCATTTTGAGTATGGAAGTGGAACCTGTGTAGATGTGGTTGATCAAAGGGAGAAGAAATTTTGAGTTAAGCAAAGCTCTGCTTTTATAAAACCTAAGAAACATACAGATACTTTGAATGTCTGAGTGCCTGCACCAGTGGAATACTGGAGAAACTTGTAAAACTTGCTGCAACAGTATTTAGAACTGAGCATGTGGTGTGAAAGACTCCTTTTTCTAACATTTTGGCTTGTTTTTCTCCACCCACCACATCTCTGAAATATATCATATATGTAATGGTTAACTGTACTGCTGCCCAGACTTACTTTGTTTGTTGCTATTTTGTGTTTTTATTATGTTTTTATATTGATTGTGCATTTTTATTGTTTTTATTATATTTGTAAGCTGTGCTGAGCTCTGTTTTTAACAGCAGAAGGGCAGGGTATAAATCCTCTTAATCAATCAATCAATCAACATTCCATAGTGTTGGAAACTAGAGTCTAGGCATTTAAGGCTGAAAATGTTAAGTTTTTTTTAAAAAAAGATTTCTCACATCTTTCCCCAGTTTTTGGTGGTAATTCCTAGGCACAAAAACAAAACAACTGGACAATCCAAATATTAATATGCAAATATCTGCATAATATGCAAATAATATGCAAATAATATGCATAATACACCAATTAGCCTGCCCGGATTTGTTGAACTGGAATATGGCAACCCTAACCCAGAGCTGCCCCCCTAGTGACGCCACTGCATGGCAGCTACCTAAAAATTATGCAATGTTTTTCCCCTCCGCCAAAAAACCACATGGAACACTGATCATTCACGTAAACAACCTAAAAATTACACACATGTTTTGATCTACCTTCACAGATAGCAGCTTGGGAACAACAAAAATTGCAGCCGCACTTCCTAGTATGTGAATTCTGTTTTGCCACTATTGGGCAAGAAACAAACCGTCATGCAAACAACGTGCATCATCAGTGGGTTTAAGGGGGTTGAGTTGAGCACATGGAACCACCATTGTTGCTTCTATCAATGTAAGGGAGTGAGGTTAAAGGTAAATGAAATGGAAACAGAAAAAGAAAAGACAGTGATGATTTCCTAAATGCAATACCACACCAAACACAACAAGATTCCTATGAATAAGGCAGAAAACTCAGCATCCCAAAACCAGTCAAGATTCATTACCAAAACCCCAAACTAAAAAAATCCTGGCAGCCAGTCAGCCAAGGTCACAGAAATTCACATAGAGTGCCGTTTGACTCAGGTGCTGCAGTTAGTGCAGAATGCTGTGGCACGAATGCTGACAAGAGTGAGACCCTATCAGCACATAATTTCTCTGCACTGGTTGCCGATTTGGTACCACGCCAGGTTCAAGGTGTGCTTTCCACGTGACGGGTGCCACATAGTACTTGTTCTGCTCTTGTAAGAAATCAGTCCTTTAGTGTGGCACCATCTACGCTTTGGAACTCCCTGCCTATTGACATTAGGCAGATGACTTCATTGTACTTTTTTCAGCACCTGCTAAAAACATTTTTGTTTAGGCAAGCCTACCCAGTTTTTAAACTCATTGTTGGTTTTGTTATCTTTGAATGTTTTTAAATACCTGTCTAACTGTTTTTGCCAATTATTTTATTGTTTTAATTCCTTCTGTAAACCGCTTTGAGATTTTTTTACAATAAAGTGGTATATAAATGTTGTAAATAAAATAAATAAATTTTGGAGTCACTGTGGCCCTTTGGTCTCTTTTCACTTTTAGGAACAAAGGAATCTACCTTATACCGACTCAGGCCATTTGATACTATGTAGCTCAGTACTGATCACATGGACTTGCATTGGTTCTCCAGGATTCCAGACAATAGTATTTTCCAGAAATTGAAATTTGGACCTTTGCATGCAAAGCATATGCCCTGCCACTGAGCTACAGCCCTTTTCTTGTTTAAAAAAGTATCTTTTAAAATTGTCCTTTTCAATTCACTAATGAATGCACAGCATACCTAGGCAGATCACATCATTCATTTAAAGCACATTAAACACACATTTGAAGCACATGACTCACACCACAGAATCATGGGAAGTGTAGTTTGTTAAGAATTATGGTGAGAACTATAACTGAGGGGAAAACTACACTTCCCAGGATTCTTTAGGGGAAGTCATGCACTTTAAATGTGAGTTGGATGTGCTTTAAAGCTATTGTGTGGATCTACTTAATAAACTATTTGCATGTAAATTGTTTTAATTTTTTAAAATGGAAATGAGCTATAAAATTTACTGGGTGACCATGGGCTACTCACCATCTCTCAGCCTAATCTGCCTCTCAGGATGGAAACAACAGAGGGGAACCATGGAAAGAAAGACACACTTAAAATGTAGAGGAAGTAATAATGTACAACCATAGTGTGAAATCAAATACTTATCAGGATATAGTATGAAGAAATATTTATATAACCATGACTGTCAAAGATGTTTATTATTTACACAACCTGTCAAGATTTTTGTAGTGCAATCCTATGATTGTTTACTCAGAAGCAAGTCACAATGTATTCAATGAGACTTACTCAAACAGAGAAGCATGTACAGAACTGCAGCCTCAAGTGATAAGGAACACTCACCCAACCCAAAATTCAGAATCGTGCCACTTTAAGCTGTTTTGCAACTGTTTATACTTTTCATGGTTATTGGATTTTAAAGGGATTTATCTCTTGTTGTGAGCTGCCTTGGTTTCTAATCAGCAATCCTACCTCGCAGGGTTGTTGGGAAGACTCCATACACACACACACACACACATTGGAGAGGTAAAAATACATAGACCCCATATACCAGTTTATTGTCAAAACCTGTTGGTCATTGCAGAATTTTTAAAAAAAATCAGTATTAGTTTCCTGCATAATAAGAGCAGTGATACCTATGTAAGCCTGCCTTATTGCTTTAAAAATAGGATTGGAGTGGGAGAGAAAGATTTAAAATACAATCCTTTGCTATGTTCACTCAAAAGTCCCATTAATTTACAGCACAATCCTACCTATGTCTACTCAAAAGTAAGTCCTATTGAATTCAATGGGGTTTATTCCTGATATATGGGATTAGCATTGCAGCTTTACTCCCATAAAAGTAAGTATTGGATTAAAGCTTCATATTGGGAAGGTTTTGCCCTCTTCAGCAGCCCAGGAAAGTTTAGACTTGTTTGACTCTTGCACACAAGGGAGAAAAAAATTGAAAGCTATATACTTACTCAATTTATGAGATTTTCAGTTAAACAGGAAAAACAACAGTTTCTACCCTTACACTGGGGCCTGGGTACTGCCTGGAGGCCAAGAAATCCCTTGTCAATCAACCCTGACTTCACTTATTAGCTACACACCTGAAAGTGCAGGCTTAGAGCAGCCAGCTAAGAGATCATTTCACAGAAGGTGCAGAGGGCCCCCCCTGAGGTTTTCATGTATATCTCATGAACCAGGCCACCTAGAAGTTTGGTTTTTTTTTAATGAAAGCTGAAAGTCTGGAGATTAAGCTGAATCACCCAGAGAGGACCCCTCAAATCCAGAGTCTCTGGGCAAAAACCAGACACCTGGTAACCCTAGCGAGTAATCATCTGAGCTTTATTTCCCCCTTCCCAAAGATTCAATAACATGCTGTGGATTTCTTTCTGTTATTATCATGCTCCTATCTTTCATAGAAGAGCCAGTGTGTTGTAGTGGTTAAGGTGTTGGACTACAACCTGGGAGACTAGGGTTCAAATCCCCACACAGCCATGAAGCTTACTGGAGGACCTTGGGCCAGTCACTGCCTCTCAGCCTCAGAGGAAGGCAATGGTAAACCCCTTCTGAATACCGCTTACCATGAAAACCCTATTCATAGGATCGCCATAAGTTGGGATCGACTTAAAGGCAGTCCATTCCCATTTTTTCCCCTTACTGCAGATTGGGAAAATCTTAATATATTTGTGTATGTTTGCCACTTGGATGAGAAGGACGTTTTGTGAATGCCAGAAGAAAAAGAAAGAAAATAAAATGGAGGCACACAAGCTCCAATTCAAGTGTAATTCCTCTGACGTTTCAAAAATTCCCCACAGGGCAAACACCTACGTATGGCTGCAAATAACTCTTCAGGGTAGGTTTCCCTGAGGTGGTAAAGCTGCAACCCAGCACTGACTTGGGGCTCATATAATTGAATATTGCCCCCTACTAAGATAAATACACATCTTTGTTTTCTTTGTGGAGATTTTTTCCTTTATGGGGGATTGTTGGCTTATGGCTTGTATCCAGTGCTAGTCCTCCTCAGAGTAGAACCATTCTGATTACTAGACATGACTAACGGAGGCTCATTAATTTCGGTGGGCTTACTCTGAGCACAGTTTACTCACAACTCCCACGACCCTCCCCACCCACCACCTGCAGTGTTACAGCTCCGACCAGGCGGAGCTGCAGCGCCAACAGGGGCATCCATACCGCTTACCAAGCGAAGGGGCAACATGGAGATTTGGGGTTGCACTGGCGGGAGACTCTTGCTACAGCTCCATCCCGCCGGGTGAGTTGCTCCTGGCTGTCACCCAAGTTTAGCACCTCAGTACGTACTTGGCCAGAGTGCAGGAGAGGAACAATCGTGACAGTGGAGGAGCAGGGGGAGAGTGACGTCTCAACAGAAGCCTTCCTGGTTTCTCCGCATATGAAGGAGGAATGCGTTAGGAGGGCATCTCAGAAACCGAGATTCTACAGGCAGCAAAGCCATCCTCAGCCACGCTAAGCCTAGCCCAGTAGCTTGGCCAGAGCGTTCCTGAGAAGCTTATGAAAGGTTGCTCAATGGAGATACAAAACAACTTTCTCTGTTGACAGTTGCTGACTCACCAACCCTGATGTTCTGCAATGCAGAGCCAGAGGAGATTCTTTGATATACTCTGTGTTCATTTGGGGTGGGTGGGGCAAGCATGCCTGGTCAGGCGCCCATGTAGCCAGATTTCTTGTGACATGTCACAGGAGCATTCTCATAGGACAATGTCATAGTAATAGATTCCCTGAAGAGAAAGAGATGGCTGTAGCTTAGGGGCAGAGCATCCCTCTTGCATGCCAAAGGTCCCAATTTCAATTTCCGTAATGTCCAGATAGGGCTTGTTGCAACAAACCAGCCACCCCAAAAGATCTGCATTTCTGTGATAAGAAAAGTGATGGGTTAATGCAATGGAAACTGGGGTCACACTTGCTTTGACGCAACATCATCTAATCTCCCTGCAAACAAATCGGGATGAATGTTCAATAAACAGGTCATCTGGAAGCACCTCAAAGATGTAATCTTGTCCTGTTTGGATCCCAGCGTTGAAATCCTGTATCCCATCTCTTCTCTCCTCCCTCCCACCAGTGCATCATTCCCTTCTTGCGTTTGGGACTGGAGAAGTCATTCCTGCAGGAATAGCTTTTGTGAATAATATAAACAAGGTTTATGTTTTTTTTAAATCCGCTGCTGCTGCTGCTGCTGCTGCTTTTCTTTGCAATTTGGTCTTGAATATATCCAAAGAGCCAATCTGAGGGGAGAATTCTTTGGGAGGCTAGAAAAACACTGAGCACCAGGGTTGGAGCCAGGCATGCACACCCCACCTACCGAACAAGCAAGCGAGTGAGCAACCAAGCGGGGTGGGCTGTAGGGTGAGCGAGCAAGCGGGCGGGGGGCCTGTAGGGTGGGTGAGAGAGCTAACGGGGCTGTAGGGTGAGCGAACGGGGGGCTGTAGGGCAAGCAAGTGAGCAAACAGGCGGGGGGCTGTAGGGTGAGCAAGCCGGCAGAGGGGCTTTAGGGTGAGTGAGCGAGTGACGGGAGGCTGTAGGGCGAGCAAGCGAGGGGATGGGAGAGCAGGCGGATGGCCAGGTGAACGGGGTGAGAGAGCAGGCGGGCAGCCCCCTCCCTGCGATCCATGGCAGGGTCCCTGCCATGGATAGCGGAAGGGGAGCGCTACTCCCCCACCCTAATGAGGGGCCCTTCAGGGGGCCCTGTGGGCTGCAGGGCCCTTGGCCAGGGCCCAACCTGGCTGCTCTTTGGTGCCAGCCCTGCTCAGCACCCTTAACAAACTACAGTACTCAGGATCCTTTGGGGAAAGCCATGACTGTTTAAAGTGGTATGATTCTGCTTTAAAAGTATAATACAGATGAGGCCTTAGAATAGAATCTATTGAATTAGTTCCCAGAAGATATCAAGAGAGTGTTGGGCATAAAGCACCAACACATGCTACAAGTGACCTGAACCAGTGGGGTGTGATAGACAGAAAGGCAATCTATTCATCTGCCAATTCCTCCTCTACAGTGTTTGTTCTTTTGGCAGGCTTTGCTCCTCCCCTTCTTCCCTTCTCTTCCTGTATGCTTTGACATGGATTCCTGCATTGAGCAGGGCGTTGGACTGAAAGACCTTGTTTCTTCTCAGTTGGTTAGAAATGACTCTGAGTGCAAGCCGCATGGCTGCTTCAGCATAAAAACATAAGAGCCTGCTGGATCAGGCCAGTGGCCCATCTAGTGCAGCATCCTGTTCTCACAGTGGCCAACCAGATGCCCATGGGCAGCCGACAAGCAGGACCTGAGTCCAAGAGCACTCTCCCTTCCTACAGCTTCCAGCAATTAGTTTTCAGAAGCATACTGCCTCTGACTATGGTGGCAGAGCACAGCCATCATGGCTAGTAGCCAGTGATAGCCTTATCCTCACCCCACCTGGCCTGGAGCTTCCTGTGGGCTCATGGCTCTTTCAATGGCATCTGTGCCAGTACATCCCACCTGGCCCAGAGCCCAGATAAATTTCATCAAGCTCTGCCCACTGGTGTGGATGGCATGTGGCAGTATAGCAAGGAATATGGTGACTAAAAATCCAGGTGTGTGTAGAGGCTTGGGAGCTAATCGCACACACCAATTACTGGATATGAACAACGTTCTTGTAAGATGACACCTTCATGTGGGCAGGACCATACTTGGGAGTTGGAAACATTGGCTGTCAGGTTCACCATTGTTCCTAGTACAATAAAGGTCAGCTGCCGGAACATAACAGAATCTGTACATGATTTTTTATGAGTAATAATAATAATAATAATAATAATAATGGGACTGGGGGTGTTTTCACCCTGTATAAATGGTGCTTTTAACCCTCCGACCTTCTGGTGAAATGTGGAGAGAAAAAACTTGTAATAATCTGCTTTCAGGCTGCCATCTTAATGAAACACACTTCCAGAGCTGTCCGGTCTTTATTGAGCATTTGATCTCACTGGTTTATAGGCTGGTGATACTACAAGCATCCCTCCTGATTCACTTTCAGGGTGTTTGTCTTGGGAATGTAGTGTGGGAGATGAGCTGTAACCTCATTGACAGAAGGAGCAGATTAGGTGGGAAATCTGTTTCTGGACTGAATCACTTCAGACTGCAGGGGGGTTGTAGCAGACGTGAATGTTCTTCCATACAAATGAACAAGAAAAAGTCCCTGTACACAGAAATCCAGCAGGTAAAGAAAAGGGTTTAGCCTAACCTAAACTTTTCCCTGACAACCTCTTTTCATTTCTAATGTGCATGGGATTTTTATTTTTAATATGGAGGAGAGACACAGTCCAGAAACCACCTCCCCCATGCTGTCTGTGATGGCTGGTGGTGTGAAACAAATTCAAGGATGCTCAAGCTTCCCACAAGGCAAACAGGTTTAATCATGAGTCCAAACACACACATCTGAAGAAAAAAGGCTAAACCAACTCAAAGCACTTGGCCGATTAATACTTTTCCCCAGAAGACAGCTAGGACTGGGGAGGGCAGCTATGAGAGAACTAGAAAAGGTCCTCAAATGCAAAGATGTATCACTGAACACTAAAGTCAAGATCATTCAGACCATGGTATTCCCGATCTCTATGTATGGATGTGAAAGTTGGACAGTAAAAAAAGTGGATAACAGAAAAATCAATTTCTTTGAAATGTGGTGGTGGACGAGAGTTTGCGCATACCATGGACTGCAAAAAAGACAAATAGAACTGTCACTAGAAGCTAAAATGATGAAATGGAGGTTATGAGACTTTGGACACATAATGAGAAGAAATAATTCACTAGAAATAATTCACTAGAAAAAACAATAATGCTGGGAAAAACAGAAGGGAGTAGAAAAAGAGGAAGGCCAAACAAGAGATGGATTGATTCCATAAAGGAAGCCACAGACCTGAACTTGCGGGATCTGAACAGGGTGGTTCGTGACAGATGCTCTTGGAGGTCGGTGATTCATGGGGTCGCCATAGGTCGTAATCCACTTGAAGGCACCTAACAACAACCCAGTGCTGGCAAGCAGTTTGTAATCTTACACTCCACAACGGGATTCAGCAACTGTGCGCTTCAAGGGTTAATACCAACAACAGAGCAGCCATTCCTAGACCAGAAAAGATTGCCAAAGAGGGACTTCCCTTTCTTGTCTCGCGTTCCTGAAAGAAACACAGTGAGTGAACGTTCAGTCTTTTTTATTGTTTGTAAAGCTGTTCAAGAGGGGCTGCATGGAGGGAGTCGTCAGATGGAGGTGCACAATATGGGGCGGTGGGCAGGGAGGAGGGGGATGTAGGAAGATAGCAAGAACCCCCTTGTAGGTGCTCCGCGTGATTCCGGGCTTGTTTGAGGCCTGCCCTATAGATCTCAGCTCTGTCCTACTGCGGGGCCCCATATTATTTATTTATTTATTTATTAGGTTTATATACCGCCCCATAGCCGAAGCTCTCTGGGCGGTTCACAACATAAACATCCAATATACAATTAAAATATATATTAAACAACTTAAAAATAAAGTAATTATACCAGAAACCTAAACATAATTAAACACATAAGCAACTACAAAACTCAACACTAAAATATTAAATATTAAAAAAGTATTAAATTGGTTAAAATATTAAGATGTTAAGATGTTAAATATTAACATATTAACATATTAAAATGCCTGGGAGAAGAGGAAGGTTTTTACCTGGCGCCGAAAAGATAACAATGTTTCCGCCAGGCATAACTCATCAGGGAGAGAATTCCATAATTCCGGAGCCACCACTGAGAAAGCCCATTTTCTCGTTGTCACCTTCCGGGCTTCTCTCTGCCTCTTCCCCCCCCCCCCCCAGCTTGCTGTGTTTTGGCCTAGATTTGAGTATCCCTCATGAACATCTGCATTTTTTTGAGATGAATAAAATGACGTACAGTATGTGAATAGCAAACAAGCCCAGTTGTTTAAAGTGCTGCGTTTTTCTTCCTTAGCTTTGAATTTGATCTTGAGTATATTTCAGCTTTTGTTACATATACCTGGAATACCTAGGAACATATCTATGTAGACAATATTAAGCTAAAAGGACTGATTTGTTGTAAGACAGCTTCTTAATGTTTTTTATTTCGCTCTTGGTTCAGCCTTGATATTTTAATAATGACGATTATTTAAATATTCATCTGCCAGGGAATGATGATTCATCTGGAAGGGGAGAGTTTCCTGGTGATGGAGATGGGTGATATGAGGTATCATAGCTCATATTTTGTGGTGTGGGGTCAAATAAAAGTATCTAGGCTTTTCACGCAGCAAGAGCAAAAATGTGGCCCTTCATGCTTTTAGAGTAGCCTGACAGACAAAATGTTTAGCAGCTGAAACTTTTCTTGAAACTGATGCAAATTGGTGGGAACAATTTCCCCCTCCCTCTTACATAGGCCAGGTCTAAGAGCCCTGCTAAATCAGAGCCTACTATCCAATTACAAGGACATTCAACATAGATTTCCCCCAAAGAATCCTGGAAGCTGTAGTTGATTGAAGGTTCTGGGAATTGTAACTTGGTGAGGGTAAACTGCAATTCCCAGGATTCTTTGGGGGAAACCATGTGCTTTGCATGTGTGTTGAATGTGCTTTAAATATATGGTGTGACCATACACCTATCATGCAACCTCTTACTCGCCTTTTCTCTAAAGCAAAAAGCCCCAAATGTCTTGACCTTTCCTCAGAGGGGAGCTGCTCCATCCAATTAATGATTTTGGTTCCCTTTTCTGAACTCTTCTACCTCTACAATATTAATTTTGAGATCAGGCAACCAGAACCATACACGGCATTTCAAGTTCAATAGCACCTTCGAATTGAATAATGGCATTATGATATTGGCAGTTTCATTTCTTAATGATCCCTATCATGGAATTCACCAATTTTACACCAGCATCACACAACATCAATACCTTCATTCAGCAATCCACTGTGACCCCAAGGTCTGTTTTCTGATTAGTTGCCACCACTTCAGATCCCATTACTAGACACCTTAAGTTAGTGGTTTTTACTTGTATATACATCATTTAAAACTTAATTGTATTTGCTGTTTAATACCCAAGTCTGCTTGGAGAGATCCTTTTGGAGCTCCTCACAATCCCTATTTTGTTTTGTGGAGGGAATGTAAATCAAATAATAAATAAATAAGATTGTGACAAAATTGTAGAATAAGAGATTTTCCCTTATCAGCATTACCTAGCACAGGGGTTTTCAAACTTTCCTTCCCCCAGGGCTCACTTGAGACACCTGAAAATTACTGAAGCCCACCAGTCACAAAATGGTGGTGCAGGGGCAGAGTCAGTTGCAGAATGGTGGCAGGTGGAAGTAAAATATGACACAACGAGCTGGCCATTAGTGAAATGTTCAACTAATCCATCTTTGGAAATTGCTGTGTTCTTTGCAAAAGTGTTTGCCTTGTGGCAAGGAGTTCCACAGCTGAACTTTCTTCAAGCTGATGTATTGAGATACTGCGAGAGCCTCCTAACTTTAGGCAGATTTGATGATTCAAGGCTCTAAGTGGATAAGGCTTTTTTCTGTTATATTTCCCCCTTCCAACTCCCACATGCTTCTCAAAGTATTTTTACTCATCTACTGTAGAGTACTCAATCACAAAGCTCTCTTAAGAGGTGTGAATAATCAAATGATGCCTTGACCAGAGCTTGGAAGATTGCTTTTAAAAAGTAATAAATTACAGTTACAATTACTTGCCCCCAAAAGTAGTAATTACCGTTACAATTACAATTGCTCTGAAAGTAACTGATTACTTTACTTTTTCTCAAAAGTAATCACTACAATTACATTTACTTTTAAAAAAAACTCCTACAAGGTGCTGGCCTTGGCTGCTGCACATCTAAGAAGCCTAAAACAATATTAAAAATAAACACACACACACAGGGGGTAGTAGAATAAAAAAATTTATCCATAAGATTAACATAATGGCATAACAGAATCTCACATCCCCCCAAGCAATGAAGATACCCCAACTCTTGAAATCAAATTTTACACTTGAAATGCTTTTATAATATGTTTCTGTTATGTCTCAAAAGAACAAGATGCTCAAAGAGCATGTCAGACAAGGAATGTCTTTTTACAGTCATTACGTTGCCACCAGTACTGAACAGGCGTTCTACTGCGGCGCTTGAAGGCATGCCTGTGTTGTGCTGCAAAAAACACCGCAGCACACGTGGAAAGCCATGGAGTGATGACACTTCCCTGCTGGGAGACCTCAGGTACCTCACCAGTTCCTCCTCAGCAGTGTCCACTGCTGACTTCTTGCCCTGGGGCAGAAAGTTAAAGAAGTCATCTTCTAAGTCATCTCCTTCCTGGTCTTTATCTGAAGACTGATCACTGTCCTCATTAAGTACACCCATCTTTATTTCGGCTTTCAACAAGGCTTCCATTGTGTATCTAAGAAAGAGAGAGGATATGTTAACACATATATGTTAGGAAACCATCATCTGCTCTTCATTTCCTGATGCTTGTCATGTCCCCTGGTTCAGGGTCCAGTCTGAGCCTGTGGATGATGACATGGAAGGTAGGAAGGTGACCAAGTCACCACACTCATGGGGCAGCACAGCAGACCCTTAAGGATTACCTGCAGCAACCCAAGGTTGTGATGAGGAGCCCCAGGAAGAAAAGGCCCAGCCCCTGCCTACCACCTTAAGCCCTCTGATGCCTCCCTTGAGACAACATTTCCCTTGGAATAATCCACCCAAAGGGCTTCCCTAATGTTCTTGCTTGTTGGTATGGGTGGTGGCCTGACACGATTCCAGCCGATCTAGTTTGAAGCGAGGGTGTATGCAGGCTGCCAGAAGAAGCAGATCCCTGCCAGATCCCCACCTCTCAAGGGTTGTCTGCTGCTGCTTCAGCATTTTGGGAGGAGGGGTGTCATGCATTGGTTCAGGAAGGCCTCGTCTCCTTGCCTTTATTGCTTCTTCAATTGCTCTCAGCTTCTCAGGGTGTGCCCTCTGAGGAAGAAGAACAAAGCATGAATCCAAGAAAAAATGGAAGAGGAACTTCACAATTTAAACATAAATAGACAATGGACACTCTTTGAGGACCAGCATGACAAAGGCTTACCTCAAAAGGTTTCTTCACATTGGATGAGGGGAAAACAGCTGATCTCAGATTTTTGATCCTTGGAAGGCAGTAATTGCATCGTACAACAACATTTTTCCCACTCTGGCTCACAAATGTACAAGCTTTCTCAAAGCCAAACCATGGTACTTGCTGTTCTGCAGATGTGGCTGTGGGCAACTGGCACTGCTTCATGCCCTCCTCCTCCTCGTGCACAGGACCTCCTTTCTGAACCTCACTTTCTAGTTTTGCCTCCTCAGGATCAACAAGCTGTGACTCAAGTGGCCGCACTAACTGACTGCTGCTCTCAGCAGCAAAACCTGCAACAGGCGTCTCTGTAATAAACAAGAGATAATGCTCCTATATGGGTGAACTTCAGCTGTGATGTGCCCCCATCTCTTCCCCATGCTGCAAGATGCCCCAGTCAGAGTGGAAGTAAGCAGGTCGATAGCACAATTAAAAGAGATCCTATTTGCTCACTAAATAACCCTGCCTGGGCCAGTCTAACCTACTATCTCACAGGGTTGTTGTGAGAACAAAATGAGACTAGGGTTCAAATCCCCACATAGCCATGAAGCTCACTGAGTGACCTTGGGCCAGTCACTGCCTCTCAGCCTCATGAAAACCCTATTCATAGGGTCACCATAAGTTGGAATCAACTTGAAGGCGGTACATATATTTTTTATTTTGAATATGATGATTATGATAATAAATATGCAGCATTTCAAATTAATTCTGTATGAGAAGCATTCCATGCCAAGCTTGGAAAACCAAGGATGAGGTATAAAATGTAGACAAAAATACTTTTGACAAAATGCTGTTTATATTTTATATATATGAGCCTGGGTAGGGAACATTTAATCTAGCCTACTTGCTTTCAGCAAGAAGGGTTAAGTGCCTTCAGGCTAGGGCAGTCACCAGAAGGCCACAGCAGAGACAAAGGAGCCTAGTGTTGTGGAGATGTTAGATGGGAGCTTTGGGGAGTAAAGATGGAGGCTCCTGAAGGCTGCAATTCTAAACACACTTACTAAGGGATTAAGCCCCATAGAACTCAACAGGACTGACTTCTAAGTAGATATAGTTTGGACTGTGCTGTTGGTAAACCTTGACTAGGGTTCTTCTGCAAAGACATCCATATCCAAGCAGGGTTGGCAACCCCCTGCCTGGAATACCCTGCCCTTATCTTTTAATGTGGCTGCTCCAAATGTTTTTACAGATTTGACCCTTTACTTCAGAAAGAGGTCTGAAAAATGAGTAAGAGTAAGAAGTATCTTTTAAAATTGTTCTTTTCAATTCACTCTCGAATGAACATCATACCTAGGGCAGATCCACACCATTCCTTTAAAGCACATTCAACACCCATTTGAAGCACATGAATCCCACCACAGAATCATGGGAACTGCAGTTTGTTAAGAGTGGTGAGAACTATAACTGTGAGGGGGAAATGACACTTCCCAGAATTCTTTAGGGGAAGTCATGCGCTTTAAATGCGAGTTGGATGTGCTTTACACATATTGTGTGAATCTGCTTAATAAATGTTGCCTGCATGTAAATTGTTTTAATTGATTTTTCAAAATGAAAATAAGCTATAAAGTGTAGTGGGTGACCATGGGCTACTCACCATTTCTCAGCCTATCTGCCCCTCAGGATGAAAACAATGGAGAGCCATGACTACCCCAAGGCATACTTAAAATGTAAAGGAAGTATTGTACAACCATAGTATGCAATTGGATACTTATAGGGACACAGCATGACAAAACTGGGTGGAAGTAAAAGTTCTACACTTAGGAAAAAGAAACCAAATGCACAGTTATAAGATGGGGGATACTTGGCTCAGCAGTACGACATGCAAGAAGGATCTTGGAATTGTTGTTTCATAGAATCATAGAATAGTAGAGTTGGAAGGGGCCTTCCATATTCACATATTCACAACATATTCATATTCACAAGCTGAATATGAGCCAACAGTGTGATGTGGCTGCAAAAAAGGCAAATGCTATATCAGGCTGCATTAACAGAAGTATAGTTTCCAAATCATGTGAAGTATTAGTTCCCCTCTATTCAGCACTGGTTAGGCCTCATCTTGAGTGCTGTGTCCAGTTCTGGTCTCTGCACTTCAAGAAGGATGCAGACAAACTGGAACAGGTTCAAAAGAGGGCAACAAGGATGATCAGGGGACTGGAAACAACGCCCTATGAGGAGAGACTGAAGGAACTGGGCATATTTAACCTGGAGAAGAGAAGACTGAGGGGAGATATGATAGCACTCTTCAAGTATTCGAAAGGTTGCCACACAGAGGAGGGCCGGGATCTCTTCTCAATGATCCCAGAGTGCAGGACACAGAATAATGGGCTCAAGTTGCAAGAAGCCAGATTTCGACTGGACATCAGGAAAAGCTTCCTAACTGTTAGAGCCATACAACAATGGAACTAATTACTAGAGAGGTAGTGGGATCTCCGACACTGGAGGCATTCAAGAGGCAGCTGGACAGCCATCTGTCGGGAATGCTTTGATTTGGATTCCTGCATTGAGCAGGGGGTTGGACTTGATGGCCTTATAGGCCCCTTCCAACTCTACTATTCTATGATTCTATGAAAATATTTATATAAGCATGACTATCAAATATGTTTATTTATATAACCTGTAAAGATATTTATAGTGCAATCCTATGTTTGTTTACTCAGAAGCAAGTCCCAATGTATTCAATGGGGCTTACTCAACCAGGGAAAACTGCAGCCTCAAGTGATAAGGAACTTGTTCTTTTAACAAGTCCTTTAAGTTGAGAGCTTATCCCAGTCTGCGTCTGTGTTGAAATTGCTTTTTAATATGTTTTTAAATTTTTTCTTAAAAAAAATGTTTTTAAAGCTTTTGAAAATGTTTTTAAAGATGTTTTGTTTTAATATATTTTAAAGTCTGTTTTTATGATTTTTAAAGTGTTTTTAGTGCTTTTGTTTGCTGCCCTGGGCTCCTACTGGGAGGAAGGGTGGGATATAAATAAAATAATAAAAATAAATAAATAAACTTCATTTTTTAAAAAAATGAGTATTAGTTTCCTACATAATAAAAACTGTGATAAACCCTGCCTAATTTCTTTAAAAATAGGGTTGGAGGGAGAGAGATTTACAACACAAACACAAGTCTGCACTTTACTCACAATCATGAAAGGGCGGGGTTGCAGCCAGAGCTTTGAAAAGTTACTTTAAACTACAACTCCCATCAGCCCCAGCCAGCATGGCCACTGGATTGGGCTGATGGGAGTTGTAGCTAGAGCATGATCTGTTTAAAAAAAAGTTGTGCGGGGGGGTTACGTTTTGGCGTATATCTCGGGAATTAGACCACCTAGAAACTTTTTTTTTAAAATTGAAGCGGAGAGTCCAGAGAGTAAGGTGTGGTAGCCAGAGAGCCGGAGCCCCCCCCAAAACCAGAGACTCCAGCCGAAAACACACACACTGGGGCACACACACACACAAATCATCGTCACTCACCTCCACAGCTCTTCGCCATTCTGCCTTCCTTGCCCTGGCTTTTTCCTCCGGCGTCCATTTTTTCCTCTCAGAGTCAGACGCTAGCAGGCTCCCCCTGCCTATTCATCTCTTCTATCGTGCCTCCTAACACAGATCACGAGGGAAGAGACAGTCTGCGCAGAGGTCCAATCAGTGTGAGGCACATGTCTTGTGTTAACCAATCACAGCCAGGAGCTGTTCCCGCCCCCAAGTAACGTCCAACCTAACGTGGAAACGTTAAAGTTGAAGCTGAAAAGTAGGGAAATTACTATTCGTTCCGTTACTTGCCAAATGTAATGGAATTACCCACTCGTTATTTAAAATTGTAACGAATTAAAAGTAACTCATTAAAAATAACGAGTTACTTCCAAGCTCTGGCCTTGACAGATACTAGAGACTGGGCCTTTTCTGTGGGAGCCCCACAGTTGTGGAATACTTGGGTATCCTTCCCAAGAGATACTTACAGGCTTGGAAGACGCAGTTGTTTCAAATTGCTCTTCTTTGAGATGCTGAATTACTGTTGGTTGTCTTCTGCTGGTTTAAATGATTTTATCAATGGCTTGGTTAATCTTGGGGACTGCATAATTGGACTTTTTTGATTTGGTTAACTAATGTTTAAAGTATGGTGATTGAAAGTGTGTTTGATCACTTTTATTTTATGTAAGACATTTGGGGAGAATGTTCCATCTTACAAGGCAACCTAAAATATTCAAAATAAAATACAACTCATCATCAGAGAAATAATTCATTTCCTGTCTCAAACAGTTTGGAAATGACTGCTGGCCATCTTCCCATCTAACCAGCCCTCCGTCTTTGGAGATTAATAATAATAATAATAAATTTTATTTACTGGTCATCTATCTGTCCAGGTTAGTGGACACTCTAGGCGACTTACAATGGTAAAAACATTACATAGTATACAACATAATAAACCAATAACATAATCATAATCAGTTTAAAACAATTCCAGTTAAAACCACATAAAAATCAATCCTCCCCCATTCCATAGGCCCGCCTGAATAGCCAGGTCTTTAAGGCTTTGCGAAAACCTGTCAGGGAGGGAGCATGTCGGAGATCGAGAGGAAGGGAATTCCAGAGGGTGGGGGCCACGATCGAAAATGCCCTCTGTCTGGTCCGCACCAGTCTAGCTGTTCTAACTGGTGGGACCGAGAGAAGGTCTTGCGAGGCTGATCTTGGCAGGCGGCATAATTAAAGCAGGTCTCCTTACTATCAGTTCTACTCAGGCTCTGTCTCTCCTCTGACTCTTTTGAAGGTGCATTAAAACAAAACAAATGGTCATTGTTGTTATTTTAAAGTATTGGCATTCCCTAAAGCAACGAATTTGGTTTTATTTAGTGCACACAAGTTTGTTATCTTTCTTGGCACTTGTAGGGAATTGGGTCCAAGCACCTATTGAGAAATAGTTCCCTCAGACTCATGTTATATAATCACTAAAGGCATTTGTGCTTCTTTAATTTTATTAATTTATATTTCAGGGTCTGTGGAACTCCTTCCCACAATAACTCAGAGTTGCTCAGTGTGACCCTTTTTTGCTTCCACCATTCCCATAGAAAGCCTTTCAAGCCTCCTAGTTGCTTCATAGAGAGCATTAGGCATGAGATGAATGCCAACACTGGAGATACAATGAATTGTTTCTTAAAGAGATTTTATGTCTGTAAGGGAATACTGATAATTTTATTGTGGTCTTAAATGTGCTTGATGACAGTTTCTGAAAATTCAGGAGAGACAGTGCTGACACCTAAGTGGATTTTGCCTTAGGGAATTTGGCCCTAAATCTCCATCCTTGCCAAATTAACCCATAACCTGGACCAGCAACTGGGGACAATCTTCCTCTGACCCCAGGTCTCCTCTAGTCAAACTTCTGGCTGCTTGGACAGTTTAGCTGATCTTGAAAGTCCACCTTTGTAACCTTCCTCTAGTAAGCTCATGACACAGGGCAGCCTCTCAATCTAACACAGCCACTGGCTCCCCTTCTCTAATCTTCATCAGCCAAGCGTTGATACACATTGAGAATGAACAGCATAATATTCAAGCTTCAAGCCTCTTCAGCAGACACAGGTTTCACATACACACATTCAAGGAGTCTTATGAATTAGAATCTATAGAAATTGGCAATAACGTGTATTGGCAAAGTTACCCAGTAACTTACACTCACACAAGTGTTAAAATGAGGATATTTATCCAGTACATGCAGAGAATCAAAATATAGACAATTATCACTTCAGTGGGGAAGCTGAGCGATAGTTCATAACTATTAACCTCAGTGGTGATAGGTCAGTAACAATATCTATTTCTTTAGTGTGAGGGAATTAGCTAAATACTCTTTAATTAGCTAAATACTCTTTAATTAGCTAAATACTCTTTAACAGCAACTAAACTAACACACACAATCAGTGTACACACACATGAAGGAGTAAGCACACCAGGCATAAGAGGAGATGGGTGGCTGAGTTCAGTGCAACTGAGGAAGGGTCACTGGCCTGCTGTTTCTCTCTCTGGGCTCATGTTGCAGACTAGGCCTCAGTCATGAGCGTCGGGCAGGGCAGCTTCTCAAACAGTCACGCACAGAGAGATAGGAAGCCAAAGACAGACCTAAAACCGCAGTCACATGGACACTCAAAGATAGGAAGAAGGCGCAGATGTGGAAGCTACAATTTGTAGGGAAAGGACTTCTGGAAGACACGAGAGAGGGCCAGATACACCTTTCCCAGCCCTGGTGGGCAATCCTGAAGAAGTAGAACTGGGGCACAATGAAACTCCTGGGTCAGGCAGGAAAATAGCAAAGGCAGCAGGCAGGCCCAGAAAATAGCTTCTTGGATCTCTGCTTCAGCTAGCAAAGGTCCGGGGGAAATCAGAAAAAGTAGTAGAGCCTGGAGAAAGGCCTTTGAAGCAGCTGCAGCAAGTGAGGACCTCTGTTTCAGTAGGCAGGAGTCAGAATCATAGGGTTGGAAGGGGCCTATAAGGCCATCAAGTCCAACCCTCTGCTCAATGCAGGAATCCAAATCAAAGCATTCCCGATAAAGTCCAGAGAGCGTGGAAGAAATGACAGTGGTGGAAAAGCAGGGGAGTCAGACCCCTGGGTTCTGGCTGGCTAAGTGATTCAGGAAGTGATTTTGGGCAGAGTAATATTCAGCTGAGTGGATCTGGGTAACCAGAACCTGTGGCAATTGATTTCATGGTAGAACTGGGCAGTAGTAGCTGGCGCTTACAAGCCTCGATGTGGCTGCTGAGATGTCACAGGGGCATGGCCAGTGAGAGGTCACAGGGGTATGGACAATGAGAGGTCATGGGGGCGTGGCCATGTTCTGGTTTTCTCTCCATCCTGTCTTGCATAGAGTCTGTACAAATAGTTAGCACCTAACTAAAATGGAAAATGCCTTATTTTGGTTCAGAAGGGGCCCCTACTGTTGCAGTTGCTTCTTTGCTGTGAAAAAAGTTGTGCGGCCTCCACCTGTTCTGATTCGCTCCCTATGCTCCTACTTTGCAAAGAAACAGTGGGAATGTGAACATTGCAAGTTTGTTAATGTTTAGCACTTACTTGTCTTATCTTGGTTGAGAAGGGGGTCTCTGCTGTCACAATTTCTAGTACGAATTCATGCCACGGTAACTGTACATTACTCAGAGGTAAGTATGTACAGGATTGCAGCCTGAATTGGTTAGTCTAAAGGTGCCACAGAGGAACCTCATAACTTTCCAGATCTATGGGAAAATATTATATTTCCCCCCAACCAGCTTATTCCTTTCTTTACCACTTAGCTGATCCTAATCCTAATTATGTGTCCATAATGTGGAATAAAATGCAGGGAAATTAAGTGGACTAGGACCTAAATCACCACTTGTGAAAATTACTGTGTGACCTAGGGCCAGTTGCTACGTCATAGGGTTATTGTGAGGAATGAATGTTGCCTTGAGCTCCTTGGAAGAAAGATGGAGTGGATATAACTGTAACACTGATAAATAATAATCAAAATTAAAAACGAAACCTATTTCCAGCCTGCTCATCCCAGATTTTGAATTGGGGCTCGGGGGAGGATGCAGGTTTGCAATCATAAAGAAACCCAACCTAAAAAACAAGCCTTGGTGCAGTTTCCAAAACAGGACCCTCATCATCTAGAAAGGAAAACGTGCGATAACGTACCACAAAATAAGTAATGTGCAATCTTCAAGACTGACGTATTTGTTATGGTATAAGCTTTCATGGGCTACAAAAGATACTCTGAGCACGTGCAGCTTAATATTTTAAACTCGCTTAACTCATTGTTTTTGCTCACTTCCTGCCTTGGGCCAGTTAGCAAGTCTCAGCCTTATTTTTTATATATAGGACTGCCCTGCAAACGTGATGCAGACAGAGGTCTGGGAAGAACAGTTTGTAGTTGGGCAAGTCACCAGTTTATAGTGTAATCCTGACCTTATCTACTCAGAAATATGTGCAAAGGGTCTTACTCCCAGGTAAATGGGATTAGGATTGCAGCTTTAGCAAAGGGAACAAAAGGTGGACTGGAACAGTGGTCCACCACCTCCTCCCAAGTTTCCAATAGCTCTCCTGGAAAAACAAACTTACAGGAGAGGAAGGTAGCCACGCGCATGCGGACACACACAACACACTAAGCAAATTTTCGGAAGAGGACAACTGCCAAACACATGGAGGGTGAGCATGCAGAGAAATGGGGAAATAACTCGCCTTACCATCAACCCCACTCCTAAAAGTTCATCAAGTGCAGAGACACAGACCACAGTCCGCCATATTCCCTATCATCATATAATATCCCCCAGCCCATTCACAAAAATGAATGCAAATAGCTTAAAAATAAATACAGATAATCTTTAGCATAGATAGAGACTAACGCTGTCCAGTGTTTCTCTCACTCTGTTAACAAATGCTCATTAAAACAACTCCCTCACTCACTCCCCAGCCCAGCCCTGCAAGCAAACAAGCTGTTGAAGTAAAGCACATACCTACAAAGGCAGGCTGATGTTACTCCTCTCAGTTGTTTCCCCATCCGTGCCCAAAAATAAATGCAAAAATTAGAAATTGTTTCATATATATTTTAGAAAGAGATGACTGAGACTCCCACTATATCCAATAATATTTTGCTTTCACAGCTCTGAGCATGCTTAGAACCAATGTATGATTCCGCTATAGGCTAAGACTACCATGCGGGGCTGTTCTTGAAGCAGCCTTGACTCCTCCCTGACTCCTCCCTTGGCTCTGTTTGATAGGCCTCTTAACAACACATAGAGGAAGAGCCTTCCTAAGAGGGCTGACAAGCAGGCAGAGTCAAGGGAGGGACCTCTTTGCCATGGCAACACTTTTGGATTAGGATCAGCTAAGTGGTAAAGAGAGCTGATTGGCCAAAGAACAGCAGATTGACAGAAATGATTGCAGAGCTTTTCTGAGTTCAAATAGAAGCATAAAATGAGTGGAACAAAAAAAATGTGTGTGGCTTTGAAATATGGGGGGTGATTTTTTGAAAAGTGCGTAACATTCTAATTGGGAGGGCTGTGCCCCAGTGCAGCAGCTTTCACTGGAATCCAGTGGAATCAAAAACTGGCTTTAAGAGTCTGTTTTTAGATACTTCCTTACTAAAGCCAGAAATGAAACTCCAGCATTGATTTGATCAAGGAAGTGTCATTCCTAGTCTTAGTTGTATAGGATTTTCTTTTTGTGGAGACAGGTGATGGTATTTTGATTAGCTTTAAATTTCAACAATGGGCTTCTTTTCTGAAACGATTTCAATTATTTTTCAGTCACATTGATTGGATTGCCAGTGTTCATGTTCTGTGAATATGACTGGCATCATCATCTCAGTGGAGATGGGAAACTTAACTCTTTAGGCAACTTTTTCCATCAGGTCTCAAGCAGCCTCTTTGCAAAATGAACCAAACTGAAGCTATTTTAAAAATCATATAGGCCAGGTTAGGGTGGAGTGTCTCCCAGGTTTATAAGTTAGTAGCCAGCCTGCCAACACTTTGCTCTCCACTTTCACCTCAGCTTTTTCTGGACTCTGCCTCACACCTCCCTTATCAACCAACTTTCCAAACTGTCTTTCCAAATTTGCAGTTAATGGCCCATCCTTTCCTCTCTAGAACCTCCAACCAATCAGATACTGTTGTTACTGAGATTGATCAAAATGAACTTACCTGATCCAGGCCCAACCTATAACTATTAAAAGTGATTCTGTCTTTCTTTCTATTCACAACTTGCCACCAAGCAGCTACTGCTAAAACAGTTCTGGAGCATACATTAGAGGGGCACATACCAGTGCGTTTCCACCTCTGCTTTCTGAAAAGAGGGACAGATGCCACTCATCAAATTCCTCTCCTTTTTACTCTAAAAATTTGTCAGATGAGGTCGAATGCAGTTTTTTAAAATTCAGCCTCAGACAGGTTTGGCCAATGGCAATGATTTGCTGGAGGCTCAGGCAGAGACAGTGATTGGCACAACGCTTTGGGTGGACAGTCTTGAAAGGTCTCAAGTGAGCAGTGGGGAAGGGAGATGTGTGCAGCCAAAGGCACTGTTGCTTCAAAATGCAGTCAGAAAAACTATTCTCGTTGCTTTGGAAGCCACTAATGTGCCCACAGCCATAGTAAGAGTAGAAAACCTTGAACTTTGACAATTACACTCCGACACCAAGAGAATGTTTTTTCAAAGTATAAATCATAAGCAGACAGGTATATGCCCAGAATTTCTCGATAGTGCTTTACCAGCTTTCATTTTTATTCCATCAGGAGATGTTTGGGGGCTCAAGGATGAAGGGGAACCATCAGAAGTCTCACTGGAAGCAGCTGAGGATCAGAAGTATGAATGTAAATTGGTGAATCAAGATGGAGCAAACACACGAGAGGGGAGACAAATGCAGATACTGGGACATGAAGTACTTCTCAGGGTGATAAAAATAAAATTCAAGGGAGTACTCATCACCTAAAGAAAATAAGAATGTCTCCTGAGTGCAGAACAGACTTAAATTACCGAAAAGCCTTGATTGCAGATCGGAGAAGGCATAAGAGAGGGAGACCATATATATCCGTGGAGTATGACAAAAGTTTCAGTTACAGCAGCGCCCTTTCTATACATCAAATAACTCATACAGGAAACAAGCCGTATAAATTCTTGGAGTATGGCAACAGCTCCAGTCTTAGTAGCTCGCCAACTGGACATGAAAGAACTGATCTAGGGAACAAACCTTATAAATGCTTGGAGTGTGCAAAGAGCTTCAGTCGTCAAGACCACCTTCCCATCAAAAATTGCATACAGGGCGCAAACCGTATGAATGCTTGGAGTGTGGAAAGAGCTTCAGTCAAAGTTGCACCCTTAGTAGACATCAAAGAACTCATACAGGAGACAAACCTTATAAACGCCTGGAGTGTAGAAAGAGCTTCAGTCACAGAATGTCCCTTACTTTACATCAAAGGACTCATACAGGGGACAAACCTTATAAATGCTTCGAGTGTGAAAAGAGCTTCAGTCAGAATGACAACCTTACTTCACATCAAAGAACTCATGCAGGGCACAAGCATTATAAGTGCTTGGCATGTGGAAAGAGCTTCAGTCAGAGAGGCAACCTTACTATGCATCAAAGAACTCATACAGGGGAGAAGCCTTATAAATGTTTTGAGTGTGAAAAGAGTTTCCGTAACCGTGGCACCCTTACTGCACATCAAAGAATTCATACAGGACACAAACCCTATAAATGCTTTGAGTGTGGAAAGAGCTTCAGTCACAGAAACTCCATCACATCACATCAGAGAATTCACACAGGGGAAAAATCTTATGAATGCTTGGAGTGTGGAAAGAGCTTCAGTTGGAGTGGCAACCTCACTTCGCATCAAAGAACTCATACAGGGGACAAGCCTTATAAATGCTGGGCATATGGAAAGAGCTTCAGTCAGAGTGGCAACCTTATGTCGCATCAAAGAACTCATACGGGGAGAAACCTTATAAATGATTATAGTGTGCAAAGAGTTTCATTCAGGATGGCATCTTCAGGCACATGAAATTATCCATACAGGAGAACAGCCATATAAAAGTTTGAATGTGGAAAAAGCTTTAAGAAGAGTTGTAGTCTTTCTGTGCATCAAAGGACCCATACAGGGGTGAAGCAATATTAATGTCTGGATCTCACCCGTGCTACACATTAAAAAAATAACATTGGGAAAACCATGTAACTGTCCAGAGTGTGGAAAAAGTTTCATTCCATGTATCTTCTCTATTTCGCATCCAAATTTTCACATGAAACAGCTTGAATCAGATTGTTATTCTTCCTTCACATCAAAGGATCCTCAAAGAGGAGAGACGATGAAATGCTCAGAGTGGAAAGAGCTTTGTTAGATACTCAGACGCTATATTAGATACTCATGAATGTTAGTGTGAGCCTGTATAGTACCGAGTAGAATAGGTAAGCCAGACACACACAGGAGCTTGTTAAGAAGAACTTTACTTGTAACACACAATATAAGTCCTTGTAACAGGTAGGTACACGTAAGTACAGAATACATCACATCAACATTTACTCCTAAACCCCCACACACGCTGCTAACTCTATCCCTGTTTTATGGACCCTGGGTAATTAGCGTTAATCACCTGCAGCTGTGTGCCTGATGCAATCTGAGCCTCTACTTATGCTCTCTGTTAACTCTTCGTTCCCCTGCATCCTTGGGGATCAAAAAACCACTCAACAACACTGCTTTCCAGCTGCTGGTAACATTCCCCCACCTTTTTGATTCCTGAGGAATGCAGGCTTTACAGTGTATATGCATATGCAGCAATCAATCTTACATTTGTTGTATGTCATTATAATCGTTAGTTTATCTATAATCAGTAATAGAGTCATCTAGTTGTTCCACCCAATCCCTACCCCCATCCAGCATTGCGAACCACACTTTAAAATCCTGTTCAGTCCAGTCATCATTCTCATTATCGGGCTGAGCTGATTTGTTCTTTTTCTGGGTCGTTTTTACTGTCGCGATTTTAAATCTGTCTGGAGGCTTTCCCAGGTTGGATCTCTGTGATCTGCGGGTTCAGCAACTGGTTGCCATAGCTCGGGAGGTAGAACTTTCTGATCCTCCTCCTCCCCTCTTTTCGTTTCATTTTCTATTTCTTGCTTTACGTAAAGGGCAGGCTGGTTTTCCCTATTGGATTCTGGGGATGCTGTTATATCCTCCAAAATACAATTACTTGCTGCTTCTTTCATTTCACCCTCATGGACTTCAGTTGGATTGACATACGCCCCCCCCACATGCTCTTGTTGCTGTCTATTAGCAACACGTTTGTTTTCTGTGTCCGTTCCAGGACATTACCCAGTCTTCTCCGGGTTGTGGGGGTTCTGGGCTCTCGGTGGTCACCTCCTGGCTTAGCATTACTCCCTGGGAGTTAACTACCCATATTCTGTATGCAGCTTTCTCATAGCCCAGGATTAACCCTTGTACCCATTCTTTTCCATGTGCTTTGGGCACACGCGCCCAGCATGCAGCGGCTTATGCCTGTATAACATTTCATATGGTGTTTTATTTATGGCTATTGAGTACAATCTATTTAGCATATAATTAGCATACATTGCGGCTTCACCCCAGAACACTGATGGTAAGTTACAGTCATACAGCATAGCACGCATCATGTTTTGTAAGCATTTGTTTTGGCGCTCTGTGGTTCCGTTCTGATGCGGCGACCAAGAGGCCGTTAGAGAATGTTTTATGCCTCTTTCTTTAAGGAACCTTTGAAGTGAGACTGAGAGAAATTCCCCTCCCCTGTCTGAATGCAGCTGCGCCACCTTAACTGAGTGTTTCGCCTCCACCCACTTAACAAAGTGACGTATGTTTTTGTCTGCTTCGGCTTTAGCCTTGAGCAAATAAACAAAACTGTATCTGGTGAAATGATCTACCAGTACTAAGTAAAACTTGGTGCCTCCTTTGGTTTTTCGGAACGGACCTGCCAAATCCATGCTAAGCAGCTCAAATGCTCTTTTTGCCTTACAATCACTTATTCTCTTTATAGGCGCAGCTTCTGCTTTTGTTTCTTTACACACAGAGCATTCAACATACTGTTTACAGCTCTTATACACAATATCTGCACTGTGTTTGGGCATTAATTGGAGAGTTGAGAAACTCGCATGCCCTAGTTTTCTATGAAAGTCATGAATACATCCCTCATGCTTGGGTTGATTTAGTACAACATTTACTTTGGGAAGTTCTTCTATAACATATAGTGCATTCCTTAAACATCCCTTCGCTTTCACCTCCCCCTTTTTACTGATTGTGCACTCCCTTTTTGAGAACATAACATCATATTGCATTTTGTTCAGCTTGGAAACAGACATATTTGTCTCCATCTTTGGGACATATAATACATTAGTTAGCACAGTGTTTAAACAGTCTAAATATGCTGTTCCCTTCCCTATTACCTCTCTTTTTGTCCCATCTGCCAATATTACATGTTCACATGCTGAAGATAGCACTTTAAACTGTGTCTTGTCATTTATCAGGAAATGGGTTGCTCCTGAGTTGACTACCCACGTCGTGCCGTTCTTCTCCTTTTCTTCCCTTGTGTTGCTTGTTACGACCCAGACTGACATGAAGTCTTTTTTTTGTTCGGTTCTTCTTTTCATAGTACAGTCTTTACGCAGATGTTTGTCAGAACCACATCTGTAGCATTTCTTTATCGTGTTGTTTTGCATGTCTACTTTTCTCCTTGCTGGTTCGGTAGCAGCGGCTTGTCTCGTGCCTTCTTCTTTCCATCTCTCCCATTCTTGGAGTTGCTTTCCGGAAACGTATTCCAAAGATAGCACGTTATCTGGCATGGCTTCTAAGGTGCTTATGACTGAGTCATATGAGGTGTCTAACGAAGATAGCAGCACATATACTTTCTGCTGGTCAGAGTAAACAACGTCTCTGTCTTGCAATTGTGCAAATAAGCTGCGTACTGTTAGTAGATGGTCGTGCATACTCACGCCTTCCTGCAAGCATGTTCGGAACAGCCTCCTCGCGAGCAATACTTTGCTGCCTGCTGTTGTTTGCACATGCACATTCCGGAGCGCTTCCCAGATGTCTCTAGCCGTCTCTTTGTCTCTCACATATAGCAGTTGAGAGTCTTTCACTCCTAGAATTATAGTGGCCTTTGCCTTTTGATCTTGGCATTGCCACTCCTCTGTGGGGTCAGTTGGAGCATCAGTCTCAACGACATGCCACAATCCTTCACGGGTCAGCAGCATTTCCATTTTCACCTTCCAATTCGTGTAGTTTGTTTCGTTGAGACGCTCTAGAGGCATTCCAGATGCGAAGGACATCGCTATCCTTGCCTCACTCATTAGGAGCTCGAAGGTGTTTACTCCTCTTTCTTCGTGTTGGCTTACTGGTACTGTTGGGTCAGGCTTTAGACTGGGCCCATAACCCTATTGTTAGCGTGAGCCTGTACAGTACCAAGTAGAATAGGTAAGCCAGACACACACAGGAGCTTGTTAAGAAGAACTTTACTTGTAACACACAATATAAGTCCTTGTAACAGGTAGGTACACGTAAGTACAGAATACATGCAACGACACCACATCAACATTTACTCCTAAACCCCCACACATGCTGCTAACTCTATCCCTGTTTTATGGACCCTGGGTAATTAGCGTTAATCACCTGCAGCTGTGTGCCTGATGCAGTCTGAGCCTCTACTTATGCTCTCTGTTAACTCTTCGTTCCCCTGCATCCTTGGGGATCAAAAAACCACTCAACAACACTGCTTTCCAGCTGCTGGTAACAATGAAAACCTCTGTTTGAGAGACAGGAATAATAGTTATGTTCACACTGGTGGGAAACTTTGTCCATTCACTTCTCAGTATACCCCTCCTACATAATAGATGCCTGTAGAATATACCAATGGAAGGAATCGTTAGAAATGCTTGAACTGTTAGGAATGTTTCAGTGAAGATTGTTACTCAGTTCAGTTTTGGGGGCAAAAGTGTGAGAAGGTGACGTGGACTGAAGGACCTGTGTAGTGGAATGGAAGAAAAAGTTTAGACACAAAATACTGGCTCATGACTGACTTAGGCCTGAATATCTGCACTGAGGGCAGAAATGTTTTTCTGGATTGTGAGAAGCAGAAATTCTGACAACGCCTTAGCTAAACTAAGCAGAGTTCCAGATAAAATTTAATTTAGGTTCACACTGGTGGAAAACTTGTTCTGTTCACTTCTCAGTTACACCTCTCCTACACAATAGATGCCTGTATGTTACGATTGCTTGGCTAACCCCATTTTGGTACAAGTGGAACCCAGGAGGTGCAAGGCCAAGAACTATAACTCCCACTCTCATTCTCTCACACACACACACCCAATGGTATGGCTGGTGATGCGTTCCAGAGGTTTTGTGCAAAGAGTATCAAGGGCAGAATTAAGATACAAAACTAAAGCTATGGCATAAATGTTCTGCATAAATGTTATCTTGTTCCTTGGCCGATTTCCCTCATCCACAGGGAAACCTATTGTTTGTTAGGAGCCTTCATGTTTCAAGGTCAGAAATATACATGTAGATACACATACACACACAAAAAATCACCAGATTCCCAGACCCCTCCTTGGCAGAAGGAGGAGAAAGGAAAAAGTCTTTTAAAACGAGGCTTGAACTAGAAGAAGAGGAGAAGGGGGGCCAAGGAAGATCAGGGCTCACACACGTGTACTACGCTCTCAAGGAACACATCAAAGGACTGCAGGGACAGAACCGGGGAGAGACTCTGGGTCTTGGTGCAAAACCTTGAGACCAGGAGATTCCTTCCTGGTTTTGGATCAGAGCTCTTCCACATAGCTTCAGCTGTATTCAACTGCCCACTCCAGGTATAGGATAGATAATCTCTCCTACCTTTCACTTCTTAATAGGGTCCTTTCATCTCTTTAGTTTAAAGTTATGAATGGGTTAGGATATTAATGATTAATGCTGCCACACACCCAAGTAATTCTGTAATGCTATTCTACTCTTTCTCTCAATAAAAGAAAGCTTTGCTTTATTTTGGTTTGGACCAGCATTTCTTGGGGATAGATACACCATTTAGGCACATTTCAGGGCAAAGCACTTGTTCTTATCCCTAGCAAAAGATCTCCTCCTCTCAAGGAGGTGTGTTTCATGGGACATGAGAGTGGCAAATTCACACACTCAGGTTCCCAAGAGCATGTGTTGTAACATGTAATAGATACCAATGGAAGGAATCATTAGAAATGTTTGAACTGTTAGGAAACTTTTAGTGAAGATTGTTACTGAGCTCAGTTTTGGGGGCAAAACTGTGAGGATCATAGAATAGTAGAGCTGGAAGGGGCCTACAAGGCCATCAAATCCAACCCCCTGCTCAATGCAGGAATCCAAATCAAAGCATTCTGAACTGATGGCTGTCCAGCTGCCTCTTGAATGCCTCCAGTGTCGGAGAGCCCACCACCTCGCTAGGTAATCAGTTCCATTGCCATATGGCTCTAACAGTTAGGAAATTTTTCCTGATGTTCAGTCGAAATCTGGCTTCCTGCAACTTGAGCCCATTATTCCGTGTCCTACACTCTGGGACGATGGAGAAGAGATCCCAGCCCTCCTCTGTGTGGCCTTCATGTACTTGAAGAGTGCTATCATATCTCCCCTCAGTCTTCTCTTCTCCAGGCTAAACATGCCCAGGTCTTTCAGTCTCTCTTCATAGGGCTTTGTTTCCAGTCCCCTGATCATCCTTGTTGCCCTCCTCTGAACCTGTTCCAGTTTGTCTGCATCCTTCTTGTAGTGCGTGTCATGAATCCCTACCGTCAAGGCACAGGGATCATGCGTCAGACCCAAACCCAACCCTTAGGAAAATGGGACTGGAACCGAAAATACCACTTCACCCTTGCCAAGGCTGTGTACGCTCACAACAACCCTGCAAGGTAGAAGGTAGGCTGCCACCACCCCTGTTACTGGTCCACTCAGAGCCAGGGGATCTCTGAGCCCAGGAAATAGGTAAAACCAAGATCCTATAAGGCAAGAGCCACAGTTACACTCCTTGCCAGGAACCTCTGGTTAACACCTCAAATTAGAAGTAAGCTCTGAACTTCTTTTTCCCTCTTTGGTAGTTACGTGACTGAGAATGGCCAAGGTACTGAATTCAGAACCACCCTTTCTCTCAATGAACACACCAGGTTAAATAGAAGTAGCTTTACTAAAATATATAAGTGCACATAAACAGATAGCAGCAAGTAATCCTTTAAGACCTTCACCCAACAGGGTTTTAGGTACAAATAAGAGGATTCAAAGACACAACAAGAAAACAATAACCTTTCTAGTCTAATACACATGAGGTAGATGGTTGCAAAGGCTTCTCTCCTCAGAGAGGTTGGCATCAGAACAAGAAGAATGGAACCCTGCGTAGTTGCCTCCCATAGGCAACACCAGGAGAACCAGGAACCCTTTAGGTCAACTTCAGGGAACAAAAACTAGGGGGTTTCAGTCCTATACTTAAGGAATAGGATCCTAACGGTCCAAGATTAATTGCCCAATCAGGAGTTGGCTGATGTAACCTTCTTCTAGATGTTTCTCACCTTTTCGCGCCTTTCAGACCCCCCCTCCCAACTGTGTTTCAAACTGCACAGGCCAGGAATGACTTTGGGTGCCAGGCACTTGCTAATCAGCACAGATAACCAGGTGCAGCTTGTTGAGGCTTCTTCTAACTGTCTTCAGCTGGAAAGTGAAACTCAGAATAGTGCTTTGTCAGAGGCCTGTCTTTTTTAACTGTAAAAATCCCCCAGAACCCCTTGCTTGAGCCAAGCTATTACCTATAGGATTTTTAATAACTCATGAACATATATAGGTTCATGACAGTGTGCAGACCAGAACTGGATGCAGAATTCAAGATGAGGCCTAACCAGTGCTGAATAGATGGGAACTAATACTTCACGTGATTTGGAAACTATACTTCTGTTAATGCAGCCTAATACAGCATTTGCCTTTTTTGCAGCCACATCGCACTGTTGGCTCATATTCAGCTTGTGATCAACGACAATTCCAAGATCCTTCTCACATGTCGTATTGCTGAGCCAAGTATCCCCCATCTTATAACTCTGCATTTGGTTTCTTTTTCCTAAGTGTAGAACATTACATTTATTCCTGTTGAATTTCATTCTATTGTTTTCAGCCCAATGCTCCAGCCTATCAAGGTCCCTTTGAATTTTGTTTCTGTCTTCCACAGTATTAGCCGTGCCCCCCCCAATTTTGTATCATCTGCAAATTTGATAAGCATGCTCTGTACCTCCTCATCCAAGTCGTTAATAAAAATGTTGAAGAGCACTGGGCCCAGGACCGAGCCCTGTGGTACCCCACTTGTTACTTCCACCCAGTTTGAGAAGGATCCATTGATAAGCACTCTTCTGGAGCCAACTGTGGATCCACCTGATAGTTGTTCCATCCAGCCCATATTTAGCTAGTGTGCTAATCAGAATATCATGGGGCACTTCATCAAAAGCTTTGCTGAAGTTAAGATATATTACATCCACAGCATTCCCACAGTCTACAAGGGAGGTTACCCAATCAAAAAAAGAGGTAAGATTAGTTTGGCAGGATTTGTTCTTCATAAATCTATGTTGACTCCTAGTAATCACTGCATTGTTTTCAAGGCTCATACAGATTTACTGCTTTATAATCTGCTCCATAATTTTTCCAGGGATTGATGTTACGCTGCCTGGTCTGTAGTTCCCCGGTTCCTCCTTTTTGCCCTTTTTGAAGACAGGGACAACATTAGCTCTCCTCCAGTCATCCGGCACTTCACCAGTCCTCCATGATTTTGCAAAGATAATAGACAGCGGTTCTGAGAGTTCTTCAGCCAGTTCCTTATTTATTTATTATTATTTATTTATTATTTCAATTTATATACTGCCCTTAGCAGAATAGCTCTCAGGGCGGTGAACAAACAAGATAAAATACAATATATCATAGTAAAAAATCACAAAAACATGTACAAACAAACAACAGAAAGCACAACAAAAACGAAATACAACACAAATTAAGAAGGATACATGTGAAAAGTAGAAAGATTAAGAAAATTAAAAGATTAAAATGCCTGGGAGCATAAAAAGGTCTTTACCTGGCGCCGGAAAGATAGAAGTGTAGGCGCCAGGCGTACCTCTTCGGGGAGGCTGTTCCACAACTCAGGGGCCACCACAGAAAAGGCCCTAGATCTAGTAACCACCCTCCGGGCTTCCCAATGAGCTGGTACCCGGAGGAGGGCCTTAGATTCTGAATGAAGTGAACGGGTAGGTTCATAGCGAGAGAGGCGTTCCACAAGGTATTGAGGTCCCACGCCATGTAAGGCTTTATAGGTCAAAACCAGCACCTTGAATCTCGCCCGGAAGCAAATAGGGAGCCAGTGCAGATGCGCCAGAATAGGTGTTATATGCGAAGACCGACTGGTCCTCGTCAATAGTCTGGCAGCAGCGTTCTGCACCAGCTGAAGCTTCCGAACTGTCTTCAAGGGTAGCCCTACGTAGAGCGCATTACAGTAATCCAATCTTGAAGTTACCAGAGCATGAACAACGGAGGCGAGGTCGTCCCTGTCCAGATAGGGGCGTAGTTGGGCTACGGTAAAACGCATTCCGTGCCACCGAGGCCACTTGGGCCTCGAGAGACAAGGAAGAATCGAAAAGAACCCCCAAACTACGTACCTGTTCTTTCAGGGGGAGTGTAACCCCATCCAGAACAGGGTGAACATCCACCATCTGAGCAGGGAAGGTGTTCACCAGCAGTGTCTCGGTCTTGTCTGGATTGAGTCTCAGTTTATTAGCTCTCATCCAGTCCATTATCGTGGTCAGGCAACGGTTCAGCACATCAACAGACTCACCTGAAGAAGATGAAAAGGAGAAATAGAGCTGCGTGTCATCAGCATATTGATGGCAACGCACTCCAAAACTCCTGATGACCGCACCCAGCGGCTGCATGTAGATGTTGAAAAGCATGCTGGACAAGACCGACCCCTGAGGGACTCCACAATGGAGAGTCCATGGTGTCGAGTGATGTTCCCCAAGCACTACCTTCTGGTGACGGTCCGCCAAGTAGGAGCGGAACCACTGCCAAGCAGTGCCCCCGACACCCAACTCCGCGAGTCTCCCCAGAAGGATACCATGGTTGATGGTATCAAACGCCGCTGAGAGATCAAGGAGAATCAACAGAGTCACACTCCCCCTGTCCCTCTCCCGACAAAGGTCATCATACAGGGCGACCAAGGCTGTTTTGGTGCCAAAACCGGGCCTAAAACCGGATTGAAATGGATCTAGATAATTGGTTTCATCCAAGAGCGCCTGGAGCTGGCCGGCAACCACCCGTTCCAAAACCTTGCCCAAAAAAGGGACATTCGCCACCGGTCTATAGTTGTTCAAGTTATCTGGGTCCAAGGAGGGTTTCTTTAAAAGAGGTCTCACTACTGCCTCCTTGAGGCTACCAGGGACTACTCCCTCTCTCAAGGAAGCATTAACCACTTCCTTGGCCCAACCGGTGGTCCCAGCCCTGCTAGCTTTCACTAGCCAAGATGGGCAAGGATCCAGAACAAACGTGGTTGCCCGAACCATTCCAAGCACCTTGTCCACTTCCTCGAGCTGCACCAACTGAAACGCATCCAATAATGAAGGACAAGGCCGTGCTCCGGACACTTCAATGGATTCATCTGTCGCAACATCGGAGTCAAGATCCCTGCGGATACATGCGATCTTATCTTGAAAGTGTCCAGCAATTTTGTTGCAGCGGGCTTCCGATGTTTCCGTAGTATCGTGGGGGCCAGAGTGTAAGAGCCCACGCACGACTTTAAAAAGCTCCGCTGGGCGGCATAGGGATGATCTAATAGAGGCAGCAAAATAAAGCTTCTTTGCTGTCCTTACCGCTTTTGTATACAACTTATTGGTGGCACTTACCAAGGCATGATTGTATCCACTGGGAGTTTTCCTCCATCTGCACTCCAGCCTCCTCCTCTCATGTTTCATCGCTCTCAGCTCCGGGGTATACCATGGAGCTGTATGAGCTCTACAGCGGAGGGGGCGCGCGGGAGCAATTGTGTCAATAGCCCGGGTCATTTCCGTATTCCACAGTGCGACCAGGGCCTCGACAGGAGCACCAGTCCTATCAGCCAGAAAATCTCCCAGAGCCCTCTGAAAACCTACGGGATCCATCCGGCTCCGGGAGCGGATCAACTTAATAGATCCTCCACCTTTGCAGAGCGAAAGAGCCGCTGTAAGTCTAAATCTCAGCAAGCGGTGATCTGTCCATGACAATGGGGTAGATGAAAAACACCCCACCGCCAGATCACCATCTCCATGTCCAGTGGCGAAGATCAAATCAAGAGTATGTCCCGACACATGCGTTGGGCCGGTAGAAAATTGAGACAGCCCCATTGTTGTCATGGAGGCAATGAAGTCCTGAGCTGCGCCAGATAAGACAGCCTCGGCATGGACGTTGAAATCCCCCAGTACCAAAAGTTTAGGGGATCTCAAGAGCACCTCCGAGACTATCTCTGTCAGCTCAGCTAAGGAAGCTGTTGGGCAGCAAGGTGGATGGTACACCAACAGTATTCCTAGTCTGTCTCCCTGGCCCAATACAAGGTGGAGACATTCCAGACCAGTCGCCATCTGGACAGGATGCTTGGTGAGAGGGAAAGAACTCCTATAGACCACAGCGACCCCCCCTCCCCGGCCCTCAGATCTACCACAGTGCTGAACCAAATACCCGGGTGGACAAAGCTGGGAAAGAGCAACTCCTCCCTGATCAGCCACCCAGGTTTCGGTTATACATGCCAGGTCGGCACCCTCCTCCAGAATTAAATCATGGACAAGTGAGGTTTTATTATGTACCGACCTGGCATTCAAAAGCAGCACTTGGAGATCCGAGAGCTGGCTGATAGGACAACCAACAAACCTGTGGGTATGAGGAGAACCGGAACAAGGCACAGACACAATTTGTCTGGGACGAGTTCCCCTTACCTGGCCTGTTCTCCTCCTAACGCCATACCTCCCATTACCCGTCACTACGTTAATTGGGGCCCCCGAAAGCCCCCCCACGAAGGATGGAATCTTTTCTCCCAGGCACATGTTAAAAATACACAAACTCACACAGACAAGCAATCATACAATCATTCACCCAACAGTAACGCACACACACACTTAACAAACAACGTTAAAATTAATTAGTCCTCTTCAAACAACAATGGCAGTCTCGGGCCCCCCAGCCAAAAACGAGCCGCCAGCGATGGCACCAGGACAGCAACACAGCCCCAAGCAGCGACAACAGCGCCCACACACGAGCAGAGAAGCAGCGAAGGCAGCGGAGCCGCAGTGGTAATATCCTGGGCAGCGGCACGGTCCTCGGCGACGATGAAAACGCCCGCAACCAGCGGCGGCAATGGCGGCAACACAAGCCGCAGCGACGAAGTCCCCGGCAGCAACACGGTCCCAGCAGCAGCGAAAACGCCCCGCGCGCAAGCGGGCAAGCGGCGACAACGGCGGCGCGGGCCGCGGCACAGAGTCCCCCGCAGCGGCAAGCCCCACGGCAGCAGCGACAACGCCCGCATGCAAGCGGGCTGACAGCGGGAACAGCGGCGGCGCGGGCCGCGGCGACAGAATCCCCGACAGCGGCACGCCCCCTGGCAGCAGCGACAACGTCCGTATGCAATAGATGGTATCTCTCCTCATAGATGTTCTTGTAGGCTTCTAAAACTGCCGGAAGGTCTTCTATACTCTAAGATGCAGTTTATTGGGCCCTGTTGATTTGAACTCGTTCAAAGTGATTAGGTATTCCTTGACCGTATCAATCTCAGGTGCCAATCCTGCCCTTCTACTTCATGTTTCCCGGAAGGGTCATAGACCCTTTTTTGGGAGAAGACTGAGCCAAAGTAGGAATTGAGCACTTCTGCCTTTTCTTTGTCATCTGTTATCATTTTGCCATTCTCATTGAGTAGCTGTGCCACCATTTCTTTTCTCTGTCTTTTACTATGGACATACCTGAAGAAAGCTTTTTTGTTGCTTTTAGCATCTCGCGCTAACCTCAGCTCATTCTCAGCTTTAGCCTTCCTGACGCCATCCCGGCAATTCCGTGATACCTGCCTGTACTCTTCCTTTGTGGCCTGGCCTTTCCACTTCCTGTATGTGTCCTTTTTTGTTTTCAGGTCATCTCTAAGCTTTTTGTGAAGCCACATTGGCTTCTTCTGCTGTTTTCCCCCTTTTTTCCTTGTTGGAATAGCTTGCGCTTTTAGAATTTCCCTTTTTAGAAACTCCCACTCATCTTGGACTCCTTTTCTCATTAGGGTCGCTTGCCATGGAACCATACTTACAATTGTTCTGAGTTTATTAAAATCAGTTTTCCTGAAGTCCAGGGTGCACTTATGGCTACTCTCAGCTTTTGCTTCTGTTAAAATCAAGAATTCAAGTATGGTGTGGTCACTTTCCCCCAGAGTTCCCGTTGTCAAGAATAGCTAACTTTGGTCAAGCTGAAATGGGTCAACCAGACAGAATCTGGGAGCCTGTGGTTCCCTAGGACTCCCTAGGGGGTGGCCGCCCCTAGGCTGTGGAACTCCCTTCCGAGTGAGGTGCGATCAGCTCCCTCCTTGCTGTCTTTCCGGCGACAAGTAAAGACTGTTTTATTTCAACGGGCATTTGGGATAGAGAACAACCAGGATTAAGTGTCATAGGTTTGGTGATTACATTATATGATTTTATTATTTTTAACCTATATTTTATGGTTTTAATTTTTCTCATAGTTTAATTCTTTTTTAATAATATACTCTGTATGTTTTAATGGTGTTGTTTTTAGTTGTAAGCCGCTCTGAGTCCTATTGGAAAAAGGGCGGGGTAGAAATAAAGTTTATTATTATTATTATTACTGGGGAGATCTGCGGCTCAGTGTCAGATAGACAATTTGCAACCTTGCAAGAAGATGCAACTGAACCTTAGCTGTTATCCCTTATCAGCTTCTTGATAGGGAAGAGGGGGTGTTGTAGATCAGGACCCCTGGGTGAGGCTGTATAGCCCCCTTATCTTCAAAGGCTTCAAAGGAGTGGATCAAGGCAGGGTGGATTATGGCTATTTGCCTCCCCCCTCCTTGTTGACTGATAAACTCCATAAAAATGAAGGATGCTCCTTCAGTCTTTGTTCTCTATTTCCATCTACCCCAACTCGCGTGAAGTTTGACAGAGAAATGCCATTTGGGAACCAGGCAGTTCTACTGTAAGTATAGGATCATAGCTTTGCAAGCTCTTAGTTATTTTCTTTGTCTGTATTGAACTCTCCTTTGTTATGCCAACGTACCTCGTGTAGCCCTCTGAGGGTGATTAGCTTTAAGGAAACAAACTGCAGCTCTCTCTTTTGTATATATTGTTCTAATTCTCTTAAATAAACTAAATGGTGTGTATTGGCTTGAAACTAAGGATTCTCAATCTAGTCCTTGATTGCCGAACTCTACTGATTACCGTTGATTAATGAGGGTTAATCCCTTTAGAATTCACATAGGTCTCTGAGATCCCTTCTCTCAGAGAAAGGAACCAGTAAGAGGGGTGGTGGCAGTGCTACTGTGATGTTACTCCTGAAGGAGGGAGGATTTGCCTGAGAAGCAGCAACCCAAAGGAGTTGGGACTGTTCTTGGAAGCAAAGAACCCCCCTTGGGGCACTGAGGGCAAGGGACACCAAGGGGACAATTCTTTGACACCTGTAACTGCCACTTCATCCACCAAATCATCTCTATTGGTTAGAATCAAGTCCAGGATAGCTGATCCTCTGGTTGCTTCCTTCACTTTCTATAGGAGAAAGTTATCTCCAACACAAGTCAGAAATTTCTTGGAGGGACCGTGTTTGGCAGAATTTGTCTCCCAAGAGATATCGGGATAATTGAAGTCCCCCATTATTACTACATCATGCCTCCTCGAAACATTGGCAATTTGCTTTTCAAAAGTTACATTCTCGTCTTCTCCTTGATTGGATGGTCGGTAGTAGACTCCAAGCACCACATTCCTTTTAGTACTTGCCCCATTAATTTTAATCCAGATACTCTCGGTGGAGCTACCAAGCTCATCTTCCTGTATTTCTGTGCAGGGATATATATTTTTAACATACAGCATGACTCCACCTCTTTATTCCTTCTGTTCTTTTTGAACAAGTTATATCCTTCAATTGCTGTATTCCAGTCATGGGAGTCATCCCACCAAGTTTCAGTCATACCTATCAAGTTGTAATTACCCTCCTGTATTAAGAGTTCAAGTTTGTCCTGCTTGTTTCCCATGCTCTGTGCATTAGTATACAGACATTGAAGACCTTGTGATTTGTAGCTTGGCTTCCTTGCTACATTTTGCTGAGGACTGTTACTGGGCCGTATTAGAGCCAATCTCTCTGTTCCCATTACTGTGCACAAGCCTTCATCAGTCATTACCACCAAGTTTACATCTCCCTCTCCTTTCAGATTCAGTTTAAAGCCCTCCTGATGAACTTCTCCATGCTGTGGCCAAACACATTTCTTCCCAGTCCTTGTAAGATGCAACCCATCACTTGCCAGCAGTCCATCTTCCAGGAAACATAGCCCATGGTCCCAGAATCCAAATCTCTCACGTCGGCACCACCTTCGTAGCCATTCGTTCACACAAAGTATTTTTCTTTCCCTTTCTACTCCTCTTCTAAGTACTGGAAGGATGGATGAAAAAATGATCTGGCCCCCAAAGTCCTTGAGTTTCCTTCCCAGAGCTTCAAAGTCTGATGTGATTTCTTCATAGCTCCGTTTGGCAGTATCATTTGTTCCCACATGGATGAGAAGAAAGGGATACCTGTTGGTGGGCTTGATGAGTGATGGCAACCTTTCCATCACATCTCTAATCCGTCCTGGTAGACAGCATACCTGGCGAGTCCACGGATCTTCTCGGCATACTTGGGTTTCAATCCCACCCAGTTGGGAGTCTCCCACTACTAGTACTCTTCTCTTCTTGTTGTGGGGCTTAGTTTCATTGCTCCTGCTTGATTGAGCTTCAGCCTCTTGCTGATTGTCATACGGGGTCTCCTGTAATTCTTCCACCACAGGCTGTTCTCTAGTGTCATCCTCGAGTGGTCGAAAGCAGTTCCATAGTTCCACTGGTGAAGGGTGTCTTCTAGCTCTTCTGCACCTAACTGTCACTCTTTCCGACAGAGTTTCCTCCAGTTCGTTGTTCCTCTCCAAAGCAGTCTCCTCTTCTGTTTTTATGCCTCCAAAATCTGTCTCGAGGTGCTTGATGGGATGTATTTGTGCCGAGTCATGTTGTCTCCTCCCCTCAGTTAGTACTCCCTCCACTCACTATAAGTTATTGAAAGCTGAAATCCCTTGTGCACATCCATGCAGGTATTTGTTTACCTGTGTGCATGCACGTTTTTAGATATACGAGTTTCACACAAAAGAGCAGTAAGAAAAAAACACAAGTTTTTAAAAAGGTATGTCCTGCTCTAAGGCAGGAAACCCAATGTTTCTTGTGGTTATGCACAAAGGTATTATTAGCCTCTGTACATGCATCTCCTAAAAAGACATTTTTTGAAATACATGCTTTTTGATGTACCAGATTCCAGAAAAGATGGTTCAAAGATTGTAAAACTGTATGTGTCGACTGCAAGCCGGAAAAAAGTTTGGAGTCACTTGTATGAAAGGCTTCTTCTTCTTTTTATTTCAGTTTTTAATATAGCTGTTTTGTGTAGGAGTGGTTCTCTGCAAAAGAGCTCTTTTAAAAATTAAAAATAATCACCACAAAGATGTCTTCCACAACAACTGGTTGAAAACGGCAGGCTACATCCATTTCTTTTGGACTGATCGAAACAAAATGAAAGGGGTGGCAGCGATATATATCATCCAGTAAAAGGCCATCACACATCTAAAGAAAAGCTGATAGAATGCGCTTCTGTCCCTCCACAGTGGAGTAATATGTAATTTTAGATGGGATTTTCTCCTCTTATCGGATTATCTGCAGATGGGGAAAATCTTAATTTACTGGGTGTGTTCATTTTCGCCTCTTGGATGAGGAGGACACTGTGTGGATGCTGGGGAAAAATATAGATACACAAGTTTCTTCAAATCCACATTACACACTGTCAGGCACAAGCTCCAAGTTTAAATCTTTTGATGTCCCAGAAACTCCCTACAGAGAAGAAACCTACATATGACTTGAAAGATAAAACCATTTGAGGAGCACATTGCTTAAAACAAAAACCAACAAGAAATTATTTAAATATATTTAAAGCAGGAGACCCTCTAGGGATGCAGTTGGACCCTTTGATGACAGGGGAGTCAAAGGTCTGGTAAAGCAGGATAAGGAGATTTCAGAGAAGCGAACTCTTTGCATCTGTTTTCACAGTACAGGATATAGGGCAGATCTCTGTGCCTGAAATAACTTTTGCCGGAAGGGAGTCGAGGAACTGAGGCAAATGGTGTAGAGAGATGGAAGTTCTAGACCAGCCTTTCCCAACTAGTGGACCACCAGATGTTATTGGACCACAATTCCCATCTTTCCTGACCATTGGCAATGCTGGCTGAGGCTGATGGGAGTTGTGGTCCAACAACACTTGGTGGCCCACTAGCTGGGAAAGGCTGTTCTACACTTTACAGACAAAATAAAAACTGACAAATCATCAGGTCTGGATGGCACCCACCATCCAGTTCTCAAAGACGTCAAATATAAGATTGCTGATCTTTTAGCAAAAATCTGTAATGTCCTGATCAGAGCTTGGAAGATTACTTTTAAAAAGTAATAAATTACAGTTACAATTTCATGGCCCCAAAAGTAGTAATTACTGTTAAAATTACAATTGCTCTGAAGGTAACTGATTGCTTTTTCTCAAAAGTAATCATTACAATTACATTTCAGTTACTTTTTTAAAAAACCACCTACAAAGTGCTGGCCTTGGCTGCTGCTCATCTAAGTAGCCTAAAACAACATTAGAAATAAACACACGCATACAGAGGTAGTAGAATCCATAAGATAGTAATTGTGGTCTCTCCACTGGTAAGGGAGGTGGGGAGGGAGGCAGAGGCCACTGCTCAGATCTTTGCACGTCAAACCAAGTGCAACACGCCCCCCCTCAGCCAGCAAGCATAATCTCTCATTTAGCCACCTCCTGGACCCTGCCTGCCACCAACTAAGGGACACTCACCCAAGCAAACATTTTCCCCTGAGATGCAAAAAAGTTAAAATACTGCAAATGCAGCACAATAGCCAGAGAGGGTGATGGAGGCCACTTTGCATGCCAAGTGCAAACACAGTATTCACACACACACACATGTTGTCATCTTTAACCCCTCCAGTTCTTTATCTCCATTCTGCTGCTGTCTCCTTCTCCTCCTTTATCCATGTTCTTGCCCTCCGACTCCTTTTTCCCTCCACTCCATTCTTCACCACCACCATCCATTTTTTTAAACAATTGTTTTCTCCACTCCACCCCGTCTCACTCTCCGCCTCCTCCCTCGTCGCCTCCTACCCACCCACAGAGCACGAGGGAAGAGCGATGCTGCACAGAAGCCCAGTTTGAGGCACATGATTTTCATCCATAAATCAGAGGAGCAGAAGACTTCCCCTGCTTCCCCCTCCCCAAGTAGTACCCAAAAGTAATGCTGGAAATGTTACAATTACTCCACAAAATTAATAAAATTGCTCCTAGTTCTATTACAATCAAAATGTAAAGGAATTACCCACTCGTTCCTCAAAAAAGTAATGAATTACGGTAGGGCCCTGCTTCTCGGCGTTCCGCTAGTACAGCAGTGTTCAGTTATGACGCGCTCAGCAACTGAGTCCGAGAAGGGCGTCGGGTGCCATTTTATTGATGGTGATTCAGTCTGTTTACAGCTTTTGTGCACTCTGCATCTCTACATCCTGGCAATTTCCCAAACTTTCAAACTTCTCCAGGAGTGGTGGCGTGCCGCGGGAAGCACGGTAGGACCTGCGCGTGGAGGCAGGCAGGGTGTAGGTGTGTCATTTTCAGCTCTGCTGCCACCTCCTGCTCCATCCCTTCCCCTTTTCCCAGTGTGCCAATGCATGGCTGCTTTCAGTTTGGGCTGCTACACTGCTCCTTCCTATGGCGTGATGGCAACGGCAAGGCACGTCTTCCACCTCCAGCCATGCGGTGAGCACTGCGTTTGTGGCGGCAGGAAGGAGCCTGCGAGCCAATGCAGCCGGCAAAGGGGCCCTGCGGCGGGCAGGGTCACTAGGCAGCTGTTGGGGTTGCTGCTGCTGACTTGCAACTGGCCCGGGTGCCTTTGGAGCCGGGCTTGCTCGTTCGCTCACTCTCTTTTTGGGGACTCCCAGAGGGCGTCGATGGGTGCACGTTTTTCTGCTCCCACAACTTTTTGAGGGCTCGCCCTTAAAAACACCCAAAGTCCACAAAACTCTGAAGTTCTCTCCCCCCCGCCTTCTTAAAGCTTTTGCACAACTTGTTGACAGCTCTGTTGGTGATGTTCGTAACTTTTGCAAGCGAGTGAACAGGCGATCTGGTTTTGCAAAGAGAGAAAGAAGCATGAGCCCATTTTGACAGAGGGATGGTGGGGAATTTAAACAAAAGGGAGGGCCAATGCACCCCCTTATTGCCTACACCTGGGGCGGACCGCTCCGACTGCTCCACCCTGGGTACGCCATTGAGTTATTATATTATATTAGTGGGAACTATTAGCGATTTTTGCTTTTCAGCGGGGGTCTGGAACCTAACCCACCATATGAGTGGGGCCCTACTGTACAAGTAATTCATTACTTGTAATGACTTACTTCCAAGCTCTGCTTCTGGTCTGCCTCCATACCTGAGGACTGGAAAGTGGCCAATGTAACACCAATTGTCAAAAAGGGATCAAGGGGGGGAACCCTGAAATTACAGACTGGTTAGGTTAACGTCTGTCTCGGGAACACTGGTAGAAAGTTTTGTCAAAGATAAAATAACCAAGCATAAAGAAGAACAAACCTTGCTGAAGCAGAACCAGCATGGCTTCTGTAAGGGTAAGTTCTGTCTCACCAACCTGTTAGAGTTCTTGGAGAGTGTCAACAAGCATATAGATAAAGATGGTCCACTGTAGATAGTATACTTGGACTTTCAAAAAGCTTTCAACAAGGTACCTCACCAAAGACTCCTCAGTAAGTTTAGCAGACATGGCATAAGAGAACAGGTCCTCTTGTGGATCAGGAACTGGCTAGGATTTAGAAAGCAGGGAGTAGGAATAAATGGACAGTTCTCCCAATGGAGGGCTGTAGAAAGTGGAGTCCTCCAAGGATTGATATTGGGACCTATGCTTTTTGACTTGTTCATAAGTGATCTAGAGTTAGGAGTGAGGTGGCTAAGTGTGCTGATGATACTAAATTGTTCAGCGTTATTAAAAAGAAAAAGGGGTTGCAAAGAACTGCAAAAGGACCTCTCTGAGTTGAGTGAATGGGTGGTAAAATGGCAAATGCAATTCAATGTAAACAAGTATAAAGTTATGCATATTGAAACAAAAAATATATCTTGATTTCACAGACTCATGGGGTCTGAACTGGTGGTGACTGACCAGGAACAAGACCTTGGGTTCATTGTGGATAGCTCAATGAAAATGTCGACCCAGTGTGCAGCAGCTATGAAAAAGGCACATTCCATGCTAGGGCACATTAGGAAAGGTATTGAGAATAAAGTTACAGTATCATAATGCAATGACCGAAATATATGGTGCGGCTGCATTTGGAATACTGAGTACAATTCTGGTTACCTCCCCACATAAAGGACATTGTAGAGTTCGAAAAGGTTCAGGAAAGGACAGCCAAAATGATCAAGGGGATGGAGTGATTCCCGTATAAGAAAAGGTTGTATAATTTGTGGGCTTTTTAAGTTTAGAGGAAAGGTGAGTAAGAGGTGACATGATGGAAGTGCCTAATATTAGGCATGGCATGGAGAAAATGGACAGAGAAAAGCTTTTCTCCCTCTGATGTTGTAGACATCCAAGGAAGCTGAAGGTTGGAAGATTCAGGACAGACACTAGAAAGTACTTCTTCACCGTGCATAGTAAAACTGGCATTTGCTCCCACAAGAGGCAGTGATGGCCACCAACCTGGATGGCTTTAAAAGAGGATTACACAAATTCACCCCCTTTAGGATGCACACCTTAACGTGGTGAGGGGGTTTGCGAGTGTTGAAGAAGCCAAGAGCAATGCTGTCAGGAGTCTAGACCAAGAGGCTAGACTCCTAGCAGGGGCACCCAAGGCAGAATGGTCAAAGCTGAGACACCAGACTAAGATGCATCCAAACTCAGAGGAAGTCAATGGTAAACCACCTCTGAATACCTCTTACCACGAAAACCCTATGAACAGAGTATCCAAAATGCAACACAAGATAGTGCTGGAAGATGAGACCCCCAGGTCAGAAGGCACTCATCAACCTACTGGGGAAAAACAACAGACAAGTACGTACAGCACTATGACTGATGATGCAGCTGGGTCAAAGCCGAAAGGAAGCCCAGAGGCTGATGCGCACAGATGCAAAAGGAGAGTCCGGAGTTGTACAGTGCATACAATAGGAACATGGAATGTGAGAAGCATGAACCAGGGAAAGTTAGAAATTGTCAAGCAAGAAATGGAATGTATCGACATTACAATATTTGGCATGACCAAATTAAAATGGACAGGAATGGGACATTTTCAGTCAGGCAACTACAAAATATATTATGCAGGAAATGAGAAATTAAGAAGAAATGGGGTTGCTTTAATAGTGAAAAGTGATGTAGCAAAAGCAATTAGGAGCTACAATGCAAGGTCTGAGCGAGTGATATCAATGAGATTAAATGGGAAACCTATTAACATAACCATCATCCAAGTCAATGCTCCAACAGCAAATGCAGAAGAGGAGGACTTGGAGAGATTTTACGCAGAAGTACAGGAAGAAATTGATCACACACCGAAACAAGATGCGCTGATAATCATGGGGGACTGGAATGCAAAAGTAGGGAACAGAGAAAAACTAGGAATTGTGGGGAAATGGGGCTTAGGAGACAGAAATGAAGCAGGAGAAAGACTTATTGAATTCTGTGAAGCCAATAAATTGTTTCTTGCAAGCACATCTTTTGAGCAACTGAAAAGACGACTGTACACGTGGACATCACCAAATGGTCAATATAGGAATCAAATTGATTATATAATTGGTAGCGGAAGATGGAGAAGTTCTATACTTTATGTGAAAACAAGACCAGGAACAGACTGCGGTACAGATCATGAACTGGTCGTATCGAAAATCAGAGTAAAGCTAAAGAGGAACAACAATCATAATGCCAAAACACAATTTAAATAACATCCCAGAAGAATATAAAGATCAAATAAGGAACAGATTTGAGGCTTTAAACTTAGTTGACAGAGAACCAGAAGAACTATGGGGTGAAGTCAGACACATCATCAGGGAAGAATGCAAAAAGACAATACCTTTAGTTAAAAGAGAGAAAGACCTCAATGAATGACTGACGAAACTCTTAAAATGGTTAAAGAGAGAAGGAAAGCAAAAGCAAGAGGATATATAAACATGGTCAGAACCCTAAATGCAACAATACAGCAACTAGTACCAGAGCTTGGAAGATTACTTTTAAAAAGTAATAAATTACAGTTACAATTACATGGCCCCAAAAAGTAGTAATTACTGTTACAATTACAATTGCTCTGAAAGTAACTGATTACTTTACTTTTACTCAAAAGTAATTGCTACAATTACATTTTAGTTACTTTAAAAAAATGCCTACAAGGTGCTGGCCTTGGCTGCTGCACATCTAATTAGCCTAAAACACATTAAAAATAATCACACAGAGAGAGAGAATAAATATTTTGATCTGTAAGATTAACAGAATGGCATAACAGAACCTCATATCTCCCCACCACACCCCCAGCAATGATTATACCCCAAGACACATATTTGTTGTTATATGCCTTCAGGTTGATTCCGACTTATGGCAACCCTATGAATCCTTTTGTTGTTGTTGTATTCATAGGGTTTTCATGATAAGAGGTATTCAGAGGAGGTTTACCATTGCCATATATATATAAATTCACATTATATACATATTTCACTTGAAATCAAATTTTACACTTGAAATGCTGCTTTTACAGTACATTTGTTATGTCTCAAAAGAACAGGATCCTCAAAGAGATGTTGCCTCCTTGCCTTCCGGCTTATTTGTCCCTCCACTCCTGTCCATTTTTAAACAATTGTTTTCTCCACCCTGTCTCGCTCTCCACCTCCTCCCTCGTCGCCTCCTAAGCGCCCATAGAGCATGAGGGAAGAGCGACGCTGCATAGAAGCCCAATTTGAAGCACATGATTTTTATTCACAAATCAGAGGAGCAGAAGACTTCCCCTGCTCCCCCCCAAGTAATGCCCAAAGGTATGTTACAATTACTCCTCAAAAGAAATGTTACAATTACTCCTCAAAAGTAATAAAGTTACTACTCGTTCTATTACCAGCAAAATGTAATGAAGTTACCCACTCGTTACTAAAAAAGTAATAAATTACAAGTAGTTTGTTACTTGTAACTAGTTACTTCCAAGCTCTGACTAGTGCATAGGGACAAAGAGAACTATTACAATAGTTATTGTATGGAAATAGAAGAGAACAACAAAAAGGGAAGAACAAGAGCCCTATTCCAAAAGATTAGAGAAATTAAAGAGAAATTTAAACCAAGAGTAGGAATGTTGATCAACAGTGGAACACACTTGCTGACTGAGATGAAATAAAAGGAAGATGGAAGCAATACACTGAAGAATATAAAAGAGAGGACAGGATGACAGATTCATTGATAGAGGAACCGTATGATGAAGAACCAGAAATTTTAGAATACGAGGTGAAAGCTGCTCTTAAAATACTTGGAAGAAACAAATCACCAGGAGCAGATGTCATACAATAGAGTTGCTACAAGCTACTGAGACTGAATCTGTCCAAATTTTGACAAAAATTTGTCAAGATATATGGAAAAGAAAACAATGGCCCACAGACTGGAAGTGTTGCATATACATCCCAATTCCAAAGAAAGGGGAACCCAGGGAACGCAGTAATTATAGAACTATTGCCTTAATAACCCATGCAAGTAAAGTAATGTTCACAATTCTACAACAAAGGCTCCTACCATATATGGAGCGAGAAATGCCAGACGTCCAAGCTGGATTTAGAAAGGGAAGAGGCACCAGAGATCATATTGCAAATATACGTTGGATAATGGAATGGAGCAAGGAATTTCATAAGAACCCCCCCCATGCTTTATAGATTACAGCAAAGCCTTTGACTGTGTAGATCATGAAAAACTATGAAATGCCTTACAAGAAATGGGGGTGCCACAGCATCTGATTGTCCTGATGTGCAACCTATACTCTGCACAAGAGGCTACTGTAAGGACAAAATATGGAGAAACCAACTGGCTTCCAATTGGAAAGGTTGTGAGATGGGTGTATTTTTTCATCCTACTTGTTTAATCTATACGCAGAACGCGGAAAGCGGGATTGGACCAAGATGAAGGAAGTGTGAAAATTGGAAGCAGAAATATCAATAATTTAAGATATGCAGATAACATACTCTTAGCAGAAACTAGTAATGATTTGAAATGAATGCTTATAAAAGTTAAAGAGGAAAGCACAAAAGCAGGACTATAGCTGAACATCAAGAAGAATAAAGTAATGACAACAGAAGATTTATGTAATTTTAAAGTTGACAATGAGGACATTGAACATGTCAAGGATTATCAATACCTCGGCACAGCCATTAACCAAAATGGAGACAATAGGCAAGAAATCAGAAGGCTAGGACTGGGGAGGGCAGCTATGAGAGAATTAGAAAAGGTCTTCAAATGCAAAGATGTATCACTGAACACTAAAGTCAGGATCATTCAGACCATGGTATTCCCAATCTCTATGTATGGATGTGAAAGTTGGACAGTGAAAAAAGCGGGTAAGAGAAAAATCAACTCCTTTGAAATGTGTTGGAGGAGAGCTTTGCACATACCATGGACTGCAAAAAAGACAAATAATTGGGTGTTAGAACAAATTAAACCAGAACTATCACTAGAAGCTAAAATGATGAAACTGAGATTATCATACTTTGGACACATAATGAGAAGAACAGGATGCTGGACTAGGTGAGCCACTGGACTGATCCAGCAGGAGCCTGCATTTAACTGGATAATTCGAATCCCTGCTTGGATCTGTGCACCCCTCTGCTTTTTGAGAGAGGGAAGGGGGAGGCTCTGGGTGTCCTGGGTGGGGGTGGGGGATCTGGATTGCCACTATTTATCTTGAATATTAGTGGTTTGGTTTTTTTTAATAGTTACATAAAAGGATTCCTGACTGGGAATTAAACCCAGGCTATGGCAGTGAGAGCAGCAAATTGCTCAATGCCACTCACAGAACAGAAGCCAGAGGTGGAAGTCACCACATCCTCCATTTAGCAAAAAGATTTCCTGACCAAGAATCCTACCTGAGCTGTGGTGGTGAAAGCAGGAATCCTGGCCACCAGGAACAGATCAAGCTCTCCCCTGCCCCGCTCTTCTTTCACATGATGGACCTCTTATCTGTAGTGATGCAAAAACTATCCCTCTTATATATATAGAAAAAGGGGGGGTATCCGGTTCCGGTCCCGGTAAGACGCTTTTTTTCCAGCTCGTTATCTTTCCTCCCTTAGCTCATAATTTTTAAACCCTTTAACTCTAGTAGCTTCATGGAAATAGAGATGGCATGAAGTTTAAAGACTTGGCGATTTTCCCAGCACTATAATCTTCACTTCAAAGCCTAAACATAGCTGTATTTAAGATATCAATCTGACTTCCTTAAGCAGAACGTATAACTAAGGAGCAAGAAAAATGGGACACTGAAGTGAAATATCTATGTCTATGCCTTAGAACATCTAAATAAATGCTATATACTTAAGACTAATTCATAAACCCCTTTACTAGCAGAGTGGAAAGTTTATTTACTTACCTTGTGATTAACGCAGCCATCCAAACGGACCAAACTGTGCTACTGCCGTCCATTTTACGGCTTATGCTGATGAGTACACAATGATCTTTACCAGGAAAAAATGCCAGGAGTTAGGCATCTCCTTGGGGGAAGGGAAAATCCCCCCTGAACCAGCTCAACCCAAAATAATCCAACCTTGCCTACCAAATTCTACTTCTCCTTACCCTCCGGATATATCAATAAATAACTCAAATGACCATCCACAGCCGACTAACCTTCATGACTGGTCATTAGACCACCAATTAACCATCAACCCACTTAAGGAGGATATCGGCACTAAAAGCCTCGCTGAAGAACTTCAGGATGCAGGCTTTGGCTGCATCCCAACACAGAAGGACGAAGAGCTTCCCTCTGAAATTTTAACTATAGATGACACTAATGTGCCACAAGATTCCAGGATTGCCTCTTCAGAGAACTACCCCAAAATTAATCCTTCAACACAGCAGAGCCTGGAAGGCTTGAACTTGCTGTCGTTGGGATGGGGAATAGCTGTAACAGAAGAACTTAATTTGATAAAAGCTTACATAACCGAAACGAACAGTCTACTTACCACTCTGATTAAATCTATGGGACTATTCCTGACGGAGAAACAAATCTCCCCCAACTCCACCTCAGTCACCCAAGATTCTCGAAACTCCTTGATAAGGAAACCAAAATCGAAAGTTAAAAACATTAACTCATCACACCAGACTGCTCGGAGAATTAACAAAATGAAGAAAACAAAGAACATAAAGAACTTAAAGCCTGCCCTAACAAAGAAAATGAATTTTAACCCCTTATATAAGCTACTAGACGCTTCAACTAAATCTCAGCATTCCCTTCCGCAAGATTGTAAAACAAAAACATTTACAAAAAATACTTCTCTCTATTTAAATAAGTCTAGCCCCTTACTGGGGAATGCAAATTTTCTAAGAGAGCCTTGTTCTGAAAAGTCCAAATATGGAATCAGGAGCCCGGATATTAACAAACCCCTAGGCACTCACAGACTTTCGGACAACCACTGTAACGTTTCAAATTGGAATTTACAACTCACAAGAGACAAACTAGCAGTAACCTTTCTAACTTCGTCGTTGGAGCAGAGGTCAACTACATCGATAAAACCACTTTTTGAATCTTACCTTAAACTTTATCTCCCAAACATCTCATCTAACAACTGCGTCAAGCATGTGTCTCACTTCTATTCGCATTTTCCGGAAAGACGCACCATCATTACCTTTCAATCGACACACATTGCTGAGTGGATTTACAAAATCAGGGAAGACTTTTACACTCATGGTATCTGGATACAACGCTATTTTGTAAATAAGGCTTCCCCTAATTCACTTTTTAACCATTCCTTTTCACAATTAAGGAAAGAAACATCCCGGTCTCAGCTATCCCCCGCTAGACAGAGTACTCAAGTAAATAAGGCCTCTTCTAATTCATCCCTTAATCATCCCTCTTCACATTCAAAGAAAGATAGATTTCGATCTCAGTCATACACCCGTAGAAAGAGTAACCAGAAATACTCCACCCCTACTAACCCCCTGGCCCAAGCCCAATTTCAGTCTTGCGGGTCGGAGGCTCCAGACTACGAAGACCTCTCCCTCCCCCTCCTAACAAAGCGCTGTTCTGATCCGAACAGAGCTGACCCCCTCCCATGTAATAAAAACAGGTCTATAACTGATGCTAAGGAAAGCGAGCTACTTAGACCCCAAAATTACGACCCGATTCCGGGTACAGCTAAGCAAACAACCAGTGCCTCTTGGCTTGCGATGCATTATCTATATCCTGAAGAATTGGGTTCCCCAACTAAAAGCCAAACGATAAAATTAAATCCTTCCCCAGGTTCAATACAAGCTACTGGAGTATCCTCCAATGTTAGTACATTAACTCCAATAATTCATATCATCACTCCACGTTATGATTCCTCTTAGACGTAACCACTAAAACAAACAGCTTATTATTTAACCCAGCCCTGGGTTTAGCCCTAATCCCACATTTATCATGATGAAGGACCCCCTTTCTCCACATGATTATGAAATATAGCCAGCGGGAAAAGTACTATGCGAGACATAACTTCACGTTTGTTATGCATTTTAATCTTGAAGATTTTTAAGGTCCTAGTATGTCGGAATTCCAAATATGTATTTTATAACCCTTCTTTTTGTAATTAATCCTGTTATATGGGCCTTTGGCCGCAATAAAGATTGATTGATATATAGAAAAAGGGGTTGCCTAGCACATGTGGGTACATCTGGGACTCAAAGTCATGACCTCACACAAGTAATAATTATCAGGTGCAGCCAATGTGGTGCCCTCTAGAACTTAATTGATCTATATACGACAATGGAACCAATTACCTAGAGAGGCAGTGGGCTCTCCAACACTGGAGGCATTCAAGAGGCAGCTGGACAGCCATCTGTCGGGAATGCTTTGATTTGGATTCCTGCATTGAGCAGGGGGTTGGACTTGATGGCCTTATAGGCCCCTTCCAACTCTACTATTTTATGATTCTATGAACTCCCTTCATCCCTGATCATTGGCCATGCTGGCTGAGGCGGATGGGAGTTGGAATCTAATAACATATGGAGGGCAGCAGGTTAAGGAAGGGTGCCCTAGATCAATACACAGAGCTTTCCCTTCATCCTCTGTGGTACCTACTCACAGCTCAGCTAGTTTGAAACTCGTAGCAAAACCAGGACAATATCCAACTCAGGTCCCTCTTCTCGGCTTCCCACTGGGGCCTCTGGCTGGCCACTGTGAAAATAGGATACTGAAGCAGATGGGCCACTGGCCTGATCCAGCAGGCTGTTCTGTGGCAAGAGTCCCACACAGCGAGAGGAGCATTTTTCTGGGCAGTGCCTGTGAACGCAAGGCAACTTGGCATAAGGATCAGGACGCTTTGCCAAACCGCAGGAATGAACCAGGGAGTGGACCTTTACATCTTCAGCTTAACATGCTCTCAGCAGAGGTACTTTGACTTTCCAAGGTAGTGGGGGGGGGGAGAGCATTCCTCAATTTCCCCCCAAAACAAGGCTCCAAAGTGGCAAGAAGCCATGTCAACCCCTCACCACACAAGAAAAGGGGCATGTTTCTGCCTGGATTCAAACTGGAGATCTTGCTGTCTCAATACTAGAACTCAGGACTATTCAATAGAGCTGAATGTTGGAAGATTCAGGTCAGACAAAAGAGTACTGTTACGACACGTGTTCTTGGGAACCTGAGTGCGTGAACCTGCCACCCACAAGTCGCATGAAACACACCTCCTTGAGAGAAGGGGCTTTTGTTAGGGATAAAACAAGCGCTTTGCCCTGAAATGTGCCTAAATGGTGAGTGTATAACCCAAGCAACACAGGTCCAAACCAGACTAAAGCAAAGCTGTCTTTTACTGAAAGAAAAGATCAGACTAGTATCACAAAATTACTGGGTGCGTGGCAGCACTAGTTAATATCCTAACCTATTCATAACTTTAAACTAAAGAGATTAAAGGACCCTGTTACTATAAGGAGTGACAGGCAGGAGAGATTACCTATCCTAGGCCCAGGAGTGGGCAGTGGAATACAGCTGAAGTGATGTGGAAGAGCTCTGACACAAAATCAGGATGGAATCTGTTTGCCTCAAGGCTAGTGCCGAGACACAGACTCCCTTCCTGGTTCTGCCCCTGCTGTCCTGTGTTGACTTCTTTGAGAGCATAGTTACAAGTGTTGGAGCTCAGATCGCCATTATCATTATTCCCCCCCCATAGAACTCAAGCCTCTCTTTTTAAAAGACACTTTTTCTCTCTCACCCCCCCCTGCAAAGGAGGGGTCTGGGTATGAGGTGATTTCGGGTGTGTGTGTGTGCGTGCATGTTTCTTGCTGACTCTGAGAACTCAGGCTACTTTCTAATGCTTTGAACAATGGGATAATTCTGCTAGACATGAGGGAAGTCTGCCAAGGAAGAAGATAACAATTTTTCAGTTTCTGTTGGTTATTGTTGTTGCTCCCAGAATGACCTTGAGCGGTCCCTTACACAGTGCCTCAGGATTGCGCGACGAGTCACACAAAGGGGGTGTGGGGTGGGAGTTACAGTTCAGCAGGCTCCAGGGCCTTGCACCTCGTAACAGTACTCCACACAGCACGTAGTTAAACCATGGAATTCGCTCCCCCCAGAGGCAGCATGCCTCTGAACACCATTACTGGGCTGGAAACAGGCTGACAAACGATATACCAGGCCACTTTTCCCTTGTCCAGCAGAGCAGCACAGCGAGAGCCTGCTGGGCCCACAACCCAGAGGTCGATGGGTAAGAACCGTCCTCTGCTAAGCTGCCGTTTCATTTTGCCTCATCTGCAATTGCAAAGGGGTCCTTTCTTGCTCTTTGCCAGGATATTTTGCATTGACCATTTTTAAGGTACAACCCCCCATTGGCCTCTGGGAGAAAGAAACAGCACAGACAGTCCAAAGCTCCATTCAGTGGGGGAAAGAGCTGATGAGGGTGGGATTTGAACCCACATGTGCAGATCAAAATGGATTAACAGCCCGTCACCTTCACCACAGCTCCGTGATCACCAGGTGTGCCCCTGGGCGGGCTCAAACCACCATCCTTCTGGTAAACAGCCAGACACGCTGACCAATTGCACCACAGATAGCTGGACCAAACCACCTCTCATCCTCCTGCTATGCTCGCCTAGATTCTCAGAGCAGTGAGAAGGTCCTAGCCCCCAACGCTTATAAGGTTTTATTTTCCTTTCCAAAGAGGTCGCTGGAGAGAAGCAGCTGCTACTCAAATACTGCTGTGACCTTCAAGAGCCCAATCTCAGGTCACTCTCTCTTCCTCTGCACCAAACTCACAAACTGAACTATTCCATTCTTTTCACACCAAGTCAATTTCTCTTTAACTCTCTTCGTCTAAAAGGAGGCCCCTGCCAGGAAGGTCCTGCTCTGTACAGCGTTAGAGCTATTAAAGGAGGACATAAAGTAGGGTTCAGCATGCTGGGTTAAGGGCTTTCCATAACTCGTTGCATAGACTTGGTGTGTTTAATCCAGTGAACAGACAAATCTGGGACTTGGGTCCAACACTGTGTCCCTGAAAGCCATCCAGTCCCACGGTAGAGGTGAGGCTGCTGGAATTGACCACAGGATAGCGTACCATACCATATCCATATTGCCTGAATAACACATCTCTTCAAAGCATAACTGCTGTAGTTTCCCAGCATTTTGCAGCTTGAGTGAAAATGGAAAGCCCTTAACACCACTTACTGAACCAAAAGGTTTTTTGTTAATTGATTCTAATCAATATAATACACTTTCAAGTTTAGCAAAGATGTAGTAATGTCTAACTTGCTTGGTTTGTGACTAAGAGAACTTTGGAAGATTGGTGGGACTGGAAGCAGTACCCCATTTTGGAGTTCCTAATTTATTTCAAGAATTCCAAATTCCTAATTTATTTCGACATCTTTTGGCCATTTGTGGTGTGCATAGACACACTTGATCATGCCATGCGTCCACAGGAAGCTCCAGGCCAGGCGGGATTCAATGGATTCTCAGAGGACTCTTTGTCTTATCTATGAGTGTATGATTTCAGTGTCCCAAATTATATTTTGGGGTAAGAACCGCAAGTTCCTATTCTTTTACTACATATTATGGCCATTTGCCTTGTGCCTAGATGCCTCTGACTGTGCCATTTACCTGCAAGAAGCTCTGGGACAGGTGAGATCTAATGGCATCTCGTAGAGGACACTCTCCTGTATATGTGAGTGCTTGATTTGTGGTGGCCCAAAGCAAATTTGGGGGTAGGCAGCTTCAGTTGCTTTACGTTAGCTATTTTTCTTGAGCATAGATGCCCTTCTCCATGCCATATGTCCAGAAGAAGCTCTGGGTCAGACAGGGTGCATTGGCATCTCATGAAGGACACTCTCCCGTTAGCTTGGGTGTACGATTTGTGCTGGCCCAAATCACATTTTTATTGAACATTTGTTTTGATTTGTTTATGGGCTGGTTATACAGAAGCATTCATCCAGATTTGCTTGCAGGGTGTTTACATGTCTGCAGTGTGGGAGATGACAGAAGGAGCAGATTAGGCAGGAAATCTGTTCTTGGACTGAATCACTTCAGACTGCAGGGGGATTGTAGCAGAATTGAATGTTCTTCCATACAAATCAGCAAGAAAAAACCCAGCATACAGAAATCTAGCAAGTAAAGAAAAAGGGGTTTGGCCTCTTTTCTTTGCTAATGTGCATGGGATTTTTATTTTTAATATGGAGGAGAGACACCATCCAGAAACTTGCTGACCACCTCCTCTTGCTCTCTGTTATGGCTGGTTGTGTGAAACAAACTCAATGATGCTCAGATCTCCCAGACGGCAAACAGGTTTATTCATCACAAGGGTAGCTATGATAGAACTAGAAAAGGTCCTCAAATGCAAAGATGTATCACCGAACACTAAAGTCAGGATCATGCAGACCATGGTATTCCCGATCTCTATGTATGGATGTGAAAGTTGGACAGTGAAAAAAGTGGATGAGAGAAAAATCAACTCATTTGAAATGTGGTGTTGGAGGAGAGCTTTGCGCATACCATGGACTGTGAAAAAGACAAATAATTGGGTGTTAAAACAAATTAAACCAGAACTGTCACTAGAAGCTAAAAATGATGAAACTGAGCTTATCATACTTTGGACACATAACGAGAAGACAGGATTCAGTAGAAAAGACAATAATGCTGGGAAAAACAGAGGGGAGTAGAAAAAGAGGAAGGCCAAACAAAAGATGGATTGATTCCATAAAGGAAGCCACAGACCTGAACTTACAAGATCTGATCAGGGTAGTTCAGGACAGATGCTATTGGAGGTTGCTGATGCATAGGGTCGCCATAAGTCGTAATCGACTTGAAGGCACATAAGAACAACAAAAACACAAGCAAGCCCAAATACACAAATTAGATCAAAGCACTTGGTTGCTTGAATACTTTCCCAACTTTCCCTAGCGGTTAAAGGGCCATTACATCACACATTCTTTGTGAAGCAGGCAAAGGGTTTCAGGCCCTTTAAGGGTTTAGAACAACAGAGCAGCCATTCCTAGAGGAGAAGGAAAGACGGCAGAAGAGGAACTTCCCTTTCCTATCCCGCCTTCCTGAAAGAGATGCCGTGAGGGAGCATGGGAGACTTTTTCTGTTTGCACAGATGATAGAAAGGGCCGATGGAGGAAGCCCCAAGATCAAGGAGCACAATTTGGGGCAGTGGGTAATGGGCCCTTTAAGCCCCCCAGCAGACTCCCATTGTTTGAGGCTGCAGTCCTGCCCTATATAGATCTCAACTGCCCTACCACTGGGCTCTGTCTGCCTCCACACCCCACCCCACCACACTCTACCCCGCTTTCTGTGTTTGGGGCCCGATTTGAGTATCCTTCGGGAACATCCGCAGTTAAGTTATGGTGATGAATAAAATCACGTATGTAAATAGCAAACATTTATTTTAAAGTGCTGCACCTTTATGCTTTACCTTGGAATTTGATCTTGAATGTATCTAAGCTTTGGATATACACACGTGGAATACTTAAGAACATATCTAAGCAGACAAAAGTCAGCTAAAAGGACTGACTTTTAAAGCAGCTTCTTAATGTTTCTTGTTTTGCTGTTTGGCTTAGCCTTGATATTTTAATAATGAAGTTATTATTTAAATACCCATCTGCTGGCCCTCCTCTCTCAAAATTAAGGTCTGTGCTTGATTCACAAGAAGAGAACTGTGGCCCTGCTTTTCAAAGTAGCCTGGGAGACATAATGTTTTGCAAGTGAAGCTTTTCCTGCAACTGATGCAAATTGGTGGGAACAACTTCCCCCTCCCTCTTCCTGCATTCCAGGTGTAAGAGCCCTGCCAAATCAGAGCCATCTCTCCAGTTTAAACCACATTCAACACATATTTAAATTATGTGGTTTCCTCCAAAGAATCCTGAGGGCTGCAGTTCATTATGGGTGTTGGGAATTGTAGCATGGTGAGAGGTAAGCTACAATTCCCAAGATTCAACTGGGGGAAGCCGTGTCCTTTACATGTGTGTTGGACATGCTTTAAACATATGGTGTGACCATACACCTATCATGTCTCCTCTTACTCATCTTTTCTCTAAACCAAAAAGGCCCAAATGTTGTGGTCATTCCTCACAGGGGAGCTCTCCATCCCTTTAATAATTCTGGTTGCTCTTTTCTAACCCTCTTCTACCTCTACAATGTTACTTTTGAGGTCAGGCATCCAGAACTCTACACAGCATTCCAAGGGTCTGGATTCCCTTTTTTTTCTTTAATGCAATACATTGACCAGTCCTCAGATATAGAAGCTGGTCATATATGTACATATTTTTGTTAGAAGATCAGCAACATCACATTTTAAGACCTCTCAGGTAGATGCCATGTGGACTTCAGATGTTTTGTGAAGGAAAAATCCCCGCTTACCTCATCTCTCTTCAGATTGTGAGTGAAGGGCAGATGATGTCCACACCTTGTCTGGAAGCGTTTATGAGGAAGGCTATTGTTTTCTTGTCTCAGGGACTGGTGACCTTTGAAGACGTATCCTTGCATTTCACCGAGGAGGAATCGGTCTTGCTGGATCCAGGCCAGAGAGCCCTGTACAAGGAGGTCACTTGGGAGATTCATGAGATGGTGACCTCTCTGGGTAAGGATTCTTTTGCCCTCCGTGAATAGCTATGGAAGGTATGAATTTCTCTTGGTGATGTTACCAATGAGATTATAAGAAGGGTCCTGATCTGTTTACCCGGCATAAGAACATAAGAAGATACCTGCTGGATCAAACCAAAGGCGTGTGCAGTCCAGGATTCTGTGGCCACCCAGATGCTCATGGGAAGCCCACAAGCAGAACATGAGTGTGAGAACACTCTCCCCACTTGTGATGCCATCACTGCCTCTGATAATGGTGGTAATGGATGGATTTGCTCTGAGTTATGTATCCTGTTTGTCTTTTTTCTGGCCAGGCAGGTCTCTCGTTGGGAGAAGGATGGGGGGAACTTGCCATTCCTTCAGAGTACACAGTCCTAAGGTGGATAGGCCCAGGAGTGGCTGGCAGGGAGGGGTAGGGATGGGTTGGTAAGTAGCTGGGGGCTGTGTCAACACACTGGGGGGGGGAGTACTGGATTGGCTCCAGCAGTGCTCTGGCAGAGCCCCGATCTCTCCATCGTGTTGCTCCTCTCCCTCATGCTAAGTAGCAGCGCCACCACTGCTGGGGAGGCCTGGTGAACATCACCCCTCCCAGTTGGCTGCTCCTGGGTAGACTGATGCTGATTAAGGCAGATTTGCATTTATATGTTTCTTGCTCCAAAAACGCCACCTAACCTCATCTCCCAGCTGGAAGAGGAGAGATCAGCAGGAAGATATTCAGTTGAGATTGGACTATGTGTCTGGGAATGGTGACTAAACTGTAGAATATGAGTTGTGTCCCCATCAGCATTACTTCACACAGGCGTTCTCAAACGTTCCTACTCGCAGGGCCCTCCAGTCACAAAATGGTGGTGCAGGGGCAGAGCCAGTTCCAGAACGGTGGCAGATGGAAGTAAAAGATTTCCATTTCCCCAGATCATCTGGTATGGAAGGAGAAGGCTCACGGTTTCTCCTTTGTGCCACTTGGCATTGCATTTCTTGATTTTTAAAAATGTAGAGTGATTTCTAGACTACTGGTTCTCAGAAGCATACTGCATCTGACTGTGTTGGCAGAGTGCAGCCATCGGGGCCAGTAGCCATTGGTAGCCGTATCCTCCATGAGTTTGTCTGATCTTCTTTGAAAGCCATCCAAGTTGGTGGCCATCACTGCCTCTTGTGGGAACGCATGCCATAATTTTACTAGGTGCTGTGTGAAGAAGGACTTTCTTTTGTCTGTCCTGAATCTTCCAACGTTCAGCGTCATTGTATGTCCATGACTTCTGGTTTTATGAGAGAAGGAGAAAAACTTTTCTCTATCCACTTTTGTCATCCCGTGCATAATTATATCCACTTCTGTCATGTCGCCTCTGACTCGCCTTTTCTCTAAACTAAAAAGCCCCAAATGCTGCAGCCTTTCCTCATAGAGGAGTTGCTCGATCCCCTCGATCATTCCGGTTGCCCTTTTCTGATCCTTTTCCAACTCTACAATATCCTGTTTTGAGGTGAGGCGACCAGAACTATACACAGTATTCCAAATGCAGCTGCCCCATAGATTTATACAGTGGCATTATGATATCAGCAATTTTATTTTCAATACCTTTCCTAATGATCCCTAGCATGGAATTTGCCTTTTTCACAGCTGCCGCACCCTGGGTCAGTTTCTTCTGCTTGTTGACACTCTGAAAGACTTCTAATAAGTTAGTGAGACAGGACTTTCCCTTGCAGAAGCCATGCTGGATCTGCTTCAGGAGGACTTGTTCTTCTATATGCTTGGTTAATTTGTCTTTAATAATACTTTCTTCCATATTTCCTGGGACAGACGTTAAGCTAACCAGCCTGTAATTTCCGGGATCCCCCCTGGACCCCATTTTAAAGACTGGCACTACAATCGCCATTTTCCAGTCCTCAGGTATGCAGGTTGATCTGAGGGACAAATTATATATTTTTGTTGAAGATCAGCAATTTCACAGTTGAGTTCTTTGAGAACTCTCAAGTGGATGCCATCCAGACTCGATGATTTGTCAGTATTTATTTTGTCTATTAAGCCTAGAACTTCATCTCTCATCACCACTATCTGCCTCAGTTCGTCAGACTCCCTTCCTGCAAATGTTAGTTCAGGTTCAGGGATCTGCCCTATATCCTCTACTGTGACGAGAGATGCAAAACATTTATTTAGCTTCTCTGCAATCGCCTTATCCTGCTTTAGCACACCTTTGACTCGCTTATCATCCAAGGATCCAATCGCCTCCCGAGACGGTTTCCTGCTTTGAATGTATTTAAAGAATGTTTTATTGTAGGTTTGTATGTTGTTAGCAATGTGCTCCTCAAAATCTTTATCAGCATCCTTTATTATCTTCTTGCATTTGTGTTTCCAGAATTTGTGTTCCTTTCTATTTTCCTCGTTCAGACAAGACTTCAATTTTTGGAAGGAAGCCTTTTTGTCTCTAATAGCTAGTTTGACTCTGCTCATCAACCATGTTGGCATCCTTTTGGCCCTTGTGAAACCTTTCCTGATCTGCGGTATATACTCTAGTTGAACTTCTATTATTGTGTTTTTAAACAACTCCCAAGCATTTCGCAGTGATGTGATCCTCAGGACATTTTCTTTCAGCTTTCTTTTTACCAATCTGCTCATTTTTGGGAAGTTTTCCCTTTTGAAATCAAATGTGACTGTGTTGGATTTTCTGGCAAGTGGCCATTAACATGTACGTTTAATTTATTAGCACTATGGTCACTGTTCCAGATTGGTTCAACAATACTTCTTGCACCATGTCCTGAGTGTCACTTAAGAGTAAGTCCAGGCTCACTGTTCCTCTGATTGGTTCCATGACCAACTGTTCTAGGGCACAGTCATTTAGGGTATCTAGAAATCTTGCTTCTTTGCTGTGACTGGAACACCTATGTAGCCAATCTATGTCAAGATAGTTGGATTACTGTAATGCGCTCTATGTGGGGCTGCCCTTGAGGTTGGTCCGGAAGCTGCAGCTGGTGCAAAATGCTGCGGCGAGACTGCTCACTGGGGCAGGGTATTGCCAACATGTCACCCTGCTGCTGAAAGAATTGCACTGGCTGCCCATTTGCTACCGGGCCAAGTTCAAGGTTGTAGTTTTGGTGTACAAAGCACTATACAGCTTGGGACCAGGATACCCGAAAGACCGTCTTACCCCATATATGCCCAGTCGATCACTGCGCTGTGCAGGTGAGGGCCTCCTGCAGATACCATCCTATCAGGAGGTTCGTTCTGTACAATATAGGAAACGGACCTTTAGTGTGGCGGCACCTACCCTGTGGAATTCCCTCTCCTTGAATATTACACAAGCGCCATCTCTGCTATCTTTTCGGCGCCTTTTGAAGACTTTCCTCTTCCAACAAGCCTTTTAAGTTGAGACCTATCCCAGGATTTTTTTAACATTGTTTTGTTTTAATGTATTTTAAGATCTGTTTTTATGATGTTTTAAAGTGTTTTTAGCACTTTGTTTGCCGCCCTGGGCTCCTGCTGGGAGGAAGGGCCGGATACAAATTAATAAGTACTAATAATAAATAAATAAATAATAGTTGAAGTCACCATTTACTACAACATTTCCTAGTTTGGATATTTTCCCGGTTTCATTTCTCATCTCAAATCTCCCTGAGCAATTTGATCAGAGGGACGATAGCATGTCCCCAGTACTAAGTTACTCTTGGGGCGCAGCATCACCACCCACAACAGTTCTGTGGAGAAGGTTCTGTGAGGTTCTAGCTTGCTGGATCCAATGCCCTCTTTCATCTATAGAGTGGCACCACCGCCAATACATCATGCCATTTCGTTCGAATGTAGTTTATAACCAGGGAGAACCGTGTCCCACTGTCTTTCTCCGTTCCACCAGGTTTCCGTTATGCTCACTATATCAGTGCTTCCTCCGAAGATGTTGTGTTTTTCCTGCGGTGGAGGAGGGGAGTCATGGAGGGGTTGTTGCTGCCCGCTTGCCCCACTGGCAGGAAGTTGGTCTTTTGAAGGGTTCCCCAAGTGGGCTGAGCAACCGCACCCTAGATTGACTTCCTGCTAACTCCACTGGAGGTCATTCATGAGTAGGGTTGCCAGGTCTCCGGTTTTCTGCCGGAGTCTCCGGCAAAAGGGGGCCGTCTCCGGCCTCCAGCCATAGTTCCTTTGAAGAGGCTAATCTCCGGCTTTTGAGCGTGCCGCTCAGCCACGCATGCGTGATTGACACACGCATGCGTGAAGGCTGTGGCTGGCTGCCTTCCTGCCCTTTGTAATTGAGGGAGGGACTGGAGAGAGAGAGGAGGAGGAGGAGTTGAGTCGCCGCCACGGCCCCCCCTGTGCAGCAGAGCCTGGCTGCTTCCGCCGGCCGCAGAAGTACAGGTGAGGGGGTGGTGAGTGGAGGCTATAGCCGCATGGCGCCGATGGGCTGGAGCGGCCGCGATGGGGCTGAGGAGTCTGTGCGTGCGGTCGTTCCGAATCTGGTTGGGGGAAGAAGGCCGCTGGTGGAAGGAGCTGGTTTGAGGCTGGGTCGTTTGTAGGCCGTCGCGCAGAGGGAGAGAGAGAGAGAGATTTGTCTTGAGTCTGCTGTATTTAGTGAAGCTTGAGTCTGCTGTATTTAGTGAAGCGGCCGGCCGTCCTTTCCGGAGCAGGGGAACTGGCTGAGGCTGGCAGGCCGCTCACTAAATACAGCAGACTCAAGCTTCACTAAATACAGCAGACTCAAGACAAATCTCTCTCTCCCTCTCTCTCTCTCCCTCTGCGCGACGGCCTACAAACGACCCGGCCACAAACCGGCTCCTTCCACCAGCGGCCTTCTTCCCCCAACCGGATTCGGAACGACCGCACGCACAGACTCCTCAGCCCCATCGCGGCCGCTCCTGCCCATCGGCGCCACGCTGCTCCTTTCTGGAGCAGGGGAACCAGCTGAGGCTGGCAGGCCTGGCAGCCTCAGAGCCAGTTCCCCTGCTATGATAAATGAAGGTAAAAATGAATTGGACATTGTACTGATTTTAACTTAATAAAGATTAACATTTTTTAAAAAATGGATGCTCATTCCCAGGTTCATAAAACATGGGTTTATGAAGTCTCAAATGACTGTTCAAACTGACCTACTGCAACATCTATTCCTGGGTTCAGAATTCTAAGTTTTAAAAAGCTACACTGTAAATTCACAATATTACTACGAAATGACAAGGTGAAGCAAGTGGTGACCAGAGAGGGTGCCTCCTTAGTTGTGACACCCTCTTTATAGATCTTCCTCTCCAGATAAGTTTGCTTGGTAGCCAATATTACATTTTCTTATTTTCCCAGGCCTTTAAATGTATAATATTGTATTTTTTTAATATGATGATGACTGGTTCTTGTATTTTACTTTGTTTTTGTAATGCACTCATCTCTATTCTTAAAATTTGTTCAACCTTGGCAGGCAGAACTTCCATTTGGTAACAGCAAGCTTTTAAACCTCACTGGGCTTCACAAAGCAAAAATCAAAATGGAAAGGTAGAGTCAAGTAGCTTAACCAAATTTAAGAAATGTAGATATTAGGTAATGGCTCCCTGTAAGCCTTTCCCATATTAAAATTCTTCGTAATATTTTAACCAGCAGGTTCCTTGTTGTTTGCTAAAACTGCTCACTAGGCCACTGAGCAGCTTTTACATTTAAGGCCCTGTCAACTAGAAGAGTGTTCATCAGTGCACAGATAAGCCTGAAAAAAATAAATAAAGTGTCTAGCATCCACAAAATGCAAGAAAAAGAGGTAAAAAACCAGAATGCTGAAAAGATATTTATTGTTCTGTACAAAGGTACTATTAAAAATATATTGGAAAAGTATTTGCAAAAAATTTTTTTTGAAAAATAATTGCAAAAGCTAGAAATTATATTACAATGTGTCCCCTGATGAAGGCTTGGTTGCACAAGCTGAAACGCGTTGGGCTTTGAGCTTCTAAGAGCATCTTGTAATATAATTTCTAGCTTTTGCAATTATTTTTCAAAAAAAATTTTTTGCAAATACTTTTCCAATATATTTTTAATAGTACCTTTGTACAGAACAATAAATATCTTTTCAGCATTCTGGTTTTTTACCTCTTTTTCTTACAGATAAGCCTGGCCACAGTAGGAGATGACAGTTTTTTTCATGCCCCTCGAAATCTCTTAATTCCTGTCATTTTTTCTCCCCTCCTACAAAATCTCATTCTTGCAGGGGAAAAGACTTCATGCTGTAACTTGCTTAGCAAGTTCAGTTAATATCCATGGCACTAAGAGAGTATTTGGATTAAAGGACTACAGCATACAGATGTTAGCAGAATTTTCCCACAGACTTAGGCTTTTAAATACCCCTTCCATCTCAGTATCTGTCCAAATTGATTAGGCTGTGGATTGAATCGTGGTATAGAATGAATGAATTTTTTTTGTAGTCTGTGGATCTTAATGCAAGATTCGGAGCTTACACTTCTGGATCTAATGATCTTCTGAAATGCAGATTACAAGTGAGAACACCCACCTGCCTTCTAAACAGCTAAAGGGATTATTGGAGACACCAATATGGGGAGCAGTAACATGGGTGCAGTGTGCAGTCCTGGTGTTGTAACTCTGCTGGATTATTTGTTTGTAGTAACTTAATGCTACTGTAAAATTGGCACATTGATGCCTTTTGTGTAGGCATCTGCCACTCAACAATAGCAATGAGCAACCTATTAATATAGTTGTCCCCTCCCAAGGCTGGAACTGATCTGGAATGTAGTAGGGGCACTTTCTAAGGTGGAGGCCTCCTGGACTATAGTGCTTTCATGGGAGTCTCTTATGGGCTAGCAGATTAAAGCATGTATGTAGCAGCAGACATGGTTTGAATTGTGCCTTTTGTTTGGGATAGTTGGTGCCATAAAACAGCTCTCTCATCCCTACAAACGTTACTTTTAGATAGTGCAGGCAAGAAGGCGTTGTTATGTGCCTTCAAGTCGATTACGACTTATGGCGACCCTATGAATCAGTGACCTCCAAGAGCATCTGTCATGAACCACCCTGTCCAGATCTCGTAAATTCAGGTCTGTGGCTTCCTTTATGGAATCAACCCATCTCTTGTTTGGCCTTCCTCTTTTTCTACTCCCTTCTGTTTTTCCCAGCATTATTGTCTTTTCTAGTGAATCATGTCTTCTCATTACGTGCCCAAAGTATGATAACCTCAGTTTCATCATTTTAGCTTCTAGTGATAGTTCTGGTTTAATTTGTTTAACATGGCTGCAACCATATCTACTCAGAAGTAAGTCCTATTGAGTTCTATGGGGCTTAGTTCCTTAATAAGCATGTTTACAGTTGCTGCCTTCAGGGGCATCCATCTAACATCTCTGCAACACTAAGCTCCTTTCTTCCAATAATGGCCTGGCCTGAGGGCACGTAAACCCTTCTTGCCAGAAGCAAGTAAACTAGATTAAATGTTCCCTAAAGGTGTTGAACTGTGACCTGGGAGACCAGGGTTTGAATCCCCACACAGCCATGAAGCTCACTGGGTGACCTTGGGCCAGTCACTGCCTCTCAGACTCAGAGGAAGGCAATAGTAAACCACCTCTGTCTGAATACTGCTTACCATGAAGACCCTTACCATGAAGACCCTATTTGGGATCAACTTGAAGGCAGTCCATTTCCATTTTGCATCACCCTAAGCTTCTGAGAAAGAGTGACCTTGTCACTTCAGATGGACCTAGGAACACCCTATTTTAGGTAAGATTTCTATTTTAATCTCCAATCAGAGAATTTTTTTTTGAATGGTATGCTCCAAGCAACTGTGGTTGATACAATGTATCATGTTTAATGATGTCACTAGGGCCGGCCCCATGATGTCACTAGGGCCCACCCCATGACATCACTAGGGCCCGCCCCCGTTTTCTCAGGTTTTTGGATGGTTCCGACCTGGCAACCCTATTCATGAGCTCTCTCCAGAGCACATGAGAGCAAGATGGGATTCTTTTCTTTGTCTCTTTACTTCCTCATTCCTTCCTCTCGCCTTCTTGCTCTTTCTTAGCCAGCTATTTCAGCAACCTGATCTCCCCCTCCTTCTTTCCATTTTCCTCTCCATCTGTCAATTTCACCCCCCTTTTTCAAAAGAAAGAGGGGAGGGGGAAGGAAAGAGAGGGGCCAACGTGAGCATGATGGTCCTCTCAGTGGATTCCTCGGAGGAGAGTGAGGGAAGGAAGCTCGCCCGAGGTGGGGGTTCTGCTTCTGCGGTTCAGCATTGGGGCTCTTCTGCCCTCTCTAGCACCACAAAGGTAGCTGGGGGTCTTGTGACATGAGCGGCGGCATCAGGCATTCTGGTAGGCCCAGTGGTAAGCCGGGAAGAGGGGGGAGGGAAAGGCCAAGGGTCCCTACCTCCTGTACCTCATGAGGACATTCTGCTAACACCAGAAGTCTTCAGGGGCTTCAATGGGTGTTTACTCACCCAGCCCCCAGTTCCGGACAGGCTCCCCACCCCACCCCACCGAGGCCTGGCAGTGGAGGCCATGGAGGTTCCCGCCACTGCAACAGGCCAACAGCGTGGGGTGTAGTTGTCCCAGCCCTCCCTGGAGGTGCAGTGGGGAGCACATGGGGCGGCATTGACCTCAGATGACGGTGGCCACCATTTTGATAGAAAGAGAGTGGAAAGGTCAGCTTCCTATTCCTACTCCTTTGGTTCATCCAGGGGTTCAAGGGGGGACTCATTTGCCACAGGTGGTGCCGGTGCCGCTGCAGATTCCACACATGCATCCCCCGGCCTCCCATTTCACAGGATGGTTCCCTTTCTCTGGAGGAAGGCAGCCAGCAGGGACAGGGAAGGGCTTAAGGGCAGGCAGGGCTGGGTGTCCCAGGAAGACATCAGGCCTCGAGAGAGAGAGTTCCCAGGCAATGAGGCAGCGGGGGCAGGAAGACCCCCCCTTCCCTCCCTCGGACAGGGAGGAGGGGGAACTCTCATCTGGAGGGTCAGAGGAGGAGGAAGACTCAGGAGCTCCCAAACTGTTCGCCCCACAGGACCTAAAAGCCGTCCTCAGGAAGGCCTGCAAAACAGTTGCACTCGCTCCTATTGCCTCTAGGAAGGGGGAGCAAGCAACAGAGGCAGGGGACTCTTCTATAGCTGTTCCAAAGCGCAAAACTTACAAGAGAAGTCCTTTGCACCAGGCTTTAAGGAAACCGTTATGTCCGAGTGGAAGAACCCAGGGGTGGCTAGATCCTGTCGAGCTCTCATGAGACGTCCTTAACCATTTGAGAAAGGTTGAATTTCTGGGGGTCCCGCTCATAGATCCGCCAGTAGCTTCTCTGGCGCATGGCTCCACGATGGTCGGGATGGGGAGGACTTCTGAAAGAACCCAGAGGATAGGAAGGCAGAGGCCATGTTGCGCACGGTGCACAAAGCCTTGGTCTTATCCATCAGAACCTCAGCACCGCCATCCTTTATGGCCAGGACCTGCCTGGTATGGGCACAGGCCATTTTGCAGTAGGCGGCCCAACCTGATCCCCATGTACAACCAGGACTGACCGAGCTAGCCACGGCCTCCCCCTTTGTGGCAGGTGGTTCAGGAGATGCCATCCAGCTCTCACCTAGAGCCATTGCAGTGGTCTCCAGGGCCTCGGGAACTGTGGCCACTTCCAAGCAGACCTTCCAAGTCAAGAAAAGTTCTCCCTCCTGACTCACATTGGCTACAAGTCCACACGTGGCTCTTGAGAGGGGACTGTGACGCCCTTCCCTGGCTCTCCCTGTGAGGTTCCTACCTGCACGTGGCTACTGCCTGTCACTAGGCACCACCAGGGACTCCACCAGTCCGGACTGTCCTTTATTTTATTTTTTCTCTCCCCGCTCTAGCACAGATCTCAACAGATCCCCCTGCTAGGCAACCACCAGTCACGTCCTAATACTAGTATTCCCAGAGACTCTGAATACTGGTATTGTTATTCTCTTCACCGCTGCCACCATTTGTTACAGTTCCCCTTCAGCCTTGGTCATTACCTTACCCTCCCTTCTGGTCTGTGAAACCCCAGCCAAGGATCAGGCCTTTGGTAAACCAAATTAAGTATTTATTAAAGATAACAAAGCTAACAAGATTAACAAGATTTCTTCTTAAGGCACATAAGCATATGGTTTTACTCAATACTAATCCGAACTCCACCCCCCTCCTTCTCCACTCTCTCCTGGCAAACCACTCTCTCAAACCCACCAAACAACCCACTCTTTCTCTTCTCTCCCCAGATTCCACTCTCTTTCTTTTATACGTTCAGCCATTTTAAACACTCAGCCAATCATCTAGCATTCTACTGCCCATTCACTCCCCCTCCTCTTTCACTCCACTTACCATGTATCTTCTAAACAACCAACACTTACCATATATACATTAATATAGGAACATCACAGGGACACCTAAGGGGGTTTGGTTTCTCTGACAAGGGAGCTTCAGCCATCATGGCCTTGCACAGAAGCTCCATGCAATGCATGTATGAGTTGACGTGGAGAGCCTTTGTCAGGCGGGCATAGAGGAAAGGCCAGGCCTATTAAAGTACCTAGACAGCCCAGCCCAGGGCTCTGACCCCAGTGGGGACAATGGAGTGATCTGCTAATTCTGACTGTACCTTCTTCTTCAGGACTCTTTCAACTTTTGCCCAGGAGCTCTGCTCCCCTTCTCTCCTTTATCTGGGCTGCTATGCAGAAATATGGGCTTCAGTCAGACACTGGAGTCTGGTTGACCAGCCAGCTCGAATAACCCATCCAAAAGGTCAGCTTCCTGCCAGCAGAATGAGTGAGTAGCTACTCACTCCTCTGCTGCAGAAAAGCAACTTATGGTAAGACCAACATTTACTTCACACAAACACATCCTAAGAGTCTTGTGAATTACGATCTTTTGAAATTGTCAATAGCAAGTGTTGGCAGATCTCCCTAGAACATACACTCACAGAGGACTTAAAAATGGGGATATTTATTGAGCGCACGCATACAGAATCAAAATATACACATTTAACACCCCAATAGGGAATAGTTCAGCAAAAATACATATGTATTAACATCAGTAGAGTTAGCCTGTGACAATATACATTTCTTTGGAGTGAGGGAATTAGCTAAATAATCTTGACCATAACGAAAGTCACCCACACATTCAACATACATGCAGACACGAAGGAGCAAACACAGAAGGCATAGGAGTAGGTGGGGGGTTGAGTTCAGCACAACTGAGGAAGGACACTAGACTGCCCTTTATCATTCAGGGTTTACTTTGGAGAGTTGGCCTCAATCACAGCACTTTACCAGCTTTCCTTTTTATTCCACCAGGAGATGTCTGCAGGATTATGGCTGAAGGGAAACCATCAGAAGCGTTATTGGAAAGAGCTGAAGAGCAGAAGGAGGAATGGAAAGTGTGGAGTAAAGATGGAGCAAAGAGACAACAGGAGAGACACACAGAGAAGCTGGGGGATGAAGCCAGTACTTCTCAGGGAGGTGTAAATAAAATTAAGGGGGGTGCTGATCATCTGAAAGAAATGAGAATGTCTCCTGAGTGCAGTAAAATCTCAACTTGCCAAAAAGCCCTGAATATACATCCAAGACGGCATATGAGAGAAAAAGCATATAAATGCTTAGAACGTGGAAAGAGTTTCAGTTACAGTAGCTCCCTTACAAAACATCAAAGATCTCATTCAGGGGACAAACCTTATGAATGCTTGGAGTGTGGAAAGAGCTTCAGTCAAAGTGGCACTCTTACTACACATCAAAGAACTCATACAGGGGACAGACCTTACGAATGCTTAGATTGTGGAAAGAATTTCAGTCAGAGTGGCCACCTTACCAGACATAAACGAACTCATACAGGGGACAAGCTTTACGAATGCTTAGAGTGTGGAAAGAGCTTCAGTCAGAGTGGCCACCTTACTACACATCAACGAACTCATACAGGGGACAAGCCTTATGAATGCTTTGAGTGTGGAAAGAGCTTTAGTGACAGTAGCTCCCTTACTCGACATCAACGAAGTCATACAGGGGACAAGCCTTATAAATGCTTGGAGTGTGGAAAGAACTTCAGTCAAAGATCCACCCTTACTTTGCATCAAAGAACTCGTACAGGGGAGAAACCTTATAAATGCTTTGAGTGTGGAAAGAGCTTTGCTGACAGTAGCTCCCTTAGGAGACATCAACGAACTCATACAGGGGACAAACCCTATGAATGCTTTGAGTGTGGAATGAGCTTCAGTCAGAGTGGCACCCTTACTAGACATCAAAGAACTCATACAGGGGACAAACCCTATGAATGCTTGGGGTGTGGAATGAGCTTCAGACAGAGTGGCCACCTTACTATACATAAACGAACTCATACAGGGGACAACCCTTATGAATACTTGGAGTGTGGAAAGAGCTTTAGTGACAGTAGCTCCCTTGCTGGACATCGATGAACTCATACAGGGGACAAGCCTTATAAATGCTTGGAGTGTGGAAAGAACTTCAGTCAGAGATCCACCCTTACTTTGCATCAAAGAACTCATACAGGGGACAATCCTTATGAATGCTTGGAGTGTGGACAGAGCTTCAGTAGCAGTGGCAACCTCAGTTCGCATTGAAGAACTCATACAGGGGACAAGCCTTATAAATGCTTAGAATGTAAACAGTTTCTATGACAGTGGCACCCTTACTAAACATCGAAGAACTCACACAGGGGACAAGCCTTGATGTGTGGAAAGAGCTTCAGCTAGAGGGGCACCTTTACTTTGCATCCAAGAACTCATAAAGGGGACAAACCTTATGAATGATTGGAATGTGGAAAGAGTTTCATTCAGAATGGCCATCTTCAGGCACATCAAATGATCTATATAGGGGAACAGCCATATAAATGCTTTGAATGTGGAAAAAGCTTTAAGAAGAGTTGTAGTCTTTCTGTGCATCGAAGGACCCATAAAGCCCTATGAGAAACTCATACAGGGGAGAAGCCTTATAAGTGCTTGCAGTGTGGAAAGAACTTCAGTCAGTATAAGAATCTTCAGACGCATCAAAGGATCCATACAGGGGGAAATAAATAGCCAAATAAACACTTTTCATGTGGAAAAAGCTTTAAGCAGAGTTGTCGTCTTAACATACATGAAAGCATCCATGCACCGGAGAAACCTTATAAACGTGTGGAACGTGGAAAGAGCTTCAGTCATCATCACATCCTTGCTGCACACAAAAAGTAACCACACTGGTGGGGAACTATATAACTGTCCAGAGTGTGCAAAGAGTTTCATTCAGCATGCCTCCTGTTTTCTGCATCAAATAATTCATAGGAAACAGCTTGAATCCCATTTCCATGTATCATTCACCTCAAAGGATACTTAAAGGGGAGAATGTTTTATTGGCAACATGAGTTCTTTGATGAATAGTAACAGAGCTACTGTTCATGACTGAAGCTCTTTCCACACCATAAAAAGCTGAGAGTGTATCAAGAGAGTGTTGGGAGTAAAGCACCAACACAATAGTATAAACAACCTGAAGTCTGGGTGGGGGAAGAGACAGAAAGGCAATCTAGTCTTGCCTCTGCTGATTCCTCTTCCAGAGTTTGATGTTTTTGCAGGCTTTGCTCCTCTTTACTCCCTTCTCTTCCTGTTTTTCTTCTTTAGTTCAAAATTGCTCCCTGAGTGCAAGCCGCATGGCTGTTTCAGCATTGTAATAAACCTTAAGTTTCTTTATTCTTTAAACCACCTGTCTTAACAGACCAGTTATTGCTGCAATATATATCCATCAAACACTCTAACAGAGAGAACAAAATGAACAGTACTAAAGCTCCACATAAAAGTAAAATGCATTTAAAACATGACATAACGGAGAAAGCACCCTTTTCTTCCAGTGTGAGAGCCGCATTGCCTTGTGGGCAACCTTGCAGGGGCTGCATACCAGTGATGGGCGAGGCCAGAGGCAAGAGCGGGGGTGTTAATCTGGTCATTGCTGGGGCTACATATGGCAGTTATGGTAAGAACATGTAGTAGTGAAAGTGTGAGGTGAAGGCTGGAAAGTGACTTGAAAGACTAGGGAAATGTAATTGTTTTCCTGCTTCTTTTTCTTCATTTTCGAAGGGCTGAGGAATGTTTTATTGGCAACTGAGTTATCTGAGGGGAGACGGCGAGAGAATGAGCTAATGCTAATGGTCTCTCCTGTTTCTCTACTCTTGCTTCAGATCTGCAGAAGTTGATTTGTTCAGGCCACTTTGAGGCTGGGAGGAGGGGGAGCTCTGGTTTTATTTTTATTTTTTATTATACAACCACAAGAGTGGCTGTATACTATAGCCAGCATGAATTTTTTTCATTCCACAATGTTAAATTGAAAATACCCCCATACCATTCTGCTGCTTCCCATAAGCACATTTCAAAACAAAACCTTACAAAACTTATAGTCCTGAACTCAGAAACACTTGCTTAACAACCCTGTATGTTTTCATGGTGATACACAAAACAGTCAGAGAGAAAAAAGTGTTCTAAGTGTAAAAAGAGGGGGGGGGAACCCAGATCCCTTTTGGACTTTTTTCTGTCAGAGTTCTCATAATTTGTTGAAATTAATTAAACATCAGCCATGTTCACAGAGTCCCTGTAATCCTATTACTGACATTGCCCCATACTCTGACCTTCATCTTCTGCAGTTTAAAAGTTTAAAAAATGCATGGCTGATTTTTAATTAAAGTACGACATTTAACATTAAAGTCTATTATAGTGTCGTGCATGCTCAGTAAGAACCAACTATCAGTGTTCTAAAAGCCAAAGTCACAGCTGTTTGGCTTGGCTAATTGGGGCCACCCATGCCAGACATTGATTCCACTTTAGACAGTCATGGCTTCCCCCACAGAATCCTAGGAAGTGTAGTTTGTGAAGGCTGCTGAGAGTTGGTAGGAGACTCCTATTCCTCCAACAGAGCTCTAGTGGCCAGGCTGGTTTAACAGTCAGCCCCTCTTCTGGGGATTTTAGGTCTGTGAGGGGATTAGGGCCTCTCCTAGCAACTCTCAGCACCCTTCACAAACTACACTTCCCAGGATTCTTTGGGGCAAGCCATTAAGGTCTAAAGTGAAATAAAGGTCTGGTGTGGACGTAGCTAGTGACAGCTTTGGTTTAAATTTGGGTGGGAGACTACATGTGCCTGCCGTAGAATAAAAAGGTGGGGGAAATGCTGAAAAACAGTGATACTGTTCACAATGTTTCCCTTTTGGAAAGCAAAGGGGCTTTCCCTCTGTCCAGTGCCTGCCCCCCAATCTCCCTCCACTTTCTTACCCCTACCCTTCCTCCCCTTCTCTCCCCCTTCACCCTCCCTGCCCCTCCCCAAGTCAGTTGTACCTCTCCTAAGTATGATTGCACAGGAGTAAATCCCATTGAACTCAATAAGCATGCAAATCATCAATCCATTCTCAGCAAACTTGCACAGGATGCCATTTCTTACCTTCTGGATTAAAAAGCAGAGAAATTCACTAATGGGCAAAAAAAACCCTTGCAGTTTAAGAACGTACCTATAGCCCACAGATATTTCTATTAAACTTTAAACAGCATGGAAATTGGGCAGCTATAGTGAATGCAACAGGGCGGCAGGAGACCTGACCTCCTCTCTGAGATACTGTATGGCCCAGAAATTTGTAAAAATGCAAACACAATTTGGGTTGGTCTTTCACAGTCCAAAAAAATACCTTGGACAACTTATTCCTTGACCAGTAACCAAAGACAAATGAGCATACAAAGTCAAGGTCTAATAAAACGTGATATGTTCTGAAAAATATGCAGAAATAAATAATGGAAAATATGGTCTCATAGCCATATGAATGTACAATAATGACCAATTTCTACTGCACATCCAATTTACTCCCACAAATTGTGATGTAAACTGCTTGCTGTGCTGACAAGATGTACGTGCACTCCCAATGACAACACAGCAATAAATTGCCAAGGTATTCTAATGCAGAAGTATAAAATGCAAACAGAGAACATATCTCAAATAATTTGCCAAACGTGATTCGACTTGAGACAAGTCTTCTTTAATGGCATCTATATGGAAAGTTTCTCTTTGAGTGGGGATTTAGATAAGGCAATACTTAAAAATATATAAAAAAACTTTTATTAACATGAAAGAATGTACCAGTTCATATTAAAAATATACTTAAAATTTAAAAAAGGCTTACCAAGTGAACTACATTGCTGCTGCAGCAAATATCATCTATGGAAAATACTTTACAATCCTTCCATAATGCAGCAAGATACAAGCCTATGTGAACATGACCACTCAGGATTATATTCCAATTCATATTTGGAATTGCTTTTTAATATGTTTTTAAACCTTTAAAAAAAACACAGTATGTTTTAACCTTTTTTAAAGATGTCTTGGAAGCTTTTTAAAAATGTTTTTAAAGATGTTTTGTTTTAATGTATTTTAAAGTCTGTTTTTATGATTTTTAATTTATCAATACTTGGGCGCAGTCATTAACCAAAATGGAGACAGTCAAGAAATGAGAAGAAGGATAGGACTGGGGAGGGCAGCTATGAGACAACTAGAAAAGATCCTCAAATGCAAAGATGTATCACTGAATACTAAAGTCAGGATCATTCAGACCATGGTATTCCCGATCTCTATGTATGGATGTGAAAGTTGGACAGTGAAAAAAGCGGATAAGAGAAAAATCCACTCGTTTGAAATGTGGTGTTGGAGGAGAGCTTTGCGTATACCATGGACTGCGAAAAAGACAAATAATTGGGTGTTAGAACAAATTAAACCAGAACTATCACTAGAAGCTAAAATGATGAAACTGAGGTTATCATACTTTGGATACATAACAAGAAGACATGATTCATTAGAAAAGATGATAATGCTGGGGAAAACAGAAGGGAGTAGATCACAACAGGTTCACAACAGATGCTCTTGGAGGTCGCTGATTCATAGGGTCGCCATAAATCGTAATCGACTTGAAGGCACATAACAACAACAACAACGTGTTTTTAGTGCTTTTGTTTGCCACCCTGGGCTCCTGCTAGGAGGAAGGGCGGGATATAAATCAAATAATAAATAAATAAAATATTCCAATTCAAACAAGAACTTAAAATTTATCTCAATCCATGAAAAGTTTCCTCACCCAAATGTTCTACTTCTTTCTCTTGTTTTTGCTCCCATTCTGCATGTATATGCTTCCTTATTCTAAGTCCATGCTCAGAAATAAGCTGATTTATATATTTATTTTTATGGGGTTTTTTTATGATGACTCAGCATCCAGTGGGAGGATGATGCAATGTTACATTTTCCAAGACTGATGGAATGCTAACACCCCTGCATACGGGCTTCACTCTGACAGTACTTAACATATTTAGAACAATGATATCAATTTACAGAACTTAGCATGTAATGTAATATATATATACAATCTATGAACCATTTTGACAGAGCCAAACTGACTCACAGAGAATAGCTAGGAATAACCATAAATGAATCTATGAACAGGATAGATATAGTTCTACATAAGAGGCATCCAATCTAACTCTTCATTTAAACCATTTGGCATTAAGGTATCTAACTTATATATCCAAAACATTTCCCTCCTTCTTAGCTGTTTGCACAATTCTTTCCCTGAGGTTTTAATTTTTTCTACACACCAAAATTGAAGAGATTTCTCATCATGTTTGAATTCCAAAAAGCGTTTTACTAATGGGACACATACTTTCTTCGTTCTAATACAACTTTTATGTTCACAAATGCATATTTTAATTTTCCTTGTAGTCATACCCACATACAAAAGTGGGCACGGACAACGCACAATATATAGAATCCCTTTAGCATTGCACGTGAATAAATCTTTGATATGATATGCTCTCTGATCTCTGGGGTTAATGAATGATTTGATTTTGTTGCAATTAGAACAAACACTACTGTTGCCTTGCCTGGAGTGCTATGAAGCAACCTTGGTGTTCTCAGTCCCAAATGTACTAACAAGTCCCTTAAATTAGGTGCACATTTGTATGCAAACATGTGATAGTTCTTACAGCGTGAAATATCCTCCAGGAGGTGCCAATGTTTATTGATAGCCTCCTTTATGGATGCTGCATGTGTGTTAAATGTTACCGGTACAATCATCCCGTGCTCTGGAGCAGACCTGTTCTTGGATGTCATATATATATATATATATATATATATATATATATATATATTGTGCTGGTACACAGCAGTGCAAAGTCGTAACAAAAGTGAAAGCAGAGCATGTTTTTGAAGGTGCCAGTGGAGAATCACGGAGGCAGGGGCCTCAGATGCTCCTCTTTGTCCCCCTCCCAGATGAACGTATTCTGGGGTCCACCCACCTTCACTTAAAGTCATAACATTTATTGGACAATTCCAACTTTCTGATCCAGTTTGGTGGTCAGTATAAAAGATGCATTCAAATATTGGGGAATTAGCTGTTCTTTGGGGGGGGGTTGCATTTGGGTCACTTTTTTTCTTACTATTATCTGCTTTGCTCCGTCCCTGCTTTTGCATGCTTTGCCCAAGCTGAAGGCTTCAGGGCCACCCAATCATATGTAGCTATGTCTTTAATATCCTGGGAAACTCAGCTAAAAACACATGTCGTTGGGCTGGAGGGAGTTAGGTGGAAAATACTGTGTTTGCTTTGTCGATGCTATTTTAATCATTCTCTCGGCGTTAACAGTTCATGTTTTTGTTACTTAACTATGAGTTCATATCATTACTCATTAGTTTATGCAAATATATATCACATTGTTTTAAGACGTTTTGTAAGTTACCTTAGGTTGCTGTAGTTTCAAGTATTTCTCAAAGTAAACCAGGACTCTTGCCAACTCGCGATGTGGCAGCCTCTCAGCCAAATCCCCCTTCCCTGCAAAATACCAAGCCTTGTGAGGGGAGATAGGGAGTTGCCAGCCTCTTTCCTGCAGCCTTCTTCCTTGGGAAGGAAAGGGCCGAGAGGTATAGAGGCATCTGAAAATTAGTTTCTAAATTTCAATTAGTTTAAGGCATGCATACACTGTCAAACTCTGGCCCATGCATCAACCTTCATTGGATTCTTGACCCTGGTTCAGTTTACACAGCAGCAACCCAGTCTGCGTCTGTGTTGGAATTGCTATCTAACATGCTTTTAAACCTTTTTTTTTTTTTAAAAAATTAACCTTTTTTTTTTAAAGTCTTCAAAGCTTTTTTTAAAAATGTTTTTAAAGTTGTTTAATGTATTTTATTGGCTGTTTTTATGATGTTTTAAAGTGTTTTCAGTGCTTTTGTTTGCCGCCCTGGGCTCCTGATGGGAGGAAGGGCAGGATATAAATTAAATAATAAATAAACAAACAAACCCAGGAGAACACGGAGAGAGAAAAAACAAATCTATTACCAGAAACCACAAACTCAGAACTGTAACTGAAATGAATACACCAGTTTATTGAAGTACAGTGGTATCAGAGGACATGAAATGATCAACATTCTCAACTGAGACAACAAAAATGTAATGTTACAGCAACACAAATTATCATATTTATTTATTTATTTATTTATTTATTTATTTATTTATTTATTTATTGCACTTGTATACCACCCCATAGCCGAAGCTCTCTGGGCGGTTTACAGCAATCAAAAACATTAAAACAAATATACAATTTAAAACACATATTTTAAAAACAATTTCAAACACAATTTTAAAATTTAAAACAATATAAAAACAATTTAAAACACATGCTAAAATGCCTGGGAGAAGAGGAAAGTCTTGACCTGGTGCTGAAAACATAACAGTGTTGGCGCCAGGCGCACCTTGTCAGAAACATCATTCCATAATTTGGGGGCCACCACTGAGAAGGCCCTCTCCCTTATTGCCACCCTCCAAGCTTCCCTTGGAGTAGGCACCCGGAGGAGGGCCTTTGATCTTGAACATAGTGTACGAGTGGGTTCGTATCAGGAGAGGCGTTCCATCAGGTATTGTGGTCCCAAGCCGTGTAAGGCTTTATAGGTCAAAACCAGCACCTTGAATTGAGCTCGGAAACATACAGGCAGCCAATGCAAGCAGGCCAGAATCGGTTTTATATGTTCAGACCGTCTGGTCCCTGTTACCAATCTGGCTGCTGCATATTGCACAAGCTGCAGTTTCCGAACCGTCTTCAAAGGCAGCCCCACGTAGAGTGCATTGCAGTAATCTAATTTGGAGGTTACCAGAGCATGGACAACTGAAGCCAGGTTATCCCTGTCCAGATAGGGACGTAGTTGGGCCACCCACCGAAGTTGGTAGAAGGCACTGCGTGCCATCAAGGCTACCTGAGCCTCAAGTGACAGAGATGGTTCTAGGAGAACCCCCAAGCTACGAACCTGCTCCTTCAGGGGGAGTGCAACCCCATCCAGAACAGGTTGGACATCCACAACCTGGTCAGAAGAACCACCCACTAGCAGTATCTCAGTCTTGTCTGGATTGAACCTCAGTTTATTAGCCCTCATCCAGTCCATTGTTGCAGCCAGGCACCGGTTCAGCACATTGACAGCCTCACCTGAAGAAGATGAAAAGGAGAAATAGAGCTGCGTGTCATCAGCATACTGGGCGGCAGATTGATGATTTGATAGTGGCAACAAAAAATTGTTTTTTTTGCTGCCCTCACTGCCCCTAAATACAGCTTACATAGGCACTTACCAGTGAGTAATTGCATCTACCAGGAGTTCACCTCCATCTGTACTCAAGCCGTCTCCGATATTGTTTCATCGCTCTCAGCTCTGGGGTATACCATGGAGCCGTATGAGCTCTACACAGGACAGGGCGCTCAGGATCAATCATGTCAACCACCCGGGTCATTTCTGTATTCCACAGTTCAACCAGGGTTTCGACAGGAGCGCCAGCCCTATTAGCCGGAAAACTCCCCATCTGGATCCATTAGTCTCTGGGGGCGGACCAACTTAATAGGTCCCCCACCCTTGCAGAGGGGAAAAGCCACTGTAAGTCAAAGCTTCAGCAATCAGTGATCTGTCCATGACAGAGGGACTGATGTAAGGCCCCCCACATTCAGATCACCATCTCCATGTCCAGTTGCAAAAACCAAGTCTAGAGTATGCTGTGCTACTTGTGTTGGGCCAGTGGCATATTGGGACAGTCCCATGGTTGACATGGAGACCATGAAATCCTGAGCCACCCCGGATAAGGTGGCCTCGGCATGGATGTTGACATCCCCCAGAACCAACAGTCTGGGGGATCTCAACAGTACACCCAAGACCACCTCCGTCAGCTCAGCCAGGGAGTCTGTTGGGCAGCGGGGTGGGCGATACACCAACAGAATCCCCAGTCTGTCCCGTTGACCCAACATAAGGTGCAAACACTCCAGACCAGTAGTCACAGGGACAGGGTGCCTGCAGAGGGAGATGGAGCTCCTATAGACCACAGCAACCCCCCCTCCCTGACCCTCAGGTCTACTCTGATGCTGAACCAGGTATCCTGGCGGGCATAGCTGGAAGAGACTGACTCCCCCCTGCTCACCCACCCAGGTCTCGGTTATACATGCCAGATCGGCTGCCTCATCCACAATTAAATTGTGAATGAGGGAGATCTTATTATGCACCGATCTGGCATTTAGCAGCAGCATCCGGAGGCCTGAGAGCTGGCTGATAGGGCAACCAACAAACCTGCGGGTGTGGGAGGACCGGAACAAGGCACAGCCGTTAACTGCCTGGGCCGCATTGCCCTTACCTGGCAAGCCCTCCTCACAATGCCATATCTCCCTCGACCCATTACTACACTGATTGGGGGCCCCTCAAATCTCCCCACTTGGCTCTGAGTCCTCTCTCCCAGGTACATAACTGAAGACCCAGAAAAAGGCAGACAAAGCAGGAGCCGCCTCAGCCAGCTGGCTTATGTATCCCCTCCAGAGAAGGGACAGGTGGAAAAAATCAGCCACAGCTGGCTGAGTACCTGGGGCCTGGTCCTGCAAGGTGTGGCCCCCGCAGAGCAGAAGTCCAACTGGGAAAGGGCGGTGGTGGTGGTAACCGAGCAGCAGCAGCAAATGGCTCCCTTTCCCTGGATGGTGGTGTCCCCCTTCCTCCTGCTGGCACTGGGTCTCATAGGAAATATCTTACTTTTGTATCATCTGCAAATTTGGTAAGGATTCCCTGCACCTCCTCATCCAAGTCATTAATAAACATGTTGAAGAGCACAGGGCCCAGGTACCCTGCTCATTACCTCCCCCAAGTTTGAGAAGGAACCATTGATAAGCACTCTTTGGGCACGATTCTGTAACCAACTGTGGATCCACCTGAGAGTTGTTCCATCCAGCCCACATTTAGCTAGCTTGCTCATCAGAATATCATGGGGCACTTTGTCAAAAGCTTTGCTGAAGTCAAGATATGCTGTATTATGTCCATAGCATTCCCACATGCGTCAGAACGATCAGATGCTGTGGCACCCCCATTTATTTTAAAGCATGCCATAGTGTAATTGGTTCATTAAATGTAGAAAATCCTTCCCAAAGTCTAATTTACACAATAAAGCCTTTTAAAAACTCTGTTCTACCCATCGAAGGCTTTAAAAGCATCTAGGAAAACAAGCTGCTGAACATTTACAGGAATTATTAATTAAATGTATAAAATTTAGAGCTCTGTGAATGGTATCACCAATGTTCCTCGTAGGAATAACATCAGTTTGATCTGTCACCACATACTGACGTATAAAGAGATTCAACCTTGTGACCATCACCAAAGAGGATCTTAGTGTCTTGGTTTATGAATGCAAATGGGCAGTATGAATCCTATTGAATCCTACCTGGTTTCAATAAAAGCACTATCTTTTACCATTGCCAGGTTCCAGGCAATAGCCTCCTGATGGGGTATAGTTAAAAGTTTGGTGAGCCAAAGGGTTCGTTCAGGCCTAAATGCCTTATTATTATTATTTATTAAATTTAGATCCTACCCTTTCTCCCAGTAGGAGCCCAGGGCGGAAACAAAAACACTAACAATCCTCTAAAACATCATAAAAACAGACTCTAAAATATATTAAAACAAAACATCTTTAAAAACATTAAACCAAAGCATCTTTAAAAACATCTTTTTTAAAAAAGCTTTGAAAACATCTTAAAAAACCATTCTAACACAGATGCAGACTGGGATAAGGGATATAGACTGGGATATAAAAGTCACTTGTGAAGCCGTCTTCTGGTGATTTGCCGTTCTTCAAGTTTTTGATAGCCCACCTCCTACTGAAATGGCCTGAATGCACAGGATTGAGAGTTCTGCGGTCTCCCCTTTTGTCCGTAAAATATCCAGATGACTTATATGGCAAACGTGGCCACCTGAGCTTCCAGAGTCTCTGCCAGCAGTTAGTCTGAGATAGGCATGCTAATGGTTTGAGATCTTGATCTAGGGATAACTTAGGAAAATTCATTTCTTTAACATATAAATTGCTTCAGTACACATAATGCTATGGACAGCTGCAGCCGAGGAATCAGAATATCAGATCATACACAGTACATACGGGGGATGTGCACCAAACATGTTACACTTTAGAACAGTAGATGTCGTACATCACATTACAGTCTTCTTCGCTACAACATGTAATGGACTCAGCTCGCTCTTGTAGTCTGGATCAGCAACAGGCAGAGCAGCGTTCTTCTGACCAGGCTTAAAGCACTGGTAAAAATGTCCTGGCCTGACTGTCTTGTCACCTGTTCCCATCTGTGAATCTCACAGCATATGCTGCTTATGTTCTTTATGTATTCTCTGTATAATGTAATCTGACCTTGTGTCTGTAAGCGATGGTGCTCATCAGGAGCATCTGACGTATACAAATTAGCAAAGAAAGATGCAAATTCAGAATTAATTTGCTTGTGGTCAAAAATAGATACTCTTGAATCATTCCAGGGATTAGAAATTAAATTTCTTGTATTTGGAGAGCATGAGTTAATAATTTAGAACCCCTGTCACCAAATTCATAGTATCACCTTTTCATGTGTGCCATGGCCACATCATCTTTACCTGTCTCTAAGGCTTGTAACTCCATTTGCTTACTGTGTAAGACCTGGCCTATTGTACCATGGCAAAGGCAACGATTTTGGCAGAATCCGGCTCCAAAAGGCCAACTGGCCATTATTAGGTGCACAAGGGGAATATCACGTATACATTTCTAATTTCCCTCACAGAGCTCCAGTTCTCAGAGTTCTCTGGGAAGAGAGACTGACCACTACACCACTGGGGGAATTGTAGCTCTGTGGGAAGGACAGGAGTCTCCTAACAACTCTTAGCAGTACCCTTCACAAGCTTCACTTCCCAGGATTTTGGGGGGAAAGCCGTGACTGTTTAAAGTGGAATAATAGTGGAATAAATGTCTGGTGTGAATGTCGCCCGAGTTTCTTTTACATAGTTCTCAGTCTGGCATCCATCTTGGAAACACTCCCTTAAAGTGTTTAAACTAGTTAAAGTGGAAGTATAGTGGGATTATTGTTTTCATCTTACTGATGTAGCCTAAATACAGTAGATTATAGCTCCCCCATACCAGCTTGCCCATTTCCACAGCCAGGGACAAGAGCACAGCGGAACACGCAGCCATGGAGCCTCCTGTAGCTCACAGATGGGAGTGGCAAAGCCAGCATGGCCTTCAGTAGCTCATCTGGTAGAGCAGAAGAAGGTAGTGTGCAATGCAAGGCATCCTTAGGCTGCCGGTTCAACTCTGGCTCGGAGGAATGCTGGAGGTTCCGGTGGCAAGAGTGGCACAAAGCAAGGGGAGTGTTCTTTTGGGCAGCGTCCATCCAAGAGAGACAACTTGGCCAAAGAAATGTAAAGCTTTGCCAAAGCCTGGGACTGAACTCGAGACCTTTAGCTTTTCAGTCTCCCAGCTGAGCTACTTCGGCTGCTTCAGGAGCAAGCAAGCACAATTCTAACATCTGTGAGCCAAGGTTCAAACAGGCTAAGAAGGGGGCTGTCATCTCCCCACCACACACACTGGTTTGAAACCTGGTTTCAGTCTAATGATGGATGTTTATATTTTAATGTCTGTGTAATTGGTTTTTTATACTTGTAAACCACTTAGGAACCTGTTCTGACATCATGTAGTATATAAATGAATTAAATTATTGCTATTATTACTATTATTATTTCACATCTGGGGCAAACATGGCAACCATGTTGCTACAAAAACTGCACCTTGGCCAGAGCCTCATTCCTGCCCCCTGAGTGAGAGAGATCCATCAGGCATGTGGTTACCCCTTACTGTACCTCTTGAAAAGTTTCATATGAAACCTACAGAACATTTGTGGCATGAGAAGTTACAGGATTTCAGCAGGATGTGCACTGATCGGAAATGAAGCAATCTGACCTCCCCAAAACGCTTGCAGGTGCAAATAGCTTTGAAAGCAGGATCACATATGCACCAACAATGCACAATAAAAAAGACCACCTGTAGGGGCCCCAGCTGCAGTTTCTGGACTATCTTCCAGGTAGTGCCACAATCCTGCCGGCAGGAGCAGAACCATCATCACATCGAGCCTCCAACTCCAGCGTCACCAAGTTGTCTGCGGGAGGATACCATGGCTAATGGCATGAAAGCTACCGAGAGGTCAACTCCCCATATCTGATACAGGTCATAAGTCAGGATGACTATGACGCCAGCACATCCATTGCACTCTTGGTGTGCTGATCCCTGCGATTTCCCCAAATGCAGAAAACTTGAGTGTATCATTTGTGAGTCATGTGTGGCCTGAGAAGGGAGATCCAGCCAAACCGAGTGTTCCCGTCTGCTCGGGCCACCCTTCCCTTTAGACCTTGCTACTACCAGATGATTGGGTTTTCCTGCAAGGCTGCCAATCATCATTCAGCCTTGGGTCTCCCTGAAATCTCTCAAGGTAGTATTGTTTATGGCTTCTAGGCATGGGGGTGTTTAAAATAATTAGAGACCACAACAGTTTTAGGAACAAAATAAAAAGTTTTTCTAAGTGTTCATGAGTAGAGTGATGCGGCGAGGCAGTGGTGCTCAATGCACCTGGTGGCGGTGGTGGCAATGACGTTGCTCAAGACGCCCAGTAGTGGTGGTGGCAATGGTTGTGTTCAAAGCGCCCGGTAGTGGCAGCAGCGATAGCGGCACTTGAAGTGCCCTACAGCAGCAGTGAAGGAGGTGCCTGGGGGGGCAGAAGCAAGCAAGGCACCCAGTGCACTGGCTGTGCTGTCTGGGCCTGGGTCAGTCGGTTGGTTGGTGAGAGGGAGACCTGTGGGAGGGGAGGGGATCTGGGTGGATGGTGACCCATGGGGAAGGAGGGCTGGTGACCCATGGGGGGAGGGGAGGACTGGCAACCCATAGGGAAGGGAGGGCTGGTGACCCATGGGGAGAGAGAGGAGAGGGTTGGTGACCCTTGGGGGGAGGGATGGAGGGGAGCGCTGGTGACCCATGGGGGGAACAGCACTGGTGACCAGTGTGCAGGGGGAGGGAGGAGGAGCACTGGTGACCTGTGGGAGAGGAGCGCTGGTAACAGTAGGCAGGGTTGGCAAGCAAAGCAAGCAGAGGTGGAACCCCTAGTACTAAAATTTTTTTTTTTTTAAGTTTATTAGAATACAGGCATTACAGGGAAAAGCTACTAGCATACAAGCAACTTCCCTGTGGAGCAAAAGAAAGTAGATTAAAACACCATCAACGTTGCCTGAAACTAAACGGTTCCTTACCATACCATTCTCCATAGAACTTTCTGTCTTTCTGCAGCTATCATATATATTCTTAACATACCGAGTTCCACCTTGAACTAAATCTCAATCAGCCAGCTACCTCCAAAAATAATCCCTGCCTACCTGCCCCCTGTCAATCGCAGGCTCTGCCCAGCAGGTTAAAGACATCAGGAAATATTGGAACCCAGGTTACACGCACCAGGAAGTATTTGGAGACTTTAATTCCCAGGTTGCAGGCAAAAGATGCAACATCCTCCAGATCCTCAGTGGAGTTCCCACTTCCCATTTGAGTCGCACAGGGCAGGGCAGGGCAGGTATAGCTAGTTACCTCAAGACAACAGACAGGCAAGAGTTTATATGTTCATGTAATACAAAACAGTCTATAAAAGCAAGGTCCATACAAGCAGTCCATTTCAGCAAAGACGACTTTCTTCAGTGACCAAGGCCACTTCAGTGCCTACCTGAGACATAAAGCTAGATCAGGGATGCGGAAACTCAGACCCAGGTGCCAATTGTCCTCTTTATCTGGCACATGAGAATCTCTCCAGGCCATATCCTTCACTGGCTCTGATTTGCACTTTCCTTGAGTGTTTCTGCATGGCTGGATTGTGTTCCTTAACTCTGATAATGCTTCCTGTTGGCCTAGACTGAGGATAGATGTGAGTCTGTGTAGAAACCAGCTTACTATAAAAAGGTAAAGTTGACATTAATTGCTCTGCCCAGTTCTGCATCTGGCCCTGCCCACCACTGGCATGTCCAGGCTGTCCAGGAAGGAATGTGATCCTTGGGCAGCAGCGTAGTGCCAAATTTAGAACTGCAGGGTCACTTCATTAGTCATCAGGATTGGCCTCAGAGGCCAAATATGATGGGTAGTGTCACCCACCTGTCAATCACATGACATCATTATGGTGTAAAAGGATTGATAGGTGAGATCTCCAACCCACCTATCAAGATCCCTTGCAGGGGTCCCCAAGCCACAACAGCCTACTGGCAATCAGGTGCTTGGAAATCACTGTACATGGGGCTTTGCTAGCCCTGTGCTCGACACTTCCCAAGCACCAAACATAGTGCTAACCAAGTGGTTCCATATGCACTTCCATGGGCGGGGGGGACAAAGAAGCTGGTATTTTACAGGTATTGCTGCGTGCAAGAGAGGTCCCTCTCGCAGCTGATTTGCAAAAAAAGTTTCCCGTGTTTTGCATTAGCAGCTGAGAGAAGGATTTCTTTCTTGCACATGATGCCTGCAAAATACAAGGGTCATTGCTTGACAAGCAATTCTCCTTGTCCAGACTCCCTGCAGCTATTACAGAGGGTGCGTAGGGAGAGAGGGAAAGAGAAGAGGGCTGAGAAGAGTGAGTGGAGAATGAGGTGAGGTGGTGTTTCCTCACAAAGAAGGGGGCAAAGGAAGGAAGCCTGCGGAAAGGAAAAAGGTTGTCTGTAAAATACAAGGGGAATTGCTTGTAAAGCAATTAGAGAAAGACCTCAATGGATGACTGAAGAAACTCTTAAAATGGTTAAAGAGAGAAGGAAAGCAAAAGCAAAAGGAGATAGAAACACAGTCAGAACCCTAAATGCAACAATACAGCGACTAGTATGTAGGGACAAAGAGAACTATTACAATAGCTACTGTATAGAAATAGAAGAGGACAATAAAAGGGGTAGAACAAGATCCCTGTTCCAAAAGATTAGAGAAATGAAAGGGAAATTTAAACCAAGAGTAGGGATGTTGAATAATCAACAGGGGAACACACTGACTGTCCGAGATGAAATAAAAGGAAGATGGAAGCAATACACTGAAGAACTCTACAAAAGAGATGCCCAGATGACAGATTCATTCACGGAGGAACCGTATGATGTAGAACCAGAAATTTTAGAATGTGAGGTGAAAGCTGATCTTAAAATACTTGGAAGAAACAAATCACCAGGAATAGATGGCATAACAATAGAGTTGCTACAAGCTACTGAGACTGAATCTGTCCAAATTTTGACAAAAATTTGTCAACAAATATGGAAAACTAAACAATGTCCCACAGACTGGAAGCGTTCCATATACATCCCAATTCCAAAGAAAGGGGATCCCAGGGAATGCAGTAATTATCCAACTATTGCCTTAATATCCCATGCAAGTACAGTAATGCTCAAGATTCTGCAACAAAGGCTCTTACCATATGTGCAGAAAGAAATGCCAGACATCCAAGGTGGATTTAGAAAGGGAAGAGGCACCAGAGATCACATCGCAAACATACGTTGGAACAGACCAAGGAATTTCAGAAGAAAATCACCCTGTGCTTTATAGATTACAGCAAAGCCTTTGACTGTGTAGATCATGAAAACTATGGAATGCTTTAAAAGAAATAGGGGTCCCACAGCATCTGATTGTCCTGATGCGCAACCTATGCTCTGGACAAGAGGCTACTGTAAGGACAGAATATGGAGAAACTGACTGGCTCCCCATTGGAAAGGGTGTGAGACAGGAGTGTATTTTACCACCCTATTTATTTAATCTATACACAGAACATATCATACGGAAAGCAGGATTGGGCCAAGATGAAGGAGGTGTGAAAATTGGAGGGAGAAATATCAATAATTTAAGATATGCAGATGATACCATACTACTAGCAGAAACCAGTAATGATTTGAAACAAATGCTGATGAAAGTTAAAGAGAAAAGCACAAAAGCAGGACTATAGCTGAATGTCAAAAATACTAAAGTAATGATAACAGAAGATTTATGTAACTTTACAGTTGACACTGAGGACACTGAACTTGTCAAGGATTATCAATACCTCGGCACAGTCATTAACCAAAATGGAGACAATAGTCAAGAAATGAGAAGAAGGCTAGGATTGGGGAGGGCAGCTGTGAGAGAACTAGAAAAGCTCCTCAAATGCAAAGATGTATCACTGAACACTAAAGTCAGGATCATTCAGACCATGGTATTCCCGATCTCTATGTATAGATGTGAAAGTTGGACAGTGAAGAAAGCAGGTAAGAGAAAAATCAACTCATTTGAAATGTGGTGTTGGAGGAGAGCTTTGTGCATACCATGGACTGAGAAAAAGACAAATAATTGTTAGAACCCATTAAACCAGAACTGCAGTAGAAGCTAAAATGATGAAACTGAGATTATCATACTTTGGACACATCATGAGAAGACATGATTCACTAGAAAAGACCACAATGCTGGGAAAGACAGAAGGGAGTAGAAAAAGAGGAAGGCCAAACAAGAGATGGATTGATTCCATAAAGGAAGCCACAGATGTGAACTTACAAGATCTGAACAGGGTGGTTCATGACAGATGCTCTTGGAGGTCGCTGATTCATAGGGTCACCATAAGTCGCAGTCGACTTGGAGGCACGTAACAACAACTGTGAGAAAGTGCGAGGGAAGAGAGCCTCACAGAGGATGGAGTAAGACAGAAATAGCAACGGACGAAGTGGGCAAAGAGCGAGGCTGCCTGTATTTTATAAGGGGAAGAAACCTGCTTTTGGTAGATCAGCTGTGAGAAGGAATTCTCTTGCGTGCAAGTGATGTCTGTAAAATACCTCCACTCTTCTTAGCCCTTTGCTTCCCCCATCCACTTTCTCACAATCTGCAGAAAACACCATCAAGGAAGACAAAAAAATACTTTACAAGCAACACACCTTGTATTTTACAAGCAGCCTTCCTTCCTTTGTCCTCCTTCCCTGAGAGCAAATGCTGCACTGCCTCACTCTTAGCCCTATGCTCCCCACCCCCCAGTGTGGCTCTCTTCACCCATCCTCCACTTTGGCAGCTATTAGTTTTTATGGGACCGTTTGAAAGCCCTTCTTTTTAGCTCTCTGCAACACAGGATGAAAACTATGCTTAGGATGAAGCAAATCAGAAGCTTCCATTTAGGCTGAAGAATATCAAATAAGATCCCCCACTCCCCACGCAGCTAAAACTTCTAGATAGTCCTTTTCTCCCTTGAGTGGGTTCTTTCATGGGATGTAAGACTGCCCTTCTGACTGAATCTCCTCCCACAATCAGAACACTCATATGGCTTCTCTCCTGTGTGGATTCGCACATGGGTCATGAGGTTTCCCTTCTGGCGGAAGCGTTTCCCACAGTACAAGCATGGATATGGATTCTCATCAGTATGGATCCTCTCATGTATTACAAGGTTTGACTTCTGAGAAAAATTCCTCCCACAGTGTGAGCACTTGTACGGGTCTTCCTCTGTGTGGATTCTCTTATGTGCAATGAGATCACATTTTCGACTGAAGCATCTCTCACAATCCGAACACTTAAAAGGTCGCTCTCCCATGTGGGTCTTCTCATGGATAATAAGATTGCATCTCTGAGAGAAACCTTTTCCACAGTCCAAGCACTTGAAAGGTTTCTCTCCCGTGTGGATTCTCATGTGTTTCCTAAAAACTGAGCTGCGAGTGAAGACTTTCTCACAATGTGGGCATCTGTATACATTCTCCCCTGTGTGAATTCTCCCGTGTGCTGTAAGGCTCGAGCTATGATAGAAGGTCTGTCCACAGTCTGTGCATGCATATGGTTTGTCTCCTGAGTGGATTTTCTCATGTGCTCTAAGATTTGAGCTGTGGGTGAAGCTTCTCCCACAGTCAGAGCACTCGTACGGTTTCTCTCCTGTGTGGGTTCTTTCATGTACTAGAAGGTTGGTGCTTCGGCTGAAAGTTTTCCCACACTCTGAGCACTTATACTTTGACTCTCCTGTATGCATTCTTTTGGTGTTTATGGTTTCAGCTCTGTTGGAAGCTGCCTTTGACATCAGTACATGGTTTTACAGCATTATAATCATGATCTGTAGCTTCTTCCCCATCCAAATCATCTGAACAGGAAGCAGCTTCATCCATACTTTTCACTAGATCATTTCTTCTCTTGTGCTCTGGTCCCTGCTGATCCCCTGGCCTTGTTCCCTCCCTAAAATACTGCAAAGGGTTGCTTCTTCCCAGTAATGGGACATTCAGTTCCACTTGCTCCACACCTTCCTCCTGAAGGTTCTCCCTCTTATTCTCGTGCACCTACCCATCACCTGCAGAACAAAAAGGAGAATCACAGTATGAGTCACATCCTACTCTGGATGCCTATTTATTACAAAAAATATTACTCCACACATTGGTCCAAAGATTTTTAGAATGGCTCATCATGGTCTAAAAGCACCAAATGTAGCAGCGACATAGAAGATGAAAAGCTGGAATCCATGAAGTCTAAAAATCCTGAGCAAATAAAAAAGAGTTTGCCCAATTCCAGAAAGACAACAAGCTTGGCATCAGGTCAGCAAAGAGACCATCCCATAAGGCAGGGTGAGGAACTTCAGGCCCAGAGGCCAAATGAACCCTCCATGCCCTTCTATTTGGCCCTTGGGACCCTTCCCATGCCACATTCTGTCTCAAGTACATTAGCCTCGCTGAAATGTGTCTTTCAACTGTGATAATGCCTCTTGCTTGCCCAGAAGGGAGGGAGGGAGGGGGAGAGAGAGAGAGAGAGAGAGAGAGAGAGAACCCTCTGCCTTTTGCATGGCTGGAATGTAATCTACTACACAAAGGTAAGATTCACATCCATTGCTCTGTGCACTTTTGCATCTGCCCCTGGACCCCACTGGTATCCAGCCCTTGGAAAGTTGCCCACAAGTGAATGTGGCCCTTGGGCTGAAAAGGGATCTTCCAACTCTGCCATAAGGGATGCCACCACCAAGAAAGCCCTATCCCCAGTCATGTTCCACCTCGCTTCCTAAGGCAGGGGCCTGAGAGAAGAATCTCTTTGGCCAATTTAAATATTTATTTATATCAACATTTATGCGCCACCCCCAATTCCCAGAGGGCTGCCTACAATAAACAAGTTAAAATACAATCCAAACAAGAATGCAAATGCAGCATAACATGAAGCAACAGGGAACAAACTTGGCTGAAAACAGCAGGATTCTCAAGCTGCATAAGCAGACCTCAGAAACGTCAACGCTCCAAACCCTGCAGTCCCTTAAGGACTTCCCAGCTTTTAAAAAAGTCTTCACCTGATCCTAACTTAGGGAGCAATCCTACACAACTGAGTGGGTCTGACTGTTCCCAATTCTCTCAGAGGCCTACTGGGGTAACTGGTTCAGGTAGATTTTGTTGGTGGGGCTCTTGTGGATCCAGGGTGTGGACAACGCATTGTTGTAGGAGGGAGTGGTTCCAGCTGCCCTGAAAGAGGCAGTGATCTGACCGCTCCTGAAAACGCCCGCCCTGGACCCATTGGTTTGTGACAACTACTGCACGGTCGCAAATACCTCCTTTTTAGGGAAGGTGATTGAAAGGGTTGTGGTACAGCAATTGCAAGTACTCTTGGATTTCTTAAAATTTTATTAAAGAACAACTCTTTAACCTTTACATATGCCAACTTTCCAATTAAAACATTACAAACATAAATTACATTAAGTTGTACTAACCCAACGTCTAGTATATTTTAATTTTAACCCCTCCCGCCCTTCAAAGAACATACTAACCCCTTTCTCCCTCCCACCCTAAGTCCCCTGAGAAAAACAGAACTGTTTGCATAGTTAATCATACCGATAAAAGGGAAAGTTCTTTAACTTAACCCTATATATCTTGCTGCAACTGACAAATGTCCTTGTAAATCACTCCAAAGCGTATGTAATAAATTTCCACCATGTAGAATTGAAATTGTCTTTTCCAATCTCAAGAGAGATGAAGTAAATGGGTAATTTTCTCTAATAAATCAATGTCCCATACATTTTTATCCATGCCAATATATTCAAATCTTTTAATTCTTTCCATCTTTGTATCATCGTTTGACATGCTGCCAGAAGCAATAGAGATATCAATTCTTTAAATTTAATATTCGCATTCTGATCTTCAAATAAGGATAATAAAAATAACTCAGCAGAACATACAATCTTTCCCCCTGTGATTTTGAGAAGTTCTCTGTGAACTTCCCCCCCAAAAATCTGAATTCGGGGGCAGGTCCACCAGAGATGAAAATATGTACCTTTTCCCTGACACCCTGTCCAACAGGCAGGATTCATTAGAGATGTGATTCGGACAATTTGAACTGGAGTTCTGTGCCACCTATGATAGATTTTTAAGCTCATTTCTTTCAGATTGGCTGAAACCAACTTAAATGGTTTCAACATCCAGAGTGCCTTCCACTTTTTATCTTCTATTTTTATATTATCCTCCCATATTTGTTTGGGGAAAAGAGGAGGTCCTGTTTGGGTGTCTATTAAAATTTTATAAAAAGGTTTTACTATCCCTTTCCCTGTCGATCCCCGATTCAGAACAACCAGTTCAAACTGCACAAGTGACCTTGTAGCATCCCGAAGAAAATGTGCCATTTGTATTTCCTATAACCAATTTAAATTCCATTCCGGAATATCAATTTTCAGTTGTTGTATTGTTACTGGAGTATCTTGCATAAAAAGATCTTTTATTCTATAATATCCACTTGTTTCTCATTGCTTAATTCTATTATGTGCAAGTACTCTAGGATGAAACAGATCATCTTGACCCATTCCAATCTGGGTTCAGGCCTGGTTATGGGATTGAATCGGCCTTGATCACCCTCATGGATGACCTTTATCGGGAGAAGGACAGGGGGAGTGCGACCCTGTTATTCTTACTTGATCTCTTGGTGGCTTTTGATACCATTGACCATGTTATCCTTCTGGGCCGACTTAATGAGATGGGTATTGGAGGCACTGTTTTACAGTGGTTCCAATCCTAACTCCAGGATCATTTTCAGAGAATAGCATTGGGCAATTGTCTTTTAGCCCCCTGGCAGTTGTGCTGTGGGGTGCCGCAGGGTACCATCTTGTCCCCGATGCTGTTTAACATCTATATGAAGCCCTTAGGAGCGGTGATCAGGAGATTTGGAGTGAGGTGTCAGCGGTATGCTGATGATACCCAGCTCTGTTTCTTTGTAACATCTGAATTGGGAGAGACTGTGCAAGCCCTGGACAGGTGCCTGGATTCAGTGATGGGCAGGATGAGGGCCAATAAACTGAGTCTGAATCCTAGCAAGACAGAGGCGCTGTGGGTTGGTGGTTTCCGAGTTCAGATAATTGGTCAGTTGCCTGCTTTGGATGGGGTCACATTCCCTCTGAAAGAGCAGGTCCGTAGTCTGGGGGTGCTCCTGGATCCATCTTTGTCGCTAGAGGTATAGGTGACGTCAGTGGCTAGGATTGCCTTTTCCCAGCTTCGGCTGGTAAGACAGCTGCAGCCTTTTCTGGACCAGGACAGCCTGGCCACTGTTGTCCATGCACTGGTAACCTCCAGGCTGGATTCCTGTAATGCACTCTATGTGGGGCTGCCCTTGAGGTTGGTCAGGAAGCTGCAGCTGGTGCAAAAGCGGCGGTGTAACTGCTGACTGGGGCAGGATATAGCCAACATGTCACTCCGCTGCTGAAAGAACTGCACTGGCTGCCAATTAGCTACCAGGCCAAGTTCAAGGTTCTGGTTTTGGTGTACAAAGCCCTATGCAGCTTGGGACCAGGATACCTGAAAGATCATCTTACCCCTTATATACCCAATTGATCGCTATGCTCTGCAGGTGAGAGCCTCCTGCAGATATCATCTTATCAGGAGGTCCATTCTGCACAACATAGGAAGGGGTCCTTTAGTATTGTGGCACCTACCCATTGGAATTCCCTCCCCTTAAATATTAGACAGGCAGTCTCTGTATTGCTCTGTATTGCCTACTGAAGACCTTCCTCTTTCAACAAGCCTTTTAATTAGAAATCTTATCCAAGAATGTGTCTGTATTGGAATTGCTTTTTAAGATGTTTTTAAAGCTTTCTTTTTTTAAAGATATTTTAAAAGATGTTTTGTTTTAACATTTTAAAGATGTTTTGTTTTAACATTTTAAAGATGTTTTGTTTTAATATATTTTGAAGTCTGTTTTTATGATGTTTCCAAGTGTTTTTAATGTTTTCGTTTGCCGCCCTAGTCGCCTGCTGGGAGGAAGGGCAGGATATAAACAAACAAACTTAGGGAAGGAGGCTGAGGGCTGAAGGAGGCTGCAGCCACCTTTCTTTGCTGGTGCCATGGGATGCCAGCTGGCGGAAACCACCCTAGAAGTAGAGGATAGCATGGTGAGGCTCTGTCACTCACTGAATCACCCTCCAGCTGAGTAGCTGCTGCATACTGAGACAGTAGTGATGCCTCTCCCTTTCTCTGTCCCAGTATGTAGCAGCAACTCAGCTGAAATGGTGCAGTTCTTCCCTAGTGTGCGGCCTGCTCCTTAGAGCAGCAGAAGACATCTCCATCACGGCTGTTCTTCTGCTGGCAGTGATCCGCAGGGGGTGGGGCCAGAAAGGGGGCATGTCCAAGGTAGGGAAGGGAGAGAAATTTGATTCAGTTCACATTTGAAGCTGAATCCATCCAATTGAAAAGCACCAAAACACAACCATCCTTCAAAATTTGCACTTAAGCTGAATTTTGCAATGCACTTCGCCAACCAACCAATGTTTGCAAAAATGCATACGTTAGGGGAAAGTGTGCATAAATATTAGCATATTAATGAAAACAACATTAAAAATGTATCATATTAGGAGAAAGTGATTGCCAAAATGTGTTCATTTAAATGCAAATTGCTGTAGAAATGTGGGGAACTGAATTTAAGACTGGACAAACTGAGGGAACTCAAATTGACAGTTCCTTCCATCCTTGACTAGGGGAGGTCTTGGATCCACAGGATCAGAAGCTTCCTCATTCCACTAAAAGGGCAAAAAACTATACATGCCCCAGAGCTGACACAGTAGCACTCTGGGCTCCTTCTGGGAGGAAGGGCAAGATATAAATTTAATAAATAAATAAATGGTTATTTTCCCTTCCATTGGTGTCAACGGGGAACAGAAACATCCACCCACCTACACTTTCTTCCTGGACTAGAGCAAATAATCTTGCTCCTTGACCTCAACAAGAAGTGAATTAGTAGGGATAGGGAAAACATTAAATTCAGTTCGCAGTGAAAGGCAATTTTGGTTTCTCTCAGCTTCTTGTTCTTCCGGTCTTAAGTTCAGTTCCCCATGTTTCCACATCAGTTTGAGAATTTCTTTATATATTAAAAGTCCTCATGAAATTCCAGAGCATTTTAATGCAAATTTCTCCTAATAGACACATTTTTGCAAAGCAATTTTCCTTTCTATAATGTGTTCTTGTATGCTGTTTCCCCAAATATACACATGCTTATGCACATGTTACCCTAGTATATGTGTTTTTGTGTACATTACTTGGCTAGAAAACTGCACTGAGGAATTTGGTGAAGTGTGAATTTCAAAGGATGACTGTGTTTGAGTAGGTTTATTGTTTTGGGAAGTGCAAATTTGGTCGGTTTGCCTTTAAATGCAAACTAAATCGAATTTCTCCCCCCGTCACTAACCATTTTGCAAGCTTTTCCAAAACTTTATTTTGGGGGTGGGGTGGCATGGGGAGGGTGCTGCTGTCTTTTTAAAGTTGCTGTTCAGTAGCTCCTAGTTTTTTCTTACTGGTTTCAGGAAATTTTTTTGCACAGTGTTTACATTTCTTTCTGTTAATAATTCATTTACCCCACACTTTTCAGGGCATTTCCTACCCACAAAAAGGCCATTAAAAAAAGAAAGTGAATTTGTTGCACCAGAGTTCTTTGATCTACTAATTGCACAAACATAAATATCCAGGATGCCCTTCAGCAATACACTGACAGTCTGTAAGCAACCTGTTTTATGTTTATTGACAGATTGACTGTATGATGTTATTGTGTTTTATGGATATTGTTTCCTGCTTTGGGATTCTTTTTTATAATAAAAAGCAGGTAACAATTTTTGTTATCAATAATAATAATAATAAAGTATGGGGTGTATCCAAAGTAGCAGGAAGTCTCTCCATCAGTGCAAGGATTTCTTCTGGTGCAACCAAACGTTCTCCCTTTCTCCTCCACCCCCCCAAAAAATCTAATTGGTGGGTTCCCCCAACCCTCCCGCATGGCAGGAGAAGGAGGGGGAAGAAGTCCTCTTGTGCTAGCGGTAATCTTTGCGCTAGTACAATTATTTTATTTTGTTGAATCCTGCCCAATGTCACGTTTAATTTCCTTTGTAAGTCGCCTTCAAAACACTGGCAGAAAGGCGGGATAGAAGACAACAATAACTGATAGAAATAATAAAAATAGTAGTAGTCGTTTAATAATAACAACAACAACAACAACAGTGGCATCTCCCAAAGGCACAATGAAATGATGATAGCATCTCCCAAAGACGAAAAAAGGGACAATGGTTTACCAGGGTCAAACACCAGAAAACGGAGTCAGACGGAGCAGCGTCTGCACGCACCGGATTCTCCTTCGTGGTCAGTATCCCTCCGTCCTTCTCTTGCAACCCGCTCGCCGGCTGCTGCTGTTTATAACCTGGCATTTGCTAGGATTCCCTTTTAAACCTCCTCGTTGCAGCCTCAGCAGTGCAGCCAAGGGTTGCTGCGTAGACCGTGTCCTCTTAATGCTGGGGAAGGAAAAGAGCCCTTCTAAAAGGTGTCTGGTAAGGAAGCGGGCTCCCTATTCATCTCCCCCCCCTTTAGGCCTTTCTAGGAATCGGAAGGGTACTCCTTGGATTTAACCGTTTCATGGATGAACACTCAGCCGCTTTTCTGCGGTTACTTCCAGTCAGAGCGCCAGTTTGTGGGGCGTTCTGAGTCCTGATTTGTTTGCGGGGAGACTAGGCCGTATCAGCTATTTCCTGAGCATTCTTCTGCTTTGTTTGTGGGGAGGTTAGGCGAAGTTGCATCGAGCAACTGTTACCCTATCCTTTCTAGGGCATTTTCCCCATTCATTTTCCTTACCGCAAAGGGGCACTTCCAGTCTGTCACTGTTTCTGGGTGGATTCAATGACATACCAGTAAATTCACATCGTGCAATTAAAGCTGATTTTGAGCTGTTATGCAACAAATCTACTTCCCAAAAAGTTTTGTGTGAGTGTGTGTGATAAGGAAAGTGAAGGGGAAAGCGCAGGATAAAACACTGGCTTTGAAGGAACATTGTCTAACCTCCCTGTAACACATCACTGTGAATGCTCATTAAATAGCCAACAGCATATCGTCTCCCTGCAAACCAATCAGGATGAATGGTTAATAATCAGTTTGTCTGGATGCTTCCCAAAAATCCTGTTTGTGCAACCTGAACTTGCTGATATGTGACTGAATCCCACCCCAAAACAGCGGCAGTCTGGAAGCACCCTAAGTGGAAAAGGAGGAAACTTGTGCCTGGGAGGACTTCCAGGCTGTCAGGACCATAGCTCAGTGGCAGAACTGAACTGGAGCAGTGGGTAGCAACAGACAAAAGACAACCTATTCTTTCCCCTGCTGATTCCTCCTCTAAAGTGTTGTTTTTGCAGGCTTTCCTTTGCCCCTTCCTCCTTTCTCTTCCGGTCCTCTCAGTCAGTTAGTAATGGCTCCCCGTGTACAAGCCGCATGTAGTAATAAGCCTTAAGTTTCTTAATTCTTTCAACTACCAGTCTTAGCAAACCAGTTATTTCTGCGCTCCAATTCAATTCAATTCAATCAATGGCGATCACTCGTGACCGAGTAAGATTGTCTTCCAAAATAAAGTCTTTAACAGTGGGTCCATAAGTGACTATGGAGGCCAGTCCTAGATCCACACAGCCTCCCACAGTGAGGACATAGGTTTCCAGATGGAAGACGGTTGCGATGAGGATTTGTTTCACATGCCTTAGGCAGACTATGTTTAGGGCACCTTTTCTAGCCCCCTCCCCATACGGGATGAGCAGAGTGGATCCTGAATAGGACTACTCAGTTGTGGATATAGCTGCTGAACTACTCAGCTGCCTCGGTCCTTGAGCCAGGATGACTGAGTCTGTATCCACCACCCATATGCTGGTCCGTGACTGGGGGCTTCCAGATTTCACAGTCCAGCCCCCGACACCATTTGCCAATCACCATGGGACTTTTGGTTTGGTATGGAAGACACCTGTGGGTGAATTTGTTTTATGTGGGGAGATTGGCGCACAACGATCAACACACAATCTTGACAGAAAAAGGCTTTAATCCAATGGCATGGATACCACAATGATTGGAAGTCTTTTATCTGCTGCAGCGTTCACCCACCTTCACAGCCATTGTAACATACACATTGTTATCCTCCGCCTGTTCTGCCACTGAGGACATTCTTGGATCGTTCTTTGTCTGGTTCCTCTCCCTTGACCTTACCGCCATGGGTGACCCTGCTGGGAGCACATGACTCCCGACGGCATCGCTCACAGGGTGCATTGGAACACGCAAGCCCACTCACCTCTATTTATTTATTTATTTATTTATTTATTTATTTATTTAATTTAATTTAATTTATATACCGCCCGAAGCCCAAAGGCTCTCTGGGCGGTGTACATAAAAGGTAAAAGCAAGGACAATATATAAATACAATAAATACCATAACTCAAAAAACAAAAACACACAAACAATACGAGAACCAAACAACATCCAGAATATAACATAGTAATAAAATACTGTAAAAATACACTTTAAAATGCCTGGGAGTATAAAAAAGTTTTCACCTGGCGCCGAAAAGATAGCAGCGTCGGTGCCAGGCGCACCTCATTGGGGAGACCATTCCACAGTTCGGGACCCACAACCGAAAAGGCCCTATTTCTAGTCACCATCCTCCGAGCTTCTTGATGGGATGGTATTCGGAGGAGGGCCTTAGATGTTGAGCGCAGTGTATGGGTAGTTTCATATTGGGAGAGGCGCTCCACCAGGTATTGCGGTCCCATGCCGTATAAGGCTTTATAGGTCAAAACCAGCACTTTGAATTTAGCCCGGAAACAAATAGGAAGCCAGTGCAGACGGGCCAAAACAGGTGTTATATGAGCGGACCTTCTGGTCCGCATCAACAATCTGGCCGCTGCATTCTGGACTAACTGTAGTTTCCGAACTATCTTCAAGGGCAGCCCAACGTAGAGCGCATTGCAGTAGTCCAATCTACAAGGTGACGATCCAACGAGTGGGTCCGCTCCAATATATATCTACCAAATACTCTAATGCTGCTTTGCACACAGAAGGTCCCAGATTCAATCCCCGGCATCTCCTGGTAGGGCTGGGAAGGTACCCCAGCTGGAGTCCTGAAAAGACAACATTGATCTAGATTGAGCAAAGCTCTGACTCAGTATAAGGCAGCTTCCTATGTTCCTATGATGTTTTGCAGGTAGGAGCAAGTTGGTGCTCTTGCAAAAACAAAACAATAGCCCCACCAAAAAAAACCCTGAACATTTTGCATTAAGGGAAAGTGATGAGAAAACTAAGGATAACCATTGCTTGATGCCACGCTGTATAACCTCACTGCAGACAAATCAGAATGAATATAACAGTCGACGCCATAAAAGCTCCCTGAAAACTTTGCACAAGCAAATCAGGATGAATGCTCAATAAGCAAGTTGTATGGAAGTGAACCAGATTGGACTGAATGGGCCTGGGGGCTTGCCTTGAGAGAAGCAGAATTCTTACAGGGCAAGGGCCATCTGGGTAGGAAAACGCATGGCACATGCAAATTACCTGTGTGATGATCATAATTGCATACACACACACACAGCCCAGGCACCTCCAAACACACACACACACCAGGCACTCCCAAACACATACAGGGACTCATGCACACAAACGCACACAGGCACTGACAAACTGCTCCCCTCCCCCAGAACTCACTAACCACTCCCCTCCCTCAGGCATTCACAAACCTTACTGGCCTCCCACCTGTCTAGGCTGCCACTGCTGCCACCACCACCGAGAGATGTAAAATTTCTGGAAATTTTGAAGCCATGGAAAGAACTCTGTGTTTTTTTCAGGAAAAAATGGAAAATTTTGGAAAAAATCCAATATTAGCACTTTTTACAGATTGAATGTCACTTTGTTACTTCAGGAACATAAAGTGTAATTATGTACAAGTTGGTACGGCATAAAATTATCACATTTGGTATATTACAAGTACACTTTATTCAAAGAATTATTACAAACTAAATTTACTTTTTAAAATTTTTACTTTTTTTGTTAGAAATGGAGCTACAAGCTCCAGAACTGTAAGTAATCTCTTTCGTTTTGCCAGTTTATGAAGAGTAGGCAAAAAACAATTTTAAAAAAACAGACATGAAAGTTAAAGAGGAAAGCACAAAAGCAGGACTACCGCTGAATGTCAAGAAGACTAAAGTAATGACAACAGAAGATTTATGCAACTTTAAAGTTGACAACGAGGACATTGAACTTGTCAAGGATAATCAATACCTCGGCACAGTCATTAACCAAAATGGAGACAATAGTCAAGAAACGAGAAGAAGGCTAGGACTGGGGAGGGCAGCTATGAGAGAACTAGAAAAGGTCCTCACATGCAAAGATATATCACTGAACACTAAAGTCACGATCATTCAGACATGGTGTTCCCGATCTCTGTGTATGGATGTGAAAGGTAGACAGGGAAGTGGATAAGAGAAAAATCAACTCATTTGAAATGTGGTGTTGGAGGAGAGATTTGCGCATACCATGGACTGCGAAAAAGACAAATAACTGGGTGTTAGAACAAATTAAACCAGAACTATCACTAGAAGCTAAAATGATGAAATTGAGTTTATCATACTTTGGACACGTAATGAGAAGACATGATTCACTAGAAAAGACAATCCTGGGAAAAATGGGAGTGGAAAAACAGAAGGGAGTAGAAAAAAAGGAAGCCCAAACAAGAGATGGATTGATTCAATAAAGGAAGCCACAGACCTGAACTTGCAAGATCTGAAGAGGGTGGTTTATAACAGATGCTCTTGGAGGTCACTGATTCATAGGGTCACCATAAGTCGTAATCGACTTGAAGGCACATAACAAACTTTCTTCTATCTGTCCTCAATCTTCCAACATTTAGCATCACTGGATGACCAGTATGCTTCTGGATACCAGTGCTGGAAACTGGAGGAGGGAAGAGTGTTGTTGCACTCAAGTCCTGCTTGCAAGCTTCCCATAGGCATCTGCTTGGCCACTGTGAGTTCAGGATACTCAACTAGATGCCTGTGTCACATCATGCCTAATTTTATACATCTTCAACATGCCCCTCAAAAAAGCTCCAAGTGTTGTAACATTTCCTCAGAAAAGCGTTGTTCCACCCCTTAATCACTTTGGTTGCCCTTTTCTGAACCTTTTCCAGCTCTCCGATATCCTTTTTGAGGTAAGGTGACCAGAACTGTAGACATTATTCCAAAAGCAGTCGCAGCATAGATTTGTACAACAGCATTATGATATTGACAGTTTTATTTTCAATACCGTTCCTAACAATCCCATTAAATTTGCCATTTTCACAGCTGCTGCACACTGGGTTGACATCTTTATCAGGCTATCCGCTACAACCCCAAGGTCTCGTTCTTGGTCAGTCACCCCCAGTCGAGACCCCATGAGCGCATATGCGAAATTAAGGGTTTTTGCTCCAATATGCAAAACTTTACACTTATTTACATTGTCACTGCCAATTCAAACCCACTTATTGTATATGTGAAATTACGATTTTTTTACCTGGACAAGCATCACTTTACACTGACTTTGATTTAACCAATCCTCACACTGCTTGGTCTGGTGTGCTGACATAAAAAACATAATTATAATTATTTTACAATATAAATAGAGAGAGTGATATACACAGATGAGCTTCAAAGATACACACACACACACAACAATTCAAATAACGCTAAACACTCTGTTTCTACATTCATATTTGGGGGTTGGGGAATTCTTGTACACAGTTTCTTCAAGAGGAAATAAATAAAAGGCCACCATATTATTGCAAAATTTTCAAAAGAGATACAACTTCAGCTAAGGCCTGGTTCACATAGAGGGAGCACACCTGTCTCTGGGAGGTACCATGTTGGACTGCCAGCCGGCGGGTTATGCTCGTGTGTCTGAATGCATACCCCCCCAAAAATCTCCTGCAAATAGAAAAATAGCATGTTTAGGCAAAAACCCTTCTCTTTTATACACTAGTTTTCTCTATATAGGGGATTTATTTATTTATCATTTAGTATATTGTGCTCCCACCTGCAATCAGAAGTGGTACATCCTAGACACAGCTTTACTGCTTAAGTGGAAACTAGGCCGAGTACACACCATAGATTTAGAGCACATTTAAAGCACATCCCCCCCAAAGAATCCTGGGAAATGTAGTTTATCCCTCACAGAGCTTCAGTTCCCAGCACCCTCAACAAACTACACTTCCCAGTATTCTTTGGGGAGAAAATATGCTTTAAATGAATGGTGTGCACACAGCCCCAGAGGATTGTTTTTTATTTTTTTTAGGAGGGGGGTTAGCTAGGTTCAGCAAAGCTCCTAGAGAGCTTTTCCAATCACATTTCAATATCTGAAATGTCTGGTTCCTCCTATACCTTAACAATGCAAATTGTGGCTCCAAAGAGAGACTACGTTAGCAAATAATTCTAAGCCATAGTTTATTTTAACCATGGTTTGTCCAAAAATTTGCCGATTTTCTCAGTCAGAGCTTCTCCATGGTCCTCCCTCCTAAATGGATTCTCCGATGTACCCGAAGGCCTGAGCTATGCCCAAAGTTCTTCCCACAGTCAGAGCAAGTATATGACTTCTCTCCTTTGTGACTTATCTCATGGGCCAGGAGACACGACTTCTGGATGAAGCTTCTTCCGCAGTCCGAACACTTATAGGGCTTCTCACCTGTATGGATTCTCTCATGAGTCAGAAGGCCCGATCTGGTTGTGAACCTTTTCCCGCACATTGAGCACATGTACGGCTTCTCTCCAGTGTGAGTCCTCACATGGGCCCGAAGCGTTGAACCCTTGCCAAAGCTCCTCCCACAGTCCGAGCACTTATGTGGCCTCTCTCCAGTGTGGATTCTTTCATGAGCCTTAAGGTTGCAACGGTACTTGAAACTCCTTCCGCAGTGGCAGTGGTGGAGCTTTAGCTGGCCTTTGCCCTCTTCCCACCCAAAGTTACCTCCCTTACTGGGAAGAGCTCCATCCATGGTCTTCTCCGGCTTGGTTCCCTGTTGACTCCCAAGCCTTGTTCCTTCTCCACAATGCCAAGAAACCTTCCCTCTTCTCAACAGCACATCTCTGAGCTCTAGCTGCTCTGGGTTTTCCTGCTGAAGACAATACCCCTTGTTTTCAAGCACTCCTGGATGAATAAAAAAGGAGAAACTTGATGTGAATTCTCTGCTCTGGCTAAAGGCTATCTATTTACACTCGGGCTGGGAACTTCCAGCCCTTTGCTGAATTTCACCAGCCCCCCGCCGAGGAAAGCTTTAAAATGTACAGAACAGGCTTGGCCTCTGAGATTCCTAATCTGCACCTTCAAAGTTCCCCATTCTCAGGAACACCTTTGAAAATACACACTAGTTGGCAGAGCATCTGCTTTGCATATAGAAGGCCCCAGGTTCAATCCTCGACATCTCCAGGCAGGGTTGGGAGAGATGCCTGTCAAAACCCCTAGAGAGCCACTGCCAGTCAGAGTAGACAATATTGAGCTAGATGGACCAGTTGTCTGACTTGGTATAAGGCAGCTTCCTTATACCATCTGGAGGCCACAGGCTCCTCCACCCCTGCCTATGACCTCCAGTTGTTGTTGGACTCCGATTCCCATCAGCACCAGCCATCAAGCCCCATGATCAGGGATGATGGGAGCTGGAGTCCAGCAATATCTGGAGAGTCACAGGTTCTCCACCCTGTCCTATGTTCTAGATGTTCCGACTTGAGATATAGCAGCTTCATATGGCCTCACACTACTGCCACGTCAAACACTGAACATACGTCTGTTAAAGCACGTTATACCGAGTGAGAGTATCGGTCTACCTTAGCCCAGTACTGCCTATTCAAATGTCAGTGGGTTAAGGATGGGTCTCAGGGAGAGGAATATCTTCCCAATCCCTGCTATCCCCAGATCCTTTTACCTGGAGCTGCCAGGGATTGAAGCAGTGAACCTTCTTTCTGCCACTGAGCTACAGTCCTTCTCCTTCCTTCAGTTCAGCCTCCAATCTGCTTAAAACTCCATGGAATTCTTCTGCTTAATGCTGACATTTCTCACCTGTGTAGATTCTCTCATGTGCTGCGACACTTTCACTATGACAGAATCTCCTCCCACAATAGGAGTATTTATGTGGCTTCTCTCTCAGGGGGCTTCTCTCATTTGCCACAAGGGTTGAGCTTTCACCGGAGGTTTCCACTTGGCATAGCAGTTCCTGTGGTTTCTCAGCAGTGTGGCTTATCCAAATGTCTGAGCCCAACCTGGATCGCCCTCCGAGGTCACCATGTGTCTTTTCTCCTTTGCCATGCAGGATGTTCTTCTGGGCTGCGGTCACTTTCCTTTGACAGCCCCCTTCCCAATAGGAAAGGGTTTCGGCCACACTCTTTTCCACAACCTTTCCCTGCTCCTCTTCCGGCTCTCGCTGAATCCGAAGTCTTGCTGCCTCCTCGTAATACTGGAAGACATTGCCTGTTTCCAGGGACTCTGTTTTTGATGGCACCTGCTCAGAACTTTCCTGATGAAGACCCTCCTTGTTCTCATGCATCTGCCCATCAACTGCAAGAATCAACAAAGTATCATGCCCAAATTCACATTTAAAATCATACCAAAGAAATTGAGGGACTTCATTTTTAAAAAAGCACATGACCAGCACTCGATAAAAGGTTGCCTAATATAGGAAAACAACATAAATAAGAATTGAAAAAGAAATACAATAGACTTAATAACTAACATCTGAGTCATTATTTAGGGTGCAGAACCCCCAGTTTCTGGCCAGATACAGCCCTCAGTAGAATTTCATCCAACCCTCTGGGTCTCTGTGATGTTCCTGTATTAGTGTAAATAGGGTAAGTGCTGTTTGTATAGGAGATACATGGTAAGTAGAATGAAAGAGGAAGGGGGAGTGAATGGGCAGTAGAATGCTGGATGATTGGCTGAATGTTTAAAATGGCTGACAGTATAAAAGGAAGAATGACAGTGGAATCTGGGTGGTGATGAAAGGGAGTGGGTTGTTTTGGTGGGTTTGAGAGAGTTGTTTGTCAGGAGAGCGTGGAGAAGGAGGGGGGTGGAGTTCGGATTAGTATTAGATAAAACCACATGCTTATGTGCCTTATGAAGAAATCTTGTTATCTTTGTTATATTTAATAAAAACTATATTTGGTTTACCGAAGGCCTGATCCTTGGCTGGGGTTTCACAGACCAGAAGGGAGGGTAAGGTAATGACCAAGGCTGAAGGGAAACTGTAACAAATGGTGGCAGCGGTGAAGAGAATAACACCACAAGTATTCAGAGTCTCTGGGAATACTGGTATTAGGACGTGACTGGTGGTGCTGCCTAGCAGGGGGATCTGTTGAGATCTGTGCTAGAGCGGGGAGAGAAACCATAAAAAAGGACAGTCCGGACTGGTGGAGTCCCTGGTGGTGCCTAGTGACAGGCAGTAACCACGAGCAGGTAGGAACCTGACAGGGAGAGCCAGGGAAGGGCGTCACAGTCTCCTCCCACCTATCAGCTCTTCAACTGAGAGTGAAAATGAGGTGATGTTGTACAAAGTGTGAAAGAATAATGAACTTTGACCTTTCTGATAAGGAGGCAATATGCTTATAAGTGTTAAGAGGCTTTCTCTCACATCTTAAGGTGCATGATGAGCTCACAAGTAGAAATGAGGAAGTACTGTGTGATGCCAGCTAGCAGGGGGGAAAGGGAAGTTGTGGGCAACAGAGATATGTGAAATCTTTCTGTTAGAGGTTTAGAGTTGATTCCAGCTAAAACAGTGGGTTAGGAGTATATAACACCTGATACGTTTAAGGAACCACCCAGGAGTGTGATAAATGCACGCACTCAACACATGCCCTGAGCACCTCTCCTCACTACTCTGAGGAGGAGATGCATCACGTGTACCACTAACCACACCTCATGTATTGGACAGTTTACCATGTAGGGGATAAATCTAGAATGTTCTGTGTGATGCATGCACAACTATATAAGCCTGTGTGTTCATGGTTCGGGAGGGAGATTCTTTGACTCTCTCTCCTGATGTACATCAGTGATTTCTTCTTTATTGCAATAAAGCTTGTCTAAGCGACAGCTACTCCTAAATTTGACTGGTGAGTTATTTTTCCTTCAGCAAAAGCATGCAACTGCAGGGTGTTGCCGCTGTTGTTGTCATCTGCTGGAAGGACAGTCGCTGTTGTCGTTTGCGACGGTGCTGCTGCGCTTTTCGATCGTTGCCCTCATTGGCTTTCCTGGTTGGACTGCTGTGGATCGGCTGGTGCTACGTTGACGTTGTGCCTTGTAGGACTGGATCCCGAATGTTTGCTCAGCTGTGACTAATTTTTCTCCGCCTGCCTGCAGGGAGAGGGGCATCACCGCTGCTCGAGGAAGGAGAGCTGTGATTGCTGTTAGTTGCTGTTGCTGCTGCTCCTCTGGCTGTTACCATCGTTGCCCAATTTTTTGGAAGGAGGGTTGCTATTATTGTTGCTTTAGCATCTATTGCAGCTTTTATTTTTGTGTGAGAGTGTGGTAGTGTGGGATGTGAGTGAATGTGTGTGTGGACTGTGTGTGTAAGTCTTGGGTTTGCACCATGTGCTTGGGAGAGAGGATTCAGAGCCGAGTGGGAAGATTTGAGGGGGCCCCAATTGGTGTAGTGATGGGTAGAGGGAGATATGGCATTGTGCGGAAGACTTGCCAAGTGAGGGGAACTCGGCCCAGGCAATTAATGGCTGTGCCTTGTTCCGGTCTCCCAGTTGTCCTATCAGCCAGCTCTCAGATCTCTGGATGTTGCTTCTAAATGCCAGATTGGTACATAATAAGATCTCTCTCATTCATGATTTAATTGTGGATGAGGTAGCCGATCTGGCATGTATAACTGAGACCTGGGTGGGTGAGCAGGGAGGAGTTAGTCTCTCCCAGCTATGCCCACCGGGGTATTTGATTCAGCATCAGGGTAGATCTGAGGGTCGGGGAGGGGGGGGTTGCTGTGTCTATAGGAGTTCCATCTCCCTCTCCAAGCACCCTGTCCATGTGACTACTGGTCTGGAGTGTTTACATCTTGTGTTGGGCCAACGGGACAGATTGGGGATTCTGTTGGTGTACCGCCCACCCAGCTGCCCAACGGACTCCCTAACTGAGCTGACAGAGGTGGTCTCGGATGTATTGTTGAGATCCCCCAGACTGTTGGTGCTGGGGGATGTCAACATCCATGCCGGGGCCGCCTTATCTGGCGCCGAAAAGATAATAATGTTGGCGCCAGGTTAAAACTCTCCTCTTCTGCCAGGCATTTTAGTATGTGTTAAAATTGTTTTTTAACTTTTTAAGAATTTAAAAATTTTAAAGATGTTTTAAATTGTCTAAATATGTGGTTTATTGTATTCGATGTATGACTGTTGTGAACCGCCCAGAGAGCTTCGGCTATGGGGCGGTATATAAATTTAATAAAATAAATAAATAAATAAATAAAATTTCAAGATCTGCTGCCAAGAAGATCAAAACAGAAGGGAAAGTGTTTCAGCAGCCTTTTTCATTTATTTTTTATTTATTATTTGATTTATATCCCGCCCTTCCTCCCAGCAGGAGCCCAGGGCAGCAAACAAAAGCACCAAAAACAATTTAAAACATCATAAAAACAGACTTTAAAATACATTTAAAATACATTTAAAAACATTAAAACAAACAGGGCGACCAAGGCTGTCTCAGTGCCAAAACCAGGCCTGAAGCCCGATTGAAATGGATCTAGATAATCGGTTTCATCCAAAAGCGTCTGGAGCTGGTCAGCGACCACTCGTTCCAAGATCTTGCCCAGGAATGGAACGTTCGCTACTGGTCTGTAGCTGCTGAAATCTTCTGGGTCCAAGGAAGGTTTTTTCAGGAGTGGTCTCACAGCTGCCTCTTTCAGACAGCCGGGGACCACTCCCTCTCGCAAGGAGGCATTTATCACTTCCTTGGCCCAGCCAACTGTTTCCTCCTTGCTAGTTTTTATTAGCCAAGAGGGGCAAGGATCTAGTACCGAAGTGGTTGCACGTACCTGTCCAAGCACCTTGTCCACGTCCTCGAACTTGAGTGGAGTTGCTAAAAATTAAATAATAATCTCTGTTTCCATGGGAAATTGCTTTGTATCTCAGTGTGTGTGTGGCCCCACTCATGTCCAGGGTCTGGTCCTGCCCATGTTCAGGATCTTGAATGCAGCCCCCAACAGCCTTATGACCATTAATGTCAGACAAGGAAATGAGCAAGTAAGATCAGCAGAAACAATGAAAGCAGCCAGAAACAGGCTGTCAGGTACTCAGAAAGAAAATGTTTAATTCGTTAGTGTTCTTTTATGCTTGTTATCCCTTTGTAGCTTTGTATAAATGTAGAAGAAGGGTGTTAAATACTTCAGAACAGGAGTGGTGAACCTTTGGCCCTCCAGATGTTGCTGAACTACATCTCCCATTATTATTTATTTATTTATTTACCTACCTACCTACCTAACCTGCCCTTCATGATAAGGTCTCTGGGTGGTCCTTGCACTAACAGGTGATTTTGTATCATCACCAGTTCTGATGTAACTTGAGTCTTACCCCTCAAGTCTCTCCCTCCTTTTCTCGCCAGCTCGGCTGCCTGGCAAACCCGCCTCTGCCAGGTGCCCAATGGCAAAGCCTGGCTAGCCTCAGCGGAATCCACAGCCACCACCATGGTGGGGACCGTCCCCAAAGGCCGTGACAACTGGAACTGTAAAGAAAAAAAAACAAAACAATACAATTAATGCTCCAAAACATGCTGATATTTAGATTCTTCTCTTTAAAAAATGCACTCAATGTGAGCCTTCCCTTGCGCCTGGTCCAGAAACTAGTTAGTGCAGAATGCTGCCGCACAACTGCTGACAGGAGCGAGAGACCCTATCAACATCTTACAGCCTATTTAGGGGAAGGGCCATAGGTCAGTGACAGACCATCTGCTTTGCATGCAGAAGGTCCCAGGTTCAATCCTTGGCATCTCCAGGTAGGGCTGGGAGAGATTCCTTCCTGAAATCTTGGACAGCTGCTGCCAGTCAGTGTAGACAACACGGAGCTAGATGGACTATTGGTCTGACTCAGTATAAGGCAGTTTCCTGTGTGCACCTCTGCTCAGACATCTGTACTACCTTGTTACCAGGCAGAATTTAAGGGGTAACTATTAGTATATAAAGCCCTCCGCAGCTTGGAAGCAATTTACTTGAGGGATCACCTTACCCCATGAGTGCCCACTTCAATTTCGAGAACTGGCACTTTTACACATGCCACATAATGTTTGTTCTGCACTTGCAAAGAATTGATCCTTCAGAGTGCCAGCACCCATTCTCTGGAACTCCCTGCCTATTGATATTAAGCAGGTGATGCCTTTGCTGTATACTTTTCAGTGCCTGCGGAACACTTTTTTGTTCAGGCAAGCCTACCCAGACATATAATGTATTATGCATATTTATTTTAAAACTGATTTCACTTAGACTTTGATCAATTTTACATCTGTTTGTAAAGGGCAGATTCCTGCATTGTTATTGCAGATGCTTTGCAAGCCACAAGTCCCAGGTTCAATCCCTGTGTCTCCAGGCAGGGTTGGGACAGACTCCTGGCTGAAACGCTCCAGTTCTGCTGCCAGTCAGTAGTCAACAATACAGAGCTCAATAGACTAATGGTCTGACTTGGTATAAGGCAGTTTCATGTCTTTTGATTTCCAGGGCCAGCTTTATCTCAGGGGACTCCACCATAACCCCAGAAGACTAGCTGCAAAAATCTAGGCTAAAATGGTGGTTGGCAATAGAGCCTCTTGAATCTTTTTCGACAATCAGCTGTAATATTTATTTATTTATTCGATTTCTTAGTCGCTCATCTGGCTGGCTACCCAGCCACTCTGAGCGACGTACAAAGCAAAAAACATATAAAACATCAAAAACACCAAACACTAAGCAAGAAAGCTAAACAATAACATAAAAACTAATTCAGTTACAATAAGGCTTCTCATCTGTATAGTCCAAAATGTGCGCCTTCAGATGGAAACTCGTGATGTGAGTCTTCCCACTCTTGCACAAAGACCGGTGTGGGTGATAGTCCATATGCAACTGATAACCAGTAAAGAAAGGTAAAATTTGGGGACTCAACTGTCTCCTGAATCCACCTTCCAGGACCAATTGAATGACCAACATCGAAACCACCTCACCTCTCCTTCCTGTTTCACCATTTTCTGCTTCAGCAGGAAATCCTCAGCTAGGACCACAGCCTGGGCACAGGTCTCTGGGCCCCGTTCTCTGACCCAGCTCTGCATTTCCTGAGGAAGGACGGTCAGGAACTGTTCCAGGATCAACAGCTCCAGAATCTCTTCCTTCGTGTGTCTCTCTGCTCTCAGCCACTGACGACAAAGTTCCCGGAGCCGACTATAAACTGCACGTGGCCCCTCCGTGTCCCGGTAGCAGAACTGCCTGAAGTGCTGGCGCTGCCTCTCCCTCAAGATGGCCTCCCCTTGCAAGATGGCTGCCTTCACCTTCCCATAGTCGCCCCTGTCTGGGGAACTGAGGCCACTGAAGGCCTGCTCGGCCTCTCCGCTCAGGGACGGCAGGAGGAGGGTCACCCACTTGTCTCGAGGCCACCGGCAGGCTGAGGCAACTTGCTCGAAGGAGGCCAGGAAAGCCTTAGTGTCCTCCCATGGCGAGGGCACCACAGACTTTTGAAGGCTCCCCCATCCCGAGTGAGGGGCCTGCAGCGTCCTCAAGAACTCCTGCCATTGGGCTTCCCAGCGCTCCTGAAGCTCCTCTTCTGGTTCACGTTTAACCTGCCGTGGAGAGGCCACAGCTTGTAACTCTCCAATCCCCTCTCTGTGTCCAAGCTGTGGGGCTTTTGTTCCCCCGAGATCAGCCCATAATTTGACGCTGGGAGCATTCAGCTCTGGGGCCTTGGCTGCCCCTTCGTCCACAGACATGTTCACCTCCACACTCAAGGCCTCCATCCAAATATGTAGAGAGGAATGTCCAGCCTCTGAGGGGCTTTCTTCACATTAAGTCACTCCTCACAGTCAGTCCACAAATCTCTTGCTAAATGACAGCCTTCTAGGACACAACGGAGGGTGGGGTGCAGGGGACTCCCCAATAAAGTGAGGCAGGCATCTCCTGACAGGTAAACAAATAGATGGGAGAGAGTATTCAGATGGGAACCTTCCACCTCAGACAAAACAGTCACTATTCCTCCCTTCACAAAGAGTCTGGAACTTCCCCATAGGCTAGCTTTCTAAGTGCAAGCAGCTTTCGTTCTGCCTCCACTGTTGAAGGCAGTAAAAGCTTCTGAATTCCAGTTGCTGGGAATCACAAGTGGGAGGGTGCTGTTGCGCTCATGTCCTGCTTGCGCGTTTCCCATGGGCATCTGGTTGGCCAATGTAAGAACAGGATGCTGGCCTTGACGGGCCTCTAACCTGATCCAGCAGGGCTCGTCTTATATTCTTATGCTTGAACAGTTGAGTCCCAAATAATCTAGCTAAACAGTACACTCCTAAGAGACAGCTCCTATCTTATAATATTATTTATGTGTTATTTTCTTTCTTTCTTTTATTGTTGTGAGATATTTTTATCTCAGCTTTGTTGTTGGAGAAGCGGCCTCCAAATTTTAAATGCAATCACATCAGACTTAAGGTTTTCTTACATACATTCTCTCAGGAATCCTGACAACAGCTCTCTAAGTAGGCCAGTCTTATTAGCCCCACAACTGATGCAGACGAATGAGGGCTGGGCAGGGATGTCAATGGAAGAGAAGCATACTCTTCACGGTTTATTGTGGTATGAGGGACCTGCAGGGGCTAAAAATAAATGTGAGGTATCAGTTGAAATATTGTATTTTAATTATTATTATGACAACAGCTTCAACTGATATTGTCATTCATGGTCAACAGGCCTCAACGAAGCCAATGATACTTTAAAATAAAAAATTCTATAATAGCATTAAAAGCAATAATGCCATGCAATAGTAAAGTCGTCATTGGGAACTATATCAGCCGCAGATGGCATCATTCATGAAGAACCAGCCACTTAAACCTCAGGACTCAAAGGCAAGATCAGGGGTGGGGAGCCTTCAGCTCTCCAGATGCTGTTGGACTCCAACTCCCATCAGCCCCAGCAAGCATGGCTAGTGGTCAGGAATGATAGGAGTTGCATTCTAACAGCATCTGGAAGGGCACAGGTTCCCCACTCCAGCATTAGAAGAACCATTGGCATATATCTGGCAAGTTCCTGTAGGAAGGGAATTCAAGAAGCAGAAAACCACCACCTAAACCCCCTGCCCATTGATATTAGGCAGTCACCTTCACTGTAGTTTTGGGTGCCTGCTAAAAACATTTGTTTCAGCAGGCCTACCCAGGCGTGTGATTTTAGTAGGTATAAATGTTTTTAAATTACTGGGTTTTTTCCTATCTTTTTTAATTGTAACTTGTTCTTAATGTTTGTTTTTTTCTTGGTATTTTAAATGAATATTTTAGACTGTCTTGTAAACCACTTTGAGTTCCTTTGTTCTAGTAAGCAGTATATAAATTTTGTTAAATAAACAAATAAATTTTAAAATGCCCTATTTCTAATTGATGAAAACCTGACCTGTGAGGATGAAGAATAAGAAGAATAAGAAGAAGAATAAAATGCTTGTGAGCATGATCTTACATCCCAGGACAAGGGGTCATAGAATTGTAGAGTTGGAAGGCACCTCAGAGGTCATCCAGTCTAACCCCTGCTCAGTGTAGGATCGAGAATGCAACTAGAGCATTCCTGACAGATGCCTCTGCTTAACTATCTGCAGTAAAGGAGACCCCACCATCTTTCAAGGCAGAAAAAAAGCATTCCCTCAAATAGTAGATTACCCTTTCAATGCAAAACAGCAGCCTAAAGTGTATCTAAGGTTGGCAACCTATTTTTCTACTTAGCCTCCTGTGCTTCTAGAAGTTGCATGGCAAACAAAAATTCAACAGGTGAGGTTTACCCTCTTGGGGAAATTCAGTGATGGAGAAAGCTGCAGCTGTTGAAAGCACAGCAGCCCTATCAGGAAAATCAAAAAAGGGGTGTGGGGGGGGTAACCAAGAATTTAAATTGACGGCGGCAGGTGGAGGGATACCACCAGACTCCTCTGCAGTTTAACATCAGAAGACAGCAAGTGAAGCCCTTCATGGTGTGGAAATCATTCCTGCTGAGCCTGAAGGTGCTGTTTACAGGCACGGGCACAGGATCAGTTCAGTTGGCTGGCAAGGCAACCTTGCGCCGCTGACCCATGTTGCTGGACTCCAGCTCCCATCAGCCCCAGCCAGCATGGCCAATGGTCAGGGATGATGGCAGTTGTAGTCCCACAGCATCTGGCGGGTCACAGGTTCCCCAGCCCTGCTTTGCAGGAGGGTTGCAATCGTTTTGTTTGGAAGAGAGGTTGCTGTGGGGAAGCCTGACTGTTCTCCCATTGCTCTCAATGGAAATTGTTCCATTGCTCTCCTGCATTTCTGCATGCCCTGATCAATCTGCGGCTCCCTCCCCTTCCCTTCAACTCACCCTTCCTCCTGCAGCCTTGACACTGCCCTCCTCTCCTGGCCTGACAATCCTGCTCTGGGAGGCTCCTGTCTTTCCCGCCGCTGAAGGACGATATTCAAAAGCCAGTTTCCCACCAAAGGGGAGGGGGCAGGAAGTGGGCATTCGCCGCAAAGAGACCGGCCTTTGTTAGAAAAGCGAAGAGCCTTCATTTCCGGTTCTCCGTAGAATTTTTCTCATCTGCGTGGTGGGACATCAGAAGAGCCTGGCTGCTGGATGAGGCCAGTGGCTCATCATAGTCCCGCATCCTGTTCTCACAGTATCCAACCAGATGCCTGTGGAAAGCCCTTCATGGTGTGGAAGGCAGGACCTGAGTGCGAGAGCATCTCCCTCCCGCAGTTTCAAGCGACTGGTGTTTGGAAGCATACTGCTTCCAAACAGAGCATGGAGTATGGAGGCAGAGCATAGCCATTGTGGCTAGTAGCCACTGCTAGCCTTTTCCTCCATGAATTTGTCTAATCCTCTTTTAAAGCCACCCAAGTTGGTGGCCATCACTGCCTCCTCTGGGAGCGAATTCCAGGCATCACTGGATGTAGCTTTTGAAAGAAATCAGGCAGGATAATAGACGAAAGAAAGGACTTTCACACTGCCTATAATTAATCTATGGCGTTTGCTCCCACGGGAAGCAGTGATGGCTACCAACTTGGATGGCATTCACTGTCGAGGCTGTATATGCTTCTGAAAATACCAGTTGCTGGGAATCACAAGTGGGAAGAGAGTCCTGTTGCTCTCTGGGCCTGCTTGTCGGCTTCCCAGCGGCACATCTGGTTGGCCACTGCAGTAAAAAGGATGCTGCAATGGGCCACTGGCCTGATCCAGCAGGGCTTTTTCTTATGATCTGACATAATCAGTGTCTCAGTCACACACATCCCACACAACTATTTTTCTTTTCTGGATGAGCCTGTTCTTGGTGAGCATGGGAAGGAAGAATGAGCAGAAAAAGTCAACGCTGACATTTGGAGCTTTGCCAGATAGGGAGTTTCTTCTATAACTCATTGCTACTAAGAATATGCCCTTTCAAAACTCAGAGCATTTTCATTTTAACATGAATACCCCACCTTTCTACAAAGTACAGAAGCAAGAAGAAGAACCATTGCAAACATTGGCATATTGGTGTTCTTTCACATTAGCCATGTTCCTCTCTGAGTTCACACTTCTGTTGCAAGGCAATAAGCAGCCTTCGCCAACCCAGCACCCTTCAGATCGTTTAAACTACAGCACTCATATCTGTGATGGGGAGGTCTGCCCCTGTTGAATGTCTGTCTGTCACAACATAGCCTTTAACATGGGAGAGAAACAGAGAGAGAGATTCCATCTTAGCTAGAGGACATTATGCTTTCAAAATACTTTGACAAATGGGATCTTATACACTGCTGTGTCTTTAAAACCAAGAAATTCAACAAATGAAGCCTTTCATCGCTACATCTATATCTACTGGAATTCTGCTTGCCATGAAGCATTAAAAACAATGGAGCCGTTCCAGAAATAAAAGGTGTATTTTTTTTTCTGTAGAGAGCATGCTTATTTCAAAGTGTTGTAATAAAACTGAGGATCTTAACCTGGTTTATTTGACCTTTACAGAAAAGAACACATTAATTCCTATGTAGTTTCCACCCCCTTGCCTACTAATGGTAATCTGGAGTCAGAAATGTCACTACAGAATCATAAAAACTGCAGCCCTTTGATGTTTGCAGCACATTCCCTTTTCTCATATTTCTGTGCCTCTTTAGGAACCTGAGTGAAATTCTGTGGATTTAACCTTTCAGCTGTTTTCCAGGAGAATGCTTGGATGCACTTTGATCTTCTTGTCCCATGGAAGCCTTAAGAACATAAGAACATAAGAACATAAGAAGAGCCTGCTGGATCAGGCCAGTGGCCCATCTAGTCCAGCATCCTGTTCTCACAGTGGCCAACCAGGTGCCTGGGGGAAGCCCGCAAGCAGGACCCGAGTGCAAGAACACTCCCCCCTCCTGAGGCTTCCGGCAACTGGTTTTCAGAAGCATGCTGCCTCTGACTAGGGTGGCACAGCACAGCCATCATGGCTAGTAGCCATTGATAGCCCTGTCCTCCATGAATTTGTCTAATCTTCTTTTAAAGCCATCCAAGCTGGTGGCCATTACTGCATCTTGTGGGAGCAAATTCCATAGTTTAACTATGCGCTGAGTAAAGAAGTACTTCCTTTTGTCTGTCCTGAATCTTCCAACATTCAGCTTCTTTGAATGTCCACGAGTTCTAGTATTATGAGAGAGGGAGAAGAACTTTTCTCTATCCACTTTCTCAATGCCATGCATAATTTTATACACTTCTATCATGTCTCCTCTGACCCGCCTTTTCTCTAAACTAAAAAGCCCCAAATGCTGCAACCTTTCCTCGTAAGGGAGTCGCTCCATCCCCTTGATCATTCTGGTTGCCCTCTTCTGAACCTTTTCCAACTCTATAATATCCTTTTTGAGATGAGGCGACCAGAACTGTACACAGTATTCCAAATGCGGCCGCACCATAGATTTATACAACGGCATTATGATATCGGCTGTTTTATTTTCAATACCTTTCCTAATTATTGCTAGCATGGAATTTGCCTTTTTCACAGCTGCCGCACACTGGGTCGACATTTTCATTGTGCTGTCCACTACAACCCCGAGGTCTCTCTCCTGGTCGGTCACCGCCAGTTCAGACCCCATGAGCGTATATGTGAAATTCAGATTTTTTGCTCCAATATGCATAATTTTACACTTGTTTATACTGAATTGCATTTGCCATTTTTCCGCCCATTCACTCAGTTTGGAGAGGTCTTTTTGGAGCTCTTCGCAATCCCTTTTTGTTTTAACAACCCTGAACAATTTAGTGTCGTCAGCAAACTTGGCCACTTCACTGCTCACTCCTAATTCTAGGTCATTAATGAACAAGTTGAAAAGTACAGGTCCCAATACCCATCCTTGAGGGACTCCACTTTCTACAGCCCTCCATTGGGAGAACTGTCCGTTTATTCCTACTCTCTGCTTTCTGCTTCTTAACCAATTCCTTATCCACAAGAGGACCTCTCCTCTTATTCCATGACTGCTAAGCTTCCTCAGAAGCCTTTGGTGAGGTACCTTGTCAAACGCTTTTTGAAAGTCTAAGTACACTATGTCCACTGGATCACCTCTATCTATATGCTTGTTGACACTCTCAAAGAATTCTAATAGGTTACTGAGACAGGACTTTCCCTTGCAGAAGTCATGCTGGCTCTGCTTCAGCAAGGCTTGTTCTTCTATGTGCTTGGTTAATCTAGCTTTAATCATACTTTCTACCAGTTTTCCAGGGACATAAGTTAAGCTATCTGGCCTGTAATTTCCGGGATCCCCTCTGGATCCCTTTTTGAAGATTGGCGTTACATTGGCCACTTTCCAGTCCTCAGGCACGGAGGAGGACCCAAGGGACAAGTTACATATTTTAGTTAGCAGATCAGCAATTTCACCTTTGAGTTCTTTGAGAACTCTCGGGTGGATGCCATCCGGGCCCGGTGATTTGTCAGTTTTTATATTGTCCATTAAGCTTAGAACTTCCTCTCTCGTTACCACTATTTGTCTCAGTTCCTCAGAATCCCTTCCTGCAAATGTTAGTTCAGGTTCAGGGATGTGCCCTATATCTTCCACTGTGAAGACAGATGCAAAGAAGTCATTTAGCTTCTCTGCAATCCCCTTATCGTTCTTTAGTACACCTTTGACTCCCTTATCATCCAAGGGTCCAATTGTCTCCCTAGATGGTCTCCTGCTTTGAATGTATTTATAGAATTTTTTGTTGTTGGTTTTTATGTTCTTAGCAATGTGCTCCTCAAATTCTTTTTTAGCATCCCTTATTGTCTTCTTGCATTTCTTTTGCCAGAGTTTGTGTTCTTTTTTATTTTCTTCATTCGGACAAGACTTCCATTTTCTGAAGGAAGACTTTTTGCCTCTAAGAGCTTCCTTGACTTTGCTTGTTAACCATGCTGGCATCTTCTTGGCCCTGGCGGTACCTTTTCTGATCTGCGGTATGCACTCCAGTTGAGCTTCTAATATAGTGTTTTTAAACAACTTCCAAGCATTTTCGAGTGATGTGACCCTCTGGACTTTGTTTTTCAGCTTTCTTTTTACCAATCCCCTCATTTTTGTGAAGTTTCCTCTTTTGAAGTCAAATGTGACCGTGTTGGATTTTCTTGGCAATTGGCCAGTTACATGTATGTTTAATTTAATAGCACTGTGGTCACTGCTCCCAATCGGTTCAACAACACTTACATCTCGCACCAGGTCCCGGTCCCCACTGAGGATTAAGTCCAGGGTTGCCGTCCCTCTGGTCGGTTCCATGACCAACTGATCTAGGGAATAGTCATTTAGAATATCTAGAAACTTTGCTTCTTTGTCATGACTGGAACACATATGCAGCCAGTCTATGTCCGGGTAGTTGAAGTCACCCATTACTACCACATTTCCTAGTTTGGATGCTTCCTCAATTTCATATCTCATCTCAAGGTCTCCCTGAGCATTTTGATCAGGGGGACGATAGATTGTTCCCAGTATTAAGTCCCTCCTGGGGCACGGTATCACCACCCACAATGATTCTGTGGAGGAGTCTGCCTCTTTTGGGGTTTCGAGCTTGCTGGATTCAATGCCTTCTTTCACGTATAGAGCGACTCCACCACCAATACGTCCTTCCCTGTCCTTCCGATATAGTTTATATCCAGGGATAACCGTATCCCACTGGTTTTCTCCATTCCACCTGGTCTCCGTTATGCTCACTATATCAATGCTCTTCTCTAAGACCAAGCACTCCAGTTCTCCCATCTTGGTTCGGAGGCTCCTAGCATTAGCGTACAGGCACTTGTAAGCAGTGTCTCTCTTCAAGTGTCTTTGGCACTTGTGGTTAGGCCTGTGGTAATTTTGCTCTTCTGAATTTATATCCTGTGCCCCTGCTCTCACAATGCCTACTTCTAGGCCTACCCCTTTTAAAATTTCATAATTTCTTTGGTTTTTATCCCAGGGGGGAGGTTTATTCCGAACCGGACCTTTCTCAGCTCCTGTCGGGTTTCCCCCCTCAGTCAGTTTAAAAGCTGCTCTGCTACCTTTTTAATTTTAAGTGCCAGCAGTCTGGTTCCATTCTGGTTCAAGTGGAGCCCGTCCCTTTTGTACAGGCCCGGCTTGTCCCAAAAGGTTCCCCAGTGCCTAACAAATCCAAACCCTTCCACCCGACACCATCGTCTCATCCACGCATTGAGACTGCGAAGCTGGGCCTGTCTGGCTGGTCCTGCGCGTGGAACCGGTAGCATTTCAGAGAAAGCCACCTTGGAGGTCCTGGCTTTCAGCATCCTACCTAGCAACCTAAATTTTTCCAGGACCTCACGGCTGCATTTCCCCATGTCGTTGGTGCCAACGTGCACCACGACCACTGACTCCTTCCCAGCACTGTCTACCAAACTATCTAAACGACGGGCGATATCCGCAACCTTCGCACCAGGCAGGCAAAACACCTTGCGGTCTACACGCCCATCACACACCCCACTGTCTATGTTCCTAATGATCGAATCACCCACAAGGATCCCTCCACCCCCTGGAGATATATCCTCGGCACGAGAGGATAGCTGCTCATCCCCCAAGGAATGGGTCCCTGCTAAGGGATCGTTTCCCTCTTCCTCAGCTGGATGCTCTCCTTCCCCGAGACCATCGTTCTCCATGATAGCAGGAGAGCTATCATCGTTGGAGTGGGACACAGCTATAACGTCCCTGAAGGCCTCCTCCACACACCTCTCTGCCTCTCTCAGCTTTTCCAGGTCCGCCACCTTGGCCTCAAGGAAATGAAGTCGTTCCCGGAGAGCCAGGAGCTCATTACACCGAGAGCACCGAGAGCACCGAGAGCACCGAGAGCACACCCATGACTTCTGTCCAACAGGCAGATAGTCGTACATGCTGCAGGCAGTGCAAGACACTGGAAAGCCCCCACACCCCTGCTGGCTTCTTACCTGCATAGTTTTGTTTAAGGTTTATTACGTCAATGGGTTGGAGACTGCGGTTTAGCTGAGGTCAGGGAACCGACTGACAGAGTGGGGGGCCCTGGCCTCCTCGCCCTGCTGCCGAACTCGCTCTGCTGCTTAACTCGCCTTGACGCTTTGTCAGCTGGGGCTCCTTCTGCTCGTGGAGCAGGCCTACAGATTGCTTCAAAGCACATATTGTAATTGCAACTGGCAACAACCGTTTTAGTGAATTACCACTATTAATTATGTAATGATCACTGTACTTTTCTGCATTTCATTTCCGTCAGATCTTAAAGTTTACAGCTCCCTTCCCGAAAAACCTCTATGTGTATACCAGACAACTGAGGATCTCACTCCATGCATCTGACGGAATGTAGTCCCTAAAACCTTGTGCCATAATAAATTGTTAGTTTTTAAGGTTTCACAAGACTCTTTGGTTTTGGACAACAGCGATGCTTTATTTCTATTATAAATTAAAGTCTTCTTTTTCTTTATGTCAGGATATTAAACTGAACATACCCACACTTGATTTTTGCTAAATCACACCTTCAACCTTGCTGCGCTACATTCTTGTGAAATTATAGTGTTAATTCTTCCTGTTTGCACATAATTGACATAATAGTGCTTTTATTAGGCATTGGGGCTGTAGAAACAAATTTTTGGAACAGCCTGCATTTGTCACCTGCGGAAGCTCCTGCCTGTCATAAGCATGTTTTAGGGTCATGTGTGAAGTGCATGCACATGCATGTTCCTACATGTGTAACAGCTTCCTGCTGAAAACTTGTACATTTTTATAGCACAAATGTTCCAGGAGAAGGTACACCCCTTATCAGTTTCTGTGCCCCTCCAGACGGCAAAAATGCTGTAACACTGGGGAAGCAGAATAAAGCAGAATAATGTGTAGACAGTCCAGTATAAATCCACCACTAATGCAATATTACTGTGACAATGACATATTGCAGAATTCACCCGCAAAAAAAATCAGTCCGGAGGGGCCCACACCAGCCCCAGCAGCAGAGATGGCAATGAGTCTGAGGGGAGGCCAAGAGCTTCCTTAAGGTCCTCTCATGAGTCCATGACAAAGGGGAGAAACAATAGTTAATAGAAGAATTCTAACTACAATGTAAACAAACGTTTAACATTTTGAAAAAGAGATAATGGTCCACCCAAAGGGATGAGATATAATTTATATCAGGAAGAAAAGAGACTTGATGGCTGAAGATACCATTCCTGAGAACCCTGAAATTACTGGCTGAGGGAATGCTTTTATTAGTGTTTTTGGAATGCTCCCTAAAATGTCTTTATGATAGATGTTTTTGTCACCATAGGCTGCTTTGGGAGAAAGGGCGGGATATAAATTGAATAAATAATAGTAATTCTAATAATATATGAGTGGGCCATTTAAGAGCTGCTATTTAAATTTTAAGAATTGGTGTCCGAGTTTTGCTGTTTTCCTCTTCCCTCCTTGGCCCTTTTTCCTTTTGTGTCATGCCTTTTAGATTAAAAGCCTGTGGGCAGGGACTATCTTTCTTAATTTAATAATTTATATGCAAGATCCTGGGGCCTTTTTCAACTCAATAGTGGGGTACAAATGCTCTAAACAAACCAACAAACCTATACTTCCTTCCTTGGAGATATACCCCATTGAACTCAGTGGTACTTACTTCTGACATGTTTTGCTGGAAGCCTAGGATGCTGCTTTTTACCATCTAGCTCAGTATTGTCTACACTGACTGGCAGCAGCTCTCCAGGTTTTCAGGCAGGGACACTCTCCCAGCCCTACCTGGAGATGCCAAGGACTGAATCTGGGACCCTCTGCCTGCAAGGCAGATGCTCTACCACTGAGCTACAGCCTCTGTGGGATGATGATGATGATGATTACATTTGTATACCGCCCCATAGCCGAAGCTCTCGGTTTACAACAATTAAAAACAAATATATAAATTTAAAAACACATTTAAAAAAAAAACAATTTAAAATTATTTTGCTGAATTGGATTACTGAAAATTCAGCCTCAGATATTAGATAAACAAAAAGATAAGGAACAAAAAAGAAAGAGAAACAAATGGTGCGAAGGAGAGGATTTTTGGGGTGTGTGAATAGGTGGGATTTATATGTGTTGTGAAAGAATAATGAACTTTGACCTTTCTGATAAGGAGGATTCTATAATCAATATGCTTGTATCTGTTTTGAAGAACTGAGAGGCTTTCTATCTTTCTATCACATCTTAAGGTACATTTTGCAGTCACAAAGGAAAATGAGGAAATTCTGTGGGATGCCAGCTAGCAGGGGAACAGGACAGTTGGGGGCTAGCGAAAGATTTCACAAAGAATGTCAGTGTAAATGTCAGGCAGCTGCTATAAGCTGGTTTTTAGGATGACAGGTTTTCGGATGGGGGTTGGTAGCAATGGTATGTACTCAACACATGCTCTGCAAACCCCTCCTCACTGCCCTAAGTAGTGGAGATACATCATGTGTATTAATAACCACTAGCTTACCATGTATGGGATAAATCCAGATGGTTCTATGTGACGTATATAAAACTATATAAGCCTGTGGGACCATGGTTTGGGAGGGAGACTCTTCGACTCTCTTTCCTGATGTACATCAGCATTTTCTTTATTGCAATAAACCTTGTTCAAGCGACTGCTTCTCCTAGGTTTGACTGGTGAGTTATTTTTTCCTTCAACAGTGTTTTAGCTCGGCAAGGAGTTGGACAGGGTACCACATTATAGCAATTGTGGTTCTTAGACAATTTTGGTGCAACCACATCAAAACACTCCAGAAAGTCACCCCATAATATGCCACTACATTTGTGAAAAGTACGCCAAATTGAGATGCCAATTCTCAAGCATTCTGCAGTCATCAGCAGCTCTGGGGTGCAGAATGGTATTTGCAAGCTTGTAAAACCAGCAACTAGAGGGGTGTTCAAATAGGTTCTTATGGCACCAAAACAACACCATCTGTGTACGAGAGGGCGGTATTGACTGGTTTGCAGGAACCCAATGGCTTGCTGAAGTATTTCAGGGGAAAACGAAGAACTGCAATGTGGTATGCATGATAGACAGCCTGACAGAGATGGGCTGAGTTGGCTGGCAGAGTAAGAAAGGCTGGGTACTAGGGATGGGGAGAATATCCACTAAATCAGACTTAGTACCGGATTTTGACTGAATCCAACACTCCACTGTCTTTTCGGACCGGCACTGATTTCTTGCAGCAGGCTGCAGCTGTAATCAGCACAGGTTTTTTTTTCAAATCCCCCCCATTTTACATAATTAACTTTGTAATTACAATCACCATTATCCATTAACTCCTATGGATTTACATAAACATTTATGTTAAAAATTGCAATTTTTTTTCACACACCCCCAAAAAAACAGCAGATCGAATCGGCAAATGCAAGAGCAAGCAGGAACAAAAAACAGCAGATTGGCATTGAATAGGAATAAAAGCGGATCAGAACTAGGCAGCGAACCCCAACCCTGCTGGGTACACACCATACATTTAAAGCACATGGCTTTCCCCAAAGAATCCTGGGAGCTGTTGTTTACTCCTCGCAGAGTTACAATTCCCAGCACCCTTAACAAACTGCAGTTCCCAGGATTCTTTAGGGGAAGGAATGTGCTTTAAATGTATGGTGCGTGCCCAGGCAAAGAGTTAGCCTTTTGTAAAAGTTTTTGTTTGTTTGCCTGGTTGAACCTAAAACTTGGTTCAAGGGGAGTGGGTTTGTGGTTTAAGGTTCAGAAGCCATACAGCTGCCTCCTGCTCTCTTCCATTTTGTGATGGCCCCCTCAATACTTTCTCAAAATTCCAAATGTGCCCATGGGCTCAAAGCAGGGTGGGCCCCTGGTCTACACTGACAGGCAGCAGCTCTCCAGGGTTCACAGAAACCCTCAGCAATTTTCAAGCAGTCTGTGCGGGGGAACAGTTTGGGAATCACTGAAATAAGGCAAAATGCATACTAAGCAGAAAGTGTCATATTATTCATAGAGTCAGCGTAGCAACAAATTCCACACCTAACTTTGGTAAATTTACCAGAATGAAAAAGTTCAGTTTGAGAGTGGGCCGTATTTATTTTAAAACGCTTTTTTAAACACGTAAGGAAATCACACACATCCGTCCCATATGGGTTAAGAACCGAAGAAGAGCCCAGCTGGGTCAGGGCAAAGGTCAATCTGTTCTCCCAGTAGCCAATCAGGTGCCTCCGGGAAGACCACAAGCAGGGCATGAAGGCAATAGCCCTCTCTCCTTGTTGTTCTCAGCCACTGGTATTCAGTGACTCTGATATTCCTCTGATACTAGAGGTATCAAATAACCATAATGACTAGTAACTTTGATAGCCTTGTCCTCCATGAATTCAAGCCACTTTTTAAAAAGCTGTCCAAGCCAGTAGCCATCACTACATCTTGTTCAATTGTGCGTTGAGTCATTCCTTTTGTCTGTCCTGAATCTTCCAACATTCAGCTTCATTGAATGACCCCCAGTTCTAGTATTCTGAGAAAGGGAGAAAAACATTCCTCTGTCTGATTTCTCTATACCATGCATGATTTTGTACACCTTTATTGTGTCTCCCCTTAAATCTTTTTTTTCTAAAGCAGGGGTTCCCAAACTGTGGTCCGCAAGCTTCATTCAGGTGGCCCACAGCATGTCCACATCAAATTGATTTTTAATTGTATTGTTATTGCTTCTTTTACTGCTTCTTTTGTATTTGATTGAATTACAATTAGAAATCTATGGAAGCAATTTATAATACAATAAAATACAATAAAAGAAATAAAAGCAGTAAAAATATAATTTAAAATCATACAGCACCTAGCACAGTGCATTACCATTGCTACAACAGGCAGAAAAAGAATTATTTTCAAGTGGTCCTTGGGAAAAAAGGTTTGGGAACCAGTGTTCTAAAATAAAAAGCCCAACTGTTGTAACCTTTCCTCATATGGAAGTCCATTTTGATAGTTTTGGTTGCCCTTTTCTGAACCTTTTCCAGCTCTACAATATCCATTTTGAAGTGAGTGGAGCAGAACAGTACAGAGTATACCAAGTGCAATCACACCATAGATTTGTAGAACAATACTGGCAGTTTTATTTTCAACCCCTTTCCTAATGATCCCTAACGTGGAATTCATCTTTTTCACAAATGCTGCACACTGGGTCAACATCTTCAAGGTGATATCTGCTATGACGTCAAGGTCTCATTCGTGATCAGTCACAGCCAGTTCAGACCCCCATCAGTGTATATGTGTTGGGGGGCACATTGCCTCAGTGTGCATCACTGTACGCTGGCTTGCATTGAACAGTCTTTGCCATTTTAATGTTCGTTCAGCCAGTTTGGAGAGATCCTTTTTCAAGCTCCTTGCAATCCCCTTCTGTTTTTAATCACCCTAAACAATTTGATGTCATCAGCAAGCTTTGTCACCTCACTGCTTGCCCCTAACTCCAGATCACTGATGAACAAGTTAAAAAGCACTGGTCTCAATTCAGAGTTGTGTAGGGGAGTTGTGTAAGTGGTCTCTAGCTACTATCATGTGCATTGCCTGTTGGTCGAAGAGAGTCCCCTTTTTTCTTCTGGAGGTCAAGACAGGAGACTGTGATTCATTACACACAATTCCCTATTAAGAAGATAATGCATGAATTGAAGATTGCAAACCTTTTTCTCTGGCTCTCACAAAAATACATGGTCCCATTACCAATTCGCAATGCTTCCCCTGAACTTTAGTTACAGTCTTTAATATTAAAGTTATCTCTTGTGTAAATGTTCAGCAAATTCTGTAGTCAGACTAAAACCTGTCTGGATTCGCAGTTGAGTATTATAAAAATCAGATATCCCTCTTCAGGCTTCCTCAGTGTCAGATTTTAGTTAGAAGCTTCTTCCACAGTCACGGCATTGATGCGACTTCTCTCATAGCCAACCTCCAAATGCTTATGGCGGGAAGGGGGATCCTGTGGCCCTCCACACCATCCCTGACGAGTGGCCATGCTGGCTGGGGCTGATGGGAGTTGTGGTCTAACAACATCTGGAAGGCCACCAGTTTCCCTATCCCTGCCTTATAGCCTCAAAACCAGCCTTTCCCAGCCTGGTGCTCTCCAGATGTTGTCGGACCATAATTCCCATCACCCTGACCTTTGGCCCATGCTAGCTGGGGCTGATGAGATTTGAAGTCCAGCAACAGCTAGTGGGCACCAGTTTGGGAAGGATAACCTAAACCTTTTTTATAAAACACTGGGGTGGGGAACTGGTGGCCCTCCATATGTTGTTGGACTCCAACTCCCTTCAGCCCCAAGCAACATGGCCCATAGTCAGGGGGATGGTGGGAGTCATAGTCCAGCATCACTGGGAGAGATACAGGTTTCCCACCCCTGTCTTTAACACAAATGACTTCAGTGTAGATTCTCTTTTGTGTCAGAAGGAAGACGCTCCATCCAAACTCTTCCCCAATAACCCATATGGCTGCTCTTCCATGCTATTTTGTTCTCCTCCTCTCAGCTGCCCTACGCCACTGAAGTTTTCCCTACAATCAGCACTCGTAAGCAATCTGTCCCCAGGATTCGTTTCCTGATGCACACAACTGTTTGCACTGCCAGCCACTCCCTTCCGACACGCTGAGCGCTTGTAGGGGTGGACTCCAGTGTGAACTCGTTCATGTGTCATAAGGCCTGACTTCTGACAGAAACTTTTCCCACAGCGGCCGCATCGATACGGTTTGACTCCCGTGTGAATTCGTTCGTGGGTGATGAGATTTGAACCATCAGTGAAACTCTTCTGGCACACAGAGCACTGATACGGTTTCACTCCGGTGTGAATCCTTTCATGAACCCTCAAATCCGCAGATGTCCGGAAGTTTTTCCCACATTCTGAACACTTGTATGGTTTCTCACCCAGGTGGATCTTTTCATGCGTCGTCAGGGTCCCCTTCTGACGGAAATTCTTCCCACAGATAGAGCATTTAAAAGGTTTCTCTCCGATGTGAATTTTCTCGTGCGTTGTCAGGGTCCCCTTCTGGCGGAAACTCTTCCCGCAGTATGTACACCTGTATGGTTTCTCTCCAGTATGAATCCTCTCATGGGCAACGAGGTTGGAGCCGCTAGTAAAAGTCTTCTGGCACATGGAGCACCGAAAGGGCACTTCCCCTGTGTGGATCCCCTCGTGGGCCTTGAGCTGCGCAGATTTACGGAAACTCATCCCGCATTCTGCACACTTATATGGCTTCTCACCAGTGTGAATTCTCTCGTGAACCCTGAAATTCGAGCTCCATCGGAAGCTTTTCCCACAGTGACAATGGTGGATTTTGGGCTGGGCTCTGGTTTCTTCCTCAGCCAAGTTACCTTCGCTGACAGGAGCAACTTCATGCGCACTCTTCCCTGATTTTGTTCTCCACTCACTCTCTGGCCTCTCCTGGCTCCCAAGCCCCGTTTCCTCACTGCAAGACTGGAATGCAGTATCTCCTTGCAGTGATGTGTCTGCTGGTGCCTCCAAACAACCCGGATGAAGATTATCCAGCTGGTTTACAGGTACCTGTCCATCACCTGCAGGAATAAAAAGAGTCAAAAGTCCTGCTTGGAGTAATTTTCTAGAGAGACGTATCAAGGAAATTAAGTAATATGGAGTTCAAGAGGAAATTGTTTAAAAAAGAGAGAGAGTGTCTCTGAACATGTTTAGCTTGCTTTTCCTTTAACAGTGAGCAACCATAACCACCACATGCATGTTGGAGTGAAAGAACGGGGGCGCTTCCACACAAGCATTCATCCTGATTTGTTTGCAGGGAGATGAGACAAAGCAAGGGTTATCCATACTTTCCAGTCCATTTTCCTCTCACTTTCCTTATCGCAAGAAGTCTGATGTTTTGGGGAATTAGGTTTGTTGCACAAGAGCTCCCAATTTACTATAACTGCACAAGCTGAATTTATCAGCATGTGACTGAATCCCACCCACAAAAGAGTGACTGCCTGGAAGCAGCATGGAGGAGTTCCCATGGCGATCTTAAATTTGTGACACAGGTGCATTTCTATCAAGATGGGTTGAGCGCTCTTTTTAGAGCCGGCCTAATAAGGAGGCAGAATGACACAACCGTCTCGAGGGTGGCACATTGGCATCAATCCTCCACCGAACCCCCTTGCTTGCCTCGTTATTGTCCACCCAACAAGGCAAGGCTGTCCGCTGCCATCTCCTCCTCCTTGGCTCACCTTGCCTTATTCTGAGAAAGGGCTGAGGGGGTCCTTCTTCAGAGCACGGAATTCTGAATGTGGTGGCCAGGAGAATGCCTGCGCCACTGCTTTGATTTGCTGTGGCGGCTAATATAGTATTGTCTCCATTGATTGGCTGTGGCTCTCCAGGGTTTCAGGGAAGAGACATTCTCAGCTTTACCTGGAAAAGCTGGGGATTGAACCTGGGACCTTCTGCATGCAAAGCACACTGTCTGCTTCAAGCTACGGCTCAGATACGCAAATTATGCCGGACCAGAAAGGCATAAATGAAAGGTGGTCAAACATGATTAAAAAGGGCTATAGTCAAAATGTTGATTTTTTTAAAAAAAGTTTTAAGTATCCAGCAACTGCGTTGCAATCAATCCTTACCAAATAAGCTCGCCTCTTCATCTTGCTCCTGCTTGGGCTCCTTGAATGGCTGCCTTTCCCACGTGGCTGGTGGTGGTGGATCCAGGCCTGCCTTGGAGGGATTTGCAGCCACTGCAGCTCCCAAAGGCCACAACACCTGAAACAGCAACGAGGAAAACTTTTCAGGGCAAGCGATGGTCCCAGACACGCTGGAACTTCTACACTCCTCCTCCACTGAGAATTCACACAAACACAACCAGTTCTAGATTCCCCCCAAGGAAAGAGACATGGAGATAAATTAAGGGGCACAGGGAGGTGGGCTTGCCTAGAGTGCTCCTAGCTGGGCAACTGTGGAATGAGACAGAAGGGGCTGTTGCTGCTCCTCCCACCTACCTCGGCTACCCACTCGTTCTCCTGCTCTCTTTCGCTGGGCTGGATAAATCACAGAGGGCGGGTATTGGTGAGAGAGCTGGAAGGAAATAGGAACAGTTGCTGACTTGGACTGGGCTCAAAGGGAGTGAGTAGGGTGATCTCCCACATCCCTCCCAGCTATAGGGTTCTGTTCTATGCTATTGGGAATACAGAACACAGGGCTCCTGGAAAAGAGAATCACTAGTTTTTAGTGCACTTTAGAGATCAACAGTGCCAGTCCCACAAGCCAGGCCAACTTAAAAAAAAAAAACAGATTCCAAAACCTCAATTATTTTCTGGGTGATAGATGAAACCAGTCAGCCTGTTTACGATTTTGATAGGACGCCATGCTCTTCAGAGTAACGTTTATTCAAAGTCAGAAGGCTTGACACAGACCTTTGTGAAGTTTGTGGGGTGGAGGAAACTGTTGATCATGTAGTATGAGACTGTTTGAGATACAAGGACAAAAAGGAACCTCTCCTCTCCTTGGCAAGCTTAATTACTTGGGCATCATGCATCTGTCTTTGAGGGCTCTCTTTGGGGACAAAAATATTATTTTGGGTGTAGTGCAGTGATTTTATTTATTTATTTATTACATTTATATCCTGCCTTTCCTCCAAGGAGCTCAAGGTGGTGTACATGGTCCTCTTCCCCATTTAATCCTCACAACAACCTTGTGAGGTAGGTTAGACTGAGAGACAATGACTGGCCCAAGGTCACCCAATCAGCTTCATGGCTGAGTGGAGTGGGGATCTGAACCCTGGTCCAGCACTCATCATCATCATCATCATTATTATTATTATTAATTGCATTTATATCCCACCTTTTCTCCAAGGAGCTCAAGGTGGCTTACAAACATTGTTCTCCCCCTCCTCATTTAATCCCCACAACAACCCTGTGAGGTAGGTTAGGCTGAGAGGCAGTGACTGGCCCAAGTCACCCTTCATGGCTTCATGGCTGCATGGGGATTCAAACCCTGGTCTCCCAGGTCCCAGTCCAACACTCTAACCACTGCACCACCCCTGGTTCCTACACCAACACTGGCACCACTGATTTTATGGACATTCTTGCAAGGTAACTAGACATTATGAACAACTGTAACTGAGAAATAATAATATAGCCAATAGGTGGCAGTAATAGGGACTCTTCTTTCAACTCCCATTAAAAATTCAAGAAGCAGCGATATTTCTGGACAGCAACATTACTCCAGCTTGACTTCACCACAACTCCACCTCTGACTACCTACAAAAATCTGGACTAAAAATGGCTTTGGCAACTGAGCCTCTGGGACATTGACACCTTTCAGACGACAGAGCATCACTGAATTGTCACCTCTGTGAAAATAACAATGTTAAGGAATCAACTGTCTCCTGAATCCACCTTCCAGGACCAATTGAATGACCAACATCGAAACCACCTCACCTCTCCTTCCTGTTTCACCATTTTCTGTTTCAGCAGGAAATCCTCAGCTAGGACCACAGCCTGGGCACAGGTCTCTGGGCCCCGTTCTCTGACCCAGCTCTGCATTTCCTGAGGAAGGACGGTCAGGAACTGTTCCAGGATCAACAGCTCCAGAATCTCTTCCTTCGTGTGTCTCTCTGCTCTCAGCCACTGACGACAAAGTTCCCGGAGCCGACTATAAACTGCACGTGGCCCCTCCGTGTCCCGGTAGCAGAACTGCCTGAAGTGCTGGCGCTGCCTCTCCCTCAAGATGGCCTCCCCTTGCAAGATGGCTGCCTTCACCTTCCCATAGTCACCCCTGTCTGGGGAACTGAGACCACTGAAGGCCTGCTCGGCCTTTCCGCTCAGGGACGGCAGGAGGAGGGTCACCCACTTGTCTCGAGGCCACCGGCAGGCTGAGGCAACTTGCTCGAAGGAGGCCAGGAAAGCCTTAGTGTCCTCCCATGGCGAGGGCACCACAGACTTTTGAAGGCTCCCCCATCCCGAGTGAGGGGCCTGCAGCGTCCTCAAGAACTCCTGCCATTGGGCTTCCCAGCGCTCCTGAAGCTCCTCTTCTGGTTCACGTTTAACCTGCCGTGGAGAGGCCACAGCTTGTAACTCTCCAATCCCCTCTCTGTGTCCAAGCTGTGGGGCTTTTGTTCCCCCGAGATCAGCCCACAATTTGACGCTGGGAGCGTTCAGCTCTGGGGCCTTGGCTGCCCCTTCGTCCACAGACATGTTCACCTCCACACTCAAGGCCTCCATCAAAGTGTTCAAATGTAAGGAGAAACGTCCATCCTCTGATTAGCTTTCTTCACATTAAGTCACTGCTCAAGCACCATTAATCTCTCAGGAGATAAGACACTTCCAGCAAAGAGCAGAAGACAGAGAGCTTCTCCTAAAATGCGCTGATGGGAGAGGATTAAGACAGAAAAAGAATATTTAGAAAGTCACAGTCCCACCTCAGCCAGAGCATAGAATCATAGAACAGTAGAGATGGACCATCAAATCCAACCCTCTGCTCAACGCAGGAATCCAAGTTATAGCATCCCTGACAGGTGACTATCCAGCTCCTCTTGAATGCCTCCAGTGTTGGAGAGCAATCAATATTCATGCATTCGCAGAACTTGGAGTTTTCTGATGTTTAGCTTTGCAAGTTCAGGAAGCTTTGATCCGCCCCCCACCAAATATCAAGGGTTGGATGTATGAGCTTTTGCAGTTGGCAGCTCAGAACATGGTCCACTTAGTAAACTACAAAAGGAAATTTCTTAAGGTTTGGATTGGTTGCTTAAAGCTCTTTGCAGAATAAATCCTGGGGCCCAAGGAGAGTCAGTGTGGTGTAGTGGTTAAGGTGTTGGACTATGACCTGGGAGACCAGGGTTCGAATCCGCACACAGCCATGAAGCTCACTGGGTGACTTTGGGCCAGTCACTGCCTCTCAGCCTCATGAAAACCCTATTCATAGGGTCGCCAAAAGTCATAATCGACTTGAAGGCAGTACATTTACATTTTAAGGAAGTGGAAGACACATGGAAAGTGCAACTTTAAAAAAGCAATATTAGTATTATTATAATTAGTAATAATAATAATATGGGCACTGTTCAACAAATTCATTCCATCAGCACAAGAACTTTGGGCTGCACGAGAGAACTTCCCCTCTCTTTCCTCTCCCTGTGCGTCCCCTGAATCTATTCTGACAGTTCCCTCAATCCTATGGATTTGGGGATGGTGCGGTGCCAGGTCCCAGCCAGGGGAGTCCTCATCAGGGGAGTCCTCTTCAGAGGAAGATCAGGAGGCTCCGGCCTGAGACCCAGGGCTGGGTCAGGTTCCATCTGGGGGTGAGGAGCCAGGGTCCTGCGAGGAGGCCAAGGAAAGGCCATCTGGAGAGCCGCCGCCACCAGTCAGTGCAGACAATACTGAGCTCAATGGACCAATGATCTGACTCGCTAGATGGTAGCTTCCTAGGTTCCTATATACGTCAGGGAGGGGGAACCTGGTGGCCCTCCAGACACTGTGGGACTCCACCTCCCATCAGCCTCACCCAGCATGGCCAATGGTCAGGGACGAGGGGAGGTGGAGTCCAGCAATGTCTCAGGGGTGGCACGGGTTGTTCCCCAGCTCCATCTTAGTGGAATTACTGGTAGATCTCGGGTCGATTCAAAGTGGATCAGCTAGGATTGCTGATTCTGAACTGGTTCTCTTTAATGGCAACAATGCAGTATTTTGCACTGAAATGCTTTAGTAGGGGAAATTACTAGTTTTGTGTGTGTGTGTGTGTTGTTTTCTTTGGACTCAAAAACAACAACAAATTGATGGGCCCAGAATTCTTTCATTGTAAGTGTAGGTCTTTTTGACACCTGGCTCCAGCTGCTGGATCTTGAAAAACACACGCACAAAATAAATCCTACAAGCCTGATATCTGTCCTAGAGAGCCAGTGTGGCGTAGTGGTTTGAGTGTTGGACCACAACCTGGGAGACCAGGGTTTGAATCCCCACACAGCTATGAAGCTCACTGGGTGACCTTGAGCCAGTCACTGCCCCTCAGCCTCAGAGGAAGGCAATAGTAAACCACCTCTGAATGCCACTCACTATGAAAACCCTGTTCGTAGGGTCGCCATAAGTCGAGATTGACTTGAAGGCAGTCCATTTCCCATTTTGACACCTGTCCACCCTGTAGCAACCTTCAACATATATATAACCGTGCCACCTCTCAGCTTTTGTACAATCTCCCCTTTGGGGCATGTTTAATGCACTTTAAGATATGGAAGAGAGGATGCCCTGGGAGGCAGCCTGCGTCTCAGCAGTAGAGTATCTGCTTTGCATGCAGAAGGTCCCAGGTTCAATCCCTGCCAACTTCAGGTAGGGCTGGAAGAAGTTCCTGCATGAAGCTCTGGAGAGCTGCTGCCAGTCACTTTGGACAATACTGAGCTAGACAGACCAATGCAGGCCGTAGCTCAGTGGTAGAGCCTCTGCTTTGCATGCAGAAGCTCCCACGTTTAATCCCCGTCATCTCCAGGTATGCCTCCTGTCTGAAACCGTGGAGCGCCGCTGCCAGTCAGTGCAGACAATACTGAGCCAACTGGACCAATGATCTGACATGGTACAAGGCAGTTTCCTGCAAATCGTCCCCGCTGCCTCAGTCCGCCCCCATTTAGCAATTGCTTACTTCTCCTGCAATGTTATTCCTTGCCCAATCTCCCCGTTACTGCCTCGCCCTTCTTAACAACACCCCCTTTTAACTCACCTCTCCCTGCAGGCTTGACACCTGCGCTATCTCCCTGGCCCTGAGAAGCTGTTCTTGGCAGCTCCCTCGTGTCTTCCCCAAGCCTTCCCCAACGAGAACTAATTCAAAAGCCAGTTTCCCACCAGAGGTGAAGCAGAGGGGTGGGGGTGGGGGTGGGGGTGGGCAGGAAATGAATTCTCTAATCATATATTCACCGCAAAGAAGCCGCGCTCGAGAGAAAACACCAAGAGTTCGCCCCAACCTTCATTTCAGGTTTCCATTAAAATCCCCTATTTGAGAGGCAAAACTGGGGTGGTACCTGTTGAATTGCTGCCTGTCCCATTCAAAAAAAATGAGAATAGCGCCTGAACATTTTGCCTCATATTTCAGGTTCTGCAAATGCTAGACATTTGCTATAAAAAAAATAACAACTGGGAATGTGGGGGGGGGGTATTGCTGCTCCCTGTTTCTGAAAAATGACAATCTGCTTTGTAACCCAGTTCTCCGTCCTGGAACCGGATACAAGGTCGCCTCGTGGCTAAAGATCTGACTTAATTTTCCTACTTGGTTTTTTTTTTCTAAAAACAATTATTATTTTCTATTGAATACGTAATAAATATATAAACAAGGAAAGAAAGAAATTTCCCCACTCATCCTGTTTCGTGTAACAGTATCTTATCTGATGAAGAGCTCTGGAGAACTCGAAAGTTTGCTCATTATTTTATGACATTTTGAGTGGTCCCAGCAAAGGTATTGCCCAATTGTAGATTTTGGAGTTTGCTCATCATGAGACAATTAAAACCTGTGTGGGAGGGAGAAATACTCCTTATCTACCTTTTGTACTTTATTGGTTAGAAAGTGAGATTATTTCATGGCAATGAAACAAGAGTCTTTTTAACCCTGTCTGCTTTATCTGATTCAGTCTCTATCCGTTCTTATGATACCATGATTATTTCAACCCGCCCTGCAATCGGGAATCGGAAGTGTCCTTTGAGAACTATGAAAACTGCAGTCCTTGGTTGTTAAGAATTCATCGCACATCCTGGGCTCGCTAGGAATCTGAGCAGAGCTCGGTGGGTTTAACCTTTACTGCTCAGCTGTCTCCCAGATACGAGGGTTAGTGCCTCTTGGAGGTCTTCCTGGGTCAGTTAAGCTTCAAAACATCTACTGCAGCAGCATCAAGCTACGTCAGCTGCACAATAGTAGTGATTTGGGGTCGTTTGTATCGAATACAGTCATTGCTGCACCGTTTTCAAATGTCCAACGTCTTTAAACAATATCACATGATCCCTACAACATCCTTGCAAAGTAGGTCAGTGGTTGCAGCATCCCCCTCATGTAGACGGAGGGACTGAGAGACCATGCAGTAGTTTGACAAGCCCCCCTAATGATCTCATGGTGTGTTATGTGTGCTATGTGCCTTCAGGTCGATTACGACTTATGGTGACCCTATGAATCAGCGACCTCCAACAGCATCTGTCATGAAATACGCTGTTCAGATCTTGTAAGTTCAAGTCTGTGGCCTCCTTTATGGAATCAATCCATCTCTTGTTTGGCTTTCCTCTTTTTCTACTCCCTTCTGTTTTTCCCAGCATTATTGTCTTTTCTAGTGAATCATGTCTTCTCATGATGTGTCCAAAGTAGGATAACCTTAGTTTCATCATTTTAGCTTCTAGTGACAGTTCTGGTTTAATTTGTTCTAACTCCCAATTATTTGTCTTTTTCGTAGTCCATGGTATGCGCAAAGCTCTCCTCCAACACCACATTTCAAATGAGTTGATTTTTCTCTTATCTGCTTTTTTCACTGTCCGACTTTAAGAACATAAGAACATAAGAAGAGCCTGCTGGATCAGGCCAGTGGCCCATCTAGTCCAGCATCCTGTTCTCACAGTGGCCAACCAGGTGCCTGGGGGAAGCCCGCAAGCAGGACCCGAGTGCAAGAACACTCTCCCCTCCTGAGGCTTCCGGCAACTGGTTTTCAGAAGCATGCTGCCTCTGACTAGGGTGGCAGAGCACAAACATCACGGCTAGGAGACATTGATAGCCCTGTCTTCCATGAATTTGTCTAATCTTCTTTTAAAGCCGTCCAAGCTGGTGGCCATTACTGCATCTTGTGGGAGCAAATTCCATAGTTTAACTATGCGCTGAGTAAAGAAGTACTTCCTTTTGTCTGTCCTGAATCTTCCAACATTCAGCTTCTTTGAATGTCCACGAGTTCTAGTATTATGAGCGAGGGAGAAGAACTTTTCTCTATCCACTTTCTCAATGCCATGCATAATTTTATACACTTCTATCATGTCTCCTCTGACCCGCCTTTTCTCTAAACTAAAAAGCCCCAAATGCTGCAACCTTTCCTCGTAAGGGAGTCGCTCCATCCCCTTGATCATTCTGGTTGCCCTCTTCTGAACCTTTTCCAACTCTATAATATCCTTTTTGAGATGAGGCGACCAGAACTGTACACAGTATTCCAAATGCGGCCGCACCATAGATTTATACAACGGTATTATGATATCGGCTGTTTTATTTTCAATACCTTTCCTAATTATCACTAGCATGGAATTTGCCTTTTTCACAGCTGCCGCACACTGGGTCGACATTTTCATCGTGCTGTCCACTACAACCCCGAGGTCTCTCTCCTGGTCGGTCACCACCAGTTCAGACCCCATGAGCGTATATGTGAAATTAAGATTTTTTGCTCCAATATGCATAATTTTACACTTGTTTATATTGAATTGCATTTGCCATTTTTCTGCCCATTCACTCAGTTTGGAGAGATCTTTTTGGAGCTCTTCACAATCCCTTTTTGTCTTAACAACCCTGAACAATTTAGTATGGTCAGCAAACTTGGCCACTTCACTGCTCACTCCTAATTCTAGGTCATTAATGAACAAGTTGAAAAGTACAGGTCCCAATACCCATCCTTGAGGGACTCCACTTTCTACAGCCCTCCACTGGGAGAACTGTCCGTTTATTCCTACTCTCTGCTTTCTGCTTCTTAACCAATTCCTTATCCACAAGAGGACCTCTCCTCTTATTCCATGACTGCTAAGCTTCCTCAGAAGTCTTTGGTGAGGTACCTTGTCAAACGCTTTTTGAAAGTTTAAGTACACTATATCCACTGGATCACCTCTATCTATATGCTTGTTGACACTCTCAAAGAATTCTAATAGGTTACTGAGACAGGACTTTCCCTTGCAGAAGCCATGCTGGCTCTGCTTCAGCAAGGCTTGTTCTTCTATGTGCTTAGTTAATCTAGCTTTAATAATACTTTCTACCAGTTTTCCAGGGACAGAAGTTAAGCTAACTGGCCTGTAATTTCCGGGATCCCCTCTGGATCCCTTTTTGAAGATTGGCGTTACATTGGCCACTTTCCAGTCCTCAGGCACGGAGGAGGACCCGAGGGACAAGTTACATATTTTAGTTAGCAGATCAGCAATTTCACATTTGAGTTGTTTGAGAACTCTCGGGTGGATGCCATCCGGGCCCGGTGATTTGTCAGTTTTTATATTGTCCATTAAGCCTAGAACTTCCTCTCTCGTTACCACTGTTTGTCTCAGTTCCTCAGAATCCCTTCCTGCAAATGTTAGTTCAGGTTCAGGGATCTGCCCTATATCTTCCACTGTGAAGACAGATGCAAAGAATTCATTTAGCTTCTCTGCAATCTCCTTATCGTTCTTTAGTACACCTTTGACTCCCTTATCATCCAAGGGTCCAATCGTCTCCCTAGATGGTCTCCTGCTTTGAATGTATTTATAGAATTTTTTGTTGTTGGTTTTTATGTTCTTAGCAATGTGCTCCTCAAATTCTTTTTTAGCATCCCTTATTGTCTTCTTGCATTTCTTTTGCCAGAGTTTGTGTTCTTTTTTATTTTCTTCATTCGGACAAGACTTCCATTTTTTGAAGGAAGACTTTTTGCCTCTAAGAGCTTCCTTGACTTTGCTCGTTAACCATGCTGGCATCTTCTTGGCCCTGGCGGTACCTTTTCTGATCTGCGGTATGCACTCCAGTTGAGCTTCTAATATAGTGTTTTTAAACAACTTCCAAGCATTTTCGAGTGATGTGACCCTCTGGACTTTGTTTTTCAGCTTTCTTTTTTACCAATCCCCTCATTTTTGTGAAGTTTCCTCTTTTGAAGTCAAATGTGACCGTGTTGGATTTTCTTGGCAATTGGCCAGTTACATGTATGTTTAATTTAATAGCACTGTGGTCACTGCTCCCAATCGGTTCAACAACACTTACATCTCGCACCAGGTCCCGGTCCCCACTGAGGATTAAGTCCAGGGTTGCCGTCCCTCTGGTCGGTTCCATGACCAACTGGTCTAGGGAATAGTCATTTAGAATATCTAGAAACTTTGCTTCTTTGTCATGACTGGAACACATATGCGGCCAGTCTATGTCCGGGTAGTTGAAGTCACCCATTACTACCACATTTCCTAGTTTGGATGCTTCCTCAATTTCATATCTCATCTCAAGGTCTCCCTGAGCATTTTGATCAGGGGGACGATAGATTGTTCCCAGTATTAAGTCCCTCCTGGGGCATGGTATCACCACCCACAACGATTCTGTGGAGCAGTCTGCCTCTTTTGGGGTTTCGAGCTTGCTGGATTCAATGCCTTCTTTCACGTATAGAGCGACTCCGCCACCAATACATCCTTCCCTGTCCTTCCGATATAGTTTATATCCAGGGATAACTGTATCCCACTGGTTTTCTCCATTCCACCAGGTCTCCGTTATGCTCACTATATCAATGCTCTCCTCTAAGGCCAAGCACTCCAGTTCTTCCATCTTGGTTCGGAGGCTCCTAGCATTAGCGTACAGGCACTTGTGAGCAGTGTCTCTCTTCAAGTGTCTTTGGCACTTGTGGTTAGGCCTGTGGTAATTTTGCTCTTCTGAATTTATATCCTGTGCCCCTGCTCTCACAATGCCTACTTCTAGGCCTACCCCTTTTAAAATTTCATCATTTCTTTGGGTTTTATCCCAGGGGGGAGGTTTATTCCGAACCGGACCTTTCTCAGCTCCTGTCAGGTTTCCTCCCTCAGTCAGTTTAAAAGCTGCTCTGCTACCTTTTTAATTTTGAGTAATGACATCGTCAGCAGCGGCAGTGCAAGGAGTTGGGAGTTGGGATAGTAATCCCCTCTTCTTCCTGGTAGCACCTCAACCTCCTTTGGCATCTGCCATGTGTGGTATAGGCTGATGGCTGCCCTCAGCGTGCCTGAAAGACGCTTTGGCACTTCAGTAAAGTCCTCCCCTCTAGTTTGGAGCAAGGGGAAGGTGTCATCTGCAACAACAGTGGGGAGCAGACAGCATCCAGGCAGTGAAGACTTTTTAAAAATAAATAAATAAATAATGCATTTCTTGCTTCATGGCCCCCAGGTTGGGAACCACTGGTTTAGGTGTTTCTTGAGAAAGAGGCTATTGATTATATTAGTTCAGCCATTACAAGAACGTGGGGAAACAAGAACTATGATGCACAAGGCTTTCAAGATAAAATAAATAAATAAATAAATAAATAAATAAATAAATAAATAAATAAAATGAATGTGGTGTTCAGTGATACATCTCATGGTAGAAGATATTAAATCCAGGAGCAGCGAGTCTTTTTTTCAGCCCAAGGGCCACATTCTGGGGGCCACACAGTAGTGGTAGTTGGGCCCAGAGGCAAAAGTGCACGGAACAACTTATGTAAATCTTACCATCATATGATAGTTTTCCTGAGTTCCCTTGTGGGAGGAAGGCTGGGAGATAGATGTATTTAACAGGAAAAAATAAAATACTCTAGTTTCATCATGCACACTCATGCACCCCTCTCTGTCCTCCATCCCCGGTAAGCAAGAGGCATTGTGAGAGTTCAAAGACCCATTCCTGCTAGACATAAACACGCAAGGAGGATGTGAATCAGCAGAACTTGGAAGTTACTTTTTTGAACTACAACTCCCACCAGCCCAATCCAGTGGCCATGCTGGCTGGGGCTGATGGGAGTTGTAGTTCAAAAAAGTAACTGTTCCAAGCTCTGTGAATCAGGACCAGTTGGGGGTGTAACCTGGGAAGACCCCAGGGCCAGAGAGAGAAGCTTGGAGGGCTACATTCAGCCCCCAATACCTGAAGTTCCCCACCTCTGTATTAAACCAGGATTTATTTCTTTTTTTGACTGACACCGATTGCCATCTCTCTGGTACTGGCTGTTTTGTAGAGGCAGCAGTAGTGCATGTTTGACACCCTCCCCCTGCCCCCCTGTGGCTTTAACAATTGCTCACCAGGCAGAAATTCATCCGAAGAGGCACTTCCCAGACTGGAGAAGTAGGGCTGAAGGGAAGTTTCTCCTGCTGAACTCCAGAAGGAATCTCAGCAAAACAACAAGGAGTCTTGTGTTATGCCACAGATGAACACGACACGACAATGGAACCAGTTACCTAGAGAGGTAGTGAACTCTCCAACACTGGAGGCATTCAAGAGGCAACTGGACAGCCATCTGTCGGGAATGCTTTGATTTGGATTCCTGCACTGAGCAGGGGGTTGGACTCGAGGGCCTTGTAGGCCCCTTCCAACTCTACTATTCTATGATTCTATGAATACACTTACTGTGGCAGAAGCCTTCATGAGCCAGATGCTTCTGATTATTTTCTATCTGCACTTCAGTTATAATGAGGGATAGGTGTAATTTCTCAGTTGAAACATATCAGTGCATTCGTTAGTCTTTTTAATATGTTGCAAGACTCTGTTGCCCTGCTCATTAATGGCTGCCTGCCATGCAATTCTCAAAGGCACATGAGCTCACCCAGAAAAATGAAGTTGGCAACGCTAACAGGAAGGGATGCCTTATCCACGGCATTGTACTGAGTCACATGAGCCAAAAACAATTGTGGAATGGGGGAAACTAGAGAGAACCAAGTTATTGAAAGGGCCAAAATGTTTTATAATGCCCAGTGTGTTTTGCTAGTAAGAAATTCCATCATCTGGGGCAAGCAGCATTCCTTACTAGCGACCTGCAAAGATAAACCTCTGTCACTTTTAGAAACTGACTTATCTTTACAAAAGGGTTAATTTTTAAAAGAAGTGGCTAAATCCAACATTTGCAAGGGACAAGTTTTTTAGAATTTTAAATAGTACTCTGAGTGTGGATCCTTACATAACCAAAACACCACCATGAACTGAACCTTCTGCCTGCAAGTCAGATGATCTACCACTGAACTACGGTCCTGAGCTACAAGGATTCCCAAGGTTTGTAGTGGTAAGGGGGGCAGCAAGACTCCAAACAGCCCAATAAGGACTGAGCATGTTCAATGGCCCCAGAATGCTGAATGTCTGTTGGGATGAAAACTGGGAGAGGAGTGGGATGGAATGGAGTATGTTGGGAAAGGGCATGGCTGGCTGGAACACTGAATGGGAGCGCTCAATTTTTATTTATTTTATTTACTTATTTTTGCAGATCCCATTTGTGGATTGATAAATCTCAATCCCAACATGCTTCCAGCGCCACGTTCTTTATCAGAATGTGAGGACCTAAGCGTGCTTTAAAACGACACTGTATCTGTAGCCAAGAAAAAGTTAGCCCTATGAACATTTCTGGCAAAAAGAGATCTACAACACACATTTAAAGCACATGACTTCCCCCAAAGAATCATGGGAACTGCAGCTCTGCCAGAGGAAAACCACCATTCCCAGAATTCTTTGGGGGAAGCAATGTGCTTTAATTGTGTGTTGGATGTGCTTTAAATGTGTGGTGTGGATCATACACACACACATACAGGACACACCACTCTATCCACCCTAGGGATGTGTCTATTTTACATTTTTCCTTTTTGCCACCATAAACTCAAAGTGTTGGTGTGTATGCGTGTGTGTTTTGATGGACCACCAATGCATTTCCACTTTATAAAGCAAATGTCCCGACTGAAAGGCCTAGTCTTCATTGAGGTGGCAAAACCTGTGCCAGGGCTGTACCACTTTGGACGGCAGGGGAGGACAGATGAGCTGGAGGAAGGTTCCACCCTTCAGCTTTTCTTTTCAGTTTCTACCTGAGTGAATTCCAACAATAAACCCACCAGTTTTCTTAGTCTGCAAACAAAGTGATTAGGAGTTTTATTTATATATTAAAAGGTACTTCAATACAAAACACACGGAAGCGGGTTTTTTCCTAATTTAAAAAATCTCTCTCACAAAACCTGCAAACATTTACCCCTTTCAATAAATATAAATACTCGGAATAGAAATCTGAAATTTAAAATCTGAGGAAAGAGAGGGAGGGAGGGAGGCAAAGACAACATAGTGGCCTGTTCTTGTCAGACTGTCCACAGAGCCTACTGACCCCATCTGCCCTGTGGATAGGAACATCTGATGCCAGCTCCTGTTTCAGTGGGGCTGGTGGCTTTGTTTGCGAGCATGGGGCCTCTGTCTGCACTACATCTGAAGCACTCTTATACCACTTTAAACAGTCCTGGCTTCCTCCAAAGAATCCTGGGAACTATAGTTTGTTAAGGGTGCTGAGAGTTTCCTGGAGAGCCCTGTTCCCTTCACAGAGCTACAATTCCCAAAGAGGTTTAACAATCAGTCCCTCTTCCCAGGGAACCTCCCTTTTAGCAGGAGATTCTCATGCACACCCCTTCCTGATTCAGGGAGAAAGTTGCATGGAAATCTCTTCTAAAACAGAGGTATCGTTTTAGCAGACACTCCTCACCACCAGCTTACCCTTCCAACGGAGAACGTGAAATGGTCTTAAGTCCCCTTCTGCCTTGAGATGCACATAGTAGTTGGCTTCTACTTTCGGTAGCGGCTGGTGGCTCTATGTCAGAGGAATCCACTCCTGGTTTTTCCAGGAGCTGTCCAATGAGCTGTGACCTATTCGCAAAACAGGCTTCAGAATTTTGGACAGCTCCTGGAAAAACCCAGAGTGGATTCCACTGCCCCACTGACATGGAGCCACCTGCCTCCACTTCTGGTGTTTATTGGGACTGGTAGGGCGGAAGACAAGGAGCCCTACTGTAGGTGGAGCCAGAACCAATGAGAAGCAGAGCCAAATAATTCTAGTTTTCTCCCCATCCTCCTCCCTGCTGAGTTCTACAAGAGCAACACTAAGACCAAGGTGCCTGGAGGCTGTGAAGGGCTGGATGTGGGCTAACAAACTGAAACAATCCAGACAAGATGGAAGTACTGCTGGTCAAGGGGAAAACTGCATCAGGGATGGGGTTGCAACCTGTTCTGGATGGGGTTGCACTCCCCTTGAAGGAGCAGGTCCGCAGTCTGGGAGTCCTCCTGGATCCTGCCCTGCTGCTTGAATATCAGGTGGCTGCGGTAGGCAGGAGTGCTTTTGGCCAACTCAAACTGGTCTACCAGCTGCGTCCGTTCCTGGAGGCAGTTGACTTGGCCACAGTGACACATGCATTGGTGACATTGAGGTTTGATTACTGTAACACACTCTATGCGGGGCTGCCTTTGAAAACAGTTTGGAAATCGCAGTTGGTTCAAAATGCAGCAGCCAGAATGTTAACTGGAGCACGGCGCAGGGAGCATATCACCCCTGTGCTTTATCGACTCCACTGGCTCCCAATTTGTTTCCGGGCCCAATTCAAAGTGCTGGTTCTGACCTTTAAAGCCCTAAACGGCCTTGGACCAATGTACCCAAGGGACCGCTTACGCCCATATGTACCTGCCCGGGATTTAAGATCATCTGCCTCTGGTCTCCTTTACGTGCCTGGAGTGAAAGATGTTAGATTGGCAGGCACGCGGGAGAGAGCTCTTTCAGCTGTGGCCCCCAAGCTTTGGAATACTCTACCCCAACCAGGCCGGCTCTGCTCCCTCTCTGTTGGTTTTCTGGAGACTTCTGAAAACGATCTTGTTCCGGAGAACCTTTGGGAAGGACTGAAGGTAGAGCCTGATACTGATTTTATGCCTTCTATGTTAAATTTTACCTTTGTAGTCCCAATCCCTTGCGCGCACGTGTGTGTGTATACTCTGTGTGTGTATATATATATATATATATATATATATATATATATATATACATACATATATACGGGCTTGTGTGTTCCAATGAACCCTGTGAGCGATGCCGTCGGGAGTCATGTACTCCCAGCAGGGTCACCCACGGCGGTAAGGTCAAGAACAGGTGGAGGCTAACAATGTGTATGTTACAATGGCTGTGAAGGCGGATGAAGGCTGCAGCAGATAAAAGACTTCCAATTGTCATGGTACCCATGCCATTGGATCAAAGCCTTTTTCTGTAACATTGTGTGTTGATCATCGTGCACCGATCTCCCCACATAAAACTAATTCACGCACAGGCATCTTGCAAGCAAATTATCTTGGAAGACAATCTTACTCGGCCACGAGTGATCGCCAATGAATTTTGTATATATATATATATATACACATATACATATATATATTGTATTTTATGTATTTTAATTGTATTTTATATATTTTAATTTATTGTAATGTTTTTTGTGATTTTACTGTTTACAATTTTATTATGTACATGTTTGATTTTATTTTTGTAAGCCGCCCTGAGTGCCCTATTACAGGGTAGAAGGGAGGGATAGAAACCTTTTAAATAAATAAATAAATAAATAAGGGGGAGGAAGCTGACAGGCAGTGCCACCCACTGGACTGGTTGTGAAGAAGAAGACAGGCAGGCAGGGCCTGGCTGAGGTTAGTGGGACAAGGCCCTGTTTGCTCTGACCAGCCTCTCCTGTGCACTTCCTCATCTCTGCAGGTATTTGTGGGCTGCATTTCTGTTTAACGCTGCAACCTCTCGGTCACGGCCACAGCCCCTGGGAGAAGCTGAGAGCTCCTTTGCTGAGCCATGCGCTGCTCCATATGCTCCTTTAACAAAGAGGAGGACCTGCCCAAGAGTGGCAGCAGGGGCGCCGGAGGCCACAGAAAGGCTCAAGGGCCATCAGCATCTGCACCACAGCGAGGCAAGTGTCCCTGCTCCCAGGTCTTGCCGCCCGGACAGGAGCAGAGGAAGCTGCCTTACACTGAATCAGATCATTGGTCTATCTAGCTCAGTATTGTTTACCCTGACCGGCAGGAACTCTCCAGGGTTTCAGGCCCTACCTGGAGATGCTGAGAACTGAAGCTGGGACCTTCTGCATGCAAGGCAGATGCTCTGAGCTACAGCGTTAGGAGCACAGCAAGCTGCCTTCTATCTGGTCAGGCCATTTCTCAGCTGAGCCCAATATTGTCCGCTCCAACTGGCAACAGCTCTCCAGAGTTTCTAGCCAATAGCCTTCCTAGTCACCTGCAAGGCTGATGTTTGTAGCTGGAGATAGTGAGGATTGAATCCAGAGCCCTTTGGCATGCAAAGCAGGCGCTTTACCTCTATTTCAGACCACAAAGGATTTCTCCTTGGTAGCATTTGTATTTCTGATCAACACTGATTCTACTGTCAATGCTAGGCTAAAGAGCCAGGCGTCAGATACATGACCTAAGCCCTAAACGACTTAGGTCCCAAATGTCTGAAAGACCGCTTCCTTCCCTACAGAACCTTTTGGGTGTTGAGATCAGCAGAGGGGGCCCTTTTGGTAGTTCCGCCACCCTCAGAATCTCGAGCGGGAGGTGGCCCAGGAGAGGGCATTCTCTGTGGTGGCCCCTAAGCTGTGGAACTCTGTCCCCGACAAGGTGTGTCTGGCAGCTTCATTGTACAACTGTTGCAGAGCTTGGAAAAGTTACTTTTTTGAACTACAACTCCCATCAACCCAATGGGCTCTTTACCCTGGCCTTCGACGCCCGAGATGTCTATTGTTAGGACCCACCCTATTTTTCTATGATGTTGTTTGGGTTGTTTTTAACTGTTCTTAATTACACATTTTAGAATTGTTGTAATCCACCCTGGGACCGCTGGATGAAGGGAGGGAAATAAATTCTAATAATAACAACAACCACAACCTGTACCAGGCAGGCTGCCAGCATCGCTCTGTATCTGGCCTGGTGCCACCTCCAGTTGCCACCAGGGACAGCCCTCAAGATGCAGGCAGGTGCGCTATGCACGCTGGCTGCTTCAGCTGTCCGTGGCAGAGCACACAGTCCGTCTCTGCTGGCGAGCTACCTTGCAACCAGCAGTACACAGTTAGGTCATTTTAGACCTGATGGCCTTACAGGGAATAGGTGGGGCGGAAGAGCCTCTTCAGATGATACAATGTGAATGATCACTTCAAAATGTGCTAGGCCAGCCCTGCTGCATCTGGGGGACCCTCCACTGCCGAGTGGGGCCCCAGACCTCTGCCCCAAAGCCCTGCCTTGACAGCGCCACTTCAGCCTATCCTTGGCTGCCAGATCTAGGGACGAGTCCATGTTCCTGTGAAACAAGGAGCAAGCCATATTCTGCATCAAGACGGGGCCTTCTGGCTCCCTTTGGCCTTCCTGTCACCATTGTTCTTCAGAGCAGACCGAGATGGAAAGCCCCTGGGCCTCCCCTTGCCCACTTCCCCTTGCCGCAGCACCAGCTCGTGATGCTTCCTTAGATGGTGCATCATGCCCGAGTTGGTGAGCTGCCCCATCACCTTCCTGCGGCTGATCTGCCTCCTGCACAGGAGGCATTGCCCCCGCCACGGGTTGTCCATTTGGCGGAAGTACTTCCACACCTCCAAAGTGCGGGGGGCTCCGCCTGGCCTCCTCCCGGAGCCTGCGCAGGGAGTAGAATCGGGGGGATGGCGCTCGGCTTCCATATGCTCTTCCTCCCCCGTCACAACCTGCATGGAGAAGCCACAGCCACTCCTGCTGCCTTGGATGGGGGTGACTTGTGGCTGTGCAGCTGGGAGAGCGATGGGGGAACTCGGAATCGCATCGCTGTAGTCGAGTTCCTGCTCCTCCTTCTCCTGCTGAAGTATGTCCTGGGTGGTAGGGGACAACCTGACAAGGTTGATTTCCCCCAGGTCACCCTCCTGAACCTGAGCCTCCCCTGCAAAGTCCCCCTGGAGAACGGCTTTGGCCATAGTTGTGGGGATGAAAGTCTGGGCAAGAACAGCCTGTTCCTCAGTGGCTGCACCAGTGGTTTTGCCAGTGAACAGTGTGCACCAGGTCATATTTTTCCTTCCTGCTCCAGTGCTGCTCAGTTTGGTAGAACGTCGGAAATCTTCCCCACGTATAAAACAGTGATGCGGTTTCTCTTGGATGTGGATTTCCTCATGCGCCGCAAAGGATCGGCCCTGAAGGAAATTTCCCCCACATTTTAAACACTTATAAGACTTTTCCCCAGTCAGAATTCTTGCATGCATGAGGTTAGAGCCATTATTACAGCTACTCTGGTATACAGAGCATCGCTGAGGCTTCCCTCCAGCATGAATTACCTCATGTGCTCTGAGGTTTGACCTCCACCGGCAGCATTTCCCACAGTGACAAAGGTAGGTTTTGTGGATGGCCCCAGTTTCTTCTTGATCAGAATCGCCTTCGCCACTGGGACAGGCTTCGTTCATGCATTTCCCTGGTTTGGTTCTCCTCTTGCTCTCTGGTCCCTGCTGACTCCCAAGCCTTGCTCCCTCCTCACGATAGTGGAAGGCGTTGCTTCTTTCCAGAGGTGGGTCGCCTGATGCCCTTTGCTCAGAACCACTCTGGGGAAGATGACCCTCCCCATTGCCTGCAAGGACCAAACAAAAAAAAAAGCAGAAGAGAGAGTTGCGTACTTTGCAGGTCAATCGTATGTTTTTATTCAATGGGTTAATGGACAAGCTTAAGCACATGACTTCCCCTAAAGAAACTTGGAAACTGTTGTTTGTTGAGGGGGCTGGGAGGTTCCCTAACCCTAGGCTATAGTTGAAATGTGAAAGAATTTTTTTTAATTAAAGTTTTAGCATCCTCCAAACTGTGCACAATTAATTCTTACCCAATGAACATGCCTGGTCATCATGCTTCTGCTTGGGCTGCCTTTCCCACGAATCCAGGAGCGGATCCTGGTGACCAGTGTCAGAGGGATTCACAGCCACATCCAGAGGCCACAACGCCTAAAACAGCAATGAAAAAATATTCAGGAGAGCTTCTAGAGGTGCAATTCAATTGCATACTGGCAAATTCAGGTAGTGCAAGAAAAGTGATTTGGATCTCTTATGTACCCCCTCTTCCAATTCTGACATCCTGCAGTAAGAAAAATGATACGAAAATATCATTTATATTTTCCATATAACATACAATTTCATTATCTATATCTGTTTTAAAAAGCATTATTGATTTTATCCTCATTTATGGTTATGGTTATATATTTTTGGTTTTAACCATGATGGCTTTATGCATGCTTGTTTTTAATTGGACTGTGGATTCTACCTGTGTTTTATCTCCCAATTTTATACATACATTGCTTGGAGAGCCTTTTGATCAATGGTTTATACAATTCCAAATCAATAGTCAAGAAATCAGAAGAAGGCTAGGACTGGGGAGGGCAGCTATGAGAGAACTAGAAAAGGCCCTCAAATGCAAAGATGTATCACTGAACACCAAAGTCAGGACCATTCACACCATGGTATTCCTGATCTCTATGTATGGATGTGAAAGTTGGACAGTGAAAAAAGCGGGTAAGAGAAAAATCAACTGCTTTGAAATGTGGTGTTGGAGGAGAGCTTTGCACATACCATGGACTGCGAAAAAGACAAATAATTGGGTGTTAGAACAAATTAAACCAGAACTGTCACTAGAAGCTAAAATGATGAAACTGAGGTTATCATACTTTGGACACATAATGAGAGGATGTGATTCACTAGAAAAGACAATAATGCTGGGAAAAACAGAAGGGAGTAGAAAAAGAGGAAGGCCAAACAAGAGATGGATTGATTGCATAAAGGAAGCCACAGACCTGAACTTGCAAGATCTGAACAGGGTGGTTCAAGACAGATGCTCTTGGAGGTTGCTGATTCATAGGGTTGCCATAAGTCATAATCAACTTGAAGGCATACAATAAAGACAAACCACAAGTATTCAGGGGCATACTGTCTCTGACATTCAAGGAGACAGTTACTTGTTCAGGTTTATACTGATGTTTTCAGATGATATCTAATTGTTCTGTGCTGCTCTAAAATACGGATTTGTGATTATATTTTCTGAATTTATTTCTGATATTTTTACGTTCCTGCAAAGTGTTCAGAGACTTCTTTGAAATATAGAGCAGTACATAAATCACCTAAATTAAAAGAAATAAAAAGAACAGACTATTAAAAAAATAGCTTCCCAGATCATCTTTATTCCAACTAAATTCCACTAGAAACCTGCTTGGGAGAAGCTACAAAAATCGAGATGAAAATGTTGGTGGCCTCTGGTATTTTGATCCCCTTTAGACAACAGGCTGCACGAGATTCCTAGCCTGCCAAGAAACACAAAAGCTGGAGAATTCAGTGCCTCCCAACTCCCCCCTCGGGGACAGTGGTGGCTGGGGTCCATCGGGACTGGTAGGGTGGAAGGCACAGCCACCAAGAGTAGGTGGAGGAGGAGTCAGAGCCAATCACATGTGGAGCCAACTGATTCTAGTTGTTGCCTCCCTCCTCCTCCCTCCTGAGTTCTGCAAAGGGATAGGAAACTGACAGTCAGTGCCACCCCGAGGACTGCATGCAAGTAAGAAGGTAGGGCAGATGGCGGCTGGCTAAGGACAGACTGAGGCTGGTGGAGCAATGCCCCAGTCGCCCCTAAAGGACCAGCCTCCACTGCTCGGGGACCAATTGAATGACCAACATCGAAACCACCTCACCTCTCCTTCCTGTTTCACCATTTTCTGTTTCAGCAGGAAATCCTCAGCTAGGACCACAGCCTGGGCGCAGGTCTCCGGGCCCCGTTCCCTGACCCAGCTCTACATTTCCTGTGGAAGGACGGTCAGGAACTGTTCCAGGATCAGCAGCACCAGAATTTCCTCCTTGGTGCGGGTCTCTGCGGTCTCTGCTTTCAGCCACCAGCAGCAGAGCTCTTGGACCCGACTATACACTGCACGTGGCCCCTCCGTGTCCCGGTAGCAGAACTGCCTGAAGTGCTGGCGCTGCCTCTCCCTCAAGATGGCCTCCCCTTGCAAGATGGCTGCCTTCACCTTCCCATAGTCGCCCCTGTCCTGGGAACCGAGGCCACTGAAGGCCTGCTCGGCCTCTCCGCTCAGGGACGGCAGGAGGAGGGTCACCCACTTGTCTCAAGGCCATCGGCAGGCTGAGGCAACTTGCTCAAAGGAGGCCAGGAAAGCCTTAGTGTCCTCCCATGGAGTGGGCTCCTTAGACGTCCAAGGGCTCCCCCATCCTGCCTTAGGAGGCTGCAGAAACCTCAGGAACTCCTGCCACTGGGCTTCCCAGCACTGGTGGGCTCCCTCTTCCAGTTCCTTTTTAATACATGGCAGAGATGATACAGTCTGAAACTCTCCAACGCTCCCCACGTGTACAAGCTGTGGGTCTTTTGTTCCCCCCAGATCGATCCATAGTTTTTCTCTGGGGGTGTTCCACTCTCCCTTTTCAGTTCTGGAGCCTTTCTTGCCCCTTTCTCCACAAAAACGTTCACCTCCGCACTCGAGGTCTCCATCAAACTATTCCAGTGTGAGAACAAACGTTCAGCCTTGGAGAAGCTTTCCTTGGGTTAAGCCACTCCTATGGGTGACTCTCACTGAATAGCAGTCCTGCTAGGAAAGAGTAAGTACCACACAGCTCACTGGTTAAGTGGTACAGACTTCTCCTAAGTTAGGCGGGAAAAGACAAATCAATATGCAAGAAAATATTCAGAAAGTAACATTCCGCATCAGCCAAAGCAACTGTACATAGGGACTCAGAAGGCTGCCTTATACTGAGTCAGACCATCAGTCTGTTTCACTTAGTAGTGTCTACACTGACTGGCAGCAGCTCTCCAAGGTTCCCAACCCTACCTGGAGATGCCCAGGGATTGAACCTAGGACCCCTTGCAAGCAAAGCAGATGCTCTACCCACTGACCGATGACCTTTCCCAATAAAACGGGGAGGGTCAGGGACCCTTGGCATGTGCCAAGGATATCTGAAGGTGTCATGGTGCCCACAGGAGCCATGTAGGAGAGCCCAGGTCTACTCTGACTAGCAGTGTCACTCCAGGGTTTCAGGGTGGGGCCATTCTCAGCCCCAGCTGAATGCACTGGGCATCACCACAGATGAGTGGAGAGCATCTGCTGCCTGTGCCGATGGTTCCAGGTTCAATCCCCAGCAATGCCAGATAGGGTTGGGAGAGAACCTTGGAGAGCTGCTGCCAGTCAGTGTAGACAATACTAAGCTAAACAGGCCAATGGTCTGACTCAGTACAAGGCAGCTCCCTATGTTCCTGTGCTTTAGCTGGAGCCACTGGAAGGCACAGCTACAAGGATCATTTCAGAAGCTAGCAAATCCACAGCAACTTCGAATAACTGGGACACCATCCTTCCCCTTATGGCATGCTAGAACTGCTTTAAGGTTTGGAAAAGAGGGTGTCTGGGTAAGCATGCTGTTCTCCCCTGATCTGGCAGCCCAGTGTCAGGACACCTATTCAACAACTTTCCCTTCTACAATTTATTTCTTCTCCATCACCTGCCTCTCTTCTCTTAAAGGTAAATCCCACTGAGTGCAATGGAATACAGTACTCCCAGGTAAGAGTGCTGTGTTTAGTATTGCCATCATCCATCTACCTAATATCACCTGAGGTGGAGGCTGGTCATATATCCAAGTTGTCTATGAAGGACAGATAAATCTCCTCTGTACTGATTCAGGCCACTGGTCCATCTAGTTCAAATCAAATCAAATATATTTATTACGGTCATAGACCAAAGGTCCATCTAGTTCAATGGCAGTGGCTCTGCAAGATTTCAGCCAGGGAGTCTTTTCCCGTGCCATTGGGGATTAAACTTGGGACCTTCTGCATGCAAAGCAGATGCTCGGCCGAGCTATGGCCCTCCCCTATGGTTCAACAAGGCAAATGGGGCACTGCCCCACCAACCTGCCTTCTTACTTACAACCAATCAGAGGGTGGCTCAGCCTGTCATTGGTTCTGGCTCCACCTAATGTTGGGCTTCCTGCCTTCTGCCCTACCAGGCTCAATGGGCATTCGCCACCGCTGATTCTTCTGCACTCCATCAGAATACTGTTTCAAATTGTGGACCTTCAGGCTTTAACAACATGCTCCAATTTCACCCACCCACCGACCCACATTTCCCCTTTTCCTTTTTGCTTAACATCCAGCCAGAACTTCTAAAGAACTTCTGACTAAAGACTAGCTTGTGACATTTGAGTTAGTCCTAATCAAGGTATTAATCTCCCCCCAGACACACACATTTTAACAAAATCCCTTGAATTTACCTCTCCCTTGCAGCTAAACAATACACTCCTCTCCTGACCTGACAATCTGTTGTTTACAGCTCCTGTTTTCCCCAAAGCTAAAGAAAAAAAAAATCGAAAGCCAGATTCCCATAGACAGGAAGTGCCTTCTCTCATCGGTTTACCCCAAAGAGATTTATCACACACAAAACAGTCTTCATTTCCGGGTCTTTTAGAATTTTACATTTGCAGTGGAAGTACGTGGGAGGCAGTGGGTAAAATGTCAAATAAAATTCTGTTCGTTGTAGTGCTTTGAAATAAATACGTCGCTCTGCCCCCCCCACAATCACACCCCCAAAAAGTGAGTGTCTACCTAGAATTAAATTCCATTGAATTCAGTAGGATTTACTCGCGTCTAAGTGGGTATAGGACTTTGCAACCTGAATGAGCCTGATTCTTACATCGATCGCGTGCGTGTTAAAAACAGAAAAAGCCTTTTGGGTATCTGGGGCTACTCCTGTCTGTCCTCAGTACCCTGTCAGAATTTAAAATAATATGTTACTCCTTTAAGAGAATCCGCAATCCTAACCATGTCTTCTCGTAAGTAAATCCTATTGAATTCAGTGGGGCTTACTCCCAGGTAAACGGGGTTAGGCATACATGCTTAGGTAGTTTGAGCTGTGTACACACCATACATTGAAAACACGTTATTTCCCCCAAAGAATCCAGGGAACTGTAGTTTACGCCTGGCAGAGCTACAGTTCCCAAGACTGTTTGGGGAAAATAATGTGCTTTCAGTGTGCCTTAAAAGCATGGCATAAAAAATTACAATGGCCCACTAAGAGTTTTCCTGCAACATGCTCTGACAATTACAAATACAGCCTTCAGTTTCAGTTGGGGTGTGGGAAACTCCCCACCCGATGCCTTCAAAGGCAGAAATCCAACTGGATCAGTCTGCCCTCACTGCAGACTGCACTGCATCTCCATGATGGGGAGTGTTGTATCTGTTGAATTTCTGCCTGTCACACGGCCTTTAAAAAACAGGAACTCCCACCCACTCTCCTGTAACTGTTTTCAAACCATTTCAACCAAAGCTTTCTTGTGCTTTTCAACTATACCCTGACAGATAAAAATTCAACAGGTTATAACTTTCTTGTCACAACTCCTGTTGGATTTCTGCCTTGTTTTGTACTTTTTGGGGGCAGAGAGCAAGATTTCAAAGGGCTGCTCTATCCTCCGCCTGCTTTTTAGATTCGTCGCACTAGTCCATAGGCAATCGGAACTATCTCTAGGGAAGTATGAAAACCGTAACTCTTGCCATGTTAAAGGAATTCCCTCTTTCTACCGTGGCCCCATTAGGAATCAAAACGGAACTCCATGGTTTTAACCCTCTAGTACAGCCTTTCCCAACCAGTATGCCTCCAGATGTTGTTGGACCACAACTCCCATCTTTCCTGACCATTGACAATGCTGGCTGAGGCTGATGGGAGTTGTGGTCCAACAACATCTGGAGGCACACTGGTTGGGAAAGGTTGCTCTAGTAGTACCTTTCAGCTTTCTTTCAGGGGGAGGAACGGATGCGCCTTGAACCTCTTCCAAACACAAACTGTAGCTGCATCTTGGAACCACTTCTGGCCCGAGGGCCATGTTCCCTTCCGAGCAACATTCTGGGGGGTGACATGCCAGTGGTGGGCAGACCCACAGACCAAAGTGGTCAGAGCAAGGAATGCACATTTTCCCTTTGGTACATTAGGCTAGTTCCTACACACATCCGGCTCTGTCCATCCAAGAAAGCAAAGGCACGATCAGATTTCAAAGACACACTCCAGCCAGGCAAAACCACTTGGAGGTGGAAAGTCCTGCCAGTGAGGGGTGTGGCCTGGATAGGGTCCCGAGGGCCAGTTACAAAGACCTGGGGTTGCGTTTGGGCGCCTGCCCTGGGCATGAAGTTCCCCATCCCTGGGCTGTGTGAACTGCATAACACTGGTACTTTAAAGGCTGTCTGCAGGGGCCCTTGGCCAGGGCCCGATTTGGCCACCCGCTGGCGCCAGCCCTGCCTCCACTGTCTGTGGCTGTGTGCTTCTGAAGACCAGTTGCTGGGAATCACTTGTGGGAAGAGTCGTGTTGTTGCACTCAGGTCCTGATTGTGGGTTTCTCTTTGAGGCATCTGGTTGGCTGCTGAGAATAGGATGTTGGACTAGATGGGCCATTGGCCTTATCCAGCAGGGTTTTTATGTTCTCATGAGTAAGGCCAGGTTGGGGAAAGCTGCGATATAGACTTTTCTGGGGGTAAGCTCCATTTAACTCAAGGGAATTCACTCTTTATGGGTTCATCTTGGAGGGTTAGTGTGTTGGACTGTGACCTGGGAGACCAGGGTTCGAATCCCCACACAGCCATGAAGTTCACTGGGTGACCTTGGGCCAGTCACTGCCTCTCAGCCTCAGAGGAAGGCAATGGTAAACCCCCTCTGAATACCGCTTACCATGAAAACCCATTAATGGGGTCGCCATAAGTCAGAATGGACTTGAAGGCGGTCCATTTCCATTTCGGAGGGAGAGGCACATGGTTTTGGGACTGGCTCCAGGGCCTCCCTTCACCTTAACCTGTCAAGATAAGTATCAAGATGCAGGACTGGGCTTCCTGCTTGTCTTTTGTCCCCAGTATCTAATCCTCACCACTTTTCATATGCATATTATTTGCCCAGTTGAGGATATCAATGGGTTCCAAAACACAAGCGTTTTGTAAGAAGGATGCTAATCTTTGGAAGTGCCAGAACTCTTTTATTGCTGCTGTTAATGCTGAGGGAGATTGCCACTTTTTCCCTCTTGCAAGGGCTTCTTTAGACAGCTGGGTGAAAAGGTGGCTGTTCAACTGGTGCCATTTTGTCCAGGTGCAGCAAGCAAATCCAACAACTGCAGGGATGATAGTTGCTCCTGCCTTTTGTGCAAATCTCCTCAGAAGGCACAAAGCCTCCCCCCCCATTATTATCATGACTGGGTGACTGTGGGCTAGCCAAAACTACCTCACAGAGTTGTTGTGAGGATAAAATTGGGAGGGAGAGAACCATGCATGCCACCCAGAATTCCTTAGAGGAGAGGTGGGATATAGATGTAATAATACTAATAGGAAAGATGGGATATAAATGTTATAATAATATTAATACTTACTACTACTCTGCTTTCTGTCTCCTCCAAGGTTTTGTGATGGTCCTTTGAGGTCTGCAAGGGGAATAGGGCATCTCATAACAACTGTCAGCATCCTTCACAAACTACAATTCCAAAAAATTATTTGGGGGAGGACACAATTTTTTAATGTGGAAGAAATGCTTGGTGTGGATGTGGCCTTAATCTTGGCTTATATCATAAAATTTTATTTATTTATTTATTAGATTTTTATACCGCCCGACTAGCAATAGCTCTCTGGGCGGTGTACAACAGAAAATACGAAATACATCTCATAAAAAGTGCATAATAAATATTACAAAAACGTATAAAGTACAAAAATCAGATTACATAATTTTTTAAAATTTAAATTAAAATGCCATAGAAAAGAGGCAGGTCTTAAGCTGGCGCCGAAAAGACAGCAGCGTCGGCGCCATACGCACCTCAACGGGGAGACTATTCCAGAGTTCGGGGGTCACCACTGAGAAGGCCCTAGTTCTTGTCACCACCCTCCGAGCCTCTCTATGAGTCGGGACTCGGAGGAGGGCCTTCGATGTAGAGCGCAGTGTCCGGGCAGGTTCATATCGGGAGAGGCGTTCCGACAGGTATTGTGGTCCCGTGCCGTATAGGGCTTTATAGGTTAAAACCAACACTTTGAATCTGGCCCGGAAGCATATTGGCAGCCAATGTAAGTGAGCCAGAACAGGTGTTATGTATTCCGACCGCTTAGTCCTCATTATTATTCTGGCCGCCGCATTTTGGACAAGCTGTAGCTTCCGAACTGTCTTCAAAGGCAGCCCAACGTAGAGTGCATTGCAGTAGTCTAATCGCGAGGTTACCAGAGCATGTACAACTGATGTAAGGTCCCCTCTGCTCAGGTAGGGACGTAGCTGGGCTACCAACCAAAGTTGGTAGAACGCGTTCCGAGCCACCGAGGCCACTTGAGCCTCAAGTGACAGGGAAGGATCTAAGAAAACTCCCAGACTACGAACCCGTTCCTTTAGGGGGAGTGTAACCCCATCCAGGACAGGGTAAATAGAGAAACCATCCACGAGCAGCATCTCAGCCTTGTCTGGATTGAGCCTCAGTTTGTTAGCTCCCATCCAGTCCATTATCACGGCCGGGCAGTGGTTCAGCACATTGACAGCCTCACCTGAAGAAGATGAAAAGGAGAAGTAGAGCTGCGTGTCATCAGCGTACTGATGACAACGCACTCCAAAACTCCTCATGACCGCACCCAATGGCTTCATGTAGATGTTGAAAAGCATGGGGGACAGAACCGATCCCTGCGGGACCCCACATTGGAGGTCCCACGGTGTCGAGCAATGTTCCCCAAGCACTACCTTCTGGAGACGACCCGCCAAGTGGGAGCGGAACCACTGCCAAGCAGTGCCTCCAACTCCCAACTCCGCGAGCCTCTCCAGAAGGATACCGTGGTCGATGGTATCAAAAGCCGCTGAGAGATCAAGGAGAATCAGCAGAGTTACACTCCCTCTGTCCCTCTCCCGACATAGGTCATCATACAGAGCGACCAAGGCTGTCTCAGTGCCGAAACCGGGCCTGAAACCCGATTGAAATGGATCTAGATAATCAGTTTCATCCAATAGCGCCTGGAGTTGGCCAGCAACCACTCGTTCCAGGATCTTGCCCAGGAATGGAACATTCGCTACTGGTCTGTAGCTGTTGAAATTTTCTGGGTCCAAGGAAGGTTTTTTCAGGAGTGGTCTTACTGCCGCCTCCTTCAGACAACCAGGGACCACTCCCTCTCGTAAAGAGGTGTTTATCACTTCCCTGGCCCAGCCAACTGTTCCATCCCTGCTAGCTTTTATAAGCCAAGAGGGGCAAGGATCTAGTACCGAAGTGGTTGCACGTACCTGTCCAAGTACCTTGTCCACATCCTCGAGCTGAACCAACTGAAACTCATCCAATAAAATATGACAAGACTGCGCTCTGGACACCTCAATAGGATCAACTGCTATAAACTGGGAGTCTAAGTCCCAACGGATGCATAGGATCTTATATTGGAAGTGTCCAGCAAACTCATTACAGCGGGCTACCGATGACTCTGCCATGTCCTGAGAGCCAGAATGAAGTAACCCTCGGACTACTCTAAAAAGCTCCGCTGGGCGGGAAAGAGATGACTTAATGGTGGTAGTGAAGTATTGTTTTTTCGCCACCCTCACCGCTTCTAAGTACAGCTTAGTGGAACCACTTACCAGCGCATAATTGCATCCATCGGGAGTTCGCCTCCACTTCCGCTCAAGCCGTCTCCTATTTTGTTTCATCGCTCTCAGCTCCGGGGTATACCATGGAGCTGCATGAGCTCCAAGTAGCCCAAGGAAGAACAGTCCCTCAGTTTGTGCTTTTTTAAACATAAAATGAAGGTTCCCCCACCCCCACAGAAGAAACAATATCTTAGCAGTGCACAGGAGCCTGGCCCGCCATATGTTGTGCAGAGAAAAATGCGGCCTCCATGACTTTCAGCCTGGTGTCGATGGCTGTAATGCAAATGTCCTCAAATTTTTTTCAAGGTCTCCTCAAGCAAGTTGAGACGGATCTCCAAGCTCTGTGCTGTGAAAGCAATAGAAAAAGTAGCTTTAGATTGTATACTCATGTACTATCCATTATGTTCCAGCTATATGCACATCATGGACTTTGATTGTTTATGCACTGTGGGGAGTGCAGAAACAGCAGCCAAAAAAACACATTTTTTTAATATAAATTCAGCTCACCATGATTTGAACATTTGCTTTCCATCACTTTAATTCTGCATAGGACATTCTCAATACTTGTTGTCTGCGTGGACTTTGTCAGCTTATCAGTTTGCGTACACATGTCGATATAACACGTTAAGTACTTCTGTGTGTGCATCCGTTTTAATGCTGGGCATTCTCCTACAAAGTAACAGATACACAAAGGGGCATTTAATATGCTGGTAAAGGAGAATACATACCATCCTATGCCTTCCATTTTCTATGGTTGCTGTTATATGCCTTAAAGATGATTGCAACCTATGGCGAACCTAAGATTCCTTTGTTGACGTTTATTCATAGGGTTTTCAGGGAAAGGGGTATTTCGTGGAGTTTTGCCATTTCCTTCTGCTGCAGCCAGTCTGCAGCAGCTGTGTAGGCACTGCTCAGCTTGCCACAGCAGCGCAGTCACAAGTTTCCTTGTGCAACACTGGCAGCTGTGGGCCAACAATGCTCCTTTGGACTCTGCAGCTTGCCCATGGCTGAACTAGTGGCAGGGCACGTAACCACAGAGCCACTTACTGTGGTGGTGATCTTTAGGTGGGCCTTGAAACACAGGAGACATGTGCAAGGATTAGAAGCCACAGACTGTGGTCTTCAAGCCAGTCTGTCCTCCCAACTGCACTATACCAGCTGTTTAACGTTGCAATTGTTTGTAGCTTCAATTTATAAATAAACAGAAACCCTTTCTTTTGGGGATGATTTAGGGACGTTGCTTATCCAGATGTTCTGTGTTCCAATTTTTTTCCATCCTGAAATTAAAAAAAAAGGGCATACCTGAATCACTGTCCTGATTTTGTCCGGGGGGGGGGGTAAACAACAATAACTGCTGAGTCATCATGGTCATGACCTGAAATCTGAGTTTGTTCATCCTCCTCTTCTGATGAGATTGGATGCACTGTGGGTTCAGAATGCTATTGGTAATACACAGAACTGTTTACCAAGGCATAACATGAAATGCAATGCATCCCTTTTCCTTGTTGCTTAACAAAGGAGCAGGTAACAAACCAGATGACAGATTAGGCTCTCCTTATTGTATCAAAATCATACTGTGTCAACCCTGAACAACTAATGAGTGACTTATATTACATCCCAGCACCTAAGTATATCACCAAACATCCAAAGCAGCACCGGGTAATTATTGCAGAGTGGAAAAGAAAGTTAAATTTGCAGGTCTCATTAATTCCACGGAAGCCATTTTAATGGACCTGCAGATATCAGTTTCCAGAAAGCTGATGTCAACAATAAAGCTTGCACTATTTTCTTTATAATTTGTAATTACCAGCTGGCCTGCGATCCTCCCAGGAAGGACATCCTCCCTCCTTCCACAAGTTGTACATCTGTCTGAAGTATGGTGGTCTTTCCAGGGGGGATGACGACTTTACCTTGGAATGTCTCCATTGCTGTGAAGAAATCAGCTTTTAGTCATTTGAATCAAGGTCGCACCTGGGCGAGTGTGCGCAAATATGCAGTCACAAAGCTGCCATGCCACGAGGAAAGGTTGGTGCTGTAAGGAGGGGGGTGCTCCCCGTTAAACGTTCAGCTTGTCCGGCATTCTTAACAAAAGAAAGAAGTTGTAGCAGCTCCTCAGTGCGCCAATACCTTCCCTTTGGCACTCCACTGTAAGGCATAGCCCAGAAATAAAAGGACAAGGGCACCTTCCCTTTTTTCCCCTGTAAGGGCAGAAGAATGGCTCCACGTCCAGTTTCCAAGCTGCGGTTTGCATCCTAGAGCGCCTCTGGAGCTCCCAATCATAGAGTGGTGGTTTACCTTCCTAGACATGACATGGGATTACTTCCAGGTCCAGCTCCCACATTATGACAAAATAAGTTGAAACACCAGCTGTGTATATATCTAGAAAGTTTAATATGCAGAAAAGCAAAGATACATTCGATTTAGTGAAATAGCACAAATACAAGCAAACAGAAACGGAGGAATTATTGGCATAGAAGTTCTTTGAATTTTCCTTTTATCAGAGGGAACAATGCAAACCGGGAATACGAGAAAGGATTTTGATGAAATATTTGCAATTAACAATAAAAAAGGGACGCATAGTTTGAAAACAAAATATGTCATAATATTGTACATATTACACAGACGTTAATTACAAAGTTGTTGTCCACTTAAAAATTGTTGTCCATTATAAACTGGGCTATAGCAGCTCTAACTTCATTCCCTCTGCACGCATCCCGATTGTCATTTCTGCGGGATTGCTCCCCGTATGCTGGCAGTTCCAACTCATCAGACAAATCAAATAGTTCATGCACAATATGTCCTTTGGTCTCGCAAATGTTGTGTAGTACCACACAGGAAGTTACCACACTAACAAAATTTTCCTCAGCAACGGGAAGGCGAGCAGTGAGACGGCTCCATCTTGATTTTAAACGTCCAAAACTTCTTTGCACCACATTTCTGCAGCGGTTAAACACTCGATTAAAACCCATCTTGCAGTTGTCCAGCTGTCCGCCATAGGGCTTCATCAGCCACTGGTACATTGGGTAGTCAGCATCAGCAAGGATGAGTGGAGGCACCTGAACCCCCCCGATTGTTATTGACGGGTTCTCGGGAACAAAGACCCCAGCATCCATTGCTTGATAGATTGCAGAATTCCGAAAAACAAAGGAGTCATGATTTTTCCCACTCCAACCAACCTCAATGTTTATGAAACGCCCAGTATGGTCACAAGTTCCTTGCAATAATATCGAATAAAAACCCTTGCGGTTTATGTATACCTTGCCCTGTCCGGTGGGAGCCATTATCGGAATGTGACATCCATCTACAACCCCAACAACCTGGGGGAATCCCATGCTCATAAAACCGTCCATTATCTGAAACAGAAAGAAATCACATTATTACTGTTGTGTTTCATCGTTGTTGCAACAATACGATAGTTTAATATACAGTAGGGATCCCCCACGACTACTAAGCCGGGGAGGGGGGCTTCTCCCTTCCTCCCTACAAAGCCAGGAGGCCACTTTGGCTTAGTTGTTGTGGGGGGTCCCCGGTGGATCCCCCCAACAGGCCTCCTTGTCACATAGCACTAATAGAACTCCCATACCACCAAGATGTGTCTGGCAACTTCACTCTACAGTTTTTGGCAAACACTGAAGATGCACCTCTTGACCCTGGCCTTTGACACCTGAGAGAGACATATATTTTTTTGTGACCCACTCTGTTTTGTTGTGGTTGTGTGATGTTTTCTTTAATGGTGTATTTTAAAATTGTTGTAACCCACCCAGTAGTATACTGGCAAATTCAGAAGTGCAGGGTCCCTTCTTGATAATCACAGCTATACACCTCCACGGCCACACCCCTTCCAAGATGATACAACCTAATATTATAGAATAACCTGACCAAGTTAGAATCCTGCTTTCTGCTTCTCTTCCTTGTTAATGCTTTCTCTCACAACAACAGGCATTCCTGGGAGCCAATCAGCATGAAAGGCGAGTGTGTTTACAACTAAGAAGAGTCTTCTCAGTGGCTGACTCATCGCCTTTCACTACAATTGGATCCAATCAGCAGGAACGGACAAGGAAGCATGCTAGAAGACTCTTCTCTGTGGCTAACACATTTTCCTTTCATTCGTTCATCCTTTCCTTCTTTGACTATAGCCTCTTCACACAGACTCTTTGGCCAGAGAAAACCACATCACATGTCCATCCAGCTGCCTTCCACCTTTCTTGTCACATAGCACTAATAGGAGACTGTTGTCATCTATGGTTTTAAAGATCTGGTTTACCCCTATAAATGCCTTCCATCATTTCAAACGTTAGGCTGCAATCCAAACCTGATTCACCAAAAGAGCTACTGGGCAGAATTATCCCCAGCAAGAAGTAGTCCTGTGTAAAACACTGCGGTGGAGCACTGGGGGGGGGGGGTGTCTGTGCCTGCACAGGAGATCCCTGAACTGCCCCAATTCTGACACTTGACTGGATTGGGTCGCATGGCTATCCCAAGTCAAAGGTGGCATAAAGCACAGCAGGCTTTTGCTTCCCCCCCATCCCATCCCGGGTAAGCGAAGGGGCTGTGGATGGCATGTTGCTTCCATTGCAACTCCCACCTTGCCTGGTTGGGGATTTCTTGGCTCGCGCCCGCTCGCACACTCATCTTCCACTGGCTCCCTCCCTCGCTCGCTCTCCCCCCACTCACTTGCCGTCCCCAAGCTCCCCCACCCACTCCCTTGCTCCCTGCACGCCCGCTCGCTCGCCCTCCTGTCCTGGTCCAAGGCAGATGTTGGGGCGGTGGGGCTGGAAATCCTGTTTCCCCCGCATCAACTTTTCAAGCAGCTTTCTTCTCTTTTTTACTGATTTAAATTTTGGCGCGAAGGGGCACCATTTTGTCCCTTTAACTTTTCAACAGGGGCCAGGGTCAGGTGTTCGGGAACTCAGCGATCAGCTGTTCGGCACCCCCCCCCCCCACCTTCGCTATACAGCCCGCTGCATTTGCAGGCAGCTGATCAGCTTTTCGGGGGGGGAGCCATTTTTCTCGCGGCTACTGCCACTTGCTTCTATCCACCGGGCAGCGCACCAATCCGATCAGATGTGCCGCCCCCCCTAGTCTTTTCTTGCGCCTACTGCCTTGCTTCCGTCAGCCAGCTGCTGCCGGCGATAAGGTGGCCGGCAGTCCACAGCTGGCTTGTCCTCTCCCCCCCACTCACTTGCCCCCCCCCACGGAAACTGCCCCCAAAAATTTACCTCCTGATGCTGTCCAATATTCACAGTTCTGGAAAGAAGAACATGTTCTATTGCCAGGCAGACCTCCACAACAATGTCTCCAACCGTTGACTTTCCTACTCCGAAGTTCACTGCAACCTCCCGATAACACTCCAGTGTCGCGAGCCACCATACAGTTATAGCCAGCCTCTTCTCAACTGGAATTGCATTACGCATATTGGTTCCCTGTCGTTCCAGATGAGGTCGAAGAAGATCTGCTATCTCAGATAAGGTTGCCCTTGTCATACGAAAGTTGGCAAGCCATAGGTCATCATCCCAGTATTTCAGAACTTCAGTCTCCCACCAGGATCTTGAACGATCTCGAACCCAAACACTGCGAGGGATATTTCTTTTGAAGGTACAATGCGCCATGGCAGCAAACATCTGCAAAGGTGTACAACTATATTTTCTGCGGTTCTTCATTTGCTTAGCGCGCAGAAGCATCAATCGATTTCGGGATTGCTGCAATTGCATGAGGTGCTCATACTCTTCCCTTTCTTGTTCCGCCCGCATGAAGTTGAGGGACACATCCCTCAACTGCACAAGGCAGACAGTCAATAGCTGTACATGAAGCTGTACAAGAGACAAAAAGTCTGCAAACTCCATTACAGCAACTTAAACCAGTCTGCCCCAACCGCAAAGCCAACAGCAAATTCAAAATTTCGCGCTTTTCCGTCCAAGCGCCTGCAATTTATTGTGCTTGGGTGCAAGGCGAGGGAGACCGCAACATATTTTGTGGAACAATTGCCTCATAGGGGCGGAGTGGCAAAAACCAGAGAGTGAGGACTTCCATTGAGACACGCCTTCCCCTTGGCTGGTAGGCACCGTCTAGGAAGCAGAGCTCTGTCGCTTTAACCCGTGAGGGCCCCCGACTGCGTTTAGCCAGGCATGGCCGCAATGAGAGAAAGCACGTCCTGAGAGGGAGCCTTACAGGAGGAGAGGTTGGAAAAGGCAGCGCGCTCCATTTCCAGAGAGGAAAAAAGAACGCAGCGGTTTCCTTGAAGCGTATTTGTTCTCGTCTTTTCAGAAGAAGCTTGGACTGCATACTGTTGTTGTTTAGGAGAAAAATCCGTGTGCGACGTGAGTTTCTGGGATAAACTGCGTGGGTTAAACTCGCCTTGCATCTGAACCACCTTACCTCGGTTTGCCGCGGCTCCCACGCTGGACATTTATTTCGTGTCTTACGAAACTCCGAGGGTCCCGCCCATTCCTCCAGAGACAGAGGCATGAATTGACTTCCCACCACCGTCCAGTTCCCCCCCCCCTTTCTGTTAACTGCTTGCTTGTCATGTTTTTTTAATCTACTGGTAGGCCGCTTTAAGCAATTTTGGGAGTCAAATCAGGGTGCAACAATAATGCTTTTTTAAAAATCGACATTTATGTCGTTTTTCTGCATGTCTCTAGTCATCATGTTCGCTTTTCGTGTGTTAGGCCAGTTTTAGGAACAGGATATAGCTGGGACGAGGTAATCTAAAGATAGTTAGCCCCCTTGTTTTAAGAATAAAAGATCGTATAGGGTTCCCCCACCCCCAATGGAAAACATCGAGGCGATCATCCTTGTGATCCTGGCCACCCACAACCTGGTGCGCCTCCACCTGCACCGCGGTGGCGTGGCGGGCCGGGCCCGGCGGACGATGCGGCGGGTCATGGCCAACCACATCTCCCTCCTGCACCAGCTTCTTCCCGACATTTGCCCCGACAGCGAGACCCGGCTGATGGTGGAAGAGCTCAACGCCGGGCCCCACCGCTTCTGGTCCCGCCAGATCAGCCAGGACTGGTGGGAGCGGGTCGTGCTGGAGACGTGGGAGCCGAGCCAGTGGCTCCAGAGCTTCCGCATGACCAAGGACACCTTCCTGGAGCTCTGCGAGGAGCTGCGGCCGGAGCTGCAGCGCCAGACCACCACCATGCGGGCCCCGCTGAGCGTGGAGAAGCGGGTGGGCATCGCCCTCTGGAAACTGGCCACCACGGAGTGCTACCGGTCGGTGGCCAGCCACTTCGGCGTCGGGCGCTCCACCGTGGGAGAGGTCTTCATCGAGGTCTGCTTGGCCATCGAGAAGCTGCTCTTCAGGAAATTGGTGGCGCTCGAAGACCCCCAAGAGGTAAGGCTGGTGGGCAGGGGATGGAGCTTTTTGGCCTCTGGGGAGGGCCGCAGCGCAGTGGCAGAGCATCAGGGCCCAGGTTCAGTCCCCAATGGCATCTCCAGGTAGGGCTGGGAGTGCACCCACTCTGGAATCCTGGGGACCCGCTGCCAATCAGTGTAAACACTACTGAGCTGGGTGGCCCATGGTCTGTCTCAGTGTGAGGCAGCTTCAGTGTTCCTATTTACAGTCTGTGCAGTAAAAGCAAAGTTCTCCTCCCAAGGCCATCTCTGTGGTGCATTTGAAGTGCTATTATACCACTTTTTAAAAAAATGTTGTAACACTTTAAAAAATCAGTAAGGAATGAGGAGCTGCACTGGTTCTGGGGGGGCACATAGTGGTCTTGAACATAGAAACATAGAATTCCGGTTCGGAAGCTACAGCTGGTGCAAAATGCGGCGGCCAGACTGCTAACAAGAACAAAGCGGTCTGATCATATAACACCTGTTTTGGCCCGCTTGCACTGGCTTCCAATACGCTTCCGGGCCAAATTCAAAGTGTTTGTATTAACCTATAAAGCCTTATACGGCGCGGGACCTCAATATCTGTCGGAACGCCTCTCCCGCTATGAACCGGCTCATACACTACGGTCTGCTACGAAGGCCCTCCTCCGGGTCCCGACTCATAGGGAGGCCCGGAGGGCAGTGACAAGATCAAGGGCCTTCTCAGTGGTGGCCCCCGAACTATGGAATGGTCTCCCCGAGGAGGTTCGCCTGGCGCCGACACTATCATCCTTTCGGCGCCAGGTTAAAACCTTTCTCTACTCCGAGGCATTTTAATTTTTTGTTAATGATTGTAATGTTTGTAATTTGATTTTAGCCTTTGCTGTTTTTAGACTGTGAAATTTGATTTTAGACTGATGTTTTGTATTATATTGTATTTTATTGTATCTATGTTCACCGCCCAGAGAGCTATTGCTAGTCGGGCGGTATATAAGTTTTAAAAATAAATAAATAAAATAAATAAATAATAGAGTTGGAAGGGGTCTATAAGGTCATCCAGTCCAACCCCTTGCTCAATGCAGGAATCCAAATCAAAGCATTCCCGACAGATGGCTGTCCAGCTGCCTCTTTAATGCCTCCAGTTTCGGAGAGCCCACTACCTCTCTAGGTAATTGGTTCCATTGTCGTATGGCTCTAACAGGAAGTTTTTCTTGATGTTCAGTCAAAATCTGGCTTCCTGCAACTTGAGCCCATTATTCCGTGTCCTGCACTCTGGGACGATCGAGAAGAGTTCCCGGCCCTCCTTTGTGTGACAACCTTTCATGTACTTGAAGAGTACAGTCTTTTCTTCTCCAGGCTACTCCTCTAGGCAATACAGTCTCAGCAGTAAAAACAAATGCCTTCTGCCTAGGCCACATTTGCACCATAAATTTAAAGCACTCTTATACCACTTTAAACTCTTTTAAAAGTGTTATTGTAACACTTTTAAAAAAGGAATGAGGAGCTGCACCTGTATGAATATTTACAAGAGTGAAATAGAATAAAAATTGTAAGGGAAAATTCAGTAGTGAGGGAATTAACAGGGTTTGAAAATGTGACCCTTCATAAACTACACTTCCCAGGATTCTTTGGAGGAAGCCGCAACTGCTTCGAGTGGTATGATACCGCTTTAAATGTATAGTGAAGATGGGCCTCAGCTTCTGCCAGTCTGGTTGGATACTGTACAAGGGTGGGGGATGGGTGAGGTGCCATCTTGCCCTTTGCCTCATGTGGCAAAATGTCTTGGGCTAGCCTTGCTTGCAAAAGTACAAAAATCTGTTTGGGGGGAACACAAGTAGGGAATCCTCAAAACAACCCTGTGAGGACTGAGCATGCCCCGGCACATCCGCATAATACATTTAAAGCACTCTTCTACCGTTTTAACAGCCATGGAGAATTCTGGGAGCTGAAATTGGGAGCTGACGTCGCAGAGCTACAATTCCCAGCACCTGCAACAAACTACGGTTCCCAGGTTTCTCCATGGCTGTTAAAGTGGTATAAACATATGGTGTGGATATGACCTCTGTGTGTGTGGGAGAAGGGAATCTATTTCCTGATGCCTCGTGGTATTGGTATGCTTATTTCTTTCACTCATATCTGCAGCATGTCCAGAGAAGGGCAACAAATGCAGTCAGACACCAGGAGACCCAAGTTCTATGACGAAAGGTTTTGTTTATTTATTTATTAAATTTATATCCCGCCCTTCCTCCCAGAAGGAGCCCAGGGGGGCAAAAAACATTAAAAGCACTTAAAAGCAAAAGGCTAAAATATATTAGAACAAAACATCTTTAAAAACATATTAAAACAAAGGTTGAAGGCACTGGATGTATTTAGCCTGGGGCGGAGACAATTAGGACATCGTGTGACTGCCAACTCTTGGAAGGACTGTCACATAGATGATGGAGCAAATTTGTTTTCTGTTGCTCCAGAGCAGCCTTTCCCAACCAGTGTGCCTCCAGATGTTGCTGGACTACAACTCCCATCAGCCTCAGCCAGCATTGCCAATGGTCAGGAAAGATGGGAATTATAGTCCAGCAACATCTGGAGGCACACTGGTTGGGAAAGGCTGCTCCAAAGGGTAGGATTCAAAGTAGCGGCTTCAAATTACAAGAAATGGGGTTTCGGCTAAACATGGGGAAGAATTTCCTGGTGGCGTAAGTTGTTTGACAGCAGAACAGACAAACTTGAAAGGAGATGGACTTGTTTTTAAGTAGTGGATGGATGACCACCTATCAGGGTTGCCGTAGCAGCAGATTTCCTCCATCAGCAGAGGGTTTGACTAGATGATCTTTGACATACCTTCTAACTCTATGATTCTCTCCAGCTCACTAGAGTCTAGTCCTAAACAAGACCCCTGAATGTGTATGAGTTTGGAGTTTGCAAAGATGTGGCAATAGGAACACACTAACGACATCATAACCCTCAGAATGCAAAGCAATGTAATTAAAATAACATTGTTTTGATAGCATGACCTGTTGGAGCTCTTTACAAAAGACATAGATGGGTTTCTTAAAACAAGTATTTGATAAATTCATAACTTGGATACCTGCCACTTTTTTTCTAACAGCCATCAACTGGTGGTGTTTGCTGTGTTGTGGGGAAAGTGCCTGGGGGAGAAGAGAAATGAAGCGGAAGGGGAAAGGGTTTTCATCTCAGACTACAGGTCAAGACTTGCATGACTGAATGCTCCTCCCTCAAAGTGAAATATAGATACAGTAGCTTGTCAGGGAAACTAGAAACCCTTCTCTCTGACATTTTTGCTTTTTGTGTTCAAGAAATCCCCAACACACACATGCAGTCCAGACACAAATGTATCACCTCATTGAGAGCTAGGCCTTAAGTCACACAAGCAGGCCCAGCTGTTATTTTGCTGTCTTTGAACTGAAGAAGAGCATCTCTGGATGTTCTTAATACTCCGCTGTGACTGCTTAGTGCAGGGAAAGACAGTTAGTGGGAAAACAAATTGCCTTATGAGCTGCTAATGTGACATTATCCGTCTTCCCAGTAAGGAACTCCTGATAACATTTCTGAGGAAACCCAGAGTTCTTAAGAACAGGTAGGAAATGATTATTCATCTAGGCAAGCCTTCCCCAACCCGATGCAACTACAAAATACAAGCCCCATCAATCCCAGCCAGCGCAGCTATGCTGGCCAGGACTGATGGGACTGTTTTTCAAAACCCCTGGAGGGTGCCAAGTTGAGGAAGGCTGGTCTAGGTGATGACAAATAATTGACTCTCTGATTTTGTAATCTTGCTGTTTTGAAGGTTATGGCAGGGTTTGCGGAAATGGGGTTTCCCAGCTGCGTGGGGGTCATGGACAGGACCCACATCCCCATCATCTGCACGGTCCGAAAGGGAACCAGCGTCAGCCAGAAGGGATTCTTCCCCATGTCGATGCAAGGCACGGTGGACCACAAGGGCCGTTTCATTGATATTGAACTCAGCTGGTGCGGTAAAGATAAGGATGCCTCCTTCTTCCGAAACTTGGCCCTTTGTGAGGCGATGGACCAAGGGTCTTTCGTGCCTGGGACTCCTATGATGACCATTGGTGATGTAGAGATTCCCCCACTGATCTTGGGTGACGCATCCTATCCCTTGAAGAAGTGGCTCATGAAGCCCTTCTCCGGTGACCTCACTCCTCGCAAAGAGCATTTCAACTCCCGCCTGAGTGACTGCAAGAAGGTGGCCAAACGTGCCTTTGGGCGGTTGAAGGGGCGGTGGAGGTGCCTGGCCACTCGCTTGGAGGTTGCAGAAGAGAACATTATCCCTGTGGTGGTGGGGTCCGTTGTGCTCCACAATATCTGTGAGAATCGCGGGCATGCTTTGGTTGACGGGCCTTGGTCCCAGGATGGGGTGTGGGACCAGGCCCCTGAGGGACACTTGAAGTTCCCAACATCCCCAGCAGATGCACGGGACGGGAGCCTGGTGAGGGAAGCTCTGGCAAGCTACTTCATGAGCAGTTCCTAATTCCTCATCGAAGCCTTGAATAAAACCATACACAATACTTTGAAATGCACACTTCAGATGATTTCAAATGATTGTTTGCTCTGGGGAAGCTGGGGGGGTCTACCACATAAAGATCCAGTGAAGTGTCATACGAAGCCATGATGTGAGGTGACTTTTGCCACAACCCTGTTTCTGAACAGGCAGTGAGGCACAGTGAAATAGCCTCATGCCACGCTTCCTGTAGTCACCACAGCAAATAGTTTTCTGAATCCACTTTGTGTATGTCAGCAGAGCTATGAATGTTATGGCTAACCACTACCCTGCCCCCTTTTTATTTTATTGTTGTTATTTCCATTGTTGTAACCTGCTGGGGAACTTTGGGGAATAGCAGTATAGAGTATTTTTAAATAAATCATAAGAAAAGAAATTAAAAACCCAGGATTCTCAGTTCTATACTTGTCGCCAATGTGTAAAGCAGCACAAGGGAGGCAGATATTTGTAAGAGAGAAGTAGCAGTTACGAGGGAGGAGAGCTTCACTCCTCTTCCACCTCACAGTTTTTCTAAGGGACATGTCCCTCTTCCCCTCCCACTTTGCCAGCAAACCTGCTTTGGAACCCCCACCTGGGAAAAAGGAACCTGGATAAGGTGCTATAGACTAGCGGCCTTTCCCAACCTTTGGGTCTCCAGATGTTGTTGGACTACAATTCCCATCAGCCCCAGCCAGCATAGCCAACCCGTAAGCAATTCAAATGCTCATATTTATCAGACTTCATTTCTGCCCTGTATCCAAACTCAGGAACTGCATCTTATTTATTTATTTATTAAAATGTATATGTTGCTTGATTGTAAAAAACCTTTAAGCCACTGTTCTTCAACGTTGGGTCCCCAGCTGTCGTTGGACTATAACTCCCGTCATCCCTGGCCGGTGGCCACTCTGCCTGGGGATACTGGGAGTTGTAGTCCGACATCATCTGGGGACCCAACGTTGAAGAACACTGCTCTAAGCATTTACAAAAGTCATTTACATTATCGATAAAACTATTAACAAGTAATTAAAAACATTTTTGAAACAAAAACCGCAGGAGGCTAAAAAAATTAAAACATGGGCATCTATGCATGGTCAGGAATGATGGGGATTGTAGTCCAGCAACAACTGGGGATCCGAAGGCTGCTGTACAGAAAAAGAGGCAGGTGGGAAGTGTTAAAAGCGCATGTGTACGCACACGCAGAGATCGCCCCCGATAACTGCCTCTGCCCACTTTGCCCCTAGACAGCAGACATGGGGCTGGGAACCCTGTGTTTGCTGCTGATGCTGCAGTTTACTTGCGGGACCGCCTTTGCCTGTATGTGCCCACTTGAGCGCTTTGATGTGCAGAACAGGCACTGTTGCAGGTGCCACATAATATTTGTTCCGCACTTGTAAGAAATCGTTCTTTTAGTGCGGCAGCACCCACTCTTTGGAACTCCCTGCCTGTGTCAGGCAAGCACCAAGTATTCTTCTTGGTGCCTGCTTAAAACTTTTTTGTTCAGGCAAGCTTATCCAGATGCATAGATGCTCATGTGTTTTAATTTGTTTAGCCTGTTGCTGTTTTTAATTTGTCTCAAAAATGTTTTTAATTACTTGTTTTTAACTGTATTATTGATGATAATGTCTTTTGTTAATCACTTATAGCAGCGTCCTTCAACCTTGGGTGCCCAGATGTTGCTGGCCAATGGCCAGGGATGATGGGAGTTGGAGTCCAACATCTGGGCACCCAAGGCTGAACAACAATGACTTAGAGGGCTTTTTTACAATCAAGCGGTATATAAATTTTAAGAAATAAAACTAAAGGCTTAGTGAGGGAAATGTATAGGATGTTAACAGGATTGACTGTGCAGTAAAATCCTTAGCAAGGCAGATGGGAACATGATCCTGGGAGAAGAGGTTCTGAGAAGATGTAGAGCTGGATGCTGCAGGCAGTTCCATCTGGAGTTAAATGTCCTTTACAAACTTTTGTTCACCCTGGAAAGTTTGAGCCATTGTGGTGTAGTGGTTAGAATGGACTAGGCCTTGGGAGACCAGGGTTCAAATCCGCACTCAACCATGAAACTCATAGGCTTCTCAATTGTCCCAGAGGGCAGAACACACAAAAATGGGCTCAAGTTGCAGGAAGCCAGATTTCGACTGGAAAAACTTCCTAACTGTTAGAGCGGTACGACAATGGAGCCAATTCCCTAGTGAGGTGGTGGGCTCTCCAACATTGGAGGCCTTCAGGAGGCAGTTGGACAGCCACCTGTCGGGGATGCTTTAAGTTGGATTCCAGCATTGAGCGGGGGGTTGGACTGGATGGCCTTATAGGCCCCTGCCAGCTATGATTCTAGGGTGACCTTAGGGCAGTCAATGCCTCTCAAGCTAATCTACCTGACAGGGTTGTTGTAAGGATAACATGGAGGCGGAGGCAGGACAATGGATGCCACCTTGAGGAAAGGCGGGACACAATTGTAAAAATGAGAAGATGACAAATGCTGGAGATAGGGGAGCACAGGAGTGGACATGCTGCATGTTTTTCAGGGGGTGTACATTTATTAAGAAGTTCTGGGAATTAGCGTTGGAGAATATCAAGGAAATGACAGGTTCTAACTTAACATAGCTCAACATTGTCTACACTGACTGGCAGCAGCTCTCCAAGGTTTCAGACATCTACAAGGAGATGCTGGGAATTGAACCTGGGACCTTCGGCATGCAAAGCAGATCCCTTACCATTGACCTGTGGCCCTTTCTACACAGGACCCATTAGGTGTTTAATTTTATTTTTTTAATGAAGTAAACGGGGAGGATAGAGAAATACTTGTTTTCTTTGCTGGCAGCTGCTAACATGGCATGTTGCCCAAAGTGGCAACATACAGAATCCCCATCATTAAGGGAAATGTTAAACAAGATACGAATTACGGCACAGAAGATGAGGCTGACCAACTATCAAAAATAGACGTCAGTAAAACCATTATTGAAAAATGGTCATTGTTTGTTTAGGTCGGGGTAGCCAGTGAGGTGCCCTCCACATGTTGCTTGACTACAACTCCCATCATCCATCTCCATTCGAGGGCACTCTGGTGGCTACCCTTGGTTTTACCCTTGGAGTAACATATTACAAGATAATGTGCAACCCTACAGTTTGCTGGGAGTTTTATTACTATTATTCGTACGTAAAATCCCAAATGGTCCGAGGGCGGGTTAAAGAAATATCACCATTAAAATTAAGTAAAATGAATAATTCAAATTATAAAATAAAAAAGGCAAAATCAAGTAGTCTGAGAATAACAAAACCGTAGCACAGAAGAGCCCTGCAGGAGGAGAGAAGACACCCACTCAACCAAACAGCTTGGGCAAAGAGGTGCATCTTGATAAATCATCAAAAAGCATACAGCAATGGCGCAGTAGATCCCCGGGAACACATAATCAGAAACATTTATTATTGCTTATCTTTATTTTCCTTCTCTCTCATATAAAGCACATGGAATTTATTGCATTTTTCTTTATTTTCTTTATTTCTCTCAAGTTACGGATTCACACAAATAATTGGAAGCATATATTATACCCAGACTACATCTGCATTATACATTTAAAGCACTCTGCTACCACTTTCATAGTGATGGCTTCCCCACAAAGAATCCTGGGAACTGTTGTTTGCTAAAGGTGCTGAGTGTTGTTAGGAGCAGGGCTGACACCAGAGGGTGGCCAGATCGGGCCCTGGCTAAGGGCCCTTGAAGAGCCTTTCTATAGGCTGGGTGCGTAGCGCTCCCTTCTGCAATCTGCGGCAGGGTCAGCTCCTGACCCTGTTGCAGATTGCAGAGGGCGCTCCCAGGCATCCCCCCTACTACCGTGCAGGCCAGCTACACCTGTCTGCATGTCCCACCTACCTTTCCTTTGAAGTAAATGCTGTTTGCTCTGCAGGCGCACGCCTGCCATCAACCAAGATGGCAGCCGAGGCTTCTCTAAGGGGCTGATGCCTCTGCCACCATCTTGGTTGATAGCAGGCCTGCGTGCACATAGCTAAAGGTAGGGACAGAACCCTCCAAGAGTACCCTCCAACTCCTACCCCCTTGAGTCACTCCAGAAGGACACCATGGTCAATGGTGTCAAAAGCCACTGAGGGTTCAAGGAGAACCAACATGGATAGAGATTCTACACTCCTCAAGCATGCCTACATCACAGATCTCACAAGTCCCTGAGAAGGGAGATGACAGAAAAGGAAAGCTATGGGTAGTTGTTATGCAGAGAAATGGTTGTGGGGTGGGCTTCCCATAGGCATCTGGTTGGTCACTGTGAGAACAGGATGGCTAGATGGGCTACTGGCCTGACCCAACAAGGCACTTCTTATGTTTTTCTGTAAGATCACTTATCATCTGGAGAAATTTTCCTAATGGCATGGCACCCTCCTGCACTCTGCAGAATATCAAGCAGCATTTTCCACCATTGGTCCTGTACTGTTGAATGCCTTTCCGTTGCCATACGTGAAGCATCATTCATCAGTTCCTTCAGATGTCTTGTAAAGACATAACTTGTTGCCTAGGCTTTCCCTCCCCCATACGATTGCACCTTGTCACCGGATTCCTGTTTATATCTGTTTTTATAATACTGTTTTTGTTAAATGTTATTTATTTATTTATTTATTTAAAATATTTCTAGCCCGCTCTATTTTAACCAGAAACTCAGAGCGGCGAACAACGGAGGATAAAATAGAACACAATAAAATTTACAACCTCTACATGCAATCAATATAGTTAAAAACATACAAAAAACTAATGCTTACAACATAATTTGTTAAAATTCCTATTCCACGTTCAATTTAAACGCAGTCCAAAAAAGGATCGTCTTAACCTGGGGGCGGAATGCCAAAAGTGAAGGAGACAACCGTACCTCCGCTGGCAAAGCATTCCAGAGTCTAGGAGCGACAACAGAAAACGCCCTATCTCTGGTTCCTGATAAATGAGCTTGTGAGACTGAAGGGATCATGAGAAGTATATCCTCAGAGGACCTCAAAAGACGGGAGGGTTCATAACGAAGCAACCGATCGGACAAATAGACAGGGCCCAGGCCGTATTTATAAATCTGTATTTATGACATTATGTTATTTTTTAGGTTGTATGAAAATATTAAACAGTTCAGAAATACTTTTATATACATCATCATCATATCACATTATTATTATTATTATTATTATTATTATTATTATTGATAATAATAATAATAATAATAATAATAATAATAATAATAATAATAATAATAATAATATCATCCTGCTCTTCCTCCCAGAAGGAGCCCAAGGGTGGCAAATAAACACTAAAACATCTTAAACTAAATATCTTTAAAAATATCTTAAAAGCAAAGCATTGTGAAAACATCTTTCAAATACATCTTAAAAATAATTCCAGAACAGATGCAGACTGGGATGAGGTCTCTACCTAAAAGGCTTGTGGAAAGAGGAAGGTCTTGTCACCTTGAATAAGCCCTGCACGTTCTTTCTTCACTGCTCTCATGGGTGGTCTTGAGAAAACCTCGAAAACGTCATCAGATATCCCTGGAAGGCAAAGCCATGCATGGTGAAGGCTGAGCCATTGCCCACTGTTTTCCAGTCGGGAATGCTCACCTTTGTAGCCCCTCATCCCTTTTGTAATATGAGCAGTCAGTAGCAGGGCTGCCTCAGAAGAGCTTGCTGAACTACTGTAATGTGTTCTGTGTGGGGCTACCCTGAAGTCTTGTTCAAAAGCTGCAGCCAGTGCAGAACATGGCAGCTCGGCTTCTAAGTGGAACATCCTACCTGGCAGGGTAGTATTCAACTAAGTCCTACCAAGAGTAGACCCATTAAAATTAATGAACATAAGTTAGTCAAGTCTATTCATTTCAATCAGTTCACTCTGAGTAGGACTAGCGCGGAATGCCACCTTATGGGTTGTATTCACCTAACTTACCCAGACTAAACTGACTGAAATTAATTGATCTAAGTTGTCATGAGTCATCATTAGTTAAATACACCCATATATTATTTGTGCGTATGGAGTCCTGACCAACTCAGAACCAGGTTAAGAGTATAACAAGAGCCTGCTGGATCAGGCCAATGGCCCAACAAGCCCAGCATCCTGTTCTCTCAGTAGCCAGCCAGATGCCTATGGGAAGCCTAGGGAAGGACTGTAGCTCAGTGGCAGAGCATCTGCTTTGCATGCAGCAGATTCCCTGCCTGAAACCCTGGAGAGCCTCTGCCAGTCAGTGAGAGCCAGAGCGTAGTCGCAGGGGGCTGTAGACCCTTTACTTTTTTGAGTCCAAGCTAGGTCCCTGGGTATGAGGCAATCAGCATGAAAGGGAAGTGTGTTAGCCACGGAGAAGAGTCCTTGTCCTTTCATACTGATTGGAACCAATCAGCTTGGAAGGAGGTGAGTTAACCACCGAGAAGACTCTTTTCAGTAGCTAACACACAGAACATAAGAACATAAGAAGAGCCTGCTGGATCAGGCCAGTGGCCCATCTAGTCCAGCATCCTGTTCTCACAGTGGCCAACCAGGTGCCTGGGGGAAGCCCGCAAGCAGGACCCGAGTGCAAGAACACTCTCCCCTCCTGAGGCTTCCGGCAACTGGTTTTCAGAAGCATGCTGCCTCTGACTAGGGTGGCACAGCACAGCCATCATGGCTAGTAGCCATTGATAGCCCTGTCCTCCATGAATTTGTCTAATCTTCTTTTAAAGCCGTCCAAGCTGGTGGCCATTACTGCATCTTGTGGGAGCAAATTCCATAGTTTAACTATGCGCTGAGTAAAGAAGTACTTCCTTTTGTCTGTCCTGAATCTTCCAACATTCAGCTTCTTTGAATGTCCACGAGTTCTAGTATTATGAGAGAGGGAGAATAACGTTTCTCTATCCACTTTCTCAATGCCATGCATAATTTTATACACTTCTATCATGTCTCCTCTGACCCGCCTTTTCTCTAAACTAAAAAGCCCCATATGCTGCAACCTTTCCTCGTAAGAGAGTCGCTCCATCCCCTTGATCATTCTGGTTGCCCTCTTCTGAACCTTTTCCAACTCTATAATATCCTTTTTGAGATGAGGCGACCAGAACTGTACACAGTATTCCAAATGCAGTCGCACCATAGATTTATACAATGGCATTATGATATCGGCTGTTTTATTTTCAATACCTTTCCTAATTATCGCTAGCATGGAATTTGCCTTTTTCACAGCTGCCGCACACTGGGTCGACATTTTCATCGTGCTGTCCACTACAACCCTGAGGTCTCTCTCCTGGTTGGTCACCGGCAGTTCAGACCCCATGAGCGTATATGTGAAATTCAGATGTTTTGCTCCAATATGCATAATTTTACACTTGTTTATATTGAATTGCATTTGCCATTTTTCTGCCCATTCACTCACTTTGGAGAGGTCTTTTTGGAGCTCTTCGCAATCCCTTTTTGTTTTAACAACCCTGAACAATTTAGTGTCATCAGCAAACTTGGCCACTTCACTGCTCATTCCTAATTCTAGGTCATTAATGAACAAGTTGAAAAGTACAGGTCCCAATACCGATCCTTGAGGAACTCCACTTTCTACAGCCCTCCATTGGGAGAACTGTCCGTTTATTCCTACTCTCTGCTTTCTGCTTCTTAACCAATTTCTTATCCACAAGAGGACCTCTCCTCTTATTCCATGACTGCTAAGCTTCCTCAGAAGCCTTTGGTGAGGTACCTTGTCAAACGCTTTTTGAAAGTCTTAAGTACACTATGTCCACTGGATCACCTCTATCTATATGCTTGTTGACACTCTCAAAGAATTCTAATAGGTTACTGAGACAGGACTTTCCCTTGCAGAAGTCATGCTGGCTCTGCTTCAGCAAGGCTTGTTCTTCTATGTGCTTAGTTAATCTAGCTTTAATCATACTTTCTACCAGTTTTCCAGGGACAGAAGTTAAGCTAACTGGCCTGTAATTTCCGGGATCCCCTCTGGATCCCTTTTTGAAGATTGGCGTTACATTGGCCACTTTCCAGTCCTCAGGCACAGAGGAGGACCCAAGGGACAAGTTACATATTTTAGTTAGCAGATCAGCAATTTCACCTTTGAGTTCTTTCAGAACTCTCGGGTGGATGCCATCCGGGCCCAGTGATTTGTCAGTTTTTATATTGTCCATTAAGCTTAGAACTTCCTCTCTCGTTACCACTATTTGTCTCAGTTCCTCAGAATCCCTTCCTGCAAATGTTAGTTCAGGTTCAGGGATCTGCCCTATATCTTCCACTGTGAAGACAGATGCAAAGAATTCATTTAGCTTCTCTGCAATCTCCTTATCGTTCTTTAGTACACCTTTGACTCCCTTATCATCCAAGGGTCCAATTGTCTCCCTAGATGGTCTCCTGCTTTGAATGTATTTATAGAATTTTTTGTTGTTGGTTTTTATGTTCTTAGCAATGTGCTCCTCAAATTCTTTTTTAGCATCCCTTATTGTCTTCTTGCATTTCTTTTGCCAGAGTTTGTGTTCTTTTTTATTTTCTTCATTCGGACAAGACTTCCATTTTTTGAAGGAAGACTTTTTGCCTCTAAGAGCTTCCTTGACTTTGCTCGTTAACCATGCTGGCATCTTCTTCGCCCTGGCGGTACCTTTTCTGATCTGCGGTATGCACTCCAGTTGAGCTTCTAATATAGTGTTTTTAAACAACTTCCAAGCATTTTCGAGTGATGTGTCCCTCTGGACTTTGTTTTTCAGCTTTCTTTTTACCAATCCCCTCATTTTTGTGAAGTTTCCTCTTTTGAAGTCAAATGTGACCGTGTTGGATTTTCTTGGCAATTGGCCAGTTACATGTATGTTTAATTTAATAGCACTGTGGTCACTGCTCCCAATCGGTTCAACAACACTTACATCTCGCACCAGGTCCCGGTCCCCACTGAGGATTAAGTCCAGGGTTGCCGTCCCTCTGGTCGGTTCCATGACCAACTGGTCTAGGGAATAGTTATTTAGAATATCTAGAAACTTTGCTTCTTTGTCATGACTGGAACACATATGCAGCCAGTCTATGTCCAGGTAGTTGAAGTCACCCATTACTACCACATTTCCTAGTTTGGATGCTTCCTCAATTTCATATCTCATCTCAAGGTCTCCCTGAGCATTTTGATCAAGGGGACGATAGATCGTTCCCAGTATTAAGTCCCTCCTGGGGCATGGTATCACCACCCACAACGATTCTGTGGAGGAGTCTGCCTCTTTTGGGGTTTCGAGCTTGCTGGATTCAATGCCTTCTTTCACGTGTAGAGCGACTCCGCCACCAATACGTCCTTCCCTGTCCTTCTGATATAGTTTATATCCAGGGATAACCGTATCCCACTGGTTTTCTCCATTCCACCAGGTCTCCGTTATGCTCACTATATCAATATTCTCCTCTAAGACCAAGCACTCCAGTTCTCCCATCTTGGTTCGGAGGCTCCTAGCATTAGCGTACAGGCACTTGTAAGCAGTGTCTCTCTTCAAGTGTCTTTGGCACTTGTGGTTAGGCCTGTGGTAATTTTGCTCTTCTGAATTTATATCCTGTGCCCCTGCTCTCACAATGCCTACTTCTAGGCCTACCCCTTTTAAAATTTCATCATTTCTTTGGTTTTTATCCCAGGGGGGAGGTTTATTCCGAACCGGACCTTTCTCAGCTCCTGTCGGGTTTCCCCCCTCAGTCAGTTTAAAAGCTGCTCTGCCACCTTTTTAATTTTAAGTGCCAGCAGTCTGGTTCCATTCTGGTTCACGTGGAACCCGTCCCTTTTGTACAGGCCCGGCTTGTCCCAAAATGTTCCCCAGTGCCTAACAAATCCAAACCCTTCCACCCGACACCATCGTCTCATCCACGCATTGAGACTGCGAAGCTGGGCCTGTCTGGCTGGTCCTGCGCGTGGAACCGGTAGCATTTCAGAGAAAGCCACCTTGGAGGTCCTGGCTTTCAGCATCCTACCTAGCAACCTAAATTTTGCTTCCAGGACCTCACGGCTGCATTTCCCCATGTCGTTGGTGCCAACATGCACCACGACCACTGACTCCTTCCCAGCACTGTCTACCAAACTATCTAAACGACGGGCGATATCCGCAACCTTCGCACCAGGCAGGCAAAACACCTTGCGGTCTACACGCCCATCACACACCCCACTGTCTATGTTCCTAATGATCGAATCACCCACTACAAGGATCCCTCCACCCCCTGGAGATATATCCTCGGCACGAGAGGATAGCTGCTCATCCCCCAAGGAATGGGTCCCTTCTAAGGGATCGTTTCCCTCTTCCTCAGCTGGATGCTCTCCTTCCCCGAGACCATCGTTGTCCATGATAGCAGGAGAGCTATCATCGTTGGAGTGGGACACAGCTATAACGTCCCTGAAGGCCTCCTCCACACACCTCTCTGCCTCTCTCAGCTTTTCCAGGTCCGCCACCTTGGCCTCAAGGAAATGAAGTCGTTCCCGCAGAGCCAGGAGCTCATTGCACTGAGAGCATACCCACGACTTCTGTCCAACAGGCAGATAGTCGTACATGCTGCAGGCGGTGCAAAACACTGGAAAGCCCCCACACCCCTGCTGGCTTCTTACCTGCATAGTTTTGTTTAAGGTTTATTACGTCAATGGGTTGGAGACTGCGGTTTAGTTGAGGTCAGGGAACAGACGGGCAGAGTGGGGGGCCCTGGCCTCCTCGCCCTGCTGCTGAACTCGCCCTGCTGCTGAACTCGCTCTGCTGCTGAACTCGCCTTGACGCTTTGTCAGCTGGGGCTCCCTCTAGCTCGTGGAGCAGGCTCCCTTGCTAGGGTGCTCTGACTTTATATGTGTGGCTGGTTCCTCCCAGCTACTGCTGCCAGCCAATGATGTGTTACTTGAGGCTGATGGCTATCAGCTGGGGCTTAACTCTTTAGTATTCTCTCAGGCTTCCTTCCTGAGCGAGGGGCAGGGCTGTTTAAGCTTTTGGCTGCTTTTAATCTCAGCAAGGGGCTGCGCCTTCCAGGCAAGTCTTTTGTGTTTGTTGTTTTCCCACCTAGAACAGCCTGACCTTTCTTTAACCCTCTTTTCGCTCTGCTGCTTAACTCGCCTTGATGCTTTGTCAGCTGGGGTCTTGACGCTTCGTCAGCTGGGGCTCCCTCTAGCTCGTGGAACAGGCTGCCTCGCTAGGGTGCTCTGACTTTATATGTGTGGCTGGTTCCTCCCAGCTACTGCTGCCAGCCAATGATGTGTTACTTGAGGCTGATGGCTATCAGCTGGGGCTTCCCTTTCATGCTGATTGATTCCTAGGGACATCAGCTGTGGGCTGTAGTGGAGTGTGGACTCTCAAGAGGACACGGAGAGCAAGAGAGGTGAGGAAAAGTAGAAAAGGGGCGTGGCTATGAGGGCTGTGTGGTGTGCTTATGAAGGGACCCTGCACCTCTGATCACTAGGGATGGGCAAATCTGTCCATTTCAGCATATGTATCTCAGGTGTCAAAGGCCAAGGTAAAGAGAAGATGCCACTATGGTTGTGTAGGTCTTCCTTCACCCCCCTACCCATTTCTTTGTAAGCATGAATTTGACTCATGCCCCAATTGCCTTTTTTAAAAAACAAGCACAATGAGGAAAGGGTTAAATAAATAGAGTTCTGGTTTGCAGAGAGGCGCATGAATCTGCGAAGGGCAGATGTGAAGGCAGCGGCTTTGTGTCCCTTCTCCTTTCTTGGGAAACTGGCTTTTGCATTGCCTCTGCATCAGGAAGAACTGGGAGGTCCTTGAGACGTTCCCAGGGGGTGCGATGCAAAGACCTCAAGGAGAGGGTGAGTTGAAAGCAAGGCCTGGATCCAGCAGAAATGCTAGAGAAGCATAAATAACAAGAGAGCGAGAGCGCAGCATTGCAAACGGAACCTGAGAGACCACATCTAGGAGAGTCTCTGCTAGGGTTGCCAATTTATGGTCTCTTATCTGTGCCTTTGATTAACAGATATTAGCAGTTGATTACATTTATATCTCTGTGCAGCTGATCCGTGCTGCTTTAAAGGGCTCATAGGGCAGGGTTTTTTTTTCTGATCAGCTGGCACCCATGACCCTGTGCTCTTTTGTAATTTTGCTGGGAGCCACAAGTGGGGAGAGTTGATCTTGAGCACAGGTCCTGCTTGTGGGCTTCCCATTGGGGCATCTAGCTGGCCACCGTAAGAATAAGATGCTGGACTACTTGGGCCTTGGGCCTGATCCAGCGGCCAGCCTCTTCTTAATGTTCTTAAAAATCTCTGTAAATGCTAATGATTGTTATTTTTATCTGATCAGCCTGATGAATTGAACACCGATGGCTATTGTAAAATTCTCCAGTGGCTGTTTAGAAAGAGAGCAATGGATCTATTTGGCCATTTGGTGATGGTTCCTAAAGACCACAGAACAAGCAGCTAATCTGCTTAATGTGTTTCTCTGCCCATTCCTATTCCAGTGGCTGTCAGGAAGAAGAAGCCAATACATTTCTAGGCTGTTTGGGAAAGGAGGGGATTTTTATGGTCGCTTGGAAGAAACCAATGACTTTATAGAGCGATCTGGAAAGTTAATGGGTCTCTATGGCCATTTTTTTTAAAAAAAATGTATTTATAAGCCTAGTTTGGGTGCCACCGAGATAGCCTTTCCACCCGTAGGCCCCATCTGCGTACCACTTCTAACAGCCCTGTGAGGGGAACAGATGTCCTAACGACTCTCATCACCCTTAACAAACTACAGTTCCCAGGATTCTTTGGGGGAAGCCATGACTGTTTAAAGTGGTATCGGAGTGCTTTAAACATATAGTGAAGATAGGGCCCTAGGCACCAGCAGATCAAATGGGGAGGGGGAAGGACAGGAACATAGGAAGGAGGTGCCTGATACTGAGTAAGACCACTGGTCCATCTAGCCCAGTATTTTCTACATGTAGCGCTCTAGCATTCCCACCACATGTGAAGCAAGGGTGCATTTTCTGCTGAGCATCTCCAACATTGAAATCAATATACCGAGCAGATTCTGTTTAACCTTGTGGGTTGTTGCTGCCAGGGAGGAAGGAAGTGGGAGGGATGCTTGTGGGATTTTCTGTATCCAGTGCTAAAATGACTAACGTTGGATACCTTGCACCCTGACTTGGGGAGTGAGAGCACCCTTAGCTCCTCTGCCTGAGGCCGCTTGGGCATTCCTGGGGTAGCTTCAAAGTAGAAAAGGCAGCCCTTCAGATATTCCAGCACCAGACAATGTAGGGCTTTGAAAATGAAAGAAAAACAAAATAAAATAAAATCCTGCGCTATAAACTGAGGCCAGAAACTAACTGGGAACTAATGAAGTTGATGGAGTGATAAGTTTCATGTGCAGAAGGGCAACCAAAGCCTCCTCCGGGTGACCTGTTTATTGAGCATTAATCCTGATTTGCTTGCACAAAGCATATGCAGAGGTTGGACTATCTTTACTGAGCATTCATTCTGGTTTGTTTATGGGAAGCTTATAACAACAAGGAGCCTCCATCCTGAATTCATCCTTATTTTCTTGCATGGTGGTTGCGTATCTTCCTGTTATTCATTCATTCATCCCACACTTTTCAATGCATTTCCTAACCTCAAAAAGTCATTTTAAAAAAATAAATGTGGATTTGTTGCATCAGGGCAACAGGTCACTTTAATCCACTTTAATTTTACAGACCCACCCTAATGTTGTGTTTTTAAGGTTTTAAATTCTTTTAAAGGATGTGTTTCAGATTGTTGTATCCTGCCCTGGGACCTCAGGGTGAAGGGTGGGTACTACTACTACTACTACCAACAACAACAACAATAATAGTAAATAGTTCTTGTTTTCCCAGTAAGGTAATACCTCAGTTAAGGAATCCTCCAGGAAGGAAGCTCCTTTTAAGGAAGGCTTATCTAAGGTGAAACTGACTAGCTTTGCTTTGCTATGGATAAGCTTTCATCCTGTGCCTTTGCTTTAAGGTGAAACTGACCTTCCTGTGTCTTTGCTTTGCTATGGATAAACATTCAAGCCTATGACTTTGCATTAAGGTGAAACTGAGTAGCCTGTCTCTTGTCTTTGCTATGGATAAACTTTCAAGCCTGAGCCTTTGCTTTAAGGTGAAACTGGCAAGCCTATGTGTTTGCTTTGCATTAAAGAGATCTCCAAAGGCTGGGGAGAAGAGGATCCAATATGATTCAGAGGAGGGAGAATGGGTGGGTGGGTGTCAGGTAGGCACCCTTTAAAGCCCCTGTTGAAGCTGACCCCACCATCTATGAGAGGGTGTAGGAGCCAATCCCTATGCTTTCCACGTTATTCCTACCTCTGGTACCAAAGTTTCTGTTAAAGAAGTAATGTCCAGGAACACATCTTCTTTGTTAACTGAGGTATTACTATATGTGCTTGAATATCTTCTCCAAAACACTGAGAGTCTGAAGGCAACCTCAAAATGATCAGAGTGCTGGAGCAACTCCCCTATGAGGAAAAGTTGCAACATGTGGGGATATTTCATTTTTAGGAAAAAAGGCGAGTATGGAAGGACATGATAGAGGTTTATAAAATTCATGCATCATGTGGAGAAAGTGGATAGAAAGATTTTTTTCCTCCCGTTCCCATAATACTAGCACCAATGAAGCTGAATGGTGAGAGATTCTGAACCTGTGGCCATCCAGATGTTGTTAGCTTCCAACTCCCATCAGCTCCAGCCAGTGGTCAGGGATGATGGGAGTTGTAGTCCAGCAACATCTAGAGGGCCACAGCTTTGTCATTTTTCAGTTTCATTTTGCATTTGTATGGTTTTTGCATTTCCTTTTTTGTTTTAAGTTGCAAGTTGCTTCAAGACATTTTATGTACGAAGCTACGCATAAATGTGATAAATAACAATAATAATAATTCCATTTCATTTGCAGAGCAAAGAAACATGCCAGGAATAAAAGTGGAAACAGAGGATCCAACCGAAGGTGGACCAGGGGAGACAGACCTTCACATCGTCCAGGTTGAGGCCAGCGGAGAACTTTTGGGGGGAGGAGCCACATGCAAAATTAAGCAGGAACCCAACGAAGGGCTGGAGCAGAGCTGGGAAGGTCCACGGTATGATGTCCCCTTTCCTCAGCCAGGATGGGACAACCCACAGCCATCAATCAGGTCTCAATCAGGAGACATTCCTAAGGATTTTAAATATTCCATCAAGGGATTCACGGATACCAGATGGTGGCCTCATGGAGATTGGGGGGCTCAAGCGCAGCTGGGCATTCCTAGAGAATCCCACCAGGCTGACAAAATCCCAGATCTTTCTGGGAACATATCAGAAAGGAAGATTCTGGGTAAGGACACAGTCAGCTTGGAGGTCCGTTGCTGGCGCTTCCGGCGCTTCTCCTATTGGGAGGCCGAGGGGCCGCAAGAAGTATTTGGCCATCTCTGGGAGCTGTGCCGTCAGTGGCTACAGCCAGAGAGACGCACCAAGGAGCAGATCCTGGAGCTGGTGATCCTGGAGCAGTTCCTGATGATCCTGCCAGAGGAAATGCAGAGCTGGGTCAAGGAGCACGGACCGGAGACTGGTAACCAGGCAGCAGCTCTGGCGGAAGATTTCCTCCTGATGCTGAAGCAGTCTGAGAACCACAAAGAGCAGGTGAGTAAAATGTCCTGTCCCGGCGGGTCATGTCTTCCTTCCAGAGTAGAATGGCAGTTTTGCTTTGTTGTGTTTTCCCTCATGGAGAAGATGATGAAAGAAGCCTGGATCCAGTTCCCTTTGCAGGGCCCAAGGAAAGGTGGCTGCATCTCCCCATGTATCAGAGGAGAAAGGTAATCCGTGTCAAACAATTTGAAACCAATTCATTACAAAATCTTCCCTCCAGACTGGTTTTTTTTCCTGCAGGTGTATTGCGCAACATGTCATTGATGCAATTAGCATTTGCTGTGGATTTTTACTGGACCATCCACACACCATTCTGCTTTATTAGTTGTTCTGCAATCCTACCACATTATTGCCATCTGGAGGGGCGCTCTGGCTCTACAGCGCAACAAAAACTGGACAAAAAAATTAACCGGCGCATTTGCGGTATAAAATGGTTCAGGATTTCAGCAGGAAATTGCGGAACATGCTGTGAGGCGTCCTTCCCTGGCTCTCCCTGTCAGGTTCCTACCTGCTCGTGGTTACTGCCTGTCTCTAGGCACCACCAGGGACTCCACCAGTCCGGACCGCACTCTCTTATGGTTTACCTATCCGCTCTAGCACAGATCTCAACAGATCCCCCTGCTAGGCAACCACCAGTAACGTCCAAATACTAGTATTCCCAGAGACTCTGAATACTGGTATTGTTATTCTCTTCACTGCTGCCACCATTTGTTACAGTTCCCCTTCAGCCTTGGTCATTACCTTACCCTCCCTTCTGGTCTGTGAAACTCCAGCCAAGGATCAGGCCTTTGGTAAACCAAATTAAGTATTTATTAAAGATAACAAAGCTAACAAGATTAACAAGATTTCTTCTTAAGGCACATAAGCATATGGTTTTACTCAATACTAATCTGAACTCCACCCCCCTCCTTCTTCACTCTCTCCTGGCAAACAACTCTCTCAAACCCCACCAAGCAATCCACTCTTTCTCTTCTCCCCCCAGATTCCACAATTCACCACCTCACATTCACCCAGATTTACCTGTCATCCTTTCATTTATACTGTCAGCCATTTTAAACATTCAGCCAATCATCAAGCATTCTATTGCCCATTCACTCCCCCTCCTCTTTCACTACTTACCATGTATACTCTAAACAACCAGCACTTACCATATATACACTAATATATAGGAACATCACATTTCCCCCCCCTTAAACAACGGCAGAGTATTATTCCTGTTCCAGGATTTATACGTCGCGTTAACAAATAAAAGTCTCTATGGGGAAAATGTCTTTCTTTGTTCCTCTGTCTGGTCACGTCACTGCAGTCCCAGCCACTTGCCTGGAAAGTCCATCGGCCAGTACATTGTCCTTGCCTTTGATGAACTGGAAGTCCACTTGATAGTCCTGTAGGGCCCAGGACCACCTCTGCAGCATAGTGTTATGGTTTTTCATAGTCTGCAACCATAACAAGGCCCGATGATCCGTAGTCACTGTGAATCTTCGTCCCCACACGTATGGGCGCAACTTGTTCAGTCCCCACACGACCGCTAGGCACTCCTTCTGGACCGACGAATAGTTTTTCTCCCTCGGCGTCAGCTTGCGACTCAGGTACGCCACTGGATGTCTGGTGCCTTCTCTCTCCTGCAGCAAGACGACTCCCAGCGCGAGGTCCGACGCATCTGTAGCCACGATGAATGGTTTCTCATAGTCTGGTGCTATTAATATGGGTCCTTGGCACAAGGCTTGCTTCAGTAGATCAAAAGCCTTCTGACATTCATCCGTCCATACCACACGCTCAGAACACTTCTTCTTTGTTAATTCATGCAAGGGGGTTGCTATTTCCCCAAAATTTCTCACAAACTTCCTATAAAATCCAGCCACACCCAGAAATGCCCTTACTTGTTTTTTGGTTAAGGGGATCGGCCACGCTTGTATTGCCTCCACCTTGCTCCATAAGGGGGTGATTTTCCCACTCCCCACCTTATGTCCTAAATAGATTACTTCCTTTAGTCCAAACTGGCATTTCTTAGCTTTTATTGTGAGGCCTGCTTTTCTTAAGGCCTCCAATACTGTTGTCAGGTGTTGGACATGCTCAGGCACCGACTTGCTAAAAATGGCCACGTCATCGATATAGGCCACTGCAAAATCTGACATGCCTCGCAACACAGTATTGATTAGCCTCTGAAATGAACTTGGTGAGTTTCTTAGTCCCGTGGGTAAGGTCACAAACTCATATAACCCATCTGGTGTACTGAAGGCAGTTTTGGCTCTGGATTGCTCGTCTAGTTCCATTTGCCAAAATCCTTTACAGAGATCTAGTGTAGAGATAATGGTTGCTGCCCCCAATAACTCTAACATTGCGTCTACCCTAGGCATAGGATACGCATCTGGGACAGTAATTTTATTGATTAGCCGATAATCAATGCAAAACCTTGTCGTTCCATCTTTTTTCGGAACCAGGACAATACTTGAGGCCCAGGGACTGATGGATTCCCTGATCACTCCTAATTCCAGCATCTCTTCCACCTCCTTTTTGATCTCATTCAAAACTTTCCCATTCACACGGTACGGAACAGATCTGATTGGGGCATGATCTCCAGTATCAATGGAATGTATAACTATACTGGTTCGGCCAGGTTTGTTGCTAAAGAGATTCCTATAGGTTTTCAAAACTCTCAGAATCTCCTCTTTTACTTCCTCCTTCACCTCCTCTGACCATTCCACTTGATCTACCCCTCCTTTGTCTTTGCTTTCCTGTACCAAATCTGGAAGTTCAGGCCCACTTCCCTCAGGGAATAAGGTAACTTGCAACACCTTTGCATCCCTGGTATGGTAAGGCTTTAACATATTTACATGAACCACTTTGCTTTTGTTTAATTGGTCTGTGGTGATTACATATGTCACTGTGTCAAGCCTTTCTCTGATGGTATATGGTCCTTCCCAGTTAGCCTGTAATTTGTCATGTTTCCTGGGTATGAACGCCATAACCATATCTCCCACATCATACACACGTTCTCTGGCTGTTCTGTCATACCAGTAACTTTGCTTCTCCTGTGCATTACTCAAATTCTCTTTCACCACTTCCATCATTTGTTTCACTGGTTCACATTCATCCTTTCTCTCAGCAGGCATCCACAGTCTATATAAAATCCCATTCTCACACACAACTTGATTCCTCAGTTTGTCAGTGAAAGGAATCTGTTGGGTCAGCGCTTGTTCCTTTATCTGCTTCAGACATATCTTTATGCAGCTCTTCCCTGAATTGATCTGCTTCTTCCCCAGAGACCACTTGATACAGTTTGTCTTCTTCAGCAGGCCTGCTAGTGGTTGCTATGGTGACCTGAGGCTGGTTAACAGATTCCACCCTGTTTGTTTCAGCCCCCCTTAATATGGCTTCTTTTTCTCTGCCAGTTTGCTGTCTGGTCACTACATATATTTTCCCCTGTGCCACCATAACATCTCTTCCCAGTATTACTGGTTCTTGTTGCTGGGCATTAATACCAACTTTATATTGGCCCTTTCGGCCTCTCCATTCCATTTTCACTAGGGCCACAGGCAAACTCTCTGGTTGACCCCTCACTCCTTGGATAGTCACTGTTTCCTGAGGTAATATTACCTCAGATTTTATTAAATCTGGCCTCAGTAATGTCTGAGCGGCACCAGTATCAAGCAATGCCCAATAATTTGCCCCTTGTACTCTCACTTCCTCTCTCAGACTTGAATCAAGGTCTGTTACTTCTGTCCAGTTTATCTGGCAAAACTGAACCTTTTTCGCTGTTTCTAAAGCCTTGGGCTCTGTTTTCACTGCCCTTGTCTGAGCAGGATTATTACTGGGGTTGGCAGCCTCACATTGAAAACGTAGGTGCCCTGGTCTACCACATTTGTAGCATAATTTCTCCTCACTTTTAGGGTACACAGATCCACTCTGGGGTGTCCTGTGCCCTTCAGATTTTAATGGAGGACTCACTCGCTGTGGTACCACATCCCTTCTGCCAGCACTATATGGTCTGGGTTTAAACTCTCTTGATGTTTTCCCCACCCAGCCAGTTCTATTGGAGGCGAAGTGATCCGCCAACTCTGCGGCCTCCTGCACAGATGTAGGGGAACGGTCTTTGACCAGGAGCCTTATTTCTGGTGGTAACTGATGGTATAATTGATCCAGTATCATGAGGCTTTTCACCTCTTCCACTGACTGAGCTTTGGCACTACTCATCCACTTTCCAAATATATCCATCAACTTTGCTCCAAGTTCCACAAAAGACCTCCCTGTCTGTATCTGGCAATTTCTGAAAAGCCTTCTAAAATAATCAGGCCCCAGTCTGAATCTTTTAAACACTGCTTCTTTGAATTCAGCATAGGTGATGGGCTTGTCTGAGGGGAAATATTGGTATACCTCAGCCAATTCCCCTTTAATCAGGTTTGATAAATACTGCATGTATTTATCTTCAGGTAGCCCCCACAACTGAGCTGCTTTTTCAAAGGTGCTGAGGTAAATTTGAGGATCTTGACCAGGCTCATAGACAGCAAAGTCCTTTGGAGTAATTTTTATTTTTGCTCCATCTCTCTCTTTCCTTGTCTCCTCAGAGTGAAATTTCTCTCTATCAAATTTTAACTTTTCTACTTGTAATTCAGCATCCAATGCTCGTTGCTTCTCCCTCTCCTCAAACCCCAATCTCATTCTCTCAATTTCTAACTCCCTCTGTTTTTCCTTCTCTGCACCTTCCATCCTCAATCTCTCAGCTTCCAACTCCCGCTGTTTATCTTTTTCCTCAGCCTCCATCCTCAATCTCTCAGCTTCCAACTCTCTCTGTTTTTCCTTCTCTGCACCTTCCATCCTCAACTTCTCTCTCAAGTACTCTATATAAGCGGGATTGCTTAAATATCCTTCTGGGGTCTCTTCTCTGACAGGTTGTTTTTGCTGGGCAGTTGCAAATCCTATAAGTGCTACCCTCAATTCATCTACCCCTTTACCCTCATGAGGTAAATTGAATGTTATGCACTTCTCCACCAGCTCCTCTCTTTTCATTTTTATGTATTCAGCCATGGTGTTTGAGTTCACTCACTCTTTGCCACACACTCTTTGCCAGTCACTCTCACAAGAAATCTTGTTTTGTTATTTCTGTTTGCCACACAACTATTAGGGATAGTCTAGTATTCGTATCTCACTGCTACAGCCAACACCTGTGACGTAGTCTCCTTTGTCACCACGTGTCTTTGGGACTCTCTTTGGTTCGTATCTGGATTCTCTGTTGTTCGTATCCCACCGCTACTGACACCACATGTGAGGCGTCCTTCCCTGGCTCTCCCTGTCAGGTTCCTACCTGCTCGTGGTTACTGCCTGTCTCTAGGCACCACCAGGGCCTCCACCAGTCCGGACCGCACTCTCTTATGGTTTACCTATCTACTCTAGCACAGATCTCAACAGATCCCCCTGCTAGGCAACCACCAGTAATGTCCAAATACTAGTATTCCCAGAGACTCTGAATACTGGTATTGTTATTCTCTTCACCGCTGCCACCATTTGTTACAGTTCCCCTTCAGCCTTGGTCATTACCTTACCCTCCCTTCTGGTCTGTGAAACTCCAGCCAAGGATCAGGCCTTTGGTAAACCAAATTAAGTATTTATTAAAGATAACAAAGCTAACAAGATTAACAAGATTTCTTCTTAAGGCACATAAGCATATGGTTTTACTCAATACTAATCCGAACTCCACCTCCCTCCTTCTTCACTCTCTCCTGGCAAACAACTCTCTCAAACCCCACCAAGCAATCCACTCTTTCTCTTCTCCCCCCAGATTCCACAATTCACCACCTCACATTCACCCAGATTTACCTGTCATCCTTTCATTTATACTGTCAGCCATTTTAAACATTCAGCCAATCATCAAGCATTCTATTGCCCATTCACTCCCCCTCCTCTTTCACTACTTACCATGTATACTCTAAACAACCAGCACTTACCATATATACACTAATATATAGGAACATCATACATGCATTGGCTGGAAACGAAGCAGTATGTCCACCCGGAAATGTTGCAGGTGCAAAAAGTATTGGAAACAGGATCACGTCTAACCACCGCAGTACAATCATGAGCACGAATTATCATGAACGCACAATAAAAAGGGACATCTGCATGTAGTTCAGGAGAAGGATAATCAGTATCCATTCAAAGCCAATTCATTACAAAACCTTTCATCAAAAAGTGTCAGCTAATGGAGTGCCTTGTTTATAAATCACAGTATCTCAATCATTTTGATTTTTCTACAGTGCCCTGGAGTGTCTGATGTAGCGTTGCTCCAGAGCATTGCAGGAGAATCAAAATGGCAGGTGACTTCCCAGATCTAGGATGCTTCCAGGTGACCCATTTAGGATATTCATCCTGATTTCTTTGAAGGGAGATTAGACGATGCTAGTTGTCTAGTGAGCATCCATCGTGGTTTTGTTTGCGGGGAGGCTAGATGAGCAAGCATCAAAGCAAGCCTTTTATCCCACACTTTCCATTGCATTTCCTGCCACTTTCCTTATCCCCCAAATGCTAATATTTTGGGGAAATTAGTTTGTTGCACAAAACCCTCCAATCAACCTGAATTTTGACAGTATGTTATTGAATCCTGCGTGAATATAGCAATAGTCTGGAAGTGCCCCAGCGACCAGTTAAGCCCACACTTGGGGAGCAAGGGGGGGCACCGATATGGACGAGGGTGACCAGTACAGGATATTTTGCCCCAGGGGCTCCTTTAACTTCCTACCTCTTGCCTAAAGTATGCCCTGGCCTTTCTTTCAGGCACCGTTTGGGCAGGATCTGTCAGACACTACCACGATGCAGCTTTCTACAGAGGCCAAGGAGGAGGGCAAGGCAGAGACCACCATTCCAGGCAAGTATTAATGCGGTGACAAATCAGTGGATTTTATTGGGTGTCCAAGGTGCTTGCCATGTGGTGGGCACTTTAGATTCCTGCTGTGTGAAATCCAGAGTGCACCTAAACTCCAAACACCAGTATAAAGGCCAAGAATGTGATCCATGAGCCCAAAGATCCCCTGCTCAAATGTTTTCCTCAGCTGGATCTGCAGATCTGCAGTTGAATAAAAGCGGTGGAGTCCAGAGGGGGTACAGGAATACCTCGCATTAACGTATGCAATGGGTCCAGAGCGAGTATGTAAACCGAAAATGTACTTAAAGTGAAGCACTACCTTTTTTCACTTGCTCCACCACTGTGCCACCTCTCCTTCACGCGGAGCCTCAAAGCCCCGCGCTAAAGCCTCGGCTGCTGCGCTGCCGCGTCTCTCAGCTGATTGCAATCGCGCCTCCCAGCTGATGCGAGGTCACGTCTCTTTCCACTCCCCCACCGAAAGAACAGGCCAGAACCAAAGGTTAAGTGTCTGTTCTTGCGAAGCGAAGTACATAAACAGGGGAATGGTGCTACTGTATGTCTGTACTTGCGAGTGTCTGTAAAGTGAAGGTCCATATAGCGGGGTATTCCTGTAGAATGGGCTCTGTTGCTTCAGACTTGTAGAGGCGGAATCATGGTTTTGAAAGCTCTTATATAAAAATAGCACAGGAAATGCTTTGTGCATGGAATCCCTAGAATTCTGTGAGAGAGGTACCGAGCATATGCCACACTACAGGTTTAGACTGGGGCATTCCCTTTCCCCAGAGGATCCTGGGTATGTTCCCTTCTTTAACACTTCAGGACTCGGACTTCCGGGAAGGGTGACTTAGCCTGTGCCTGCTTTTGAGACGGGCTCCTGCCTCAAAAGAAGCTTATTCAGATATATCAGTCAGTTTTTTCTTTTTTTTTTGACTGATTAAACTTCTCCCGGGTAGGGAGAAACGAAGAGATTAACCTCAAAGCCTATTTTTGTTGGGACGACCAGATCTCATTAATTTATGGGACGAGGTCCAGCCGACGAAGGTGGGACGGATTTTCAACAGCAAGCTCTATCTGTTAAAGCGAACGTTCATCTTATCTTCTAAGAGAGAACGCACTAACAGGCAAGCACCCTTCTTTCTATATTTTTCTTTTACTTGACTTAAATTGTTGCTGTTTAAAAGAGATTTGCCAGATTGATCGGTTTTTGACATCTCACTGGGGAGCCGTAACTTCTCTCTGCTACGCACTAATTAATAGCTTATCTCTGTTTTTGTTGCAAAAAGCTGTCCTGGATTTGCATTCTAAAGATATACACAGAAGAGGGATTTCTATTCCAGATTTTTATTTTGAAAAATATTATACTGTTTTGAGACTACTCTCTTTTTGGTCTATTTTATTTTGACGAATCTGTTTCTTGACGATTGCCATTAATTGTTTCGATCCTGGGAACTGCATTTTGTTTACTTAACTATTGGAGAGATAAGGCTGTCTGCTCTGTTTATACTGTGATGTCACCAAGTTTGGAGTATTAACCCAATTGTTGCTGAAATAAGAAGTGGTTTTCCTATATTTTTCTTTTAAAATGGCAATTAAGAAAGTGGCTGAAAATCTGGAAATAACTATGTTTCAGAAAATAATGGATGAGATTGAGATAATGAAAATTGAATTGAGTAAAATGAAGCAGGAGATTAAAGATGTAAGGGTCCCTGTGAGAGAGGTGACCCTGGAAGGGGTCCCTGTGAGAGAGGAGACCCCGGAGATTGGAACAGGGGTCCCTGTGAGAGAGGAGACCCTGGAGACTGGAATAGGGGTCCCTGTGAGAGAGGAGATCCCGGAGATTGGAACCAACGTGGAACAGGAACAAGATTTGGAGTCTATGGACTTTAGAAATAAAATCTATTGTTTGGAACTCAATGTTATCTCTGAAGAAATTAATGAAGATTCTAGAGATAAAGTTATCAATGGCATGGACTATCTTCTGGACTGGAATGATGTGATGGAGCCTAATATAGAGAAAATCTATGGACTTAACTGCAGCCATGTGACAATGGAAAAACTTTTAAGAGATGACCCAGTGTATTTTGAAAAAAAGAACAGAGATATGATTTTACAGCAGTATTTCAGCAACCTATTCAGAATGGATGGCAAGAAAATATTTGGGATAGAGGTAATTCCCATCAGACTCTTACTATATGACTATGGCTTTGACAGCAAGATTATTATGGAATACTGATAATGGAAGATTGGATATTGAAATTACTGGACTTAACAAGACTACTGAAGATGGAAGATGGAAAATGGAATTACTAGAGATAATAGAACAATGGCTACTGAAATTACTGAACCTAACAGATTCTGATGTGATGGATTAATTGAAATGTTTATTTTGACTATGGTTATGACAATAAGATTATCATAATTAGTAATGAGATGGATTAATCGATATGCTTATCTGGAAAAAAAAATTGATAGATATATTTCTTAAAGAATTGAAACCTCTCTTTGACTTTTTGTGGAAAGAATAAAGTAATGTTTATGAGATTTGATGATTAAGTAAGATAACTACTGGAGGAAAGTGATTTTATAATATGACTTAAGAGACAGGATTGTTATATATTATAGACTTATAACTGATTTGATCTTTGACAAATGGGAAGTCAATATTTTACTCTTTATTTTTTATTTTTGTTTTTTTTTCTTTTTCTTTTTTTCTTTTTGTTTAACTATTTTTGATTTTGTTTTTTGTCTTTGAATGTTTTATGATTTTGTCTTGTATGTTTTATGAAAATCTGAATAAAAATTATTGAAAAAAAAAAAAAAAAACACTTCAGGACTCTACTGTGTCATGTTGCTGTATGTGTGGAGGTTGCCTCAGTTATGCGTTCTGAAGTATCCGTGTCACAGGAGCATCTGCACCATGCACCTCGATGCGTAGATTAGCTTTACTTTGTAGATTGGCTCTTACTTGGCTATGTGTCCTTTGTTTGGTGCGTGTGACTGTTTTAATGAGTCTCTGTTTTATTCCAGCAACTGACTGGCAAGCAAATGTGAAAGAGGAGCCAGAGGAGGAAGAAGATCTTCCTCTGGAAGGTTCTGAGCCAGGAGACATCCCCAGAGCCTCATGGGAAAGCGCCGAAGGGAAATGTCTCCAGGTTCCTGCAATGGAACCGGTGCCTGGGCGTTTGCAGAGTCAAGAAAATCACCTGGAAAACCATCCTTGGAAAATGATGGAGCAAACCTTTCCCTGTGAGGATGCTCACATAGCCCCACCTGAAAGGGCCTTTCAAGATGGCATGCTCAGGCGTAAGAGAAAGAGGGTGGGTGCGGATGGTGGGAAAAGCCTGCGCCAGAGCTTTGACCTTCTGGAGAAGCAGAGACTGCAGACTGGAGAAAAGGCATATAAATCCTCAGAATGGGGGAAGAGCCTCAAGTTGAGGCTGCACCTCAACATGCCTGAAAGAAAATACCTGGGAAGGAAATCCTCCATCTGGTCAGACTTTGGGAAAAAGTTCCCTCAGCCTTACGATGTCCCTCAACCCCAGGAAATCCAGGCACGGACCAACAAGCATGTATGTTCAGAGTGCGGAAGAACCTTCAGCAGGCAATCCCACCTCCTTATACATCAACGCATGCACACCGGAGAAAAACCGTACACGTGTTCAGAGTGTGGGAAGAGCTTCAGCTATAGCTCAGTCCTTACAGAACATGAAAGAATCCACACTGGGGAGAAGCCTTACGAGTGCTCGGACTGTGGGCAGACCTTCAGCCGCAGGTCATACCTCATTCAGCATGAGAGGACCCACACGGGAGTGAAACCTTACGAATGTGCAGAGTGCCAGAAATGCTTCACGCGTCGCAGTGGCCTTCTTCGCCATCAGAAGCTCCACATGGCAAAGAAGCTGGGTTGAAAGCACAGTCCCCCCACTCTTTTTTTACTATGCATTAAAGATAATAATATTGAGTCTTCACAGCTGCTGGAGAATCTTATGAATAAATATGTAGGTTGTGCATTTTTAAAAAAAATTGTTTCTGTAAGAATTGTCTTGCTGGATCAGACCAAAGTTTATTTCATTTCATTTATTTCCCACTTTTCCGTCAAAGAGTTCAGGGCAGCACACAGGGCACCCCCTCTTTTAGCCTTACAACAGTCCTGTAAAGTAGATTAGGCTGAGGGACAGTGACTGGCTCAAGGTCACACAGTGAGCTACATGGCTGAATGGGGATTTGAAGTCTGGTCTCCCAGGTCCTAGTCTGACACTCTGACTGCTACATTACACCATTTCTCAAAGAACATAAGAAGAGCCTGTTGGATCAGGCCAGTGGCCCATCTAGTCCAGCATCCTGTTCTCACAGTGGCCAACCAGTTGCCCATGGGAAACCTGCAAACAGGACCCGAGAGCAAAGAGCACTCTCCCCTTTTGCGGTTTCCAGCAACTGGCATTCAGAAGGATACTGCCTCCGACAGTGGAGGGTGAACATAGCCATCATGGTTAGTAGCCTTCTCCTCCATGAATTTGTCCAATCCTCTTTGAAAACCACCCTCGTTGGTGGCCATCACTGCCTCTTGTGGGAGCAAATTCCACAATTTAACTGTGTGAAGAAGGACTTTCTTTTGTCTCTCCTTAACCTTCCAACAAATTACAGATTGCAACCTCAACCTTTTGAGGGGTTCCTGCTGGGAGGAAGGGCAGGATATAAATCAAATAATAAATAAAGCAAATAAATAAATAAATAGTCCTCCCACCCAAGCATTTCAGAAGGATGGCTACTCAGCTGAGCAAAAACAGAGCATTGCAAGGGTAAAATCCAAGCAACTGCATGGCTCTGCAGAAGCAAATGCAGCCGGCTTCTGCCATTGCTGCGCCTTCCTGTAAGTCAAGACTGTGACACTCTGGGAATGCAGTAAGTTTGGCCTGGGCAACAGGACATTGCAACCGGTAGCAGCAACCCTCACCTGACCCTGTTCCTCATGAACCTTCACAAGGTGGCAAATGATTCACACGCAGCAAACAGTTGAAAGCCCTCATAGTGTCTCGGGACTGGCACTTAGATGCGTTTTTAAACATTTATCACTTAGATCAGGAATGGGGAAGCTGCGGCCTTTCAGATATTGCTAGACTACAGCCCCCATCACTCCTGTCTGTTGGCCATGCTGGCTAGAACTGATGGGAGCTGGAGTCCAGCAACATCAGACACAGTGGTTAAAGAGAGATAGAAATCCAAATTGTTGATCAAATGTTGCTTCTGCTATATATTCATGAGATGGCCTTAGCACTCTTTGCCTTAATTAACCCCATATCTGTAATATGTGAATAATGATACCAGCCTACCTTATAGAGGTATTGTAAGGACTACTATAACAAGCCTCCATCATATACTGAGTGAGTTCCACCTGCCCCACTCCATTACTTTAGAGTAGTCTTGCTCAAACAGTGGCCCAAGAACCATCAGTGGGCCTCATTGGCACAGCCTGCCTAGTGCTGCCTCATTTGCTTGTAGGGATCTGGCAGAAATTAAATTCCATTCACATTTTAAGGCAAATCTACCTTATTTGCACTTTATTTATTTTTTGACATGTGAAAACTTCTTTTATTTCATTATTTCAACATTACAATTCATTAAGATCCAACTAGAATTGAAAAAGAAAAAGAAGAAACCAAACATACTAAGCCAAATTAATTTGCAAGCCAGAAATTACAATCAGGAGTGGGTAAAAACATAATTACATGTACATAATCAAAATAATATTTTGCCTTATTCATTTAGAACATTATAGGTGTGCCAAATTACCTTACCTGTTTGGTCCATACATTCAGGGAATCAGACTGTAATTGATGACCTCATTTTTTTCCTTTTCCCTTTACCCAGTTACCACAAAGTTCTATTCATCTTTGCCATATTTCAACCTAGACCGAGGGTATTGGGTACCTGTGTGTATCATCATTATTCACACTTTCTGGAACAGTGCAAGACCCGAAACACAGCCATCCTTCAACATTTGCACTTCTCTGAATTTTGCAGTGGAGTTCTCTAGCCAAGTAACATGTACAATTCATATACTAGGGTAAAGTATGCATAGAAATGCAAATATCAGAGAAAATAACATATAAAAATGCATTATATTAGGGAACATTGCAAAAGTGTATGTAACAGGCAAAAGTGCATACAAATGAGTATGTTTGGAAAAGTTTGCATGAATGATTGTTTTTTTAAAAAAGTGAATTTATGTGGAAATGTAAGACTGAAAAATAAGAAACTGGGAGAAACAGAAATTGACAAATTATTTTATTTATGAAATTTATATCCTGCCCTTCCTTAGAGAAGGACTTCAGGGCGGCAAACAAAAACAACAAAACCACTTTAAAACATCTTAAAAACAAAAGACTTTAAAATATATTAAAACATATTTAAAACATATTTTTAAAAAAGCTTTAAAACATCTAAAAAAGTAATTCTAACACAGATGCAGACTTTGTCCATCCCTACTTGACTGCCCCTTTATTTATTTTGTTTAACAAAATTTATATCCCGCTTCATTGTAAAAAACCTCTAAGCAGTTTAGGGGGGGGGAAGTAAAGGTGACCAGGAGACAGAGAAATTTATAGTGATTCACAGAGGGGATGAATCCAACGTTAGTCAGAGTGGACCCATTGAAATTATTTCATTTGTGAATTGCTTCCTGTGAAGCATCTTGAAGCCATTTCACAATACAATAAAAAAAAAAGTTAAAGCAATTGCATATATGAAAACAGTTTTGAATCCAATACAGATGCAGACTGGAACAAAGATCTTGTTGAAAAAGGAAGGTCTTCATTACATTCACTGCTAAAAGACAGTGCCTGTCTGATATGTAACCGGGGGAGGGGGAAGAGTTCCACTACAGTAGGTGTTACCACACTAAAGGCTTGATTCCAAAATCCACATCATGCAGAATGGACCTCCTGATGAGGGTATCTACAGGGGGCTGTCTCCTGCAGAGGACAGGGATCCTTTGGGTATATAAGGGGAGAGAGAATTGTTTAGGTTAATGGAAATGCTGAACTTAGGCCCATTAATTTCAATGGGTCTTCTCTGAAAAGAACTTAGGTGGATACAATCCATTTTTTAATCAGACTTTATTCTCCTTTCAAAAATGTGATTGAAATGTATCAATGAAACTCAGTTAAAATTATCTTGAGAAAGGAATGTGTATGTATGTATGTGTGTGTGTGAGAGAGAGAGAGAGAGAGAGAGAGTGCATAGCTGTAGATGCTTATAAGGCCAAGTTTCTCAAATGCAGCTAGTGGGACACTAAATTGCAGGCACCACTTCGCTCCATGTACAGTTATGAGATGCGGGTCAGACACTGTTCTGTTGCCACAATTAAGGACCATGGGCAGGAAGAGGTTAAAGCAACAGAGCTCTGGATCCCAAGGCAGCCTAGACATATGTCAAGACGAGGAGATGCCCAAGTAAAACTGCCTTCCCATCCACTTTCTTGGATGAACACCGGTTTTTTGTGGCCTGGGAATGAGAATGATTGTGCTGGTTGCCGATTCTCTTGAGAATGCAATGCAGAGGAGTGAAAAGACATGTGAGTTAAAGGGGCATTAGGGAGAAAGGGAGAATCTGGACAGGCTTGCCAGATGGCTGGTCTTTTAATTTTTAAAAATTGTCCCTTATTCTGGTGTTGGAGCCGACAGGGAGGTCTCATAGGACAAGAAGCCCAGAGCAAGGGAGACACTCCCTTGACTTGGCGCAGAAGCTGTTAAAGAAGCAAGCTGACCCTACCATTAGGTAGAGTGAAGTGGCCGCCTAATTTTGGATATAATAAAGGGATCTCCAGGTACAGCTGGAAGAGACCCCCTGCCTGAAGCCTTGGAGAGCTTCTACCAGTCAGTGTAGACAACACTGAGCTAGATGGACCAGGGATCTGACTTGATATAATAGGCAACTTCCTACGTAAATCGGCATTTTATTCAGAACAATGAGGACTAGCATCTTAATTTATTTTTAGGGGAAGGACCATCGCTCAGGGGTAGAGTACCCACCTTGAATGCAAAAGGCCCCCAGTTCAATCCATGGTATCTCAAGGAAGGGCTGGGAAGAGATTCCTGACTTGAAACACAGGGGGAGCTACTGCCAGTCACTGTAGACCAGGTGTGAGGAATCTGTGGCCCTCCTGATGTTGCTGAATGACAACTCCCATCATCCCTGACCATTGGCAATCCTTGATGGGGCGGATGGATACTGCAGACAATACTGAGCTGACCAAGGTCGTATAAGTTTTCACTCCTAAAGATAGTGTCTCTTATTTTCCATTCAGTTCTTTTCCTCTATGTAGGTGAAGACTGGTCATGTTAGCTTGGACAGCAGCCAACTCCCATTGGTTATTGAAGAGCCTGGATGCTTTGCTCTGTCATTTGAAGAGTCTGACTGGGTGAGTCTGTTCTGCTGAAGAACCAAAGATATAGTAGGAGGGCTGAGGCTTCCCTCAACGGTTAGTGCCAATGAAGAGCACAAAAAGGCAAGGCCCCATGGGAGAAAATAGCTGTGAAACCAAGGGATGGCAGCTGGTAGGTCTCTGCTAAAGCAGGAACCAGGAAAAAAAATGGAGGAGCAGGATTCAGTAGGCCCTGAACCTAGAGAGACTAGGGATTGAATCCTCTCCTTTTTTATGTTTTGTTTTTAAGTGTGGCCTCCAGTGGTCATTAACGATCCAATTCCTTTTCCCTCCAATATCTTGTAATTTTTCCGATCTCTGATTTTATTTTTTATTTTTGCTTTGCAGAGAATTATCAATATTATAATTGCTATTTATTTATTAGTCTCCACTAGTATTGATCTTTATTCTGAACTCTGTAATTATTGCCTGTTTACATTCTTTTTCAAGTGTATAGCAGAGCGGATTAAAGCAGATAATCAAGTCAGTGTCTTCCCTCTGCTGCTTAAAATCAACACTTCATTCCCCCCTGGTGCTTTGTCTGTCAGTTACAATGAACACTTCATTGACTTCAGTGAAAGGGAACGTACATTTGAAGAGATCACGCAGAAAGTAGATCAATAAAAGTATCACTCACACTATTAATGATTTCAAGGCAAAAAAAAAAAGGAAAAAAGAAGAATGAATCAGAAACCAGGTGCAGAGAGTTGCTATTTCAAAATTTTCTCTGCAAGGACGGTGAATATCAGAGATAATAATTAATGATGGCAAATCTGATTATTGCAGAAATGGATCCCATTGCTACTAGAGAGAAAGGAAAGACCAGTTATTTCAAGAGCATGGAGGACTATGGAGGCTCTGTCTGGGGAAGCTGAACAACATTTATTTATTTATTTATTTAGACAATTTATATAACACTTATATTTAAATGAAACTCTAAGCAGTGTACAATATAAGTTAAAACATCTTAACATCAAATACAAAAACATTACAGTCTACAATCTATAAAACACAGCTAAAAACTGAACAGAACATCCTCTTCAGTACCAACATTTAGTATAAACGTTGCAAAACAGCTAAAACTGCCAGCCCCCTTTGCTACAGCAAACAGAACTTCATCTAACTACAGTTGGAAATAGGTATCCTTCAGCTTACTCAAGCACACCCTGCACCCTTACAAGATCAGCACGCTCACATTAATCAAACACATCAACATTCTAAACAACACACTCGCATACTGTTTCGCATATCTCTAATCACACTCTGCAAGCAGTCACATAATTCAGTCTCACATCCTAAAAAGCAACATGCTCACATGTCCACCCCATGAGAACCAGTCACATCTAAATGCATACAAACAAGCAACAATAGACGCTCACACACATATCAAATAAAACATTCAAACCAAGGACTCCCCTTCATGGGGCAGACTCCATCCTCAACAGCCTGTCATCCTGGAGATATAGAAACTACTGTTTCTGACATAGTAGGCAATGACACTTCCCTCAGCTCTCATCCAAGAAACCAAAAACTATTCAAAGGGGGGCTTTCAATCACAACAACCTGTTGGTTTGCCTCTCTCTCTGTCTCCAGCACTTGCAGGGCGTAGTGATGATTTCTCTTGGAGGGGAATGGATTCCACACTGACTCCAAGTGCAACACTATGCAAAAATGTGAAGCAGGAACCAGAGGAGGGGCCATCAAGGAACTGGGATGCCCAGTTGCAGGAGTTTCTGAAGACACTACAGGATTCCCATTAGGGAGAGGAAAACCCACAAGTGCCTCAGCCAAAGCAACAGCATCAGGGCCAGTGCCAGGCATGCCGGGGCCCTTGGGCACCTGCCTGCCCCAGGCCCCAGCACATGCCAACATGCCCATCCCACCTACCTCTCCCTGAAGGGCCCCTCCTTAGGTGGGTGGGTAGCAGTAGCTTCTGTGATCCATGCCGCGGATCGCAGGAGAGAGTTCTGAGGCACCCCACCACCACTGCGCAGGCCTGTGACGGCCACCTGCAACATGCTGCACCTACCCCTTGAAGCAAATGCTGGTCGCCAGGGTGGTGTCAGGCATGCTGGGGGTTGTTGCACTGCGGACGCAAGTCTGCCATCAACTAAGATGGCGGCCGAGGTTTCCCTAAGGGCCTGATGCCTCTGCTGCCATCTTGGTTGATGGCACGCATGCGTGCTATGCGCGTGCATCCCTGCCGTCAATCAAGATGGCGGAGGAGGCATCAAGCCCTCAGAGAAACCTCGGCTGGCATCTTGGTTGATGGCACACTTGCACCCGCAGTGCAACAGGCTCTGGTATGCCTGGCACCACTCTGGCGACCAGCATTTACTTCGAGAGGTAGGCGGAGCATGTTGCAGGTGGCCAGGGGCGTCACTACCGGGGTGCGGAGGGTGCGGCCCGCACCCGGGTGTCACCATGAGGGGGGTGACTGTGATGTTCCTATATATTAGTGTATATATGGTAAGTGCTGGTTGTTTAGAGTATACATGGTAAGTAGTGAAAGAGGAGGGGGAGTGAATGGGCAATAGAATGCTTGATGATTGGCTGAATGTTTAAAATGGCTGACAGTATAAATGAAAGGATGACAGGTAAATCTGGGTGAATGTGAGGTGGTGAATTGTGGAATCTGGGGGGAGAAGAGAAAGAGTGGATTGCTTGGTGGGGTTTAGAGAGTTGTTTACCAGGAGGGAGGTGGAGTTCGGATTAGTATTGAGTAAAACCATATGCTTATGTGCCTTAAGAAGAAATCTTGTTAATCTTATTAGCTTTGTTATCTTTAATAAATACTTAATTTGGTTTACCAAAGGCCTGATCCTTGGCTGGGGTTTCACAGACCAGAAGGGAGGGTAAGGTAATGACCAAGGCTGAAGGGGAACTGTAACAAATGGTGGCAGCGGTGAAGAGAATAACAATACCAGTATTCAGAGTCTCTGGGAATACTAGTATTGGGACGTTACTGGTGGTTGCCTAGCAGGGGGATCTGTTGAGATCTGTGCTAGAGCGGATAGGTAAACCATAAGAGAGTGCGGTCCGGACTGGTGGAGTCCCTGGTGGTGCCTAGAGACAGGCAGTAACCACGCGCAGGTAGGAACCTGACAGGGAGAGCCAGGGAAGGACGCATCACATGTGGTGGCAGTAGCGGTGGGATACGAACAACAGAGAATCCAGATACGAATACTAGAGAATCCAGAACAGTGGTGCGGCAAACAGAAATAACAAAACAAGATTTCTTGTGAGAGTGACTGGCAAAGAGTGTGTGGCAAAGAGTGAGTGAAATCAAACACCATGGCTGAATACATAAAAATTCAAAGAGAGGAGCTGGTGGAGAAGTGCATAACATTCAATTTACCTCACAAGGGTAAAGGGGTAGATGAATTGAGGGTAGCACTTATAGGATTTGCTACTGCCCAGCAAAAACAACCTGTCAGGGAAGAGACCCCAGAAGGATATTTAAGCAATCCCGCTTATATAGAGTACTTGAGAGAGAAGTTAAAATGGGAGGCTGAGGAAAAAGACAAGCAGAGGGAGTTGGAAGCTGAGAGATTGAAGATGGAAGCTGAGAGATTGAAGATGGAAGCTGAGAGATTGAGGATGGAAGGTGCAGAGAAGGAAAAACAGAGGGAGTTGGAAATTGAGAGAATGAGATTGGGGTTTGAGGAGAGGGAGAAGCAACGAGCATTGGATGCTGAATTACAAGTAGAAAAGTTAAAATTTGATAGAGAGAAATTTCACTCTGAGGAGACAAGGAAAGACAGAGATGGAGCAAAAATAAAAATTACTCCAAAGGACTTTGCTGTCTATGAGCCTGGACAAGATCCTCAAATTTACCTCAGCACCTTTGAAAAAGCAGCTCAGTTGTGGGGGCTACCTGAAGATAAATACATGCAGTATTTATCAAACCTGATTAAAGGGGAATTGGCTGAGGTATACCAATATTTCCCCTCAGACAAGCCCGTCACCTATGCTGAGTTTAAAGAGGCAGTATACAAAAGGTTCAGACTGGGACCTGACTACTTTAGAAAGCTTTTCAGAAACTGCCAGATACAGACAGGGAGGTCTTTTGTGGAACTGGGAGCAAAGTTGATGGATATATTTGGAAAGTGGATGAGTAGTGCCAAAGCTCAGTCAGTGGAAGAGGTGAAAAGCCTCATGATACTGGATCAATTATACCATCAGTTACCACCAGAAATAAGGCTCCTGGTCAAAGACCGTTCCCCTACATCTGTGCAGGAGGCCGCAGAGATGGCGGATCACTTCGCCTCCAATAGAACTGGCTGGGTGGGGAAAACATCAAGAGAGTTTAAACCCAGACCATATAATGCTGGCAGAAGGGATGTGGTACCACAGCGAGTGAGTCCTCCATTAAAATCTGAAGGGCACAGGACACCCCAGAGTGGATCTGTGTACCCTAAAAGTGAGGAGAAATTATGCTACAAATGTGGTAGACCGGGGCACCTACGTTTTCAATGTGAGGTTGCCAACCCCATTAGTAATCCTGCTCAGACAAGGGCAGTGAAAACAGAGCCCAAGGCTTTAGAAGCAGCGAAAAAGGTTCAGTTTTGCCAGATAAACTGGACAGAAGTAACAGACCTTGATTCAAGTCTGAGAGAGGAAGTGAGTGTACAAGGGGCAACTTATTGGGCATTGCTTGACACTGGTGCCGCTCAGACGTTACTGAGGCCAGATTTAATAAAATCTGAAGAAATATTACCTCAGGAAACAGTGACTATCCAAGGAGTGAGGGGTCAACCAGAGAGTTTGCCTGTGGCCCTAGTGAAAATGGAATGGAGAGGCCGAAAGGACCAATATAAAGTTGGTATTAATGCCCAGCAACAAGAAGCAGTAATACTGGGAAGAGATGTTATGGGGGCACAGGGGAAAATATATGTAGTGACCAGACAGCAAATTGGCAGAGAAAAAGAAGCCATATTAAGGGGGGCTGAAACAAACAGGGTGGAATCTGTTAACCAGCCTCAGGTCACCATAGCAACCACTAGCAGGCCTGCTGAAGAAGACAAACTGTATCAAGTGGTCTCTGGGGAAGAAGCAGAGCAATTCAGGGAAGAGCTGCATAAAGATATAAGTCTGAAGCAGATAAAGGAACAAGCGCTGACCCAACAGATCCCTTTCACTGACAAACTGAGGAATCAAGTTGTGTGTGAGAATGGGATTTTATATAGACTGTGGATGCCCGCTGAGAGAAAGGATGAATGTGAACCAGTGAAACAAATGATGGAAGTGGTGAAAGAGAATCTCAGTCAAGCTCAGCAGAAGCAAAGTTACTGGTATGACAGAACAGCCAGAGAACGTGTGTATGATGTGGGAGATATGGTTATGGCGTTCATACCCAGGAAACATGACAAATTACAGGCTAACTGGGAAGGACCATATACCATCAGAGAAAGGCTTGACACAGTGACATATGTAATCACCACAGACCAATTAAACAAAAGCAAAGTGGTTCATGTAAATATGTTAAAGCCTTACCATACCAGGGATGCAAAGGTGTTGCAAGTTACCTTATTCCCTGAGGGAAGTGGGCCTGAACTTCCAGATTTGGTACAGGAAAGCAAAGACAAAGGAGGGGTAGATCAAGTGGAATGGTCAGAGGAGGTGAAGGAGGAAGTAAAAGAGGAGATTCTGAGAGTTTTGAAAACCTATAGGAATCTCTTTAGCAACAAACCTGGCTGAACCAGTATAGTTATACATTCCATTGATACTGGAGATCATGCCCCAATCAGATCTGTTCCGTACCGTGTGAATGGGAAAGTTTTGAATGAGATCAAAAAGGAGGTGGAAGAGATGCTGGAATTAGGAGTGATCAGGGAATCCATCAGTCCCTGGGCCTCAAGTATTGTCCTGGTTCCGAAAAAAGATGGAACGACAAGGTTTTGCATTGATTATCGGCTAATCAATAAAATTACTGTCCCAGATGCGTATCCTATGCCTAGGGTAGACGCAATGTTAGAGTTATTGGGGGCAGCAACCATTATCTCTACACTAGATCTCTGTAAAGGATTTTGGCAAATGGAACTAGACGAGCAATCCAGAGCCAAAACTGCCTTCAGTACACCAGATGGGTTATATGAGTTTGTGACCTTACCCATGGGACTAAGGAACTCACCAAGTTCATTTCAGAGGCTAATCAATACTGTGTTGCGAGGCATGTCAGATTTTGCAGTGGCCTATATCGATGACGTGGCCATTTTTAGCAAGTCGGTGCCTGAGCATGTCCAACACCTGACAACAGTATTGGAGGCCTTAAGAAAAGCAGGCCTCACAATAAAAGCTAAGAAATGCCAGTTTGGACTAAAGGAAGTAATCTATTTAGGACATAAGGTGAGGAGTGGGAAAATCACCCCCTTTTGGAGCAAGGTGGAGGCAATACAAGCGTGGCCGATCCCCTTAACCAAAAAACAAGTAAGGGCATTTCTGGGTGTGGCTGGATTTTATAGGAAGTTTGTGAGAAATTTTGGGGAAATAGCAACCCCCTTGCATGAATTAACAAAGAAGAAGTGTTCTGAGCGTGTGGTATGGACGGATGAATGTCAGAAGGCTTTTGATCTACTGAAGCAAGCCTTGTGCCAAGGACCCATATTAATAGCACCAGACTATGAGAAACCATTCATCGTGGCTACAGATGCGTCGGACCTCGCGCTGGGAGTCATCTTGCTGCAGGAGAGAGAAGGCACCAGACATCCAGTGGCGTACCTGAGTCGCAAGCTGACGCCGAGGGAGAAAAACTATTCGTCGGTCCAGAAGGAGTGCCTAGCGGTCGTGTGGGGACTGAACAAGTTGCGCCCATAAGTGTGGGGACGAAGATTCACAGTGACTACGGATCATCGGGCCTTGTTATGGTTGCAGACTATGAAAAACCATAACACTATGCTGCAGAGGTGGTCCTGGGCCCTACAGGACTATCAAGTGGACTTCCAGTTCATCAAAGGCAAGGACAATGTACTGGCCGATGGACTTTCCAGGCAAGTGGCTGGGACTGCAGTGACGTGACCAGACAGAGGAACAAAGAAAGACATTTTCCCCATAGAGACTTTTATTTGTTAACGCGACGTATAAATCCTGGAACAGGAATAATACTCTGCCGTTGTTTAAGGGGGGGGAAATGTGATGTTCCTATATATTAGTGTATATATGGTAAGTGCTGGTTGTTTAGAGTATACATGGTAAGTAGTGAAAGAGGAGGGGGAGTGAATGGGCAATAGAATGCTTGATGATTGGCTGAATGTTTAAGATGGCTGACAGTATAAATGAAAGGATGACAGGTAAATCCGGGTGAATGTGAGGTGGTAAATTGTGGAATAGGGGGGGAGAAGAGAAAGAGTGGATTGCTTGGTGGGGTTTAGAGAGTTGTTTACCAGGAGGGAGGTGGAGTTCGGATTAGTATTGAGTAAAACCATATGCTTATGTGCCTTAAGAAGAAATCTTGTTAATCTTATTAGCTTTGTTATCTTTAATAAATACTTAATTTGGTTTACCAAAGGCCTGATCCTTGGCTGGGGTTTCACAGACCAGAAGGGAGGGTAAGGTAATGACCAAGGCTGAAGGGAAACTGTAACAAATGGTGGCAGCGGTGAAGAGAATAACAATACCAGTATTCAGAGTCTCTGGGAATACTAGTATTGGGACGTTACTGGTGGTTGCCTAGCAGGGGGATCTGTTGAGATCTGTGCTAGAGCGGATAGGTAAACCATAAGAGAGTGCGGTCCGGACTGGTGGAGTCCCTGGTGGTGCCTAGAGACAGGCAGTAACCACGCGCAGGTAGGAACCTGACAGGGAGAGCCAGGGAAGGACGCATCACAGTGACACCCAGAGCTGCCCCGCCCCACCCCGCGCTGTTGCCCGGCAAGGCTGCTCCAACTCCTCCTCGGAGGCAGGCGGGCGAGACCGGGAGCAGCGTCGGCGGGGCGAGGGAGGTGCGCTGGCATTCCCAGGCCTTCTCCGGCTGGGTGCCCCTCCGGCGCGCACCCTCCCAGGGTCATGGACGGGGTGGCTGGCCTCGAGTGCGTGCATGCACGCACGCGCACGCAAGCCCAGCCACATCCATGCCCCTGGGAGGGCGCACACCAGAGGTCCGCACCCCCCCGCACTCCCACTAGTGACGCCGCTGCCGGTGGCTGTTGCGGGTCTGCATGGCAGTGGGGGGGGCCTCAGACTCACTCCCACGATCTGCACTGCAGATCGCGGAAGCTACTGCTACCCACCCACCCTAAGGAGGGGCCCTTCAGGGACCCTCAGGCAGGGCTTGACCTGGTCGTCCTCTGGCGCCGGCCCTGAACAGCACAACTCCCTATTCTCCTCACAGTGCTACAGTTTGTCAGAGTGGATTAAGAGTCATTTCCTCTTCCCAGAAAACTCTGACAATGGTAGCTGTGTGAGGGGAACAGGAATTTTCTAACAACTTTCAGCACCTATCACAAACTGTACTTCCCAGGATGCTTTAGGGGAATCCATGACTGTTTAAAGTGGAATAATAGTGGAATAAATGTATGGTGTGAATGTGGCCATTGACGCTGTTACTTTTTTTTTATGGGCCACCATATCTATGATAACTATAATCCATATTCCCTCTGTATAAGCATGGGGATTGAAATAACAACAGATTTAACCAACCATCCCGCTAGCAGGAGCCATTGCAAGGATTCCCACTAGTGGAACATTGCTTCCCCCCTTTCCTCCTCTGGCGCCTCCCCCAAATCAGCCCCACACAGTGCATGGGGGGAAGAGAGGGGAAATTGCTCCACCAGGCAAGCAGAAATGTTTGTGCTGACAGAACAATCTCATTAGTGCTACACAGAATGGAAATAATGTCTTCATTTTATTTATATTTCCCCCCTCACATTTGGCACCCCTCTTAACTGGGCACCCTAGGTGACTGCCTTGTTTGCTTTCCTGTATGGGCCACTCCTGACATGTGGCCTGTTGCATTCATGTCCTGCTTATTGGGCTTCCCAAAAGCATATGTGGCTGACTGCTATTGGGAACAGGCTACTAGACCAGATGCACTCTTGGTCAGATCTAGCAGGACTTTTATATTCTTATGTGAAAGCATAAAGGACTAGCCCAGAGATGCCGTAGACGTTTCTTTAATGGATTCTCTACCAGCGTCTCATGAATTTAAAGTATGTGCGGCACTACCTCAGAGAACAATAAATGTAGGAAATTAATAATAATAATAATAATAATAATAATAAAATTTTATTTATGAGTAGCCTATCTGGCCGAATGAACGGCCACTCTAGGCGACGTACATAACACGGTAAAATACAATATAAAAACAATGAGAACCACAATCAATAATTAATCTAAACACCACCCTTCCAGTTAATAACAGCATTAAAAGCTAATCTACCCCGGAGATCCCGTAGGCCTGCCTGAACAGCCAGGTCTTCAAGGCCCGGCGGAAACCTATCAGGGAGGGGGCATGGCGAAGATCGAAAGGAAGGGAATTCCAGAGGGTGGGGGCCACAATCGAAAATGCCCTCTCTCTGGTCCGCACCAGCCTAGCTATTTTAACTGGTGGGACTGAGAGGAGGTCTTGTATGGCTGATCTCGTCGGGCGGCATAATTGGTGACGCTGGAGGCACTCCTTCAGATAAACTGGGCCGAAACCGTATAGGGCTTTAAAGGTCAACACCAACACCTTGAATTGGGCCCAGTAAACAACTGGCAGCCAGTGTAGATCTACCAACACCGGAGTAATATGATCACGGCGACGGCTGTTCTTAATCAAACGTGCCGCCGCATTCTGTATCAGCTGTAATTTCCGGACCGTTTTCAAGGGTAACCCCACATAGAGCACATTACAGTAGTCTAAGCAGGAGGAGACCAGGGCATGTATCACCCATGGGATCAGATGGATAGGAAGGTAGGGTTGCAGCCTTCGTATTAGATGTAATTGATACCAAGCTGCCCGGCTCACTGCCGAAATCTGAGCCTCCATGGACAGCTGGGAGTCAAGAATGACCCCTAGGCTGCGGACCTGGTCTTTCAGGGGTAATCTTACCCCATTGAACACCAGGTCTATATCTCCTAACCTTCTTTTGTCTCCCACAAGTAACACCTCGGTCTTATCGGGGTTTAGTTTCAGCCTATTCCCTTCCATCTATCCACTTACGGCTTCCAGGCACTTGGACACGGTGTTCACAGCCAACTCTGGTGAGGATTTAAACGAGAGATAGAGCTGGGTGTCATCCGCATATTGATGACACTGCAGCCCAAATCTCCTGATAATGGCCCACAGCGGCTTTACATAGATGTTGAATAGCATGGGGGAGAGGATAGAACCCTGTGGGACTCCACAATTAAGAGGCCAAGGGTCTGAAACCTCATCTCCCAATGCCACCCGTTGATGCCTGTCTGAGAGATAGGAACGGAGCCACCGTAAAACAGTGCCCCCTATTCCTAATCCCTCCAGGCGATCTAAAAGGATACCATGGTCAACGGTATCGAAAGCCGCTGAGAGGTCCAGGAGGACGAGGAAGGTATATTCTCCCCTATCCAACGCCCTCCTCATATCATCCACCAGAGCGACCAAGGCTGTTTCAGTTCCATGTCCAGTCCTGAAGCCCGATTGGAATGGATCGAGATAATCTGCTTCAAGTGTGGCTGTAACTGTTTGGCTACCACTTGCTCAATCACCTTGCCCAAGAATGGTAAGTTAGAGACTGGGCGGAAGTTATTCAACTCTTGGGGATCCAAGGAGGACCTTTTCAAGATAGGCTTTATTACTGCCACCTTGAGGGCTGCTGGGATTGCACCCTCTTCCAAGGATGCATTTACCACTGCTTTGATCCCTTTGCTCAGCTTCTCTTTGCAGCTCATAATGAGCCACGAAGGGCAAGGGTCAAACAGGCAGGTGGTTGGCTTCACAGAAGAGAGCACCTTGTCCACTTCCTCAGAGGGAAGAGGCTGAAACCGATCCCACCGTTTAACCGGAATGCAACTGACCGACTCTGGCTCACTTCCTGTATCCACGGCGTACGGAGTCATGCTCTTCAGGCGCTCAATTTTATCGGCAAAGTGTTTAGCAAATGTGTCACAGGAGGCTTTAGAATGTTCCATGGGTTCCTGAGCAACTGGACCGACCAGGCTTTGGACCACTTGGAACAACCTCCTGGGGCAGCACTCTGCGGACGCAATAGAGGCAGCAAAGAATTCCCTCTTTGTTGCCTTTGTTGCCACCTGGTAGGCAGCTATTGCTGCTCTAACCAGTGTCCGATCGTCTTCAGAGCGAGACTTCCACCACCGGCGCTTTAGTCGTCTCACCTCCTGTCTCAGACCCCGCAGCCGTGGTGTATACCAGGGTGCTATCTGAGTTCTATTCAGGGGGAGAGGACGTTTCAGAGCCACCTGGTCTACTGCCCTAGTGATCTTCCTATTCCACTCCATCACCAGGGTTTCAACTGGGCGTCCTTCAGCAAGCTCCAAGTCTCCCAGCGCATTCAGGAATCCTTTAGGATCCATCAGGCGTCTGGGACGGACCATCCGAATAGGTCCTTGTCCCCTGCGGAGGGTGTGTGGCATTACGAGGTCCATAGTCACCAGGCAGTGATCTGACCATGACACAGGGTTGGAAATGACAGTCCCCATTTCCAGATCATTTCCCTCCCCTCCCGAGACAAACACAAGGTCAAGAGCATGACCGGCTACATGGGTGGGCTCTGTATTACTAAGGTGCAGTTCCCAGGAAGTCATGGTTTCCATGAAATCTCGAGGGGCTCCAGCAAGGATGGTCTCGGCGTGCACACTGAAGTCCCCCAGAACTAATAGGCTGGGGGAGAGCATCCGCATGCACGTGACCACCTCGAGCACCTCAGTCAGGGAGTCTGCTGTGCAGCGGGGTGGGCGGTACACAAGTAGAATCCCTAAACTGCCCTTTGGGCCCAACCTCCAGTACATGCAGTCAACAAACTTGGTCTCATGGAGAGGGGTCTGGTGAAAACCAAGGACCCCCGATAGATGACTGCCACTCCCCCTCCCCGCCTACCAACCCTCGGCTGCTGTGCGTATCGGAAACCAGCTGGACACATGGCCTCAAGCGTAGGAGCTGAGGCTTCATCCAGCCAGGTCTCCGTAATACACATCAGGTCTGCGTCCTCATCCAGGATCATATCATGGATGAGCGTTGTTTTTTGTGCCACAGACCTGGCGTTACATAACAGCAGACAAAGGTCGGGTGGAGTCCTGCGTCCCCCAGTTATCTTCTGGTTATGGACAGGCCCGGAGCAGGGGATGGATATTATGCATCTATCCCTTGTTCCCCTAAACTGGCGTGGCCTGCCACCCGCACCTTTCCAGGATCTGCTGCCTAGCCTTTTAATATCGTGGCCCCCCACCCTCCCCACGGTACTCCCCTCCGGTCTGCACATGCCCCCTCCTTATCCGTCAATCAGGCAAGCCCCCCACCCCAAAACTACACCAGAATATCTTAAGTCCAACAGGCATCCAATCTCCGCTACAAGTCACTCCTCTTCAGCTGGTAGGTCGGAGCAGTAGATGGAAATTCCTGTGTAGCGGGGCGATGAAAAGGTTTCGCCTGCTGGAGATGTCTCCTTCTTCCTGGCCACCACCAGATTCATATCATGGTGTGGCAGGTGTCTTTAGGGGCCTGCGCTGCTCTAAATATGATGATACAATCCTTGTAGCAGCCTGACCAGTCGTGGAGAAGTCAAAAACAGGGCAATTTTAGTGGTTCCAGTTAGATGATTAATATCCACTAGCTATATCTCTCATATATAGATGTTATTTGATGGGTATCTCTCCTTACAGATGTTCTCGAATATCTGTAGATGGTTATATCTCTTAAGGCCTCTTAAGGCCTGAATCTGTAATGGTAAGCAAATATCAGCTGAAGCAGAGGAAGAGCAGGTTTTCCACAGAATCTCACTAATATAACCCAGCCAAGCAATGGCCGCCGTAAAGCAACACAGCTGTCCCGTGTCGGTTCTCTTGTTGGGTCATATTAACTCTTCCACTCAGAGTTGCTGAGTCATAGATAATAAAATACAGGCATACATAAAAGTTTCTCACAGATATTTTCTCACAGATATTCACCGGCAGTGTTTACTTCAGAGGACAGGAATAGTTCAACAATCAAGAAGGTGGATAGCAAACTTATATTGTCTTATTTCTCAAATGCTATGGCTGTAGTTGTTGTTATGACTAATAGTCTTGCCCCAGCACTTAAGATACTCCTTGTAATGCTACTTTTAAATTGCTTTCAGTTGCAATTGCTTTCCAGTTACAAACACAGCTCTAAGCTGCTTTGGCTTGCGAGCAAGTTGAAACTCAAATCCCCAGCTGCAATATGATCTTCAAGGCCGCTCGGTAGCGTTCTCACAATTGCGTCCAAAACAGAGTGCAATTAAGATGAAATTCCCAACTTACACTCTTCTCAGGTGATGCTCACAAGGTTGATAATTTATAGCAGCAAGGCAGCAGAATAACACACAGCAAAAAACATCAGAAGCACCAAAAGTGGTAGATTACGGAGCCTTCAACAAACAACGCGGCCTCCCTCCTGTAGAGCTAGGCCTCTTACTTAAGTGTTATCAGCTGGTAAAACCATGCATATAGTAGTGTTTTTTATGATACAACGGCTGTGTACACGCATTACATTTAAAACACATCTTTCCCTTCAAAGAATTCTGGAAACGATCATTTACTCCTCACGGAGCTACAACTCCCAGCACAATTAACAAACCAAAGTTCCCAGGATTCTTGCTGGGGAGGGGAATGTGCTTTCAATGTGTTTTCAATGTATGGTGTGTTTGCAGCCTATTTCCCTATGTTTGTGATCTTAGTTGTGATATATTTCTATTATATATTTTAATCATAAGTGTAATACTATTTAACCTGTGATTTTTTAAAGACAAATACACCTGCAACGAAATGTTGTAGAGGGGACTGGCTCCTGTTCACGCTGCCAGCCAGCCAGTCATGCCCTCTTTCAAGATAGTCCTTTCCTATTGTGCCCCCTTAGTTTTCTCTCTGCACAAGTCCGTCAATATTCCATGTCAACTGAGCATGCTCAGTCCTCATTGACTGTACCCTTATGGGAGCTTTTTCTCCCTACAGGTTTTTGGAGCAGTCTTTTTTGCACTTCTGCAAAGCTTGCAGTTCCTGTGAACTTTTTGATACTTTTCTTTTTTGTATGGATGGTGCTGTTTTGGCGATATAAGGGCAGATCTGGAAGAGAAAGTGGCAGGACACCACTTCTGGTCAACTATGGGAAATGGAAATGGACTGCCTTCAAGTTGATCCCAACTTACGGCAACCCTATAAATAGGGTTTTCATGGTAAGCGGTATTCAGAAGGGGTTCACCATTGCCTCCCTCTGAGGCTAGTCCTCCCCAGCTGGCTGGGCCTGCTCAGCTTGCCACAGCTGCACAAGCCAGCCCCTTCCTTGTCCACAACTGCTAGCTGGGGGGCAACTGGGTTTCTTGGGACTCTGCACCTTGCCCACGGCTGCACGGCACGTAACCCCTGAGCCATTCACTGTGGGGGTGATCTTTAGCTGGCCCTTTACACCCAGGAGACACAAGTGGGGATTTGAACTCACAGACTCCAGACTCCCAGCCAGGCTCTCCTCCCCACTGTGCTATACCAGCTGTTATGGAAGTTAATATATAGGCATCGTGATTAGTTGCCAGTATTTTCCATTAATTTGTCTAATCCTCTTTCAAAGCCATCCAAGTTGGTGGTCATTACCACATCATGTAGCAGTAAATAAATTTTGCATGCTGGTGTGTAAAGAAGTCCTTCCATTTCTCTGTCCTGAATTTTCCACCCTTCACCTTCACTGGATGACCCTGCAATCCAGGATTATATGAGAATGAGGGAGAGAGAGAGAGAGAGGAAGGAAGAACAACTCCTTTCAGAGTGTTTCTGTATGGCAGTTTATTATGTAACTTAGTGCTGTTCACACATGCAAGTTTTGTGCCGTGTCCACATGACAGTATCCACATCCTTAATCCAGGTTTCCTGTTTCAGCAGGTTTTTTTACTCATTGGATTTTCCATGGAAAAGTTACATCTGGATTAAATGGGAAAGTAATACTGGACAGCATTTTTATGGCATTGTGTGGATGCTGAGAAAAACTTGCATGTGTGATTAACGTAAAGTCTAGGAAAAAACTGCCCTGCGAAAGTGCCCTCTATTCACTTTGTCCATACCATGCGTACTTCTATCTACCTCTGTTATGCCCCCCTTTACACAATAAGCTAAAAAAACACAAATGCTGTAAAGAAGCTCCAACCCCTTGATCATTTTGGTTGGCCTTTTCTGCACCTTTTTAAGCTCTAACAAGGTCCTTTTCTGAGATTCTGGAGAAAGGCACTCTGCACCTGCTCAGGGGCATTACCACCTCAGTGATTTTATTTATTCTTCTCGCATGCATCATGCTATACATTTCTAATTAAAAAAGATCTCGAGGCTGGGAAACGCCTTCTGGTTGAATCTAGGCAAAAGTGTGCTGGGTGGACAACAGCTTTACTCTAAACGGGGCAGCTTCCAGTGTGGTGTAGTGGTTAAGGTGTTGGAGTATGGTTCGAATCCCCACACAGCCATGAAGCTCACTGGGTGACCTTGGGCCAGTCACTGCCTCTCAGCCTCAGAGGAAGGCAATGGTAAACCCCCTCTGAATACCGCTTACCATTAAAACCCTATTCATAGGGTCGCCATAAGTCGGAATCGACTTGAAGGCAGTCCTACAGTAAAGCATATCCTTTTCATGCAGATCAGGCTGCGATCCTAATCATGTCTACACGAAAGTAAGTCCCGCTGAATTCAATGGGGCTTACTTCCAGGCAAGTGGGGTTAGGACTGCAGCCACATTCTCTCTCCACTAGCAAAGGACCTTGGTGGACCACTGGTCTGACTACAGAATTAAAACAGCTTCGTGTTTCTCACACCCTCCCGCTCCTATTGATCTCCACGTTTTCCACTCTTTACTCGCCTCTCCCCAATGATCAGCCCCCGCTGGGATCCTGCATTCAGGGCGGTCCAATAGTCCTACTGGCTTCTCTACCCATCCTAACTCTGTCGCTTTAACTCGTTGAGTTCCTCGTTGAGAAATTCTCAGACGTGGTAATCTGTTTACAAGCGAGGAAAACCTTCAGCCCTCCAGGTCTTGTGGGACATTTCCCCCAAAGTTGGAGAAGGCTGCTTCAGATAGTGAAAAATACTTCAAGCCACCTGTAATGGGCTTTTTATCCAGCCCTCCCTCCCAGAGGAGCCGTGAGCTGCAAACAATACAACGATCAAAACATTAGACTTGAAAAAAACATTGAAAATAATCAATTATCCTCTTAGCTAAATCATTTCAAGATTAAATTATCCTTCTTTTAAGTGTATGTCTTGCACCATTATTATTTCTGGATTGTGTGATTATGGGTTTGTTTTCCATTTTAAAATACCTGGGTGAACAGGAATGTTTTAAAATTCTGCCGAGAGATTAATAATGAGGGGGGCAGGCGCACAGCACCAAAGAGGGAATTCCATAAGTGTGTGTGTTGAGGTGGTCCCTTCCTCCTGCCCACCACCACCACAGGGCTACCTGAGCACCATCTTATCCCAAAGGGTGGACAGATCTTGTTTTCAAAAAGTTTCCCCACCTTGTACTTTCCTTGGCAAATTCAGAAGTGCAGGGTCCCTTCATGTTAATCACAGCCATGACCCCTCCCTGTTTTTGTCGCTGTGAGGTTGAGTATGAGACCCTTGGTAATGCCTAGGAACCAATAAGCATGAAATAGGAGAGTGTTAGCTACTCAGAAGAGTCTTCTCAGTGTTTGACTCACCTCCTTTTACTCTGATCGGCTCCAATTTGTAGGAAAGGACAAGGAAGCATATTAGAAGACTGTTCTTAGTGGCTAACACACTCCCCTTTCATGCTGATTGGCTTGTAGGATGCTTGAGATGTAGGGACCCTGCTCCCCAAAACACAAAGGGTCTAAGACCCCGCAAGACTTTGCACGACTACACCCCTGATTGTTATATAGAACATAAGAACAGCCAGCTGGATCAGGCCAGTGAGCCATCTAGTCCGTCATGCCGTTCTCACAGTGGCCAACCAGATATCAATGAGAAGCCCCTGCAAGCAGGATCTGAGCACAACAGCACTATCTCTTCCTGTGGTTTCCAGCAGCAACTGTTATTCAGAAGCATACTGCCTCCAACTCTGGAGGCAGAACTTAGCCATCATGGCTAGTAGCCATTGATAGGCTTATCCTCCATGCATTTGTTTAATCCTCTTTTGAAGCCATCCAAGATGGTGGCCATCATTGCCTCCTGTGAGAGCGAATTCCGTAGAAGTACTTTCTTTTATCTGCTCTGAATCTTCCAACCTTCGGCTTCATTGGATGTCCATCAGTTCTGGTGTTATGAGAGGGGGAGAAAAACTTCTCTACCCACTTTCTCCATGCCATGCATAATTATACACTTCTATCATGTCGCCTCTTACTCGCCTTTTCTAGTCAATAGGGTTAATTGATGCCTGCTGCTTTAATATTTTTACATTCACTGCCTTGTGATTTTTATTTATTTATTTATTTATTTATTTATTTATTTCATTTATATACCGCCCTAAGCCTGACGGCTCTCTGGGCGGTGTACATAAGAGATAAAAGGCACCTTCAACTCTTCTGCGGAGGCAGTTCTCTCCTTGTTTCTCAGACAAATTTTTGGCGTTCCCAGGTGCGTTCCTGCGGCGGTCCTTAGGTTAGAATCTGGCCTAGTCTCACTTGAGTCTCAAGCGTGGTTGGCCGCCCTAAATTTCTGGTTTAAAATGTCTTATGAAAAATCTACTGGCTATCTCCCTTTACTCTGGGAAGACTCTTTTACCTCGAAATGGGCCCGTACGTTTACAAATTACCTTGCAAGTATTGGCCTCTCAATTGAACATCTGATGTCCCTCGCTCCAGAGACAGTTAAACATTCTATCCGGACTCGTATTAACGATATGGACTTCCAACGCTCCATAACTGCAGCCACCTCGACCTGTTCTCCTATTCACTTTGGTCTGAGCTTTGTGCCTATGCTCAGTGCCCCTTATCTGGAAACTCTTACGATCCCCAAATATCGTCTAGCCTTTACAAAGGCTAGATTTAACTGTCTTATCTCTGCCTTACTTGAAGGGAGATTTAAACGTATCCCGTATGCAAACCGATTATGCCTTTGTGGTGTCAGCGCCATAGAAACTCTCTCTCATGTCATCTTTGAGTGCGCCCTATATGACGATATTCGCTCCAAATTCATAACCCCCATCATAAATAAATACCCCTACAAACCACTTAACTGTTTACTTTTACATCTTTTGTCAGCAGCTAATAAGGATACTATCTTGTCAGTTGCTAAATATATTTTCGCGGCTCAATCAATTCGGAATGCATCTATCCCTTCAGAAGCTTCCGCCACCCAACTGTAACTGTTTTCCTTGTTGTTTTATTGTTTTACTGTTTTAACATGACTGCAACTTTGTAACCTTTTATTATAAATGTATGTAGTTTTATTTATAAATGTCTTTTGGTCTATGACTGTATCAATAAAGATTGATTGATTGATTGATTGATTGACATAAGAGATAAAAACAGCACAATATATAATTACAATAAATATAATAAAGTCAAAAACCAAAAACAAACAAATAACAACAAAAAGCAAACAGCATCATAATACAACATAAAAAGCACAGTTAAAATACACTTTAAAAACAGATTAAAATACACTTTAAAATGCCTGGGAGAATAAAAAGGTTTTCACCTGACGCCGAAAGGATAGCAGCGTCGGCGCCAGGCGCACCTCATCAGGGAGACTGTTCCACTATTCGGGGGCCACCACCGAAAAGGCCCTAGATCTAGTCACCACCCTCCGAGCTTCTCGATGAGATGGCACTCGGAGGAGGGCCTTAGATGTTGAGCGCAGTGTACGGGTAGGTTCATATTGGGAGAGGCGTTCCACCAGGTATTGCGGTCCCATGCCGTGTAAGGCTTTATAGGTCAAAACCAGCACTTTGAATCTAGCCTGGAAACAAATAGGGAGCCAGTGCAGATGAGCCAGAACAGGTGTTATATGAGCGGACCTTCTGGTCCGCGTCAACAGTCTGGCCGCTTTTTCACCTGAAAAGTGGCATAGGACTATTTTTAAGTAGGTGGGAAGAGGGAAGATTTATGGGGGGGGGGGAGTAAAGTAGTATTGTTTAGATTGTTGATGAATATATATGTTTTTCAAAACTTCTAAATAAATAAACACAGAAAAGGGGGGAAAAGAAAATAAATATTTTTACGTACGTGGGAAAATCCCCCGTATTGCTACAGTAGCAAGTGTCAGTTAGCTTTATAAAACAGCCCAGTTGGTGTGCTGCACCCTGGTGGTCAATGATGGTTTATTCTTGTTATTAATAATAAAAAAGCAAACAAAGAAATCACTGCTGAGGTGCAGCCAGAATTGTGAGGTCTGGGAATGTTATGGCAGCACCTCCCCATTTCTTGCCATTGGCTGTGGACTGACTATGATGTCACAAAAGGACATGGCAGATGACTGGCTATAAAAGTGGGGAAAGCCAGTGGACCAAGGGGAAAAGACTTTCTCTTCTCCAACAGAATGCAGTGGGCAATGGCTGTGCCATTCAGTGTTGGTTGGTCATCTTCCATGTGGAAGAGGTGACTTAGCGGTTGGAGTGAGGCAACCATTTAGCATCGGGACGCAGTGTGGAGTAGATGAGAAGGCAAGTTCACTTGCTGAGTGGGTGGCGTGTTTTATTGCTTGACGGCAGCTGACACCCATGGCCGGAAGCTGTCTGATGCCTGGCGACGGACCTAGTGGAAGCTGGCAGATGTTGGTGGGTGGAAGCCGGTAGAGTTCGCATTTGGAAGCCAGTGTGTGTCGTAAGGCTGAAACAGGAGGATATTTGTGGATGTATACTGGTTGAAGTTCTCCTTCAGAAGCCAGTCAACAGAAGCTGTTGGATATTTGTGGATTTAAGCAAGGGCATGAATGTGAATGAATGGAAAGTGAATGACAAGTGGAATGAGTCCACTGGAGAAAAAAGATTGAAGTCTCAGACCATCTTGGTGTTTGTAATGATGCTCTTAGCAGAGAGCATCATGCCATGAGGCCTCTCTCAAAGGTAGGAAGATCAGCAAATGGAGAATATGCAAGGAATCCTCCAGGACAAAGGAGGAGGAAGTCAGGTAAGTAACCCCACCCATTAGGAAGTTACATCATGGTAAAACAGGTATATGGGATGTTCCCCAAATATCCCTTAACGTGAACATGCAACATTTGCCTATTCCAACAGGACTGACACTTGGCCACGAATGTGAATCAACAGAGAGTGAATGACGAGTGAATGTGTCCACTGGCATTCTTCATGGATGTTTGTTGGACTGAAGCTTAGCCACAAATGTGAATAAATAGAGAGTGAATGATGAGTGAATGTGTCCACTGGCGTTCTTCATGGATGTCTGTTGGACTGAAGCTTAGTCACAAATGTGAATAAATAGAGAGTGAATGACGAGTGAATGTGTCCACTGGCGTTCTTCATGGATATCTCTTGGACTGAAGCTTGGCCATGAATGTGAATAAATAGAGAGTGAATGACGAGTGAATGTGTCCACTGGCGTTCTTCATGGATGCCTGTTGGACTGAAGCCAGGCCATGGATGTGAATGAATGAAGAGAGAGTGAAGAGGGAATGTGTGCAACGGCGTTCTTCATGGATGCTTGTTGGACTAAAGCCAGGCCACGAATGTGAATGAACAGAAAGTGAATGAAGAGTGAATGTGTGCACTGGCGTTCTTCATGGATGTCTGTTGGACTGAAGCCAGGCCATGAATGTGAATGAATGAAGAGAGAGTGAAGAGGGAATGTGTGCAACGGCGTTCTTCATGGATGCTTGTTGGACTAAAGCCAGGCCACAAATGTGAATGAATGGAAAGTGAATGAAGAGTGAATGTGTGCACTGGTGTTCTTCATGGATGCCTGCTGGACTGAAGCCAGGCCACGAATGTGAATGAACAGAAAGTGAATGAAGAGTGAATGTGTGCACTGGCGTTCTTCATGGATGTCTGTTGGACTGAAGCCAGGCCATGAATGTGAATGAATGAAGAGAGAGTGAAGAGGGAATGTGTGCAACGGCGTTCTTCATGGATGCTTGTTGGACTAAAGCCAGGCCACAAATGTGAATGAATGGAAAGTGAATGAATGTGTGCACTGGTGTTCTTCATGGATGCCTGCTGGACTGAAGCCAGGCCATGAATGTGAATGAATGAAGAGAGAGTGAAGAGGGAATGTGTGCAATGGCGTTCTTCATAGATGCCTGCTGGACTGAAGCCAGGCCACAAATGTGAATGAATGGAAAGTGAATGAAGAGTGAATGTGTGCACTGGTGTTCTTCATGGATGTCTGTTGGACTGAAACCAGGCCATGAATGTGAATTCAGAGGGAATGAAGAGTGAATGTGTGCAATGGCGTTCTTCATGGATGCTTGTTGAACTGAAGCCAGGCCACAAATGTGAATGAATGGAAAGTGAATGAAGAGTGAATGTGTGCACTGGTGTTCTTCATGGATGCCTGCTGGACTGAAGCCAGGCCATGAATGTGAATGAATGAAGAGGGAATGACGAGTGAATGTGTGCAATGGTGTTCTTCATGGATGTCTCTTGGACTGAAGCCAGGCCATGAATGTGAATGAATGAAGAGAGAGTGAAGAGTGAATGTGTCCACTGGCGTTCTTCATGGATGCCTGTTGGACTGAAGCCAGGCCACAAATGTGAATGAATGAAGTGTGAATGTGTGCACTGGCGTTCTTCATGGATGCCTGTTGGACTGAAGCCAGGCCACAAATGTGAATGAATGAAGAGGGAATGTTTCCACTGGCGTTCTTCGTGGATGCTTGTTGGACTAAATCCAGGCCACGTGAATGAATGAAGAGAGAGTGAAGAGTGAATGTGTCCACTGGCGTTCTTCATGGATGCCTGCTGGACTGAAGCCAGGCCATGAATGTGAAGAATGAAGAGAGAGTGAAGAGGGAATGTGTGCAATGGCGTTCTTCATGGATGCCTGCTGGACTGAAGCCAGGCCACAAATGTGAATGAATGAAGAGGGAATGTGTGCAATGGTGTTCTTTATGGATGCCTGTTGGACTGAAGCCAGGCCACAAATGTGAATGAATGAAGAGGGAATGTTTCCACTGGCGTTCTTCGTGGATGCTTGTTGGACTAAATCCAGGCCACGTGAATGAATGAAGAGAGAGTGAAGAGTGAATGTGTCCACTGGCGTTCTTCATGGATGCCTGCTGGACTGAAGCCAGGCCATGAATGTGAAGAATGAAGAGAGAGTGAAGAGGGAATGTGTGCAATGGCGTTCTTCATGGATGCCTGCTGGACTGAAGCCAGGCCACAAATGTGAATGAATGAAGAGGGAATGTGTGCAATGGTGTTCTTCATGGATGCCTGTTGGACTGAAGCCAGGCCACAAATGTGAATGAATGAAGAGGGAATGTTTCCACTGGCGTTCTTCGTGGATGCTTGTTGGACTAAATCCAGGCCACGTGAATGAATAAAGAGAGAGTGAAGAGTGAATGTGTCCACTGGCGTTCTTCATGGATGCCTGTTGGACTGAAGCCAGGCCACAAATGTGAATAAATAGAGAGTGAATAACGAGTGAATGTGTCCACTGGCATTCTTCATGGAAGTCTGTTGGACTGAAGCTTAGCCACAAATGTGAATACATAGAGAGTGAATTATGAGTGAATGTGTGCAATGGTGTTCTTCATGGATGCCTGTTGGACTGAAGGCAGGCCATGAATGTGAATGAATGAAGAGTGAATGTGTGCAATGGCATTCTTCATGGATGTCTCTTGGATTGAAGCTTAGCCACAAATGTGAATAAATAGAGCGTGAATGACGAGTGAATGTGTCCACTGGTATTCTTCATGGATGTCTGTTGGACTGAAGCTTAGCCACAAATGTGAATAAATAGAGAGTGAATGAAGAGTGAATGTGTCCACTGGCATTCTTCATGGATGTCTGTTGGACTGAAGCTTAGCCACAAGTATGAATGAATAGAGAGTGAATGAAGAGTGAATGTGTGCAACGGCGTTCTTCATGGATATCTCTTGGACTGAAGCTTGGCCGTGAATGTGAATAAATAGAGAGTGAATGACGAGTGAATGTGTCCACTGGCGTTCTTCATGGATGCCTGTTGGACTGAAGCCAGGCCATGGATGTGAATGAATGAAGAGAGAGTGAAGAGGGAATGTGTGCAACGGCGTTCTTCATGGATGCTTGTTGGACTAAAGCCAGGCCACAAATGTGAATGAATGGAAAGTGAATGAAGAGTGAATGTGTGCACTGGTGTTCTTCATGGATGCCTGCTGGACTGAAGCCAGGCCACAAATGTGAATGAACAGAAAGTGAATGAAGAGTGAATGTGTGCACTGGCGTTCTTCATGGATGTCTGTTGGACTGAAGCCAGGCCATGAATGTGAATGAATGAAGAGAGAGTGAAGAGGGAATGTGTGCAACGGCGTTCTTCATGGATGCTTGTTGGACTAAAGCCAGGCCACAAATGTGAATGAATGGAAAGTGAATGAAGAGTGAATGTGTGCACTGGTGTTCTTCATGGATGCCTGCTGGACTGAAGCCAGGCCATGAATGTGAATGAATGAAGAGAGAGTGAAGAGGGAATGTGTGCAATGGCGTTCTTCATGGATGCCTGCTGGACTGAAGCCAGGCCACAAATGTGAATGAATGGAAAGTGAATGAAGAGTGAATGTGTGCACTGGTGTTCTTCATGGATGTCTGTTGGACTGAAGCCAGGCCATGAATGTGAATGAATGAAGAGAGAGTGAAGAGGGAATGTGTGCAACGGCGTTCTTCATGGATGCTTGTTGAACTGAAGCCAGGCCACAAATGTGAATGAATGGAAAGTGAATGAAGAGTGAATGTGTGCACTGGTGTTCTTCATGGATGCCTGCTGGACTGAAGCCAGGCCATGAATGTGAATGAATGAAGAGGGAATGACGAGTGAATGTGTGCAATGGTGTTCCTCATGGATGTCTCTTGGACTGAAGCCAGGCCATGAATGTGAATGAATGAAGAGAGAGTGAAGAGTGAATGTGTCCACTGGCGTTCTTCATGGATGCCTGTTGGACTGAAGCCAGGCCACAAATGTGAATGAATGAAGTGTGAATGTGTGCACTGGCGTTCTTCATGGATGCCTGTTGGACTGAAGCCAGGCCACAAATGTGAATGAATGAAGAGGGAATGTTTCCACTGGCGTTCTTCGTGGATGCTTGCTGGACTAAATCCAGGCCACGTGAATGAATGAAGAGAGAGTGAAGAGTGAATGTGTCCACTGGCGTTCTTCATGGATGCCTGCTGGACTGAAGCCAGGCCATGAATGTGAAGAATGAAGAGAGAGTGAAGAGGGAATGTGTGCAATGGCGTTCTTCATGGATGCCTGTTGGACTGAAGCCAGGCCACGTGAATGAATAAAGAGAGAGTGAAGAGTGAATGTGTCCACTAGCGTTCTTCATGGATGCCTGTTGGACTGAAGCCAGGCCACAAATGTGAATAAATAGAGAGTGAATAACGAGTGAATGTGTCCACTGGCATTCTTCATGGAAGTCTGTTGGACTGAAGCTTAGCCACAAATGTGAATACATAGAGAGTGAATTATGAGTGAATGTGTGCAATGGTGTTCTTCATGGATGCCTGTTGGACTGAAGGCAGGCCATGAATGTGAATGAATGAAGAGTGAATGTGTGCAATGGCATTCTTCATGGATGTCTCTTGGATTGAAGCTTAGCCACAAATGTGAATAAATAGAGCGTGAATGACGAGTGAATGTGTCCACTGGTATTCTTCATGGATGTCTGTTGGACTGAAGCTTAGCCACAAATGTGAATAAATAGAGAGTGAATGAAGAGTGAATGTGTCCACTGGCATTCTTCATGGATGTCTGTTGGACTGAAGCTTAGCCACAAGTGTGAATGAATAGAGAGTGAATGAAGAGTGAATGTGTGCAACGGCGTTCTTCATGGATGTCTCTTGGACTGAAGCCAGGCCACAAATGTGAATGAATTAAGAGAGAGTGAAGAGTGAATGTGTGCAATGGCGTTCTTCATGGATGCCTGTGGGACTGAAGCCAGGTCACAAATGTGAATGAATGAAGAGGGAATGAAGAGGGAATGTGTGCAATGGCGTTCTTCATAGATGTCTGTTGGACTGAAGCCAGATCACAAATGTGAATGAATAAAGAGAGAGTGAAGAGTGAATGTGTGCAATGGCATTATTCATGGATGCATGTTGGACTGAAGCCAGGCCAGAAACTGTGAATGAATGAAGAGGGAATGACGAGTGAATGTGTCCACTGGCGTTCTTCATGGATGTCTGTTGGACTGACGCTTAGCCACGAATGTGAATGAACAGAGGGTGAATGACGAGTGAATGTGTCCACTGGCATTCTTCATGGATGTCTGTTGGACTGAAGCTTAGCCACAAATGTGAATAATTAGAGAGTGAATGACGAGTGAATGTGTCCACTGGCATTCTTCATGGATGTCTGTCGGACTGTAGCTTGGCTGTGAATGTGAATGAATAGAGAGTGAATGACGAGTGAATATGTCCAGTGGAGTTCTTCATGGATGTCTGTTGGACTGAAGCTTGGCCACAAATGTGGATGAACTGAAAGCAAATGATGAGTGAATGTGTCCACTGGCACTCTTCATGGATGTCTGTTGGACTGAAGTTGGGCTATGAATGTAAACAAATGGAGAGTGAATGATGAGCGAAAGTGACCACTCATGTTCTTCATGGATGTCTGTTGGACTTAAGTGGGGCATGAATGTAAATGAGTAGATGGTGAATTGAGGCGAATGGTGTACTTATGCAGATTCAGAGGCTGCTCTGAGTCAGGATGCAGAATCAATGTGATGTGTGACAGAAAACCTGTCAGTGTTTGTGGATGGAAGCCACGACATGAATGTGAATTCAGAGGGAATGAAGAGTGAATGTGTGTATGGGTGTTCTTCATGGATGTTTGCTGGTGTATGTTTTATGTGTGAATTGGAGGTTTTGAAAGTAATTGAGGTGAATGGTGTGTGTATGTGTGTGAATGTGGTGTGTGAACAGAAACCGGTGAATATTCATAAATAGATGAAACCCATTGAAGTTGGCAGGCTGAAGCTAGTGGATGAAGTTGCCAGGCAGAAGCCAGTGGAGGTGCCTCGGTGATGCTGTCGGATGGTGGCCATCCCACTCACTGTCCCTGCATTTTTTCCTCCTAGGGATGTCTGCAGCTGGCAAGATTTTCTAAAGACTTCCCCAGAAAGCTATGAAGAGGACTGCAGAGCTTAAGCAAAGTGAGGGCAGTTTCATTTTCTCCTCGTTCACCCCGGGTCCCCTTTCCACCCTTCCTCAACAAAACACAGCTGTGACATTCAACATCGCTTGGTCTTTTCCAAGCTGAAAATCTCTAAGAACTTCTAAGTTGCAGAAACCTCTTTTTCATGAGTGCCATCACCATCTGGTGGAGAGAGAGAGAGGTTCCCCCCCCCCGCCTCTGCTCAAGTCTTCAAGGAGCCCATATTCAGCCACACTGACATAACTATTCTACTTTCACAGGCAGGCTGCATGGCAGCCAGCACATGGAGGCAGTGAACTGGCGGATGGAAGCAGGCAATCATTTGGCAACCATCTGCCGCTTTCTACCAGGTCCATCTATTGACATCAGCCAGCTGAGATGACCTTAGAAATAAATGTGCTGGAAATGGGGAAAAGAGGAGAAATTTGAACGAGACTGGCAAAAGTTTAAGGAATTATGGAATAGTGAATGAGAGACCATTAACTATAACAAATTGTTGAGAAAGTATGGCTTCCCTCAAAATATTTGTTATTAGTAATGATCAGAGGCTCAAATTATCACTAATTTTTGCTCTTATTTTATGTAATTATTATAAAGGAGATTGTGATTTGTTATTGTTACAAGTTGGACTTTTATTTAAAAAGTAAAAAATAAAATATCTTTAAAGAAGTGTGTGTCCATCTTTTTTTCTTAGGATAGGTAACAAGGGATCAAATACTCTGGTGTTAGGGCACAACCCTCCCTGGTATCAACACACATGAGGGGTAGACTTTTTAATAAAACAAATTACAGCTGAGGTGCCTGCACAATTGTCAGTCGAGGGAGGTTGTGCTTATGCCTTCCCAGCTGTTGCCATTGGATACAGGATGCCTGTGATGTCACAAAAAGACATGGTGGCTGAAAGAGGCAGTTATTAGTGGGAGGGGAGAGAGGGAAGAGACCCAGGAGGAGGAGGAGGAGATTGAGAGGTGGGGATGTTGGAGCAGGGCCAGCTGGAGACACAACAGGTCACACCATACCTGTCGTTCATTAAGGGTGCTGGGAATTGTAGCTCTGTGATGGGTAAACTACAGTTCCCAGGATTCTTTGGGGGGAAACCATGTGGTTTAAATATATGGTGTGTACACAGGCAAAGCTAAAAATAGACATTTGTTTATTATTAAATTTATATCGCATTCTTCCCCCCGAAAGCAGCCCAGGGCAACACTGAAACAACAGGCTCATTCTGTGTCCACTGACGTTCACACTCTGTAGTCTTACAAATGAATCGGTCCAAGTTGTCATCACTCTGGGATCCAGCAGAGTGGTTCACCAATCAACCCCTCTTCCCAAGGAACTCTGGGAGTTGTTGCTGTGTGAGGGGAATAGGGGTCTCCTAACAACTCTCACCCCCCTCACAATCTACAGTTCCCAGGATTCTTTGGGAGAAGCCATGATTAAAGTGGAATAATAGTGAAATAAAGGCAGGGCCGGTGACAGCCTGCCCTGGCCCCCTGCTCCCAGTCTTCCCCCACCCCCCGTACAGACCGTGTGGGACTGTTCCACCTACCTCTTGTCTCTTTCTGTGAATGCCCTGCACACTGGGCGTACAGGTTGCTGCCATCAACCAAGATGGCGGTGGAGGCTTCTCTAAGGGGCTGATCCCTCTACTGCCATCTTCATTGATGGCACACATGCATACCATCAATCAAGATGGCAGGAGGGGCATCAGCCCCTTAGAGAAGCGTCTGCTGCCATCTTGGTTGATGGCAGCTGCACGCAAGCACGCAGGGCATTCATAGAAAGGGAGGGAGGTGGAGTGGGCGGGCGCCACAAGCCTCCAGTCTGTAGGGAGGGCTGGGAGCTCCATCTCTGCAATCTGCGGCAGGGTCGGGAGTCGACCCTGCCAAGGATCACAGAAGGGGAGTGCTACCTCCACACCCTAAGGAGGGGCTCTTCAGGGGCCCTCGGCCAAGGCCTAACCTGGCCACCGTTTGGCGCCGGTCTTGAATAAAGGTATGGTGTGAATGTGGTCCAAGAGAGAGACTATGGAACAGAGGAAGAGTGCCCATCTTCATGCCAGAGGGTTGGCCCTTTAAGGCTCTGTAGAGTTCTCTACAACGGGGTGGAACCTGGAGGAGGCAGTCTGGAGACAGAGGCACAAAATACCTCCGTCTGTTCCCAACTTTGCTGGAGCAAGTTACTCAGAGCTGTTTGAGGTCCAGTAAGCCAAAGTCTCAGACCAGATCATGACACAAGCCAGTGGAGTGACATAATATAAAGAAAATAAAAGAAGCAAAAGGTAAGGCTGCTGTCCTACTGCTCGGCTTCCAGAATATGCTTTGCTGCCATATACGTATGTATGGCCTGCAAGGAAAGAGCCCAGCCCACACTCAGAACATAGGGATGGTTTTGATAGGCTTAACAGGGCTCCAAGAGGAAGGCAATGGTAAACCACCTCTGAATACTGCTTACCATGAGAACCCTCTTCATAGGGTCACCCTAAATTGGCAACCCACCAAAATGTACCAACAGGGGCATGTGAGAGTAGTTGTTGTTGTTATGTGCCTTCAAGTCGACTGCGACGTATGGCGACCCTATGAATCAGTGACCTCCAAAAGCATCTGTCATGAACCACCCTGTTCAGATCTTGTAAGTACACGTCTGTGGCTTCCTTGATGGAATCAATCCATCTCTTGTTTGGCCTTCCTCTTTTTCTGCTCCCTTTTGTTTTGCCCAGCATTATTGTCTTTTCTAGTGAATCATGTCTTCTCATGTATGATAACCTCAGTTTCATCATTTTAGCTTCTAGTGACAGTTCTGGTTTAATTTGTTCTGACACCCAATTATTTGTCTTTTTCGCAGTCCATGGTATGCACAAAGCTCTCCTCCAACACATTTCAAAAGAATTGATTTTTCTCCTATCTGCTTTTTTCATTGTCCAACTTTCACATCCATCCATACAGATTGGGAATACCATGGTCTGAATGATCCTGACTTTAGTATTCAGTGATACATCTTTGCATTTGAGAACCTTTTCTAGTTCTCGCATAGCTGCCCTCACCAGTCCTAGCCGCCTTCTGATTTCTTGACTGTTGTCTCCATTTTGATTAATGACTGTGCCAAGATATTGATGACAAGTTCAATGTCCTCGTTGTCAACTTTAAAGTTACATAAATCTCCTGTTACCATTACTTTAGTCTTTACTCCCTCCAATTTTCACGCCTCCTTCATCTTGGTCCAATCCCGCTTTCCGTATGTGTTCTGCATATAGATTAAATATATAGGGTGAAAAAATACATCTCTGTCTCACGCCCTTTCTGATTGGGACCCAATCGGTTTCTCCATATTCTGTCTTTACAGTAGCCTCTTGTCCAGAGTACAGGTTGCGCATCAGGACAATCAGATGCTGTGGCACCCGCATTTCTTTTAAAGCATTCCATAGTTTTTCATGATCTACACAATCAAAGCCTTTGCTGTAATCTATAAGGCACAGGGTGATTTCCTTCTGAAATTCCTTGGGCCATTCCATTATCCAACATATGTTTGGTACCTCTTCCCTTTCTAAATCCAGCTTGGACATCTGGCATTTCTCGTTCCATACACGGTAAGAGCCTTTGTTGTAGAATCTTGAGCAGTACTTTACTTGCATGGGATATTAAGTCTGATAATTACTGCATTCCCTGGGATCCCCTTTCTTTGGAATTGGGATGTATATTGAACGCTTCCACTCTGAGGGCCATTGTTTTATTTTCCATATTTGTTGACACATTTTTGTCAAAATCTGGACAGATTCAGTCTCAGTAACTTGTAGCAACTCTATTGGAATGCCATCTGTTCCTGGTGATTTGTTTCTTCCAAGTATTTTAAGATCAGCTTTCACCTCATATTCTAAAATTTCTGGTTCTTCATCATACGGTTCCTCCGTGAATGAATCTGTAATCCTTGCATCTCTTTTATAGAGTTCTTCAGTGTATTGCTTCCATCTTCCTTTTATTTTATCTCGGTCAGTCAGTGTGTTCCTCTGTTGATTATTCAACATCCCTATTCTTGGTTTTAATTTCCCTTTAATTTCTCTAATCTTTTGGAATAGGGCTCTTGTTCTACCTTTTTTGTTGTCCTATTTCTATACAATAACTATTGTATAGTTCTCTTTGTCCCTACATACTAGTCGCTGTATTGTTACATTTAGGGTTCTGACCGTGTTTCTATCTCCTTTTGCTTTTGTTTTCCTTTTCTCTAACCATTTTAAGAGTTTTGTCAGTTATCCACTACATAGCGCTACACATACTTGTCTGTTGTTCTTCCCCAGTAGGTCGATGAGTGCCTTCTGACCTGGGGGTCTCATCTTCCAGCACTATCTCGTGTTGCATTTTGGATACTCTGTTCATAGGGTTTTCGTGGTAAGAGGTATTCAGAGGTGGTTTACCATTGCCTTCCTCTGAGTTTGGATGCATCTTAGTCTGGTGTTTCAGCTTTGACCATTCCGTCTTGGGTGCTCCTGCTAGGAGTCTAGCCTGTTGGTCTAGACTCCTAACGGCATTGTTCTCAGCTTCTTTGACGCTCTCAAACCCCCTCACCATGTTAAGGAGTGCATCCTAGAGGAGAAAAGGAATACTAGAATTGGCCCTTGGTCTGATCCAGCAGGGCTGGATACCTTCTTATCCTGGTACCTTCTTATGCTTTAAATTGGAAGGACCAGGATTGAACATGAGACTTTCTGCATGGAAAGCGTGAACTCCACCAATGAGCTACATCCCTACATTTGACTGTGCATAATTGTAAGGAGCTAGATAGGCACAAGCCTCCTGATTTGGAGGGGTAGGTCTGGGACGTCTCTCACTCCTTACGCCCTCTTTCCCCTCTCCAGCCATGGATTCCTTGCCTCTCTTGCTGCTTCTCTCTCCCCTTCCTTGCTTTAACTCGCTGTGAAGTCTTCCACTTGCAGCTCTTCTCTCTGGGAATATGCAGCACCTATTCTACAGAAAGAACAGACCTCCAATCCCATCCTCCCCACCAGTTAGGAAGAGGTCATCACAGCAGTTTTCATGCCCTCTGATGCCATCTCTAGGAGCCAGAACTCTGTGGTTTTAATGCTTTGGAGTCTGATCTTTGGACCATCTTGCCATAAGAAGAGCCCTGCAGGATCAGGCCAGTGGCCCACCTAGTCTAGCATCCTGTTCTCACAGTGGCCAACCAGTTGCCTCAATGGGAAGCCCACAAGGAGCACCTGAGTGCAAGAGCACTCTCCCTACCTGCGATTCCCAGCAACTGGCCTTTAGAAGCAGATGGTATATACTGCCTCCGACATAGAATTGAATCATAAACAAACAGCCACTTAACAGTCTCTCTCTCTCTCACACACACACAATTAGCACAAGCACATATCCTCCCCCCCCCATGGCATAGGCTTGAGCCAAAAGGAGGGTTTTTTCAAGCTTAAATGTGACTGTGTTTTCAGCAGGTAAGGGGGAGTCGCAACAGAGGAGGGCAAAAGGTTACCTGTCTGCCACTACCCCATCATTCCCCAGCTTTGACACCCCACATACACAGCCTCTCCCACCATCGCCTCAATAGTTAGGCTTGTGGGGAGAGAGACTCCCCTTGGTTTCAATATGAGCTTTTTAAAAGCAGGGCAGAGGCAAGGAGGGGAGGCTGTGGCCAGATGAGGAGGCTCTCACATGATGGTGGTTTTGCACCTGTAACCTAAGCCTAAGCATATGCAACTGCAATAACCAGGCCCTGCTTCCCTGTTGACGTTTGACGCCCCTGCCTTTGAGACAGGAGACGCAAGCGGGGATTTGAACTCACAGACTCTGGACTCCCCGCCAGGCTCTCCTCCCCACTGTGCTGTATCAGCTTCCTGGTCAACTATAGCTCCCTGCTAAAACCACTCCCAATATTCAATCAAAGATCTACAGCAGGGATCATCAATGTGATCCCTTCCAGAAGTTGCTGGACTCCAACTCCCATCACCTCTGACTACTGGGCCATGCTAGCTGGGGCTGATATGAGTTGGAATCCAGCAACAGCTGGAGGGATCACTTTGGCCACCTGTCCTGGCCAACGATACTTCCCCATCGCACAACATTGGGAGGTAGGTCTACTGTCAGTTTTCTTTTCTTTAATGAAACAACAGAATGATATTTTGTATTGTTTTCATGCGCTGTTATTATCTTAAGTTTTGATTTTGGAAAACTTGTTATACATTCATCCATGAATGCATTGCACATTATGATTTGTGCTCATTATATTATTGGGGCAGTCACATGGGATCCTGCTTTCAATACTTTTTGTATTTGTTTGAAAATGCTTTGTGATGGCCAAACTGCTGCATTTTCAGGCAATGCATATCCCATAACTTCCTGCTGAAATCCTGTATATTTTTATACCACAAATCATAGAATCATAGAGTTGGAAGGGGCCTGTAAGGCCATCAAGTCCAACCCCCTGCTCAGTGCAGGAATCCAAGTTAAAACATACCTGACAGATGGCTGTCCACTGCCTCTTGAAGGCCTCCAGTGTTGGAAAACCCACCACCTCCCTAGGTAATTGATTCCATTGTCATACCGCTCTAACAGTTAGGAAGTTTTTCCTGATATTCAGCTGCAATCTGGTTTCCTGTAAATTGAGCCCATTATTCCCCATCCTGCACTCTGGGATGATCAAGAAGAGATCCCGGCTCTCCTCTGTGTGACAACCTTTCAAGTACCTGAACAGTACTATCATATCTCCCCTCAGTCTTCTCTTCTCAAGGCTAAACATGCTCACTTCTTTCAGTCTCTCCTTATACAGCTTTGTTTCCAGTCCTCTGATCATCCTTATTGTCCTCCTTTGAACCTGATCCAGTTTGTCTGCATCCTTTATTTATTTATTATTTATTTATCATTTGATTTATATCCCGTCCTTCCTCCCAGCAGGAGCCCTTCTGGGGCTCCTTCTTAAAGTGTGGTGTCCAGAACTGGAGGCAGTACTCAAGATGAGGCCTAACCAGTGCCAAATAGAGGGGAACTAGTACTTCACATCATTTGGAAACTATGTTTCTGTTAATGCAGCCTAAGATAGCATTTGCCTTTTTTGCAGCCACATCACACTATTGGCTCATATTCAGCTTGTGATCAACAACAATTCCAATATCCTTCTCTTGTGTAGTACTGCTGAACCAAGTATTCCCCGTCTTATAACTGTGCACTTGGTTTCTTTTTCCAAACGGAGAAATTTGTACTTATCCTTGTTAAATTTAATTATGTTGTTTTCAGTCCAGTGCTCCAGCCTATCAAGATCACTTTGAATTTTGTTTCTGTTCTCCAGGGTATTAGCTATCCCTCCCGAGTTTGTGTCATTTGCAAATTTGATAAGCATTTCCTGTACCTCCTCATCCAAGTCATTAATAAAAATGTTGAAGAGCACTGGGCCCAAGCCCAAGCCCTGAGGTATCCCACTCGTTACCTCACCCCGGTTTGAGAAGAAACAACTGATAAGCCCTCTTTGAGTACGATTCTGTAGCCAACTGTGGATCCACCTAATAGCTCTATCCACACCACATTTAGCTAGCTTGGCAATCAGAGTATCATGGGGCATTTTGTCAAAAGCTTTGCTGAAATTGAGATATATTGTGTCCACAGTAGTGCCACAGTTTATCAAGGAGGTTGTCCAATCAAAAAAATGAGATAAGATTAGTCTAGAAGGATTTGTTCTTCACAAATGTATGTTGACTTCTAGTAATCACTGCATTGTTTTCAAGGTGCTTCCAACTAGAGTGCTTTATAATCTGCTCTAGAATTTTCTCAGGGATTGATGTCAGGCTGACTGGTTTGTAGTTCCCAGGTTCTCCTTTTTGCTCTTTTTGAAGATAGGGACGACATTCAGCCTCCTCCAGTCATCCGACACTTCACCCGTCCTTCACAATTTCACAAATATAATAGTGGTTCTAAGAGTTCTTCAGCCAGTTCCTTCAATACTTTAGGATGCAGTTCAGTGGGGCCTGGAGATTTGAACTTGTTCAAAGTCATTAGGTGCTCCTTGACCATTTGTCTCTGTTCCTTGACTATTTGCCTAAATGCTCAGAATGCTGTGTGTGTTGTTCCGCTTTTGTTGCACTATAGCCCCTCCAAACCAGTATGGTGTAATGGTTAGTGTTGGACTGGGACCCGGGAGACCAGTGTTCAAATCTCCGCTCAGCTATGAAGCTCACTGGGTCAGTCACTGTCTCTCAGCCGAACCTACATCAGGGTTGTTGTGAGGATAAAATCAGGAGTGCGATAACCATGTTTGTATACCATTTTGAGCTCCTTGGAGGGAAGGCAGGATATAAATAAAGCAAGTGTGGCATAGTGGTTAGTGTTGGACTACAACCTGGGAGACCCAGGTTCAAATGCCCACGTAGCCATGAAGCTCATTGAGTGACCTTGGGCGAGTCACTGCCTCTCAGCCTCAGAGGAAGGCAATGGTAAACCCCCTCTGAATACCGCTTACCATGAAAACCCTATTCATAGGGTCACCATAAGTCGGAATCAACTTGAAGGCAGTCCGTTTCCATTTTTCAAATAAATAAACAGCAATAATGTAATATTGGGCAACCATCACAGATCAAACTGGCAAAATAAACCCACCACTAATGTACTGTTATTGTGGCAAGAACATGTTGCAGAAAACACCTGCAATAAAACACCAGTCTGGAGGGGCCCTCAGAAACCACGCATTGCCAACGACCTTTCCTGAAAGACAACACCTGGGCCGCCTCCTACGGCTGCCACAACTTCAGCCGTCTACAGCTAATGTTCCTGGCCACGAAAGGGTTAAAGCGAGAGAGCACAAAATCCTAGAGCGGTCCATCCAGTTGGCAAAATGAAGGTTCCTTCCGGTCCTCTTTCCCGTTGAAGGGGCCGAAACTTTTATTATTGGGTAGCCTGGGAGATATTGCAGATTCCCAGAAGGGTGCGAAAAATTGCCCCTTATTCTGAGCCTTGGTAGTCACAGGGAGGCCTCCTTGGGCAAGACGCTCAGCAGTGGACATTCCCTTGTTGTGGGGCCGCTGCTGTTTAGGCTGTAAGGCTGCAAGCCATCCCTACCAGAGCGAGGTGAGTTTGTGTGTCATGAAAAGGCAGGAAATGATTGGTTACTATCCATATCCTTTTATTGTATTTTTACTGGCAGGGAGGGGGAGGTGTTTGTGGGTTTGTTGTCCACGTGCCAAGATAACTTGGCTGGGCCTGGGTATTGTGCACCTGATTTTGGGGGTGGGGTGGAGAGAGAAGGAAGTGTCGTTTCCTGTTCTGTCACAGGCAGTAAAACGTAGGCTGGCCCTGCTTTTGAGTTTTGCCTCTCTCAACATCTTTCGGTTCTGTATATCTTTATATTAAGAAAAACGGGATGTAGGTGTAAGCTTCTGCTGGTACTTTTTTTCTCTTTGGTGAACAGCCTCAGAGCCTAAGCAGAATCCTGAAGCTGGATCAGGCCAATGGCCCATCTAGTCCAGCATCCTGTTGCCACAGTGGCCAGCCAGATGCCCCAATGTGAAGCCCACAAGCAGGACCTGAGCGCACAGGGCTGTCCCTATTTGAGATTCCCAACAAAAGGTATTCAGAGGCATACTTTCTCCAACCATGGAGGTAGAACATAACCATTGTGACTAAGCAGCCATTGACAGCCTTACCCTGACTGAATTAGTCTAATCCTCTGTCATAGCCATCCAGGTTTGTAACCATCGCTGCCTCCTGTCCCATCACTGTCCAAGATAGAGCCTGCAGCAAACTGTCCTGGTCCACAGCACCTGCGACGCTGCCAGGACAAGAGTAGCACAAATGTTTCTATCACCTTGATTGTGAGCACAGCAGGATGATTAAATGGCTAAAGGGTGAATGTTGTGTACCTGTCAGCAATTTTTTTATAAGTTGGGATTTTCCTTGCTTTGGAATCAATCAAAATTTTGAGTGTTGAGGATGAAATCTGAACACAATTATTACATTGCATTCATTAAGCGATCCCCAGAGGTTTTTGCCTGCAGACTCATAGGCTATAAGTCTTAATCTTTCTTTTGTGTTTTATTTTGTCCTAGGCAGTGGAAGACAGTTGTTTTACCTCAGAGTATAAACGGCTCCTGCTGGTTGTGGAAAGGCTTGAATGCTTTGCTGTGTCATCTGAAGAGTCTCACTGGATGAGTCTCTTCTGCTGACAGAACGTCAAGATACAACAAAAGTGCTGAGGCCTCCAAGGGTGGGTGCTGAAGGATGGATGGGAAAAGCACAGCACAAGGGAAGGTGGCTGACAGGTCTCTGCTAAAGCGGGGCATGGATCTGGAAATCAAAATGGAGGAGCAGAACTCAGGAGGCCCTGAACAAGGAGAAGGGAGGGGGAGTGGGGTTCTTCCAAAAAGATGGAGGATCCAGGAAGTTCTGTCTGGGGAAGGTGGACAAAATGTGAAACGGGAACCAAGCAATGAGCCATCAAGGAACTGGGATGCCCAATTGCAGGAGTTTCTGAAGACACTACAGGATTCCCATTCGGGAGGAAGAAACCCAGAGCTGCCTGAGCCAAGCCAATGGGATGATCCTAAAACACCTCAGTTACCCTCCCAGGGAGCTCCAGATGTCAACAAGTGGCCCAGAGGATTATGGGTTTCCCAAATCCAGCCACATCTCACTGGGGAAGCGCAACAGGCCCATGAGGCCCATCTGGATGCCAAACACAGTGAGGAGGCAGGACCTCTGGACGGGAATACTGTGGGGATGGAGAGGCACCGCCATTGCTTTCGTAAGTTCTGCTACCAAGAGGCTGACGGGCCTCGAAAGCTTTGCAGGCAGCTGCAGGAACTCTGCCGTCAGTGGCTGAAGCCAGAGAGACACACCAAGGAGCAGATCCTGGAGTTGGTGACCTTGGAGCAGTTCCTGGCCATCCTGCCACCAGAGATGCAGAACTGGGTCAGGGAACGTCACCCGGAGAACTGCACCCAATCGGTGACCCTGGCAGAAGATTTCCTTCTGAGGCAGAAAGAGGCCAAAGGCTGGGAAGGGCAGGTGAGCATGTTCCCATATTTAATGTCCCTGAAGCTTTCTTGGGACTGTTCCGTTCACAAACACGAAACCTGAATTGGCCACTTTCCCAGAATAATTTGCCTATAAAGCAAACATGCATATATTTACATTGGTTGCGTGATACTTTACAAAACGTTCGTAGCTGAAAGCAAACCACCTCCTATTCATTACCTCTCCCAGCAGCTGGCTCAGGACCAGTTTTTAAGGGTGACATCCTTCTAGCACTCTCATTCAACAGACCAGTTTTGCATCACAAAGCCAAATTGGAGGATGGGGCCTCTTGCCCTCACTCTGAATGAATGAAACTCTTCACCCAATCTCACAGCCTTCCCTCCCATCCCCCCCCCAAAAAAAATATAGGAGGGAGAGAACATGCTGTGCTCAAGGTATGTGGTGTAAGAGATCCAGCTTTGAAAAATGGTAAACTTTTAGTTCTGTTGTTCCCATCGGAAGATGCTAGAAGATTTAGGACAGACAGAAGGAAGCACTTCTTCACACAGCACATAATTAAACTATGGCATGTGCTCCCACAAGAGGCAGTGATGGCCACCAACTTGGATGGCTTTAAAAGAGGATTAGACAAACTCATGGAGGAGAAGGCTATCAATGGCTACTAGCCATGATGGCTGTGCTCTGCCTCCATGGTTGGAGGTGGCATGTTTCTGAATACCAGTTGCCAGAAACTGCAGTCGGGGAGAGCCCTGTTGTGCTCAGGTCTTGCTTGGGGGCTTCCCAGTGGGGCATCATGTTGGCCACTGTTGGCAGGTTTTGTTGCTGCAGCACAACAAAAGTCATCATCACCATCGTGTTTTATTTGTATGCTGTCTTTCCATAGTAATCTACGCTCAAGGAGGCTCACAGCATGAAAAAAAGTTACATATTTTACTGTTACAAGACAAAATTCAAATAGTCAAACAGTAAGTTAAAGCAAACATCTTAAGAAGCATGAAGTAAATTGAAACACCCTTGTCATTCCTAATAAGGTCCAAGATAATCCCAATAACAGCAAAAATAACTGACTAGCAGGATTAAATTGTGGCCCAAACAGAAGCCCCTAAACAACGCCCCACAGTCGAGATGGTCTCTAGCATCTTCGGGTAATAATACCTTCCACAGTTGTGGTCAGCCACGGCCCCACCCTCCTAGGCCAGGTGGAAAGAGGCCACTAGGCAGGGAGAGTGTCTTGTAGGATCTGGAGTCGAGGGGGAAAAACTGTTATGGGATTTCAGCAGGAAGCTATGAGATGTGCACTGATTGGAAACGAAGCAGCATGTCTGCCCCAGAACTTCTGCAGGAACAAACAGTATTGAGAGCGAGATCAAGTATAACCGCCCCAGTGCCACCATGAGCATGAATAATCATGAACGCATAATAAAAGCCAGTGTGGTGTAGTGATTAGAGTGTTGGACTAGGACCTGGGAGACCAGGGTTCAAACCCTCACTCAGCCATTAAGCACACCGGGTGACCTTGGGCCAGTCCCTTTCCTCTCAGCCTAACCTACTTCACAGGGTTGTTGTTGGGATTAAATTAGGAAGGGTAGAAGCATGTACGCCACTTTGAGCTCCTTGGAGGAAACGTGGGATATAAATGCAATAATAATTAATAATAAATAATAAAAAGGACGTCTGGAGGGATCCTAAGGCAACGTTTGGAGGATGAACCTGGCCTATATTGGAGACTTGTATTAGGACAAATCATGAAAGGAACTTCACCTTGACCAAAGTAACGTGACCTGAGCATAGCTGACTGTCTGCTACGTTTGTCCACTGAAATTGCATCCCGGGTGCCCCTCCTTTTGGAGGCTAAGCAGTTGGCTACAGGGATGGGTTCTTCTCTGTCATGTTTCTCCAGCTGCGGAACACTCTCCCCAAACCTCTTTTACCTTGTGCCCCTTTTGATGATCTCTTGGGTGAAGGCTGCCTTTTATCTCTGCTAGGATGCTTGGGAGATTAATGTCTAAACCTGTTTTAGAGGTTTTTTTCCTGGACATCTGTGCCGCTTATAACATTGGTTTGTAATGTTGATGCTATCAATTTTGTCTGACTTGTTTGGTCTAGGAGTGTGATTCTCTCTTAGGGTGCGAGAGGTCCCAGTTCACATGTGAGGCAAGCCCTATCCAGGTGAGTAAGAGGGCTACACTTTTGGGAGGGGCTGTACGCGGTGGTAGAATACATGCATTGCATGCAGAATGTCACGTGTTCATTCTCTTCTATCTCCAGTTACAAGTGATCAGGCAGCAAGTGATCAGAAATGTCCTCTGCCTTGGATCCTTGAGAGCCACTGCCTGTCAGAGTAGAGCAGGGGTTGGCAGATCCAGGAGGAATACTGGAAAAGCCCATAGAGCTGAAGGAGGAAGTTGGAAAGGATGTCATTCTTCCATCTTCCTTCTTCAGCATTCTTCCTTCTTCTGTGTTCTTTTCAAGGGAGAAAAAGGTAACCAATCTCACTGCCTCAGGATCAAGGGTGTCAATGTGTCCATGGGCACCACATGGGTAACCCCTGAAATGGGAAAACCTGGAGGAAATGGACAAGTAGTTGGCCTGCTAGGAGGCAGTATCCTATGTTGTGCTTTTAATCCTTGTAAGCTGCTCAAAAATGCTCTCTTTTTAAAAAACTGAAGGGCAGGGTAATAAGTAAAATAAGTAACCTTTCGTTTTGCGACCATCCTGACTTGCATTTTGAACTCGTTCCCTCCACACAACCCAGATTGTAAGGATGGCGGAAGAGGAGTTTGTAAGTCCCCCCAAGGCAAACCAGGCTCTGCCAGACCCGGTGAAAACACAACTTTTTGCAGAAGCAAATCGAGAGGCCAGTGGGAGTGTGAACATGTTGAGTAAGTTTCTCCTTTGCCATCTGGATCGGGAGAGGCAGTGCAGGTGGTGAACCAGTGGCTGGAGGGGGTAATGGGCTGGATCTGGGCCAACCGACGGCAGATCCACACCATATATTTAAAGCATGTTCCATGCACATCTAAACTACATGACTTTCCCCAAAGAATCCTGAGTACTGTAGTTTACATCCTCACAAAGCTACTGTTCCCATCAACAAACTACAGTTACCAGGATCCTTTGGGGGACATTACTGGCTATGAATGTGCTTTAAATGTATGGTGTATATGCAGCCTACTGTCTTCCAGGCCTGATTTAAGATATTAATGTTAATATTTAAGGCCCTAATGTTAATATTTATGGCCCAAATACGTGCCGTAAAAGGGGAAGGGCATTAGCTGAGTGGTAGAGCATCTGTCTTGCATGAGGAGGTCCCAGGTTCAATCTCTGGCATCTCCAGGTAGGGCTCGGAGAGACTCCTGCCTGAAACCCCGGAGAGCTGCTGCCAGTCAACGTGGACAATATTGAGCTAGATGGACCAATGATCTCACTTGGTATAAGGAAGCTTCCTATGTTCCTTAGTTTTAAGATCTCCAGCGGGAACTCTGCTGTTGGGAAATGAGATTTGTGGGGCGGGAGCCCTGAGGTAGGTTTTCTCTGTGATGGCCTTTTGCCTTTGGAACGATCTCCCCTCTGAGGTGAGTCTCACTATGACGCGGATGATGTTTAGGTGGCATGTGAAGACACACCTCTCAGCCCAGGCTTTTTTGGGAGAGTTAAGGTGTGTTGGGCATTTCCATTTCTGTCGCTGTTCCTATGTTTCCGCCCTGGGATCTTCTGGCAGAGTGTGACCCAGTACGCATGTCATGCAGTGCCAAATCATGGCATAGTGCGAATGCGCAGGATCCCAAAGAGGACATGGCAGCTGAATTGCTCCTCCTCTGGTCCTGCTGCGCTGTTGTGAGCTAAGGCAAAGTTTAGTTTAGCACAGGAGCAGCCAACATTGTCCCCTCCAGATGTTTGTGGATTCCAACTCCCATAAGCCTCAGACGGCATGAGTAATGGCCTGGAGTGATGGGAGTTGTAGTCCAGCAACATCTGGAGGGCACCACATTGGTTTACTGTGGTGCCTGAATCTGGGCTCATGGGATGGTATTCAATGCTAGTCCTACTCAGAGTAGACCCATTGAAAGTATTGGACTTGACTAACTTAGGTTTATTAATATCAATGGGTCTGCTCTGGGTAGGAGTGCGTTGAATACAACCCATGGATTGCTTTGCTCAGACAAACCATGAACCGTACCCAAGGTTTGTTTTTGGTTTACAGCTCATGGTTTGTCTGAAGGAGTGGATGTGCCGCTGCAGGAATCAGCCTTCCTACCCCATCCTGCAGAGGGGAAAATCTGGACTAACCCAACTACCAAGGGCCAGATCATCACGAAGGCCATCTTTGTGGGTTGGCAACTTGGTTAAAGTGTTCAGCTAGGACCTCCCTCCCACACCTTTCACAGAGCTGACAGGGAGAGATGAGCTATGTCAACTGCATGAACATCTTGTGTTGCCACCTCCCTTAATTTTCGAGTGAGGTTTGATTCCTATCTGGATTCTCTCCTTTCTTCCAGCAGGTGATGGCAGGCTTGATGAATGTGTGGAACGGAAACCCTTGCAGGAGAGTTCTGAACAATTGGAGCAACTGGATGCGTTGTCGAAAACAGCCAAAGAGAATGATTTTCTGTGTCATGGAGAAGCTGATGAGAAGCGAGACAGGGCAGAGAACCAGAAGGAAAACAAGAAAGAGCAAGAGAAGGGAGTGGATCAATCTGTTCTCCAAAAAGAGGTTTGCAAAGGTGTCAAAGAGCCCATAACCCTGCAGTATGATGAGAAAGAAGTGAAATATGATAAGTGCAGGGAAGGCTTTGGTCAAAATTCCCACTTTGCTATGCACAGGAGCACTCGCACAGAGGAGAAGCCATACAAGTGTTGGCAGTGCAACCAGAGCTTCAGTAGCACCACAGATCTTTTGACACATGAGAGAACCCATGTGGCTGAGAAACTGTATAAATGCTCCCACTGTGGCGAAAAAGAGAGAATCCGCATAGGCCAGATGTTGCATAAATGTTTCCACTGTGGGAAGAACTTTGGCTGGATTCCTCACAAGGATAGCCATGCAGAGGAGAAGTCATTCAAGTGTTGGCACTGTGGCCAAAGCTTCTGTAGTAGCTCAGACCTTCTGACACATGAGAGAAGCCACGTAGGCGAGAAACTGTATAAGTGCTTCTACTGTGGCGAAAGAGAGAGAATCCGAACAGGGGAGGCTTCTCATGAGTGCTCACACTGTGGGAATGACTTAAGCTGGATCTCTCAAGAGGGGGTCCCCGCACGAGAAAAACGGTATAAGTGTTCAGAGTGTGGGAAAACCTTCTGTGGGCGAGCAGGTCTCTTTAATCATCAGAGAACCCACACGGGTGAGAAACCTTATATATGCACATTGTGTGGAGAAAACCTGAGAAGCTGGACAGGTTTCAAAGTACATCAAGAGAGTCACAGAATGGAGAAACCGTGTAAACCATAAGAAATGCTTGCGTTGTGGGATGTGTTTCCTTTGGAGTTCATACCTTATGGCATACGAGAGAATCCACACAGGACTGTGCCTACTGTGAGAAAGGCTTAACCAAAAGCCAGAACGTGTTGAACTTGAGAGGACCCACACAACAGAGAAGCTATTTGTGTGGCTTTGCCTGTGGGAGCAGCTGTTCCAGTGCCTGTGGGGAAACCTTCAGGAATAATTTGTAGCTCATTGTGCAGAGATTATACATCTTTTCAGAATTTTGGACAAAAAATCACCTGGAGCTCTGTTCCTTAACACCAGAGAATCCACATGAGGGAAGAAGGTTCTACCTGCCTAGAATGCAGGAAAACCTTCTGGCTCTGGTTGTATCTGATACAGTACGGGTGTGATATGTACTATAATGACTGTGTCCAACAAGAAATGTTTATAGGGGCTAACGTTTTCTTGTTTTCAGACACACTGTTGTTTTAAAGCACACTTAGGTCCTCGCTTCTTGTTTTGCTTTTTACAGAACTCGGCATTGGAAACATGTTGGGTTTGAGATTTATGAATCTACAAATGGATAAAAAAAAGGTTGAATGTTCCTATTCCGTGTTCCTGTCAGCCATGCCCTTTCCTAAGATATTTGATTCCATTCCACCCTCCCCCAGTTTTCATTCCAACAGACATTCAGCATTCTGTGGCCACTGAACATGCTCAGTCCTTATTGGGCTGTTTGGGGATCTCTCTCCTCCTTCCATTTCCCCCCCCTAAAGATTTCATCTACCACTGCAAACCTTGGGAAACTTTGTAACTCAGGACCATAGTTCAGTGGTAGAGTGTCTGCCTTGCACGCAGAAGGTTCAATATATATTGTCGTTTTGGTTATGTAAGGATTCACACACAGCAGTATTTAAAATTCTAATAAACGTGCCTTGCAAATGCTGGATTTTGTGTTTGTTTTTTTCTTTTCACGCCTCCCTCTTGGTGCGTCTTTTTCAATAAGATTATAGATTTTTTTTGGGGGGGTGAGCAACATTCATGTCATTTTTAAGTTAAGAACCTAAGAAAAGGCTCATGTAAGATCAGACCTTCCAGCTGAGCATCCTGTTTCCCAGAGTGGCCAAACCAGATGCTCTTTGAAGGCAAACAACCTTCCCTTTTCAGTCTGTCCGGCGGTGTTCTCTACTGCTCCTAAGTCAGCCTCTGGCTTCTTGCAGCAGGAAAGGAAAAAGGACACTGATGCAACCATTGCAACATTCTTCTTTCCTCCTTCATGCTGGCCTTGTGTGCCTTTTTTGGAAAGCGAATTAAAACTATGGGGGTCTCGCAGTTGCTTTTCTTAACAAAAAGCATTGCCGATCCTCACCATGCTATTTAGCCATGCTGCTAACATCACATGTAGTTTGCCTCTCCATCATCATCATCATTTATTTGTATGCTGCTTTTTCATGGGAAACCATGCTCAAAGTGGCTCACAGCATCAAAAAGGCGACAGAAGATAATTCACTAACTGTGATGAATAGTGTTTATTTGATTTATTACCCACCCTTCACCATAAAGTCCCAGGGCGGTTCACAGCAATTTAAAATGCGATTTCAAAAACAATTGCAAGACCTGACAAGACTTAAATAGCCTTCTAAACCGTAGGTTAATGATAATGTCTTGAATAATTAAACATACAATAAAATTAAACAATCCACTGATCATAAGTTCAGTAACAATAAAGTTACAAGAATGTATTCCAGATAACAGCAGAAACAATACATCTCCAAAACTAAATCTGGACTCCAGCAACCCTTAAACCAGGGATGGGGAACCTTTGGCCCTCTGGGTGTTGCTGCACTCCAGCTCCCATGAGCCCTAGCCAGCAGGGCCAATGGTCATGGATGATGGGAGTGGTAGTCCAACAGCATCTGGAGAGTTGCAGGTTCCCCATCCCTGCTCTAAACCATACTTCACCCTGATGGTCTCTTAATCCTTAGAACAAGGTACTATGGCATTAAGGAATATTTCCAGAACAAATCCAGCAGCTGTACTGTTTTAAATATGGTGCAAATGTATGCTCTGCTTCTCTGGTCACATCCATAGCATACCTTTAAACCACATGGCTTCCCCCCAAGAATCCTGGGTACTGTAGTTTATTAAGGGGGCTGGAAATTGTAGCTCTGCGAGGAGCAAACTATGGTTCCCAGGATTCTTTAGGGGAAGCCATGTGCTTTAAATGGACGGTGTTGATGTGTCAAACAATTTTGAGTATCGCATCTTCAAGTTTGAGACTTTATTTTCTAGCTGTTGAACTCTGGTTTTGTTCTCTCCCCCCCCCCCCGGTCTTAATGTTGGCTTCTGCAGCTTGATGGCCCACCAGGCTGTATTTTTATCTACTTGGGTCTTTTCCAATTTAATTTGCTGAAATGCCACTTCTGCAGCTTCTCCCGCTTGCCTTGAGCTGTGAGCAAGGCAAGTTATCGCCCAAACTGTTTCTCCAGAACAGTGAGGCCCTTCCCTAGAATATCCTTTTGAGTCACAACATCAGTTTCTTTTCTGTGGTCAGCAGTTTTCTTTTTGGAATTTGATCACACTAGCTGTGACTTCCTCAGGATGATGTAAGTTGCTGGAATGCACAATTCAGTTTGTTCTGTGCATGACTCTGTTTTAAGCTGTTATTCCAAAACGTTATTGACACTCTGTAGCTATTTTGATTTGTGAAGTGGCTTATAATTACCTTGTTCCTGTTTTCTCATCTACTGAAGATTTCTGGGAAGAAATGTTTTCCAAGTGGGATTCTCTTCTACTTGACTCCACATACAATCCTGGTCAGCGGCTGGTATCTTACACAATTTTTTTTTTAAAGACTGGTAAAATAATCCAACAAAAAAATAGAAATTTGCAAGTGTCATTTATTTCAATGGAGATAAGGGTGGAGAAGAGTTAAACATATTTTAACTTTTTTCATTGAAAGCTACAGGACTTGAAAGTGTTTACTTTACATACTTTGTGTATTCACCGTATTTATGGATGGGGGGACAAGTTGAAGAGTTTTTCAAGGATGGGTTTTTAGACAAAGGCTAAAACCCCTGTCTGCCACCACTTTTCTTTTTCTTTTTTCAAAAGTTTTATTATTCAGGAGAATCAGGAGAAGAAGCTATCAAAGCAGAATAACCAAAGACCGCCCCAGGTCTGCTTCCATTTTTCTGATGAACAGTTGGTAACTGCCTAGTTCAGGAGTTCCCAATCTGTGGTCCACAAACCATCGGTGGTCTATGAGTTTCATTCAGGTGGTCCATGCCATGCCTGTGGATTTGTGGTTGAAGACGGGAGACGGCACATCCATTGCATTAAATATTCATTATGGGTGGTATTCAGTGGTAGTCCTATTCAGAATAAGCCTATTAAAGTTAATGAGCATGACTATCTTAGGTTCATTAATTTCAGTGGGTCTATTCTGCGTAGGTGAACTTAGAAGATCTGAACAGAGTGGTTTACAACAGATGGTACCGGAGGTTGCTGATTCATAGGGTCGCCATAAGTTGTAATTGACTTGAGGGCACATAACACATTCTGTGTAGGTCTAGCACTGAATACAACCCACTGATTTTTGTCTTTTTAAGGTTTCGTTTACTTCTTGTATTACAATTTGAATTCTATGGAATACAAATTGTAATACAATAAATTCCAACGTATACAAAATAAAAAAGCAATAAAAAGACAATTAAAAATAATACAGCACCTAGCACAACAGGCAGAAAAAAATCATTAAGATCTTCCAAATCACTCAGCACTTTTCAATTGGTCAGTGGTTTGAGATCCACTGGTCTGGTTCTTTCCCTTGTTTATGGTTTGGCCAAGGAATAAAAGATCAACTTTTTATTTGAAGCTTTCAACAGTGTAAATCCAAACAGAATGATCCTGCATTTATTGTTGGAATTTTGGAGATTAGGTTGTAATCCTAACCCCATTTATGTGGGAGTAAATCTTACTGAATTCTATAGGACTTACTTTTGAGTAGACACAATTAGGACTGCATTGTTCATGCATTTCCATTTGTCTTTGTTACGTGATAAATTTCGATTTAAGCTTTTAATTGTGGGTATCTCCATATGATCTATTTATTGAGCATTCATTCTAATGTGTATGCAGGGGAAATTAGACAGTGTTGCGTCACACTTTCCAGTGCATTTTCCTGCCACTTTCCTTATTGTAAAAAGTCGAGTCTTTTGGAGGAGCAGACCACCATTTGTTGCGCCAGATTACCAAAATCAGTTACAATTGTGTGCCATGAATTTGCTGATACATAATTCCATCTGAAAATAGCAACAGTCTGGAAGCTGCTTGTGATGTCCAGTCATATTCTGTATTACATTTTCTGAAAATCCTCACTTAGTCATAAAAACTAACTGGGTGACCTTGATCTGGTCACTGTCTCTTAACCCTAACTACCTCACAGGTCGCGAACACCAAACACCAACAAAAATGGCCTGTCCAACCAACTAACTACAACTAACTCTTCTGACCAGCAGCTGGCCATGGATGGCACTTTTTCTAGACCCAGCCAATCACACTGAAACCACCAATCATATGCACACTTTCTATTCTTCTTTTGCATACTGAGAATTCAAATTCACAGCTCTCAGTTAAGGTCCCCCCATTAAAAGTTAAACTAACTTTCACCTTATCAGACAGAAAACATCCCCATCATAGAGTTGGAAAGGGCCTATAAGGCCATCAAGTCCAACCCCCACATTACAATGTATATTACAATACAGATGACAGAATACATTACCCCAAACCCATTAAAATACAGTTGAAACTATCAGAATTTTTTCACGGAAGCACATCCTTATTTTTCGTCTGAAATTTTGGATGGTATTCCCACCTAGAAGAAGATCTTTCAACCTTGAATGTAGCTATGAAGCTTGTTAGGTAACCTGGGCCAGTCCCTGCCTCTCAGCCCAACCCACCTTCCAGGAGCTTAAAAAGGGAGACACGTGTTGTATTCTGAGCTCCTTGGAAGATGGGTGGAAGAAAAATGTAATAAATGAATACCGTCCTGTTCATGAAAAGTAGTTGGGGGAATCACACCTTATTTAGGCTCTGGTTTAAGCCTCCAGGAAGAACATAATGACAAAGGGAAGATCAACTTGGCTCTGTCCATTGATCTTTTGTACTGTGTGTCTGTTAGGTTATGAGTCTTCAGGCAGGGACTTCTGGTCTTTTGATGAAGAGGTGAAGAACCTCAGGTCTGGGGGCCAAATGGTGCCTTCTCTGTGGCCCTTTGGATTCTCTCCAGCGACATCTTCCTGGAGTGTTTTTGCCTGGCAGTAAGATGCCCTTGTAGTCTGATTATGCCTCTAACTTGCTTGGATGGAGGATAGGGAAGGGTGTGTGAGTGTATGCAGAAACCAGTCCACTGTTCAAAGGTAACATTTACAATAATTGCTTGCCCTTCTTGCCTCTGGCTCCACTTGCCACTGACATGTGGACCCCAGAAGACTGCGTAGATGCAGCCCCTCAGGTTGTAAAGGGTTCCCTACCCCTGTTGTAAATGAGTCAGTTCACCACTTCTTTGGTTCTGGAAAGGTTAGATGGGGAGCCTGGCAGCTTCCAGATGTTCTTGGGCTGCAGTTTTCATCATTCCCTCCCCTTTCACATCAGGCAAGGTCCATTTCTATTGTCTTTGCTGCACCTATTGAAAATCTTCCTTTTTCAACAAGCCTTTTAAGGGGAGATTTTAAAAAAAACACAAGTTTGTATCTGTGTTGGCTGTGGGATGGTTTAACATATAGCATTGTTGCATGTATGGTTTTGTTTCTCATGTTTTATTGTTGCCTTGCTTGAGCTACTTCATAGGAAGCAATTTATAAATAGAATGAACTAAAATAAATAAGTAGAAACATACAGAGTCAGACCATGACTGACAGTGGCTCTCCAGGGTTTCAGTCAGGGGACATTCCCAGCCCTACCTGGAGAGGCCCGGGATTGAATCTGGGGCCTTCTGAATGCAGGCAGGTGTTCTTACCACTGGTTTATGTCCCCAGTAATCTCTGACCATTGGCCGTGCTGGATGGGAGTCCAACAGTTTTTGGAGGGACAGGAGTTCCCCATCCGTGCATAAAATTAATAATGTTTAGCATTCACATGTTTGGGGAGGTGGATTTGGCTGAAGCAACAAAAGAAAGTGCCTTTTCAGTGGTGGCCCCCTAGCTGTAGAATGCTCTCCCCAGGGAGGCACACCTGGCACTATTTTTATCCATCTTGAGGTGCCAGGCATAGACCTTTCTTTTTACCCAGGTCTTGCACCCTTAATGAGTGGGGTCTTGGCTACTTACGACCTCTTCTAGTGGGGTGAGACTTGCACACCTGCCCTTCATTTATATTGATGGTGTTTATTTTAACTGGTTTTTAATTGTGAGAAGTGTTTTTAGGTTTTAACGATTCTGTTGTTTTTAACTGGTTAAACTAAGGCACTTTGGGTCAACTCGGCGAGAAAAACGCCCAACAAATATAATAAATAATAACAATAACAATATCATTTTGCCATTTAAAAAAAATAAACGTTGATGATTCTCCTTTCAAGAGAGTCATTAAAATGTATCAACGAAGTCAAGTTGAAGTCATCTTGGCCACGCACATTAGGAAGGCAGGCTATAGCTTGTTTTATGTCTCTGTGCGTCTGTTAGCATAGAGGCCGAGTTATCACAAACGCAGCCACAAAGGCGATATTAAGAAAGCAATACAATTTTTAAGAACTGAACCAATTGGAGCCAGCCAGAGACTTTTTAATGCAGGTATCGCTTTGCTCCCTCGACTTTAACGGGACGCGATAGAGCTTGCATCCTCCATTCAGGTACGTTCGAAGGGGTTAAAGCTGAGGCGATCTGAATCCTAGAGCGCCCCACGCATGTGACCAGAGACGATGCCGATGTGAAGGCTCCTTCCGGTCCTTTTCCTTGGATGGGAGCAGGTTGTGGTTTTTTTTGCTCTGTAACCTGGGAATGATTGAGGTGCCTGCAGATTCCCCGGGAATGCAATGCAGGGAGGAGTGAAAGGACTAGGTGAGTTAAAAAGAAATTGGGGAGAGTCTGCATAAGCTTGCAAGATGGCTTGCCTTTTCAATTTTAAAAAAATGTCCCTCACTCTGAGTCTTAGTTGCCTGCAAATCACATAGGACAAAAAGCATCAAACAATGAAGACGTTTCCTATACATGGGCGTTATTGTTATTATTAATAAAATATCTATCCTGACCTTCCTCCCAGAGAAGCTTACAGTGGCAAACAACAAAGCAGCAATACAATTTAAAATAATAAATAAATAAATAAACGTTTACAAACGTTGGAAATGGACTGTCTTCAAGTCGATCCAGATTTATGGCTGCCTTATGAATAGGGTTTTCATGGTAAGCGGTATTCAGAGGGGGGTATACCATTGCCTCCCTCTAAGGCTAGTCCTCCCCAGCTGGCTAGGGCCTGCTCGGCTTGCCACAGCTGCATAAGCCAGCCCCTTCCTTGGCCACAACTGCCAGCTGGGGGGCAACTGGGCTCCTTGGGACTATGCAGCTTGCCCATGGCTGCACAGGTGGCAGGTGACGGAACCCCTGAGCCATTCACTATGGGGGTGATCACTCACTGTGGCCCTTGACACCCAGGAGACACAAGCAGGGATTTGAACTCACAGACTCTGGGCTCCCAGCCAGGCTCTCCTCCCCACTGTGTTGAGCATCTAAAAAGATTTTGAAGCAGTGACATACCCTCACAGCTAGTAGCTCCAAGGTTTCCAGGTAGGGTATCTTTCAACCACCAAATACCTGGGTGAACAGGAATGTTTTTACAGTTCCTCCTGAAAGTTATCATTGTGTGTGTGGGGGGGAAGGTGCATCTCACCAGGGAGGGCATTCCACAAGCAGAGAACCAACAGTGAGAAGGCAGAGTGAGTTGGGTATTTTGAAAGAGCAACGGAGAGTTAGTTTTACTATTATTTTGTTTCATTGCCAGAGAGGGGAGAGGTGCTTGTGGAACTTTTGTTGATATTTATTTATTTAGTGCCTTCTGTCCCAAAATGCCTTCATCAGCCTGGGCCGCTATACACATTGACTTGAAGGGGTGTGTCTCCAGGTAGGGCTGAGAGAGAAACCCCTGCCTGAAACTGAAGATCTGCTGCCAGTCATTGGAGATAATACTGAGCTACCTGGACTAACAGTCTGACTCAGCGTATGGGCAGCTTCCTATGTTCCCAACTTGGCCGGGCTTGGGTACCCTGCCTCTTGACTTTTTGTGGGGAGAGGGTGCTATTTCCTGTTCTACCACATGCAGGGAAATGTCTTGGACCAGCCCTGCTTTTGAGTCTTGCGCTGCTTGTGACCTCCACCCACCCCCAATCTTATTTATGTTAATTTACAACATTGTTCAGTTTTGTGTATCTTATATTTAACAAAATAGATGTAGGCTGCGAGCTCTTGCAGATTCTGTTTTGCATTGGTGAACAGCCCCATGTGCGTGCACACCTGCACATCCATACACACACCTGGGGATTCGTGGAAAGGTCTTTCAGATTATAGGGGGTGGGCTTTGGGTTGACATTTGGCCAAAAGGAACTTGGCATAACTTGCTCCCGTGAATTTTAACAGAGATTTGGTCAGCAGAATCGGCAAGTGAAGCATTTTACGGCCTGGAGCTAAATATAAATCACATGCTAGTTGTTGCAGATTAAGGCGCTGTAGCCCAGTGGGACAGTCCAGACACAGAATGATTACCTCCATGAAAACAAATGATTCCAAAAAAGATGTAGCTGTAACTTTTTTAAAAAGGTGAAAAATACAACCAGTGGGTAACTCTGTATGTATTTACAGCATTTATGTGTTGCGATGCCAATTAAAATTACTTCAGAAAAATAAGTAAGATTTACTGTAAGACCATTAAAACCATCAAAAACGCAATAAAAATACAGCAGCCGGGCAAATATAAATCTATATTTGGATGAACATGTGAAGCTGCCTTACACTGAGTCTGATCATTGTCTGATCTAATCAAGGCTGGGTCTACTTTAGGTGGTCTTGGATGTGGGTCTGTACTTCCTGGTGCTGCTAGTTGAGACTGGACATGCTGGACCTTCTGCATGCAAAGCACGGGCTCTGCTGCTAAGCTCTGCTGCCTCCTCATAATAGACACTGTAGCTAGTTGTCCTGGCCCGCAGCACCCACAGTGCTCCCAATACCCATAACTGCCAACTCTCAGAAAGGTAGGATGAATGCTTCAATAATCTTGATTATGAGCACAGCAGTTTATTAAAAGTGGCTGGAGAGGTACCTTTGTTTTATGTATCTTTAGCTTTTAGCATGAGCCAGTGTGGTGTAGTGGTTAAGGTGCTGAACTACAACCTGGGAGACCAGGGTTCGAATCCCCACATAGCCATGAAGCTCACTGGGTGACCTTGGGCCAGTCACTGCCTCTCAGCCTCATGAAAACCCTGTTCATAGGATCGCCATAAGTCGGAATCGACTTGAAGGCAGTACATTTACATTTAGCGTTCAGTATAAGTGGGAATGTTGTTTGCTCTGGAATCAGCCAGGATTGTGGGAGTTGAAGGGGCAAAACAAACACAATTTCTCCATTGCATTCATTAAGAGATTCTCATGCATTTTTACCTGTATTTCTACAAGATTCTCTCTTATTTTCCTTGTCTGTGCATTTTTTCCTTGGCAGCACAAGGGTGTTATGGAGAATGGTCAGCTCCCTCAAGTTGCTGAAAGGCCCGGTCACTTTGCTGTGTCACATGAAAAGAGCTTTTGGATGAGTTTGTTCTGCTGATGGAACTTTGTTGGATTGGTCAGTCTCTTGTGCTGATGGATCTGCAAGGATTTGGCAACAGTGCTGAGTCATCCCTCAAGGGTTGGTGCTGAAAGAGAGAGCAGGGAAGAGCACAATAAGGCCCGTCCCCGTGGGAGGAAATGGCTGGCTTACAAGAGACAGTGGCTGGTGGGTCTCTGCTAAAGCAGGTCATGGATCCAGAGATCAAGATGGAGGAGAAGAACTCGGCAAGCTCTAACCCAGTAGAGTTAAGGGAAGTTCTTCCAAAAACTGGGAGGGTCAGAGAGGCTCTGCTTGGGAAAGCTGGACAAACTGTGAAACAGGAACCAGATGAGGGGCCATCAAGGAATTGGGATGCCCAGTTGCAGGAGTTTCTGAAGACGCTACAGACTCCTCATTTGGGAGAGGAGAACCCGCAGCTGCCTGAGCTGAGGCCATGGGACAATTCTAAAATGCTCTCAGAGGGAGTGATGGACATCAAGACATGGCCCAGAGGATTGTGGGTTTCCGAAATCCAGCCACATCTCATTGAGGAAGCACACGAGGCCCATCTGGATGACAAACACGGTGAGGAAGCAGGACCTCTGGCTGGGGATGCTGTGGGGGTGGAGAGGCACTGCCAAAGCTTTCGTAAGTTCTGCTACCAAGAGGCTGACGGGCCTCGAAAGCTTTGCAGGCAGCTTCTGGAACTCTGTCATCAGTGGCTGAAGCCGGAAAGGCACACCAAGGAGCAGATCCTGGAGCTGGTGACCCTGGAGCAGTTCCTGACCATCCTGCCGCCCCGGATGCAGAGCTGGGTCGGGGAACATCACCCGGAGAGCTGCGCCCAGGCGGTGACCCTGGCAGAGGATTTCCTTCTGAGGCAGAAAGAGGCCAAAGGCTGGGAAGGGCAGGTGAGCATGTTTCCAAACTGGCATCCTTGAAGCACTCTTGTGTCTTGTGTCGTTCACAACCACAAACCCCAACTGGGCCCCCAGCAGCCTTGACAAAGGGACTGGCCTGGTTGCCAGCAAGGAGCAGCTATTCTTGTCTGGTGAGTTACAGTTCCCTTGGGCTTTAGGATCACACTGGGCCAGGCGCTAGTAGGACAATGAGTCAGGGATTGGGAACCAATGGTGCTCCAAATGTTGCTGAACTACAGCTCCCATCATCCCTGACCACAAGCCATGCTGGCTGGGGCTGATGGGAGTTGTAGTCCAATAACATCTAGAGGTCCAGAGGCTTCTCGCCCTTGGAGGAGGAGAACAGAAATATTATGATGGGGCTGGACTGTGCAGTTGACTCACAGAAACCATTAACTTATTGCACTCAGAATAATTTTGTCCAAACATGGTGTATGTTATTTGTGTAATGCATCTGGGTTCTGAGGGCATGCAGACGGTTGCAGGGTTGATCCCTGGAGTCTCCAGTTTGAAAAGGATCAGGTAGCAGGTGATCAGAAAGGCTTGTCTCTACCTGAGTCCTTGGTTGAATTCAGCTCAGTCCTACTCAGAGTAAACCCATTGAAATTAATGCATCTAAGTCATGTGCATTGACTTTGAGTATGACTGGTGTTGAATACCACCTGTAGATGGTGCACCTTATATTGTGTCAGGCCATTGGTCTATCTAGCTCTGTAATGTTGACACTGGCTGGCAGCAGCTCTCCAGGGTTTCAGGCAGGGTTCTCTCCCCACCCTCCCTGATGATGCTGGGATTGAATCTGGGACCTTCTGCGTGCAAAGCAAATACTCAATCCCTCAATACTCAAAGCAAATACTTAATCCCTGTAAGTTGCTATTAAATTTTCTTCTTTTGACAAAAGGGGTAATTTAAATCCTTGTCACACGTAAATACATAAACGTTATTACCCACCCTCTCAATAATATGTTTTATCTGCTTTCATTCCGACCCCCCCCCCTTTCCAGATCATGGAAGAGGAGTTTGTAAATTCCCCCAAGGCAAATAAAGCTTTGCAAGATGGAGTGAAAATGCAGCTTTTCACACAGGCCGAACTGGAAGCCGATGGGAGTACAAGCTTGTTGAGTAAGCCTTTCTGGTTTCCTGTCTGAGTTAAGCATTGTACAGTTTCTGAAGCCAGTTCATCTCTGGGTTTGTCATTTTCCTGCGTCTAAAACGATGGTATCATCTTCCCATATCATGATTTCTCCTTGCGCAACAGAACAATCTCCCCCTCTTCTCCCCCCATGCGCCCCCTAAGTTTGTTCTGGGAGTTACTCCAACCCTCCAGAGCAGCTTTAGGGAAGTGCAGGGCACCTGTGGGACAAGGGGGGGGGAATCCTTGCCTTAATGCTTGAATACAACCCTTGCAGCCTTTCCCAACCAGTGTGCCTCCAGATGTTGTTGGACCACAACTCCCATCAGCCTCAGCCAGCATTGCCAATGGTCAGCAAAGATGGGAATTGTGGTCCGACAACATCTGGAGGCACACTGGTTGGGAAAGGCTGTATAGTCTAGGCTAGAACTGGTCCCCAGGGTTGATGGAGCCCTTACTAAAGTACCATCCATTGGCACCCTTCCTATGTCCATCCCCCCCCACACATATGCACCTCAACCTTGGCTTCCATGATGGCAGTACTGGGTGACTACGAGGCTGCCATTTTTAAATATTCCCCACAGTGCCTCAGGTTGCGCAGTGCAAAACTGCTCTGGGGCATTGTGGGGAATTTAAAATGGCGGCTTCTGAGACTTACTTGCACAGTGCAATTTTGCTTAGGAACTTCTTGCTAGAGCACACTCCTCTGCCCCAGTCAGAACCCTCTGACTAATCACAGGTTCCCTCTGGAATTCTGACTATAACTAAAGACCCATGAGTTTAAATGGAATGTCCGCTAAAGGACCTATCACAGCCTGCCACTTTTGGATTCTACTGATGCTTATAAAAGCCGGGTTTTTTATTGCCCGCTGTCATAACAGAAGACCTCGTAAGACACATAGTCCCTCTTTAGTAATTGTATCAGGCTAGCTGCTTTTTGAAAGACTGCCAGCTGAAGAACCCTATGCATTGTATATCACAGGCTTCAATTAGAAGAAAACTGCTAATTCTCCCCTCATTCAGTCAGGTTTTTTTAATCATTGAACAGCATTGTAACATTTAAAGTTCTCACAGTGTTACAGTTTCTACACACAAGAGCATACACGCTTTCTCTCTGTCCACAGAACAACCCTCTGAGTGAGAGTGACTGCCGCAAGGTTTCCCAGTGGGCTTCATGGCTAAGTAGGGATTTCATCCTGGATCTCCCAGTCCTGGCCCAGCCCCTTAACCATTATTTATTTATTTATTTTTTATCTCCCCTTCCTCCTGAAAGAGCACAGGGTGGTGGTTATGATGCCAACCCACAAAAGCGGCTGGTCCCTGGTGGTTTCAGACTCTTTTCTCTACAGAGAAGGGTCAGATTCCTGTAGAGGAACATTGAAAAGGCCAGGAAGAGGCAAATATATTATTACTTATTTCCCAGGGAGACTACAGAGCTGATGGAAAGAGATGAGCTATGCAGGAACAAGTTATGTTACCTGCTTCCCTCACTTTAGAACAGTGTCACTCTTCATTCCTATCTGGCTTCTCCCCTTTCTTCCAGCAGAGGATGGGTGGCTCAGTGAAAGCAAGGAACAGAAACCTTTGCTGCAGAATCCTGAGCAAATGGAGCAACTGAGGACATCACTGAACACAGCTAAAGAGAATGATTTCCTATGTTGGCACCAAGCTGATGGGCATCAACATGCAGCTGAAAAGCAGAATGGAAATGACATAGAAAATGGAATGGATCATTCTGTTCTCCGACCAGGTATTTGCAAAGGTGATGGATCCACTGTCCAGCAGGATGAAAATGAGATAAAATATGACGGATATGGGGAAAGCTTTGTCCATCTTACTGTGCATGAGAGCATTCACACAGAGGAGAAGTCATACACATGCTGGCATTGCGGACAAAGTTTTAGTAGCAGCTCAGATCTTGTGACTCACGAGAGAACCCATGTGGGTGAGAAACTGTATAAATGTTCTCACTGTGGAAAAAGTGAGAGAACCCATACAGGACAGAAGCCACATAAATGCTCACACTGCGGAAATACCTTTGGCTGGACCTCTCAAGAGGAAATCCACTCAGGAGAGAAGCCTTACATATGTTCAGAGTGTGGAAAAAGCTGCAGTCAAAGATCAGACCTCCTTAAACACCAGAGAACCCACACTGGCGAGAAACCTTATAAATGCTCATCGTGTGGGAAAAACTTTAGAAACAGCTCAGGTCTCAAAGTACATCAGAGAATTCACACAGGTGAGAAACCATATAAATGTTCACATTGTGGGAAGTGTTTCAGTTGGAGCTCACACTTTATATCTCATGAGAGAATCCACACAGCAGTATGTTCCTACTGTGGCAAAAGTTTTGGCCAAAAATCCGAACTTGTTGAACATGAGAAGACCCATGCAGCAGAGGAATCATTTGCATGTTTTGCCTGTGGGAAAACTTTTGAAGTCAGTTCAGAACTGGTTGCTCATGTACGAACCCACAAAGAGAAGCCATTTGTATGCTCGGTCTGTGAGAAAACCTTCAGGAATAGTTTGCAACGCATTGCGCATCAAAAGGTCCATACCGGAGAGAAGCAGCATAAATGTTCCCACTGTGGAAAAAGTTTTAGCCAGAGACAGAGCCTTATTATTCATGAGAGAATTCATACAGGAGAAAAACCACATAAATGCTTAGTGTGTGGGAAAAATTTCCGAAATGTCCCTAATCTTAAATCACATGAGAGGACCCACACAGGAGAGAAACCATATAAATGCTCCCATTGTGATAAAAGCTTCCGGTGGAGTTCCCACCTTGTATTGCACGAGAGAATTCACACAGGAGAGAAACCCTATAGATGCTCAGACTGTGGGAGAACGTTTGATCGGAGATCCAATCTTCTTGTGCATGTGAGAATCCACACAGGGCAGAGACCATACATCTGTTCAGACTGTGGGAAAAGTTTCACCTCAAGCTCTGTTCTTCTTCGACATCAGAAAATTCATGCAGGAGAGGATGTTTGTACATGCTCAGAATGTGGAAAAACTTTCAGGCAGCGGTCAGACCAGGCAGAAAAGGGGTTGAAATGTTCAGAGTGTGTCCGAAGCAGTTACTTGACCTCAGATCTTGTTGTGCGTGCACGGACTTGTGCAGATGAAAAGCCATTTGAATGTTCAGTCTGTGGAAAAAAGTTTCGGAACAGTTCACACCTCATTACGCATCAGAGTGTCCACACAGGAGTTCAACCATATCAGTGTTCGGACTGTGGGCGAAACATGGTCAGACGGCCCAATCTCATTGCACCCATAAGCAATCATGCAGGGCAGAAACCACACAAATGTTCCAGTTGCAGGAAAAGTTTCAGCTAGAGATCAGTTCTGATGAGAACTTGGGAAAATTGTAACTGATTTTGCTTCCATTCATCTCTCATAGCCTTTTCCCTTTCTGTCCCTTTAAAAACTAAAGCCACCTCTTGCTTACTGTCCTTTCCAGGAGCCTTGTAAACTGGTGACTTTAAATAAATACTATTCAGTCAGGAAAGAAACCATTTACGTATATCGCAAATACACTTTGTAGACTAGGGAAACAGTTTCCCTGATAGGCTAACCCTTATTGCAAAGGAACGACCGTCTTAAAGACTTTGTTTTGTTTTTTATTGCAATTGCAAGGATGGAAATATCAAGGCTATAGACCAGGTGGCCCTTCAGATATTACTGGACTACAACTTCTGTCAGCCCCTGCCAGCATGGAGTTGAAGTCCAGCAAGATCTAGAGGGCCATAGATTCTCCATCCATGCTACAGCCTAGAGCCAAGTCTCCCCACTTAATCCTGTTGTTTTTCCCAAATCTGGGATGTTACTGCTGTGGAAAAAATGCATACCAGATCCATTTATCCTCAAAACAGAATCTCTGGTGGGTTCTGTTGAGAGCTGGGATTTACAAATTCATAGATTCTATTAGTATATTTTCTCAGGTTCAATTGGTGTCTCATCTCTCTGCTGGGGTTTCAACAAGCCTTGACTACACACTTTCCAGCATACTTTCACAATCATAAGGCTTAGGAACTTGCTCCTTGAAGCAAAAAACAAAGCTGAGATTCTCAGGAAGAATTCTGTTATCAATAACCACATCCTGTGAGTTTTCTGAACTCTTACAGAATGGCAATGATCACACAGCCCTGTTCTTCGCCTCCTTATTTCTCCTCATTAGTTGCAGTAAGTTGCAATTTTGCCTTTAAGCCAGGATGTGATTTATACTATAATGATTCTGTGCTAAGCAAGATGATAAAAAAGCATAAATTCAACATGCTATAAATGGCTAGTTCTGGAAAAAAACTCTGTCTCCTACAATGATAACTCTTGGCATTGTGGAAGCCAGATTTCCTTCTGCAGCTGATCCTTTTACAGAACTGATTATAGACTCTAACTTCGATAAAGAGCCTAGAGCTCGGAGATCCTGGTGTTGAAATGCATTGGGGTTGAGATTCATGCATCCGTAAGTGCAGCCTGCAACAAAATGTTGCAGTGCAGAGTCCTTCTGTTCAGTGTTCCAGCCAGCCATGCCCTTCTCCAGGATGTTCTGTTGCATTGCTTTGCTCCCCCAGTTTTCCAGTTTTGGCCCCCAACAGAATATTGTGCAGCCACTGATCATGCTCCGTCCTCATTGTGCTGCTTTTGAGGGTTTTCCCCCCTAATGATTTTGTCTATTTCTTTCCCTGAACTTGCTGATATTTCCCACCGAATATGGCTATATTGTTGTTTTGGCTGTATGAGGATTCACATTCAGCCAGCGAGCTCGCCTTTGGTGTATACAATTTGAATAAACTGGTCTTTTGAACTTGTTGGATTTTGTCCCGTCCCCCCCCCCACTTTTTGGTGCTGCCTTTTGAGTGTGCTTTCTTCAGCAAAACAATGGAGGGTTCTCTTGTACTCTTCCGATGGCACCTGCCTTCATCTAACAGCAGAACAGAACAAGGAAGCTGATGAACATTCCTTCCTTTCTCCTAGCTTAGTTCCCTTTAGCAAGGAATTAATGGCTTTATTTATTATTTGATTTATATCCTGCCCTTCCTCCCAGCAGGAGCCCAGGGCAGTTTCCCAACAATGTTTTCTCAATCTGAAAGGGAGGGCCACTGCAGCTACATATTGTTAAGAAACAGGCAGGGCTGGTCCTAAGTATTTTATTTGATCATGCTGTTGATGTGACATTCATTTATTTATGCAGAAAATTTATAAAACTGCTTTTACTCATTTTATAAACCTATAAGCAGTGTACAACGTTCTAAGATGTCCAAAACACAATGTAGTTGGTGTCTGCCTAATGCAGAAGGGGAGAACCTTTGCCCCTCCCAATGTTGCTAAACTACAATTCCCAACAGCCCTAGCAAGCATGGCCAATTGCCAGGGATGATTGGAGTTGTACTTCAGCAACTTCTGGAGGGCCAAACATTCCCTATGTCTGGTCTAATACTGATTTTCAGCCTGAGGGCCTCATTCCCTTCTGGGTGACCTTTTGGGAGCCACATAGCAGTGAATTCTGCCCAGATTATCAGCAGTCCAATGGCTCTTCCTGCCTGAAAAATAATATGAAGAGGAGATCACACAGAGGATGAACAGACAAAACCAATACAAATGGTTTATGGAAGGAAAAACCATGTAGCAGGCTGCTTTCTTGTACTGTGAAACTGAAACCACAGTGTCTGAGAACTAACTTGGGCAATTCCTGGTATGGTAAGCGACACATTACACACTGGCCTCCTTACATCACCTTCGTTCAGTAAGAGAGCCCATTGTTTCGAGAAGCTCCCATGCTTGTCTATAGTTGAGTTTCAGAGTAAGTTATCTGCTTGTCAAAGGCAATTATTTGGTGCCTAGGTTTTTAAAAGTAAAGGTCTTCTGTTGGACAGTGAATTTTGAGGTGGGAAGATAAGGCTATCAATGGCTATGTTCTACCTCCACTGTTGGAGGCAGTATGTCTCTGGGTACCAAATGCTGGAAATTGCAAGTGGGGAGAGCTCAATTCTGTGCAGGGCCTTCTTGTGAACTTCCCACAGGCATCTGGTTGGCCACCTGAGAACAGGATGCTGGACAAGATTGCCCTTTGGCCTGAGCCAGCAGGCCTCTTCTTATATTCTTTAAAGCTCTGAAAATGCTAATGATTGTTTTTATCTGATCAGCCTGGCCCAGTGGATCCGAATGGCCTGATCCGCAGGGCTGTTTTTAATTGGAAGAATGTAAACTTACGAATTTTTCAAAGAAAATCAATCCAGGACAGTCTCTCTCGCTGTCTTCCATCTCCCCAACAGCACGGATCGGTTTCAGTTCTTATTGTAGGCCTTCCTGTATCGCCCACTCCTTCAGTTCTTAAGGACAATCTTGCTGGATTACACCAAAGGTTCGTCTATTCCAGCATCCTGCCAGCCAGTCAAATGCTCCCAGGAAGCCCCCAAGTGGGCCATGAAGGCAGTAGCCCTTCCCAGCAACTGGTATTTAGAGGGATACTGCCTCTGAACCTGGAGGATCCATTTGTAGTATTAATGTCAGCTAGTCATGATGGCTCCTTCCAGGTTCAGAGGCACTATGTGTCTGAATTCCAGTTACAGTACTGGGAATCACAAGTGAGGAGAGTCGCTCTTGCACTCAGGTCCTACTTGGGGGCTTCCCAAAGCTTTCGGTTGGCTACTGAGAGAATAAGGATGTTGAACTAAAGAGGCCTTTGGTGTGATCCAGCAGAGCTCTCATGTTGCTCTTAAACTATCAGAAGGGTTGTTCACACATTACATTTGACAAGTGTACAAGTTTGAGTACCTGCGTACACAACAGTTGAGCTGTACTCAACAAGTGTATACTCTTTCACACACTAGAGACAGCATGTAAGATGTGAACAAGCCGATAGTTAATAGCCATGAGTACACCTCTTCTTCTTGAATTTGTCCAATCTCTGTGCAATGCCTTTTAAGAATATAAAAAGAGCCTGCTAATTCAGGCCAGTGGCCCATTTAGTCTAACATCCTGTTCTCATGGTGACCAACCAGATCCCCCAATAGGAAGCCCACAAGCAGGACTTGAGAATTCTCTCCCCACCAGTCCAGCAACTGATGTTCAGAAGCATCCTGCCTCCAACTGTGGAGGCAAAGCATAACCGTCATGGCTGGTAGCCATCTATAGCCTTATCCTTTTCCTGTATCATGATGTGGCTTTGTTTTATTTCTTTTTTTTAAGGGAGTTCAGAAGATCTTGTGAAGCATACTGCATTCCCCGCTGAGTTAAGAGAACATAAATTTTGCAAGCACATTTTAATTAGGGTTTTTTGTGGCATTTTTTTCAAATGTTTTCCTCTAAGTTAATTTTGGCCTCAGTTTATGCAGCCATTTCATCAGACTGTAACAGAAGGAAAGATGGGACTGCAGGTCCTCTCCATCCGCTTAGCTGTGAGACCAGCAACTTTTTGGGTGCTCTGCTCAAACTCATTCCTTTCTAGCTGGTTGCTTTATGTTTTAGTGTCTGCTTTTTTCCTCCTCCCTCCCAATCCGTTTCCCTTTTGTGTCGTGTCATGTAAGCCTGTGTGCAGAGATGACAATATCTTATTACTGACATATATAAGCCACTATGGGAGCCTTTCCCCCCCAGCTGAACAGCAGGACAAAAATGCATTAAATAACATAAACAGCTCCAGCTTCCTATCCCTGGCCTCCCTCTTTCTTCAGAGACAACTCTCTGAGCTAGCTGTTTGGTTCCATTGCCCTGTTGCCTGGCCTTCTATTGAGAGCATCATCCATAGCAACAGGGGCCGCAGGTATTCTAGAAGCCAGTTGCGTCATCAACATGCCCTCTCTTGGGTCCTAGTGATAGATGGGGCTGAAAAATTCAGGATGGTTATGACTGATTTGCAGTTGGGAACTGGAAAACAGCGTGTCTGAGGTGACATGGAAGCTCATAATACTTGATGTGTGGTGACTATTTCACATAAGCAGCCAGTCCTCATGAGGAAGTTGTGCTCATCAGGTTGATGATGGGGTTGCCAGCTCTCAACCCCACCCACTCAAGCAATTCTGAACCAGAGAATCCTAGAAAAAAGGTTGTGTTCAGGATTCCAACTCAGCAGGGACTCTGGCTGTGGATATCAACTTTTTTTTCAAAAAAATAAGAGTTGGATTAATTCCAGGGTTTGTTTTGAGCTGGGGGGGGGGTTTAAAGGCTTGTCACCTTTTAAAAAAACGAAGTCTTACTCCTGTTCCTTTAGCAATAGCCAGAGACGTGGAAATGTAGCATGAGATGGATTTGCTGGCATGGAGATAAACTGGTGGGAAAAGGATCAGGGGCTGCATTTCATGGTATCTGAGAGCTAAAAGAGGCTCAGGAGCCAATACCGTGAAAAAGCTGGCAACTAGTTAAGATATTTCTACATCCAGGGCAGGCTCCTGTCTTTATTTTTATAATTACTATCCTTACACAGGATTATCATCATCATGTAAACATAAGAAATAACTAAATATTTGGAACATTTATAAGCCTTTCATCACAAGGTACCAGGGTGGAAAATATACCCACATTAAAAAATATAAAACTAAAGTAAAATAAGAACCTAAGAAAAGCCTGGGTGCTGGATCAGGCAAACGATCTGTGTTGTCCAGCATCCTGTGCCTTCTAAGCTAGCCTCATGTGCAGTAGAGGATGCTGCCCCTCAGTGGCGTCACTAGGGTTGGTGTCACCCAGTGCGGGAGGGAGGGGCATGGTTGCCAGGCGACAAGGAGCGCTTTTTCTCCCTCCCTCCCTCCCTGCCCCCCCGCTCTTTTAATCCCTCCCTCCCTCCCTGCCCCCCCGCTCTTTTAATCTCTCTCACACAGACCCACCCAGGCGGGCCAGTGCGGGTATCCCTTCATCTTGGCGAAGACAAGGTCTCCGGCCTTAAAGCCATGCGGCATCTCGGCAGGCGGCAAGTGGCGAGCAGGCCCCAGCCAGGCCTCAGGCTTCACCAGGCAACCGGGAGGGGGCGTGGATGTCGGCCTCGCAGGGGAGGGGGAGGGAAGGGAGGCTGAAGGTAAAATGGGAGGGCACAGCCGATTGGCCCCGCAGACTGCCTCTCCTCTGGGGGCAGGCCCTCACGGCTTATTGGCTGGGGGCGGGGGGTCGCTTATCTCTCTCTCTCTCTCCCCCTCTCTGGCGCATCCTTCGTCGTTGCTGCTGCTGCTTCCCTGGGTCCCTGCAACTGCCCCGCTTCCCGGTGCCTAGGGTCGGGGCGGCTCTGGGTGTCACCCCCTTGGATGGTGTCACCCGGTGCAGTCCGCACCCCCCGCGTGACGCCACTGCTGCCCCTTCACGAGTGTTGAAGCAAGGTCAACTTCCAGCCTAGTCAGCTTCTGTATGTGGAATGGATGGAGAAGGCACCATCTTGTTTTTGCCTTATTAGCCTGATAGGGCTCATGTCACATGATTCTGTCCTCCTTTAGGCCACATGCGCAAGACTAATGAGAAACTGCAGTGACATCACTCTGCCTAGCCTGCTGCCCTCTGTAAGCTTCTGAGCCAAAGCTACTATCTGGCTTTTCATTTACTGTCTTTAAAACCATGCCTAATTATAAGGGCTACAACCCTGGTTATTTTTTTTAATTGATTCATTGTATGTGTTTTGTCCAATTTAAATTTGTGTATGGATAAAAACAGTCAATCCAATACAAGCATCATTTCATAGTTATGAAATGAGATGCACATTTGTATCCTAGAAGAAGTCTTAGGAGAGGTATTTGTCCCTTTCACAGTAGTGCTTGCTATCAAGCAGTTTTGCTAAGTGTGTGTATTTAAAATAATAATATTTTGATTTTTAAAAATCTGTCGCTCAGTTAATCAGGAGCAGTTGTTTAAATTTTTGTAATAGGTCCATCAATTTACACATTGCAGCTTAACTTAATTATTCCTTGCTGGGGGAAAAATAAAGAAATAATGAAAATGGAAATGGACTGCCTTCAAGTCGATCCCGACTTATGGCGACCCTGTGAATAGGGGTTTCATGGTCAGTATTCAGAGGGAGTTTACCATTGCCTCCCTCTGAGACTGAGAGGCAGTGACTGGCCCAAGGTCACCCAGTGAGCTTCTTGGCCTTACCCATTTTAACAGCCTTGTGTTTATAATGCAGCCCTAGGGGAGGGCTTGGTCCTGAACGGGTATATAAATAATAAATCAGAAGTAAGCCCCACTATTCTGGGGTTTACAACTAAAAACTACTATATATAAATATTGTACAGATTAGCTTTTTGCCGTTTTTCTTCCCTGTCACAAGTTAGGGTCCATTTTTTAGGTCAGGGATGGTGACCCTTAGCTCCGGGACTGAATACGGCCCTCTCAAAAGCCTCTCTATCTAGCCCCAAGCCACATCCCCAACTGGCCCAGCTTCGCATGCATCCTCCTACAGCGTTTTTGCCTGGCTGGAAAACGTTCTTGAACTCAGATCATGCCATTTGCTTGCCTGGATGGAAGATCATTCTAGAGGAGTGCGTGAACGTGTGTAAAAGCTAGCCTCCCGTACAAAGGTGAAATGCACATTCATTGGGCTTCTCCTACTAACGGCTCACAGGGGGTTAAGCGTATAAAGCTCTCTTTCCTAGAGAGACCCGGCGAGTGGAATGCGAGGAATAGCAGCACAACGCGGAGGATCGCTTCCTGCTTCCTCTCCCACCAGCTACATCTCTTTTAAGTTCTGGATTTATTTTTATTCCCCCCCCCCCAGGCTTGAAACAACTTCGAGGGAGGCGAAGATCGCCAGTGGGTTGCAATGCAACGACTGCAAAGCGAAGGTGAGTTAAAGGGAGGGAGGCGAAGAATCCAGAGGAAGGAGATCAACACGGCTGGAGGGGGAGGAAACGCATGCTTGGAGGGAGGGGAGCTGGCTTTGTGAAACGGGCACCTTAAAGCCGCTGCTCCCCTCCAGATCAGAAGGCGCCTGTATTCCATCGGTTTTCCACATAATTGCGGTTCCATGTTAGAAAAGGCTTACTCGGTTTAACATCCACCGAAGGCACAAGAGCCCTGCCGTCCTCCAGCGCCAACCCTAAACCATGCAAAGAACTCGTGTAAATGAAAGCGAAGAGTTTGAGGGGTCCTGCTGGCTTGGGGCTCGGTACATGTGTACCCCCTGTGCTCCTCCCTGGGTGGGTGTACCCCAGTTGGAAGAGATGGATCATTTACTCCACCAGCTTGTCCTGTCCCCTTTGAAAACTTCCAAGACCGGCAATACCAAGCTCTCCATAAACAGAGTGTATGATTGCTGAAATGCTCTTCTTATGACGAATTAAATAGAGACCTGAAGAGGGGCCAATAAAACTAGCCCCTTTCTCAGAAACAGGGTTGCTTTCAGAGGGACTGCAATGCCTTTTGGGGGAAGTAAGTAAAACAGCATCAGAAATTTCTCTGTGGTAACATTGACTCTTAATTCACAGGGCAGAAGGAAATAAAAATGGAGATGCAGGACCCCAATGGACCTGAAAAGGGGGAAAACTCAGAGGTGGGCAAAACTGACCTTCATGTTGTCCAGGTGGGGACCAGCACGGAGTTTTTGGCTGGGATGACTCTGAAACAAATTAAGCAGGAACCCGAGGAGGCGGCGGCGGCGCAGCAGTGCTGGGAAGCCAAGTGGCAGGAGTTCCTGAAGACGATGCAGGCCCCGTGCTTAGGATGGAGACCCCTGCAGCTGCCTCCACCCCACTCAGAGAAGGAATTCTGGACCTCCTCCTTCAAGGAGGCCAGCTTGTGGCCGAGAGGAGAACATCTGACCCCGACTCTCTCGGGCCTTAGTGGAAAAGCCACCCAGGAGGCCTACCGAAGTGGGCCAGATGCCCTCGCAAAAGTGAAAGAAGAGATGCCAGAGGAGGAACCCATCAGCTTGGAGACATGCTGCCAGCGCTTCAGGCAGTTCTGCTATTGGGAGGTTGAAGGGCCCCGTGAGGTTTGCAGGCAGCTCCAGGGGCTTTGCTGCGAATGGCTGAAGCCGGAAAGGCACAGCAAGGAGCAGATCCTGGAGCTGGTGACCCTGGAGCAGTTCCTGAGGGTCCTGCCCCAGGAAATGCAGAGCTGGGTCAGAGAAGGCTGCCCGCAGACCTGCACCCAGGCGGTGGCCCTAGCAGAGGATTTCCTGCTGAGGCTGAAGAGAAGAGAAGGGCTGGTGAGTGTGTTTCAGTTTGACAAATCCTGGAGAACTATAGAAAGTACACCATGCTTTGGCCTGTAAAAGATGTCTCCATTGGGTGATGCGTCTTGCGTCTGTCTGTCGTCGTGCAGCTGGGAAATGGTTAAATCAGGGGTGGGGAATCTGTGGCCCTCCAGATGTTGCTGGGCTCCAACTCCCGTCATCCCTGACCATTAGCATGTGCTGGCAATCAAATGTTGTCCACCTCAGGCAATGAAATACCTTGATCCAGCCCTGCTGCTGATCATGGTTAAACTATAGAATTGGTTCTCACAGGAGGCATAGGGATGGCCACCAACTTGGAAGACCTTAAAAGAGAATTGCACAGATTCTTGGAGGATAATGCTCTGAAGGGCTCCTCCTGGGAGGAAGGGTGGGATATAAATATTATTCTATTGTTTTTTATTATTATTAGCCTTGATGTTATGTTGTGCCCCCACTGTTGGAGGCACACCAGTTGCTGGGTATAACAAGGGGGATACAGTGCTATTTTTCTCAGGTACTCCTTGTGGGCTTCCCTTGGGCATCTGATTGGTCACTGTGAGAACAAGACCCTGTTTTAGATGGACCACTGGCCTGATCCAGCAGGGCTCTTCTTATCATTTTACTGTGGGATGGAGCAGGATGCTTTTTAGATTCTTTGTCACTGTGTTCTGAATTGTGTCCCCAATTCAGTTTCAGGAGCTGGAGCCTTTTGAGCAGGTGATGGTTAATTCCCCCAAGGCAGAACAGGACCCATCAGACACTGAAGAGATGCAGCTGTCCATGGGGGTTGAGCAGGATGGTGATGAAGAAGCAAACTTGCTCAGTAAGTGTTGGTGGAAGATGATCCTGGGCTGACCACGAAAGGTTAAAATCAGAGCTGGATCTGACAGTGTTCTCAGGTGAAGTAGCAGGCAGGACGATGGAATTCCAGACCACAGGATTGACCGATTGCTTAGGAACATAGAAAGCTTCCTTCTACTGAGTTAGACCATTGGTCCATCTATCTTAGTATTGTCCACACTGGCCAGCAGCAGCTCTCCAGGGTTTGAGGCATGGTCCTCTCCCAGCCCTACCTGGAGATTCCAGGGATTGAACCCGGGACCTTCTAGATGCAAAGCAAATGCTCTACCCACTGGGCTACAGCCCTCCACACTGATATTGATTAATATCCCACTGTTCCTCCAAAATGGAGTGCAGGGCTGTGTAGTTTACACCAATGATAAAAAAACATTGTAATTAAAAAAAATAAGTCCAATAATCAAATCAAATGATGGTGATAAAACTCTCCACAAATAATACTTGAGGATCAAAATGCCTGGACAAATAAAAATGTTGCCTTCTCCTGAGTTGGTCCTTGTAAACTCAGTGTAGTCTGCACTGACTGGCAGTGGCTCTACGGTGTCTGTAGCAGAAAGAGGGCTTTCCCAGTATCACCTGCGACTTGAGTTGCTGGGGATTGAACCTGGGACCTTATACATTCAAAACATACGCTCTGCCACTGAGCTACAACCTTTTCTGAAAGGATTAGGAATTTAGGAAGTGGCCTTGTACTGAACCAGACCATTCATCCGCTTACCTCAGTATTGTCAACACTGACTGGCAGCAGCTCTCCAGGGTTTCAGACAAGGGTCTTTCTTAGCCCAAACCTGAGATGCCAGGAATTGGTTTTGTTTGCATTTAGTAAACAAAGCAACAAACTTTGAAGGTGCCAAGCTTTCCTAATATTACATTTTCATTTGGCACTCATTAATTGTTACTAATGAACTTATGGAACAAGAAGATTTTCCATGGAAAAATAAAGCATTGGAAATTTTCCCACTCCACATCACTGCTGGCATCTCCAGGTAGGGGTGGGGAAGACCTTTGCCTGCAACTCTGGAGTAGGCAGTACTGAAGAAGATCATTGAGATAGTAAGCGGTCTATAAATGGAAATAATAATAATAAGATGGAAATCTTATTTATTCCACCTCTGAAGATGGAGACACCTAGACAAGGTCCTCACCAGACGCTTAACGTATGGGCAGATTTGTCCGGGAAAAGGTGGTCCTTCACTTTCCCTGATGCCAGACCGTTCAGGACATTACAGGTCCTCTGAATGAACAGCCAATTTTTATTTATTTTTTGCGGCTCCTGTGCCATCAACAGCATAGGAACCTAGGAATCTACAGCTCGTTGGTCCATCTAGCTCAGAACTGATTGGCAGTGGCTCTCCAGGGCTTTCCCAGCCCTGCCCATCGATGCCAGGGATTTAAGGGCTGAGCATAGAGCTTGTTAGGTCAGGCCAAAGGCCCATCTAGTTCAGCATCCTGTTCTCACGGTGACCAACAACCAGGACCTCAATGCAACAGCGATTTCCAGCAGCTGATATTCAGAAGCATACTGCCTCTGACAGGGGAGACAGAACACAACCATCGCGACTCATAGGCATTTGATAGCCTTATTCTCCATGAATGTGTCTAATCCTCTTTTAAAGTGTGTTTGTTTGTAGAAGCGTGACATTGTGAGGAGGAATTTAAATGTGACCATTTTTTTTCGGTGATAACAACTGTTTGATTTGATACAGTTGACTGAATGAAATGAGGGAGAGCCTTATCCTTCATGAGTTTGTCTGATCTTCTTTTAAAGCCGTCCAAGTTGGTGGCCATCACTGCCTCTTGTGGGAGCACATGCCATAGTTTAATTATGTGCCGTGTGAAGAAGGACTTTCTTTTGCCTGTCCTGAATCTGCCAACATGCAGCATCTTTGGATGTCCGTGACCTCTAGTGTTATGAAAGAGGGAGAAAAACTTTTCTCTATCCACTTTCTGCGTGCCATGCATAATTTGTAGAATGGCATTATATCAGCAGTTTTTTTATTTTCAATCCCTTTCCTAACGATCCCTAGTGTGGAGTTTGCCTTTTTCACAGCTGCCGCACAGAGGCTGCAGCAAATCATGTACTCTCTGTAGAGCTGCAGCAGCAGCCTTTCCTGGAGTGGGTGTACGGTGGCGGAAGAACTTTCTCTGCTAAGTTATACATGTCAGGCTGCTGTATAATTATTTTATTATTCTTCATTTATTAAATTTATATCCTGCCCTTTCTCCTAAAGGAGCCCACATTACACTTCAGTGTGTGTGAATATATATCTACATCCACCTACTTTTTCCACACCATGGCTAATTTTATAAACTTCTCTCATGCCTACCGTCACCCCCAACGCTCCTGTAGTCATCACCTTTTTCTAGATGAAAAGCCTCAAATGCTTTAGGCTCCCATGGTGGTTGTCTCTTTGTTTTATTAGGTGATGGGCAACTGAGTGACAAGGAGGAGGGGAATTGTCGGTCAGAGGGACCTGAGCAAGCAGAAGCCACCCGGATGCCCAGAAAAAAAGCCAGAGAGAAATTGACCCAGGATTCTCTGTTTGTTTCTGAAAGTGAGAACAAGGAGCAGAATCTTCAGACAGAAAGAGCCAAGAAAGGTAGCGAGATCTCTTTGGAAAGAGCCAGAGAGACTTTGTTCCAGGCGGCCGAAAGGCCTGGAAGTCAGCAACAGGTGGAACAACCTCAGGAAGACCCTCTGGGGAAGATACTAAGGAAAAACTTTGACTGCCGAGAGGAAGCTGCTGTAACAAACAACGAAAGCCCCTCCCAAGAGAGAAACCCTGAAGAGGCGCCCGAAAAGACAGCCGAGGAGTGCGGGAAAAGCTTCCGCTGGAGCCTGGACCTTGCTCAGCCGGCAAAGGCGCAATCGTACGAGTGCTCGTACTGTGGGAAAAGGTGGCCTTGCCTGTCTCAGCTGCGCCGCCACGTGAAAATCCACACGGGGGAGCGGCCGCACAAATGCACGGACTGCGGGAAAAGCTTCAGCACTAGCTCCAATCTCAGCCAGCACAAACGGGTGCACACGGGGGAGCGGCCGTACAGTTGCAAAGACTGCGGGAAAAGCTACCGGCGCCGGGCTTCCCTGGTCCAGCACGAAAGGGAAACCTGCCAGAAGGGCAGCCATTTAAACACCCCGGCGGTGGGGTACGTTGTCTTGGGAAACTGTACTTTGCTGTGCATGAAGAAGTCGAGCCAGGGCGGACGGAACCGCATGATTGCGCCAAAGGGAGGAGAGGCCCCTCTGGCCGCTCAGCCCTTGAATATCTTAACGGGATACGCACAGGAGAGAACCCACAGCGACGATTAGCACGCAGGGGAAAATGTCTGCTGCAGACAGTACCTTGTTCAACAAAAGAGAACTCGGGCCAGGAGATTTACTCCAAAAAGTGCGGTCAAAGGTTTATTTGGAAATCGGCAGTTGCGGGAAATGAACCCTGTGTGAGAGCAATGCCCTGTAACAGCGCAGTGTGTGGAAACCTCTTTTCTTCTACCGTCATCTGCAAAAGCTAAAGAGTTGGGCCAAAACAACCCTGGGAGGCGGGGAGAGTGCAAACACAAAGAACTACAAAAGGGAGCGCTTCTGGGGTATACTAAAAATATGAGGTTTATTAGGCTTGGCATGTTTTTGAGTGGGAATTCTATGTCATTACTTTGAAACAAAGAAGGCAGAGAATGCTGTCCTATTCCTCTCCTGGAAAAAGGTGAAACTTGAAACATGCTGGCCCTAATCAATCATACATACATCAAGGGTAGCCAGTGTAGTGCCATCCAGATGTTGTTGGACTACAGCTCCCATCAGCTCCAGCCAACATGGCCAATAGCCAGGAATTGTGGGAGTTGCAGTCCAACAATATCTGGAGGGCACTGCATTGGCTATCCCTACCATACGTTTTCTAAAATTAACAAAACAGGACCCGCCAAGTCAAGCACAGCCCACTAGTCATGTACGGTGGCCTGCCAGGGACTTAACAAGCAGCCCTGTTTTTGCAGGCCCCAGTAGGCCACTGTACATGGGCCATGTTAACAAGGCTGCGATGGGCTGCTTCAGCTTACAGATGTGTACAGGGGTATCACAGGTTGTGCAGGCCGGATGCAATGTGTGATAGGAGTGGAACTGGAAGTCTGTTCAGACTGTGGAAATGCCAGCAGTCTGAAGCCAAACCTTGGTCAGTGAGCACAAATTCTACTTGGCAGTAGAAACAATATAAATGTTTAAGAGAAACTCCGGCTGTTGCACTTGCCTTTTTTTAGTTGGGAAAGCAACTATAAAGGGACCTTTTATCAGGAAAGCAAAGTCCTACATTTCTTAAGAGGAGATAACATAGGAAGCTGCCTTGGATACTGAGTGTGATATTGGCTCATCTTGCTCTGCAAAGCAGATGCTCTGCTACTGTTCAATGGCCCTTCCCCTAAAGATGAGGGAAGGAACCTGCTTTTTGTGTGTTTGTTTTTAATTGAGCTTGAAAGTGTTTTCATCGTGTTCAAGGAGATATCCGAGGCAACCACCCCACTATGATGAAATCTCTGAAATTTGAGCTAGGAGATAACCTTGCAGCAAAAGGTCATAGTGCGCTTTAATAATGATCAGCAACTCCATCTGAGAAAGCAGGGATAGGGAACCTGTGGCTCTCTTAAGTGTTGCTGAACTACAACTCCTGTTGGCCCGAGCAAGCATGGCCAATGGTCAGGGATGATGGGAGCAACATCTTGAGGGCCACAGGTTCCACACACCTATCCTGTATCTAGACTGGATCAAAATGTCTGGTGACATTTCTCAGACTTTTAGTTAACTGATAATTTGTTGATGTGGCCGGAAATGGCTTTGAACAGGCGCTGCCTACCCCCATCTTCCACTTTGTGTTAAAAAAAGGTTGATGAATGTCCAAGACCAAGGGAGAGGACACAGACACAAACGCACACGAGAGATGGAGTGGATGCCCTTGGGTGGATGGTTACTATCTTTCAGGGCATCATGTTCTTTCATTCAGAAAATGTATTGATTAGAGATGGGTTGCACCCTATCAGTTTAAAGCTTCCTGTTCTCAAGGGATTGCTTTGCACAGCAGGGTGTTTGCCAAAGAACAATCCAGAGGATTCTGGGTACAGTTCAGAGTGCTGGTCAGGCCTCACTGCCATCCTGCAAATAGAGGCCTGGTCCTTAGTCAGGAGATTGTACTACTTCAGAATTGGGCTCACATGATGAAACCGTCCTCCACACTGAAAAATTCCCTGCACAGTGAAAACTTAGTACATCGGAGAAAAGGCTAAGTTAGAAGCTTTCTGCCTGACATCTAGCTTTCCATATACAGGAAGGATTGTTTGGGGTGGGGGAGGGGGAAGCCATCATCCCTGACGGTTGGCCTTGTTGGCTGGGGCTGATGGTAGATGTACAGCTTTGGTAGGGCACCATGCTGACTCTCCATGATCCAGAGATTTCCTGGACTACAGCTCCCATCATTCCCTATCCACTGGCCATGTTGGCCAGGGCTAGCAGGAGTCAGACTCCAGCAGCATCTGCAGGCAACCACAGGTTAGGCACTCCTGGTTATAAGGGAAAGTCAAAAATGAGCGATGAGTTAGTTCTGGCATCGTCGTTTGCCTGTAGTTTTATCACATTTTACGCTGCCCTCCCTGTAAGAAAGGCAAGACTCGATGAGGATTTTATCCCATTTAATCTTTGCCATGTCCCCACAAGGCAGAGAGTGTGAGTGACTGGCCAAAGGCCACTGAGTGGGTTTTGTAACAGGGGTAGCCAACATGGTACCCTCTAGTTGCTGTTGGACTCTGACTCCCATCCGCCCCAGCCAACCTGGCCAGTAATCAGAGAGGATGCGGAGTTGGAATCCAGTAACATCTGGAAGGCACCATGTTGGCTTAGCATACAAGAGCAGCCCTGCAGGATCAGGCCAAGAGTCACTGACCAACAGAGTCTATCTAGTCTAGCAACTTGCTTCCAATTGTGGGCAGGAAGATATGTCTGGGAACTCCATCTGTGCTCCTTGAAGGCATCAAACCCTGTTCTCTTGCTTCTTCCAGGCAACTGGGATTTAAAGGTACACTGCCTCTAAATGCAGATGTGTCATTTGCCTTGCTCTGAAATCAACAGGTGAAATCACTGATGTCTAGGTGCATGGCACACTGGGAGCAAGTGGGAGCATCCAAATCTAGGTATGCATTCTGATACACATTGGATAGATGCACCTGTTGTTCCTGAAAGCAAGGAACTTTGCTGATGCTTCTTTACTTTGCATTGCGCATGCTGCTTCTGCTAGCTCTTGGGAGAGGAGCGGGGCTGCCACCTTCTTTGCTCCCATGCTTTTAAACAGCAACAGTGTGATCTGCAGACATTAGCAATGATGATGATGAGCTGCTGGTTCCCGCAGGTTGCTGCTAAAGGCACTAGAGCAGGAGCAACCAAATCTGGAGGGCACCACGTTGGCTATCCCTATGCTAATCTACTGTCAGAAACTAGTCATTTATGAGAATGCACCTTGAAAACAGAAACGGACTGCCTTCAAGTCGATCCCGACTTATGGCGACCCTATGAATAGGGTTTTAATGGTAAGTAGTATACAGAGGGGGTTTACCATTGCCTTCCTTACTGATGCTTAAAAGAGTTTAATCAACTTCCAGCCTGTTTCTGAGCATAATTCAAAATGGCAGTTCTTACCTTAAAGCAAGGATGGGGGAATCCTGCAGCTGGACTCTGGGTGTTGTGGTTGCACTACAACTCCCATCAGCCCCAGACAGCATGGCCAGTGGTGATGGGAGTTGTAGTCCAACCACAACACCTGGAGGACCACACTTTAGCCACCCCTAGGCTACACTAATGTTTTTTCAGCACCAGGCAGACCTTTTCATCTCCCCTGGCATTTTAACCTGTTATTCATTCATTTTTATTTATTAAATGTTTTCTACACCTTTCAGGGCACATTTGCCTTCACAAGGCAGTGTACAAAATTCCATAAAAAATAACAATATATAGAGTAATTAAATGAAAACCACATCACACATTCCCTTAAAATGGAACAGGAGCCATTAAGTCATCGCAGCAATGCATTTAACGCACACTGAAATGAAAGTGTCATCCCAGATCGACAAGGATGAAGCCACTTGTATTTCCAAGGGAATTCCAGGTATGTGGGGCTACCACTAAAAAGGTCCTGCCTCTGGTACCTATCAGCTTAACATCTCTTTATCAACAAGATGTGCTGCATTATTTCCTTCCCTCTTATTTGGTACTTTATTCTGTATTTGTTGATTTATATTTTTTTAATATGTGAGCCACTCTGGAAATTAACTAACTTACACTGATAGAATTGCCAACTGACCAATAAAAAAACCCACAGCCCACTCACTATTTTGCCTTTAACAGGGGTTTGCATTATATCAAGATGGGAACCTTTGGCCTGCAGGCCCAATTAGGCCTCCAGCCCCCTCTTGGCCCGCCAGGCCATTGTGGCCAAACCACGCCCACCTGCCCTACACCTGACATCATATATGGCATCAGATGTGGGACAGGTAGGTGCAGCTGGGCCAAAGGGGGTTTGCAAGGCTGACAATCAGCTGAGAGGTTGCCCAATTTAACTTGTCATTGTGACGTCAGGTGATTGACAGGTAGGTACCCCCACCCACTTGTCAAACTTGGCCCATAGGGGGTGTGTGGAGGGGTAAGAATCCAGACCACCATCTGGATCCTTCTCTACTCACGCTAAGCAGAAATCAGCTGGAGAAGCTTTTCAGGGCATGGAGAGAAGCATTCTAACCTAACGTTTGCAGATCAAGCTGCTCCTAAAGGCACAGGAGGAGGGCCAGGTTAAAAAGTTGGCAGTCCTACATGGTGAAGACAAAATGCCTAATGAGGCTAAAGACAAAATTGGGTCTCCCCCCTCCCTGCCCCAGAGAAATCTAGGACCCTCAGACTGCAATGGCCTTCAGAGCTTATAAAGGACACACAGAAGGGGCAAGATAGGAGCATCTTAACTCCCAACACAAAAGCATGTCACTAGGCCAGAGGGATCCACAGGGCTTGGCTCAATCTGTTACGGAAAAACCAAGCAAGGTGAATAAACCTTCACTCAAGTTAAGTAAGTAATGTAAGATTCCAAACATTTAAACCGGTTTTAAAAAGTTCTTTAAAAAAAATTGTAATCGCGTGTTTGTATCTCTGCTTTTAAGAACAAGCTGGCTTAAAAATTAAGCCTCTCTTAAAATGGATGGGGAACCTGCAGCCCTTCAGATGTTGCTGGACAGCAGCTCCCGTCGTCCTTGACCACTGGCCCTGCTGGCTGGGGCTGATGGGAGTTGGGAGTCCAACAACAGCCGGGAGGGCGGGTTCCCCCTCCCTGTCTTAAAAATGAATCCCTGTCTGTCAAATAGAAGGTATCTGGGGATCTGAAGGATTGGCTTTCTCACGTAGGAACAAAGGAACAGAGGAAGCTGGCCTAGGCAGAGTCCCACCTTTGGTCTATCTGCACTGCCTGGCAGCAGCTCTCCCTAGATTTCAGACAGGGTCCTCTCCCAGCTCTACCTGGAGATGCTGGGGATTGAGACCTGCATGTAAAGCAGTTGCTCTACCCACTGAGCTATGGCCCTTCCCTCCGGTGAGTTAAGATCATTGCAGATTGGTAGATGTGCAAAAATGAATGGGTTCCTCTGTACAACACTACACACAAGGGCTCTTGATGCAATCATGAAGGATACTGATGTGGTCATAGTGGATTTACTGCTTTGGCAAGGGGTTGGATCAGATGATCTTTGAGGGCCCTTCCATTTCTATGATTCTATACACATAGCTGGTATAGCGCAGTCCAGAGTCTGTGAGTTCAAATCCCCACTTGTGTCTTCTGGGTGTCAAGTGCCAGCTAAAGATCACCCCCACAGTGAGTGGCTCAGGGGTTACGTGGCCTGCCACCTGTGCAGCCGTGGGCAAGCTGCAGAGTCCCAAGGAGCCCAGTTGCCCCCCAGCTGGCAGTTGCAGACAAGGAAGGGGCTGGCTTGTGCAGCTGTGGCAAGTTGAGTGGGCCCTAGCCAGGTGGGGAGGACGAGCCTCAGAGGAAGGCAATGGTGAACCCCCTCTGAATACCGCTTACCATGAACTCCCTATTCATAGGGTCGCCATAAGTCAGGATTGACTTGAAGGCGGTCCATTTCTGTTTTTCTGATTCCTGATTTGTTTGTGGGGAGACTAGACCATACCAGCTATTTCCTGAGCATTCTGCTTTGTATGTGGGGAGGTTAGATGAAGTTGCATCGAGCAACTGTTATCCCACCCTTTCTAGGGCATTTTTCCCATTCATTTTCCTTACCGCAAAGGGGCACTTCCAGTCTGTCACTGTTTCTGGGTGGATACAATGAAGTATGTCACTTCCAAAAATGAAATAGCCAGGTTCAGAGGCAACATTTGTACCTCTGATCCCCAAGATTCTTGCAACAAAGAGCAGGAGGAAGGCTGCCTAGTTGGCTCCATCGCACTGTGTGTGAGAGGAGCTTCCCAAAGGTGGGTACCTGGCTGGAGCCCTGTTGGAATAGTGCTAGAATCCAAATTGGAAACTTCAGTTAGCGCAGGGATGGGGAAGCCTGTAGCCCTCCCAATGCTGTGTGACTCCAGCTCCACTCAGCCCCAGCCAGCATGGCCAGTGGTCGGGGACGACAGGAGGTGGAATCCAACAGCATCCAGAGGGTGACAAGTTCCCAATGCCTGCCTTAGAGTCTTACCTTTACACCGGCTAACAAATTCCCTATTAGTACAGGGCAGGGATGGGGAATCTGTGGCCTTCCACATGTTGCTGGACTCCAACTCCCATCAGCCCCAGCCACCATGGCCAATGGTCAGGGATGACCAGAGCTTGGAAAAGTTACTTTTTTGACCTACAACTCCCATCAGTCCAATCCAGTAGCCATGCTGGCTGGGACTGATGGGAGTTGTAGTTCAAAAAAGTAACATTTTCAAGTTCTGGGGATGACGGGAGCTGTAGTCCAGCCCCATCTGGATGGCCACAGGTTTCCCAACCCCTGAGTTTGCACAAAACACGCCTCCCGCAGCTTGCCTCCCATTAGGTGTCAGGCGCACGTGCTGCCTTGGCCTTTGTCGGCTGCACCACTTGCCGCGATGCTTCCGCACCCCGTTCAAGTTGCTGCTTTTTGACCTATAAATCCCGACACGTCCGGGGATCCACATACGTTAGAGATTGCCCCCTGCTTATCCCTTTGGGCAAATGGAGTGCTGCCCCACCAAACTCGGTCTGCCATCAGCCAGCCCTCTCCTGCCTGCAGCAGATTGGCTCCGCCAAACTCACCACCGCCTCACCCCTCCTGGTAAGCCACAGGTGACGGGAGGTCAAGCAGGCCCTGGCCCCGTCCTGCCCGCTGCTGCTGTCCTCCCTTCTCCCTGCTGGCCACTGAAACTCACACCCTCCTTCTCTTGGGTTTTGAGACTCCCTGTGGCAAGGCTACCTTAGCAGGCTAAGAGGCTAGAAAAGGGTTTTTAAAACACACAAAACACCAGCAGCAAACAAACAATGAGAGTCGCTAGATACGTAACCCTTCACTCACAACTAATCTGGGCAACTATACGGCGCTAAAACACACAGCTCCGATACAAGCTCTTTCCATTTGTAGGTCTTTTAATACTTTTATTTCCCCCCCTCCCCAGGGGGAAATCCAAAAATCGCCATCTCCAGGTTTCCTCAGAGGGGAGCTGTGCTTATGATGTGGGTTCCTCATGTGGGTTTTTAAAATGCTGAGACCAGATCAATGCACTAATAATGTTTTCCCCCTGGTCTCAGTGGATATCTGCATGATCCATAAAGATCAGTGCTCTGAAATAAGGCTTTCCCCTACTCCTATGCAACAGAGATAGCCAAAGGAGCTATATGGTTTCCTGTCAAGTGTGGGTCCTCACATGCCTCATAAGGTACACTCTGTGATAGAAGTTTTTTCCACATTCTGGGCATTGATGTTGCTTTTCACCATTGTGGATGCTCTGATGTCTATGAAGATCAGAGCTCTGGTGGAAGGATTTCCCACACTCAAAGCAGTGGTAAGGTTTCTCTTCCATGTGGATTTTCTGGTGTGCATTAAGGTCTGCTTGCAGGTAAAAGCTCTTCCCACAGGCAGAGCATTCATATGGTTTTTTGCCTGTGTGGGTCCTCTCATGCCTCACAAGGTATGCTCTCTGAAAGAAACCTTCCCCACACTCTAAGCATTTATGTGGTTTTTCACCATTGTGGATGCTCTGATGTCTATGAAGATCAGAGCTTTGGCGGAAGGATTTCCCACACTCGAAACAGTGGTAAGGTTTTTCTTCTGTGTGGATTTTCTTGTGTGCATTAAGGTGTGCTTGCTGGTAGAAGCTCTTCCCACAGTCTGAGCATTCGTAGGGTTTCTCTCCCATGTGGGTTCTCTCATGCCTGATGAGGTATGCTCTCTGATAGAAAGCTTCACCACATTCGGCGCATTTATGCAATTTTTCTCCTTTGTGGATTTTCTGATGCCTGGAGAGATCGTTGCTCTGTCGGAAAGATTTCCCACAGTCTGTGCATTCATAGGGCTTCTCTCCTGTGTGGGTTCTCTCATGGGAAATAAGGTGTGACCGCTGGCTAAAGTTTTTCCCACAATATGAGCATCTGTATGGCTTCTCTCCTGTGTGGAGTCTCTTATGTTTACAAAGTACGCCCCGCCGATTGAAAGATTTGCCACAATATAAGCACTTATGAGGTTTCTCTCCTGTGTGGGTTCTCTCATGCTCTTTAAGGCTCCCAGTCCCTGTGAAGCATTTCCCACAATAGGAACATCGGTATGGCTTTTCTCCCATATGGACTCTTTGATGGCTACAAAGCCCGGTCCTCCGATTGAAAGATTTCCCACAGTCTAAGCATTTGTAGGGTTTCTCCCCTGTATGGATTCTTTCATGTACCCGAAGGTATGGTTTCTGGTGGAATCCCCTCCCACAATCTGAGCATTTATATGGCTTGTCAGCAGCTTCCAGGATCTGATTCGTAAGGGCGACAGAGGATCGGCTGAAGTTTACCACGGAGTCAATATCTGCCTCCTTTATCTTATGCTGATACATCCCCTCCTGGGAAGCATTTTTGTTGAAATCTTCGTGGCTTTCCCCAAGAGAAGAGGCTTCCTTCATTTTCATTCTTGGATCACTTCCTATGTGTCTTTGGGGTTGCTGTGGAGTTCCACACACCTCTCCCAACTCAGGAAGCAGGAATACATTCCCTTCGGCTCTTCCCAAGGACGCCCCATCGAATTCCACTTGCTCAAATGGTTTCCATTGCATGTTCTTCTGTCTGGCCTCGCTGTCTTGCCCGTCGGCCACTGAAACAGAGAGAATCATGACACAGTCATAACCCTAATGTGCATCTCTGTACACTTGCTTACGCTGAACTGCAGTTGTCTTTCCAACCCATCCACCAAGTTTGGACAGAACCTTTTGGAACTCCTCAGAATCCCTTATTTGTTTTAACCCACTGTGAACACTTTGGCATCGGCAAACTTGGCTCCCTCACTGCTCACCCCAAAACTCGATTCTAGATCACTAACTTTTATTGACACCAGTGTTCAGACTTCAAGCCTGCAGGATCTAATTTGGGAATATAGGAACTTGCCTTATACCGAGTCTACACTGCCTGGCAGCGGCTCTCCAGGATTTCAGGCAGGATTCTCTCAGCCCTAGCTGGAGACGCCGGAGATTGAATCTGGGACCTTCTGTATGCAAAGCAGATGCTCTGTACACTGGGCTACAGCCCCTCCCGAATTTGTTTTTCACTAGAGCCCTCGCTTGGCTTTAAAAAAGTTTGAAATACTTCTAAATGGTACTGTTTCATATAGTTAAAAGGAGGCCAGTCTCTCTCCAGTTGTACTTTCTCTCTTCTTAATCACACCATGTCAGTAAGTTTTGACACTGTGGCAACACAAACCATTCTTGTTCTGTTTGAATTTCTGACAGCACGCCATTTAGCTGCTACTAACATTTTTTTTTAAAAAGGATTTTTTATTCATTTTCACGAACTGTTACAGCTACTATCAGCATTTGGGTGGTAGTTAGCCAAAATCCAACTAAATTATGTTGCTCTGGTCACACATCTTTTGAAAGATAATCCAGAAGAATTTGTAAAAGACATGACAGCCAATCATTTCCTGTACATGTATAATGATTTGGCTGCCATTTTCTTACCTTTCCAACATACATGCATACAGGCTGCCATGTTTTTCAGCATGTACCGGTATGATTTGGGTATCGCTTTGCCAAACAATGCAGAATTAATACCACCAATTTATGAAAGTCAGAGTGGTGAAGTGGCTAGAGTGTCGGACTACGACCTTGGAGACCAGGGTTTGAATCCCTACTTAGCCATAAAGATCACTGGGTGATCTTGGGCCAGTCACTGCCTCTCGGCCTAACCTACCTCACAGGGTTGTTGCGAGGACAAAATGGGAAGAGGGAGAACCAGGTACGCCACCTTGAGCTCCTTGGAGGAAATGCGGGATATAAATGCAATAATAAATAAACAAATATTCACAGAGGGTGATAAAGCCATATTCATGGTAAATACTTAGGGAGAGATCCTACCTCTACCGGCCTGCCCACTCGCTCACATGGAATCTCTGGTCACCTATAGCAAGCACCAGAGTTGTTAAATGCAAGGCTGAACCGAAGCGCCTCAGAATGAATCAGATGTGGTTAAAAATGTAGCCTCAGGTCCAGTAACCAGGCTCATTCTGCTCTGGAACTTACTGAATGAGATGGCTTCCCCATCGCTCTCCTCCTTGGCCTCCATGGCAAGCTGCATCTTCACTACATCTGACGGATCATGTTCTGCATCAAGGGTATTAACAACCACCCCTTCCAAGGCCTCAGGCAACTAAAAGTAAAAGCAGGGCTACAATGTGGGGCACAGGGATTTCAAGAAATGCCTCTCTTGCTAGCACTCATGAGAAGCAGGAACTGAGGCCAAGTCCCACTTCACATCCACAGCATACATTTAAAGCATGCAGTTTCCCCCAAAGAATCCTGGGAACTGTAGTTTGTTGAGGTGGCTGAGATCTATAGCTCAGTAAGGGTAAATTACAGTTCCCATGATTCTTTGGGGGAAGCCATGTGCTTAAAAGGTGTTTCACAAGGACAGCGTGTACACAGCCTCTGTATCTTTGGAGGCAATCAGACTCAGGGCCAAACAACTTGTGACTTTATATGTGTCTTTGCATCAAACGTGCAGGGCTTGCATTGGCTGGGGTAGGGAAGGAATGATAATGAATAGGATCACAGCAGATGTGGAAGGGAGAATTTAACTCTTTCCTTCCTTGCCATAGTCTTGTGGAAGTCCCTCTTGTGAAGCTAGAATTTGCTTTGGTGTGCAGGACCCCCTGTTGTCCACCAATGAGGGACTTTCTCCCAATTTTCCTCAGGGGGCTGAAGCAGCAATGAAATGGCTTATACTCAGTCCATCTGCCGGTCCACCTAGTAAAGCATTGTCGCCAAGAACTTCCCCATGCAACCTAAAACCCTTTCAACTGCAACTTAGAAAGAGGCCTGCTGGATCAGGCCAGTAGCACATCCAACCCAGCATCCCATTTTATTTATTTATTTATTATATTTATATACCGCCCCATAGCTGAAGCTCTCTAGGCGGTTTACAGTAACTAAAAACATTAAAACAAATATACAAATTTAAAACACATCTTTTAAAAACAATTTAAAACACAATTTAAAAATTTAAAATAATTTAAAAACACATGCTAAAATGCCTGGGAGAAGAGGAAAGTCTTGACCTGGTGCCGAAAAGATAAAAGGTAACAGTGGGGGCCAACCAGATGCTTCTGGGAAGCTTTCAAGCACGACCTGAGCGCAACATCACTCTTCCCACTTGTGAATCCCAGCCACAGGGGTATACAGAGGCAATACTGCCTCCGGCAGTAGAGGCAGAACATAGCCATCGTGGCTAGTAGCCACCGACAGCCTTATCCTCTAGGAAATTATCTAATTCTTTTCCAAAGCCATCCAGGTTAGTAGCCCTAACTACCTCTTGTGGGAACAAATTTCATAGGTTAAATATGAGCTGGGTGAAGGCAAACGTTCATATGTCTGCCCTGAATCTGAATATGCCAGGGATTGAAGATGGGACCTTCTGCATGCAAGGCAGGCGCTCCAATACTCAGCTATGGCCTCTACCCCTTGCACAGGCTCTCTTGTGCCCTGTAGCTTGAGGATGCTTCTTACAGCAGGTAGGAGATTGATACACTCACCTGCTTTTCACTTCTCTCAGACCCCTGTAGTCCCAGCAGGAAATCCTCTGCCAGGGCCGCCGCCTGGGTGCAGGTCTGTGGGCACCTTTCCCTGACCCAGCTCTGCATTTCTTGAGGAAGGACCCCCAGGAACTGCTCCAGGGTCACCAGCTCCAGGATCCGCTCCTTGCTGTGCCTTTCCGGCTTCAGCCATTGGCGGCAAAGCCCTTGGAGCTGCCTGCAAACCTTGCGGGGCCCTTCAACCTCCCAATAGCAGAATCGTCTGAAGCGTTGGCGCCATATCTCTGAGTCAATGGGGTCCCACTCCAGAATCTCTTCTTTTAATTTGCTGGGAGGATCCAAGCTGTTTTCATAGGCCTCGGGGGCTTCCTTACGAAGGCCTGGGAAAGTTGGGGTCCGACGCTCTCCTTTCGGCCACAAACTGGCCTCCTTGAAGGAGAAGGCCCAAAATTCCTTCAGACCCTCCCCTGAGTGGGGCAGAGGCAGCTGTGGGGGTCTCCATCCTAAGCATGGGGCCTGCATGGTCTTCAGGAATTCCTGCCACTGGGCTTCCTGGCACTGCTGCAGTCCCTCCTCAGGTTCCTGCTTAATAGGCCGTGGAGCCATCCCAGCCAGAAGCTCATTTTTGGTCCCTCTCTGGACAATGTGAAGATTGCCATGTCCAGCCTCTGATCTTTCCCCGTCTTCAGGACCTCCCGGGTAGTGCTCCTCCATCTTCATTCTCCCTTGCACTGCAGCAGGAATTAGGAATATAGGATGCTAACTTATACGGAGTCAGAACATTGCTCCACCTAGCTTAGTACTGTCTATACAGACTGGCAACAGCTCCTCCAAGGTTTCAAACTGGGGACATTCCCAAGCCTACCTGGCACTGCAGCTCCAGAATATCCTTCCGTAAGATATTTGTTAGGCTCCCTCTTTGCTGTCCTTTAGAGATCGAAAAACAGGCTTTTGATATGCAATTCCTGCTAGTGTTTTTAACTGATTTCAATCGTGATGGCAGCTTTTAGATGACATTGTTTCAAAACAATTTTGCTGGATTGTTTTAGTGGTATTGTATTTCTATGTTCTAAGGTTGTCCGGATTAAAATATGGGGTTAAACTATGGTGGTGATGATGATGGATCTGGGGTTCCTATAGCTGTTAAATCATCATCATCATCTGGGGCCATTTCACAGGAAGGGAGCCTGCGTAGTATGGTTTGAAAAGGAGCAGGGGAAATGGCCCAGGAGGATGTTCCCAAGTTTTCTGTCATGCTGGAAAGCAGCATGACAGGAGGAGAAATGTGAAGGATGACAGAGAACAACTTTTGAGGGTTGGGAGGCAGCATACCGGGCATCATCAAGAGCCTGAAAATGGGCAAAGGCACGGGCAAGCAAATGTCCTTAGGGCTCCCCAAAGGGCCACAAGGGCGCCAGAGAGAATGATGGCTGGTGCTGGCCACCCTCTTTGATACAAGGCTGCAGGTGTTCACCAAATTAAAAGATGTGTCTGAAGGCGGCAACTGCACGTTTAGGCTGCTGAGCAAAGGGCTTTTCCCAGAGGGCTGTCCCAAGCCGTTCATGGAGGAGTGTCGCTCTGCGGTAAAACATCTTTAGATCACAAGGTACCGAGTTCAATCCCTTGCCTCTCCACGTGGGGCTGGAAAGCTGCTTCCAGTTAATGTGGACTATTGGGAGTTAGTTGATCTGACTTGGTACAGGGCAAGTTTCCAATCTTCCTCTGCTCTTTTAGGCTCCGGGTGGTGGGAGGCGGCCAGTCTATCGGAGAGGGACGGGGTCTGTGTGTCAACCTTGCTGCCGTCATCCAGGCATGGATTTCTACTACCCCTCTATCCCCACCCCTGTCCCTGCATTCTGATCTCCCTTTCTTGGGCTCACTCACCTGCTCCTTGCAGCCTCTGAATTGCACGCACACACACACCCTTGAGAATCTGCAGACCCCACCCTAGTTGCTCCCAGGCTGCCAAACCCCAAAAGCAGTTTCTCCAGGAGTGAGGGAAGGGAGCGGGACCAGAAGTCGGAAGAAGCGTCTCTTCCTCCAATTCCCGGGTCTCTCTCTAGGAAGCAACGCTCTCTACGCTTAACCCTTTGAGCTGCTCGCCAGCAGAAACAATGAATGCGTTCTTAGGGGGGAACCTGCATCGAGCAGGGGGTTGGAATCGATGGCCTTATAGGACCCTTCCAACTATACTATGGTTCTATGACCCCACTTACTCACTGCAAAAAAAAGGGGGGGTGAATGCATTTTTTTAAAAAAGAGCGGTGATTTGCATAAAATTTGCGTGTGCTTATTTTTATGGTTCGATGCAAATTTCGAAACAGGAACTATAATTTAAATAGAAATGCATCACTACCCTACAGTCTCTCTTTGATGTTCCTTTGCTTCAACATGGCTACTTTAAGGTCATTTACAGAATATCCTGGAAGACTGAAATGTTCCCTCATTGGCTTTTCAATACGGCGATTTTGGATGTCAGATTTGTGCTTGTTTATTGTTTTGCATACTGGCCAATTTGCCTTCCCATAGAATGCAGGAGGGCATAGCTGGCAGATTATGGTTTATCACATTGGAAGATGGAACAGATCAATGAATTCCTGATATTGTGGATGACATTCTTAGGTCCTGTAATGGGGTTATTACCATAAATATGTGGTTCAAGTTATGTATACATCCCATAACTCATAGTAACACCATGCGCTCCTCTCCCACCTTTTTAATAGTTTCATCTTTTACTTTGTATATTAATTGTTGTTTTACGTATTGAGTGTTATGGGATGGCATACACATGTCATAAATAAATATAAATAAATATCACTTGGATCAAGATCCAGTGTGGTTGTAATGGTAGAAGGGAATGATTAGCTTCAAAGCTGAGCCCCTTTCAAGCTGTCACCCAAGTCATTTTGGGAGTTCTGAGCCTCTCTAGGAATCTCAGCTCTGTCAAATTAACCTCTTGCATCTATTACTGGAAAGCAAGGAGTAGGTAAAAAACCAAATCACAAACCATGGCTGGGTCTGAAAGGGAGAAAGGCGGAAATAAAAGGAAGGGAGCATCCATGCTGCCGCAGAGTGATAGCCATTCTCTTTTTTTTCCTGGCAGGATACATGTGTCTTTAATAGCTAAGCTTGCTGTTGTTGTTTAGTGCCTTCAAGTTGATTACGAGTTATGGCGACCCTATGAATCAGCGACCTCCAATAGCATCTGTCATGAACCACCCTGTTCAGATCTTGCAAGTTCAGGTCTGTGGCTTCCTTTATGGAATCAATCCATCTCTTGTTTGGTCTTCCTCTTTTTCTACTCCCTTCTGTTTTTCCCAGCAATATTGTCTTTTCTAGTGAATCATGTCTTCTCATTATGTGTCCAAAGTATGATAACCTCAGTTTCATCATTTTAGTTTCTAGTGACAGTTCTGGTTTAATTTGTTCTAACACCCAATTATTTGTCTTTTTCGCAGTCCATGGTATCTGCAAAGCTCTCCTCCAACACAACATTTCAAATGAGTTGATTTTTCTCTTACCCGCTTTTTTCACTGTCCAACTTTCACATCCATAGAGATTGGGAATACCATGGTCTGAATGATCCTGACTTTAGTGTTGAGTGATACATCTTTCCATTTGAGGACCTTTTCTAGTTCTCTCATAGCTGCCCTCTCCAGTCCTACCCTTTTTCTGATTTCTTGACTATTATCTCCATTTTGGTTAATGATTGTGCCAAGGTACTGTACTGATAATCCTTGACAAGTTCAACATCCTCATTGTCAACTTTAAAGTTACATAAATCTTCTGTTGTCATTCCTTTAGTCATCTTGACGTTCAGCTGTAGTCCTGCTTTTGTGCTTTCCTCTTTAACTTTTATCAGCATTCGTTTCAAATCATTACTGGTTTCAGCTAGTAGTATGGTATCATCTGCATATCTTAAATTATTGCTATTTCTCCTTCCAATTTTCATACCTCCTTCATTGTGGTCCAATCCTGCTTTCCTTATGATATGTTAATAGCTGAGCAGCCACAGGCAAATATTCAACAGGTGAAGCCTTTCCCCTGGAATGGATATGTAGTGTCTTGTTGTTGTTGTATGAAAAACAGGATAAAAATATAGTAAATAAGTGTTTAGCAGTAGCCTGGAATAGCTCAAACCAGTCCTTTATATCCAGATAATAAATAAATTGATTAAACGGCAGGCCATTGTAAAAAAAAAAGGCAGGCCATTGCTCCCACTTTATTTATTTCAGCCTTATCCAACCTGGTGTCCTCCAGATGTTGTTGGACAACAACTCCGATCATCCCTGACCATGCTGCCTGGATCCATGTGTGAGTTCACAATGTTCAGAGGGCCCTTAGAGAAGGGTGAACTACATAAACAGTTTGACAACAATGTTATCTAGAGTCTCTGTAATAACTGAGAAAGAATTATATTGATTCTGGAGAAAAGGGCTACAATGGAAACAGCCAATTTTTCAAAAAAGAAACCATAAAACAAATCTGTACCTTCATCTTTTTCTTTTTAAAGAGCATACATAAATACATATATAAACATGTTCAGGAACTGTACCATATTCTCTGGTGGCTAGGTTTTATCTCAGCCAGCCAACATCTTGACAATGTAAACCTATGTCTACTTAGAAATAGCTTCAATTCAGCTTAATGCGGTTTATTTGCAGAGAAGTGGAAACAGGACTGCAGTCTTTCAATAGCATCATTCCCCAAGCTGGCATCCTCCTGATGTTTTAGACTCCAGTTCCCATCATCACTGACCACTGGCCATGCTGGCTGGGGCTGCTGGAAGTTGAAGTCCAACACTATTGGGTTGGGTATGCTTTAATTTGGATTCCTGCATTGAGCAGGGGGTTGGATTTGATGGCCTTATAGGCCCCTTCCAACTCTAAAATTCTATAATTCTATTATTCCATTTGGAGGGCACCAGGTGGGAAATGTTATGTATAAAAATTGGGGGGGATGGGATCTTAAGAGAATAGAATACCATGACAGCCCAAGGAGGACTGAGCATGCCCAGTGGTTGTGGAATGGTGACTGACTGTTGAGATGAGGTACAGAAAACCTGGTGGGAAGGAAATGGCATGGAGTGGCTAAAATCCTGAACAAATGCACCCCATACTTTAACATTTTGTTGTAGATCCCTCATTGAATGGTAGGATTCTGTTTAGAGCACCCTGTCAGTTTCTATGCTCTTTTCTCAATGTGGAAGTTCTCCTAACCTTGAGGTTCTGCCAAGCCAGCTGCTACTTCCCTCTTGTGCATGGGTAGAGCTGTTCTGGCTACAAAAGCAACAACACTCTTGACATGAACATTGAAAATATAGGGAATGACTGACCAACGGGACAAGGCATCACAGAAATGGGGAGTGCAGGAAGACAGTTGTCAGGGGTTAGGGAGCCTTCAACGCCCTGCATAGTTCAGAAGTGGTAACGGCTGAGTGGCAGAGCCCCTGCTCTGAATGTAGACGGTCTCTGGTTCAATCCCCAGCATCTCCAGGTAGGCCTGGAAAAGTGGCCTGGGACTGAACCTGGAACTTTTTGCCTGCAAAGCAGGTCAGGGATGTAGCGATGGGAGGGGGGGGAATAAGAGCATTGCTCCCCCAAATTATAATTCTGCCCCCTCAAATGAAATTTTCCTTCACTCCCCAAATTTCTAGCATTGCAGTAACTTAAAACATCTGTTGGGGTTTATTTTTGTCATTACCTATTTTATTCATTTATTTATTATTTGTTCTATTTCCCGCCCTTCCTCCCCTATGAAAATTTCCTCCCCCAGTGACCATATGCCCCAACCCTTCTGCCTCCCCATTTTTATCTCCGTCCCCCCTAATTAAAATTGTCTCACTACATTCCTACAGTGTGATGTAGTGGTTAGTGTTGGACTATGACCTGGGAGACCAGGGTTTGAATTCCCACACAGCCATGAAGCTCACTGGGTGACCTTGGGCCAGTCACTGTCTCTCAGCCTCAGAGGAAGACAATGGTAAACCACCTCTGAATACCGCTTACCATGAAAACCCTATTCATAGGGGTCGCCATAAGTCGGGATCGACTTGAAGGCAGTCCATTTCATTTCCCCCCCACACATTCCTGAAGCAGGTGCTCTACCACTGAGCTACGGCTGTCCCCGCTAGTTCTTTGATGCTCCAGTCTGAATCCTACATTGCCAGTCAGTGTAGACGATACAGCGTTAGATGGACCAATGATCTGGCTTGGTATAAGGCAGCTTCTTATGCTTACCCCATCATTGCCTTTTCTGTGGTGGCCCCTGAACTGTGGAACAGCCTCTCCGATGAGGTGCGCCTGGCGCCGACGCTACTATCTTTTCGGCGCCAGGTGAAACCCTTTTTATACTCCCAGGCATTTTAAAGTGTGTTTTAATGGTATTTTCATCATTATTTGTATTTTTGGATGTTGTTTGGTTCTTTTATTGTTTGTTTGTTTTGTTTTCTTGATTTATTGTATTTATTGTATTTATATATTGCTTGTTTTTTATCTTTTTGTACACTGCCCAGAGAGCCTTCGGGCTTAGGGCGGTATATAAATTAAATTAAATAAATAAATAAATAAATTGCACCTCCGGCTGCAAAGAAAGCTTCACCTACAGGATTTCTACCTGTCATGGTGCAAACACAAACAGAAGAACCAGGTCAGAAGAGACAAAGGGTTTCACACTCCTTTGAGACCCTGCTCTCTCACCCCAGCCATGGATTTACACACCCACTTCGTGTAACCTTTGCAATGCTTTTCCTGGAATTTGCCTCCCAACTGGGGTGGGATGGGGATGGGGATCAGATAGGGGAGAATGAGATAGCAGGGAGCATTTCTTTGGAAAATCCTCTCTTTGGAATTTTTCTCTCTCCTCTCTAGGAAACCAAAGCTCTGTCAGTTTAACCCCTTACAGTTTTGCCTAGGAAAACAAATATGCCCAGCCTTGGAAGGAACAAAGAGTTGAATCTGATTCGTAGAGACATCCTGTCGTTTGATGCAGGAGGATTTTATTTTATTTTTATAAAGACTAGATTCTGCTCCCACAAGATGGCCACCAATTTGGATGGCTTTAAAAGAGGATTAGACATGTTCCTGGAGGAGGAGGAGACTGTCAGTGGCTACTAGTGGCAATGGTTATGTTCTACCTCTGCTGTTGGAGGCAGGGTACCCGAATACCAGCTGCTGGGAATAATAGAATAGTAGAGTTGGAATGGGTCTATAAGGCCATCAAGTCCAACCCCCTGCTCAATGCAGAAATCCAAATCAAAGCATTTTCGACAGATGGCTGTCCAGCTGCCTCTTGAATGTTTCCAGTGTCGGAGAGCCCACTACCTCTCTAGTAATTGGTTCCATTGTCGTATGGCTCTAACAGCTAGGAAGTTTTTCCTGATGTCCAGTCGAAATCTGGCTTCATGCAACTTGAGCCCATTATTCCGTGTCCTGCACTCTGGGATGACTGAGAAGAGATCCTGGCTCTCCTCTGTATGACAACCTTTCATGTACTTGAATCGCAAGGGGGAAGATTCCTGTGGCACTCGGGTCCTGCTTGTGGGCTTCCCATTGGGGCATCTGGTCGGCGATGGGCCCCTTTGCCTGTTCCAGCAGCCAGGCACTTCTCATGTTCTTAAGCAGTTGACGGCTGTTAAACATTGGACCTGGTTCGGCAGCCAAGGAAGTCACCAGAGGTGTTCTGGTTTTCTCCCCATCCTCCTCCCTTGCAAAGATACTGTGGACATTTAAGCAATATGGTAGTAAAAAATATTGGTAGGGCTCTGTCCCACCTTTCCCTAGTGACCAGAAGTTTCCTTCAGCTGCTGGGTGCTCAAGTCCTGTTTGTGGGCTTCCCACAGCATCTGGTAGGACACTGTGAGAAATGGGATGCTGGACCTTTTAGGACTTTATTCTGGTCCCAGCAGGTCTTGTCTTGTGTTCTCACGTCTGCACAACACCTCCTCTCCTCCTTCTTGCAAAGTGGGGCTTTCCCATCATGCTCGACTCTCTTTCTCTTCTCCAACTTTTTTGGATGCATGACATTCACTTGTTCATTCATTCATTTGGAACATTTGGACCCTGCCCTTCAGTCAAAAAAGGCTCCCAGAACAGCTTACTTATAATCAGTTAAAACAAGACTGTCCCTGCCCCGCAGGCTTACCATTTAAAAAGACACAACACAAGGGAGGGAAGAGAGGAACAATCAAACTCAGGTGCCAACTTTTGAGAGTTAAGCATGGAGGCTAATAAAGATTTCTGGGGCGCTTGAAAGCTTGCTCACTCCAGTGTGGTGTTTTAGTTGGTTCTAACATAGGTATAGCAAGCCCTGCTGCTTGTGTGTTTTAAACATGAAACTCTGTGCTTGCTGCCAATCTGATAGCAGTCCAAGGAAAAGCTGCATCACACAGTTCATGGAGTCATAGAATTGAAGGGGGCCTTGTAAGTCATCTGGTCCAAACCCTTGCTTGGTGCAGGAAACCCAGAGTGAGAATATGTTATGTTGCGGTTTATTTCTAGGCCGCCTTTTGGCCAAGAAATTTTATTACATACAAATAAAAAAATATCCCCAATGGCTGACTGCCCAGCCTCTGCTTGAAGACCTAGCTCAGTAATAAAAGGCCCCAAGTTCAATCCCAGGCATCTCCAGGTAAGGCAGGAAGAGACTCCTGCCTAAAACACTGCCAGTCAGAGCTGCTGCCAGTCAGTGTAAACAACACCAAGCTAGAGGGAACATTGGTCTGACTTGATACACGGCAGCTTCCTAAGTTCTTAAATAAGTTCACCATTAAATGTGGTGGTGTTTAAACAGGAAACTGATGTCTTTGTATTTATACATCTTTGTATTTTCTGTATCCGTGACTGACATTTTCCCTTTGAAATCTCTGGACCAGGCTTCTCTAGCAACCATAGCTCTGTCAACTTAACCCTTTGAGTTTCTCTTATGAAAATGCAAAAAAAAAAGAGAGAGAGAGAGAGAGAGAGAGAGCAAAAGAGGCTAAACCTTGGTGGAGACAGAAAGTAGAGTACTAGTAAGTATTAATATTATTATAACGTTTATATATCCCATCTTTCCTATTCGTATTATTACCTCTATATCCCACCTCTCCTCTAAGGAATTCTGGGTGGCATGCATGGTTCTCTTCCTCCCAATTTTATCCTCACAACAACTCTGTGAGGTAGTTTTGGCTAGCCCACAGTCACCCAGTCATGATGATGATGGGGGGGGAGGCTTTGTGCCTTCTGAGGAGATTTGCACAAAAGGCAGGAGCAACTATCATCCCTGCAGTTGTTAGGTTTGCTTGCTGCACCTGTACAAAATGGCACCAGTTGAACAGCCACCTTTTCACCCAGCTGTCTAAAGAAGCCCTTGCAAGAGGGGAAAAGTGGCAATCTCCCTCAGCATTAACAGCAGCAACAAAAGAGTTCTGGCACTTCCAAAGATTACCATCCTTCTTACAAAACGCTTGTGTTTTGGAACCCATTGATATCCTCAACTGGGCAAATAATATGCATATGAAAAGTGGTGAGGATTAGATACTGGGGACAAAAGACAAGCAGGAAGCCCAGTCCTGCATCTTGATACTTATCTTGAGCTTTGCATAAATTAAGGTCAAGGACAGATTAAGGTGATGGGAGGCCCTGGAGCCAGTCCAAAAACCATGTGCCTCTCCCTCCAAAATGGAAATGGACCGCCTTCAAGTCCATTCCGACTTATGGCGACCCCATTAATGGGTTTTCATGGTAAGTGGTGTAGTCATCTAGGGTCTGGGGGGTGTGTCTCCAGCATCCTACGAGCCACTCAGCATGAAAGGGGAGTGTGTTAGCCGCTGAGAAGAATCCTTCTCCTTTCCTGCTGAGTGAAGTCAATCAGAGTGAAAGGAGGTGAGTGAGCTACTGAGAAGACGCTTTTCAATAGCTAACATACTCCCCTTTCACGCTGATTGGCTCCTACAGACGTGTGTTGTTGTAGTAGAAGGACACATGCGGTAAGGACTGGGGAGGTGGAGATGACGGAGAGCAAGCAGGCGAGGGGCGTGGCTGTGAGGGTGTGTGGCATGTCTCATGAAGGGAGCCTGAACGTCTGGATTTGCCATTACACTACTGAATAGTGCAAATCATTAGAACGATGGAGCAGCTTCTGCTCCTGCCATTCTTCACAGACATGATGTGGACAACCAGCGTGAAATGGTCTGTGGATCGCTGTTTGGGAACCCCTGTTGTGTATATAAACATGCACATGCATCTCTCCATCCTCCTTTTAGGCAAGCAAGATGCATTATCACAGGGCTGTTCCCTGCCTAAAACCGTGGAAAGCTGCTGCCAGTCAGTGACCATGCTACTATGATTTTTTATCAGATTCATTAGTCACTTGTTACCCGAAGGTTTCAAAGCGACATACAACACTGTGAAAAACACAATTAAAATATTAGATCATTTTAAACCCCCTCCCCCCGTAACAGCCACATCATGCTTTAGCAGGACACTAATAACACAAAATATCATCTCAGCCTATCAAAAGCCTGGGGGGTGGGGTGGAAACCCGTCTTTATCCTGGCACTGAAAAGATGTCAGCGAAGGCACCAGGTGGCTCTCCCTGGGGAGTACATACCACAGATGGGGAGCCACAACTGAAAAGGCCTTCTGTCTTGTCGCCGTGCTCTGAGCCTCCCTCAGAGAGAGGACAGACCAATAAGGCAGCTTCCTACGTTCAAGAACGCATTCTAGCCCAGCAAAAGCTTTCCAGGGCATGGTCTCTGGAAGCGGTGTGGCTTGGAGATGGTCCCAAGGGCCACCTAGAGAGGGTTACATTTGACCCCCAGGCTGAAGGTTCCTTAGCCCGATATATGATTGGAATAAGTGCTCCACAACTGGCGATGTAATGTGTGTACTCACTGTTTCTGAGGTTATACCAAGTGTTCTGTCCGTGGTAGGAAGTTTCCAGTGGTTTGGGAGGAATCATAGAATAACAGAATAGTAGTGCTGCAAGAAGGAAGCCCCAGACCTGAACTTACAAGATCTGAGCAGGGTGGTTCATGACAGATGCTATTGGAAGTCGCTGATTCATAGGGTTGCCATAAGTTGTAATCGACTTGAAGGCACATAACAACAAGAACAGAGCTGGAAGGGGCCTATAAGGCATGGAGTCTAACCCCCTGCTCAATGCAGGAATCCAATGGAAAGCATACCTGACAGTTGGCTGTCCAACTGCCTCTTGAATCCTTCTAGTGTTGGAGAGCCCACCACCTCCCGAGGTCATTGGCTCCATTGTCGTACCGCTCTAACAGGTAGGAGGTTTTTTTCCTGATGTTCAATTGAAATCTGGCTTCCTGCACCTTGAGCCCATTATTCCGTGTCCTGCACTCTGGGATGATCCAGAAGAGATCCTGGCCCTCCTCTGTGGGACAACCTTTCAAGTCCTTGAAGAGTGCAATCATATCTTCCCTTAGTTTTCTCTTCTCATGGCTAAAACATACCATTCTTTCAGTCTCTCCTCACAAGGTTTTGTTTCCAGTCCCCTGGTCATCCTCATTGCCCTCCTCTGAACCAGTTCCAGTTTGTCTGCATCCTTCTTAAAGTTTGGTGTCCAGTACTGGATGCAGTACCTAAGATGAATTCTAACCAGTGCCGAATGTAGGGGAACTAGTACTTCACACGATTTGGAAACTATACTTCTGTTAATGCAGCCTAAAATAGCATTTGCTTGTTGGCTCACATTCAGCTCCTGATCAACAACAATTCAAAGATCCTTCTCACATGTTGTATTGCTGAGCCAAGTATTGCCCATGTTACAATTGTGCATTTGGTTTCTTTTTCCTAGGTGTAGTATTTTGCACTAATCCTTGTTAAATTTCATTCTGTTTTCTGTTGTGTTCAGCCCAGTGCTCCAGCCTATCATGGTCATGTTGAATTTTGTTTCTGTCCTCCACGTTATTAGCTATCCCTTCCAATTCTGTATCGTATGTAAATTTGATAAGCATTCCCCCTGCACCTCCTTATCCAAATCATTTATAAAAATGTTGAAAAGCACTGGGCCCAGGACTGAGCCCAACAAATTCAAATTGCAATACAGTAAGATACAAAGTAAGAAATAAAAGAAGAAATAAAAATAAACTAGAAATCAAAGTGAATACTTAATGTGGACATGCCTTGGAGCACCTGAATAAAGCTTGTTGTGGACCACTTGTCCAGGAACCACAGTTTGGGAACTCCTGCTCTGTCCACAAGCAAACTCTTTATCTGTTTTTTGTGCTTTCAAAACTGCCAAGCTCTGTCTTGCAGGCAGGGTGAACTGCATGTTGAGTGGATCATTTGTAGTAGCGCTTAAGAAACATTAACATTCTTTTGTCCATTCTGGGATGTTGATTAGGCATTCCTTAAAGGCACAACCATGTTGTCCCCCAGGGAAACCTGCCTGATGTCACGTTGTCAGCTTTTAAGCACCAGGATATGACATTTCTATTTACCCAGGCCTTGGTAGTTAAGGAGGCCTTTTCTAGGATGCTCATCTTTTAGTGGGGTCAGGTAGGATTTGTACTTCTTATTGTGTTGCTGATGATGATGTATTTGTTTTGCGTTTAATTTTGTTGTTCAGTTGCTTTGAGACATTTCTTTTCTTTTCTGTTGTATAAAGAGGCTGTGTGTGTTATGTGCCTTCAAGTCAATTACGACATATGGTGACCCTATGAATCAGTGACCTTCAACAACATCTGTCATGAACCACCCTGTTCAGATCTTGTAAGTTCAGGTCTGTGGCTTCCTTTATGGAATCAATCCATCTCTTGTTTGGCCTTCCTCTTTTTCTACTCCCTTCTGTTTTCCCCAGCATTATTGACTTCAGATCTTGTAAGTTCAAGGTAAAGAGGCTCACAAATGCAAGTAGGAGCACTGGAAGTGGCTACATTTAGCTCTAGCTCAGCGTTGTCTTTTTGTTTTTTTAACTGATTTTTACTGAAAAGTTTTAAACAAAGACAGTACATAAAAGCAAGTAAACAAAATAGAGCACAATATTTCACAGAGAAAGCTGTCAAAAGCCAATACAATAATGATAAGATGGTGTTGTGCTTTTATTTAAGCTAGTAATCATCAGTTACAATTATTGGGGAGGTAAATTCATAATTATGAAGATAGTCTTTCCCCAAAACCACCTGGGACAACGGGTTGGAGAAGAATCCCATGCCTATTTACACATAAGTCAATTAAAGGAAATCAGCTGATGTCAAACTATCTATTAAGCATATTTTTTTGCACAACCAGAGATGAAAGCCTGGGGTACTAGAGAACTTAAACATTTTGAGAAGCTTGTTCTACAATCCCAGGATAGTTACAAGGGCTTTGGATCTAAGCTTTATTTTCAACTACTAAATGTACAAAGTTCACCCATGGGAACCCTTTGAGCAGCGTGGGAATCAGACTGTGGATTAGATATTGATCTGTCTCATTGGAATAAAACTTGGTCAACTCACCCTATCATAGCTATCTCTGAGAAACTGAGACACTAACTGCAGATGGCAAGAGGCAGTGCTGATTCAGTGGCCTTTGCTGAGACCTGGTGGCCTTATTATATAGCTCGACAGACACATAGATGGGTTATACCAATGAAGTATGACTTTATCTGGTACTTGTGTTGTTTGGAAGGATGACTGATAAATTGATAGGTAACACCTTTTACCCTCATTTCACCTGATGTACCTTAAGCTGAAATTGTTAGTGATTATGCATTTATCCAACCTCCTCTTATGCATTGTATTGTATTGAATTGTGGTATGTTTTGTTGTTTTTTCTTATGATTCATATGTTTTGTATACGTTGTAGTATCTGGCATCTTCTAATGAAGTAATTTTTTTTTTAATTATCTGCTTTGACAGCCCCTCTGGCCACTCTGCTGCAATAAGCCAGACATTCAGAAACAGCCATGTCCCAGATTTTATCCAACCAGCCCTTTTCTGTGAACCTTCCCATTTCCCAACTTCTAATCCAGTTTCCCGATGAAGCAGTCCTGGGCCATCCAATCTGTCTATTGATATAACAGCAATAGCGTGGGATGAAGGTGAAGCACCTGGTATGTAATAATCAATACCTTTGCCAAAACTGCAACTTTTTTTTTTTTTTTGGCAAAACCGCATTCCTATCAGAGATGGAACAGGTTGCCATTCTCACCAGAACCCCTCCAACAGGTCCATGGAATAGTTGGATTAACTCAGTGTAGTCTGATTGGGGTCCAGTGCCATCTAGATATGACTTTAGCTCAGTATTGTCTAAAGTGACTGGCGGCAGCTCTCCAGGCTTTCAGGCAGAAATCGCTCCCTATTGCCGGGGATTGAACTAGGGGCCTTCTGTATGCAAAGCAGGTGCTCTGCTACTAAGCCACGGGCCTTCCTCTATTTTAATAATTAATTTAATAATTAATTTAATAATTAATTTAATAATAAGATTAATAATAATAATATTAATGGACCCCTTCTCGGTAAATCAGCCAGCAAACTCACAACCGTTCTGATGAATTCACACATTTTTTTTGTTTTGCCCAAAACCAATGTTTTCCTCCTGGAAGCTGGAGTAACAAAAGATTTTTGACCTCATCATTAAATTCTCCACAAGGGTCTTCTGACACCTTAAATTATTATCCTGCCTTTCAGGACAAGTGTCATCCTAAGGCAAGTCATATCATGTATCCAGTGTTTAGAGTGTTGGACTAAGACCTGGGAGACCAGGGTTCAAATCCCCACTCAACCACGAAGAGCACTGGGTGACCTTGGGCCAGTCACTGTTTCTCAGTGTAACCTGTGAGGATAAAGCAGAGAGGGAGGAGAACCATGTACACCACCTTGTGCTCCTTGGAGGAAAGGTGAAACACACTGGCTCTCACTTGCATCTGATAAAGTGGACCGTAGTGCATTAAAACATATGCCATAAGCCAGTGGGGTGTAGTGGTTAGAGTGTTGGGCCTGGCCCTAGGGGACCGGGGTTGAAATCCCCACTCAACCATGATGCTCACTGGACCAGTTACTCAGCCTAACCTACCTCACTAGGGTGTTGTGAGGATAGGGAGGAGGAGAAGCATATGCACCACCTGGAGCTCCTGAGAGGAAAGATGGAATATAAATGCAATGAAAAGTAAATGATAAAATGAGTAATAAATGTGTTAGTCTTTAAAGGCCTCAAGACTCTTGGTTCTGTTTAAAAACCATAGCAGCCAGTACATAACAACCTCCTGATGGTTCCTGTCTAGCAGGAAAAGAGTGCAAATCTCTCCCACTTCTCACCTTTTACTTACACCTTCTGAATTGTTGAAAGCTGTCAGTGCTCTCTCTCTCTCTCTCTCTCTCTCCCTTTCTTTCTCTCCCTCCCCTTGTGTGTTAAGTCATGTGGCATGGCAGCTCAGTTTTGTATGAACTGCTCCTAACTACAAAAAAAATCCCCACACATAGGAATCTAACAGATCAGGATGCCTTTGCCCTGACAAGCTAGCTTTGTACGACAATGCCTTTTGTGCTTTCTAAGCATGTGTATGTTAAGTCATGCATAATTACAGCTCAGCTTTGTATGAACTGCTTCTAACTGCAAAAAAAAAATCCTGCACATAGGAATCTAGCAGATCAGGGAGCCTTTGCCCTGGCATGCTAGTGTGTGTTGAGAGGATGAACGCTCAGCCACCTTCCCTGAGAGCGCTGCAAGGTCCTTTCAAAGGTCTGAGCACCTTTTCAGAGATTAAGCACTGATTGTACCTTAACACTGAAGGCCACCCTGCTGCCATCTGCAGTCTCGCGGCAGGCAGAAATTCAGCGCCTGGATGCAGTCTGGAGGTGTCATATTACGCACAAGAGGAGGAGGAACTGCAGCTGAGAGAGACTTGTGGCCGATTTCTCCCTTTTGGCAGCTTTCCTAGGAGAGAGAGAGGCTGAAAGGGGTTAAATGCACAGAGATTTCCTTTCCAGACAGGCTCCTCAACTGGAACAGAGAAAGACGAGCGAGCTGCCTTTCCCCCGCCCGCCTATTCTCTCCTTTCAGGAGACCTGCGTTTCCAAACCGAAATTGCTTTGCACCTCTTTCTCCTTTTTTTTTTTTTTTGCAAAAAATCAATACATTGGAGAGCTGTGCATATTTCCAAGGACTAGAGCCATGGAAAGCCTACATGGATCAGGTGAGCGAAACCAAGGAGGGTTGCTCGCCCGGACGCAGGGAAAGGTGGGGAGTGGGATGATGTGCAAGACATCCTTGGCTGGAAAGATGAACAGGGAGACATCCCGTCCCCCAAGTCGCAGCTGTAGTAGGCTAGAGGGATGCCCGGACAGCTCATTCTAATCAGGCTTGGGGCCATCCCATCCTGCTCCGTGCAGATCAGAAGGCGAGCAATACAAGGAAATGGTACGAGGTTGGAGCACACTTTAAAATAATAATAGCAATAACAACAACAATAATAGAAAGAAAGGTCCTGAATGGCTTTTAGATTGGCTTCCCAAGGAAATGCCAGATAAGCAAAATCTCCCATACAAGCTGTGCTGGAGGAGGGCCATGTAGACCCAGTATCCTGTTTCTGACAGGACGGGCTTGTCGGTCTTGGTTGGGGGGGGCATGATTTTCCCTTCAGGCTTGAGTGAAGCCGGGTTCGAATCCGACAAGCCCATAAGAAGCGGGCTTTGTTTTTCATGGGGAAAGGCTGTAGCTGAGCGGTAGAGCATCTGCCGTGCATGCGGAAGATCCTCGGTTCAATGCCCCGCCTTTCTAGGTAGGAAAACCCCGGTTTGAAACCTCTGGAGAGCCGCAGCCAGTCAGTGTATGCAATGCTAAGCTAAGATGGACCAAAGGGCAGCTTCCTATGTTCCTTTCCTGCCATTTGCCGTCCGTTCCAGCGTATGGGATTCCCAGATGCCCTGCTTCGGGCTGTGAGGATTTTGCTTAGCTCTGATGGCTTCTAGCTCTTGATGGGCAGCTTTCGGAAGGATGTGACTTATCTCTCTTTGAAGCGAGCCGCGCCGCACCTTGCCAGAGCGAACCCCATAAAGTAATCCCCCTCGCCCAGCATCGAAGGTAGGCTGCTACCGGTACTCTGGTAATCGGCTAGCACCTCGCAAGAGCGATCAGCCGGTTTTCCAATCCCGCAGGTTGACTGGAAAGCAAAACAAATAAAATTAAAATGGTAGGGAAGAAGAGAGAAAAATGCTCCTGAGCATGATTAGAAAGGCCCAGGCTGAAGTTTGGAATAGGCTGTGTACACACCATACATTCAAAGCACATTTTCCACCCACCCCCTAAAGAATCCTGGGAACTGTAGTTTGCTCCTCTCAGAGCTACAATTCACAGCACCCTTCACAAACTACACTTTCCAAGATTCTTGGGGAAGGAGGGAGAGAGGTGTGTCTTAAATGTATGGTGTTTACAGCCTTCCAAAACTGATATTTCAGTAAAGCATCAATGACAAAAAAGAAGAGGCCTTATGCAGATTTAATTGAGTGAGACCCTGGAGGGGGGTGCCAGATGAATCCCCATAAGCATGTATTTATTTATTAAATTCATATCCCACATTTCCCTCTCATTTTATCCTCACAACAATCTTGATAGGTAGGCTAGGCTGATAACATCACCCAGTGAGCTTCACGGCTTGAGTGAGGAATGGAACCCTGGTCTCCCAAGTCTAACACTCTAACAACTACACGACACTGGTTTTAGGGCAGGAGGTGGTACTGAGGCTCCGTGTGCTGGCCCTGGCCCCTGTGGCTGATGTACATGCCAGTCATACACACCCACCCCACAACCATGTGTTGGGCCAGGTTGGTGGAGCGCATGGCCTGTGGGTACATCAGAAATTGTTATTTTAGTGTGGCAGCACCTTTGGAACTACCTGCCTATTCACATCAGGCTTCACTGTATTCCTAGGCACCTGCTTAAAACTTTTTTGTTTAGGCAAACATGTCCAGACACAGATGTTGATGTGCTGATGTCTTTTCACAGAGCAATCCAACTCAAGGGGAGCCTGCATAAGTGGTGCCCGCGCAAGAGAAGCCTGTAAAAAGTTCCTCCACATTCAGTTGCTGTTCAGGAGCCTCTAGGCTAGCTGAACGCCGGCTCAGTCGGGAGCTGCGTGCAGGGACCACAAAGTAAAAGCCTGTTCTCCCAAGTACCCCTTCTCCATTGACTTCTGTTGTATTAATTTTCTTAGACCAACCTTTTTCCCAGTGTAATTGGGACCTGCAGGAGCTCTCTGAACACAAGTGTGGCCTAAGGCCTCTATCCTTGGCCCCTCCTCTGACACGCCCCTGGAACACCCCTTTTTTGGGACGTATCCCAGATTATGCTGGCTTCATTTATGCCGGTCTCAGCTGAGCAGGCTGGGCCAACTGAACCCCGGTTGAGCTGAGCTGAGGGACTTACGCCGGTGTAGCCTGGCTGAGCTGGGACCCAGCTGGCTCAGCTGGAGATCTGCTACATCCAACTCCCCTCAGCCTGGTGTAAATGCGAGTTGGATTCCGCCCTTAGTCGGTTGTGATTTTAATTGTTTTAAAAAATTTTTTAATTATTTGCTTTTAACTGCTTTATTAATATCAACTTTTTGTAAACTGCTTAGAAACAGTTTTGTCAAAATCCTGCAGTATATAAACTTTGTTAAGTAAAATAAAAATAAAGGATCAGTGGCAGGGCTAACTCTCACAGCCCCACACTGCCCTCAAGTGTGCTTTTCACGCACAGGAGAGCTTGTCTGAACTCCCCTCATGGGCTTATGCCAAAAGAGACTGCATGGTCCAGAGCAGGGCTAGGGACCTTGTGGCCCTCTGGGTGTTGCGGCTCCCATCATCCTTGACCGTTTGCCATTCTGGCTGGGCTGATGGGAGTTGGAGCCCAGCAAAATGGGGGGTGGGGGTGAAGTTATCCTGGTATAGAGGTAATTAGAAAAAGAAAAGGGGTGATTGGGGTTGAGAGGAAAGGATTACTCTTTTCCTCCTCAGCTGTGGTTCCCCCACCCCACATGCTGAACATTCCCCCCTTCCGCTGCCCTGCCACAATTAGAGTTGAAAGAAGCCTTTGGTTTTAATTGTGTGTGTGAGAGAGAGAGGCCTGAAGGCTGCAGATTGGAACAGAATGTTAAGTATATCAGTGGGTGCTGCTGTATAAGGGCAAGTGGGGCACTGCCCCACCACCCTCAGTCTGCCCTCAGCCAGCCCCTGCTTGCCTGACTTCTTACTTTTAACCAGTCTAGGTGGTGGTCTGGCTGCCAGCTTCCTCTTCCTCCTTAGACTCAATTTTTCCTTGTAGAACTCGGCAGGGAGGAGGAGGATGGGGAGGGGGGGAAACTAGAATTCGTCGTCTCCGCCTGTCATTGGCTCTGGCTTCACCTACTGCTGGCCTCTTCGCTTTCTGCCTCACCAGTCCCAATGGGCACCAGCCGCCATTTTAGGTATTTCCTCCTCACTTGCACTGTCTAGGAAAATCGGCACCCCTCCTCAGACTAAGCTGGGAAGCAAAACCACTTCCCCCCCCCCAAGCCTAACTGGTAACAGGGTGGGGGACAGTGAACATGTGGTTGCTCTGCGTGATTGTATGTGTGGTTTCAGTGTGCACATAGTTGTGGTATGTGCATGCAGTGGTGTGTGTGCATGTGCATGGTTGCGATGTATGCATGGTTGTGGTGTGTGTGTGTGTGTGTATAGTGCCATAATAGTTTCTTCAGTTTGCAAATATTCCCAAAGGGCTCAAAGAGATTGGATGGTCCCTGAGTCAGCACATCAGATTAGGACTTGCAAGAGCTTACTTGAAGTCCCCACTCAGCCTAACCAGTTCATACTGTTATCAGTGGAGGCTGGTCCATTAGGCCCAGGCCATAGCCGGCCTAAAAGTTCAGAGGGACACCAAAAAAAGTAGGGGGAGGGAAGAAGAAAATATGTGATGAATTTAATTATTTGTTTTTTGGAAAAAAAGTAGGGGGGAGAACAATTTTAGGGGGCCATGGCCCCGCTATCCCCCCTCTTCTGGCCTCCCACCACTTGCCTGCATTACTTAAATCATCCCAGGTTGTGGCTTCCTCCTCCTCCTTAGTGTTGCCTTCGTAGAATTCAGCAGGGAGGAGGATAGAGCCAAAATGAGAAAGAGTTGGCTCTGACCGTCACTGGCACCGGCTCCACTTACTGCAGGGTTTATGCTAAGCTTTTCTTCCTATTGCACAAGCAGCCAGCACACTGCCCACCACCAAACTAGTATATTTGTCCCATAATATACTATTGGACTGCCATCAAGTCGATCTCGTCTTATGGCGACCCTATGAATAGGGTTTTCATGGTAAGCAGTATTCAGAGCCTCTGAGGCTGAGAGGCAGTGACTGGCCCAAGGTCACCCAGTGAGCTTCATGGCTATGTGGGGATTTGAACCCTGGTCTCCCAGGTCGTAGTCCAACACTCTAACCACTACACCACACTGGCTCTCATAGCAGGCCTTTTTTCTGACAGTACCCACCAATACAGAGTACCTGCACCTCTTTTTTTGCTGCCTATGCCAGCTTCTTTGTGCTGGCACTCCCAGTACTTTTATCAATTATAAGTACTGGCACCTCATTTTTTACCGAAAAAGCACTGACTAGTAGCATAAGGTTATGAAGATTTGAAAAGAACCAGTATTTATCTTCATTTTCTATTTCTTTTTCTCATCTATTTCTTTTTTAGAAACTACCTAGCTCCTTATTAAATCCCATATGATCAACTGGACAAAAAGTTATTTCACACTGTACAATTTTTTTGACACTGCACAAAATGTGTTTAGCTGCATATTAGAATAAACCCTGACTTACTGTTGGGCTGTACACTGAGCCCCCTTGCTGGAAGAACAGGGTAAAAATGCAAGAACACTGCAATAATGCGTGTTGGGATGAAGAATCTGCATAAATGCTGGCTTATCTGATTTCCAAGGAAGGTAGCCACCCCCTCTAGGTTCCATAAGAAGTCAGTAGTTTAAGATACGTTGATTCCCACATCAGAGAGGGAGTCAGTTTTCACTGTGCTTTCATTTCAAAGGGATTAGTTAAGTGTTTCAAATGAAATGCTGAGGGTCAGACTAGGCAGGTTGCTAGCTGTATCTTTAGCAATCAACCCCGGTTTGTTTTGCTTTTTAAAATTAATTAACAGCAGTGGGGACGGATTTTCATTTGTACTATAACACACAGGGAGCCAGTGTGGTGTAGTGGTTAGAGTGCTGGACTACAACCTGGGAGACCAGGGTTCAAATCCCCACACAGCCATGAAGCTCACTGGGTGACCTTGGGCCAGTCACTGCCTCTCAGCCTCAGAGGAAGGCAATGGTAAACCACTTCTGAATACCGCTTACCGTGAAAACCCTATTCATAGGGTCACCATAAGTCGAGATCAACTTGAAGGTAGTCCTTAAAAACAACAACAACACAGGGAAGGAAGGTTTAATTCATTCCTCCTCTGCTGAAGTCCCGATGAAAATCCTCCTCTCCTGGGAGCTGTTATTAGTCCCCGTAGGAGAGCTCCCACTGATTCCAACAGGATCTTCCTTCCCAGGACTAGTAGCAGCTATTGGGAGACGGGGAATTTTCACCAGGATCATAACAGCTGATGAAAGAGTTAAGCTGTCCTTCCCTGCACATTGCTGTGGAAAGTGTGGGATAACACTTGCCTAACAAAATGTCATCTAACTTCCCCACAAACATATCTGGATGAATACTCAATGAGCAGGTCATAAGGAAACAAGTTTATTGTAAACCGCCCAGAGAGCTTCGGCTATGGGGCGGTATATAAATACAACAAATAAATAACACAAATAAATAAAGAAGGACGTGGCAAGTAAGAGATGCTACGATAGAAATAACGCATGGTATGGAGAAAATAGCTGTACAGTTTTCAGCGAATGCTGAATACGCACATTTTTACCGTGGCCTTTGGTACTTGAGATGTGTGTTTTCCGGACCCGCCCTGTTCCTGTGAATGGAATGTGTTTTAACTGTTTTTAATACTGTACTTTACATTTCTGTAACCTGCCCTGGGACCTATTGGTGAAGGGTGGGCAATAATAACAATAGACATTTTTCTCAAACGCACATAATATTGGAACCAGGGGTCATCCGAGGAAGCTGAATGGTGGGAGCCTTGAGATGGACAAAAGGGAGGGCTTCTTCACCCTGTGCGTAATTAAGCTATGCCACAAGATGATGTGATGGCCACCAACTTGGGCAACTTTGAAAGGGAATTAGACAAATTCATGGAGGATAAGGCTATCAATGGGTACTAGCCACAATGGCTGTGTTCTACCTCCACTATCAGAAGCACCATTCCTCTGAATACCAGTTATTGGAAATCAGAACAGGGGAGAGCACTGTTGCGCTTAGGTCCTGCTTACAGACTTTCCATTGGGGCATCTGGTTGGCTACTGTGAGATTGTACTGGACTAGAGGACCTTTGGCCTGATCCAGTAAGGCTGTTCTCATTTTATAGAGGCAGCATGCCTCTGATTACCAGTCACTGGCGAACTACAGTTGCTGTTGTCCTCATGTGCTGCTTGTGGGCCACTTTAGGAAAGAAAGGGGAAAGGGGTTGGCTCAGTGGTGGAGCATCTGCCTTGTATGTGGAAGGTCCCAGGTTCAATCTCCAGCATCTCCAGGTAGGGCTGAGAGGAACTCGCTGCCTGAAACCCTGGAGAGCCCTGGCCGCTCAGTGTGGGCAATACTGAATTAGATGGATCAGTGGTCTGACTTGGTATAAGGCAGCTTCCTATGTTCCTAGAATGCTGGACTAGATGGGCCTTTGGTCTGAACTAGACTAGACTAGATGGGCCTTTGGTCTGAACCAGCAGAGCTGCTCTTCTTAAATTCATGCATAACTCTGTACTTTTCAATGCATATTTTGTTTGCAGCACAAGAAATGAAAGTGGAGGATCATGACTCTGCAAAACCTGGGGAGAAATCGGAGGTAGGCATGCCAGGCCCTCATGTTATCCAGAACAAACTAGGCCCTCATGCTATCCGGACTAGAACGACCCGAGAGCTCCAGGCAGGGATGACTCCGGGACCGATGTGGGAAGCCCCATCACAGGAATTCTTGAAAACGCAGCAGTACTCATGTTTCAGGATGAGAAACCCGCTGATGGAGCCCTCCCTATGGAATCACACCACAGCTTTTCACCCCTTTTTCAAGGGGATAGCCGACGCCAGGCAGTGGCCCAGAAGAGAATGGGTTCCAGGTCTCAAAGGAGGCATCCTCGAGGCCTCCAGAAGCCTGGATGCTTCTAAGAAAGTGAAGGAAGAGATCCCAGATGACAAAGATGCCATCGGCTTGGAGACACGATGCCAGCGCTTCAGACAGTTCTGCTACCGGGAAGCGGAGGGCCCCCGAGAAAATGGCAGGCAGCTCCTGGAGGTTTGTTTCCAATGGCTGAGGCCCGAGAAACACACCAAGGAGCAGATCCTGGAGCTGGTGATCCTGGAGCAGTTCTTGGCAATCCTGCCTAAAGAGATGCAGGGGTGGGTGCGGGGACACAGCCCAGAAAACATGTCCCGGGCGGTGGCCCTGGCTGAAGGCTTTCCTCTCCTCTTTGAAGAGCCCAAGAGATGGGAACAAAAGGTGAGGGGTTTTGTTTTGAATCCTAGGCCACTTCCACACTGTTGCTCTTTTGCTGGTGTGATTCAACCACATACTGGCAATTTTAGGTTGTGTGATTATTGCTGATTGGGAGGCCTTGCGCAACAAACCCGCTTCACCCCCAAATACCAGACTTTTTTGTGATAAGGAAAGTAATGGGGAAACCCACTGGAAAGGGCTGGAATAATGCTTGCTTTGATACAGCATCATCTTAGCTCCCTGCAAACAAATTGAAATGAACTTGCATTAAATAGCCAAGGTCATCTGGAAGGTCATCTGGAAGTGCCCCTAATAATTTCAAGAAGCCTGGAGAGGTCACTGTTTCAGCACATATCTGGAAACCATCTAGCAATCAGGTTATATCTGCTCTGACTGAACACTAAAGACCGTCAATTCTCTTCCCCTCCATTTCAATTTTTTGAAAATAAAAAAGTCACCCCATTAGTGCAAGGATTTCCACCTGTGCAATGGGACTTCCTGTCCGTGGCTTCCATGCCCCTTCTAAATCTGCTCCAGAGGGTTGGAGGAACCCCAAGAACAGATCTGAGGGGGGCACACAGGGAGGGGAAAGAGAGAAGAAGTCCCATTGCACAGGTGTAAATCCTTGTGCTAACTTGATGACTTTGTTGGATAAAGCCCATTGCCTAGAATTTTAAAGAAGTGGGGAGGGGGAAAATAACATTAGAGTTTGGATAGAACATCTGCAGAATTACATTACAAAAGGTCTGCAAAACTAAGTACAAACTTACATTCAGTTTCAAAAGGAATTAACAAAAGTAGAGACAAGGGGGAGAAAAAAAATACAAGCATCTATATCAGTGTTTCTCAACTGGTGGGTTGGCTCCCTGGGGGTCATATTAAGATCTTGGGGTCATGAGTGTTTCCAAAAAATATGTATAATGTAAGTACAATGAATAATAATAATAAAAAAATAAGTACTTTGATTCGTTTTTTATCATTACGCCCAAAATGTTATTTATAATTAAAAGTCATGATATTTCAATCCTTTTGAAAATTAAAACAAAATAATTGGGGGAGCCAGGTGTGATGGGTGTGTGTTCAATTGTCATGTTAGCTAAAAGGGTAAAAAAAAGGTTAAGAACTAGTAGACACCGTCAAAACATTAGGAAAGGACTGGTTGTTACTGTATTGTTATTGAAAGATGTTGCTGTTGCTTTTTTAACAATGTTAATAGTTTATTTAATTTTTTGTAAACTGTATTGTTCTTTTCTGATGTGTATTTTGTATTTGTGTTTAACTTTTGTGAGCCGCCTTGAGGGCCTTTTTGGCCAAAAGGCGGCATAGAAAAAACCATAATGTAACATAACATAATAAGAAACTCTATATCATAACCTATCAACAACAGATTAAATAATAGTTTAAGCATTCTCATCAAAACTGATTTTTAAAACAGTGTTAAAACTGCAGTGTATATTAACAAACCAGTGTATATTAACAAACCCTCCCTGGGCTCCTACTGGGAGGAAGGGCGGGCTATAAATCACATAAGAAATAGATAGATAAACCCTAAATCTTTGCTATATTCAATAAATGGCTGCCAATTTGTTGCCAATTTATGCCCCCCCTTTTTTTAATCTGATGTATAAATTCTTGCTGCTGACACCATGTAGGATGCCAGTTCCTTGTTTCCGAGGATAGTAAATTCACCCAGTTCCTACCAAACAGAAGCTGGATGGTCATCTATCAGGAATGCTGTAGTAGCCGCAGATTTAGTGCATCTGCTGTGGTGTGTGTGCTAGACTACATAACCTTTGAGATCCCTCTGAACTTTAGATATCATTACATCTGTAGCATTAACTGTTGTTTTTTCAGACCTTCAGAAGGCCCTAACTTCATCTGAACGCTTTTCTTTCAGCCGCCAGGATTGCTGAAGGAGGCCTTTGCTGACTTCCCATTGTTGGAGCAGAATCCATCAGAGTCCCAACAAACCCTTCATGTGGAGGCTAAGCAAGAAGACAACAGAACAGCCTGCTTGCTGGGTGAGCCTGACGTCTTGGATGGTAGACAGTACTTGAGGTTCTGCAGAACCTTTTCATCTCTTTGCTTCCTGTAACTCAGATCAACATCTGAGCCGTTGTTCTGTGACCCGGGTCATCTGATTTGCAGCAGATGTTCACACAGGGTCAGGGCACAAGCATCAGGGTAGGTGGAAGGAGGAAAGAGTACACTTTCCAGGGACCTGTAGATTCAGTGGGGGGCAGCCCATGCTACAACCTGTTATCTTGAGGGGAAAAATTGAAGCTAAACCGTAGGGCTGGATTGATGCAACATGCTCTATATGAGAGCTGCCCTTGGGCCTGGTTCGGAAGTTTCTGCTGGTGCAGAATGCAGCAACGAGACTGTTGATAGGGGCACATGGCCAACAACATGTGACACCATGTTAAAACATCTGTAGTGGCTGCCTACATGCTACTGAGACAAGTTCAAGGTCCTTGTATTAATTTACATAGCCCTGAATAACTTAGGTCCAGGATATCTTAGGGACCACCTGAACTCTTGTATCCAGCTCAATCACTGAAATCATAGAATCATAGAATAGTAGAATTGGAAGGGGCCTATAAGGCCATCTAGTCCAACCCCTGCTCAGTGCAGGAATCCAAATTAAAGCATACCCAGCCAGTGCTGTAACTAGGCAGGTGCAACAGGTGCACAGGCACAGGGCCCAGGACGAAGGGGGCCCTGAAATGGAATTGACAAAAAAAATGGTCAAATATAAAAATATTTTCAAATTTTAAATTTTGCTGCCGTGCTCTGCTGTGCGGTTCAGATGTCGGTGAACCGAGTGCGTCAAGTGGGCCCAGGCAGCCCATCGCGTTATTTAGTGGTTTAGCGATTGGTCATTGCGTCGCTCAGTCCCTGGACGCCCTTGACTCACTCTGCTCACCAACATCTGAATGACTGAATCGCAGGACTGATCGACGCGTCACGCGCACGACGGGAGCGAATGTTTATGTTTATGTCGTGGTTTATGCCGCTTTTTACCCAACGACCACAGCTGAAAATATGTTGATGCTGTTTGTTAACTAGTCTGACTTTGACTTGTGATTCGATAACGAACAAATTACTTTGTTTTTGCGTTTATGTGTTATTGTGAAAACAGGTAGGTAAGCTTTACAATGATCCACATTCTTGGCCTGCTGTTACAAATAAATTAATATATTCCCTTGTCAAACATGGTCCAGATCAAGGCGACGACATGAACTTTAATACCTTGGTATCAGACAATTCAGGGCGAAAATTTACAAAGGACTGGTTTTATGTTAAACAAATTAATGGAGAAACAGTTAAAAGAAAATGGATGTTATATTCTATTAATCAAAACACAATATTTTGTTTTCCTTGTAAGCTTTTTGGACACAAATCGCATAATCTTTCAGACCCACAAAAAGGATTCCATGATTGGAGGCATCTTCATGTCGTTATTCCCCAACACGAAAATTCCTCTGAGCACTGAAACAATTATGTGAAATGGAAAGTGATGGAAAAAGATAGAAGATCAGGAATGATTATTTAGCTAATTCAATTAACAAGGAAAAAATGATATGGCGTGAAATATTGAAAATAATAGTAGATGCTATTCTATTCTGTGCCAAAAATAATATTGCTCTTAGAGGTTCAAATGAAATAATTGGAGATCCAAATTGCGGAATTTTTTAAAATTTAATTGAATTTGCTAGCCATTATAATACTACTTTAAAAGAACGTATTGAAAAACATAAAAAAGGTTCCGTTTCATATTTTTCACCCATTATTCAAAATGAAATAATAAAATTGTTTGGCGATGAAATCATATGCAGAATTAAGAAAGCAAAGTACTACACAATTTTATTCGACTGCACTCTCGATGTCTCAAGGAAAGAACAAATGAGTCAAATGATAAGATACGTCCATGTTGACTCTAATGGTAAGGTGATGATCGAAGAAAGCTTCATCGACTTCATTCAATCACATGAAAAAACAGGAGAAGGTTTAACGACTGAAATTTTAAATAAACTAGAAGCTGATAAATTGGATATTCATGATGCCAGAGGACGATATGACAACGGTGCCAATATGGCTGGCAAATACAAGGGAGTAAGCACGTATTTTGGAAATTAATAATTTGGCTCTATTTGTACCTTGCGCAGCTCATAATCTAAATTTAGCTGGTGTCCACGCTGCATCTACAATGCCAGAAATGATAACTTTTTTTGGTACTGTGCAGAGATTATTTAATTTTTTCTCGTCCTCAACAACACGATGGGAAATTTTAATGAAGTCTTTAAAATTGTTACTTAGAAGTTTTTCTGATACAAGGTGGTCATCAAAGGCCAATGCAATAAAGTCACTATGTTTACAATTATCCGAAGCAAAGAAAGGATTGGAAACTATTGCAAATGATTGATCAAATCCGGAAGCTGTATCAAATGCAAAACGTTTGCTGTTACAAATTAATTATAGATTTATCTGTACTCTTTCTGTGTGGAATAAAATTCTACAGTGCATTGAACGAACAAATAAAGCATTACAACGAAAAGATGTATCGATAGACCATGCAACAAAATTAATTGATGGACTATGTGGAAATTTACAAGGACTATGAGAAACAGGTTTCGAACAAAATTTCCTGGAAGCAAAAAATTTGGCTGAAACAATGGATATAGAGATTGGATTTCCTAATAAACGGAAGTGAAGAGTTAAGAAAATGGAAATAGATGAAGCACCAGATGAAGGAAGTAGCATGACACCCGAATAATTATTTAAAATGCATATTTACAGCGTTTTTGACACTCTATTGCCTCAAATAAATTGGCGTTATGAGCAACTGAGAACTATCTGTGACTATTTTTGCTTTCTCTATGGCTCGTCTTTAGAATCGATGAGCATTGCTGATTTACAAAAATTGGCTGCAGATCTCGCTATTAAGTATAGCAAAGATTTAAATATGTACAAGCTCACATGTGAAATTCAAAGCTTTAAGTTTGAAGCCTCGACACTGATACAAAACGTTAAAACTGCAACTTCGCTTGATATTCTACAGGCTCTTCATGACTTTGGATTAATTGAGTCATATCCGAATATCAATGCTGCTCTCCGAATATTTCTCACTCTTCCCGTTTCTACTGCGTCGTGTGAGAGAAGTTTTAGCAAGTTAAAATTAATTAAGAATGATTTAAGATTGACTATCGGACAAGAACGATTATCCAATCTTTCCATAATTTTGATTGAATATAATATCGTTAAAGATATTAATTATGATGATGTAATCAATGAATTTGCTGAAATGAAAGCCAGAAAAGTGCAATAAAATAATTATTTTCATTTATAAATACATGTGAATGATCTTGTATATTTCTTGTGTACACAAAAATTATTTATAAACAACTGTTATATCGTATTTGTTTTATTATTATTGCCCCCCCCCAAAAAAAATTAAGAGGCCCAAAAATAAAACCTTGCACAGGGCACATGAAAAGCTAGTTACGGCACTGTACCCAGCTGTCCAGCTGGCTCCTGAATCCTCTGAGGAGCGTCATTGGTAGTCCCCCAATTGGTGAGGCTCATTTGACAGCAACAAGAAATCAAGCCTTTAGTATCATCAGCCCAGTCCTTTGGAATGCTCTGCCAATAGATTCAGCAGGCATCTTCTGTTTTGACTTTGAAACGTGCTGAAAGCTTTTCTGTGCCACCAAGCTCATGCAGGCAATTCAGAAATTATCTTTCTGTAATAGTTTGTCAATGATTTCTGATTTTAAATTTTTTACATGGTTTTTATTGTATGTATGCATGATTGTTGTAAGCAACTTTTGTTTTTATGAATAGCAGTATACAAATATTTTTATAAATAAATAAATAAATTGTAGACCAGGGCTGGGAACTGGCTCTAGCTGGTGGACCAGATGGTTATATCCCTCACAGCCCTTTGGCCAGGTTTGACAGATGAGCAAGACTGCCTACCTGTCAATCACTTGACATAACATCAGTGACATCACACTAATTTTGAGTGACCCGCTTTTGCCTGTGGGGTTTGAAATCAAACCGTGCGGGCAAAGACACAGCAGTTTGCAAGCCGATGGGTGTGGCTTGGCCTAAATGACTTCAGGGACCAACGGGGAGGACTGGTAATTAGGCCTGTGGGCTGGAGGTTTCCCTAAGGATGATGGATGACATTTCTTTTTACAGATGATGCCTCCTACTGGAAAGAACAGGCAGGGTCCACTAAAGCCTTTTGCCTCCCCTCAACATCCATCTCACCAGACCAACCCTGCCTGCAGTTGGTGATGGTTGGGTCCTCTTGTTCTCTCTCAAGTATTTGCTTTTTCTTTGTCTTGTGCATTTTCTATCTTGTGTTTTCTGAGCTGGTGTTTTTTTATTGTGCTTCCTCCTCTCACCCTTTGGTGTTACTACAGCTTTTGGGTGTAATTCTTCTACCTCAGTACATTACTTCTTTGTTTGCCCTGTGTGTCTCATGACTTTTTTATTCCCTTTCCCTGGTTTCCCCTTGTGGCCCAGGGGGAGTGTCTGGTTGTCGCAAGAAGTCTTTTGCCTTCATTGGAGTTCCCTGAAGAGAGCTCTTATTTCATTTCATGGAGGGCATAGAGCTTGGCGGGTCCCACAAAGAACCTACATTTATTACATTTATTTATTACATTTATACCCCGCTTTTCTTTCACCATGGAACCTAAGGCAGCATACATGTGGTTCCCAGGCAGTCTCCCATCCAGACACTGACCAGACCCAGACCTCCTTAGGTTCAGGAAGGTGGTGGCCTCATGTGCCTTCAGACCATAGCCTGGGACCATAGTCTACCCCAACTGCTCTGTTAATCAAGCGTTTAGCACACCACATCCCTGTCAGATTGCTTGATTTCAGTTTCTGAAGGGCACAGAGCTTGGCGGGTCCCGCAAAGAACCTACCGAAGCAGGAGTGCCAATTCTATTTGATCATCATGTTACCCTACCAGCTCTGTTTATCAACCATTTGAACATAACAGATCCCTGTGGGATCACTAGATTGCTTGATTGTATCATCAGTCAGTGAGGCTTTACATTTCAGCATTTCTAGCCCTTTCAATGGACTTGAGAATTGCTGGGGTGGGTGGGTGAACAGCACACAGACAGTGTTTGTGCCTGGCTTTGCAGGAAGAGCCTTTAAGTCTTTGCCTGTTGCTTCTGCCACCTCTGGCCGCTATGGTCATCCATGAGGGGCCTGGTCAGACTCGAACGCCTCCTTCTCTGACAGTACCCAACGCTTTGAGGCAGGAGCTTTTGCAAATGGGATAATGCTGCTTCCTATGTCAGTCATGGGGTTTTCTCAAATGTTTCTCTCATGAGTATGCCCATGCTTTTTAAGGACTCCCTCCCTCATACAAAACACAGGAGGGGGGGGATCCTCTTCACAAGAAGCCTATAAAGGATATAGTATGGAGGGGCAAATGTAAGGCACCATTCCAGGAGGTATAAGAGAAAGAGGTCCCACAGATGTCCCTCAGGTAGCAATTCTGTGGGTCTCCTTCCTCCCCCTATTCCAGGAGTTCTCCTGTCATTGTGAGAGTTGGCGAAGAAACATGCGCAGAGGGCACTGATCATGCTGTTGCCTTCAACAGTTCCCTGAAGGTAAGAGGGGGCACTGCCTGATTCTTATCATTCACCCTCTGAACCTGCAAGGGAGGATGGTGAACTTTCTGAGGGAGAACTGATGTTGGTTCAGTCATTACAGGCAAAAGCATGGAGAGCCTTACAGCTTACTGATCCTGAAGGTCCAGCTCAGGATACTTCCTCTCATTCATCAGCTATGAGTGCATAGAAGGTTTTCGCCTCCCCTTCTGGTAAACCTGTCACTGTTTCTTTTCCTCGGGCTTTTGGTGCCATCTGGAAAACTGAATGGGCTAACCCTTGTTGTTGTTATGTGCCTTCAAGTCGATTACGACGTATGGCGACCCTATGAATCAGTGACCTCCAAGAGCATCCGTCATGAACCACCCTGCTCAGATCTTGTAAGTTCAGGTCTGTGGCTTCCTTTATGGAATCAATCCATCTCTTATTTGGCCTTCCTCTTTTTCTACTCCCTTCTGTTTTTCCCAGCATTATGGTCTTTTCTAATGAATCATGTCTTCTCATGATGTGTCCAAAGTATGATAACCTCAGTTTCATCATTTTAGCTTCTAGTGATTGTTCTGGTTTAATTTGTTCTAACACCCAAGTATTTGCCTTTTTCGCAGTCCATGGTATGCGCAAAGCTCTCCTCCAGTACCACATTTCCAATGAGTTGATCTTTCTCTTATCTGCCTTTTTCACTGTCCAACTTTCACATCTATACATAGAGATCGGGAATACCATGGTCTGAATGATCCTGACTTTGGTGTTGAGTGATACATCTTTGCATTTGAGGACCTTTTCTAGTTCTCTCACAGCTGCCCTCCTCAGTCCTAGCCTTCTTCTGATTTCTTGACTATTGTCTACATTTTGGTTAATGACTGTGCCGAGGTATTGATAATCCTTGACAAGTTCAATGTCCTCATTGTCAACTGTAAAGTTACATAAATCTTCTGTTATTATTTTAGTCTTCTTGATGTACAGCTGTACTCCTGCTTTTGTGCTTTCCTCTTTAACTTTCATCAGCATTTGTTTTAAATCACTACTGGTTTCTGCTCGTAGTATGGTATCATCTGCATATCTTAAATTATTGATATTTCTCCCTCCAATTTTCACACCTCCTTCATCTTGGTCCAATCCCGCTTTCCGTATGATATGTTCTGTGTACAGATTTAACAAATAGGGTGATAAAATACAACCCTGTATCACACCTTTTCCGATGGGGAACCAATTGGTTTCTCCATATTCTGTCCTTACAGTAGCCTCTTGTCCAGAGTCTAGGTTGCGCATCAGGACAATCAGATGCTGTGGCACCCCCATTTCTTTTAAAGCATTCCATAGTTTTTCATGATCTACACAGTCAAAGGCTTTGCTGTAGTCTATAAAGCACAGGGTGATTTTCTTCTGAAATTCCTTGCTCTGTTCCATTATCCAATGTATGTTTGCAATATGATCTCTGGTGCGTCTTCCCTTTCTAAATCCAGCTTGGACGTCTGGCATTTCTTTCTCCATATATGGTAAGAGCCTTTGTTGTAGAATATTGAGCATTACTTTATTTGCATGGGATATTAAGGCAATAGTTCAGTAATTACTGCATTCTCTGGGATCTCCTGGGATCCCCATGTGGAACGTCTAAAAACATGTTTCAACAGATGGGCACTTTTAACATCCAAAGCCAAAGACTTCAGGTCCAAGCAAATGACCTGAAATCCTAGGCTGCCATCCTCAGGGTGACTACCTGGATGAGAACACCCCAACTGAATAGCCTAGCATCTGTGGTCAGGATTAGTTTCTGTAGCTCCTCTCACTAACACTCTTCATTATTTGGAGAAAAAGCATGTACTGTCATAGCTCTCTATGACAGGTCTGAAATGGACACCTGAATTCTCACCTTTGCTGGAATGGGATCTTGGAATGGAAGCAGAAGCTGCTGGAAAAAAATGGGAGAAACCACAATAATCAGACCAGTTTATAGCCCGACACCATCAGGCTGATGTCACCTGATCACATCCTACGATCAGATGGGAAAGAACATGCCTAAAGGACATCAATCAAGTTAGCTAACTATACTCCAGAATGGTTTGACATTAGCCAAAACTCTGATAAAAGGAGCTTTTCCAGCTAAATGAAGAGTCTCAAACTTATGTGTGCAGAATCTTGCCATGCCATGGGAACCTGTGCAATGCCAGCCATCTCCATAATTAAACTATTGTTTAAAGGAACATAATGGACTACTAGCAGGCTTGAGGCTGCTTTTCCGCTTAATTAAATGAGACAGAAAGAAGCATCTTCTCCTTGATTCTATTAAAAACATCTTCGGAAAGGAATTATCTGTCAAAGAAAGGAATAAAGAAAATTTATTTTTTATTTAAAGCATACACTTCATTTAATACAGAACTGCCAAGATTTAAGAAGAAACAGAATAGCATCTGAGGTTGTACGCACCATCATGTGCAAGCCATAGCCAAGATACACACATGGCACAGAAAACTGAGCTTCAGCCAATATCTAGAAAGCCTGATAAAAGAGAGGCAACTATGCCTTTTCAATGGCTAAGGACAGAGCCTTGTGAAGCTAGAAAAAAGGACAAGCCTCTTTTTCAGTTTCATCTACCAGTGTTAACCATCATCCTCTAGGGCAGTGATTCTCAAATGGTGCGCTGGGGCACACTGGTGCGCCGCAAGAGGTGGCTAGGTGTGCCACGAATATTATGAAAGTATATTATTATTAAGTTATTTTTATTCATAGTTTAAAATATATTAATATATTTTTAATTTTGTACATGAAGTACGCCAGAAAATTTGTATGTTTTATAGTGCGCCGTGAACCAAAAAAGTTTGAGAACCACTGCTCATGGGCAAGTACTCAAACTTCTCATGGACTTGTGAGGTAATTATCTTAATTAATTTATTTTGAAGTGGATCTATTGAGAAGAGCCAACTGCTCTTGTTAATGCTTGCACATATATGTACTGCAGGGCCTTCTCTGGTAGGGTTGGGATCAGAGCTTGGAAAAGTTACTTTTTTGAACTACAACTCCTATCAGCCCAATCCAGTGGCCATGCTGGCTGGGGCTGATGGGAGTTGTAGTTCAAAAAAGTAACTTTTCCAAACTCTGGTTGGGATAACCTTTTGTATCCTCAAGAACAGATTCCGGAGGGATTTCCATTTATTTTTTTGCAGACTGTCGCCCTCTAGAGGAGCCAACAGGCTCTTTTGCTGTTGCCCCGGAAATGCTCCCTGGGCCCTACTCTTCAGGCCTTGGGAAGAGAGAAAATGGAAATGGACTGCCTTCAAGTCGATCCCAACCAGGGTTCCCAGGTTCAGGGCCTGAGACTGATCCTGTATCTTTAGGAGAAGAGAAAATCAGCCAAGTGCAGGTGTTCTTGTAACCCTGTAATGGGAAAAACCACAAGGTGGAATTCTCCCTCCCTCCTGCACAACTTTTAAAGATACAAAAGACGTCTTGGAGGCTGGGCCTGGCAACCAAGAGGTCTTTTGTATCTTTAAAAGTTGTGCAGGGGTAAGGGAGAATTCCACCTTGTGGTTTTTCCCATTACGGTGTTGCAAGAACACCTGCATTTGGCTGACTTTCTTTTCTCCTAAAGATACAGGATCAGTCTCAGGGATTGAACCTGGCAACCCTAATCCCGATTTATGGCTACCCTATGAATATTGTTTTCATGGTAAGCGGTGTTCAGAGGGGGTTTACCATTGCCTCCCTCTGAGGCTAGTCCTTCCCAGCTGGTGAGGGCCTGCTCAGCTTGCCACAGCTGCACAAGCCAGCCCCTTCCTTGTCCGCAACTGCCAACTGGGGGGCAACTGGGCTCCTTGAGACTATGCAGCTTGCCCACGGCTGCAACCAGCTCCCTAAAGGGAAACAATTTGATATCAATATTCAGGGAAAAGGAGGAAGGGAACTCCTCAACTAGGGCCTACTCCATGTCTCTGCCCAGCTAACTCGCATCCTTTTCTGTTCTGAGGAGAAAAATTCTAACCTCTCCACAGAAACAAACATGGAAACGCATTAAGATTCCTCACCACACATGTCACCCCTTATGTTTCTGAGGGAGGAGGGAACAGGCACAGCTATCCTAAAGGTTGACAAAGTTTGAGGGAATCACTCTGTGTAATCCCTCCACACAGAGGGAACATGCTGAACCTTCAGATGACCACAATCCGACATGATGTCACCCTTCTGCAGTGAGTACACTACATGTATCCACAGCCCCATGCCGTGACCTAAAACCCTGGTGTATCAAGGCTGGAACACAAGGAAGAGGGGATACATTGCCACCGATAGTGGGTTCTAACTTTATGCATCACCAACCTGAGTGATTCACACAATCTCCCAAAATCTTGATGAGTACAGCTGACAAACTCTGGGTAAAAGGGCCCCACCATCAGCCGTCAAGGCAGTAACAAAGGAAAACTAGACCAGTTCACAACTTCATGGAAACAGCCCACTCAACCTTCCAAACAGTATTGAAGGTTGTGGGTAAAACAAACACAGCGGGCAGTTGCGCAGGAGCACAAGGGAACATTTTTATTAGTTCTTGGAACCTCTAGGTAGGGATTGTAATGAGGGCTCAGGCACCCCAGGCTGTTCCTTAATTTACTGCAAAATCCACCTGGCCACAGCCAAGGAGGCAGGGAAAAATTTCAGGTGTATATCCTAATTCCTCACTGAAAACTCAAGCAGCCTCAGACTTTTTACTGGCTGGTTCCACATAAACTGGAGGAAAAAAACTGCTGGAGGAGCTAAAGGAGGAGATCCCTCAGAATGGCCGCTTGAAGGAGAATTGTGAGATCTCCTAATGTGACTTTTAGATCCAAGTACTCTTGCCCTTCTGTCTCCTGCGCGTAGGAGAGCTTCCCCTATCCAACTACGACAAATTAAAAGGGAGAGAACTCTTAATCTCTTGGGAATACGTATAACCTCTGACCAGGACAAAGACTTAGGAAAAACACCTTCCACAGGAAAGGACACTATCACATCAGAAAGGGCAGTGTTACCCCCCCCTGCCAATAATAGCACAATTGATTCATGCTTGAACCAGAAAAGATATAATGCTTTGTAGTCATCCTACAAACTAATTTAATCCTATTAGGGTTAGCCCCCCCCCTTTAGAATGCACACCTTAACGTGGTAAGGGGGTCTGAGAGTGTTGAAGAAGCTGAGAGCAATGCCGTCAGGAGTCTAGACCAAGAGGCTAGACTCCCAGCAGGGGCACCCATGGCACAATGGTCAAAACTGAGACGCCAGACTAAGATGCGTCCAAACTCAGAGGAAGACAATGGTAAACCACCTCCGAATGCCTCTTACCACGAAAACTCTATGAACAGAGTATCCAAAATGCAATACGAGATAGTGCTGGAAGATGAGACCCCCAGGTCAGAAAGCACTCACCGAGCTACTGGGGAAGAACAAAGGACAAGTACGAGTAGCACTGTGACTAATGACGCAGCTGGGTCAAAGCCAAAAGGAAGCCCAGAGGCTGATGCGCACAGATGCAAAAGGAGAGTCTGGAGTTGTACGACGCACACAATAGGAACATGGAATGTGAGAAGCATGAACCAGGGAAAGTTAGAAATTGTCAAGCAAGAAATGGAGCGTATCAACATTACAATACTTGGCGTGAGTGAATTAAAATGGACTGGAATGGGACATTTTCAATCAGGCAACTACAAAATATTTTATGCAGAAAATGAGAAATGAAGAAGAAATGGGGTTGCTTTAATAGCGAGAAGTGATGTAGCAAAAGCAGTTAGGAGCTACAACTTAAGGTCTGAGTGAGATATCAATGAGATTAAACGGGAAACCTATTAACATAACCATCATCCAAGTCTACGCTCCAACATCAAATGCAGAAGAAGAATTGGAGAGATTTTACGCAGAAGTACAGGAGGAAATTGATCACACACCAAAACAAGATATGATGATAATCATGGGGGACTGAAATGCAAAAGTAGGGAACAGAGAAGAACTAGGAATTGTGGGGAAATGGGGCTTAGGTGACAGAAATGAAGCAGGAGAAAGACTTACTGAATTCTGTGAAGCCAATAATTTGTTTCTTGCAAAAACATTTTTTGAGCAACCAAAAAGACGACTGTACACGTGGACATCACCAGATGGTCAATATAGGAATCAAATTGATTATATAATTGGAAACAGAAGATGGAGAAGTTCCATACTTTCTGCAAAAACAAGACCAGGAGCAGACTGCAGTACAGATCATGAACTGATCGTATCGAAAATCAGAGTAAAGCTAAAGAAGAATAACAAAGCACTCATAATGCCAAAATACAATTTAAATAACATCCCAGAAGAATACAAAGATCAAATAAGGAACAGGTTTGAGGCTTTAAACTTAGTTGACAGAGAACCAGAAGAACTATGGAGTGAAGTCAGGGACATTATCAGGGAAGAATGCAAACGTCTAGTTAAAAAGAGAGAAAGACCTCAATGTATGACTGAAGAAACTCTTAAAATGGTTAAAGAGAGAAGGAAAGCAACAGGAGATAGAAACATGGTCAGAACCCTAAATGCAACTATACAACGACTAGTACGTAGGGACAAAGAAAACTATTACAATAGTTATTGTATAGAAATAGAAAAGGACAACAAAATGGGAAGAACAAGAGCCCTATTCCAAAAGATTAGAGAAATGAAAGGGAAATTTAAGCCATGAGTAGGGATGTTGAATAATCAACAGGGGAACACGCTGACTGACCGAGATGAAATAAAAGGAAGATGGAAGCAATACACTGAAGAACTCTATAAAAGAGATGACAGGATGACAGATTCATTCACGGAGGAACCATATGATGAAGAACCAGAAATTTTAGAATGTGAGGTGAAAGCTGCTCTTAAAATTCTTGGAAGAAACAAATCACCAGGAATAGACAGCATACCAACAGAGTTGCTACAAGCTACTGAGACTGAATCTGTCCAAATTTTGACAAAAATTTGACAACAAATACGGAAAACTAAACAATGGCCCACTGACTGGAACCGTTCAATATATATCCCAATTCCAAAGAAAGGGGATCCCAGAGAATGCAGTAATTATTGAACTATTGCATTAATAACCCATGCAAGTAAATAATGCTCGAGAGAAAAATCACCTCATTTGAAATGTGATGTTGGAGGAGAGCTCTGCGCATACCATGGACTGTAAAAAAGACAAATAATTGGGTGTTAGAACAAATTAAACCAGAACTGTCACTAGAAGCTAAAATGATGAAACTGAGGTTATCATACTTTGGACACATCACAAGAAGACATGATTCACTAGAAAAGACAATAATGCTGGGAAAAACAGAAGGGAGTAGAAAAAGACGAAGACCAAAGAAGAAATAGATTGATTCCATAAAGGAAGCCACAGACCTGAACTTAAAAGATCAGAACAGGGTGGTTCATGACAGATGCCGTTGGAGGTCACTGATTCATAGGGTCGCCATAAGTCGTAATTGATGTGAAGGCACATAACAACAACAAACTTCTGTTAATGCAGCCTAAAATAGCATTTGTCTTTTTTGCAGCCACATCACACTGTTGGCTCATATTCAGCTTGTGATCAATAACTATTCCAAGATCCTTCTCACGTGTGGTGTAGCTGAGCCAAGTATCCCCCATCTTATATCTGTGCACTTGGTTTCTTTTTCCTAGGGGTAGAACTTGCACTTATCCTTGTTAAATTTCATTCTGTTGTTTTCAGCCCAATGCTCCAGTCTATCAAGATCACTTTGAATTTTACTCCTGTCCTCCAGAGTATTAGCTATCCCTCCTAATATTGTATCATCTGCAAATTTGATAAGCATTTTGTGCACCTCCTCATCCAAGTCATTAATAAAAATGTTGAAGAGCACTGGGCCCAGGACCAATCCCTATGATACCCCACTTGTTACGTCTCCCCAGTTTGAGAACGAACCATTGATAAGCCCTCTTTGAGTACGATTCTGTAGCCAACTGTGGATCCACCTGATAGTTATTCCATACAGCCCACATTTAGCTAGCTTGCTCATCAGAATATCATGGGGCACTTTGTCAAGGGTTTGCTGAAGTCACGATACTTTATGTCCACAACATTCCCACAGTCTGCCAGGAAGATTACCCAATCATCACCCTCCAGTAAAAACAGAAATTTGTCTTACTGTGAATTTCTGTTTACTGTGGATGATGGATGACATTCGTCCCAACCTCTCCTTCCTCTGCTGGCAATCTAAGAAGTGTAGGTTACGGCTCCTGCCGCTGCCATACATATGGATAAGTGGTTTTCTGTCCTTTCCATGTGTGTGCGTTCCATTGGTTTTGGGGGCGGTTGTTCTACTTTGATGTGGTTAAGCCTTTTTTTGCTGTGCTTCTCTGTTCCTTGTTGGTTTCTCTTTTTCTGTTCCATACAGTTTCTCAACAGTTAAGTTTCAGTCATCGACAGAGTTGAAGCTGGAATGTTGGCGTGGGGTTGATGAGTTGTCTGCTCTGCCAGTTCGTATGGTGGGAGGGATGAGTCCTCCTCTTGGAAAGGTGGCAAAAGGTTTTAGTGGACCCTGCTTCTTCCTTCCAGTAGGAAGCATCATCTCTAATAAGCAATGTCATCCATCATCCCCAGTAAACAGAAATTCACGGTAAGACAAATTTCCGTTCGCCCCTCTTCGCTGTTGTGGATCGTGCTTGCAGATACATATGGAAACTTATTTCCGTGTTGTACCTGTTTGCCAGATTTTGTGAGATTTTCTGGAGACAGAAAGACTTGTGCTTCTCAGTGTGACATCCTCACTCATAGCATTGCTAGTCCTGCAGAGATTTTCCATGCTGCCTATGACTGTGACAGAAGCTGAAAGACATTTTAGTGAGCTAGATCTCATCAAAAACTGTTGGTGTGCTGCTTTGGAGCAAGAACTCTTGACATCTGTGAAATGTTTTGCCTATCAAGTATGAACTTGCAAGAGAGGTTGACCAGGGAGATTAGTCATCATTTTGCAACGAAAAAGGCCAAGCTTTGAAGTGAACTGCTCTATTTATAAAATGTCCACAGCCAGTAGAAAGTGATAACATAATCTGCAAGCATTGTAGGGCATTTTAGTATGGAGAAAGGCAAGTAAGAAGGAATATGATGGAAGTATATACAATTGTGCATGGTGTGGAGAATGGGAACAGAGAGACATTTTCTCCCTCCTGATACTAGAACTGAGAGACAGTGTGGTGTAGTGGTTAGAGTGTTGGACTACGACCTGGGAGACAAGGGTGCGAATCCCCACACAGCCATGAAGCTCACCTTGGGCCACTCACTGCCTCTCAGCCTCAGAGGAAGGCAATGGTAAACCCCCTCTGAATACCGCTTACCATGAAAACTCTGTTCATAGGATCGCCATAAGTCGGGATAGACTTGAAGGCAGTCCATGTCCATTCAGTACTAGAACCAGGGGGGGTGTCATCCAATGAAGCTGAAGGTTGGGAAATTTAGGACAGAATAAAGAAAATACTTGTAGAACAGCCATAACTCCCATCGGGGCTTATGGAAGTTGTGATCTAAAACGCTTGGAGGGCACCAAGTATATTTAATGTGTGTCTTTAACCTTGAGAGCCAGTGTGGCGTAGTGGTTAAGGTGTTGGACTACGACCTGGGAGACCAGGGTTCGAATCCCCACACAGTCATAAAGCTCACTGGGTGACCTTGGGCCAGTCGCTGCCTCTCAGCCTCATGAAAACCCTATTCATAGCGTCGCCATAAGTCGGAGTCGACTTGAAGGCAGTCCATTTACATTTTTATGGCTATCAATAGCTACTAAACTTGATGGCTGTTGCCTCCTTCCCAGCCACCCTCATCTCAACCCTACTTACATGCAAGGATTACAGACTTGTAGAAATCAAAAGCAAAGCTGTGTTGCTGATAGCTTAAACATTCTGGGTTAGGTTAGCTAATTAACACCTGGAGTGTTAATGCTAAAATGTCCCTATTCTCATTAACACTGTTTTAATGGTTTTGCATACATACTTGTCATACTTTTGTCATACTTTTTTGCATTTCATTTCTTTCTGATCTCATTGCTTAAAATTCCATGACAACCACGCCCACCAACGCTGATGCGGTAATATATTTGTCAGTTTTTAAGCCTGGAACCTCACACCCCAATTTTATCTTATTTATTTTACAAAACCACTTCAAAGCCAGAGGCCATCAAAGTGGTGTATAGCAAGATAAAAATAAAAAAAATGTAATAAAAAAAATCCAAAAATGATTAAAACCTTTCCTGCAAATGCTAAAAACAATGAAACCATTCCTACAGCTGTATAATTAATATTTCATAAGTGACTGTGTCGCACCTCAGAAAGGTGCAAAATTAGGCTTTGAAAAAGCAAAAACACTTTGTTTCTCAAGACTAATTGCTGGCAGAGTGGGGAGTGTAAGCAGTGGAGGCTGGTGGCTGTGATGTCAGTGGGGCAGTAAATCTGCTCTGGGTTTTAGTCTGAACTTTCAAGGAGCTGTCCAAGGTTACCTTGGAGCTCAGGATACTTCCTCTCGTTCATCAGCTATGAGTGCATAGAAGGTTTTCCCCTCCCCTTCTGGTAAACCTGTCACTGTTTCTTTTCCTCGGGCTTTTGGTGCCATCTGGAAAACTGAATGGGCTAACCGTTGTTGTTGTTATGTGCCTTCAAGTCAATGACGACTTATGGCGACCCTATGAATCAGCGACCTCCAAGAGAATCTGTCATGAACCACCCTGCTCAGATCTTGTAAGTTCAGGTCTGTGGCTTCCTTTATGGAATCAATCCATCTCTTATTTGGCCTTCCTCTTTTTCTGCTCCCTGCTGTTTTTCCCAGCATTATTGTCTTTTCTAATGAATCATGTCTTCTCATGATGTGTCCAAAGTATGATAACCTCAATTTCACCATTTTAGCTTCTAGTGACAGTCCTGGTTTAATTTGTTCTAACACCCAAGTTTTTGTCTTTTTCGCAGTCCATGGTATGCGCAAAGCTCTCCTCCAGTACCACATTTCCAATGAGTTGATTTTTCTCTTATCCGCCTTTTTCACTGTCCAACTTTCACATCCATACATAGAGATCAGAAATACCATGGTCTGAATGATCCTGACTTTGGTGTTCAGTGATACATCTTTGCATTTGAGGACCTTTTCTAGTTCTCTCACAGCTGCCCTACCCAGTCCTAGCCTTCTTCTGATTTCTTGACTATTGTCTCCATTTTGGTTAATGACTGTGCTAATCCTTGACAAGTTCAGTGTCCTTGTTGTCAACTTTAAAGTTACATAAATCTTCTGTTGTCATTACTTTAATCTTCTTGATGTACAGCTGTAGTCCTGCTTCTGTGCTTTCCTCTTTAACGTTCATGTCTGTTTTTTTAAATTGTTTTTTGCCTGCTCCTCATAAACTGGCAAAATGAAAAAGGTTCCTTACAGTTCAGGAGCTTGTAGCTCCATTTGTTACAAAAAAAAGTAAAAATTAAAAAAGGTAGATTCAATTTGTAATAATTGTTTGAATAAAATGTACTTTTAATATACCAAATGTGGTAATTTTATGCCAAACCAACTTGTACAATCTGTTAAAAGTGCTAATATTGCATTTTTCAATTTTTCTGAAATTATCATTTTCCCCCGAAAAATTTTTGAAAAACCCAACATGGCTTCAACATTTCTGGAAATTTTACGTCTCTAGTGTGGAGACATCACACCTAGGGTGACAGGATGGCGCTGGACCCTCAAAGGCAAGAGACACAGCATCCTCAGTTATTATAGAGGGTCTTGAGAGCAGTTAACTCACAGAAGAACAAAAAAAAAAGGATTTTGTAGGGGTTTCTGCCAAATCAGGCTCTCAGGATCTACATAGCTTTTGGTTAGAACCTGGGATCTACCTGGGCTCAAAAAGGACATTGTAGAGCTCCAAAAGGTTTGGAAAACGGCCAGCAAAATGATTAAGGAAATGTATCCCCTATGAGGAAAAAATGACAACATTTGGGGTTTTTTAATGTGGAGAAAAGGTGAGTAAGTGGGGACATGATAGAGGTGTATAAAACTATGCATACCATGGAGGAAATGGACAGAGAACAGTTTTTCTCCCTTTCTCATAGCACTAGAACTCAGGGACATCCAGAGAAGCTGGATGTTGGAAGATTCAGACAAAAGAAAGTACTTCACTCCCGCTGATGTCCTCCAACTTGGATGGCTTTAAAAGAGGATTAGACAAATTCATGTAGAAGGAGAAGGCTATCAACAGCTACTAGCCACAATGGTTATGTTCTATGTCCACTGTCAGAGCTTCTGAATACTAGGTACTGTGAATGACAAGTGTTGCGTGCAGGCACTGTGAAAACAGGAAGCTGGACTATGACGGGTCTTTGGCCTGATCTAGGCTCTTTGTTTCTTACCAGTGGGATCCTGGTACAAAAGCCACATGTTAGAATTCTGAGCCTTGGATTTTGTTTTGCATACAGAACCAACTGAAGCTCAGTTCACACAAAACTGTGACAAAATACACACTTAACAGCCCATGCAATAAATCCACTCCTAGTTACTCCTCTCACAGCTTCCTTCATTTCTGGATAAAAAATTAGCAGGAGACAAGGAGTCATTGTGGTCACATCCAACTCATACATTGCTTCCCCCAAGGAATCCTGGGAATTGTAGTTTGCTCCTCACAGAGCTACAATTCCAAGCCCCCTTAACAAACTACACTTCTCAGGATTCTTTGGGGGAAGCCATGTGCTTTAAAAGTATAGTATGGATCTGACCTTTGCTGTTTCTATAGTTATACAACTGGATATCAGAAATCCTGAGCTCCTGGCAAATCACTCGGAGGTCTACCAGGAAGTAACGTTCTATCTTCTGCCCAGGCTTGTCTCTAGGGGGCAAACAGGGGTGTCTGCTGCAGGCCCTGCACTTTGGGAGCCCCCACATTTAGGGGGACCCTAGTGCTGGTGGCCACAGCTGACATGTACTATATCAGAGGCACATAAACAATGAATTAAAAGAGTCTTAGCTGGCTTGTTCTTTGCTTGCCATCCAGCATCGACATCTGCACCCTGTTATTATGTTACTATCTCCAGGAATCCTCCTTGATCCAAAACAATCGCCAGTTGTCACATGTGAAAGTGATCTGGTTCTAGCTTTGGTATCAGGCTGTGCATGCTAATGCCACCAGCTTGCGAAACCATTGTAGATTCACACAAAAAACTTTCCTACACCTTCTGAAACTTACCTTTTGCTGTCTGGGCCCATAACCTATTGGGATTCAGCAGAGTTGCACAGTAGTTGCAACAAATCAGTCTGTTAAGACCACTGGTAAAGGTGAGCAAGAAACGTTAAGGTTTATTTATTACTACCATACATAGCCATCTCTTTGAATTAGAACTCAGGATGGCACAGAAGGAGAACAAAGGACAGAGTGTGGTCTGAGAAGAAGGAGGAACAGAGGGTCAGCAAACAAACTAGTTACAAGATAGTCAGTGAGATGAACAGAAGCATTTTATTTCTGTCTAGCGCACCCCCCCCGGTTCAGGTAACTAACTACAAGCGTTGTTGTCTCATTTCAACACCTGAGACCTTCTGCATGCACACAATATATATATATATAAAACAGACTTGTATCCAATGGGTTTTCCCCCATTTGTTGTTGTTGCAAATATAACGAGAAAACAGAGAAACAACAGCACCTCACATTAATTATAAGAACGACCCATCAATTCTAATTTCTTACTTTTCTAAGCATCACGCTACCTGTGAACGCTTCTGCAGAGGCACATGCTGGTGACCCATGGGGGGAGGGAGGGGAGAGCTCTGATCACCTGTGGGGGGAGGGAGGGGAGCACTGGTGAGCCTTGTGCAGGAAGGGGAAGCACGGGTGACTCGTGCAGGGAGGGAGGGAGGGAGGTGGGGCGCTGGTGACCTGATGAGGGGAGAGGGAGGGAGGCACGCTGGTGACCCATGGGGGTGTGCTGGCAACAGTAAGCAGGTTGGAGAGCAAAGCAAGCAGGGGTGGAGCCCCTAGTAAACATATAAATATAAGCCAAGAGAGGAAAACCTTTGGCCCTCCAGTTGTTGCTGAGCTACATCTCCTATCAGCCCCAGCAACCATGACCAATGGCCAGGGATGATGGGAGTTGTTGTTCAGCAACATTGGGAGTGTTCCTCACACCTGATATAATAGAGAAATGACTTCAGCTCCCATTAATAAGAATAAGCTGCCAGTCTGTGTGTATGTGTGTGTCAAAATAGATCTCCAAATGAGACTGATAACTATAAGATATATGTTAAAATGTAGAAAGGGCAGTAAGATCTTCAGACGTTCTATTCAGTGGTGTTGCTTCACTGACCATTACTCGCTGGTAGAGCAGTGGTTTTGCATGCAGAAGGCCACAGCTTCAATCCACAGCATCTCCAGGTAGAGCTGGGAGAGAATCCTGCCTGAAATCCTGGAAATCAGCTGCCAGTCAGTGTAGACAATCCTGAGCTTGATGGAACAATGGTCTGACTCCATATAAGGTAGCTTCCTATGTTCCTTCCGTCCACAGAATATGGACGGATATTACCTTGCTAAATCTACTCCAGAGGGTCCCCCAATTCTCTGAAGAAGATTTAGAGGCAGTGGCAGCTGGTGCCTATTTGGATTGGTAGAGAAGAAAGTAGGGAAACCAGCCATAGGTAGAGCCATAGCCATTGCCAGGCAGAACCACTCCCTGACTGGCTGTATGTAAGAAGGCAGGCAGATGGGAGCTGGCTGGGGGCAGGCTGATGAACCAGCCTCCCACTGTTTAGGGGGCTTGGGAGAGGAGGAATAACTGAAAATGGCTTCCCTTCCATGTTCTGCTAACAAGAACGTTCCCTCAGTGGAGTGATGACACTGTTGTTTACAATCCGTAATAAACTTTAGAGAATAAATAGAAGTGGCGTTGATTTTCCTCAGAGTGGGCCTTGTTTGACTGAAACCAGAATCCTCTTTTCTGTTCTAGCAGATGACTGGCAAGCAAGCGATGATGAGGTAGAGACTTTTGAGGTGGAAGAAGGACCTGAGCAAACTGAACTCAATGGATTATCAAAGGATGGCACAAATGGAATTAATTTCCAGGGACCAAACATACGAGAAACATTTGGAAGTCACCAGGGACAGGAGAACCTCTGTGTTGACAAATGTTTTCCAGAAGCGTCTTCCTGCGTAAGAGAAACAGAGGGTCCTGACTGTGGGGAAAAACGCAGCCAAAGCTCTGATCTTCCAAAGAGACGGCCAGCCCGAAAGCGAAAGAAAACACATGTGTGCTCAGAGTGTGGGAAAGCCTTCGATCGGCTCTCAATTCTGGCTAACCACCAGACCATACACACAGGAGAGAAGCCGTATCAGTGTGCAGACTGTGGGAAAGGCTTTGGTTATAAAGCGCTTCTCGTGAGGCATGGGAGAAGCCATGAAGGACAAAAGCCATATAAATGCTTAGAGTGTGGGAAAACATTCAGTACCAGCACCATCCTTTCCGATCACGAGAGAATCCATACAGGAGAAAGGCCCTTCACTTGTGTTGACTGTGGGAAATGCTTTATTAAGAGGGGCCATCTGATGAGGCATCAACTGACCCACACCGGAGAGAAAAGGTACAAATGCTCTGAGTGTGACAAAAGCTTTGGTGATAAAAGTCTCCTTACCACACACAAGAGAAGCCACACAGGGGAGAAACCATACACCTGTTCTGAGTGTGGGAAAAGCTTCAGTCAAGGCTCACACCTCATCACCCACAAGAGAATCCACACTGGAGAGAAACCACATAAGTGTTCACACTGTGGGAACAGCTTCAGTCGACGGTATGATCTTCTCATTCATGAAAGGACACACACAGGAGAGAAACCCTACCCATGCCCAGAATGTGGGAAAGCCTTCCGTCAGAGCTCACAGCTTTTTGTTCATGGAAGGATTCACATGGGTGGGAAACCGTACCGATGCTCAGAGTGTGGGAAAAGCTTCCGTTGGGAGAGCAGCATTAAAATGCACATGAAAAACCATGCTGGGGATAGACCGTATGCCTGCTTGGAGTGTGGCAAAAGATATGGCAAGTCTTCACACCTGATTCGGCACAAGGCGACCCACACAGGGGAGAAACCATTCAAGTGCTCCCAGTGTGAGAAAAGCTTCACCCAGAGGTCCGTGCTTTATCTCCATGAAAGGACCCACACAGGAGAGAGACCCTTCCAGTGCTTAGAGTGTGGGAAAAGCTTCCGTTGGGAAAGCAACTATCAAATGCACGTGAAAAACCATGCGAGGAAGAAACCATTTGGATGCACAGACTGCGACGAAAGCTACGATAAGGAGTCTCAGCTTATCAAGCATCGGAGAACCCACACGGGAGAGAAACCCTTCAAGTGCAAAGAGTGCGGGCTATGTTTCGATTGCATATCTGCGCTGACGATGCATCGGAAGATCCACAGGAACGAGAGGCCGTTTAAATGCTTGGACTGTGGCAGGAGCTACAATGAGGAGTCTGAGCTTCTGAAGCACCAGAGGGCCCACACGGCAGAGAAGCCACATAAGTGCCTGGATTGTGGGAAAAGCTTTGACTCCAGCTCCGCACTGAGAGTGCATCGGAGGATGCACACTGGGGAGAAACCCTACAAATGTTCAGACTGTGGGAAAAACTTCAGCCAGAGTTCAAATCTCAGGACCCACATGAGAATCCACACGGGAGAGAATGTGTAAGACAAGGCCTCGAAATGATACATGGGAGAGCATGACACACACAAAACCTTGGGAGGAGGGCTGCTGAGGTTTCACATCCCCAGATGAATCTCTACTTGTTTTGAAGTGCATATGTAGCAGGAGACGTTAACGTTGCTGTGATTCTCACCTTGCCTGGTCCTGTCATTCAGTGGTCCTCGTATTCGAAATCATATTCGTATTAAAGCAAGCAGGACTTTGATTTGGCCCTGCAGCACCTACAGGAGGTGGCCTGACTGTGCTCTTGTTCAGGTGACTGTCTATATCAGAGCTTGGAAAAGTTACTTTTTTGAACTACAACTCCCATCAGCCCCAGCCAGCATGGCCACTGGATTGGGCTGATGGGAGTTGTAGTTCAAAAAAGTAACTTTTCCAAGTTCTGGTCTATATCAGCTGTGGAGAACATGTGGCCCTCCAGGTGTTGCTGATCTACAACTCCCACCATCCCTGGCCATTGGCCATGCTTGATGGGGCTAATGGGAGTTGTAGATCAAAAACATCTGGCAGGCCAAAGGTTCCTCCCACATGGTCTATAAAACAGGTATCTCCACATCAGTATTCTTTCCATGGCCCACTCCAATATTCCTGATGGCAAGAGTGGTCAGACAAAGACAGCAGCAACAAAGAAGGGTTTTTAATGCATTTCGTTAAAGCATCCTCCCCCAACCTGGCATCCTCTAGATCAGCCTTTCCCAACCGGTGTGCCTCCAGATGTTGTTGGACCACAATTCCCATCTTTCCTGACCATTGGCAATGCTGGCTGAGGCTGATGGGAGTTGTAGTCCAACAACATCTGGAGGCACACTGGTTGGGAAAGGCTGATCTAGATGTTTTGAACTACAACTCCCATCAGCCCCAGCCATCTTGACAAGCCTGCTGGCTGGAGGAGCCATAGTGCAAAACATTCGAGGGCACAGGGTTGGGGGAGGCTGTTTTAAAGGGATAGGTAATGATTAGGTTTTCCATTTAAGCTGCATTCTTAGGTTTAGTACGGGGATGGGGAATTTGTCGTCCAGATGTTATGGACTCCAACTCCCATCAGCCCCAGCCAGCATGGCCAATAGTGATGGATGATGGGAGTTGTAATCATAGGAACATCAGAAGAGCCCTGCTGGATCAGGCCTGTGGCCCATCCAGCATCCTGTTCTCACAGTGGCCAACCAGAAGCCTATGGTAAGCCCGCAGGCAGGACCTGAGCGCAAGAGCACTCCAGCAACATCTGCAGGGGAGCTTCTTCCCCATCCCTGGTTTAGCATATATTTTCACCTGGGTGGGTAACGTAGGTAGGCATAGAGCTACATATGATGTGGTGTAGAACATAGCAAGGTGGGTTTAGAAGAGACTGGGCAGTTCTTTGTTGTTGCTAAATAAATGTTTTAATTCTGAATGTATGTGTGTGGTTTGGTTTCATGCTCCTCCCTCACCCTTTTGATGATAGTGGGGTAAGGGATTGTTGGGCTGGAGGACATGGTTCTCACAAATCCTGAACAAGTGTTCCTTGCTTGACTGTCAGGAATGAAAGGGGAGCCAATATATTAGCTCTGGGGGAAGGTGGAGGGGAAACACTCCTCCCCTGAGGGCAGGCAGAGAAGACTGGAGATTGTTTGCAGAACAGACTCTGAGGAGGAGCCATCAATCTGATCTGTAAGTACACAGGCATGCAGAAACAGTAACCTTGAGCAGTATATTTCAAAAGAGAATATATAGGGAAGGGCTGTGACTCAGTGGTGGAGCATCTGCCTTGCATGCAGAAGGTCAATCCCCAATGGCATCTTCAGGTAAGAGCTAGGAACTTCTCTGCCTGAAACCTTGGAGAGTTGCTGCCAATCAGTGAAGACAATAATGAGCCAGATGGACCAATGGTCTGACTTGGTATAGGGCAGCTTCCTATGAAAGATTACTCTAGTCCAGTGAGTCCGTTGAATAGGAATCCCATTATATCTCTCACCGCCCAGCATGTCTGCTCAGTCACACAGAATATAACCGAGGCCTAGTTCTCACTGAGGTTTCCAACTTGGTGCTGGGCTGCACTACTTCAGACTGCTGCAGGTGGAGGCCTCTATCACTGAATGCTCCTCCATACTCCCACCCCCAGAATAAATTCCCTGCATGTAGAAAATTAGCATGTTAGGGAGAAGGATTGTTGTTGCTAGTTTCCTGCGTGCAGGGAATTTATTTTTGTATGGAGTAGACACTTCCACCACAATGCACGAAGGAATATAGAAGGGCACGGGAACCCGTGGCCTTCCAGATGTTGCTGGACTACAACTCCCATCAACCCTGGCCATAATATACAATGAGAGGGCAGAAAGGGGGAGTGTTTTGACATCCAATGGGGCCTACTACTGAGCTTTTAAAAAGTGAAATATGCCTTGCTGCTCCAACAGTCGCACCGTTAGTTTTTAAAATCCCACCCTTCCTCCAAGAACCTCAGTATGACACACGTAGTCACCCCTCTCCCTTTTATCCTCACAACAACCGTATGAAGTTGTTAACCTTCCACAGAGTTGAAAGTGATGGTTTTCTCCTCCCTAGGTGTATCCCAGGGGTCACCAAGCCAGGGCCTTGAAGGCCTTCTTTGGTACCCCAATGAGGAACTATAATTCCTAGATTCCCAGCTTTTTTTCTCTTTTTATAAAAAACTAGTTTTAGCATTTTGAGAACCTGAGATATGATGTAAAACATACATACATACATGCTTTTCCTGGTAGTGGGGAAGGCTCCCTGTTGTTAGAAAAGGCTTCAGTGTGTGTGTGTAAAATCAATAATATGTGATCTTTACAATCAGGACCAAAGGGACATGGCTACCTTCATATAGTAAGCCTGAGGTAGTCTAGCGCATGGGAAGCAGCAGCAACGACCATTATCTAATTTTGTGTTAGGTCACATGCCCCTATGACAGCCATTGACACCCCTGGCCGCCATCTCGGGTGATGGTAAGCATATGTGCACTATACACGGATGCAGCAGCACCATGGTTGCTGCAGGGAATTTCATGGCTAGCCCATGCTGGCAGCAGGGGGGTGTTGTCTGGTAAGGTGATTGCTACTCTGTGATCCACGCCAGCATCGGATCACAGGGTGCATGCTCTACGACCCAAAGCTAGTGTGGAGTGGGAGGTACACCTTTCCTGCCCCAGTAGCGGGTGCTCCTCACAGTGCCAGGGGCTCTCAGCCAGTGCCCAACCTGTCTGCCCGCTGGCACCAGACCTGATGACTGGCTGAATGCCATCCAGTGAACTTCATGCACCAAAAACTGCACTAGGTATTGTGGTCCCTTCTGGCTGACATCAGCCAAGCAGTGGCGTACCGTGGGGGAGGGGGCACCCCGGGTGCAGCCAATAAGGGGGTACAAGATGGAGTAGGGTTACCAGGTGTCTGATTTTCGGCTGGAGTTTCTGGTTTTGGGGGTCCCCTTCAGGTCTACGGCTAACTTACCTTAATCTCCGGACTCTCCGCTTCAATTAAAAAACAAATTACAATTCTAGGTGGTCTGGTTCCAGAGATATACACCAAAACATCAGCTGCCGCCCCCCCATGACTGTTTAATCTGTTTAATGGATCTGCATAGCAGCGGTTAGCTCCAGAGCTTGGAAAAGTTTTTTTTAAAAACTACAACTCCCATCAGCCCCAGCCAGCATGGCCACTGGATTAGGCTGATGGGAGTTGTAGTTAAAAAAAAACGTTTCCAAGCTCTGGCTCTAACCCCGCCCTTTCAGGATTGTAGCCAATAAGTGAAGCCAGGATTGTGGTTTGTTGACCCAGGCAGCGCTTAGACTTCATTGCAACGTCAGAAAATGGTGGCTTTGAGATTTTCAGTTTGAGTAAGTAAGAATATGGCTTAAAGTTTTTCTTCTCTTGTGTACAAGAGTCAGACCCTGGGCTGTTGGAGAGGGCAGTGCTTTGAAAACCTTGGCAATATGAAAGTATTTAATCCAATACTTGCTTTTCTGGGAGTAAAGCAATGCTAATCCCATGTACCTGGAGTAAACCCCATTGAATTCATTAGGACTTACTTTTGAGTAGACATGGTTAGGATTGTGCTGTAAATTAATGGGACTTTTGAGTAAACATAACAAAGAATTGTGTTTGTGTTGTAAATCTTTCTCTCCCTCTCCAATCCTATTTTAAAGCAATTAGGCAGGGTTTACCTAGGTATCACATTTTTTATTATGTAGGAAACTAATACTGATTTTTAAAAAAATGTTCTGCAATGACCAACTGGTTTGACAATAAACTATTATATGGGGTGTATTTTTACAAGTGTGTGTGTGCATGGAGTCGTTCCAACAACCCTGCGAGGTAGGGTTGGTGATTGGAAACCAAGGCAGCTCACAATAAGAAATAAATCCCTTTAAAAACCAATAACCATAAAACAAGTACAAACAGTTGCAAAACAGCTTAAAGTGGCATGATTCTGAATTTTGGGTTGGGTGAATGAAGTTTATTTATTTCTTTTTATTTATTATTTGATTTATATCCTGCCCTTCCTCTCAGTAGCAGCCCAGGGCGGCAAACAAAAGCACTAAAAAACACTTTAAAAATAATAAAAGCAGACTTTAAAATATATTAAAACAAAACTTCTTTAAAAACATTTTTAAAAGCTGTGACTCCAAAATTTATTTATTTTATTTACAACAGTTATATACTGGTTTATTGTAAAAAAAAAATCTCAAAGCGGTTTACAGAAAGAATTAAAACAATAAAATTATTGGCAAAAAGTTAAAGACATATTGAAAAACATTCAAATTAATAAAACCAACAATGAGTTAAAAACAGATTTAAAAACACAATAGCTTCTACATGCCTGAAGAGGCTTGCCTAAACAAAAATGATTTTAGCAGCTGCTGAAAAGAGGCATCTGCCTAATGTCAGCAGGCAAGGAGTTCCAAAGCGTAGGTGCTGCCACTTCATTGTTGTTGTTATGTGCCTTCAAGTCAATTTTGGCTTATGGCGACCCTATGAATCAGTGACCTCCAATAGCATCTGTCACGAACCGCCCTGCTCAGATCTTGTAAGTTCAGGTCTGTGGCTTCCTTTATGAAATCAATCCATCTCTTGTTTGGTCTTCCTCTTTTTCTACTCCATTCTGTTTTTCTGTATTGTCTTTTCTAGTGAATCATGTCTTCTCATTATGTGTCCAAAGTATGATATGTGTCCAAAGTCAGAGGAAGGCAATAGTAAACCACCTCTGAATACCTCTTACCATGAAAACCCTATGAACAGAGTATCCAAAATGCTGCCACTTTACAGGACTGATTTCTTACAAGAACAGAACAAGTACTATGTGGCACCCATAACATGGAAAGCACAGCTTGAACTTGGCCTGGTAGCAAATCAGCAACCAATGCAGATTTCAGAGCAGAGGTATTATGTGCTGATAGGATCTCACTCATGTCAGCAATCGTGCCCCAGCATTCTGCATTAACTGAGTGGCTGCCAAGATTTTTTTAGTATTGGTTTTTGGTTATGAATCCTGACTGGTTGTGGGATGCTAAGTTGTCTGCCTTACTCATAGGAATCTTGTTGTGGTTGGTATGGTATTGCATTTAGGAAAGCATCACTGTCTTTTGTTTTTCATTTTCTGTTTGCATTTCATTTACCTTTAACCTCACTCCCTTACATCTATAGAAGCAACAGCAGTGGTTGCATGGGCTCAGCTCAACCCCCTAAAACCCATTGATGATGCACCTTGTTGGTTGCATGGCAGTTTGTTCCTTGCCCAATAGTGGTAAAAGAGAATTCACATATTTGAAAGTGTGGCTGCAGTTGTTGTTCCCAAGCTGCTGCCTGTGTTTTCTCTCTGTCAATTATTACTCACTGGAATTGGGTTGGCTGTCAAAGTGAGTTTATAGCAGCCCACAGGGTAGACAGAAAGGGTAGAGAATCTTCTTACTCTTACTCATTTCTCAGACCTCTTTCTGAAGTGAAGGGTCAAATCTGTAAAGAAGTTTGGAGCAGCCACATTAAAAGGGCATTCAAGGCAGGGGGTTGCCAACCCTGCTTGAATATGGATGTCTTTGCAGAGGATCCCTAGTCAAGCTTTACCAACAGCACAATCCAAACTATCTACTCAGAACTACGTCCTGTTGAGTTCTATGGGGCTTAGTCCCTTAGTACGTGTGTTTAGAATTGCAGCCTTCAGAGGCATCCATCGTTACTCCTGAATGCTCCCATCTAACATCTCCACAACACTAGGCTCCTTTCTTTCTACAGTCACCTTCTGGTGACTGGCCTGGCCTGAAGGCACTTAAACCCTTCTTGCCGAAAGCAAGTAGGCTAGATTAAATATTCCCTACCCAGGCTCCATCTTTTAGCTAAAATGTCTAGCTTAATTTCCAATCAGATATTTTTTTTAATTGTATGCTCCAAGCAACTGTGATTGATGCTTAATGTATCATGCTTAATGACATCACTGGGACCCTCCCTGTGACATCACTTGGGCCCACCCCCATGATGTCACTTGGGCCTGCCCCTAAAATCTCAGTTTTGGGGATGCTTCTGACCTGGCAACCCTAAGATGGAGTGTTCATTATGAACCTGGACGTGCAGCTATGGAGGCTGAGCCGGGTGGCGGTGGCTTGTGCCAAGCCGTGTGCATCATGACAGGCACCTTGTGGGGCTTGGGCTGGAGCCTGGTGGTGCGCGTGCAGGGCCTGCCTGCCAACCTGGCCTCGGACAAGGGGCTGCAGAGTGCTTTCGCTCTTCATGGTTTGCCAATCTCTCCCCCCCCCCCTGCAAGTTCCCGTGGCCTGTTGTAAGTAACCCTCCACGGGCTGCCTTTTGCTTCCCCCGCTCCCTGGAAGTTTTAGATTGGAAGCTCCTGGGGGCAGGGACCTCTCTTCTTGTACCTTGTAAAGCACTAGGCACAGTGATGCCATCATATAAGAAAATAAAGTACCCCCCGCGCGAGCATGGTTTAAGCAGGATGGGAGCTTGTTAAATAAATTCCAAGACAGTTTTGAGGTTGGCAGCAGAAATCACATTGAGGTTGTTACTATGGGAATGCCAGTAGAGAGGAGTCAAATGTTCCCACTTTTAAACATGTCTGTTTGTAGTTCATGGGGGGGGGGTTCCCAAACCTTTCTCCCCAAGGACCACTTCAAAATTGCAGAGGGTGGTGGGAGGGGACTATTAAGATGTTAAAAAATCAGTGATCCGCTCCAGGTGTCAAATACGCTAGCTATGCCACTGCAGCCAAGCCCCCCTCTCTGTTGAACTTCAGGCACTTGGTGAAGACTTTTTTCTCATGTCAACAGTCGGTAAGTAAGCTTTTCTAATTATATGGTTAATTTTAACTTATCCTTTGTATCTTTTGTGTATCTTCGGTGTACACCCAGTAGAAAGTACAGCGTTAAGCATTAAATACATTGTTGAAATAAAATAAACAAGGATTTGAAACAGCTTCCCAGGTTGTAGTCTGACACGCTAACTGCTACACCTCATTGGCTCTCTACCAGGCATCTCAGTGGCAACATATAGAGATGCATTAGCTTTTGCCATATTACCATGGGAATATACTGCGGCTGTAATCCAATGCCCATTTATCTGGAATTAAGCCCACTAATCTCAGTGGGACTTATTTCTGGGTAGACATGTCTAGGATTGTGCTGCAAGTTTCTGAAAAGGTCATAGACATAGAGTGGTTTCTTCCAAATGGCCATTGGAGCAAAAGCACAGCCACAACAGGAATGAACTATGTTTTTGAATGACCCCAGAAAATGTGTTAAACCACAGCTGGTTGCTTGCTTGTGGTCTTTAGAGCCTACTCCTGCGGAAGAGCAACTAAAGAAGAATTGCAGTCAGGATGTGTGTGACCTTGAAGAGTTGCATCAGACAAACAGAAATCCAGTCAGTGAAGTGGCTACGTACACACCATACATTGAAAGCACATTTCCTCCACCTCCAAAGAATCCTGGGAACTGTAGTTTGTTAAAGGTGCTGGTAATTATAGCACTGTGAGGGATAAACTACCGTTCCCTGGATCCGTGCAGGGCATTGGATGTCCTTTAAATGGTCTGTACACAGCCAAGGTTTCCCTAGCACAAAAACACCTAGCATTAATGGGAAACGAGACCTGTTGAATTTATTTCTGTGATGCAGGTCTTTCATTTTTATCTCAGCCTTCCTCAAAACAGCTCAGGGTGGCATGAGTGGCTCTCTGCTCTTTTTATCTTCACAACAATCCTGTGAGATAGCCTAGGCTGAGAGATAATGGTTGGCCCAGTGTCATCCCATCAGCTTCACAGCTGTGCAAGGATACTAATGGGGGTCTCTCACCAGTTCTAGTCTGACACTAGCCACTACACCACACTGGAAAGGGCTGTAGCTCAGTGGCAGAGCATCTGCTCCACATGCAGAAGATTTCAATCCCTGGCATCTCTATGTACAGCTGAGAGAGAGACATAAGAGCCTGCAGGATCAGGCCAGCGGTCCATCTAGTCCAGCATCCTGTCCCAATGGGAAGCCCACAAGCAGGACCTAATGCAAAGAGCACTCTCCCCTCCTGCAGTTTCCAGCAACTGGTATTTGGAAGCAACTACGTAGGAAGAGCACAGCCTTCAAGGCTAATAGACAATGATAACCCTTATCCTCCATGATAAATATCTGCCTGAAAGCCTGGGGGGCTGCTGGCAGTCAGTGTAAAGAATAGAGTTACATGGATCTGACTTGCTGTAAGGAAGCTAAATCACATCACAAGAGGCCTCCCAGATTTTTTTTAAATTAAGGAGACTATTTATGTTATATGTCTCTCCATCCTTCCCGCTCCAGAAGGCTGTCAGCTTTCCTAAAAGAGATTGAATGGGTTAAATGCAGCGAGAACTCCTGCCTAGAGCGGTCCAGAAATGTGAGAAAGGAAGAATGCTATTCGCTTCCCTGTCCCGCCCACTTCTGTCTTCGTGTTTGTTTGGGGAACCTCTTTCCCCAAAAGACTTCTTTTAGCGTTTTCCAGCTTGGGGTCATAACTGTGGACTGCGGGTGGCCAGGGGAGTTCTCCCCTCCTCCAGTGGAAAGCCAGCAGGAAGAGGGTGAGTTAAAGGAGAAGTGAAAAGCTTGATGGAGTGGAAAGGAAGAGAAGCTGGAGAAATGGGAAGACCAGATGCAAAGGGAGGGGTTTTTTTGCCCCTCTAAACAGTTGCGTCAAAGAGAGGATTTCAGCAGCTGCTCGGCAGTCCAAGCTGTGCTGGTCAGAACTCTCCTCATTTGCTCATTTTTAAAAAAACGCACATACCCTATTCTCTGGGTTTGGTTATCCTAGGTAGCTTCCTGAGGGAAAGGGCCTTGTTCAGTGGTTAGAGCAACTGATTTGCATGCAGAAGGTCCCAGGTTCAATCCCTGGCATATGCAGGTAGGGCTGGGAAAAACCCCTGTCTGAAATCCTGGAGAGCCGGTGCCAATCAGTGTAGACCATGGGCCACTTGAAAATTGCTGAGAGTCCTGGTGGACCACTTAATTTTGTGCCTGTAGTAGCAAAATTCCATAGAATTCAAATTGAAATACAATATAGGAAATAAAAGAAGCAGTAAAATACAATTACAAATCAATATGAGTATTCAGTTTGATGGATGTGCTATCTGTCATCCTCAACCACAGATCCACAGGCGCACACCACAGGTGACCTGAATGAAGCTTGTAGACCACTGGTGGTCCATAGACCACACTTTGGGAACCTCTGGTGTAGACAATGCTGAGCTGGGTGGACCAACTCGGTATAAGGCTGCTTCCTATGTCTACCTCCATCCCACCCTGCAAATCCCTCCACCTAAGAGCAATGTTGGGACTGGTAGGACAGAAGGCAGGAAACCCAACAGTAGCTGGAGCCAGAGCCAATAACAGTCAGAGCCATCCCTGGATTGGTTGGGTCCCAATTGGAGGTCAGCCATTATCAAAGGTGCTTTGGACTTTGAAGAAGCACAAGTACAGGGTGAAAGGGACAAACGAGCTAAGTGGAAGGTGTATCAAGCAAATCCTCATTGTGACTATCTTCCATCTGGAAACCTATGTCCTCACTGTGGGAGGCTGTGTGGATCCAGAATTGGCCTCTACAGTCACTTATGGACCTACGGTTAAAGACCTTATCTTGGAAGACAATCTTACTCAGCCATGAGTGATCGCCAATGAATGAATGGTTGTAACCTGAGGGCAGTCAGGTTGGGGGGGCAGTGCCCTGTTCACCCTAATGAACCAGCCCAATCTGCCTAAGAGGGTGTCTGTGTAGTGATCCCAACAGAGTCCCCCTTAGAAACATAGGAAGCTGCCTTATATTGAGTCAGACCTTTGGGCCATTTAACTCATTGTAGTATCATCTACAATGACTGACAGCAGCTCTCCAGGGTTTCAGGCAGAGAAACATGCCCAGCCGTACCTGGAGCTGGCATTGGGGATTGAACCTGGTACCTTCGGTGTGCAAAGGAGATGCTCTACCGTTGAGCTACAGCTTCCCACTTGCCCCATTCCAACCAGATCAGGAGCGAACATTCAATTCTGGGTATTCTCCAATGTATTAGCAGAGGACTTTAGGCTTTAATTGGTTTAAAAAGGGAGGTCAGGCAAATTCACAGAGGTTAGGGATCACCTTGAAGGGACATAACAACAGCAACTGGTGAACAAAGCTAGATAAAACTTCCATGTTCAGAGGCAGTGTACCATTATTGGGGACAAATAATGGGAGAGGGCTGTTGCTCTCATGCCCTTTGCGTGGGCTTCCTGAATGCATCTGGTTGGCCACTGTGGGAAACAGGATATTGAACTGCACAGACGTGGTCTGATCCAGCAGGGCTGTTCTTTTCTTTCACAGGAGAGCCTTGGATCAGAAAGCAAGATTGCTGGGAATACAAAATCTAATTTCATCGTGCAGTAAACTGCCATTGAATCTCATTGTCTTCGGAGACTTTATAACCCTAGGCCCAATTCAAGTGAAAGTTAGTTTGTGACTTAAATCCCATTGACTGCAATGGGATTTAAATTAATGATTAATTTAACCTTTAAAGGGTTGGCATTGGTTATCACATACGTCAGATGAGATAAACTTGTTTCTTGACTGTGCTACTTCTTATTGCAGGTGAATTTTCACATTTAACACTTCTCCATATAAAAGATAATCCCCTGCATGTGGAAAACTAGTGTGTCTATCACAGTGGGGAGGAGAGCCTGGCTGGGAGTCCAGAGTCTGTGAGTTCAAATCCCCGCTCGTGTCTCCTGGGTGTCAAGGGCCAGTTAAAGGTCACCCCCACAGTGAGTGGCTCAGGGGTTAGGTGCCCTGCCACCTGTGCAGCCGTGGGCAAGCTGCATAGTCCCAAGGGGCCCAGTTACCCCCCAGCTGGCAGTTGCAGCCAAGGAAGGGGCCGGCTTGTGCAGCTGTGGCAAGCTGAGCAGGCCCTAGCCAGCTGGGGAGGACTAGCCTCAGAGGAAGGCAATGGTAAACCCCCTCTGAATACTGCTTACCATGAAAGCCCCTATTCATAGGGTAGCCATAAGTCAGGATCAGCTTGAAGGCAGTCCATGTCAAGGAAAACTGTAGGCTGGGACCTTTTCCCTTACAGACTAATTTTCTATGTGCAGGGTATGCTTGTTTTACACACACACATACACACACACAGAGAGAGAGAGAGAGATGTGAACTCCCTTCTGCAGTAGGAAATTCAAGAAATAGGTCCTGCTCTGCTGTGTATGAGAGTGAAGCTTTAGTCACTTTAGCGGCTTCGAGCTTCTGTGTTCTCTGGTTTCCATGGCAACTAAAGCCTGCCTCTCTCCCACTGAGTACATTACACTAGAAGCAGGTCTGTGTGTGTGTTGGGTGAAGTTATCATAATGTATATTTTAATCCAATGTCCTATTTCATATTTAGCTTCTGTTTTTTAAGAATTAAAAATGAGAGATGTTAATTTTTAGTCTTTTTTGAATATAGTAAATCTGTTTAAGTAGGGGTTTTCCCTTGACAGTCAGAATTGAGCAGATTACGTTTTGGGAAGATAATTTTAATCATTTTTTAAAATCTAATCTAGTGCATTATTTATTTATTTTATTTATGAAAATGGAAATGGACTGCCTTCAAGTTGATCCTAACTTATGGCGACCCTATGAATAGGGATTTCATGGTCAGCAGTATTCAGAGGGGGTTTACCATTGCCTCTGTATGATCTCAGTGATAGAGTTGAGACATAAGCATGCAGGCAGTCCTTAAGGTATCGTGGACCCAAGTTGTTCAGGGTTTATTATTAATATTGTTATTATAAATCCATTACTTTCACATATATCTGTCATGTTCTATATCATTTTAAACATTTTGGGGGGGGTTTCATGATATGGCAACAGTTGTTCAAAAAGTCATTTTATGCCTCAGTCAAACCACTATGAAGGTTTCTCATCCTTGGTCTAACACGTGTGACAACTGTGTGTGACTAGCATAACACGGTGTTGGCTGTCATAATTCCCTCCATGTAAATTTAATAGCCATACACTGTTGGTTTCAGGTAAAAAGATGACAATTTAATTATATATTTAGTTAATTAGAACATTTTTAGGGGTTGGTTAATTGTCAGTAACTTAAGCCTGGGTGGGGTTTAGAAGAGTGTAGAATCAGAGGCATTTCTGTGCCAAACCAAAAAGCCCTTTCCTGAAGCACTTAGAAGCAACCTAGATAGCTTTAAAAGATTAGACAAATTCATGGAGGATAAGGCTATCAGCGGATACTAGCCCATGGTTCTGTCTCCATTGTTGGAAACAGTATGCCTTTGAACACCACGAGCTAGGAATCACAAGTGGGGAGAATGTTGTTGCACTCATGGCCTGCTTGTGGGCTTCCCATAGATGTCTTGTTGGCCACTGGGAGAACAGGATAGTGGACTAAATGGGCTTCTGGCCTGACCCAGCAGCAGCGCTCTTCTTAGGTTCTTACGTTCTACCAACTTTTCCTCAGCTGTAGCTCAATGGTAGTGCATCAGCTTTGCATGCTGAAGATCCCAGGTTCAATCCCCGGCATCTCCCAGCAGGGTTGAGAGAAAGAAAACCTTGTCTAAAACCCTGGCAAGCTATAGCCAGTCAGTGTAGACATTACTGAACTGGATGGATCAATGGTCTGACTGAGAATAAGGTAGCTTCCTGTGTTCCTAAGAAGGCAGGCTCCGTCCTGAAGCTTCTCTTCCTTTCTGACTCTCCTTAGCTAGGCCGAGGAGGCAGGCCCATCAAGGAGCTGAATGCAATTTGTACCACAGCCCTTGCCGCACAGAACAGTCTCAGAGGCCTTGGGGGGGGGGAAAGGTGGAAGCCAGCCTCTAGAACACAATCACCTGACTTTTCATGTTTTTTCAAATCAACCCCCCCCCCCAAATCACTGAAGAGAGGGCATCAAGTTTTCTGCACCATGAGCAAGAGCGCTGCTGAGAGGAAGAGAGAGAGCAGGGCCAGGCAAAGCAAGGAGCAAAAACTCGCCGAGCGAGAAAAGGCAAGGAGAGGAATGAAGATGATGAGGGAAGGCCGGAAGCTGAACAATGCTTACCAAAAGAAGCACCGGGAAGAATCGAGGAAGAGGATGCGGGCCATGAGGCAGCGGAGAAAAGATGCGGAGGAAGAGACGCTGAAGAAGATGGGATCTGCTCAGGGGTTGCCATTAACATCGCGTCGAATGTTTGGTAAAAGCCATGGAAACACATTTCATTAGCTTTCCTGGGCGGAGTTTAATGCCACCTCTAGCTATTTATTACTTTGTTGATGGCTGGGGATTATTTTTAAATTACGTTTTTCCCCCCTTCAGATAATAAATGGGTTGTATCCGCTGCTAGTTTTCGACCCATCGAAGTTAATGGACATGACTAACTTAGGTTCATTCATTTCAGTGGGTCTACTCTGAGTAGGACTAGCATTGCATTTAATTTCTGTGTTACTATGCACTGCTTTATGAAAAAGTCTTCTCAAAGGGATGAAAAACTTCTACACTGAGCCAGACCATTGGCCTGTTTAACTCACTACTGTCTACAGTGTAGACTCTACACTGACTGGCAGATGCTCTCCAGGATGTCATACAGGGGACATTCCCAGCCCTACCTGGACATGCTGGCAATTGAACCTGGGACCTTCTGCATGCAAAGCTGATGCGCTACCATTGAACTGTTGTCTGCTTCTCAACCACCTGCACTTTTGGCCTGTGTTTTTTGGTGGTAGAGCTCTGCCTCATTTGTGGAGTTTGGCAAGGGGACCTCTCTGCCTTATCCTAACCTTCTGCAGAAGCACAGATGAGGGAGTTAGGATTACTGTATAAATTATTTGCTATAATTTCTTTCATCCTTGGACATCCAGTGTCCATAATAATCTATGTCTAGAGGGAGATAATTTTACTCTGTTTTTAATTTATTACATCTATTTCACATTTAGCTATTAGTCATAGTTATCGTTCATGGCCATTGTTTAAGTATGAGAGCAGCTTTATTTTAATTTATTTACAATGTTTATGGTTCACTCTTTCAGTGTTCAGATTGGTGCACAATATTGAAAAGCACCAGTCACAGGCAATCGTAAATCAAAATGGAATCTCCAAGTTAGATCAAATCATAAAACAAAACATAACCCATACATTGCTGAATGACAAAAATCTGTTTTATATATAGCTTGCACTTCTTTCTTCATGCTTATCCGCATAATGATTTATCTGTTCTGCTTGTCAAGTCTATTTGATAGTGATCTCGGTTGGTCTTTGAACTGGCTATTTAACACAGCTGATTTGACAGTGCTGTTTGTTAATTGCCCCAAGTCCTGCAGATGTGTGGAAGTCTGATCAATCCTTGGTCAGATCCACACCATGCATTTAAAGCACATAACTTCCTTCAAAGAATCTGGGGAACTATAGTTTGTTAAGGGTGATGGGAATTATAGCTGTGTGAGGGGGAAACTATGGTTCCCAAGATTCTTTAGGGGATGTCACGTGCACTGAGTGTGCTTTAAATGTACGGTGTGGATCTGCCGCCTGCAGATAGTATAAGGCAGCAGCAAGAGATGGCCAGGTAGGGTTGAGATGCCAGTCAGTTGCTAGTTTATTTATTTAGGTTCCACCAAAAAGATCCCAGGGCAGGCAAACAATAACACAGGAAAACAACACAACCAAAATTAAAACAAAAAGAAAACTTTAAAAACATTATGAACATCTAAAAAACAAAAATCCAAACAGCAAATAATTTGAAGTTTTGCCAAAAACAGTGTCTTTCGGCCATTAAATAATAATGAGGGAGACAGTCACAGTTCAACAGGGAGGGAATTCCACAATCCAAGAGCCACCACTGAGAAGGCCTTGTCACACCAACTAGGAAGCAGCAGTTACTGAAAGCACAGGTGCTTTCTGTGGCTGCCAACTGTTTCTGTTTTTGCAAAAAATAAATATCACCCCTTTCAGCTCAACCTTGTTTGTGACATTTCAGGCTTTCTCAGTGGCAGCACTTGTTCTCTGGTGCTCCCTCCTCCGTAATACGGTTACCAGATTCAGATGAGAAGTCAGGAGGCCCAGGTTAAGATCTCCGTCGAGCTCATTGGGTAACACTGAACCAATCACCACCTCTCAGCCTAATCTACCTCACAAGGTTGTTGTGAGGTTAAAGTGGGGAGAAGGAACAGAACCCTCTCTCATTATACTAGACCTTGTGGCCATCCAGTGAAGCCGAATGTTAAAAGACTGAGGACAGATAGAAGAAAGTACTACTCCACGCAGCGCGTAAACTATGGAATTTGTTCCCACAAGAGACAGTGATAACCATCAACTTGGATGGTAAAAGGGGGTTAGACAAATTGATGGAGGATAAGGCTATCAGTGACTACTAGCCACCATGACTATGTTCTCCTTCCATTGCCAGAGGCACTATGCTACTGAATACCAGTTATTGGGAACCACAGGTGAGGGAGAACACTGATGTGCTCAGGTCTGCTTGTGTGCTTCCCATTGAGACACCTTGTTCGCCGTGAGAACAGGATGCTGGACTAGATGAGCCTTTGGCCTGATCCAGCAGGGCTTTGCTAATGTTCAACCACGTATATACTGTATGGAGCTCCTTGGAAGAAAGGTGGAATGTAAAATGCAATAAATAAATAAATCTCTAGATGCAGCCAGCAACAAAGCAGCTTGTTCCCTTTGTGACCACCTGCTTCCCCTGTGGTAATAGTGGGAGTCCTGATCAATTACAGCAGGTTGCGGAGGGGATAGATGATGGGGAGGGGACAGACAGAAGCAGCTGTGGCAGCCTTACCCATGGTTAAGTGGGGATTTGAACCCAGGCCTCATTAGCCACCGTCTAAGCTGAATTTCATGTGGCCCTCAGCCTAATTTTGTGTGGCTGGCAAGGAAGGATGAGGATGAAGAGAAACTCACATGGCAGGAAAAGGGAAAGAGGGTGCCCCACCCACTGTTTGGAGAACCTTCAGAACAGGGTGCAGGGGGAGGAGAGAGGAAATGTTTGCGCTGATGGAATGATCTCCTTAGCACTACATTGAATACAGCCCACTGTTCTGATTTGACTCCTTCCCACTGATCAAAGTCATCTTTTGTTTACAGGGCAACTGATACAACCAGGAGTAAAAATGGAGGACCAAGACCAAGAAGAGTCTGAAACAGGGGAGATGTCAGAGGCGGGAGAAAGAGGCCTCCATGTTGTCCAGGTTGAGCTCCTGACTGGGGTGTCTCCATTCCCAATAAAACAGGAACCAGAGGAAAGGCATTGGGAAGCCCAGTGGCAGGATTTCCTGCAGCTGGGACAACCCCCCCACTCAGGATGGAAAAATCCATGCCTGCCTGAGCCAGTGTCAGGAGAGGGTCCTATGGATTTTATCACCCCGGCTGTGAATGGAGTAGCAGATGCCAGTCAGCGGCCTCAAAGTGAGATTGTGAAGCAGGCCCTCCCAGACCTTTCTCGAGGACCCTTTGAGCTCTATGAACGCAGCCAGGATTCTCCTGCGAAAGTGAAAGAAGAGATTCCAGACCTCTATGGCTTGGAGGTGCGCTGCCACCACTTCAGGCACTTTTGCTATCAGGAGGCCAAAGGACCCTGGGAATCGTGGAGGCAGCTGCAGGAGCTTTGCTGCCAGTGGCTGAGGCCGGAGAAACACACCAAAGAGCAGATCCTGGAGCTGGTGATCCTGGAGCAGTTCCTGGCCATCCTGCCCCTAGAGATGCAGATCTGGGTTCGAGGACATGGCCCAGAGACTTGCGCCCAGGCGGTGGTTCTGGCAGAGGATTTCCTGCTAAGGTTGCAAATACCTGAGGGGCAGAAGCCACAGGTGAGACCATTTATTCCTGTATGATCTTTCACAGGGTCCAGAGACTATCTTTGTAGGGAGGCTGCGGAGGATGCTTCCAGACACCTACCACTTCATTTTTTCAGTGGCACACACCTGAAGCAGAGGAGCACCCGAGAAAGGTCTGTAGTCCCAGAGGCACCTGCGCTCAGGTGGATGCTAAAGGGCAATGCCTAAGGGAGCTGACCCTTTGGAGTGGTGCTCAGGCAATGCCACTATAATTGGATAATAATGTTTTAGACCTGAGAGGATACTTGGTGGGTTTCTGTTGACAAATTAGAAGGTGGTAGGGGATGGTGCGATGAGGGTGGGATAGGTTACACTGGAGCTATGCTTTGTAGTATTATTAATTTCAGGGGTGGGAGAACCTGTGACCATCCAGATATTGTTGAGACTACAACTCCCATTATCCCTGGCCATTGGCCATGCCGGCAGGAGCTGACGGGAGTTGTAGTTCAGCAACATCCAGAGGGCTACATGTGTTCCCCGTCCTTTCATGTATTTATCCTGATGTTCCTTCAGGAAGCTCAAAGAGGCATATATAGTTCTCCCTTCCCAACCTTGTGAGGTAAGTTAGAGAGAGACTGGCCCAAGGTCACCCAGCGAGCTTTGTGGCTAAATGGAGATTTGAACTTGGGGCCTGGTGTAACATTCTACCCACAAGAGTGGGCGCTACAACCAGGAAGGGGGTAGTTCTGCCAGATGTGAGTGGGTGCGGGTGACAGAGGATAGGAGAAGTCACTTTCCTTAACACAAAGGGCTAAATTGGAAATGGCTCCACCTTGGGGGACAATAATGTATGGGATCTGATGAAATAAAAAGAGAGACTGGGAAGTAGCTCCATAGCCAGAACATTTGGGGTCAGGGGGCAAAAGGGTACATATGTGTGTGTGGGGAGGAGAGAGAGAATCAAAGCAGAATAGCCGGAACCTAAGTGCACAGCCACTTCATAAGAACAAATATATTTAACTGTACTGGATGTTAATAGTAACTAAATTTTATAAAATTGAAAACGGACACTGATAAGTGCTTGTCAGTTGTTCCATTAAATGAAGCTAAATGTTGGAAGATTTAGGACAGGCAAAAGAAAAGACTTCTTCGCGCAGCGTGTAGTTGAATTATGGAATTCGCTCCCACAAGATGCAGCGACGGGCACCAACTTTAAAAAAGGATTAGGCAAGTTCATGGAGGATAAGGCTGTCAGTGGCTACTAGCCATGATAGCTATGTCCTGCCTCCCCTGTTGGAGGCAGTATACCTCTGAGTATCAGTGACTGGGAATCACGGGTGAGCAGAGCAGCACTGTTGAACTTGGCTCCTGCTTTCAGGCTTCCCATAGGAATCTGGTTGGCTGCTGTGAGGTAGTGGACTAGGTGTGCCTTTTGTTTGGTCTGATCCAGTGGGCTCTTGGGTTCTTATGCCAGTGTTTTGGAAGCCAGGAGCAGGCTTACTTCTGTGAGCAGTTAGGCAGGATATGGCTTGCATGCATTTCTATCTAGCTTACTTGTTCCTCTTATTGTTTACACACATACACACACATATTGAAAATTCAAGGAAAGAGTCTGGAATATGCCGTTGGGGGGATGAAATCTGCACAATGAGGATAATAATGGTGACCTACTTTGCAGAGTTGTCAAAATCATTTCACGAAAGTACAGTACATGAAGTGTTTTGGATGCTCAGCATGCTCTATAAATCCTTTTCCCTCCCCCCAGGTTCCACTGGTGATTGAGGAGGCAGTTGCTAGTTCACCGAAGGCAGAACAGGAGCCATTAGAGAAGGCACAACTTTATACAGAGGGACTGTGGATAGACAACAGGAGGGCCAGCATGTTGGGTAAAGATCTATTCCTCAGTGTGGCATAGTGGTTAGTGTGTTGGACTAGGACTGGGAGGCCAGGGTTCAAATCCCCACTCAGCCGTCAAGCTCACTGGGTGACCAAAGAGGAGCTTGGCTACTGCATTAGGTCAAAGGCCTATCATAGTCCAGCATCATGGTCTTACAGTGGCCAACCAGATGCTCCAATGGAAAGCCCGCAAGCAGGATCTGAGCTCAACTCTCCCATTTGTGATTCCCAGCGACTGGTATTCACAGTTATACTGCCTCTTGACAATGGAGATCCCCTTGGGCCTGTCTTTGTCTCTTAGCCTAACCTACCTCGCAGGGTTGTTCTGAGGATAAAATTGGAGAGTAGTATGTATGGCACCTGGAACTCCTTGGAGGGAAAGGTGCAAGATAAATATCATAAATATATAAATAATAAATATAGTACTATATTTCCACAAATTTCTTCAGGATGGACCAAGCATAGGTGGTTGCTTTCTCCCCCTATCTATCTGCTGTCTAAAGTTCAAGGACTGTTCTGATGGTACAGTTCTTTGCATCTCTGGCCTCTCTGTATTTTTGAAGGAAATGGAGTATCTTATAAATAAAACGAGTCATCGTTGCCATCATCATCATCTCTGGAAGGCCTATGTGGAATTATTTATTATTGCATTTTTAAAAATCCCACCTTTCTCTGAGGAGTTCAGGGCAGTATATATGGCTTCCTTTGCTCGTTGTATCTTCGCAACAACCCTGGGAGGTAGGTTAGGCTCGAGAGTGAGCGATTATCCCAAAGCCATCCAGTGAGTTTCATGGCTAAGTAGGGATTTGAACTCTGATATCTCTGCTCTGAATCCAACAATCTAACCACTGCACCGTTCTGAATTTCAGACCATCTCTGGCCTGAAACCTTTGCATGTTCTTGCCTTCTACAAAAGTTGGCCTTTGTGCAAATCTACATGATTCGGCAGCAGGTCTGCTCACTTGCCAAGTCAAATGGCGCCTGCCAGGGCTGTCAGATGACACCAAATTATTTAGTGTGGTGGTGAAGAGGCAGAAGCAGCTCCGAAAGGATCTATCCAAACTGGAGGAATGGATATGCCGTGTACCATGGGAAGGGCCATAGCTACAGTGGTTAGAGCATCTGCTTTGCACGCAGGGGGTCCCTGGCATCTTCGGATAGGGCTGGGAGAGACCCCTGTCTGAAACCCTGGAGAGTTGCTGCCAGTCAGAGTAGAGAGTACTGAGCTAGATGGGCCAGTGGTCTGACTCAGTATAAGGCAGCTTCATATTCTCCTAATGTTAGCAAATGTAAAGTGATATGCACGAATGCTTGCAAGAGGGAATGCTCCTTCATTCCCTTCACAGTTCCTTGCATATAGAAAGCTGGCATGTCAAGAGAGATGGCTTGGCTAGAGCACTTATCCCTGACATGCTAGTTTTCTGTGTGCAGGATTTTCCCTCAATAGAGGAGCATTCCATCATGTGAACCGCCACCCTCAGGCTGCAGCAGCCCAAACACCATCTTAGTGAAAACTAGGCGTTTTAAGATGTTGCCAATGATTTTTTGTCAAGGATAGGCAACATGGTGCCCTCCAGATCTTCTTGCACTCCAGCTCCCATCATACCTGACTCCTGGTCATGCCAGCTATGGTCAGTGGGACATCTGGAGGGCACCACATTGGCTACCCCTGATTTTGTGTTGTTATTGTCAGGGAGCTAGCGAGAATAAATTATTGGACGCTTGCTTTTTTTCTTCTCAGCTCCTGGGTGGCCAGAAGCAAAAATGAAGAAGCAGGAGCAAGGACGACCCAAATCAGGAGAAAGCTTAGCAGCGGAAGAAGGAGACCTCCAAGTTGTCCAGGTGGGGCCTGCGGGGGAATTTCCGGCAGGGGCGGCAGCATTACAGCAAATTAACCTGGAGGCAGATGAGGGCCTGTGTCGGCGCTGGGAAGCCCAGTTGCAGGAGTTCCTCAAGACAATGCAGTCCCCTCCCTCGGGATGGAGGCACCCACGGCTGCATTTGCCTGCATCGGGAGAGACTGCAGAGGAGGAGGGAACGAGCGATGCCAGCCAGTGGCCCAAAGGGCTGTGGCCCCTCCAAAGCCAGACAGACCTTAGTGGAGAAGCCCAGCAGGCTCCCAGTAACACAGACTCCCCTGAGAAAGTGGAGGAGGTGCTTCTGGACGAGGACACCGTTGGCATGGAGATGCGGTGCCAGCATTTTCGGCATTTCCACTACCGGCAGGCCAGAAGGCCCCGGGACGTCTGCAAGAGGCTCTGGGAGCTTTGCCACCAGTGGCTGAAGCCGGAGAGACGATCCAAGGAGCAGATCTTGGATCTGCTGATCCTGGAGCAGTTCCTGATTGTCCTCCCTGCGGAAATGGACATCTGGGTCAGGGATCGTAAGCCAGAGAGTTGTGCCCAGGCGGTGGCCCTGGCAGAGGTCTTCCTCCTGCGGTCACAAGAGCCAAAGAGACAGGAGCAAAAGGTAGGCATGCCAGCCTTTGAAGGCATCCCAGTCTTCTCCAGGAAGGGCTGCAGCTCAGTGGTAAAGGGATGAAAAAAATGCAATGGACTGCCTTCAAGTCGATTCCGACTTATGACGGCCCTTTGAATAGGGTTTTCATGGTAAGCAGTATTCAGAGGGGGTTTACCATTGCCTTCCTCTGAGGCTGAGAGGCAGTGACTGGCCCAAGGCCACCCAGTGAGCTTCATGGCTGTGTGGGGATTCGAACCCTCGTCTCCCAGGTCATAGTCCAACACCTTAACCGCTACACCACACCTGAAAAAAGTGAATTACTACTTTGATTTTAGATTTGATTGGTATTGTATCCATTCTAAATGCCCAGTTTGACTGGTAATGTGTTAAGGAAGATAGGAAGCTTCTTTGTACTGAGTCAGGCGATTGACCCATCTAGCTCAGTGTTGTCTTCTACACTGACTGGCAGGGGCCCTCCAGGGTTTCAGGCAGGGACTGTCTCCCAGCCCTACCTGGAGATGCCAGAGATTGAGCCTGGGGCCTTCTGCATGCCAAACAGATGCTCTGCCACTGACCCACTGCTGCTCCTTTTTCATTCATTAAGCTGTTAACTAATTTTATGAAAAAAATGTGTTTTTAAAAATGGGAGCTATTCCATGGAAAAATATAGCAGCAGAAAATTTAGTTATTTCTTTTAGACATTTGTAATCACCTGAAAGCCCATGTCACATCATTGGCCACGGTTTCTACCATCCTGATTTGCACTGGGACTGCCCTTTCATTTTTCCTTTGGGCCAGAGAAGGTCCGTGTCTCTTGTCGTCAGTACATTCACTGAACAAAATATGCCTGTTTGAATTGCAGGTGGTGGAATCTCCAGAGGATGAGCTGAATTCTCTGAAGTCTGAGCAAGTCCCTTCAGATTACCTGAAGATGATGCAGCAGCTCCCCCTGGAGGCCAATGACAAGGATGTGGACATCAGTTTGTTAAGTAAGAATTCTTGTATCTGAATGTTTCAGCGTTTCCAGGATACTTAAAGTGTGGCTTTAAGGGTTGGGGTTATAAACCAGAACTATCACTGGAAGCTAAAATGATGAAACTGAGGTTATCATACTTTGGACACACAATGAGAAGACATGATTCACTAGAAAAGACAATAATGCTGGGAAAAACAGGAGTAGAAAAAGAGGAAGGCCAAACAAGAGATGTGTTGATCCCATAAAGGAAGCCACAGACCTGAACTTACAAGATCTGAACAGGGTGGTTCATGATATATGCTGTTGGAGGTCGCTGATTCATAGGGTCACCATAAGTCGAAATCGACTTGAAGGCACATAACAACAAAAAGGCTTGTGTTAGGGAAGTGGGGAGCTAATCCTTACCCTTCTGCAGCAGAGCTCTGATGCAGATCACTTGCCCCTGGAGCTATTAGCCACAGAGATGGGGAAAATTCTGGGCTTAAAATTTTAAGCCTGCACATTTTTCTCTCTGCGGTTAACGGTAGCTCCCAGAGGGTGACCTGACTGGGGTGAGAGCACAGAGGAACACTATCAGGCCTCCCTTCCCACCATACCATGGCTTCCCTGTCCACCATAGTTGCTTTTACAAAAAGAAAATTACATTGGGCGATCAAGCATAACATGCAATTCAACTCTAAGGTTGTGAGGTTCGGGCAGTAAGCCAGAAGTCCCTGGACTCTTCACTTTGAAGGTTCTCTGTCTTCTTTTTTTTAAAGAAATGATTATCCTGTTCTGCTGAGGCTTGGAAGCCAAAAGGAAAGTGGCAACAAATACTGTACTACAAGCCTCTTCTGTATAAAGGCAAGATAAATCAGGACCCTGGACAGCTCCCAGTGGGTTCCCCCCCCCCCCGTAACTGAGTGTAGAAAGATGTCATCTCAGCAAAGACGTCAAGCAGGGGTTGCCAAGCTGTGGTCTGCAGACCACCAGTGGTCCACAAGCTTCATTCAGGTGGTCAGCGGCATGTCTGTAAAAATACAGTTAAAAAATCTACAGCATCTAGCACAGTGCATTGCAATTGCTAGAACAGGCAGAAGAATCATTAAGTGGTCCACTAAGACCCTGAAGAATTTTCAAGTGGTCCCTGGGGGAAAAGGTTTGGGAGCCACTGGCTTAGAGTCATCTGAAACCTTTAAAAGGCTGGCAGGGCCCTCCAGGTGTGGTTGGACTACAGCTGCCATCAACCCCTGGCCATTAGCCATGCAAGCTGGGCCTGATGGGATTTGGAGTCCAATATCATCTGGAGGGCCGCATGCTCCCCATCCCTGGCATAAGGGCCAGGAAAGACTTTAATGGATAGACGTGGTAGTGTGGATCACAAGTGGCTAGGTAAAAGGAAGGTCATTGGAACGGCCTGGACTGGAAGCCCTGCAAGTGGATTGTACTTTAAATCATTTGGATGTGCAATATGTTCCTGCTCTATATGGGAAGTGAATTCTCTTTTGTGAAATGAACGAACAATAATCTGACCTGGGAGAAAGCAGCTTCTGTTGTTCCTAAGAATTTAGCATCACAAAATGCTTTTAGTACATTTTAGGATGTTTTTAGTACAACTAACATAGCCATGTTGGTCCCGCAGAACATGCCTGCCAGATGCACTTTCTTGCACTTTAAGCCCAATATTATTTCTGGGGAACGCAGTATGTAAATAAGCAGATTATATCTAGGCTTTTCAAAGGCAAAAAACCTGTTTTGTTAACCTCCATGCACCTTGAAGTGAGCATAAGATTGTTGTGGATACAGCCATGAATGCAATGTCCTCACATTTACCTCCCTTTCCAGTATATATGTGGCAGTTGTACTGTCAGGACTGTAGTTAAGCAATTGTAGACTCTGCACTTGCAGGCCCTCCCGCTTTAGATGGCCACGTGTTCCTGCATTTGCTTCAAAACGTAGTAAGTCAGCTTTGTGGTGTTTGCCTCCCCTGGCCTCCTGCTTGTTCTGCTGAGTGGGACCCTGGACCTCTGCCCCAAAGTTCTGCCCTGATGGCACTGCTACTTACTGTGTTCCCTGTTTAGGCACCGGACTAGGTTTCAAACTCTCCTTAATCGTGGGTTTCCTTGAAATGATTCAGGGTTCACAACAGACCAGTTTATTTGAATGAAAACAAAGAAGGGAAGGGCTGTAAGCTCAGTTGGAGAGCATCTGCTTTGCATGCATAAGGTCCCAGGTTCAATCCTTGGCATCTCCAGAGATGGGAGAGATTCCCTGCCTGAAATCCTAAACAGCTGCTGCCAGCCAGTGTAAACTGTGCAAACCGTCTGCCACAAGTGTGATTAGAACTAGTCATCTTCTAAATCTATTCTCTGCTCTCCCTCTTCCCACTTACCTTAACATTCGATATTCCAAGCAGTTTCTTTCCCCCTCCCCTCTAAGCCCCAAACGTGGCTCATTGCATCTATATTCTATACCTGCTATAATTTTAGCCTCTTTGCAGATCAGTACATACAGATGAACGTATGCTTCAATGTGGAAACGCGGGAACTGCGGAAGAGGCTTCTGGCCAGGCAGCGCCAGAGACGCCACAGAGCGCGGCAGAGTCCGGAGCAGCGGCTGCAGCGGAGGCGCATTGAAGCCGAAAGGAACGCACAGCGCAGAGCTACCGAGACCCCCGAACAAACGGCGATTCGCCGTCAAAAGGATGCCCAGAGAAAGCTGCAAAAAAGGAAGTGTTCCCTGGGTGCCCAATCTCTGGCTGCACTTCGAGTAGACTCTAGCGACTCCTTGATGGGGGCAGAACATTCCATGCTCACACCCAGCATACTCGCCATCGGAGAAGGTGGTGAAGTGACTGAAAACAGCTTCAGTTCACTTGGCCTTTCCACCTTTTAACATTGCACCGAATACATGGATGAACGGGGCTAGATGAATCCCAGGCACTGGGTCGCCGGGGGACGCAGAAATGTGAAATATTTTTCTGGCCCTGTTGAAGAATGTATACACTCAGCCATAAGAAAAAGTTAACATTTGGTTGAGTTGGAATGTGAGTTTTAGCATCTTCCGTCATGTTTTAACTGTTTTTAAATTATATATATATATATATTTATATATTGTTTATACATATATATTGAATTCACACCAGAGCAGATATGATGGGCTAGAAAAATATGTGCAAAATAATTTTTTTTTAAATTTATTACTTTGAAATCTTATACATACAGTGTTTTCTGCTGAGCAAACAACCACACTGGACCTGTGTGACTTACTGGCATAAACTACAAGGTTTAGCATAAGAAAAACCTCACAATAGCCAACCAGATGCTTCAATGGGAAGCTCATAAACAGGACCTGAGTGTGGCAGCAACTCTTTCCCCACTAGGGATTCTCAGCAACTGGTATTCAGAGGCATACGGCCTCCTGCAGTGGAGGGAGAGCATAGCCATCATGGCTAGTAGCTATTGATAGCCTTTGTCAATTTTATTGATAATGGCTATCAACAAAGCATTTGATTTTTAATGTGTAATTTTATTTATTACACTCACATCCCATTTTTTCTCCAAGGAGCTTAAGGGGGTGTTGGTGGTCACCCCCCCCAAAAAAAAATGTTTCCTGTGAGGTGGTTAGGCTAGGCTGAGAGTTGACTGGCTCAAGATCACCAACAGAGTTTTATGGCTGAGTGGGGATTTGAACTGGATCTCCCCAGTCCTACTCCCGACACTGATCACATGATCTCCTCTTATCTAACCTCTTGGCCGTATGGGTTGAAGACTGATCCATCTTGAAAGATAAGTTCTTCTTACCATTATAGCACAGGTTGTTTGGGCTGAGGCTTTCCTAGAATGGCCTGGAGCCATTAAAACAGGGATGGGGAAACCTATGGCTTTCAAGATGTCTGCCTACAACTCCCATCATCCCTGGCCAGTGGCTGGCTGGGGCTGACGGGAGTCGGAGTCCATGAAAAGAAAGAGTCTCATGTATCTGGTGCTGGACAGATGCTCCACTTGAGACCATGCAGAAGTTGTCCCAATCCTAGTGCTGGTCCAGATATGGATCAATGGCCTCACTTGGTAGATAGAACTATGTGCAAAACTAAAACTGGATCCATACGCTCATCTGGGGGTCTTTTGTGGGTACTTCCTTAGGGAGGGGAAGCTCTTTACCTGGAGTGGTTGGACAACCCAGGATGTCCTTTGACTTGCTTGTCTCATGGATAATCAGGAGGAGCTGCCCTCCTCGTGGGCTCCACGAGCTAGAGGGAGCCCCAGATAACAAAGCATCAAGGCGAGTTAAGCAGCAGAGCGAGTTCGGCAGCAGGGCGAGGAGGTCAGGGCCCCCCACTCTGCCCGTCTGTTCCCTGACCTCAACTAAACCGCAGTCTCCAACCCATTGACGTAATAAACCTTAAACAAAACTATGCAGGTAAGAAGCCAGCAGGGGTGTGGGGGCTTTCCAGTGTTTTGCACCGCCTGCAGCATGTACAACTATCTGCCTGTTGGACAGAAGTCGTGGGTGTGCTCTCGGTGCAATGAGCTCCTGGCTCTCCGGGAACGACTTCATTTCCTTGAGGCCAAGGTGGCGGACCTGGAAAAGCTGAGAGAGGCAGAGAGGTGTGTGGAGGAGGCCTTCAGGGACGTTATAGCTGTGTCCCACTCCAACGATGATAGCTCTCCTGCTATCATGGACAACGATGGTCTCGGGGAAGGACAGCATCCAGCTGAGGAAGAGGGAAACGATCCCTTAGAAGGGACCCATTCCTTGGGGGATGAGCAGCTATCCTCTCGTGCCGAGGATATATCTCCAGGGGGTGGGGGGATCCTTGTAGTGGGTGATTCGATCATTAGGAACATAGACAGTGGGGTGTGTGATGGGCGTGTAGACCGCAAGGTGTTTTGCCTGCCTGGTGCGAAGGTTGCAGATATCGCCCGTCGTTTAGATAGTTTGGTAGACAGTGCTGGGAAGGAGTCAGTGGTCGTGGTGCACGTTGGCACCAACGACATGGGGAAATGCAGCCGTGAGGTCCTGGAAGCAAAATTTAGGTTGCTAGGTAGGATGCTGAAAGCCAGGACCTCCAAGGTGGCTTTCTCTGAAATGCTACCGGTTCCACGCGCAGGACCAGCCAGACAGGCCCAGCTTCGCAGTCTCAATGCGTGGATGAGACGATGGTGTCGGGTGGAAGGGTTTGGATTTGTTAGGCACTGGGGAACTTTTTGGGACAAGCCGGGCCTGTACAAAAGGGACGGGCTCCACTTGAACCAGAATGGAACCAGACTGCTGGCACTTAAAATTAAAAAGGTGGCAGAGCAGCTTTTAAACTGACTGAGGGGGGAAACCCAACAGGAGCTGAGAAAGGTCCGGTTCGGAATAAACCTCCCCCCTGGGATAAAAACCAAAGAAATGATGAAATTTTAAAAGGGGTAGGCCTAGAAGTAGGCATTGTGACAGCAGGGGCACAGGATATAAATTCAGAAGAGCAAAATTACCACAGGCCTAACCACAAGTGCCAAAGACACTTGAAGAGAGACACTGCTTACAAGTGCCTGTACGCTAATGCTAGGAGCCTGCGAACCAAGATGGGAGAACTGGAGTGCTTGGTCTTACAGGAGAGCATTGATATAGTGAGCATAACGGAGACCTGGTGGAATGGAGAAAACCAGTGGGATACTGTTATCCCTGGATATAAACTATATCGGAAGGACAGGGAAGGATGTATTGGTGGCGAAGTCGCTCTATACGTGAAAGAAGGCATTGAATCCAGCAAGCTCGAAACCACAAAAGAGGCAGACTCCTCCACAGAATCGTTGTGGGTGGTGATACCATGCCCCAGGAGGGACTTAATACTGGGAACAATCTATCGTCCCCCTGATCAAAATGCTCAGGGAGACCTGGAGATGAGATATGAAATTGAGGAAGCATCCAAACTAGGAAATGTGGTAGTAATGGGTGACTTCAACTACCCGGACATAGACTGGCTGCATATGTGTTCCAGTCATGACAAAGAAGCAAAGTTTCTAGATATTCTAAATGACTATTCCCTAGACCAGTTGGTCATGGAACCGACCAGAGGGACGGCAACCCTGGACTTAATCCTCAGTGGGGACCGGGACCTGGTGCGAGATGTAAGTGTTGTTGAACCGATTGGGAGCAGTGACCACAGTGCTATTAAATTAAACATACATGTAACTGGCCAATTGCCAAGAAAATCCAACACGGTCACATTTGACTTCAAAAGAAGAAACTTCACAAAAATGAGGGGATTGGTAAAAAGAAAGCTGAAAAACAAAGTCCAGAGGGTCACATCACTCGAAAATGCTTGGAAGTTGTTTAAAAACACTATATTAGAAGCTCAACTGGAGTGCATACCACAGATCAGAAAAGGTACCGCCAGGGCCAAGAAGATGCCAGCATGGTTAACGAGCAAAGTCAAGGAAGCTCTTAGAGGCAAAAAGTCTTCCTTCAGAAAATGGAAGTCTTGTCCGAATGAAGAAAATAAAAAAGAACACAAACTCTGGCAAAAGAAATGCAAGAAGACAATAAGGGATGCTAAAAAAGAAGCTAAATGAATTCTTTGCATCTGTCTTCACAGTGGAAGATATAGGGCAGATCCCTGAACCTGAACTAACATTTGCAGGAAGGGATTCTGAGCAACTGAGACAAATAGTGGTAACGAGAGAGGAAGTTCTAAGCTTAATGGACAATATAAAAACTGACAAATCACCGGGCCCGGATGGCATCCACCCGAGAGTTCTCAAAGAACTCAAATGTGAAATTGCTGATCTGCTAACTAAAATATGTAACTTATCCCTTGGGTCCTCCTCCGTGCCTGAGGACTGGAAAGTGGCAAATGTAATGCCAATCTTCAAAAAGGGATCCAGAGGGGATCCCGGAAATTACAGGCCAGTTAGCTTAACTTCTGTCCCTGGAAAACTGGTAGAAAGTATTATTAAAGCTAGATTAACTAAGCACATAGAAGAACAAGCCTTGCTGAAGCAGAGCCAGCATGGCTTCTGCAAGGGAAAGTCCTGTCTCAGTAACCTATTAGAATTCTTTGAGAGTGTCAACAAGCATATAGATAGAGGTGATCCAGTGGACATAGTGTACTTAGACTTTCAAAAAGCGTTTGACAAGGTACCTCACCAAAGGCTTCTGAGGAAGCTTAGCAGTCATGGAATAAGAGGAGAGGTTCTCTTGTGGATAAGAAATTGGTTAAGAAGCAGAAAGCAGAGAGTAGGAATAAACGGACAGTTCTCCCAATGGAGGGCTGTAGAAAGTGGAGTCCCTCAAGGATCGGTATTGGGACCTGTACTTTTCAACTTGTTCATTAATGACCTAGAATTAGGAGTGAGCAGTGAAGTGGCCAAGTTTGCTGATGACACTAAATTGTTCAGGGTCTTTAAAACAAAAAGGGATTGCGAAGAGCTCCAAAAAGACCTCTCCAAACTGAGTGAATGGGCAGAAAAATGGCAAATGCAATTCAATATAAACAAGTGTAAAATTATGCATATTGGAGCAAAAAATCTTAATTTCACATATACGCTCATGGGGTCTGAACTGGCGGTGACTGACCAGGAGAGAGACCTCGGGGTTGTAGTGGACAGCACGATGAAAATGTCGACCCAGTGTGCGGCAGCTGTGAAAAAGGCAAATTCCATGCTAGCGATAATTAGGAAAAGGTTCAGAAGAGGGCAACCAGAATGATCAAGGGGATGGAGCGACTCCCTTACGAGGAAAGGTTGCAGCATTTGGGGCTTTTTAGTTTAGAGAAAAGGCGGGTCAGAGGAGACATGATAGAAGTGTATAAAATTATGCATGGCATGGAGAAAGTGGATAGAGAAAAGTTCTTCTCCCTCTCTCATAATACTAGAACTCGTGGACATTCAAAGAAGCTGAATGTTGGAAGATTCAGGACAGACAAAAGGAAGTACTTCTTTACTCAGCGCATAGTTAAACTATGGAATTTGCTCCCACAAGATGCAGTAATGGCCACCAGCTTGGACGGCTTTAAAAGAAGATTAGACAAATTCATGGAGGACAGGGCTATCAATGGCTACTAGCCATGATGGCTGTGCTCTGCCACCCTAGTCAGAGGCAGCATGCTTCTGAAAACCAGTTGCCGGAAGCCTCAGGAGGGGAGAGTGTTCTTGCACTCGGGTCCTGCTTGCGGGCTTCCCCCAGGCACCTGGTTGGCCACTGTGAGAACAGGATGCTGGACTAGATGGGCCACTGGCCTGATCCAGCAGGCTCTTCTTATGTTCTTATGCCCTCTGTTACTGAGGGTATGTTCAGCCTTCAAGCGGAGGTGGCAGCGTGTCTGGTTCAGGCACCAGATAAAAACCTGAATCAAAGAATGCTCTGCTGGCTTTCTCGGCTTCTTCACGCTGCAGCCCCGTGTCTCCCCAAAAGCCACTCCTGAGGGTTGGGGAGCCTTCTGTGGTGTGCATGGGGAGATTAGCAACACTCTGAGTCATCCAGTGATGCTGAATGTTGGAAAACTCAGGACAGAAAAAAAGTGCTTCTTCACACAGTGCATGGTTAAACTATGGAGTTTGCTCCCCCGACTTGGGATAGCTTTAAAAGAGGATTAGACAAATTCATGGAGGCAAAGGCCATCAATGGCTGCTAGCCACGATGGCTATGTTCTGTCCCCATGGTCAGAAGTAGTGTCTGATGCTCAGTGCGCTCTTGTGCTAATTAATGTAAATGTTGCAACATGGAATGCTCCTATTTCGTGCTTAGTCAGCCAGGCATGCCCTCCTCCATGACGCACCATTACATTCCCCTCCCCCCACAGGGTTTTCACCACCACCCAAACTGTCAGCCACATCTGTGACTACTGAGCCTATTCAGTCCTCATAGGCTGGTCTTCGGGTCCCCACCCCAGCCCACTGCTGCTGTAAAGGGTTTTCCTCCCTTAAATATTTTTTTGTACTCAAAACTTCTGGGTTCCCCCAAGCCTGCTGATTACCTCCCTCTTGCATGTGGGTGGTGCCATTTTGGTGACATAACCCACGGCGCTCAGAGCCTGATGATCGGAAATAGAAGGAATGATGTTTATGCTGTACTGCTGTGTCTGGCTAGAAGTACAAATCAGGCACACACACACATCCCCCAAAAGGAGTTAAAGCGCTTGAAAATATAAGATGCCAAAAAAGATACCAATTCATCCTCCAATCATCCAAAAGAGAGAAGACTGGGGGGCGGGGAAGCTGTTACAACTTTTGTCCTGGGCCCAGCGCAAATGATGCTTGAGCGACTGGACACAGACACTGGCCAGATGTAATCCCACCATGCCCCGGATGTTCTTTAACACAGGAAGCTTGCAAGGAAGGATGGGATAAAAAAACGGGGGGGGGGGGAAATATTAACAGACCTGATAGAATATTATAGAAGGTGCAGGAGCGGAAAAAAAGTATTTAGTTTATGGAAGCATGGAAAGCCAGCAAGGTGCAGTGTTCAGAGCAGGGGTGGGGAGTCTCAGCCCCGGGGGTCAAATGTGGCCCTCCAGGCCTCTCCATCTGGCCCTTGGAACTCTCCCCAGGCCACATCCCTTCCACTCCGTACTTGCCCCGCTTCACACAGCAATGTGCCTTTGAACGAACGCCTCTTGCCTGCCTGGATGGAGGCTAGAGAGGGATGTGTGTGTAAAAACTAGTCTACTGTACAAAGGTAAAATTTCCATCCATTGCTCCACCCACTTTTGCCTCTGGCCCACCCACAACTGATATGAGGCCTCCAGAAGGTGACCCAGAAGGGAATCTGGCCTGAAAAAGGGTCCCCATCCCTGGTTTGGAGGGCTAGACTAGGGCCAGAGAGGTCCAGGTTCAGCTCTCTGCTCAGCGATGAAGTTCCCAGGGTGAACTTTGGCCGGTCTCAATCTCTCAGCCTAACCTACCTCTTAGGGTTGTTGTGAGGATAAAATGGGAGAGAAGGGAATCATACACTGCCTTGAGTTCCTTGGAGGATGGACTGCCTTCAAGTCGATCCCGACTTATGGCGACCCTATGAATAGGGTTTTCATGGTAAGCGGTATTCAGAGGGGGTTTCCCATTGCCTTCCTCTGAGGCCGAGAGGCAGTGACTGGCCCAAGGTCACCCAGTGAGCTTCATGGCTGTGTGGGGATTTGAACTCTGGTCTCTCAGGTCGTAGTCCAACACTAACCACTACACCACACTGGCTCTCTTCCTTGGAGGAAAGGCAGGATAAAAATGTAATCAATAAAACAAAAGGCACCAGTGATGATGCATTAAAGAAAATAAAGCAGACACAACAGGAAAACGTCTCTGCAAGACCGTGAAGGGCAATCTCCACCCCTCTAACACATTTCACTTCAGAAGACAAGTTGGGGTTAGGCAGCAGGCAACAGAGGCCGTCTAGAAACTCTAGACACACTAGGACTCAGGTAGACAATGTTGCTCAAGCAAAGCACCACTAGGACAAGAAGCCCTCTTGTACTCCTCCTTGCCTAGGAGGATCCAGTGGTCAGCTGCGTGGCTGCAGCCAGTTCTTCACTGGCAGGCTGCAGTTCTGCGCTTCACCACATGGAGCAGCGGTCAGCAGTCCCTGGCACAGTGCATGGAGCCACAACATTTTGCGGCGTAGAATTTAATGAGAGGAGCAAAGATTTTAACATCCAAACCTACAATTTAATCCGCACACAGTAGACTAAATGCGTTGGTGCATTTACATTTCCAGGCAAAACTCTAAACCAGCCTTTCACAGCCTGGCTCCTTCCAGAAGTCATGAACTCCCAACTCTTATCAGCCCGCAAGTCAGCATGGTCATTGATCAAGGGATGATGGGAGCCGGAGCCCAGCAACATCTGCAGGGTCACCGGTTCCCTATCCTGGCCTAAACTGTGCCACTCTGTTGGAATGCAACAAGGTGTTTTTTTCCCCTCACTCAGTGGCTGAGAACGTTGATCAGCAAGACTAACTCAGGCTTGGGACCCAAATGTGGGCCTCTGCGCCTCTCTGTCTGCCACTTCATATCCCTCCCCAGCCCTGCTCTGCACACTCCTTGGGTGCTTTTGCCGGGTTGGAATGTGTCTCTGAATGATGATAATGTCTCTTGTTTGCCTGTATGTAAGACAAGAGGGACGTAAGCAGGTGGAGGGCGATGAAGAAGCTTCTGGCCTTTGCATGGCTAGAATGTGCCCTGCTGTACAAAGGTTAAGAACCACATCCGTTGCTCCATCCATTTTTGCCTATGGCCAGTGTTGGCTGGTGCCCATTGTGACTGGTAGGGCGGAAGGCAAGAGAGGCCCACAGCAGGTGGAGCCAGAGCCAATCACAGAGTCAGCTAATTCCAGAGTTGTCTCCCATCTTCCTCCCTGCCAAGTTCTACAAGGCCAACACTGAGACTAAGGAGGAGGAAGCTGGCTGTGGGCTGGGAGTATATGAGAAGGCAAGGTGGGTTGGGGGTGGCTGAGGGCAGACTGAGGTTGGTGGGACAGCGCCCCTTTCACCCAAATGGACCAGACTCCACAGTCTATGGCCCCCACTCACTACTGCCATGCAGCCTTTAGAAGGTTGCCCGTGAGAGGGTTCCTGCACTGAAAAAGGTTCCCTGGCCGTCTTAAAAGGAAAACAGGATGAGTCAACTGAAGCAATGTTCAGAGCAAAGTAGAAGTTACTCGAAATGGCAACAAAAAACACAGAAGTGCCCCGAGTTTTTACTTTGCTTTCTTTTAATGCAGCATGGCCGTGCTGGCCTGGTACTGATGGGAGGTGTAATCCAAAACACCTGGAGGGCACCAGGTTGGGAAAGGCTGCTCTAATAGGTCTTATCTTGTGTCAAGACATCACAGTTAGCAAGACTGGACAATACCTCTCTGATCTTACCCACGTGTAGGCGGATATGCACCTTCCCATCCTGCCGCCTCGGGTGCCTGCCCATCTCTGAAAGTATCTATGGGGAAGGGTGTGACATTTCAATGTGCCGTACCCAAAGTGCACAGGCCCAGATTCCACAGTTAATTTAACAGATAACATCCATAATGCTACCTCCAAAAGAAGGCTGTTCCAGTGTTGAACAGTTTTTCCTAATATTTTGCCAAAATCTGCTTCCCTGCAAATTCTACCCGTTAGTTCTAGTCCTGTCCTCTAGAGTAACAGAAAACAATTCCTTATTCTGTGTGATTATTTGAGACCACTATCATACATCTCTCTGCTTAATTTTCTCTTCCCCAAGTTAAACATAACCAGATCATTCAACTATTCCTGTGAGGGGTCTTGTTTTCTAGATTCCTCACCATCCTAGGCACCCTCCTTTGGAAACATCCCAGTTTGTCAATGACCTCCTTAAAATGCAGTGCCCAGAGCTGGACATGGTACTCCAGATGTGGCCTGACCAGCATAAGCTGGAAACTGACCCCACCAAATCTGGGTATTGACCCACACAAATGCAACCTAAGTACATGTATACATCCATATTTCAACATTATGGTTTCGTACGGACATCTGGTGATGTCAAAGGGGAGGGAGAAATGCTGAGTCAGTGGGAAGGGACAATATATGCAGTTGAATCAAGCAGTATTGTCCAATCTGGTCCAGTGGATTATACTGTGCTATGTAAACGTCAAGCTATACCTGAAGCTTTGCCCTCCATCTGAACATTCATAAGCTTTCTCTCCCGGATGGGTTCTCTTGTGTTTAATAAGGGACTTTTTATCAATGAAGCTTTTGTCACAGTCAGAACATTGATATGGTTTCTCCCCCGTGTGAATTCTCATATGTGAAACAAGGTTTCCTTTCTGACGGAAGCTTCTCCCACATCCTGAGCATTTATATGGTTTCTCTCCTGTATGAACCCTTTTATGATTTACAAGCAGAGAGCTAGTATTGAAGCTTTTCCCACACTCCGAACATTCGTAGGGTTTCTCCCCCGTGTGGATTCTCACATGTTTAGTAAGGGATGATTTAACTCGAAAACCTTTCCCACACACGGTACATTGATAAGGTTTCTCCCCTGTGTGGGTTCTCTTGTGTGTAATAAGGTTTGATTTTGAATTGAAGCTTTGTCCACAGTATGAGCACATATAGGGCTTCTCCCCTGTATGCAGTCTTTTATGTTCTATAAATTGAAAGCTGGTGCTAAAGCTTTTTCCACAATCTGTGCATTCGTAGGGTTTTTCTCCTGTATGGATTCTTACATGCGAGACAAGGTTTCCCTTGTTAACAAAGCTTTTTTCACAGACTGAGCATTTGTATGGCTTTTCCCCTGTGTGGGTTCTCACATGCATCATCAAGGAAGTGCAGTGAGAGAAGCATTTGCCACACTGGGAGCATTTATACGGTTTCTCCCCTGTGTGAATCCTCATGTGGGAAACAAGATTTCCTTTCTGACTAAAGCTCTTCCCACAGTCTGAGCACTGATATGGTTTCTCTCCAGTGTGAGTCCTCTCATGTGTGACAAGATGAGATTTCTTACCAAAGCTTTGCCCACATTCAGCACATTCATAGGGGTTCTCTGCTGTATGGGTTCTCTTGTGTGCAGTAAGATTTGATTTCAAATGGAAGCTTTGACCACAGTCTGAACATGTATATGGCTTCTCGTCTGTGTGTACTCGTATATGATCGATAAACTCATAGCTTGTGCTAAAGCTTTTCCCACAATCTGTGCATTTGTATGGTTTATCTCCAGTGTGGATTCTCTTATGTGTAACCAAGTGGGTTCTCTCACGAAAAGCTTCCCAACAATATGAGCATTTATATTGATTTCCCCCTGTTTGCACATTCTGATTCTCAAGAAGCTCAGAGCTCTGATGGAGGCTTGTCCCACAGTCAGCGCCCCTGTTCTCTCCCTTACTCATGATGATTTCTTCTTGGAAGGTACTTTCATTTAAACTGCTATCTTCATCTTCACAAAGAAAAGCTTCTTCTGTTGCCTTCTCAGGATATCTTGTGTATCCCTGTTGACTTCCAGGCATCTCTTTCACCTCAGGACTTGCTCACGTTTTTCTAGCTGAAGATTTCCCTTCTTCTTGCCTTAGCCATCACCTTCCAGAACAAAAGAGAGAAGACAGGAAGCTGCCTTGTATTGAGCTGTTTCAGACGATCCTTGATTTAATAAGTGAAATATGAACAAGACTTTTAGCCATACATGCAGCCCCTTCTCTCTTTGAGGAGGCCAGCAAATAAACCAGAGACCCTTCAACTAACTATATTTCCCATTTCATATAAACCAGGAAACCATGGTTAACAGCTTCAGAACAAACCAGGATATTAAGCCAATGTCAAAAAATGATTTCATACACTGGCTTGTTCTGAAGCCATTAACTATAGTTTCCTGAATAGGACAAAACTGAAACTATTGATATTTATTATTATATTGCACCCTCCAACGACTTCAAAGTGGTTAACATGGTTCTCCCCCTCACTATTTTATCCTCACAACAACCCTGTGAGGTAGGATAGGCTAAGAGACAGTGACTGGCTGAAGGTGAGCTGCATGGACGAGTAGGGATTTGAACCCTGGTCTCCCAGATCCTAGTCCAACACTCTAACCACAATACCAAACCAGTGTAGTGGAAAAAAACTGCCAAGTTGGTTGATTTGATTGTCTGCATCAAGGGAGGACAGAAGGGGCTATGTTTGCAAACAAAAAGCTTGTTCATATCTCAGAATATTAAGCCAAAATATAATTGTTCAAACACTGGCACTGACTGAAACCATTGCACCACCTAGCCCAGTATTGTTTGCTGTGTCTGACAGATGATCTCTGGGGTATCAAGCAGGGACTTTTGCCATACCTTCCCCCTGATATTTGTTTAATGGAGATTCTGGAAAAACCTAGAACCTTTGGCATGTGTTCTGCTAATACGGTAATAACTCAGTTAACAAATCCTCCAGAAAGGAAGCTTCTTTTAAGGAAGGGATTTTTTAAGGTGAAGCTGACCAGCTTTGCTTTGCTATAAACTTTCAAGTCTGTGCCATTGCTCTAAGGTAAAACTGAGTAGTAGCCCATGTGTTTGATTTGCATTAAAGAGATCTCTTGCTACCTCCCAGGGCTGGGGAGGGAAGGATCCAATATGATTTAGAGAAGGGGGGAGGGGTGCCACGTAGGCAGCCAGGTAGGCACCCTTTAAAACCTCTGTTGAAGCTGCCCCCACCATCTATGAGTGGGTGTAGGAACCTATCCCTATTCTTTCCATGTTATTCCTACCTCTGGTACCAAAGTTCCTATTAAAGACGTAATGTCCAGGAACACATCTACTTTGTTAACTGAGGTAATACTGTATATTATGGGTCTTGCCCTGAAGAGCAAGATCTAAGGAGTTGTTATGGCTTGTGTTCCTTTTAGCTTGTTCGTTTGAAGTCACTGGTCATAACAAAGCATAACAGCAGAATAATGCCCAACAATAATAAAATAAAATTGATCAGCAATAGACAAAGAAAATACACACAGGATCCCCACAGCACAACATTGTCAAATGACATAGAACTGTAGTGTTGAGAGGGCCTCATAGGCCATTGAATCCAACCTCAATGCAGGAAATCCAGAGTATGGTTCCTCCAGGCAACTTGTTTCTTGCGCATTCATCTTGATTTGCTTGCACAAAGGTCACACGATTCAATCAATTATTATCCCACACTTCTTAAGTGCATTTCCTCACCGCTTTTCTTACCGCAAAGTCTGTGTTTTTCTTAAAGTGGATTTGTTGTGACCAGAGTACCTTAATCCATTTTAATAATGCAAGCGTCAATTTCTGGCATGTGATTGAATCCCCTCCCACAAAATAGTGGCAGTTTGGACGTGACCCTACAGCATCCCCAACAAATGCTTAAAGACCTCCAGCGAGGGATTGTCCACCATTCCTCTACGTAGTTCCACTGTCAAACTGCTCTTATCATCAAGACATTTTGCTTAATGTTCAACTGAAATCTACCCTCCTCAAACCATTAGATCTCATCCTGCCCTCTTGTGCAGAATCATAATTACAATGGATGTAATTATGTCCATTACATTTCAAAGCATCTTTGCTGTTGCTTTCCAGCTGGGAGAACAAAGATAGCCATTGTATGTGAAACCTCATTGCTATTGGCCAGGAGAAACTCTTAGGCTACCAGCAGACTGCCAGGCAGTGGCAGCTGGTGCCCATTGGGACTGGCAGAGTGAAAGGCAGGAAGACCAACAGTAGGTGAGGCCAGAACCAATGAGAGGCAGAGCCACCCCCGATTGGTTGTAAGTATGATTGCAGGCAGGTGGGGGCTGGGTGAGGGCAGACTGAGGTTGGTGGGACAGTGCCCCATTTGCCCTAACAGACCAGCCTCCATGGCTGCTAATATTTTGCAGGACAGCTTGAAGCACATACCAGGAAATTTAAGTTTGCTCAATAAAAGTGGATTAAAGCGGTCTATCGCCCTAGCACAACAAAGTGACGGGGAAATGCATTAAAAAGTGTGGGATGAACAAATGACTAGCAGGAAAGGGTACAAACACCCTGCAAGCAAATCAGGATGAATGACGTAAGAATGCTCATTGTCATATCACAAACAAATCAGAATGAATGCTCAATAAAAGACAAGATATAATTTATCTGCGTAAGCACTGTGGAAACAAATCAGAATGAATGCTCAATAAAGACTGGGTAAAATTTAACCTCTGCGTAAGCTTTGTGCAAGCAAATCAGGATGAATGCTCAATAGATAGGTTGCCTGGAGCAGCCCTTAATTTCTGTTGGTTGGGCGAACATTCCTAATTTCAAAAGATGTTGCTTTAAAAATCCAAATCAGTTGCTGGGACATTTAGAGACATGAATGTCCCCTGTCTGACCCCTTGGAGAGCTGCTGCCAGACAAAACTGTGGACAAGACTAGCCTGCTAAGAGGCTAGCTGCCTGTATTTCCATGTAGGCTGCAGAGGAGGGGACGTCTGCAGTCAGGATGCCAATGCAGGCAGCTAGCAGACTAGTCTTTTTTTTTTTTGTTACAGTCTCATAACATTTGTGGGCTTATTTTTCAAGGCTGAGGCCCCCATCTATGCTATACATTTCAAGCAGTAACATCCCACTTTAAACAGTCATGCCTTCTGCCAAAGAATCCTGGGAACTGTAGTCTGTTGACAATGCGTTGACAAATTGTAGTTTGTTGACAGTGACAAAGTTGACAATGAGGACATTGAACTTGTCAAGGATTATCAATACCTCGGCACAGTCATTAACCAAAATGGAGACAACAGTCAAGAAATTAAAATAAGGCTAGGACTGGGGAGGGCAGCTGTGAGAGAACTAGAAAAGGTCCTCAAATGCAAAGATGTATCACTGAACACTAAAGTCAGGATCATTCAGACCATGGTATTCCCAATCTCTATGTACGGATGTGAAAGTTGGATAGAGGAAAAAGCAGATAAGAGAAAAATCCACTCATTTGAAATGTGGTGTTGAAGGAGAGCTTTGCGGATACCATGGACCATGAAAAAGACAAATAATTGGGTGTTAGAACAAATTAAACTAGAACTGTCACTAGAAACTAAAACGATGAAACTGAGGTTATCATACTTTGGACACATAACGGGAAGACATGACTCCCTAGAAAATACAATAATGCTGGGAAAAACAGAAGGGAGAAGAAAAAGAGGAAGGCCAAACAAGAGATGGATTGATTCCATAAAGGAAGCCACAGAGCTGAACTTACAAGATCTGAACAGGGTGGTTTATAACAGATGCTATTGGAGGTCACTGATTCATAGGTTCGCCATAAGTCATAATCAACTTGAAGGCACATAACAACAACAACAACAACAAACCTTCGGGCTTAGGGCGGTATATAAATTAAATTAAATAAATAAATAAATAAAACGTGATGAGAATTGTTAGGAGACACCTCTTCCTCTCATAGGGCTACAAAGTGTTGTAACAATTAATTTCTCTTCCCAGAAAACTCTGTGAAAATGTATGCAAAAGTGCTTTGGACACTCAGGGTGCTTCTGGACAGGTGCTTAACACTGCAAACTGGCCATTCAGATATTTGGGGTGGCTAGCGCCCACTGGGACTGGTAGGGCAAAAGGCAGGAAGCCCAATAGTGGGATGAGTCAGAGCCAGTGCCAGGCAAGGCCACGGAATTCTAGTTTTGTCTCCCATCCTCCTCTCTGCTAAGTTCCACAAGAACAACATTATGAACACAGTAGGGCCCCACTCATACAGCAGACCCCCGCTGAAAAGCGAAAACCACTGAAAAGCAGAACTCATTGAATAGAATGGCACGCAATGCCCGAAAACCGCTGTAAAAGCGGAACAAGTGCTGTATGAGTGGGGCTTTAGTCTAATTGTGTCTAACTGAGACCGCCGCATTAGCGAAGCGCTGTAAAGAGGGCCCTACTGTAAGGAAAAGGAAGGACTACCACCCCCTGGACTGGTTGTTACCTAGGAAGGAAGGCAGGTACATAGGAAGCTGCCTTATACTGAGGCAGACCATTTGTTCGTCTAGCTCAGTACTGTATCTACACTGACTGGCAGTAGCTCTCCAGGATTTCAGGCAGAGGCCTCTCCCAGCCCTGCAAGAGGATGCTCAGGATACAAGCTGGGACCTTCTGCATGCAAGGCAGATGCTCTATTCACTGAGCTACGGCCCCTTCCCCAAAAGCAGTCCAACAAGTAGGTGGGGGCTGGCTGAGAACAGAGTGAGGCTGGTGGGGCAATGTCCCATCAGTCCTACTAGTCAGCCTCCACTGCAGATAAGAGTCTCTGGCAACAGAACCTATTAGATTACCCCCGGAAAGGGTACATCTCTTTTAAAGGATGAGCGGGGCGGGCAGGAATGAGGGCTGGCATTCAAACGCCAACAACGTCACACGGGCTCTGCAAAATCCTTGTATGCATGAACACCACCGATCACCTAACTAGCACCCGCCGGCGACCACATTCAGAAAACCATTATCCTCTTTCCCTGCCGGCCTCCTGCAGCCTGCAGATGCCCTCAAGCCTCTTTGTCCGCCTTCGGCTGCTGCAGATCCCTTTGAGATCTCGCCCTTGCTAGTTGCTCCTCCCTCCCTGCTTTAGCTCACCTGCTCCACGCGGTCTTTTGGCATTGCTGCCCCCCCCTTCAATCCTCTGGGAACGGAATTTGCAGGAAAGGCTCCAGTCCTGAGAAAGCCGAAAAAGGCAACTTCCCACCACTGTAATGAAGAAAGGAGGGGAGGGGAGGGGGGAAAGGGGAGGGAGAGGCGGAACAGGAAGATGCCCTGCGCTCTTGACTTATTTCCCCGGCCTCTCTAGGAGTCACGACTCTGTCATGTTAACTCCTGAGATGTCGGGGAAAGTCTGGGAAAAGACGAGCCCGAGGGCTTGAGGGAACGGGGGGCGGCACTGGCAGCTTTCCTGCAGGCTTTTGGGCCACGGAAGGAACTCGCCAGGCGCGCCACTGATGCGCCCTTGTCAGTCTCCTGTGGCAAAGTTGTCGGTTTTGTTGTGTGACTCCGGTACGTGCAGGTCCAGGCTGGGGGCAGTTTTTTCCCCCCTCTGCCTTTTTCCCCTTCGAAAAGCAAAGGCAAGGCAGAGAGGCCAAAAGCTTACAAAGAGCCGACGTGGAGGATTCGAACCCAGGGCCGCAGCACACAATGGATTGGCAGTCCAGCGCCTTCACAGCTCCGCTACCTCCTCACAGATAAAGTGGGGTTGTGTCCAATTCTGGTCCTGTTCACAGAGACCCAATGAAGTTAATAGATATGACTAACTTGGGTCAATTAATTTCAATGGGTCTACTCAGAGTAGGACTTAGTTGGTGCTTGACGCTGTCTCTGGGCAGGCTTAAACCGCAATTTTTCTTAACGGCCAAGATGGCACCACAGAGACCTGAGCGGGGCCACCAATCAGCCTCTCTTTTTTACTGACCAAATCCAACTAAGTGAAAAACAGGCTAACAAGCCAGGCCAGGCCCCTTTTCCCCCTATCCAGCAGAGTGGCACCGTGGGAGCATGCTGGGCCCATAACCCAGAGGTTGATCGATGGAAATCATCCTTGCCTGGGGACTGGAAAGTGGCAAATGTAACGCCAATATTCAAAAAGGGATCCAGAGGGGATCCCGGAAATTACAGGCCTGTTAGCTTAACTTCTGTCCCTGGAAAACTGGTAGAAAGTATGATTAAAGCTAGATTAACTAAGCACATAGAAGAACTAGCCTTGCTGAAGCAGAGCCAGCATGGCTTCTGCAAGGGAAAGTCCTGTCTCAGTAACCTGTTAGAATTCTTTGAGAATGTCAACAAGCATATAGATAGAGGTGATCCAGTGGAAATAGTGTACCTAGACTTTCAAAAAGCGTTTGACAAAGTACCTCACCAAAGGCTTCTGAGGAAGCTTAGCAGTCATGGAATAAGAGGAGAGGTCCTCTTGTGGATAAGGAATTGGTTAAGAAGCAGAAAGCAGAGAGTAGGAATAAACGGACAGTTCTCCCAATGGAGGGCTGTAGAAAGTGGAGTCCCTCAAGGATCGGTATTGGGACCTGTACTTTTCAACTTGTTCATTAATGACCTAGAATTAGGAGTGAGCAGTGAAGTGGCCAAGTTTGCTGACGATACTAAATTGTTCAGGGTCTTTAAAACAAAAAGGGATTGCGAAGAGCTCCAAAAAGACCTCTCCAAACTGAGTGAATGGGCAGAAAAATGGCAAATGCAATTCAATATAAACAAGTGTAAAATTATGCATATTGGAGCAAAAAATCTGAATTTCACATATACGCTCATGGGGTCTGAACTGGCGGTGACCGACCAGGAGAGAGACCTCGGGGTTGTAGTGGACAGCACAATGAAAATGTCGAGCCAGTGTGCGGCAGCTGTGAAAAAGGCAAATTCCATGCTAGCGATAATTAGGAAAGGTATTGAAAATAAAACAGTCGATATCATAATGCCATTGTATAAATCTATGGTGCAGCTGCATTTGGAATACTGTGTACAGTTCTGGTCGCCTCATCTCAAAAAGGATATTACAGAGTTGGAAAAGGTTCAGAAGAGGGCAACCAGAATGATCAAGGGGATGGAACGACTCCCTTACGAGGAAAGGTTGCAGCATTTGGGACTTTTTAGTTTAGAGAAAAAGCGGGTCAGAGATGACATGATAGAAGTGTATAAAATTATGCATGGCATTGAGAAAGTGGATAGAGAAAAGTTCTTCTCCCTCTCTCATAATACTAGAACTCATGGACATTCAAAGAAGCTGAATGTTGGAAGATTCAGGACAGACAAAAGGAAGTACTTCTTTACTCAGCGCATAGTTAAACTATGGAATTTGCTCTTACAAGATGCAGTAATGGCCACCAGCTTGGATGGCTTTAAAAGAAGATTAGACAAATTCATGGAAGACAGGGCTATCAATGGCTACTAGCCGTGATGGCTGTGCTCTGCCACCCTAGTCAGAGGCCATGCTTCTGAAAACCAGTTGCCGGAAGCCTCAGGAGGGGAGAGTGTTCTTGCACTCGGGTCCTGCTTGCAGGCTTCCCCCAGGCACCTGGTTGGCCACTGTGAGAACAGGATGCTGGACTAGATGGGCCACTGGCCTGATCCAGCAGGCTCTTCTTATGTTCTTATGTTCTTATCCTCTGCTAGGTGGCAGCTGCCTTTTGGTTTGTGCACCACTCGAAAGAGGTCCCTTTCCACTTTTGGCCAGGATCCCTGTAATCTAATCCTCTACCAATAACTGTTCTGGGCCTGCCAATTGCAATGGAGGTTCAGGAACCTTGGCAGGATCTCTCGTCTGGGAAGGGAAAGGCCGTCATTGGCTGCTTGGTAGTGCAGAGGCATCATGCAAGGTTTCCAACTTTGTGGCCTGGGTTTGAGTCCTGCCTTCCTTGGCTTTTTGCCATTTGAAGAGGCAAAGACAGCACAGCCAGCCAAACTTTTCTACTCTACATTGAGGACCTTCAGACAATGGGGAGAAGTGCTCATGAAGGTAGGACTCAAACCCACGTGATCAGAACACAACAGATTAGCATCCCACAATTCAGCCACCTCTTCATGGGCAGAGTAGCAGCAGCCACCCCTGGGTGGGCTTGAATCACCATCCCTCTGGTTAACAGCCAGATGCGCTAACCGATTGCGCCACAGAGACCTGAGCAGTGCTGCCTCTGAACTTGCTATTAGGCCTCCTTTGATGCCACATAAAAGCAAAGAGGTCCCTTCCCACTTTTGACAGGATCGTGTTACTTTCTTGCTCTGCATATAACTGCTCTAGACCAGGCAAACACATTGGAGGTTTTTCTTTGGCAGGATCTCCCCTCTGGAATGAAAAGGCCCTCACCAGCTGCACCAGTGGTGTAGAGGTATCATGTGAGGTTCTGTGTTGAGAATCTTTTTATTCTTTCAGCGTCTGGTGTCCTTTGAGGAAGTGGCTGTGTATTTCCAGAAGGGAGAGTGAGATCTCCTGGATCCAAGACGAAGAGCTCTCTCCGAAGAAGTCATGCCAGAGAATAATGAGAATGTGGCCTCTCTTGGTAAGGACGGTTTTTCCTTGATTCAGAGATGCCAGAGGGATCAATTTGTCTTCCTGGTATTCTTTACTGAATTCTGTGGATGCCAGTGTAGAAATGGGAGGCCGGGCCATGTGCTCTGGACATGTCTCGTATGCACCACTCTGCTGGACCTGAGCTTGGCTGATGCCAGTTGGAAATTATTATTATTGTTATTTATTAAATTTCTATACTGCCCCATAGCCGAAGCTCTCTGGAAAAGTGGGAACTTCCCATTTTTGGAGTGTTGAAGCTTGCAAAGTTAGTCACTTGCCACTGATGTGAGTGATGACTCATCGCTCTCCTTCTGTGGCTCAGTCTGAAAAGCAGGTGAAGTGGTAAACCTCAAACACTTCATGGGGATTTGCAGGATTTAATTCTCTCTCCTCCCCCCAAAAAATTAGATCTATGTTTTTAATTGGAAGGGACCTCGTCCAGTGGTCTCCCTATCATGTGGGGGACATGGGTGTGTCTTTATCTGTGTGTGTATAAAGGAGTCTTCCATAATGTGAGCCCCCTCTCTTGTAAAGGAGTTATAGACTACATTCACGCCATACATTTATTCCACTATTATTCCAATTTAAACAGTCATGGCTTCCCCTAAAGAATCCTGAGAAGGATAGTCTGGGAAGGGTGCTGAGAGGAGACTCCTATTCCTGTCATTGAGATACAGCTCTCAGTGTTCCCTGGGAAGAGAAGCTGGCTGTTAAACCACTCTTGAAATTGTAGTAGCTTTTTGAGGGGCATCGGGGTCTCCAAACAACTCTCAGCACCCTTCCCAAATGATTGTTTCCAGGATTCTTTGGGGGAACCCTTGACTGTTTAAAGTGGAATAACAGTAGAATAAATGTATGGTGTGAATGTGGCCATAGGGTTGAAAGGGACCTTGGAGCTCACCTAGTATATCCTACTCGATGTAGGATTTGCAATAAAGAATGCAGCTACAGCACCTGTGACACATGCATAGGCAGTCACACACACACACATGTGCTTTTGCTTTAATACCTGCAGCTAAGGAGATCCTGAGCCAGCTTATCAGTGAAACAGCTCTTAGCGCTAGGAAGTTCCTCCTAACATTTGCCAATGGGCCTCTCTATCTGGCCTCTGGAACTCTCCCCAGGCCACCCCTGTCACTGGCCCTGCTTTGCAGCCTCCTTGAGTGTGTTTGCCTGGCTGCTTCAGCGTGTATGACTTTACCGTTTTGTAGTAATAAATCTTAAGTTTATACATTTTTGCAACTAGCAGTCTTAACAGGCTAGTTGTTCTGCACTCTGCTGCAATATATACATACCAAATATATATATATATACTAATATATACATACCCACCCGTACACTACACTCATCATCAAAGGCCCTCCTCCGAGTGCCTACTCAGAGGGAACCTCGGAGGATGGCAACAAGGGAGAGGGCCTTCTCAGTGGTAGCCCCCAAATTATGGAATGACCTCCCTGACGAGGTGCGCCTGGGGCCCGCACTGTTATCTTTTCGGCGCCAGGTCAAGACTTTCCTCTTCTCCCAGGCATTTTAGCATGTGTTTTAAATTGTTTTTAAAGATGTGTTTTTAAATTTGTATATTTGTTTTTAATGTTTTTAGTTATTGTAAACCGCCTAGAGAGCTTTGGCTATGGGGCGGTATATAAATACAATAAATAAATAAAAACTACCAAGAAGAGCATTGCTGGATCAAGTCAAAGGCCTGTTAAGTCCAGCATCCTGTTCCAACAATGACCAACCAGTTGCCTATGGGAATCTCGCAAGCAGGACCTGAGTGCAGCGGAACTCTCCACACTCCCATCATTTTCAGCCTAAAAAACCACATTGCTTTAAACATAACGCAATCACTAATGGAAGGCAAACTCAGTCCTAATGTCTATATCTGTTTCTGAGGTCTACTTAAAATACTGTAGCTGCTGAGGGGTGAGGACTAAGTAGAATCCCAAGGGTAAGAGAGAAGCCTGCAGGGCCACATTCCCCCCCCCCCAGGCTGGAGGTTCCCCATCCCTGCTACAGCAGAAGTTCTCCCCAGTCTGCTGCCAGGGGCTGATAGGAATTGGAGTCCAACAACATCCAACAAAAGGGTTGCAGGTTCCTCACTCCTGTTATGAGGGATCGTAGCTAGTGTCATCCAAATAAACATTTTAGTTCATAAAAAGTTCATCAGCAGCAAAAGAAAATTCAGCACTTTGATATTTCCTTAGTTCCTAGGGTGCCGGTTCTTCAGTTTTCACCTGGAGACTCCAGATTTTTGGGGTCCTCCCTGGGTCTCCAGGTGAGTCACCTGAATCTCTGGACTTTCAGCTTTCATTTATAAAAAAAATGGTTCTAGGTGGTCTGGTTCAAGAGATATACACCAAAACGTCAGCTGCCCCCACAACTTCTGTTAAATGAGCTCGTAGCTGGCTGCTCTAACCCCACCCTTTAATATTTGTAGCCAATAGTGACAGGGTTGTGATTGACAAGAGATTTGTTGACCTCCAGGCAATAGCTAGAACCCATTGCAAGGTCAAAAAATTGCTCTATCGCTATGAAATCCTTTATGTGCGTCCAGGAGAGGTTCAAGCCAAGGTCCTCCATCAATGCCACGACTCCTCAACCACAGGGCATTTTGGGGTGTTTAAAACTTTACAGACGGTCACACAGGACTTCTGGTGGCCAAGGGTCAAGTATGACATGGAAAGATATGTACAGTACATGCAAGAGAGCTAAACACGCCCTGGGGCGGCCAGCTGGATTACTGTAGCTGTTCCCCACGCTTGAAGGACCAGCGAATGGTGACTCGACTTCATCACAGACCTGCCCGCTTCTCAGGGGAAAATGTCAGTTTTGGTCATTGTGGATGCCTTTAGTAAAACAGACTCCCCACCAGTTTGGTCTCAGATTGGGGGGGACTCAGTTCACAGCAAGGTCCCAGCACGCCCTGTGGCAGCTGTTAGAGTGAGCGGAGGATGTCATCCATGCACCTCCCCCAGATAGATGCGCAGGGAACGTGAATGCAGCCCTGGAGCAGTACCTCCGCTGTTATGTGAACTACCAGCAAGAGAACTGGGTGTCGTTGCTGCCCCTAGCTGTGCTTACAACAATTTGGTACACGCATCCACTCGTCAGACACCATTCTTTGCCAGTTTTGGCTACCACCCGCTCACCTTCGCCAACCCCAGCTCTGATTCGGATGTCCCAGTGGCGGCAGAGTTTTGCAGGAGTTGCAAGCCATACAGCAGCTGCTACAAGAACAATTAGCCAGGTCTAAAGCTGACTACAAGAGAGTAGCAGATCAGCTTCACGAGCTGGGCCCTGAAATACAAGTAGGCAACAAAGTGTGGCTCTCCACTCATTACTTGCCGACGCGGATTCCCTGCAACAGGTTAGAGGTGTGGAGACTTGGACCTTTCGAAGTAGAAGCACAAATCAACCCGGTCACCTTACGCTTACCCACCTCCTTAAAGATCCACCCAGTATTTCACTGATCCCTGCTCACCCCAGAGAAGCTGCCAGACCCCCGAAGCTCTGCCCCCACCAGTCATGGTCAATGGTCAAAAGGAGTATGAAGCGGAGCAGATCCTTGACTCTTGCCAGTATCGAGGAAAGCTACAGCATCTGATTCACTAGAGGGGGTTTGGTCCGAAGGAAAGATCCCGGGAAGCGGCAACAGACGTCCATGTGCTGGATTTGGTGAGAGTGTTCCATGAAGCTTATCCAGACAAGCCCAAGTCCCTGGGGTGGGGAATCGGCATGGGGGGATGATGTCATGAGCCAAGCAGGGAGGGGATGGATAGATGAGGGCAAAACAGAGGATGAGGACTTGGACTGGGAACCTGGAGAGGGGGCAGACAGCAGGATGGATTCACAGGGCGCCCCAGCCCCACCTTGGACAGCTCAGCCCCCTCAGCTCTTGACCTCCCTGTGGAAGCACCACCTGGCGCATCTGACACTCTCCAGCTGGACATGCCGCCACCACCAGAGAGTCAACCTTGTACGTCAGACGTTTCCTAGCAGAGCACTGCCCAGCTTCCCCCGCCCAAACTGACAGGTAGCAGCCCCCTCTCTTGGAGGTGGAAGCTGAGATGAAACCACCTTCACCCCACACTTGGAGGTGTTTGAGGCAGGAAGTTCAACAGATGGAGCTGAGGAGGAGGCTTCATTTGCGTGCGAGATCCAAGCCTACTTAAGGGGACTCGGGGGAAACACAGTTGCTGAGTCAATGTCCTAGAGTCATGAGGTCATTCTTAGAGTTAGAGCAGTGCAAAGTTCCTAGAAGTAGTAGCTAGATTAAAGAGGCAAACTGCTTTGGATGTATCTGAAAAAATGGAAATGGACTGCCTTCAAGTCGATCCTGACTTATGGCGACCCTATGAATAGGGTTTTCATGGTAAGCGGTATTCAGAGGCGGTTTACCATTGTCTTCCTCTGAGGCTCAGAGGCAGTGACTGGCCCAAGGTCACACAGGGCTCATCCAAAAGGAGCGGGATAATCCAGGTTTTCTATACCCGCTCTGTCATCCGAGAGTCCTCACTTGCCCCTTTTCCCGCTCCTTTCCCACTCTTTCCCGATATTAAAAACACGCTTTTTTCCCGGCCGCACATGCAGCCCGAAGATGCGGCATTCTTCTCGCTTTTTTCCTATCCCCGCCCCTGACACATCCTACTATGTTCCGATTCGTTGGGAAAATATGACGTCTGCTCCTCTCTCCCCTTCCACCTCGATCAGTTCTGCACATGCGCGCTTGAACACGGAAACGCGAAAGTTTGAATTTCCTGATACTTTATTAGTTGCAGGTGCAATGGAGTTAACAGAGTTTTTGGCTCTTGTTCACCTCCACTTACAGCTTTTAAATTTGTGCCTTGTGCAGCTGAGGGATGTTTCCCTTCAGTTCATGTTGGCGGAGCAAGAAAGGGAGGCGACGGAAGATGAGCTGCTTCAGATGATATGGAAGAAAAGCCTCAAGCAACCGCATGACCGCAACAGACGTAGGGGCTCCCGTTTGCATAAGTTGGCGGTCATGGCCCAAAGCGAATTTGGAGGAAATATCCCTCACCGGGTTTGGGTTCGCGATCATGCAAGATCCTGGTGGGAGAGGGAAGTCCTGCAACACTGGGAGGATGATCTATGGCTAGCCAACTTCCGTATGACTCGGGCTACCTTGTACGAAACGGCAGATCTTCTTTGACCCCATCTTGAAAGACAAGGAACCAATATGAGTGATGCCATTCCGGTTGAGAAGAGGCTGGCTGTTACTATTTGGTGGCTGGCAACGATGGAGTGTTACCGGGAGGTAGCAGTGAACTTCGGACTGGGAAAGTCAACCGTGGGAGAGATTGTCGTGGAGGTGTGCCTGGTGATAGAGCACGTTCTCCTATCCAAAACTTAATATTGGAAATCCTCAGGAAGTAACTTTCAAAACTTTTTTTATTGCGTGTGAACAGTGTTGGTATTATAAAGGTTACTGTTATTTTGATTGGACTAGCGCTAAAGTGAAACAGTGCAACTCCAATAAAGCTTGCTTTCCTTTTATTCAGATAATGGACGGCTTCCTGAGAATGGGTTTCCCTCAGGTGGTAGGGGTTGTTGATGGATGCCACATTCCGATAATGGCTCCGGGAGGACAGGGCGAGGAATATATCAACCGCAAGGGTTTTTACTCAATTTTACTGCAAGGGACTTGTGACCATACTGGTCGTTTCATTAACATTGAGGTTGGTTGGAGTGGCCGAAATCACGATTCATTTGTTTTCCGCAATTCCACAATCTTTCAGGCGATGGATTCCGGAGTTTTCGTCCCCGGTAATCCCACCATAACTATCAGGGGTGTTCAGGTGCCTCCCCTCATCCTTGCTGATGCCGCCTACCTAATGCACAGTTGGCTGATGAAGCCCTATGGGGGCCATCTAGACAACTTCCAGATGGGTTTCAACCGGGTGTTCAACCGCTGCAGAAATGTGGTGGAAAGAAGTTTCGGGCGTTTAAAGTCAAGATGGAGACGTCTCACTGCTCGCCTCCCTGTCGCCGAAGAAAATTTTGTTAGTGTGGTCACTTCCTGCGTTGTGCTACATAACATCTGCGAGAGCAGAGGACACATTCTACACGAGGAAATTGACGTGTCGGACCGGTTGGAACTACTGGCATATGAGGAGCAGTTCTGGCGAAATGACAACTCAAATGCACGCAGGGGGAATGCGGTTAGAGCAGCTATTGCCCGGTTTATAATAGAGAACAATCTTTAGGTGTATGTATTCCTCACCATGAATGTCTGCTCGATAATGGTATGTGTTCCCCCAGTCCGTTTCCCGGGTGTTGTGCCCCATTAAACGTTCGCAATATACACACACACGTCTGATATCATATATACTATCTGGGGTCTGGGAAGTGGGGGGGTATGCAGGCCCTCCCGTAGCCTGTGGGGGCCCCAGGGCAAAAGCATAGTTGGCTGATGAAAGGGTGGCAGGCAGCACAAAGAACCCACTCAGGTAGGGGATTCGCACCGCCCGCATAAAAGCCTTGCACACACCTGCTTCACAGCTGATGAGTGGGCAGCACAAGGAATCCACTCAGGGGATTCAAACCTCCCGCCAAATACCTCACACAAACCCACTTCACAGCTGATGAGCGGAGAGGGGGGAAACTGTCCAGCCACTCAGCTGGGGATCAGGGGGTTCCCCAAGAGCGGGAAGCGGCTTGCGAGGCTGCATGGCTTCAAAGAAGAAAAACACGCCGCAGCCCAGTTTCTCATCGCACACAAACAACACCTACGGTTACCGGTGTCCCCCACCGAACAGCAGCGTATCTGCTTGGCATGTCTTACAGAACTGCGCATTTGCCATATAGCAGAAAAGTTATTCCATTTGTCGAGCGGTTTCTTGCATATTTCCTTTTCAGCTCGCCAAACACTCCCTCTGGTTACAGTTACTCATAGCCTCCTCCAAGTACATATAAATGTCTGTGGCTAGGCAACTGGGGAGGACCGTCCTCTGAGTGAGGCGATGGGGCAACCCCCTCTGAATACCGCTTACTCTTTGCATAGGGTAGCCATAAGCCAGGATTGCAGCTTCCTCCGTTCCTATGGGGGAAAGGCTATAGCTCAGTGACAGAGCACCTACAGCAGCATATCTGCTTGGCATGCTTACAGAACTGCGCATTCGCGATATAGCGGAAAAGTTATTCCATTTGGCAAGCTACACACTACAGCAGCCTATTTAATTGGCATTTCTTCCACACCTGCGCTTTTGCAAGATAGCAGAAAACTGATTGCATTTTGCAAGCGGCTTCTTGCATCTTTCCCTTTTCCACTTGCCAAACTCTCCCTCGGATTCCAGTTATGTCTGTGCCATAGTGATATGTGTTTCCCCTTCAAGTGTACCCTCCTTGCTTCTCTGGGCACGGGGGCCCCACAACTACAGCAACATACGTTGCCAACATGACTTCCCATTCAGTGCTTTTGCGCTTCTGCAAAACACCGCATGCCTTCGTCTGAACCGTTCTTGCCTCTTGCGTGTTTCTTCTAGCTCTAAAATGCACAGTATTGTGTATTGCGTTTGTGGAATATATTGCTTTCCTGGCGTGAGAACTACCAAAGCTTTTTGTTTGTACTCAGTGCAGGAGTTATTACTGGAAATGCAATGCATTACCCAACAGGCTTGTTTAGGAGGTTGGAGTTCATGCCTCTATTGTTGTAGGCCAAATGCTGCTGAAAACGTGCGTGTAGCGCGGATTCGCTTTTGCGTGACAGCGTGACAACAATTTCACGGCCTTCAGCTGGTGCAAAAGTGGAGGATCCCACGATGGAAGCCATGGCTAGCGGGCGACCACGGAAGGGGCGCTACTGGAGAGCTGAGGAGCTCAGAATGCTCCTCACCTTTGTTAAGAGGGTGGGAAAAGCGGAGTGACTAATGGGGAGCACCCCCCTCCTTACTGCTCCAATTTTTCAAGGGGTGGCACGTCAGCTGGGCGAGGCTGGGTTCCAGCGCATGACCGCACAGGTGCGCTCCAGGTTCAAGCGGCTGAAGGCCAATTTCTTGAACGCCATGGAGGCATCCAAAGGGCTCCCCCCCCAATAAGAGAACGCCGTATTTTAAAGAGCTATACGGCTTGTGGAAGGAGGGGGGGCATCCCTCATGGGAGGATCGCTGGCCTGCTGATATGCACCCGAATTCAATAACGATGTCTGTGAGTTATGGTCTTAAATATGCCTCCTTGGGAAAGTGTTAACACGATGTTTATTGAGTTTTATGGGACTGTGTACTGCTTGGGTTCCGCTTTGCTGTCATGCCCACTGTCCAGGTGTGGCCGGTTGCTGACTTGATCAGCTGTGGGGAGCCACAGTGCGTGCCTCTGACTTCACCACATGTGTGGACATATGTGTCATGCCCACTGTCCAGGTATGGGCGATTGCTAACATGATGTGCTGTGGGGAGCCACAGTGCATGCCTCTGACTTCTCCACATGTGTGGTCAACTGGGATGCCAGCAGTGCTTCTCAGATGAGTTTCCGACCTGCCTTGAAGACCTGGCTTTTCAGGCAGGCTTTTGGGGTGGGCTAGATTTTATCCTCATTGTTTTTAGATTTTTAATGTCTAGGTGTTGTATTCCTATTTTGTACGTCGCCCAGAGTGGCTGGGTGTCCGGCCAGATGGGCGACAAATACACTCTATAAATAACATGAAATAAAAAAAATGTTGCCAGTTATCAGTGTATGTGTTGCCTGTTGCCTTCCTCCAAACAAGGTGGTTGGCAATTCACTGAATGTCATGTTAGGTTGGTGATAATTCTTCTGTGATTTAACAGTTCCCTTCTCCACCCACAGCGCGGCCAACAAGCGACCCGCTCTCCTCGGGGGAGGATGATGTGGTCGAGGAACAGCCAGAAGGTAGGTCGCCAATCATACTGGTTCATGGCCAGCCACATGCAGGACAGTTCGAAAACTGTTGGTGCACCCAATTAACCTGCAACTGTTATGGGTTATGGTATTTACAGTTGCTATCACCCACAGTTGCACACATTCGGCGGCTCCTGCATCTCACCATCCCTTACACTCTTTCTGAAGGATATCCAACCACGCACCAGGCAGGATGGAAAGTCATGGCATGGGCAGCATTGCAGTTGGTGGTGCAAAATGTCAACAAATGATGCTTTCTGTGGTTTCTTCATAACAGGCAAGTCCTCCCAGGCCACACCACCCAGAGCCATGCACACTGTGGCCGAACTGGTCAGCGTCGCGCATACCTCCACGCAGATGACCATGCTGCCCCAGTCTACCCAGACAACCAGTCTGGAGGATCTTATGGCCAGGATCGAAATCCTGGACAGCAAAACTACCACCCTAGGTGAGATCTGGGTAGATTACATACATGTAATTGGGCCAAAGCATTGCGTTTTTATCTCATCGGCTATGTGTGCAAACTTTCAAAACCCATGCTCTGCCTTGTAATGTGAACAACACGCAATGTGCACGCGGCTACAACATACAATGCCAATTATTCCTCTGCATTTACAGGTCAGCATTTTGAGCAGCACAAGAAGTCCACCGAGGACACCATCAGAAAGATGGAGACGCTGTGGATTCCTGGTCTGCACCACAGACTGTGCACTGTGGAGGCGGGACAACATGGTTCTGCCGAGTTCCCCCGGCAGGCTCCAGAACAGTGCTAGCTGTTTGTAACCCATTCTGTCTATCCCAGTTTGGCACCCCTTCCACCGTCCCCATCTCCTGTTATACTGGTTTTGTGGTTTTTGTTGGCTAACAGTAAAAAAATTTTTGTAAACCCTCGCTCAGTCCCCATGTCATGTTTTAAGTGTTGTCTTACTGATCAGAAAGACCTGCACACAGTGTAAGACCCCTCCCACAATCCCCATTGCACGTTCTAGAGGCTGTCTTGTTGCTGAAGAACAGTCACAAAAAGTTTGGGACCCCTCGCACAGTCCCCGATTCATGTTTAAACTGTTGTCTTATTGATTGGGAACACCTATCAAAAGTCTAGGACCCCTCTCACAGTACCCATTGCTTTCTCTGGAGGCTGTCTTGTTGCTGAAGAGCAGTCACAAAAAGTTTGGGACCCCTTGTACAGTTGCAACTTGTGTGTTGTTGTTGATACACGGTTAAATCTTCCCCACATGTCTGGGTGTGTGTATGCCAAGTAATACACTAGAAGAGTAGCATTTGCTCTTTATTTATAAAACTTTAACAATAATAGTGCATTAAAACAAACTAACTGCTTAGGTTCCTCAGCGTAGGAAGGCGAGTGTAGGTATGCCAGACATTGTTCTGTGTTGCAAACCCTATGAAGGTATCCATTCAAGAACTAACGTCCGCAATAGTTGTATCAGTTCAACATGGCACTTATGTGTCGCCTGAGAAGTGTCCACGCATAAATACAGTTCTTCACTGGTGTAAGCTGCATTCAGAACAGTGCTTGGGGGAGTTACAAACCCAGGTAAAATCATAATGTTGTTCCGGAACCCTTTAGGTCAGTGATTGCCAATTTTTTTTGGAGCATGTGGGCACACCTGGAATTGAAAGAATGTGCCGTTAGCAGTAGTCATAAAATGGTCTCCTTTGTGGTGTGGTATAGTATAAAATGGCTGATGTGGGTGTGTGGAATAATGCAAAATGTCTGCCACATCTAAAAGATCAGAAAAAGACAGGACCATAAAATGATGCAACTTTGGAAAACTTTGATTTTTTAAAAGAAGTATGTTTTAATGATTTTATTGTACATCACCATGATATTTTTAATAAGTTGGTGGTTGATAAATAGTCTAATAAAATAAATAATAATCTCTACTCTCAGCAAAAACTGTTGGGCTGGCTTTGTGAATTAAGCTATAAACTCAGGATGGGAGCTGTGGCCCTCTAGATGTTGCTCCTTTTAACCCTGACCATTTGCTCTGCTACCTAGTTCTGATGGGATGTAAAAATATCTAGAAGGCCATAGGTTCCCCATCCTTGCTATAATCCATAATCCGATTGCAGTTTTGTAGCAGTTTTTTTGGCAAAAAATCTTCCATTTTGTTGTGTAACATCTTGTAGCAATTTGTCTTCAGGACCCCAAAGCCTGGAAAATAGCACCAGAGTAACACCTGTTTTTTCCTTTTTTATTTCCAAACTGGTGATGTGAAGGATAATGGCAATTCTAGGGAGCCATCTGTGGAGTCATCGGAAACAGTCAAACATGAAGTCAGAAAACAGACATATGACAATCAAAAGGGATCAAAAAGGCAGGAGAGAAATGAATCAAAGATTTGGAGGATGAAATACTCTGCGTCTTTGTGCTCAGACCTCCATGAACTTCCACAAGATCCCAAAAGAAAGAGAATGAAAGAGTGTCCAGTGTGTGGAAAAATATTCAGAGACGAGTCAACACTAAATAAACATTGCAGAACCCACACAGGGGCAAAACCATATAGACGCATGGAATGTGGCAAGGCCTTCAGTGTGAGCAGCAATCTCACTTCACATAAAAGAACCCACACAGGAGAGAAACCATTTAAATGTATAGAATGTGGAAAGTGCTTTAATGTGAGCTATAACCTTACTAAACATCAAAGAATTCACACAGGGGAGAAACCATATAAATGTATGGAGTGTGGAAAGTGCTTCAGCGACAGCATAAGTCTACATTCACATGCTCATATAAGGGAGAAACCATATAAATGCCTGGAGTGTGGAAAGGGTTTCTGTGCAAGCAGTAGTCTTATTGTACATCAAAGAATCCACACAGGGGAGAAATCATATAAATGTATGGAATGTGGAAAGAGCTTCAGTTCATGTCATAACCTAACTATACATCAAAGAACACACACAGGAGAGAAACCTTATAAATGTATGGCGTGCAGAAAGTGTTTCAGCCAGAGTGCAAACCTTAATACACATCAAAGAACTCATACAGGGGAGAAACCATATAAATGCCTAGTGTGTGGAAAGGGCTTCCATTGTAGTGGAAGCTTTACTAAACATAAAAGGATCCATACAGGGGAGAAGCCGTTTAAATGCATAGAGTGTGGCAAGAGCTTCAGATTAAGCAATAGCTTTACTAAACACAAAAGAATCCACATGGGGGAGAAACCATATGAATGTATGCTATGTAGAAAGAGCTTCAACTCTAGTGGAAACCTTAATGTACATAAAAGAACCCATACAGGGGAAAAGCCGTTTAAATGCATGGAGTGTGGGAAGAGTTTCAGTGCAAGCACTAGCCTTACTAAACACCAAAGAATCCACACGGGGGAGAAACCATATGAATGTATGGAATGTAGAAAGAGCTTCAACACTAGTGGAAACCTTAATATACATAAAAGAACCCATACAGGGGAGAAGTTATTTAAATGCACGGAGTGTGGGAGGAGCTTCAGGAGCAGTGTAAAACTTACTGTACATCAAAGAACCCACACACAGTGGCGTCACTAGGGTTGGTGTCACCTGGTGCGGTAACTCATGGTGTCACCCCCATGGACCTCCTCCCGTACCAGACCATACAGAATCCTTAGTAATGTTTTTTGTACTAATATTACTCGTAAATCGTAATTCCCGTATATCACTGAATGTAATGGCAATAGTAGTGACATAAAAAACTAGCAAAATTAAAATTACACCTTTAAATTACAATATCATACGCACAGCCCAAATTCTTGCTCTTATCACTAATGGGAGTTAATTATCTTGCATATGCCCATAGTAAATTTTCAGATACTTTCAGACCCTCAGCAATTTTCAAGTGGTCTATGTAGAAGAAAGGTTTGGGAACTCCTGGTATAAGACATCTGCTTATGTCCCTATGCTGCTCTCACCCCTCATTTAGGTGCCTGGGATGCATGCGTGTGGACATACCTCCTTATAGTTATGGAAAGTGATTCTTAATAATAAGTCTCCAGACACAAAGTTACATAGGTATTTATCAGTTGTTTAGTAGAAAATTCAGAAGTGCAGAGTCCCTTCATGATAGTTGCAGCCACATATACCTTTTTTTACTCCTGGATTAAGAATGAGATCTTTGTTAATGCATTCTCTCACAACAACAAACATCTCTAGGAGCCAATCAGCATGTAAGTGGAGAGCGTTAGCAACTGAGAAGAGTCTTCTCAGTGGCTGACTCACCTCCTTTCACTCTGACTGGCTCCAATCAGCAGGAAAGGCAAGGAAGCCTATTAGAAGACTCTTCTCAGTGACTAACACACTCCCTTTTCATGCTGACTGTAGGATGCTTGGAGACATAGGGACCCTGCTCCCAAAAAAGCAGAGGGACTAAAATCCCCTGGGCGACTACCCTCCCGGTGCTTATGGACATGACTGTAATATATTTTGTGACGTGCAAGTTCGATATTATTTATTAAGTGTGTTTAGGATTCACTGATGGCATTCCCAAATATGTACTTTCACACAGACTTTGGTTTTCCATAACACAATGTTTGTCCAAGCCTCCACACTTGTGGGGGCACTACTTGCACACCCCTTCCATAAGCACATCAAAGTTGGATACACACCTGAACCAAGACCCAGACAAAAGGGCACTCAAAACAAAAAGGTAATTACAGTGGCTGAGTAGATCTTGTACAGTGGTTATACTGACTGGGCAGCCACTGTCCTTCACATTTCACAAAATACTTTTTCCTATACAAAGATTAAATTTCTGTGTATGAAAAAGTAATATATGAAGTGGTCTCAATAGTGAGAAAAGTAAACAAGTGAATGGTGATGCAAATGTTTTTCATTTTCACGTTATGAAGCTAGCTGCCAGATGATGTATCACCTTCGCTACGCATGCAGCGTAGACTGAAAAAACAGCACCCAAGCCACCATTCAATACGTGCACGTATTCTTTCCGACATGAATCTACAGGTCTCAAAAAGTAATGTGTGACAAAGTCCTCAAACACCTTACATGCCTCAAACATGGTCTCTTGTTCTACCAGCATGCCTTCACACCATCACTTTGCCAAAACATAAGGATCGGTAAATTGCTTTTAGGGAGGTTCACAATTATGATTTCCTATTTATTTAATCTAAAAATATTTTAAATACATAAAAACAGCCAGGGGAAGATATTGGAGAAATATAAAATAAATACAAATTAAAAAGGGGGGGAGGTGAAGAGACCTTAAATGTGCTACTCACCATCTCTCAGCCTATCCTCCCCTCAGCATGAAAACAATGGAGAACCATGACCACACCCAGGAAGAAGGGCACACTTAAAATGTAGAGGAAAAAATCATCTACAACCATAGTGTGAAATCAAATACTTATTGGGACACAGTATGAAGAAATATTTATATAAACATGACTCTCAATTATGTTCATGAATTACACAATCTGTAAATATATTTATAGTGCAATCCGATGTTTGTTTACTCAGAAGCAAGTCCCAATGTATTCAATGGTGCTTACTCAAACTTGGAAGTGTTCAGAGAACTACAGCTTCAAGTGATAAGGAACTTGTTCTTTCAACTTGTTCTTTTAAGTTGAGACCTTATCCAAGTCTGAGTCTGTGTTGGAATTTCTTTTTAATATGTTTTTAAGCCTTTTCTTTGTTTTTTAAAAAATGTTTTTTTAAAGCTTTTAAAAAATATTTTCAAAGATGTTTTAATATATTTTAAAGTCTGTTTTTATGATGTTTTAAAGTGATGTTAGTGCTTTTGTTTGCCGCCCTGAGCTCCTACTGGGAGGAAGGGCGGGATATAAATCAAATAATAAATAAACTTCATTCACCCAACCCAAAATTCAGAATCATGCCTCTTTAGGCTGTTTTCCAACTGTTTATTCTTGCTTTATGGTTATTGGATTTTAAATGGCTTTATTTCTTGTTGTGAGCTGCCTTGGTTTCCAACTCTACCTCACAGGGTTGTTGGAAAGACTACACACACACACTGCAGATGTATAAATACATACAGCCCATATAATAGTTTATTGTCAAACCAATTGGTCACTGCAGAAAAATTAGTATTAGTTTTAAAAAAAAACAGTATTAGTTTCCTACAGAATAAAAATGGTAATACCTAAGTAAGCCCTGCCTACGTGCTTTAAAATAGGACTGGGGGGGGGGAACAGAAAGAGAACACAAACACAATTCTTTTTTACATTCACTCCAAAGTCCCATTGATTTTCAGCACATTCATAACCATGTCTACTCAAACGTAAATCCTATTGAATTCAATGGGATTTACTCTGGAGATATGGGATTAGCAATGCTTTTACCCCCACAAAAGCAAGTATTGGGAAGGTTTTCAAAACACTACCCAGGATCTGACTCCTACACACAAGAGGGGAAAAAACTGAAATGTATATACTTACCCAATTTATGAGATTTTCAGATAAATGGAGGGGGAAACCATAATTTTCTGGCCTTGCAATGAGGTTTACTAGACACTGCCACAGGTCAAACAAACACTTCACTGATTGGCTGCAATCCTGAACGGGCGGGGTTAAATCTACGAAGTGCTATACAGTAGTTTAAAAAAAGATTTAACAGGGGCAGCTGACTTTTTTATGTCTATCTCGAGAACTGGACCACCTAGAAACTTAATTTTTTAAAAAAATTAAAGCTGAGAATCACCCCCTCTGTTGGTGTCACCTGGTGCAGTCCGCACCCCCCCCACACCCCTAGTGACACCACTGATCTAACCCTTCAAATTAGTACCATAAAGGGTACTGTTCCTCTCTTTCCGTTTCCAGCCCCCCCATCTCTACTGCAGCCAAATAAATACTGACATACATTTGACAATCTATGCAACACACTAAAAAGGGTGAAATAGATATGAAAATGACTTCCCTGAGTTTGCAACAGCAGCCGTCTAAGCACTCTTGCAATACAACCACAACTAAAGACCACAGTTTTAAATATATATATATATAAAGTGAGCAGGCGGGGGGAGTGGGGTGTGGTAGAGTGAGAGAGTGACGGAGGGAGTGAGCAGGGGGTGAGTGGGGGCAAGAGAGTGGGGTGGGGGTGTTAGGATGAGTGACAGAGTGTGCAAGAGGGGGTGGCTGAGCAAGCACAGGCAAGAGAGTGTGGGTAGGGATGTTACCGTAACCCTCACACACACAGAGCTCCTCACCTCCATTCTGCTGCTGCCTTCTCTGTCCTTGCCTGTCCATTCTTGAAGCATTTTCTCTTTCTGTCTCTCCACTTCCTCCCTCGTGCCTCTAACACAGAGCACGAGGGAAGAGCAGCTCTGTGCAGAAGCCCAGTATAAGGCACATGTTTTTCATCCACCAATCACAGCAGCAGACTTCCCCTGTCCCCCCCCCCATAACATCCAAATGTAATGCGGGAAACCTTATAGTTACAGCTGAAAAGTAATAAAATTACCACTTGTTCTGTTACAAGCAAAATGTAACGAAGTTACCCACTCGTTACACAAAAAAGGAGTGAATTACAAGTAACTCATTATTTCTAATGATTTACTTCCAAGCTCTGGTAGTCACCTAGCAAAGGATGGCTTCAATCCACCAACTTCTGGGTTATGGGCCCACTCCCGTTCTGCCACTCTGCTGGATGGGGAAAAGTGGCCTGGTGTGGCTCATCAGCCTGTTATGTAGGCAGCTCAGGCTGTGAAACCTCAAGCCAAAGGAAGCTGGGGGGGGTGGCATTACCCAGGACTCTGTAGTTGAATAGGTCAGTGCATCTGGCTTTTAACCGGAAGGATGGTGGTTCAAGCCCATCTGGGGATGGCTGGGGATGCCCTGCCCTTGATGAGGTGGCCAAGTAGTGAAGGCAATGGATTGCTAATTCATTTCACTCTGAGCACGTGGGTTCAAATCCCACCTTCATCAACATTCAAGCGTTTGAATGTTCTGTCTTTGGTAGACCAAAGGCAGAGAAAGACATGGGCAAGGCAGAACTTGCACCCAAATCACATAATTAGCATAATAAAAGAGGTCTACTATTTCTGGTACAATTGAGCAGTGGCAAAACCACCAGGTCTCTGGTCTTGTGTTCCAGGTGTAGATTGTTTCTCAGTGGGTAGATTAGTTGTCCATCTACAGGAAGACCTGGCATCAGACAACATGTTTTCCATTTGCTATTGAAACTCTCAACTGTTTTTCTCTGGCTCCCTTCACCCCTTCCAATCCTTAATTGATTGAAATGTTTTGGGGATCATCACAGCCTCCCCACTGCATTTCCCTAAAAAAAAAAAAAAACTGCCAATACACCTGGATAACTACACTACCTCGACTACACTACAGCAGGGGTTCCCAAACTGGTCCATGAGCTTCATCATGTGGTCCATGTCATGTCTAGATTAAATATTCATATTCATTTTTATTGCTTCTTGTATGATACTCTATTTTATTGAATTCTATAGAATTCAAATTGTAATACTGTCAACAACGCCTGGTTTCTAGAATGGTTCTGTGGCAAGGAATTATGGGGGGGGGACATCTTGCCTGAATTAGGGCCTCTGAGAGGCCATGAAACAGTCAGTTCTCACAACTGAATTCAGTTAATTAAGCAGTAAGCAAGAACACTTGCTTATCAGCTGCTACTTCAAGGCCACAGGCCTGAGAAGGTTGGAGATGTGTGTGACTGTTAGCTGCAAAAGCATTTGCGGATTTCATCATCAGAAAGTCCACTAAATGGCTAGTTAATTCCTGGTTGTTGCTGGGCTTTTCCCCATAAGAACAGAACCGTACCTTTTTGTTTCCCAATGTTCTTTGGTGCTACCTGATGTTGTGATTTCATCTTCCATCTGCTGTCCAGGTTATACAGTTTTGGGGAGATGTGGAACCATGATTTTACTGTGCTGGTTTAACTTGTGTGAGTATAGATTAGGGTACATTTTACTTTCGGTGTTAGAACAAATTAAACCAGAACTATTACTAAAAGCTAAAATGATGAAACTGAGGTTATCATACTTGGGACACATCATGAGAAGACATGATTCACTAGAAAAGACCATAATGCTGGGAAAAACAGAAGGGAGTAGAAAAAGAGGAAGGCCAAACAAGAGATGGATTGATTTCAAACAGGAAGCCAGATCATAAGATCTGGATGGTTTATAACAGATGCTCTTGGAGGTCACTGATTCATAGGGTCGCCATAAGTCGTAATTGACTTGAAGGCATATAACAATAAAGACACTTTGTTGTTTTTATTTGTGATTTGAACTCTCTCTGTATTTTACCTAGCCCTTGGGGGTGTTTGGTTTAAGGAACTATTTTTCTGCTATATCTTTTCACTTCTATTTTATTCAAATAAAGTTATCTGTTATTTATCAGTGAGTGTTCATTTCAGGGAGGAATTGGCTCTGAATTCAGCACTTTGGCTAATTAGCCACAGACTACCATATAACTGGATATTTTGCCTTAAGGCTCCAAGACAAGGAGTGTATCTTTGGCTCTTGTTTTCTGTAATCATTTGCAGGTCTATTTCTGACACTTTGGGTTTCCCCTTGGACCAGAGTAGGTGACCAAGTTTAAGAAGTGGTGGCCATGTACCTACTTTGCAGGGTTGTTGTTGGTTTTCTCAGCTCTGGTAAGGGAGGTATGGGTTGTCCCTGGCCAGGATCAGTTGCCCTGAGTTTTGGAATTGAGTCCTGGTGAGAACTGTCAGGAAGAAAAAAAAGCCAGGACCAAACAAAATTATTCTGAAAGTCAATGAATGTGGATTAACAGTTGACGGGCAGGGAAAGAGTTAGCTTCTGCCACTCTCCTCCAAGGGTTAAATGAACAAAGCTGCGATTCCTAGAGAACCAGGAAGTTTTAAAGAATGGGGGGAGACAATAGTGAATGCGCTTTCTTTTCCGGAAGGGAAATCGGCTTTGTGAGGTTCTTTCGTCAGGAGCAACGGGAGGCTAATTCGGGCATGGAGGGGAGGAGGAAACGCTAAAGGTGCAACGTTGGGAGCGACTGGGGGGAAGGGGCGGGTCGAGGATTCATTTTTGCTTGTTTAGGGGAAAGAGAGAAGCCCCCGCCCGGCCAGCATTATAAGGAGGGGCTGAATCTGTCCAAACCTAGCTGCAAAGAAGCCCAAACAACTGCGTGGCTTCTAGGGCAGGAGCCTCTCTGAAGCTGCCCCTGGAGTTGAACTTTGCCAGGCCACATTCACACCAGACATTTATTCCACTATTGTTTTTATGTGCCTTCAAATCGATTATGACTAATGGTGACCCTATAAATCAGTGACTTCCAAAAGCATCTGTCATGAAACACCCTGTTCAGATCTTGTAAGTTCAGGTCTGTGGCTTCCTTTATGGAATCAACCCATCTCTTGTTTGGCCTTCCTCTTTTTCTACGCCCTTCTGTTTTTCCCAGAAATATTGTCTTTTCTAGTGAATCCTGTCTTCTCATGATGTGTCCAAAGTAGGATAGCCTGAGGTTCATCATTTTAGCTTCTAGTGACAGCTCTGGTTTAATTTGTTCTAACACCCAATTATTGGTCTTTTTTGCAGTCCATGGAATGCGCAAAGCTCTCCTCCAACACCACATTTCAAAGGAGTTGATTTTTCTCCTATCTGCTTTTTTCACTGTCCAACTTTCACATCCATACATAGAGATCAGGAATACCATGGTCTGAATAATCCTGACTTTAGTGTTCAGTGATACATCTTTGCATTTGAGGACCTTTTCTAGTTCTCTCATAGCTGCCCTCCCCAGTCCTAGCCTGATTTCTTGACTATTGTCTCTATTTTGGTTAATGACTGTGCTGAGATATTGATAATCCTTGACAAGTTCAATGTCCTCATTGTCCACTTTAAAGTTACATAAATCTTGTTTTCATTACTTTAGTCTTTTTGACATTCAGCTGTAGTCCTGTTTTTGTGCTTTCCTCTTTAACTTTCATCAGCATTCGTTTCAAATCATTACTGGTTTCTGCTAGTAGTATGGTATCGTCAGCATGTCTTAAATTATTGATATTTCTTCCAATAATTTCCACATGTCTCTCATCTTGGTCCAGTGCCGCTTTCCATATGATATGTTTTGCATATAGATTAAATAAATAGGGCGATAAAATACGCCCCTGTCTCACAGCCTTTCCGATGGGGAACCAATCAGTTTCTCCATATTCTGTCCTTACAGTAGCCTCTTGTCCAGAGTATAGGTTGCGCATCAGGACAATCGGATGCTGTGGCACCCCCATTTCTTTTAAATCTTTCCATAGTTTTTCATGATCTACACAGTCAAAGGCTTTGCTGTAATCTATAAAGCACAGGGTGGTTTCCTTCTGAAATTCCTTGCTCCATTCCATTATCCAACGTATGTTTGCGATATGATCTCTGGTGCCTCTCTAAATCTAGCTTGGACATCTGGCATTTCTTTCTCCATATATGTTAAGAGCCTTTGTTGTAGAATCTTGAGCACTACTTTACTTGCGTGGGATATTAAGGCAATAATTCGATAATTACTGCATTCCCTGGGATCCCCTTCCTTTGGAATTGGGATGTATATTGAACGCTTCCAGTCTGTGGACCATTGTTTAGTTCTCCATATTTCTTGACAGATTTTTGTCAAAATTTGGACATATTCAGTCTCAGTCGCTTGTAGCAACTCTATTGGTATGCCATTTGTTCCTGGTGATTTGTTTCTTCCAAGTACTTTAAGAGCAGCTTTCACCTCACATTCTGAAATTTCTGGTTCTTCATCATACGGTTTCTTCATGAATGAATCTGTCATTGTGGCATTACTTTTATAGAGTTCTTCAGTGTATTGCTTCCATCTTCCTTTTATTTCATCTAGGTCAGTCAGTGTGTTCCCCTGTTGATTATTCAGCATCCCTACTCTTGGTTTAAATTTCCCTTAAATTTCTCATCTTTTGGAATAGGGCTCTTGTTCTGCCCTTTTTGTTGTCCTGTTCCTATACAATAATTATTATTATAGTTCTCTTTTGTCCCTATGTACTAGTTGCTGTATTGTTGCATTTAGGGTTCTGACCATGTTTCTATCTCCTTTTCCTTTTCTTTCCTTCTTTCTTTAACCATTTTAAGAGTTTCTTCAGTTATCCATTGAGGTCTTTCTCTCTTTTTAACTAGAGGTATTGTCTTTTTGCGTTCTTCCCTGATCATGTCTCTGACTTCACTTCATAGTTCTTCTGGTTCTCTGTCAACAAAGTTTAAAGCCTCAAATCTGTTCCTTATTTAATTTTTATATTCTTCTGGGATGTTATTTAAATTGTGTTTTGGCATTATGATTGCTTTGTGGTTCTTGTTTAACTTTACTCTGATTTTCGATACAACCAGCTCATGATCTGTACCGCAGTCTGCTCCTGGTCTTGTTTTCGCAGAAAGTATGGAACTTCTCCATCTTCTGTTTCCAATTATATAATCAATTTGATTCCTGTATTGGCCATTTGGTGATGTCCACGTGTACAGTCGTGTTTTTGGTTGGTCAAAAATGTTTTTGCAAGAAAATTATTGGTTCACAGAATTCAATAAGTCTTTCTCCTGTTTCATTTCTGTCTCCTAAGCCCCACTTCCCCACAATTCCTAATTCTTCTCTGTTCCCTACTTTTGCATTCCAGTCCCCCATGATTATCAGCACATCTTGTTTTGGTGTGTGATCAATTTCTTCCTGTACTTCTGTGTAAAATCTCTCCTTCCTCCTCTTCTCTGTTTGCTGTTGGAGCATAGATTTGGATGATGGTTATGCTAATACGTTTCCCGTTTAATCTCATTGATAACACTGTAATGTAATGTAATGTTTTATTTCTAGGCCGCCTTTTGGCCAAATAGCCCCCCAAGGTGGCTTACACACAAATAAAAATACAAAATACAAATAAAAACAATACAATTTTCAAAAAAAAAAATTCAAACTAACAAAGTCCTAACATCTCTAAAAAAACAGGAGCAGCAAACCAAAAGCATTCATCTTCCTGGTAAAGGGCAGTCCCCAGAAAAATGTCACTAAGAGCAGGGGTGGGGGGCAATGCAGGTGGAAAAGCATGCCCCTTGATGGTCCCAGCACAGTCTCATCCCTGCAGCAGCACATCTCAGCCTGCAGCTCCTCCTGATAAGGCCCAGGCAGAGGAGTGCGGCAAGGCATGTGGAAATGCTTGCCCCTTGATGGTCCCAGCACAGTCCCATCCCTGCAGCTCAGACCATGTGTTATAGCTCCTAATTGCTTTTGCTACATCACTTCTCACTATTAAAGCAACCCCATTTCTTCTTAATTTCTCATTTCCTGCACAAAATATTTTGTAGTTGCCTGATTAAAAATGTACCATTGCCGTCCATTTTAATTCACTCATGCCAGGAATTGTAATGTTGATATGTTCCATTTCCTGCTTGATAATTTCTAACTTTCCCTGTTTTCACATTCCATGTTCCTATTGTGTGCGTCATAGAACTGGGGACTCTCCTTTTCCATCAGTGTGCATCAGCCTCGGGGCTTCCTTTTGGCTTTGACCCATCTGCATTATTAATCACAGTGCTACTCGTACTTGTCGTTTGTTCTTTAGCTCGTTGAGCGCCTTCTGATCTGGGGGTCTCATCTTCCAGCACTATCTTGTGTTGTATTTGGATACTATTGTTACGACATGTGCTCTTGGGAACCTGAGTGTCTGAACTTGCCACCTCCATGTCCCATGGAACACACCTCCTTGAGAGGAGGGGTATCTTTTGCTAGGGATAAGAACAAGCGCTTTGCCCTGAAATGTGCCTAAATGGTGTATATATATATTTAACCCAAGAAATGCAGGTCCAAACCAAAATAAAGCAAAGCTTTCTTTTATTGAGAGAAAGAGTAGAATAGCATTCCAGAATTACTTGGGTGCGTGGCAGCTTAATCATTAATATGATAAGGGAGTCAAAGGTGTACTAAAGAACGATAAGGAGATTGCAGAGAAGCTAAATGAATTCTTTGCATCTGTCTTCACAGTGGAAGATATAGGGCAGATCCCTGAACCTGAACTAACATTTGCAGGAAGGGATTCTGAGGAACTGAGACAAATAGTGGTAACGAGAGAGGAAGTTCTAAGCTTAATGGACAATATAAAAACTGACAAATCACCAGGCCCGGATGGCATCCACCCGAGAGTTCTCAAAGAACTCAAATGTGAAATTGCTGATCTGCTAACTAAAATATGTAACTTGTCCCTTGGGTCCTCCTCCGTGCCTGAGGACTGGAAAGTGGCAAATGTAACGCCAATCTTCAAAAAGGGATCCAGAGGGGATCCCGGAAATTACAGGCCAGTTAGCTTAACTTCTGTCCCTGGAAAACTGGTAGAAAATATTATTAAAGCTAGATTAACTAAGCACATAGAAGAACAAGCCTTGCTGAAGCAGAGCCAGCATGGCTTCTGCAAGGGAAAGTCCTGTCTCAGTAACCTATTAGAATTCTTTGAGAGTGTCAACAAGCATATAGATAGAGGTGATCCAGTGGACATAGTGTACTTAGACTTTCAAAAAGCGTTTGACAAGGTACCTCACCAAAGGCTTCTGATGAAGCTTAGCAGTCATGGAATAAGAGGAGAGGTCCTCTTGTGGATAAGAAATTGGTTAAGAAGCAGAAAGCAGAGAGCAGGAATAAACGGACAGTTCTCCCAATGGAGGGCTGTAGAAAGTGGAGTCCCTCAAGGATTGGTATTGGGACCTGTACTTTTCAACTTGTTCATTAATGACCTAGAATTAGGAGTGAGCAGTGAAGTGGCCAAGTTTGCTGATGACACTAAATTGTTCAGGGTTGTTAAAACAAAAAGGGATTGCGAAGAGCTCCAAAAAGACCTCTCCAAACTGAGTGAATGGGCAGAAAAATGGCAAATGCAATTCAATATAAACAAGTGTAAAATTATGCATATTGGAGCAAAAAATCTTCATTTCACATATACGCTCATGGGGTCTGAACTGGCGGTGACCGACCAGGAGAGAGACCTCGGGGTTGTAGTGGACAGCACGATGAAAATGTTGACCCAGTGTGCGGCAGCTGTGAAAAAGGCAAATTCCATGCTAGCGATAATTAGGAAAGGTATTGAAAATAAAATAGCCGATATCATAATGCCATTGTATAAATCTATGGTGCGGCCGCATTTGGAATACTGTGTACAGTTCTGGTCGCCTCATCTCAAAAAGGATATTATAGAGTTGGAAAAGGTTCAGAAGAGGGCAACCAGAATGATCAAGGGGATGGAGCGACTCCCTTACGAGGAAAGGTTGCAGCATTTGGGGCTTTTTAGTTTAGAGAAAAGGCGGGTCAGAGGAGACATGATAGAAGTGTATAAAATTATGCATGGCATTGAGAAAGTGGATAGAGAAAAGTTCTTCTCCCTCTCTCATAATACTAGAACTCATGGACATTCAAAGAAGCTGAATGTTGGAAGATTCAGGACAGACAAAAGGAAGTACTTCTTTACTCAGCGCATAGTTAAACTATGGAATTTGCTCCCACAAGATGCAGTAATGGCCACCAGCTTGGACGGCTTTAAAAGAAGATTAGACAAATTCATGGAGGACAGGGCTATCAATGGCTACTAGCCATGATGGCTGTGCTCTGCCACCCTAGTCAGAGGCAGCATGCTTCTGAAAACCAGTTGCCGGAAGCCTCAGGATGGGAGAGTGTTCTTGCACTCGGGTCCTGCTTGCGGGCTTCCCCCAGGCACCTGGTTGGCCACTGTGAGAACAGGATGCTGGACTAGATGGGCCACTGGCCTGATCCAGCAGGCTCTTCTTATGTTCTTATGTTCTTAATATCCTAACCCATTCATAACTTTTACACTAAAGAGATCAAAGGATCCTATTACTATAAAGAGTGACAGGTAAGAGAGAAAGATTACCTATCCTAGCCCCACGAGTGAGCTGTCAAAACAGCTGAAGTGATGTGGATAAGCTCTGAACCGAAGTTAGGAAGGAATCTGGTTGTCTCCAGGCTTGGTCTGAGGCTCAGAATTGCTTCCTAGTTCAAGTTCCTGCAGTCCTGCTTTGAGAGCAATGTCTGTTGGAGCTCCGATGACCCTCTGCCCCCTTCTTCTTCATTAGATTCAAGCCTCGGTTTTTAAAAGGGAACTTTTTCTCTCTCCCTCTCCTGTCAATCTCCTGGTGATTTTGTGTGTGTGTGTGTGTATATTTCTAACTGACCCTGACAAACTAAGGCTCCTTCTAACGAACAATGGAGGATTCTACTATGAGTGAGGGCAGTCTGCCAAAGAAGAAGATAACATTTATGCAGTAGCTTTTGGTTAATTTTGTTTCTTAATGATGCCCTTGTTGTTCTTTACACAAAACCTCTGGAATGCATAACCAGCCATACCATCGGGTGGGGTGTGTGTGAAAGTGGGGGTGGGAGTTATAGTTCTAGGCCTTGCACCTCCTGGGTTCCACTTGAACCAAAATGGGGTTAGCCAAACAATCGTAACACTATGTTCATAGGTTTTTCATGGTAAGAGATACTCAGAGGTGGTTTACCATTGCCTTCCTCTGAGTTTGCATGCATCTTAGTCTGCTGTCTCAGCTTTGACTATTCCGCCTTGAGTGCCCCTGCTAGATGCCTGACAGCATTGCTCTCAGATTCTTTAACACTCTCAAACCCCCTCACCGTGTTAAGGTGTGCATCCTAGAGGGGGGCCACTGTAAGAACAGGATAAAACGTAGGAAGCAGCCTTCTATTTGCTTTCATGGCTCATGCTGTTGGCTGCTTTGAGCTCTCCAGAACGGAACTCTTTGCCTTTTCCCAGTCACCCCCAAACCTCCCTCATTTATTAATGGACATGTATACCATTGTACTCTAAGTTAAAATGGAAATGGACTGCCTTCAAGTCGATCCCGACTAATGGCGACCTATGAATAGGGATTTCATGGTAAGTGGTATTCAGAGGGGGTTTATCATTGCGTCCCTCTGAGGCTAGTCCTCCCCAGCTGCCTAGGGCCTGCTCAGCTTGCCACAGCTGCACAAGGCAGCCCCTTCCTGTCCACAATTGCCAGCTAGGGGGCAACTGGGACTATGGGGCTTGCCCACGGCTGTGCAGGTGGCAGGGCACATAACCCCTGAGCCACTCACTGTGGGGATGATACTTAGCTGGCCCTTGCCACCCAGGAGCCACGATCGGGGATTTGAACTCACAGACTCTGGACTCCCAGCCAGGCTCTCCTCTCCACTGTGCTATACCAGCTGTTTTACTCTGAAGCTAATTATACAGTAAATGTTTAACAGGTTCCTGGAACTTAAGTTCCAAGCCTCTTTGCAAAGTGTTCAGTATCGCATTTTCCCATTTTGGTTGTGTGTGCGTGTGAGGGATTCTTTAAAACCCATTGGCATTTACTTTGTAGTCGAATCTTCAGAAAGTAACTCATAAGGAGTACCTGATCTCAAACCGAGATTGCAAGGAGATAGACGCTAGCCAGAAAGAAGACAACAGTAGCAGCTTTTCATTCCTGGTTGACTCAGTCACAGTTCTGACTTCACTCATTGGCTAAAAACCTGAAGGGGTGAGACCTTGAGCAGGTGAGCTCATTTCACAGAAAGTGTGCATTGGGGTGGGGGCAGCTCACATTTTGATGTCTATGTTTTGTTCTAGACTACTTACAAACTTTCTTTTAATGGAAACTAAGAGTCTGGGTCCCCTCTGGCTCCAGCCCCACTGGACCTTTTTTACCTGTCTGTTGGCAATGCACAAAGTTATCCAGCAAATGGGGGGCAATGGTGTCTGCCTGGAGATTATTTCTGTATATAGGGAATGTATATAGAAGAGATTATCTCTGTGCTGAGAATCTTTTTTCTTTCAGAGGCTGCTGTCTTTCATGGTGTATTTCACCGAGAGGGAGTGAGAACCCCTGGATCCTGGCCAAAGAACTGTCTACAAAGAAGTCATGCAAGAGAATTATGAGAATGTGGCACCTCTGGGTAAGGACTTTTTTTTCTTGGTTAGTAGATGCTGAAGGGATGAATGCCTCTTCTTAGTAATTCTCACCATACTCTAGGGATGCCGCCTGGATATGGGTAGTTAGGCCAGGTGCTCTGGTCAGCTGTCATAATTCTTCTGTGCTCCAGTCTCAAAATCAGATAAAGTTGTAAATGTCAAAGACTTGGTGGAGACGCACATGATTTAATTTCCCTCTCTTCCCCCCCCCCGCATAATATTAGATTTCTATTTTTACTGTAAAGGGATCTAGCCTAGCTGTCTCCCTAACGTGGTGGATCTTCCTAACATGTGGAGGATTTTTATTTTTGGGTGATGCCAGCTGATGGGTTGGTGGGGTAAGTTTTGGTCCTGCTGGGTAGTGTTTCAGCAGTTGTGTTTCCTGGCAAGAAAGCAGGATTTATCCCTCCACTCCTCAGACCCTCAGACCCTGCAGGTCAACTCTGAAAGGCGGGCTGTACCTCCCACCTGTCAGTTACCTGATGTCATCATGAAGTCAAATGATGTGACAGGTAAGTGGTCCACCTAGTTCTCGAATTTTATTTATTTATTTATTTGATTTATATCCCGCCCTTCCTCCCAGCAGGAGCCCAGGGCAGCAAACAAAAGCACTAAAAACACTTTAAAACATAAAACAGACTTTAAATACATTAAAATAAAACAAAGACATCTTTAAAAAAAAAGGTTAAAAACATATTTTTTTAAAAAAAGGTTTAAAAACATATTAAAAAGCAATTTCAACACAGATGCAGACTGGGATAAGGTCACAACTTAAAAGGCTTGTTGAAAGAGGAAACTCTTCAATAGGCGCTGAAAAGATAACAGGCACCTGTCTAATATTTTTTAAAAATGTACTGCCTTCAAGTCGATTCTGACTTATGGCGACCCTATGAATAGGGTTTCCATGAGGCTGAGAGGCAGTGACTGGCCCAAGATCACCCAGTGAGCTTCATGGCTATGTGGGGATTTGAACCCTGGTCTCCCAGGTTGTAGTCCAACACCTTAACCACTACACCACACTGGCTCTCTGTCTAATATTTAAGAGGAGGGAATTCCACAGGGTAGGTGCCGCCACACAAATGTCTGTTTCCTATGTTGTGCGGAACGGACCTCCTGATAAGATGGTATCTGCAGGAGACCCTCACCTGCAGAGCGCAGTGATCATCTGGGTATATAAGGGATAAGATGGTCTTTCAGGTATCCTGGTCCCAAGCTATGGCTGAGGCTGATGGGAGTTGTGGTCCAACAACATCTGGAGGCACACCGGTTGGGAAAGGCTGCTGTATAGGGTTTTGTACACCAAGACTATTTATAATTTTATTTATTTATTTATTCAATGTGTATCCCGCCCTTCCTCCCAGCAGGAGCCCAGGGCGGCAAACAAAGCACTAAAACACTAAAACATCATAAAAACAGGTCTTAAAATACATTAAAACAAAACAGCATTAAAAACATTTTAAAAAAAACAACTTTAAAAAAGGGTTAAAAACATTATTAAAAAAACATATTAAACAATTCTGATACAGATGCAGACTGGGATAGGTCTCAACTTAAAAAGCTTGTTGGAAGAGGAAAGTCTTCAAAAGGCGCCAAAAAGATAGCAGAGATGGTGCCTGCCTAATATTCAAGGGGAGGGAGTTCCACAGGGTAGGTGCCGCCACACTAAAGGTCCGTTTCCTATATTGTGCAGAATGAACCTCCTGATAAGAAGGTATCTGCAGAAGGCCCTCACCTGCAGAGCGCAGTGATCGACTGGGCATATAAGGGGTAAGACGGTCTTTCAGGTATCCTGGTCCCGAGCTGTATAGGGCTTTGTAAGCCAAAACTAGAACCTTGAACTTGGCCCGGTAGCAAATGGGCAGTCAGTGCAATTCTTTTAGCAGGGGGGTGACATGTTGGCGATACCGTGGCCCAGTGAGCAGTCTTGCTGCATTTTGCACCAGCTGCAGCTTCCGGACCAACCTCAAGGGCAGGCCCACATAGAGCGCATTACAGTAATCGAGCCTAGAGGTTATCAGTGCATGCACAACAGTGGTCAGGCTATCCCGGTCCAGAAACAGACGCAGCTGTCTCACCAGCCAAAGCTGGTAAAAGGCACTCCTAGCCACTGAAGGCACCTGGGCCACTAATGACAGAGATGGATCCAGGAGCACCCCCAGACTAAGAATCTCTTTCTGAGGGAGTACGACCCCAGCAAAAGCAGGCAACTGACTAATTATCTGAACTCGGGAACCACCAGCCCACAGTGCTTCCATCTTGCTAGGATTCAGAGTCGATTTATTGGCCATCATCCAGCCCACTACCAAGTCCAGGCAGCGGTCCAGGGCTTGCACGGCCTCTCCTGATTCAGATGTTATAGAGAAATAGAGTTGGATATCATCAGTGTACTGCTGACACCTCACCCGAAATCTCCTGATAACCGTTCCCAAGGGCTTCATATAGGTGTTAAACAGCATGGGGGACAAGATGGTACCCTGTGGCACCCCACAGCACAACTGCCAGGGGGCCAAAAGATAATCATCCAATGCTATTCTCTGAAAACGACCTTGGAGATAGAATCAGAACCACTCTAAAACAGTGCCTCCAATACCCATCTCACCAAGTCAGCCCAGAAGGATACCATGGCCAATGGTATCAAAAAGCTGCTGAGAGATCGAAGAAGAGTAAGAGGGTCGCACTCCCCCTGTCCTTCTCCCGATAAAGGTCATTCATCAGGGCAACCAAGGCCAATTCAGTCCCATAACCAGGCCTGAACCCAGACTGGGATGGGTCAAGATAATCTGTTTCATGCAAGGGTACTTACAATTGCTGCACCACAACCCTCTCTATCACCTTCCCTAAGAAGGGGTATTTGCAACCGGTCGGTAATTGTCACATACCAATGGGTCCATGGCTGGCTTTTTCAGGAGTGGTTGAATAACCGCCTCTTTCAGGGTGGCTGGAACCACTCTTTCCCGCAATGATGTGTTGACCACACCTTGGATCCACTTGGTCAAACCCCCTTGGCAAGCTTTAATAAGACAAGAAGGGAAAGAGTCGAGAGGACACGTTGGTGGCTGCATCATCGCAAAGACCGTGTGTATGTCATCAGGCCGCATCAACTGAAACCGTTCCCAAGAAGTTGCAGCAGACGTTGCACTGGACATGGGGAATCACAGTAGATGTGGATGGGGCATCAAGACTGCTACGGTGAGCAACTTTACCGTCAAAGTGCCTAGCAAATCATTCACAGTGGGCCTTTGAGGGGTCTAAAACTCCCATTTCCTGGAGTTGAGGTCAACGGTAAAGCTCCACTGGACAGCTACTTGAGGATGCAATGGAGGCAGAGAAGTGGGCCTTCCTCGCTGCCCTCACCGCCACACAGTAGGCACGGTTATGATGTTTTACTCGTGCCCGATCAGCCTCAGTCTCTAACCACTTGTGCTCTAGCTGTTGTCCAGCCTGTTTCATTGCCCTTAACTCACTGGTGTACCAAGCTGCAAACTGGGCTCCATAATGCTGGAGAGGGCATTCAGGGGCAATCGTGTCAAGAGCCTGACGTGCCTTGCTGATCCACAGCATGACAAGGGCTTCAACAGAGTCACCTGCTCTATCTACTGGGAACTCCCCTAGGGTATTCAGGAATCCAGTGGATTCTATTAGTCTCTGGGAGTGGACCATCTTAATCTGTCTACCACCCCTGCAGGGAAGGATCAGAGCCGTAAATCTAAATTTCACCAGGAAGTGGTCTGACCATGACAATGGGGTGACATCCACCACCCCTATCTCCAGACCACCTCTCCTCCATCTGGAGCAAAAACCAAGTTGCGGGTGTGCCCTGCCCTATGTGTTGGGCTGGTGACAACTTGAGACAGGCCCATGGTCATCATGGAGGCCATGAAGTCCCAACCTGGAACGCTAGAGGCAGCCTCAGCGTGGACATTGAAATCACCCAGGACTGTTGTTCTGGGCTTCTCCAGTACCACAACCGAGATGGCCTCCATCAGCTTGGTCAGAGAAGCTGTCGGGCAGCAGGGTGGACAGTACACCAGCAGCAACCCTAGTTTACAGTCTCCTCGGCCCAACACCAGGTGCAGGCCCTCACAGCCAGCTCCAAGACAGAGTGGTTTCCTGGTGACAGAGATGAAAGTTGTTTAGACCACAGCAACTCCTCTCCCCCGTCCCTGCAGCCTGTGCTGGTGTTGCACCGAGTATCCAGGTGGGCAAAGCTGGGTCGGTCAACACCTTCCAGCTCATCCACCCAGGTCTTGGTAATGCACACCAAATCGGCACCTACAGCCACAATCAAATCATGGATGAGTGTGGTCTTACTATGTACTGATCTGGCATTAAACAACAACCCACACGGGCCAGTGGGCACAGCAGATGAGCAACGAGGAACCCATCCATGAGAGGAGTGGCAGCAAGGAACAAGGCGTAGATAGCCTTGCCCTCGTCTTTTATGGTAATTCACCACCTCCCTATGGCTATTCCTCCCTCTACCCGTGATCACCGAAATTGGGGTGGCATCACCCATATTCCTCCTTACTAAAACTCCTAAATACCTGATATGGGCCCAACAAGACCCCACCAACAATACCTACCTGAGCCAATTCTCTGCGAGAATTAGCAACAGTGAGACCCATTCAATATTTTCACACAGGGCAGATCTACTCCCCCTCTCAGATCACACCCAGGGAGGGCCCGCCTTCTGCCAGTGACAGACTCTCACTCTGAAGGCATCTGGCAGTTTTCTCTTATTTAGTTCACTGCACAGGCTCTCATCCTGCGCAGGAACTACACATGCACCACACTCCCTCCCCACTACCCATTCTCCTCCAGATTGATTAGAAAAACAAAAGAAATAGAAGAGGGTAGCGCCCTCGCCCTCCCAGGCTTTTATGCCTCCTGACCCAGCCAGGAGCTGATGCAGGAGGCTACGTGATTAACTGCAGCCTCTTTCTGGAGCCAGGGTCAGGCAGGGGGTCCCAATCCTTGCAGCACTTATTAGGGACTTCAGCTGCCTTGAGGGGCAGCAAGCACCCAGATGCTCAGATACTCATTCCCAGGGCAGGTCTTCTGTCCCCCTAGTGCTGCAGCTGTTCCCAAGAAACCACAGGGCAGCTGGGCTTTTATGCCTCCTGTCCCAGCCAGGAGCTGGTACAAGAGGCTGCACGATTAACTGCAGTTGGCCCACAAAAGAGTGGAGGAGAGTTAAAGACATGTTCCCCCACCCTGGCCTATGGGAAGTCTGCAAGCAGAACCTGAGCGCAGCAGTGCTCCCCCCCACTGTTTTCACTTTCTGACTAACCGCCTGCACATCCCTTTAAACATAAACCACTCAATAGACGAAGGCAAACTCAATTCTAATGTCTTGTTTCTCAGACCTACTTACAGTACTATAGCCGCTAAAGGATGTGACCTAAGGAGAGGGGGGTGTATCGTGGGACAAGCCCCAAAGGCCAGATAGAGAGGTTTGGAGGGCCGCATTCAGCCCTTGGGCAGGAAGCTCCTCACCTCTCCTATGGCAGAAGTTTTCCATTTCCTCCTCTGGTGCCAGCGAACTCTTCAACAGTGAGAAGGCTGATGATGGGCAGCGATAACTGCCTAAAGATGGACATGCACCCATCTTTAGGCAGTCGTCTTCTTAGCAAGGAGCCCAAAATCATGGTGTGTGTGAGGGGGGGTTAGCCCACTATACCAAAGTCCTTCTGAATCACCTATATCATGAGAGAAAAGCATCCTCGTGGTAAACCAGCCCATATTTGGGGTGAGATCAAATGCAACTTTGTTTCTTAGAAGGCCGGTATGGTGTGGCTTGTGCCCTCCAGATGTTACTAAACTCCAGCTCTCATCATGCCTGACCATTGGCCCTGCTGCCAGGAGGCTGATGGGAATTGGAGTCCAATAACATTTGGGGGGCCACAAGTTCTGCACCTCTATTATGATGGGTTGTGGCCAGAGCTTTGACAGTTCGTTTTAAAAAGAACCCCACAGGTAAATCAGGGACCACAGGCTAGTAGCAGTAGTAATAATTTATTTATTTATTTATTATTTCAATTTATATACCGCCCTTAGCAAAATAGCTCTCAGGGCGGTGAACAAACGAGATAAAATACAATATATCATAATAAAAATACAAAAACATATACGAACAAACAACAAGAAACGCAACAAAAACAAAATAAATACTACAAAAATTAGAAATACAGATTAAAAGATTAAAAAGTTAAAAAGATTAAAATGCCTGGGAGCATAAAAAGGTCTTTACCTGGCGCCGAAAAGATGGAAGTGTAGGCGCCAGGCGTACCTCTTCGGGGAGGCTGTTCCACAACTCAGGGCCACCACAGAAAAGGCCCTGGATCTCGTAACCACCCTCCGGGCTTCCCGATTTATTATTAATTCAGTTTGTATGCTGCTTTTCCACACAAAAGCGCCAAAGTGGCTCACAACTGAAAAAATATGTATTAATATAGCATTACAATGACAGTTGATGATGATGATGATAATGATAATAATAATAATAATTTATTATGGTCAAAGACCAGCATATAAATGCACAACATTAAAACAATAGGGTATAATTAAAATTCAAACATCCACAAAGTATACAGATTCTGATAAAAAGCCACAGTTAATGACCGTTCAAACACAATATAACAATCCAAATGAATAATTCATTTTGACAATATATACATAACATTTAAAATACATTATAAGCTATCAGAACATATGAACCAGAGTCAGGCAAAATAAGATGTTTGACAGAATGCCAACAGGGAAACCTTTCCTTGTAATTGTATCTCCATACTGAGGCTTGCCCTGTGTAATTTCTGCATGCCACACAGCTATAAAAGGCACAAAGCACCATTCCCTTTGTTCCTATACCTGCAAGCTGCACCTGTTGGAAGAGCGTGAATCTTTTCAGCAAGGACGTTACAGGAAATGCCTCACATTCCTTCCTTCTGGTTACTTATAAACAGTGGTTAAGCATCCTTGGCAAGAGCAGCACCTCTCTATCTGTCTGATGAGCCTTAGAACATTACCTCCACAGTTTGTTTTCTAATTTTCTTCATAGGTGTCTGATTGACTTTTTTTTTATTTTAAAGGAAAGGTAAGAGGCTGGGGCCCCTTCATTGGTGGTGATGGGGATGAGAGAGAATATGAACTAAAAAGATTTCAAACCTCTACCCCAAAATGAACTTAATTCACCTTTAGTTCACCCAGCACTTTTGAGAACTATTTTCAGGTCGTGTTCAGACATTTTTGAACTAGTTCAGTTAACGTTCACATGATCTAGTTAATTCCAAGCACAAATCAAAGCATGCCTTGATCACACAGGTTCAGTGTGATAATGATGTTTCTGTTACAGAATATATTTCTGACCTGTAATAGTTCCATAACTTCCCCCATTAATTATTTCATACATTTCTCACCTAATTTGCTAGTTATTCACTCAGGCATTTTCCCTGTGGGTCTTTCCACTCAAAGGCCTTTTGAGACCTATAAATTTGGGACTTTCCAGCTTGGTCCTTGAGCCCTCTTCTTTATGGTTCTTCACTAGTGTAAGCTACATTCAGAACAGTGAACAATTCCTACAGGAATCACAGGTCCAGGCATCAGCATAATGTTCAGCAGTAGAGGCTGCTCCCCTAGGCCTACTGGGGCACAGCCCTCCCAAAGAGAATGTCAGGCATTTTTTAAAAAATACCCCCTCCCAAAATCTCAAAGCCACATACATTTTCCTTTCCCACACACATTTTATACTTCTGTTGGAACTTAGAGAAGTGATGCAAGCATTTCTGTCAGTCTTTGTCCGCTGCACAGTGATGATTGATGGTGCAGTAAAACAATTAGCCAGCGGCTGGGCTGCCCTTGGTTCCTGCTAGGAGGAAGGGCGGGATATAAATGTAATAAATAAATAAATAAATAATAAAATACATCTGGTGAGGCTTGGAGATAATGAGGGAAAGGAAAGGAGGAGCTGTGGTCTTTTTCTGAGCAACAAATCCAGTTGGGGTTTAGCAAGCGAAGTCTAGCAAGGCAGTCCAGGGTCCAAAATACTTGACAGAGTCTGGGTCATGGTTAAAACTAGTGAAGGTCCAACACTGGTGTCCAACATTGCTTCCAGTGGAGGGTAAAAGGCCTCTTGTGGCCTTCTGAACTCCACTCTCTTGTGCAGCCAGCCCTCCGGCTCCAGGAACTTACAACCTTAAACAGTCAGAACACCTGTGTTGCTCTGCTACTTGCTGGCATCTTCACTCTGCAGGGGCCAGAGGGGCCTTCAGTTCATTCCCTGAGCCTGACTAAGGGACTCCAGCTGTGCGTGGAACTTTTTCCAGTGGCAGGGGCTTGGAGCAGCACTTTTGGTCTGCTTGTTCCCTCAGATGAGTCTGCTGTGGCACTCCACTCATCCTTTGCCGAGGACTCATCCAATGGAGGCATGACACTGTCAGTCTGTTTTTCTCTGGCCAATCGGGTCTCTGCAGCACTTGGCTAATCCTAATCCAAAAGTATAGCTATGGCAGAGAAGACTGACATTTGAACTATAAAAGGATTCACTGCTTTGCAACTTAGGCTGGGAAGGCTTCTACTCCCATCTATTGTTATGAGGGTTAACCAGGAGCCTCAGTATAAGCCGGGGGTTGCCATCCTTTTTGGATCAGAGGTGCATCGTGAATTTTTAGAGATTGCTGGGGTGCCAGTCACAAAATGGCTTCCATGGAGGGCATGGCAAAACACCAAATTAGACAATTGTTATGGTTAAGGTTTTCCCATCATAAAGGCTTGACCTGTTGAATTTCTGCTGACATACAGCTGTTAAAGGCAAAAAAAAAACGCTGTTCCCCCCAGTGCCAACCGTAAACCAAAGCCTAGACTGCCATCCTGTATCCACTTACCTGGACGTAAGCCCCATTAACGAAAAGGCACTCTCTTCTGAATAGACATATATACCATTGTACTGTGTTAACTCTACAGTGAATTCTTAATGAGTCCTTGGTCTTTAGCTCCTACAAAGGCATGCCTAAGACTCTTTGCAAAGTTTTCACATTTGCCTTTTGAGGGGAGGGAGATTCTTTAACATTCACCCACATTTATTATGTAGTAGTATTTGCAGAAAATAATTTCTAGGCACTATGTGATCTCAGGTAAATCCAGCACATCCTGGTGAAAAAGGGCAAACTATGGGGATTCCAAGGACTAAAGAGAGAGAGAGAGAGAGAGAGGGAAGCAGGAAAAGTGCACTAAAAGGAAAGAGCAAATAGCACCTCTTTAGGACCCCAGGAATTCCTATTGCCTAGTGTCCAAACAACTCACTTATCAATCACAGCTCTGACGTCACTTACTGGCTAATAACACAGGCAGGATAAGTTCTTAGTTACAAAAATATGAAATACAGAATAGAATAGAAAATAGTACCTCACCAGAGTAGTTGTTGGGGAACCATTGCCCCAGACTAGGAAACCTGGATTCTAGCCAAGTTTTCAAATGTGGTTATTGGTTATTTTTAGTGATCATTTTTGGTCCCTTTGGCATCAGTTGGTAACTTTCATGGGTGCATGAAGGGGTGCCTCCCTTAGATCATCTTCATGATCCCAGGAACAATCCCTGTCCTATTTCAAAGCACTCCTTTCATCCCATTTGGGTGAGAGTGCCTTGTTTTTCATGCTCTCTTTTGTTACACATTTTCAACTCAAATTCTAGCTATGCCACCTAATTCCCCTGTGTACCATTATGTGGCCCTAAAGTGGTTTGCCGCAGAAACATAACCCTGTATCTTTTTCATATTATTGCCCAAGGCCTAATGAACATAGTAACCTGGTTGTTTATTGGTCATCTGTTTTGTATTTTATAATTTTATGATGTTTAATGATTTCATTGTAGATCATGATTTTTTAATAAGTTGGTTGATAAATGGTCTAATGAAATAAATAAATAATTCTGCCTTTTCTTGCATTCCAGGATCCAAGTAGAGAGAGTTTTCCACCCTCCACAAAAAAACAGTTGGGCCTGCTTTGTGAATGAAGATATAAACACAGGATGAGACAGCTGTGGCCCTCCAGATGTTGCTCCCATCAACCCTGACAATTGGCTGTGCTGCCTACTACTGATGGGAGTTCAGAATCCAAGAACATCTGGAGAGCCATGGGTTTCCAGTCCTTGCAATAACCCATAGTCCTGTTGCAGAGTTTTCTTGACCAACTTTCTTCCCTTCTGTTGAAAATAGCACTTAGAAATATGAATTGCTTAATTTTTCATTTTTCTTCCCCAGCAGGTGATGAGAAGGATAATGAGAATTTTAGGGAGCCATCTGCGGAGTCATCACAAACAGTCAAACATGAAGTGGGAAAAGAGACATTTGGAAATCATAGGGAATCAGAAAGACAGAAGAGAAACCAGTCAAAGAACTGGAGGAAGAAATACTCTGCTTCTCTGTGTTCAGACCTCTGTGAACTTCCACAAGACCCCAAAAGAAAAAGAATGAAAGCGTGTCCAGTGTGTGGGAAAATATTCACAGACAAGTCAAAACTAAAGAATCATTGTAGAACCCACACAGGGGAGAAACCATATAGATGCATTGTGTGTGGAAAGTGCTTCAGCCAGAGTGCACACCTTACTTCACATCAAAGAATCCACACAGGGGAGAAACCATTTAAATGTATGGAATGTGGAAAGTGCTTTAGCCAGAGTGCACACCTTAGTAAACATGAAAGAACCCACACAGGGGAGAAACCATATAAATGCATGGAGTGTGGAAAGTGCTTCTGCCAAACTGCACACCTTACTTCACATCAAAGAACACACACAGGGGAAAAACCATATAGATGCATGGAATGTGGAAAGAGCTTCTGTGTGAGCAATAGCCTTATTGCACATCAAATAACCCATACAGAGGAGAAACCATATAAATGTATGGAGTGTGGAAAGTGCTTCAGCCAGTGTACAAATCTAAATGCACATCAAAGAACCCACAGAGAGAAAAATCCATATAAATGTATGGAGTGTGGAAAGTGCTTTAGTGATAGCGGAAGTCTGTCTTTACATGAAAGAATCCACACAGGGGAGAAACCATATAAATGCATGGAGTGTGGAAAGTGCTTCAGCCAGAGTTCAAACCTAAATACACATCAGAGAATCCACAGAGAGGAGAAACCCTATAAATGTAGGGAGTGTGGAAAGTGCTTTAGTGGTAGTGGAGGTCTGTCTTTACATGAAAGAATCCACACAGGGGAGAAACCATATAAATGCATGGAGTGTGGAAAATGCTTTATTGGTAGCAGAAGTCTGTCTTTACATGAAAGAATCCACACTGGGGAGAAACCATATAAATGCATGGAGTGTGGAAAGTGCTTTAACCAGAGTGCAAATCTTAGTACACATCAAAGGACCCACAGAGAAGAGAAACCATATAAATGCACGGAATGTGGAAAGTGCTTCAGCCAGAGTACCTACCTCAATATACATCAAAGAACTCATACAGAGGAGAAACCATATAATTGTCTAGTGTGTGGGAAGTGCTTCCATGATAGTGGAAGCCTTACTAAACATCAAAGAACCCACACAGGGGAGAAACCTTATAAATGCATGGAATGTGGAAAGTGCTTCAGCCAGAGTGCAAACCTTAGTACACATCAAAGAACCCACACAGGGGAGAAGCCTTATAAATGCATGGAGTGTGGAATGAGATTCATCAGTAGTCAAAAACTTACTTCACATCAAGGAACCCACACAGGGAAGAAACCATATAAATGTATGGAGTGTGGAAAGTGCTTCAGCTGGATTGCACACTTTAGCAGACATCAAAGGACTCACACAGGGGAGAAACCATATAAATGTATGGAGTGTGGAAAATGCTTCAGCCAGATTGCACACGTTACTAGACACCAAAGAACTCACATGGAGAAACCATAGAAATGTATGGAGTGTGGAAAGTGGTTCAGCCAGAGCACAAACCTTAATACACATCGCATGCACACGGGAGAAACCATAGAAATACATGAAATGTGGAAAGAGCTTCAGTAAAAGTGCACCTTGTATGCCACTCTGGGTTCCTTCTGGGAGGAAGAGTGGGATATAAATTTAATCAAATAAATAAATGTAGGAATCTTATTTCACATCAGAGAACCCACACAGGAAAAACTATGTAAGTGCATGGAATGTGGGCAGAGTTTCATGAGTAGTGAATCTTCCTACACATGAAAAACCCATACAGAGGAGAAACCATATAAACGCTTAGGTTATGGAAAGTGCTTCAATTGGAGTGGAACTGTTGCTGCTGATCAAATAATGCACATGAGGGGGCAACTGTATAAATGCATGGAATTTGGACTGAGCTTCAGGCGTGAGTGAAACTCTCTTGGTGTCAAAAAGTTCACACAGGTGAGCAAACAAGTGCCTAGAACAGCCTTCCTAAACCTGGTCTCTCCCCCCCCCCCGTTATAAAATTCCACTTCTAAAAAGGCCAGCAGTCAGAGATGATGACAGTTGCAGTGTTCAAAGAGCTTCATCGACAGTGGAAGTCTTGATATGGGTCACATATGGGGAGAAACAGTGTAAACCTATGGACTGTGGAAAGAACTTCAATCAGAGTACAACTGTTACTAAACATTAGAAAACGTCACACAGAGGAATGTGTTTAGTAAGCACTTTCCACACTCCATAAATTTTGAGAGATTCAGATGGAGTGATTTCTTGTTTTACACAAAAGAACTCACACAGGAGAGAAATTATTTTAATACATACACAGCTAGAAAAGAGTGCTACACAGGAAAGAACCCATACAGGGAAGAAACCAGATACGTGTATGGTATATGAAATGAGTCTCGATCATTGGGGGCATCAAAGAACCCACAAAAGAAAGAAACCTTTAAATGCATGTGGTGCAGAAAGGGCCTGAATTAACACAAATCTTACTGGACGTAAGCAGAGGAATCTAGGACTGGGCAAATGTGAGAAGGGACCATGATACTAATTGTATGTTACAATAATGGGCGATGGAATCAGTGTAACAAGTGTGTGTGTGCGCAAGAGGGAACCAAACTTACAACAGATCCAATTAAGTAAGATCTGTATTAGAAGTGGTAGAAGTATTCAACCTATATATGGCAGGTAGTTTCCCATCATTCCAGCTTTTCTTGTACTTGATTTCTGATTTATTTATGCCTTCCTATGCACACGTTTGGAATAAAACCCACTGCATGTTCCAACATTTTGCAAATAATATTTTTGTATACATTACCAGAGAGAGGAGAGCTTCCTATATATTTTGTTGGATCTATTTTCAACATAACTGTGAAGGCATAATAAAAGAACTGGGTTCAGTTGTAGCTGAAAATGTCAGTAACAGCATTCAGCCCCCTCATGTTCAGTATTAACACTTCAAATATACAAAGATTTCTGTGATGAATTATGAAAATTTGAAAGTCTGTATCAAATAGTATATTTGAGTTTTTAACCAGTGTGGTAATGAAGGGCCAGAATCTTCTGACACCTCAGAGAATAAGAAATTTATTACAGCATTGGCTTTTGAGGCCCAGAGATCCATACATCAGATGCACCAAGTGTGTACCTAAGTGGTCGGGGGACAAGTAAGCAGTGAGGTCCAATGGAAATGAAATGTAGAGAGTAGAGTCTGTGATGATGAAAGCTTAAATCCATGCAATTAAACAGTGGCCATCCACAACTGCAGGACTTGGTGATCTCAAACATCTTAGCATTGCTCAATTGATTGATAGCTGTAGTGAAATTCTAAAAAATAGCCATTATTGCAATTCATAAACACTTTTTCATTTTCTTAAAGAGCTGACCTTAGATACTTGTGTTATAAAAGAACTATTAGGGCAAAGTCTCGTAGGAGGCCCTCTTCAAACTGCAATGAAGTTGTTTCATCAAGCCCAGGGGTCTTAATTTCATTAAAGATGTTTTTATGTCTTATGGCTGTTTCTCGTTTATATGTTTCTCACTGAACCTTTAGCTTGCACAGAATTTTCATTATATAATAATAATCTTAAGTTTTTAATTTTTTATATGTGGTTCTGTATCTGGGTAGTAATTGTCATGTTATCTTTTTAGAAAAGCCCTTGATAGGCATTTTTGGCTGAAACGCATTAGGCATATTGTACAAATAAAGAAGCCATTCTTCTTTCTGGCATGTTTGAGACACATTATTACTAGCCAGACAAAAAAAACTGGGGCAGGAAGTGAAGAATTGCCAGTGTGAGGGACGAGGGTCCACAGGGAGAGGTGGCTTGAAAGAGATCAGAGGGTGAGATCAAGAGATCAGAAAGGGGCACATTTGGACCTCTGCCCAGGGGTTCCCCCCTCTTCTCTGTTGGGTGGGCTGTTGCAGCTGGTGAGTTGCTGTTTCAGAATAGGGGGCTCTCTGTAATCAAGGAAAGCCTTTCCACCCAAAGCCTGGAAGGGGCAAGTAGAACACTTAACATGACTGGGTTGTGTCCAATTAGATTTTACTCAGAGTAGACCTCTTGAAATTAATAGAAAGAAAACAACATTTGTTACAGAAGGGTGGAGTTTTATTTCCTACCCTAAGGAGGCAGATAGCAATATCAAAGCCCAAGGCTTTCTGCAATCTATGGATTTTGTAAAGGTGAAAGTACTGTATTCTTTTTCTTTGTATCAAGGTGCAGAAAAAAATATTTTTAGATACACTTTTGTTGATTCTCAATACGCAGTCAGGATATTCCTAATTTCCTGTTTTTTCATCCCCTGCTGTTTTGGGTTTTTTGTTATATCTTAGAATTTTTTAAAAAAACAAAAATAGAAATGAATAAACCTGTGTTAGTAATTGCATTAATTTCAGTGGGTCTTCTCTGAGTAGGAGTAACATACAACCCACAGTCGCAAGACAGGTAGTACTGACAGTACATTTATAACAAGATCTGATTAAGACATTTAGTTGAAACAGACTTGTATCTGTGTGCTGTTATTCATGATTACTTCACAGACTTCATTTCATTTTGTGTCTTTATATTATTATTACTGAGTTCAATACAGAACCTTTTGTACATTGTGGGTCTTTATTAATTCTCATTGTATTTCTGCTTAGACCTTCATACATTGTAGATTTATTCTTAGTACTGAGATCTGGACAATTGCTTGATGCATGCTTCAATGGTCACACTCTCACCGTGGCTGCCGTCCTTCAGGATGGGGGTTCAGACTTTTAAAAATGTGATTCCCATGAGATACAGATGAGTTAACAATCTGGCAGATTTTATTCATACACCAAAGGGAAGCCCCCCACCACCACACGAAGACACTACACTTGACATTTATTAAGGACTTCCGAGTAGATATAGTTGGGATTGTGCTGTTGCCTTATTGTCCTTTTAGAGCTTGAGTTCTGTGAACTTTCAGTAAAAGTGAACTTGCTTTCATCAAGGGCCTCTGATGATTGATAAGACTATTAAATCCTTATTAAACAGATTTAAGCCTTTTAGTTTTGGAACAAGGAACATGTGCAGGAACTGAGGGAACCAGATAGGGGTTAAAATGGAGGATGGAATATAAGACTAGAAATGGGTACATTTGCTATGTTCTACTGTACATCCACTGTTGGAGGTAGTATGCCTCTGGTAGTTGCTAGGAATTACAAGCAGACAGAGTAGTGATGAGCCTTTAACCATGTGTGCAATACCCAAGTTTTTATGATGTCTACTTAGAAGTAGGTCCCATTGAGATCATTGGGCTTACTTCCAGGTAAACTGGCATAGGATTGCAGCAGTATAGCAGAAGCCTGTCTACATAGAAGTGCCTTGTACCAGCTACACCTAGTATGACAGCGATGGCCATTCCTGGATGGGGTGACGAGAGTGCTCTTCGCACGCAGGTCCTGCTTGCAGGCTTTCCATGGGCATCTGGTTGGCCATGGTGAGATCAGGATGCTGCACTAGATGGGCCACTGGCCTGATCCAGCAGGTTTTTCTTATGTTATGTTGGCTGAGCTTGACCAGAGTAGTTTAGGCATTGGTGACTTCAAGATTGGAGTACTGTAATGCACTCTATGTGGGGGCTCCTTTGCACTTGACCCAGAAATTGCAGTTAGTGCAGAATGCTGCAGCATGATTGCTGCCAGGCGTGCGACCCTTTCAATATATAACACCTCTGCTCAGAGATCTGCCCTTGTTGCCAATTTGTTACCGGGCCAAGTTCAAGGTGTAACTACTGGTATATAAACCCATACGACCTGGGAGACCAGGGTTCAAATCCCCACACGGCCATGAAGCTCACTGGGTGACCTTGGGCCAGTCACTGCCTCTTAGCCTCAGAGGAAGGCAATGATAAACCCCCTCTGAATACCGCTTACCATGAAAATCCTATTCATAGGGTCGCCCATAAGTTGGAATCGACTTGAAGGCTGTCCCTTTCATTTTTTTTTCAACAGCTCAGGACCAGTTTACTTATGGGATCACGTTCTCCCTATGTGCCCACTCAACTGCTTTGATCTGCAGAACTGGCATTGTTACAGGTGCCACATAATACTCATTCCGCACTTGTAAGAAATTGTTTTTGTTAGTGTGGCTGCACCTACACTCTGGAACTCCCTGCCCATTGACATCAGGCAGGCACTTTTGCTATATTCTTTTCTGTGCCTGCTTAAAACATTTCTGCTTAGGCAAGGCTATCCAGACACACAGATGTTGAAGTGTTTCAGTCTCTTTTTAGTTTACTGCTGTTTTACTTATTTTTAAAAAGATTTTAATTGTTTTTTTAAAGATAATTTTAATATTTCTTGCAAACTGCTCAGAAGCTGTTAATTAAAAAAATAATCAAGGGGGTATATAAATTTTGTTAAATATATTAAATAGCCACTGTAAAATCATATCAAAAAATATATCTGCAGGAATGTTTTAAGTCAGCACATCTTTCTGTAGGGGAGGAAGCAGTAAGGACCCAGACTATGTTGTTAACACTACTGGCTGAGCATCCTTTTTGCTAGGCAGATGCAGTTTAGTGATCCAAAATGTTTGGTTGGGGCCTTTCTTGGTGGTGGTTCATGGGTAGGAAATAATGGGGGATCTGAGATGAGGATGCTAGCATCCTGCACGTCTAAAGGAGTGTGTGTGTGTTGCACAACCTGAAATAAGCCAGGGCTGCTGAATGTTTTTCAGGCCAAGGACTGCATTCCCTTCTGGGCAACCAAAAGTGGGCATAGCAACAAATGCCCCAGTTCCTGAGAGAACCTGCAAAGCTGTTTGCTGGCTCTGGGCAGTCTTCAATCTTATGACCTGGGTTCAAGCCCTGACTGGCACAAGCTTTCATCTGCCTTTTACCTCCTAAGGGGCAAAGTCAGTGCAGCAAATCCAAACTTCATCTGATGAGGCTGGGATTTGAACCCACATTTCACAAGGTTGGATTATCCAGTTGTTTTGTTTTTGTGCCTAGTAATTACCACCAAAACTGGGACAGGATATGAGGAATTTTTAAAAAACCCTTTCATTTTCCACCTTAAATGCCTAGATTCTACTTTGCAACACTATGGAATATTTATTTATTAAGATGATTTATACCCTGCCCTTCCACTGTTAAAAACAGAGTTCAGGACAGCTTACAAACATAATAAAAACAATAAAAATACACAATCAATGTAAAGACATAATAAAAACACAAAATAGAAACAAACATAAAACAGGTCAATGCAGCAGTATAAAAATCCAGCATAAAACAAAAAGCCAGCAAAGCATCAATTAAAAGCAATATTGTGACTGAGAGGCTGCCTCTACCAACAATTAGGAAATGTGAAATGAACACACCACTACAAATTGTGATGCAGATAGAAATCAAGATTTCAATATTATCAGTTCAGTCAATCATCTTATCTAACGAGGGTAGTGTCTGAGCATGTGAGATGTGTCTTTAGTATACTGATTCTCAAATACCAGATCAGAGATAGGAGAAACGGAGCCCTCTAAGGCTGGAACTTGATGGAGACTTGAATCATGGCACCTCTTTTTTTAAAAAAAATCAGTGAATTCTAGAGACCTGGCAGGACCTATTGGTCTTAAGGGAGAAAAAACCATTCCTATTGGTCTTAAGGGGAGGAAAAGGTTACACCCTCACTGCATTGAATATATATTCAGTAATAGGCAAAAAACCTTGCAGTTTAAGAACGTACCTATAGCCACAGATATTTCTATCAAACTTCAAAAAGCAGGGAAATTGGGCAGCTATAATGAATGCACCAGGGGAGCAGGAGACCTGACCTCATCTCTGAGATATTGTATTGCCCTACAAATGTGTAAAAATGCAAACACAATTTGGGTTGGTCTTTCACAGTCCAGAGCAGCCTTTCCCAACCGGTGTGCCGCCAGATGTTGTTAGACCACAACTCCCATCAGCCTCAGGCTGAGGCTGATGGGAGTTGTGGTCCAACAACATCTGGAGGCACACTGGTTGGGAAAGGCTGGTCCAGAGAGACAGTGTGGTGTAGTGGTTAAGATGTTGGACTACAGCCTGGGAGACCAGGGTTCGAATCTCCACATAGCCATGAAGCTCACTGGGTGACCTTGGGCCAGTCACTGCCTCTCAGCCTCATGAAAACCCTATTCATAGGGTTGCCATAAGTCGCAATCGCCTTGAAGGCAATACCTTTACCTTTACTTCACAGTCCAATCTGCTTCCTGTGTAGCTTAGAATATAAGGAAGGCTGCTGGACGCTGACAGAGGTGGGCAGAAATGGACAAGGAGAAATAAACAGAGGACTGTAGTAGCCAAACATTTCATCCAGGTATTTGCTGAAATTAAGAAGGTCTGGATAAGAGACCAGCTTTGAACCTTCAAAGGAGATGGACAGGGGAGTTGTCTGCAGTCCTCCACATATTGCTGAACTACAACTCCCATCATCCCTGACTGTTGGCTGTGCTGGTAGGGGCTGATGGGAGCTGGAGTCCAGGATCCTCTCCCCATCCTTGACTGTTACAGTGTTTCTGGCGAACTTTAAGAACATAAGAAGAGCCTGCTGGATCAGGCCAGTGGCCCATCTAGTCCAGCATCCTGTTCTCACAGTGGCCAACCAGGTGCCTGGGGGAAGCCTGCAAGCAGGACCCGAGTGCAAGAACACTCTCCCCTCCTGAAGCTTCTGGCAACTGGTTTTCAGAAGCATGCTGCCTCTGACTAGGGTGGCACAGCACAGCCATCACGGCTAGTAGCCATTGATAGCCCTGTCGTCCATGAATTTGTCTAATCTTCTTTTAAAGCTGTCCAAGCTGGTGGCCATTACTGCATCTTGTGGGAGCAAATTCCATAGTTTAACTATGCACTGAGTAAAGAAGTACTTCCTTTTGTCTGTCCTGAATCTTCCAACATTCAGCTTCTTTGAATGTCCACGAGTTCTAGTATTATGAGAGAGGGAGAAGAACTTTTCTCTATCCACTTTCTCAATGCCATGCATAATTTTATACACTTCTATCATGTCTCCTCTGACCCGCCTTTTCTCTAAACTAAAAAGCCCCAAATGCTGCAACCTTTCCTCGTAAGGGAGTCGCTCCATCCCCTTGATCATTCTGGTTGCCCTCTTCTGAACCTTTTCCAACTCTATAATATCCTTTTTGAGATGAGGCGACCAGAACTGTACACAGTATTCCAAATGCGGCCGCACCATAGATTTATACAACGGCATTATGATATTGGCTGTTTTATTTTCAATACCTTTCCTAATTATCGCTAGCATGGAATTTGCCTTTTTCACAGCTGCCGCACACTGGGTCGACATTTTCATCGTGCTGTCCACTACAACCCCGAGGTCTCTCTCCTGGTCGGTCACCGCCAGTTCAGACCCCATGAGCGTATATGTGAAATGAAGATTTTTTGCTCCAATATGCATAATTTTACACTTGTTTATATTGAATTGCATTTGCCATTTTTCTGCCCATTCACTCACTTTGGAGAGGTCTTTTTGGAGCTCTTCGCAATCCCTTTTTGTTTTAACAACCCTGAACAATTTAGTGTCGTCAGCAAACTTGGCCACCTCACTGCTCACTCCTAATTCTAGGTCATTAATGAACAAGTTGAAAAGTACAGGTCCCAATACCGATCCTTGAGGGACTCCACTTTCTACAGCCCTCCATTGGGAGAACTGTCCATTGATTCCTACTCTCTGCTTTCTGCTTCTTAACCAATTCCTTATCCACAAGAGGACCTCTCTTCTTATTCCATGACTGCTAAGCTTCCTCAGAAGTCTTTGGTGAGGTACCTTGTCAAACGCTTTTTGAAAGTCTAAGTACACTATGTCCACTGGATCACCTCTATCTATATGCTTGTTGACACTCTCAAAGAATTCTAATAGGTTACTGAGACAGGACTTTCCCTTGCAGAAGCCATGCTGGCTCTGCTTCAGCAAGGCTTGTTCTTCTATGTGCTTAGTTAATCTAGCTTTAATAATACTTTCTACCAGTTTTCCAGGGACAGAAGTTAAGCTAACTGGCCTGTAATTTCCGGGATCCCCTCTGGATCCCTTTTTGAAGATTGGCGTTACATTTGCCACTTTCCAGTCCTCAGGCACGGAGCAGGACCCGAGGGACAAGTTACATATTTTAGTTAGCAGATCAGCAATTTCACATTTGAGTTCTTTGAGAACTCTCGGGTGGATGCCATCCAGGCCCGGTGATTTGTCAGTTTTTATATTGTCCATTAAGCCTAGAACTTCCTCTCTCGTTACCACTATTTGTCTCAGTTCCTCAGAATCCCTTCCTGCAAATGTTAGTTCAGGTTCAGGGATCTGCCCTATATCTTCCACTGTGAAGACAGATGCAAATAATTCATTTAGCTTCTCTGCAATCTCCTTATCGTTCTTTAGTACACCTTTGACTCCCTTATCATCCAAGGGTCCAATCGCCTCCCTAGATGGTCTCCTGCTTTGAATGTATTTATAGAATTTTTTGTTGTTGGTTTTTATGTTCTTAGCAATGTGCTCCTCAAATTCTTTTTTAGCATCCCTTATTGTCTTCTTGCATTTCTTTTGCCAGAGTTTGTGTTCTTTTTTATTTTCTTCATTCGGACAAGACTTCCATTTTCTGAAGGAAGACTTTTTGCCTCTAAGAGCTTCCTTGACTTTGCTCGTTAACCATGCTGGCATCTTCTTGGCCCTGGCGGTACCTTTTCTGATCTGTGGTATGCACTCCAGTTGAGCTTCTAATATAGTGTTTTTAAACAACTTCCAAGCATTTTCGAGTGATGTGACCCTCTGGACTTTGTTTTTCAGCTTTCTTTTTACCAATCCCCTCATTTTTGTGAAGTTTCCTCTTTTGAAGTCAAATGTGACCGTGTTGGATTTTCTTGGCAATTGGCCAGTTACATGTATGTTTAATTTAATAGCACTGTGGTCACTGCTCCCAATCGGTTCAACAACACTTACATCTTGCACCAGGTCCCGGTCCCCACTGAGGATTAAGTCCAGGGTTGCCGTCCCTCTGGTCGGTTCCATGACTAACTGGTCTAGGGAATAGTCATTTAGAATATCTAGAAACTTTGCTTCTTTGTCATGACTGGAACACATATGCGGCCAGTCTATGTCCGGGTAGTTGAAGTCACCCATTACTACCACATTTCCTAGTTTGGATGCTTCCTCAATTTCATATCTCATCTCAAGGTCTCCCTGAGCATTTTGATCAGGGGGACGATAGATCGTTCCCAGTATTAAGTCCCTCCTGGGGCATGGTATCACCACCCACAACGATTCTGTGGAGGAGTCTGCCTCTTTTGGGGTTTCGAGCTTGCTGGATTCAATGCCTTCTTTCACGTATAGAGCGACTCCGCCACCAATACGTCCTTCCCTGTCCTTCCGATATAGTTTATATCCAGGGATAACCGTATCCCACTGGTTTTCTCCATTCGCATTGAGACTGCAAAGCTGGGCCTGTCTGGCTGGTCCTGCACGTGGAACCGGTAGCATTTCAGAGAAAGCCACCTTGGAGGTCCTGGCTTTCAGCATCCTACCTAGCAACCTAAATTTTGCTTCCAGGACCTCACGGCTGCATTTCCCCATGTCGTTGGTGCCAACGTGCACTACGACCACTGACACCTCCCCAGCACTGTCTACCAAACTATCTAAACGACGGGCGATATCCGCAACCTTCGCACCAGGCAGGCAAAACACCTTGCGGTCTACACGCCCATCACACACCCCACTGTCTATGTTCCTAATGATCGAATCACCCACTACAAGGATCCCTCCACACCCTGGAGACATATCCTCGGCACGAGAGGATAGCCGCTCATCCCCCAAGGAATGGGTCCCTTCTAAGGGATCGTTTCCCTCTTCCTCAACTGGATGCTCTCCTTCCCCGAGACCATCGTTCTCCATGATAGCAGGAGAGCTATCATCGCTGGAGTGGGACACAGCTATAACGTCCCTGAAGGCCTCCTCCACACACCTCTCTGCCTCTCTCAGCTTTTCCAGGTCTGCCACCTTGGCCTCAAGGAAATGAAGTCGTTCCCAGAGAGCCAGGAGCTCATTGCACCGAGAGCACACCCACGACTTCTGTCCAACAGGCAGATAGTCGTACATGCTGCAGGCTGTGCAAAACACTGGAAAGCCCCCACACCCCTGCTGGCTTCTTACCTGCATAGTTTTGTTTAAGGTTTATTACGTCAATAGGTTGGAGACTGTGGTTTAGTTGAGGTCAGGGAACAGAAGGGCAGAGTGGGGGGCCCTGGCCTCCTCGCCCTGCTGCCGAACTCGCTCTGCTGCTTAACTTGCCTTGATGCTTTGTCAGCTGGGGCCTTGACGCTTTGTCAGCTGGGGCTCCCTCTAGCTCTAGCTAACTTTGTGCTGCTCTTTAATAGCTTCTGAGCAAGGAGGGGGTAAAAGAACAACTGGCTGTTCCATCTCCCATGCATCTGGAGGGCTTCCCCCCCCCTCGGCTTCCTCTTAGTGTATTCCAAAAAAAAGAAAAAAGCCAGGACCAAACAAAACTATTTTGAAGAAGTCAACGAATGCGGTTTAACTGTTGAGAGGCAGGGAAAGAGAGTCAGTTTCTGCCACTCTTTCCTCCAAGGGTTAAATGAACTGAGCTGTGGTTCCTAGAGAGGCAGGAAGTTGTAAAGTATGGGAGTGAGACCATCGTGAACGCGCTTCCTTTTCTTTTCCGGCAGGGAAATCGCCTTTGCGAGGTTCTTTTGTCAGGAGCAACGGAAGGCCGATTCGGGCGTGGAGAGGAGGACGAAACGCTAAAGGTGCAACATTGGGAGCGACTGGGGGAAACGGGCGGGTCGAGGATTCATTTCTGTTTGTTTGGGGGAAAGAGAGAAGCCCCCACCCAGACGGCATCTTAGGGAGGGGCTGAATCTGTCCACGCCCAGCTGCCCAGAGAGGCCGGAACGACCGCGCGGCTTCTAGGGCAGGAGCCTCTCTGAAGCCGCCCCCGGAGCTCAACTCTCCCGCTTTGTGAGATGGGGGGGGGGATAGAAGGCGCCTCTCAGCAAAGGGAAAAAAAGCTTTGCTGGGTTGGTTGAAGGGGGGAGCTCCCTCAAAAACGAGGGAAGCCTCCCTCCCAACAATCAAAACTTACACAACTGGATGCGGCTTGCTACTGTGAGAACACGATAAGACCTTAGAAGCTGCGTTTTATAGAGAAAGACCTTTGGGCCACCTCGCTTAGTATTGTCTACATTGACTGGCCGCGGCTCTCTAGGGTTCCAGACAGGAGGCTCCCAGACAGGAGGCTCCCAGCCTTACCTGAATGCGGGGATTGAATCAGGGACTTTCTGTGCACAAGGCAGATCCTCTACCATTGAGCTATGGCCCTTGGCCTGTCCACCAGGGATCTTCTAATATTCTTATGCAGAATGGGTCCCCAAGTGTTTTCAACTGTACCTTGTTCCTTTCATTCTCTTTTGGCATTCTCTCCCAGTATCCAGAGTCCATCAGAGTTGGCAGGATGCAGAGGAAACCACCTTCCTAGGCTGGAGAAACAGCTGTGCTGCTTTTGTGGGTGTGAAGTAAGGAGAGAGCCTCCCTTATAACAACTCAGTTAGGGGCGATTTCAAGGAAGCTGAGTTCCCACACCTCCTATTAAATCCATTGGTTGCTGTCTCCTTTCACTGCAATTCTTTGCCACCCCCTCTTATTGGTTATATATTTGAAGTAAAACAAAAGTGCATCAGACTTCTGGAAGTTCTGAGGCAAGCTATGTTCACCTAGGAAAAACTGCAGTTCCAGAAACTATTTCTCAGAGATTTACAACAAACCTCCTTGCTGACACCACTTACAAACTTTTAACACCAGTAGCTATGAGGAAGACAAGAGTTTTAGTCTTTGTTTTTGTTCTAATTATTAAACTCAAGATTTGTCCATAAATGTGGGTACTAGCAAGCTCAGAATTGGAGAAAGGGGAACTTCTCTCCAAGGTGAGGATTCTTGCTTCCAAGGATCCTTGCTAAGCTTGGCGATTTGTAATTTTCAGATCTCCAACAACTTGCATTTTGCCAGGATCTGTGGTCTCTTCTCTGCAGAACAGGTTATGTGCCCCTTCTGTAATTGTCCTTTTCTGGAATTCCTTTTTCTATTTATTTATTTATAAACATATTTGTATACTGCTATTTCATTTCAAAAAACATCACCCAGTAAAAATACAGTACAAACAAGATCAACCACTGCAAAGAGACATCTTAACTGCCTGCATAAGCCTGGTATGTTTTTAGCAGGCATTTAAAATCATAACAGAAAGTGTCTGCTGTATTTCTGTTGGCAGAGCATTCCAGAGAATTGGGCCAATAACACTAAAGGCTCAGTTTTGTGTCAATGTTAAATGAGCCCTGCCAACTCAACCGACAACTAGTGCTGCTCCAACAGATGATCTTGGTGATTGAGCTGGTTCAGCGGTCCCTAACATACCCTGGACCTAAGTTGTTCAGGGCTTTGCAAGGTAGTACAAGGACCTTGAACCTGGCTGTGTAGTGGATGAGCAGCCAGTGCAAATGTTTTAACAGATGTCATCAGCCATGTGCCTCCATCAGCAAACTGGTCGCCGCATTTTGCAGCAGCTGGAATTTCTGAACCAGGCCCAAGGGCAGCCCCACATAGAGCGCATTGCAGTAATCCAGCCTTGGGGTTACCAACACATGGACTGCAGTGGTCAGGTTATGCTTGTCCAGGAACAGCCGTAGCTGAGGAACCAGACAAAACTGACAAAAGGCACTTCTAGCCACAGAGGATACTTGAGTCTCTAGTGACAAAGATGAATCAAGGTTTATCCTTAAGCTGCTGTCCTGCTCCTTCAGAGGAGCTGAATCCTATCTAGAATTGGTCATTTGCCTATTTCTTGGACATAAGAACCATCTACCTAAAGAGCCTCTGCCCACAACTCAAGCACATTTTATTGGCCTTCATCTAGTCCACTACAGCATTCAGACTCCATTCCAGAGCATTACCAGCCTCTTCTCATTCAGATGTTATGGAGAAATGTTACTGCTGACAACTTGCTGCAAAGCTCCTAATGACCGCCCCCAACAGCTTCATATAAATGTTAAATAGCACTGGGGAGAGAGCAGTACCCTATGGAACCCCACAGCACAAGTGCCAGGGGACTGAGGAACACTCACCCAGTCCTCCTGTCTTGACACGGTCCTTAAGGTAAGAGCAGAACCATCCTCATACAGTGCCTCTGATACCCATCCGACTGAGTTGGTCTAGGCGGATACTATGGTCTATGGTATCAAATGATGCTGAGAGATCAAGCAGAAGTAACAGGGCGCACTCCCCCGTGTCGCTCACAATATAGGTCATCCATCAGGACGACCAGGGCTGATTCTGTTTTGAAACTGGGTCTGAAACCGGATTGGAATAGATCTAGATAATCAGTCTCATCCAAGAATACTTGCAGTTGCTCTACAAACACCTTCATCACCACCTTTACCAAAAATGGGGTGTTTTCGACCAGTATGTAGTTGTTACACTTCTTCCTTTGTTGCTTTTGCTGTGCCAGGATGGCTCCAGGGAGACACGACCAAATTCTTCATACCAGAACAGGCTGATCCAGTCCTTTAAAACCGGCAACAGATCTTTTTCCTCCTCTATGCTTCTCATACCTTCTTAAAATGCCTTTTTGTTTCTTCCCTTTTTTCTCTCTCTTCCCATTTCCTCCCAAAGGTTTGCACAAATCCCTTCAGGCTTCCACTGAATCCTCAGCCTGTTATTTTAGCCTTCTTCCCCTACTTTTCTTAAGAAAGCCAAATAGCTTACAATGTTGCCTGCTTTGAGCTCTCCAAAACTGAACTCGATGGCTTTCACCAGTCACCCCACAATTTCCCTCATTTACTAAAATCGCTAAATTGTGCCCCCCTTCCCCTCTTTCCCCATCTTTTTCCAAAGTGTATTGGTCTGTCTGTCTCATATACAGCTGATGTTTTCAAACCATTTCTCTTGCTGTGGGCAGGCAGCCCCCCAAACCTCCTGGCTACGCTTGTCTATGTCAATTAACATCTGTTCACGTATTATAATAAGTATGATAATCCCCTTTAGATGCAATAAAATGCCTTTGAATTTATGTTTACTATCTTTAGGATGCTGACTTCTGGGGTGCATTCAGGTTTCAGTGCCAAAAAAGACCTAAAAGGGATGTGAGGGTTGTAGGCCAGCTGCATGCATCATAACATTGTAATAAATACAGTAAATAACAATCAGATCAGAGAATGGTTTGCCTGATAGTTATTTGGAGGGAAAAAAGAATATGGTCAGCAATGATAAGAAACATGACTGGCTGTGTTTATATGGAACTTTGTTAAGAGATTCTGGATTGGATTTGAGAATGTTTGCTCCCTTGGGGGACAGGTCAAGCTAATCCTGCCATTTCTGCCATTTATGGCCCTGCAGTGACAAAACAAGCCCAGGGTGGGTGCTGTGAGCTCAGATGAGGTACGGGAGGGATGATCAGGGAGCAATGCAGGGGAGAGCCTGGGTGCCTCCTTCTGTGTCCTTGGTTATCTAGAATAAAACGCCTCTTTCCCTTTACTTTTGGCACTCCAAGATGTTAAGCTAACCAAGTAAGAAGGTGGTGGAATATGGAAACGGACTGCCTTCAAGTTGATTCTGACTTACGGCGACCCTATGAATAGGGTTTTCATGGTGAGCGGTATTGAGAGGTGGTTTACCATTGCCTTCTTCTGTGGCTGAGAGGCAGTGTGGACCAAGGTCACCCAGTGAGTTTCATGGCTGTGTGGGGATTCAAACCCTGGTCTCCCAGGTCATAGTCCAACACCTAACCAAACACTGGTGGTAAATGCTCTTAAATCTCTTGCCTGGAGACTTAAATCTTGCAAGAATCCTGAAAAAATAAAATAAAGAACATGCACACAGTTAGCCCGTTACCAACTACCCTTTCAAACTGGGGGCAACGGTGTCTGCCTGGAGATGATTTTTTTTGGGGGGAGGGGATATATATAGGGGAGATTATTTCTGTGTTGAGAATCTTTTTCTGTCTTTCAGAGGCTGGTGTCCCTTGCTGTGTATTTCCCCAAAGGGGGGGAGTGAGATCTCTTGGATCCAGGCCAAAGAGCTCTGTCCAAAGAAGTCATGTGGGAGTATTATGAGAATGTGGCCTCTCTGGGTAAGGACAGTTTTTCTTGATTCAGAGATGCTGAAGGGGAAAATTTCTCTTCTTAGGATTCTTTACCGCACTTTAAGGGTGCCAGTGTGGAAAGGGGTGGCTGGGCCAGTTGCTCTGGTGATGCATCATCATTCTCCTTCTGTGGCCCAGTCCCAAAATCAGATGAGGTGGTAAACCTCAAAGTCTTGCTGGAGATGCATAGGGTTTAATTCTCTCTCTACCCCCCACCCCCCAGTATTAGATCTATATTTTTAGTGTGACAGGATCTAGTCTAGCTGTCTCCCTAATGTGAGGGCTGGGTGTATGGTTTTTATTTTTAGTTTTGGGTGACATCAACTGATGAGTCAGGGGACAAGGTTCAATCCTGCTGGGCGCTGCTCTGCCAGTGAGTTCCCTGTGGGGAATGTGTTACGACATGTGCTCTTGGGAACCTGAGTGTGTGAATTTGTCACGCTCATGTCCCATGAAACACACCTCCTTGAGAGGAGGGGATCTTTTGCTAGGGATAAAACAAGCGCTTTGCCCTGAAATGTGCCTAAATGGTGTATCTATCCCCAAGAAATGCAGGTCCAAACCAAAATAAAGCAAAGCTTTCTTTTATTGAGAGAAAGAGTAGAATAGCATTACAGAATTACTTGGGTGCGTGGCAGCATTAATGATTAATATCCTAACCCATTCATTATACTAAAGAAATCAAAGGACCCTATTACTATAAGTGGTGAAAGGTAGGAGAGATTACCTATCCTATGCCCAGAGGGGTGGTTGAATACAGTTAAAGCTATGTGGAAGAGCTCTGATCCAAAACCAGGAAGGAATCTCCTGGTCTCAAGGTTTTGCACCGAGACCCGGAGTCTCCCCGGTTCTGTCCCTGCAGTCCTTGATGCGTCCCTTGAGAGCATCGTACACGTGTGTGGGAGCTCTGATGTTCCTTGCTCCCCCTTCCTCCTCCTTTCTTCCTCTAGATTCAAGCTTTGGTTTTTAAAAGACTTTTTCCTCTCTCCCCCTCCTGCCAAGGAGGGTATGAAAGTCTGGTGATGTTGTGTATGTGTGTGTGTATCTCTGACCCTGAAAACTAAGGCGCCTAACGAACAATAGGATTCACTGTGGGTGAGGGAAATCTGCCAAAGGAAGAGATAACATTTATGCAGAACATTTATGCAGTTAGTTACTTTTTGTGTCTCAACAGCTGTCCTTGTTACCCTTCGCACAAAACCTCTGGAACGTATCACCAGCCATACCATTAAGTGGGGGGGTGTGAGAGTGGGAGTTATAGTTCCTGGCCTTGCACCTCCTGGGTTCCACTTGAACCAAAATGGGGTTAGCCAAGCAATCGTAACAAATGTGCTAACAAAGCAGATCCCTGAGTAGAGCAGGATTAAATCCTCCGCTCATCAGACCCACCCCCACAGGACAGGTTTGACAAATAGGCAAGACTGCCCACCTATTTATTTACTTATGAGTTAAAAGATTTGTATACCCCTTTTCTGTTAAAAACAAACAAAGCGGTTTACAACACGTTAAAAAAACAACCATAGAATAAAAACATTAAAAATACAATAGAAACAAAGGTTAACTGTTGCAAAAAAAGGCATCTTCTTAATTGCCTGCATGAGCCTGGCAGAAGAGAAAGGTTTTCAGCAGGCGCTTAACAGTTGAAACAGAAGGCTCCTGCTGAATCTCTGTTGGCAGAGCATTCCAGAGAACTGGGCACTGATGACACTGCAGGCTCCATTTCATGTCACTGTCAAATGAGCCTCGCCAACTCATCATGACGACATCAACTGGCCCCATGAGATGATTGACAGGGAGGTGCCCCACCTGCCTGTCAAAGTTGGCTCACTAGGCAGGGTGGGGTGGGGGGAAGGAGATAAAGATGTTGCCTACTGTGCTAAAAGCATGCCTCACTCTGCTTATGAAAAGCCTGCAAGCAGCACCTGAGCTCAACAGTACTCTCCACGCTGCCATTACTTTCCGCCTAAAAAACCATGTTGTTTTAAAAATTACACACTCCATAAAGGAAGGCAGACTCAGTCTTCATGTCTGTCTGTTACCTACGTCTGCATAGAATAGTGTAGCTGCTGAGGGCCTGGGGAGAGGGCTGTAGCCTATGGAGGGTCCCAAGGGTCAGATAGAGAACCCTGGTGGGCCACATTCACGCTCTCGCGGTGGAGGTTCCCCACCCCAGCGGCAGCAGAAGCTCTCCCTAGTGCTCCATTTCCTCCTGTAGTGCCAGCTAATTCTCCAACAGCAAGAAGGTTGATGATGGTTAGTGATGATGACTGCCTAAAGATGGATATGCAATCATCTTTAGGCAGTTGTAGTGGACGTCTTCTTATCAAGGACCCCAAAACCAGGACTTTTTGTTGTTGTTGTTATCCCAACGTCCTTATGAACCACCTGCATCTTGAGAGAAAAGCATCCTTATAAACAAGCCCATATTTGGGTTCATAGCACATGCAGCTTTGTGTCCTTACAAGGCAGGGATGGTGTGCCTTCTGCCCTCCAGATGTTGCTGGACTCCAGTTATGCTTGACCATTGACCATGCTGTCAGGGGTTGATGGGTATTGGGAGTCCAGTAGCATCTGGAGGGCCTCATCCTCCCCCCAATTAAGATGGATTTTAGCCAGAGTTTGGCAGGGTCATTTTAGAAAGGAACAAGTTCCAGTTCACCCTTTTATAAAACAAACAAGTTCAGTTCAAATTTTCCAAATGAATATGAACTAGAAACGTTTCAGGGTGCTGTGGTAAAGTACAGAGTCCACAAGTAAATCAGGGGCCACACAAAAGTAATAAGATATCTGACAGACAGCATTGATTTATGACTGTAAACCGCCCAGAGAGCTTCAGCTATGGGGTGGTATATAAGTACGATAAATAAATAATTTCATGTCCATACTAGAAAAGGCTTGGCATGTTTAATTTCTGCCTGACACAAGCTATAACAGGCACAAGGCATCAATCACTTCATTCCTGCACCTGTACTTCTCGCTGCAAGCTGCTCCTGTTGGAAAAGAATGAATCTCTCTCAGATAAGATAACACGAAATGCCTCACACCCCTTCCTTCTGATTGCTTAGCAGGAGTGGTTAAGTGACTAAGCGTCCTCAGCAAGAGCAGCCCCTCTGTATCTGCCTAATAAGCCTTAGAATATCGCCTCCACAATTTGTTTTCTAATTTTCTTATATAGGTATCTGACTTACTTTTTTTAAAAATGAAAGCTAAGAGTCTGGCCCCTGCTGGTGGGATGATGTTGAAGGGAATGGACATGCATATGAACTAGAATCCGTTCATACTCCAAAATGATCTTTATTCACCTTTAGTTTACCCTGCAATATAGGAACTACTGTCAGCTGCTTTCAAAGATTTTTAGATTAGTCCAGTGAGGTTCATTGAGTTCAGTTACTTAATTCCAAGCTGGTGTAAGCTACATTCAGTAGCTTTGGACAGTTTTTGGAGTAACCACAAGCCCAGGCATCAGCATAATGTTCAGCAGTGGAGGTTGGTCCACTAGGGTTACTGGGGCACAGCCCTCCCAAGGAGAATGTCAAACATTTATTAACACCGCCCAAAAAAATCTTAAAGCTATGATTTCTTTCCTATCACACACACATTTTATACTATTATTAGAGAAGCTCTGCAAACATTTCTCTCAATCTACTGTTCTCTGGCCAGTCAGGTCTCTGCAGCACTCAGCTAATCCTAATCCAGAAGTGTAGTTATGGCAAAGAGGTCCCTCCCATGTGTGTCTGAAGAGAAAACTCATATGACTAACATTTGAATTGGATGAGGACTGCCTACTTTCCAGTCCAGGTTAGAAATGCTCCTATACCATCTGTTTTTATGAGGGCTAACCCAGCAGCCTCAGTATAGGCCTACCTTGAAGGGCAATTAGAGAATGCTCAGAGGTATTTCCTTGAAGGCCTCAACAGAGAAGACAGCAATGTTTAGGAAAGGAGGTTCCTATAACCTGTTTGGCTGTTTATATGTTTTCCAGTCTGGCTTGAAACATTTGAATGTCAAAACATTTTTTTAAAACTTAAAGTTTTCTGTATTTGCACAATGTTGTGATCCTACTCTTTTGCACTGACATTTTGGCTGACATTTTGTGTTACGCCACACCCTCACAGCAGCCCTTTTTTGCTATGCCATGCTGCCACAGCAGCCATTTTGTGAGTGGTGCCCATGACGCATCATCATAATTCCAGACGTGCCCCTGGATCTAAAAAGGTTGGCAACTACTGACCTCAAGGGTCCCTGAACATCAGTGGTGGGTGATGCTCACTAGACCTGGTTGTGGAGGTCATGGGGTGTGGCCAACAAGCAGCCACAGGGCTGTGGCCAAATTGTTCTGGTATTCTCCCCATCCTTCTCTGTTGCAAAGCTACTGTGGACACTTAAATTTTGCAATTGTATAATTAGTTGTTGTTATGTGCCTTCAAGTTGATTATGACTTATGGTGACCCTATGAACCAACTACCTCTACTAGCATCTGTTATAAACCACCATGTTCAGATCTTGTAAGTTCAGGTCTATTGCTTTTTTTATGGAATCAATCCATCTTTTGTTTGGTCTTCCTCTTTTTCTACTCCCTTCTATTTTTCTCAGCATTATTGTCTTCTAGTGAATGAGGTCTTCTCATTATGTGTCCAAAGTATGATAACCTCAGTTTCTTCATTTTAGTTTCTACTGATAGTTCTGGTTTAATTTGTTCTAACACCCAGTTATTTGTCTTCTTTGCGGTCTCACTGAATCCTATGGTGATTGCTCCCTGATAAGTATGTACAGGATTACAGCCTGAATTGGTTAATCTTAAAGGTGCCACTCAGGACTGTTAAGAAGGGACCCACACATTTCCAGACCTATGGGAAAACATTATTCTGTGACACAACTAGGATATTCAGGCCTACAAACATTGGACTTTGCATGTAGGTCCTCAGCAAATCCAACGTGTGGCTGTCTACAGGGACAGACTTGCCTGGATGGAGTGTGCAGGCAGGGGGCAATCCTATTTCAAAGTGTATCTATCATCTCACTTGATGCCTTGATTTTCATACTTTGTTACCCATTTTGCTGGATTTCACCCAAATTCCAGCCATGCCACCTGGTGCTCATCTGTACCATTATATAACCCTGAAATGGTCGGCCACAGAAAAAGTAGCCCTGTATCTCTTTCATATTGGTAGCCCAGCTACGTCCCTATCTGGACAGGGAGGACCTCACCTCAGTTGTCCATGCTCTGGTAACCTCTCGATTGGATTACTGCAATGCGCTCTACGTAGGGCTGCCTTTGAAGACGGTTGGGAAACTACAGCTTGTGCAAAACGCGGCGGCCAGGCTGATAACGAGGACCAGGCGGTCCGAACGTATAACACCTGTTCTGGCCCGCTTGCATTGGCTACCTATATGTTTCCGGGCCAGATTCAAAGTGTTGGTTTTAACCTATAATGCCTTATACGGTGCGGGATCACAATACCTCCTGGAACGCCTTCCCGATATGAACCTGCCCGTACACTACGTTCAACATCGAAGGCCCTCCTCCGAGTTCCGACTCAGAGAGGCTCGGAGGATGGTTACAAGAACCAGGGCCTTCTCAGTGGTGGCCCCTGAATTGTGGAATAGTCTTCCCGTTGAGGTGCGCTTGGCGCCGACATTGCTATCTTTTCGGCGCCAAGTTAAAACCTTTCTCTTTGCTCAGGCATTTTAGTTTAATATGTTCAATTTGGTTTTAGATTTGTGGTTTTTTTATATATGTTTTTGTACTGATTTATGTGATTTTATTCTATATACTTTCTGTTGTACACCGCCCAGAGAGCTATGCTAGTGGGGCGGTATAAAAATTTAACAAATAAATAAATAAATAAATAAAATATTAATACACTGTTTCCTAGTTTCACCAAGGCCTAGTAACTAGAGTAACGTTTACTGGGTTGTTTATTGGTAATCTGGTCTGTATTTCATTATTTTATGATGTTTTAATGATTTAATTGTACACCATGATATTTTTAATAAGTTGGTTTATAAGTAATCCAATGAAATAAATAGATAAATCTGCCTTTTCTTACATTCTAGGATTCAAAGAGAGAATTCTCCACATTCCACAAAAATAGTTGGGCCTGCTTTGAGAACTGATATACACAGGATGAGAGAGCTGTGGCCCTCCAGATGTTGCTTCCATCAGCCCTGACGATTGACTGTGCTTCCTCGTACTGACAGGAGGTAAGAGTCTAAGAACATCTGGAGGGCCATAGGTTCCCCACCCTCATTATAAGACGTAGTCCTGTTGCAGTTTCTTGACCGACATTCTTCTGTTCTGTTGACAATAGCACATGAGTAATATGAATTGTATTGTTTTCTTTTTTCTTCCCCAGCAGGTCATGAGAAGGACAATGAGAGATATATGGAGCCATCTGAGGAGTCATCTGAAACAGTCAAGCATGAAGTGGGAAAAGAGACATTTGGAGATCATAAGGAATCAGAAAGATAGGACAGAAAGCAGTCAAATATTTGGAGGAAGAAATACTCTGCATCTCTGTGTTCAGAACTCCATGAACTTCCACAAGATCCCAAAAGAAAGAGAACGAAACAGTGTCTAGTGTGTGAGAAAATATTCAGAGACAAATCAACACTAAATAATCACTGCAGAACCCACACAGGGGAGAAATCATATACATGCATGGAATGTGGAAAGTGCTTCAGCCAGAGTGCAAACTTTCCTAGACATCAAAGAACCCACACAGGGGAGAAACCATATAAATGTATGGAGTGTGGAAAGTGCTTTAGTGATAGTGGAAGTCTGTCTTTACATGAAAGAACTCACACAGGGGAGAAACCATATAAATGCATGGAATGTGGAAAGTGCTTCAGCCAGAATGCAAACCTTCATGCACATCAAAGAACCCACACAGGGGAGAAACCATTTAAATGTATGGAATGTGGAAAGTGCTTTGGACAGAATACAAGTCTTATAGCACATCAAATAACCCACACAGGAGAGAAACCATATGAATGTATGGAGTGTGGAAAGTGCTTTAGTGGTAGTAGAAGTCTGTCTTCACATGAAAGAACCCACACTGGGGAAAAACCATATAAATGCATGGAATGTGGAAAGTGCTTCAGCCAGAGTGCAAACCTTCATGCACATCAAAGAACCCACACAGGGGAGAAACCATATAAATGTATGGAATGTGGAAAGTGCTTTGGACAGAGTGCAAGCCTTATTGCACATCAAATAACCCACACAGGAGAGAAACCATATCGATGTATGGAGTGTGGAAAGTGCTTTAGTGGTAGTGGAGGTCTGTCTTTACATCAAAGAACCCACACTGGGGAAAAACCATATAAATGCATGGAGTGTGGAAAGAGCTTCTGTGTGAGCAATAACCTTATTACACATCAAATAACCCACACCGGAGAGAAACCATATAAATGTATGGAGTGTGGAAAGTGCTTCAACCAGTGTGCAAACCTGAATGCACATCAAAGAACCCACAGAGGGGAGAAACCATATAAATGCATGGAATGTGGAAAGTGCTTTAGTGGTACTGGAAGTCTGTCTTTACATGAAAGGACTCACACAGGGGAGAAACCATATAAATGCATGGAGTGTGGAAAGTGCTTCAGCCAGAGTGCAAACCTTAATACGCATCAAAGAACCCACCGAGCGGAGAAACCATATAAATGTATGGAATGTGGAAAGTGCTTCAGCCAGAGTGCAAACCTTACTAAACATCAAAGAACCCACACAGGGGAGACGCCTTATAAATGCATGGAATGTGGAAAGTGCTTCAGCCAGATTGCACACATTAATATACATCATAGAACTCACACAGAGGAGAAACCTTATCATTGTCTAGTGTGTGGGAAGTGCTTTCATGATAGTGGAAGCCTTACTAAACATCAAAGAACCCACACAGGAGAGAAACCATATAAATGCATGGAGTGTGGAAAGTGCTTCAGCCAGAGTGCAAATCTTAATACACATCAAAGAACCCACACAGGAGAGAAACCTTATAAATGCATGGACTGTGGAAAGAGATTCATCAGTAATCAAAAACTTACTTCACATGAAAGAATACACACTGGGGAGAAACCATATAAATGTATGGTGTGTGGAAAGTGCTTCAGCCAGATTGCCCATGTTAATAGACATCAGAGAACTCACACAGAGGAGAAACCATACAAATGTCTAGTGTGTGGGAAATGCTTCCATAATAGCGGGAACCTTACTAAACATGAAAGAACTCACACAGAGGAGAAACCACATAAATGTACTGAATGTGGAAAAAGGTTCAGGGTAAACAGTAACCTTACTAAACATCAAAGAACCCACACAGGGGAGAAACCATTTAAATGTATGGAATGTGGGAAGTGCTTTAGCCAGAGTGCAAACCTTACAAAACATCAAAGAACCCACACAGGGGAGAAACCTTACTAAACATCAAAGAATCCACACACAGGACAAACCAAACATACGGAATGTGGAAAGTGCTTTATCAAGACTGCAAACATTACTAAACATGAAAGAACACAAACAGGAAAGAACCCATATGAATGTATGGAGTATGGAAAGGCCTTCAGACAGCATTAACATCTTAATTCACATGAAAGACCCCACCCAGGAGAACAACCATATAACTACATGAAATATGGAAAAAAACTTCACTGCCATCCAGACTCTTACCTATACCAGAGAAACCATTTGAATATATGGAATGAGGAAAGAGCTTCAACTCTAGTTGAAACCTGAATATACATTAAAGAACCCATACGGGGAGAAGCCACTGAAATGCACCGAGTCTGGGAAGGGCTTCAATGTGAGCAGTATTCTTACTTCACATTGAAGAACCCACACAGGAGAGAAACCTTATAAGTGCATGGAGTGTGGAAAGAGCTTCAACTCTAGTGGAAACCTGAATATACATAAAAGAACCCATACGGGGAGAAGCCATTGAAATGCACCAAGTGTGGGAAGAGCTTCAATGTGATCAGTATTCTTCACATGAAAGAACCCACACAGGAGAGAAACCTTATAAGTGCATGGAGTGTGGAAAGAGCTTCAGGTCTAGTGGAAACCTTAACTTACATAAAAGAACCCATACAGGGGAGAAACTATTTAAATATCTAATGTGTGGAAAGTGCTTCCAAGATGGCGGAATCCTTAATAAACATCAATGAATGCACACGGGAGAGGCCAAATAAATGCATAGAATGTGGAAAGGTCTTGAACTTCCCAGGAGGATCGCTCCGCCTGTGCTGCCTCTGGGACGGGCTCCCGTCTTGGTGGAAACTTTCAGTTTTAAAACCAGTCAGAAGGGCTTTTTGACTGGGGAAAATTTCTTCCAGATAAGGAAGAAACGTAGAGATTTTCCACAGAGCTTTGTTGTGTTTGTTGGAGGCTGGAATTCTGTGAAAGAAGGTCTTCCAGCAGCTCGGAGGGAGCTAGGATTTCCAACCAGCTCAACTGATTAAGTGAGCCGTTTTTTTTTCTTCAAAGAAAAACGGATTAACAGGCAAGCATCCTCCTGTCTTTTCTCATTATTTTGTTATCAATACAGCTAAAGAGATTTGTCAAAGAACCAGCAATTAAGAAAGCCTGGGTGAGTCATAGCTTTCTCTTTTATTCACGGAGCTAAGGGGAAGAAAATAGAAATAGTTTATCTTTATATTCAGACCCAGTGCCTGCAGGAAGAAGGAGAACATCGCCACCCAGGGAAAGAGAGCCTGCTGTTGCTGCTGCTGTTGGAACACCACCTCCACCACCCTTCCCAGTGGGACTGCTGCCTGGCAGACGTGCCTCCTGCAGGACCAGGTCCCAGGTACCCAGCCAGCTGTGACTAATTTCCATCACCTGTCCTTCTTTGGAGGGATACATAAGCCGGCTGGCTGAGGTGGCCTGGGAGACCCAGTGCCTGCAGGAAGAAGGAGAACATCGCCACCCAGGGAAGGAGAGCCTGCTGTTGCTGCTGCTGTTGGAACACCACCTCCACCACCCTTCCCAGTGGGACTGCTGCCTGGCAGACATGCCTCCTGCAGGACCAGGTCCCAGGTACCCAGCCAGCTGTGACTAATTTCCATCACCTGTCCCTCTTTGGAGGGATACATAAGCCGGCTGGCTGAGGTGGCCTGGGTTTTTGTCTTTTGTTTTTTTGTTTTTGTTTTCTTTTGGGTGCCATTGGTTTTAGCTATGGGTGGGTTCGGTTTCATTTTATATTGTAGTTCTTGGGTTTTTATGTAGTTTGTATGTTGTATTTTACTTTATCTTGTACGCCGCCTAGAGTGGCCGCTTGTGTGGCCAGATAGGCGGCCTAGAAATAAAATTTATTATTATTATTATTTATTTTTATTGCAAAAAGCTGGCATGGAATTCAGCATTATAAAGATTACAGACGGCTGAGGGGTTTCTAATTTAAAGAGAAAAAATTTTTTTTTGATTTATAAGACTTTTGAGTAATATATGTCTGGGACTATTTTCCGGTTTACTTTTTTTTTTTTTGACGAATCTGCTCATTCTTCCTGCTACTAATTATTTGGATGCTGTGAATTAAAGTTGTTTTGGCACTTTTGGACATACAAGAGATAAGACAGTTCGTCTTGTCTAGAGGGTGACGTCAGCTGGCTTGAAAGATTAACTCCTTTGTAACTGGATAAAGAAATAAACTGTTCTTTGCTTGGGACATTGGAAATTGAAGGGATTGTGTTTTTTTTTGGTTTTAAGAATGACAATCAAGGTGGTTGAGATCATGGATGTACAAGAAGGGACTTTCTCTTTAGATATGTTTCAGAAAATAATGAATGAGATTAAGCTAACAAAACAAGAACTCAGACATAACAGACAAGTGATGATAAGTGAATTTGGCGAAATGAGACAGGAGCTGAAAGAAATTCAGGATTCTATGAGAAAGGAGAACAAAGATAAATTTGGAAAATTAAAAAAGGATGAAAGAAAAATTAAAGGGAAGGTTCAAGCCCTGGAGATTGGATTAAATATGGTCTTGGAAAAAGATTTGGATTTCCTGGCTGTGATGGATCCTGGAGACAAATATTACTGTTTGGAATTCAGCGCTGTCCCTGAAGGAATTGGTGAAGAGATTGGAGATAAAGATATCGGTTCGAAAAAATTCATGGACTGGAAGGATTTGATGGAACTTGAAATGGAGAAAGTTTACAGAATTAATTCCTGTTTTGTGACAATGAAAAACCCTTCAAGAGATGTGCTAGTGCATTCTGTAAAAAAGAGGAACAGAGATGCGGTTCTGCAACAATATTTCAGTGATACGTTCGGAAATGATGGCAGGAAAATATTTGTGATGAAGGAAATCCCTATCAGACTCTTATTATATGACTATGACAGCAAGATTATTGGGTGCGTGAAGATGGAAGATGGAATCAACACGGATAAAGGAAGAAGAGCGATTTGAAATTACTGGATTTAATAGACTTGAAGAGTTGGATTAATTGACATGTCTGTCTAGAAAAAAAATGATGGACATATATCTCAAGGATTGGAAACTTCTCTTTGACTTTTTGTAGAGGAATAAAATGATATGATGTTAATGAGATTTGATACCAACTAAGATAACTGCTGGAGGAAGGTGATTTTACAATTTATCAAGAGACAGGTTTGTTATATATTATAGACCTATAGCTGAACTACGACAAATCGGAAGTCAATAGTTTTTTTTCTTTTTTCTTTTTATTGTATTAGTTTTAATTTGTGTTTTTCTTTTTGTATTGTCTTGATTTTGAAAATTTGAATAAAAATTAATTGAAAAAAAAATGTGGAAAGGTCTTCAGTAAAAATAGTAATTTTGCTTTACATCAAAGAAGCCAGACAGGAGAGAAAGTATAAATGCGTGGAGTGTGGAAAGAGCTTCATCAGTTCCTGCTGGGAGGAAGGGTGGGATATAAATCAAATAATAAATAAATAAATAAATAGTATAAAACTTACTTCACATCAAAGAACCCACAGGGGAGAAAACATTTATATGCGTAGTATGTAGAAAGAGCTTTAGTGTGAACAGCACCCTTACTTTACATCAAACAATTCTATACATAAATGTATGAAATTTGGGACAAACTTTGTACATGACTAAAACCTTTCTTGACCTCAAAAAGTTCAGATGGGAGTAACCATAGAAATGCCTTCCCCAAACTGGTGCTCTCCATATCTTGTTGGCTTCTCTAAAATACGGCTTAGTACAGATCAAAGGAACCACATTGGGGAGAAACAGTTTAAATGTCTGGATTCTGGAAGGAGCTTCAGTCCTTGCACAGCGGTTTCTCAAAATGAGAAAAACCCACACGAGAAAGACTGTATAAATGTATGTAATGAGAAAGATTCAGATGGAGTAAAGAACCCGCACAGAAGAGAAATTATTTAAATGCATAGGCTGTAAAAAAAGCTGCTACACAGGAAAGAACCTACATAAGTAAGAAACCATATAAATGCATATTGTATGAAAAGAGTTTCAGTCATAGGAATAATCAAGAAATCTACATAAGAAACAAACCTTTTAAATACACATGGTGCAGAAACTGCCTTAATCAACACATAAAACTAGATACCAGAGAACCTACACAGAAGAGAACCTACTTGCATGCTTTGAAATTTTCCTAAGAATCAGATTTTACAAGAATTGTACATTAAATTAGTGGAAGATGCTAGGTCTGGGCAGATTTAAGAGAGAGCACTCAGACTAGTGTGTTACAGTGATTAATGGGAAAAGGAATTAGCATGGCAAGTGAGAGAACTAAGTTGTGCAGCAATTTTAAGTACTCTTTGGTGAAACAGATTATCTTGACCCATCCCAATCTGGGTTCAGGCCTGGTTGTGGGACTGAATTGGCCTTGGTTGCCCTGATGGATGGCCTTTATTGGGAGGTGGAGTGCGACCCTGTTATTCTTGGTTGATCTCTCACCAGTTTTGATACTATTGACCATGATCAGGGCTGGTTCTAAAGGGTGGCCAGGTGGGACACTGGCCAAGGGCACCTGGGGCTACAGGGGGCCCCTCTGCTCCCCTTCCACAATTTGCGGCAGGATTGCTGCTGCGGATTGCATGGCGAGAGCTTTGGGGCTCAGCCATTCCCTTGCTTAACCTACCTTGTTCTGCGGTTGCGCACGCAGTGCTCCCCTTAACAAAGATGGTGGACGATGTTTCCCTAAGGGACTGAAGCCCCTGCTGCCATCTTGGCTGATGGCATGTATGCATGCTGCATGTGCACATCCCTGTCATGAGCCAAGATGGCGGCAGAGGTTTCAGCCCCTTAGGGAAACCTCGTCCGCCATCTTTCTTAAGGGCAATGCTGTGTGTGCAACCGCAGAACAGCTGAGAAAGGTAGGTTAAGCAAAGGAATGGCAGGGCATGCGATCCGCGGCAGCGATCCTGCCACGAATCACAGAAGGGGAGCGCTGGGGCCTGTGGCAGGCTTGTGCCCCAAAGCCACAGCATGTCTGGGGCCAGCCCTGACCATGATACTCTTCTGAGCCAACTTGGTGAGATGAGTATCGGAGGCATTGTGTTACTGTGGTTCCAATTCTACGTCCAGGGTTGGTTTCAGAGAATAGCACTGAGTGATTGTCTTTCAGCCCCCTGGCAGTTGTGCTATAGGGTGCCGCAAGATACCAATTTGTCCCCAATGCTGTTTAACATCTATTTGAAGTCGTTAGGAGTGGTCATCAGGAGACTTGGGGCGAGGGGTCAGCAGTACACTGATGATACCCAGCTCAATTTCTGAGTAACATCAGAATCGGGAGAGGCTATACAAGCCATGGACCAGAGCCTGGACTCTGTGGTTGGCTAAATGAGGACCAATAAATTGAATTTGAATCATAGCAAGAAGGAGATGCTGTGGGTTGATGGTTCCCAAGTCCAGATAATTGGTCACTTGCCTACTTTGGATGGGGTCATACTCCTTCTGAGTTCATAGTCTGGGGGTGCTCTCGGATCCATCTCTGTCATTAGTGGCCCAGGTGACTTCCGTGGCTATGAGTGCCTTTTACCAGCATTGGCTGGTAAGACAGCTGCGGCCGTTTCTGGACTGGGATAGCCTGACCACTGTTGTCAATGCACCGGTAACCTCTAAACTGGATTACTGTAATGCATTCTATGTGGGGCTGTTGTTGAGGTTTGTCTGGAAGCTGCAGCTGATGCAAAATGTGGTGGCATGACATGACTGCTCACTGGGGTAGGATATTGCCATGTTACCCCACTGCTGAAAGAATTGTACTGGCTGCCCATCAGCTACTAGGCATAGTATAAGGTTTTGGGTTTGGTGTATAAAGCCCTATATAGCTTGGGACAAGGATACCTGAAAGATCATCTTAGCCCTTATATGCCCAGCAGATCAGTGTGCTTTGCAGGTGAGGGCCTCCTGTAGATACCCTCTTATCAGGAAGTCCATTCTGCACAACATAGGAAGCGGACCTTTAGTGTAGTGGCACCTATCCTTTGGAATTCCCTCCCCTTAAATATTAGACAGGCACCAGCTCTGTTGTCTTTTCGGCGCTTATTGAAGACCCTCCTCTTTCAGCAAGCCTTTTCAGTAGAGCCTTATCCCATTCTGCATTTTAGAGTTTTTTTTAATATGTTTTTAAAATGGTTTTAAAGATGTTCTGTTTTTAAGATGTTTTTAGTGTTTTATTGCTTGTTCTCCTCCTTGGGCTCCTTCTGGGAGGAAGGGTGGGATAGAAATAATAATAATAATCAATAATAATGATAATGATACAATAGATCCAATTGACCAAGATCTGTATTAGAAGCAGTAGAAGTATTGAACCTACATATGGCAGGTGGTTTCCTATCTTTCCTTTACACATGTTGTTGAGAGTAAGACCCACTATGCACCTTTTGACATTTTGCAAAGAATGCTTTTGTAATGAAGTGCCAGAGTTTTGTGAAACTGGGGGAACTAACAAATTTATTATGCCATAAGCTTTTGTGGCCCAGAGACCCACTTGATCAAATGCATCAAGTGTGATCCTTATTGACAGGAGGAAAGTAAGCACCGAGTTCTGATGGAAATGAAATTCTGAAAATACCATCTGTAACAATGAAAGCTTAGATTTATGCAAATAGTGACACTGCTGGGAGTTCACAGCATTTTATCATGTTGGAAGATAAGCGGGTGAACAATCCCTTGACGATGTGGCTGACATTACTAGGACCTTTGATGCCTGAATAGATAGAGGGACATAGTTGACATCTGGGCTTGTTGCAGGATCTGGTCCCTTTGTATCTCTTATCGCAGGGGTGGGACACCTTTTTCATACTGAGGGCCCCCGGTCCTAGTTAGCTAACTTCTGGGGTTTGCAGATTAGCGGTTGATGGGCAATGGCTGTACACTGGGCTGCAATTCAGCTACTAGAGGCTGACCCATTAGGGCAAGTGGGGCACTGCCTCACAACCTCAGTCGTCTTCCATCCAGCCCACGCCTGCCCTCTTCCTTGCAACCAATCCATCGGGTGGCACTGCTTGTGAACCTACTCCCTCGCAATCTCAATACTGCTCTTATAGAACTCAGCAGGGAGGACAAAACTAGGATTAGTAGGCTCTGCCTGTGATTGGCTGTGGCTCCACCAGTCATGGACTCTGACCCCAGCTACTGTTGACTTCCTTCCGCCCTACCTGTTCCAGGGGGCACCAGCCTCCACTGAGTGCAGCCTGTGAGGCGTCCTTCCCTGGCTCTCCCTGTCAGGTTCCTACCTGCTCGTGGTTACTGCCTGTCACTAGGCACCACCAGGGACTCCACCAATCCGGACTGTCCTCTCTTATGATTTCTCTCCCCGCTCTAGCACAGATCTCAACAGATCCCCCTGCTAGGCAGCACCACCAGTCACATCCTATAACCAGTAGTCCCAGAGACTCTGCCTGAGTCTCCCTCAATTAGGTTACCTCTGTGACTGCGTGCTTAAGCTGTCTCAATCCCTTTGATTTACTCAGACTGCTTATAATTCTGGTTTGCTCTGAATACTTGTGGTGTTATTCTTCCCTTCCCTGCTGCCACCATTTGTTATAGTTTCCCTTCAGGCTTGGTTATTTACCTCACCCTCCTTTCTGGTCTGTGAAACCCCAGCCAAGGATCAGGCCTTTGGTAAACCAAATTAAGTATTTATTAAATAACACAGATAACAAAGATAACAAGATTACTTCATAAGGCACATAAGCATATGGTTTTATCTAATACTAATCCGAACTCTACCCCCTCCTTCTCCACGCTCTCCTGACAAACAACTCTCTCAAACCCACCAAAACAACCTATCAACATCCACTCCAACGTTCACCACCTCCAGATTTACCTGACCTCCTTCCATTTATACCCTCAGCCATTTTAAAACATTCAGCCAATCATCCAGCATTCTACTGCCCATTCAATCCCCCTTCCTCTTTCATTCTACTTACCATGTATCTCCTATACAAACAGCACTTACCCTATATACACTAATACAGGAACATCACACAGCCACTCCACAGACGTTTCAACATACGCAGCTCTCAATCCAGGCAAGCAAGAGGCCTTATTCTGTTACTAGCCGGGGAAAAGAAACTAGAAGAGGGTTTGGAGAAATGACTAGGTACTGTAAACCGCCCAGAGAGCTTCAGCTATGGGGCAGTATACAAATATAATAAATAAATAAATAGTGATGGGTGTGTCCTGAGGAGAGTTCCGACAGCCAGGTTGAGTTGCCTGGAAGGGCCACATTTGGTTCCTGGGCCAGGGGTTCCCCATCCCTTCTCTGTTGGTTGCTCTCTTGTTGCTGGTGAGTCCCTGTTCCAGAATAGGGAGCTGATGTAACCAAGGAAAGGCCTTCCACGGGAGGCCTGTGAGAGGCACATGGAACAGTACCCTACTTTGGAATGCATGTTCAGACCGTTAAAAAAATGAATCCTGTAAGATACAGACAATTTGGTTTTATTCACGTGAGAGTTTGAGTTTTATGAAATGGGCTTGTTTTAAGTGAACTTTCTTCGGGTATCTCTGATGTTGATGAGAACCATTAACCCCTTATTTAAAAGGATTCAGCCTTTCAAGTTTTGGAACATGATGTAGGACCTGAGGGATCCAGACACAAGCGTGGATAACTCCTATCAAAGAGAGTCTTTTTCTTTCTCATTTTTTCAAGATCTAAAAGCAGTAGTCACCTAGCAGAGGATGGCTTTGATCCACCATCTTCTGGGTTATGGGCCCAGGACACTCCCATTCTGCCATTCTGCTGGATGGGGAAAAGTGGCCTGGTGTAGTTCATCAGCCTGTTATGTAGCCAGCTCAGGCTGTGAAACCTTAAGCGAAAGGAAGCTGGGGAGGGGGTGGTGGCATTGCCCAGGTCTCTGTAGTTGAATGGGTCAGTGCATTTGGCTTTTAGCCAGAAGGATGGTGGTTCAATCCCATCCAGGGATGGCTGTGAATGCCCTCCCTTGATGAGGTGGCCAAGTGGTGAAAGCAATGGATTGCTAATTCATTGCACTCTGAGCGCGTGGGTTCAAATCCCACCTTCATCAACTGTTTGCAAGCTTTTGACTATGCTTGTCTTTGGTAGACAAAAGGCAGAGAGAGACATGGGCCAGGCAGAACTTGCACCCAAATCACCCACAACCAGTATAATAAAAGAGGTCTACTATTTCTGGTAGAAACAGTGAGCGGTGGCAAAACCACCAGGTCTCTGGTCTTGTGTTCCAAGTGTGGATTATTTCTCAGTGGGTAGATTAGTTATCGGTCTACAGGAAGACCTGGCATCAGACAACATTTTTTCCATTTGCAATTGAAACCCTCAGTTGTTTTTCCCTGGCTCCCTTCACCCCCTCCAACCTTTAATTCACTGAACTGTTTCAGGGACCATCACAGCCTGTCCATTGCATTCCCCCCCCAAAAAGCCAATGCCCCTTGGTAACATTAGATTACACTACAGGAGGGGTTCCCAAATTGGTCTGTGGACCAACAGTGGCCCATGACATGTCCAGAATAAATATTCATATTCATTTTTATTATATTGTATTGTATTGAATTCCATAACCTGCAACATAGTAAATAAAAGAAGCAATAAAGATACAATTAAACATCATGCAGCATCTCGCTCAGCACACCACAATTGCTACAACAGGTACAAAAATCTAAGTGGTCCGCCAAGACGCTCGGTGATTTTCAAGTGGTCTGTGGGGGGGAATAAAGTTGGGGAGCCACTGTCCCAGTGTATTCCAAAGAGGAAGAAAAAAGCCAGGAACAAACAAAACTATTCTGGAGTGTCAATGAATGCTGTTGAAAGGCTGACGGGCAGGGAAAGAGAGTCTGCTTCTTCCACGTTTTCCTCCAAGGGTTAAAGTGAACAGAGCTCTGATTCCCAGAGAGGCAGGAAGTTTTAAAGTATGGGGGGGTGAGACCATTGTGAACGCGCTTCCTTTTTTCTTCCGGAAGGGAAATTGCCTTTGCGAGGTTCCTTCGGGAGTAGCAGCGGGAGGCCGATTCGGCATGGAGGGGAAGGGGAAACGCTAAAGGTGCAACATTGGGGGGAAGGGGCGGGTCGAGGATTCATTCTTGTTCGTTTAGGCCGGGGAAAGAGAGAAGCCCCCGCCGGCCGGCATCATGCGGGTGGGCTGAATCTGTCCAAGCCCAGCTGCAAAGAGCGGCGCAAACGACCTGGGAAGCTGCCCCGGAGTTCAACGTCAGGCATGAAGTTTTAAAGTGGGAGGGGGTGAGACCATCGTGAACGCGCTTCTTTTTCCTGGATGAGAAATCAGCTTTGCGAGGTTCCTGCGGCCGGAGATTCGGCGTGGAGGGGAGGAGGAAACGCTAAAGGTGCAACTTTGGGAGCCATTGGGGGGAAGAGACGGGTCGAGGATTCGTTTTTCTTTGTTTAGGCTGGGAAAGAGGGAAGGCCCGCCCGGCATCTTAGGGAGGAGCTGGATCTGTCCAAAGTAAGCCAGCTGCAAAGAGAGGCCCAAAAGACCGCGTGGCTCCTGGGGAAGCTGCCCCGGAATTAAACTCGCCCCCCTTTGGAGCCACATTCACACCAGACATTTATTCCACTTTAAATAGTCAAGGATTCCCCCGAAAAATCCTGCAAGTGTAGTTTGTGAAGGGGGCTGAAAGCTGTTAGAAGATTCCTGTTCCCCTCACAGAGCTACAATTCTCAGCGTTTTCTGGGAAGAGGAAATGGCTGTTAAACTACTCTGACAAACTTTAACTCTACGAGGGGAATAAGGCTCCCCTAACAGCTATCAGCACCCTTCACAAACTAGACTTCCCATGATTCTTTGGGGAAAGTGATGACTGTGGAATGAATGTGGTCTGGGAGATGGGGATGGGTTAGAGGGTGTCTTTCTGGAAAGGAAAAGGCTTTGCTGGGTTGGTTGAACGGGGGAGGAGGGAAGAGGAGAAAGAGGTCTCCCAAAAATGAGGGAAGGTCCCCCCACAAAGAATCCAGACTTACCCACCTGGGTCTGGTTTGCCACTGTGAGAACAGGATAAAACATAGGAAGCAGCCTCCTATTTGCCTTCATGGCTCATGCTGTTGGCTGCTTTGAGCTCTCCAGAAAGAAACTTGTTGCCTTTTCCCAGTCAGCCCCAAACCTCCCTCATTTATTAAAATCACCAACTTGTGTCCATCTTCTCTTCTTTCCCCATCTTTTTTCCAAAGTCTGTGTCACTCACACACTCATACACACTCCCTCTTGCACGTATACACACTCATGTGTATCTGGAGTCTTTGTGGTATTCTGGGCCCTTAAGGCTGACGTTTTAGAACCAATTCTCTCTCTTACTTTGGGCAGGCAATGCTCTTGATAAGTCTATCCTACTTTTCACATATTTTTAAAATTATACTAATTCCCTTTTGATGCAATAAAATACTTTGAATTTGTCATTGTTGTCCTTGTGTAGCAAATTCTGGAGAGTGTGCAGGTCTCAGCGTCAAAAGATCCTGAGACTTGCACATCTCTTACCGTTGTTATAAAAAAAATTAAAAGATCAGAAAACGCTTTGATTGCTCTTTGGAGAAATTAGAGTATGGTCAGGAGTGATATTAAATATGGCTGGGAGTGTTTTTGTGGAGCCTTGTTAAGAGTTTTGGATTTAATTCTAAAAATTCACTCCCTTGGGGAACAGATCAAGCTCTAAAATGAAAAGTCCAGAGTGGGTGCTGTGAGCTCAGATCAGGTAAGGACAGAGGTGTAGTTGTCCAAGGTCTTGGGGGGTCTTAGACCCCTTGCTTCTTTGGGAGCAGGGTCCCTATGTCTCCAGATTCCTGCTGGCCAATCATGAAAGGGAAGTGTGTTAGCCACTGAGAAGAGCCTTCTAATGTGCTTTCTTGTTGTTTCCTGCTGATTGGAGCCAATCAGAGTGAAAGGTGGCTAGTCAGCCACTGAGAAGACTCTTTTCAGTAGCTAACACTTTCCGTTTTCATGCTTATTGAGATGTCTGTTGTTGTGCAAGAAGTCATTTATCTCATTCTCAACCCCGCAGCAAAAAAGTGGGGGGCATGGCTATGACTATCATGAAGGGACCCTGCACTTCTGAATTTGTCACTACGCTATGAGATGAGGGAGGGGTGATCAGAGAGCAATGCAAAGGACTTTCTGGGTGCCTTCCTTTGTGTCGTTGGTTGTTTAAAATAAAATGCCTCTTTCCTTTTATGTTTGTACTCCGAGATGTCAAGTTGGCCAAATTGAGAAGACGGTAAATGCCAGTGTGGTGTAGTGGTTAAGGTGTTGGACTACGATCTGGGAGAACAGGGTTCAAATCCCCACATAGCCATGAAGCTCACAGAGTGGCTTGGGCCAGTCGCTGCCTCTCAGCCTCATGAAAACCTATTCATAGGGTCGCCATAAGTCGGAATCGACTTGAAGGCAGTACATTACTCCGAGATGTCAAGTTGGCCAATTGAGAAGACGGTAAATGCTCCTAAAACTCTCACCTGCAGTCTTAAATCCTGCCGGTGAGGAGTACCAGGGATTCCCACAGGATTTTCTGGGCTCCGTAGACTGTATGTGAATAGGGCTCCGTGCTGCACTCACAAAAGAAGCCACAAATGTAATAATTAGAGCAAGGTTTTCTTTTTCAATATTGAATTAAAAGGATTTGAAATCTCCACGCAGCCATGAAGCTCACTTGGTGCCCTTGGGCCACCCACTGTCGCTTAGCCTAACCTACCTCACCTACCTCAGGCTTGTTGTGAGGATAAGCCAGAAAGGGAGAGGACCGTGTGCCTGACCTTGATCTCTAACAACACCAGAAGAGCCCTAAAGCTGGATGAGGCCAGTGGCCCATCTAGTCCAGCATCCTGTTCTCACAGTGGCCAACCAGGTGCCCCAATGGGAAGCCCCCAAGCAGGACGTGAGCACAACAGCACTCTCCCCTCCTGCAGTCTCTAGCAACTGGCATTCAAACGCATGCTGCCGGCATCCATGGAAGCAGAGCATAGCCATCGTGGCTAGTAGCCATCGCTGGCCTTATTCTCCATGAGTAATCGTCTTTTGTTGTTATGTGCCTTCCAGTTGATTTTGACTTATGGCGACCCTGTGAATCAGCGGCCTCCAATAGCAAAAACTCTTTTAAAACTGTCTAAATTAGTGGCCATCACTGCTTCCTATGGGAGCAAATTCCATAGTTTAAGTATGTCCTGCATGAAGTCCTTTCTTCTGTCTCTCCTGAATCTTCCACTGTTTTAGCTTCATTGAATATCCACATGCTCTAGTGTTCTGAGGGAGAAAAACTTTTCTCTATCCACTTTCTTCATGCCATGCATCATTTATTACACTTCTATCATGCCACCTCTTGCTCACCTTTTCTCTAACCCCCAAACTTCATGCTTTGATTGCTCATCACATTCCTCATTTATTTTTTTTGCAGCAAACAAAATCCAGTGTGCCAGCACTGAAAAATACCATGAGCATGTACAGTGTCACTTTTAAAAATCATTCAACTCATCATTGTTTTGCTCACTTCCCACCTTGGGCCAGTCTTCTCAACCAAACCTACCCCACATAGCTGTTGTGAAGATATAGAAGGAGGTATAAATTGGCTGCAAAAGTGGATGTCATGCTTGTGTTATAGGCATCACATTTTGCTTCTTTTAACCAAAGCGATACATCTTTGTAAAGGAACATGTTTTGTTCCCCACTCCAATTACTACATCTCCAAGCTTCAATCCATGTGGCATGATTATTGTGTGTTTAGATGCATAAGTTCAAGTGAACTTACTTCCTGGTTGGTGTGCACAAGGGATCTTCTGACCATGAACCCTTCTTTCCCTGTTTCTCACAAGGTAGTATAGACTGCAATCCTGTACCCACTTACCAGAGAGTAAGCCCTATAAGACACACAGAGACTTACTTCTGAGTAGACATGTATACCATTGTACTGTAAGTTAATTATACAGTAAATTCTTAACAAGTTCCTGCAACTTGGGTTCCAAGCCTCTTTGCAAAGTGTTCAGTATCACATTTTCCTATTTTTGTGGTGTGTGCGTGTGAGGGATTCTTTAAACCCATTGGCATTTACTTTGTAGCAGAATGTTCAGAAAGCAACTCATAAGGAGTACCTGATCTCAAACCGAGATTGCAAGGAGATAGACGCTAGCCAGAAAGAAGACAACAGCAGCAGCTTTTCATTCCTGGTTGACTCAGTCACAGTTCTGACTTCACTCATTGGCTAAAAACCTGAAGGGGTGAGACCTTGAGCTGGTGAGCTCATTTCACAGAAAGTGTGCACTGGGGTGGGGGCAGCTCACATTTTGATGTCTATGTTTTGTTCCAGACTACTTACAAACTATGTTGTTGTTATGTGCCTTCAAGTTGATTACGACTTATGGCGACCAAGACTGTCTTAGAGCTGGCTGTGAGGGCCTGCACCCGGTGTCAGGCCAAGAAGATAGTAAACTAGGGTTGCTGCTGGTATACCATCCACCCTGCTGCCTAGCAACTTCTCTGACCAAGCTGGGGAGGCCATCATAGCTGTGGTATTGGAGGCAGCTTACAAAGAAAAATAAACACAGGTATAAAATACAATAAAAATACAATAAAAACAATATAATTTACAAAAGTTAAAGTACAAATAACATTATCATAATATTGTTAATTAAAAGCAGGAAGAGCCCAGGGTTACAATCTGAAGAAGTTATTAGTTAAATCAAAAGTACTGGGGAGCCTCAGGTTCAAGTCCCTGCTCAGCTCCCTAGATGGCCTTGGGACCATCATCTTTCCTCCAGCTAACCGACACTGCAGGGCTGCTTTCTTGCGGGGTGCTTCGTGCTGTGGAGGCTGGAGGCTTGAACGCTTGCAGGGGCACCTTCTGCTGCGGCTGGGCCTTACCGGGCCTGCTGCCCTCGGCCAAGTACTACTGGTGGTGTTGGTTGTAATAGTAGTGGTGGTGGTGTGGTGATGGCGAGTGCTGCTGCTGCAGGCCGGGCTGCTCCTCCATTGAAAAGCCATGGGGCCTCTGGATGGTGGCAGTGATGATAGCAGCGGCGGCAGCCTGCAGTCCTCATGCCTCCCCCTCAGAGTCACCCTGTTGCTGGCTTGCTGCACTGTCCGGGGAGGGGGGAGGCAGCTTGCTGGCTTCCCAGGTGTGCTTTCTTCCTCCTCATGCTGCTGTAGGTCTCCTTCTCCAGCAGCTGCAGTCAAGAGATTTGGCCCAGGCTCGTCCTCCGCAGCAGGCGGCAGCTCCTGCTGCTCCCCCAATAAGGATAGCAGGTCAGCTGTCTTCCTTTAGGAAGCCATAGTCTTGGGTCATTTCAATGTCCATGCTGAGGCTGCCTCTAGTGTTCCGGCTTGGAACTTCATGGTCAGGGCTGGTGCCAAAGGGCAGCCAGGTTGGGCCCTGGCCGAGGGCCCTGTGGCCCACAGGGGCCCCTGAAGGGCCCTTGTTAGGGTGGGTGAGTAGCGTTCCCCTTTCTCAATCGCCGTGGATCACAGGGAGGGAGCTTCCAGGCCACCTGCCTGTTCGCTCACTCCACCTACCTCTCTCCTGGCTGCTGCTGCTGTGCGCGCTTGGTTGATGGCAGGCAATCTTGGTTGATGGCAAGCATGTGTGCACGTAGCGTACCGTGCATGCGTGTCATCAACCAAGATGGCGGCAGGGGTATCAGTCCCTTAGAGAAGCCTGTGCTGACATCTTGATTGATAGTAGCTCTGTACGCATAGCGTGCGCAGCAGCAGGATGCAGGAGAGACGTTTTGAAAGCTTTTTAAAGAATGGTTTTAAAGATGTTTTGTTTTAATGTATTTGAAAGTCTGTTTTTATGATGTTTTAAAGTGTTTTTAGCGTTCTTGTTTGACACCCTGGGCTCCTGCTGGGAGGAAGGGCGGGATATAAATCAAATAATAGATAAATAAATTTTCAAGTGGTCTGGGGAGAGGGAACATTGGGAATGAATGATCTTTCATATAAGGAAGGCTGCTGGACAATCACAGAGGTGGGCAGAAATCGACAGGGAGAAGAAACAGTGGTTGCAGCCAAACATTTCATCCAACTCCCATCAGCCTCAGCCAGCATTGCCAATGGTCAGGAAAGATGGGAGTTGTGGTCCAACAACATCTGGAGGCACACTGGTTGGGAAAGGCTGGGTTAAGGTGTTGGACTACGACCTGGGAGACCAGAGTTTAAATCCCCGCACAGCCATGAAGCTCACTGGGTGACCTTGGGCCAGTCACTGCCTCTCAGCCTCAGAGGGAGGCAATGGTAAACCCCCTCTGAATACCACTTACCATGAAAACCCTATTCATAGAGTTGCCATAAGTCGGAATTGACTTGAAGGCAGTACGTTTACATTTATTTGCTGAAATTAAGAAGGTCTGGATAAGACACCAGCTTAGAACCTTCCAAGGGGATGGACGGGAAGTGTCTGCGGCCCTCCAGATGCTGCTGAACCACAGCTCCCATCATCCCTGACTGTTGGCTGTGCTGGCAGGGGCTGATGGGAGCTGGAATCCAGGATCCTCTCCCCATCCTTGACTTACAGTGTTTCTGGTGAACTTTGTGCTTCTCTTTAATAGCTTCTGAGCAAGGAGGGGGTAAAAGAATAATTGGCCGTTCCGTCTCCCCTGCAGCCGGAGGGCTCCCCCCAACCCCCTGCTTCCTCTTAGTGTATTGCATAAAAAGAAGAAGAAGAAAGCCAGGACCAAACAAAACTATTCTGAAGGTGTCAATGAATGCAGTTTAACGGTTGACAGGCAGGGAAAGAGAGAGTCAGTTTCTGCCATTCTTTCCTCCAAGGGTTAAATGAACTGAGCTCTGGTTCCTAGAGAGGCAGGAAGTTTTAAAAATATTAAAAAGCAGGAGAAAAAAGTCCATTGTTGCTGGAATAAACATTAGGAGAGGCTGGTTAAACTGCTAGACAGCGACATAAACCCAGATCCTAGTAAGACTGCCCGGACAGCTCCTAAGGGGAAAAGGGGAAAGAAAATAGGATCAAATAATGTTGCCAGTCAGCAGCCGATAGGAAGAAGTGGGGGGACAACATCAATCAGAAAATAAGGCATCTAAGCTTGGAAGAGAAGCAGGACCCATGGGCAAACGTACTCAGCGCTAATGCAGGAAAGTATGATGTTGATCCTTACATCCCTAAGTCGGGCCACATACACTATTGCATGGAGCCACAGCTAGATAAACAAATGAGAAATGGCTGGAATTTAGTGATAATACCACAAAAGCTGACCTCGTTAATTGCCCTAAACCAAAAGGCTTACTGACACAGCACACTACATCTTCTACACATCTTAAACAGAGTGCTGTTGGGAACACTGAGTCCAAAGGATATAACTCTTGTTGAATATCTGTACTTTAATGGAATTAGAGCTCGGGCTATAGTCACATTTAAAGACCGGGATACAGCCAATTACATCTATAGAGCCAGGGAGGCTTTTTCCAAATATAATTTAGCGATTATAAGATGTTTTGAAAATCAGGCCCCCCCAGCTCCCCTATGTTTATCATAAAAGAAATGTTTATGTGCATTGCACTGAACACCTTATTGATTTAAACCAGACTCCAGACTCTGGTTCATCTTACACACAACCAAGCTCCCAGGGATTATATTTGAGATATTCAGTCCCCACCTGCAGCCTACAACAAGCCTCTATCCGAAGTGCTGAAACCTTTGATGCAGAGGAGGAAGCTTTACTAAATTCATTTTGGATGTTGCCTACTCTTGATCAGGCAGAGATTTTGAATAGACTTGATTTATTAAGAAGCAGATTAAAGGAAAAACAGTTTTGTCCGATAGACGAAACAACAGATCTAAACGAGAGAAAAGAGAAGCGCAGCTGCCCGACTGTAGACAATATAAGAGCCGGCAAACAAGACATACCCCAACTAAGAGAAGAACTTGTGGTTGAGGTATCTGCTAGCAAAGAGAAGGAAGCGATAGGAGAGGATATTCTAGTAGAAATAGACCCCATGGTAACAGACACGGGCTCAAACCCAGTCAAGGGAGATCATAGTGCACCAGCTAAGTACTTAATAGGGGGGCAACTTAGTGATATAAATTGGCTGGCAATGAGATATCTGGAAGAGGATGAGTTGGGAAGCGACAGAGCTGGAAAATGTAGGGCTCCCTCAAATAGACATCATTCATCCGGTGAGATCTAATGTTAGCAAACTGAGCCCACTTAAAGATGAACTTTTATACCTTGGTTCAGGAGATGAATGACCACCTGCTCAGTTGGAAAGCATAATTAATACGGGCTGACATAGTGGCCTGCATAGAATACGGACAGAGCTTCCCTTAGAAGATCCTGAACAACCTTTAATGTTTCAAAGGAATCTCTCAGTCCTCACCCGGAATATTGCAGGATAGAAATCAAAGACCAGAGATAACTCCTTCATCAACTACATATCTAATTTTGATATTCTGATGCTACAAGAGACCTGGGCCTTAGATGACATAGACATATACACCGTTCACCAGCTATATGCCTCCCCCAGCGATAAGAAGGGCAGGCCTAGGGGTGGCTTAGCTATACTGATCTCTACTAGACTTTGTGTTTCAATCACTAATCTTCCCTCCCTGGATCAACTTGCAATAGCAGTGATGGTTAAACTACAACGTGCCAATATGATACTCATAAATGTATATCTTCCCCCTCAAGGTCTCCGTTCTCAAATAAAACAGATGGCAAGGCTTAGAAACCTACATTGGAGATTTATTACAAATTGCCTCCGACATGCAAGTGCTTATTGAGGGAGACTTCAATGCCAGACTGGGGCCAAATGATAACGACCTTAATGCACACCATCATGTATGCCCTCCAAAAAGGCCCTTCTCTTCCTTGATGAATATACGCCAATCTAAAGACAATACTTGTCATTATGCAGGGCTTCAGCTGGCCCAGATGACACAATGAATGGACCTGTGTATTCTAAACTGCAATGTAATGGGACACCCCAGGAGAATTTACATTCTGGTCAGGTGACAGGATGAGTGTCATCGATTATGTAATTTCCTCCTGCAACTTGCTAAATTCTGTGGTCCAACTGGAAATAGACAGTTGCCCAGACAGTGACCACCTTCCATTGGCCCTGGCTTTAAAGCCTTTAGACTGGCACATGTTCACAGTAGCCGCCTTCCAGCCTAATATTGAGGCTAACGTTAGAATCACCAGGTTTAGATGGTCCCCGAGGATCGAAAGGGCCTTTACACAGCTTCTATGCACTGACCAACTCCATATGATCCGCTGTTCAATCATTGCAACAGACCCAAATTGGGATCTTAGATCACTGTGATATACTGGTTAAAGAACTGAAGGACCACCTAACAGCAAAGTGCATAGGGAAACCAAGAACCAACCAACCCAGATCTAAGAGCTGGTTTGATCATAAGTGTATTGCTGCAAAAAATGCTCTCATTGTGAAATTCAGGTTGTATGAGAAAAATCCCTCAGTGGTACCATTGAGCGACTTAATATCCTGTAAAAAACAATATAAAACCTTGCTTAAGGGAAAAAAGGTGAACGCACAACGAGCAGCTTGTGAACAGCTCATTAGTGCAGTTAAGTCCAATGATATGGCTGCCTTTTGGCATTTAACTGCAATTTCATCTAATTCTGCTCCATTGTGTTTTGACTGTCATATCGCTGCTGAGGCTTGGGAAGCCCACTTTCATGGATTGTATACAGATGAGGCAATACCAACCTTACCGCTGGAATGCACTCTTGGATCTCTACCCAAATGGCCCCTGTCTCAATTTCTGAGATAACTGACCAGGTAAACCAGCTAAAACCAGGCAAGGCACCAGGCTGTGATTATATCCCCCCAGAGCTCATTAAAAGAAATATCGAATGGTGGGCCCCAATACTGGCCAACCTCTTTACCTATATAGACAAAAACGCACACTTCCCCCCTGACTGGGGCCTGACTGTTATCATTCCCATTTTTAAAAAGGGAAGGAAAGATAACCCAGCAAATTATCGTCCAATTAGTTTACTATCTATAATCAGCAAGCTATACGCTAGACATCTTTATTGGAAACTCCTAGCTTGGATGGACCACAAAAATATTCTAGTTGTCCCGTTCAGAGCGAGACCCACGAGGCTGAGACACTGGTGCAATTAAATCTTGTTTTATTAAAGTAATGGATACATCAAAAGCAGTGCGCTTCATAAAAATCTCTATGCTAGCTCACTAGAGTTCCCTAACTACACTTTAGACATGCTCTGCAACGTGTGAAGAAAGTTGACTCAGCAGCGTAAACTGGAAAGCTGCAGTCTTAAGTAGGGAAAGTCTTTGATTGTAATCTCTGACTCCTGCGCAAGTCCGACCTCTGTCCTGTCCATTTCTCACGGCATCACAAGCGGGGTGAGGGGGGGCCTGCCTCCAGCGGCTCATCCGAAAGAACTGGCTCCTTAGCAACAGGCTCTAGGTTGAGGGGCGGAGACGCACTTGGAGGCTCCCTTGAGCCACTTGGTGAAGGGGGAGTTGCCCGCTCAGAGGCAGCCTCCGACGGCTCCTCGGATCAGTCTGGGGGTGGCGCGCTCTCCTCTTCGGATATCGCTCCATCCGTGGGAATTGGCCCGAATGCATCCTCACTCTCCCTCCCAAGGTCTTGTTGAGACTCCACCAATCCTGCGTCTTCCGCACCTCCTGGCAGCTGGGGAGTCTGAAGCTCATGTCTTCCCTCTCCCATGCCCTTGTGGGTGATCAGAGGCTCAACACTAGTTGACCAACAGACTGGATTTACAGCAGGCCAATCCACAATGGACCAGGCACTAATTTTGCAACACCTAGTGGAGAAATATAGCAGCAAACCCAAAACATATGTTTGCTGCCTTCGTTGATCTCAAATCTGCCTTTGATTCTATCTCCCCAAACAAACTCTGGCAAAAACTTGAGGCCTCCATCATGGACCGTCGCTTGCTACTCCTCATGTACAAACTACATGAAAGCACCTTCTTAAGAATTAGGTGCAATCCAGAGGGCCTCCTTTCAAGCCCTGTTCCAACCTCTAAAGGAGTAACACAGGGATGCATACTAGCCCCACTGCTGTTTGATGTTTATATAAACTCACTGCCTACAGCACTCGATTGCCTAAATATACATCCTCCAAAACTAGCCCACAGGCTACTATATCAGTGCTACTATATGCTGACGATGCAGTGATTTTGTCCCAGTCACCCATAGGACTGAAGAGAGCCTTGCGAGCCCTTGCGCAATACTGCCATGATGAACAGCTACAAATAAATTACCAAAAACAAAGGTCATGGCCTTTGCTAAAAGACTGAGGATGTACAAATGGTCTATAAGTGGACACAAGATTGAACAGGTAAAGACTTTCAAATATCTGGGTGTTGTTTTTCAGGCAAATGGCAGCCGGAAGGCCAAAGCAGCGTACATTGCCCAGTGAGCCCAAAGGAGTGCTTCTGCCATATTAAACTTTATCTGTACCAGCGGCAATAAGACTGTTCAAGACTAAGTCTTTAACACAGCTTTTATATGGAGCACAACTTGGCCCCTATCCCAGTTTTACACCTCTGGAAGCAGTACAATCCAAATTCTTGAGGGCTGTCCTTCATGTACCTCATTGTGTCCCAATTGTTGTCTTACAATTAGAGGCTGGCCTGCAAAAGGCCAAAACCAGGGTTTGGCTTGCTATTTTCAAATTCTGGCGGAAACTAATCTTTTTTCCAACTGGTTTGGCCCCACTAACGTTACAGGACGAGTTCCAGTCATTATGGAAACAAACCTTGCCTCAAAAGTTCCAACTATATGGTCTTTCCCTTGGCTACCTCATTTCCCAAGGATATGATATGGCTTGGTCTACATTTAGGCAACATGTTGCTGATATCGAGCGCCAACAAGACTTGGGCTTGTCCTCTAACTATGCCTCAGTGGATAGAGCGCTACAATTCAATAAACCTGCAAATTATCTTCTTACACTCTCGGTGCAAAAACATCACAGAGCTTTCACATTAGCATGTTTTAATGTCCTTCCTTCTGCTGTCCTGGAGGGAAGATATATATAAAAAAACCCTACTATGACAGTAAGTGCCCGTGTGACGCTGGAGAGGTGGAAACAGTGACCCACGTCCTCCTACACTGCCCATTCTATTCTGATCTACGAAAATCTTTAATTGTACTTCTCCTGTTGAAAACCCTAGGACGATCAGACGCATTTTATGTCCTACTACTTTCGGATCAAAATACTTTTATCACCTCCAGTGTTGCCAAATTTTGTGCTGCAGCGATCAAAATTCACCACGAACTGACTCCTTATAATTCTTGGTTTTTTTCTTTCTTGTGTTTTGTTGGGATTTTATAACTATGTCTTTGACAATTCTATTTTATAGTATTGTACTTTAACAATTTTATCTGATCACTTCAAGCTGGTCATTGACTGTAACAATAAAGATGATTATTATTAAAGGGGGGTGAGAGCATCGTCAACACACTTCCTTTTCTCTTCTGGAAGGGAAATCGGCTTTGCGAGGTTCCTTCGTCAGGAGCGGCGGGAGGCCGATTCGGGCGTGGAGGGGAGGAGGAAATGCTTAAGGTGCAACATTGGGAGCGATTGGGGGGAAGAGATGGGTCGAGGATTAATTTTTGTTGGTTTAGGGGAAAGAGAGAAGCCCCCGCCCAGCTGGCATCATAGGGAGGGGCTGAATCTGTGCAAGCCCAGCTGCAAAGAGAGGCCCAAATGACCACATGTCTTCTAGGGCAGGAGCCCCTCTGAAGCTGCCTCCAGAGCTCAACTCCCCCCCCCTTTGGAAGATTGGGGGGGTAGAGGGTTTCTGCAATGGAAAAAAACACAGCTTTGCTGGGTTGGTTGAAAGGGGGCAGCTCTCTCAAAAATGAGGGAACCCCCCCCCCGCCAGAATCAAAACTTACACACCTGGATCTGGTTTGCTACTGTGAGAACACGATAAGACCTTAGAAGCTGCATTTTATAGAGATGGACCTTTGGGCCATTTCACTCAGTATTGTCTACACTGACTGGCAGCAGCTCTCTAGGGTTTCAGGCAGGAGTCTCTCCCAGCCTTACCTGGATATGAGGGGATTGAATCAGGGACTCTGGCAGAAGGTAGATCCTCTACCATTGAACTCTACCATTGTCCCTGCTGGATTACATGGGGCCTTGGCCTGGTCCACCAGGGATCTTTTCATGTTCTTATGCAGAATGCGTCCCCCCAAAGTGTTTTCAACTGCACCATGCTCCTTTCATTGTCTTTTGGCATTCTCTCTCAGTGTCTGGACTCCATAGTGCATTAGACTTGCCAGGATGCAGAGGAAGCCCCCTTCCTAGGAAGGAGGAACAACTGTGCTGCTTGTGTGGGTGTGAAGTGAGGAGAGAGCCTCCCTCATAACAACTCAGATCAGCAATTTCAAGGAAGCCAAGTTGCCACACCTCCTGTTAAATCCATTGATTGCTGTCTCTTTTCACTGCAATACTTTGCCACCTCCTCATATTGCTTATATATTTGAAGTTAAACAAAAGTTCATCAGACTTCTGGAAGTTCTGAGGCAAGCTATGTTCACCTAGGAAAAAGTGCAGTTCTAGAAACCATTTCTCAGAGATTTATGACAAACTTCCTTGCTGACACTACTTTTAACACCCAATAGCTACAGAAATAGAGAAATAGAGGTGTGTGTCATCTACATACTGCTGACACCTTGCTCCAAAGCTCCTAATGACTGCTCCCAATGGCTTGATATAGATGTTAAATAGTACTGGGGAGAGAGCAGTACCCTACGGAACCCCACAGCACAAGTGCCAGGGGACTGAGGATCATTCACTCAGTGTTACTGTCTTGACACAGTCCTGAAGGTAAGAGCAGAACCATCCTAATACAGTGCCTCTGATACCCATCCCACTGAGTCGGTCCAGGAGGACACCATGGTCAATGGTATCAAATAACGCCGAGAGATCAAGCAGAAGTAACAGGGCACACTTCCCTATTTCGCTCAGGATAAAGGTCACCTTTAAAGGACAACTGGGGCTGATTCTGTTTCGAAACTGGGTCTGAAACCAGATTGGAATGGATCTAGATAAACAGTCTCATCCAGGAATAGTTGCTGTTACTCTACAACCACCTTCACCCCCACCTTTGCCAAGAATGGGGTGTTGGTGACTGGTCTGTAGTTGTTACACTCCTTCCTTTGTCACTTTTGCTGTGCCAGGATGGCTCCAGGGAGACACAACCAAACTCTCCTTACCAAAATAGTCTGATCCAGTCCATTAAAACTGACAACAGATCTTTCTCCTCCTCTACGCTTCTCATACCTTCTTAAAATGCCTTTTTGTTTCTTCCCTTTTTTCTCTCTTCCCATTTCCTCCCAAAGCTTTGTACAAACCCTTTCAGGCTTCCACTGAATTTTCAACCTATTTTTCTAGCCTTCTTCCCTTACTTTTCTTAGGAAAGCCAAATAGCTCACAATGATGCCTGCTTTGAGCTCTGCAGAATTGAACTCGATGCCTTTTCCCAGTCACCCCAAAATCAAGTTGCAGGAAGCCAGATTTCGACTGGACATCAGGAAAAACTTCCTGTTAGAGCCATATGACAATGGAACCAATTCCCTAGAGAGGTAGTGGGCTCTCTGACACTGGAGGCATTCAGGAGGCAGCTGGACAGCCACCTGTCAGGAATGCTTTGATTTCAATTCCTGCATCGAGCAGGGGGTTGGACTGGATGGCCTTGTAGGCCACTTCCAACCCTACTATTCTATGATTCTCTTTTATTAAAATCACTAAATTGTGTTCCTCTTTTCCCAAAGTGTGTCTATCTGTCTCATATACAGCTGATGTTTTCAAAACATTTCTCTCTTGCTGTGGGCAAGCAGCCCCCCAAACCTTCTCCTGGCTAGGCTTGCCTATGTCAGTTAACAACTGTTCACATATTTTCATAAGTATGATAATCCTCTTTAGATGCAATAAAATTCCTTTGAATTTATGTTTGCTATCTTTAGGATGCTGAATTCTGGGGTGCATTCAGATTTCAGTGTCAAAAAATCCTAATGGATGTGAGGGTTGTAGGCCAGCTGCATGCTTCATTACATTGTTATAAATAAATAACAATCAGATCAGAGGATGGTTTGCCTGATAGCTCTTTGGAGAAAAAGAAGAGTATGGTCAGCAATTATAAGAAGTACAACTGGCTGTGTTTACGTGGAGGTTTGTTAAGAGATTTTGCATTTGATTCAGCTTGAGGACGTTGACAAGGTGCTTGGACAGTTTTGTGTAACCACTTCTGTGCTGGATCCTTGCCCTTCTTGGCTAATAAAAGCTAGCAGGGATGGAACAGCCAGCTGGGCCAGGGAAGTGATTAATGCCTCTCTGCGAGAGGAGGTGGTCCCTGGCTGCCTGAAAGAGGCAGTAGTGAGACCACTCCTGAAGAGGCCCTCCCTGGACCCAGAAAATCTCAATAACTGTAGGCCGGTAGCAAATGTTCCATTCCCGGGCAAGGTCCTTGAACGAGTGGTGGCAGGCCAGCTCCAGACACTCTTGGATGAGACCAATTATCTGGATCCATTTCAGTCGGGTTGCAGGCCTGGTTTTGGCACAGAAACAGCCTTGGTCGCTCTGTATGATGACCTTTGTTGGGAGAGAGACAGGGGGAGTGTGACTCTGTTGATTCTCCTTGATCTCTCAGCGGCTTTCGATACCATCGACCATGGTATCCTTCTGGGGAGACTAGCTTTGGGAGTGGGAGGTACTGCATTGTGGTGGTTCCACTCCTACTTGGTAGGTCGCCTCCAGAAGATGGTGCTTGCAGAACATTACTCGGCACCCTGGACACTCCAGTATGGGGTTCCGCAGGGGTCAGTTCTGTCCCCCATGCTGTTCAACATCTACATGAAACCATTGGGTGCGGTCATCCGGAGCTTTGGAGTGCATTGCCATCAGTATGCTGATGACACGCAGCTCTATTTCTCCTTTTCATCTTCTTCAGGTGAGGCTGTCAATGTGCTTAACCGGTGCCTGGCTGCGACAATGGACTGGATGAGGGCTAATAAACTGAGGCTCAATCCAGACAAGACTGAGATGCTGTTAGTGGGTGGTTCTTCTGACCAGGTGGTGGATGTCCAACCTGTCCTGGATGGGGTTGCACTCCCCCTGAAGGAGCAGGTTCATAGCTTGGGGGTTCTGCTAAAACCATCTCTGTCACTTGAGGCTCAGGTAGCCTAAGTGGCACAGAGTGCCTTCTACCAACTTCGGTTGGTGGCCCAACTATATGTCCCTATCTGGACAGGGATAACCTGGCTTCAGTTGTCCATGTTCTGGTAACCTCCAAATTAGATTGCTGCAATGCACTCTATGTGGGGCTGCCTTTGAAGACAGTTCGGAAACTGCAGTTTGTGCAAAATGCAGCGGCCAGATTGGTAACAGGGACCAGACGGTCTAAACATATAAAACCGATTGTGGCCCGCTTGCATTGGCTGCCTGTATGTTTCCGAGCTGAATTCAAGATGCTGGTTTTGACCTATAAAGCCTTACATGGCTTGGGACCACAATATCTGATGGAATGCCTCTCCTGATACGACCCCACCTGTACACTACGTTCAAGATCAAAATCCGGGTGCCTACTCCAAGGAAAGCTCGGAGGGTGGCAACAAGGGAGAGGGCCTTCTCAGTGGTGGCTCCCAAATTATGGAATGACGTGTGTGATGAGGTGCACCTGGTGCCAACACTGTTATCTTTTCGGCACCAGGTCAAGACTTTCCTCTTCTCCCAGGAATTTTAGCATGTGTTTTAAATTGTTTTTATATTGTTTTAAATTTTAAAATATGTGTTTTAATTGTATGTTTGTTTTAATGTTTTTGATTGCTGTAAACTGCCCAGAGAGCTTCAGCTATGGGGCGGTATACAAGTGCAATAAATAAATAATAAATAAATAAATTCGAAAATGTTTGCTCCCTTGGGGGACAAGTCAAGCTAATCATGCCATTTCTGCACATGCCACTTATGGCCCTGCAATGACAAAACAAGCCCAGGGTGGGTGCTGTGAACTCAGATCAGGTACGGGAGGGATGATCAGGGAGCAATGCAGGGGAGAGCCTGGGTGCCTCCTTCTGTGTCCTTGGTTGTCTAGAATAAAACGTCTCTTTCCTTTTACCTTTGGCACTGCAAGATGTTAAGCTGACCAAGTAAGAAGGTGGTAAATGCTCTTAAATCTCTCGCCTGAAGTCTTAAATCCTGCAAGAATCCTGAAAAAATAAAGAGCATGCACAAAGTTAGCCAGTTATCAACTACCCTTTCAAACTGGAGACAATGGTGTCTGCCTGGAGATGATTTTTTTTGGGGGGGGAGATATACATAGGGGAGATTATTTCTGTGTTGAGAATCTTTTTCTGTCTTTCAGAGGCTGGTGTCCCTTGCTGTGTATTTCCCCAAGGGGGAGTGAGACCTCCCGGATCCAGGCCAAAGAGCTCTGTCCAAAGAAGTCATGTGGGAGAATTATGAGAATGTGGCCTGTCTGGGTAAGGACAGTTTTTCTTGATTCAGAGATGCTGAAGGGGAACACTTCTCTTCTTAGGATTCTTTACCGCACTTTAGGGGTGCCAGTGTGGAAAGGGGGAGCTGGGCCAGTTGCTCTGGTGATGCTTCATCATTCTCCTTCTATGGCCCAGTCTCAAAATCAGATGAGGTGGTAAACCTCAAAGTCTTGGTGCATAGGCTTTAATTCTCTACTCCCCTACCGCTCAATATTAGATCTATATTTTTAGTGTGACAGGATCTAGCCTAGCTGTCTCCCTAACATGTGAGGGCTGGGTATTTGATTGGGGGGGGTGAGTGATGTCAACTGATGAGTCAGGAGACAAGGTTCAATCCTGCTGGGTACTGCTTTGCCAGTGAGTTCTCTGTGGGGAATGTGCTAACAAAGCAGATCCCTGCAGAGAGCAGGATTTAATCCTCCACTTGTCAGACCCCACCCCCACAGGTCAGCTTTGACAAATGGGCAGGACCGCCCACCTGTTCATTTATTAGTTAAAAGATTTGTATACCCCTATTAAAATGATTTGAAACAAATGCTGATAAAAGTTAAAGTGGAGAGTACAAAAGCAGGACTACAGCTGAACGTCGAAAAGACTAAAGTAATGACAACAGATTTATGTAACTTTAAAGTTGACAATGATGATATTGAACTTGTCAAGGATTATCAATACCTCGGCACAGTCATTAACCAAAATGGAGACAATAGTCAAGAAATCAGAAGAAGGCTAGGACTGGGGAGGACAGCTATGAGAGAACTAGAAAAGGTCCTCAAATGCAAAGATGTATCACTGAACACTAAAGTCAGGATCATTCAGACCATGGTATTCCCAATCTCTATGTATGGATGTGAAAGGTGGGCAGTGAAAAAAGCAGATAAGAGAAAAATAAACTCATTTGAAATGTGGTGTTGGAGAAGAGCTTTGCGCATACCATGGACTGTAAAGAAGACAAATAATTGGGTGTTAGAACAAATTAAACCAGAACTGTCACTAGAAGCTAAAATGAGGAAACTGAGGTTATCATACTTTGGACACGTAATGAGAAGACCTGATTCACTAGAAAAGACGATAATGCTGGGGAAAACAAAAGGGAGTAGAAAAAGAGGAAGGCCAAACAAGAGATGGATTGATTCCATAAAGGAAGGCACAGACCTGAACTTACAAGATCTGAGCAGGGTGGTTCATGACAGATGCTCTTGGAGGTCACTGATTCATAGGGTCACCATAAGTCATAATCGATTTGAAGGTACATAACAACAACAGCCAGAGTTTGGAAGGATCATTTTAAAAAAGAACCAGTTCCAGTTTAAGTACATCTTTTTACAAAACAAACTAGTTCAGTTCAAATTCCTCCAAATGTATGTCTTCATTCATAATTAATCATCCTGAGCAAAATAGGTTTCAGCATTCGGAATGTTACAAGGTGGTGTGGTGAAGTATGGAGTCCAAAAGTAAATCAGGAGCCACACAAAATTAATAAGATATCTGACAGACAGCTTTGACAGGTGAAGCTTTCCTCATAATTGCTTGTCCATACTAGAAAAGGCTTGACATGTTTAATTTCTGCCTGACACAAGCTATAAAAGGCACAAGGTATCATTCACTTCATTCCTGCACCTGTAGTTCAATGATTTTTGAATTAGTTCAGTGAGCTTTGTTGAGTTGAATTAATTAATTCCAAACTGGTGTAAGCTACATTCAGTAGCTATGGACAGTTTTTGGAGTAATTACAAGCCCAGGCATCAGCATAATGTTCAACAGTGGAGGTTGATCCACTAGGGTTACTAAGGCACAGCCCTCCCAAGGAGAATGCCAAACATTTGTTAACCCCCCCAAAAAAATCTCAAAGCTGTGATTTCTTTCTTATCACACACACATTTTATACTATTATTACAGAAGCTCTGCAAACATTTCTGTCAATCTGCTGTTCTCTGGCCAGTTAGCAGCCTCGGTATAGGCCTACCTTGAAGGACACTCAGAGAATGCTCAGAGGTATTTCCTTGAAGGCCTCAACAGAGAAGACTTAGCAATGTTTGGGAAAGGAGGTTCCTATAACCTGTTTGGCTGTTTATATGTTTTCCACTTTGTAGCTTGAAACATTTGAATGTCAAACATTTCTTTAAAAATTAAAGTTTTCTATATTTGCACAATTTTGTGATCCTACTTTTTTTTTTTGCACTAAAAAGGTTGGCGGCTACTGACCTCAAGGGTCCCTGAACATCAGTGGTGGCTGATGCTCACTAGACCTGGTTGTGCTGCTAGGAGGTCATGGGGTGTGGCCAGTGAGCAGGCACGGGGCTGTGGCCAAATTGTTCTGGTATTCTCCCCATCCTCCTCTGTTGCAAAGCTCCTGTGGACACTTACGTTTTGGAATTTTACAAATAATTAGCACCTACGTAAACTGAAAAGTGTCTTACCTTGGTTCAGAAAGGGTGCCTGCTGTCACTGGTGCTTCTCTGCTGGAAGAAAAGTTTTGTGCCGCCGTCCCCCCTCTTCTGGTTCTCTCCCTGTCTTTGTCCTTTGTAAACAAACATTTAAACACTGCAGTTTTAGCATTTACAAGTCTTACCTTGGTTGAGAAGAGGTCCCTACTGTCAAAATTTCTAGTGTGCATTCATACAACAATAACGATACATTACTCAGAGGTAAGTCCCACTGAATTCTACGGGGATTGCTCCCTGATAAGTATGTACAGGATTAGAATTGGTTAATCTTAAAGGTGCCACACAGGACTATTAAGGACAGTCCCACACATTTCTAGACCTATGGGAAAACATTATTACCCTTCCCCTGCTGATTAACGTCGATATCTTTTTCCAGAATGTGGAATAAGATGGAGGTATATTAAGTGGACTTGAACCTAGGAGAACAGAGCTAACATTGGCTATGAAATTCACTGTGTGACTCACTGTCTTTCAGCCTAACCTACCTCACAGGGTTGTTGTGAGGATAACATGGGGGAAAAGAGACCCATGAATGCTACTTTGAGCTCCTTGGAGAAAAGTTGGAATGGATATGTATGTAATACGAGTTTAAAAAATAATCAGAATAAAATGTCTGTCTCCAGCCTGTCTGCTGCCAATTTTGAATTAAGAAGAGCGAACAGGTTTGAAAAAGCACAACCTAAAAACCAAAGAAAAAAAGTATCTGTGACACAACTAGGATATTCAGGCCTACAAACATTGGACTTTGCGTGTAGGTCCTCAGCAAATCCAACGTGTGGCTGTCTACAGGGACAGGCTTGCCTGGGTGGAGTGTGCAGGCAGGGGGCAATCCTATTTCAAAGCATGTCTATCATCTCACTTGTTATTGGGTTTGGAGTGCCTTGATTTTCATGCTCTGTTACCCATTTTGCTGGATTTCACCCAAATTCCAGCCATGCCACCTGGTGCCCGTCTGTACCATTATATTACCCTGAAATGATCGGCCACAGAAAAAGTTAACCCTGTATCTCTTTCATATTAATACGTTTACCAGGTTGTTTATTGGTAATCTGCTCTGTATCTTATGATTTTATAATTTTATGATGTTTTAATGATTTAATTGGGCCTGTTTTGAGAACATACAAAAGATGAGAGAGCTGTGGCCCTCCAGATGTTGTTCCCATCAGCCCTGACCATTGGCTGTGTTTCCCAGTACTGATAGGAGGCAAGAGTCCAAGAACATCTGGAGGGCCATAGGTTCCCCATCCTCATTTTAAGACATGGTCCTGTTGCAGAATTTTCTTGACCAACATTCTGTTGACAGTAGCACATGAGTAATATGAATTGTATTGTTTTTTCTTCCCCAGCAGATGATGCGAAGGATAATGAGCGTTATAATGAGCCATCTGAGGAGTCATCAAAAACAGTCAAGCTTGAAGTAGGAAAAGAGACATTTGGAAATCTTAGGGGATCAGAAAGACAGGACAGAACCCAGTCAAAGATTTGGATGACAAAATACTCTGCATCTCTGTGTTCAGACCTCCATGAACTTCCACAAGGTCCCAAAAGAAAGAAAATGAAAGAGTGTCCAGTGTGTGGGAAAATATTAAGTGACAAATCAACACTAGATAATCATTGGAGAACCCACACAGGAGAGAAACCATATACATGCACGGAATGTGGAAAGTGCTTCAGCCAGTGTGCAAACCTAAATGCACATCTAAGAACCCACACAGGAGAGAAACCATATAAATGTATGGTATGTGGAAAGTGCTTTACTGGTAGTGGAAATCTGTCTTTACATGTAAGAACTCACACAGGGGAGAAACCATATAAATGCATGGAGTGTGGAAAGTGCTTCAGCAATAGTTCAGCCCTTAATACGCATCAAAGAACCCACAGAGAGGAGAAACCATATAAATGTATGGAATGTGGAAAGTGCTTCAGCCAGACTGCAAACCTTCATGGACATCAAAGAATCCACACAGGGGAGAAACCATATAAATGTATGGTGTGTGGAAAGTGCTTTAGTGGTAGTGGAAGTCTGTCTTCACATGAAAGAACCCACACAGGGGAGAAACCATATAAATGCATGGAATGTGGAAAGTGCTTCAGCCAGAATGCAAATCTTCATGCACATCAAAGAACCCACACAGGGGAGAAACCATTTAAATGTATGGAATGTGGAAAGTGTTTTGGCCAGAGTGCAAGCCTTATTGTACATCAAATAACCCACACAGGAGAGAAACCATCTAAATGTATGGAGTGTGGAAAGTGTTTTAGTGGTAGCAGAAGTCTGTCTTTACATCAAAAAACCCACACTGGGGTAAGACCATATAAATGCATGGAGTGTGGAAAGAGCTTCTTTGTGAGCAATCACCTTATTGCACATCAAAGAACCCATACAGGGGATAAACCATATAAATGTATGGAGTGTGGAAAGTGCTTCAGCCAGTGTGCAAACCTAAATGCACATCAAAGAACCCACAGAGGAGAGAAACCATATAAATGTATGGAGTGTGGAAAGTGCTTTACTGGTAGTGGAAATCTGTCTTTACATGTAAGAACTCACACAGGGGAGAAACCATATAAATGCATGGAGTGTGGAAAGTGCTTCAGCAATAGTTCAGCCCTTAACACGCATCAAAGAACCCACAGAGAGGAGAAACCATATAAATGTATGGAATGTGGGAAGTGCTTCAGCCAGAGTGCAAACCTTACTGCACATCAAAGAACCCACACAGGGGAGAAACCTTATAAATGCATGGAATGTGGAAAGTGCTTCAGCCAGAGTACTTGCCTCAATATACATCACAGGACTCACACAGAGGAGAAACCATATAATTGTCTAGTGTGTGGGAAGTGCTTTCATGACAGTAGAAGCCTTACTAAACATCAAAGAACCCACACAGGGGAGAAACCAAAGAAATGCATGGAGTGTGGAAAGTGCTTCAGCCAGAGTGCAAATCTTAATACACATCAAAGAACCCACACAGGGGAGAAACCATATAAATGCATGGACTGTGGAAAGAGATTCCTCAGTAATCAAAAACTTACTTCACATGAAAGAATACACACTGGGGAGAAACCATATAAATGCATGGAGTGTGGAAAGTGCTTCAGCCAGAGTGCAAACCTTAATACGCATCAAAGAACCCACAGAAAGGGGAAACCATATAATTGCATGGAATGTGGAAAGTGCTTCAGCCAGAGTATTTGTCTCAATATACATCCCAGAACTCAAACAGAGGAGAAACCTTATCATTGTCTAGTGTGTGGGAAGTGCTTTCATGATACTGGCAGCCTTACTAAGCATCAAAGAACCCACACAGGGGAGAAACCATAAAATGCATGGACTGTGGAAAGAGATTCATCAGTAATTAAAAACTTCACATCAAAGAATACACACTGGGGAGAAACCATATAAATGTATGGTGTGTGGAAACTGCTTCAGTCGGATTGCCCATGTTAATAGACATTAGAGAACTCACACAGATGAGAAACCATATAAATGTTTAGTGTGTGGGAAATGCTTCCATAATAGCGGGAATCTTACTAAACATGAAAGAACTCACACAGGGGAAACCACATAAATGTATGGAATGTGGAAAAAGGTTCAGGGTGAACAGTAACCTTACTAAACATCAAAGAACCCACACGGGAGAAACCATTTAAATGTATGGAATGTGGGAAGTGCTGTAGCCAGAGTGCAAATCTTAGAAAACATCAAAGAACCCACACGGGATAAACCTTACTAAACATCAAAGAATCCACACACGGGAGAAACAAAATGTATGGAATGTGGAAAGTGCTCTATACAGACTGGAAACATTACTAAACATCAAAGAACACAAACAGGAAGGAATCCATATGAATGTATGGAGTGTGGAAAGGGCTTCAGACAGCATTAACATCGTACTTTACATGAAAGACCCCACCCATGGGAACAAGTGTGCAATTACATGGAATACAGAAAGAACTTCAGTGCCAGCCAGAGTCTTACCTACACCAGAGAAACCATTTGAATATATGGAATGAGGAAAGAGCTTCAACTCTAGCGGAATCCTGAATATACATAAAAGAACCCATACAGGCAGAAGCCATTGAAATGCACCGAGTTTGGGAAGAGCTTCAATGTGAGCAGTATTCTTACTTTGCATCAAATAATCCACACAGGAGAGAAACCTTATAAGTGCATGGAGTGTGGAAAGAGCGTCAGGTCTAGTGGAAACCTTAACTTACATAAAAGAACCCATATAGGGGAGAAACTATTTAAATGCCTAATGTGTGGAAAGCGCTTCCAAGATGGTGGAATCCTTAATAAACATCAAGGAATGCACGCAGGGGAGAAGCCAAATAAATCCATGGAATGTGGAAAGGGCTTCCGTAAAAATAGCAATTTTGCTTAACATCGAAGAACCCACACAGGAGAGAAATTATAAATGCATGGAGTGTGGGAAGAGCTTCATCAGTAGTAGAAAACTTACTTCACATCAAAGAACCCACAGGGGAGAAAACATTTAAATGCATAGTATGTAGAAAGAGCTTTAGTGTGAACAGCACCCTCACTTTACATCAAACGATTCTATATATAAATGTATGAAATTAAGGACAAGCTTCATACATGACTAAAACCTTTCTTGACCTCAAAAAGTTCAGATGGGAGTGACCATAGAAATACCTTCACTGAACTGGTGCTCTCCATATCTTGTTGGCTTCTCTAATACGGCTTAGTACAAATCAAAGGAACCACATTGGGGAGAAACAGTTTAAATGTATGGATTCTGGAAGAAGCTTCCGCACAGCTGTTTCTCAAAATGAGAAAAACCCACACAAGAAAAACTGTATAAATGTATGCAATCAGAAAGATTTAGATGGGGTAAATTCTTTTTTTACATGAAAGAACCCACACAGAAGAGAAATTATTGAAATACATAGGCTGTAAGAAAAGAGTTGCTACGCAGGAAAGAACCTACATAAGGAAGATACCATATAAATGCATGGTGTGTGAAAAGAGTTTCAGTCATTGGAATAATCAAAGAATCTACATAAGAAACAAACCTTTGAAATACACATGGTGCAGAAACTACCTGAATCAACACATAAATCTTACTAGATATCAGAGAACCTACACAGAAGAGAAGAGCAGGCTTTGAAATTTTCCTAAGAATCAGAGAATTTACAAGAAGCGTAGATTAAATTAGCAGAAGACTCTAGGTCTGGGCAGATTTGAGAAAGACAGCACAGACTAATTGTACGTTACAGTGATTAATGGAGAAGAAATTAGAATAGCAAGTGAGAAAACCAAGTTGTGGTGCAGCAATTTTAAGGATTCCTTGATGAAACAGATTATCCTGATCCATTCCAATCTGGATTCTGGCCTGGCTGTGTGACTGAATTGGCCTTGGTTGCACTAATGGGTGGCCTTTATTGGGAGAAGGTGGAGTATGACCCTGCTATTCTTGGTTGATCTCTCAGCGGCTTTTGATACTATTCACCATGGTAGCCTTCTGAACAGACTTGGTTAGATGGGTATCAGAGGAATTGTGTTACTGTGGTTTCAATCCTACCTGCAATGTTGGTTTCAGATAATAGCATTGAGTGATATCTTTCAGCCCCCTGGCAGTTGTGCTGCAGGGTGCCGCAAGATACCAACTTATCTCCAAAGCTGTTTAACATCTATATGAAGCCGTTGGGAGTGGTCATCAGGAGACTTGGGCAAGGGGTCAGCAGTAAGCTGATGATACCCAGTTCTATTTCTAAGTAACATTGGAATCGGGAGAGGCTGTGCAAGCCTTGGACCAGAGCCTGGACTCTGTGGTTGGTTGGATGAGGATCAATAAATTGAGTTTGAATCATAGCAAGAAGGAGATGCTGTGGGTCGATGGTTCCCAATCCAGATAATTGGTCACTTGCCTACTTTGGATGGGGTCATACCCCTTCTGAGAGAGATTCATAGTCTGGGGTTGCTCCTGGATCCATCTTTGTCATTAGTGGCCCAGGTGACTTCAGTGGCTATGAGTGCCTTTTACCAGGATCGGCTGGTAAGACAGCTGCGGCTGTTTCTGGACTGGGATAGCCTGACCACTGTTGTCAATACACTGGTAACCTCCAAGCTGGATTAATGTAATACATTATGTGTGGGGCTGCTGTTGAGGTTGGTCCAGAAGCTGCAGCTGATGCAAAATATGGTGGCATGGCTGCTCACTGGGGCAGGATATTGCCATATTACCTCACTGCTAAAAGGATTGCACTGGCTGCCCATCAGCTACCAGGCATAGTACAAGGTTTTGGTTTTGGTGTATAAAGCCCTATACAGCTTGGGACGAGGATACCTGAAAGATCGTCTTACCCTTTATATGCCCAGCTGATCAGTGTGCTTTGCAGGTGAGGGCCTCCTGTAGATACCCTCTTATCAAGAGGTCCATTCTGCACAACATAGGAAGCGGGCCTTTAGTGTAGTGACACCTATCCTTTGGAATTCCCTCCCCTTAAATATTAGACAGGCACCGTCTCTGTTGTCTTTTCAGCGCTTTCAACAAGCCTTTTCAGTAGAGACCTTATCCCATTCTGCATTTTGGAGTTTTTTAAAATATATTTTTAAATGTTTTTAAATATGTTTTAAAGATGTTCTGTTTTTAAGATATTTTTAGTGTTTTATTGCTTGTTCTCCTCCCTGGGCTCCTTCTGGAAGGAAGGGTGGATTGGAAATAATAATAATAATAATAATAATAATAATAATAATAATAATACAATAGATCCAATTGACCAAGATCTGTATTAGAAGCTGTAGAAATATTGAACATATATATGGCAGGTGGTTTCCCATCTTTCCTATACTTGATCGCCAATTTCTTACATGCATTCCTATACACATGTTGGGAGTAAGACCCACTGTGCACCTTTTGACATTTTGCAAATAATGTTTTTGTAGAAGTTATTATAGAGAAGAGAGCTTCTTATAGATTTGTGTTGGATCTATTTTCAACATAACTGTTAAGGCATAAAGTTGTAGCTGAAAATAATTGTAGCTGAAAAAGTTTTGTTTTTAAAATCAGTGTGGTAATGAAGGGCCAGAATTTTGTGAAATTGGGGGAACTAACAAATTTATCATGGCATAAGCTTTTGTGGTCCAGAGATCCACTTGATCAAATGCATCAAGTGTGATCCTTATTGACAGGAGGAAAGTAAGCACTGAGGTCTGATGGAAATGAAATTCAGAAAATACCATCTGTGACTATGAAAGCTTAGATTCATGCAAATAATGACCATTCACAACTTCAGGACTCAGTGATAATGCAAACATCTTGTTGTTGTTGTTATGTATCCTCCGACTACGACTTATGGCGACCCTATGAATTAGTGACCTCCAAGAGCATCTGTGATGAACCACCCTGCTCAGATCTTGTAAGTTCAGGTCTGTGGCTTCCTTTATGGAATCAATCCATCTCTTGTTTGGCCTTCCTCTTTTTCTACTCCCTTCTGTTTTTCCAAGCATTATTATCTTTTCTAATGAATCATGTCTTCTCATGATGTGTCCAAAGTATGATAACCTCAGTTTCATCATTTTAGCTTCTAGTGATAGTTCTGGTTTTATTTGTTCTAACACCCAATTATTTGTCTTTTTTGCAATCTATGGTATCCGCAAAGCTCTTCTCCAACACCATATTTCAAATGAGTTGATTTTTCTCTTATCTGCTTTTTTCACTGTCAACTTTCACATCCATACACAGAGATCGGAAATACCATGGTCTGAATGATCCTGACTTTAGTATTCAGTGATACATCTTTACATTTGAGGACCTTTTCTAGTTCTCTCACAGCTGCCCTCCCCAGTCCTAGCCTTCTTCTGATTTCTTGACTATTGTCTCCATTTTGGTTAATGACTGTGCCAAGGTAAGAACATAAGAACATAAGAAGAGCCTGCTGGATCAGGCCAGTGGCCCATCTAGTCCAGCATCCTGTTCTCACAGTGGCCAACCAGGTGCCTGGGGAAAGCCCGCAAGCAGGACCCGAGTGCAAGAACACTCTCCCCTCCTGAGGCTTTTGTCTGTCCTGAATCTTCCAACATTCAGCTTCTTTGAATGTCCACGAGTTCTATTATTATGAGAGAGGGAGAAGAACTTTTCTCTATCCACTTTCTCAATGCCGTGCATAATTTTATAGACTTCTATCATGTCTCCTCTGACCCGCCTTTTCTCTAAACTAAAAAGCCCCAAATGCTGCAACCTTTCCTCGTAAGGGAGGAGTCGCTCCATCCCCTTGATCATTCTGGTTGCCCTCTTCTGAACCTTTTCCAACTCTATAATATCCTTTTTGAGATGAGGCGACCAGAACTGTACACAGTATTCCAAATGCGGCCGCACCATAGATTTATACAACGGCATTATGATATCGGCTGTTTTATTTTCAATACCTTTCCTAATTATCGCTAGCATGGAATTTGCCTTTTTCACAGCTGCCGCACACTGGGTCGACATTTTCATCGTGCTGTCCACTACAACCCCGAGGTCTCTCTCCTGGTCGGTCACCGCCAGTTCAGACCCCATGAGCGTATATGTGAAATGAAGATTTTTTGCTCCAATATGCATAATTTTACACTTGTTTATATTGAATTGCATTTGCCATTTTTCTGCCCATTCACTCAGTTTGGAGAGGTCTTTTTGGAGCTCTTCGCAATCCCTTTTTGTTTTAACAACCCTGAACAATTTAGTGTCATCAGCAAACTTGGCCACTTCACTGCTCACTCCTAATTCTAGGTCATTAATGAACAAGTTGAAAAGTACAGGTCCCAATACCGATCCTTGAGGGACTCCACTTTCTACAGCCCTCCATTGGGAGAACTGTCCGTTTATTCCTACTCTCTGCTTTCTGCTTCTTAACCAATTCCTTATCCACAAGAGGACCTCTCCTCTTATTCCATGACTGCTAAGCTTCCTCAGAAGCCTTTGGTGAGGTACCTTGTCAAACGCTTTTTGAAAGTCTAAGTACACTATGTCCACTGGATCACCTCTATCTATATGCTTGTTGACACTCTCAAAGAATTCTAATAGGTTACTGAGACAGGACTTTCCCTTGCAGAAGCCATGCTGGCTCTGGTTCAGCAAGGCTTGTTCTTCTATGTGCTTAGTTAATCTAGCTTTAATAATACTTTCTACCAGTTTTCCAGGGACAGAAGTTAAGCTAACTGGCCTGTAATTTCTGGGATCCCCTCTGGATCCCTTTTTGAAGATTGGCGTTACATTTGCCACTTTCCAGTCCTCAGGCACGGAGGAGGACCCAAGGGACAAGTTACATATTTTAGTTAGCAGATCAGCAATTTCACATTTGAGTTCTTTGAGAACTCTTGGGTGGATGCCATCTGGGCCCGGTGATTTGTCAGTTTTTATATTGTCCATTAAGCTTAGAACTTCCTCTCTCGTTACCACTATTTGTCTCAGTTCCTCAGCATCCCTTCCTGCAAATGTTAGTTCAGGTTCAGGGATGTGCCCTATATCTTCCACTGTGAAGACAGATGCAAAGAATTCATTTAGCTTCTCTGCAATCTCCTTATCGTTCTTTAGTACACCTTTGACTCCCTTATCATCCAAGGGTCCAATTGTCTCCCTAGATGGTCTCCTGCTTTGAATGTATTTATAAATTTTTTTGTTGTTGGTTTTTATGTTCTTAGCAATGTGCTCCTCAAAATCTTTTTTAGCATCCCTTATTGTCTTCTTGCATTTCTTTTGCCAGAGTTTATGTTCTTTTTTATTTTCTTCATTCGGACAAGACTTCCATTTTTTGAAGGAAGACTTTTTGCCTCTAAGAGCTTCCTTGACTTTGCTCGTTAACCATGCTGGCATCTTCTTGGCCCTGGCGGTACCTTTTCTGATCTGCGGTAAGCACTCCAGTTGAGCTTCTAATATAGTGTTTTTAAACAACTTCCAAGCATTTTCGAGTGATGCGACCCTCTGGACTTTGTTTTTCAGCTTTCTTTTTACCAATCCCCTCATTTTTGTGAAGTTTCCTCTTTTGAAGTCAAATGTGACCGTGTTGGATTTTCTTGGCAATTGGCCAGTTACATGTATGTTTAATTTAATAGCACTGTGGTCACTGCTCCCAATCGGTTCAACAACACTTACATCTCGCACCAGGTCCCGGTCCCCACTGAGGATTAAGTCCAGGGTTGCCGTCCCTCTGGTCGGTTCCATGACCAACTGATCTAGGGAATAGTCATTTAGAATATCTGGAAACTTTGCTTCTTTGTCATGACTGGAACACATATACAGCCAGTCTATGTCCGGGTAGTTGAAGTCACCCATTACTACCACATTTCCTAGTTTGGATGCTTCCTCAATTTCATATCTCATCTCAAGGTCTCCCTGAGCATTTTGATCAGGGGGACGATAGATCGTTCCCAGTATTAAGTCCCTCCTGGGTATTGATAATCCTTGACTAGTTCAATGTCCTCATTGTCAACTTTAAATTTACATAAATCTTCTGTTGTCATTACTTTAGACTTTTTGACGTTCAGCTGCAGTCCTGCTTTTGTGCTTTCCTCTTTAACTTTCATCAGCATTCATTTCAAATTGTTACTGGTTTCTGCTAGTAGTATGGTATCGTCTGCATATCTTAAATTATTGATATTTCTCCCTCCAATTTTCACACCTCCTTCATCTTGGTCCAATCCCACTTTCGTATGATATGTTCTTTGTGTAGGTTAAACAAATAGGGTGATAAAATACATCCCTGTCTCACACCCTTTCCCAATCGGTTTCTCCATATTCTGTCCTTACAGTAGCCTCTTGTCCAGTGTATAGGCTGCGCATCAGGACAATCAGATGCTGTGGCACCCCATTTCTTTTAAAGCATTCCATAGTTTTTCATGATCTGAGTACATCTTAAGCTGCACATCTAAGTAGCCTAAAACAACATTAAAAATAAACACATACATACAGAGGTAGTAGAATAATTCTTTTTATCCATAAGATACCAATGGTGGTCTCTCCGCTGGTAAGGGAGGTGGGGAGGGAGGCAGAGGCCACTACTCAGATCTTTGCTCATCAAACCAAGTGCAACCCCCCCAAGTGCAAGCATAATCTCTCTCACTTAACCACCTGCCGGACCCTGCCCTGCCACCAACTAAGGGACAGTCACTCAAGCAAACATTTTCCCCTGAGATGTTAAAATGCAGCACAGTAGCCAGAGAGGGTGGTGGAGGCCACTTTGGGTGTCAAATGCAAACACATTACTCTCTCTCACAATCTCTCTCTCTCTCTCTCTCTCTCTCTCTCTCTCTCTCTCTCTCTCTCTCACACACACACACACACACACACACACAGTCATCTTTCACCTCCACAGTTCTTTATCTCTATTCTGCTGCTGTCTCCTTTATTCATGTTCTTGTCCTCCAGCTCCTTTTCCCCTCCACTCCATTCTTCACCACCACCATCCATTTTTTAAACAATTGTTTTCTCCACTCCACCCTGTCTCACTCTCCACCTCCTCCCTCATCGCCTCCTACCCACACAGCATGAGGGAAGAGTGTCGCTGCACAGAAGCCCAGTTTGAGGCACATGATTTTCATCCACAAATCAGAGGAGCAGAAGACTTCCCCTGCTTTTTTTCCAAGTAATGCCCAAAAGTAATGCTGGAAACATTACAATTACTCCACAAAAGTAATAAAATTACTCCTAGTTCTATTACAATCAATATGTAAAGGAATTACCCACTCGTTCCTCAAAAAAGTAATGTATTACAAGTAATATGTTACTTGTAACGAATTACTTCCAAGCTCTGATGTCTGTGTAAAAAGCAATGAGTGACGATGATGTGAGGAGCTTCCTTTTTCACTAAAGTAGCAAAACCAGATGTATTGCCAAGCATCGCAGGAGCTCCATCTGTGCAAAGTGTATGAAGCTTTTCTTTCCAGTCAAAGTTTTGTTTGGCAAAAAAACTTTCTACCATTTCCAAAATGTTGACGGCCTTTGTAGCTTCCAAAAGAGACTCACAAAATAAGAATTCTTCTTTGATGGCGTCAGCATGCACATAGCGAACAAAAACAAGGAGCTGCTATATTGAGAGATGTTTGTAGTTTCATCCAGTTGCATACTGAAGGGGAATGGCGAGGCTGCCAATTCCTCGATGACCTTCAAAACATTAAAAGAAATATTTGGTTTGGTAGCTGAATGACTACTAGGCGCAGAGTTGCCCGATAGTTGGCCAGCTACGTCACACAAGTGTCTGTAGACAGGAAGACTGTGATTACATGCGATCCAGCGGAGGGTCTAATAACTACTGTAATTTTGAAGTATTGATGAGCAAAAACAATATTTTGAGATATCTGCAACAACTGTAATGTGATATGAAAATATCTGTGATTTCTATTGGTGACAAAGTCACACGTACTACTGTGGTTTGTTGCCTACATTCATAGTTGAAGGAAATGCTAAATTTCAGTTAGACTCTCTTAGAGGTTAGTGAAAATAAAGACGTAATTTTTTCCCCATCCAAGTTCACGGACCCCCTGAAATATATCCACAGACCTCTTGGGGGTCCTTGGACCCCAGGTTAAGAAACCCTGCATTAGGGCAAGTGGGGCACTGCCTCACAACCTCAGTCTTCTTTCAGCCAACCCACATCTGCCTGCCCTGTTCCTTGCAATCAATCCATCGGGTGGCACTGCTTGTGAACCTACTCCCTCTCAATCTCAATATTGCTCTTACAGAAGTCAGCAGGAAGGAGTTTGGGGACAAAACTAGGATTAGTAGGCTCTGCCTGTGATTGGCTGTGGCTCCACCAGTCATGGACTCTGACCCCAGCTACTGTTGACTTCCTTCCGCCCTACCTGTTCCAGGGGGCACCAGCCGCCACTGAGTGCACCCACTCCACAGATGTTTCAACATACGCAGCTCTCAATCCAGGCAAGCGAGAGGCCTTATTACATTACTAGCCGGGCAAAAGAACCTAGAGGAGGGTTTGGAGAAATGACTACTGAGGGCTATGTCCTGAGGAGAGTTCTGAGGGCCAGATTGAGTTGCCTGGAAGGGCCGCATTTGGCCCCTGGGCCACGGGTTCCCCATCCCTTCTGTGTTGGTTGCTCTCTTGTTGCTGGTGAGTCCCTGTTCCAGAATAGGGGGCTGATGTAACCAAGGAAAGGCCTTCCATGAGAGGCCTGTGAAAGGCACATGGAACAATACCCTACTTCAGAATGCATGTTCAGACCTTTAAAAAAATGAATCCTGTGAGATACAGACAAGGGTAGGTTTTATTCACGTGAGAGTTTGAGTTTTATGAAATGGGCTTGTTTTAAGTGAACTTTCTTCGGGTATCTCTGATGTTTGATGAGAACCATTAACCCCTTATTTAAAAGGATTCAGCCTTTCAAGTTTTGGAACATGATGTAGGACCTGAGGGATCCAGACACAAGCGCGGATAACTCCTATCAAAGAGAGTCCTTTTCTTTCTCATTTTTTCATGATCTAAAACCTGTAGTCACCTAGCAGAGGATGGCTTTGATCCACCGACTTCTGGGTTATGGGCCCAGGACACTCCCATTCTGCCACTCTACTGGATGGGGAAAAGTGGCCTGGTGTGGCTCATCAGCCTGTTATGTAGCCAGGTCAGGCTTTGAAACCTCAAGTCAAAGGAAGCTGGGGAGGGGGGTGGCATTGCCCAGGTCTTTATAGTTGAATGGGTCAGTGTATTTGGCTTTTAGCCAGAAGGATGGTGGTTCAGTCCCATCCAGTGATGGCTGTGAATGCCCTCCCTTGATGAGGTGGCCAAGTGGTGAAGGCAATGGATTGCTAATTCATTGCACTCTGTGCGCGTGGGTTCAAATCCCACCTTCATCAACTGTTTGCAAGCTTTTGACTATGCTTGTCTTTGGTAGACAAAAGGCAGAGAAAGACATGGGCCAGGCAGAACTTGCACCCAAATCACCCACAACCAGTATAATAAAAGAGGTCTACTCTGGTACAACCTTGAGTGGTGGCAAAACCACCAGGTCTCTGGTCTTGTGTTCCAGGTGTAGATTGTTTCTCAAGGGGTAAATTAGTTGTCCATCTACAGGAAGACCTGGCATCAGACAACATTTTTTCCATTTGCCATTGAAACCCTCAGTTGTTTTTCCCTGGCTCCTTTCACCCCCTCCAACCCTTAATTCATTGAACTGTTTCAGGGACCATCACAGCCTCCCCACTGCATTTGTCCCCCCCAAAAGCCAATGCCCCTTGATAACACTAGACTACACCACAGCAAGGGTTCCCAAATTGGTCTGTGGACCAACAGTGGTCCATGAGCTTCATCAGGTGGCCTACAGCGAGTCCAGAATAAATATTCATATTCATTTTTATTATTTCTTTTATTATATTGTATTTTATTGAATTCCATAGAATTCAAATTGTAATACTATAAACTGCAACATAGTAAATAAAAGAAGCAATAAAAATACAATTAAATATACGGCATCTCGCTCAGCACATCACAATTGCTACAACAGGTACAAAAATCAGTAAGTGGTCTGCCAAGACCCTCGGTAATTTTCAGGTGGTCTGTGGGGGGAAATAAAGTTGGGGAGCCACTGTGCTAGTGTATTCCAAAGAGGAAGAAAAAAGCCAGGAACAAACAAAACTATTCTGGAGTGTCAATGAATGCTGTTGAAAGGCTGACGGGCAGGGAAAGAGAGTCTGCTTCTTCCACGTTTTCCTCCAAGGGTTAAAATGAACAGAAGTTTTTAAGTGGGGGGGGTGAGACCATCGTGAATGGAGGCTTTTGAGAGTTGACGAGTTGAGTGTGTGTGAGTGTTGTGTGAGGAGGTCTTTCGGGTGAAGCAGAGTCCAGTTTTTTCTTTTCTAGGAGCACCTGGCTCCAATTGTCGTTGGGAAAGTTGTGGTGCTAGGGAGGGTTAGAGTAGGGAGGAACTGGAGCTGTTCTTAGGGTGAGTGGTGTGTGTGTGGTGTGAGTTTGTATGAAGGAGGATAGCAGAAATGCTGTCCTCTAAAGGAAGGAAGAGAAGAGAGGGTCATGTGGAAGAGGGGCTCGAGGAGAAAGTGCAGGAAGGGATTCAGGCTAAGAAGAAGAAATTGGGGGCAGCTGGTGGAGGAGGTGGTGTTGCTGACTTTACTCAAGGAAGGAAGGAATCGGTATTTTGTTGTGATTAAATCAGTGGCACAAGCGATAAAAGTAGGAGATGTGGATCTGGTAAAGTTGGCAGAGTGGTTAAAGAAAGCTGTTGGGGATATACTCCAGGTGCGACGCATGCAAGGAGGTGATTTATTAGACGACGCTGATGTTGGTTCCTAGTTCCCAGTTCCTTATTTGCGTGAAAGTTCAATCACTAACAAAGAAGAAAAGTTGACAGCTACAGCAACGTCAAGCCAAATTTAACATGCCCCTGAACCCCAAAATATATAATGGGGTACCCTGTATGATATATCACTGTAATCATGAGACTCTCCCCGTCAAGACTGACAATAAATTTATACAATCAAAATCATCAGGATTCTGATATTATCATAAATACATAATGATGTCATAAAATCATAAAAAATAAGTAACTGGGGGTACACACCCCAAAATCTGCTCTGGGCCAGGACAAATCATATACCCCAGGAAAGGGGTGTCCCCTATGAGATGCCACTGCATCCCGCCTGGCCCAGAGCTTCTGCTGGGCGCAGGGCACATGCAAGGGCATCTATCCAAAACCAAACTGTACAAAAACACGCAGGAAAAAATAAGTAACTGGTGGTACATGCCCCAAAATCTGCTCTAGGCCAGGACAAATCACATACCCCAGGAAAGGAGAGGGTATCCTCTTTGGGATGCCTGTGCGTCCCATCCGGCACAGAGCTTCGGGTGGGCACCGGGCAGTCACGAGGGCATCTATGCAAAATCAAACTGGGCAAAAACACGCAGAAAAAAATAAGTAACTGGGGGTACACACCCCAAAATCTGCTCTGGACCAGGACAAATCATATACTCCAGGAAAGGGTAGGGTGTCTCCTACGAGATGCCACTGCGTCCTGCCTGACCCAGAGCTTCTGCTGGACTCAGGTCACGTGAGAGGGCATCTATCCAAAACCAAAGCAGAAAAAAACATACAGGAAAAAATAAACGATGCTGAAGTTGGTTCCCAGTTCCTTATTACTTGAAAGTTCAAAACATTAAAAAAGAAGAAAAGTTGACAGCTACAGCAACTTCAAGCCAAATTAACATGTCCCTGAACCCCAAAATATATGTTGGGGTACCCTGTATGATATATCACTGTGATCGGGGGACTCTCCCCGTCAAGACTAACAATACATTTATGCAATCAAAATCATCAGGCTTCTGATGCTATCATAAATACATAATGATGTCATAAAATGATAAAGAATAAATAACTGGGGGTGCCCACCCCAAAATCTGCTCTGGGCCAGGACAAATCATATACCCCAGGAAAGGGGAGGGTGTCCTCTATGAGATGCCAGTGCGTCCCGCCTGGCCCAGAGCTTCTGCTGGGCGCAGGGAACGGATGAGAGCATCTTTGCAAAACCAAAGCAGGGAAAAACACACAGGAAAAAATAAGTAACTGGGGGTGCCCATCCCAAAATCTGCTCTGGTCCAGGACAAATCATATACCCCAGGAAAGGGGAGGGTGTCCTCTACGAGATGCCAGTGCATCCCGTCCGGCCCAGGTACAAAGTTGTAGGGCTAACTTTCAACACTGGAAATCACTTTGTTTCTTTCCACAATCTGGGAAATGCAAGTGATTGGAATGTCTATGATGGAGTTAGGGAGTTTCAAAACACAGGATGTGGTGATGTTTGTGCAACAGATGAGTTGTTCCAAGGCTTCACAAAGAAAAATAGTACTCCAAGTCATATTGTAGCAATGAGGCTATAAAGGACCAAATAATAACGATGATGTGCAATGTGCAATTTAGAAGGTGCTCTTCTAAATCTCCTACTATTTCAGAGATGATTGAAAACCAGGAGATTATTTCGAATAGGTGAATTATTATTATTATTATTTATTAAATTTTTATACCGCCCCATAGCCAAAGCTCTCTGGGCGGTTCACAACATCAAAATATCAACATACAATTTAAAACCACACATTAATCAATTTAAAACATAACTCATTAAATTTCCAAATAAACCTATACTAAACTGAAATACTAAAAATACTAAAATGCTAAATGCTACAATACTGAAATGCTAAAATGCTAGAATGCCTGGGAGAAGAGGTAGGTCTTAACCTGGCGCCGAAAAGACAACAATGAAATTGTTTAATTCCAGCCCATGTGAAATGGTGTTGATTTTGTAAACTGCAAAAATGTTCTGATATATTTCTAAGAAAAAAGTTTTTTTACTGTTTTACCAGTTCTGATAATGACTTCCTGATTTTTTTTTTTAATTAGATCTGTTCATTTGTATACTTGGTTGTTACCTGTTGGAGAACTATAATATATATATGTAGTAAGTTATTCAAAGATATAATAAATCAAATGCACAACAGTTCTTCTCAAAGTATGACTGTATGTTATCTGGTGCCATGACAGAAGGAAACTTGGCCGGATCACCAGACAATGATTCACTCGAGAAGCATAAAGATGTAATTTCATAGATGAGACTCTAAACTATGCATGGATGGCATCTAATAGAAGACAGTATCCCTGATGTGTGGAACTATGATTTGTGGTGCCCCAAATCATATTTTGGGATGGGCATCCAAGTTCCTTATAATCTTTCCTATATATTTTGGCTATTCTTCTGATACATAGATTAATGTTGTTGGTGTTGTTTAGATTTATTCCCTGCCGTTAACTAAAACGTTCCAGGATGGATCACAAAAGTTTAAAAATGCATAATTAAATACAGCTAAAAACACTCTAAAATAAGAAATGATAAATGACCTTGTCGTGCTATGACTGAACAAAAAGCTCTGACCTGGGTTGGAACCAATGCCATCTTGCAGAGGATCCTGTCCTGTATGAATATGTGTATGATTTATGGTACTTCGAAGAAAGTTTTGGGGTGGGCAACACCAGATCCTTTCCCCCCCTACCTTATATATTTTGATGTGTATAGCTGCTCAGATCCACTCCTTCTGCCCACAAGAAACTCTGGGCCAGTCAGGAAGTCATGGATTCTCATAGAGGATGTTTTTGTCCATTTTGGTTGTGCGTAGATGCTCTCATCTGCGCCCTGCAAAACCTCTGGGTCAGGCAGGACGCAGTAGCATGTCATAGAGGACACCCTCTCCTTTCCTGGGGTGTATGATTTGTCCTGGCCCAGAGCAGATTTTGGGATGGGCACCCCCAGTTACTTATTTTTCCTGTATGTTTTTGTTTCCTTTGGTTTTCCGGTATGTTTTTGTCCGCTTTGATTTTGCATAGATGCGCTCATCCGTGCCCGGCACCCAGCAGAAGCTCTGGGACAGGCGGGATGCACTGGCATCTCGTACAGGACACCCTCCCTTTCCTGGGGTATATCATTTGTCCTGCCCAGAGCAGATTTTGGGGTAGGTACCCCCAGTTACTTATTTTTTTCTGTATGTTTTTGTCTATTTTGATGTTGCATAAATGCCCTCATCCGTGCCCTGCGCCCAGCAGACGCTCTGGGCCAGGCGGGACGCACTGGCATCTCATAGAGGACACCCTCCCCTTTCCTGTGGTATATGATTTGTCCTGGCCCAGAGCACATTTTGGGGTGGGTACCCCCAGTTACTTATTTTTTCCAGTATGTTTTTCTCTAGTTTGGTTTTGCAAAGATGCCCTTATCCGTGCCCTGTGCCCAGCAGAAGCTCTGGGGCAGGCAAGACAAGTGGCATCTTGTAGAGGACACCCTCACCTTTCCTGGGGTATACAATTTGTCCTGGCCCAGAGCAGATTTTGGGGTGAGCACCCCCAGTTACTTATTTTGTATCATTTTATGACATCATTATGTATTTATGATAGCATCAGAAGCCTGATGATTTTGATTGCATAAATGTATTGTTAGTCTTGACAGGGAGAGTCCCCCGATCACAGTGATATATCATACAGGGTACCTCAACATATATTTTGGGGTTCAGAGACATGTTAATTTGGCTTGAAGTTGCTGTAGCTGTCAACTTTTCTTTTTTACTGTTTTGAACTTTCAAGCAAATAAGGAGCTGGGAACTAGGAACCAATTTCATTGGCATCTGTTTTGAGTGGATTTTCAAATGTTTGGTCGACCTGGTCGAATGCGACCAGTTTGATTATTCCGTGTTTTATCAGGACACTGTGCAGTTCATCCTAATTTTTTAGTAAAGGGCGAGTAAGTTTGGATATTTGAGATTTTTGTGGGGTGTGTAAAACGGCAGACCTTATTTTATGGGATTGTTTACGATATAGAGATGACAGTTTGTGTGTGTGTGTGTGTGTGTGTGTGTGCGGCGCGCGCGCGTTTTGTTTCTTATTCTGCCAGTAGGCGGCGGTAAACGGGCCTTTTAGGCCTTGCTTCTTCATAAAACCTCATAGGAAGAAGAACCATTCTGAACGCGCTTCTTTTTCCTGGATGAGAAATCAGCTTTGCGAGGTTCCTGCGGCCGGAGATTCGGCGTGGAGGGGAGGAGGAAACGCTAAAGGTGCTACTTTGGGAGCCATTGGGGGGAAGAGACGGGTCGAGGATTCGTTTTTCTTTGTTTAGGCTGGGAAAGAGGGAAGGCCCGCCCGGCATCTTAGGGAGGAGCTGGATCTGTCCAAAGTAAGCCAGCTGCAAAGAGAGGCCCAAAAGACCGCGTGGCTCCTGGGGAAGCTGCCCCGGAATTAAACTCGCCCCCCTTTGGAGCCACATTCACACCAGACATTTATTCCACTTTAAATAGTCAAGGATTCCCCCGAAAAATCCTGCAAGTGTAGTTTGTGAAGGGGGCTGAAAGCTGTTAGAAGATTCCTGTTCCCCTCACAGAGCTACAATTCTCAGCGTTTTCTGGGAAGAGGAAATGGCTGTTAAACTACTCTGACAAACTTTAACTCTACGAGGGGAATAAGGCTCCCCTAACAGCTATCAGCACCCTTCACAAACTAGACTTCCCATGATTCTTTGGGGAAAGTGATGACTGTGGAATGAATGTGGTCTGGGAGATGGGGATGGGTTAGAGGGTGTCTTTCTGGAAAGGAAAAGGCTTTGCTGGGTTGGTTGAAGGGGGGAGGAGGGAAGAGGAGAAAGAGGTCTCCCAAAAATGAGGGAAGGTCCCCCCACAAAGAATCCAGACTTACCCACCTGGGTCTGGTTTGCCACTGTGAGAACAGGATAAAACATAGGAAGCAGCCTCCTATTTGCCTTCATGGCTCATGCTGTTGGCTGCTTTGAGCTCTCCAGAAAGAAACTTGTTGCCTTTTCCCAGTCAGCCCCAAACCTCCCTCATTTATTAAAATCACCAACTTGTGTCCATCTTCTCTTCTTTCCCCATCTTTTTTCCAAAGTCTGTGCCACTCACACACTCATACACACTCCCTCTTGCACGTATACACACTCATGTGTATCTGGAGTCTTTGTGGTATTCTGGGCCCTTAAGGCTGACGTTTTAGAACCAATTCTCTCTCTTACTTTGGGCAGACAATGCTCTTGATAAGTCTATCCTACTTTTCACATATTTTTAAAATTATGCTAATTCCCTTTTGATGCAATAAAATTACTTTGAATTTGTCGTTGTCCTTGGTGTAGCAAATTCTGGAGAGTGTGCATGTCTCAGCGTCAAAAGATCCTGAGACTTGCACATCTCTTACCGTTGTTATAAAAAAAATTAAAAGATCAGAAAACGCTTTGATTGCTTTTTGGAGAAATTAGAGTATGGTCAGGAGTGATATTAAATATGGCTGGGAGTGTTTTTGTGGAACCTTGTTAAGATTTTTGGATTTAATTCTAAAAGTTCACTCCTTTGGGGAACAGATCAAGCTCTAAAATGAAAAGTCCAGAGTGGGTGCTGTGAGCTCAGATCAGGTAAGGACAGAGGTGTAGTTGTCCAAGGTCTTGGAGGGTCTTAGACCCCTTGCTTTTTTGGGAACAGGATCCCTGTGTCTTTAGATTCCTGCTGGCCAATCATGAAAGGGAAGTGTGTTAGCCACTGAGAAGAGCCTTCTAACATGCTTCCTTGTCGTTTCCTTCTGATTGGAGCCAATCAGAGTGAAAGGTGGCTAGTCAGCCACTGAGAAGACTCTTTTCAGTAGCTAACACTTTCCCTTTTCATGCTTATTGAGATGTCTGTTGTTGTGCAAGAAGTCATTTATCTCATTCTCAACCCCGCAGCAAAAAAGTGGGGGGCATGGCTATGACTATCAAGAAGGGACCCTGCACTTCTGAATTTGTCACTACGCTATGAGATGAGGGAGGGATGATCAGAGAGCAATGCAAAGGACTTTCTGGGTGCCTTCCTTTGTGTCGTCGGTTGTTTAAAATAAAATGCCTCTTTCCTTTTATGTTTGTACTCCGAGATGTCAAGTTGGCCAAATTGAGAAGACGGTAAATGCCAGTGTGGTGTAGTGGTTAAGGTGTTGGACTACGATCTGGGAGAACAGGGTTCAAATCCCCACATAGCCATGAAGCTCACAGAGTGGCTTGGGCCAGTCGCTGCCTCTCAGCCTCATGAAAACCTATTCATAGGGTCGCCATAAGTCGGAATCGACTTGAGGGCAGTACATTACTCCGAGATGTCAAGTTGGCCAATTGAGAAGACGGTAAATGCTCCTAAAACTCTCACCTGCAGTCTTAAATCCTGCCGGTGAGGAGTACCAGGGATTCCCACAGGATTTTCTGGGCTCCGTAGACTGTATGTGAATAGGGCTCCGTGCTGCACTCACAAAAGAAGCCACAAATGTAATAATTAGAGCAAGGTTTTCTTTTTCAATATTGAATTAAAAGGATTTGAAATCTCCACGCAGCCATGAAGCTCACTTGGTGCCCTTGGGCCACCCACTGTCGCTTAGCCTAACCTACCTCACCTACCTCAGGCTTGTTGTGAGGATAAGCCAGAAAGGGAGAGGACCGTGTGCCTGACCTTGATCTCTAACAACACCAGAAGAGCCCTAAAGCTGGATGAGGCCAGTGGCCCATCTAGTCCAGCATCCTGTTCTCACAGTGGCCAACCAGGTGCCCCAATGGGAAGCCCCCAAGCAGGACGTGAGCACAACAGCACTCTCCCCTCCTGCAGTCTCTAGCAACTGGCATTCAAAGGCATGCTGCCAGCATCCATGGAGGCAGAGCATAGCCATTGTGGCTAGTAGCCATTGCTGGCCTTATCCTCCATGAGTAATCCTCTTTTGTTGTTATGTGCCTTCCAGTTGATTTCGACTTATGGCGACCCTGTGAATCAGCGGCCTCCAATAGCAAAAACTCTTTTAAAACTGTCTAAATTAGTGGCCATCACTGCCTCCTATGGGAGCAAATTCCATAGTTTAAGTATGTCCTGCATGAAGTCCTTTCTTCTGTCTCTCCTGAATCTTTCACTGTTTGTTGTTGTTATGTGCCTTCAAGTCGATTACGACTTATGGCGACCCTATGATTCAGTGACCTCCAAGAGCATCTGTCGTGAACCACCCTGTTCAGATCTTGTAAGTTCAGGTCTATGGTTTCCTTTATGGAATCAATCCATCTCTTGTTTGGCGTTCCTCTTTTTCTACTCCCTTCTGTTTTTCCCAGCATTATTGTCTTTTCTAGTGAATCAGGTCTTCTCATGATGTGCCCATAGTAGGATAACCTCAGTTTCATCATTTTAGCTTCTAGTGATAGTTCTGGTTTGATTTGTTCTAACACCCAATTATTGGTCTTTTTCGCAGTCCATGGTATGCACAAAGCTCTCCTCCAACACCACATTTCAAACGAGTTGATCTTTCTCTGATCCGCTTTTTTCACTGTCCAACTTTCACATCCATACATAGAGATCGGGAATACCATGGTCTGCATGATCCTGACTTTGGTGTTCAGTGATACACCTTTGCATTTGAGGACCTTTTCTAGTTCATCCACATGCTCTAGTGTTCTGAGGGAGAAAAGCCTTTCTCTATCCACTTTCTTCATGCCATGCATCATTTATGACACTTCTCTCATGTCACCTCTTGCTCATCTTTTCTCTAACCCCCAAACTTCATGCTTTGATTGCTTACTACATTCCTGATTTTTTTTTTGCAGCAAATAAAAGCCAGTTTGCCACCATTGAAAAAAGTACTGTGAGCATGTACAGTGTTGCCTTTTAAACTCATTCAACTCATCATTGTTTTGCTCACTTCCCACCTTGGGCCAGTCTTCTCAACCAAACCTACCCCACATAGCTGTTGTGAAGATATAGAAGATATATACATTGGCTGCAAAAGAGGATGTCATGCTTGTGTTATAGGCATCACATTTTGCTTCTTTTAACCAAAGCGATACATCTTTGTAAAGGGACATGTTTTGTTCCCCACCCCAATTACTACATCTCCAAGCTTCAATCCACGTGGCATGATTATTGTGTGTTTAGATGCATAGGTTCAAGTTAACTTCGGGGTTGATGTGCACAAGGGGTCGTCTCACCATGAACCCTTTTCTGCCTCTTTCTCACAAGGCAAACTAGGCTGCAATCCTCTACTCGCTCACCTCAGAGTACACCCCGTTAGGCACACAGACATACCTCTGAATAGACATGTATACCTTTGTACTTAATTATACAGTAAATTCTTAATTCCTGGAACTTAAGTTCCAAGCCTCTTTGCAAAGTGTTCAGTATTGCATCTGCCCGTTTTGGTTGTGTGTGTGTGCGTGTGAGGGATTCTTTAAACCCATTGGCATTTACTTTGTAGTAGAATCTTCAGAAAGTAACTCATAAGGAGTACCTGATCTCAAACCGAGATTGCAAGGAGATAGACGCTAGCCAGAAAGAAGACAACAGCAGCAGCTTTTCATTCCTGGTTGACTCAGTCACAGTTCTGACTTCACTCATTGGCTAAAAACCTGAAGGGGTGAGACCTTGAGCAGGCGAGCTCATTTCACAGAAAGTGTGCATTGGGGTGGGGCAGCTCACATTTTGATGTCTATGTTTTGTTCCACATTACTTACAAATTTTGTTGTTGTTGTTATGTGCCTCCAAGTCGACTACGACTTATGGTCACCCTATGAATCAGTAACCTCCAAGAGCATCTGTCATGAACCACCCTGTTCAGATCTTGTAAGTTCAGGTCTGTGGCTCTCTTTGTGGAATCAATCCATCTCTTGTTTGGCCTTCCTCTTTTTCTACTCCTTCTGTTTTCCCCAGCATTATTGTCTTTTCTAGTGAATCCTGTCTTCTCATTATGTGTCCAAAGTATGATAACCTCAGTTTCATCATTTTAGCTTCTAGTGACAGTTCTGGTTTAATTTGTTCTCACACCCAATTATTAGTACTTTTCACGGTCCATGGTATGCGCAAAGCTCTCTTCCAACACCACATTTCAAATGAGTTTATTTTTCTCTTATCTGCTTTTTTCACTGCCCACCTTTCACATCCATACATAGAGATTGGGAATACCATGGTCTGAATGATCCTGACTTTAGTGTTCAGTGATACATCTTTGCATTTGAGGATCTTTTCTAGTTCTCTCACAGCTGCCCTACCCAGTCCTAGCCTTCTTCTGATTTCTTGACTATTGTCTCCATTTTGGTTAATGACTGTGCCAAGGTATTGATAATCCTTGACAAGTTCAATGTCCTCATTGTCAACTTTAAATTTACATAAATCTTCTGTTATCATTACTGTAGTCTTCTTGACGTTCAGCTGTAGTCCTGGTTTTGTGCTTTCCTCTTTAACTTTCATCAGCATTCGTTTCAAATAATTACTTGCTTCTGCTAGTAGTATGGTATCATCTGCATATCTTAAATTACTGATATTTCTCCCAACAATATTCACCCCTCCTTCATCTTGGTCCAATCCTGCTTTGATACGTTCTGTCTCACACCCTTTCCGATGGGGAAACAATCGGTTTCTCCATATTCTGTCTTTACATTAGCCTCTTGTCCAGAGTATAGGGTGTGCATCAGAACAGTCAGATGCTGTGGCACCCGCATTTCTTTTAAAGCATTCCATAGTTTTTCATGATCTACACAATGAAAGGTTTTGGTACAATCTATAAAGCACAGGGTGATTTTATTCTTTAATTCCTTAGTTCATTTTATTATCCAACGTATGTTTGCGATATGATCTCTGGTACCTGTTCCCTTTCTAAATCCAACTTGGACATCTGCCATTTCTTGCTCCATATATGGTAAGAGCCTTTGTTGTAGAATCTTGAGCATTACTTTACTTGCATGGGATATTAAGGCAATAGTTTGATAATTACTGCATTCCCTGGGATCCCCTTTCTTTGGAGTTGGGATGTATATTGAGCGCTTCCAGTCTGTGGCCCATTGTTTTCCGTATTTATTGACATTTTTTTGTCAAAATTTGGACAGATTCAGTTTCAGTAACCTGTAGCAACTCTATTGGTATGCCATCTGTTCCTGGTGATTTGTTTCTTCCAAGTATTTTAAGAGCAGCTTTCACCTCGTATCCTAAGATTTCTGGTTCATCATCATATCATTCCTCTGTGAATGAATCTGTCATCTCTTTTATAGAGTTCTTCAGTATATTACTTTTATCTACCTTTTATTTTATCTCGGTCAGTCACTATATTCCCCTGTTGATTATTCAGCATCCCTACTCTTAAATTTTCCTTTAATTTCTCTAATCTTTTGGAATAAGGCTCTTGTTCTATCATTTTTATTTTACTGTTCTGTTTCTATACAATTATTATTGTAATAATTGTATTTGTCCCTAAGGACTAGTCACTATATTATGGCATTCAGGCTTTTAACCGTATTTCTATCTCCTTTTGCTTTTGCTTTCTCTTTTCCAAGAAATAGATTATTGGCTTCACATAATTCAATAAGTCTTTCTCCCGCTTCATTTCTATCTCCTAAGCCCCATTTCCCCACAATTCCTAGTTCTTTTCTGTTCCCTACTTCTGCATTCCAGTCCCCATGATTATCATCATATCTTGTTTTAGTGTGAGATCAATTTCTTCCTGTACTTCTGCGTAAAATCTCTCCAATTCTTCTTCTTCTGCGTTTGCCGTCGGAGCATAGACTTGGATGATGGTTATGTTGATAGGTTTCCCATTTAATCTCATTGATATCACTCACTCAGACCTTGCGTTGTAGCTCCTAATTGCTTTTGCTACATCACTTCTCACTATTAAAGCAACCCCATTTCTTCTTGATTTCTCATTTCCTGCATAAAATATTTTATAGTTGCCTGAATGAATATGTCCCATTCCTGTCCATTTTAATTCACTCACGCCAAGTATTGTAATGTTGATACGTTCCATTTCTTGTTTGACAATTACTAGCTTTCCCCGGTTCATGCTTCTCACATTCCATGTTCCTATTATGTACGCCACTTCTCTCGGTCCTCCATCCAGACGAGCAAGAGGCATTATCAGGGATGCATTCCAGCCAGACAAAACGACTTTGGGTGCAAAGCCGAAGTGCGGAAGGGCATGGCTTGGGGAGAGTTTTGAGAGCCAGGTAGGAAGGGATATTTGCCCCCCAGATTAAACAGGCAGAGAGAGAGCTGTGAGTGGTATGAAGGCATTTTGGTCTTGCAGGGCTTTTATCTGGGGTTCTGATGTGGTGTAGCAGTTCTGACAAACTGTAGGAGGGCATATTTGCCTCCCCTTACTAACATCCCAAAAGCTTTCCAGAGGAAACCAAACTGAACATAAAAAGGGCCGTGATGGACAGGGCTGTGGAGTCGGTACGTCAAACCTTCCACTCCAACTCCTCTGTTTTTCTACTGTCTGACTCCGACTACTTCATAATGGCAAATGTATATTAATTTATTAATATTAATTTTATTTCGAAGTTGGAGTCTGTACATTTCTTCTGACTCCAACTCCGACTCCACCCAAAATTGCTTCTGACTCCACGACTCCGACTCCACAGCCCTGGGGATGGATCAGACCAAAGGCCCATCTAGTCCAGCTTCCTGTCCTCACTCTGGCCAACTAGATGCCTCTGGGAAGCTCACCAACAGGACCTGAGTGCAAGAGCACTCTCCCCACTTGTGGTTCCCAGCAGCTGATATTTAGAAGTATACTGCCTCTGAAAGCAGAGGCAGAACAGACCCATCGTGGCTACGAGCTGCCTCAGAACTTCTCACTGCTTGAGAAAAGACAGCTATAAAAATGTTTCGAGTACAGGAAAAGCTTCCAACTTCAGCAACATCTTGTCAGTGGAATATTCTGCCCATGGTAAAAGTTTGCAGTGTGCTTCAACAAGAGATCTTTCCCATTATCTGAGTCTCCATGGGAGCAGCGCCAGAGTCTAACTAGATCAGCATTTCTGGACAGAGCTGCTGCTGGAAACCTAACCAAGAGGCCTGAAAGGTTTGCTGGTTTCTCCTGTGTCTGCTGTCTGGTGGTAGACTTCCTCAGTACCTGAGGGTTCCACAGAAGGCACAGACTGTAACACTGAGCTATAACCCTGCTAGCAAGTTGCACCAAAGCAAAAGTAGCAAGAAGCCATCTCCCTCTGCTCTTCAATACAATTTTTTATCCGAGGCTTGTCAGATGAAGGAGGGAGTATTAACCCTAATCAGTAGCAGGAAGGTACCATTCCCCCCCTTTCTTTTGTGACTCATTCAAGGGCAAAAGCAAAGGGCAGCAACCACTTAGCAGAGGACGGTTTCAATCCACTGACCTTTGGGTTATGGGCCCAGTGCGCCCCCCATGCACCGCTCTGTTGGATGCAGGGGTGGGGGTGGTATGACCTGGCCTGGATCATTTCACCGTTTGTTAGCCAGTCATCTCTGTCTGTGCGTGCTCAGAGCAAGAGAGGCTGACAAGCAGCACTGCTTGAGTGCCTGTGGCACAATGGGTTAGTGTGTCTGACTGTTAATTGGAAGGATGATGGTTCCAGCCCACTCAGGGATGGCTGTGAACGCAATGAGCTTGATGAGGTAGCCAAGGGGTGAAGGCCCAGGGTGCGTGCATGCATGTGTGCGTGTGCTGGGGCCCGAGGCAGGCTGACGGTGGCCCTGTTCATAGCCTCCATGATGACCATGGGGCTGTCTCACGGCTGACAGGCAGAGAAGAGTCAGCTTCTGCCCCTCTTTCCTCCAAGGGTTAAATGTACAGAGTTCTCGTTCCTAGAGAGGCAGGAAGTTTTAAAGTCTGGGGGTGAGACCGTCTGAAGCTTCCTTTTCTCTTCCGGAAGGGAAATCGGCTTTGCGAGGTTCCTTCGTCAGGAGCGGCGGGAGGCCGATTCGGGCGTGGACGGGAGGAGGAAACGCTTAAGGTGCAACATTGGGAGCGATTGGGGGGAAGGGGCGGGTTGAGGATTCATTTTTGTTGGTTTAGGTTTAGGGGGGAGAAGCCCCTGCCCAGCATCTTAGGGAGGGGGCGGAATCTGTCCACGCCCAGCTGCCAAGAGAGGCCCAAATGACCGCGTGGCTTCTAGGGCAGGAGCCTTTCTGAAGCCGCCCCCGGAGCTCAACTCGGCCCCCTTTGGGAGATGGGGTGTGTGTAGAGGGCGCCTTTATGCAAAGGGAAAAAAAAAGCTTTGCCAGGTTGCTTGAAGGGGGGGGGGAGCTTTCTCAAAAACGAGGGAAGCCTCTTCCCCCCCCCCCGGAATCGAAATGTACACACCTGGATCCGGTTTGTCACTGTGAGAACACGATTAGACCTTAGAAGCAGCGTTTTATAGAGACAGAACTTTGGGGCATCTTGCTCAGTATCGTCCACACTGACTGGCAGCAGCTCTCTAGGGTTTCAGGCAGGAGTCTCTCCAAGCCTTACCTGGATTTTTTTATTTTTTGGATTGCCTTCAAGTCGATTCTGACTTACGGCGACCCTATGAATAGGGTTTTCATGGTACGCAGTATTCAGAGGGGGTTTACCATTGTCCTTCTCCGAGGCTGAGAGGCAGTGACTGGCCCAAGGCCACCCAGTGAGCTTCATGGCTTTGTGGGGAATTGAACCCTGGTCTCCCAGGTCGTGGTCAGGGACTTTCTATGCACAGGGCATATCCTCTACCATTGAGCTATGGCCCCTGCCAGATTACATGGTCTTTGGCCTGGTCTATCAGGGATCTTCTCATGTTCTTATGCAGAATGGACCAACTGCACCATTTTCCTTCCATTGACTTTTGAAGTTCTTTCCTTAGTCCATCAGAGTTGTCAGGACGTAGAGGAAACCACCTTCCTAGGCAGGAGGAACAGCTTGTGGGTGTGAAGTGAGGAGAGAGCCTCCCTTATAACAACTCAGATAGGGGCAATTTCAAGGAAGCCAAGTTGCAACACCTCCTGTTAAATCCATTGGTTGCTGTCTCCTTTCACTGCAGTTCTTGGCCACCCCCTCTTATTGTGTATATATTTGAAGTAAAACAAAAGTTCATCAGACTTCTTCTGGAAGTTTTAAGGTTAACTATGTTCACCTCGGAAAAACTGCAGTTCTAGAAACCATTTCTCAGAGATTTAGGACAAACTTCCTTGCTGACACCACTTAAAAACATTTTAACACTCAATAACTATCAGGAAGACAAGATTTTTAGTCTTTGCTTTTGTTCTTATTATTAAACTCAAGGGTTGGCCATGAATGTGGCTACTAGCAAGCTCAGAATCAGGGAAGAATCACCTAGTAGCTATAGAAGTGGAGAAATAGAGTCATGTGTCATCAACATACTGCTGACACCTTGCTCCACAGCTCCTAATGACCGCTCCCAACGGCTTGATATAGATGTTAAATAGTACTGGGGAGAGAGCAGTACCCTACAGAACCCCACAGCACAAGTGCCAGGGGACTGAGGATCATTCACTCAGTGTTACTGTCTTGACACAGTCCTGAAGGTAAGAGCAGAACCATTCTAATACAGTGCCTCTGATACCCATCCCACTGAGTCGGTCCAGGAGAACACCATGGTCAATGGTATCAAATGACGCTGAGAGATCAAGCAGAAGTAACAGGACACACTTCCCTATTTCGCTCAGGGTAAAGATCACCTTTAAAGGACAACTGGGGCTGATTCTGTTTCGAAACTGGGTCTGAAACCAGATTGGAATGGATCTAGATAAACAGTCTCATCCAGGAATAGTTGCCGTTACTCTACAACCACCTTCACCCCCACCTTTGCCAAGAATGGGGTGTTGGTGACTGGTCTGTAGTTGTTACACTCCTTCCTTTGTCACTTTTGCTGTGCCAGGATGGCTCCAGGGAGACACGACCAAACTCTCCTTACCAAAATAGTCTGATCCAGTCCATTAAAACTGACAACAGATCTTTTTCCTCCTCTACGCTTCTCATACCTTCTTAAAATGCCTTTTTGTTTCTTCCCTTTTTTCTCTCTTCCCATTTCCTCCCAAAGCTTTGTACAAATCCCTTCAAGCTTCCACTGAATTCTCAGCCTATTTTTCTAGCCTTCTTCCTTTACTTTTCTTAAGAAAGCCAAATGGTTCACAATGATGCCTTCTTTGAGCTCTCCGGAACTGAACTTGATGTCTTTTCCCAGTCACTCCAAAATCTCCTGCATTTATTAAAATTGCTAAATTGGGTCCCTCTTTCCCCATCTTTTTCCAAAGTGTGTTGGTCTGTCTCTCTCTTTTTATCTCATATACAGCTGATGTTTTCAAACCATTTCTCTCTTGCTGTGGGCAGGCAGCCCCCCCAAAGCTCTCCTGGCTAAGCTTGTCTGTGTCAGTTAACATCTGTTCACATATTTTCATAAGTATGATCATCCCCTTTAAATGCAATAAACTTCCTTTGAATCAAGTTGCAGGAAGCCAGATTTCGACTGGACATCAGGAAAAACTTCCTGTTAGAGCCATACGACAATGGAACCAATTCCCTAGAGAGGTAGTGGGCTCTCTGACACTGGAGGCATTCAGGAGGCAGCTGGACAGCCACCTGTCGGGAATGCTTCGATTTCAATTCCTGCATCGAGCAGGGGGTTGGACTGGATGGCCTTGTAGGCCACTTCCAACCCTACTATTCTATGATTCTATGATTCTCTTTTATTAAAATCACTAAATTGTGTTCCTCTTTTCCCAAAGTGTGTCTATCTGTCTCTCTCTTTCTCATATACAGCTGATGTTGTCAAACCATTTCTCTCTTGCTGTGGGCAAGCAGCCCCCCCCTTCTCCTGGCTAGGCTTGCCTATGTAAGTTAACAACTGTTCACATATTTTCATAAGTATGATAATCCTCTTTAGATGCAATAAAATTCCTTTGAATTTATGTTTGCTGTCTTTAGGATGCTGACTTCTGGGGTGCATTCAGGTTTCAGTGTCAAAAAATCCTAAAAGGGATGTGAGGCTTCATAACATTGTTATAAATAAATAGCAATCAGATCAGAGAATGGTTTGCCTGATAGTTATTTGGAGGGGAAAAAGAATATGGTCAGCAATGATAAGAAACACGACTGGCTGTGTTTATATGGAGCTTTGTTAAGAGATTTTGCATTGGATTTGAGAATGTTTGCTCCCTTGGGGGACAGGTCAAGCTAATCCTGCCATTTCTGCCATTTATGGCTGTGCAAAGACAAAACAAGCCCAGGGTGGGTGCTGTGAGCTCAGATGAGGTACGGGAGGGATGATCAGGGAGCAATGCAGGGGAGAGCCTGGGTGCCTCCTTCTGTGTCCTTGGTTGTCTAGAATAAAACATCTCTTTCCTTTTACCTTTGGCACTCCAAGATGTTAAGCTGACCAAGTAAGAAGGTGGTAAATGCTCTTAAGTCTCTTGCCTGAAGTCTTAAATCTTGCAAGAATCCTGAAAAAATAAAATGCACAAAGTTAACCAGTTATCAAATACCGTTTCAAACTGGAGACAATGCTGTCTGCCTGGAGATTATTTCTGTGTTGAGAATCTTTTTCTGTCTTTCAGAGGCTGGTGTCCCTGGCTGTGTATTTCCCCAAGGGGGAGTGAGACCTCCCGGATCCAGGCCAAAGAGCTCTGTCCAAAGAAGTCATGTGGGAGAATTATGAGAATGTGGCCTCTCTGGGTAAGGACAGTTTTTCTTGATTCAGAGATGCTGAAGGGGAAAATTTCTCTTCTTAGGATTCTTTACCGCACTTTAGGGGTGCCAGTGTGGAAAGGGGGAGCTGGGCCAGTTGCTCTGGTGATGCTTCATCATTCTCCTTCTGTGGCCCAGTCTCAAAATCAGATGAGGTGGTAAACCTCAAAGTCTTGGTGCATAGGCTTTAATTCTCTACTCCCCCACCGCTCAATATTAGATCTATATTTTTAGTGTGACAGGATCTAGCCTAGCTGTCTCCCTAACATGTGAGGGCTGGGTATTTGATTTTTTGGGGGAGGGGGGAGTGATGTCAACTGATGAGTCAGGAGACAAGGTTCAATCCTGCTGGGTACTGCTTTGCCAGTGAGTTCCCTGTGGGGAATGTGCTAACAAAGCAGATCCCTGCAGAGAGCAGGATTTAATCCTCCACTTGTCAGACCCCACCCCCACAGGTCAGCTTTGACAAATGGGCAGGACTGCCCACCTGTTTATTTATTTATTAAAATATTTTTATACCTCTATTTTGTTAAAAACATCAAAGTGGTTTACAACACATTAAAAAAACAACCATAGAATAAAAACATTAAAAATACAATAGAGACCAAGGTTAACTGTTGCAAAAAAAGGCATCTTCTTAATTGCCTGCATGAGCCTGGTGGAAGAGAAAGGTTTTCAGCAGGCGCTTAACAGTTGAAACAGAAGGCTCCTGCTGAATCTCTGTTGGCAGAGCATTCCAGAGAACTGGGCACTGATGACACTGCAGGCTCCATTTCATGTCACTGTCAAATGAGCCTCGCCAACTCATCATGACGACATCAACTGGCCCCATGAGATGATTGACAGGGAGGTGCCCCACCTGCCTGTCAAAGTTGGCTCACTAGGCAGGGTGGGGTGGGGGGAAGGAGATAAAGATCTTGCCTACTGTGCTAAAAACATGCCCCACTCTGCTTATGAAAAGCCTGCAAGCAGCACCTGAGCTCAACAGTACTCTCCACGCTGCCATCACTTTCCGCCTAAAAAACCATGTTGTTTTAAAAATTACACACTCCATAAAGGAAGGCAGACTCAGTCTTCATGTCTGTCTGTTACCTACGTCTGCATAGAATAGTGTAGCTGCTGAGGGCCTGGGGAGAGGGGCTGTAGCCTATGGAGGGTCCCAAGGGTCAGATAGAGAACCCTGGTGGGCCACATTCACCCTCTCGCGGTGGAGGTTCCCCACCCCAGCGGCAGCAGAAGCTCTCCCTAGTGCTCCATTTCCTCCACTGTTGTTATGTGCCTTCAAGTCGATTACACCTTATGCCGACCCTATGAATCAATGACCTCCGGTAGCATCTGTCATGAACCACCCTGTTCAGATCTTGTAAGTTCAGGTCTGTGGCTTCCTTTATGGAATCAATCCATCTCTTGTTTGGCCTTCCTCTTTCTCTACTCCCTTCTGTTTTGCCCAGCATTATTGCCTTTTCTAGTGAATCATGTCTTCCCATTATGTGTCCAAAGTATGATAGGCTCAGTTTCATCGTTTTAGCTTCTAGTGATAGTTCTGGTTTAATTTGTTCTCACACCCAATTATTTGTCTTTTCGCAGACCATGGTATGTGCAAAGCTCTCCACCACCACCACATTTCAAATGAGTTGATTTTTCTCTTACCCCCTTTTTTCACTGCCCAATTTTCACATGCATACATAGAGATTGGGAACACCATTGTCTGAATGATCCTGACTTTAGTGTTCAGTGATACATCTTTGCATTTGAAGACCTTTTCTAGTTCTCTCATAGCTGCCCTCCCCAGTCCAAGCCGCCTTCTGATTTCTTGACTATTGTCTCCATTTTGGTTAATGACTGCCAAGGTATTGATAATCCTTGACAAATTCAATGTCCTCATGGTCAACTGTAGTTACATAAATCTTCTGTTGTCATTATTTTAGACTTCTTGACTTCAGCTGTAGTCCCGCTTTATGTGCTTTCCTCTTTAACATTCATTAGCGTATGTTTCAGATCATTACTGGCTTCTGCTAGTAGTATGGTATCATCTGCATATCTTAAATTATTGATATTTCTCCCTCCAATTTTCACACCCCCTTCATCTTGGTCCAGTCCCCCTTTCCATATGATATGTTCTGCGTACAGATTAAATAAACAGAGTGATAAAATGCACCCCTGTCTCACACCCTTTCCGATGGGGAACCAATCGGTTTCTCCATATTCTGTCCTTACAATGGCCTCTTGTGCAGAGTATAGGTTGCGCATCAGGACAATCAGATGCTGTGGCACCCCCATTTCTTTTAAAGCATTCCATAGTTTTTCATGATCTACACAGTCAAAGGCTTTGCTGTAATCTATAAAGCACAGGGTGATTATCTTCTGAAATTCCTTGGACTGTTCCATTATCCAATGTATGTTTGCAATATGATCCATTTCTCTCTCCATATATGGTAAGAGCCTTTGTTGTAGAATCTTTTTTTTTTTTCAATAATTTTTATTCAAATTTTCATAAAACATACAAGACGAAATCATAAAACATTCAAAGACAAAAAACAAAATCAAAAATAGTTAAACAAAAAAATAAAAATAAAAATAAAAATAAAAATAAAAAATAAAGAGTAAAATATTGACTTCCCATTTGTCAAAGATCAGATCAGTTATAAGTCTATAATATATAACAATCCTGTCTCTTAAGTCATATTATAAAATCACTTTCCTCCAATAGTTATCTTACTTAATCATCAAATCTCATAAACATTACTTTATTCTTTCCACAAAAAGTCAAAGAGAGGTTTCAATTCTTTAAGAAATATATCTATCAATTTTTTTTTCCAGATAAGCATATCAATTAATCCATCTCATTACTAATTATGATAATCTTATTGTCATAACCATAGTCAAAATAAACATTTCAATTAATCCATCACATCAGAATCTGTTAGGTTCAGTAATTTCAGTAGCCATTGTTCTATTATCCCTATTAGTTCCATTTTCCATCTTCCATCTTCAGTAGTCTTGTTAAGTCCAGTAATTTCAGTATCCAATCTTCCATTATCAGTATTCCATAATAATCTTGCTGTCAAAGCCATAGTCATATAGTAAGAGTCTGATGGGAATTACCTCTATCCCAAATATTTTCTTGCCATCCATTCTGAATAGGTTGCTGAAATACTGCTGTAAAATCATATCTCTGTTCTTTTTTTCAAAATACACTGGGTCATCTCTTGAAAGTTTTTCCATTGTTACATGGCTGCAGCTAATTCCATAAATTTTCTCTATATTGGGCTCCATCACATCATTCCAGTCCAGAAGATTATCCATGCCATTGATAACTTTATCTCTAGAATCTTCATTAATTTCTTCAGAGATAACATTGAGTTCCAAACAATAGATTTTATTTCTAAAGTCCATAGACTCCAAATCTTTTTCCTGTTCCACGTTTGTTCCAATCTCCGGGGTCTCCTCTCTCACAGGGACCCCTGTTCCAGTCTCCAGGGTCTCCTCTCTCACAGGGACCCCTGTTCCAGTCTCCAGGGTCTCCTCTCTCACAAGGACCCCTATGTCTTTAATCTCCTGTGTCTCCAAACAATAGATTTTATTTCTAAAGTCCATAGACTCCAAATCTTTTTCCTGTTCCACGTTTGTTCCAATCTCCGGGGTCTCCTCTCTCACAGGGACCCCTTCCAGGGTCACCTCTCTCACAGGGACCCCTATATCTTTAATCTCCTGCGTCATTTTACTCAATTCAATTTTCAGCTCCTTACAACCCTGTCGCAGGTTTTGTTTCGTTATCTCAATCTCATCCATTATTTTCTGAAACATAGTTATTTCCAGATTCTCAGCCACTTTCTTAATTGCCATTTTAAAAGAAAAATATAGGAAAACCACTTCTTATTTCAGCAACAATTGGGTTAATACTCCAAACTTGGTGACATCACAGTATAAACAGAGCAGACAGCCTTATCTCTCCATAGTTAAGTAAACAAAATGCAGTTCCCAGGATCGAAACAATTAATGGCAGTCGTCAATAAACAGATTCGTCAAAATAAAATAGACCAAAAAGAGAGTAGTCTCAGACAGTATAATATTCTTCAAAATAAAAATCTGGAATAGAAATCCCTCTTCTGTGTATATCTTTAGAATGCAAATCCAGGACAGCTTTTTGCAACAAAAACAGAGATAAGCTATTAATTAGTGCGTAGCAGAGAGAAGTTATGGCTCCCCAGTGAGATGTCAAAAACCGATCAATCTGGCAAATCTCTTTTAAACAGCAACAATTTAAGTCAAGTAAAAGAAAAATATAGAAAGAAGGGTGCTTGCCTGTTAGTGCGTTCTCTCTTAGAAGATAAGATGAACGTTCGCTTTAACAGATAGAGCTTGCTGTTGAAAATCCGTCCCACCTTCGTTGGCTGGACCTCGTCCCATAAATTAATGAGATCTGGTCGTCCCAACAAAAATAGGCTTTGAGGTTAATCTCTTCGTTTCTCCCTACCCGGGAGAAGTTTAATCAGTCAAAAAAAAAAAGAAAAAACTGACTGATATATCTGAATAAGCTTCTTTTGAGGCAGGAGCCCGTCTCAAAAGCAGGCACAGGCTAAGTCACCCTTCCCGGAAGTCCCTTTGTTGTAGAATCTTGAGCATTACTTTACTTGCATGGGATATTAAGGCAATAGTTTGATAATTACTGCATTCCCTGGGATCCCCTTTCTTTGGAGTTGGGATGTATATTGAGCGCTTCCAGTCTGTGGCCCATTGTTTTCCGTATTTATTGACATTTTTTTGTCAAAATTTGGACAGATTCAGTTTCAGTAACCTGTAGCAACTCTATTGGTATGCCATCTGTTCCTGGTGATTTGTTTCTTCCAAGTATTTTAAGAGCAGCTTTCACCTCACATTCTAAAATTTCTGGTTCTTCATCATACAGTTCCTCCATGAATGAATCTTGTCATCCTTGCATCTCTTTTATAGAGTTCTTCAGTGTATTGCTTCCATCTTCCTTTTATTTTATTTCGGTCAGTCAGTTGCTCCCTTGTTGTTTATTCAACATCCCTACTCTTGGTTTAAATTTCCCTTTAATTTCTCTGATCTTTCGGAATAGGCCTCTTGTCCTCCTCTATTTCTATACAATAACTTTTGTAATAGTTTTTTTTGTCCCTATGCTAGTTGCTGTATTATTGCATTTAGTGTTCCAACCATGTTCCTGTCTCCTTTTGCTTTCCTTCTCTCTTTAACCATTTTAAGAGTTTCTTCAGTCATCCATTGGGGTCTTTCTCTCTTTTTAACTAGAGAGACTTTTTAACTAGTATTCTCTTTTTGCATTCTTCCCTGATAAAGTCTCTGACTTTACTCCACAGTTCTTCTGGTTCTTTGTCAACTAAGTTTAAAGCCTCAAATCTGTTCCTTATTTGATCTTTATGTTCTTCTGGGATGTTATTTAAATGGTATTATGGCCTTATGATTGCTTTGTTCTTCTTCTTTAGCTTTACTCTGATTTTCAATACGACCAGTTCATGATCTGTACTGCAGTCTGCTCCTGGTCTTGTTTTTGCAGAAAGTATAGAACTTCTCCATCTTCTGCTACCAATTATATAATCAATTTTGATTCCTATATTGACCATTTGGTGATGCCCACGTGTACAGTTGTCTTTTCGGTTGCTCAGAAATATGTTTCCAAGAAACAGATTATTGGCTTTACAGAATTCAATAAGTCTCCTGCTTCATTTCTATCTCTTAAGCCCTATTTTCCCTCAATACTTCTCTGTTCCCTGCTTTTGTATTCCAGTCCCCCATGATTATCGGCACATCTTGTTTTGGTGTGTGATCAATTTCTTCCTGTACCTCTGTGTAAAATCTTTCCAATTCTTTTTCTTCTGAGTTTGCTGTTGGACCGTAGACTTGGATGATGGTTATAGAATCATAGAACAGTGGAGTTGGAAGGGGCCTATAAGGCCATCCAGGCCAACCCCCTGCTCAGTGCAGGAATCCAAATCAACGCATTCCCAACAGATGGCTGTCCAGCTGCCTCTTGAAGGCCTCCAGTGTCGGAGAGCCCACTACCTCTCTAGGTAATTGGTTCCATTGTCATATGGCTCTAACAGTTAGGAAGTTTTTCCTGATGTTCAGCCAAAATCTGGCTTCCTGCAACTCAAGCCCATTATTCCATGTCCTGCACTCTGGGCCGATCGAGAAGAGATCCTGGCCCTCCTCTGTGTGGCAAGCTTTGATGTACTATTCTTGGAACTTTGTGCTACATTTTGCTTACTGTCATGCGAGACCTTGTCCTCTGGGGGTATGATAAGGTTATCAGGAAACAGCATGCCATCAACATAATGAGATGCTAAGGAAGGCAAAGGCGACAACAGCCACGAGGCCTAAATGAGTGTGGAATGAGGAACCATCACGTTGTTAAACTGTTTCTGGAAAGCAAGGGCTGGAGTGTGTCAAAGTTAGCAGAGTAAAGAACTGCTGAGGAAACAGCAAGGATCCCTATTACACTATTCCTTCCCACCCCAAAGATGACGATAATCCACAAACTACAACATTTTACACAGATCTGCCTAACGAAAATAATTAAATTGATGTACAAGACAGGAACTTCACTCTGTTTGTTCCAGCTCCCCATCACTATAAAAGTTGCTTGGAGAGTCATTTCCTCGCTCTTTCTGCTCCGCTCGCTGTCTGTCAACTCTGCTTCAGGCGCTTTCCCCCTTCTGAAGGCTGTAGGACCCTGGCCCTCAGCCCCATGGGAGACTATGGACAGTCTCCCAAACACTATTATTATTATTATTATTAAATTTGTTTATACCACACCTTTCGGCCAAAGGCCTTCAAGGCGGCTTACAAAGAAAAATAAACACAAGTATAAAATACATCAATGAAAGCAATACAATTTACAAAAATTAAACTAAATAACAAATAACATTATTAAGAAAAAAAAGTCCAGGAAAAAACTCACAATTGAAGACCTTGTCTTAAAGACATCCATCCTTTTTCCTGCAGTGGTTTGCATCTCAATGTCACAATTCCCTGAAGCCTGTTCCAACTGAGGGTGGCAGCGGCTCCATGGTCTTTTTGGTGGCGCCAGCTCCCGCAGCTTGAGTCTTGACGCCCGCCAGCAGCGTGTCGTGGGAGCCAGCTAGGATGAAGCTGCGGCTGGGGGAGGACGCAGGGCTGCCGGCCCGAGGAAGAGGAGATGGTGTTAGCGGGGGCAGCAGAAGTAGTGGGGAGAAGCAGAAGGGGGACTCTGGGCACTCGGCGGGCTCCGGCAGCCCAACGAGTTCCACACTCCACACTTTGTGCAGCTGCTTCCGCCTCCAGTCTGAGTGCGGCTCCGTACTGCTGCCTCCCGAGTCTCTCCAAGAGAGCAGGCTTTGAGGTGCAGGGTAGTCTCAGCAAGACAAGGTTAAACACGAGGAATCAGTCTAGGTCCAAAACATAATCCCAAGGCAAGCTGAAGCAACAGTCCATTTTTTAAAACTGATTTTTTTTTTGCATGAGGATTAATTAAAGATGAAGACCCAGGAAAAAGGGAGCACCACACTGTGCATTCCTCCTCCAGACCTGTATCATTCCTCTTCACAGCCAGACGGGCTGGAGAAAGTTAGACGAAAGCCAAACAGCAAAGTGTGGCTGGCTGATGGTATTCTGCTGCCATTTCAAACTATATTTTCAAACAGCACTATATGGTCCACGGGGACCTCCTCTGCCCACTCACGCACCCCTGCTGCCCCTTGCATCATGGGCTGCCCAAGCGGGGGAGTCTCTCACTTGTCGAGGTGCTCCCCTCCACTCCTTATGTTAATAGGTTTTCTGTTTAATCTCATTCACATCACTTGCTCAGTCCTTGTGTTATAGCTCCTTATTGCTTTTGCTACGTCACTTCTCATTATTAAAGCAACCCCGTTTCTTCTTAATTTCTCATTTCCTGCATAAAATATTTTGTAGTTTCCTGATTGAAAATGTCCCATTCCCGTCCATTTTAATTCATTCACATTAAGTATTGTAATGTTGATACGTTCCATTTCTTGCTTGACAATTTCTAACTTTCCCTGGTTCATGCTTCTGACGTTCCATGTTCCTATTGTGTGCGTCGTGCAACTCTGGACTCTCCTTTCGCATCTGTGCGCATCAGCCTCTGGGCTTCCTTTCGGCTTTCATCATCCTGAGCAAAATAAATTTCAGCATTCAGAATGTTTCAGGGTGCTGTGGTGAATTATAGACTCCAAAAGTAAATCGCGAGCCACACAAATTTAATAAGATATCTGACAGACAGCATTGACAAGTGAAGCTTTCCTCATAATTTCATGTCCGTACTAGAAAAGGGTTGACTTGTTTAATTTCTGCCTGACACAAGCTATAAAAGGCACAAGGCATCATTCACTTCATTCCTGCACCTGTACTTCTCGCTGCAAGCTGCTCCTGTTGGAAAAGAATGAATCTCTCTCAGATAGGATAACACGAAATGCCTCACACCCCTTCCTTCTGATTGCTTAGCAGGAGTGGTTAAGTGACTAAGCGTCCTCAGCAAGAGCAGCCCCTCTGTATCTGCCTAATAAGCCTTAGAATATCGCCTCCACAATTTGTTTTCTAATTTTCTTATATAGGTATCTGACTTACTTTTTTTAAAAATGAAAGCTAAGAGTCTGGCCCCTGCTGGTGGGATGATGTTGAAGGGAATGGACATGCATATGAACTAGAATCCGTTCGAAGTTCTACTCCGAAATGATCTTTATTCACCTTTAGTTTACCCTGCAATATAGGAACTACAGTCAGCTGCTTTCAAAGATTTTTAGATCAGTCCAGTGAGGTTCGTTGAGTTCAGTTACTTAATTCCAAGCTGGTGTAAGCTACATTCAGTAGCTTTGGACAGTTTTTGGAGTAACCACAAGCCCAGGCATCAGCATAATGTTCAACAGTGGAGGTTGGTCCACTAGGGTTACTAAGGCACAGCCCTCCCAAGGAGAATGCCAAACATTTATTACTGCTACCACCACCCCAAAAAATCTCAAAGCTGTGAATTCTTTCCTATCACACACACATTTTATACTATTATTAGAGAAGCTCTGCAGACATTTCTGTCAATCTACTGCCCTCTGGCCAATCAGCTCTCTGCAGCACTCAGCCAGTCCTAATCCAGAAATATGGCAAAGAGGTTCCTTCCATGTGTGTCCATGTGTGAGTTGGAGGGGGACTGCCTGCTTTCCAGTCCAGGTTAGGAAGGCTCCTAAACCATCAGTTTTTATGAGGGCTCTTTATAGGCCTACCTTGAAGGGCAGTCAGAGAATGCTCAGAGGTATTTCCTTGAAGGCCTCAACGGAGAAGACTTAGCAATGTTTGGGAAAGGAGGTTCCTATAACTTGTTTGGCTATTCATATGTTTTCCACTCTGTGGCTTGAAACATTTGAATGTCAAACATTTCTTTAAAAATTAAAGTCTTCTAAATTTGCACAATTTTGTGATCCTACTTTTTTTTGCACTTTTGAATTTGGCTGACATTTTGTGTTACGCCACACCCTCACAGCAGCCCTTCTTTGCTATGCCATGCTGCCACAGCAGCCATTTTGTGAGTGGTGCCCATGACACATCATCATAATTCCAGACATGCCCCTGGATCTAAAAAGGTTGGCAACTACTGACCTCAAGGGTCCCTGAACATCAGTGGTGGCTGATGCTCACTAGACCTGGTTGTGCTGCTAAGAGGTCATGGGGTGTGGCCAGTGAGCAGGCACGGGGCTGTGGCCAAATTGTTCTGGTATTCTCCCCATTCTCCTCTGTTGCAAAGCTCCTGTGGACACTTACGTTTTGCAATTTTACAAATAATTAGCACCTACGTAAACTGAAAAGTGTCTTACCTTGGTTCAGAAAGGGTGCCTGCTGTCACTGGTGCTTCTCTGCTGGAAGAAAAGTTTTGTGCCGCCGTCCCCCCTCTTCTGGTTCTCTCCCTGTCTTTTCCTTTGTAAACAAACATTTAAACACTGCAGTTTTAGCATTTACAAGTCTTACCTTGGTTGAGAAGAGGTCCCTGCTGTCAAAATTTCTAGTGTGCATTCATACAACAATAACGATACATTACTCAGAGATAAGTCCCACTGAATTCTACGGGGATTGCTCCCTGATAAGTATGTACAGGATTAGAATTGGTTAATCTTAAAGGTGCCACACAGGACTGTTAAGGACAGTCCCACACATTTCTAGACCTATGGGAAAACATTATTACCCTTCCCCTGCTGATTAACATCTTTATCTTTTTCCAGAATGTGGAATAAGATGGAGGGATATTAAGTGGACTAGAACCTAGGAGAACAGAGCTAACATTGGCTATGAAATTCACTGTGTGACTCACTGTCTTTCAGCCTAACCTACCTCACAGGGTTGTTGTGAGGATAACATGGGGAAAAAGAGACCCATGAATGCTACTTTGAGCTCCTTGGAGAAAGGTTGGAATGGATATGTATGTAATACGAGTTTAAAAAATAATCAGAATAAAATGTCTGTCTCCAGCCTGTCTGCTGCCAATTTTGAACTGGGAAGAGGGAACATGTTTGAAAAAGCCCAACCTAACAACCAAAGGAAAAAAAATCTGTGACACTACTAGGATATTCAGGCCTACAAACATTGGACTTTGCGTGTAGGTCCTCAGCAAATCCAATGTGTGGCTGTCTACAGGGACAGGCTTGCCTGGGTGGAGTGTGCAGGCAGGGGGCAATCCTATTTCAAAGCATGTCTATCATCTCACTTGTTACTGGGTTAAGAGTGCCTTGATTTTCACACCCATTTTGCTAGATTTCACCCAAATTCCAGCCATGCCCCCTGGTGCCCATCTGTACCATTATATTACCCTGAAATGGTCGGCCACAGAAAAAGTAGCCCTGTATCTCTTTCCTATTAATACACTGTTTCCTAGTTTGACCAAGGCCTAGTAACCAGAGTAACGTTTACCGGGTTGTTTATTGGTAATCTGCTCTGTATTTTATGATTTTATAATTTTATGATGTTTTATTGATTTGATAGTACACCGTGATATTTGTAATAAGTTGGTTTATAAATAATCCAATGAGATAAATAGATAAATCTGCCTTTTCTTCCATTCTAGGATTCAAGTAGAGAGAATTCTCCACACTCCACAAAAAATAGTTCAGCCTGCTTTGAGAACTCATATACAAAAGATGAGAGAGCTGTGGCCCTCCAGATGTTGCTTCCATCAGCCCTGACCATTGGCTGTGATTCCCAGTAATGATAGGAGGCAAGAGTCTAAGAACATCTGGAGGGCCGTAGGTTCCCCATCCTCATTTTAAGACATGGTCCTGTTGCAGAATTTTCTTGACCAACATTCTTCTGTTCTGTTGACAATAGTACGAGTAATATGAATTGTATTGTTTTTTCTTCCCCAGCAGATGATGCGAAGGATAATGAGTGTTATAATGAGCCATCTGAGGAGTCATCTGAAACAGTCAAGCATGAAGTGGGAAAAGAGACATTTGAAAATCTTAGGGGACCAGAAACACAGGACAGAAACCAGTCAGAGATTTGGAGGACGAAATACTCTGCATCTCTGTGTTCAGACCTCCATGAACTTCCACAAGGTCCCAAAAGAAAGAAAATGAAACAGTGTCCACTGTGTGGGAAATTCTTTGCAGACAAATCAACACTAGATAATCATTGGAGAACCCACACAGGGGAGAAACCATATACATGCATGGAATGTGGAAAGTGCTTCAGCCAGAGCGCAAACCTTCATGGACATCAAAGAACCCACACCGGGGAGAAACCATATAAATGTGTGGTGTGTGGAAAGTGCTTTACTAGTAGTGGAAGTTTGTTTTTACATGAAAGAACCCACACAGGGGAGAAACCATATAAATGCATGGAATGTGGAAAGTGCTTCAGCCAGAATGCAAACCTTACTAAACATCAAAGAACCCACACAGGGGAGAAACCATTTAAATGTATGGAATGTGGAAAGTGCTTTGGCCAGAGTGCAAGCCTTATTGTACATCAAATAACCCACACAGGAGAGAAACCATATAAATGTATGGTGTGTGGAAAGTGCTTTAGTGGTAGTGGAAGTCTGTCTTTACATGAAAGAACCCACACAGGGGAGAAACCATTTAAATGTATGGAATGTGGAAAGTGCTTTAGCCAAAGTGCAAACCTTCATGCACATCAAAGAACCCACACAGGGGAGAAACCATTTAAATGTATGGAATGTGGAAAGTGCTTTGGCCAGAGTGCAAGCCTTATTGCACATCAAATAACTCACACAGGGGACAAACCATATCAATGTATGGAGTGTGGAAAGTGCTTTAGTGGTAGTGGAGGTCTGTCTTTACATCAAAGAACCCACACTGGGGAAAAACCATATAAATGCATGGAGTGTGGAAAGAGCTTCTGTGTGAGCAATAACCTTATTGCACATCAAAGAACCCACAGTGGGGAGAAACCATATGAATGTATGGAGTGTGGAAAGTGCTTTAGTGGTAGTGGAAGTCTGTCTTTACATGAAAGAACCCACACAGGAGAGAAACCATATAAATGCATGGAGTGTGGAAAGTGCTTCAGCCAGAGTGCAAATCTTAAAACACATCAAATAACTCACAGAGAGGAGAAACCATATAAATGTATGGAGTGTGGAAAGTGCTTCTGCCAGAGTGCAAACCTTACTAAACATCAAAGAACCCACACAGGGGAGAAACATTAAACATAAAGAATCCACACGAGAGAAACTATTCAAACATATGGAATGTGGAAAGTCCTTTATCCAGACTGCAAATCTTACTAAACATCAAAGAACCCATACAGGAAAGGACCCATTTGAATGTATGTAGTGTGGAAAGAGCTTCAGTCAGCATTAACGTCTTACTTCAAATGAAAGACCCCACCCGGGGAATCAACCATATAATTGCATGGAATACGGAAAAAACTTCAGTGCAAGCCGGAGACTTATTGCTCATCAGAGAACCTACACCAGAGAAGCCATTTGAATGCATGGAATGTGGAAAGAGCTTCAGTAAAAGTAACAATTTGGCTTCATATCAAAACCTTCACAGGAGAGAAATTATGTAAATGCCTATTGTGGAAAGTGCTCCCATCATACTGGAAGCCTTACTAAAAGCTAAACAAACCCATATAAATGCATGGAATGTGGAAAGGGCTTCAGTGTAAGCAGTAGCTTTACTTCACGTCAAAAAACCCACACAGGAGAAATAATGTAAGTGTATGAAATATGGAAAGAGTTTCACTGGTAGTGAAAAACTTACCACACATGAAAAACTTTACACGGGAGAGACTGTATAAATCAAGTCTGGAAAGTCCATCCTTGATGGGGAAAGCCTTACTAAACATAAAAAACCCATATAGGGGGAAAACAATATAAATGCTTAATGTTTAGAAAAGCTTGAGTTGGAGGGGAAGCATTGCTACTTATCAAAGAAGTCGTACAAGGGAGCAACTATATAAATGTATGGAATTTGGACTGAGGTTTGGACGTAACTGAAACTTGGCATCAAAAAGATCAAACTGCAGCAAACATATAAACGCCTAGAACTGCCCTTGTTGGATTCCAACTCTACTACGGCCAACAGTCAGAGATAATGAGAGTTGGCACTATTCAAAGAATTTCACTAATGATGGAAATTGTAATACAGATCAAAGAACCCATATGGGGAGAAACACATGGACTGTGGAAAGAAATTTAGTCAGAGCAAGTCATTAATGAAAATGTTGAAGAGCACTGGGCCCAGTGCTGAGGCCTGCTGTATCCTGCTTGTTACCTCCCCCCAGTTTGTGAAAGAACCATTGATAGTACCATTCTGTAGCCAACTATGGAGCCACCTGGTAGTTCTTCCATCCAGCCCACATTTAGCTAGCTTGCTAATCAGAATGTCATGATAATCAGAATATCAACTTGCCCTTTGGAGTATGGTTGTGATTTATGCGGCAAGAAAGGTTTACCATTGGGTATGCACGCTATATGGTGCATGTGTTTGAAGTATGCCCCCCCACACACACACATTCAAAGTTCTTTTCAGCAGTGAAGGGGGACTGTGCATTGAGGTCAAACTAGCAGCAGAATCTCAGGCTGGGCAGATTTGAGAAACGAGCCAGTGAGACTAATAGTATGTTAGAATAATTAATGGGAGAAGGAGCTAGTGTGAGAAATGTGTGTGAGAGAGAACCAAGCTTTTAACAGATCTAATTAACCAAGATCTATATTAGAAGTTATAAAAATATTCAACATATATTTGGCAGGTGGTTTCCCATCTTTCCTTTTTTTTATACTTGACTATACGCGCTCCTATTGTTGGGAATAAGACCCCGTGTGCACCTTCCAATATTTTGCAGATAGCATTTTTGTAGGAGTCATGATAGAGAGGAAATTTTCTTGTAGATTTCTTTTGGATCATTTTTTAACACAGCTATTAAGGCATAATAACTGGGTTTAGTTGTAGCTGAAAATTTCATTAACTTGTAGCCTTTTCTCTTATTTACGCTTTAAATTCAGAAAGAAAAGATTTAAGTGATGAATTTTGAAAATTTGAAAGTGTATCAAATTGCATGTTTAAATCAGTATGGTAATGAAGGGCCAGAGTCTTGTGACATCTCAGAGACGAACAAGTTTGTTATGGAATCAGAGTTTACGTTGCAGGTGGCCATTTCAGGAAATGCACCAAGTGTGACCATTAGTGAGCAGTGGATGAAAGTGAGCAGTGAGGTCAGATGAAAATGAAACATGAAAAATACTAGTTGCGACAATGAAAGCTTAAATTCATGCAAAGAAACAGTGGCCATTCACAACTGCAGAACTTGGTGATAACTCAAACATCCTAGTATTGCTAAATTAATTGACAGCTGTAGGGAATTTAAAGAAGAAATATCCAGTATTACAATTCAATCTAGAACTGATAATCCCAACTTCTTGTTAAGTTATAATTCAGCAGTTCCACTCTGGATTACTTTTTGAAGACTGGCCCTTTCTGATTTCTGGTTGCTGTAGCTTTATTCTTTTGTGCAGAGGCTGACCTGTTCACAGTAGTGTAGTGGCAAATTCAGAAGTGCAGGGTCCCTTCATGATAGTCACAGTCACACACCCTTTTTTGCTGCTGTGTTGAGAATGAGATCTTTGTGAATGCCTTCTCCCAGAACAACAGACGTCCCTAGGAGCCAGTAAGCATGAAAGAGGAGAGTGTTAGCTATTGAAAAGAGTCTTCTCTGTGGCTGATTAACGTCCTCTCACTCTGATTGGTTCCAGTCAGCAGGAAAGGATGAAGCATGTTAGAAGACTATTCTCAGCTGCTAATACCGTCTCCTTTCATGCTGATTGGCTCAGGATGCTGGAGACATAGGAACCCTGCTGGGACCCTACTCCTAAGACTACTACACTCCTGCCAGTTCATATATAGAATGTAGACTGGCATTGTTGTCATTTAATAGCATTTATCACATTGGAAGATTAATGAACCCTTGATAATGTGGCTGCCATTACTAAGCCCTGTGATCATATTGCCTGAGTAGAAATGGGGACAGTTGACATCTGTGCTTGTTACAGATCTTGCAAGCATTACGAGTGCAACAGCTATTGTGGCTATTAGCTGTCCCAGAACTTCTCACTGCTTGGAGGTGGAACAGGCAACCACACAAATATTGTGAATATGGGGAAAGCTTCAAGCTTGTAAAATTATAAAATAAAATTCCGTATTAAAATACATGTAAAATGTATGTGTCTGGGTATGCTTGCCTAAACAAATACTTTTTAGGAGAGGTTGGAAATGAATACAGCAAAGGCACTCAACTGATGTCAGTGGACAGGGAGTTCCAGAGAGTGGATGCTGCCACACGGAAAGAGATTCCTTGTAAGTGTGGAATGAACATTATATGGCACTTGTAAAAATGCCAGTGCTGCAGATTGCAGCAGTCCAGTGAGCATATATGGAGTAAGTAAACTAGTCTCAAGCTGTTAATATTAACACCTTGAATTTGACCTGCCAGTGCAGAGCTCTAAGGAGGGCTGTTATATTTTTTTAACACAACTATTAAGGCATAATGTTAAGGGTCTCCCCCCCCCAGCACCACTCATGTCACGGCATTCTGTGCTTACTGCACTTTCCGGACCATGCATAGGGGAAGCCTCACATAGAGTGCATTGCAGTAATCCATTTTTGTCATCAAACTGGTCAAGCCATTCTGGTCCAGGAGGATGGTTATGCTGGCTCAATCTGATGGGAGTTGTAATCCAAAAGCATCTGGAAGGCATCAGGTGGGTAAAAGTTGCATTAGGAAATCTGTCCACATTCTACTGACCTGGGGAGGGGATTGTGTGCCTGGAGTTTAAAATGCCATACCAGCCTACTGCTTTGCAAATATAATTACAGGAGCCCTGTGAAAATAAGTCTATGCTGTCTGCACGTTCAAGATCTGTGAATAGTTTCTTCCCCCCTTTCAAGAAAGGACTAAGCAACTGACGTTTTCAGCAGGGCAGCTGAAAGGGGTGGTGCTTCTCCCTGTTAATGCTTAGTTGGGGAGACAGACACTAGGGAATGATAAGAATATGAGAACATGCAGAGCTTGGAAGATTACTTAAAAGCAATAAATTACAGTTACAATTACTTGGCCAAAAAAAGTAGTAATTACTGTTACAATTACATTTCGGTTACTTTAAAAAAAACGCCTACAAGGTGCTGGCCTTGGCTGCTGCACATCTAAGTAGCCTAAAACAATATTAAAAATAAACACACACATACAGAGGTAGTAGAATAATTTTTTTTTATCCATAAGATTTAACAATGGCATAACGGAATCTCTCTGCCAAATGAAGCTCACTGCCTCTCAGCCTCATAAAAACCCTATTCGTAGGGTCGCCATAAGTCGAAATCAACTTGAAGGCAGTACATTTTTTATTTTGAAGATGATGATTATGATAATAAATACGCAGCATTTCAAATTAATTCTGTATGAGAAGCATTCCATGCCAAGCTTGGAAAACCAAGGAGGAGGTATAAAATGTAGACAAAAATACTTTTGACAAAATGCCATTTATCCTTTATATCTATAATTAGCAATATGATGTATGTAAAGTATTTTTTTTCTTTCCCTTATCCATTACTTTGAAAGTCACATCTAAAAACATACCCAATAGCCTAGAATTTAGCTTGGCTATACCACTTGCCTGTACTGGGCAAATTGTTTAATTATGCTCTGTGCAGAAATCACAGAACCCACAGCCACATGCAGAGCTTCTTCTTTCACCTCATACACAATGCTTTTCCACGGTGGCAACTCACATGTTCAACTGGGAGTCACCAAATGACGACTTAATGCAGTGATTTACACGCAAAGGTCATTCAGTATCTTCACATGGAATGGAGATTTCAGATATGCAAGTGTCTTGGGCTTCCTGGCTTGGACTTTTCTATCAAATCTGAAGCTGCCTTATACGGAATCAACCATGAGTCCATCTAGCTCAGTATGTACTACACCGACTGGCAATGGCTCTGCATGTTTCAAGACCGGGGTTCAATTTCCAGCCCTACCTGGAGATGTCAAATATGGAACCTGGGACCTTATGTATGCAAAACAGATGCTCTACCAGTGAGCTACGCCTTCTCTTGAAATCATGTCAGAACAGAACTTGTAGAAACAGAACATGCGAAGGGACTTTGCGCATCTTTATGTAGGGATGGGGGGCAGGGAAGATGGAGCAAATTTGCATTTCAGGCCTGTCAGAGTAGCACAGAGGAGGAAGGACGCACAAGGAGTTGCATTTCCTGCCCTCCTGTATCCCCGTCATAACTAAAGTTGCTCTTTCTCATGATACTGCTCACTCAGAACTCAACAAAACCACGTATTAGTTGCTAATTAAGATTGTACATCCGGTCAGCTTGAATGATGACTCAAGTCCCCCCCCCTTTTTTTCCCCATAGTAAATTGTGGCATACGTCACTTGTTTGGGCAATTTGTCCTAGAAGCTTATAGGCGGCAAATGAACTTCGGAGCCTTTGTCTTGTAAAAGAATCTACAGTAGGGCCCTGCTTATACGGCGGGTTAGGGACCAGGCCCCCGCCGTAAAGTGGAACCCATTTACTTTAATGGGTGGCGTCGCGCAAAAATGCTGCAAAACGGCAAAATTGGCTTTAAAACGGGGAATTTCCCCCAATTGAAAGCTGCCACATCAGCAGAATGCTGTAAAGTGGGGTCCTACTGTAATGTGGTCGGATGACAGCAGGCCTTGTTCTTCCAAGAAAGACTTCAGGGTTCTGTTGCACATGGTGCGTCCTGCCACTGAGAAGGGTTTTTGAACTAGATGTCTCTTTCAAGCCCCCAAATCCCCCATTACTACACTTCTGTTAATGGTATGGTAAGGATCCTGATGACTAATGAAGTGACCCTGCACTTCTAAATTTGCCACTGCGCTGCTGCCCAAGGGTCACATTCCTTCCAGGACAGCCTTGGGGAACACATGCCAGTGGTGGGCAGGGCCAGATGCAGAACTGGGCAGAGCAATTAATGTCAACTTTACCTTTTTATAGTAAGCTGGTTTCTACACAGACTCACATCTATCCTCAGTCTAGGCCAACAGGAAGCATTATCAGAGTTAAGGAACACAATCCAGCCAGGCAGAAACACTCAAGGAAAGTGCAAAGCAGAGCCAGTGAGGGATATGGCCTGGAGAGATTCTCATGTGCCAGATAAAGAGGACAATTGGCACCTGGGTCTGAGTTTCCGCATCCCTGAACTAGCTTCAGGTCTCAGGTAGGCACTGAAGTGGCCTTGGTCATTGAAGAAAGTCGTCTTTGCTGAAATGGACTGCTTGTATGGACCTTGCTTTTATAGACTGTTTTGTATTACATGAACATATAAACTCTTGCCTGTCTGTTGTCTTGAGGATTATAGAGGTAACTAGCTATACCTGCCCTGCCCTGTGCGACTCAAATGGGAAGTGGGAACTCCACTGAGGATGTGGAGGATGTCGCATCTTTTCCCTGCGACCTGGGAATTAAAGTCTCCAAATACTTCCTGGTGCGTGTAACCTGGGTTCCAATATTTCCTGATGTCTTTAACCTGCTGGGCAGAGCCTGTGATTGACAGGGGGCAGGTAGGCAGGGGCTATTTTTGGAGGTAGCTGGCTGATTGAGATTTAGTTCAAGGTGGAACTCGGCATGTTAAGAATATATATGATAGCTGCAGAAAGACAGAAAGTTCTATGGAGAATGGTATGGCAAGGAACCGTTTCGTTTCAGGCAACGTTGATGGTGTTTTAATCTACTTTCTTTTGCTCCATGGGGAAGTTGCTTGTATGCTAGTAGCTTTTTCCCTGTAATGCCTGTATTCTAATAAACTTTTTAAAAAAATATTTTAGTACTAGGGGTTCCACCTCTGCTTGCTTTGCTTGCCAACCCTGCCTACTGTTACTAGCGCTCCTCTCCCACAGGTCACCAGTGCTCCTCCTCCCTCCCCCTGCACACTGGTCACCAGTGCTCTTCCCCCCATGGGTCACCAGCCCTCCCTCCCCTATGGGTTGCCAGTCCTCCCCTCCCCCCATGGGTCACCAGCCCTCCTTCCCCATGGGTCACCATCCACCCAGATCCCCTCCCCTCCCACAGGTCTCCCTCTCACCAACCAACCGACTGACCCAGGCCCAGACAGCACAGCCAGTGCACTGGGTGCCTTGCTTGCTTCTGCCCCCCCCAGGCACCTCCTTCACTGCTGCTGTAGGGCACTTCAAGTGCCGCTATCGCTGCTGCCACTACCGGGCGCTTTGAACACAACCATTGCCACCACCGCTACTGGGCGTCTTGAGCAACGTCATTGCCACCACCGCCACCAGGCGCATTGAGCACCACTGCCTCACCGCATCATTCTACTCATGAACACTTAGAAAAACTTTTTATTTTGTTCCTAAAACTGTTGTGGTCTCTAATTATTTTAAACACCCCCATGCCTAGAAGCCATAAACAATACTACTTTGAGAGATTTCAGGGAGACCCAAGGCTGAATGATGATTGGCAGCCTTGCAGGAAAACCCAATCATCTGGTAGTAGCAAGGTCTAAAGGGAAGGGTGGCCCGAGCAGACGGGAACACTCGGTTTGGCTGGATCTCCCTTCTCAGGCCACGCATGACCCACAAATGATACACTCAAGTTTCCTGCATTTGGGGAAATTGCAGGGATCAGCACACCAAGAGTGCAATGGATGTGCTAGCGTCATAGTCATCCTGACTTATGACCTGTATCAGATGTGGGGAGTTGACCTCTCGGTAGCTTTCATGCCATTAGCCATGGTATCCTCCCACAGACAACTTGGTGACGCTGGAGTTGGAGGCTTGATGTGATGATGGTTCTGCTCCTGCCAGCAGGATTGTGGCACTACCTGGAAGATAGTCCAGAAACTGCAGCTGGGGCCCCTACAGGTGGTCTTTTTTATTGTGCATTGTTGGTGCATATGTGATCCTGCTTTCAAAGCTATTTGGACCTGCAAGCGTTTTGGGGAGGTCAGATTGCTTCATTTCCGATCAGTGCACATCCTGCTGAAATCCTGTAACTTCTCATGCCACAAATGTTCTGTAGGTTTCATATGAAACTTTTCAAGAGGTACAGTAAGGGGTAAGAACATAAGAAGAGCCTGCTGGATCAGGCCAGTGGCCCATCTAGTCCAGCATCCTGTTCTCACAGTGGCCAACCAGGTGCCTGGGGGAAGCCCGCAAGCAGGACCCGAGTGCAAGAACACTCTCCCCTCCTGAGGCTTCCGGCAACTGGTTTTCAGAAGCATGCTGCCTCTGACTAGGGTGGCAGAGCACAGCCATCATGGCTAGTAGCCATTGATAGCCCTGTCCTCCATGAATTTGTCTAATCTTCTTTTAAAGCCATCCAAGCTGGTGGCCATTACTGCCACATGCAGTAACCACATGCCTGATGGATCCCTCTCACTCAGGGGGCAGGAATGAGGCTCTGGCCAAGGTGCAGTTTTTGTAGCAACATGGTTGCCATGTTTGCCCCAGATGTGAAATAATAATAGTAATAATAGCAATAATTTAATTCATTTATATACTACATGATGTCAGAACAGGTTCCTAAGTGGTTTACAAGTATAAAAAACCAATTACACAGACATTAAAATATAAACATCCATCATTAGACTGAAACCAGGTTTCAAACCAGTGTGTGTGGTGGGGAGATGACAGCCCCCTTCTTAGCCTGTTTGAACCTTGGCTCACAGAGGTTAGAATTGTGCTTGCTTGCTCCTGAAGCAGCCGAAGTAGCTCAGCTGGGAGACTGAAAAGCTAAAGGTCTCGAGTTCAGTCCCAGGCTTTGGCAAAGCTTTACATTTCTTTGGCCAAGTTGTCTCTCTTGGATGGACGCTGCCCAAAAGAACACTCCCCTTGCTTTGTGCCACTCTTGCCACCGGAACCTCCAGCATTCCTCCGAGCCAGAGTTGAACCGGCAGCCTAAGGATGCCTTGCATTGCACACTACCTTCTTCTGCTCTACCAGATGAGCTACTGAAGGCCATGCTGGCTTTGCCACTCCCATCTGTGAGCTACAGGAGGCTCCATGGCTGCGTGTTCCGCTGTGCTCTTGTCCCTGGCTGTGGAAATGGGCAAGCTGGTATGGGGGAGCTATAATCTACTGTATTTAGGCTACATCAGTAAGATGAAAACAATAATCCCACTATTCTTCCACTTTAACTAGTTTAAACACTTTAAGGGAGTGTTTCCAAGATGGATGCCAGACTGAGAACTATGTAAAAGAAACTCGGGCCTCATTCACACCAGACATTTATTCCACTATTATTCCACTTTAAACAGTCACGGCTTTCCCCCCAAAATCCTGGGAAGTGAAGCTTGTGAAGGGTACTGCTAAGAGTTGTTAGGAGACTCCTGTCCTTCCCACAGAGCTACAATTCCCCCAGTGGTGTAGTGGTCAGTCTCTCTTCCCAGAGAACTCTGAGAACTGGAGCTCTGTGAGGGAAATTAGAAATGTATACGTTATATTCCCCTTGTGCACCTAATAATGGCCAGTTGGCCTTTTGGAGCCGGATTCTGCCAAAATCGTTGCCTTTGCCATGGTACAATAGGCCAGGTCTTACACAGTAAGCAAATGGAGTTACAAGCCTTAGAGACAGGTAAAGATGATGTGGCCATGGCACACATGAAAAGGTGATACTATGAATTTGGTGACAGGGGTTCTAAATTATTAACTCATGCTCTCCAAATACAAGAAATTTAATTTCTAATCCCTGGAATGATTCAAGAGTATCTATTTTTGACCACAAGCAAATTAATTCTGAATTTGCATCTTTCTTTGCTAATTTGTATACGTCAGACGCTCCTGATGAGCACCATCGCTTACAGACACAAGGTCAGATTACATTATACAGAGAATACATAAAGAACATAAGCAGCATATGCTGTGAGATTCACAGATGGGAACAGGTGACAAGACAGTCAGGCCAGGACATTTTTACCAGTGCTTTAAGCCTGGTCAGAAGAACGCTGCTCTGCCTGTTGCTGATCCAGACTACAAGAGCGAGCTGAGTCCATTACATGTTGTAGCGAAGAAGACTGTAATGTGATGTACGACATCTACTGTTCTAAAGTGTAACATGTTTGGTGCACATCCCCCGTATGTACTGTGTATGATCTGATATTCTGATTCCTCGGCTGCAGCTGTCCATAGCATTATGTGTACTGAAGCAATTTATATGTTAAAGAAATGAATTTTCCTAAGTTATCCCTAGATCAAGATCTCAAACCATTAGCATGCCTATCTCAGACTAACTGCTGGCAGAGACTCTGGAAGCTCAGGTGGCCACGTTTGCCATATAAGTAATCTGGATATTTTACGGACAAAAGGGGAGACCGCAGAACTCTCAATCCTGTGCATTCAGGCCATTTCAGTAGGAGGTGGGCTATCAAAAACTTGAAGAACGGCAAATCACCAGAAGACGGCTTCACAAGTGACTTTTATATCCCAGTCTATATCCCTTATCCCAGTCTGCATCTGTGTTAGAATGGTTTTTTAAGATGTTTTCAAAGCTTTTTTAAAAAAGATGTTTTTAAAGATGCTTTGGTTTAATGTTTTTAAAGATGTTTTGTTTTAATATATTTTAGAGTCTGTTTTTATGATGTTTTAGAGGATTGTTAGTGTTTTTGTTTCCACCCTGGGCTCCTACTGGGAGAAAGGGTAGGATCTAAATTTAATAAATAATAATAATAAGGCATTTAGGCCTGAACGAACCCTTTGGCTCACCAAACTTTTAACTATACCCCATCAGGAGGCTATTGCCTGGAACCTGGCAATGGTAAAAGATAGTGCTTTTATTGAAACCAGATAGGATTCAATAGGATTCATACTGCCCATTTGCGTTCATAAACCAAGACACTAAGATCCTCTTTGGTGATGGTCACAAGGTTGAATCTCTTTATAGGTCAGTATGTGGTGACAGATCAAACTGATGTTATTCCTACGAGGAACATTGGTGATACCATTCACAGAGCTCTAAATTTTATACATTTAATTAATAATTCCTGTAAATGTTCAGCAGCTTGTTTTCCTAGATGCTTTTAGAGCCTTTGATGGGTAGAACAGAGTTTTTAAAAGGCTTTATTGTGTAAATTAGACTTTGGGAAGGATTTTCTACATTTAATGAACCAATTACACTATGGCATGCTTTAAAATAAATGGGGGTGCCACAGCATCTGATCGTTCTGACGCATGTGGGAATGCTATGGACATAATACAGCATATCTTGACTTCAGCAAAGCTTTTGACAAAGTGCCCCATGATATTCTGATGAGCAAGCTAGCTAAATGTGGGCTGGATGGAACAACTCTCAGGCAGAGCTTGGAAAAGTTACTTTTTTGAACTACAACTCCCATCAGCCCCAGCCAGCATGGCCACTGGATTGGGCTGATGGGAGTTGTAGTTCAAAAAAGTAACTTTTCCAAGCTCTGCTCTCAGGTGGATCCACAGTTGGTTACAGAATCGTGCCCAAAGAGTGCTTATCAATGGTTCCTTCTCAAACTTGGGGGAGGTAATGAGCAGGGTACCTGGGTCCCGTGCTCTTCAACATGTTTATTAATGACTTGGATGAGGAGGTGCAGGGAATCCTTACCAAATTTGCAGATGATCCAAAAGTAAGATATTTCCTATGAGACCCAGTGCCAGCAGGAGGAAGGGGGACACCACCATCCAGGGAAAGGGAGCCATTTGCTGCTGCTGCTCGGTTACCACCCCCACCGCCCTTTCCCAGTTGGACTTCTGCTCTGCGGGGGCCACACCTTGCAGGACCAGGCCCCAGGTACTCAGCCAGCTGTGGCTGATTTTTTCCGCCTGTCCCTTCTCTGGAGGGGATACATAAGCCAGCTGGCTGAGGCGGCTCCTGCTTTGTCTGCCTTTTTCTGGGTCTTCAGTTATGTACCTGGGAGAGAGGACTCAGAGCCAAGTGGGGAGATTTGAGGGGCCCCCAATCAGTGTAGTAATGGGTCGAGGGAGATATGGAGTTGTGAGGAGGGCTTGCCAGGTAAGGGCAACGCGGTCCAGGCAGTTAACGGCTGTGCCTTGTTCCGGTCCTCCCACACCCGCAGGTTTGTTGGTTGCCCTATCAGCCAGCTCTCAGGCCTCCGGATGCTGCTGCTAAATGCCAGATCGGTGCATAATAAGATCTCCCTCATTCACAATTTAATTGTGGATGAGGCAGCCGATCTGGCATGTATAACTGAGACCTGGGTGGGTGAGCAGGGGGGAGTCAGTCTCTTCCAGCTATGCCCGCCAGGATACCTGGTTCAGCATCAGAGTAGACCTGAGGGTCAGGGAGGGGGGGTTGCTGTGGTCTATAGGAGCTCCATCTCTCTCTACAGGCACCCTGTCCCTGTGACTACTGGTCTGGAGTGTTTGCACCTTATGTTGGGTCAACGGGACAGACTGGGGATTCTGTTGGTGTATCGCCCACCCCGCTGCCCAACAGACTCCCTGGCTGAGCTGACGGAGGTGGTCTCGGGTGTACTGTTGAGATCCCCCAGACTGTTGGTTCTGGGGGATGTCAACATCCATGCCGAGGCCACCTTATCCGGGGTGGCTCAGGATTTCATGGTCTCCATGACAACCATGGGACTGTTCCAATATGCCACTGGCCCAACACAAGTAGCACGGCATGCTCTAGACTTGGTTTTTGCAACTGGACATGGAGATGGTGATCTGAATGTGGGGGACCTTACATCAGTCCCTCTGTCATGGACAGATCACTGATTGCTGAAGCTTTGACTTACAGTGGCTTTTCCCCTCTGCAAGGGTGGGGGACCTATTAAGTTGATCCGCCCCCAGAGACTAATGGATCCAGATGGGGAGTTTTCCGGCTAATAGGGCTGGTGCTCCTGTCGAAACCCTGGTTGAACTGTGGAATACAGAAATGACCCGGGTGGTTGACATGATTGATCCTGAGCGCCCTCTCCTGTGTAGAGCTCATACGGCTCCATGGTATACCCCAGAGCTGAGAGCGATGAAACAATATCGGAGACGGCTTGAGTACAGATGGAGGTGAACTCCTGGTAGATGCAATTACTCACTGGTAAGTGCCTATGTAAGCTGTATTTAGGGGCAGTGAGGGCAGCAAAAAAAACAATTTTTTGTTGCCACTATCAAATCATCAATCTGCCGCCCAGTATGCTGATGACACGCAGCTCTATTTCTCCTTTTCATCTTCTTCAGGTGAGGCTGTCAATGTGCTGAACCGGTGCCTGGCTGCAACAATGGACTGGATGAGGGCTAATAAACTGAGGTTCAATCCAGACAAGACTGAGATACTGCTAGTAGGTGGTTCTTCTGACCAGGTTGTGGATGTCCAACCTGTTCTGGATGGGGTTGCACTCCCCCTGAAGGAGCAGGTTCGTAGCTTGGGGGTTCTCCTAGAACCATCTCTGTCACTTGAGGCTCAGGTAGCCTTGATGGCACGTAGTGCCTTCTACCAACTTCGGTTGGTGGCCCAACTACGTCCCTATCTGGACAGGGATAACCTGGCTTCAGTTGTCCATGCTCTGGTAACCTCCAAATTAGATTACTGCAATGCACTCTACATGGGGCTGCCTTTGAAGACGGTTCGGAAACTGCAGCTTGTGCAATATGCAGCAGCCAGATTGGTAACAGGGACCAGACGGTCTAAACATATAAAACCGATTCTGGCCCGCTTGCATTGCCTGCCTGTATGTTTCTGAGCTCAATTCAAGGTGCTGGTTTTGACCTATAAAGCCTTACACGGTTTGGGACCACAATACCTGATGGAACGCCTCTCCCGATACAAACCCACCCATACACTACGTTCAAGATCAAAGGCCCTCCTCCGGGTGCCTACTCCAAGGGAAGCTTGGAGGGTGGCAATAAGGGAGAGGGCCTTCTCAGTGGTGGCCCCCAAATTATGGAATGATGTTTCTGACAAGGTGCGCCTGGTGCCAACACTGTTATGTTTTCGGCGCCAGGTCAAGACTTTCCTCTTCTCCCAGGCATTTTAGCATGTGTTTTAAATTGTTTTTATATTGTTTTAAATTTTAAAATTGTGTTTTAAATTGTTTTTAAAATATGTGTTTTAAATTGTTTTTAAAATATGTGTTTTAAATTGTATATTTGTTTTAATGTTTTTGATTGCTGTAAACTGCCCAGAGAGCTTCGGCTATGGGGTGCTATACAAGTACAATAAATAAATAAATAAATAAATAAATATGATAATTTGTGTTGCTGTAACATTACATTTTTGTTGTCTCAGTTGAGAATGTCGATCATTTCATGTCCTCTGATACCACTGTACTTCAATAAACTGGTGTATTCATTTCAGTTACAGTTCTGAGTTTGTGGTTTCTGGTAATAGATTTGTTTTTTCTCTCTCCCTGTTCTCCTGGGTTTGTTTGTTTATTTATTATTTAATTTATATCCCGCCCTTCCTCCCATCAGGAGCCCAGGGCGGCAAACAAAAGCACTGAAAACACTTTAAAACATCATAAAAACAGCCAATAAAATACATCAAACAACTTTAAAAACATTTTTTAAAAAAGCTTTGAAGACTTTACAAAAAAAAAGGTTATTTAAAAAAAAAAAAAAAAGGTTTAAAAGCATGTTAGATAGCAATTCCAACACAGACGCAGACTGGGTTGCTGCTGTGTAAACTGAACCAGGGTCAAGAATCCAATGAAGGTTGATGCATGGGCCAGAGTTTGACAGTGTATGCATGCCTTAAACTAATTGAAATTTAGAAACTAATTTTCAGATGCCTCTATACCTCTCGGCCCTTTCCTTCCCAAGGAAGAAGGCTGCAGGAAAGAGGCTGGCAACTCCCTATCTCCCCTCACAAGGCTTGGTATTCTGCAGGGAAGGGGGATTTGGCTGAGAGGCTGCCACATCGCGAGTTGGCAAGAGTCCTGGTTTACTTTGAGAAATACTTGAAACTACAGCAACCTCAGGTAACTTACAAAACGTCTTAAAACAATGTGATATATATTTGCATAAACTAATGAGTAATGATATGAACTCATAGTTAAGTAACAAAAACATGAACTGTTAACGCCGAGAGAATGATTAAAATAGCATCGACAAAGCAAACACAGTATTTTCCACCTAACTCCCTCCAGCCCAACGACATGTGTTTTTAGCTGAGTTTCCCAGGATATTAAAGACATAGCTACATATGATTGGGTGGCCCTGAAGCCTTCAGCTTGGGCAAAGCATGCAAAAGCAGGGACGGAGCAAAGCAGATAATAGTAAGAAAAAAAGTGACCCAAATGCAACCCCCCCCCAAAGAACAGCTAATTCCCCAATATTTGAATGCATCTTTTATACTGACCACCAAACTGGATCAGAAAGTTGGAATTGTCCAATAAATGTTATGACTTTAAGTGAAGGTGGGTGGACCCCAGAATACGTTCATCTGGGAGGGGGACAAAGAGGAGCATCTGAGGCCCCTGCCTCTGTGATTCTCCACTGGCACCTTCAAAAACATGCTCTGCTTTCACTTTTGTTATGACTTTGCACTGCTGTGTACCAGCACAATATATATATATATATATGACATCCAAGAACAGGTCTGCTCCAGAGCACGGGATGATTGTACCGGTAACATTTAACACACATGCAGCATCCATAAAGGAGGCTATCAATAAACATTGGCACCTCCTGGAGGATATTTCACGCTGTAAGAACTATCACATGTTTGCATACAAATGTGCACCTAATTTAAGGGACTTGTTAGTACATTTGGGACTGAGAACACCAAGGTTGCTTCATAGCACTCCAGGCAAGGCAACAGTAGTGTTTGTTCTAATTGCAACAAAATCAAATCATTCATTAACCCCAGAGATCAGAGAGCATATCATATCAAAGATTTATTCACGTGCAATGCTAAAGGGATTCTATATATTGTGCGTTGTCCGTGCCCACTTTTGTATGTGGGTATGACTACAAGGAAAATTAAAATATGCATTTGTGAACATAAAAGTTGTATTAGAACAAAGAAAGTATGTGTCCCATTAGTAAAACGCTTTTTGGAATTCAAACATGATGAGAAATCTCTTCAATTTTGGTGTGTAGAAAAAATTAAAACCTCAGGGAAAGAATTGTGCAAACAGCTAAGAAGGAGGGAAATGTTTTGGATATATAAGTTAGATACCTTAATGCCAAATGGTTTAAATGAAGAGTTAGACTGGATGCCTCTTATGTAGAACTATATCTATCCTGTTCATAGATTCATTTATGGTTATTCCTAGCTATTCTCTGTGAGTCAGTTTGGCTCTGTCAAAATGGTTCATAGATTGTATATATATATTACATTACATGCTAAGTTCTGTAAATTGATATCATTGTTCTAAATATGTTAAGTACTGTCAGAGTGAAGCCCGTATGCAGGGGTGTTAGCATTCCATCAGTCTTGGAAAATGTAACATTGCATCATCCTCCCACTGGATGCTGAGTCATCATAAAAAAACCCATAAAAATAAATATATAAATCAGCTTATTTCTGAGCATGGACTTAGAATAAAGAAGCATATACATGCAGAATGGGAGCAAAAACAAGAGAAAGAAGTAGAACATTTGGGTGAGGAAACTTTTCATGGATTGAGATAAATTTTAAGTTCTTGTTTGAATTGGAATATTTTATTTATTATTTGATTTATATCCCGCCCTTCCTCCCAGCAGGAGCCCAGGGTGGCAAACAAAAGCACTAAAAACACGTTGTTGTTGTTGTTATGTGCCTTCAAGTCGATTACGATTTATGGCGACCCTATGAATCAGCGACCTCCAAGAGCATCTGTTGTGAACCTGTTGTGTTCTACTCCCTTCTGTTTTCCCCAGCATTATCATCTTTTCTAATGAATCATGTCTTCTTGTTATGTATCCAAAGTATGATAACCTCAGTTTCATCATTTTAGCTTCTAGTGATAGTTCTGGTTTAATTTGTTCTAACACCCAATTATTTGTCTTTTTCGCAGTCCATGGTATGCACAAAGCTCTCCTCCAACACCACATTTCAAATGAGTGGATTTTTCTCTTATCCGCTTTTTTCACTGTCCAACTTTCACATCCATACATAGAGATCGGGAATACCATGGTCTGAATGATCCTGACTTTAGTATTCAGTGATACATCTTTGCATTTGAGGATCTTTTCTAGTTGTCTCATAGCTGCCCTCCCCAGTCCTATCCTTCTTCTCATTTCTTGACTGTCTCCATTTTGGTTAATGACTGCGCCCAAGTATTGATAAATTAAAAATCATAAAAACAGACTTTAAAATACATTAAAACAAAACATCTTTAAAAACATTTTTAAAAAGCTTCCAAGACATCTTTAAAAAAGGTTAAAACATATTGGTTTTTTTTAAAAGGTTTAAAAACATATTAAAAAGCAATTCCAAATATGAATTGGAATATAATCCTGAGTGGTCATGTTCACATAGGCTTGTATCTTGCTGCATTATGGAAGGATTGTAAAGTATTTTCCATAGATGATATTTGCTGCAGCAGCAATGTAGTTCACTTGGTAAGCCTTTTTTAAATTTTAAGTATATTTTTAATATGAACTGGTACATTCTTTCATGTTAATAAAAGTTTTTTTTATATATTTTTAAGTATTGCCTTATCTAAATCCCCACTCAAAGAGAAACTTTCCATATAGATGCCATTAAAGAAGACTTGTCTCAAGTCGAATCACGTTTGGCAAATTATTTGAGATATGTTCTCTGTTTGCATTTTATACTTCTGCATTAGAATACCTTGGCAATTTATTGCTGTGTTGTCATTGGGAGTGCACGTACATCTTGTCAGCACAGCAAGCAGTTTACATCACAATTTGTGGGAGTAAATTGGATGTGCAGTAGAAATTGGTCATTATTGTACATTCATATGGCTATGAGACCATATTTTCCATTATTTATTTCTGCATATTTTTCAGAACATATCACGTTTTATTAGACCTTGACTTTGTATGCTCATTTGTCTTTGGTTACTGGTCAAGGAATAAGTTGTCCAAGGTATTTTTTTGGACTGTGAAAGACCAACCCAAATTCTGTTTGCATTTTTACAAATTTCTGGGCCATACAGTATCTCAGAGAGGAGGTCAGGTCTCCTGCCGCCCTGTTGCATTCACTATAGCTGCCCAATTTCCATGCTGTTTAAAGTTTAATAGAAATATCTGTGGTCTATAGGTACGTTCTTAAACTGCAAGGGTTTTTTTTGCCCATTAGTGAATTTCTCTGCTTTTTAATCCAGAAGGTAAGAAATGGCATCCTGTGCAAGTTTGCTGAGAATGGATTGATCATTTGCATGCTTATTGAGTTCAATGGGATTTACTCCCCTGCAATCATGCTTAGGATAGGTGAAACTGACCATGGAGGAGAAGGGGACAGGAGAGAGAAAGAGGGGGAGCGGACTGAATGGGAGGGAGGGGTGAAGGAAGCGGAGGGGCAAAAGGGTGGGGATAGGAGGGAGGAGGGAGTGTAGATTTGATGATTTGCATGCTTATTGAGTTCAATGGGATTTACTCCTGTGCAATCATACCTAGGAGAGGTACAACTGACTTGGGGAGGGGCAGGGAGGGTGAAGGGGGAAAGAAGGGGAGGAAGGGTAGGGGTAAGAAAGTGGAGGGAGATTGGGGGTCAGGCACTAGACAGAGGGAAAGCCCCTTTGCTTTCCAAAAGGGAAACATTGTGAACAGTATCACTGTTTTTCAGCATTTCCCCCACCTTTTTATTCTACGGCAGGCACATGTAGTCTCCCACCCAAATTTAAACCAAAGCTGTCACTAGCTACGTCCACACCAGACTTTTATTTCACTTTAGACCTTAATGGCTTGCCCCAAAGAATCCTGGGAAGTGTAGTTTGTGAAGGGTGCTGAGAGTTGCTAGGAGAGGCCCTAATCCCCTCACAGACCTAAAATCCCCAGAAGAGGGGCTGACTGTTAAACCAGCCTGGCCACTAGAGCTCTGTTGGAGGAATAGGAGTCTCCTATCAACTCTCAGCAGCCTTCACAAACTACACTTCCTAGGATTCTGTGGGGGAAGCCATGACTGTCTAAAGTGGAATCAATGTCTGGCATGGGTGGCCCCAATTAGCCAAGCCAAACAGATGTGACTTTGGCTTTTAGAACACTGATAGTTGGTTCTTACTGAGCATGCACAACACTATAATAGACTTCAATGTTAAATGTCGTACTTTAATTAAAAATCAGCCATGCATTTTTTAAACTTTTAAACTGCAGAAGATGAAGGTCAGAGTATGGGGCAATGCCAGTAATAGGATTACAGGGACTCTGTGAACATGGCTGATGCTTAATTAATTTCAACAAATTATGAGAACTCTGACAGAAAAAAGTCCAAAAGGGATCTGGGTCCCCCCCCTCCTCTTTTTACACTTTGAACACTTGATTCTCTCTGACTGTTTTGTGTATCACCATGAAAACATACAGGGTTGTTAAGCAAGAGTTTCTGAGTTCAGGACTATAAGTTTTGTAAGGTGCTTATGGGAAGCAGCAGAATGGTATGGGGGTATTTTCAATTTAACATTGTGGAATGCAAAAAATCCATGCTGGCTATAGTATACAGCCACTCTTGTGGTTGTATAATAAAAAATAAAAATAAAACCAGAGCTCCCCCTCCTCCCAGCCTCAAAGTGGGCCTGAACAAATCAGCTTCTGCAGATCTGAAGCAAGAGTAGAGAAACAGGAGAGACCATTAGCATTAGCTCGTTCTCTCGCCGTCTCCCCTCAGATAACTCAGTTGCCAATAAAACATTCCTCAGCCCTTCGAAAATGAAGAAAAAGAAGCAGGAAAACAATTACATTTCCCTAGTCTTTCAAGTCACTTTCCAGCCTTCACCTCACACTTTCACTACTACATGTTCTTACCATAACTGCCATATGTAGCCCCAGCAATGACCAGATTAACACCCCCGCTCTTGCCTCTGGCCTCACCCATCACTGGTATGCAGCCCCCTGCAAGGTTGCCCACAAGGCAATGCGGCTCTCGCACTGGAAGAAAAGGGTGCTTTCTCCCTTATGTCATGTTTTAAATGCATTTTACTTTTATGTGGAGCTGAAGTACCTTTCATTTTAGATATATATTGCAGCAATAACTGGTCTGTTAAGACTGGTAGTTTAAAGAAACATAAGGTTTATTACAACAAAGCAGAAAAATCATACACGCTGAAACAGCCATGTGGCTTGCACTCGGAGAGATTTTGAAGAAAAACAGGAAGGGAGTAAAGAGGAGCAAAGCCTGCAAAAACACCAAACTCTGTGGAAGAGGAATCAGCAGAGGCAAGACTAGATTGCCTTTCTGTCTCTTCCCCCACCCCACTTCAGGTTATTTATACCATTGTGTTGGTGCTTTACTCCCAACACTCTCTTGATATGTTCTGCAGACTAATTCAATAAATTATGTTCTAAGGCCTCATGTGTGCTATATTTATTTAATTTGTATCCCGCAATTTCAGCTTGCTGTTCTACACAGAGAGCTCTCTTAGATTCAAGCAGTTTGCAAAAGCAATAAGCACCCCACAAACACCCTATAGATCAGGGGTATGAGACAATTATGAGACAGGGGAACTGGGGCATGCCATACTAAGCCTCCTCATTACATCTAGGTATCTTGAAGTTTTTATTTGCCCCTACAACCATCCTCGCAGATTTGACCCCAAAACTGAGCTCAGTAACAACCTTCACTTAAACTTTCCTAACAGCTCAAACATTCCTAACAATTCCTTCCACTAGTATATCCTACAGGCATCTATTATGTAGAAGAGGTGTACTGAGAAGTGAACAGAACAAGTTTTCCACCAGTGTGAACCTCAATTAAATTTTATCTGTAGCAAGGGTGTAATGCTCTTTCCACATTCCAAACATTTAGATGGTTTCTTCACTGTATGGAACTTCTAATGTACATTAAGACTGGAACTCTGCTTCAGGCTTTTTCTACATCAAAAGCATTTCTATGGCTTTCCCCCTGTATGGATCCTTTGATGTGCCTGAAGATTCCTATTCTGACTAAAGCTCTTTCAACACTCAAAGCATTTGTAAGGCTTGTCTCCTGTATGAATTCTTTGATGTCCACTAAGGGAGCTACTGTCACCAAAGCTCTTTCCACACTCAAAGCATTGATAAGGTTTCTCTCCTGTATGAGTTCTTTCATGTCCTCTAAGGCTGCCACTCTGACTGAAGCTCTTTCCACACTCCAAGCATTCATAAGGTTTGCCCCCTGTATGAGTCCTTTGATGCAAAGTAAAGGAGGATCTCTGACTGAAGCTATTTCCACACTCCAAGCATTTATAAGGTTTCTCCCCTGTATGAGTTCGTTTATGGCTAGTAAGGGTGCCACTCTGACTGAAACTCATTCCACACTCAAAGCATTCATAAGGCTTGTCCCCTGTATGAGTTTGTTTATGGCTAGTAAGGGAGCTACTGTCACCAAAGCTCTTTCCACACTCAAAGCATTGATAAGGTTTCTTGGCTGTATGAGTTCTTTGATGTCCTCTAAGGCTGCCACTCTGACTGAAGCTCTTTCCACACTCCAAGCATTCATAAGGTTTGTCCCCTGTATGAGTTCGTTTATGTCTAGTAAGGTGGCCACTGTCACTGAAATTCTTTCCACAATCTAAGCATTCGTAAGGTCTGTCCCCTGTATGAGTTCTTTGATGTGTAGTAAGGGTGCCACTTTGACTGAAGCTCTTTCCACACTCCAAGCATTCATAAGGTTTGTCCCTTGAATGAGATCTTTGATGTTTTGTAAGGGAGCTACTGTAACTGAAACTCTTTCCACGTTCTAAACATTTATATGCTTTTTCTCTCATATGCCGTCTTGGATGTATATTCAGGGCTTTTGGGCAAGTTAAGATTTTACTGCACTTAGGAGATGTTCTCATTTCCTTCAGGTGATCAGCACCCCCCTGAATTTTATTTACACCTCCCTGAGAAGTACTGGCTTCATCCCCCAGCTTCTCTGTGTGTCTCCCCTGTTGTCTCTTTGCTCCATCTTTACTCCACACTTTCCATTCCTCCTTCTGCTCTTCAGCTCTTTCCAATGACGCTTCTGATGGTTCCCCTTCAGCCATAATCCTGCAGACATCTCCTGGTGGAATAAAAAGGAAAGCTGGTAAAGTGCTGTGATTGAGGCCAACTCTCCAAAGTAAACCCTGAATGATAAAGGGCAGTCTAGTGTCCTTCCTCAGTTGTGCTGAACTCAACCCCCCACCTACTCCTATGCCTTCTGTGTTTGCTCCTTCGTGTCTGCATGTATGTTGAATGTGTGGGTGACTTTCGTTATGGTCAAGATTATTTAGCTAATTCCCTCACTCCAAAGAAATGTATATTGTCACAGGCTAACTCTACTGATGTTAATAGATATGTATTTTTGCTGAACTATTCCCTATTGGGGTGTTAAATGTGTATATTTTGATTCTGTATGCGTGCGCTCAATATCCCCATTTTTAAGACCTCTGTGAGTGTACGTTCTACGGAGATCTGCCTACACATGCTATTGACATTTTTGAAAGATCTTAATTGACAATTTCGGAAGATCCTAATTCACAAGACTCTCAGGATGTGTTTATGTGAAGTGAATGTTGGTCGTACCATGAAAAGTTGCTTTTCTGGACTTCCGGGAAGGGTGACTTAGCCTGTGCCTGCTTTTGAGACGGGCTCCTGCCTCAAAAGAAGCTTATTCAGATATATCAGTCAGTTTTTTCTTTTTTTTTTTTTGACTGATTAAACTTCTCCCGGGTAGGGAGAAACGAAGAGATTAACCTCAAAGCCTATTTTTGTTGGGACGACCAGATCTCATTAATTTATGGGACGAGGTCCAGCCGACGATTTATGGGACGGATTTTCAACAGCAAGCTCTATCTGTTAAAGCGAACGTTCATCTTATCTTCTAAGAGAGAACGCACTAACAGGCAAGCACCCTTCTTTCTATATTTTTCTTTTACTTGACTTAAATTGTTGCTGTTTAAAAGAGATTTGCCAGATTGATCAGTTTTTGACATCTCACTGGGGAGCCATAACTTCTCTCTGCTACGCACTAATTAATAGCTTATCTCTGTTTTTGTTGCAAAAAGCTGTCCTGGATTTGCATTCTAAAGATATACACAGAAGAGGGATTTCTATTCCAGATTTTTATTTTGAAAAATATTATACTGTTTTGAGACTACTCTCTTTTTGGTCTATTTTATTTTGACGAATCTGTTTCTTGACGATTGCCATTAATTGTTTCGATCCTGGGAACTGCATTTTGTTTACTTAACTATTGGAGAGATAAGGCTGTCTGCTCTGTTTATACTGTGATGTCACCAAGTTTGGAGAATTAACCCAATTGTTGCTGAAATAAGAAGTGGTTTTCCTATATTTTTCTTTTAAAATGGCAATTAAGAAAGTGGCTGAAAATCTGGAAATAACTATGTTTCATAAAATAATGGATGAGATTGAGATAATGAAAATTGAATTGAGTAAAATGAAGCAGGAGATTAAAGATATAAGGGTCCCTGTGAGAGAGGTGACCCTGGAAGGGGTCCCTGTGAGAGAGGAGACCCCGGAGATTGGAACAGGGGTCCCTGTGAGAGAGGAGACCCTGGAGACTGGAATAGGGGTCCCTGTGAGAGAGGAGATCCCGGAGATTGGAACCAACGTGGAACAGGAACAAGATTTGGAGTTTATGGACTTTAGAAATAAAATCTATTGTTTGGAACTCAATGTTATCTCTGAAGAAATGAATGAAGATTCTAGAGATAAAGTTATCAATGGCATGGATAATCTTCTGGACTGGAATGATGTGATGGAGCCCAATATAGAGAAAATTTATGGAATTAACTGCAGCCATGTGACAATGGAAAAACTTTTAAGAGATGACCCAGTGTATTTTGAAAAAAAGAACAGAGATATGATTTTACAGCAGTATTTCAGCAACCTATTCAGAATGGATGGCAAGAAAATATTTGGGATAGAGGTAATTCCCATCAGACTCTTACTATATGACTATGGCTTTGACAGCAAGATTATTATGGAATACTGATAATGGAAGATTGGATATTGAAATTACTGGACTTAACAAGACTACTGAAGATGGAAGATGGAAAATGGAACTAATAGAGATAATAGAACAATGGCTACTGAAATTATTGAACCTAACAGATTCTGATGTGATGGATTAATTGAAATGTTTATTTTGACTATGGTTATGACAATAAGATTATCATAATTAGTAATGAGATGGATTAATCGATATGCTTATCTGGAAAAAAAAATTGATAGATATATTTCTTAAAGAATTGAAACCTCTCTTTGACTTTTTGTGGAAAGAATAAAGTAATGTTTATGAGATTTGATGATTAAGTAAGATAACTACTGGAGGAAAGTGATTTTATAATATGACTTAAGAGACAGGATTGTTATATATTATAGACTTATAACTGATTTGATCTTTGACAAATGGGAAGTCAATATTTTACTCTTTATTTTTTATTTTTGTTTTTTTTTCTTTTTTTCTTTTTGTTTAACTATTTTTGATTTTGTTTTTTGTCTTTGAATGTTTTATGATTTTGTCTTGTATGTTTTATGAAAATCTGAATAAAAATTATTGAAAAAAAAAAAAAAGTTGCTTTTCTGCAGCAGAGGAGTGAGTCATGAAGGTGTTGTCGCCACTCACTCATTCTGCTGGCAGGAAGCTGACCTTTGGGATGGGTTATTCGAGTTGACTGGGCAACCAGACTCTAACATCTAACTGAAGCCCATATTTCTGCATAGCAACCCAGATAAAGGAGAGAAGGGGAGCAGAGCTCCTGGGCAAAAGTTGAAAGAGTCCTGAAGAAGAAGGTACAGTCAGAATTAGCAGATCACTCCATTGTCCCCACTGGGGTCAGAGCCCTGGGCTGGGCTGTCTAGGTACTTTAATAGGCCTGGCCTTTCCTCTATGGCCGCCTGACAAAGGCTCTCCACGTCAACTCATACATGCATTGCATGGAGCTTCTCTGCAAGGCCATGATGGCTGAAGCTCCCTTGTCAGAGAAACCAAACCCCCTTAGGTGTCCCCTCTCAAGAGCCACGCGTGGACTTGTAGCCAATGTCAGTCAGGAGGGAGAACTTTTCTTGACTCGGAAGGTCTGCTTGGAAGTGGCCACAGTTCCTGAGGCCCTGGAGACCAGCTTGGCAACCAGACATTTTCCAAACAGCTGTTCCCCTTAAAAGGGGTCAGTGGCCAGGTTGGACTTTGCCCTGATGGCAGCGTGCCAAGACTGGAGCCAGAGCTGTCTCTGTGCAGTAACATCCACTGCAATGGCTCTAGGTGAGAGCTGGATAGCATCTCCTGAACCACCTGCCACAAAGGCGGAGGCCGTGGCTAGCTCGGTCAGTCCCGGTTGTACATGGGGATCAGGTTGGGCCGCCTACTGCAAAATGGCCTGTGCCCATACCAGGCAGGTCCTGGCCATAAAGGATGGCGGTGCTGAGGTTCTGATGGATAAGACCAAGGCTTTGTGCACCGTGCGCAACATGGCCTCTGCCTTCCTATCCTCTGGGTTCTTTCGGAAGTCCTGCCCATCCCGGACCATCGTGGAGCCATGCGCCAGAGAAGCTACTGGCGGATCTATGAGCGGGACCCCCAGAAATTCAACCTCTTCTTTCTCAAGTGGTTAAGGATGTCTCAGGAGCGCTCGACAGGATCTAGCGGCCCCTGGGTTCTTCCACTCGGACATAACGGTTTCCTTAAAGCCTGGTGCAAAGGACTTCTCTTGTAAGTTTTGCGCTTTGGAACAGCTATAGAAGAGTCCCCTGCCTCTGTTGCTTGCTCCTCCTCCCTAGAGGCAATAGGAGCGAGTGCAACTGTTTTGCAGGCCTTCCTGAGGACGGCTTTTAGGTCCTGTGGGGCGAACAGTTTGGGAGCTCCCGAGTCTTCCTCCTCCTCTGACCCTACAGATGAGAGTTCCCCCTCCACCCTATCTGAGGGAGGGAGGGAAGGGGGGGTCTTCCTGCCCCCGCTGCCTCATTGCCTGGGAACTGCCTCTTTCGAGGACTGATGTCTTCCTGGGACCCCCAGCCCTGCCTGCCCTTAAGCGACCTTCCCCGACCCTGCTGGCTGCCTTCCTCCAGAGAAAGGGAACCATCCTGTGAAATGGGAGGCCTGGGGGTGCACGTGTGGAAACTGCAGTGGCACCGGTACCACCTGTGGCAAATGAGTCCCCCCTTGAACCCCTGGCCTGTTGCAGTGCCAGGAACCTCCACGGCCTCCACTGCCAGGCCTCACTGGGGTGGGGAGCCTGTCCGGAACTGGGGGCTGGGTGAGTAAACACCCACTGAAGCCCCTGAAGACTTCTGGTGTTAGCAGAATGGCCTCATGAGGTACAGGAGATAGGGACCCTTGGCCTTTCCCTCCCTCCTCTTCCCGGCTCATCACTGGGCCTGCCGGAATGCCTAATGCCGCCGCTCGTGTCACAAGACCCCCAGCTACCTTTGTGGTGCTGGAGAGGGCAGAAGAGTCCCAATGCTGAACCGCAGAAGCAGAACCCCCACCTCGGGCGAGCTTCCTTCCCTCACTCTCCTCCGAGGAATCCACTGAGAGGACCATCATGCTCACGTTGGCCCCTCTCTTTCCTTCCCCCTCCCCTCTTTCTTTTGAAAAAGGGGGGTGAAATTGACAGATGGAGAGGACAATGGAAAGAAGGAGGGGGAGATCAGGTTGCTGAAATAGCTGGCTAAGAAAGAGCAAGAAGAAGAGAGGAAGGAATGAGGAAGTAAAGAGACAAAGAAAAGAATCCCATCTTGCTCTCACGTGCTCTGGAGAGAGCTCATGAATGACCTCCAGTGGAGCTAGCAGGAAGTCAATCTGGGATGTGGCTGCCCAGCCCACTTGGGGAACCCCTCAAAAGAATAAGCAGAGGGTGGCTAGCATCCAAAAGAGAAATCAAAAAAGGGGTCAAAGACCAAGATGCTGGAAAATAGGAACTTTTATTATAGATAAAACCCAACGCGTTTCAGCCTGTTATCTGCAGGCCTTCATCAGGGGATAATAGCTTGTAAAATTATAAGCCCAGCAAATCGCTTTCTGTACTGTGTCAATATCAAATGTCTCAATCTCACAGAAAGCGATTTGCTGGTCTTATAATCTTATAAGGTATTATCCCCTGATGAAGGCCTGCAGATAACAGGCTGAAACATGTTGGGTTTTATCTATAATAAAAGTTCCTATTTTCCAGCATCTTGGTCTTTGACCCCTTTTTTGAACCCCTCAAAAGACCAACTTCCTGCCAGTGGGGCAAGCAGGCAGCAACAACCCCTCCATGACTCCCTTCCTCCACTGCAGGAAAAACACAACATCTTCGGAGGAAGCACTGATATAGTGAGCATAACAGAAACCTGGTGGAACGGAGAAAGCCAGTGGGACACGGTTCTCCCTGGATATAAACTACACTCGAACGAAATGGAATGATGTATTGGCGGTGGTGCCACTCTATAGATGAAAGAGGGCATTGGATCCAGCAAGCTAGAACCCCCACAGAACCTTCTCCACAGAACCGTTGTGGCTGGTGATGCTGCGCCCCAAGAGGAACTTAGTACTGGAGACATGCTATCGTCCCTCCAATCAAATAGCTCAGGGAGATTTGAGATGAGAAATGAAATCGAGAAAGCATCCAAACTAGGAAATGTTGTAGTAATGGGTGACTTCAACTATTATTTATTTATTATTTAATTTGTATCCTGCCCTTCCTCCCAGCAGAAGCCCAGGGCGGCAAACAAAGTACTAACAACACTTTAAAACATCATAAAAACAGATCTTAAAATACATTAAAACAAAACAATGTTAAAAACATTTAAAAGAAAAAAACTTTAAAAACATCTTTTAAAAAAGGGTTAAAGACATATTAAAAGACATATTAAAAGCAATTCTAACACAGATACAGGCTGGGATAGGTCTCAACTTAAAAGGCTTGTTGGAAGAGGAAAATCTTCAAAAGGCACTGAAAAGATAGCAGAGATGGCACCTGTCTAATATTTAAGACAAGGGAATTCCACAGGGTAGGTGCTGCCACACTAAAGGTCCGTTTCCTATACTGTACAGAACAAACCTCCTGACAAGATGGTATCTGCAGGAGGCCCTCACCTGCAGAGTGCAGTGATTGACTGGGTATATAAGGGGTAAGATGGTCTTTCGGGTATCCTGGTCCCAAGCTGTATAGGGCTTTGTACACCAAAACTACAACCTTGAACTTGGCCCGGTAGCAAATGGGCAGCCAGTGCAATTCTTTCAGCAGCAGGGTGACATGTTGGTGATACCCTGCCCCAGTGAGCAGTCTCGCCACAGCATTTTGCACCAGCTGCAGCTTCTGGACGAACCTCAAGGGCAGCCCCACATAGAGCGCATTACAGTAATCCTACTATCTTGACATAGAAGGCTACATAGGTGTTCCAGTCACAGCAAAGAAGCAAAATTTCTAGATACCCTAAATGGCTGTGCCCTAGAATAGTTGGTCATGGAACCAATCAGAGGAACAGCGAGCCTGGACTTACTCTTAAGTGACACTCAGGACATGGTGCAAGAAGTAAGTATTGTCGAACCAATCTGGAACAGTGACCATAGTGCTAATAAATTAAACGTACAAGTAAATGGCCACTTGCCAGAAAATCCAACAGTCACATTTGATTTCAAAAGGGAAAACTTCCCCAAAATGAGCAGATTGGTAAAAAGAAAGCTGAAAGGAAAAGTCCTGAGGATCACATCACTCCAAAATGCTTGGGAGTTGTTTAAAAACACAATAATAGAAGTTCAACTAGAGTATATACCGCAGATTAGGAAAGGTTTCACAAGGCCCAAAAGGATGCCAGCATGGTTAATGAGCAGAGTCAAAGGAGCTATTAGAGACAAAAAGGCTTCCTTCCAAAAATTGAAGTCTTGTCTGAACGAGGAAAATAGAAAGGAAAACAAATTCTGGAAACACAAATGCAAGAAGATAATAAGGGATGCTAATAAAGAATTTGAGGAGCACATTGCTAACAACATAAAAACCTACAACAAAACATTCTTTAAATACATTCAAAGCAGGAAACCATTTCGGGAGGCGATTGGACTCTTAGATGATAAGCGAGTCAAAGGTGTGCTAAAGCAGGATAAGGCGATTGCAGAGAAGCTAAATAAATGTTTTGCATCTCTCTTCACAGTAGAGGATATAGGGCAGATCCCTGAACCTGAACTAACATTTGCAGGAAGGGAGTCTGAGGAACCGAGGCAGATAGCGGTGATGAAAGATGAAGTTCTAGGCTTAATAGACAAAATAAAAACTGACAAATCATCGGGTCTGGATGGCATCCACTTGAGAGTTCTCAAAGAACTCAAATGTGAAATTGCTGATCTTCTAACAAAAACATATAATTTGTCCCTCAGAACCACCTGCATACCTGAGGACTGGAAAATGGCCATTGTAGTGCCAGCCTTTAAAATGGGATCCCAGAAATTACAGGCCGGTTAGCTTAACGTCTGTCCCAGGAAATATGGAAGAAAGTATTATTAAAGACAAATCAACCAAGCATATAGAAGAACAAGTCCTCCTGAAGCAGATCCAGCATGGCTTCAGCAAGGGAAAGTCCTGTCTCACTAACCTATTAGAAGTCTTTGAGAGTGTCAACAAGCATATAAAGGTGATCCCGTGTACATAGTGTACTTGGACTTTCAAAAAGCTTTCAACAAGGTACCTCACTGAAGACTCCTGGGTAAGCTTAGAAGTCATGAGGATCAGGAACTGGTTAAGTAGCAGTAAGCAGAGTAGGAATAAATGGCATAAACTTTATCCCAATGGAGGGCTGTAGAATTTGGAGTCCCCCAAGGATTGTTATTGGGACCTGTGCTTTTTAACTTGTTCATCAACGATCTAGAGCTAGGGGTGAGCAGTGAGCTGGTAAAGTTTGCTGATGCTACTAAATTGTTCAGGGTTGTTAAAAAGGGATTGTAAAAAGCTCAAAAAGGACCTTCAAACTGAGTGAATGGACAGTAAAATGGCAAATGCAATTCAATGTAACTAAGTGTAAAGTTATGCATACTGGAGCAAAATCCCTTAATTTCATATATACTCTCATGGGGTCTGAACTGGCAGTGACCAACCAGGAATGAAATCTTGGGGTCGTAGTGGATAGCTCAATGAAGAAGCTGACCCAGGGTGCAGCAGCTGTGAAAAAGGCAAATTCCATGCTAGGGATCATTAGGAAAGGTATTGAAAATAAAACTGCTGATCTCATAATGCCGCTGTATAAATCTATGGGGCAGCTGCATTTGGAATACTGTGTATAGTTCTGGTCGCCTCACCTCAAAACAGGATATTGTAGAGTTGGAAAAGGATCAGAAAAGGGCAACTGGAATATTCGAGGGGATCAAGCAACTCCTCTATGAGGAAAGGCTGCAGCATTTGGGGCTTTTTAGTTTAGAGAAAAGGCGAGCCAGAGGCGACATGACAGAAGTGGATATAATTATGCATGGAATGACAAAAGTGGATAGAGAAAAGTTTTTCTCCTTCTGTCATAAAACCAGAAGTCATGGACATTCAATGAAGATGAACGTTGGAAGATGCAGGACAGACAAAAGAAAGTCCTACTTCACACAGCACATAGTAAAACTATGGCATGTGCTCCCACAAGAGGCAGTGATGGCCACAAACTTGGATGGCTTTCAAAGAAGATCAGACAAACTCATGGAGGATACGGCTACCAATGGCTACTGGCCCCGATGGCTGCACTCTGCCAACACAGTCAGATGCAGTATGCTTCTGAAAACCAGTAGTCTAGAAATCACTCTAAATATTTAAAAATTAATAAATGCAATGTCAAGCAGCGCAAAGGACAAACCGTGAGCCTTCTCCTTCCATACCAGATCATCTGGGGGGAAATGGAAATTTTACTTACCGTGAATTTCTATTTGTGGATAGGGCTGGAGGACATTCATGATTAGGGATGGCTCCTCCTACTGGTCATGACAAGCAGGGTCTAGAAACTTCTTAGTCTCCTCTCCTGGGGGAGGAGTCATCTCGCTCTCCAGACTGAGCTGACAGAGCAAGAACTCCTCGACCCCATCAACGCCAACCATGCAGACGTTTATTAAACAGACACCTGTACAAAGGTAGTAACTAGAAAAAGGTAATAACCAGAGACAAAACAGACAACTGGAGAAAAACTTCCCACAAAATGAGATACGCGCGGTACTAGACATCGTGTGAAAATGTAAGACACTAGCAGAATGCTTCAAGCCCCAACCCCAAGCTCCAGAAGGCCGGTGCAGAGGAAGGAGAGGTGGGTGGAATGTGCTCCAGCCCTACCCACAAATAGAAATTCACGGTAAGTAAAATGTCCATTTTTGCTAGACAGGACTGGAGGACATTTCTGATTAGGGATATAACATAGCAGTATCCACATCCCCAGGGTGGGCTTCCTCTGTGTGAAACTAGTGATTTAGCCCCTTCTGGAATGCCTTGCTACCAAACACGGCATCGGCTGGGGGATAGAAATCTATTTTATCATATCTGATGAGGGTGTGTGGAGAGGCCCACGTGTCCCCCAGCAGATGTCCATGATTGGGAAACTGCCCTTACATGATGCAGAGGCAGCCGCCCCTCTAACAGAATGTGCTGCAGGGTCCTTACCCAATGCCTCTTAGGCCTGAGCTATGGCCGCCCTGAACCTGAGAGAGATGGAAGAGGTAAACACCTTCTTTCCCTTAAGAGTTCCCCAGGAAAGATACAAATGATGATTCGGGATGTCTAAACTCCAGTATGTAGCACCCCCAACGTCCAGAGAGCTTAGGCTATGGGGCGGTATACCAATGCAATAAAGAAAGAAAGAAATAATGTCCAACAGGTGCCACCTACGCACCTGAATGCAGGAAGGAGATGGTCAGAAAAGACGGTAAATCCATCTCCTGAGACCTATAAAAAACTGTTGTGGTGGCCATCAAAATACTGTCATATAAGACAAGGTGTTCAGAAGGCAGGTGGCCATAGGGTCTAAGAGTGAGCCTGCTAGTGCCAACAACATCCAGTTTAGGTTCCACGTTGAAAACCTATGAACAGTCTGCGAAGAAACGAGAACCACCCCTTTAAGGAAACGCTTAGAGCAAGCGGTTTGAAGACAACAGGGAACCCCCAGACTAGAGGACATACTACTGAGGGAAGCTGCCTGGCACCTGAGGATGGCTGCACTGAACCCTTGGTCCAAACCTGAGTGTAAAAAACCCATGAAGGCCTGAACGCTTCAGGACAACGGATCCACAGAGATTTTTGAGCACCAGCTCAAAAATACCCTCCAGGTGGGAGAGAAACCCCTATTGGTTGACTGTTTACATGAGGTCGATAATATATCCAGGACTTTCCCCAAGAAAACCTTGTCCCTTGACCCGATCCGCTCAGCCACCAAGCTGTCCATCGTACACTCCATTAATTGGAGAGCAACAACTACCACTGTAGCTCCCTCTAAGGCATATCTGGAATGGACGCCCTAATTCTCCCCTTTGCTGGAATGGGATCTTGGAATTTATTTATTTATTTATTTATTTAAAATATTTATACCCCACCCTTTTTCCTAGGAACTCAGGGCGGCTTACATTAAAAACAGAAGTAATTAATAAACATGATATTCAGTTTAAACAATTTAAAATAAAATTAAATAAACATAGGTTAAAACTAACTACATTGGTTAAAAGCCCGTCTCAATAGAACAGTCTTCACCTGTGCACGAAAATTCGATAATGAGGAAGCCAACCGGACCTCAATAGGGAGAGAATTCCACAGTCTAGGGGTGGCCACCGAAAAAGCCCTATTCTGTGTCTCTGCAAGATGAACTTGCAGGAAAGAAGGGGTGATAAGTAGAATCTTGCTGGAGGATCTTAGAGTCCGAGCAGGTTCATAGAGGGAGAGGCGCTCTGACAGATAGCCTGGACCTAAGCCGTATAAGGCTTTATAGGTCAAAACCAGCACCTTGAATTGTGCCTGGAAACAAATGGGCAACCAGTGGAGCTGATACAACAAAGGAGTTGTATGTTCTCTATATCCCGCCCCAGTTAGCATCCTGGCTGCAGCTCTTTGTACCAATTTCAGTTTCCGAGCAGTCTTCAGGGGCAGCCCTATGTAGAGCGCGTTACAGTAGTCTAATCGGGATGTAACTAAGGCATGTGTCACCGTGGTCAAGTCTGACTGGTCAAGGAACGGGCGCAGTTGGCGCACCAATCTTAATTGAGCGAAAGCACTCTTAGCCACAGCCGAGACCTGTGCCTCCAAGGTCAGAGCCGAGTCCAGGAGCACTCCCAAACTGCGAACCTGTGATTTCAGGGGGAGTGTAACCCCATCCAGCACAAGTTGAATCCCTATTCCCTGCTCCGCCTTCCGACTGACGAGGAGCACCTCTGTCTTGTCAGGATTTAATTTGAGCTTGTTCACTCCCATCCAGTCCATCACTGATACCAGGCATCGGTTGAGAACCTGGACGGCTTCCTTGGTTTCATCAGGTGGAAAGGAGAGATAGAGTTGGGTGTCATCTGCATATTGGTGGCACCGAACCCCAAAACTCCGGATAACCTCTCCCAGCGGTTTCATGTAGATATTAAATAACATGGGGGACAAAACTGAGCTCTGTGGGACCCCATAGGTCAATGGCCAGGTGGTCGAACAGAAGTCCCCCATAACCACCTTCTGGGTTCGTTCCTCCAGGAAGGACCGCAGCCATTGTATTACCATGCCTCCAAGTCCCATCCCAGCAAGGCGGCCCAGAAGGATACCATGGTCGATGGTATTGAAAGCAGCTGAGAGATCCAGTAAAACCAACAGGGACACACTCCCCCTGTCCAGCTCTCTGCGAAGGTCATCTACCAAGGCGACCAAAGCCATCTCAGTTCCACAACCTGGCCTGAAACCAGATTGAGCTGGATCTAGATAGTCCGTCTCATCCAAAAATCCCTGGAGCTGAGCAGTCACCACCCGCTCTATTATCTTGCCAAGAAAAGGAATATTAGATACTGGGCGGTAATTACCTAATAATAGAGGGTCCAAGGAAGTTTTTTTCAATAAAGGTCTTATTACTGCCTCCTTTAGACAGGACGGTATTCTGCCCTGTCCCAAAGAGGCATTAATCACTTCCATGACCCACTTAACCAGTCCCTCTCTGGCAGTTTTTATAAGCCAGGAAGGGCAAGGATCTAACATGCACGTGGTAGGACGTACTTCTCCAAGGATTCTGTCCACATCCTCGGGTTGAACAAGCTGAAAAGAATCCATTCTAATTAAACAAGCAGGAGCCGAAGTTACATCCATAGAGACTGTATTAATCTTGGCGTCTAAGTCAGAACAAATCTGAGCAACTTTGTTTGCAAAATAACATGCAAACTCATGACAACGGGCTATAGAGTGGTCAATGTATTCATGAGGGTCAGAATTTAAAAGACCCTTAACAACTCGAAACAATTCCACCGGACGAGATTCAGCGGATGCAATAGAGGCGGAGAAGAAGAATTTCTTCTGGGTCTTCATTGCTATGGAATAGGTTTTTAGATAGGTTCTAGCCCGTGTTCGATCAGATTCGTTTAGAGTTTTCCGCCAGTGTCGCTCTAGTCTCCGTCTTTCGTGTTTCATCATCGTCAGTTCTCCAGTAAACCAAGGAGCAGATTTAGTTCCAATCCGCGAAAGGAGACGCTTAGGGGCGATTGTGTCCACTGCCCTGGTCATTTCCTCATTCCAAAGGTCGACCAAGGCTTCGACAGAATCACCTGCCGAGGTGACCGGAAAATCCCCAAGAGCCATCAGAAAACCATCCGGATCCATCAGTCTCCTGGGGCGGACCATTCTAATTGGTCCCCCACCCCTGTGAAGGTTCTGAGTCGCAGTGAGTTGAAAACTGACCAGGTAGTGATCTGTCCATGACAACGGAACTAATGAAAGTTCCTCCACACCAAGATCACAAATATCTCATCTAGCGCAGAAGACAAGGTCCAAAGTATGACCAGCAGCGTCTCGAGTGGGGCCAGATATTATTTGGGACAAACCCATGGTTGTCATGGAGGCCATGAACTCCTGAGCCACTCCAGAAAGGGCAACATCGGCGTGGACATTGAAGTCGCCCAGTACCACAAGCCTGGTAGACTCCAGTATCAACCCCAAGATTACCCCAGTTAGCTCAGGAAGGGAGACAGTTGGGCAGCGGGGTGGGCGGTACACCAACAGAATCCCTATTTTGTCCCCAGCACCCAGCTTCTAAAAAACACATTCGAACCCTGAGAACTGTGGAAGAGGGTACCTGGTCAAGTAGATGGTATTTCGAAAAATCACTGCGACTCCACCTCCCCGTCCCCCAGGTCTAGCCTGCTGGTGTACAGAGAAACCAGGGGGACAAAGCTGAGAGAGATTAACTCCCCCAGCCTCATCCAACCAGGTCTCTGTAATACACGCCAGGTCAGCGCGCTCATCCAGAATCAATTCCTGGATAGCACTAGATTTGCCATTCACTGACCTGGCGTTCACGAGCAGCATTTTCAACCCGGGGGAATAGTCACCACGGCTATCCAGGGTATCTGAATGAGAGAGCAACTTAGGGATTACCAACGTTCTGTTGGATTCTTCCCTAGTTCGATTAGATAAGTGTCTCCCAAGAGCGTATCTCCCTCGATCCTTCAAAACTTCGATGGCCGTCACATGGGTCTCTTCCACTATTCCCTCATTCACACATATAAACAATCGGCTTCCGTCATTCTCAGAGACTGTTTCTAGTCAAGGTTCTGAGATCTTTCCCAGAGCGATCAATAGTTGCTTTAATCTGGTGATTACTTCAGTCTGCTCATCTACAGTAAAATCTTTGTAGGAATCGAGGAGAAAGAGCTCCTCAGGTAAGTTATCATATTTCCTTTGATTAACAACATTGTTGATTGGTGTGTGAACTAAATTCTCCGGCAAACGCGAATAAGTCTTTACTTTCTGTACATTTCTTTGCTCCTCAGGTAAATTGTCGTATTTCCTTTGGTTGGCAGCATTGTTAGTTGGTATATAAATTAAATTCTCCGACAAACGAGAACACGTCTTTATTTTCTGTAAGTTTGTTTGAGGGGTGTTCTCTAGTTTTCCAATTTTCTTTGTCAGAATTTGTCGAATAGATGTCTTTGAGTGAGGTAGACAAAGGCTTTGAGGTGGTGCTTGATTTTCAAAGACTCTTATTAATTCAATATGATGGGATGCTAAAAAGAGTCTTTCTTCATATAAAAGGTTTACTGCAGTAGGAGTATGAAAAGTTACTAACGCTTTAATCGCCGTATAGCTAGAGGAAAGATAGTGTACCGATTTAATTATATTAAATTCAATCATACCCGGCAGTAAAGATTCAAAGAATTCCCAAATATGTTGTCTTCGACCTCTATGGTTAAGCCAATTGGTAGGTTTTGAAAGGTTCAATATAACCAGTTTTTCTTCATTTAAAACAAGTTTCCATTGGTCTATATTTGATTTCATTGTTGTGTCTTCATTAACAGGCTGTTGTAGATATTGGGAGAAATCAAGTTGATCATGGGTTGCCTCTACTGATGATTTTATATCTCCACTAACAGATTGTTGAGTATATTGGGAGGAATCCGGTTGATCTGGAATTTCCTCTCGTATAGGCTTCAGGAGAGTTTCGCAGCATACATCATTAACAGGGGAAATGATGGTCGTATCCACTGAAAGATTGTCGCTCATATTTTGTGTTTTTAGCTGTTTAAGTTTTCTCTTCTTTTTCTTTTTCGCTTTTCCTGAAGGTCTTGGAGTGTCCAGTAAAGTAAAAAGCTTCCCAAAATTCATATGTGATTTGCATTTTGGTCTAAAATTCTTAGTCTTTTTGCTCTTGTTTCCGTGTAGCTTTTTTTGTTGTTTCTTAGTGGTGTTGCTGCACATACAGAGTTTCGAACGCATAATCATAGTTTGAGAGCTCTGAGATACTTGGATTGAAGATGTTTTCTCAAACTTCGGGTGGGGTTGGGCTTTTAAAATTAGATCTGTCAAGGTTGATAATAAAGAAATCGACTCCGCCACAAAATTCGATATTTGTGAGAGGGATTGAGTGACCGCTGTTGCCCAGGACCCCTCTATATAATGGGTTTTCTGAGTGGCAGTTATATCACAATTAAATTTATTTGCAGAAGAATTAAAAGACTTAAAAGGAGAAACATTTTCTACTACGGTTCCTTTAAGAATTTTATCCATAAACTGTGTAAAATTAAGAGCATTCATATCCAAAGGAGTTCCTTGTAGAGATGATTCTAATTGGTTTATCGTACTTTCAACCCCTTCTATGTGGCATAATGAGTCAGTAACTTGATCAGTTTATGAAGATTCCAATGTTGGCATAGAGCTTGGTTCTTTAGTCATTATAACAGGTCCAGAAGGGACTGTCTCCGATGCCTCTATCGTTTTTATCTCTTGGGAAAGTTTTAAACAAGGTATTTCCGAAGTTTGTGCTCTTAAAGGGGAAATATCTGTAGTAGCCTGTAAATGTGAAGAGGATTTATTTAAAGTTGTCCCATCCAAATTTTCTTCTAGATTAAAAGTTCTAATTGGAATAGGTGGTATTGCTTCTCTCTTTCTATAATATTGCGTAATCCTTGACTGCCCATAATCATTCATAACTTTCCTCTCTGAGGTAAATGCAGTAGGGTTAGTAGGTAAAATACCCAACACTTTATATGAATTTCTAGTTAAAACCATTTTTTCAAATAATGAGAGTCATTACCGGGAAAGGAAGCAGAAGCTACTGAAAGGACAGGGGGACGAGCGTCACCCATCAGATTATAGCCCGACACCCTCCTCCGATTAGGTCAGAAAGAGCATGCCCAAAGAACACTTGTAAAGGTCGTTATTTATATGTCAGAATGGTTTGACCTTATACCAAACTCTGAGGCAAAAGCTTCTGCGGCTAGATGCAGCTTCTCATGCTTGTTTGTGGTGGCAGCTACTGGCAATGTCACGTAGAACTGTGCAGCACCAACCATCCCCATAATCAAACTTTGATTAAAGGGACATCAAAGAGTAGAAGGATAGGGGGCTGCTTTTCCTCTTGATTAGACAATATAGAAGCAAGCATTTTCTGCTCCCTCATTCTATTAAAACTATCCTCGGACAGGGATTATCTGTGAAAGAGAGGAATAAAGAAATTTACGTTACATTTAACAGATAAAAGTAAGTGGACTGCCTTCAAGCCGATTCCGACTTATAGCGACCCCAAGAAACCTTTGGTTGAGTTCATAGGGTTTTTGTGGTAAGTGCTACTCAGAGGTGGCCTACCACCATCTTCCTCTGAGGCTGAGAGGAAGTGACTGGCCCAAGGTCACCCCATGATCCCCACATCCATGTGGGGATGCGAACCATGGGCTCCCATGTCATAGCCAAACACTCCAGCCACTGTCCCACACTGGCTATCATTGAAAACATACATTTTAATTAATACTGAACTGCCAAGGCTCAGACAGAAAAACCACAATAGTCTCTGAGGTTGAAGGGGCCATTATGTGCAGGCCGTTACACCTATGGTATAGAAACTGAGCTCTTCTGAAGCTGTGTATACCATAAGCCAGTATACTGAAACCCTGACAACACAGAGGCAAGTGGAACTTTTTCAATGTCTAGGGATATAGCCTCATGACACCAGAAAAAGAGACAAGCCCATCTTTCCGTTTCACCCACCAGGACACTTAACCTCCATCCTCTAGAGGGTGCGCTCAGGCTCCACAAGGGTTCCTAAGGTCGAAGGGGGTTGTCTTCAAGTCGGTTCCAACCCATAACGACCCCATGAGTAAGGCCTCAAGGCAAGCGGCACTCAGAGGAGGCCCACCATTGCCTTCCTCTGAGGCTAGCAGGCAGTGACTGGCCCTACACCCCACTGGCTCTTCATAAGGTAATTATTTGAATTTATTCCAAACTGCAGCTATAGAGATAAGCCAACTGTTCTTGCAAATACTACCACATGTAAGGGTTGTGGGCCTTCTCCTGGGGGGAGGGGGTGTAATAACCTTTTGAGGCCTCAGGAAAGGCTTTGAGGCTTTCCATATACAGTAGGGCCCCGCTTTACAGCGCTTTGCTTTACAGCGTTCCACTAATACACCGGTTGTGAATTGTAGAAAGGCCCTGCTTTACAGCGCTTGTTCCACTTTTACGGCAGTTTTTTGCTGCCAGGCGTCATTTTGGGTCAATGTAAGTCAATGGGATCCGCTTTACAGAGGTTTTCGCTTTACAGCGGGGATCCGGAACATAACCCGCTATATGCTTTCTGACTGTGGCCCCCTAGAGGAGCTAACAGGTTCCTCTGTTGTTGTCCTGGCAACGTTCCCTGGGCCTACCATTTCAGGCCTTTAAGAGAGAGAATCAGCTCTCTAAATGTCTCAGCCCAGATTACTCATGTCCCTGTCTGTTCTGAGGAGGAAAATCTAACGTTTCCACAGGAACAAACCTGAAATACGTAAGATTTCTTCCCAGATATTTCACCCCTTATGTTTCTGAGGGAGGAGGAAACAGACATAGCCAACCTGAAGGCTGACTGGGTTTAAGGGAGTCACTTTGTGTAACCTTTCCACATAGAGGGAACACACTTTCTCCAGGGAGTACACTACACGTATCCACTGCCCCATGCTTTGACCTAAGCACCTGGCGTCGGGGCTAGAACACAAGGAAGAGGGAATACCTTGTCACCTAAGCTTAGGCATCCCCAATCCCCCCCAAAATCTTGATAAGCACCCTTTGTTCCAGCTGACAACCTCTGGGTAAAGGGGCCTCACATCAACCATCAAGGTGGAAACCAGGGAAAGCTAGACCAATTCAAAAACATCATGAAGAGAAACCCACTCAGCCCTCCAGACAGTTCTGAAGGGGCGTGGGGAATTAAACCACCTCTGTGGGCTGTTTGGCAGGAGCAGAAGGGAACATCCTTGTTTTATTTTATGCCCTGTGGCCAGGAACTTGGCTTGGCTTGGGTGCCACAGGCTGTTCCTTAATTTACCGGAAAAACTGCCTGGCCAGAGCCAAGGGTGAAATATCAGGCGTGGATTCCAATTCATCCCCTGAAAACTTAGAACAGAAGCAGCCTCAGATTTCTGGTTCCACGAGAACTGGGTGCAAACTGCTGGAACAAACTGCTGGAAGAGCTCAAAGGGTGAGATCCCACAAAATGGCTGCCAAAGGAAAATCTGTGGGATTTCCTGCAAATATAACTAGTAGCTCCGAGTATCCCTGGCTTGTATGTCTCCTTCATGAAGGATATCTCCCCCAAGGGGGAGGCCCCTTAAAATCCTGGGAATATATATAACATCAAACCAGGATGGAGACTAGGATCTTGCTGCAAACACGAAATGCTTCTTTGCCTATTTAGTAGGCAGCTTTGATTTACATGGGAACGCCCATTCTGCATCCCACACATCATCAAAAGCCTGAGGACAACAACCAGCTTAGCACCAGTCGATGGAAGCCTTTTTAGCTCCCGCTGAATTCGACTGGTCATGGGCATCGCCTCCCCCCTCAATATCTGAGAACTGCAGCACTATGTGTGCCTTCAGAGGAAGGGGTTGAAAAACCTCCAGGGAAAGAGCCTAGGTTGCACTGGGTCACCTCTAGATCCTTTCCTGACGATTCCCCCTCTTCCCTATCAGGTTCAGGGGAATCATCCAAGTCAGACAATGCCCTCTGTTGGCCATAGACCTGCTTGGGCAACTGTCATTGTACCTGCAACCCCTGGACTGTAGTGGGTGCGGGGTATGCATATGTCTGGGTATCTGATCAGTCCTGTTGACTCATAGCACCCTTTACCAGTGAGATCCTTGTCTCCCACCATGGGCACTGTCTGAACCCCCACCCTGCACAATATCGCAGGGAATAGGAGTAGGACACCTAGGTTGATGTCAGGGTGTGTGTCACCCCAGCTGATGGCAAGGGTACATTGAGAGGGGGATTTGGTATAGCTGCTATATCTCCTCTCCCTGCGTGAGTCGCTAGAGTGATATCTGCACCTCCACTTTCCTTTATGGGATCACCTACTTGAGGGCCTGTCCCGCTTACTTTTAAGGGCTTGGTAAATGGGGGCCCTGATTTCAACAAAGATAAACTCCTTGACTCCAGACAAGAGCTTAAGAAACTGAGAATGGGGTGTGTGTGTGGGACTTCCATACCTTCAAGCAGGAATACTCACCCCCCCGCTGCCCCCACTTGGGGTTGGGTAGAGCGTAGGCTGATAGCTTGTTGAGCCTTGTGCTGGCAGCTCTCGAGAATCCATCACATCTCCCATGTAACAGAAATCTTGGCGGGAGAATGAGGAAGAGGCAGGCAAAGCCATAAAGTGGCAGCCACAGCTGTTCTGCACTTAGGAAAAAAGTGCGGGAAACTGCTGCAATAGCGAACTGCCATAGCGGGCGCCGCTCAACCCCCTGCTGCCCTGCACGATCTGATTTGGGGGTAGATACCCCCAGGCAGCACACCTCACTGGTTCTTCTCCTCAGAAGGGGGAGGGGGGAGCCGGATCCTGCAATCTCGCTCAGCATGAGTGTGGCAAAAACACAGCTCCAAGGAGCAAGAAGTCAGTCTCCCTTCAAAAATGGCTGCCACTGTTGCTGAAGCACTGCGGCTAGCCACGCTCCGTTGCTCTGAAGAAAGCCTCACACGGCGCCAAACTGCTCAATTGGACTGAACGATCCTCCCAAGCTCCCGGACCCATAAGAACATAAGAAGAGCCTGCTGGATCAGGCCAGTGGCCCATCTAGTCTAGCATCCTGTTCTCACAGTGGCCAACCAGGTGCCTGGGGGAAGCCCGCAAGCAGGACCCGAGTGCAAGAACACTCTCCCCTCCTGAGGCTTCCAGCAACTGGTTTTCAGAAGCATGCTGCCTCTGACTAGGGTGGCAGAGCACAGCCATAACGGCTAGTAGCCATTGATAGCCCTGTCCTCCATGAATTTGTCTAATCTTCTTTTAAAGCCATCCAAGCTGGTGGCCATTACTGCGTCTTGTGAGAGCAAATTCCATAGTTTAACTATGCGCTGAGTAAAGAAATACTTCCTTTTGTCTGTCCTGAATCTTCCAACATTCAGCTTCTTTGAATGTCCACGAGTTCTAGTATTATGAGAGAGGGAGAAAAACTTTTCTCTATCCACTTTCTCAATGCCATGCATAATTTTATACACTTCTATCATGTCTCCTCTGACCCGCCTTTTCTCTAAACTAAAAAGCCCCAAATGCTGCAACCTTTCCTCGTAAGGGAGTCGCTCCATCCCCTTGATCATTCTGGTTGCCCTCTTCTGAACCTTTTCCAACTCTATAATATCCTTTTTGAGATGAGGCGACCAGAACTGTACACAGTATTCCAAATGCGGCCGCACCATAGATTTATACAACGGCATTATATTGACTGTTTTATTTTCAATACCTTTCCTAATTATCCCTAGCATGGAATTTGCCTTTTTCACAGCTGCCGCACACTGGGTCAACATTTTCATCGTGCTGTCCACTACAACCCCGAGATCTCTCTCCTGGTCGGTCACCGCCAGTTCAGACCCCATGAGCGTATATGTGAAATTCAGATTTTTTGCTCCAATATGCATAATTTTACACTTGTTTATATTGAATTGCATTTGCCATTTTCCCACCCATTCACTCAGTTTGGAGAGGTCTTTTTGGAGCTCTTCGCAATCCCTTTTTGTTTTAACAACCCTGAACAATTTAGTGTTGTCAGCAAACCTGGCCACTTCACTGCTCACTCCTAATTCTAGGTCATTAATGAACAAGTTGAAAAGTACAGGTCCCAATACTGATCCTTGAGGGACTCCACTTTCTACAGCCCTCCATTGGGAGAACTGTCCGTTTATTCCTACTCTCTGCTTTCTGATTCTTAACCAATCTCTTATCCACAAGAGGACCTCTCCTCTTATTCCATGACTGCTAAGCTTCCTCAGAAGTCTTTGGTGAGGTACCTTGTCAAACGCTTTTTGAAAGTCTAAGTACACTATGTCCACTGGATCACCTCTATCTATCTATCTATCTATCTATCTCTATCTATCTCTATCTATATGATGACTCTCTCAAAGAATTCTAATAGGTTACTGAGACAGGGCTTCCCCTTGCAGAAGCCATGCTGGCTCTGCTTCATGATGTGAAGGCGGGCAGGGTGGGGAGAAAACAGTAAAGGATGGAGACAGAAGAGAGAAATAGCTAACATTAAGGAGAGAACGACCAAAATTAGAAAAAACGGGAAAAAAAACAGCAAAAAACAGAGGTAAAAGGAAGTTCTGAGCAGAGAGAAGAAAAGAGCAACCTTCACAGGCAACAGGCAAGGCCAGTCTGGAGACCAGGACGACTCCTCCCCCAGGAGAAAGAAGTTTCTAGATCCTTCCTGTCACAACCAGTAGGAGGAGCCATCCCTGATCAGGAATGTCCTCCAGCCCTATCTAGCAAATCTTTTACTTGATTCCTGCATTGAGCAGGGGGTTGGACTTGATGGCCTTATATGCCCCTTCCAACTCTACTTCCATCTACCACTCGTTCTATAACTGGCTCTGCCCCTGCACCACCATTTTGTGACTGGAGGGCCCTGGGAGTAGGAAAGTTTAAGAACCACTGTGCGAAGTAATGCTGATTGGGGGAACAACTCATATTCTAGTTTAGTCACAATTCCCAGACACAGAGTAGTCCAAACATGAGAGGAACCTGTTGGATCAAACAAAAGACCTAATCCATCCTCCTCCTGTTCCCCATAGAGGCCACCTAAATGCTTCTGGGAAGTCTGAAGGCAATCAACTTTACTTGCTACTATTCCCCAGCAAAACGTACTCTGTGGTATACTGCCTGTGATCCAGGAGGTTTCATAGACTTATGATAAGTACCCATTCAAAGGCTTCTCCATGAAATTGATAGGTAGAAAGTTACAGAAGAAAAAGTTGGGGGTTGCAGAGTCAGTTTCATCCATGTTGACTGGCACTGAGTTCCAGGTGGAGGTATAACGTAGCAAGCGTAACATTGCCAAGGCCACAGTCATTTAATATACTTGCTTCCCAACTTTCTTCACACCATTACCCTTGGCCCTTACTGGCCCATAGCCTGGGGTGGTCCGCCCCTCTTAAATTTTGTCTGCCCCTCCCCTATTTTCTTTAACAAAAATAAATTTAAATTTAATACAGAACATCCCGCACACACGTTTTGGTGACCTCTCCCCCTCGAACTGCTAGGCTTGCACGACACTGAAGTTGGTTCCTAGTTCCCAGTTCCTTATCTGCATGAAAGTTCAATCACTAACAAAGAAGAAAAGTTGACAGCTACAGCAACGTCAAGCCAAATTTAACATGCCCCTGAACCCCAAAATATATGATGTGGTACCCTGTATGATATATCGCTGTAATCAGGAGACTCTCCCTGTCAAGACTGACAATACATTTATGCAATCAAAATATCAGGATTCTGATATTATCATAAATACATAATGATGTCATAAAATCATAAAAAAGTAACTGGGGGTATACACCCCAAAATCTGCTCTGGGCCAGGACAAATCATATACCCCAGGAAAGGAGAGGGTGTCCTCTTCAGGATGCCAGTACATCCCATCCGGCCCAGAGTTTCTGCTGGGCGCAGGGCATGGAAGAGGTCTTCTATGCAAAACCAAAGCAGATAAGAACATACAGGAAAAAATAAGTAACTGGGGGTGCCCACCCCAAACTCTGCTCTGGGCCAGGACAGATCATATACCCAGGAAAGGGGAGGGTGTCTTCTATGAGATGCCACTGCGTCCCACCTGGCCCAGAGCTTTTGCTTGGCGCAGGGCATGGAGGAGAGCATCTATCCAAAACCAAAGCACACAAAAACATACAGGAAAAAATAAGTAACTGGGGGTACAAGCCACAAAATCTGCTCTGGGCCAGGACAAATCATATACCTGAGAAAAGGGGAGGGTGTCTGCAATGAGATGCCCATGCATCCCGTCTGGCCCAGAGCTTCTGCTGGGCACTGGGCACGCACAACGGCATCTATGCAAAATCAAAATGGACAAAAACATACAGAAATAAATAACTGGGGGTACACACCCCAAAATCTGCTCTGGGCCAGGACAAATCATATGCCCCAGGAAAGGGGAGGGTGTCCTCTATGAGATGCCACTGCATCCCACCTGGCCCAGAGCTTCTGCTGGGCGCAGGGCACATGGGAGGTCATCTATCCAAAATCAAAGCAGACAAAAACATACAGGAAAAAATAAGTAACTGGGGATACACACCCCAAAATCTGCTCTGGGCCAGGACAAATCATACACCCCATGAAAGGGGAGGGTGTCACCTATGAGATGCCACTGCGTTCCGCCCGGCCCAGAGCTTTTGTTGGGTGCAGGGAATGGATGAGGGCATCTATGCAAACTCAAAGCAGAAAAAAACTTACAAGAAAAAATAAGTAACTGGGTTGCCCACCCCAAACTCTGCTCTGGGCCAGGACAAATCATATACCCTAGGAAAGGGGAGGGTGTTCTCCACGAGATGCCACTGTGTCCCACCTTGCGCAGACCTTTTCCTGGGTGCACGGCACGGATGAGGGCATCTATGCAAAACCAAAGCAGGCAACTACATACAGGAAAAATTAGTAACGGGTGCTCACGCCAAAATCTTCTCTGGGCCAGGACAAATCATTCAGCCTACGAAAGGGGAGGGTGTCCCCTATAACATACCAGTGCCTCCTGCCTGGCCCAGATCTTCTGCAGGGCGCAGGGCGCAGATGAGGGCATCTACACACAATCAAAATGGACAAAAACATCCTCTATGAGAATCCATGGCTTCCTGACTGGCCCAGAGTTTCTTGTGGGCAGAAGGAGTGGATCTGAGCAACTATACACATCAAAATATATAAGGTGGGGGGGAAAGGATCTGGTGTTGCACACCCCAAAACTTTCTTCGAAGTACCATAAATCATACACATATTCATACAGGACAGGATCCTCTGCAAGATGGCATTGGTTCCAACCCAGGTCAGAGCTTTTTGTTCAGTCATAGCACAGACAATGTCATTAAACATTTCTTATTTTAGAGTGTTTTTAACTGTATTTAATTATGCATTTTTAAACTTTTGTGATCCACCCGGGAACGTTTTAGTTAACGGCAGGGAATAAATCTAACCAACACCAACAACATTAATTTACGTATCAGAAGAATAGCCAAAATATATAGGAAAGATTATAAGGAACTTGGATGCCCGTCCCAAAATATGATTTGGGGCACCACAAATCATAGTTCCACACATCAGGGATACTGTCTCCTATTAGATGCCATCCATGCATAGTTTAGAGTCTCATCTATGAAATTACATCTTTATGCTTCTCGAGTGAATCATTGTCTGGTGATCCGGCCAAGTTTCCTTCTGTCATGGCACCAGATAACATACAGTCATACTTTGAGAAGAACTGTTGTGCATTTGATTTATTATATCTCTGAATAACTTACTACATATATATATTATAGTTCTCCAACAGGTAACAACCAAGTATACAAATGAACACGTAAACAAGTGCAGACTTATTTTTTTTAAAAAAAAGAAATCAGGAAGTCATCAGAACTGGTAAAACAGTAAAAAACTTTTTTCTTAGAAATATATCAGAACATTTTTGCAGTTTACAAAATCAACACCATTTCACATGGGCTGGAATTAAACAATTTCACCCATTCAAAATAATCTACTGGTTTTCAATCATCTCTGAATTAGTTGGAGATTTAGAAGGACACCCTCCCCTTTCCTGGGGTATATGATTTGTCCTGGCCCAGAACAGATTTTGGGGTGTGTACCCCCAGTTACTTATTTTTTCTGCGTATTTTTGTCCATTTTGATTTTGCATAATTGCCCTCTTCCGTGCCCTGCGCCCAACAGAAGCCCTGGGCCAGGCGGGACGCAGTAGCATCTCGTAGAGGACACCCTCCCCTTTCCTGGGGTATATGATTTGTCCTGTCCCAGAGCAGTTTTTGGGGAGGCACTACCAGTTACTTATTTTTTCCTGTATGTTTTTCTCTGCTTTGGTTTTGCATAGATGCCCTCCTCCGTGCCCTGCGCCCAACAGAAGCTCTGGGCTAGGCAGGACGCAGTGGCATCTCATAGAGGACACCCTCCCCTTTCCTGGGGTATATGATTTGTCCTGGCCCAGAGCAGATTTTGGGATGGGCACCCCCAGTTACTTATTTTTTATGATTTTATGATATCATTATGTATTTATGATAATATCAGAAACCTGATGATTTGGATTGCATAAATTTATTGTCAGTCTTGACGGGGGGGGGGAGTCCCCCGATCACAGTGATATATCATACACAGGGTACCCCAACATATATCTTGGTGTTCAAAGACATGTTAATTTTGGCTTGAAGTTGCTGTAGCTGTCAACTTTTCTTCTTTTTTTAGTGTTTTGAACTTTCAAGCAAATAAGGAACTGGGAACTAGGAACCAACTTCAGTGTCGTGCAAGCCTAGCAGTTCGAGGGGGGGAGGTCACCAAAATGTGTGTGCGGGATGTTCTGTATTAAATTTAAATTTATTTTTGTTAAAAAAATAGGGGAGGGGCAGACAAAATTTAAGGGGGGGGCGGACCACCCCAGGCTATGGGCCAGTAAGGGCCAAGGGTAATGGTGTGAAGAAAGTTGGGAAGCAAGTATATTAAATGACTGTGGCCTTGGCAATCAGCTTTTCTTTCATTTGCTTCCGAGCGAGGAAGGAAAAAACAATTGGCTTTTCCATCTCCCTTGCAGCCCGAAGACTCCCTCCTAATTCGTTCCAGGGAGGAAAAAGCCAAGAACAAACAGACCTATTCTGAAGACACAATGAATGCAGCTTTGTAGACGGGGAGAGGGTGGCAGGGTTGTTTGGGGGGAGGGGGCTTGCCATTGAGTCCTCCAAGGTTAAATGGATTGCGCTCGCTTTCCTAGAGAAGCAGGAAGCTTGTAACATGGGGAAGACTGTAGTGAATGCATTCCCAAAGGGTGGTGAACACTGTGAGATTCCTCGGAGGAGCTGAAATTTGATGCGCGCAGTTTGCACAGAATAAAATCTAGAAAGGAGCAACTTCGGTGAGGAGACTGAAGCGTCGACCAAGGGAAGGGGGAAGGGAATGAAGGAGGTCCTCCACCCAGTTTCCCTCTTGTAACAAAAGGCAGGGACTGATCCTTGCGAATGTAGAACCCAAAGAGCTGCGGGGCTTCCATTGCACGATCCTCTTTGAAGCCCCCCACATCCCTGCCTTGGGACGGGGCAAGGACGCCCTGCTGAAGAGGAAAACAGGCTTCCTTATGGAGGGGATGGTGGGAGTGGGGGAGTCCTCTTTAAAAACGAAGGAAGTGGCCCCACCACAGAATCCAAGCTTATCCAACTGCAAATTAGCCAGCCCCTAAGGAGCACCGATCTCCCTATTGGCGCGCTATGCGTTTTCTATGGGTTTGAGAGCACGAGGCATGGGGGCGGGGTAGCTTTGCGACTCTTTCCCCTTTCTTTAGTGGGGAAACCGACGGCTGTTCAGAGCTTGGAAGATTACTTTTAAAAAGTAATAAATTACAGTTACAGTTACATGGCCCCAAAAAGTAGTAATTACCGTTACAATTACAATTGCTCTGAAAGTAACTGATTACTTTACTTTTTCTTCAAAGTAATCACTACAATTGTTATAAAAATATAGATTATTGATTGATAGAAAGAATGGATTTTAAGTTCCTGCCTGCTTTAAGAAGAGATGCTCAGTTCTCAGCTCTGTTCATTGTTTAACAGCGATCTTGTATAGCAGCAGAAAACAGTTAGTGAGAGGAACACAGTACAATTCAGGGAGTATTCCTTATCTTTACTTTGAGGCACAGTAGAACTGAGTAGAACTCCCTCCCACCTTTGGAATGTCTATGTATTGCCAACTGCTTGGAACTCAAAGTGTATAACTGCTTGTAGAATCATGACAGCTTCAGACCTCACAAAATGACATGAGCCTATGTGAGCTCTCCGCTTTGCAAACGTATAGCTAATAAAAGGCCTTGGTTGGCAATTCTGAGTCTCCGTTGTTTGATATTGGACCTCAACCAGCGGCACAAACCTTAATTCTGGTGTAACAATTACATTTCAGTTACTTTTTAAAAAAACCGCCTACAAGGTGCTGGCCTTGGCTGCTGCACATCTAAGTAGCCTAAAACAACATTAAAAATAAACACACACATACAGAGGTAGTAGAATAATTATTTTTATTCATAAGATAGCAATGGTGGTCTCTCCTCTGGTATGGGTGGTAGGGAGGGAGGCTGAGGCCACTACTCAGATCTTTGCACGTCAAACCAAGTGCAAACTCTCCCCCATTCAGACAGACAGCATAATCTCTCTCACTTAACCACCTCCTGGACCCTGCCCTGCCACCAACTAAGGGACACTCACTCAAGCAAACATTTTCCTCTGAGATGCAAAAAAGTTAAAATACTGCAAATGCCAGTAGCCAGAGAGGGTGGTGGAGGCCACTTTGTGTGCCAAGTGCAAACACAGTATACACACACGTTGTCATCTTTCATCTCCACAGTTCTTTATCTCCATTCTGCTGCTGCCTCCTTATCCTCCTTTATCCATGTTCTTGACCTCCAGATCCTTTCCCCCTCCACTCCATTCTTCACCACCACTATCCGTTTTTTTAAATAATTGTTTTCTCCACTCCACCCCGTCTCACTCTCCGCCTCCTCCCTCGTCGCCTCCTGCCCATCCACAGAGCACGAGGAAAGAGCGACACTGCACAGAAGCCCAATTTGAGGCACATGATTTTCATCCACAAATCAGAGGAGCAGAAGACTTCCCCTGCTCCCCCCCCAAGTAATGCCCAAAAGTAATTCTGGAAACGTTACAATTACTCCACAAAAGTAATAAAATTACTCCTAGTTCTATTACAGTCAAAATGTAAAGGAATTACCCACTCGTTACTTGAAAAAGTAATGAATTACAAGTAATTCGTTACTTGTAACTAGTTACTTCCAAGCTCTGCGGCTGTTATATCCTGCTTGCACCACAGGAGCTCCCTCCTTCCCAAACCTGATCTGGAGTGTTGGAAGGATCCCCAGAATAGGTTTAGGAGACATACAGGGGGAGGAGGGGGAAAAGGCTCCTTGTGCAAGTGGTAACAGGGCCACATCCACACCAGACATTTGTTCCACTTTAAACAGTCATGGCTTCTCCCAAAGAATCCTGGGAACTGTAGTTTATGAAGGGTGCTGAGTGTTATTAGGAGACTCCTAGTCCCCTGACAGAGCTACAATGGCCAGAGTGGTTTAACATTCAGCCCCTCTTCCCAGAGAGTTCTGGGAATTGGAGCTCTGTGAGGGAAATAATGGTCTCCTAACTCTCAGCACCCTTTACAAACTACATTTCCCAGGAATCTTTGGGGGAATCCAGGACTGTTAAAGTAGAATAAATGTCTGGTGTGGATGTGGCCCTAGAGCTGACGATGCCACACTGGATACAAGCCAGGGTCTGGATGGGCTTGCAGAATTTTTTTAAAAGGTTTTCGTAGATGTCATAGATAGCATAGTGAGGGTGCCTGCCTAATGTTTTAAAGCACAGGTGCTACCTCACTAAAATATTGACTCACACATGCGCAATGGGCACTATATAATACTTGTAGATGTTCAAGTGCGAACGGCAATTCTTCAGGTAAACTGATCCCACTATGCTTATGCTTCTCCACAAACTGGGTCTGTCCCCCTTTAAAGACCTCCAAGCTAGTGCATCAGGACATCTTCTGACATCAACTTCTATAAATTAATGATGTATGCTGTCTTCTGTGTGCAAGTGGCTCTCAAGTCAAAGCCCATAGAATCTGTGCACGTAATTAAGGTTGCTGGACCCTGGCAGAAAAATTATGGGGTTACATTCCAAATATTTCATCACTGAGTTCCAAAGCAGGAATCAGCAGTGGTATGTAGTGGTAAATTAGTCCAAGCATTCTTTGTGATGTCATGACCTCAAGTGCAAAAATACAAGGAGCTTTGTTTATTGCTTAGATGCTCACAGAGAAACTGTACCTAGCACAATATCCAATTTATTAGAATCCCGCTGACAGTCATAGAATAAAAGCTGGCTTCATTCTCTGTCAGTAGTAAAACTTAAAAACAGTAAAATGTATCATCTAGTTCTCTTGCCGGACTGTTGGGGGTTGGTAAGAGAGCAAGGCTGCAGCATGCAAATCTGGAGGGGAGGGTGGACAGAGAGGACATGGATGACATGGTTGGTCTAGTGCAGAGCTTGGAAAAGTTACTTTTTTGAACTACAACTCCCATCAGCCCCAGCCAGCATGGCGCTGGCTGGGGCTGATGGGAGCTGTAGTTCAAAAAAGTAACTTTTCCAAGCTCTGGTCTAGTGTGAGGGAAAGACCAGAGAGCAGGAAGGAGGGAGGTGAAAGGGATGGGCAGAGGGAGAAGAAGCCCCTAGGATGGTTGCAAAGCCTTCTGCCACTCCACTTTCTCATGAGGACATAAAAAGAGCCCTGCTGGATAGGCCGATGGCCCATTTAGTCCAACATCCTGTTTTTACAGTGGTCCACAAGATGCCTGTGGGAAGGCTGGAAAGAGGACCTGACTACAAGAGCGCTCTCCTGACTTTGTTTCCCAGCAACTGATATTCAAGGGTATACTGCCTCAGACAGTGGAAGCAGAACATAACTATCGTGCCTAGCAGCCATTGCGAGCCTTTTCCTCCATAAATGTGTCTAATCATATTTTAAATCCATCCAAGTTGGTGGCCATCACTGCTTCTTGTGGGTGTGAATTCCATACCTGTGTGAAGAGGTACTTACTTTTGTCTGTCCCAAATCTTCTCTCTCTCTCTCTCTCTCTCTCTCTCTCTCTCTCTCACACACACACACACACACACACACACACACAGTCCTCCTTTTCCCCCACCCAGTCTCCTTAATCCAAGAAGCCTCTTCTCCCACCTGTGAAAGGAAAGGGCCAAAGGGAATATTGAAGAGAACCTTGTTGAGACTTAAAAGTAGTAATAAAAAACCCTAAAAAACAGCAAGCCGGGAATCGAGAACAAAGGGGGTAAGAGAAGGAAGCTTTCATAGGATGAAAAAGTGAATGTCAAAGGAGTAGGGGGGGAGGAGATGAAAGAAACTGGCAGTTGAGGGTGGGAATAGGGTAAGTGGTGAATAAATTACAGGAGATGAGTAAAACAAAAACCTCGGAGAGGCGTATGTGGGGCAGGAACACAAAATAAAAAACCTCCATTTAGGAGCCTCTGGATCAAGCAATTCTGCCTAAAATGGGGAGGCTTGAGCTATGGTACCTCCAGAGCCAAAAATCACAAGCAACAGTTCTGAGAAGGTAGAAAGAAAATCACCCCAAACAAGTAGCAAAGATTAATCAGAGTGGTGCAAAAAGTATGTGAAAACTCAGCAGAGAAAATGTGAGCCCGGTGTAAAGTTATTACAAGCAGCAAGAACGAAATTAAAAACCAAAGTAGTCCTCTCTGTGTAAGTTCCAGAGAAGTTGCATCACAAAGCATCCAGTGGGAGAGGAGGCACTGCGTGCGTGAAAAAGAAATGATGCTAAGAAGGAGTCAGTGAAGAAAATGCTTCACTTTGTTTCCCAACATCCCAAAATCTTTTCTTACTTGCTGATTGGTTACTTTAATCCTCCAATTGCTCACAACCAAACATTGACTCTGTATTGGTAAATGACAGGCCGAAACCTCCCCCCCCCAAACAAAGAGAAGAGTTTTCCAACGTTTTAGGAAGCTGACTCGTTTTGGAGTCTTATCGGGCTACATGTGAACCCCACAAAGGTCACTTGTTGGGGACATAAGGAGTAACAGATCCTGTTTCTTCTTTGCACTGGTCCTTTGCCTCTGCTCAACTGAGGCCTCGTCAGCATTTCTGCTACTTGAATTCCAAAGTTCAGGCAGAGGGAGACATCTGTGACTTTAGGAAAGACACTCAGGCCTGCCTAAACCATCAGCCAGAGTTCCTTCACCACAGTTTGCTTCAATATTGCCCCATAGCTCTCTGGGGCAATCACCACAGTTTGCGCAGATTCTCCCATGCCAAAATGAGCCGAGTAACATGTACAAAGAATGAAAACTTTCCCATCACCTCTCTTTCCCCCACTGACCTTTGGGAGCAGGGTTGGTCTCAACGGTTAGTATTCTTGGGCATCTGCCAAGGGCCCACACTCCAAGTAGGGGCCCATTGACAAGAGCCGTCTGGACTTGCTGTGTGGAGATGGACTCACTTGGTGAGGGAGGCGCGTGGAGGGTGCGTTGCCCAAGGGCCCTCCAAAATCTGGAGTCCACCCTGCATGAATGACGCTACTTCTCAGCTGCCCCTGGACCCAAGCTCTGCTTCCTTTGCAATGCACAATGGGGACATCTGTAAGAATCCCAGAGACGGCCTGGTTTCCTCCTCTGTTGTCTCCCCTACAGGCAGAGCAATGGCATCAGAAACACAATTTGAATCATAGCTTCTTCATGGTGGAGCTGCTTCGTAACCCCCTTGGGTAAGGGAGGGTTTTTCATGGAGAGATGCGGGGGGTAGCCTGGGTGTCTCATTCTGTGTTGGGGGAAATCATATGCCTGTGTCGCTTGTATTGCTGTGAGAAGTCAAGGTGACCAAGGGAAAAGGCTGTGAAAAATACAGCGTCTCTCACATCGAGTTTTGAACCCTGCACAAATAAAATAAAAAGCGGACACAAAGCTGCCTGGTCTTCCCCATTCAAATTGGGGGAAGATGTCTGCATGGAGAGGAATGCATATAGGAGAGGTTATTTCTGAGCAGAGAAACTTTTGTCTTTCACTGGCTTTTGTCTTTCACTGGCTTTTGTCTTCTGAGGGAAGTGCCTGTGTATTTCACCAAGAGGGAGAGAGATCCCTGGATCCAGGCCAAAGAGCTGTCTAGGAGGAAGTCACGCTGGAGAAGGGTGAGAATGTTGCATCTGTGGGTAAGGGTGGCTTTTCCTTGGCTGGTCGTGAAAATGAGCTTCTTAAATTGCCCCAGTGGGCAAGAGGTGCTGGCAAAACAGGACCCGAGAGGCTAAAATCCATTTGGAAAGATTTTATTTTAAATACATCAGCAGTAGACCCTAGAATGCCCTTTAGTTTATGTAAATATATTATTATCAAAGAGAAATTAAAATTACACTATACATAAATACAGCGTATATATTTAATGTATAACCACTGCTTTGATCTGAGGAACTGGCACTGTTAAAGGTGCCACATAATACTCAGTCTGCACTTGTATGACATAGTTCTTTTAATATGGCAAAACCTACCCTTTGGAACTCCCTGCCTATTGACCTCAGGGAGACTGCTTTGCCTTACTCTTTTCAGCATCTGCTTAAAGCGTTTTTGTTCAGGGAAACCTATCCGTCTGTGGAATATGCTCCCCAGTGAGGTCCACCTGGCATCTTCATTGACATCTTTTCAGTGCCAGGGAAAGACTTGCCTTTTCTCCCAGGCATTCGATAGGCTGAGATGGTGCTTTAGCCAAAGCTTCCTGTGGCTGTATGGGGGTGTTGCTGTTTTTATAGTATGATAAAAGGATCTCTTCTCCAGGTCTTTCCCCTCAAGATCCATTCCTTTGGACTTCTCCTGTGCCCATCCTTCTCCTTACCCACACTTATTTATTTATGTATTGCCTATTGTAAATTGTATTGTTTTTATTGATATATTTTTATATTTGTGGTTTTTTGTAAGCCGCCTTGAGGGCCTCTTGGCCAAAAGGCGGGGTAGAAATAAATAATAATAATAATAATTTAGTTTTTGTTTTTAATATTGTAAGTCGCTTGAAGACCTTCAGGTATCAAGTGACCAATAAATCTATTAAATAATAATAATATCCAGACATGTAGAAGTTAAAAGTATGTGTTAAAAGAGCACAAAAGCAGGACTGCAGCTGAATGTCAAAAAGACTAAAGTAATGACAACAGAAGATTTATGCAACTTTAAAGTGGACAATGAGGACATTGAACTTGTCAAGGATTATCAATACCTCGGCACAGTCATTAACCAAAATGGAGACAATAGTCAAGAAATCAGAAGAAGGCTAGGACTGGGGAGGGCAGCTGTGAGAGAACTAGAAAAGGTCCTCAAATGCAAAGATGTATCACTGAACACTAAAGTCAGGATCATTCAGACCATGGTATTCCCAATCTCTATGTATGGATGTGAAAGTTGGACAGTGAAAAAGGCAGGTAAGAGAAAAATCAACTCATTTGAAATGTGGTGCTGGAGGAGAGCTTTGCACATACCCTGGACTGCGAAAAAGACAAATAATTGGGTGTTAGAACAAATTAAACCAGAACTGTCACTAGAAGCTAAAATGATGAAACTGAGGTTATCCTACTTTGGACACATCATGAGAAGACATGATTCACTAGAAAAGACAATAATGCTGGGGGGGAAACAGCAGGGAGTAGAAAAAGAGGAAAGCCAAACAAGAGATGGATTGATTCCATAAAGGAAGCCACAGACCTGAACTTACAAGATTTGAACAGGGTGGTTCATGAGAGATGCTCTTGGAGGTCACTGATTCATAGGGTCGCCATAAGTCGTAATCAACTTGAAGGCACATAACAACAACAACAATCTTTTTTAGCTCACTGTTGATCTTAATCCTTTGAATGTTTTTGTTGTTGTTATGTGCCTTCAAGTTGATTATGACTTATGGCGACCCTATGAATCAGCGACCTCCTTTGAATGGAAGCGATGTGGCTCCCATGTGCAGTGAGCGATGTGGACGGTGGAGAACCTCAGGGCATAATCATAGTATGCCTTGATCACACACACTCAGTGCAATGCAGTGGTTCTGTTACAGAACATAATATTTTAACCTCTAATGGTCCCTTTGAAATTTCCTTACTTTCCCCTATTAATTACCTCAAACATTCGTCTCCTAATCTGCTAGTTATTCGTTCAGGCATTTTCCCTGTGGCTCTGTCCACCCAAAGGCCTTTTCACGCCGATAAATTTGAACTTTCCAGCTTGTTCCTTGAGCCCTATTCTCTATGGTTCTTCCATGGCTACATTCAGAACAGTGGACAGTTCAGAAGCCGAGGCATAAGTCTAATGCTCAGGGGCCCTTAAGGTCAGTGGTGGCCAATCATCTTGGGCCCATGGGCACATCTGAAATTCTAAGAATGTGTGGTGGGCACCAGTCACAAAATGGTCTCTATGGGGGTGTGGCATAGCGCAAAATGGTCACCCTGGAACTATGGCATAGTATAAAATTGCTGTGAGGACATGGCATAACACAAAACTGCTGCCACACCTAGAAGAGCAGAAAAAGACAGGACTACAGATTGTGAAAATATGGAAAACTTTAATTAAACGAGATGTTTGAAACCTATAAACAGCTTAACACGTTCCAGAAATCTTTCTCCAAACATTGCTAAGTCTCACTTGTTGTGTTGCCTGTTGCTGGTAAGGTGTTGCAGATTAGAGCTGGAAACTTAAGTAAAACATAATTCAAAATTATTCCTCAACTCAGTTATTCCATTAATATACAATAATGTGTAAATAACCCTGATAAAACCTGGCTGTCTGGTAATCATACTGTTCTATTTATTTAATTATTTTTATCCCACTTTTCAGACACTTTACTACACAGTATTTGCTACACAGGGAAGAAACCATAGAAGTGTATGGTGTATGAAATGAGTTTTAGTCATAGGAGACATTAAAGAATCCAGATAAGGAAGAAGCCATGTAAATGCATATGGCGCATAAATCAACATGCAAATCTTACAAGGTATCAGAGAACCTACACAAGAAAAGAAACGACTTGCATGCTTTGAGATCTTCTTAAGGATCAGATAATTCATAAGGAAGCAAATCCTATAAATGGTCACTTTGTGGTTAAAAATTCTGTGATAAAATTCATTAAGATTATGTTTTTATGTCTTTTCCCCAAAGACTGTAGGTATTTTTTGTTCATGCTCCTGGGGAATGCTAGAATTTGCTCTTTGGAGCATGGTTGTAATGTATTTAGGAAGAAATGTTTTCTATTGGGAATATACACTATATGGTGTGTGTCGTTGAAGTATACCCCCACATACAAGGTTTGTTCAACAGTGAAAGGGGATTGCCCCTTGAGGTGAATTAGGATGTTTACTGGGGTGGATTAGGATGAGAGGATAAGAATAATGGGAAGGAATCAGTCGATTGTAATGTTTGGCAGAATAGACATTAGCAAAAGAATGTAGGGTTAGGCAGATTTGAGAAAGGGGACAGTGAGACTAATAGCATGTTACAATAATTAATGGGAGAAGTAATTAGAGTGATGTGAGAGGATCAAGTTTAAACAGATCCAATTAACTAAGATCTGTATTAGAAGTTGTATAACTGTTCAACATATATATGGCAGGTGGTTTCCCATCTTCCTGGTTTTCTTACACTTGATCTCAGTTTTCTTATATGCATTCTTCTGCACACTTAGTTGGGAATAAAACCCATTGTGCACCTTCCAACATTTTGCAAATAGTAGTTTTGTACAAGTCATGATACAGAGGACAGGTTCTTGTATATTTATGTTGGATCTATTTCTAACACAACTTTTAAGGCATAACAAAAGAACTGGATTTAGTTGTAGCTGAAAATTTCATTAACTTCTAGTCCTAATCAAAATATTATGAGGCATTTTGTCAATGCTTTGCTGAAATTGAGATATATTATGGCCACAGCATTCCCACATTCTGTCAGGGAGATTACCTGATCAAAAAATGAGGTAAGATTAGCCTGGCAGGATTTGTTCTTGGCAAACCATGTTGGCTTGTAGTAATCATTGCAGTGTTTACAAAGTGCTTACAGATTGACCGCTTTATAATCTGTTCCACAATTTCCCCAGGGATTGATATCAGACTGACTGGTCAGTAGTTCCCAGGTTCCTCCTTTTTGTCCTTTTTGAAGATAGGGACAACATTAGCCCTTCTGCAGTCATCTGGCACATTGCCCATCCTCCATGATATCACAAAAATAATAGACAGTGGTTCTCAGAGTTCTTCAGCCAGTTCCTTCATTACTCTAGGATGCAGTTCAGCGGGCCCTAGAGATTTGAACTCGTTCAAAGTCATTAGATACTCCTTGACTGTTTGTCTGTCGATCTCAGGATGCAATCCTGCCCCTTCAACTTGTACTTCATGTTTGCCAGGAGGGTCATAGAACCTCTTTTGGGAGAAGACTGAGCCAAAGTAGGAAATGAGCACTTCTGCTTTTCCTTTGTCATCTATTATCATTTTGCCATCCTCATTGAGTAGCTGAACCACTATTTCTTTTCTCTGGCTTTTACTATGCATGTACCTGATGAAAGCTTTTTTGTTGATTTTGGCATCCCTCATTCTCAGCTTAAGCTGACACCATCCCTGCAATTCTGTGCTACCTGTCTGTACTCTTTCTTTGTGGCCTGGCCTTTCTTCCACTTCCTATATGTCTCCTTTTTTGTTTTCAGGTCATCTCTGAGCTTTTTGTGGAACCACATTGGCTTCTTCTGCTACCTTCCACCTTTTTCCCTTGTTGGAGTTGTTTGCAAATGTGCCTTTAGAATTTCCTTTTTTAGATACTCCCAATCATTTGGGGCTCTTTTTCACATTAGGGTCTCTTGCCATGGGACCTTATTCATCTTTGTTCTGAGTCTATTATCATCAGCTTTCCTATGTCCAGGGTACATGTTTGGCTACACTCAGATTTTGTTTCCTTTAAAATCAAGAACTCAAGTATAGCATGGTCACTTTCCCCAGAGTTCACGTAACTGCCATTTCATCCACCAAGTCATTTCTATTGGTTAGAATCAAGTCAAGGATAACTGATTCTCTGGTTCCTTCCTCCATTTTCTGTAGGGAAAAGTTATCAGCAACACAAGTCAGGAATTTCTTAGAGGGGCCATGTTTGGCAGAATTTGTCTCCCAAAAGGTACTGGGATAATTGAAGTCTCCCATTACTACTACATCATGCCTCCTTGATACACTGACAATTTGCTTTTCAAAAGTTTCAGTTCTCTCCTTCACTGAGTGGTCGATAGTAGACTCCAATCCTCATGTTCCTTTTATTCCTTTCCCCATTAATTTTAATCCAGATGCTCTCAATGGGGCTACCAAGCTCATCCCCCTGTATTTCTGTGCAGGGATATATTGTTTAACATATAGTGCGACTCCACCTCCCTTTCTATTCCTTCTGTTCTTTTTGAACAAGTTGTATATTTTAATTGCTGTATTCCAGTCGTGGGAATCATCTCACTAAGTTTCAGTTATACCTATAAAGTCATATGTACCCTCCTGTATTAAGAGTTCAAGTTCGTCCTGTTTGTTTTCCATACTGTGGGCATTAGTATATAGATATTGAAGGCCATGTGATTTTATAGTATGACTTCCTTCCTGCAGTTTTATGAAGATTATTATTGGGCCCCATTAGAGCCGTTCTCTCAGTTCCTGTCTGTAAGTCTTCATTAATTGTTACCTCCAAGTTTACATCTGTCTCCCCCTTAGGATTCAGATTAAAGCCCTCCTGATGAAGTTCTCCATGCCATAGCCAAACACATTCTTCGCAGTCCTTGTGAGGTACAACACATTACTTGCCCCCAGCAGACAATCTTCCAGGAAGTGAATCCCATAATACCAGAATCCAAATATCTCGTGTCGTAGCCACCTGGATTATTCACGTGGAGTATTTTTCTTTCTCTTTCTACTCCTAAGTACTGGAACGATTGGATGAGAAAGCTATCTGGGCCCCAAGGTCCTTGAGATTCCTTCCCAGTGCTTCAAAGTCTTGATGTGATTTCTTTGTAGCACTATTGGCAATATTATGCATTAAAAGAAAGGGATACATGTCAGTGGGCTTTATGAGTGTTGGCAACCATTCAGTCACATCTCTAATCCATCCTCCAGGGAGATAGCATACCTGGCAAGTACATGGGTCTTCTCGGTATACTTGCAGTAGGGAGTTTTCCGCTACTATTTTCTTGTTGTAGAGTATGGTTTCATTGCCTCTGCTTGATTGAACTTCGCCTCTCGCTCGCTGTCTCCCATGATCTCCTGTAATTCTTCCTCTGAAGGCTGTCCTCTAATCTCATTCTGTCCCCTAGTCTCAACCTAGGAACAGGAAAAGACAAGAAGAGTCTGTTCATTGAGGGAAAAGTTATAATAGGGAAAAAAGTTCAAATGGCTAAATAACAACACCTGCCCTCATTAGTCAAGATTCAGTGGTTGCACATGAGATACACACTCTGCTGGGTGTTAAATGGTGAAGAATTCCCCTACCAAATAACACCAGTTCTGCCACAGCTACATTGGTTGCCTGTTCAAAGTGATATCTTTGAGCTCAGGACCCCATTGTCTTCTGGAACGCTTCCTCCAATATGAACCTACCCAGCTCTTAGAACTTCATCTGAAGATCTTCTGCAGGTCCTTCCTTTGAGTAGGGAAGCTCAGAGGATGATAACAGAGAGGGCCTTTTCACTTCTGGTTCTCCCTGTTTTTTGCATGATCTTCTCATTTAGGTCTGCTTGGTGCCTTCCTCATGTTTTCAGGCCCAAGTAAAGATTTCTCTCTCCCCCCAAAAAAAAGGTTTGATGGGACCACTGTCATGCAGCTCCTTGTTTTGTGTCTGCGCACAGAAACACACACACACACACACATCTCCCTGCCTGTTCCTAATGAAATCAAGTAGGAAATGGACTTCAGCCTAGGTTTCAGCAGGGTACTATATGGAGAAGAAAGGGGAGAAACTTGTAGTTGTTGAAAACTGAAGTGACTAAAGGGGTTTGATACCAAGTGAGAGCTTTGGTTTCAGTATTGAACTCCTAACAGAATATTTTTTTTCCTCTTTTTTCAAGCTGGTGATGGGCAGGACAATGAGAAGTATAGCAAGCCATCTGTTGTATCATCTGAAACAAGGAAGCATGAAATCAGAAAAGACACATTTGGAAATCAAAGGGGACACAAAAGGCATGAAGAAAACCAATCAAAAAATGGGAGGAAGAAATACTCTGCTTCTTGGAGTGCTGACATCCATTAACTCCTGATTCCACAGGATTACATAAGGCAGAGAAGAATGAAGTGTCCAGTTTGTGGGAAAATATTCCAAAATATATTTAAATTAAACATTCATTGCAGAACTCACACTGGGGAGAAACCATATATATGTATTGAGTGTGGAAAGATGCTCAGTAATAGTAGAAGCCTTATTAGACATCAAAGAACCCACACTGGGGAGAAACCATATCAATGTGTGGAATGTTGGGAAAAAATTCTGTCAGGGGGCAAGCCTTGCTAAACATTTAAGAATCCACACAGGAAAGAAACCATATAAATGCATGGAGTGTGGAAAAAGCTTCAGGGAGAGTGGGAAATTTAGTGTACATCTAAGAACCCATACAGGAGAGAAACCATACAAATGCATGGAATGTGGAAAGAGCTTCAGTGATGGTATAAATCTTAATACACATAGAAGAATCCACACAGGAGAGAAACCATATAATAATAATAATAATATTTAATTTGTTTGTCGCCTATCTGGCAATTAGCCACTCTAGGCGACGTACATTAAAAAAGATAAAATACAATAATATCAGATGCAATCACATTAATAACAATAGATAAAAATACTGGACAGCCATCAATACATATAAAAGCAATTATATTAACAACATACGATAGATGACAGACTCATGACGATTTACCCATCCCAAGGACCTCAAAGGCTTGTTGGAATAGCCACGTCTTCAGGGCCTTGTGGAATACATCTAGGGAAGGGGCATGTCGAAGATCACATGGGAGGGAGTTCCAGAGAGTGGGGGCCACCACAGAAAAGGCTCTCTCCCTAGTACCCACCAACCTAGCTGTTTTGGTTGGCGGGATTGAGAGAAGGCCTTGTGTGGCTGATCTAGTTGGGCGGCATAATTGGTGGTGGTGGAGGCACTCTTTCAGGTAAGCTGGGCCGAAACCGTACAGGGTTTTAAAGGTTAAAACCAACACCTTGAATCGGGCTCGGAAAACAACCGGCAGCCAGTGTAGATCAAATAATACTGGCGTGATGTGGTCCTGTCGGCGGCTGTTGGTAAGTAAGCGTGCCACTGCATCCTGTATAAGTTGTAATTTCCAGGTCGTTTTCAAGGGTAACCCCACGTAGAGCACATTACAGTAGTCCAATCGAGAGGTGACCAGGGCATGCACCACGAGCGGGAGCTGTTGAACAGGGAGGTAGGGTTGCAGCCTACGTATAAGGTGTAATTGATACCAAGCTGCCCGGCTCACAGCCGAAATCTGAGCCTCCATGGACAGCTTGGAATCAAGAACAACCCCGACGCTGCGGACCTGGTCCTGTAGGGGCAACTTCACCCCACCAAACACCAGGTCAACATCTCCTAACCCTCCCTTGTCTCCCACAAGTAGTACCTCGGTCTTATCAGGGTTCAACTTCAACCTGTTCCTGCCCATCCATCCACTCACAGATTCCAGGCACTTGGACATGGTCTCCACAGCCCTCTCCGGTGAAGATTTAAATGAGAGATAGAGCTGAGTGTCATCTGCATATTGGTGACACTGCAGCCCAAATCTCCTGATGATCTCTCCCAGCGGCTTTACATAGATTTTAAATAGCATGGGAGAGAGGATAGAACCCTGTGGCACACCACAATTGAGAGGCCAAGGGTCTGAAACCTCATCACCCAATGCTACCTGTTGGCACCTATCAGAGAGAAAGGATTGAAACCACCGTAAAACCATGCCTCCCAATCCCAAACTCTCCAGGCGATCTAAAAGGATACCGTGGTCGACGGTATCAAAAGCCACTGAGAGATCCAGGAGGACAAGGAAGGTGAATTCTCCCCTATCCAGTGCCCTCCTCATATCATCAACCAGAGCAACCAAGGCTGTTTCAGTTCCATGTCCAGTCCTGAAACCCGATTGGTATGGATCTAGATAATCCGTTTCATCCAAGTGTGTCTGCAACTGATTTGCCACCACTCTCTCAATGACCTTGCCCAAGAATGGTAAGTTTGAAATTGGGCGGAAGTTGTTTAAGATCTGGGGATCCAAGGAGGACTTCTTTAAGATGGGTTTAATAATAGCCTCCTTGAGGGCTAGTGGCATAACACCCTCTTGCAAGGATGCATTAACCACTGCCTTGATCCCCTCACCCAATCTCTCTTTGCAGCTCATAAGGAGCCACGATGGGCAAGGGTCATTTAGACAAGTGGTAGGCCTTACAGATGAGAGCACCTTGTCCACATCCTCAGCAGGAAGAGGCCGAAATCGATCCCATTTGACCGGTTTGCAACTGGTCAACTCTAGCTCACTCACTGTATCCACAGCGCACGGAATCGAGCTCCTCAGGTGTTCGATTTTATCAGCAAAGTGCTTTGCCAATTTGTCACAGGAGGCCTTAGACTGTTCCAAGGTTTCCTGAGCAACTGGACCGACCAGGCTTCGGACCACCTGGAACAACCTCCTGGGACAGCACTCAGCTGATGCAATAGAGGCAGCAAAGAATTCCCTCTTTGCTGCCCTTACCGCCACTTGGTAGGCAGCTATTGCTGCTCTAACCTGTGTCCGAGCATCTTCAGAGTGCGACTTCCGCCACCAGCGCTCTAGTCGTCTCACCTCCTGTCTCAAAGTACGGAACCATGGTGTGTACCATGGTGCTACTTGAGTTCTGTTCAGGGGGAGAGGACGTTTCGGAGCCACTCGGTCTAACGCCCTGGTGATCCTCTCATTCCACTCCGTCACCAGGGCTTCAACCGGGCGACCTTCAGCAGGTTCCAATTCCCCAAGCGCCGTCAGGAAACCGTCTGGATCCATCAGGCGCCTGGGGCAGACCATTCTAATAGGACCTTTACCCCTGCGGAGGGCATGCGGCATTGAGAGATCCATCTTTACCAGATAGTGGTCTGACCATGACACAGGGGCAAAAGAATTTGCCCCTAACTTCAGCACACTACCCTCCCCCCCGGGACAAATACAAGGTCAAGGGTATGACCGGCTACATGGGTGGGCTCAGTATTACTAAGGCGCAGTTCCCAGGAAGCCATGGTTTCCAGGAAATCCCGAGGAGCTCCAGTGAGAGTGGTCTCAGCGTGTATGTTAAAGTCACCCAGAACTAACAGCTCCGGGGACAACATTCGCACGTTTGAGATCACCTCGAGCACCTCGGCCAGGGAGTCTGCCGTGCATGGTGTGTGGAAAAAGCTTCAGAACTAGAAGGGGGGTTACTTTACATCACAGAATCCACATGGGCGAGAAACCATACAGATGTATGGAATGTGAAAAAAACTTCAGTCACAAAGGAAGCCTTATTAAACATCTAAGAATCCACACAGATGTCATGGCCCTGTCAGAGGACTCCTCAGATGAGGACGACTCGGGAGTAACAGCAGCAGACCCAGGAGCAGCAGACTCAGAAGGAGACACGGAGGAAACTCCTGAGAATCCAGCTCCTTCTCCCCCTCAGCTGCAGAGCACCCCAGATACAGCAGAGGCCCTGCAGCCAGACGCAGACAGTGCACAGGATACTCCCCCCTCACCTGCAGAACGTAGACTGCAGAAGGTCAGGCAGAAGAGGGGCAGGCCTGTCTCCTTAAGGCCCAAACGCTGAGGGCTCACACCTGCTGTCAACCCTGCTCTTTATAAGGCACACCTTGGCTGCCACTTGTTGCTGACTGCAACGTCAGGCGTGGCTTGTGTGTTCCTAGTTTCCTTGCAACCTCTTTTGGACTGACCCCTTGGCACTTGATCCCGGACCTCTACTGACCTCGCTTCTGGACTCCTGACTCGGCAAGTACGCTTCGGACAAGCCTGGCCCTTATCAGCTCCCCTCCTCCTAGACCTGGCAGATTTATGGCCAGACTGCCGGCTAAGGACTTTGCTTCCCTGCCAACCACCCAGGAATTCCAGCCCCCACCGGCACTGCTGACGCAGTGTAGAGCTGACAACAGAGGAGAAACCATATAAATGCATGGAGTGTGGAAAGTGCTTTAGCCAGAGTGCAAATCTTGCTAAACATCAAAGAACCCACACAGGAGAGAAACCATACAAATGCATGGAATGTGGTTAAAGCTTCAGAGTTAGTGGAAGCCTTACTAAACATCAAACAACTCACACAGGGGAGAAACCATACAAATGCATGGAGTGTGGAAAGAGTTTCAGTGATGGTGGAAACCTTACTTCACATCAAAGAACCCACACAGGAGAGAAACCATACAAATGCATAAAATGTGGAAAGAACTTCAGAACTAGTGGAGGCCTTACTTATCATCAAAGAACCCACACGGGCAAAACCTTATAAATGTATGGAGTGTGGAAAAAGCTTCAGAGCTAGCGGACACCTTACTTATCATCAAGGAACCCACACAGGGGAGAAACCATAGAAATTACTGGAGTGTGGAAAGAGGTTCCAGTTGAGTGGAAACCTTACTTTATATAAAAGAATATTCATGGTGAAGAAATCATGTACATACATGGAAAGAGCAAAATACTTACTCCACATGAAAAACTCACTGAGGGTCAACATTTATTTAAATGCATATACAGTAGGGCCCCACTCATACGGCAGGTTAGGTTTGAGACCCCTGCTGGAAAGCGAAAACCGCCGAAAAGTGGATCAGCTGTATCGCGGGGGTCTGGAACCTAACCCGCTGATCTCACTTGAGGATGAGAAGATCAGATGTTCCCCTACTCCGGCGCGATTAGCTGGAGTGTGGGAGTCTGACTGCCCCCAAGGAGGAGAAGATCGGCTGTAGCACGCTACAGCGGATCTTCCCTCCTCCGGTGCAATCAGCTGGAGTGCGGGGAGCTCCAGCTCCCCCTCCAGCTGATTGCCCTGCTGGCATCATATCAGCGGAACGCTGAAAAGCGGGGTACCGAGAAGCAGGGCCCTACTGTATTCTGGAAAATGATTCAGTTGCAGAGGAAATCTTAATAGAGAGAGAAGAAAAGAGAGTAGATAATGAGTCTTTTTCAGAGAGCATTTGAATGGAGTGTGTAATGAGTTTTCATCAGCATATTGTAAGAGCCATCATAGAATCAACATTGGGGAGAATTCATTTAAGTGGAACACTTAGAATGGCACTTCAAGTACTCTGCAGTGCTATGGTGGAGATGTCCCTGTTCTTTTGAAGCAGGCAAGGGTACGTTATCTCAAAGCAGGTGTCTGGTCCTTCTAGTTTAGTATTTCCTATACTGACTGGCAGCAGCTCTCCAGGATTTCATGCAGGGTTCTCTCCCAGCCCTACCTGGAGATACCTGGGATTTAACCTGTGGCCTTCTGCATGCAAGGCAGCTGCTCTACCACTGAGCTATGGCCCTTCCCCAAACCCTCTCCCAAACCAGGCACAGCTTTCACTTCTCCATAAATAATGAATCTCAGCAGTCTCTTTTGACCTCGGGGAAGAGACACTGTTATGTCTAGGCGCCAAGATTTAGCTTTCAGATAAGCAACCAGATACATACTTGTGACCCAAGACCTTTCTAAAGTGAAACAGAAATGTAACATTCATTTTATTCCAAGGACGCACAAAAAAGTGTATATTCCTTGGCAATTTCATATTTAGATCTTGATATTTCATCTAGGCAATTTGTATCTAGATGTGCTTTTTTAAATGGTAATTGTATTTAATGTATCCCAATTATTTATAACAAATATTCTTGATCTGAAGATAGTTTTTTGATAGCTTGCATTTTGTTGTATTAATTGTAATCAAGCTAAAGCATGAAGGAGAGACTATAGTGACTAGGAACATACTGTACTTCCATTGGTATAGTAGAATACAAAAACAATACATTGCTGATATTGGAATGGAGGTTTCTTGCTGAAAACTGCTTGCATGATAAACAGATTTGGTAAGTTGTATGAAGTGCATATCTAAAACATAATTATGGTAAGCTTTGATATTAAAATATAAGGGATGATGTGATGCTATATAATGTAGTACATTTTTAATTTTATAATAAAATCAATGCTTAGTAAAGTGAAGTGGTTTTCATAACTTTGGTTTCAGAGATTCCTTTCTTAAAAAATATTTCTGTGTGCCTAATTCTTAGCTGAGAAAAGAACACTTACCTGAAAGAGGAGGCTGGATGGAAAACTTGCCTGTAAGTTAAACAAAGCTTCTAGCTTCAAAGTAGAAGAATGTAATTTTTGGAGGGGTGAGTGGGTTGGGAATTATGGTTGGTTTTATTTCTCTTTATTAAAAACATACTATTTTTTTAAGATGGCTGTTTCAAAAGAGAGAGTACTGACATCTTGATATTTGCTAGATTTATGCTATAACCCTTTTAAGGTCTTGATTTGTGTGAAATGACATCTGCTTAATAGTGAACCTACCTTTGTCACATGTTTCTAATTATTGATAAGAATGAACCATTGACCCCCTTATTAAAAATGAACAATGAACCAGGAGCATCATACAGGAGTTAAACTCCTTTCAAAACTTTGTCTGCAGGAAATGCTTCAGTCAGTTCAACACTTTGCTTACTCTGTTTCAGAAAAAAAAGAGAACTGAAACTATATCGTTAGGCTGCTGGCTGACCATCCATTCTAATTGGGCAGATATCGTGTAATGGTACCAAATGGTTGGTTGGTGCTTCCTCACTAGGCGCTTATGGTTAGGAAATAGTGGGGAATCTGAGGTGCCCTTGTGTCTGAGCATGGGGAAGTTGTCATCCCCTACAGCTAAGGGAGAGAGTGTGTTTGTGTGTGCATGCATACAAGACAGTTTTGCAGCTTGGGGTACAAAGAAGTAGAGTAAGATAGAGTTGCGAGTAGGCTGGTGGAATCTTGGTCTTGGAGGGCTTCTCTTTGGGAATCTGATGTTTGGGTAGCACACAGGAAGGCCTCTTTGCCTCCACTCACTAAGATTCCGTAAGGCTGCAGTCTGCTTTGGAACAAGATATGATGCTATTCACAATGAGGTGGACCACTGCCACTGCCCCTCTTCCTCCTCCCCAATGTCCAACGTCCCAGCATTTCTTGACAGCCGGCTGTTGCTGGGAACCTCACAAAGAGAATATTATATTTTTCTTTCAGCAGCTGGTGTCCTTGGCTTTGGTGTCCTTGGCTTAGAGACCTCGGGGTTGTAGTGGACAGCATGATGAAAATGTCAACCCAGTGTGCGGCAGCTGTGAAAAAGGCAAATTCCATGCTAGCGATAATTAGGAAAGGTATTGAAAATAAAACAGCTGATATCATAATGCCATTGTATAAATCTATGGTGCGGCCACATTTGGAATACTGTGTACAGTTCTGGTCGCCTCATCTCAAAAAGGATATTCTAGAGTTGGAAAAGGTTCAGAAGAGGGCAACCAGAATGATCAAGGGGATGGAGCGACTCCCTTACGAGGAAAGGTTGCAGCATTTGGGGCTTTTTAGTTTAGAGAAAAGGCGGGTCAGAGGAGACATGATAGAAGTGTATAAAATTATGCATGGCATTGAGAAAGTGGATAGAGAAAAGTTCTTCTCCCTCTCTCATAATACTAGAACTCGTGGACATTCAAAGAAGCTGAATGTTGGAAGATTCAGGACAGACAAAAGGAAGTACTTCTTTACTCAGCGTATAGTTAAACTATGGAATTTGCTCCCACAAGATGCAGTAATGGCCACCAGCTTGGATGGCTTTAAAAGAAGATTAGACAAATTCATGGAGGACAGGGCTATCAATGGCTACTAGCTGTGATGGCTGTGCTCTGCCACCCTAGTCAGAGGCAGCATGCTTCTGAAAACCAGTTGCCGGAAGCCTCAGGAGGGGAGAGTGTTCTTGCACTCGGGTCCTGCTTGTGGGCTTTCCCCAGGCACCTGGTTGGCCACTGTGAGAACAGGATGCTGGACTAGATGGGCCACTGGCCTGATCCGGCAGGCTCTTCTTATGTTCTTATGTTATTTCACCAATGGGGGGTGAGATCTGAATCCAGGCCAAAGAGCTCTCTACATGTCATGCCGGAGAATGAGGAAGTGGCATCTCTGGGTAAGGATTGTTTTTCTTTGGAGTGATGCCAAAGGGATGAATTCTTCTCATTGCAGTGTAGGGATGTCAGCATGGGAACTGGTGGCCAGACCATGTGTTCTGGCCTTGCCTGTTATGCCACACTGTGCTGGACCTGTGTTTGACTGATGCCATTTAGAAAACTGTAAAATGCCATCTCTCCCCTGCAACTCCCCCAATATTAGACCTGTGTTTTTAATGGCAAGGGATATAGACTAGTTGTCTACATGTGGGCGATTTATTTGTGTGTGTTTCTTTTTAGTTGCCTTCTATAATGCAAGTCCCTCTCCTGTATTTTCAAGGTCATCTAACGCACCGTGCTTGATGCTGATCTGCCATAATGGATGGAAATCAATCATTTGGAAATCAAGGGGGATCAAAAAGACAGGAGAGAAACCAGTCAAAGTTTTGGAGGAAGAAATATTCTGCTTCATGTTCTGACCTCCATGAACTTCCACAAGATCCCCCCAAAAAAGACAATGAAAAAATGTCCAGTGTGTGTAAAAATATTCAGAGACAAATCAACACTAAATAATCATTACAGTCCAGAATCTGCACAGGGGAGAAGCCAATTAAATGCATGAAGTGTGGAAAGAGCTTCAAGTGATGTTACTAAATATCAAAGAACCCACAAAGGGGAGAAGCCATTCAATAGAATAGAGTGTGGAAAGAGTTTCAGGCAGAGTGGAAATGCTACTGCTTATCCAAGAACCCACACAAGGGAGCAACTATATAAATACATGTAGTTTGGATTGAGCTTCAGCCTTGAATGAAACCTTTCTTAACATCAAAACGTTCACACAGGGGAGCAACCATATAAATATCTAGAACAGTTTTCCCCAACCTGGGTGCTCTCCAGATGTTGTTGGATTCCACCTCCCATCAGTCCCAGCTAACATTACCAACAATCAGGGATAACGAGGGTTGTGTTGTTCAAAGAGCTTCATCAATAGCAGAAATATTAATACAGTTCAAAGAACCTACATAGCGAAGAAACAATGCAAATTTATGAAGTGTTAAAAGAGCTTCAGTCAGAGCACAACTGTTACTAAACATCAGAAAAACTCATACAGGGGAGAAACTATAAACATATATATTGAGAGAGATTCAGATGGAGTGATTTCTTAATTTACATGAAGGAACCTATACAGAAGAGAAATTATTTAAATATATATGTGAGAAGAAAGTTGCTTCAGAAGAAAGAAATATAAATGTATGATGTGTGAAATGAGTTTCAGTCAAAGGGACATTATAGTATACACATAAGGAACCTTTTAAATGCATGTGGTGCAGAAAGGTCGTGAATCAACATATAATGAGACATCAGAGAACCTACACAGAAGAGAACCCACTTCCATGCATCAAGATATTCCTTTGTTGTTCTTATGTGCCTCCAAGTCGACTATGACATATGGCGACCCTATGAATCAGTGACCTCCAAGAGCATCTGTCAAAGATATTCCTAAGCATCAGATAATGCACAAGAAGGCAAATCCTGCAAATGCTCACTCCATGGTTAAAAATTATGTGCGAAACTCATTAAGATTATGCTTTTATGACTTTTCCTGTAGAGTAGGTATTCTGCACTCATGCTCCTGGGGATTATTGGTTCCATCAGTGTGCCAGCCCCAGAATTTGCTCTTTGGAGCATAGTTATGATTTATGTGGCAAGAGGTGTTTTCCATTGGGTATGCACCCTATATGGTGCATGACTTTGAAGGATGCTCCCCACATTCAAGGTTCTTTTCAGCAGTGAAGGGGAACTGCTCATGTAGGTCAATTAAACTAGTAGCAGAAGGATTTGAGAAAGGGAGCCGTGAGACTAGTGGAGTAATTAATAGAAGGAATAAGCATGAGAAGTGCATGTGTGTGAGAGAACAAACTTGATAACAGATCCAGTTAACCAATATCTATATTAGAAGCTGTGGGAATACTCAACATATATATGGCAGGTGGTGTCCCACCTGTCCTGTTTTTGTTATACTTTTCTTATATGCATTCTTCTTCACACCTTGTTGCGAGTAAGATCCAGTGTACACCTGCAAACATCTTCCAAATAGTATTTTTGTAGAAGTTACAATAGGGAAGAGACCTTATTGTAGGGCTTTGTTAATTTTTCTGTTGGATCTATTTTTAACCTTGTTAAGGCATGAGAAAAGAGCTGGGTTCGGTTGTAGCTGAAAATTTCATTATCCTGCTGGGAGGAAATAAAATAAACAAAATAATAACTTGTAGCCCTTTTTTCTGCATTTGAGTTTTAACATTTTAAATTAACAAAGAATAAAAGATTGAAGTAATGAATTATGAAAATATGAAAGTCTGTATCATTTTTTTTAATCAGTGTGGTAATGAAGAGCCAGAGTCTTGTGACATCTCAAAAGACAAGCAAATTTGTTATGGCATCAGGATTTGTAGCTCAGAGATCCATTTCAGGAAATGCACCAAGTGTGAGCCTTAGTGGGTGGGTGCGGGGAGAATAAGGGAAATGAAAACAGGACAGAGTCTATGACAATGAAATCTTGTTGTTATCTGTCTTCAAGTCGACTACGACTTACGGCGACCCTATGAATCAGCGACCTCCAATAGCATCTGTCGTGAACCACCCTGTTCAGATCTTGTAAGTTCAGGTCTGTGGCTCCCTTTATGGAATCAATCCATCTCTTGTTTGGCCTTCCTCTTTTTCTACTCCCTGCTGTTTTTCCCAGCATTATTATCTTTTCTAGTGAATCCTGTCTTCTCATGATGTGTCCAAAGTATGATAATCTCAGTTTCATCATTTTAGCTTCTAGTGACAGTTCTGGTTTAATTTGTTCTAACACCCAATTATTTGCCTTTTTCGCAGTCCATGGTATGCGCAAAGCTCTCCCCCAACACCACATTTCAAATGAGTTGATCTTTCTCTTATCTGCTTTTTTAACTGTCCAACTTTCACATCCATACGTAGAGATTGGGAACACCATGGTCTGAATGATCCTGACTTTAGTGTTCAGTGATACATCTTTGCATTTGAGGACCTTTTCTAGTTCTCTCATAGCTGCCCTCCCCAGTCCTAGCCTTCTTCTGATTTCTTGACTATTGTCTCCATTTTGGTTAATGACTGTGCCAAGGTATTGATAATCCTTGACAAGTTCAATGTCCTCATTGTCAACTTTAAAGTTACATAAATCTTCTGTTGCCATTACTTTAGTCTTTTTGACATTCAGCTGTAGTCTTGCTTTTGTGCTTTCCTCTTTAACTTTCATCAGCATTTGTTTCAAATCATTTCAGGTTTCTGCAAGTAGTATGGTATCGTCTGCATATCAAATTATTGATATTTCTTCCTCCAGTTTTCACCCCTCCTTCATCTTGGTCCAATCCAGCTTTATGTATGATATGTTCTGCGTATAGGTTAAACAAATAGGGAGATAAAATACACCCGCGTCTCACACCCTTTCTGATGGGGAACTAATCAGTTTCTCCATATTCTGTCCATAAATGAAAGCTTTAATCCATGCAATTAAACGGTGGTCATTCACAACCACAGGACTTTGTGATAACAAAAACATCCTAATATTGCTAAATTAATTGGCACCTGAGTGTAATTTAAGGAACAAACAACTTCTCAAGGAATTCCAGAGAGTAGATGCTGCCACACTGAAACAGATTCCTTGCAAGTGTGGAATGAACATTATATGGCACTTGTAAAAATGCCAGTGCTGCAGATTGCAGCAGTCCAGTGGATATATATGGAGTAAGTAAACTAGTCCCGAGATTTAAAGGCTTTATACACCAATAGTTAACACCTTGAATTCGCCCCTGTAACAATTTGGCAGCCAGTGCAGATCTCTGAGGTCTTCTCCTTGTCAGCACTCATGTTGCAGTGTTCTGTACCTAACTGCACTTTCTGGACGAAGCATAAAGGAAGCCCCACATAGAGTGCATTGCAGTAATCCAACCTTGTAGTCATCAATTTGTGGTCAAGCTATCCTGGTTCAGGAAGATGGTCATGCTGGCTGAAGCTGATGAACTTCTGGAAGGCATCAGGTCAGCAAAGACTGCATTAGTCAGGATTCTGACCTAGGATGCGGGTGAGCTGACTGGCGGCTCAGAGTGTAAAATGCCATCTTTTAGTTGCATATTACTTTGCTAAGCCAATTACAGGAGCCCTATCAAAATAAGATCTGTAATTCGAGATCTGTGAATCCTGTCCAGTGACAGTTGCCCCCTCTCATTCCTTTCAGCAAAGGACCAAGCAACTGAAGTTTTCAGCAGGGGTATCTGAAGTGGGGGTTGCATCCCCAAGGAGAAAACAGCTTTTCCTCCCTGTTAATGCTGAATTGGAGACACATGTACACTGTAACAGCATCCGAACATGAGAACCACCTGCTCAATCAGACAAAAGTCGGAGTCCATCCTGTTCCTCATAATAGCCAGCCAAATGCTTCTGCAAAGTCCACAAGTAAGGTCTGAAGGTGATCAGTTATTCTCCAGCAAAAGGTATTTGGTGATATACTGCCTCAACCTGGAGGTTCTATAAAGCTGTCATAAGAAGGACCCATTCAAAGGCTTCTCCATATTTTAAATACTTTTAAAAGAAATAATCTAGCCAGCCTGGGAAAGCAGCAGTGGTACTGGCACTCCGTTGTGCCATCTCTTGCAGAATCCTTCACTCGTAGGAAAGGCCCCCTTCCTCACAGTGAGGCAGCAGTTAGCAGCAGCAAAATGTTAAAAGTAAAGGAAGAGGGTGGTGATGGCCAAGGCAAATGAGTTAAGATATGGGGGCACATATGCTGTGGCCCCTGCCCAGGCTATGGTCTGAAGCAGAGCTTGGAAAAGTTACTTTTTTGAACTACAACTCCCATCAGCCCAAACCAGTGGCCATGCTGGCTGAGGCTGATGGGAGTTGTAGTTCAAAAAAAGTAACTTTTCCAAGCTGTGGTCTGAAGGCACATGAGGCCAGCACCTGAGCAGGTGTCAGCTCTGCACCGAGACAGCAGTGCAGGCAGGGGCTGGAAATTCCTGGGTATTTACCAGGGCAGGAAAGTCCTTAGCTGGCAGCTTGGTCGTAAATCTGCCAGGCTAACGAGGATGAGGCATGATAAGGGCAAGGCCCTTTCCAAGCTTACATGCCAAGCCAGAAGTCCAGAAGCAAGGTCAGTAGAGGTCCGGGTTCAATTGCCAAGGGATCAGTCCAAGATAAGGTTCAGGGAATCTAGGAACACACAAACCCACACCTGATGTTGTAGTCAGTAACAACCTGAGACCAAGGTTTGTCTTTTAAGGAGCAGGTTTGTCAGCAGGTGTGAGCCATCAGCGTTTTGGCCTTAAGCGGACAGGCCTGCCCCTCTTCTGCCTGACCTTCTGTTGTCTATGTTCTGCAGGTGAGGGGGGAGTATCCTGTTCTCTGTCTGTGTCTGGCTGAAGGGCTTCAGCTGTGTCTGGGGTGCTCTGCAGCTGAGGGAGAGAAGAAGCTGGGTTCTCAGGAGTTTCCTCCGTTTCTCCTTCTGGGTCTGCTGCTGTTACTCCAGAGTCATCCTCGTCTGATGAGTCCTCTGACGGGGCCATGACAGTAGGGTCAGGTCTGGTCAGTGCCTGGATGGGAGACCACCCGGGAACCATATGTAAGCTGCCTTGGGTTTCTATCATGAAAAGAAGGGCGGGGTAGAAATGTAATAAATAAATAAAAATTGCTGAATTTTGACTATTGGGTGGGCTAGCCCTGGCTCAAGTTCTTTTTCCTCTGGAGGAAACCAAGCTCAGCTCATGGTGACAAGGTGCGCCTGGCGCCAGCACTGTTATCGTTTCTGCACCAGGTCAAGACTTTCCTCTTCTCCCAGGCATTTTAGCATGTGTTCTAAATTGTTTTGAATTTTTAAATTGTGTTTCAAATTGTTTTCAAAATATGTGTTTTAAATTGTATATTTGTTTTAATGTTTTTGGTTGCTGTAAACCGCCCAGAGAGCTTCAGCTATGGGGCGGTATACGAGTGCAATCAATCAATCAATCATTGTTGCCCTTACAACTTTTCACTGCTTGGGGAGCAAGCTACGATGTAAATATTTGGCTTGTCTGAAAGGCTTCAACTAGATCCTGCTGTTGTTCCCAAGCAAAAGGTACACAGCAGTATACCACCTCTGCACTCGGAGGTTCACCTGACCTGTCACAACAAGTAGCCATTCAACAAAGTCATCCATCCTGTTCCCCATAGTGACCAACTACATGTATTTGGGAAGTCCGCAAGCAAGGTCTGAAGGCAATCGCCTTCTCCCAGAGTTCCCTGGGAAGAGGGATTGATTGTTAAACCACTTTAGGGATTGTTGTTCTGTGAGGAGAATAACGACTCTCAGCCCCTTAACAATCTACAGTTCCCAGGATTCTTTGGAGGGAGCCATTAAAGGGGTATGATACTGCTTTAAATGCATAGTGCAAATGGAGCCCCTATCAGGGGGAGATGTTATTTAGGTTTTTTTTTCTTGCGGTCAAGATTTAATTGTGGAGATGTGTTACCTTGGCTGTTGGGATTATGTTTTGTATTTTTATTGCTAGACCTTATTTTGAATGATCAGGGGATTGTTTAATTTTATTGTATATTTATCAGTGAGATACTTTCATTAGCCTATAGGTTATCATTGCTTAAATTTTGCTATATTTTATTTTGAGCCACCTTAAGCAGGGTTCTGTGGCAGAGTGGGAACCTTTTTGGCTCCATAAGCCAGATCCTTATCAGGAGTGGCCCCAAGGTCCACATTGGACAGGTGGGAGGGGCTGCCCAGCTGTCAATCACATTCAAAATATTTTGTTCATAGTAACTACTTCTGGATTCTAGGTGCAGGTTTGGGGAGTGGTAAAATGGTAACTTCTGAAGTGCATGAACTCACCATGACAAGCCCCTTAGCTATGACCTCAGGTTCAAAAAAACAGATTTATTGACTCATTAAAGAAATACAAACACACATACCAGCACATACCATTTTATTACAAATTATTGACAGACATAAAATACCAAGACCACACTGACACCATACATTTATTTATTTATTATTAAATTTATATTCCACCCTTCCTCCTAGAAATAGCCCAGGGCAGCAGCCAACCCTACAAAACACACACACCAACACACTAATTCCCTGGGAAGAGGGGTTGATTGTTAAACCACTCTGGGAATTGTAGCATTGTGAGTGTAAGAGGAGTATCTCTTAGCACCCTTCACAAACTACCTTTCCCAGGATTCTTTAGGGGAAGCCAGGACTGTTTAAAGTGGAACAATAATGGAATAAATGAATGATGTGAATGTGGCCCAAGTTAGCCTCCATCTCCGAGAATAGTAAAACTTAAAATAGTAAAACTTGAAAGCCCCAATCACTTCATTCCCAAGTCAGAGCAAGTAAGGCCTCTCATTTGCTGTCTCTGGCAGATGACATTACCTCTCCTGCTCATTAAAGCTGTGCTCCCTCTACAGTCTTCCCCCTCCCCTCATTACACTTTCCTGGGTATAGGGTACAAGGGCTGCTCTGAAGGCCCAGGACGCAGCTACTTGTTGAGATGAAGCAGGTCTGGGTCTGGTCAGTGCCTGGATAGGAGAGCAGCTGGAAACTTTGTGGAGTTCCAAGGAAGAAAGCAGGGACAATAAAGCTTCTGGCAAAGTATGTATTTCTCTTTTCACTGTTTCTGAAGGAGAAAAGGAAGCCTTCCACAGCACTTCCTGCCTTCACATCCCACCTTCTTTTCAAGGATCTCTTTATATTTCCCCCATTTTGATCCCCACAACAACCCAGTGAGGTATGTCAGGTTGAGAAGTACTGTCTGGTTGAAGATCACCTTAGTTTCATGGGGACTTCAACTCTGCAAGGCTGGAGGGCTCCCTCCCACTACCCACATAGCCTAGTTTATTCTGGGGGAGAAAATCAGTAATCCAGAAGAAGAAACCAAACCATTATGAAGGTGCAATTAAATCCACTTTAAAGGTTTGGAGCAGGGGTGTAGTCATCCAGGGCCTTGGGAGGTCTTAGACCTCTTACTTTTTTTAGGAGCAGGGTCCCAGCAGTATCTCTATGTCTCTAGCATCCTATGAGCTAATCAGCATGAAAGGGGAGAATGTTAGCCACTAAGAAGAGTCTTCTAACATGCTTCCTTGTCCTTTCCTGCTAATTGGAGCCAATCAGAGTGAAATGATCATAGATCATATAAACAAGTCAGAAGGGGCCTATAAGGCCATCGAGTTCAAACCCCCTGCTCAGTGCAGGAATCAAAATTACAGCATCCCCAACAGGTGGCTGCCAAGCTGCCTCTTGAAGGTCTCCAGTGTTGGAGAGCCCACCACCTCCTGAGGTCGTTGGTTCCATTGTCCTACCACTCTTAACAGTTATGAATTTTTTCCTGATGTTCAGCTGAAATTTGGCTTTTTCAGGAGGTGAGTCAGCCACTGAGAAGACTCTTCTCAGTAGCTAACAATGCTCCTCTTTCATGCTCATTGGCTCCTAGGAACATCTGTTGTGGTGGGTGAAAGGCGTTAACAAGGCTCTTATTCTCAACCCAGCAGCAAATAAAGGAGGGGGGCGTGGCGTGGCGTGGCTGCTACTATAATGGAGTGACCCTGACTTCTGAATTTGCTACTTAACTACTGGTTTGGAGGGCGGTGCGGGTGGGTGGGGAGACAGTCCTTTCTGCCACTCAGTCCTCCAAGTGTTAACTGAAGCGAACTCTTGTTCCTAGAAAGGCAAGGCAACGTTAAAAGCGAGGAAGGCGGCGATAGCGAAGGCACCTTGGGATTGTCCGCCTCGTGAGGTTCCTCCTGGGAGAGGCGAACGGGGACACTGACGTGGGGAGTGGGCAAAACAAAGAGGCAAAGGAGCGATATTGGCGGGATGGGGTTGGTTCGCGGGAGGCTTGAGAGAAGAAGACAGAAGAGCCCCCCCCCCCGGTCTCCCTGCGTTGTAGTTACCCGGGCTAATCTATCCAAATCCAGCTACAAAGTGAGGCCGACAGCTCTGGATGGCTTCCGTTGCAGTATTCTCATGCATGCCCTTTTCAGAGATCAACCCAGTGCCCTTGGGATAAATAGGGGTGGGGGGGAGAGAATGCTGAGGAAACAATATTGGGGGCGTGAGTGAGATATGTTGTCTTTAGCCGTCCCCCACCTCCAGTCACAGCCACACCATACATTTAAAACACATGGCTTCCCCCAAAGAATCATAGGAACTGTAGTTTGTTAAGGGTGCTTGGGATGGTAGCTCTGTGAGGGATAAACCATAGTTCCCAGGATTTGGGGGGGGGCAGTATGTGCTTTGAATGTATGGCGTGGATGTGATCACAGATGCTTTTCCAAGCAAAGCTGTGTTCTCTGCATCAAAGTTATCATACTTTGGACACATAATGAGAGGACATGATTCACTTGAAAAGACAGTAATGCTGGGGAAAACAGCAGGGAGTAGAAAAAGAGGAAGGCCAAACAAGAGATGGATTGATTCCATAAAGGAAGCCACAGACCTGACCTTATAAGATCTGAACAGGGTGGCTCATGACAGATGCTCTTGGAGGTCGCTGATTCATAGGGTCGCCATAAGTTGAAATCGACTTGAAGGCACTTAACAACATAACCTGGGGGCGGGGAGGGAAACGGGTGGATCTCTTGGGGTGTTTTCAAAGCAGATCTTGCAACAGAACCCCCCCCAAAGACTTAAGGCTTGTCCAGCAGCAAAGTGGCTCTTGCTTCTTTTGTAGGATTGGCTCCTGAGGGTCTTGAGGCTATAGGTTCTTCTTTGCTGGTGCCAGCCTTACTAAGTCTCAGTACAATCCCTGAGAGCAATCCTGCTGCCAACCCTGTGAGAGCCTGTGTTATGCATGGTGTCCTGTTGAGCATAGACCAGAGAGACTCAGGCTCAAATCCCAACACAGCCACAGGGTTCACTGGGCAACTTTGTGCCATTTGCCCTCCCAGCCTACCTAGCTGGGCTGAAAAAAGGGAGAGAATAATGGATGCCAACCTTGACCTTCTTGGAGAAGTACATTTTGTGAATACCCCATATTACAGATCTATGCCCCCTACTTTGCAGGCATTCATATCCTGATTTCTATAAATATAAGAGACTTCCCAATATTCACAGGTATTTTTTTGCAGTTTTTTATGTTTTTGAAATTATGTTGGGATTCAGCAAATATGCAGTGAAGGCTACAGAGAGATCTTTCCAATCCTATGGGGGGTGGTGCTTCTTTAAGTAGATATAAATAGTTCTGTATGTTGAGAATCACTTTGGGTGCATCAACACTTGTTATTTGTAAGTATCTGTTTTTGGATTCGCTTGGGGATTTTTATGGGAAACGATTCAAAAATGGAATGAACTTTATTCAACAGATTTGGGTGAAGATGGCACCACAGGTTGGGAAGTGCTCCCCAGACTTCTAGTCTGTCACCCCACCCACACCTGCACAGCTGGGCTCATGTGCTCACTTGAAGAAGAGGCACTTTTCACTTGCTTTGCTTCCTGTCTATTCATATACCCAAAGCTTGCCTTTTTGTTTTCTTGGGGGCCACGAGAAATATCCCATCAGAAGTATACATTGACTTTACTGTTTTCTCGGCCGCATTCAAACCTTACATTTATTCTGCTATTATTCTGCTTTAAACAGGTATGGCTTCCCCCAAAGAATCCTGGGAAGGGTAGTTTGTGAAGGGTGCTGAGAGGTGGTTGTTGTTGTTGTTATATGCCTTCAAGTCGATTATGATTTATGGTGATCCTATGAATCAGTGACCTCCAGTAGCATCTGTCGTGAACCACTCTGTTCAGATCTTGTAAGTTCAGGTCTGTGACTTCCTTTATGGAATCAATCCATCTTTTGTTTGGCTTTCCTCTTTTTCTACTCCATTCTATTTTCCCCATTATTGTGTTTTCTAGTGAATCATGTCTTCCGATTATGTGTCCATCATTTTAGCTTCTAGTATAGATCTGGTTTAATTTGTTCTAACACCCAATTATTTGTTTTTTTGCGGTCCATGGTATGTGCAAAGCTGTCCTCCAACACCACATTTCAAATGTTGATTTTTCTCTTACTTGCTTTTTTCACTGTCCAACTTTCACATCCGTACATAGAGATTGGGAATACCACGGTCTGTATGAGAGGTGGTAGGAGACTCCTATTCCCCCCATAGAACTACAATTATCAGAGTGGTTTAACAGTCAGTCTCTCTTCCCAGAGAATTCTGGGAATTGTAGCCCCAAGCTTGAGTTGCTTGACATCATCCTCTTACCCCAAGGATTAACAAAGCCCATTTAGTGCCATGGACATTGTTGTAGGAAAACTAAAATACGCTTTTCAGCGCCAATTGCAGATGGACTGCTAAATGGACAGAAGTTTATTGATAAGCAACAAAAGAATACTGATGGCCATCAGGAGAGAGTGCCCAATGATGGTCAGCAAGTCTCTCTCCTTGGCATGGCTACATAGGGTTATATAGTCACAGAGTGCAACCATCAGGATACAATTTCCATGTATAATAAGCAACGTAACTATTAGGGTGAGGTTATTCATACATGTGATGTATATCTTCTTGTTGACACGTGTCACCTGTCTACTAATCTGGCCGATACCAGTTTATTCCTTAAAAGTACCCAGATTGGATGTGAAATTCTTCTCTGACCACAACTTCCCTTTTTCCTCAGGAACCATCTGACACAGCAGTGTTTCCGCATTTCCCCTGTAAGCAACAAATGCAACTTAATATGTGGCCTTCAAGCTCTGCCCTTAGCTTATTAACTTGTTTAAAGCATGCTGATTATTGATTGTCCCCATATTGATTAGGGATCCAAGTCCAGTCTTCCACAACATGATGTAGGATTGGCATGCAGACGGAAAGGTTTTTAACTTTCTGTATTAGGCTTGCTGGGAAAAAAACCCCAGTTGCTTCACATGAAGATGGTCATGGAAGGCCATGAAGTCTTGAATCCTGAATAATGAAAATAAAACTCACATACAAAACTATCCAGCCTTCCCCGTTGGAATGCGGAGATTATTTCCGGCGTGCATGTATGAGTGCAAATGTATGTAGGGGAAGTTATTTCTGAGTAGAGAATCTATTTTTTCTTAACCCTGCTGTTGTCCTTTGTGGAGGTGGTTATGTGTTTCACCAAGGGGGAGTGAGATTGCCTGGATCTAGGCCAAAGAGCTCTCTACAAGGGAGTTATGCAGCAGAAGTAGACTCTTCTAACTGTTGCTGCTTGGTTCGTGTCAGCATTTGTGGAACTGTTGCATTGGAGGTGGATTGAGCTAATGCGTCTGCAAGAGCATTGCCCGTGTTATGCACAAATTCAAACTGAGAGAACATACGAGGCCTTAGCCAGTGCGTAACACTTAGATACAAAACTGGCATAATATTTCAGTAGGCTGATAGGTATAAAGACAGTGCTATAGCTTGAGCAAACTACATTGCATGCAAAAGCCTCTGACTTCAAACAGCCTCAACCGCTATACAGCTTCCCCTTTTTAGACATCTATAAATCTAACAAAGAATGCCCACGTACACTATCTGCCTTTCTGTCTCTGGCCTTCAGCCTCCATCAATCAGTTGAGCAGCGAGTTTAACGGTGGATCGTCCATAAAGGACTGGTAAAAAAAAGCCACTCAGATCCCGCCTTTTTATAGCCAGTCACAAGGCTGGATTCAAGATTTCCCCGAGGCACGTTCAATTCTGTCACTTTTCAGAGTCTTGATTCAGTGGAGGCGGAACATTTCAAAGGAGAAGACATTTCTTTGGCAGCCAGCTGGTCACTACAGTGTGTGTGTGCGCGTGTGTGCAGCAGCTAGAAAACATATACTGGGTTTTTTTCACTGCACAATAAACCTTTTATCTCCCCGTTTTTACACATTTTGTTTAACGGAGACCTTGAAAGGGCCAAAATGAGGAAAGGAACAGGGAGCCTACAACAACAACATAAAATGCTGTAGAAAATAACGATGGCAGTGGATTCTGGGTAGAAGGAAACACCTCTCCATGGGATGTTCAGGTTAGAAAAGTGCCTACTTAAATTACATATCCCACACAGTGTGGGAGAAATTCTTCTATTCTCTATGCATCTTTGAGGGAGGGGTGTGTGCCCAATAAGATGTGTGCTATGTCTACCCCAAACTCACCTACAGTACAAATGGTATCGATACCCTTTTCTTTGGTGGAGTCTCTGATCAGTAAGCCCCATTAGATGTTTGCTGTGGTTGAAGCTCTTTGCCATATCCAAACTGATTTACACCAGGGTAGGAAACCCGTGGCCCTCCAGATGTTATTGAACAACAGCTCCCATCAGCTGGTATGTCTGATGGTCAGGGGTGATGAGAGTTGCAGTCTTCCCCGGCGACTTACCAGATTAAAGAGTCAAAACCAGATCCTCTATATCAGTGGGAGAGACAGGCGGTCAGTCCAGAAGGTTGGGAAGTTTTCCATCCATAGCTGGATGCATATTTACAATATATTGCTTCCAACCCTCTTCCAAATGATACTGGAGTTGACATAGGAAGCTGCCTTATACTCAGTCAGACCATTGGTCCATCTAACTCACTATTGTCTAGTCCAGCCTTTCCCAGCCAGTGTGCCTCCAGATGTTGTTGGACCACAACTCCCATCAGCCTCAGCCAGCATTGCCAATGGTCAGGAAAGATGGGAATTGTGGTCCAACAACATCTGGAGGCACACTGGTTGGGAAAGGGTGGTCTAGTCCAATTGGCAGCAGTTCTCCAGGATTTCAGACAGGAGTCTCTCCCAGCCCTACCTGGAGATTACAGGGACTTAAACATAGTACTTTCTGCATGCAAGGCTACAATCATGGCCTTTGGGTTCTGAGATGTATGTTTTCAGAACCCACCCTATTCTTGCAATTGAAAGTGCTTTAATTATTTTTAATATTGTATTTTAGATTTTGTAACCTGCCCTGGGGCAATAAAAATAAAATAATAATAATAATAATCCCTTCCTAAACTCACAATCTGGCAGGGCCCGCATGAGAAACCGTTACTACCTTTCCTCTTGCTGCTGTGTAACCAGATCTCATCTGATGTGGCACCAGCAAAAGAACATAAGAAGAACCTATTAGATCAGGCCAGTGACCCATCTGGTCCAGCATCCTGTTTTCACAGTGGCCAACCAGATGCCCCAGTGAGAAGCCCACAAGCAGGACCTGAGTGCAAGAGTACTCTCCCCTCCTGGTGTTTCCAGCAACTGGTATTCGGAAGCATGCTGCCTCCAACTAAGGTAAGCTTAGTATCCGTGATATTTGCTTTCCAACACATCCAATGGGATCCTTGCATGTTCTTTCATGGAACGCTAAGGGCTTACCTTGCTCTTGCAAACATACAGAAGTGCTTTGCCACCTGAAATAGTTCCATGCTGAAACCCATTAGGGGAAGGGCCATGGCTCAGTGGTAGTGCATCTGCCTTGCATGCAGAAGGTTCCAGGATCAATCCCCAGCATCTCAAGGTAGGGCTGGGAGACAACCCTGCCTGATACCCTGGAGAGCAACTGCCAATCAAATACTAAGCAAGATGGACCAATGGTCTGACTCAGTATGGCAGCTTCCTTATACTCCTCTTTGCTGGCAGAGTAATCACAGCCATTGAGGAAGAGGTTGGTGGGGAGACCTATAGTGCAAGGGAGGAGGAGAAACGTGTATACCACCTTGCACTCCTTGGAGGAATGGCGAGATATAAATGCAGTAATAAATAAATAAACTACTTTGCTCTCAGAACCTGTTTATAGGAGGCCTGTCAAAATAATTCTAAAGTGTTTGTAAATTCAAGGTCTGTGAATCCTGCCCAAAGACAGTCTCTACCCCCACTTTTAGAGTCTTTGACCCTGAATACAAATTGATGGGGATTACAAGTGGGGCTTGCGCTGTCATGTCCTGCTTGCAAGCTTCCTAGAAGCATCTGTGTGGCCATTTGAGAACAGAATGCTGGACAAGAGGGCCCTTTGGCCCGATCCCGCCGGACCCTTCTGGTGTTCGTCAGTGATTGAAGTTTCTAACCTATCTGTGAAGTGGATGATTGCATCAACAAAGAAGTAATGCCTTTTTTCTCACTGGCAATGCAAAGAGTTACATGCTTCATTTTAGGCAGCTCTGTAACAATGAAAATGTTGGAACAAGAGAAGAACCTGCTGGATCAGATACGATCTATCTCATCCTTCATCCTGTTCCTCATTGAGGCCTACTGAATGCTTCAGGGAAGCCCTCATGTAGGACATGAAGGCGGTAGCCTTGTCCCACAATTGTTGTGCAGCAAAAGCTACTCAGTGGTATACTGCCTCTGGACCTGGAGGTTCCATACAGCTCTCATGAAACATAGTCATTCCAGTGGGCTGCTTGTCCTCAGGGAAATGAACAGGTAAAAAGTGACAGAAGAAAAAGTTTGGGGTTGCAGTCTGATTTATCCATATTGACCGTCACTGAGTTCTGGGTGGAGGTATAAGGTCCTGGAGCCATGTTGTGAAGGCCCACGATGGAGCCACTTGCTGAAATTAAGCAGATTTGGATCTCGTCAGGGCCTGGATAACAGAGCAGCTGGGAACCTTATGGAAGTTTCATGGGAGAAAACTGTAACACGAACATATTAAGATACAGCGTTCCTGGCAACCCATGGTCGTCTCTTTCATCGCTTCTGGGCAAGGGGAAAAAGAACAGCCGGATGTTCCATCTCCCCTGCAGCGTAAAGGTTCCCTCTGAGTTTGTTCCGGGAGGGAGGAGGGGAAAAGCCGGGAACAAACAGAACAATTTTTTAATATATCTTTAAAGGTCTATAAAGGGGCAGGTTGCTATCTTGTTTGTTGCCACAGTCCTCCAAGGGATATAGGAACTGAGCTGTTTCCTAGAGAGGCAGGAAATTGCTAATGCAGGGGGAAGACTATAGTGGATGCACTTTCCTGTCGTGAGGATTTCCCCTCCCCCAAGAGGTAAAGGTGTAGCACTGGGGCTGGGTGGGTTTGGGGCGGCTCGCGAAAAAAAAGAGGAAAGGGCCTTCAACACACACATACCCCAGTTTCTGCCTCATAGGTAGAAGGGTGAACTATCCAAACCCGCCTGCATGGTTTCTCTTGCAGGCTACTCTTTGTACCGTCTCCCCTTGGAGAAGGGGAGAGAGATCTCTCCATTCCCCGCCCTCCAACCAAGCAAGACTGTGTCCTCATCACGGAACACCCCCATCTTGCACAACAAGCCCGGGGAAAGGGCTAGGTTGATCTCGGAGGGAAGGTGGTGGTGGGGATCATGAAAAACAGAAGCTCCCTCCCAAAAAACCAGGCGTGTCCAACTGCAAAGCGGTCCCCATACCTCTTATTTTCCTTCTAAACTTAAAATCTCAAGACTGGAGAAAATTAACTTCCAGCTCCTGAAGGGGAAGGGGCTTCTCCAGGCGCCCTTTTGAGGGTTTGAATGGTGACAAAAGCTGCCAGATGCATCTCCCCTTCCCCACCCCCCTAAAAATTGGCTACTTGTGGATTAGGGCTCTTTTGTGTTGGTGCCCACCTTGCTTATTTCCAGACTCACAACTTGCCTTCAAAACATTTACAGCTGGAGGTCCTCATAGGGTTAAGTATAGAAGATTACCTGACAGCCCTACAAAGTGAGCCAGGGTGAGAGCCTGTGTGGTGGTGTCCTATTGAAGACCAGAGAGACCCAGGCTCAAATCCCTGTTCAGCTACATGGCTCCCTGAGTGATCATAGAATAGTAGAGTTGGAATGGGCCTATAAGGCCATCAAGTCCAACCTCCTGCTCAATGCACGAATCCAAATCAAAGCATTCCCGACAGATGGCTGTCCAGCTGCCTCTTGAATGCCTCCAGTGTCGGAGAGCCCACTACCTCTCTTGGATGTTATGTGCCTTCAAGTTGATTATGACTTATGGTGACCCTATGAATCAGCAATCTCCAACAGCATCTGTCGAGAACCACCCTGTTCAGATCTTGTAAGTTCAGGTCTGTGGCTTCCTTTATGGAATCAATCCATTGCTTGTTTGTCCTTCCTCTTTTTCTACTCCCTTCTGTTTTTCCCAGCGTTACTGTCTTTTCTAGTGAATCAGGTCTTCTCATTATGTGTCCAAAGTATGATAACCTGCGTTTCATCATTTTAGCTTCTAATGGTAGTGTTGGTTTAATTTGTTCTAACATCCAATTATTTGTCTTTTTCGCAGTCCATGTAATGTGCAAAGCTCTCCTCCAACACCACATTTCAAATGAGTTGATCTTTCTCTTATCTGCTTTTTTAACTGTCCAACTTTCACATCTATACCTAGAGATCAGGAATACAATGGCCTAAATGATCCTGACTTTGGTGTTCAGTGATACATCTTTGCATTTGAGGACCTTTTCTAGTTCTCTCATAGCTGCCCTCCCCAGTCCTAGCCGCCTTCTGATTTCTTGACTGTTGTCTCCATTTTGGTAATGACTGTGCCGAGGTATTGATAATCCTTGACAAGTTCAGTGTCCTCATTGTCAACTTTAAAGTTACATAAATCTTCTGTTGCCATTACTTTAGTCTTTTTGACGTTGAGCTGTAGTCCTGCTTTTGTACTTTCCTCTTTAACTTTCATCAGTCCATTGTCGTATGGCTCTAACAGTTAGGACGTTTTTCCTGATGTCCAGTCGAAATCTGGCTTCCTGCAACTTGAGCCCATTATTCCGTGTCCTGCACTCTGGGATGATCAAGAAGAGATCCCGGCCCTTGTGCTACTTGCCCTCCCATCCTCCCTAGCTGGGCTGTTGTGAGGGGGGAAAGGGAGAAAATCATGTGTGCCATTCTGAAGTTCTTGGAGAAATAGAATAAAAATGTAAACAATAATAACAGTAGTAATAGCGACAGACATATGAATAAACATGTACATAATGATATAATAGTAATATTCAACTATTATTGTATTTATTTATTTATTAACATTATATCCCACCTTTCCGCCCAGTATCTGACCATATTACAAAAAAAGTATTATTTTTTATTTTGCCAACACTGTGTTTCTCTGGGTATATATGCTGTCATCAAAAGCACTGACATCCGTAAGTAAATTTTGTGAATACCTCCATATTGCACACCTGTCCTCCCCACTTTTCAGGGATTCACCTCTGCAGAGAGAGAGATTTGGATTCAAATCCCTTCTCAGCTGTGAAGCTTAGCAGCTGCCCTTGACCCAGCCGCTGTCTCTCAGCCAACACTTCCTCACAGAGTGGTTCTTTCAGGAGTCCAAGCTACAGTCTGTACAGTAGGTGAGAGTGCTACTCAGCTTTCGTTTACACCAGATGCTCACCTCACAGCTGTGGCCTGTTTTGTGGCAACTGGAGAGTGGTCCATCTAGGTCAGTATTGTCTACACTGACTGGCAGCCACTTTCCAGGATTTCAGGCAGGGAATCTTTCTCAGCCACATCTGGAGATGCCAGCGATTGAACCTGGGACCTTCTGCATGCAAAGCAGATGCTCTAACGCCAAGCTACGGTCCTTCCTTTTACAGAGTTGTTTTTTCAGTTGTATAAACCACAGCCTGTGCTGTAGCTTTTAGTGCTGTTAAGCCTTCTTCATTGTACACCAGCTGCTCACCTTAGATGGGTTTTGTGCCAATTGGATATCATATTTTCAGGGGTTTCCCCACCCCTTACTATTATAAATTATGTAAACGACGGGAAAGTGGTTTTCCGAATGTTCATTAGTGTACCTGATAGCTGTTTTGAGGAAGTGTGGTCAGTCATTTCTGTGTATGCACTTTCTCCATATGACCCTCAAGGCATTTTCGCTCAGTTTTTAGAAGGGCAAAATAAGAAGGTATCACCAGAGTACAGTCTGTGTATATAAAATGTAATATGGCATATTTATTTATTTTATTTATTAAATTTATATCCCACCCTTCTTCCCAGAACTACATGTTTACAATGAAATATGTTTGTTGGTATTTATTGTGCTGCCCCATCTACGACATCCCAAGGAAGCAAACCTGTTTGGAGGAGTTCACAGAGTAGATGATTTTAAGGAGATTTAAAAAAAAAAAAAAAAAATCTGATTGTAATATGCTTAGTGGCTAGTATCCAATGCAGTGCTAACTGCACATCCTGTCAGTGCAAGGAGTTCCCCTCTCCTTTCCAGCATACCCCCTACATTTGTTCCAGGGATTCCGCCAACCCTCCAGAACAGACTTGGGGAGAGTGCAGAGTGCGCACAGGGGGAAGGTTTTGGGGGAAATCCCCTTGTTTAAGCAGAATTTTTTGTGCTGAACTGACGCTTATTTGGCTCTGCATTGGATACAAGCCAATCGGTTTGGAGTGGCCAGATGGGGGTTCAAGCAATGTGTTGTCAGGTTGATCATCCATATTAGGCATTATTGTGCATTTTGATCAGGGGGGACGATAACACATCCCCAGTACTAAGTTACTCTTGGGGCCTGGTATCACCACCCACAACAATTCTGTGGAGGAGTCAGGCTCTTTTGGGATGTGTAGCTTGCTGGACTCCATGCCCTCTTTGACGTACAGAGCAACACCACCACCAGTATGTCCTTCCTTGTCCTTCTGATAGTGTTTATAACAGTGTGCCACGGGTTATCTCCATTCTACCCGGTTTCTGTTATGACCATGATAATCAATGCTGTCCTTTAAGACCAAGCACTCCAGTTTGCCCCTCTTGGCTCGTAGGCTTCTAGAATTAGCATATATACAGTCCACTTTTTGAAGTGTCTTTGGCATTTGTGTTTTGGCCTGCAGTGCTTTGGCTTCTGAGAATTGCTAGCCTGTTGTTCCCCTGTACTCCCAGTGCCTAGTTCTACACCTCCCCCATTTAGATTATCATAATTTCTTAAATTTCATCTTAAAAGTTGGTGTGTGGGTCTCATCTGATATTTTTACATTGCAAGTGTCTCTTAGTATGATGTCCTCTGAGATTTGCTTTGCTTGAGTGTAATCTGCTATCTAGTGTGTTATTAGAGGTGGACCACAAGTGCAATGTGCCTGGACCAGACCAGTGGGATTGCCATCCCCCGGAAGGTAGATAGAGTGAAGTACAGAAGTGGGTGAAGGTACGCAGAGGGGAAGAGAAAGGCTAGTCACAGCAAAGCTCTTGCCTCCTCTCCTTTCCTCCCTGTATTTCAGAATCTGGGGGTGCCAGTCAATTAACCCCTAGTCTGGTGGTGATGTTGTTAAACATCATTTCTGTTCAGAATAAAACATTGACCATACACAACTTGATTGTGAATGAGGGGAGCTAGCTTGGGCAGATGAGCTGGGTGGTCCTATGTTAAACCAGCTCTGTCTTTTCAGACCTGGTTCAATGGTGTTCCATGTCAATGGGAAGTTGAGTGATGATCATTTCTAAAACTTCCATCTTGCTAAACATCAGAGAACTCACCGAAAACACAGAGACTTGCTTCTGAGTAGACACACATACCATTGTACCATAAGTTAACTATACAATGAATTGTTAATGACAGCCTGGCAAAGGAGGTGACATGCCTGAACCTCATTGCAAAGTTTTCACATTTGCCTTTGGGGGTGAGGAGGGGCATTCTTTAACATTCACCCACACTTACTGTGGGTGTATTAGCAGGAAATAACTTCTAGGGAGTACATGATTTCAGACAAACCAGCCACAAGAAAGATGCATCCTGGTTGCTAGAGACAGGAACGGGCAAACTCTGGCGATTCCAAGGACTAGGAAATAAGACATAAGCAGGAAAAGTGTACTACAGAGGAGGGGGAAACAGGAGCTCTTTAGGACCTCAGGGATTCTTACTGCCTGATGTCCAAACAACTCACTTATCAGTTACAGCTCTGACTTCACTCATTGGCTAAAACTACTGATAGGCGGAAGCATGTAGGCTGACTCATTTCACAGAAATTGTTTAGAAGTGTACCTGCACATTTACCTTCATAGCTTTCTAGGAAGGCTAGAGTTTACTTTTTTTTTTTTTTTTTACAAATGAAAGCTGAGAATCTGGGCATCCTACCCAGGGGTGCTAATAAAGGCCTTTGTGTGTGCTGGGTTGGTGATGATGACACTGGCCTCTGATCCCAACCATCCCTGGTTGCTGCTCTAGAACTTGCCCCCTGCCTGATAGGAAAAGACAGGAAGAATTTGTTCACTGAGGGACTGGCTGTGTGTGTGTGTGTGTGTGTGTGGAGTTCAGATGGCTAAATGGCAACACCTCATCTGTAATATGGGGACATTGTCTTGCATAAGGTTCAGATCCTTTTCACTGTGGATGATGACACTGGACTCACCAATCTCTGATTGCTGCTCTAGAACTTAACCTCTACCTGTTTGGGGGTACACACCTGTCTCTGCCCCCCCCAATTAGGACTGACAGCTGCCTCATTGTGAGTGCGTGAAGCCTAATCTTTGATGAGGCCTGATAGGAAAGGGCAGGGAGAATCCATTCATTGAGGGAAAGGTTATAATGAAAACAACATTTCAAATGGCTAATCAGCAACGCCAGCCCTCATTAGACAAGATTCAGAGGTTGCAGATGGAATGCAACCCTTGAAGTACAGAACAGTAGTGCAAAGCTGTGTAGTTATCTTGGGCCATAACTGGTAACTGATAATTTCCTCTCTCTTTTTTTAACTGAGGTTAAACTGATAGGAACCAGAGTGCAGTGAGCATTTCAGGTTCAGAAAAGGGCAACCAAAATGATAAAAGAGATGGAGTGGCTCCCCTATGAGGAAAGGGTGTAGCATTTGGGGCTTTTTAGTTTGGAGAAAAGGCGAGTAAGAGGTGATATGTTAAAAGTGTATTAAATTATATATTGCATGGAGAAAGTGGATAGAGGAAAGTTTTTTTTTTCTCCTAACACTAGAACTCGTGGACATCCAGTGAAGCTGAATGTTGGAAGATTCTGGATAGACAGAAAGAAGGACTTCTTGATACAACACACAGCTAAAATATGGAATTCACTCCCACAAAAGAGAGTGATGACCACCAACTTGGATAGATTTAAAAGAGGATTAGACAAAGTCATGGAGGATAAGGCTATTGATAGCTACTATCTATGATAGCTCTGCTGTGCTACCATAGACAGAGGCAGTATCTTTCCAAATACCAGTTGCTGGAAACTGCCAGAGGGAAGAATCCTCTTGTGCTCAGGCCCTGCTTGTGGGCTTCCTGTTGGGGCATCTGGCTGGCCATTGTGAGAACAGGATGCTGGATTAGATGGACCATTGGCCTGACCCAGCAGCCTCTTCTTATGATCTCAGTTTGGTCTCTTTCCCTTGTTCTCCCCCCCCCAGTTTACATAATCTTGTGGAATTTATACCAGTTACATCACAGGAAAACAAACATATCTGTTCTAGTAAAATCAAGTAGGAAAAGAAATCAAAACAATGTCACATTATTGTGTAAGACACTAGCTTACATAGCATGTGGAGATGAAAGAGGAGAATCTTGAAGTTACTGAAAACAGAAACCGCTAAGTGGGCTTTGATTTCTGCCTTGTACTCCTAACTGCATTTTTCTCTTATCCCAGTCAGGTGAGTGGCAGGACACGGAGAACTATTGGGAGCCATTTGTGCTGTCAAGCCTGAAGCAACCAAGCATGAAGTCGGAAAAGAGTCAATAGGAAATCAAAGGAAAGACAAAAAAAGCATTAAGAAAACAAATTGCAGAATGGGAGTAAGAAAAGGTCATTGCAGAAACCACAAAGAGGAGAAACCATATAAATGCATGGAGTGTGGAATGAGCTTCAGTAATAGTGGAAGCCTTACTTTACATCTAAGAATCCACACAGGAGAGAAACCATATAAATGTGCAGAGTGTGGGAATAGCTTCAGCACTAGTGGAAACCTCACTAAACATCAAAGAACACATACAGGAGAGAAACCATATAAATGCATGGTATGTGAAAAGTGCTTCAGACAGCATCAACATCTTGCTTCACATGAAAGAATCCATACAGGGGAAAAACCTTATAAATGCATGGAATGTGGAAAGACTTTCAGTACTAGTGGAAAGCTCACTTCTCATCAAAGAACCCACACAGGTGAAAAAACATATAAATGCATGGAGTGTGGAAAGATGCTCAGTGATCGTGGAAGCCTTACTGTACATCAACGAACTCACACAGGGGAGAAACCATATCAATGCATGGAGTGTGGAAAAAGCTTCAGAGACAGTGGAGGCCTTAATTCACATCTAAGAACCCACACAGGGGAGAAACCATATCAGTGCATGAAATGTGGGAAAAGCTTCAGTTATAGTGGAAGACTTACTTCACATCTAAGGACCCACACAGGAGAGAAACCATATAAATGTATGGAGTGTGGGAAAAACTTCAGTGATAGCGGAGGTCTTGCAAAACATCAAAGAACCCACACAGGAGAGAAACCATATAAATGTTTGGAGTGCGGAAAAAGCTTCAGTGAAAGTGGATACCTTAATAAACATCAAAGAACACACACGGGAGAGAAGCCATATCATTGCACAGAGTGTGGAAAGAGCTTCAGTAATGGTGGAAAACTCACTTTACATCAACGAACCCACTCAGGGGAGAAACCATTTAAGTGCATGGAGTGTGGAAAAAGATTCAGTGACAGTGGAAGTCTTGCAAAACATCAAAGAACCCACACAGGTGAGAAACCATATGAATGTATGGAGTGTGGAAAATGCTTCAGTCAAAGTGGAAACCTTAATACACATCAAAGAATCCACACAGGAGAGAAACCATATAAATGCATAGAATGTGGAAAGGACTTTACACAGAATGAAGCTCTTGTTTTACATCAAAGAACCCACACAGGGGAAAAACCATATGAATGCATAGACTGCAGAAAGTGTTTCAGCAGTATTGGAAAGCTCACTTCACATCAGAGAACACACACAGGGGAGAAACCATACAAATGCATAGAATGTGGGAAAATGTTCTGTGATAGTGGAAGCCTCACTTCACATCAAAGAACTCATACAGGGGAGAAACCTTATAAATGCATGAAGTGTGGAAAGTGTTTCAGCAGTAGTGGAAACTTCTCTATACATCAAAGAACCCACACAGGAGAAAAGGCATATGAATGTGTAGAGTGTGGAAAGAGTTTCAGTACTAGTGGAAAGCTCACTAAACATCAAAGAATCCACACGGGAGAAACCACATCAATGCATCAAGTGTGGAAAGATGTTCAGTGAGAGTAGAAGTCTTAGTGTTCATCAAAGAATCCACATGGGAGAAACCATATGAATGCATAGATTGTGGAAAGAGTTTCCACAGTAGTGGAAACCTCACTAAAGATTAGAGAACCCACACGGGAGAAACTGTATACATGCATGGACTGTGGCAAAAGCTTCAATCATAGGTCAAATCTGGCACAACATAAAAAAAACCCACAGATGAGAAACTATATAAATGTATAGAGTGTGGGAATAGCTTTGGTCAGAGTGGATACCTTAATACACATCAAATTACCCATACAGGGTAGAAACCATATTAATGTATAGAATGCAGAAAAAGCTTTACTTAACATGAAAGAACCCGTACAGGGAAAACCATATAAATACAAGGAATTTATGTGAGCAGTAGCCTTAGTTTACATCAAAGAACTCGGACATTGGAAACATAACACTGCATGAAGTAGTGAAAGAGCTCCAATGATAGTAGTAACTTTAAGAGCTATCAAAGAATCCACATTGGTGAGAAAACATATAAATGAATAGAATATTGAAAGAGCTTCAGTCAGATGAGAAAGAATCCACATGGGAGAAACCATAGAAATATTTGAAAGGTTGAAAGAGCTGTTCTAGTGGAAAGCTTACTTTATATAATGGAACACATACAGCAGATAAATAATTTAAATGTATAAAATGTATTCTTACTCCATATGAAAATCCACTTAAAGCAAAATATTATTTAAATGCATATTCTCTGGAAGATGATTCAGTCACAGAGGAAGCCTTAATACAGTGAAAAGACATAAGGAAGAAACAGTTTGAAGTATGGCACGTATAATGAATTTATATCAAATCATATTGGAAAGGCCTCTTCCAAATCTCCCCTCCTCTTTAAGTCCCCAGCTGTGGATGAAACAGGGAACACAGGAAGACTTGGAAAAGGCTTTAAGATATCCCCCACTCTAGTTTGATCAAATGGGCGTGCAGGAGCTGTTGTAAAGCCTCTTTAAAATAGTGTGTAGATGCGCAAGCTGCTTCAGTTGGCGCTTTTGCATCAGACTTTAATCCCCACACAGTTGATGAGCAGAGATTAAGTCCTGCTGCCTTGGCTGTGCAATCCTGTTCCCTGATGGGAACAGGATTGCACAGCCAAGACAGGATTAAACCCTGTCCTCCTGCCCATCAGCTGACATCACTAGTGATGTCAGCAAGTGGGTGTGGTTTGGAGAAAATGGTCTTGAGGGCCAAATGGGACCCCATGGGGGCCATGCTTGGCCTGGAGGCCTGAGGTTCCCCATCCTGAAGTATCCTCCTGCACCAGTTCTGCAGGATGGGTGTTGGGGCACAGAGTATGGTGGTTCTAGCCCTACTTGTAGCAAGTAACATTGAGAGAATGCTCTGTGGCCCTCTGGCATTTGTGTTATGGGGCACTGTTTTGTCCCCAGTGCTATTTAACATCTGGTGGGAGCAATAACTGTGTGGGGAAAACTACACTTCCCAGGATTCTTTAGGGGAAGTCATGCCCTTTAAAGGTGAGTTGGATGTGCTTTAAATGTATTGTGTGGATCTACTTAATAAACTTTGCCTGCATGTAAATCGTTTTACCATATCTTGGCACAGTCATTAACCAAAATGGAGACAATAGTCAAGAAATCAGAAGAAGGCTAGGACTGGGGAGGGCAGCTATGAGAAAACTAGAAAAGGTCCTCAAATGCAAAAATGTATCACTAAACACCAAAGTCAGGATCATTCAGACTATGGTATTTCCGATCTCCATGTATGGATGTGAAAGTTGGACAGTGAAAAAGGCGAATAAGAGAAAAATCAACTCATTTGAAATGTGATGTTGGAGGAGAGCTTTGCGCATACCATGGACTGTGAAAAAGACAAATAATTGGGTGTTAGAACAAATTAAACCAGAACTATCACTAGAAGCTAAAATGATGAAACTGAGGTTATCATACTTCTCACATAATGAGAAGACATGATTCACTAGAAAAGACAATAATGCTAGGAAAAACAGAGGGGAGCAGAAAAAGAGGAAGGCCAAACAAGAGGTGGACTGATTCCATAAAGGAAGCCACACCTGAACTTACAAGATCTGAACAGGGTGGTTCAAGACAGATGCTCTTGGAGGTCACTGATTCATAGGGTCTCCACAAGTCGTAATCAACTTGAAGGCACATAACAACAAATTGTTTTAATTAATTTTTTAAAATGGAAATGAGCTATAACGTTTACTGGGTGACTGTGGGGTACTCACCATCTCTCAGCCTAATCTACCCCACAGGATGAAAACAACAGAGGGGAACTATGACACCATCTGTCGGGAATGCTTTGATTTGGATTCCTGCATTGAGCAGGGGGTTGGACTTGATGACCTTACAGGCCCCTTCCAACTTTACTATTCTATGATTCTATGACCACCTCGAGGAAGAAGGGCACACTCAAAATGTAGAGAAAGTAATACTGTACAACCATACTGATACTTATTGGGGTATAATATGAAGAAATATTTATATAAGCATGACTGTCAAAGATGTTTATTATTTACACAACCTGTAAATATATTTGTAGTGCAATCCTATGTTTCTTTACTCAGAAGCAAGTCCCAGTGTATTCAATGGGGCTTACTCAAACAGAGAAGCGTGCACAGAACTGCAGCCTCAAGTGATAAGGAACTTTACTCACCCAACCCAAAATTCAGAATCATGCCACTTTAAGCTGTTTTGCAACTGTTTATACTTGATTTTTATGGTTACTGCATTTTAAAGGGATTTATTTCTTGTTGTGAACTGCCTTGGTTTCCAGTTACCAACCCTACCTCACAGGGTTGTTGGGGAGAGAGACACACACACACACAGACACACACGAGATGTAAAAATACATTGACCCCATATAATAGTTTCTTGTCAAAACCAGTTGGTCATTACAGAACATTTTTTTAAAAAATCAGTATTCTTTTCCTACATAATAAAAGCAGTAACACCTATGTAAGTCTTGCCTGATTGCTTAAAAAATAGGTTTGGAGGGGGAGAAAAAGATTTATAACACAAACAGATTTTTTTGCTATGGTCAGTCAAAAGTCCCATTAATTTACATCACAAGCCTAACCATGTCTACTCAAAAGTAAGTCCTATTGAATTCAGTGGGGCTTACTCCGGGTATGTGGGATTAGCATTGCAGCTTTACTCCCAGAAAAGCAAGTACTGGATTAAAACTTCATATTGGGGTTTTCAGAGCACTGCCCTCTTCAAAATTTAAACTTGTTTGACTCCTGCACACGAGAAAAAACAACTTTTGGTACTGCTGAAAGCTCTATCCTTACTCAATTTATGAGAGTTTCAGACAAACAGGAAAAAAACCAGTTTCTACCTTTGCAATGGGGTCTAGGTACTGCCTAGAGGCCAATAAATCCCTTGTCAATCACAACCCTGACTTCACTTTTTGGCTGCAAACCTGAAAGGGCAGGGTTAGACCAGCCAGCTAAGATATTGTTTCATAGAAGTTGGGGGGGGGGGGAAACGGCTGATGTTTTGGTGTATATCTCGTGAACCAGACCACCTAGAAACTTTTTTTAAAAATGAACGCTGAAAGTCCAAAGATTAAGGTGACTCACCCGGAGACCTGGAGAGGACCCCAAAAATCTGGAGTCTCTGGGCAAAAACGACACCTTGGCAACCCTATGACCACGTTCCAGGAAATTTTTCATGGTAAATTGAAATCTGTGAGGAGATACAAAAGCTGTTCCTCAGAAGCAGAAGTTATCCTCCCTGTTCCCTTTCCCCCCACTCCACTGTTCTCTTTTGTGTGCTTGATTTTTTGTTGTTGTTATTTTGCAACTCTGTGACGTCAGTTATATGTAATAGATGCTGCTTGCTGATAAGCCGATAGGGTTATGGTTGAGAGTAGGAGAGAGCTAGTTTTAGAGGTGTGAGTGGGTTGGGAATCATGGTTGGTTTTATTTGTCCTTTTTTAAAAAGTAACTATTTAAAAGTTGGTTGTTGCAAAGAATTATTGAGATCTTGATAACTGCTAGATTTGTGCTATAATCTTAGATCTTTAATTGTGTGAAATTTCATTTGTTTCAAGAAAAGTGAGCTTGCTTTATGTAGAAAATACATAAACTTATTTATTTATCCTCTCAAGGCGCTCAAACACTAAAAACATCTATAAAACATCTTAAAAATGAAACATCTAAAAAAAATCATTAAAAACAAAATGTCTTAATATTTTTTTAAAATCTAAAAATATCTTTTAAAACAATTCCAACACAGATGCAGATTAAGGTCTCTACTTAAAAGGCTAGTTGAAAGAGGAAGGTCATCAGGCACCAAAAAGACAACAGAGATGGTACCGTTCTAATACTGAAGGAAAGTGAGTTCTAAAGGGTAGGTGCCACATCTCTGAAGGTCCGCTCCCTGTCTTGTGCAGAACAGACTTCCTGATGAGATGGTATCTGCAGGAGGCCCTCACCTGCAAAGAACATAAAACATAACAGCCTGCTGGATCAGGCTAGTGGCTCATTTACTCCAGAATCCTTTTCTCACAGTGGCCAACCAGATGCCTATGGGAAGCCCGCAAGTAGGACTTGAGTGCAAGAGTACTCTCCCCTCCTGCAGCTTCCGGCAGCTGGTTTTCAGAACCATACTGCTGCTTCTGACTATGGAGGCAGGGCATAGGTGATGCTTCAGTACAACAGGTTGTATCCAGTACTAGTCATACTCAGAACAGACCCATTTAAATTAATGGACATAACTAACTTAGTTCCAATGGGTCTAGTCTACTCAGTAGTTGGATATAACCCAATCTAATACAACCTAAACTATTGTTACACTGCTGTCTGGCCATCTGCTTTGTTTGGCAGATTACAGGTGAATGATACAAAATTGTTTATTGGTTTTTCCTTACTGGGAGCTTATGGTTGGGAAATAGTGTGCAATCTGAGATGCGCATCAGAGCTTGGGGGAATTGGCATTCCCCACAGGTAAAGGAGTCTGTGCATGATGGAGAGTGTTTTGCAGTTTTATATCTGCACAAGCAGAGTTCTAAGTAGACTGATGGAGTCTTTGTCTTGGAGGATTTCTCTCGGGCAGGGCCAGTGCCAGAGGGCGGCCAGGTCGGGCCCTGGTCAAGGGCCCTGGGTCCCAAGAGGCCCCTGAAGGGCCCCTCCTTAGGGTGGGTGGGTAGCGCTCCCTTCTGTGATCCATGGCAGTGTCGGCTCCCGAACCTGCCATGGATCGAGAGAGGGAGCTCACAGGCACCCCCTACTGACACACAGGCCCACAATACCTGCCCACATGCTCCACCTACCTCTCCCTTAACGTAAATGCTGGTTGCGCTGCAGGTGCAAGCTTGCCATCAACCAGGATGGCGGCTGAGGTTTCCCTAAGGGGCTGATGCCCTGCCGCCATCTTGGTTGATGGCAGAGATGCGCTCGTGTAGCATGCATGTGTGCCATCAACCAATATGGCGGGGGAGGCACCAGTCCCTTAAGGAAGCCTCGGCTGCCATCATGGTTGATAGCAGCATGCATGCATAGTGCGGGCAGCATTCACCAAGGGAAAGGTAAGTAGGTGCTGCATGCATGCAGCAGGGTCCGGGGCAGGCTGGTACCCAAGGGTCCTGGCATACCTGGTGCTGGCCCTGGGTTCTGATGTGGGGTAGCCCATAGAAGGGCGTCTTTGCCACCATTTCCTATGATCCCATTGGGCTCCAGGGAGGGCCAGCGCAAGACATGGTGCTGTTGTGGAAATTGCTTTTCATTCCACGTCAAGATGGTTCGAACCCAGGAAATTAGTGCACACGAGACTTCCAGACAGAAAGCTAGCTTTTAATTACTTACGTAAGGAGACAGTGATCACACAAGCATGTCTACCTGAACACAGACTGAGGCTCCCTTATATACTCTCGCAACATCCAAGGACATGTGATCCCACATAGCGAATGAAAGAATTTATATCTGCGATGTGTGCCAGAAGAATTGCTTAGTAACTCCCTGTTAGCCATTACACACGGGAAAATTGTAAACCAGCACCGGAATTTCAAACACTCCACCCTCCTTTGTACGTGCAATTACCCTCGCCCATCATGGGGCTGGAATTTTCCACATCAGTGCCACCCTAAGTTTGTGGAGCTGCTGTCATCCCTCCTCTCCTGCAACCATTGCCCCTCTTCCTTCTCTCTCCCTTTTCCCTCTCATAGAATTCCTCCACCTCTGCCTCTTCTCTGTTTCATTTTGTGGAAGGGAAATGGGCCCTACCTCAGAGTGAGGCATTCTGGGAGACGTCAGCCAAGAGAGAGCTTGCACATTGCCTCTTTTTTTGGGCAGTTAGACAATCCTTGTAAAAAGTACTTAAGTTTAAAGTAAACTTGATCTTTTAAATATTTTTATAGTTATGTCTGTTACAATCCTGGAACAAGCAGCTGTGGTACAGGCACGAACTCACAAGCCAGCTCTTCCACAGTGCCTCATTCTGAGGAAAGGACCCCGCTTCCCTTCCTCAGAGCGAGGCAGAGAGAAGGCTGCACTTAGCAGCCACAAAATACCAAAAGTAAGGTGGGGAGATAGTAGACAAGGCAATTGCCTCATTTTTCCTAATGGATGGGCCAGCCCTGACTCTTCTTTCCTCTGGAAGAAACAAAACTCAGGCCATACTGCCTTAGAACTTCTAACTGCTCAGGAGTGTAGCAGGCTACTAAATAAGGGGATGGTTTAAAAGAACATGCCAGAATGGGCCCTTTATAAAAGAAATTGGTGCAAAATATGTTGGGATGTGTTAGAGACAGTTGAGAACAACCTTTAAGATCCAAAACCATTACGATATTATATTTCATTAACCCTTTAACAATCAAAATGCCATTTGGAATGGAACAGCCCTGAAAACAGTTCTGAGCAAGCCAGGCCTATCAAATTCACCAGTCACACATGACTAAATGGATTGATGCAATCAGCAACAAAACCTCCATGGAAACCACATTCTGATACCCATTCCAGGGTATAATACTGTTATGGGTTTGGGGTTGACATCGATGATTTCTATGAGTCTCCTTCCAGCCTCTGATTTGGAACCCTGCACCTGGAGGTGGGCTCTGCAGCTGAGAAACCCGCTCTGCTGGTCAGATGAGTTCCCTTTGTTAGTCTAATAGAGTGGTGTAGTGGTTAGGGTGTTGGACTACGATCCCCACATAGCCATGAAGCCCACTGGGTGACCTTGGGCCAGTCACTGCCTCTCAGCCTCATGAAAACTCTATTCATAGGGTCGCCATAAGTCAGAATCGACTTGAAGGCAATACATGTTTTTAGTTTGAGTCGAGAAAAAGCTGGGAACTGGAGACATGCAGAGAGGCAGCTCCCTGCACCACGGCTTTAGGATGTCTCCTGTAAGCCTGATGGAAAAGCAAGATCTACCAACTCATTTGAAATGTGTTGGAGGAGAGCTTTGCACATACCATGGACTGCAAAAAAGACAAATAATTGGGTGTTAGAACAAATTAAACCAGAACTATTACTAGAAGCTAAAATGATTCACTAGAAAAGACAATAATGCCGGGAAAAACAGAAGGGAGCAGAAAAAGAGGAAGGCCAAAAAAGAGATGGATTGATTTCATAAAGGAAGTCACAGACCTGAACTTACAAGATCTGAACAGGGTTGTTTATAACATATGCTATTGGAGGTCGATGATTCATAGGGTGCCATAAGTCATAATCAACTTGGAGGCATATAACAACAGCAACTGGACTGCTGATGCTTTGAACCTCTCCATCTTAAGCTCAAGTTGGAATGTGTGTAAATAAATAAACCATATTTCATAAAGAATTCTTTGAGAGTGTCAACAAGCATATAGATAGAGGTGATCCAGTGGACATAGTGTACTTAGACTTTCAAAAAGCGTTTGACAAGGTACCTCACCAAAGGCTTCTGAGGAAGCTTAGCAGTCATGGAATAAGAGGAGAGGTCCTCTTGTGCATAAGGAATTGGTTAAGAAGCAGAAAGCAGAGAGTAGGAATAAACGGACAGTTCTCCCAATGGAGGGCTGTAGAAAGTGGAGTCCCTCAAGGATCGGTATTGGGACCTGTACTTTTCAACTTGTTCATTAATGACCTAGAATTAGGAGTGAGCAGTGAAGTGGCCAAGTTTGCTGACGACACTAAATTGTTCAGGGTTGTTAAAACAAAAAGGGATTGCGAAGAGCTCCAAAAAGACCTCTCCAAACTGAGTGAATGGGCGGAAAAATGGCAAATGCAATTCAATATAAACAAGTGTAAAATTATGCATATTGGAGCAAAAAATCTTAATTTCACATATACACTCATGGGGTCTGAACTGGCGGTGACCGACCAGGAGAGAGACCTCGGGGTTGTAGTGGACAGCACGATGAAAATGTCGACCCAGTGTGCGGCAGCTGTGAAAAAGGCAAATTCCATGCTAGCAATAATTAGGAAAGGTATTGAAAATAAAACAGCCGATATCATAATGCCGTTGTATAAATCTATGGTGCGGCCGCATTTGGAATACTGTGTACAGTTCTGGTCGCCTCATCTCAAAAAGGATATTATAGAGTTGGAAAAGGTTCAGAAGAGGGCAACCAGAATGATCAAGGGGATGGAGCGACTCCCTTACGAGGAAAGGTTGCAGCATTTGGGGCTTTTTAGTTTAGAGAAAAGGCGGGTCAGAGGAGACATGATAGAAGTGTATAAAATTATGCATGGCATTGAGAAAGTGGATAGAGAAAAGTTCTTCTCCCTCTCTCATAATACTAGAACTCGTGGACATTCAAAGAAGCTGAATGTTGGAAGATTCAGGACAGACAAAAGGAAGTACTTCTTTACTCAGCGCATAGTTAAACTATGGAATTTGCTCCCACAAGATGCAGTAATGGCCACCAGCTTGGATGGCTTTAAAAGAAGATTAGACAAATTCATGGAGGACAGGGCTATCAATGGCTACTAGCCATGATGGCTGTGCTGTGCCACCCTAGTCAGAGGCAGCATGCTTCTGAAAACCAGTTGCCGGAAGCCTCAGGAGGGGAGAGTGTTCTTGCACTCGGGTCCTGCTTGCGGGCTTCCCCCAGGCACCTGGTTGGCCACTGTGAGAACAGGATGCTGGACTAGATGGGCCACTGGCCTGATCCAGCAGGCTCTTCTTATGTTCTTACGTTCTTAAAGACACCACAGTCCTCCACTGGCCTTCTTTCCAAGGAAACCAAACTCTGGTAAGCGCAGGACCCCTGGAGCTCTCTCACCACTCGGAGATTGAGGTAGCGTGCAACAATACATTTTATTTATTTATTTATTACATTTGTATACCGCCCCATAGCCGAAGCTCTCTGTGCTGTTTACAACAATTAAAAACATTAAAAACAAATATACAATTTTAAAAACACATTTTTAAAAAACGATTTAAAAACACATGCTAAAATGCCTCGGAGAAGAGGAAATTTTATGGAAATTGGCCCGAATGGCAACTTCCCAGCGAATCGGACCTATCAAATACACCAGTCACACATGATTAGATGGGATTCATGGATGAAGCCACACAACGTCCTTGCAAACCACATTCTGATACCTGCTCCAGGCTATAATACATTTTATGGAAATTGGCCCAGAACGGCAACTTCCCAATGAGTCACCTACCAAATTCACCAGTCATACATGTTGCTGCCCCTCTCATTGGGAAATGGGAGATAGCATGACATCCCTGCAATGACACAGGAACCTCTGGGATGATCAGCAACACTGTATTGGACCACGACTCTGAAGATGGTTCCTAGTTCACAGCTCCTAATTTGCATGAAAGTTCAAAACGCTAAAAAACAACGTTCACAGCTACAGCAACTCTAAAGCAAAGTTAGCATGTCTCTGAACCCCCAAATATATGTTGGCATACCCCATATCATATATCTCCATAATGTGGGGACTCTCTCTGTCAAGAATAACAATAACTTTATTGCATCAAAATTATCATGCTTCAAAAAAGCTCATAAATGCATGATGTCATAAAATCATAAAAAACAAGTAACTGAGGGTGCCCACCCCAAAATCTACCCTGGGCCAGGACAAATCATACACCCCAGGTAAGGGGAGGGTGTCCTCTATGAAATGCCAGTGCTTCCCATCTGGCCCAGAGCTTCTGCTGAGCGCAGCGCACGGATAAGGGCATCTAATAGGCAAAACTGTGTAGACAAAATATGTACCTAGGGGTGCCCACCCCAAGCTCTGCACTGTGCCAGGACAAATCATACATCCCAGGAAGGGGGAGGGTGTCCTCTACAAGATGCCAGTACTTCCCACCTGGCCCATAGTTTCTGCTGGGCACAGGGCACTCATAAGGGCATTATGCAGATCTAAAATAATGAAGAGTAAGTAGAGAAAAATATTTAACTTGGGATAAAATGGAAATGGACTGCCTTTAAGTCGATCCCGACTTATGGCGACCCTATGAATAGGGTTTTCATGGTAAGTGGTATTCAGAGGTGGTTTACCACTGCCTTCCTCCGAGGCTGAGAGACAGTGACTGGCCCAAGGTCACCCAGTGAGCTTCATGGCTGTGTGGGGATTTGAACCCTGGTCTCCCAGGTCATAGTCTAGCACCTTAACCACTACACCACACTGGCTCTCTAATTTGGGGTAACCACTCCAAAATCTGCTGTGGACCATGAAGCATCATTCACCTGAGCAAAGGGGAGAATGTCCTCAACGAGATGCCACTACATCCTGCCTGGCATGTGTGGTGGAAATATTGGTAGATCACTTCAGAAATGGGGTTGACAAGTTTATTATGCTGCAGCAAGAGAGAGATCTACCAAGTGCAAGGTACAAAAATTGAAGCTCTCTGCCTCTCCCGGGCAGGGTGCACATATTTTATAGGGTTGAGTAAACAAGTTACAAGCAAGCAAAAACAGGATATGGGGAACAGGATGTGGAAAGGGGAACTTGCAACATTTCACGTACCCGTGCCCAGAGCAGATGTGCCCCCTCAATAATTTCAAATTTCCCCATCAACTGGCTTAACCACAACCTGACCTAGTTTAGGTTGCAAACTGTGTACGTGACCTGTCAGCCTAGCAGAAATGGATTCTAGCTTAGTCTTAAACATACTGGGTTCTGAGACCAAGATGGATTCCAGTATATTTTTTCCATCACATGGATTTTCTTGTGGAAACACAAAACGGATATGTGCATCTATGCACCACAAGCAATATAGAACGTATATAAGGAACTGCGGCTTCCCACCCCAAAACAAGCTTTGGGAACAACAAGTCATACATCCATGCATGCGGGAGAGGGTTCCCATCCAGTTCAGAGCTTCTTTTGTATATATGGTACAGACAAGGGCATATATGTATTAGAAAAATAGTGAATATGTAGAGGAAAGAAAACAAGAAGCTGGGGTGCCCATCCTAAAAGATGATTTGGGGCACCACAAATCATACTTCCATGTATCTGGAAGAGTGTGTTCTATGAGATGCCATCCATGCATATTTTAGAGTGTCATCTATGAAATAACATCTTCAGGAAATCAGTATTTGTTGATCTGCCACAAGTCTTTCTGTCAGCAACATCAATGGCTTTTAATAATAATAATTGCGCTGTAACAAGGTAAGTAACAAACATTAAACATTAAAAAATTCCACATGGATCATAAGCACTGGCCATAAGCCCTGGAGTATCATAGGGCACACCCTATCATTTTCTGGGGTGTTTGATTTGTCTTGGCCCAGAGCAGATTTTGGTGTGGGCACCCACAAAGCCATGAAGCTCACTGGGTGACCTTGGGCCAGTCACTGCCTCTCAGCCTCGGAGGAAGGCAATGGTAAACCACCTGTGAATACTGCTTAGAGATTACCTCTACAGAAAGAGCAAAACAGCAATATGTGGGCTACTGTTTCAACACTACCATCTCTGCGTGAACAGACATGATTCTACAATGGGATTCTTTCAAAATGCCTCTCTAATGCAGCTGAGCTCCTTGGAAGGAAGATGGAATGTAAATGGAATAAATAAATAATAAAAGAAATGCATTTAGCCTCAGTCTGTTCCCTGATAGTAATGGAGTTGGTCTGGGCTCAGCTCCCCTGAGCAATTTGCAAACAGATTATTTAGATCTCTACCTATGCACACCATACTTCTAAAGCACATTGTTTCTCCCCAAAGAATCCTGGGAACTGTAGTTTACCCTTCATGGAGCTATAATTGCCAGCACCTTTGACAAACTACGGTTCCCAAGATTCTCTGAGGAGAAATAACGTGCTTTAACGTAGGGTGTGTACGCTGTGGGGACTGGCTTCTAGAGGGGTCACGGGAAAGAAATAGGCTTAGTCACCCAACCAGGTGATTTACGGGGAGGGAGTTGTGGGGGAGAGAGTCTGGAATTCTCCGCTGCTTTCAACGCTAGTCCAGTGGAGAGCACAGAGTTAGAGGGACTGCGCTTCAGGTCTCCAAGGGTTAAATGAACTGAGTTTTGTTTCCTAGATGAGCGGGATTTTTTTTTTTTTAAACGGGGAAGATAATAGTGAACACACATTTTCTTTTCACTTCCCGGAAGGGAAATCAGCCTCTGGAGGTTCCTTTGCAGCGCCTCGAGAAAGCGGTAAAAGATGCTGCGGTGAAAGTTATGTGGAGGGGGCATTTTTTTGGGAGGGGGGATAAAAATAGCCGAGGAGAAACCCCCCCCCCCGACTCTGCTGTCCGGATCCTAAGCAGGGGCTGACCTTTCCAATCCAACTGCAAGATTGCAGGATCCTCTTCGGAGCTCCCCTTGGTGATCCACCCAGTTGAAACATTTGCTTGCTGGCAGGAGTGGGGGGAGAGTTTCTCTGTGTGCATGTAGGAGAGACGGGGGGGCTTCCCCACCCCCAGCCAATCAAGACTGACTTCTCTGCACCAATGCACACCCCCCCTCTCCAAAGCCCAAGGGGGCTGGGTTGATCTCCGCGGGCGGTTTCCAAGAGAGTCGTGCGACAGGAATCCTGAAAAAAACCCAAAAGTATCCAACTGCCACATGGACCATAGCCTTGCATTGTGCGGACGGGACATGGGGAGGGTTGCCCTGATGCACAGGGGGCATTCTGCAAGGCGGGGGGGGGAGAAAACAGCTGTGCTGCTATTGTGGGTCAGAGCTGGAGGAGAGGCCCCCTTGGCTTTCCTTCTGTTTGAACTGCACAGGCTCATATTTGCCTTTAGACAAGACTAAGCTCGGTGGTCTGACTCAGTGTCAGGTGGCATCCTATGGATCCAGCTGCAAAATGGATCCCGAACTTGCATTGTGTGGATGGGGCGAGGAGGGGGCTGCCCTGATGCTCAGGAGGGAGGACATTTTCTGGGCCAGAGCTGGGGGAGAGCTGTCCTTTAATTTTTTTATATGAACTGAGGCTTGTCCATTTGAGAGAGAGTGTGTGTAGGGGTTCAACTAACTAGACTCTTCTTTGCCTTCTAAAGAATTGGGAAAAATAAATGCTCCCCTTTAGCTGGAGTTGCTACTCCTCAAGGGGAAAGGGCTTGTCCAGACTCCTTATTTATTTATTACAGTAGGGCCCCGCTTTTGGGCGTTCTGCTAATACGGTGGCTTTCAATTAGAGTAAGGCCCCACTCATACGGTGCTTGTTCTGCTTTTCCTGTGTTTTTCTGGCGTCGGGCACCATTTTATTGAATGTTCCACTTTTCAGCGGGTTTCACTTTTAGGCGGGGGTTTGGAATGTAACCTGCCGTATGCGTGGGGCCCTACTGTATTTGATTTATATCCCACCCTTCCTCCCAGCAGGAGCCCAGGGAGGCAAACAAAAGCACTAAAAACACTTTAAAACATCATAAAAACAGACTTTAAAATACATTAAAACAAAGCAACTTTAAAAAGTTTTAAAAGCTCTCCTTGAGAGTTTGATTTGTCTGTCTGCCATGGAAAGGAATGATAAATATTTTACAAATATATACCAAAACTGCCAAATGAAACTTGCTTAGAGCCAATGTGATGTAGTGGTTAGACTGTTGGACTAGGACCTGGGAGACCAGGGTTCGAATCCCCACACAGCCATGAAGCTCACTGGGTGACCTTGGGCCAGTCACTGTCTCTCAGCCTCAGAGGAAGGCAATGGTAAACCCCCTCTGAATACCGCTTATCATGAAAACCCTATTCATAGGGTTGCCATAAGACGGGATCGACTTGAAGGCAGTCCATTTCCATTTTCCTTTGCAGGATTGGCAGCTGAGTGTTGCTGGGGCTGCAGGTTCTTAACTGCTGGTGCCGTCCCGACTCTTTCCCAACCTCACAGCTTGCCTGAGAAAATCCATGACTGAGGGGGGAGGGAGGCTTGTAGTGCTGTAGAGGTTTCATAGCAGAGTTAGTTAGGTTAGTTATCCATCACTGATGTGAGTGAGGAAAAAGCTCACTACACATAGGAAACTAGGAAGGTTTTTGCCAAGTTGTATCCCTGATATGCTATGTCTGTGTGTGTGGTGTGTGTAATGTTTTATTTTATTTGTGTGAAAGAGGGAGCCTTCCTTCATGTGAGAACTTCTGCAGCCTGAAATCAGAGCATTATAGAATTGGAAGGGAACTTGAAGATTATCTAGTCCAGATCTCCACCCCACTTGATGCAAGAGGATGCAGCTACAACACCCCTGACAGATGGCTGTTGTGCTGTCCTGCTTAAATACTATTATTATAATATTTATATTTATATGCCACTTACATGCCAGAATAGCTTCTAAGCAATTTACAAGTGTAAAATCAATCATAAAATCCATACATTAGTGAAGGCAATCTCACAACCTCCCAAGGCAGCTTGCTGCACTGTCAAATAATTCCTCCTAATGTTAAACTGAAATCTGCCATTTCCACCCACTGGCTCTAGTCCTGCCCTCTGAATCAACAGAGAACAAGCTTTTTTCCACCTTCTGTACATTCTGTCCTTCCAATATTAGTAGACTGCTACCATGTCTCCTCTTGACCGCCTCTCATCCTGGCTAAACATTCCCAGTTCTTTCATATGTTCCTTGTAGGACTTCCAGACTCCCCACCATCCAGACACCCACCTCTGGATGTTCTGCAGTTTATCAGTGCCCTGCTTAAAATGTGGTACCCAGAACTGGGCAGAGGGTACAATTGTGACATTGGTTTACCACTGTTAGGACTTCCTTTGGAAATTTCCCAACAGCTGACCTTTGCCAGTCCATCCAGTAAACCAGTAAGTGAACCAGTAAGGTTCAATGTTCTTGTGTTGATAAATCCTGAACTTGGGTCCAGGAGACCTTAAGGACTGCCTGCGCTCTTTTATCCCAGCCTGATCACAGAGATCATCTGGAGGAGCACTGTTAGTTGTCCCCCATGTTCTGGCTTCAATGAGAAGTCGGGCATTTCGTGTTGCTGGTCCCATGCTGTGGAACACTGTTCTGGCAGAGATTCAACAGGCATCTTCACTATTGACTTCCAGGCATCTCCTGAAGACCTTTTTATGCTGACAGGCCTTTGCAGCTATTTAATTTTTATTTTGCTTAGCCATTCACCTTATCTGTATCTTTATTTGTATTAATATTTACATTTATATCCCGCCCTTCCTCTCAAGGAGCCCAAGGCAGCAAATAACAACCAATAAAAACATAAAAACATATTTAAAACAATTCCAACTTAGATGCAGACTAGGATAAAGATATGCACTTAAAAGGCTTGTTGAAAGATGAAGGTCTTCAGTAGGCGCTGATAAAACAACAGAGATGGTGCCTGTCTAATATTTGAGGGGAGGGAATTCCAAAGGGTAGGTGCCACAACACTAAAGGCCTGATTCCTATGTTGTGCTAAGTTGACCTCTGTGATTGAACGGATACATAAGAGGTGAGATATTCTGTCAGGTATTAATTATAAATAGTGTTATGCTTTAGTATGTTAAACTGCCATGATATTTTATGATATGTCACTATAGAAATACTTTTATAAAGAAGATCTGACTGCCATGGGAGCTTCAATTCTGATGCAGTAACTCAGACAAACAGCAAATCAACTCTTTATTTGCATTTAACAGACCTGTTTAGTTGGAAATCCATCACTTTCACCATAAAAACCGTATCATTTTAAACACCAATAGATACTTATTCAAATATAAATAAGGGAATCCAAATCCAATCTTAATGTCTGTCTGCTATAAGAATATTTATAAACCACCAACTCATTAAAAAAAATCATTGCATTGTACAATCAAATAATAAAAACAGCATTTATAAGATTATAAAATACAAAACAAATGACCAACCCTGAATCAAATCAGCTCTCTAAAAATGCTTGAGGAAACAATAATGTTTAAAGCAGGCAATAAAATATCGGAATTCTAGCTGCCTGTCTGATTTCTGTAGGGTCCCAAAGTAGTGGTGCCATTATGCTAAAAGCCTTAGTTTGCATGGAAACTAAACAAAGCTGAGATCACTGTGAGATAGATTGGCGAGGCTTCTCCAGATGATTGCAGTGATTTGGCCAAGCTTTGCTTGCCAAGGAACAATCAAGAGTGCACTTTAAGGCTCCTGCTGTGTTCATGTCCAGCTGCAGCTCTGTCACGTATGTTGCCGTGTGTAGGGCAAGCGGGCATGATTTTGGGGAAACAGAGGTTCCCCAACCCTACTCTAGTTCTTTATTTGATTTATTTATTTACTATTTGATTTATATCCAGTTTTTTCTGGGCTACAGTCCCATTGTACCTGACCACTGGCCATGCTGGCTCAGGCTGCTATCAGTTGTAGTTCAAAATGTCTCCTGGGCAAGACTTTGGCTATCTCTGACCCACTCTTTTGACTGCAGCCAAAGTATTTAGAATGACAGACCAGTGAGCTTTTCCCAAGATGATCTTGCTTCTTCCCCTAGCTTTGGTGTGCTTCTGTTTTTCCCTTCACTACTCATTACATAATGTTGTTGAAATTGATACCACAGTTGGATCACAGGAGGAAAAAGTCCATCCACTTTTATGCCAAGCGAAATCAAGGGAGAAATGGACCCAAAGGAATTCTTGTTGTTGTGTGAGACAGTAACATATTCAAAAGATGATGTAGGTTTCAGGAAGACATCCAGAGAGGAAAGTGGAGAATTTTGGAGTTTTTTTTTTTTAAAAAGAAGCAGGTATTTGTGCTGGATGAGATCCTTGGTTTCTATACCGAACTCCTTATGGGATTTTTTTTCTCTGTTCAAGCAGATGATGGATGTGCAAGACAATTATAAGAACCCATCTGTGGTTTCACCAGAAACAACCAAAGGTGAAGCAGGAGCAGAAACAATTGCAAATCAAAGGGGACGAAAAAGACCCAAAGGAAGCCAATCAAAGAATGGGAAGGAGTCCACTACTTCTCAGGATGCTGACATCTACAGATTCCTGATCCCACAAGATCAGAAAAGAAAGAGAAGGGAAACATGTCTAGTGCAGGGGGAAATATTCAAAGATAAATCAATATTAAATGGATACTTCAGCATCCAAAGAGGAGAGAAACCATATAGATGTATGGATTGTGGGAAAAGCTTCAGTGTAAGTAGTAGTCTTGCTTCACATCAAAGAATCCACACAGGGGAGAAACCATATAAATGTTTGGAATGTGGAAAAAGCTTCAGTGACAGCGGAAGTCTTTGTGCACATCAAAGAACCCACACGGGAGAGAAACCATATAAATGTTTGGAATGTGGAAAAAGCTTCAGTGTAAGTGGCAGTCTGGCTTCACATCAAAGGACCCACACAGGGGAAAAACCATATACATGCATGGAATGTGGGAAAAGCTTCAATGTGAGTGGTAGTTTGGCTTCTCATCAAAGAATTCACAAAGGGGAAAAACCTTATAAATGCATGGAATGTGGAAAAAGCTTCACTGTAAGCAGTAGCCTTACTTTACATTTAAGGACGCACACAGGGGAGAAACCATATATATGCATGGAGTGTGGAAAAAGCTTTAATAAAAGTGGAAACCTCAATACACATCAAAAAACACACATAGGGGAGAAACCATATAAATGTATGGAATGTGGAAAGAGCTTCAGTCAACATCAGCACCTTACTTCACATGAAAGAACCCACACAGGAGAAAAACCATATAAATGTGTGGAATGTGGAATGAGCTTCAGTGATAGTGGAAGTCTTACCATCCATAAAAGAACCCACACGGGGGAGAAACCATATAAATGCTTGGTATGTGAAAAGACATTCAGTCAGAGTGGAAACCTTACTTCACATGAAAGAACCCACACAGGGGAGAAACCATATAAATGTATGGAATGTGGGAAAAGTTTCAGTGTGGGTGGTAGTCTTTCTTCCCATCAAAGAATTCACACAGGGGAGCAACCATATAAATGTGTTGAGTGTGGAAAAAGCTTCAGTGTGAGCAGTAGCCTTACTTTACATCAAAGAACCCACACAGGAGAGAAACCATATAAATGCATGGACTGTGGAAAGAGATTTAGCAAAAACAGAAACCTTAAAACACATCAAAAAACCCACACAAAGGAGAAACCTGTCAGGTCCATTCCTCATACCCTTCATATCAAACAAGCTGGGCCTGAGTAAGAGTGAGGATGAATCTGGTACAGAAGCAGGATTCACAACAGAGTATACTGATGTTGGAGGGCTGCTAAAGCCAACAGAAACCACATAATAACTAGGACTGCCCAAAGGAAACCTATGGTGAGCTGGTATCCCAGCAAAGGCCAGCACATTCTTTTCAGGTGCCAGTACGAAATGCCGGTCATGGGCAGCCAAGAAAAAAAAGAGGTATCGGTACTAATGTCTGTGTGTGCTGTCACACGCTAAAAAGCCATGGTACTACTGCAAGGCTTCCTAGTTTCTTGCTGTTTTGCAAGGTATGCATGGTATGTCTCTGGCTTCTCCCTCCTCCTAGGTAGACTCCTTCAGGGTAAAGTATTGTGGCAGCTAGATGTGCACTCTGTTGGCTCTGGATTGCCCACCAGGTTTTGTTGTGTTTTGAGTTCCTCAACCTCAGGAGATGAAAGGAGAAAAATATGAGTTGTAAGGTGTGTGTGTGTGTTCATCAGGGGGGAAGAGCAAGATGTCCTTGGGACTAGCTAGTCAGCAAGCTCTTCGAGAATCCCAACACTATGCCTCCCCTTCTGATGTCTCCTTAGGAGTCCTGTTCAGGCTGAACCTTGACAAGCCCCCCCTTTTTTTAAGTTCTAGAAGTGTGGATAGAGCTTCATTTGGAGTCAACAACTTAGTACACATCAAAGAACCCACAGAGAAGAGAAATCCTATTAAGATAGGATATGTTGAAAGACCTTCTGTCAGAATGATGTTCTTACTTTACATTAGGGTCAGCTCAGTGGTCCCATTCCCTTAGAAGGAGCCTTCTAAGGGCAACATGCCAGCGGTAAGTAGAGCTTGGGGCCAAAACTGGGGCCCCTAGCTTCCCAATCATCTGCTCCCATCGGTGGTACATGCCCTGGTCTCCTCTTGCCTAGACTACTGTAATGTGCTCTATGTGGGGCTACCCTTGAAAACGGTCCGGAAGCTGCAACTGGTACAGAATGTGGCGGCGAGATCACATAACTCCAGTGCTAAAAGAGTTGCACTGGTTACCAGTTGCTTGCCAGGCCCAATTCAAGGTGTTGGTTTTGACCTTTAAATCCCTATATGGTCTCGGCCCAGTCTGTCTGAAGGAGCGCCTCCAGCATCATCGGCTATGCCGCCCAACAAGATCAGCCTCAAAAGACCTTCTCTCTATCTCATCAGTCAAAACAGCCAGACTGGTGAGGACTAGAGAGAGGGCTTTTTCAATTGTGGCCCCCACCCTGTGGAACTCCCTCCCAAATGATCTCCGCCATGCCCCCTCTATAATGAGTTTCCGCTGGGCTGTGAAGACCTGGCTCTTCAGGCAGGCTTTTGGGGTGGGCTAGATTTTATCGTCATTGTTTCCAGATTTTTAATGTCTGTTATATTTGTACGTCGCCCAGAGTGGCAGGATAGCCAGCCAGATGGGTGACTAAGAGATTCAATAAATAAATAAATACTCCACATTCTTCTGCACACAACCACCGATACATACACCCTTCCATGTGTTTTGTTCTCTTCACCTTCCCCCGCCACTTTCTTCCCCTTCAGTCTCTTTTCCTCTCCCCACTTCCTTCTGGCACTGTCTCCCCTCCCATGTAGCTATTAAGCTTTGATAGAAATGTCAAAAAAGCATAATCACGTCACAGGGAGGACTGACTGCTGTTGTGTACCCCAGCTTTCCATGGAGAAACCCATGTTTGAGAAAAAATATTTAAATGCAGCGAGCAGGGGTGGGGAAGCTGTGGCCCTCCAGATGTTGCTAAACTCCAGCACCCATCATCCCTGACCACGGGCCATGCTGGCTGGGGCTGATGGGAGTTGGAGCCCCAACAACATCAGGAGGGCCACAGATTCCCCTGCTCTGCCACAGAGCTTCCTTATCAATCCAGCTATTAAGGACTGATAACCTCATTAAGCTCAAGTGGATGTTGGCCTGCGCTGAAACAAAAGAAGACCCTTGATGGACCAGACAAATATATCATACATGGCCGCATTCCTGCTCACTTCACTTGCCAACCCCACCCACCTGTATTCCCTCCCTTTACACCTGTCTGTCTCCATTGTTACCTTCTGATAATTCGTATGTGTGGAATTGGGGAGAGCCTGAAACCCCAAAAGATGCTGTTTATGATAGGACCTCTAATAGGGCCGGATTCAATACCACCTATAGAGACGCCATAAGGTTATTTAAGGAGAAGTGAAATAATTAAGCCTGAAAGCAGCTGAAGAGAAATTATAGCAAAGGGTAGAGTAGAATGTTGGATAGGAATAGAAGATAAGGGGTAAATGTGCTCTGAAAAGTGGAAGTTCTAGAATGACATGCTCAAAGTGAAAAACAAATGAGGTCATTAGTTGTATAAGTTAGAAGACGCAGATGGGGTGATCGTGAGCCTTTATAGACAAAGTGGCCAGGATAAGGTAGAAACACCCAAGGTGGAGTAGGTGTAGCAAGGCCTGTATAGACGACCAGTGATGGCAGCAGACACTCAACACATCCCATCTCATCAAAGAGGGGCTAAATCATATCTGACAACATCAGGCCCCTGGCTTAGATAAGATAAGTCTAGACAAACAGACTGATCACCTACATAAAAGGTTAATGCTATCTATAGGTATGGTAAACTATCTGTTTTGTCCATAGATCAGGTTAATAGCTTGTATATAAACTTATGTGTGCACGTGGAGTGTTGCTTGTCAGAGTTTTACTCTTTATAAGTCGTGAATAAAGGATATGAATGAATGAACATATCCTGTTCATATTGTCTACTGGGTGTATCAGAGTACTGGCTGGTTCTGGAGAATGTAAAAGATCCTATTTATAGGTTGGTCAGGTACACCTACCTATAAAATAATAAACCCAATTGGTGAAGGAAAACACCATCTCCCTCCTCTGCTGGCCCAGCAGCTCTCAGAAGTCTGTCACCACGCTGTAATTCATAGCGGCACCTGTTGGAAGCCAAGCCAACTGCTGTGTGACAACAGCCTTACCTGTATATTATATACTAAGATGTGTGTGTACACACCCGTGGCTCTTTCTCATGAAACTTTTTCAAAGCAAGATGCAAGACTGTTTTTGCTGCAGCAGATTATCATGGCTACTCCTCTGGAAGCAGTTTACAGCTTATATGAGATGGGCAGAGCTGTAAGTTGGCTGAAGTTGAAACATCTTTGGGGAGGATGCAGAGCCATTTTCTGGGGATCAGATTTGGGGTAGCAGATGTGCCACTGTGTGGAAGCACCTCTTGGTTTGTATATTTCTAAATAAAGCAACTATTACTAAGACACTGTACTCCCTCCTCTGTGGGAAATCCCAGGTAGCGCTCCCTGGAAGTACCTGCCACTTTGGGAAGAATAGCAATGCTTTTAGTTTAGAGAAAGCTTCAATTGGATCCAACATCTAATTAGCTGCTGGGTGTCCTACTGTGAGTGCATTGATAGCATTTGGAATGCATTAGTAGGTGCCATAAATGTATTAGATATGAGCAAAACTAGAATGGGGTTGGGAACATGTGGCCTCTTCAGTGTTCTTGGACCACGGCTCTCATCAGCCTCACCAGTATGGCCAAAGGTCAGGGAATTGTAGGCTAGCAATATCTGGAGGGCCACAAGTTCCCCAGACCTGCTGTATTTATACAATTATTATTAAATTTATATCCCATCCTTCCGCCCAAGGGAGTCCAGAGAAACAAACACGTAAGTGGTAAAACAAACAATTCCAGTACAGATGCACATTGGGAAAAATCTCTACTTAAAAGGCTTGTTGAAAGAGGAGGAACTTCAACAGGCACCAAAAAGTTAACGGGGAGGACACCTGTCTAATATTTAACAGGAGGGAATTCCAAAGGGTAGGTGCCACCACTGCTAGAGGCCTGGTTCCTATATCTTGCAGAACAGGCCTCCTGATCATGATAAACAGATGTCTTAATTGGATCAGATTATGGTCCATCTAATCCTGCATTTGTTTTCATGAGTAGATATCGATAGGCTGCTGGAAGATTCACACAGAGGGCATAAAGGCTGATGGCATTCTCATGCCTTATCTAGTAAGCTTCCACTGTACTTGGAGGTTCCATTTAGCAATCATGGCTACAAGTTATACTGCTAGGCCTGTCTTCCAGGAAACAGAATATGAGACTGGGAACTTGTGGCCCTCCAGATGTTGCTGGACTGCAACTCCCATCACCCCTGACCATCGGACATGCCAGCTGATAGGAGCTGCAGTTTAATAACATCTGGAGAGCCACAGGTTCCCTACCCTGGTGTAAATCAATTTGGATATGGCAGAAAGCTTCAACCAGAGCAAACATCTAGGGCTTATTGATCAGAGACTCCACCAAAGAAAAGGGTATCGATACCATTTGTACAGCAGGTGCTTTCGGGGTGGACATAGCACACATCTTATTAGGCACACACCCCCCTCCCTCAAAGATGCACAGAGAATGGAAAATTCAGGACTTTCTCCCACACTGTGTGGGATATGTAATTTAAGTGGGCACTTTTCTAACCTGAACATCCCATGGAGAGGTGTTTCCTTCTACCCAGAATCCACTGCCATCGTTATTTTCTACAGCATTTTATGTTGTTGTAGGCTCCTTTCCTCATTTTGGCCCTTTCAAGGTCTCCGTTAAACAAAATGTGTAAAAATGGGGAGATAAAAGTTTTATTGTGCAGTGAAAAAAACAGAAGTGTATGTTTTCTAGCTGCTGCACACACGCGCACGCACACTGTAGTGACCAGCTGGCTGGGAAGTCTGTCCAATGTCTTCTCCTTTGAAATGTTTTGCCTCCACTGACTCAAGACTCTGAAAAGTGACAGAATTGAACGTGTCGTGCCTCAGGGAAAATCTCCTGGAATCCAGCCTTGAGACTGACTATAAAAAGGCTGGATCTGAGCGGCTGGTTTTAGCAGTCCTTTATAGACGGTCCACCGTTAAGCGCGCTGCTCAACTGATTGATGGAGGCTGAAGGCCAGAGACAGAAAGGCAGATAGTGTACGTGGACATTCTTTGTTAGATTTATGGATGTCTAAAAAGGGAAAGTTGTATAGCGGTTGAGGCTGTTTGAAGTCAGAGGCTTTTGCATGCAATGCCTGGGGCTGATGGGAGTTGTAGTTTAAAAAATAACTTTTCCAAGCTCTGGATTCACGTGGTGGTGATGAAATGCCTTGTGCTACCATTTTACTACAGTAAATTTGTTATTACTAGTTAATATACATTTGCCATTTATGAAGGAGTCGGAGTCAGTACATTTCTGCCGACTCTGACTCCGACTCCACCCAAAATTGCCACCGACTCCAACTCCACGACTCCGACTCCACAGCCCTGGTTAAAAGTAAAGAGATAGGTTATTGAAGCCTGTCCTTGAAATTAAAGGAAAAGATGCTGCCCAACACTGAAGCTAAGCAACTTGGGACATTTCATAGATTCCCCACACGAGGGTGAGAGTTTGCCTTTGCACCAAGTGAAAAGTTTGTATTGTAAATATTGGCAGGTGTTATAAACATTTCCTGAAATAAAAAAGAGAATATTATATTAGTTTAAAAGCCTTCAGCTAAGGCTGAAGCGAGAATAATTAAATAAGTTGAAGAGCCTTTAGCAGTGTCTAAAGAGAATATTATGTCAAGTATAAAATCCTTCAGCCAAGGCTGAAGAGAGAATGATTATATAAAGTTTAAAAACCCTTTGGCTAAGGCCAAAGAGAGGCTTGTTTGTACAACTAAGGGGCTGTTTGTACAAATCAGAAATGCACTAAGTTCTTTGTTATTAGACACGTGCTTGGAGAATAAGGCTATTTGCATAAAGCTGTTATTAGGTAAGGGTCAATTGCCAGCCATAATAAGGCTGTATAACTGCAAATTGTTAAAGTTGTTAAAGCCAGCTATGAACCGCTTTATTATGTTTAAGATAAAGCCAGCTATATGCTTCTCTAATTATTATAACGCCAGCTATATGCTTGTTTAAGAATTTACATTCACTTATAGGCCAAAAAAATAGAGGCACAAGTTACCAAATTCTTCCAAGCTACACAGGAAGTGGATTGGATTATGAAAGACCAACCCAAACTGTGTTTGCATTTTTACACATTTGTAGGGCAGTACAATATCTCAGAGAGGAGGTCAGATCTCCTGCTCCCCTGGTGCATTTACTATGCCCAATTTCCCTGCTTTTTAAAGTTTGATAGAAATATCTGTGGGCTATAGGTATGTTCTTAAACTGCAAGGGTTTTTGCCTATTAGTGAATTTCTCTGCTTTTTAATCCAGGTGGTAAGAAATGAGATCCAGCAGGAGCCCATGGAGGCAAACCAAAGCACTAAAAACATTAAATCATCATAAAAACAAACTTTAAAACACATTAAAACAAAACATCTTCAAAAACGTTACTTAAAAAAGCTTTAAAAACATCTTCCAAGATTAAACACATTTTAAAAAAGGTTTAAGAACATATTAAAAAGCAGTTCCAACACAGACACAGACTGGGATAGGGCTCAATTTAAAAGGCTTGTTGAAAGAGGAAAGTCTTCAATAGGCGCCAAAAAGATAACAGAGATGGTGCCTGCCTAATATTTAAGGGGAGGGAATTCCACAGGGTAGGTGCCGCCATACTAAAGGTCCGTTTCCTATGTTGTGCAGAACGGACCTCCTGATAAGATATCTGCAGGAGGCCCTCACCTGCAGAGCTCAGTGATCAACTGGGTATATAAGGGATAAGACAGTCTTTCAAGTATCCTGGTCCCAAGCTGTACAGGGCTTTGTACACCAAGACTAGAACTTTGAACTTGGTCTGGTAGCAAGTGGGCAGCCAGTGCAATTCTTTCAGCAGGGAGGTGACATGCTGGCGATACCCTGCCCCAGTGAGCAGTCTCCCTGCCGCATTTTGCGGTGTGCTTATGCTCATGTGCATGCTTATTGAGGTTAATGGGATTTACTCCCCTGCAATCATGCTTAGGATAGGTGAAACTGACCACAGAGCAGAAGGGAGAGGAGCGGAACCGGCAGAGGGGAGGAGGGGGAGGGGAAGGGCAGGTTCGATCATTTGCATGCTTGTGTTCAGTGGGATTTACTCCTGTGCAATCATACTTAGGATAGTGAAACTGAAGATAGGGGGAGGGCTGTAGTGGGCAGGGGAGGAGGAAGGGGGAGGGGAGGAGGAGGGGAGAGGGAGGAGGGGAGGGGAAAGGCAGGTCTGATTGTTTGCATGCTTATTAACTTCAATGGGATTTACTCCTGTGCAATCATGCGTAGGATAGGTGAAATAACCTGGGATAGGAGGAAAAGGGGGAAGGAGGGGAGAAGGGAGGGAGGGAAGCGGGAAGGGATTAGAAGGGGACAGGGGAAGGAAGGGGTAGGGAAAGGGCAGGAGGGATAGAAGGGAGGAGGAGGGAAGGGTATATTTGATCATTTCCATGCTTATTGAATTCAATGGGATTTACTCCTGTGCAATCATGCTTAGAGATACAGTCACCAGAAGAGAGGCCAACTGTTAAACCACTCAGGCCACTGGACCTCTGTCAGGGGAATAGGAGTCTCTTAACTATCAGCACCCTTCACAAACTAGATTTTCCAGGATTCTTCGGGGGAAGCCATGACTGTTTAAAGTGGCATAAAGGTCTGGCATAGGTGTGCCCCCTGATTAGCCAAGCCAAACATCTGTTAGTCTGTTTTAGAACACTGACAGTTAGTTCTTACTGAGCATGCCGGCACTATCATACACTCCTACATTAAAAATCTTAAATTAATTAAAAATCAGCCATGCATTTTTTAAAAACTTTTAAACTGCAGAGGATGAAGGTCAGAGAATGGGGCAAGGTCAGTAACAGGATTACAGGTACTCTGTAAACAGTGCTGATTTTTAATTTCAACAAATTGTGAGACCACTGACAGAAAAAAGTCCAACGGGTCTGGATTATTTTACTCTTGTTTTAGACTTTGAACTCTAGAATCTCTCTGAGTGTTTTGTGTATCGCTATGAAAACTTAAGAGGTTTGTTAAGCAAGCGTTTCTGAGTTCAGGACTGTAAGTTTTGTAAGGTTTTGTTTTGAAGTGAGCTTATGGGAAGCATCAGAATGACATGGGGGTATTTTTAATTTAACATGGCAGAATGTGAAAAATCCATGCTGGCTACAGTATACAGCCACTCTCGTCTACCTCTATGTCTAGCATGTCTAGACCTTAATATAGAAATAAATATATAAATTTGGATTTTCTGCTGTGGAACTCTATTTTTAGTTTTCCCGATACACCCTCAACCCCAAGAAGTGTCCTGGGTAAGATTTCTTCTTCTGGGTTTACCTAGCCAGTCATCTGCTGTCAAAAACAGGACTCATGTAGGTGAGAACAATGTTTAACATATAAGGCTGTGGAGTGACAGGAGAGAACATGTAGAACCCTCACCTTTGTGCACCCAAGGGAAAAGGTTCTAGCCAGTGACAACATACAATTCCTTTCTCAAGTGACCCTCACAACAGTCCTTCAGAATAGGTTAGGCTAAGAGTGGCTTTCCCGGGCTGAGCAGGGATACCTACTATCGCATCGATTCCCTCTCTTACTGACCTCTTCTTCCTCTCTGACCGCATGAGGGGCTTTCCAGCCGCGTGACAGTTTGAAGGCAACAGCATGACAAAAGGGGAAGGAGTGGGCTAGATGCCATCTAGGGATAAAGGCGGCCTAAGCAGAAACCAGCAGAATCTGTTGTACTTAAGAAACGCCTCTACCACATCTAGAAATGAGCAGAAATAGGCTGTTACTGTTTTGCTTAAAAATGTTTCTAATTACATGTTTTTAACTTTGATGTTTAATCTCATTTGTAAACCACTTAGAGATTTTGTTTGTGTGTGTGTGTGTGTGTGTGTGTGTTTACAATCAAGAAGTATATACACTTAAATAAATAAATGATATGTTTAGAACAGGGTCATCTTTATTTATTTTCCTGCACTTTCTCTCCCACCTCGCTGCCATGGTGCTCCAGATTCCCAGGCAATCCCCAGTCCAGACAACTGACCACATCCACGTCTTCCTCCCTTCAGCAATGTGGTAGCCTCAGGTGCTCTTAGACCGTAACCTGGGAAGCCAAGGCGATGCCCTCCAGATGGCATTGGACTACTACTCCCAGCATCCCTGACGGTTGCTGGCAGGGCCTGCACAGCTTTTGGGGTTGGGGCAACTTTGCTGAGGGATGTTTGTCAGGGGCTGAGCTCAGAGTAGGGATGGAATCATCAGCATATTTTGGTTCTCTCCATATCTCATTGTTTGAAAATTCGGTTCTCCATATTTCTGCCACAATTTGTGTTTTTTTTTCTTTTTAAAAAATCCTCATGAAAATTCTTCACCATTGTAGTGCAAATGTATCCTATTATATACATTTTAGTATGTCCTCTTGACTAAGGTACACATTTTCTGCAAGCAATTTATCCTAATATGATGCATGTTTGTATGTTAGTTTCACCAATATTTTCACTTTGGGCACATTTTCCCCCAATACATGCATTTCTGTAAACATTACTCAGTTGGAGAAGCGCATTGCAAAATTCGGATAAGTGTGCATTTCAAAGGATGGCTGCGTTTCAGTTCTAATGTTGTATCAGACAGTTTGATCAATTCATCTTGAAAGGCAATCTGAATCGAATTTCTCCCCCAGACCAAGCCAAGAGGCATTCTGTGGGCAAAGTAAGAGGGTAGCTGCGTTGCCTAGCATGCCTCCTTTCAAAGCCCTCTCAAACCTGCCACCAACCCCCTCCCCACATATGAGTTTTCAGCCCCACTGGGAAGGTGGCAGATCACAGCTTTGGGGTACAAGTAATCTGGTGCCACACAGATCATAAAGACAAATGGCAGGTCAGTCAAAATTGACTATTTATGAATCTAAAGATTAAAAAATACAATATATATATAACAACAACAAAAGCGCTCAAGCAACACACACACACACACAGAGAGAGAAACAGGGCTCCCTCCCTTGCTGTCCTGCCTCTTATTCCAAATCTTCGATCTGCAGCTCTTCTGGGTGGGAAAGAAAGGAACAGAAGTGAGTCTTCCTTGTGGCTGCTTTATTTGACTTTGCACGGTCCAGACTCCACCCCTGGCATACTTAGGCAACTGATGGAGGTCCCATGCCTGGCTGGCCCAGTGGGGCTGCTAGCCCCCCATCCTCACCGCCCTTCTGGCATCATTTGGCCCCCTCCTGCTGCAGTCATCAGTCTTCACCACTGAGGGAGCAGCTGGCAACTGCCACTTAGTTCTGTCCCCCACCCCACCCCACTTGTTTCGCCTTGGGGCAGGAGGGCTGGGATTTCAAGAGCCTACAGCTTGAGAGATCAGCTGGTGTGACAGCTAAGAGGCCCCCTCATGCCCCGATGAGGCTACAGACGATGTCTTTGTGTGGGAAGTGAGGCCTGTGGGCTGGCTCTCTGCTTCCAGGATGGAGATCTTACCTTCATTGGTTTAGAGGCACAGCCAGGACAGCTCAGGAAGGACGATTCTTCTCACGGACTCCAGCTGTAGAGGAGAAAATGCTGCATCAGGTCCCAAAAATTATAGTGCGCGTAACCCAAAGCAGGACTAACTGAGCTCCAGCTTGCCAGAGAAAGCCTCTGTGGGCTCTGTTACCTAGTGGGCAGAGGCTGAAGGACAGCACCAGAGGGGACACCCTCTTCCATCTGCGGTTCTGCAATGAAAGAGGAGGAACAGATATGAGGAAAGGTTTGCTCCTCACATACGTTATTCTACCCTCTTCCTGCTCATCCTCCCGCTGCAACTGTTTAGTCTACCCCCTTTGTGCCAAACCCTCTCAACCCTCTCCCTGGCTCCATCCCTTCCCTCCTTCGGCTTCTCCTCGGACCCTTTGCTGGGCAGGGTCTTGCCATCCCCTGGCTGAGCTTGAGGGGGCCCCTCTGCTCCCCCCTGCCACCTTCCCTCCCTCAAAGGCCTTCCCTTGGGCTGGGCATCCAACTCCTGTTCCGCCATTACACATCTGGCACCCTCCTCCTTCCTCCTCCCCGCTTTTCCTCTCTTTCATGTGTCCTGTTATTCTGCATCGTAAGGCGGGAGGTGTGTAAAATGGTGCATGGAGTGGACAGGGAGAGCTGTTTCCCCCCCCATAATGCTAGAACCCGGTGGGGTCTTCCAGGAAAGCGGAAGGGCGGGAGATTCAGGACGCACAAGAGGAAGGACTGAAGGACGGAACTCCCTGCCACTAGATGTGTTGATGGGGGCTGCTGGAGAAGAGAACTATGAAATGACGGAGGATACTTCCAGCCAAGGTGGCCATATATTCCACCCAGAAGAAGAGACATTGTGCCTCTACATAGGAGCAGTTATTGGGGATCCCAAGTGCGAGAGGGCTCCTGTTGTGGCTTTTGTCCCTGCAGCATCCGGTTGACTATTGTGGGAACAGACTGCCGGGCTAGACAGGCCTTTGGCCTGATCTAGCAGGGCTCTCCGTATGTGGAAGACCTGAGCCCCAGGTGGCCACCATTGCAGACGCTGCCACGCCATCCTCACCTTCCCCCTCCCCCCAAAAAGGGACGCCTGCTCACCTGGCCTGGCTTCGCGGAGAGGGGCCACTTGCTTCCTCCTCCATGTGAAGCAGGTGCACTGCCGCCTTGGGGGGGGAAGCCGCCCCTAAAGGGGTCAGCTTGGCAGTGCGCGCCAGGAGACCCTGCAGGCATGTCAAGCTAGAAGAGAGGAGGGAGAGGACCGAATGAGGACCGCAGGCGGAAGCGTTGGGGGAGGGGGCTCTTTCTTCTGGCCCGGCTGCGTTCCTCTTGGGCGGATGTGCTCAGAGAAGCCTTTGGAGGAGAGTCCTCCTGGTCTCTGCAGCTCAGGAGGTGGTGGACGGACGTCTGGACTCAACAAAGCAGGAGGACGACCGACCCTGTAACCTCCAGGGGTGAAGGCCACGTGAGGGACCCCGGGCGCTCCCCCCAGGATATCAAGAAAAGCAGGGGAAACCCTCCTTACATCTTCTGCATGACTGAAGCTCTTGGAGCGCAACCGCCCCTCCTAACCCTAATCTACCCTGACCCTGACCCTGACCCTAAACCCTAACAAGAAGAATTAAATCGAAAGAAACAAAAATGAAAAGAAACAAAAAATGAAATAAAAAAGAAAGATCAAAATAAAAAGAAACAAAATTCCAATAAAAACCAAACGCCGCCTCTCCTCTCTCCTGTCTCCTAACGCCTCCTACTCTCCTCCACACCTCTAACTCCCCTCTAAAACCCAGGCTGGACACCTCTGGCTGGCAGCTGTTATACCAGCAGCAAATGATGTCACATTCAGTGTTACCGTGGCAACCCCCCTTCCCTGACAGTGGGCATTGTTCCTGCAGGGCCTGGAGGCACCTGAGGTTTCGTCTGCTGGCTTCCTTCGCCATCACTCTTTGTTCTCATATCTCCATTTCACTGGAAAGATTTAGTTGGAGCTATGATGGATTATTGCTATCGAAAGGCCTCGTTCCTAGTTTTTATGGAAAAATTAATGGCTGAACCCCGACTGGCTCAAGACATACCCAAAGAGATCGTTTCTTAAATACATGGCACCCATTTATTGCATACATTAATCAAAATGAATATGGAAATAAACCACCCACGCAATATGCTCACATTTGGAACGCCTGAGAGCCACGGCGGTATTTTGGAGTCCTTTGGTAGCTTATTGTCTTGATTTTGGCCTTTGGCTTTTATTTTGCCCTTTCCTCTTCTTCTGAATCATCGTTCTGGTCCGAGACTCTTCAAAATTTGCCAAAAATTGATACTGACAAGGGTTGCCTATCAAGTTTGCGTTTTATTTCATTTATTTATTAAAGAAAATTAAGAAACATCTAATGCCCCCAGGTGAAACCGTGATTGCCCCCTTCGACTCAAAACCTGGTTATGTCACCTTTAGCAGCAATGACTGCAACCAAACACTTCCTGTAGTTCTTGATCAGTCTCTCACAGTGCTGTGGTGGAATTTTGGCTCATTCTTCCACGCAGAACTGCTTTAACTCAGTGACATTTGTGGGTTTTCGAGCATGCACCTTTCAGGTCCTGCCGCAACATCTCAATGGGGTTTAGGTCTGGACTTTGACTAGGCCATTCCAAAACTTTACATTTCTTGTTCCTCAACCATTCCGATGTAGACCTGCTTGTGTGTTTCGGATCATTGTCTTGCTGCGTGACTCAGCCGCGCTTCAGCTTCAGCAGACGGATGGCCTGACATTCTCCTGTAGAATTCTCTGATACAAAGCAGTATTCAGGGTTCCTTCAGTGTTGGCATGTCGTCCAAGTCCTGATGCAGCAAAGCATCCCCAAACCATAACACTGCCACCACCATGCTTGACCAACGTTGGTATGAGGTTCGTCATGTGGAATGCAGTGTTTGGTTTTTGCCAGACATAACAGGGCCCACGTTGTCCCAAAAGTTCCATCTTTGACTCATCTGTCCACCTGGATGATCCTCAAGAGTTCTGGAACAATGTTCTATGGATATGGGTTTGACTTATTCTTCCATTTGAAATCCATTCTGTTTCTTTTTTCCACATTTCAACAGGTGTATTTCTAAGGGAATTTGTAAAGTTTGTAAAATCAATAAAAACTATATTAAAAAAAAGAAAAGGAGTGAGTTATGCTAAAGGTCTTTGGAAGGAGGATTCTCAAGGGCAGAGGAGAACTGTAACTACCTGCTGGAGACAGTTCTGGAGTTTCTTGCCGGCTAAGACATTTCTGTGTCTGACTTTGCGGTTTGCGCAGGAAGGTTTTTAGTAAAGAAAGGAGGGGTGGTGGTGGTGGTGATCCTCATGTCTTGTCTTTTTTTTACCTATATGTGTGCCCCTCACCCCTGAACCCACAAATACACAAACAATGATAGCTTATGGTGTCAGCAGTCAGTACTGAAAGTCTGAGGTGCAGGCCCACTTGACTGCAGTGTCAAATGGACTAGTTTTGCATCACCAGCTCAGGCAATCTTGATGGAAACGGGAGAAGCCCAGTGTTTGAGAGGTACCAATTCTGGCAGCGCAGCTTTAATAGGCGGCCAGAACTGATGGGTAACTTTCAGGATGATCCAATGGCCCTTGCACCTATGTGTCACTAAGCTGGTATTTACTTTGGGACAAGAGCCATTGGATTGTCCTGATAGTGAACTCAGGCAGATTCATAATTGAATGGTTGCTGTATAGGAGATCATCACCACTGACTTCTGTGGAGAAACTGACACTGAGACCAGGGTGCAAGCAAGGAGCAAAGCATGCCTTGTGCTCTTTGTTTGTTTAGTGTGGGGTGTCCAAAGGGGAATTTGTGCAGTTGGAAAATCTGCTTTAAAAAACGCTGGTGATGGATGGTTTGGGTCTCTCCAGTCCTGCGCTTTGCAGTGAGCCCAACCGCATGATAAGCAAAGCAAAAAGAATTTGTTTTTAATTTTAAAGAGGAGGGAAGCTCTGCTGAATTGTTACCAGGCCAAATTCAAGGTGTTATTATTGGTATATAAAGCCCTTAACAGCTTAGGACCAGTATACCTGGGGGATTGCCTTACCCCTTATGCGCCCACTCGACTGCTTTGACCTGCGGAACAGGCACTGTTACAGGGGCCACATATTATTCGTCTCTCACTTTTTAGAATTTTTTCTTTTAGTGTGGCAACATCCACTTTTTAGAACTCCCTGCCGACTGATATCAGGCAGGTGCCATTGTTGTGTTCCTTTCAGCACCTGCTTAAATTTTTTTTTATTTCGGCAAGCCTATCTAGACACATAGATGTGGATGTGTTTTGATTGTTTTATTCTCTTGCTGTTGTTTAAAATAAATAGATTTTTGCATGCACTTTTGGCTAATGTAGGGAAGCTGGGAGGATGGCAACAAGGGAGAGGGCCTTCTCAGTGGTGGCCCCCAAATTATGGAATGATCTACCTGACGAGGTGCACCTGGCACCAACACTGTTATCTTTTCGGCGCCAGGTCAAGACTTTCCTCTTCTCGCAGGCATTTTAGCATGTGTTTTATACTGTTTAAATTTTTAAATTGTGTTTTAAATTGTTTTTATAAGATCTGTTTTAAATTGTATTTGTTGTAATGTTTTTAGTTACTGTAAACTGCCCAGAGAGCTTCAGCTATGGGGCGGTATACAAGTATAATAAAATAAATAAATAAATACATACATACATACATTTTCTGCAAGCAATTTATCCAAATGAATGAATGAATGTAATGCCTTCAAGTCAATTCTGACTTATGGCAACCCTATGAACAGGGTTTTCATGAGGCTGAGAGGCAGTGACTGGCCCAAGGTCACCCAGTGAGCTTCATGGCTGTGTGGGGATTCGAACCCTCGTCTCCCAGGTCGTAGTCCAACACTCTAACCGCTATGCCACAATGGCTCTCAATAGGATATAAAAACTCAAAATACATATCATAGATAAAATATAACCAATATAACTATGAAACATCTATAAAGCTCAGAACCATTAAAACACACCAAAAAAACCATCTGCAGCTGTTTGATATTAGAGCAACCTAGACTACCTTCCAGCCATGGAAGAATCAATGATTTGTGCACACACACACACCTTGAGACCTTCCTTGCTTGGTTGAAGCCTCCACTGAGGCTTTTGGAACAGGCTGCAAGGCTGCAAGTCCAGTGGTCATTCTGGAAAGGTTTCTGATGCCCGTTTAATAGCCAGGTGCCCGCTGGAGTGTTCTTGGAGATATCCCAACATCTGCCTTTTAACACTGGATCTCAAGAAAGTCGTGTCACACATCAATCACATCCCCAACTGTGGACCGGGAATCAAGTTACGTGGATGATCTGCTGGGATTTGACTGGCAGGTCCATTTGCGTTCATGGCACTTACCGTTTTGCATAGACTACAATGGCAAGCGCTGCTGGCACAGACTGTGCACGTCATGCATCTTCCCTACGCTGTGTCTGATTCATTGGTCCAGGAGTGAGACCCTCTCAGCATGTAACACCCCTGTTCACGGATCTGCATTGGCTGCCGAATTGTTACCGGGCCAAGTTCAAGGTGCTCTTATTGGTATATAAAGCCCTGAACCGTTTTGGACCAGTTTACTTGCGGGACTGCCTTACCGCATATGTGCCCACTTGACTGCTTCCATCTGCAAAACAGGCACGGTTACAGGTGCCACATAATACTCATGACACACTTGTAAGAAATCATTCTTTTCATGTGGCAGCACCTACTTTTTGGAACTCTCTGCCTATTGATATCAGCCAGGCGCCTTTGCTGTATTCTTTTCAGCACCTGCTTAAACCTTTTTTTTCCTTTTGGTGAGCCTGTTTAGAAGTTTAGAGGGCTCCTGTTCTGGGTCTCAGCCAGTCATGTATGCCTTTTCCAGGGTACTTTATTCCATTCTCCTGTCACCCCAGTGTTCTAGTCACACAGCCCCTCACAAGACCCTCGGTGTTGATGTTGTTCACTGAACTTATATCCTGCCATTCTGAAGGAGCCCAGAGTGGCAACACATCAACAACACCATCTATAACAAAAATTTCTTAAAACAATTTAGACATTCTGGAAACAGTTACAGATAAAAAACAACACCATTCTTTCATCCAGTGATTTCCAGGTGGCCAGGAACAGTTTCTTTTGGCCTTCAAATGCCTGTGTAAATAGAAATGTTTTTAAATTCCTCTTCAAAATAAATAATAATGGACATAGATGCACATCACTGGGGACTCCATTCAACAAACAGGGAGCCATCACTGAAAAGGCCCTGTCACAGGTCAATGGCAACTGGACAGCTCCACCCCACCCGGTGGCAGCACCTCCACCACCACCAAGTCCTCACCTGCCAATCATAGGGTCTAAGATGATGGTGGGGAAGGTGCTTTTTAGGCATTTGGGTCCCAAGCCATTAGGGCTCCATATGCTGACCATCCTCAATCCTCACTGGGCTATTCTGAGTCCTCCACCTTAGGGTGATGTTTCTTAATTTTTATGTTCTGCATTCCACCAAACCTACTGATACCTCTGTCTTGTCTGTGGTGGCCAGTGCCAGTTCAGCTACATAAGGATTGGTGCTCAAAGAATGGAAATCACAATTGGTACAGAGATTACAATACATTCCAGTACAAAAACCCAACAAACCAGGCAGTGGGTTTGCTGCCCAAGACTGCATCCCTCTTGATCCCTGCAGCCATGGCCATGATTCATAAAATGGAATCAAATAAATAAATAATAGAGCCAAGTCCAGAGAATAGTGGGAGAGTGCCCTCTAGCCTCCTCCCAGTTATGGGGTGCAATGCCAGAAAAATTTTGTCTCCATTGCTATTTAGTATGTATATATGAAGTCATTGGGAGTGAATGATCATGAAGCACTTGGGAGCAAGATACTATCAATATGTTGATCACTTTCTGCTATATTTCTCCATTAACATCTGAATGAGAAGCTGTGCAGGCCCTGGACTGGTGTCTGGATTCAGTGGTTGGCTGGATGAGAGACAACAAGCTTTGAATCCACTGTAAGATAGAGGGTCTGGGGATGAAGGGCTTCTCTGTCCAAGAAATTGGTCAGTTGCCTGCCCTATATGAATTGCCCCCCTCTGAATGAGCATGTACACAGGTATTCAGGTGTTCCTGAATTCAGCTTTGTTATGGAAGGCACAGATGGCCTCTGTGACTACGAGCACCTTCCACCAGCTTCAACTGTTGTGACAACTGTAGCCATTCCTGGACTTGGGATAGCTTGACTACATAATACTATCAATGGCTACTAGCCCTGATGGCTATGCTCTGCCTCCACTGTCAGAGGCAGTCTGCTTCTGAACACCGCTTGCTGGAATCCACAGGAGGGGCGAGTGCTCTGGGGCTCAGGTCCTGTTTGCGGGTTTCCTACTAAGTCATGCAGTTGGCCACTGTGAGAACAGGATGCTGGACCAGATGGACTGGACTGATCCGGCAGGCTCTTCTCATATTCTTAAAAGCTTATAACAGATCGAAGTGAGATCTGCATTAAATGTCATAGAAGTATTAAACAATGGCTTCCAATCTTTCCTGACTTTCTTTCACTTTACGTCTGGTTTCTTAGAAGCATTCGTATGCACACTTTGCTGGGAATAAGGTCCAATGAAAACAATGAGGCTCAGTTCCCAGTACATTTAATTAATTGTGCCTTCCAATCTTGCAATTAAAATAATTAAATCAGAGAGGTTCTTACATACTTCTAATACGTTAACATAACTAATAAAATATAATAAAAGACCTGGGTGTGGTTGCAACTAGAAGTGCCATTAAGTTAGTTTATCTTCCGCCTTCTTTAAGTATTAATTTAAATTATGTGTCAATTTGCATATTTTTGTTTTGAAAATTAGCGTGGCAATGTACGACAGGATTCTTATGACACAGGAGAGACTAACACATTTATTATTGCATTAGCTGTTGTGAGTGAATTTGTTTATTCTGGCCACACACCAATAAAATTAATTAACAAAAATAAAACATGCAGGGAATTAAAATGGTAAGAAGCCAACACGATCTTTACTAAACATAAAAAAGCTGAACTTTCTACACATTTATGTAATTTTGTCCCACAATGGGTTCTCTGATGTAAATTGTAAATGAATTAAACTTTAGACTTCAAATGAAGCTCTTAGCACACACCAAGCGTTCAGATGGTTTGTCTTGTGTGGATTCTTTGATATAAAGCAGGGGCTCCACTCTCTCTAAAGCTCTTTCCATGCTCTAAGGATTTACATGGTTTCTGTCCTGTGTGGGTTCTTTGATGTGTGTTAAGGGTTCCACTGTGAGTGAAGCTCTTTCCACACACTATGCATATATATGGCTTCTGTCTTGTGTGGGTTCTTTGATGTGTACTAAGGTTTCCACCTTGACTGAAGCTTTTCCCACACACTACGCATGTATATGGCTTCTCCCCTGTGTGGGTCCTTTTATGTGAACAAAGAGTTTCACAGGTACTGAAGTTCTTTCCACACTCCATGCATTTATATGGTTTCTCCCCCGTGTGGGTTCTTAAGTGTGAAGTAAGATGATGAGACCGACTAAAGCTCTTTCCACATTCCATACATTCATAAGGCTTCTCCCCTGTGTGGGTTCTTTGATGTAAAGCAAGGGTTCCACTCTGACTGAAGCTCTTTCCACATTCAGTGCATTTATATGGTTGGTCCCCCGTGTGGATTTTTACGTGTGAATTAAGATGATCAGAACGACTGAAGCTCTTTCCGCATTCCATACATTTATATGCTTTCTCTCCTGTGTGGATTTTCTGATGTTTATTTCGACTTCCTCTATCACTGAAGCTCCGTCCACATTCCATACATTCATATGGCTTCTCCCCTGTGTGAGTTCTTTGATGGGAATTAAGGTTATCCCTCCTACTGAAGCTCTTTCCGCACACCAGGCATTCATATGGTTTCTCCCCCGTGTGACGTCTTTCTTGTGAGGTAAGGTTTCTCATCAGTCTGAAGTTTTTCCCACACTCCATGCAGTTGCACTGGTTCTCTGCTGTGTCAGTTCTGCAGCTTCTGTTTAATACCGATTTGCCTTTGAATATTTTTGCACACACAGGATACTTTTCCCACCTCTTTCCTTTGTGCTCTGGGTTCAGGACTTCATGGATGTCAGTGCACTTAGAAACAGAGGGTTTCTTCATCCCGTTCTTCAATTGGTTTCTTGCGTGCCTTTTTGGTCTCCTTTGATTTCGAGTTGTCTCTTTTCCCACATCATCCTCAGTTGTTTCTGATGACATCACAAAAGGCTCTCTAGATTTCTCATTGAACTGGCCATCACCTGCTTGGGAGGCGGGGAAAGTATACCCTATAAGGAGTTGAAGACAGAAACTGGATTATATAAGAGTTCAAGCACAATTCACTGATTCTCTATTCTCAGCACCTCCAAGATTCTCCCATTTCCTCTCTGTATACCCCGCTGAAACCTGCCACTTTTTGAATATACTCCTGCCTCAGACAAGAACATGGATTTAAATGCCATTTTGCTGCATTTCCCACTTGATTTCAGTAGGCACAACCTTGTATGGATTCCCCCCCTCCTTTGAGACAATGGTGCTAATCTCCACAAGATTATATATTGAGAAGGGGGAAAACACAACAGCAGCAAGGCTTGTGTCAGAAGAGAGAGACCAACTTCCATAAAACTCTCTGTTCTGTGGTTCTAATTAATTTGGATGCAGCTAGAAGAGTAGATGGTCAGATGCAAAGGCTGTGAGTTGCATTGCTGTTCTGGACTGCAAGGGGAATTCCTTGCCAGTCTGTTCCCATTATAAACTTTCCCTCAGTGAGTAGATTCTTTCTGTCTATTCTTCTTGGGCTTCCAGTTAGGCAGGACCCGAGACATGGGGAAACTGGCTGTCAGACCGAGAAGTCCTTTTATGATGAGACTCAATTAATTTCCATTATTTTAGAGAAAGGCAGCCTGTGCAGGGACTGCGAGGCTGCAGTTCTGGTCACAGTAAGAGATACGAGCAGCCTGCACTAGAACCCCTTTGGCAAGTTGCTGCTTTTCTCTATCTGCAAGTCTGTCATCCGAGACTCGGGGACTCAGCTAGTCTTTACCCTCACTTTCCCTCTCTTCAGATTTCCAGCCCCATCAAGTCCTCCTTTCTTAGGGGGGGAATCTGCTCAATTTCTTCTCCTTGCTATACTCTTCTCTTCCCACTTGCCTGATCTCACCCCCAAAACCTATATCCCCAATCCTTCAGTACCCAGAGCCACCCACTACTATTTTCCCCCCACAACCAGGACTTTCCCTTCGCTCCCAGCCCATCCTTGCACCAAAATCTCCCACTTGCCCTAAAGACATCTCCAGTCACTACTCCCGTCACAATCACTATTCAATCTCCTTTTTCCATCTGGAAATCTCCCCTTGGATCTCTAAAGGAAGTGGCTCTAGGCAGCTTCTATCTTCCTTTAGTTACCATTCTAGGCCTACCAAGTCATTTTAAAGTCTGCCTAGGTATTATTCTCCTGGGATCTTGGAATTTAACCTTTTACTTGAGTTAGGTTGACAGAAAACAATAATTTATTATTCAAAAGGGGTACGTTTGCACAGACACACCGCTAAGCAGGCTACAGCAGGCTCCAAGACACCTCAGACGTTTTACATGTTGTTTGTTTGGCTCCCCGCTTGGCCTGGGTGCTTAATGCTGAGCCAGGCAGAGCCACATATTTGACATCATGTGTTGGGTCCCTCATGCCATCTGTGGGGACCTACCGTCCTCCTGAGTTAACATTCCAGCCCTGATGTTATGGAACAGACGCCTCCTTTCCAGCTCAGTGTGTGAGATCAGGGCACGGGCCAATCTCTTACAGCAGGGATGGGGAACTGATGGCCCTCCACATGTTGCTGGCCTTCAACTCCCATCAGCCCCGGTCAACATGGGAAACGGTTAGGGGTGATGGGAGACCAGCAACATCTGGGAGGGCCATGTTACGGAAGGTCTGCACATACAGAGGAAACTAGCGTCTCAGGGCTTCAACTGGGGAAGAAGCCACTCCGGTAAAAAACAGTTTTCTATGTGCAGTGAGCTTGTTTCTTTCTTTTAGTAGTATGGGGGGATGGGGGGGATACACCCTGGCAGGCCCCACCAGGAAACTATTGGAGAGGACTGGGCCAAAGGAGGTGGCCAATGAGGCACTGTGCTTGTATCGGGGATAAGTCACGGACACAGCAAGTATCCCCTCTCCCCAAAAATGGATTGTCATACTTTTCAAAATGGTGGCAGCTAAGCTGAGGTCCAGCACAGCGTGGCAGGCATGTCCAGAGCAAAGCCTCCCATTTTCACACTGGCGTCTCTACAGCGCAGTGACGAATACCAGGAAGAGGAATTCATCCCTTCCACATCTGTCAACCAGGGGAAAACCACCCTTACCCTGAGAGCTCTTATCATCCTGATCCTCCCGCATGACTTCCTCGTCTCTGGATCTGGGAGATCTCACTCCCTCTTGGTGAAACACACAGCCGAGCCCTCAAAGGCTACCAGCCACTGAAAGAAAGCGAGAGAAAACTCTACTGAGAAATAATCTCTCCTGCGTACGTTCGCTTACACACCAAAATGAACTCTGTCCAGACACCACTGAGCTCACTTTGAGTGGGGAAGGGATCACTCTTCAAGCATGAAAAGGGACATAAGAGTCGGCTGGATCAGGACAATGGCCCATCCAGTCCGGCATCCTGTTCTCACAGTGGCCAAACAGCTGTGTATGGGAAGACAGCATGCAGGATCTGAGCATAAGAGCACTTGCCCCTCCTGTGGTTTCCGGCAACTGGTATTCAGAAGCATCCTGCCTCCAACCGTGGAAACATTATGCCTCTTCAAGCATTATGAACAAATGCCTGAGGCGTAAAATGGGTAGAAGGAGCGGGCCCACGTGCAACCGTCCACACCTCTAACACACCCACCTAGGCAAGGAGCACCTGGCCAATCCCACCTTCAGCGAGCAAGGAGGTCTGAAGGAGGCCTTGTCATCACCTTCAGCTGAACGTATGTACAATCCTCCTCATGACTGGAAGCTTCCTACCAAAGTGCACTCGTGTAGGACTCCACTGGTGACCCAGCCCTTCTGTTGTTGCATCTGGCACAGCTTGAAAGATAAAATGACCTGAGGCTACAGCCTTAAACGTAGATTGACCTGCTGAAAAATTAGCAATGCATAGGATTGCACTGGCTAGATCCGAGTTGGTGACAATTTCACAGTGCTTTTTGTCTTTGAAGTACATCCCCCAAGCACAGGTATGTGCATCTGTCTCTCTGGTACTGGAGGGCTTTTATAAATAGGAAGGGAACAGCCTTGCTCTCTACCCTGGAGGTGAAGCACTATACCGACACTTCCTTCCTTTCCCTGTGCTAATCTTGTGGACCAGTGGTCCACCAGCTTCATTCAGGTGGTCCGCAGCGTGACCGCAAAAATGCAGTTGAAAAGTCATACAGCACCTATCACAGAGCATTGCCGCTGCTACAACAGGCAGAAAAATCACGAAGTGGTCTGTGGGGAAAGAAATAGGGACCGCTGCTCTAGGCCTACCTCTTGGTCCCTATCTTTCCTAGATAGCTATAAAAACATCAGACACACGGCTGGGTTTAAGGAAGGACTGGCCATAGAAATCAAGAGACAAAGCCAAGATTTTTCTATTTTTGTCACTGGGCTGCAAGCAGCCTGCCCCTCCCCCCCAAAAAATACGAAACAAAGACAGGAGACCCCTGCATTTCTAGCTTGGGTTTTACTGAATGTACGGCGTTCATTTCTAAAAACCTGAGCATCAGGCTTCTGTGTGCAAATGAGACCTGGAATAGTCCGGGGAAGGGATTTGAAGGAACCGCTAAGGTTGCTTGAACTTTTCTGCAACCAGAGGAGTGTTTTGTTTGGGGGATTCCATAGGGGCTAGAACATCTACCCCCATACCCTAGATTTGACATATAAAAAATGAGTGCTACTCACTTTCTCTCTCTGCACACCCCCTAGCTGTGGTACGGGTGTAACAGTGAACTACACAGCAGGGTTGTTGTATCATCTTTTGTTAGATGCCATCCTCCTCTTTCCACTCCACCACATCCCTGTTGTGCTGCTGATCCCGAGGGGGAGAGGCATGAGGGGGAAACTAGGCACCTCTGGGTCTCCTAATGCTGTTGTCACTGAGTGGTGTAAAACGAAAGTGAGGAACCTCTGGCCCTCCCAACTTTGCTGGACTCCTACTCCCATCATTCCTGACCACTGGCCATGCTGGCGGGGGGGGGAGAGCAGATACTGGAGTCCAACAACGTTTGGAGAGCCACAAATTCCCCACCCCATCTATAATGGGAGAATCTAGGTCTGGGGCAGCTGAGGGGTCATGTTCAGGCTTGAGGTATGGGACAGAAGCCATGATGGGAAGACCTTCATTCTTTTTCCATATTTGGGTTTCATGGCTCTGACTACTATATGCTTCCTCAAGCTTTTCAGGCATGATAAATGGACCACATAAATACATAATTTTCCACTTCCCTGTGTTATTTTCCTTCATGTTCCATTTGCTTCAAGGAGCCTAACCTAGAAACGGCCTCACATTTAGGCCCTCAATAGCTTTCCAACCTCCTCCTGCAGTTTCTTCCAGTCTATGCCTGGGAATGTCGTGCCTCTCCCACAATACAGTGTAGTGATCTTGGTGTCCCCTCCACCCTGTGAAGGAGGATGCATTGAGAAGGGGATTGGTTCACGGTAACCAACTGAGGTCCACAGCCCAGTGGGGCTTTGAGCCTGGGTCCCTCTTTAATCACTACACCACACAGAGTCTCACCCTGGCCCACCTTGCAGGATTGTTGTGAGGACCACTCAGGTATTCTGCAATGTACCCTCTATAGCCCCACAAAGACCTCCAGCCATGAATGTTCTCAGGCAAGTGGCGACACTGGGCGTAAGCAAAGCTGGCACCAGCAGAGAAGAACCCACAGCCTCAGCCACACTCAGCTCCCAGTCCTCAAATGGGTGCGAGATGCATTTGGCAACTTTTAAATAAACTATATTTTTAAATAAATTGTTATCACTCCCCTCCACAGCACAGAGTCCCACCACACTCTCAAGAGGATGTCTGCAGAAGCCCCTCCCAACACCCAGTCCAGTGAGGAGAGGCATTTATTTCCCCCAATCCCTGCCTTGAGTCTTTAGAAGGTAAACAAAACCCTAGCAAAAGAAGCTCAAGGATGGCTCCCTTCCAGCCTCTGACCCATAAAAACAACAGGGCTATCCCTCCTCCAGCTGTTTCCTTCCTCTCATGGCCTGTAGAGACAATGCAAGTTTGTGGTCTGTTTCGTTACAAGCCCTCCTTGGAGATCACCCTAGTCCCCTTGGGCATTACAGCGGGGAGAGTGCATGGGTGCAGCGAGGACAGCCTTCTTTCATTGGAGGAGGAAGGAGAAGAGAAAGAGCCCCCTCCTCCTCCCTCGCACCCCTACGCATAACACAGAAGCTCCCCATAAGTGTAGCCATCCAGGCTTTGGGGTGTGTGTTTGTGTGTCTTAAACACTTCTTTTGGGAGCCAGGTCCCAGCAGGGTCCCTATGTCTCCAGCATCCTATGAGCCAATCGGCATGACAGGGGAGCGTGTTCGCCCCTGAGAAGAGTCTTCTAAAGCAGTATTCAAACCTGGCCAGGTGATTCTATAAGAGGGTTTTATAAATTGAGAAGGGGGCGTGGCTGTGACTATTATGAAGGGACCCTGCACTTCTGAATTTGCCGCTACACTACCGGTTCTCCCCAACCAACTCCCTTGCACCCAAAGCACCCCGCCTCCCCAGCTCATGGCGACTGAACTGACTTCCAAAGTGAGCTTCAAGCAGGAGCCTCCAATCGAAACCACGCAGCTGGGCAGGGCGGATCAGTCCCTGCCCGGGATTCCCAGGGGAACCAGACAGAGGCTCTCTATTACTCCCCCCCTCTCACTTCACGCAAAAGCTTCCCCCGCGGCACCTTTTGGCTTTTCCTCCTCTTCTCTGCGCGCATCAGCCCTTCCCTCCCCCACCCCATCTCACCAGGCTTATTCCTCTGCCAGGAACAAAAGGAAGCGCATTCACTATTCCCCTCCTTTTAAACGTCCCTGCTTCTCTAGGAAGCAGGGCTCAGTTCGTTTAACCCTTGGAAGGTCCAGTGGTAGAAACACTCTCCCTCCGTCCCCCCCCTTCCTTCCCCAAGCCGTTCAACTACTGTTGAAAGAGGCCTATTTATTTTATTTATTTATTTAAAATATTTCTATCCCGCCCTTCTACCTTCTAATATGGCATTCATGGCGGCTTACAAAAATAAAGGTCTTGAAAGGTCCGGCTTCGCCTCCTCCTCCACCGCAGTCCATTCCCCAAAGTGAGGCTGCAATCCAGTAGGTGCCTACTCAGAAGTAAACTCAGTTGGGTTCAGTGGGACTTACTCCTAGGTAAGTGTATGGGATTGCAGCCTAAATCATCTGCTGAGGAAGTGACCAGGGCTTTTTCTAGGAGGAACAGAAGATAAATTTTATATATATAAAGAAATTATCTTCGGTATATATATATATAATTTCTACTCCATAACCTTCATAGAAACCAAGCAGAAGCAGATGTAAATAATCGGTTTACAAGTTGCAGGCAAGGAGTCAGGCCTATTCTACAATTTCATTCCCATCTAGGAAAAGACACTAAGCAAACTGTAGAACATGCTTTTAAGGAAACTTATGGATTCTTATTTCCCTCTGTCTATGCGCCTGTTGTCTGTGGCAGACAGCTGCACTTCAGGCTTTCCATCATGAGCCACCTGTGCCAAAATCTGGTGAATTAAAGCCCAAAACACAGGAATAAACCACAGAATAGTAGAGTTGGAAGGGGCTTGTATGGCCATCGAGTCCAAACCCCTGCTCCAGCCTTTCCCAACCAGTGTGCCTCCAGATGTTGCCGGACCACCCATCAGCCTGAGCCAGCATTGCCAATGGTCAGGAAGAATGGGAATTGTGGTCCAACAACATCTGGAGGCACACTGGTTGGGAAAGGCTGCCCTGCTCAATGCAGGAATCCGAATTAAAGCATCCCCAACAGGTGGCTGTCCAGCTGCCTCTTGAATGCCTAGAGTGTCAGAGAGCCCACCACCTCGCTAGGTAACTGGTTCCATTGTCCTACCGCTCTAACAGTTAGCATGTTTTTCCTGATGTTCAATCGAAATCTGGCTTCCTGATTTCACAGACTTCGCACTGATTCTTAAAACATACTTTGATAGATAGAAGTATTTATGATGGTTCATGTACCGGATGTGCTTCCCAACATCAGAAGTGTTTATTCCTATTTGAGAAAGAAATATAAACACAGGATTGCAAGCATGTATCTCTCTCTAACTACAGCTGCACAAAGGAATACAGGCAGGTATCACGGAATTGCCGGGATGGCGTCAGGAAGGCGAAAGCTGAGAATGAGCTGAGGCTAGTGAGAGATGCTAAAAGCAACAAAAAAGCTTTCTTCAGGTATGTCCATAGTAAAAGACAGAGAAAAGAAATGGTGGCACAGCTACTCAATGAGAATGGCAAAATGATAACAGATGACAAAGAAAAGGCAGAAGTGCTCAATTCCTACTTTGGCTCAGTCTTCTCCCAAAAAAGGGTCTATGACCCTTCCGGGAAACATGAAGTAGAAGAGGCAGGATTGGAGCTTGAGATTGATAGACAAATGGTCAAGGAATACCTAATCACTTTGAATGAGTTCAAATCTCCACAGCCCGATAAACTGCATCCTAGAGTATTGAAGGAACTGGCTGAAGAACTCTTAGAACCGCTGTCTATTATCTTTGCGAAATCATGGAGAACTGGTGAAGTGCCAGATGACTGGAGGAGAGCTAATGTTGTCCCTATCTTCAAAAAGGGCAAGAAGGAGGAAGCAGGGAACTGCAGACCAGTCAGCCTAACATCAATCCCTGGAAAAACTCTGGAGCATTTTATAAAGCAGTCAATCTGTAAGCACCTTGAAAGCAATGCAGTGATTACTAGGAGCCAACATAGATTTATGAAGAACAAATCCTGCCAAACTAATCTTATCTCATTTTTTGATTGGGTAACCTCCCTTGTAGATTGTGGGAATGCTGTGGACATAATATATGTTGACTTCAGCAAAGCTTTTGACAAAGGGCCCCATGATATTCTGATTAGCAAGCTAGCTAAATGTGGGCTGGATGGAACAACTATCAGGTGGATCCACAGTTGGCTCCAGAATCGTACTCAAAGAGTGCTTATCAATGGTTCCTTCTCGAACTGGGTGGACGTAACAAGTGGGGTACCACAGGGCTCGGTCCTGGGCCCAGTGCTCTTCAACATTTTTACTAACGACTTGGATGAGGAGATACAGAGCATGCTTATTAAATTTGCAGATGATACAAAATTGGGGGGCATAGCTAATACCGTGGAAGACAGAAAGTAAATTCAAAGGGACCTTGATAGGCTAGAACATTGCGCTGAAAACAACAGAATGAAATTCAACAGGGATAAATGCATAGTTCTACACTTAGGAAAAAGAAACCAAATGCACAGTTATAAGATGGGGGATACTTGGCTCAGCAATACGACATGTGAAAAGGATCTTGGAATTGTCATTGATCACAAGCTGAATATGAGCCAACAGTGTGATGTGGCTGCAAAAAAGGCAAATGCTATATTAGGCTGCATTAACAGAAGTATAGTTTCCAAATCATGTGAAGTACTAGTTCCCCTCTGTTCAGCACTGGTAAGGCCTCATCTTGAATACTGCGTACAGTTCTGGTCTCCACGCTTCAAGAAGGATGCAGACAAACGAACAGGTTCAGAGGAGGGCAACAAGGATGATCAGGGGAGTGGAAACAAAGCCCTATGAGAAGACACTGAAAGAATTGGGCATGTTTAGCCTGGAGAAGAGAAGACTGAGGGGAGATATGATAGCACTCTTCAAGTACATGAAAGGTTGTCACATAGAGGAGGGCCAGGATCTCTTTTCGATCGTCCCAGAGTGCAGGACACGGAATAATGGGCTCAAGTTTCAGGAAGCCAGATTTCAACTAGACATCAGGAAAAACTTCCTAACTGTTAGAGCCATACGACAATGGAACTAATTACCTAGAGAGGTAGTGGGCTCTCCAACACTGGAGGCATTCAAGAGGCAGCTGGACACCCATCTGTTGGGAATGCTTTGATTTGGATTCCTGCATTGAGCAGGGGGTTGGACTTGATGGCCTTATAGGCCCCTTCCAACTCTACTATTCTATGATTCTCTGATTTGGCAACCCCCAAATTAATTTTGTGGACTTCCAGAAATACACATGTGAAGGATTGCCAGGGACCACCCCATAGCACATTGGGCTTCCTCCCTGCTTAGAGGCAGGATCAGGGCCCCCATCAACATCCTTTGACTTGCTGGCAAAGGATGGAGAGGAGAGTCTGCTGGCAGAAAAAGCATGCAGCTTCCCCTTCTGTGATGGATGACCTGAGGAAGCAAATAGGAAACAACTGGAGCCAGCTGATGACTTTCGAGACTTCAGAGCGGTAGGTAAGAGAGACTCGGGAGGAAGACATTGTTGAGCAACAAAGGAAAGGGCTACTAAAATGATCAAGGGCTTGGAGCAGCTCCCCTACGAGGAAAGAATGCAGCACTTGGGGGCTTTTTAGTTTGGAGAAAAGGCGAGTCAGAGGTGAGATGATAGACATATATAAAATTATGCATGGCATGGAGAACGTGGATAGAGAAATGTTTTCCCCCTCTTTCATAACACTAGAACTCATGGACATCAAATAATGCTGAACGTTGGAAGATTCAGGACACACAGTGCACAGTTAAACTATGGAATTCACTCCCACAGGAGCCAATTTGGATGGCTTTAAAAGAGGATTAGACAAATTCATGGAGGGTAAGGCTATCAGGAGAGCCAGTGTGTAGTGGTTAAGGTGTTAGACTATGACCTGGGAGACCAGGGTTTGAATCCCCATAGCCATGAAGCTCACTGGGTGACCTTGGGCCAGTCACTGCCTCTCAGCCTCATGAAAACCCTATTCATAGGGTCGCCATAAGTCAGAATCGACTTGAAGGCAGTACATTTACATTTTTAAGGCTATCAATGAATACTAGCCATGATGGCTATGCTCTGGCTTTGTAGTCAGAGGCAGTATGCTCCCAAATACCAGTTGTTGCTGGAAATCGCAGGAGGGAGTGCTCTTTGCACCCAGGCTTCCCATGAGCTACTGATTTGCCACCATGAGAACAGGATGCTGGACTAGATGGGCCACTGGTCTGATCCAGCAGGGCTCTGCTTATGGGAAGGGGGTGACAACAGACGGGCTGGCGGGCAGGTATCCATCTGAATCAAGTACAAGGCAAGTGGGGAAGTAGACTCCAACAGAGCTTGAACGGAGTTCCTTCCACGCACTCCTTTGCCTCAGTCGCCAAAAAGGTGGGAAGGTCCTGGAAGTGAACGGCTGGACTTCACCGACTGGTTGCCAAACTGCTCGGGAGAGGTATCCCAGGCATTGGTGTGCCCCTAATAAGAGTAGGGTTGCCAGGCTCAGGGCCTGAGAATGATTCTGCATATTTAAGAGAAGAGAAAATTCAGCCAAGTGCAGGTTTTCTTGCAACACTGTAATGGGAAAAACCACAACATCAGGAAAAACGTCTTAACTGTTAAAGTGGTATGACAATGGAACCAATTGCCTAGGGAGGTAGTGGGTTCTTCAACACTGGAGGCATTCAAGAGGCAGCCATACGACAATGGAACCAATTACCTAGGAAGGTAGTGGGCTCTCCAACATTGGACTGGACACCCATCTTTTGGGAATGCTTTGATTTGGATTCCTGCATTGAGCAGGGGGTTGGACTTGATGGCCTTATAGGCCCCTTCCAACTCTACTGTTCTATGATTCTATGATTCCTGACCAATACTCTCATATTACTGAATTAAATGGTACACTGTAATTTTGTTCTGTATGGTATTTTATTTTGAAACACTGAAGCTCAAAATCAATTACTGTAAGGTGACATTGATTTTATGTTGGGAAAGGTTTGTAAGAAACATAAAAAGCTGAAACATGTTGCTTGCATAAGTATTCAACCCGTGCTGTGGAAGCTCCCAGTTTACACAGATGGAAGAAATTGCCCTACTGAGGACACAATACCACTGGCCTCCACCTGTGAACCATTAAAGTTGCTGTCACATTGGCAGGATAAAAACCTGACTCCTTCCTTTCCATTATTCTTATCCTCTCCTCCTAATCCTCCCCAATAATCATTGCCCAGTGAATGGGCAGTCCCCCTGCACTGCTGAAAAGGCCCTTGGAAGAATGAGTGGTCTTTCGAAGAAAGGTACCATAGACTGTGCATCTTAGGAGCCTAGACTTCCCTATCAAAATAATCACAGCTATGCTCCGAAAAGCAAATCTAGTGCCTGCTGACTGTCTCCACTGGAAAGAATATTCCCCAGGTGGATTAGTGTAGAATATCTGGCTTTGTGAAAAATCAGAAGATCAGAGTCTTAAACCTGGTTTCTCAAAGCAGCTTTAGACACTGAGTAAACATCTGTATGGTTCACTGATGCTAGTAAGATCTCCAAGTACTGAAACGGTTTCTCTTCTGTGTGTGGTCTGTTAACAACAAATCAGGTCTGGAAGTTGACTGAAGCTTTTTCTACACTCCATATATTGTTTTACAGGGCTGTTGTAAGGATCAGGGCTAGATAATGCATGTGAAGTTTGAAAACCTTAAAAACACGGTATAAATATGAAGTATTATCAAGAAGGAGAGGAGCATCCCAGTCTTGAATGCACTGCATGGAAGCCCTGTTGATTCAGAGGGAGTGTACTCCCAGATAATAACGCTTGTCCTCTGGTTAACAAGATCTTGCAAGTCTGAAGGCTTCCTAGCCCTTGCCTAGTGGGAGCCCACAAGCACGACATGAGGGCAATAGCTCCCTCATGATGTTACTCCCCAGGGACTGATATTCTCAGGAATGGTGCCTCTGATCCCAGATGTAGTTTATATAGTTTATAGGAGTAAGAACATACTTTGGACACATCATGAGAAGACCTGATTCACTAGAAAAGACAATAATGCTGGAAAAAACAGAAGGGAGTAGAAAAAGAGGAAGGCCAAACAAGAGATGGATTGATTCCATAAAGGAAGCCACAGACCTGAACTTACAAGATCTGAACAGGGTAGTTCACGACAGATGCTCTTGGAGGTCACTGATTCATAGGGTCGCCATAAGTTGTAATCGACATGAAGGCACATAACAACAACAACAAAGAACATTACTCCTATATTGATATATATACTCCATATATTGATATAGTTCCACCAAAATATTAAGAAGCTGTATCAGTTCCTCATACATTTATGATTTTGTCCATGTGAGTTGTTTCATGTGAATTACGGCTTGAACACTGAGTAAAACTCTTAGTAGACACTAAGCATTCATATGATTTATCTTGTGTGGATTCTTTGATGTAAAGCAGAGGCTCCACTCTCTCTGAAGCTCTGTATGCATTTAAATGGTTTCTCCTGTGTGGGTTGTTTGATGTTTATTAAGGGCTGCAGTCCAGGTGAAGCTCTTTCCACACTCTATGCATTTATATGGTTTCTCACCTGTGTGGGTTCTTTGATGTCTAGTTAGTTGTCCGCTGTCACTGAAGCTCATTCCACATTCCATACATTGATAAAGCTTCTCACCCAGATGGCTTCTTAGATGCACATTAAGATATCCAGACTGACTGAAGCTCTTTCCACACACCATGCATTTATATGGTTTCTCATCCGTGTGGGTTCTTAGATGTGTACTAAAGTTTCCACTGTGACTGAAGCTTTTCCCACACACTACGCATTTATATGGTTTCTCCCCCGTGTGGGTTCTTAAGTGTGAAGTAAGATGATGAGACCGACTAAAGCTCTTTCCACATTCCATACATTCATAAGGCTTCTCCCCTGTGTGGCTTCTTTGATGTAAAGCAAGGGTTCCACTCTGACTGAAGCTCTTTCCACATTCAGCGCATTTATATGGTTGGTCCCCTGTGTGGATTTTTACGTGTGAATTAAGATGATCAGAACGACTGAAGCTCTTTCCGCATTCCATACATTTATATCCTTTCTCTCCTGTGTGGATTTTCTGATGTTTATTTCGACTTCCTCTATCACTGAAGCTCCGTCCACATTCCATACATTCATATGGCTTCTCCCCTGTGTGAGTTCTTTGATGGGAATTAAGGTTACCCCTCCTACTGAAGCTCTGTCCGCACACCAGGCATTCATATGGTTTCTCCCCCGTGTGAATTCTTTCTTGTGAGGTAAGGTTTCTGATCAGTCTGAAGTTTTTCCCACACTCCACGCAGTTGCACTGGTTCTCTCCTGTGTCAGTTCTGCAGCTTCTGTTTAATACCGATTTGCCTTTGAATATTTTTGCACACACAGGATACTTTTCCCATCTCTTTCCTTTGTGCTCTGGGTTCAGGACTTCATGGATGTCAGTGCACTTAGAAACAGAGGGTTTCTTCATCCCGTTCTTCAATTGGTTTCTTGCATGCCTTTTTGGTCTCCTTTGATTTCGAGTTGTCTCTTTTCCCACATCATCCTCAGTTGTTTCTGATGACATCACAAAAGGCTCTCTAGATTTCTCATTGAACTGGCCATCACCTGCTTGGGAGGGGGGGAAAGTATACCCTATAAGGAGTTGAAGACAGAAACTGGATTATATAAGAGTTCAAGCACAATTCACTGATTCTCTATTCTCAGCACCTCCAAGATTCTCCCATTTCCTCTCTGTATACCCCGCTGAAACCTGCCACTTTTTGAATACACTCCTGCCTCAGACAAGAACATGGATTTAAATGCCATTTTGCTGCATTTCCCACTTGATTTCAGTAGGCACAACCTTGTATGGATTCCCCCCCTCCTTTGAGACAATGGTGCTAATCTCCACAAGATTATATATTGAGAAGGGGGAAAACACAACAGCAGCAAGGCTTGTGTCAGAAGAGAGAGACCAACTTCCATAAAACTCTCTGTTCTGTGGTTCTAATTAATTTGGATGCAGCTAGAAGAGTAGATGGTCAGATGCAAAGGCTGTGAGTTGCATTGCTGTTCTGGACTGCAAGGGGAATTCCTTGCCAGTCTGTTCCCATTATAAACTTTCCCTCAGTGAGTAGATTCTTTCTGTCTATTCTTCTTGGGCTTCCAGCTAGGCAGGACCCGAGACATGGGGAAACTGGCTGTCAGACCGAGAAGTCCTTTTATGATGAGACTCAATTAATTTCCATTATTTTAGAGAAAGGCAGCCTGTGCAGGGACTGCGAGGCTGCAGTTCTGGTCACAGTAAGAGATACGAGCAGCCTGCACTAGAACCCCTTTGGCCAGTTGCTGCTTTTCTCTATCTGCAAGTCTGTCATCCGAGACTCGGGGACTCAGCTAGTCTTTACCCTCACTTTCCCTCTCTTCAGATTCCCAGCCCCATCAAGTCCTCCTTTCTTAGGGGGGGAATCTGCTCAATTTCTTCTCCTTGCTATACTCTTCTCTTCCCACTTGCCTGATCTCACCCCCAAAACCTATATCCCCAATCCTTCAGTACCCAGAGCCACCCACTACTATTTTCCCCCCACAACCAGGACTTTCCCTTCGCTCCCAGCCCATCCTTGCACCAAAATCTCCCACTTGCCCTAAAGACATCTCCAGTCACTACTCCCGTCACAATCACTATTCAATCTCCTTTTTCCATCTGGAAATCTCCCCTTGGATCTCTAAAGGAAGTGGCTCTAGGCAGCTTCTATCTTCCTTTAGTTACCATCCTAGGCCTACCAAGTCATTTTAAAGTCTGCCTAGGTATTATTCTCCTGGGATCTTGGAATTTAACCTTTTACTTGAGTTAGGTTGACAGAAAACAATAATTTATTATTCAAAAGGGGTACGTTTGCACAGACACACCGCTAAGCAGGCTACAGCAGGCTCCAAGACACCTCAGACGTTTTACATGTTGTTTGTTTGGCTCCCCGCTTGGCCTGGGTGCTTAATGCTGAGCCAGGCAGAGCCACATATTTGACATCATGTGTTGGGTCCCTCATGCCATCTGTGGGGACCTACCGTCCTCCTGAGTTAACATTCCAGCCCTGATGTTATGGAACAGACGCCTCCTTTCCTGCTCAGTGTGTGAGATCAGGGCACGGGCCAATCTCTTACAGCAGGGATGGGGAACTGATGGCCCTCCACATGTTGCTGGCCTTCAACTCCCATCAGCCCCGGTCAACATGGGAAACGGTTAGGGGTGATGGGAGACCAGCAACATCTGGGAGGGCCATGTTACGGAAGGTCTGCACATACAGAGAAAACTAGCGTCTCAGGGCTTCAACTGGGGAAGAAGCCACTCCGGTAAAAAACAGTTTTCTATGTGCAGTGAGCTTGTTTCTTTCTTTTAGTAGTATGGGGGGATGGGGGGGATACACCCTGGCAGGCCCCACCAGGAAACTATTGGAGAGGACTGGGCCAAAGGAGGTGGCCAATGAGGCACTGTGCTTGTATCGGGGATAAGTCATGGACACAGCAAGTATCCCCTCTCCAAAAATGGATTGTCATACTTTTCAAAATGGCGGCAGCTAAGCTGAGGTCCAGCACAGCGTGGCAGGCATGTCCAGAGCAAAGCCTCCCATTTTCACATTGGCGTCTCTACAGCGCAGTAACGAATACCAGGAAGAGGAATTCATCCCTTCCACATCTGTCAACCAGGGGAAAACCACCCTTACCCTGAGAGCTCTTATCATCCTGATCCTCCCGCATGACTTCCTCGTCTCTGGATCTGGGAGATCTCACTCCCTCTTGGTGAAACACACAGCCGAGCCCTCAAAGGCTACCAGCCACTGAAAGAAAGTGAGAGAAAACTCTACTGAGAAATAATCTCTCCTGCGTACGTTCGCTTACACACCAAAATGAACTCTGTCCAGACACCACTGAGCTCACTTTGAGTGGGGAAGGGATCACTCTTCAAGCATGAAAAGGGACATAAGAGTCGGCTGGATCAGGACAATGGCCCATCCAGTCCGGCATCCTGTTCTCACAGTGGCCAAACAGCTGTGTATGGGAAGACAGCATGCAGGATCTGAGCATAAGAGCACTTGCCCCTCCTGTGGTTTCCGGCAACTGGTATTCAGAAGCATCCTGCCTCCAACCGTGGAAACATTATGCCTCTTCAAGCATTATGAACAAATGCCTGAGGCGTAAAATGGGTAGAAGGAGCGGGCCCACGTGCAACCGTCCACACCTCTAACACACCCACCTAGGCAAGGAGCACCTGGCCAATCCCACCTTCAGCGAGCAAGGAGGTCTGAAGGAGGCCTTGTCATCACCTTCAGCTGAACGTATGTACAATCCTCCTCATGACTGGAAGCTTCCTACCAAAGTGCACTCGTGTAGGACTCCACTGGTGACCCAGCCCTTCTGTTGTTGCATCTGGCACAGCTTGAAAGATAAAATGACCTGAGGCTGCAGCCTTAAACGCAGAGGGACCTGCTGAAAAATTAGCAATGCATAGGATTGCACTGGCTAGATCCGAGTTGGTGACAATTTCACAGTGCTTTTTGTCTTTGAAGTACATCCCCCAAGCACAGGTATGTGCATCTGTCTCTCTGGTACTGGAGGGCTTTTATAAATAGGAAGGGAACAGCCTTGCTCTCTACCCTGGAGGTGAAGCACTATACCGACACTTCCTTCCTTTCCCTGTGCTAATCTTGTGGACCAGTGGTCCACCAGCTTCATTCACGTGGTCCGCAGCGTGACCGCAAAAATGCAGTTGAAAAGTCATACAGCACCTATCACAGAGCATTGCCGCTGCTACAACAGGCAGAAAAATCACGAAGTGGTCTGTGGGGAAAGAAATAGGGACCGCTGCTCTAGGCCTACCTCTTGGTCCCTATCTTTCCTAGATAGCTATAAAAACATCAGACACACGGCTGGGTTTAAGGAAGGACTGGCCATAGAAATCAAGAGACAAAGCCAAGATTTTTCTATTTTTGTCACTGGGCTGCAAGCAGCCTGCCCCTCCCCCCCAAAAAATACGAAACAAAGACAGGAGACCCCTGCATTTCTAGCTTGGGTTTTACTGAATGTACGGCGTTCATTTCTAAAAACCTGAGCATCAGGCTTCTGTGTGCAAATGAGACCTGGAATAGTCCTGGGGGGGGATTTGAAGGAACCGCTAAGGTTGCTTGAACTTTTCTGCAACCAGAGGAGTGTTTTGTTTGGGGGATTCCATAGGGGCTAGAACATCTACCCCCCATACCCTAGATTTGACATATAAAAAATGAGTGCTACTCACTTTCTCTCTCTGCACACCCCGTAGCTGTGGTACGGGTGTAACAGTGAACTACACAGCAGGGTTGTTGTATCATCTTTTGTTAGATGCCATCCTCCTCTTTCCACTCCACCACATCCCTGTTGTGCTGCTGATCCCGAGGGGGAGAGGCATGAGGGGGAAACTAGGCACCTCTGGGTCTCCTAATGCTGTTGTCACTGAGTGGTGTAAAACGAAAGTGAGGAACCTCTGGCCCTCCCAACTTTGCTGGACTCCTACTCCCATCATTCCTGACCACTGGCCATGCTGGCGGGGGGGGGAGAGCAGATACTGGAGTCCAACAACGTTTGGAGAGCCACAAATTCCCCACCCCATCTATAATGGGAGAATCTAGGTCTGGGGCAGCTGAGGGGTCATGTTCAGGCTTGAGGTATGGGACAGAAGCCATGATGGGAAGACCTTCATTCTTTTTCCATATTTGGGTTTCATGGCTCTGACTACTATATGCTTCCTCAAGCTTTTCAGGCATGATAAATGGACCACATAAATACATAATTTTCCACTTCCCTGTGTTATTTTCCTTCATGTTCCATTTGCTTCAAGGAGCCTAACCTAGAAACGGCCTCACATTTAGGCCCTCAATAGCTTTCCAACCTCCTCCTGCAGTTTCTTCCAGTCTATGCCTGGGAATGTCGTGCCTCTCCCACAATACAGTGTAGTGATCTTGGTGTCCCCTCCACCCTGTGAAGGAGGATGCATTGAGAAGGGGATTGGTTCACGGTAACCAACTGAGGTCCACAGCCCAGTGGGGCTTTGAGCCTGGGTCCCTCTTTAATCACTACACCACACAGAGTCTCACCCTGGCCCACCTTGCAGGGTTGTTGTGAGGACCACTCAGGTATTCTGCAATGTACCCTCTATAGCCCCACAAAGACCTCCAGCCGTGAATGTTCTCAGGCAAGTGGCGACACTGGGCATAAGCAAAGCTGGCACCAGCAGAGAAGAACCCACAGCCTCAGCCACACTCAGCTCCCAGTCCTCAAATGGGTGCGAGATGCATTTGGCAACTTTTAAATAAACTATATTTTTAAATAAATTGTTATCACTGCCCTCCACAGCACAGAGTCCCACCACACTCTCAAGAGGATGTCTGCAGAAGCCCCTCCCAACACCCAGTCCAGTGAGGAGAGGCATTTATTTCCCACAATCCCTGCCTTGAGTCTTTAGAAGGTAAACAAAACCCTAGCAAAAGAAGCTCAAGGATGGCTCCCTTCCAGCCTCTGACCCATAAAAACAACAGGGCTATCCCTCCTCCAGCTGTTTCCTTCCTCTCATGGCCTGTAGAGACAATGCAAGTTTGTGGTCTGTTTCGTTACAAGCCCTCCTTGGAGATCACCCTAGTCCCCTTGGGCATTACAGCGGGGAGAGTGCATGGGTGCAGCGAGGACAGCCTTCTTTCATTGGAGGAGGAAGGAGAAGAGAAAGAGCCCCCTCCTCCTCCCTCGCACCCCTACGCATAACACAGAAGCTCCCCATAAGTGTAGCCATCCAGGCTTTGGGGTGTGTGTTTGTGTGTCTTAAACACTTCTTTTGGGAGCCAGGTCCCAGCAGGGTCCCTATGTCTCCAGCATCCTATGAGCCAATCGGCATGACAGGGGAGCGTGTTCGCCCCTGAGAAGAGTCTTCTAAAGCAGTATTCAAACCTGGCCAGGTGATTCTATAAGAGGGTTTTATAAATTGAGAAGGGGGCGTGGCTGTGACTATTATGAAGGGACCCTGCACTTCTGAATTTGCCGCTACACTACCGGTTCTCCCCAACCAACTCCCTTGCACCCAAAGCACCCCGCCTCCCCAGCTCATGGCGACTGAACTGACTTCCAAAGTGAGCTTCAAGCAGGAGCCTCCAATCGAAACCACGCAGCTGGGCAGGGCAGATCAGTCCCTGCCCGGGATTCCCAGGGGAACCAGACAGAGGCTCTCTATTACTCCCCCCCTCTCACTTCACGCAAAAGCTTCCCCCGCGGCACCTTTTGGCTTTTCCTCCTCTTCTCTGCGCGCATCAGCCCTTCCCTCCCCCACCCCATCTCACCAGGCTTATTCCTCTGCCAGGAACAAAAGGAAGCGCATTCACTATTATCTTCCCCTCCTTTTAAACGTCCCTGCTTCTCTAGGAAGCAGGGCTCAGTTCGTTTAACCCTTGGAAGGTCCAGTGGTAGAAACACTCTCCCTCCGTCCCCCCCCTTCCTTCCCCAAATCGTTCAACTACTGTTGAAAGAGGCCTATTTATTTTATTTGTTATTTAAAATATTTCTATCCCGCCCTTCTACCTTCTAATATGGCACTCATGGCGGCTTACAAAAATAAAGGTCTTGAAAGGTCCGGCTTTGCCTCCTCCTCCACCGCAGTCCATTCCCCAAAGTGAGGCTGCAATCCAGTAGGTGCCTACTCAGAAGTAAACTCAGTTGGGTTCAGTGGGACTTACTCCTAGGTAAGTGTATGGGATTGCAGCCTAAGTCATCTGCTGAGGACGTGACTAGGGCTTTTTCTAGGAGGAACCGAAGATAAATTTTATATATATAAAGAAATTATCTTCGGTATATATATATATATTCTACTCCATAACCTTCATAGAAACCAAGCAGAAGCAGATGTAAATAATCGGTTTACAAGTTGCAGGCAAGGAGTCAGGCCTATTCTACAATTTCATTCCCATCTAGGAAAAGACACTAAGCAAACTGTAGAACATGCTTTTAAGGAAACTTATGGATTCTTATTTCCCTCTGTCTATGCGCCTGTTGTCTGTGGCAGACAGCTGCACTTCAGGCTTTCCATCATGAGCCACCTGTGCCAAAATCTGGTGAATTAAAGCCCAAAACACAGGAATAAACCACAGAATAGTAGAGTTGGAAGGGGCTTGTATGGCCATCGAGTCCAATCCCCTGCTCCAGCCTTTCCCAACCAGTGTGCCTCCAGATGTTGCTGGACCACCCATCAGCCTGAGCCAGCATTGCCAATGGTCAGGAAGAATGGGAATTGTGGTCCAACAACATCTGGAGGCACACTGGTTGGGAAAGGCTGCCCTGCTCAATGCAGGAATCCGAATTAAAGCATCCCCAACAGGTGGCTGTCCAGCTGCCTCTTGAATGCCTACAGTGTCAGAGAGCCCACCACCTCGCTAGGTAACTGGTTCCATTGTCCTACTGCTCTAACAGTTAGCATGTTTTTCCTGATGTTCAGTCGAAATCTGGTTTCCTGATTTCACAGACTTCGCACTGATTCTTAAAACATACTTTGATAGATAGAAGTATTTATGATGGTTCATGTACCGGATGTGCTTCCCAACATCAGAAGTGTTTATTCCTATTTGAGAAAGAAATATAAACACAGGATTGCAAGCATGTCTTTCTCTCTAACTACAGCTGCACAAAGGAAGAGTACAGGCAGGTATCACGGAATTGCCGGGATGGCGTCAGGAAGGCGAAAGCTGAAAAAAAAAAAAAAAAAAAAAAACAAAAGTAAAAAATAAAGAGTAAAATATTGACTTCCCATTTGTCAAAGATCAAATCAGTTATAAGTCTATAATATATAACAATCCTGTCTCTTAAGTCATATTATAAAATCACTTTCCTCCAGTAGTTATCTTACTTAATCATCAAATCTCATAAACATTACTTTATTCTTTCCACAAAAAGTCAAAGAGAGGTTTCAATTCTTTAAGAAATATATCTATCAATTTTTTTTTCCAGATAAGCATATCGATTAATCCATCTCATTACTAATTATGATAATCTTATTGTCATAACCATAGTCAAAATAAACATTTCAATTAATCCATCACATCAGAATCTGTTAAGTTCAGTAATTTCAGTAGCCATTGTTCTATTATCCCTATTAGTTCCATTTTCCATCTTCCATCTTCAGTAGTCTTGTTAAGTCCAGTAATTTCAGTATCCAATCTTCCATTATCAGTATTCCATAATAATCTTGCTGTCAAAGCCATAGTCATATAGTAAGAGTCTGATGGGAATTACCTCTATCCCAAATATTTTCTTGCCATCCATTCTGAATAGGTTGCTGAAATACTGCTGTAAAATCATATCTCTGTTCTTTTTTTCAAAATACACTGGGTCATCTCTTGAAAGTTTTTCCATTGTCACATGGCTGCAGTTAATTCCATAGATTTTCTCTATATTGGGCTCCATCACATCAATCCAGTCCAGAAGATTATCCATGCCATTGATAACTTTATCTCTAGAATCTTCATTAATTTCTTCAGAGATAACATTGAGTTCCAAACAATAGATTTTATTTCTAAAGTCCATAGACTCCAAATCTTGTTCCTGTTCCACGTTTGTTCCAATCTCCGGGATCTCCTCTCTCACAGGGACCCCTGTTCCAGTCTCCAGGGTCTCCTCTCTCACAGGGACCCCTGTTCCAGTCTCCAGGGTCTCCTCTCTCACAAGGACCCCTATGTCTTTAATCTCCTGTGTCTCCAAACAATAGATTTTGTTTCTAAAGTCCATAGACTCCAAATCTTTTTCCTGTTCCACGTTTGTTCCAATCTCCGGGGTCTCCTCTCTCACAGGGACCCCTTCCAGGGTCACCTCTCTCACAGGGACCCCTATATCTTTAATCTCCTGCTTCATTTTACTCAATTCAATTTTCAGCTCCTTACAACCCTGTCGCAGGTTTTGTTTCGTTATCTCAATCTCATCCATTATTTTCTGAAACATGGTTATTTCCAGATTCTCAGCCACTTTCTTAATTGCCATTTTAAAAGAAAAATATAGGAAAACCACTTCTTATTTCAGCAACAATTGGGTTAATACTCCAAACTTGGTGACATCACAGTATAAACAGAGCAGACAGCCTTATCTCTCCATGCTTAAGTAAACAAAATGCAGTTCCCAGGATCGAAACAATTAATGGCGGTCGTCAGGAAACAGATTCGTCAAAATAAAATAGACCAAAAAGAGAGTAGTCTCAGACAATATAATATTCTTCAAAATAAAAATCTGGAATAGAAATCCCTCTTCTGTGTATATCTTTAGAATGCAAATCCAGGACAGCTTTTTGCAACAAAAACAGAGATAAGCTATTAATTAGTGAGTAGCAGAGAGAAGTTATGGCTCCCCAGTGAGATGTCAAAAACCGATCAATCTGGCAAATCTCTTTTAAACAGCAACAATTTAAGTCAAGTAAAAGAAAAATATAGAAAGAAGGGTGCTTGCCTGTTAGTGCGTTCTCTCTTAGAAGATAAGATGAACGTTCGCTTTATCAGATAGAGCTTGTTGTTGAAAATCCGTCCCACCTTCGTCGGCTGGACCTCGTCCCATAAATTAATGAGATCTGGTCGTCCCAACAAAAATAGGCTTTGAGGTTAATCTCTTCGTTTCTCCCTACCCGGGAGAAGTTTAATCAGTCAAAAAAAAAAAAAATCTGACTGATATATCTGAATAAGCTTCTTTTGAGGCAGGAGCCCGTCTCAAAAGCAGGCACAGGCTAAGTCACCCTTCCCGGAAGTCATATTTTTGATTTTGTTTTTTGTCTTTGAATGTTTTATGATTTCGTCTTGTATGTTTTATGAAAATCTGAATAAAAATTATTGAAAAAAAAAAAAGGAAGGCGAAAGCTGAGAATGAGCTGAGGCTAGCGAGGGATGCTAAAAGCAACAAAAAAGCTTTCTTCAGGTATGTCCATAGTAAAAGACAGAGAAAAGAAATGGTGGCACAGCTACTCAATGAGAATGGCAAAATGATAACAGATGACAAAGAAAAGGCAGAAGTGCTCAATTCCTACTTTGGCTCAGTCTTCTCCCAAAAAAGGGTCTATGACCCTCCCGGGAAACATGATGTAGAAGGGGCAGGATTGGAGCTTGAGATTGATAGACAAATGGTCAAGGAATACCTAATCACTTTGAATGAGTTCAAATCTCCACAGCCCGATAAACTGCATCCTAGAGTATTGAAGGAACTGGCTGAAGAACTCTTAGAACCGCTGTCTATTATCTTTGCGAAATCATGGAGGACTGGTGAAGTGCCAGATAACTGGAGGAGAGCTAATGTTGTCCCTATCTTCAAAAAGGGCAAGAAGGAGGAACCAGGGAACTACAGACCAGTCAGCCTAACATCAATCCCTGGAAAAACTCTGGAGCATTTTATAAAGCAGACAATCTGTAAGCACCTTGAAAGCAATGCAGTGATTACTAGGAGCCAACATAGATTTATGAAGAACAAATCCTGCCAAACTAATCTTATCTCATTTTTTGATTGGGTAACCTCCCTTGTAGATTGTGGGAATGCTGTGGACATAATATATGTTGACTTCAGCAAAGCTTTTGACAAAGGGCCCCATGATATTCTGATTAGCAAGCTAGCTAAATGTGGGCTGGATGGAACAACTATCAGGTGGATCCACAGTTGGCTCCAGAATCGTACTCAAAGAGTGCTTATCAATGGTTCCTTCTCAAACTGGGTGGACGTAACAAGTGGGGTACCACAGGGCTTGGTCCTGGCCCCAGAGCTCTTCAACATTTTTACTAACGACTTGGATGAGGAGGTACAGAGCATGCTTATCAAATTTGCAGATGATACAAAATTGGGGGGCATAGCTAATACCGTGGAAGACAGAAAGTAAATTCAAAGGGACCTTGATAGGCTAGAACATTGCGCTGAAAACAACAGAATGAAATTCAACAGGGATAAATGCATAGTTCTACACTTAGGAAAAAGAAACCAAATGCACAGTTATAAGATGGGGGATACTTGGCTCAGCAATACGACATGTGAAAAGGATCTTGGAATTGTCATTGATCACAAGCTGAATATGAGCCAACAGTGTGATGTGGCTGCAAAAAAGGCAAATGCTATATTAGGCTGCATTAACAGAAGTATAGTTTCCAAATCGTGTGAAGTACTAGTTCCCCTCTGTTCAGCACTGGTAAGGCCTCATCTTGAATACTGCGTACAGTTCTGGTCTCCACACTTCAAGAAGGATGCAGACAAATGAACAGGTTCAGAGGAGGGCAACAAGGATGATCAGGGGAGTGGAAACAAAGCCCTATGAGAAGACACTGAAAGAACTGGGGATGTTTAGCCTGGAGAAGAGAAGACTGAGGGGAGATATGATAGCACTCTTCAAGTACATGAACGGTTGTCACATAGAGGAGGGCCAGGATCTCTTCTCGATCGTCCCAGAGTGCAGGACACGGAATAATGGGCTCAAGTTGCAGGAAGCCAGATTTCAACTAGACATCAGGAAAAACTTCCTAACTGTTAGAGCCATACGACAATGGAACTAATTACCTAGAGAGGTAGTGGGCTCTCCAACACTGGAGGCATTCAAGAGGCAGCTGGACACCCATCTTTTGGGAATGTTTTGATTTGGATTCCTGCATTGAGCAGGGGGTTGGACTTGATGGCCTTATAGGCCCCTTCCAACTCTACTGTTCTATGATTCTATGATTCCTGACCAATACCCTCATATTACTGAATTAAATGGTACACTGTAATTTTGTTCTGTATGGTATTTTATTTTGAAACACTGAAGCTCAAAATCAATTACTGTAAGGTGACATTGATTTTATGTTGGGAAAGGTTTGTAAGAAACATAAAAAGCTGAAACATGTTGCTTGCATAAGTATTCAACCCCTGTGCTGTGGAAGCTCCCAGTTTACACAGATGAAAGAAATTGCCCTACTGAGGACACAATACCACTGGCCTCCACCTGTGAACCATTAAAGTTGCTGTCACATTGGCAGGATAAAAACCTGACTCCTTCCTTTCCATTATTCTTATCCTCCCCTCCTAATCCTCCCCAATAATCATTGCCCAGTGAATGGGCAGTCCCCCTGCACTGCTGAAAAGGCCCTTGGAAGAATGAGTGGTCTTTCGAAGAAAGGTACCATAGACTGTGCATCTTAGGAGCCTAGACTTCCCTATCAAAATAATCACAGCTATGCTCCGAAAAGCAAATCTAGTGCCTGCTGACTGTCTCCACTGGAAAGAATATTCCCCAGGTGGATTAGTGTAGAATATCTGGCTTTGTGAAAAATCAGAAGACCAGAGTCTTAAACCTGGTTTCTCAAAGCAGCTTTAGACACTGAGTAAACATCTGTATGGTTCACTGATGCTAGTAAGATCTCCAAGTACTGAAACGGTTTCTCTTCTGTGAGTGGTCTGTTAACAACAAATCAGGTCTGGAAGTTGACTGAAGCTTTTTCTACACTCCATATATTGTTTTACAGGGCTGTTGTAAGGATCAGGGCTAGATAATGCATGTGAAGTTTGAAAACCTTAAAAACATGGTATAAATATGAAGTATTATTAAGAAGGAGAGGAGCATCCCAGTCTTGAATGCACTGCATGGAAGCCCTGTTGATTCAGAGGGAGTGTACTCCCAGATAATAATGCTTGTCCTCTGGTTAACAAGATCTTGCAAGTCTGAAGGCTTCCTAGCCCTTGCCTAGTGGGAGCCCACAAACACGACATGAGGGCAATAGCTCCCTCATGATGTTACTCCCCAGGGACTGATATTCTCAGGAATGGTGCCTCTGATCCCAGATGTAGTTTATATAGTTTATAGGAGTAAGAACATACTTTGGACACATCATGAGAAGACCTGATTCACTAGAAAAGACAATAATGCTGGAAAAAACAGAAGGGAGTAGAAAAAGAGGAAGGCCAAACAAGAGATGGATTGATTCCATAAAGGAAGCCACAGACCTGAACTTACAAGATCTGAACAGGGTGGTTCATGACAGATGCTCTTGGAGGTCACTGATTCATAGGGTCGCCATAAGTTGTAATCGACATGAAGGCACATAACAACAAAGAACATTACTCCTATATTGATATATATACTCCATATATTGATATAGTTCCACCAAAATATTAAGAAGCTGTATCAGTTCCTCATACATTTATGATTTTGTCCATGTGAGTTGTTTCATGTGAATTACAGCTTGAATACTGAGTAAAGCTCTTAGTAGACACGAAGCATTCATATGATTTATCTTGTGTGGATTCTTTGATGTAAAGCAGAGGCTCCACTCTCTCTGAAGCTCTGTATGCATTTATATGGTTTCTCCTGTGTGGGTTGTTTGATGTTTATTAAGGGCTGCACTCCAGGTGAAGCTCTTTCCACATTCCATGCATTTATATGACTTCTCACCTGTGTGGGTTCTTTGATGTAATGTCTCCAGTCTGACCTAAACTCTTTCCACGCTCTCTGCATTTATATTGTTTCTCCCCTTTGTAGGAATTTTGATGTTTATTAAGATTTTCACTCTGACTGAAGCTCTGATTTTCGCTCCTCTTTCCACACACCAGGCATTCAAATATTTTCTCCTTTAGGAGGGTTCTTAAATGTCTATTAAGATGTCCACTCCGACTGAAGCTATTTCCACGCTCTATGCATATTTATAACTTCTCACCTGTGTGGGTTCTTAGATGTATATGAAGATGTCCACTCTGACTGAAGCTCTTTCCACATTCCATACATTGATAGGGCTTCTCACCCATGTGGCTTCTTAGATGAGTATTTAGATGGCCAATCTGATTGAACTTTTTTCCAAATTCCATACACTTATATGGCTTCTCACCTGTGTGGGTTCTTTGATGTTTAGTTAGTTTTCCACTCTCTCTGAAGCTCTTTCCACATTCCATGCATTGATAGGGCTTCTCACCTGTGTGGATTCTTTGATGTTTAGTTAGACTTCCCCTATCACTGAAGCTCTTTCCACACTCTATGCATTTATATGGTTTCTCACCTGTGTGGGTTCTTAGATGTGTATTAAGACTTCCACTGGTACTGAAGCTCTTTCCACACACTATGCATTTATATGGTTTCTCCCCTGTATGGGTTCTTTGATGTTTAGTTAGACTTCCACTATCACTGAAGCTCTTTCCACATTCCATACATTTATATGGCTTCTCACCTGTGTGGCTTCTTAGATGCATATTAAGATGTACAATCTGACTGAAGCTCTTTCCACACACCATGCATTTATATGGTTTCTCACCCGTGTGGGTTCTTAGATGTATATGAAGATGTCCACTCTGACTGAAGCTCTTTCCACATTCTATACATTCATAGGGCTTCTCACCCATGTGGCTTCTTAGATGAGTATTAAGATGGCTACTCTGACTGAACTTTTGTCCACATTCTATACATTTATATGGCTTCTCACCTGTGTGGGTTCTTTGATGTTTAGTTAGTTTTCCACTCTCACTGAAGCTCTTTCCACATTCCATGCATTGAAAGGGCTTCTCACCTGTGTGGATTCTTAGATGTGTATTAATATGTCCACTCCGACTGAAGCTCTTTCCACACACCATGCATTTATATGGCTTCTCACCTGTGTGGGTTCTTTGATGTTTAGTTAGACTTCCACTATCACTGAAGCTCTTTCCACATTCCATACATTTATATGGTTTCTCACCTGTGTGGGTTCTTAGATGTGTATTAAGACTTCCACTGATACTGAAGCTCTTTCCACACACCATGCATTTATGTGGCTTCTCACCTGTGTGCGTTCTTTGATGTTTAGTTAGACTTTCACTCTGACTGAAGCTCTTTCCACATTCCATACATTTATATGGTTTCTCACCCGTGTGGGTTCTTAGATGTGTATTAAGACTTCCAATGATACTGAAGCTCTTTCCACACACCATGCATTTATATGGTTTCTCACCCATGTGGGTTCTTAGATGTATATGAAGATGTCCACTCTGACTGAAGCTCTTTCCACATTCCATACATTGATAGGGCTTCTCACCCATGTGGCTTCTTAGATGAGTATTAAGATGGCTACTCTGACTGAACTTTTGTCCATATTCTATACATTTATATGGCTTCTCACCTGTGTGGGTTCTTTGATGTTTAGTTAGTTTTCCACTCTCACTGAAGCTCTTTCCACATTCCATGCATTGAAAGGGCTTCTCACCTGTGTGGATTCTTTGATGCTTAGTTAGACTTCCCCTATCACTGAAGCTCTTTCCACACTCTATGCATTTATATGGTTTCTCACCTGTGTGGGTTCTTAGGTGTGTATTAAGATTTCCACTCTGACTGAAGCTCATTCCACATTCCATACATTGATAAGGCTTCTCACCCATGTGGGTTCTTAGATGCATATTAAGATATCCAGTCTGACTGAAGCTCTTTCCACACTCTATGCATTTATATGGTTTCTCACCCGTGTGGGTTCTTAAATGTGTATTAAGACTTCCACTGATACTGAAGCTCTTTCCACACACCATGCATTTATATGGCTTCTCACCTGTGTGGGTTCTTTGATGTTTAGTTACACTTCCATTATCACTGAAACTCTTTCCACATTCCATACATTTATATGGTTTCTCACCCGTGTGGGTTCTTAGATGTATATTAAGATGTCCACTCTGACTGAAGCTCTTTCCACACACTATGCATTTATATGGTTTCTCCCCTGTATGGGTTCTTTGGTGTGTATTAAGATGTGCCCTCTGACTGAGGCTCTTTCCACACACTAAGCATTCATGTGGTTTCTCCGAGTGCATTCTCAAATGTAAGGCAAGGGTACCACTACATCTAAAACTCTTTCCACAGTCTGTGCAGTTATATGCCTTTCCGCATTCTATACATATAGGGCTTCTCACCAATTTGAGTTCTTTGATGTATAGTGAGGCTTGTACTCCAGCTGAAGCTCTTTCCACACTCCATGCATTTCTAAGGCTTCTCCCATGTTTTTTTGACATACCAAGCATTTATATGGTTTCTTCCCTGTGTGGGTTTTTTCATGCAAAAGTGCCATGCCGACTGGAACCCTTTCTACACACAAAGCACTCATATGATTTCTCCTGTATTTCTCTTTGACGAAGCTCTTGCCACGTTCTATGTGGATTCTTTGACGTAATTTAAATTTAAATTTTCCATTGGTCTTTAGACATCCCATGCATTTATGAGGATTCTCCCGTTTGGGTTCTGCAATGTCTATTTAGTACCAGTTGGTCATTGAATATTTTCACATACACTGGAAACTTTTCTGTCTTTTTCCTTCACAATCATCTCCATTAGGGAGTTCATGGATGCCGGCATCCCGAGAAATTAAATTCAAAATGCCTCTTTTCCCACTTCATTCTTAGTTCTTTCCGATGATTTCACAAATGGCTCCCTAGTGTCTTAGCTATTATCTGGGGAGAAAAAGAACATCCTATTATGAGTTCACATCAGAAAGAGGATCACATCAGAGAACAAACACAATTAGCTCTGTTCTCAGCATCTCCAAGGTTTTTCCATTTACTTTCTGTATACCCTGCTGAAACACGACACCTTTCAAATATGCTCCCATCTCTGACAACATGAATTCCTTTCTGCTCCATTTCCCCCTTGATTTCAGTAGCCTCAGCACTATGTGGATTTTCCCCTGCTTTGATATAAAGGGGGTAATTTCCACAAGATTATATACAGAAAAAGGGTAAAACACAGCTTGTGAGAGAAGACAAAGATAAACCAGGATAAAACTCTTTCTTCTGTAGTTGTATTTCAATCTGGCTGCAGTCAAAAAAGTAGATGGTCAGATGCGAAGGCTGTGATGCACACTGGTGTTCTGTACTGTAAGGGGAATTCCTCACCAGTAAATACCCAGGAGACTACGTATACCTCTGGACGGGATTGCACTCCCTCTGAAGGAACAGATGTGCAGTTTGTGGATACTCCTAGATTCATCTGTCACTAGAGACTCACGTGAACTCTGTGGCAAGGAGCCCCTGTTATCAGCTTAGGTTGTTATGCCAACTACACTTTTTTCCACTGTGATTGATAGGTTGGTAACCTCACAACTGGACTACTGCAAGGCACTGCACGTGGGGCTTCCCTTGGGATTGGTCTGGAACCTGCAGCTAGTGCAGAATGGTGTGGCCAGGCTGCTGAGTTGGGAGCACCTGCATGTGCATACATTACTCCTGTACTGAGGGAACCACACTGGATGATCAGCTGCTGAGCCATGTTCTAAGTCTTGTTGTTAGAACAGAAAACCCTGAACAATTCAGGAGCACTTGGGAGCAAGTTACCTAAAAGACCGTCTGTCTCTGTATCGACCTGTAAGATCACTTCGATCATCTGTGGAAATTCTACTCATGGCACTGCACCCTACAGAATATCAGCCGCTTTCTGCTGTGGCTCCTCTACTGCGGAATGCCCTTCCCTCTGCCATACATGAAGTCGCTTCAGATGTCTTGCGAAGACTTCTCTTTTGCCCAGGCTTTTCCTGACCCATAAGACTGAATCCTGTTTTACATGCTTAAATCCTGATTCTCTGTTTTATTTGCTTTTATAGTTTTTTATGTTGTTGTTTTATTGGTTTTAGATTGTATTTGTTCTTGTTTCCATGATATATTCTTGGTTTTTTAGACTGTACACTGTACAAATATTAGAAATTTTTGAAATATGAAGCGATTTATAAATGTGTTTAAAGAAATAAATAAAATCTACAGGCAAGGCAATGGTGCTTGAGGCTTCTGCATTCATCTGATCACTGGATTTGACCTGGGAGGGATTTTGAGGGAACAACTGAGGTTTTCTGACCTTTGCACCAACCTGAGGGAAGTTTTGTATGGATGATTCTATAGGGGCTAGGAATCCTAACCTCTCTCAGCCCATCTCTGATATGTCATATTTATATCCTGTAGTAGGCCCATTTAAATAATGTATGTTTTATATAAGGTTATAGAGTTATAAGTTTGCCCCCCTTCAGAGTTGGAGAAAATGCATTTTAAAAATACAAGCGTTCCTGTACCCATTCTCCCCCTCCAGGAAGTCTGGGCAGTGACCTGACCACCTCACCTATGAATTGATACACATCTCTGGGAATATCTATGAGGAAGTTTATAAAATGGAATGGCTATGAGAACAATCAAAGGTAAAACTGTCCCATGAGAATGTTTATGACAAATTTGAGGGAATGAATTTGTGAGAAAAGATTGTGGGAACAGTAAGATGATGTTGCAGATCAGATGATCTAGAGATGGGAGACTATAAAGAGAGATCACAAATGCAGTTGTTTACCAGTCTAATGCACAAGTCATGCTGCTGTCAGTTTGCCTAATTGCTGAGTTTTCTTCCGAGCCCCTTTGGGTGAGCTTTAAACTGTCATTCTTTTATATATGTTTTGACCAGACTAAGTATGCTCATACATACTCATACAGAAATGTGTAGTCAATAAAAAGCCTAAGCTCCTTCCACTGTTCAACTCTGTTTTTTTATTCTGATTTCTCTCTAGTCCTGAGAGATTTCTGGTGGGAGTTTCCTGTTAAAGTCTGCCCATATTAGATTTACTGCTGAGGCGCAGCACAAGTCCAGGCAATTGCGATTGCCTCATACAAGGACTCTGTACAGCCTTAGGCTTAAGGGACACGTGAAGAACTCTTGAATCTGTGCATAGGTGCAAAAGAGGTATTTCAAACTATTTCAGTCTCCTCCTTCAGCAGAGCCCAGAACTCAAGCTGTAATGGGAGTGTAACAGTGAACTACAGTATGACTCTCACCATCCCTGACCATTAGTCAGGCGGGCTTGGGCTGCTCGGAACTACAGATTCCCCACCCCTGATGTAAAAAGAGATGAGATCCAGGGCCGGCCCCAGGCATGCTGGGGCCCTTCGGCACCAGCCTGCCCCGGGACCCGGCATTCCCCTTCTGCAATTCGCGGCAGGATTGGTACTGTGGATCGCAGGGCGGGAGATCCCAAGCTGCCCACCATTCCCCCACTCTACTTACCTTTCTCTGTGCTGTTTTTTTGGCTGTGCGCAGTGCACGCGCAGGTTTGCCATCAATGAAGATGGCGGCTGAGGTTTCCCTAAGGGGCTAAAGCCTCTGTCGCCATCTTAGTTGGTGGCACGCATGTGTGCTACACGTGCACATGGCTGCCATCAACCAAGATGGCGGCAGAGGCTTCAACGCCTTAGGGAAACTGCGGCTGCCATCTTGATTGATGGCAATGCAAAAAACAGCAGAGAGAAAGGTAGGTGAAGCGGGGGAATGGTAGGCGGCTCTGAAGCTCCTGCCCTGCTATCCGCGGCAGCGATCCTGCCGTGGATTGTGGAAGGGGAGTGCAGGGGCCCCATGTGCCCTTGGCCAGTACCCCACCTGGCTGCCCTTTAGAACCAGCCCTGATACATCATTCCAGGGTCAGGGGAGGGGAGAGAAGACGTGATAGGAAGACTGTTATTCTTTTTACTTGCTTGAGTTTCATGGCTCTTATCATTATAAGCTGCCTCATGTTTCTCAGGAGTGATAAATGGGCAAATGGCTCTTTGCCATGCGTGTCTATTTGGCTCTGTTTTAGATGTATCTGCTGATTTTTGCATGTTTAAGTGGTTTCTTTTTCTTTTTTATTGTACATCACCTTCAGATGATTGCGTAGAAGGAAATTAATAAATTATTAATATTTCATTTTCCTACGTTGTTATCCTTCATGTCCCATTTGCTTCAAAGGGTCTGATTAGAAACGGCCTAACATTTACACCAGGTGTGGGGAACCTATGGCCCTCCCGATGTTGCTGAACTACAACTCCCATCAGCTCCAGCAAACATGGGTGATGCCAGGGATGATGGGAGCTGTAATTCTGCAAACATCAGGAGGGCCAGATTTAGACCCTCAATGTATTTCCAACCTCCTTCCAGTCGATGCTTGGGAAAGTCTCTCCTGTGCCCACAATTCAGTCTAGGTTATCTTGGTCCCCCACCACCCTGCTCACTTCCATAAATTTTATCCTCCACTTTGTGACCCAGGTCCAGCTGTGCAGGTAGGTCTCTTTTACCAACCTCCAGGGGATGTGAAAAGGCTCTGTCATGAACCCTCCACATGAAATATGGAGATAGCTAATAGTCTGGGGCAATTCAGTGGGCAACTAAAACAATTTTAAATAGAACTGGATACAAAGCACCTTATAATCTGTATCATCTAATACACATTATGTACAATCTAATTTACAATATCTACAATCTATAATACACATCAAAGTGAAAAATTAGGGTGAGTAGAAGATAGATCAGGATCTACTAATATATCTGTGGGTAATTTGTTGTATTTTAGCAAAGATTTCTTAATTGTTTCTCAATTGTTAAATTGCAGAAACAGCAAAATGACTTTCCCCACCTAAATGAAGCTGCTGAAACAAAGAAAGCTAATGAAGAGTGGAGTGTTATGAGAAAGGACTGTGAATTCAGTTCAGTTCTGGTAGTGAAAACAGATGTCTTGGCTCTGCATGTGGTCCACCAGCAGGACCTGAGTGCAAAGAGCACTCTCCCTCCTGCGGTTTCCAGGAACTGGTATTCAAAGGCATGCTGCCTTTGCCTATGAAGGCAGAGCATGACCACCATGCCTAGTAGCCGCTGACAGCCATTTCCTCCATGAATTTGTCTAATTGGCTTTTAAAGCCATCCAAGTTGGTGGCCATCACTGCCTCTTAAGGGAATTGTCAATAATTTGTTTTCTAAAATAGCTCAGAGGCAAGGAATTGTGGGGGAAACATCTCGCTTGAAATGGGGCCTCTGTGAAGGCCGTGAGTTTGCCGTTTTCACATCTGAAGTCAGTTAATTAGGCTGCAAGTAAGAACACCTGCTTATCAGTGGAGATTGGTACTTCAAGATCAAGTGGCCTGGGAGGGTGGGGAGTGCGTGACCATTAGGTGCAAAAACTCCAGAAATGTTTCATCATCAGAAAGCCCCCCGATTGGCTAATTAATTCCTGGCTGTTGCTGGGCATTTTCCCATAAGTATAGGATCCAAACCTTAGCCTTTGTTCCCCACTGTTGCCTTATGGTTGTTGATGCTACCTAGGTGGGGTTCCATCTTACCATCTGCTACACATCTCTAGGGAGATGTGGAACCATGAAGCTATGTTACTGTTTACCTCTTTGTAAGTATAGATTAGGCTAGATAGCGTTGTTATTTTTTGTCTGTAACTCTCGGTGTTTTACCTGGTCCCCAGGGGTGTGGGAGTTAAGGACTATTTTGCTACTATATTTGTGCACACATATTTTATTTAATACAGCTACTTCTCATTTACCTGTGTGTGTTCATTGTAGGGGTAGTGTGGCTCTGCATCCAGCACCTTGGCCAATTGACCATGGACTACTGTATATTTGGGCATTTTGCCTGAAGGCTCCAAGACAAGGAGTGTGGTTTGGCTTTTCTCTGTTGGAATTCTTGGCAGGTCTATTTCTGGCACTTTGGGTTTCCCCTTGGCCCAGAGTGTGTGACCAGATTAAGGGGTGGTGGCAGTCTACCTACCTTACAGGGTTGTTCTTGGCTTACTCAGCCCTAATAAGGGGAGGCACAGGGTTGTGCCTTGCCAGGATCAATTGCCCTGGGTTTGGGAAACTGAGTCCTGGAACTGAACTGGCAGCAGCAGTTCATGACAGGAGCAAATTCCATTGTTTAACTAAGTGCTGTGTGAAGAACTGCCTGTCCTGAATCTTCCAACATTCAGCTTCATTGGATGACCACAGACTGAAGCGTTACGAGAGGGAGAAAAGCTTTTCTCTATTCACTTTCTCCATGCCATGCATAATTTTATAAACGTCTATCAGGTTGCCTCTGACTCGCCTTTTTTTTCTGAACTAAAAAGTCCTACATGCTGCAACGTTTCCTCATAGGGGAGTCACTCCATCCACTTGGTCATTTTGATTGCCTTTTTCTTAACCCTTTCCAGCTCTAATATCCTTTTGGAGGACACAAAATTCCGAATTCAGCAGCACCATAGATTATATAACAACATTATATGATATCAGTAGTTTTGTCTTCAATACCTTTCATAATGATTCCTAGCATTGAATTTGCCTTTTTCACAACTAATTGGGGCTGACGTCTTCATTGAGCTATCTATGACGACCCCAGGGTCTCATTCCTCCTCAGCCACAGCCAGTTCAGACCCCATGAGTGTAAATGTGAACTGAAGATTTTTTGCTCCAATATGCATACTTTACATTTCCATTCACTCAGTTTGCTGAGCTCCTTTTCAAGCTCTTTGCAATCCTCTCCTATGAGGAAAGGTTGCAGCATTCGGGGCTTTTTAGTTGAGAGAAAAGGCGAGTAAGAGGTGACATGACAGAAGTGTCTAAAATTATGCATGGAATGGAGAAAGTTGATAGAGAAATGTTTTTCTCCCTCTCTCATAACACAAGAACTCATGGACATTCAGTGAAGATGAATGTTGGATTATTTAGGCCAAACAAAACAAAGTACCTCATCACACAGCACCTAACTATAGAATTCAACCCCAGTGATGGCCACCAACTTGGATGGCTTTAAAAGAGGATCAGAAATGTTCAAGGAGGAGAAGGCTATCAGTGGCTATGCACTACCTTCACAGTCAAAGGCAGTATTTTTCCAAATATCAGTTGCTGGAAACCGCAGGAGGGGAGAGTGCTCTTGCATTCACCTCCTGCTTGCTGGCCTCTCACGGACATCTGGTTGGATGCTGGACTAGATGGGCCACTAGCCTGATCCAGCAGGCTTTTTTTATGCTCTTATGTCAGAAGGAACTTCAGAAAGGTCCACAAAAGCTGCACAGCTATTCCTGCCCCCCCTTCCACGTCTAATCGACACAATGCAGGTTTTTGGTCTAGTGAATACATTTGGATTATTCGAGGGCTTATTAATCATCCTCTTTAAAGCCCTCCGGGAGATCAACCCGGTCCCCTGGAGTTTTGGAGAGGGAGGATTGGAGGAGGAAGAAATGAAAAAGGCCACTCCTCCTTTCAAACATGCAGGAGCTCTTGTCCCCCCTCTCCCAAACAAAGCTGATTCGGCGACCCCAAGGCGCCCTCTCGCCCCCCCCAAATGTCACAAAGACTGAACTGATCTCCAAGGGGCGCTTCAAAGAGCATCCTGCAGCAGAAACCATGCAGCTGGACTGGGGAGACCAGCCCCTGCCTGCGATGCTGAGAGCGGAGTCGGCTGAAGAGTCTTCTCTTTCCCCCCCTAAAAAGCAAATCCTCCCCCTAATCACCCAAAGGGTCCCCCCACATCACCTCCAATGGGGCCCTTTTATGTTTCTCCTCCTTTTATGTTTTTCTTCGGGTCTCTGTGTGCATAACCCTCTCGCCTCCTCCCCAAGGAATCGCAGGGGGTTTATTCCCCTTCCGGGGGAACAGAAAAGGAAGCCCATCGCTATTATCTTCCCCCTTCTCAGTTGTCCGGCCCCTCTAGGAACCAAAGCGTGGATCTTTTAACCCTTGGAAGACTAAGTGCAAGAAGTGGACATTTTCTTCTCTCTCTGTTGTTCTTATGTGCCTTCAAGTCGATTTCAACTTATGGCGGCCCTAGCAATCAGCGAAATCCAACATGATTTCTTGTAAACCACCCTGTTCAGGTCTGTGGCTGCCTTTATGGAATCAATCCATCTCTTGTTTGGCCTTCCTCTTTTTCTACTCCCTTCTGTTTTTCCCAGCATTATTGTCTTTTCTAGTGAATCATGTCTTCTCATGATGTGCCCAAAGTATGATAACCTCAGTTTCATCATTTTAGCTTCTAGTGATAGTTCTGGTTTAATTTGTTCTACCACCCAATTATTGGTCTTTTTCATGGCCCAAGCTCTCCTCCAACAACACATTTCAAATGAGTTGATTTTTCTTTTGTCCACTTTTTTCACTGTCCAACTTTCACGTCCATAGAAATCGGGAATACCATGGTCTGAATGATCCTGACTTTGGTGTTCAGTGATACATCTTTGCATTTGAGGACCTTTTCTAGTTCTCTCATAGCTGCCCTCCCAGTCCTAGCCGCCTTCTGATTTCTTGACTATTGTCTCCATTTTTGGTTAATGATTGTGTCAAGGTTTTGATAATCCTTGACAAGTTCAATGTCATTGTCAACTTTAAAGTTTGATCTTCTGTTGTCATCACTTTAGTTGTCTGATATTCAGCTGTACCTCTTTTTGCTTTCCTCTTTAACTTTCAACAGCATTCCTTTCAAATCATTACTGGTTTTGTCTGCATATCTTAAATTACTGATATTTCTCCCTCCAATTTTCACACCCCCTTCATCTTGGTCCAATCCCCCTTTCCGTATGATATGTTCTGCATATAAATTAAACAAATAGGGTGATAAAATACACCCCTGTCTCACACCCTTTCCAATTGGGAACCAATCGGTTTCTCCATATTATGTCCATATTCTTCGTATTTCTCCATATTCTCTCTACCTACCCACAATCCTTGCTCCATCGTTGGACCCTCTCATCGACCACGTGCTCCTTCCCATCGCCTCCAAACTTAAACCTGGGAGAGGGAGGGATAGAGGTTTTCTATGGGATGTGGGGAGGAAGGACAGGGGACTGGTGTACGTTTTTGTTGCTGTGTTATACTTGAAAATTTACTAATAAAGTGGTGTTGTTTTAATCCTGCTCCTCTTGGAAGCAGAGCTCAGTTCATTTATCCTGGGGAAGAATGAGCACCAGATGCTGTCTCTCCCCATCTACAAACTGTCCAACGGGTCTTTTTAATATTTTTTTTTAAACACTTCTATTTAATAAAGAACAAACATAAATAAAAGGACTATGTGTGGTGCAACACATGTATGCATCCTTCTATATAATCAGAAAGAGAAAGAAAAATGTCAGTGATCTTCCTATGCCAGCGTAACGCTGTATGTCTCTACCACAGTTCTTCAACCTTGGATCCCCAGAGATTCTTGTACTAAAACTTCCATTATCATTGGCCGTTGGCTAAGCTGGCTGGGGTTGATGGGAGTCGTATTCTGACATCTGGGATCGTGTAGTGGCAAGTTCAGAAGTCTTTGTGTTAGTCACAGCTACCCCTCCCCCCTTTAGGCTGCTGAGTTGAGAATGAGATCCTTGTTATTGCCTTCTCCCACAACAACAGACATCTCTAAGAGCCAATAAGCATGAAAGGTGAGAGTGTAGCTACTGAGAAGGGACTTCTCAGTGGATGACTCACCTCCTTTCACTCTCGTTGGCGCCAATCAGCAGGAAAGGACAAGAAAGGATGTTAGGCTAACAGATTCCATTCATGCTGATTGGCTCACAGGATGCTTCGGACCCTGCTCCCAAAAAAGCAAAGGGTCTAAGGCCCCCAAGACCCTGGACGACTACACCCATGTCCCAAGGTTGAAGTACACTGCTGTACCATCTGCATCCCCTTCCAGATTATATCTCTGCACAAAAAGAAGCCTTGAAATTGTTTCAACTAGTTGTGAAAGCTACCAAGTGATCTGGACACCCCACACACCCTAATCCATTCCCTTGTGTAAGTCATGTACCAAGGTGACCAAGGCTATTTCTATCCTATAACCAGGCCAGAAACCAGACTGAGATCTAACTGAATGGCTTCCTTCAACACTGCCAGCGAGACATGGAGGTGCCAGGCGCATGCTGCAACTCTATTACATCGAAAATATAAATGTCAGTAAATGTGGGATTAGCTCTTGCCAACTAACCTTCCCAAACTTATAAGTGCAATATCACTAATAGAAGAAAATCATGGTTTTAACGAGAAAATCTTACAGAACTTTGGGTATTACTCCCAGTGCAGAGCCTGAAAATCTCTCCAAAAATGTTAAAAATCCCAAGATTAAACAGCCTAAAATAACACAATTTTATAACATACAAGAGAAAGGAAAGCAACGAACTGAAGACAAAAATAATTTGTTTCCAGAAAAGAATATAAATGATTGGACTATTAGTAATCCATCTATTTGGTTTGCCAAAGGGAGTAAGCCTTTCTCACCAAACTTAGCACAGGAGCTTATCTCTGCAGTAGAATCAAACACCTCTTCAATTTTGGCCGAGACTATTCAGAGAGCCAATCTGACAGATGAAAACATCTATAGCTCTATGCCTCCCTTGGAATCCTCCCACAATGATGAAACAGCAGAGATGGCATATGGAAAAGAAATCGAGGATCTGCTGCTCCAGAAATCCCTGACGGAAGTATCCATAGCAAAGGGGTGTACATCAAACTTCAAACCACCCTTAGTCTTTCCACATCAAGGAATCTCATTTGGTTCTACTTTTCTCTCAATCATGCCCAACTTGAAGGAGTTGGATACCACAGCGTAACCCACCCAGAAAACAATATTACCAACTGAGACATGGAGTTCGGCGGTAACACAATCATTATCACAGATCTCCAGCTTTGTTGCAGAATCTATTTCACTACTTACTATCCTGATAGACTGTATAATGAAAATGGACCAACACAATAGTAAAGTTAATGGTCAATCAACTAAATCAACTCAAACCTGCCAAACAATGTCTTCTGACAGCAGATTGCGAGATAAAAAGAAGAAACGTGCTTGTCAACGCCCTTTGGATCAAACTAAGAAAACAAAAAATATTAAAAACTGCAAAACCAGACATAAATCTTACATGAACTATGGTAAGCTTTTTAGATTAATTGATCCACCATCCCAAGGGGTCAAGAAGAAAAGAAAAAAGAGGAAGCATAAGAAACCTAATAACCATAAAGGAGAAAACCAACCATTATTAGATAACAATCGACAAAGTCCTAAAGAAATCTCTCATCCTGCAGAAATTGCAGAAATAGTGGTTGACAAAAAAAACCAAGGATTGACGGTTCATTCGCAAGGGACTCCTCACAAAATATCTATGCAATTGGAATCTTCCAACTTACTAAATTATCCAATCTATCAAAAAATGAACTTAGTTCTAAACAAAAATACTTTGTTTGGTTTTTATAAACTATCCAAAACCTAAAGGTATGTTAAGTCAATACGAACGAAGTTACCATTTTTGCAAATTAGTCGAAGAAATAGTTCCTGGGTTAGTAAAACCTAATGAAGTCACCTCTATTGATTATTTATTCTATAACTATAAAAACATAAGAGCTATAATAACGTTTTGAGATATCAGCATAGTAAAATCTTTATATGAGAAAAAGTCATACTTTCAAGAACACAAAATATGGATTACAAGATTTTTTGAAAACCAAGCTCCCTCGAAATGTATGGAGCATGATAACACCCCAGTTAAAACTGACAATCAACATCAAGGATTACCTGCTGTAAATCCGACATTAATTAATAATTCTATAAAATACTCTGACTTTTTACCAGAAGAGTTACTCCTTATAGACTCATATAGTGAACTGGAATCAAAGGCTCAAACTGAAATCCTCACCAGACTTAAAAAGCTAATATCGATTCTGGAAGAAAAAAAGAAATGCAACTTACAACCTTTTTTATCCAATGTGCCTGATGATCACAATTCCCAAATCAGATTAAACACCTTTGAGGAAAACAGTGACTCGTTGCATATTCCGAATACAGGGGCTAAGCAGTCCCTGTCTTCAAAGGCCCATCTTCTCTTGACAATTACATCTCCTTCTAGGAGCACTGCTAACGACATCAATGTCCTATCACAACAACATAAATTGCCAACAGAAGCAAGACGATCTAAGGGGACAATTCTGAACAAAAACAGATCCCTTTCATCTGCCAACTGACTGATGAGCAATCCTCCTATAGATAAATTGAAAATAGTCTCCTGGAACATCGCAGGTTGGAGAAATAAGATAAATGATCCGTTTATAAAGGATTTCTTGGTCCAACATGACATTATCCTACTCCAAGAAACTTGGTCTCTGGAAGAAGTCAATTTAGAAGGGTATTCAACTTTCCATATGGCAGCCACTATGAGTAACAAAGGGGGTCATCCAAAAGGGGGGACTTGTATATTTGTCTCCACTTCGCTCCAAGCTCGATTTATTAAGTCGAGTGAGCTCCATGAATTGGCTTCTGCAATTATTTTAAAACTGTCAGGTTTTTCTTTAATTCTGGTAAATGTTTATCTTCCTCCTTGCAGAGGTAAAAAAAATAGTTAGCAAACAAATTGCTCTACTTGAATCTTTCCTAATAAATTTAACATCTTCATACCCTGAAATGTTATTGATATTAGCAGGTGATTTTAATGCCAGGATAGGCCAATCTGATCCAGCCCTTTATGCCAAATATCACCAACCGTCTCCAATAATAGCAAATATTCAAAATATCCCAACGAGACACTCAAAAGACAAAGGAATAAATTATACAGGCCTTTGTCTCATGAACCTAACAATTAAATTAAATCTCATCTTGCTTAATGGTCGCACAAATGGGGATCAGGAGGGGGAACTTACATATTTCTCGGTTAGAGGCTCATCGTCGATAGATTTTATGTTTATATCGGAAGAGTTATTCCAACTGGTTGGTAACTGCAAAATTATAAATCGCCCAGAAAGCGACCATTCTCCCTTAACTATGGAACTTAACTGTGTAGATGAACATATTCATCTAAACCAACGAACGTTTGCGGATGATGAAATTGTCATCCGCCAGGCCAAGATTACATGGGTGCCCAAACTAGAAAAAGCTATTACGCTCACTTTGAATACCTCTGAAATACAGCATGTTAAAGCCCAACTTCTATCTCCCAATTATCCATCAGATCCTTTTCAAGATCTTCATAAATTGATGGACACTCTTTATATGACCATCGAAAAAAATATAAAAAGGAAACCAAGTGCCACTTTATACAAATCTAAGTCCTGGTTCGACATGGAATGTCGAGCATCAAGAAGAGAATTAACAGCCATTTATCAAACGTACAAATCAGATAGATCTTTGGTTCATCTTCAACTATATTGTGAAGCTAAAAAAAACTACAAAAGATTAATAAGGAAGAAGAAAGGGTTAGAAACTTTACAAATTTGGCAACGACTTTTAGATGCTGCCAAAATGAAAAATTCAACTATCTTTTGGCGTTTAATTGCTCATCATTGGCCAAAGCCATATGCCCATTCAAATTGTTTGATATCATCAACTGCCTGGGAGAATTATTTCTCAAAAATTTACCAGTCTAATACCGATATGGCAATTGGAAAGCAAATTACCATAAACGATGTTCCATCTTGGCCTCCAGTAACTAACGAGGAAATTGTAGATCTTATTACTCGCTTAAAACCAAACAAAGCACCTGGCCCCGATAATATACCATCTGAAGTTTTTAAAACTAACGCAAAATGGTGGGCTCCCATTTTGTCGACCCTTTTTACCTACATTGATTCTACAATGAGGATTCCCGAGGATTGGGGTGCAGCAATTATCATCCCAATCTATAAGAAAGGTCCACAATCTAATCCGGCAAATTACAGGCCAATAAGTCTACTAAACATCATAAGTAAGCTCTATGCAGCTCACCTACACAGTAAATTAACTATGTGGTTGGACCAAAAAGATATTCTAGTTCCTGAACAGGCAGGTTTTCGTCCACGTTGCTCAATAATTGGCCACGCCCTCATTCTACATCATTTAATTTCTAAGTATACAGGTGTTGGGGTTAAATTGAAATCCCCAGTGCTTGTAAAACTATAGTTCACTTGTCCTATCTAAACCAGCTTGGGCTTTATGGGAAATAGAACCAAAGTGGCCTTTATTTGACTTTTGATATAAAATGTCGGTTTATTTCCTGGTGACCTGACCCTTACCTACATTCCAGTGGCTCGCATAATAAAAGCCGGTTTAAGCTGGACACGTCCCTACTATGCATTTCTGTATCACATTTATGCTTATAACCTTGCTTATTGTTACTAATGTGCCTTGCATAGCAATGTCAAACGCTGTTCCAATGTCCCACAAACCTTGACTTGTAAAACTCCTTTGATATGTAAGCAAAGTAATATCATGTCTGTCTCCAGTTTAGGGGGCGCCCGGTTGCAGCTGGGCCTCCCCTCAATAGTTGCCTTTGTCTGCTCCTGCATAGTGCTTATCTCAAGGACATGCGAAATATGCAGACATAGAGTCTAAGAGATAGTCTTGATGTTTCCACTTTGTCCTTCCCCCTGTACCCCTTTACCTCCTTACATATGCCCCAAAGCTATGACAGTTAGCAATTGCTTCTTTTGTATTTTATGACGTGAACCCGATATTGTAAACTTCGGGGTAAGCCTATATAAACCCTTGAACACCAATAAACGAGGTTCCCATGCTGGCCTGCTTCGGCTTGTAAGTATTGGGTCCCCTTTGCAAAGGTTTTTGTCTCATGTTACTTGATCTCTGATAGTGGGTTCATTTGCACTCAACTCCGCACTCTTCCCGGGTGTAATAAGCGAGTTGGGGTTGACAGGGCGACTTGCGTGTTGGGTTTGGACCTAACAATTGGGGGCTCGTCCGGGATCCCTTGTGCGGACCCCCTTTTTGCCATTGCACCCCTTAATTTGATAACAGGCGCCACGAGAGAATTTTCTCGGTTATCAATAAAAGCGGGCGGCTTTGACATTTTGGGGATAAAGCACAGTTGAGGAAAACCCGCTATCAGACGTCATGGGAAATAAAGGGAGTGTGCCGGTAAAGGACAGCCCTTTGGGAATAATGTGTATGCTGTGGCAAGAGGAGGACTTGCCTGTGCGTAAGAGAGGCCTGAAAAAGAGAAAGATGATTGAGCTCTGTGCGGTAGCGAGACCGCGGGTAACTGCAGTATTGGCACCGGGTGAACGGTAGCCAAAGAGTGGTTCCTTTAAGAGGAGTAGGGGAGCGGATTGAGGTAAAACATTCAGATTAATTGCATTTCTGGCTCCTATGGCAGATGGGAGTGCAGAGATTGCAGGGTTTTTACAATGCTGAAAGACAGATCTTTGACCGGTGAGGCCCCCCCTCCAAGTTATTTTTCTGAGGATGACTCAGATAGAAGAATGATTTTAAGTCGTTCTATTATGCTTTCCGCGCCAGCGCCGCCTTCCAGCCCCGAAGGCGGGGCTCCTCGGCCGGCACGGAAACAAGTCTCTTCCGATTCAAGTGCTGAGACGGAAGAGAAGGATCCAGGAGAGGGGCCCTCAGGGGGGAACGGTCACGCGCTTGCGAAAAGGAGAAAAAGAGAAACGGTTATTGACTAAGGAAACGCCATTGATTGTGCGAGACCAGCCGTACCTGGACGCCCAGGGACGGGTCAGACTCCTAGGTGTGTAAGGCTTGTGTTTTCCCGGGAAGTAAGAACGTAAGAATGGTAATAGGAAGGATTTGCATAAAAGAAATGTGTATGAGTTGGGTACCCAAGTGAGAGGTTGTATGCGTATAGCTTTTTTTCAGTGTATGTATGAAAGTTTTTCTGTGGGTTTGCTTTCAAGGGAACTTTCCTTCCATTACTGTCGTTCATAAATCATGCTGATTTTACCTTTTCCTCTTTTAACTGCTTGGATCAGCTGCGCTGCCCACCTGTTCTCTTAGTAGTTCTTAGCATTTTTTTTTTATAGAAAGTATAGGATTTGAACTAAGCGATTCCTTTTAGAATGTCGGGGTTTCTTTTTCTTTTGTTCCTGTCCTGGGTTAACTCCTTCTTCCCTTCCTCCTTATTTGATATGAATTTAGATTATTAAGGTTTTTTTTGTGTTTGTCTGTCTTGCTTGCTACAAATTACTTGTGTGCATCTTCCTTCCTGATGTAATGTTTTATATCTTCCTTATCTCAGTCCTTGCCATTGAGGAACGTTTTATTTCTTTGGAGCTCCCTTCCTTTTCAAGCTTCTTAAAATTGTTTTCTCCAGTCTGTTTAAACAGTGGGATGATTGTTTTCTCTGCAGCAGTTTTATGCTTTAAGTCTAACGTTATCCCTATGGTTTACTATGTTTTATATAAAGACGGATTGGCTGTGTTTTCCTAATTATTGTGCTGTCTGTTATGTGATTGTAACTTATTAAATATAATTTCTTATTTCAGCCCTTGCCGTTTGACATTAATCCCAATAGCAGATGTTCACAGAGGGGGGGATATTTGTCTAGAATAAGTTTTGCTTTTCATTATTTGTCAGTTATTTCTTATCTTGTAAATGTTACGTTTCTTTTGACGTGGTTCTGTTTGTTTGTTTGTTTGTTTGTTCGTTTGTTTGTTTTGTTACTGCATGTTGAGCCAGAATTACAGAAAAGAGAAAGAGATTGGTTCCCCCCCCCTTGTTCTCTAGATCTAGCACAAACGTATTACGCATACATCTTGAAATCAGGAGAAGATACTAGAGTTCCTTTTGTTTAGATTAGACCTGAACCTTTGGCTGTTGCTTGTAGATAAAAGCCTGGCACAGTTAGTTTTTCTGTCAGTGGCCAAAGGGGCAAAAATAACGAAATTACTTTTGAAACTACTCTACCCATTTACCTGTATATAAAGGGAGGCAATTGTAAGTGCCAACTAAATTTGTATGTAGTGCCTTGTGGGTAGAAATGTTTTCCTCCCCCCATACACTTTGACAGGGAAGAGATACCCATGAATTAGAAAGGTTGTAAGTAAAATGAAGGATTCTAGGAAATAAGTTATTTTGATGGTAGAGGAAGAATAGTTTGAGAAATAGTTATTGATGGTAATAAGAAAAGGGAAAAATGACAGGAAAAGGGAAAAATGACAGTAAACAACAAAATGTTGTATGTGGGTTTTTTTTCTCTCTTCTTCATCATTGTTGCTAGATTGTGGATTAGAACCTATACCTGTTTAAACTTTTGAACTTGAGTAAAATATATATATATATATATATATTTGGAAGTCAACAACAAAACTTCTTGAAGGTTCTTTCTTCCATAAGGAAAATAAAACCCCTTCTTGAGGTACTCGATCCCAGGTAATTGTTTTAAATTTGTCTGTGAAATGTATGATTTGCCCATTTCCTAGATAGGCAAAACTGAGGCCACCTTGCTGTTTAAACCTAATGTGATGCCCTCTTGTGACTAGGTAAATTCATTAGCAAAAGGGGACCAAAATGCAGAGCTTCCAGCCACAGTAATTGTCTACCTCATATTAGAATTCACATTGGGAATCAATATTACTTTGCTTCCAAAACAGAAACTCATCCCCAGTTGCTCTTTGACTGAAGATGGACCAGGACTTTCAACAGGAAAATGCTTTCCTCATTGTCATACCTTGTGCATATAAATCACACTATTACTAATGAACTTTTTTCTTTTAAAATGATGTTCACAATTATAACGCATGTTAGTGCATTTATTCCTTGACAGGCACTTAGAGCAACTGCTCTACATACAGGATGAGCACCATTGGAACACCCTGCTGATTTGGAACAGAACTTAATCTATTTGTGCCACTAACATCTCTTCGTTTTGCATTCATAGCAAGAGGTATAAATCCTTTTTCTCTGCTTTCTGTGGCTACTTTTCATGAGCAAGGCTCTACATAGCCAGAGGATGGGGAAACTCAGGAGTTTAGAATATGTTGTACTGTTGTGTGTTTTGTCTGTCTGTTGCAAAAACAATATTTTGGTTTTGTCCACTTTGATCAGAAGTCTCATCTGTGGCCATGGATGTTTTATTTTTATATTTTCCTTCCTGTACTGAAGTGTTTTCTCCCCAAGGAACATTTTCCTTTTGCGTGTGTATCACAGAAGATTTTTATTTTGAGACATTTTGGACTCGATCTTTGAAGTGCTCCAGGACCAGAACACGATATGCAACTGGCATGCTATTTTCCTGTATTGCTGCAATAACAGCATAGAGGCCTGCTTCATTCTACCTAACCACAGAACTATTTTTGGGCCTATTTTGGCCAGCAACCTGAAACGGGCACCTTGTGCAAGTTTGCAATCTTTTCATACAGTCCTTTCTCTGCCTAGCATCAGCAAAAGACACACATGTTCAGTGGAAGCTGTAACTGAACATGAACAGGAACAGGATGAACTTTGTGCAAGCCATCCCACAGTGTGTTTATTTGTTTTATTTACTTGTTTTCTTTGTAATATTTCCATTGTAATATTGAATGTAACTGTTTATACATTGTCCTTTAAGAATGTGTTGTTGTTATTGTTTTCCCTTCATAATTTATATGTTATGGCTGTTTTGTTCTTTAGATGTTTTTACTTTTCAAATCCTTCTGAGTGATTCTGTAATAGGGGTTTACTGAATTTGGCTACTTCAGATGTGAGGTTCATCAATGTGAAGTTTTGACCCATTTGTTTATTTTCTCACTCTGTCATTACAATGGCTAGGAATAGGTAACAATTAATGTGAATGGATGTCAACACCATAAGAATCTAGGAAGATGATAGTTTGGAATTCCATCAAGATTGCTTTTCTCTCAAAATGATTAATGTATCTTATGGCTTTTTCATGCTAAGAAATGAATTAAGTTCAACTATTGTATATTCTGGACATGGGTGCATGTGCCTTAGAACATTTTGTGATTATGATGTTATTGATAAGTACTATACACAACCTATGCTAACATTTCAATAGATGCCTTTGTGGTATTAAGGAAATGGTAGGATGTGATTTTCCATTTAAAGTCCCTGTATGGATCATCCAGAGAATATTAGTTAATCCAGATTTGTTTCAACACCTCAAACCCATCACATTAGGTTATGACCTAGCTGATCTTCAGACACTACTTTCTCATCCTATGTACAGAAACAATTAGAAGCAGTTAAACAAATGGGGGAGCAAGTACACTCTAGATAGCACATGATTGCCATACAGTCATTTACATTATAGATAAGCACTCACAGATACAGTAACATGGATGTATTTGGAATTCCCTGTTTGGCTGGGATAAGGATGCCAAAGAAGGTTTAACCCTTATAATGTACCCCATTGTGGTGATTTGAATTCTGATCTTTGTCTAATTAGCCCTTGTAATGTGTATCCATCTCATATGGCACAGTCAGACCCCGGAAGTCAGTATTGGAGCCAGGGGGCAGAACGGTGCTTGCTAATATGTGAAAGGTCATCTGTGTACATCTGCCTTTCACATAAAAGGAGGGAGTGGTACGGCTTGGCTAACCCCGTTTTGGTTCAAGTGGAATCTAGGAGGTGCAAAAGCCAAGAGCTATAACTTCCACCCCAACTCACACATACCCCCACGGCTGGTAATGCATTCCAGAGGTTTTGTGCATAGAAAAACAAGGGCAGAGTTAAACGCTGTCGCATAAATGTTATCTTAATCCTTGGCGGATACACCCCCATCCACAGGGAATCCCATTGCTCGTTAGAAATAGCATTAGTTTTCCTTTTTTCTTGACTAGAAGCACACATATCGGAAAATATATACAGACATAGGGGGTCTTCTTATATTGAGACCCCCCCACTGGCCTGGACTTTACAGAAGACAGGGACAACCAAAACAAGGAACACACACTTCACCACATGGATAAGTGGGAGTTCCCTTTGTTACTTAAGGAGTACAGTCTGCTTTGCTTCCTGCTACAGCTTAAAGGAGGTAGAGGAGGGCTGGGTGATAAGCGGTTTAGTAAGAGGTGACGTCTGTGTGACCAATACATGTGATATACCCACTTGAAAATGGCAATTGGACTTTGAAGAATGGGACATAAAACAGTGGGTAAGGTAATATTACTGTTGAGATGGTAGCATTTGTTGCATTTGATTTTCCTTTGGTCACTGACTTGTTCTTTTCCTATGGGGCTTAACGGGTCGCCAAATGCCTGCTGGCCCTTGGTGGCTCTGTGAATTTTGGTCTAGCTGGCAGAAGATATTGTTTTATGTGATTATAGTAATAGTTTTTATTATTATTATTATTACTGGATATTGTTACTTGCAATGTATTTCTAATGTTATTCAGTTAATGTCTATAGGTCTCTGAGTTTAGTTTTAGGGACCAAAACCAAGCAAACGAGCCATTCTAGTAGTATCAAAAGGTCCAGTCATACTTGACAGTTCCTTGGTCGATGTACTGAAAAGGAAGTTGAGCAGACTGACGCAAGATTGTGTTTTATGTTGTAATAGTTATAGTATTATTAATAGCTGTTTGTTGCTGTATACAATGCATCCCAAATTTAATCCAGCTTGCTTCCGCCTGCCTGCATAGGCTGATTTCTCATTTTCCCGAAAGCCTCAATCTGCTATTCCAAATTTGATGCAATTGGCCTCAGTCTGTATAAACAAGCTCACACTGTCATTTTTCCGAAAACCGCAACCAACTTACATGGAAATGGCTTTGAGACCGATTTGGCAACCCAAGCAAGGTAATACAGCTACCTGAGAGACTAGTTAGTCTCTCAGGGCTGAAAGGGGGCACTGTTGGGGTTAAATTGAAATCCCCAGTGCTTGTAAAACTATAGTTCACTTGTCCTATCTAAACCAGCTTGGGCTTTATGGGAAATAGAACCAAAGTGGCCTTTATTTGACTTTTGATATAAAATGTCGGTTTATTTCCTGGTGACCTGACCCTTACCTACATTCCAGTGGCTCGCATAATAAAAGCCGGTTTAAGCTGGACACGTCCCTACTATGCATTTCTGTATCACATTTATGCTTATAACCTTGCTTATTGTTACTAATGTGCCTTGCATAGCAATGTCAAACGCTGTTCCAATGTCCCACAAACCTTGACTTGTAAAACTCCTTTGATATGTAAGCAAAGTAATATCATGTCTGTCTCCAGTTTAGGGGGCGCCCGGTTGCAGCTGGGCCTCCCCTCAATAGTTGCCTTTGTCTGCTCCTGCATAGTGCTTATCTCAAGGACATGCGAAATATGCAGACATAGAGTCTAAGAGATAGTCTTGATGTTTCCACTTTGTCCTTCCCCCTGTACCCCTTTACCTCCTTACATATGCCCCAAAGCTATGACAGTTAGCAATTGCTTCTTTTGTATTTTATGACGTGAACCCGATATTGTAAACTTCGGGGTAAGCCTATATAAACCCTTGAACACCAATAAACGAGGTTCCCATGCTGGCCTGCTTCGGCTTGTAAGTATTGGGTCCCCTTTGCAAAGGTTTTTGTCTCGTGTTACTTGATCTCTTAGTGGGTTCATTTGCACTCAACTCCGCACTCTTCCCGGGTGTAATAAGCGAGTTGGGGTTGACAGGGCGACTTGCATGTTGGGTTTGGACCTAACACAGGCAACAAAGGTGGTGCACTGTATACAGCATTTATTGATTTAAAAACCGCCTTTGATTCGGTAGACAGATCTAGACTGTGGACAAAATTAAATAATCTGGGAATAGATAAACGGTTGCTAATCTTGATACAAGGCCTTCACAAAAAAACAACCCTCCAAGTGAGATGTAATAATAAGGGATATTTAACCAACCCAATTCCAACTTTTAAAGGGGTTAAGCAGGGTTGCATTTTGGCACCCCTGCTGTTTAATATATACATTAATGATGTTGTTTCAAAATTAGACGCTGCCTCTTTACATTCACCGATTCTTGCAGGCATTCCAAGAAACGCCCTTCTGTATGCAGATGACATAGTAATACTTTCAAGGACCCCAATAGGCTTAAAACGTTTACTCTCCCAAATAGCCTCTTACTGCTCCTCCGAACTACTAACAATAAATCACCAAAAATCTAAAGTAATGGCCTTCACCAAAAAAAGAACCAAACACCATTGGCATATAGAAGGCCAAGAAATTGAGCAGGTACACGCCTTTAAGTATTTGGGTATAATCTTTCAAACATCAGGAACAGGAAGTCATCACATGCATATCAAATTGGCGGCGTTAAATGCAAGAACAATGAAAGCCCTGACAACTTTTTTCTATACCAAAGGAGGTCAATTTTTACCTCCTGCTTTGAAATTTTTCAATGCTAAAATAATCCCACAATTAACATTTGGGTCCCAAGTGAGTGCCAGTGATAATCTAAAGGAGCTAGAAACAGTTCAAAATATATTTTTAAGATCCATTATGGCCGTCCCTCTGTGTGTGCCAAACTGTGTTTTACGATTGGAGTTGGGGGTCCAATCTATTGAATCAAGAGTGTGGCTCAATAGGATTAACACTTGGCTAAAACTCATATTTGATCCCGAAGGCTTAACCCCCCATATTTTGATTGATAATTATAAATCTACATGGGCTGAAGCGATCCAAAATAAAGCTTTAAAAATAGGCTTCTCAATTCAAACAATCTATGAAATGGGCTTAGAAACAGCACGGTCATCTATAAAACAGCGAATAAGAGATATAGATGTTCAACACCAACAAATCCTAATTAAAAACCAGAGATGTAATTTACATTATTTGACCCCAATGTCATATATATCGGATTTAGTTACTCCCAACTATCGGAAGGCTTTCACCTGGATCAAACTCAATGTCCTTCCCTCGGCACTTTTGGAAGGACGATATAATAAAACTCCATATATGGACCTATTGTTCTCATGTGGGGAGGGAGAAATCGAAACAAATGCTCATGTATTACTACGATGCCAATTCTATCGAGCTTTGAGATTCCAACTAATATCACCTCTTTTAGCTCCCTTTTCACATAGATCTGAATCCTCTAGGCTCGATTATTTACTAGGAGACCACTCCCCAGAGACAACGTTAATTGTTGCCAAATACACTATGGCTGTAATAAATCATAGGAAAGTCATTTTAAATAATCCCTAACAACAATTATTTGCTTACGATTTTATATTAAAAATCTTTTAGCACTAATTTTAGTTTTTACCCTCTAATGCACCTAAAACAGTCATATTTTAACATGTATTTCAGTTTTTACCCGCTAATAGACTTAAAATAGTTATATTTTATAAAAGTTTAATTGATTTTATCTAGCTAAGTATTAAATGATTGATTTTCAGATGTTTACTTACAAATTCAAAATCAAAGAACGGATCTGTTTACAATATATTACGTTCTGGTATATTAAACGGCTGCGACTCTCAGTCACAATTTATTTAAATATACCTGTCTATTAGCAAAACTGTAAAATTGCCCTCAGTCTTTTGTGTATCTAATTGTTGTCTGGTCTTATGACTGTAATAAAGTGATTGATTGATCTATTACATCAGGGAAAAGATTGGGGGTCTAGCAGTTGTAGATTGCGCTTAGCCATATTTCCTTGTATCAATGTACCTGTGGTGGGTGGCTTGCTTCAGGCTTTTCAAAAGGCCTCAAAGACTCATTTGTTTCATTTGTCTTTACCCTACGGTAATTTTTATCTCGCATGCTGCATGAAGCCTGAATTGTTCATAGAATTCCACTTTTATTTCTATGAATCTAATTTTAATTTTAGTACTATTGATTTTTGCAGTGCCTGCTGCAATGTCTTGGGATCGGTTTCAGGTGATGTGGCCTGATGACATGGACAAGGCGCTTCTGATGATGTGGCCAGCAACGTGTCCTCTCAACCCTTCTTGGCTTATTAAAACTTGCCGAGGGGGGTTGACCGAGTGGATCCAGTGTATGGTCAACGTGTCATTGTGGGAGGGAGAGGTTCCAGCCACCATGAAAGAGGTGGTGATCTGACCACTCCTGAAAAAGCCCACCCTTAACCCATTGGTTTGTGACAACTACTGCCTGGTCGCAAAAAACACCCCTTTTTTAGGGAAGGTGATTGAGAGGGTTGTGGCACAGCAATTGCAAGTACTCTTGGATGAAACAGATTATCTTGACCCATTCTAGTCTGGGTTCAGGCCTGTTTATGGGACTGAATCAGCCTTGGTTGCCCTGATGGATTACCTTTATCGGGAGAAGGACAGGGGGATACAACCCTGTTACTCTTAGCTGCTTTTGATACCATTGACCATGGTATCCTTCTGGGCCAACTTGGTGAGATGGGTATTCATAGTCTGGGGTTGCTCCTGGATCCATCTTTGTTAACAGAGGCCCAGATGACCTCAGTGGCTAGGAGTGCCTTTTACCAGATTCAACTGGTAAGACAGCTGTGGCCGTGTCTGGACCAGGATAGCCTGACCACTGTTGTGCATGCACTTGTAACCTCCAGGCTGGATTACCGTAATAAGCTCTATGTGGGGCTGCCCTTGAGGTTGGTCCGGAAGCTGCAGCTGGTGCAAAATGTGGTGGTGCGACTGCTCACTGGGGCTGGGTATCGCCAGTATGTCACCTCACTGCTGAAAGAATTGCACTGGCTGCCTATTAGCTGCCAGGCTAAGTTAAAAGTTCTAGGACCAGGATACCTGAAAAACTATCTTACCCCTTATATATACTTAGTTGATCACTGCGCTCTGCAGGTGAGAGCATCCTGCAGATAGCATCTTATCAGGAGGTCTGTTCCGCACAACATAGGAAGTGGACCTTAAGCGTAGTGGCATCTACCCTTGGAATTCCCTCCCCTTAAAATATTAGACAGGTGCCGTCTCTTATCTTTTCAGCGCCTACTGAAGATCTTCCTCCTTCAACAAGCCTTTTAAGTTGAGACCTTTTCTTCGTCTGCATCTGTACTGGAGTTGCTGTTTAATATGTTTTTTAAAAGGTGTTTTTAAAGATGTTTTGTTTTGAAATTTTTTTAATGTTTTTGTTTTTTCCTGAAGTGCAAAATGAAGGAGTGGGCTCCTTCTGGGAGGAAGGGCAGGATATAAATTTAATAAATTTAATAAATAAATATCATAGATAATAGATACTTGTTGTTTGTAAGTATTTTTGGATGCTTTGGCTTTGACCAGAAAAGTTGCATATAAATATTTTAAAAATAAAAGATCTTGGGGGATCTTCAGGAGTCAATAACACACAGTGTTAGTCCAGAAGAAGGAGACGCTGAACAGTGAGTTGCTGGTCTGGAACCATATCTAGAATGGAGGATGCTTGTGCAGTGAAAATGAGGACTTAAGAGATGGAAAGAGAGAGAGATTCATGATTCCTTATATGAAAAGCTCTACAGAAATTCAGAAAAATTAAGACTAAGAAAAATAAAAAAGAACCTAGAAAAATTAGTCTCTGCCAACCTAGCCCTGGGAGGGAGTAGAAGTCTCCTCTTGGTAAAAACAGAAAGGCTTATGCTAAAAATGGCTTAGGGGAGAAGCTAAACTTAAATAAAAACAGCAAAGACCTATTCTCTGAAAATGAGGTTATTCAATTTCCCTAACAGGTGAGAGGGTGGGGACCAAACAGGACTCAAGAGGCTAAAATCGGAAAGATTCATTTTAAGTATATTAGAAGAAGACCAGTGAATGTATTTCAGTAGATGAAAGAAATGAGCACAATAATTCCAAACAAGGAACAGTATATGGAAATAATGATTAAATGGAAAAACAAAATAGAATACAAATATGCAACTTGACTATTAAACTTAACTTTTTTCAGAAGAACAATTTGTAAGAATAAAATCCTAAATTGGCCCACCTAAACTCCACCTAAACTCATGGCCTTTTTGTTTAAGAGAAGAACATAGCTACTAATACAGAGTGACATTCCAGGAAACAAGCTTCCGTTGATTTCAGATGCATGTCAGTAGAGATCAATCCGGGATCCAGGAAAATCCATCAAAAAATTAGTTAAAAATTATAGACAAATATTTAAAAATAAAACAGTGTAGTCTGTACCACAATAAAATAATTGAAGCTATACAAAAAGTATGTGGAAACCCCAGCCCTGAAAATCTTAACCCAATGTAAAATTATTAGAAGCAGCAAGAATGGAATCTAAAAGCAAAGTTTTCTTCTCTGTGTGGGGTTCTAGAGAAGAGATCAGTTACATCTCAAAAAGAAAAAACTGCTTAAAAGATGAAGGTAAGGTGGCATCCAGAGAAGAAAGCATCATTTCTCTCCATTCCCAGAAACCTTTTTCAGATTGCTGATTGATTCCTTTTCAATTCTCCCCTGCTCACAACTAAACTTTGTTCCATATTGGTTAATAACAGGTCACACGGTAAATACCTGCAGGAACAGTTTTCCATTGTTTTAGAGGTTGACATGATCCCAAATTTTGTATTCCACCCAGGGTGGCATCACATTCAGACAACAGTCTAGCATATATTTATTCCACTGTTATTCCACTTTAAACATTCATTGCTTTCCCGTAGAATCGAGAACTGTAGTTTGTTAAGGGTGCTGAGAGCTCTTAGGGGACTCCTATTCTCACAGAGCTACAGTTCCCTGAGTGGTTTAACAGTCAGTTCTTCTTCCCAGAGAACTCAGGGAATTGCAGTTCTGTGATGGGAAGAGAGGTCTCTTCACAACTCTCAGTCAGCATGGTTCACAAACTACACTTCCCACAATGCTTTGGGGGAAGCCATGACTGTTTAAAGTGAAATAGTGAGATAAACGTATAGTATGAATGTAGCCTCAGTTGCGTTCTCTTACAAGCCTCCTCATGACTGAAAATCTCAATAAAGAGTTTCCAATCATTGAGGGGGTTGCAGAACAGAATGTGATGACAACCCCTCTTCAGTCCTTCGCACTCAATGCAGGAAAGCATAGGGTTAAACTGGTGTGTCTGCCCATCTGTGTGGTATTATGGGTGCTAGATGTATGCCCGATACATCTAAAGCATATTCAAATCACATTTTTCTCCTAAAATAATTTCTACCCCTCAGAGTTACAATTCTCAGCAACCCTTAAGAAATTAGTGCCCAGAATTCTTTGAAGGAAAAAAATGTGCTTGAGTGTGCTTTAAATGTATAGTGCGTAAACAGCCTTTATTCTCACAACCACCCTGTGAGGTAGGCTAGAGAGAGGGGGAAATGGCTCAAGGCAACCCAATGAGCTCCATAGCCCAGCTGGGGTTTGAGCCTGTGGGGCCTTGTTATATCAGTACACCACCCAGGCTCTCACTCTGGCTCATCTTACAGGGTTGCTGCCAGGAATGCTACTATGAACTGGTAGTGTAGTGGCAAATTTGGAAGTGCAGGGTCCCTTTATGATGTCACAGCCATGCTGCTCACATAGTCACGCCCCCTTCTAAGATTATACAGGCGGGCCCCGCTTCTACGGCAGGTTCTGTTCCGGACTGTCGCGGAAAAGCAGAAACTGCTGAACCCATTGAAGATAATGGTGCGCGTTGCGCAAAGATGACGCAAAAATGGTGCATGACAAGCAAAAAACGCCGTAAAAGCGGAACAAGCGCCTTAAAGCGGGGACTTTCCCTAATTGAAAGCCGCCGCATTAGCAGAATGCCAAAAGGCGAAGCACCATAAAGCGGGGCCGCCTGTACAGCCTTCTATGAGCAGGAAAGGTGAGTGTGATGGCTACTGAGAAGAGCCTTCTCAGTGGCTGATTCACCTCCTTTCACTGATTGTCTTCAGCCAGCAGGTAAGGACAAGGAAGCATGTTAGAAGCCTCTTCTCAGTGGCCAACACACTCCCTTTTTCTGCTGATTGGCTCATGGAGACTTAACGACCCTGCTGGGACCCTGCTCTTAAATAAGTAAGGGGTCTAAGACCCCCCTCCAAGACTGTGGACGACTACACCCCTGCTATGAACCCTCTCTAACTCCGCAAGGATTTCCAGCCCTGGATTTTCTACGCTAAGTTGTGAGGCTGGGAAGGAGCAAGGCTAGAAGCAGCAGAGAAGACCCCACAGCCTCAGCCAGCGGCCAGTCCTAAAAAGGGGGCACCATCTCTTCGGCGCCTTTTCCATAAACGTGTATCATTCCCTTCCACAGCGGAAAGTCCTGCCAAACTCTTGTTCTAGAAACAAGAAGCCTTTTCCCCTCGAGGAGCAGCAAGAGGAGCGTCTGTTTACCCCAACTTTGCCTTGAAGCTTTGGAGAAAAAGAAGATCCTGGTCAGTTCAACCCCTTCCCTCTCGCACTCACTCACACACAGGCACAAATCCAGGCCGAAGAATTTCAGGGACGGCTCACCTCGGGTCTGGCCCAGAAAAGCCGCACAACCATCCCTCCCCCCCCCACGCCCTTTCCTGTGCATCAGGGCACCCCCCCATGTCCCGCCAGCGCAAAGTCCGTTTGCGGTCCACTTTGTGGTTGGCAACCTTTTTCGGGGGGGGGGGTCAATTGCAGGATCCTCTCTGAAGCCCTCCTAGAATGTCTACCCAGACTCCTTGGGCAAGGGAAGAGGGGCAGGAGAAGCGCCTTCCCCCTCTCTTCACTCCCCCCCCCAAGCACAGCTGCTTCCCGGACCCCTCCCCTCACCCGCGGGGAAATCTCATGGCGACTGAATGGATTGTCAGTGTGAACTTCAACCAGGAGCCTCCGATGGAAACCATTCAGTTGGTCGGGGCAGATCACTCCCTGCCTCGGATTCCGAGAGGGGAGCCCGACGGAGGCGCTCTCTGACTCACCCGCCTCACGCACGCCCCGTATCCTCTCCCCCTTCACCCAAAAAGCTTCCCCCGCGTCCCCTCCACTGTTGCACCTTTGGGCTTTTCCTCTCTTTTCTGCAGGCATCCGCCCCCCCCCCAACCTGGCTTATTCCTCTTCCAGAGACAAAAGGAAGCACCTTCACTATCAACTTCCCCTCTTTGAAACTTTATTGCCTCCAATACGGTAATGGCAAATTCAGAAGTACTGTACTGTACAGGGCCCCTTCATGTTAGTCACAGCCACGCCCCCTCTCCCCTTTTTTGCTGCTAGGTTGAGAATGAGATCCTTGTTAATGCCTTCTCCCACAGCAACAGACATCCCTAGGAGCCCACACCATGAAAGGGCAGTGTTAGCTACTGAAAAGAGTCTTCTTGGTGTCTGACTGACCTCCTTTCCCTCTGATTGGCTCCAATCAGCAGGAAAAAACAAGAAAGCATGTTAGAAGACTGTTCTCAATGGCTAACACACTCCCCTTTCATGCCAATTGGCTTGTAAGATGCTGGAGACATAGGGACCCTGCTGGGACCTGGCACCCAAGAAAGTAAGGGGTCTAAGACACACACACCCCGAGACCCTTTTCAACCACAACCCTGCTTGCCTCCCTGGAAGCAGAGCTCAGTTCATTTAAGACTTGGAGGAGTCAATGGCAGAAGCAGTCTCTCTCTCTCTCTCCAAACCATTCAACTGCTGTTGAAGGCCCAGCCTCACCCCCCTCCACCGCAGTCCATTCCCCAGAGTATGTGTAGAGCAAATGTTTGACTGCAATTTAATTTGGGAAATCTTTTGAGTTATCTCAGAAAATAACCAAAAAATTAAAATCACACAAAAAGTTGTTTTATTGAAATAACCGTGAAAATTTCTACAAAAATGGTAGTGAACTTATTATATAAGAACAAGCAATATATAGGATTCATGCATAATCAATGAAGCAATTACAATATGGCTACCACAAGGGCAAGGATGAATAAAGGACCAATTACCCTAATTGGACTAAGGACAAGAATAAATCATAGGTGACAAATGCAGCATGTTCTGATACCCTCCCTCCAGTCCAGCTACCTTAAGAGCAAAAGCAGAGAAGTAGTGGTTTATCATGGTTTCTAAATAATTTTCTAAAGGGAGAAACACAAACCTTAAAAACATGGGAGGTCATCCTGTCACTGGAACCCAAACCACACTCCCCTTCTTCCCAAAGGTTAACCACCACCATGTAATCTGCACTATATGCCAAAGGTCCAGGCCTACCAAATTGGCTATGGCGAGGTCTGCTGGCTCCAGTTGTAGGATTCCAGAACAGTGAGAGTCCACGGAGACTAAGAGGAAACAAGAAAATAAAAGAACCTAGCAAGATTAGCCTCTGCCAAGCTTGCCCTGGGAGGACAGGCCTCCTCTTGGTAAAAGTAGAATAGTTAGCCCCTAAAATGAGTTAAAAGCTAAATTTAAATGCAAAAGGCACAGAACTGCTCTATGTCGAAAGAAAACCAAACTGGCATGCTTTTAGGTTCTTTTTACATATTTGGGTTTCATGGCTCTACGCCGTGTGGGTTCTTAAATGTGTATTAAAATGTCCACCCCGACTGAAGCTCTTGCCACACACTATGCATTTATATGGCTTCTCACCTATATGAGTTCTTAGATGTGTATTAAGAGTTCTTCCACTGCTGAAACCCTTTCCACGTTCCATTCATTTATATGGCTTCTCACCTGCGTGGGTTGTTTGATGTTTAGTTAGATTTCCACTGACAGTGAAGCTCTTTCCACACTCCATGCATTTATATGGCTTCTCTCCTGAATGGGTCCATTGATGTTTAGTTAGATTTCCACTGACAGTGAAACGTTTTCCGCACTCCATGCATTTATATGGCTTCTCCCCTGTATGGGTTCTTTGATGTGTATAAACAGTTCTATTCCAGCTGAAACTTTTTCCACACACCATGCGTTTATATGGCTTCTAACCTGTATGGACTCTTTCATGTTTAGTTAGTTGTCCACTGTCACTGAAGCTCTTTCCACATTCCATACATTTATGTGGCTTCGCACCTGTATGAGTTCTTTGATATTTAGTTAGTTGTCCATTGTCACTGAAGCTCTTTCCACACACTATGCATTTATATGGCTTCTCACCTGTGTGGGTCCTTTGATGTTTAGTTAGACTTCCAGTGTCCCCGAAGCTCTTTCCATATTCCATACATTGATATGGCTTCTCACCTGTGTGGGTTCTTTGATGTTTAGTTAGACTTCCACTTTGACTGAAGTTCTTTCTACATCACATACATTTATATGGTTTCTCACCCGTGTGGGTTCTTAGATGTGAATTGAGATGTACACTGTGACTGAAGTTCTTTCCACACTCCATACATTTATATGGTTTCTCCCTTGTGTTTTTTTTATATTTATTAAGATTTCCACTCTGACTGAAGTTCTTTCCACACTCTATGCATTTATATGGTTTCTCCCCTGTATAGGTTCTTTGATGATTAGTTATTTGTCCACTGTCACTGTAGCACTTTCCACATTCCATACATTTTTATGGCTTCTCACCTGTGTGGGTTCTTAGATGTTTAGTTAAACTTTGACGGGCAATGAAGCTCTTTCCACATTCCATACATTGATAGGGCTTCTCACCTGTGTGGGTCCTTTGATGTTTAGTTAGATTTCCACTGACAGTGAAGCTCTTTCCACACTCCATGCATTTATATGGTTTCTCCCCTGTATGGGTTCTTTGATGTAAAGACAGGACTCCACTCTGAAGGAAGCTCTTTCCACACTCCATGCATTTATATGGCTTCTCTCCTGAGTGGGTCAATTGATGTTTAGATAGATTTCCACTCACAGTGAAACTTTTTCCACACTCCATGCATTTATATGGTTTCTCCCCTGTATGGGTTCTTTGATGTAAAGACAGGACTCCACTCTGGCAGAAGCTCTTTCCACACTCCATGCATTTATATGGCTTCTCCCCTGAGTGGGTCCATTGATGTCTAGTTAGATTTCCACTGACAGTGAAGCTCTTTCCACACTCCATGCATTTATATGGCTTGTCACCTGTGTGGGTTCTTAGATGTTCAGTTAAACTACGATGGGCAGTGAAGCTCTTTCCACATTCCATACATTGATAGGGCTTCTCACCTGTGTGGGTTCTTTGATGTTTAGTTACTTGTCCATTGTCACAGGTGTCATTGTCACCTGTGTGGGTTCTTAGATGTTTATTAAGATGGCCACTCTGACTGAAGCGCTTTCCACACGCCATGCATTTATATGGTTTCTCCCCTGTGTGTGTTTTTTGATGTGTATTACGATTCCACTCTGACTGAAGCGCTTTCCACATTCCATACATTTATATGGCTTCTCACCTGTGTGTGTTCTTCGATGTTTAGTTAGTTTTCCACTCTCACTGAAGCTCTTTCCACATTCCATGCATTGATAGGGCTTCTCACCTGTGTGGGTTCTTTGATGTAAAGACAGAACTCCACTCTGACAGAAACTCTTTCCACACTCCATACATTTATATGGCTTCTCACCTGTATGGATTCTTTGATGTATAGTTAGTGTTAGGAAATATTTTATTCTCAGGCCCCAAAAGTTGTTCAGAGATGCAAAATTGTAGTCTGAGCCATTGTCGCAATGAATTATGGACCTGAGAAAGAGTGGGGAACAGAAGATTCTAAGTTTCGTCTCTCTCTCTAGTTCCCATCAGGATTGTTATTATTTTCCTTTGTCTTGCTTCATTTTTTTTACATCCTGCGCACTGTAGCAACTCAGCACAATGTGTTCCCAAACACTCTGATAGAATTGTACCCATAAGTTTTACATCACACTGCTGAATGAATAACTTTCAGAAGCACACTAAGACCCATGTTTATCTTTCACCAAGTGTCAAAGTAACTCTAATACTCGCTTTTCCTCAGTTCTTATCTCACATGAAGTTTCTTAGATTGACAAGTGTATGAATTCCTTATCACCTCTTTGCCTTTTAGAATTATGAGTAATGTAACAACGAAATGAAGATGCGCTTGCTTTATCTAAGTAATATTGTATTCCCTTCTTGTTATGATTTTGGCAATAATACCCTGTTTTGCTTATGAAACCCTATATAAGGATGCTTCAACTTAATAAACGTTGTTCTCTGACCTGACAGACTTCTGTCTGTGCAGAGCAGGGATCCCTCTTGATCAAGCAGTAATTGTATGTGTCTATTTTATGTTTATTTTATGTTTATTGGTATCTGGCTGGACCACTGAAATAGGTAAATAAATTGCTAAAGCTTGCACTCCTATTCAGGGCTGAGGAGCGCGCTAGCTCACCCTTCCTGGAAGGGGAGGGAGCTTAAATTTGAACCCAACATTTGGCGACCACGAAGGAACTCCACTAGATTGTGCTCCAGGTTTTCCAGAATACCCACAGGCGCCCGGAGAGCTTTTTCTCTCTAAACGGGGTTTTGAAAACCTGCATAGCGGAACAGCTGGAGTAAATAGTAAATTGAAGTAATTGAAGTGTCCGCCAGATATCATGGGGCAAGGGAATAATAAAACGTGTGCTGTCTGTCCTGTCAATGCTATAACACCTTTAAGCTTATGTGTAGGTACTGGGACGAAGGAATCCTTCCGGTCCAGGTAGGTATGCGTAAAAAAAACCATGGTGAAGCTATGTGTGAGAGAATGGCCAAAATTAACTGCAGTTGGGGCACCCTCAGGAAAGGAGGTGTGGCCTCGGACGGGATCCTTTGAGGCCGTGTGCCTAAATGAGGTAAGGAGATGGCTCTGCAAGGACAGTCCAGCGCAGCTGGCTTTCTGGTCCCTATGGAAAGTGGGGGCACAGAATAGGCTTGCAGCTTAAATGATGGGTAGGAACATAACTGACAGCCATCCTCCTCCTGGCTATTTTTCTGATGAAACCCCCAGACGGCCCCCTATTGGCCGCACTGCAATCACGTTTACCCCGCCACATCTTAGCCCTCTGGATGGTGGAACCTCTTCGGGGTTAACGTTCAACTCAGCTTTAAGAGTCAGTGGTGAGCTGTCTGGAAGGGGGACCCAAGGTAGAAACTTGTTCTACCAACCCTAGCGAGGGCCAGGTTGAGACATGGATGTAGAGGGCCAGTTACAGCACACACACACACAAGCACCCCACGAAGCTACATTTCAGATGCACAACAACAAGATCCAAAATTAAGCCGGCTAATGCGCTTGCGAAAACCCTGTCCACAAAAGGGGGGACACCCCATCCAGCTCCCATGCCCCTTTCTGCCTTCTTTCAACAGCAAATGCATCTTCTTATGTTTGTTTAAAGCAGCGCCTCAACAGCAACAGCCACAAGTCACGGCAGAACGGAAAGAAAAAGGGGGAGGGGAAATTGGGATGCTCGCACTGTTGTCTTTAACGGGCGCGTTTCTTTCACGTTGAGCACAAAATGTGGTTGGAATTTTAAGGAATGGAGTCAGCTGTTTAAACTCCCATGTGTGTAGTTTGTAATATTTCCCTGGGACATAAGGAATGGTAATAGGAATGATTTTGTTTAAATAGATGTATATGAAGGAGTACTCAAGTGTGAATTGGATGTATGTGTGAAGGTGTGAAAGTTTCTTTGAGTGTTTAATGTGAAGGGTTTCTGTGGGAATGCTAAAAAGGAAACTTCCTTCCCTTTGCTTTCACTTCTTCAAACAGTTTTCCTTGTTGCTTGGATCTGCTGTAATCTGTTCCCTGAGTAGCTTTAGCAAACTTGTGATCTGCTCTGTTTGTTAGGAGCCTTAGTTTTCAGGGCAGTTAGAGACACTAACTGTTGGGCTACTGTGACTTCTGTGTTTCTCACAGAAAGAGACCCATGAGAGGAAAAGGAAAACCTGAAGCAAAAGGGTTAAATAGTGGGAAAGCAGTTGCCAGGCTTACCAAGGTCGACAGCCGGTTGACAAGTGCAACCATCTAGATAAAGAGCAGAACTCACGGCTGTAGTGAAAGCAGGGAGTTCCCCTCCTCCTACTTTTACTGTCCCAGGAGTCAATCCCCAACCTTGGGCAATTGATCCTAGCCAACCTGGTCTGCTAGGGCTGTGTATGCTTACACCAACCCTGCACGGTAGTACTGCCACCACCCTTCTATTGGTTAAACACTCTGGGGTGAAGGGACCCCCAGAGCCCACTGAACACTCAAGCCTCTCAGGACCAGAGGCTCAATACCCTCCTGGCCCCTTCAGAAGTCTTAAGTGAAAATGTTCCTCTAGTACACGGTAGTTTGGTCAAGCAGCCAGGACTGAACTTAGTAACTGAACCCTTTCTCTGGAATAAACACACGTTGCTTTAAAATAAGTAAAGTTTATTAAAAAAAGAAAATAAGAAAAGGGGTAAAGGGTACAAAAGATAAAAAGGTACATACAATTAGTTGGAGCAGCAAATCAAATCCTAAAACCAACACCCAAAAGGGGCAAGGTATATAACAAACAAGATATAAAGGTTCTTGGCACAAAAATGAAAATAATAAAACTAACTGCCTCAATTGTACTTACAAGCCTCAGCTCTTTCTCAGGAGTTAGTATCTTTCCCCTCAGGGACGGTCAGTCAGGAAGTATAGTGGAGCCACCGCAGAGCATCACCATAAGCAAGGTGGTGCGCACAAGTGGAACACAGCCCAAAAGCTGAGGCCTTCTCTTATAGAGAAAAATCCTTGCCTCAGCTGGGAGCAATCAACTAATTTAGCAGTTCCAACACAGGAATGATGAAACGATGTTCCCACAGTACCAGGCCCGTCTCTCCTGGTTTCCCATAACAAACCGTAGGAGTTTTTACGGCCTTGACGGAACCAGGCCCCTCTTTGCTGATAAAGAGGTGCCAATTTGCAGTAAGCTGATACAGCTGGGGCTGTAAAAATCACCGGGTCTCTGGGATGAAAAAATATCAAAGGAGTTAACTATCTATGACCAGGGACCCAGGAAAATAATTAAAGGGATCAACTGGCATGACACGCCCCCTTTCGAGGAAGATGACATCAAAGGTTGAACACCTTTGATATCATCGCTCTAGAAGACATCAAAAAGATTATCACCTTAAAATACAAAACTAAATTATACATTTATTAAAAAGAATTTCAGGCATAACATAGCAAGATCAGTTACAAATCACAAGATCAGCATTAATCATCTAAATGATACATACGAGATAGAGCATCGGCGGCTTTATTATTCTTCCCAGCCACATGATTTATGGTAAAATCAAAATCTTGTAATAACAGAGCCCACCTCAATAGTTTTTGGTTTGAATTCTTCATTCTGGACAACCAGCACAGGGGAGAATGATCCGTTTGCAATTGGAAGTGACGTCCCCAAAGATACGGCCTTAATTTCTCCAGGGCCCAAACTATAGCAAGACACTCCTTCTCAATGGTCGCTAGATGGCGCTCTCGCTCTATTAGCTTTTTACTCAGATAGGCTACAGGGTGGAGTTCTCCGTCCGTATCCTTCTGCAAGAGTACAGCACCCAAACCAAAATTACTAGCATCAGTCTGTACCACAAAGGGTTCAGCAAAATCTGGGGCTTTTAAAACAGGGTAATTTATTAATGCAGCCTTTAAAGCCTCAAAGGCCTGTTGGCAATCGGACGACCACACCACTCGTGCTGGTTTGCATTTCTTACACAAATTAGTCAAAGGAGTGGCAAGACTACTGAAGTGGGGAGTGAAACGCCGATAGTAACCAGCAAGCCCCAAGAATGACTGAACTTGTTTCTTGGTTTGAGGTATTGGCCAATTAGTAATTGCTTCAATTTTGGCATCCAAAGGTTTCAAACAGCCACTACCCACCCTATGGCCTAAATAGGAAACCTCTCCCAACCCAAATTGGCACTTCTGGGCTTTAATGGTAAGTCCTGCATCCTGCAGCCTTTGAAATACAGTTCTTAAGTGTTTCACATGGGATTCCCAATCCCCACTATACACCGCGATATCATCAAGATAGGCGCAGGCGTAATCTCCTAAACCATTCAGGACAGAATTTATTAATCTCATGAACGTACTAGGAGCATTCCTAAGCCCAAAACTCATCATTTTAAATTGATACAAGCCCATATGGGTAACAAAGGCAGATTTCAAGACAGCATCTTCATCTAGGGGTACTTGCCAGTAACCCTTAGTTAGGTCCAAGGTGGTGATGAACTTAGCAGCCCCCAACCTTTCAATCAGATGGTCCATCCTGGGTAAGGGGTATGGATCCACTTGGGTGATTGAATTTAATTTCCTGTAATCCACACAAAAACGAATTTCATTAACATCCTTCTTGGCTACCAGCACAATGGGGGAAGACCAGGGGCTAACAGAAGGTTCAATAACCCCTAAGTCTAACATGGCCTGTATTTCTTTTTCCACCGCTTTAGCATGTGGCCCAGTTACCCTATAAGGGGAGGACTGCATTGGTGGATGATCACCTGTCAAAATAGAATGTTTTGCCAAATGTGTTTTCCCTGGCTTACTAGAAAACAAAGATTGAAAATCCACCAAAACTTGGCGTAGTTGTGAACATTGTTCATATTCCAAGTTATCAGAAAAAAAAACCTCATCAATACCCCCTTCTTGCTGACTTTCTGCCACTAGGTCCACAAACCCTTCTTCCTGCTCTTTCGCCCTAGTGCAGGCCAAAACCAGCTTTGCCCTAGGCCAAAATTGCTTAAGGGTATTAATATGGTAAACCCTTGGTTTCTTTTTTGAATCAGGATAGGCCAATAAGTAATTGGTATCACTCAGTTGTGCCTTAACCAGCATAGGCCCAGTCCAGGCTACTGACAACTTAGATCCTGATTGTGGTTTTAACACCAGCACCTCTGAACCCACTGCAAAACGACGTGCCTTAGTATGAGAATCATAATAAGCCTTTTGCTGTTGCTGGGCTTCTGCTAAATTCTCATGGGCAGTCTCCAATGCATCCTTTAGGGTCTCACGCAAGTTTTGTAAATATGTGGTTACTGGTACAGAAGAGAATTCCATCTTTCCTTCCCAATCTGCCCTTAACAAAGACAGGGGACCTGTAATATCCCGGCCAAATACCAACTGATTTGGAGAAGATTTTAAACTGGCCTGGGGGGTATCTCTATAGGCAAACATGAGAAACGGCAAAGCCACATCCCAGTTACCTGAATGTTTTACAGCATGTGCCCTTAACATTCTTCCTAGAGTCAGGTTCAGACGTTCACAAAGTCCATTGGATTCATGCTGTCCAGGCACAGACATCACATGTTCTATCCCAGCAATCTCCCATAGCTTTTTAGTGAGTTTAGCTACAAAACCTGGGCCTTGATCTGATAAGATAACTTTTGGGCATCCCCACCGAGAAAAAATCTCTAATAGAGCCTTTGAAATAGCCGTGGCAGTAATGCTGCTTAGAGCTACTGCTTCAGCAAATCGTGTTGCATAATCTATATAAGTCAAAATAAATTTCTTCCCACTAGGCGTCACATTCAGTGGACCAAGAATATCCACTGCGACCCGGGCAAATGGTTCTGCTATGATCTCAGAAACTTGCATAGGCATTTTAGGGTGATCCCTAGCATGTCCTACTAGCTGACAGGTTAAACAGCTTTTACAAAAATCCTGCACCCCTTTTGCAATCTGGGGCCAATAAAAGCAACGAGTTACTCGGGCTAAAGTTCTTTTTATTCCCAAATGGCCTCCACTGATAGCATCATGAGCCAATTGTAACACTTCCAGCCTATGCGCTGATGGAACTACCAGTTGTTTAACAGGTTTCCAATCCACAGATGCACCCTGCGGCACATGCTCTCTGTATAACAACCCATTTTTCCAATAGAATCTTACGGTCACAGATTTAGACAATTTCAAGGGAGCATTGTCTGCAGCTTCCCTACATTTTTGCAAACTTTCATCTTGTAGGAGAGCTTCCCTAAACGCCTTAGAACGAACAGAATTTAATTGCAACTCTTCCTCAGGAGATTCAACATCATCCCTATTCCCAGCTCCGTTTGGCAGCGGCTGGTTTAAATCATCAACTTCTCGTGTCACAGCACCATCTAGTGGTAAAATTTCAATATCAGGTTCGCGCTCTAATTTCTTAACTGCACTTCTAGTTAAAACATTTACATTCACGTCTCCAGCCTTCTGATTATGTAAATAATGTGCATAGGCAATATCATTCCCCAACAGGAAATCGAAAAACTGGTCAGAGTAATCATGAATTAATACTCTATGTTTTCCCGACCAGTTTTTATATGAAATCCAAACATCAGCCACATCACAAAGTTTATTAGACATCCCATAAACATGTACTGACGCTTTAATCCCTGGTAAAATTAATTCAGGCGGAATTAAATGGCGAGATAAACTCGATGCCTCACTGCCCGAATCGCGAAAAGCCGTTAACTTAACATAATTCACAAAAATAGTCTCTTTAAACATTTTGTTGGACCAAGCAATCTGGCCAGGCAAACAGGAATAGTTAACGTTGTCTGCAGGGAGTCGTTCCTTCTCTCCCTTCCCGCTTTGGAGTAGTTCCTGGGTTGGCTTTTTCCTTCCACCCCCCTTCTTTTCTCCCGGTTGAATAACACTCACCGCAGGAGTCTGTTTACTTCCTTTCCTTTGGGTGATGGGACTATTCTCAGTACTAGGAGCTGAAAACTCCCAGTCCTGGTCGGAATTAGAATCCGAAGACAACCAACGGGAAATTTCCGGAGATGACTGCCCTCCTGGTTCTTCATAATCACGGGCTCTCTGTACTACCGCTATTTTAGTCCCTTTGCTGACACTCACATTCTGCTTCTTAATCAGTTGGGAACACTGGTCCTTTCTGTGCCCCGGTTGTTTACATAGAAAGCATAAATTCTCCAAAACTGCTTTACTCGGTTGGTAAACTGACGGACGCACGGGGACAGCAGCAGGAACAGAGCTCTCCCCTTTGTCCTCCGACTTAACTACAGATGGCCACGTTTTTTTCTTCCACTCACTTCCTCCACCCGCTGGTTGATTCCCTTTGTAATTGCCCGGCTTTTTAACATATGCTTTAGGCAATTCCTCTTTGTCCTGAAAGGAATCTAGTTCATCAGCATAATGACCGGCTTCTTGCAAGCTTTTTGGCTTTTTGCCTCGCACCGCTGCGGCAAGCTCTCTTGGCAACATTTTGTAAAATTTCTCCAGAGTATACACAGTCCTTAACTGCTCAAAAGTATTAGCTTTTGCAGCTGCAATCCACAAATCCATAGCTTGAGCAGTACGAGCGCTTAATGCTGAAAACGTCTCTTTTGATTTTTTTGTCAAAGTCTCAAACTTTTGGTAACATGCCCTGGTGGATAGCGCAAACTGGGCTGTTGCCAATTTTACAAAGTTTTCATAATCATCAGCTAGCTCTCTCGGGAGTTTACACATTAGACTTCTTAACTCTCCCTTTCCTTGAGTGAGTAGAATTTTCATCCAGTATTTTTTGTCTAAAGACTGGTCCACACACGCTTGCTCAAAGATTAAAAAAAACTCGGAGATATCCTCTCCCGCTTGATAAAACGGAAAATCTGCTGGATCCGCTCCTCCCAAACACACTCTGCCAGACCTCAGTCCTTGGCTTGGTGGGGCAAAAGCTTGTTGTTGTTGTACAAGGGTAGTCATAAGAGCCATCTGTTTCGAGAAGAAGTTGTGCATTTCTGCCCACATATCCATGGGTGGCACACCCCCACTCTGGCTAACTTGGCTATCCATACTCCGTCGACCCCGTACCGGTGACGGTGCTCGTTCTCCCTCCGGAGTAAAGCTTTGGACTGGCAGCCCCTCTGCGCTGCCTCCTGCTGCTTCAAAATTGCCTTGAGGTAACATCTCTGTTTGTTCCTCATCACTACTCTCAGTGGAAACCTGATCTAATGCCTTCTTTTGTTTAGATCTTGTATCCATCCTGACTTTCCAAAACAACAAACCTTTGTGCCAGAATCTTTAATAATTGTAATTTATCCAATTGTACCTTTTCCACAACTATGTTTAACCAGAGATAGGTTCAGTCTTTTTCGACCCCAAACGCTGCCAACATGTAGTGAAAGCAGGGAGTTCCCCTCCTCCTACTTTTACTGTCCCAGGAGTCAATCCCCAACCTTGGGCAATTGATCCTAGCCAACCTGGTCTGCTAGGGCTGTGTATGCTTACACCAACCCTGCACGGTAGTACTGCCACCACCCTTCTATTGGTTAAACACTCTGGGGTGAAGGGACCCCCAGAGCCCACTGAACACTCAAGCCTCTCAGGACCAGAGGCTCAATACCCTCCTGGCCCCTTCAGAAGTCTTAAGTGAAAATGTTCCTCTAGTACACGGTAGTTTGGTCAAGCAGCCAGGACTGAACTTAGTAACTGAACCCTTTCTCTGGAATAAACACACGTTGCTTTAAAATAAGTAAAGTTTATTAAAAAAAGAAAATAAGAAAAGGGGTAAAGGGTACAAAAGATAAAAAGGTACATACAATTAGTTGGAGCAGCAAATCAAATCCTAAAACCAACACCCAAAAGGGGCAAGGTATATAACAAACAAGATATAAAGGTTCTTGGCACAAAAATGAAAATAATAAAACTAACTGCCTCAATTGTACTTACAAGCCTCAGCTCTTTCTCAGGAGTTAGTATCTTTCCCCTCAGGGACGGTCAGTCAGGAAGTATAGTGGAGCCACCGCAGAGCATCACCATAAGCAAGGTGGTGCCCACAAGTGGAACACAGCCCAAAAGCTGAGGCCTTCTCTTATAGAGAAAAATCCTTGCCTCAGCTGGGAGCAATCAACTAATTTAGCAGTTCCAACACAGGAATGATGAAACGATGTTCCCACAGTACCAGGCCCGTCTCTCCTGGTTTCCCATAACAAACCGTAGGAGTTTTTACGGCCTTGACGGAACCAGGCCCCTCTTTGCTGATAAAGAGGTGCCAATTTGCAGTAAGCTGATACAGCTGGGGCTGTAAAAATCACCGGGTCTCTGGGATGAAAAAAATATCAAAGGAGTTAACTATCTATGACCAGGGACCCAGGAAAATAATTAAAGGGATCAACTGGCATGACAACGGCCAGTTCTGGTGTGGGGGATTTTGTATGGTGAAAGAACTGTGTTTTGATACATCTTAATGTCAGTAAAGACTCTTAGAATATATTTTGCCTGGTCTGGATCATTATTTAACTGATCTGCATCAGCATCGCCTTATGGATCACACGCATACTTAACACGCACAAGCAACAGAGGGTTATGGGCCCAGAATACGGTCCATAAAGGAGGTTCCGGTGCCGATCTGATCCGTAGCTGAAAAGAAAGACACAGGGTAAGAAGAAAAAGAAATAAACGTCGCAAAGCAAAGTAAAAGAAGAGTGATAAGCATGGCAATAAATATGTCAACCAGGATGCCGCTGGAATGATTGAGTGCGGTTAATTATGCCAGCTGGAAATGGAGAATGAAAGCAGTTCTTGTCAAAGAGGATTTATTCGATGTTGTTGAAAACACCCCACCGGCAGCTCCGCCGGCAGCTTGGACGAAAAGAGATGAGAAAGCGAAAGCGTTCATAACATTAGGACTGTCTGATTCTCAACTATTACACGTAAGAAACGAGCCGACTGCACATCACATGTGGGAAACGTTAAAGGCTGCTCATGTGCAGCAAACAGCAGGGAGCAGACTTTGTTTAGCTAGAAAATTGTATCAAATGCGTTTCACAGAAGAGGGAACTATGAGTGAGCATCTTGCTGAGTTTCGTCGTTTATTCGCAGAGTTACAGGACCGAGGAGTGGATCATAGCGACCTTCAAATGGTTTATATTGTTTTATCTTCATTTAATGAGAAATGCGATAATTTAGTAACGGCTATGGAAACGTTACCTGATGGAACATTAAACATGGACTTTGTTGAACAAAAATTGCAACAGGAATGGAATAGAAGACAGGAAAGTAAAAGGACTGAGTTTAAAGATACTGTAACAACAAAACAGAATTATTCAAAAGACAAATTTGGACTCAAACGTGCTATTTTTGTGGATCTCGAGGTCACATCCAGAGACACTGTATGGTCAAAAGAAGAAACAAGGAATATGGATGGCAGAATCCAAGTGTAAACTTTATAACTAAGGAGAACAATAAAACACTTACCTCTAAATGGCTTCTGGACAGTGGAGCGTCTAATTGCCTAATCACCGAAGCAAGTCTGTTTCACACTTCAAAGCCAGCACAAGAGTCTATTTGTTTAGCTGATGGATCAATGCGTGACGTAATTGCTTGGGGAACTGTGAGGTTAAGTACACTTAAGACTATTCTAACAGACGTTCTTTTAGTTCCGAAATTACAATGTAATGTTCTTTCCGTGAAGAAATTAACAGAAATTGGTTATAAAGTGTTATTTGAAAAAGGTAAATGTATAGTGCAAAAAGGCACTGAAATATGCATGAAAGGGGACTTACAGGATTCGATGTTTTATATCACTTCAAAAATAACTGTAAATGCCACAAGGGATGCAGAAATTAGGCAGTTACATAACGTAATCACAGCCCAGCCAGCTGCGAAGAGAGGTCCTGTGGCAAATCAGTCCCATAAGGATGTCTTAACCTTAAATGATACAAAGGGAACACAAAGGGATCCCTCTAGTTTGGATGATATTGCTCTGTTACCAATTGCTGAGCAAGAGAAATGGCAGGCTGCAATGGAAGAAGAATTGAATGCCATAAGACAAAATGAGACCTGGTCCTTATGTACACTGCCAGCAGGGAAAAAGGCTGTGGGTTGTAGGTGGATTTTTAAGAGAAAGACGAATAGTGCGGGAATAGTCACGAGATACAGAGCTCGATTGATGGCGAAAGGCTACACACAGGTTTATGGCACTGACTATGATACTGTGTTTGCGTCTGTAGTAAAGTTTGAATCAATCAGGCTGTTGCTCAAAATTGCTGCAATAAATCAAATGCAGGTGTTCCACTACGATATTAGCACTGCCTTCCTTCATGGAGTGTTAACAGAAGACATTTATATGGAACAGCCATTAGGGTTTGTTGAAACACCAGATTTAGTCTGTAAATTACATAAATCATTGTATGGCTTGCGCCAAAGCGTGCGGTGCTGGAATATGCGACTGGATGAAGTATTAAAGGATATGGGTTTTACCAGGTGTATTGCTGATACGTGTGTGTACATAAAAAGCATCAATGGCAAGAACACATATTGTGCCATTTATTTTGATGACATTTTATATATGTGCCAAGGTGAATTGGATGAAAGGCAGTTCTTTGACAGTCTACAACAACAGGTAGATACAAAGCGCCTAGGGCTAGTTAATCACTATTTAGGAACAGAAATAAATCGCAATGCAGATGGCAGTTTCACATTGATGCAGACAGGGAAAATAGATCGTTTGCTAGAGACATGTGGCATGAATGAAAGTAAACCAGTGAACACACCGATGACAGTTTCATTCCAGCAAGAAGAATGCAACATAGCATATGAAAAGCCAGAGTTATACAGACACATTATAGGGAAACTGCAATTCCTTGTAAAGGTATCTAGACCAGATATATGCAATGCGGTAGGTATATTAAGTAGGAAAGTGGAAAAGCCATCAGAACATGATTGGCTGGGTATAAAAAGAGTGCTAAGATACTTGAAAGGCACAAGGACAAATGGATTAATACTTTCGGTACAGAAACAAGGAGGCATGGACTGCTATATAGATGCAGATCATGCTGGAGATCTAGCCAGTCGGAAATCCACAACAGGCATTGTAATTCGATTGCATGGTTCAGTACTGGACTGGTGCAGCAGAAAGCAGGCTATCGTAGCAACATCCAGTGCTGAGGCTGAATATGTGGGCCTGCTTGTAACGAAATACAGTGGTTTATACAACTTGCCCAAGAAGTACATTTGAATACTGTCTTACCCATAACGGTATTCGAGGATAACCAGACCTGTATCGCATTAGCAACGTCGGAAGCTAATACAAAGAGAACCAAGCATATCAGCGTTAGATATTGTCATATTCGTGACTGCATACAACAGGGAGTCATCAAGTTACAATATTGTGACATGAAGCATATGTTGGCAGATATAATGACAAAACCACTAAGCGAAGACAAATATCAATCGCTTGCACACATGCTTGACGTACGTAACGTAAATGATGCTGTGAATATGTTGCCAAATAAAATCAACAGAAAATGTATATGTAAAGACAATTAGAAAAGGGACTGTATCAAATAATGGAAAACAAGATAACATGTAAACAATGCATACTGAAATGAATATTGTATTGTGAATGTAAACTGTAAATGTAACATAACGTAAAGAAAGTGTGGCTTCTGTGAGCAACAGGTGGGGGCTGTTGGGCTACTGTGACTTCTGCGTTTCTCACAGAAAGAGACCCATGAGAGGAAAAGGAAAACCTGAAGCAAAAGGGTTAAACAGTGTGAAAGCAGTTGCCAGGCTTACCAAGGTCGACAGCTGGTTGACAAGGGCAACCATCTAGATAAAGAGCAGAGCTCACGGCCAGTTCTGGTGTGGGGGATTTTGTATGGTGAACGAACTGTGTTTCGATACATCTTAATGTCAGTAAAGACTCTTAGAATATACTTTGCCTGGTCTGGATCATTATTTAACTGATCTGCATCAGCATCGCCTTATGGATCACATGCATACTTAACACGCACAAGCAACAACACACACCCATACACAACATCACCAGACTTTCATACCCTCCTTGGCAGGAGGGGGAGAAAGAAAAAAAGTATTTTAAAACCGGGGCTTGAAGAAAGAGGAAGGGGGGCTGAGGAACATCAGAGCTCCCACACACACGTACTACGTTCTCATGGAATGCACCCAAGGACAGCAGGGACAGAACCAGAGAGACTCTGGGTTTCGGTGCAAAACCTTGAGACCAAGAGAGTCCTTCCTGGCTTTGGATCTGAGCTCTTTCACATGGCTTCAGCTGTATCCACTCTGGGCATAGAATAGGTAATCTCTCTCATCTTTCACCTCTTATAGTAATAGGGTTCTTTTGATTTCTTAAGTTTAAAGTTATGAATGGGTTAGGATATTAATGATTAATGCTGTCATGCACCCAAGTAATTCTGTACTGCTCTCCTACTCTTTCCTACTCAGTCCTGAAATCCAGGGAAACAGGTAGCCAAGTTCTGAAACTAATTGGAATGAGTGTAATTTTCTTTTCTTTCTTCTAATGTTTGCTGCCTCTTGTTTTAAAAGCTACGGTTAATCCAGAGGCTAAGGTATAGAGATTCCCCTCCCCTTCTGCGTTTGGCAAAGTGTTTTGGTTAGGAACATTGCGTCTCCCTCCCCTCTCGCACAGTTCTGGGAAACGAAACCTTGCAAGTATTTTGAGCCGGTGGGAAAAAGCGGAACAGGATTTGGATTGGGAATGTTCAGTCTCTGGCTGGCAGAGACTCCTATTTGGTTTGGATACCCCCCTCTGTTTTGGTGACATCAGCTTTACTCATGCGTAATTTTGATTTGGGAATGTGGCATTTAAAAGGTGGCTCATCCCTGAACTTATTTTGACACGAGGTTAGGTTGTTTTATGTGTGCACGGCTTCATTCTCTGCAGTTGACTTTTTGGTGATTGGAGTCCCTTTTTCTTGCTAACAGTACTGGGTTCAGTTTAGCTACTTCAGTCTGCTTTCTATGTATGTGCGTGCTTAACATTACAGCCCCTCCTTTCCCATCCCACCGAAGTGCCTGTGAGCAGCTGCTGCCCCTTTGCAGCCCAGTATATCTTTCAGCATGATGTGTGAATGTATTTGTTTCTGAGCATGTAAGTTATAATTTGATTACAGGAATCAGTTCTCGACTGACCCAAGGTTTTTTGCTGGCACCTGCAAAGGGAAAGCTTTATGTATTTTGTACATGGTTAAAAGTCGAATTGCTAACTCTTTCAATTATAGGAAGAAACAGAAGCCATATAGAATCATAATTTCAATTATTTTCTCCAATTCTCTAACATGAATCTATTTTATTAAAGGTTTTTCATTTGTCTGTCTTGTTTGATAAATGTTATACATAAATAATGCCTGTTTTGTTTTTGCACGAGCGTAGAAGGAAATCTCCTCCTTTTGGCACTTTGAAAAGGAGGCATAGTTCTGAAGTATTTAGCTCTTTGTTGTCACCCAGGTATAAAGTTAAAGACATTGAGAAGTTTTCTACTGTAGGAATTAGGTTTAATGGGTTTAAAAAATGTTTTCTTAGCAAGCAAATTGACTAAAAGGGAGACAGCATTCTCTTCCACTGTTTGAAAGGAAAATGGCGTACTCAAGATTAAAAGTTAAAGGAGCCCCTCCGCTTTTTATGATAGTGTTTTCAATTGCTGTTTATGCTTTAAGTCTAACTTGATCCTTATGGTTTATTTTCTTATACTAAGATTTATTGACAGTGTTTTCCTAATTATGCCGATTGATTTTAGCCAGGCCATATCCCAAGGAGAGAGGAAGGGCCTCATTGACTATTGTGTTGTGTGTTTTGTCTGTCTGTTGCAAAAACGATATTTTGGTTTTTACCCATTTTTAAATCTTTTGGAGCTCCTTTTCGTTATTCTGGTATAGTGTTAAGAAATTTAAAGCATAAGTATGTTTTGGTATTTATGAATGCAATTTTAAAGCGTCTCTCTCTCTTTGTATTTTTCTGTGCAAGATTTGATTATATTTAATAGCCATCTCCGGTTGGGAGGGAATTTTATCCATGCTAAGAATATTTCCTTTATTTTACTTACCCCACGGATCAATCTGGTGGTATGTTCCTTGTTTGTCTTTCTTGTAAAGAATTGCAAACAACGACTTGTGTTTTTGTGACTTCTGAGAACGTTTTTTGAATGCTGGCTGCATTTCCTTTGTGATGCAGCACAATTTAAAAAATTGGGGGACATAATTACTGTAGACTAAACTCTTGAGCCACAGCTACAACCCCCTGGCTCGCCCACGTCCAGATTGAAATAAGCGGATGTGTGTGCAGGCCGGCCATTAGAACCTTTACCAATGATACAAATTAAGAGACTCCTGGCTAAAAGCTTTGAGGAAGTCATGCATACTGCCTAAAGCACGAAAGGGAGGGGCAAGTTTTGCAGTTGGAGTTTCAAAGAAATTCAGAGAAAATGAAAAGACCAGGGAATGAAGAATAGAAGTGCAAGGCTAGGTATTTCCTAAAGAAAGCCCCGTGTGCCCATTGCAAGAAAGGGGAAGAGGAGGCTACTGAGTATCTTGGAATATAGTATGTTGCGAAGAAGGTGTGTAGAGGAGGCTGGAGAGCTGAGTTGAGGGATTAGAAAAAGTGGCTATTTCCTGCTTATCTTAATTTGCAGAAAGCAAAGGTTTGGAAGGTTTTAAGTAATGACAAACGTTAACTGAAAGAGAAACAGCAAACGAACGAGTTAAAATGCCAGCAGTTTAACCCCTCCTCTTTCTCCCACTCTCTGAGACTCCAGGCTGAGGGTAAATGCAACCCCTCCTTTCTCTAGTTCGTTTAAAACAGTATGGCTATGGTTTCGTTTTCAACTGATTCTGAAGTATATTCAAATCCTTTCCGTTATCAACTCTTCCAGAGAATTTTATTTATATTTGAATTCATTAACTGTGCCAATTCTTTTCAGCCAAAGTCATGACCAACGGAATTTGAAGAATTGTACAACAAAGGCCTTATTAATGTTCATGTTTAAGTAGCTACAAAATGTTTTTATCACAAAGGCTGGCTTCTATCCTTTCCTATATCTGTTCACTATTCTTGCATCTGGCAAAGAGAAACTTAATTTTCCTCTCCTGGGCTCTCTCTCTCTTTTCCCCCCGTTTTTCCTAGTATTCCCGTGTCTTTCCAGTGAACTGTACCTGGCCAGAGGCTTAGGAAACTCAAAATTTTAATATGTGTTGTCATGTGTTTTTCTGTCTGAACCCCTTTGATTATATATTTTTTTCTCCACCAGTAATGGGAATACTCAGTTCCAGGTACAAAGTGCTAAATTGATCATTGCAACTTGATATCTTGGTTTTGTTACTTTTGTTCAGAAGGCATTCATCATCTGTGGCCATGAATGTGTTTTATTTTTTATATTTTCTTTCCTGCGCTGAAGCATTTTCTTCCAAAGGAACATTTTCTTTTTGCATGTGTATCACCGAAGATTGTTATTTAAGGCATTTTTGATTAGATCCTTGAATTGCTCCAGGACCAGAACACGGATATTTTCTTGTATTGCTGCAATAACTGCATAGAGGCCTGCTTCATTCTACACAACCACAGAACTATTTTCGGGTCTGTTTTGGCCATCAACCTGAAACAGACACCTTGTGCATGTTTGCAATCTTTTCATACAGTCACTCGGGGGGAGGGGGGAATGGAGATTCTTTTCATTATTCCAGTTCCTTTGCCTAGCTTTGGCGAAAGACACACAAGTTCAGTTACAGCTTCCTCTGAACATGAACAGGATGAACTTTGTGCAAGCTATTCCACAATATGTTTCAAGACCATGATGCTTTATTTCCATTGTAATATTGAATGTAATTATTATGCATTGTCCTTTAAGGATGTGATGTTATTGTTGTTTTCTTTTGATTGGTAGCGAATGTTGTACTTCCATAACTGACTCTTATGTTGCTGTATACAATGCCTACCCAATTTATTTTCCCTCTTTTCCACTCTTGGAAATCAGTATCTAAGGGGGTCCCCTTGCCCCAGCGAATTTCCACTCCAACGCCGACCTTTTACTTCTTTGAGTGACTCCAAATGGCTAGGACACCATGATGCAGCTATAATTTAAATAAGCCTTGTTTAAATTTGCCGCAAATGGGGGATTATTTGTTAGTATATATTTTATATGTTATGGCTATTTTGTTCTTTAGATGTCCCTTTGAGTGATTTTGTAATAGGGGGTTTACTGTATTTGGCCATTTCAGATGTGAGGTTCATCAGTATAGAGTTTTGGCCCAGTTGTTTATATATTTTGTATATTTTGTATATTTTGGATATGGGTGCGCGTGCCTTAGAACATTTTGTGATTATGTTGTTATTGATAAGTACTATATACAACCTATGCTAACACATATCAATAGATGCCTTTGTGGTATTAAGGAAATAGTAGGATGTGATTTTCCATTTAAAGTCCCTGTATGGATCAACCAGAGAATATTAGTTAATCCAGATTTGTTTCAACACCTCAAACCCATTGCATTAGGTTATGGCCTAGCTGACCTCCAAAAGTTACTTTCTCATCCTATGTACAGAAACAATTAGAAGCAGTTAGACACATGGGAGAGCAAGCTACATTCTAGATAATACATGATTTCCATACAGTTACTTACATTATAGATAAGCACTCACAGATATAGGCACATGGATGATTTTGGATTCCCTGTTTGGCTGGGGTAAGGACGCCAACGGAGGTTTAATCCTATAATGCACCCCATTGTGGTGATTTTGGTATTTCAGAAAATTCTGATCTTTGCCTAGCTGGCCCTTGTAATATGGATCATCTCATATGGCACAGTTACACCCTGGAAGTCAGCATTGGAGCCTGGGGGCAGACCTGTGAAAGGACGGCTGTGTATATCTGCCTTCTAGCTATGACAGGGGGGAGTGATACGGCTTGGCTAACCCCATATTGGTTCAAGTGGAACCCAGGAGGTGCAAAGCCAGGAGCTATAACTCCCACCTCAACTCTCACACACACCCCCACCACGGCTGGTGATGCGTTCCAGAGGTTTTGTGCAAAGGAAAACAAGGGCAGAGTTAAAAGCTATTGCATAAATGTTATCTTATTCCTTGGCGGATACACCCCACCCACAGTGAATCCCATTGTTCTTTAGAAAGAGCTTTAGTGTTTTAGTGTCAATTAGAAGCACACATGCAGATACACGCACACACCATTTACCCTACAAGCCAGAGCAGCTGGGGCCTCTTAAATGTTACACACATGGTACTCACCTTACTTTGGATCATGACATGATGGATATCACTACCTCAGACCAATATCTAGCCCCATTTTTCTTTAACCTTAAGTTCAAGTAAACTCCCTTTTGTCAACAAGTAGTTAGATTCAGCTAACTGATTGATCCGTGGGCTCAATCAGAGCTGAAATGGGGGAATTGTTAGGAAATATTTTATTCTCAGGCCCCAAAAGTTGTTCAGAGATGCAAAATTGTAGTCTGAGCCATTGTCGCAATGAATTATGGACCTGAGAAAGAGTGGGGAACAGAAGATTCTAAGTTTCGTCTCTCTCTCTAGTTCCCATCTGGATTGTTATTATTTTCCTTTGTCTTGCTTCATTTTTTTTACATCCTGCGCATTGTAGCAACTCAGCACAATGTGTTCCCAAACACTCTGATAGAATTGTACCCATAAGTTTTACGTCACACTGCTGAATGAATAACTTTCAGAAGCACACTAAGACCCATGTTTATCTTTCACCAAGTGTCAAAGTAATTCTAATACTCGCTTTTCCTCAGTTCTTATCTCACATTAAGTTTCTTAGATTGACAAGTGTATGAATTCCTTATCACCTCTTTGCCTTTTAGAATTATGAGTAATGTAACAACGAAATGAAGATGCGCTTGCTTTATCTAAGTAATATTGTATTCCCTTCTTGTTATGATTTTGGCAATAATACCCTGTTTTGCTTATGAAACCCTATATAAGGATGCTTCAACTTAATAAACGTTGTTCTCTGACCTGACAGACTTCTGTCTGTGCAGAGCAGGAATCCCTCTTGATCAAGCAGTAATTGTGTGTGTCTATTTTATGTTTATTTTATGTTTATTGGTATCTGGCTGGACCACTGAAATAGGTAAATAAATTGCTAAAGCTTGCACTCCTATTCAGGGCTGAGGAGCGCGCTAGCTCACCCTTCCTGGAAGGGGAGGGAGCTTAAATTTGAACCCAACATTAGTTGTCCACGATTCCTGAAACTCTTTCCACATTCCATACATTGAAAGGGCTTCTCACCTGTGTGGGTTCTTTGATGTTTAGTTAGATTTCCACTGTTGCTGAAACGCTTTCCACATTCCATACACAGATAGGGCTTCTCACCTGTGTGGGTTCTTTGATGTTTAGTTAGATTTCCACTGTTGCTGAAACGCTTTCCACATTCCATACATTGATAGGGCTTCTCACCTGTGTGGGTTCTTTGATGCTTAGTTAGACTTCCACTGTCCCTGAAACGCTTTCCACATTCCATACATTGATAGGGCTTCTCACCTGAGTGGGTTTTTTGATGTCTGTTAAAGTTTCGACTCTGATGGAAGCACTTTCCACACACCAAACATACATACAGTTTCAACCCTGAGTGGGTTTTTTCATGTAAAGTAAGCTTGTTATGCGAACTGCAATTCTTTCCACAAAGTATGCATTGATATGGCTTCTCTCCTGTGCGGGTTCTGTGATGTAAAGAAAGGGTTCCACTGTGACTGAAGCTCTTTCCACACACTGTGCATTTATATGGTTTCTTCCCTGGGTGGGTGTTTTCGTCTGAAGTAAGGTGGTGATGCTGACTGAAACTCCTTCCACACTCCATGCACTTAAACATTTTCTCACGCATGTAGGTTCTTTGATATACATTGTTTCCTCTCCTGAAGCTCTTTCCACAATCCATTCTTTTAAGTGTGTGGGTTCTGTAATGTCTATTTAATACCAATTTGTCTTTGAATGATTCTTCTTCCCCTTCCTTGATTTGGCTTCTACTGTGCTCTTTTGCTCCCCTTTGATTCTGAAAAATCTTTTTTTCCACTTCATGCTTACTTATTTCCAAAGACATCACAAATGGCTCTCAAGAATTGTCATTATCTGAGCCCCCTCCCTTTTGGGAAGAACACTCCATGATGGGCTCCTATTGGGAGGAAGTGCAGGATATAAATCTAATAAATAAAGAAAGAAATAATGAGTTTAAGTCAGAAACGGAGGACCACATTACGAATCAAGCACAACTTTTCTGTATGACTCCACTGATTACCTAGGAATTGCATTGATACTGTTTGTACCTGACACAGCTTTAAGGACAAGAGCACCCAAGGTTGCAGTCCTAACCACAGAGGGATCTACTGAAGAAGCAACACAAAGAATTGCACTGCCTAGATATGCGTGCAAAAGATGCAATTGGTGGCAGTTTCACAGAGCTTGTTGCCTTTGAAGTATAATCCAGAACACTAGTTTGTTCACGTTTATCTGCAACAGAGTAACTCAACATCATTGCTGTGTACCATCCTTCGCTTGCCTAGTGGTCTCCAGATTTTGGAGTACAACTCCCATCAGCCCCAGCCAGCTCCTCACCGGCGGGCACCAAACTGACAAAGGCTACCCTAAACAGTGGATAGGAAGCACTATGGTAACACTTCCTTCTCCCCTTTCCCTGTGGTAATCTTATGTGGGCTCTTCCCCCATTGCCCTACCTCTCCTTTCTCTCACCCACAGCCTTTCCCAGACACACCACCCAGTTGAAGCAAGGACTGTCCATAAAAATCAAGAGACAAATTCAAGTTTTACTATAGCTGTAACAGGACAGCAAGTATCCCACCCACCCCGAAAAAAACCAAAATGGAGTAGCAATGAGAGGAGCCCCTGGTATATCTAGCTTGGGTCCTCCTTGGTGTACAAAATCCCCCCTTTTTTTTAAAGAGCCTGACCCATCTGCCTGCAAATCAGTGGAGTGTGAGGCTTCTGCAAGCAACAGAGAGCTGGTCCAGATTTGACCTGGGAGAGGTTTGAAGGAGCAACCGAGGTTGTTTTAGCTTTACTGCAATCCCAGAGATGTTTAGTATGAAGCCTTGGATGGTCCATGGTGGCTCTTTCCACTCTGCTGGCTGGGGCAGATGGGAACTGGAGAAGCAGGAAAGGGAAGACCTTCATTCTTTTTACATATTTGGGTTTCATGGCTCTAATTATTATCTCTTGTTTCTTGTGACTGGTTAAATGGACCACATCAATTAATCAACCAATCATTTCATTTGGTGGCATTTCCCCTGGATGCTCTCTTTGCTTCAGATGGCTTGACCTAGAAACGGCCTAACATCTATGCCCTCAATAGTTTTCCAACCTCCTTCCCCAGATTCTATACCTCGGAATATCTCCCCAATCCAACGAGCCATCTTGATTATGCTCGTTTGCCACTAGTTGAGGAAAAAAATTAAAAACACATAGGACTGGAAACGTCTCTCTATAATTTCTCCATAGGAAGGCTGTTTCCTGTGCAATAAGGCACCCCACCCCTCTAGGTCCCTTGGAGACTGGACCGAGCTACACTATGCAACGGGACCCGCTTGGATTTTTTTTGGGGGGGGATTCTGTTTTGATTCTCTTTGTAGCTTTCCTCAGAGGACAACCCATCCCCTTGGGTTTTGGAGGGGACCTTCATTGGTGCAGAGAAATTAACTTCGTTAGTCGGTGGGGAAGGGAAGGAAGAAGATCCTTCTCAGACCACACAGAAGCTCTTTCCCCTGCAATCCGCATAATGCAGCGGTACTGCATAGAGCAGCCCCTGCCTATGATTCTGAGAGGGGAGTCGGAGGGAGGTTCTTCCTCTCTCGCTTTCCTCCCCAAACATTCTTGCCCAACCCTTTCCCCCTCTTCCTCCTTACCCAAATGCCCCTCTCTCCCCATCGTCTTCAAGAATGTACCTTGATCACTTTTATTCTCCTGGTCTCTGCGCCATCAGCCTCCCTCTAACCTTCGAGGACTGGCACGAGGAACAGAAAAGGAAGCGCGTTGACTATTAGCTTTCCATTAAAAAAAATCTTTCCTCTCTAGGATCGACAATTCAGTTCATTTAACCCTTGGAGGGCTGGGTGGCGGAAGCAGTCTCCTCCCCAGTCTACAATTCTGCAGTCATGGCACCTTACCGTTGGTTCTCTCTGTTCCATGATTTTCTCCCCTTCTGGAATAAACCAAGAGAAGCTGAGAGGGAACCCTTTGGCTGCAGGGGAGATTGTTGTTGTTATGTGCCTCCAAGCTGACTACGACTTATGGCGACCCTATGAATCAGTGACCTCTGAGAGCATCCGTCATGAACCACCCTGTTCAGATCTTGTAAGTTCAGGTCTGTGGCTTCCTTTATGGAACAATCCATCTCTTGTTTGGCCTTCCTCTTTTCGTACTTCCTTCTGTTTTTCCCAGCATCATTGTATTTTCTAGTGAATCATGTCTTCTCATGATGTGTCCAAAGTATGATAACCTCAGTTTCATCATTTTAGCTTCTAGTGATAGTTCTGGTTTAATTTGTTCTAACACCCAATTATTTGTCTTTTTTGCAGTTCATGGTATGCGCAACACTCTCCTCCAGCACCACATTTCAAATGAGTTGATTTTTCTCTTATCCACCTTTTTCACTGTCCAACTTTCACATCCATACACAGAGATTGGGAATACCATGGTCTGAATGATCCTGACTTTGGTGTTCAGTGATACATCTTTGCATTTGAGCAGGGAAGATAGAACAGCCCATTGTTCTTGTTCACCTCATTGCGCTCAGCAGGGAAGAGGGCACCGGGTAACTTTCGCCCTCTTCAAGCACTCTGAAGGAACAGCAAAGGTCTAACACGGAGAGAAGGAGTGCCTGAGTCCGAACCCTCACGCGTGCAAGGTAGACCCGCTCAGTCCAAACTCTCGTGGGTTGAGCTTGAAAGGGGGTGAGACAGCGCCTTGTCATCACATTCTGTGGAGTGCACGCAGAAACCCCCTACCCAAGTGGAAATGTGCAGGAGTCCACTGATGACCACATGCTCGGGTCGATCGTGTTTGCATCTGGCACAGCCTGAAAGATAAAGTCGCCGGAGAGGCTGCAGCCCTAAACATAGAGCAGGGCTTGCTGCAGAACCAGTAATGCGTCTTCTCCCTCTGCTTGGACCCGGGTCTAAACGATGCCGCCGGTGACAATAGCACAGACAGAGCTTGCTGCCCAAGCGCTGGCGCGTGCCGATCTACTTCAAGAACTCGCCGGCTGTTATAAATAATAAGAGAACAGCCTCTCGCTCTGCAGCGGATATGAAGCACTGCGCTGACTTTGCCCAGACCTTACAGTGTCTTCTACCACTTCCCTTCCCTGGGGTGATCCTAGGGGCCTTCTCCCCCTCCCCTTCAGTGACCTCCAAAAGCATCTGTCATGAACCACCCTGTTCAGATCTTGTAAGTTCATGTCTGTGGCTTCCTTCCTGTAAGGACAGAATATGGAGAAACTGATTGGTTCCCAATTGCAAAGGGTGTAAGACAGGGGTGTATTTTATCACCCTATTTGTTTAATCTATATGCAGAACATATCATACGGAAAGCAGGATTGGACCAAGATGAAGGAGGTGTGAAAATTGGAGGGAGAAATATCAATAATTTAAAATATGCAGACAATACCATACTACTAGCAGAAACCAGTAACGGTTTAAAAAGAATGCTGATGAAAGTTAAAGAGGAAAGCACAAAAGCAGGACTACTGCTGAACCTCAAGAAGACTAAAGTAATGACAACAGAAGATTTATGTAACTTTACAGTTGACAATGAGTACATTGCACTTGTCAAGGATTATCAATACCTCGGCACAGTCATTAACCAAAATGGAGACAATAGCCAAGAAATCAGAAGAAGGCTAGGACTGGGAGGGCAGCTATGAGAGAACTAGAAAAGATCCTCAAATGCAAAGATGTATCACTGAACACTAAAGTCAGGATCATTCAGACCATGGTGTTCCCGATCTCTACGTATGGATGTGAAAGTTGGATAGTGAAAAAAGCGGATAAGAGAAAAGTCAACTCATTTGAAATGTGTTGTTGGAGGAGAGTTTTGCACATGGCATGGACTGTGAAAAACACAAATAATTGGGTGTTAGAACAAATTAAACCAGAACTGTTACTAGAAGCCAAAATGATGAAATGAGGTTATCATACTTTGGACACATCATGAGAAGACATGATTCACTAGAAAATATAATAATGCTGGGAAAAACAGAGGGGAGTAGAAAAAGGGAAAACCAAGGCTATTTCAGAAACCAGATGGAAAGAGATCTAAATAAACTGTTCCCTTCAAAACTCCTGGGGAAAAGATTGAGGCTAAAGAAATTGTAGGTCATGCTTAAAAATGCATGTGGAGACTTATTTCCCTGTTATTGCCTGTGGCCAGTAGTGTAGTGGCAAACTCAGAAGTGCAGTGGCCCTTGATGATAGTCACACCACACCTCCTCACAGCCATGCCTCCTTTACAGCCACACCCCTTTAAGATTATACAATAAAATGAATTTCCAGTCTCTTAATTTGTTTGGACTACTTTCCCTTGTGATGCATTGCAACAATCAATGCAGATATCCCTGTGTTGTCTTTCAGCTAGGTCTACTATTTTTCATGCACGTACATGGGCAAATGTCATTCATTCATTGGTGATCACTCGTGGCCAAGTAAGATTATCTTCCAAGGTAAGGTCTTTAACGGTGGATCCGTAAGTGACTGTGGAGGCCAATCCTAGATCCATACAGCCTCTCACAGTGAGGACATCGGTTTCCAGATGGAAGACAGTCGCAATGAGGATTTGCTTGACGTGCCTTCCACTTAGCTCGTTTGTCCCTTTTGCCCTGTGCTCATGCTTCTTCAAAGTCCATAGCACCTCTGATAATAGCCGACCTCCAGTTAGGACACTCATGGGCCAAAGCTTCCCAGGTCCTAATGCTCATGTTATATTTTTGTAGATTAGCTTTAAGAGCATCTTTAAACCTCTTTTGCAGTCCACTGATATTCCGTTTTCCATCCTTAAGTTGAAAGTAGCTGCTTTAGAAGATGGTGATCAGGCATTTGAACAACATGGCCGGTCCAGCAAAGTTGATGTTGATGGATAAGTGTTTCAACACTGGTAGTCTTTGCTTGTTCCAAAATGCTAACATTAGTTGATGAGTTGAGAATAAGATCCTTGTTTTTTTAAAAAAAACTGGAGGCTGTGCAGCAGAGAATGAGACAGAGTCTCTCCCCTTCTGCCCAAGTTCTCCACTCTCCATCATCATCTGCACACTTATCAGTCCTTCCCCTGTGCACCCCACAACAGACACCCCAGGAGCCAATCAGGATGAAAGGAGTGGGTGTTAGCTCCTGATAAGTCTTCTCACTGGCTGACTCGCCTCCTTTCATTCTGATTGGCTCCAGCCAGCAGGAAAGGATGCTGAAGATATTGGGACCTTCCTGGGACTCTACTCCCAAAAAAGTAAGAGGTCCAACTACACCCCCGTCTGTGGCTCTGGCTACACTTCACACAGTTTAAGGCCTTACAGACAATTTCAATTACCCTTCTTGCCCAAGCCCATCTGACTTGAAGTGAAGGTTAGAGCGTTACTATTTTGTTGCAATTCCAAATGTTTTTATTTTTATGAAACGGTTTCAATTTTTTGTTTTAGTAATTTTGTTTATATATACAGCTTTGGTGTTGTAAGCCACTTTGGACAAACTATGCCGAGAAAGTTGCATAAAAATATTTTAAAATAAAAATAAATGATCCAGTGAATTTTGCAAGAGCCAGTAAGAACCAGTGTTAGTGCAGAAGACGTAATATTCTGCACTGTGAGCCACTGGCCCAGCTCCTGCTCTAGAGCTGCAGATGCCCTTTGTGGTGAAATCAAGGACTTCTAGCTGAAGGGGGAGAGAGATTCACACTTCCTTACATGACACTTTCAAGTATGAAAAACAGGTTTTTTATTCACTTTATATTATCTTGCTTCAGTGAGATGTGGAGAGTGACCAAAAAGTCATAACCACATAAAAAAGTCATTTTATTGAAAAAATAAACAAAATTGGAGTTTGTGAATATTTTATTCATAAAAAATAGTGAAGGTAGCATATAAAGCAAACAATAAAAGAACAACAATAAAGCCTACATCATAAATGAACAGTAAAACAAAAGATGAATAAATGAACTAAACATCAAAATGCATTCATTAAAGTACAAGAAATCATTGGGAACATTATAGCTGTGCCCCAGGATGAATGCTCTCCTGCTATCGGGGAGAATGAGGGTCTTGGGGAAGGAGGCCATCTATCCAAGGAAGAAGGAAACAATCCTAGAAGGAACCCCTTCCTTGGGGGAACGAGCAGATATCTTCTGATACGAGGATACATCTCCAGGGGGTGGAGGGATCCGCGTAGTGGGTGATCTGATCATTGTCATTGTTATATGCCTTCAAGTTGATCATGACTTATGGCGACCCTATGAATCAGCGACATCCAATAGCATGTTATAAACCACCCTGTTCAGATCTTGTAAGTTCAGGGTTGCGGCTTCCTTCATAGAATCAATCCATCTCTTGTTTGGCCTTCCTCTTTTTCTACTCCCTGCTGTTTTCCCCAGCATTATTGTCTTTTCTAGTGATTCCTGTCTTCTCATGATGTGTCCAAAGTATGATAACCTCAGTTTCATCATTTTAGCTTCTAGTGACAGTTCTGGTTTAATTTGTTCTAACACCCAATTATTTGTCTTTTTCGCAGTCCATGGTATGCGCAACACTCTCCTCCAACACATTTCAAATGTTTTTTTCTCTTATTCGCTTTTTTCACTGTCCAACTTTCACATCCGTAATTAGTAATATAATTATAAATATAATTAGTAATATAATTAGTAATATAGTTAATGGGCAGTTTGATGGGCATGCAGACCACGGTGTGATGTGCCCACCTGCCTGGCACAAAGGTCACAGATGTCACTGTGACACCCCTCCCTGGCTCTCCCTGTCAGGTTCCTACCTGTGCGTGGCTACTGCCTGTCTCTAGGCACCACCAGGGACTCCACCAGTCCGGACCGCACTCTCTTATGGTTTACCTATCCGCTCTAGCACAGATCTCAACAGATCCCCCTGCTAGGCAACCACCAGTCACGTCCTAATACTAGTATTCCCAGAGACTCTGAATACTGGTATTGTTATTCTCTTCACCGCTGCCACCATTTGTTACAGTTCCCCTTCAGCCTTGGTCATTACCTTACCCTCCCTTCTGGTCTGTGAAACCCCAGCCAAGGATCAGGCCTTTGGTAAACCAAATTAAGTATTTATTAAAGATAACAAAGCTAACAAGATTAACAAGATTTCTTCTTAAGGCACATAAGCATATGGTTTTACTCAATACTAATCTGAACTCCACCCCCCTCCTTCTCCACTCTCTCCTGGCAAACAACTCTCTAAACCCCACCAAGCAACCCACTCAGTTTCACCTCATCCACCACCCAGATTCCACTCTCACTCTTCCTTTTATACGTTCAGCCATTTTAAACACTCAGCCAATCATCTCGCATTCTACTGCCCATTCACTCCCCCTCCTCTTTCACTCCACTTACCATGTATCTTCTGAACAACCAACACTTACCATATATACATTAATATAGGAACATCACATTTCCCCCCCCTTAAAACAACGGCAGAGTATTATTCCTGTTCCAGGATTTATACGTCGCGTTAACAAATAAAAGTCTCTATGGGGAAAATGTCTTTCTTTGTTCCTCCGTCTTGTCACGTCACTGCAGTCCCAGCCATTTGCCTGGAAAGTCCATCGGCCAGTACATTGTCCTTGCCTTTTATGAACTGGAAGTCCACTTGATAGTCCTATAGGGCCCAGGACCACCTCTGCAGCATAGTGTTATGGTTTTTCATAGTCTGCAACCATAACAAGGCCCGATGATCCGTAGTCACTGTGAATCTTCGTCCCCACACGTATGGGCGCAACTTGTTCAGTCCCCACACGACCGCTAGGCACTCCTTCTGGACCGACGAATAGTTTTTCTCCCTCGGCGTCAGCTTGCGACTCAGCTACGCCACTGGATGTCTGGTGCCTTCTCTCTCCTGTAGCAAGATGACTCCCAGCGCCAGGTCCGACGCATCTGTAGCCACGATGAATGGTTTCTCATAGTCTGGTGCTATTAATATGGGTCCTTGGCACAAGGCTTGCTTCAATAGATCAAAAGCCTTCTGACATTCATCCGTCCATTCCACACGCTCAGACCACTTCTTCTTTGTTAATTCATGCAAGGGGGTTGCTATTTCCCCAAAATTTCTCACAAACTTCCTATAAAATCCAGCCACACCCAGAAATGCCCTTACTTGTTTTTTGGTTAAGGGGATCGGCCACGCTTGTATTGCCTCCACCTTGCTCCATAAGGGGGTGATTTTCCCACTCCCCACCTTATGTCCTAAATAGATTACTTCCTTTAGTCCAAACTGGCATTTCTTAGCTTTTATTGTGAGGCCTGCTTTTCTTAAGGCCTCCAATACTGTTGTCAGGTGTTGGACATGCTCAGGCACCGACCTGCTAAAAATGGCCACGTCATCGATATAGGCCACTGCAAAATCTGACATGCCTCGCAACACAGTATTGATTAGCCTCTGAAATGAACTTGGTGAATTCCTTAGTCCCATGGGTAAGGTCACAAACTCATATAACCCATCTGGTGTACTGAAGGCAGTTTTGGCTCTGGATTGCTCGTCTAGTTCCATTTGCCAAAATCCTTTACAGAGGTCTAACGTAGAGATAATGGTTGCTGCCCCCAATAACTCTAACATTGCGTCTACCCTGGGCATAGGATACGCATCTGGGACAGTAATTTTATTGATTAGCCGATAATCAATGCAAAACCTTGTCGTTCCATCTTTTTTCGGAACCAGGACAATACTTGAGGCCCAGGGACTGATGGATTCCCTGATCACTCCTAATTCCAGCATATCTTCCACCTCCCTTTTGATCTCATTCAAAACTTTCCCATTCACACGGTACGGAACAGATCTGATTGGGGCATGATCTCCAGTATCAATGGAATGTATAACTATACTGGTTTGGCCAGGTTTGTTGCTAAAGAGATTCCTATAGGTTTTCAAACTCTCAGAATCTCTTCTTTTACTTCCTCCTTCACCTCCTCTGACCATTCCACTTGATCTACCCCTCCTTTGTCTTTGCTTTCCTGTACCAAATCTGGAAGTTCAGGCCCACTTCCCTCAGGGAATAAGGTAACTTGCAACACCTGTGCATCCCTGGTATGGTAAGGCTTCAACATATTTACATGAACCACTTTGCTTTTGTTTAATTGATCTGTGGTGATTACATACGTCAGTGTGTCAAGCCTTTCTCTGATGGTATATGGTCCTTCCCAGTTAGCCTGTAATTTGTCATGTTTCCTGGGTATGAACGCCATAACCATATCTCCCACATTATACACATGTTCCCTGGCTGTTCTGTCATACCAGTAACGTTGCTTCTGCTGAGCTTGACTCAAATTCTCTTTCACCACTTCCATCATTTGTTTCACTGGTTCACATTCACCCTTTCTCTCAGCAGGCATCCACAGTCTATATAAAATCCCATTCTCACACACAACTTGATTCCTCAGTTTGTCAGTGAAAGGAATCTGTTGGGTCAGAGCTTGTTCCTTTATCTGCTTCAAACTTATATTTTCATGCAGCTCTTCCCTGAATTGCTCTGCTTCTTTCTTATCAGAGACCACTTGATACAGTTTGTCTCCTTCAGCAGCCCTGCTAGTGGTTGCTATGGTGACCTGAGGCTGGTTAACAGATTCCACCCTGTTTGTTTCAGCCCCCCTTAATATGGCTTCTTTTTCTCTGCCAATTTGCTGTCTGGTCACTACATATATCTTTCCTTGAGCTCCCATTACATCTCTTCCCAGTATTACTGGTTCTTGTTACTGGGCATTAATGCCTACTTTATATCGGCCCTCTCGGCCTCTCCAAGTCATTTCCACCAGGGCCACAGGCAAACTTTCTGGTTGACCCCTCACTCCTTGGATAGTCACAGTTTCCTGAGGTAATATTACCTCAGATTTTATTAAATCTGGCCTCAGTAATGTCTGAGCGGCACCAGTATCAAGCAATGCCCAATAATTTGCCCCTTGTACACTCACTTCCTCTCTCAGACTGTTACTTCTGTCCAGTTTATCTGGCAGAACTGAACCTTTTTCGCTGTTTCTAAAGCCTTGGGCTCTGTTTTCACTGCCCTTGTCTGAGCAGGATTACTAATGGGGTTGGCAACCTCACATTGAAAACGTAGGTGCCCCGGTCTACCACATTTGTAGCATAATTTCTCCTCACTTTTAGGGTACACAGATCCACTCTGGGGTGTCCTGTGCCCTTCAGATTTTACTGGAGGACTCACTCTCTGTGGTACCACATCCCTTCTGCCAGCGTTATATGGTCTGGGTTTAAAATCTCTTGATGTTTTCCCCACCCAGCCAGTTCTGTTGGAGGTGAAGTGATCCGCCATCTCTGCGGCCTCCTGCACCGATGTAGGGGAACGGTCTTTGACCAGGAGCCTTATTTCTGGTGGTAACTGACGGTATAATTGATCCAATATCATGAGGTTTTTCACCTCCTCCACAGACTGAGCTTTTGCACTTGTCAGCCATTTCCCAAATATGTCCATCAGTTTTGCCCCCAGCTCCACGAAAGACCTCCCTGTCTGTATCTGGCAGTTTCTGAAAAGCTTTCTAAAATAATCAGGCCCCAGTCTGAATCTTTTAAACACTGCTTCTTTGAATTCAGCATAGGTGACGGGCCTGTCTGAGGGGAAATATTGGTATACCTCAGCCAATTCCCCTTTAATCAGGTTTGATAAATACTGCATGTATTTATCTTCAGGTAGCCCCCACAACTGAGCTGCTTTTTCAAAGGTGCTGAGGTAAATTTGAGGATCTTGACCAGGCTCATAGACAGCAAAGTCCTTTGGAGTAATTTTTATTTTTGCTCCATCTCTCTCTTTCCTTGTCTCCTCAGAGTGAAATTTCTCTCTATCAAATTTTAACTTTTCTACTTGTAATTCAGCATCCAATGCTCGTTGCTTCTCCCTCTCCTCAAACCCCAATCTCATTCTCTCAATTTCCAACTCCCTCTGTTTTTCCTTCTCTGCACCTTCCATCCTCAATCTCTCAGCTTCCAACTCCCGCTGTTTATCTTTTTCCTCAGCCTCCCATCTTAACTTCTCTCTCAAGTACTCTATATAAGCGGGATTGCTTAAATATCCTTCTGGGGTCTCTTCCCTGACAAGTTGTTTTTGCTGGGCAGTTGCAAATCCTATAAGTGCTACCCTCAATTCATCTACCCCTTTACCCTCGTGAGGTAAATTGAATGTTATGCACTTCTCCACCAGCTCCTCTCTTTTCATTTTTATATATTCAGCCATGGTCACTCACTCTTTGCCACACACTCTTTGCCAGTCACTCTCACAAGTAATCTTGTTTTGTTATTTCTGTTTGCCACACCACTGGTAGGGATTCTCTAGTATTCGTATCTCACTGCTACAGCCAACACCTGTGACGTATTCTCCTGTGTTCGTATCTGGATTCTCTGTTGTTCGTATCCCACCGCTACTACCACCTGTGATGCTCTTCCCTGGCTCTCCCTGTCAGGTTCCTACCTGCGCGTGGCTACTGCCTGTCACTAGGCACCACCAGGGACTCCACCAGTCCGGACTGTCCTTTTTTATTGTTTCTCTCCCCGCTCTAGCACAGATCTCAACAGATCCCCCTGCTAGGCAACCACCAGTCACGTCCTAATACTAGTATTCCCAGAGACTCTGAATACTGGTATTGTTATTCTCTTCACCGCTGCCACCATTTGTTACAGTTTCCCTTCAGCCTTGGTCATTACCTTACCCTCCCTTCTGGTCTGTGAAACCCCAGCCAAGGATCAGGCCTTTGGTAAACCAAATTAAGTATTTATTAAAGATAACAAAGCTAACAAGATTAACAAGATTTCTTCTTAAGGCACATAAGCATATGGTTTTACTCAATACTAATCCGAACTCCACCCCCCTCCTTCTCCACTCTCTCCTGGCAAACAACTCTCTAAACCCCACCAAGCAACCCACACAGTTTCACCTCATCCACCCCCACTCTCACTCTTCCTTTTATACGTTCAGCCATTTTAAACACTCAGCCAATCATCTCGCATTCTACTGCCCATTCACTCCCCCTCCTCTTTCACTCCACTTACCATGTATCTTCTAAACAACAACACTTACCATATATACATTAATATAGGAACATCACAGTCACCCGTTGATTGGTAAATAGTGCTGGGGAGGAGTCAGTGGTCGTAGTGCATGGAGGCACCAATTACATGGGGAAATGCAGTTGTGAGCTCCTGGGGGCAAACGTTAGGTTGCTAGGTGGGATGCTGAGAGCCAGGACCTCCAAGGTAGCTTTTTCTGAAATGCTGCCTATTCTACACGCAGGCCCAGCTAGTCAGGCCCAGCTCTGTAGTCTCAATGCATTGATCAGATGATGATGTCGGGAGGAGGGGTTTGGATTTGTTAGGCACTGGGGAACATTTTGGGACAAGCTGGGCCTGTACCAAAGGGATGGGCTCCAGTTGAATTACGATGGAACTAGACTCCTGGCACTTAAAATCAAAAAGGCGCAGAGCAGCTTTTCAACTGATTGAGGGGAGGAAAGCCGAGAGGAGCTGAGGAGCGTCTGGTTCAGAACAAATCTCCCCTCTGATAAAGACCAAAAAATGGGGTAGGCCTAGAACTGGACACTGTGAGTGCACGGAGAGAGGATAGCAACCCGGAGGGGCAAAAGTGCCACAGTACCAGAGAGTTAAGGCGAGAGTCACTTTACACGAATGTTTATACACTGATGTTAGAAGACTCCGAGCCAAGATGGGAGAACTGGAGTGCTTGGTCTTAAGAGGACAGCACTGATATAGTGAGCATGACAGAAACATGGTGGAATGGAGAAAAACAGTGGGACACGGTTCTCCCTGGATATAAACGATATTGAACGATACTGAAGGACAGGGAAGGGCTTATTGAAGGTGGTGTTGCTCTATATGTGAAAGAGGGCATTGAATGCAGCAAGCTGGAAACCCCCAGGAGGCAGACTCCTGCACAGAACCTTTGGGGTGGCGATATCAGGCCCAAGAGTAATTCAATACTGGGGACATTCTATCTTCCTCCTGACCAAAAATGGTGAGGGAGATCTTGAGATGAAAAATGAAATTGAGGAAGCATCCAAACTAGGAAATGTAGTAACAGGTGACTTCAACTACCCTGTCATAGACTGGCTATATATATATATATATATATATATTCCAGTCATATCAAAGAAGTAAAATTCCTAGATAACTTAAATGACTGTGCCCTAGAACAGATGGTCATGGAACCAACCAGAGGGGTCAAAGAAGCTATTAGCAGCAAGAAGGCTTCCTTCAAAAATTTGTTATCCGAATGAAAATAAAAAGGAACACAAACTCTTGCAAAAAAAAATGCAAGACGGCAGTAAGAATGCTAAAAAGGAATTCAAGGAGCACATTGCTAAAAACATAAAAACCAACAACAATGAATTCTTTAAATACATCTAAAGCAGGAGACCGTCTAGGAAGGTGGCTGGACCCTTGGGTGACAAGGGAGCCAAAGATGAGCTAAGCAGGATGAGCAGATTGCAGAGGAGCTAAATGAATTTTCTGCATGTGTCTTCACAGTGGAGGATATGGGGCAGATCCCTGTGCCTGAACTATTGCAGGAAAGGTGAAGAACTGAGGCAAATAATAGTGATGAGAGATGAAGTTCTAGGCTGAATAGCCAAAATAAAAACTGACAAATTGCAGGGGTCCGGATGGCATCCACCAGAGAATTCTCAAAGAACTCAAATGTGAGATTGCTGACCTTCTAACAAAAATATGTAACTTGTCCCTCACATCTCTCCATACCTGAGGAACAGAAAGTGACCAATCTTTAAAAAGGGATTGGGGGGGGGATCCTGGAAATTACAGTGAGGTGGCCAAGTTTGCTTATGATACTAAATTGTTCAGGGTGGTTCAAACAAAAAGGGATTGTGGAGAGTTCCAAAACGACCTCTTGCAAACTGCGGTACCACTTTACTGAATGGCAAAATGTCAAATGCAATTCAATGCAAGGAAGTGTAAAGTTACGCATATTGGAGCAAATAATCTAAAGTTCACATGTACGTCCATGGGGTTTGAACTGGCGGTGACTGACCAGGAATGAGACTTTGGGGTTGTAGTGGATAGCGCAATGAACATGTAGACACAGTATGCAGCAGATTTGAAAAAGGCAAATTCCATGCTAAGGAAAGCTATTGAAAATAAAACTGCTGATATCAGAATGCTGTTATATAAATCTATGAAAAATATCCAAAAGGCCCGTGTCTACCAAACAGGGTATTGTGAACTCTGCTGCCTCCAATCAAAGCACTCTAGAACAAAAATAAGAGTGTACAGAGACCAAGAAAAACCAAAAAGGGTAAAGAAAAGAACACAGAAAGATTATCCTCTGCTGGGTTGGCCCTGGGAAGAGTACAGAGAAGTTTACTCCAAAAATGATTTGGGGGAGAAGCTAAATTTAAATGCAAAAAGCATACCCTTCCCACGAAACTCAAGCTGGTGTGCTTCGGGATCAAAGAAATATACTGGTGGGCCTTGATGGGGGTGGAGTATAGGGTTCCTCCTTCTGGGAGGAAGAGAGAGGTATAAATTTAATAAATAAATAAAGGAGGTGCACGTTAGAAGAGCCCTGGAAGAAAACTTGCTCCACTACCTTCTCAATATAGACCACCTCTTTTTCTGAAACAGAAGAAATTCATTCCAGGCAATAGATGTATGTTTGGTGCATGGAAAGAGTTTTAGTCGGCCCTATAAAATCACAATCTTAATCAATCCTGGTTTCTCCCAGAAGCTTTAGTCTTAGAATGAACATATCAATGGATCGCCTTTGTTTAATATATTGTTTATTTATTTTGCAACACAAATACAAAACATAAAACAATCAAAACACAAATAAGAACAAGAATGTCTCTTAACACATGCAGAAACAAATACACACTGAACAGATTACTGGGCGAATGAGGATAACAGGTTAGTCTCTATTGAACACCATACTATCAACTCTCCATAGTTAAACGATAGGGGAAGAGCTCAGCAGCAGAGTATCTGCTTGGCATGCAGAAGGTCCCATGTTTAATCTCCAACATCTCAAGTTAGAAAACCCTGGAGAACTGCTGCCAGTCAGTGTAAATAATACTGAGCTAGATGGACCAATGGTCTGATTCAACATAAGGCAGCTTCCTATGTTCTTTGATGTCAAGTTCTTTGAGGGAAGTCTTAGCACATACCAAATGTTCATAGGTTTCTCACATGTGGATTCTCTGATGTGAAGCAAGTACTCCACCCTGCCTGAAATTCTTTCCACACTCCATGCATTTCTATGCATTTAATACCAATTTGTCTTTGCATATTTTCCCATACACAGGACACTTTCCCCATCTCCTTCCTTTGTGCTTTCTTGTGTTTAGGAGTTCATGAATGTCCACACCCAGAGATAGGGTCAGGCTCCTCTTGTGCTTGTTTGGTCTCCGTCAATTTTGCAATGTCTCTTTTTACCCTTCATGGTTAGTAATTGCTGATGACATCAGAAATGGCTTTCTAATGCCTTAGCTATCACCTGGAGGAGGTAAAAGGGCATCCTATAATGGGTTCAAGGCAGGAACCTAGGATGACATCAAGAATCAAGCATAATTAGCTTTCCTTCTCCCAATATCTCAAAGGTTCTTTCATTTCCTCTCTATATGCCCTATGGAAAATTGTTACCGTTGGAATATGCTCCTGTCTCAGACAAGAACACAAACAGCAATTCCTCTCTGCTCCCCTTCCTACTTGATTTCAGTAGGCGCCGCTGTATGTGGATTTTTTTTCTCCCTTGATGTCATGGTGGAAAGTTATACAAAATTATCTAATGAGAAGGGGACAAACTACAGCAAGTCTTGTGTTCGAAGAAAGAGACCAGTGAACTCACTGTTCCATAGTTCTAATTAACTTGCCTGTAGCCCAAAGAGTAGATGGTGAAATACAAATTCTGCAATGCCCCAAGACCAATACTACAAATGTTCATGCTGCTGTTCTGCACTTTAAGAGGAATTCCTCAACAGAACACCCAATAGGGTGAGTATCTTCTCTGCAACCTCTGAATCCAGTAGAAAGGGGCAGCAATTGCACTGTAATTTAGCAGTGGGAACTTCTGTTCCAATTATAAGCTTTCCCTCAATAGCACATTCCCCATGTCTACTCCTCTTAGATTTTGAGGCAGGCAGGATCTGAGGCCAGTTGCTACTCCCATTCCTTATGTTGTTTCATCCCTAAATCTGTCACTTGTCACTCACAAAAGTGAGGGTGCATTCTTTCATGTAACTAAAGAACATCACTCCAGTTCTTTTTACACTCCATATATGCATATGTCCCCCCAATGCATGTTCTTTGAGAGCAGTCTTTACTAAACATCAAAGTTCTATCAATTCTCCACACAGTGTGTTCTATGTGAAGTAAGGCTCACACTGGTGATGAAGTTTTTTCCGCAATCCATAATTTATATGGTTTCTCCCGTGTGTGTTCTTTGATGTGAAACAAGGGATCCGCTCTGACTGAAGGTCTTCCCACACTCTTTGCATTTATATGGCTTCTCCCCTGTGTGAATTCTTTGATGAATTCTAAGACTTCCACTATTGCTGAAGCTCTTTCCACACAACAAGCATTTATATGGTTTCTCCCCTGTATGGGTTCTTTGATGTAAAGTAAGGTGACTACTCCTACTGAAACTCTTTCCACACTCCATACATGTATATGGTTTCTCCCCTGTGTGAATTCTTTGATGAATTCTAAGACTTCCACTATTGCTGAAGCTCTTTCCACACTCCAAACATTTATATGGTTTCTCCCCTGTGTGGGTTCTTTGATGCAAGACAAGAGAGTTGCTGTCACTAAAACTCTTTCTACACTCCATGCATTTATAAGGCTTCTCCCCTGTGTGGATTCTTTGATGTGTATTAAGATGTCCCCTCTGACTGAAGCTCTTCCGACACACCATGCATTTATATGGTTTCTCCCCCGTGTGAGTTCTCTGGTGTGAAGTGAGCACATCATTCTTACGGAAGCACTTCCCACACTCCATGCATTTATATGGTTTCTCCCCCGTGTGGGTTCTTAAGTGTGAAGTAAGATGATGAGACCGACTAAAGCTCTTTCCACATTCCATACATTCATAAGGCTTCTCCCCTGTGTGGGTTCTTTGATGGAAAGCAAGGGCTCCACTCTGACTGAAGCTCTTTCCACATTCAGCGCATTTATATGGTTGGTCCCCTGTGTGGATTTTTACGTGTGAATTAAGATGATCAGAACGACTGAAGCTCTTTCCGCATTCCATACATTTATATGCTTTCTCTCCTGTGTGGATTTTCTGATGTTTATTTCGACTTCCTCTATCACTGAAGCTCCGTCCACATTCCATACATTCATATGGCTTCTCCCCTGTGTGAGTTCTTTGATGGGAATTAAGGTTATCCCTCCTACTGAAGCTCTTTCCGCACACCAGGCATTCATATGGTTTCTCCCCCGTGTGGGTTCTTTCTTGTGAGGTAAGGTTTCTCATCAGTCTGAAGTTTTTCCCACACTCCATGCAGTTGCACTGGTTCTCTCCTGTGTCAGTTCTGCAGCTTCTGTTTAATACCGATTTGCCTTTGAATATTTTTGCACACACAGGATACTTTTCCCATCTCTTTCCTTTGTGCTCTGGGTTCAGGACTTCATGGATGTCAGTGCACTTAGAAACAGAGGGTTTCTTCATCCCGTTCTTCAATTGGTTTCTTGCGTGCCTTTTTGGTCTCCTTTGATTTCGAGTTGTCTCTTTTCCCACATCATCCTCAGTTGTTTCTGATGACATCACAAAAGGCTCTCTAGATTTCTCATTGAACTGGCCATCACCTGCTTGGGAGGCGGGGAAAGTATACCCTATAAGGAGTTGAAGACAGAAACTGGATTATGTAAGAGTTCAGGCACAATTCACTGATTCTCTATTCTCAGCACCTCCAAGATTCTCCCATTTCCTCTCTGTATACCCTGCTGAAACCTGCCACTTTTTGAATACACTCCTGCCTCAGACAAGAACATGGATTTAAATGCCATTTTGCTGCATTTCCCACTTGATTTCAGTAGGCACAACCTTGTATGGATTCCCCCCTCCTTTGAGACAATGGTGCTAATCTCCACAAGATTATATTTTGAGAAGGGGGAAAACACAACAACAGCAAGGCTTGTGTCGGAAGAGAGAGACCAACTTCCATAAAAATCTCTGTTCTGTGGTTCTAATTAATTTGGATGCAGCTAGAAGAGTAGATGGTGAGATGCAAAGGCTGTGAGTTGCATTGCTGTTCTGGACTGCAAGGGGAATTCCTTGCCAGTCTGTTCCCATTATAAACTTTCCCTCAGTGAGTAGATTCTTTCTGTCTATTCTTCTTGGGCTTCCAGCTAGGCAGGACCCGAGACATGGGGAAACTGGCTGTCAGACTGAGAAGTCCTTTTATGATGAGACTCATTTAATTTCCATTATTTTAGAGAAAGGCAGCCTGTGCAGGGACTGCGAGGCTGCAGTTCTGGTCACAGTAAGAGATACGAGCAGCCTGCACTAGAACCCCTTTGGCCAGTTGCTGCTTTTCTCTATCTGCAAGTCTGTCATCCGAGACTCGGGGACTCAGCTAGTCTTTACTGTGCTGCTGCTGCTGTGCTGCTGCTGCTGGATAACATCTCTGCTCTCTCCTTCTTGGGCTCCTGCTCTGCACGTGGCACCTTGCAGGACCAGGCCCCAGGTACTCAGCCAGCTGTGGCTGATACTGTTCCATCTGTCCCTTCTTCGGAGGGGATATATAAGCCGGCTGGCTGAGGGGGCTTGGGAGACCCACTGCCTGCAAGGGAAGAGGACCATCGCTGCCCAGGGAGGGAGAGCCATCGGCCTGCCTGTGCTGCTGCTCATCACTTCTGAGCCCCTGACGTTACAGCTGCCACTGTTGCGATTCGTGGCTATTGGGACCCTGCTGTTGTTGCTGTGCTATTTGTGCTATTTGGGTGTATGAATGGTTGTATGAATGAGTGTGTGATTGTGTATGGAGTATGAGTTTTTTAATTTATTTTATTTTTATTATGTGCCTGGGGGAGAGGATAGGGTGTTGGGAGGGAGGACCAGAGGGGGCCCCAATCAGCGCAGTGACAGGTAATGGGAGGTATGGCGCTGTGAGGAGGACTTGCCAGTTAAGGGGAACTCGGCCCAGACAACTGGTGGCTGTGCCGTGTTCCGGTCCTCCTCACATCCACAGGATTGCTGGTAGTTCTACCAGCCAACTCTCGGATCTCCAGTTGCTGCTCTTTAATGCCAGATTGGTAAATAATAAAACCTCCCTCATCTATGATTTAATCATGGATGAGGCGGCCGATCTGGCATGCATTACCGAAACCTGGGTGAGCGATCTGGGAGGTATTAATCTCTCCCAGTTGTGCCCACCTGGGTATTCGGTTCAGCATCTGGGTAGATCCGAGAGTCAGGGAGGGGGAATTGCTGTGGTCTATAGAAGTTCCATCTCTCTTGTTAGGCACCCCATCCAAGTGGCTAATGGCCTGGAGTGTCTGCACATTACGTTGGGCCAGCGAGACAGACTGGGAATACTGTTGGTGTACCGTCCACCCTGCTGCCCAACAGCTTCCCTAACTGAGCTGACAGAGGTGGTCTCGGACTTGGTGTTGCGATCTCCCAAACTTTTGGTATTGGGGATCTCAACATTCATGCCGAGGCCGCCTCTGGAGCGGCTCAGGACTTCATGACCTCCATGACAGCAATGGGGCTGTCTCAATTTGTTGCTGGCCCGACGCATGTGTCAGGACATACTCTAGACTTGATTTTTGCCACTGGAATGGGGGAAGGTGATCTGGGAGTGAGGAATCTTACATCTATTCCTTTGTCATGGACAGATCATCGCCTCTTGAGATTTAGGCTCACATCGTCTTCTCCCCTCTGCAAGGGTGGAGGACCAATTAAGATGGTCCGTCCCCGGAGACTAATGAATCCTGAAGGATTTCAGAGGGCTCTGGGGGATTTTCCGGCTGATAAAACTGACGATCCTGTCGAAACCCTGGTCACTCTGTGGAATACGGAAATGACCCGGGCAGTTGACACAATCGCCCCGGTGCGCCCTCTCCATTGCAGAGCTCAATTGGCCCCTTGGTTTACCGAGGAGCTAAGAGTGATGAAGCAAGAAAGGAGACGGTTGGAGGGTAAATGGAGATGAACTCCCGACGGCTGTAATTATGCACTTGTGAAGGCCTCCACGAAACGCTATGTGAAGGCGGTGAGGATGGCGAAGAAGCAATATTTCGCTACCTCCATTCAGTCATCTTGTAACCGCCCAGCGGAACTTTATAAGGTCGTCCGGAGACTTTTACACTCTGGTTCTCCGGACGCAATATTACCATCAATAGCCCGCTGTAATGAGTTTGCGAGGCACTTCCAAGACAAGATCATAAACATCCATCGGGACCTTGACTCCAATATTGTAACAGTTGAATCTAATGAGGTGTCCAGAACACAGTCTTGTCCTGTTTTATTGGATGAGTTTCAGTTGGTACAGCTCGAGGATGTGAACAAGGTGCTTGGACAGATACGGGCGACTACTTCCGCTCTGGACCCTTGCCCCTCGTGGCTAATAAAAGCTAGCAGAAATGGAACGGCCGGCTGGGCCAAGGAGGTAATTAATGCCTCGTTACGAGAGGGAGTGGTCCCACCTTGCCTGAAACAGGCGGTAGTGCGACCGCTCCTAAAAAAGTCCTCCTTGGACCCTGATAACTTTAACAACTATAGGCCGGTAGCAAATGTTCCATTTCTGGGCAAGGTTCTAGAGCGCGTGGTCGCTCGCCAACTCCAGGCCCTCTTGGATGAAACTGATTATCTGGATCCATTTCAATCCGGCTTTCGGCCGGGGTTTGGTACAGAAACAGCCTTGGTCGCCCTGTATGATGACCTCTGTCGGGAGAAAGACAGAGGGAGTGTAACTCTGTTGGTTCTCCTTGATCTCTCGGTGGCTTTTGATACCATCGACCATGGTATCCTTCTGGGGCGACTCGTGGAGTTAGGAGTTGGAGGCACTGCTTGGCGGTGGCTGTGCTCCTATCTTGAGAATCGTCTCCAGAAGGTGATGCTTGGGGAACACTACTCGAGTCCCTGGGTGCTCCAGTATGGGGTCCCGCAGGGCTCAGTTCTGTCCCCCATGCTTTTTAATATCTATATGAAGCCGCTGGGTGAGGTCATCAGGAGTTATGGAGTGCGTTTCCAGCAATATGCTGATGATACGCAGCTCTATTTCTCCTTTTCATCTTCTTCAGGTGAGGCTGTTGCTGTACTGAACCGCTGCCTGGCTGCAATAATGGACTGGATGAGAGCAAACAAACTGAAGCTCAATCCTGACAAGACTAAGATGCTGTTAGTTGGGGGGCCCTCTGCTCAGATGGTTGATGTCAGACCTGTCCTAGATGGGGTTACACTCCCCCTAAAGGAACAGGTCTGTAGTTTGGGGATCTTATTAGATCCGCTTCTGTCACTTGAGGCCCAGGTAGCCTCGGTGGCACGAAATGCGTTCTACCAGCTTCGGCTGGTAGCCCAACTACGACCCTATCTGGACAGGGAGAACCTAGCCTCAGTTATTCACACTCTGGTAACCTCTAGATTGGATTACTGTAATGCTCTCTACGTAGGGTTACCTTTGAAAACGATTCGGAAACTTCAGCTAGTGCAGAATGCTGCGGCCAGAGTTCTTACTGGGATGAAGAAATTCGACTACATAACACCTATTCTGGCCCAACTGCACTGGCTTCCAATATGTTTCCGGGCCAGATTCAAAGTGTTGGTCCTTACCTATAAAGCCCTTAACGGCACTGGACCGCAATATCTGATGGAACGCCTCTCCCGCTATGTTCCTACCCGTTCACTCCGCTCGACGTCTAAGGCCCTTCTCCGGGTCCCAACCCATACAGAGGCCCAGAGAACAGTAACAAGATCTAGGGCCTTTTCAGTGGTGGCCCCCGAATTATGGAATGCCCTCCCAGATGAGATACGCCTGGTGCCTTCTCTGTCATCTTTTCGGCGCCAGGTAAAAACCCACCTCTTCACCCAGGCATTTTAAAGTATTTAAGCTTTTAATCTTATTTTTTTTAGTTTTCTTTCACTTTGTTTATATAATGTTTATATTGTCTGCGCAATACACACTTGCTGTATTTTAAATATTGTAGTTTTATCATGTTGTACACCGCCCTGGGAGCTGCTAGCTATAGGGCGGTTTAGAAATGCAACTAAATAAATAAATAAATAAATAATAATACCCTCACTTTCCCTCTCTTCAGATTTTCAGCCCCATCAAGTCCTCCTTTCTTAGGGGGGGAATCTGCTCAATTTCTTCCCCTTGCTATACTCGTCTCTTCCCACTTGCCTGATCTCACCCCCAAAACCTATATCCCCAATCCTTCAGTACCCAGAGCCACCCACTACTATTTCCCCCCCACAACCAGGACTTTCCCTTCGCTCCCAGCCCATCCTTGCACCAAAATCTCCCACTTGCCCTAAAGACATCTCCAGTCACTACTCCCGTCACAATCACTATTCAATCTCCTTTTTCCATCTGGAAATCTCCCCTTGGATCTCTAAAGGAAGTGGCTCTAGGCAGCTTCTATCTTCCTTTAGTTACCATCCTAGGCCTACCAAGTCATTTTAAAGTCTGCCTAGGTATTATTCTCCTGGGATCTTGGAATTTAACCTTTTACTTGAGTTAGGTTGACAGAAAACAATAATTTATTATTCAAAAGGGGTACGTTTGCACAGACACACTGCTAAGCAGGCGACAGCAGGCTCCAAGACACCTCAGGCGTTTTACATGTTGTTGTTTGGCTCCCCGCTTGGCCTGGGTGCTTAATGCTGAGCCAGGAAAAGCCACATATTTGACATCATGTGTTGGGTCCCTCATGCCATCTGTGGGGACCTACCGTCCTCCTGAGTTAACATTCCAGCCCTGATGTTATGGAACAGACGCCTCCTTTCCTGCTCAGTGTGTGAGATCAGGGCACGGGCCAATCTCTTACAGCAGGGATGGGGAACTGATGGCCCTCCACATGTTGCTGGCCTTCAACTCCCATCAGCCCCGGTCAACATGGGAAACGGTTAGGGGTGATGGGAGACCAGCAACATCTGGGAGGGCCATGTTACGGAAGTGTTGGCAAGTAAAGGGTTCCTGAGAGTATTTTTTCCATGGCAGAGTTACAAGGCCAAGACGCTCAGAGTCCGTGCAGATCTCAAGGACAAGTATGCCAGTTGGTGTGGGGGTCGAGGAGTTTGTACAGAGAGAGCTTGTGATATATTGTCAGTAAAGTGGCTCTTAAAACTTATTGCTTGTCCGGCTCATTGCTTCAACTGGCATCTAGCCTGTCACTATACTGTTCTGCATCCTGGACATCTGCTTGCGCCAGATACAACATCCAACAAGTGGTAGCAGAGGATGGTTACCTGGTGCTGATGGTTACCTGGTGCTGATGGTTACCTGGTGCTGAGGATTGCAGAAAAGCGGCAGAGAAAAGCCAGAACTGCAGACCAGCGAGTAAAACAGCAGAGAGACGGAGAAACCAAAAGCTGAGCTGAAAGCTGTGAGAGAGCCGTGGGAAAAAAAAAACTGACTGAAGGACAGAGGTGAGAAGCTCTAATTACAAAGGCGGTGAACTGTGAAAAGTGAAAGTATATCTGTTACGTTATCGGCCGGGATTCCCTTGGAAAGGCTGACAGGGAAAAATTATGGCACTTGGAAACAGAGAATGCAGGCTTTTCTAGTGAAAGAAGACCTGTGGAAAGCTATCGCAGAAGACCCACCCGCCGGGGTGCCTATTCCAGCAGATTGGAGAAGGCTGGATGAGAGGGCAAAGGCGTTAATTGTTCTTGCTATTGATGATTCTCAATTGCTGCACGTGCGTGATGCAACAACGGCAAAAGAAACCTGGGAAACTTTAAGAAATATTCATGTGAAAAAGACTGCCAGTTCTAAAATATATCTTGCCAGAAGATTGTATCAGATGCGCTTATCTGGAGATACAACCATGTCAGAGCATTTGTTGGAAATAAACAGACTGTTTACTGAGTTGTCAGAACGTGAAATTGAACATTCTCAAACGCAAAAAGTGTATATCACATTATCTTCACTAGATTCAAGTTATGATAGTCTGGTGAGCTCTTTGGAAGCAATGGACGATGCAAATCTCAATATGGATTATATAGAAGGAAAACTTTTACAAGAATTTCAAAGAAGGCAAGAAATGGCAAAGCAAGAAAGGACTGAGTCTAAACACAACTTAGGAAAGCTGAACAACAAAGCAGCACAAGAGAGACTGTATGGACAAAAAGCATGTTACTTTTTAAGGCCACTGGAATGTCTCCTTATCAGAAATTGTATGACAGAAAACCCAGATTAAACTATTTGATTAGGTTTGGAGCAGAATGCTGGGTACATGTTCCCAAAAATAAAAGGACAGGGAAGCTGCAAAGGAGAGCAGACAAAGGGTACATGCTGGGATTTGAAAACACATATTACAGAATATGGCTGCCAAAACAAAGGTCTGTAGTGTTAAGCAGAAGTGTGCAAGCAATAGAGCAGGATTGGGAAGAGAAAACATATGTGGAGTTGGGAAACACTGAAGGTAGTAATGAACAAGAACAGGCAGACACAGTACCAATAAAACAAGAAGAAACAGGCAGCAGTAGTGAATCAAGTTCTAGCTCTGAGAGAGAAACAGAGGAATCGCCTGACACAGACACAGACACTAAGGCAGAAATACAACCACTCAGATCAGAGAGAACAACAAAAGGTATTCCACCTGTTAGATTTAAAATAAATTCCATTAAACATATAGACTTCAGTAACTGGAAAAAGTGGGATGATGGAAATCATGAAGAGTAATGAAATGTAATAAAAGTGATGCTGAGATTCTAATGCAATGTAGTAACTGTATTACAAATGATGCTGATGTAAACTGAAGAAAAAGAAATGTATCGTGGAGAAAATGATATAAGTAAATGCAAGAAATGTAAATGTAAATGACATGAAAAGAAGTGAAAATGTGAATCTGTAACATAATCTGAAATGTATTGTTGAAATGTGATATAATGTGTGAAATGCTAAGCAAGAAGGCTATGGAAAAAATAGGTGGGGGAATGTTGGCAAGTAAAGGGTTCCTGAGAGTATTTTTTCCATGGCAGAGTTACAAGGCCAAGACACTCACAGTCCATGCAGATCTCAAGGACAAGTATCCAAGGCAACCAGCTGGCCTTATCTATAAGACTTGGCAGATCTGGCCAGTTGGTGTGGGGGTCGAGGAGTTTGTACAGAGAGAGCTTGTGATATATTGTCAGTAAAGTGACTCTTAAAACTTATTGCTTGTCCGGCTCATTGCTTCAACTGGCATCTAGCCTGTCACTATCCTGTTCTGCATCCTGGGCATCTGCTTGCGCCAGATACAACATCCAACAGGAAGGTCTGCACATACAGAGAAAACTAACGTCTCAGGGCTTCAACTGGGGAAGAAGCCACTCCGGTAAAAAATAGTTTTCTATGTGCAGTGAGCTTGTTTCTTTCTTTTAGTAGTATGGGGGGATGGGGGGGATACACCCTGGCAGGCCCCACCAGGAAACTATTGGAGAGGACTGGGCCAAAGGAGGTGGCCAATGAGGCACTGTGCTTGTATCGGGGATAAGTCACGGACACAGCAAGTATTCCCTCTCCAAAAATGGATTGTCATACTTTTCAAAATGGCAGCAGCTAAGCTGAGGTCCAGCACAGCGTGGCAGGCATGTCCAGAGCAAAGCCTCCCATTTTCACACTGGCGTCTCTACAGCGCAGTGACGAATACCAGGAAGAGGAATTCATCCCTTCCACATCTGTCAACCAGGGGAAAACCACCCTTACCCAGAGAGCTCTTATCATCCTGATCCTCCCGCATGACTTCCTCGTCTCTGGATCTGGGAGATCTCAGTCCCTCTTGGTGAAACACACAGTCGAGCCCTCAAAGGCTACCAGCCACTGAAAGAAAGCGAGAGAAAACTCTACTCAGAAATAATCTCTCCTGCGTACGTTCACTTACACACCAAAATGAACTCTGTCCAGACACCACTGAGCTCACTTTGAGTGGGGAAGGGATCACTCTTCAAGCATGAAAAGGGACATAAGAGTCGGCTGGATCAGGACAATGGCCCATCCAGTCCGGCATCCTGTTCTCACAGTGGCCAAACAGCTGTGTATGGGAAGACAGCATGCAGGATCTGAGCATAAGAGCACTTGCCCCTCCTGTGGTTTCCGGCAACTGGTATTCAGAAGCATCCTGCCTCCAACCGTGGAAACATTATGCCTCTTCAAGCATTATGAACAAATGCCTGAGGCGTAAAATGGGTAGAAGGAGCGGGCCCACGTGCAACCGTCCACACCTCTAACACACCCACCTAGGCAAGGAGCACCTGGCCAATCCCACCTTCAGCGAGCAAGGAGGTCTGAAGGAGGCCTTGTCATCACCTTCAGCTGAACGTATGTACAATCCTCCTCATGACTGGAAGCTTCCTACCAAAGTGCACTCGTGTAGGACTCCACTGGTGACCCAGCCCTTCTGTTGTTGCATCTGGCACAGCTTGAAAGATAAAATGACCTGAGGCTGCAGCCTTAAACGTAGAGGGACCTGCTGAAAAATTAGCAGTGCATAGGATTGCACTGGCTAGATCCGAGTTGGTGACAATTTCACAGTGCTTTTTGTCTTTGAAGTACATCCCCCAAGCACAGGTATGTGCATCTGTCTCTCTGGTACTGGAGGGCTTTTATAAATAGGAAGGGAACAGCCTTGCTCTCTACCCTGGAGGTGAAGCACTATACCGACACTTCCTTCCTTTCCCTGTGCTAATCTTGTGGACCAGTGGTCCACCAGCTTCATTCAGGTGGTCCGCAGCGTAACCGCAAAAATGCAGTTGAAAAGTCATACAGCACCTATCACAGAGCATTGCCGCTGCTACAACAGGCAGAAAAATCACGAAGTCGTCCGTGGGGAAAGAAATAGGGACCGCTGCTCTAGGCCTACCTCTTGGTCCCTATCTTTCCTAGATAGCTATAAAAACATCAGACACACGGCTGGGTTTAAGGAAGGACTGGCCATAGAAATCAAGAGACAAAGCCAAGATTTTTCTATTTTTGTCATTGGGCTGCAAGCAGCCTGCCCCTCCCCCCCAAAAAATACGAAACAAAGACAGGAGACCCCTGCATTTCTAGCTTGGGTTTTACTGAATGTACGGCGTTCATTTCTAAAAACCGGAGCATCAGGCTTCTGTGTGCAAATGAGACCTGGAATAGTCCTGGGAGGGGATTTGAAGGAACCGCTAAGGTTGCTTGAACTTTTCTGCAACCAGAGGAGTGTTTTGTTTGGGGGATTCCATAGGGGCTAGAACATCTACCCCCCATACCCTAGATTTGACATATAAAAAATGAGTGCTACTCACTTTCTCTCTCTGCACACCCCCTAGCTGTGGTACGGGTGTAACAGTGAACTACACAGCAGGGTTGTTGTATCATCTTTTGTTAGATGCCAACCTCCTCTTTCCACTCCACCACATCCCTGTTGTGCTGCTGATCCCGAGGGGGAGAGGCATGAGGGGGAAACTAGGCCACCTCTGGGTCTCCTAATGCTGTTGTCACTGAGTGGTGTAAAACGAAAGTGAGGAACCTCTGGCCCTCCCAACTTTGCTGGACTCCAACTCCCATCATTCCTGACCACTGGCCATGCTGGTGGGGGGGGGAGAGCAGATACTGGAGTCCAACAACGTTTGGAGAGCCACAAATTCCCCACCCCATCTATAAAGGGAGAATCTAGGTCTGGGGGCAGCTGAGGGGTCATGTTCAGGCTTGAGGTATGGGACAGAAGCCATGATGGGAAGACCTTCATTCTTTTTCCATATTTGGGTTTCATGGCTCTGATTACTATATGATTCCTCAAGCTTTTCAGGCATGATAAATGGACCACACAAATACATAATTTTCCACTTCCCTGTGTTATTTTCCTTCATGTTCCATTTGCTTCAAGGAGCCTAACCTAGAAACGGCCTCACATTTAGGCCCTCAATAGCTTTCCAACCTCCTCCTGCAGTTTCCTCCAGTCTATGCCTGGGAATGTCATGCCTCTCCCACAATACAGTGTAGTGATCTTGGTCTCCCCTCCACCCTGTGAAGGAGGATGCATTGAGAAGGGGATTGGTTCACGGTAACCAACTGAGGTCCACAGCCCAGTGGGGCTTTGAGCCTGGGTCCCTCTTTAATCACTACACCACACAGAGTCTCACCCTGACCCACCTTGCAGGGTTGTTGTGAGGACCACTCAGGTATTCTGCAATGTACCCTCTATAGCCCCACAAAGACCTCCAGCCGTGAATGTTCTCAGGCAAGTGGCGACACTGGGCATAAGCAAAGCTGGCACCAGCAGAGAAGAACCCACAGCCTCAGCCACACTCAGCTCCCAGTCCTCAAATGGGTGCGAGATGCATTTGGCAACTTTTAAATAAACTATATTTTTAAATAAATTGTTATCACTGCCCTCCACAGCACAGAGTCCCACCACACTCTCAAGAGGATGTCTGCAGAAGCCCCTCCCAACACCCAGTCCAGTGAGGAGAGGCATTTATTTCCCACAATCCCTGCCTTGAGACTTTAGAAGGTAAACAAAACCCTAGCAAAAGAAGCTCAAGGATGGCTCCCTTCCAGCCTCTGACCCATAAAAACAACACGGCTATCCCTCCTCCAGCTGTTTCCTTCCTCTCATGGCCTGTAGAGACAATGCAAGTTTGTGGTCTGTTTCGTTACAAGCCCTCCTTGGAGATCACCCTAGTCCCCTTGGGCATTACAGCGGGGAGAGTGCATGGGTGCAGCGAGGACAGCCTTCTTTCATTGGAGGAGGAAGGAGAAGAGAAAGAGCCCCCTCCTCCTCCCTCGCACCCCTACGCATAACACAGAAGCTCCCCATAAGTGTAGCCATCCAGGCTTTGGGGTGTGTGTTTGTGTGTCTTAAACACTTCTTTTGGGAGCCAGGTCCCAGCAGGGTCCCTATGTCTCCAGCATCCTATGAGCCAATCGGCATGACAGGGGAGCGTGTTCGCCCCTGAGAAGATTCTTCTAAAGCAGTATTCAAACCTGGCCAGGTGATTCTATAAGAGAGTTTTATAAATTGAGAAGGGGGCGTGGCTGTGACTATTATGAAGGGACCCTGCACTTCTGAATTTGCCGCTACACTACCGGTTCTCCCCAACCAACTCCCTTGCACCCAAAGCACCCCGCCTCCCCAGCTCATGGCGACTGAACTGACTTCCAAAGTGAGCTTCAAGCAGGAGCCTCCAATCGAAACCACGCAGCTGGGCAGGGCAGATCAGTCCCTGCCCGGGATTCCGAGGGGAACCAGACAGAGGCTCTCTATTACTCCCCCCCTCTCACTTCACGCAAAAGCTTCCCCCGCGGCACCTTTTGGCTTTTCCTCCTCTTCTCTGCGCGCATCAGCCCTTCCCTCCCCCACCCCATCTCACCAGGCTTATTCCTCTTCCAGGAACAAAAGGAAGCGCATTCACTATTATCTTCCCCTCCTTTTAAACGTCCCTGCTTCTCTAGGAAGCAGAGCTCAGTTCGTTTAACCCTTGGAAGGTCCAGTGGTAGAAACACTCTCCCTCCGTCCCCCCCCTTCCTTCCCCAAATCGTTCAACTACTGTTGAAAGAGGCCTATTTATTTTATTTGTTATTTAAAATATTTCTATCCCGCCCTTCTACCCTCTAATATGGCACCAGTAGGTGCCTACTCAGAAGTAAACTCAGTTGGGTTCAGTGGGACTTACTCCTAGGTAAGTGTATGGGATTGCAGCCTAAGTCATCTGCTGAGGACGTGACCAGGGCTTTTTCTAGGAGGAACCGAAGATAAATTTTATATATATAAAATAATTATCTTCGGTATATATATATATCCATAACCTTCATAGAAACCAAGCAGAAGCAGATGTAAATAATCGGTTTACAAGTTGCAGGCAAGGAGTCAGGCCTATTCTACAATTTCATTCCCATCTAGGAAAAGACACTAAGCAAACTGTAGAACATGCTTTTAAGGAAACTTATGGATTCTTATTTCCCTCTGTCTATGCGCCTGTTGTCTGTGGCAGACAGCTGCACTTCAGGCTTTCCATCATGAGCCACCTGTGCCAAAATCTGGTGAATTAAAGCCCAAAACACAGGAATAAACCACAGAATAGTAGAGTTGGAAGGGGCTTGTATGGCCATCGAGTCCAATCCCCTGCTCCAGCCTTTCCCAACCAGTGTGCCTCCAGATGTTGCTGGACCACCCATCAGCCTGAGCCAGCATTGCCAATGGTCAGGAAGAATGGAAATTGTGGTCCAACAACATCTGGAGGCACACTGGTTGGGAAAGGCTGCCCTGCTCAATGCAGGAATCCGAATTAAAGCATCCCCAACAGGTGGCTGTCCAGCTGCCTCTTGAATGCCTACAGTGTCAGAGAGCCCACCACCTCGCTAGGTAACTGGTTCCATTGTCCTACTGCTCTAACAGTTAGCATGTTTTTCCTGATGTTCAGTCGAAATCTGGTTTCCTGATTTCACAGACTTCGCACTGATTCTTAAAACATACTTTGATAGATAGAAGTATTTATGATGGTTCATGTACCGGATGTGCTTCCCAACATCAGAAGTGTTTATTCCTATTTGAGAAAGAAATATAAACACAGGATTGCAAGCATGTATCTCTCTCTAACTACAGCTGCACAAAGGAAGAGTACAGGCAGGTATCACGGAATTGCCGGGATGGCGTCAGGAAGACGAAAGCTGAGAATGAGCTGAGGCTAGCAAGGGATGCTAAAAGCAACAAAAAAGCTTTCTTCAGGTATGTCCATAGTAAAAGACAGAGAAAAGAAATGGTGGCACAGCTACTCAATGAGAATGGCAAAATGAAAACAGATGACAAAGAAAAGGCAGAAGTGCTCAATTCCTACTTTGGCTCAGTCTTCTCCCAAAAAAGGGTCTATGACCCTCCCGGGAAACATGATGTAGAAGGGGCAGGATTGGAGCTTGAGATTGATAGACAAATGGTCAAGGAATACCTAATCACTTTGAATGAGTTCAAATCTCCACAGCCCGATAAACTGCATCCTAGAGTATTGAAGGAACTGGCTGAAGAACTCTCAGAACCGCTGTCTATTATCTTTGCGAAATCATGGAGGACTGGTGAAGTGCCAGGTGACTGGAGGAGAGCTAATGTTGTCCCTATCTTCAAAAAGGGCAAGAAGGAGGAACCAGGGAACTACAGACCAGTGAGCCTAACATCAATCCCTGGAAAAACTCTGGAACATATTATAAAGCAGTCAATCTGTAAGCACCTTGAAAGCAATGCAGTGATTACTAGCAGCCAACATAGATTTATGAAGAACAAATCCTGCCAAACTAATCTTATCTCATTTTTTGATTGGGTAACCTCCCTTGTAGATTGTGGGAATGCTGTGGACATAATATATCTTGACTTCAGCAAAGCTTTTGACAAAGGGCCCCATGATACTCTGATTAGCAAGCTAGCTAAATGTGGCCTGGATGGAACAACTATCAGGTGGATCCACAGCTGGCTCCAGAATCGTACTCAAAGAGTGCTTATCAATGGTTCCTTCTCAAACTGGGTGGACGTAACAAGTGGGGTACCACAGGGCTCAGTCCTGAGCCCAGTGCTCTTCAACATTTTTACTAACAACTTGGATGAGGAGGTACAGAGCATGCTTATCAAATTTGCAGATGATATAAAATTGGGGGGCATAGCTAACACCGTGGAAGACAGAAAGTAAATTCAAAGGGACCTTGATAGGCTAGAACATTGCACTGAAAACAACAGAATGAAATTCAACAGGGATAAATGCATAGTTCCACACTTAGGAAAAAGAAACCAAATGCACAGTTATAAGATGGGGGATACTTGGCTCAGCAATACGACATGTGAAAAGGATTTTGGAATTGTCATTGATCACAAGCTGAATATGAGCCAACAGTGTGATGTGGCTGCAAAAAAGGCAAATGCTATATTAGGCTGCATTAACAGAAGTATAGTTTCCAAATCGTGTGAAGTACTAGTTCCCCTCTGTTCAGCACTGGTAAGGCCTCATCTTGAATACTGCGTACAGTTCTGGTCTCCACGCTTCAAGAAGGATGCAGACAAACGAACAGGTTCAGAGGAGGGCAACAAGGATGATCAGGGGAGTGGAAACAAAGCCCTATGAGAAGACACTGAAAGAACTGGGCATGTTTAGCCTGGAGAAGACTGAGGGGAGATATGATAGCACTCTTCAAGTACATGAAAGGTTGTCACATAGAGGAGGGCCAGGATCTCTTTTCGATCGTCCCAGAGTGCAGGACACGGAATAATGGGCTCAAGTTTCAGGAAGCCAGATTTCAACTAGACATCAGGAAAAACTTCCTAACTGTTAGAGCCATACGACAATGGAACTAATTACCTAGAGAGGTAGTGGGCTCTCCAACACTGGAGGCATTCAAGAGGCAGCTGGACACCCATCTGTTGGGAATGCTTTGATTTGGATTCCTGCATTGAGCAGGGGGTTGGACTTGATGGCCTTATAGGCCCCTTCCAACTCTACTATTCTATGATTCTATGATTTGGCAACTCCCAAATTAATTTTGTGGACTTCCAGAAATACACATGTGAAGGATTGCCAGGGACCACCCCATTGCACATTGGGCTTCCTCCCTGCTTAGAAGCAGGATCAGGGCCCCCATCAACATCCTTTGACTTGCTGGCAAAGGATGGAGAGGAGAGTCTGCTGGCAGAAAAAGCATGCAGCTTCCCCTTCTGTGATGGATGACCTGAGGAAGCAAATAGGAAACAACTGGAGCCAGCTGATGACTTTGAGACTTCAGAGCGGCAGGTAAGAGAGACTCGGAAGACATTGTTGAGCAACAAAGGAAAGGGCTACTAAAATGATCAAGGGCTTGGAGCAGCTCCCCTACGAGGAAAGAATGCAGCACTTGGGGGCTTTTTAGTTTGGAGAAAAGGCGAGTCAGAGGTGAGATGATAGACATATATAAAATTATGCATGGCATGGAGAACGTGGATAGAGAAATGTTTTCCCCCTCTTTCATAACACTAGAACTCATGGACATCAAATAATGCTGAACGTTGGAAGATTCAGGACACACAGTGCATAGTTAAACTATGGAATTCACTCCCACAGGAGCCAATTTGGATGGCTTTAAAAGAGGATTAGACAAATTCATGGAGGGTAAGGCTATCAGGAGAGCCAGTGTGTAGTGGTTAAGGTGTTGGACTACGACCTGGGAGACCAGGGTTTGAATCCCCACATAGCCATAAAGCTCACTGGGTGACCTTGGGCCAGTCACTACCTCTCGGCCTCATGAAAACCCTATTCATAGGGTCGCCATAAGTCAGAATTGACTTGAAGGCAGTACATTTACATTTTTAAGGCTATCAATGAATACTAGCCATGATGGCTATGCTCTGGCTTTGTAGTCAGAGGCAGTATGCTCCCAAATACCAGTTGTTGCTGGAAATCACAGGAGGGAGTGCTCTTTGCACCCAGGCTTCCCATGAGCAACTGATTTGCCACCATGAGAACAGGATGCTGGACTAGATGGGCCACTGGTCTGATCCAGCAGGGCTCTGCTTATGGGAAGGGGGTGACAACAGACGGGCTGGCGGGCAGGTATCCATCTGAATCAAGTACAAGGCAAGTGGGGAAGTAGACTCCAACAGAGCTTGAACGGAGTTCCTTCCACGTACTCCTTTGCCTCAGTCGCCATAAAGGTGGGAAGGTCCTGGAAGTGAACGGCTGGACTTCACCGACTGGTTGCCAAACTGCTCGGGAGAGGTATCCCAGGCATTGGTGTGCCCCTAATAAGAGTAGGGTTGCCAGGCTCAGGGCCTGAGAATGATTCTGCATATTTAAGAGAAGAGAAAATTCAGCCAAGTGCAGGTTTTCTTGCAACACTGTAATGGGAAAAACCACAACATCAGGAAAAACGTCTTAACTGTTAAAGTGGTATGACAATGGAACCAATTACCTAGGGAGGTAGTGGGTTCTTCAACACTGGAGGCATTCAAGAGGCAGCCATACGACAATGGAACCAATTACCTAGGAAGGTAGTGGGCTCTCCAACATTGGACTGGACACCCATCTTTTGGGAATGCTTTGATTTGGATTCCTGCATTGAGCAGGGGGTTGGACTTGATGGCCTTATAGGCCCCTTCCAACTCTACTGTTCTATGATTCTATGATTCCTGACCAATACTCTCATATTACTGAATTAAATGGTACACTGTAATTTTGTTCTGTATGGTATTTTATTTTGAAACACTGAAGCTCAAAATCAATTACTGTAAGGTGACATTGATTTTATGTTGGGAAAGGTTTGTAAGAAACATAAAAAGCTGAAACATGTTGCTTGCATAAGTATTCAACCCCTGTGCTGTGGAAGCTCCCAGTTTACACAGATGGAAGAAATTGCCCTACTGAGGACACAATACCACTGGCCTCCACCTGTGAACCATTAAAGTTGCTGTCACATTGGCAGGATAAAAACCTGACTCCTTCCTTTCCATTATTCTTATCCTCCCCTCCTAATCCTCCCCAATAATCATTGCCCAGTGAATGGGCAGTCCCCCTGCACTGCTGAAAAGGCCCTTGGAAGAATGAGTGGTCTTTCGAAGAAAGGTACCATAGACTGTGCATCTTAGGAGCCTAGACTTCCCTATCAAAATAATCACAGCTATGCTCCGAAAAGCAAATCTAGTGCCTGCTGACTGTCTCCACTGGAAAGAATATTCCCCAGGTGGATTAGTGTAGAATATCTGGCTTTGTGAAAAATCAGAAGACCAGAATCTTAAACCTGGTTTCTCAAAGCAGCTTTAGACACTGAGTAAACATCTGTATGGTTCACTGATGCTAGTAAGATCTCCAAGTACTGAAACGGTTTCTCTTCTGTGTGTGGTCTGTTAACAACAAATCAGGTCTGGAAGTTGACTGAAGCTTTTTCTACACTACATATATTGTTTTACAGGGCTGTTGTAAGGATCAGGGCTAGATAATGCATGTGAAGTTTGAAAACCTTAAAAACACGGTATAAATATGAAGTATTATTAAGAAGGAGAGGAGCATCCCAGTCTTGAATGCACTGCATGGAAGCCCTGTTGATTCAGAGGGAGTGTACTCCCAGATAATAACGCTTGTCCTCTGGTTAACAAGATCTTGCAAGTCTGAAGGCTTCCTAGCCCTTGCCTAGTGGGAGCCCACAAACATGACATGAGGGCAATAGCTCCCTCATGATGTTACTCCCCAGGGACTGATATTCTCAGGAATGGTGCCTCTGATCCCAGATGTAGTTTATAGGAGTAAGAACATACTTCGGACGCATCATGAGAAGACCTGATTCACTAGAAAAGACAATAATGCTGGAAAAAACAGAAGTGAGTAGAAAAAGAGGAAGGCCAAACGAGAGATGGATTGATTCCATAAAGGAAGCCACAGACCTGAACTTACAAGATCTGAACAGGGTGGTTCACGACAGACGCTCTTGGAGGTCACCGGTTCATAGGGTCGCCATAAGTTGTAATCGACATGAAGGCACATAACAACAACAACAAAGAACATTACTCCTATATTGATATATATACTCCATATATTGATATAGTTCCACCAAAATATTAAGAAGCTGTATCAGTTCCTCATACATTTATGATTTTGTCCATGTGAGTTGTTTCATGTGAATTACGGCTTGAACACTGAGTAAAACTCTTAGTAGACACTAAGCATTCATATGATTTATCTTGTGTGGATTCTTTGATGTAAAGCAGAGGCTCCACTCTCTCTGAAGCTCTGTATGCATTTATATGGTTTCTCCTGTGTGGGTTGTTTGATGTTTATTAAGGGCTGCACTCCAGGTGAAGCTCTTTCCACATTCCATGCATTTATATGACTTCTCACCTGTGTGTGTTCTTTGATGTAATGTCTCCAGTCTGACCTAAACTCTTTCCACACTCTATGCATTTATATTGTTTCTCCCCTTTGTAGGAATTTTGATGTTTATTAAGATTTTCACTCTGACTGAAGCTCTGATTTTCGCTCCTCTTTCCACACACCAGGCATTCAAATATTTTCTCCTTTAGGAGGGTTCTTAAATGTCTATTAAGATGTCCACTCCGACTGAAGCTATTTCCACGCTCTATGCATATTTATAACTTCTCACCTGTGTGGGTTCTTAGATGTATATGAAGATGTCCACTCTGACTGAAGCTCTTTCCACATTCCATACATTGATAGGGCTTCTCACCCATGTGGCTTCTTAGATGAGTATTAAGATGGCCAATCTGATTGAACTTTTTTCCACATTCCATACACTTATATGGCTTCTCACCTGTGTGGGTTCTTTGATGTTTAGATAGACTTCCCCTATCACTGAAGCTCTTTCCACACTCTATGCATTTATATGGTTTCTCACCTGTGTGGGTTCTTAGATGTGTATTAATATGTCCACTCCGACTGAAGCTCTTTGCACACACCATGCATTTATATGGCTTCTCACCTGTGTGGGTTCTTAGATGTTTATTAAGTTGTCCCCTCTGACTGAAGCTCTTTCCACATTCCTTACATTGATAGGGCTTCTCACCCGTGTGGCTTCTTAGATGAGTTTTAAGATGGCCACTCTGACTGAACTTTTTTCCACATTCCATGCATTGATAGGGCTTCTCACCTGTGTGGATTCTTTGATGTCTAGTTACACTTCTACTATCACTGAAGCTCTTTCCACACTCTATGCATTTATATGGCTTCTCTCCTGTGTGCGTTCTTTGATGTTTAGTTAGACCTCCACTATCACTGAAGCTCTTTCCACATTCCATACATTTATATGGCTTCTCACCCGTGTGGGTTCTTAGATGTATATGAAGATGTCCACTCTGACTGAAGCTCTTTCCACATTCCATACATTGATAGGGCTTCTCACCCATGTGGCTTCTTAGATGAGTATTAAGATGGCTACTCGCACTGAACTTTTGTCCACATTCTATACATTTATATGGCTTCTCACCTGTGTGGGTTCTTTGATGTTTAGTTAGTATTCCACTCTCACTGAAGCTCTTTCCACATTCCATGCATTGAAAGGGCTTCTCACCTGTGTGGATTCTTTGATGCTTAGTTAGACTTCCCCTATCACTGAAGCTCTTTCCACACTCTATGCATTTATATGGTTTCTCACCTGTGTGGGTTCTTAGGTGTGTATTAAGATTTCCACTCCGACTGAAGCTCATTCCACATTCTATACATTGATAAGGCTTCTCACCCGTGTGGGTTCTTAGATGCATATTAAGACATCCAGCCTGACTGAAGCTCTTTCCACACACCATGCATTTATATGGTTTCTCACCCGTGTGGGTTCTTAAATGTGTATTAAGACTTCCACTATCACTGAAGCTCTTTCCACATTCCATACATTTATATGGTTTCTCCCCTGTATGGGTTCTTAGATGTATATTAAGATGTCCACTATCACTGAAGCTCTTTCCACATTCCATACATTTATATGACTTCTCACCTGTGTGGCTTCTTAGATGTTTGTTAAGTTGTCCACTCTGACTGAAGCTCTTTCCACACACTATGCATTTATATGGTTTCTCCCCTGTATGGGTTCTTAGATGTGTATTAAGACTTCCACTGGTACTGAAGCTCTTTCCACACACTATGCATTTATATGGTTTCTCCCCTGTATGGGTTCTTTGGTGTGTATTAAGATGTGCCCTCTGACTGAAGCTCTTTCCACACACTATGCATTTATATGGTTTCTCCCCTGTATGGGTTCTTTGGTGTGTATTAAGATGTGCCCTCTGACTGAAGCTCTTTCCACACACTAAGCATTCATATGGTTTTTCCGAGTGCATTCTCAAATGTAAGGCAAGGGTACCACTACATCTAAAACTCTTTCTACAGTCTGCGCAGTTATATGCCTTTCCGCATTCTATACATATAGGGCTTCTCACCAATTTGAGTTCTTTGATGTATAGTGAGGCTTGTACTCCAACTGAAGCTCTTTCCACACTCCATGCATTTCTAAGGCTTCTCCCATGTTTTTTCGACATACCAAGCATTTATATGGTTTCTTCCCTGTGTGGGCTTTTTCATGCAAAAGTGCCATGCCGACTGGAACCCTTTCTACACACAAAGCACTCATATGATTTCTCCTGTATTTCTCTTTGACGAAGCTCTTGCCACGTTCTATGTGGATTGTTTGACGTAATTTAAATTTAATTTTTCCATTGGTCTTTCAACATCCCATGCATTTATGAGGATTCTCCCCTGTTTGGGTTCTGCAATGTCTATTTATTACCAGTTGGTCATTGAATATTTTCACATACACTGGAAACTTTTCTGTCTTTTTCCTTCACAATCATCTCCATTAGGGAGTTCATAGATGCCAGCATCCTGAGAAATTAAATTCAAAATGCCTCTTTTCCCACTTCATTCTTAGTTCTTTCCAATGATTTCACAAATGGCTCCCTAGAGTCTTAGCTATTACCTGGGGAGAAAAAGAACATCCTATTATGAGTTCACATCAGAAACAGGATCACATCAGAGAACAAACACAATTAGCTCTGTTCTCAGCATCTCCAAGGTTCTTCCATTTACTCTCTGTATACCCTGCTGAAACATGACACCTTTCAAATATGCTCCCATCTCTGACAACATGAATTCCTTTCTGCTCCATTTCCCCCTTGATTTCAGTAGCCTCAGCACTATGTGGATTTTCCCCTGCTTTGATATAAAGGGGGTAATTTCCACAAGATTATATACAGAAAAAGGGTAAAACACAGCTTGTGAGAGAAGACAAAGATAAACCAGGATAAAACTCTTTCTTCTGTAGTTGTATTTCAATCTGGCTGCAGTCAAAAAAGTAGATGGTCAGATGCGAAGGCTGTGATGCACACTGGTGTTCTGTACTGTAAGAATTCCTCACCAGTAAATACTCAGGAGACTACGTATACCTCTGGACGGGATTGCACTTCCTCTGAAGGAACAGATGTGCAGTTTGTGGATACTCCTAGATTCATCTGTCACTAGAGACTCACGTGAACTCTGTGGCAAGGAGCCCCTGTTATCAGCTTAGGTTGTTATGCCAACTACACTTTTTTCTACTGTGATTGATAGGTTGGTAACCTCGCAACTGGACTACTGCAAGGCACTGCACGTGGGGCTTCCCTTGGGATTGGTCTGGAACCTGCAGCTAGTGCAGAATGGTGTGGCCAGGCTGCTGAGTTGGGAGCACCTGCATGTGCATACATTACTCCTGTACTGAGGGAACCACACTGGATGATCAGCTGCTGAGCCATGTTCTAAGTCTTGTTGTTAGAACAGAAAACCCTGAACAATTCAGGAGCACTTGGGAGCAAGTTACCTAAAAGACCGTCTGTCTCTGTATCGACCTGTAAGATCACTTCGATCATCTGTGGAAATTCTACTCATGGCACTGCACCCTACAGAATATTAGCCACTTTCTACTCTTGCTCCGCTACCGCGGAATGCCCTTCCCTCTGCCATACATGAAGTCGCTTCAGATGTCTTGCGAAAACTTCTCTTTTGCCCAGGCTTTTCCTGACCCATAAGACTGAATCCTGTTTTACATGCTTAAATCCTGATTCTCTGTTTTATTTGCTTTTATAGTTTTTTATGTTGTTGTTTTATTGGTTTTAGATTGTGTTTGTTCTTGTTTCCATGATATATTCTTGGTTTTTTAGACTGTACACTGTACAAATATTAGAAATTTTTGAAATATGAAGCGATTTATAAATGTGTTTAAAGAAATAAATAAAATCTACAGGCAAGGCAATGGTGCTTGCGGCTTCTGCATTCATCTGATCACTGGATTTGACCTGGGAGTGATTTTGAGGGAACAACTGAGGTTAAGTTTGCCCCCCTTCAGAGTTGGAGAAAATGCATTTTAAAAATACAATCCTGCCGTGGATTGTGGAAGGGGAGTGCAGGGGCCCCATGGGCCCTTGGCCAGTACCCCACCTGGCCGCCCTTTAGAACCAGCCCTGATACATCATTCCAGGGTCAGGGGCGGGCTGGGGGGACAGAAGACGTGATAGGAAGACCATTATTCTTTTTACTTGCTTGAGTTTCATAGCTCTAATCATTATAAGCTGCCTCATGTTTCTCAGGAGTGATAAATGGGCAAATGGCTCTTTGCCATGCTTGTCTATTTGGCTCTGTTTTAGATGTATCTGCTGATTTTTGCATATTTAAGTGGTTTCTTTTTCTTTTTTATTGTACATCACCTTCAGATGATTGCGTAGAAGGAAATTAATAAATTATTAATATTTCATTTTCCTACGTTGTTATCCTTCATGTCCCATTTGCTTCAAAGGGTCTGATTAGAAACGGCCTAACATTTACACCAGGTGTGGGGAACCTATGGCCCTCCCGATGTTGCTGAACTACAACTCCCATCAGCTCCAGCAAACATGGGTGATGCCAGGGATGATGGGAGCTATAATTCTGCAAACATCAGGAGGGCCAGATTTAGACCCTCAATGTATTTCCAACCTCCTTCCAGTCGATGCTTGGGAAAGTCTCTCCTGTGCCCACAATTCAGTCTAGGTTATCTTGGTCCCCCACCACCCTGCTCGCTTCCATACATTTTATCCTCCACTTTGTGACCCAGGTCCAGCTGTGCAGGTAGGTCTCTTTTACCAACCTCCAGGGGATGTGAAAAGGCTCTGTCATGAACCCTCCACATGAAATATGGAGATAGCTAATAGTCTGGGGCAATTCAGCGGGCAACTAAAACAATTTTAAATAGAACTGGATACAAAGCACCTTATAATCTGTATCATCTAATACACATTATGTACAATCTAATTTACAATATCTGCAATCTATAATACACATCAAAGTGAAAAATTAGGGTGAGTAGAAGATAGATCAGGATCTACTAATATATCTATGGGTAATGTGTTGTATTTTAGCAAAGATTTCTTATTCTCAATTGTTAAATTGCAGAAACAGCAAAATGACTTTCCCCACCTAAATGAAGCTGCTGAAACAAAGAAAGCTAATGAAGAGTGGAGTGTTATGAGAAAGGAATGTGAATTCAGTTCAGTTCTGGTAGTGAAAACAGATGTCTTGGCTCTGCATGTGGTCCACCAGCAGGACCTGAGTGCAAAGAGCACTCTCCCTCCTGCGGTTTCCAGGAACTGGTATTCAAAGGCATGCTGCCTTTGCCTATGAAGGCAAAGCATGACCACCATGCCTAGTAGCCGCTGACAGCCATTTCCTCCATGAATTTGTCTAATTGGCTTTTAAAGCCATCCAAGTTGGTGGCCATCACTGCCTCTTAAGGGAATTGTCAATAATTTGTTTTCTAGAATAGCTCAGAGGCAAGGAATTGTGGGGGAAACATCTCGATTGAAATGGGGCCTCTGTGAAGGCCGTGAGTTTGCCGTTTTCACATCTGAAGTCAGTTAATTAGGCTGCAAGAAAGAACACCTGCTTATCAGTGGAGATTGGTACTTCAAGGCCAAGTGGCCTGGGAGGGTGGGGAGTGCGTGACCATTAGGTGCAAAAACTCCAGAAATGTTTCATCATCAGAAAGCCCCCCGATTGGCTAATTAATTCCTGGCTGTTGCTGGGCATTTTCCCATAAGTATAGGATCCAAACCTTAGCCTTTGTTCCCCACTGTTGCCTTATGGTTGTTGATGCTACCTAGGTGGGGTTCCATCTTACCATCTGCTACACATCTCTAGGGAGATGTGGAAACATGAAGCTATGTTACTGTTTACCTCTTTGTAAGTATAGATCACGCTAGATAGCGTTGTTATTTTTTGTCTGTAACTCTCGGTGTTTTACCTGGTCCCCAGGGGTGTGGGAGTTAAGGACTATTTTGCTACTATATTTGTGCACACATATTTTATTTAATACAGCTACTTCTCATTTACCTGTGTGTGTTCATTGTAGGGGTAGTGTGGCTCTGCATCCAGCACCTTGGCCAATTGACCATGGACTACTGTATATTTGGGCATTTTGCCTAAGGCTCCAAGACAAGGAGTGTGGTTTGGCTTTTCTCTGTTGGAATTCTTGGCAGGTCTATTTCTGGCACTTTGGGTTTCCCCTTGGCCCAGAGTGTGTGACCAGATTAAGGGGTGGTGGCAGTCTACCTACCTTACAGGGTTGTTCTTGGCTTACTCAGCCCTAATAAGGGGAGGCACGGGGTTGTGCCTTGCCAGGATCAATTGCCCTGAGTTTGGGAAACTGAGTCCTGGGACTGAACTGGCAGCAGCAGTTCATGACAGGAGCAAATTCCATTGTTTAACTATGTGCTGTGTGAAGAACTGCCTGTCCTGAATCTTCCAACATTCAGCTTTATTGGATGACCACAGACTGAAGCGTTACGAGAGGGAGAAAAGCTTTTCTCTATTCACTTTCTCCATGCCATGCATAATTTTATAAACATCTATCAGGTTGCCTCTGACTCGCCTTTTTTTTCTGAACTAAAAAGTCCTACATGCTGCAACGTTTCCTCATAGGGGAGTCACTCCATCCACTTGGTCATTTTGATTGCCTTTTTCTTAACCCTTTCCAGCTCTAATATCCTTTTGGAGGACACAAAATTCCGAATGCAACAGCACCATAGATTATATAACAACATTATATGATATCAGTAGTTTTGTCTTCAATACCTTTCATAATGATTCCTAGCATTGAATTTGCCTTTTTCACAACTAATTGGGGCTGACGTCTTCATTGAGCTATCTATGACGACCCCAGGGTCTCATTCCTCCTCAGCCACAGCCACTTCAGACCCCATGAGTGTAAATGTGAACTGAAGATTTTTTGCTCCAATATGCATACTTTACATTTCCATTCACTCAGTTTGCTGAGCTCCTTTTCAAGCTCTTTGCAATCCTCTCCTATGAGGAAACGTTGCAGCATTCGGGGCTTTTTAGTTGAGAGAAAAGGCGAGTAAGAGGTGACATGACAGAAGTGTCTAAAATTATGCATGGCATGGAGAAAGTTGATAGAGAAATGTTTTTCTCCCTCTCTCATAACACAAGAACTCATGGACATTCAGTGAAGATGAATGTTGGATGATTTAGGCCAAACAAAACAAAGTACCTCATCACACAGCACCTAACTATAGAATTCAACCCCAGTGATGGCCACCAACTTGGATGGCTTTAAAAGAGGATCAGAAATGTTCAAGGAGGAGAAGGCTATCAGTGGCTATGCACTACCTTCACAGTCAAAGGCAGTATTTTTCCAAATATCAGTTGCTGGAAACCGCAATGCAAGGTGCTCTTGTATTCACCTCCTGCTTGCTGGCCTCTCATGGACATCTGGTTGGATGCTGGACTAGATGGGCCACTAGCCTGATCCAGCAGGCTTTTTTTATGCTCTTATGTCAGAAGGAACTTCAGAAAGGTCCACAAAAGCTGCACAGCTATTCCTGCCCCCCCCTTCCACGTCTAATCGACACAATGCAGGTTTTTGGTCTAGTGGATACATTTGGATTATTCGAGGGCTTATTAATCATCCTCTTTAAAGCCCTCCGGGAGATCAACCGGGTCCCCTGGAGTTTTGGAGAGGGAGGATTGGAGGAGGAAGAAATGAAAAAGGCCACTCCTCCTTTCAAACATGCAGGAGCTCTTGTCCCCCCTCTCCCAAACAAAGCTGATTCGGCGACCCCAAGGCGCCCCCTCGGCCCCCACCCCACCCAAATGTCACAAAGACTGAACTGATCTCCAAGGGGCGCTTCAAAGAGCATCCTGCAGCAGAAACCATGCAGCTGGACTGGGGAGACCAGCCCCTGCCTGCGATGCTGAGAGCGGAGTCGGCTGAAGAGTCTTCTCTTTCCCCCCCTAAAAAGCAAATCCTCCCCCTAATCACCCAAAGGGTCCCCCCACATCACCTCCAATGGGGCCCTTTTATGTTTCTCCTCCTTTTATGTTTTTCTTCGGGTCTCTGTGTGCGTAACCCTCTCGCCTCCTCCCCAAGGAATCGCAGGGGGTTTATTCCCCTTCCGGGGGAACAGAAAAGGAAGCCCATCACTATTATCTTCCCCCTTCTCAGTTGTCCGGCCCCTCTAGGAACCAAAGCGTGGATCTTTTAACCCTTGGAAGACTAAGTGCAAGAAGTGGACATTTTCTTCTCTCTCTGTTGTTCTTATGTGCCTTCAAGTCGATTTCAACTTATGGCGGCCCTAGCAATCAGCGAAATCCAACATGATTTCTTGTAAACCACCCTGTTCAGGTCTGTGGCTGCCTTTATGGAATCAATCCATCTCTTGTTTGGCCTTCCTCTTTTTCTACTCCCTTCTGTTTTTCCCAGCATTATTGTCTTTTCTAGTGAATCATGTCTTCTCATGATGTGCCCAAAGTATGATAACCTCAGTTTCATCATTTTAGCTTCTAGTGATAGTTCTGGTTTAATTTGTTCTACCAGCCAATTATTGGTCTTTTTCATGGTCCAAGCTCTCCTCCAACAACACATTTCAAATGAGTTGATTTTTCTTTTGTCCACTTTTTTCACTGTCCAACTTTCACGTCCATACATAGAAATCGGGAATACCATAGTCTGAATGATCCTGACTTTGGTGTTCAGTGATACATCTTTGCATTTGAGGACCTTTTCTAGTCCTCTCATAGCTGCCCTCCCAGTCCTAGCCTTCTTCTGATTTCTTGACTATTGTCTCCATTTTTGGTTAATGATTGTGCCAAGGTTTTGATAATCCTTGACAAGTTCAATGTCATTGTCAACTTTAAAGTTTGATCTTCTGTTGTCATCACTTCAGTTGTCTTGATATTCAGCTGTACCTCTTTTTGCTTTCCTCTTTAACTTTCAACAGCATTCCTTTCAAATCATTACTGGTTTTGTCTGCATATCTTAAATTACTGATATTTCTCCCTCCAATTTTCACACCTCCTTCATCTTGGTCCAATCCCCCTTTCCGTATGATATGTTCTGCATATAAATTAAACAAATAGGGTGATAAAATACACCCCTGTCTCACACCCTTTCCAATTGGGAACCAATCGGTTTCTCCATATTATGTCCATATTCTTCGTATTTCTCCATATTCTCTCTACCTACCCACAATCCTTGCTCCATCGTTGGACCCTCTCATCGACCACATACTCCTTCCCATCGCCTCCAAACTTAAACCTGGGAGAGGGAGGGATAGAGGTTTTCTATGGGATGTGGGGAGGAAGGACAGGGGACTGGTGTACGTTTTTGTCGCTGTGTTATACTTGAAAATTTACTAATAAAGTGGTGTTGTTTTAATCCTGCTCCTCTTGGAAGCAGAGCTCAGTTCATTTATCCTGGGGAAGAAAGAGCACCAGATGCTGTCTCTCCCCATCTACAAACTGTCCAACGGGTCTTTTTAATATTTTTTTTTAAACACTTCTATTTAATAAAGAACAAACATAAATAAAAGGACTATGTGTGGTGCAACACATGTATGCATCATTCTATATAATCAGAAAGAGAAAGAAAAATGTCAGTGATCTTCCTATGCCAGCGTAACGCTGTATGTCTCTACCACAGTTCTTCAACCTTGGCTCCCCAGAGGTTCTTGTACTAAAACTTCCATTATCATTGGCTGTTGGCTAAGCTGGCTGGGGTTGATGGGAGTCGTATTCTGACATCTGGGATCGTGTAGTGGCAAGTTCAGAAGTCTTTGTGTTAGTCACAGCTACCCCTCCCCCCTTTAGGCTGCTGAGTTGAGAATGAGATCCTTGTTATTGCCTTCTCCCACAACAACAGACATCTCTAAGAGCCAATAAGCATGAAAGGTGAGAGTGTAGCTACTGAGAAGGGACTTCTCAGTGGATGACTCACCTCCTTTCACTCTCGTTGGCACCAATCAGCAGGAAAGGAGAAGAAAGGATGTTAGTAGACTCTTCTCAGTGGCTAACAGATTCCATTCATGCTGATTGGCTCACAGGATGCTTCGGACCCTGCTCCCAAAAAAGTAAAGGGTCTAAGGCCCCCAAGACCTTGGACGACTACACCCATGTCCCAAGGTTGAAGTACACTGCTGTACCATCTGCATCCCCTTCCAGATTATATCTCTGCACAAAAAGAAGCCTTGAAATTGTTTCAACTAGTTGTGAAAGCTACCAAGTGATCTGGACACCCCACACACCCTAATCCATTCCCCTGTGTAAGTCATGTACCAAGGTGACCAAGGCTATTTCTGTCCTATAACCAGGCCAGAAACCAGACTGAGATCTAACTGGATGGCTTCCTTCATCACTGCCAGCGAGACATGGAGGTGCCAGGCGCATGCTGCAACTCTATTACATCAGGGAAAAGATTGGGGGTCTAGCAGTTGTAGATTGCGCTTAGCCATATTTCCTTGTATCGATGTACCTGTGGTGGGTGGCTTGCTTCAGGCTTTTCAAAAGGCCTCAAAGACTCATTTGTTTCATTTGTCTTTATCCTACGGTAATTTTTATCTCGCATGCTGCATGAAGCCTGAATTGTTCATAGAATTCCACTTTTATTTCTATGAATCTAATTTTAATTTTAGTACTATTGATTTTTGCAGTGCCTGCTGCAATGTCTTGGGATCGGTTTCAGGTGATGTGGCCTGATGACATGGACAAGGCGCTTCTGATGATGTGGCCAGCAACGTGTCCTCTCAACCCTTCTTGGCTTATTAAAACTTGCCGAGGGGGGTTGACCGAGTGGATCCAGTGTGTGGTCAACGTGTCATTGTGGGAGGGAGAGGTTCCAGCCACCATGAAAGAGGTGGTGATCTGACCACTCCTGAAAAAGCCCACCCTTAACCCATTGGTTTGTGACAACTACTGCCTGGTCGCAAAAAACACCCCTTTTTTAGGGAAGGTGATTGAGAGGGTTGTGGCACAGCAATTGCAAGTACTCTTGGATGAAACAGATTATCTTGACCCATTCTAGTCTGGGTTCAGGCCTGTTTATGGGACTGAATCAGCCTTGGTTGCCCTGATGGATTACCTTTATCGGGAGAAGGACAGGGGGATACAACCCTGTTACTCTTAGCTGCTTTTGATACCATTGACCATGGTATCCTTCTGGGCCAACTTGGTGAGATGGGTATTCATAGTCTGGGGTTGCTCCTGGATCCATCTTTGTTAACAGAGGCCCAGATGACCTCAGTGGCTAGGAGTGCCTTTTACCAGATTCAACTGGTAAGACAGCTGTGGCCGTTTCTGGACCAGGATAGCCTGACCACTGTTGTGCATGCACTTGTAACCTCCAGGCTGGATTACTGTAATAAGCTCTATGTGGGGCTGCCCTTGAGGTTGGTCTGGAAGCTGCAGCTGGTGCAAAATGTGGTGGTGCGACTGCTCACTGGGGCTGGGTATCGCCAGTATGTCACCTCACTGCTGAAAGAATTGCACTGGCTGCCTATTAGCTGCCAGGCTAAATTAAAAATTCTAGGACCAGGATACCTGAAAAACTATCTTACCCCTTATATATACTTAGTTGATCACTGCGCTCTGCAGGTGAGAGCATCCTGCAGATAGCATCTTATCAGGAGGTCTGTTCCACACAACATAGGAAGTGGACCTTAAGCGTAGTGGCATCTACCCTTGGAATTCCCTCCCCTTAAAATATTAGACAGGTGCCGTCTCTTATCTTTTCAGCGCCTACTGAAGATCTTCCTCCTTCAACAAGCCTTTTAAGTTGAGACCTTTTCTTCGTCTGCATCTGTACTGGAGTTGCTGTTTAATATGTTTTTTAAAAGGTGTTTTTAAAGATGTTTTGTTTTGAAATTTTTTTAATGTTTTTGTTTTTTCCTGAAGTGCAAAATGAAGGAGTGGGCTCCTTCTGGGAGGAAGGGCAGGATATAAATTTAATAAATTTAATAAATAAATATCATAGATAATAGATACTTGTTGTGTGTAAGTATTTTTGGATGCTTTGGCTTTGACCAGAAAAGTTGCATATAAATATTTTAAAAATAAAAGATCTTGGGGGATCTTCAGGAGCCAATAACACACAGCGTTAGTCCAGAAGAAGGAGACGCTGAACAGTGAGTTGCTGGTCTGGAACCATATCTAGAATGGAGGATGCTTGTGCAGTGAAAATGAGGACTTAAGAGATGGAAAGAGAGAGAGATTCATGATTCCTTATATGAAAAGCTCTACAGAAATTCAGAAAAATTAAGACTAAGAAAAATAAAAAAGAACCTAGAAAAATTAGTCTCTGCCAACCTAGCCCTGGGAGGGAGTAGAAGTCTCCTCTTGGTAAAAACAGAAAGGCTTATGCTAAAAATGGCTTAGGGGAGAAGCTAAACTTAAATAAAAACAGCAAAGACCTATTCTCTGAAAATGAGGTTATTCAATTTCCCTAACAGGTGAGAGGGTGGGGACCAAACAGGACTCAAGAGGCTAAAATCGGAAAGATTCATTTTAAGTATATTAGAAGAAGACCAGTGAATGTATTTCAGTAGATGAAAGAAATCAGCACAATAATTCCAAACAAGGAACAGTATATGGAAATAATGATTAAATGGAAAAACAAAACAGAATACAAATATGCAACTTAACTATTAAACTTAACTTTTTTCAGAAGAACAATTTGTAAGAATAAAATCCTAAATTGGCCCACCTAAACTCCACCTAAACTCATGGCCTTTTTGTTTAAGAGAAGAACATAGCTACTAATACAGAGTGACATTCCAGGAAACAAGCTTCCGTTGGTTTCAGATGCATGTCAGTAGAGATCAATCCGGGATCCAGGAAAATCCATCAAAAAATTAGTTAAAAATTATAGACAAATATTTAAAAATAAAACAGTGTAGTCTGTACCACAATAAAATAATTGAAGCTATACAAAAAGTATGTGGAAACCCCAGCCCTGAAAATCTTAACCCAATGTAAAATTATTAGAAGCAGCAAGAATGGAATCTAAAAGCAAAGTTTTCTTCTCTGTGTGGGGTGCTAGAGAAGAGATCAGTTACATCTCAAAAAGAAAAAACTGCTTAAAAGATGAAGGTAAGGTGGCATCCAGAGAAGAAAGCATCATTTCTCTCCATTCCCAGAAACCTTTTTCAGATTGCTGATTGATTCCTTTTCAATTCTCCCCTGCTCACAACTAAACTTTGTTCCATATTGGTTAATAACAGGCCACACAGTAAATACCTGTAGGAACAGTTTTCCATTGTTTTAGAGGTTGACATGATCCCAAATTTTGTATTCCACCCAGGGTGGCATCACATTCAGACAACAGTCTAGCATATATTTATTCCACTGTTATTCCACTTTAAACAGTCATTGTTCCCCCGTAGAATCCTGGGAACTGTAGTTTGTTCAGGGTGCTGAGAGCTCTTAGGGGACTCCTATTCTCCTCACAGAGCTACAGTTCCCTGAGTGGTTTAACAGTCAGTTCTTCCCAGAGAACTCGGAGAATTGTAGTTCTGTGATGGGAAGAGAGGTCTCTTCACAACTCTCAGTCAGCATGGTTCACAAACTACACTTCCCACAATGCTTTGGGGGAAGCCATGACTGTTTAAAGTGAAATAGTGAGATAAACGTATAGTATGAATGTAGCCTCAGTTGAGTTCTCTTACAAGCCTCCTCGTGACTGAAAATCTCAATAAAGAGTTTCCAATCATTGAGGGGGTTGCAGAACTGAATGTGATGACAACCCCTCTTCAGTCCTTCACACTCAATGCAGGAAAGCATAGGGTTAAACTGGTGTGTCTGCCCATCTGTGTGGTATTGTGGGTGCTAGATGTATGCCCGATACATCTAAAGCATATTCAAATCACATTTTTCTCCTAAAAGAATTTCTACCCCTCAGAGTTACAATTCTCAGCAACCCTTAAGAAATTAGTGCCCAGAATTCTTTGAAGGAAAAAAATGTGCTTGAGTGTGCTTTAAATGTACAGTGCCTAAACAGCCTTTATTCTCACAACCACCCTGTGAGGTAGGCTAGAGAGAGGGGGAAATGGCTCAAGGCAACCCAATGAGCTCCATAGCCCAGCTGGGGTTTGAGCCTGTGGGGCCTTGTTATATCAGTACACCACCCAGGCTCTCACTCTGGCTCATCTTACAGGGTTGCTGCCAGGAATGCTACTATGAACTGGTAGTGTAGTGGCAAATTTGGAAGTGCAGGGTCCCTTTATGATGTCACAGCCATGCTGCTCACATAGCCACGCCCCCTTCTAAGATTATACAGGCGGGCCCCGCTTATACGGCAGGTTCTGTTCCGGACTGTCGCGGAAAAGCGGAAACCGCTGAACCCATTGAAGATAATGGTGCGCGTTGCGCAAAAATGAGGCAAAAATGGTGCGTGACAAGCAAAAACCGCCGTAAAAGCGGAACAAGCGCCTTAAAGCGGGGACTTTCCCTAATTGAAAGTCAAAAGGCGAAGCACCATAAAGCAGGGCCGCCTGTACAGCCTTCTATGAGCAGGAAAGGGGAGTGTGATGGCTACAGAGAAGAGCCTTCTCAGTGGCTGATTCACCTCCTTTCGCTGATTGTCTTCAGCCAGCAGGTAAGGACAAGGAAGCATGTTAGAAGCCTCTTCTCAGTGGCCAACACACTCCCTTTTTCTGCTGATTGGCTCATGGAGACTTAATGACCCTGCTGGGACCCTGCTCTTAAATAAGTAAGGGGTCTAAGACCCCCCTCCAAGACTGTGGACGACTACACCCCTGCTATGAACCCTCTCTAACTCCGCAAGGATTTCCAGCCCTGGATTTTCTACGCTTAGTTGTGAGGCAGGGAAGGAGCAAGGCTAGAAGCAGCAGAGAAGACCCCCACAGCCTCAGCCAGCGGCCAGTCCTAAAAAGGGGGCACCATCTCTTCGGCGCCTTTTCCATAAACGTGTATCATTCCCTTCCACAGTGGAGAGTCCTGCCAAACTCTTGTTCTAGAAACAAGAAGCCTTTTCCCCTGGAGGAGCAGCAAGAGGAGCGTCTGTTTACCCCAACTTTGCCTTGAAGCTTTGGAGAAAAAGAAGATCCTGGTCAGTTCAACCCCTTCCCTCTCGCACTCACTCACACACAGGCACAAATCCAGGCCGAAGAATTTCAGGGACGGCTCACCTCGGGTCTGGCCCAGAAAAGCCGCACAACCATCCCTCCCCCCCACGCCCTTTCCTGTGCATCAGGGCACCCCCCCCATGTCCCGCCAGCGCAATGTCCGTTTGCGGTCCACTTTGTGGCTGGCAACCTTTTTCTGGGGGGGGGGGGTCAATTGCAGGATCCTCTTTGAAGCCCTCCTAGAATGTCTACCCAGACTCCTTGGGCAAGGGAAGAGGGGCAGGAGAAGCGCCTTCCCCCTCTCTTCACTCCCCCCCCCAAGCACAGCTGCTTCCCGGACCCCTCCCCTCACCCGCGGGGAAATCTCATGGCGACTGAATGGATTGTCAGTGTGAACTTCAACCAGGAGCCTCCGATGGAAACCATTCAGTTGGTCGGGGCAGATCACTTCCTGCCTCGGATTCCGAGAGGGGAGCCCGACGGAGGCGCTCTCTGACTCACCCGCCTCACGCACGCCCCGTATCCTCTCCCCCTTCACCCAAAAAGCTTCCCCCGCGTCCCCTCCACTGTTGCACCTTTGGGCTTTTCCTCTCTTCTCTGCAGGCATCCGCCCCCCCCCCCAACCTGGCTTATTCCTCTTCCAGAGACAAAAGGAAGCACCTTCACTATCAACTTCCCCTCTTTGAAACTTTATTGCCTCCAATACGGTAATGGCAAATTCAGAAGTACTGTACTGTACAGGGCCCCTTCATGTTAGTCACAGCCACACCCCCTCTCCCCTTTTTTGCTGCTAGGTTGAGAATGAGATCCTTGTTAATGCCTTCTCCCACAGCAACAGACATCCCTAGGAGCCCACACCATGAAAGGGCAGTGTTAGCTACTGAAAAGAGTCTTCTTGGTGTCTGACTGACCTCCTTTCCCTCTGATTGGCTCCAATCAGCAGGAAAAAACAAGAAAGCATGTTAGAAGACTGTTCTCAATGGCTAACACACTCCCCTTTCATGCCAATTGGCTTGTAAGATGCTGGAGACATAGGGACCCTGCTGGGACCTGGCACCCAAGAAAGTAAGGGGTCTAAGACACACACACCCCGAGACCCTAGTCAATGGCAGAAGCAGTCTCTCTCTCTCTCTCCAAACCATTCAACTGCTGTTGAAAGAGGCTGAAAGGCCCAGCCTCACCCCCCTCCACCGCAGTCCATTCCCCAGAGTATGTCTAGAGCAAATGTTTGACTGCAATTTAATTTGGGAAATCTTTTGAGTTATCTCAGAAAATAACCAAACAATTAAAATCACACAAAAAGTTGTTTTATTGAAATAACCGTGAAAATTTCTACAAAAAATGGTAGTGAACTTATTATATAAGAACAAGCAATATATAGGATTCATGCATAATCAATGAAGCAATTACAATATGGCTACCACAAGGGCAAGGATGAATAAAAGACCAATTACCCTAATTGGACTAAGGACAAGAATAAATCATAGGTGACAAATGCAGCATGTTCTGATACCCTCCCTCCAGTCCAGCTACCTTAAGAGCAAAAGCAGAGAAGTAGTGGTTTATCATGGTTTCTAAATAATTTTCTAAAGGGAGAAACACAAACCTTAAAAACATGGGAGGTCATCCTGTCACTGGAACCCAAACCACACTCCCCTTCTTCCCAAAGGTTAACCACCACCATGTAATCTGCACTATATGCCAAAGGTCCAGGCCTACCAAATTGGCTATGGCGAGGTCTGCTGGCTCCAGTTGTAGGATTCCAGAACAGTGAGAGTCCACGGAGACTAAGAGGAAACAAGAAAATAAAAGAACCTAGCAAGATTAGCCTCTGCCAAGCTTGCCCTGGGAGGACAGGCCTCCTCTTGGTAAAAGTAGAATAGTTAGCCCCTAAAATGAGTTAAAAGCTAAATTTAAATGCAAAAGGCACAGAACTGCTCTATGTCGAAAGAAAACCAAACTGGCATGCTTTTAGGTTCCAGAAAGGAAGCTGCTAGGAGTTAGTAATGTCTGAAGGTGGTGTGTGTGAGAGAAATAGTAATATAAGCTAGAAGTTGGAAAACAGAAAGATCAGGTACACAACCTGCTCTGTTACCTTCCCAATATAAACCTCTCTTTTTCTAAAATGGATGAAACTGATTCCCAAAATAGTAGGAGCATGCTTTCTTGCAGATGTGAGAGTGGTGAATCTTTAACAAAGTCCCTTCAAGCCAGACTCTAGCATGAAAGTGGTGAATTATGGCATTAGAAGAGGTTAACCTGTTGAATTGTCTCACCCTTTTTTTGAGAGGTACCCAGGAATTCCAGACTCAAAAGCTTGTTTTCGCCTACAGATACAGTCCTCTTTCACTTGTGGTCTGTTTCTGCCTTCTGATTCTTTATGAACTGAACTGCTTTGGTCATGACAGGAGCCATCTAGGAAAACACTAAGGCTAAGCCAATTGTAGATCATGCTTTTAAGGATGGTTATGGAAACTTATTTCCCTCTATCTATGTACATATCATTTGTGGCAGGCAGCTGCACTTCGGGCTTTCCCTTCCCTCTCCGGCCACCTATGCCAAAATTTAGTGAACAAAAGCCCAACGCAGAGGCAAAACCTCACCCTGACTCTTACAAGACACTCATATCTACAGAAGCACAGCTCATGTACTGGATTGTTTCCCAACTTCAGAGGTGTTTATCCCTATTTGAAAAAGAAATATAAACATAGGATTGAAAACATCTCTGCAACTACAGCTGCACATTTGGAAACGCCCCAAATAATTGCATGTGCTTCCAGAAATACACTGTGAAGGACCTCCAGGGACCACTCCACGGCACCGAGCGCTTCCTACCTGCTTAGAAGCAGGATTAGGGCCCTAGTCAACAGGAGCTGTGGTTTTTTTCCATGTAAAATAAGGCTGTTATGCTGGTTGAAACTTGTTACCTCTGAAGTATAATCCTGAGGATTGGTATGTGCATATGTTAATCTGGAGTAGACTAACTCAACGCCATTGCTGTGTACCATCCTTCACTAATTTGGTGGTCTCGAGATCTTTTTGTGGACACATCCCATTAGCCCCAGCCAGCACAATACTGGCAGGCACCAAACTGACAATGGCTATCCTACACAGTGAATAGGAAGCACTATGGTGACTTTCAGACAATACTTACACTTCCTTCTTCCCCTTCTCTGTGGTAATCTTGTGGGCTTCCCTCCCCCATTGCTCTAGCTCTCCTTCCTCTTGCCCCCAGCCTTTTCCAGGCACACCACTTGTTTGAAGCAAGGACTGTCCATAGAAATCGAGATAAATTCAAGTTTTATTATAAAGTACTTGTACTTGTACAGCACTTGTCCCACCCACCCCAAAAAAACCAAAATGGAGCAGCAAGGAGAGAAGCCCGTGGGATATCTAGCTTGGGTCCACCTTGGCATACAAAATTAATCTTCCTTTTTTGAAGAGACTGACCCATCTGCCTGCAAGTCAATGGAGTGTGAGGCTTCTGCAAACAACAGAGCTGGTCCGGATTTTACCTGGGAGGAGTCTGAAGGCCAACTGATGTTGTTTTAGCTTTACTGCAACGCAAGAGATGTTTAGTATGAAGCCCTAGATGGTCCATGGTAACTCTTTCTACCCTGGTGGATGTCGCTGATGGGAACTGGATTGGGAAGACCTCCATTCTTTTTACATATTTGGGTTTCATGGCTCTACGCCGTGTGGGTTCTTAGATGTGTATTAAAATGTCCACCCCGACTGAAGCTCTTGCCACACACTATGCATTTATATGGCTTCTCACCTATATGAGTTCTTAGATGTGTATTAAGAGTTCTTCCACTGCTGAAACCCTTTCCACGTTCCATTCATTTATATGGCTTCTCACCTGCGTGGGTTGTTTGATGTTTAGTTAGATTTCCACTGACAGTGAAGCTCTTTCCACACTCCATGCATTTATATGGCTTCTCCCCTGAATGGGTCCATTGATGTTTAGTTAGATTTCCACTGACAGTGAAACGTTTTCCGCACTCCGTGCATTTATATGGCTTCTCCCCTGTATGGGTTCTTTGATGTGTATAAACAGTTCTATTCCAGCTGAAACTTTTTCCACACACCATGCGTTTATATGGCTTCTAACCTGTATGGACTCTTTCATGTTTAGTTAGTTGTCCACTGTCACTGAAGCTCTTTCCACATTCCATACATTTATGTGGCTTCGCACCTGTATGAGTTCTTTGATGTTTAGTTAGTTGTCCATTGTCACTGAAGCTCTTTCCACACTCTATGCATTTATATGGCTTCTCACCTGTGTGGGTCCTTTGATGTTTAGTTAGACTTCCAGTGTCCCCGAAGCTCTTTCCATATTCCATACATTGATATGGCTTCTCACCTGTGTGGGTTCTTTGATGTTTAGTTAGACTTCCACTTTGACTGAAGTTCTTTCTACATCACATACATTTATATGGTTTCTCACCCGTGTGGGTTCTTAGATGTGAATTGAGATGTACACTGTGACTGAAGTTCTTTCCACACTCCATACATTTATATGGTTTCTCCCTTGTTCTTTTTTTTATATTTATTAAGATTTCCACTCTGACTGAAGCTCTTTCCACATTCCATGCATTTATATGGTTTCTCACCCGTGTGGACTCTTTTATGTATAGCAAGGGCTCCATTCTGACTGAAGTTCTTTCCACACTCTATGCATTTATATGGTTTCTCCCCTGTATAGGTTCTTTGATGATTAGTTATTTGTCCACTGTCACTGTAGCACTTTCCACATTCCATACATTTTTATGGCTTCTCACCTGTGTGGGTTCTTAGATGTTTAGTTAAACTTTGACGGGCAATGAAGCTCTTTCCACATTCCATACATTGATAGGGCTTCTCACCTGTGTGGGTCCTTTGATGTTTAGTTAGATTTCCACTGACAGTGAAGCTCTTTCCACACTTCTTTGATGTTTAGTTAGTTGTCCATTGTCACTGAAGCTCTTTCCACACACTATGCATTTATATGGCTTCTCACCTGTGTGGGTCCTTTGATGTTATGGCGACCCTATGAATCAGCAACATCCAATAGCATGTTATAAACCACCCTGTTCAGATCTTGTAAGTTCAGGGTTGCGGCTTCCTTCATGGAATCAATCCATCTCTTGTTTGGCCTTCCTCTTTTTCTACTCCCTGCTGTTTTCCTCAGCATTATTGTCTTTTCCAGTGATTCCTGTCTTCTCATGATGTGTCCAAAGTATGATAACCTCAGTTTCATCATTTTACCCTCTAGTGACAGTTCTGGTTTAGTTTGTTCTAACACCCAATCATTTGTCTTTTTTGCAGTTCATGGTATGCACAAAGCTCTCCTCCAGCACCACATTTCAAATGAGTTGATTTTTCTCTTATCCGCCTTTTTCACTGTCCAACTTTCACATCCATACATAGAGATCAGGAATACCATGGTCTGAATGATCCTGACTTTGGTGTTCAGTGATACATCTTGACATTTGAGCAGGGAAGATAGAACAGCCCATTGTTCTTGTTCACCTCATTGCGCTCAGCGGGGAAGAGGGCACCGGGTAACTTTCACTCTCTTCAAGCACTCTGAAGGAACAGCAAAGGTCTAACACAGAGAGAGGGAGTGCCTGAGTCCGAACCCTCACACGTGCAAGGTAGACCCGCTCAGTCCAAACTCTCGTGGGTTGAGCTTGAAAGGGGGGGAGGCAGCGCCTTGTCATCACATTCTGTGGAGCGCACGCAGAAACCCCCTACCCAAGTGGAAATGTGCAGGAGTCCACTGATGACCACATGCTCAGGTCGATCATGTTTGCATCTGGCACAGCCTGAAAGATAAAGTCGCTGGAGAGGCTGCAGCCCTAAACATAGAGCAGGGCTTGCTGCAGAACCAGTAATGCGTCTTCTCCCACCGCTTGGACCTGGGTCTAAATTATGCCGTCGGTGACAATAGCACAGACAGAGCTTGCTGCCCAAGCGCTGGCGCGTGCCGATCTGCATCAAGAACTCGCCGGCTGTTATAAATAATAAGAGAACAGCCTCTCGCTCTGCAGCGGATATGAAGCACTGCGCTGACTTTGCCCAGACCTTACAGTATCTTCTACCACTTCCCTTCCCTGGGGTGATCCCAGGGGCCTTCTCCCCCTCCCCTTCAGTGACCTCCAAAAGCATCTGTCATGAACCACCCTGATCAGATCTTGTAAGTTCAGGTCTGTGGCTTCCTTCCTGTAAGGACAGAATATGGAGAAACTGATTGGTTCCCAATTGCAAAGGGTGTAAGACAGGGGTGTATTTTATCACCCTATTTGTTTAATCTATATGCAGAACATATCATACGGAAAGCAGGATTGGACCAAGATGAAGGAGGTGTGAAAATTGGAGGGAGAAATATCAATAATTTAAAATATGCAGACAATACCATACTACTAGCAGAAACCAGTAACGATTTAAAAAGAATGCTGATGAAAGTTAAAGAGGAAAGCACAAAAGCAGGACTACTGCTGAACCTCAAGAAGACTAAAATAATGACAACAGAAGATTTATGTAACTTTACAGTTGACAATGAGTACATTGCACTTGTCAAGGATTATCAATACCTCGGCACAGTCATTAACCAAAATGGAGACAATAGCCAAGAAATCAGAAGAAGGCTAGGACTGGGAGGGCAGCTATGAGAGAACTAGAAAAGATCCTCAAATGCAAAGATGTATCACTGAACACTAAAGTCAGGATCATTCAGACCATGGTGTTCCCGATCTCTACGTATGGATGTGAAAGTTGGATAGTGAAAAAAGCGGATAAGAGAAAAGTCAACTCATTTGAAATGTGTTGTTGGAAGAGAGTTTTGCACATGGCATGGACTGTGAAAAACACAAATAATTGGGTGTTAGAACAAATTAAACCAGAACTGTTACTAGAAGCCAAAATGATGAAATGAGGTTATCATACTTTGGACACATCATGAGAAGACATGATTCACTAGAAAATATAATAATGCTGGGAAAAACAGAGGGGAGTAGAAAAAGGGAAAACCAAGGCTATTTCAGAAACCAGATGGAAAGAGATCTAAATAAACTGTTCCCTTCAAAACTCCTGGGGAAAAGATTGAGGCTAAAGAAATTGTAGGTCATGCTTAAAAATGCATGTGGAGACTTATTTCCCTGTTATTGCCTGTGGCCAGTAGTGTAGTGGCAAACTCAGAAGTGCAGTGGCCCTTGATGATAGTCACACCACACCTCCTCACAGCCATGCCTCCTTTACAGCCACACCCCTTTAAGATTATACAATAAAATGAACTTCCAGTCTCTTAATTTGTTTGGACTACTTTCCCTTGTGATGCATTGCAACAATCAATGCAGATATCCCTGTGTTGTCTTTCAGCTAGGTCTACTATTTTTCATGCACGTACATGGGCAAATGTCATTCATTCATTGGTGATCACTCGTGGCCAAGTAAGATTATCTTCCAAGGTAAGGTCTTTAACGGTGGATCCGTAAGTGACTGTGGAGGCCAATCCTAGATCCATACAGCCTCTCACAGTGAGGACATCGGTTTCCAGATGGAAGACAGTCGCAATGAGGATTTGCTTGACGTGCCTTCCACTTAGCTCGTTTGTCCCTTTTGCCCTGTGCTCATGCTTCTTCAAAGTCCATAGCACCTCTGATAATAGCCGACCTCCAGTTAGGACACTCATGGGCCAAAGCTTCCCAGGTCTCAATGCTCATGTTATATTTTTGTAGATTAGCTTTAAGAGCATCTTTAAACCTCTTTTGCAGTCCACTGATATTCCGTTTTCCATCCTTAAATTGAAAGTAGCTGCTTTAGAAGATGGTGATCAGGCATTTGAACAACATGGCCGGTCCAGCAAAGTTGATGTTGAAGGATAAGTGTTTCAACACTGGTAGTCTTTGCTTCTTCCAAAATGCTAACATTAGTTGATGAGTTGAGAATAAGATCCTTTTTTTAAAAAAAAACTGGAGGCTGTGCAGCAGAGAATGAGACAGAGTCTCTCCCCTTCTGCCCAAGTTCTCCACTCTCCATCATCATCTGCACACTTATCAGTCCTTCCCCTGTGCACCCCACAACAGACACCCCTAGGAGCCAATCAGGATGAAAGGAGTGGGTGTTAGCTCCTGATAAGTCTTCTCACTGGCTGACTCACCTCCTTTCATTCTGATTGGCTCCAGCCAGCAGGAAAGGATGCTGAAGATATTGGGACCTTCCTGGGACTCTACTCCCAAAAAAGTAAGAGGTCCAACTACACCCCCGTCTGTGGCTCTGGCTACACTTCACACAGTTTAAGGCCTTACAGACAATTTCAACTACCCTTCTTGCCCAAGCCCATCTGACTTGAAGTGAAGGTTAGAGCGTTACTATTCTGTTGCAATTCCAAATGTTTTTATTTTTATGAAACGGTTTCAATTTTTTGTTTTAGTAATTTTGTTTATACATACAGCTTTGGTGTTGTAAGCCACTTTGGACAAACTATGCCGAGAAAGTTGCATAAAAATATTTTAAAATAAAAATAAATGATCCAGTGAATTTTGCAAGAGCCAATAAGAACCAGTGTTAGTGCAGAAGACGTAATATTCTGCACTGTGAGCCACTGGCCCAGCTCCTGCTCTAGAGCTGCAGATGCCCTTTGTGGTGAAATCAAGGACTTCTAGCTGAAGGGGGAGAGAGATTCACACTTCCTTACATGACACTTTCAAGTATGAAAAACAGGTTTTTTATTCACTTTATATTATCTTGCTTCAGTGAGATGTGGAGAGTGACCAAAAAGTCATAACCACATAAAAAAGTCATTTTATTGAAAAAATAAACAAAATTGGAGTTTGTGAATATTTTATTCATAAAAAATAGTGAAGGTAGCATATAAAGCAAACAATAAAAGAACAACAATAAAGCCTACATCATAAATGAACAGTAAAACAAAAGATGAATAAATGAACTAAACATCAAAATGCATTCATTAAAGTACAAGAGATCATTGGGAACATTATAGCTGTGCCCCAGGATGAATGCTCTCCTGCTATCGGGGAGAATGAGGGTCTTGGGGAAGGAGGCCATCTATCCAAGGAAGAAGGAAACAATCCTAGAAGGAACCCCTTCCTTGGGGGAACGAGCAGATATCTTCTGATACGAGGATACATCTCCAGGGGGTGGAGGGATCCGCGTAGTGGGTGATCTGATCATTGTCATTGTTATATGCCTTCAAGTTGATCATGACTTATGGCGACCCTATGAATCAGCGACATCCAATAGCATGTTATAAACCACCCTGTTCAGATCTTGTAAGTTCAGGGTTGCGGCTTCCTTCATAGAATCAATCCATCTCTTGTTTGGCCTTCCTCTTTTTCTACTCCCTGCTGTTTTCCCCAGCATTATTGTCTTTTCTAGTGATTCCTGTCTTCTCATGATGTGTCCAAAGTATGATAACCTCAGTTTCATCATTTTAGCTTCTAGTGACAGTTCTGGTTTAATTTGTTCTAACTCCCAATTATTTGTCTTTTTCGCAGTCCATGGTATGCGCAACACTCTCCTCCAACACATTTACGAGAGGGAGTGGTCCCGGGCTGTCTGAAAGAGGCGGCAGTGAGACCACTTCTGAAAAAACCTTCCTTGGACCCAGAAAATTTCAACAGCTACAGACCAGTAGTGAATGTTCCATTCCTGGGCAAGATCCTGGAACGAGTGGTTGCCGGCCAGCTCCAGGCGCTATTGGATGAAACCGATTATCTAGATCCATTTCAATCGGGTTTTAGGCCTGGTTTCGGCACCGAGACAGCCTTGGTCGCCCTGTATGATGACCTGTGTCGGGAGAGGGACAGAGGGAGTGTGACTCTGTTGATTCTCCTTGATCTCTCAGCGGCTTTTGATACCATCGACCATGGTATCCTTCTGGAGAGGCTCGCGGAGTTGGGAGTTGGAGGTACTGTTCGTCAGTGGTTCCGCTCCTACTTGGCAGATCGTCTCCAGTAGGTAGTGCTTGGGGAACATTGCTCGACACCGTGGGCTCTCCAATGTGGAGTTCCGCAGGGGTCAGTTTTGTCTCCCATGCTTTTTAACATCTACATGAAGCCGTTGGGTGCGGTCATCAGGAGTTTTGGAGTGCGCTGCCATCAGTATGCTGATGACACGCAGCTCTACTTCTCCTTTTCATCTTCTTCAGGTGAGGCTGTCAATGTGCTGAACCATTGCCTGGCCGCGATAATGGACTGGAGAGCTAACAAATTGAGGCTCAATCCAGACAAGACTGAGATGCTGCTGGTGCGCGGTTTCCCTGATCAGATGGTGGATATACACCCTGTCCTGGATGTGGTTACACTCCCCCTAAAGGAGCGGGTTTGTAGTTTGGGAGTCCTTTTAGACTCTTCCTTGTCACTTCAGGCTCAAGTAGCCTCGGTGGCACGGAATGCGTTCTACCAGCTTCGGCTGGTAGCCCAGCTACGTCCCTATCTGAGCAGGGAGGACCTCACATCAGTTGTTCATGCTCTAGTAACCTCACGATTGGATTACTGCAATGCGCTCTACGTTGGGCTGCCTTTGAAGACAGTTCGGAAGCTGCAGCTAGTGCAAAATGCGGCTGCCAGATTGTTAACAAGGACCAAGCGATCCGAACATACAACACCTGCTCTGGCCCGCTTGCACTGGCTACCAGTACGCTTCCGGGCTAAATTCAAAGTGCTGGTATTAACCTATAAAGCCTTGCACGGCGTGGGACCACAATACCTGCTGGAACGCCTCTCCCGATATGAATCTGCCCGCACACTACGCTCTACAACGAAGGGCCTCCTCCGGGCTCCGACTCATAGAGAAGCCCGGAGGGTGGTAACAAGAACTAGGGCCTTCTCAGTGGTGGCCCCCGAACTATGGAATAGTCTCCCTGAGGAGGTGCGCTTGGCGCCGACATTGCCATCTTTTCGGCGCCAAATTAAAACCTTCCTATTTTCCGAGGCATTTTAATTCAATTTAACTCAGTTTTAAAAATTTGTTGTAATTGATTTTAGATCTTTTACGTATTTTTATATGTTTTTGCTGTAGTGTATTGTATGATTTTATTGTACTTTGTTGTTCACCGCCCAGAGAGCTAATGCTAGTCGGGCGGTATAAAAATTTAATAAATAATAATAATAATAATAATAATAATTTTTCTCTTATTCGCTTTTTTCACTGTCCAACTTTCACATCTATAATTATAAATATAACTATAAATATAATTAGTAATATAATTAGTAATATAGTTAATGGGCAGTTTGATGGGCATGCAGACCACAGTGTGATGTGCCCACCTGCCTGGCACAAAGGTCACAGATGTCACCCGTTGATTGGTAAATAGTGCTGGGGAGGAGTCAGTGGCCGTAGTGCATGGAGGCACCAATTACATGGGGAAATGCAGTTGTGAGCTCCTGGGGGCAAACGTTAGGTTGCTAGGTGGGATGCTGAGAGCCAGGACCTCCAAGGTAGCTTTTTCTGAAATGCTGCCTGTTCTACACGCAGGCCCAGCTAGTCAGGCCCAGCTCTGTAGTCTCAATGCATTGATCAGACGATGATGTCGGGAGGAGGGGTTTGGATTTGTTAGGCACTGGGGAACATTTTGGGACAAGCTGTACCAAAGGGATGGGCTCCAGTTGAGTTACGATGGAACTAGACTCCTGGCACTCAAAAAGGCGCAGAGCAGCTTTTCAACTGATTGAGGGGAGGAAAGCCGAGAGGAGCTGAGGAGCGTCTGGTTCAGAACAAATCTCCCCTCTGATAAAGTCCAAAAAACGGGGTAGGCCTAGAACTGGACACTGTGAGTGCACGGAGAGAGGATAGCAACCCGGAGGGGCAAAAGTGCCACAGTACCAGAGAGTTAAGGCGAGAGTCACTTTACACGAATGTTTATACACTGATGTTAGAAGACTCCAAGCCAAGATGGGAGAACTGGAGTGCTTGGTCTTAAGAGGACAGCACTGATATAGTCAGCATAACAGAAACATGATGGAATGGAGAAAAACAGTGGGACACGGTTCTCCCTGGATATAAACGATATTGAACGATACTGAAGGACAGGGAAGGGCTTATTGAAGGTGGTGTTGCTCTATATGTGAAAGAGGGCATTGAATCCAGCAAGCTGGAAACCCCCAGGAGGCAGACTCCTGCACAGAACCTTTGGGGTGGCGATATCAGGCCCAAGAGTAATTCAATACTGGGGACATTCTATCTTCCTCCTGACCAAAAATGGTGAGGGAGATCTTGAGATGAAAAATGAAATTGAGGAAGCATCCAAACTAGGAAATGTAGTAACAGGTGACTTCAACTACCCTGTCATAGACTGGCTATATATATATATATATATATTCCAGTCATATCAAAGAAGTAAAATTCCTAGATAACTTAAATGACTGTGCCCTAGAACAGATGGTCATGGAACCAACCAGAGGGGTCAAAGAAGCTATTAGCAGCAAGAAGGCTTCCTTCAAAAATTTGTTATCCGAATGAAAATAAAAAGGAACACAAACTCTTGCAAAAAAAAATGCAAGACGGCAGTAAGAATGCTAAAAAGGAATTCAAGGAGCACATTGCTAAAAACATAAAAACCAACAACAATGAATTCTTTAAATACATCTAAAGCAGGAGACCGTCTAGGAAGGTGGCTGGACCCTTGGGTGACAAGGGAGCCAAAGATGAGCTAAGCAGGATGAGCAGATTGCAGAGGAGCTAAATGAATTTTCTGCATGTGTCTTCACAGTGGAGGATATGGGGCAGATCCCTGTGCCTGAACTATTGCAGGAAAGGTGAAGAACTGAGACAAATAATAGTGATGAGAGATGAAGTTCTAGGCTTAATAGACAAAATAAAAACTGACAAATTGCAGGGGTCCGGATGGCATCCACCAGAGAATTCTCAAAGAACTCAAATGTGAGATTGCTGACCTTCTAACAAAAATATGTAACTTGTCCCTCACATCTCTCCATACCTGAGGAACAGAAAGTGACCAATCTTTAAAAAGGGGGGGGATCCTGGAAATTACAGTGAGGTGGCCAAGTTTGCTTATGATACTGAATTGTTCAGGGTGGTTCAAACAAAAAGGGATTGTGGAGAGTTCCAAAACGACCTCTTGCAAACTGAGGTACCACTTTACTGAATGGTAAAATGGCAAATGCAATTCAATGCAAGGAAGTGTAAAGTTACGCATATTGGAGCAAAAAATCTAAAGTTCACATATATGTCCATGGGGTTTGAACTGGCGGTGACTGACCAGGAATGAGACTTTGGGGTTGTAGTGGATAGCGCAATGAACATGTTGACACAGTATGCAGCAGATTTGAAAAAGGCAAATTCCATGCTAAGGAAAGCTATTGAAAATAAAACTGCTGATATCAGAATGCTGTTATATAAATCTATGGTGCAGCCGCATTTGGAATACTGTGTACAGTTCTGGTCGTATCACCTCAGGAAGGATACTGTAGAGTTGGCAAAGGTTCCGAAAAAGGCATCCAGAATGATCAAGGGGATGGGGCGACTCCCGTGTGAGGAAAGGCTGCAGCATTTGAGGCTTTTTAGTTCAGAGAAAAGGCGAGTCAGTGGTGACATCATAGAAATGCATAAAATTATGCATGGCAGGGAGACAGTGCGTAGAGAAAAGCTTTTCTCCCTCTCGTAACACTTGAATTCGTGGTCATTCAAGGAAGGTGAATGTTGGACGATTCGGGACAGACAGTGCTTCTTCACGTAGCACATACTTAAACTATGGAATTTGCTCCCACAGGAGGGAGTGATGGCTGCTAACTTGGATGGCTTTAAAATAGGATTAGACAAATCTACTGACCACGATGGCTATGCTCTGCCTCCATTGGTGGGGGAAGCATGCTTCTGAATACCAGTTGCTGGAAACTGAAGGATGCGAGAGTGCTCTTTGTGCTCAGGTTCTGCTTGTGGGCTTCCCATGGGCAACTGGTGGCCACTGTGAGAACAGTATGCTGGACTAGATGGACCACTGGCCTGATCCAACAGGCTCTCCTTACGTTTTTATAGGCGACAAATTATATGCTTTCAGTACCATATATCTTTTAATATTCTCCCTTGTCCAACTAACATAGCAGCAAAAGCAGTGAATATATTATACTATATTATAACGGAATAAATCAAAGATCAGAAAACTATAGAGAAAATTGAGAAGATATGCTTAAATCTATACAGTACATGTTTCCCCAGTATAGGAATAAACTTAGTGGCTTTGGGGAATAATGAGAAAGAAAAGGATACTTTTTTAAAAGATACAATTTCATGTCCCACTCCTTAGTTTATTATTCATAAATTACAACTTTTTATAAATGAACAGTAACAATATTAAGGAACAGGAGCAGCTCAGTCCTTAAAACCACTCACTGGAAGCCAAACTACTCTCCCCTTCTTCCCAAAGGTTAATAGCAACCATGTAATTGAAAAATATCCAAAAGGCCCGTGTCTACCAAACAGGGTATTGTGAACTCTGCTGCCTCCAATCAAAGCACTCTAGAACAAAAATAAGAGTGCACAGAGACTAAGAAAAATCAAAAAGGGTAAAGAAAAGAACACAGAAAGATTATCCTCTGCTGGGTTGGCCCTGGGAAGAGTACAGAGAAGTTTACTCCAAAAATGATTTGGGGGAGAAGCTAAATTTAAATGCAAAAAGCATATCCTTCCCACAAAACTCAAGCTGGTGTGCTTCGGGATCAAAGAAATATACTGGTGGGCCTTGATGGGGGTGGAGTATAGGGTTCCTCCTTCTGGGAGGAAGAGTGAGGTATAAATTTAATAAATAAATAAAGGTGCACGTTAGAAGAGCCCTGGAAGAAAACCTGCTCCACTACCTTCTCAACATAGACCACCTCTTTTTCTGAAACAGAAGAAATTCATTCCAGGCAATAGATGTATGTTTGGTGCATGGAAAGAGTTTTAGTCGGCCCTATAAAATCACAATCTTAATCAATCCTGGTTTCTCCCAGAAGCTTTAGTCTTAGAATGAACATATCAATGGATCGCCTTTGTTTAATATATTGTTTATTTATTTTGCAACACAAATACAAAACATAAAACAATCAAAACACAAATAAGAACAAGAATGTCTCTTAACACATGCAGAAACAAATACACACTGAACAGATTACTGGGCGAATGAGGATAACAGGTTAGTCTCTATTGAACACCATACTATCAACTCTCCATAGTTAAACGATAGGGGAAGAGCTCAGCAGCAGAGTATCTGCTTGGCATGCAGAAGGTCCCATGTTTAATCTCCAACATCTCAAGTTAGAAAACCCTGGAGAACTGCTGCCAGTCAGTGTAAATAATACTGAGCTAGATGGACCAATGGTCTGATTCAACATAAGGCAGCTTCCTATGTTCTTTGATGTCAAGTTCTTTGAGGGAAGTCTTAGCACATACCAAATGTTCATAGGTTTCTCACATGTGGATTCTCTGATGTGAAGCAAGTACTCCACCCTGCCTGAAATTCTTTCCACACTCCATGCATTTCTATGCATTTAATACCAATTTGTCTTTGCATATTTTCCCATACACAGGACACTTTCCCCATCTCCTTCCTTTGTGCTTTCTTGTGTTTAGGAGTTCATGAATGTCCACACCCAGAGATAGGGTCGGGCTCCTCTTGTGCTTGTTTGGTCTCCGTCAATTTTGCAATGTCTCTTTTTACCCTTCATGGTTAGTAATTGCTGATGACATCAGAAATGGCTTTCTAATGCCTTAGCTATCACCTGGAGGAGGTAAAAGGGCATCCTATAATGGGTTCAAGGCAGGAACCTAGGATGACATCAAGAATCAAGCATAATTAGCTTTCCTTCTCCCAATATCTCAAAGGTTCTTTCATTTCCTCTCTATATGCCCTATGGAAAATTGTTACCGTTGGAATATGCTCCTGTCTCAGACAAGAACACAAACGGCAATTCCTTTCTGCTCCCATTCCTACTTGATTTCAGTAGGCGCTGCTGTATGTGGATTTTTTTTCTCCCTTGATGTCATGGTGGAAAGTTATACAAAATTATCTAACGAGAAGGGGACAAACTACAGCAAGTCTTGTGTTCGAAGAAAGAGACCAGTGAACTCACTGTTCCATAGTTCTAATTAACTTGCCTGTAGCCCAAAGAGTAGATGGTGAAATACAAATTCTGCAATGCCCAAGACCAATACTACAAATGTTCATGCTGCTGTTCTGCACTTTAAGAGGAATTCCTCAACAGAACACCCAATAGGGTGAGTATCTTCTCTGCAACCTCTGAATCCAGTAGAAAGGGGCAGCAATTGCACTGTAATTTAGCAGTGGGAACTTCTGTTCCAATTATAAGCTTTCCCTCAATAGCACATTCCCCATGTCTACTCCTCTTAGATTTTGAGGCAGGCAGGATCTGAGGCCAGTTGCTACTCCCATTCCTTATGTTGTTTCATCCCTAAATCTGTCACTTGTCACTCACAAAAGTGAGGGTGCATTCTTTCATGTAACTAAAGAACATCACTCCAGTTCTTTTTACACTCCATATATGCATATGTCCCCCCAATGCAAGTTCTTTGAGAGCAGTCTTTACTAAACATCAAAGTTCTATCAATTCTCCACACAGTGTGTTCTATGTGAAGTAAGGCTCACACTGGTGATGAAGTTTTTTCCGCAATCCATAATTTATATGGTTTCTCCCGTGTGTGTTCTTTGATGTGAAACAAGGGATCCGCTCTGACTGAAGGTCTTCCCACACTCTTTGCATTTATATGGCTTCTCCCCTGTGTGAATTCTTTGATGAATTCTAAGACTTCCACTATTGCTGAAGCTCTTTCCACACAACAAGCATTTATATGGTTTCTCCCCTGTATGGGTTCTTTGATGTAAAGTAAGGTGACTACTCCCACTGAAACTCTTTCCACACTCCATACATGTATATGGTTTCTCCCCTGTGTGGGTTCTTTGATGCAAGGTAAGATGGCTTCTCACTCTGAAGCTCTTTCCACACTCCAAACATTTATATGGTTTCTCCCCTGTGTGGGTTCTTTGATGCAAGACAAGATAGTTGCTGTCACTAAAACTCTTTCTACACTCCATGCATTTATAAGGCTTCTCCCCTGTGTGGATTCTTTGATGTGTATTAAGATGTCCCCTCTGACTGAAGCTCTTCCGACACACCAAGCATCTATATGGTTTCTCCCCCGTGTGGGTTTTTTCATGTAAGGTCAGGCTGTCCTGCCGACCAAAACACTTTCCACACACCAAACATTTATATGGTTTATCCCCTGTGTGGATCCTCCGATGGGAAGCAAGAGCTGCACTCTGACGAAAGGTCTTTTTGCATTCCATACATTTGTATGGTTTCTCCCCCGTGTGTGTTCTTCTATGTATATTAAGATTTCCTTTCTGGCTGAAGGTCCTTTCACACACCATGCATTTATATGGTTTCTCCCCCGTGTGAGTTCTCTGGTGTGAAGTGAGCACATCATTCCTACGGAAGCACTTCCCACATTCTGTGCATTTATATGGCTTCTCACATATGTGTGTTCTCTCATGAGCAGTAAGACCACTGGAGTTATTGAAGTTTCTTCCACACTCTCTGCATGTATATGGTTTCTCTCCTGTGTGGATTCTCTGATGTAAAGCAAGGGTTCCACCGTGTCTGAAGCTCTTTCCACACTCCATGCATTTATATGGTTTTTCCCCTGTATGGATTCTTTGATGTAAAGCAAGAGTCCCATTGTTTCTGAAGCTCCTTCCACACTCCATGCATGTATAAGGTTTCTCCCCTGTGTGGGTTCTTTGATGTGCATTAAGCTGTCCCTTCTGACTGAAGCGCTTTTCACACACTAAGCATTCATATGGTTTCTCCCCCGAGTGCATTCTCTGATGCAAAGCAAGGGTACCACTACATCTGAAACTCTTTCCACAGTCCGTGCAGTTATAAGGCTTCTCCCCTGTGTGGGTTCTTTCATGTGCTTTAAGATGTCCCCTCCAACTGAAGCTTTTTCCACACACCAAGCATTCATGTGGTTTCTCTCCCGTGTGGGTTCTTTGGTGTGAAGTGAGCTCATCATTCCTACTGAAGCACTTTCCACATTCTGTGCATTTATATGGCTTCTCACCTGTGTGAGTTCTTTGGTGTAAAGCGAGGGATGTACTCCGACTGAAACTCCTTCCACACTTCATGCACTTATACGGCTTGTCACCTGTGTGGATTCTTTGGTGTATTTTAAGGGCTCCACTAGAGCTGAACGCCTTTCCGCATTCTATACATTTATATGGCTTCTCACCGGTGTGAGTTCTTTGGTGTAAAGTGAGGCATGTACTCCAATTGAAGCTCTTTCCACACTCCGTGCATTTATAAGGCTTCTCCCCTGTGTGAGTTCTTTGATGTGCATTAAAATGTCCCCTCTGACTAAAGTTTTTTCGACATACCAAGCATTTATATGGTTTCTTCCCCGTGTGGGTTTTTTCATGCAAAAGTGCCATGCCGACTGGAACCCTTTCTACACACAAAGCACTCATATGATTTCTCCTGTATTTCTCTTTGACGAAGCTCTTGCCACGTTCTATGTGGATTCTTTGATGTAATTTAAATTTAAATTTTCCATTGGTCTTTCCACATCCCATGCATTTATGAGGATTCTCCCGTTTGGGTTCTGCAATGTCTATCTATTACCAGTTGGTCATTGAATATTTTCACATACACTGGAAACTTTTTCTGTCTTTGTCCTTCACAATCATCTCCATTAGGGAGTTCATGGATGCCGGCATCCCGAGAAATTAAATACAAAATGCCTCTTTTCTCATTTCATGCTTAGCTCTTTCCAATGATTTCACAAATGGCTCTAGTGTCTTAGCTATTACCTGGGGAGAAAAAGAACATCCTACTATGAGTTCACATCAGAAACAGGATCACATCAGGGAACAAACACAATTAGCTCTGTTCTCAGCATCTCCAAGATTCTCCCATTTACTCTCTGTATGTTCTGCTGAAACATGTCATCTTTCGAATACGCTCTCATCTCAGACAACAACATGAATTCCTTTCTGCTCCATTTTCCGCTTATTTCAGTAGCCTTAGCACTGTGTGGATTTCCCTCTGCTTTGATATAAAGGGGGTAATTTCCACAAGATTATGTACTGGAAAAGGGCAAAACACAACTTGTGACAGAAGAGAGAGACCAACCTGGATAAAACTCTTTCTTCTGTGGTTCTAATTAATTTGGCTGCAGTCAAAAAAGTAGATGATCAGATGCGAAGGCTGTGATGCAAATTGGTGTTCTGTCCAGTAAGGAGAATTCCTCACCAGTAAATACCCAGGAGACTACGTATACCTCTGGATGGGGTTGCACTCTCTCTGAAGGAACAGATGTGCAGTTTGTGGATACTCCTAGATTCATCTGTCACTAGAGACTCAGGTGAACTCTGTGGCAAGGAGCACCTGTTATCAGCTTAGGTTGTTATGCCAACTACACTTTTTTCTGGTCAGGACAGCTTAGCTACTGTGATTGATAGGTTGGTAACCTCACAACTGGACTACTGCAAGGCACTGCACATGCGGCTTCCTTTGCGATTGGTCCAGAACCTGCAGCTAGTGCAGAATGCTGTGGCCAGGCTGTTGAGTTGGGAGCACCTGCAGGTGCATACATTACTCCTGTATTGAGGGAACCACACTGGATGATCAGCTGCTGAGCCATGTTCTAGGTCTTGTTGTTAGAACAGAAAACCCTGAACAATTCAGGAGCACTCGGGAGCAAGTTAACTAAAAGACCGTCTGTCTCTGTATCGACCTGTAAGATCACTTCGATCATCTGTGGAAATTCTACTCATGGCACTGCACCCTATAGAATATCAGCCGCTTTCTGCTGTGGCTCCTCTACTGCGGAATGCCCTTCCCTCTGCCATACATGAAGTCACTTCAGATGTCTTGCCCAGGTTTTAAAACAGACTGAATCCTGTTTTACATGCTTAAATCCTGATTCTCTGTTTTATTTGCTTTTCTAGTTGATATATTCTTGGTGTTTTAGACTGTACACTGCTTAGAAATTTTTAAAATATGAAGCGATTTATAAATGTGTTTAAATAAATAAATAAAATAAAATCTACAGGCAAGGCAATGGTGCTTGAGGCTTCTGCATTCACTGGATTTGACCTGAGAGGGGCTTTGAGGGAATAACTGAGATTGTCTGACCTTTGCTCCAACCTGAGGGATGTTTTGGATGGGTGATTCTATAGGGGCTAGGAATCCTAACCTCTCTCAGCCCCATCTCTGATATGTCATATTTATATTCTGTAGTAAGCCCATTTAAATAATGTATGTTTTATATAAGTTTATAGAGTTATAGGTTTGCCTCCCTACAGTGGTGTAGAAAATGCATTTTAAAAAGACAAGCGTTCCTGTACCCATTCTCCCCCTCCAGGAAGTCTGGGCATACAGCCAAGATAGCAGCTTCTAAATCAACATGTCTGAGTTAGAAGGTAAACAGTTGAAGAGAACAGGAAATACCTTATTAGGATTTTCCAAATGGTTGGCAGTGACCCAACCAACTCACCTATAAATTGACATACATCTCTCGGAACATCTATGAGGATGTATATAAAAGAGAACATCTGTGAGAAGGGACTGTCCCATGAGAATGTTTATAACAAATCTGTGGGAATGAATTATGAGAAAAGATTGTAACACTAAGATGCTGTAGTTGCAGATCAGATGATCTAGAGATGGGAGACTGTAAAGAGAGATCACAAACGCAGTTGTTTACCAGTCTAATGGACTGCTCATGCTGTTGTCAGTTTGCCTAATTGCTGAGTTTTATTCTGAGCCCCCGAGGGTGAGATTTAAACTGTCATTTTTTTATATATGTATGAGTGAAGGTATCTAGATTGTATAAGAATGTATTGCATTACTGAATAATCTTAACTGGTTTTGACCTTGACCAGACAAAGTATGCTCATATATGAAATGGACTGCCTTCAAGTCGATCCCAACTTATGGCGACCCTATGAACAGGGTTTTCATGGTAAGGTGTATTCAGAGGGGTTTTACCATTGCCTTCCACTGAGGCTGAGAGGCAGTGACTGGCCCAAGGTCACCCAGTGAGCTTCATGGCTGTGTGTGGATTTGAACCCCCAGGTCATAGTCCAACACTCTAACCATTACGCCACACTGGCTCTCTATGCTCATATAGACTCATATAGAAATGTGTAGTCAATAAAAAGCATAACCTCCTACCACTGTGGAACTCTTTTTTTTAAATCCTGATTTCTCCTTACTCCTGAGAGATTTTGGGTGGGAGTTTCCTCTTAAAGTCTGTCCATATTAGATTTACTGCTGAAGGGCAGCACAAGTCCAGGCGAGTGTGGTTGCTTCTTACAAGGACTCTATGCAGCCTTAGGCTTAAGGGAAAAGTGAAGGACTCTTGAATCTGTGCATAGGCACACAAGAGGTAGTTCAAACTATTTCAGTCTTCTCCTTCAACAGAGCCCAAAACTCAAGCTGTAATGGGGATGTAACAATGAATTACAGTACGACTCTCACCATCCCTGTCAGTTGGGCTTGGGCTGCTGGGAACTGGAGTCCAAGACCATCCGGAGGGCTACAGATTCCCCACTCCGATGTAAAAGGAGGAGATGACATCATGCCAGGGCCAGGGGAAGGACGGGGCGGAGAGAAGACGTGATAGGAAGACCTTTATTCTTTTTACTTGCTTGAGTTTCACTTTAATCATTGTAAGCTGCCTCATGTTTCTCAGGAGTGATAGATGGATAAATGGCTCTTTGCCATAAGTGTCTGTTTGGTAATGTTTTAGTTTTGTTTTAGATGTATCTGCTGATTTTTGTGTTTTTAACTGGTTTCTTTTTCTTTTTTATTGTACATCACCTTGAGATGATTGCGTAGAGGAAAATAAATAAAATATTAATATTTCATTTTCCTATGTTATTATCCTCCATGCCCCTTTTGCTTCAAGGGGCTTGACCTAGAAATGGCCCAACATTTACACCAGGTGTGGGCAAATTATGGCCCTCCCGATGTTGCTGAACTACAACTCCCATCAGCTCCAGCAAACATGAGCAATAGCCAGGGATGATGGGAGTTGTGATTCAGCAAACGTCAGGAGGGCCAAAGGTTCCCTCCATCAGATTTAGACCCTCAATCCATTTCCAACTTCCTTCCAATCGATGCTTGGGAAAATCTTTCCTTCGCCCACAATTCAGTCTAGGTCATCTTAGCCACCCACCACCCTGCTCACTCCCAGACATTTTCTCTTCCACTTTGTGAATCCCTTTTACCAAACAGAGTACATCAAATTATAAACTTACCAGCATGCGTATCAATTCAATATCATGGCCTCATAGCATTAAATAGGTTTTGTAAGTACTGTAAATGAACAATGGAAGAGAGAGAGGTCATATGGATTCCATCAGAAAACCTCCGGGGATGTGAAAAGGCTCTGTCCTTTTTTCGTGTACCCTCCACCTGAAATATGGAGATAGTTAATAGTCTGGGGCAGTTCAGTGGGCAACTAAAACTATTTTAAACACAGCTGCATACAAAGCACAATCTAATATACATTATGTACAACTTAATATACAAGATATTACAATCTAATTTATAGTATCTACAATCTATAATACACATCAAAATGAAAAATCAGGGTGAGTAGAAGATAGATCAAGATCTACTAATATATCTCTGGATAATTTGTTGTATTTTAGCAAAGATTTCTTATTCTCAATTGTTAAATTGCAGAAACAGCAATATGACTTTCCCCACCTAAATGAAGCTGCTGAAACACAGAAAGCTAATGAAGAGTGGAGTGTTATGAGAAAGGACTGTGAATTCAGTTCAGTTCTGGTAGTGAAAACAGATGTCTTGGCTCTGCATGTGGTCAGAGGCACCCTTGGGGTTGCCCATGGGAAATCCACCAGCAGGACCTGAGTGCAAAGAGCACTCTCCCTCCTGCGGTTTCCAGGAACTGGTATTCAAAGGCATGCTGCCTTTGACTATGGAGGCAGAGCATGACCACCATGCCTAGTAGCCGCTGACAGTCATTTCCTCCATGAATTTGTCTAATTGGCTTTTAAAGCCATCCTAGGTGGTGGTCATCACTGCCTCTTATGGGAATAAATTCCATTGTTTAACTATGTGCTGTGGGAAGAACTGCCTGTCCTGAATCTTCCAACATTCAGCTTTATTAGATGACCACAGACTGAAGCGTTACGAGAGGGAGAAAAGCTTTTCTCTATTCACTTTCTCCATGCCATACATAATTTTACACACTTCTATCAGGTCGCTTCTGACTCGCCTTTTTTCTGAACTAAAAAGCCCCAAATGCTGCAACCTTTCCTCACAGGGGAGTATCTCCATCCCTTTGGTCATTTCCATTGCCCTTTTCTGACCCCTTTCCAGCTCTACAATATCCTTTTTGAGGACACACAATTCCAAATGCAGCAGCTCCACAGACTTATATAACAGCGTCATGATAGTAGCAGTTTTATTTTCAGTACCTTTCCTAATGATCACTAGCAATGAATTTGCCTTTTTCAGAACTAATGAAGGTTGACATCTTCATTGAGTTATCTACGATGACTCCAAGGTCTCATTCCTCGTCAGTCACAGCAAGTTCAGACCCCTGAGTGTGTGTGTATATATATATATATATATATATATCTGAACTTAAGGTTTTTTTGCTCTAATATGCATAACTTTACAATTCTTACATTGAATTGCATTTGACATTTTATCACCCATTCATTCAGTTTGGAGAGGTCCTTTTCAAACCTCTCCTATGAGGAAAGGTTGCAGCATTCGGGGCTTTTTAGTTGAGAAAAAGGCGACTAAGAGGTAACATGACTGGTGTATAACATTATGCATGGCATGGAGAAAGTGGATAGAGAAGTTTTTTTCACTCTCTCATAACACAAGAACCCGTGGACATCCAGTGAAAATGAATGTTGTATGATTTAGAAGAAAGAAAACAAAGTACCTCATCACACAGCACCTAGTTAAACTATAGAATTCAACCCCAGTGATGGCCACCAACTTGGATGGCTTTAAAAGAGGATCAGAAATGTTCAAGGAGGAGAAGGCTATCAGTGGCTATGCTCTACCTCCACAGTCAGAGACATTTTTTCCAAATACCAGTTGCTGGAAACCACAGGAGGGGAGAGTGCTCTTGCACTCACCCCCTGCTTGCTGGCTTCTCATGGGCATCTAGTTGGATGCTGAACTAGATGGGCCACTAGCCTGATGCAGCAGGCTTTTTTATGGTCTTATGTCAGTTCAACCAGAAGGAATTTCAGGAAGTTCCACAAAAGCTGCACAGCTATTCCTCCCCCCCCCCACTTTCAGCAGCTGTTTCATAGGCACACACATCCCTTCCATGTCTAATCGACACAATGCAGGTTTGTGGTCTAGTGGGTGCATTTGGCCAAATGCTCCCCCCACATCACCTCCAATGAGGCCCTTTTATGTTTCTCCTCCATTTATGTTTTTCTTCGGGTCTCTGTGAGCATAACCCTCTCGCCTCCTCCCGAAGGAATCGCACGGGGTTTATTCCTCTTCCGGGGGAACAGAAAAGGAAGCACATTCGCTATTATCTTCCCCCTTCTCAGTTGTCCGGCCCCTCTAGGAACCAAAGCGTGGATCTTTTAACCCTTGGAAGACTAAGTGCAAGAAGTGGACATTTTCTTCTCTCTCTCCCCACCCAGAATTCTTGCCCCCTCTTTTGACCCGCCCATCACCCACGTGCTCCTTCCCATCTCCTCCAAACTAGAACGTGGGAGGGATAGAGGTTTGCTGCGGGATGTGGGGAGGAAGGGCAGGGGATTGGTGTATGTTTTTCTTGTTGCGTTATACTTGAAAATTTATGAATACAGTGGTGTTGTTTTAATCCTGCTTCTCTAGGAAGCAGAGCTCAGTTCATTTATCCTGGGAGGAGGACTAAGTGCCAGATGCGTCCAACGGAGCTTTTTAATTAATAAAAAAACTCGTTTATTTGATAAAGAACAAGCATAAATAAAAGGCCCATGCGTAGTACAACACATGTATGCATCCTTTTATATAATCAGAAAGAGAAGGAATGTTATAAAAGGAGTCAAGCCTGAATGGAGGCCAGACTGATAGGAACTCTATATTCCCCAAGTTGCCAATAAGGAATAGAGACGAGACCAGAGTACCGCAAATGTTTGCCTTTATTAAGCCTTTGCAAAGGGAGGGCCACCCTTAAGTGACTCTCCAGAATTGCTGACATCCATCATATTTATAGGCTATAGGTATGTCACATACATATCATTAGAAATGCATAGCTAATCAGAAATACATCATTATTTGATTTCTCAGCATCTGTCTATTCTGGTCCACTTCTCTGTCCTCCCTCCAAACTTCCTTTATCCTTGACCTTTGGTCCGGTAAGCTGGGAACAACATTTTTAATTGCAAATGAAGCTGATAAGCGGAAAAACTCCCGTACTTTTTCATAAGGGAGGCAAGCATATGTTTCATTTAATGTTATTTGATTTTATTCCACTATAACATTTTTAATTTTAACTCATTACAACAGGAATAATAATGTCAAGGATCTTCCTGTGCCAGCATAACGCTGTATGTCTCTACCACACAGTTCTTCAACCTTGGATCCCCAGACGTTGTTGGACTACAACCCCCATCATCCTTGGCCATTGGCTAAGCTGGTTGGGGTTGATGGGAATTGTGTTCTGACAACATCTGGGGATCCAAGGCTGAAGAACACAACTCTACCATCTACATCCTCTTCCGGATAATATCTCCACACAAAAAGAAGGCTTGAAAGTCTTTCAACTGTACTCCCCCACCCACCCCAATCCATTCCCCTGTGTAAATCATCTACCAAAGCTGTTTCTGTCCTGCAACCAGGCCGGAAACCAGACTGAAACAGATCTAACTAAATGGCTTCCTTCAAAACTGCCAGTGAGAGATGGAGGAGCCTGGTGCATGCTGCAACTCTATGACATCAGGGGAAAGACTGAGGATAAAGCAATTGTAGATTGTGTTTAGGGTTGCTGATGGAGCCGTATTTCCCTGCATCTATGTACCTCCTGTATGCGGTGGGCAGGGATGGAAAGATCTGTCAATTTTGGTTCTCTCAGTTTCTCACTTTTCTAATGTTAAATTCAGTTCTCTACATTTCTGCAGCAATCTGAAAAAAAGTTTTTAAAATCCTCATAAAAGTTCACCATATTAGTGCAAATTTCTCCAAATAAACACAAGCAGTTTGGACAAAAGTACACATTTTTGCAAGCCATTACTCAAGATATCATGCCCTATTGCATGTTATTTTCACTCAGATATTCATTTTTATGCACACTTTGCCCTAATATGTGCATTTTTGTAAATATTGTTTAGTGGCGAACTGCATCCCAAAATTCTAATAAATGCGAATTTCGAAGAGTGGCTGGGTTTTGGTTCTCATATTGTTTCGGAAAGTGCGAATTTGATAAATTCTGCTTAAAATGCAAACAATCCAAATTCCCACCCATCCCTAATGGTGGGTGGCTTCAGGCTCTGCAGAAGGTGTCAAAGAGTCATTTGTTTCATTTGCCTTTACCCCACACTAATTTTCATCCTGCATGCTGCATGAAAGTTGAATTGTTAATAGAATTCCACTTGTATTTCTATGAGTCTAGTTTTAGTTTTGGTACTATTGATTTTTTATACCTGAAAGATCATCTTACCCCTTATACCCAGTCGATCACTACGCTCTCCAGGTGAGGGGCTCCTGCAGATACCGTCCTATCAGGAGGTTCGTTCCACACAACATAGGAAGCAGACCTACAGTGTTGTAGCACTAACTCTTTGGAATTCCCTCCCCAATATTAGGCAGACACCATCTTTGTTATCTTTTGGTACTTACAGAAGACCTTCCTCTTTCAACAAGCTTTTTAAGTAGAGACCTTATCCCAGTCTGCATCTGTGTTGGAATTACTTTTTAAGATGTTTTTAAAGCTTTCTTTTTAAAGGTGTTTTTAAATATGTTTTAATATGTTTTTAAAATGTTTTGTTTTGAAGATTTTTCCGTCTTTTTGTTTTTTCCTGAAGTGCAAACTGATCGAGTGGGCTCCTTCTGGGAGGAAGGGCGGGATATAAATTTAATAAATAAAATAAATAAGTTTAATAGATAATAAATGATACAGTATTTTTTGGATACTTTGGCTCTGGCCAGAAAAGTCTCATATAAATATTTAAAAATAAAAGATCTTGGGAGATCTGCAGGAGCCAATAACACACAGTGTTAGTCCAGCAGAAGGAGACTCTGCAGTGAGTTGCTGGCTCAGAACCGTATCTAGAATGGAGGATGCTTGTGCAGTGAAAATGAGGACTTAAGAGTTGGGAAGAGAGAGATATTCATGATTCCATATATGAAAAGCTCTGCAGAAATTCAGAAAAATTAAGACTAGCAAAAATAAAGAAGAACCTAGAAAAATTAGTCTTTGCCAACCTAGCCCTGGGAGTACAAATCTCCTCTTGGTAAAAACAGAAATGAGAGACTGAAATCTTGGATAGAGGAGGAGGATATTTTGGGCTGGGAGCAGGCAGGTTTTAGGAAAAAGAGATCTACAACTGACCATTGCCTAGTTCATAGCCATCTGGCGGAGAAATATAAGAGCTCCTACGGTAAGGGCCTTTTTGTTGCCTTTGTTGATCTTAAGGCAACCTTCGACTCTATTCCGAGATAATTATTATGGGTTAAGCTATCCCAGACATCGATGGACAAGCGACTTTTGTCCTTGATTAAATGCCTCTATCAATGCACAACACTTCGGGTACGCTGTGGAGCTGATGACAGTTTGACAAATTCCATCCCCGCTACTAAAGGGGTACGACAGGGATGTATTTTGGCCCCCACTTTATTTAATTTGTTTCTAAATGATCTGATTAAACACTGTCTCGCCGAAAATTTTCATTCTCCAAAGCTGGCTGGTATTAAGTGTCCGTTACTGCTATATGCAGATGATGCTGTGTTAATGTCCTTTTCGAAGGTTGGCCTTAAACGGCTGCTACGGGCCTTTATGACTTATTGTGACAAAAATTCCCTTACTATCAACTTCAATAAGACTAAAATTATGGTTTTCTCCCATCGGTCTTCGTTGCATCCATGGTTAATAAACGGCCAAAAGACAGACCAGGTCAGACAGTACAGATACTTAGGGATCTTGTTCTGTGCTTCACTCTCCTGGTCTACACATATTTGGGCTACTATTCAATCTGTAAATAATAATCTAAAGGCCATCCTTCGTTTTTTTCTCATAAAGGGCAGTCAGTATATTCCGGCTGCTCTTCAAATTTTTAAAACTAAAATACTCCCGCAACTCTTATATGGAATTCCAATTTGGGTACCGTGTTTTAATGCCAAGATTGAATCGGTACTTTCGGGCTTCCCGAGATCAATATTTAGAATGCCACACTGTGTTTCCGCGGCCAGTTTGAGTCTTGAAGCGGGATTTACCTCAATTGAGTGCTCTGCCTGGTTCCAGGCTTTTAGATTTTGGACCAAAATAACCTATGCAAAGCCTCCTTCAGGACTCCCAAACTTAATCCGGAGTGACTCATATACCAGCTCCTGATCTAAAAGCTTCAATGAGAAAATAAAGATTCTTGGCCTTTCAATGGATCTTCTATCCACTGTGGATATTGGCACAGCAAACCATATTATTGGCCAGCGTATTAAGGACATTGACCTTCAATATTCTATGGCCAACACTCGTAAAACCTGCTCTCCATCTTATTTTGGCTTAAATTTCCTTTTTCCTAAACATGCGGCCTATTTGGATGATTTGTTCATTCCTCGCTATCGGAACTTATACGCCAAGGCAAGATTTAATTGCCTTCCGTCTGCGATGTTAGAAGGCCGCTTTAATGGTGTCCCATATGAAAGCCGTTTTTGTATTTGTACATTGAGAGATTGAAACAATTGCACATATTCTTTTCGCCTGTGATATGTATAAGGTTGCCCGAACTAGACTTATTTTACCAATTATTAAAACTTTTCCTGGTAGATCCACTGATTGGCTTTTAAAGCATTTTCTATCTGATAACAGATAAAGCCACTACCAAATCTGTTGCAAAATTATTATATGTAGCTCAGTCCATACATAAAAGGATATCTGATATTAGTTTGCCTATTTTCGGACTGACCAATTTCTAATACTGTATCGGATTGTTTTTAGTTGTTTCTTTCTGTTTTTTAAATCTGACTGTCTAACCAACTGTATACTGGGTCTATGGTTTTAAATAAACATATATATATATATATATAATAAAAGAAAAAGAGTGATAAACAATGCCAAAGTCAATGATGGTGGCACACCTAATGCTGATAAAAGGCTCTGCCCAAGAGACAAAAAAAAATGGCCTTTTTGTTTAAGAGAAGAACATAGCTACTAGTCCAGAATGACATTCCAGGAAACAGGCTTCCATTGGTTTCAGGTGCATGTCAGTAGAGATCAATCTGGGATCCAGGAAAATGCATCTGAAAGTTAGGTAAAAATTATAGACAAATGTTTAAAAATAAAACAGTAGTCTGTACCGCAATAAAATAATTGAAGCTATACAAAAAGTATGTGGATTTCCCAGCCCTGAAAATCTTAATCCAATGTAAAATTATTCGAAGAAGCAAGAATGGAATCTAAAAGCAACATTTTCTTCTCTGTGTGGGGTTCTAGAGAAGAGATAAGTTACATCTCAAGAAGAAAAAACTGCTTAAATAGAAAAAAGATGAAAGTAAGCTGGCATCCAGAGAAGAAAGCGTCATTTCTCTCCATTCCCAGAAACCTTTTTCAGATTGCTGATTGTTTCCTTTTCAATTCTCCCCTGCTCACAACTAAACTTTGTTCCATATTGGTTAATAACAGGTCACACGGTAAATACCTGCAGGAACAGTTTTCCATTGTTTTAGAGGTCGACATGATCCCAAATTTTGTATTCCATCCAGGGTGGCATCACATTCAGACAACATTCTAGCATATATCTATTCCACTATTATGCCACTTTAAACAGTCATTGTTCCTCCGTAGAATCCTGGGAACTGTAGTTTGTTAAGGGTGCTGAGAGCTCTTAGGGGACTCCTATTCTCCTCACAGAGCTACAGTTCCCTGAGTGATTTAACAGTCAGTTCTTCTTCCCAGACAACTCAGGGAATTGGTAGCTCTGTAATGACAACAGAATATTTATGTAACTTTAAAGTTGACAACAAGGACCTAAAGCTGTTATGGCAGCAAAAAGTGGCTCTACTAAATATTAATGTGTGTGGGTTGAATACTTATGCAAGCAACATGTTTCAGCTTTTTATGTTTCTTACAAACATTTCCCAACATAAAACCAATGTCACCTTACAGTAATTGATTTTGAGCTTCAGTGTTTCAAAATAAAATATCATACAGAACAAAATTACAATGTACCGTTTATATATAAATTCAGTAATATGACAGCATTGGACTGTATTATACAGCCACGAGAGTGGCTGTATACTATAGCCAGCGGGGATTTTTCACATTCCGCAATGTTAAATTGAAAATACCCCCATGCCATTCTGATGCTTCCCATAAGCTTATTTCAAAACAAAACCTTACATAACTTATAGTCCTGAACTCAGAAACGCTTGCTTAACAACCCTGTCAATTTTCATGGCGATACACAAAACAGTCAGAGAGAATAGACAGTTCAAAGTGTAAAAAGAGAGAAAAACCTCAGAGCCCTTTTGGACCTTTTTCTCTGAGAGTTATAATCTGTTGAAATTCATTAAAAATCAGCCATGCTCACAGAGTATCTGTAATCCTAATACTGACGTTGCCCTATACTCTGATCTTCATCTGCTGCAGTTTAAAAGTTTAAAAAATGCCTGGCTGATTTTTAATTAATTTAATAAATTTTGGCTGGGACCCAATGATAGCGTGGAGCATGCTCAGTAAGAACCAACTGTCAGAATTCTAAAAGCCTCACAGCTGCTGGGCTTGGCTAATCAGGGGGCCACACCCACACCAGACTTTGATTTCATGTGAGACAGTCATGGCTTCCCTCAAAGAATCCTGGGAAGTGTAGTTTGTGAAGGGTGCTAAGAGACTCATATTCCCCTGAGAGAATGGTTAACAGTCAGCCACTCTGATTGAAGGTCTGTGAGGGGAACAGGGCGTCTCCTAGCAACTCTCAGCACCCTTCACTAACTACACTTCCCAGGATTCTTTGAGAGAAGCCATGACTGTCCAAAGTGAAATAAAGGCCTGGTGTGGATGTGGCCAGGGACAGCTTTGGTTTAAATTTGGGTGGGAGGCTACATGTGTCTGCTGTAGAATAAAAAGGTGGGGGAAAGCCTGAAAAAGAATGATTCTGTTTACAATGTTTTCCTTTTAGAAAGGAAAGGGGCTTCCCTTCTGCTCAGTGCCCACCCACCCAATCTCCTCCCCTCCCACTCCCTGCCCCTTCCCTGGGTCAGTGTCGGACTACGACCTGGGAGACCAGGGTTCGAATCCCCACACAGCCATGAAGCTGACTGGGTGACCTTGGGCCAGTCACTGCCTCTTAGCCTCAGAGGAAGACAATGGTGAAATCACCTCTGAATACCATTTACCATGAAAACCCTATTCAAAGGGTCGCAATAGGTGGGGATTGACTTGAAGGCAGTCCATTTTCATTTTCAAACATGATTGCATAGAAATAGATCCCACTGAACTCAAAAAATATGCAAATGATCAAACCCACCCTCCCTTCTTCTTCCTCCTATCCCCTCCTCTTGCCCCTTCCCTCCCCCTTCCTTTGCCCCTCACTCCCCATCCCCTTCCAATCCCCTCTTTCTCCTTCCCCCTCCTCCCCATGGTCAGTTTTACCTATCTTAAACATGATTGCACGGAAGTAAATACCATTAAACTCTATAAGCATGCAAATGATCAAACCTGCCCTCCCCTCCACCTTCCTTTGCCCCCCTCCAATATGCTCCTTCCCCCTCTCCCTCCTCCTCCCCCATGGTCAGTGTTTTATCCTAACCAAGATTGCATAGGAGTAAATCCCATTGAAAATAAGCATGCAAATGATCAGACCTGCTTTTCCCCTCTCCTCTCCTCTCCTCTCCTCTCCCTTCCTCCTCCCCTGCCCACTCAAGCCCTCCCTCCCTCCACCCCCCCCCGGTCAGTTTTACCTATCCTAAGCATGATTGCACGGGAGTAAATCGCACTGAATTTAATAAATATGCAAATGATCAAACCTGTCCTTCTCCTCCCCTCCCCATCCTGCCTGCTCCCCTTCCAGTCCTCCCCTCTGCATTTCCTCCCCTCCCTCCTCCTCATCCTCTGTGGTCAGTTTCACCTATCCTAAGCATGATTGCAGGGGAGTTAATCCCATTGAACTCAATAAGCATGCAAATGATCCATCCATTCTCAGCAAACTTGGACAGGATCCCATTTCTTACCTCCCGGATTAAAAAGCAGGGAAATTCACTAATAGGCAAAAAACCTTGCTGTTTAAGAACATACCTATAGCCCACAGCTATTCTATCACACTTTAAAAAGCAGGGAAATTGGGCAGCTATAGTGAATGCACCAGGGGAGCAGGAGACCTGAACTCCTCTCTGAGATACTGGACTGCCCTACAAATTGGTCAAAATGCAAACATCATTTGGGTTGGTCTTTCAGTCCAATCCACTTCCTGTGTAGCTTGGAAGAATTTGGTAAAATGTGCCTCTGAGCAGATGGTGAGTGGTGGCAACACCTGCAATCAGCCCAAATAATAGAAAGAAGACATGTGCTGTGTTGATCTTGTTTTAGCAGGGAGGAAGCAACATTATTAAGACAGTTGATATAGTTCAGATGGTCACTTTGAATATGTCTGATTTCCTTTGCAATTTTAGTGAAGTTTCCTATAGGAAATCATTTTCTTTTGTTTCTATTTCTGTGAATATGTGAAGTACAGCAACTCTTTGCAAAATTTATACTAAAAAAACTCCAAACATAATTGTGGAATAATGGCACTGACTTCTGCAGAATAGTCTCCAGTGGACCTCAGGAGTGTCTCAATTTGCACAAGATAAAACAGTGGGAGGTGAAATATATTCTAGCAAAATGCTAGGTGTGCTCTATGTTTTTAATTGACTGTGCCCACCTTGCCTTAAATGAAGTGGTTTAAACATAGCAGGCTGAAAATATGCATCCTCTTTTTTCCAACAGCTAGAGTCATTGCTGAAGTAGCAACATATTGGAATCCATTTGATTTTTCATCAAACTGCAGGTCCAAATTCCACTGTTAATGCATCCAAAATAGAAATAGAACATAACCTCCAATTTGAAACACAAAAGGCTGTCTTCACCATCATATGACACTGACCAATATAAAGGCTTTGAAATTAATAAAAATAAATTTGACACAGATTTCTGGGATGAATAATGAGGGAAATAAAATTTTCTAGTGTAGATTCTCTGTAGAAACATTAATAACAGAGGAAAGAAGCAAAGTAAGAACACCAGCAAACATACAAAAATACAATTCTCTATCTTTGGAGATGGCAAGTGTTGCCACCACTCACCATCTGCTCAGAAACACATGTTACCAAATTCTTCCAAGCTACACAGGAAGTGGATTGGACTGTGAAAGACCAACCCAAATGATGTTTGCATTTTGACCAATTTGTAGGGCAGTCCAATATCTCAGAGAGGAGTTCAGGTCTCCTGCTCCCCTGGTGCATTCACTATAACTGCCCAATTTCCCTGCTTTTTAAAGTTTGATAAAATAGCTGTGGGCTATAGGTATGTTCTTAAACCACAAGGTTTTTTGCCTATTAGTGAATATACTCCATATCTTGATATAGTTCCCCCGAAAGATTAAGAGCACTAAAGAAGGTCTATCAGCTCCTCACACATTTATCTGATATTGTCCCAGTGTGAGCTGTTTCATGTGAATTAAGTCGAACATCAAGTGAAGATGTTGGCAGACACCAAGCATTCATATGGTTTATCCTCGGTGGATTCTTTGATGTAAAGCAGAGGCTCCATTCTCTCTGAAGCTCTTTCCATTATCTATGAATTGATATGGGTTTTTCATCTATGTGGGTTGTTTGATGTCTATTATTCCATTCCACATTCCATACATTTATATGGCTTTCTGCCTGTGTGGGGTTTTTTATGCTCAGTTAGAGTTCTCCTCTCATTGAAGATATTTCCACACACCAGGCATTCAAATGTTTTCTTCTTTATGTAGGTTCTTAGATATCTCTTCAGATGTCCACTCCGACTAAAGTTCTTTCCATACTTTATGCATTTATATGGCTTCTCATCTGTGTAGGTTCTTTGATGTAAAGCAATATCTCCACTCTGATGGAAACTCTTTCTATACTCCATACATTTATATGGCTTCTTCTCTATATGGGTTCTTTGATGTTTGGTTAGTTGTCCACTGTCATTGACAGGGCTTCTCACCTGTGTGGGTCCTTTGATGTTTAGTTAGCCTTCCACTGACAGTGAAGCTCTTTCCACACATGCATTTGTACACTTCTCCCCTGAATGGGTTCTTTGATGTTGAGTTAGACTTCCACGGCCTCAGAAGCTCTTTCCACATTTCATATATTGAAATGGCTTCTCACCTATGTGGATTCTTTTTTTTATGTCTAGTTAGAGGTCCACCATTACTGAAGCTCTTTCCACATTCCATACATTTATATGGCTTCTCACCTGTATGGGTTCTTTGATGTTTAGTTAGTTGTCCACTGTCACAGAAGCTCTTTCCACATTCCATACATTGATATGGCTTCTCACCTGTGTGGGTTTGTTGATGTTGAATTAGATTTCCACTGATATTGAAGCTCTTTCCACATTAAATACATTGATAGGGCTTCTCACCTGTGTGGGTTCTTTGATGTTTAGTTAGACTTCCACTGTGTCTGAAATTCTTTCCACATTCCATACATTGATATGGCTTCTCACCTGTGGGGGTTCTTAGATGTGTACTAAGATATCCACTGCTACTGAAGCTCTTTCCACATTCCATACATTTATATGGCTTCTCACCTGTGTGGGTTCTTTGACGTTTAGTTAGTTGTCCACTATCACAGAAGCTCTTTCCACATTCCATACATTGATATGGCTTCTCACCTGTGTGGGTTCGTTGATGTTGAATTAGATTTCCACTGATATTGAAGCTCTTTCCACATTGAATTAGATTTCCACTGCACACACTATGCATTTATGTGGCTTCTCTCCTGTGTGGGTTCTTTGATGCTGAGTTAGACTTCCACTGACAGTGAAGCTCTTTCCACACACCATGCATTTATACGGCTTCTCCCCTGAATGGGTTCTTTGATATTGAGTTAGACTTCTATGGTCACAGAAGCTCTTTCCACATTTCATACATTGAAATGGCATCTCACCTATGTGGATTTTTTGATGTCTAGTTAGAAGCCCACCATTACTGAAGCTCTTTCCACATTCCACACATTTATATGGCTTCTCACCTGTATGGGTTCTTTGATGTTTAGTTAGTTGTCCACTGTCACAGAAACTCTTTCCACATTCCATACATTGATATGGCTTCTCACCTGTGTGGGTTCTTAGATGTGTACTAAGATATCCACTGCTACTGAAGCTTTTTCTACATTCCATGCATTTATATGGCTTCTCACCTGTGTGGGTTCTTTGATGTTTAGTTACACATCCACTATCATTGAAGCTCTTTCCACATTCCATACATTGATATGGCTTCTCACCTGTATGAGTTCTTTGATGTTGAATTAGATTTCCACTGATACTGAAGCTCTTTCCACATTCCATACATTGATAGGGCTTCTCACCTGTGTGGGTTCTTTGATGTTTAGTTAGACTTCCACTGTGTCTGAAGCTCTTTCCACATTCCATACATTTATATGGTTTCGGACTTCCGGGTCGGCTTCTCGGCAGGTAAGATGCGTTTTTTCTCCTTGCTGTGTTTCCTTCTTTTTAACAACTTAACAACTTAGAAGTTACCAAATAAAAGACGAAAGAACTCAAGTCGTGCTAATGAAGGACAGTTCAAACAGTCACAATTAGTAGCAGGATATTTATTTATTTGCGATGTGGGAGTTTCCCGCTAATCTTAGACAGTAAAATATACAAGGCTGTAAATCTTTTTTTACAGCCGAATTGAAACAACTAATAGAAGCTAATAAGAGCAAATGACCCTTTTACAGGGGAATTTACATGAGCAGGGACTGAGACAAGGAATTCTTAAATACATGGCTAATGTCCAAACAAAAATTTCAAGCTTCTTCTCTACCAAAAGTAACTCCTTGCAACATACATTACGCCCTCAGCACGAACAAAGAGCTCCTTCATTACCGGAAATGGATTATGAATGGCCTCTCCCCCATGAGATTTTTAACAAACACAGCTCAATGAATCAAGCAGCTAAAAGCTTGGCCGATGAATTATTGGATGCCGGTTTTAATGCAGACATGAACTCAATATATGAATGTTTTCCCTCAGAAATTCTTACACTAGATTCCTATCAACTACCTGAGGAACAAGAGACACCCCCTGGTGACAGGAATTCAAAAAAGTTTATATGTTTAGAGGATGTATATCTAAAAAGGCATCTGGACGTACTAGAGGAATTCAAATTGCTTAAATCTTACATTATAGAAACTAATAAGCTACTCAATACATTGGTGCAAGCGATTGGACCCGTGCTAGATAATAAGCAGGAAGTGTCCAAACCCACTGGAAAGTACAATCAGGACTGCAAAACCAGTGCCATCCCTGCCAAGAGATCCTCTATAGCACATGTAGGCACCATACCAACAAAAAAATATAAAAATATCAAGAACCCCAAGCATAAACAATCTACCAATTTTAATTACAAACCGTTATTTAAACTGCTAGATAAGCAAACAAGACCAAATCAATCTAAACAAAAACAAAAGGACATTCCCGGCGGATATGCCTACAAGCAACCTCAAATAACATCTGACACCAAAGTCATAGATGAGGCACCAGTACTTTTTATATCCAAAACCAAGGACATAACTTCAACACCGATATCAGCAATAGACAGTAGAGTGAATTCACCTATATGTAGTGCTAAAACTCATTATTCTTCGTGGGAGCTAGTACTCCAACCCTCCAAGTTGGTAATTTCTTATAATTCCTTCATTCGTCGGTCTATTCCCCAATATCCAAGTATTCCCTTTTTGGATAAATGCTTTGGAAGAGCGCTTCATGTAAGATCTCGGACGAACTTTATAAAATCAATGACGAACATTTCTACAAGCACACATAAGTGGCGCCTGATTGTGACCTTACATTCACATCAATCCGCTAACCAAATCTTCAGAGTAAGAGATACCCTTTTAAAGGAAGATGATATTACTCTTCAAAGATACTATGTCAACATGGCTCCACCAGGCCCATTGGTTGCCATTTGTGCACCTGAGTCCCGTCGGAAAATACAGACTACAGAAGAATCCGTCTTAAGTACCAGCTCCCCTCAATCTACGCAAACATCTCCAGACACTTCCTCTTATTATTCTGGAAATGGCGTAGCCTTTAAACCTATATTAAACTGCTTGGAAGAGCTGGAACCTGAGGAAACCCAGCTCACAAAACTGTATGTCCAACTTCCAGAAGCAGAGCGTTTAATTCTCACCAATAAACTCTATAGGCTGATTGACCATCTCAAAACAACAGCAATAGAGGTGGATCATCTCCCGAAGATCTCGGAAACAAGCTCAAATGGAGATAAATATCTTAATATCTCCCCACTGGATTTGAGGAATTCTCCACCTTGTGTCTGCAGTAAAGCCAGAATGAGCACACTAATTAAACCTATATTGGTGGGGGACAAATGGGAGAAGGCAAAATTTTTATATCCAGCAGAACTCGGTTCTCCTTCCCGACCAACTGACTTTTCTCAGAGGGATAATACCCCTAGGTGGTCTACCACAAACAAAGATCATCTGTATGACTCTATAGACCCTAACAAGGAAAGGAATTGACATCATTCCTCCAGTGTAAACAAGGGTCAAGGGAACGAATTCAGCTCACCGACAACAGCATCATCATATTCTATATCTCTCCCAACAAATAAAGAGGGTTTTCGTCTCCTCTCTTGGAACATCTCTGAATGGACCTCAAAATCAAGTGATCCTGAATTCCTCAATTTCATCAACAAATACGCTATAATTGCCATACAAGAAACCTGGTCTTATACTTTTTCACTGAATGGGTACTCCTCTTACTTCCTCCAGGGAATACCTCCGGATAATAACAAAGGCAGAGCAAAAGGGGGTTTAGCAATCCTTCTTTCCACCTTGATGGCGGCATACCATACGGAATTACATTCATTGGATAATATAGCTATGGCAATCCTCTTAAGCTTTAAAACAGTTACTATACTGATTATCAACATCTATATTCCTCCGTCTAACAAGAGAATACATTTGGATACATTATGGGGAGCTCTGGATAATTATATAACAAGTTTTGAATATACCTATCCAAATGCAGAATTTATTTTAATCGGAGACTTTAATGCCAGGATTGGAGCCACGCTGGATTCCCTTTCTATTTCCAAGTTATGGCGAGGAGAAGCATCTGAATATTACATCCCTGCCGGCGACAGAACTTTGAAGGATGTCAAAATTAATTATGGGGGGATTTGTTTGACACGTCTTGTGGGCAGCCATGAGATGATGATTTTAAACGGTTGTAAATATATAGGTGATAATGGGGAATATACCTTCATTTCCAACCGCTGTAGTAGCATAATCGATTATGCTATAATATCAAATCAATTATTGAGGGCAATTACCAAATTTGAAGTAGGAACCAAACTTAATAGTGATCATCCCACTTACTCTAATATGCCATATTCCTGAACAAACTCATTTATCTTCAGAATATCACCATATCTTAAATAAGGCTTATTTTGTACATAAAAAAACGATTTGGTCTGAGCAGTTATGTTCAAAATTTACAATCTATTTTAAGACCCTATGGGCTATGAACATACGTGAAGAATTGTCGAAGGATACTGATGTGCATATATGCCTTACCCATTATGGACAATTAATATCTCACATTGCCCCAATCCTGACTCCTAAAACATCTAGAGCCAGGCAAACCCTAAGCTCGAACCCAAGATGGTTTGACAATAAATGCTTAGAACTCAAACGACAGCTAAGGTGTATATACCTACAATATCGACATTCCCATACCATGGCTCTTCCTAAGAAATACTATGAAGTTAAAAGGAAATACAAGTCAACTCTAAGAATTAAGAAACAACAGGCTATTCAGGAAGACTGGCAACATCTTATTAATGCAGCTAGATCTAAAAATACCAAAAAATTTTGGTCCATTATTTCTGCAGCTTGGAAATCCACCCCTTATTCTCCCTGTAACATCCCCCCCCAAAGATGGGAGCAATATTTTATGGAGCTTTACCGAGCTGAACCTTTTAAAACGCCAGATTTTAATTCTACTTTAGTTTTTTCTAACCTCCCGCAATGGCCACCCCCCAACCAGAAGGAAATAATGGATCTGATTGCTAAGTTAAAACCTTCAAAGGCTCCTGGTCCCGACAATATTCCCCCGAACTTTTGAAAAATTTCCTGGACTGGTGGGCACCGATTCTGGTTAACATCTTCACCAATCTTAATAATACCGGCCTTTTTCCAACAGCTTGGTCAGAAGCAATAGTTGTGCCAATATATAAAAATGGAGATAGAGAGGACCCAGCAAATTACAGGCCTATTAGTTTACTTTCTGTAATAGGAAAATTATATACATCATACCTGAAAGTAAAACTAAATAACTGGCTAGAAGAAGAAAGAATATTAGGTGACGAACAAGCTGGATTTAGAACAGGACATTCTGTACTTGATCACTGCCTCTTCCTAAACCATCTTGCATCGAAATATATGAAACCTAGGGGTAACGGATTATACGTAGCTTTTATAGATTTGAAATCTGCTTTTGACAATATCCCTAGAGACCTCCTTTGGAATAAGCACAATCTTCTATAGACAAAAGATTATTATTTTCAATTTACATCAACACACTTCGTTTAGAGTTCGTTGTGGAAGTGAGGGAGGTCTAACAAACACAATTCATACCACTAATGGGGTAAGACAGGGATGTATGTTAGCCCCCCTTCTCTTCAACTTATTTTTGAATGATCTTAACCCAAAGTTTATGTCTAGGGAGTATCATCTGCCAAAAATTGGGAATCAATCTTGCCCTCTCCTCTTATATGCAGACAATGCGGCTCTTCTATCTCTTTCTAAGATCGGACTTAAAAGGTTAATTCGCGTCTTTATGGCTTATTGCACCCAGAATCATTTAAAAATTAATTACCAAAAAACCAAAATTTTAGTCTTTTCAAGACGTCGAAATGTAGGTTCCTGGACTGTTAATGACCAACAAATTACCTTAGTCTCTCAATATAAATACTTAGGTATTACTTTTCATTCATCCCTGAATTGGTCCACTCACATAAAAGCTGCTGTTGCACTTGCGCGTAATAACACCAAAAAACTTCTCCGCTTTTTTTATTATAAAGGGGGGAGGTACTTGCCGGCAGCAATTCAGACCTTCCAATTGAAAATTATACCACAACTACTATTCGGTGTTCAAATTTGGGTCCAGGCATTCAATAACTCAGTAGAATCTGTCCTATCCTCTTTTCTGCGTCAAATCATGGGTTTACCAAGATGAGCCCTGGCAGCAGCCCTTAGGCTGGAAGTCGGTCTATCATCACTAGCATGCCAAGCATGGCTGCTAGTCTTAAATTACTGGACCAGAGTGTCTTATGAGCCCCCCTCGGGTTATCTACCTTATATTTGGGATGACACTCATATCTCCCGTTGGAGTAATAACGTCAGGAAGAAGCTTTCCCAAATTGGTCTATCCTTCAATTATTTGACATCTCAAACTCTTACTTTGGCCAGACTTGCTATCCGTACTCATCTTAATGACATCGATTTCCAAATAGCCAACACCGAGGCTATTAAAACCTGTTCACCAGCTCATTTTAAAGTGGATTTTAAACCTTTCATGCAGGCTTCATATCTGGATTTTCTTGTAGTATCCAAATTGCGTCTGGCCTTTACTAGGGCCAGATTTAATTCTCTAAATTCTGCACTGTTGACTGGGAGGTATAAGGGGATTCCCTTTGAGCGTCATTTGTGTCCCTGCGGAATTGGCAGTATTGAAACACTGGAACATGTTATATTAACATGTCCTTTGTACAGTTCTATACGCCACCAATTTCTAAATAAAATAATGGAAACCATTTCATGGATGTCGATTGACAATAAAATACGTTACCTTATTTCAGGAACCAATAAAAGAACTACAATGGGAGTTGCCAAATTCTTACATGTTGCACAATGTTTACGTTCTAATAATTTTCCTGAGCAATGTATATCGTCCTTAGCTCCCAATTGATGTACTATGTTATTTTAACGTTTATTGTCTCCCTTTTTTATTGTACTTTATTGTTTCTTATCAAAGACGGGTCGTTGACCGCAAAATAAAGGATTGATTGATTGATATGGTTTCTCGCCTGTATGAGTTCTTTGATGTTTAGTGAGTTGTCCACTCTCACTGAAGCTCTTTCCACATTCCATACATTGATATGGTTTCTCACCTGTGTGGGTTCTTTGATGTTGAATTAGATTTCCACTGATACTGAAGCTCTTTCCATATTCCATACATTTATATGGTTTCTCACCTGTATGAGTTCTTTGATGTTTAGTGAGTTGTCCACTCTCACTGAAGCTCTTTCCACATTCCATACATTGATATGGCTTCTCACCTATGTGGGTTCTTTGATGTTTAGTCAGACCTGCACGATCACTGAAGCTCTTTCCACATCCCATACATTTATATGGCTTCTCACCTGTGTGGGTTCATAGATGTCTATTAAGATTTCCACTCTGACTGAAGCTCTTTCCACATACTATGCATTTATGTGGCTTCTCACCTCTGTGGGTTCTTTGATGTTGAGTTAGACTTCCACTGACAGTGAAGCTCTTTCCACACACCATGCATTTATACAGCTTCTCCCCTGAATGGGTTCTTTGATGTTGAGTTAGACTTCCATGGTCACAGAAGCTCTTTCCACATTCCATTCATTTATATGGCTTCTCTCCTGTGTGGATTCTTTGATGCACATTTGCTTTTGGCTTCTCGGGGAGAACTTTCCTGTTGGTCGTGTCTTCGTGGGGCCTGTTTGTGCCGCCTCTCGCTGTTTGCTACGTTGGATGCTGGATGCTGAGAGTGAGAGGAGATGCCGCTTTCGGTTTCGCAAATGACGCACCTTGTGGACTATACAGGCCAGAAGCTTTATTGAATTTTACTGTAGTAACCTTTACCTGTTGTTTTAGTTTTATTGCTGTTTTGATGTTGTGATACTTATATATTATGACTTTGTACATCGCTCAGAGTGGCTCGGTTTCCAGCCAGATGGGCGATAAATAAATCGCAGAAATAAAATAAATAAATAAAATAAAAGTTCCCACTCTGAGGGAAGCTGTATCCACACACCAAGCATTTATATGGTTTCTCCCTTATGTGGGTGTTTTTATTTATTTATTTTATTTATTTATTTAGTTGCATTTCTAAACCGCCCTGTAGCCAGCAGCTCCCAGGGCGGTGTTTTCTCTGAAGTAAGGTGGTGATGCCAACTGAAACCCTTTCCACACTCCACACACTTAAATATTTTCTCCCCCTGTGTACATGCTTTCATATATATTAATATTTCCTCTTCTGTTGAAGCTCTTTCCACACTCCATGCTTTTATCTGGGTTGTTCCCTGTGTAGGTTCTTCAATGTCTATTTAATACCAATTTGTCTTGGAATATTTATCCACACACTGGACCCTTTTTATGTATCTTCTGAATTTAGGAGGTCCTATATGTTAGCACCCTGAGAACTAGTGGATTTCTTCCTCCCCTTCCTTGATTGGCTTCTTTTGTGCCTTTTTGCTCCTCTTTGTTTCGGAAATATCTCTTTTTTCACTCTATGTGTAGTTTCCAAAGACACCACAAATGACTCCCTAGAATTGTCACTGTCTGAGACACTCCCTGGTTGGGAAAAAGAACACCCCATAATGTTTAAGGCAGAAATAGAGGTCCACATTAGGAATCAAGCACAATTTTATGTATGATTCCACTGATTATCCAAGAATTGTATTGATACTGTTTGCATGTGGCACAGTTTGAGGGACATTATCACCCAAGCCTGCAGTCCTAACCACAGAGGGCCCTTCTGAAGAAGCAACACAAAGGGTTGCACAACCTAGATATGGATGCAAAAGATGGATGCAAAAAATGCAACTGCTGGCAGTTTCACAGAGCTTGTTACATTAGAAGTATAATCCTGAACACTGGTGTGTGCATATATTGATCTGGAGTAGACTAACTCAGCACCATTGCTGTGTACCATCCTTCGCTAACCTGCTGGTCTCCAGATATTTTTGAGTACAACTCCCATCAGCCCCAGCCAGCACAATACTGGCAGCCACCAAACTGACAAAGACTATCCTACACAGTGGATAGGAAGCACTATGGTGACTTTCCTATAGTGCTTACAGTCCTTCCCCTTCCCTGTGGTAATCTTGTGGGCTTTCCTCCCCCATTGCTCTAGATCTCCTTCCTCTTGCTCCCAGCCTTTCCCAACACCACTCGGATAAAGTAAAAACTGTCCACAGAAATCAAGAGATAAATTTAAATTTTACTAAAATTGTACTTGGACAGCACATAGCCCACCCACCCTGAAAAAAAAATGGAGTAGCAATGACCCCTGGTAAATCTGGGTTGCGTCCGCCTTGGTGTACAAGATTCATTTTTCTTTTTTTGAAGAGACTGACCCATCTGCCTGCAAGTCAAAGGAGTATGAGACTTCTGCAAGCAACAGAGAGCGGTTTGAAGGAACAACTGCGGTTGTTTTAGCTTTCTGCAACCCAAAAGATGTTTAGCATGAAGCCCTGGATGGTCTATGGTGGCTCTTTCCACTCTGGTGGCTGGGGCGGATGGGAACTGGAGAAGCAGAAATGGGAAGACCTCCATTCTTTTTACATATTTGGGTTTCATGGCTCTAATTATTGTTAAGTTGCCTCGTGTTTCTCGTGCCTGGCAAATAGACAACATCCGTCAATCATTTCACTTGGTGGTATTTCCCTTCTCTGCACCCTTTGCTTCAGATGGCTTAGCCTAGAAACAGCCACGACGCTGAAGTTGGTTCCTAGTTCCCAGTTCCCAGTTCCTTATTTGTGTGAAATTTCAGTCACTAACAAAGAAGAAAAGTTGACAGCTACAGCAACGTCAAGCCAAATTTAAAATGCCCCTGAACCCCAAAATAAATAATGGGGTACCCTGTATGATATATCGCTGTAATCAGGAGACTCTCGCCGTCAAGACTGACAATAAATTTATACAATCAAAATCATCAGGATTCCGATATTATTATAAATACATAATGATGTCATAAAATCATAAATCATAAGTAACTGGGGATACACACCCCAAAATCTGCTCTGGGCCAGGACAAATCATACACCCCAGGAAAGGGGAGGGTGTCCCCTACAAGATGCCACTGCGTTCCGCCTGGCCCAGAGCCTCTACTGGGCACCAGGCACTCATGAGGGCATCTATGCAAAATCAAACTGGACAAAAACACGCAGAAAAAAATTAGTAACTGGGGGTACACGCCCCAAAATCTGCTCTGGGCCAGGACAAATCATATACCCCAGGAAAGGGGAGGGTGTCCCCTATGAGATGCCACTGCGACCCACCTGGCTCAGAGCTTCTGCTGGACACAGGTCACATGGGAGGGCATCTATCCAAAACCAAAGCAGACAAAAACTTACAGGAAAAAATAAGTAACTGGGGGTACACGCCCCAAAATCTGCTCTGGACCAGGACAAATCATATACCCCCGGAAAGGGGAGGGTGTCCCCTACCAGATGCCACTGTGTCCCGCCTGGCCCAGAGCCCCTGCTGGGTGCAGGGCACATGGGAGGGCATCTATCCAAAATCAAACTGGACAAAAACTTACAGGAAAAAATAAGTAACTGGGGGTACACGCCCCAAAATCTGCTCTGGGCCAGGACAAATCATATACCCCAGGAAAGGGGAGGGTGTCCCCTATGAGATGCCACTGCGTCCCACCTGGCCCAGAGCTTCTGCTGGACACAGGTCACATGGGAGGGCATCTATCCAAAACCAAAGCAGACAAAAACTTACAGGAAAAAATAAGTAACTGGGGGTACACGCCCCCAAATCTGCTCTGGGCCAGGACAAATCTTATACCCCCGGAAAGGGGAGGGTGTCCCCTAAGAGATGCCACTGAGTCCGGCCCAGAGCTTCTGCTGGGCACCAGACACTCACGAGGGCATCTATGCAAAATCGAACTGGACAAAAACATGCAGGACAAAATAAGTAACTGGGGGTACACGCCCCAAAATCTGCTCTGGGCCAGGACAAATCATATACCCCAGGAAAGGGGAGGGTGTCCCCTACCAGATGCCACTACGTCCCGCCTGGCCCAGAGCCTCTGCTGGGTGCAGGGCACATGGGAGGGCATCTATCCAAAACCAAAGCAGACAAAAACATACAGGAAAAAATAAGTAACTGGGGGTACATGCCCCAAAAACCGCTCTGGGCCAGAACCAATCATATACCCCAGGAAAAAAGATGGTGTACTCTATGACGTGCATGTCTTTCCCAGCTAAAATAATGAAGAGTAAATATGGCAAAACTGGTACAGAACGGGGCGGCGCGCCTGATTAAAGGCAGCTGCTGGTGAGATCATATCACTCCAGTGCTAAAAGAGCTGCACTGGTTACCAGTTACTTACCAGGCCCAATTCAAGGTGTTAGTTTTGACCTTTAAAACCCTATACGGTTTCGGCCCAGTCTATCTAAAGGAGCGCCTCCAGCAACATCAGCTATGCCGCCCAACAAGATCAGCCTCAAAAGACCTTCTCTCCATCCCATCAGTCAAAACAGCCAAACTGGTGAGAACGAGAGAGAGGGCTTTTTCAATTGTGGCCCCCGCCCTGTGGAACTCCCTCCCAAATGATCACCGCCATGTCCTTTCTGTGATGAGCTTCCGCCGGGCCTTGAAGACCGGACTCTTCAGGCAGGCTTTTGGGGTGGGCTAGATTTTATCTTCATTGTTTTTAGATTTTCAATGTCCAGGTATTATATGCCTATGTTGTACATCACCCAGAGTGGCTGGACAGCCAGCCAGATGGGCGACTAATAAATTCTATAAATAAATAAATAAATAATTTGTGGTGACCACTACAAAATCTTCTGTGGGCTATGAAAAATCATTCACTTGAGCAAAGTGAATAGTGTCCTCCGCGAGATGCCACTGCATCCTGCCTGGCATGGTTTGTGGTCATACGGAACAGGTATCAACATCTATGCACAACAACAATAATCAAGCTATGTAGAAAATACATAAGGAACTGTGGGATTACACCATCAAACATGCTTTGGGCACTGCAGGTCATACACCCATGCATTCTGGAGAGGGTTCCCACCCAATTCAGAATTTCTTGTATCTGTATGGCACAGACAAGGGCATATATGTATTAGAAAATATAGCGAATATGTACAGGAAAAGAATAAGGAAATGAGGTGCCCATCACAAAAGATGGTTTGGGGCACCATAAAACATACTACATTGCACCTGGAAGAGTGTCTTCTCTGAGATGCCATCCATGAATGCTTTTGAGCGTCAATTATGAAATTACATCTTCAAGAAATCATTGTTGTTTAACCTGCCACGTTTCCTTCTGTCGCCAATACCAATGGCTTTTTGAAATAATAATATTTGAGCTGTAACAAGGTGAGTAAGAGGGTAGACCGATACAAAAATTAAACATAAGAAAATCCCATCTTTCAACAACCCTTTTAAGGAGAGACCTTGTCCCAGTGTGCATCTGTATTGGAATTATATTCAAGATGTTTTCAACAATGTTTTGTAATTTTCAAAAGGTGTTTTTCAATGTTTTGTATTTGATTTTGTAAAGATCTTTTGTTTTTAAGATGTTTTTAAAAGACTTGGGGGGGTATCACTTTTTTGCCACCCTGGGCAAATGTGGTGATGTTTGTGCAACAAATGAGTTGTTCCAAGACTTCACAAAGAAAAATAGTACTCCAAGTCATATTGTAGCAATGAGGCTATAAAGGACCAAACAATAACGATAATGTGCATTGTGCAGTTTAGAAGGTCCTCTTCTAAATCTACTACTATTTCAGAGATGTTTGAAAACCAGGAGATTATTTCGAATGGGTGAAATTGTTTAATTCCAGCCCATGTGAAATGGTGTTGATTTTGTAAACTGCAAAAATGTTCTAATATATTTCTAAGCAAAATGTTTTTTATCGTTTTACCAGTTCTGATAAATGTGACTTCCTTATTTGTTTTTTAAATCTGCACTTGTTTATATGTTCATTTGTATACTTGGTTCTTACCTGTTGGAGAAATATCATATATATGTGTAGTAATTTATTTAGAGATCTAATAAATCAAATGCACAACAATTCTTCTCACAGTATGACTCTATGTTATCTGGTGCCATGGCAGATGGAAACTTGGCCGGATCACCAGACAACGATTCACTCAAGAAGCATAAAGATGTAATTTCATAGATGAGACTCTAAACTATGCATGGATGGCATCTAATAGAAGACAGTATCCCTGATGTGTGGAACTATGATTCGTGGTGCCCCAAATCATAATTTGGAATGGGCATCCAAGTTTCTTATAATGTTTCCGATAGATTTTGGCTATTCTTCTGATACATAAATTAATGTTGGTGTTGTTTAGATTTATTCCCTGCAGTTAACTAAAACGTTTCAGGAGGATCACAAAAGTTATAAAATGCATAATTAAATACAGTTCAAAACACTCTAAAATCAGAAACGATAAATGACCTTGTCTGAGCTATAACTGAACAAAAAGCTCTGACCTGGGTTGGAACCAATGCCATCTTGTAGAGGACCCTGTCCTGTATGAATATGTGTATGGATCGTCACCTTGCAGTGGTGAGTGGCTTGCGTGTTCCAATGAAACCTGTGAGTGATGCCGTCGGGAGTCATGTACTCCCAGCGGGGTCATCCATGGCGGTAAGGTCAAGTGAGAGGAACCAGACAAAGAACGATCAAAGAAAGTCCTCAACGGCAGAACAAGCGGAGGATAACAATGTGTATGTTACAACGGCTGTGAAGGCGGATGAAGGCTGCAGCAGATAAAAGACTTCCAATCAACGTGGTATCCATGCCATTGGATCAAAGCCTTTTTCTATCAAGATTGTGTGTTGATCGTCGTGCACTGATCTCCCCACATAAAACAAATTCACGCACAGGCGTCTTCCAACCAAACCAAACCAAAAGTCACATGGCGATTGGCGGATGGCAACGGGGGCAGGACTGTGAAATCCGGAAGCCGCTAGTCATGGACCGGCACATGGGCAGTGGATACAGACTCAGTAGTCCTGGCTCAAGGACCGAGGCAGTTGAGTTGTTCGGCAGCTGTATCCATGACTGAGCATTCCGATTCAGGATCCACTCTGCTCACCCCTTATGGGGAAGGTGCTAGAAAAGGTGCCCTAAATATAGTCTGCCTCATCTCTCTCCCTGACTGGATTACCACGTCCAGTGGGGTCACCGCTTAGCAGTCGCAAAAGACAAATGAACTTTGGAACGTGGAATATACGGACATTGCTGGACCATACAGATAGTGAACGTCCTGAACGCAGAACTGCCATCATTGTGAGGGAGTTGAGATGTTTTGGTATTGACATAGCAGCACTCCGAGAAACTCGAAGAGCAGGAGTGGGACAATTGAAGGAAGAAAAAGGTGGTTACACCTTCTGAAAAGGACTGCCTGAACAAGAATGACAAATACATGGAGTAGGCTTTGCTATTAAAAATGATCTTGTGAAGCTCTTGTCAGAAGTTCCTACTGGCATTAATGAACAACTCTCAACTCTCTAATTAAAACTTGCCAAAAACCAGCAGGCAACTATTGTAAGTGCTTATGCACCAACATTAGATGCTGATGAAGACATCAAGGAAATTTTTTATACCCAGCTGGACACCATCTTATCAGAGATACCTAAGGAGGACAAAATTGGGCGTGATTTTGATTTATGGCCAGAAATATTTGGGAAAGAAGGAGTTGGCAATAGCAACCTGAATGGAACTCTACTTCTGAGTTAATGTTCAGAGCATAATCTTGTTATCACAAACACACTCTTTCGACAGAAATATAAATTTAAAGCATCATGGAAGCACCCTCGGTCGAAGCACTGGCATCTCCTGGATTACATAATTGTCCGTGCCAGAGATCGTCGTGATGTACTCCTCACCAGGGCCATGATGAGCGCCGATGACTGATGGACAGATCACCGATTAATTCAATCCACTATGGCCATTAATATTGTTCCTCAACGTAGGCTCCAAGGAAGAAAACCAAGGCATAAAATGAACACCCATGCCCTTCAAGATCCTATTAAGCGAGCTTGCTTTCAAACAACTCTCAAGAAACATCTACTGACGGAACTCCCTGAAAATGTCGAGGAACACTGGATTAAACTGAAGACATCCATTATTGCAGCATGTGAACAAACTATTGGATACCAAACTAAGAAACATCAGGACTGGTTTGATGAGAATGATAGTGAGATTGAACATATCATTGACAAGAAAAGGAAAGCCTTCCAGATATGGCAAAAAGACATTAACTGTGCTGCTAAGAAAAAAATCTATGCTAGTGCAAAGGCTGAGGTCCAAAGAAGAACTAGAGAAGAACGCCCAGTGGATAAAGAAAGCTCAAGAAATCCAACATTTTGCAGATGCTCATGATGCACGGGGCTTTTTTAATGCCACAAAGGCCATCTACGGACCAACAAATTATGGTACAAATCCCTTACGTTCAACAGATGGTACCAAACTTCTAAAGGACAAAGAGTCTATTGCACTGCATTGGAAAGAGCATTACCACGATCTCCTTAATCGTAACTCTATTGTGGCTGATGAGGTCTTTTCGCAAATCCCGCAACAACAAATTAGAGATGAGCTTACAGTATCCCCTAATTTGGATGAAGTCAGTAAAGCCATTAATCAAATGAAAAATAACAAAGCTAGTGGACCTGATGGGATTCCTGCTGAAGTCTTTAAAAAAGGTGGGCCTGAACTTACGCAACAACTTAATAAGCTCATCGAAAAAATCTGGATGAGGGAGGAGATCCCGGAAGACTTTAGGGATGCCATAATTATCACTCTTTTCAAGAAGGGTGATAGAACAGATTGTGGGAACTACCGAGGTATCTCTCTTCTTGCTACCGCAGGTAAAATCCTTGCAAGGATCCTTGCAAATTGCCTCCTACCTATTTCAGAAGACATTCGCCCTGAATTCCAAAATGGTTTCCAGGCGGACAGTGGACATGATCTTCACTGCACAACAGCTTCAAGAAAAATGCAGGGAGCAAAACCGACCTCTGTATATGGCATTTATTGATCTGACTAAGGCCTTTGATACTGTAAATCGAACTGCCCTCTGGACCATCCTTCTGAAAATTGGATGCCCTGATAAATTTGTGAATGTTTTGCGACTCCTCCATGACGACACGAGGGCAACAATTTTGGATAACAGCGGCTCTCAAAGTGATCCATTCAAAGTGGGATCAGGCGTCAAACAGGGATGTGTCATTGCTCGGACCTTATTTGCTATTTTTATCGCCATGATTCTACACCTTGTTGAGGGGAAACTTCCCACTGTCGTGGAAATCACATATCGAACAGATGGAAAGCTTTTTAATCTCAGTAGGCTGAAAGCAAAAAGTAAGGTAATTACAACCTCTGTCATAGAACTTCAATATGCCGATGATAATGTAGTCTCCACACATTCAGAGGAAGATCTTCAAACTATCCTAAATGTCTTTGCAGAAGCATATGAAAAGCTTGGCCTCTCGCTTAACATAAGAAAACCCAAAGTGCTTCATCAGCAAGTGCGAACCAATTCCTCTGTAGCACCGTCAATCCAGTTTAATGGTGCAATGCTGGAGAATGTCAATCAATTTTCTTACCTTGGCAGCCATCTCTCTGTAAAAGCTGACATCGATGCTGAAATTCAGCTTAATCTGAGTTCTGCAAGTGCCGCATTCTCCCGAATGAAACGTAGAGTGTATGAGGATTGGGATATTCGCAGGGAGACCAAAATGCTTATTTACAAAGCCATTGTACTACTGACCTTACTGTACGCCTGTGAAACATGGACCATCTATAAACGCCACTCCCAACTTCTTGAAAGATTCCACCAACGCTGCCTCCAGAAAATTCTGCAAATTACTTGGGAAGATAGGCAGACTAATGTTAGCGTATTGGAAGAAGCAAAGACCACCAGTGTTGAAGCAATGATCCTTCAACCCCAACTTCGCTGGACCAGCCATGTGGTTCGAATGCCTGATCGCTGTCTTCCAAAGCAGGTACTTTGCTCCCAACTTAAGGATGGAAAAAGGAATATCAGTGGACAGCAAAAGAGGTTTAAAGATGTTATCAAAGCTAATCTTAAAAGATGAAACATGCATTAAGAACTGGGAAGCCTTGGCCCATGAACGTCCCAAATGGAGGTCGGCCATTATCAAAGGTGCTATGGACTTTGAAGAAGCACGAGTAGAGGGCAAAAGGGACAAGCGAGCTAAGCGGAAGGCACGCCAAGCAAATCCTCATCGTGACCATCTTCCATCTGGAAACCTATGTCCTCACTGTGGGAGGCTGTGTGGATCCAGAATTGGCCTCTACAGTCACTTATGGACCCACCGCTAAAGACCTTACAGTCTTACTCGGCCACGAGTGATCGCCAATGAATGAATGAATGAAAGGAATGAATGAATGATATATAATACTTCAAATAAAGTTTTGGGGTGGGCACCACCAGATCCTTTTTTCCCCTACCTAATTTAAACATTTGGATGTGTATAGTTGCTCAGATCCACTCCTTCTGCACACAAGAAATTCTGGGCAAGTCAGGAAGCCATGGATTCTTGTAGAGAATGTTTTTGTCCATTTTAGTTGTGAGTACATGCCATCATACATGCCCTGCGGCCTCCACAACCTCTGGGCTAAGCAGGACGCACTGGAATGTTATAGAGGACACCCTCCCCTTTCCTGGAGTGTATGATTTGTCCTCGCCCAGAGCAGATTTTGGGGCATATACCCCCAGTTACTTATTTTTCCTGTAAGTTTTTGTCCAGTTTGATTTTGGATAGATGCCCTCCCATGTGCCCTGCATCCAGCAGAGGCTCTGGGCCAGGCGGGACACAGTGGCATCTCGTAGGGGACACCCTCCCCTTTCCTGGAGTATATGATTTGTCCTGGCCCAGAGCAGATTTGGGGGCATGTACCCCCAGTTACTTATTTTTTTTCTGCGTGTTTTTGTCCAGTTCGATTTCGCATAATTCCCTCCCATGTGCCCTGCACCCAGCAGAAGCTCTGGGCCGGGCGGGACGCAGTGGCATCTCATAGGGGACACCCTCCCCTTTCCTGGGATATATGATCTGTCCTGGACCAGAGCAGATTTTGGGGTGTGTACCCCCAGTTACTTATTTTTTCCTGTAAGTTTTTGTCCAGTTTGATTTTGGATAGATGCCCTCCCATGTACCCTGCACCCAGCAGAGGCTCCGGGCCAGGCGGGACACAGTGGAATCCTGTAGGGGACACCCTCCCCTTTCCTGGGGTATACGATTTGTCCTGGCCCAGAGCAGATTTTGGGGCGTGTACCCCCAGTTCCTTATTTTTTCCTGTAAGTTTTTGTCCAGTTTGATTTTGGATAGATGCCCTCCCATGTGCCCTGCACCCAGCAGAAGCTCTGGGCCGGACGGGACTCAGTGGCATCTCGTAGGGGACACCCTCCCCTTTCCTGGGGTATAAGATTTGTCCTGGCCCAGAGCAGATTTTGGGGCATGTACCCCCAGTTACTTATTTTTTCCTGTATGTTTTTCTCCAGTTCAATTTTGCATAGATGCCCTCGTGAGTGTCTGGTGCCCAGCAGAAGCTCTGGGCCGGACGGGACTCAGTGGCATCTCGTAGGGGACACCCTCCCCTTTCCTGGGGTATAAGATTTGTCCTGGCCCAGAGCAGATTTGGGGGCGTGTACCCCCAGTTACTTATTTTTTCCTGTAAGTTTTTGTCCAGTTTGATTTTGGATAGATGCCCTCCCATGTGCCCTGCACCCAGCAGAGGCTCTGGGCCGGGCGGGACGCAGTGGAATCTTGTAGGGGACACCGTCCCCTTTCCTGGGGTGTATGATTTGTCCTGGTCCAGAGCAGATTTTGGGGCATATACCCCCAGTTACTTATTTTTCCTGAAGTTTTTGTCCAGTTTGATTTTGGATAGATGCCCTCCCATGTACCCTGCACCCAGCAGAGGCTCTGGGCCCGGCGGGACGCAGTGGAATCCTGTAGGGGACACCCTCCCCTTTCCTCGGGTATACGATTTGTCCTGGCCCAGAGCAGATTTTGGGGCATGTACCCCCAGTTACTTATTTTTTCCTGTAAGTTTTTGTCCAGTTTGATTTTGGATAGATGCCCTCCCATGTGCCCTGCACCCAGCAGAGGCTCTGGGCCCGGCGGGACGCAGTGGAATCCTGTAGGGGACACCCTCCCCTTTCCTGGGGTATAAGATTTGTCCTGGCCCAGAGCAGATTTTGGGGCATGTACCCCCAGTTACTTATTTTTTCCTGTATGTTTTTCTCCAGTTCAATTTTGCATAGATGCCCTCGTGAGTGTCTGGTGCCCAGCAGAAGCTCTGGGCCGGACGGGACTCAGTGGCATCTCGTAGGGGACACCCTCCCCTTTCCTGGAGTATATGATTTGTCCTGGACCAGAGCAGATTTGGGGGCGTGTACCCCCAGTTACTTATTTTTTTCTGCGTGTTTTTGTCCAGTTCGATTTTGCATAGATGCCCTCCCATGTGCCCTGCACCCAGCAGAAGCTCTGGGCCGGGCAAGACGAGTGGCATCTCGTAGGGGACACCCTCCCCTTTCCTGGGATATATGATCTGTCCTGGCCCAGAGCAGATTTTGGGGTGTGTACCCCCAGTTACTTATTTTTTCCTGTAAGTTTTTGTCCAGTTTGATTTTGGATAGATGCCCTCCCATGTGCCCTGCACCCAGCAGAAGCTCTGGGCCGGACGGGACTCAGTGGCATCTCGTAGGGGACACCCTCCCCTTTCCTGGGGTATAAGATTTGTCCTGGCCCAGAGCAGATTTGGGGGCATGTACCCCCAGTTACTTATTTTTTCCTGTATGTTTTTGTCCAGTTCGATTTTGCATAGATGCCCTCGTGAGTGTCTGGTGCCCAGCAGAAGCTCTGGGCCGGACGGGACTCAGTGGCATCTCGTAGGGGACACCCTCAACTTTCCTGGGGTATAAGATTTGTCCTGGCCCAGAGCAGATTTGGGGGCATGTACCCCCAGTTACTTATTTTTCCTGTATCTTTTTGTCTGCTTTGGTTTTGGATAGATGCCCGCCCATGCGCCCTGCGCCCAGCAGAGGCTCTGGGCCAGGCGGGACGCAGTGGCATCTCGTAGGGGACACCCTCCCCTTTCCTGGAGTATATGATTTGTCCTGGCCCAGAGCAGAGTTTGGGGTGTGTACCCCCAGTTACTTATGATTTATGATTTTATGACATCATTATATATTTATAATATCGGAATCCTGATGATTTTGATTGTATAAATTTATTGTCGGTCTTGATGGGGAGAGTCTCCTGATTACAGCGATATATCATACAGGGTACCCCATTATTTATTTTGGGGTTCAGGGGCATTTTAAATTTGGCTTGACGTTGCTGTAGCTGTCAACTTTTCTTCTTTGTTAGTGACTGAAATTTCACACAAATAAGGAACTGGGAACTAGGAACCAACTTCAGCGTGGTGAAACAGCCTAACATTTATGCCCTCAAGAGCTTTCCACCCTCTTCCCACAGGTTCTAAACTCACGAGGAAAAGAAAAGGAAGTGCTTAACTTTCCAATTTTTAAAAAAATCTTGCCTCTCTAGGATGCACAACTCAGTTCATTTAACCCTTGGAGGACTGGGTGGCGGAAGCAGTCTGTTTCTAGGCCTGCAAGTCTGTAAACTGCACTCATTGCACCTTAACGATGGTTCTCTCTGTTCCAGGCTTTTCTCCCTTTCTAGAATAAACCACGAGAAGGTGGGAGGGAACCCTTCGGCTGCAGGGGAGATAGAACAGCCCATTGTTCGTGTTCACCTTGCTCAGAAGAAATTTAAGAGATCGTCTGATGTAAGGACAGTCCACAGGAATCAAGGGACAAGGTTTTACTATAGCTTAAATTGGGCAGCAGGGATCCGTCCCGAAAAACAAATGCAGCAGCAGCGAGAGGATCCAATGCGAGCTTCCAAGAGGATCTCCTGCCATAGAAATCATGCAGCTGGACTGAATAGCTCCTGCCGAGGATTCCCGGGGGGAGCAGGGGGGTCTTCTTTTTCTCCCAATCGTCCCAAAAAGTATATTCCCCCCGCCTCTTTTCTCTCTCTCTTGTCACCCAAAAGTTCCCCCCCATTGCCGCAAATGTAGCCCCTTTTACCGCTTTTTTTGTACCCTTCAGACTCTTCATGCACGTAGTTTATTTAGTTTATTTCTCTTCCGGAGACGGAAAAATAGTTTATTCTCTTGCTCACTCTTGTCGGCTTCTCCAGGAAGCAGACCGCACTTCATTTGAGGACTGAATGGAGGAACCAGGTTTGTTTGTTTCTTATATCCACAAACCTTCACCTGGTCTTGAACCCGGCTGAGCTGCCCAGATTCTGCCTTCCGTTTTCCAACATCTCATCTCCCAGGGTGGCCACGGCTATTTCTATCCCATGGCCAGGCCAGAAACCAGACTGCAATAAACAGATCTAAATAAACTGTTTTCTTCAAAACTGCCACAGGAAAGACTGAAGCTAAAAAAATTGAAGATCATGCTTAAAGATGCTTATGGAATATTCTCTCCCTGTATCTAACTACGTATTGTCTGTGAACATAAGAACATAAGAACATAAGAAGAGCCTGCTGGATCAGGCCAGTGGCCCATCTAGTCCGGCATCCTGTTCTCACAGTGGCCAACCAGGTGCCTGGGGGAAGCCCGCAAGCAGGACCCGAGTGCAAGAACACTCTCCCCTCCTGAGGCTTCCAGCAACTGGTTTTCAGAAGCATGCTGCCTCTGACTAGGGTGGCAGAGCACAGCCATCACGGCTAGTAGCCATTGATAGCCCTGTCCTCCATGAATTTGTCTAATCTTCTTTTAAAGCCATCCAAGCTGGTGGCCATTACTGCATCTTGTGGGAGCAAATTCCATAGTTTAACTATGCGCTGAGTAAAGAAGTACTTCCTTTTGTCTGTCCTGAATCTTCCAACATTCAGCTTCTTTGAATGTCCACGAGTTCTAGTATTATGAGAGAGGGAGAAGAACTTTTCTCTATCCACTTTCTCAATGCCATGCATAATTTTATACACTTCTATCATGTCTCCTCTGACCCGCCTTTTCTCTAAACTAAAAAGCCCCAAATGCTGCAACCTTTCCTCGTAAGGGAGTCGCTCCATCCCCTTGATCATTCTGGTTGCCCTCTTCTGAACCTTTTCCAACTCTATAATATCCTTTTTGAGATGAGGCGACCAGAACTGTACACAGTATTCCAAATGCGGCCGCACCATAGATTTATACAATGGCATTATGATATCGGCTGTTTTATTTTCAATACCTTTCCTAATTATCGCTAGCATGGAATTTGCTTTTTTCACAGCTGCCGCACACTGGGTCGACATTTTCATCGTGCTGTCCACTACAACCCCGAGGTCTCTCTCCTGGTCGGTCACCGCCAGTTCAGACCCCATGAGCATGTATGTGAAATTAAGATTTTTTGCTCCAATATGCATAATTTTACACTTGTTTATATTGAATTGCATTTGCCATTTTTCTGCCCATTCACTCAGTTTGGAGAGGTCTTTTTGAAGCTCTTCGCAATCCCTTTTTGTTTTAACAACCCTGAACAATTTAGTGTCATCAGCAAACTTGGCCACTTCACTGCTCACTCCTAATTCTAGGTCATTAATGAACAAGTTGAAAAGTACAGGTCCCAATACCGATCCTTGAGGGACTCCACTTTCTACAGCCCTCCATTGGGAGAACTGTCCGTTTATTCCTACTCTTTGCTTTCTGCTTCTTAACCAATTTATTATCCACAAGAGGACCTCTCCTCTTATTCCATGACTGCTAAGCTTCCTCAGAAGCCTTTGGTGAGGTACCTTGTCAAACGCTTTTTGAAAGTCTAAGTACACTATGTCCACTGGATCACCTCTATCTATATGCTTGTTGACACTCTCAAAGAATTCTAATAGGTTACTGAGACAGGACTTTCCCTTGCAGAAGCCATGCTGGCTCTGCTTCAGCAAGGCTTGTTCTTCTATGTGCTTAGTTAATCTAGCTTTAATAATACTTTCTACCAGTTTTCCAGGGACAGAAGTTAAGCTAACTGGCCTGTAATTTCCGGGATCCCCTCTGGATCCCTTTTTGAAGATTGGCGTTACATTTGCCACTTTCCAGTCCTCAGGCACGGAGGAGGACCCGAGGGACAAGTTACATATTTTAGTTAGCAGATCAGCAATTTCACATTTGAGTTCTTTGAGAACTCTCGGGTGGATGCCATCCGGGCCCGGTGATTTGTCAGTTTTTATATTGTTCATTAAGCTTAGAACTTCCTCTCTCGTTACCACTATTTGTCTCAGTTCCTCAGAATCCCTTCCTGCAAATGTTAGTTCAGGTTCAGGGATCTGCCCTATATCTTCCACTGTGAAGACAGATGCAAAGAATTCATTTAGCTTCTCTGCAATCTCCTTATCGTTCTTTAGTACACCTTTGACTCCCTTATCATCCAAGGGTCCAATTGTCTCCCTAGATGGTCTCCTGCTTTGAATGTATTTATAGAATTTTTTGTTGTTGGTTTTTATGTTCTTAGCAATGTGCTCCTCAAATTCTTTTTTAGCATCCCTTATTGTCTTCTTGCATTTCTTTTGCCAGAGTTTGTGTTCTTTTTTATTTTCTTCATTCGGACAAGACTTCCATTTTCTGAAGGAAGACTTTTTGCCTCTAAGAGCTTCCTTGACTTTGCTTGTTAACCATGCTGGCATCTTCTTGGCCCTGGCGGTATCTTTTCTGATCTGCGGTATGCACTCCAGTTGAGCTTCTAATATAGTGTTTTTAAACAACTTCCAAGCATTTTCGAGTGATGTGACCCTCTGGACTTGGTTTTTCAGCTTTCTTTTTACCAATCCCCTCATTTTTGTGAAGTTTCCTCTTTTGAAGTCAAATGTGACCGTGTTGGATTTTCTTGGCAATTGGCCAGTTACATGTATGTTTAATTTAATAGCACTGTGGTCACTGCTCCCAATCGGTTCAACAACACTTACATCTCGCACCAGGTCCCGGTCCCCACTGAGGATTAAGTCCAGGGTTGCCGTCCCTCTGGTCGGTTCCATGACCAACTGGTCTAGGGAATAGTCATTTAGAATATCTAGAAACTCTGCTTCTTTGTCATGACTGGAACACATATGCAGCCAGTCTATGTCCGGGTAGTTGAAGTCACCCATTACTACCACATTTCCTAGTTTGGATGCTTCCTCAATTTCATATCTCATCTCAAGGTCTCCCTGAGCATTTTGATCAGGGGGACGATAGATCGTTCCCAGTATTAAGTCCCTCCTGGGGCATGGTATCACCACCCACAACGATTCTGTGGAGGAGTCTGCCTCATTTGGGGTTTCGAGCTTGCTGGATTCAATGCCTTCTTTCACGTATAGAGCGACTCCGCCACCAATATGTCCTTCCCTGTCCTTCCGATATAGTTTATATCCAGGGATAACCGTATCCCACTGGTTTTCTCCATTCCACCAGGTCTCCGTTATGCTCACTATATCAATGCTCTCCTCTAAGACCAAGCACTCCAGTTCTCCCATCTTGGTTCGCAGGCTCCTAGCATTAGCGTACAGGCACTTGTAAGCAGTGTCTCTCTTCAAGTGTCTTTGGCACTTGTGGTTAGGCCTGTGGTAATTTTGCTCTTCTGAATTTATATCCTGTGCCCCTGCTCTCACAATGCCTACTTCTAGGCCTACCCCTTTTAAAATTTCATCATTTCTTTGGTTTTTATCCCAGGGGGGAGGTTTATTCCGAACCGGACCTTTCTCAGCTCCTGTCGGGTTTCCCCCTCAGTCAGTTTAAAAGCTGCTCTGCCACCTTTTTAATTTTAAGTGCCAGCAGTCTGGTTCCATTCTGGTTCAAGTGGAGCCCATCCCTTTTGTACAGGCCCGGCAGGTGGCAGGTGGCTACACTTCAGGAATTTTAAGAAAGTCTTACAGGCAATTTCAATTGCTGCATAAAGGCAGGAATATTACTATTTTGTTGGAATTCAAAGTCTGTTTTTATTTCTATGAAATTGCTTTTGTTTTTGCTTTTAGTAATGGGGATTTTTTTATATATACTAGTAGCTTTGTGGTTGATTTTGTTTTTCATCATCATTTATTTATTATGGTCACAGACCAGCAAAGTTATATAAAACATATAAAAGATAGTTAAAAACTGACATAAGAAAATTCATTTTTACCCTAATTTGCATTGAAATCACAGTAAACTTAGAAACCCTTTCAGTGATATAAGAGGACACATCCCTTAAACACTTTAGTATCAAGGTTGTGGAGTTACTTCCAGAAAAGGCATTCCTTATATATGTTACGATACAAAAAGATACATTCAACAGATTCTGTTGTTCCAATGCCACAGGGACATAACCATTCATTAATCAGGATGTTGCTAAATCATCCTTCTAACAGTGCTAATGGCAACACATTAAAGTGAGCAAGGGTAGATGCTGTTCTGTACTTTGGGGTGGTTAGCGTATGCAGACATAAAGCTGCAGTGAGTCCATAGTTAGTAAAGTGATTATAGAGTAATGGGGAACAAGATTTGTTAGAAGCAGTTCTTAAATGCTGTAGATCTAAGTCTATTAATCTTTGAAAAACAAAAAAATTGGACAGTTTGAAGCCCATAGTTGCCCACAGCTTCCACAGAGAAGCCTAGCCTAAGTAGCTTCTTCTCCAGCTCTGCCATCCAACGAGTGACATAGGAATCTGAAAGCAGTAAGAAGACATAGCTACCAAGAACTGCCAGGATGTGTAACCATAGCCCCCATTTAAAGGCATCGATCCATGCCTTGCATTTGACTGATCAAATGTTGTTATATACTTCAAGCTGATTACGACTTATGGCAACCGTATGAATCAGTGACCTCCAATAGCATCTGTTATAAACAACCCTGTTCAGCACTTGTAAGTTTAGGTCTGTGGCTTCCTTTATGGAATCAATCCATCTCTTGTTTGGTCTTCCTCTTTTTCTACTCCCTTGTTTTTCCCAGCATTGTTGTCTTTTCTAGTGAGTCATGTCTTCTCATCATGTGTCCAAAGTATGATAACCTCAGTTCCATGATTTTAGCTTCTAGTGACAGTTCTGGTTTAATTTGTTCTAACACCCAATTATTTGCCTTTTTTGCAGTCCGTGGTATGCGCAAAGCTCTCCTCCAACACCACATTTCAAATGAGTTGATTTTTCTTGAATACCCACTTCCAAATAAATAGCTGCATTCCCCACACAGGAAGGAAGGCCCAATAACTTCCTAAAAAATACAGACTGGATTCTTTCAATTTGGGCATTAAATCCCAATATCCAAATAGGAATACCATAAGTAAGTTGGGCCAGAGTCTTAGCTTTGTAAATTTGAATTGTACAATGGATAAATTGACTACCTTGCATAAAAAAGAATCTTGGGATCAGCTGCTGACTAAAATTTGCTGAGACAATTGCCTGCCTTCAATGTTTCGACCAAAGTCCAGTGCTTTGCATTTGTATGCCTAGATATTTTATATGGGCAATTTGCTTAATGATATTACTATTTAAAATCCATTTATATTTTTCCGAGCTTTAGAAAACACCAAAACTTTAGACCTACTATAATTGATAATCAGACTGTTCTAAGAGCAATAGGTCCCAAATGCAGACAGTAGTTGGTTTAGCCCAATTCTGGAGAGTAATAACAGTACAGCATCATCAGCATAAAAAAGTAAGGATATCTTAGTATTGGACAGTTTGGGAGCATGGGAATCGACATTGCAGACATAAGAAGGCAAATCATTTAAAAAGAAATTAAAAAGAAAACGGCCCAAAATACAGCCTTGTCTTACACCTCATGTAGCAAGGTTAGGTTGGAAACTTGTCCCTGCTGCCCACATCTGACTTAACTAGAAGTCTGATTATACAGGCATCTGATGAGAAACAGTAGGCGCTTGTCCACAGAACTTTCATGTAATTTGGACCGTAGCAGATCCCTTGAGACTAAGTCAAAAAGAGACTTAAGGTCAATAAAGGCAGTAAACAGCTTACCACCAAGAAAGGAAGTATATTTCTCCGCCAAATGAGCTAACACACAACAATGGTCTAAGGTTGAGTGGCCAGCTTTAAACCCAATTTGTTCCTCACCTATTATACTATTATCCTCCATCCAAATTAAAAGCTTACATTTGAAATACCTGGCATAGAGTTTCCCAGTGACTTAAAGGTGGCCGATGGGGCGATAGTTAGCTGAATTGGACCTGTCACCCTTCTTAAAAATGGGAACTATAATCACTTTACTCCAAATAGTTATTAATAAAAATAAATAGAGCTGCTAATAGGGGAGCCCACCATTCAAGATTAGATTTTAAAAGATCAGGGGGTATAGAATCTGGGCCTGAAGCTTTGCCAGATTTAAGTTCAGTAAATCAAATCAATAATTTCACCGTAACAGGTTGCTACTCTGGGGCATCAGGGGACAATAGGAAACTAAACGATAAGAAATTGTTTGGATCCTGGAGAATTGCAGTAAAGTATCTTTCCCATTCATAGTTGGAAATACAGCAAGTAGGATGTTCTTGTTGCTCTGAGAGAGCCTCTGTGACAATTTGCCAAAATAATTTACTATCCTTATTTTGTGTGGCATATAGTAGCTGATTCAATTTCCCTTTCTCTTTAGCTCTTTTCTTTTGAATGATAAGTGCTTTGTATTCTCGTTTCAGTTTATAGTACACTTCAGGTAGACATTTATCACCTCTATTACGATATATGGAATAAACCTGGCTAATCTGTTTCTTAAGCAGCCCACAATCATGGTCAAACCAGCTTTTGTTCCTATAATATTTACCACCAGCCAAAGAGCTATCTGCCCCTAGATTCCATTGGATATCAAAAGTAAGTGCCTCATAATGAGGCATAACAGCTTCTCTTCACCAATAGAGGCTAGAATGTTTTGATATGATTGAAGACAGGCAGAGGATTCTATAAAAGAGAACTTGCCCTCTCTCCTATTAGTCCATTCAATCCTCACACAAGAATTTATTTATTTATTTATTTATTTATTTATTGCACTTGTATACCGCCCCATAGCCAAAGCTCTCTGGGCGGTTTACAGCAATCAAAAACATTAAAACAAATATACAATTTAAAACACATATTTTAAAAACAATTTAAGAAGACAGAGAGGATTTTTTTTAAATGAGTTGATTTTTCTCTTATCCACTGATTCGAAATGTGGTGTTGGAGGAGAACTTTGCAGATACCATGGATCATGAAAAAGAGAAATAATTGGGTGCTAGAACAAATTAAACCAGAACTATCACTAGAAGCTATACTCTGGTCTTAATTCTTCACACTTCCCTTATGGCAACACCTTTCACTCCCACCGACTTTCACCAACTGGTCTGCACACCGACGGTGGAGTTTGCTGTCACCCAGACCAATCAGAATAAATGTACCTGATCCAGACCCCATCTAATAAATTCTCAAAAATGATCTTGTCTCCCCTCACAGAACCTGTCAAGAAGCAACCATTGCTAAGCAGGCTTGTAACTATGTAACAATACAAGGTCTCATGACAGTCACAGAACATATTTTGTCATCAAACACAAACATAAACAGACATATATAAAGTATTTCTCCACAGAGGGAAGAGGAAATAGAAAATCAATCATGGGTCTTCACAGCAGCTTTAGTCACAGAGTGAGCATTCCTATTTTGCACGCTAGTAAGATCTCCCAGTATTTATATGGTTTTTCTCCTGACTGGGGTCTGTAATCTCAAATAAGGTTTGAGTGTTACTCAAGCCCCTTCCATACCACATGCACTTAAATGTCTTCTCCCTTATGTGGATATCCTTGGGTCCCATATGATGTGTACTCTTATGGTAATGCCTATCAACCATCAACACTCCAAGCATTTATATGATTGCTTCCTAGAGTGGGTTCTATGATGTGAAGTAAGGCTGGTACCACTCCTGAAGCTCTTTCCACATTCCATGCGTTTATATGATTTCTCACCAGTGTGAGTTTGATGTTTAGCAAGAGAACTGCTATTACTGAATGTCTTTCTGCACTCCATGCATTCATATGGTTTCTCCCCTGTGTGGGATCTTTTATGCAAAACAAGTGCTCCGCTCCGACTGAAGCTCTTGCCACACTCCATGCATTCATATGGCTTCTCCCGTGTGGGTTCTTTGATGTGAAGCAAGGGCTCCACTCTCACGGAAGCTCTTACCACACACCAAGCATTTATATGGTTTCTCACCTGTGTGGATTCTTTCATGTTTAGCAAGACTACTGCTATCCATGAATGTCTTTCCACACTTGATGCATTCATATGGTTTATCTCCCGTGTGGGTTCGTTGATGAACAGCAAGCATTCCACGCTGACGGAAGCACTTTCCACACTCAATGCATGTATATGGCTTCTCCCCAGTGTGGGTTTGTTGATGTACAGCAAGAGTTCCACTCTGACGGAACCTCTTTCTACACACTAGGCACTGATATGATTTCTGCCCTGTGTGGGTTCTTTGATGTATCTTAAGATTTCTGCTCTGGCTGAAGCTCCTTCCACACACCAAGCATTTATATGGTTTTTTTTCCTGAGTGGGTTCTTTGATGTAAAGTGAGGTGACTACTCCGACTGAAGTTCTTTCCACATTCCATGCATTTATATGGCTTCTCCCCCATGTGGGTTCTTTGATGTACATTAAGGGCTACACTAGATCTGAACATCTTTCTGCATTCCATACACTTATATGGTTTCTCACCTGTGTGGATTCTTTGATGCAAGACAAGATGGCTGCTGTCACTGAAGCTCTTTCCATACACCATGCATTTAAAAGGCGTCTCCCCTGTGTGCGTTCTTTGATGTGTATTAAGATGTACCCTCTGACTGAAGCTCTTTCCACACACCAAGCATTCATATGGTTTCTCCCGTGTGGGTTTTTTCATGTAAAGTAAGGGTGCCATGCCGACTGAAACACTTTCCACAGACCAAGCATTCATATGGTTTCTCCCCTGTGTGCATTCTTTGATGTTCTTTAAGATTTCCACTCTGGCTGAAGCTGTTACTACATTCCATACATTTATATGGTTTATCTCCAGTGTGGGTTCTTTGATGTATATTCAGATTTCCAATCTTTCTGAAGATCTTTCCACACTGAATGCATTTATGAGACTTGTGTCCTGTGTAGGTTCTTTGATGTATATTAAGATGTCTAACTCTTTCCATACTGCATGCATTTATGTGGGTTCTCCTTTGTTTCTGTTCTGCAATGTCTATTTAATACCAATTTGTCTTTGAATATTTCCTCATACACTAGGCCCTTTTTCCTTCTCTTTCCTTCATGATCATCTGCATTTAGTTCATGGATGTTGGCACCCCGAGATCTTGAGGATTTCTTCATCCCATTACTTGGTTGGCTCCTCTTGTGCCTCTTAGGTCTACCCTTTGATTTCAAAATGTCTTTTTTCACATTTCCTACTTAGTTGTTTCTGATGACTGCTCCCTAGTATCTTAGCCATCACGGGGGGGGGGGAGGGGGAGAGAACATTCAATAATGAGTTCAAGGCAGAAACAGAATCACATCAGGGAACAATTAGCTCTCGAGACACTCGCATTTCCTCTGTATACTCTGCTGAAATATGATGCCTTTTCAATATGCTCCTGTCTCCAAGAATAACATTATTATCATCATCATCATCAACAACAACATTTATTACCTGCTTTCCACGTGGAGGTACCTGGCGGGTTACCGTTTTAAAATACAGCATTATACAATTAAAAACGACCCAAAGACAACACTAATATATCTAAATAACAACATCAACAACAGGGCTGCATGGAGAAGCCCTCAGATTCTGAATGGGCACTTTTGAAGCTTTTCTGTTCCTTCTGTCACCCCCCCCCAATATCTTGTCCAAAACACGAGTTCCTTTCTATTCCATTTTCCACTTGATTTAAGTAGACATAGCCTACTTATGTGGATTTCCCCCCTCATTTGATACAATTATATACTGAAAAGAGGTAAAACACAACTGCAGCAATTCTTTGGACAGAAGGGAGAGACCAACTATTGGTTGCTATCACTACCAATTTCTGCTTCTTTTGCTTCCTCATATATGTAATCATATTTATCATGGACTTTGAAAAAATAAAGGATTTCCCAGCTTCTGATACCCTTTTGAATTTCATAGCCCAAGATTTTTTGATTTTGGGGGGGAAAACGTTTTGGAAAAAAATGGGAAAAACCCATCTTCCCCCCAATTTTTTCTTGCTGTGCCTTCACATCTCTAGTCTACTCAGAAGTAAGTTATATGGGAGTCAATGGGGCTTACTCCCTAGTAAATGGAGTCTGGACATAGTCCCAAGCCTCCTGTGTGCCCCTCCTTGGAGTAGACAAGGTTAGGATTGCATCCTAAACCCCAACTGAGTAATAATCAATGGCCAGGAAACATTTTCAGCCCAACTATATTACCTCTTCACCCAATTATAAAGACTTTAATGAGACAGGAAAATGTTTCTTTTTAGTTTTTGCTGTCTTTTCAACTCATTGAACAATCAGCTCAGAGATAAAAATAGTTGCTGTTTGCCTTGGCAAGTAACAGTCTTTTGAATCCCAAGAACTCCTCATTTCCCTGCATTGGAACCCTTCAGTGGACCTCCTCTGCCTTTTCTACTTCTTCACCCCACCCCAGTCTCTATCACTGCCCCCATCCCCACCACACTGCATCCCAGCCTCACAAAAACCAAGGGCAGGTACTAACCCCTCTCTGCCCTGGCAAGGCCATCAAGCGCCAACTGACTGATCCCCTTGGTCTTCCTCCTGGCCAGCAGTGCCCAAAGCTGCCCTATCGGCCTTCTCCCACACTTTCCTTGCTCCGGAGGGCAGCTTCTTCCTATTTCCTTCACCACCTTTTTGTATCCTGTCAGTTCCTGCTCCCTCCTATCTTGCTGTCATTGGGGACTGGGGGACTCAGCTAGTGCTTCTGAATACCAGTTGCTGGAAAACGCCAGAGGGGAGAATCCTCTTGTACGTAGGTCCTGCTTGTGGGCTTCCCATACACATCTGGTTGGCCATTGTGAAAACAGGATGCTGGGCTGGATGGGCCATTGGCCTGATCCAGCAGGCTCTTCTGATGTTCTTAGTCTTTATCCTCACTTTCTCACTCCTTGGGCTTTTCAACCCAATCAAGTCCCTCTTTCTTGGGGTGATCTCATTTCTTTCTTCCCCTAGCTATACTCTTTTCTTCTTGCTTGCCTGTCTCACCCCAGAATCTCAAGATTCCCCCTGCCGCACTTCCCAGAGGCACCCACCACTGTAGAAACTGGAAGTTCCCTTCACTCCATCTTCTAGCCTTGCCTGATGTCTCCCCCAGAACCCCATAAAATCACTAACCAATCTGCCTTCTCCCGCTGGAAACCTCCCCTTCTCTAAAGCAAGTGGCTCTAATCCATTTTCCTTCTGGTACCATTCTTCACCAGCTTCAGCAGTTTTGTGTTTTATTCTATTCTTAACCAGCCTTGGCCCACCAAATTAATTTAAACCCTGCCTCTTGGGGGGTCTCAGTATTTAACATATTCTTTCTGCACTGTTCTCAGTATTTAACCTTCTACTAGTGTTAGGTTGACAGAAAACATAACGGATTTTTAAATTTTAATTTCAGTCAAAATACACGTTACACACCACCCCTGTTAAACAGAGTCCAGTAGGCTCCAGAACACCTCAGATTTCTAACATTATGTTTGTTTGCCTCACTTGCCCCCCCCCTGGATTTTGTAGGACTTCAAACTTCAATCTGGCTCAGGCAAAGGGATGATGGGAATTGCAGCCCAGCAACATCTAGAGGGCCACATTACCGAAGACTCTGAGAAAAAAATACAAAAATAAAAAGATTTGCACACCCAGAGAAAAACAGCATATTAGGGAAACAGCTAGGCAAGATACTTTGTCATTCAAAACCAGCTTTCTATGTGCAGGAGGCTTGTTTCTTTTTTGCAAGGAAAGGGGGATTAATTCTCGGGGGTCCTCACCAGGAGTCTGAGGTTTACCACCTCATCCCCTTTGAGAGAACAGGGCCAGAGGAGGAGGAGGAGAACAAGGGACTGCACTCACATCAGTGACATGTGACTGACACTTCAAAGAATTGCCTCTCCAAAAATGGAAGGTTACACTTTCCCAAATGGCATCAGCCAAGCTGAGGTCCAGCACAGTGTGGCATAGGAGGCAAGACCAGACCACCTGGCCTGGCCCCCCATGTCCACACAGGCATCCCTACCATGCATTGAGAAATACCAAAAGAATAGGAATTCATCCCATCAAGCATCTGCCAAATCTGTCATTCCTAGCCAAAGTGATTTACACTCTCGGCATTCTCTGGCATGACTTCCCTGTCCTCGGATCTGGGAGATCTCACTCCCTCTTGGGGAAATACACAGCCACCTCCTCAAAGGCTACCAGCCACTGGAAGAAAGGGGTGGGTGGAAGAAACCTCTACTAGAAATAATCTCTCCTACCTACATTCCCTTACACACAGAAATCATATCCTTCCAGATATTCATTCATTCATTCATTCAATTTATATCCCACCTTTCCTCCCAGTAGGAGCCCAGGGTGGCAAACCAAAACACTCAAAATACTCTAAAACACCTTAAAAACAGACTTTAAAATATATTAAAACAAAACATCTTTAAAAACATCTTTTTAAAAAAGCTTAAAAAACATCTTAAAAAGCAATTCCAACACAAACACAGACTGGGATAAGGTCTCTACTTAAAAGGCTTGTTGAATGAGGAAGATCTTCAGTAGGTGAAGCAAAGATAACAGAGATGACACTTGTCTAATATTTAAGAGAAGGGAATTCCAAAGGGTAAGTGCCACTACACTAAAAATCTCAGAGCTTGGAAGATTACTTTTAAAAAGTAATAAATTACAGTTACAATTACTTGGCCCCAAAAAGTAGTAATTACTGTTACAATTACAATTGCTCTGAAAGTAACTGATTACTTTACTTTTTCTCAAAAGTAATCACTACAATTACATTTCAGTTACTTTTTTAAAAAAACTCCTACAAGGTGCTGGCCTTGGCTGCTGCACATCAAAGTAGCCTAAAATAATATTAAAACTAAACACACACACATAGGGGGTAGTAGAAGGGTTCGAATCCCCACATAGCCATGAAGCTCACTGGGTGACCTTGGGCCAGTCACTGCCTCTCAGCCTCATGAAAACCCTGTTAATAGGGCCGCCATAAGTCAGAATCGACTTGAAGGTAGTACATTTATTTTTTATTTTGAAGATGATGATTATGATAATAAATATGTAGCATTTCAAATTAATTCTGTATGAGAAACATTCCATGCCAAGCTTGGAAAACCAAGGAGGAGGTATAAAATATAGACAAAAATACTTTGACAAAATGCTATTTATCCTTTATATCTCTATCTATAATTAGCAATACAGCTGAATGATGTATGTAAAGCATTTTTTCTCTTTTTCTTTTTTCTTATTATTTTAGTACTATTGCTAAAGTTCTGATGAAAGAATAAAGCGTTCATTAGCCAAATTCAAATGATTAGATCACATAAACTCCACTGAAGCTGGAGTTTTTGTCATAGAAAAGGCAAAAAACACATACCCTATGATAGCCCCATAGACAATCAGAACTAATATCAAATCCTGTAGTTTGTTAAGGGTGCTGGGAATTGTAGCTCTGTGAGGGGTAAACTACAGTTCCCAAGATTCTTGGGGAAAAGCCATGTGCTTACATGTATGGTGTCTACAGGGAGAGTCTTACGGACTGATCCTATACTCCCAGAAGTAAATCCTATTGACTCCTATGGGAACTACTCCCAAGTAAGTATGCTTGGGATTGCAGCTTTTATGTCATGCTTAATAGCCACCTTATGTTAAATTGAACAGAATACAGTTTCCAATCAGATTTAAACACTTTAGCCACTTAAACTGGTCAGAGTGTCATTCCCTCTATTTCTGAAGCTAAGGCTAGAAGTGTTGCTTATGTAGCCATGGTATCACCCCACACATAATGAGTATTAGTGGGCAAGAGGGAACCCCAAGTGTTGCAGAATATTAAAAAAAAAGTGAGAGAAAAAACAGAAAGGGGATGACTTCCACAACAGCCCAAATGAGTACTGAGCATGCTGTTATGGAATGCTAAGTAGCTCTCTCTCTCTCTCTCTCTCTCTCTCTCTCTCTCTCTCTCTCTCTCTGTGTGTGTGTGTGTGTGTGTGTGTGTGAGAGAGAGAGAGAGAGAGAGAGAGAGATTTTTTATTTAAGCCCCCCCCCGAGAGCCTGTTTGGCTGAAGAGCAGAATTTTTTTTAAGTACTTGAAATTAAAATAAAAGATTGCGTAGGTTCACCATGGGGGGGGAGCTTTCTACATATCTCAGCCTATATGGCTTAGTAACTGGGTAGATGGTGTCTAGGGAAAGGTGAAACAGGAAAATCAATCTGCTACAGATGGCACTATGAAGAGGGATAGGTGAAGGCAGAAATTGATGTTAGAGACTTTAAAGACATTTTGAAATCTAATTTGGTCTAATAAAGCAGCCTTTGAGATTTGTCTTAAGATGAGAAGGAACCAAAGAGATCTAATGCAAATGAACGCTTAGGAATTTGGTTTTAAAGGGCCAGCATGAGAGAAAAAGCACTTAAGCACAACTCTCTCTCTCTCTCTCTCTCTCTCTCTCTTGTGTGTGTGTGTGTGTGTGTGTGTGAGAGAGAGAGAGAGAGACTTCAGCAGTACTAGATCAGTCTATATGAAACATCAGCACAGATACCCTGGAATCTAGGAGAATGGCAGTCCTAGCTGTATATTAAAAGAAGGGGAAGGGTACCAAGTGCCAATAACTGTCAGAAGGCATTTGTTGAAGCAGCTTTGGCAAGACAGACACAACTAATTTAGTAAGGCCTCACTGAGGCATGTTAAGCTGCCAGTCTGGATAGGAGTTTAATCATCCACAATAGATCAAAGGTCCACTTGTCCCTTTGGTGGTAGGCCAGACGCACACACAAAGTCCAAGGAAGAGATGGTCTTGAAGAAAATATAGAGCAGGAAAACATGGATGAAATGGAGCCAGTCCCAAATAATAAAGGAGATAATACCTTTGTGGGGGATGCAGGGGAGGGGGGTTGTGTCTCTCATGCTTCTCTATTGAGATATGAGTTATTCTTCTAATCTTTCCCCCTAATTCCATGAAAAAGGTAATATTTATTGGTGCAGGCAAGTGCTTTAACAGACCTGAGAATTATGCAATTGTATACAGTCTTTTTTCTCCTGGGGAGAGAGAGAGAGAGAGAGAGAGAGAGAGAGAGAGAGAGAGAGAGAGAGAGAGAGAGAGAGAGAGAGAGAGAGAGAGAGAGAGAGTGTGTGTGTGTGTGTGTGTGTGTGTGTGTGTGTGTGTGTGTGTGTGTGTGTGTGTGTGTGTGTGTGTGTGTGTGTGTGTGTGTGTGTGTGTGTGTGTGTGTGTGTGTGTGTGTGTGTGTGTGTGTGTGTGTGTGTGTAAAAGGTCTATTTCTGTGAATGTTGTTTTGAAAAAGGAGTGGAAATAGTTGAGGCTCAGGTCTGGCAACAAATACACCAAATGCCATTGGTGAGATGTTGGTCTAACTTAGGCCTTTCAGTTCCAACTAACACTTCGCTGCACTGGCATAAGCTTCATGAGCCCCAATAACTGGAGCTCAGGGCTTTGCTAAACTAGGAATAAAATGCAGGTGTATGTGTGTCTAATACAGGAAAGCTGTCGTCTGGAAGGGTGTACATATGATAAATACTAGGAATGACAGGAGTTTATGTGCAGCCAACAATAAGCGGGGCAGGGAGAGTGGAAAGCACCTGCAGAGTAACAAGAGTAACAGGAACGTATTACCCTGTCTCCCAAGCGCCTGTCTCTTATGCTGTCAGGGAAGACAACAGAAAGGTAAATCAAGGAAGGAAGATCAAAAGGGCAGCTATAAAGCCGAGCACCAGCCCACTGAGTTTATGACTGCCAGTAGCCAAAAAACTTGGCTGCACTCTGAACCAAACAGCCAATCAGATTGTCCCACAACGTGCCTCTCTCTAGCGAGATTTCTTCACCCTTATTTACACAGCCTTTACATGGTTCCTGCTCTTAAATATACTAAAAACAAAGTACTGTAATCCATTCCCTGGCAGTCACTACGATTGGGGGATGGGCAGCGGCAGTGATCGGCAATAGGGACCAGCAAGATGTGCAGGGGACAGCAGGACACGCGAGGGGGACGGCAGGAGGTGCGGGAAGCATGAGGGGGTGAGGAGCGGGGGGCGGCAGGACACACATGGGGCACACGCACACACAAACACCACTGTCACCTCCACAACTCTTCAGGAGCAGAAGACTTGTGCTTGTGTGTGCGTGCGTGCGTGTGTGTGTGGTGTGTGTGTGAGAGAGAGAGAGCGCGCTTTTCAGGTAAAACTCGGGGGAAAGACCATGGAGGGGCAGCAATCGGCAGCAGGGGGGGATAGGCGATGGCGGCGATGGGCAGTAGGACACACGGTGGGGAAAGCAGGACGCGCAGGGGGCCGGCAGGAGGTGCGGGAAGCACGAGGGAGGTGACGAGCGGGGCCGGCAGGAGACGTAGGGGACACACACACACACACACACACACACACACATATATACACACACAATCTTTGCTTACCTCCACAGCTCTTCAGGAGCAGAAGACTTGCACGTGTGTGTGTGTTAGAGAGAGAGAGAGAACTTTTCAGGTAAAACTCAGAGGGGGAAGACCGGTGGGGGGGCGGTGGAAGCGATCGGCAGCAGGGGGAATAGGCGATGGCGGTGATCGATGGCAGCAGGCAGGACACGTGGTGGGGGAAACAGGACGCACAGGGGGACAGCAGGAGGTGTGGGGGGGTACACACACACACCATCATCACTTCCCTCCACAGCTCTTCACCTGCTTTCTGCTGCTGCTGCTGCCTTCTTCTCCACCATCCATTTTTTCTCTCTGGCGCTCCACGGCCCCCTGCCTCCTGTCTCCTAACACAGAGGGAAGATTGAGGCTGCGCAGAAGTGTGTGAGGCACATGTCTTGTGTCCACCAGTCACAGGAGCTGAACTCTTCCGATTGCTCCCACCCCCAAGTAACGTCAAAACCTAACGCTAAAACGTTAAAGTAGCAGCTGAAAAGTAGTGAAATTACTAGACGTTCTATTACTTGCAAAAGGTAATGGAATTACCCACTCGTTAGGTAAAAAAGGAACGATATTTTTAACGAGTTACTTCCAAGCTCTGAAAAATCTGCTTCTTATGTTGTACAGAATGGACTTCCTGATAATATGGTATCTGCAGGACGCCCTCACCTGCAGAGTATAGTGATTGACTGGGTATATAAGGGCGAAGACAATCTTTCAGGTATCTGGTCCCAATCTGTTTAGGGCTTGGTACACCAAAACCAGAACCCTGAACTTAGCCCGGTAGCTAATGGGCAGCCAGTGCTCTACTTTTCACAGTCGGGTGACATGTTGGTGATACCCTGCCCCAGTGAGCAGTCACGCCACTGCATTTTGCAGCTTCTGGACCAACTTTAAGGGCAGCCCACATACAGCACATTACAGTAATCCAGCCTGGAGGTTACCAGTACATGGACAACAGTGGTCAGGCTATCATTGTGTTTGCTTTAAGTGAGGAAGGAACCACAGGGTAACTTTTGCCCTCCTCAAGCAGGAGAGAGGCAAATATAGAGGCACCTAGCATCTCTCCCAAAAAATCTCTTTTTTACCTAGGGGGTGGGCTCCAGCTTTTTGTCAGTCTCGGGCAACAATATCAGACCCACACGTCCCAATGGCACTGCAACAAAGCTGAGGTGGCCCCTTGTATTTAGCCATTTCACAGAGAATGGAAGTCTCCAAAGTGAGCCAGTGGGAAGCCATTTTGTAACCAGTGAACTGGGAAGGAGCTTTTGTGAACTCTGCTCTGTTTTCATAGATATGTTTCGACAGACTATCCAGTATCTTGGAGCCTGAGTTGGAGAAACTACATGCTTTATTGACATGCTTCAGTTCTTGGCTGAGACAGTAACCAAGGTACCCCAAGGTTTTTGCACAAGCTGGTGGAGAGTGACAAGGTTTTAAAGCTATGTGACTGGAGGGTGAAAGACACATATGTATGCATGTCAAGTGCTCTATAGATCTGTCGACTTGCCTGCTTTTAAGAGAAAGGAGCGGGAAACTAGGCCATTTCTGGGACTTGTGCTGTCTCCACTGGGCCATGTAAATCAGGGGTGGGGAACCTGTTGCTCTCCAGATGTTGCTGAAAGTCAGCTCCCATCGTCCTTGACCATTGGCCATGCTGGCTAGGGCTGATGGGAACTGGAGTCTTGCACCATCTGGAGGGCCACAGATTCCCCACTCCTGCTGTAAAGGGAGGAGAAGCCGGGCCTGGGGAAATGAAACAGAAGTCTGATTTGGAGGGATTCACAAAATTTATCTGGGGTAATCAGCACTTAGGCATGTCAACCTATGCACTTCCCAAAGTACTGGATGGGATTCATGCAATAAGCCACAAAGCATTCACAGAAACCATGTTCCATGCAATAATACATTTTTGCTGTACATATGTCAGAACACTAATATCCGAACTAGCCAAGCCAATCAAATGCACCAGTCATGATCCGCACACCAAACACACATCTATTGCCTGGAATGAATTTCTTCTGTTTCAGAAAAAGAGAGGTGGTTTATATTGGAATGTACTGGAGTAAGTTTTCTTCTTCCAGGGCTCTCTGACTTCTAACATCCAGCTCCTTTATTTATTTATTAAATTTATACCTCACCCTTCCTCCCAGAACGAGGAACCCTATATTCCACCCCCCTCAAGGCCTGCCAGTATATTTCTTTGATCCCGCAGCACACCAGCTTGAGTTTCGTGGGAAGGATATGCTTTTTGCATTTAAATTTAGCTTCTCCCCCAAATCATTTTTGGAGTAAACTTCTCTGTACTCTTCCCAGGGCCAACCCAGCAGAGGATAATCTTTCTGTGTTCTTTTCTTTACCCTTTTTGGTTTTTCTTAGTCTCTGTGCACTCTTATTTTTGTTCTAGAGTGCTTTGATTAGATTCAGCAGAGCTCACAATACCCTGTTTGGTAGACATGGGCCTTCTGGATATTTTTCAGATTACATGGTTGCTATTCACCTTTGGGAAGAAGGGGAGTGTAGTTTGGCTTCCAGTGAATGGCTTTAAGGACTGTGCTGCTCCTCTTCCTTTTTATCGTTACTGTTCATTCATAAGAAGTTGCAATTTAGGAATAATAATAAATTAAGCAGTGGTACATGAAATTGTATATTTAAAAAGATTACCCTTTTCTTTGTCATTGTTCCCCAAAGCCGCTAAGTCTATCCCGGTATCAGGGAAACATTTACTGTACAGTATAGATTTAAGTATATCTTCCTAATTTTCTCTCTCATGGCTGTATATTTTTTGTTAGAAGATCAGCAATCTCACATTTGCGTTCTTTGAGAATTCTCTGGTGGATGCCATCCACCTACAATTTGTCAGTTTTTATTTTGGCTATTCAGCCTGGAACTTCATCTCTCATCACTATTATTTGCCTCAGTTCTTCACCTTTCCTGCAATAGTTCAGGCACAGGGATCTGCCCCATATCCTCCACTGTAAAGACACATGCAGAAAATTCATTTAGCTCCTCTGCAATATGCTCATCCTGCTTAGCTCATCTTTGGCTCCCTTGTCACCCAAGGGTCCAGCCACCTTCCTAGACGGTCTCCTGCTTTAGATGTATTTAAAGAATTCATTGTTGTTGGCTTTTATGTTTTTAGCAATGTGCTCCTTGAATTCCTTTTTAGCATTGTTCTTGTCATCTTGCATTTCTTTTGCCAGAGTTTGTGTTCCTTTTTATTCCCATTCGGGTAACAAATTTTTGAAGGAAGCCTTCTTGCTGCTAATAGTTTCTTTGACTTGCTGTCCCTCTGGTTGGTTCCATGACCATCTGTTCTAGGGCACAGTCATTTAAGTTATCTAGAAATGTTACTTATTTTATTTTTTTTATTTTTTTAAATTTGTTTCATTTATAGACCGCCCATAGCGAGTGGCTCTCTGGGCGGTGTACAAAAAGGTTAAAATACAAAATATCAACAATAAAATCAGACAACAAACAATAAACACAAGCAGCAACTAAAGAAAAAAGAAAAAAGAAAAATATAAAATTATAACATAAACGCTTAAAATGCCTGGGAGCATAGCCAGGTCTTAACCTGGCGCCGAAAAGATAGAAGCGTAGGCGCCAGGCGTACTTCTTCGGGGAGGCTGTTCCACAGTTCGGGGGCCACTACAGAAAAGGCCCTAGATCGAGTAACTGTCCTCTGGGCTTCTCGATGGGTTGGTACCCGGAGGAGGGCCTTAGATGCTGAGCGAAGTGACCTGGTCGGTTCATAGCGGGAGAGGCGTTCCACAAGATATTGTGGTCCCACGCCGTGTAAGGCTTTATAGGTCAACACCAGCACCTTGAATCTGGCTTGGAAACAAATAGGTAGCCAGTGCAAACGGGCTAGAACAGGTGTTATATGTGCTGACCGGCTGGTCCTCATCAGCAGTCTGGCTGCTGCGTTTTGCACTAGCTGAAGCTTCCGAACTGTCTTCAAGGGCAGCCCTACGTAGAGCGCATTACAGTAATCCAGCCTAGAAGTTACCAGAGCATGAACAACTGAGGCGAGGTCATCCCTGTCCAGATAGGGGCGTAGCTGGGCTACCAACCGAAGGTGGTAGAATGCATTCCTTGCCACCGAGGCCACTTGCGCCTCAAGAGACAAGGAAGGATCGAAAAGAACTCCCAGACTACAAACCTGTTCCTTCAAGGGGAGTGTAACCCCATCTAGAACAGGGTGAACATCCACCATGTGGGCAGGGAAGGCACTCACCAACAGTGTCTCAGTCTTGTCTGGATTGAGTCTCAGTTTATTAGCTCTCATCCAGTCCATTATTGCGGTCAGGCAATGATTCAGCACATCCACAGACTCACCTGTAGAAGATGAAAAGGAGAAATAGAGCTGCGTGTCATCAGCGTACTGGTGGCAACGCACTCCAAAACTCCTGATGACGGCACCCAGAGGCTGCATGTAGATGTTAAAAAGCATGGGGGACAAAATCGACCCCTGAGGGACTCCACAATGGAGAGTCCAAGGTGTCGAGCAATGTTCCCCAAGCACTACCTTCTGGCGACAATCCGCCAAGTAGGAGCGGAACCACTGCCAAGCAGTGCCTCCAACTCCCAACTCCACGAGTCTCCCCAGAAGGATACCATGGTCGATGGTATCAAATGCTGCTGAGAGATCAAGGAGAATCAACAGAGTCACACTCCCTCTGTCCCTCTCCCGACAGAGGTCATCGTACAGGGCGACCAAGGCTGTTTCAGTGCCAAAACCAGGTCTAAAACCGGATTGAAACGGATCCAGATAATCGGTCTCATCCAAGACCACCTAGAGCTGATTGGCAACCACCCGCTCCAGAACCTTGCCCAAAAAGGGGATATTTGCCACCGGTCTATAATTGTTCAAGTTATCTGGGTCTAAGGAAGGTTTCTTCAAAAGAGGTCTCACTACTGCCTCCTTGAGGCTACTATGGACTACTCCCTCACTCAAGGAGGCATTTATCACTTCCTTGGCCCAGCCGGTGGTACTAGTCCTGCTAGCCTTGACCAGCCAAGATGGACAAGGATCTAGAGCAGACGTGGTCGCCCGCACCATTCCAAGCACCTTGTCCACTTCCTCAAGCTGCACCAACTGAAACTCATCCAATAATGAAAGACAAGACCGTGTTCTGGACACTTCAATGGATCCATCTGTCATAACATCAGAGTCTAGGTCCCTACAGATGCATGCGATTTTATTTTGGAAGTGCCCTGCAATGTCGTTACAGCGAGCTTCAGATGTTTCAATGGTATCTTGAGGACCAGAATGTAAGAGTCCTCGTACAACCCTAAAAAGCTCTGCTGGGCGGCAGAGAGATGTCTTGATAGAGGCAGCGAAGTAGGACTTCTTCGCCGCCCTTACCGCTTTTATGTACGACTTAGTAGAGGCACTTACCAAAGCATAATTGCATCCGTCTGGAGTTCATCTCCATCTGCTCTCCAGCCTCCTTCTCTCTTGCTTCATCACTCTCAGCTCCGGGGTATACCACGGAGCTATATGAGCTCTGCATTGAAGAGGGCGCGCGGGAGCGATTGTGTTGATAGCCCGGGCCATCTCTGTATTCCACAGTTCGACCAACGCCTCGACAGGAGCACCAGTACTATCAGCTGGAAAAACTCCCAGAGCCCTCTGAAAACCAATAGGATCCATAAGCCTCCGGGAGCGGACCAACTTAATAGGTCCCCCACCCTTGCAGAGGGAAAGAGTCGTCGTAAGTCTAAAACTCAGCAGGCGGTGATCTGTCCATGACAATGGAGTAGATGAAAAATACCCCACCTCCAGATCACCATCTCCATGACCAGTGGCGAAGATCAAATCAAGAGTGTGACCCGACACATGCGTTGGGCCAGTAACAAATTGAGACAGCCCCATGGTTGTCATGGAGGCCATGAAGTCCTGAGCCACTCCAGATAAGACAGTCTCGGCATGAACGTTGATATCCCCCAACACCACAAGTTTGGGGGACCTCAACAACACCTCCGAGACTATCTCTGTCAGCTCAGCTAGGGAAGCTGTTGGGCAGCAAGGTGGGCGGTACACCAACAAGATTCCCAGTCTGTCTCCTTGGCCCAGTACAAGGTGGAGGCACTCTAGACCAGTCGTCATCTGGACAGGATGCCTGGTGAGAGAGAAAATACTCCTATAGACCACAGCGACCCCGCCTCCCCGGCCCTCAGATCTGCCATAGTGCTGCACCATATACCCAGGTGGGCAAAGCTGAGAGAGGGCAACTCCTCCCTGCTCACCCACCCAGGTCTCGGTTATACACACCAGGTCGGCACCCTCATCCACAATTAAATCATGGACAAGGGAGGTTTTATTATATACCGACCTGGCATTCAAAAGCAGCACCTGGAGATCTAAGGGCTGGCTGATAGAACAACCAGCAGTTCTGTGGTCTTGAGGAGAACCGGAACAAGGCACAGACACAACTTGTCTGGGGCGAGTTCCCCTTACCTGGCACGTTCTCCTCCTAACGCCATACCTCCCATTACCCGTCACTACGCTAATTGGGGCCCCCGGAAGCCCCCCGTTAAATACAAAGCATGCTCTCCCAGGCACATTTTAAAAATATTTAAATACAAACAAACACATTCACACAACAACGCATAAAAATACACATAAATATACACAAACACATCCACACAATCTCATTCATACACACAACAGACAAAACAAACAGACAATTAAAATGCACTTCTTTGTCATGACTGGAACACATATATAGCCAGTCTGTGACAGGGTAGTTGAAGTCACCAATTACTACATTGCCTGGTTTGGATGCTTCCTCAATTAAATTTTTCATCTCAAGATCTCCCTCACCATTTTTGGTCAGGAGGAAGATAGAACGTCCCCAGTATTGAATTACTCTTAGGGCTGATATCACCACCCCAAAGGTTCTGTGCAGGAGTCTGCCTCTTGGGAGTTTCCAGCTTGCTGGATTCAATGCCCTCTTTCACGTGTAGAGCACCACCACTTTCAATAAGCCCTTCCCTGTCCTTCAGTATCATTCAATATCGTTTATATCCAGAGATAACCATATCCGACTGGTTTTATCCATTCCACCATGTTTCTGTTATGCTCACTATATCAGTGCTGTCCTCTTAAGACCAAGCACTCCAGTTCTCCAATCTTGGCTCAGAGGTTTCTAACATCAGTGTATAAACATTCATCTACCGTGTCTCTTGCCTTAACTCTCTTTGGCACTTTAATTTTGGCTTGTCGTACTTTTGCTTCTCCGGATTGCTATCCTGCGTCCCTGCACTCAAGAGTGCCCAGTTCTAGGCCTGCCCCATTGAAAATTTCATCTTTTTTTGGTCTTTATCCAGATTTGTTCCCTCCTCAGCTCCTGTCGGCTTTCCTCCCTCAATCAGTTTAAAAGCTGCTCTGCCGTCTTTTTTATTTTAAGTGCCAGCAGTCTGGTTCCATCCTAGTTCAAGTGGAGCCCGTCCCTTTTCTGTAGGCCTGGCTTGTCCCAAAATGTTCCCCAGTGCCTAACAAATCTGAACCCCTGGTCCTCCAGACACCATCCTCTGATCCATGCATTGAGACTAAATTTTGCTTTCAGGAGCTCACAACTGCATTTCCCCATGTAATTGGTGCCTCCATGTACCACGACCACTGACTCTTCTCCAGCACTATTTACCAAGATACCTAATCGATGGGTGACGTCCGCAACCTTCATGTCAGGCAGGTGAGCAAATCACTCTGTGGTCTGAAAGCCCATAAAACCCCCCATTAACTATGGTACAAATTTTCAAACCACCCACTATGAGGATCCCTCCACTCCCTGGAGACGTATCCTCAGTATTAGAGGATATCTGCTGGTTCCCCCAAGGAACGGGTTCCTTCTAAAATATCATTTCCTTCTTCCTAAGCATTATCAAGGATCTCATTCTCAACCCCACAGCAAAAAAAGCCAGCGAGGAGACATGGCTGTGATTACCATGAAGGGGCCCTGCACTTCTGATTACTCTACTGATCCAGACTCAGGCACTCCCTCTCCCCATGTACGACCTCAGTGTTCCTTCAGAGTGCTTGAAGAGGGCTAAAGCAAAGTGCTGTCATCATTAAGCCTCCATGAACAATTACACTCAATGGATGTGGATAACCACAGTGATGAGCTGAGTCTTGAAAAGAACCAAAGCAAGAACTCCATGATTCCTGATCCTCTGTATGTGTTGGATGTATCAGAGGGCGTTTCAATTTTGCCAGTAATTGCAGGCAAATTTGGGCCAGTTAAGGCATATAGCTCTTGAAAAAGAGCAGCACCAAGTAGCTCTCAGCCTGATTTCGGAAGCCAACAAATTTCCTAGGGAAACAGAGTTTTGGCTTAACCACCTACAGGACGAAAACGTCGTATTGCAGAGGCCTAAAACTGACAAGTTGTGGAGTATTATAATTTTGGATGTCATAGAGATATCTGGTCTGATTCAGCAGGATGTGATGGAAAAGGCTGCAATATCCAGGTGTTTGCTTCACTCTGGAGGGAAGATATTCCCACAGCATGTGAAGATGTATGGAAGGCTTGTGGAATCCAGGTCATTGGTACTTGAGACCACAGTTCAAGGGACAGATCCCACACTCAGTTTCAACATTGCACCTTTTATCAACCAGTTCAAGGTGCCTGTCCCTGTTTTTTTGGATTTGTCTACAATACCATACATGCCTTTAAGCAAACCAGTGGAACTTCTGCGAGTGGATCTCATTAATCCATATTTGAATAGTTCTAGTAGAGAAGTTACTGGAAGCAAGCTACTGTTGTATTAGATAAGCCTATTCAAGTTCAAGCAGGAGATGAACTTGTGCTCAGCATTCAGTATCACAAAAGTAATGTTAGCATTACAGTAAAACAGTAAACTGCCATCAGCTACAGGGCTTTTTTGTTTGTTTTTAGTATGTTTAAAAAGAAGCCCAATTTTAGTTTTTTATACATAAGTTAATCACGTCCTAGGGTTACACTTTCTTAATTGATCTCAGCTTCTATTGAACAATTGTGAAATGTAGTACTGGTTTGGCAACAACTTTTAAATATGTGTTTTTAAATTTGTATATTTGTTTTTATGTGTAATTGTTGTAAACCGCCCAGAGGGCTTCGGCTATGGGGCAGTATACAAATGTCATAAATAAATAATAAAGTTACCCAGTGCCCCCTTCCCCGCTGACTGCAATGGGCTCCGGATGGAAATGCTCTCTTTTCACGTCTTCCGAGCAAGGTTTAAAAAAACCAATTGGGCTGTTCTATCTCCCCTAAAGCCAAAGGGTTCCCTCCCAGGTTATCTTGGTTTATTCCAGAAAGGGGAAACAATCCTGGAACAGAGAGAACCATCGGTAAGGTTCAAATGAATGCAGTTTGCAGACTTGTAGCCCGGGAAGAGACTGCTTCCGCCACCCAGTCTTCCAACGGTTAAATGAATTAAGTTGTACATAAAAAGGGAAGCTAATACTGTAGTCAACGTGCTTCTTTTTCTCTTCCTCGTAAGTTTCCTTGACTGAGGGAGGGAGGCTGATGCGGGCAGAGACCAGGTCAAAGAAAGAGATCAAGGTACATCCCTGGAGATGACGGGGAGGGAGGGGTATTTGGGTGAGGAGGAAGAGGGGAGAAGGTTTGGAGCAAGAAAGAGAGAGAGGAGGAACCTCCCCGCGACTCCCCTCTCAGAATCCTAGGCAAGGGCTACTCTATGCAGCCCAGCTGCATGATTTCCATTGCAGGATCCTCTTTGGAACTTCACGTGGAGTTCAGCCCAGCCGCCAGGAGATTTGGACGGGGAAGGGGAGGTGGGTTGCTTTGCGAAAGCTGCTGTGGGGGGAGAGAAGAGGCGGGGAAAGAGCTTCTGTGTGGGTCTGAGAAAGATCTTCTTCCTCCCCTTCCCCACCCCCATCTCTTCGCCTAAGAAAGTTAATTTCTCTGCACCAATAAACGGTTCCCTCCAAAATTCAAGGGATGGGTTGATCTTTGAGGAAAGCTTCAAAGAGAATCACGCAATAGAAACCCCCTCCCCCCAAAAAAATCCAAGAGGTTCCAGTTGCAAAGTGGACCCCAAAGTGCAGTGTGTTGATGCCACACTCTTCCCTGTTATGCCTCTTGGAGCTCGGTCCAGTCTCCAAGGGACCTTGAGGGGTGGGGTGCCCTGATACACACGAAACAGCCTCCCTAGGGAGAAATTACAAAGAGACATTTCCAGTCCTTATGCGTTCTTAATTTTATTTCTCAAGTAGTAACAAACAAGCAATAATCAAGATGGCTTGTTGGATTGGGGAGACACTCAGAGGTATAGAGCTGGAAAGGTGGTTGGGAACCTATTGAGGGCATAAAGGTGAGGCCGTTTCTAGGTCAAGCCATCTGAAGCAAAGGGAGCATCCAGGGGAAATACCACTAAGTGAAATAATTGGTTGATTAATTGATGTGGTTCATTTACCAGTCACAAGAAACACGAGGCAACTTATAATAGAGCCATGAAACCAAACATGTAAAAAGAATGAAGGTCTTCCCTTTCCTGCTTCTCCAGTTCCCATCTGCCCCAGCCAGCAGAGTGGAAAGAGCAACAATGGACCATCCAAGGCTTCATACTAAACATTTCTGGGGTCGCTGTAATCCTAAAACAATCTCAGTTGTTCCTTCAAACCCCTCCTGGGTCAGGACATACAGCTGTCTGTTGCTTGCAGAAGCCTCATGCTTCATTGACTCGCAGGCAGATGGGTCAGGCTCTTCAAAAAACTTTAAAAAATGAATTTTGTACACCACGGCGGACCCAAGCTAGATATACCAGGGGTACCTCTTATTGCTACTCCATTTTGTTTTTTTGGGTGGGATATGTGCTGTCCAAGTACAACTATAATAAAATCTTGAATTTGTCTCTTGATTTCTATGCACAGTTTTTACTTTATCCGAGTGGTGTTGGGAAAGGCTGGGAGCAAGAGGAAGGAGAGCTAGAGCAATGGGGGAGGAAAGCCCACAAGATTACCACAGGGAAGGGGAAGAAGGAAGTGTAAGCACTGTGAGGAAGTCACCATAGTGCTTCCTATAACCATGTAGGGTAGACTTCATCAGTTTGGTGCCCGCCAGTGTTGTTCTGGCTGGGGCTGATGGGAGTTGTACTCGAAAATATCTGGAGACCAGCAGCGAAGGATGGACACAGCAGTGGTGTTCAGTTCCACTACTCCTGATCAACCTATGCACAAGTTAATGTTCAAGATCATACTTCAAAGGTAACAAGCTCTGTGAAACTGCTAGCAGTTGCATCTTTTTCACCCGTATCCAGGCGGTGCAACTCTCTGTATTGCTTCTTCTTCAATAGGCCCCTCTGTGGTTAGGACTGCAGCCTTGGGTGATAATGTCATTAGAGCTGTGCCAGGTGCAAATAGTATCAATGCAATTCTTGGGTAATCAGCTGAGTCATACAGAAAAGTTGTGCTTGATTCCTAACGTGATTCTCTGTTTCTGCTTTAAACTCATTATGTTCTTTTTCCCAAGCAGGGAGTGGCTCAGACAATGACAACTCTAGAGAGCCAACTGTGATATCTTTGGAAATAACTAAGCACAGAGAGGAGCAAGATATTTCAGAATCAAAGGGGAGCAAAAAGGCACAAGAGAAGCCAAGCAGGGAAGTGGGGGAAGAAATCCTCTAGGTCACAGGGTGCTAACATATAGGACCTCCTAAATTCAGGAAAAAAAGGTAAAAAGGGTCCAGCGTGTGGATAAATATTCAAATACAATTTTGTATTAAATAGACATTGCAGAACCTACACAGGGAAGAACCCGGATAAAAGCATGGAGTGTGGAAAGAGCTTCAACAGGAGAGGAAACATTAATGTATGTCAATGAACCTACATGGGGGAAGAAAATGTTTAAGTGCATGGAGTGTGGAAAAGGTTTCAGTCTGCATCACCTACTTCACAGAAAACACCCACAAAGGGGAGAAACCATATAAATGCACAGAAAGTAGACCCCTTTATTTACATCACAGAACCACACAGGAGAGAAGCCATATAAATGCATAGTTTGTGGGAAAGGTTTCAGCCAGCATATCAGCCTTACTTTACAGCACATGAAAAAAAAAACCCACACAGGAGTGAAACTATATAAATGCTTGGTGTGTGGAAAGAGCTTCCATCAGAGCAGAGACTTCAATGTGCATCAAAAAATCCACATAGAAACCATGTAAATGCATGGAATGTGGAAAGAGCTTCAGTGACAGCGGAAGTCTAACTAAACATCAAAGAACCCTCACAGGTACGAAGCCATATAAATCAATGGAGTGCAGAAAGGGTTTCAACTGGAGAAGAACCATTAATACACATCTAAGAACTCATACAGGTGAAAAGCCATATAACTGCATGGAGTGTGGAAAGGGCTTCAGTGACAGTGGAAGCCTAATTAAACATCAAAGAACCTACACAGGTGAGAAGCCACATAAATGTATGGAGTGTGGAAAGAGCTTCAGTGAGCGTGGAAGTCTAACTAAACATAAAAGAACCCATACAGGGGAGAATCCATTTAAATGTCTGGAGTGTGAAAAGAGCTTCACTGTCAGTGGAAATCTAACTCAACATAAAAGGACCCACACAGGTGAGAAGCCCTATCAATGTATGGAATGTGGAAAGAGCTTCAGTGTCCTTGGAAATCTAATTCACCATCAAAGAACACACACAGGTGAGAAGCCCTATCAATGTGCGGAATGTGGAAAGAGCTTCAGAGAAAGTGGAAAACTAACTATCCATCACAGAATCCATACAGGGGAGAAGCCATATAAATGCATGGAGTGTGGAATGTGTTTCAGTCGGAGTGAACCATTTAATAGCCGTCTAAGAACCCACAAAATGTAAACATTTGAATGTGTGGTATGTGGAAAGAGCTTCAGTCAGAGTGGAAATCTTAATAAACATCAAACAACCCAGACAGGTGAGAAACCATATAAATGCACAGACTGTCAAAAGTGCTTCAGTTAAGGCAGAACCCTTAATACACATCAAAGGACCTACACGGGAGAAACCATATAAGTGTGTGGAATGTGGAAAGAGCTTCAGTGAGAGGAGAACTCTGACTGAACATTAAAAAAAAGTCACACAGACAAGAAGCCATATAAATGTATGGAATGTGGAAACAGCTTCAGTTGGAGTGGAACCCTTAATTGACATCAAACAATCCATATAAATGAATAGAAAGAGCTTCAGAGAGTGGAGCCTCTGCTTTACATCAGAGAATCCGCATAGGAAAAACAATATGAATGCCTGATGTCTGCTAAGACCTTCACTTGACTTTCAAGACTTAATTCACACCAAACAATTCACATTGGGACAAAATTACATAAATGTGTGAAAAGCTGACAGAGCTTCTTTAGAGCTCTTTATCTTTGGGGGAACAATATCAATATATGGAGTGTGGAAAGAACCTCTGTCAGAGTAGTGCTTATATATTAATATTCGTGATTGGTATAAACAGCCTCTGGGATCAGAGTCACCACTCCTGAAATATCAGTCCCTGGGGGATAATAGCATTAGGTTGCTATTGCCCTCATGTCCTGTTTGTGGGCTTCCAGTAGACAAGGGCTAGAAAGACTGCAGACTTGCAAGCAGGGCTGGCACCAGGCAGGCCGGGACCCTTGGGCACCAGCCTGTCCTGGGCCCCAGCACCCACCCACATGCTCCATCTACCTTTCCCTTGAAGTGAATGCTGGCCGCACTGTGCGCACATGCCTCCCATCAATCAAGATGGCGGCTAAGGCTTCCCTAAGGGGCTGATGCCTCTGCCGCCATCTTTGTTGATGGCACACATGCATGCTACATGCACACAGGCCTGCCATCAACCAAGATGGTTACATGGGCATCAGCCCCTTAGGGAAACCTTGGCCACCATCTTGGCAGGCACGCGCCCACAGCGCAGCCAGCGTTTGCTTCAAAGGAAAGGTAGGTGGGGCATGCTGGTGGGCATCGCGGGCCTGCACAGTAGTAGGGGTTGCCTGGGAGCTCCCTCTCTGTGATCCGCGGCACGGTCAGGAGCCGACGCTGCTGTGGATCACAGAAGGGAGCACTAGCCACCAGGGACCCTTAGCCATGGCCCGACGTGGCCACCCGCTGACACTGGCCCTGCTTGCAAGATCTACTTTGTTAACCAGAGGACAAGCAACATCAGCTGGGAGTACACTCCCTCTGAATCAGCAGGGCTTCCATGCAGTGAATTCAGGATTGGGATGCCCCTCTCCCTAATAATACTTCACATTTGTATTGTGCATTTTATTATTTTTTTCAAAGCACTTCACATGCATTATCTAGTTGTGATCCTTACAACAGCCCTGTAAAGCAATATATGGAGTGTGGAAAAAACGTCAGTCAACATCCAAACCCGATTTGTTGTTAACAGACCCCACACAGAAGAGAAACCATTTAAATACTTGGAGATCTTACTAGTATCAGTGAACTATACAGATGTTTACCCAATGGCTAAAGCCACTGTGAGAAACCAGGTTTGATTTTAAGCTTATGATCTTCTGAATTTTCCCTAAATCAGATATTCTACACTCATGCTTCTAGGGAATATTCCAGTAGAGGACAATCTGCAGGCAATAGTTTTGCCTTTTGGAGCATGGCCATAATTATCTGACAGGGAAGTCTAGGCTCCTAAGATTTGCTGTCTATGGTACCTTTCTACAAAGGACCACTCATTCTTCCAAGGGTCTTTTCAGCAGTGCAGGGGGACTGCCCATTCACTGCGGAATAATTATTGGGGAGGATTTGGATGAAGGGATAATAATGGGAAGGAAAGAGTTGAGTGTTATGTTGGACCCAAGAAATTAAATGGGTAAAAGAGTTATGGTTGAGAGAGATGAGGAAGTGAGATTTGAGTAACAACATGTCACAATAATCAATAAGAATTATTGTGTCAGGTGTGGGTAATGTTTCTAAGAAATCTAAGAAACCAATATCTGTATTAGAAATTGAGGAAATGCTTGGCATAACTGCAGCTGGTGGTATAAACTGTAGGCTGCTCAGAAGTGTAAAAAGAGTTTTCCAGAAAGACGGTGCAGAAATGACTATTAAGGAGTTAAACTGTGTGCAGGACTGCCAAGGTCAGCTCACAGCAGATGCGGCTGGCGAAGGGCAGTGTAAACTATATAATCTTGATAGCTGAAGCACAGAGTGTGGGGGTGTTGTTAGAAGTAAGGAGAAGCCAGGATTGCATTAATGTCTGTAACTGCTAGTCAGTAAAAGACTCTTAAACCTATACCAGACTGCGTCTATTTGTCTTGGGCACACGGCTGGGCACAACCGGGTACAACTGGTCTCTGGGCATACGCTGGAATCACCGCACAACATAAACTGCCCCTAATACTTCATTTCTGACCTATTCTAATGTCATAATTCACCACTTTCACATTAGAATCTGCCTTGAAGATACTTAGCTGAAGATTCACCACTTTCATATCTGCAACAAAGCATACTCCTACTCTTTTGGGAATCAGTTTCATCCATTTTAGAAAAAGAGAGGAGGTTTATAGTGAGAAGGTAACAGAGCAAGTTTTCTTCCTGATCTTTCTGTTTTCCAACTTACAGCTTATTTTACTATTTCTTTCTCACATACATACCATCTCTGGACATGCTAACTCCTAGCAGGATCCTTCCTGGATGCGAAAAGGTTGGTTTTCTTTGGAAGTAGAGCAGGTCTGTGCCTTTTGCATTTAAATTTAGCTTTTAACTCATTTTAGGGGCTAACTATTCTACTTTTACCAAGAGGAGGCCTGTCCTCCCAGGGCCAGCTTGGCAGAGGCTAATCTTGCTAGGTTCTTTTATTTTCTTGTTTCCTCTTAGTCTCCGTGGACTCTCACTGTTCTGGAATCCTACAACTGGAGCCAGCAGACCTCGCCATAGCCAATTTGGTAGGCCTGGACCTTTGGCATATAGTGCAGATTACATGGTAGTGGTTAACCTTTGGGAAGAAGGGGAGTGTGGTTTGGGTTCCAGTGACAGGATGACCTCCCATGTTTTTAAGGTTTGTGTTTCTCCCTTTAGAAAATTATTTAGAAACCATGATAAACCACTACTTCTCTGCTTTTGCTCTTAAGGTAGCTGGACTGGAGGGAGGGTATTAGAACATATGCTATATTCATCACCTATTATTTTTGCTTGTCTTTAATGCAATTAGGGTAATAGTTCCTTTTTTCATATATACCATTGCCCTTGTGCTAGCCACATTTTAATTGCTTGATTGATTATGCATAAATCCAATATATTGCTTGTTTTTATATAACACTGCCACTACATTTTTGTAGAAATTTTCACTGTCATTTCAATAAAACAACTTTTTAAATGTGATTTTAGATTTTTGGCTATTTTCTGAGATAACTCAAAAGATTTCCCAAATAAAAATTGCAGTCAAACATTTTAATTCCAACATTAATTTATGTAAAAAAATGCCAATGGGTATTTATACCCCTTCTTAAGTACGATATATGTATATATATATTTGATTTTTTAAATTGCAATTTCATTAAAGAAAAAAAATGAAACGAAAAAGAAAAAGAAACTGTCAGTTCACAATATATGGCATCGAAATGTCCAAATGCATAGCCAAGCAAAGTTGGTGTTCATAGAAAGTAGCACAAATGTAGCAAGGGTGTTTAGGTCATCAAGCAATTGCATAATTGGTTATTTGGTCTTCCAGGCTTGAAGTATAAGTCTCTTAGCGACTATTAGAACGTAAGAAGAGCCTGCTGGATCAGGCCAATGACCATCTAGTCTAGCATCCTGTTTCTACAGTGGCCAGCCACATGTCCATGAGAAGCTCACAAGCATGACCTGAACACAAGAGCACTCGTCCCCTAGTTCCATAGCTAAACTACGTGCTGCTGAAGAAGTATTTTCGTTTTGTCTGCCCTGAATCTTCCATAATTCACTTCATTGGATGTCCACAGGTCCTAGTGTTATGATAGAGGGAGAAGAACTTTTCTCTGCCCACTTTCTCCATACCATGCAAAATTTATACACTTCTATCATGTCACCTCTTACCTTTTCTCATAGGGGAGTCGCTGCATCCCTTTGATCTTTCTGGTTGGCCTTTTCTGAAATTTTTTCAACTCTACAATATCGTCCTCCTGAGTTCTTCTTATGAGCCGCTCTGAAGTCTCAGGGTCATCAGCTATACCTGGCTCCAGCAGTTTCCTGTCTGCCTCCTCAGGTCATCCAGGACAGGAAGCTGCATGCTTATTCTGCCAGCAGACTTTCTTTCTAGTTATCCTTTACCAGCAGCTCCTGTTGACTAGAGCACCTATCCTGCCTCTAAGCAGGCAGGAAGACCTAGGTGCCGTGGGGTGGTCCCTGGAGGTCCTTAACAGTGTGCATCTGTAAGCACATGAAATTCGTTGGGGAGTTGCCAAATGTGCAGCTGTAGTTGCAGAGATGTTTTCAGTCCTATGCTTATATTTCTCAAATAGGGATAAGCACCTCTGAAGTTGTGAGGTTTTGCCTCTGCTTTGGGCTTTTGTTCACCAAATTTTTGTTCACCAAAGCCTGAAGTGCAGCCATCTGCCACAAACAACATGTACATGGATTTGTTGTTGTTATGTGCCTCCAAGTCGACTACGACTTATGGCAACCCTATGAATCAGTGACCTCCAAGAGCGTCTGTCATGAACCACCCTGTTCAGATCTTGTAAGTTCAGGTTTGTGGCTTCCTTTATGGAATCAATCCATCTCTTGTTTGGTCTTCCTCTTTTTCTACTTCCTTCTGTTTTTCCAAGCATTATTATCTTTTCTAATGAATCATGTCTTCTCATGATGTGTCCAAAGTATGATAACCTCAGTTTCATCATTTTAGCTTCTAGTGATAGAACTAGAAAAGGTCCTCAAATGCAAAGATGTATCACTGAACACTAAAGTCAGGATAATTCAAACCATGGTATTCCCGATCACTATGTATGGATGTGAAAGTTGGACAGTGAAAAAAGCGGATAAGAGAAAAATCAACTCATTTGAAATGTGGTGTTGGAGGAGAGCTTTGAAGATACTATGGACCACAAAAAAGACAAATAATTGGGTGTTAGAACAAATTAAACCAGAACTATCACTAGAAGCTAAAATGATGAAACTGAGGTTATCATACTTTGGACACATTATGAGAAGACCTGATTCACTAGAAAAGATAATAATGCTGGGAAAAACAGATGGGAGTAGAAAAAGAGGAAGGCCAAACAAGAGATGGATTGATTCCATAAAGAAAGCCACAGATCTGAATTTACAAGATCTGAACAGGGTGGTTTACAAGAAATGCTGCTGGATTTCGCTGATTGCTAGGGTCGCCATAATTTGAAATCGACTTGAAGGCACGTAAGAACAACAGAGAGAGAGAAGAAAATGTCCACTTCTGGCACTTAGTCTTCCAAGGGTTAAATGTACCGAGCTCTGGTTCCTAGAGAGGCTGGACAACTGAGAAGGGGGAAGATAATAGCGCATTGGGTTCCTGTTCTGTTCCCCGGAAGGGAAATAAGACCCCTGCTATTCCTTCGGGAGGAGGCGGGAGAATTATGGACTCAGAGACCCGAGGAGAAACATAAAAGGGCCCCATTGGAGGTGATGTGGGGGGAGCATTTGGGTGATTAGGAAGAGAATTTGCTTTCTAGTGGGGAAAAGACTCTTCAGCCGACTCCGCTCTCAGCATCGCAGGCAGGGGCTGGTCTCCCCAGTCCAGCTGCAGGGTTTCTGCTGCAGGATGCTCTTTGAAGCGCTCCTTGGAGATCGGTTCAGTCTTGGTGACATTTGGGCGGTGGTGGGGAGGTGGGGCGCCTTGGGGTCGCCGAATCATCTTTATTTAGTGGGGAGGGTTTATCACATTTTTGAAAGGAGTGGCCTTTTTCATTTCTTCCTCCTCCAATCCTCCCTCTCCAAAACTCAAGGGGACGCGGTTGATCTCCCAGAGAGCTTTAAAGAGGATGATTAATAAGCTCTCGAATAACCCAAATGCACCCACTAGACCACAAACCTGCATTTTGTCGATTAGACATGGAAGCAGCGTGTGTGCCTATGAAATAGCTTCTGAACGGGGGGGTGGAGGGGGAAGATAGCTGTGCAGCTTTTGTGGACCTTCCTGAAGTTCATAAGAACATAAGAAGAGCCTGCTGGATCAGGCCAGTGGCCCATCTAGTCCAGCATCCTGTTCTCACAGTGGCCAACCAGGTGCCTGGGGGAAGCCCGCAAGCAGGACCTGAGTGCAAGAACACTCTCCCCTCCTGAGGCTTCCGGCAACCGGTTTTCAGAAGCATGCTGCCTCTGACTAGGGTGGCACAGCACAGCCATCACGGCTAGTAGCCATTGATAGCCCTGTCCTCCATGAATTTGTCTAATCTTCTTTTAAAGCTGCCCAAGCTGGTGGCCATTACTGCATCTTGTGGGAGCAAATTCCATAGTTTAACTATGCGCTGAGTAAAGAAGTACTTCCTTTTGTCTGTCCTGAATCTTCCAACATTCAGCTTCTTTGAATGTCCACGAGTTCTAGTATTATGAGAGAGGGAGAAGAACTTTTCTCTATCCACTTTCTCAATGCCATGCATAATTTTATACACTTCTATCATGTCTCCTCTGACCCGCCTTTTCTCTAAACTAAAAAGCCCCAAATGCTGCAACCTTTCCTCGTAAGGGAGTCGCTCCATCCCCTTGATTCCTTCTGGTTCCTTCTGTTTGAACTGACATAAGAGCATAAAAAAAGCCTGCTGGATCAGGCTAGTGGCCCATCTAGTCCAGCATCCAAGCAGATGCCCATGAGAGGCCAGCAAGCAGGAGGTGAATGCAAGACCACTCTCCCCTCCTGCGGTTTCCAGCAACTGGTATTTGGAAAAATACTGCCTCTGACTGTGGAGGTAGAGCACAGCCACTGATAGCCTTCTCCTCCTTGAACATTTCAGATCCTTTTTTAAAGCCAACCAGGTTGGTGGCCATCACTGGGATCAAATTCTATAGTCTAATTAGGTGCTTTGTGGTGAGGTACTTTGTTTTGTTTGGCCTAAGTCATCCAACATTCATCTTCACTGGATGTCCACGAGTTCTTGTGTTATGAGAGAGGGAGAAAAACATTTCTCTATCCATATTGGAGTAAAAAATCTTAAGTTCACATTTACACTCATGGGGTCTGAACTGGCTGTGACTGAGGAGGAATGAGACCCTGGGGTCGTCATAGATAGCTCAATGAAGACGTCAGCCCCAATTAGTTGTGAAAAAGGCAAATTCAATGCTAGGAATCATTATGAAAGGTATTGAAGACAAAACTACTGATATCATATAATGTTATGTAAATCTATGGTGCTGCTGAATTCGGAATTTTGTGTCCTCCAAAAGGATATTAGAGCTGGAAAGGGTTAAGAAAAAGGCAATCAAAATGACCAAGTGGATGGAGTGACTCCCCTATGAGGAAACGTTGCAGCATTTAGGACTTTTTAGTTCAGAAAAAAAAGGCGAGTCAGAGGCAACCTGATAGATGTTTATAAAATTATGCATGACATGGAGAAAGTGAATAGAGAAAAGCTTTTCTCCCTCTCGTATCACTTCAGTCTGTGGTCATCCAATGAAACTGAATGTTGGAAGATTCAGGACAGGCAGTTCTTCACACAGCACATAGTTAAACAATGGAATTTGCTCCTGTCATGAACTGCTGCTGCCAGTTCAGTGCCAGGACTCAGTTTCCCAAACCCAGGGCAATTGATCCTGGCAAGGCACAACCCCGTGCCTCCCCTTATTAGGGCTGAGTAAGCCAAGAACAACCCTGTAAGGTAGGTAGACTGCCACCACCCCTTAATCTGGTCACACACTCTGGGCCAAGGGGAAACCCAAAGTGCCAGAAATAGACCTGCCAAGAATTCCAACAGAGAAAAGCCAAACCACACTCCTTGTCTTGGAGCCTTCAGGCAAAATGCCCAAATATACAGTAGCCCATGGTCAATTGGCCAAGGTGCTGGATGCAGAGCCACACTACCCCTACAATGAACACACACAGGTAAATGTGAAGTAGCTGTATTAAATAAAATATGTGTGCACAAATATAGTAGCAAAATAGTCCTTAACTCCCACACCCCTGGGGACCAGGTAAAACACCGAGAGTTACAGACAAAAAATAACAAAGCTATCTAGCCTAATCTATACTTACAAAGAGGTAAACAGTAATGCAGCTTCATGGTTCCACATCTCCCTAGAGATGTGTAGCAGATGGTAAGATGGAACCCCACCTAGGTAGCATCAACAACCATAAGGCAACAGTGGGGAACAAAGGCTAAGGTTTGGATCCTATACTTATGGGAAAATGCCCAGCAACAGCCAGGAATTAATTAGCCAATCGGGGGGCTTTCTGATGATGAAACATTTCTGGAGTTTTTGCACCTAATGGTCACGCACTCCCCACCCTCCCAGGCCACTTGGCCTTGAAGTACCAATCTCCACTGATAAGCAGGTGTTCTTACTTGCAGCCTAATTAACTGACTTCAGATGTGAAAATGGCAAACTCACGGCCTTCACAGAGGCCCCATTTCAATCGAGATGTTTCCCCCACAATTCCTTGCCTCTGAGCTATTTTAGAAAACATAAATTATTGACAATTCCCTTAAGAGGCAGTGATGGCCACCAGCTTGGATGGCTTTAAAAGCCAATTAGACAAATTCATGGAGGAAATGGCTGTCAGCGGCTACTAGGCATGGTGGTCATGCTTTGCCTTCATAGGCAAAGGCAGCATGCCTTTGAATACCAATTCCTGGAAACCGCAGGAGGGAGAGTGCTCTTTGCACTCAGGTCCTGCTGGTGGACCACATGCAGAGCCAAGACATCTGTTTTCACTACCAGAACTTAACTGAATTCACAGTCCTTTCTCATAACACTCCACTCTTCATTAGCTTTCTTTGTTTCAGCAGCTTCATTTAGGTGGGGAAAGTCATTTTGCTGTTTCTGTAATTTAACAATTGAAAATAAATCTTTGCTAAAATACAACAAATTACCCATAGATATATTAGTAGGTCCTGATCTATATTCTATTCACCCTAATTTTTTACTTTGATGTGTATTATAGATTGTAGATATTGTAAATTAGATTGTAATACATATTCAATTATACATAATGTGTATTAGATGATATAGATTATAAGGTGCTTTGTATCCAGTTCTATTTAAAATTGTTTTAGTTGCCCACTGAATTGCCCCAGACTATTAGCTATCTCCATATTTCATGTGGAGGGTTCATGACAGAGCCTTTTCACATCCCCTGGAGGTTGGTAAAAGAGACCTACCTGCACAGCTGGACCTGGGTCACAAAGTGGAGGATAAAATGTATGGAAGCGAGCAGGGTGGTGGGGGACCAAGATAACCTAGACTGAATTGTGGGCACAGGAGAGACTTTCCCAAGCATCGACTGGAAGGAGGTTGGAAATACATTGAGGGTCTAAATCTGGCCCTCCTGATGTTTGCAGAATTACAGCTCCCATCATCCCTGGCATCACCCATGTTTGCTGGAGCTGATGGGAGTTGTAGTTCAGCAACATCGGGAGGGCCATAGGTTCCCCACACCTGGTGTAAATGTTAGGCCGTTTCTAATCAGACCCTTTGAAGCAAATGGGACATGAAGGATAACAACGTAGGAAAATGAAATATTAATAATTTATTAATTTCCTTCTACGCAATCATCTGAAGGTGATGTACAATAAAAAAGAAAAAGAAACCACTTAAACATGCAAAAATCAGCAGATGCATCTAAAACAGAGCCAAATAGACACGCATGGCAAAGAGCCATTTGCCCATTTATCACTCCTGAGAAACATGAGGCAGCTTATAATGATAAGAGCTATGAAACTCAAGCAAGTAAAAAAGAATAACGGTCTTCCTATCACGTCTTCTGTCCCCCCAGCCCTCCCCTGGCCTTGGCATGATGTCATCAGGGCCAGTTCTAAAGGATGGCCAGGTGGGACACTGGCTGAGGGCCCCTGGAGCTACAGGGGCCCCTGTGGGGGACCCTGCGCTCCCCTTCCACAGTCCACGACAGGATTGCTGCCATGGATAGCAGGGCAGGAGCTTCAGAGCCGCCCACCATTCCCCCACTTCACCTACCTTTGTCTCTGCTGTTTTTTGCGGCTGCGCGCACTGCGCATGCAGGTTTGCCATCAATCAAGATGGCAGCCGAGGTTTCCCTAAGGGGCTGAAGCCTCTGCCGCCATCTTGGTTGATGGCAGTAGTGCGCACATGTAGCACGCATGCTTGCCATCAACTAAGCTTGAGTTCTGGGCTCTGCTGAAGGAGAAGACTGAAATAGTTTGAACTACCTCTTTTGTGCCTATTCATAGATTCAAGAGTTCTTCACCTGTCCCTTAAGCCTAAGGCTGTATAGAGTCCTTGTATGAGGCAATCGCAATTGCCTGGACTTGTGCTGCGCCTCAGCAGGAAATCTAATATGGGCAGACTTTAACAGGAAACTCCCACCGGAAATCTATCAGGACTAGAGAGAAATCAGAATAAAAAAACAGAGTTGAACAGTGGAAGGAGCTTAGGCTTTTTATTGACTACACATTTCTGTATGAGTATGTATGAATATACTTAGTCTGGTCAAAACCAGTAAATGAATAAATCAGAATTAATAATACAACACAGAACCCAAGATTATTAAGTAATGCAATACATTCTTATACAACCTAAATACCTTCACACATACATATATAAAAGAATGACAGTTTAAATCTCACCCACAGGGGCTCAGAATAAAACTCAGCAATTAGGCAACCTGACAGCAGCATGACTTGTGCATTAGACTGGTAAACAACTGCGTTTGTGATCTCTCTTTATAGTCTCCCATCTCTAGATCATCTGATCTGCAACATCATACTGTTCCCACAATCTTTTCTCACAAATTCATTCCCACAAATTTGTCATAAACTTTCTCATGGGACATTCTTAGAAACAATCACCTTTGATTGTTCTCATAGCCATTCCATTTTATAAACTTCCTCATAGATATTCCCAGAGATGTGGGTGAGGTGGTCAGGTGAGGTGGTCAGGTCACTGCCCAGACTTCCTGGAGGGGGAGAATGGGTACAGGAACGCTTGTATTTTTAAAATGCATTTTCTCCAACTCTGAAGGGGGGCAAACTTATAACTCTATAACCTTATATAAAACATATATTATTTAAATGGGCCTACTACAGGATATAAATATGACATATCAGAGATGGGGCTGAGAGAGGTTAGGATTCCTAGCCCCTATAGAATCATCCATACAAAACTTCCCTCAGGTTGGTGCAAAGGTCAGAAAACCCCAGTTGTTCCCTCAAAATCCCTCCCAGGTCAAATCCAGTGACCAGATGAATGCAGAAGCCTCAAGCACCATTGCCTTGCCTGTAGATTTTATTTATTTCTTTAAACACATTTATAAATCGCTTCATAATTCAAAATTTTCTAATTTTTGTACAGTGTACAGTCTAAAAAACCAAGAATATATCATGGAAACAAGAACAAACACAATCTAAAACCAATAAAACAACAACATAAAAAACTATAAAAGCAAATAAAACAGAGAATCAGGATTTAAGCATGTAAAACAGGATTCAGTCTTATGGGTCAGGAAAAGCCTGGGCAAAAGAGAAGTCGCAAGACATCTGAAGTGACTTCATGTATGGCAGAGGGAAGGGCATTCCGCGGTAGCGGAGCAAGAGTAGAAAGTGGCTGATATTCTGTAGGGTGCAGTGCCATGAGTAGAATTTCCACAGATGATCGAAGTGATCTTACAGGTCGATATAGAGACAGATGGTCTTTTAGGTAACTTGCTCCCGAGTGCTCCTGAATTGTTCAGGGTTTTCTGTTCTAACAACAAGACCTAGAACATGGCTCAGCAGCTGATCATCCAGTGTGGTTCCCTCAATACAGGAGTAATGTATGGACATGCAGGTGCTCCCAACTCAGCAGCCTGGCCACAGCATTCTGCACTAGCTGCAGGTTCCGGACCAATCCCAAGGGAAGCCCCACGTGCAGTGCCTTGCAGTAGTCCAGTTGTGAGGTTACCAACCTATCAATCACAGTGGAAAAAAGTGTAGTTGGCATAACAACCTAAGCTGATAACAGGGGCTCCTTGCCACAGAGTTCACGTGAGTCTCTAGTGACAGATGAATCTAGGAGTATCCACAAACTGCACATCTGTTCCTTCAGAGGGAGTGCAATCCCGTCCAGAGGTATACGTAGTCTCCTGGGTATTTACTGGTGAGGAATTCCCCTTACAGTACAGAACACCAGTGCGCATCACAGCCTTCGCATCTGACCATCTACTTTTTTGACTGCAGCCAGATTGAAATACAACTACAGAAGAAAGAGTTTTATCCTGGTTTATCTTTGTCTTCTCTCACAAGCTGTGTTTTACCCTTTTTCTGTATATAATCTTGTGGAAATTACCCCCTTTATATCAAAGCAGGGGAAAATCCACATAGTGCTGAGGCTACTGAAATCAAGGGGGAAATGGAGCAGAAAGGAATTCATGTTGTCAGAGATGGGAGCATATTTGAAAGGTGTCATGTTTCAGCAGGGTATACAGAGAGTAAATGGAGGAACCTTGGAGATGCTGAGAACAGAGCTAATTGTGTTTGTTCTCTGATGTGATCCTGTTTCTGATGTGAACTCATAATAGGATGTTCTTTTTCTCCCCAGATAATAGCTAAGACACTAGGGAGCCATTTGTGAAATCATTGGAAAGAACTAAGAATGAATTGGGAAAAGAGGCATTTTGAATTTAATTTCTCGGGATGCCGGCATCTATGAACTCCTAAATGCAGATGATTGTGAAGGAAAAAGACAGAAAAGTTTCCAGTGTATGTGAAAATATTCAATGACCAACTGGTAATAAATAGACATTGCAGAACCCAAACAGGGGAGAATCCTCATAAATGCATGGGATGTGGAAAGAGCAATGGAAAATTTAAATTACATCAAAGAATCCACATAGAACGTGGCAAGAGCTTCGTCAAAGAGAAATACAGGAGAAATCATATGAGTGCTTTGTGTGTAGAAAGAGTTCCAGTCGGCATGGCACTTTTGCATGAAAAAACCCACACAGGGAAGAAACCATATAAATGCTTGGTATATCAAAAAAAGTTTAGTCAGAGGGGACATTTTAATGCGCAACAAAGAACCCACACATGGGAGAAGCCTTAGAAATGCACGGAGTGTGGAAAGAGCTTCAGTTGGAGTACATGCCTCACTATACACCAAAGAACTCAAATTGGTGAGAAGCCCTATATGTATAGAATGCGGAAAGGCATATAACTGCACGGACTGTGGAAAGAGTTTTAGATGTAGTGGTACCCTTACATCTGAGAATGCACTCGGAGAAACCATATGAATGCTTAGTGTGTGGAAAGAGCTTCAGTCAGAGGGCACATCTTAATACACACCAAAGAACCCATACAGGGGAGAAACCATATAAATGCATAGTGTGTGGAAAGAGCTTCAGTACCAGTGGAAGTCTTAATACACATCTAAGAACCCACACGGGTGAGAAACCATATAAATGCATGGTGTGTGGAAAGAGCTTCAGTCAGATTGGACATCTTAATAGGCATCTAAGAACCCACACAGGTGAGAAGCCATATAAATGTATGGAATGTGGAAAGAGCTTCAGTGATAGTGGAAGTCTAACTAAACATCAAAGAACCCACACAGGTGAGAAGCCATATAAATGCATGGTGTGTGGAAAGAGCTTCAGTACCAGTGGAAATCTTAATACACATCTAAGAACCCACACGGGTGAGAAACCATATAAATGCATAGTGTGTGGAAAGAGCTTCAGTACCAGTGGAAGTCTTAATACACATCTAAGAACCCATACAGGGGAGAAACCATATAAATGCATAGTGTGTGGAAAGAGCTTCAGTCAGAGTGGACAACTTAATAAACATCTAAGAACCCACACAGGTGAGAAGTCATATAAATGTATGGAATGTGGAAAGAGCTTCAGTACCAGTGGAAGTCTTAATACACATCTAAGAACCCACACGGGTGAGAAACCATATAAATGCATGGTGTGTGGAAAGAGCTTCAGTCAGATTGGACATCTTAATAGGCATCTAAGAAGCCACACAGGTGAGAAGCCATATAAATGTATGGAATGTGGAAAGAGCTTCAGTGATAGCGTAAGTCTAACTAAACATCAAAGAACCCACACAGGTGAGAAGCCATATAAATGCATGGTGTGTGGAAAGAGCTTCAGTACCAGTGGAAATCTTAATACACATCTAAGAACCCACACGGGTGACAAACCATATAAATGCATAGTGTGTGGAAAGAGCTTCAGTACCAGTGGAAGTCTTAATACACATCTAAGAACCCATACAGGGGAGAAACCATATAAATGCATAGTGTGTGGAAAGAGCTTCAGTCAGAGTGGACAACTTAACAAACATCTAAGAAGCCACAAAGGTGAGAAGTCATATAAATGTATGGAATGTGGAAAGAGCTTCAGTGATAGTGGACATCTTAATATACATCTAAGAACCCACACGGGTGAGAAACCATATAAATGTATGGAATGTGGAAAGAGCTTCAGTATCAGTGGACATCTTCATACACATCTAAGAACCCACACGGGTGAGAAACCATATAAATGCATGGCATGTGGAAAGAGCTTCAGTATCAGTGGACATCTTCATACACATCTAAGAACCCACACGGGTGAGAAACCATATAAATGCATAGAGTGTGGAAAGAGCTTCAGTCAGGCTGGATGTCTTAATATGCATCTAAGAACCCACACGGGTGAGAAGCCCTTTCAATGCATGGAATGTGGAAAAAAGTTCAGTCAGAGTGGACATCTTAATATACATCTAAGAACCCACAGGGGTGAGAAACCATATAAATGCATGGTGTGTGGAAAGAGCTTCAGTTATAGGGGAAGTCTAACTAAGCATCAAAGAATCCACACAGGTGAGAAGCCATATAAATGTATGGAATGTGGAAAGAGCTTCAGTGATAGTGGAAATCTAACTAAACATCAAAGAACCCACACAGGTGAGAAGCCATATAAATGCATGGTGTGTGGAAAGAGCTTCAGTACCAGTGGAAGTCTTAATACACATCTAAGAACCCACACGGGTGAGAAACCATATAAATGCATGGTGTGTGGAAAGAGCTTCAGTAAGACTGGATATCTTAATGTGCATCTAAGAAGCCATCTGGGTGAGAAGCCTTATCAATGTATGGAATGTGGACAAAAGTTCAGGCAGAGTAGCTATCTTAATACTCATCTAAGAAGCCACATGGGTGAGAAGCCCTATCAATGTATGGAATGTGGAAAGAGCTTCAGTCAGAGTGGACATCTTCATATACATCTAAGAACCCACACGGGTGAGAAACCATACAAATGCATGGTGTGTGGAAAGAGCTTCAGTGATAGTGGAGGTCTAACTAAACATCAGAGAACGCACACAGGTGAGAAGCCATATAAATGCATGGTGTGTGGAAAGAGCTTCAGTATCAGTGGAAATCTTAATACACACCTAAGAACCCACACGGGTGAGAAACCATATAAATGCATAGAGTGTGGAAAGAGCTTCAGCGATAGGGGAAGTCTAACTATACATCAAAGAACCCACACAGGTGAGAAGCCCTATCAATGCATGGAATGTGGAAAGAGCTTCAGTCAGAGTGGACATCTTAATTCACATCTAAGAACCCACACAGGTGAGAAGTCATAAATATGCATAGAGCGTGGAAATAGCTTCAGTCTAAGAACCTTCTTAAAGGAGAAAATATTTGAATGCCTGGCGTGCGGAAAGAGCTTCAGTCAGAGTGAAAATCTTAATAAACATCAAAATTCCCACAAAGGGAAGAAACAATATAAATGCATAGAGTGTGGAAAGAGTTTAGGTCAGACTGGAGACATGGAGACATTGCTTTACATCAAAGAACCCACACAGGTGAGAAGTCATATAAACGCATGGAATGTGGAAAGAGCTTCACCTGGAGTGCAGCCCTTAATAAACATCAAACAACCCACACAGGAGAAACCATATAAATATATACAGAGCTTCAGAGAGAGTAGAGCCTCTGCTTTACATCAAAGAATCCACACAAGATAAATCATATGAATGCTTGGTGTCTACTAAGAGTTTTACTCAATGCTCAAGCCTTAATTCACACTGAAACAACTCACACTGGGACAAAATCATATCAACGTATGAGGAACTGATACAGCTTCTTAATGTTTTGGTGGAACTATATCAATATGTGGAGTATATATATTAATATAGGAGTAATGTTCTTACTCCTATAAACTATATAAACTAAGTCTGGGATCAGAGGCACCATTCCTGAGAATATCAGTCCCTGGGCAGTCACAGCATGAGGGAGCTATCGCCCTCATGTCGTGCTTGTGGGCTTCCACTAGGCAAGAGCTCGGAAGCCTTCAGACTTGCAAGATTTTGTTAACCAGAGGGCAAGCATCATCAGCTGGGAGTACACTCACTTGGAATCAATAGGGCTTCCATGCAGTGCATTCAAGACTGGGATGCTCCTCTCCTTCTTAATAATACTTCATATTTATACCGTGTTTTTGAGGTTTTCAAACTTCAGATGTATTATCTAGCCCTGATCCTTACAACAGCCCTGTAAAACAATATATGGAGTGTAGAAAAAGCTTCAGTCAACTTCCAGACCTGATTTGTTGTTAACAGACCACACACAGAAGAGAAACCGTTTCAGTACTTGGAGATCTTACTAGCATCAGTGAACCATACAGATGTTTACTCAGTGTCTAAAGCTGCTTTGAGAAACCAGGTTTAAGATTCTGATCTTCTGATTTTTCACAAAGCCAGATATTCTACACTAATCCACCTGGGGAATATTCTTTCCAGTAGAGACAGTCAGCAGGCACTAGATTTGCTTTTCGGAGCATAGCTGTGATTATTTTGATAGGGAAGTCTAGGCTCCTAAGATGCACAGTCTATGGTACCTTTCTTCGAAAGACCACTCATTCTTCCAAGGGCCTTTTCAGCAGTGCAGGGGGACTGCCCATTCACTGGGCAATGATTATTGGGGAGGATTAGGAGGGGAGGATAAGAATAATGGAAAGGAAGGAGTCAGGTTTTTATCCTGCCAATGTGACAGCAACTTTAGTGGTTCACAGGTGGAGGCCAGTGGTATTGTGTCCTCAGTAGGGCAATTTCTTCCATCTGTGTAAACTGGGAGCTTCCACAGCACAGGGGTTGAATACTTATGCAAGCAATATGTTTCAGCTTTTTATGTTTCTTACAAACCTTTCCCAACATAAAATCAATGTCACCTTACAGTAATTGATTTTGAGCTTCAGTGTTTCAAAATAAAATATCATACAGAACAAAATTACAATGTACCATTTGTAATTCAGTAATATGAGAGTATTGGTCAGGAATCATAGAATAGTAGAGTTGGATGGGGCCTATAAATCCAACCCCCTGCTCAATGCAGAAATCCAAATCAAAGCATCCCTGACAGATGGCTGTCCAGCTGCCTCTTGAATGCCTCCAGTGTTGGAGAGCCCACTACCTCCCTAGGTAATTGGTTCCATTGTCATACCACTTTAACAGTTAAGGTGTTTTTCCTGATGTTCAGTTGAAATCTGGCTTCCTGCAACTTGAGCCCATTATTCTGTCCCCTGCACTCTGGGACGATTGAGAAGAGATCCCAGCCCTCCTCTGTGTGACAACCTTTCATGTACTTGAAGAGCGCTATCATATCTCTCTTCAGTCTTCTCTTCAGGCTAAAGATGCCCAGTTCTTTCAGTGATCACCTTTGTTGCTCTCCTCTGAATCCGTTCCAGTTTGTCTACATCCTTCTTGAAGTGCGGAGTCCAGAACTGGACACAGTACTCAAGATGAGGCCTAACCAGTGCTGAATAGAGGAGAACTAATACTTCACTTGATTTGGAAACTATACTTCTGTTAATGCAGCCTAACATAACATTCGCCTTTTTTGCAGCCACATCGCACTGTTGGCTCATATTCAGCTTGTGATCAACAACAATTCCAAGATCCTTCTCACATGTCATATTGCTGAGCCAAGTATCCCCCATCTTATAACTGTGCATTTGGTTTCTTTTTCCTAGGTGAAGAACTTTACATTTATCCCTGTTGAATTTCATTCTGTTGTTTTCAGCCCAATACTCCAGCCTATCAATGTCCCTTTGAATTTTGTTTCTGTCTTCCACGGTATTAGCTGTACCCCCCAATTTTGTATCTGCAAATCTGATAAGCATGCTCTGTACCTCCTCATCCAAGTCATTAATAAAAATGTTGAAGAGCACTGGGCCCAGGACCAAGCCCTGTGGTACCCCACTCGTTACATCCGCTCCGTTTGAGAAGGAATCATTGATAAGCACTCTTTGAGTACAATTCTGGAGCCAACTGTGGATCCACCTGATAGGTATTCCATCCAGCCCACATTTAGCTAGCTTGTTAGAATATCATGGGGCATTTTGTCAAAAGCTTTGCTGACGTCAAGATATATTATGTCCACAGCATTCCCACATTCTACAAGAGAGGTTACCCGATCAAAAAACGAGATGAGATTAGTTTGGCAGGATTTGTTCTTCATAAATCCCTGTTGGCTTTAGTAATCACTGCATTGTTTTCAAGGTGCTTACAGATTGACTGCTTTATAATCTGCTCCAGAATTTTTCCAGGGATTGATGTTAAGCTGACTGGTCTGTAGTTCCCTGGTTCCTCCTTTTTGCAGATAGGGACAACATTAGCTCTCCTCCAGTCATCCGGCACTTCACCAGTCCTCCACGATTTTGCAAAGATAGTAGACAGCAGTTCTGAGAGTTCTTCAGGCAGTTCCTTCAATAGTTTGGGATGCAGTTTATTGGGCCGTGCTGATTTGAAAGTCTGAGTACTTTTGCAAGTATATTTACTGTATATTTTTATTATTTTAAGAAGTAATGTAACATAAAGTGTCAACATTTATACCCCTCCCCAGTAGGAGTTTGCAGTACATATTTTTAAAACTACATTTCATTATTTGAGTGTATAGTATCATTATAACCATATCCTTTTTAGCTACGCTTGGCAGTTGATACATGTCATGATCAATGGTATATTCCATAAATTTTTACCATGTGATATTAAAGGACTCCCGGATTAGTTCTTCCATTTAGGAGATGTAGATTATCTGTGATTTTTTCTAAGACTGCCATACTGCATATATTTTTAAACCAAGCAGATGTATCCAGCCCATCCAAGTCCTTCCACCTCAGTGTTATTGCTTGCCTTGCCATCATTAATAAAAGTGAAATTAACTCTTTAAATCTTAAATCCAGACTAGGCCCCTCATTGTTGTTATGTGCCTTCAAATCAAGTACGACTTATGGTGACCCTATGAATCATAAACTTGGTGTTAATTCCACATTCTCTCCAGTAATATTGAAAATATTTTGATGTACAACTTTCCAAAATGTTTACTTTTGGACATGACCACCAGAGATGAAGGTACATCCCCATGTCCGTACAGCCTTGCCAGCAAGTAGGTGCATTTGATGATGATGATATATGTGACATTTGAACGGGTGTTCTGTACCACCTATGAAATGTTTTTAGATTAATTTCTCCAATGGCTGCAGAAATAGACTTGTTCCTCTTCGTATAGCACAGGGCAAGCCACTCCGGTATTTCAATATGTATTCACAGGTCTTCCCACTGTTTTTGAAGGCCTGGGAAGTAGCCTCTCGTGTGTTTGCAACAGAGTTCTCTAGAAAACCAAAACAAAGTATTTTCCCTCTTGTCTATGGCTTTATTGCATGAGTTTTTATATAGGGATTTTTCAGGCTACCCTCTAACAGATGTAACTGTAACCAGCTTAGATTTAAATTGCGTATATCTACTGTATGCTGGGCTATTGTAACTGGTGTTCCCCTGGGGGAAAAATCTCGTAGACAATGATATTCCTATCTTTCCCATCCCCTAAGAATTTGTCTTAGTGACTCATCATGTAGACCTAGATATCTCTGAAATGGGATAAAGAGGGGAATATACCAGAGATAATTTTAATTACCATTTCTTCCAAACTATAAAAGTAGATCTCGTAAAAGGGTTTTATTTTCTGTTTATAAAGGATCTTTGTATTGAAGTAAATGGGGGACTTAAATTTAGTGCTCTTTCTTCTAACTGGATCCAGGTTTTATTAGCTTTTAAAATAATAAAGGTTAATTGATATAACTGAAATGCTTCATAATATACCTGTAAATTAGGTAGTCAAGACAATTTGGACCACGTGCTAAAGTCACGTTGAACATAATAAACTAACCTATTCTGTATTAGAAATTGGAGAAATGCTTTAGCTGGACGATTTAGTCCAAATCATCCCTGACTAACACTCCATTTCTAACCTCTTCTAATGTCATAATTTACCACTTTCATGTTAGACTCTGCCTTGAAGTTCCTTTGTTGAAGACTCACCACTTTCATATCTGCAACAAGGCATATTCCTATTTGGGAATCAATTTCTTCTGTTTTAGAAAAAGAGGAGGTTTATATCGGGAAGGTAATAGGACAAGTTGTCTTCTTCCTGGTCTCTTCTGTCTTCCAACTTCCAGTGCATATTACTATTTCTCTCTCACACACATAGCACCTCCAGACATTGCTAACTCCTAGCAGCATCCCTCCTGGATGCTAAAGGTTTGGTTTTCTTTGGATGTAGAGCAGGTCTGTTGCCTTTTGCATTTAAATTTAGCTTTTACCCTAAATCATTTTGGGGATAAACTATTCTACTCTTACCAAGAGGAGGTCTGTACTCTCAGGGCCAGCTTGGCATAGGCTAATTTTTCTAGGTTCTTTTATTTTCTTGTTTCCTCTTAGTCTCCGTGGACTCTCACTGTTCTGGAATCCTACAACTGGAGCCAGCAGACCTCGCCATAGCCAATTTGGTAGGCCTGGACCTTTAGAATATTTTGCAGTTTACATGGTGGTGGTTAACCTTTAGGAAGAAGGGAAGTGTAGTTCGGGCTCCAGTGATGGGATGCTTTGCTCATGACCTCCCATGTTTTAAGGATCGTGGTTCTCCTGACCCTTTACAAAATTATTCAGAAAAAAAATATAAACCACTGCTCGGCTTCTGTTCTCAAGGTATTTTATGTTTTTATTTATTAAATTTATATCCCGCCCTTCCTCCCAAACTGAGCCCAGCAAACAGGTGATAAAACACTAAAAACATCTATTAAATACCTTAGAAACAAAACATATTTAAAAGTCTTTAAAAGCAATTCCAACACATATGCAGACTGGGGTAAGGCTTCTACCTAAAAGGCTTATTGAAAGAGGAAGGTCTTCATAGGTGCCGAAAGATAAGAGAGATGGTGCCTGGATAATATTCAAGGGGAGGGAATTCCAAAGGGTCGGTGCCACAACGCGTACACATTTGTCTTCTTCCTGTGTTGCGTGGAATGGACCTCCTGATGAGAAGGTATCTTCAGGAGGCCCTCACCTGTAGAGCCCAGTGACCAACTGGGTATATAAGGCAGCAGGACCGAAGGCAGGATATTAAAAGATATGTTGTATTTGTCACCTATGATTTCTTATTTACTTAATGCAATTAGGGTAGTAGTTCCTGTTTTCTTTTTTACCATCACCCTTTTGATATATTGCTTGTTTTTATATAATACTTGCACTCCAATTTTTGCAGAAATTGTCAATGTTATTTAAATAAAATAGTGTTCTTTTTGATATCATTTTAGGTTTTTGGTCACTTTTCCGAGTTAAAGATTTTCCAGATTAAATTGCAGTCAAACAGTTTAACACAAACACTAATTTATATCCAAGAAAAAAAAGCCAATGGGAATTTATACCCTTTTTTAAGTACTTTTTTTTTAATTGCAATTTTGTTAAAGAAAAAAAGAAAAAGAAAAGACTGTCAGCTCACATTAACAGTACATTTAAACAGCATTTAGCTTACACATATCAATCAATATATGACATCCATGTAAAGAACTTGTGAAGAGTTCCCTGGGCTCACCCGCCAACTCCAGGGCAGTTGGTCCCAGCCAGGCACAACCTGTGCCTCCCTTACCAGGGCTGAGTAAACCAACACCAACCCTGTAAGGTAGGTAGAAAGACACCACCCCTTAAACCTGGTCACCCACTCAGGGCCAACGGGAAACTCAAAGTGCCAGAAATAGACCTGCTAAGGATTAAAAAAGCCAAAAGTGCACTCCTTGTCTTGGAGCCTTCAGGCAAAATACACACTGGTAAATAAGAGGCTTTATTAAAATACAATATAAGTGCAAGGAGAGTGAGCAAGATGGCTACGCGATAGGACGCATAGCAGCGAAGCTCCGTGAATATATTTTATTTATTGCATTTTAACCTTGACTCTGAGACTCATAAATACCAGATTTACTTCCTGTGCTACTCCCTAGAAGATATTACTAGCTTGATGAATGCAGGACTTTTGTAATTTATGAACATTGCGACTATTTATTTGAAGTCCATTCGACGCTAGAGACAGCAAGTAACTCAGCTATAACTTAAAGAACTTCCCTCCAAACTCTAGTCTTATCATTGAAGGACGGATATTTTTTAACCTGGACCCTCGAAACTTTTGAAATATTCTCATGAGGAGAAGAAAAACTAAATTAGAAAATAAACAGATAGTGCTAGAAAGAAAAAAGAAAGACCAAACTGTGTACGCTATAAAAAGGAGTGGGGAGTAACTGAAATAAAATGGTCTTAACAAGACAAGCTTACAGAGAGCAGGGTATTACCCCCTCTACAGTCATGAATGCACAAGTGAATATAAGTAAAAGTAATATAAATAAAAAACCTTCAAAGAAAAAACAACCAAAAATAACACAATATTATAAACAGAGAGAGCAAGGAGAATCAACCCACCTGCCAGTGAACGAACTAATTGGATGTAACTTAAAGGAACACGGTACAATAGAAAGATTATCCTCACTTCCATCAAGAGAAAACATTTTACCAAAAGATAGCATAGCCTTTGAACTACTAGGGGAAGGTGAATTAAAAAACTTTTTTCCAGCCTCAGACGAAGAAGATCTAAGCTTGGATACACCTACAAATATGATCATAAATAATAGTACAAGCAGCTCCATGCCAACACTAGAATCATCTTTCGAGAGAGATCAGTCTCCTTTAAAAGATTTGATTCAACACCCCGGGAATATCGACCAAGGACCTGAGTACTACGAGAATTTATCTCTGACAACCCCTAATACCAGATATCATGAAAGTCTCGAAGATAGGACTTCGCAACGGAATAGGGATGGATCATCAACATCATTCTGGAGATATATGGAGAACTTAGAGACGATACCTGCCCATGATAGAAATACAATAGAAGAACCATGGACAACAGCAGTTACAGCTTCCTTGGCACAAATCTCCAAATACATTGAAGAATCTGTACCTTTACTTACACTATTAACAGAAATTATAACGAATACAAAGATCCCTGAAATCAAAGATGGTATGAAACTCACCAGGAAAACACAAGCTACACAAACAATATTAACAGATCCCTCGCTAATGGAAAAAAAGGGAATAAAGATGACCCGGAAGATAATAAATAATAAAAAAAACCAGAAAGCAAAAGCTAATAAAGAAAAGTACCATTCTTCTTTTAATTTTAAGAAACTGTTTGCTCTCTTACATACCCCGCAACAACAGCTGGCTAAGAAAAAAGAAGAAAAGAAAAAGAAAAGGAGAAGGAAACATAAAAAATGTAAGAACGGATTTAACCAGGAACAAAACTTTCCCTCACTCACATCCTCACTGAGCCGGTCCCTAGAACAAAATCTACCTTCACCTTTACCCCCAATGACCCAGCTTCGGAGATATGAGGCCTTGAGAGAGATGATGGTGGATGTGATCGATAGTGGGAGCGGTCGGCTGATTGCGGAGCCTACTGGGGAGAGGAAGTGCCACACTCCGGAGATTCTACCTGGTGATGGGTGACCCCCGCTGAGTGCTTCGAGTAAATGTCGAGGAGGGGCTATCACGGGAGAGATGATGGAGGACGCGGCTGACGGGGAGAGCGATCGGATTATTATATCGGAGTCTGCCAAAGAAGAGACGTGCTTCAATTTAGATTCAGTGCCCAATAATGAATCAAATCCAGCTGAATATAAATGGAATTTAATTTTAAACGATTATAAATTGGTGTTTATCAACTATCCAAAACCGAGAGGTATGCTAAGTCCTTACCAACGCTAATTACACTGCTGGAATATTATAGAAGCCACGGAAACTGGATTGATAAGCATAGATAGGATCCTATCAATCCAATATCTATTTTTTAATTATAAAAAGGCAAGAGCAATAGTCACTTTTAAAGATCATGATACTGTGAAACTCATATATAATAAAAGGTCAATATTTAATTATCAGAACATCCAAATATCAAGATTATTCAAAAATATCGCTCCCCGTTGAACTTTAATATATTTAAATCTACTAAACAAACGTCTACCTACCAAAAAACCATAAAGAGAAACTTAGCCCCTAAATTAACATCAAAAACATCTCCTCCAGAAAAGTCTATAATTTATCTGCAGGACACATCTGACCAACCTACTATCATAGACAACTGTTCATCCCCGGCTACTCTTCCAGAAGAATTGATGCTTATAGATCTATGTAAAGGAAACAATATATCAGAGCGGCTAAATGTCATCACTCGATTGAGAACGCTACTATCAATTGTTGAAAGGGAAACGACAAGAAATATATAAATTAACCAAGATGAAGAACTAAAAGAGTCCCCTTTAAATTTGAATACAGATGCTGAACCCTCCGAACATAACCTAGAACCATCACATTTGGATTATACAAAGATGAACTCCATTACACCGTCAACCAATCCTATCATACTGGACCAAATTCAGGAATATAGTAAAACTACAGGTCCATCCTCTTGACGGAATAGATACTCTTCATCGGATGACCTTAAAATAATATCTTGGAACATCGCAGGTTGGCAAACCAAAGCAAACGATGAAAATCTAAAGCTGTTTCTACTATCCCATGACATTATCCTATTGCAAGAAACCTGGTTAAAAGAAAACCTTTATATCAGTGGATATATTACTTTTGAGATTCCAGCCACTTCAAGTTCTACGGGAGGGAGACCTAAGGGAGGGATGGCAGTACTAATCTCAACATCGCTAATTGTTAAATTAAAGCAATTAAATTCCCTCGATGACGTAGCAGTTGCTATAATATTGGAATTCTCCTATATATCAATTATTTTGATTAACGTCTATATACCCCCTGGCCGGGCTAAAGATCTTATTATTAATAGTTTTAACCTCTTAGGAAAATATCTTACTGAATTGGCAATTAAATACCCAGCATTCCCGATACTGCTAATGGGAGATTTTAATGCCAGAATGGGCAGTTCCGATGAAGCATTGTATTCTAAGTACTCTCAACAACATTTAATCCCTGATGAGCTACCGATCTTTCCTACAAGAGCCTCAAAAGACCCTGGAATAAATTATGCGGGACTTTTGCTATTGAAACTAACACACAAAATGAATATGACTCTGATGAATGGCCGTTGCCCGGGGGATATAGAAGGAGAACTTACTTATGTCTCATATTCAGGAACATCTCTTATAGACCTAAGTTTTATTTCAAACGAACTTTTTCTTTTGGTGTCAAATTTTACAGTTATTAGACGTATAGAAAGTGACCACTTTCCAATCGCTTTAACAATAAATGTTAATAAAGAACATATCCATTTAGTTAAAGACTCCTTCCCCAATGAGAGTATAGAGGTAAATGCTAAGAGAGTTAGATGGATTCCCAGAATAGCTGATCAAATTACAAATATACTTAACTCCACAGAGATGTTCATGATTAAACAAAAAATAATAAATAAATTAGAAGTAAATGAAACAGTGAATCAATTCCAAAAAATAATGGATATATTAAAGAATTCCTTGTCAAAACAGACTCTAAAAAACTCAAAAGGTAAAGTCAATAGAAGGAAAACTTGGTTCGACCAGGAATGTATCCAATTAAAAAAACAACTCCGCAAAATATATAAAACATACATTAGGACAGGCCTACATGATGACTTACATAGATATGCAATAGTCAAGAAAAAATACAAACAACTAATCAAGATGAATAAACGAAAAGAAAGATCGGAAATATGGATACGATTGCTGGAAGCTTCTAAATTAAGAAACCCAAATATATTTTGGAAATTGATTACACATTACTGGCCAAGATCTCATCTACACTCTAATTGTAATATTTTGGCTAGAGACTGGGAAAAACACTTTGAAATATTATATAATAATCTAGGAAGAGAGGACATATATGAATATGCATTATTGAATGATTTGCATACATGGACATCTGCATTTGAAGAGGAAATTATAGGACTGATTAAGAATTTAAAATCTAACAAAGCCCCTGGGCCTGACAACATCCCATCTGAAGTCTTCAAAAATAATGTTAATTGGTGGGCTCCAATTTTGGCGACATTATTTTCATATATTGATAATACTATGACTATACCAGATGATTGGGGCATGGCGACAGTAGTACCTATTTTTAAGAAGGGTCTAAGGACAGATCCAGCTAATTATCGACCAATCAGCTTGTTAAATGTCATAAGTAAGTTATATTCCGATCACTTATTTAACAAACTGAGTATTTGGGCTGAACAAACAGATGTAATAATCCCAGAACAAGCTGGCTTCCATCCAAACCGCTCAACAATGGACCACATAATAGTCCTGCAGCATATTATTGATAAATACACTCTTAGAAAAGGGAGCTTTTTTTATGTTGCCTATATCGATCTGAAAGCAGCATTTGATTCGATCCCAAGATAAGACTATGGTCGAAATTATACCATCTTGGCGTTGATAGACGTCTATTAACCTTGCCGCAAGGCTTATATAAAAATACTAAACTAAGAGTTAGATGTAATATACAGAGACATCTAACCAATCTGATAAAAACGCAAAAAGGGGTTAGACAAGGATGTGTTTTATCACCCTTACTTTTTAATTTATATATTAATGATATATTATTAAAAAGCTAAATCATTGCGCTATACACTCCCCTATGCTAGCTAATATCCCCAGGAATGCCCTCTTATATGCTGATGATATTGCTCTATTATCAAGCACCTCGATAGGACTGAAGGAATTACTAAGCGGAACAGCTCAATATTGTCAAATTGAAGGCCTAGAAATAAATTACCAAAAGACCAAGGTATTAGTATTTAGTAAAAAACATTTGAAACATAAATGGATACTAAACGGAAGCATTATTGAACAGGTGAACTCATTTAAATACTTAGGTTTCACCTTCCAAGCGACAGGCAGCCATAGCCATCATATTAAATCAACTATATTAAATGCCAAGAGAACATCAAAAGCCTTGATAACTTTTTATTACACCAATGGTGGACAACTAATTATCCCTGCCCTGAAAGTATTTAAAGCCAAAATAATCCCACAGCTGACGTATGGTATGCAAGCGACAACAAGGGACAAATTTCCAGAGATAGAAGCGTTGCAAACCTCTTTTATACGGTCCATTATGGCACTACCCACATGTGTCCCCAATAGCCTTATACGGCTAGAAACTGGAGTACAATCCATAGAATCAATTATTTGGATATTGAGGATTAATTATTGGCTAAAATTATATTTAGAACCCCAAGGCTTAGCACCTCACATTCTTGAGGATAATTTTAAGTCAATATGGAACAGTACAATTACAGATAAACTTCAACATCTCGGCTTTACCATACAAATAATAAGACAGATGGGATACGAGTCGGCAAGGATAAATATCAGGCAACTTATAAGGGATATTGACTTACAAACAAATCGAGAAATGGCGAAGAAATGTAGATATAATGTCAGTCCATACCTCCCGATGCCTTACTTGACTAATCTTAATATACCCAAATACAGAAAAGCATTTACCTGGATTAGGTGTGATGTCCTCCCATCAGCTGTACTGGAGGGTCGATATAATAAGACTCCATATATGGAACGCCTATGCCCCTGTGAAAGAAGAGAGATTGAAACGAATGCCCATGTTTTATTATATTGCCCTATATACGATCAACCTAGATTGCACCTTATTACACCTCTTTTAGACAACCAAATTTTAAATTCTGATGTTTCACGAATAGACTATTTATTGTCTGACCATAAGAAAGAAATCACATGGAAGGTAGCAAAATTTGCTACAATAGCAATATTAAAAAGGAAAGAGTCTTTATAGAATTTTAATTTTTAATATTATGAGAACCAGATATGATATAAAAGTTTTAAATTAAAATATGACTATATTCGGAACTGTAAACCGAGTTGTTATAAATGTTTTTTATATGCTGTATGGATCCTTGTGATCGTTAATAAAGGATTGATTGATTGATTGAATATAAGTGCAAAAATATAGCAGCAAAATAGTTCCTTAAAATAAACACCCAGGCAGTTAGGTAAAATACAAAAATACAGAGTTCAGTCATAGGATAAAAATAACATCTGTCTAGCCTATTCTATACTCGCACAGTAAAGGAAGACAGGCAAAGTACTTCATGGTTCCACATCTCCCCCAGAGATGTACAGTACAGTCTGGATAGTGCAGAAAGATGGAACTCCAACATCAGGTAGGAATACCATGGAATATTGGGGATCAAAGACCCAAAATTTTAGGATTTGCCAATCCTAGGGCTTCCTGAGGAGACCCAGTGTGGTGTAGTGGTTAAGGTGTTGGACTACGACCTGGGAGACCAGGGTTCAAATCTCCACATAGCCATGAAGCTCACTGGGTGACCTTGGGCCAGTCGCTGCCTCTCAGCCTCATGAAAACCCTAGTCATAGGGTCGCCATAAGTTGGAATCGACTTGAAGGCAGTACATTTACATTTTTTAGGTCTTCCTGATGATGGAATGTTCTAGGGGTTTTGCGTCTAACAGTTGCACAATTTCTCCAACCTTCCCAGGCCTGTGGCCTTGAGGTATTAGCCTCAAGCTGATAAGCAGGTGTTCCCAATGCCTGCCTAATTAATTGGATTCAGCTGTGAGAACTGATAGTCTCGTGGTCTTCTAGAGGCCCTAATTCAGGCAAGATGTTCTCCCCATAATTCCTTGCCACAGAACCATCTTTATTAGCAAACCAGGCGTTCTTGACAATCCAAGTGTCCAAATATGTGGCCAGGTGAAGTTGATGTTTATAGAAAATATGCTCAACTGTCGCAAGGGCATTTAGGTCATCAAACCATTGCATAATAGGTAGCAGGTATGTGTTCTTCCAGGCTTGAAATATTAGGGTACATAAAGTCTAATTCCCATGCCATTAATCCCCATACAACAGGAATATAATTGAAAAGTACATGAACATCCTCAAATTTTAGGGATTTTGCCAATACAGAGTTAATATGGACAACAATTTTGGTGGATATGCCCACATCATGTACCTCAGTGAGACATTTCCAGCACTACACCTCCAGTATCTGTCTGAATTACCGTACTGATTTAAGTATTTAACTAACTCAGTTTATTCCTCTGTTCAATATCTATTGATTCTCTTTGGTTTTCTGTTACTTAATTTCTCTAGTGCTAGGTTGTTCAGTTATTGGGAAAAGATTTGGTTCAGAGTGTCTTCTAGCATTTTCCTTAGAATGTATGAAGAGCCTGCTGGATGAGGCCAGTGGCCCAAATTATCCAGCATCCTGTTCTCACAATGGTCAACCAGGTGTCTATGGGAAGCCTGCAAGCAGGACCTAAGTGCAAAGAGCACTGTCTTCTCCAGCAGTTTCCAGCAACTGATATTGCCTCAGCTTATGGAGGCAGAGCATAACCACCATGGCTAGCAGCCATTGATAGTCTTTTCCTCCATGAATATGTCCAATCCTCTTTTAAATCCATCCAAGTTGGTTGCCATCACTGCCTCCTGTGGGAGTGAATTCCATTGTTTATGTGCTGTGGGAAGAAGGACTTTATTTTGTCTGTCCTGAATATTCAGCTTCATTGGATGTCCATGAGTTCAAGTGTTATGAGAGAGGGAGAAAAGCTTTTCTCTATCGACTTTCTCCATGCCATGCATAATTTTATGCATTTCTATTCTGTCACCTGAAGAAAGAAGCTGGGCGGTTGTACTCCTCCCACAGCCTCATCATACTATTTTGCTGCACAGCATCGTAAGACTTTAAGGTTGCATGACAGTATTGTATATTATTGTCTAAGAACTAGTTATCTTATGTTCTCTCGACCGAGATACGGCTCCTTCAAGCTGAGGCTGTAAAAGCGGCATGAGCCTCTCCGGAACCAAATGAACAGAAAATATCTGTTCTTACCTTATCTACTGACCTTGAGCCCTCAAAGCCCGGTTTGTTATCTTAACTTATCTGCAAGATAATTTGCCTCTCCTGGTTGTGTTTATAAATCTTTGAAACGCTACGAACGACTAAGAATGAGTGACTTATTTATGCTGTGAATTCCACAGCTGAGGGCAGTTAAAGGAAGTTTAAGATGGTCTTTACCAAGAAGATGCGCAAAGATCTAGAAATAGCTTTAGATTGAGAAATAATAGCTTCTCCCCCCAAGGTGAAGCAGTCTAAAATAACTCACTTCTTTCAGTCCAACCTGAAGGAGAAAGAAATCAATTCTACCCCCTCATTTACTCAGGACCTAAGATCCAATGATGGCGTCGGCAGGAGCAATTTCAGTATTAATACTGCCACCCAAAATCCTTCACCGGAGATGCTTGACTGGTTGCTAGATACGAAGGGCACGATGCTCCCAGATCAACTCCCCTGCTCAGCAATAAATCTTGCATTTGAACTAGAGCAGGCGGACATGTTAATCTCCAGTCACTCGGGTCAATTGTTGCATAAAAATTCACTCCCCGGTAATTCTTCTCAAGAGTTAAACTCAATTACATCATTAAAGGGGGACTTTCCATTTAATCTTTCAAGTCCTCTCAAGTCTCCTTTAACCCAAGCAGAAGATTACAACACTTTGGACGTCCATCTGTCTGTAATATTGAGGGAGATTCTTTGTATTAAAATTTTTATAAAAGAGGTCAACAGTCTCCTTACAACTCTAATGGAAGAATTTAAGAAACTGAGTGTATGTCAAAAGACTGACGCCTCTGCTATCAATTTCCTGGCTGCTGAGACCCAAAGCCTAAAATGACCAACAAAGCCTATGGGGGCATCCAATCCTAACCCCCGACATAAAGCTAAAAAGGCGGTAAAGGCAAAAAAATCTAAAAATATTAAGAACTTCAAGGCGCCCAGGATCAGGAAAATGAATTTTTCTAAACTTTTTAAATTATTGGAGCACCCAATTAAAGTTAGAATTCTACCAACCCCAGATAATCATCCTCAACCCCAGAAAAACCACCTACTTTGTTGTAGCTCTATCACGGAAACACAAGGCCAACCGATGTCATTTCCACCTCCTCTGCCGCTTAAGACATCTGAACTCCACAGCTTGCAGTCACAAACACTTCACATACATTCTGTTTCACAAGTTTCACCTCCTCAACCGACAGTTAAAAAAAAGGACAGCCTATGGAATTTAATATTGATTCCTCATAAAGTAGTCTTAATAAACTGCCCTCCAATTGGGCCTCGTACTTTGTAATTGTCCAGAAAATTGCGCATTATTAGATTTCTGCAGCCAATTTTACCAGAACAAATAAAGCCAGAAGATATTATTAAAGTTTGATTTTTACACAGCGATCCTTTAAACACAAAAATTCTTTTGACGTTCAGATCCCCAGAAAAAGCAAACTCACTGCAAGTAAACAAAATTTATTGACTCATGGAATATCTGTTTAAAGATATTTTCATAATTTTGCTGGCCCATATCTGCTTTGTCCAATGACAAAACAATATCCTGGAGCTGAATCTTTTAGCCTGGACACTGGAAAGATAAATACCTCCCATAGAGCTTCAGCAAAAATAACGAATCCACCCATTATTGATAAGGTGAATTCTACCGTCAACCCCATTAGTAAGCTTGACTTACCACATGACCCACAACCTGCCACATTTTGTAAGACCCTCGATTTAAATCGAACATTTGAACCAATCCACACTCAAAACGCAGAACTGTATAGTTTTAACATTGAAGAGGAGGAGAATCTCCTCAAAGCATTCAACAGCCTGCCAGCGCCCGCCCAGCTGGATATAATGCTAAGACTTCAAAGATTGCACAATCAATTGCAGGACAGGATTAATCACTCTATGATTCCAGCAAATCTTCTCGGCTCTCCCCACTGTCCAGTTAACTTACAAGACTCTGACCCTTATGTGGGCAGAAATCACGAGGCACAAAATCCAGGGAAATACGACTGCCCTGACCGCCCCAGTCCGTCCACCTTGCAGCAGAGGATATATCTTGACACCTACCCTATCCCCTCTTGGACGGACGTGAGACACCTGGACGAAGAGGAACTGGGATCCCCAGCGAAACCCCGGACAAAGGCGACCCCAAACCCCAGGATGGGGTTTATATCAAATGTCAGCAGGCCAGCACACACCTGCGAAGTGATAGTCCATCATAATGACTCCCATACATCATCATTTCCTGTCGAAAAACCATTGGACTGTCTTCATTCATGACCCTCGCAAATTGGGCCCATAAATGCTCCCCCACCCATCAAGATCTTATCTTGGAATGTAGTGGGCTGGCCGGCTAAAACTGCAGACGATTCTTTTAAAGATTTCTGTAAACAATTTCAGATACTTCTTCTCCAAGAAACATGGATGTCCACGCCATTTTCTCCCTCCTATCCGGGCTATCTATCCTTCTTCGCCCCGGCAACAAAATCTGACACTGGTGGAAGACCGAGAGGAGGACTTGCAACTCTAATTTCGGTAGACTCTAATCCAGCCGTTACTCAAATAGATATGGGTAATTCTAGCAATATTCTAACTACCCAGATTGTTTGGCCTAGTGGGCTAAAGCTCTTTATGATTAATGTCTACTGCCCTCCATCGAATTCTAAATATGGGCCGATTTAAATCAGGTCCTTTCCTGTCTGTACCAAGCCAATCCAGACCCTCTAATTGTCATGGCTGGCGACTTGAATGCAAGACTGGGCCCAAACAATTTTAAAATCGGACAAAAACTTGGCCTAGCCCAGGAGGAATTGGCGCTCCTACCTGTAAGGGCGTCAAGAGATCCAGTTATCAACACCGCGGGACAGTCTTTATTCGCCCTGATTTTTAAGTTTCAGTTGTTCATTTGCAACGGAGTTTTTAAAGGAATGACATTGGACTAATATAGATACATTGGTCCCAGGGGCAAGAGTATTATTATATGATTCTCTCCCAACCTCTGGTTCCCTACCTGGTTTTCTTTGAGGTTTTAGCAAGAGCGGAGAGTGACCACATGCCGTTCCAAGCACACTTTGCTCTCCCAGCTGTCTCCATACCCACTGCACCCATTCCCCCTGAGAATTTATGTTCACAGGGCAATAAAAGAGTCTGCTGGAATGGGATGCTTCAAGAAGACATAAAATTACAACTAAATTCATCCAGTTTATTAATCCTGAGAGACCAGTTACTAAATTCGTTAGATCCATTGGAACTGTATAATACCATAGTAACTACCATTAGACCCTTACTGGTCTCCTCAGCCCCCTCTAGACAGACAGGTTTTGGTTGGTTTGATAAGCAGTGTGCTTCTTATAAACGCTCTCTTACAAGAGCCATATGCAAGTTAAGGACGGCAGACACTTTAGAAAATTTTAATAATTATATTCTCTCACGCAGAGCGTATAAAAACCTTCTCCGTCTGAAAAAATAAAATTTTATAACCCAACAGTGGAGGGAACTTGGTCTTGCCTCTCTTGAAAAGAATTCGGTAAGGTCCTGGGAGTTGATCTCAAAAGGTTAAAGGGGGTCTATACCCCCCTGGATAATCAAGTCACTTCTGAACAACGGTGCTCTCATTTTACTGACCTTTTTTCCTCATTGGTTCCTCCTCTATGGCAGACATCCCACAGACGTTAAATCTCTCTCCCCTGCATTTGTGCCCAGAATGGGACCCAGTAACCCCAGGTGAAATAGTAGCATTGATAAAATCTCTCCCACCAAAAAAAGCTCCCGGTGAGGATATGTTACTGGCAGAACTCTTCATATCCAACCCGGAGTGGTGGGCACCAATTCTTGCTGAACTCTTTACATTTATTAACCAACACAGAACCCCCCCCCCCCGGGCTGGGACTTAAGTATCGTGGTTCCCATCCACAAAAAGGGATCCAACGCAAATCCAAAAAACTTCAGACCAATTAGCCTTTTGGATGTGGTGGCTAAAATGTACGCTAAATTTCTGTTAATTAAAGTGGAACAGTGGGCTGAAGTGAGCATGGTTTTTGCAGAAGAACAAGCAGAGTTTATCAGAGGGAAATCTACCATAGATCAATGCTTCACGCTTTTGCACCTAATTCAGAAATATCCCGTTAGTGATAGGAAAGAGTTATTCGCCACTTTTGTTGACTTTTCCTCTGCTTTCGACCTTATAGACCGGGGTCGACTGTGGCAAAAACTAGCATCCACTAATATCGACAGAAGATTATTTTATCTAATTCAGATGCTGCATTCAAACACCTCACTCAAGGTCAGATTTGGCGCAAATGGCTTGTTATCTGAACCCATTTCTACCTCGAGAGGGGTTCGTCAAGGTTGTCTTCTAGCTCCCTTTCTTTTTAATTTTTATATTAATAATATTGTTCAGGATCTGACTGGCCCTGATTATTTTCCTCCCAGTTTTAGATGCTAAACTGTCAGTTCTTTTGTACGCAGATGATTTAGTTCTACTCTCCATTACATTAATTGGGATGAGAAAGCTATTAAGAAATCTGGACAAGTTCTGCGTCAAGAAACACCTAGTGATTAACCATGAAAAAACCAATGTGGTGGTTTTTGGAAGGAAAAGGAAGACCCACGTCTGGAAATTAAATGCCAAACCGATTGGCCAACGAAGTAGCGCCAGATACCTAGGGCTGAGATTAAACACTAAGCTCACATGGAATCCACACTTTGAAGTAGTTAAATTGAAGACCTCACCTTCCATTCACTCGCTTCTCCGCTTTTATAATATCAAAGGCGGATGCTTGGTCTCTCCAGTTCTAGAAGCCTTTAAGAGGAAAATCGTTCCCCAGCTTCTCTACGGGGCTGAGATCTGGGGGTATGCAAATATGTCCTCTTTAGAGATAAATCAGAACTCTTTTTTAAGATCTATTCTGGTGGCCCCACAAGGCATGCCAGTCGCCCTAATGAGGACAGAAACCGGACTCCCCTCGTTGCAGTCTTTGATCCACTCCGCCCTCGCCTGGTATTGGTTTAAATTGGCCTGCATGAACGAGTCGAGACTCCCAAAAAAAGTCTACTTGAACAAATGCAAAACTCATCCCCCTTTTCTTGGTTCAACCGGACCAAGTTAATTCTTGCCACCTATGGGATAAGTATAGACACTCTTCCAATCAATCCCTCTCATCAAGCGAAGCGTCTCCTTAGGGACAGAATCCAGCTCTACTCCAGAAGATGGGAGCTCTATGCAGTTATTCACTCAGCCTTTTCTCGATGGTACCCTTTGTTTAAAACAACCTTTGGCTTGGAATATTATTTTATTTTCTTGACCTCCAGAATGTTGAGAAAATCGTTTACAGCGCTACGATTCCAGACTATGCCCTCCGCCCTCTTAGAAGGGAGATATGCAAATACCCCAATACAACAAAGATTATGTATTTGCCAAACAGGACAGGTTGAGGACATTGTCTGCTATCTATTAAGCTGCCCATTGTACAATCCTCCACGGCTTAGATTTCTTCATTCCATTCTATTATCCCTGTCAAACAGGACTGCCCTTGAGCGAATCTGTATACTTTTGGCCGGCAGTGATATTTACTTAACCACCCAAGTAGCAAAATTTGCTTTGGCAGCAGCTAAAATCAGGGCTAAATTCCTAAACCAATCACACTAATCCTGATAGTTAATGCAAATTTGTTATAGGCTAAAATATCACTTTCACTGCGTATGTTATAGGTATGTTGATTTGGTGTTATATGTATTATACGTTTGCTGATTTATATGTACTTTTTAATATATTTTATATGTTGTGGCGGCCAATGGCTATGAACAATAAACTATTCATTCATTCAATCTGTCACCTCTGACTCACCTTTTCTCTAAACTAAAAAGCCCCCAAATTATGCAACCTTATGGGGCAGTCGCTCCATTTTGGTTGCCCTTTTCTGAACCTAGCTCTACAGTATCTTTCTTAAGGTGAAGTTACCCAGACTGTACACAGTATTTCAAATGTGGCCACACCATAGATTTTTTTAATGGCATTATGATACTGGTAGTTTTATTTTCAATACCTTTCCTAGTGATCCCTAACCTGGAATTTGCCTTTTTCACAGCTGCCACACTAGGTCAACATCTTCATTGAGTCATTCACAACCAGCCCAAAATCTCATTCTTGTTCAGTCACTGCCAGTTCAGACCCCATGAGCGTATATGTGAAATTAAGATTTTTGTTCCAATATGCATAACTTGTTTACATTGAATTGCATTTGCCATTTTACTGCCCATTCATTAAGTTTGGAGAGCTCCTTTTCGAGCTCTTTGTAATTCCTTTTTGTTTTAACAACCCTGAACAAAATTTAGTATCGTCAGCAATCTTGGCCACCTCACTGCTTCCCAATTCTAGATCATTTATGAGTAAGTTAAAAAGCACAGGTCCCAATATCCATCCTTGAGGGACTCCAAGGGTTAGACGACTAGAGTGGTGGTCCCTAGAGAGGCAGATCATAGTGAATGTGCTACCTTTGTATTCAGGAGCAGGGGTGGGGGTAAGCCTCGTGAGATTCTTTGGTGAGGAAGTGTGGAGACTGATACGCTCAGAGGACAAGGCAAAGGAGGTGATGCGTGGGGAGCATTGGGGTGATGGGGAAAAAGGCGGGACAAGAATCTGTTCTTAGGGGAAGAAAGAGACAAACCTTACTTCCCTCTCTGAATCCTAGGCAGAGGCTGGTCTATTAATTCCAGCTGCATTTTTTTTTAATTGCAGGATCCTCTTTGAAGATTTCCTTGGAGATCAACTCACTCACTGTGAGCTTTTGGGGTAGAAACACACTCACCGTTCTGCCGGTTCTAGTGCGTTTCCACCTCTCTCTTCTGAAGATGGGGGCACACAATACTAGTCAAACCCCACCCCTTTTACTGTAAAACCAGGTGGGAGCAGCTTGAGTGCTTCTTTTTTTTTACTCACCTTCAAAGAGATTTTGCAACTGATTGGCAGATCAACCCATTCCCCCTCCAAGTGTAGCCAATGAAAACACTTTGATCTGGTGACTAGTGTGTTTAGAGCCTAGGGGAGGTGAAATGGGGGTGCCTTCAGCAATGGCCCCAGAAAAAAATGGGGGGCACAGAAGGGGCAAACTATATTCCTAGATGGGTGAAATATTCTAGGTGGGAGGCGTGAGTCCTTGTTTGGGGGGGTGCTTCCCTCCTGCCCCCCTTTTTGGTGCTGCCCCTGAGTGCCTTGCATTCTGGGAAGCAGCATTACCTAGTGGCAGGAGAGGAAAGGAGGTTGAGTCCTATGTAGGTATAGGTGTGAGAGGGAAAGGAGGGGGCTCTTCTCTCCTTTCTCTTCCAACCTAATTAGAGAGTTGTTTTTTCTTCTGCACTCATGTACCCTCCCCCTGCAAAAGCCCAAGGGGACTGGTTTGATCTCCCAGGAGGGCTTCAAAGAGAATCAGTTAATCTAAATCCAGTGTCTGCCTAGGACCTGGGAGACCAAGGTTTAAATCCCCACTCAGCCAGGAAGCTCACTGCGAGACCTTGGGCCAGTCACTGCCTCCCAGCCTAACCTTCCTCACAGGGTTGTTGTGAGGATCAAATGGAGAGGGAGGAGAACCATGTACGCCAACTTGAGCTCCATGAAGGTGGGATATACATGCAATAGTAAAATGAATAAATAATAAAAACAGATAATTCCCCCAAGAATCCAAAGGTACCCCACTGCAAAGTAGACTACAAACATGAATTGTGTCAATGAGATGTGTCAGGGTGGGGGGATGCACAGAGAACAGTGTGTGAAAGGGGACAGGAGGATGAGCCTGCTTTTGAGGGCCAAAGCTGGAGGACAGCCACCTTTGAATTTCTGTCGGTTGAACAAACCAGGTTTTCTTCACTTTCAAACGTCTCAAGGCAGGGACTGGGGAAAATAAATGCCCCTCCCTAGCTGGACTTCCTGTTGCTCAGGTCTAAGGGGCTTCTGCCAACATCCTCTTCAGAGTTCAGCTGGACTCTCTGTTGTGGCCACTCTGGCCATCCAGAGTGGCTGGATGGCCAGCCAGATGGGCAACAAAGAAATCCAATAAATAAATAAATAAATTATAAGCTGCCAGATGGCTCTTGCTTCTTTTGCAGTATTAGGAGCTGCGGGTTGCTGAGGCCGCAGGGTCTTCTCTGCTGGGGCCAGCCTTGCCTACGCTCAGCCTCACAACTTGCCTTATAACATCCCTTTTCTGGAGTTTCTTGTAGTGCTATTGACAGTTCATAGCAGAATACCCGTGCAGTCTTCACAACAGCCCTGTAAGGTGAGGCTGTGTGGTGCAGTGCGGTGGTTCCCAAACTTTGCTTTACAAGGACCTCTTGAAAATTGCTGATGGTCTTGGCGAACTACTTAATCATTCTTCCACCTGCTGTAGCAATTGCCGTGTGTTGTCTAGATGATGAATGATTTTTAATTCTATTTTATTGCTTTTTTATTTCTTATATATTGTGTCTTATTGTGCCGCGATATGAATCCCAAATAATCTGTTAAATAAAATACAATATAAGAAATAAGACAAGCGATAAAAATGCAGTTAAAACAATCAGTGGCGTCACTAGGGTTGGTGTCACCCGGTGCGGTAACTCCTTGGCGAGCCCCCAAATGTCCTGCTGAGTGTGCACGCATGCACACAACGCCAGTCACCCATGCCCCTGGGAGGGCGCGCGCTGGAGGGGCACCCAGCTGGAGAAGCAGGCCTGGGAATGCCAGTGCGCCTCCCTCGCCCACCTGCCATTGCATCTACCTGAGCCAAAGGCAACAGGTGCTTCTTCCTCCTCCTCCGCTTTTCAAATGGGATTCTGGATCTGTCCAGGCTCTACTGTTTCTGTGGGAGGAGTTGGCAGCCACAATGCAGTGTCCGAAGGGTCCCGGCCACCATCTTCGGCACCACGCCCCTTTCTGTGCTGGGGAACCGGCCAAGTTGGGGGTGCCCAGTTCTGCTGCTCCCTTTCTGAATGGCCAAGCTGTCGCTCACGAGCCCTCACAGCAGTGTCCCTTCTGCCGCCCTTAAGCAGCAGGCCCCCAATGCAGGGGTCCCCCCCGTCCAATTTTCTCTCCCCCTCCCCCGACTGGGCCTCTGCAAGGTTTTGTTTGCTCAGGCTGGGCGCCGTGAGGGTGGAGCTGCCCCTGTGAGAGAGTGAGGAGGCCTTTCATTCCCTGCTCACCCACCGCCCCAGCCTCAGCCCAGCCTCAGCCCGCCGGAGGAGAGGCAGCCGGTAGAGGGTGGGGTCGCCGCCAGGCTCCTCCACGTCTCTCATGCTTGGGCTGAGGCCAGGCTTATCACCAACTGCGGCGGGGAGCTAATCTGGAGCAGGGATGAGCTGTCGTGGAGGGGGTAAAAAGGGTGTGGGATGGAGGAGAGCCCCTTTCTGGGGGCACAAGGTGGCAGGGGCTGAGTGAATAGAGGGATGGAGGGCTGCTGTGTGGAGTGACAAGAGCGTCCCTTAGGTGAGGAGACGCGGGGAGGGGAAGGCAGGGAGCCACCAGGGGCTCTCATCTTCACGGCCACGCCTCCGGTTTCCACCCTGGAGAGGTCATTTCTCTCTCTGTGGACAGCCCCTCCCTCCAAGGTACCGTGGGCCTTTGGTGCTCCGTGCTGGCCTGGCGAGCGCGCGACCGTTCATTTCCGGCTCTGGCCAGAATCTCCCCGAGGGCAGTAGGGGGGCCTCTTTGGATCTGGCGAGGAGGACTTTGCCTCGCCGACTGTTGTTCGACGGTGGCCACGGGGGGGGGGGCTCGTGGTGTCACCCCATCTCAGGGTGTCACCCGGTGCGGCCCGCACCTGCCGCACCACCCTAGTGATGCCCTTGAAAACAATGAGATTTTTTTGCTCCAGTTAATTCTCCTGCTTCAACCACAAATCCACATCCACCTGAATGAAGCTCGCAGACTCATAGAAGGTTGTATAATCTTAGAAGGGTGTGTGGCTATGAGAGCGGCATGGCTGTGACTCTCATAAAGGGACCTTGCACTTCTCAGTTTGCCACTACACTACTGGTTCATAGCAGCATTCCGCAGCATTCCTGGAAACAACCCTGTAAGATGAACCAGAGTGAGAGTCTGGGTGGTGTACTGATATAACAAGGCCCCACAGGCTCAAATCCCAACTGGGCTATGGAACTCACTGGGTTGTCTTGAGCCATTTCCCCCCTCTGTCCAGCCTACCTCACTGGGTGGTTGTCAGGATAAAGGCTGTGTATGCACTATACATTTACAGTACACTCAAAGCACATTTTTTCCTTCAGAGAATTCTGGGCACTGCAGTTTCTTAAGCGTTGCTGAGAATTGTAACTCTGTGAGGGATAAAAATTCTTTTAGGGGAAAATGTGCTTTGAATGTGCTTTAGATGTATTGGGCATACATCTAGCACCTATAATACTGCACAGATGGGCAGACACACTGGTTTAACCCCATGCTTTCCTGCATTGAGTGTGAAGGTCTGAAGAGGGGTTGTCATCACATTCAGTTCTGCAACTGCCCCCAATTATTGGAAACTCTTTCTTGAGGTTTCCAATCATGAGGAGGCTTGAAAGAGAACTTGACTGAGGCTACATTCATACCATACATTTATCCCACTATTATTCCACTTTAAACAGTCATGGCTTCCCCCAAAGCATTGTGGGAAGTGTAGTTTGTGAAGGGTGCTGAGAGCTGTGAGGAGACCCCTCTTCCCATCACAGAGCTACAATTCCCTGAATTCTCTGGGAAGAACTGACTGTTAAATCACTCATGGAACTGTAGCACTGTGAGAATAGGAGTCCCCTAAGAGCTCTCAGCACCCTTAACAAACTGCAGCTCCCAGGATTCTTTGGGGGAAGCCATGACTGTTTAAAGTGGAATAATAGTGGAATAAATGTATGATAGAATGTTGCCTGAATGTGATGCCACTCTGGGTGGAATGCAAGATTTGAGATTATGTCGACCTCTAAAACAACAGAAAACTGTTCCTGCAGGTGTTTCCGTTGTGACCTGTCATTAACCAATATGGAACACAGTTTAGTTGTGAGCAAGGGGGAAACTGAAAAGGAACCAATCAGTAATTAGGAAAAGGGAAGAGAATTCAAGAGGGTAGGTGCCACAACACTAAAAGCCTGCTTCCTATGTGATGTGGAATGGACCTCTTGATAAGATGGTATCTGCAGGAGGCCCTCACCTGCAGAGTGCAGTGATCAGCTGGGTATATGAGGGGTAAGGCTATCTTTCAGGTATGAAAAATCAATAGTACTACAACTAAAGCTAGATTCATAGGAATAAAAGTGGGATTCTATTAACAATTCAGCCTTATGCAGCATGTGGGATGCTCTTGGAGGTCATTGATTCATAAGATAGCCAAAAGTCATAATCGACTTGAGGGCACGTAACAAAAGGCAAATGAAACAAATGAGTCTTTGAGGCCTTCTGAAAAGCCTGAAGCATAGCCACCCACCACAGGCACAAGGTACATCGATACAGGGAAATATGGCTCTATCAGCAACCCTAAGCACAACCTACAATTGCTAAACCCTCAGTCTTTTCCTTGATGTCATAGAGTTGCAGCATGCACCAGGCTCCTCCATGTCTCGCTGGCAGTTTTGAAAGAAGCCATTCAGTTAGGTCTGGTTCCTGGTCTGACTCGGGTCCCTCCTCAATAAAGAGGGATTCAATAATCAATATGCCTGTATCTGCCTATAAAGCTAAAATGTGTTCTTTAAGCTCACATATTAAAGTGCATTTTGCTAAGCTAGAGGAAATGAAGAAATATACTCCGGGCCAGCTAGCTGGGAAAAAGGGGAAGTTGTGGTTAAGAGAGGGATTTCACATGTAGCAGATGTCTTTTGGAACTGGAATTAGCAAGAAATATGAAATGGGAGGTAACATTCAGAAGGCACTCATCACGTGCTCTGGAAACCCCTCCTCATTCTTGTCAATCTCCATATATGGTAATCTTGTTGATGCTTTGCCATGCCTATATAACTGTGTGCGTCTATGTCACAGGCAGAGAGACTTTCTCCTGTGTGCAGGTAACTGTCTCCTGATGTACATCAGCATTTTCTTTATTGCAATAAACTTGTCCAATTGACTGCTTCTCCTAAATTTGATTATTGAAGTTATTTTCCTTCCACACAGGACAGAAAAAGCCTTGGTAGATGACTTACACAGAGGAATAATTGGGGTGTGTGGGGAGTACAGATCACTTGGCTTTCAAGACCAGCAGAAAGACTTTCAAGACTTCTTTTTGTGCGGAGATATAATCTGGAAGGGGATGTAGATGGTAGAGCTGTGTTCTTCAACCTTGGATCCCCAGATGTTGTCAGAACACAATTCCCATCAACCCCAACCAGCTTAGCCAATGGCCAAGGATGATGGGGGTTGTAGTCCAACAACGTCTGGGGATCCAAGGTTGAAGAACTGTGTGGTAGAGACATACAGCGTTATGCTGGCACAGGAAGATCCTTGACATAATTTTCTTTCTCTTTCTGATTATATAGAAGGGTGCATACATGAGTTCCACCATACATGGGCCTTCTTTTATTTATGTTTGTTTTTTATTAAATAAATGTTTTTTTTTTCATTAAAAAGTCCTGTCGTACGGTTTGTAGATGGGGAGAGACAGTGTCCGTCACTCAGTCCTCTCCAGGACAAATGAACTGAGCTCTGCTTCCTAGGGAAGCAGGATTAAAACACCGTTTTATTCATAAATTTTCAAGTATAACGTAGCAACAAAAATATACTCCAGTCCCCTGCCCTTCCTCCCCACATCCCACAGAAAACCTCTCTCTCCCAGATTCACGTTTGGAGGCAATGGGGAGCATGTGGGTGATGAGAGGGTCAAATGAGGGGGCAAGAATACTCACAGCTGGGGAAGCACCCTAAGCTGATCGAAGGTACTGCAACCCAAACCAATGCTTTGATAAAGATATTGAAAAGCACGAGGGATGGAATGGAACCTTGCAGCACCCCATAAGCCAAAGTCCATGAGGCAGACGTCCCTAGGCCACCAACCGAGTCCATCCCACCAGGAACGACTGAGGCTACCACAAAATTGCAACCCTAATTTAACCCAGCAAAATAACCCAGGATACCATGGTCAAGGATGATGAAAGCTGAGAGGTCTCTACTCCACCTATTTCCCAGGAGACATGTGCCAGGGTGACCAAAAGTATTTCTATCCCTGAACCAGGCCAGAAATCAGGCTGAAACAGATCTTTAAAAACATTTCCTTCAAAATCGGCTAGTCGTGAATCGATTTGTAGAGATTAGTACAGATCTCTAGCTCAAAACAGTCTCTAAGGAACCCAGACAGGGTGTCTCTGAAATGGAGCATACTATTTTCATTTTTCCCTGCTGGTGGCATTCTTTAAGACAGAGTCTTTAAAAAAAAATCTAGACGTGTCTAGTATCACACACTATTTTTTTCAAAATCTTGAAGAATAGGGGAAACACAGGCATATGAACACTTACAGTCTATTTTTAAACATTTGTTTTGAAAAAGCAAACTTTAAAGGTGGTTAGCATGAAATCCTCTGCAGCTACCTACCTGAAATTTGGCAGGGTTAATATTCTGTATAGGAACTACCATGCCCCCAAAGTTTATGTCCCTACGTGCATATTGTCTCCATAATGCTACCTACTAATGTCTAGTATTGCAAACCTAATTTTTAAAAACCTCAATTTTTTCAAAATCTTGAAGAAAGGAATAGGGGAAGCACAGGAACATGAGAATTGGCATGTCTCTTTAAAAAAACAATCTTTGGAAAAAGGCAACCTTAAAGGGTTAGCATGAAACCCCCCCTGAAATTTAGCGTGATTAATTCTCTCTACAGGGGCTACAATGTCATCAAATTTCATGCCTGTGTGAAAAAACAAAACTGTTATGACCATTTAAACTTTTAAAACATTTAAACTTTCAAGGTTGCTGGCCTGAAAACCCTGGAGCTATTCATCTGCAACTTGGCAGGTTTAATCCCCTATATAGTAGCTATCATGTCTTCAAATGTCTTGTCCCTAGGTTTAAAAAACATTCAGAAAGTTATGCCCTTTGGTTTTGCAATGTAAATCAATGAGATTTCTGGAGATTTGTAATATCCGGATTGTGATCTGGATTTGTATCGGGTCAGATCATGTCTGAATCTATCCAGACCAGATTGGACCTGATCTGTATTTCCAAACTGGAGCCACAAATCGGATCAGGGAATCCATGCACAGCCCTAATAAATATTTTAAAATTAAAACAGAAGCTCTTGAGAGATTTGCAGGAGCCAATCAGAAAAAAATGTAGGTGCATAAGGAGGGCATTCTGAATAGCGCTTCTGGCTGAGGACCGTCTCAATCACTGAGAATGCTTGGGCAGTGAAAATGAAAATGTGCAGTTGGAAAAGCAAGCAAGCAAGCGATTCATGCTTCCTTACATGACATGTTCTTTCAAGAATGAAAAGCGATTCTTTCCCCGTCTGTATTAACTGGCTCCAGAGCAATGGGAAGTGACGGAAAAGCCAGAACCACACCAAAAAGACAAACATTTTATTGAAACAAATGGTGAAAAGTATTCCTTAAGAACAAAGAAGGCATTGCATAAAAACAAATAATAAATTGCCACACTAAATGAAGCAATCCCTATGTGGTTGCCACATGGGCAATGGCAAACAAATTAATTGTATTAATTAAAGTACAACAGGAAATTATAGATGACAGACAAATGACAGGTTTTCAATACAGCACATTTGTTAATATTCTCCCTCCAGTCCAGCCAATTTTAAGAGCAAAAGAAATAAATGAAAGATCCTAAAAGTGTACCGAGACAATCAGGAAAATAGGGTTAAACGTTTCTAGGAAATATTTCCCTGGTACAGGAACAAACTTGGAGGCTTCGGGGAATAATGAGCTGCAATTCTAATCCCACGTACCTGGGAGTAATGGAAAATGGAAATGGACTGCCTTCAAGTCGATCCTGACTTATGGCAACCCTATGAATAGGGTTTTCCCTATGAATAAGTGGTATTCAGAGGGGGTTGACCATTGCCTCCCTCTGAGGCTAGTCCTCCCCAGCTGGCTAGGGCCTGCTCAGCTTGCCACAGCTGCACAAGCCAGCCCCTTCCTTGTCCACAACTGCCAGCTGGGGGGCAACTGGGCTCCTTGGGACTATGCAGCTTGCCCACGGCTGCACAGGTGGCAGGCCACGTAACCCCTGAGCCACTCACCATGGGGGTGATCTTTAGCTGGCCCTTGGCACCCAGGAGACATGAGCGGGTCACAGACTCTGAACTCCCAGACAGGCTCTCCTCCCCACTGCGCTATACCAGCTGTTAGCCCCACTGAAATCAAACTGACAAATCGTAACATCAAGAAGTGGTCAGAAATTAGGTATAAGTAAATCAAGGAAGATTAGAAACCACTGGATTAGAAGTAAGAGTATTTCCACAACTTCTAATACAGATATTGGTTACCTGAATCTATTAGAAATGTAGTTTCCATCCACTCACTCTCTCTCACCTGCCATGCTAATTCTATTGATTTCTGTAATCTTTTGCTGCTCAATCCCACTGCCTCATTTCTCAGATCTCTCTGCCAGTCCTAAATTGTTTTGCCCATTTATTCTATTGTATCCAGCATCACAATCAACTCATTCCTTCCCATTATTCTTATTCAAATTCATCCCAATGATCCTTTGGAAGAAAGGAATTTCAAAGAGAAACTGAATGAAATGGCTGAATTATAAGTTAAGAAGTAGTCAGAAATCAAGTATGACCAAGTCAGTGAGGATTAGAAACGAATGGACATTTTATCTATGTTGATCCTAGGAGCATAGGCTTCCCTGTCAAATAATCAGGGCCACGCTCCAAAAAGCTTGCAGACTGCCTTGTGCTGCAAGGATATTCCCCAGGAGCATGAGTTAAGAATACCTACACTGACTTTGGGGAGAGAAAGAAAATCGTAATTGTAATCAATCCTGGTTTTTCACAACAGTGTAAGCATTTCCATGGCTTCCCTTCACAAATGCTTTCAAGATCTCCAAATATTGAAATGGTTTCTCTCTGGTAACATCTAAAAAGGTTTGAATGCGGATTCTGTAACATCTAAAAAGGTTTGAGTGTTCCATACCAGATACCTGTATATGGTTTCCCACCTATGTGGATACTATATGGTATCCCATAAGATGTGGTAACTCCCTATTACACTCCACACATTTATAAGATTTCATTCCGCCACTGGTTTTTCCTCTTTGGTAAGGCTTCCTCTAGCACTGAAACCTCAAAATGAGGCAGTGCTTCTGCAAGGGAAAGTCCTGTCTCAGTAACCTATTAGAATTCTTTGAGAGTGTCAACAAGCATATAGATAGAGGTGATCCAGTGGACATAGTGTACTTAGACTTTCAAAAAGCGTTTGACAAGGTACCTCACCAAAGGCTTCTGAGGAAGCTTAGCAGTCATGGAATAAGAGGAGAGGTCCTCTTGTGGATAAGAAATTGGTTAAGAAGCAGAAAGCAGAGAGTAGGAATAAACGGACAGTTCTCCCAATGGAGGGCTGTAGAAAGTGGAGTCCCTCAAGGATCGGTATTGGGACCTGTACTTTTCAACTTGTTCATTAATGACCTAGAATTAGGAGTGAGCAGTGAAGTGGCCAAGTTTGCTGACGACACTAAATTGTTCAGGGTTGTTAAAACAAAAAGGGATTGTGAAGAGCTCCAAAAAGACCTCTCCAAACTGAGTGAATGGGCGGAAAAATGGCAAATGCAATTCAGTATAAACAAGTGTAAAATTATGCATATTGGAGCAAAAAATCTGAATTTCACATATACGCTCATGGGGTCTGAACTGGCGGTGACCGACCAGGAGAGAGACCTCGGGGTTGTGGTGGACAGCACGATGAAAATGTCGACCCAGTGTGCAGCAGCTGTGAAAAAGGCAAATTCCATGCTAGCAATAATTAGGAAAGGTATTGAAAATAAAACAGCCGATATCATAATGCCGTTGTATAAATCTATGGTGCGGTCGCATTTGGAATACTGTGTACAGTTCTGGTCGCCTCATCTCAGAAAGGATATTATAGAGTTGGAAAAGGTTCAGAAGAGGGCAACCAGAATGATCAAGGGGATGGAGCGACTCCCTTACAAGGAAAGGTTGCAGCATTTGGGGCTTTTTAGTTTAGAGAAAAGGCGGGTCAGAGGAGACATGATAGAAGTGTATAAAATTATGCATGGCATTGAGAAAGTGGATAGAGAAAAGTTCTCCCTCTCTCATAATACTAGAACTCGTGGACATTCAAAGAAGCTGAATGTTGGAAGATTCAGGACAGACAAAAGGAAGTACTTCTTTACTCCGCGCATAGTTAAACTATGGAATTTGCTCCCACAAGATGCAGTAATGGCCACCAGCTTGGATGGCTTTAAAAGAAGATTAGACAAATTCATGGAGGACAGGGCTATCAATGGCTACTAGCCATGATGGCTGTGCTCTGCCACCCTAGTCAGAGGCAGCATGCTTCTGAAAACCGGTTGCCGGAAGCCTCAGGAGGGGAGAGTGTTCTTGCACTCAGGTCCTGCTTGCGGGTTTCCCCCAGGCACCTGGTTGGCCACTGTGAGAACAGGATGCTGGACTAGATGGGCCACTGGCCTGATCCAGCAGGCTCTTCTTATGTTCTTATGTTCCACAGGGTATGAATTTCAATGATTTTTCTCCCATATCACTTCTTTCATGTAAATTAAGAATATTGTTCCTTCCACACTCCATACATTTATGGAGTAATTTGAGAGCACAATCTTTACTAAATATTAAAGTAGTACTATTGACCCTCCTCACATTTATGTGATCGTGTCCCACAGTGGGTTCTTTGATGTGGGATGAGTTTACTGCTCTCACTGAAGTTCTTTCCACATTCCATACATTTATATGGCTTTTCCCTTGTGTGGGTTTTTACATGTGAACTAAGGTGATGATGCTGACTGAAGCTCTTTCCACATTCCATACATTTATATGGTTTCTCCCCTGTGTGGGTTCTTTGATGCTGTTTAAGGTTTTCACTCTGACTGAAGCTTTTTCCACACTCCATGCATTTATATGGTTTCTCCCCTGTGTGGCTTCTTTGATGTTGTTTAAGGTTTCCACTGTGGGTGAAGTTTTTTCCACAGTCCAGACATTTATATGGTTTCACCCCTGTGTGTATTCTCTGATGTTTAGCTAGACTTCCTCCATCAATGAAACTTTTTCCACATTCCATACATTCATATGGCTTCTCTCCTGTGTGGGTTCTTTCATGTGTGGTGAGTTTACTGCTTTCACTGAAGCTCTTTCCACATTTCAAGCATTTATATGGCTTCTCCCCTGTGTGAATTCTTTGATGCTGTCTAAGGTTTCCACTCTGACTGAAGTTTTTACCACACTCCATGCATTTATATGGTTTCACCCCTGTATGGGTTCTTTCATGTGTGATAAGTTTACCGCCCTCACTAAAGCTCTTTCCACATTTCATGCATTTATATGGCTTCTCCCCTGTGTGGGTTCTTTGATGTCTAGTCAGACTTCCACTGTCAATGAAGCTCTTTCCACACTCTATGCATTTATATGGCTTTTCCCCTCTGTGCATTCTTTGATGTAAAGCAAGGAATCCACTAAGACGGAAGCTCTTTCCACATTCCATACATTTATATGGCTTCTCTCCTGTGTGGATTCTTTGATGCATATTAAGGTTTCCACTTTGATGGAAGCTCTTTCCACACTCCATGCATTTATATGGCTTCTGACCTGTGTGAGTTCTTTGGTGTAAAGTGAGGGATGAACTCTGTCTGAAGCTGTTTCCACACTCCATACATTTATATGGTTTCTCTCCAGTGTGGGTTCTGCGATGCACAGAAAGAGTCCCACTCTGATTGAAGCTCTTTCCACATTCTGTGCATTTATATGGTTTCTTTCCTGTGTGGGTATTTTCATGTGAAGTAAGATGGTGATGCCGACTGAAACTCTTACCACATTCCATGCATTCATAAGGCTTCTCCCCTGTGTGCGTTCTTTGATGTGTTTTAAGATGTTCATTCCGAGTAAAGCTCTTTCCACACTCTGTGCATCGATATGGTTTCTCTCCTGTGTGGGTTCTTTGATGTTTAGTTAGATTTCCCCTCTCAGTGAAGCTCTTTCCACATTCCATGCATTTATGTGGATTCTGCGCTGTACGGGTTCTGCAACGTACATTCAATACAAATTTGTCTTTGAATATTTCACCATTCTGTCTCTTTCCTTTGTGATCTTCTACATTTAGGTGTTCTGTAATGACAGCACCCTGAGAAATAGAGGATTTCTTTCTCCCATTCCTTGATTGGCTTTTCTTGTGCCTTTTTGTTCCCCTTTGATTTTGAAATGTCTCTTTTTCCACTTCATGTTTAGTTATTTCCAAAGACATCAGAAATGGCTCCCTAGCGTTTTCCTGCATGAGTCACCACCTATTTGGGGAAAAGAACATTCCATAATGACTTCAAGGCAGTAACAGAGGACCACATTAGGGATCAAGCATGATTTTTCCAAGGTTCTCCCATGTCCTGCCTTGCTGAAACTTGTCATCTTTTCAATATGCTCCTGCCTCAGTAATAACATGAAGCAATCCTTTTCTGCTCATTTTCCCATTTGATTTCAGAAGGAACACCTAAGTGAGGATTTTTTGTCCTCTGATACAATGGTTAAAATTTCCACCAAATCATGTAATGAGAAGGAGAAAAACACAATTGCAGCAAGGCTTGTGAAAGAAACTGACCTGCTACACCTCACGGTTCTGTGGTTCTGATTAATTTACCTGCAGTGAAAACAGTTGTTAGTGAGATCCAAAGGCTATGCATTGGAAAGGAAGCACTATGGTGACTTTCACACATTGCTTGCACTTCCTTCTTCCCTGTTGTACAGGCAGGCCCCGCTTATATGGCAGGTTCCGTTCCGGACCCCTGCCATAAAGCAGAAATTGCTGTAAAGCGGAACCCCATTGAGTATAATGGGGCGCATCACGTGAAAATCCTACAAAATTGGCTTTAAAATGGGGAATGAAAGCCGCCGCATTAGCGGAACGCCGGGAAGCGAACCGCCAGGAAGTGGGGCCCTACTGTAATCTTGTGCCCCTTCTGCCCCTTCTCCATCTTTCTAGCTCTCCTCCCTGGAGCAGCAACAAGAAGAACCTCTGGTATATCTAGCTTGGATCCTCCTCACTGTACAAGACTCATTTTTATCTTTTAAAAGGCCGGACTCATCTGCTTGCAAGTCAGTGAAGAATGGGGCTTCTGCATGAGAGCTGGATCAGAACTGGGAGAAGTTTGAGGGAACCACTGAGGTTGTTTGACCTTTGCTATAACCCGAGGGATGTTTAGGGGAGGGACTACAGCTCTGTGGTAGAGTATTTGCCTTGCACGTAGAAGGTCCCTGGTTCTATCCCCAGCATCTCCTTGTAGGGCTGGGAAAGAACCCTGCCTGAAATCCTGGAGGGCTGCTGCCAGTCAGTGTAGGCAATACTGAACTAGGAGGACCAATGGTCTGACTCAGTGTAAGGCTGCTTCCTATGTTAGTATTTAGTATGAGGGATGCAGCCCTGAAGGCCCCACGGCAACTCCTTCCATTCTGGCGGATGGGCTGATGGGAACTGGAGAGGCATGGAAGACTGTCATTCTTTTTACATATTTGGGATTCATGGCTCTAATATGGCATCTGGCTGGCCTCTGTGAGGACAGGATGCTGGAACACATGGGTCATTAGCCTCATCCAGCTGGCTCTTCTTATGTTCTTAATTATTATCAGCTGCCTTGTGTTTCTCTGAAGTGGCAAATCAACTACATAAATAACTAAATAGATACATTCACTTGGTGGTATTTTTCTTGCATGCTCCGTTTACGTCAAGGGGCTTGAATGAGAAACAGCCTAACATTTAGGCCCTCAATAGCTGTTCAATCTCTTCCCCCAGTTTCTTCCAGTCTATGCCTTAGGAATTCTTGTCACCCTCAGTCAATCTAGCCAAACCCCCCCCCCATCCATTTGCACAGATCCATCTTTGCAACAGGGTCCTTTTTAACAAACACAAAATTAAAACATACCAGCATGCGTATCAATCTGACATCATGGACTTAAGAGTTGGCATTAAATGGGATTTGTAAGTACTGCAAGTGAGTACATGAAGTACTGTGGGAGTGGATGATGTCAAATGACTTCATGACGAAGCCTCCAGGAGACATGAAAAGCCTCTCTTTTCACTTCCCCAAATTCCTAGGCTCCGCATACGATCAGAGGCACCCTTTTCTTTCATTCCAAGGCTATGGGCTGCATTCAACTAAGTCCTACACAGAGTAGACCCACTGAAATTAATGAACCTAAGTTAGTCATGTTTATTTATTTCAATGGGTCTACTCTGAGTAGGATCAGCACTGAATACCACCTTATATCTTTTGCATCTGGCTCAGCTTGGCAGATCTTGGAGGGTCTAGTAAAACACATGCATGCACGCACACACACACAAGTAGATCCAACAAGCCCGAACTTCCCACCCCCTGCAGTGGATCACCTGAACCTCCATCTGGCAGAAATGGCACTTTCAGTATGACCAGCTCCTCAACTCGGAAAACCTCAGCATGGCAAACATAGTTCCACCTCTGCGTTTATCTTCACAACAACTCTGTGAGGTAGAGTAGGTTGAGAGATAGTGACTGAGCCAAGGTTACTTGCTTAGCAAGGATGTGAATCCAGGTTTCTCCAGTCTATGTTCAGTGCACTAATGTCAAGTATTTCATATGTATCACATATGTATGTATTACACACGCCTGTGCACACATTCAGTGGATGTTCAAAACTCAGGGGGAGAAAAATCTGGGGAGCACAGTAGAGGCAAGGTGTATGAAACTGAAAAGGGCCTTTCACATTCAAATAACCACAGGGCTCCATCAATGGGGAAGAGAAGTGACAAGTCTGGGGAGTGCTTCCTCGTCCCCCTCTGGAGCCATGAATGCCAAAATCTGATGAACAGAAGCCCCAAAATACAGGCAAAGCCTCACACTGATTCTTAAAGCATATTCTTAAAGATAGAAGTATTTATTGCAATTAATCTACCTGATGTGTTTCCCAACAGTCTACATTAGAAGCGTCTGAAAAAAGAAAGAAAAACCATAGGACTGAAAACATATGTCTGTAACTACAGCTACACACTCATGAACATTGATGCTTGTGCTGCCCTTCAGGATTCAGCTTCGAAGGCCATGAAAAGATGGAAAAATAAAGTCTGGTTTTTGGCTATTCACAAAAATTAACTGGGGCAGTCAGCACTTATGCATGTCAGCCCACGGTTTTGGTAAAATAAAAATAATTCCTAAGAGTAGTACAGGATGATGATTAAATACATTTCACTCCAGGATGGCACACATGATCTTTTTCCTCACAACCACCCAGTGAAGTAGGTTGGATCAAGAGGGAACATGGCTCAAGGTAACCAAGTGAGCCCCAGAGCCCAGTGAGGATTTGAACCTAGATCTCTTTTCATCAGTACACCACACAGAGGCTTGCCCTAGCTCACCGTGCAGGGTTGTTGTGAAGACTGTTGAAGCACTGTACTATGAAACCCCAGGAACGCTATCAGGAACTCCTGTGACTGGGCATGGACAAGGCTGGCTCCAGCAGAGAAGAACCGGCAGCCTCAGCAACCCTCACCTGCCAATCCTGCAAAAGAAGCAAGATCCACCCGTCAGCTTTTAAATAAATATATATCTTCCCCTCCGCATCAGGGAGTACACCCAAAGTGGAGAAGCCCCTGTTCCCTGAGCAGCAGCAAGGTTAGCTGACGAGGGGTGGTTAGTTTCTACAGTTTCTGTCTTCTGACTTTAGAAGGCAAAGAAGGGTCTGGTCAGTTCAAGCAAAAAGAAATTCAAGGACGGCTCTCCTCCAGCTGTGACCCACAAATGCAGCACAGCTTTCCTGTGTATCAGGGCAACACATACACATACCCTCCCTGTCTCATCCAGACACTGCAAATTTGTGGTCTAGTTGGCAGCAGGATAGCTTTGGATTTATCATCCTCTTTAAAGCCCTCCTGCGACATCAACCGGATCCCCTTGAGTTTTGGAGGGGGAAAAGGAGGCCTTTCTCGGTGCAGAACAAAACAGCCTTGTCTAGTTGCAGGAGGAAGAAAAGGAGAAAAAGCCCCTTCATGTCGTCTCTCAAACACACACAAGATCTCCCCCCCACCAGTAATTAAGGCTGCTCCCCGACCCCAAGGCGCGCCCCCTCCCACTCCGCCGTCCAAATCTCATGGCGACAAAACTGATTCAAAAGTGCGCTTCAAAGAGGATCCTGCAGTAGAAACCCCGCAGCTGGGCTGGAGAGACCAGCCCCTGCCTGTGATTCTGAGAGCGGAGTCAGGTGGAAGTTCTCCTCTCTTTCTCCCGCAAAAGCAAATTCTTGGCCCTCCCTTTCCCCTCTTCCTCATCACCCAGATGCTTCCCCCCATCACCTCCAATGTTGCCCCTTTACCTTTCTCTCCTGTTCTCTGCGTGCATCAGCCTCCCTACCTCCACTCCGCCAAGGAATCCCACGAGGCTTATTCCACTTCCGGAAACAGAAAAAGAGCATTCAATATTGTCTTCCTGCTTTTAAAAGTTCCCTGCCTCTCTAGGAACCAGAACGCTCTTCATTCGACCCTTGGAGGACTGAGTCTTTCTCTCTCCAGAGTAAGGGAACTGCCAAGGAGGCTAAGGCTATATCTATCCCGTGACCAAAATAAAAGCCTGATTGAAGCAGATCTAAATAATCAGTTTCCAAACTGCAAGCGGGAACCAGCTCCAGGCTTTCATCAAGGGAAAGACTGAGGCTAAGCAAATTGTAGAACATGCTTTTAAGCGGAGCTTGGAAAAGTTACTTTTTGAACTACAACTCCCATCAGCCCCAGCCAGCATGGCCACTGGATAGGGCTGGTGGTAGTGCACTTTTACAAGCTCTGCTTTTAAGGATATTTATGAATAGCATATTTACTTGTATTTACTTACTTACTGCCTGTTGAGGGCAAGCTGTACTCCACTCCGTTCAGAAACGCTGCAAGCACAGGTGGGGAACCTTTGGCCCTCCAGATGTTGCTGAACCAGAACTACAGTGTCAGCCCCAGCCAGCCGGCATGGCCAACGGCCAGGGATCATAGAATAATAGAGTTGGAAGGGGCCTATAAGGCCATCAAGTCCAACCCCCTGCTCAATGCAGGAATCCAAATCAAAGCATTCCCGACAGATGGCTGTCCAGCTGCCTCCTGAATGCCTCCAATGTCGGAGAGCCCACTACCTCTCTAGGTAATTGGTTCCATTGTCGTATGGCTCTAACAGTTAGGAAGTTTTTCCTGATGTTCAGTCAAAATCTGGCTTCTTGCAACTTGAGCCTATTATTCCGTATCCTGCACTCTGGGACGATAGAGAAGAGATCCCGGCCCTCCTCTGTGTGGCAACCTTTCATGTACTTGAAGAGTGCTATCGTATTTCCCCTCAGTCTTCTGTTCTCCAGGCTAAACAGTAATTTCAGTCTCTTCTCATAGGGCTTTGTTTCCAGTCCCCTGTTGTTGCCCTCCTCTGAACCTGTTCCAGTTTGTCTGCATCCTTCTTGAAGTGTGGAGACCAGAACTGGATGCAGTACTGAAGATGAGGCCTAACCAGTGCTGAATAGAGGGGAGCTACTTCATGCGATTTGGAAAGTATACTTCTGTTAATGCAGCCTAAATGATGGAAGTTGTAGCTCAGCAACATCTGGAGGGCCGCAGGTTCTCCACATCTGCCTTAAAGTCTCAGTTTGTTTGTTTGTTTGTTTGATTGGCCTTCCCCTCCATCCAGTAATTCTTATCCTACTTGCTGTATGAAGGCTGGAGTACTGTTATATTCTTGGAATGCCACATCTGTTTTTACAGATGTTTGTTTTGTTTTTAGTAATATTGACTTTTTTTTATAACTCAACTTTATTATTATAAGCCGCTTTGAATGAACTTTGCCTAGAAAAGGGACTTACACATATTTTTAAATAAAAATAAAAGACCTTGGGAGATTTGCAGGAGCCAATAAGGAGTGTAAGTGCAGAGGAAATAATATCATGAATAGTGAGTTGCTGGCCGGGGACTGATTCTTGGATTCTTGCACAGAAAAATCTGGGCCTGCTACTTTCCAAAAAAGAGATATTTGTGTTTCCTTTGATAACATATTAATGCTGTAATTTGCTCCAGGGAGCAGATGAGGAGTGGCCACAAACCACAATCACACCAAAAAGTCATTTTGTTGAAATAACAACTTTTAAAAATTGTAGATAAGTCATTATGTAAAACCAAACAAAATATGGGATTCATGGATAATAAACAAAGCAGATACAATGCAGCTACCTCAAGAGCAATAACAAAATAAGTGAACTGTAGACCTAATTACATTAATTAAAGTACAACAAAAAATCAAAGATAATAAATACAACATAATCTTTTATATCCTCCCTCCAGCCCAGGTACCTTAAGAGCAAAAGCAGTGAAAGCATTTTACTATATTATCTATTATTTCGTCGTCGTCGTTTTTTAAAAAAAAATTCATTCTTACTTTATGGCTGTTGTTCCTTTCTGTATGTTGATGAAATATGTTTGATAAAATATGACTTGTATTTTAATATGTATTTTGCATTTTTTCTTGCATGTACTCAGCTGTGGTAGCCTATGCTCTGAGCAATAATTTCAAACTAAAAATGTCAGATTTAACAAAGAAAAAAAGAATACTGTCAGCTCATATTGAGAATAGAGTAGCCGTAAGAACAGGGCCGGTTCAAAAGGGCAGCCAGGTTGGGCACTGGCCCAAGGGCCCCGGAGCTACAGAAGCCCCTGAGGGGCCCTCCGCCCCCTTCCGTGATGCACGCCCCCTCACTTATCTGTCAGCCGGCTTTTTAACATTGCCCTTAATGAAGATGGCGGCCGCAGCTTCCCTAAGGTACTGAAGCTGCTGCCGCCATCTTAGTTGATGGCAGATGTGAGTGCGTAGCACACATGTGTGCCATCAACAAAGATGGCGGCAGAGGCTTCATTCCCCTTAGGGAAGCCGCAGCTGCCATCTTCATTAAGGGCAATGCTAAAACACCTTCATTAAGGGCAATGCTAATGCCCAGACAGGTAGGCGAGCAGTGGGGGGGGCACGCATATGCGTGTGTGTGCACACCCACCCACCCATCGGGCCCAGGGCAAGCTGATGCCCAAGGGCCCCCGCATGCCTGGAGCCGGCCCTGCAAACGAGTACCTATGATTCTGTGATGGGATTCATGTGCTTCAAATGGGTGTTGAATGTGCTTTAAATGAATGGTGTGGATCTGCCCTAGGTATTATATGCATTCATTAGTGAATTGAAAAGAACAATTTTAAAAGATACTTTTTTAAACAGGGCTGTAGCTCAGTGGTAGGGCATATGCTTTGCATGCAAAGGTCCAAAATTCAGTCTCTGAAAGAGACCATTGCCTGGAATCCTGGAAAGCCAATGCTAGTCCATGTTATCAGTACTGAGCTAGATGGCATTAAATGGCCCAAGTCGGTATAAGGTAGATTCCTTTGTTCCTAAAAGTGGAAAGAGACCCAAGGGTCACAGTGCCTCCAAAATTTATTTATGTATTTTATTTACAACATTTATATACTGCTTTATTGTAAAAAACCTAAAAGGGGTTACACAAGGAATTAAAACAATAAAATTATTGGCAAAAACAGTTAAAGACAAGTATTTAAAAACATTCAAAATATATAAAAAACACAATAGCTTCTACATGCTGGGAAAATAGTACAATGGTGTCTGACTAATGTCAATAGGCAGGGAGTTCCAAAGTGTAGGTGCTGCCACACTAAAGGACTGATTTCTTAGAAGAGCAGAAGTAGTACTATGTGGCACCTGTAGCATGGAAAGCACACCTTGAACTTGGCCTGGTAGCAAACTGGCAACCAGTGCAGATTTCGGAGCAGAGGTATTATGTGGTGATAGGGTTTCACTCACATCAGCAATCATGCCACAGCATTCTGCACTAACTGCAGCCTGGGGGGTCAGGTTGTGCTGCATGTGGATTTCTGTGACTTTGGCTGACTGGCTGCCAGGATTTTTCTAGTTTTGGTTTTTGGTTAGGAATCCTGACTGGTTGTGGGATGCTGAGTTTTCTGCCTTACTCATAGAAATTTTGTTGTGGTTGGTATGGTATTGCATTTAGGAAATCATCAGCCTTTTATTTTTATTTTTCTGTTTGCATTTCATTTACCTTTAACTTCACTCCCTTACATCCATAGAAGCAACAACAGTGGTTCCATGTGCTCAGCTCAGCCCCCTTAAACCCACTGATGATGCACCTTGTTGGCTGCATGACAGTTTGTTTCTTGCCCAATAGTGGCAAAAGAGAATTCACATACTGGGAAGTGTGGCTGCAACTGTTGTTGTTCCCAAGCTGCTGTCTGTGACGGTAGATCAAAGCATGTGTGTTTTCTCTCTGTCAGTAATTACTCACTGGAATTGGATTGGCTGTCAAAGTGAGTTTATAGCAAGGTAGACAGAAAAGGGTAGAGAATCTTCTTACTCTTATTCATTTCTCAGACCTCTTCTGGAAGGGAAGGGTCAAATCTGTAAAGAAGCTTAGAGCAGCCATGTTGAAAGGTACAGGCAGGGCATTCCAGGCAGGGGGTTGCCAACCCTGCTTGGATATGGATGTCTTTGCAGAGGATCCCTAGTCACGCTTTACCAACAGCACAATCCAAACCATATCTACTCAGAAGTAAGTCCTGTTGTGTTCTATGGGGCTTAGTCAGTGTGTTTAGAATTGCAGCCTTCAGGAGCATCCATCTTTACTCCTGAGGGCTCCTATCTAACATCTCCACAACACTAGGCTCCTTTCTTCCTACAATGGCCTTCTGGTGACTGATGGCACTTAAATCCTTCTTGCCAGAATCAAGTAGGCTAGATTAAATGTTCCCTACCCAGGCTCTATCTTTCAGCTAAGATTTCTATTTTAATTTCCAATCAGAGAAATGTTTTTGTTTGAATTGTATGCTCCAAGCAACTGTGGTTGATGCTTAATGTATCATGTTTAATGACATCACTTGGGCCTGCCCCTGTGACAATACTTGGGCCCGCCCCTGTGACATCACTTGGGCCCGCCCCTGTGACATCACTTGGGCCCGCCCCTGTAATTTTAGGCTTTGGGATACTTCTGACCTGGCAACCCTAGATGCAATAGCCAGGGGCCTAAAATAAGCAATAACTCTAGAGGGGAGAATTCAGGCTTGTGATGGGATCTTAAGGAAGGACAGCTAATCTCCTCGCCATACAGTCTTTTCCACAATTTCACACTACAGGAGTGAACAAAAAGCCAGAACCATATAAAAGCAAAAGTCATTTTACTGAAACAAACAGATGGCTAAAAATTGGAAATATTAAGAAATGTGAGCAATTACAATGCTTCATACATTGTATATAAAACATTTTACTCTATTATAAAGAAAAAAATAAAATACTGTAAAACCACACAGAAAAAATGCTAACCTTATCTAGGAAATAGTATTGGGACAGACTATGGGGCTTTCAGGAACAATGAGAAAATACATGGGGGGGCTATTATTTCATGTACACTGCTTAGAATAGTTGCGTATAAACATTTCTAATAAAACAAAATATTAATATAAAGGGACAGAAGCAGCACAATCTTTAAAAACAACAGGAAGTAATTCCAGAGCACCCAGTTACTGGAACTTTCCTTCTTTCCAAAGGTTAATGGTGTCTGTGAAATCTGCAAAATATCGCAAAGCCCCAGATCTACCAAAGCAGCTCTGACAAGGTCTCCTGTTTTTAGTTGAAGGACTCCACAAGAAAAGTAAGTCTACAGAGACCAAGAACAATTAAAAAGGAAAGAACCTAATCCAATTAGCTTTTGTGAAGCTCATCATGGGAGGAGTGCAGATCTTTCCTTTGTAAAAGCAGAAAGGTTTACCTCTTTCCAAATGGTTTCCCTTTACTTGCCTCCCACCTGATATCATATATGGCCGTGGTTTGGGAAAAACAGCTTTGTGGGCCAAAGGTTCTACCAGGGGTACCAACAGGACTTTCTGGGGCCAGTATCTGGTATGTAGATTGGGCCCTCTGCTGCACTAACCCACAATGACACAAGTTTCCATAAAATCTGCATATAGTTTGTCACATACAAATGTATTGCAGGTGGGGTAGAGTGCCAAAAATAAAGCAGGGTGACAAACAAACAAAGATATCCGCTGTGAGTTCGAGTTTTGGAAAAAGGGCGGGGTAAAAATAACGACAATAAATAATTGGCTTGTAGGGTGCTGGAGACATAGGGACCCTGCTTCCAAAAATCAATGGGTCTAACTCCCCCCCCCCCAGACCAATGGATGACTACATCCCTTGGTTTAGGGGTACAGAGCTAACAAGCACCTGTGAGCTTTGGCACTTTTTTTTTTTTTTTTGAAATTTACCATTGCTGTTAGACTTGGTGCAATATGATCCCCAGTGCTTAATTTCTCAAAAAAAAGATAGGTTTCAGTTCAATTGTGTGGAAATGACATTGCCTCTTCTGTCCCTGTAATCCTTGATTTGGAGATCCTCTGAAGCCAAAACAAAACTGTGCAGACTTGGGAAGGGGACCTATTGAATCAGGATTTCTGCACTCCCTGCCCTGCTTCACTTGTGGCTGCTCATTAGAATGGGGGGGATAGCTCAGGCCCAGAGACCAAATGTGGCCCTCCAAGCCTCTCTAACTGGCCCTCAGAATTATCCCCAGGCCAGCAGAACAGTGAGTGCTTTTCTACCCTATTTCTCAGTGGTAGGCTGAGCATGTGCTTTGCATGCAGGAGGTCCTGGGTTCAATCTTTTGCATGTCCTTGTGAAAGGGAAAAAATGTTCTAGGTTGTTTGTGTGATGATCCCACAGCTGTGTGTGTGTGTGTGTGTGTGTGTGTGTGTGTGTGTGTGTGTGTGCTATTACATTCAGTGATATACGGGAATTACAATTTACAAGTAACATTAGTACAAAAAACATTACTAAGGATTCTGTATGTTCTGGTACGGGAGGAGGTCCATGGGGGTGACACCATGAGTTACCGCACCGGGTGACACCAACCCTAGTGACGCCACTGGGGCCGGTATCTTGTATATAGATTGGGCCCTCTGCTGCACAAGTTTCCATAAAATCTGCATGTAGTTTGTCACATACAAATGTATTGCAGGTGGGGTAGAGTGCCAAAAATAAAGCAGGGTGACAAACAAACAAAAAGATATCCGCCGTGAGTTCCAGTTTTGGAAAAAGGGCGGGGTAGAAATAACGACAATAAATAAACAAACAAACAAATAGAATATCCAGATGAAGCATTCCCCATAATTGTAGTTCCACACTACAAAAGATTTACTCTATTTAATATCTGCTTGCCACATAGCTGTTAAGGCATGAGAGCTGTCCTTCAATGCCAACCCTAAATCATGCAAAGAACTCACTTTTCATGAGTTACCTTACCGTAGGTTTTTCACCTGCTGATCTTATGCTGCCAGGGTTAGTCAGTGCAAGGCCAGGCACGGTATTTCAGATGGAGGGGATCTAAAGTGATTTAAGGTTTACAGCAATTCTGTTCCGATGATCATACTGGGACCCACGCTATTCCTGCGATGGTAATGTCTTTTAATTGTGTTATGGTAAAAAAAATTTTCAAGAGAACTAGAGACTTATTTTAAAAAAAAAAAGAAACTTTATAGTCTGGGGCCCAGTACATCTGTACCCCCAGTAACTCCCTGTTGACGGCCCTGCCTATTCTCTACAGGCATCACCCTCCCATTCCTCTCGCCAAGGAATCTCAAGAGGCCAATTTACTTCCTGGTAAAGGAAATGTGTTCACTATTCTCTTCTCCATGTTGAAAGCTTCGCTGGACATCCAATGAAGCTGAATGTTAGAAGATTCAAAACAGGCAAAAGAACGCACTTCTTCACGCAGCCCATAGTAAAACTATGGAATTCACTCCCACAAGAGGCAGTGATGACCACCAACTTGGATGGCTTTAAAAGACTATCAATGGCTTGTAGCCATGATGGCTATGTTCTGTCTCCAAACTCTGGGGCAGTATGCTTCCAAATACCAGTTGGTAGAAACTGTAGGTGGGGAGAGCGTGCTATTGCCCTCAGGTTTTGCTTGGGAACTTCCTATAGGCATCTGGCTAGCCACTGTGAAAACAGGATGCTGGCCATAGAGTGAGGATTCCTATGGTTTGCATGCTACTTAGATCTCCCAGTATTTATATAGTTTCTCTGAGGTCTATAATCTTTAATAAGGCTTGAGTATTGACTGAAGCCACCTCCACACCACATGCGCTTAAATGGCCTCTCCTTTATGTACATAGCCTGGCATCCCATGTGATGAGTTCTCTTATGGTAATGCCTGTCAACTATCCCCACTATTGTGGGACTTTTCTGCCAGAGTGGGTTTTATGATGTGCAGTAAGGTTGGTACCAGTGCTAAAGGTCTTTCCACATTCCATGCATTTATATGGTTTCTCATGCATGTGACTTCTTTCATGTTTAGCAGCACTGCTGCTATCTCTGAATGCCTTTCCACACTTCATGCATTCATATGGTTTCTCACCCGTGTGGACTCTTTTATGTACACCGAGAGTCCAACTCTGACTGAAGCTCTTTCCACACTCTATGCATTTAAAAGGTTTCTCCCCTGTATGGGTTCTTTTATGTGAAGAAAGGGATCCACTCCGCCTGAAGCTCTTACCGCAATCCAAGCATTTATATGGCTTCTCACCTCTGTGGGCTCTTTCATGAACAGTCATTGCTCTGCTGTTACTGAAGCTCTTTCCACACTCCATGCATTTATATGGGTTCTCCTCTGTATGTGTTCTTTGATGTGTTCTAAAGTGTCCTCCATGGCTGAAGCTCTTTCCACATACCAAGCATTTATATGGTTTCTCCCCTGTGTGGGTTGTTTGGTGTATAGTGAGGTGACCACTCCGTCTAAAGCTTTTACCACACTCCATGCATTTATATGGCTTCTGCCCTGTGTGGATTCTTTGATGTATGTAAAGGGTTCCACTACTGCCAAACACCTTTCCACATTCCATACACTTATATGGTTTCTCACCTGTGTGGGTTCTTTGATGTGAGGCAAGATGGTTGCTTGTTCTAAAAGTCTTTCCACATGCCATGCATTTATAAGGCTTCTCCCCTGTATGGGTTCTTTGATGTACATTAAGATGTCCCTTCTGACTGAAGCTCTTTCCACACACCAAGCATTTATATGGTTTCTCCCCTGTGTGGGTTCTTTGATGTATAGTAAGGGTGTCATGCCGACTAAAACACTTTCCACAAACCAAGCATTCATATGGTTTCTCACTGGTGTGGGTTCTTTGATGTGAGGCAAGATTGCTTGTTTTAAAATTCTTTCCACACACCATGCATTTATAAGGCTTCTCTCCTGTGTGGATTCTTTGATGTGTTCGAAAATTTGCACTCTGATTGAAGTTCTTTCCACACACCAGGCATTTATATGGTTTCTCCCCTGTGTGGGTTCTTTGGTGTAAAGTGAGATATGAACTCCGACAGAAGCTCTTTCCACATTCTGTGCATTTATAAGGCTTCTCCCCTGTATGGGTTCTTTGATGTAAATGAAAAGATTTCCTGTGACTAAAGCTCTTTCCACACACAAAGCATTTATATGGCTTCTCCCCTGTGTGGGTTCTTTGATGTAGAGCAAGGGTTCCACTGTGTCTAAAGCTCTTTCCACATTTCATGCATTGATGAGGTTTCTCCCCTGTGTGGGTTCTCTGATGTATATTAAGATTTCCACGCTGGATGAAGCTCTTTCCACACACCAGGCATTTATATGGTTTCTCCCCTCTGTGGATTTTTTCATGTACAGTAAGGGTGCCATGCTGATTAAAACGCTTTCCACAAACCAAGCATTCATATGGTTTCTCCCCTGTGTGGGTTCTCTGATGTTCATTAAGATTTCTACGCTGGATGAAGCTCTTTCCACACTCCATGCATTTGTAAGATTTCTCCCCTGTGTGGGTTCTTTGGTGTGAAGTGAGATATGAAATCCAACGGAAGCTCTTTCCACATTCTGTACATTTATATGGCTTCTCCCCTGTGTGCATTCTTTGATGTATTTTAAATTTTCCATTATCACTGAAGCTCTTTCCACACTCCATGCATTTATAAGATTCCTCCCCTGTGTGGGTTCCACAATACCTATTTAATACTGATTTGTCTGTGAATATTTTCACATACCCTAGGCACTTTTTCCATCTTTTGCCGCCAGGATCTCCTGCGTTTAGGAGTTCATAAATTTTGGCACCCTGAGAACTACAGCATTCCTTCATTCCATTCCTTGATGGGCTTCTCTTGTGCCTCTTTGGTCTACTGTGACTTTGAAAGATCTCTCTTTCCATTTCATGCTTACTCCTTTCTGATGACATCACAAATGGCTCTCTAGTGTCTTAGTTGTTTCCTGGGGAGAAAAAGAAAGGGGGTTGCATCAGGGAACAAGCACAATCAGCTCGTTCTCAACATCTTTAGATGTCTTGTATTTTCTCTCTGTATACCCAGCTCAAACATGACACCTTTTGAAGATGAACCTGTCTCTGACAATAACATTAATTTCTTTCTGCTCCATTTCCCATTTGATTTCAGTAGGCACAGCACTGCGTGGATTTTTTCCTTCTGGATACAATGGTAGTAATTTCTACAAGATTATGTACTGAAAGGGGGTAAAAAAGGCTATTGACAAAGAGAGACACTAAGCTGGGTAAAACTCGCTGCTCTGCTGTTCTAATTTATTTATTTATTTATTACATTTGTATACCGCCGCATAGCCAAAGCTCTCTGGGTGGTTTACAACAATTAAAATATTAAAGACAAATATACAAATTTAAAAACATATATTTAAAAGCCAGTTAAAATAAATCCTAAAATGCCTGGGAGAAGAGGAAATTCTTGACCTGGCGCCAAAAAGATAGCAGGGTTTGTGCCAGGCGCACCTCATCAGGGAAATCATTCCATAATTTGGGGGCCACCACTGAGAAGGCCCTCTCCCTTGTTGCTGTCCTCCGAGCCTCCCATGGAGTAGGCACCCAGAGGGGGGCCTTTGATGTTGAGCACAGTGTATGGGTGGGTTCGTGTCAGGAGAGGTGTTCCATCAGGTATTGTGGTCCCAAGCCGTGTAAAGGTTTATAGGTTAAAACCAGCACCTTGAATCGAGCTCGGAGACATACAGGCAGCCAATGCAAGCGGGCCAGAATCGGTTTTATATGTTCGAACTGTCTGGTCCCTGTTACCAATCTGGCCGCTGCATTTTGCACAAGCTGCAGTTTTTAAGCCGTCTTCCAAGGCAGCCCCATGTAGAGTGCATTGCAGTATTCTAACTTGGAGGTTACCAGAGCATGGACAACTGAAGCTAGGTTATCCCTGTCCAGATAGGGGCATAGCTGGGCCACTAACTGAAGCTGGTAGAAGGCACTCCGTGCCACGGAGCCTCCCTGAGCCTCAAGTGACAGAGATGGTTCTAGGAGAACCCCCAAGCTACGAACCTGCTCCTTCAGGGGGAGTGCCACCCCATCCAGGACAGGTTGGACATCCACCATCCGGTCAGAAGAACCACCCACTAGCAGCATCTCAGTCTTATCTGGATTGAACCTCAGTTTATTAGCCCTCATCCAGTCCATTGTCGCAGCCAGGCACCGCTTCAGCACATTGACAGCCTCACCTGAAGAAGATGAAAAGGAGAAATAGAGCTGCGTGTCATCAGCATACTGATGGCAACGCACTCCAAAGCTCCGGATGACTGCACCCAACAGTTTCATGTAGATGTTGAACAGCATGGGGGACAGAATTTGGCTGCAGTTAAAAGAGTAAATAGTCAGAAGCAAATGCACATATGAATCTAATGCAATAAGGGCAAGTATTGCGCTGTAGTTCAGCAATGGGGACTTTTGTCCCATTATAAGCTTCATCTCAATGAGAGGGTTGTTTTTGTCCATGCCAGGATATGGGGGAACTGGATGTCAGACCAAGAGGGCCTGTTATGAGAAAAATTTAATTTGCATTGTTTCTGAAAGTTGTAGGAAACAAACAGAACATAGTTAGAATGTTCCATTCAGCTCAATCAATGGAAAACTATTTTAGTTTTAATATTCAGATTGATTCAACAAAAATTAATATTCTGGGTATACTGAACTCCACAACGCCTGTACAGGCTGGGATTGGGGACTAGACTCAGCAAGCATTTGCCCTCACTTTTTCTCTCCCTTCTCTCCTTTCAGGTTTTCAGGCCAATCAAGTCCTTTCTTGGGGTGATCTGCTCTCTGCCTTCCCACTGCTGTACTCTTTTCTTCTTGTTTGCCTGCCTTACCCCAAAATCTCAGTTTCCCTGGCCCTTGCTACCCATAGTTATCCATTACTGCTCTTTTGAGGAGGTACAGAGCATGCTTATCAAATTTGCAGATGATACAAAATTGGGGGGCATAGCTAATACTGTGGAAGACAGAAAGAAAATTCAAAGGGACCTTGATAGGCTGGAGCATTGGGCTGAAAACAGAATGAAATTCAACAGGGATCAATGCAAAGTTCTACACTTAGGAAAAAGAAACCAAATGCACAGTTATAAGATGGGGGATACTTGGCTCAGCAATACGACATGCGAGAAGGATCTTGCAATTGTAGTTGATCACAAGCTGAATATGAGCCAACAGCGTGATGTGGCTGCAAAAAAGGCAAATGCTATATTAGGCTGCATTAACAGAAGTATAGTTTCCAAATCACGTGAAGTACTAGTTCCCCTCTATTCAGCACTGGTTAGGCCTCATCTTGAATACTGCGTCCAGTTCTGGTCTCCACACTTCAAGAAGGATGCAGACAAACTGGAACAGGTTCAGAGAAGGGCAACAAGGATGATAAGGGGACTGGAAACAAAGCCCTATGAGGAGAGACTGAAAGAACTGGGCATGTTTAGCCTGGAGAAGAGAAGACTGAGAGGAGATATGACAGCACTCTTCAAGTACATGAAAGGTTGTCACATAGAGGAGGGCCGGGATCTCTTCTCCATCATCCCAGAGTGCAGGACACAGAATAATGGGCTCAAGTTGCAGGAAGCCAGATTTCGACTGGACATCAGGAAAAACTTCCTAACTTTTAAGAGCCATACGACAATGGAACCAATTACCTAGAGAGGTAGTGGGCTCTCCAACACTGGAGGCCATCTGTCGGGAATGCTTTGATTTGAATTCCTGCACTGAGCAGGGGGTTGGACTTGATGGCCTTATAGGCCCCTTCCAACACTACTATTCTCTGATTCTAATTTAGGAAATAGTACAAAATATTGCCTGTGTCAAGCTGCAGATGCAGCAGCTGTAAAGTAGGAATGGTAAAAACTAAATAAAAAACACAACAGCACTTTTACTTTATTACATTAAATCTTAAAGGTTACATAAAGGTTACATAAATCCCTTATAGGCCCATTCCAACTCTACTATTCTATGATCCTATGATTCATTTGTCACTTCCATGTTTAATTTTAATCAAAAGATATATCTTACACTCACTAATAAAGGGGCTGCCGTCAGCTTCAGAACACCTCAGATTTTCTGCATGATGTGTATTTGGCATGCCTCTTGGCTTGTGACCTTCACGCTGAGTCATGACTAGACATCATTGGATGAAATACCATCTGTAGGGACCTACTTCTCGGTTTAAAATGCCCACCCCAATGTTATTTTAGAGAGAGAGGGGGGGGCATGTTCCAACCTCTTATAACAGGCGAACCTGTGGTCATGAAGATGTAGACATTCAAATTCCAATCAGCCTCAAGCAACATGACCAGCAGGGTGGAGTGATGGGAGATGTAATCCAGCCAAATCTGTAGGGCCACATTATAGAAGCCTGTGAGACAAAAATACAAAACTAAAAAGATCTGCACATCCAGAAAAAAGGACAACTAGGCAAGATCCTTTATCACTAAAAACTAGCTTTCTATGTGCAGTGAGCTTGTTTCTTTTTTGTAATATGGGGGGATCCTGTGAGACTTTGCCAGGAATTTACCACCTCACCTACTGTTTGAGGGAAGTGGGCTGCAGGAGGAAGAGGAGGCGGAGGCACTACATACACATCACTGACAAGTAAGCAACACTGCAATCATCACATCTCCAAAAATGGAAATTTGGGGTTTTATTCTTAGTCTCACTACTTATTCTAAGCAGTGCTTAGGAGATTGTTTCTGTCAGCACAAGTATTTCTGCTTGTCTGACAGAATGGTCTCCTATCCCCCCCACACACACACAGACTGTTCTCCTGACACTCCAAAAGAAGAGTACAGTGTGCACAGAGGCGGCGGGGGGGGAGGGAGGAGTCCTGTTGCGCTAATGGGAACCCTTGTGCTGGTCTCTGCTAGTGCAACGACTTACTTGAATATGGCCCTTTTGAAAATGATGTCAGCCAAGCTCAGGTCCAGCACACTATGGCCTAAGAAGCATGCCCAGATCCCACAGTCCAGCCTCCTATTCCATACTGGCATCCCTACGGTGCGGTAAGAAATACTAAGAAGATGAATTCATCCCATCCAGCATCTATCAAACAAGAAAAAAACTTCATTTCCCAAAGTGATTACATTCACATGATTCTACAGCAAGACTTTCTTGTACCTGGATCCAGTAGACCACACTCCTGCTTGATGAAAGAAACCCCCAGACCATTAGAACTGACCTCTCCTATGCACATTCCCGTACACATAGAAACATTAGCCTCTACCAAGCTTGGCCTGGGAGGACTACAGATCTATGCAACGGGAGGGTGAAAGACAGACATGAATGCCAAGTGCTCAGAAGATATGGAGACCTGTTTTTGGCACTTGGGCTACTTATGTTTTTAGGGCCCAATTTGTTTTGTTTTTAATACTGAATATTAAAGTGCTGTAATCTGCCCTGGGACCTGCTGGTCAAGGGCCGGTGGTGTAGTTGTCCAGGGACTCAAAGGGTGCAGGGTCCCAGCAGGGTCCCAATATCTCTAGCAACCTATAAGTCAATTAGCATATGTATACCCTGTATCAGGAAAATATAATGTATAGCTGAAAGCCAATGTAGCAAGCATATTTGCTTTTAGCCTGAAAGGTCTGTATCCCCTTCAAGGCCCCAGCATTTCTTAGGTATTTTAGCTGACAAGTGTTCCTAGCCAAGGGATGGGGTAAAGTACGGTCAATAAGAGAAGCACAGGTGTCTTATCACTTGTTTTGCTAGCAAAGTTTGAGATAAGGGTAAGGCAGGCACCTAGTTTGCCAAGGGAAGATGCCAGGATGCTTCAGTTACCTGTCTTAAAATGATATAGCTTTCTAGCAATTAGTGCTCCTGTTAAATCAAAAGATCAATGAAATAACATGTTGAAGATGCCATGATTTAATGCTTTGCAGTAATCAATCATTTATGTAACCACATCAACTTGTATGCCAACTTGTATGCTATAAAGGTGTCTCTTGTGCCCAGTATGAGTGTTCAGTCTGACACCAGCTTCTGCAGGGCTGTGTCACTGATCTACTTTTATTGAGGGCACCCTGCTGTGTGCTTTGTAAGTAAAACTCAATAAATTTTAACTCTTTGTAAGCAAACCTCATTGTCTGCATCTCATCTCTGGTAACCCAACGACCTGAAGTGTTACAGCATAAAAGGGAAGTGTTAGCCACTGAGAAGAGTCTTCTAACATGCTTACTTGTCCTTTCCTGCTGATTGGAGCCAATCAGAGTGAAAGAAGGTGCGTCAGCTACGAAGACTCTTCTTAACTTTTAACACTCTCCCCTTTCGTGATTATAGACTCCTAGGAATTCTGTAGCTGTGGGAAAATGCATTAACAAGGATCTGTTATGAGCATGGGGGTTGGAATGGATGATTCCTGTGGGTCCCCTTCCCAGCCTCTGATTTGGAATCCTGTGCCTGGGGGCTGGCTCTGCTAGCCAGATGAATTTCCTTTGTTAATCAAATAGAGTGGCCAGGTAAGATAATGGGTTTATCAGTTGCCCAGCAACGGTGAATGGGCCAGGAAGACCTTTTTGTCATGGAAACTCTTCAGGAGAGCATCGCCCTCCTTCCTGGAGCCCAGCAGAGGCTTGTAGTTTTAGTGGTGTCTTCAGAATGTTTGGAGACTGAAGGCAGGCAGAGAGACTGGCTCTCTGCATCATGGCATTTAGGGTGCCTCTTGCAACCCAGATGGAAAAGCTGGATATTGGACTGCTGATGCCTTGAACCCCTCCATCTTAAGCTCAGGTTGGAATGTGTGTAAATAAACCATATTTCATAAAGACACCACAGTCTCCGCTGTCCTTCTTCCCAAAGGAAACCAAACCCTGGAGGAGCGCAGGGACCCCTGAAATCTCACCGCTCGGAGATTGGGGAGGCACACAACACATCTCATTCTCAACCCAGCACCAAAAAGGGTGGTGGTAACTGTAACTAACATAAAGGGACCCCTCACTTCTGAATTTGCCACTACGCTACTGTGAAGAGCAGATAACAACAACAATCCCCATGCACTTGTACATGCACCTGTATATCTGGTACTCGTAGGATGCCCCTGGGTTGAAGTCAGGAATGTCCATGGAAATCAAGGGACAAATCCAAGATTTTTCTATAGTTGTAATTGGGCAACAGGTATCCAACCCCCTCCCCGCCCAAAAACAACAAAATGCAGCAGCAAAGAGAAGCTCCTGATATATCCAGCTTGGGGCTTACTTGATATACAAAATGTATTTTTATTTTTTGAAAAGCCTGATTCGTCTCCATAGAAGTCAATGGGCCATGAAGCTGCTGGGGCAAGTGAGCATTGGGTTTAACCTAGATGGGTTTTTTAGGAAACAACTGAAGTTGTTGACCTTTGCTGCAACCTAAAGAATGCTTTGTGTGGGGGATTCCATAGGGGAAGGGGTAGGAATCATAACCCTCTTCGGATCCACCTCTTACCTGCCACGTTCATGTTCCTGTGCACCTTCCCCTTAAGCCGCAGTAAGGGTATAACAATAAACTACATGGCAGGGTTGTTGTATCACACTTTCTTCGGCAGGGCAACAACCCTGGGTGACTTACGGCTGCACTTTCATCTCCACATAAAAAGATGATCCATATTGGGCTGATGATGCCACTGCACTGCATGTGCAGACGAGAAAGGAAAGGGAAACCAGGCCACCTCTCAAGACTACTCTGGCTATTGCCATCCTGCCTTTAAAGCAGGGATGGGGAAACTGTAGCCCTCCAGACATTGCCGGGCTACCTGAAGCCAAGCTGGCTGGGGCTGATGCGAACTGGCGTCTGACGACATCTGGAGGGCCACGGATTCCACATACACACACAGAGTAATGGGAGGAGACCCAGGCCTGGCAAAAATTAAATAGAAGTCTGATTTGCGGGTATTCACAAAATTTATCTGAGGTAATCAGCACTTACGCATGTCAAAGAGGGGTTGCTGGGAAGCCTGGGTCATCGACACAAAGCCAACTGAGGTCCACTTTGCGCTAGGCGTGGGCTATGGATGCGCGGGAGGGAGCCTCGGTGCAGAAAACAGCTTTCTTTGGAAGGGGGAGGGGAAAGAGCCCGCCCCCCCTCTCTTCCTCCCTCTCTCCCACACACAGAGGTGCCGTTTCCACCATTCAGCAAAGCTGCTTCCCCCACTCCAAGGCGCCCCCGCCTCCCCTCTCCATCCAAATCTCCAAGCGGAGCTTCAGAGACCCTGCAACAGACTTCATGCGCCCGCACTGGAACGAGCAGCCCCTGCCTGGGATTAGGAAAGCGCCGGCGGGCCGAGGTTCTTACTCTTCCCGGGCCCCCGCCACCCCCGCACCCCAAAATGCGCCCCCATCACCTCCCCCCCCCGCACCTTGTATCTTTTCCTCCTGTCATCACGAGCCGACGCACCAGCCTCCGGCCAAAGCCTATCGCGAGCCCGATTTCCCGTCTTCTCGACGAAAGGGAAACGCCTTCGCCGCAGCTCTTCCTTTGCCGCTACCATTTCCGGCCTCTCTCAGAAGCGGAACTTCGCTCATTTAACCCTTGGAGAACAGAGTGGTCTCGATGTCTGCCTGGAGATTTTTTCCCCTCATCGTAAATCATCTGTCGCGGGCTATTCCTAATCCGGATTTATATCCCGTTTTGCTTCCACCGTGGAAACCAAGGCAGTGTCTACAATCAGTAGTGTCGTGGCAAATTCGGAAGTGCAGCGTCCACAGCCACGCCCCCTTCCTCTTTTTTGCTGTAGAGTTGAGAATGAGATCCTTGTTAGTGGCCTCTCCCACATCAACAGACACCCCCTAGGAGCCAATATAAGCATGAAAAGGAGAGTGTTAGCTACTGGGAAGAGTCTTCTCAGTGGCTGACTCACCTCTTTGCACTCTGATTGGCTCCAATCAGCAGGAAAAGACAAGGAAGCACATTAGAAAATTCTTCACAGTGGCTAATACACCCCTTTTATAATGATTGGGTCGCAGGATGCTGGAGACACTGGGACCCTGCTCCCAAAAAAGTAAGGGGTCTAAGACACACATCCCCAAGACCCCAGACAACTACACCCTTGGTCTATGCCCTTCCTAGGTGGACAGCCATCCAGGCACTCAGCAGTGCCAGACCTGCTTGACTACAGGAAGGTGGGGCCCTCACCTGCCCACAGACCATATTCTGGGGACATTTAAATGCTAATCAGAGCCTAGTCAGAGCAAAATCCCCTCCTTGCCTAGCAGAGGGGAAACGGTCTAGGCTCTTTCCAGGTCCAGAAAAACCCTCCAGGAGGCATGGCTTACTCTGGAGCAAGAGGGCTGCGTAGCTCTAAGCTCTTCCCCCTCAGCGGACCAAATCTGAATTAATCTGTCAACTTTACTGATGCACATTATCATATTTTAACCAATTTATGTTGGAGATGCAGTCAAGTAGTGGCAAATGAAGAAAAGCCACTGAAATAACTGCCCGCAATCTTCCTGGGCAAGGAATGAATCTTGGTTCTCTAGTGAAGATGACTCTGACATGGCAGGTGGACGCTCTGGCAGCAGTAAGCCTAAGAAACTGACAAGTGAGCTGTCAGGAGATGGGGACTTAACAATGCAAGCTGAGCTAAGGAGAAAAGCTTTTGCAAATGATGTGTCTGCAGCTCTAACCCTGATTAATACTTCTTAAATGAGCTGGAATATTGTGTGTGCATGCAAGTCTGGGGGGCATTTATCCCCTATTTTTTAAAAAAAAGTTGAAAAAATATTTCCTTTCACTCCTTTCAAGCTTCAAACCCATTTCAAATTGGTTTTGAAGAGTATAATGTAGGTCGAGCCTTAGTTGGAGCACTTTTAGACCTCCAGCCGTGCAAATCATTATAAATAATTTACCTTATTTAACTTTTCTCATGCAAACTTACATACTACCAAAACAGGGCGTGTGACATTTGCTGGTAGAGCCATCAGATGTAGCGTTAGCTGGCTGGCCCAGGGCCTTTTTGTAGAACAGAGGTTCTCCGCTTGCCCGCTTAATTCTAGTACCTGTAGTTCGGAGAGACATATAATTCCTATGTGACATGCTGTCAAGCATTTCCTTATGAAAAGAGATGGTATTAATTTAATATTTAAAGTGAAACCTCTTAATTGCTTACCTGGCATGGCAACTGAGACCAGGGCAGTTAGTTCAGGCAGAAAAAGAAAAAAGCTGCAGATTTTAAAAAAAACCATTTACAAAGAATCAGAGCCCCTGCTGAGTGTAAGGAGGATAGCCTCCATGATGAAGGCTAGCTTTTTGTGTATTCTCTTCTGCATAGCAGACCTATTTAGTTTTAAATTTGCATCCATGCCTGTGCTTACAGAAAGGAGCTACTCTTTATGTTGCCTCATTATATTTGGAACTGACTCCCTCCGATTGCTGCGAAAGCCAATCGTATCCACATTCGGTTAAATCTAGTTGTTGGTTTGTTTCAAGCAGTAGTACAGTGGCAAATGCAGAAGTGCAGGGTCCCTTCGTGTGAGTCATAGTTACGCACCCCTCCCCCTTTTTGCTGCTGAGCTGAGAATGTTAATGCCTTCTCCCACAACAGACATCCCTAGGAGCCAATAAGCGTGAAAGGGGAGAGTGTTCACTACTGAGAAGAGTCTTCTCAGTGGCCGACTCATCGCCTTTCACTCTGATTGGCTCCAATCAGCAGGAAAGGTCAAGGAAGCATGTTGGAAGAGACCCTAGATGACTACACCTCTGGTTTCAAGTATATGATTGCCTCTTGGTCCAAAGGGGGGAGGGGGTGCTACCCCCATGTGGTCTGCCTCCCAATAACCCTCCTGGGTCACAAAGGGTCCTAGCTCCCCTGGGGCTGCTAGCTTATTAAACACCGCAGCACCTGGTGTAAGGAATGGTGGGGGAGGAGGGATTGGGGGAAGTTTGGGGGCTATGCTCTTTTCGTTCACAAGTGTGTACTACAGTCCAGTTGTCCTCATTATTACCTTGAGATTATTGAGTGAACGTGACTAATTGTCACAACAAACGACTTTAATAGCTGAGGGCAAGTTAAAGCTATGATTGCGAAATGTTCAGGATCTCGGGTCTGCTACCCAAAGAGCCTGCATTGCTAATCTCCTTAAAGCAGACAATCCAGATAGTACGTTTCTCCAGGACACGCACCAGAAAAATGCTAATGCCAATATTATCAAGTGCTCTTGGTTGGGGGAACAGTACAGTGCATTTGGTTTCTCTAAGGCTAGAGGAGTAATGATCCTGTTTGCAAAAAAAATGTGCCCATTTGTAGTATCTGATGTTTGCAGCGCAGGGGTGTAGTGGTCCAGGGTCTTTGGGGGAGGTGTTAGACCCCTTACCTTTTTGGGAGCAGGGTCCCAGCAGGGTCCCAGTGTCTTCAGCACACTCTAACACACACCCCTTGCATGCTCATTGGCTCCATCTGTTGTTCTGGGAGAAGGTGCACATGGGAAGGACAAAGGGGTGTGGAGATGAGGATGGACAGCAAGTGAGAGAGGGAACATAGCTATGAGGGGGCATGGCATGACTATCATGAAGGGACCCTGCACTTCTGAATTTGTCACTACGCTACTGTTGCAGCGATCCGAGGGGGTGTTATGTTTTTGTCAAGGGGAGAGTGGACGGAGGCCAGTTAATGCTGGGTCCATTTACTGCCCCAATGAGGGTGAACTTACTTTTCTTCAAAATCCACTGACAGTGTTAGCTGACTTTAAGAGTCAATGTAAGAGTGGCAATGTAATTCTAGAGGGAGATCTCAACTTGGTCATGAATGAGACATTTGATAGATGTGCTGGGGCTGCTCGTGCCTGCACAGATGCTTCAGCACTACAGGAACTGGTGGAAGAATTTGACCCATCCGCAAGAGGCTATTCATATTTCTCTACCAGGTACAAATCTTATTTAAGGCTCGATTACATTCTAGTCTCCACCACATTATGTGATCAAGTCTCAAATACACAAATTGGAATTATCTCGGCCTCAGATCACGCACCTGTGTTGCTGGATCCACTTTGTCAAGGCAGGGGCCAAACTGTTCCTACCTGCAGGTTTCCAATAGCGCTTTTATTCCAACATATCAAGGATAAACTCCTAAAAGGAACTACAGACTATTTCCTTATAAATGACAACCAAGAGGTCAGCTGTCCTCAGAGGACTTTGCATTCAAGAAGCAACCTCTTCAAAAAAAACCCAAAATATTAAGGCGAAACAGCATTTAGTGCAAGACATTTGTTTACTGGAAAATGAGCACAAACATAATGGATCACAGAGAGTATATAAAAATGTATTACGCAAATGTGCTGAACATCAGGCATTAGAGAGTGATCATATTCATGCTACAATGGCACAGCTGAACAGGAAATATTACAAGGTTGGCAATAAATGTTCTCGACTGTTAGCTTTCATTTAAAAAGAAGCAGTGTCACAATGAGTGGACATGTTTGTAGATACCAAAGGACATTCCCTCCACACTACAGAATCTGTTAATGAGTCCTTCAAGTCCTCCTATAAAGAACTCTGTAAGACTGACAAGCCATCACTAGAGGGAATCTGAAGATGGCCTCTAAAAGCACACCTAAAGCCTTTAAATAGACAGCATATGGAAATTTTAGGAGCCCTGATTTCAGCCCTTGAGGTGCAGAAAGTGATTAAAAAATGTAAACGTGGAAAGGCCCCAGGATTGGGTCTGGTTGCGAAATCAATAAAGAATTTTTGGCCTAGATTCCTCACTGTGGTGGGCCAAATCTATTCGAATTCTGAGGCAAGAATGAGGGTGAATGGGCTTGATTCTTCAGCCTTTCCATTATATAGGGGCACCCAACTAGGTTGGTCCTTGTCTCCTATACTCTTTATGTTTGTTACGGAAACATTGGCAAATGTTATCAGGGATGAAAAATAGAGGGCATCCAAACAGGTGATAAAGGAGGATGCAAAATGGCCGCGAGCCAGTGAGGACGCTGTGGGAGATGCTCCGTAGTTTATAAAGAAAAGCTTACTATCTATCCGAAAGCCAAGTAAGTGCAACTGAACTATTAAACTCCTATGTTTTCATCTTAAGAACATAAGAACATAAGAACAGCCTGCTGGATCAGGCCAGTGGCCCATCTAGTCCAGCATCCTGTTCTCACAGTGGCCAACCAGGTGCCTGGGGGAAGCCCGCAAGCAGGACCCGACTGCAAGAACACTCTCCCCTCCTGAGGCTTCCGGCAACTGGTTTTCAGAAGCATGCTGCCTCTGACTAGGGTGGCAGAGCACAGCCATCATGGCTAGTAGCCATTGATAGCCCTGTCCTCCATGAATTTGTCTAATCTTCTTTTAAAGCCGTCCAAGCTGGTGGCCATTACTGCATCTTGTGGGAGCAAATTCCATAGTTTAACTATGCGCTGAGTAAAGAAGTACTTCCTTTTGTCTGTCCTGAATCTTCCAACATTCAGCTTCTTTGAATGTCCACGAGTTCTAGTATTATGAGAGAGGGAGAAGAACTTTTCTCTATCCACTTTCTCTATCCACGCTAGGGAGCCATTTCTGATGTCTTTGGAAATAACTAAACATGAAGTGGAAAAAGAGACATTTCAAAATCAAAGGGGAACAAAAAGGCACAAGAAAAGCCAATCAAGGAATGGGAGAAAGAAATCCTCTACTTCTCAGGGTGCTGTCATTACAGAACACCTAAATGTAGAAGATCACAAAGGAAAGAGACAGAATGGTGAAATATTCAAAGACAAATTTGTATTGAATCTACGTTGCAGAACCCGTACAGTGCAGAATCCACATAAATGCATGGAATGTGGAAAGAGCTTCACTGAGAGGGGAAATCTAACTAAACATCAAAGAACCCACACAGGAGAGAAACCATATCGATGCACAGAGTGTGGAAAGAGCTTTACTCGGAATGAACATCTTAAAACACATCAAAGAACGCACACAGGGGAGAAGCCTTATGAATGCATGGAATGTGGTAAGAGTTTCAGTCGGCATCACCATCTTACTTCACATGAAAATACCCACACAGGAAAGAAACCATATAAATGCACAGAATGTGGAAAGAGCTTCAATCAGAGTGGGACTCTTTCTGTGCATCGCAGAACCCACACTGGAGAGAAACCATATAAATGTATGGAGTGTGGAAACAGCTTCAGACAGAGTTCATCCCTCACTTTACACCAAAGAACTCACACAGGTCAGAAGCCATATAAATGCATGGAGTGTGGAAAGAGCTTCCATCAAAGTGGAAACCTTAATATGCATCAAAGAATCCACACAGGAGAGAAGCCATATAAATGTATGGAATGTGGAAAGAGCTTCCGTCTTAGTGGATTCCTTGCTTTACATCAAAGAATGCACAGAGGGGAAAAGCCATATAAATGCATAGAGTGTGGAAAGAGCTTCATTGACAGTGGAAGTCTGACTAGACATCAAAGAACCCACACAGGGGAGAAGCCATATAAATGCATGAAATGTGGAAAGAGCTTTAGTGAGGGCGGTAAACTTATCACACATGAAAGAACCCATACAGGGGTGAAACCATATAAATGCATGGAGTGTGGTAAAAACTTCAGTCAGAGTGGAAACCTTAGACAGCATCAAAGAATTCACACAGGGGAGAAGCCATATAAATGCTTGAAATGTGGAAAGAGCTTCAGTGAAAGCAGTAAACTCACCACACATGAAAGAACCCACACAGGAGAGAAGCCATATGAATGTATGGAATGTGGAAAAAGTTTCATTGATGGAGGAAGTCTAGCTAAACATCAGAGAATACACACAGGGGTGAAACCATATAAATGTCTGGACTGTGGAAAAAACTTCACCCACAGTGGAAACCTTAAACAACATCAAAGAAGCCACACAGGGGAGAAACCATATAAATGCATGGAGTGTGGAAAAAGCTTCAGTCAGAGTGAAAACCTTAAACAGCATCAAAGAACCCACACAGGGGAGAAACCATATAAATGTATGGAATGTGGAAAGAGCTTCAGTCAGCATCATCACCTTAGTTCACATGTAAAAATCCACACAAGGGAAAAGCCATATAAATGTATGGAATGTGGAAAGAACTTCAGTGAGAGCAGTAAACTCATCCCACATCAAAGAACCCACTGTGGGACACGATCACATAAATGTGAGGAGGGTCAATAGTACTACTTTAATATTTAGTAAAGATTGTGCTCTCAAATTACTCCATAAATGTATGGAGTGTGGAAGGAACAATATTCTTAATTTACATGAAAGAAGTGATATGGGAGAAAAATCATTGAAATTCATACCCTGTGGAACATAAGAACATAAGAAGAGCCTGCTGGATCAGGCCAGTGGCCCATCTAGTCCAGCATCCTGTTCTCACAGTGGCCAACCAGGTGCCTGGGGAAAGCCCGCAAGCAGGACCTGAGTGCAAGAACACTCTCCCCTCCTGAGGCTTCCGGCAACTGGTTTTCAGAAGCATGCTGCCTCTGACTAGGGTGGCAGAGCACAGCCATCATGGCTAGTAGCCATTGATAGCCCTGTCCTCCATGAATTTGTCTAATCTTCTTTTAAAGCCATCCAAGCTGGTGGCCATTACTGCATCTTGTGGGAGCAAATTCCATAGTTTAACTATGCGCTGAGTAAAGAAGTACTTCCTTTTGTCTGTCCTGAATCTTCCAACATTCAGCTTCTTTGAATGTCCACGAGTTCTAGTATTATGAGAGAGGGAGAACTTTTCTCTATCCACTTTCTCAATGCCATGCATAATTTTATACACTTCTATCATGTCTCCTCTGACCCGCCTTTTCTCTAAACTAAAAAGCCCCAAATGCTGCAACCTTTCCTTGTAAGGGAGTCGTTCCATCCCCTTGATCATTCTGGTTGCCCTCTTCTAATCTTACCGAAAACAACACAGCAATTTACAGATAAGACGAAATCTTGGCCTTACTAGCCCCTTTTTCTCCCATAAATATCTCCTTCTGAGTCAGCAGGGAGTTTTGGCAAAAGGAGGACTGCTTTTGGAAGCATAATTACCAATTACCAAGATAATAATTACCAAGATAATAATACTTTAGAACTGGAATACTGCCAAGGACAAATAGCTATTTAACAACATGGTCCTCAGTCGACAAAAATGTAAAGATTCAGGTATTGTACCGGACAATGAGGACAGGACAATTGCAACTGGTGGGAAGCAAGCCAAAATCAAATACTTTTACCATCCAAACATGAATGTAGCTAAGTCAAAGAATAAGTTGGAGCCACAAGAAACTTTGTCGCACGACTGGGAAATAAATAACTTACCACCTTGGTCTCCAAATAATGAAGTGATTAGCTCCATGAGCATAGCCCAGGAAATTGAGGAGGCAGAAGGAGAGGGAGTTTTTCCGGATATGTCCTGGCCGGGATCTGAGATTAATCTATCAATGGCCAGTAAAGAGAGTTCAATGCCACCACTGGAATCCTCGGATGACTACAGAGAGCTTAAAACTGGGCCAATGTCTACTATAAAATATCCTGATGAGATAAATGAACTCGAGATATTTAATACTAGCTCAGCAATGAGAAAGGGGGATTGGTGCCAGGCAGTGACCCAATCACTTACCCAAATCTCTAAATTTGTGGCTGAAGCTAATTCTTTACTTAACAACATTAACAGAATTTATAGTGAACAAGGAGCGCTACAATAATATGGAGATAAAGAATACAAATACAAACACGCAGGCATCTCAGACTATACAAAGAACACACCTCCATCTAGTGGCGGAAAAGAAAAAGACCAGCAAATCACTAACTCAAACAGAAAAAAAGAGGAAAAATATTAAAGGCATCAGAACTCATAACAAATGTCATATGGAATTTGAAAGACTTTTTAGGTTATTAGAGCTATGGGAAGACTCTACCAAGAAGAAGAAAAGAAAAAGAAAGAGAAAGAAGCGTAAGATAAAAATTAAACTACAAGGAAACCTTCAATTAACGCCAACAGAAAATCTACTAGAAATATGAAATGTAGACAATAATAACATAGGCAATAAACCAGAAGAGTTCATCCCCATATCACAAAGACAAGATACAAATACAGGGGATCTGCCAGTAAAGGTTCCGATAAATACAAAATCTCCACCGCCAACACGAATTCGTAATGAATGGGATCTAATATTAAATCCAAAAAACTTGGCTATAATTAATTATCCAAAATTAAACGGATATTTATCACAGAAGGAAAGAAAGCAACATCTGATAAAGACATTAAAAGAAATATCTCCTGGAGCTATTAGGATGGAAGATATTGCAAACATCAACTATCTTTTCTATAACTACATTTATGCAAGAGCCATAATAACATTCGTGGAGGAGGATAGAGCGAAATTTTTTTATGGCAAGAGAGAGCTATTATCAGAACATAATCTATATCTCGCGCGGGTGTTTGAAAATCAAGCCCCTCCGCAAAGATTAATGGCATCTTCTCTTAATATTGATAAACCGCCTTCCCGAATGCAAAAAGAATCTGAAGTGAATCCGATTATGACGGATATAAGAGAGGCGGAAAAAAGGGATCTAGATCAATTCTTACCTGAAGAGCTAACTCTGCTGGACACTTTTGCTACCTTATCAGCGGAGACAAAGACAGAAATCCGGACTAAACTTGAAAAACTAATGTCCACATTAAAAGAAATAGAACATAAAGAAGAAAATCAGTAATGAGCTGCCCTAAAGAATATGAAAACAATTAACCAACATTTACCTGAGCCGCCTGGTAATGAACAGGCCATCAAAACGGCAGAACCAGTTTCGGCGCCAATCTTTTACTGTCAAGGTAAAAATTGACAGCACAGAAGCTCAAACCTCTCCAATCTGAAGATTCTATCATGGAATATGGCCGGGTGGAAGAATAAAGCCATGGATCCAACTTGCATGAAATTCTTAGAACAATTTGATATCCTATTTATACAAGAAACTTGGGAATTGGGAGAATTGCGTTTAGATGGCTACTCGGTGTACCACCTAGACGCCATACCTAGCAGTAGGGGTGGCCGTCCAAGAGGGGGTTTATGTGATTCGTTACCCGAGTTAACAATGGCGGTAATTTTAAACCTTCCCTGTTATGCCCTGATATTACTCAATGTGTATCTCCCACCAAGTAAAAATAACAAAAAGGGCATGAATAAAATTGCCAAGTTGGAGCGATATATAATGGAATTAACTCTACTCCATCCAGAGGCCTTACTACTAGCAGCTGGCGATTTTAATGCAAGAATGGGCCCAACGGATGAAATATTGTTCACTAAATATCAAATGATGGTCCCCTACCTGGATGGCCCAAATAATATACCCACAAGGCAAGCAAAACACAGAGGCACTAATTATACAGGCCTCTGTCTAATGCAGCTGATAATTAAACAACCCTTCTGAATGGGCGTACAAAGGGAGATCTAGAAGGGGAATATACATACCTCTCAAGCAGAGGAGCGTCCACAATAGATCTGGGTATCGTCTCTCAGGAATTGTTTCAAATAGTTGATAAATTCATGATAATAGACCGACCTGAAAGTGACCATTCACCCGTGAATATCGTGCTGTTGGGTGGAGAATGCCAAATTTTTACTGAACCCCAAACATTTCCAAGCTCTGTATATGAAATTCGTCCGAATAGGATACAATGGGTACCCAAGCTGGAAAAGGAGGTTACAGCTAAGTTAAATGCCCCCGAATGCCTGGCTCTAAAGGATCTCATAATGTCAAATACACAATCGATCAATCCCTGTCACCATTTTCATCAACTGATAAATAACCTTCAAATGACTTTGATGCCAAATACAAAAAGTAAATTCAACAATAGGACGAAATACTCTAAACCCTGGTTTGACCAGGAATGTGTGGATAAAAAGAAACATCTAATAGCCACCTTTAAAGCATATAAAGTAGATAGATCTCCTGAATTATTGCAGGTATACTGTGAAACAAGGAGACAGTATAAGCAATTACTAAACAAAGAAAACAGAATTGACATTAATCTGGCAACGTATCATTTACGCATCTAAATTAAAAAATTCATCCTTGTTTTGGAATAAGGAATAATTGGCCAAAAACATACTCTAATCTAGACTGTTATATTCCTTCGCAAGTATGGGAAAACTATTTTGCTAATATATATAAGAACGATCTGCCCGGCCAAACTAGTTCCAAAGGAAATAAGATTATTCCATCCGAATGGGACCCAGTAACTATGAATGAAATTTTAGATCTGATAGCCAATCTGAAATCAAATAAAGCCCCAGGTCCAGATAATTTACCTGCGGAAATTTTTAAAACTAATGCGGAATGGTGGGCACCAATACTTGCGGTCTTATTTACCTACATTGATCATACTATGCAGATACCAGGAGATTGGGGCATGGCCATAATTATCCCAATATATAAAAAAAGATCAATATCTGACCCGGCCAATTTCAGACCTAAAAGTTTACTAAATATAATTAGTAAACTTTATGCGGCCCATCTACACAGTAAATTAAATATTTGGATCGAAAGTGAGGATATTTTAGCTCACGAACAAGCAGGCTTTAGGACGGGCCGTTCTACTATTGATCAGGCCCTGGTCCTTCAACATATTGTGGACAAATACACAACCAAAATGGGGAGTACTTTATTTGCCGCTTTTATAGACCTAAAGTCAGCCTTTGACTCAATATCTAGACCTAGATTATGGGAAAAGCTTAGTAATACCAATATAGATGCTCGTTTGCTTCTATTAATAAGAGGGCTATATGAGAACACCTACCTTCAGGTACAGAGTAACAACAAAGGCCATCTTACAAAGCCCATACCCACATTCAAAGGGGTCAAACAAGGTTGTATCCTGGCTCTGCTTCTCTTTAACATCTATATAAATGAGATAGTTAACTCCCTAGCCTCAGTCCCCTCCCACCCACCAAGGGGGGCTGAAAGCCCAAGATATATCCTCCTCTATGCAGACGACCTAATATTGATCTCGAGAACACCCATAGGATTAAAACGCCTATTGTCTGAGCTGGCGATATTTTGCTCCAATGAACATCTTGAAATAAATTATGAAAAAACAAAAGTCATGATTTTAAAAAAAACCCAAAATAGATCAAAACACCTTTGGCGATTAAATGGGCATTTAATAGACCACGTCCCAGCCTTTAAATATCTGGGGATAACTTTCCAATCCTCGAACTCTTGGCAAATGCATATGAAGATGACAATTATGAACGCAAAAAGAACTCTGAAAGCCCTATTATCCTTCTTTTATAATAAAGGAGGACAAATTATACCGGCAATTATTAAAGTCTTTAAGGCAAAAATAATACCACAATTGATATATGGCACACAAGTTACTACATGTCTGAATTTCACATCCTTGGAGGCAGTCCAAAACAGCTTTCTCAGATCCATTTTGGCAGTTCCTTCCTGCATACCTAACTTTATTTTAAGATTGGAAGCAGGATTACAATCGATAGAATCTTGTATCTGGTCCCATAGAATCACTTGCTGGTTAAAACTATTGTTCAATTCTACAACGTTGGCATCTCACATTTTAAAGGATAGCTTCCAGTCTATATGGAAACAGATGTTGGTAGACAAAATATCATCTTTAGGATTCTCCATCCCAATGATCTTAGATATGGGATATATAAAAGCCAAGATAAACATTTTGCAGAGAATCAAAGATATTGATTATCAACATCTGATGCTAGTCCGAAAACACAGGTATAATATCAAACCTTTGACACTCATGACATATTTATCCAATCTTACTCTACCTAAATGGCGCAGAGCATTTACGCTGGCAAGATTTAATATCTTACCATCAGCGCTTTTAGAGGGCAGATTTTAAAAAGTACCTTATTATGACAGAAAATGCCCTTGTGGAAACGGAGGAATCGAAACAGTTACCCATGTTCTCCTACATTGCCCCTTCTATTGTGATCTTAGATCTCAACTTATTGCACCTATTTTAGATCCTTTTCCTGGAAGGAGTGATGAATTCTATACGGAATATTTATTAGCGGACCGCTCTACAGCTCTAACAGAGAAAGTGGCCAAATATTGCGTCATAGCCATCCATTGTAGAAAAGCTTTGATAAAGTGATTGTTTTAGCATTTCTTTTAAATTGTTTTAAACAGCCCCTGTCAAAACTAAATCGGGCATGTTGGTATACGAATGTAATAATAAACTGCTCTGATCTGAACTTTGGGATATGTGGGATGGGTATGCATTTATGAGAATTGTAGCAGCTGGGACACTACACGAGAATATTGCCTGGTAATAAGTCCCAAGGCCGCTGTGGTACACCATGGAAACATCATAGCATTTGGCTTCTTGGAAAATCTGGTTTGTACCGCAGCTAGAATTGCTCTACAGTTTTGCCTTCCTTTCAGCGATGTCCTAAATATCTCTGTTTTGATACAGTGACTGTCTTAATATGTCTTTTAAATTTGTTTTTAAATAGCCCATGTTGAAGCTAAAACGTGTATGTTGGTATATATTTTATGTCTTTTGGTCTATGACCGCAATAATAAACTGAACTGAGGTGAACTGAGGCATGTTGTTAATATGTTTACCAATGTTTACACTGTTTACACTGTTAATACTGAGGAATCCTCTTACTGCACTTCCCAGCATACTTGCAGAATGTAAAGAAGCTACAGGTCTCAAGGTAAACTATTCTACATCATCCATGTTGTGCTTGGGAGTGCCAGCAGCTGCTCAGGGACATCTACAAAAGCAGCTTGATCTCCGCATCAGACCAAACGATTTTAGATAACTTGGTGTTCAAGTAATTTAAAAAGTGCAGTAACTTAAAAAACACAATTTTGACCCGTTGGTAAAGGAGCTTGGACAGCATTTACATAGGTGGTGCAAACTGAACCTCTCTTGGAAGAATATCAGCAGTCAAAATGACTTTGCTGCCTAAGCACCTTTTCCGCTTTCAAGTTCTCTCAATTATGCTTGACAAAGCATTGTTGACCAAATGGCAAAAGCTTCTGAATAAATTCATACATGGTGGCAAGCGCACGAGTTAGCAAAAGTATCGCTCACACTGGGCGAGATATAGGTGGTCTGGGCATACCCTCTTCAGCAGGGCCGGATTTACGAACAAGCTAAACAAGCTACAGCTTAGGGCCTCGCATTACGAGGGGCCTTGCATGAGAAAGAAAAAAAGAAAAATGTTTACAACATTGCCACCGGCAATTGTTTAATTGTGTTATGTGTTTGACAAACTCCTAAATAAATAATGTCCACACATATAACTTGCATTTTTAATACCTATATTACACAAATACCAAATTCCGTTTAATTGTACAACCCGTATTTTGCATTTCAAATTTGTATTATTTGTTGAAGAGGGAAGGGCCTCACTCATATTATAGCTTAGGGCCACAAGAAGTTTAAATCCGGCCCTGCTCGTCAGCATTATTATGATGCTTCCTATCGAAAGCAGTGGATTCAGATATGAAGAGTAGATCCTGATGTAGAATGTCTACCATTGGAGTCAGCATTTGACCCACCTTACCTTAGGGCACTTGTCTTTTTAAAGAACACTCCACAACAGTTACATGATATAGCATTGTCTGAGCTCTGCGAGTGCCGCATTCTCCTGAATGAAGCGTAGAGTGTTCGAGGATCGGGATATTCGCAGGGAGACCAAAATGCTTATTTACAAAGCCATTGCACTACCGACCTTACTGTATGCCTGTGAAACATGGAGCATCTATAAACGCCACTCCCAACTTCTTGAAAGATTCCACCAACACTGCCTCCAGAAAATTCTGCAAATTACTTGGGAAGATAGGCGGACTAATGTTAGCGCATTGGAAGAAGCAAAGACCACCAGTGTTGAAACAATGATCCTCCAACATCAACTTTGCTGGACCAGCCATGTTGTTCAAATGCCTGATCACCATCTTCCAAAGCAGCTACTTTACTCCCACCTTAAGGATGGAAAATGGAATATCAATGGACAGCAAAAGAGGTTCAAAGATGTTCTCAAAGCTAATCTAAAAAAATGTAACATAAGCATTGAGAACTGGGAAGCTTTGGCCCATGAGCGTCCCAATTGGAGGTCAGCCATTATCAAAGGTGCTATGGACTTTGAAGCAGCACGAGTACAGGGTGAAAGGGACAAACGAGCTAAGTGGAAGGTGTATCAAGCAAATCCTCATTGTGACCATCTTCCATCTGGAAACCTATGTCCTCACTGTGGGAGGCTGTGTGGATCCAGAATTGGCCTCTACAGTCACTTATGGACCCACGGTTAAAGACCTTATCTTGGAAGACAATCTTACTCGGCCACGAGTGATCGCCAATGATGAATGATGACATCTGTACCCCCAGTAACTCCCTGTCGATGGCCCTGCCTATTTTCTACGGGCATCACCCTCCCGTCCTCCTTGCCAAGGAATCTCAAGTGGCCAATTTACTTCCTGATAAAGGAAGTGTGTTCACTATTCTCTTCTCCATGTTGAAAACTTCATTGGACATCCAGTGAAGCTGAATGTTAGAAGATTCAGAACAGCAAAAGAAAGCACTTCTTCATGCAGCCCATAGTTATTTATTTATTTGATTTATTAGACGTCCATCTGGCAGGTTGACCGGCCACTCTGGGTGATGTACAGTAAGAAAATATATAGTACACTCAATATAAAAGCATATACAGAAAGGTTAAAATCACAAATAACTGCCAAACCTGATAAAACCTGGCCAGTTAAACTATGGAATTCACTCCCACAAGAGGCAGTGATGACCACCAAATTGGATGGCTTTAAAAGAGGATCAGGCAAAGACTATCAGTGTCTTGTAGCCATGATGGCTATGTTCTGTCTCCAAAGTCTGGGGCAGTATGCTTCCAAATACCAGATGCTAGAAATTGTAGGTGGGGAGAGAATGTTGTTGCCTCAGGTTTTGCTTGGGAACTTCCTATAGGCATCTGGCTAGCCACTGTGAAAACAGGATGCTGGCCATACAGTGAGCATTTCTATGGTTTGCATTGTACTTAGATCTCCCAGTATTTGTATAGTTTTTCTCCGGACTGAGGTCTATAATCTTTAATAAGACTTGAGTATTGACAGAAGCTACTTCCACACATGCGCTTAAATGGCCTCTCCTTTATGTACATAGCCTGGCATCCCATGTGATGAGTTCTCTTATGGTAATGCCTGTCAACTATCCCAACTATTGTGGGACTTTTCTGCCAGAGTGGGTTTTATGATGTGCAGTAAGGTTGGTACCAGTGCTAAAGGTCTTTCCACATTCCATGCATGCATATGGTTTCTCACCCGTGTGAATTCTTTTATGTACACTGAGAGACCCACTCTGACTGAAGCTCTTTCCACACTCTATGCATTTAAAAGGTTTCTCCCCTGTATGGGTTCTTTTATGTGAAGAAAGGGATCCACTCTGCCTGAAGCTCTTACCGCAATCCAAGCATTTATATGGCTTCTCACCTCTGTGGGCATTTTCATGAACAGTCATTGCTCTGCTGTTACTGAAGCTCTTTCCACACTCCATGCATTTATATGGGTTCTCCTCTGTATGTGTTCTTTGATGTTTTCTAAAGTATCCTCCATGGCAGAAGCTCTTTCCACATACCAAGCATTTATATGGTTTCTCCCCTGTGTGGGTTGTTTGGTGTATAGTGAGGTGACCACTCCGTCTAAAGCTTTTACCACACTCCATGCATTTATATGGCTTCTGCCCTGTGTGGATTCTTTGATGTATGTAAAGGGTTGCACTACTGCCGAACATCTTTCCACATTCCATACACTTATATGGTTTCTCACCTGTGTGGGTTCTTTGATGTGAGACAAGATGGCTACTTAGTCTAAAATTCTTTTCACACGCCATGCATTTGTAAGGCTTCTCCCCTGTATGGGTTCTTTGATGTATATTAAGATGTCCCCTCTGACTGAAGCTCTTTCCACACACCAAGCATTTATATGGTTTCTCCCCTGTGTGGGTTCTTTGATGTATAGTAAGGGTGTGATGCCGACTAAAACACTTTCCACAAACCAAGCATTCATATGGTTTCTCACCTGTGTGAGTTCTTTGATGTGAGGCAAGATTGCTTATTTTAAAATTCTTTCCACACACCATGCATTTATAAGGCTTCTCTCCTGTGTGGATTCTTTGATGTGTTCGAAAATTTGCACTCTGACTGAAGTTCATGTCACACACCAGGCATTTATATGGTTTTTCCCCTGTGTGGGTTCTTTGGTGTAAAGTGAGATATGAACTCGAACAGAAGCTCTTTCCACATTCTGTGCATTTATAAGGCTTCTCCCCTGTATGGGTTCTTTGATGTGAATGAAAAGATTCCCTGTGACTAAAGCTTTTTCCACACACAAAGCATTTATATGGCTTCTCACCTGTGTGGGTTCTTTGATGTAGAGCAAGGGTTCCACTGTGTCTAAAGCTCTTTCCACATTTCATGCACTGATGAGGTTTCTCCCCTGTGTGGGTTCTCTGATGTATATTAAGATGTCCCCTCTGACTGAAGCTCTTTCCACACACCAAGCATTTATATGGTTTCTCCCCTGTGTGGGTTCTCTGATGTATATTCAGATTTCCACGCTGGATGAAGCCCTTTCCACACTCCGTGCATTGATACATCTCTCCTGTGTGGATTCTTTCATGTTGTCGAAGATTTGCACACTGACTGAAGTTCTTGCCACACACCAGGCATTTATATGGTTTCTCCCCTGTATGGGTTCTTTGGTGAGAAGTGAGGTATGAAATTTGACTGAAGCTCTTTCCACATTCTGTGCATTTATATGGCTTCTCACCTGTGTGAGTTCTTTGATGTATTTTAAATTTTCCATTGTTACTGAAGCTCTTTCCACACTCCATGCATTTATAAGATTTCTCCCCTGTGTGGGTTCCACAGTACCTATTTAATACTGATTTGTCTGTGGATATTTTCACATACCCTAGGCACTTTTTCCATCTTTTACCATCAGGATCTCCTGCGTTTAGGAGTTCATGCATTTTGGCACCCTGAGAACTACAGCATTCCTTCATTCCATTCCTTGATGGGCTTCTCTTGTGCCTCTTTGGTCTCCTGTGACTTTGAAAGATCCCTGTTTCTGTTTCATGCTTACTCCTTTCTGATGACATCACAAATGGCTCTCTAGTGTCTTAGTTGTTTCCTGGGGAGAAAAAGAAAGGGGGTTGCATCAGGGAAAAAGCACAATCAGCTCTTTCTCAACGTCTTTAGATATCTTGCATTTTCTCTCTGTATGCCCAGCTCAAACATGACACCTTGTGAAGATGAACCTGTTTCTGACAATAACATGAATTTCTTTCCGCTCCATTTCCCATTTGATTTCAGTAGGCACAGCACTGCATGGATTTTTTCCTGCTTTGGTGGAATGGTAGTAATTTCTACAAGATTTTGTACTAAGGGGGATTAAAAGGCTATTGAGAAAGAAAGAGACTAAGCTGCGTATAACTCACTGCTCTGTTGTTCTAATTAATTTGCCCGCAGTTAAAAGAGTAGATAGTCAGAAGCAAAGACTGTGATGCACATATGAATCTAATGCAATAAGGGCAAATATTGCATTGAAGTTCAGCGATGGGGACTTTCGTCCCATTATAAGCTTCATCTCAATAAGAGGGTTGTTTTTGTCTATGCCTCTTAGGCTTCCAAGTAGTCAGGATCCATGATATGGGGGAACTGGATGTCAGACCAAGAGGGCCTGTTATGAGAACAATTTAATTTTCATTATTTCTGAAAGTTGTGAACAGACAAACAGAACAGAGAGTTAGAATGTTCCATTCAGATCAATCAATGGAAAACTGCTTTAGTTTTAATATTCAGATTGATTCAACACAAATTGATATTCTGGGTATACTGGACTCCACAAACCCTACAGGCTGGGATTAGGGGCTCAGCAACCATTTGCCCTCACTTTTTCTCTCCTCTCTCTTCAGGTTTTCAGCCCAATCAGATTCCTTTCTTGGGATGATCTGCTCTCTGCCCTCCCATTGCTATACTCTTTTCTTGTTTGCCTGCCTCACCCCAAAATCTCAGTTTCCCTGGCCCTTGCTACCCATAGTTATCCATTACTGCTCTTTTGTAGAAACTGGACGTTTCCTTCAATCCTAGTCCACTGTCTGTCATGGGCCCTGAGGAGAACCTGTGGTAAGATTGGGAGGAGGGAGAGTGGGTTACAGATGTCAAGCAGGGGGCTGGGGAAAACACAAAAGAAATATATCCAGAAAATTCTGGCATCTCTGAGTCTGGTGAGTCTAATGGTGCCCATAACTCCCCTACATCTATGACAGAGAGAAAGGAATTCCCACTGGGACCCAGCCCAGACCTAGTTGTTGAACAGATAAAATTTAATGAACAGCCTGGAGACTTCCAGAGAGAACCAAGGGAAAGTAGTATGTTAGACTCAGGAATTACACTTTTGCCAAGGTCATGCAGATTAGAGAAGAAACAGCTTAAAGCTAAAGAAAACGCTCTCTGCTCCTACCAAATCTAGAATGTACTAGAAAGCTAGCAACAAAAGCTAGAATGTACTAGAGAACACTCAGAAAAGTAATGTACCCACCCACCTCTCTTATATTTAGAATGCTGAATGAGAGTAGCTTGTTGCAGCAACAGTCTGCTGTTGCCTCCACATGCCTAGTCTGGTCATGAGTTATATCTAGGCTGGTTCTGAGAGATGCCTAGTCTGTTTCCGAGATATACGTGGTCTTTTCGTGTTCTATATCCTGAAGCATGTGTAGAAGACCTGATGCTGCATTCCTGCACTGACTTCTGGGATAAAGCTTAGTGTAAAACCCAGTCACCATGTCCTGAGTCTGCTTCTCTGGTTGGGAGCCAGGACACCCTCTAGCCTTGCCAGAAAGTCTTCCGCTTGATATCTGTAGATTCTTGCCCCAAAAAGCCTTGTTTCTGAAAGCCACACAAAATTGATACCCAATGCTCTTCTCCCTCTGGAAACCTCCCCTTCTCTTTCTAAAGCAAGTTGCTTGAGTCAACATTTGTTTTCCTTCCACTGCCTTCTTCACCACTTCAGCAGGTTTATGTTTGATTCCATTCCTAACCACACTTGCCTACTGAGTTATTTTAAAACCTGTCCAGTTCTTAATTCTCTCAGGTCTCGGAATGTAACCTTTTACATGTGTTGACAAAAAACCATAATTAACCTCCTTTATTTGTCACTTCCATGTTTAATTTTAATCAAAAGTTATATCTTACATACACTGATTAATAAAGGGGCTGCCGTCAGCTCCAGAACACCTCAGATTTTCTGCATGATGTGTATTTGTCATGCCTCTTGGCTTGTGACCTTAACGCTGAGTCATGACTAGACATCATTGGATGAAATACCATGTGTAGGAACCTACTTCTCGATTTAAAATGCCCACCCCAATGTTATTTTAGAGCGAACGAGAGGGAGAGAGCGAGCGAGAGAGAGGCATGTTCCAACCTCTTATAACAGGGGAACCTGTGGTCATGAAGATGTAGACATTCAAATTCCAATCAGCCTCAAGCAACATGACCAGCAGGGTGGAATGATGGGAGATGTCATCCAGCAAAATCTGTAGAGCCACATTATAGAAGCCTGTGAGACAAAAATGCAAAACTAAAAAGATCTGCACATCCAGAAAAAAGGACAAGTAGGCAAGATCCTTTATCACTAAAAACTAGCTTTCTATGTGCAGTGAGCTTGTTTCTTTTTTGTAATATGGGGGGATCCTGTGAGACTTTGCCAGGAATTTACCACCTCACCTACTGTTCGAGGGAAGTGGGTTGCAGGAGGAAGAGGAGGCAGAGGCACTACATACACATCACTGACAAGTAAGCAACACTGCAATCATCATATCTCCGAAAATGGAATTTTGGGGTTTTATTCTTAGTCTCACTACTTATAGTGCTTAGGAGATTGTTTCTGTCAGCACAAGTATTTCTGCTTGTCTGACAGAATGGCCTCCTATCCCCCCCGCCCCGCACAGACTGTTCTCCTGACAGTTCAAAAAAAGAATACAAGGTGCACAGGGGCAGCGGAGGAGGGGGAGTCCTGTTGCGCTAATGGGAACCCTTGTGCTGGTCTCTGCTAGTGCAATGACTTACCTGAATATGGCCTTTACACTTTTGAAAATGATGTCAGCCAAGCTCAGGTCCAGTACATGCCCAGATCCCACAGTCCAGCCTCCTATTCCATACTGGCATCCCTATGATGCAGTAAGAAATACTAAGAAGATGAATTCATCCCATCCAGCATCTATCAAACAAGAAACAAACATCATTTCCCAAAGTGATTACATTCACATAACTCTACAGCATGACTTTCTTGTACCTGGATCCAGTAGATCACACTCCTGCTTGATCAAAAAAACCCCCAAACCATTAGAACTGACCTCTCCTATGCACATTCCCGTACACATAGAAACATTAGCCGCTTCCAAGCTTGGTCTGGGAGGACTACAGATCTATGCAACGGGAGGGTGAAAGGCAGACATGAGTGCCAAGTGCTCAGAAGATATGGAGACCTGTTTTTGGCACTTGGGACATATTTTTTAGGGCCCAATTTGTTTTAATATTAAAGTGCTGTAATCTGCCCTGGGATCTGCTGGTCAAGGGCTGGTGGTGTAGTTGTCCAGGGAGTCAAGGGGTCTTAGACCCCTTACTTTTTTTGGAGCAGGGACCCAACAGGGTCCCAATGTCTCTAGCAACCTATAAGTCAATTAGCAAAAAAGGGGAATGTGTCAGCCACTGATAAAAGTCTGCTAGCATGCCTACTTGTCCTTTCCTGCTGATCAGAGTGAAAGGAGGTAGTCAGCCACTGAGAAGACTCTTCTTAGCCATTAACACTCTCCCCTTTCATGATTATAGGCTCCTAGGGATTCTGCCGTTGTAGGAAAAGGCATTAACAAGGATCTCATGTTCAACCCAGCAGCAAAAAGCATGGTGGTAACTGTGGCTAACATGAAGGGACCCCTCACTTCTGAATTTGGCACTACACACCTGTGAAGAGCAGATAATAACAACAATCCCTGCACACTTGTACGAGCATCTGTATATCTGGTACTCGTAGGATGCTAGTCACAGTAAAAGAACAACTTTGCTCTGTTCAGTGGATACGAAGCCCTATGGTGATTTTGCACAATGGTTACACATCCTTCTCTCTCTTTCCCTTCGGTAATCTTCGGGGGGGGCTGCTCTCTCCCCCCCCCAAGTATCCCTCTTGCTCTCCTTCCCTGTCTTTCCCAGAGAGCTATAAAAATATCAGACCTGCCCCTGGGTTGAAGTCAGCACTGTGCATGGAAATCAAGGGACAAATCCAAGATTTTTCTATAGTTGTAATTGGGCAAGAGGTATCCAACCCCCTCCCCGCCCAAAAACAACAAAATGCAGCAGCAAAGAGAAGCTCCTGATATATCCAGCTTGGGACTTATTTGATATACAAGATGTATTTTTATTTTTTGAAAAGCCTGATTCGTCTCCATAGAAGTCAATGGGCCATGAAGCTGCTGGGGCAAGTGAGCATTGGGTTTAACCTAGATGGGTTTTTTAGGAAACAACTGAAGTTGTTCTTTGCTGCAACCTAAAGAATGCTTTGTGTGGGGGATTCCATAGGGGAAGGGGTAGGAATCATAACCCCCTTCGGATCCACCTCTTACCTGCCACGTTCATGTTCCTGTGCACCTTCCCCTTAAGCTGCAGTAAGGGTATAACAATAAACTACATGGCAGGGTTGTTGTATCACACTTTCTTAGGCAGGGCAACAACCCTGGGTGACTTACGGCTGCACTTTCATCTCCACATAAAAAGATGATCCATATTGGGCTGATGATGCCACTGCACTGTGTGTGGAGACGAGAAAGGAAAGGGAAACCAGGCCACCTCTCAAGACTACTCTGGCTATTGCCATCCTGCCTTTAAAGCAGGGATGGGGAAACTGTGGCCCTCCAGACATTGCCAGGCTACCTGAAGCCAAGCTGGCTGGGGCTGATGCGAACTGGCGTCTGACGACATCTGGAGGGCCACAGATTCCACATACACACACAGAGTAATGGGAGGAGACCCAGGCCTGGCAAAAATGAAATGGAAGTCTGATTTGGGGGTAATCACAAAATTTACCTGGGGTAATGGGCACTTAGGCATGTCAACCTATGCATTTGCCAAAGTAAAAATAATCCCCATTTTTAAGGGAAGCAGAACACTTTTATTAGGATTATGAAATACATTTTATTCCTCTTTTCCAAGAAGCTGGCCTATGTGGTCTTTATCTGCACACCTACCCAGCGAGGTAGGCTAGATTGAGAAGGAAAATGGCTCAAGGCAACCTAGCCAGTCCTATAGACCAGTGGGAATTTCAGCCTGGGCCTCTCTTTAATCGCAACACCACACAAACTCTCCCCCTGGTCCACTTTACAGGGTTGTTGTGAGGATTGCTTGGGTATTCTGCTACCCCTAGTCTGCGGCATGGCTGGAGCCTTCTGCCTTGACTATTCCAAGGCAAAATTTGCCAATCTCACAAAAGAAGCGATATCCACTTGCAGCGTTTAAATAAATCACTCTTCCTCGCCGGAGCACACAGTCCAGCCAAACTCCCAAAGAGGGCAGCCGGAGAAGGCCTTTCCCCGGAGCAGCAACAAGTCCAGCTGAGGCGGGGTGTTTAGTTTCTCTAGGCCCTGGCCCTGCCTTGAGCCTTGAAAAGGCAAAGAAGAACCTGGGCAGTCCAAGCCCTCCCCCAAGGCTCTGTTCAGCTCAAAGCCCTTCAGACAGGGCTCTTCTCCAGCTCTGACCCACAAAAGCGGTACAGCTATTCCTTCCCACCTCCTACCCCCACCCCCGACTCAGGCTGTTTCCTCTGCAATAGGGCGACTCCCCCACGTGCCCCGCGAAGAACGGACAGAGCTGCAAGAGGGGTTGCTGGGAAGCCTGGGTCATCGACACAAAGCCGACTGAGGTTCGCTTTGCAACAGGCGTGGGCTATGGATGCGCGGGAGGGAGCCTCGGTGCAGACAACGGCTTTCTTTGGAAGGGGGAGCGGAAAGAGCCGTCCCCCCCTCTCACACACACAGAGATGTGCCGTTTCCACCATTAAGCAAAGCTGCTTCCCCCACCACAAGGCGCCCCCGCCTCCCCTCTCCATCCAAATCTCCAAGCTGAGCTTCAGAGATCACCCTGCAACAGACATCATGCGCCCGCATTGGAACGAGCAGCCCCTGCCTGGGATTGCGAAAGGGCGGGCGGAGGTTCTTCTCTTTTTCTTCCTCTCTTGTCATCCTCAGCACCTCAATATGCGCCCCCATCACCTCCCCACCCCCGATGCACCTTTTATCTTTTCCTCCCGTCACCACCAGACGGCGCACCAGCCTCCTCCCCGCCTCAGGCCAAAGCCTGTCGCGAGGCCGATTTCCCCTCCTCGCGACGAAAGGGAAGCGCCTTCGCCGCAGCTCTTCCTTGCTGCTGCCGTTTCCGGCCTCTCTCCGAAGCGGGACTCCGCTCATTTAACCCTTGGAGGACGGCGTGGTCTCGGTGCCTGCCCGGAGATCCGTTCCTCCCGACTGCAAAAATCCATTCCCCCAACGTAAAACTTGAAGGCATATAACATGTACTTATTGTTCAGTGGAGGCTGGTCTATAAGGGCAGATGGGGCGCTGCCCCACCAACCTCAGCAACCTTGCAGAACTCAGTAGGGAACAGGAGGAAACTGGAATGAGTTGGTCCCGCCTGCCATTGGATCTGGCTCCCCTGCTGCTGGTCTCGCTGCCTTCCACCCCACCAGCCCAAGTGGGCACCAGCTGCCACTGCTGTTGTCTGTGGCAGGTGGCTACAATTCAGGTTTTTCAGAGGGCCTTAAAGATTCATTTGTTTCGATTGGCCCCTTCCCCAATTTTTTGTCCCACTTGTTGAATGAACGCTGGAGTATTATTGTTATCGGAATTCAAATTCTGTTTTTCTGTTTGGGAATCTGTTTTTAATTTTTTGTTTTACCAGTGCTGATTTTTGAAATACTTTTTGTAAGCTATTGTGGATAGGTTTTGCTCCGGAAAAGTGACATACACATTTTCTTAAAATAAAAACAAAAGATCCTGTCTCAGCCAGATTGGCAGCCAGTAACAAGCCGCCTTGGACCAGAAGCATCATCCTGAACAGGCCCTTCTCTAGAAGAGAGGATGCTTCTGCAATGAAAACAACTCTGATGCAGACTGGGAGAGTGGTACTTTCTCACACCCCATGGACTTTCAAGAATGAAAAACAGGTTCTTTCCCCCTTCTACATTAATTTCCTCCAGCGGGCACATGGGGAATGAAAAAAAATCCAGAGCAACATAAAAAGGAAAGTCATTTAATTGAAACAATGAACAGATGGCAAAAATGTAAATATTAAGAACCATGAGCAATTAAAATGCTTCACAAATTTATATAAAACATTTTACTATATTATCATAAAAATGTGAAAACCGTAAAGAAAAAAATTGCTAATATATGGTTAACTTATTGTGTGTTTAGATGTGTAAGTCCCAACTGTATTCATATGGTTGTTGGGAGGATAAAATGGGGAGCGGAGAACAATCTATGCCACCTTAGCGTCCTTGGAGGAAAGGCAGAATATAAATGTAATATCCAGGCTTCTATGATGTGATGTAATGTAAGACTGGTACCACTGCAGCTCTTTCCGCACTCCATGGATTCATATGGTTTCTCCCCCATGTGGCTCCTTTTATGTGAAGCAAAGGCTCCACTAAGACTGAAGCTCCTTCCACACTCTATGCATTTATAAGGCTTCTCCCCTATGTGGGTTCTTTGATGTGCATTAAGGGTTCCACTGTATCTGAAGCTCTTTCTACACTCCGTGCATTTATAAGGCCTCTCTCCTGTGTGGGTTCTTTGATGCAAGGCGAGATGACCACTCAAGATGTAGCTCTTTCCACACTCCATACATTTATAAGGCCTCTCTCCTGTGTGGGGTTTTTTTTATGTGTATTAAGATGTGCTTTGCGACTGAAATTCTTTCCACAGTCCAAGCATTCATATGGTTTCTCCCCCGTGTGGGTTTTTTCATGTAAGGTGAGGCTGCCATGCTGACTGAAACTCTTTCCATTCACCAAGCATTTATATAATTTCTCCCCTGTGTGGATTCTTTCATGACTTTTAAGATTTCCACTCTGGCTGAAGCTCTTTCCACATTCCATGCATTTGTATGGTTTCTCCTCTGTGTGGATTCTTTGATGTATTTCAAATTTTCCACTTCCACTAAAGCTTTTTCCACACTCCATGCATTCATATGGCTTCTGCCCTGTGTGGATTCTTTGATGTAAAGCAAGGATATGATTGTGTTTGAAGTTCTTTCTGCACTCGATGCATTTTATAAGGCTTTTCTCATGTGTGGATTCTTTCATGTTTACTAAGATTTCCATTCTGACTGAAGCTCTTTCCACACTCCAAGCATTTAAATAGCTTCTCCCCTGTGTGGGTTTTTTTATGTACAGTAAGGCTGCCATACTGAGTAAAACTCTTTCCACCCACCAAACATTTATATGGTTTCTCCCGTGTGGATTCTTTGGTGTATTTTAAAATTTCCATGGTCACTGAAGCTCTTTCCACACTCTATGCATTTATAGAACCTGTGTGGGTTTTTGCATGTAAGATAAGGCTTCCATGCCAACTGAAACTCTTTCCACCCATCAAGCATTTATATAATTTCTCCCTGTGTGGATTCTTTGATGACTTTTAAGATTTCCACTCTGGCTGAAGTTCTTTCCACATTCCATGCATTTGTATGGTTTCTCCCCTGTGTGGATTCTTTGATGTATTTTAAAATTTCCACGGTCAGCGAAGCTCTTTCCACACTCTATGCATTTAAATGGCTTCTCTCCTGTTTGGATCCCACAATGTCTATTTAATACCAATTTGTCTTTGAATATTTTCACATTCACTGGTTCCTTTCCCCATCTTTTCCCTTTGCAATCTTCTTTGTTTAGGAGTTGATGGATGTTGGCATTCTGAGAAGTAGAGGATTTCTTCATCTTATCCTTCATCCTTGGTCGGCTTCTCTTGTGCCTCTTTGGTGTCCTTTAATTTTGAAAATTTTCTTTCACACTTTCTGCTTAGTCAATTTTGATGGCATCACAAATGGCTCTTTACTGTCTTAACTATGACCTGGGGAGGAAATGAACATATCATAATGAGTTCAAGGCAGAAACAGAGGATCATATGAAGGAACAAGCATCATTGGCTCTGTTCTCAACATCTCCAAGATTGTCCCACTTCTGCTCTGTATGTCCTGCTGAAACATGACACCTTTTGAATACACTCCTGTCTCCGACAACATGAATTCCTTTCTGCTCCATTTCCCACTTGATTTCAGTAGGCTCAGCCTTGTGTGAATTTTTTCCTCCTTTGACATAATGGTGGTAATTTCCACAAGATTATATACTGAAAAGTGGTACACCACCACCACAGCTAAGCTTGTTACAGAAGTGAGATACCAAGCTGGGTAAAACTCACAATTCTGTTGTTCTAATTAACTTGACCACAGTCAAGAGTAGATGGTCAGATGCAATGACTGTGATGTGCATGGGTGTTCTGTACTGTAAGGGGAATTCCTCACCAGTTAATACCCAAGAGACTTTATTTCACCTGTAACCTTTCAATATATTGTAATAAAGGCAGGTATTGCACTGTACTCCAGCACTGGAAAATTTTGTTCCCATTATCAGCTTCCTCTCAATGAGCCAATTCTCCCTGTCTATTCCTTTTAGGCTTCCAAGGAGTCAGGATCCAGGATATGGGACAACTGGGTGTCAGACAAACAGAATAGAGTTAGAATATTCCTTTCAGCTCTATCAATGGCAACTTGCTTTAACATCTAGATGTATTACTATTATTATTATTATAATTTTTATGTGCCCTTCACCCAGAGGTCCCAGGGCAGGTTACAACCATTTTAAAACACCTAATTAAAGCAATTAAAATAACCTAAACAACATCACAGAAAATAGAGTGAGTCCTAAAAATATACATCTCGGGTATTAGGGTAAAGAGGTGCAACCTCAGCGTTTGCCAAAGTTGTACAATGAAGTTGCCAGACACACCTCGGTTCGGAGGAAATTCCACAGCTTAGGGGCTGCCACAGAGAATGCCGTCTCCCAAGCTACCACCATCCAAGCTTCCGAGGCTGGTGGTCCTCCTCTGCCAATCTCAACACCTGAGAGGGTCTGTAGGGAAGGAGGCGGTCTTTCAGATATTTGGGACCTAATATGTTTAGGGCTTTAAACACGAATGTGAGTACCTTGAACTGGTCCTGAAAACGAACTGGCAACCAATGCAGCTGTTTTAAAACTGGGATTACATGAGTTCCAAAGGGAACCCCAGCCAGTAATCTGGCTGCTGCATTTTGGACCAGCTGAAGTCTCCAACTTGTCTTCAAGGGCAGCCCCACGGAGAGTGCATTGCAATGATCCAGTCTGGAAGTTACCAGAGTATGGAGCACCGTGAACAGGTCTTTTCTGTCCAAAAGGGGCTGAAGCTGGCAAACCAGCCACAGCTAGAAAAAGACACTCCTAGCCACTGAGGCCACCTGAGCCTCCAGTGATAGTGATAGATCAAGGAATACCTCCAGGCTGTGAACCTCTCCTTGAAGTGAAGAGCAACCTCATCCAGAACAGGCCGTCTTCCCCCTCTTGGACATGAGAACTCTGGACACATAACACTGCTGTCTTTTCAGGATTCAGCCTCAATTTATTGGCCCACATCCAGTCTATCACTGACTCCAAGCACCGGTTCAACATCTCAACTGCCTCTCCAGATTCAGATGGAATAGAGAGGTGGAGCTGGGTATCATCTGCATATTGATGGCACCTCACTCCAAATCTCCTGATGATAGCTCCCAGCGGCTTCATATAGGTGTTAAATAGCATGGCGGACAAGATGGAACCTTGAGGAACACCACAGGATAATTCCCATGGTGCTGAATAGTAGCCTCCCATAATTACTTTTTGGAAGTGGCTCTGGAGGTGTGAGCGGAACCACTGAAGCAGTGCCCCAAACCCCCATCTCCCTGAGATGTTCCAGAAGGATACCGTGGCCAACAGTATCAACAGCCGCTGAGAGATCAAGGAGAATGAGCAGGGTCGCATTCCCCCTATCTCCCAGCAGATGTCATCAACCAGGGCAACCAAGGCCATGGCCAGGCATGAAACCAGATTGGAATGGATCCAAATAATGAACTTCCTCCTAGCATGATTGAAGCTGGACCACCACCACCTTCTCAAGCACCTTGCCCAAAAAAGAGGTATCTGCCACTGGCAGTTGTTTAACACTTCTGAGTCCAGGGAGATCGTCTGAAGGAAGGGACACACCACCGCCTCCTTCAAGGCAGATGGTACCTCCAGTGAAGTATTAATCACTCACTGGACCCACCCAGTCAGTCCCCTACGGCTAGTTCCCAGTAGCCAGATGGGCAAGAGTCAAGGGGGCAGGTGGTGGGCCACACTTCTTCAAGCAGCTTTCCACATCCTCAGGCCACAATAATTGAAACTGACCCAATACAGGTGGAACCAGTACTTTGGACACCTCCGTTGGATGCCACAGTTAGAGCAAGTACAACTCTCTGAATCTGATCGATTTTGTCCCTAAAATGCCTTGCAAAGTGGTTACAGCCATCCTCCGAGGGTGTCACAGCAACATTATCTTGGCCAGATGGCAAAAGCCCATTCACTATTTGGAAAAGCTCTACCGGCCGGCAACTTGTGGATGAAATGGTGGCAGAGAAATAGGTTTCCTTCGCTGCCACCACTGCCATCTGGTAGGCATGATAGTGCAGTCTTACCTGTGTTTGGTCAGGTTTGGACTGAGATTTGTGCCACCTGCACTCCAGCCGCTGACCCTCCTGTTCCATCACACACAGATCACTGCAGTACCAAGGCGACCTACGTGCTCCACAGAGATAGCAGGCACACTCAGGAGTGATTGTGTTGGTGGCTCTACGCATCTCACCATTTCACAGTGAGACAAGAGCCTCAACAGGAGCACTAGCCATGCCAGCCAGAAAATCTCCCATAGCATTCAGGAATCCATCAGATTCCATAAGTCTTCAAGGGCGGACTATCTCAATGGATCCCCTACCCTTGCAGAGTGGAGTCATTCATTGACGATCACTCGTGGCCGAGTAAGATTGTCTTCCAAGATAAGGTCTTTGCTTGGAAGACGCCTGTGCGTGAATTTGTTTTACGTGGGGAGATTGGCGCACAACGAACACACAGTCTTGACAGAAAAAGGCTTTGATCCAATGGCATGGATACCACAACAATTGGAAGTCTTTTATCTGCTGCAGCCTTCATCCACCTTCACAGCCGTTGTAACGTACACATTGTTATCCTCCGCCTGTTCTGCTGTTGAGGACTTTCTTGGATCGTTCTTTGTCTGGTTCCTCTCCCTTGACCTTACCACCATGGGTGAACCTGCTGGGAGTACATGACTCCCGACGGCATCGCTCACAGGGTTCATTGGAACACGCAAGCCCACTCACAGCAGAGTGGAGTAACTACATTCAACCCAAACCTTACCAGGGAATGGTACGTCCATGACAACTGGGCCTGGCAACCAAGAGGTCTTCTGTATCCTTAAAAGTTGTGCAGGGGGAAGGGAGAATTCCACCTTGTGGTTTTTCCCATTACAGTGTTGCAAGAACACCTGCACTTGGCTGACTTTCTCTTCTCCTAAAGATACAGGATCAGTCTCTGGCCATGGACCTGGCAACCCTAGGATAGTTACGCTCCTTGACCTGCAAAGAGCCTTGACAGTTTCCCCGCAGCCGAGCAACGGGAAAAAGCAACAGAACTATCCCCCACCCTGTGCCAAGCGAGGCTGTTTACTCTGCCTCAGGATAAGCATAGAAAACTCATGGAAACTGCATGACGCTCCGATAGGCAGAGGATGCAAGCGAAAAACGCAGCTTAGCGGCCCCTTTGCAATTGGAGAAATACTGATCTAGATGCACCTATGGTCTAATTTTGTAAGAGAAAGCTCCTGTCGTCCCCCACGAAATCCCATGAAGCCTGTTTCCCTTCCGAGAGTAAAAGAAAGTGCGTCCGCGATTGGCTCTCCACTTTAAATTTTTTAAAAAAGCCCCTCTAGGAAATAGCACGTAGCTTATTTAACCCTTGAAGGACGGGGTTGCAGAAGCAGCTTCTCTCTCTACCTTTAAACTTCATTCATTGCGCCTTCATAACGTTTCTGTTTGTTCCTGGCTTTTTTTTTTTTTTTTACACTCTCTGCAATGAACGAGGAGGAACGCGGGAGGTGTCCCTTTGACTGCACGGGCGATGGAAAAACCAGCTAGTCTTTTTATTCTGGTTCGGGAGTAATGAAGGAGAACCAAATGGTTTGCCAGGATGTATTTACATTCCAACTTTTCCTCCATGGAAGTCCATAAAGATCCAACCTGGTCACTTATCCAGGCGCTGAACAAATCCAAACCTGCTTAACTTTGGCAAGCGACTCCATCACGGGCCTTCACACCATCACCCGGGGACCTTAAACATGCAGCTGGACTCACCACAGATAAAATGGAGTGCAACCCTAAACCGGGTTGGCCACCGTGATGCTGCACTGGATGGGCCCTTGGCCTGATCCACCAGCGCTCTTCTTATGTTCTGGAGGGGAAGGAGAGGGAGCTTCTGTCCTCCGAGGGTTAAGTAGATGGAGCTCAGTTTCCTCGTGAGGCGGGAAGTTTTCCAACTGAGAAGAAGACCATAGCGAAAGCGCTTTCGATTGCGTTCGGGAAAGAGCCCCGGAGAGATGCCTTGGCGAGGCGGCTGGTGCGCGCCGCGGGCAGGACAAAGTGGTAAAAGTGCAACACGAGGTGATGGGGAGACCTAGAACTGGGAAGGACGAGTCTGGTAATGATCAGGAGATGTACTCAAATCCAGCTGCAAGGTTATTTTCGAAGCCCCCCTTCCTCCCCCGCCCATGATCTTGGCTCCCTTACGATACAGAGTGGGATGCGTGTTTCTGTGCGCGCAGAAAGGATACGCGGCGGGGGGGGCGGTTTGGTGGGGAAATAGTCCTTTATTACCCCACCCAAGCAACTTCTGAGGCGCCCTTCCTCACCTTCCCGCTCTATATTCTCTGGAGAGTGGGTTGATCTCCGAGGAGGGTTTGAAAGAAGACCCCGGCACTCTGATGGAGAACCCCAAAGTCCATGCTTACACCTCTGCAACTGTTGACCCATTAGGCTTTACTACCACAGGTTGTTTTTCATCAAGTCTGAAAGTTTCAAGAAGTCTGGGGAAGAAGGAGTGTTATCAGCTGCAAAGCCTGTGTCTGGCCTGGGAACGGACAGCCAAGGCCAGTAATGTAGTCATGGCAACCAGGGAGATATCGGCTGGGAAAAGTTCCAACAGCATTCTGTTTGTGTCTGTCTAAGTTTTGCTTTCGGAGAGAGATGTTCTGTCTAGTGGGGGGTTGTGTTCTTGAAGAAGCAGCAGTTCTCTGCATGTGCTCTTGCTATGAGCCTTAATGTCCTGAGTAAATGGACTCTTAATACTATGCCGTGTTCTTGGATTTCTTGACCAACTTATACACTAATGTAACTGCGCTTACAACGCACACCGCACACATCAACAGCAACATGCCTCCCCCCAACTGCATTGCGTGAATGGCACCGTCCCCTCTTGGCGCTCTGGCCGCTCTTGCATGGGAGATGGGGGTGTGGTTGCCCTGGGTGTAGAGGAAATATCCGGGGGGGGGGGAGGAATGGCTGTGCTATTTTCAGCACCAGTGCTGGAGAAGAACGTCTGTAACCTTCTATGGCTGGGGGGGGGAAAGAACACGTTTCCCCTTTGCTAGGCTGCGGATGAGGGGCTAAGAACATTCATTCGTCCGTCTGTCCATCCATTAAATTTGTATCCCGCCCTTTCTTCCAGAAGAAGCCCAGGGCAGCAAACATAAGAATCGTCTTGTCCACCATCCTGGTCTCACAGTGGTCAATCAGATGCTTCAGTGGCAAGCCTGCAAAAAAGACATGAGTGCAACAGCAACTCTCCCCACTTGTGATTCTTAGCAACTTTAAAAAGGCTTAAAAATTAAGATGGAAACAAAGAAATAACTCCTGTGTCCCTGGCAGTAATGTGGGGAAGGGGTGAACAGGAAGGAGTGACCTGTAGTGATCATATGGGATCTGATGCTCTTTTGTTTTCTTTCTGTTTACAAATGATATGGAAGAGTGGCGAAGATTTATTGTAGGAAAAAGACAATGAATTGATCAGCTGCTGTTGCAACTCTGCTTGCTTGGAATGGGCTCTGCCAGAGTCCTGTAATGGGTGTTCTCTTTTTGCCTCTCCAGGCCAAGATCGAACGTCCCCTCTCAGGTAGAGGCTACTGTTGTAGGCCTCCTTAAATATTATGTATCATGTAAGTCTATATAGTTAGAGTGTTTTGAAGTTGCCCCCCTCAGAGTTGTAATGAACTTTTTTTAAAAAAAGGTAAGCTTTTTCAGTACTCGTTCTCCCCCTCCAGGAAGTCTGGGCATACAGCCAGAGTGTAGCTCTTCAATCAACAAGTCTGAGCTTAATTGTAAACATAGAAGAGACCGAGAAGGAATACCTTATTAGGATTCTCTGGATGTCCAGTAATAACCTTAACTCAAATCTGAGATATAGATCTGTGAGAAGTATCTGTGAGAACAGAAAGGAGATGCAATTCCAGATCAGATGATCAGGTGGAGAGACTATAAAAGAGAGATCACAAATGCAGTTATTATCAGTCCTTATGGACTGACTGCACATGCTGCTGCCAATTTGTCTAATTGCTGAGGCTTATCTGAGTCCCATGGGTGAGCTTTAAATTACCATTTGTTTCTATCTATGTGTTAAGACTGTATAAGAATATATTGTATTACTTAATATCCTTTGGTTTTGTGTTATATTATTAATTCTGATTTATTAGTTTACTGACTATAGCCAGACTTATGTATGCTTAGATATATCCATATAGAAATGTGTAGTCAATAAAAAGCATAACCTCCTTCCTCTATAGAGCTCCGTTCTTTTTTTACCCTGATTTATCCCTAGTCCTGGGAGAAATCTCTGGTGGGAGTTTCCTGTGAAAGTCTGCCTGTTCAGATACACTTCTGTGCTAACTGTGAAAGCCTAGGTGAGTGCAGTTGCAACATACAAGGGCTCTGAACAGCTTTAGGCTTAAGGGAAAAGTGAAGAACCCTCAAATCTGTCTGTGGGCTCATAAGGGGTCATTCAAACAATTTCACTATCATAGCAAAAGTTGACTTTTTTTTAGGGGTGCTCCATAATAATGCCTTGCCATTTTGTCTCTCTCCTTCACAGGGACATGAATGGTCCCACTTCTCAGCTGCCCCCAGACCCAGGCTCTGCTCCTTTTGCAGTGTGTGATGGGAACATCCAAAGGACTCCCAGAGAGGGCCTAGTTCATGCCACACTCTTTTGTCTCCCGCACAGGCAGAGCAATGGCACCAGAGGCACAATCTGGATCTCTGCGTCCTTGTGATGGAGTGGGAAAAGCTGCCATGAATCCATCTCAGGTAAGGGAGGGATCATCATGGAGAGAGGCAGGGGAGAGCCTGGGTGCCTCCCTATGTGTTCGGGGTGGGAGGTCTGGAAAAAAATATTTATACCTGTTTTCCTTTTGCTTCCTGCAAGATGACCAAATAAGAAGTTTCTGTAAACTTTCACAGGAAGTCTTGAATCCTGAACACACTGAAAAGTGCACACTCACCTATCCATTTAGACCTTCCCCTTTCAAACTTGGAGCATTGTTGGCTCTACAGAGATTTTTTATGTAAAGTAGGGCCCCACTCATACGGTGGGTTACGTTCCGGACCCCTGCCGAAAAGCAAAAACTGCTGAAAAGCGGAACTCATTGAATAGAATGGTGCACGATGCCCGAAAACCGCCTTAAAAGCGGAACAGGCGCTGTATGAGTGGGGCTTTAGTCTAATTGCGTCTAATTGAGAGTGCCGCATTAGTGACGCGCCGTAAAGCGAAGCGCCGTAAAGCGGGGCCCTACTATATGTATGCATTTAATTCTGAATAGAGACTCTGTCTTTTCCTTTCAGTGGCTGGTGTACTTTGAGGAGGTATTTGTGCATTTCACCAAACAGGAGTGTCGTCTCCTGGATCCAGGCCAAAGAGCTCTCTACGAGGACGTCATGCTGGAGAATTTTATGAATGTAATATCTCTGGGTAAGGATGGATTTTCCTTGGTCAACGGATGCTGAAGCAATGGATTCCTCTTCCCCAAATTTTGCAGTGCACTGTAGGGATGGCAGTGTGGGAACGAGCGGCCCGGCCAAGTGCTCAGAACCTGCCTTCTGTACTGTACTGTGTTGGACCTAAGCCTGGCTTATGCCATTTTGAAAAGTGTAAAAAAATTAGAGAAGTGATGCTTGTAGCATTATTCTCTGCAGCTGCTCTGTCTACCTCCAGGAGTCTTGGGGCCATGTAGCAGGGGTCCTGCTGCTGATCCCCAGAGACCCTCCTGGCCCTCTTCCTCCTTCTCGCTGTTGCTGCTGGTTCATTTGCCCTCTCTGAGCATGTGAGCAGCGGCATGGATAAGAGGGAGCAACAGCCTCCACTTCCTCTCCGCCCCTCTGCATTCTGAGCAGTAGTACTGGGGGTGGGGAGAGATAGCTTTAAGAGATGACTAGATAAACTGATGGCGAATTAGTCTATCAAAGGTGTGAATACCAGTTCCTGGAGAAGTAGAAGAGGGATGTTGTCTCCATATACTACCTGTGGGCTTTTCAGAGGCATCTGGTTGGCTACTGTGGGAATGTTGGACTTGGTATTGAGATATGCCCCAAATTTTAAATACCTGGCACAGCTACCACCTTGCCAGTAAACTGAGCTTAACATCCATTCAGTATTAGATGCATCCTGTTGGGTGCATTTCACTTTGTCCTATTCATCAGCAGGAGATACAAGATGTTCATTCCCCCCCCCCACTCTTGGCGGTTGTTTTGGGTGTGTGTGTCGGAGCAATAGATGGACTTGAAATGCCAAAATATTTTGTATTCATTGGCTGGTCTATTTTCTTGAGAGAAACCTGCAAACCAGACTGGTTGGCAGAAGGAGACAATCCATTTGTCTTGGGCTGTGAAGAAGGGTAGAGATCAGCAGGTACGGGCTTCAATTTGTGATGTGACTTGTTCTTGTTTGCATATAGGATGGGGTATGGGAATTTGTCATCTTGTATTTAACCTCCTAGGACACAGGTTGGTCCATCAGACTAGAAATTCTCCTGGTGGACATACCACAAATGCCAGACCCCATCACTAGCCCCTTTAAAGCAGAAATGGGAAACCTGTGGTCACCCAGAGATTGTTGGACTCCCAGCTCCCATTAGCCACACCTGGATAGCCAATCATCATGCATGGTGGAAGGTTTTTTTCCTGAGTGCCCACCAACCACAAATTTTAGTTTGAACAGCAATTCATTATTTCAATAAACAGCCTGTTTCAGTCTAGAGCGCTTCAGAAGCTACATGATTCCATTTTGGTCCAAATCCCAATTTTGAAAAACAACACTTTGTACCTCATTCCTGTTCTGGGCTAAGCCCCATATTTTCATTCATTTCTCTATATTTCCCACTTAACCTGTCATTCTATAAAGTCCTGTCCTTAACAGAGTGAAGAGCAGTGTTCTCTCTCCCATTTTAATTTGAAGAGAATCTTCTTCAGACGCTGTAGACTGTCTGCCAAGTGCAAACTAGTAAATACAGATAACAGGTCTGGGAAGAGAGCCAGAATGTCCACCTAAAAGGATGGATCTCCTTAGAAGTTGATTGTTTTGAATCTTACGAGATTCAGGCTTTCCTCAGGGCATATGAAAAGTGATCTGAAGGGTTAAGAGATTAATAAAAGCTCTTTAGCTAGGTTCTAGAATGTACACTGCTTGATAATAAAGTGTATAATAATGCTAAACACAATGTGTAACACTAGTGCTTTCAGCCCAGTCAAAATGCTGCAGGTGTTGTGTATCACGTCTATCCCATCTGATGGTGAGAGGTACTATTGTATGTTTCTGTATTTTCAGTTGTTATTGAGTAACTTATTGAAAAGATGGTACAGGTTTCAGCAGTGTCCAAATAGGGGAGGGGAGAATCTTGGAAATCTGAAAAATGTGTAGCAGGTAATCAGGCTTGATCCCTGATGAAATCTTTGATTTTAGTATTGAAGTTCTAACAAGTTTTTTTCCTTCTCCAAGCAGATGATCAGCAGGACAATAAAAACTATAGGGAGCCATCAGAAGCAGCCAAGCATGGAGCAGGAAGAGAGATGTTTGGAAATCAAAGAGGAGAAAATAAGCATGAGGCAAACCAATCAAAGAATGGAAGGAAGAAATCCTCCATTTCTCAGGGTACTCCTCATGAACTCCTCAACCCAGAAGATCACAAAGGAAAGAAACAGGAAAAGTGTCTGTTATATGGGAAAACATTCAAAGATAACTTGGTATTAACTGGACATTGTAGAACTCATACAGGGGAGAAACCATATAAATGTATGGAATGTGGAAAGAACTTCAGTCAAAGAGGAATTCTTACTACACATGAAAAAATTCACACTGGCGAGAAACCATATAAATGCATGCAGTGTGGAAAAAGCTTCAGTGTGAATGGAAGTCTAACTAGACATGTAAGAATCCACACTGGGGAGAAACCATATAAATGTATGGTATGTGGTAAGAGTTTCAATGATAATGGGAATCTTACTAAACGTGAGAATCCACACAGACGAGAAATGTGGAATGAGCTTCAGACGAAAGAGAAATCTTACTCAACATTCAAGAAGACACAGGTGAGGAACAATTTCAGTGCATGCAGTGTTGAAAGAGCTTCAGTAATCCTGAAAATTTTAATGAGCATGAAAGAACGCATATAGGGGAGAAACTGTATCAACTTATGGAGCTCAGGTAGGTTGGAACTCTTACTATAAATGAAATAACTTACACGGGATAAACCATTGTTGCAGATGGCTTGTCCCAGGCAAGCAAATGCCAGAGAAAATATGTGGGCCAGAATACCTAACTTTCCCCAGTCAAATTTAATTCCGCTCAGTCTTTTGTGTTGGAAATAGACAAACAACCTAAATTTTTGACATAAGATTATTGGCGTCCTTATCTGAACTAAGCTTCAAAACTTCTCTCTATTCTAAGCAATAAGACTTTATAATGAGCAACTTTTACCTTAAGGAGCAATTTAGGAAAATCATTGGCAATTAACAGCTAGAAAAGAACACCATGACTTAGTGGCAGAGCTTGGAAAAGTTACTTTTTTGAACTACAACTCCTACCAGCCCAATCCAGTGGCTATGCTGGCTGGGGCTGATGGGAGTTGTAGTTTAAAAAAGTAACTTTTCCAAGCTCTGCTTAGTAGGAACCTACATCTTTACGAATATCATAATTCAATTCACATCTTTGAGTGCCAACTCCTGATATGCTCAAAGGCACGTCAAACAGTTGGCTTTATATAAAAGTAAAGGATGCTTCAAACACATGTATGTGTAACCTTGGAATTATAATTATTGCATTCTTTTCATGTGTTCAGATAGCCTGTAAATTGATAGTTTTGTTTTGATCTGAAATATATATTTTCCTCTGATATTTGGGAGGCTATAATTGATCTTAGGTGTATAGCATACATTTGTCCTCTTCAAAAGAAAATATGGAGTATAAATATTGCTTAACTTTTCTATACCAAATCAGTCTTTTCCTAGGAGAGACTAAATGCTCATGCCCCAGGTAATTATTGTGTCCCACTCTGCAGTTCAATGTTTTGATTATGTTGCATTATTGCCTTCTTAAATTATGCTTTTATATGTGATTAACCTTCTGTCTTTCTCTTCTGTAATCCTGAACTATATTATTATTATTTATTGCACTTTTAGACCGCCCTTTAGCGACAAGCTCTCAGGGCGGTGTACAACAGAATAAAAACAGATTAAAATCCAGGTGGGTGTGGGTACAGTACATTATAAAAACATTTTTAAAACAAAATTAAGACAAAAAATTAAAAATAAAATAGATTAAATTTTAAAATGTAAAATTTAAAATGCCTGGGCAAAGAGGTAGGTCTTTACCTGGCGCCGAAAAGATAACAAAGAAGGCGCCAGGCGTATCTCATCAGGGAGGGCGTTCCATAATTCGGGGGCCACCACTGAGAAGGCCCTAGCTCTAGTTATTGCTCTCCGGGCCTCCCTGTGCGTTGGAACCCGGAGAAGGGCCTTCAACATCGAGCGCAGCGACCGGGTAGGTACATAGCGGAAGAGGTGTTCCGCCAGGTATTGTGGTCCGATGCCATTAAGGGCTTTATAGGTAAGAACCAACACTTTGAATCTGGCCCGGAAACATATTGGTAGCCAGTGCAGCTGGGCCAGGACAGGTGTTATATGGTCAGATTTTTTAGTCCCAGTAAGAACTCTGGCCGCAGCATTCTGCACCAGCTGAAGTTTCCGAACCGTCTTCAAAGGTAACCCTACGTAGAGTGCATTACAGTAGTCCAATCTAGAGGTTACCAGAGCATGGATAACTATATTTGCTTAAGTAAATAAAAACTAAATATACAGTATGCTGGATGCAGAAGTGGAGGATTAACTTTCCCCTCAACATGGAAGCTGTTTCTGGAGTAATCTAAGGTGCTGCTTTAAGCACTGAACCAGATTTTTTATGCATAAAAGATACTCTTATGATTTTACTTTGAGCATAGCCGTATTTGTCACACCATATAAACATATGGCATGTGGAAAAAGCTTCAGCATGAGACATCGACGAACCCACATGGGAAAGAAGGCATATAAATGCAAGGGATATGGAAGGAGCTTCAGAAATACTGAAATGCTTACTGCACATGAAAGAACCCACCCAGGAGAGAAGCCACATAAATGCATTGTATATGGTAGGAGCTTCAGTCAGAGTGGAATTCCAGATACCAAAGAATCCATACATGGGTGAAACCATATTATTAATGTATGGAATGTGGAAAAAGCTTCAGGCCTGATGGGAACCTTAATGTACATTAAAAAAGTCAAACAGGAGAAACCATGTAAATTTAGATGTGTTTAAAAGACCTTCATGCAGATGAGTATCCTTATTTTGCATCAAAGAACCCATATAGAGGGGAAACCATAAAAATGCATGGAATGTCCAAAGAGCTTTGTTGTTATGTGCCTTCAAGTCAATTACGACTTATGGTGACCCTATGAATCAGTGAGCTCCAGTAGCATCTGTCATGAACCACTCTGTTTGGATACTCTGTTCATAGGGTTTGCGTGGTAAGAAGTATTCAGAGGTGGTTTACCGTTGCCTTCCTCCGAGTTTGGATGCCTCTTAGTCTGGTGTCTCAGCTTTGACCATTCTGCCTTGGGTGCCTCTGCTAGGAGCCTAGCCTCTTGGTCTAGACTCCTGACGGCATTGCTCTCAGCTTCTTCAACACCCAAAGAGCTTTAACAAAACCAAAAACCTTAACGTATATTGAAAAATCCATCAGAGAAACTTGTCCAGGTCCCACTTTTTTTTTATTTGGTGGCCAACCGAACTGGCTCTAAATGATAAACAATGGTGTATGCGGTATAGAAGCAGCATCCAAAAGTATAGTGATGCTAGGACGGCACTGATGCCAAGGAAGACCAGTCAGTACCAGGAGCTGGAACGGAAAGTGAAATGAAGTCAAAGGTTCCCAAGATGTTTGAGGACTGTCCAAAGAAAACCTCTAGGGGAGACGAAGAGATTTATACCAGTACAGCCGGTCCCTCCAGAACTCTGCAGCATTTCAAGATACACTAGGACTCTGTCTGCCTTCTCCTTCCTCCAGAGCAGACCTGGAGTAAATCTCCGACTGTTTAGTCTTCTGGCAGTGACTCATACATTCTGTGAGCTCTGGATATCTCAGCAGGTCCATTGCCATCTCAAATCCTGCACTATGGGAGATGGAAGGGGAGAATTTGAGTTGAGGCTGTTTGTGTGTGGGATTGATCAAAAGAATCTGCAGGATAGGGTAACTTAGCAGGCTGTTGGGATCAGTATCACTTGTAAACAGAGACAATTGCCTTGCAAAACTGGAAAGATTGTAGAAGAGAAATTCTTCTGAATCTTGTCCAGGACATGCTTATAACCTCCTTATTTTATACCAGCGTTGGTCACATCTGCTTCCCTACTCCTCAGTACCCTTCCTTGCTTAATTGTAATAAGGCAAGAGATTTTTGTTTTGATTCAAACCTAGCTTATTTTTTGCCATATCTTTCACAGAAGAATGGATTTCTTGCTATCAACCTATCCAGGTTTAAAGCTGTCATGGTCATTTCTCTCTGAACCAGTCCTTCGGGGATGGGACTTTAATCCCATTCATAATTTTGAACAGATTTAGCTGCTGTAGTTTTTAATAAAGTAAGAAAATTGAATATATATTTTTTACTATTCTTGAGGCTTAAACATCAACATTTTATTTTCTGTCTTTGCCCTCTCTATCTAAACTTTTCTGGATTTGTCTCTCAACTCCCCCCTAAGCCCACAGAACCCCGTTCCTTTGACCTCCTGTTTGAACATAGGTAGCTATAATACTGTCTTGCTTGAAATTTAAGTTGCTGTATACTGGCCTTTCCCTAATTTGAACTGGTGGGAGATTTAAGTGGTAAATCAATGTAGAGCTGAATCATTGCATACCATAATTACAGTAGGGCCCCGCTTTTCGGTGTTCCGCTAATACAGCGTCTTTCAAATAGAGTAAGGCCCCACTCATGCGGCGTTTGTTCCGCTTGTACGATGTTTTTCAGGTGTCGGGCACCATTTTATTGACGGAGTTCCGCTTTTCGGCAGAGGTCTGGAACGTAACCCACCGTATGAGTGGGGCCCTACTGTATTGCTTGCCGTAGTTCTTTTACTTGATGCTTTGATATTTCTTCTATTTTAGGAGAGTTAAGTTGTAATTCACATTCTATATTTTCCATGTAATTCTTATATCCTATTTTCCCCCTTGCATTCCAGTTCCTTATATTTTTCCTTACCTGAGATTACTCTTTGTATAATGTTTTTGATTTCTTTTGATATTATGCATATGTTTTTCATAAACTGAAATGTGTTGACTAATATTTTGCTATTGCATTTTAAATAAATTTTACAAACTGATTTTAGCCTCTAGTCATATCTAGTCACAACCCTCTTGAGGACTGGGGTTAGTTAATGACATCTCCGTCAGGCAAAGCCTAAACTTATCCCTGTTGACCACGTGTAACACCTTAATGTGTGCAGTGGGTGTGATATTTGAGATCTTTTCATCCCAGCCTCTTTGAGTGCATAGCCTTGGCGCAGGTCATTCCAAAGCCCACTGTAAGCAGTAAGATTCTTATTCTTACTGATAATATTAATCTCAAATAAAATTTGGCCAGATTCATAGCCTTACATCTCCAGTGAATGAACTCTCCTTTTTTGGGTGGAAGGTGAAACTGTCCCGATGGCTTTTTCTTGTGAATGCACAGGACTGAGGGTTCTTACATTCTCCCTGTTGCTTTTTGAGACTCCTTGTACGTCAGACATTATGTTCACCTGAGCTTACACAATTTCACAACAGCAGTTGTCTGAACAGGCAGCCTAAGGTGGGTGCTCCGACCCAAGACTTTCCTAGCACTTAGGAGACACCAGGAAAATAAATGGGGGTTCAATAGAGGATTGTCTTTTAATATTTCTTAAAACATTTATTCTTTATACATTTATTTCTTCTTTATACGTATTACACGTATGTGTCTGGCCTCAGCCAGGAGATCAGAATCATATAAGTCAGGATCAAAGTCCTGACTGCTTACAAGCACATAATGTCATACATAATGCTTACAGTGGCCTCAACCAGTAGCTCAAGGTAATAAACTTGACCTTAGCCAATATGTCTCTTGAATATCAGATCTCAAACACAATAGATGAGGTTGTAAACCTCAGGCTCCTGTTAGCAACTTTTAAGATTTAATTTTTACATTCAGTTGGGCATTGAGAGTGTTCATGGACTGAGATTAGACAGGCCACAGTTTTGCATGCTGTAGTCACCTCCCAGCTAGATTACTGCTGTGTGCCCTGTGAAGGGCTGCCCTTGAAGATGTCCTATAGCTTGTGCAGATTGCAGCAACTGAGAGTATTGACAGCCACTCTGTGCAATTTATAACACGTGTTTTGCAGGATCTGTACTGACTATGCATATATATCTTTCTCCAGTACAAACCTATAAAGTCCTGAAGGATTTAGGACCTAGTTATATGACAGAATATCTCTCCACAGTGATTTCTAAATGCACTAAATAAATGAATGGGTAGCGGTGACATTAGCGAGGAGGTGGGCCTGCTTACCTAAGTGCTCAACCCCTCACATTTGGAGCTGACACTGAGCAAACAGAAGGAATAAACAGTTTTTGAATGGAGGTATATAAGTTGTAAAATTTCCCCAATTGTATCTATTGGTGCTTTTGAACAGGGGTATACAAATCTGTGGTGCAATCACACTTGGACTCTTCTGTATAGTTTTGTGTCATGCCTCCCATCGGATGAGTCCTCAGAGGAGAATGAGGAGCAGGGGGTTCGCACAGCAGACCCAGGAGAGGGAACAAGCAGACCCACCCCAGCAGCGGCTCCAAACCCCTCACCACTGGAAGATGTTCAGGATACAGTTGGGGCCCCTCAGTCAGACTCAGAGAGTGGCCAGGAGGCCCCTCCACTCCCTGCAGAGCGAAGACACCTGTGAGAAGCAGAGCAATGCAGGTGTTCTGGCCGTTTAAGGGCTGACTGCTAGCACCTGAACCAGGAAGGGGAGCTTAAAAGACAGTGAGACCCCACTTGTCATTGGCTGGAAGCATAGTCAAGATGCCAGTGTCAGACCCTCGCCAGCCGTGCCTTGCAACTCAGATTACCTTCGTTAAAATATTGGACTTTGTCCTTCATTAGAAAATTGGACCTTTTGGAAGACGACCTGGTATGTGCACTGAGACCCCTTGACCGCCTCCCTTGCTTATCTACTTTACAACTAAGCCCCTGTGTAGGCGGATGCCAGCTGACTGTTTTCCAGCACCGTATATCGCCTCAATGCAGCTGGCAGAGACTGATAGCATGCTTCCAGCCCAAATAGGTGAAGCAAGGGTTGGAAATTGGTCTACTATGGAACAATGCCAGCAGGAAAACCTGCGTCTCTGCTCATGGGTAAACCAGCTAATGACAGCTGTTCAAGCTTTGCAAGCTCAGGGTGGAGAAACTGCCCTCCCACACCAGCTGTGAATGTCAAATGCCTGGTGGTGGCTCCAGAGAAGTTCTCTGAGGCTTCTGACCAGCTCTCAGCATTTCTGGCACAAACCCAACTCTTTATAGACTTATTTATTATTTATTTATTTATTTCTGCGATTTATTTATCGCCCATCTGGCTGGAAACCGAGCCACTCTGAGCGATGTACAAAGTCATAATATATAAGTATCACAACATCAAAACAGCAATAAAACTAAAACAACAGGTAAAGGTTACTACAGTAAAATTCAATAAAGCTTCTGGCCTGTATAGTCCACAAGGTGCGTCATTTGCAAAACCGAAAGCGGCATCTCCTCCCACTCTCAGCATCCAGCGTAGCAAACAGCGAGAGGCGGCACAAACAGGCCCCACGAAGACGCGACCAACAGGAAAGTTCTCCCCGAGAAGCCAAAAGCAAAGGCGATGAGAGGCAAAACGCGGCCGACACAAGGCAAAACGAGCAAGGCCAGCACGGCAGGACAACGGAGGCCGCAGGGGCGCGCCCCAACCCCAGCAGCCAGCAGAAAACTGCCGCGGCCAAACATCGCTGTCTCCCGAATAGAGGCCGCAGCTCCAGGCTCGCCGAAGGGCCGCAGCTCATCCCCAGCTCCGATCCAGCAACCAGGAAACGGCGGCGTCCAGTGTAGGTCAAAGTCTTACATCGTATTTCTGATAGCTGGCATCCAAGTCGGGTCCGAGGGTGGTGACATAAGAAGGGGGGAGGCTACCCCGTATTTCCCAATGCATTGTAACCTCCAACAAGGGAGAAATTACCACATAAAAGCTGTTTGTTGCGGAGCTCCCTCGCCCGTAGCTGTTACTCCTGCCGCCATGATGGTTTACTTTACTTACTTGAAGCCCGAAGGCTTCCTAGATTATAAGACCCGGGTTGGGTTTCTAATTAGCCTATTCACAGGACCTGGCTGCATTCACCAGGGAGCTGCAGGCCATGTCTGAGGATCCTGTGAGGTTGGCCACCACCAACCGCCGTATCCGTCGGCTGAGGCAGGGCCAGCTTCCCCTTGCAGTGTATGTGACTGAGTTCTGCCTGCTGCAACAAGACTTGGGATGGAATGACGCTGCACTCATGTACCAATTCCAGGACGGCCTCGATCTTCTGGATGAGCCGGCTCAGGTGGAGCGACTGGCAACCCTGCAAAAAAGCAGACAAGTCTCGACCCGGGCTTGGTCTGCCCAGGGAGATCCTGCCCCATGGAGAGCCTTCCTGCAGGGACCCCACCCCACTAGAGGAACCCACGCAGCTGGAAGGGGCTCAGCCATGCCTATCCCACACGGAGAAGCAGAGGTGCAGGTAGCTGGGCCTGGGCCTATACTGCAGAAGCCAAGGACATTTTATGACCCAGTGCCCAGCCAAATTACCATCACTTTCAACCCCGGGAAACCCCAGCGCCCCGGTCTCTATGGGCCCCTAGATTGGGCTGATCCTGCCATCAAGAGGGCCTGCCAGCTCAGCCCTTCACCACTCAGACACCTGACTGTGCGGGTTTCCCTAAAGATCTCCGGGCAGGGGACCCTGCAAGAACAAGCCTTGTTGGACTCAGGCTCATCCAGCAACTTCATGGATATACTCTTTGCAGACCTGCACCACATCCCACAACAACCTACTGCCCAGCCTGTACTGGTAGAAACAATTGATGGTCGACTGCTTACATCCGGACCGGTGGTACAGGAGACCATATCCTTGGAGATGACTCTCGGAGAACACCAGGAAAGAATCCAATTCTACCTGGTGGCAGCCCCCACTTCCCATTAGGGCTCAGTCTGGCTTGGCTCCAACAACATGACAAGAATCCAGTGCTCCACAAGCCTGTTGTCCTTCCCGCCCTCATACTGTCAAACAACTTGCTGGGGACAGTCAGAGCTTGTCCTTACCACCCTGGAAGAGAGCCCCAAACTGGAGGAACTGCCAGAAAAATATCAGGAGTTCTGTGACATGTTTGGGAAATAAGAGGCTGATCAGGTACCACCCCATCAGCCCTGAGACTGCCCGTCTGAATTGCTCCCAGGGGCCAAGATCTCGGTTGGGCGTATTTACTCCTTATCTGAGCCCGAATTGGCAGCCCATCAAAGGACAAGTACGAGTAGCGCTATGACTAATGATGTCACTGGGTCAAAGCTGAAAGGAAGCCCAGAGGCTGATGCGCACAGATGCAAAAGGAGAATCCGGAGCTGTATGACGCACACAATAGTAATATGGAATGTGAGAAGCATGAACCAGGGAAAGTTGGAAATTGTCAAGCAAGAAATGGAAAGTATCAACATTACAATACTTGGCGTGAGTGAATTAAAATGGACGGGAATGGGACATTTTCAATCAGGTAACTACAAAATATTTTATGCAGGAAATGAGAAATTAAGAAGAAATGGGGTTGCTTTAACAGTAAGAAGTGATGTAGCAAAAGCAGTTATAAGCAATAACGCAAGGTCTGAGCCAGTGATATCAAAGAGTTTTAATGGGGAACCTATTGACATAACCATCATCCAAATCTATGCTCCAATGGCAAACACAGAAGAAGAAGAATTGGAGAGACTTTATGCAAAAGTACAGGAAAAAATTGATCACACACCAAAACAGGATGCTCTGATAATCAGGGGGGACTGGGATGCAAAAGTAGGGAACAGAGAAGAACTAGGAATTGTGGGGAAATGGGGCTTAGGAGACAGAAATGAAGCAGGAGAAAGACTTACTGAATTCTGTGAAGCCAGTAATTTGTTTCTTGCAAACACATTTTTGAGCAACTGAAAAGACGACTGTACACGTGGACATCACCAAATGGTCAATAAACACAAAGAAGCTGACTAATAACAGTACTTTCCAACAGTCAAGGGGCCTCCCAAGAGGATCATCAAGGCAAGGGAGGTGACCTTTTTTGACATCCAGGAATGCTGCTTGGAATGACTGGAATGATTTGTGTATATTGGTGGGCACAAGTTGGAGTAGAATGGAATGAGCAATATTGAAGAGCAGTGGGCATTGCATTATTTGTGTAGATGTAAGACAGAATTAGTGTGTGATGTATATGTGGTTTGTTATATGCCTTCAAGTTGATTATGACTTATGGCGACCCTATGAATCTTTTTCGGATGTATTCATAGGGTTTTCATGGTAAGAGGTATTCAGAGGTGGTTTACCATTGCCTTCCTCTAAGCCTATGGCACCCAGTATTCTCAGGTGGTCTCCCATCCAAGTACTAACCCAGCCTGACCCTGCTTAGCTTCCAAGATCAGACAAGATTGGGCGTGTTCAGGGTAGTATGGCATAGGCGAATCAATGCTGTACCATGCAATAAATCAACAGCAAATTAGGGTTTTTTTTGAAGGGGAGGATGGGCACTTGCAGGCTTTCATAGCCTCTCTTATTACAGTGGGATGCCACAAATCATACACCCATGCAGCTGGAAGAGGATCCTCTACAAAATGTCGTTGGCTACTGCCTGGCCCAGAATGTCCAGTGGATGCATGGCACAAGTCAAGTGCGTCTATGCATACCACCCACAGCCAAAATATGCAGGGGGAGGAAAGTAACTCGTGGTGCCCACCCCAAAATATGCTTGGTGCCACCACATGTCGTACACCTACTCCTATGGGAGAGTGTCCTGTATGGCATGCCATTGGTCTTGCCCAGCCCAGTGCTTTCTCTGGACTGATGGCATGATTAAATGTGCCTATGCACATGAAAAATAGTAATGTAAAAATGAATAAATATGGAAATGGGGATGCCCATCCCAAAATATGGGCCACACTCCATTATGCACCATCCAGAAGAGTGTCCTCTGTGAAATGACAGTGGATGCTGTCTGACCCAGAGCTGCTGGCAGCTGCAAGGCACAGTCAAGGGTATCTATGCACACCACCAATAGCCAATATATGTAGAAAAAAATTAAGAGCTAGGGGTGCCCACCTTATAATATGCTTTGGTCCACTACATATCATGCATTCATCCATCCAGGGGGAGTATCTTCTGTGAAATGCCATTGGATCCCACCCAGCCCTGAGCTTCCTGCGGGCTCAAAGCAGAGTCAAGCACAGGTGTACACACTAAAGGCAACCAAAATATGTTTATTTTTTAAAAATTGGGGATCTCCACCCCAAAATATGATTTTGGTCACACTAAATCATGCTCCCACCCCTCAAGCCAGAGAGTATCCTCTGCAAGATGGTATTGGATCCTGCCTGGCCCAGACCTTCCTGGCATAGACAAGCACATTTTTGAACAACAAAAATAGGCAAAATATTTAGGGGAAAATACATTAAGGGAAGGCCTACCACAAAATATGCTTTGGGTCACCACAAATCATACACCCATGCATCTGGGAGTGTGTCCTCTACAAGATGGCACTGGATCTAACCAATCACAGAGCTTCCTCCTGGCATAAGGCACCATCATGTGATGTACACACACCAGCAATATCCAAGAAGTTGTGGGTTCTCACCCACAAATATTTATTATTGATTGATTAGATTTATATTCCGCTCTTCCTCCAAATAGGAGCCCAGGGAGGCAAACAAAAGCACTAAAAACACTTTAAAACATCATAAAAACAGACTTTAAAATATATTAGAACATCTTTAAAAACATTTTTTAACAGGTTTAAAAACAACTTTAAAAAAAAAAAGGTTTAAAAACATATTAAAAAGCAATCCCAACACAGACACAGACTGGGATAAGGTCTCTACTTGTTAAAAGATGAAGGTTTTCAGTAGGCGCCAAAAAGATAACAGAGATGGCACCTGTCTAATATTTAAAGGGAGGGAATTCCAAAGGGTAGGTGCCGCCACACTAAAGGTTTGCTTCCTATGTTCTGCAGAACAAACCTGATAAGATGGTATCTGCAGGAGGCCTTCACCTGCAGAGCGCAGTGATCAACTGGGTATATAAGGGATAAGATGGTCTTTCAGGTATCCTGGTCCCAAGCTGTATAGGGCTTTGTACACCAAAACTAGAACCTTGAACTTGGCCCAGTAGCTAATGGGCAGGCAGTGCAATTCTTTCAACAGCAGGGTGACATGTTGGTGATACCCTGCCCCAGTGAGCAGTCTCACCGCCAGATTTTGCACCAGCTGCAGCTTCTGGATCAACCTCAAGGGTAGCCCCACATAGAGCGCATTACAGTAATCCAGCCTGGAGGTTAGTAGTGCATGGACAACAGCAATCAGGCTATCCTGGTCCAGAAATGGTGGCAGCTGTCTTACCAGCCAAATCTGGTAAAAGGCACTCCTAGCCACTGAGGTCACCTGGGCCTCTAGCGACAAAGATGGATCCAGGAGCACCGCCAGACTACAGACCTGCTCTTTCAGAGGGAGTATGACCCCATCCAAAGCAGGCAACTGACCAGTTATCTGAACTCAGGAACCACCAACCCACAGCGTCTCCGTCTTGCTATGATTCATACTCAGTTTATTGGCCCTCATCCAGCCCACCACCGAGTCCAGGCACCGGTCCAGGGCTTGCACGGCCTCTCCCGATTCAGATGTTACAGAGCTGGGTATCGTCAGCATATTGCTGACACCTTGCCCCAAATCTCCTGATGACCGCTCCCAGGGGCTTCATATAGATGTTAAACAAGATGGTACACTGCAGCACCCCACAGCACAACTGCCAGAGGGCCGAAAGACAATCACCCAAATGCTATTATCTGAAAACGACCCTGGAGATAGGATTGGAACCACTGTAAAACAGTGTCTCCAATACCTATCTCACCTAGTCGGCCCAGAAGGATACCATGGTCAACAGAATCAAAAGCCGCTGAGAGATCAATTAAGAATAACAGGGTCACACTCCCCTGTCCTTCTCCCGATAAAGGTCATCCATCAGGGCAACCAAGGCTGATTCAGTCCCATAACCAGGCCTGAACTCAGACTGGAATGGTTCAAGATAACCTGTTTCATTCGAGAGTACTTGCAATTATCTTCCTGAATCAATCACCTTCCCGAAGAAGGGGGTATTTGCGACCAGGCAGTAATTGTTGCAAACCAATGGATCCAGGGTGGGCTTTTTCAGGAGTGGTCGAATCACCGCCTCTTTCAGGGTGGCTGGAACCACTTCCTCCCACAATGATGTGTTGACCACACCCTGGATCCACTTGGTCAAACCCCCTCGGCAAGCTTTAATTAGCCAAGCAGGACAAGGGTCAAGAGGACGTGTTGCTGGCTACATTGCCACAAGTGTCTTGTCCACATCATCAGGCCACATCAACTGAAATCGTTCCCAAGAAGTTGGAGCAGACTTTGCACTGGACACCTCATTGGGGACTCCAGTAGATGTGGATGGGGCATCAAGACTGCTATGGAGGCAAGCAACTTTACCCTCAAAGTGCCTGGCAAACAATTCACAGTGGGCCTCCGAAGGGTCTAGCTCCATTTCCTGGAGTTGATGTCAACAGACCTGACAATACAGAAAAGCTCCACTGGACGGCTACTTGAGGGTGTGATGGAGGCAGAGAAGTGGGCCTTCTTTGCCCCCCTCACTGCCACACAGTAGGCACGGTTGTGATGTTTTACTCGTGCCCGATCAGCCTCACAGCGCGTCTTTCGCCACTTGCGCTATAGCCGTCATCCAGCCTTTTCATTGCCCTTAGTCCACTGATGTACCAAGGTGCAAACCGGGCTCCACAATGCCAGAGAAGGCTCTCAGGGGCAATCATGTCAACAGCCCAATGTGCCTCACTGTTCCACAGCTTGACAAGGGCTTCAACAGAGTCACCTGCTCTATCTACTGGGAACTCCCCTAGGGCATTCAGGAATCCAGTGGATTCTATTAGTTTCTGGGGGTGGACCATCTTAATCTGTCAACCCACCCCTGCAAGGGAGGATCAGAGCCATAAATCTAAACTTCATCCGGAAGTGGTCTGACCATGACAATGGGGTGACATCCACACACCCCATCTCCAGATTACCCCTTCCTCCATCTGGAGCAAACCAAGTCAAGGGTGGCCGGTGGAAACTTGAGACAGTCCCACAGTCATCATGGAGGCCATGAAGTCCCTAGTCAGAACACTAGAGGCAGCCTCAGCATGGACATTGAAATCACCCAGGACTATCGTTCTGGGCTCCTCCAACACCACAGCCGAGACGGCCTCCCCCTGCTCGGGCAGAGAAGCTGCCAGGCAGCAGGATGGACGATACACCAGCTGCAACCCTAGTTTACTGTCTCCTTGGCCTGACACCAGGTGAAGGCCCTCACAGCCAGCTCTAAAACAGAGTGGCTACCTGGTGATAGAGATGGAAGTTCTGTAGACCACAGTAACTCCTCTCCCCCATCCCTGCAGCCTGTGCTGGTGTTGCACCAAGTATCCAGGTGGGCAAAGCTGGGTCAGATCAACTCCTTCCATCTCACCCATCCAGGTCTCCATAATGCACACCAAATCGGCACCTTCATCCATGATCAAATCATGGATGAGTGTGGTCTTATTGTGTACCGATCTGGCGTTAAACAACAACACACACAGGCCAGCGGGCACAGCAGATGAGCAACAAGGAACCCATCCATGAGAGGAGTGGGAGCAAGGAACAAGGTGTAGATATGCTTTGGACTATCACATATCATATACACATGCACCCGAGAGAGTCTCATGTGTGGAATTGTATCTTAATCTTTCTGAACTAAATCTTTGCCTGTAAGCCAAGTGACATTCTGGCTTGCCACCAGAGATGATATACTCATAGTTTGGGTTCAATTTTTTCAAAAGCAACAATTATAAGGAGTTCAGTTTTTTTCAATAGCAATGAATTTTGAGGTGAAGGGCATAAAAATGGCAGTGCAATGGTATTGGGCCCATGGAAGAAAGATATAATAAAATGGGAGATGGTAAATGTTGGTTATGCCATGAGGTCCAAGGGGTTTCTTTCACACATAGTGGAGGTGTAGAAAGGCTAATAAAGTATACTGGCAAATGGTAATAACAATTATTAAGGCCATGTTCCAGGTTCGGATAATGCAGAGCTGCTATTGGGTTTTCTAATTTAAACGATACACAAGGTAACACAAATATCCAAACACAGATATTGAAGATATTACCTCTTAGCAAGAGCCAGGTTCCGAGAAAGCAAGACTTAGAAATATATAGGAACAGCTGGAAATTATAACAGAGATGGTATGTCCATATAAAATGATAAGGGAGGCAATGAATAAACAACCGATGTACACCTTGCTGGTATAAAGGAAATGAATTTATACATATTTATAAGCAAACATTTTTACAAAAAGACAGCTTTGTGACCTCACACAAAATTCTGTTTCTTCAGCAGAACAGAAGTGGACAAATTGTGACTAACCAAACTTCCAGTCACCCTTGGCTTAACTAGTAACTAGTCCTGGCTGCAGATCCAGTGAATGTTTGTCGCAAAGGGTGTGGATGTGGGTGTTCTTTCATTCATACCAGTTGCTGGGAGTCACAGGAAGGGGAAGTGCTGTTGCACTCAGATTCTGCTTACAGGTTTCCATTGGAGCACTGTTGGCCACTGTGAGAACATGATGTTGGACTAGATGGGCCTTTGATCCAGCAGAGTTTTTGTTATGTTCTTATTTTAAATGAAAAATGGAATGCACAACATATTGTTTTGTAACATGTAAGTGATGTGGAAAATTCCACAGCCATGGTGGGCGAGGGTAATTGCACGTATAAAGGAGGGTGGAGCGATTGAAGTGATGGTGTAAATTTTTGAATTTCCCTCTGCTTTAACAGCTAATGGGGTTACTGCACAGCTCTTCTGGCGCACATCGCAAATAGAAATTCTTTCATTCGCTATGTGGGATCACATGTCCTTGGATGTTGCGAGGGTATATAAGGGAGTCTCAGTCTGTGTTCAGGCAGACATGCTTGTGTGATTGCTGTCTCCTTACGTAAGTAATAAATTCTGACTGAAGTTCTTGTGTGCACTTATTCCTGGGTCTGAACCATTTAGTTGTGGAACAATAAAAGGAATTTCCGTGACATAAGCATTCAATTTATTTTTATTTTTATTTTTTTACTATGTTTTGTCCAGATCTAAAGTGGTGGAGAGAACTTTTAACACTGGAGATCTTTCCACAATCACAAATGACTGGAATTTCTACAATGGAATCAGAGAGTTTAAAAATGCAGGTTGTGGCAATGCTCAGGCAACAGACAAGAGAATTTATTCAACTAAGTCCTGCTCAGAGTAGACCCATTGAAATTAATGAACCTAAGTTAGCCATGTCTATTAATTTCAGTGGGTCTACTGTGAGTAAGACTAACATTGAATACCACCCATAGTGCTCCAAAACTTTTAAAAGGCAAACAGTAGTCCTAGTCATATTGTAGCTGTGAGACTATAACAGACTATATAAGTCCATCAGAAGATAGTATGCAATTTTACTATGCACAAATAGCTAAGAGTAGCCAGTAGTGCTCTTCTAAATGCCCCACCATTAATGAAATTATTGATAATTGAGAGATTAGATTATCTGCAATCGGTAAAATGGACTAGGTTTTGCATATGTGACATGGTATGGATTCTGTTAATTTCAACTATGTCCTTTCTTTTTAAAAATGATTATTTCTTTTAATATTACACCAGTTACGATAACTACATTAATGACTTCTTAGCTTTCAAATAAAATTGAAAACAAGAAATAATAATATCAAATAGATAGCATTGTTCTCAAACAGAATGAGTGGGTGATCTCTGGTGGCAAATGGCAGGAGGACATTTGGCAGGGTCTATAGACAATGATTTTGGGGTTGGCACCCTCAAGTTACTTTTCCTACATATTTGGCCATTTTTGGTGTGTGTAGATGTACTTTACAGTGCTGTGTGCCCAGTGGAAGCTCTGTGCTGGCTGGAATATAGCACTGTTCTGTAGAGAACACACTCTCAGATGTGCGGGTATATGACCTGAGTTGGCCCAAACCATATTTTTGAGTTTGCGCCCCCACTTACTTTTTATTTTTATTTTTTTGCTATCTATTTTGACTATTGTTGGTGCGCAGACACACTTGATGGTGCCATACAGCCATAGGAAGCTCTGGGCTAGGCAGGATCCGATGTCATCTCGTAGATGATACTCTCCTGGATACATATGTGGATGTAACATTTGGGGTGGGCCACAGTATATTTTGCAGTGGGCATCCCAGTTCCTTATTTTTCCCCCTGCCTCAGGTTGGTGCTCAGAAGGCGTGCTTGACTGTGCCATGCATCCACAGGAAGCTCTGGGCCAGGCAGGATCCCATATCATCCTGTAGTGGAGACTCTCCTGAATGTGCAGGTGTATGAATTGTGCTGGGTCAAAGCATATTTTGCATATTTGGGCACTCCCAATTCCTTATTTTTCTATGGTCTTATGATGTCATCACATATTAATGAGTGTCTCGCAAGCATCATTTTACCTGAGGAAAATTATTGTTGGACTCGAAGAGGCGAGTACCCCAAATAATTGAGATACAAGATATAGGGTATCCCTAAGCTTATTTTGGGGTTCAGGGACATACAAACTTTTCATTGGAGCTCAGGTATATGAATTGTTTAGTGTTTTGAACTTCTGAGCAAATAAGCGACTGGGATCTAGGCACCAGTTTCAGCATTGTGGTTGTTAATTACTTGTGATTGCCCATTACTTGACCTTCTATCATATTTTTTTTCCTTTTCTGTGTTTATTTATTTAGAAGTTTTGAAAAACATATATATTCCTCAACAATCTAAACAATACTACTTTACCCCATCCCCCCATAAATCTTCCCTCTTCCCACCTATTCAACATCTTCCATTTTCCATTGAAATACACAGTTATAGAGTCTAAGGAGAACGTTAACTTAACCATAGTCTTTTAAAAGGAGTTGGTACTTGACCCGTTTTTTCATCTTTTGCAGAGAAGAGTATGAAGGGCCATCAGTCCTCTTCGAAAGCCTCTTTGTGTTTCCTCTTTCCAACCTTCTATCATATTTTAATTCCATGATATTCCTGATCCTATCATACCAATCTAGCACAGATGAATCCTCCCCCTCCAGACCATTTTTTTTGCTACACGTTTTTGCCCCACAGCAGCAAGCAAGTTTACCACTTCCTCTACATCTACAGCTGGAACTAAGTTTTTTGAAAGAGTGCAGTGGCAACGTTGGTTCACAGGTAAAGAGATGCTGCCCTCCAAGGGTTAAATGAACTGCGCTGTCGTTCCTAGAGAGGCAGGAAATGTTAATAGTGGGGAAGACGATAATGAACGCACCTCGGTTTTATGTTTGGAAAAGATGCTTGGTGAGCTGGGAGCGAGGCTGATGCATGCAGAGGTCGGAATAAGGAGATAAAAGGTGCTGCACTGGCGATATGGGAGGCTTTGGGGAGGGAAATTATCGTAGGTGGGAGGCTCATGTACCCAAATCCAGCTGCAAAGGGGGCTCCAAACAGCTGCCTGTTTATTGCGCGATTCTTTTTGAAGTCTCACCCGCCCCAAAGATCAACTCAGCCCGCCTTGTTTTATGAACAGGGTGGGCGTGTTTGTGTGCACGCAGAAAAGTGGGGAGGTTCAAAGAGAGCTTTTTCCTCTCATCGGCCACCCAACCAATGCTCCAAGATGCCCTTCCCGATCCTCCTACTTTTATTATTATTATTGTTGTATTACCTGCCCTTCACAATAGAAAGTACAATACTGAAAACAGTTTAAAGCAGATTACGTTCATAGCTAGAGAGGGTCCTAAAATATGCCTCTCTCTCAAATGTCAAGGGCCAAGATGCATCTTCAGCATAACTAGGAAACCTGTATAATGAAGGTACCAGACGCACGTCAGTTTAGGGGCTGCCACAGAGAAGGTGTCACTTGCAGACTGGGTTGATCTCCAAGGGCGGCTTCAAAGAAGATCGTGAAAGAACCCCCAAACCCCACCCCGTCCAAGTGAATCCAGGTGGAAAGTGGTCCCTAAAGTGCAGGGGTTTAAGTGGCATGATCTTCCTGCCAGTCCTTCCTGGAGTTTTAGCCAGTCCAAATGGGCTATGAGGTTGTCTTGATGGAAACAGCCTTTCTTGGGCAGGGAGGGGGCAATAGCTGTGCTGGTTTTCTGTGCAGAGCTGTAAGAGCCATCTGTAAATTTCCAGCTTTAGAAAAGGTAGTAAGTTTCCCTTTTACTTGGCTGGCAAGGAGAAGATGGGTGTTGAAACTGACCAGGCTCTAAAGCTACAGGTTTCAGGGCAGAGACAAAAGAAAATAAATGCCTCAAGACTGGACTTGCTGCTCCGCGAGGAGGACATTTCCATATGTCCTCTTGAGCGTTCGGTTAGACTCTCTGCTGTGGCAGTGAAGATAAAACCCACAGGATGGATCGTGCTTCTTTTCCAGGCTTGGCAGCTGCTGGTGACAGCCTTGCACTTGCCTAGCCTTACAGTTGCCTTAGAACATTCAGAGCATGAGTTCCTCACAGTGATAATGAAAATCCATGTAGAATATCCTAGTAGTCCTCATGAGAGCCCTGTAGGGTGGGCCAGGGTGAGAGTCTGTGTGGTGTAGTGGTCAGAGTGTTGGGGTTAGACTGGACAAGACCGAGAATGAAATCTGCACTCATGCCACGCCCCCTCACAGCCACACACCCTAATTCACTTGCTTGTTTTCCATCATCATCTCTACACTTCTTAGTCCTTCCCACACACAATCTCTCCCACCATAGCAGACATTCCTAGGAGCCAATCAGCATGAAAGGGGGGTGGGTTAGTAGCTGAGAAGAGTCTTCTCAGTGACTGACTCACCTCCTTTCATTCTGATTGGCTCCAATCGAAAGGACAAGGAAGCATTTTAGAAGGTTCTTAGTGGGTAACACACTCTCATTCTGATTGGTTTATAAGATGCTGGAGACACAGGAGCCTAGCTGGGATCCTGCTCCCAAAAAAGTAAGGGATCTAAGACCCCCTAAGTTTCTGGACGACTACACCCCTGATTGGGTCAGTAGCCCACTCCTCCCAGCCTATCTTACTGGGTTGTTGTGAAGAAAAAGGGGACATGATCCTGGGTGCCACCCTGAACTCCTGGGACGAGAATGAAAATGTAATTAATAATGATCTGCCCATATTATGACAAAACAAATGGACTGCCTTCAAGTCGATTCCAACTTATGGCGACCCTATGAATAGGGTTTTCATGGTAAGCGGTATTCAGAGGTGGTTTACCAGTGCCTTTGTCATGGCCCCGTCAGAGGACTCCTCAGATGAGGACGACTCGGGAGTAACAGCAGCAGACCCAGGAGCAGCAGGAGACATGGAGGAGCCTCCTGAGAATCCAGCTCCTTCTGCCCCTCAGCTGCAGAGCACCCCAGGGACAGCAGAGGCCCTGCAGCCAGACACAGACAGTGAACAGGATACTCCCCCCTCACCTGCAGAACGTAGACAGCAGAAGGTCAGGCAGAAGAGAGGCAGGCCTGTCTCCTTAAGGCCCAAACGCGGAGGGCTCACACCTGCTGTCCATCCTGCTCTTTATAAGGCACACCTTGGCTGCAGCTTGTTGCTGACTGCAACGTCAGGCGTGGCTTTGTGTAGACCTAGTTTCCCTGCAGCATCTCTTTGACTGACCTCCTTGGCAATTGATCCCGGACCTCCACTGACCTCGCTTCTGGACTTCTGACTCGGCAAGTACGCTTCGGATAGGCCTGGCAGATTTACAACCCGACTGCTGGCTAAGGACTTTCCTTCCCTGACAAAGACCCAGGAATTTCCAGCCCCCCCTGACACTGCTGATGCAGTGTAGAGCTGACAGCCTTCTTCTGAGGCTGAAAGGCAGTGACTGGCCCAAGGTCACCCAGTGAGCTTCATGGCTGTGTGGGTATTTGAACCCTGGTCTCCCAGGTCATAGTCCAATGCTCCAACCACTACACCACCCTGGCTCTAGCTCATATTATAGGGAAGGATAATTTTTCATTTTGCCAACAATGCATTTTGGTGGGTGTATGTTAACTGCAAATAATCAAAATCTGTTAAATGGTAGACATTCAGAGTTGTGGGCAACCCCAGGTAAATTTTGTGAATATCCTCAAATTTGACATCAATTTCCCCCACTTTGGTCTCAGGCAGCTTCTTTTGTCCCTGTGCAGGTGGGAAAGCTTTTACTTTTCCCCACTAGGCTTGACAGTAACTGGAGGCTTTGGAGAAGCAGGAGTGGAGACGATGTACCTGGATTGATTGTGGGGTGGTGAGAAAAGACCTTCTCAGACAGATAGAACAATGTAGAATAAATTAAGGGGGAAATTAAATGCCATTTATTTTGCCGTCACCTGTCTCCCCACACACGCACACACAAGTTGGGACATGGATGGCTGCACTTCTCACCTGGTCCCAGACTCCATTTGCAGTCCACGATGGGAACAGACGTGGCCTGGTTTACTCCTCCTTCATCTCCCCCGTAGGTAGAGCAATGGCACCAGAGGCACAATCTGGATCATCACTTCCTTGTGATGGAATGGAAAGAGCTGCTGTTCAGTCCCCATGGGTAAGAAAAGGATCCCCTTTGTTGGCAGTGGGAGGTCTGCAGGGAACATGACTCTTTCCCTTTTGGTCTTACAAGATGTCGGGTTGACCAAGTAAGGCTGCGAACTCGACTGTGTCTCTCTCATGACATCTTCAGTCCTGCAGAAAAATGAAAATACAACCACAAAGCTTTCCTGGCTAGCTGAATAGTCTTCTTCCATGGACATTGTTTTTAAATTCATCCTGTGCTGGGTTTTTTTGGTGCTGTTTTTAATTGTTTTATCTGCCTTTATTATATCTTGTACATTGTCTTGAGACATATGTGGAAGGCAATGAATAAGTAAGAGCTCTATTAAATACACAAGAGATTTTGATGTATGTAGGAGTTTATTTCTGAGCAGACACTCTTTATCTTTTTCTTTCAGTGGCTGGTGTCCTTTGAGGAGGTAGCTGTGTATTTCACCAAGGGGGAGTGGGATCTCCTAGATCCGGGCCAAAGAGATCTTTACAAAGAAGTCATGTGGGCGAATTATGGGAATGTGGTCTCTCTGGGTAAGGATAGATTTTCCTTGGTTGATAGATGATGAAAAGGATGAGTTGTTCTATCTATCCATCCATTCCTGGACATAGTGATGCCAGTGTGGAAATGGGTGGCTGGGCCATGTGTGCTGGACATTATTTATTATTCATTAAATTTATTAGTTGCTTTTCTTCATAAAAATGAACCCAAAGCAACATACAATAAAAATATTAAAATCAATATAAAATACAAATAAGTTTTTAAAACACACAATACATGGATAAGATGGTGGAACAACCCACTTCCCTAAAAGACACTACAATGTCAAACGCCGTCTCAAAAATTAAGCGCTGAATGCCTAGGAGAAGAGGAATGTTTTTGCCTGGCACCTAAACATAGATAATGATGGCACCAGGTGTGCCTCACTGGGCAAAGCGTTCCATAAGCAGGGGGCCACCACTGAGAAGGCCCAGTCTCGTGTCACCATCCTCTGCACCTCCCTTAGAGAAGGCACACAAAGACGGGCCTCAGATGCTGAATGCAGGGTCTGGGTTGGTTCATAAGGGGAGAGGCGGCCCTTGTGCTTCTTATGCCACACTGCTGGACCTGTGCTGAGACCATTTTGAAAAATGTACAATGCCATTTTTGGAGAGATGAGGCTTGCAAAGTTAAGTCACTTGTCACCGATGATTTTTCGCTGTTCTCCTCCTGCAGCTCAGGACAGATGAGGTGGTAGTCTTTAGACTCCTGTTGGGGACTTTAGGGATTTAATCCTTTATTTATTTATTTATTTATTTTGTATCTCTCTTCATCTTTCAAAAGAAGTCTCTAAGCGGTTTACAGTATTAAAAATTGTGCATGTAGAATGATACAAAACATTTTAAAAGATCTTAAACAGCAGAATAAACCAAAGCAACTAACCCAGCAATCACAATAGCTGCTGGCAGATCAACGCACAGAAATACGACCGAGGCAACCAGCCCCCCCCCCCAAATAAACAAGCACATGTGTACAGGTAGCATCATCACGCCCACTTCTGCTGCTGCCTCCCCAACTTACACTGTCACCAAAAGGTAGGGCAAAACTATACACTCCTCTCACCAGGAAGCACCTGCAATCATTCCATCCCCACACAACACCCGTAAAAACAACAACGGGGCAACATCCTCATCCTGAGGATAATCCAGAAAAGGTTGATCCGCAGTAGCGCTAGTTGTGTGTCCAGTGGATTTAGAGATGCATTTTGTTGAAGCCATCCAGCCACCACACTCTTCTTCTCTGTCAGTAGCTGGCATACTCCATTAATGCCTTATAGGCCAACATCTTGTGCTCAGGATGCTCCCCCTCGGCTGAGAGCCGCAGGACAAGGGCCCTATAAAAAAAGTGTGTCGAAACTACATGTTACGGTGAAAGACTTAAGCATAGCTGTCCGACGTAGATGCTAGTGTACCCAGGCTGTGGTCTGAAGGCACATGACGCCAGCTCCCTGCTGAAGCTAAGCATGGTCAGGTCTGGTCAGTGCCTGGATGGGAGACCGCCTGGGAACCATATGTAAGCCGCCTTGGGTTTCAATCATGAAAAGAAAGGCAGGGTAGAAATGTAATAAATAAACAAATAATAGTGTAATGTGTGGGTATCAGGGATAGGGAGCCTTAGGGTGGGGGCCAAATCTGACCCTCTAGGCCGGTCTCTCTGGCCCTTGGGATTCGCCCCTCCCAAGCCACACCCCTCGCCCTTTGCCACCTTTTTGCCTGGTTGCAAGGTCGCTTTGAACACTGATACTGCCTCTTGTTTGTCTGGAAGGAGGAGTGAGGTTGGTGTGTTAGTATGGAGAAAACACAAGCCTATCGTACAAAGGTAAAATTCTCACTCAACGCTTTGTCCAGTTTTGCCTGCCAATGGCACATGGTCCCCGGAAGGTTGGCCAGGAGGGTGGGGCCCTACTGTACTGTTTGGGACCAGGATACCTGAAAGACCGTCTTACCCCTTATATACCCAGTCAATCACTGAGCTCTGCAGATGAGGGCCTCTTGCAGATACTATCTTATCAGGAGGTCTGTTCAGCACAACATAGGAAACGGACTTTAGTGCGGCAGCATCTACCCTTTGGAATTCCCTCCCCTTAAATATTAGACAGGCGCCATCTCTGTTATCTTTTGGGCACCTGCTGAAGACCTTCCTCTTTCAACAAGCCTTTTAAGTAGAGACCTTATCCCAGGCTGCGTCTGTGTTGGAATTGCTTGTTAATATGTTTTTAAGCCTTTTTTAAAAAAATGTTTTTAAAGATGTTTTGTTTTAATATATTTTTAAGTCTGTTTTTATGATGTTTTAAAGTGTTTTTAGTGCTTTTGTTTGCCACCCTGGGCTCCTGCTGGGAGGAAGGGCAGGATATGAATGAATGAATGAATGAATGAATGAATGAATGGGCAGGTGGTGACATTAGCAAGGATGCAGAGCCAATTTGGGGCAGCTTGCTCTAGGGCCCTCCAAAATCTGGAGCTGACACTGAGCAATAAATTTGTTGCTGCATGATTTTAGTGATGATCACAAAATTAGACGGCTTTAACAGATGACTAGATAAATTGATGGATGATAAGGCATCTCCAGAGGCCTCTCGCTGGCCGCTATGGAAATGTTAAACCAGTATCAACATATGCCCAAACTATAAATAGATGGCACTGCTTCCACAGTGCCAGTGAACTTAATGTACATTCATTGCCAGAAAGATTCTGCTGGGTTCACATGTCCCTGTCGCATTCATCTGTAGGATATAGAAGATGTTAATTTTCCCTATGCTTTGATTTTGGGAGGGGGTCAGAGCAATGGGTGGACTTAAAATGGCTGAATGTTTTGTAGTGATTAGCCTGTCTGTTTCCCTGAAAGAAATCCCCAAGCCAGACCTCATCTCCTGGCTGGAAGGAAGAGGTGACTCATTTCTCCAGGGCTGTGAAGAAGGGGAGAGATCAGCAGGTATGAACTTCAGTTTGTGATGGGACCACTTCTTGCTTGGATATTGGGGGCGGGGACAGATTGCCTGGAGAATTCTTCATCTTGTGTTGTAACATATTGAGGGTGATCCATCAGGCTGTGGTTTCCCCTGGTTGTGACTTGTGGCTTCACCCTCCTAGCTGATGTACGCTTGACACTCACTAAGTCTCCCTTCCCAAATTTTGTTCCTTTTTTCCTTTGGGGTTTAGGTGAGATCTGGAGGCTGAAATGGCCCCATCCCGTATGGTTCCATCTGTGGCTTTAGGCTTGTTTTCTGCTCCGTCACAAAAAGTCACAGAAACTAAGACCAAAGCTGATTGGACGGGAGTGGATGTGTGTCACAGAGGCAGAAGGACATGAATCGCCAGCATTTTCCAAGCAGGCACTACTAGTAGAGCTAGCAAATGGTACTACACAGGAAGAAGGTGATACAATATTGCAATATCCCTTTCGCAAAGCACTATGTGATTGGAGAGCCCTGGTAAAATCATTCCCTCTGATTAGAAGCCAGCCCTGTCAGTCACAAAAGAGTTCTCCCTCCCCCCGTCCTTACCTTTGTGGTGCCCTTATATGGCAACCTTTGGGAGAAACCTTTCCATTTTTGCATATGCCGCAGTCTTCTGCTCAGACAAGTTAAGATTCTGGAGTTTGCATCCACAAGACACAGTGATGGCCACCAACTTGGATGGCTTTGAAAGAGGATTAGGCAAATTCATGGAGGACAGGGCTATCAGTTAGGAGTTATTTGTTGCGTGTGTGCATGTATAGATCATACAGGGATGGAATCCAAGAGCCGTTTAGAACAGGAATAAGATAGGCCAGGCAAGTTTCTTGTACGAGTCTTTACTAGGCAAAGACATTAGACACAGTTCTCTCTTCACAGACATTTCCCCCACACTCTGAGACACAGCAAGATGTTCCCTTATCTACTTCCCAGCCAGCTTCTGACCTTGGCAAACCTGGCGCTCTGTTCTTTCAGCTTAACCCTTCTGCTTCAGGTTTCTCTCTCTCTGCTAAAAACCCTGTCTGTGAGTCTCACAGCATGCTTCACTGACCAACATTATTGGCCACCAAATCCCATCAGCCCCAGCCAGTCAGGAACAGTTGAGGCTCTTCCACTAGGGCTACTGGGACACAGCCCTTCCAAGCAGAATATCAAGCAATAATAAAAAAAAAACACCCCAAAATCTCAAAGCCACTTGTTTTATACTTCCATGTGAGCTTAAGACGTGCATATCTGTCAGTCTCCTGTCATCTGGCCAATTGGTACTCTGCGCCACTTAGCCAATATTAAATTTATACCCCGCCTTATGGCCAAAAGGCCCTCAAGGCGGCTTACAAAAACACAAATATAACACATCATAATACATCAATACAATAATGCAATTCTCAAAATTAAATGACAAGTAACATTATTAAAACAAAAGGAAAAACATGTAAATGTGTCACGATAAGAGAACCACATGCAGCCAGTTTTTTTATACTAGATATGCTCTGCTCCGAAGGCAAAACAGTCTCAATTTGAAAGGACACAAATTGGCTCTTCTTCAGCTTTTTCAAGACCTGGTCTTCATGACTCCCCAAAACGCCGTCCTCCATTTTGTAACTTAGAGACGAGAGACCTTCATTTTCCTCTTCACGCAGTATGAAGTACCTGCTTTGCCAGCCTTGGATTAGGTTGGTGTATTTGCTCAGAGAGCCCTCGAGCACCGTCTCAGTCTTCCTGCCTGCCGCCAGCCCCCCCCCAGTGCCGCCAGTGCTCCCTCCCGGACTGGCTGCGACTGAACAGGGGCTGCTGCTACTCCCGCCACCTCCATCAGGCCTCCCAGTTGGTGCATCTGCCGCTCCTTGCCAACCAGGGAGCCCCTGGCTGGTGGATGAACAAGGAGAAGAGCGTGCCGAGGTGAGGCGGCTGCTACTCCGGCTGCTGCTGTTACTGCTGCCCCCGCCCCAGTGAACCAGCAAGCAGGACAGGGATGTCCACAGGTGTCAGGATCCAAGATGGTTGGATTCCAATGATTTCCAAGGATTCCAATGGTTCCCAGACTTTCTGTCATGAGCCACTTGAAAATTGCTGAGGGTCTTGGCTTGAACATTTACTTATTTTTCTTCCTGATATAGCAATTGTAATATGCTAGATGCTGTATGGTTTTTAATTACATTTGTATTGCTGCTTTTATTTCTTATCTTGCATTTTGTTGTGTTACAATTTGAAATCAGTTCAGTTGAATTCAATTCGAATTGTGATACAATCTAAGAAATAAAAGAAGCAATACAATTAAAAATCAGTATGAATATCCAATGGAGACACACCATGGACCACCAGAATGAAGCTCAAACCACAGTTTGGGACCCCCTTATCTATTCTGAGCATGCTCAGAGCTGTTTCCTTGAAGGTCACACCCACACAGTACGTTTCTGGAAGACTGTTTGCTTCCCTGATCAGCCTTACCATTTGCTTATTTTATTTCATTGTCCCGCCTATTTGTGTGAGCACCATTGGAAAGACTGAGTCTTCTCTTTGTACAATAAATGTTTTTTACTTAAACCATTTTTGTTGCAATTCTGTACGTACCTATTAGGGAGCAATCGCCATGATATCTAGTGGGGCATACCTCTGAGTAATGTACAGTCATTGTGGCATGAACCCACACTAGGAATTGTGACAGCAGCGATCCCTTCTGAACCAAAGTAAGACACTTTTCAATTTAGTTAGGTGCTATTTGTAAAACTAGAGAGCCAGTGTGGCATAGTGGTTAGAGTGCTGGACTATGACCTGGGAGACCAGGGTTCGAATCCCCACACAGCCATGAAGCTCACTGGCTGAACTTCGGCCAGTCACCGCCTCTCAGCCTCAGAGGAAGGCAATGGTAAATCCCCTCTGAATACCGCTTACCGTGAAAACCCTATTCATAGGGTCGCCATAAGTCGCGATCGACTTGAAGGCAGTCCATTTCCATTTGTAAAACTAATGCTTACATGTCCACAGTTTCTTGGCAAGGAAGGAAGATGGGGAGAAAACCAGAACTTGGCTGTGCCCCTGTGACCTCATTGGCCACCCCTCCCCCCGTGAGTGGCCCTGCCTCTTCCAGTGGGCACCAGCTGCCGCTGGTGGGCAGAGAAGGCTTTGTTGAATCAGGACTGGCGATGATATGGGACCAAGATGTCAGGCATAGAGAACAATCTGGAATAAATTCAGGGAGGAGGGAAAAGTGAAATGCTATGTATTTATGTGCTCCAAAAGTTGTGACGCCTTATAATCTTGAAAGCTACGAAACCCAAATGTGTACAAAGGGTGAAAGACTTGCCATCTCCTCCCTGTTTCTCCTCCACTGGTGCATGAACAACTCCACTTCTCATCTAGTCCCAGACCCAGTCTCTTCTCTCTTTGCAGCACAGCAGTAGGAGTCCCGGAGTTGACGTGGTTTACCCTTCCTTTGTCTCTCCCACAGGCAGAGCAATGGCAACACAGGCCCAGTCTGGTCTGTCGCTTCCTTGTGGTGGCATGGAAAGAGCTGCCGTTCACCCATCTCAGGTAAAGGAGGGATCATCGCAGAGGCCCAGCGTGGATGCCTTCCTCTGTGTCGGTGGTGGGAGATCTGGAAGAAATAGGCCTCTGTCCCTTCATTTTTGTTGCTTCGAGATGTCAAGGTGATCAAGGCATCACATCTCCTTTCAAACTGGGAGCACCATCAGATGTGCAGAGATTTGTATGAACGTAGGAATTTATTTCTGAGTAGAGATTCTGTCTTTTTCTTTCAGCAGCTGGTGTCCTTTGAGGAAGTGGCTGTGTATTTCACCAAGACGGAGTGGGATCTCCTCTTCCCAGGCCAACGTGATCTCTACAAGGAAGTCATGCTGGAGAATTATGGGAATGTCATCTCCCTTGGTAAGGATGCTTTTCCATGATTGATAGATGCTTGATGGGTTGCATTCCTCCTCTTGGTATTCATCACTGCACTGTAGAGGCGCCAGTGTGGAAACGGATGGTCATGCCGAGTGCTCTGGAGATGCCTTCCTGTGCCACAGTCTGCTGGACCTGCATTTGGCTGACACTATTTGGAAAAATGTAAAATGCCATTTTGGGGGAATGTGATGCTTGCAAAGTTAAGTCACTTCTCACTGATGTGAATGCAATACTTCCTTGTTTTCTTCCTTCACAAACAGGATAAATGTGATGGTTTTGCCTTCCTGTTGAGAAGCTTGTTTTTCTATATGAAATTATTTTCTGTCTATGTATTTTGTTTATTCTTTTGCTTTTATTGTTAAATCACATAAAAATGTTTTACAGGAAGGGAGGGATTCTTAAACAAATAAATGTAATAGAGCAAGAACACCCAAAATGTGGAGCTGACCCTGAGCATAGAGAAGGGATAAGTGGCCAATTTTCACAATGGAGAGATGAAAGTTGTGAGTCTTCCCATGACCTCTGCTAGGACTGGTGCTTCTTTACTTGGTTATACAAACCTGTGACACAACCACACTTGAAATACTCTGTATACTTTTGCTTGCCGCACGTAAAAAGGATATTGTAGAACTGGAAAAGGTGCAGAAAAAGGCAACCAGTACATTCAGAGGCAGAAACAACTCCCCCAACGAGGTTAAAACGTCTCTGTGTGTGTGTTTTAAGATTTTTTCTCCCTCACTCATAATATTAGAACTTCTGCTCATCCAGTGAAACTGAATGATGGCAGACTGAGGACAGACTATAGGAATGGCTTTTTAAATATTTCAGCTCTGCAATTTGGTGCTACCAGGTTTTGTTGATGCCTACCAAATTAGATGGTTATAAAAGATTATGAAGGATATCCAAGGCATGATGACTATATGCTACCTCCAGGATCGAAGGCAGCTTGCCTTTGAATATCAGTTGCTGGGGGAGCAGAAGAGGGTTATAGTCATCTTGGGCTTCCCAGAGGCATCTGGTTGTCCTCTGTAGGCACAGTGCCCAAAATTAGAAACAGCTGGTGCTGCTTGAACTGAGCTGATGTTAATTTCCCCCACTCTTGGCTTTTGAGAGGGGGTCAAAGCCTTGAAATGCCTTAATATTTTGAAGTCATTAGCCTCTCTCTTTCCTTGCAAGAAATTCCCAAACTAGATCTCATTTCCTGGCTGGCAGAAGGAGATGGTCCGTTTGCCTGGGGCTGTGAGGAAGAGGAGAGATCAGCAGGTACGTGCTTCAGTTTGTGGTGGGACCAGGTCTTGGGGGCAGGGGGAATTCCTCGGTTAATATGTTCTATGTTTAATCTCACCAAGGACAGTCTGGTCCACAAGGCTGTGAATTCTCTGGGCGAACATGTCCCAAGTGCCAATCCCCATCACTAGTCCCCGTAAAGCACGGGTGGGGAATCTGTGGCCCCCCAGAGGTTATTGGACTCCAACTGCCATTGCTGCAACCAGGATGGCCAATCATCAGGGATTATTGGAGATGCCTTTCGGAGTGTCTACCAACCACAAAATTTGGTTTGGTCCCAGATTTGGTGCCTCAGAAAACAGCCTGTTTCAGCCTGGAGCACTACGGAGGCTGCCTGATTCAGTCTGGGTCCAAATCTTATTTTGGAAAAACAGCAGGATGTGCCTCATCCAATTGCTGTTACGGGATTTAAAAAAAAAATGATACATTTTTAAAAGGCTATAACTTTTTCCATTTTGACAGGATCAGATGAAATGTGTAGTCATAATACCCTCTTGAGAGTGGATAAAGTCTGCAAAAATGCAGGAAAATAGGTCCAGTGTATGTGTGCATTTTTAAAGTTTAATGTAAGGAACCATCTATAATATTTTCAAATTGATTGCAAGGGGAGAAAACTTTCAGGGGTTTGCTTGCCTCCCTGTGGCTTTGTGAGCAGTGATTTTAGTATGAAAATGGTACGCATGGTGGAGATGCCCCTAGAAAAGAAAGCTACAAAATTTCAGAAGAATGGGTGCAGGGCCTAGGGAGTTAAGATTAAACCTGCTGGATGTTAGCTGGTGAGGCATTTCCCTTACAGCACTGGAACCTTGTGTTGTGTAGGTCTTGGATGGGGAGTCACTCCTTTGTATCTGACCATCTACACTTTTAATTGCAGCCCACTTAGGATCCACAGAATTCTCCATTAGCTGCACTCTCTTTTGGACCACATAACTGCTGTTGATTCTGACCATCTATTCTTTTGATTGATGCCCATTTAATAGAATCCAGGAAACAATTATCCTTTTCCAGTTTAGTGTGTTTCTTCTTTCCCTAGCCTGGCTGCAGTTCCATTTCCCCCTTTTACATAACCTGGTGGAACCTGATTTCACAGTTTTATCAGAGAAAGAAAAAAACCCACATGTGTGCATGCACGCACGCACGCACGCACACACACACATATCCCTTGTGAAATCAAGTAGGAAATGAACCAGAAAGGAATTCATGTTATTGAGTAACATATTCATAGGTGACATAGGTTTCAACAGAGAGAAGAGGGAACACTCTTGGAAGTCTGGAAAAAACAAATCCTTGATGAAGCCCTAACCAATTTTTTTCTTTTTTTCTCCAAGCAGGTGATAAGCAAGACAATAAAAACTATAGGGAACCATTGGAAACAACCCATGAAGTGGAAAAAGAGATGCTTTTAAATCAAAGGAGACAAAATAGGGGAGAGGGAAACCAATTAAAGAATGGGAGGAAGAAATCTTCTCATTCTCAGGGTGCTGACATGCATGAACTCCTGAATCCAGATCACAATGGAAAGCAACAGAAAAAGCGTCTAGTGTATGGGGAAATATTCAAAGGTAAATCTGTATTAAATAAACGTTGCAGAGCCCACACAGTGGAGAACCCATATAAATGCATGGACTGTGGAAAGAGCTTCAACATGAGAGGAAATCTTAATGTACATCAAAGAATCCACACAGGGGCAAAACCATTTCAATGCATAGAGTGTGGGAAAAGCTTCAGTGTGAATGGAAGTCTTATTAGACATCAAAGAATCCATACAGGGATGAAACCTTATAAATGTATGGTATGTGGAAAAAGCTTCAGCGATAAAGGAAATCTTACTAAACATGAAAGAACCCACACAGGAGAAAAACCTTATAAATGCTTGGAATGTGGAAAGAGTTTCAACATGAAAGGAAGTCTTACTAGACATCAAAGAACCCATACAGAAAAGAAGCCATGTAAATGCATGGAGTGTGGAAAGAGCTTCAGAAATACTGGAAAGCTTACTGCACATGAAAGGATCCATACGGGGGAGAAACCATACAAATGCATAGAGTGTGGGAAAAGTTTCAGTGTGAATGGAAGTCTTACTAGACATCAAAGAATCCATACAGGGGTGAAACCATATAAATGTATGGTATGTGGAAGGAGCTTCAGCGACAAGGGAAATGTTACTAAACATAAAAGAACGCACACAGGGGAGAAACCATATAAATGCATGGAGTGTGGAAAGCGCTTTCACGTGAGAGAAAATCTTAATGTACATCAAAGAACCCACACAGGCAAGAAACTATATAAATGCATGGAGTGTGGAAAGTGCTTCAGAAATACTGGAAAGCTTATTGTACACGAAAGAACCCACACGGGGGAGAAACCATACAAATGTATGGTATGTGGAAAAAGCTTCAGAGATAAGGGAAATCTTACTAGGCATCAAAGAATCCACACAGGGGAGAAACCATATAAATGTATGGTATGTGGAAAGAGCTTCAGTGATAAGGGAAATCTTACTAAACACGAAAGAACCCACCCAGGAATAAAACTACATAAATGCATGGAGTGTGGAAAGAGCTTCAGTAGTGATGAAAACCTTAATCTTCATGTAAGAACACACACACCAGAGAAACTATATAAATGCATGGAGTGTGGAAAGAGTTTCAGCATGAGGGGAAATCTTAATGTGCATCAAAGGATCCACACAGGGGAGAAACCATATCAATGCATGGAGTGTGGAAAGAGCTTCAGTGATGGGGGAAATCTTACTAGACATGAAAAAATCCACAAAGGAGTGAAGCCATATAATTGTATGCAGTGTGGAAAAAGTTTCAGCACTGTTGAAAACTTTGTTGTACATCGAAGAACCCACACAGGGGTGAAACCATATAAATGTATGGTATGTGGGAAAACCTTCAGTCAGAGTGGAAGCCTTACTAGACATCAAAAAATCCACACAGGGGTGAAACCGTATAAATGTATGGTATGTGGAAAGAGTTTCAGAGAAGAAGGAAATCTTACTAAACACAAAAGAATCCACACTGGGGAGAAACCCTATAAATGCATGGAGTGTGGAAAGAGTTTTAACATGAGAGAAAGTCTTAATGTACATCAAAGAATCCACACAGGAAAGAAACCATATATGTGCATGAAGTGTGGAAAGAGCTTCAGAAATACTGGAACACTTACGGTACATGAAAGAACCCACACAGGAGAGAAACCATATAAATGCATGATATGTGGAAAAGGCTTCAGAGATAAGGGGAATCTTACTAGACATCAAAGAATCCACAAGGGTGAAACCATATAAATGTATGGTATGTGGAAAGAGCTTTAGTGATAAGGGAAATCTTACTAAACATGAAAGAACTCACACAGAAATGAAATTGCATAAATGCATGGAGTGTGGAAAAAGTTTCAACCAACAGGAAGCTTTAATGTACATGGAAGAACCCAGACAGGGGAGAAACCATATAAATGCTTGGAGTGTGGAAAGAGCTTCACTGACACGGGAAATCTTACTAGACATGAAAAAATCCACATGGGCAAAACCATATAAATGCATGGAATGTGGAAAAGCTTCAGCACTGTTAAAAACCTTGATGTACATCAAAGAACCCACGCAGGGAGAAACCATATAAATGCCTGGAATGTGGAATGAGCTTCAATAACAGAAAACCAGACATCAAAGAACCCATATGGGAGAAACCATATAAATGGTTAGTGTGTGGAAAGACCTTCATTCAGTGTATCCTATCTTACATCAAGGAACCCAAACAGAGGAAAAACCATAAAAATGCATGGAGCAACAAATGAAGTCTAGCAAAAACAGGAACCTCAACATAAAGCAAACCACCCACACATGCAAGAAGCTTATAAAAGTCCTTTTTTACTTACCCGGTGGCCAACTAAGCTGGTGCTCAATCAGGATCAAAGATGTAGCTAGTATAGAAGCAGGATTCACAGCACAACTGTACTGATTCTGGAAAGGCACTGATGCTAAGGAAGACCAGTCAGTACCAGGAACTGGAATATAAACAGAAGCCAAGTCAAAGGTTCCCAAGAGCCTTAAAGAAGGCTGACCAAAGAAAATCTACAGAGCTGTTATCCCAACAGACACTCAGGTGAGACTGAGAGATTTCTGCCTGTACAGCCAGTCACTCCAGAACCATGCAGGGTTTCAAAATAAACAAAGACTCTTTATGGCTTCTCCTTCCTCCAGAATATACCCTTTCTTCTGAGTTGTTCCTAATGGTGAAGCATTCTGGCAGCTTTACATGTGTCCCATTGGCTCTGGATTTCCCATCTGGTCCACCACCATTTTGGATCCTGCATCATGGGAGATTGTGGGAGAGAGTCTGGATTGAGGTGAAGTGAGGGCTTCATCCAAAGGGAGCTGGCAGGATATCCTTGGGACAGGGTAGCTTATTAGTTATATATACCATCCTTCCGCCCAGAGGAGCCAGGGTGACAGTTTAGCAGGCTGTTGTGATAGAATAGAGATCTATCATTTGGAGGCAGGCGGAGGCAGTATGCTTCTAAATTCCAGGAAACCGCAAGAGAGAGGGCTCTTTCCAATCGGGTCCTGCTTGTGGATTTCCCATGGTTGGCCACTGTGAGAACAGGATGCTGGACTAGATGGGCCATTGGCCTGATCCAGCAGACTCTTCTTATTTTCCCAAACCGGAAATGATTCAAGGGAGAATTCCCCTTGAATTGAAGATAGACTTACATTTTCTTGCCAGAATAAACTAGATGAGTTGCATCTACTTGTGCAGTCTAAATTTATAGATAAGGGTCCATAGCATTCTTGAAAGCTCTTATGTTATACAAAAATAAATTCATTTAAAAAGGTAACATGGACAGTTACATAGAAGTTAAAACAAAAAAAAAATTAGAATTTTTTTAATCTCCCTAATCTGCTTCACATTCTTTCTCATCTCACAAGCTGAACTCAGAGGCAGGCTACATTCTGAATTGCAGCCCAAAGCTCAAAGCTCACATCCAGGTTAACATCTTCCCCACGCCTCCTTCTTTGAATGAAATTTTCCACAGGGTGCCATGCCTCCTCCTTGGATGAGGTCTCCCCAGTCATACTGGTCATACTGAATCCTGAGAAAACTTCTAAGTGCTTGGGGTGTTGAAAGATTGTATTCAACACCTTACTATACATCAGAGCTTCCCAAACTGTGGTCTGCGGACCCGATGTTTTTTTGAAGAGCAACAGCAGCGGCTGCTCCAATAATCTAAGCCTGGGCTTTGCACGTGTCCTGCTAAGTTTCTGTTTGTTATGTGCCCATTAACGTTAGCTTTTAGCTTCCTCTGCGGAGCTCAAGGTTCTCCCCCTCCGCAGTTTGTGCTTACTACAACCCTGTGAGGTAGGTTAGGATGAGAGACGGGTACTGACCTAAGGTCACCCAGTGAGCTTCATAGCCGAGTGAGGATTTGAACCTTGTCTCCCAGGTCTTCTCTCATTTAATATAATAATAATAAATTTAATTTATGTGTCGCCTATCTGACCAATGGCCACTCTAGGCGACTTACATATGGAAAATTAAAACACAATACAATAAATACAATTACAAATTAGAACAATGCAGCAGCAAAAGCAGTAATAATACAGGGCATGAGGCATTTAATCATAGCAGTTAGCCCTCCCCGGAAATCCCGAAGGCCTGTTGAAAGAGCCAGGTCTTTAAGGCTTTGCGGAAGACATTTAGGGAAGAGGCGTGCCGTAGATCTTGTGGGAGGGAGTTCCAGAAGGTGCGGGCCACCACTGAGAAAGCCCTCTCTCTAGTTCCCGCCAGTCTAGCTGTTTTTGTTGGCGGGATTGAGAGAAGGCCCTGTGTGGCTGATCGTGTCGGGCGGCATAATTGGTGGCGTTGAAGGCGCTCCTTTAGATAAACTGGGCCGAAACCGTATAGGGATTTAAAGGTTAATACCAACACCTTGAATTGGGCCTGGAAAACAACAGGAAGCCAGTGTAGATCGAACAACACAGGTGTGATGTGATCCCGGCGGCGACTATTCGTAAGTAATCGAGCCGCCGCGTTTTGTATAAGTTGTAGTTTCAGGACCGTTTCAAGGGTAACCCCACGTAGAGCGCATTACAGTAATCCAATCGAGAGGTGACCAGGGCATGTACTACCAGTGGGAGCTGATGAACAGGAAGGTAGGGTTGCAGCCTTCGTATGAGGTGTAGTTGATACCAGGCTGCCCGGCTCACTGCCGAAATCTGAGCCTCCATGGACAGCCTGGAGTCAAGTACAACCCCAAAGCTACGGACCTGGTCCTTCAGGGGAAGACTCACCCCGCTGAACTTCAGGTCAACATCTCCCAACCTTCTCTTGTCCCACACAAGCAGCACCTCGGTCTTATCGGGGTTCAGCTTCAGCCTGTTCTTTCCCATCCATCCACTCACGGATTCCAGGCACTTGGACAAGGTCTCCACAGCCAACTCTGGTAAAGATTTAAATGAGAGATAGAGCTGAGTGTCATCTGCATATTGGTGACACTGCAGCCCAAATCTCCTAATGATTGTCCCTAGCGGCTTCATGTAAATGTTAAATAGCATGGGAGAGAGGATAGAACCCTGTGGCACACCACAATTGAGAGGCCAAGGGTCTGAAACCTCCTCCCCCAATGCTACCTGTTGGCACCTATTGGAGAGAAAGGAACGGAACCACTGCAATACAGTACCTCCAATTCCCAATCCCTCCAGGCGATGTAAAAGGATACTGTGGTGAACAGTATCAAAAGCCGCTGAGAGATCGAGGAGGACAAGAAAGGTGAATTCTCCCCTATCTAATGCCCTCCTCATATCATCTACCAGAGCGACCAAGGCTGTTTCAGTTCTGTGACCAGTCCTGAAACCCGATTGGTATGGATCCAAGTAATCCGTTTCATCCAAGTGTGTTGACAACTGGTTGGCCACCACTCGCTCAATGACCTTGCCCAAGAATGGAAGATTCGAAATTGGGCGAAAGTTATTAAGAACTTGGGGATCCAAGGAGGGCTTCTTTAAGATGGGCTTTACAATTGCCTCCTTGAAAGCTAATGGCATCACACCCTCTTGCAAGGATGCGTTTACCACCGCTTTGATCCCCTCACCCAATTTCTCTTTGCAGCTCACTAGGAGCCACGATGGGCATGGATCAGTTAGGCAAGTGGTAGGCTTCACAGTCGAGAGCACCTTGTCCACATCCTCAGAAAGGAGAAGCCGAAACCGATCCCAATTTACCGGCTTGCAACTGGCTAACTCTGGTTCACTTACTGTATCCACGGCATACGGGATCGAGCTCCGCAAGTGTTCGATTTTATCGGCGAAGTGCTTTGCCAATCTGTCACAGGAGGCTTTTGACTGTTCCAAAGGTTCCTGAGCAACTGGACCGACCAGGCTACGAACCACCTGGAACAGCCTCCTGGGACAGCACTCCGCAGACGCAATAGAGGCAGCAAAGAAAGCCTTCTTTCCTGCCCTTATTGCCACTTGGTAGGCAGCTATTGCTGCTCTAACCTGTGTCCGGACATCTTCGGAGCGGGATTTCCGCCACTGGCGCTCTAGTCGTCTCACCACCTGTCTCAGCGAACGCAACCATGGTGTATACCACGGCGCTGAGTTCTATTCAGGGGGAGAGGACGTTTCGGAGCCACCCGGTCTAATGCCCCGGTGATCTCATCATTCCACTCCCTCACCAGGGTTTCGACTGGGCGGACTTCAGCAGGTTCCAATTCCCCTAGCGCAGTTAGGAATCCTTCCATCTTACTCCACATTCTTGAAAAAAAGATGCAGAAGTGAACAAGCTGGCAGGGTGGGCTGGTGGAGACTCTTTCCTCCTAGAGTTCAGGGGTGTAGTTGTCCAGGGTCTCAGGGTCTTAGACCCCTTACTTATTTGGAAGCCAGGTCTCAGTAGCGTCCCAATGTTTCCAGCATCCTATGAGCCAATCACCATGAAAGGGGAGCATGTTAGCCATTGAGAAGGGTCTTCTAATGTGTTTCCTTGTCATTTCCTGCTGATTGAAACCAATCAGTGAAAGGGGTCCTATTAGTTCTTACTTCCAAAAGCCAAGTTGTGGAGAGTGAGAATTCTGTAATTGCAGAAGTTTGAATTTCCCCTTAATTTCTCTAATCTTTTGGAATATGGCTCTTGTTCTACCCTCTTTGTTGTCCTCTTCTATTTCTATACAATAACTATTGTAATAGTTCTCTTTGTCCCTACGTACCAGTTGCTGTATTGTTGCATTTAGGGTTCTGACCGTGTTTCTATCTCCTTTTGCTTTTGCTTTCCTTCTTTTTTTTAACCATTTTAAGAGTTTCTTCAGTCATCCATTGAGGTCTTTCTCTCTTTTTAACTAGAGGTATTGTCTTTTTGCATTCTTCCCCGATAACATCTCTGACTTCAGTCCATAGTTCTCTGGTTCTCTGTCAACTAAGTTTAAAGGCTCAAATCTGTTCCTTATTTAATCTATATTCTTCTGGGATGTTATTTAAATTGTATTTTGGCATTATGATTGCTTTGTTATTCTTCTTTAGCTTTACTCTGATTTTCGATATGACCAGCTCATGATCTGTACCGCAGTCTGCTCCTGGTCTTGTTTTTGCAGAAAGTATGGAACTTCTCCATCTTCTGCTACCAATTATATAATCAATTTGATTCCTATATTGATCATTTAGTGATGTCCATGTGTACAGTCTTTTTGGTTGCTCAAAAAATGTGTTTGCAAGAAACAAATATTGCCTTCACAGAATTCAGTAAGTCTTTCTCCTGCTTCATTTCTAGCTCCTAGGGCCCATTTCCCCACAATTCCTAATTCTTCTCTGTTCCCTGCTTTCGCATTCCAGTCCCCCATGATTATCGGCACATCTTGTTTTGGTGTGTGATCAATTTCTTCCTGTACTTCTGGGTAAAATCTCTCCAATTCCTCTTCTTTTGAGTTTGCTGTTGGAGTGTAGACTTGGATGGTGGTTATGTTGATAGGTTTCCCACTTAATTTCATTGATATCACTCGCTCAGGCCTTGCGTTATAGCTCCTAATTGCTTTTGCTACATCACTTCTCACTATTAAACCAACCCCGTTTCTTCTTAATTTCTCATTTCCTGCATAAAATATTTTGTAGTTGCCTGATTGAAAATGTCCCATTCCCGTCCATTTTAATTCACTCACGCCAAGTATTGTAATGATGATACTTTCCATTTCTTGCTTGACAATTTCCAACTTCCCTTGGTTCATGCTTTTCACATTCCATGTTCCTATTGTGTGTGTCATACAGCTCCGGACTCTCCTTTTGCATCTGTGCACATCAGCCTCTGGGCTTCCTTTCGGCTTTGACCCAGCTGTGTCAGTCACAGCCCTACTCGTACTTGTCCTTTGTTCTTCCCCAGTAGCTCGGTGAGTGCCTTCTGACCTGGGGGTCTTATCTTCCAGCACTATCTCGTGTTGCATTTTGGATACTCTGTTCATAGGGTTTTTGTTTTAAGAGGTATTCAGAGGTGGTTTACCATTGCCTTCCTCTGAGCTTGCATGCATCTTAGTCTGGTGTCTCAGCTTTGCCCCTGCTAGGAGTCTAGACTCCTGACAGCATTCCTCTCAGCTTCTTCGACACTCTCAAACCCCCTCACCACGTTAAGGTGTGCATCCTAGAAGGGATGGCATCTTTAAGACATACCAATTTGGACTGCAATCCTATGTGTTAAAGCTGCAGTTCTATGCATATCTACCATTGATCTTGGTGTGACTTACTTCTGAGTAAATATGCATGGGATTGGCTGCATGATGCCTCTTTTAATGCCCCCTTCCCCTTGAAGCAGAAGTCTCCTTTCCTCCTCAATAGCCTGGATATAAGGGGGGAGGGGTAAAAGCAAAAAAGCTTTCCAGGTTGTGAACCATCATGCTTAATTGCAAGTAAGCACCATAGAGAACACAGACTTCTTTTTGTTTAAAGGTACACGGGATCAGGCTTCCAAGGCTGCAGTCCTATGCACATCTACCATCTGAGTAAATGTGCATGGGATCATCTGCATGATGAGGTTTGGGGAGAAAAAAAGAGACAGAACTGATTACGTTTGGGAGGGAAAGGGCAGAAAAATAATGAAGTGGTCTGCTAAGACCCTCAGCAGTTTTCAAGTGTTCCATGAGGAAAAAAAGTTTGGGAACCACTGCTATACATTAAACAATTCACACAGAAGGAGACTTTATCAATGTATGGAGTGTGGGAACAGTTTCTGCCAGAGTGATGTCACTTCACATGAAAGATTCCACATTGTACATTTGTAGTTTCTCCCCAGAGTGTTGATAGGGCTTCACTGATGGCATAACCTTTAGTATACATCAAATAATACACTGGGGGGGGTGCAATTTTTTGGGGTGGTGAAAGAGCTTCAGCTAGAGGGATGCTCTTTTATATCAAGTATGGGGAACCTCTCTTTTTTTTTGAGCCCAGCAGCAACATTCTAGGGCCAAATGACAGCAATGGGTAGGCCAGAACTGCCAACACACGAGCACACACATTCAAACATGCACAGCACCATCAACCCACCCATTCCATTTTGTCATTCCCTTCCCCTTTTCCTGCCTTTTCTTTCTCATTCCCTCCCCCCCCCTTCTCATGGGCGCTTTTGAAAAGCTGAATTGCTGCTCAATGTGATTTTTTTTTTAGGGTGTCACAGTGCATGGGGAAGGGAGGGTTAGCCTTTCCCTACCCTGTTGTCTGCCCCCTCCCCAAGTGTCCCCTGCCTCCAAATTAGGCTTTACAAGGAGCTCCAATTGGCAGTATGGAACTCATATGAATGCTAGGAGTTCTTCCTCAACATCAGAGAACTCACAACAAAGCAAACCATGCCACTGCTCGATACTTCTGAGGGTCTTTTAAGGGTGAAGGTAAACTGTCCCTCCGCTGCCAAAATGATTATTTATGGAGGATAAGGATAGGAGAATAAGAATTAATGGGATGAAAATGGGTAGATTGTAATGTTTTGGCAGAGTAGGTTAAGCTAGCAGAAGAATTTAGGATTGGGGAAGAGATTTGGCAATGAGACTGAGTAACAGCATTTTGCAGTAATCAAATTCTGTGCACACTTTCCAGTGAGTAAGCCCTACTGAAAAGAGTGAGTCTTAATTCCTAGTGCCCATTTATTGTGCTTTCCCATGTTTTTTAAGACACTTTGTTTTTGGTAGCTTTTGAGGTACCAAGGAGTATCTGGATTCAATTGCCACTGAAGATTTTAATTCCCCCCCCTCTTTTTAAATATTACCACTTACAATCTTTCAGTCTTCTTGCATTTGCATGGTGAAGTATGATAAAATTGAAACAATGTATCCATTTGGCTATTGCTATTTTATTTTTTAAAAAATGAGTGTCAAATGAGGAGCAAGAGTCTTGCCCAACTGTACTTGCTTGAGGCTCCCCTCATGTTCGTTTTGAGTCACCTAATACCACTTCTGAACAGGAAGCTGCTTTATACCAAGTCAGACCACTCGTCCATCTAGCTCAGTACTGACTACACTGACTGGCAGCAGCTCTCCAGGATTTCAGGCAGGATTCTCTCCTAATCCTACCTGGAGATGCCAGGGACTGAGTCTTGGACCTTCTGCATGCAAAGAAGATGCTCTACCAATGAGCTACGGCCCTTGTTTGGTTAGCTTCTCCATTAAGGCAATCATCCAAATTTGTCGACACCACCCTTCTATCAGGTTACAATTTACTGCCACTAAATGTGTCACAACAAAAAATGAAATTAGTCATTCTTTGATGCATATTGTACTTCCTTCCTCAGTAAAAATGGACAAAAGAGCCCTTGAGGGGTCTGTTACTAAAGTTTGTATTGTATTAATTTAATTTCATAACACACTTTCACCCAGAACTCCTTTATTATGAGACATATTCACCACATGTGGTAGAATGTGCCTGATTCCCCACATGTCTCTCCAACATAGTGGGTTATTACTCTTGGTTATCCTGCTCAAGGTGTGGGGAATCAGGTACCATCTATGTGCCAATTTAATTGAGTTTTAGGCTAGCCAAGGAAGAATGAAAGGTGGTTGTATCCCAAATTTGTCCTATTTAACTGGATCTATTATTTTTGCATCATACTCCCAACATTCTTATAAGCTATGTCCCATTCGTATTAGATAGAAGAATTTTATGTAGTCCTGATAGAAGACTCTTATTTGTAAAGGAATTTTGATCAACAGCTTTCAAGTGATATTAACCGTCTCATGACTTGTTCTTGTATTAATGGTATTAGCAGAAAATGTCGTATTTGATATAATTGCATTCCATGTACAGACAGTATTTTCTAATTTATTTTTGAGTTGTGTGTTTGTGACTGGATGTGTGTTGGGAAAGAGATCTCTAATGGTGTATTATCCATGTGATTCCCAGTCTTTGCATTGTCTGAATTTATCCACGTGATCAATATATATGGAATTGTTTTAACTGTTATATATGCATCTGTTTTATATTTGTTGTTATATTGTAAATCTCTTCAGGCTGCCTTATAGGAAGCAATTCGCAAATGAAATAAATAAATAATGAGAGGTGATCGACACAGGAAGCTGCCTGACACTGACCATTGGTTGGTCTATATTGTTTACACTGACTGGCAGTGGCTCTTCAGATTTTCAGGCAGCAGTCTCTGCCAGCCCTAGATGGAGATGCTGCTGATTCAACTTGGAACCTTCTGCATGCAGGGAAGATGCTCTGCCACTGAGTTGTGGCCCTTATGCAAGCTACGGCCAAGACAAGGGAGTAACCAACCTTTGCAGAAAAGCACAAAACTGAACGTCTGGCCCAATCACCAACTGGAGATTAGAGAAGATCTCAAGCCGGTCCCTGTACCATCATATCTTTGAAAACGTTTTTGGAAAACATTTCTTGAAAGAGTGGATCAGTTTTAACTGCTTTTGTGCCCAAAGTTGGTAGGGTTCCAACCATGTTCCATGCATGTATAAAGACCCACAACAAAGCATGTTTTCTCTAGCTTTTGGAGGCTATTGTTAAACAGATTTTAGCCGTGAACCTGGGGAAGGGTATTATTATTGATACCTTACAGTTTTAATTGTATCCTGTGATTTTTAATTGTAAGATTTATTTATTCTTATGTAAACTGCTTTCAGGTCACTTGTTGATGAAAAATGGAAATGGACTGCCTTCAAGTCGATCCTGACTTATGGCTACCCTATGAATAGGGTTTTCATGGTAAGCGGTATTCAGCTTATAAACACACCAAATAAATACATTTTACCATGTAGGACAGTTCTCTTCCATCCAGTGACCCAGCTCTCCGCATCTCAAAACACCTAACCCTCCAACTCTGGGTAAGATCCACACCTGCTGGTTGACCTCGCCCACATCCGTGTGATGTTTGTGTTTAAAATAACCAGATAAACAATATACACTTGTGATAGATTTATAGTACTAGGATTTATGTTTTAGATACGCACGTCGAAGTGTCTGCTGTGTTGTCTTACAATTCAGTAAAGCATTGCAAAGAAACATTGAGTTCGTCTGTGCTGGATCAACAAAGGAATCGCCCTGGTCTCTTGGGATGTCTGAAAGTGAATTAAACCGTGCCAAATAGAATGTATGATACCTGTGTTTCGAGAAACCTGTCCTGGAGTGTCCCATGGAGGTTGGCGTGACTTCCTAGATGTCCAGACAGACTGAACAGAATGGTTCTTTGGGGCAAACAGTTAAGGCCTTAGATAGCCCACCACCGCCTTATGAAGCCAAGATGAAACTAGGATCAGCCCGATGGAGGGAAGGCATTTCCAAACGAATAGCTTGGTGTGCCAAACAACCGGAGGTAACTTTCCCACCACTACAAAGCCACCTACACTTTCTCGGGGTCGACTCATGGCTCTCAGCTTTGCTTTCAATCTAGAGTCAACCTCAACAAAGTGCAGTTGGCTTTGAGGGCTGAGTGCAAACCTGCAGGGGGCCAGTTGGGGCCCGTGTGCAAAACAGGTGGAGGACCTCAAGCAGAGGGCATGGCTAACCGGTGACCCTCCACATGTTGAACTCAAACTCCCACCTGCCCCAGCCAGCACGGCAAACAGTCAGTGACGATGGAAGTTGGAGTCCAGCAGCATCTAAAGGGGCACAGGTTCATCAACTTGATTAGGTTACAGGCAAAGGTGGTGCTCACCAGAAAGACATTTGTGTTTTCACCAAGGCTACTTGATGGCCGAACAGAGGTATGTGCTTGTAGGTTGGCAGTGAACAAATAGATCATGGTGCAGAGTTAGGCATTAGGTGCCGCCAGAGCTCTTGTCTCTCCCAGGCACTGGAGATAAGTTTGTCTCCTCTTAATGAGGGTGGCCAACAACGGATGTCAAAGAATTCCGATGAAAACAGAAGCAGAAATTGCTAAAGTTTGCACATTTCTCCCATGTCTGGAATGGAAATCAATCCAGTGAATACCTATCTACAGTTCCCAGACTTTGTTGGGAAGGATTGGTCATTCAACCACTTTAAGACTGTCATGTGGATCTCAGAATTGAAATAACACACCAGTTTTAATCCTAGCTAATTGCATACAAGGTGTGCAATAATGTACATATCTTGGGTTAGACCATTTTATGAAAGCAAGCGTGCAAACATGCAATCCTTACTGCTGTCCTGCAGAAGCCAGTGAGCCTGAGTTCGAGTCTCGGAGGAGGCACCTTGCAGCACCCAGCTTTTGCTACAGGCGTGGAAGAGGAATCAAGCTGTGCTTTCGCAGAAAGGTGAAGAGGAGCCTTTGTGTTAGGTCCTAGGAGAATTATTGCAAGAGATGGCATGGATTTGGATCCCAATCTAGCCCATATGAGCAGGGGTAGCAGGACACCACTTTTAAAAAGACCCCTTTGCTCACCTGCAGTCAGATTTGAGGCCAATTGAATGAAAGAGCAGAGGGGCAACAGACAGTGCCATATGTCACTGGTAGTCTGTCCAGATTTAGCACTTTTGCTGCTGCAGCCTGGGTTTAAGCAGCGGCGTCACTAGCGGGGGGTGCGGACCTCCGGTGCGCGCCCTCCCAGAGGCATGGATGAGGTGGCTGAGCTTGTGCGCATGCACGTGCGCTCGAGGCCAGCCCCTGTTTGAGAGGTGTTTGGTGGACGTTAGTGGGTTGGTTGAGAGGTGTTTGGTGGACGTTGGTGGGTTTGAGAGGTGTTTGGAGCTGGGTGTTTGGAGGTGGATGTGGGAAGAGTGTGGAGTTCGGATTAATACTAAGACAAGTATCACAGGAATAGATGAAACCATATGCTTATGTGCCTTTATAAAGTAATCTTGTTATTTCTAATATTTAATAAACACTATTTTGGTTTATCGGAGGCCTGATCCTTGGCTGGGGAATATACAGACCAGAGGGGAGGGCAAGGTACTTACCAAGGCTGAAGGGAAACTGTAACAATTGGTGGCAGCGGTGAAGGGAAGAATATAACACCACAAGTATCCAGAGCAACCCAGAATTATATGCATTCTATATAGATCAAAGGGATTGGGACAGCTTAAGCACGCAGTCACAGAGGTAACCTGATTGAGAGAGACTCAGGCAGAGTCTCTGGGAATACTGGTTATAGGACGTGACTGGTGGTGCTGCCTAGCAGGGGGATCTGGTGAGGTCTGTGCTAGAGCAGAGAGAGAAACCATAAAAAAGGACAGTCTGGACTGGTGGAGTCCCTGGTGGTGCCTAGTGACAGGCAGTAGCCACGAGCAGGTAGGAACCTGACAGGGAGAGCCAGGGAAGGGCGTCACAGGTGACGTATGTAATTACCACAGTATTAAGAGGCATTAAGAAAAGCAGGCCTCACAATAAAAGCTAAGAAATGCCAGTTTGGGCTGAAGGAAGTAATCTATTTAGGACATAAGGTGGGGAGTGGGAAAATCACCCCCTTATGGAGCAAGGTGGAGGCAATACAATCGTGGCCTATCCCCTTAACTAAAAAACAAGTTAGGGCATTTCTAGTTGTGGCTGGTTTTTATAGAAAGTTTGTGAAAGATTTTAGGGAAATCGCAACCCCCTTGCATGAGTTGACAAAGAAAAAGTGTTCTGAGCTTGTGGTATGGACGGATGAATGTCAAGGCTTTTGATCTGCTGAAGCAAGCCTTGTGCCAAGGACCTATATTAATAGCACCAGACTATGAGCAGCCATTCATCGTGGCTACGGATGCGTCGGACCTCGCGCTGGGAGTCGTCTTGCTGCAGGAGAGAGAAGGCACCAGACATCCAGTGGCGTATCTGAGTCGCAAGCTGACGCTGAGGGAGAAAAACTATTCATCGGTCCAAAAGGAGTGCCTAGCGGTCGTGTGGGGACTGAACAAGTTGCGCCCATACGTGTGGGGACGAAGATTTACGGTGACGACGGATCATCGGGCCTTGTTATGGTTGCAGACTATGAAAAACCATAACACTATGCTGCAGTGGTGGTCCTGGGCCCTACAAGACTATCAAGTGGACTTCCAGTTCATCAAAGGCAAGGACAATGTATTGGCCGATGGACTTTCAAGGCAAGTGGCTGGGACTGCAGTGACGTGACCCAGACGGAGGAACCAAAAAGACATTTTCCCCATAGAGACTTGTTTTACTTGTTAACGCGACGTATAAATCCTAGAGCAGGAATAATACTCTGCAGTTATTTTTAAGGGGGGGGGAATGTGATGTTCCTGTATTAATGTATATATGGTAAGTGCTGTTTGTATAGAAGATACATGGTAAGTGGAATGAAAGAGGAGGGGGGAGTAAATGAGCAGTAGAATGCTGGATGATTGGCTGAGTGTTTGAATGGCTGGGAGTATAAATGGAAGAATGACAGTTGAATCTGGGTGGAGAATCTGTGGTGAATCTGGGTGGAAGTTGCTGGGTTGTTTGAGAAGTGTTTGGTGGTGTTTGGAGGTGGATGTCAGGACCGTGTGGAGAAACAGAGAGTGGGAGTTCTAGTTCATGATAAGTCAAGTATCACAGAAATAGATGAAACCATATGCTTAAGTACCATTAGAAAAGTAATCTTGTTATCTCTGTTATTTAATAAAAACTATATTTGCTTTACCAAAGGCCTGATCCTTGGCTGGGGTTTCACAGACCAGAAGGGAGGGTAAGGTAATGACCAAGGCTGAAGGGAAACAGTAACAAATGGTGGCAGTGGTGAAGAGGAGATTATAACATTCATAAGTATCTAGAGCAACCCTGAGTTATGAGTTATCTGCAGTGATACAAGGGGGTTGGGGACAGCTTAAGCACGCAGTCACAGAGGTAACCTGATTGAGACTCAGGCAGAGTCTCTGGGGATACTGGTTATAGGACGTGACTGGTGGTGCTGCCTAGCAGGGGGATCTGGTGAGGTCTATGCTAGAGCGGAGAGAGAAACCATAAAAAAGGACAGTCCAGACTGGTGGAGTCCCTGATGGTGCCTGGTGACAGGCAGTAGCCACGAGCAGGTAGGAACCTGACAGGGAGAGCCAGGGAAGGGTGTCACAGCCTCCCATCTCAACTTTTCTCTCAAATACTCTATATAAGCGGGATTGCTTAAGTACCCTTCTGGGGTCTCTTCCCTGACAGGTTGTTTTTGCTGGGCAGTTGTAAATCCTATAAGTGCCACCCTCAATTCGTCTACTCCTTTACCCTCGTGAGGTAAATTGAATGTTATGCACTTCTCCACCAGCTCCTCTCTTTTCATTTTTATATATTCAGCCATGGTGTTTGAGTTCACTCACTCTTTGCCAGGTGATGGTCACTGTCTCTTTGTCTTATTGCCCCTGGGAGGGCGCACGCCGGAGGGGCACCCAGCCGGAGAAGGCCTGGGAACGCTGGTGCACCTCCCTCCCCCCGCCGATGCTGCTCCCGGTCTCGCCCACCCACCTCCGATGAGTTGGAGCAGCCTTGCCGGGCAACGGCGCGGGTCGGCTCTGGGTGTCACCCCCCTCATGGAGACACCCGGGTGCGGGCCGCACCCTCTGCACCCCGGAAGTGCCGCCCCTGGTGAGGATGCAGAGAAGGGGGTCGGCAAACACTGAGCGATCACCCCAAGGAAGGGCTAGGCTGAGCCGAGCATTGGAGGGGGCGGCGTGGAAGACGGGAAAGGAGAGAAAGAGAGAGACTGTTTAGTGTGCGCGGCCGCTGCTCAGCCGTTCTAGGGCATCGCGCTCTCCTCCCCCTCCCCCCACCCATCCTTCTCCGCGCCCGTGCCCCTGCATGCGTGCGTGTCAGACCAACAGCCGGCGCGTGCGCGCTTCGACCGAGGCCGAGCGTGGTGCTCGCGCCGCCGCCTCCTCCTGCTCGAGCTTCTCCCTCTCCGCGTGAGGAGAAATTAGCAGTTGAGGGCGTTTTGGTTTGAACTAAGCGAGGACGGATAGGGACTTGTCAACACCCTGTAAGTCTCGGGCAGAGACCAGAGGCTTATTTCAGCCCACATCTAGTAAGTTCTGCTCTCCACATAATATGCTTTTTTAATTTTTTTAAGATAAATACATACATGCACACGCTTAGCAGGTTACAATCTCCCTTTTAAGTCTTCAGAACGATTAAAAAAGAAAGATTCCGTAACGCAATTCCCATCGCCTGCACCCGCAGCCCACTACAAACCGAGGCCCCTTCAGCCGCCACCCTTTATTGTTCTTGCCGCCTACGAGCCGGCTCCAGCACACCACTGTCGCTTGAATATTTTCCCTAGCGGTTAAAGGGCCATTACATCACACATTCTTTGTCAAGCAGGCAAGAGGTTTCAGGCCTTTTAAGGGTTTAGAACAACAGAGCAGCCATTTCTAGAGGAGAAGGAAAGACAGCAGAAGAGGGACTTCCCTTTCCTATCCCGCCTTCCTGAAAGAGATGCCGTGAGGGAGTATGGGAGACTTTTTCTGTTTGCACAGATGATAGAAAGGGCCGCATGGAGGAAGCCCCAAGATCAAGGAGCACAATTTGGGGCAGTGGGTAATGGGCCCTTTAAGCCCCCCAGCAGACTCCCATTGTTTGAGGCTGCAGGCCTGCCCTATATAGATCTCAACTGCCCTACCACTGGGCTCTGTCTGCTTCTTTACCCCCCCCCCTCAGCTTTCTGTTTTGATTTGAATATCCTTCGGGAACATCCACAGTTATAAGTTATGGTGATGAATAAAATCACGTATGTAAATAGCAAACATTTATTTTAAAGTGCTGCACCTTTCTGCTTTACCTTGGAATTTGATCTTGAATGTATCTAAGCTTTGGATATACACACGTGGAATACTTAAGAACGTATCTAGACAAAGGTCAGCTAAAAGGACTGACTTTTAAGGCAGCTTCTTAATTTTTCTTCTTTTGCTCTTTGGCTTAGCCTTGATATTTTAATAATGAAGTTATTATTTAAATACCCATCTGCTGGCTCTCCTGTCTCAGAATTAAGGTCTGTGCTTGATTCACAAGAAGAGAACTGTGGCCCTGCTTTTCAAAGTAGCCTGGCAGACATAATGTTTTGCAAGTGAAGCTTTTCCTGCAACTGATGCAAACTGGTGGGAACAACTTCCCTCTCCCTCTTTCTGCATTCCAGGTGTAAGAGCCCTGCCAAATCAAAGCCACCTCTCCAGTTTAAACCACATTCAACACATATTTAAATTATGTGGTTTCCCCCAAGGAATCCTGAGGGCTGCAGTTCATTATGGGTGTTGGGAATTGTAGCATGGTGAGGGGTAAGCTACAATTCCCAAGATTAATTGGGGGAAGCCGTGTCCTTTACATGTGTGTTGGACATGCTTTAAATATATGGTGTGACCATACACCTATCATGTCTCCTCTTACTCGTCTTTTCTCTAAACCAAAAAGCCCCAAATGTTGTGGTCATTCCTCACAGGGGAGCTCTCCATCCCTTTAATAATTTTGGTTGCTCTTTTCTAACCCTCTTCTACCTCTACAATGTTACTTTTGAGATCAGGCATCCAGAACTCTACAAAGAGGGAGGCAGGCACAACTCACATGGAAAAGCATTCCACAGGAAGGGACCACCACCACAGACAGTCTCTCATGCCTGTCTGGTAAAGGCCCTTCTTTTCTTATTATTTTCTTTTGACTTCCGGTTAGCCAGCTTCCGGTAAGACACACTTTTTCCTCTGTGATACTTATGCTCCTCAAGAAACGTCTAAAAGCTTTGAAACAAGAAATTAAACCTTTACCAAACTGTTAGAACGTTCAAGTCGAGATAAAGACAGACTAGGAAATTCTTTTCCTAAACCAAAACTAGGCTTCTAGCTGGAGGAGTTAACGTCAAAGCTATAAAGTAGCAGAGACATAAATCTCACGGATCGGCATTTTATATTCTAACTAACAAGATATAAGAACTAAATAAACTCAATAATCTACAATCCTCTACTTAAGGAGTCTAATTATAAAAACTACCTACCGAAAAGCGGAGATAGACACTTTACTAGCGTAACAAGCCCTCTGCTGTATAAATATAAAATTCAACCCCACGGAGAGGGTGGAACGTTCCCTGGCAAATTTGAACAGCCTATTAAATTCAAATGGCGCACATTAGGAGAAACCATCAGGAGCTGGGAATAATATCGGGCAGCGATGTATTATCCAGCAGTTTCCAACCAAAGATTACAAGCTTCTTTCCAATAACATCCAATTCGTCATATTTGCCCCTGAAATCACAAATAAGCCAAACAACAACTTCATCTCCGAAACTGATTCATGAATGGTCACTTGAACACGTTACTCCCATTAACACCGTAGTGACGAACAATGCAGCCAAAAGCCTTGCTGAAGAACTACAAGATGCTGGCTTTAACTCCTCTCTAAACTCATTTCATGAGGGACCCCCCTCAGAAATACTAACTATCGACTCCTATCAAACGTATATTGAGCAACAGTCGCCCTCTTGTGAAACAAAAGCAGAATCGACAAACTTTCCTCTGGAAGATGCATATCTGAAATGGCAGACACCACTATTAAAAGAAATAAAACTACTCAAAAACTACATTTTAGAAACAAACAACCTCCTTACCACTTTGGTGCAGGCAATTGGCCCCAGACTATGCAAAAATTGGGGAGTGCACAAGTCTGATGAGGCTACAATTACAGGACAATGTAATAAATCTCGCAATGACACCGATAAGTACAAAGCTATCCTAGCAAAGAGAAATCCGCCATCTTGTAAAGACTCCAAGAAAATAAAAAAATCGAACATTAAGAATTTATTTATTTATTTTATTTAAACTACTTATACCCCGCCCTTCTTCCGAGGAACTAAGGGCGGCTCACAATTAAAACAATAAACAATCAGAACAACCAATATACATGTTAAAAACAATTAAAAATAGATTAAATCAAAATAGATTAAAACTATAACATTTTCAGTTAAAAGCCCACCTAAATAAAACAGTCTTCACCTGGGCGCGAAAGGATGATAGCAAGGAAGCCAACTGAACCTCGCTAGGGAGGGAATTCCACAATCTAGGGGCAGCCATCGAAAAGGCCCTATTCTGTGTCTCAGCAAGAAGAACTTGCAAGAAAGATGGAATAGTAAGGAGGGCCTCACCGGATGATCTTAAAATCCGGACAGGTTCATAGAGGGAGACACGGTCTAACAGATAGCCTGGACCTAAGCCGTATAAGGCTTTATAGGTCAAAACCAGCACTTTGAATTGTGCCCAGAAACAGATTGGCAGCCAGTGGAGCTGGTATAGCAAAGGAGTAGTATGTTCTTTGAACCCAGCTCCAGTTAACATTCTGGCTGCCGCTCTTTGTAGCAATTTAAGTTTCCGAGCAGTCTTCAAGGGCAGCCCTACGTAGAGCGTGTTACAGTAGTCTAATCGGGATGTAACTAAGGCATGTGTTACCGTAGTCAAGTCTGACAGGTCAAGGAACGGGTGCAACTGGTGCACTAATCTTAATTGAGCGAAGGCACTCCCGGCCACAGCAGAGACCTGCGCCTCCAAGCTCAAAGTCGAGTCCAGGAGTACTCCCAAGCTGCAAACTTGAGATTTCAGGGGGAGTGTAACCCCGTCCAGCACAAGTTGAATCCCTATTCCCTGATCCGCCCTCCGACTGACAAGGAGCACCTCTGTCTTGTCAGGATTTAGTTTCAACTTGTTCGTCCCCATCCAGTCCATCACTGATACCAGGCAGCGGTTTAGGACCTGGACAGCTTCCACGAATTCCAAAGCCACCTATTCTAAGAAATTCAATTTCAGACCGTTATTTAAAGTCATGGATATCCAATCAAAACAGGATTCTATAAAACTCCATCGGAATGAAAATTCTGCTAAATATACCTCTAGGAAGATCGAATCAACGCCTGATATAAAAACCATCTCTCAAGATATTGATCTTTCCGTCAACTCGGTGGAAGAACCAGATATGTCGAGAACATCTCATGCATTCTCCAGTTTGGACGACAGACCGGATATCTCTAAAACACATACATCCCTCTGGAACCTAGCACTACAACCGAGCAAGTTGGTAATTTCCTATAACCGGCCAACAAGAGGGAATAGTCTCAACTTTCCGAGCATTCCCTTCCTGGATAAGTGCTTTGGACAAATGCTCCAAGTAGGTCCACGTATAAATTTCATCAAATCAATGGTCAACATATCCACTAATATTCATAAATGGCGATTGATCATGACTTTTCACTCACGATATACTGCCAATCAAATTTTCCGAGTAAGAGATTCCTTAAAAAAACAAAAAGGTATTAAGATACATAGATACTTCATCAACATGGCTCCGCCTGGACCGCTGGTCGCTTTATATGCTCCTGTTATGTGTGACATAACTACAACATTTGAAGATTCTATTCATCAAAACTCCATCCAAACAGCTTCGGAGGTGCTATTGCAAGACCCTGGTTCTGAAGCTGAGGCAAATCCGTTCTTGTATCACATGAAGGAGTTGGAACCGGAGGAGATACAATTAACAGAGCTATACTCTCAGTTGCCCGACCAAGAGCGGTCAATTCTTATTAACAAACTGTATAATTTGATACAGCATTTTAAGTTAACTGCTTCTGAAGCGGAACAATCAACAAAACCATGTGAATCCAGAATCTCAATTGCACCAAAAACGAGGAGCTCCCCTTATGTCTCAAATAAAAACTGTAGACCCAAAATTCGTTATAAGCCAATTTTGGTAGGAGATGATTGGGACAACGCCAGGTTCCTATACCCGGAAGAACTAGGTTCTCCATCTTGCCAAAGTGATGCATTTCATATATGCAACAATCTTAAACTTCTACCTAACAATGAAGAAATCTCTGAGAATGTTATAGGAACACATGGGGATGATACTAATTGACGATACTTGCCCCCCATTAACTATGTTCGCAGCTCTGGGTCTGATATTTCGATACAATCCTCCTTGCATACCAAAGCTTCCCCCTCAAACAACGAGACCCTTTCTCTTCTATCTTGGAATATATCTGGTTGGAAAACAAAGCAAAGCGATCCAGAATTGGTGGCCTATATGAGCAATTATGATATAATTTCATTACAAGAGACTTGGTCAAATCTTACGCCCATTCTAAATGGATATACCTCCTACCATCTTCCATCTACGCCTTCAGATAGCAAGAAGGGCAGAGCAAAAGGGGGATTGGCTATCCTTATCTCTACATCGATGATGGTTCAACATAGCGAACTCCAATCTATGGATAATATTGCCATGACAGTCCTTTTGACATTCCAATCACAGTCCATTTTGATTATCAATGTTTATATCCCTCCCTCAAACCTGAGGAGACACACGGACTTGATATGGGACGATTTAGACAAATATCTATCAGACCTAGAATATACATTCCCCAATGCGAAATTAATTCTTATGGGCGAGTTCAACGCCAGATCGGGTCCTAACAACGAGTCCCTCCTTTCTTCTAACCTGTGGCGTGGGGAAGAAACCGAACAATATGCTCCTTCCCTTGATAGGATGTCGAAAGACTCTAAAATCAACTACGGGGGAATATGTTTGGCACGGCTTGTGGGTAGTCACGATCTGCAGATATTAAATGGCCTTATCCAATTAGCTGATAGTGGGGAATTTACTTTCATTTCAAACCATGGATGTAGTGTGATCGATTACATAATCATATCAAAACAATTATTAAGGTTAACAATTACTTTTAAAGTGGGTACCAGACAAAATAGTGACCACTTACCTCTTGCCTTCATATGTCATCTCTCAGAGAAAATCCGATTAAAATCCGAGTATAATCCAATTCTGAATTATACGTATTTAGTTCACAAAAAGTCAATCTGGACCCAACACTTAAATATGAGGATGGCAAATTTTCTCAATTCTCCACGGGCCCTGAACATTTGTGAGCAGATTATGAAGGATAGGAATTTACCCACACTTTATAAAGACTATGCACTGTTAACTCTATATCTAAACTCCATATTATTACCTAAAACCACCAGAGTCAAATCCAATCCAAGAGTAAAATCCAAATGGTTCGATAACGAATGTTTAGATCTAAAATGACAGCTAAGGAACGTTTATCTCCAGTATCGTCATCATAACCTCAAATCACTTCCATCTGAATACTATGACATAAAAAGTAAATATAAGATGACCATGGCCAATAAGAAGAGATTGGCCATCCAGGAGGACTGGAAATCCCTAATTGTGGCGGCTAGATCCAATAACTCAAAAAACTTTTGGTCAATTATATCCAACTCATTAAGATCAACCCCCTATAACACATGTATTATTCCACCTCAAAAATGGGAACGGTATTTTTTAGAACTTTATGAAAAGGATCGTTCCACCTACCAAAGTTCTAATCCGCTGCTCGATTTCTCTGATCTCCCCCAATGGTCTCCAGCCACTCAAGGGGAAATTAGGGAATTGATAGCGGGACTAAAACCCACCAAGGCCCCCGGTCCAGATAATATTCCTCCGGAACTCTTGATAAATTTCCCCGACTGGTGGGCCCCATTATTAGCCAATATTTTCACAAAAATCAATAACACTGGACACCTTCCTGAGGATTGGCGGGAAGCAATAGTGTTTCCAATTTATAAAAAAGGAGACAGAGAGGACCCTTCAAATTACAGACCAATCAGCTTACTTTCTGTAATTGGAAAACTCTATGCATCCTATCTAAAATCAAAACTATACACTTGGATGGAAGGAAAAAACATATTAGGAGAAGAACAGGCTGGGTTTAGAAAAGGAAGCTCTGTCCTCGATCATAGTTTATTGCTTAATTTCCTCGCTGAAAAATACATAAAGTGCAGAGGAAATGGGCTCTATGTGGCATTTGTGGATTTAAAATCTGCATTTGACTCCATTTCACGAGATCATCTTTGGAGTAAGTTGGCAAAATATCAAATTGATAAAAGGTTACTTTTCTTAATATATAATTTACACCAACATACCTCAATGCAGGTTCGCTGCGGCCCCAAGGGAGGCCTAACGAACCCAATTCCTACTTCTAAAGGAGTAAGACAGGGATGCACTTTAGCTCCTCTTTTATTTACTCTAACCTTAATGATTTAAACACAATATGTTTATCCAGTGACCACCACTCCCCCAAAATTGGGGTGCAACCCTGCCCTCTCCTCCTATATGCCGATGATGCCGCTCTACTTTCCCTCTCTAAGGTGGGACTTAAACGCTTACTACGAGCCTTCATGACCTACTGTATACAAAATCATTTAACAATAAACTACTCAAAAACAAAAATATTAGTGTTCTCGAGGCGCAAATTTTCAGGCACCTGGACAGTAAATGGCCAGCAAATCGCCCTAGTTTCACAATACAAATATCTTGGCATCATCTTCCACTCGTCCCTGAACTGGGCCACACATATAAAGGCCACTGTAGCTAAAGCACGAAACTCAGTTAAAAACCTTCTTCGTTACTTTTTCTATAAAGGGGGAAGGTACGTGCCCGCAGCCATTAAGATTTTTCAATTAAAAATTATTCCCCAGCTATTGTATGGTACTCCAATCTGGATCCACGCGTTTAATCCCTCAATAGAAGCAGTTCTTTCCATCTTCCTACGCCGTCTATTGGGAGTACCAAGATGCGTCCCGGCGGCAGCCCTTAGATTGGAAGGTGGCATTTCCTCCATTGAATGCCAGGCGTGGCTGATAGCCTCCAACTATTGGGCTAGAGTATCATTCGAAAAAACCCCAGGCTATTTAAAGCAAATTTGGTGTGATTAAGAACATAAGAACATAAGAACATAAGAAAAGCCTGCTGGATCAGGCCAGTGGCCCATCTAGTCCAGCATCCTGTTCTCACAGTGGCCAACCAGGTGCCTGGGGGAAGCCCGCAAGCACGACCCGGGTGCAAGAACACTCTCCCCTCCTGAGGCTTCCGGCAACTGGTTTTCAGAAGCATGCTGCCTCTGACTAGGGTGGCACAGCACAGCCATCATGGCTAGGGTTAGGGTTATAACTTCTGGGATCCCATTTTAAAGACTGGCACTACAATGGCCCTTTTCCAGTCCTCAGGTATACAGGGTTATAGGGAGGTATCAAGGAACCCCTTATGAACAACGACTGTGCCCCTGTGGGAAGGGTAACATTGAAACGCTCTTTCATGTTATGTTCGACTGTCCCTCATATTCATCTATTCGTTCAAAATTCCTATCTAGGACAATAGAAAATATTACCTCAATGGCTCCCGGAAGTAGGTTGCGCTATTTAATTTCTGGATCAAACAAAAAAATCACAGTGAACATGGCTAAATTCATATACGCCGCGCAACTCCAACGTTCTGAAGTCTTGTCGATATAGACCGTTTTGTAATCCATGATAAAAATGTTTTTCAATTCTGTATTTAAACTAAAAGGAATGTTTTTAGCTTTGTTTTTAACTAATTTGTTCTGTACTATATCCTCGAATAGGACGGGTCTATGACTGTAAATAAACTGACTGACTGACAGAACTCTACAAAGCATTCCAAGGGTCTGGATTCCCTTTTTTTTCTTTAATGCAATACATTGACCAGTCCTCAGATATAGAAGCTGGTCATATATGTACATATTTTTGTTAGAAGATCAGCAACATCACATTTTAAGATCTCTCAGGTAGATGCCATGTTGACTTAAGATGTTTTGTGTAGGAAAATCCCCGCTTACCTCATCTCTCTTCAGATTGTGAGTGAAGGGCAGATGATGTCCACACCTTGTCTGGAAGTGTTTATGAGGAAGGCTATTGTTTTCTTGTCTCAGGGACTGGTGACCTTCGAAGACATATCCTTGCATTTCACCGAGGAGGAATCGGTCTTGCTGGATCCAGGCCAGAGAGCCCTGTACAAGGAGGTCACTTGGGAGATTCATGAGATGGCAACCTTTCTGGGTAAGGATTCTTTTGCCCTCCGTGAATAGCTATGGAAGGTATGAATTTCTCTTGGTGATGTTACCAACGAGATTATAAGAATGGTCCTGATCTGTTTACCCGGCATAAGAACATAAGAAGATACCTGCTGGATCAAACCAAAGGCGTGTGCAGTCCAGGATTCTGTGGCCAACCAGATGCTCATGGGAAGCCCACAAGCAGAACATGAGTGTGAGAACACTCTCCCCACTTGTGATGCCATCACTGCCTCTGATAATGGTGGTAATGGATGGATTTGTTCTGAGTTATGTATCCTGTTTGTCTTTTTTCTGGCCAGGCAGGTCTCTCGTTGGGAGAAGGATGGGGGGAACTTGCCATTCCTTCAGAGTACACAGTCCTAAGGTGGATAGGCCCAGGAGTGGCTGGCAGAGAGGGGTAGGGATGGGTTGGTCAGTAGCTGGGGGCTGTGTCAGCACACTGGGGGGGGAGTACTGGATTGGCTCCAGCAGTGCTCTGGCAGAGCCCCGATCTCTCCATCGTGTTGCTCCTCTCCCTCATGCTAGGTACCAGCACCACCACTGCTGGGGAGGCCTGGTGAACATCACTCCTCCCAGTTGGCTGCTCTTGGGTAGACTGATGCTGAGTAAGGCAGATTTGCATTTATATGTTTCTTGTTCCCAAAAGGCCACCTAACCTCATCTCCTGGCTGGAAGAGGAGAGATCAGCAGGAAGATGTTCAGTTGACATTGGACTATGTGTCTGGGAATGGTGACAAAACTGTAGAATATGAGTTGTGTCCCCATCAGCATTACTTCACACAGGCGTTCTCAAACATTTCTACTCGCAGGGCCCTCCAGTCACAAAATGGTGGTGCAGGGGCAGAGCCAGTTCCAGAACGGTGGTGGATGGAAGTAAAAGATTTCCATTTCCCCAGATCATCTGGTATGGAAGGAGAAGGCTCACGGTTTCTCCTTTGTGCCACTTGGCATTGCATTTATTGATTTTTAAAAATTTAGAGTGATTTCTAGACTACTGGTTCTCAGAAGCATACTGCATCTGACTGTGTTGGCAGAGTGCAGCCATCAGGGCCAGTAGCCATTGGTAGCCGTATCCTCCATGAGTTTGTCTGATCTTCTTTGAAACCCATCCTAGTTGGTGGCCATCACTGCCTCTTGTGGGAGCACATGCCATAGTTTTACTAGGTGCTGCGTGAAGGACTTTCTTTTGTCTGTCCTGAATCTTCCAACGTTCAGCGTCATTGAATGTCCATGACTTCTGGTTTTATGAGAGAAGGAGAAAAACTTTTCTCTATCCACTTTTGTCATTCCATGCATAATTATATCCACTTCTGTCATGTCGCCTCTGACTCGCCTTTTCTCTAAACTAAAAAGCCCCAAATGCTGCAGCCTTTAAGAACATAAGAACATAAGAACATAAGAAGAGCCTGCTGGATCAGGCCAGTGGCCCATCTAGTCCAGCATCCTGTTCTCACAGTGGCCAACCAGGTGCCTGGGGGAAGCCTGCAAGCAGGACCCGAGTGCAAGAACACTCTCCCCTCCTGAGGCTTCCGGCAACTGGTTTTCAGAAGCATGCTGCCTCTGACTAGGGTGGCAGAGCACAGCCATCATGGCTAGTAGCCATTGATAGCCCTGTCCTCCATGAATTTGTCTAATCTTCTTTTAAAGCCATCCAAGCTGGTGGCCATTACTGCATCTTGTGGGAGCAAATTCCATAGTTTAACTATGCGCTGAGTAAAGAAGTACTTCCTTTTGTCTGTCCTGAATCTTCCAACTTTCAGCTTCTTTGAATGTCCACGAGTTCTAGTATTATGAGAGAGGGAGAAGACCTTTTCTCTATCCACTTTCTCCATGCCATGCATAATTTTATACACTTCTATCATGTCTCCTCTGACCCGCCTTTTCTCTAAACTAAAAAGCCCCAAATGCTGCAACCTTTCCTCGTAAGGGAGTCGCTCCATCCCCTTGATCATTCTGGTTGCCCTCTTCTGAACCTTTTCCAACTCTATAATATCCTTTTTGAGATGAGGCGACCAGAACTGTACACAGTATTCCAAATGCGGCCGCACCATAGATTTATACAACGGCATTATGATATCGGCTGTTTTATTTTCAATACCTTTCCTAATTATCGCTAGCATGGAATTTGCCTTTTTCACAGCTGCCGCACACTGGCTCGACATTTTCATCGTGCTGTCCACTACAACCCCGAGGTCTCTCTCCTGGTCGGTCACCGCCAGTTCAGACCCCATGAGCGTATATGTGAAATTCAGATTTTTTGCTCCAATATGCATAATTTTACACTTGTTTATATTGAATTGCATTTGCCATTTTTCCGCCCATTCACTCAGTTTGGAGAGGTCTTTTTGGAGCTCTTCGCAATCCCTTTTTGTTTTAACAACCCTGAACAATTTAGTGTCGTCAGCAAACTTGGCCACTTCACTGCTCACTCCTAATTCTAGGTCATTAATGAACAAGTTGAAAAGTACAGGTCCCAATACCGATCCTTGAGGGACTCCACTTTCTACAGCCCTCCATTGGGAGAACTGTCCGTTTATTCCTACTCTCTGCTTTCTGCTTCTTAACCAATTCCTTATCCACAAGAGGACCTCTCCTCTTATTCCATGACTGCTAAGCTTCCTCAGAAGCCTTTGGTGAGGTACCTTGTCAAACGCTTTTTGAAAGTCTAAGTACACTATGTCCACTGGATCACCTCTATCTATATGCTTGTTGACACTCTCAAAGAATTCTAATAGGTTACTGAGACAGGACTTTCCCTTGCAGAAGCCATGCTGGCTCTGCTTCAGCAAGGCTTGTTCTTCTATGTGCTTAGTTAATCTAGCTTTAATTATACTTTCTACCAGTTTTCCAGGGACAGAAGTTAAGCTAACTGGCCTGTAATTTCTGGGATCCCCTCTGGATCCCTTTTTGAAGATTGGGGTTACATTTGCCACTTTCCAGTCCTCAGGCACGGAGGAGGACCCAAGGGACAAGTTACATATTTTCCTCATAGAGGAGTTGCTCGATCCCCTCGATCATTCCTTTTGCCCTTTTCTGATCCTTTTCCAACTCTACAATACCCTGTTTTCAGGTGAGGCGACCAGAACTATACACAGTATTCCAAATGCAGCTGCCCCGTAGATTTATATAGCAGCATTATGATATCAGCAATTTTATTTTCAATACTGTTCCTAATGATCCCTAGCATGGAATTTGCCTTTTTCACAGCTTCCGCACCCTGGGTCAGCTTCTTCATTGAGCTATCCACTACGACCCCAAGATTTTGTTCCTGGTTGGTCACTGCCAGTATAGACCCCATGAGAGTATATATGAAATTAAAGGATTTTGCTCCAATATGCATAACTTGACACTTAGTTACATTCAATTGCATTTGCCATTTTCCCGCCCATTCACTCAGTTTGGAGAGGTCCTTTTCGAGCTTTTTACAATCCCTTTTTAACAACCCTGAACAATTTAGTAGCATCAGCAAACTTTGCCACCTTACTGCTCACCCTTAACTCTAGATCGTTGATGAACAAGTTAAAAAGCACAGGTCCCAATAACAGTCCTTGGGGGACTCCAGTTTCTACAGCCCTCCATTGGGATAAAGTTTATGCCATTTATTCCTACTCTGCTTACTGCTACTTAACCAGTTCCTGATCCTCATGACTTGTAAGCTTACCCAGGAGTCTTCAGTGAGGTACCTTGTCGAAAGCTTTTTGAAAGTCCAAGTACACTATGTACACGGGATCACCTTTATATGCTTGTTGACACTCTGAAAGACTTCTAATAGGTTAGTGAGACAGGACTTTCCCTTGCTGAAGCCATGCTGGATCTGCTTCAGGAGGACTTGTTCTTCTATGTGCTTGGTTAATTTGTCTTTAATAATGCTTTCTTCCATATTTCCTGGGACAGACGTTAAGCTAACCGGCCTGTAACTTCTGGGATCCCATTTTAAAGACTGGCACTACAATGGCCCTTTTCCAGTCCTCAGGTATACAGGTGGTTCTGAGGGACAAATTATATGTTTTTGTTAGAAGATCAGCAATTTCACATTTGAGTTCTTTGAGAACTCTCAAGTGGATGCCATCCAGACCTGATGATTTGTCAGTTTTTACTTTGTCTGTTAAGCCTAAAACTTCATCTTTCATCACCACTATCTGCCTCAGTTGCTCAGACTCCCTTCCTGCAAATGTTAGTTCAGGTTCAGGGATCTGCCCTATATCTACTGTGAAGAGAGATGCAAAACATTTATTTAGCTTCTCTGCAATCGCCTTATCCTGCTTTAGCACACCTTTGACTCGCTGTTCATCCAAGGGTCCAATCGCCTTCCAAGACGGTTTCCTGCTTTGAATGTATTTAAAGAATGTTTTGTTGTAGGTTTTTTTGTTGTTAGCAATGTGCTTCTCAAATTCTTTATTAGCATCCCTTATTATCTTCTTGCATTTGCGTTTCCAGAATTTGTGCTTGTGATGATCCTCTATTAGTGTATATATGGTAAGTGCTGTTTGTCTAGGAGATACAGGGTAAGTGGAATGAAAGAGGAGGGGGGAGTGAATGGGCAGTAGAATGCTGTATGATTGGCTGAATGTTTAAAATGGCTGAGAGTATAAATGGAAGGTGGACAGTTGAATCTGGGTGGACAGTTGAATCTGAGTGGTGAGTTGAATCTGAGTGGACAGTTGAATCTGGGTGGACGGTGGATGTGAGGTGGACGTGTGGGGGTTTTCTGAGAGTTGTTTGAGAAGTGTTTGGTGGTGTTTGTCAGGAGAGGGAAAGAGAAGGAGGGAGGTGGAGTTCGGAATAGTAATAGATGAAACCATAAGCGTATGTGCCTTTATAAAGTAATCTTATTATCTTGTTATCCTTGTTATCTGTGTTATTTAATAAATACTTAATTTGGTTTACCAAAGGTCTGATCCTTGGCTGGGGTTTCACAGACCAGAAGGGAGGGTGAGGTAAATAACCAAGGCTGAAGGAAAACAGTAGCAAATGGTGGCAGCGGGTGAAGGGAAGAATTAATACCACAAGTATTCAGAGCAAACCAGAATTATAAGCAGTCTGAGTAAATCAAAGGGATTGGGACAGCTTTAGCACTCAGTCACAGAGGTAACCAGATAGAGAGACTCAGGCAGAGTCTCTGGGACTACTGGTTATAGGACGTGACTGGTGGTGCTGCCTAGCAGGGTGATCTGTTGAGATCTGTGCTAGAGCGAGGAGAGAAACCATAAAAAGGGACAGTCCGGACTGGTGGAGTCCCTGGTGGTGCCTAGTGACAGGCAGTAACCACGAGCAGGTAGGAACCTGACAGGGAGAGCCAGGGAAGGGCGTCACACATGGTGGTAGGAGTGGGATACGAACCAAAGAGAGTCCCAAACACAGGTGTTGGCTGTAGCAGTGAGATACGAATACTGGAGAATCCCTAACAGTGGTGTGGCAAACAGAAATAACAAAACAAGATTACTTGTGAGAGTGACTGGCAAAGAGTGTGTGGCAAAGAGTGAGTGAACTCAAACACCATGGCTGAATATATAAAAATGAAAAGAGAGGAGCTGGTGGAGAAGTGCATAACATTCAATTTACCTCACGAGGGTAAAGGGGTAGATGAATTGAGGGTAGCACTAATAGGATTTGCAACTGCCCAGCAAAAACAACCTGTCAGAGAAGAGACCCCAGAAGGATACTTAACCAATCCCGCTTATATAGAGTATTTGAGAGAGAAGTTAAGATGGGAGGCTGAGGAAAAAGATAAACAGAGGGAGTTGGAAACTGAGAAGTTGAGGATGGAAACTGAGAGATTCAGGATGGAAGCTGATGGGAAAGACAAGCAGAGGGAGTTGGAAATTGAGAGATTGAGGATGGAAACTGAGAGAATGAGAGTGAATGCGGAGATACAAGGGGAAAGATTAAAATTGGATAGAGAGAAATTTCACTCTGAGGAGACAAGGAAAGACAGAGATGGAGCAAAAATAAAAATTACTCCAAAGGACTTTGCTGTCTATGAGCCTGGACAAGATCCTCAAATTTATCTCACAACCTTTGAAAAGGCAGCTCAGTTGTGGGGGCTACCTGAAGATAAATACATGCAGTATTTATCAAATCTGATCAAAGGGGAATTGGCAGAGGTATACCAATATTTCCCCTCAGACAGGCCCGTCACCTATGCTGAGTTTAAAGAGGCAGTCTACAAGAGATTCAGACTGGGACCTGACTATTTTAGAAAGTCATTCCAAAACTGTCAGATCCAAACAGGGAGGTCTTTTGTTGAACTGGGAGCAAAGTTGATGGATATATTTGGAAAGTGGATGAGTAGTGCCAAAGCTCAGTCAGTGGAAGAGGTGAAAAGCCTCATGATACTGGATCAACTATACCATTGTTGCTAGCAATGTGCTTCTCAAATTCTTTATTAGCATCCCTTATTATCTTCTTGCAATTGCATTTCCAGAATTTGTGTTCCTTTCTATTTTCCTCATTCAGACAAGACTTCAATTTTTGGAAGGAAGCCTTTTTGTCTCTAATAGCTCCTTTGACTCTGCTCGTTAACCATGCTGGCATCCTTTTGGCCCTTGTGAAACCTTTCCTGATCTGCAGTATCTACTCTAGTTGAACTTCTATACTCCCAAGCATTTTGGAGTGATGTGATCCTCAGGACTTTTCCTTTCAGCTTTCTTTTTACCAATCTGCTCATTTTGGGGAAGTTTTCCCTTTTGAAATCAAATGTGAATGTGTTGGATTTTCTGGCAAGTGGCCATTTACATGTACGTTTAATTTATTAGCACTATGGTCACTGTTCCAGATTGGTTTGACAATACTTACTTCTTGCACCATGTCCTGAGTGTCACTTAAGATTAAGTCCGGGCTCGCTGTTCCTCTGATTGGTTCCATGACCAACTGTTCTAGGGCACAGTCATTTAGGGTATCTAGAAATTTTGCTTCTTTGCCGTGACTGGAACACCTATGTAGCCGTCTATGTCAAGATAGTAGGATTACTGTAACGTGCTCTATGTGGGGCTGCCCTTGAGGTTGGTCCGGAAGCTGCAGCTGGTGCAAAATGTTTTTAATGTTGTTTTGTTTTAATGTATTTTAAATCTGTTTCTATAATGTTTTAAAGTGTTTTTAGTACTTTGTTTGCCGCCCTGGGCTTCTGCTGGGAGGAAGGGCAGGATACAAATAGATAGATAGATAGATAGATAGATAGATAGATAGATAGATAGATAGATAGATAGATAGATAGATAGATAGATAGATAGATAGATAGATAGATAGATAGATAGATAGATAGATAGATAGATAGATAGATAGATAGATAGATAGATAGATAGATAGATAGATAGATAGATAGATAGATAGATAGATAGATAGATAGATAGATAGATAGATAGATAGATAGATAGATAGATAGATAGATAGATAGATAGATAGATAGATAGATAGATAGATAGATAGATAGATAGATAGATAGATAGATAGATAGATAGATAGATAGATAGATAGATAGATAGATAGATAGATAGATAGATAGATAGATAGATAGATAGATAGATAGATAGATAGATAGATAGATAGATAGATAGATAGATAGATAGATAGATAGATAGATAGATAGATAGATAGATAGATAGATAGATAGATAGATAGATAGATAGATAGATAGATAGATAGATAGATAGATAGATAGATAGATAGATAGAAGTCACCCATTACTACAACATTTCATAGTTTGGATGCTTTCTTGATTTCATTTCTCATCTCAAATCTCCCTGAGCTATTTGATCGGAGGGACGATAGCATGTCCCCAGTACTAAGTTCCTCTTGGGGCGCAGCATCACCACCCACAACGGTTCTGTGGAGAAGGTTCTGTGGGGTTCTAGCTTGCTGGATCCAATGCCCTCTTTCATCTATAGAGTGGCACCACCGCCAATACATCATGCCATTTCGTTCGAGTGTAGTTTATATCCAGGGAGAACTGTGTCCCACTGGCTTTCTCCATTCCACCAGGTTTCCGTTATGCTCACTATATCAGTGCTTCCTCCAAAGAAGCTGTTTTTCCTGCGGTGGAGGAGGGGAGTCATGCAGGGGTTGTTGCTGCCCGCTTGCTCCACTGGCAGGAAGTTGGTCTTTTGAGGGGTTCCCCAAGTGGCTGGGCAACCGCACCCCAGATTGACTTCCTGCTAGCTCCACTGGAGGTCATTCATGAGCTCTCTGCAGAGCATGTCAGAGCAAGATGGGATTCTTTCCTTTGTCTCTTTACTTCCTCATTCCTTCCTCTCTTCTTCTTGCTCTTTCTTAGCCAGCTATTTCAGCAACCTGATCTCCCCCTCCTTCTTTCCATTGTCCTCTCCATCTGTCAATTTCACCCCCCTTTTTCAAAAGAAAGAGGGGAGGGGGAAGGAAAGAGAGGGGCCAACGTGAGCATGATGGTCCTCTCAGTGGATTCCTTGGAGGAGAGTGAGGGAAGGAAGCTAGCCCGAGGTGGGGGTTCTGCTTCTGCGGTTCAGCATTGGGACTCTTCTGCCCTCTCCAGCACCACAAAGGTAGCTGGGGGTCTTGTGACACGAGCGGCGGCATTAGGCATTCCGGCAGGCCCAGTGGTGAGCCGGGAAGAGGAGGGAGGGAAAGGCCAAGGGTCCCTATCTCCTGTACCTCATGAGGCCATTCTGCTAACACCAGAAGTCTTCAGGGGCTTTAATGGATGTTTACTCACCCAGTCCCCGGTTCCAGACAGGCTCCCCACCACACCCCACCGAGGCCTGGCACTGGAGGCCGTGGAGGTTCCCACCACTGCAACAGGCCAACAGTGTGGGGTGTAGTTGTCCCAGCCCTCCCTGGAGGCGCAATGGGGAGCACATGGGGCGGCATTGGCCTCAGACGACGGTGGCCACCATTCTGATAGAGAGTGGAAAGGTCAGCTTCCTATTCCTACTCCTCTGGTTCATCCAGGGGTTCAAGGGGGGACTCATTTGCCACAGGTGGTACCGGTGCCACTGCTGTTTCCACACGTGCACCCCCAGGCCTCCCATTTCACAGGATGGTTCCCTTTCTCTGGAGGAAGGCAGCCAGCAGGGTCGGGGAAGGTCGCTTAAGGGCAGGCAGGGCTGGGGGTCCCAGGAAGACATCAGTCCTCGAGAGAGGCAGTTCCCAGGCAATGAGGCAGCGGGGGCAGGAAGACCCCCCCTTCTCTCCCTCAGACAGGGAGGAGGGGGAACTCTCATCTGGAGGGTCAGAGGAGGAGGAAGACTCGGGAGCTCCCAAACTGTTCGCCCCACAGGACCTAATAGCCGTCCTCAGGAAGGCCTGCGAAACAGTTGCACTCGCTCCTATTGCCTCTAGGGAGGGGGAGCAAGCAACAGAGACAGGGGACTCTTCTATAGCTGTTCCAAAGCGCAAAACTTACAAGAGAAGTCCTTTGCACCAGGCTTTAAGGAAACCGTTATATCCCAGTGGAAGAACCCAGGGGCAGCTAGATCCTGTCGAGCGCTCCTGAGACATCCTTAACCACTTGAGAAAGAAGAGGTTGAATTTCTGGGGGTCCCGCTCATAGATCCGCCAGTAGCTTCTCTGGCGCATGGCTCCACGATGGTCCGGGATGGGCAGGGCTTCCGAAAGAACCCAGAAGATAGGAAGGCAGAGGCCATGTTGCGCACGGTGCACAAAGCCTTGGTCTTATCCATCAGAACCTCAGCACCGCCATCCTTTATGGCCAGGACCTGCCTGGTATGGGCACAGGCCATTTTGCAGTAGGCGGCCCAACCTGATCCCCATGTACAACTGGGACTGACCGAGCTAGCCACGGCCTCCGCCTTTGTGGCAGGTGGTTCAGGAGATGCCATCCAGCTGTCACCTAGAGCCATTGCAGTGGATGTTGCTGCACACAGACAGCTCTGGCTCCAGTATTGGCACACTGACATCAAGGCAAAGTCCAACCTGGCCACTGACCTCTTTTAAAGGGAACAGCTGTTTGGAAAATGTCTGGTTGCCAAGCTGGTCTTCAGAGCCTCGGGAACTGCGGCCACTTCCAAGCAGACCTTCCGAGTCAAGGAAGTTCTCCCTCCTGACTCACATTGGCTACAACTCCACGCGTGGCTCTTGAGAGGGGACTGTGACATCCTTCCCCCACACCACCTGTGAAGCTCTCACTTGTGGCAACCAGCAGACAGGAACGTCAGATTTTCTTCTTACCCTTTACAGCTCTAGCACAGATTTCAACAAATCCCCCTGCTAGGCCTTACTACCCAACACTCTGTATCTCTTATAACCAATAGACTGTGCCTAGTCTCTGCCTGGCTATCTCGATACCTTGTGTCTATGGGTATAGGTAATTCCCAACCCCCCCTGCAGCCTCTTGACTCTGAAGCATACAGCCCTGGGTTTCTCTGTGGAACTAGATACACTTTTCTCCTATCCGCCGCTGCCACCATTCGATACAACTGTTCAGCCTTGGTTACTTGCTATCCCCCCTGGTTTGTGTTTCCCAGCTGAAGGAATCAGGCTTTTGTTTAACCAAGAACTATTTATTTAGTATTAGAAATAACAAGATTACTTAAGGAATGTTTCAAGCGTATCGTTTCATCTATATTCTGTTATGTACTTGACTTCTTACTAATTGCCTCAGAACTCCGACTCAATCTCCACAACAACACCGACCCTCCAACATCCACCTCTCCAACCTGCACCTCACAATTCACCTCCAAACACCACCACACAATTCACCACCTCCCAGATTCAACTGTCATTCTTCCATTTATACTCCCAGCCATTCAAACGCTCAGACAATCATCCAGTATTCTACTGCTCATGTACTCCCCCCTCCTCTTTCACTCCACTTACCATATGTCTTCTATATAACCAGCACTTACCATATTTACAATATAAGCAGAAACATCACAGGGACACCTAAGGAGGTTTGGTTTCTCTGACAAGGGAGCTTCAGCCATCATGGCCTTGCACAGAAGCTCCATGCAATGCATGTATGAGTTGACGTGGAGAGCCTTTGTCAGGCAGACATAGAGGAAAGGCCAGGCCTATTAAAGTACCTAGACAGCCCGGCCCAGGGCTCTGACCCCAGTGAGGACAACGGAGTGATCTGCTAATTCTGACTGTACCTTCTTCTTCAGGACTCTTTCAACTTTTGCCCAGGAGCTCTGCTCCCCTTCTCTCCTTTATCTGGGTTGCTATGCAGAAATATGGGCTTCAGTCAGACACCGGACCCAGCCAGCTCGAATAACCCATCCAAAAGGTCAGCTTCCTGCCAGCAGAATGAGTGAGTGGCAACAACACCTTCATGACTCACTCCTCTGCTGCAGAAAAGCAACTTTTCATGCTACGACCAACATTCACTTTACATAAACACATCCTAAGAGTCTTGTGAATTAGGATCTTCCGAAATTGTCAATTAAGATCTTTCAAAATTGTCAATAGCATGTGTTGGCAGATCTCCGTAGAACATACACTCACAGAGGTCTCAAAAATGGGATATTTATTTAGTGCACGCATACAGAATCAAAATATGCACATTTAACACCTCAATAGGGAATAGTTCAGCAAAAATTAACATCAGTAGAGTTAGCCTAGCAACAATATACATTTCTTTGGAGTGAGGGAATTAGCTAAATAATCTTAACCATAACGAAAGTAACCCACACATTCAACATACATACAGACACAAAGGAGCAACACACAAGGCATAAGAGTAGGTGGGGGGTTGAGTTCAGCACAACTGAGGAAGGACACTAGACTGCCCTTTATCATTCAGGGTTTACTTTGGAGAGTTGGCCTCAATCACAGCACTTTACCAGCTTTCCTTTTTATTCCACCAGGAGATGTCAGCAGGATTATGGCTGAAGGGGAACCATCAGAAGCGTCATTGGAAAGAGCTGAAGAGCAGAAGGAGGAATGGAAAATGTGGAGTAAAGATGGAGCAAAGAGACAACAGGGGAGACACACAGAGAAGCTGGGGGATGAAGCCAGTACTTCTCAGGGAGGTGTAAATAAAATTCAGGGGGGTGCTGATCACCTGAAGGAAATGAGAGCATCTCCTAAGTGCAGTAAAATCTTAACTTGCCAAAAAGCTCTGAATATGCAACCAGGATGGCATCTGAGAGAAAAAGCATATAAATGCTTAGAACGTGGAAAGAGTTTCAGTTACTGTAGCTCCCTTACAAAACATCAAAGATCTCATTCAGGGGACAAACCTTATGAATGCTTGGAGTGTGGAAAGAGCTTCAGTCGAAGTGGCTCACTTAGTACACATCAAACAGCTCATACAGGGGACAAACCTTATAAATGGTTGGAGTGTGGAAAGAGGTTCAGCCAGAGTGGCAACCTTACTGGACATCAAAGAACTCATACAGGGGACAAGCCTTACGAATGCTTGGAGTGTGGAAAGAGTTTCAGTCAGAGATCCACCCTTACTTTGCATCGAAGAACTCGTACAGGGGAGAAACCTTATCAATGCTTTGAGTGTGGAAAGAGCTTTGGTGACAGTAGCTCTCTTACAAAACATCAAAGATCTCATTCAGGGGACAAACCTTATGAATGCTTGGAGTGTGGAAAGAGCTTCAGTCGAAGTGGCTCACTTAGTACACATCAAACAGCTCATACAGGGGACAAACCTTATAAATGGTTGGAGTGTGGAAAGAGGTTCAGCCAGAGTGGCAACCTTACTGGACATCAAAGAACTCATACAGGGGACAAGCCTTACAAATGCTTGGAGTGTGGAATGAACTTCAGTCACAGTGGCACCCTAAGTAAACATCAAAGAACTCATACAGGGGACAAGCCTTACGAATGCTTGGAGTGTGGAAAGAGCTTCAGTGACAGTGGCACCCTTACTGTACATAAACGAACTCATACAGGGGACAAGCCTTATAAATGCTTGGAGTGTGGAATGAGCTTCGGTGACAGTGGCACCCTTACTGTACATAAACGAACACATACAGGGGACAAGTCTTATAAATGCTTGGAGTGTGGAATGAGCTTCAGTCACAGTGGCACCCTTAGGGGACATAAAGAAACTCATACAGGGGATAAACCCCATGAATACTTGGAGTGTGGAATGAGCTTCAGACAGAGTGGCCACCTTACTATGCATAAAAGAACTCATACAGGAGACAAGCCTTATGAATGCTTGGACTGTGGAAAGAGTTTCAGTGACAGTGGCACCCTTACTAGACATCAAAGAACTCATACAGGGGACAAACCCCATTAATGCTTTGAGTGTGGAAAGAGCTTCAATCAGAGATGCTCCCTTACTTTGCATCAAAGAACTCATACAGGGGACAAGCCTTATAAATGCTTAGAGTGTGGAAAGAGCTTCAGTCAGAGATCCTCCCTTACTTTGCATCAAAGAACTCATACAGGGGACAAACCTTATCAATGCTTTGAGTGTGGAAAGAGCTTTGGTGACAGTAGCACCCTTAGTGGACATCAAAGAACTCATACAGGGGACAAACCCTATGAATGCTTTGAGTGTGGAAAGAGCTTCAGTCACAGTGGCACCCTTACTAGACATCAAAGAACTCATACAGGGGACAAGCCTTATGAATGCTTGGAGTGTGGAATGAGCTTCAGTCACAGTGGCACTCTTACTATACACAAACGAACTCATACAGGGGACAAACCCTATGAATGCTTGGAGTGTGGAATGAGCTTCCATCAGAGATCCTCCCTTACTTTGCATCAAAGAACTCATACAGGGGACAAGCCTTATAAGTGCTTGATGTGTGGAAAGAGCTTCAGTCAGAGTGGCAACCTTACTTCACATCAAAGAACTCATATAGGGGACAAGCCTTATAAATGATTTGAATATACTAAATCACTGCCTGGGCGCGATAATGGACTGGATGAGAGCTAATAAACTGAGACTCAATCCTGACAAGACTGAGATGCTGTTGGTGGGGGAGCTCTCTGCCCAGACGGTTGATGTCCGACCTGCCCTAGATGGGGTTACACGCCCCCTAAAGGAGCAGGTCCGTAGTTTGGGGGTCTTATTAGATCCGCTCCTGTCTCTGGAGGCTCAGGTAGCCTCGGTGGCACGGAATGCGTTCTACCAGCTTCGGCTGGTAGACCAACTACGACCCTATCTGGACAGGGAGAACCTTGCCACAGTTATCCATGCTCTGGTAACCTCTAGATTGGACTACTGTAATGCACTCTACGTAGGGTTACCTCTGAAGACGGTTCGAAAACTTCAGCTAGTGCAGAATGCTGCGGCCAGAGTTCTTACTGGGACTAAAAAATATGATCATATAACTCCTGTCCTGGCCCAGCTGCACTGGCTACCAATATGTTTCCAGGCCAGATTCAAAGTGTTGGTTCTCACCTATAAAGCCCTTAACGGCATTGGACCGCAATACCTGGTGGAACGCCTCTCCCGCTATATACCTGCCCGTTCACTGTGCCTGACGTCGAAGGCCCTTCTCCGGGTTCCAACGCATATGGAGGCCCGGAGAGTAACAACTAGAGCTAGGGCCTTCTCAGTGGTGGCCCCCGAGTTATGGAACGCCCTCCCTGACGAGATACGCCTGGCGCCCTCTCTGTTATCTTTCCGGCGCCAGGTAAAGACCTACCTCTTTGCCCAGGCATTTTAATTTAATTTAAATTTTAACTTTAATTTGTTTTGTTTTAATTTTGTTTGTATATTTTATAGTGGATTGTTACTATGTCTATTGGATTTTAACCTGTTTTTTACCTTTTTGTACACCGCCCTGGGAGCTTATTGCTATAGGGCGGTTTAAAAATGTAATAAAATAAATAAATAAATATAGAAAGAGTTTCATTCAGGATGGCCATCTTCAGGCACATCAAGTGATCCATATAGGGGAACAGCCATATAGATGCTTTGAAAGTTGAAACAGGTTTAAGAAGAGTTGTAGTCGTTCTGTGCGTCAAAGATCCCATACAGGGGAGAAACTATATTAATGTCTGGATCACACCCTTCATATACATTAAAAAAATGTGGCACCCTTACTAAACATTGAAGAACTCACACAAGGGACAAGCCTTATAAATGCTTGGTGTGTGGAAAGAGCTTCAGTAGCAGTGGCAACCTCAGTTCGCATCGAAGAACTCATACAGGGGACAAGCCTTATAAACGCTTAGAATGTAGACAGTTTCTATGACAGTGGCACCCTTACTAAACATCGAAGAACTCACACAGGAGACAAGCCTTATAAATTCTTGATGTGTGGAAAGAGCTTCAGCTAGAGGGGCACATTTACTTCGCATCAAAGAACTCATAAAGGGGACAAATCTTATAAATGATTGGAATGTGGAAAGAGTTTCATTCAGGATAGCCATCTTCAGGCACACCAAATGATCCATATAGGAGAACAGCCATATAAATGCTTTGAATGTGGAAAAAGCTTTAAGAAGAGTTGTAGTCTTTCTGTGCATCAAAGGACCCATAAAGGGGAGAAGCGCTGAGAAACTCATACAGGGGAGAAGCCTTATAAGTGCTTGCAGTGTGGAAAGAACTTCAGTCAGTATAAGAATCTTCAGACGCATCAAAGGATCCATACAGGGGGAAATAAATAGCCAAATAAACACTTTTAATGTGGATAAAGCTTTAAGCAGAGTTGTAGTCTTACATGAAAGCATCCATACACCAGAGAAACCTTTTTTAATGTGTGGAACGTGGAAAGACCTTCAGTCATCATCACATCCTTGCTGCACACAAAAAAGTAATCACACTGGTGGGGAACTATATAACTGTCCAGAGTGTGCAAAGAGTTTCATTCAGCATGCCTCCTGTTTTCTGCATCAAATAATTCATAGGAAACAACTTGAATCCCATTTCCATGTATCATTCACCTCAAAGGATACTTAAAGGGGAGAATGTTTTATTGGCAACATGAGTTCTTTGATGAATAGTAACAGAGCTACTGTTCATGACTGAAGCTCTTTCCACACCATAAAAAGCTGAGAGTGTATCAAGAGTGTGTTGGGAGTAAAGCACCAACACAATAGTATAAACAACCTGAAGTCTGGGTGGGGGAAGAGACAGAAAGGCAATCTAGTTTTGCCTCTGCTGATTCCTCTTCCAGAGTTTGATGTTTTTGCAGGCTTTGCTCCTCTTTACTCCCTTCTCTTCCTGTTTTTCTTCTTTAGTTTGAAATTGCTCCTTGAGTGCAAGCCGCATGGCTGTTTCAGCGTGTATGATTTTTCTGCTTTGTTGTAATAAACCTTGTTTCTTTATTCTTTAAACTACCTGTCTTAACAGACCAGTTATTGCTGCAATATATATCCATCAAACACTCTGAGAGAACAAAATGAACGGTACTTAAGCTCCACATAAAAGTAAAATGCATTTAAAACATGACATAAGGGAGAAATCACCCTTCCAGTGCGAGAGCTGCATTGCCTTGTGGGCAACCTTGCAAGGGCTGCATACCAGTCATGGGCGAGGCCAGAGGCAAGAGTGGGGGGTGTTAATCTGGTCATTGCTGGACCTACATATGGCAGTTATGGTAAGGACACGTAGCAAGCGTTACCCCAGTTTCCACTGCATTTCCCCATCACTTTCCTTACCACAGAAACTCAGATATTTGGGGGAAGTGGGTTTGTTGCAATAAGCCCTACCTGGATATTATGGGAATTGAAGCTGGGACCTTTGGCATGCAAGACGGATGCTCTGTCCCTGAGCTACAGCCATCTCTCTCTTCAGGGAATCTTTCGCCATGACACTGTCCCATGAGAGTGCTCCTGTGACATGTCACAAGAAATCCGCTCACGTGGGCCACTACTAGAAAAACCTGGAGATAAGCAAAATAAATAAGTTGGTGCAGCTCGAGGAAGTGGACAAGGTGCTTGGAATGGTTCGGGCAACCACGTCTGTTCTGGATCCTTGCCCATCTTGGCTAGTGAAAGCTAGCAGGGCTGGGACCACCGGTTGGGCCAAGGAAGTGGTTAACGCCTCCTTGAGGGAGGGAGTAGTCCCTGGTAGCCTCAAGGAGGCAGTAGTGAGACCTCTTTTAAAGAAACCCTCCTTGGACCCAGATAATCTGAATAACTATAGACCGGTGGCGAATGTCCCATTTTTGGGCAAGGTTTTGGAGCGGGTGGTTGCCAGCCAACTCCAGGCGCTCTTGGATGAAACCGATTATCTAGATCCGTTTCAATCCGGTTTCAGGCCCGGTTTTGGCACCAAAACAGCCTTGGTCGCCCTGTATGATGACCTTTGTCGGGAGAGGGACAGGGGGAGTGTGACTCTGTTGATTCTCCTTGATCTCTCAGCGGCGTTTGATACCATCGACCATGGTATCCTTCTGGGGAGACTCGCGGAGTTGGGTGTCGGGGGCACTGCTTGGCAGTGGTTCCGCTCCTACTTCGCGGATCGTCACCAGAAGGTAGTGCTTGGGGAACATCACTCAACACCATGGACTCTCCATTGTGGAGTCCCCCAGGGATCGGTCTTGTCCCCCATGCTTTTCAACATCTACATGCAGCCGCTGGGTGCGGTCATCAGGAGTTTTGGAGTGCGTTGCCATCAGTACGCTGATGACACGCAGCTCTATTTCTCCTTTTCATCTTCCTCAGGTGAGTCTGTTGATGTGCTGAACCGTTGCCTGACCGCGATAATGGACTGGATGAGAGCTAATAAACTGAGACTCAATCCAGACAAGACCGAGACATTGTTGGTGAACGCCTTCCCTGCTCAGATGGTGGATGCTTACCCTGTTCTGGATGGGGTTACACTCCCCCTGAAAGAACAGGTACGTAGTTTGGGGGTTCTTCTCGACTCTTCCTTGTCTCTCGAGGCCCAAGTGGCCTCGGTGGCATGGAATGCGTTTTACCATCTTCGTCTGGTAGCCCAACTACGCCCCTATCTGGACAGGGACGACCTCGCCTCCGTTGTCCACGCTCTGGTAACTTCAAGATTGGATTACTGTAATGCGCTCTACGTAGGGCTGCCCTTGAAGACAGTTCGGAAGCTTCAGCTGGTGCAGAACGCTGCTGCCAGATTATTGACGAGGACCAGTCGGTCTTCGCATATAACACCTGTCCTGGCGCGTCTGCACTGGCTTCCTATTTGCTTCCGGGCGAGATTCAAGGTGCTGGTTTTGACCTATAAAGCCTTACACGGCGTGGGACCTCAATACCTTGTGGAACGCCTCTCTCGCTATGAACCTACCCGTTCACTTCGTTCAGAATCTAAGGCCCTCCTCCGGGTACCAACCCATCGGGAAGCCCGGAGGGTGGTTACGAGATCTAGGGCCTTTTCTGTGGTGGCCCCTGAGTTGTGGAACAGCCTCCCCGAAGAGGTACGCCTGGCGCCTACACTTCCATCTTTTCGGCGCCAGGTAAAGACCTTTTTATGCTCCCAGGCATTTTAATCTTCTTAACTTTTTTAATCTTTTAATCTGTATTTTAATTTTTGTAGTATTTATTTTGTTTTTGCTGTGCTTTTCGTTGTTTGTTTGTATATGTTTTTGTATTTTTATTATGATATATTGTATTTTATTTTGTTTGTCCACCGCCCTGGGAGCTATTTCGCTAAGGGCGGTATATAAATTGAAATAATAAATAAATAAATATAAATAAATAAATAAAATAAAAATGAAAAAGCAAAGCAGCAAGATCATTTTGTTTTGTTTTTTTTACAATAATTTTTATTCAAATTTTCATAAAACATAGAAAACAAAATCATAAAACATTCAAAGACAAAAAACAAAACAAAACAAAAATGATTAAACAAAAAAAAATAAAATGTTGACTTCCCATTTGTCACATATCAAATCAGTTATAGGTCTACAATATATAACAATCCTGTCTCTTAAATCATATTATAAAATCACTTTCCTCCAGTAGTTATCTTAATTAATCATCAAATCTCATAAACATTACTTTATTCTTTCCACAAAAAGTCAAAGAGAGGTTTCAATTCTTTAAGAAATATATCTATCAATTTTTCTCCAAATAAACATGTCAATTAATCCATCTCGTTAATAATTATAATAATCTTATTGTCATAATCATAGTCCAAATAAACATTTCGATTAATCCATCTCATCAGAATCTGTTAGGTCCAATAATTTCAATAGCCATTATTCCATTATCCCTATTAGTTCCATCTTCCATCTTCAATAGTCCTGTTAGGTCCAGTAATTTCAGTGTCCAATCTTCCATTATCAGTATTCCATAATAATCTTGCTGTTGTAGCCATAGTCATATAATAAGAGTCTGATGGGAATTTCCTCTATCCCAAATATTTTCTTGCCATCCATTCTGAATAAGTTGCTGAAACATTGTTGTAAATTCATATCTGTGTTCTTCTTTTTTAGAAAATGCACTGGCTCATCTCTTAAGAGTTTTTCCATTGTCACATGACTGCAGTTAATTCCATAGATTTTCTCTATATCAAGCTCCATCACATCATTCCAGTCCAGAAGATTATCCAAGCCATTGATAACTTTATCTCTAATATCTTCATTAATTTCTTCAGAGATAACGTTAAATTCCAAACAGTAGATTTTATTTCTAAAATCCATAAACTCCAGATCTTTTTCCAATTCCACATTTGTTCCAATCTCCAGGGCTTGTATCTTCCCTTTATTTTTTCTTTTCTCATCTCTGATCTCATTCTCCTCTCTGACAGGGTCCCCTATTTCTTTAAACTCCTGCGTCATTTTGCTCAGTTCAATTTTCAGCTCCTTACTACCCTGTCGCAGGGTTTGTTTCGTTATCTCAATCTCATCCATTATTTTCTGAAACATAATTACTTCCAGATTCTCAGCCACTTTCTTGATTGCCATTTTTAAAACCACGAAAACAAAGCAAAACAAAAATAAAGAAGAGCCACTTCTTATTTCAGCAACAATTGGGTTAATATTCCAGGCTTGATGACATCACAGTATAAACAGAGCAACCTGCCTTATCTCTCTATGTTCAAGAATGCAAAATAAATTTAGTTCCCAGCATCAAAACAGTTAGTGGCGTCGTGAAGAAGCAGATTCGTCAAAATAAAATAGACCAAAAAGAGAATAGTCCCAGACAATATAATATTCCTCGGAATAGAAATCAGGAATAGAAATCCCTCTTCTGTTTATTATCTTTAGAATGCACTTCCAGGACAGCTTTTTGCGACAGAAACAGAGATAAGCTGTTAATTTCGTGAATAACAGAGAAGAGCTATATCTCACCCAGAAGTTGTCCAAAGCCGATCAATCTGACAAATCTCCTTTTGCTGCAACAATTTAAACCAAGTAAAAAAAATAATAGAAAGAAGGGTGCTTGCCTGTTAGTCCGTTCTCTCTTTCAAGAAAAGATAAACGTATCGCTTAAGCAGATAGAGCTTGTTAGGAAGTCCGTCCGGCATTGTTGGCTGGACCTTATCTCATAAATTAATGAAATCCAGTCCTCCCAACAAAAACAGGCTTTGAGGTTGATCTCTACGTTTCTCCCTGCCCGGGAGAAATTTCATCAGTCAAAAAAAAAAAAAATGTTCTGACTGATTTATATCTGAATAAGCTTCTTTTGAGGCGGGAGTCCGTCCCAAAAGCAGGCACAAGCGAAGTCACCCTTCCCGGAAGTCAGCAGCAAGATCATTTTGTGAGAAAGAAGAGAACATCACAGGTACTTCTAAAGAAGTGGTGTCTGAGTTTGCTTCCCCCCCCCTTTCCTCCCTGTTCCTTTTCCCATCTTTATTTAGATTATAAACCTGAGGTCAGGGATTAACACTGAGATCAGTCTTGTTTGGTTCCCATAGACAACCCATCTTTTCTGCATTTTGATTTGTCCTTTCCTTGCACCTCACTTTTCTTATTAAAGATTCAGTTCTCCATTGCTAAATGACAGATCTCTGGATAAACACCTACAGTTTCCCATTATTTCAGGGATTGACAGGAGCCTGTCATGGTACGGGGGGAGACTCACAATGGTCACCCGGCACTGCTACTTGTGTGGAGTAACAAATCTTTTGTCTTCACAATTAGTTTGGCTAATGCCTTGTCAGAGTTTCTGCTTCTCATACTCCAGAAAAAAAATATTCTGCCTTCAAGGCAGACATTCAGGCCTACATCAGTCAGGAGCCAGAATTTCTTCACCAAAGTTTTTCTTCCATTCCAGTCCACACCTCCTTCATTCCACTTCACCTTCACCATTGTTTTGCCAAAGGATTTTTCCTTTTCCTGAGGCAAGAAAGTTCAGAATCTGAAGGACCATGAAACCCACTGGTGAGGAAAGAAAATGTAGTGTCTTTTTGTAGCAAAGCTGTTGATTTTTTACAAACTGGCTGTAATTCCCTACACTTAAATAACTACTGATAATAGCTTTGATATTATGTTCTCCATTCTCCCTGCTGGAAGCCTCTAATCAGCAGCAGAGGAAGAAATCCCGTTATCTGGCCCTGTTTGGATTCACACCATGCTGCTCTTCCCTTCAGACTGCTGATGAGCCTTCTCCAACCAAATCGAGGGCTGTTTGTTTGTTTGTTTGTTTGTTGCACTTGTATACCGCCCCATAGCCGAAGCTCTCTGGGCGGTTTACAGCAATCAAAAACATTAAAACAAATATACAATTTGAAACACATATTTTAAAAACAATTTAAAACACAATTTTAAAATTTAAAACAATATAAAAAGAATTCCAAACAATTTCAATTTTATTTACACCCAAAAGACCCTCTGGGAGGGGGCATCAGGTGACACCTATACCTGTGAGATGTTTATCTTTTCTAGGAGTTAGGGTCTGTGATCTCATACTTCCAGCTTTTACTTCTGATGTTTGTTTGTCTCTCCCTGTGAGTCCTTGAATGTGCAGCTGGGAAGACTCACTGTTTTGACAAATTAAGCAGTTGTTTCCAGCCTCTGTTATTCAGCATAGGCAGTGTGAAAAACGTCTCCTAAACAGCTTCAGGAAGCCTACAATTTCAGCTTGCTGTTCTACACAGAGAGCTCTCTTAGATTCAAGCAGTTTGCAAAAGCAATAAGCACCCACAAACACCCTATAGATCAGGGGTATGAGACAAGAATTATGAGACGGGAAATGGGGCATGCCATACTATTTATTTATTTGTTTGTTTGTTTGTTTGTTTGTTTGCTTGCTTTATTAGATGCCCATCTGGCTGGTTATCCTGCCAATCTGGGCAACGTAAAACATAGCAATATAAATTTACATTACATACTAAACATAAAAACATTAGCATATTAAAAACATAACCAGTAACTACAGGACCTACAAGGCCTAGCCTACCTCAAAAGCCTGTTTGAACAGCCAGGTCTTCAATGCCCGGCAAAAACTCACCATAGAGGAGGCCTGGCGAAGGTCATTTGGTAGATACTAAGCCTCCTCATTACATCTAGGTATCTTGCCATTTTTATTTGCCCCTACAACCATCCTCGCAGATTTGACCCCAAAACTGAGCTCAGTAACAACCTTCACTGAAACTTTCCTAACAGCTCAAACATTCCTAACAATTCCTTCCACTGGTATATCCTACAGGCATCTATTATGTAGAAGAGGTGTACTGAGAAGTGAACTGAACAAGTTTTCCACCACTGTGAACCTCAATTAAATTTTATCTGTAGCAAGGGTGTAATGCTCTTTCCACATTCCAAACATTTAGATGGCTTCTTCACTGTATGGAACTTCTAATGTACATTAAGACTGGAACTCTGCTTCAGGCTTTTTCTACATCAAAAGCATTTCTATGGCTTCCCCCCCATATGGATCCTTTGATGTGCCTGAAGATTCCTATTCTGACTAAAGCTCTTTCCACACTCAAAGCATTTGTAAGGCTTGTCTCCTATATGAATTCTTTGATGTCCACTAAGGGAGCTACTGTCACCAAAGCTCTTTCCACTCTCAAAGCATTGATAAGGTTTCTCCCCTACATGAGTTCTTTGATGAATAGTAACAGAGCTACTGTCCATGACTGAAGCTCTTTCCACACTCTCAGCTTTTTATGGTTTCTCCCTTTTAAGTATCCTTTCAGGTGAATGATGCATGGAAATGGGATTCAAGCTGTTTCCTATGAATTATTTGATGCAGAAAACAGGAGGCATGCTGAATGAAACTTTGCACACTCTGGACAGTTATATAGTTCCCCACCAGTGTGATTACTTTTTTGTGTGCAGCAAGGATGTGATGATGACTGAAGCTCTTTCCACGTTCCACACATTAAAAAAGGTTTCTCTGGTGTATGTATGCTTTCATGTAAGACTACAACTCTGCTTAAAGCTTTATCCACATTAAAAGTGTTTATTTGGCTATTTATTTCCCCCTGTATGGATCCTTTGATGCGTCTGAAGATTCTTATACTGACTGAAGTTCTTTCCACACTGCAAGCACTTATAAGGCTTCTCCCCTGTATGAGTTCTTTGATGCAAAGTGAGGGAGAATCTCTGACTGAAGCTCTTTCCACACTCTAAGCATTCATAAGGCTTGTCCCCTGTATGAGTTCTTTGATGTCTAGTAAGGGTGCCACTGTGACTGAAGCTCTTTCCACACTCCAGGCATTTATACGGTTTCTCCCCTGTATGAGTTCTTTGATGTTTAGTAAGGTTGCTACCTTCACTGAAATTCTTTCCACATTCAAAGCATTTATAAGGCTTGTCCCCTGTATGAGTTCTTCGATGTGAACTGAGGTTGCCACTCTTATTGAAGCTCTTTCCACACTCCAAGCATTCATAAGGTTTGTCCCCTGTATGAGTTCTTTGATGTGTAGTAAGGGTGCCACTTTGACTGAAGCTCTTTCCACACTCTAAGCATTCATAAGGCTCGTCCCCTGTATGAGTTCGTTTATGTCTAGTAAGGTGGTCACTGTAACGGAAGCTCTTTCCACACTCCAAGCATTTATAAGGTTTCTCCCCTGTATGAGTTCTTTGATGTCTAGTAAGGGTGCCACTGTAACTGAAGCTCTTTCCACACTCCAAGCATTTATACGGTTTCTCCCCTGTATGAGTTCTTTGATGTATAGTAAGGTTGCCACCGTCACTGAAATTCTTTCCACATTCAAAGCATTTATAAGGCTTGTCCCCTGTATGAGTTCTTCGATGTGAACTGAGGTTGTCACTGTTATTGAAGCTCTTTCCACACTCCAAGCATTCATAAGGTTTGTCCCCTGTATGAGTTCGTTTATGTCTAGTAAGGTGGTCACTGTGACGGAAGCTCTTCCCACACTCCAAGCATTCATAAGGTTTGTCCCCTGTATGAGTTCGTTTATGTCTAGTAAGGTGGTCACTGTGACGGAAGCTCTTTCCACACTCCAAGCATTTATAAGGCTTGTCCCCTGTATGAGTTCTTCGATGTGAACTGAGGTTGCCACTCTTACTGAAGCTCTTTACACACTCCAAGCATTCATAAGGTTTCTCCCCTGTATGAGTTCTTTGATGCAAAGTGAGGGAGAATCTCTGACTGAAGCTCTTTCCACACTCTAAGCATTCATAAGGCTTGTCCCCTGTATGAGTTCGTTTATGTCTAGTAAGGTGGTTACTGTAACGGAAGCTCTTTCCACACTCCAAGCATTTATAAGGTTTCTCCCCTGTATGAGTTCTTTGATGTCTAGTAAGAGTGCCACTGTGACTGAAGCTCTTTCCACACTCCAAGCATTTATACGGTTTCTCCCCTGTATGAGTTCTTTGATGTTTAGTAAGGTTGCCACCGTCACTGAAATTCTTTCCACATTCAAAGCATTTATAAGGCTTGTCCCCTGTATGAGTTCTTCGATGTGAACTGAGGTTATCACTCTTATTGAAGCTCTTTCCACACTCCAAGCATTCATAAGGTTTGTCCCCTGTATGAGTTCTTTGATGTGTAGTAAGGGTGCCACTTTGAGTGAAGCTCTTTCCACATTCCAAGCATTCATAAGGTTTGTCCCCTGTATGAGTTCTTTGATGTGTAGTAAGGTGGCCACTGTGACTGAAGCTCTTTCCACACTCCAAGCATTCATAAGGTTTGTCCCCTGTATGAGTTCTTTGATGTGTAGTAAGGAGGCCACTCTGACTGAAGCTCTTTCCACAATCAAAGCATTTATAAGGTTTGTCCCCTGTATGAGTTCTTTGATGTGTAGTAAGTGTGTCACTTTGACTGAAGCTCTTTCCACACTCCAAGCATTCATAAGGTTTGTCTCCTGAATGAGATCTTTGATGTTTTGTAAGGGACCTACTGTAACTGAAACTCTTTCCACATTGTAAGCATTTATATGCTTTTTCTCTCATATGCCATCCTGGTTGTATATTCAGGGCTTTTTGGCAAGTTAACATTTTACTGCACTTAGGAGATGCTCTCATTTCCTTCAGGTGATCAGCACCCCCCTGAATTTTATTTACACCTCCCTGAGAAGTACTGGCTTCATCCCCCAGCTTCTCTGTGTGTCTCCCCTGTTGTCTCTTTGCTCCATCTTTACTCCACACTTTCCATTCCTCCTTCTGCTCTTCAGCTCTTTCCAATGACGCTTCTGATGGTTCCCCTTCAGCCATAATCCTGCAGACATCTCCTGGTGGAATAAAAAGGAAAGCTGGTAAAGTGCTGTGATTGAGGCCAACTCTCCAAAGTAAACCCTGAATGATAAAGGGCAGTCTAGTGTCCTTCCTCAGTTGTGCTGAACTCAACCCCCCACCTACTCTTATGCCTTCTGTGTTTGCTCCTTCGTGTCTGCATGTATGTTGAATGTGTGGGTGACTTTCGTTATGGTCAAGATTATTTAGCTAATTCCCTCACTCCAAAGAAATGTATATTGTTGCTAGGCTAACTCTACTGATGTTAATAGATATGTATTTTTGCTGAACTATTCCCTACTGGAGTGTTAAATGTGTATATTTTGATTCTGTATGCGTGCGCTCAATAAATATCCCCATTTTTAAGACCTCTGTGAGTGTATGTTCTACGGAGATCTTCCAACACATGCTATTGACAATTTTGAAAGATCCTAATTGACAATTTCGAAAGATCCTAATTCACAAGAGTTTTAGAATGTGTTTATGTGAAGTGAATGTTGGTCGTACCATGACAAGTTGCTTTTCTGCAGCAGAGGAGTAAGTCATGAAGGTGTTGTTGCCACTCACTCATTCTGCTGGCACGAAGCTGACCTTTTGGATGGGTTATTCGAGTTGGCTGGGCAACCAGACTCCAGTGTCTGACTGAAGCCCATATTTCTGCATAGCAACCCAGATAAAGGAGAGAAGGGGAACAGAGCTCCAGGGCAAAAGTTGAAAGAGTCCTGAAGAAGAAGGTACAGTCAGAATTAGCAGATCACTCCATTGTCCCCACTGGGGTCAGAGCCCTGGGCTGGGCTGTCTAGGTACTTTAATAGGCCTGGCCTTTCCTCTATGCCCGCCTGACAAAGGCTCTCCACGTCAACTCATACATGCATTGCATGGAGCTTCTCTGCAAGGCCATGATGGCTGAAGCTCCCTTGTCAGAGAAACTAAACCTCCTTAGGTGTCCCCTCTCAAGAGCCGCGCGTGGAGTTGTAGCCAATGTGAGTCAGGAGGAAGAACTTTTCTTGACTGGGAAGGTCTGCTTGGAAGTGGCCACAGTTCCCGAGGCCTTGGAGACCAGCTTGGCAACCAGACATTTTCCAAACAGCTGTTCCCCTTAAAAGGGGTCAGTGGCCAGGTTGGACTTTGCCCTGATGGCAGCGTGCCAAGACTGGAGCCAGAGCTGTCTGTGTGCAGCAACATCCACTGCAATGGCTCTAGGTGACAGCTGGATGGCATCTCCTGAACCACCTGCCACAAAGGCGGAGGCCGTGGCTAGCTCGGTCAGTCCCGGTTGTACATGGGGATCAGGTTGGGCCGCCTACTGCAAAATGGCCTGTGCCCATACCAGGCAGGTCCTGGCCATAAAGGATGGCGGTGCTGAGGTTCTGATGGATAAGACCAAGGCTTTGTGCAACGTGCGCAACATGGCCTCTGCCTTCCTATCCTCTGGGTTCTTTCGGAAGCCCTGCCCATCCCGGACCATCGTGGAGCCATGCGCCGGAGAAGCTACTGGCGGATCTATGAGCGGGACCCCCAGAAATTCAACCTCTTCTTTCTCAAGTGGTTAAGGATGTCTCAGGAGCGCTCGACAGGATCTAGCTGCCCCTGGGTTCTTCCACTGGGATATAACGGTTTCCTTAAAGCCTGGTGCAAAGGACTTCTCTTGTAAGTTTTGCGCTTTGGAACAGCTATAGAAGAGTCCCCTGTCTCTGTTGCTTGCTCCCCCTCCCTAGAGGCAATAGGAGCGAGTGCAACTGTTTCACAGGCCTTCCTGAGGACGGCTATTAGGTCCTGTGGGGCGAACAGTTTGGGAGCTCCCGAGTCTTCCTCCTACTCTGACCCTACAGATGAGAGTTCCCCCTCCTCCCTGTCTGAGGGAGAGAAGGGGGGGTCTTCCTGCCCCCGCTGCCTCATTGCCTGGGAACTGCCTCTCTCGAGGACTGATGTCTTCCTGGGACCCCCAGCCCTGCCTGCTCTTAAGCAACCTTCCCCGACCCTGCTGGCTGCCTTCCTCCAGAGAAAGGGAACCATCCTGTGAAATGGGAGGCCTGGGGGTGCACGTGTGGAAACTGCAGTGGCACCGGTACCACCTGTGGCAAATGAGTCCCCCCTTGAACCCCTGGCCTGTTGCAGTGCCGGGAACCTCCACGGCCTCCACTGCCAGGCCTCACTGGGGTGGGGAGCCTGTGTGGAACTGGGGGCTGGGTGAGTAAACACCCACTGAAGCCCCTGAAGACTTCTGGTGTTAGCAGAATGGCCTCATGAGGTACAGGAGATAGGGACCCTTGGCCTTTCCCTCCCTCCTCTTCCCGGCTCATCACTGGGCCTGCCGGAATGCCTAATGCCGCCGCTCGTGTCACAAGACCCCCAGCTACCTTTGTGGTGCTGGAGAGGGCAGAAGAGTCCCAATGCTGAACCGCAGAAGCAGAACCCCCACCTCGGGCGAGCTTCCTTCCCTCACTCTCCTCCAAGGAATCCACTGAGAGGACCATCATGCTCACGTTGGCCCCTCTCTTTCCTTCCCCCTCCCCTCTTTCTTTTGAAAAAGGGGGGTGAAATTGACAGATGGAGAGGACAATGGAAAGAAGGAGGGGGAGATCAGGTTGCTGAAATAGCTGGCTAAGAAAGAGCAAGAAGAAGAGAGGAAGGAATGAGGAAGTAAAGAGACAAAGGAAAGAATCCCATCTTGCTCTGACATGCTCTGCAGAGAGCTCATGAATGACCTCCAGTGGAGCTAGCAGGAAGTCAATCTGGGATGTGGTTGCCCAGCCCACTTGGGGAACCCCTCAAAAGACCAACTTCCTGCTAGTGGGGCAAATGGGCAGCAACAACCCCTGCATGACTCCCCTCCTCCACCGCAGGAAAAACAGCTTCTTCGGAGGAAGCACTGATATAGTGAGCATAACGGAAACCTGGTGGAATGGAGAAAGCCAGTGGGACACGGTTCTCCCTGGATATAAACTACACTCGAACGAAATGGCATGATGTATTGGCGGTGGTGCCACTCTATAGATGAAAGAGGGCATTGGATCCAGCAAGCTAGGACCCCACAGAACCTTCTCCACAGAACCGTTGTGGGTGGTGATGCTGCGCCCCAAGAGGAACTTAGTACTGGGGACATGCTATCGTCCCTCCGATCAAATAGCTCAGGGAGATTTGAGATGAGAAATGAAATCAAGAAAGCATCCAAACTATGAAATGTTGTAGTAATGGGTGACTTCATCTATCTGTCTGTCTGTCTGTCTGTCTGTCTATTTGTATCCTGCCCTTCCTCCCAGCAGAAGCCCAGGGCGGCAAACAAAGTACTAAAAACACTTTAAAACATTATAGAAACAGATTTAAAATACATTAAAACAAAACAACATTAAAAACATTTTGCACCAGCTGCAGCTTCCGGACCAACCTCAAGGGCAGCCCCACATAGAGCACGTTACAGTAATCCTACTATCTTGACATAGACGGCTACATAGGTGTTCCAGTCACGGCAAAGAAGCAAAGTTTCTAGATACCCTAAATGACTGTGCCCTAGAACAGTTGGTCATGGAACCAATCAGAGGAACAGCGAGCCTGGACTTAATCTTAAGTGGCACTCAGGACATGGTGCAAGAAGTAAGTATTGTCAAACCAATCTGGAACAGTGACCACAGTGCTAATAAATTAAACGTACATATAAATGGCCACTTGCCAGAAAATCCAACACATTCACATTTGATTTCAAAAGGGAAAACTTCCCCAAAATGAGCAGATTGGTAAAAAGAAAGCTGAAAGAAAAAGTCCTGAGGATCACATCACTCCAAAATGCTTGGGAGTACAGAAGTTCAACTAGAGTAGATACTGCAGATCAGGAAAGGTTTCACAAGGGCCAAAAGGATGCCAGCATGGTTAACGAGCAGAGTCAAAGGAGCTATTAGAGACAAAAAGGCTTCCTTCCAAAAATTGAAGTCTTGTCTGAATGAGGAAAATAGAAAGGAACACAAATTCTGGAAATGCAATTGCAAGAAGATAATAGGGGATGCTAATAAAGAATTTGAGAAGCACATTGCTAACAACATAAAAACCTACAACAAAACATTCTTTAAATACATTCAAAGCAGGAAACCGTCCCGGGAGGCGGTTGGACCCTTGGATGATCAGCGAGTCAAAGGTGTGCTAAAGCAGGATAAGGCGATTGCAGAGAAGCTAAATAAATGTTTTGCATCTCTCGTCACAGTAGAGGATATAGGGCAGATCCCTGAACCTGAACTGACATTTGCAGGAAGGGAGTCTGAGGAACTGAGACAAATGGTGACAAAATATGAAGTTCTAGTCTTAATAGACAAAGTAAAAACTGACAAATCATCAGGTCTGGATGGCATCCACTTGAGAGTTCTCAAAGAACTCAAATGTGAAATTGCTGATCTTCTAACAAAAATATATAATTTGCCCCTCAGATCCACCTGTATACCTGAGGACTGGAAAAGGGCCATTGTAGTGCCAGTCTTTAAAATGGGATCCCAGAAATTACAGGCTGGTTAGCTTAACGTCTGTCCCAGGAAATATGGAAGAAAGTATTATTAAAGACAAATTAACCAAGCATATAGAAGAACAAGTCCTCCTGAAGCAGATCCAGCATGGCTTCAGCAAGGGAAAGTCCTGTCTCACTAACCTATTAGAAGTCTTTCAGAGTGTCAACAAGCATATAAAGGTGATCCCGTGTACATAGTGTACTTGGACTTTCAAAAAGCTTTCGACAAGGTACCTCACTGAAGACTCCTGGGTAAGCTTACAAGTCATGAGGATCAGGAACTGGTTAAGTAGCAGTAAGCAGAGTAGGAATAAATGGCATAAACTTTATCCCAATGGAGGGCTGTAGAAATTGGAGTCCTCCACGGACTGTTATTGGGACCTGTGCTTTTTAACTTGTTCGTCAACGATCTAGAGTTAAGGGTGAGCAGTAAGGTGGCAAAGTTTGCTGATGCTACTAAATTGTTCAGGGTTGTTAAAAAGGGATTGTAAAAAGCTCGAAAAGAACCTCTCCAAACTGAGTGAATGGGCGGGAAAATGGCAAATGCAATTCAATGTAGCTAAGTGTAAAGTTATGCATATTGGAGCAAAATCCCTTAATTTCACATAAACTCTCATGCGGTCTGAACTGGCAGTGACCAACCAGGAATGAAATCTTGGGGTCGTAGTGGATAGCTCAATAAATAAACTGACCCAGGGTGTGGCAGCTGTGAAAAAGGCAAATTCCTTGCTAGGGATCATTAGGAAAGGTATTGAAAATAAAACTGCTGATCTCATAATGCCGCTGTATAAATCTATGGGGCAGCTGCATTTGGAATACTGTGTATAGTTCTGGTCGCCTCACCTGAAAACAGGATATTGTAGAGTTGGAAAAGGATCAGAAAAGGGCAAAAGGAATGATTGAGGGGATCGAGCAACTCCTCTATGAGGAAAGGCTGCAGAATTTGGGGCTTTTTAGTTTAGAGAAAAGGCGAGTCAGAGGTGACATGACAGAAGTGGATATAATTATGCACGGGATGACAAAACTGGATAGAGAAAAGTTTCTCTCCTTCTCTCATAAAACCAGAAGTCATGGACATTCAATGACGCTGAACGTTGGAAGATTCAGGAGAGACAAAAGAAAGTCCTTCTTCACGCAGCACCTAGTAAAACTATGGCATGTGCTCCCACAAGAGGCAGTGATGGCCACCAACTTGGATGGCTTTCAAAGAAGATCAGACAAACTCATGGAGGATACGGCTACCAATGGCTACTGGCCACGATGGCTGCACTCTGCCAACACACTCAGATGCAGTATGCTTCTGAAAACCAGTAGTGTAGAAATCACTCTAAATTTTTAAAAATCAATAAATGCAATGCCAAGTAGCACAAAGGAGAAACCGTGAGCCTTCTCCTTCCATACCAGATGATCTGGGGAAATGGAAATCTTTTACTTCCATCCACCACCGTTCTGGAACTGGCTCTGCCCCTGCACCACCATTTTGTGACTGGAGGGCCCTGTGAGTAGGAACGTTTGAGAACGCCTGTGTGAAGTAATGCTGATGGGGACACAACTCATATTCTACAGTTTTGTCACCATTCCCAGATACATAGTCCAATCTCAACTGAACATCTTCCTGCTGATCTCTCCTCTTCCAGCCGGAAGATGAGGTTAGGTGGCCTTTTTGGAACAAGAAACATATAAACGCAAATCTGGCTTAATCAGCATCAGTCTACCCAAGAGCAGCCAACTGGGAGGGGTGATGTTCACCAGGCCTCCCCAGCAGTGGTGGTGCTGCTACCTAGCATGAGGGAGAGGAGCAACACAATGGAGAGATCGGGGCTCTGCCAGAGCACTGCTGGAACCAATCCAGTACTCCCCCCCCAGTGTGCTGACACAGCCCCCAGCTACTGACCAACCCATCCCTACCCCTCCCTGCCAGCTGCTCCTGGGCCTATCCACCTTAGGACTGTGTACTCTGAAGGAATGGCAAGTTCCCCCCATCCTTCTCCCAACGAGAGACCTGCCTGGCCAGAAAAAAGACAAACAGGATACATAACTCAGAACAAATCCATCCATTACCACCATTATCAGAGGCAGTGATGGCATCACAAGTGGGGAGAGTGTTCTCACACTCATGTTCTGCTTGTGGGCTTCCCATGAGCATCTGGTTGGCCACAGAATCCTGGACTGCACACGCCTTTGGTTTGATCCAGCAGGTATCTTCTTATGTTCTTATGCCGGGTAAACAGATCAGGACCATTCTTATAATCTCGTTGGTAACATCACCAAGAGAAATTCATACCTTCCATAGCTATTCACGGAGGGCAAAAGAATCCTTACCCAGAAAGGTTGCCATCTCATGAATCTCCCAAGTGACCTCCTTGTACAGAGCTCTCTGGCCTGGATCCAGCAAGACCGATTCCTCCTCGGTGAAATGCAAGGATACGTCTTCGAAGGTCACCAGTCCCTGAGACAAGAAAACAATAGCCTTCCTCATAAACGCTTCCAGACAAGGTATGGACATCATCTGCCCTTCACACAATCTGAACAGAGATGAGGTAAGCGGGGATTTTTCCTTCACAAAACATCTGAAGTCAACATGGCATCTACCTGAGAGGTCTTAAAATGTGATGTTGCTGATCTTCTAACAAAAATATGTACATATATGACCAGCTTCTATATCTGAGGACTGGTCAATGTATTGCATTAAAGAAAAAAAAGGGAATCCAGACCCTTGGAATGCTGTGTAGAGTTCTGGATGCCTGACCTCAAAAGTAACACTGTAGAGGTAGAACAGGGTTAGAAAAGAGCAACCAGAATTATTAAAGGGATGGAGAGCTCCCCTGTGAGGACTGACCACAACATTTGGGGCTTTTTGGTTTAGGGAAAAGACGAGTAAGAGGAGACATGATAGGTGTATGGTCACACCATATATTTAAAGCATGTCCAACACACATGTAAAGGACACGGCTTCCCCCAATTAATCTTGGGAATTGTAGCTTATCCCTCACCATGCTACAATTCCCGGCACCCATAATGAACTGCAGCCCTCAGGATTCTTTGGGGGAAACCACATAATTTAAATATGTGTTGAATGTGGTTTAAACTGGAGAGGTGGCTTTGATTTGGCAGGGCTCTTACACCTGGAATGCAGGAAGAGGGAGAGGGAAGTTGTTCCCACCAGTTTGCATCAGTTGCAGGAAAAGCTTCACTTGCAAAACATTATGTCTGCCAGGCTACTTTGAAAAGCAGGGCCACAGTTCTCTTCTTGTGAATCAAGCACAGACCTTAATTCTGAGACAGGAGAGCCAGCAGATGGGTATTTAAATAATAACTTCATTATTAAAATATCAAGGCTAAGCCAAAGAGCAAAAGAAGAAAAATTAAGAAGCTGCCTTAAAAGTCAGTCCTTTTAGCTGACCTTTGTCTAGATACGTTCTTAAGTATTCCACGTGTGTATATCCAAAGCTTAGATACATTCAAGATCAAATTCCAAGGTAAAGCAGAAAGGTGCAGCACTTTAAAATAAATGTTTGCTATTTACATACGTGATTTTATTCATCACCATAACTTATAACTGTGGATGTTCCCGAAGGATATTCAAATCAAAACAGAAAGCTGAGGGGGGGGGTAAAGAAGCAGACAGAGCCCAGTGGTAGGGCAGTTGAGATCTATATAGGGCAGGCCTGCAGCCTCAAACAATGGGAGTCTGCTGGGGGGCTTAAAGGGCCCATTACCCACTGCCCCAAATTGTGCTCCTTGATCTTGGGGCTTCCTCCATGCGGCCCTTTCTATCATCTGTGCAAACAGAAAAAGTCTCCCATACTCCCTCACGGCATCTCTTTCAGGAAGGCGGGATAGGAAAGGGAAGTCCCTCTTCTGCTGTCTTTCCTTCTCCTCTAGAAATGGCTGCTCTGTTGTTCTAAACCCTTAAAAGGCCTGAAACCTCTTGCCTGCTTGACAAAGAATGTGTGATGTAATGGCCCTTTAACCGCTAGGGAAAATATTCAAGCGACAGTGGTGTGCTGGAGCCGGCTCGTAGGCGGCAAGAACAATAAAGGGTGGCGGCTGAAGGGGCCTCGGTTTGTAGTGGGCTGCGGGTGCAGGCGATGGGAATTGCGTTACGGAATCTTTCTTTTTTAATCGTTCTGAAGACTTAAAAGGGAGATTGTAACCTGCTAAGCGTGTGCATGTATGTATTTATCTTAAAAAAATTAAAAAAGCATATTATGTGGAGAGCAGAACTTACTAGATGTGGGCTGAAATAAGCCTCTGGTCTCTGCCCGAGACTTACAGGGTGTTGACAAGTCCCTATCTGTCCTCGCTTAGTTCAAACCAAAACGCCCTCAACTGCTAATTTCTCCTCACGCGGAGAGGGAGAAGCTCGAGCAGGAGGAGGCGGCGGCACGAGCACCACGCTCGGCCTCGGTCGAAGCGCGCACGCGCCGGCTGTTGGTCTGACACACGCACGCGCGCGGAGGATGGGTGGGGGGAGGGGGAGGAGAGCGGTGTTTGCGGCGCCCTAGAACGGCGCACGGAACGTTCTCTCTCTCTCGTTTCCCGTCTTCCACGCCGCCCCCTCCAATGCTCGGCTTAGCCTAGCCCTTCCTTGGGGTGATCGCTCAGTGTTTGTTTGCTGACCCCCTTCTCTGCATTCTCACTCGTGCTCCTGGACGATCCCCATCCTAACTCCTTTGCTTCTAAGCGGTCCCGCGGGTTACTGGCTTGTGTGGAAACGGACTGCCCCTTTCCCATGCCTTTAAACATTGTGTGTCGGGTTAGGAGGAAGTGCCGCTAGGCAACATTTGGGTTTTTTGGGGAAACCACTGAAGTGTCTCCAATAATGATAGACTTATTTGTAGGAATCCTGGATGGAAAGAGGGGAGGAGTTCCTGTTGGTTGAAAGGGGTGGTGTAGAGATGAAGCGAAGGCATGGGAAACAGGTGTGATTTTTTTATTTCATCCACCCCAAGTAACCAGCACAAGAATCACCTGGTTTCTCCAAACCCATTTGAAAGCTAACCTGTAAAAAAAGTGGTACATTTGTCCACAATACTTTTCAGAAAATGAGCTCCTAAGTTTTAAAAGGGGAAGGAAGCTTTGCCTTCCTAGAATGTAACAAAATATTGGCAGAATGGTTTTGAATATGCTCTTAAAATAAATATTATGAGCAAGTTTCATAATCAGGAAGCAAGTTCTACTGGGAAAACTCAGCAGATTTCTCATTAAAACTTTTTTAAAATGAAAAGAGGGTGGGAGAGTTTAAAGAAAAACATTCAGGCCACACCCCTGTCACATTCTTTTTGGCTGGCCAGTCTATATGCTTGAGTCAGGAATTAAAGGTGATGTGGTGAAATGTTTTGATAGGTAGATTGTTCTCTCCTGGTCAAAACAAGGCTTTACTCTTAGCTTATTGGATGGAGGCTGATCGTATGCCCCCTGCCAAGGAAAATTTTGAAATTTACACTTGCTTTTGGCTGCTGGTGGTCTTTGGTCATTAACAAAAGCCCAGTTATAAATAATAGATTTGTTTTCTTTAGTTTTAAATAGTTACTATCTAGATGGAATGCTTTCAGACTTATTTTCTAGGATGCTGAGTTCACTTGAAAAGAAACATGTTCCTATCCACATAATTTGTGTAATAGTTAAGTTTACATTGTATGTAATACTAAGCCTTCCATGGGTTTCTGTTAAAATACAAATGTATGTAATTGATCTCTTTTTTTAAAAAAAAAGTGTTGGCACTCATATTGTTGGAAGTGGCTTATTTGAGGGAAGTAGTCTGCCAGTTTTGAACTTTTTTACATGTGATCATAGGATTAATAACAATGTTTGTGTATAATTTTAAATTTGCATTTTCTCCAGCCCTCCTTATTCTGTGACAGGTTAGAGTTGTGCAGTCATGTTGTTAGCAGCTGTGAACATAAGAGTTGAAAATCCAGTTGTCTTAGATCAGCTATTCAAACCTGTTGTGATACAACTCACTCCAAATCTGTTTCAGATAATAGGACTGGTACAACTAGAAAAATAACCTGTCATATTGTCTGGCCAGGGCTCCATCATTTGAGGACTTACTTTGATGCTTATCTTACTACATGTAGTTCTAAAATATCTGCATTTCTGATTTGAACATTGGAATCTTCAGGTTCCTTGGATGGCTTCTCAAAATAATCCCATTGTTTATTACTATGGAGCTTGATTTAAGTTTTGTCTTTAATGCAGTATAATGCCTTTAATTCTTCTCTTTAGGCACCTTATACATTGGAATCAACATATACCTTATTCTGAGTGCAGGGAGAACATCTGTTGTGGTTGTTGGGTATGCTATGGAAGTAATTCTGGTGACCTAGCTACCTTTGTACCATGTGGTACTGTGCGCATATTTGAACCATTAAAACAAAAGTTTTGCTTTGGCAACACAGAAATTGTTTCTTGGAGGAAGTCTTGGAGGAGAGTGTCCAATTGAGCTTCTGTCTACCTGAACCATGCTGTGACTTTCTTTCCGTTAGTGTCAGAGTGGAAAAGCACTTAAACTGGCATTAACATCCAAACTCATTCACTAGCACGGTCTCTCAGTTCTCATTTGTTTATGCTGTACAACTCAGAACCTTCACATGCCTTGGTGACATAATTGTGCTACAGGCAAGCATCATATACCCAGTTAAAGGGACGTATGTTGTGAAAATGAACATATGTAGTGAAAGGTTTGGTATAGCTGAAGTGATCCAGATAGGCATTAAAAAGGAGATTTTACAATTACATTAAATAACAACCAAATTATAAAATTAATTAACAATATAGTGATCCAGATTGCATGTCACAGTAAGCCATGATTAATGGTTTACCATGATTGTACCTACCTATTTATTTATTTATTTAATTATTAGTCGCTCATCTGGCAGGTTTACCAGCCACTCTGGGCGACATACAACATAAAAACATATAATTCACATTAAACCCCTAAAATTCCAACAATAACTCTAAAACCCTAACCTGCCCCAAAAGCCTGTCTGAAGAGCCAGGTTTTCAAGGTCCGGCGGAAGCTCATCATGGAGGGGCCATGGCGGATGTCATTTGGGAGGGAGTTCCACAGAGTGGGTGCCATGATTGAAAAAGCGCTCTCCCTAGTTCTCACCAGTCTAGCTGTTTTAACTGGTGGGACGGAGAGGTCTTTTGAGGCTGATCTTGTTGGGCGGCAACGTTGGTGATGTTGGAGGTGCTCTTCCAGATAGACTGGGCTGAAACCGTATAGGGTTTTAGAGGTCAAAACCAACACCTTGAATTGGGCCCGGAAAGCAACTGCTAACCTAAATGGTCTGAACTGGGGATCATGGCTTGTTATTCCTAAAAAAACATGATATGTAGCAAGATTTGTTCTTGACTTACTGCTTGTGGTCTGTTGGAGTGAAACAAACCATGATCCCTGGTTCAAATGTAGGGTGAAGCCAGGGATTATTGTTTGTTTCCTCTGCATGCTAGCAGGGAGGACTGAAAGACTCCTCTTAGGTGTGAGCAGTGTAAACCATTAACCATGGTTTGCTGTGATGTGTGATCTGGGGTAGTGTTTTTCAAGTGTTCAGACAGTCTTTCAACAATATGAAAAGGCTAAAAGCATAATTATCTATATTGTAGATGGGCTGATACTGAGGGTGGCTTGCCTAATTTTTCTTAATAAGTTCACATATGAAATGCGTATATGGTTTGATGCTACTAGTGCTATGATTCATTAGAAAATATAATAATGCTGGGAAAAACAGAAGGGAGTAGAAAAAGAGGAAGGCCAAACAAGAGATGGATTGATTCCATAAAGGAAGCCACAGACCTGACCTTACAAGATCTGAACAGGGTGGTTCATGACAGATGCTTTTGGAGGTTGCTGATTTATAGGGTCGCCATAAGTCGTGGTCGACTTGGAGGCACATAGCAACAACAAAAAGTGATAGGAAGTACATTCAACTTAGAATAATAACTAGATAACATCTGGATTCCTTTTAAGGGGATCACTTCTGCAATATACAGTTTGTAGGAGCCAGCATTTTGTACAATAAAGAGTATTGTATATTTTATTATTTGTAAATTGTATGCTATACATCCTTTATATCAGTAAAATTTATAATAAACTTATGTACATATATATATGCATACTTTTTTTTTTGAAGAGCCGGTTGTTAAACATTTACCATCACAACACTGCCTCCAACCCCACATTTCAAATGAGTTGACTTACAACACTGGGGAAAAATATTTAACGGGCCAAGTGCTTTGGTTTGGTCTAGCCTTTTTTCTCCAGATGGGTGTGTTTAGACTCAAGAATAAAGCTGTTTGCCATGTGGGAGGCTTGAAGATCCTTGAATTTGTTTCACACCACCAGCCATCACAGAGAGCAAGGGGAGGTGGTCAACAAGTTTCTGGACTGTGTCTCTCCTCCATATTAAAAATTTAAAATCCCATGCACATTAGAAAACTTAAAAGGCTGTCAGGAAAAAGTTTAGGTTAGGCTAAACCCCATTTTCTTTTCCTGCTAGATTTCTGTGTGCAGGGACTTTTCTTGTTCACTTGTATGGAAGAACATTCAACTCTGCTACATGCACTATGAAGTGATTCAGTCGAGAAACAGATTTCCCACCTAATCTGCTCCTGTAAATGAGGGTACTGCCCATCTCCCACACTGTGCTGTCAAGACAAGCACCCTGCCATCATATCAGGATGGATACTTGTCATGTCACCAGCCTATAAACAAGTCAGAATAAATGCTGAATAAAGACCCAGCAAAGTCTTAACTCCTCTCCTTTGTTCTTAAGATGGCAGCCTGAAAGCAGATTCTTATGAGTGTTTTTTCTCTGCATTTCACCAGAAGGTCCCAGGGTGAAAAGCACCATTTAAACAGCATTAAAACAACACCCACAGTCCTATTATTATTAACAACAAGAACAACAACAACAATAATAAATTGATGTACAGTTTCTGCTGTGTTCTGGCAGCTGACCTTTATTTCACTAGGGACAATGGTGAACTTGACAGCAAATGTTTCCAACTCCTAGTATGGTCCTGCCCACATGAAGGTGTCATCTCATAAGCAGGTTGTTCATATTCGATAGTTGTTTATGTGCAATTGGCTTAGAAGCCTCCACACACACCTGGATTTTTAGTCATCACACCCCTTGTTATTCTGCCAATTGCCATCCACACCAGTGGGCAAAGCCAGATGGAGTACTGTGGCATCTCGTAGAGGACTCTCTCCCTTTTGCTTGGATGTATGACCTCTGAGTTATGGACCCACCAGGCTCCCACTGCACTACTCTAGCAGATGGTGGTTTTGACCCATCGACCTCTGGGTTATAGATCCAGCAGGCTCCCACTGTATCAATCTGTTGGGCAAGGGAAAAGTGGCCTAGTGTGGTTTGTCAGCCTGTTTCCAACCTAGCAACTGATGTTCCAAGTCACGCTGCCCACCTTTTGTCTGGCTGAATCTTCCAACAAGGTCCTCTGTTTGAATCCAGGCAGAAACATGGCCCTTTTCCTGTGGGGTGAGAAGTTAACAATGCTTCTTGCAACTCTGAAGCCTTGCTTTGGAGGAAGCTTGAGTTGTGCTCCCCCCACCCCACCCCAGGAAGCAAAAGTAGCTCAACTGGGAGAGTGTTAGACTGAAGATCTAAAGGTCCCTGGTCCAGTCCTGGGCTTTGGCAGAGTGTTAAGTTCCTTTTACCAAGTAGTCCCTCCTCTTCAGATGCACACCTTAACGTGGTGAGGGGGTTTGAGTGTGTTGAAGAAGCTGAGAGCAATGCCGTCAGAAGTCTAGACCAAGAGGCTAGACTCCTAGCAGGGGCACCCAAGGTGGAATGGTCAAAGCTGAAACACCAGACTAAGATGCATCCAAACTCAGAGGAAGGCAATGGTAAACCACCTCTGAATATCTCTTACCACGAAAACCCTATGAACAGAATATCCAAAATGCAACACGAGATAGCGCTGGAAGATAAGACCCCCAGGTCAGAAGGCACTCACCGAGCTACTGGGGAAGAACCAAGGACAAGTACGAGTAGGGCTGTGACTAATGACACAGCTGGGTCAAAGCCGAAAGGAAGCCCAGAGGCTGATGCGCACAGATGTGAAAGGAGAGTCCGGAGTTGTACGACACACACAATAGGAACGTGGAACGTGGGAAGCATGAACCAGGGAAAGTTAGAAATTGTCAAGCAAGAAATGGAACGCATCAACATTACAATACTTGGTGTGAGCGAACTAAAATGGACGGGAATGGGACATTTCCAGTCAGGCAACTACAAAATATTTTATGCAGGAAATGAGAAATTAAGAAGAAATGGGGTTGCTTTAATAGTGAAAAGTGATGTAGCAAAAGCAATTAGGAGCTACAACACAAGGTCTGAGCGAGTGATATCAATGAGATTAAATGGGAAACCTATCAACATAACCATCATCCAAGTCTATGCTCCAATGGCAAACACAGAAGAAGAGGAATTGGAGAGATTTTATGCAGAAGTACAGGAAGAAATTGATCACACACCAAAACAAGATTTGCTGATAATCATGGGGGACTGGAATGCAAAAGCAGGGAACAGAGAAGAATTAGGAATTGTGGGGAAATGGGCCCTAGGAGACAGAAACAAAGCAGGAGAAAGACTTATTGAATTCTGTGAAGCCAATAATTTGTTTCTTGTGAACACATTTTTTGAACAACCGAAAAGATGACTGTACACGTGGCCATCACTAAATGGTCAATATAGGAATCAAATTGATTATATAATTGGTAGCAGAAGATGGAGAAGTTCCATACTTTCTGCAAAAACAAGACCAGGAGCAGACTGCAGTACAGATCATGAAATGATCGTATCGAAAATCAGAGTAAAGCTAAAGAAGAACAACAAAGCAATCATAATGCCAAAATACAATTTAAATAACATCCCAGAAACATATAAAGATCAAATAAGGAACCGGTTTGGGGCTTTAAACTTAGTTGACAGAGAACCAGAAGAACTATGGAATGAAGTCAGAGACGTTGGGCTCATCCAAACGGAGCAAGATAATCTAGCTTTTCCATATTCGCTCCATCATCTGACAGTCCTCACTTGCCTGTTGCTTCATTCTTTTCCCAATGTTAAAAACATGCTTTCTTTGCGCCCGCACATGCAGTGGGAAGACCCTGGCATTCTTTTCGCTTTTTCCCAGCTCCGCCTCTGACACAACCCACTATCACCCCATTGGTGCACAAAATATGATGTGTGCTCCTCTCCCCCCTTTCACCACGATCATTAACACGCATGCGCTTGAACAAACCAGTTGTGTGCAAAAAATTGCTGTACTTTTTCTTCCTGCTTGTATTTGCATTATTGCGCTAAATCGAATGTATGCATGTTTGCTTTTTCTAATATTAAAGTATCTGGGGATACACACGGCTGGCGATCACAATTATTTCTCAGGAACTGCACGAGTGAAACACCCACTCTCTGGCTTTTGGGGAGAGGGAGGGGAGCGGTGTCCAGGGCGGAGAGGCATTCCTAGGAAAGCAGCGGCGACTGGGGTCTCTCCGCTTCCTGGGTGAAGAGATCCATTATTGGGCATCGGAGGCGTGGGGTGGGTGAAAACGCAAGCACGCTGTAACATGTATGGTACCCAAACCGCTCTGCCTGTGTGTGTTTGACTGTCTGTACCAAGAGAAGACACTGAAGGTTTTGGAGGGAGAGAGCGAGCTAGTCTTGGAGGAAGGAAGGAAGGAAAGGGGCTACAGCACTTCAACTAGTCCTTAAGAACATAAGAAGAGCCTGTTGGATCAGGCCAGTGGCCCATCTAGTCCAGCATCCTGTTCTCACAGTGGCCAACCAGGTGCCTGGGGGAAGCCTGCAAGCAGGACCCAAGTGCAAGAACACTCTCCCCTCCTGAGGCTTCCGGCAACTGGTTTTCAGAAGCATGCTGCCTCTGACTAGGGTGGCAGAGCACAGCCATCACGGCTAGTAGCCATTGATAGCCCTGTCCTCCATGAATTTGTCTAATCTTCTTTTAAAGCCATCCAAGCTGGTGGCCATTACTGCGTCTTGTGGGAGCAAATTCCATAGTTTAACTACGCGCTGAGTAAAGAAGTACTTCCTTTTGTCTGTCCTGAATCTTCCAACAGTCAGCTTCTTTGAATGTCCACGAGTTCTAGTACTATGAGAGAGGGAGAAAAACTGTTCTCTATCCACTTTCTCAATGCCATGCATAATTTTATACACTTCTGTGCATAATTTTATACACTTCTATCCTCATAAGGGAGTCGCTCCATCCCCTTGATCATTCTGGTTGCCCTCTTCTGAACCTTTTCCAACTCTATAATATCCTTTTTAAGATGAGGTGACCAGAACTGTACACAGTATTCCAAATGCGGCTGCACCATAATTTATACAATGGCATTATGATATCGGCTGTTTTATTTTCAATACCTTTCCTAATTATCTCTAGCATGGAATTTGTCTTTTTCACAGCTGCCGCACACTGGGTCGACATTTTCATTGTGCTGTCCACTACAACCCTGAGGTCTCTCTCCTGGTCGGTCACCACCAGTTCAGACCCCATGAGCGTATATGTGAAATTAAGATTTTTTGCTCCAATATGCATAATTATATTATTAATGATAATAATAATAATAATAATAATAATCCATTCGTGCATAATCTGGCACAGGGTTTTTACTCCTGAAACAACTATGTTAGTGAGGTGGTGTTTCCTCACAAAGAAGGGGGCAAAGGAAGGAAGCCTGAGGAAAGGAAGAAGGAAGGTTGTCTGTAAAATACAAGGGGAATTGCTTGTAAAGCAATTGTTTTTACCTCAGTTGTGCTTTTTGCAGATTGTCTGTGAGAAAGTGTGGGGGAAGAGAGCCTCACAGAGTATGAAGTAAGACAGAAATAGCAACGGATGAAGTGGGCAAAGAGCGAGGCTGCCTGTATTTTATAAGGGGAAGAAACCTGCTTTTGGTAGATCAGGTGTAAGAAGGAATTATCTTGCGTGCAGTGATGTCTGTAAAATACCTCCACTCTTCTTAGCCCTTTGCTTCCCCCATCCACTTTCTCACAATCTGCAAAAAGCACCATCAAGGAAGACAAAAAGTGCTTTACAAGCAACACACCTTGTATTTTACAAGCAGCCTTCCTTCCTTTGTCCTCCTTCCCTGAGAGCAAATGCTGCACTGCCTCACTCTTAGCCCTATGCTCCCCACCCCCCCAGTGTGGCTCTCTCCACCCATCCTCCACTTTGGCAGCTATTAGTTTGTATGGGACCGTTTGAAAGCCCTTCATTTTAGTAAGATTCTGGCACAACCCACCTCTCAAATTGGGCTTAGCTGTCCCTCCTCTTCTCTGTTACCTTTCCTCTCTTAATTCCTGCTGACTGTCTCCTTGCGTTTCTCTTCTCCCCACAACGAGATTCATACTGACAGCTAATTGGCGGTAACAACTGCTGACCTTGCTGGAGTCTCTCCGAAGTCAAGAAGAAAGGGCGTAGCCATTAAAAGCAAGCACACAACAGTTTGATTGGCTGTAGAGACAGACAGAGGGATGCCTGGAGGGGGTCTTCATCCCGGAGCACCCCCCCCTCCAATACACACTTGCCGTTGGGTAGAAAAAGGTTGCCCAGCCTTGAGCTAGATTATAATAGATCCAGATAATTTGTCTCCTCCAAGTATGCTTGAAGCTAATCATCCACCGCCCTCTTGACCACCTGATGGATGCAGGGAAAGTGGCCTGGTGTGGATCATCAGTCTGCTTTTCATCTGTCCAGCCCCAGCAAAAATACAAGGGAGTCTGAGCGATAGCACTGTCCAGGTCTCTGTGCCCCAATCGGTTAGCGCATCGGCTGTTAACCAGAAGGATAGTGGTTCGAGTCCACCCAGGGACAGCTGTGGGTGCCTCACTCATTATTTAGGGGTTTGAATGGTGAAGGTGAGGACTGTTAATCCAGCATGCCCTGTGCATGCAGCTTGAATTTCACCCTCATCAACCCTTCTCCCCCATCAGCCTTTGGCTGGCTGTGCCGTCAGGGACTCAAACCCGTGTCACAAGATTGGGAACCTCACATGATGCCACTACACCACTGGCACAGACAATGAGAAGCTTTTTTTCCCAGAACAGAAAGCCTGGTGGGAAATATCAGGTAGCTCCCTGGAGGACCAACTCCTGGAGCATTTCACAGCAGCTGAAGATTTGCCCTGCCACAAGAAAACCTCGCCTGTGGTTGTCTGGCCAAGAGCAGACACAGAGCAGAAGATCATGGCTATGGAGTTGTAATCAAAACCTATAGAGTGGTAACACAGCTCAGGGAAGAGAACTGTATAGGAAAAGGTGTGCTAAAGACCTTGGGTTGTATTCAACGAACTCCTGCTCAGAGTAGACCGCAGAACCATTGAAGTTAATGAACCTAAGTTGAGGCCCCGTTCTCAGAATGGCTTAACCCTCAATCCTTCCCAGGGAACTCTGAGAACTGTAGTTCTGTGAGGGGAATAGGGGACTCTCAGCTTGGAAAAGTTACTTTTTTGAACTACAACTCCCATCAGCCCAATCCAGTGGCCATGCTGGCTGGGGCTGATGGGAATTGTAGTTCAAAAAAGTAACTTTTCCAAGCTCTGCGTCCTAACACCTCTCAGCACCCTTTAACAAACTACAGCTCCCAGGATTCTTTGGGGGAAATCACAACTGTTTACAGTGGTGTCATAGTGCTTTAAATGTATGCAAATAGGGCCTAACTTAGGTTCATTACTTTCAATGGGCCTACTATCTACACTTAGCTGAATGGTATGATACTGCTTTAAACGTCTAGTGCAGATGGGGCCTGAGTCATGTCCATTAACTGAAATGGATCTGTGGTGAATAGGATTACCCCTTATTTCTAAAACACATCTTGAGACACACCGTAATAACCTGTTCTTTATTAAACATTTCAGTTTTATAAACTCATGAAAACCACAACTCTAGGCCTTAAATGTTTTTCCAGCAATCCCCTTCTCCAATCTCTTAAAAAAGATGCCCCATATTTACGGACAGTTCAAACAAAAACATATTAGTGAAACAGTTATGGGTGGGCTGGCTTCAGTATGAATGACACCACCCCCCGAAGGCAGAGGTTTATAAATAAAAAATTAGATTGACAGACTTGACACAAGGAAACCAAAGTTTACTCAGCAGTCGAGGGAAAGGGAAGTGCAGCCCCAAAGTGTGATGGCAAACGTGAAGATAAGCAAGATGGGTTAAATTCTTATTTAATATCAGGCAGAGTTACTCATTTTTGCAGGCCCAGAAAAAGGGGCTGTTTCTTGATGAACAGAGTAAGATACGACCGCATGGGAAAATGAAAGTAACAAGAACAAGCGAAAGGGTAGAGTCTTAGCTCTGACCCTTAACAATTGGAGACAATGTTTAATTCTGTTGTCAGCCATTACTACAACATTAGTAAAGTAATGCATTGCTAATTACTTGCATAAACTCTTGTCTGGCCAGAAGAGCTTCACGTACTTGGTTTCGCCCATTATCAAAGACGTAGGCCAGCGCTTGACATCTGATAAAATGAAGCAGGAATCAACCCACAACAGAACACACGCACACCCCGCCTCAAGAGGGCACTCTAGACCTGCGTTCTTCAAAACTGGGCCACCAGATGTTGTCAGATTACAAGCCCCATCATCCCTGACCATTGGGGCTGGGGATGATGGGAATTGTAGTCCAACAAACATCTGGAGACCTAACACTGCAGACTTGCCCTTTGGAACTCCCTCCCGTCACACATCAGACACATGCCATTTATCGTCTTCCCTTTTCCAACAAGCATTCTAAATGGAGATTTTAATCCCAGTCAGTATCTGAATTTATTTGCAATTGCGTTTATGTATGCAATTGTTTTAACAGTTTTTATAGATGGAATTGTTTTGTGTAGTTTTTCACTGTACTGTGAAATTGCTTTGAGATGTTGAGATGCTTCATAGGAAACCATTCACCAATGAAATAATAATAATCCATTGCTCCACCCACTCTTTGCCTCTGGCTCTGCCCAGCATTGGCATGTAGTCCCTGGAAGGTTTCTCAGGAAGGAAGGCGGCCCTCAGGCTGGAAAAGGTTCCCCACCTCTGCCCTGAGGGACTGCACGGCTGTCCATTGCTCATATATCTTCACTTACATAGGAGCAAAACAGGAAGCTGCCAGAGATCCATCTAGCTCAGTACAGGCTACACTGACTGGCAGCAGCACCCCAGGGGTCTCACCTAGCCCTACCTGGATATACCATTGGGGATTGAACCTGGGGGGTTTTTTTGCAAGCAAAGCAGATGCTCTGCCACTGAACTGTAAGCCCCCTCTCCATGGTTGAATGTATATGTTCATGTTACATTGACAGCACATATATTGGGGTGTGTGCAGAGGCTGACACTTGGGTTTATACTGACATTAGACAGCCCCAGGTAAAACCCAGCTATACAAGTGGAAATCATGTTTTCAAGAGTGTTCTTCAGCTTATTATCCGCAACCCCCCCCCATTGTTTAAAACATTTCTTCAAAACCAGTCCCTCTGTTGAGGAGTCAACACCTCCCCTCCCCAAGCCTTCATTTCACTTGATGAGTAGAAATGTAGACAAAATCTAGCTGAAGTGTGGGGACCTTTTTGGTCCTCGAGATTTTGCTGAACTACAACTCCCAGCATCCTTCGCTTGGGCTAAGGATGAAACTATTAAGTGTTTACTCTTAAGTATTTTCATTGCAGTGCTGTAAGCCAGTGGTAGGGATTCTCTGGCTCACAGGCCTAATTAGGCCTGGCAGGGGACCCACTTTGGCCTACGAGGCCATTCCTCACAAACCATGCGCACCCACCCCACGCTGGATGTCATATGTGGAGAAAGTATCAACATGGCTAAAAGGTACAATCGGGAGGTTAAATTGAGCTCATGATGGTTCCTTCACCAGCAGGGCTCCCTGTCAGTGCCAATCAGCTGATTGGCACTAACAGGGAAACCCACAGGGATCAGCTGCACTCAGGAGTTCCCCATGGTGGTGGGAGCTCTGTGTTGAAGCAATTTGCATTGAAACTGCTTGCTAAAGCAGACAATTTTTCCTCCATTTTGACAGGTGGATTCAATGCTAACCCACTTTCTGCTTGTGCAAGGCATCTTTGGATCTAACCACTATGTGTATTTGCACTTATACAACTTTTTAAAACACCCCAATCCTGTATACATCTACTCAGAAGTAAACCCAGTTAAATCCAGTGATGATTACTCCCACATGTGGGTATGGAATTGTTGCCTAAGAGGTCAGATAACAATACCTTTTAAAATCTTTTTATGTATTTATTTAAAATATTGATACCTTGCCTTTTTTACCAGAAATACACAAAGTGTCTACCAAAATTAGTTTTACAACAATGAAAAATACAATAATGAAACAGCTAAAATATCAAATACAACAGTTACGAATAAAAATCAGCACTGAGGTAACTCTAAACGACTTTAAAAAGCTTATTAAAGTGTTACAAATACATCAAATTAATGTTTGGTTAATTAACCAAAAACCTTGGCCAATGGAAAATTCTTTACATCGCGGATGGGAGAAGGTACAGTTTGTACTTACCGTAAAAGGTGTTTCTTCATGGATGACAAGAGGTCTCCACATGGGTACTATAGCTCCCCCTACAGCTCGAAGTCAGGAAATGCTTCAGGAAATGTTTTTTGCTCCTCCCTTCCTGCTGAGGCTCACTTTTCATTCTTGTAAAGCTCTGCCAACAGCCTCAGCTCATCATAGAATATATAACACATCAAAAAAACACAATAGGTGTAAGAACATGGAAACAGTTAACCGGTCTGGGAGAGTCCCAGAAATGTGCGTAGTTGTGGCACCCTATAATATTGTCCCATATAGCCAGCCAGGTTAGGGAGGGCCATGGAGACCTCTTGTCATCCATGAAGAAACACCATTTACGGCAAGTACAAAAGATATCATCTTACTACTCAGGACTTTACCTCCATACCAACTAAACAAAAACTACGCGAGGCTGTCTTCCAATTCTGTGAATATCTAGATAATTTAACTTTAACTAACTCTAGGGTGGCCCCGTGGTATTGGAGATTTAAGACTGCCCATTATTGTGCCGCATACCTGACCCGGCTTTTTCCTACCTGCCTTAGGCATGCATTTACATCACTACGTTTCTTCTCTTTGCCAAACACTGATAGAGAGGGACGGATTGCAGGGATTCAAAAGGGTTTGAGAAAATGTGTTTGCGGATCTCAAATGGAGGAAAACCTACCACACATATTGCTCCACTGTCCAATTTATCTGCTTCCCAGAATTAGGTTTCTTAAGGGGTGCCTAGCTGACTTTGGGGCGATTCCAGAAGATGACGAAATAATCCTACTAATGTCTGACTCTATTCCAGAGGTGACTCACAAAGTATCTTTGTTTGTGCTAGCCGCTCGGAAACTTCGAGTTAATTTTATTTCTGTAAGTTTTAAGAAATAGATGTTTTCCACATGAATTTATGTGATTTTAATGTTTGGTGTTTTTACTCTGTATTCTTTCTATTTTGTGTTGGCCTTTGGCCCTGCATTTAAATAAACGAACAGTAAGTACAAACTGTACCTTCTCTCATGGATGACAGAGGTCTCCACGTGGGACGTACTAAAGCTACAACCAAGGGTGGGTCAGATGGAGGCAGGACCTGTTGGAGAACTCTGCGACCAAATGAAGCCTCCGCTGATGCATAGAGCTCAATTTTGTAATGCTGAGTAAAGGTACACGGGGATGACCAGGTGGCTGCCCTACAAATTTCTACGGAGGCATTAGTGGAGAAGGCCGCCAAAGTAGCAGCTGATCTGGTGGAATGAGCCGTAAGGTTCAATGGAGAAGGCCTGTGCAGAGCTTCATATGCTAGAGATATACACGCTCTAATCCACCTAGCCAAGGTATTTCGTGATACCTTGTTTCCTAAAGTAGGCGGATGGAATGATACAAACAAGGAATCACATTTACGAAAGGACTCAGTTCTAGAAAGGTAGACTTTCAGAGCACGTCTAACGTCTAAGGAGTGCCACGCTCTTTCTCTGGGATGAGAGGGATTAAGACAAAAGGAAGGTAGGATTATTTCCTGCTGCCTATGGAATGGTGAGTTCGCTTTGGGAACAAAGGCTGGGTTAGTTCGTAGCACCACTTTATCTTTATGGAATATACACAGATGTTTTTGTATTGAGAGGGCTTGCAGTTCAGATACTCTGCGAGCTGAGGTGATAGCTACGAGGAGTATCAATTTGAAGGACAGGACCCTGAGAGGAACGGATGCAAGCAGCTCAAAGGGAGGTTTCTGAAGAGCGCTGAAGACGGTATGCAGGCTCCATGATGGAAATCTATGCAGTACTGGAGGACTTAAGGCAACAGCTCCTCGCAGGAACTTTTTGAGAAGAGGATGTGCAGCCAGAGAAGTATTGCTGGTAGGTAGCAGGATGGATGAGAGAGCCGATGTTTGTCGTTTTAAAGTATTTGGCCGCATGTCCTTTTTCAGACCATCTTGTAAGAATTGCAGAACTTGAGCGACCACTGCTGACTCTGGAGAGATAGCTTGTGTGGTCCACCATGAGGAGAAATTTTTCCATGTAGATTGATAGCTTTTAATGGTGGAAGGGCATCTCGCTGACAGGATGGTAGGCACCACTTCAGAGGAGAATCCTAATGCTAACAGCCTATTGAGCTCAATCTCCATGCAGTTAGTCTGAGCCATTATGGGTCTGGGTGTAGGAGAGGACCCTGATGAAGCAGGTCGTGTCGTGCCGGTAGATGAAGTGGCGGACCTTGTGCCAGGCGAACTATGTCCGAGAACCAGGGATGTCTCGGCCAACAGGGGGCCACGAGTACCACGTGAGATGCTTCTGTTCTGGTTTTCTTCAGTACTCTGGACAGTAAGGGAGTCGGTGGGAAGGTCTAGAGGAGGCCTTTTGGCCAACTTACTGCCAGAGCATCTTGTCCTTCTGCTCCGCAACTCCTGAATCGGGAGAAGAATCTGTTTGTCTGGTGATTGTCGTCCGAAGTGAATAGGTCTACTTGGAAGTTGCCGAACTTTGCTTGGAAAGACTAGAATACTTCCACAATCAGAGCCCACTCGCCTAGGAAGAGCTGCTGTCTGCTCAGCCAATCTGCCGTTACGTTCAGGCGACCCTGGATGTACTCTGCTGAAATTGAGGACAGGTGTCTTTCTGCCCACAGTAGCATTGAGGTAGCCTCTAGGTTCAGAGTCCTTGAGCGGGTACCTCCTTGTTTGATCAGGTAAGCGCGAGTTGACGTGTTGTCGGTGCGAATGAGGACATCCGGAAAGGCGAGGATTGGTGCGAAGTGCCACAGAGCTAGGTGTGCTGCCCTTAACTCTAACCAGTTGATGTTTCTGGTCGCCTCTGCTGTTGACCAGCGTTCTTGAACGTATTGTCCCTGGCAGTGCGCTCCCCAACTGTGGAGGCTGGCATCAGTGGTGATGACTGTTTGGGGAGGATCCTGTAGTGGGACTCCTTTCATTAGGTTCTGTATTTCCGACCACCAGGTGAGGGAGCGTTTGACCGGAGATGGAAGGAGAACATGACGATGGTTGTGTAGTGCAATGTCTGATTGGAACTGAAATAAAAAGGTTGGAAGTGGGCGGGAGTGCAGGCGCGCCCAGGGAGTGATCCCTATTGCTGATACCATCATGCCCAGTAGTTTGGCAAGCAATATAATCTCTGGGGATCGAAGTTGGGACAGAGTAGTTGCTAGTGAGGCAATGTTCTGGGCCCTCTGTGGCGATAGGGAAATGAGCTGTTGAGTAGTGTCTATAGTCGCCCCAAGGTGGAGCAGCTGCTGAGAAGGGTATAGATGGCTCTTTTGGGAATTTATGATAAAGCCGTGATTTGCAAGAAGTCTAGTGAAACGCGGATGTCCTGTTGGGCTTGATGGAAGGAATTGGACCGGATGAAGAGGTCATCTAAATATGGATATATGTGCAATCCTTGCATCCGAAGACCCGCTACTAACATCACCATAACCTTTGTGAATAGTCGTGGAGCCAAAGCCAGACCAAAGGGAAGGGCCCTGTATTGAAAGTGGAGGTCGTTGTAATAGAAGCGGAGTAATCGCCTGTGAGATGGGAATATGGGGATGTGCAGGTAGGCCTCCTTTAAATCTATTGAAGCCAGAAAGCCCCGTGGAAGAAGAGCTTCTCTGATGGACATAAGGATCTCCATCCTGGAGGTTCTGTGGGTCACAAATTGATTTAAGAATTTGAGGTCGAGTACCCCCCGCCAGGATCCATCCTTTTTCCCGACCAAGAAGAAGATGGAGTAAAGACCTGAGAAAACCTCTCCTGATGGTACTTCTTCTATGGTGGAGATATCCAACAGGTGATGAATCTCGCCTAAGATTGCTTGGGTGTTTTTCAATGGAAGTGGCTAAGGGAGAGGGAAGGAATCTGGTGGGCGGGTACTCTGTAAGTTCTATCCGGTACCCCTCCTTGACTATGGTGAGTACCCACTCGTCCTGGGTCGTGTGTTGCCAACAGGAAGCAAAGTGGGTTAGGTGACGTCCTACTTGTGGTGTCGGTGGTGAGTCAGAAGCATTGTTGGTTCTGACATCCTTGTCTAGTTTGGTTGGGGGAGGTCCTGGAAGAAGGGGTCTGAGACTTCTGTGGAAATCTCTGCCTGGTCCAGTAGGAGAGCCCGCTTTTGAAGTCACGTGCCCTGGTGGTAAGTCTGGAGCCATGAAAGGACTGGAAAGGGTAAGAGGAAGAGGCAGGATACTTAAAAGTGCACCTATCCTCTCACTTTTGGGATGGCATCACTTTTTATCTCTGGTCTCTACGAGGACTTCTTTGAGTGCTTCATCGCCAAAGAGCTTGGTACCTGAGAAGGGGACAGAAGCTAGGTTGCCACGTGAAACTGCATCCACATCCCAGTGGTTAAGCCAGAGATGTCTTCTAGCTACAGCTGCTGCTGCCATTGCTCTGCAGAAAAATTGGGCAGAGTCCATAGTGGCGTCTGCTATGAATGCCAGGGATCTAGATACCTTGAGTAGAGTCTTTCTGAGTCTAGCTGGGTCTCTGTTAACATCATCAAGCAGGTCTTCAGTCCATAACAGCGCTGCTCTGGCAAATAAGAAGCCGAAGTGGAGGCTCTTGTTGAGAGCGCATTAGCTTCGTGAGAGCGCTTCACGCTACATCAGATTTGCGCTCAATGGGGTCCTTAAAGTGAGCATCTCCGTACCGCGGCAAGAGGGCATGGGAGAGCAGAGCGGAAATGGGCTCATCCACAGCTGGAATGCGAAGCTGGTTCATAAAGTCAGCATCTAGGGCATAAAACTTATTGGCATACTTAGTACCTTTTCTGCATTGGAGAGGCAAGTCCCATTCTAACTTCATAATATTTTTAAAAGAGGTGGGCAAAGGCATGCACCTAGTGGAAGGCTTAGGGACGGGAAGCACTAGAGAGCTCTTAGATAAGGGCTCCTGTTGTTTCTGCATCACATTTAAATCCAAAGCTGCCACTACTTTACGGAAAAGAGGGGCAAAATTAGCCTCTACAAATAATCTAGCAGACTCAGTGTCATCCATATCTGAGCCTTCGCTCCATTCCCCTTCTTCAATATCAGGATCTCTGTCGTCATCATACTGGCCTGTGTCTAAAGAGAGGCCTTGCTGAATGCTGTGGCTTCTAGCAACAGCATGTGGGGAGGGTGAAGGTACCCTATCAAGGTGTGGATGTGCAGTTGAGGGTCTTTTGGAGGCTGGGGGTGGTACGTCTGCATTATCCCATACGGAGGGAGAATGCCTTTTGGATGCCCTGCCACTTGCTAATTCTGTAACAAGCTCCCCAATCATGGCCTCCTTAAGCTGTTGCAATACAGCAGGAGAAAGCAGATCAGATAGGAACAACTGCGTTTGTCGAGGCATTGCATTAGAACCAGGCTGGGATTGGGGGGGGGGGGTAATCTGCATGCATTGAACTGCGGAAACATACCTCCTTTGCTCCTCAACTTCAGATGAAAGACGCTCCAGTTCCCTAGGCCTAATAGGAACAAGGCGGGGGAGCTCTGGGGAGCACTGAGGCCGTGTCGCCAAGAGGACCGCAGCACTATTTTCAGGCAGGAGTAAAGGCAAGTCATGGGAAGCATCCACTTCAGTAAGTGCCCTTTTTTGTTGTAATGCAGGAACAGCCTGAAAAGCGGTGGGCGAGTGCCGGTCCAAAATGGCAGCCGTCTCGTGTTTGTTGGACAAGATGGGGGGTGCCTCCTCACGAGCAGCCGAAAACAGCTCTGCTAAAATCCCCTGCGGTAAGGAGGTAAGTGGAGGGGACTCACTGACTCTGGCGAGCTTGCGGGGAGCGAAGGAGTCCATCTGAGAAGAGGTGCCCTCAAGAGGGTCATCTCCGCCAATAAGCAGCTGCTGCTGAGCATTGGCGGGAATCTGGGGCGGGTGGGAGCTGACTGCAGCCGAGGCTGAGTACTGCCCTGATTTTTTTGAATATTTCTTCTTCTTCGAAGAGTAAGATGCCGTCTTTTCCATGCTTGCAGGGAGCGGAAGGCCGCAGAAATGAAAGTGAAACCAGAAGGACAGAGAACTAAAGGTAATTTTTTATTATTATTATAAAACAAGTAGAAGAATACATAGCTGGAAGATAGGCCAAAAAAAACTGGAATCTAGGCAAAAGGGAGGAGAGAAACTAGGCCAGAAAGGAAGACAGTCAGAAAAGGTGTGCTCCAAGCTGAGACAGGAAAGAAAACTGAGCCTCAGCAGGAAGGGAGGAGCAAAAAACATTTCCTGAAGCATTTCCTGTCTTCGAGCTGTAGGGGGAGCTATAGTACCCACGTGGAGACCTCTGTCATCCATGAGAGAAAATGGATAGGTAGAACTTAGGGCCATCCAATGAAGCAGAATGTTGACTCAGGACAGAGAAAATAATTTCTTCATGCAGCACACAAACTGTGAAATTTGCTCTGGCAAGATGTAGTGACGGCCACCAACCTTGGATGGCTTTAAAAGATAATTGCAGAGCTTGGAAAAGTTACTTTTTTGAACTACAATTCCCATCAGCCCAATCCAGTGGCCATGCTGGCTGGGGCTGATGGGAGTTGTAGTTCAAAAAAGTAACTTTTCCAAGCTCTGCAAATGCACGTAGGATAATGCTACCAATGGCTACTAGCCACAATAACTATGTTCTACTTCCACTTCGGAGGCTATATATGACTCTGAATACCAGTTGCTGGGAATCGCAAGTGGGGAGAGTTGCTGTTGCGCTCAGGTCCTCCTTGCAGGCTTCCCACTGAAGCATCTGGTTGGCCATTGTCAGAACAGAATGCTGGATTAGATGGGCCACTGCCTTGATCAGCAGGACTTACTCCCGGGTGAGTGTGCAAAGGAATGAAGCCTATGACCTCATTTCAACATTTCTGGCTCACTGTTCCATTAAAATCAACACCTAAAGGGATATACAAATGGAACACAACCATTGCAATTTCTGAAGAAATCAACATTAACCAGGCCATAAAACCAATACAATCAGAAAACCTATCAGCAGAATGAATTCAATTTTTTTACAACCTGCAGCTGTAAAGTTATTATCGTAAGCCTTCTTCAAAACCCTAGCAGGACAGCAAAGTACTACATGTGTCCCATTGACTTGGAGGAGGAATTATTTGTTCAAGTTCTGAACAGTTTAAGGTGCTCAAAATAGTATTCCTGGTTATTTTCTCCCGTACCTTTATCGTCACAACAGCCCTGTGAGGTAGATTAGGCTGAGTGTGTGTGTGTGTGTGTGTGTGTGAGAGAGAGAGAGAGAGAGAGAGAGAGAGAGAGACTGGTCCAGAATCATCTGGTGAGCTTTATAGCTCAACTGGGGATTTGAATTCCGGTCTCCACAATCCTGTTCTGACACTAACCAGAACAATCGACAGGCACAGAAAAATGAGGTGGTAGAATGGACTGCAGCTCTGCTGTCACCTTAAATGCTCTCGTCAGCATTTGTCTATAAAGCAAACAGAAAATCAGCACAGCAAACCAAAGGCTCAGCTAGAACCTCTTCCCTCCTCCACCTGTTTCCTTTTGTGCCATGTCTCTTTAGATTGTAACTGTGAGGGAAGGGATTGTGTGATATTTTTAAAAATCAATTTGTAAGGTGCTGTGGGAGCTTTATATGCCATAATTCACTGGTAGATCACACGCTGGGCATGTAAAAGCCCCCTGGTTCAATCCCCCGCAGGGGCTGCAGAAGAATCCTGTCTGAGATCCTGGAGAGCTGCTGCCAGAGTGTAGATCACCCTTCCCCAACCTGGCACCCTCCAGGTGTTTTGAGGCACCTCCAGTCACTATTTTGCAGGTGGGATGCAGTCACAAAGTTGATTTGGCACCCTTGTGCAACAGCTCCGCTTCCCTCCAAAAATGGGACTTTTTTTCCAATAAGGAGTGACAAGAAAATGTGGGACAATATCTACTTGACTCAGGGTCATCCAACCTCCCTGCAAACAGATCAGTATTATTATTATTAGTGGTAGTTGTTGTTGTAGTATAATGTAGTTATTACCCACCCTTCACTAGCAGGTTCCAGTTTAAAAGTGGGGAGGGTATCCCACAACTTAGTGGCTGCCACAGAGAATGCCCTCTCTCAGACCACCATCCCCAAACTTCTGAGGGTGGCAGAACTACCAAGAAGGACCCTTCTGCCGATTTCAGCACCCGAGGGTCTGTAGGGAAGAAGCCATCTCTCAGCTATTTGGGGCAGATGTCATTTGGGGCTTTAAATGCTAGTATGAATACCTTAAATTGGGCCTGGAAATGAAGTGGCAACCAATGCAACTATTTTAGAACAGGGGTTATATGAGTTCTAAAGGGAGCCCCAGCCAGTAATCTGGCGTTGCATTTTGGACATTTCTGAACTGAAGTTTCTGAGTTGTCTTCAAGGGCAGCCCTGGGTGGAGTGCATTGCAATAATTTACTCTAGAAGTTACCAGAGCATGGAGTACCGTGGCCGAGTGATCTCTGTCCAAAAGGGACCATAGCTGGCAAACCAGACAAATAATTGGGTGTTACAACAAATTAAACTATCACTAGGAGCTAACACAATGAAACTGAGGTTATCATACTTTGGACACATCATGAGAAGACAGGATTCACTAGAAAAGACAAAAATGGTAGAAAAAACAGAAGGGAGTAGAAAAAGAGGAAGGCCAAACAAGAGATGGATTGATTCCATAAAGGAAGCCACAGACCTGAACTTACAAGATCTGAACAGGGTGGTTCATGACAGATGCTCGTGGAGGTCACTGATTCATAGGGTCGCCATAAGTCGTAATCGACTTGAAGGCACATAACAACAAACCTACCAAGGCCACCTGGGTGTCGAGTGACAATGCTGGATCCAGGAATATCCCCAAGCGGTGGACCTGTTCCTTCCAGGGGAGTCCAACCCTGCCCAGAACAGGGCATCTCCCCACCTCCCAGACATGAGAACTCTGGATGTATAACACCCGTCTTTTCTATATTCAGTTTCAGTTTGTTAGCACATCCAGCTCATCACCATCTCCAAGCACCGGTCTAGCACCTCAGCTGCCTCTCCTCATTCAGATGGAACAGAGAGAGAGAGAGAGCTGGGTGTCATCCGCATACTGGTGACACTTCACTCCAAAACTCCTGATGACAACTCCCAGCAGCTTCATATGGATGTTAAATGGTACAGGGGACAAGACAGAACTATGCAGGACACCACAGGAAACTCCCATGGGGTTGAACAGTAGCCTCCCATAACTGCTTTCTGGAAACATCCCTCGAGGTAGTAGTAGAGCCACTGAAGGACAGTGCCCCCTACCCCCACCTCCCTGAGCCACTTCAGAAGGACACCATGGTCAATGGTATCAAAAGCCACCAAAAGATTAAGACGAACTAGCACGGTTGCACTCCCCCTTTTTCTCTCCCAACAAATGTCATCAACCAGGGCAACTAAGGCAGTTTCAGTGCCATGACTGGACCTGAAGCCAGATGCAGATATTCAGCCTCCTCCAAGCATGCTTGAATAAGGGTGAATCTGGAAGCAGGTCACCTAGAAATGACCTTGAACTCCTATTCCCATCATCCTTTGCCACTGACCATCTTGCTGGAGGCTGACAGGAGTTGTGGTACAAAACATCTACAGGGCAGGAGGTTGCTGAAGGCTGTGTTAGTACAAAACACAATTTGCCAACCCTGCTTTTAAAAAAAGAAAGACTCTGAACATGTGCAGTTCCACATTTGAAACTCCTTTAAATTATAGCAACATCATGGCTGGAGGAATAAAATGGAGTTTGTTTCTGCTGACCTCATCCTAAACGCACTTACTTTCTACTTTGAAGGTAAAAATAATAAAAGAAGGATGCTGTGGCAACCTGCATCACCTCCTGGGCCCTGGCAGCAGCATCACATTTATTAGCCACCCTTCACCAGCAGGTGCCAGGGCAGATTCCAACAGTTAAAAATTTAATATTAAATATAATTAAAACAAATTACATTCACAGGAATAGGCATGCCCATGCCAGTCTGACACACAGCCAGTTTGCTCTTGCCCCATCATCTGTCACTCTATGGGTGGTCATTTGTGGGGGAGGGGCTAGCCTGAGACGTCCTGGACTTCAGCTCAGAGGTTCAGGCCTAGCTGCTCCACTGTTTGTATGTGAAGTGTGGGGGAGAGGGTAAGAAGGAAATTTAAATGTAATTGCATTGAGAAAATCAAAAGTGGAACCGGCCACTGTTGCTTTCCAGGTAAAAAAGAAACTGGGGGTTGTATTCAGCGTAGCGCTAAGCAGAGCTTGGAAAAGTTACTTTTTTGAACTACAGCTCCCATCAGCCCCAGCCAGCATGGCCACTGGATTGGGCTGATGGGAGTTGTAGTTCAAAAAAGTAACTTTTCCAAGCTCTGCTAAGGAGATCATTTTGTCAGCAGAAGCATTTCCGCTTGCTTGACTGAACGATCTCCCCATATCCTCCCCTTTGCATGCTATTTTGGGGGTTCTTCTAACCCTTCCGGAGCAAATCTGGGGTGGGCACAAGTGTGCAAAGAGGGAGGAGAGGCAGGAAAGTCCCATTGCACTGCCTTCTGCTAACTCAACGAGTTAGCTGAATACGGTCTTGGAAGTTCTAATCACAGCTCTTCCATGGCATGTCTACTTCAGCCCTAAGCAGCCTCCCTTTTCATGAGATATTTCATTATGCATGGTTAAGCTATCATTTTTGCCACTCTTGAAACATTTCTAAAGTTCCACTTTCTTGTAGATCCTGCAGTGCAGTGTGAGGTGGCAGCTTCAACTAAAACTTTCCCTATAGCCTGAGCATCCAAACAGTTTCCATGGCTTCTCTCATGTTTCATACATGCTGAGTTCAGTTTAAAACTTTTGCCACAGTCAGAGCATTTATAGGGTTTCTCTCCTGTATGTATTCTCTGGTGTGAAGTAAGATGTGCTTTCTGGCTAAACCCATTGCCACAGAAAGAGCATTTGTATGGTTTGTCTTTCGTGTGAATCCTCTTGTGTACAATAAGATGAGATCTCTGACTGAAACTTTTTGGGCAGTCTGAGCATTTATATGGCCTCTCTCCTGTATGGATTCTTTCATGTTTAATAAGGCTTGAGCTCAGACCAAAGCTTTTCCCACAATGTAAACATTTATGCAATTTCTCTCCAGTGTGGATTTTCTGGTGCCTCCTAAGGTCAGGCCCTCGACGGAAGCTTTTCTCACAACTTGAACATCTATATGGTTTGACTCCTGTGTGGATTCCTCGATGGGAAGCAAGGTGAGAGCTCCGATGGAAAGTTTTCCCACAATCTGAACATCTGAATGGTTTCTTTCTGCTGTGAGTTCTCTTGTGTTTATTAAGGTGGGAACTCTGGCTGAAGATTTTCCCACACTCCAAACATTGATATGGCTTCATTCCAGTGTGAGTTCTCTTATGCTTAAGAAGAAGTACACTCTGAGTAAACACTTTCCCACATTTGGGACATGCTTTTTGCCTCCTGCCCTTGCAGATCTCCTTCTGAGCAGTGGTTTTACCAATGTCCCAACAGTCTTCTGGAGAAGGAATTGGATTCTCCTGTCTGGTCATTTGTGCAGCTTTCTGCTGTCTTTCTGATCTGCGTTGATGCCAAGGAACATCTCTCCCATCATGACCCTGGAGCACTCTCTCTTTGTCCATTCTCACAGAGGTGTCTTCCTTAGAATTTCCTGGTACTAGATTCTTCCTTAAAATGTCTCCCTTAGAACGCTCAACCTTCTTAGAGTTTCCTGGCATTATACTCTTCCTTAGAATGTCTACCTTAGAATTTTCAATGTCCTTAGAATTTCTTGGCATGAGACTCTTCCTCAGAATGTCTTGCTTAGAATTTTCAACTATTTTAGAATTTCCTTGCCCTAGATTCTTCCTTAAAATGTCTCCCTTAGAATGCTCAAACTTCTTAGAGTTTGCTGGCACTACACTCTTCCTTAGAATGTCTACCTTAGAATTTTCAACTGCCTTAGAATTTTCTGGCAGTAGATTCTCCCTTAGAATGTCTACCTTAGAATTTTCAATGTCCTTAGACTTTCTTGGCACTAGATTCTTCCTTAGAACATCTTCCTTTGAATTTTCAACTGCCTTAGAGTTTCCTAGCAGTAGGTTTTTCCTTAGAACAACTCCCTTAGATTGCTCAACTTCTTTAGCATTTCCTGGCATTTGATGCTTCTTTAGAGTATATTCCTTAGAATTTTCAACATCCTCAGAACTTTCTGCCACTAGATTCTTCTCCTTTTCCTTTATATTCTCCTGGCCATCTTGCACTGCAAGAAAGAGGGAAAAGAGAGCTAGGTGAATACTTAAAGGATGGCTTTCCACATACGACCCTGCCATCTGAGTGCCACTCAGAGAGGGGCCTGGAGAAAACAGTCAAGAGAACAGGCCTTCTCTGTAGTATGGAACTCTCCTGCCTGACACCAACTTTGCCTCATGCCAAAATGATGACTAAGATGCTTTTGTTTTTCCCAGGCATTTTGGCAGTGCCAATGATTGGAGGGTTTTACTTGAATTATTATTATTATTATTATTATTATTAATTTAATTTGTACCCGCCCTTCCTCCCAGCAGGACCCCAGGGCGGCAAACAAGGCACTAAAAACACTTTAAAACATCATAAAAACAAATCTTAAAATACATTAAGATAAAACAGCATTAAAAACATTTTAAATTTTTTTTAAAAGGGTTACAAACATTATTAAAAAGCATATTAAGCAATTCTGACACAGACACAGACTGGGACAGCTCTCATCTTAAAAGGCTTGTTGAAAAAGAAAAGTCTTCAAAAGGCGCTGAAAAGATAGCAGAGATGGCGCCTGCCTAATATTCAAAGGGAGGGAATTCCACAGGGTAGGTGCCACCACACTAAAGGTCCGTTTCCTATATTGTACAGAATGAACCTCCTGATAAGATGGTATCTGCAGGAGGCCCTTGTGACATCCTTCCCCAGCACCACCTGTGAAGCTCTCACTTGTGGCTACCAGCAGACAGGAACGTCAGGTTTTCTTCTTACCCTTTACAGCTCTAGCACAGATTTCAACAAATCCCCCTGCTAGGCCTTACTACCCCACACTCTTGTATCTCTTATAACCTTTAGACTGTGCCTCAGTCTCTGCCAGGCTATCTCGATACCTTGTGTCTATGGGTATAGGTAATTCACAACCCCCCCTGCAGCCTCTTGACTCTGAAGCATACAGCCCTGGGTTTCTCTGTGGAACTAGATACACTTTCCTCCGATCTGCCGCTGCCACCATTCAATACAACTGTTCAGCCTTGGTTACTTTGCTATCCCCCCTGGTATGTGTTTCCCAGCTGAAGGAATCAGGCTTATGTTTAACCAAGAAATATTTATTAAGAACTAGAAATAACAAGATTACTTAAGGAATGCTTCACAAGCGTGTGGTTTCATCTATATTCTGTTATGTACTTTACTTCTTACTAATTGCCTCAGAACTCCGACTCAATCTCCACAACAACACCGACCCTCCAACATCCACCTCTCTCCAACCTGCACCTCACAATTCACCTCCAAACACCACCACACAATTCACCACCTCCCAGATTCAACTGTCATTCTTCCATTTATACTTCCAGCCATTCAAACGCTCAGACAATCATCCAGCATTCTACTGCTCATGTACTCCCCCCTCCTCTTTCACTCCACTTACCATACGTCTTCTATATAACCAGCACTTACCATATTTACAATATAAGCAGGAACATCACAGCCCTCACCTGCAGAGCGCAGTGATCGACTGGGTATGTAAGGGAAAAGACGGTCTTTCAGGTATCCTGGTCCCGAGCTGTACAGGGCTTTGTACACCAAAACTAGACCCTTGAACTATGCATTTAATATGTTTACGTATTTTCTTACTGCATCTTGTAAATTATTTCAGGACTTTTTGTTGTGGGAAGCAATTCATAAATTCAATTAACCTAACCTAAGCTAATAGGGCTGCAATCTTAAACACACTTACCGGCAAGCAAGCCCCATGGAACTCAGTAGGACTTACTTCTGAGTAATCATGAGTAACAGAACACTATATGGAATCATAGGAACCTGCCTTATACTGCCTACACTGACCAGCAGCTGCCCTCCAGGGTTTCAGGCAGGGAGTCTTGGAGATGCTAGGGATTGAACTTGGGACCTTCTACACGCAACACAGCTACTCTGTTACTAAGAAACAGCCCTTCCCAAGAAAGTTCAGCCTTTGGTTCTGTTTCCCTTTTATGCTGTCATGACCAATGGGCATTGCTAGATACTTGAAAGACTCATGCCATAGGAACATGGCACAAATTTGCATATAATATATATGCAAATTCAGGTCAACAAACCCTGGTTCTCGCTATCAAGGCTTATTCAGAGCTATGGGGTGCCAACAAAGTACACTATACTGGTTTAGGCTAATCTATTGGCAAGAGCTGCCACTTATACACATATTTAAAATGTCTTTACCAAGATCTAACACATCTTTCTCCCCCTCTCACACATATACCATCCAGCTATTCCATGGGCAAATCATGATGGTAATTATACTGGATCCCACTGAGTTCAGCACACTGTGCGGATTAGGCCTTCAGCCCAATATTTTGGCAAGAACTGCTGCATATGCACCTAGAGTTCCCAGACTTCCCTGGGAAGAGGGATTGATTGCTAAACCACTCTGGGAATTGTAGTTCTGTAAGGGGAACAGAGGGATGCCTGACAACTCTCAGTACCCTTTGCAAGCAACCTTTTTCAGGATTCTTTGGAGGGAAGCCATGGCTGTTTAAGGTGGGATAAGTGCTTTCAATGTATGGTGGGAACGTGGCCTCTCTTTAGTGGACAGCTCATTAAAAAATGTCATTTCAGTGCTGAGTCACCGTTTTAAAAAGCACATCCCATATTATGGATTATTGTAAAAGGGAGGGGGCATCATCCTTTTCTCACAGTGGCCAACCAAATACCTATGCACGACTTGAACGCAACAACTCTCCCTAGTTGGGATTTCCAGCAACTGGTATTCAGAGCTAAACAATCTCCCACTCTGGAGGCAGAATCTAGCCATCGTGGCTAGTAGCCACTGACAAAGAAGGCAGAGTGCAAGTACAATGTTGACGTCCTCTTCTCCCACCTGTTTTGGTGACTTCATATTTGTCCCCTTTCTCAGAACCCGGAGAGAGTGGAACCAGGAAGATGGCCTCATCCCCTTCCTCCACCCAGGAGTTCCGATCCGGATGGGTGAGGGAAAGAACTGGTGCAAAAGTGAAAGCAGAGAGAAGAAAACGTGTTGTTAATTCAAGCAGGGTGGGTTTTTTTGTTTTGTTTTTGTGAACCATCCTATATAACTTCACAGCCAGAAACCTTCCGTGGCAGGGAATGTTTTGATCCAGGAAGACTTCCATACACAGATTGAGTCTTCTGGGAGTAGCCCCACATGCCCAAATGTGTGCTAGGAGGAAAGGGGGGGGAAATATATCTAAGATGGGATGGGGCTTGCAACACAGAGCAAATATTGCCCACGCAGAGTGAGGGCAGGAAGCACTGTTCTAAATCTGATTTGGCTTCATGACACTATCACTTAGCCAAATCGGAGAGATTCCTCTATTCATTTCAGAATTTTCTAGAAGGTCAATATGATTTGAAAACTGGATGTCTGCTAACAGACACATTTTTCCCTACAGGGTAGCTTATATGCACTAGCACTTACAAACTGCTTTTCTGACTCAAAAATCCCAAGGGGATTTTTTTTTTTTAAGTAAATGATTTGGGGAACTTTTAGAATCTTAAGATTGTATCCAAGTGGAATGTTGCTTGTGCAACAGGACCTCCCTTTCCTCTCCCCATGCACCCCTAAAATCTGTACGGGGGTCTTTCAATCCTCTGAAGCACATTTTGAGGGTACACAGGGAGCTGCAGGGAGAGGAGGGGGAAGTTCCATTGTGCAAGCAGACATCAGTTGTGAGAGAGGAATGGCAGGGCTGGATACAACCCTAATTTTTGACAACTTGCATTTCTGAAAATGTATATATAACTAATTCGTGGGTGGTCTTGCTTCTTTTGTTATATTGTATTGGCCACTGACTACAAATAAACAAAATCTGACTGACAGACAGACATAGTCAAATCTGATCAAACAGACTGAGTGACAAAGCCATAGGCCCAATCACATTTTTCTGTGCAATAAGCCAAATCAGAGTAGAGTAAGGTGGATGCTTCCTGGTTTGGTTTCATTATGCCACTGTGCAGTCAGAACAAATTTGCTGCATGACAACAATGTTGTTATGCTACCTGCACGATCCCTGATTGGCTGGGATTGCTTCAAGTATGAAGACCCTCTTTTTTATATATATAAAAAAAGCTTCACACCAAAGAAGCTGTGCAAACAGAGAGTGAAAAACAGTTGGAAAAGGCAAGCACAGTCCCAAGGTATTATTACTTATTGAATGTGTATTTTGCCCTTCCTCCTGAAGGAGCCCTGAGCGGCACATATAAACAAAGCAAAAACATTCTAGAACCTAAGTTAAAAGCAAAAGCATTCTAGAACACATTAAAAACATTTTTTCATCAGTGGTCTTTGGGTTGCCAGGAACAATCCCTTTCAGCCATCAAATGATAAGGTGTGGTCTGAAGGTAACAGTTACTGAATCTTATAACATCAGATGGGGATCAGCAGAGTGCAGTGATACACACACCATGCTCAAAATGCAAGATAAAAAAATCTTACCTAATGAGGTCACATTTTCATAGTTCTCCTTCATAACATCCCTATACAAGGCTCTCTGATGGGGGTCCAGGAGAGCCCACTCCCCTTCAGTGAAATGCACAGCTACCTCCTCAAAGGACACAGGCTCCTGAAATAGAAAGACCCCTGTTCAATAGGGATGGCAGAACACAAGCCCTTTCTTCCATCCCTGTTGACACCCGACATTCTTCCTTTTGGGAGGAAGGGCAGGATATAAATTTCATTAATACATAACAACATTTAATTAATAAATCATGTAAAACAGTGAGGAAGAAGAGAGTGCCTCTGAGCAGATGCAGAGACCTCGCAGTTTGTCATCCAGGGGAACACTACATGTCACATGCATATCACATCTGCATTGACTGCCAATTCATTACCAGGTCAATAGTTCCTGTTGGCACATAAAGCCCTTAACAGCTTGGGACCACTTAAGGAATCATCTTCCTTCCATAGTGCCTATTTGGTCATTTCAATCTGCTGAACTTGCACTTTTATAAGTGCCACACAGTAGGTTGTATACAATGCTAAAGCATTCTCAGAGTAGACCCACTGAAGTTACTGGACTTGAATTAGTCCAGTAGAAATTAGTATTAGTCCATTCATTTTATTTGGTCTACTTGAAAGTTGATACCTGAAAGATTGTGGAACAGTCTTTCCGATGAGGTGTGCCTGGCGCCGACGCTACTATCTTTTCGGCGCCAGGTGAAAACCTTTTTATACTCCCAGGCATTTTAAAGTGTATTTTAACAGCATTTCCGTATTTTGGACGTTGTTTGGTTCTTTTGTTGTTTGTTTGTTTTGTTTCTTGATTTATTGTATTTATATATTGTGCTTGTTTTTATCTTTTTGTACACCGCCCAGAGAGCCTTCAGGCTTAGGGCGGTATATAAATTAAATTAATTAAATAAATATATATATATATAACCAGTCCATCACTGCGCTCTGCATGCGAGAGCTTCCTGCAGAGACCATCTTATCAGGAGGTCCATTTTGCACAATATAGGAATGGGTTTTAGTGTTGTGGCATCTACGCTTTGGCGTTCCCTCTCCTTAAATATTAGGACAGGCACCCGTCTCTGTCATCTTTTTGGTGCCTGGTCAAGAGCTTACTCTTCCAACAAGCTTTTTAAGTTGGGATCTTCTCCAGTCTGCATCTCTACTGGAATTGGTTTTAAGAGGTTTTTATAGTTTTATCAGACAGCCAGTGTGGTGTAGTGGTTAAGGTCCTGGACTATGACCTGGGAGACCAGGCTTCGAATCCCCACACAGCCATGAAGCTCACTGGGTGACCTTGGGCCAGTCACTGCCTCTCACCCTCAGAGGACAGCAGTGGTAAACCCCTTCTGAATACCACTTACCATGAAAACCCTATTCATAGGGTCGCCACAAGTCGGAATTGACTTGAAGGTAGTCCATTTCCATTTTCATAGATATAAATTTAAAAAGTAAAATAATAAAATAAAAGAATTTAGCGGAATGCAACCGATCATTCATTTTACATTTGTGAGGAGTTATTCCTGTGCTCTGGAACTCTCTACCTATTGATGATAGGAAGGCACCTTCACTGTACAGGTGGGCCCCACTTATACGGCAGGTTCCGTTCCGGACTGCCACCGTAAAGCGAAAATCGACGTAAAGCAGAACCCATTGAGTATAATGGGGCACGTCGCGTGAAAATGCCGCAAAATGCCACAAAAACACAAAAACGGCTTTAAAACGGGGAATTTCCCCTAACTGAAAGCTGCTGCATTAGCGGAACACCGGAATGCGAAGCGCCGTTAAGTGGGGCCCTACTGTACTGTTTTAGACGGCTGCTGAAAACTTTTCTGTTTTGGCAAGCCTATCTAGACACACAATTTAGTTATGTTTGTTTTTAAATGTGTTTGAAATGTTTTATTGATTTATCTTTGTTTTTAAACAATGGCTATATGTACATTTGTTTTTAATTGTCTTGTGCCATTTTAGGCTGCAATCCAATACACGCTAACCAGTGAGTAAGTGCCATTGAACCCAAAGGGCCTTACTTCTGAGTAGACATGTTTTGGATTGCAGCTTTAGTCATGTATTATATAGGACTGAACTTGTACACCATTTGGAGATTATTATTTTTTTGGAGCAAGTGGTTTCTAAATAAATAAACAAACCCATGCAAGGGGTCCCCACCATCCTTTTTTTTAAAATGAAAAATAACATTAGGCAGGTGCAACTATGGGTGGAGGAGAGGCAGCAGAGAGGGACTGCCTTTCCAACCTGAATTAATTAATCCAGAAAAGCTGCTGCTCCAAGTTTCCATACCCACAGTCCCTCTTCCCTTCCCAGCTGCCACTTTGCAAATCCCTTTACCTGAGCAAGATCCAACGCAACTATTTTTCCTCCACGTCTTCTGCAAGGATGCAGAAATTTGGAGTAGAATGAAGACCTTCCTCGGTCTCCTGGGAACAAAGAATATTGTTCAGAAGTTCACTGCACACATTATTATTATTATTATTAACAACAACAACAACAACAACAACAACAACAACAACAACAACAACAACAACATTTGTATACCGCCCCATGGCCGAAGCTCTCTGGGCAGTTTACAACAATTAAAAACATTAAAAACAAATATACAAATTTAAAAACACATTTTAAAAAAACAATTTAAAAACACATGCTAAAATGCCTGGGAGAAGAGGAAAGTCTTGACCTGGCGCCGAAAAGATAACAGTGTTGGCGCCAGGCGCACCTCGTCAACAATATCATTCCATATTTTGGGGGCCACTCCTGAGAAGACCCTCTCCCTTGTTGCCATCCTCCCAGCTTCCCTTGGAGTAGGCACCCGGAGGAGGGCCTTGGATGTTGAGCATAGTGTACAGGTGGGTTTGTGTCGGGAGAGGCGGTCCATCAGGTATTGTGGTCCCAAGCCGTCCCAACTTGCACAGTTTTCTGTTTGTCTACAACCCCCCACCCACCCATTTCAACAGTCTCTCAAAGCAGCTTTCATATATAAAAGAAAATAAAGCCCATTTAAACAGAATTAAAAATTAGCAGTATGACACAGCATAATAAAAACATCTTTTCCAGCCCCAGGGCTACATTCTCTTCTGACCACACTTCCAAGGGTTGGAGGTGGGCAAAGCAACAAACGTAATTTTTTGCCTTTGTACAGTAGGCTGGTTTTTAACCTGCCCCCCCTCTCTATCCTCCACCCAGGCAAGCAAGAAGCATATCAGAGTGCAAGGACACATTTCAGCCAGACAGAAAACACAGGGTGCAAAGCAGGGCCAGTGAGAAGCGTGGCCTAGGGAGAGTTCCACAAGTTGGGCAGAGGGGCCTGCAGGGTCACGTTTGGGGGCCCTGGTCTGAGGTTCCTCACCCCCACCGTAGGGCAAAAACAACCCAGCTGGCAAGGAAAGGCAGTTCATGAAACAGCAGAAAATAAATCCTAAAAAGTCTGTCAACTTTTTTAAAAAAAAAGCCTTTGCAAGCCACAGAAAAATTTGCCAGCAAGCAGGCCCTGTGGATATCCCTTGGGAAGAGGTGCAGTGCCCTGCGCAACCACCTATCTAGCCTTATCCCTCACGTGCTAATTTTCTCCGTGCAGGAAATTTTTAACCTTGGGGACCAGTCAAACTTGCGATCCCGTTTCTGCCCTTATTTGCAAGGGCAGCAATCTCTGGAGGCTTTTAAGAGTAATTTATTTTTTATTTATTTTATTTATTATATTTATATACCGCCCCATAGCTGAAGCTCTCTGGGCGGTTGACAGCACTTAAAAACAATAAAAACAAATATACAAATTTTAAAACACAAAAGACAATTGAAAAACACAATTGAAAAAAATAATTAAAAACAATTTAAAAACACATGCTAAAATACCTGGGAGACGAGTAAGTCTTCTCAATAACCAATCCTTCTCAAAAAAACCCACCCTTTATGCAAGGCCATTGGCTTAACCCTTTCCCCCCGCTTATGAAGCTCTGGAAAGTCCAAAGTACACTGAAGGCAGTACATATGAGTGAAGGAGCACCCCACCCTCCGTGCGCAGATGCAAGATCAGGGCGCCAGTCAGCAGAGCTTGCTAGTAGACAATGGCTGGGAAGCAAGTCTGCAGCCAGACAAGACAAGCCATTCCCCCCCCCTGCATTGGGGCCTGATAAAACAGACAGCTGAGGAGAGAGACTGCTGTTGACATGGAAGCCTCAGGTTTCCTTATAAGTAAGGAGGAAAGGAAGAAGTGGGACACTGGGGGATTTTTGAATTTTTAAACTGAAAGGGCGACAGAGAGGCAGGTTGGTCTGACTGGCTTGTGCAGGGTTGGGAGAATTGATGCTGGGTGTTGCGAGGATTATGGGATTGAAGAAACAGTTGATCACATTCTCTGGGTATGTGGAACACAGACAGCCTCTTCTTCATAGGTTTAGTGATTTGGGGCTTACAGACTTGTCAGCCGGGGCCGTCCTTCAGGATGTGACTTTCTGGAGGGTGGTGCCAGAAGTTTTAGGGCAGTTTGTGAAGGCTATGTGAGGCTTTTTGAAACTGGGGCAGTGAGGAGTGGTGGTTTTTTTGCCAGTAGGTGGCAGTAATAGGGCCTTTCCTTAGCCTTGCTTCGCCATTAAACCCAAGAAGAAACAGTGGGCCAGGGAGGGCCTAGCTCTACTTAAGCCCAAAACCCAGCAAGGAGAAAGGGCTGGGGAGAAACTTGAGGGGCTGGCAGAGAAGAGAAAGTCAGCTAAGTACAGGTGTTCTTGCAACATTGTAATGGGAAAAACCACAAGTTGGAATTCTCCCTTCTCCCGGCACAACTTTTAAAGATACAGAGGACCTCTTGGTTGCCAGGCCCAGCCTCCAAGAGGTCTTTTGTATCTTTAAAAGTTGTACAGGAGGGAGGGAGAATTCCACCTTGTGGTTTTTCCCATTATAGGGTTGCAAGAACACCTGCACTTGGCTGACTTTCTTTTCTCCTAAAGATACAGCATCAGTCTCAGGGATTGAACCTGGCAACCCTAGTCCCCAATAAACAATGGTAAACTGAACAATCCAGCAGTGGCGGCTATTGGCGAGCAGGAAAAGAGACACAGGGGGCACGGACGTTGGGGCCTTTTCTCACACCCCTACCTACAAAAGCCCATCCATATGCACCGGGTCTGAGGTGGCTGAATTTAGAACCGTGGGGCTTAGCATCACAACAGGATCCTAGGGAGCTGCCTTATGCCACCTCAAGCCTGATTGGTCCATTGAGGCCCAGAACCATCTAGAAGCCACAGCCCATGCATGTCTGTCTCATTTAAGCCATTTGGAAATATTCACATTGTCTTACCAGATAAGAAAGACGGGCTTGCATCGCTTCTCAGCTCCAGCAGCAAGATTTCTAAGGAAAGAACAAGAAAGGTAAGTGTCCCGTTTCATCCTTACAAGTGGAACCTGCAACAAAGTATGGCAGTGCGGACAGCTCCCATTCAGAGTTCCAGCCAGGGCTTCTTTCAGGATACTCCGTTCCATTCTCCTTCCCTCAAGAGTCATCCAGCATTCAATGGCCAGTGAACATCCTCCATCGTCAGTGGGCTGTTGGGGAGGGGCTCTTCCTGCCCCTCCCGCTTAGACTTTTTTGTCTAATGGCTTTTTCTTTGCAAACCTTGGGGTTCCCTAAGATTCCTGCTAACTCATCCTTGTATTGGATTATGCTGTTTTGGCTATATAAGGTTTAGCACTTAAGAGAATGATTTCTTACTGCCAAAACCTTAAGGAGGGAACGTATATGATATGTACACTGGAGTCTCTCTGGTTTTGTATGTGCTGTACTGGAATGTATCTATTCTATCGGCTCTTTCTAAAATCCATATTGCTTAATTGGATCTGCTATGCATTAATCAGTCATTCTTTAGAGTCAGTGCAACAAGTATTCAGTGATATCTTGCAATATCTTTACTCTCAAGAAATTATAATCCATTCATGCCTACCTTTTGTAATCCTGTGCAAGACTTTCAGCAAGGCCCATTTAAAAAACATGGCCATTTAGTTACCTTTTTCAGCTGGTATAGCAAAATGGGGAGGAGAGCCAGGCTGGGAGTCAAGAGTCTGTGAGTTCAAATCCCTGCTCATGTCTCCTGGGTGTCAAGGGCCAGCTAAAGATCACCCCCACAGTGAGTGGCTCAGGGGTGACGTGCCCTGCCACCTGTGCAGCCGTGGGCAAGCTGCATAGTCCCAAGGAGCCCAGTTGCCCCCCAGCTGGCAGTTGTGGCCAAATAAGGGGCTGGCTTGTGCAGCTGTGGCAAGCTGAGCAGGCCCTAGCCACGTCGGGAGGACTAGCCTCAGAGGGAGGCAATGGGAAACCCCCTCTGAATACCGCTTACCATGAAAACCCTATTCATAGGGTAGCTATAAGTCAGGATAAGGCAGTCCATTTCCAATCATAAGACTACAAAATGCACAATGCAATGCAAGTGCAAGCAAAATGTGCATGGGCAAAAATATTGCAGGGGGGGCTACAACTGCGAATGCCAAGAAGTATTATCTTGCAAGCAAAACCAGCAAAGATCCAGAAGGGCAGGAAGAATTGCTCTCTGGGCCAAAAACATGAATTTCAAGACAGAATTCTACATGGAGATTTCATAATCCCTGCCTTGAATTAATACTTGTGGGGACACATCAGGCCTTTAAATTCAACCTCAAGCAGGTTGACCTCACCTTTAAATGTCAGCAGCAACTCTTGTAATGCAATCCTCTTCTCAGAAAGATGCCTTATCCTCTGTTCTAGTTCCACAAAACCTTTTTCAAACTTTGAAAATACCCCATTCTTCCTGGTAAAGAGACAGCAAGTGAAAAATGGATCCCACTTAGGGCCTTTGCAAAAGCTTTCCTGATGTATTTGTGATCTTGTAAGTTGCAACTTCCTGGAGTTGAACCCTTTAATCCTACTTTTTCCATACTACGTTTCCATACTATTTTGCCTCCCTGTTGCTCCTTTGATGCCATTTCCTTTCAATTTCATTCCTTCTTGAGTGATCCCAACCAATTAGAGATCCTAACAAATGAGAGATCCCATACTAGATGTGATCCAACACTATATAACCAATCATATTTGGGAATATGCTCACACCATGTAGAGCAAATTGATTATTTAGACAGGATGAAATGCTTCCTGTACTGGTCTTTTGTAGTGGCCCCCCTCCCCACAAATCACCAAAGGATGGGACCTTTTGAATGCTTATAAAGAGGTTAGGAAAACAGACACACCACACCACACCCCCTGCCCTTTCAGCTAAGCCTTAGTTCCATTTTTCTCTCCAATAACTTCCAGACTAGGGCAGTTCCAAAGTCAACCCTGAGTAGTGTAGCTCATCTATAGTTAAATACTGGGTAGCACATACCTGTTCTCAGCCCCTCTGATGCTCTGCAGGAGAAAAAAGAAAGCGGGGAAGAGGCTATCAGGCATGAATCAAAGATCTCTATATAAATTTATATATAAAAAATTTATATATATAAAATAAAATTAAGAATGTTTCCAGTTTTAATTAAAAACACACCAACCAAGAGTTCTTCCAGTAATTTTAAAGGGGGGGGGGAGGTGGCACCACTGAGCCAATGAATCAATCATGGCTGCAATCCTATGCTCACTTAGGCTGCAATCCAATATGTGTCTACTCAGAAGTAAGCTCTACTGAGTTGAATGGGAGTTACTCCCAGGTACATGCGTATTGGATTGCAGCCTTACTTGGGAGTAAGCCCCATTGAACTCAGTGGGACTTATTTTTGAGTAGATATGCATAGGATTGCACTGTTAAAATCTTTTGATTAATTTGTTAACCGCTAACAGATTTAAAAATATATATATTAATATAAAAGTACTCATCAGTCAATGTTTGGCGAGCACCATGCTTGTTCTGATATGGCTTCTGCTCTAAAACAGGCATAACTGAAAGACTTAAGGGCTCGTCCAAACTGACCATGATAATCCACATTTTCCATATACGCTTTGTCATCTGACAGTCCCCACTTTGCCTGAAATTCACTCTTTTTCGATCTGAAAAATACGCCTGTTTTGCACCCGCACACACAGCGGGAAGACCCGTACATTCTGTTCGCTTTTTCCCAGCTCTGCCTGAAACACCACCCCCGATCAGCCAATTGGACCGCAAAATATGACGTATGCTCCTCTCCCCCTTTGCACCGAAGCACAATAACGCACATGCACTTGAACGTAAGAGCGCAAAAGTTTGAATTTCCTGTTGGTTTTGTAGTAGTGGCTGTAATGGAGTTGACCGAGTTTTTGGCTCTTGTACAGCTCCACTTACAGCTATTAAATTTCTGCCTTGTGCAGTTGAGGGCAGCCGGAGCCCAACGGGCGCCTGGACAGGGTCCCCAGCAGTGCCGAAGCCATGCCGAGCTTCCTTGGCTCATGTGGGGGTGGTGGTGGAGGAGGCTACTTCACAGCAGCTGCACTGGCAAAGCTTCGGGATAGGAAGCGCCGCGATGTAGCGAGCTCAGCGCGGCGGGAGGTGGCGGCGGTGGCGGCCACATTTTCCTCCCTTATGGCAACATTGTTCACAAGCGAGGGCTTGGGGGAGGGGGATCTCCATCTCCCCCCCTCGCACCCCCTCCCACCCAGTGCCCAGCAGCCTTTCCTAGCTAGGGAACCCCACGCGGCTGCTGGATCCCTCGATTCTTGGGGGCTGGTGGTGGTGGTGCTGAGTACAGGGCCTCCTTTTCCCCCTTTTGCACACACACACGTGTGCTGGACATATTCTCCAGGAACAATTGGTAATAGGAAGGCATGCAGGGGGAATGAGGTTAGAGCTGCTAAACATCCCTTCCTCTTTCTCCGCTTTGAAGTGTTCCCTCTGATAAAAGAGAACTGTAAACCACTTATCTGACAATAATTGCTGTATTGTTGTTTGCTTGCATTTGCGATATATCGCTAAACCGAATGTATGTGGTTTTGCCTTTTTGCATATTAAATTTTCTGGGGGTAACACGCCTGGCAATTCCACTTATTTCTCATGGAACTGGAAACAAGTAACGACGTGTCATGTCTAGGAAAGTAGACCACCAGTCTCTATGGTTGCGGGCGCCCGAGACGCTCTAGCAAACCACTTATATGCCAATAATTCCTGTGTTTTTGTTTGCTTGTGTTTGCGATAATTTTGCAAAACCGACTGTATGCTTTTCTGCCTTTATGCATATTGCAATTTCTGGAGATACACACGGCTGGCAATTCCACTTATTTCTACAGAACGGAAAGGGGGGTATTGAGGAGCTGCTACTACTTGCTTCTTTTGTAAAGAATGGCAGGAAAGCTGAGAGTCTAATGGGGAGCACCCCCTTCTTACAGAACCAACTTTTCCTGGGGTGGCGTGGCAGCTTTGTGACTCTGCGTATTTGCGCACACCTGTCCAGGCGCATTCTCGATTCAAGTTGTCCTTGTACCTTTCATCCCCCCCCAATGTCTCATAAATCGAATACCACACAAGAATGCAAGCTGGGACCTCTGGCTCCACTGCAAGGTTCCTGACCCCCAAGCTTTTCTAGAGTGCAGCGCTCGGTGGCAGCTCCCAGCTCCCATTCTCTCTCTCGCTCTCGCTCTGCCTGCCTCTCACTCTCCATGTAGGCGGCGGCAGCATCAGCATCAGGGAAGAGCCACCAAGAGAGGCTTCCCAGCAGCTTCCCAACCACTTTGGGGCAAAACTTGATGCTCCGTTGCCTTCACCCCCCCTCCTTCTCCCTTTCCTTCCGTGGCCATTTGCAAAGCGCCAGCAAAGCGAGCTCCCTGCACCAACCAGCCACACTTGAGCAAGACCAGCCAGGAAAAGGCTTTACAAACAGCCACAATTGCAAATCTCACCTGGAGTGGCCACCCAGTTCGCAGGCTGGCTAAAAATAAATGGCTGTAGCTGCGCAGTATAATTGCATCACACCATTGCTCTGATTGGTTCAATTTTCCTGGGCTTTCCCCAGACATTCGCACACATGCGCAAAAGTGGAAATACATGATTGGCTGGGAACAAGGGAAGGGGTATGGAGAAATGCCCATGGACCACCCACAGCTCTAAAGTCCGCGCCTTACAGTACAGCAGACGATTCCCGATTTAAAAAAGCAAATCACATTTTTTGTGGTAATGCAACAGCGGATTTAACCACGCGAAAATGCGCGAAAGCGCACGTCATATGGACGACCGAAAAATAATGAATACACAAAGCGATCATGTCACACATTATACGGTCGTCTGGATGAGCCCTAAGAATGAATGCCTCCCCCACTGACTGACAGCAGCTCCCCAGGATTTCAGACATGGGTCTTTCCCAGCCATTCCTGGAGATGCCAGGAATTGAAACTGGAACCTTCCACATGCAAAGAAGATGGTTCAACATCTGGCTGCGACAATGGACTGGATGAGGGCTAATAAACTGAGGCTCAATCCAGGCAAGACTGAGATGCTGCTAGTGGGTGGTTCTTCTGACTGGATGGTGGATGTCCAACCTGTCCTGGATGGGGTTGCACTCCCCCTGACGGAGCAGGTTTGTAGTTTGGGGGTTCTCCTAGAACCATCTCTGTCACTTGAGGCTCAGGTAGCCTCGGTGGCATGGAGTGTCTTTTATCAACTTAGGGGCGTAGCTGGGCCACCAACCGATCTGGACAGGGATAGCCTGGCTTCAGTTGTCCACACTCTGGTAACTTCCAAATTAGATTACTGCAAAGCGCTCTATGTAGGGCTGCCTTTGAAGACAGTTCGGAAACTGCAGCTTGTGCAAAATGCAGTGGCCAGATTGGTAACAGGGACCAGACGGTGTGAACATATAAAACCGATTCTGGCCCACTTGCATTGGCTGCCTGTATGTTTCGGAGCCCCATTCAAGGTGCTGTTTTTAACGTATAAAACTTTACATGGCTTGGGACCACAATACCTGATGGAACACCTCTCCCGACACGAACCCACCCGGATACTACGCTCTACATCCAAGGCCCTCCTCCAGTGCGTACTCCAAGGGAAGCTCCCAGGCATTCTAACAGCATGTGCTGAGCTCTGACCCCAGGTCTTTTACCTGGTTTATCTGTGCTTCATGATTTTAAACTTTGTATGGTTTTTTAAATTGTATATTTGTTTTTAATGTTCAATGTTTTTAATTTTTGTAAACTGCCCAGAGCTTTGGCTATGCGGCGGTATATAAATAGAAGAAGAAGAAGATGATGATGATGATGATGATGCTCTGCCATTGAGCAATGACCCTTCCTTTGCTAAGAACATGAAGCTGCCTTATAGGGAGTCGATCCATTTAGGTCAGTATTTACACCGACTGGCATCAGCTCTCCAGGGTTTCGAGATGCCAGGAACAGAACGTGAGACCTTCTACATGCAAGGCAGATGCTCTGCTACTGAACCCTTCCATTCCTGCCATCACTGTTGCCCTGCTTGCTTGCTGTTCTAAAGACATCTTGGGCAGTGTGTGCCAATGGACGCCCAGCTGCCCACCATTTAATTTCCCTGGAATGCCTCTGGACCCCCATGTGACTTTGCTTCGTAGACCACACCGTGGCTTGCCCCCTCCCTCCCTGCCTCCACCAGGGGCAGCTCACTCTCTGGTGTTGTTTGGGGCCCTCTGAGCTACAGGGCCTTCCAGGACTTCAGGCCCAAACTTTATACCTAAGGAGCCGCTTTGTGAGAGGCACACATCACACTGTATCGGACAGCCAGTGTGGTGTAGCGGTTAGAGTGTTGGACTAGGGCCTGGGAGACCAGGGTTCAAATCCCCATTCAGCCATGCCATGAAACTCAATGGGTGACCTTGGGCCAATCACTGTCTCTCAGTCTAACCTACTCCACAGGGTTGTTGTGAGGGTAAAATGGGGGAGAACCTTGAGCTCCTTGGAGGAAAAGGTGAGATACAAGTGTGATAATAAAAAAAAATCAAACCCATCGCCTAGATACCAGGGATTTCCCACCTTCACAAGTGGATTCTGGGTGCCTTCTCCATTATCCCTAAATGTTGTCTTCTTGGAGGCTCCCGAAACACTCTCGTCTCTCCTTGTAACAATTTCCTGGTCCAGCTTTTCTAGCCTCTTCAACACGAGGTTTTCTTGCTCTTCCAGAAACCTTCGCAGCTCATCCCATTCTCGGATGATATTCTTCCTCTCTGCTTCCGTCTCCCTCTGCAATCAGAGGGGAGAGACAACGGTGGTGTGACACTTTCCATAGTGGGGTAAAGCAGGGTGCCCACCAATTCCTCCAATGGTGCCTGAGAAAGATCTCAGTTAATATCCCCACCCCGAAAAAGTAATAGAATCACAGAATCATAAAGTTGGACAGGGCCTATAAGTCCACCGAGTCCAACCCCCTGGTCAATGCAGGAATCCAAATTAAAGCATCCCTGACAATGCACGAGAGACTATTTGAGCTTCCTGCCCAGTTTGTGTTTCCCTGAGTCAGCCTCACCTACATTAAACATGTTCTTTTAAACGTTCTAAGACTGGACACTTCCTTCCCTCCCATTTTAAACAGGGATGAGGGGCAAAGAGCTTATTTCTGAATGAGCAAAACCATGGCTGCTATAGGTGCCTTTTCCCCCATTGATGGGGGGGGGGAGTGCCCACACCATTTTGTGTTCCTGTCTCTTTTTCTGCTCTTTTAGATGTGGCAGATCGGTAAAAGGGGTCGAGGTCCACTCAGCCTTCCATCCATCCGTGGTCGGTAAAATGAGTACCCGGCATATGCTGGGGGGTAAAGAAAGGCCGGGGAAGGAACTGGCAATCCCACCCCACATATACAGTCTGCCTAGTAAACGTCGCAAGACATCACCCTAAGAGTCGGAAATGACTCGCACTATAAGTGTGGGGACACCTTTGCCTTTTTAGACGTGGCAACTTTTTTTTTTTTTGTTACGCCACACCCCTACGTCTGCCATTTTGTGACCGGTGCCCATGGCACTCTCTCAAAATTCCAAATGTGCCTACTGGACTAAAAACCTGACTGCTCCGTGCGTTAGTGCTGGGCCAAAGGATCAAACCTTTAGCTCTGGCTGAATATTTTTTTTGGGGGGGGGGCAGGACCAAAAGAGACATGACGCTTCAGGTGAGGACTTCTGCAAAATTGGGGAGTGCACTAAGATTCACTGGGGCAGTGAATTTTAACTTTCAGTAACAGCCATTTTAGATTTTAAACATCTAAAATGGTGACCACAACCTGATAGAGCTTCAAGAGTTCTAATTAGGCCCAATCTGCACTAGACATATAAAGCAGTATCGTACCACTTTAAACAGTCCCGGCTTCCCCCAAAGAATGCTGGGAAGTGTAGCTTGTTATGGGTGCTGGGAGTCCCTCACAGAGCTACAATTGCCAGAGGTCCCTGGGAAGAGGGATTGAGCGATGGTGGACTTACAGTGGGCCATCCACACATCACTCCATTTCATTAGTTGTTCTGTGATGCTTCCCCAGTGCTACCGCATCCTTGTTGTCTGGAGGGGCACTCTTGGGCTAAAGCACAACAAAAGCAGGACAAAAAACCCAGAACATAAACTGGAAATAAACCAGTATAATTTCAGGATTTCAGCAGGAAGTGACGGGACATGCATGAGCTGGAAACAAAGCAATATGACCACGCAAAGCTTTTACAGGCGCAAAAGATATTTGAAAGCAGGATCTCGCACACATTTCTGTTACCGTTACAGAGAAAAGTTCGTCCGTAGGAACTTCTCCTCCTAATGTTAACAGCACTTGGTTAGGAAAGGGGCCATTTTTATTGGGATCATGGCTAGTTTTCTCCACACTGCAGTCCGAATGAAAATCCCCCCCCCATTCTTTCTTTCTTTCTTTCTTTCTTTTTCTTTCTTTCTTTCAAAACTTGATCTGCTTCCAAGTGACCCATTTAGCATCACGTGCAGCTCGACCCTAAGAATACTTTCAGTTTTTGCTCAAAGAGGGCTCTGAACAAAGGCTGAGCTGACAGATCGGCATGGAGAGCATTTGCCTCAGATGTGGGGATGAGGGCAAAAGGGCCCCGCAAAAATCCGAGGGGGAAAAAGCCAATGTTTCCAAAAGGGTTAGCAGCCCTCAGCTGAGAGCAGCATTTTCTTATTTCTCTTTTAGCTTATTGTCTTTGGTTACGTGCACCCAAATCTCTGAGTGGCCAGAGTCTTCAGGGCTGCCAGCTCATACCTCCTTGAGTTCCTTGGAACAAAGGTCACTGAAGCCTGGTGTCTTGGGATACTTGGTTTTAATTTACGGACATATATATACAGGCTGAGCATTAGAGGGAAGGGCTCATCGTATTAGCACTCCAACACATTCCGCTCCCCATAGTTTCCCAGGAGGGCTTTGTTCCCCAAAGGTTTTCCCCCTGGCCTATTGTTCTCCGGTTCCTAAGACGTTGTGGCCTCCACCCAGGTGGGGGGGGCAGGCCTACCTCCTCCTTCTGGAAGCATCACTAGCTAGCCGTTTCTGTGGCAACACACCTGTACTTGGCAGGGGCTATTCATTGAACTGAACAAAGAGACTGGTTTGACCACTTCAGCAGTTCCTTCTATTGGGGTGGGGGGTGGGTGAGAAACCTTTTTCAGTGGGGGGGATATCACATTCACTCCTAGGCAATTTTCCAGGGGGCTGCATAGCAGCGGTGGGTGCTCCACCCTCCATGCAGGAAAGCAAGAGGTATTATCACTGTGCAAGGACACATTCCAGCCAGGCAAAATCAGTAGAGGAGGGTGCAGAACAGAGCTGGGAAGGAGTATGGCTTGGGCAGCCCCTTGAGGGCTAGAAAGAGAGGCATGGAAGGCCGCATTCAAGCCCATGCGTCCCCCTGCTCCCCCCCAGTACCAGAGAATCCCATCTCACAGCAATTGAGAGCCAAAGTGGTTAGAGTGTCGGATGAGGACCCGGGAGGCGAGGGTTCAAATCCCCACTCGGCCATGGAGCTCCCTGGGTGACCTTGGACCAGTCACTGCCTCTTGGCCTAACCTACCTCACAGGGTTGTTGTGAAGATAAAATTGAGAGAAAGAGAACGATGCATGTCACCTTGAGCTCCTTGGAGGAAAGGCAGGATATGATGCAATAATAAATAAATAAAACCACAGGCATGGAGGGGACCCAAAGATCTAATCTGTACCAATTCCTCTGCCCCCCCTTCTATAGATCAGGAGTGGGGAGCCATTGGCCCTCAACTGTGCTTTTTTTTTTTTAAATGAGGTGCCAGTACTCATACCTTGATGAAAGCATCATAAGTGCCAGGAAATTGTTGTGATGGGCAGCCCCCCCACAAAAGAGGTAACAGTACTTAGTATTGTTCCAAAAAAAAAAAGCCCTGGCCCTTCAGATGTTGCTAATCTGCAGCTCTCATCAGCCCCTGCAGGCATGGCAGATGGCTAGGGATGATGGGAGTTGTAGTTCAGTAACTTGCTAGAACTGTTTGTTTGCCCAGCTGCATGCTGGGCATCCTCTCCCATTCACCCTCCATGCGTTGTGAATGACATGGAATGATGCTACGTCATGATGCAGTCTCATTCCAAGGGGCACTGAAATGTGTGTGTGTGTGTTAGGAATACATTCCCCCCACCCCTCAATGCAGCCGTGGCACAAAAGTACATAGCAGTTAGGAAGCCCCCCCTGTCCCCAATTTTCAGAAATGGTCACTTCCATTTCTAACAGTCACCAAAATGCTTCCCCTCACAAATGGCCACAAGCAAATGGGATGGCAAATTTCAGGGGTGTCATTCTTAATTCTGTCCTAGGACGCTTACTAGCAAATCCTCGCTTTTCCTTTGATGGTCTCCTTTCATTTCTTCCCTCTTGTCGTTCATGCTGCCTTGCAGCACCTGAAAGCCCAGGAAAAATGCAATGCACACTTCATTAAAGAACATTCCCAAGATATAGCCATATCGAATTCAATTTTTAAAAATTCTATTTCACGTGAAATCACAATGAGAATTTAAACTAAGGCGGGGGGGGATCGGCTTTCAACCTCTGCTTCTCAAAAATCCTATTTTATTCTAAGGGCCACAAAAAACATAATGGGATACGTTGCAGGGAGGGGTCCATGTAAACAGAAACAAACGCTCAAACTTAATTGGCTCACGGAACCGCTTTTCAAATTCTGCTCAAAGTTGAAAATTCTCTGGAGGATCTGCCTTAGCAAATGAGAGGATCTTTTCCTCGTCTGTTGTTTTGTAAAGGGGCAGCGTGCCACTGAATACCAGTTGCGAGGGGGAGGGAATAGAGGTCTGTTGCCTTTGTGCCCTGCCTGCCTAGAAACATCTGATTGAAAAAGGATGCTGGGCTATATGATGATCCCTTTGGGCTGAACTGGTGGACCTCATCTTACGTCCTCGATATGCCATTAAAACCGCAGCAAAGGACTGACCTTTCTGTTTCAAAGATGCAAAGCATGAGCAGGTGCATTCCCTTCTTGTGTGCCTGCCACATTTCCTCAGCCCGTTCTTCTTGGAATGGATGCAAACAATCGCAATCAATTGTTTAAAACCATTGCCTCCAAGACATGCAAGAGTTGCATCAGCAGGAGCAGCTGGTGAGGCTTGCCGCTCCCTATCGGCTTGTAAATTGGCAGTCCCGGCCACTAGCGCCGTGATGCTCAAGCTGCATACACAACCAGACGTTTCAAGCACATTTCAAGCACCTCTGACTTCACCCCAAAGAATCTTGGGAACTGTAGTTTGTTAAGGGCTCCCTGTGAGGAGTAAACTATACTTCCCAGGATTCATTAGGGGGAAGCCATGTGTTTGAAATGTATGGGGTGTCCACAGCCCCATTTCAATATATCACCTGTTCTTTTTCCTTTGTTTTCATCACGTTCTAACTGGACAGAATTTTTTTTGGGGGGGGGGAATCATTGCAGCTGCTTTTTATTCACTTGACAGCATTTTTGGCAGCTGGTTTTCAGGTGCACTTACCCCAGTTGTATCACCTTCCATTTCGTAGTCTGATCGTCTGCAAAAAGTTGAGAGTATTTCTGGAGAGAAAGAGGGATTAAATGCTACCGCCTGTCTAGAAGAAAGAGGAAGGATTAAAAAAAAAAGTTTGCAAAAACCCAAGCACGGGGAATCATAGAATAGTAGAGTTGGAAGGGGCCTATAAGGCCATCAAGTCCAACCCCCTGCTCAATGCAGGAATCCAAATCAAAGCATTCCCAACAGATGGCTGTCCAGCTGCCTCTTGAATGCTTCCAGTGTCAGAGAGCGCACTACCTCTCTAGGTAATTGGTTCCATTGTCGTTGGGAGACCTGGATAATTCTGTAATGGTGCTCTTGAGCATTGTCTGAAGAGATGAAGGGTCACTTCATATAGGAATGTAGGAAGCTGCCGCATACTGAGTCAAGCCATTGGACCATCTTGCTCAGTACTGACAACGCGGAGTAGCACAGGCTCTCCAGGACTTAAGACAGGGGACTTTTGGAGCCGTACCAGGAACTGAATCCGGGATGTTTTGCATGCAAAGCAGATTCTCCTCCACAGAGCTACACCCTGCCCCCTCTATATGCCTCCATATCGGGGGTAGCTGACACGGGACCCTCCAGGTGTTGTTGGACTATGACTCCCATCTGACCCAGCCATAAATCATGCATGCAAAAAATAGGAAAGGTCTTGTTTCAGTTCCTAGCATGGCTGCTTCTCCACTAACTCTGCTGAAAGACTAACAAGTTTTGATTCCTCCTCTCCCAGTGATTCCATTACTAAGAACGAGTGCCGGAGCTTGCGTTTTTCCTCCTCCCTCCCAGTTTGTTTTCCTTTTGTGTCCGGTCTTTTCTATTGTTAAGCCTGAGGGAAAGGACCCTCCGATCACTGATATTTGCAAGCCAACTGAGGAAGTCTTTTTCAGCTGAGGGGCGGGATGAAAACGCTTTAATATTTTTTTTTTAATTAAGAAGCAGTGCCTAGCAGCAACCTCTTCCTGAAATCCTGGAGAGCGGCTGCCATTGAAACGAAACAATAGGCACTGCTGAACACCATGGTCTGGCTGGCTGCTCAGGATAACAAGTCAAATCTCTCTTTTTTTTCACACTTACCCTTCCCTCCACTTTGTCCACAAGCTTGAAACTGCAGAGAAATCGGCATCAGGTCCTTTCTGCGTCCCGTCCCCCCCTTAAGTCCCGTTGTAGATGGCGATGAGAAGGGGGCAGCTGCACTCGCTGGCTTCTCTACCGGCGGGGCTGGGGGCGGGCACGGATGCCGGATACAGCTTTAAAAGTAAGTTCTGGGAAAGCCGCGCTCATCCCGTCCGCATCAAAGACCGAGAGGGAAGCGAGCAAGCAAGCAACCACGTCTGCCGCCGCGGAGGATTTGATACAGCCCTCTGCTGGCCAGAGGGAAGCCTCGGCCGAGGCAAAGACTGACTCATTGCAGGGCTGTGAGGTTGCACAAAGAGACGCGCAATTTCAGAAGAAGCATCAACACGCTTTCCTCTTCTGGATTTAGGAAACGGGGGCCGGTGGCGGGCGAGAGGAGAAAAACCAGCCACCCCAGTGGCTGTTCTGTATAATGGTTCCCAACCCCCCCAGATCGCTTGAAAATTGGTGAGGGTATAGCAAGGGTAAGCGAATAAGGGAAAAATCAACTCATTCGAAATGTGGTGTTGGAGGAGAGGTTTGCGCATACCATGGACCGCGAAAAAGACAAATTCTGTGTTAGAACAAATTAAACCAGAACTATCACTAGAAGCTAAAACGATGAAACTGAGGTTATCATACTTTAGGCACATAATGAGAAACAGAAGGGAGTAGAAAAGAGGAAGACCAAACAAGAGATGAATTGATTCCATAAAGGAAGCCACAGACCTGAACTTACAAGATCTGAACAGGGTGGTTCATGACAGATGCTCGTGGAGGTCACTGATTCATAGGGTCGCCATAAGTCGTAATCGACTTGAAGGCACATAACAACAATTGCAATGGGATTGTTGTCTGGGGTCTCGGGGGTCTTTGAATGCTCATTTTGGGGGGAGCAGGGTCCCTGTGTCTGCAGCATTCTATGAGCCAATCAGCATGAAAGGGGATGTGTTAGCCACTGAGAAGAGTCTTCTAACCTCCTTTCCTGCTGATTAGAGCCAATCAGAGTGAAAGAGGAGTAAGACTCTCAGTGGCTAACATTCTCCCCTTTCAAATTTACTGGCTTCTGATGTCTGGGAGAAGGAATTAACAAGGATCTCATACTCTTCCCAGCAGGGTGTGTGGCTACAAGTAACATGAAATGACTCTGCACTTCTGAATTTGCCACTACGCTACTGGTCTTGGTGGCTCACTTAATGATATTTCTGACTGTTGTGGCAATTGTAATGCTATATTATTTTAATTGTATTTTTATCGCTTCTTTCATTTCTTATATTGTGTTTTACTTATTCTTCAGAATTCAAACTGGAACAGAGTAAAAAGCAATATCAGAAATAAAATCCATGGAAATGAAACTCTGGTAAGGGAGGCATGGCTTGTGCCTGTCTGAAATCAATTGCCCTGGAGTTGGGGGTTGACCCTGGCAGTTCTTTAACCAAGGATTGAACCTAGGATCTCCTGCATGTATCAGAGCATAGCAAGCTGCCTTACATCAGGTCAGACCATTTCTCCATCAAGCCCAATATTGTCTGCTTTGACTGGCAGCAGCAGGATTTCTAACCAACACCCTTTCCTATCACATGCTGCCTGAGCCGTTTAACTGGAGATGGTGAGGATTGACTCCAGAGCCCTTTTGCATGCAAAGCTAATGCTGTACCCACTAAGCTATGCTCCCTTCTCCAAATAAAGCAGGAGTGACTCACCTTTTTTGGTCAGAGGGCTGCATTCACCCTTGGCCAACCCTCCTGAGGACCACATGCCAGTGGTGGGGGTGGACCAAAGAACACGCAGGGCTCCTCCAGATGACCTGTTTATTTTTATTTTATTTTAAAATGTAACAAAGAAAGAAAAATGGAGAAAGAGGGAAAGAAAGAAAAAAGCCCCATCAGCTCACATTGAGGATACAGTAACCATCCATTTAAACATATAAATCAATATAAGCAGGGCCAATGTCTGGGGGGGGGACACGCAAGTTCAAAGGTGGCTTCTTAGGCACTTGTTAATTTTTTGGCCTTTGATAAGTTTCACAACTTGTTTTTATGTGCATCAGACCAAATTGTGACACACCCTCTCAGCTTAGAGCTGAAAATTTAAACAAATTAGGTATGTGGTTTGGTAAAAGACATAATTTGTTTTGTTAACTGATATAAAGTTTGTCATATGCTTAATATCAACAGTGGCATAGCACAGAAGCAAGCCTTTCCACAATAATTAGTACCTTTGCACAGAAAAAGGCTAGAAAACCATTGGTTACATTAAAAAAATATTTGACCTATGTCTCACTCTTTCTCTTTTTTGGTGCCTTGTTTCCCCTCCCTTGTGTTGTAATTTAATTTTTTTAAATTATGGCTGGTGGCCACAAAAACGGCAAGTGGCCCAGGCCTCAGAGACGGCCTGGATATAAGCAATCAAATGCCCAGATAGGTCTCTGCACAAAATTGAGGTTTATAAGAAATGTGTTAAAATCTAGCAAGAGCAGTGAGGTTGTTGCAGCTTTGAGAAACAGACTGTGATGTTCATCATTATGCTCAAAGCATGTCTCTTAGCGACCATAAGGGCTAACCTGTTTATTGAGCATTCATTCTGATTTGCTTGCACAAAGCTTATGTGGAGGTTATTCATTGTCTAGTCATTCATTGTCTTTCACCTGCTGTTTGTATGAAACAGTGATTCCTCTACCCCAGTGGTTCTCAAACTTTTTTGGTTCACGGCGCACTGTAAAACATAAAATTTTTCTGGCGCACTTCGTGTACAAAATTAAAAATATATTAATATATTTTAAACTATGAATAAAAATAACAAACTATAGAAAACTGTTACTTACCCTATACAAATGGGTTTCTTCTCATTTTTAAAATATACTTTCATAATATTTGAGGCACACCTAGCCACCTCTTAGGGCGCACCAGTGTGCCTGGGCGCACCATTTGAGAATCACTGCTCTGCCCCCTTGTCCACCCCCCCACCAAGGCAAGATGTTAAACCTGCAGGCCTCTAGATGTTGTTGGCCATATTTGTTAGTTTATTTGCACATTTATAAACTGCTTCACAGGGCCTTTGGGCACCAGCCTGCCCTGGGCCTACAGCGCCATAGCCCCAACCCCCCCAATACAGGCGGCACGGAGCTAATAGCCCCCCCATGCACCCCGCCTACCTTTCATGTTGTGTGGATGACCTGACATCAACCAAGATGGCGCCATGATGCCTTTACGGAAGCCCCCGCCACCGTCTTGGATGATGGCAGGCTCATGCACACAGCGCACATGGCATTCACACTGATGGGGGAGGTAGGTGGGGCATTCGTGCGGGCTTATTGAAGCCTGTTCTGTCTGTATTGGGGTGTGTGCCTGGAGCCTCCCTTTCTGTGATCCGTGGCAGGATCAGGTTGCAGAACCTAACCCTGCAGCGGATCATGGAACGGGAGCGCCACCCTAAGGAGGGGCCCTTCAGGGGTCCTTGGCCAGGGCCCAACCTGGCCGGCTCTGCTGCTTCATAACCAAAAGCTTCCAAGGTGGTATACAATTAGATAAAATACAAAACACTACATGTTCAATAAAGGTGTTTTCAGATGACCTATTCATTGAGCATTCATCCTGATTGTTTGCAGGAAGATCAGATATCATCACCCAGTTAATGTGCCTTCATTCTGCTCTGTTTGAAGGGACATTAGATGCTGTTGCGTCAAAACAATTCTTTTATCCCACACTTTCCAATGCATCCATCACTTTCCTTATCCCCAAAAGTCCAATTTTTGGGGGAAGTGGGTTTGTTGCACAAGAGCTCCCAATCAACTAAACGTGTGCAACCTGTATTTGCCAGTATGTGATTGAATCTCACCCGGAAGTGCACTAAAAGCAATGAAACAATCGCTAAAGTTGTACAATTAATATTCCATAAAATGACCAGTTCACACGTCAGGGAAAGCCTTCTTAAACAAAATGTTTTCAATAGCCACTTAGATATCAAGAGGTTAGGCTTAATTTAAGACTAAACTTATTTTGGAGGGCTGGAGCCGCAACATTAAAAGTCTAGTTTCTAGTATCCACTAATAGCACCTCTCAGCAGTACTCTCAGCAGTGACCCATCTGAGGAATGCAGTCTCTGGGCAGGGATATATGGGGTGAGGCGGACCCTTAGGTAAGCTGCTTCCAAGTTGTTTAGGGTCTTAAACTGAAACCAAAACCTTGAACTGCACCCAGTAGCATATTGGCAGCCAGTGCAGCATCTTCAGCAGAAGTGTTATGTGGCATCAACAGGAAGTCTCTGTCAACAACTTAGCCCCAGCTACTGGCCATGCTTGCTGGGGCTGATGGGAGCTGTAATCCAACAACATTCAGAGGGCCACAAGTTCCCCACCCCTGCACTAGAGAGTTGTCATTCCTCAGGATTCAGATCTTCATGAAAGAGTCAATAGAACAGAGGTAGCCAAAGTGATACCCTCCACATATTGCTGGACTACAACTCTCATCATTCCTGACCATAGCATGCTTGCTGAGGCTGATGAGAGTTGGAGTCCAACAACATCTAGAGGGCACTACATTGATTACCTCTGCAATAGAAATTTACAGCGCAAACCTCAGCACAGGCCTGTCTAGGCTAGTGGTTGTGTGTGTATTCTGCAACATACAAACTTGCATACCCTGGGAGCTGCGTCTTTAACTGCCCCACACCTGACATTATGCAATGGGTGACTTCAGCCATCCTCACAGTGAGGGACTGTGTGGTGCAGTGGTTAGAGTGTTGGACCTGGGAGGCCAGGGTTCAAATCCCCGTTCAGCCATGAAGCTCCCTGGATGACCTTGGTCACTGTCTCTTAGCCTAACCTACCTCACAGGGCTGTTGTGAGGATAAAACCAAGATCAGGGGGAGGACCATGTATGCTGCCTTGCTCTCCTACAGTTTTGTTTGTTTGTTTGGGACCTAAAAAAAAAAGTGCCCTAGTTGGTCACATTAACGACTAAAGGGGACTTAATCCTAAGTGGTGCCCAGACCTGGTGGAAACCCTAAGGTTTACTGAACCAACTGGAAACACTGACTCCAGTGCTGTAAAATTCAACATATAAGCTGCAGGTGTGTACAACAAAGATCAACAAAACAAACAGCAGGGGATATAGATTCAAGCTGATCTAGGAGCATATATGTGCTTTAGTGCTAATCGGAAGGAGGATTTTAAATAATAATAATAATGCGCACAGGAAAGTTGACTAAGGGTGAATAGGGCCCTCTTGTCTCAGACCACAAAAAGGTGAGCCAGCCTTGCTTTAAGGTGCCCATCCACAAGATACCTTATTAAACAGTATTGTGGGTAGATCAGTGCTTTTCAGACTTGGGGGGAGATGGACCAGTTGAAAATTGCTGAAGGTCTTGGTGGACCACGTCATGATTTTTCTCTCTGTTGTGGCCATTGTCATGCACTGTGCTAGATGTGGTGTGATTTTTAATTGAGTACGGCATTGCTGCTTTTATTTCTTATCTAAGAGATGGCATTTTGCCGTATTGCAGTTTTAGTGTTAGTGCAATGAAATACAAGATGATAAGAACTAAAAAGGAGCAATACAAACACAAAGAAAAATCGATATGTATATGTCCTGCAGACAGGCCGGGGACCACCCGAAGGAAGCTCGCGGACCCCTTGGTGACCCGTGGACCACAGTTTGGGAACCCCTGGCGTGGGTTGCACAAAACAGCCGCTAGGGGGCTCTGGCTGGATTTCTTTTGCTCCTATTCCTCAACGCAAAGGAGGAACGAGCTTCGCGCCGCTTCTGCAGTAGCTTCTGTCTCCCCCTCTGCTTGTGCAACCTCCCGCCGAGAGGAGCTGGGCTTCCTACCGAAGGTGCTGTATCCGGTGGGTGAAGCGGAGGGGCTGATCCCGGCGAGGGAGGGAAGGAAAGGGGCTTGGGAGGGGAGTGCAGCCACCGGGCAGGGAGAGAGCTCTGAATCGACCGCAGTTGCTTGCCCGAGCCGTGCCTTGTTGGGGGCGCCTTGGAGAGCCCGGCGCCCAGAGGCCTCGATGGGCGTGTCACATAGGGGGTGTTTTTGCTGATCTAGGTTGGAGCCGCCCGCATCTCTTTGGGGTCCACCCCCTCTCTGCCTTAAGACCATAGAGCTTTGCGTGGCCCCTTCGAGTCAAGCCGATCTTGGGGGTAATGCATGTGAGTGCCCATTCTAGCGACTTGAGCAGTGGTGCGCTTTGCACAAGCGCAGAGGCCCTCTCGTCCTCGTTTCTGAGTGCGTACTCTCCGGGACTGAGCCTGGGAAACTTCGAAGCTGATGCCAGGCAACTAATTCCCCCCCCCCAAAAAAAAACACCACAAAGAGGAAAGCTTCCACCAAATGGGAAGGACCATAGCTCAGCGGCAGGGCATCTGCCTTGCACGCAGAAGGTTCCTGGTTCAATCCTCGGGGCCTCCAGGTAGGGCTGGGAAAAGCTCCGACCTTGAAACCCTGGCAAGCTACTGCCAGTCAGTCCGGAAGATGCTGAATCAGTGGTCTGATTCAGTATAAGGCAGCATGCTGTGCTTTTAGGCCTTTGTCCAATTTCCTTAGTACAGTTACAAGGAATAAAGACTGTAGCTCAGCGGCAGAGCATCTGCCTTGTGTGCAGAAGGTCCCAGGTTCAATCCTCAGCAGGTAAGCCTGGAAGAGAATCCTGAAGAGCTGCTGCCAATCAGTGTAGACAGTACAGAGCTCGGTAGACCTATAGCCTTAACTCAGTATAAGGCAGTTTCCAATGTTCCTGAGGGGCTGTAGCTCAGCGGACAGAGCACCTGCCTTGCATGCAGAAGGCCCCAGGTTCAGTCTTCAGCATCTCCAGATAAGGCTGGAGGACAGGCCCCTGTCCTGAAATCCTTCCCGTGTTCCTATGCCGCCTCCAGTTCCATATCCTTCTGTTTCTGCTCTGCTCAGAAAATGCCCCTTTTGAAGGTACACCCTGCCAGCTGCCTCTCCCTTGCCGCAGATCCGGGTCACCTAGGTTATTTCACCCCAGATCCATCCCTTGAAGGAAAATGACCGAAACGGAGGAAACGAAGGTAGGGAGCCAACCTGTGCCAACTCTCTCGTCCCGTTCTTTGTCGTGGTGGCTGGTTGCCCGTTGGGACTGGTAGGGCGGAAGGCGAGGAGCCCAGCAGTCGGTGGCCAATGGCAAGCAGAGACCCCTCAGGCCCCCTCTTCACATAGCACTTCGCAACTGCATGGCTGACCCTGCTGTTAGGCCCGGGGCCAGGCTCTTCAGGCCCAGGGGCCAATTGCAGCCCTCCAGGCCTCTCTGCCTGGTCCTCGAGACTCTGCCCGTATCACATATCCTCCCCAGTCACGCCATTCCCTGCGCCAACCCTGTTTCATGTTCTCCTTACATGTTTTTACCTGGCTGGTGTGTGCCTTTGAGCTCTCATCATGCTTCTTGCTGGCCCGGATGGAGGGCAGGGAAGGGTGTGCGAGTGTGTGTCGAGACTAACCCCTCAATGGCATGTGGCCCTCAGAAGGTTGCCCAGATGGGAATGTGGCCATTGGGCTGAGGAAAGCTTCCCCGGCCCACCTTAAGGCAGAGTGAGGTGGCCATTGGAGCGGATTGGCCTAGCTCCTTGGTTCTGGCTGTCCTTCAGGGTCAGTTGTTTAACACGTTATTGTTATATTTTTACCCCTGGTGGAGGAGGGGAGGATTTTCTGCCTCAGGTGCCAAAATGGCCTGACGGGCTTTGATTGCTACATGGCTTGACTTGCGGGTGGGAAGACACCATTTCCTGCTCTGCCTCTGGTTGAAAGAAAATGCCCGTCTGGGAATGTGCAAATGCATTTAAACATAAGTTGCTTATGTACTTAAATGCGATCGATTCACCTGTGAAAAAGCACAGTCGATGCTATTACTTATTTGCAGCATTTATGTACCCCACTCTTTAGCCCGCAAGACCCTCAGAGCGACGCATAAAATTCGTTTCCCTGCCGTCGGGCTCCTAATCAAAAAAGATGGTGGCACGCGAGGAAAAAGGAATAGGGCGGGAGGAGGGGAGAACAAGCTCCTTTGAATCATAGAATAGTAGAGTTGGAAGGGGTCTACAAGGCCATCGAGTCCAACCCCCTGCTCAATGCAGGAATCCAAATCAATGGCCAACAGCTCTGCTCTGAAGTACAAAGAAGTCTCTTTTCAAATTGGAGTAGCTAGTTTAGGCTGTTTTTATGAGAGGGGTTTTAATGTCAGCCAAGTTTGCTGACGACACTAAATTGTTCAGGGTTGTTAAAACAAAAAGGGATTGCGAAGAGCTCCAAAAAGACCTCTCCAAACTGAGTGAATGGGCGGAAAAATGGCAAATGCAATTCAATATAAACAAGTGTAAAATTATGCATATTGGAGCAAAAAATCTGAATTTCACATGTACGCTCATGGGGTCTGAACTGGCGGTGACTGACCAGGAGAGAGACCTCGGGGTTGTAGTGGACAGCATGATGAAAATGTCGACCCAGTGTGCGGCAGCTGTGAAAAAGGCAAATTCCATGCTAGCGATAATTAGGAAAGGTATTGAAAGTAGAACAGCCGATATCATAATGCCATTGTATAAATCTATGGTGCGGCCGCATTTGGAATACTGTGTACAGTTCTGGTCGCCTCATCTCAAAAAGGATATTATAGAGTTGGAAAAGGTTCAGAAGAAGGCAACCAGAATGAACAAGGGGATGCAGCGACTCCCTTACAAGGAAAGGTTGCAGCATTTGGGGCATTTTAGTTTAGAGAAAAGACGGGTCAGAGGAGACATGATAGAAGTGTATAAAATTATGCATGGCATTGAGAAAGTGGATAGAGAAAAGTTCTTCTCCCTCTCTCATAATACTAGAACTCGTGGACATTCAAAGAAGCTGAATGTTGGAAGATTCAGGACAGACAAAAGGAAGTACGTCTTTACTCAGCGTATAGTTAAACTATGGAATTTGCTCCCACAAGATGCAGTAATGGCCACCAGCTTGAATGGCTTTAATAGAAGATTAGACAAATTCATGGAGGACAGGGCTATCAATGGCTACTAGCCGTGATGGCTGTGCTCTGCCACCCTAGTCAGAGGCAGTATGCTTCTGAAAACCAGTTGCCGGAAGCCTCAGGAGGGGAGAGTGTTCTTGCGCTTGGGTCCTGCTTGCGGGCTTCCCCCAGGCCACTGTGAGAACAGGATGCTGGACTAGATGGGCCACTGGCCTGATCCAGCAGGCTCTTCTTATGTTCTTATGTTCTTAATGTTTTGAAAGGGACCCCCTTTTGCCTTTTTTGCTGCAGGTTCGCCTGACAAGAGGGGGAGATGTCAACACTGAGGATCAAAAGAGAAGCGAAGAGCTGCTGGTAGGCATTTGTGACCCACCCGCTTGAGTGAGAAAGAAAGAAAGAGAGGAACGTCACCTAACACACCATTAATGTATGGAACTCACTGCCACTTGATGGGGTGATGGCGGCTGGCTTAAGTGGCTTTCAGAGTGGATTACACCAGTACATAGGGACATAGCAAGCTGCCTGAGGCCAGATTGGTCCAGCTAGCTCAGTATTGCCTACACTGACTGGGAGTGGCTCTCCAGGATTTCAGGCAGGGGACGTTAGAGTATGGGAGCTATGAAAAAGGTGAATTCCATGCAAGGGATCATGGGGAAAAGAAATGAAAATAAAACTGCCAATATCATAATGCCATTATACAAAGCTATTGTGCGGCCACACTTGGAACACTGTGTACAGTTCTGGTCACCTCCCCTCAAAAAGGATAAGAGCTGGAAAAGGTTCAGAAAAGGGCAACTGGAATGATCAAGGGGATGGAGCATCTCCTGTATGGGGAAAGGTTATACAACATTTGGGGCTTTTTCATTTAGTTAAATGGTGAGTAAGAGGGGGCGTGATCGAGGTGAATAAAATTATGCGTGGCATGGAGAAAGTGGATAGAGGAAAGTTTTTCTCCCTCATAACACTAGACCTTGGGTGATGTCCAATGAAGCTGAAGGGTGGGAGATTCAGGACAGACTAAAGAAAGTCCTTTGCTTAGCACATAGTTAAACTATGGAATTCGCTTCCACAAACACCAGTGATGGGCGCCAACTTGGATGGCTTTAAAAGAAAATTAGACAAATTCATGGAGGATAAGGCTATCGGTTGCACTCAGGTTCTGCTTGGGGTTCCCTTCTGGGACATGTGCTTGGCCACTGTGATGACAGGATGCCAGAGTAGATAGGCCTTTGGCCTGATCTGGCAGCCAGGTTCCTATGGGTCCCAGGCTATGGTCTGAAGGCACATGAGGCCAGCTCCCTGCTGAAGCTAAGCAGGGTCAGGTCTGGCCAGTGCCTGGATGGGAGACCGCCTGGGAACCACATGTAAGCCGCCTAGGGTTTCTGTGATGAAAGGAAAGGCGGGGTATAAATGGAATAAATGAATAAATAATAGTGCCTGGCCAACACTCAGACCTGGGGATTCTCTGATGTGTGGGGTTTCCTGCTCCCAAGTCCTACCCCCCCTTCACCTTCTCTTCTGACAGAGAGAGATAGAAGCTGAGAGGAAGAAGATTGTTGCGGAGTGGAAGTTGCTGCACGAGATTCTTGATGAACAGCAGCAGCTCCTGCTGAGCTGGCTGCAAGACGTTGAGGGCGACATTCTCCGCAGAAGGAACGAGGTCCTCAGATTCTCCAGGACTATCCTCAGGGAGCTGGAAAGGGAGGAAACGGCACAGCAGCTGTTACCGGTAGGGAGAGTGAGATGTTGGAAAGTCAGCACAAAGGCGGGAGCCTGTGGCTCTCCGGATGCTATTAGAGTACAAGCTCTGTCTTCCCTGACCTTTGGCCATGGTGGCTGAGGCTGATGGGAGTTGCTGTCCGGCAACATCTGAAAGGCCACTACTGGACTACAACGCCTATCATTGTTGACTGTTGGCCACACTGGCTGGGGCCGATGGGAGGTGGAGTCCAACGGCACCTGAAGGCCGCAGGTTCCCATCTCTGAGGTAGGGCCACCACCTGGTTAAAGAAATATTAGCCAATTAATCAAATGAGTTTTCATTGATTAATCATTTACTGAATTGATTAAATGTGCAGATGACTAAAACAATGATTCTAGAAAAAACACTCATAGGGTTGTATCCAGTGTTAGTCCTACTCAGAGTGGGCCCCCTGAAGTTAGTGAACATGGCTAACTTAGGCTTGCAGATACCATGGCATGTGAAAAAGACAAATAATTGGGTGTTAGAACAAATTAAACCAGAACTATCATTAGAAGCTAAAATCATACTTTGAACACACAATGAGAAGACCTGATTCACTAGAAAAGACAATCATGCTGGGAAAAACATAAGGGAGTAGAAAAAGAGGAAGGCCAAACAAGAGATGGATTGATTCCATAAAGGAAGCCACAGACCTGAACACGGTGGTTTATAACAGATGCTGTTGGAGGTCGCTGATTCATAGGGTCGCCATAAGTCTTAATCGACTTGAAGGCATATAACAAGAAACTCTGAAAAGAACTTACATGAAATCCATCGTGTCTTTGTGTTTAGATGGTTGCATGTATACGTCACAACTGGCCCCATCAAAGAAGGAGCATTGCCTCCTATGCGAGAGCGAAGGGGGAAGGTGCCGGCCCATTTGTCTTTTATATATAAGTATCCAACGAATACAGAAGAAAAGCCGCTTGTTTAAGCAGCCAGGAGCCAGAAATCCAAAATACATCATTCATTAAACTCAGATGAAATGATAATCCCTCCCCTCCCCGCCTCCCTGGGAGATTTCAAAATGAGTCAAAATACAGTACATCACAGAAGTGAAGATAACTTCTTTAGGCTAACCATATGTGTTTTGCTGTGGCCAGCAGATGTCTATATAGATTATGTCTGGAGGCATATTCAATAAATTTCCACCAGGTGGCACCAAAGGTCTGCTTTTTCTTTTCATAGAATAGTAGAGTTGGAAGGGGCCTATAAGGCCAGCGAGTCCAACCACCTGCTCAATGCAGGAATCCATTTTAAAGCATACCTGACAGATGGCTGTCCAGCTGCCTCTTGAATGCCTCCAGTGCTGGAGAGCCCGCCACCTCCCGAGATCATTGGTTCCATTGTCATACTGCTCTAACAGTTAGGGGATTATATGTTCGGTCGAAATCTGGCTTCCTGCAACTTGAGCCCATTATTCTGTGTCCTGCACTCTGGAGTGATCAAGGAGAGATCTTGGCCCTCCTCTGTGTGGCAACCTTTCAAGTACTTGAAAAATACTATTATATCTCCCCTCACTCTTCTCAAGCAGGGCTGTGGAGTCAGTACGCCAAACCTTCGACTCCGACTCCTCTATTTTTCTACTGTCCAACTCCGACTCCACCCAAAATTACTTCCAACTCCACAGCCCTGGAAAGGGCTGTAAATGTCTTTTTAAATTGGAAGCTCTCATAGGAGCATTTTTATCACTGCCTGAATATGTGCTGATCTTGGCATCACAGCATTCGTCTTCATCTGGGTCCTGTGTCATACACTGACACACAAAATGTTTTCCATCTTGAGTTATGGTGAAATGCTCAAATACAGCTGACTTCATGGGAAGCTTCTTTGACATTTTGAATTTATATTTTAAAAAAATTGTCAATCAAAATTTATTTTGAAGCCAGAGTTGGAGTCGGTACATTTCTACCGACTCCGACTCCACCCAAAATTGCTTATGACTCCGACTGCACAGCCCTGTTCTCAAGGCTAAACATGCTCAGTTCTTTCAGTCTGTCCTCACAGGGCTTTGTTTCCAGTCCCCTGATCATCCTCGTTGCCCTCCTCTGAACTCGTTCCTGGCAAGAAATGAAATTCATGAGTGATTTCCCCCCAGTAATGCTATATTCCAAACATCCTTAGCCAGCTAGTAATACCCAGACCCTCCAGATCTTTCCACCTTTGGACCACAGTCTGTCGCACCGCTAATAATAAAAAAGATATCAAGGCCTTAAATTTAATGTCTGAATTCTGTCCCTTATACAAAATAACAAAAATAGTTCAGCCCATTTGCTGTTTTTAAAGTACTTATACTAAAAATAATGTTACGTCGCCCATAGATACGCATTTAGTGTCAATTAAAAAGATTGGTAATTGATTAAAGCAGGGGTAGGAAAATGGATCCAGATTTTCCCCAACCCCCATGGGCTGTTTTTGACTGGGGGGGGGCGATGTTACCATGAAATCAGGTGAAGTTTTCTTCTGTGCCCATGTGGTTTGAAGTCAAACCATGTCTGCAAAGGCTTGAGGGTTTGCAAGTGCCAAAGATCAGCTGCAAAGATCACCTCCCCGCCCCTGCACTCTCTCTCTCTCTCTCTCTCTCTCTCTCTTGATATCATATATGGCAAGTGGGCATGGCTTGGGGAAAATAGACTCGCAGACCAAATTAGAACCCCTCCTGGGATTCAGTTGGCCCGTGGGCTGGAGGTAGCCGTTCTCTGAAAATAAACACCCAAGTTGGGGATCTAAATCCTGATCGTAAATGAAATGCTGCGTAGCTTAGCCAAGCTGTTCATGCCAGATTGAATGCTCAGATTCAATCTCCCTTCCCCCAAACAGCGTGAGGGATTCAGAATTTTACCCTTTTGGAATGGTCTCTCTATATTGCTTGAAGCAGGGATAGGGACCCATTGGACCTCCAGACAACTCCCAGCAGCCCCAGCCGGCATGGTGAGCCATCAGGAAGGCTGACAGTTCATTCACATGAATGAGTGGAAAGCGGCACAGAGATCTTTCAAATAAAAAACAAGGCAATAGCCACCTAAGGCCACATTCACACCATACACTTAAAGCACTATTATATCACTTAAAACAGTCATGGCTGCCCCAAAGAATCCTGGGAACTGTAGTCATTAAGGGTGCTGAGAGTTATTAGGAGACCTCCCCACCCCCCCAGCTACAATTCCTGGGATTCCCTGGGAAGAGGGATGGATTGGTTAAACCACTCAGGTTTAGTTAGAACTACAAATCTAACATGGAGAACCTTTTCCTTGACCAGTAACCAAAGACAAATGAGCACATAAAGTCAAGGTCTAACAAAACATAATGCAGAATAGGAGCAGAAACAAGAGAAAGAAGTGGGCTCCTGCTGGGAGGAATGGCAGGATATAAATTAAATATTAAATAAATAATAAAAATAAGTAGAACATTTGGGCTTGTATCTTGCTACATTTTGAAAGGATTGTAAAGTATTTTTCATAGATGATATCTGCAGCGGCAACTTAGTTCACGTGCATTGCCTTATCTGAATCCACGCACAAAGAGAAGGTCTCCGAGTAGACGCCACTGAAGAAGACTTGTTTCAAGTCAAAACACGTCTGGCAAATTATTTGAGATGTGTGGTGTATTTTATCTTCTCATTTTATACTTCTGCATTAGAATACCTTTGCAATTTATTACTGTGTTGTCATTGGGAGTGCATGTACATCTTGTCAGTACAGCAAGCAGCTTACATCACAATCTGTGGGAGTAAATTGGTGTTGGAGGAGAGCTTTGCGCATACCATGGACTGCGAAAAAGACAACTAATTGGGTGTTAGAACAAATTAAACCAGAACTGTCACTAGAAGCCGAAATGATGAAACTGAGGTTATCATACTTTGGACACATAATGAGAAGAACTGATTCACTAGAAAAGACAATAATTCTGGGAAAAACAGAAGGAAGTAGAAAAAGAGGAAGGCCCACCAAGAGATGGATTGATTCCATAAAGGAAGCCACAGACCTGAACTTACAAGATCTGAACAGGGTGGTTCATGGGAGATGCTCTTGGAGGTCACTGATTCATAGGGTCACCATAAGTCGTAATCAACCTGAAGGCACACAACAACAAATTGCATGTACATTAGAAATTGGTCATTATTGTGCATTCTATCAGCCATAGACCATATTTTCCACTATTTATTTCTGCATATTTTTTCAGAATACATCATGTTTTATTAGACCTTGTGCTCCTTTTACTTAGAACTAGCTGTCAGCTTTCTTCTCTTCCTTAGTCCCTAGTTTTGCCCTTGTAAAACTCAGTGGGGAGGAGGATGGGGGCTAATCCAGTCTTAGCTGACTCCCCCACCTGTCATAGGTACCAGTCCCAATGGGCATCAGCCACCAGTTGAACCCGTTTGAAACCAACTCAAGGTCTTGGGGTCTTCCAGGTGCGTGCAAATGGCTTCCGTGAGAGGCACTGCAGGGCAAGAAAGATCTTCTCCAGCTACTTCATAAAATTAACTTCTTAACTTTTCTTTCTTCTTAGGGCTTAGACAGCACTGGGTGCAGGTGAGTTCTGGGTTTGATTTCACTAGCTCCTCTCTGCAGTCGTCTCTGAGCTGCTGGTTTCAGAGGGAGCAATTATTTTTCAAACTTTGATGATAAGAAACAAATAATACTCCGAATTAAGATACGTGGCATAAGCACATCTAAATAGTATAGCCATATATAATAATCCATGAGAACATCAGCTGGGCCATACTCGCGCCATACATTTATTCCGCTATTATTCCACTTTAAACACTCATGGCTTCCCCCAAAGAGTCTTGGGCAGTGTAGTTTGTGAAGGGTGCAAAGAGCTGTTAGGAGGCCCCCTGTGCACCTCACAGAGTTTCAGACTGACTGTTAAACCATTCTGAAAAGAGTGCGTCATGGGTCAGCGCCAGCCGGGCAGCCTGCAGTGGCGTCACCACTATCAAGGCCTCCCCTGCTGTTTTTAGGCCTTGAGATTTATTTATTTATGGTTGCATTTATATCTCACCTTTTTCTCCAAGGAGCTCAAGGTGGCGTACAAATATCGTTCTCCTCTCCACATTTGATCCTCACAACAACCCTGTGAGGTAGGTTAGGCTGAGAGGCAGTGACTGGCCCAAGATCACCCCCAGTGAGCTTCGTGGGTGAGTGGGAGTTTGAACCCTGGCCTCCCGAGTCCTAGTCCAACACTCACTAACTATTACACCAATATGCTTGATAGTGAGGAAGGCACTCTTCTAGGTACTTGGGTCTGAAGCCATTGGGTCCACAACTGTTAAAGTGGTATAACACTGCTTGAAATGTAGAGTGTGGCTGTGACCTTATACTCATAGCAAAATTCTAGAGGTGTGGATCCCAACCTTGCTGAAACTAGCCCACAAGTGTTAGACAGCAGCAGGCTTGGAGGAAGCCCAAGATCTGCAGAAGTAAAGAAAATATTTAGGGGGGGAAATTCTTAAAACTGAGGAGGGGGATCCAAAGATAGTCTGATGGGGACTGAACATGCTCAGTGGGCGCACAATGCCAATTGGCTGTTAGGTGCACAGGAAGCTGTCATACTGAGATAGACCCATTGGTCCACCTAGATCTGCACTGGCTGGCAGCGACTCCCTAGTGTTTCAGACAGAGAACTTTTCCTAGCCCTTTGTGGAGATGTCAGGGATTGAACCCCAGACCTTCTGCATGCAGAAAGCGGATGCTCTACCACTGAGCTATAGCCCTTCCGCAAAGTGTGTGTGGAGAGAGTTGTGGGACGAAACGGAACATCCTCAAAGAAAGCATGAATGGCCCAGTGCCTTCAGCTCCTACCACGGAACCTCTACGCTGCCAACATTTTGCTGTAGGTCCCGCTTGTGTTCATACACCGCCCTGAGAGCTTTCTGCTATAGGGCGGTCTAGAAATGTAATTAAATAAATAAATAAATAAATATGAACAGCGCAAACCTCTACATATCTACTCAGTCCCATTGTGTTCAGTGAAGCTTACTCTTAGCAGGCTTACTCTTAGCCGAAGGGTGCAGTCCACATCCAGGACCCTCCAGGAGGAGCAGAGTTTGGACTAGGCAGATCTGCAGCTGAGCCTGGGTGCAGCTGGGCCCACGCTAGCTGCAGACCCTCATCCCAGCTTAGCCGGAGATATGCTGGCATGAGTCCTCCAAAGCCCGCTAAGCCAAGGCCAGGGTAAGTCCCCAGGAAGGACATTCTGTGGGAGGGGCAGGACAGGACAAGGAGAGACCGACCCCTATTTCAGACTCCGTTCAGCTCAGTCACGTGTCCTAGCAAATTGGCGGAAGTTACCCTGGCAAAAAAGGGGGGCAAAATATTTGAAAGGCTCTTTTTCCCTCTGTCATGATCGTAGCTAAATAGCACCTCCATGTTCAGAGGCAGTCTGCCTCTGAATCCCAGGTACTGGGTACAAGTAGGGGAGAGGCTGATGCCTTGATGTTGTGCTGTTGGCTTCCCGGAAGCATCTGTTTGGCTGCAGTCGGGGGGAAAAGGAAGGATGGAGGGCTCCATAGACTTTTGGCTTGACCCAGCAGGGCAGTTCATTTGTTCTTAACCTCTCTCCCCACACGCACACTTTTTTCTCTCTTTTCCTCGCAGAGATGCCACATTTTTCCTGAAATCACAGCCAGGCTTGGTGGAGCTGGAGCAGAAACTGAGCGACGTCTCACACAAAAGAGCCATTTTGCTGGAAACTCTCCTGGAGATCAAAGGTGAAGAAGAATTCTGATTTTGATTTAATCCTTGTGTGCCACTTTTCCAACAACTGCCTTGAACTCAAAGCAGCTCACAATAACAACAAAGGATTAAAAAATTAGCAAACAACATTTCCATTTTGTTATGTGTTGTCTGTGCCAGCGGTGGAGATTCAGTGGCACTCCAGATGAGGCTGGACTACAACTCCCATCATCCTCTGGCCACTCGACATGCTGGCTGGGATTGGTGGAAATTGGGAGTTCAATAAGAACTGGAAAGCTACCAGATTCCCCATTCCTGGACGACAACATGTAAAAGTACTTAACCGCATGATCCTCCCCACCCACACGTCATCTGAAGTAGTACAGTCCAGAGAAAGAGGTTTACCACATCAGCTGCTGTTTGTATGTGACATTTGCCACAGGTTAGCTGCACTTGGGTGGGGATTCACATTTGATATCGGCAAGGCAAGGGAAGACATAAAAGTTGGTAAGTTCTAACAAAATATTTATTAAAAGACAGGGTTAAGAAAGCAGATATTTACAGCCCTTGGTTGCTGTTAGGATATAGGATAACAGCATTGCTGATTTCCTGTGAGTCCATATTGATTGTGCTCTCTAAGCCCTCTGAGACATGATCTGATGTCTGCTGTGTTGTGTTCAATACAAGCCCTTTCTAGGCAAAAGATTATTGGTTTTGCTCAGTCATCCTGAGAAATGGACTTTAACGTGGCCAAGAGAGGGTGCTGCCACACTACAGAAATATTCTCCAGTTGGTTACCAGTCACTGTTCTCACAGTTTTTCATAGTCTTACTCTGGTAGCAAAAATATCCTGATAAGCCATCTGGTGTTGTTGTACAGTGTCCTGTTGGGTTGTTCTCATGCTGTGAACTGAACCTGTGTTCCACAGCTTAGCAATCAACAGAAAGCTGAAAGAGGCATTGATATTAATAGCTCTACTTCAAGCCTCAAATATAATAGCTTGCTACTAAGCATGGTTTCCAAAATTGGAGGAAGAAATATCAATAATTTAAGATATGCAGACGATACCATACTACTAGCAGAAACCAGTAATGATTTGAAACGAATGCTGATGAAAGTTAAAGAGGAAAGCACAAAAGCAGGACTACAGCTGTATGTCAAGAAGGCTAAAATAATGACAACAGAAGATTTATGTAACTTTAAAGTTGACAATGAGGACATTGAACTTGTCAAGGATTATCAATACCTTAGTATAGTCATTAACCAAAATGGAGACAATAGTCAAGAAATCAGAAGGCTAGGACTGGGGAGGGCAGCTATGAGGGAACTAGAAAAGGTCCTCAAATGCAAAAATGTATCACTGAAGACTAAAGTCAGGATCATTCAGACCATGGTATTCCCGATCTCTATGTATGGATGTGAAAGTTGGACAGTGAAAAAAGCAGATAAGAGAAAAATCAACTCATTTGAAATGTGGTGTTGGAGGAGAGCTTTGCGGATACCATGGACTGCAAAAAAGATAAATAATTGGGTGTCAGAACAAATTAAACCAGAACTATCACTAGACGCTAAAATGATGAAACTGGGGTTATCATACTTTGAACACATAATGGGAAGACATGATTCATTAGAAAAGACAATAATGCTGGGAAAAACAGCAGGGAGTAGAAAAAGAGGAAGGCCAAACAGACCTGAACTTACAAGATCTGAACAGGGTTGTTCGCTACAGATGCTACTGGAGGTCGCTGATTCATAGGGTTGCCATAAGTCGTGATCAACTTGAAGGCACATAACAACAACAAGAAGTATGGTTTCAGGCCTCTAAATGCACACTAATAAAAGGCACGCTTCTAAGGAATTTGTACATGTCACCTAATTCATGCACGTAACCTTTCACGTGACAATACCACGCCAGTCTGCTTACAGCGTCTGAGCAAGCTTTCTGTGCGTGTGTGAATTTTTACTGAAGCAGCAGACGTTTCTCCATTAAGTCATACTGAGACTTTAGGCTTGAAAACAAGCTGTTTATTTAGGAAATGCATACTTGATAGGAAAGATCCTATTTCTAATTAACTAAGTTGAAAGCACAGAAGCCAAGCCTGGTCTCTGCCCTTATGCTGTTGAACAGAGCTTGGAAAAGTTACTTTTTTGAACTATAACTCCCATCAGCCCAATCCAGTGACCATGCTGGCTGGGGCTTATGGGAGTTGTAGTTCAAAAAAGTAACTTTTCCAAGCTCTGCTGTTGAGGGGTGGGAGGAGAGAGAGACAGACAAAGATTCTCCCCTTTCCCAAGAGAATTTAGAAGGAAGGAAGTTGGAAAATGAGGTCTGCAATCCCTAAGAGAATCGGTTTACCCTTTGAAGTGTAGGCAGAGCTTGGAAAAGTTACTTTTTTGAACTACAACTCCCATCAGCCCCAGCCAGCATGGCCGCTGGATAGGGCTGATGGGAGTTGTAGTTCAAAAAAGTAACTTTTCCAAGCTCTGAGTGTAGGTCAGCACTGAGAATACAGGACAGTGAGACATCCTAGGGATCTTGGAGGTTCTTTTCCCTGTCTGTCTTAACCCCATGCAAACATAACCAAAGTTTGAGTTGCAGTCCCAACACTTCCAACAATTTGAAGAGTATGGAGAGAGCCCCCCCCCTTTTTTTTGGTGCCTTCATGATGATTTGTGCTCATGATGGTATCGGGGTGGCTATTCACGACCCCACATTCAATACCGTTTGCGCCTCCAAACGTTTGAGAGATATACTGCTTCATTTCCATTCAGTGCTTGTCCTGTAACTTCCTGCTGAAATCCTGTAACTTTTTATACCACAAACCTTCCAGGATTTGTTAGTTTTGCCCCGCTTTTGTTGTGCTATAGGAACATAGGAACATGTGCCTTATACTGAGTCAGACCATTGGTCCATCTAGCTCAATATTGTCTACACTGGCTGGCAGTGGCTCTCCACGGTTTCAGGCAGGAATCTCTCCCAGCCCTATCTGGAGATACCAGGGATTGAATCTGGGACCTTCTGCGTGCAAGGCAGATGCCCTACCACTGAGCTATGGCCCTTCCCGTAGCTTTCCCAGAGTGTCCCTCTGGATCGCAATAATGCTATAACACTGGGGGAGCATCACAGAACAGCTAACAAAGCGGAGGGATGTGTGGATAGTCTGGTATAAATCCACCACGAATGCACTACTATTGCTTCAGTGACATGTTGCAGAAGACACCCCCCCCCCAAAAAAACCCCACCAGACTAGAGGGGCTCAGGGAGAGAACGAGAAAAACCAAAAATGTGTACAGGATGCTCATTTTCTTCTTTCCTCCCCCAGAGAATCTACAGCTGGAGTTGAAGAGGAATGGAGGTACGCACCCCTACCTCCCTGCCCACTGGCCACTTTACCTTCAAAAAAATAAAAATGACATGCTGGCAGCACCATGCTCCCAATCAGGGGCAGTCCTGCGATGGCCGCCTCACCCTGCTGGCCCATCATGGGGGGTGGAGGGGCAGGGCAGAGAGGGAACAAAGGAACATAGGGTCCATCCATACCTAACCTCAAAATCCACGTTTTCCATATTCAGTTGATAGTTTTGAGATCCACATCATGTCCTGTTTGCGGTCGGATTTATTTGTTAAAACCCAATTTTCAAGCATCCATACATGTAGGCTTGAGTTTCTTGGGGGTGGGGCTAATTTGCTTTTGCGTTTTGTCACGCTCCTAAGTCCACCCCTTTACAGTGATTGCTCCATAACTGTAGTTTGCTTTTTGCGTGCATTTCCAGAAGAGCGCAAAAAATGTTATCTTTTTTTTTAATTAACGCACATGCACAGGTTTGTGTTTAAATAGACATTCCTTCAACTGCAGAAGATGCGTATTATTGTTATTATTTATTATTAACAAACTTTATTGAAACATTTTAAAAAATAAAATACCCTTGTCTGGGCTATTACATATAGTACATAAAATTTACTAATACAGAGGTACATTCCATGTTTTCAGTGAATTGTTGCATAATATTGCAAAATAGCTTTCAAGTGGAAATATTATTCATTAAACGTTCAATTTTTATGTTTGATTGTAAAATAGTAGGGTTTTTTTAAAAAAGCAATGTGATACAGCTAGAGATACTAGAAGGAGGAAATGTCCTGGTTCAGTACCAGAAGAAGGAATGAATGTAAGGGAGGAGGCGGAGGCGGAGGCATGGATGGACGGTGAGATCTCACCCAGTTATCTGCCCATAAATAAAAAAAAAGTGGGGAAAGACATCCTCACTACAGAGGTTAGAAGGGTTAAAAATCAGGACAGAAATAATTGGTTTATTGCAGGGTACAGGTCGCCATAAGTCATAGTCGACTTGAAGGCACATCACAACAACAACAAACAGGAAGTTCGGATTTCTGTCAAGAAAATCCAGAATAGCGGGGGACGTCATATGGACGCTGGCAAATTCTCTTGTGGGGGCTTCATGCCAGTGGTGGGTGGGGTCAGCACACACAAGCGGGCAGAGCAATGAATGCGAATTTTGCCTTTGCACAGAAGGCTGGTTTCTACACACACCTCTTTTTATCCTCCATCCAGGAAAGGGAGAAGTTGCACCTGAGTTCAAGGGCGCCCTCCAGCCAGTGGTTGTTAAGCAAGGTCAGTGAGGGGCATAGCCTGGGGGAGGGGGGTGTCCTGGGGAGAGTTTTGAGGCCTGGAGGTTCCCCGCCTGGTGTCTAGGCACAGGTACACAAGTCACTCCTTCCGCCCTCCCCGGAGCCATTGGACTAAGAGCCAAGCTGCCCATTCGGAGATACGGTTTAGCCCTCCTTGGACAGAACAATTTCAGAATGTAGGGGCTGAGGCCCGTATGTTCGAAGGCTCCACGTATAACATGTATCAGAAGCCTTAGGTTGCATTCCACGTAGTACTAACAATTTTGGCACTAGCAGTTTTGCTTGCCCAGTGGAATTATCTCCACTCTCCTCCTGCCGCATGCTGTTCTGGGGGTTCTCCTGACCTTCCAGAGCAGATCTTGGAGGAATGGGGGGGCACGGGGAGAGGTGGCAGGGAGCCCTGTTCCACTAGTGGGAACCCCTGAATTGGCTTCCAGTAACGCAACAATTCACAGGTCCCTGTACTTAGAAAAGTAGCATGTCAGGGAAACAGCTAAGATTGAACCTTGGCATGTAGGACCAGGAGCAGATTTGAGAGGGCTCCTCTCGGTCTCCACAGCAGCACCCTCTTGCATTGCTTACCGGGGGTGGTGGAATGGGAAGGGGGTGCTGCCAGGAAGGAAGCCGACAGGGATGGGCAATGGTGGGGCTTTTACTTTTACTTGAGAGAAAAGGCAAGTAAGAGGCGACCTGATAGAAGGGTATAAAATTATGCATGGCATGGAGAAAGCAGATAGAGAAAAGTTTTTCTCCCTCTCTTGTAACACTAGAATTCATAGACATCCAATGAAGCTGAATATTCAGGACAGGCAAAAGAAAGGACTTCTTCCCACAGTGCATAGTTAAACTATGGAACTCCCACAGGAGGCAGTGATGGCCACCAACTTGGATGGCTATAAAAGAGGATTAGAGAAATTCATGAAGGCTATCAATGGCTACTAGCCGTAATGGCTCTGCTCTGCTACCATAATCAGAGGCGGTACGTTTCCAAATACCAGTTGCTGGAAGCTGCTTGAGGGGAGAGTTCTTGCTTGCAGGCTCCCCACTGGCGTTGTGAAAACAGGATGCTGGACTAGATGGGCCACTGGCCTGCTCCAGCAACCAGGCTCTTCTTGGGTTCTTATGGTGGGCAGCGTAGCGCTGAAAAGAGAAGTGGCAGGACCAGCTGTCATTATCTTTGCCTCTGGGCTACAGCCCTTTCCCCTGGGCTTTATTTCATTTATTTGATCAAAGTACTTATAATATCAGAAAGTTGAACGGCAATAGAAAAACATGGTGCAGCAAATATAGAAACATTTGTAACTCATCATTTATTTATTTATCATGTATAACCTTCATAAAATTTCATGGAAAATTCCATGAAGATGATCTAAATTACAGAATTAATCAGATTTTGCTCTCGTCGTATAACAGGATCCAGCTTACTTCTATTTCTAACAGGAGACGGGCAGGCGAACAAAATGGAGGATGAGAAACCGCCAACAGATCATTCCAAGCAACAGGAACTACACAGCAGGACAGCAGAAGGCATTGCGGAGGAAGTTTCTCTCTCTCCTAAACCAGAAGCAGCTTCTGAGGGTCAGCATAGATCAAAAAGAGAGCAGAGGAACTGTCTGGGCGAGGAGGATAAATCTATTCCCTGTGAGGGAAGCAACAAGCACCTTGATGGCCACAAAGTCCAGCTGAGGACTCAAGAGAGCAAGAAGAAGAAGATGTGTGCAGAGTGTGGGAAAATCTTCAGTCAGAGTTCACGACTTATTAGACATCAGAGAATCCACACAGGTGAGAGGCTGTACAAGTGCTTGGACTGCGGGAAGAGCTTCTGCCAGAGATCTGGACTCATAGTCCATCAGAGAACCCACACAGGTGAGAGGCCGTACAAATGCTCCCACTGCGATAAGAGTTTCAGCTTGAACTCCAACCTCATTGCACACAAGAGGACCCACACTGGGGAGAAGCCATTCAAATGCTCGCATTGTGGGAAGGGCTTCAGCCAGTGGTCAGGACTCATTGCTCACGAAGGGACGCACTGGGAAGAGAAGCCTTACAAGTGCTCTGAGTGTGGTAAAAGCTTCTGCCGGAGCTCGGATCTCATTGTCCATGTGACAACTCACACGGGGGAGAAGCCTTACAAGTGTTTCCATTGTGGGAAGAGTTTCAGTCGGAGGCCGGATCTCCTTGTCCACGAGAGGACTCACACGGGAGAAAAACCATACAAATGCCTCAATTGCGGTAAAAACTTTAGCCAGAGGTCAGGCCTAATTGCACATGAACGGACTCACATGGAGGCGAAGCCTTATAAATGCATGGTTTGCGACAAGAGCTTTAGTCATAGCTCACACCTTGCAGTACACGAGACGACCCACATCGAAGAGAAGCCATTCAAGTGCCTGGACTGTGGGAAAAGCTTTGGCCAGAAACCAGACCTCATTGCGCACCAACAGAACCACACAGGGGAGAAACCGTACGAGTGTGCAAATTGCGGGAAGTGCTTCAGCCAGAGGCCGAGTCTGAACGCGCATGAAAGGACCCACATGGGGGAGAAGCTCTACCCATGCTTGGAATGTGGGAAGAGCTTCCGGAACAGTTCCAACCTGAAGTCCCACAAGAGGACCCACATCGGGGACAAGCCCTACAAGTGCTCCTTGTGTGGAAAAAGCTTCAAGTGGAGTTCTAACCTCATTGCCCACGAAAGGACCCACACCGGAGAGAAGCCGTACAGGTGCTCGGACTGTGGGAAAAGCTTCAAGTGGAGCTCTGATCTTAGCAGACACCAGAGAATCCACACGGGAGAGAGCTGATGAACAGCCCAATTATGAGGAATTTTTTGTTGAAAACTACCAAAAAGATTCTTCATCCTTGTTTGAGTTTTGTTTGGTTGGTTGGTTGATGTTGTTAACTGGCTTTTATATGGGTGTTGCAGTATGTCATGTGGGAACCAGATGTTATAAAATTGGTGCTGTGGCTCTGAATTCAAGAAAGTGGCCTGCACCTGGGTTTGGCTGGCTATTTCAGATGGATGTGCCCATGTCAGCTTGCCTCGCCTCTGCAGCTCCCAGTCATGACAATTCCTGCTCTGCTTCCTCTGGACCAGGGATGGGGAACCTGTGGCCCTCCAGACACTGCTAGATTCCATCAGCCCCAGCCAGCATGGCCAGTGGTCAGGTAAGATGGAAGATGTGCAGCAACATCTGCTGGGCCACAGGTTTCCCATCTGAGCTGTAGACCATTCCCTCTTTCTCGATCTGGTGCTTTCAGGCCCCTAGTCCCCTCCTTTCCTAGTCTGTTTTTCTACACTCCTTTCCTGGGCTGGGCTGTTTATCCTGTCCTCTCTAGGATCAGAGCAGTCAATGGTTGCTACAGCCACTGTAGCCTGACCCATACGTCTATGACATCAGAGCAGCTTAGCCAGTGACCAGACAAAATCCACATTACGATGCAGAGGATTCAACTTCCCTGGGCTATTTGACCTGCCCTGCTCCTTTGAATGATCTGAGCAGCTCTAACAGTGAAACCTCAGGCTACCCTGCCTGAACCACCCCTCTTTGACATCAGAGCAGCTCAGCCAATCACTGCTAGAGACTGCTACACAAAAAAACTGCTAATGCATTACACTAGAAAATAATTCAGTGGATCACCCTGTTTCTTTGAATAGATATTCAGAGAAACAGGGTGATCCATTGAATCTTTCCTAGTGTAATGCATTAGCAGTTTAGATAGTTACAGCTGCACATTACAGGCATGGCAGGATGCTGTGTGTATTGAGACAGATAAGTGTTCTATCTAGTGAAAAGACAAATTCCTTTTTGATGCTACATACAGTGGGCTCTTGCACAAGAATGTTACATCTCCCTAAAACATGGGAGGGGCACCTTTTCTGGACAGGGGGCCAGGTCCTTATCTCCCCACCCCTCCTGACCTATATTTGACAAGGGGGTGGGTGCCGTTCACCTGCCAGTACTCTTGACATAAGTATGACATCAGGTTATGCTGCGCTTTGAAGCCCCAATTGTCAAGAGTTCAAAGCGCAGCATGGTACTGTTTGAAAGCCCTTTTGCAAACTAGAGGGAGGACTTGTCAGGCAGAATGGAATTGCATTAGAACAACATTTCCTTTTAGGGCAGCGGTAGGGAACCTCTAGCCCATGGGCCAAACTTGGCCCACCAGGCCTCCTCATTTGGGCAGTGAGGCCATTTTGGGGAAGCCACACCTGCTGGAAACCTGACATCATGCATCACATCAGGTGTAAGGCAGGTAAGGACAGGGCTTCAAAGGAACAACTGAGAGCTTAAAATGAGCTGATTGTTCCTTTGCTAGACCAACCCTTATTTAAAACAATTTAGGATCACAAAATGTATGCCACTGATATTCCTCTATCTAGCTGTCTGTCTAACAGTCCTCTATACCTCCTTTTGCTGATAAGGCCCCAGGGCTGTGTATGTTAAAAAAAATAGAAAATCAAAACAATCATTTACAGGTCATAATAAAAATAACGCCATAGCTCTCAGACACAATATAGACAAAAGGGCCACCAAAATGACCATGGGGTTGGAGCAACTCCTTTGTAAGGAAAGCTCACAACGTTCAGGGCTTTTTAATTTAGAGAAAAAGTGAGTAAGAAGCGGGGGACATGATAGAGGTGTGTACAATTATGCATTTAAGCGGATGGAGAAAATGTGTTCCCCCTCAATATTAAAAGCTCAGGGACATGCAATGAAGCGGAAGGTTGGAAGATTCTAGACAGACGAAAGAAAGTCCTTCACCCAGCGCATAGTTAAACTATAGAATCAGCTCCTACAAGAGGCAGTGGTGGCCACCACCTTGGATGGCTTTAAAAGATGCGGCATGCTCATGGAGGATAAGGCTATCAAGGTCTACTAGCTGTGACGGGTATGTTCTCCCTCTGCTATCAGAAACTATATGTTTCTAAACGCCATTTGTTGGAAACTGCAGTGGGGGAGAGTTCTGTTGCGCTCAGGTCCTGCTCTTGGGCTACCCACTGGGGCATCGGATTGGCCATTGTGAGAACAGGATGCTGGACTAGATGGGCCACTGGCCTGCTCAATCAGGGTTCTTACGCCTTTAATAGGAAAAATGCTGCATTAATTTATTCCTCACTTCCATATGGATCCAAATGTAGGAGATCAACTAACAATTCTTCATTACACCCCTTTTCCAAAACCCTGATGAAAGAAAGGTGTCTTCACCTGTCTGTGGGGAGTGAATTCCACAGGCATAGGGGCTGCCACTGAAACAGCCCTTCTCTTCCCCCCCCCGCACTGTGCTATGTACTTCAAGCTGCGTAGGGACCATAGAAGGTTGCGTCTGTAGATCTCAAGGCATGGGCAGGTCTATATGGGAGTGGACGTCCTCTCTGGTACTTCTCTGTGGATGCTACCATCCAGTGTCATCAACCATTGCTGTATTAGCACTGCTACCACTTGCAGTGGCAGTCAGTTCCAAAGGCCAACTGTGTATTGTGCTGAGGAGAGGTGGTGGAGGAATGTGAGAATATTTTATCTGCTTTCGGTCAATTTCCCTGGGACAGCTCCATGCTGGGGCTGGCTGCATTTGTGTGCGACGGCGGCCCCAAAGGATTGCTTTATCCATTTTTTTTTTTAACCTTTGTAGAGTAGGCTAGTTTCTAGACACACACAAACAGCCCTCTCACTACCTCCAGGCAAGCAAGAGGCTTTATCAGATTTCAAGGGGACATTCCAGCCAGGCAAAAACTCGAGCAGGGTGCCCAATAGGGTTGCCAGGTTCAGGGCCTGAGACTGATCCTGTATCTTTAGGAGAAGAGAAAGTCAGCCAAGTGCAGGTGTTCTTGCAACACTGTAACAGGAAAAACCACAAGGTGGAATTCTCCCTTCCCCCTGCACAACTTTTAAAGATACAGAAAACCTCTTGGTTGCCGGCCTCCAAGAGGTCTTCTATATCTTTAAAAGTTGTGCAGGGGGAAGGGAGAATTCCACCTTGTGTTTTTTCCTATTACAGTGTTGCAAGAACACCTGCAGTTGGCTGACTTTCTCTTCTAAAGATACAGGATCAGTCTCAGGCCCTGAGCCTGGCAACCCTAGTGCCAAAGTAGGGCCCAGTAGTGGGTGTGTCCTGGGGAGAGGGCATTTTATTTATTTTTCCTGAAAAGCTTTTCTAAACTGCCCAATTTTTAAGCATTTCTGAGCTGTATACAAAAGGACAACATAAAAAGCAATAAAACAACATCATAAAAACATGAAAAAGAAATTCAGTAACAACAGGGTCCAATCTTATGGGCCAGGGAAAGCCTGGGAAAAAGTTACGTCTTTACATGATGCCTGAAGCAAATTTATTATTTATTTATTGCCTTGATAACCCATCGTTCCTCCAAGAAGCTCAAGGTGGCATCCAGACATTGTTCTACCCCTCCCAATTTTATCCTCATAACAACCCTGTGAGGTAGGTTAGGTTGAGAGACAGACTGGCCCAAGGTCACCCAGTGAGCTTCATGGCTGAGTGGTGATTTGAACCCTAGCCCGGCACTTTAACCACTATACCACACTCTGACTCTCTTTTACTGCTTTGACAGAGCCAAGCAAATATAGCTCCACAGCTCCTGAGGAAGGAAAGTATTTCCAAAACCCGTAGAGCATTAGAGTAAATCTGTAAGTAAGAGAGTAAGTCTCCTTTTTTATCTTCGCAGTGAGTGATGGATGATGTTTCACACACGGCAGAGGGAAGGGTGAAGAACTTGGGGGGGAGTCCCAAGGGCCAAACAGAGAAGCCTGGAGGACCACATTTGAGCATCAGGTTTGAGGTTCCCAACCCCTAATTTAAAATCCCTGGATGGAGAATAGAAAGGGGTGTAGGTAAAACTAGCCTTCTGTACCAATTTAAAGACTGGTGTGCAAAGGGTTACAGTAGTAGAGTTCTGCAGCCTTGATGCCTAGATCGACCAGGCTATTTGAGAAGCCGATGAAGCTACTTCCGGTCCCCACCTTGCCCTTTCCTGAGGAAAAAGGGGGTTGCTGTGCTAAGCTTACAGGGAGCGGTGAGTTAAAAGGGACCTTAAGAGGGAGGAGCCATTTGGAGAAAAGTTGGGAGAAAATGATATAAAATCGCAGGAGATCATGTAGGACGTCGTTGGTTACAAAAGAACATGGGAAGCTGCCTTATAAGGCGTACCAACAGTCCATTTAACTCAGTGTTGTTTACACTGACTGGATTTGCAGGGCTTCAGAGGGGGTGGGATCCCCTTCCTGGATTGGAAAAAACTACAAAAGGAGGGGGGGGAGTTTGTATCACATAGTCAGAATCAACCCTCCTACTTCAAAAACTGATTTCAATGTACTGTTGCTAATTTTAAATGGAGAGGAGATTTGTGCCCTTTTAACAGCTGCATGGCATGGGCAAAAATTCAACAGGTGCAACCTTCATTGCCACTTCTCTATACCAGAATAGCTCTTTCTGTTGAATGTCTGCCTGTTTGTGCAGATGTTAAGTGTATGGGCCCATTTGTCTTCTTTTTTAAAAAGTTGGCACTCTTGTTTGTAGATCAGAGAAAACTACCATTCAGAACAATGATGTCTTTAGGTGAATGGAAAACGATAGAAGAGGCTGGTGGCAACGTTTAAAGCAGGTGTGGGAGAACCTTTGGCCCTAGACATTGCTGAACTACATCTCTCATCAGCTCCAGCAAGCAAAGCCAATGGCCAGGGATGATGTGAGTTATACTTCTGCAACATCTGGAAGGCCAAAGGTTCCCCACAGCTGTTTTAAAGACTAACACCTTTATAAAGTAGTGACAACAGAAGAGTTACATATCTTCAAAGTTGATAATGAGGACATTGAATTTGTCAAGGATTATCAATACCTTGGCGCAGTCATTAACTAAAATGGTGACAATAGTCAAGAAATCAGAAGAAGGCTAGGACTGGGGAGGGCAGCTGTGAGAGAACTAGAAAAGGTCCTCAAATGCAAAGATGTATCACTGAACACTAAAGTCAGGATCATTCAGACCATGGTATTCCCGATCTCTATGTATGGATGTGACAGTTGGACAGTGAAAAAATGGATAAGAGAAAAATCAGCTAATTTGAAATGTGGTGCTGGAGGAGAGCTTTGCGCATACCATGGCCTGCGAAAAATACTAATAATTGGGTGTGAGAACAAATTAAACCAGAACTATTACTAGAAGTCAAAATGATGAAACTGAGGTTATCATACTTTGGACGCATAATGAGAAGACATGATTCACTAGAAAAGACTATAATGCTGGGAAAAACAAGGGAGTAGAAAAAGAGGAAGACCAAACGAGAGATGGATTGATTCCATAAAGGAAGCCACAGAACTGAACTTACAAGATCTCAACAGGGTGGTTTACAACAGATGCAAGAGAAGCCATGACTCTTTAAAGTGGTATGATGTTGCTTTAAATGTATTGTGCAGATGTGGCCTTACTGTGTAGACATACTGAGCCAGGTGGATCAATGGTCTGAGTCAGCATAAGGCTGACTCCTATGCTCCTAAAACAAACAAAAACACTTACTGGGTGCGGCTCGAGTTGTGCCTGCCGAGGAGGATGCTTTGCATTGGCCGCTTCAGTTCAAGCTGGCAGTGCAAAGAGATGCTTAGGTTGGCAGGAAATCCCAGGTGGCTTGCTGCAAATGCTGATCGGTGCTTTCCGCAAGCCAGCTTTGGACAGTTCTTGGTTGTGCTGCAGAATTCTCCATTGGCCAGTTCCAGCGGATCTGACAGCAAGGCTCCTTTGCCAAAGAACAATCTGGAAGATAGTTGTGCCTTGACAGCTCTGCTTCACAGGTGATGTCAGCTGTGGGGCTGGTGGGCGTGGTTTGGGGACAGCACCCTTGTGGGCCAGATTGGGACCCCTGCCAGGCTGAATTAGGCCCACGAGCCAGAGTTCTCCCACTGTTATTTTGGCATTATGTATGAACCAGGCTCCTGGCTGACTTGTGCTCTTCTCTTGTCCCGCTCCTCAGGCTAAGCCATCTGTGCTCGCCCACCCCCATTTGAATTGCATGACGTGGATCTGAGGGAGGATATGGCTGAAGGGGAGAGGATAGCCCATCTGAAAACAGAGGAACTGGATCCGGCTGGCTCTAGATTATGGGATGGCATGGAGGAAGCCACAAGGGAAAGCCCACCAGTTAAAGATTCGGATGGTGGGGCCAGGATTATTTTGACAGAGGACACTTCCCAGCGGGTTAAACAGGAGCCGAGCGAGGGGCTCCTTCAGCAATGCTGGGAAGGCCAATGGCAGGCATTTCTGAAGGCCATGCAGTCTCCTCACTCAGGAAGGATCAACCCACAGCTGCCCCAGCCTGCGCTGAGGGAAGACATCAAGGAATTTCGGGTCTCTTCTGACGGAGCAGTCAATGTCAGCCAGTGGCCCCGTGGAGAATGTGGATATGAGATCCTGGACTCTGCTAGAGAAGAGGTCAAGGTAGAGATTCTGGATGAGGAGCCCACTGGCTTGGAGGCACAATGCCAGCGCTTCAGGCATTTCTGCTACAAGAAAGCCAAGGGCCCCCGAGACGCCTTGAGGCGACTCCGGGAGCTTTGCCGTCAGTGGCTGAAGCCAGAGAGACACACCAAGGAGGAGATCCTGGAGCTGGTGGTCCTGGAGCAGTTCCTGGCTGTTCTGCCCCAGGGAATTCAGTGCCATGTCCGGGAACAGGACCCAGTGACCTGTGCCCAGGCGGTGGCCCTTGCGGAGGATTTCCTGATGGGGCAGCAAGACCAAGACACCAAGAACTGGGATCAGCAGGTAAGAGGGTTAGTATACTTTGGTTGTGTCAGAGATGTTTGCAGCTGAAGGTGTGTTCATTGCAGTCCCAAAATATTTATTCTTTATTTATTCTCTTTTCTCCACCTTCCTTTAGCAAATGCATTGTTAAACTATGGATCCAAGTTGGTGGCCATCACTGCTCCCTGTGAGAGCAAATTTCAACGTTTAGCTATGCCCTGCGTGAAGAAGTCCTTCCTTTTGCCTGTCCTGAATCTTCCAACATTCAGTTTCGTTGGATGTCCCCGAGTTCTAGCATTATAAGAGAGGGGGAAACCTTTCCTCTATGCACTTTCTCCATGCCATGCCTCATTTTATACATCACGTTTCCACTTACTCCCCTTTTCTTTTTTTTTTCTTTTTTTTAATAATTTTTTATTCAAATTTTTCAAAAGACAAACAAAACAAAATCAAACAACAAAAACATAAACATAACAATACAACAAAAGAAAAAAAATAAAATAGTTGACTTCCGATTTGTCGCAGATCAGCTATAAGTATATAATATATATCAAACCTGTCCCTTAATATATACATACAGGATCACTTTTCTCCATAGGCTATCTTAGTTAATCGTCAAATCCCAATATCATCATTTTATTTTGATCTTTCAACAAAAAGTCTAAGAGAGGCTTCCATTCCTTAAGAAATGTGTCTGTCGATTTTTCTCTAAGTAAACATGTCAATTTATCCATCTCTAAGTCCATTAATTTCAATAGCCATTCTTCCGTTGTTGGTGTTGATTCCATTTTCCACTTTTGTGCATATAATAATCTTGCTGCCGTAATCATATATAATATTATTCTTCCATATTTCTTTTCTATTTGTTTATCCATAAAACCCAATAAAAAAAATTCTGGTTTTGACTGAATATTTATCTTTAGAATTTTTTGCATCATCCTACCTATCTGTGCCCAAAATGATTTTGCCTTTTTACACAGCCACCACATATGATAAAATGATCCTTCTTGTTGTTTACATTTCCAACAAACATTAGAAACATTACTATACATTTTTGACAACTTTTCTGGAGTCATGTACCAACGATACATCATTTTATAAAAATTTTCTTTAAGATTATAGCATAATGTAAATCTCAAGCCTTTTTTCCACATATTTTCCCACTGATCCATTTGTATGTTATAACCAAAATTTTTTGCCCACTTTACCATACACTCTTTTACTTGTTCTTCTTCCATATCCATTTTCAGCAAGAGTTTATACATTTTCGCAATTATATTTTTATCATTTGTACACAAACCTATTTCAAAATCAGATTTACTTATTTCAAACCCATACATTTTCTTGTCCATTTTATATCTTTCTAACAATTGTAAATAGGCAAACCATTGAGAACTATATCCTTCCTTTATCAGTTGTTCTCTTTCATTATATATTCTCCATGTACGTTTTCTAATAGTTCTTGATGTTAACCATTTCTCTTTTCCAGCCATTTCTCTTCTGTAAAACGCTTCTTGACTTGAGACACATAATGGTATTTTCTAATAGAACCTTGGTTTATATCTATTCCATATTTTCAACAGAGGACGTCTTATAAAATGATTATTAAAGTCTACATTTACTTTTACTTTGTCATACCATAGATATCCATGCCATCCCCACTTCAGGTTATGGCCCTCCAAATCCAATAGTCTTTTATTCCTCAATAAAATCCATTCCTTTATCCAGACTAAACAGCAGGCAGCAAAATAAAGTCTCAGATTTGGTAATCCCAGTCCTCCTCTTTCTTTGGCGTCTTGTAGTAATTTAAATTTAACTCTTGGTTTTTTTCCTTGCCGTACAAATTTAGAGATATCTTTTTGCCATTGTTTAAAAGGTAAATCAGAGGATATTACAGGTATTGTTTGAAACAAAAACATCATTCTCGGCAATACATTCATTTTTATTACTCCCCTTTTCTCTCTTTTGAATTTCCCTTTGAAGCTGCTCATCTTAGTTTGCCCTGGGGAGTTCCCAGCTGCCCCTTCGTATTCCCAGCCCTGCATATCCCACAATTAACCTGTGCAAGCTGCAGAATCGAGTGCTTTGCCTGTAGGGTGGCAGTCTCTAACTGGATTCCAATGGCTATTGCAGGTCATGAGGCTTTCTGGGCAAAAGGCTGTGAATTCCTCCGAGGCAAGCCAGGTTCCGCCAACCCTTTGGACCGGGCATCTTTGCAGAGCGGCCAGTCAGGAAGGGCAGAAGGGGGCATACTCAACAGGTAAGGAGGCCTTGTGTTTGAAATACTGGATGCTTTTTGAACCTTGAGGAGTTTCCCCCTCAAGGTCACAATCTTCCTTGTTTCTAAAGCTTAGTTCTTGCAGAGATGGTCAACTTGACGTCAGCTCAGGCCGCACATCGGACAGAAAGGAAGTGGCTTCCTTAATTTATGTTTATTTAGAGTGTTTTTATCTGCAACTGTTCTTAGGTTGCTTTTGCTGTTGTTGTTAAAATGTGCTGATGTGTTTGCTGGCCTGGGCTCCTTTGGGAGGAAGGGTAAGATATAAATTCAGTGAAGAAGGAAAGAAATGTTGTTTCATTCTATTTCCGCACTTCCCATAAAACATCTCAAAACGATTTCACAGTAAAAATATCAATTAAAAAGAGTTCCATATGTAAAAACATTTTTAGGATATTTTTGAAAAAGGTTGTTGTTATTAGTATTTTCCAAAACTTAAGCATAACATACCACATAGTATTCACTAATAGGCAAAAAACCCTTGCGGTTTAAGAACGTACCTATAGCCAACAGATATTTCTATCAAACTTTAAAAAGCAGGGAAATTGGGTAACTATAGTGAATGTACCAGGGGAGCAGGAGACCTGACCTCCTCTCTGAGATATTGTTCTGCCCTACAGATTTGTCAAAATGCAAACACAGTTTGGGTTGGTCTTTCACAGTCCAATCCATTTGCTGTGTAGCTTGGAAGAGGCCTTTTTTTAACTTTTAAACTGTTGAAGATGAAGGCGAACATGGCTGATTTTTAATTAATTTCAACAAATTATGAGAACTCTGACAGAAAAAACTCCAACAGGGGTCTGGTTTTATTCTCTCTCTTTTTACACTTTGAACTCTCGATCCTCTCTGACTGTTTTGTGTATTGCCATGAAAACTTAGAGGGTTGTTAAGCAAGCGTTTCTGAGTTCAAGACTATAGGTTTTATAAGATTTTGTTTAGAAGTGAGCTTATTGGAAGCATCAGAATGGCATGGGGGGTATTTTCAATTTAACATGGCAGAATGTGAAAAATTCATGCTGGCTGTAATATACAGCCACTTTTGTGGCTATATAATTAAATGTGCACATACAAACTTGGAGTTATATTACAGGTCCAATTAGAGAGATAATGGTTATATGTTTATGCAAAACTTAAAATGAATAAGTCTTAACTTGGTGCTGAAATTATGACACCCGTCTCTAACTGGTCATACCGGTGAGTTAGGTGTGGGTAACTTCAGTCCGGAGGGCCAAAGGTGGCCTCCAGGCCTTTCTTTCTGGCCCTCAGGACTATCCCCATGACATCATCCCTTTCTCCAGCCACACCCACTCTCCCGAGGCCACGCCCTTCCATAGCACTGCTTCACAATCTCCATTGCTTTTGCCTGGCTGGAATGTGTCCTTGCATTCTGGCTTGCCTGGATGGAGGATAGGGAGGTGTGGCTGGAGAAACTAGCCTCCTGTACAGAGGTAAAATTTACATTAGTTGCTCCACCCACTTTTGCCTTTGCCCTCTCCACTGGCATTTCACACACCCATGCCCACATACCAAAGGCTACCCAAAAGGGAATGTAGCCCTTGGGCTGGAAAAGGTTCCCCTTCCCTGCTATAAAGAGGAGAGAGTGTTCCAATGACAAGGGGCCACCACAGAGAATGTTCTTCTTTACAGAGTACATAAATAGGGAATTTACTGTCATGAGATGCCCTAATGGTCCCTGGCTTCGAGGACTTTAAGGGGGAGAGGCACATTCTTGGATGTGAGGCTTGCCAGTGGCTATCAGCCATAATGAAGCCTCTAGGATCAGAAGCAGTGTACCCCTGAGCACCAGTTGCTGGGGCCTGACGTAGGGAAGGGCTGTTGCATTCAAGCTTTCCCTGTGGCACCCTTTGGCCACTGTGAGAAAGAAGATGTTGAACTAGGTGAGGGACCCTTGATCTGATTTTGCAGGATTCTTCTTTTGACTGTAGGCGGGAGCTCACATGATTGAACCAGGTCGGATGAATCAGTGGTCCATCTTGCTCAGATACACTGACTGGCAGCAGCTTGCCAGGTTTTCAGACAGATGTCTCTCTAAACCCTACCTAGAGATGCTGGGGATTGAACCTGGGATCTGCTGCATGCCAAGCAGATGGTCTACCCCTAAGCTACTGCCCCTCATAATTAAATAGAGGGTTTTTTAAAAAAAAAATCCCTGCACCTAGAAAAGTAGCACATATATTTTATTTATTTGTTTGGATTTGTTTTCACAATGTATACAACGCTTAATTACAATCCTCTCTAAGCAGTGTACAAATATCACAATTTAATGAAAATAAAAATAAGTTAAAACTGTAAAAGCAGAATTAAGTTAAAATACCTGGTGGAATTTAAAAAAACAAAAACTTCAGTACATGCAAAGAGACAGCTAGGCTAGAACTCTTCTCCTGGGCATATTAAGTTTTCTGTGTGAAGGGATTTTTTTTAGTGGGGGGTGGGAACAGAGGAACAAATATTCTATCATCCCTCTGATAGCATGAATTGGTACAACCCAGATTGCACAGGTTTAACACCTCAGTCAGATCTAGGCTGGAGTCCTTTAAAGTTTAGAACTGGGGTGGGTGAGCCCCTGTCGGCCACTTTGAGAGGTGGGCAGATGTGCCTGCCTTCCAATCATCTGACCTCACTGTGATGTCAGGTGATTTAACTTAAAGGAAAAAAATGGACGTGCATTCCTGATTCTTTCTCCCTTTACAGCAGGGATGGGGAGCCTTTGGGTCTCCAGATGTTGTTGAACTACAACTCCCATCGGCCCCCACAAGCATGGCCAATGGCCTGCAATGATAGGAGCTGTAGTTCAGCAACATGTGGAGGGCTAAAGGTTTCCCACCCCTGATTTACAGGCATGGTTTGCAATCAAGCCTGTACCTTGAAAGGAATATTTTCCCCCCTTTGAAGCCCAGCAAAGGAATATCCCTGCTGCAGGCAGGGCTTGCATTCGGTGCTGAAATTAAATTCAGCTTTGAAAGCAAGCCCTGCTTACCAGATGGATTGGCTGTGTTCGGGAGCTCCTAAATGGATCCTATCCCAGCAGGGTCACATTTGATACCAAATTTTAAAAGGCGCCAAATGCAAGCCCTGCTTGCAAAGTTAAAATTGGGAGCACATTCTAACAGTCCTGATTGATCCCTTGCACCCACGGCTTTACCTGCCCCACACCAGATGTCAGCTGCTGGACAGGTTAGCATGGCTAGGGGAAAACAGCCTCACAGGCCAAATGAGGACCTCTGGTGGGCATAAATTGGCCTACGGGCCAGAGGGTCCCCATGTCTGCTAAAATCTTCAGCATCATTCTCTCTTTTTCTTTCTCTCAATTTGTCCCACCCCAGCCACCATAAGCAACCTTGAACCTGAAAACCAGTCCTGTCTCAGCATACCCCTACTTTTGGAAACAGAGTGTTGGGCAAGGTGAACCTTTGACTGATCCAGCCAGACTTCCATTATGTTCTTGGTCCTTAAATGTTTATGTAAATGACCATCTGGACCCATATGAACCTGTCCAGGTTTTGGAGGTCCAGTCTGTGGGCCTGCCTTGAAGATCAATCATGGGTGGGAAGAGGGAACAGGGGGAGCTTTTTCAGTGGTGGCTGCATATTTGTGGAACTCCCTCCCAGGGGATATATGTTTGGCCTCCAGACTTTTAAGTAGGCCTTGAAAACTCATAGCCTTCAGGTGGCTTCAGATGCTGGACTGAATTTTTTTACCGACTTAATGATGTATGGTGTGGCTGGTTTTTCAGCAGTTCAAATTAATTTCAAGGGTCTTGATTGAGAAAATAACCCTGGCCTACTTCACCAGGCTGTTGTAAAAAACCCATGAGAATGAATGTCAGGGGAGGGGAACCTGTGGCCCTCCAGGGGTTGTTGGACTCCAACTCCCATCATCCCTGGCTGTTGGCCATGCTGGCTGGGGCTGATGGGAGTCCAACAACCCCTGAAGGGCCACACCGGTTCCTCATCTCTGATTTAATTGGAGAGGGTAGGGGTTGAAGCTGGGACCTTCTTTGTGCAAAGCATGTCCTCTGCTGCAAAGCTACACTTCTTCCCTGAAGGAGCAGAAAGGTACGAGTCTGCCAGGTCTCAAACCCAGCTCATAAGCCTGGCAACCTCATTTCATGCCTCTGCACAGTTGATTAAAGCTCAGCCCTGTGATCCCCATTCACAAGGACTTGTTCAAAATTGGAACCCTGGTCCTCTCACACCCCAAATGAGAATGATGCCCTTAGACCAGGGACAGGAAGCTGTGTGACCCTCTAGAAGGTTGTTAGACTACAACTCCCATTATCCCTGACCGCTGGCCATGCTGGCTGGGACTGATGGGAGTTGAAGTCCAGCAACATCTGGAGGGCCACAGGCTCTCCGTCTCTAGAGATGTGAAGATGCTGAAAGATTTGGAGAGAAAACCAGGGGGGAGGGTTCTGGTTTTATTCCGGGCCTTCACATCTCTACCCATCTCTTATTTAAACTGCTGTCTTATCATAGAATAGTAGAGTTGGAAGGGGCCTGTAAGGCTGTCAAGTCCAACCACCTGCTCAGTGCAGGAATCCAAATCAAAGCATTCCCGACAGATGGCTGTCTTGAATACCTCTGGTGTCGGAGTGCCCACTACCTCTCTAGGTAATTGCTTCCATTGTTGTATGGCTCTAACAGTTAGTCTTAAACAGGCAAAGGTGTCCCCGCACTTGTAGTGCGAGTTGTTTCCGACTCTTAGGGTGACGTCTTGAGACGTTTACTAGGCAGACTGTATATATGGGGTGGGATTGCCAGTTCCTTCCCCGGCCTTTGTTTACCCCCCAGCATATGCCGGGTACTCCTTTTACCGACCACGGATGGATGGAAGGCTGAGTGGACCTCGACCCCTTTTACCGGAGATTCGACTTCCTCCTTCCGTTGGCATCGAACTCCAGCCGTGAGCAGAGCTTTGGCTGCGTGACCGCCGCTTACCACTCTGCGCCACGGAGGATCTTTGAAATCTTTAGTAAAACAGTTAGTCTTACATTACTGTATTTCATTATACTATCACAGTTGTCGTTAGGTTTTTTTTTAATGTAAGCCACTCTGTGTGGAGTTTTCTTTGAATTCATTTGAAATATGTAAAATGAATAAATGAAATATGGGAATTGCTCAGGGTGGCCATGTGACTGTCTTGTTTATTCCATCTTTATTCCTGCAGGTGACAGGCAGGTGTGTGAAAAGGAGGAGACCAGCTTTTGTAAGGGATGTTCTGAGAAAGTGGAACCAAACAACGAAACCTTGGGAAGAGGGAAGGGTGTCCAGACTTGCAAGAAGGGAATAACATTTGGGAGTCAGCAGCAACCAGAGCAGGATACAGGACCAAAGGAAACTCTCGAAAAAACTGTTGCTTGTCAGGAGGATAACTGTGAGGGGGAAGAAGTGAGGGTCCAGCCTCATGACAAGCAAACAACCTGCGTGGATCCTGGGAGAAGCTTCAGGCCAACTTCTGACATTCTCAACCATAAGAGAATCTCCAGCGGGGAGAAACCCTATAAGTGTTCTTTCTGTGGGAATAGCTTCACTCGGACATGGGATCTCCTGGTACACACAAGGATCCACACTGGAGAGGCCCCATATAAATGCTCCTACTGTGGGAAAAGCTTCAGCCGTGGTTCACTCTTCAGGGAACACGTGAGAACCCACACAGGAGAGAAGCCGTACAAGTGTTCACACTGTGGGAAGAGCTTTAATCGGAAACGCTATCTTATAACTCATGAAAGAATCCACACGGGGGAGAACCCGCCTCTGTGCCTCTATTGTGGGAAAAGCTTCTCTCAGAGGGCCAGCCTTGTTGCCCATGAGCGAATCCACACGGGGGAAATCCCGTATAAATGTGGGCACTGTGAAAAAAGTTTCTCCCAGAAGTCCAAGCTTGTCATACACGAGAGGACTCACACGGGAGAGACCCCCTTCAAGTGTCCCGAGTGTGGGAAAAGCTTCAGTCAGAAGGGAAACCTTAGAACACATATGAGAATCCACACTGGAGAGAAGCCTTACAAATGCCTCCGTTGTGTGAAAAGCTTTTCTCAGAGGGCCAAACTACTTGTACACGAAAAAATGCATACTGAATGATCCCAGTATAAATGGATACACTGGGTGCCACACAGCTGACCACTTACTTAATGTGTAGTAGGTGAGTTTTTCTCCCTCATGACACTAGAATTCATGGACCTCCAATGAAGGTGAATGTTGGACGATTCAGGACAGACAAAAGAAAGGACTTCACACAGCGCAGGGCTAAGCTGTGGAATTCTCTCCTGCAAGGGGCAGCGGATGGCCGCTCACTTGGATGGCTTTAAAAGAAGTTTAGACAAAATCGTGGAGGATAAGGCTGTCAGTGTATACTAGCCGTGGTGGCTACGTTCTGCCTCAACTGTCAGAGGCAGTATGCCTTTGAATGGCAGTTCCTGGAAACCATTGGAGGCGAGAGTGCTCGTGCGCTCAGGCCCTGCGTTAGGCTTCTCCCATTGGGGCATCTGGTTGGCCAGCGGCCTGTCTAGAACAGGGGGCTGGACTGGATGGGCCACCGGCCCGATCCAGCTGCAGGGCTCTTCTTATGTTCTCAAATTAGAAAAATTCATCCGGAATAAGGCTGACAGTGACTGCAAGTCATCCTGGCTGGATGCTGTCTCCAGAATGAGAGCCAGCATGACTATGAATACCTGTTCAGGGCAGGGGGCTGTTGTCACTATGTCCTCCTTGTGGGCTTACCGGAGACATTTAATGGGCCATTGTGAGGAACAAGATGGACCGTTGGTCTGATCCAGATGGGCTGTTCTTAATGAGCTGTGAGGCAGGAACCTCCCCAGTAGAAATCTCACCCCTTGCTGGGTTGCACTAGGTAAACCAGGTGTGGGGATCCTGTCTCCCCCCCCCCCAGATGTTGCTGGGCTACAACTCCCATCACCCCTGGCCATTGGCCATGCTGGATTGGGTCTGATGGGAGCTAGAGTCCAGCAAAACCTGGAGAGCCCGCAGGTTCTCCATCCCTCAGGTAAGCTATTTTCTCTGATGCTCAGCCCCCGACGGGAGTGTATCTGTCCATTTTCTTATAGAGCAGTCATGGTTAGAGCAATTAGGATTAGGACTAGAAAGACCCTGGTTTGAATCCTTGCATAGCCAAGATATTCACTGGGTGAGTTGTACTCTCTCAGCCCTTATCTACCTCACAGGGTTGTTGTGGAGACTAAAATAGAGATGCGGGGCCACTGTATATGCTGGCTTGAGCTTCTTGAAGGGAAAGTGGGGTACAACTATAGTACATGAGGGGAGGGGAATCCTGTCCACCTCCCCTGCCTTGCTTCCCTAAGCTACAAATAATTTTCTGTCTAGGAAAAGCCTGGTGTACTGTAACCCCAGCCCACAGGGGTGACCCCAAGGCAGGCAAAGCGGCTAAGGCCACACTTGCACCATGCACTTAAAGCACTATCATGCCGCTGTCAACATTCATGGCTTTTCCCCAAAGAATTCTGGGAACTGTAGTTCGAGAAGGGAGCTGAGAGTTGTTAGGAGACCCCCACCCACCCAGAACTACAATTCCCAGAGTTCCCTGGGAAGAGGGAATGATGGTTAAACCACTCTGGAAACTGTAGCTCTATGAAGGTCTAACAACTCTCATGTGGTAGCATTGCAAAAGCCCAGTGAGAGGGCAGAGCCTGGGAGCGCAAAGGCAGGGCCTGTTCTAGCAGTGGGCGGGGCCTGAGGACCCGATTAAAAAAAAGTGATCTCATATTTCCCTCTCTGTAGTGCTGGACTAGGAAGGCTTCAGGCTTGCAGGATCTACTCTGATGTTTTACTAGACTCTTGAGGTCCATGAACCAGTTGCAAAGTTGTGGGCGGGGATGGTTGACATACACTCACTTTGAATTAAGGGAACAGGGTACCTCTCTGAGCAGTTGCTCAGCCTAGGCATTTGTTTTCAATACCAGAACTGAGCTCCTGGTTCTTCGACACAAAAATCTGCTCCTGGTTTTCTCCCCCACAACTCTCTCCCTTTCAGTCGCCTAATTTAGGAAGAGTGGTGGGGAGAATGTGGTGGTGTTAAAACAGAAATGAGAAAGTCTGGCACCTGGTGATGATGTCACAAGTGTTATCTTGGGCTGACACCTGCTTAAAGGAAACATGTTTGAGGAATCACATGAGTTTTACTTGGTTAATAGTTTCATTCATCAAATAAACCTGCATAAATGTTCATATAAGAAAAAATACATAAACGGGGAGGAGGAACAATCCTTGTTTTGAGATAATACATATGCATGAGGCAGCAGGATTTAGGGATTGCTTCTTCAAAGATGGTGCTTGCCATCTGCAATTTTTATAAGCATGTATTCAACATAATAAAAGCATTTATTTGAATCTGTTAATTGGGGGGTATCTTTTTCAGGCTCCAATCCTATATACCCTTTTGCCCCTGTTGAACTCAATGGTGCTTGCTTTGGAGTAGACATGTGTAGGATTGTGGTTTTTTCTCATTCTTATTTCCTCCTCCCTCTCAATTCATTTTCCTTTTGTGCTGTGTCTTTTTAGAAGAAAAACCAAACGGCAGGGAGTGTTGTATAAGTCACTCTGGCAGCCTTTTTTGGTTGAAAAGCTGGGCAAAACTTAATTAATTAAACAGATAAGTCATTGCATACATTTATTTCTTCCTTCTGTCCCTTCCCCATTTCAGGGGGTTCCATTGGCTAGCCACCACTGTGGCTACCACAAGTAATTTCCACTCACCAACCATTTGGACAAGTGCATTGGGCTACTCGTCAGTGGGGATCCTACTAATGGATCTGAGCAGAGCTGGGTAAAGGGACACCTCTGCCTCAGCCAAACCCCTTTCAGCTTGTCAGATCTGGGGATTGGATTGCTCTCTTAAAAGGGATTTTAAAAAATCTCCTCCTGGACAGTTAAAAGTAAATAGATTTTGTTTGCTGAAAATGGAATCAAGGATCTCTGAGCTTACACCAGCAGTGGGGGACCTGTGGCCCTCCCGCTGTTGCTTGACTACAACTACTGCCAGCACGGCCAGCAGTCAGGCATGATGGGAATTGTAGTCCAGTAGCATCAGGAGGGCCACAGCTTTCGCCATCCCTGCACTGGAGTGTCATTAGAGTGGTCTGCCATCAGCTAGGATAGCCCAGATTGGAAGCTTTGTACATAAAGGGCAGGTGAACCAATGTTGGTTCCCATCAAAAAGGAAAAACACTCTATACATGCTCATATGTCCTCAAGGGTTTTATTTCATTTTTATTTTATTTCCCCCACCACCACCTTCCTTCCCCCTTATTTTTTTCTTTCTTTCCATTTTCTGTGTAATGCAAAGGGCAAGCTAAGTAATGAGGGTTGGAGGAAATCGCTGGATGTGTCCGAAATAATGCTGCACATACAACAGATGGCCGAGGGGGAAATACTGCTTTTTTATTATCATAAAAACAAAATCCTTACTAAAAGTATCACTTAACAATAAAAAAGATACACCAGCTCCCCACCCGAGGCTGATTTTGAGATTTATGGCTTGCATTAAGCCTTGATCAAATCTACCTCCAAGGTCGTGACGGGGCTCATGTATGTAAAGCATTTTTAAGAGCACACCTTGTTAGGTCAAGCTCTAGTTCATCATTTTCTTCCCAAGAGTGAAGAGGCAGATAATGCTGGAAGCTCACAAGCAAAGCTTTCAGGTGAAAACTCTCCCTCGTTCGGCTCTAGCAGGGGTAGGGCCCTTCGGGACATTCCCCTGACCCAGTCCTACTTTGAACCGTCCTGGAGTGGTTTTGTCTGACTGCAATATGTCCTTCAACTCTGATAACATCTCTTGCTTGCGTGGATGGAGGATAGAGACAGGCCTGTATTGATGGTGTGTAGAAACTAGCCTTCTGCACAAAGGTACATTAATCCCCCCCTTTTTTCCCTGGCCCTGCCCACCACTGGCATGCGACTTCCTTGAAAGGTTGCCCAAAAGGGAGCACGACCCTTCAGCAGAAAGATTCCCTGCTCTTAGGCTACAGCATCAACCAATAAAGAGATACACTGCCTTTGAATATGGAGGCTCCCGTTGTGTGAAGAAGTACTCCCTTTGGTCTGCTTTGGATCCTCTCTGCCAGTCGATTCCTTCACATGAGCCTGGGATCAATTGTTTTGAAAGGGATAATTAAACAATTAAAACAGAGATTGTCAAAATATTAATTTCCTAAGAGCAGAGGTGTTAATCCACGGGAGCAAGAAAAACAGAGTCCCATTGTTAAAAGCAAACCAATTTCCTGCAACATAAACTCACTTTTGAGAGTTCAGCATTATAATGTTATTTTTGCCCTATCCCTATTAAGTAAAAAGTTACTAATTTTTAAAACTCTTTCCCTGGACTTTCTGACCCATTCCCCCTATGATGGCTAAAAGTGTCCTGTTTTTTGTGTGCCCGGTCCCTACTCAGCATTGGTGGAGCCACTGTGAGATCATAGAATGCTCACCAGACCTGAGGGGGAATCCTGAGCCATAGAACGCTGACAATAATCAAAACAGCTGCTGTGATGAGCAACAGCATGTCAGGTTGGCTGTAAGAAAATTCAAACGCAGAGCCAAGGGAACAGGATATGCTGTGAAACTGGGGGGAGACAGTGAGCTTTTGATGACTGGGAAGGTGAAGCAAACGGTCCAACCTAATCTGCATGGCTGTTCAGCACATCATCAGCCTTCACCAACCTGATGCCCTCCAGATACTTTGGACAACTGATGGGCGCTGTAGCCCGAAACAACTGGAGGGTATCAGGTTGGCAAAGGCTGCAGCGTATGAATTACATGGAAATGCCTTAAGGTCTGCATAGATTGTTCTGTAATTATTTGGTCTAAAACTGCAAGCTGGAAACAGCCAATTCTGGAAGGTGGTTATTTTAAAAAGCACCATTTCACACTAACCCTTGGAAGCTGCGCTCTGTTTTTAATTTTTTAAAAAAATATATTTTGTATATAGCAAAACAGAAACAAACAGTCTAGGTCAGTCATACCTTAGACTAGCAACCTAGAGAATTGTGTGTGTGGGCTTAAAGATCCCAAGGGTGCTCTTGGCTGTGTAAATGTCTTACAGAAACCTTAGCATCTGGCTGGCTAAGAGATATCCCCTATCCAGACCTTTCTGATCCCAATCAGCACCTCAGGACATAGACTAGGCAGTCAACTTTTAAACCAGCCCATTGTTGTGCCTTTCAGACGTTCTGATCTGCAATGATGCCCATGTGATCACCATGTTTAACTACATGGCATTAGGCAATTTTCAACTACTCATTTCTTCCAGTCAAATCTTGGCATCTCCCAATGACCAGTTTAGTCAGCATTCATCCTGATATGCTTGCACAAAGCTCAGGTGGTCTTAAGACTACTGTACGTCCGTCCTTTATTGAGCATTTGTTCCGATTTGTTTACGGGCTGATTATACAACAATGACCCTTCATCCTGCATTCATGCTGACTAGTTTGCAGGCTGTATACCCTGCTGGCATGTGGCCCCCAGAAGGGAACATGGCCCTCAGGCTGAAAAAGGTTCTCCACCACTACCTAAGGCTTGACCTTTGGTAGAGACTACAGGGGGCAGGCAGGTGCAAACACACCAACACGCACACACAGGTTGCATAAACATTATAAAGCACATGGATTCTCCCAAGGAATCTTGGGAACTGTAGTTTACCACCACCCCCAAATTCCTAGCACCTTTAACAAATTACAGTTCCCAGGATTTGTTGGGGGAAGTCCTGTGCTTTAAATGTATGGTGTATATGCAGTCACATACCCACGATCTCATTCACGATAATGACATCCCTTTTGCTGCTGCTGTCCCCTCTGTTTAGAATTAGGGTATTTTGCTGGTTTAACAAATGATGCCTGATGACCTTTAACCATGCTGAGATCAGGGGAGGGGCCAACACCCAGCAGGCCATGCCATAATTATGGGAGAAAGGAAGATTTTGCCCTCAAACACAGTGCATCCTCCCCCACTCTTTCAAAGGCAGCCCTTGGCTTTTCCGCATGAGACTGACTAGATAGCCACTGGGCATCTATGCAGGGCAAAGTGGTGCAATCCCACAAGGGGGGCAAAGAGAGTTTAACTGGCTCTGCACCCTTGATGACCTCCAAACCACTAAGAATCAAACTTGCCTCTTAATTTCCCTAGCCTCCCCCCCCCCACGTTCTATTTCTTGGTCACGCTCCAGCATGACAGAATGTTGGGAACTGGCAGAGCCAGACGTGCCTACTTCCGAGAAGTGACCCTCCCTCACAGTTGTGAGAATCAAGCCTGCCTCTTAATTTGATTCGCCTCTTCCCGAGTTCCGTTCCTTGGCCATGCTCCAGTGTGACAGCATTCCGGGAACCAATTTGCACAGAGAGGCTGTAGCCCACGCCATGAGGAACCTGTGCCCTCCAACTCCCATCATCTCTGACCATTGGGCCCTGATGGGAGTTAGAGTCCAACACCATCTGGAGGGTCACAGATTCCTCCACTGCTACTGCTGAAAGGTGGCTCAGGTTCTCCTTGCCCAGCTCTACAAGAAACTTCCATCAGGGAAGGGCTGTAGTTCAGTGATAGCTCTCTGTCCAACTGCCGGTGGAGAACCCAGATGAAACCTATTGTGTCGACAATGAGGCGTTCGAGGATATCTGTTTTGGCACCCCGAAACTCACAACTACCTATGGTACAGGTGGGGAGCCTCCAGCCCAAGAGTCAATCTTGGCCCATGGGGCCATTTCCTGATAATCATGTTCACCCGTACATCAGCTGACACCATTGGTTGATATCAGCTGATGGTTGGGGGAGGGGGTTGTCCTCCTCAGTGCAGCTTCGCCAGTGCCGTTCCCTGTGGGGAATGTGCTGGCGGAGCAGGCCCCTCTCCCCCACCCCAGAAGTCAACTTTGACAGGTGGATGGGACCGCCAACGTATTAGATGTCATAATGGTGACAGATTATTGACAGAGAGCCCTGCCAAAGTTGGTCGGTAGAGTGGGGGGGAGAAAAAGATATGGCCCACGGACCTCCCAAAAACGTTCCCACACCCATGACCTACAGGGACCTCAACCATTCCATGAGTGGAGTGACCACCTGCCTCCGGTCCCCTGATTGACTGACAGTGACAAGTGCCTTTGGCTGGAAAGAAGAAGAAAATCTCTTTTCTTTTTTTCATTTTAAGTAGCAGCATTAACTCTTCTGTCAGTTCCAACAATCTTTAATCATTTGCATCCAGCTCGGAGTTGACTCTGTGCTGCTGCAACTCCGCCAGGGACCTCTTTCGGCATGCAGAAGGTCCCGGGTTCAATCCTCAGCGGCATCTCTAGGTAGGTCTGGGAGAGACTCCTCCCTGAAACCCTGGGGAGCCGCTGCCAATCACTGCAGGCGATGCACCGAGCCAGACAGACCAATGTTCTGACTTGGTAGGAGGGAGCTTCCTGGTTTCTCCACGGAACTGAACCGAGATGCCAAGCCGGTCAGCCAATTGCTGGCTTTCCTACTCCATGATAACACAATGTGGAACCTTCGCATTCAAAGGCAGCGTACCTCCTTTCTGAATACCAGGTCAGGGGGGATGGGCCACCTTCACGACTTGCTTGTAAGCTTTCCGACGGATCTGGCTGACCACTGTTGGAGCCAAAATGCTAGGTGTAGATTAGTCGGATTTGAGCAAGACGGTTTATACATTTCTCAGGGAAACTCGCATTTCAACCAGCTCAAAACATGGGGTAAATTTCGTTCCTGTACATAGGAAACACAGCACTTGCGAGACTCACCTCTATGCGTGCTAATCTGATAGCCACCGTGCACTTGTGGTTGTGTGAAGACACACCAGGATGAAAAATGCCACGGTAATCCCCCCTCGCCCGCCAAAAAGGGCTATATGGCTTTAAAAAAGATCTTTAGCAAATGCAGTTCTACCAATTCCTTAGTTAACTAAGGCTGCAGTCATATATACCAATTTACCTGGTGTTAAGTCCCATTTTGTAGACATGTATAGGATTGTACTTAAAAGCCAGTCTACATAAACAGTGGATTACGCAGTAAAATTCCTCCTGAACTTTGTCACATCAGCCGGTGACTATGGGGGAAGTTAATATATTTGAATCCTTATGCTATGTTAAATCCTAACACCTAGGGAATCTATAGATTATGAAGCAACTTATCTACTATACCTTTTAGAAATTGGCATTTGAACACCTCTTTAAGATATCGTAAGCAAATTTTACATGTTGGTTCCTGGGATCAAGGCGCAGGTTTTCATCTATCTTTGGATAAAATTGGATGCCATTTCAAATCAAGATGGTGGACTGAACCTTTCAACACGGCACTGGCTTTAACCACCAATTTCAAAACTGCACTGGGTTTTTTTTTTTTGGTTTCTTATCGCTCCCAAAAACACTGGCTATGAAGCTGCTAGTAAAAAATAATGTTAAAAAATTATCTCCCACTCCCTGCACATAGAACACTAGCATATCAAGAAGTCAAATACAGATTTTTCCCCCTGACACTGAGGTTTCTATATACAGGGAGGGTTTTGTTTTTAAGGATATAAGAAGAGCCTACTGGCTTGTCTGATTGCTCATTTTTAACATGAGAACATTTTGAATTATGAATTCACTCTACAGATGGAACTTCTCCCTGACAATTAGGTTTCTGCTTGCAGGGAGCTTCCCCCCCCTCTTCTTTTTATATGGGGATGTTTTGAATCATGCAGTCTACCCCTCCTGTCAGTCTAGAATGGTAACATAGGAACATAGGAAGCTGACTTATCCTAAGTCAGACAATTGATCCATCTAGCTCAGCATTGTCTACACTGACTGGCAGTGGCTCTCTAGGTCTTCCCCAGCCCTACCTGGAGATGCTGAGGATCAAACCTTGGTCCTTCTGCATGCAACACCAGATGCTCTACCACTGAGCTACAGCCCTTTCCCTACAGGCCAGAAACACTTTTGCCGCATACTCTGCAGTTTCTGCAGACTGCTTTATCTGTTGACGACTTACGAGTGAAAATTCTGTCCCACAGGTAGTCAGGGCATTTACAGAATTTCTTCTTAATCGTACATCACCACACCCTGCTTCTATTACAGTCAGAATTTTTAAAGGTTTTCTCCTATGCAATTTTTTTTTTTAGACATGGAATGTTTTGAGCTCTTCGTGGAGTTCCCTCCACTGTCCTAAGCGTCTACAGGGCTTCCCTCTTGTCCAGATTCACTGAGGTTTAAGAATATCAAATAACCCACGGTAGCTTTTCCTACGGAGTTGATTTTTATATGGCTTTTCCTGTGCGACGTAAGGCCTGCCCTCTGGCTGAATCGTTTCCCACACTCTGCGCACTTGTAGGGCTTTTCCCCCGTGTGGATTCGCACATGGGTCATGAGATTACCCTTTTGGCTGAATGTCTTCCCGCAGTCCGAGCACTTGTACGGGTTCTCCCCTGAATGGATCCTCTTGTGTGCAATGAGGTTCCACTTCCGATTGAAGCTTCTCCCGCAGTCTGAGCATTTGTACGGGGTCTCTCCTTTGTGGATTCTCTTGTGCCCCGCAAGGTACCGTTTCTGGTTGAAGCTCTTCCCGCATTCGGAACACTTGTACCGCCTGTCCTCCGCATGGTTCCTCTCATGCGGGACGAGGCTGGGGCTTTGAGGCAAGGTTTCTCCACAGTCCGAAGAATTAAATGGCTTTCCATCCACGGGGATCGCTTCATGCTTCAGAAGGCCTCCATTTGATCTGAAGCTCCCATTGCCATCGGCATGTGATTTTAGCTCCTCGCAAGACTGGACTTTGGATTCTTTCTTGTGGAAGTCACCTTCCCAACAGGCTATGGCTTCGCCTGTTCTGTTTTCCGGATCCTTTCCCTGCTTACTCGCCAATGCCTGCTGACCAAAGACCGTCGCTCCTTCCTCGCAATGCTGGAAGACTAAGCCGATTCTCATGGACGCGTCATGTGGTTCCACTCGATCGGAGCCATCCGGATGATGATTGTCTCCCATCTGCCCATCAACTGCAGGGATAAGAAGAGGATCAAGCCAATGAGACATGCCCCTCCTTGGATTATCTAAACTTTAGAGCAGGGACATAGCTTAGCAGTAGAACATTAAGCAGATGTTCCCAAGTTCAATCCCCAGCATCTCCAGGTAGGGCTGGGAAAGATCTGTGTCTGAAATCCTGGAGCGGCTGCCAATCAGTGTAGACAGTACTGAGCTAGACAGACCAATGCTCTGAGTCAGTATAAGGCAGCTTCTTATGCTCCTATCTGAACAAACAATTATTTCTGCTCAGGTTTCCCCCCCTCCCTTTTTCTTTGTTTTCCTTTTCTCTGCCCTGTCTTGCTCCTTCCTAGTCTTAATCGGTTCCGTACAGTTTCTTATTATTAATTTACCAATGAGACGCACTGAATACAAAATCAACGAGATCAAATATACACAATTAAATAAAAAACATTATTTTGATGTTATGCTCTTATCACAAAACCAACAAAGGGTATTGTGGCACCTTAAAGATGGTAGTCGCTTCCAGACAACCTGCACATTGAGCATCCTGATTTGTTTGTAGGAAGATTAGACAACCCTTGGCTATTTAATGAGCATTCATTCTGATTTGTTTGAGGGGAGGTTAAATATGGTTGTGTCAAAGCAAAGGTTTTATCCCGCACTTTGCAATGTGTGTCCCCATCTCTTTTCTTATCACAAAAACCCAATCTTTTGGGGAAGCGTGTTTGTTGCACAAGACCTCCCAATCCACTATAATTGTGTAGCCTGAATTTGCCAGCATATCACTGAATTCTGTCTGAAAACTGCAACAATCTGGAAGTGCCCTAACACATTTATTATGGCATAAACTTTTGTAGACTCATCATGGACATTTCATCAGATCCACAAAAGTTTATGTCATAACAAATTTATTAGTCTTTAAGGTGCCATAAAATCTATCCTTGTTTTTGTTGCAAGAGACTCTGGAAATTATTTCAAATACATTCCAATAACAGTTCAAATTATTCAGTTCACAAAACTCCCAACAAATTAGATGGCTCTATTTTGAGCCAGTGTGGTGTAGTGGTTAAGAGGACTGGGACCTGGGAGACTAGGGTTCAAATATCCATGCAGCCATGAAGCTCACTGGGTGACCTTGGGCCACTCACCATCTCCCAGCCTAACCTACCTCAAAGGGTTGTTGTGAGGATAAAATGGGAAAGAACTATGCATGCTACCTTGAGCTTCTTGGAGGAAAAGTGGGATATGAATGTAACACTCTCTGTATATATGTATACACACATACACATGAGCGTGTGTATATAATCCTCTACCTTGTTTGAATACATAATAAAGATAAACCAACTTTTCAATAAAGCTTTTACTTCCTTATCCAGGTTACTTTCAGATCAAATCAGAAGCTGTTCATTACTAACTGGCTGCCCATTTGCTACTGGGCCAAGTTCAAGGTTCTAGTTCTGGTGTACAAAGCCCTGTACAGCTTGGGACCAGGATACCTGAAAGACCGTCTTACCCCTTATATACCCAGTTGATCACTGCACTCTGCAGGTGAGGGCCTTCTGCAGATACCATCCTATCAGGAGGTCCATTCTGCACAACACAGGAAACGGACCTTTAGTGTGGCGGCACCTACCCTGTGGAATTCCCTCCCCTTAAATATTAGGCAGGCGCCATCTCTGCTATCTTTTTGGGGCCTTTTGAAGACTTTCCTCTTTCAACGAGTCTTTTAAGTTGAGACCTATCCCAGTCTGCATCTGTGTTGGAATTGCTTTTAATATTTTTTTTAAAAAAAAACAATTATGTTTTTAAAGCTTTTAAGAAAATGTTTTTAAAGTTGTTTTGTTTTAATGTATTTTAAGTTCTGTTTTTATGATGTTTTGATATGTTCTTAGCGCTTTTGTTTGCTGCCCTGGGCTCCTGCTGGGAGGAAGGGCGGGATACAAATCAAATAATAAATAAATCAAATAATAAATAAATAACTCCCCTCCTGAATCAACACTCCTTGAGTGTTTTTGCCTGGCTGGAATGCGTCCTTGAACTTTGAGTGTGCCCTTTGCTTGCCTGGATGGAGGACAGAGAGAGGGGCGTGCGAGTGTGGGTGGAAAGTAGCCTACCGTACAAAAGTCAAACTTAACATTCATTGCTTTGCCCCCTTCTGCCTCGTATGTGGCCTCTGGAGCTTGTCCAGAAGGGAAGGTGACCATCTGGCTGAAAAAGGTCCCTCACCCATGATAAAGTGGAACCTCCATGCTCAACATTACCGAGAGGGTTCCCCTCCTTGCTCGGATCCTGCTTGGCTATTCTACAGAGCGGCTTGTTCCAAATTTCCGACGGAACCTGCTCCACTTCAGAAGAATTCACGCCCACCTCCGCAAAAGGGGCTGGCACCTGAAAGAGTACAAAGAGGTGGAGATCATGAAGAACATACCTGATAAGAAGAGCCTGGCTGCTGGATCAGCCCAAAGACCCATTTAGTGCAGCATCTTGTTCTCTAATGAGACAACCAGACCCCTCAGTAGGAAGCCTGCAAGCAGAGCCTGAGTGCATCAGCGACTCTCCCCCACTTGTTGATTCCCAGTGACTCGTGTTCAGAGACACGCTGCCTTTGTCACTGGAGGTAATGCAGCCATCATGACCGGCAGCCATTGAGAAGAACATAAAAGCATAAGATCAGGTCAAGGGACCCGCATTGCCAGAGACAGCAATATCACACAACAACAGTGATAACTAGAGATATTACACTGTTAACTCCACCAGCTGCACTGGTTGCTACTTCCCAAGGCAAAGAGATCCAAGAGGGGTGTTTGTAGAGGCCACATTTGGGAAAGCCACCATTTTGCGCATGGTCTCTTCCCTGCAGCCACACATGCCCCCTCCCCACTCTAATTGGTGGACCTCAGGGTCTAGGAAACACCCCTGCTTTAGATCTACCAGTTACCAAACCCTCTCACCTGCTGTCCCCACCTCTTGCTGTCTCGATGCCCCATCAGGAAGCCTTCCGCCAGGGCCACCACCTGGGTGCAGCTCTCTGGCCTGCTTTCCTGGACCCAGCTCTGCATCTCCAAGGGCAGGATGGCCAGGAACTGCTCCAGCACCAGCAGCTCCAGAATCTGCTCCTTGGTTTGCTTCTCCGGCTTCAGCCACTGGTGGCAAAGCTCCCGGAGCTTGTTGCAAACCTCCCGGGGCCCTTTGGCGTCCTGGTAGGAGAACTGCCGGAAGCGCTGGCGCCGCGTCTCAGGCCGGATGGCCCCCTCGTTTGCAACCTCCTCCTTCACCTTCACGAAGGAGTCGAAGCTTCGGTAGACCCTGTGGACTTCTCCGTTGAGGCCTGGCAGAGCCTGAGTCACCCACCCTCCTCTCGGCCACTGAGTGGCATTGGCGACTCCTCGGAAGGAAGCCTGGAAATCCTTGGCCTCCTCCCCGGAGACAGGGTGAGGCTGTGATCCTAAGTTGGGGGCCTGCACACTCTTCAGGAACTCCTGCCACTGGGTCTCCCAGTGCTGCTGCAGCCCTTCCTCTGGTTCCCGTTTAATCTGCTGTGGAGAAGACTTGCTCAGCAAGGTCCCAATACTCCCTACATGTACCACCTGTGGGCCTCTCTTCCCTTCCCCTGGCATCCCGTCCCACAATCTGGAGCCGGCTATGTCCTGCTCCTCCATTTCTAGACCCCTGGGGCAGCTGCTGCTGCGTTTCCTTCTTTCGCGTTCCAACCTCCCAGTCTCCTAAACACTGGACAGCCTCCAACGTTTGGTGGAGAGCACTCTCTGGAGTTAAGGCGATTCCAGAGGCTTCTCTTGAAGTCACAATCAAGGGTCTTCCGTCAAGTTCTCAGCAAGCAAGATGTGTTTCTCCTGAACAGGAAGAGAGACAAAGCAGGTGAGAGAACGAATTATCATGGTAGATTATAAGTTCCGTGGGTCAGTGATCTCTGGGGAGCACCATGTCTGCATTTTGATAACCAATTTCCAGAGGAGTAGCCAGTTTAGTCTATTGCAGCAAAAACAACAACAGAATCTTATGGCACTTTACAGACAATTGAATTTATTATGCCATTGGCCATTTATATGTATATCTTTCAGTTTTCAATACAATCAAAATTCAAACGAAACGCAACAAACTCGATGCAAGCATCTTTTTGTAGAGTAGCCTACAAAGAAGATACATAAAGTAAATAAGCATACGTTTCCCCCATAGTTCATCATATATCATGATTCAGTGCAAATGTTGGGTGTTATTACCAAGTGCTCAACCTCTCTCTCTGCCCCCTTCTTTTGCAGACTGGGGATTCTCTTTGCAGCTGCTGCTATTTCTTTGTGTCTGCCTTCCCTTCCCTTCCCTTGGAAATGAGTTCTCAGCTTTCAATGCCCCCCTCCCTTTCTCCCCCCTCTTTACGCCCCCCTCCTCTTTGCTGGCTTAGCAATCAGTACTTTGTCCCATGCCTAGCCAGGGAAAAGGGGCAATTCTGATCCACACCCACTTCCACCAGCCTGAGAAAATTATATAGGTATATATTAAATCACTTCAAAAAGCCAGTTTCCCACCAGGGCTTTCCTAGAGGGGGAGGGGGCATGGGGGAAAGGAAATGGCTTCACGACTCCTGACGCTTCCCTTCTGACATTGCCAGGCCTTGCTAGGAATCTCAGTTGGACTCGGTAGATTTAACCTCTTCAAGCCGACCTTGGCGGCTTTTACCTTCGTGCTCCATGCGATAGAACAGGGCTGGAGAATCCTGTGGCCCTGAGTAGATGTTTTGCTGGACTCTAACTCCCATCCTCCCTGACCGTTGGCCATTTTGGCTGGGGCTAATGGGAGTTGGAGTCCAACAAACATCTGACAGACCACCAGGTTCCCCACCCCTGTGCTACTAGAAAGACCTGTCCTTAGATATCTCTGCATTGGGGTTGAATTTGTTTTATTTATTTTTTTAATGGTTGTAATTCTTTATATATGAAATTGTGCAATTGTTTTTATTACTGATGTTTTTATTGTGAAATCGCTTTATTTTGTGGGAAGTGACTCATACATGGTAATAAATTGGAAGGACGAAGCAGTCTGAACAGTTCCACCCTACCTAGCTCTTTTTTTCTCCTGGGCACAGTATTTAATTTTTATTTAATGTTATTTTTAATTGTGTTCAGTTCTCAGTATTTAAACTTGTTTGTTTGTTTCTGTGAGGTTAGCAGGAAGTCATAGAAACAACCAGAAAATTTACTTTCAGTAATATTCTCAGAGATGTAATTTTCCTATATATATTTGTGTGTAAGTGTGGCCATTCACACCATACATTTATTCCACTGTAAACAGTCATAGCTTCCCCCAAAGAATCCTGGGAAGTGTAGTTTGTGAAGAGTACTGAGAGGCCTCTATTCCCCTCAGAGAGCTACAGTTTCTTGAGGGGTATAACAATCAATCCCTCTTCCCAGAGAACTCTGGAAACTGCAGGTCTGTGAGGGGAATTGGGGTCTCCTAACATATATATATAGCACATTGGGGAGGAGAGCCTGGCTGGGAGTGCAGAGTCTGTGAGTTCGAATCCCCGCTTGTGTCTCCTGGGTATAAAGGGCCAGCTAAAGATCACCCCCACAGTGAGTAGCTCAGGGGTTATGTGGTCTGCCACCTGTGCAGCCGTGGGCAAGCTGCAGAGTCCCAAGGAGCCCAGTTTCCTCCCAGCTGGCAGATGCGGACAAGGAAGGGGCTGGCCTGTGCAGCTGTGGCAAGCTGAGCAGGCCCCAGGACTAGCCTCAGAGGGAGGCAATGGTAAACCCCCTCTGAATACCGCTTACCATGAACACCCTATTCATAGGTTCGCCATAAGTCGGGATCAACTTGAAGGCAGTCCATTTTCCAACAATTGTAAGCACCCTTCACAAACTACACTTCCCAGGATCTTTGGGGAAAGCCATGACTGTTTAAAGTGGAATAATAGTGCAACAAACGTATAGTGTGAATGCAGTCTGTGTGTGCTTTTAAAAAAGCCTGCTGGCTTATGGGTTGGATTCAGAGTAGACCCATTGATATTAATGAACCTAAGTTAGTCACTTCTATTAACTTCCGTGGGGCTACTCTGAATAGGACTAGCATTGAATACCACCCTATATTTGGATATTTTTATTATGTCTACTTGTTTTCAAAGTCTGTTAATCTTACTGGTATTTTCTTACAAATATATTATTTTATGTCAAATAGATGTTACTGAACTTCAGTTCCCATTAACCCCAGCCAACATGGCCCACTGTACTGGGATTGTGGGAACTGTAGTCCAACTGCCTCTTGAGGACCACAGATTTCCCATCCCTGCTGTACAAGAAACGATATAGCCTTGTGGAAGGTATTATAGGCTGGAGAAAAGTTGATTCCTTTCCTCGCTTATTATTAAAGTTGTTTCACCCGAAAGTGTTTGTGTAAGCTACCAAACTCCCTCCCCAGAGTGCAAACTTGGGAGTGCAGCCTTCCACCGGTGACTTTGGCAACCCCCAAGGCCCCATTTAAAGCAGTATGATCCCACTTTAAACAGTCATGGCTTTCCCTAGAGAATTCTGGGAACCATAAGGGTGCTAAGAACTGTTGGGAGACACACACACCCTGCAATTTCCAGAGCAGTTTCAATCCAGTGTTGGCTAATGGTTCCATGTCAGTGAGGCAGTGGAATCTGCTCTCAGTACTAGTCCAACCTTTCAGCACCTTGGACAGCTCCTTGACAGTTCAGACCAAAACCCAGCGCAGATTCCACTGACATGGAGCCACCAGCCAACACTGTTTCAATCCCTCATCCCAGGGAACTCTGGGAACTGTAGGTCTGTGGGGGGAGAATGGGGTCTCCTCACAACTCTCAGCACCCTTCACAAACTACACTTTCCAGAATTCTTTGAGGAAAGCCATGATTATTTAAAGTGGTATGATACTGCTTTAAATCTATAGAGCAGATGGGGGCTTAGGTAACTTTTAGACTCTGGACTCAGTTTTGTTTTGGGTGGTGGTGGGGAGAGCGATCTTTGGATGCTAACGCATACTTTACTTTCTTCAAGATGTGGTAAGCAAAGGCATTGCTGTGTTTGGCCTCTCTCCCCCACCCCATACCCCACCTGCTTGCTCATTCTGCCAAGTGAAGCCCTGTGCGTAATGTCCCAGCAGCCCCACTGACACTATTCCTCTCACCAACCATATCAATCGTGCTTTGACAGTTTACACTGGAAAGGTTGGCGTTACAATTGTTTTAAAATCAGAAGGGAAAAATCACCACCTAGGAAAATGCAATGGAACAGAGGAAGATGCTGTATGCTGAGTCAGACCATTGGTCCATCTTGCTCAGCGTTTTTTAAACCAACTGGCAGCAACTCTTCGTGGTTACAGGCAGGGAGTCTTTCCCAGCTCTAACCTGGAGATGCTGGGGATTGAACCTGGAACCTTCTGCATGCAAGGCAGATGCTCTATCAACTGAGCTGTGAAGTACTAGTTCCCCTCTATTCGGCACTGGTTAGGCCTCATCTTGAGTACTGTGTCCAGTTCTGGACACCATGCTTTAAGAAGGATGCATACAGACTGGAACGGGTTCAGAGAAGGGCAACAGATCAGGGGACTGGAAACAAAGCCCTGTGAGGAGACTGAAAGAACTGGGCATGTTTAACCTTCAGAAGACTTGACTTGAAAGTTGCCACACAGAGGAGGGCCAGGAGTGCAAGACATGGAATAATGGGCTCAAGTTGCAGGAAGCCAAATTTCTACTGAACATCACGAAAAACTTTCTAATTGTTAGAGCGGTATGACAATGGAACCAATTACCTAGGAAGGCGGTGGGCTCTCCCAACACTGGAGGCCTTCAAGAGGCAGCTGGACAGCCATCTGTCACATATGCTTTAAGTTGGATTCCTGTATTGAGCAGGGGGTTGGACTCGATGGCCTTATAGGCCCCTTCCAACTCTACTATTCTTCCTCTTCTGCCCCTTCCTGAGGACCACACCGTCGGTTTAGTGGCAATGATGTCATCTGTACTATGTGTGGAATGATGTTAATTCCTGAGAAATCTGTTCTGTTAATGAATCTGTTACTTTCCCCATCAGTTGTTGATTTCCCCCTCAAAACTAAAAAGCCCCAGATGTTTAGCGAACAGATGCTACTGAACTCCCATCGGCCACAGCCACCTTGACTATGGTTAAGGATGATGGCAGTTGTAGTCCAAAATGTCTGGAGGGCCACAAGTTCTCAAGCTCTGATTTAGACACTTTGTAGATACACTTTACAAATTAAATACCGACGTAATTTTTTTTTTAAATTAGGGCATTTTACCCCAACTCTTTGGCCAAAAGGGCTCCCAAAACAGCTTACATTCAGCCCACAGGCTTTCAGTATAAAACAGGTGGAGAAAATGTTTGGTTCTCCAGATGTTGCTGAACTATAACTGCCATCAGTTCCAGCAAGCATGGCCAATGCCCAGCGGTGATGAGAGTTGTAGTTCAGAAGCATGTGGAGTGCCAGAGGTTCTCCACACCTGATCTAAAAGACATGACACAACAGGAAAAGGAGTCAGGGTGGGAAGAGGGGGAAAAGCAATCACTAATTCTTAAAGTTGAATACCAGTTCTGATAATGACCAGGTAGTATGGAAACCGGAACTCTTCTTGATCGTCCCAGAGTACAGGACACGGAATAATGGACTCAAATTGCAGGAAACCAGATTTTGCCTGAACATCAGGAAAAACTTCCTGTTAGAGCTATACGACAATGGAACCAATGACCTAGAGAGGTAGTGGGCTCTCCAACACTGGAGGCATTCAAGAGGCAGCTGGACAGCCATCTGTCGGGAATGCTTTGATTTGGATTCCTGCATTGAGCAGGACTTGATGGCCTTATAGGCCTCTTCCAACTCTAATATTCTATTAAACAGTTCAGGGGCAGGAGAGGCCTGACAGAGGCTCATCTCTCCCACTAAGGCAGCCTGCTGGATGCTGTTAAATCCTTACAGCAAGATGAAAATGGAAATGGACTGCCCTCAAGTCAATCCCAACTTATGGCAACCCTAGGAATAGGGATTTCATGGTAAGCAGTGTTCAGAGAGGGTTTACCATTGCCTCCCTCTGAGGCTAGTCCTTCCCAGCTGGCTACGGCCTGCTCAGCCTGCCACAGCTGCACAAGCCAGCCCCTTCCTTGTCTGCAACTGCCAGCTGGGGGGGCAACTGGGCTCCTTGGGACTCTGCAGCTTGCCCACGGCTGCACAGGTGGCAGGGCACATCACCCCTGAGCCACTCACTGTGGGGGTGATCTTTAGCTGGCCCTTTACACCCAGGAGACACGAGCAGGGATTTGAACTCACAGCCTCTGGACTCCTGGCCAGGCTCTCCTCCCCACTGTGCTACACCAGCTGTCTTATAAGACAAACATAAACACAGGATCAGAATTCCTTCTGCTAGAAAAAAAATGCACTTTTGAACTGAGGCTTCGTCTTACAAAAAAATGATAAGCAAGAGATTTTATATTAAATAGTTTATTGAAAGAAATACAGACAGATGAGCACACACATTATAGAACGCCACCCACAGCAGAAAAACAACTGTGGCTTTGGTATGGCAAAGACATTGTTTGCGAGAGACCAATACGTGCACTGGGACCATAGCTCAGCAGAAGAGCCCTTGCTTCTTATGCAGAAGGAAGCAGCTCCATCCCTGCCTTCCCCAGACAACAATTGATGGGAGAGACTTGGAGAGCCACTGCCCATCAGAACAGACAATACTAAGCTAGACCACAGCTGCGGGATCTTTTCCTGTTCAAGGGCTGCATTCCCTTCTGAGCAACATTAGGAGGGCCACATAGCAGAGGTGGGCAGGGCCAGAGGAAGAAGTGTGGCAAGGGAGCAACAAAGTAAATTTTACTTTTGTACGGTAGGCTACTTTCAATATACAAACACACACCTCTCTCTATCCTCCATTCAGAAAAGCAGAAAGCACTGTTTAATTTATTTAACAAAATTTATGTATCACTTGGTAGTAGAAAAAGCGGTTTGAATTGTCAGAGCTCAAAGACACATTCCAGCCAGAGGAAAACACTCAGGGTGTAAGTAGGGCCAATGGCCTGGGGAGACTTCCGAGGGCCAAATAGGGAAGCCTGGAGGGCCACATATTTCCCCCTCCAAGTCTGAGGTTCCCAACACTTGGGTTAAACAGAGAAATACAAAAACAGAAAACAGTTCTACTCTCCTTATCAAAATACAACTTCAAAGGGTTAATATGGCTTCTTAATGATTTTTGAAACTTGGCATCCTTGTTTGGATGTCTGTACTGCAACTAGAAACTAAAGGTGATTTAAATGCCTTTAGTTTGGACAAGTTTTATATCTGCTCCAGTTATGACATTTTCACCCTGAAGCCTATGGATTACGAATGTTTGGCTGCCGAAGAAGTTATGTTGAAACGTGCCTGGCAGAATAATCTCAGGAGCACTCACTTTTAATTGGCATCTGGCCTATAAGTAGAATACAGGAAGGCATTCTTAGTATTTGCCTGTCGGGTATATTTTATCCGCTGGAATATTTGTATAATCTACAATTGAGTGTTTTTACCTTGACTCTTTTTTGTAGACAGAAAAATGGTCTGATCTGATATAAGCAGCTTCCTGAATTCCAGTACACACCTTGAGAAAGGTCGATTAAAATGAATAGTGGCTGCACTTCTCTGCACTTGGGGATACCGTTAAAACTACCATAGACATGGTTGCAGCCCATACAGGTGAGCAAAACAAGACACGGTCACTCACCTTTGAAGGGCCAAGATCAACTGTATCGTCCTGCCATATAATTAAGGAGAAACTTCCAAGTACATGATTGAAGAGTCATCCTTAGCCGTCACCTTGGGATACCTCACCATGCATAAAAACAGGCAGTAGAGACTAGTTTAATAGGGCAAGTGGGGCGTTGCCCCACCAAGCTCAGTTTGTCCTCAGCTAGCCCCCACCTACCTACCTTCTTACTTACAGGCATTCCAGTGTGTAGCACTGGATACCAGCCTCCTTGTACTTAGTGCTGCCCTTGTAGAACTCAGCAGGGAGAGGACGGGAACAAAACCAGAATGAGTTGGCTCCACCATTGGCTCTAGCTCCACCAGCCATTTACTCTGGTGCCCCCTACTGTTGACCTCCCTGATTTCTGGCCCTATCAGTTCCAATGGGCACTATGTTCCCACTGAAACAGGGGATGAGCCCTGAGGGTTGCATTCCTCTGTGGACAACCTCCTTGGGGCCACATGCCAAAGGCAGACAAAGCTAGGAAAAAAGTGGGTGGAGCAACAGATGCCACTCCTCCTTTACAGAGTAGAGTATATTCCAAGCCACGCGAAAAGGCCAAGGTTTCTACACGCTCGCAACCACCCTCACTTCTCCATCCAGGGAAGCAAGAGGCATCGAAGATGTGCTCCAGCCAGGCAAAAGCACTTGAGGAGAGCACAGAGCAAAGATGGTGAGAGGTGTGGCCTTAGGAGGCGGAGAGTTCCCACCCTTGCCCAAGATCTAAATTCCCCAGAATTCCCAGGGGAAATGGAATGACCAGTTTAAAGCTGCAGCCCTATGCATTCTTACTGGACAGTAAACTCCACTGAACTCTGTCATGAAGGTTTTATTATTTGTTCCATTTATATCCCTTTCCAAGGAGCTCAAAGTGGGTCTCTCTGCCTCCTCATTTTATCCTCACAACAACCCTGTGAGGTATGTTAAGCTGAGGGACAGTGACTGACCCAAGGTCAGCTTCATGCATGAGTGGGGATTTGAACCCTGGTCTCCCAAGTCCTAGTCCAACATTCTAACCACAATGCCACACTAGCTCACTGGTTTCCTGGTTCTGGATGCCTGTTGAAGTTGCTCCCAAACATTCCAGGTTTGGCATGGCTTCCCTCCTACATAAAGCCAAAACCTGATACAACTTCCCAGTCTGCTATCCCAGTCAGCTTCTGTGTTGGAATTGCTTTTTAATATGCTTTTAAACCTTTTTTTAAAAAACAATGTTTTTTAACCTTTTTTAAAAAAATGTCTTCAAAGCTTTAAAAAAAATGTTTTAAAGTTGTTTTAATGTATTTTAATGTCTATTTTTATAATGTTTTAAAGTGTTTTTAGTGCTTTGTCTGCTGCCCTGGGCTCCTGCTGGGAGGAAGGGCGGGATGTAAATCAAATAATAAATAAATAAAAAAACTTCCTGCGCCATGTAAGCTTTTCCAGTTCAGCTTCTTCCTGCCTTTGCTCCTCTGGTGACACATTGCTTCAAGCATCCTTTTTCCCTTTAACCTTCTGCACCACAAGGTGCAACTCTTATTCTGCACGTTTTGCAAAATGGATTTATCTGTCCAGGTTCTTTGTTTATTAATTACTTAATTAAATGTATCACCTGACGCAAGGTGTTTCTGGGCAACTTGAACAGTTAAAGCATACAGCACTACATTTTAAACACACACACACACACACACACACATAACTTTTACTTTTTTAAAAAGAGCTCTGAGGAGGGGAGAGTAACTCTCTGATAGCCATAGGGTATAGCCAATCGGTACCCTGTGCAACCAGCTTCTGCTGGAAACAGGAAGAACTGGTCACTCCCAGGCTCAATTTTTTTAAAAAAAGAATTCTGAAGTGTTGAGGAGGGGAAAGCAACTCCATGATTGCCATGAGGTCCAGCCAATCAGCAACCTGAGCAGCCAGCTTCTGCTGGAACCAGGAAGAATTGGTCACTCCCAGGCTCAATTCACTTTAGAGGTTTGCACATTTGTCTTCAAAGGGGTGAGCACCGATGCACAGCATCTTCACTGCTCAAGGCAGTTGTGTCCTTCTCAGACCTAAAGGAAACAGATGAACAACTCCCCCACCCACCCCAGTCTGAAATACCAGGTTAGGCCTGTGCAACTGATGACTGCTTAAGCCATCCACAACCCAGTACCCATGCTCAATAACCCCACTTAGACCCCGATATAATCAGTTATACCAGGTACAACCAGCACAGTCCTCTGTTAAATGGTTCTTTTAACTCCATTGTGGGTTTTCTCGTGGGAACTGAGACTTGCCTTCTGCCGAAATCTCTTCCCACAGTGGGCACATTCGTACGGCTGCTCTCCTGTGTGTAACCGCATGTGAGTCACAAGGTTTCCCTTCTGGTTGAAGCTCTTCCCACATTCCGAGCAAACAAATGGATTCTCACCTGTGTGGATTCTCTCATGTCTTACAAGGATGAACCGCCGAGGGAAGCTCTTCCCACAGTGAACACACTTGTATGGGTTTCCTCCCTTGTGCATCTTCTCGTGGGCTGACAGGTAGTGCTTCTGGCTGAAGGTCTTCCCACACTCTGAGCATTCGTACGGCCTCTCTCCCGTGTGTGTTCGGATGTGATCCCGCAGGACCGAATAACGGCCGAAGTAACAGGCACAGTATGAACATCTGTATGGAGACTCCCCGGTGTGGATTCTCATATGTTCTTTAACAAGGGATCCACAACTGAAGGTTTTCCCACAGTGGGAGCATGTGTGCCTTTTCTTCTCCTCAGCCTGAATTTGCACCTCTGCAATGAGTTCCTGTGTCTGACTGAAGCCATTCCCACAGCAGGAAGGTGTGTGCAGTTTTCCCCTGGTGGTGTGGATGCTCTGATGTTTCATAAGGTTTGAATGGTGTCCCAAGTTTCTGCCACAGTCAGAAGGGGCATTTTGTGCCTCACTGTACTGGAATCTTTGCTGTTCTGTGGATTGTCTTTCTTCTTTGTAACTTCCTGCCCAGAAAACTGATCCATCCACACCCTTCTCATCATTTTCCTCCTGCTTGTTCACTTCTTCCTGCCGACTCCCAAACATTACTTCTTTCTTACAATACTGAAAATCCTCGTCTCTACCCAGAGATGCATCATTTGGTTCCCTTTGCTCAGAACCTTCCCGGTGAAGGGTACTCATCTGGTTCTCCCACACCTGCCTGCTACCTGCAGGAATAATAGAATCATTGTCATATTCTTCTCAAGCGATTCTTCGAACAGTATTAAGTATCATAGCATTCCTGTTATAAAAGGACTTAGAGTTTTTTTCTCCCTCTAACTCAATACTAGATGCCCATTTTAAAGTTATGATTATATAAATGCACACTGATTTTAATATTGATTTAATACTGTATTTTTGTGTTGTTGTATAACCCACCTGGGAACCTTGAGGTGAAGGGCAGGTAAGAAATCCAATAATTACTAATAACAGCAATAAAATACAATTTACTATAAATAGCAAAAGTCACACCCTCTAGGATGCACACCTTCACATGGTGAGGGGGTATGAGAGCGTTAAAGAAGCTGAGAGCAATGCCATCAGGAGTCTCGACCAAGAGGCTAGACTCCTAGCAGGGCCACCCAAGGCGGAATGGTCAAAGCTGAGACACCAGACTAAGATGCAAGCAAACTCAGAGGAAGGCAATGGTAAACCACCTCTGAATACCTCTTACCACAAAAACTCTATGAACAGAGTATCCAAAATGCAACACGAGATAGAGCTGGAAGATAAGACCCCCAAGGTCAGAAGACACTCACCGAACTACTGGGGAAGAACAAAGGACAAGTACGAGTAGGGCTGTGACTGACACAGCTGGGTCAAAGCCAAAAGGAAGCCCAGAGGCTGATGCGCATAGATGCAAAAGGAGAGTCCGGAGTTGTATGACCCACACAATAGGAACATGGAATGTGAGAAGCATGAACCAGGGAAAGTTAGAAATTGTCAAGCAAGAAATGGAACGTATCAACATTACAATACTTGGCATGAGTCAATTAAAATGGACGGGAATGGGACATTTTCAATCAGGCAACTACAAAATATGAGAAATTAAGAAGAAATGGGGTTGCTTTAATAGAGAGAAGTGATGTAGCAAAAACAATTAAGAGCTATAACACAAGGTCTGAGCGATATCAATGAGATTTAACGGGAAACCTATTAACACAACCATCATCCAAGTCTACGCTCCAACAGCAAATGCATAAGAAGAGGAATTGGAGAGATTTTGAAGTACAGGAAGAAATCACACACCAAAACAAGATGTGCTTTAAACTTAGTTGACACAGAACCAGAAGAACTATGGAGTGAAGTCAGAGAGTGAAGTCAGAGACGTTATCAGGGAAGAATGCTAAAAGACAATACCTTTAGTTAAAAAGAGAGAAAGACCTCAATGGATAACTGAAGAAACTCTTAAAATGGTTAAAGAGAGAAGGAAAGCAAAAGCAAAAGGAAATAGAAACAAGGACAGAACCCTAATGCAGTAATACAACGACTAGTACGTAGGGACAAAGAGAACTATTACAATAGTTATTGTATAGAAATAGAAAAGGACAACAAAAAGGGAAGAACAAGAGCCCTATTCCAAAAGATTAGAGAAATTAAGGGGAAATTTAAACCAAGAGTAGGTTTGTTGAATAATCAACAGGGGAACACGCTGACTGACCGAGATGAAATAAAAGGAAGATGGAAGAACTCTATAAAAGAGATGACAGGATGACAGATTCATTCACAGAGGAACCATATGATGAAGAACCAGAAATTTTAGAATGTGAGGTGAAAGCTCACTAGAAAAGACAATAATGCTGGAAATAACAGAAGGGAGTAGAAAAAGAGGAAGGCCAAACAGGAGATGGATTGATTCCATAAAGGAAGCCACAGACCTGAACTGACAAGATCTGAACAGGGTGGTTCATGACAGATGCTACTGGAGGTCACTGATTCATAGGGTGCCCATAAGTCATAGTCGACTTGGAGGCACATAACAACAACAACAACAACAACCAAAAGTCAGTTATTAAACACAGGCTGCAAACACTGGTGATACCCAGTGTTAGTCATATTCAATCGATTTCAGTGGGTTGACCCTGAATATGTCTTAGATGGATCTTACCCATATTTAACCATACAGAAAACACTGCTTATCTTGCAGTGCTGCTGATCTTATTATATAAAAATTAACGGCTGTGACTTACTTGGGTTCATTAATTTCCGAGGGTTTGCTCTGACCGTATGCCACTTTGAGGGCCTATCTGGCCAAAACGTGGGCTAATTTTAATTTTTTATTATTATTATTATTAACAAATCATTAATCACCTTCCACACACGTCTCAAGGTTATGTACAAAGTTCAATAAAAACAGCTAAAAACAGTTAAAAATAACACAGAAAATAACATCAGATAAATCAGAAAACCATACAAAGTAGACACCCATAGCAAAGACCTCATCATCCAGCAGAAATGTCTTCAATTGTTTCTGGAAACTGCAGACATTGGGCACCTGTCATATCTCGAGAGGGATGCTGTTCCATAGAACAGGGGCAGCCCAATATAACAAGAGCAACAGGCTGTTGCGGTTACAGACTTCCCATAGGTATCTGGTAGACCATGTGGGAAAGAGGATGCTGGACTAGATGCACCATTCTGGCTACATAAGGAATGACACTCACAACTTGAACATCAGAAATAGAGGGAATGTCGTGGTCCAACAACATAGTTAAGTGTCAGGCTCCAGAGAGATAATGGAGCCTTTTGTGAACCTGCCTTATGAACATTCCTAAGGGAACCTCCTGGTGCCCACATGTAGTCCGACACGGCAGTCTTGCCGAAGCCAATTGGGTCTGGGAAGGGCCACCTGAGGAATCTCAAGGATGCTGCCTTCATTTCCAGCATAGAAGAAGGGTGAGATACACACACGAATCAATTTTCCAAGGTGAGAAGCGGAGTGAATCCTTACTTGGTGGTCTCGCGGCCTCATCTCGTTCCTGCTTCGCTTTCTGGCAAAGCAACCCGGTCCAAACATCAAGTGGTGGATCAAGGCCTGACTCGGAAGGGTCCACGGCCATCTCCAGGGATGGTACAAACACCTAAAAACAGCAGTGAGTTCCTTCAGGGAGGGTGCAGTGCTGCAATGAATTCTGCTCCACCAGGCCCTCACCCTTATCCAGGGGTGTCAAACCTCAGGCCAAATGTGGCCCTCCGGCTTTTCCATCTGGCCCTTGGGAGTCTCTCCAGGGCACAGCCCTCCTTCCCAGGCAACACTCCTCACCAGTCATTCTCTGTGCCATCTTTGAGTGGCTCTGCCTGGCAGGAATTTGTTCTTGGCCTGTGATATTGCCTCCTCCTTGCACGGATGGAGAGAGGTGTGTGCAGAAACCTCCGACTTTTGTGTGGCTGGAGTATTGCCTACTGCACAAAAATAAGAGTTGCATCTGTTGCTCCACCCACTTTTGCCTGTGAGCCCGCCTGCCACATGGCCCCTGGAAAGTTGCCCATGAAGCAGTGTGGCCCTCAGGCTGACAAAGGATTCCCCACCCCTGCCCTAGTCAGGTGACCCAACCAATGCCAAACAGGGAAGAAACTTATATTAGGATGTCTTTCAGAGGGGGAAACAAGAAAGTCCACCTTCACAACTGTTCTGGAAAAAAAAGACTCCGGCAATTTATAGATTCATGTTAAATTCAGCATATGAAAAAACAACCACGTGTTATCCAAGAATTCGGAAGTTTCCCTTTGTCCTTGCAGACAAAGAAACTGGAGGGAACAGTAGAACCTCTGGCCCTATGCTGATCTTATCTTATGTCTTCATAGAAGCTAGCCAGGGTGGCAAAGTGGTTAGAGCGCTGGGCTAGGACCTTCGGGGACCATAGTTCAGATCCCCATGCAGCTGCGAAGGTGACTGGATGACCTTTTTCCAGTCACTGTCTTTCTCAGTCTAACCTACCTCACAGGGTTGTTGCGAGGATAAAAAGGGGATGGGAAGAACCATATTTATTGCCTCGAGCTCCTTGGGGAAAAGGTGAGATAGAAGCCTAATAAATAATCATCCCGAAGCGTTGGCAGGGGGAGGAGCAGAGGCATGAATTCCAACCATTCCAAATCGAACAATAATAATAATAATAAAACCACTAAGGTGCTGCAAGATGAATTAATAGTATATACAGATAATATGGGGACTGCAACAAAATGTTGCAGTGTGGAGTGCTTCTGTTCAGGATTCCTGAGATTCCATCCCATCCCGCTCCTGGTTTTCGGATCTACATCTCCCCCCACAATAGCCAGTTGCCATTCTGTGCCCACCAAGCATGCTCAGTCTTCCTTAGGCTGTTTTTTGTGGAGGAGCATGCTTATGCCAAATCCCAGCTACATTGAAATCCTGGCTTTTCCCCATTGATTTATATGGGGAGTTCTCACTTCTGTTGCTGGGGACCAGAAGTGTAGTCGTTCAGGGTCTCAGGGGGTCAGACCCCTTACTTTTTTCGGAGCAGGGTCCCAGCAGGGTCCCTATGCCTCCAGCATCCTACAGGCCAATCAGCATGAAAGGGGAATGTGTTAGCCACTAAGAGTCTTCTAACATGCTTCTTTGTTCTTTTCTGCCAATTGAAGCCAATCAGAGTTAAAGGAGGTGGAGTCAGCCACTGAGAACATTCTTCTCAGTAGCTAACACTCTCCTCGTTAATATTGGCTCATAGGGATATTATTGTGGGAGACGGCATTAACAAGGATCTCATCCTCAGCCCTGCAGCAGAAAGGAGGGGAGCATGGCTGAAAGTATCATGAAGGGACTCTGAACTTCTGAATTTGCCACTACTGCTGGGGACACTTAAGAGTGGTATTCCATGCCAGTGCTACTCAGAGTAGACCCATTGACGTTAATGCACACAACTGAACAGTACTTAGTTGAACATAGCCCTTCGAAATGGATCCCCAACGTGAATAAGGAACTGACCTATCTAGGCAATGGGATAGTTGTCTCTATCCTTTTTATACCTCTGTCTCTCTTCTTCTGTCCTCCTAACCCAGACACTCAATTCTATTCCAGCTCTCACCTGGGTTTCCAGTTATTTTCCCTGCAGCTTTCTCTGAACAGTCAGCATTCCATGGGCACTGAATATCCTCAGCCCACAGCGAGCTGTTTGGTGTAGCCCCGCTCCCTTCCCATCCCAGAGTCTTCTGAGACACCTTCCCTCTTGTGCGTGGCTGTCACCATTTTGGTTATGTTTTGGTTAAGCGACAGCACTCAAAGAACTGAAATCAAAATTCAAGTACAGGAATATTAGAACACACATACACTTGCTATTCAGATCTACCTGAGCATCCTATCACAGACACCATAAATGGCCACCTGGGGATGATGGGAGTTGTAGTCCAAAACACCTGGAGGGGGCCAGGACAGCAAAGGCTGCCGTATACCTTCAGACTCTCTTACCTTTGCTTCCGCCTCATGCCGCCTCAAGAGGAAACACTCTGCCAGGGTCACTGCCTGGGCACAGTCCCCTGGCTTATGTTCCCTGACCCAGTTCTGCATGCCTACTGGCAGGATGCTAAGAAACTGTTCCAGGATCAGCAGCTCCAGAATCTCATCTTTCGTGCACCTCTCTATTTTCAGCCACCGGCCACAAAGCTCCCGGAGCTGACTGTAAACCCCTCTCGGCCCCTCCGCCTCCCGATAACGGAGCTGCCTGAAGTGCTGGCGCTGCCTCTCCCTCAAGATGGCCTCCCCTCGCAAGATGGCTGCCTTCACCGTCCCGTAGTCGCCCCTGTCCCAGGCACTGAGGCTACTGAAGGCCTGCTCGGCCTCTCCGCTGAGAGCCGGCAGGAGGAGGGTCACCCACTTGTCCTGAGGCCACCGGCAGGCTGAGGCAACTTGCTCAAAGGAGACCAGGAACGCCTGAGTATCCTCCCACGGCGAAGGCTCCTTGGATAGCTGAGGGCTCCCCCAACCCAGGCAAGAGGCCTGTAGCATCCTCAGGAACTCCTGCCACTGCCCTTCCCATCGCTCCTGAAGCTCCTCTTCTGGTTCACGTTTTATATGCTCTGGAGAGAGGGCAGTCTGTAACTCTCCAAGACTCCTGACGTGTAGAAGCTGTGGGGCATTTGCTGCACTCTCAGTTCCTTCCGACACTTTCGAGCCCACCATTGCTAGAATTGGGGGTGCCGTTCCTCTCTTCCTTCAGCAATCTTTTCTTTTCCAGCCTTGCCTCAAGCATGGAAGAACTCCCGGTCTCTCAGAAGGCTTCCTCTAAAGCTTTATGCAGAATCAGCAGCCCTACACAGAAAAAATAAATGTTTCAGCTGAGACCTCTGAGCGAAAAAGTCTGAACTGCTTCAGTTCAGCTTCGTTGGGAGGTACACGTTGATTGGCTTTGTTCTTGCTTTGGACGGTCACATCGTTTCATAAACAAAGCTTCATTTGCATTTCCCATTGACTTAAATAGGAAAGGTCTCAATGCACCTATTACTTTCACATTTGTTAACAAGACTGGATGAAATGGCTACTAGCCATGATGGTTGTGCTCTGCCTCCATAGTAAGAGGCAGTATGCTTCTGAAAACCAGTTGTCGGGAGCCGCAGGAGGGGAGAGGGCTCTTGTGCTCAGGTTCTGCTCGCGGGCTTCCCACGGGCATCTGGTTGGCCACTGTGGGACCAGGATGTTGGACTAGATGGGCCACTGGTCCGATCCAGCAAGCCTCCTCTTATGTTCTTAAATTTGCAGGGGTGGTAGTCCCCTCTGAGTGAGCTGAGGCCAGCCAAGTTGCCAATAAATTAGTCTAGGGTTTTCTTTTTTAAAGTAATTTTACTGGGTTTTAAATAGCACAAGTAATACAAATGAATAAACAGTATAACCAGTCTGGAGAGCTGACCCCGAATAACGCATATTCCCTTGAATACGTAGTCCAAGCATAAAGGATTACAAACATAAAGATACACCATGGTCCCTGGAAACTTTGGAGAAGCAGTGTTGCAAGTTATCAACATTAATATAGGAAATAAACTTCCAGGTCTCGAGTTTGTTTGTGATGGGCATCTTTAATGCTGGCCACATCTGCACATCACAGTAAGCTATAAGCCAGTGATGGGGAACCTCAGGACGCCCCCCCCTTCCTCCCCAGGCCACACCCTCACTGGCCTTGCTTCCCAGCCTCCTTGGATGCTTTTGCCTGGCTGGAATGTCTCTTTGACCTCTGACAATGCTTCTTTGTTACCTGGATGGAGGATTCAAAGGGACATGTGATGTTAAATTTGTTACAGTACCCACATAGACTTCTTCCCCAGCCCCAGAAAGTTGCCTAGAAAGGAATGCGGCCCTCGGGCTGAAAAAGATTCCCCACAAACCATAAAGCATCACTTAGAATGCACAAGGGAACCATACCTGCTTTATTCCACCTCACTCGCGCAGAAACAAATCACAGCCCTACCTGGAATTGCCAGGGATTGAACCTGAGACCTTCTGCATGCAAGGCAGATGCTCCTGCCACTGAGCTACAGCCATTCCCCAAGATCATGGTTGGTTTCATTCCAAACAAAGCACAAAGTTTGCTTTTGAATTACCAAACGTGGTTTGTCTGAATGAAACAAACCACAATCCCTAGATTGTTATCCCCAGATAATGCTAAACCAGGGATTGTGTTTTATTTTCCACTATATGCTAGCAGGGAGGAATGAAGCGGGCAAGATTCACTTGTGAACAGTAAACCGTGATTTATGGCTTACCATGATGTGAAACGTTTAAAAAACATTCTATTACCCCAATATACTTGGGAGGAGGCTAAATATTTGCACAAAAGTCACAGGGAACACAGAGGAGCCCTTTGGTAACATCCCTGCAGATTTCTAGATCAATTGTACAAAGGTGCAGGAGTTCTCCAACATTTGTAATAATTATTTTTAATAATCATATGGATGCCCAATAGGCATAGGCTCATGGATGGAGAACTGACCCTTAAAAAAGAGTCTTGCATAACTGCAATCAGCTTCTTTTTCTTACCATCTTGTATTTTAGATTTGCATTTTGAGAAAGAGGAAAGGAGTTAGCGTTGAAGTCAGCGTGGCTTCTCACCCACTCACTCCCAACATCCTGGTTCGGTGTCTGCCCCCCCTTTTTTTAAAGCCAGGGATCCCTGCTGCAGTTAGATGAGACCACAGATAGGGCGCATCCTCCGGATGTTTGGTGAACTCCAATCCCAATCAGCCACAGCCAGCATAAGCAACGGCCAGGGATGATGAAAGCCATTGTCCAAGTCCGTACACAGGGCTACAGGCTTCCCACGTTTGCTTTAGACTCTGGACCAAATAGTCTTACAGGATGGGGGTGTGTGACGCCCTTCCCTGGCTCTCCCTGTCAGGTTCCTACCTGCGCGTGGCTACTGCCTGTCACTAGGCACCACCAGGGACTCCACCAGTCCGGACTGTCCTTTTTTATTGTTTCTCTCCCCGCTCTAGCACAGATCTCAACAGATCCCCCTGCTAGGCAACCACCAGTCACGTCCTAATACTAGTATTCCCAGAGACTCTGAATACTGGTATTGTTATTCTCTTCACCGCTGCCACCATTTGTTACAGTTCCCCTTCAGCCTTGGTCATTACCTTACCCTCCCTTCTGGTCTGTGAAACCCCAGCCAAGGATCAGGCCTTTGGTAAACCAAATTAAGTATTTATTAAAGATAACAAAGCTAACAAGATTAACAAGATTTCTTTTTAAGGCACATAAGCATATGGTTTTACTCAATACTAATCCGAACTCCACCCCCCTCCTTCTCCACTCTCTCCTGGCAAACAACTCTCTCAAACCCCACCAAGCAACCCACTCTTTCTCTTCTCCCCCCAGATTCCACTCTCACTCTTCCTTTTATACGTTCAGCCATTTTAAACACTCAGCCAATCATCTAGCATTCTACTGCCCATTCACTCCCCCTCCTCTTTCACTCCACTTACCATGTATCTTCTAAACAACCAACACTTACCATATATACATTAATATAGGAACATCACAGGGTGTCCTTCAGATACCAATGCATATTACAATACTGTACTCACTTACTTGAAATAGTCATGGTGGGGGTGCTATTTAGATGGTAATGTGTAGTAAAATGTAAATGTACTGCCTTCCGAGTCGATTCCAACTTATGGGGACCCTATGAACAGGGTTTTCACAGTAAGTGGTATTCAGAGGTGGTTTACCATTGCCTTCCTCTGAGAGGCAGTGACTGGCCCAAGGTCACCCAGTGAGCTTCGTGGCTGTGTGGGGATTCGAACCCTGGTCTCCCAGATCGTAGTCCAACACCTTAACCACTGTAGTACTTCACTTAATAATGTGGCAAGCGAGCCCTGCCAGGTTTGGGGGCCCTCCAGCTCATTCTACTTCATGGGGCCCCAGACACCTGTCCTAAAGCCCTACCCTAAGAGCATCACATCACCAGGGATGTCCTCGTTGTCTTGCAGGTTCCCCCTCTCTCTCTTTATTACCCTTCCAGAGATGCTCGTTTTGGAAACTCGCCACCCCTTGCAGGCTTAAGGTGTGTACCGACCCCTATTCCCGGAGAGGAATCTGTTGCCGTTTCAAAGCGCTCATAAAGCTGAGAGAGAAGTCAAGAGTCTCACCCAGGGAGGGGAGGTAGAAAGGGCACCGGAAGTGGCTTCAATATGCAATTCCATATACAGGAAGTTGCCTTCTGCCGTTCTAGGAATCACAGCGGAGGTCAGTGAGTTTAACCATTTCGGATATCGTTTACCCGCTTTCTGTGGCTGTTTTCTGTAAGAACGTCCCACAAGGGTTGCTTGCTAACTTTCTCCCCTTGCAGGGTTGTTGTGCATTTAACAACGCCTGATAAGCAGAGATTGAGTAGGTGAGGCTTTCCTCATCAGAACAGCTCTCATCATTTAATTATTACACATTTTTCAACTTTTACAGCCCGATCATTATTTTTCGTATGTCACCTTGGCTAGCTTTTTAACAGGAAGGCAAGTCGCTGCTAGGGTTGCCAGGTTCAGGGTCTGAGACTGATCCGCTTGCTAACTTTCTCCCCTGCAGGGTTGTTGTGCATTTAACAACGCCTGATAAGCAGAGATTGAGTAGGTGAGGCTTTCCTCATCAGAACAGCTCTCATCATTTAATTATTACACATTTTCCAACTTTTACAGCCCGATCATTATTTTTCGTATGTCACCTTGGCTAGCTTTTTAACAGGAAGGCAAGTCGCTGCTAGGGTTGCCAGGTTCAGGGTCTGAGACTGATCCTGTATCTTTAGGAGAAGAGAAAGTCAGCCAGGCCTGGCAACCATGAGGTCTTCTGTATCTTTAAAAGTTGTGCAGGGGGAAGGGAGAATTCCACCTTGTGGTTTTTCCCATTACAATGTTGCAAGAACATCTGCACTTGGCTGACTTTCTCTTCTAGAGATAGCATGAGTGTCTCAGGCCCTGAACCTGGCAACCCTAGTCGCTGCACAGTTTAATACAGTTGGCCACCGCCACCGCCAGATGTTTCAGGGAAGACTCCATGCAGGGCATGAAGACAACAGCCCTTCCCTGTGGTCCCTTGGTATGGAAATATCCATCCATTTCGGTTCTCTCGGTTTCTCATTTTCCCCAGATTAAATTCAGTTCACATTTCTGCAGCAATTTGCATTTTTTAAAAAAAATCCTCATGAAAATTCTAGTGTGAATTTCTCCCAATAAACACATTTTTGTAGGCAGTTTTGATTAGCATACACATTTCTGCAAGCCATTTCTCATCATACAATGTACTTTGCATGTTATTTTCACTCATATATTCATGTTTGTACACACTTTCCCCTAATACATGCATTTTTGTAAACATTGGTTGGTTGGTGAACTACATTGCAAAATTTGAATAAGTACAAATTTTGAAGGATTGCTGTGTTTCCGTTGTCATAGTTTTGGAAAATGCACATTTGATAGATTTGGCTTGAAATGTGAACTGAATCGAAATTCTTGCTCAACCCTAGTAGTCCACCAACCCACCCGATTGAAATTCAGAGAGATCTAAGTAGGACACGCAACAAAATATTGCAGCGTGTGAATGGAGTCGGAGTGCTCCTGTTCATGGCTGGCTCAAAAATAGAGGGAATTATGATAGTTCCTCTGAACCTGGAGGCCTCATTTAACTATCATGGCTTAGGCTTATCGCAATTCATGGACTGCTCCTCCACAACAGTGTCTTAATGCCCCTTTTAAAGCCATTCAAGCCTGTGGTCATCACCTCATCTTTCAACAAATTCCATGAATTAATTATGCATTATATGAATTGTGCATTTATATGCTTCTTCTTTGAATCAGTTTCTACTGTTCATCACTTTCAGATTGGGGAAGGAGGCTCAGTTCTAGTATTATGAGAGAGGAAGCAAAGTGTGTCTCTATGCATTCCTAGGGTCCATTAGTGCTCTTCCACAATCAGCTGGTTCCACATGGCACTTAATATAATGTAATATTTCCCATAATTATTTAGTAACGCCTGAGCCTGTGGGAACTACTGCTTTGTGTGTTTAGGATTGCAGCCTTCAGTTTAGCCTCACAGAGCTGCAATTCTCAAGAGTGGTTTTAACAGCCAATCTGTCTTGCCAGGGAACTCTGAGAATTGCAGCTCCCTCAGAGGAATTGGGCTGGGGGTATCTCTTCACAGCTCTCAACATCTTTAACATACTACACTTCCCAGGATTCTTTGGGGGAAGCCATGATTGTTTAAAGTGGTGTAAGAGTGCTTCAAATGTATGGTGTGGATGGGACCACAGCTGAAAACTGAGACTCCCTTGGACTGCAAAAGTGCTCTTTAAAATAAAGCTATGTTTTACCTGAGACAGAGCAAGATAATGATTTAATGCTAAATAATTTATTTGAAGAAAAGCAGATTTTCAAGAAATAAGGAAAATTATGTTATCACAGTTGGGTACTGCTTCTGTTTGCTATGGAGGTGCAAAAATTTCCAGAATTTTGGAATGGAATTTGTGAGGGAGAAACACACTCACCTTGATAAATGATGATTAGGCACACTTTTATAGTTTCTCTCCTGTGTGTAAACACATGTGGGTCATGAGGTTTCCCTTCTGGTTGAAGCCCTTCCCACTCTCGGAGCAAATGAATGGATTCTCTCCAGTGTGGATTCTCTCATGTATTGCAACTTTGGAATTCTTAGGGAAACATTTCCCACAGTGCAGGCATCTGTATGGGTTCTCTTCTCTGTGCATCCTCTTGTGTATCATCAGGTAACGCTTTTGCAAGAAGCTCTTCTCCCAGTCTGAGCAATTCTATGATCTCTCTCCCGTGTGCATCCTGCCATGTTCCCATAAGTTTATTTTTTCCAGTCTTAAATTTGGTTCTCCCCATTTCCACATCAGTTTCCATTTTTTTAAGTCCTCATGCAAATCCAGCAGCTTTTTCATGAATTTCTCCTAATATACACATGTTGGTATGCAATTTTGCCTAATAGACATACTTTTGCAGGGCACTTTTCCCCAAGATTTTGCATATTTGTATGTTGTCTTCACTAATATATGCATATTTATAGATACTTTAGCCCAATGTATACATTTTTGTACCAGTGACTGGGCTGGAGCATTGCAAGATTCAGAGGAGTGCAAATTTCAAAGGATGGCTGTATTTTGATTGTTGTACTGTTTTGGAAAGTGCAAGTTAGGTTCACCTTTAAATACAAGCTGAATCAAACTTCTCTCCTATCCCTACCAGTGAAATGCCCAAAATATTTGGGCATTTCTTATTTGGTTTGATTTTGCTTTCATTTTGTATTAGTGTACATAAAAAACTATGAAAGTAAAATGGGTACAACAACAACAAATCCAAAGGGTTGCTTACCTTTTTCAGGCCAAGAGCTGCATTGTCCTATGATCAGCCTTCCCATGTAAAAAGGGGCATGGCCAAAGTGTGAAAATAGGTGTGGCTACAAGTGCAGTTCTCCAGGCTACCTACACTATTTTAAACAATTCATTATTACATTTAGTATACTTTTTTTAAAAGACAATGTTTTTGGGGGGTCACAAAAGCTTTTGGCAGCAGGAGACCTCTGGGAGTGGCCAGAAAAAACACTTTTTAAAAAAACAATTTTTTAAAAGACAAATTGGGGGACACAAGCAGTCAGTTAACAATCATCATTTTTTTTAAAAAATAATTTTGGACAGCATTTAAATGAAGCAGAAAACATTTTGCCATCATAATATCACAGCGAGGGGCCTATGAAAGCAATCATTAAAATAAATTCAATTGACAAATTTGAGGGGCCACAAACGCATCACAGTAGGACGCCAGTAAGTCAATAATTTAAAAATTTTTTTTTTAAAAAGACAATTTTCTGGGGGAAGTCTTGAAGTGCCACAAAAAAACCCAGACAACTTGTGTGCCTGTTCACTTTGCTGACCAGGTGCTGCTTGCAAGGCTTGCACTCTACCTTTTTATGGTTCCTTATCATACTTTGGACACTTTATGGGAAGACATGATTCACTAGAAAACACAGTAATGCTGGGGAAAACAGCAGGGAGTAGAAAAAGAGGAAGGCCAAACAAGAGATGGATTGATTCCATAAAGGAAGCCACAGACCTGAACTTACAAGATCTGAACAGGGTGGTTCACGACAGATGCTGCTGGAAATCTCTGATTCATAGGGTAGCCATAAGTCATAATCGACTTGAAGGCACACAAGAACAACAACAACAACAACAACAAATCTTTAAACAAGACTTGGGTCCCACCTGCACTATACATTTAAAGCAATATCATACCACTTTAAACTGTCGTGGCTTTCTCCCAAAGAATCCTGGGAACTGTAGTTTATGAAGGATGCTGAGAGTTGTTACTTCTGTTCTCCTCACAGAGCTACAATTTCCAGAGTGGTTTAACAAACAATCCCTCTTCCCAGGGAACTCTGGGAATTTTAGTTCTTAGGATTCTTTGCAGGGGGGAAGGCAGTGACTGTTTAAAGTGGTCTGATACTGCTTTAAATCATAGTGCAGATGTGGCTTGTTTCTCCAAGCCTCCAGGAAGCTAAAAATTACAATAACACCACAGAATACTTCATCACAGTTTATATTATTCTGGTAAATATAAATCTGTAAGATGATTCCTGCTGGATCAGGCCAAAGGCCCATCTAGTCCAGCATTCTGTTCTCATAGCGGCCAGCCAGATGTCCCAATAGGAAGCCCGCAAGCAGGACCTGAGCGTAACAGCAGGTCTCCCCACTCGTGATTCCCTCCTCCATAAATTTGTCTAATCCTCTTTTAAAGCCATCCAAGTTGGTGGCCGCCACTGTCTCTTGTGGAAGCGAATTCCATGGGTTAGCTCTGCACTGCGTGAAGAAGTATTTTCTTTTGCTTGTCCTGAATTTCCCAACATCTAGCTTCACGGGATGTTCCATGTATCATGAGAGAGGGAGAAAAATCTCTCTCTTTCATTCCCTTCCTTACGGTCAACAGGGCGCCTCTCCCGTGTGGGTTCGTGCATGTGAAATGAGGCTCGACCTCTGAGAGAAGCATTTCCCGCAATCAGAGCATTTGTGCGGCTTCTCTCCTGTGTGGATCCTCCGGTGCCTCATCAGAACCGAACTCTGGCTGAAGCTCTTCCCGCAGTCGGAACATTTGTAGGGCTTCTCTCCTGTGTGGGTCCTGTGATGCGTTCTGAGGCTCGAGCTGACAATAAAGCGTTTTCCACAGTCTGGGCACTTGTATGGCCTTTCTCCTGTGTGGGTTCTCTCATGAGCCACAAGGTTTCCTCGCTGGACAAAGCTTTTCCCACAGTCTGAGCAGTGGTACGGCTTCTCCCCAATGTGGATCTGCTGGTGCGTGAGGAGGGCCGAGCTCAAGCTGAAGCTTTTGCCACAGTCTGAACATTTGTACGGCTTCTCTCCTGTGTGGGTCTCCTCGTGGACAATAAGACGTGACTTGTGAACAAAGGTCTTCCCACACTCAGAACACTTATGGGGCTTTCCACCCATATGGACCCTCGCATGTGCCACCAAAGTCGACCGATCGACAAAGCTTTTCTCACACCTGGCGCAAGCATAAGGTTTTTCTCCTGTGTGGATTCTTTTGTGTAAAATAAGGCCTGACTGATGAGTGAAGCTTTTCCCACACTCCAGACAGGCAAACGGCTTCTCTCCTGTGTGGGCTCTCTGATGTGCATCGAAGCTGGCTTTATGGCGGAAGAGCTTCCCACACTCTGCGCATGTGTATGGCTGCTCAGCCGTGTGCAGCTTCTGATGCCTGTAGAGATGGGAGCTCAAGCGGAACCGTTTCCCACAATGCAAGCACGGGAACGGCTTCTCTCCTGTGTGGGTCCTCTCATGCGCAACAAGGTTTGATCGATAATGGAAGCTTTTGCCACACTCCAAACATTTGTGAAGCTTCTCAGCAACGTTGGCTTCATCACAGGGAACAATGAATGAGTCCCGGCCACAGTTTTTCTCACTTTTAGTGACTACCCCTTCCCCTGCACCTACACTGTGGGTTCTCTGGTGCTCAATAGTTTTGTTGAAGTCTTTATAGACTGCACCACAAGACGATTCCCCAGCCATTTTCTTGGAGAGATATCCAAGCCGACTTTGAGCACCATTCTCCTGATGGCGAAGCATGGAGATTTTCTCTTTGGCTGATCCCAGTGATATTTCTGGTTCCTCCTGGTGCTGTAGGCTTTCATTTGGAGTATGCATACCCTTCACCTCACTCACAGGCCCATCACCTAAACGAAACAGAATCTGTTCATTATGGAAGTTACGCTGTTCTGCCTCATTTTAAGACCACTTAGGGATGGATGTCTTGCTCAGTTCCAGGCAGGCACAGAAAAAGCTACTGCATCTGGTACTGGCTGCAGCATCCTGAGAACCTCAGCTATCACCTTGAAAAGCACAAGCTCCCAGTCCTCATGGGTTGAAATACATGGGGAACACCTGGTAAATTATTTAAGACCTAGTCCAGCAGCCGTTCTTCACCGTTGGGTCCCCAGGTGTTGCTGGGCTACACTTCCCATCATCCCTGACCATTGGCCATGCTGGCTGAGGCTGATGGGAGTTGTAGTCTTGACAACATCTGAGGACCAAAAGATTAAGAAAGGCTACTCTAGAGAAGAGACGATTTATGGGGAAAACATAGGAAGCTGCCTTATACTGAGTCAGACCATTAGTCCATCTCACTCAGTATTGTTTACACTGACTGGCAGCGGCTCTCCAGGATTTTGAGACGCAGAATCATAGAATTGTAGAATTGGAAGGGGTCTATAAGGCCATGGAGTCCAACCGCCTGCTCAGTGCAGGAATCCAGCTTAAAGCATACCTGACAGGCGGCTGTCCATCTGCCTCTTGAAAGCCTGCGGTGTTGGAGAGGCCACTACCTCCCTAGGTCATTGGTTTCATTGTCGTACCACTCTAAAAGTTAAGAAGTTTTTCCTGATGTGCAGCCAAAATCTGGCTTCCTGTAAATTGAGCCCATTATTTCATGTCCTGCACTCTGGGGCAATCGAGAAGAGATCCTGGCCCTCCTCTGTGGGGCAACCTTTCAAGTACGTGACAGCTGTCTTCAAATATCTCAGGGGTGAGGATCTGAATCTCACCAGAGGGCTGGATCCTTATGTCCCTCCCCTCCACCCCGCAGGCAAAATCTGACAAGAGGGTGGGGCCACCCACATGTCAATCACTTGATGTCACAATGATGTTAGGTGACCCATTTATTTATTTAATTCTAAGGAAACAGCGAGGGAGGCATCAGCACCCTGCACAGACACATACATAAGCATCATTCAAAACAATAACCAAATCGCTGAAATGAGATTGAGGGATTCCATACCCTCAAAGCAGACATCTCTACACAGTAACCTGCATCCTTCAAAACAATTTGCCTTTTGTCTTGCAGATGCAGCCATTAGGTGAAGGTTTACTTCTTCAGCACAGGGGTGCCCTGCATGACCTCCAAGAAGATCTGGGCAGCGCACAGCTCCTGCCCCATCTTCCCACAGAGGAGGCTGCCTTATACAGAGTCACACCATTGGTCCAGCTACCCCTATATAGTCTGCACTGACTGGCAGCGACTCTCCAAGGTTTCAGACAGAGGTGTCCTCCAGCCCTTCCTGGAGATGCCTGGGATCGAATCTGGGACCTTCTGCATGTGAGGCAGATGCTCTGCCACTGAGCTAGGCCCTTTCCCTCATCTGCCCATCCCACTGCCCCTACCATTCCTCTCATCACAGTGTTTTCCAGAGCCAGGACCAAACTAGGTGAGAGCAGCAACTGCTATCCCCAGCTGCTTCTGCCAGCCCTTTCTCTATCTGTGACACCACCAATTAAGGTATAACAGCACCAGCTGTCACCTCACCCATAGGCAGCACTGTTACTGTACTCTTCTTGTTTTTACCAGTGCAGATGACCAGCTGATAATCAGGGCTCGCAAAGCACCTCACACAGAGCTATGCAACAATCAGCTGATTGTCAGGCTGCTTGCAAAGCTCTGTGCACTGGACTTTGCAGATGGCACTGATCAGCTGATTGGCAGCCCCCCCCCAGCCCAGCCCTCTCTTTACCTGGCAGGTGGGCATGGCTTGGCCAAAATGCCCTTGCAGAGCCAAAGGGGGAGGCCTGTCACAGATAACTAGGCCGGTGGGATGAAGGATCCCCAACCCTGAAATATCTGAAGAACTGTCACATAGAAGATGGTGTAAATCCACACCAGTAGCATAGTGGCAAATTCTGAGGTGCAGGGTCCCTTCATGATAGTCACACCATGGCCCCTCACAGCCATGCCCCCTTTTCCACTTTCCCTCATCTCCCTTGCTCCCTTGTCATCTCTGAGCACACACTACTACAAAAGACATCCTTAGTAGCCAATCAGCATGAAAGTGGAGGCTGTGTGTTAGCTTCTGAGAAGAGTCTTCTCAGTGGCTGATTCGCCTCCTTTTACTCTGATTGACTCCAGTCAGCACAAAAGGAGGACTCTTCTCAGGAGCAAACATGCTCCCCTTTCATGCTGATTGGCTCATACATAGGGACCTGGCTGACACCCTACTCCCCAAAAAGTACAGGGTCTACAACTCCCTGCAACCCCAGACAGCTATACCCCTGATCTACACCATACACAGAAAGCACATCCAACACCCATTTAAATCATATGACTTCCCCCAAAGAATACTGGGAACTGAAGTTTCCCCCTCACAGAGCTACTATACAAATTCCCACCAACCTTAACAAACGACAGTCCCTATGATCTTTTGGGGGACACCACAAACTTTAAATATGCATTGGATGTGCTTTCAACGTGTAGTGTGAATCTATGATTCTTCTCTAATGTTCCAGAGGGCAAGACTAAGTTAGTACCAATGGGTGGAAAATGCAAGGAAGTGCATTTCAGCTAAATGTTTGGAGGAAATGTCTCTAATGGTCAGACCTGTTCGACACTGGAAGAGGCTGCCTTGGGACGCTGTGGCCTTCCGTTGCTGGAGACATTTAAGCAGAGGGTAGCTGGCTGGCCGTCTGTCAGGGATGTGGTAGTTGCATCCTGCATTTCAAATCCTGCATTGACTAGGGGTTGGGCTAGATGACCTTCAAAGTCCCTTCCAACTCTAAAGCCAGAGTGGGTGCCACAGTAGTAGTGGCGGAAATACCCATTTTAGTAAAACTGGGAGAAAAGCCATTTCCCAGTATTTGCCAACACAAGCAAACTCGGAATGATTAATAGATGCTTGGAGGTCGCTCCCAAGGGTCTGTCAGAGGCAGAAAGCCAGTTTTAGGCCTCCCTCCCAACAGCATCTGTGAACCCACTCTTGCATATTATTCTGCATCACTGAAAAGATGACATGCACTCCAGTGGGGAAAGTAAAACTCTGCCCTGCTTGGGAATACAGTTGCAAAATATGGACAAAAAGATGAGCTCCCCTGGCCCTAAATAGGCCAATCATGACAAGCTACACCTGCTGAAATTCCCTCTTCTGAACAACTATTAAAGATGCAGGAGACCTGGAATTTACACCCGTTGAAATTCCTACTTCTACATAGCTATTAAAGGTGAAGTAGCCTGCATGGTATAACTGAAATTCTGCACAACTCATTTGAAATGTGGTGTTGGAGGACAGCTTTCCGCATACCATGGACTGCAAAAAAGACAAATAATTGGGTGTTAAAACCAATTAAACCAGAACTGTCACTAGAAGCTAAAATGATGAAACTGAGGTTATCATACTTTGGACACATAATGAGAAGACATGATTCACTAGAAAAGACAATAATGCTGGGGAAAACAGAAGGGAGTAGAAAAAGAGGAAGGCCAAACAAGAGATGTGTTGATCCCATAAAGGAAGCCACAGACCTAAACTTACAAGATCTGAACAGGGTAGTTCATGAGAGATGCTCTTGGAGGTCGATGATTCATAGGGTCGCCATGAGTCGTAATCGACTTGAAGGTACATAACTTTATGCACACGTTCTTCACACACTTCCGTGGGTAAACTCGGTGGGGTTTACTTCCGAGAAAACGTACATACGATTGGGCTACACAACAGTCCTCTTTATTTCGGTTTGGTAGGTATATTTTTTCGAGATGGAGTAGGGGGAAACACAGGACACAAGAAGGCTCCCTCCCTCCGCACCAACCTGAGTACCGCTCCTCTCAATCCCAGTTTCAAAAGAGACCGACAACCATGGAGGCGGAGACTCCATTGAAGGATCTCCCCCCCTTTAGTTTTTGTGCAGAGGTCCTGATCCTTTTCGAGTCTCTCGGTCGGGACCTTTGGAACCTTGTTAGCTCCAACCTCGCCTTCCGCGGGCTCTTTCTCCAATCCGGATCCTGCTGCCGCTCCCACCGTCGAGCTCGAATCGTGCCTTCTCCTTCCCAACGTTGACATGGAGGAAAGGAGAGCCCCCCTCCCCCGGTCTTTCAGGCTTCTCTGACCGAGGAAGCTGAGGGGGTGGGCGGGGGGAGAGCAAGGAGAAAAGGGAGCCGTCAAACAGAGAGAAATTTCCCTCCTCACTCTGTTCCAGGGCCCTCTGCTGGTCCAACTCAGGGAGAGGAACTCTCATCGCTGCGTTATGGCCGCCCAGGCCTAGTGTGTGCAGTGGTGCAGTGGCAAATGGAGAAGTGCAGGGCCCCTTTGTGATGGTTACACCCCCCCCTTTTTTTTCCTGCTGGGTTGAGAATGAGATCCTTGTTAATGCCTTCTCCCACAGCAACGGACAAGCCAATAGCCTGAAAGGGAAGAGTGTTAGTTGCTGAAAAGAGTCTTCTCAGTGGCTGATTCACCTCCTTTCACTCTGATTGGCTCCAATCAACAGAAAGGCAAAGAAGCATGTTAGAAGACTCTTCTCAGTGGCTAACACACTCCCCTTTCATGCTGATTGGCTCGTAGGATGCTGGAGGCATAGGGACCCTGCTGGGACTCTGCTCCCAAAAAGGTAAGGGGTCTAAGACCCTCTGAGACCCTGGACGACTATACCCTTGAGTGTGTGTATTTATTTATTAGTTTCATTTTGTTGTTATTTATATACCACCTTTTCCGCCAAGGAGCTCAAGGTGGTGTACATGGTTCTCTCCTTCTCCATTTTATAACAACCCCGTGAGGTAGGTAGGTTAGGCTGAGACACAACAAGTGGCCCAAAGTCACCCAACAAGCTTCATGGCTGAGTGGGAATTTGAACCCTGGTCTAGCAGGTCATAGTCCGACACTCTAACCATTACACATCACTGACTCTTACTACATTTGTATCCCACATCTTTCTTCCAAGGAGCTCCAGATGGCATACATATTGTAGAATTATAGTAGAGTTGGAAGGGGCCTCTAAGGCCATCGAGTCCAACCCCCTACTCATTGCAGGAATTCAAGTTAAAGCATACCCGACAGGTGCCTGTCCAGCTGCCTCTTGAATGCCTCCAATATTGGATAGCCCACTGCCTCCCTAGGTCATTGCCTCCATTGTCAACAGTCAGGAAGTTTTTCCTGATCTTCAACCAAAATTTGGCTTCCTGTAACTTGAGCCTCTTATTCCGTGTCCTGCACTCTGGGCCCATCGCTTTCCCCCTTCGTTGTGTGCCAGGCATAGGTTGGCTGTTCTGAAGCTTCTTTTGTCAAGCAGGGAATGGTGTATAACAGGGGTGGGGAACCTCAGGCCCAGAAGCCAAATGCGGCCCTCCAGGCCTATCTGGCCCCCAGAGCTCTCCCCAGGCCACACACCCTACTGGCCCTGTTTCTTACCATGAATGTTTTTGGTTGGGTGGAAAGTGCCCTTGAACTTTGGTACGCCTGCCACTGACATGTGGCCCTCAGAAGGTTGCCCAAAAGAGAATGTGGCCCTCAGACTGAAAAAGAGTTGCTCCTGCCAAGGGCAAGTATGAGATGGCTGTCTTCTGCACTCAGACAGAGGCACTGCCTACCCGCCCCTACCCCACAATCTCTATAATTTAATGGCCCTTCCTCCCTACACACACACACACCAACAACAACCAGCAAAAGAATGTCAGAAACAATGTGAAACAAAAGTATGTTAGTGCAGACGAGTCTTGCATAACTTTCTAAACACTAAGAAAGATTGGGCCTAGTAGGAAGTGTCACAGGTGCCGCCACGGAGAAGGCCATGCCACAGGTAAGTATCAAAGTCAAAGGCACACATAGTAAAACTTTCCTGATTGATCTTGAGAAGCTGGGTCAGGAGGTCCATGTAAATAAAGGCATCCCTTATACATCTTGGGTCCAAGATATTTTGGGTCCTTAAATGTCTGCACCAGCATTCTGAATGTAACCAGCAAAGCTTTTTCAAGACAGGTCCAGTGTGATCCCTGTAGCTTACCCTAGTCAAGAGTTCAGCAGCTATATCACATTGCCATTTCTGGGTTCTCTTCAAGGGCAGCCCCATAGAGATCACAGTGCAGTAATCCAGATTTTTTAAAATGTTACCAAGAGATATACAATAGTGTCTGAGTCCTGATGTCCACAAAAGTTTCCTTTCTCATACGCTTGTGTGGTTCTGCTGTGTCTACAGGTTCAAAAGTGTCTCTGCAAAACCTGAGCATTTTAACAATCTCTCACTTGACTAGTTAAACAAGGATTCCTCTCTAATCAAACCTCTCCCCTAACCCGCCCCCAGCATAAAGATCCACTTGCATTATCTCTTTCATGTGAATTCCCTTCTACAAAATATTATAAGACAGGGGTGGGGACCTCATCCAGACCTCTCTTTCTGGCCCTTGAGACACTTCCCAGGCCATACACCCGTCCACAGCCACATCCCTCACTGGCCTTGCTTCATACCCTCCTTGAATGTTTTTTGCGTGGCTGGAAGGGCCATAGCTTGGTGGCAAAGCATCAGAAGGGTCCAGGTTCAATCCCCGGTTTCTCCAGGTAGGGCTGGGAACGTCCTCTGTCGGAAACCCTGGAAAGCCACTGCCAGTCAGTGTAGACAACACTGAGCCAAATGGACCAGTGGTCTGACTCGGCATAAGGCAGCTTCCTGTGTTCCTTGAGCTCTAATAATGACTCTTGCTTGAGCGTGCAGAAATTAGCCTACTGTAAAAAGTAAAATTCACACTCATTGCTCCACCCACTTTTGCCTCTGGTTCCACCCACCACGGGCATGTGGCCCCTGACAGGCTGCCTGGAGTGGTATGTGGCCCTCGGGCTGAAAATGTGCCCCATTCCCAATAGAACAGCTTAACAGCACAATCTGAAGCATGCCAACTCAGAAGTGAGCCCCACTGAGTCCAACACTAGGTTACTTATTTATTCATTAAATTTCTATCCTGCCCTTCCTCCCACAGGAGCCCAGAGCAGCAAACACAGAGGTGATAAAACAATACAATTAAAATAAAATAAAAAAACATATTTAAAACTGTTAAAAACATCTACACTTGGCATTTAACAACAAGTCTAAAAACAGAAAACAATCACATACTCTCACAGCTAATAATGTCAAGGTCGCTAGGAACAGGATCTTTCAGCCATTATACAAACAATATATATTGAAATCAGTAACAAAAGTCAGAAGTTAAAAAACAAGTTGACCTAAAAACAAAAAACAATTCCAAGTATTGAATCATAGAGTTGGAAGGGGCCTGTAAGGCCATTGAGTCCAACCCCCTGCTCAATGCAAGAATCCAAATTAAAGCATCCCCGATAGGTGCCTGTCCAGCTGCCTCTTGGAGGCTTCCAGTGTTGGAGAGCCCACCACCTCCCGAGGTCATTGGTTCCATTGTCATACCGCTTTTACAGTTAGGAAGTTTTTCCTGATGTCCAGTTGAAATCTGGCTTCCTGCAACGTGAGCCCATTATTCTGTGTCCTGCACTCTGGGACGACTGAGAAGAGACCCTGGTCCTCCTCTGTGTGGCAACCTTTCAAATACTTGAAGAGTGCTATCATATCTCCCCTCAGTCTTCTCTTCTCCGGTTCTTTCAGTCTCTCTTCATAAGGCTTTGTTTCCAGTACCCTAATCATCCTTGTTGCCCTCCTCTGAACCTGTTCCAGTTTGTCTGCATCCTTCTTGAAGTGCGGAGACCAGAACTGGATGCAGTATTCAAGATGAGGCCTAACCAGTACCGAATAGAGGGGAACCAATACTTCACCTTACCTCACATATGCCCACTCAACCACTTTGATCTGCAGAACTTTTACAGGTACAATGTTTATGTTCATTTCGCACATGTAAGATATCTCTTAATGTGGCAGCTCCTATACTATGGAACTCCCTGCTCATTGACATTAGGCAAGGACCTTCGTATTTAGCTAGCATAAGGACCGAGATTGGATGAACCTGGTGGTCCTCCAGATGCTGCTGGACTCCAACTCTCAACAGCTCCAGCCAGCATAGTGAATGGTCAGGAATGATGGGAGTTGTAGTCAATCAACATCTGAAGGGCCACAGGTTAGCCACCCTTGACTTAGTAAATGGCAGTTACTCTGCCACAGCATTTCCCCAACCACTTCCTTAGAATGCAGCCGCTAAGGATGCAGTTAGGAATAATTGTCCTTATAGACAAATCCATGATAAGGCTACCAGTGGCAACTAGTCATGATGGCTGTGTACTACCTCCAGGATCAGAGACAATATGCCTTTGAACACCAGTTACTAGGAATCACAGGGGTGAAGGGTGCTAGTGCACTCATGTTCTGCTTATGGACTTCCCATAAGCATCTGGTTTGTTTATTTATGTATTTTATATTTATATCCCACCCTTTCTCCCAAAGGAGCCCAGGGCAGTTGGCCACTGCGGGGAACAGGATGCCAGACTAGACATACCTTTGGTCTGCTCCAACAGGGCCCTTCCCATGTCCCTAATGCCCATTCAACTCAACAGTGCTTACTCTTGAGTAGGCATGTACAGCATAGCACTGCAAAAAGGCAATCTTGATTAAACAAGCAACTTTAAAAAAGTTAATAGCTTTTTAAAGAATGCCTCTAAAAAACTGCAGGTTGCACACACAGCACATGAGGGGACACCTAACATGTGCCATCTTAAATTGAAGTGTCTGTGATGATCCTGTATTAGTGTAAATATGGTAAGTGCTGTTTGTATAGGAGATACATGGTAAGTGGAATGAAAGAGGAAGGGGGAGTGAATGGACAGTAGAATGCTGGATGATTGGCTGAATGTTTAACATGGCTGACAGTATAAATGGAAGGATGTCAGGTAAATCTGGGGGGATGTGAGGTGGATGTTATTGGGTTGTTTTGGTGGGTTTTGAGAGGAGATTGTGTGGAGAGTTGGTGGATGTGAGGAGAGGGTGGAGTTCGGATTAATACTAAGACCAGTACCTCAGGAATAGATGTAACCATATGCTTAAGTGCCTTTTAAAGAAATCTTGTTATCTTTGTTATTTAATAAATACTTTTGGTTTACCAAAGGCCTGATCCTTGGCTGGGGTTTCACAGACCAGAAGGGAGGGTAAGGTAAATACCAAGGCTGAACTGTAACAATTGGTGGCAGCGGTGAAGGGAAATATAACACCACAAGTATTCAGAGCAAACCAGAATTATCAGCATTGATACAAAGGGATTGGGACAGCTTGAGCACGCAGTCACAGAGGTAACCTGATTGAGAGAGACTCAGGCAGAGTCTCTGGGAATACGGGTTATAGGACGTGACTGGTGGTGCTGCCTAGCAGGGGGATCTGGTGAGATCTGTGCTAGAGCGGGGAGAGAAACCATAAAAAAGGACAGTCCGGACTGGTGGAGTCCCTGGTGGTGCCTAGTGACAGGCAGTAACCATGAGCAGGTAGGAACCTGACAGGGAGAGCCAGGGAAGGACCGTCACAGTGTCCTCCCCCCCAACCCCTTCAAATCAATTGTTTAGTTGTGTACAACGTTATGCTGGTTTAATTTATTAGCGCGCTGAACAATGAGCTAAGATTAATTTAATCGGGTGAGAACCAATGGTGGCCGGTGACCACTGAGACTGGAAGGTGGGAAAGCCCACAGCAGGTGGAGCCAGAGTCAATGACAGCAAGAGCCAACTAATGCTAGTTTCGTTCCTGCATTGAGCAGGGGGGGTGGACTTGATGGCCTTATAGGCTCCTTCCAACTCTACGATTCTATAATTCCCATCCTGCCCCACCCCATGACAAGTTCTACAAGTGCAAAACTGAAACTAAGGAGGAAGAGGCTGAAAGCCAGTGCTGCCACCCCCTGGACTGGATGTAAGTAAGAAGGTGGGCAAGTGAGGGCTGAGTGAGGGCAGGCTGTAGTTGGTGGGGCAGTGCCTCACTTGCCCTAATGGACTAGCCTCTGCTGGTGACAACCCTTTTAAATAGGAATGTCTTGAGAAGCGGTGTGAAGCTAGCTGGCAAAGTGGCTTAGCAGGCTTCTTGGGGCAGAGCATTCCACAGGTGTAGCACCACTCATGAAAAGGACCCAATCCCAGTACTGCACAACTTCCCAGAGAGAAGGGGGCCCAAAGGAGAACCTCTGTCAAGAACCGGGAAGATCTATTCATGGTTGTGCAAGTACCAGGACAAGTACTGAAGGATTCTGGCAGAGCGCAGGGCATTTATCATGGTTTCTACCTCGCGTGGATTCTCAGATGTGCCTTCAGTTTTGAACTCTGGTTGAAGCACCTCCCGCACTCGCCACATCTGTATGGCTTTAGCCCGTTGTGGATCCTGACGTGGGCTATGAGCAGGGCCGGTTCCAAAGGGCGGCCAGGTTGGGCACTGGCCCGAGGGCCCCGCAGCTCTAGGAGCCCCTGAGGGGCCCTCTGCTTCCCTTCCGTGATCCTGCGGATTGCAAGACAAGCTTCTGAGCCACCCGCCATCCCCCGCGCTTCACCTACCTTTCCCTGCTGTTTGTGCAGGGTTGCCATCAATAAAGATGACGGCCGAGGTTTCCCTAAGGTGCTGAAGCCTCTGCTGCCATCTTGGTTGATGGCAGCAATGCGCGCGCTGCATGCCATCAACCAAGATGGCGGCAAAGGCTTCATTCCCTTACGGAAACCTCGGCCGCCATCTTTATTGATGGCAACCTTGCGCGAACAGCAGGGAAAGGTAGGTGAAGCGCTGGGGATAGCGGGCGGTTCGGAAGCTCGTCTTGCGATCCGCGGAATCACGGAAGGGAAGCAGAGGGGCCCCGGGCAGGCTAATTCCCAAGGGCCCCCACATTCCTGGAGCCGGCCCTGGCTATGAGGCTGCCTTTAAAGGTTGCCAGGCCCAGCCTCCAAGAGGTCTTTTGTATCTTTAAAAGTTGTGCAGGGGGAAAGGAGAATTCCACCTTGTGGTTTTTCTCATTACAATGTTGCAAGAACACCTGCACTTGGCTGACTTTGTCTTCTCCTAAAGATACAGGATCAGTCTCAGGGATTGAACCTGGCAACTCTACTCTGAATACCATTTACCATGAAAAACCTATTCATAGGGTCACCATAAGTCAGAATCGACTGAAAGGCAGTCCATTTCCATTTTCAGTAACATACACACACACAGGTATCTGTTGGTTTCTGGACAGCTGAGTATAATTTGCACTAGCCAAAAGGTGAAATTCCCAAACTGCTGTGTCTCCATTCCCCAGCTAACAAAACTGGACCTAGCCAGCCATCTTGGCCTCTGATCATTAAAGGGGCTTTCAAACCAGAGTGGGGAACCTGTGGCCTTCAGATATTGTTAGACTCCAACTCCCATCAGCCCTAGCCAGCAGGTCCAATGGTCAAAGATGATGAGAGTTGTAATTGAACACCTTCTGGAGAGTCACAGGTTCATTATTTATTTAGGCAGTCACAATGGTTATAGATGGTTATAGTATGGTTATAGTATCTCCAGGATCAGATGCTCTGTGCCTCTAACCACCAGCTGCAGGGGATTACAGGAAGCCTGGTTCACACATCACTTTAAACCACAGTTAAACTAAACTATGGTTTAAATGGCAGGCACTTTGCTCCTCCCCTAGTCCTGCTGCTGGTAAACAAACCATGGTCAGGCTTAGAGTTATATCCAAACCTGGGCTCATAATTTGTTTTCCACAAATGGTAAGCCAAGGACAAGGGCTCCTCCAGACATCCTTTTTATTATGCAGTCATGATTATTTGTGTTCATGATTATATTGGATTCTCTGTTCATACGGTTTTCATGGTAAGAGGCATTCAGTGGTGGTTTACCATTGCCTTCCTCCGAGTTTGGATGCCTCTTAGTCTGGTGTCTCAGCTTTGACCATTCCACCTTGGGTGCCCCTGCTAGGAGTCTAGCCTCTTGGTCTAGACTTCTGACGGCATTGCTCTCAGCTTCTTCAACACACTCAAACCCCCTCACCATGTTAAAATGTGCATCCTAGAGGGGGTCATGATTATATAGGTGTGGGTTATACTGTTGGCAGGCTGGCTTTGAGCCTGTACACCTGAGAGACACTCCACTCCAATATGGCCTATATGATTTTTAAAATCTCTTCAGTTTGGTTCACTTTTCAAAGAGGCTGCTGAGACCTCTAATCTGAGAGGAGACTGCCAGTCATATGCACAGGACGTGGCTTTTGGCAATCCAATCAATGCAATCCCAAAAGTAATTGTAAAAGTTTGCCCCTCCAGAGAGGAGCCCATTGTTCAAATCTGTATCTTATCAAGCTAGCTAAAAAGTGAATGCCACCACCTGTCCTCCCAAAAGAAAAGCCCATTACCCTGAGGATATAATAGGTATGGAAATTAAGGAAGGACACCTGCCTGATCCAATCAATTCTTCATTCTCTTTTGAGGCTTTTGTCCAGAAAGGTGTAAAACCTGGACTCTTAGAGGTGTTCTGGATGCCCAGTTCCACTATAAAATCACCTGCTAAATCACTATTCTGATTGCCCCCTTCCACTGCTGAATATCACTCTACCTGAAACCACCTGCTGAATCACTTAGACAGCCAGAACCCAGGAGTCCTTTCTTTCATTATCTCTGGACCCTTGCTTGCTGAAGCTGCTTCACAAGCCCTTTTCAGAGCTATAATTCCCAGCACCCTGAACAAATGACAGCTCCCAGGATTCTTTGGTGGAAGCCATGTTCAAAGCACATTTAATATATGGTGTTTACACAGCCAATGATACGCTGCAGAATACTCTTGAAGGGAACAACGCTGGTCTGAAGGAGCCCAAAGTCTTAGTTAGTCACCTAACTGAGGAAGTCACCTCAGGCAGCAGATGCTGAGGGGCAGGGAATGAGGGTGAGAGGCTGGAGGACAGAGCTGTGTTTTCTACACAGCCTGTCCTGCACCCCACTCACCCCCAGTTAGTTTGCTACCCTCAGCTGTGCTGGAGGCCGCTGCCTCGTTGTTCAAGTCAGATTCAACTGCCAGTCTAGTCAGTTTCCACACCATCTTGTCCTTCGCCTCAGGTAGCATAATACCTTAGGCCCAAGCCCTGTAGCACCCACCTCCCCAAGTTGGTGCCAGAATGAGCAAAAGGTTACTCGGCATCGACAGGTAAATCTCTGGGGCTGCATACACACCAAACATTTATTCCACTTGAAACAGTCATGGCTTCCCCCAAAGAATCCTGGGAAGAACAGTTTATGAAGGGTGCTGAGAGTTGTTAAAACGGGAGATCCCTATTTCCCTCACACAGTTGCAATTCTCAGAGTTCTCTGGGAAGAGGGACTGACTGCTAAACCACTCTGAGAATTGTAGCTCTACGGAGAATAGGAGTTTAACAATTCTCTGCACCCTTCTCACACTATCCTTCCCAGGATTCTTTGGGGAAAGCCATGACTGTTTTAGGTGGAATAAATATATGGAGAAAAAAACCGTGTGATCTTATATGTACCCTGAGGCCCCATCTGCATTATGTATTTAAAGCAGTATACCTCTTTAAACAGTCATAGTTTCCTCTCCCTCCCCCCAAAGAACCCTGGGAACTGTAGTTTGTTGGATGAAGAAGGTATGAAAATTGGAGGGAGAAATATCAATAATTTAAGATATGCAGATGATACCATACTACTAGCAAAAACCAGTAATGATTTGAAACGAATGCTGATGAAAGTTAAAGAGGAAAGCACAAAACTAGGACTACAGCTGAATGTCAAAAAGACTAAAGTAATGACAACAGAAGATTTATGCAACTTTACAGTTGACAATGAGGACACTGAACTTGTCAAGGACTATCAATACCTTGGCACAATCATTAACCAAAATGGAGACAATAGTCAAGAAATCAGAAGAAGGCTAGACTGGGGAGGGCAGCTGTGAGAGAACTAGAAAAGATCCTCAAATGTAAAGAAGTATCACAGAACACTAAAGTCAGGATCATTCAGACCATGGTATTCCCGATCTCTATGTATGGATGTGAAAGTTGGACAGTGAAAAAAGCGAATAAGAGAAAAATCAACTCATTTGAAATGTGGTGTTGGAGAAGAGCTTTGCGGATACCATGGACTGCAAAAAAGACAAATAATTGGGTGTTAGAACAAATTAAACCAGAACTATCAGTAGAAGCTAAAACGATGAAACTCAGGTTATCATACTTTGGACACATCATGAGAAGACCTGATTCACTAGAAAAGACCATAATGCTGGGAAAAACAGAAGGGAGTAAAAAAAGAGGAAGGCCAACCAAGAGATGGATTGATTCCATAAAGGAAGCCACAGACCTGAACTTACAAGATCTGAACAGGGTGGTTCATGACAGATGCTCTTGGAGGTCACTGATTCATAGGGTCACCATAAGTCGTAGTTGACTTGGAGGCACATAACAACAACAAGCAGGTATAGGATTGCAGCCTTAGATGGGTTCAAATTAGCAAATTGTGGTTATTTCAGTTGAGGTTGTAGGCAGCCTGTTTCCGAGTCTCATGAAGTTTGGGAAGACTTGGGCTATAATCATAACCACGGCTACTCAGAATTAAATCCTATTGAATTTAGTGGGGCTTACTGTAATCTAAGTAGGGTTAGGAATGCAACCTTACTGATTTGTAAGCATGCTGAGGACTGAGGCCTAAAAAGTCATTAGCCAAAGTAATCCCAGAAGCAAGTAATCCCAAAGCCCTCTTTGAGAATTCATGGGGAAATAGTGAGATTAAAGAGGAGGAAAGGCTTTTCCCCGGAGAATAATGGATCTGTTAAACTTCAATATTTGACAGAGTGCTGCAAGCAATAACATGGAGGGCAAAAATTATAAAAAGATGTGTATACTAAACGGTATGAGAAGAAACTGGTCAACAATGAAGGAGCTCATGAGATTTCCTCTTTCTCCTCTAAGTGGAGACAAAGCAGATTGAGGAACTTGTGGAGTCCTATTGGACTCCAACTTCCATCAGCCCCAGCCAGTATTGCCAATGGCCAGGGATGATGGGAGCTGGAGTCCATCAACATATGGAAGGCCACAGGTTCTCCATCCCTGAAACAGATCGATAAGTAGTAGATGTCAAATCTAGAGGTGATGGCAGGACAAACTGACATAATCAACTAACAGATGTAAATAATAATAATATAACAATGGGGATCCTAGCCAGCTTTCTGCAGGAACCCTTTGTTCTTGTGCAGACATTTTAAATCATTCTTACAAATAAGGCAAGGATGGAGAGCATGTGGACCTCCAGATGTTGTTGGACTACAACTCCCATTAGCCCTAGCGAGCATGGCCAGCAGTCAGGAATGATGGGAATTGTAGTCCAGCATGATCAGGACAGCCACAAGTTTCCGACTCCTGAAGTATGGGAAAACACAGAAAAACTCCAAGTATTTTGGAGGAAACACAAAAACTCACTGGGGATGGGGAACGCAAGGGGCTTTGAGCCACAATATCCATATAGTAAGAATTAGGGAAGCAAAAAGAAAAGAATATTTTAGCATAGACCATACTATCTACTTTGGGCTTCTCACCCTAACACATTCCATCACATTTCTAAAAAGAAAAATATAATGAAAACCTTTCTCAACAGACTGCATGTTTTCCTTCATCATGGAGTGGTGTGTGGGTGTGGGTCTCACATTTATTTATTTAAGGTATTCTTTTGGAGCTTTTCAGATAAAGCTCCCAAAGCAATTTACATAAAACTATTTTTAAAATCTGCATTTAAAAACAACCACCCTGTATTAGGAAACAGTAAAAAAAAAAAAACCAGCTACAGAGAAAAGTTTTAAAGCCCAATCTCCTCTCCTTTCAGGGCTAAGAGGGTTCTCAATTTAGCCCTTTGATGGTAGGGACAGGAAGGAGGGGCTGCCTCCACCCCCAACAGCAGGAGCCCTGCTGGGCAGGTCATTGTCAAGGTGGTGTCCAGGACCAGGAGTCACATTCCTCTTCTTCAGGTGATGGAGTTGAGGACTCTGAACTGGAAGGGGAAAGGCATGCAGGGCCACCTCCTGAAGTGCTGCTACTGGATGAGCTTGTGGGGCCAGTACTCTTCCGGCTTGAGCATGTGGCCCTGCCATCCTCAGACTCCTGTGCAGAGGACCCAGTGAAACCAGAGGCTTCCACATTCCATCACTATAGGAGACTACTGAAGAGGTCTGGACTGTTGGGAGTAAAGCACCAAAGCATGTTACATGAACCAGTGGGGGTGGGGGTGGGTGACAGAAAGGCAATTTATTCTTCCCTCTGGTGATTCCTCCTCTAAAGTGTTTTGCAGGCTTTGCTCCTCCCCTCCCTCCCTTCTCTTTCTGTCTTTGTTCTCAGTTAGTTAGGGATGGCTCCCTGAGTGGAAGCCACATGGCTGCTTATTTTATTTATTTATTTGTTATTCGATTTATATCCTGCCCTTCCTCCCAGCAGGAGCCCAGGGCTGCTTCAGCTTGTATGAGTTTACCTCTTTGTAGTAATAAACCTTACGTTTCTTTATTCTTTCAACTACCAGTCTTAACAGGCCAGTTACTTCTACACTCTGCTGCAATACCAAAAACCATGACATGGGCCCCTTTAATTAAAGCAACGCCTTCCAGTGTGGCCGGGGCTAACAAATAGGCATCTGTGGCTGCTGCTATATAGGGCTTGGTTGCAAGTTTGTGTCATGCTGAAGCAACATCAGTTTGCTCTCCTCGAGCACAGCCTCAAGCCTGATCTGGTACGACAGCAGAGTTCACCTCAGAACAGGTTCAGCCTTGCCCAGACCTGCAACCTGGGGCCTCCTTGGAAGAGGAGCAGGACACCGCCAGCAGAAGACCATACCATCAAGTGACTCAGGGATGCTTTTGGGGCCATATATTCCAGCCATAGGACAGAAGGTCTCCACACTGGTTGCCTGGCCAGCTCTTGGACCCCTCCCCATCACCTTAGGGCCACAGGAGCAGAGAAGATGGCATGCCAAGCAGGAGCTTCAGGGCTACCAGCAAAGTGCCCAGCTAGCTGCACATGTATCTAGTCGGGAAGACGGGGAAGCTTGTGTAAACTGCTGCCCAGATCAGGGCCTGGCTAAGGACCAGGAAGGGGTGGAGCCTCCAGCTCAGGGATAGGGAACTGTCTCCAGATGCTGCTGGACTTCAGTTCCCATCATCCCTGACTATTGGCCATGCTGGCTGGGGATGATGGGAGTTGGGAGTCCAACAACACCTCCAAATTGCAGCCTTTCCTGAACCAAGTAACAGACACTCCCCAGGATGCTCTGTCTTCTCCCTTCTCCTCTCAGGGCAAGATGGTTCTTCATTAGCCTTGTGGTGGGAAGTCAGGGGTGGGAGCATCCAATCTACCACTGAAAAGTTACTTGTTTCTCAACGAGCAAAAAAAAGCCCCTCCTGGTCTCCCACAATCATTTATAAGTTCTCTCTTCAGATGACTATTATCTGATGTAAGATCCCCCATAGAGTTATCTCCTCTACAGTTCCCACACAATAAAGGTTGACGAGTGGATGTTTATGACAATAGGGAGATTTCATGAGTTTTCCTCTGCATGGATACTCTTATGTTGAATAAAACCAGAAGGATGAATGAAACTTTGACCACACACTTAGCATATCTGTGGTTTCTCTCCTGTGTGCGTTTGGGTGTGCTTGGCAAGTGCTTTTCTGTGAACAAAACTCTGCCCACATTCCACGCACATATGCAGCTGCTCCCCAGTGTGGATTTGCTGGTGTTGCAGAAGGCGAGAGCTTACACCAAAGCTTTTCCCACAATCGGCACACATATAGGGTTTATCTCTCGTGTGGGTCTGCTGATGTCGAATGAGGCAAGAGCTTAGATTGAAACATTTCCCACAATCAGCACATCTGTATGGTTTCTCCCCTGTGTGGATTCTCTCATGTACAACAAGGCTTCCCTTCTGACTGAATGTTTTCCCGCAATCTGAGCATCCATATGGCTTCTCCCCTGTATGGGTCCTCTGATGCCTAACGAGATCATGTTGAATAATGAAGGATTTCCCACACAGTGAACACTCATATGGTTTCTCCCCCGAGTGGAACTGTATATGCGACATGAAGTTCCCGATCCAGCGAAAGCTTTTGCCGCAGTCTGAGCATTCATACGGTTTTTCTCGTGTGTGAAGTCGCTGATGTTCAACGAGTTTAGAGTTCACACTGAATGACCTTCCACAGTCCAAACATTTACACGGCTTCTCTTTTGTGTGGGTTTTCTCATGTGCAACAAGGTTTCCTTTTAAAGAGAACCTTTTCCCACAGGTTAAGCATTTATACGGCTTCTCACCCGTGTGGCTTCTCACATGAGTAACCAAGTTGCACTTTTTACTGAAGCTTTTTCCACACTCGGAACACTTATACTGAGTCTCTCCCGTGTGTGTTCTGTAATGCCTGATAAAGTCAGAATTCATACTGAAGGATCGCCCACACTCCAAACATTTATACGGTTTCTCCCCTGTATGGTTTCGGTGATGTCTAATAAGATCAGCATTTTTACAGAAGGACTTTTCACACTCTGAGCACTTATACGGCTTGTCCTCTGTGTGGAGTCTCTCATGAATAACAAGATTTCCTTTCTGAGAGAAGCTTTTCCCACAGACTAGACACGTGAATGGTTTCTCTCCCGTGTGCATTCTCAGATGAGCAACCAGGTGGCTTTTTGTTCCGCAGCTCTTCCCACAGTCCGAGCATTCATACGTTTTGTCTCCCTTGTGGGTTCTGTAATGTCTAACAAAGTCAGAGTTCATACTGAATGACTTCCCACAATCCGAGCATTTGTATGGCTTCTCCCCTGTGTGGTTTCGGTGGTGTCTGACGAGGTCAGCGTTCTTACAGAAGGACTTCCCACAATCTGAGCATTTGTATGGTTTCTCTTCCACATGGATCCTCTTGTGAACCGCAAGGTGCCCTTTCTGGGAGAAGCTTTTTCCACACACCAAGCATCCATATGGCTTCTCCCCTGTGTGGGTTCTCTGATGACTAATAAGGTGAGAGCTCATACTGAAGGACTTCCCACAATCTGAACACTTATGTGGTTTCCCTTCTGCATTGGTTCTAATATATGTAGCTCTGGGGGAGCCTGTCTCACATTCATTTAATGACACTTGTTCCTCATTCTTCTTGATCTCCTCCTTGGCTGTGATTGCATCTGAGTTTTTCAAGCTTTCCCCAAACAAAATGGATTCACCCATTTTAATTCCTGGATATTTTTCCTGTTGCCTCTCAATGGCATCTGGCTTCACATCGTGCTGAGGGCCCCTCTCTTTGGTTGATGTCCCAATTTGATCACTTTACCCAGAAATTTTGTGCTCATGACCCTGGCCATCTTCTCTACTCAGTTTTCTTATCTGACAGAGGAAACAGATATTCCCAAGTGAATCATACCCCTAAATCTGGAGGTCATAAAACAAAAGATGAGGAACCAGATGTTGCTGGACCTCAACCCCTATCACCCCTGACCATTGGCCATGCTGGCTGGGGGGGGTGATGGCAGTTGGGAGTCTGAGATCGTCTGGAGGGCTAAAGATTCCCCAACCTTGTCATAAAATAATTTCAGAACGAAGACTCCATCTATACTATACCATTAAAGCAGTATTATACCACTTTAAAAAGTCATGGCTTCCACCCCCAAATATCCTAAAAACTATAGTTTGTTAATGGCTCTGAGTGTTGTTAGGAGACACATATTCCCTTCACAGAGCTACAATTCCCAGAGATCCCTGGGAAGAGTGATTGACTGTTAAACCACTTTGGGAATTGTAGCTCTGTGAGGGGAATAGGGGAGTCTTCTAACAACTCCAACACCCTTGCTTAACAAACTACAGTTCCCAGGATTCTTTGGGGGAAACCATGACATTTAAAGTGATGTGATACTACTTTAATTGTATAGTGCAGATGGGATGTTAGGCTAGACACCAAAGCAGGAGCAAGTCAAAATTGCTCACGAGCCCCAAGAAAAGTGCCAGAGAGATCAGTTTTCCACATATTTATTTATGTATTTATTCAATGTTTTGCATATGAAAAAGGTGACTTAGATAAGAAAAAATATGATTCAAATATGAAAAAGGCATTGGGGGGGAAGCTCCCACAACAACAGCTACGTTTATTCCATCTGACTAAAAGAAAACAGGAACAGGGAGTCTGCATTTTCTATTTTTAAAAGGCCCAATTAATGGAGAATAGTTCTGTCAATGTCTATTAGACATAGGGAACAAAGGAAGTTGCCTTGTACTGAGTCAGACCATTGGTCCATCTGGTTCAGTGTTGTCTGAATTGACTGGAAGCGGCTCTCCAGAATTTCAGACAAGAGAGTCTCTCCCAGCCCTAGCTGGAGATGCTGGGGACTGAAACGGATCTTCTGGGTGCAAAGGAGATGCTCTACCACTAAGCTACAGCCCCCAAAGGCCTTGTAAAATAGGAGACGGCTTTATTTCAAGACCAACCATTTAGCTCAGCAATGGTCCACCTATTTCATCCTTGATCATGGGCTATGCTGTCTTGGGCTGATGGGAGTTGGAGCAGCTGTGAACATAGGAAGCTGCCTTATACTGTGTCAGGCCTTTGGTCCATCTAACCCAGTACTGTCTACACTGACTGGCAGCAGCTCTCCAGGATTTCACTCTCCAAGCCCTATCTACACGTGTCAGGGATTGAACTTGGAACATTCTGCATGCAAAGCAGATGCTCTACCCCTGAGGTATGGCCCTTCCCTTATTTAACCTGAGAGTTAAATGCATGAAAACAATTAAAGAAGGAGGTACCTTGGCCTATCTCGCCACCGTACCCACATTGCAACCTAAAGCACATTCACGGAGAAATAGGTCCTACTGAGCTCAGCGGGGTTTACTCTCTAATATAGGGCTGGGAAACATGGTGACTCTTCAGGTGATGTCAGACTCCAGCTCTCATCAGCACCTACCTGGCATGGCCAATGCTCAAACATGATGGGAGTTATAGTTCAGCAACAACTGGAGAGTCACAGGCTCCCCACAGCTGGTGTCGGTATAGCTTTGCCAACCTGATGCCCTCCAGATGTTTGGAGGGCCCCAGGCTGGTGAAGGATGCTCTAATATGCATGCACAGGACTGCATCCAAATTTCCACTCAGAAGTGCCAGGGAGAAAAGAGAGCTTGTGTCTGGGGGCACCCAGCATGCTTCACCATTCTCATCCCCTTCCACAGGGAACACAGGAAGCTGCTTCATACAGAGACAGACCGCTGGTCCATCTAACTCAGCATTCTCTACAGGGACTGGCAGCAGCTCTCTAGGGTTTCAGACAGGGACTCTCTCCCAGCCCTATCCGGAGATGCCATTGGGGACTGACCTGGGATCTTCTGCATGCAAAGCAGATTCTCTACGATGGACCTACAGCTGACTGACAACATAGTTAGTGGGGCTTTGAATACAAAAAGCTGGCGGCAAGAATATGAAAGGGGGAGGAGGAACTATTTCCAATCTATATGGTCCAGAACATACCCCTTTCTTGTAAATTTGACCCCCTCTAGGCACCCTTTTCACCCCGCACTTCCACCCCTGCTCTGCTCTGCCTGACTAGACTCCTACTGCAACTCACCTCCTCCTCTTGCAGCCATTCAAAAGTTGACTTCCCCTGGACCGAGGAGGCGGGCCAGGAAGAGGCTCTTTTCCCATCCACCCTTCTCACATTCCCAGGCCTCTCTAGGAACCCGCCTCTGTCACTTTAACTCTTTTAGGAATGTCTAAACGCAAAACGCACAAGAGCACACTCTGTTCTCTGACTAATTACTCCTCAATGTGATTCGTTCGCTCCTGAGCAGGTTCTAAGCCCTGGATGGGGTCCTCCATCCAGCTGTTCATATATACCCTCATGCAGCCTTTCCCAACCAGTGTGCCTCCAGATGTTGTTGGACCACAACTCCCATCATTCCTGACCATTGGCAATGCTGGCTGAGGCTGATGGGGGTTGTGGTCCAACAACATCTGGAGGCACACTGATTGAAAAAGGCTGCCCTAATGCCTAATCTCCCTGGTATCCCACAGCTTTACATGTGTTCTCCTCCTCATCCAAAGCGAAGCAAAATTCAGAAGCGTTGTTTCATTCCTAGGCAGATTTATACCACTTGTGAGCCAGTGTGGTGTAGTGGTTAGGTGCTGGACTACGATCTGGGAGTCCAGGGTTTGAATCCTCACATAGCCATGAAACTCACTGGGTGACATTGGGCTGGTCCCTGCCTCTCAGCCTCATGAAAAACGTATTCATAGGGTCGCCATAAGTCGGAATCGACTTGAAGGCAGTACAGGCAGGCATACCACCTGTATGTCATCCAAAAATTATGCAATTAATTGAATGAGATTTCTTTATATAACAGGGTGAGCATCCTATTTTTATTTATGGTAGTTCATGAAATCTAAACTGCTTTGGGGGAGGGCTGTAGCTCAATGGCAATGTATCTGCTTTGCTTGCAGGTTCCAGGTTCGATCCCTGGCATCTTCAGGTAAGACTGGGAGACACCCCTACCTAAAACCTTAGAGAGGTGCTGGTGGTCAAGGTAGACACTACTGAGTTAGATAGACCGCTGTTTGTGAGCCTCAGACCATGAAAATGGGGATGTAAGTTTTAGAAACAGATTGATATTTTTTTTAAAAAAACTTCCAGAGCTATTTGGTGCTTTAAGGTCTGGTATAAAGAGTTGGAATGGTCAGGCATCTGCCGCGGAGACTCACCCCAGTAGAGGGGGCACAATGACATGAGATTTCTGAACCTACTTCTCTTTTTCACCATCGCAACCTGCTTGCTTCTTCACCTGCCGCTTGCTCTGGCCCATCCTCTGCTGAGGAGGGGTAGATGCCATTGCCTTTGCTCATTGGCAAGCAAGCAATCAGTAACAATTATAACGAAGACCGTAGCCCAGTGGGTAGAGCACCTGCTTTGCATGCAGAAGGTCCCAGGTTCAATCCCCAGCATCTCCAGCCTGGAGAGCTGCTGCCAGTCACTGTTGAGAATACTCAGTTAGATGGACATTGGGCAGCTTCCTGTGTTCCTTATTGAAGGTGTCAGGTATGGGAGAAGGACTTGAGTGCAGAAAAGGCTGAGTTGGATGGCCCGCTGGTCTCACTCAATAGATGGCACCACATCTGTGGCTCTCTCTCTGGCCAGCAGGCAGTTGGAGGAAGAAGCAGGGCTGGACAAAGACATTTGGCTGTCTGAAGCGAAGGACAAGATGGTGCCTCCACCCCTTTCCAAGTACAGAAGCTTTCTTCCACGGGACAGCTTCCTACACTGAACAGGGGGATAGTCTGGGGGGCGGGTGACAGGCCACATAACATATACAGCTCTGTCCTCAAACAGAGGGGAATGGCTGCGAACTGTAACGGGTGCTGAGAGTTGTTAGGAAGCCCCTGCTCCCCTCACAAAGTGCCAGTTCCCAGAATTCAGTGGGAAGAAGGGCTGGTTGTTAATCTACTCTGGGAATTGCCACTCTGTGAGGGGAATGGGGGAATCTCCTAACATCTGTCAGCACCTGTAACAAACTACAGTTCCCAGGATTCTTGGGGGAAGCCATGGGTGTTTAAAGTGGTATAAGTGTAGTGTAGTGGTTAAGGTGCTGGACTACGACCTAGGAGACCAGGGTTTGAATCCCCACACAGCCATGAAACTCAATGGGCGACCCTGGGCCAGTCTGCCTCTCAGCCTCAGAGGAAGGCAATGGTAAACTCCCTCTGAATACGCTTACCATGAAAACCCTATTCGTAGGGTCACCATAAGTCGGGATCGACTTGAAGGTAGTCCATTCAAGAGCGCTTCAATTGTATAATGCAGATGTGGTCTGTGTGTATAGAGGAAACTCCCTTATAATGAATCAGACCATGGATTGATTCCATAAAGGAAGCCACAGACTTGAATTTACAAGATCTGAACAGGGTGGTTCATGACAGATGCTATTGGAGGTCGCTGATTCATAGGGTCGCCATAAGTTGTATATCGACTTAAAGACACATAACAACAACAAGCTCAATATTGTCAACACTGACTGACAGCAGCTCTCCAGGATTTCAAGCAGGGAGTTTCTCCCAGTCCTACCTGGAGTTGTCAGGGATTGAACCTAGGCCTTCTGTATGCAAAACAGATGCTGTACCACCAAACTAGGGCCTATCCATATTTTCAGTGGAAAATCTGGGATTTTTTTCAGTGGGAAAGTGGCAGGCCAGCCAAAAAAAAAGGGACAAGCAAGATGTGCTGAAATTCCCTCTTCTATCCACAATTAGTCAAGGTACAGGAGCTCCATCCTCTTTTTCATTGGCCACTGTACAAACTGGGGAAGGGTTGAGGGGAATAGTGCCAGTCTCAGACCCAAAAAATAACATGGTAGCAAACCTTAGAACGTGCTGAAGAAAATTATATTATTTTCTTGCAAACACACTCTAGCTTCTTGTCAAGCATTTTGAATGTAAGTCTCAGCCCCTGCCCATTTGCTCAGCTGAGAATAGGGTTGCCAGGCTCAGGGCATGAGAATGATTCTGTATCTTTAAGAGAAGAGAAAATTCAGCCAAGTCCAGGTTTTCTTGCAACACTGTAATGGGAAAAACCACAAGGTGGAATTCTCCCTTCCCCCTGCACAACTTTTAAAGATACAGAAGACCTCTGGCAGTGGCCTTCCAGGTATTGTTGGACTACAACTCCCATCATCCTTGATCATGGGCCATGCTGGCTTGGCCTGATGGGAGTTGGAACAACTGGAGGGGGTACCATGTTGACTACCACTGTGAATGTAGGAAGCTGCCTTATACTGAGTCAGGCCATTGGTCCATCTAGTTTAGTATTGTCTACACTGACTGGCAGCAGCTTTCCAGTTTCAGTCAGTGAATATTTCACAGTCCTACCTGGAGATTCCGGGGACTGAACCTTGGGCCTTCTGCATATAAAGCAGATACTCTGCCACTGAGCTACGGCCCTTCAGTATGGTGAACTCACTAAGGGAGAGGGGACCACAAAGAGTGTCTTGCCCAGCTTTTGCCCTCCAGTATCTGCAGCTGACACTTGGCAAATCCAACATCCCCAGCCATAGAGCAGTTATAGGTCTGGGGTATCTGTGGCCCTCCAGATGTTGTTGGACTACAACTCCCAACATCCCTGCCCATTGGCCAAACTGGTTGGAGACAACATCTAGTGGGCCACACACTCCCCAGTTCTGGTGTAGATGAACATGTGGAATGCCACAACATATGTGAACTCCTACTTGGTTTCTCCCTTGGGAGTCTCTTTCAAGAATATCCATGAGCTTACAGGTGAAGGGCCATTGCTCAAAGGTAAAGCATCTCCTTTGCACACAGAAGGGCCCAGATCCACACTGTACATTTAAAGCACATACAACGCATATGACATCCCCCAAAGAATCCTGGCAACTATAGTTGCTGGCAATTTGTACCTCTGCGAGAGAGAAAACACAGTTCCCAGGATTCTTTGGGGGATGTCATATGATTTAAATGTGCATTGGGTGGGTTTTAAATGTATGGTGTGGATGAGATGAAAAGAAGGGTAGCTCAAAGAAAACATTGACCTGATGTGCAGCAGCTGTGAAAAAGACAAAATTATTAATTAATTTATTGTTTATTGCATTTATATACCGCCTCATAGCCAAAGCTCTCTGGGCAGTTTACAGCAATTAAAAACATTAAAAACAAATATACAAATTTAAAACACATTATTTTAAAAAAAACAATTTAAAAACACAATTTAAAAATTTAAAAACAATTTAAAAACACATGCTAAAATGCCTCGGAGAAGAGGAACGTCTTGACCTGGCACCGAAAAGATAACAGGGTTGGCGTCAGGCACACCTCATCAGGAACATCATTCCATAATTTGGGGGCCACCACTGAGAAGGCCCTCTCCCTTGTTGCCATCCTCCCAGCTTCCCTTGGAGTAGGCACCTGGAGGAGGGCCTTTGATGTTGAGCATAGTGTCGGGAGAGGCGTTCCATCAGGTATTGTGGTCCCAAGCCGTGTAAGGCTTTATAGGTGAAAACCAGCACCTTGAATCGAGCTCGGAAACATACAGGCAGCCAATGCAAGCAGGCCAGAATCGGTTTTATATGTTGGAACAGTCTGGTCCCTGTTACCAATCTGGCCGCTGCATTTTGCACAAGCTGCAGTTTGCAAACCATCTTCAAAGGCAGCCCCACGTAGAGTGCATTGCAGTAATCTAACTTGGAGGTTACCAAAGCATGGACAACTGAAGCCAGGTTATCCCTATCCAGATAGGGGTGTAGTTGGGCCACCAACCAAAGTTGGTAGAAGGCACTCCATGTAATCGAGGCTACCTGAGCCTCAAGTGACAGAGATGGTTCTAGGAGAACCCCCAAGCTATGAACCTTCTTCTTCAGGGCGAGTGCAACCCCATCCAGGACAGATTGGACATCCACCATCTGGTCAGAAGAACCACCCACTAACAGCATCTCAGTCTTGTCTGGATTGAGCCTCAGTTTATTAGCCCTCATCCAGTCCATTGTCGCAGCCAGGTACCGGTTCAGCACATTGACAGCCTCACCCGAAGAAGATGAAAAGGAGAAATAGAGCTGTGTGTCATCAGCATACTGATGGCAATGCACTCCAAAACTCCAGATGACCACACCCAACAGTATCATGTAGATGTTGAACAGCATGGGGGACAGAACTGACCCCTGTGGAACCCCATACTGGAGAGTCCAGGGTGCTGAGCAATATTCCCCAAGCACCACCTTCTGGAGCCAACCTGCCAACTAGGAGCAGAACCACCACCATGCAGTCCCTCCCACTCCCAACTCAGCCAGTCTCCCCAGAAGGATACCATGGTCGATGGTATCGAAAGCCGCTGAGAGATCAAGGAGAATCAGCAGAGTCACACTCCCCGTCTCTCTCCTGACAGAGGTCATCATACAGGGCGACCAAGGCTGTTTCCATGCCAAAACCAGGCCTCAAACCCGACTGAAATTGATCCAGATAATCGGTCTCATCCAAGTGTCTGGAGCTGGCCTGCCACCACTCGCTCAAGGACCTTGCCCATGAATGGAACATTTGCCACCGGCCTATAGTTATTAAAATATTCTGGGTCCAGGGAGGGTCTTTTCAGGAGTGGTCTCACTACCACCTCTTTCAGGTGGCCAGGGACCACCCCCTCTCGCAAAGAAGCATTCATCAGTTCCCTGGCCCAGCCAGCTATTCCATCCCTGCTAGCTTTTATTAGCCAAGAAGGGCAAGGATCCAGCACAGAAGTGGTTGCACAAACCTGTCCAAGCATCTTGTCAATGTCCTCAAGCTGTACCAGCTGAAACTCATCCAAGAAATCAGGACAAGGCTGTGGTCTGGATACCTCACTTGATTCACCTGCTATAACATTGGAGTCTAAGTCCTGGCGGATGCTAAAGATTTTATCCTGGAAGTGCCTAGCAAATTCATTACAGCGGGCCTCAGATGGTTCTACCATGTGCTTAGGGCCAGCGTGTAATACCCCCGGACAATTCTGAAGAGCTCCGCTGGGCAGCAGATTGATAATTTGATAGTGGCAGTAAAACATTGTTTTTTTGCTGCCCTCACTGCCCCTAAATACAGCTTTCCATAGGCACGTACCAGTGTATAATTGCATCCACTAGGAGTTTGTCTCCATCTGCACTCGAGCCATCTCCTATATTGTTTCATTGCTCTCAGCAATGGGGTATACCATGGAGCCATACAAGTTCTACACAGGAGAGGGTACTTAGGAGCAATCATGTCAACCGCCCGGGTCATTTCTGTATTCCACAGTTCAACCAGGGTTTCGACAGAAGCGCCAGCCCTATCAGCCAGAAAACTCCCCAGAGCCCTTTGGAAACCATCCGGATCCATTAGTCTGTGTTGGCGGACCAACTTAATAGGTCCCCCACCCTTGCAGAGGAGAAAAGCCACTGTAAGTCTAAACCTCAGCAAGCAGTGATCTGTTCATGACAGAGGAACTGATGTAAGGCCCCCCACATTCAGATCACCATCTCCATGTCCAGTTGCAAAAACGAAGTCTAGAGTATGCCGTGCTACTTGTGTTGGGCCAGTGGCATATTGGGACAGTCCCATGGTTGTCATGGAGCCATGAAATCTTGAGCTGCCCCGGATAAGGTGGCCTCGGCATGGATGTTGACATCCCCCAGAACCAACAGTCTGGAGGATCTCAACAGTACACCCAAGACCACCTCCGTCAGCTCAGCCAGGGAGTCTGTTGGGCAGCGGGGTGGGCGGTACACCAACAGAATCCCCAGTCTGTCCCACTAACCCAACGTAAGGTTCAAACACTCCAGTAGTCACATGGACAGGGTGCTTGCAGAGGGAGATGGAGCTCCTATAGACCACAGCAACCCCCCCTCCCCAACCCTCAGGTCTACCCTGATGCTGAACCAAGTACCCTGGCGGGCATAGCTGGAAGAGACTGACTCCTCCCTGCTCACCCACCCAGGTCTCGGTTATACATGCCAGATTGGCTGCCTCATCCACAATTAAATTATTATGCACCGATCTTGCGTTTAGGAGCAGCATCCGGAGCCCTGAGAGCTGGCTGATAGTGCAACCAACAAACCTGTGGGTGTGGGGAGGACCGGAACACGGCAGTCATCAACTGCCTGGGCCACGTTGCCCTTACCTGGCAAGTCTTCCTCACAACACCATATCTCCCTCTACCGGTCACTACACTGATTGGGGGACCCTTAAGTCTCCTCATGTGACTCCGAGTCCTCTCCCCCAGACACACAACTCAAGACCCACAAAAAGGCAGACAATCTGCAAAGCAGAAGCCACCTCAGCCAGCCGGCTTATGTATCCCTTACAGTGAAGGGACAGGTGGACGATATCAGCAACAGCTGGCTGAGTGCCTGGGGACCTGGTCCTGCAAGGCTTGACAACCTGCAGCACAGAAGTCCAACAGGGGGAGCGCGGTGGTGGTAGCCGAGCAGCAGCAGCAGCAGCAGCAAACGGCTCTCCTTCTTCCCTGGGCGGTGGTGGTCCCCTTCCTCCTGCAGGTACTGGGTCTCCATATTAATTCTATGTTAGGGATCATTAGGAAAGGGATTTAAAATAAAACTGCCAATATCATAATGCCATTATGCAAATCTATGGTGAGGTTGCAACAGTTCTGGTCGCCTCACCTCAAAAAGGATATCATAGAACTGGAGAAAGTTCATAAAAGAACAACCAAAATGATCAAGGATCAACTCACCTATGAGGAAAGATTGCAGTGTCTGGGATTCTTTAGTTTAGACAAAAGGCAAGTAAGAGGAGACATGACAGAGGTGTATATAATTATGCAAGGCATGGAGAAAGTAGATTGTTATTATGTGCCTCCAAGTCGATTACGACTTATGGCGACCCTATGAATCAGTGACTTCCAAGAGCATCTGTCATGAATCATCCTGTTCAGATCTTGTAAGTTCAGGTCTGTGGTTCCTTTATGGAATCAATTCATCTCTTGTTTGGCCTTCCTCTTTTTCTACTCCCTTCTGTTTTTCCAAGCATTATTATCTTTTCTAATGAATCATGTCTTCTCATGATGTGTCCAAAGTATGATAACCTCAGTTTCATCATTTTAGCTTCTAGTGATAGTTCTGGTTTAATTTGTTCTAACACCCAATTATTTGTCTTTTTTGCAGTCCATGGTATCCGCAAAGCTCTCCTCCAACACCACATTTCAAATGAGTTTATTTTTCTCTTATCCGCTTTTTTCACTGTCCAACTTTCACATCCATACATAGAGATCAGAAATACCATGGTCTGAATGATCCTGACTTTGGTGTTCAGTGATACATCTTGACATTTGAGGACCTTTTCTAGTTCTCTCACAGCTGCCCTCCCCAGTCCTTGCCTTCTTCTGTTATCTTGACTATTGTCTCCATTTTGGTTAATGATTGTGCCAAGGTATTGATAATCCTTGACAAGTTTAAAACTTGGGGGCATCCAATGAAGTTGAATGTTGGCCGTTGATTCGGCCAGATAGGCGACTCAGAAATAAAATTTATTATTATTTATTATTGGCGATTCAGGACAGACAAAAGAAAGTACTTCACTCAGCGCACAGTTAAAGTATGGGATCCACTCTCACAAGAGGCAGGGATGACCACCAATTTGGATGGCTTTAAAAGATTAGACAAATTCTTGGAGGATAAGGTTGTCGATGCCTGCTAATCATGGTTATACATTTATGTATCTCTGTACTTTTATCTATGACTGTCTTTATATATTTAGTATTTTAGCAAGTAGGTTCATACTGGAAGAAACTCTTCTGAATTGAAATCTCCTTTCCCAAACAGGGACAAGTCACAGGTTCCTCCAAACCTTCCCCCACTCATATTTCTGATGGAACCAGTCCTAATTACACTGGTAAAACATTTCAGAATGAAAGAGTGGGGGAATGGGACAGATCCAGGCCACATTCACATCATACATTTATTCCACCATTACAGTATTCCACTTTAAACCCTCATGGTTTCCCCCAAAGAATCCTAGGAAGGGTACTGAGAGTTGTTAGGAGACCCCTATTCCCTCAAAGAGCTACAATTTCCAGAGTACCCTGGGAAGAGTACCCTGGGAAGGGGGGTTGACTGTTAAACCACTCTGTGATTTGTATCTCTGTGAGGGGATACAAACAATTCTCAGCACCCTTCACAAATTACACTTCCTAGGATTCTCTGGGGGAAGCCATGACTGTTTAAAGTGGAATAATGGTAGAATAAATGTATGGTGTGAATGTGTCCCCACTCACAGAAACATCTGGCACATTATTACAGAAATGTGTACTGCATACCAAAGCAATAAAACAACATTTTCCAGACCGAATTGAGCATGACTACACGTACTTTATTAAAAGATTGTAATACTTTTAGGTGCAATCCTATAGACCCACTTCCCTAGGAGTATGTCCCATTCTGCCCAATGAGACTTCTGAGTAAACATACACAGGATTGTAATGTCAATGCACATATTTACTGTATCAGGGATGGAGAATCTGTGACCCACAAGATATTGCAGGAGATCTACAATTCCCATCATCCCTGGCCATTGGCCATGCTGGCTGGGGCTGATGGGAGGGTCATCTCTGTGTTATATAAACCACTTTCAGAGTTCTGTAAAGACCCAAAGGTTGGATGCAAATTATACCACTGATTTCATCATTAACTAGAGATTTATGGGTGTGACCGCATCTGCACCATACGTTTCAAGCACTATGATACCACTTTAAAAGTCACAGCTTCCCACAAAGAATCCTAGGAACTGTAGTTTGTTAAGGGTGCTGAGAGTTCTTAGAAGAGTCCCTATCCCCCTTGCAGATCTACAGTTTAATTGATGCTTGTTGCTTTAATGTTTTTTTTAGGTACACCACTTTGTGAGGTTAGCCAGAAAATAGCATATGCATAGTTTAAAATTTGTGAAATGCCCCCTCCATCCCAAGGCCCCATCTGCATTATGCATTGAAAGCAGTATGATACCACTGTAAATAGTCAGGGCTTCCCTCAAAGAATCCTAGGTACTGGAGTTTGTTAACAGTGCTGAGCCTAGTTAAAAAAATGTACTGCCTTCAAGTTGATTCCGACTTATGCCGACCCTATGAATAGGGTTTTCATGAGGCTGAGAGACAGTGACTGGCCCAAGGACACCCAGACCCCTAGTCCCCTCCCAGAGCAATAATTCTCATAGTGGTTTAACAATCAATCCCTCTTTTGAGGGAACTCTGGGAATTATAGTTCTGTAAGGGGAACGGGGGATCTCCTAGCAGTCTCAGCACCTTTCACAAGTTACAGTTCCCGGGATTCTTTGGGAGGAAGCCATGACTGTTTAAAGTGGCATCATAGTGCTTGAAATGTACAGAGCAGATTGGCCTATGTGTACATCGTATGTGCGTGTATATAAGAAGCAGATGTCATACTTTCTAATGGTTTTCTAATAACCTTGCTCTTTCTATGCATCTTCTACAACAAGGGTTCACAAACTGTGATCTGCAAGCTGCATTTAGGCAGTCCATGGTTTGTCTGTGAAGAGCGGCAGGAGCAGCAGCTGTGAAAAGCAGGCACAGCAGCTGCTCCATCATTCTTACAACCCAGCAGTCTGCCCTGCAGGTGAGCAGGATGGACTGGAAATGACTGGGGGGGGGAGGCACTTGAAAGGAGTGGAGAGGATTAGCAGCGAAGTTAATGGGAGGATGGAATTAAGAAGCTTAACCTTGATTCAATGAAAAATCAGACAGCATGGCACCTTACCAACTGCTACAGCAGGCAGAAAAATCATGTAGTCCACCAAGGCCCTTGACAATTTTTAAGTGGTCCATGGGGGAAAAATACAATAGTATTCTACAATACAACTTATCTAATGTGCAGTAAATGTTCATGCGTCAACCAAGTATTTTATCCCAAGAGGGAGACTGCTTCCATGTGGATTCTTTGGTGCTTAGTAAGAACAAGAAGATCACTGAAACTTTCTCTACATTCTGTGCATTGTTGCGACTTCTCCCCCATGTGTGTCCCCATGTGCTTGACGAGATTTTTTTTGAGAGGGAAACTTTGCCCACACTCGAGGCATTTGTGGGGTTTCTCTCCTGTGTGACTTCTCATGTGTACCACAAGGTTTCTTTTGTGAGTGAAACTTTGCCCACATTCTGAACATTGATGCGGCTTCTCTCCGCTGTGGATTTGCTGGTGCTGAATAAGATGGGAACTGATACCAAAACTTTTTCCACAGTCTGCGCATTTATACAGCTTCTCCTCTTGGTGGGTTGCTGCATGTTTGACAAGGTTTCTTTTGTGAGTAAAACACTGACCACAGTCTGGGCATCGATATGGTTTCTCCCCTGTGTGGATTTGATGATGTCTAATTAGGCAAGAGCTCAGACTAAAACATTTCCCACAAACTGTGCATTTGTATGGCTTCTCTCCAGTGTGGGTTCGCTTATGGACGACTAGGCCTCCTCTCTGAGCAAAGCTTTTCCCACAATCTGAGCACTTGTATGGTTTCTCCCCTGTGTGCATTCTCTGATGTTTAGTAAGTTCAGAGTTTGTATTGAAGACTTTATCACAGTCTGGGCATTTATATCTTTTTTCTCCAGTGTGAGTTCTCCGATGGACAATGAGGTTTTGTTTGTAATTGTAACTTCTGCCACAGTGCAAACATTCATAGGGCTTCTCCTGAATGCACAATTCTGTTCCAGCATGAATTATGACATGTTTGAGGAGGCCATCTTTCCGACTAAAGCTTTTATGACAATCCGAGCATTTATATGGTTTCTCTCCTGTGTGGGTTCTCTGATGTCTAAGGAGATCAGAATTCATAATGAAGGACCTCCCACAAACAGAGCATTCGTATGGCTTCTTATCTGAATGGAACTGCATGTGGGTAAGGAGGCTTCCCTTCCGGGTAAAGCTTTTACCACACTCCGAGCATTCATACGGCATCTCTCCTGTGTGAAGTCTCTGATGCTCCATTAGTTTAGATTTCACAAGGAAGGTTTTCCCACAGTCCAGGCATTTATATGGCTTGTCTACTGTATGGGTTGTCTGGTGGAGAATAAGATTCCCTTTCTGGGCAAAACTTTGCCTACAGTTTGTGCGTTTATATGGTTTCACTCCAGTGTGAATCCTCATATGTGAAACTAGGTGGGCCTCCTGACTGAAGGTTTTGCCACAATCCCAGCAGTCGTATGGTTTGTTTCCTATGTGGGTTCTCTGATGTCTAAACATTTCAGAGTGTGTCCTGAAGGATTTCCCACACTGTGAGCATTCATACGGTTTTTCCCCTGTGTGTATTCTGTGATGTCTAATCAGGTCTGCATTCACAGTGAATGATTTATCACAATCCAAACACTTATACGGTTTCTCCCCAGTGTGGATTCTCACATGAACCACAAGATTTCCCTTTTGAGCAAAGCTTTTCCCACAGACCAAACACTTATACGGTTTCTCCCCAGTGTGGATTCTCACATGTGCTTCTAATTTAATTTTTTTATCAAAGGTCTTACCACAGTCTGAGCATTTATGTGGCTTTCCTCCTGCATGTGTTCTGTAATGTCTAATAAAGTCAGAGTTCATAGTGAAGGATCTCCCACAATCTAAACATTTATATGGATTCTCCCCTGTCTGGTTTTGGTGATATCCAAGGTCAGCATTATTACAGGAGGATTTCTCACATTCTGAGCACTTGTACATTTTGTCTTCTGTGTCCATTCTGTCATGAATAGTGAGATTTCCTTTCTGAGAGCAGCTTTTTCCACAGATGGTGCATGTAAGTGGCTTCTCTCCTGTGTGCATTCTCAGATGTGCAACCAACCGGCTTTTTGTTCTGCAGCAATTCCCATGGTCCGAGCATTCATATGTTTTGTCTCCTGTGTGGGTTCTGTAATGTTGGATAAAGCCAGAATTCATACTGAAGGATTCCTTAGTTTCCCCCCCTGCATTATGATTCCAATTATCTTCAGAGTTCATACAGGAGGAGTTTCCACCATCTGAACATCTATACAGTTTCATTGCTCTAAGGGTTCCCCCAGAAGTAATGAAGTCTGCACTCTTTTCACTTTCGGTTAAAATTACTAGTCCCTCATCTTTTTCTGTCTCCCACTTGGCCAAGATTTCGCTTTGGTCCTTGCAGTTTTCTCCGCCCAGGGTGGACTCATCCATTCTCATGCCTAAGGGCTTTTCCCATTGTTTCCACAATCCATGTGGCTGTTCACTAGCCTTGACCTGACGTGGTGATGTGTTTTCTTCCGCTGAACTCACCGACATACCAATTTGTTCCAGTTGTTCAGACATTTTCTCTTATCTGATTGAAGAGAGAAGTGAGTATGAATCATGCCTTAAATATAGAGGTAATAATGATAATAACAGCAACAAAAACTGGGCTACAAAAAAGGCGTGGAACAAATTGTGTCAAGTTTTTTAATGATAGGGTTGTATCCAATGATAGTCCTGACTAACGCAGGTTCGTTAACTTCAGTGGGTTTACTCCGAACAGAACTGAGTTGGCTACAACTCACATGCCTCTTTTCTGCAATTACTGTAAGAGTGAATCCATAAGAAATATAGATACCACAGAGTTGGAAGGATCTTGGAAGTCATCTAGTCCAACCCCTGCTCAATGCAGTCTGCAACTACAGCATCTTTGACAAGTGGTCGCCCAGCCTCTTACTTAATTACCTCCAACAAAGGGGAGCTCACCGCCTCCCAAGGCAGCCTGTTCTATGGCCAAACAGCTCTTACCATTAGGAAGTTTCCCCTAATGTTAAGCTGAAACCTGCAATTTCTCCTAATGTGAAGACAAAACAAGTTTCTAGTGCTGCTCTTTTGGAGCAGCAGAGAACAAGCCCACTCCATCTTCTCCTTCAGATATTTGAAGACCACAATTGTGTCTCCACATCTTTCCTTTGCCAGTCTAAACATACCAAGCTCTTTCAGCTGTTCCTCATTGGATTTTGTCTCCAGACCACCTCCACCATAGCTGGTCACCCTTATCTGGGTGTGTTACAGTTTGTCCATGTCCTTCTTAAAATAGCCCTCTTCAGGCATTCAATCCCATATAAAGCCAACACACAAGCAAGAACAAGTGCAGGTAAATTGTGCTCCTCTGTCACCATCCCTGCCATTTTCCATAAGTCAGAGGATAAATGTGGAATGCTCTGCCAATAGAGATTCAGCAGATGCCTTCTGCTTTGACCTTTAAACACCTGCTGAAAACTTTTCTATGCTACCCAGCTTATGCAGGCAGTTCAACAAATATCTTTCTGTAACAGTTAGCTACTTTGTTGTTGTTGTTGTTATGTGCCTTCAGGTCGATTATGACTTATGGCGACCCTATGAATCAGTAACCTCCAAGAGCATCTAGTTAGCAACTAGATCTCCGATTTTAACTTTTACATAGTTTTTATTGTATGGATGGATCATAGAATCATAGAATGGTAGAGTTGGAAGGGGCCTATAAGGCCATCAAGTCCAACCCCCTGCTCAGTGCAGGAATCCAAATCAAAGCATTGAATGTTGTAAACTTTTAATTTTTTTTAATGAACAGCGGAATACAATTTTTAAATATATAAATAAACATATGAAAAGGGAGATCCCTCCTATATTTGTGGAGGGTCCCCGTGCAATTTAGAACCCTGATCTTCCATGGTTAAAAATTGCACTGGGCAATAGGGATGGAGTGTGTCTTTTCAGGAGGAAGGGGTCAAAGACTCCGAAGAGGAAGGACCTGCTGGACCAGAGCCAGAAGTGCTGCTACCACGAGTGTGTGGTGCCACTGCTCTCCTCGGACTCCAGTGCAGATCCAGTGAGACCAGAGACACCCCTACTCCACTGCAGTAGGAGACTACTGGAGAGGGCTGGGCCCCTTTAACTACAGAAGCACCTTTCAGTGTAGGCGGGGCTAACAATTAGGAAGCAGCAGCTCCTGCTACTATATAGGGCTTAAACTCAGGTTGTTTATTGCTGAAACAGCATCAGAGCTCTGTGGTCCTGGAGTACAGCCTCGCAGCAGGGCAGGAAACAGAAGGAAACTAGGAACTTGTGGCCCTCCGGATGTTGCTGAACTACATCTCCAATAAGTCCTGGCCATTGGGTATGCTGGCTAGGACTGATGGGTGCACCTAAATCAGTACTGCCTACACTGATTGGCCATAGTTCTTCAGGGTTTCAGACAAGGGTCTTTCCCAGCCCTTCCTAAAGATGCTAGAGATTGATCCTGGGACCTTCTGTAGGCAAAGCAGATACTCTACCACTGAGTCATATCCCTCCTAAACCTTCCAGTTCATGTTTTCCTATGGCTTTTCTCCCCCTCTGTATCACTTAGGCCATTTCCCCTACTTTCTCCTAAAGCAACAACGGGGGATCTTTGGCGCTCCAGATTCAAGAGGCAGCTGGACAACCGCTTGTTGGGTATGCTTTAACTTGGATTCCTGCACTGAGCAGACGGTTGGACTCAATGGTGTGATAGGCCCTTTCCAACTCTATACTCTTCTATGATTTCTTTTCAGTCCATCTGATGGAAGTTGTAATCCAAACTATCTGAAGGATGTCAGTTTAGGAAAGGCTCTTTTAGGACAGGTGTGGGGAACAACAACCTCCAGATGTTGCTGTACTACAACTCCTATCATTCCTGGCCACTGGCCGTGCTTCCATGTTGTAGCTTGGCAACATCTGGGGGGGGCAAGGTTCCCCACATCTTCTATACATGCTCATGTGTTAGAAACAAAGCCTAGAGTTAAATGGGCTTACTCCTCAGTAAATATGCAGAAGATTGCTGCCTTACACCTCAACCCTATACATGTCCACTTAGAAACAAAGCCCAGAGTTAAGTGCGCTTACTCCATCCAGAGGAAACGGGCAGGCGATTGCAGCCTTGAACCTCAATCTTATACACGTTCCATTGGGAATAAAACCGCATAACGTTCAATGAAGCTTAATAAGAAACAAAAATGCTTAGGAGCCCTTTGTTAGACAACGGGGCCGCTGCTCTGTTACCTGGCTATGGAAGACGAGCAAGGACCTTTGTGCTGCTCGCCCTCCCTCCTGAGATTTCTCGCCTACTTACCTCTCCTGCAGCCATTGGAAAAACAAACAATAGTAAACAAAGAGTTTCCCCTGTAACCAAGGAGGAGGACCAGAAAGAGACTGTGACCATCTGTCCGCCCCTCTAGGAACCAGCGCTCTGTCGTTTTAACTCATAGGAGGGACGTCTAAATCTTTTTAAAAAATTAAACTACTTGTACTGGTTCAAACTAGTTAAGTACTCTGCCTGGCTAGTTGGCTGCTGCCTGAATTGTGCTGACGTTTAAAGCTTGAGTTGTATTGTTTTTTATTGTTCTGTGACTATTACCGTATTTTAATTTTTGTGTCGTAAGCTGCCCAGAGAACACTGCTACTGGGTGGCACATAAATAAAATCAAAATCTCTTCCCCACAGAACTGGGGGGAAAAAACCCTCAGATTTCCCATTGTTCCTCCCCCCCTTTTTTTTATTTACAAGCCATAAAGCCCTTGAGGTCGGCAGTAAAAACTTGTTTATTTCAGGTTGCTTTCTTTAAAAAAAGAAGAGCTGAAATCCTATTAGTTTTTACTGCTGTTTAAATGGTCTAAAGCAGCCTTGTCCAACCTTTGGGTTCCCAGATGTTGCTAGACTGCAACTCCCATCAGCCCCAGCCAGCATGGCCAATGGTCAGGAATTATGGGAACTGTAGTCCAGCAACATCTGTGGCCCAAAGGTTGGACAAGGCTGGTCTAAAGCATAACTAAAATTTAGATTCTAAATGGTATTTTACTGCCCTTATGGTTTAACTAGTAATACCTCCCTCTCCCACGAATAACTGTCTCCCCTCAGCCACCATGTTTTTTCTGACATCATAGGAAGAAAAAAAGCGAAAAGTTCTCATGAAAATTCATCAGCATTTAATTTAATTTATTTATTTATTTAAAAAATGTATATACCATATTACGCAGAAGTACAGGAAGAAATTGACCACACACCAAAACAAGATGTGCTGATAATCATGGGGGACTGGAATGCAAAAGTAGGGAACAGAGAAGAACTAGGAATTGTGGGGAAATGGTGCTTAGGAGACAGAAATGAAGCAGGAGAAAGACTTACTGAATTCTGTGAAGCCAATAATTTGTTTCTTGCAAACATATTTTTTGAACAACCAAAAAGACAACTGTACACGTGGATATCACAAAATGGTCAATACAGGAATCAAATTGATTATATAATTGGTAGCAGACGATGGAGAAGTTCCATGCTTTCTGCAAAAACAAGACTAGGAGCAGACTGCAGTATACATCATGAACAGGTAATATCGAAAATCAGGGTAAAGCTAAAGAAGACCAACAAAGCAATCATAATGCCAAAATACAATTTAAATAACATCCCAGGAGAATATAAAGATCAAATAAGGAACAGATTTGAGGCTTTAAACTTAGTTGATAGAGATCCAGAAGAACTATGGAATGAAGTCAGAGACATTATCAGGGAAGAATGCAAAAAGACAATTCCTCTAGTTAAAAAGCGAGAACAACCTCAATGGATGACTGACAAAACTCTTAAAATGGTTAAAGACAGAAAGCAAAAGCAAAAGGAGATAGAAACACGGTCAGAACCCTAAATGCAATAATACAGGGACTAGTACATAGGGACAAAGAGAACTATTATAACAACTGTTGTATAGAAATAGAAGACGATAACAAAAAGGTAGAACAAGAGCTTTATTTCAGAAGATTAGAGAAATTAAAGGAAAATTTAAACTGAGAGTAGGGATGTTGAATAATCAACAGGGGAACATACTGACTGACAGAGATAAAATAAGAGGTAGATGGAAGCAATACATTGAAGAACTATATAAAAGATAGTCCTGGGTGATTTCAACATACATGCTGAGGTTAGTCTCATAGGTCCGGTTCAGGATTTCATGGCTGCCATGACAACCATGAGACTGTCCTTAATATCTTCTGGACCAACTCATGTGGCAGGACACACGCTCGATCTTGTGTTTTGTTCGGGACAGGAAGCTGGTGATCTGAGGGTGGAGGGGTTCCCAGTGACTCCATTGTCATGGTCAGATCACCACCTGATTAGGTTTAGACTTTGTGCCCCTGATAACCTCTGCAGGGGTGATGTGCCGATTAAGATGGTCCGCCCCAGGAGACTCATAGATGCTGATGGTTTCCTGAATGCTGTGGGGGATGTTCCTAACATGGCTGGCGCTACTGCCGAAGCCCTAGTCAACCTCTGGAATACGGAGGTGACCCAGGTGGTGCACACTATCGCTCCAAAGCGCCCTCTCCCACCAGGGAAGGCCCATATTACACCTTGGTTTACTCAAACCTTGGGCCTGATGAAATGGCAGGGACAACAGCTAGAGCGACGATGGAGAAAAACTCAATCTGTCTTTGAACGAACACTGGTTGGAGCTCATTTTCGAGCCTACCATGTGGTGGTGATGGTGGCGAGAAAAGCTTACTTCTCTGCCACCATTGCGTCTGCCCAGTGCCGTCTGGCGATGCTTTTTTGGGTGGTCTGGGGTCTTTTGGGTTCTGGCCCGACAGCAGACCCTGAACCATCAGTTGCTCGCTGTGAAATGTTTGTGAGGCACTTCGCAGGTAAAATTGCTCGTATTCGGATTGACTTGGACTCCTCGTTAATTACAGTTGTGCCAGATGTCCCCATTGCTCCCTCTGGTCATTTCTCCATGGATACTTTTCAGCTTGTAAAGCCTGAGGATGTGGACAGGATTCTGGGAGAAATGAGGGCCACTACCTGCTCGCTTGATCCTTGCCCATCCTGGCTAATTAAATCTGCCAGATTGGGAGTAGCTGGTTGGTTCATATATCTGATTAACACCTCCCTAAGGGAAGGCTCTATGCCAGCATCATTGAAGGAAGCAGTGATTAGACCTTTGTTAAAATAGTCTTCCTTAGATCCTGTGGATCTTAATAACTTCCATCCAGTCTCTAATCTCCCCTTTCTGGGCAAGGTGATTGAGAGGGTGGCGGCGGCTCAACTCCAAGTTTTCCTGGATGAATTGGATTATCTAGACCCTTTTCAATCAGGCTTCAGGCCTGGTCATGGGACAAAGACTGCCCTGGTCGCCCTGTTTGATGACCTACGCCGGGCATCGGATATCCCAATACCCGATGTACAAGTTGGACAGTGAAAAAAGTGGACAAGAGAAAAATCAACTCATTTGAAATGTGGTGATACATGTGAAAATTGGAGGGAGAAATATCAATAATTTAAGATATGCAGACGATACCATACTACTAGCAGAAACCAGTAATGAGTTCAAATGAATGCTGTTGAAAGTTAAAGAGGCAAGCACAAAAGCAGGACTACAGCTGAACATCAAGAAATCAGAAGAAGGCTAGGACTGGGGAGGGCAGCTATGACAGAACTAGAAAAGGTCCTCAAATGCAAAGATGTAATGTGTTGGAGGAGAGCTTTGCGCATACCATGGACAGGGGAAAAGGCAAATAATTGGGTGTTAGAACAAATTAAACCAGTACTATCAATAGAAGTTAAAATGATCAAACTGAGATTATCATACTTTGGACACATAATGAGAAAACATGATTCACTAGAAAAGATAATGCTGGGAAAAACAGAAGGGAGTAGAAAAAGAGGAAGGCCAAATAAGAGGTGGATTGATTCCATAAAAGTAGCCACAGACCTGAACTTACAAGATCTGAATAGGGTGGTTTATAACAGATGCTATTGGAGGATGCTGATTCATAGGGTCGCCAGAAACCACAACAGACTTGAAGGCACATAACACACGCACAGAAATTCTAGGGGGTCAACTTTTTATCTGACAACCTCAAAGTGACCCTCCACAAGAGGGTAGGAAAACAAACCCTAAGGAAATAGGTAATAAAGATCCCAGCCATCCTATGAAATAAAAAATTGTATTTCTTTAAGCTAGCCACTTGGCAGGGCACCCATCCCTCCCCCCACACTAGGCAAAGCAACTTTGCTCCTACAACCTTATAGCAAAATCTCTCTAACAATAAACTGAACGAATAAGGCTGAATGCAAGAGGGTGGGACTTGTCAAGGGGAAAATGTACTGCCTTCAAGTCGATTCTGATTTATGGTGGCCCTATGAATAGGGTTTTCATGAGGCTGAGAGGCAGTGACTGGCCCAAGGTCACCCAGTGAGTTTCATGGCTATGTGAGGATTTGAACCCTGGTCTCCCAGGTCACAGTCCAGCACCTTTTATTCCTCCTTGCAGTTTACTCAGGTGAAGGAGAGGGGAAGAGAAATGTGTTGCATCATTAGTGCAATACGAGTGACTAACAACTCTCAGCACCCTTAACAAACTCCAGTTCCCAGAATTCTTTGGGGGAAGCCGTGCCGGCAACAGTCGTATATAACACGACTTTAAATGTAAGCTGCAGATGGGGCGGCCCAAAAATCCTAATTCTTGTTGAGAAGAGAAATATTATAAGGGTGTCCCCATTTTCATGGAGTGGCCTATTTGACATCGCCTCGCCCCCATATTTTCATCTATTAAAAACTGGACGGCATGGAATCCTTGTCCTTAAATTATAAACATTTAAAATAAATTCTGTCCACACATCTAAGGGTTAAAGTGACCAAGTGCAGGCTCCTAGAGAGAGACAAAGAAAGGCGGGAAAGGGAGAAGAGAATGAGTGTCGCTCCTGCCTCTTCCAGCCTGCAGCGGTGGGGGGGGGGGAAGGAAGGGAAGGGAGGGAGCAGCTGGCTTTATATGCCTGCAAGGGGAAAAGGCGGTGAGTAGAAAATGAGCCTGTAGACAAAGGGAAAATGGAGTCTACCGGAAGGAGAAAATCGCTGGCCGGAGGGTGCACAGGATGGACAATGAGAGAGGGAGAGATTCTTTTAAAGGCACAGATTGTTTAAAGGCAAGGAGCCCTCGTTTTCATGCTTCATCTCCAGTGTTGCCTTACTGGTCAGGAGACAGCAGCCTGCCTGTTAACGTCCTGTGGATCAGAGGTTTGCAGGTGAAGCTGTTCAGGAGGTGGAGATTAAACCTGATTAACAGCTGGAGATCAAGAGCTGTTAAAGGGGCAGCCAGTTGAAAAAAGGGCCCAACTTTATTCACGTTCTATGAATTGGAAACAGAGCAGCAAATCAAAAATTATATTTCTTTAAGCTAGCCACTTGGCAGGGCCCCCATCCCTTCCCCAACACTGCAAAGCAACTTTGCTGCTACAACCTTCTAGCAAGATCGCCCTAACAATAAACTGAAGGAATAAGGCTGAATGCAAGAGGGTGGGACTTGTCAAGGGGAAAGCACCTTTCATTCCTCCTTACAGTTTACTCAGGTGAAGGGGAGGGGGAGAGAAATGTGATGCATCTACCACTAGTGCAATATGAGTGATTAACAACTCTCAGCACCCTTGGCAAACTACAGTTCCCAGAGTTCTTTGGGGAAGCCATGCCTGCAACAGTCGTATATAACACAACTTTAAATGTGAGCTGCAGATGGGGCGGCCCAAATCCTAATGGAGAAGAGAAATATTATAAGGAGGTCCCCATTTTCATGAGGTGGCCTCCTTGACATCGCCTCGCCCCCATATTTTCATCTATTAAAAACTGGATGGCATGGAATCCTTGTCCTTAAATGATAAACATTTAAAATAAATTCTGTGTACACACCTAAGGGTTAAAGTGACCAAGTGCCGGCTCCTAGAGAGAGAGACAAAGAAAGGCGGGAAAGGGAGAAGAGAATGAGTGTCGCTCCTGCCTCTTCCGGCCTGCGGCGGCGGGGGAAAAGGAAGGGAAGGGTGGGAGCAGCTGGCTTTATATGTCTGCAAGGGGGAAAGGCGGTGAGTAGAAAATGATCCTGTAGACAAAGGAAAAATGGAGTCCACAGGAAGGGGGAAACTGCTGGCTGGAGGGTGCACCGGATGGGCAATGTGCGTGAGAGAGATTCTTCACTGCCTCTCAGCCTCAAGAAGGCAGTGGTAAACCCCTTCTGAATACCACTTACCATGACAAGCCTCTTCATAGGGATGCCATAAGTCGGAGTCGACTTGAAGGTGTTAGGTCCAAACCCAACACGCAAGTCGCCCTGTCAACCCCAACTCGCTTATTACACCCGGGAAGAGTGCGGAGTTGAGTGCAAATGAACCCACTATCAGAGATCAAGTAACACGAGACAAAAACCTTTGCAAAGGGGACCCAATACTTACAAGCCGAAGCAGGCCAGCATGGGAACCTCGTTTATTGGTGTTCAAGGGTTTATATAGGCATACCCCGAAGTTTACAATATCGGGTTCTGTGGGGTGGACTGAATGAACAGCATACGTTGGCAAACCACGCTGCTGTTCTCAGTACACTATCTCTCAAGACATTGCGATCTGACCAGTGGAAAAACAGGATGTGGTTAACTTTATGGCTGTAAACGATACTGACATCTGTAGTGGTTAAATAACTGCCTGCATATTGCCACGTAGATAATGCTGTTGTACTATGTATGTACGTGATGTTATACAATAGTTAAAGGTCATAGGCTGTTTATGGAGAAAAAATAATCCACGCCTCCAGGCGGAGGTAAAATAAAAGCGGAGACCAGAATTACGAGGGGGGCTCCGAAATTGAACTCTGGTCTCACCGTGTCTCACTGTGTCGTGATATCTACATCTGGTGACCCCGACGTGATTCAGAACAAACACCCTCGTACCCACTGGCAGGATCAGCCAACGGTGCACCTCAGCGTACAGCTCCCATTCGTGAGTATGGGGGGGGAATTGTCAGCTCAGCAGAAGGTTCATGCACAAGAGCTACAAAAAATTTTAAAACAGGATACCTCAGCTTTTGTAAGTCGTTCTCACATTGAATCATTGTTAAAAACAATTCAATGTCAATGTCCATGGTATCCAGAGCAAGGATCGCTACGTCAGTCCGATTGGATAAAGATAGGGAGAAAATTACATGAAGAACCAAGAGCACCTATTCACCATCTCTTATTATGGCAAAAGTGTGCTGAGGCCATTAGTCATTTAGGGATAAAAGAGACATCGCTGTTTGCCAATTCTGACCAGAAAACTCCTCTTTATCCCCAACTTTCTTTACCTACACCTGAAAAGGATATTGAGAAATTTGTAAATGCTCCTCCATATAGCCCTCCAGTCCAACAAGAACAGGTTACTGGGAAGGTTAAAGCAGCCATAGCTCAGGCTGCAGCCTCAGGATTATTATCTATGGAAGAAATGGGAGACTGGGAGGGTACAATTTCAGCTTTTCCCGTTACATATCAGCCAGATCCTAATAATGCTAATAATCGCATAGCAACTTGGACAGCTCTTCCGTTTTCTGTTATTAGAGAAATAAATAAGGCAGTAAGAGAATATGGGATTACGGCTAATTATGTACAAGGGATGTTGGAAGGAGTAGCTACTGGATATAACATGATCCCTCAAGATTGGAAGGATCTCTTTAGGATGATTTTGACTCCTTCGCAATATGTAGTTTGGGACCAAGAATTTAGACATGCTGCTATAGCAGCTGGGGATGCTAATATCATTCCCGAGCAAATTTATGGGTCAGGTAATTTTGCTACCATAGCACAACAAGGGGTATTGCCTGAAGCCGCATTTCATCGAACTGCTGAGTGTATACAGAAAGCATTTAAAAAGGTACCTGCTGGGAAAGAACCCTTACGTTCTTTTACGAATGTACGGCAGCAAGCAACAGAGCCCTATTTTCAGTTTGTTGACCGTTTGAAAGAGGCTCTGACACGGCAGGTTGATAACCCTCAGGCACAAGGGGAATTATTGTTAAAATTAGCTTACGAGAATTCTAACACAGACTGTAAAAAGATTTTGAAAAACATTATTCATAGACCGCAATATGAATTGGGAGACATGATTCAAGCTTGTGCAGAGGTAGGTACACATGTTCATGCCATGACATTGTTAGCTGGGGCATTAAGACAGGGTAACAAACCTACAGGCAATTGTTTTAATTGTCAAAAGCCTGGTCATTTCAGAAGGGAATGTCGGGCTCCTGGCGGAGGAGCATTTAAAGGTGGGGGCACTGTTACAAACCGGCCAAAGAAGATCTGTCCGAAATGTAAAAAGGGTTATCATTGGGCTAATCAGTGTCGTTCAGCTCCCACTACCAATACCAATGTGTCTTCCCGTCCTATTGAGGGAAACTGAACTTGGGGCAGGCTTCCAGCCCCGAATCTCAAGGAAGTGTACCCACCCCTGCTACTCAAGGAAGCGCTGGAATTGATTTAATACATGCAGAGTCAAAAGATGTTCCTTTGCCTGGAGCAGTTCTTTTAATGCCTACCACACTCACTGGCCCTTTACCAGAAGGCACCGTAGGCCTTGTACTACCGCGATCCTCTGCTTCCAAGAATAATATAATGGTGGTACCTGGTGTTATTGATTCTGATTATCAGGGAATTATTTATATTCAGTATTGGAGTCACCTTCCCCTTCAGTTGAAGAAGGGAGATTCTTTTGCGCAACTATTGTTATTGCCATATCGTCTTTTCACATCGAACACTTCCTCCCAAAAACGTACTGGTGGATTCGGATCTACAAGGACGAAATCGCCGAGTGTGAGTATTTCAGGTAATCCTTTCCATCCACAGGTAGCTGCAGTACTGGCAGAAGTGACCAGGGAGAAACCGGTTCGTAAGTATTGTTTAAACAATGTTATTTTTGAAGGTATTATAGATTCTGGGGCAGATGTCACAGTAATTGCTGAACATAACTGGCCATCCTCTTGGCCAGTAGAAGTGGCCCCTTCTGTGTGGGGAGTGGGCGGAGCTCAGGATTCAAAACGGAGTAAGGATTGGATACAAGTTGTTGCTCTTGATGGTGATCGTATAGCCCACATTCGCCCTTGTATTTTGGACATTTCAGTAAATCTGTGGGGAAGGGATTTACTGGAGCAATTCCAGACCACCATTGTTATTAATGATTAGCCAACAAAAGGCAGCTCTTCCTTTACAATGGAAGACAGACATACCCATTTGGGTAGAACAATGGCCCTTACCCAAAGAAAAATTAGAAGCTCTGCACCAACTGGTAAAGGAGCAACTGGAAGCTGATCATATAGCAGAAAGTAATAGCCCTTATAACACCCCAGTGTTTGTGATTAAAAAGAAATCTGGAAAGTGGAGGCTCTTACATGATTTACGAGAAATAAATAAATTAATTGTGCCCATGGGTCCGCTACAATGTGGGACGCCTAATCCAAATTTAATTCCATATGACTATTCCTTAGCTATTATAGACCTGAAAGATTGCTTTTTCACAATACCGTTACAAGCGCAAGACGCACCGAAATTTGCGTTTACTGTTCCCGTATATAATAACTCTGGCCCTGCGCAACGATATCAATGGAAAGTGCTACCTCAGGGCATGTTAAATAGTCCAACCCTATGTCAACAGTTTGTAGACATGGCCCTGCGACCCTTTCGGGCTCAATACCCTACATTATTGGTCTACCATTATATGGATGACATCTTGGTGGCTGGGAGAACCCTCCCATCTATGTGGCAACAACACCTTACTGATCATTTGTCACAGTCAGGGTTGCAGATTGCCCCTGAAAAGGTACAACTCAAAGAACCATTTCTGTATTTAGGACATAAATTAATGCAATCCTACTCCACTCCTGTATTGCCCTGTCTTACTTTGTCAATGAAGCCAACTTATGTAGAACTACAACAATTCTTGGGTTCTATTAATTGGATTCGACCATATTGTAAACTTACCACTCAAGACATGGGGCCTTTATTTGAATGTTTAAAACAAGGACGTCAACCTGCAGATATTATTACTTTAACGGAACAGGCAAGGCAATCCCTAGAATTAGTTTCTACAACGTTAAAAGCTATTTGGGTGGATCGACAAATATTGAATAAACCACTGATTTTATTTGTTTTATTTGATGGAAGCCAACTTTTTGCTGCACTCACTCAGGAGTCAGGCTCCAATGCTACACATATAATAGAGTGGCTTTACTTAGCCCATACACCAAAGTCATCTATCACAACTTTGCCAATGCAAGCAGCAGAAATAATCCAAAAAGCACGATTACGATCAAGGCAATTATTAGGTATCGATCCGGTTGAAATTTCGTTGCCTCTTAAACTTTACACATGGGAAAATGCTGTTGCACTTTCTGATGACCTTCAATGGGCTTTAGTCTCTTATTTGGGCACAATTTCATGTCGTTCCTCATCAGATCCACGGCTTCAAATTACACAAAAAATTCCTATCCAGTTTCAATCTGTAATCAGTTTACAACCCTTACCTGCGGTCACGGTCTATACTGATGGCAGTCCAACTAGAGGGGTTGTTGCATGGCACGAGCAGGGGGTTTGGAAGACAATTTTCACCTTACCCCAAACTTCCGCTCAGAGATCTGAGTTGGCCGCTGTTAGTATGGCGCTGTTGACTTTTGCAAATCAGGAGGTTAACATTATTACCGATAGTCTTTATGTTAAGAATGTTGTACTTGCATTACCCGGTAGTTATGTCTCTCCCATGCTGGACACTAATCTACTTGCTCTTATGCTTACACTTCAAAAACTCATACATACTCGGTCTTGTCGATTTGCTATATTTCATATTCGCAGTCATCAACCTTTCCCAGGATTGTTAACAGAAGGTAATCAATATGCTGATCAGGCTCTTCGTGCCCTCCTTTGCACACCCATAGAAAGTCATGCCCTTCATCATCAAAATGCTAAAGCACTCCAGAAGCAATTCCATCTTACTGCCCAGGAAGCCTCTGCCATTATTCAACAATGTCCCCAATGCACACAGTTAACTCTATCCCCAGAACCAGGAGTGAACCCACGAGGTCTCATAGTTAACCAGTTGTGGCAAATGGATGTTACACATTTTCCTACTTTCTCCCCATGGAAGTATTTGCATGTTACAGTAGATACATATTCCGGATACATATGGGTAACTCCTCAGAAAGGGGAAAAAACTAAGAATGTTATTAATCATGTCATTCGTTCTATTGCCATCATGGGCCAACCTCAGACGATAAAAACTGATAATGGCCCTGCATATGTTTCACAGCAATTTGCACAGTTTTGCACTAAGTGGTCCATTACACATTTGTTTGGTATTCCTTATAATTCTACAGGTCAAGCTGTCGTCGAACGTACCAATCGTACCCTTAAAGAGCATTTGCTTAAACAAAAACAAAAAGGAGGAGTACCACTGGGATTGGCCACCAAAGAGGAGTGGCTGGCACAAGTGTTGTTTACCATTAATCATTTAAATTTGTCTCAATCTCCCAATACTCATTTTTCCTTTTCTACTCGAGCGCAGCGGCATTTTCAGCAGTCGGAGTCTCTACCTGCCCCGCGGGTGCAGTTTCGGCAACTACCAAATCCAGAGTGGAAAGGCCCAGTTCCGCTTATAACGTGGGGTCGAGGTTACGCGGCTGTGTCTACGCCTGACGGTCCTGTGTGGGTACCTGCTAGGTGTATCCGGCCCTGGAAAGACGATGTCCTGGCACGATAATCTTAAGAATCCCATCCCTAATTTTTCTCTGCAACTTCAGGATACTGGGATGTCTTCCAGGAAGCGTGGTCGGAATGTTCCGCAACCTCCCGTGACTTGGGGCCAAATAAAGAACTTAGCAACACAAGCAGAAAAAGCAATGGAACAAGCCGGGGTGGACAAGACAACTGAGAATACCATTCTTGCTTTAATTGCGTCTTTAAATACAAATTCTATTTTTGTACTTTGCATTTGTTGGATTTTAGGAAGCGCCGGGGCTGACAGGTTGGGGCAGGAGTTGGGGATGCGGTTTCAACACAATATCTGGGTTCAGTTAGCAAGAATGACAAATGTGAGTGACTTTTGCATGACTGAACATGTACAGGAAATGGGTATGTTGGGAACATGTTTAATACCCGTATGCAAAGCACCTGGGGATATTGGGAACATTACAGGACTTGGGCGGTTCATGAATACTTCAGAGATTAAATATCATACTGTTTCGAATTGGGGAACTCCAACCTTCCAGCTGCCTGTTAATGCTTTTCAATTATTTACATCACATGTTGCAAATTCCATTAATAATACGTGTGCTCGGATGGTTAATTGTAGTCGACATAAGGTGCAGAAGGGATGTCTAAAGGTTGGGAGACCCACATGGAATTGTACACAGCACATTAACATATCCAGTATGTACGGACACATTCCTTTACCAGGTGGATGGTTTTGGACATGTGGAGAAACCACTTTTAATTATGTTCCCGCTAATATTTCTGATACCATCTGTTGCCTGAGTCGACTGGTTCCCATTTTCCTTCATAAAAGGGAGTTGCTAGCCCAACGTAGGAAAAGAGAAGCTGTTGCCATGCCGGCTGATTGTAATGACAAGGTGGAATTGCTTAATAAAGCAGAAAGTGTATCACTAGCCATCTCCCTTGTTGGACTTCCTGCATTGGCAGTAAGTAACAGCAATCAATTACATAAATTAGCCTGTAATTATGTTAAGATGATAAATGCCACCTCTCGAGCCATTGCTTTGTTAAATGAAGAGCAGGGTATATTAAGACAAGCTATCTTGGATAATCGTGCAGCTATAGATTACCTGCTATTACAACATCAGTTGGGGTGCGAAACTATAAAGAATATGTGCTGTTTTAATTTAACTGACAACAGTTTTGAAATCAGAGCACAGGTAAAAAACTTGAAGGATCTAGCTAATAACATTTTGCAGGACGCCCCTACAACTTGGTGGCAGTGGCTTTGGAGTTGGCTGCCCACTGGATGGCTAAGTCAGATTCTTAGATATGCTATTCTTTTACTCATTTTAAGTATAGGCTTATGCTGTTTTTTACAATACCTTTTCCAGACGTGTACACCTGTTGCTCCGCGACCATTACGTAGTAATTACTTTTTGCTAAAAAATAAAAAAGGGGGAGATGTGGGGTGGACTGAATGAACAGCATACGTTGGCAAACCACGCTGCTGTTCTCAGTACACTATCTCTCAAGACATTGCGATCTGACCAGTGGAAAAACAGGATGTGGTTAACTTTATGGCTGTAAACGATACTGACATCTGTAGTGGTTAAATAACTGCCTGCATATTGCCACGTAGATAATGCTGTTGTACTATGTATGTACGTGATGTTATACAATAGTTAAAGGTCATAGGCTGTTTATGGAGAAAAAATAATCCACGCCTCCAGGCGGAGGTAAAATAAAAGCGGAGACCAGAATTACGAGGGGGGCTCCGAAATTGAACTCTGGTCTCACCGTGTCTCACTGTGTCGTGATATCTACAGGGTTCACGTCATAAAATACAAAAGAAGCAATTGCTAACTGTCATAGCTTTGGGGCATATGTAAGGAGGTAAAGGGGGAAGGACAAAGTGGAAACATCAAGACTATCTCTTAGACTCTATGTCTGCATATTTCGCATGTCCTTGAGATAAGCACTATGCAGGAGCAGACAAAGGCAACTATTGAGGGGAGGCCCAGCTGCAACCGGGCGCCCCCCTAAACTGGAGACAGACATGATATTACTTTGCTTACATATCAAAGGAGTTTTACAAGTCAAGGTTTGTGGGACATTGGAACAGCGTTTGACATTGCTATGCAAGGCACATTAGTAACAATAAGCAAGGTTATAAGCATAAATGTGATACAGAAATGCATAGTAGGGACGTGTCCAGCTTAAACCGGCTTTTATTATGCGAGCCACTGGAATGTAGGTAAGGGTCAGGTCACCAGGAAATAAACCGACATTTTATATCAAAAGTCAAATAAAGGCCACTTTGGTTCTATTTCCCATAAAGCCCAAGCTGGTTTAGATAGGACAAGTGAACTATAGTTTTACAAGCACTGGGGATTTCAATTTAACCCCAACAAAGGCAGTCCAAACATTTCTTGCAGATAGAAAACTGGCACATAGAACCCTTCTACCTGATATACTAGTTTGCTACGAGCAGGGATTTTTGTTTGGAGAAACATTCAGTCATACAATTCCCTTCCCCCCACCCACACACACACTGATGTCTGAAGTGTTATCAGTTCAGATACAGCCTTACCCACCTCAGTGAGAACTAGGCTACCTTCTTGTCAGAATACAATATATTTCCAAGAGTTGGTTGACACATTTGCATTGATCGCTTGATCTCTCATTGCTCCATTAGTGGCAGCCAAATGTGTGAAGCGACTCCAAAACAGTGCTTGAAATGGCATGAGGTGCTATGAAACTTCTATGTGCCTCATGTTTGATTTGCAGCGTCTCGTTCACATAGGCAAGTTGCTCTCTGATGCTGTAGTCACCATGTGATGCTGCAGTCACCATGTGCCTGACTGAATACATGAACACATTAGCAAAGTTTTATGGTGTTAGCAATTGGGAGATCTTGTGGACTTCATTTAGGCATTAATCTAACCAGTGTTTGCTTTCTCCTACATTGTAGCCTACTGTTCAAAGGTAAGAGCAGCATCTATTACCCTGCCCAACATTGGCATGCAGACCCCGGAAGGGTGCTCACCAGGAAACATAGGAAGCTGCCTTATACAGAGTCAAACCATTGGTCCATCTAGAGCAGTATTGTCTACACTGGCTGGCAGCAGCTCTCCAGGGTTTCAGATGGGAGTCTCTCTCAGCCCTAGCCAGAGATGCTGGGGACTGAACCTGAGACAGACAGACCTGTATGCAAAGCAGATGCTCTACCACCAAGCTAAGGGCCCTTTCCCCAATATTGTGCTGACAAGCCCCCCCCCCCTTAAACTGCAGCTACTAGTCTGGAATTAGACAAACCTTGTTTTGCTTTGTGAAATTGACTAGACTGTCTGGTCCAATCAATTTCATGCCCTTTGTATCCTGTGAGAGAGGGAGAGAGATGCTCCCTTAAGTATAAAAGTCAATAGGCTTTCTGCAACCAAGGCTAAAAATCTTTAATTGAATTATTCTTTTGGGGCTGGAGTTTCTGCAGCAAGGCACTCTCCTTAAGTCTGAATAGTTACAGCGCTGCTGATGCTGCAGGGATCGTGCTAGAACAGCAGTAAGGCAGAGGTCACAGCAAAGAATCAGAACAATTCATGAAACACCCATTCATACAGAGTTGTCATTCTTCAGATAATACTGACAACAGCACACAGGAAGCTGCCTTATACTGAGTCAGACCAGAAGTCCATCTAGCTCAGTACTGTCAGCACTGACTCGCAGCAGCTCTCTAGGGTTTTAAACGGGATATACCCAGCCATATCTGAAAATGCCAGGGGTTGAACCAGGGACTTTCGGCACGCAAAGCAGATGATCTACCACTGAGCTGTGCCCCCGTCCCCTAACATACATAGCATTTTACAGAGTAAATAAACAGGATATGTGTGTGTGTGTGTGTGTTGGGACGACGACAGAGCCTTTCCCTGAGGAGCTCACAAACTAGCTAAACTTTGTTGGGCTGAACAGAAGGAAGGGGAGCAGGGAAGAGAGGCAAAAGTAATAAGGGGAAATGTGTTAAAACTGCTCCATAGACTGAGGCTCATTTTAGAGCTGGATGAAACACAAAACCCCCAAACTCAAACACATGATAAAAGAGTAAGGTGCCAAATAACGTGCACAAAGACAGGTCACATTCACACCACACATTTAAAGCACATGGCTTCTGACAAAGAATCCTGGGAACTATAGTTTACTCCTCATAAAGCTACAACTCCTAGCATCGGTAATGAATTAGTTGCCAGGATTCTTTTGGGAGAAGCCATGTGTGTTAATGTGTGAAGCCATATGTATCACTGAACACCAAAGTCAGGATCATTCAGACCATGGTATCACCGATCTCTATGTATGGATGTGAAAGTGGAACAGTGAAAAAAGCGGATAAGAGAAAAATCAACTCATTGAAATGTAGTGTTGGAGGAGAGCTTTGAAGATACTATGGACCACAAAAAAGACAAATAATTGGGTGTCAGAACAAATTACCTGAGCTCTTCTCTACCTAACTTCCTTCTGTTGTAAACTGATATGCTCTGGGAAGCTGACCTGCCCCTCCTTCCTTCGTCTTCTTCGATTGTCCGAGAACAGAGGAGACATCTTTGTCTTTGCTCTCTCTCCTGAGTCATGAGGGCAGTACCCATGTCTGGGCATTGCACCTCCAACTTTGTTAGTTAGATAGAACTAGGTATGCCTTTCCCAGCTACTATGCATTTTTATAAATAAAGTAGCTGTTTCTTATTTTACTAAGTCTTCTGAGTGATTTAAACACAGGGTAAAAGCCTGCTTCTTAGGTAAATGCACACACTGGCACACGCAGCTCAGACCACTGAGTTACTCTCCATATGCATATCACTACTTTGACTTATGCATTAGCCTAGGGGTAGACCATGGCAATTTTCAACGACAGTATGTACTTTAGAACAATATTCTACTTTACTTAATACACAATATGGGTAATCCTTTTTTTATCAAACCAACCAAGTGCACCCAGAAGGACAGACTGCTGAAAGAGCCATACAAAAAAATAAAAATAAAAATTATTAAAATCTCTTCATGCATCATAGAAATAAAAGTTCCCCCTCTCTTGTCTATCTGACCACTTTATTAAGAACATAGGAAGTATCCTCCTGGATCTGACCAAATGTCCATCAGTCCTTTGGCCTGAATGAGATGTTGCCACACTGGCAGAGTCTCCCTGACCTGACCCTCAGGTCCACATTTCTATGGTTTTCCTTCTGTGTGGATTCTTTGATGTTTAATAAGGGTCGATCTGAGGCTGAATTCTCTTCCACATTCTGGGCATTTACATGGTTTCTCTCCTGTGTGATTTGTCTGGTGTCTAACAAGATGGTGGTTATAAATGAAGCCTTTTCCACAGTCTGGGCATTTATATGGCTTCTCTCCGGTGTGGATTCTCTCATGTGCTTTAAGTTGTGAAGGTCTATTGAAGCTTTTCCCACACTCTAAACATTTATACGGTTCTTCTCCTTTATGAGTTCTCTCATGATTATGAAGACTTGAAGTCTGGTTGAAGCTCTTCCCACACTCTGAGCATGTATATGGTTTCTCGCCAGTGTGGATTCTCATGTGGACAACAAGATTTGATTTCAGACAGAAGCTTTTCCCACAGTCTGAGCATTTAAATGGTTTCTCTCCTGTGTGGATTCTCTGATGTCTACCCAAGCTCGCTTTCTCGCCAAAACCTTTCCCACAATCAGAGCATTTATATGGTTTCTCTTCCAAATGCATCCCCTCATCTGCAAGGTGAGTTTGGTGGTGCTTAATAAAGTAAGAAATTTGTCTGAAGCTTTTCCCACAGTCTGGGCATTTATACGGCTTCTCTCCAGTATGGGTTCTCTCATGTTCTTTAAGGTTCCCAGCTTGGCTGAATCTTTTCCCACAATCTGAGCATTTATAAGGTTTCTCTCCTGTATGGGTCCTCTGATGGGCAATAAGATTTGAGCTCGTACTGAAGGATTTCTCACAGCCTGAGCATTTATAAGGCTTCTCTCCAGTGTGGAACCTGTGATGTGTTGTAAGCTCAGAGATTTTTCTGAAGCTTCTCCCACAGTCTAAGCAGGTGTATGGTCTCTCTCCTGTGTGAGTTTTTTCATGTTCTTTTAGGGATCCTGACCGGCTGAAGCTTTTCCCACAATCTGGGCATTTGTATGGTTTCTCTCCGGTGTGGATTCTCACATGCAAAACAAGGCTGCCTTTGTGGCTGAAGCTTTTCCCACAATCTGAGCATACGTGTGGTTTTTCTCCTGTGTGGATTCTTGCATGAGCAATAAGGTTTCCTTTCTGGTCAAAACTCTTCCCACAATCCAAGCACTTATACGGCTTCTCTCCCGTATGGATTCTATGATGTCTAACAAGTTTAAAGTGTGCATTGAATGATTTTCCACAGTATAAGCATTGGTAGATTTTCTCCTCTGCTTGGGCCCGGCCTGAGGTGCTCCCCCCTTTGGTCAGCATCTCTTGTCTCTGATATTCACAGCTTCTACTCTGGTCTGCAATTTCACTTGGCCAATAAGGAATGGATCTACCCATGCTGTTCTCCAAACAGTTTTCTTGTTGCCCCCACAATCCTTGGGGACTTTCAACGGCTTCTGCCTTCTCAAAAGCTTTGGGAACATTCCCTTCCGTGGTTCCCTCAGACACACGGAGTCCCCGTTGCTCAGAGGCTTGCCATGGATGACCTTCATCTGCATTCTCAACTGCATTCCCCTCACCTGATGGGATAAGAAAGAGATTCCAAAGTGAACATACAAGCCTGCCTTGGACAGAGTCAGTAGCAAAACAGAGAGGGAGGGAGGAGGAGGAAGGGCTCCAGCAGCAGCAGGTCATGCATTTCAATAGATTCACCCCTTCCTTATGAGTTGACCACTTTGGGATCACAGTTCTTGGATCTGATGGCTGTTCTGGGTGACGTGAAGATCACTGATGAAATAATGTTTTTAACTGGGGTTTTTTAGAATGCTTTTCTTTTTCTTCTTGTTCAGTTGTTTTTGCTGGTATGTTTGCTGCCCTGGGCTCCGTTGGGAGGAAGGATGGGATATACATTCAATCATACTACTGCTATTGATAATAATAAGGATTTTTTTATTTACAGGACACCTTGACTTTGTTTTGTGCTGTCGTTTTGTAACAGGCAATGTAAAAGAAACTATTAAAAAGGCCCTGTCTTGGTTGTTTTGCCTCAGTGACAAGGGTAATGGGCTGCAAGGGCTCACCTGTCGCCAGCACCTTACCCTTTACGTAGGCCTCAATCCACACCACCAAGAACCAAGCAGGCAATGGCTCCCAGGAAGACCATATTTGGTCACTATCTGGAGGCTCTACCTAGGGGAGATGGAGCAGGCCGGGGCGTCTCCTTGGTAACAGGGAAGTAGCCCAGCTGCAGGGAATCAGCTGGCATGAAAGGTAGGGAAACCTAGAGGCTATAAAAGGCCTCAGAGGGACAGTGGGAACAGGTAGTCCTTGCTAGGCCTAGGTGAGGTTCCTCTACGCAGGGAAGAGAAGCTTGGCCGTCGCACTCCTGACAGAGGCTGTCTTCAGGCTCTCCCCCTAAGCCCCCCACAATTGGACAGGGCTGAAGAAGGGATCCCTGTGTCTTCAGTCCACCTATCCCCTTTCCTCCATAGGGAGGTATAGGAGGTCTGGACCTAAGCCTGCCAAAGCAACAGCACCAAAGTCAGCGATGCTGGGAGAGGAGGCCAAAGGAAAGCCTTTACTCATTGGTGAGTCAGCTGGGGCATGGGTGGAAGTTGGCCCCTGAAGCAGCAGGCCTAAAATAAAGCTGCACTTGTAGCAGTTCAGAGATGAGTCAGTGCCTTCTTTGACCCCCTCACTTCGGGTGTTGGTGTTGGCCCATGGAAGATATGGAACACCCCTCTTGTGAAGTACCTCCTTCCCTCTGGGAAACAGCACAATAAGAGAAATTCAAATCACTACATAAAGGGACGGTGTTCATGTGTATATGTTACAGCTCAGATATGCATATTCTCCTTTTGGGGATTATGCATAATGGCTAGCAAATGTACAGAATTCAGTCAATATAGGTATATTTCCCAAGGCCTGTTGGAGATTATATATACTGACTCGGAAACGCACACAATTCCCTCACCATGGAAGGATTATGTGCGCATCCTCCATGAAGCGTGGTGAATGTGCACAATGGCTGGTTATGATGTGCATTAACCACTCAACTTACATTGCCCTTAACTTAGACACACACACGTGTGTGTGTGTGAGACACATAACCTTTTCCATTAATGACCGGTAATGTTTATCACCACCCCTTCTTCCAGCTACCAACCGCCACTGCGAGACCATCAGAGGGAGAAGTAGCAGCAACTAGACATCCTCTCCAACATGCCTGCTTCATGCCTGTTGAGAGCCCACTCTCTTTTTTTCCCACTTTGACTGCCATTTGCATTGGATTTCAATTCTATTAGCCACTCTGGGAGTTGAATTTTGGCTGAACAGTCAGATAAAAATGGAACACACACACACACCTCTTTCCCTGGCTATACAGTTGTTTTGCTACAAGGGGTATGCACAATGATTTAAAATTTACTGGGATTAATTAAAGGGATTTGCTTAGGAGGGCGGATGTTCTCTTGAGACGAGTTGGTCTTGAACTGGTAGCCTGGAAGATGTCAGGCAGGGAGTGCACCACCATCCAGCTCAAACATGCACCACGCCAGAGAAGACCAGGTGATACTCAGTGGCCCCTATAAAAGCTTCCAAGTCAGTGGTCAGACAAAGCAGAGGAACTCTGTTAGCTACAGGCCAACTTCTGCCATCTTCCTTGCCTAGTTCACTGGGTCATGCCTGTTCCAATTCAACTGCCACCAAATTTACCTGATCGCTTCTGATTCTATTAGTATTCAGTGATTTGTTGTTGAGTGTGTGTTTTTAAATGAATTTTATGTATTCTTATGCACTTGCTTTTTTTTAAACTGCCATCTGGCCCATATAAAGGGCAGTATAGAAACAATTTAAATAAATAAATAAGCTGGAGCCAATCTGACACCTGAAAATGTCTGCCAAGTTTACAGAATCACATCCTTACCAGGCATTTTGCTCCATTACTGTTTATGGGCCAGGACCAACAAGGTTACAGCACAGTGACTAAGGGACTGAGTGTATGATTCAAGAATATGCAGTTGTTCAAACCTTGCCTCTGCTACAAATCCATTATGTGTCCCTCGTCACACCTGCACCCCATATCTGCAAAATGGGGATAATGGCACTGATCTATCTTACAGCATTCTGATAAGGGTAACACAAGGCCAGATTCACATACAAGCTAAACAAGCTACAGCTTAGGGTCTCACATTACGAGGGGCCTCGCGTTAGAAAGGAAGAAAGAAAAAATCCGAATCAATTACGAATACAATCTACTTTATTTCAATACGTGAACCACTGTTGTGCGCTGTTGTGAAGTATTGACGAGTTTTGCATCTTGCAATAAAAGTAAAAAGGTACATTATCTTATTTTTGTAGTTAGAATTAGTATTATATTCTTATTATACAAATTAAACCAGGGACTGCGATGCTCATGTACCTATTACACTGTTTTTGAGGCAATTTTATCATGAAATCAATTTTATTACATGACTATCAAATTCCATTTAATTGTACAGCCCGTATTTTGCATTTCAAATTTTTATTACTTGTTGAAGAGGGAAGGGCCTCACTCATGTTATAGCTTAGGGCCACAAGAAGTTTAAATCCACCCCTGGGGTAACACCAAAGATAATGTGCCCTGGGGTTCCCTGGAAGCTTATGAGGGCTTCCTAAACTTGAACATCTCAGCCTCAGAGGAAGGCAATGGTAAACCACCTCTGAATACCATTTACCATGAAAACCTTATTCATAGGGTCGCCATAAGTTGGGATCGACTTGAAGGCAGTGCATTTCCATTTTCAAACATCCCTGAAAGTCCGCTCACTCTTACTGATCATCTTAGAATCCTCTCTGGCTCTGGGGGCCACAGCTTTATCTGGCTGCACTCCACATGCCAACTTTCACACGCTGGCATGGCAATCCACCTGTCAATTGCATGACATCATTATGATGTCACATAATTGACATGTGGGTTGTTGGTGTCCCCCCCTTGTCAAAATCCCTTGCCCTTAGTGAGCCTCCCTGTGCTTCTTTCCATTTTGGATGCTGGAGATGGAAAGGAGCTTCATGAAATGGCTTCAAGGAGCAGGACTAGCACGGAGATCTGGTTTCCACCGAATGCAAGCCACTTCCCCCGCCCTGAGCAAGGTACACCCCAACTGCCCACCAGCAAAGAAACAATCAGGAGCCCACTCCAAGCTCCCCCTTGTTCCTGAGGAGCCCTGCTCTTACCGCCCCAGACCTGACATCATGTATGACATCAGGTGTAGGATGGGTGGCGAGGGCTCCCTAAAACGTCTGTAAAACACATGGGTTACTCAGCAGATGAGTGAGGAACCATCACATTGGCTGGGATCAACTGCTGCTTAGCTCCTCCTCTCCCAGAGCTATCTCCTCAGTGGCCATTCCACTGGTCATCATGTAACAGAAAAGTCTTGGCACCTGAATTGGCTTGTTTTCCTCACCCCTCACCGTCATTTTTCCTTTTGTAGTGTATCTGTTTATACGGTAAGCCTGACGGCAAAGCCTGTACCATTGTTTAATCTGCGTATAGTACCTAGGAAAAAAATAGGTGTAATAATAACAATGATTAATTATTATTAAGAAGGTGCAGGAAAAATTTCCTGAATGTTAAAAGTCTGAAAACCATTGATGTCCTAAATTGAGGTGGGCCCCTGTTGTCTTTCTCTCACCTTTGTCATCTTCTGATTTGCTGAAGTTCATGAGCTCATCCTCGTATTTAACTGTTGTTGGATCAAAGAGACCATGTTCATCTCCAGAGTGGGTCTTCCATGGATGTTCCTTTAGACTCATGTTGGGGATCTGTCTCTCTCCACAGGCGTTAGGCCTCAAGGGAATGTCTTTTCGGACTCTGGGAAAATCACAAGCTCTTCGTCTGGCTCGCTACTTCCTTCTTGAGGCCGGGCACAGAGGTCTCCTCTATGATGTTATCTGCAGCACTGCCATCTGGTAAGTAGCAAGACAGAATATAATACTGCTATGACAATTGTATGAAACCATATTTAATGTAGCCAATGCTATGTTGGCCAATATTGGTTGTCATTAATTGTGGTGTAATGCGGTTTTAGGGCAGGGGCACCTGTAGCCATCCACTTATTCCTGGATTATAACTCCCATCAGCCCTGCCCATTGGCTATGATGGTGGGGGCTGGACTCCACTCCTGGAACAACCAGGTGGGCCTTTTACTATACAGGTATGTGTTTCTAAGAGAGAAAGAGAAACAATGATAGTGCTTAATCCAGGGATGGGAGCATTTGGTCCTCCAGAGGTTGCTGAACTACCTCTCCCATCAGCCCCAGCCAATAGTCAGGGCTGATGGGAGTTGTAGTCCAACAACATGTGGAGGGCCAAAGGTTCCCCATATCTACATTTAATTCCTATATTTTTAATTCTAAAAAGCCTTTCCCAAACTTTGGGTCCCCAGATATCGCTGAACTACATCACCCCAGCCAGCACAACCAATGGTCAGGAATGATGGGAATTATAGTCCAGCAACAGCTGGGGACCCAAAGGTTGGGAAAGGCTGCATGGGTGGAGAGCCTGTGCCCCTTTCGATGTTGATGGACTCCAGCTCCCATCATCCCTGACTATTCCTGGGGGCTGATGGGAATTGGAGTCTGTGACGCCCTTCCCTGGCTCTCCCTGTCAGGTTCCTACCTGCTCGTGGCTACTGCCTGTCACTAGGCACCACCAGGGACTCCAACAGTCCGGACTGTCCTTTTTTATGGTTTCTCTCTCCGCTCTAGCACAGACCTCACCAGATCCCCCTGCTAGGCAGCACCACCAGTCACGTCCTATAACCAGTATTCCCAGAGACTCTGCCTGAGTCTCTCTATCAGGTTACCTCTGTGACTGTGTGCTTAAGCTGTCCCCAATCCCTTTGATCTTTATATAAAAAGCATACAACTCTGGGTTGCTCTGGATACTTGTGGTGTTATATTCTTCCCTTCACCGCTGCCACCAGTTGTTACAGTTTCCCTTCAGCCTTGGTAAGTACCTTTTCCTCCCCTCTGGTCTGTATATTCCCCAGTCAAGGATCAGGCCTCCGGTAAACCAGAATAGTGTTTATTAAATATTAGAAATAACAAGATTACTTTATAAAGGCACATAAGCATATGGTTTCATCTATTCCTGTGATACTTGTCTTAGTATTAATCCGAACTCCACACTTTCCTCACATCCACCAACTCTCCACACAATCTCCTCTCAAAAACCCCACCAAACACCTCTCAAACAACCCACCAATGTCTACCCAGATTCAACTGTCATCCTTCCATTTATACTCTCAGCCATTCAAACACTCAGCCAATAATGCAGCATTCTACTGCTCATTTACTCCCCCCTCCTCTTTCACTCCACTTACCACATATCTTCTATACAAACAGTACTTACCATATATACATTAATACAGGAACATCACAGAGTCCAACAACAACTGGAAAGCAGAGGTGCCTGAATCCCTGCTCTATCCACTGACCTGCTCTATCCACTGACCCAAAGAACAGCAATTGAGCACCTCCTCTTTCCAATTCTTAGCTTACCAGATTCCTGCCAGGGATACCACTGAGAAAGGTTTTGTTTTATAAAACACCCATTTATGATCATTTTCCCTAAGCCCTTGTATCCCAGCCAGCTAAACTGCTTGCTAACTGGGTATACACATCCAGCAACTCAAGTCACTCCTATCCAACATTTCAGACAACAGCTTGCCTGACAAAAATCACACCCGTTTACCCAGGATTGCCAACTTTTGAAACCTGCCCCTGTGCCTCTTCCCTTAACAGCTCGCTCTGGGAGAATTTGAATGGGACAAGGCCTTCTGAAAACCTGTCTCTGTCAAATTCGGCATATTGAGTGACCCTCCAAGTATGTTTAGACTCCAAGTCCCAACATGCCTAACCATCAGCTGTGCTGGCTGGGGCTGACGGGAGCTGGAATCCAGCAACCTCTGAAGGGCAGCAGGTTCCCCTCCCCTACCTTTGAAGGCTGATCTGCTGCTCTGTTTCCAATTCATAGAACGTGAATAAAGTTGGGTCCTTTTTTCAACTGGCTGCCCCTTTAACAGCTCTTGATCTCCAGCTGTTAATCAGGGTTAATCTCCACCTCCCGAACAGCTTCACCTGCAAACCTCTGATCCACAGGACGTTAACGGGCAGGCTGCTGTCTCCTGACCAGTAAGGCAACACTGGAGATGAAGCATGAAAACAAGGGCTCCTTGCCTTTAAACAATCTGTGCTTTTAAAAGAATCTCTCCCTCTCTCATTGCCCATCCTGTGCACCCTCCGGCCAGCGATTTTCTCCTTCCGGTAGACTCCATTTTCCCTTTGTCTACAGGCTCATTTTCTACTCACCGCCTTTTCCCCTTGCAGGCATATAAAGCCAGCTGCTCCCTCCCTTCCCTTCCCTTCCTTCCCCCCCCCCACCGCTGCAGGCTGGAAGAGGCAGGAGCGACACTCATTCTTTTCTCCCTTTCCCGCCTTTCTTTGTCTCTCTCTCTAGGAGCCTGCACTTGGTCACTTTAACCCTTAGATATGTGGACAGAATTTATTTTAAATGTTTATCATTTAAGGACAAGGATTCCATGCCGTCCAGTTTTTAATAGATGAAAATATGGGGGCGAGGCGATGTCAAATAGGCCACTCCATGAAAATGGGGACACCCTTATAATATTTCTCTTCTCAACAAGAATTAGGATTTTTGGGCCGCCCCATCTGCAGCTTACATTTAAAGTCGTGTTATATACGACTGTTGCAGGCAGGGCTTCCCCCAAAGAATTCTGGGAACTGGAGTTTGTTAAGGGTGCTGAGAGTTGTTAGTCACTTGTATTGCACTAATGATGCAACACATTTCTCTTCCCCTCTCCTTCACCTGAGTAAACTGCAAGGAGAATAAAAGGTGCTGGACTGTGACCTGGGAGACCAGGGTTCAAATCCTCACATAGCCATGAAGCTCACTGGGTGACCTTGGGCCAGTCACTGCCTCTCAGCCTCATGAAAACCCTATTCATAGGGCCGCCATAAATCAGAATCGACTTGAAGGCAGTACATTTTCCTCTTGACAAGTCCCACCCTCTTGCATTCAGCCTTATTCGTTCAGTTTATTGTTAGAGAGATTTTGCTATAAGGTTGTAGGAGCAAAGTTGCTTTGCCTAGTGTGGGGGGAGGGACGGGGGCCCTGCCAAGTGGCTAGCTTAAAGAAATACAATTTTTTATTTCATAGGATGGCTGGGATCTTTATTACCTATTTCCTTAGGGTTTGTTTTCCTACCCTCTTGTGGAGGGTCACTTTGAGGTTGTCAGATAAAAAGTTGACCCCCTAGAATTTCTGTGCGTGTGTTATGTGCCTTCAAGTCTGTTGTGGTTTCTGGCGACCCTATGAATCAGCATCCTCCAATAGCATCTGTTATAAACCACCCTATTCAGATCTTGTAAGTTCAGGTCTGTGGCTACTTTTATGGAATCAATCCACCTCTTATTTGGCCTTCCTCTTTTTCTACTCCCTTCTGTTTTTCCCAGCATTATCTTTTCTAGTGAATCATGTTTTCTCATTATGTGTCCAAAGTATGATAATCTCAGTTTGATCATTTTAACTTCTATTGATAGTACTGGTTTAATTTGTTCTAACACCCAATTATTTGCCTTTTCCCCTGTCCATGGTATGCGCAAAGCTCTCCTCCAACACATTACATCTTTGCATTTGAGGACCTTTTCTAGTTCTGTCATAGCTGCCCTCCCCAGTCCTAGCCTTCTTCTGATTTCTTGATGTTCAGCTGTAGTCCTGCTTTTGTGCTTGCCTCTTTAACTTTCAACAGCATTCATTTGAACTCATTACTGGTTTCTGCTAGTAGTATGGTATCGTCTGCATATCTTAAATTATTGATATTTCTCCCTCCAATTTTCACATGTATCACCACATTTCAAATGAGTTGATTTTTCTCTTGTCCACTTTTTTCACTGTCCAACTTGTACATCGGGTATTGGGATATCCGATGCCCGGCGTAGGTCATCAAGCAGGGCGACCAGGGCAGTCTCTGTCCCATGACCAGGCCTGAAGCCTGATTGAAAAGGGTCTAGATAATCCAGTTTATTGTTAGAGAGATTTTGCTATAAGGTTGTAGGAGCAAAGTTGCTTTGCCTAGTGTGGGGAGAGGGATGGGGGCCCTGCCAAGTGGCTAGCTTAAAGAAAGATAATTTTTGATTTCATAGGATGGCTGGGATCTTTATTATCTATTTCCTTAGGGTTTATTCTTCTAACCTCTTGTGGACGGTTGGTTTGTGGTGGCCAGTTAAAAAGTCCACCCCCCCCCTTTAGGATTGCTGTGTGTGTTATGTGCCTTCAAGTTGATTATGGCTTCTGGCAACCCTATGAATGAGCGACCGCCAATAGCATCTGTTATAAACCACCCTGTTCAGATCTTGCAAGTTCAGATCTGTGGCTTCCTTTATGGAATCAATCCACCTCTTATTTGGCCTTGCTCTTTTTCTACTCCCTTCTGTTTTTCCCAGCATTATCGTCTTTTCTAGTGAACCGTGTTTTCTCATTATGCGTCCAAAGTATGATAACCTCAGTTTCACCATTCTAGCTTCTAATGATCGTTCTGTTTAATTTGTTCTATTATTTCTTTTTCGCTGTCCATGGTATGCGCAAAGCTCTCCTCCAGCACCACATTTCAAATGAGTTGATTTTTCTCTTACCCACTTTTTTCACTGTCCAACTTTCACATCCATACATACTTATTGGGAATACCATGGTCTGAATGATCCTGACTTTAGTGTTCAGTGATACATCTTTGCATTTGATGACCTTTTCAAGTTCTCTTACAGCTGCCCTCCCCAGTCCCAGCCTTCTTCTGGTTTCTTGCCTATTGTTTCCATTTTAGTTAATGACTGTGCCAAGGTGTTGATAATCCTTGACAAGTTCAATGTCCTCATTGTCAGCTTTAAAGTTACAGAACTCTTCTGTTGTCACTACTTAGTCTTCTTGACGTTCAGCTGTAGTCCTGCTTTTGTGCTTCTCTTTAACTTTCATCAGCATTTCATAGCCTTTTGTCCAGAATATAGGTTGCACATCAGGACAATCAGGTGCTGTGGCACCCCCATTTCTTTTAAAGCATTCCGTAGTTTTTCGTGATCTATACAGTCAAAGGCTTTGCTGTAATCTGTAAAGCACAGGCTGATTTCCTTCTGAAATTCCTTGGTCCGTTCCATTATCCAACATATGTTTGTGATACGAGCTTACCAAAAACATTATCAAATAACAGAAATTCCACTTGATAGAATAGTTTGTGCAAAGCAAATGTATTTGTGGAGGGCATTCCACAATCAAAGCCAGGAAAGCTTTGGTCAATCTGATTCATTTTCCCCCCACTCTACATCAAAGAAAGATTTCCGATTCCCAGATTTCTCCATGCAGCAGGAACGCGAGGAAGCAATGGTCACACGGAGTAACAAGGACAAAGGGACATTTCCAGGAAGCAACACAGGTAAAAACCAATGGGAAGTAGCGTTGCTCAGTGGCAGGATACCTGCCTTGCATGCAGGAGCCAGGTCCCAAGTTCAGTCCCCGGCAGCTCCAGGTAGGGCTATGAGAAAACCCACATCTGAAATCCTAGTGAGCTGCTGCCAGTCAGTACTGACACTACTGAACTAGATAGACCAATGGTCTAAGTCAGTATAAGGCACGTTCCTATGTAAGATGTCATCAGACCCTAGGAGAACCTGTGGCAAGATTGGGAGGATGAAGAGCAGGGTATAGATGTTGGGGAGGGGGTTGCCAGTAATGATGAAAGAAATGAAGAGGACACAGAGGAAATGCTTTCAGAAGCCTCTCGGCATGCTAATGAAATTACTGAGAACAGCCCAGAAAACCCACCTTTGCCTGAATCAGTCAGTTAAGAGCCTTCACTGGCACCCAGGCCAGACCTAGTCATTCAGCAAGCAGACGATAAGGACCCAAGCCAGAGTGATAAGGCTGACTCTCTCTCAGAAGGAGAATTATATATCTGTTCAATGTCAAGGCGAAGAGTCGAACGACAATGAGCTAAAATGCTCTCTGCTTCTAGATGTAGCCCCTGCTGAACTGCACTTGTGAGAAAAAGCCAAAATTAACCTGTAGAATAAAGTGCTGGCTTCTTCTCCAATATAAAGGTGTAGTGAAGCCTGTTTAGATTTGTCCTGAGAACTTGTCATGTTGTTGCCTCCACAAGCTTAGTATGTTCTTGAAATATGTCTAGTCTGTTCCTGTGTTTTATCCTGAGATATACTTAGTTCGCTCCAGTTCTGTATCCTGATTCAAGCCTGAAGTGTGATGCTGTGTTCCTGTACTGACTTCTGGAATAAAGCTTCATGCAGAAAAATCTGGTCTCCGAGTCCTGAGTCTACTTCTTAGGTTGAGAGCCAGGACATAAAAGGTCTGGAAATAGTCCCTGGATTTGCTCCCCATTGTCCAAGCCCTGCAAGTCACGCACCAAGTACTTGAGTTCTTCCCTCTCTATCAGTAACTCTGCTGAATTGTTTTGAGTTGCAGCTACTGTGTTCCTTGCACTTATGACCCTGCCTTATACCAAGTCAGATCTAACTCAGTATTGTTTTCTGTGATTGGAGGTGGTTCTCCAACGTGAGAAAAAGCAAGTTAGGGGACAGATGGACAGACACAGCAGTGGTTTCTAAAATTTATGCATGGCGTTAAGTGAATAGAGAGAACTTTTCCGCTCCCCCTTTCACAATATCATTATTCCAAAAAATTATCCCTTGAAACTGACATATCTATATATAATCAGCGTAGGTGGCATTCTACAGGGTGCAAGAGGGACACTTCCTGCCTCAAGTAGCTTACAGACTAAGATTCAAGATGGGGTGAAACAAGGGAGGGAGGGAAGTAAGTGGAGGAGATTCAGGACAAGAAAAAAAGAAGCAATTTCTTTACCCCCAAACTACCTAAATTATGTTATGGAATTCACTGCCACCAGAAGGAGGTGATGGGCAGTGTGGCTTAGATGGCTTTAGGAAGATAGGAAGCTCCCTTACACCAAGCCAGAGCATTGGTCCACCCAGCTCAGTGCGGTCTACACTGCCTGGCAGCCTCTTTCCAGGGTTTCTGACAGAGGTCTCTCCTAGGCCAACCTGGAGATGCCAGGGATTGAACCTGCATTGTTTATTTATTTATTTATTATTTGATTTATATCCCCCCCTTCCTCCCATCAGGAGTCCAGGGCGGCAAACAGAAATGCTAAAAACGCTTTAAAACATCATAAAAAGACTTAAAATACATTAAAACAAAACAACATTAAAAACATTTTTTAAAAGCTTTTAAAACATCTTTTTTTTAAAAAAAGGGTTAAGAACATATTATTAAAGAAAACATATTAAAAGCAATTCTAACACACACACAGACTGGGATAGGTCTCAACTTAAAAGGCTTGTTGAAAGAGGAAAGTCTTCAAAAGGTGCCGAAAAGATAGCAGAGATGGTGCCTGCCTAATATTTAAGGGGAGGGAATTCCACAGGGTAGGTGCCACCACACTGAAGGTCCGTTTCCTATATTGTGCAGAATGAACCTCCTGATAAGATGGTATCTGCAGGAGGCCCTCACCTGCAGAGCACAGTGATCGACTGGGTATATAAGGGGTAAGATGGTCTTTCAGGTATCCTGGTCCCGAGCTGTATAGGGCTTTGTACATCAAAACTAGAACCTTGAACTTGGCTCGGTAGCAAATGGGCAGCCAGTGCAATTCTTTCAGCAGCAGGGTGACATGTTAGCAATACCCTACCCCAGGGAGGAGTCTTGCTGCCGCATTTTGCACCAGCTGCAGCTTCTGGACCAACCTCAAGGGCAGCCCCACATAGAGAGCATTACAATAATCCAACTTGGAGGTTACCAGTGCGTGGACAACAGCGGTCAGGCTATCCTGATCCAGAAACATCCGCAGCTGTCTTACCTGCCAAAGCTGGTAAAAGGCACTCCTAGCCACTGAGGTCACCTGGGCCTCTAGCGACAAAGATGGATCCAGGAGCACCCCCAGACTATGGACCTGCTCTTTCAGAGGGAGTACGACCCCATCCAAAGCAACTGACCAATTATCCGAACTTGGGAACCACCAACCCACACCGCCTCCGTCTTGCTAGGATTCAGACTCAGTTTATTGACCCTCATCCAGCCCACTGCCGAGTCCAGGCAGCGGTCCACGGCTTGCACGGCCTCTCCCGATTCAGATGTTACAGAGAAATAGAGTTGGGTACCGTTAGCATACTGCTGACACCTTGCCCCAAAGCTCCTGATGACTGCTCCCAAGGGTTTCGTATAGATGTTAAACAGCATGGGGGAAAAGATGGTACCCTGCGGCACCCCACAGCACAACCTGCATGCAAGACAGATGCTCTGAAATTGAGCTACGGCCCTTCCAGAGAGGGGAATTAGATGGGGATACATCAATCAATGGCTATGAGTTTTGATGACTGTATGAAACCTCCCCGTTTCAATGGTAATATGCCTCTGAGTACCAGTTGCTGTTGGAGAGCAACAATGGGAGAGGGCTATTGCCCTCACCTCCCACTTCTGGGATTCAGCTGATGCGTCTGATTGGCTACTGTGGAAAACAGGATGTTGGACAAGAGAGGCCTTTTGGTTGCCATATTCCAGTCCCACAAATCCGGCAGGCTAATTTGCATATTATTCAAATTATTTGCCAATTATGCAAATGAAGCATTTTAATAATTGCAATATCCAGGTGGTTTTTTAACCTGGTAATTACCAACAAAAACTGAAGGAATATGTGAGAAATCTTTTTTTTTAATGTACATTTTCAGCCTTAATGCCTAGGCTCTACTTTCCAACACTATGGAAAATTTATTTATGTATTAAGAAGATTTACATCCTGCCCTTCTGTTAAAAACAGAGCTCAGGGCAGCTTACAAATGTAATTACAACAAAGAAGTGTAACTTTTCAAGAAAAGTTTGGGAACCCTTGGTGTAAGGCATCTGTCTATGTTCCTATGTTGCTCTCACTCCTCATTTAGGTGGCTGGGATGCACACCTGTAGACATACCTCTTTACAGTTATGGAAAGTGATTCTTAATAATGTGTTATGTGCTCTAGGTCTCCAGACACAAGGTTGCATAGGTGTTTATGGGTGTGACCAAAAAATATTTTGTGAAGTTCAAGTTCTATATGACATAATTTAGTAAATGTGCTTAGGATCACACCAATGGCATTTCCAAATGCGTACTTTCACACAGACTTTGTTTTTTATAACACAGTGTTTGTCCAAACCTTCATACTTGGGGGGGGCACTACTTGCACACCCCTTCCATAAGCACATCAAGGTTGGATACACCCCTTAACCAAGACACAGACAACAGGGCACTCAAAACAAAAAAAGTGTGTTTTTGTTTTCTGAGGGGGAAGCTCTTCGTTGGTAAAGTAGTTGTATTATTATTAAAATACTACCTTTTCTCCAAGGAGCTCAAGGTGGAGTACACAGTTCTAGCCCTTCTCATTTAATTGCAACAACAACCCTGTGACAACTTAGGCAGAAGGGCAGCGACTGGCCCAGGATCACCCAGCAAGCTTCATGGCTGAGTAGGGATTCAAACCCTAGTCTCCCCGGTCTTTGTCCAACACTCTAACCACTATGCCACACTGGCTCTCAACTTTGAAAAATCTCTCTCTCACACACACTCACACAGACACACACACACACACACAACCCGATTTCAAAGAAAGCAAGACCTGCAGACAACAGGTGATCTGTTTACAGGTCTGAGCTGGCCAATTCCACCCCCCTGCGCTTCCAAAGGCTGCTTTCGCCCAAGACACAAAGAGAGACTTTATTACCATAAGCAGCTTCCTGGGAAGAGCAAGGAGCTCTAATCGGGGGGGGGGGGAAGAGAAGGAGAAGGGAAACCATACCTCCAACTTGCTGGGCAGGCCAGAGGAGGAGGAGGAAAGTGTAGTGAAAGCCGGGAGGCTCCGTCTGTCTGCTCTCACTGTCCCAGGAGTCAATTCCCAAGCTTGGGCAATTGGTCCCAGCAAAACCTGCTTTGCCAAGGTTGTGCACGCTCACACCAACCCTGCAAGGTAGTAACTGCCACCACCCTTCTAGCTGGTTGGCCACTCTGGGGCGAAGGGAACCTCAGAACCCAGTTAAACACCAGAGCTTCTCAGGGCAAGAGCCTAGGTACACTTCTTGCCCCTTCCAAAGCCTCAAGCAAAATGTTCCTTTGTTACACGGTAGTTCGTAGATGAATGGTAAGGACTGAATTTAGGAACTGGCCTTCTCTGAAGTGAACACACGTTGGTTAAAGTAATTAAAGTTTATTAAAAATAATAAGAAAAGCATAAAAGTATTACAAACAAAAGAGGTGTACAAAATTAGTTCTAGCAGCAATTTAAATCCAGCTGTTACCATACACCCGAACAGGATAAAGTTTGGTAAGAAATACAAATAAGAGAGTTCTGACACAAATTTAAAATAACAAAGCTTTCTTGCCTAATCTATATTTATAGACCGTAGGATCTATAGATGAATAGCCTTCTCCCCTCAGGAAATTGCGAGTCAGGATATAATTGGAGCCACGACAGAGCATCACCTATGCAACAAGGTGGTACTCACGAAGTGGGACAAAAACCAGAATTCTGGGCTCCTTCTTATGGAAGAAATTCTCAACACAGCCGGAGACAATTAACCAACTGAGATATTATCAAAAGGATGAAAAAAACTATGTTCCCACAACACCAGGCGCCTCCCTCCTGGTTTCCCAAGACAGTTCCTTGAATTTTATGGCCTTGATGGAACCAGGCCCCCTCCACTGATAACAAGGTGTGAGGCTAGCTTGTAATCTAATACAGCTGGGTTGTAAAATTGCCAAGTCACACTGGTGAGGAAAACCAAATGTTAACCGCTTACTGGCAGGTCAACAGAAAAAGATGTCAAGAGAAAAATCCCCACAAAAAGTCTTTGTGTACAGCCATTTTAAATGCAGGCCAGGGCAAGCTGGCATGACAGAAAGTAGTTGGAAGCTGCAGACACTTTAAAGCAAAGGTTGCTGCTACTGCTGCTGCTCTGCTCTGCTTTACTTCCCCATCCCTGGTTGCTTGGTTGGGGGCTGCGGTCTGCCAAGGTGCACACACACACACACACGCACACACAATGTTTACTCCCTCCGGAATATTGCTAAAGCTAAGGGAGAAGGGGATGAGTTTTTTTATCAGTTTCATTGTTTCTTATCAATTGCACACCAGCAGGAGAGCCTCCGGGTGTAATTGACATGAAACTGATTAGAGGCAAACAGAACTCCAATGAGCTTTTTGCATTATCAGCGAACTGGGTTTATACAGATTTAAAGGCATAGTAGCTCCCTCTCTTCGGCTTGGTGCCCACCCAGAAAATCCGGACCACCTAATGGGTTAAGTGGGTGCCAGGTAGCAGGGCTATAATCCGGGTAAAACCCGGATAACCGGGTGTGTTGTGGAAAAAAAGTCTGACCAAGTTAACATAAATTGCCATAAGCTTTATTCAAAACCCACTCATACAATTACTGCAGTAATGAGAGAGATCTCCCAAGAAATTTGAAAAAAATCTCTCTGCCCTCCATGCGCAGTGCACCATATTTTATACATGAAGTTACCAGCGAGCCTCACTGAGCATGTAAAAGATATGAAAACAGCAAACAAATCAATAGCAATACAGAGGCGCTTTTTCGCAAGGGACTTTCCGATAGTTCAGAAATTATGTCTTTGACCCAGGTGTACTTATTACCAGGAAATCTCCACCATCTGGCCTAGCTGTAAACTGTTCTTTGTTATTTCTGGTCTCCAGCTGGTTTCACAAGCCGCCTGTGTCTGCCCCAGACTGTCTCCCCCCAAAAATGACACAGTCAGATTTTACAAAAATTTATTTTCTGGAAAAACAGGATGGATGCTAAAGCCAAGAGGGATTCCAGTAATTTAATTTTCCTCATCAGGTGTTTTTTCCTAAGCCTGCTACCCAAGGTGGTCCTTTTTTACTAGAAATGTTTGGAGTTTTATCCATAGCAGCAGAAAAGTGAGCAGTGAGCTTTTTTGGAAGGGCCTTCGCTCAGTGGCAAAGCACTTGCATTCAGAAGACCTCCGGTTCAATTCCCAGCATCTCCAATTAGGGCTGGGGAGGACTCCAGTCTAATACCCTGGAGAACCACTGTCAGTCAGGCCATACCTTTTTGGTTTAAATATTGTTTGTGTGTTTTGTTGTTTGATGTTTGCCACCCTGGGCTCCTCCTGAGACGACAGGCAGGATATAAATTTTATAAATAAATAAAATGTCTGCCCTGTACATTTAAAGCACTATTTAAAGCACTAAGATGCTAGAGTTGTTAGGGGACCCCATTCCCTTCCCAGAGTTCCTTGGGAAGAAGGACTGATTGTTAAAACCACTCTGCAATTGTAGCCCTGTGAGGGTAATAGGGGGTCTCCTAACAGCTCTCAGCACCCATGAACTACAGCTCCCAAGATGCTTTGGGAGAAGCCATGACTGTTAATGTGGTATCATAGTGCATTTTTCCACCCCTGCTATCTAATATCCCGTGTGACCAGAATAAAGCAGACAGAGGCCAGACAAGAAACTGATAATACCTTGCTGAGGTAAAATGAAGAAAAACAGCTCATGAAGAGAAAGAAACAGGGTTGATTTTGTCTTGTTTACAGGGTTCAGGCCTACTATTTAGTAGGGAGGTATTCCACTACACAAGGGAAACACTCCTTCAGAACTGCACAACCGATCTGAACACCTCAGAAAGATCATTTCAATCCGAGTGGTTTCTAGGCAACACCTCCATCCTCTCTTGGTTGGCTGTTTAACTGTCAACAGAATTAACCCTTAATGATCCCTGTTATTGTAATTCCAACACCTGGGTCTAATGCATGCAAAACATACCACCGACCTATACCAGCACCATACCATGCACACAACACATCATATCTGAATTATCTCTCCATCCTTGCAGGTGATGAGGAACCAGATGCAGTCAAGGAGAAGCATTCTCACAAGGAAAGGAGAAAGGCAGAATATGTCACTAGAAATAGCCCTTTGAGATTTTTGAGTGAGAATATGAATCTGTTTCCTACCATCGGAGGAAGAAACCAGTGAAGGAACACAATGGACCTGTCAGGCTTGGACAGATTCATGACCCATTGATGAAAGCTGCAAACCCTACAAGGCCCCAAGATGTATGCCAAGAGTGGGAGGACGCGTTACATCAAATCAAGACTTGCCTCAGACCAAACAATCCATGCTGGATAGATTCCTTACAAGTGTCTGGTGTGTGGGAGGAGAGAAACCGTATAAATGCACTGAGTGCAGAAAAGCTTTCTCTCAGAAAGATCATCTGGTCAAACATCAAAGAATTCATACTGGGGGGAAATGTTTGAATGCTCCGAGTATGAGAAAACATTTCATTTTTCATTCATTTCATTTCATTTTTAATTTGTATATCACCTTTCTACATTATTGTTCTCAAGGTGGTTTACAACCATAGAAATGATAAAATATACCCCCAAACACTGTCATTGTGTAATAATTCAAAATATAACTAAAAATAAGCAATTGGCAAAATTCAAGGATCCATTTCACATATCATGTTAACAAGATATCCACAAATGACAACAAAACAAAAACACCATCAATTACGATATATGTTCATCCTAAAAAGAAATACCCTGCATATAGAAGAGTGACATGTTGGGGCAAGTGTTTTAGTCTCAGCCACAGAGAGAGATGTTTTTAATGCATTTTTCGAGTACATTTGAACTTTATACACCACTTAGAGCATTTGTATGGAAGAGCAGGCAACAGCCTACCATAAACCAACATGTTTCCCAGTGGAACCCTTTTCAACTTGTCATCCTGGTTTCTCTTCATCCCCAGGCCTTTCAGACAACACAACTGACCTGCCATCCAATCTGCCAGGAGGGTGGTTCATCACAACATTATAATAGCAGTGCAATCATTTCGTAAAAGGATTGCTTTTGCTAGTGTGCAAAGCCATCATTAGCAGTGTCATCGTAGCAAGACACATGAATGCTCTAATGTGGGAAAAGTTTCCAATACCGCGAGGAGACATCAAATACATGAGCAAACTCAGTTTGGAACACACTTCAGTCAGGGAAAGATAATGAACATGAGAAAACCCACACGTGAGAGAGATACCAATGATCTAGGTGTGAGAAAAGCGCCTCTAGGAAAGATACAGTAACTAGACTCCAGACAATCCAGGCAGGTGAAACCAGAACTGTTCACAAGATAATGACTTGTGATTAGACATCAAAGAATCACCATGCATGTGCTTGCAAACGACTCATTGTCTTATTCACACCTTATTTATTTTGCTAACATCAGAATCCTCCTTATTCTTTGACAAAATGTCGTTTTCTTTTTTCCAACTGCACAGTGAGGTTAAGAAGCTGGGCTGGGCCGCCCTGCCCTTCCCAGACACTTTTGGAACCAACTGCCCTGTGAGTAACAGCAACAGGACCATCTGCTCTAGGGCTGAGGGTATCAACGGGGCCGCCTCAGTCTGCCTACCTTAGTGGGAGTAAGAAGAAATGGACAGTTCCTAGCTAGGCCCCAGAAGGCCAAGATCCCACCCTGTAATGCCTTTCCACTTGCATTTTAGGCACTTCCAGGAAAATCTGCCAGGCTATTTCTCAGGCATCCACTACAGCCTATTTTGAACGGTGGACAGACCCATCTGGTTCTGGTGGTTAGTAAGAGCCTTGTAACATTAACTTGATGTCTGAGTTTGCTTGTTTTTCCTCTTGCAGCCCTTTTATGGAGTGTCTTTTTTTAACTGCAAGCCTGAGGGCAGCTGTTTTTATTCATCTGTAAGCTGCTCTGTGAGACCTTTCAAGAGGAGGGTATAAATGCTTTATATAAATAATAAAATGAATAATGTCTTCCCTTTAAGCAATATATGAAGCCTGAGAGCTTGTTTGTATTTCCTATGTTAGCTTATAAACCAAGTAAGTATTAACTGAGTGGCAGAATAAAGCATTCAGTTATTTAGTTGCAGGCATTACAGTTTAAATCCCCCTCTCCTTCTCCCGATAAAGGTCATCCATCAGGGCGACCAAGGCTGATTCAGTCCCAAAACCAGGCCTGAACCCAGACTGGAACGGGTCAAGATAATCTGTTGCATCCAAGAGTACTTGCAATTGCTGTGCAAAATGCTGCCCAATATATGTCTTCATCTGTAACAGAAAATCACCAGACTGTTAGAACACTTTGGGGTGTATTCAGCTAAGCTTTTAGTCAGAGTTGGCCCATTGAAATGAATGGGCCTAAGTTAGTGAGTAAAAGCTAGTTGAATACAACCCATTGTTAGGTTTGTGATTGTTGTTTGTCTATTGTTGCAAATGAAAAAAGCTGGCAGGGAAGCAGAGGTGGGTTTTGCGTTTGTATGAAAGGGCTGTGAGCTCCGTTCTGGTACTGAAAACATATGCTTGGGCTGATCTGCTGCTCAGGTGTGTTCTGTTCCTCAGTTTTAAGTGTGCCCACCCGCCTAAGTCACTGTTTTGCACTTGGCTCCTGCTGGTGGAGTGCAGGATTCTAGTTTGAAAAAACCAAAAAAACCAAATTAGATCCCACAGGCCTGACTTGGAGAGCTCTGTTGGATCATGTCCATTTACACCAGCATCCTCTTTCTAGGTGTGGCTAGCCCGACAGCCAGATATGGAAGCGACAGCCTTCCCCTGTTGTTTTGTGTGCAGCATGTGGAATTCAAAGCTAGACTGCCTCTGAAGCTGGAGGTTCTATTTAACTATCATGGCTTTTGGGTTAGCCTTTACGAATTTGTCTAATCTCCTTTTTATTAAGGCCAATTAATCCAGCACCACTCTGCATCACCCTGCAGCAAATGCCGTAAGAATTATATATTGGGACAAGATGTCTGTCTTTTTTTTCCTGTCATTGCTTAACTCAGTTTCGTAGTATTTGTGGGGAAGGTAGAAAAAACTACAAGCCAGTTACAATGCCAGCACCTGGCTCTTGTTTTGTAAATCTCGTTATCTCTTTAGCAGATTCACACCTGATCTCTGTTTTCAGTAACTAATTGGATTATTATTGGATTTCATTTATTTCAATTTATGCCCCCATTTTTTCAAAGCAAAACACCTTAACAGAGCTGCTTACAGTTTGAAACTAGCTATAAATGCAATAAAAATTCAACATCACCTAATAGTTTTATTAGGAATACCTAATTGTTCTATTAGGGTTTAATTTCTTCACCCGGAAGGAAGGAAGGAGATTGCTCTTTAAGGTGGCCCCTTGTGTTAGCAGGACCTCCTTTTTAAGGACCTTACCTTGTTAAGGATCTTCCCCCATTTTTGGAGAGACAATGCACCCACATAACAAATCAGGAATTACCCCCAGGGAATGACACTGGGTGTTGAAGGCCTCCAGTTGTTCAGCTCTTTGTGTCAGTAGGTGAGGCCCATCAACCTGAGGTCAGGGCTAGCTTTTGGGGGCAGGTTTGAAAGCCATCTTCTATGTCTCTTGGGAGAAGAAGGATTTGAGAGCCTAAATTTCAGCTGGGATCAAGCCACCACCAACAGGAACACTCACTTCCAAGCCTCCTGCCAGAATTTGCTCTTCTTTTTGTAAAAGAATTTTGCTCCAAAAATGGAAGTGAGGCCAGTTTTGGCAGCAGGAAAAGTCCCTTCTGGGTTTGTCCCTGGATGGAGAATGGGCCACCCAGAATGGATAACACCAAGAGAACCTGAACACGAAGAGTCTCAGGGGCTACAACAGAGCTGGGAAGCTCAATGGCAGGCATTGCTGAAGACCCTCCAGTCTCCTCACCCAGAACTGTGGAATTTGCCACCACTGGAACGCAAACCATGGGATGATACGAATGCCTTTCTGGCCTCCTTCGAGCAAGTGGCTGAAGCCTGCCAGTGGCCAAGAGGAGAGTGGGCAGCCCGGCTCCTGCCAGCTCTGAGCGGAGAAGCCAAAGCTGTCTTCAGCAGGCTGGGTGCCGGGGACAAAGGAGACTATGGGAAGGTGAAGGCTGCCATCTTGCAAAGGGATGCCATCCAGATGGAGGTTCAGCGCCAGCACTTCAGGCAGCTTCGCTATCAGGAGGCTGAAGACCCGCAAAGGATTTACAGCCAGCTGCAGGAGCTTTGCCACCAGTGGCTGAAGCCGGAGAGACGCACTAAGGAGCAGATCCTGGAGCTGCTGGTCCTGGAGCAGTTCCTGGCCATTCTGCCGCCAGAACTCCAGACCTGGATCCAGGGAGGGGGCCCGGAGACCTGGTCCCAGGCTGTTGCCTTGGCGGAGGACTTCCTGATGAGCCAGCAAGAGTCCACGACTGGAAGATGCCAGGTGAGATTTTTAATATCCAGATAATGATAAGCACTTTAGTACCACTCCCTATATATGTGTGTGTGTGTGTATAGTACTTTATGTATTTTAATTTATTTTAATGTTTTTGTGATTTTATTGTTTACAATTTTATTATGTATGTGTTTGATTTTATTTTTGTAAGCTGCCCTGAGTGCCCTCTTATAGGGTAGATGGGTGGGATAGAAATATTTTAAATAAATAAATAAAGCTACTGCTAACCTGAGGGGCTTTATTTGGCTCAGGGCTGGCACTGAGGGTCGATGTTTGGGGCATCTGATGAGGGCCCCAAACCCAGCAGGCGGCCCACTAGAGAGAGCTTTATTTATTTTCCTTTATGTAGAAAGGATCATTAAATTTGCTTCATCAAGATTCAGATGGATTTTTTTTGTTTCTAGTCCTTAGACAGGGGTTCCCAAACTATGGTCCGCAAGCTTCGTTCAGATGGCCTGTGTCGTGTCTGCATGAAAGTTTCACATTTATTTTTTAAATTGTATTTTATTGCTTCTTTTATTTCTTATAATGTATGTAATACCATAAATTACAAGGTAAAAATAAAAGAAGCAATAAACATTCAATTTAAAAACAAACAGCATGTAGTAGTGCATTACAACTGCCCCAACAGGAGCGGCCTAAGAGAACCCTTGGCAGTTTTCACGTGGTCCATGGGAAGACAGAGTTTGGGAACGGCTACCTTAGATCATTAGAAAACAAAGGTTAATGACATAAAAGTTAGCAAAAATAGAAATTGACTTCAACACAAATAAATGTTGGGTTAAGAAAATGAAGGTTGATATAAACATGATATCGGTTTATTTCCCCCTGACCTGACCCCACACTCCAGGTGGCTGGGTAAATAAAAGCCTGAATAAACTGGAGATGACTCCCTTCCTTCCTTATGCATTCAATATCAATACCCTGTAGATTGTATCATATTGCTGACCCTGAGCACAAAGAAAGCTAATGTTTCTTTTAACATGTCTATAGATTTCTACACGTATCTGTTTGTAAATGCAGAAATGTAACCTGAATGTATCCCCCACTGAATGATGTTCCTATATTAATGTATATATGGTAAGTGGTGTTGTTTTAGAAGATACATTGTAAGTGGAGTGAAAGAGGGGGAGTGAATGGGCAGTAGAATGCGAGATGATTGGCTGAGTGTTTAAAATGGCTGAATGTATAAAAGGAAGAGTGAGAGTGGAATCTGGGGGGGGAGAAGAGAAAGAGTGGATTGCTTGGTGGGGTTTGAGAGAGTTGTTTGCCAGGAGAGCATGGAGAAGGAGGGAGGTGGAGTTCGGATTAGTATTGAGTAAAACCATATGCTTATGTGCCTTAAGAAGAAATCTTGTTAATCTTGTTAGCGTTGTTATCTGTAATAAATACTTAATTTGGTTTACCAAAGGCCTGATCCTTGGCTGGGGTTTCACAGACCAGAAGGGAGGGTAAGGTAATGACCAAGGCTGAAGGGGAACTAACAAATGGTGGCAGCGGTGAAGAGAATAACAATACCAGTATTCAGAGTCTCTGGGAATACTAGTATTGGGACGTTACTGGTGGTTGCCTGGCAGGGGGATCTGTTGAGATCTGTGCTAGAGCAGATAGGTAAACCATAAGAGAGTGCGGTCCGGACTGGTGGAGTCCCTGGTGGTGCCTAGAGACAGGCAGTAACCACGAGCAGGTAGGAACCTGACAGGGAGAGCCAAGAAAGGCTGTCACATGTGGTGGCAGTAGCGGTGGGATACGAACAACAGAGAATCCAGATATGAACCAAAGAGAGTCCCAAAGACACGTGGTGACAAAGGAGACTACGTCACAGGTGTTGGCTGTAGCAGTGAGATACGAATACTAGAGAATCCCTAACAGTGGTGTGGCAAACAGAAATAACAAAACAAGATTACTTGTGAGAGTGACTGGCAAAGAGTGTGTGGCAAAGAGTGAGTGAACTCAAACACCATGGCTGAATATATAAAAATGAAAAGAGAGGAGCTGGTGGAGAAGTGCATAACATTCAATTTACCTCACGAGGGTAAAGGGGTAGATGAATTGAGGGTAGCACTTATAGGATTTACAACTGCCCAGCAAAAACAACCTGTCAGGGAAGAGACCCCAGAAGGATATTTAAGCAATCCCGCTTATATAGAGTACTTGAGAGAGAAGTTAAGATGGGAGGCTGAGGAAAAAGACAAGCAGAGGAAGTTGGAAGCTGAGAGATTGAGGATGGAAGCTGATGGGAAAGACAAGCAGAGGGAGTTGGAAGCTGAGAGATTGAGGATGGAAGGTGCAGAGAAGGAAAAACAGAGGGAGTTGGAATTTGAGAGAATGAGAGTGGATGCGGAATTACAGGCAGAAAAGTTAAAATTTGAAAGAGAGAAGTTTCATTCTGATGAGACAAGGAAAGACAGAGATGGAGCAGAAATAAAAATTACTCCAAAGGACTTTGCTGTCTATGAGCCTGGTCAAGATCCTCAAATTTACCTCAGCACCTTTGAAAAAGCAGCTCAGTTGTGGGGGCTACCTGAAGATAAATACATGCAGTATTTATCAAACCTGATTAAAGGGGAATTGGCTGAGGTATACCAATATTTCCCCTCAGACAGGCCCGTCACCTATGCTGAATTCAAAGAAGCAGTGTTTAAAAGATTCAGACTGGGGCCTGATTATTTTAGAAAGCTTTTCAGAAACTGCCAGATACAGACAGGGAGGTCTTTTGTGGAACTGGGAGCAAAGTTGATGGATATATTTGGAAAGTGGATGAGTAGTGCCAAAGCTCAGTCAGTGGAAGAGGTGAAAAGCCTCATGATACTGGATCAATTATACCATCAGTTACCACCAGAAATAAGGCTCCTGGTCAAAGACCATTCCCCTACATCTGTGCAGGAGGCCGCAGAGATGGTGGATCACTTTGCCTCCAATAGAACTGGCTGGGTGGGGAAAACATCAAGAGATTTTAAACCCAGACCATATAATGCTGGCAGAAGGGATGTGGTACCACAGCGAGTGAGTCCTCCATTAAAATCTGAAGGGCACAGGACACCCCAGAGTGGATCTGTGTACCCTAAAAGTGAGGAGAAATTATGCTACAAATGTGGTAGACCGGGGCACCTACGTTTTCAATGTGAGGTTTCCAACCCCAGTAGTAATCCTGCTCAGACAAGGGCAGTGAAAACAGAGCCCAAGGCTTTAGAAACAGCGAAAAAGGTTCAGTTTTGCCAGATAAACTGGACAGAAGTAACAGACCTTGATTCAAGTCTGAGAGAGGAAGTGAGTGTACAAGGGGCAAATTATTGGGCATTGCTTGATACTGGTGCCGCTCAGACATTACTGAGGCCAGATTTAATAAAATCTGAGGTAATATTACCTCAGGAAACTGTGACTATCCAAGGAGTGAGGGATCAACCAGAAAGTTTGCCTGTGGCCCTGGTGGATATGACTTGGAGAGGCCGAGAGGGCCGATATAAAGTAGGCATTAATGCCCAGCAACAAGAACCAGTAATACTGGGAAGGGATGTAATGGGCGCCCAAGGAAAGATCTATGTAGTGACCACACAGCAAATTGGCAGAGAAAAAGAAGCCATATTAAGGGGGGCTGAAACAAACAGGGTGGAATCTGTTAACCAGCCTCAGGTCACCATAGCAACCACTAGCAGGCCTGCTGAAGAAGACAAACTGTATCAATTGTTCTCTGGGGAAGAAGCAGATCAATTCAGGGAAGAGCTGCAAAAAGATATAAGTTTGAAGCAGATAAAGGAACAAGCTCTGACCCAACAGATTCCTTTCACTGACAAACTGAGGAATCAAGTTGTGTGTGAGAATGGGATTTTATATAGACTGTGGTTGCCTGCTGAGAGAAAGGATGAATGTGAACCAGTGAAGCAATTGATAGTACCTAGCAAATACAGAACCAGATTGCTAGAGGTAGCCCACGATGTCCCACGTGCAGGACATCTGGGAATAAAAAAGACCAAGAGGAGATTGGCTACACATTATTATTGGCCAAATATCTCCAAGGATGTAAAACAACATTGTCTATCTTGTGGAATATGGCAAAAGGTGGGAAAGAGTGGAGTAAAGACCAAGGCACCCTTAAAGCCCCTTCCTATAATTGGACAACCCTTTTATAGAGTGGGAATAGATTTGATGGGCCCTTTTTCCAAACCCACAAGGCATGGCAAGAAATATCTAGTGGTGGTGGTGGATTTTGCCACCAGGTACCCAGACGCAGAAGCACTGAGATCTGTAGAAGCCCCTGTAGTGGCAGAGGCTTTATTAAAAATCTTTATGAGGCTGGGTTTCCCTCATGAAGTGCTGACGGATCAAGGCAGTGTATTCACGGGAGAAGTGATGCAATGTATGTGGAAATGTTGTGGTCTAAAACATCTAAAGACCACTACTTACCATCCCGCCACTAATGGGCTAACAGAGAGATTCAATGGAGTTTTGAAGGGCATGATCAGAAGCTATGTTCAAGATCACCCACAAGACTGGGATGAACGGTTGGGATGCTTCTTATTTGCATACAGAGAAGTCCCTCAGGAGTCAACAGGCTTCTCACCCTTTGAACTAATGTTTACTAGAAAAGTGAGGGGACCTTTGGAACTGCTAAAAAATTCATGGGAAGGAACTCTGGGAGAGTACAAAACTTCTGTAGTAGATTTTGTATTGGAATTCCGCAATAAATTAACATCAATGATGGAAGTAGTGAAAGAGAATTTGAGTCATGCACAGGAGAAGCAAAGTTACTGGTATGACAGAACAGCCAGAGAACGTGTGTATAATGTGGGAGATATGGTTATGGCGTTCATACCCAGGAAACATGACAAATTACAGGCTAACTGGGAAGGACCATATACCATCAGAGAAAGGCTTGACACAGTGACGTATGTAATCACCACAGACCAATTAAACAAAAGCAAAGTGGTTCATGTAAATATGTTGAAGCCTTACCATACCAGGGATGCACAGGTGTTGCAAGTTACCTTATTCCCTGAGGGAAATGGGCCTGAACTTCCAGATTTGGTACAGGAAAGCAAAGACAAAGGAGGGGTAGATCAAGTGGAATGGTCAGAGGAGGTGAAGGAGGAAGTAAAAGAGGAGATTCTGAGAGTTTTGAAAACCTATAGGAATCTCTTTAGCAACAAACCTGGCGGAACCAGTATAGTTATACATTCCATTGATACTGGAGATCATGTCCCAATCAGATCTGTTCCGTACCGTGTGAATGGGAAAGTTTTGAATGAGATCAAAAAGGAGGTGGAAGATATGCTGGAATTAGGAGTGATCAGGGAATCCATCAGTCCCTGGGCCTCAAGTATTGTCCTGGTTCCGAAAAAAGATGGAACGACAAGGTTTTGCATTGATTATCGACTAATCAATAAAATTACTGTCCCAGATGCATATCCTATGCCTAGGGTAGACGCTATGTTAGAGTTATTGGGGGCAGCAACCATTATCTCTACACTAGATCTCTGTAAAGGATTTTGGCAAATGGAACTAGACGAGCAATCCAGAGCCAAAACTGCCTTCAGTACACCAGATGGGTTATATGAGTTTGTGACCTTACCCATGGGACTAAGGAACTCACCAAGTTCATTTCAGAGGCTAATCAATACTGTGTTGCGAGGCATGTCAGATTTTGCAGTGGCCTATATCGATGACGTGGCCATTTTTAGCAAGTCGGTGCCTGAGCATGTCCAACACCTGACAACAGTATTGGAGGCCTTAAGAAAAGCAGGCCTCACAATAAAAGCTAAGAAATGCCAGTTTGGACTAAAGGAAGTAATCTATTTAGGACATAAGGTGGGGAGTGGGAAAATCACCCCCTTATGGAGCAAGGTGGAGGCAATACAAGCGTGGCCGATCCCCTTAACCAAAAAACAAGTAAGGGCATTTCTGGGTGTGGCTGGATTTTATAGGAAGTTTGTGAGAAATTTTGGGGAAATAGCAACCCCCTTGCGTGAATTAACAAAGAAGAAGTGTTCTGAGTGTGTGGTATGGACGGATGAATGTCAGAAGGCTTTTGATCTACTGAAGCAAGCCTTGTGCCAAGGACCCATATTAATAGCACCAGACTATGAAAAACCATTCATCGTGGCTACAGATGCGTCGGACCTCGCGCTGGGAGTCATCTTGCTACAGGAGAGAGAAGGCACCAGACATCCAGTGGCGTACCTGAGTCGCAAGCTGACGCCGAGGGAGAAAAACTATTTGTCGGTCCAGAAGGAGTGCCTAGCGGTCGTGTGGGGACTGAACAAGTTGCGCCCATACGTGTGGGGACGAAGATTCACAGTGACTACGGATCATCGGGCCTTGTTATGGTTGCAGACTATGAAAAACCATAACACTATGCTGCAGAGGTGGTCCTGGGCTCTACAGGACTATCAAGTGGACTTCCAGTTCATAAAAGGCAAGGACAATGTACTGGCCAATGGACTTTCCAGGCAAGTGGCTGGGACTGCAGTGACGTGACCAGACAGAGGAACAAAGAAAGACATTTTCCCCATAGAGACTTTTATTTGTTAACGCGACGTATAAATCCTGGAACAGGAATAATACTCTGCTGTTGTTTAAGGGGGGGGAAATGTGATGTTCCTATATTAATGTATATATGGTAAGTGTTGTTGTTTTAGAAGATACATGGTAAGTGGAGTGAAAGAGGAGGGGGAGTGAATGGGCAGTAGAATGCGAGATGATTGGCTGAGTGTTTAAAATGGCTGAATGTATAAAAGGAAGAGTGAGAGTGGAATCTGGGGGGGAGAAGAGAAAGAGTGGATTGCTTGGTGGGGTTTGAGAGAGTTGTTTGCCAGGAGAGCGTGGAGAAGGAGGGAGGTGGAGTTCGGATTAGTATTGAGTAAAACCATATGCTTATGTGCCTTAAGAAGAAATCTTGTTAATCTTGTTAGCTTTGTTATCTGTAATAAATACTTAATTTGGTTTACCAAAGGCCTGATCCTTGGCTGGGGTTTCACAGACCAGAAGGGAGGGTAAGGTAATGACCAAGGCTGAAGGGGAACTGTAACAAATGGTGGCAGCGGTGAAGAGAATAACAATACCAGTATTCAGAGTCTCTGGGAATACTAGTATTGGGACGTTACTGGTGGTTGCCTAGCAGGGGGATCTGTTGAGATCTGTGCTAGAGCGGATAGGTAAACCATAAGAGAGTGCGGTCCGGACTGGTGGAGTCCCTGGTGGTGCCTAGAGACAGGCAGTAACCACGAGCAGGTAGGAACCTGACAGGGAGAGCCAGGGAAGGATGCCTCACAGGCCTCTCTTATTTCAATACTCCCCTTTTCCTATCTGTACTTTGTTCTTTTGGCTCCTGTGCTTGGGTCCTGCTTATGGGCTTTGTGTTGGGGCATCTGGTTGGCCCTTGTGATAACAGGATGCTGGACTAGATGGGCCTTTGGCCTCATCCAGCAGCCAGGCTCTTCTTATGTTCTTCTTGGCTATGCTGGCTGGGGCTGATGGGAACTGGAGTCTAATAACGTCTGGAGGGCATTGAGTTGTCTATGTCTGCATGGCAGCATCTTTTATTTGTTGTTTCAGGTGCCGTTGCAGGAGATGGCTGTGCGTCTGCCCGAGGCAGACGAGGCTTTGTCAGAGGACTGTCAGAGACAGGTCCACAAAGAGGAAGAGAAGGATGGAGAAATCAGTTTGATGGGTAAGGACCGATGGGAAAGCTGCCTTTTGCCAGAGGTGCCAGGGGCCCATCTTGCTGTGAGTCCTGCAAGACTTGCTCCCTGCTTTGTCTTGCCCATTTCCACCTGGTCTGGGAGGGCGCGGACGGGGCCTTTGATTGCCAGGCCAGTCGCAAAGGCTATTTCTGCTGCTCAGGATGTCTAGAGCCCATCAGGGTGGGGTGTTGTTTGGGGTTGTTGCAGGGGATGGGGAGGGCAGTGTCAGTATTTAGTTTTGGAGATGCATTGATTTTTGTTGTAAATCTGGATTATGTTCTTGTATTTTTGTTGTTAGATCTTATTATGCAGTATCAGTTAACTGCTTAACATTATTGAGCTATGTCCAATTCTAGTTGTACTCTGAGTAGGCCCACTGAGGTTAAGGCCCATTTAACTATTGATTTCAGTGGGTCTCCTCTGAGTAGGACTTAACTGGATTTCTGACTCACCTTTTACCATAGGGTTCCAGAGTGAATTAATTACAACAATAAAACACCCAAATATGAAACTGTTATAGCCATAAAATGAGGAAAATGTTAAAATAATTTAAAACGCTTCCAAACATAAAAAAGTACAAACATTTAAAACCAATTCTACATTAAAAAATAGTTAAAATTAGTTCCAATACAGATGAAGATTGGGATAAAGATCTCCACTTAAAAGGCTTGTTGAAAGAGGAAGGTCTTCAGTGGGTGATGAAAAGAAAATAGAGATGACGTCTGTCTAACATGTATGAAAATAGGAGATGTTTTCATTCATTTATTTGTTTTATATGGCTATTTAATTTTGCCTTGAGCATGTTTCACTATGGAAAGACAGCATACAAATTGTTGTTGATGGATGATATCATCTGGCTGCCAACAATAGCTTTGTTAAGTTGGACTATTTATGGACATTCCTAAACATCCCAAATGCCCTCTGGAAAAGAAGGGTCTTCAGGCAGCAGGGAAGGGACTAAATTAAACTTCACTTGGAAGAGAATTCAAGATCTGCTGTCTTACAGACATCAACAGATCATGTTTAGTCTTTGCGGGATGAGAGGATGAGTAACACACACTAATTCTCCTTCTCTTTGACTTGTAGCCAGTGGGTCACCAACCCTAAATCCCCAGAGTTTGATTCTTCCTCCAGAAAGACAGGAAGTGCCTGACATATGGCCGTCTGAGGTACATGAAGCTCTCATGGGGTTGTTTGCTTTGGGGCAGGTCCAGCCTATAATTTTGTGTCTGTTTTTCAATGCTAAGCCTCAGGACTGGAATATGAAAAAAAAATGTTTCTGGGCATCTGTAGAGTGCCTTCACCTCATCATTAAATAGCCACAGTTTGAATTAACAGGGGTGCCAGGGAGGGCCCATCAACCCTTATAAAGGCTTCGTTAACTTCTGCTGTTAGAAGGCTACAAGTGCAACCTTCAGCAAAATGTTTAAATGTGGAATGTTACCGTTCATTGTTTCAGTCAGTCAGCCAGCCATGTCCTCCTCCCAATACTCCATTCCATTTGCCCTCCCACACAGTTTTTGTTCCCCCCCCCACAGCATCATATGCAGTTTATTGGGTGGGGTGGAGTTGCTGCGCTAACTTCCTAGTAAATGGGAGGGAGAGCAGCAAGATGGGAGGGAGGCTACCACCAGTCCAGCCCCTCTGGCACCTACCACCAGTTCATTTGCACCACACCACTCTACCCGTCTCTCTCCCAGCAAACAACAGTGACCTCCTTGGGTCTGACCTGAGGCCTGGATGGGAAACGGGCTCCAGGCCGCTGGGTCTGAATGGGGGATGCTTTGCTGTTTCAGGAAGCTGTGGGCTTGACGGATGTGACCGTGGCCTCGGATGGGGCTGAGGAGGCTGAGCTAAACCCCACTGGCAACCCTATGTGCTGGGAAGTCGCACAGGAGAATTGTGGGGGCTTTACCTCTTCAGGTAAGTGTCTTCCTTCTGGGTAAGCAAGGTTCTGTGGAGTGGGAGTGATGAGGAGTGGTGTTTAAAGAAAAAAAAACTCATTTAATTAAGAAAGTACACGTGGATAGGAAAGCCTAATCATCTACACTAGCTGAATTGAAAAGGTAGGGAGAGAGAGAATTGTGGGGAGGAGGAGGAAGAACTGGAAGTGATGATAGCCCTGAGAATATCAGTCTAACCAATCAGAGGCATGCTTAAATTTGAAGAAAGTAACAAGGTGAGAATTCAAGGAGGGACCCTTTCAACTGACTAACTATATCCATTGCCCTTAATGGTCAGTAGATTCAGAACACACAGCGAGATAACGCACTGGTTAAAGTGAAACTTCCAACATTCCTTCTCATTATCTCGCACTCCAACTCACAACTTGGAGATATAAAAAGAATATGAAGGAGAGTGTTGTTTATCTTAAACAAAATAACGTCATTAAGCAGGGGCCTTTCAACTAACTATATCCATTACCCCTAATGATCGATAGATTCACCAGGTTGGGGGAGGCTTCTGAGCAGTAAGAATGTAAGAAGAGGCCTGCTGGATCAAGCCAAATGCCCATCCTAGTCCAGCATCCTGTTCTCACAGCGGCCAACAAGATGCCCCAGAGAAGACCACATGGCACAGGCAGAACCTTAAGGAACGCCCTTCCTTCTGCCGTATGTGAAGCAGCAACCATCAGTTGCTTCCGATGTCTTGTGAAGACTTATAGTTTTGCCCAGGCTTCCCCTGACCCATAAGATTGGACCCTGTTTTACGTGTTTGAATCCTCTGGATTTCTGTTTTATTTGCTTTTGTATGCTCTAATGCAGGGATTCTCAAACTGTGGTCTGTGGACCACCAGTGGTCCACAAGTTTTATTCAGGTGCTCTGCGGACTAATGTCCACATTAAAAATCCCCATTGATTTTTAAACTGTATTTTTATTGCATATTTCTTCTATTGTATTTTATTATGTTACAGTTTGCATTCCTCAAAAATTCAAACTAAGAATACAAATACAATGTGAGAAATAAATAAAAACTACAACTAAAATCTTACAGCATGTAGCACAGTGCATTAGAATTGCTACAACACGCAGAAAAAGTGGTCCACCAAGACCCTCTGCTATTTTCAAGTGGTCCGCAGGAGAAACGTTTGGGAAGCACTGCTCTAATGTATTTTTATACTGCTGTTTTATTGGTTTTAGGTTTTGTTTTTGTTTTAATAATACATTGGGGTTGGTTTTTTACACTGCTTACAGATTTTTGAAACATTAAGCGGTTTATAAATACTTTAAAATGAATAAATAAAGCCTGAGCGCAATAGTGCTTTTCCCACATGCGATTTCCAGCAGCTGGTATTCAGAGGCATACTGCCTGCAACAGTGGATGTAGAACATTGTGGCTACTAGTTATGGATAATTAGTGGCAGCTGGTGCCCCCATGTCAGTGGGGCAGCGGAATCTGCTCCGGGTTTTTAGTCCAAACTTTCAAAGAGCTGTCTAAGTGCTGAACCTTAGACAGCTCTGTAATATCTACGGTAAAGCCATTCCTTGATCTGGGCCAGGATTCCAGAATGCTCTGGGCCAGGCACAGGCTAGTCCAACCCAAGACTTACAGAGAATTCTGAAAGGAAGGACAGGGGATTAAAACCCAGAGCAAATTGCACTGCTCCACTGACATGCAGCCACCAGCCACCACTCTGGATAACATCTTTAAAATTTCAAGATTTAATTGACTCATCAGTGCTCCTGAACATTCTCTAGGAGGAGTTGTGATCCCCAAACTTCAGGTCTTCTCTGAGCCCAAACCAGAGAATGAGATGCTTGTAGTGGGCTGTCGTGACAGGATGGCGGTTCAAGGCAACCTTTTTGGTAAGGGGTTTTAAAGACAGGGTGTCTGCTTGAAGGAGGGGTGTATAAAGTGGGTTTTCTGAAGGGCAGGTGTGTGCAGCGAGGGCACAGGGAAACACCCTGTAGGACTCCACCCAGGGTTGGCCCTGCTGTTAAGCTGAATGAGGCAGCCGCTTCAGGTATCTGATGGTGGGTATCACAGAAGTTGGCTATAAATGGTTGGCTATTTAATTCATTATTAATAAATATTTTTATTGCTGGCTGGGGTAGAGGTGGGGAAGTGTTGCTTATGGGGTTTTGGTTCCGCCCACAATGTCATCACACCTTCTGGCTCTGTCCCAGTGAACCTGTGCCCAGCGGGCTCTGCCCCCTGTGCATTTGGTGATAGCCTGAAGTGGGAGCTGGCAATGGCTGTAGAGGCTTCTTCATGCAGTTGATTTAAGGTGGCACATATGGTGGCCCCCCCATCTTATCCTCACAACAACCCTGTGAGGTAACTTAGGCTCAGAGACCGGGACTGACTCAGGGTCACCCCAGTGAGCTCTATAGCTGAGTGGGAATTTGAACCCTGGCACCCATCTTTTCCTCCTTTTCCTTTCATCCCATTACTGAACATGTGGGGAACCTTTGGCCCTTCAGATCTTGCTGAACGTCAGCTCCCATCTTGCTGGCCATTGGCCATGCTTGGGCTAATGGGAACTGCAGTTCAGCAACATCTGGAGTGCCAAAGCTTCCTCACACCTGATTGGCTCAGGAAATATGTTAAATGTGCATATTCTCTCTGTCTGTCTCTCACTCTCACCATCTGTATATGAGGAATCACCATAGGATTTAAGAACTCCTCAGTAGGAAATGAGTTATTTGCTAAAAACCAATTGGTCATTGGAAATATGGTTAGGGTGAGGTATATTTTAGCATAAGTGGTCCCTGGCACATTGGACCCCCATGTCGGGTATGGGAAACGTTTTGACCCTCAAGATGTTGTTAAAATGTAACTCCATCAGCCCTAGCAAGCATGGCCAATGGCCAGGGATGATCCTACCCTTCCTCCCAAAGGAGTCCAGCATGGCAAACACTAAAATGTTAAAACAATACAATTAAAAATAAAAGCATATGAAAATATTTAAAAACAATCACATAACTAATAATATCTAGGTTGCTAGGGACAGTTTCAGTCGTCATATACCTGGGTAAACAGGAATATTTTCAAGTTCCTCCTGAGCGTTAATGAGGGAGATAAATGCACCTCATCACAGAGGGCATCCCACAAATGGGGAAATTTCTCCTCATCTATCAAGAATTAACAGATTTTCTCCCTATTATCAGGAATGTCTCTAAGAGCTGCAATTAACAAATTTGTGCCTGACTCTGAACAACAGCAAGGAGTGTTGCTAGCAGAGGGCCCAAGTGGATCCGCTAAGTTGGCCCAAGACCACAGATTGAGAAATAAAACCACAAGGGACCCGTCGTGTGTGAAAAAGGCCCCCAATTCAAAGGTCAAGAAGACACATTGCAGCAAATCGGGACAGGTTATAAATCAGACGAGCCAAATGAATGGCTCCTTGTCTGGAGCATGCTTGCCACCTCCTAAAGGCCTCCGTGATAGACAACAGGAAATAATAACAATTGTTCAGCTTAAACAGCAGCACAAATGTCCAGAGTGCGGGAAAAGCTTTCTCTTCAGGTCTCAAATGATGACGCATAGGAGGATTCACACAGGAGAGAGGCCATTCTGCTGCCTGGACTGTGGGAAAAGCTTCACTCGGAATGATCATTTGATTTCCCATCGAGTAGTTCACACAAAGGAGATGCCGTTCAAGTGTGTGGAGTGTGGGGAAGGCTTTCTGAAGAAAATGAAGTGGATAGCCCATCAGAAAATCCATACGGGAGAGAAATTATAGGAAGATACAGAATGTTTCACAAAATGTACCTTGGAAACATAGAATTTAATCCCATCCTTCCCAGAAAGCTTCACCAATATCTACTTAAATTGTGTAATTAGGAAATAGGAATAGTACACATTACAAATAGATGTGTGTGTGGAAATGTCTCATAATTTTGCTCTGATGGGCCTTTATTAACATTTATAAGATGTCTTTTTTAATTGAAGTGGATGGTAGTGATGTATTGGAATTCTGACTTTTGTATCTTTAGCAGTATTGTAAAAATAAATATGTGGTATTTCTTTGAAATTTAATAAGTTTCATGAGACCTTTGTTCAGTGGGGGAAATGTTCCACATTCTCTTCTTGGAGGAAAAGCTAGAAACTAGCAATGAGTTGGACTGCAGACTAAGGATGGAAGAACCTGTCAATTTTGGTTCCCCTAGTTTCTTGTTTTTCCAATCTTCAGTTTCGTTCCCCACATTTCTACAGAACCAGGCAAAGGCTCAACTACTCAGAGGCACATTTATAGGGTTAATAACAATGCAGCCTTACAGACAAAAAAAATAATCAGTGCCCCATTTGCATCCCCCCATTGCAGTATTCACCAGCATTTTAGTGTGAATATCTCCTAATAAACAGTTTCATAGGCACCTTTGACTAATGTACTCATTTTTGCAAATGATTCCCCATCACATAATGCATTTTTGTATCTTTTTTTCCCACATGTATTCATTGTTATCCACACTTTCCCCTAACATATGCATTTTTGTAAACACTGATTGGTTGGCGAACTTGCATTGCAAACTTCGAATAAGTGCGAAGTTCACAGAATGGCTGTGTTTTGCTTCCAATATTGTTTTGGAACGCGCCAACTTGATAGATCTGGCTTGAAATGAGAACAGAATTTCTTGCCCATTCCTAATGCAGACTAACACAACAATTCTACACTTGAGTTATGCTGGTTGAGAGACGACAGGCTGTGGTGGAAGTTCTGCTGTGATAATGAAACGTCAGATACGCCACCTGCACAAAAGGTATACTGGTGAAACATCCCATATGTGTTAGCAGGATACTCTGCTGATGCATCTGCTCTGCCAGTGAAGATACGGCACCAGGATGGAGTGGAATCAGGCACAGACAAGGGAGGAAGAAGCACACTTCAATTATTTATATATTGATGATACATAAAAACAAAAGAGCCCTTCTGAATCAGGGCAGTTGCCCATTTACTCCAGCATCCTGGGAAGCCCACAAGCAGGGCCTGAGTGCAACAGCTCTCCCCTCCTGCGGTTTCCAGCAACTGGTATTCAAGAACATGCTGTCTCTGCCTGTGGAGGGAGAGCATAGCTATCCTGGCTAGTAGCCATTGATAACCTTCTCCTCCATGAATTTGTCTAAGCCTCCTTTAAAGCCTTCCAAGTTGGTGGCCATCACTGTCTCTTTTGGGGACAACTTGTGGGAGTACTTTCTTTTGTTTGGACTGAATCTTCCAACGTGCAGCTTCTTTGGATGTCCCCGAGTTCTTGTGTTACGAGAGAGAGAAAATTTTCTCTATCCACTTCCTCCTTGCTATGTATAATTCACTAATAGGCAAAACAAAAACAAAAAAACCTTGCAGTTTAAGAAGGTACTGATAGCCAACAGATATTTCTATCAAACATTAAAAAGCAGGGAAACTGGGCAGCTATATAGTGAAACCTGACCCCTTTCCTGAGATATTGTCCTGCCCTACAAATCTGTAAAACCGCAAATATAATTTGGGTTGGTCTTTCACAGTCCAATCTGCTTCCTGTGTGGCTTGGGAGAATTTGGTAACGTGTGTCTCAGGAGGACCAAAGGTTCTCCTATTCCTGGTCGGGAAGGACCAGAGCTCACAGGTAGAGCATCTGCTCTGCATGCAAAAGGTAATACCTTAATTAGAACCAAGAAAAAATCATCTTCGAGCTGGATATTAAGGAAAAATATGATGGGCAGGGGGAGAGAAAGACTTGCAGTTTGTAACAGTCTTAAAATCAGGAGTAAAAGAACATATGAAGCTGCCTTATACTGAGTCAGGCCATCGGTCCATCTAGTTCAGCATTGTCTGCATTGACTGGCAGGGGCTCTCCAGGATTTCAAGCAGGATTCTCTCCTAGCCCTACTTGGAGATGCCAGGGATTGAACCTCTACCATTGAGCTACAGCCCTTCCCCAGTAAGGCAGTAGCTGCCCCCTGATGTATACCAAGTCAGACCATTGGTCCGTCCAGCAGCTGACAGTGGCTCTCCAGAGTTTCACACAAGAAAAATCCCCAGACCTATCTGGAGACTCCAGGGATTGAACCTGGGTTCTTCTGCATCCAAAGCAGATACTCTGCCACTGAGCTATAATCTGCCCTTAAAATGTAGCACTGCCACTCCAAGAATTCTAGTCTTTGAGCAGCTGTTGTAAAGGATTTGCTCACCAACACAATTGGATTCTTGCCCGAAATCATCGTCCATAGACTTGAAGTAGAACTTGTAGTTGGGCCGCTTGAGGAGCGCCTTGAAGTCGCCCAGCATCACCCGCTCGACCAGGATGAGCAGCTTCACCAGGTACGGCGTCTCCTGGTTGTCCAGATGGTAGATGATCTTGGTTTCTGCCGCTGCCATGGCCACCGCTGCTCCTCGCAGCGGACTCCTCAGGCAGAAGGCTCCAGGCGCCGCTGGCCGAGCCCAGGCCTGTTAGTACAGAAGTGACCTGTCTCGCCAGCAGCAGCGGCGGCAACGAAGGCAGGCAAGCTGCCTGTAACTGGAGCTAGGTCTTTATAATTTGATGTGTATCTGCTCCATATGTAGACAGTACTGAGCTAGAAGACCCAATGGTCTGACTCAGCATAAGGCAGCTTCCTATGCTCCTGGCTGTTTCTGTATATGCAGAGTCCCTCAAGCACCGGTATTGGGACCCGTACTCTTCAACTTGTTTATTAATGACCTAGAATTAGGAGTGAGCAGTGAAGTGGCCAAGTTTGCTGATGACACTAAACTGTTCAGGGTTGTTAAAACAAAAAGGGATTGCGAAGAGCTCCAAAAAGACCTCTCCAAACTGAGTGAATGGGCGGAAAAATGGCAAATGCAATTCAATATAAACAAGTGTAAAATTATAAGAATATAAGAACATAAGAAGAGCCTGCTGGATCAGGCCAGTGGCCCATCTAGTCCAGCATCCTGTTCTCACAGTGGCCAACCAGGTGCCTGGGGGAAGCCCGCAAGCAGGACCCGAGTGCAAGAACACTCTGCCCTCCTGAGGCTTCCGGCAACTGGTTTTCAGAAGCATGCTGCCTCTGCCTAGGGTGGCAGAGCACAGCCATCATGGCTAGTAGCCATTGATAGCCCTGTCCTCCATGAATTTGTCTAATCTTCTTTTAAAGCCGTCCAAGCTGGTGGCCATTACTGCATCTTGTGTGAGCAAATTCCATAGTTTAACTATGCGCTGAGTAAAGAAGTACTTCCTTTTGTCTGTCCTGAATCTTCCAACATTCAGCTTCTTTGAATGTCCACGAGTTCTAGTATTATGAGAGAGGGAGAAGAACTTTTCTCTATCCACTTTCTCTTTTTTTTATCATTAATTTTTATTCAAATTTTCAAAGACAAAAAGCAAAACAAAACAAAAATAATTAAACAATAAAATAAAATGTTGACTTCCGATTTGTTGCAGATCAGTTATAGGTCTACAATATATAACAATCCTGTCTCTTAAATTATATTATAAAATCACTTTCCTCCAGTAGTTATCTTAATTAATCATCAAATCTCATAAACATTACTTTATTCTTTCCACAAAAAGTCAAAGAGAGGTTTTAATTCCTTGAGAGATATATCTTTCAATTTTTCTCCAAATAAACATATTGATTAATCCATCTCGTTCAAATCTATTAGGTCCAATAATTTCAATAGCCATTGTTCCATTATCAATGTTAATTCCATCTTCCATCTTCAATAATCCTGTTAAGTCCAGTAATTTCAGTAGCCATTCTTCCATTATCAGTATCCCATAATTATCTTGTTGTCATAGCCATAGTCCAAATAAACATATCGATTAATCCATCTCATCAAATCTGTTAGGTCCAATAATTTCAATAGCCATTCTTCCATTATCAATATTAATTCCATCTTCCATCTTCAATAGTCCTGTTCAGTCCAGTAATTTCAGTATCCATTCTTCCATTATCAGTATCCCATAATAATCTTGCTGTCATAGCCATAGTCATATAATAAGAGTCTGATGGGAATTTCCTTTATCACAAATATTTCCTTGCCATCAATTCTGAATACGTTGCTGAAATATTGTTGTAAAGTCATATCTCTGTTCTTCTTTTTTACAAAATGCACTGGCTCATCTCTTGAGAATTTTTCCATTGTCACATATCTGTAGTTAATTCCATAGATTTTTTCTATGTCAAGCTCCATCACATCATTCCAGTCCAGAAAATTATCCAAGACCTTGATAACTTTATATCTAATATCTTCATTAATTTCTTTTTTTTTACAATAATTTTTATTCAAATTTTCATAAAACATACAAAACAAAATCATAAAACATTCAAAGACAAAAAACAAAACAAAACAAAAATGATTAAACAAAAAAATAAAATGTTGACTTCCCATTTGTCGCAGATCAAATCAGTTATAGGTCTACAATATATAACAATCCTGTCTCTTAAATTATATTATAAAATCACTTTCCTCCAGTAGTTATCTTAATTAATCATCAAATCTCATAAACATTACTTTATTCTTTCCACAAAAAGTCAAAGAGAGGTTTCAATTCTTTAAGAAATATATCTATCAATTTTTCTCCAAATAAACATGTCGATTAATCCATCTCGTTAATAATAATAATAATCTTATTGTCATAACCATAGTCCACATAAACATATCGATTAATCCATCTCATCAAAATCTGTTAGGTCCAATAATTTCAATAGCCATTATTCCATTATCCATATTAATTCCATCTTCCATCTTCAATAGTCCTGTTAAGTCCAGTAATTTCAGTGTCCAATCTTCCATTATCAGTATTCCATAATAATCTTGCTGTCATAGCCATAGTCATATAATAAGAGTCTGATGGGAATTTCCTCTATCCCAAATATTTTCTTGCCATCAATTCTGAATAAGTTGCTGAAATATTGTTGTAAAGTCATATCTCTGTTCTTCTTTTTTACAAAATGCACTGGCTCATCTCTTGAGAGTTTTTCCATTGTCACATGGCTGCAGTTAATTCCATAGATTTTCTCTATATCAAGCTCCATCACGTCATTCCAGTCCAGAATATTATCCAAGCCATTGATAACTTTATCTCTAATATCTTCATTAATTTCTTCAGAGATAACGTTAAATTCCAAACAGTAGATTTTATTTCTAATATCCATAAACTCCAGATCTTTTTCCAATTCCACATTTGTTCCAATCTCCAGGGCTTGTATCTTCCCTTTATTTTTTCTTTTCTCATCTCTGATCTCATTCTCCTCTCTCACAGGATCCCCTATTTCTTTAAGCTCCTGCGTCATTTTGCTCAGTTCAATTTTCAGCTCCTTACTGCCCTGTCGCAGGGTTTGTTTCGTTATCTCAATCTCATCCATTATTTTCTGAAACATAATTACTTCCAGATTTTCAGCCACTTTCTTGATTGCCATTTTTAAAACCACAAAAACAAAACAAAACAAAAATAAAGAAGAACCACTTCTTATTTCAGCAACAATTGGGTTAATATTCCAGGCTTGATGACATCACAGTATAAACAGAGCAGCCTGCCTTATCTCTCTATGTTCAAGAATACAAAACAAATTTAGTTCCCAGCATCAAAACAGTTAGTGGCGTCGTGAAGAAGCAGATTCGTCAAAATAAAATAGACCAAAAAGAGAATAGTCCCAGACAATATAATATTCCTCGGAATAGAAATCCCTCTTCTGTTTATATCTTTAGAATGCACTTCCAGGACAGCTTTTTGCAATAGAAACAGAGATAAGCTGTTAATTTCGTGAATAACAGAGAAGAGTTATAGCTCACCCAGAAGTTCTTTAAAGCTGATTCATTTGACATATCTCTTTTTGCTGCAACAATTTAAACCAAGTAAAAAAAATAATAGAAAGAAGGGTGCTTGCCTGTTAGTCCGTTTTCTCTTTGAAAAAAAGATAAACGTATCGCATTAATCAGATAGAGCTTGTTTGGAAGTCCGTCCGGCATTGCTGGCTGGACCTTTTCTCATAAATTAATGAAATCCAGTCCTCCCAACAAAAACAGGCTTTTGAGATTGATCTCTACGTTTCTCCCTGCCCGGGAGAAATTTCATCAGTCAAAAAAAAAATGTTCTGACTGATTTATATCTGAATAAGCTTCTTTTGGGGCGGGAGCCCGTCTCAAAAGCAGGCACAAGCGAAGTCACCCTTCCCTTCTCAATAATTTCTTCAGAGACAACGTTGATTTCCAAACAGTAAACTTTGTTTCTAATATCCATAAACTCCAAATCTTTTTCCAATTCCACATTTGTTCCAATCTCCAGGGCTTGTATCTTCCCTTTAATTTTTCTTTTCTCATCTCTAATCTCATCAATCTCCTCTCTCACAAGATCCCCTATTTCTTTAAGCTCCTGCGTCATTTTGCCAAATTCAATTTTCATCTCCTGTCTACCCTGTCTCAGGGTTTGTTTCGTTATCTCAATCTCATCCATTATTTTCTGAAACATAATTTCTTCCATGGTCTCAGCCACTTTCCTGATTGCCATTCTTAAAACCACGAAAACAAAAATTATTTCAGCCACAATTGGGTTAATATTCCAGGCTTGATGACATCACAGTGTAGACAGTACAGCCTGCCTTATCTCTTATATGTTCAGGAATACAAAACAAATTTAGTTCCCAGCTTCAAAACAGTTAGTGGCGTCGTGAACAAGTAGATTCGTCAAAATGAAATAGACCAAAAAGAAAATAGTCCCGGACATATAATACTCCAAAGTTCATAAATCAAATTTATTTATTTATTTTTCCTCCTCGAAATAGAAATCCCTCTTCCGTTTGTATCTTTAGAATGCACTTCCAGGCCAGCTTTTTGCAATAAAAAAAAGATAAGCTTTTTCAATTTCTTTCCTCCTTAATTTCGTGAATAAAAGAGAAGAGTTATAACTCACCCAGAAATTCTTTATAGCTGATTCATTGACAAATCTCTTTTTGCTGCAACAATTTAAACCAAGTGAAAAAAAATAGAAAGAAGGATGCTTGCCTGTTAAAGTCCGTGGTTAATCTCTACGTTTCTCCCTGCCCGGGAGAAAATCTTTACCAGTCAAAAAGAACGTCCTGACTGATTTTAAAACTGAAAAAGCTTCTTCTGAGACGAGAGCTCGTCTCAAAAAGCAGGCACAAGCGAAGTCACCCTTCCCGGAAGTCACTCTATCCACTTTCTCAATGCCATGCATAATTTTATACACTTCTATCATGTCTCCTCTGACCTGCCTTTTCTCTAAACTAAAAAGCCCCAAATGCTGCAACCTTTCCTCGTAAGGGAGTCGCTCCATCCCCTTGATCATTCTGGTTGCCCTCTTCTGAACCTTTTCCAACTCTAGAATATCCTTTTTGAGATGAGGCAACCAGAACTGTACACAGTATTCCAAATGCGGCCGCACCATAGATTTATACAACGGCATTATGATATCGGCTGTTTTATTTTCAATACCTTTCCTAATTATCGCTAGCATGGAATTTGCCTTTTTCACAGCTGCCGCACACTGGGTCGACATTTTCATCGTGCTGTCCACTACAACCCCGAGGTCTCTCTCCTGGTCGGTCACCGCCAGTTCAGACCCCATGAGCGTATATGTGAAATTAAGATTTTTTGCTCCAATATGCATAATTTTACACTTGTTTATATTGAATTGCATTTGCCATTTTTCTGCCCATTCACTCAGTTTGGAGAGATCTTTTTGGAGCTCTTCACAATCCCTTTTTGTTTTAACAACCCTGAACAATTTAGTGTCGTCAGCAAACTTGGCCACTTCACTGCTCACTCCTAATTCTAGGTCATTAATGAACAAGTTGAAAAGTACAGGTCCCAATACCGATCCTTGAGGGACTCCACTTTCTACAGCCCTCCATTGGGAGAACTGTCCGTTTATTCCTACTCTCTGCTTTCTGCTTCTTAACCAATTCCTTATCCACAAGAGGACCTCTCCTCTTATTCCATGACTGCTAAGCTTCCTCAGAAGTCTTTGGTGAGGTACCTTGTCAAACGCTTTTTGAAAGTCTAAGTACACTATGTCCACTGGATCACCTCTATCTATATGCTTGTTGACACTCTCAAAGAATTCTAGTAGGTTACTGAGACAGGACTTTCCCTTGCAGAAGCCATGCTGGCTCTGCTTCAGCAAGGCTTGTTCTTCTATGTGCTTAGTTAATCTAGCTTTAATAATACTTTCTACCAGTTTTCCACGGACAGAAGTTAAGCTAACTGGCCTGTAATTTCCGGGATCCCCTCTGGATCCCTTTTTGAATATTGGCGTTACATTTGCCACTTTCCAGTCCTCAGGCACGGAGGAGGACCCAAGGGACAAGTTACATATTTTAGTTAGCAGATCAGCTATTTCACATTTGAGTTCTTTGAGAACTCTCGGGAGGATGCCATCCGGGCCCGGTGATTTGTCAGTTTTTATATTGTCCATTAAGCCTAGAACTTCCTCTCTCGTTACCACTATTTGTCTCAGTTCCTCAGAATCCCTTCCTGCAAATGTTAGTTCAGGTTCAGGGATCTGCCCTATATCTTCCACTGTGAAGACAGATGCAAAGAATTCATTTAGTTTCTCTGCAATCTCCTTATCGTTCTTTAGTACACCTTTGACTCCCTTATCATCCAAGGGTCCAATCGCCTCCCTAGATGGTCTCCTGCTTTGAATGTATTTATAGAATTTTTTGTTGTTGGTTTTTATGTTCTTAGCAATGTGCTCCTCAAATTCTTTTTTAGCATCCCTTATTGTCTTCTTGCATTTCTTTTGCCAGAGTTTGTGTTCTTTTTTATTTTCTTCATTCGGACAAGACTTCCATTTTCTGAAGGAAGACATTTTGCCTCTAAGAGCTTCCTTGACTTTGCTCGTTAACCATGCTGGCATCTTCTTGGCCCTGGCGGTACCTTTTCTGATCTGCGGTATGCACTCCAGTTGAGCTTCTAATATAGTGTTTTTAAACAACTTCCAAGCATTTTCAAGTGATGTGACCCTCTGGACTTTGTTTTTCAGCTTTCTTTTGACCAATCCCCTCATTTTTGTGAAGTTTCCTCTTTTGAAGTCAAATGTGACCGTGTTGGATTTTCTTGGCAATTGGCCATTTACATGTATGTTTAATTTAATAGCACTGTGGTCACTGCTCCCAATCGGTTCAACAACACTTACATCTCGCACCAGGTCCCGGTCCCCACTGAGGATTAAGTCCAGGGTTGCCGTCCCTCTGGTCGGTTCCATGACCAACTGGTCTAGGGAATAGTCATTTAGAATATCTAGAAACTTTGCTTCTTTGTCATGACTGGAACACATATGCGGCCAGTCTATGTCCGGGTAGTTGAAGTCACCCATTACTACCACATTTCCTAGTTTGGATGCTTCCTCAATTTCATATCTCATCTCAAGGTCTCCCTGAGCATTTTGATCAGGGGGACGATAGATCGTTCCCAGTATTAAGTCCCTCCTGGGGCATGGTATCACCACCCACAATGATTCTGTGGAGGAGTCTGCCTCTTTTGGGGTTTCGAGCTTGCTGGATTCAATGCCTTCTTTCACGTATAGAGCGACTCCGCCACCAATACGTCCTTCCCTGACCTTCCGATATAGTTTATATCCAGGGATAACCGTATCCCACTGGTTTTCTCCATTCCACCAGGTCTCCGTTATGCTCACTATATCAATGCTCTCCTCTAAGACCAAGCACTCCAGTTCTCCCATCTTGGTTCGGAGGCTCCTAGCATTAGCGTACAGGCACTTGTAAGCAGTGTCTCTCTTCAAGTGTCTTTGGCACTTGTGGTTTGGCCTGTGGCAATTTTGCTCTTCTGAATTTATATCCTGTGCCCCTGCTCTCACAATGCCTACTTCTAGGCCTACCCCTTTTAACATTTCATCATTTCTTTGGTTTTTATCCCAGGGGGGAGGTTTATTCCGAACCGGACCTTTCTCAGCTCCTGTCGGGTTTCCTCCCTCAGTCAGTTTAAAAGCTGCTCTGCTACCTTTTTAGTTTTAAGTGCCAGCAGTCTGGTTCCATTCTGGTTCAAGTGGAGCCCGTCCCTTTTGTACAGGCCCGGCTTGTCCCAAAATGTTCCCCAGTGCCTAACAAATCTAAACCCTTCCACCCGACACCATTGTCTCATCCACGCATTGAGATTGCAAAGCTGGGCCTGTCTGGCTGGTCCTGCGCGTGGAACCGGTAGCATTTCAGAGAAAGCCACCTTGGAGGTCCTGGCTTCCAGCATCCTACCTAGCAACCTAAATTTTGCTTCCAGGACCTCACGGCTGCATTTTCCCATGTCGTTGGTGCCAACGTGCACCACGACCACTGACTCCTCCCCAGCACTGTCTACCAAACTATCTAAACGACGGGCGATATCCGCAACCTTCGCACCAGGCAGGCAAAACACCTTGCGGTCTACACGCCCATCACACACCCCACTGTCTATGTTCCTGATGATCGAATCACCCACTACAAGGATCCCTCCACCCCCTGGAGATATATCCTCGGCACGAGAGGATAGCTGCTCATCCCCCAAGGAATGGGTCCCTTCTAAGGGATCGTTTCCCTCTTCCTCAGCTGGATGCTCTCCTTCCCCGAGACCATCGTTCTCCATGATAGCAGGAGAGCTATCATCGCTGGAGTGGGACACAGCTATAATGTCCCTGAAGGCCTCCTCCACACACCTCTCTGCCTCTCTCAGCATATTGGAGCAAAAAATCTTAATTTCACGTATACGCTCATGGGGTCTGAACTGGCGGTGACTGACCAGGAGAGAGACCTCGGGGTTGTAGTGGACAGCACGATGAAAATGTTGACCCAGTGTGCGGCAGCTGTGAAAAAGGCTAATTCCATGCTAGGGATAATTAGGAAAGTTATTGAAAATAAAACAGCTGATATCATAATGCTGTTGTATAAATCTATGGTGCTGCCGCATTTGGAATACTGTGTACAGTTCTGGTCGCCTCATCTCAAAAAGGATATTCTAGAGTTGGAAAAGGTTCAGAAGAGGGCAACCAGAATGATCAAGCGGATGGAGCGACTCCCTTACGAGGAAAGGTTGCAGCATTTGGGGCTTTTTAGTTTAGAGAAAAGGCGGGTCAGAGGAGACATGACAGAAGTGTATAAAATTATGCATGGCATTGAGAAAGTGGATAGAGAAAAGTTCTTCTCCCTCTCTCATAATACTAGAACTCGTGGACATTCAAAGAAGCTGAATGTTGGAAGATTCAGGACAGACAAAAGGAAGTACTTCTTTACTCAGCGCATAGTTAAACTATGGAATTTGCTCTCACAAGATGCAGTAATGGCCACCAGCTTGGATGGCTTTAAAAGAAGATTAGACAAATTCATGGAGGACAGGGCTATCAATGGCTACTAGCCATGATGGCTGTGCTCTGCCACCCTAGTCAGAGGCCGCATGCTTCTGAAAACCAGTTGCTGGAAGCCTCAGGAGGGGAGAGTGTTCTTGCACTTGGGTCCTGCTTGCGGGCTTCCCCCAGGCACCTGGTTGGCCACTGTGAGAACAGGATGCTGGACTAGATGGGCCACTGGCGTGCTCCAGCAGGCTCTTCTTATGTTTTTATGCAATTGTTTTATATATGTTTTTATTGTAGTGTGAAATTGCTTTGAGATGCTTCATAGGAAGTGATTCATAAATGAAATAATTAAAACACCCGAATTTCATCCTTACCTGGAGACTCAGTGCCCGTCAGCAGGGCCGGCACCAGAGGATGGCCGGGTTGGGCCCTGGATGAGGGCCCCTGGGGCCAGGGGGCGTAGGGCCCCTCCTTAGGATGGGTGGGTAGCCCTCACATTCCGTGAAGCGCAGCAGCGTCAGCTCCTGATCCTGCCACAGACTGCAGAGAGGGTGCTCCCAGGCACCCCTCCTACAACCGTGCAGGCCTGTGAAACCCACCTGCACACCACACCTACCTTTCCTGTTGCGGTGAATGCTGGTTGCGCTGCATGCATGCCTGCTATCAACCAAGATGGCGGCTGAGACATCAGCCCCTTAGGGAAGCCTTGGCTGGCATCTTGGTTGATGGCAGGCATGCACGTTCAGCACAACCAGCATTCACCCCAACAGAAAAGGTAGAGGTGGGCGGGCACCATAGGCCTGGGGCAGACTGGTGCCCAAGGGCTTAGTCATGCTGGCGCCAGCCCTGCCTGTCAGTACTGACAATACCAACTCAGAATAAGCTAGCCTTCCAAGAAAATGTATTGCAGGCTGGGGTGTTATTTTGAGAGGGTGGGGAGTCATATTCCTCAAACAGGCAGTGACTACCACTTGCTAGTTTACACATTCAACACAGTGGTTAGAGTTACAGCTGACTAGTGTCAGATTAGAGCTTATTTGATGGATGGATGGATGGATTGAGATAGTGGATTGAGATTAATGATTTTATTGGATTTTTAAAGTATAGGCACAAAATATGCACTTATTAAATAAGGTTGTGCTGAAGGGTTTAATGTTATAACATTTATAACACAAGATCATTAAGGATGTTAAATACCCAATGAGATATCGAGAAAAGAGTGGTGTCAGACACAAAAAGAATAAATAAAAAAACCTTTGGAGAAAATAAATCATGTTTCCGTTCTGTTCAATATTTATTGCCTGGGAGTCTTATCTATTTTTTCTTTTTTTGAGTTGCAGTCATCCAGTTATGACAATTTTCATAGATTCCAAATAATGGTGTATTGGGCTGGTACTCTCATCTGGCCATTTTTCTTACATTATTGACAGATTTAAATAATTTATATACCTCCCTTTGCACAAGCCACATGGCAGTTTGCAGCAGGCGACCAGATGGGGGTGGGGTGGGAAGAAATCCATAAAATCACACTGTCCTTAAAAGCACACAGCAAATCACGCAAGTACAATGATTAATAAGAGCTTCCTGAACTAATCATGAAATGGGGCTCAGCTCCCCAGCCATACATACCAAAAGCGTTCACGGCCTTTCCCACCTAAACAAAGGGAAGGGATTTGACCTTGGGTTGATGATACTGAAAGAGTAAAAGGTTGAAACTCCTAATTCAATTAAGTCTGCTATCTCCTCCTACAACCCTGCTTAAAGCTGTGACTAAAATGCAGACTTTGTGACTTTATCATTATCTAGTTTTAGGGACATTTTCTTGAATGTTGTTGGATTTCCATTGTTTGTGTGTCTGTGCTTAAAGATTTTTATTACATCCTAACTTTTTAAATAAATAAAATAGAGTAATTCTCTCCCAAGATATATAAGGCTGGCCCCATCAGTTCTGGCTTTTAAATGAGCTTTGAATACCCCTCTGTTCCAAATTGCTTTCTGCTGAGATGCTTTTATTTAGTATGTGGGCTAGCCTTGGATTTAGTGATGGTTATTTCGCTGCTGGTTGTAAGGTTGTGCTGAAGGGTTTAATTAATGTTAAGAATAGCTTGGCTGCACCTTTTTGTTTTTGGATATTTATTCAGTACTGCTTTAAATTATGGTGGCTGAATGAAATCGTGTTTTATAGTTGCATATTTTTATTCAAGCCACCTATGGCACTGGTGGTTCCCCCAATGTTTCCCCCACAGACCACTTGAAAATTGCTCAGGGTCTTGATTTTTCTGTCTGATTTAATAATAGTGCTGTGCTGTGCCAGATGCTGTATGATTTTTAATTATATATTAATTGCTTCTTTTATTTCTTATAGATGGTATTTTATTATAGTCCATAGAATTCAACCTGAAATACAATAATAAAATGCAACATAAGAAACAAGAGAAGCAACTGAAATGCAATTAAAGTCAATATGAATATTTAATGGAATGGATGTGCTGTCTTCCATCTTCAATCGCAAATTCACAGACACGCTGCAAACCACCTGAACAAAGTGGATCACAGTTTGGGAACCTCTCCTCTAAACATTTTGTGGAAGTAGAAAAGAACGAAATGGCCTAAGTGCAGCCATCTAAGATGACTTGTATACATGACAAGGGAAAAGAACTTGTTTTTGAGTCAAGGAAACCTCAGAATGTGCTGTTTAGTTATGTTTCAAGAAGATAGTGGGTAACGCCTGATTAGGCACATGTTTAACAGGAAATAACAGGTGATGCTGCAACTGTGATAACCTAAATGTATAAATACTTGCCTAAAATGTTATGCTGGCTGAAGATCTGCTCAAGGACAGGGGACACTCTGTTGGGTTGCTGTCTTCGCTTGCAATTGCTTGAATAAAGTGTCTCTGACTTTGTTGCAGAAAGTATGGAACTTCTCCATCTTCTGTTTCCAATTATATAATCAATTTGATTCCTATATCGACCATCTGGTGATGTCCACGTGTACAGTCGTCTTTTTGGTTGCCCAAAAAATGTGTTGGCAAGAAACAAATCATTGGCTTCACAGAATTCAATAAGTCTTTCTCCTGCTTCATTTCTGTCACCTAAGCCCCATTTCCCCACAATTCCTAGTTCTTCTCTGTTCCCTACGAAAAAGACAAATAATTGGGTGTTAGAACAAATTAAACCAGAACTGTCACTAGAAGCTAAAATGAAGAAACTGAGGTTATCATACTTTGGACACATCATGAGAAGACATGATTCATTAGAAAAGATAATAATGCTTGGAAAAACAGAAGGAAGTAGAAAAAGAGGAAGACCAAAGAAGGGATGGATTGATTCCATAAAGGAAGCCACAGACCTGAACTTACAAGATCTGAACAGGGTGGTTCATGACAGATGCTATTGGAGGCCACTGATTCATAGGGTCGTGCCATAAGTCGTAATCGACTTGAAGGCACATAACAACAACACGACTTTGTTGCAACTCAAAATAGAGAGTGAAGCCTTGTTTTCTGCCTCAATTCTTGGTGCCGTAACTTGGAAGGCAACACCCAGTTGGGATGGCGTGAAGGCTGCAGACCATTCCCCCTTGAACCCCAAGGTGCCACACAAGGTAAGAGACCTTTTGAAATCTCTAACGGGGTTATTGGAGGAGGGCCGCCTGTGGGGCCATCTGCTCTTGGGCTCACTCCATATGAACTGTTTGAACTAGCAACTAAGGTCAGATGCAGAATGGTGCTGAGGAGATTGCAGCCTCACATAAGGGAAAAGTTGTATTGAGTCTGGACACCGGAAATAAGGTAGTAAAAAGAAAAAGAAGAATGGATCCAAGTCTGGTGAAGTGAATGTGAGTGCTTGGTGTTAGTGCTGCTGCCAAGAGTTAAGCTGACTCCAGCTGCCCCAGGACTACCCTGTGGGGCAGTTCTGAAATCAAGGGGGGGGGGTCAGCCAAACTTTGTGACCCAGCAGAGAGAAAATGTTTCCTCAGTATTTCCCTGACCAGGTCTGGGACTTAAGTCTCTGTGTGCCGAACTGAGTGACCCAGTGGAACCTCCCCTGGTGACTGAAGAATGGGGCATGGTTAGTCAAAAGATGTACCTCCCCCACCAAAGGGCACTCCAGGGTACTCTATGTACATGCATTATGGCCGCAGGGCTTGCAAGTACTTGGATAAATGGAACTTTTACATGTGTGATGACCCTTCTAAACTTTCCACTTGAAGGTATCTTTGATTTGGATAAAATTGTACATTTAAGAGGAGCCCTCGAGTCAAGAGGCAGTAAAACCCCTGATGGTCAATGGGAAGCCTATTTTTATTGGTGTGAGGAAACTTCAAAGAGACTCTGTGAGTCTCAAGTGAGGAGTCTAAAGGACTCCCAAGAAAGACTAAAAGCTCAAATACAGGATCTAAAGGCTAAATGTAAAGCAACCAAATGCCTCCCTGGCCCAGCTTCCTCACCTCCACCAGCTTCTCTATATCCCTAACTGACCAAAACAGAGTGATGGAGAAACCATGGAAGATATTGCTTTTTTTTTAGCCACTGGACTCCCACCCCTCCACTGCCTCCCCCACTATCCTTGGCAGAGCTAGAACAAGGGGTGGTGGGAGGAAAAGAACCCCCATCATATCAAGAGGCAGGTGTGACTTTTGGATCTGAAACTTTCAGTCCACCACACACCAGGAATCAAAGGATATATTTGGGAGTAATCCATGCACCCTTAAGACAATTGCCCAGTGACAGAAATAATTTGGTCATGGTGCATGCTCTGTGGATTCTAGGAGACCTCAGGAACCTAGTTAAATAATTTCCTAGCATCAGGTAGGAACCTGAAAATTTTAGAGAAGAACTCCAAAGTTGTTCAATGTTACAATCCATCATGGTCAGACATTAATCAGCTCCGAAGTGTGGTCCTATCTTCTGAAGTTAGGCAGCTACTACTGACTCAGGCTCAGTGGCCAAGCACTGATCCTAGCATTGGGGTAGAGCTGGCCCAGGCTAGGGACCACCTTTTGGGTGCAATCCCAGAAATCTGCCCCAAGAAAACCAACTGGACAAAAATAAGTAATTGCAAACAAAACAAGGATGAATCCCCTGCTGACTACTTAGATAGGCTAAAAAGTGTGTTTGAGCTCCACTCGGGAATTGCTCAGCCAGCTGAAAACGCCACAGAAGCAGTAGCAGCTGCTTTTGTCCAAGGCCTGTTACCTAAACTCTAACAACAAGTTAGGGTAATTTGTGTTGGATGGCAGACCAAACCCCTACAGGAACTAGTGGCAGTTGCTAATCACTGCCTAATCTGTCAGGAACAGAAAAAGGAGAATACAGAAACTAAACCTATAGCTTTAGAATTACAAACTTACCAAGGTAGGAGACGAGGCATGCTGAGAGGAAATGGGAGAGCTCAAGAACGCGGAAAGGGCAAAGGGTTCACGAACCCCACCTGACGCAGTAGAACCTCATGCCTCTATTGTGGTAAAGAAGGCCACTGAAAAAATGAATGCCCAAACCGATTACCACAAGCTCTCCCACCTCCGTTTCCAAACCCAGAAGCCCCTGGCTTTCCTCGGCAAAATAACCCATATTAGGACAGCCTGAGGGAGTGTAACAGCATCATGAATCCTTTAATACCTATTAACCAAAAGGGACCTTATGTGAAGTGTGAAACTGAAGGACACACCATAAATTGCCTTGTAGATACTGGTGCCAGTAGATCTACTCTAAGGTCACAGAAATTTCCTTCTGTCCTGCTTTCTTCTTCATAAATAAATGCTACTGGTATCTCTAATCAGCCTGTTCCTCATCCCATTACAAAACCGCTTTCTGTCTCTCTGGGACCAATTTCAGACCAGCATGCCTTCTTGCTAAGTCCTTCCTCCCCTGTTAATTTATTAGGATGTAATCTCCTGTGCAAATTAGGCTGCACCATTTATTGCATGCCAGATGGTGTGTTCTTAGAGGTCCCAGATGGGAATACCAACTTTGTGTTGGCTGCCTTACAGGAAGAGCCAGTTGAATCAGAGAGCCTTGTAAGTTCTTCTTACGATGCCGACCTTGCCAGTTTACTATCTCAAGTACCCTCTTGCCTCTGGTCCCAGCATGCAAATGAAGTAAGTCAAATCCAGACAGCTCAACCTGTTAAAATTCCCATGGATCCCTCTAAACCTCTTCCAAGGTGCCACACTATCCACTGCATCCTGAAGCAGAAGAAGGAATAGCTCCAGTGATAAATTATTTGTTGGAGCAGGACATTATCGTTCCTACTGCTAGCTCCTGCAATACACCAATCCTACCTGTAAAGATACCAGGTTAAAAACACCCACTGTTGTGTTCAGGATCTACGTGCTGTAAATACTGTTGTCTTGCCCTCTTTCCCAGTAGTCCCAAATCCTGCTACCATTCTTTCCTGTGTCTCTCCTTCAGCTACCCACTTTACTGTTGTGGACCTCTGCTTCCCTCAGGGATATACTGAATCTCCATTTTCCCAGATCCTGAAGAAGGATCTAGACAATGTGGTATTTCCAGGAAAATCTATCCTTATACTGTATGTTGATGATCTTCTCTTGGCACCTCCTTCTTTTGCATCCTGCAAATCTGACACTGTCATCCTCTTGGCAGCCCTTGCTGCTAAAGGACATAAGGCCTCCTGAGAAAAGCTTCAGTTGTGCCAAGCAAAGGTCTACTATCTGGGCCATAATATCTCAGCCAGCACTCGCCACCTGTTGGATTCTCGCATTGCTGCCATCCTAAATGTCCCCAGACCAGTCACTGTCTCTCAAATGTGGAGCTGTCTCAGCATGACTGGATACTGTCAGCAGTGGATTCTAGGGTATGCTGCCCTGGTCAAGCCCTTGCAGGAAGCTGAGTCACTTCCATAGTCGCAAGAGGCAAAACAGGCATTTGTGGCCATCAAGCAAGGTCTTTCCAGTGCACTAACTCTTGGACTTCCAGATTACACCAAACCATTTGCTCTTTTCTGACATGAATGAAATGGTTTTGCCTTGGCGGTATTAACTCAAAAACATGGGGGCAAACATTGCCCGCTTGCTTACTATAGCACTGTTCTGGATGCTGTTGTGGCTTGGTTTCCCCCTTGCTTTTGTTGGGTATGGAAATATTAAGGGACTGATATAAACTAAATATCGGTTTATTTCCTGGTGACCTGACCCTAAACATTCCAGTGGCTCATCAAATAAAAGCCTGCTTAAACTGGAAATGTGTTCCCCTCCCATTTCTCTGTGCATATCTATATTTTAGGTTTCATATAATGTTGCTAGCTGTATCACAAAAGAATGCCTATACTTTATTTATATGGCTGTAGGCCTTGACACGTATACTATTACAAATGTAGAAGATGTAACTTGAGTGTTATTCTTACTTTAATGATCTCTCTTGTGCTGAACCTCCCGTTACTATCTGTCTTTTGTTCTCCTGACTCTGAGTGCTTATCTCAAGGTCGTAGAAACTATGCAAGCCTATGTCTGAAAGAAAGCAAGATGTTTCTGGCTTTTGTTATCTTTAGCACCCCTCTTTTCATATCTAAGATGTTACTTTGTCTAGCAATGTTTTTCTATTACTTTATGACGTCTGTTCCCCATTTCTGTAACCACTGGGGAAACTATATAATCTACAGCATTTCAATAAACGGGGTTTCCACTTCTGAAAAGCATCTTGCTGGCAGGTTTTGGGACCCCTTTGCAAAGGTAATTTTGGCGACTTATTTCCTGATCTCTGGCAGTGGGTTATTGCTCTCAACTCCGCACCTTCCTGGGTGTATGTGAGCTGAGTAGACAGTGACAGCTTGCGTGTTGGGTTTGGACCCAACACTTTCAAGCTGTAGCGGTAGCAGCTTTGGCTGTTGAATTGTCTGATTCCGACCATTGCAGTTCCTCATGCTGTGGCTGCCCTCTTGCTTAAAACTAAAACTCATCACTTTCTACCTCTACCCTTATCAAATATGAATTACTTTTGTCATCTTCTTACATTACCCTAACTCATTGTCCCATCTTGAATCCAGCCTCTCTCATGCCTGGACCTCAAGACAGTGAGCCCCATGATTGTGTGTCCATAACTTCTGCCCTCACCCGTCTGCGAGACGACCGTCTTGATATGCCCTTGCAAAACCCCTGGGCTCATCTACTTTGTAGATGGCTCCTGCCTCTGAAATCCTAAAGGTCAATTGGTTGCTGGCTATGCTGTTTGCTCCCCATCTGACCCAAGTCGCTGGGCTTCTTGCCCTAACACAAGCCTGCAATTTGGCACAAGGCCAAGCTGTCACCATATACACTAGCTCCCATTATGCCTTCAGAGATATGCATGATTATGGCCAACTTTAGAAACAAAGAGGCTTCCTCACTTCTTCTGGTTCCCCTATCAAGAATGGTCCCTATGTGTGTGCTTTTCTAGATGACCTTCTGTTGCCTAAAGCTATTGTTGTTGTGAAATGCACAGCTTACCAAACCCTTCATGATGAAGTTACATATGGAAATGCCTTGGCTGATTCAGCAGCCAAGAACGCAGCCCTTTCTTCCCCTCAGGCTGCACATTCTCTTGTCTTCGATGGGCAACCTCTACTGGGCTCCCTTGAGGACCTTCCGAAGGTTCAAGAAGCCGCATCCGAGGCTGAAAAACATTCATGGAGTGTTGCTGGGTACATTTTTTATCTTGACCACCTCTGGCACTCCCCGGATGGCCGCCTAGTTGCACCTGAAGTGTTATTCCCGTATTTTGTTTGCGTGCACCACAGGGTGGCATATGTGAGCAAAGGGGGGATGATTGCTGCAGTTAAATGAGAATGGTACGCACCCACTTTTTCTGTTGTAGCCCAACAATACTGTCAACACTGTGTGATATATCTACAACATAACATGGGGAAAACAGTTTTTAAAAAAGAGCAGCACATCCTCCTCTTTGGGGACCTTTTGTAAATATTCAGATTGATTTTATACAAATGCCTTAATGTTGTAACCATGAATTTGTGTTGGTACTTGTTGATGTGTTCTCTGGATGGGTTGAGGTCCACCCTGCAGGACAGCAGATGTGAAATCTGTTGTGAAAATATTACTCAGAGACTTTGTACCCAGGTTCGGGATACCTGTTAGTATCAATAGTGATAGAGGCACACACTTTATTGGACAAATCATGAAAGAACTCTGTGCAGCCTCACAAATCACACAAAATCTCCATTGCCGCCCCCCTTGCAATCCACAGGAGCAGTGGAACACCAGAATGGAATTCTAAAAAACAAACTAGCAAAATCTGTGCGGAAATCAATCTGAAATGGCCGGATGCATTTCCATTGGTATTGATGAGTATTAGGGCCACTCTATAGAACAGCTACTATGTGTACTCAACAGGGCTGACGCCAAAGGGTGGCCAGATTGGGCCCTGGCTGAGGGCCCCATAAGTGGGGGAGTAGTGCTCCCACAATCTGTGGCAAGGACCCTGGCGCAGATGACAGGGAGAGACATTCCAGGCCATCCGCCCATTCACTTGCTCCACCTATCTCTCTCTCCTGTTTTCTGCTGTTGCACGCACTGTGTGCACAGGGCTGCCATCAACCAACATGGTAGTGGAGGCTTCTTTAAGGGGCTAATGCACCTACCACCATCTTAGTTGATGGCAGGCATGTGCATGTGCGTAGCATATAGCGCATGTGTGCCATCAACCAAAATGGTGGCGGGGTATCAGTCCCTTAGAGAAGCCTCCGCCATCAACATGGTTGATGGTAGTCCTGTGCGCACAGCGCGCACAGCAGCAGGACGCAGGAGAGAGATAGGTGGAACAGGCAGGAGCCGCGCACCTGGGGCAGGCTGGTGCCCAAGGGCCCAGTCATGCCTGGTTGCATGCGTGTGTACTCAGTATGATATACAGTAATACAGCGGGTTATGTTCCGGACCCCCGCTGTAAAGCGAAAACCGCTGTAAAGTAGAACCCATTGCATAGAGTGGCGCGCAATGCCCAAAACCGCTGTAAAAGCGGAACAAGCACCTTATGAGTGGGGCTTTAGTCTAATTACATCTAATTGAGACTGCTGTATTAGTGAATCGCTGTAAAGCGAAGCTCTGTAAAGCAGGGCCCTACTGTATTGTGCTGTGACCAAGGCTACTGACCTGCCACACCATGTGGTATATGGCCTGCTGTAATTTTAATTTTACTTGATATCAGTATTCTTTATTGTTGTTGTAAAAGTTGTAAAAGTTGCCTGCGAGGCGGCAACATTGTTTTGAGAAGATAACTACATTCTGTTCTACTCTCCTTGCCCTTTACACTCCTTTCACGCCCACATATCTTTTTCTAGCAAATTCAGCAAAACAATTCCATAGTTCTCATTAAAATTGTAGCAGTTAGAGTGACCCTTTGTATGTATGTGCTTCCATGTTTATGATCTCTAAGCGTCAATCCAAGCCCCTTCTCCATTGTCTTACTTTAGAATACTGTTCATAGTCCTGATTTTCAAAGAAACAACATCCTGACTTTGAAATATAACAAGTGATATGTAACTTCGGCTTGTTATTTTTCTTTTATGTTATGTTATATTCTGTCTGCTAATATTTTTGCTTGAGAAACCTATAAAATGGTGAAACAGATAATAAACAGGGCTCTCTTCCTCGCCAGACTGTCGTGTCTGTGTGAGCTTGAGACCCACTTTTTGATCAAGAAGTGTACGTGTGTCTTTACTTGGTATCTGGCTGAACATCCAAAGCAGGTAATTGGAATCCCCATTGCTCGCACTCCTTCCCGGGGTACTGAGGTGAGCAAGCCCACCTTAGGTGGGAACAAAACGTCACCCTAACAGTTGCAACCCAAAATAGAGAGTGAAGGCTTGTTTTCTTCCACAATTTAAGCAAACAAGCCAGCTTTTTTCTCTCCTCTTTCCCCTGCCCTAACCCCAGTTGAACACAGCCTGATGAAGAGTTCTGGAGAAAGCTTGGTCACAATCTTGTGAAATGTTGTTGGTCCTAATAAAAATATATTTATTGATGCAGATTTGGGATCCCCTACCCCCTCACCCCAGTTTCTTCTTCTTCTTCTTCTTCTTCTTCTTCGTAAATCCAGATGAAACTCTCAGAGGGATTGAGTCATCTGAGAGTGAAGGTGGGGCTGCAATTAACAAAGTTCCTTTCCCAGTGCCCTTGGGGAGGTGGGGGAGTTGACAGCAAAATTCTAGCATGACAATTTAAGGGGCCAAGGTCATGAAGGAGGGCAGACGTGCTGCTAAAATGGGACAAATGGAAAGTAAAGATATTAATTTTGCCCAAATATTTGGAATTCCTGAGCCCCTACGGACTGCTTGGATTTTTTAAATTCACTTATTACATTTATATCCCGCCTTTCCTTCAAGGTGGCATACCTGGTTCTCCCCCTCCTCATTTTACCCTCACAATAACCCTGTGAGGTGTGGCAGGGGCCAAGGAAAGGACTCATCCCTGCGAGTTCAATCCTGCGAGGTTCTAAAGAAATTCTCAGCAAACAGGATTGGCACTGTAATTAGAAGCTTTATTAAACAAGCAATTGCCTGGGGACAAGCACTCAAACAGAATCCTAGTGCAAGCCCCCGAACACACTCCACGCAGGGAGCTTTATACCCTTTCAATGATGTACGTACATTGCACAATTACACAAAGAAGCTGCACACACATTTCCATAAATGGCAATCGCAGGCCCTTATTTCCCAACATACTCATGTCCAAAATAACTTGTTTTTTCCCTTCTTGTAAGTCAGCTGTCATCTGCTTTTCCTATTTGGCAAGCCTTGCAATCTCCAGTTTCCTCTGCAAGCTATGCAACAGCTGCTCTCTATTGTTCTATTTAGCACACAAGGAAGCTGCCCTATTAATAGCTGTTCTATCTTAACACGCAATGAGGCCTAGCCAGTTTGGTGCTCACTATAAAGCCTAAACCAAAGATTTTCCTCCACAGGGGTATCTTATGCTTAGAGACTGTGACTGCTCAAGATCACCCATGAGTCTTTTGGCTGAGTGGGCATTTGAACCCTGCCCTCCTAGGTCCTAGTCCGACATCCTAACCACTACACCACACTGGTTCTTAAGTTAGTTGTCCATTGACTTAAATGGGCCTGTTCTGAGTGTGACTAATTTTATGAACCATAATAATTCAAAAGACTTGATCAGAAATAGCTGCTTAGGTTGTGAACAAAACATATAGAATAAAAAAGGGAAAGGGCCAGGATTCAGCAGTGAGCTTCTTTTTTGTGTGTATATATTTATACATATATTTGTATACTGCTATTTCACTTGAAAAAAAAAGAATCAAAGAGGTTTACCCCCCAAAATATAGTAATAACCATTAAAACTACAGTAAAAACAAACACCAACTATTGTAAAAGACATCTTCTTAATTGCCTGGCAGAACAGAAATGTTTTCAGCAGGTGTTTCAAGGATAAAACAGAAGGCGCCTGCTGAATCTCTGTTGGTAGAGCATTCCAAAGAAGTGGGCCAATGACACAATTTTGTGTCAGTGTTAAATGAGCCTTGCCAGTTCGGAGGATGATCAACGATGCTCCTGCAGATGATCTCAGTGACTGTGTTGGGTACTGAGCTAGATGGACCACCAGTCCAACTCGGTATAATACAGTTTCCTATGTTCTTTTTATTTTATATTTTATTGTTGTTGTTATGTGCCTTCAAGTCGACTACGACTTACGGCGAATCTGTGAATCAGCGACCTCCAATAGCATCTGTCGTGAACCACCCTGTTCAGATCTTGTAAGTTCAGGTCTGTGGCTTCCTTGATTTTCTGAGGGTGCGGAAACCTCTTGGGAAACAGATAGCACAGTTCCTGGAGTTAAGTCTGAGCTTTCCCTTTGCCCCTCCAAAACATAAGCCATGATGTGAGACATGCCTGGTGGAATTCACTGTCCCAAAAACCTTCCTTCCATGTTCAGCTGAAGCAGGCTCTGAATAAATAAGCCAAAGTAGCCTTGTTGTTGTTGTTATGTGCCTTCAAGTCAATTACGACTTATGGCGACCCTATGAATCGGCAACCTCCAATAGCATCTGTTACAAACCACCCTGTTCAGATCTTGTAAGTTCAGGTCTGTGGCTTCCTTCATGGAATCAATCCATCTCTTGTTTGACCTTCCTCTTTTTCTACTCCCTTCTGTTTTCCCCAGCATTATTGTCTTTTCTAGTGAGTCATGTCTTCTCATTGTGTGTCCAAAGTACGATAACCTCAGTTTCATCATTTTAGCTTCTAGTGACAGTTCTGGTTTAATTTGTTCTAACACCCAATTATTTGTCTTTTTCGTGGTCCATGTATCCGTAAACCTCTCCTCCAGCACCACATTTCAAATGAGTCAATTTTTCTCTTATCCACTTTTTTCACTGTCCAACTTTCACATCCATACATAGAGATTGGGAATACCATGGCCTGAATGATCCTGACTTTAATGTTCAGTGATACATCTTTGCATGTGAGGACCTTTTCTAGTTCTCTCATAGCTGCCCTCCCAGTCCTAGCCTTCTTCTGATTTCTTGACTATTGTCTCCATTTTGGTTAATGACTGTGCCAAGGTATTTATTTATTTATTATTTATTGCACTTGTATACCGCCCCATAGCCGAAGCTCTCTGGGCGGTTTACAGCAATCAAAAACATTAAAACAAATACACAATTTAAAAACATATTTTAAAAACAATTTAAAACACAATTTTAAAATTCAAAACAATAAAAACAACAACTTTAAAACACATGCTAAAATGCCCGGGAGAAGAGGAAAGTCTTGACCTGGCGCCGAAAAGATAACAGGGTTGGCGTCAGGAACATCATTCCATAATTTGGGGGCCACCACTGAGAAGGCCCTCTCCCTTGTTGCCATCCTCCCAGCTTCCCTTGGAGTAGGCACCTGGAGGAGGGCCTTTGATGTTGAGCGTAGCGTACGGGTGGGTTCGTATCGGGAGAGGCGTTCCATCAGGTATTGTGGTCCCAAGCCGTGTAAGGCTTTATAGGTCAAAACCAGCACCTTGAATCGAGCTCGGAAACATACAGGCAGCCAGTGCAAGTGGGCCAGAATCGGTTTTATATGTTCGGACCGTCTGGTCCCTGTTACCAATCTGGCTGCTGCATTTTGCACAAGCTGCAGTTTCTGAACTGTCTTCAAAGGCAGCCCCACGTAGAGTGCATTGCAGTAATCTAATTTGGAGGTTACCAGAGCATGGACAACTGAAGCCAGGTTATCCCTGTCCAGATAGGGACATAGTTGGGCCATCCACCGAAGTTGGTAGAAGGCACTCCGTGCCACCGAGGCTACCTGAGCCTCAAGTGACAGAGATGGTCCTAGGAGAACCCCCAAGCTTTGAACCTGTTCCTTCAGGGGGAGTGCAACCCCATCCAGAACAGGTTGGACATCCACCATCTGGTCAGAAGAACCACCCACTAACAGCATCTCAATCTTGTCTGGATTGAGCCTCAATTTATTAGCCCTCATCCTGTCCATTGTCTCAGCCAGGCACCGGTTCAGCACATTGACAACCTCACCTGAAGAAGATGAAAAGGAGAAATAGATCTGCGTGTCATCAGCATACTGATGGCAACACACTCCAAAGCTCCGGATGACTGCACCCAACGGTTTCATGCAGATGTTGAACAGCATGGGGGACAGAACTGACCCCTGCGGAACCCCATACTGGAGAGTCCAGGGTGCCGAGTAATGTTCCCCAAGCACCACCTTCTGGAGGCGACCTGCCAAGTAGGAGTGGAACCAGGTCCGGTTCCAAAGGGCGGCCAGGTTGGGCAGTGGCCCGAGGGCCCCGCAGCTCTAGGAGCCCCTGGGGGCCCCTGAGGGGTCCTCCGCTCCCCTTCTGCGATCCCATGGATCGCAAGACAAGCTTCCGAGACGCCCGCCATCCCCCGAGTTTCACCTACCTTTCTCTGCTGTTTGCGCAGGGTTGCCATCAATAAAGATGGCGGCTGAGGTTTCCATAAGGGACTGAAGCCTTTGCTGCCATCTTAGTTGATGGCAGCAATGCGCGCACTGCATGCCATCAACCAAGATGGCGGCAAAAGCTTCAGTCCCTTATGGAAACCTCAGCCGCCATCTTTATTGATGGCAACCCTGCGCAAACAGCAGAGAAAGGTAGGTGAAGCACTGGGGATGGAGGGGGATGGCGGGCGGTTCGGAAGGTCGTCTTGCGATCCGCAGGATCACGGAAGGGCAGAGGGGCCTGAGGCAGGCTAATGCCCAAGGGCCCCGCATTCCTGGAGCTGGCCCTGAGTGGAACCACCGCAATGCAGTCCCACTCCCAACTCAGCGAGTCTCCCCAGAAGGATACCATGGTCGATGGTATCGAAAGCCACTGAGAGGTCAAGGAGAATCAACAGAGTCACACTCCCCCTGTCTCTCTCCCGACAAAGGTCATCATACAGGGCAACCAAGGCTGTTTCCGTGCCAAAACCAGGCCTGAAACCCGACTGAAATGGATCCAGATAATTGGTCTCATCCAAGAGTGTCTGGAGCTGTCCTGCAACCACTCGTTCTAGGACCTTGATAATCCTTGACAAGTTCAATGTCCTCATTGTCAACTTTAAAGTTACATAAATCTTCTGTTGTCATTACTTTAGTCTTCTTGACGTTCAGATGTAATCCTGCTTTTGTGCTTTCCTCTTTAACTTTCATCAGCATTCATTTTAAATCGTTACTGGTTTCTGCTACTAGTATGGTATTGTCTGCATATCTTAAATTATTTATATTTCTCCCTCCAATTTTCACACCTCCTTCATCTTGGTCCAATCCCGCTTTCCGTATGATATGTTCTGCGTACAGATTAAATAAACAGGGTGATAAAATACACCCCTGTCTCACACCCTTTTCAACTGGGAACCAATCGGTTTCTCCATATTCTGTCCTTACAGTAGCCTCCTGTCCAGAGTATAGGTTGCATTACCTGTTTTCTGCAGAGTTGGTTCTTGCAGAGCCACTCTCCCAATGCCCTATTAGTATATGTATTTCTCAATAAACTCTGTCCTCTGGAGCACAATAAATTGACTGGAAAGTTTTTCCTTCCACAGTGCCCACGATGGTAGGCTGAAGAAGCTAGTGTGAATGTGTATGTTTCAGGGGGTCCTGGGATGCACAGCTGATTTTGCAAGACTCTTCCCCCTTGTCAGTCAATCTGAACAAGGCCGAGTGAATCAGTTGCTTAAACAGCTGGCATTCTGGTGTCTACCACCTTGAGTGATTGAAGGAGTTAGTAGAGACCAGGTTCACAAACTACCCTGCATGGAAGTTGGTGTCCTGTTTTCCTCCCCTTTCTCCTCTGTGTCCCTTGTCAAAAGGAAAATAGTGTCCTGAGTGGCGTACTGTTTGGGTCAGCTGCCATTTGGGAGACCTTTGGGCAACTGTCTACTTGGAGACCATACGGCATTTTGCTGACAGAGACCAGTGGACAGTGATTGGGGATCTTTATATGCAGAGCCCAGTAGGCCAACAGAGAACCAGGTGGCGGTACTGTGTTTGGTGGTGGGACTTGCATGTGGGGCAACTGTGGTCTAAGTCCATGCTACGAGTGTTCCTTGCCACTCAGTTGCCATTAAGAACACTGTTTAGGTTGTGTGAATGGCTACAAGGACAATAAAGCCTGACTATGAGAAGCAAGTGAATTGTTCTTCCTGCCTTAAGAACATAAGAACATAAGAAGAGCCTGCTGGATCAGGCCAGTGGCCCATCTAGTCCAGCATCCTGTTCTCACAGTGGCCAACCAGGTGCCTGGGGGAAGCCCGCAAGCAGGACCCGAGTGCAAGAACACTCTCCCCTCCTGAGGCTTCCGGCAACTGGTTTTCAGAAGCATGCTGCCTCTGACTAGGGTGGCACAGCACAGCCATCACGGCTAGTAGCCATTGATAGCCCTGTCCTCCATGAATTTGTCTAATCTTCTTTTAAAGCCATCCAAGCTGGTGGCCATTACTGCATCTTGTGGGAGCAAATTCCATAGTTTAACTATGCGCTGAGTAAAGAAGTACTTCCTTTTGTCTGTCCTGAATTTTCCAACATTCAGCTTCTTTGAATGTCCACGAGTTCTAGTATTATGAGAGAGGGAGAAGAACTTTTCTCTATCCACTTTCTCAATGCCATGCATAATTTTATACACTTCTATCATGTCTCCTCTGACCCGCCTTTTCTCTAAACTAAAAAGCCCCAAATGCTGCAACCTTTCCTCGTAAGGGAGTCGCTCCATCCCCTTGATCATTCTGGTTGCCCTCTTCTGAACCTTTTCCAACTCTATAATATCCTTTTTGAGATGAGGCGACCAGAACTGTACACAGTATTCCAAATGCGGCCGCAACATAGATTTATACAACGGCATTATGATATCGGCTGTTTTATTTCAATACCTTTCCTAATTATCGCTAGCATGGAATTTGCCTTTTTCACAGCTGCCGCACACTGGGTCGACATTTTCATCGTGCTGTCCACTACAACCCTGAGGTCTCTCTCCTGGTCGGTCACCGCCAGTTCAGACCCCATGAGCGTATATGTGAAATTCAGATTTTTTGCTCCAATATGCATAATTTTACACTTGTTTATATTGAATTGCATTTGCCATTTTTCCGCCCATTCACTCAGTTTGGAGAGGTCTTTTTGGAGCTCTTCGCAATCCCTTTTTGTTTTAACAACCCTGAACAATTTAGTGTCGTCAGCAAACTTGGCCACTTCACTGCTCACTCCTAATTCTAGGTCATTAATGAACAAGTTGAAAAGTACAGGTCCCAATACCGATCCTTGAGGGACTCCACTTTCTACAGCCCTCCATTGGGAGAACTGTCTGTTTATTCCTACTCTCTGCTTTCTGCTTCTTAACCAATTCCTTATCCACAAGAGGACCTCTCCTCTTATTCCATGACTGCTAAGCTTCCTCAGAAGCCTTTGGTGAGGTACCTTGTCAAACGCTTTTTGAAAGTCTAAGTACACTATGTCCACTGGATCACCTCTATCTATATGCTTGTTGACACTCTCAAAGAATTCTAATAGGTTACTGAGACAGGACTTTCCCTTGCAGAAGCCATGCTGGCTCTGCTTCAGCAAGGCTTGTTCTTCTATGTGCTTAGTTAATCTAGCTTTAATAATACTTTCTACCAGTTTTCCAGGGACAGAAGTTAAGCTAACTGGCCTGTAATTTCGGGGATCCCCTCTGGATCCCTTTTTGAAGATTGGCGTTACATTTGCCACTTTCCAGTCCTCAGGCACGGAGGAGGACCCAAGGGACAAGTTACATATTTTAGTTAGCAGATCAGCAATTTCACCTTTGAGTTCTTTGAGAACTCTCGGGTGGATGCCATCCGGGCCCGGTGATTTGTCAGTTTTTATATTGTCCATTAAGCTTAGAACTTCCTCTCTCGTTACCACTATTTGTCTCAGTTCCTCAGAATCCCTTCCTGCAAATGTTAGTTCAGGTTCAGGGATCTGCCCTATATCTTCCACTGTGAAGACAGATGCAAAGAATTCATTTAGCTTCTCTGCAATCTCCTTATCGTTCTTTAGTACACCTTTGACTCCCTTCTCATCCAAGGGTCCAATTGTCTCCCTAGATGGTCTCCTGCTTTGAATGTATTTATAGAATTTTTTGTTGTTGGTTTTTATGTTCTTAGCAATGTGCTCCTCAAATACTTTTTTAGCATCCCTTATTGTCTTCTTGCATTTCTTTTGCCAAAGTTTGTGTTCTTTTTTCTTCATTCGGACAAGACTTCCATTTCCTGAAGGAAGACTTTTTGCCTCTAAGAGCTTCCTTGACTTTGCTCGTTAACCATGCTGGCATCTTCTTGGCCCTGGCGGTACCTTTTCTGATCTGCGGTATGCACTCCAGTTGAGCTTCTAATATAGTGTTTTTAAACAACTTCCAAGCATTTTCGAGTGATGTGACCCTCTGGACTTTGTTTTTCAGCTTTCTTTTTACCAATCCCCTCATTTTTGTGAAGTTTCCTCTTTTGAAGTCAAATGTGACCGTGTTGGATTTTCTTGGCAATTGGCCAGTTACATGTATGTTTAATTTAATAGCACTGTGGTTACTGCTCCCAATCGGTTCAACAACACTTACATCTCACACCAGGTCCCGGTCCCCACTGAGGATTAAGTCCAGGGTTGCCGTCCCTCTGGTCGGTTCCATGACCAACTGATCTAGGGAATAGTCATTTAGAATATCTAGAAACTTTGCTTCTTTGTCATGACTGGAACACATATGCGGCCAGTCTATGTCTGGGTAGTTGAAGTCACCCATTACTACCACCTTTCCTAGTTTGGATGCTTCCTCAATTTCATATCTCATCTCAAGGTCTCCCTGAGCATTTTGATCAGGGGGACGATAGATCGTTCCCAGTATTAAGTCCCTCCTGGGGCACGGTATCACCACCCACAACGATTCTGTGGAGGAGTCTGCCTCTTTTGGGGTTTCGAGCTTGCTGGATTCAATGCCTTCTTTCACGTATAGAGCGACTCCGCCACCAATACGTCCTTCCCTGTCCTTGTGAAGTCCGATGTTATTGGCACAGTACAAGTTGATCGTAAGGTCTGGTGACTTAGGGCAAGGTAAATCTGCGGGGCAGAGGAATCCTTGCTTGTGGGGGGGATGTTAAAGGACTATTCAGGAGAGAAGTGTATCAGTGGAAAAGGAGGGGAAAGAAGCCCATGATGTAACTGGGGAAGATTTGAATTGGGATGTGGGGGAATGGCTTGGTAGTATGTTTTCATCCCTTGGAGCTAGTCTGATACATGGTGCATTGCTGTTTCTGTTCCTTTGCTTTTTGATATATTCCTTTTGCAGAGATTGGAAAAGTTACTTTTTTGAACTACAACTCCCATCAGCCCAATCCAGTAGCCATGCTGGCTGGGGCTGATGGGAGTTGTAGTTCAGAAAAGTAACTTTTCCAAGCTCTGTCCTTTTGGTTGTGTCTCAAGAGCTGTGTAAAGGAAACAGGAAAAGTAGCAGAGGCAGCAAATGAAACTGAGCTGCAAATGATTGTTGATGGATGTTTGAATCTTTCTGAGAATGGGAAAGCAGACAAGACTTTGTCAAACTTTAGGAGCCTCAGAGTCTTTCCACCTAGTCCGGTACAAACGAAGCGTAGCCTCAAAGGGGAGAATTGTGGTAGACTGGACTTGGATCCCTAATCAATAATTAAAATTAATAGAGGTAACAGGAAATAGCATAAATCAGTATTTAAAGTAGGACTTTAGAGCCACATATTAAGGTGCATATACTGCTTGTAGTTTAGTAGTTTATTAAATCTGTGCATAGCCATTGGCTGTTACAGAAGGAACACAGTCATTAAAAAACATCAATAAAATACAAAAAGCATTTAGTAGTACTATACACGCATATTTAGTTTAAAAAATTCTATAAACTTAGCGCCTAAGTTAATTGGAAGCTTTAATATGCCTGGCTCTAAGATTCTTTGCCGCCAGAGCAAAATTAGCGGTAGACATCATTATGTAAGGTTGGTCTGCGGATAAAAGAAATACTACTATCTGAGCTTCATTTAGATCTTTATTCTTTTGAATCAGCGGATCCAGAAATCTTTTTCTAGGGCCATCAAATAAGGGACAAACTAACATATAATGAATTAAATCCTCGGGGGCCTTGCACCCAGCAGGACATAAGCGCTCTGTGTATGGAGTACCGAGGTATCTGCCGTATTACGCAGAGGGCATGACCTGAAATCTTAGTTCCGTGTACGCTCTACGAAGAGCGGCCTTAGTTAGGATATCAAGATAAAGTGGCCATTCATGGGTGGTTTTAATGCGTGGAAACCAGAGAGAGAATGGAGCTGCAGTGATAAGTGCTTTGTCTCTTTGTGCCTCATGTTCAAAGATATGGATACGCAATGCTTTCGAATCAAGATTAGTGAGGAGATTATCTGATAAATCATAAGTTTTAGCGACGCTAGAAAAATTTGTCTCCCAGGCTCCGTTTTGCGACTGTTCCTCTCCACAGTCTAATCAGAAGTCGGGGATTAGATGTAATTAGTTTCTTACAGTACCTGAGAAATACCAAGCCTGATCTAGCCTTTAAGGAGGGAACACTAAGTTCTGATCTAACATGAGCTGCTGGAGTAGCCTTGGGTAGCCCCAGAATTTGTTTGAATAAGGTGTTTTGAATCTGTTCTAGGGCGTGCCGTAAAGCTGGGCCCCAAATTTCGGCACCATATAGAATTGACGGAATAAATTTTGTAACATAAAGCTTAAGGAGAGGTCTTATTAATTGCCCTCCCCTAATATAGAAAATTTTTTTCAGTTGGCCTAAGATCTTAGTTGCCAGAGTTTTGATATGTGCTAATTGATGAGACCAAGCCAGGTTATTGTTGATATGGATACCTAGGTATTTAAAAGTATTTACCTGTTCTAGGTGGTGACCGTTAAGGTAACAGGTAGATTTGGTTCTGCTGTTTTTACCACATATCATTATTTTCGATTTGGCGTAGTTAACGTGCAACCTGTGCTGGCTGCTGAATTCTAGGAGAGAGAGCAGCATGCGTTTAATTCCTATCCTATTTTGAGATATCAGAACAAGGTCATCAGCATATAAGAGCACTGGGATTTTCCTCTCTTTGATCCATGGCGGAAAGAAAGCTAGTGAGGCCTGTGATGCGTCCTTCCCTGGCTCTCCCTGTCAGGTTCCTACCTGCGCGTGGCTACTGCTTGTCACTAGGCACCACCAGGGACTCCACCAGTCCGGACTGTCCTTTATTTTATTGTTTCTCTCCCCGCTCTAGCACAGATCTCAACAGATCCCCCTGCTAGGCAACCACCAGTCACGTCCTAATACTAGTATTCCCAGAGACTCTGAATACTGGTATTGTTATTCTCTTCACCGCTGCCACCATTTGTTACAGTTCCCCTTCAGCCTTGGTCATTACCTTACCCTCCCTTCTGGTCTGTGAAACCCCAGCCAAGGATCAGGCCTTTGGTAAACCAAATTAAGTATTTATTAAAGATAACAAAGCTAACAAGATTAACAAGATTTCTTCTTAAGGCACATAAGCATATGGTTTTACTCAATACTAATCCGAACTCCACCCCCCTCCTTCTCCACTCTCTCCTGGCAAACAACTCTCTAAACCCCACCAAGCAACCCACTCAGTTTCACCTCATTCACCCCCAGATTCCACTCTCACTCTTCCTTTTATACATTCAGCCATTTTAAACAGCCAATCATCTAGCATTCTACAGCCCATTCACTCCCCCTCCTCTTTCACTCCACTTACCATGTATCTTCTAAACAACAACACTTACCATATATACATTAATATAGGAACATCACAAGGCCATACTAGAGACAATGTCATTAATGAAAAAATTAAAAAGGAAAGGCGCCAAAATGCATCCTGCTTGTAAGGAAAGTGGAGAAATATTGTACTGTACCAGATGAATCCGGAGAAAAAGGGAAGTTGTGGTTAATGAAAGATTCCATTGTGAGCCTAGGGACTTCTAGAAGGTAAACTGGTATCAGCCAGAACTGGATACATGTCAACATGAGGGTATACATCACGTGTAGGGATGACCAAACCCAAATAGATACATTGCTTACCATATATGGAAAATTGCATTCTGATTGATGCTTGCTGTGACTATATAACCCTGTGTACCAATATCAGTGGTAGAGAGATTTGCTGGCCATTATTGGGCACTCTTTCCTGATGGCCAACAGTATTCTGTTCTTGCTTATCAATAACTTCTGTCCATTTGGCAGTCAATTTACAATTGACTTTGAACGTTTATTTTCCTACAACGTTAGTGTAGAAGGAAGACTCCTCGGACATTTAGTCATGCTCCAAAGGACAGAGTTTATTGATTGCCCAGAGATACATAAATCAACGGCCATTGGGAAAGGGACCACCAAGGGACCATCTCTCCCCAAATATGCCAGTACATAGCTTTATAAAGCGAAGATACGTCATAATACAGCCTTTCCCAACTAGTGGGCCACCAGATGTTGTTGGACCACAATTCCCATCTTTCCTGACCATTGGCAATGCTGGCTGAGGCTGATGGGAGTTGTGGTCCAACAACACCTGGTGGCCCACTAGTTGGGAAAGGCTGTCATAATACATGTCATAGCTTAAAGCACATCTTATAACCTTATATAGCAATATCTTATACCCTAGGGTGGTTACTTTTCACATTGCTATCCTGCCCATCCATGTGCCAGGTAGCTGGTACCCTCCCCCTAACCTATCATACCAGCTGCCTGTGGCCTGACATTCAAACCGACATTCCTTTGCTTGACCAGAACTTCCTGTTTTCCTTCTCCTTGTTCAGTTTCTAGCTGCTTCCTCTTTAAAGCTGCTTTAGCTGGTTAGCCACACTGAATATATGAGCAATAGGGTAAATCAATGAGTTACAAATTCTTTCTCACAAGCAAATGCCTGGGAGTTGGTGTCTGCCTTGTTTCAGCAGGGAGATGATTCCACAAACTTATTAGCCATTATGTAAATAAAATGTTCAGTTGCCTGTTCACATTTGCCAGTGATACTTTACCTGGATTTCCCAATGTTCATCCTTTACTACCCTTGTCTCCCCCTCTATTCTCCCTATTGTTTATTATTTATTTATTTATTTATTTATTTATTTATTGCATTTCTAAACTGCCCTATAGCAACAAGCTCTCAGGGCGGTGTACACAAGATAAAACCACAACTAAAATACGAAAATATTGTTGTTTTTCCATGTGTGTATTGTATATCGTAAGCTCCTTGTGGGCAGAGACCTATTTCGTTTTTTAACCTATGAAACATGGCAATGTCACCACGTCAGAAGAATCGCAGAACGGGGGCCAAATGCGGCCCTCCAAACTTCTCAATCTGGCCCTCAGGATTCTCCCAGGGCCACATCCCCTTCGCAGACACATCCATTGGTGTTCTGGGCCCAGCTTTACATCCTCGAGGTTTTTTTTGTCTGCCTGGAATGTGCTGTGGAACCCCGTCTTCCAGCAGAAATTTGGCAGGCATCCTTGCTTTCGACTTTCAGGCGTCTCTTGAAGACTTTTTTTGATGCTCACAGGCCTGCGGACTTGCTTAAAATCTTCTTAATAGCCACTAATTGTAATATTTTTCTGTACTGCTTTTAAAAAGGTTTTAATGTTGCTGTACACCACCCTGATGTTTCATGAGAGGGCAGTATATCAATACTTTTATTTATGTATTGCATTTGTATACCGCCCCATAACCGAAGCTCTCTGGGTGGTTTACAACAATTAAAAACAGAAAAAACAAATATACAAATTTAAAAACACATTTTAAAAAAGCAATTTAAAAAAACATGCTAAAATGCCTGGGAGAAGAGGAACGTCTTGACCTGGCGCCAAAAAGATAACAGTGTTGGCGCCAGGCGCACCTCGTCAACAATATCAGTCCATAATTTGGGGGCCATCACTGAGAAGGCCCTCTCCCTTGTTGCCATCCTCCGAGCTTCCCTTGGAGTAGGCACCCGGAGAAGGGCCTTTGATGTTGAGCGTAGTGTACGGGTGGGTTTGTGTCGGGAGAGGCGTTCCATCATGTATTGTGGTCCCAAGCCGTGTAAGCCTTTATAGGTTAAAACCAGCACCTTGAATCTGTTTATAAACAAACAGACAAACAAATAAAAATAATGCCTTTTTATTCCTTGGATAGAGGCTCAAGAGGGGTGTTGTTGTTGTTATGTGCCTTCAAGTCGATTTCGACTTATGGTGACCTTATGAATCAGCAACCTCCAATAGCATCTGTCGTGAACCACCCTGTTCAGATCTTGCAAGTTCGGGTCTGTGGCTTCCTTTACGGCATCAACACATCTCTTGTCTGGCCTTCCTCTTTTTCTACTCCCGTCTGTTTTCCCCAGCATTATGGTCTTTTCTAGTGAATCGTGTCTTCTCATGATGTGTCCAAAGTATGATAACCTCAGTTTCATCATTTTAGCTTCTAGTGATAGTTCTGGTTTAATTTGTTCTAACACCCAATTATTTGTCTTTTTTGCGGTCCATGGTATGCACAAAGCTCTATACAAAGGTAAAAATTGCATTCATTGCGCTGCCCACTTTTTCCTCTGGCTCCACCTACCATTGGAATGTGGTCTCTGGAAGGCTGTGCAGAAGGGAATGCAGCCATCAGTCTGAAAAAATTCCCATCTCTCCTATACATGGATAGCATTGTATAAATATAGCAGAAAGAACATAATACCTATCCGCTTCATTTTCTAGCAAAGCTTCTCCTCCAAGCCTGTCATTCTAAATGTGTTGATTTGAGGGAGGGGGTGTTTGCTGACATGCTGATTCAGTCCATTAGTAAATTTATTGCTGAGTCAGTCCATCCATGTGTAATATTAATCATCACCCCACACTGGCTTCCTTCCCTCAGCGGCCTCCCATCGTTATGGCAGCAATCGTATTGTGATTTGCCTTCTAAGTACTTTGGCTTAATCCATATTTGTTATACAGTATGCTGTTTTAAACACATTTGGGTTAACCCCTCCCCCGGTGCTGTGATAAGTACTTGTACGTAAACAAAAATTTAAAAAAGAATGGTTTCGCCATCTAGGTTTCTGCCAATTCAATTCAATTCCGCACCTACTTAGGTTCAGCAACGATCACCAGATAATCTCAAAATCGTTCACATTTTCCTCCTTTGGTTTGGGAAGTTTGTCCCTCCAGATTTCCGTAGTTTGCTGCTGGGTGCACTACAATTCCCGGCATGCTCAGGGCGAAGGAAGGGAGAGGAGAAAGAGAAAGGCCGGCGTGCTTATGGACGTCGCTTTTTAAAAAAATGTTCTTTTTATTTTGAACTGCAAAATGCGAAAACCCATCTGGCTAAAAGAAAAACATTTTTTCTCCTAGAGGCATAGTTTGCAAGATGCTGCGGTGCTAGAAATGTGCTAAAATTCCGAGTCTAGGGATCGATTCCGGAAGCAACTGTAAGCCTTTTCTCGGTTCTTTTAGGCGGGCTGTGGCTAACGGCTGAGGATATTACGCGAGAGCCGGTTGATTTTATTCTGATTTAATGTAACCATTACCACCTCTTTAATTGCTTATTCTTTATTTTTTTTCTTGAAATAAGATTGCTATCTGCCCTACGCCCCACCCCCCAATGCAAGGTCTCCAGCAATTTTGAGATGCGGGAGGGAGAGAGATTGGGCACGATCCAGCCAAATGCTGTTTTAAATCCCATAGATTTTAAAGAGAAAAATAGATAAGAGTATGCTTAAATCTCTCCAATTGAAATCGATGAACCGTAAAAAGTGGTTAATTTTGCCTGGATTGCATCCCATTGCCTGTGTCTTTTTTTTTTTCTTGGAAGGAAAAAAACGTGTGGGTTTTTTTTTTGTGGGGAGGCGTGGGGAGTAAATTGAAAGGCGTGTAATACTGCTTTATTTTATCAGATGTCAATGTTAGGTATTACGCAAAGAACAGAAAAAATTTATTGGGATTTTGAAGTCCTATAAAATGGCGGGGTGGGGGAAGAGACCTTGAGGGGCGGGTTGAAATACACGCGATACTGACGTGTGCCGGTTGAATTATATAAATCAGCTTTAATAAGACCGTGAAGGCTGTGATCCTGCGCACGTTTACACGGGAGAAGCTCAGTTAAGTTCAATGAGATTCAAGAGGGACTGTTTCCATTATCAGAGGTGGCATTCCCTCCAAATACCAGTAGCTGGGAATCACCAGTGGGGAGAGTACTGGTGCGTTTATGTCGGGCTTGTGGTCTTATTCTTATATATTTATTATTACATTTATATCCGATCTATCAGCCAAGAAGCTCCAGGTGATATACATGGTTCTCCCCCTTATCCTCACGAGTCACAACAACTCTGTAGGTTAGGCTGAGACAGTGACTGTTCTTTTGTATATAATTTCTTATGAGCACATGGTCATATGCTTAGGCCTCTTGAATTAAGTGGGATTTATTTGTGAATAAACATACATAGAGTTGAATTCTACATAAAATAATAGTTTTTTGTATATTTATGAAGTAAAAATGGACATTCTTTTATTCAAATTATAATTCCAAATAGACTCAGTATTAGGTGGAGCTGCAACTGCTGTATAAGGTACCCAAGCATATCTTTTTTGCCTTTTGGCAAATAGAGGGGGGAATTAAAATTTGAGCACAAACTATTTTATTTATTCATTCATTTTATTTATTCATTATTTATTCATTCATTTAATTTGTATCCCACCCTTCCTCCCAGCAGGAGCCCAGGGCAGCAATTTCTTAATAAACAAATTGGCTGCTTAGAAACAATGTTGATGTGTAACTGTTATTGAGTAGCAGCAGGAAAGATTCACCTTTTCTTGCTATGTCTTGGAAACTTGTAACACATCAAAAATTAAGTTTGACACAATTTCGTATGACTGAAACAAAAGATGGGGAATCCGGCCCTCCAGACGTTATTGAACTCCCAACTCCTGTCAGCTCCAGCCAGCAGTAGTTCAGCAACATCTGGTCACAGATTCCTCATCCCTAGACTATAACAGCATTTCTGGGGGGAAACATGTCCTTCTTGCGGGCTTCCCATGGGCATCCAGTTAGCCTCTGTGATAACAGGATGCTGGATAGATAGGCCTTTGGTCTGATCCAGCAGGGCTCTTTCATATCTTATTTTTAGATGGTGCATGTATATGTCACAGTAGGCCCTATCTTAGAAGAGGCATATGAAGAGGGTGTGTGTGTGTGTGTGTGGCCACATTCACACTGAACATTTATTCCACTTTAAACAGTCATGGTTTCCCCCAAAGAATCCTGGGAAGTGTAGTTTGTGAAGGGTGCTGAGAGTTGCTAGGAGACCCCTATTCTCCTCACACAGCTACAATTCCTCGAGTAGTTTAACAGTCAGTCCTTTTTCCCAGAGAACTCTTGGAATTGCCAGCCTGTAAAGGGACTGTGGCTTTCCTAACAACTCTCAGTATCCTTCACAAACTACATTTCCCAGAATTCTTTGGGGGAAACCATGACTGTTTAAAATTGAATAATAGTGGAATAAATGTACAGTGTGAATGTGGCCTGTGTGTCTGTCTGTCTCTGTGTTCTAAGGCCCCATCTGCACTATACATTTAAAGCAGTATTATACTACTATAAACTGCTGTGGCTTTCCCAAAGAATTGTGAAAGATGTAGTTTGTTAAGGGTGCTGAGAGTTGTTAGCAGAGACCCATATTCCCCTCACAGAGTTCCCTGGGAAGAAAGATTGACTGTTAAATTACTCTGGGAATTGTAGCTTTGTGAGGAGAAGGGGGGGTCTCCTAACTCTCAGCACCCTTAAGAGACTACAGTTCTCAGGATTTTTTGGGGGGGACTATTTAAAGTAGAATAATACTGTTATAAATGTGTAGTGCAGATTGGACCTAAGATGGTAAGTGTGCCATCTATGCTTTTTAAAATGTAACTATTAAATCTAATCAGGCAATACATTTAATAACCAGGGATGCCTTTTTTAGTCAGTATTGAAGGTTTTTCTGAACTAAAGGGAAAGACCATAGCTCAGCAGTAGAGCAGACACTTTGCATGCAGAAGATCCTAACTTCAATCTCTAGCATCTCCAGGTAGGACTGGGGAAAAACTCCGTGCCTAACAGTGTAGGCCATACTAAATTAGATGAACCGATGGACTCACTAGGTATAAGACAGCTTCCAGTATTCCTTGTATGTTTTAGATAATAGCACTTAGATGTGTGTGTGTGTGTGTGTGTGTGGCTTTTTATGTTATGTTATGATTTATTTATCTACTGCTTTTTGGCTCAAAGTCTCCCCCCCACATATTAATACAAAAAGGTATAATAAAAATACAATAAACGCAATCAAAACAATATAAAACAGCAAAATTACAAAATACCCACCAATCACACAGGATATGTGTTCGGGAGCTACATTCACACACACAGACACAGCGGCCTAGCATTCCACCCATCACTTGAAAACCAGATTAGCTCACATCTTTCTTGCCTGTTCCAGTCTCTCACTTAGGAGCAAGCCCGTCTACAACCAGTGGCCCATGGGGAGTGCCCTTGCCATACCCTAAAGGAGGAGCCCAAGGGGGTAATTTTCCCTTTGGTGTCTCTCACTTTGGGGTTGGCCTAATGAAGGCAATCCAACCAGGCCCGGTGCCAGTAGGCAGCCAGGTTGGGCACTGGCTGAGGTCCCCTGGCACTGAGAGGGGCCTCTGCTGCTGGGTGGGTGTAGCTCCCATTCCACGATCTGTGCTAGCATTGGGTCATGGAGCATGCATCTTGCAACCCAATGCTGATGCAGATTGCAGAACAGCAACCACCCTCCTGGGCAACACATACACACGCTGCCAGCACAGGTTGGCTGTGCAACATCCTGCGGTGCCACAGTGCTGCATCAACATGGTGTGTGCATGTGTTTGCCATCACCCAAGATTGCTGCAGGGGTGTCAACATGCCCCCTGCCATCTTGGGTTATGGCAGGTGTGCGTGCACAGCGCGCTAATCCACTGATGTATCTGGGCCTATTTCAGTCCCTGGAGGTTGTGGAGTTGCCACTGCTACTGCGGGGCCGTGCAGTCTGGTGCTGGACCAGCAACTGAACATCTAAGGTGGCCTTGAAATAAATAGACACACACACCCCGGAAACCAGTTACAGCTGCAGCAAAATTCTTGTTAAATCTAATACGACTTCAGGATCTCTTTCAAGTGCCAAGGCTTAGCCTTAGAATACGAAATAATTTTAATTATGTGTCATTGGCAAGGAATCACTACTAGGTCCTATAATAACTAGGGAAAAGGGGTTTGAAGTTCAGTGATTTGTACCTTCCAGGAAAGTCTTTCTTAAACCCTAATCTTATTTGTTAGTCTCCTAGTACATCATTAGAGCGTTTATGTTCACTTGTTAAATTTATTTAAAATATTTATATCCTGCAGTTTGAACCCCTGATATGCAGTAACTTGGATAAAGGGTTATTTTTCTGTATACAAGTTGCCAGATGTGACAAGGCTCATGAGGGTGCAGAAAGTAATTGAGTCCGGGTTAGTGAGCTGCCATTTTGCAACTGGCTGGCTCTGAATGAAACTACTGGGCTGCCATTTTGTGACAGGCTTCTGCTGATAGGCCCTTGTGCTCTGGATAAGGAATACAGGGTGAGAACTTGAATTAAGGGACAGAATGAAACTGGATGGAGAGAAGTATTGTTCTGCAGATATCACTTGTATTCTTACCTTATTCAAAGTATTGAGCTGTGGCACTGTATGCCAATGATTAATAGCTAGAACACGTAGAAGTTTAATTTGTTTTGTACCCTCTTACAAAGCTAACTTAAGTATATTTCAAGATTTTGATTTCAGTGCTATTGGAGGTCACTGAATCGAAGGCATATGACAACAACAATTGTTAAACCATTGGGGGTCAGAAACCCGTGCTGATCTACCGCAGATCCCCTGGAGATGTACCAGTGCATTCTGATCTACCTTCTGCCCGCCCCTCCTCTAGACATCCGGGAACCGTAAAGCTTGAGGGATGTGTCCATGGAGGAAACAATTCAAAATGCACAGTTAGGCAATGCCTCTGTTAGGACCAATCAAAATGCCACAAAACAGCGAGCAAGCTTTTGAGTTCTCCAGAAGTGCTTACCAGCCTGGATGTTAAGCAGTCAGGAGTGGGGAGATGGCTTGGTGCTGAAGCCATAAAGTCTGCAATGGTCTCCTTAATTGTTTGTTGTTATGTGCCTCCAAGTCGACTATGACTTATGGCGACCCTATGAATCAGCCAAAGTCAGGGACTGGTCGATTGGGTCAGGGGAGTGGTTAATGCCTCTCTACAACAAGGCAGAATTCCATCATGCTTAAAGGAGGCAGCTATAAGACCACTGCTGAAAAAGCCCTCCCTGGATCCCTCTTTACTAGGTAACTACCGGCCACTCTCCAATATTCCATTTTTAAGCAAGATAATAGAGCGTGTGGTGGTCGCCCAACTCCAGAGATTCCTGGATGATACGGATTGTCTGGATCCATTTCAATCTGGTTTCAGGCCTGGCTATGGGACAGAGACGGCTTTGGTCGCCTTCCCTGACTTTGGCTGTGAAGTAGATTAGCTCACAGAATTCATGAAGGTCACTTGATTTTTTTTAAGGCATTGTGGGTTTGCTTTAAAGAAAAGAACCAGTACTATTTTCCTTAGTGAGACCTTTCCTCAGTTTTGTTTGTTTGTTTTTTGTTTAGCTAACATTTGACAGGGAAACCGAACATAGGATAAATAGGTTTCCAAATATTTTCCTGTTGTGCTGCTTAAAATTTGTTTAGGAGCATTTGGATTTTAAAGAGACGCCTCTCAGGCTACGGTATATTTAAGTAACAGGCTCAGGATAAATAATAGCTGTTGAAGATCCTGAAGGGGGACAATATGTCCACAAAATGTCTCCTCAGGATACAGAAGGAGGTGGGGCCTGCTTCCCTCACCTCTGTTTCTTCTTGGCCCTTTTCTGAAGGGGGTGAAGATGGGCATTTTTTCATTCCTGGGTCTGCTCCTATACCAAGCCACCCTCCCCCAAACAAGTGTTGGGGGTGAAGGTTTTTTTGATATGGAAATAAATTAGTGTAGGCCTTTGGTAAGTTTGTTGTTATGTGCCTCCAGGTCCACTGTGACTTATGGCGACCCTATGAATCAGCGACCTCCAAGAGCATCTGTCACGAACGACCCTGTTCAGATCTTTTAAGTTCAGGTCTGTGGCTTCCTTTATGGAATCAATCCATCTCTTGTTTGGCCTTCCTCTTTTTCTACTCCCTTCTGTTTTCCCCAGCATTATTGTCTTTTCTAATGAATTATGTCTTCTCATGATGTGTCCAAAGTATGATAACCTCAGCTTCATCATTTTAGCTTCTAGTGACAGTTCTGGTTTAATTTGTTCTAACACCCAATTATTTGTCTTTTTTGCAGTCCATGGTACGTGCAAAGCTCTCCTCCAACACCACATTTCAAATTAGTTGATTTTTCTCTTATCCATTTTTTTCACTGTCCAACTTTCACATCCATACATAGAGATCGGGAATACCATGGTCTGAATGATCCAGGATAATAACCCTAATTGCAAGGAAAGAAGGGAACCTTGTGGAATATTTTTTAATAACAGACTTGGCAAAGCCAAAACCAGAAGTAATACATCAATAAAAATGGAGTCCTCGCAATGGCGGAAACTAGCCCCCTCACATTATCCTCAATGTTTAAGGTCTTGTTCCTAATGTACAAAGTCCTGAACAACTCGGGACCGGGTTACATGAAAAACCACTTGCCCCTAATATCGCCTCGGTCATCTGGGCCACACTTCTACTTGTGGCACCACACCCTACAGAATATCACAGGGCAGGGTTCCCAAAATTGGTATTTTTCTACCATTACCCTTCGTTGTGGAATGCCCTTCCTTCTGCATCAACTATCAGTTGCATCAGATGTCTTGTAATGACATATCTTTTTGCCCAGGCTTTTCCTCACTGATAAGATTGGATTCTGTTATTACTGCGTTTCTCCTTTTATCCTTTATTTATGTCATATATATCTGTTTTTATGATACCGTTTTATTGTTCCTATGCTATTTTTGTACACCACTTTTAGTTTTTAAAAAAAAAAAAAAGTGGTAGAAAGGCTTTTTAAAGGCATAAATGAATGATGGAACCTGCTTTCAAAGCAGCCAAACACCCAGAAATGGAGCAGGTGTGAAGGGTTTTCTGACACTGAAATAAAACTGTGGTGAAAGCCCGAGGGTAGGGATGGTTTAAGAGAGAGAGAGAGAGAGACTCCATCGCTCTTCTATAGACATCATGTAGAGGTAATAAGAGGCAAAGATCCATACATGGAGGAATTCAGCAAGGGAAGATTTTTTCCTTGGTGTCATGATAAATTGTTCCTGTGCCTGTTTTTAAGGTGCAGGAGATAAAGTTGCCCCTTCAGGGCTCCTCACTACACTTAAGGTGGGAAGAAAGTTGTTGCCATTGTTGTTATTAATTCAGTTTATTACCTGGTCTTCACCATAAGCCCAGCTGCCCTTGGGGTCCTCGGGGAACAGCTGCAGTCCTAGGGGACTGAAGAAGACCTGCCCTGGGAGTGAGTATCTGAGCATCTGGGTGCTTGCTGCTCACTCCTTTGGGTTGCTGTCCCTCAAGACAGCTGAAATCCCTAGTAAGTGCTGCAAGGACTGGGACCCCTGCCTGACCCTTGGCTCCAGAGAGAGGCTGCAGTTAATCTTGCAGCCTCTTGCATCAGCTGCTGGCTGGGGCAGGAGGCATAAAAGCCCAGCTTGGGCAGTGGGTCTGCCGGCGGGGTCGCCACCAGGCAGCCCCTTAGGGAGTCCTGAGGGCAAGGGCGCTACCCCCCTTCTGTTACCTTTTTTTCCCTTTTTCTTTTTAATTTGCTTTCTTTTAAACCAATCTAGAGGAGATTGGTGGTGGGGAGGGCGTGTGGTGCATGTGTAGTTCCTGCACAGGTTGGGAGCCTGTGCAGTGAACTGAATGATAAGAGAAAGTCGCCAGATGCCTTCAGAGTGAGAGTCTGTAACTGGCAGAAGGTGGGGCCTCCCTGGGTGTGAGACAGGAGGGGGAGTAGATGGGCCCTGTGTGAAAAAGTTTGAATGGGTATGACTTCCCAATTCTCGCAGAGGCCTACTGGGATAATTGGCTCCAGCAGGTTTTGTTGGTGGGCTTTTGTTGGGTCCATATCAGGTGTTTAGGAGGAGTCTTAGTACAGAGGAACATGGGTGATGCCACCGCAATTTCAGTGATTACGGGCAGAGGGAAATATAGCCATGGGGATGTGGTGAATTACCATAGAAGACAAGGGCAAGGCTATCTGCGCCTTGTTCCTTGCTGCCACTCCTCTCATAGATGGGTTCCTTGTCGCTCATCTGCTGTGCCCACTGGCCTGTGTGTGTTGTTGTTTAATGCCAGGTCTTTACACAATAAGATCACTCTCATCCATGATTTGATCGTGGATGAAGGTGCTTATTTGGTGTGCATTACCAAGACCAGGGTGGATGAGCTTGGAGGAGTTAATCTGACCCAACTTTGCCCACCTGGATACTCGGTGCAACACCAGCACAGGCTGCAGGGACAGGGGGGAGGAGTTGCTGTGGTCTACAGAACTTCCATCTCTGCCACCAGGAAACCACTCTGTCTTGGAGCTGGCTGTAAGGGCCTGCACCTGGTGTCAGGCCAAGGAGGAAGTAAACTAGGGTTGCTGCTGGTGTATCGTCCACCCTGCTGCCTGACAGCTTCTCTGACCGAGCTGGCAGAGGCCGTCTTGGCTGTGGTGTTGGAGGAGCCCAGAACAATAGTGCTGGGTGATTTAAATGTCCATGCTGAGGCTGTCTCTAATATTCCAGCTCGGGACTTCATAATATATATATAGATGCATAATATCGATCCCTTGTTCCAGGTCTGCCTATAACCTGAAGATAACTGGGGGATGCAGGATTCCAACCAACCTTCGTTTGCTGTTGTGCAATGCCAGGTCTGTGGTACAGAAAACATCTTGCATCCATGATACAATCTTGGATGAATCTGCAGACCTGGCATGTATAACGGAGACCTGGTTGGACGAAGCCTCGGCACCTATTCTAGAGGCAATGTGCCCGCCAGGTTTCCGTTATGCACAGCAGCCGAGGGAAGGAAGGCGGGGAGAGGGAGTGGCTCTCATCTATCGGGAGTCTCTGGTCTTTGCCAGGTCTCCTCTCCATGGGACCGAGTTTGTTGACTGCATGTACTGGAGGCTGGGCCCGAAGGGCAGTTTAGGGATCCTGCTTGTGTACCGCCCGCCTCGCTGCACGGCAAAATCCCTGGCCGAGGTGCTAGAGGTGGTCTCGGGTGTACGTATGATGTCCCCAGAATTATTGGTGGTGGGTGACTTCAACGTGCACGCCGAGACCACTCTCAATGGAGCTCCTCGCGATTTCCTGGAAACCATGACTTCCTGGGAACTGCACCTTAGTAACACTGAGCCCACCCATGTAGCCGGTCATGCTCTCGACCTTGTATTTGTCCTGGGGGAGGAGAAAAGTGCTCTGAAGTTAGGGACTATTACTTCTACCACTGTGTCATGGTCAGATCACCATCTGGTAAACGTAGACTTCTCGATGCCACACACCCTCTGCAAAGGCACAGGACCTATTAGAATGGTCCGCACCAGGCGTCTGATGGATCCAGAAGGATTCCTGAATGCGCTAGGGGAATCGGAACCTGCTGAAGGTCACTCAGTCGAAACCCTGGTGATGGATTGGAATACAAAGATCACCAGGACATTAGACCGAGTGGCCCCGAAACATCCTCTCCCCCTGGAAAGATCCCAGACAGCACCGTGATACGCACCACGGTTGCGTGTTCTGAGGCAGGAGGTGAGACGACTAGAATGCCGGTGGCGTAAGTCCCGCTCCGAAGATGCCCGGACACAAGTTAGAGCAGCAGTAGCTGCCTATCATGTGGCAATAAAGGCAACAAAGAAAGATTACTTTGCTGCCTCTATTGCGTCAGCAGAGTGCTGTCCCAGGAGGTTGTTCCAAGTGGTCCGAAGCCTGGTCGGTCCAGTTGCTCAGGAACCCTTGGAATACTCAAAGGCCTCCTGTGACAATTTAGCAAAGCATTTTGCTGATAAAATCAAGCATCTAAGAAGCTCGATTTCGCATACCGTGAATGCAGATAGTGGACCAGAGTTGACCAGTCATAATGGGATCCAATGGGATCGGTTTCGGCCTCTTCCTTCCGAGGATGTGGACAAGGTGCTGTCAACTGTGAAACCTACCACCTGTCTCCTTGATCCATGCCCGTCATGGCTCTTAATGAGCTGTAAAGAGAAATTGGGCGAAGGGATCAAGACGGTGGTAAATGCATCCTTGAATGAGGGTGTATTGCCATTAGCCCTCAAGGAGGCAATTATAAAGCCCATCTTGAAAAAGCCCTCCTTGGATCCCCAAGATTTAAACAACTTCCGACCAATTTCAAATCTACCATTCTTGGGCAAGGTCATTGAGCGAGTGGTGGCCAATCAGCTGTCAGCGCACTTGGATGAAACGGATTATTTAGATCCATACCAATCGGGTTTCAGGACTGGACACGGAACTGAAACAGCCTTGGTCGCTCTGGTGGATGATATGAGGAGGGCATTAGATAGGGGAGAATTCACCTTTCTTGTCCTCCTGGATCTCTCGGCGGCTTTTGATACCGTCGACCACGGTATCTTGCTGGATCATCTGGAGGGATTAGGAATAGGAGGCACAGTATTAAACTGGTTCCGTTCCTTTCTCTCCGATAGACAACAGCAGGTGGCATTGGGAGAGGTGGTTTCAGACCCTTGGCCTCTCAATTGTGGTGTGCCACAGGGCTCTATCCTCTCTCCCATGCTATTTAACATTTATGTAAAACCGCTGGGAGCTATCATCAGGAGGTTTGGGCTGCAGTGCCACCAATATGCGGATGACACTCAGCTCTACCTCTCTTTTAAGTCCTCACTAGAGTCGGCTGTGGAAACCATGTCCAAGTGTCTGGAATCCGTGAGTGGATGGATGGGAAGAAACAGGCTAAAGCTGAATCCTGATAAAACTGAAGTACTGCTCGTGGGAGACAAGGGAAGGTTGGGAAACATCGACCTGATACTTAATGGGGTAAGATTACCACTGAAAGACCAGGTCCGCAGTCTTGGGGTGATCCTTGACTCCGGGCTGACTATGGAGGCCCAGGTTTCATCGGTGTGCCGAGCAGCTTGGGGTCAATTGCGTCTCATACGAAGGCTGCAACCCTACCTTCCTGTACATCAGCTCCCACTCGTAGTACACGCTCTGGTCACCTCTCGTTTAGATTACTGCAATGCGCTCTACGTGGGGTTACCCTTGAAAACAGGATTCAGCTTTAGCCTGTTTCTTCCCATCCATCCACTCACGGATTCCAGACAACCGATCCCATTGGATCACATTATGACTGGTCAACTCTGGTCCATTATCTGCATTCACGGTATGCGAAATCGAGCTTCTTAGATGCTCGATTTTATCAGCAAAGTGCTTTGCTAAACTGTCACAGGAGGCCTTTGAGAATTCCAAGGGTTCCCGAGCAACTGGACCGACCAGGCTTCGGACCACTTGGAATAACCTTCTGGGACAACACTCTGCCGACGCAATAGAGGCAGCAAAGTAATCTTTCTTTGTTGCCTTTATTGCCACATGATAGGCAGCTACTGCTGCTCTAACTTGTGTCCGGGCATCTTCGGAGCGGGACTTACGCCACCGGCATTCTAGTCGTCTCACCTCCTGCCTCAGAACACGCAACCGTGGTGTGTACCATGGTGCCGTCTGGGATCTTTCCAGGGGGAGAGGACGTTTCGGAGCCACTCGGTCTAATGTCCTGGTGATCTTTGTATTCCAATCCATCACCAGGGTTTCGACTGAGTGACCTTCAGCAGGTTCCGATTCCCCTAGCGCATTCAGGAATCCTTCTGGCTCCATCAGGCGCCTGGGGCAGACCATTTTAATAGGTCCTGTGCCTTTGCAGAGGGTGTGTGGCATCGAGAAGTCTACGTTTACCAGATGGTGATCTGACCATGACACAGTGGTAGAAGTAATAGTCCCTAACTTCAGAGCACTTTTCTCCTCCTCCAGGACAAATACAAGGTCGAGAGCATGACCGGCTACATGGGTGGGCTCAGTGTTACTAAGGTGCAGTTCCCAGGAAGTCATGGTTTCCAGGAAATCCCGAGGGGCCCCATTGAGAGTGGTCTCGGCATGCACGTTGAAGTCACCCACCACCAATAATTCTGGGGACATCATACGTACACCCGAGACCACCTCTAGCACCTCGGCCAGGGATTCTGCCGTGCAGCGAGGCAGGCGGTACACAAGCAGGATCCCTAAACTGCCCTTCGGGCCCAACCTCCAATACATGCAATCAACAAACTTGGTCCCAAGGAGAGGAGACCTGGCAAAAACCAAGGACTCCCGACAGATGACAGCCACTCCCTCTCCCCGCCTTCCTTCCCTCGGCTGCTGTGCATAACGGAAACCTGGCGGGCACATTGCCTCTAGAATAGGTGCCGAGGCTTCGTCCAACCAGGTCTCCGTTATACATGCCAGGTCTGCAGATTCATCCAAGATTGTATCATGGATGCAAGATGTTTTCTGTACCACAGACCTGGCATTGCACAACAGCAAACGAAGGTTGGTTGGAATCCTGCATCCCCCAGTTATCTTCAGGTTATAGGCAGACCTGGAACAGGGGATGGATATTACACATCGATCCCTTGTTCCTCTAGTCTGACATGGTCTGCCATCAGCACCACTCCATTGTCTGCCGCCCAACGTTTGTATACATTGGTCCCCATCCCTTTTTGTCACATCACCCCCGGATTTACATATGCCCCTATCCTTAAGCGCTGGAGAATTGGTTCTTAGTCAGTTTGGGCACTGTTGTGGATTTTTTTCTTGATAATTTATTATTGGATCGGTTTCTTCTGAAGATTGAGAGATTTTCTGTTGATTCTCTTTAGATGAGAATGCTTTTGAGTGAGATGACTGCTTCTGATCCCTGGCAGTTGTTTCAGGGCAAAAAGAAGAATTATTTGAAAACTTCTTACTTTCAAGGGCAAATAATAGTTGTTTTAGTCTGGTAATTATCTCTGACTGCTCAACTAGAGTAAAATCTTTGTAAGACTCAAGTAGAAAGAACTCTTCAGGTAAGATTTCATTTTTCTTGTCGTTAGGAACATTGTTGGAATGATGACCATGGCACTGTTTCAAGTTGTTACTGGCCCAACACATAGGGCACAGCACACCCTCGACTTTGTTTTTGCTCCAGATGGAGGGGAGGAGTGGTCTGGAGATGGGGGTGGTGGTGGATGTCACCCCATTGTCATGGTCAGATCACTTCCTGGTGAAGTTTAGACTTGTGGCTCTGATCCTTCCCTGCAGAGGTGGTGGACAGATTAAGATGGTCCGCCCCCAGAGCCTAATGGAATCCATTGGATTCCTGAATGGTCTGGGGGAGTTCCCAGTAGATAGACAGGTGACCCTGTTGAAGCCCTTGTCACACTGTGGAACAGCAAGGCACGTCAGGCTCTTGATACAGTTGCCCCCGAGCACCCACTCCGGCACTGTGGAGCCCGGCTTGCACCTTGGTACACCAGTGAGCTAAGTGCAATGAAACAGACTGGACGACGGCTAGAGCGCAAGTGGCGAAAGACATGCTGTGAGGCTGATCAGGCATGAATAAAGCAACATAACCATGCCTACTGTGTGGCAGTGAGGGCGGCAAAGAAGACCCACTTCTCTGCCTCCATCACATCCTCAAGTAGCCGTCCGGTGGAGCTTTTCTGTATTGTCAGGGGTCTGTTGACATCAAATCCAGGAAATGGATTTTTAGACCCTTTGGAGGCCCACTGTGAATTGTTTGCAAGGCACTTTGAGGGTAAAGTTGCTCGCCTCCGTAGCAGTTTTGATGCCCCATCTACTGTGGTCCTCAATGAGGTGTCCAGTGCAATGTCTCCTGCAACTTCTTAAGGTTTCAGTTGATGCGGCCAGATGACGTAGACAGGGTGCTTGTGATGATGTGGCCAGCAATGTGTCCTCTCAACCCTTGTCCTTCTTGGCTTATTAAAGCTTGCCGAGGGAGTCTGACCGAGTGGATCCAGGGTGTGGTCAATGCATCATTGTGGGAGGGAGTGGTTCCAGCTGTTTTGAAAGAGGCCGTGATCCGATCACTCCTGAAAAAGCCCACCCTGAACCAATTGGTTTGTGACAACTACCGACCGGTTGCAAATACCCCATTTTTAGGGAAGGTGATTGAGAAGGTTGTGGTGCAGCAATTGCAAGTACTCTTGGATGAAACAGATTATCTTGACCCATCCCAGTCTGGGTTCAGGCCTGGTTATGGGATTGAATCGACCTTGGTTGCCCTGATGGATGACCTTTATCAGGAGAAGGAGAGGGGGAGTGTGACCCTGTTATTCTTACTTGATCTCTCAGCGGCTTTTGATACCATTGATCATGGTATCTGGGCCAACTTGATGAGATGGGTATTGGAGGCACTGTTTTACAGTGGTTCTGATCCTATCTCCAGGGTCGCTCTCAGAGAATAGAATTGGGTGACTGTCTTTCAGCCCCCTGGTAGTTGTGCTGTGGGGTGCTGCAGGGTACCATCTTGCCCCCTATGCTGTTTAACATCTATATAAAGCCCTTGGGAGCAGTCATCAGGAGCTTTGGGGTGAGGTGTCAGCAGTACGCTGATGATATGCAGCTCTATTTCTCTGTAACATCTGAATCGGGAGAGGCCATGAAAGCCCTGGACCGCTGCCTGGACTCGGTGGTGGACTGGATGAGGACCAATAAACTAAGTCTGAATCCTAGCAAGACGGAGGCGCTGTGGGTTGATGGTTCCCAAGTTCGGATAATTGGTCAGTTGCCTGCTTTGGATGGGGTCGTACTCCCTCTGAAAGAACAGGTCCGTAGTCTGGGGGTGCTCCTGGATCCATCTTTGTCGCTAGAGGCCCAGGTGACCTCTGTGGCTAGGAGTGCCTTTTACCAGCTTCGGCTGGTAAGACAGCTGCAGCCTTTTCTGGACCAGGATAGCCTGGCCACTGTTGTCCATGCACTGGTAACCTCCAGGCTGGATTCCTGTAATGCACTCTATGTGGGGCTGCCCTTGAGGTTGGTCCGGAAGCTGCAGCTGGTGCAAAATGCGGTGGCGAGACTGCTCACTTGGGTAGGGTATCACCAACATATCACCCCACTGCTGAAAGAATTGCACTGGCTGCCCGTTTGCTACTGGGCCAAGTTCAAGGTTCTAGTTCTGGTGTACAAAGCCCTATACAGCTTGGGCCAGGATACCTGAAAGACCATCTTACCCCTTATATACCCAGTCGATCACTGCGCTCTGCAGGTGAGGGCCTCCTGCAGATACCACCTTATCAGGAGGTCCATTCTGCACAATATAGGAAATGGACCTTTAGTGTGGCGGCTGTGGTGTAGTGAAGCGGTGCGACCCAGAAGTTGCCCAGTTGCCTGGTTGTACCCAAGCTTAGAGATAGTCCAGTCGAAAGGTAGCCACGGAGACAGGTAGTTAAAGTTAAGAGTCTTTACTGACAATAGGTATTGTCAGACATGTATTGCTCTCCTTCGCTTCTCCTAACAAACCTCTTTCCTTCACAAAATACTTCCCCCACACTGTGCTTTCGGTTTCAAGGATTATATCTCTTTTCGCTGCCCTTGCCAACCACATCTGCTTCTAGACGGCCTTCGCAGTCTTTAACACAGTTTAACCCTTGAGTGTCATTTCTCTACTTCTGTCTTTCTGGAAAAACACCAGACAGTGAGACTCAGCAGCCTGCAGCGGCACCTACCCTGTGGAATTCCCTCCCCTTCAATATTAGGCAGGCTATCTTTTTGGCACCTTTTGAAGACTTTCCTCTTTCAACAAGCCTTTTAAGTTGAGACCTGTCCCAGTCTGCGTCTGTGTTAGAATTGCTTTTTAATATTTTTTTTAATGTTTTAACCCTTTTTTAAAAGATGTTTTTAATGTTGTTTTGTTTTAATATATTTAAAGGTCTGTTTTATGATGTTTTAAAGTATTTTTAGTGTCTCTGTTTGCCGCCCTGGGTTCCTGCTGGGAGGAAGGGTGGGATATAAATCAGATAATAAATATATAAAATAAGGCAGGTCACAATGTTACAATATTAAAATACAGTATTACAAACAGTTTGAAACCAAGCTGCAGTCACAACTAGAATGAGTCTTAATAGATAGATAGATAGATCTCAAGTGTCAAAAACCAAGGTAAAGAGGTGCACCTTCAGCACTGTATAGCGAAGGTGCCAGACATATCTCTGTGGGGAGGGAGTTCCACAACTTAGGGCCCACGACAGAGAATGCTCTCTCCTGGGCCACCCATACCCCCGGACATCTGAGGGCGGTGGAACTACTGAGAGGGCCTCCTCTGCTGATCTTAACACCCAGGAAGGTCTGTAGGGGAAAAAAGGTAGTCTTTCAAAGTTGGTGTTCCGAAGCCTTCCCGCCCAGTAATTTTGAAACCCTATTGAAATCAGACCGGCACCTACGATTCTGATATTTCATTGCCTGGTGGGAAAAAGTTTTTGTTTTGCCAAGCGTTTTTTGAAAGACAGAATTTGTCTTAAAATGACCAGCGATGGTCATTTGTTCTGCATTTTATGATTCTCATTTTATGATGTCTTAATCATTTGGCTGTTTATAAATGTTCTTATCAGTAAAATAAAATTGGGGAGAGCACAGATTGTTGTTGTACTACAACTTCCATCATCCCTGATCAAGCTGCTAGGGCTACTTGGGAGTTGTAGTTCAACAACCTGCTGAGGGCATCACAGTCGCAACCCCTGAAATAAATAATTGAATATTAATATGTCTTTTTCTTTCCTGCAGGAAGTGATACTGCTTATCTTTCAGAAATCTCCTCCCCGTTCCCGAGCCTCCCCTCCAGAGGACGTGTTTGAAGAACAGACCCACTGAGGCCTCTGAAAGGTGCCCTTAAAATATTTGCAGGGCCAGCGTATTAATATAAGTTGCACTCGGGGGACCCTAACCCTTTGGACAGTACTCCCAAGATAGCAGCAGTAGCATAGCTGTGAAGTTCGCAGTTCCTAAGTGCAAAGAGCAGACATGGAGAAAGGTTTAGAGGGCTCAGGTAAAGTCCCTCGCATTGTCCAGGTGATGTACTTCAAAGGGCTCCCAAGACAGGTGAATCAGCAGCCCGACATGGGGTTGCCCCAGCAGTGGGAAGCCCAGTGGCAAGAATTTCTAAATACGCTGCAACCGGGAAGGATTAATTCATTGCTGACAGAGCAGGTGCCCTGGGACGATGCAAGGGCATTTCTGTCTGCCTTCGAGCAAGTTGCTGAAGCCTGCCGGTGGCCCCGGGAAGAGTGGGTGGGCCGCCTCCTGCCAGCCCTGAGGGGTGGTGTGGAGCAGTTCTTTTGCCGGCTGGATCCCCGGGAAAGGGGGGACTACCTGAAGGTGAAGGCTGCCATCTTGCGGGCGGACACTTTCTGCAGGGAGTCGAAGCGCCAGCACTTCCGCCAGTGCAGCTACCAAGAGCTGGAAGGGCCGCGCCGGGTTTACAGCCAGCTCCAGGATCTCTGTCGTCAGTGGCTGAAGCCGGAGAAGCACACGAAGGAGCAGATTCTAGAGTTGATCATCCAGGAGCAGCTTCTGGCCATGTTGCCACCAGAAGTCCAGAACTGGGTGAAGGAGCGTGGGCCGGAGGACTGCATTGAGTTGGTGGCTCTGGCCGAGGACTTCCTGATGGGGCACCACACAGCCAGGACGTGGGACTGGCAGGTGAGAGATAGGTGCTGAATATTAAATGGGCTTCCTGGGTGTCTGTTGGGATAGGAGTCGGCAAGGGTTCAGAAGAAAATGGCCTGCTTTTTGCCTTGACCTAGTTACTATTTAGTTACTATTATTTAGATACTACGTACGTCTCAGGTTACGCGTCTTTCCAAGGTGGCTTACAGGTAACCTCAAAAACCACATTAAAAGAAAAAAGAAATAAACCAGTATCAACCAAGCAAGTCCTCAGGATCTTTCCTACAGCCAGTTGGTGGTAGATGGTCCTGTGGGAGAGGAGGAGCTGAAGCAGGCTCTGAACTCTTTTTCAGGGACAGGGATTTTCCAGAAAAAAATTCCAGTGCTTTAAACTTGTACTTGTTTGACTTATATTTCAGTAAGCAAAACTTTAAAAAGCTTCCAGTCTGAGGTAATATAAAGAATTGTAACTTTAGTTTTGATTTGACCTGTACGACCAATGGGGTGAATTAATAACGTGATATTTGTTTAGATTTATTATGTGTATTTTTATCATTTTTACCTCTCTTGTCTGCTAGGAATCAATAGAATGTATCTGAACTCTCTCAACGCATTTCCTAGGAATAATTGCCAGAAAAACATGGGGCCAACTAAGTTCTACTCTGAGCATGACTGATGTTGAGTACAAGCTATTACTGATAACTGAGATTTCCAGGCTTGCCTAATATTGTATTGGCATCCATTCTTTGTTAACTAATGAATTTTACTGAAACGATGTCTTTGTAGAGATGGAATATTTTCTACAGGAAAAATCAAGCAACTGGGGGGGGGAATCTTTCTCAGATCACTGGGTCTTTTGCCTGCGTTTCTCACTTTCTTTGGATCCTTACCACAGGGTAGTTGGTAGATGGTTCTGTCGGGAGGGATCTGCAGAAATGGGGTGGTGAATCTTCTCAGGGGCACAGGCCTAAGCAGGAGCAGTGGGTGATTGATCTGCACATCACACTGCCGTTACATAGAGGTGGGGAGTCTGCTGTGGCCCTCCAGACGTTGTTGGGACTCCCATCAGCCTCAGCCAGGTTGGCCAATTGTCAGGGAAGATGGGAGTTGTAGTCCAGCAACTTCTGCAGGGCCATAGGCTCCCCATCCCTACACAAAAGGGGCAGCTCCTCTGGAGGACTAAGAAAGTAGAATCAGTGAAGTCAGTTGGTTCTACTGATACTCTCCTCCTATATTAAGTGGTAGAAGAACAAGGCCTTGTCTACAAGATGTGGTTAGGCCTTACTGCTATCTGCCAACAATGTCCAATAATAATAATAGAAAAAGGTAAGCGGGGGACAGCTCTTGTATCCAATTCGAAAAGTTAAGACGGCATTCCCTTCTTGATGGAACACCAGGGTTGGGGGAACTCCCAGAGCAGATAGGGGGACGGGGAGAGAGGAGAGGGAGAGGAAGTTCCATTGTGCCAGTGGACGTTGCTTTTAGTTGGATGCATATAATGCTGCATTTTTATAGGAGTACTGACAATAACCTGCCAATTATGGGGGTTCCTCTTGAAGGAGGCATGCCCCCTTCTCTCTTGTGAGAGGGAACACCTCTTCTTAGATGCTGCTAGGCCTGGGATCACTGGGTGGAATTGCTGAGAAAACTGCCCAGGGGCTCAGGAACCTGGTAGGGCCTGCCATTAACACTGGTCCTGCCCATACCTTTAACATATTTTCTTGACTCTCATTCCCAGGCTGCCACATTTTTTAAAATGTTGTACACTACTCCACAATGTTGAGTGCAAAATTGGCAGTTAATGAATATTTGTTTATGAAATAAATGTGAATATATTACTTATTTTTTAAAATCATGATGTGTCATCAACACTGGCCTTACAAATACTTAAATGCAAATTCAGACCAGCTTAAAACAGTACAGGCAAAAATCTCAAAATTTTGGCACCTGCAAAAACATTTGTCTGTAGGCAGACTTACTCAGATATGCAAAGCTGACATGCATTGTAATATGTAATTTTTAAGTATTATTTGTATAGTTTTAACTGCTGATTTTATTTATGTCAGCTTCTTTTGAACTCCTGACTTTTATTGATAATTTTAACATCTATTTTATATTTTATGTTAACAACGTAGAGGCTTTTACAGTTAAGCAGTATACAAATTCTGTTAGATAAATAAATAAATAAGATATATACGGAATAGTGGTAGTAAACAGCACTTGACACAATCCAAGTTCAGATAATTAGCCAATTGCTAGCTTTGGATGGGTTTGTATTCCTCCTGAAGGAATAAGTTTGTAGTCTGGGGGTGCTCCTGGATCCATCTCTGTCATTAGAGGCCCAGGTGACCTTAGTGGCCAGGAGTGCCTTTTACCAGCTTCAGCTGGCGGTAAGACAGCTATAGCTGTTTCTGGACCAGGATAGCCTGACCACTGTCATCCATGTGCTGGTGACCTTCCGAGCCTGGACTGCTGCAATGTGCTCTGTGTGTTACTCCTCCTGAGATTGGTTCAGAAGCTGCAGCTAGGCTGAATGCGGTGGCTCGACTACTAACGGGGACAGAATATCATCCTATTAACATTGCTGGAAATGTTTTACTGTCGGGCTAAGTTCAAGGTGTTGGTACTGGTGTACAAAGCCCTATACAGCTTGGGACCAGGATACGTAAAATATTGTCTCAACCCTTATATACACAACTGATCACTGTGCTGTTCAAGAAAGGACCTCCTTGCACATACCATTTTATCAGGAGATCCCTTCCATGCGATGTGGGAACTGTCCCTTTAGCATGCCAACACTTACCCTTTTAATTCCCTCGTTGCGTATTGGACAGTCTCTGTTGTCTTTTCTAGACCTATTGAAGACTTTCCTTTTCCAACAAGCCTTTTAAGTAGAGATTTTTATCCCAGTCTTTATCCGCATTGGAATAGAAATCTTATTTAAATAAATTCTTATTATTAATTGCTTCAGGATGTTTCATGGGAAACAATTAATAAATTAAAGTAATAGTAATAAAGGTCTGCATTGAACCTACCCGTTCACTTCGTTCAATATCCAAGGCCCTCCTCCGGGTACCAACTCATCAGGATGCCCGGAGGATTGTTATTAGATCTAGGGCCTTTTCTGTGGTGGCCCCCGAACTGTGGAACAGCCTACCTGTGGAGATACACCTGGCGCCTTCGGTACTTTCTTTTAGGCGCCAGGTTAAGACCTGGCTATACTCCCAGGCATTTTAATGTTCAATGTGTTTCATTTAATTTTTTTTTCGTTTAACTTGTTGCTGATTTTATTGTAATTTTATTGTAATATTGTATTTTAATCTTGTTTTGTTCACCGCCCAGAGAGCTACTCGCTATGGGCGGTTTAAAAATGAAATAAATGAAATAAATGAAAAATGAATGAATAGCCTCAAGAGAACAGGACAACTTTAGTCTGGTGCCAAAAAGATAATGTTGTTTATTACAATTTATAGGCCACCCAAAAACAAGGTTCTCAGGGTGGTTTACAGGAGTAATAAATCTGTATATCACATCAATATATGGGCCCTTGCACAAATATTTCAAGACATTTTGAGAAAGGTGTTAATATTTAGTAAAGAAAAGTTACTGTTGTCCAAAATAGCCTGGGGGAAGGGATATCAGCTGTAGCAGTTAACATTTGTCTTCGTTCATTATTAAGCTTTGGTGCATTAATCTAAAATCTGCTGATTTAAAACTTGCAGTCCTGGTTAACTGACCTTGGGTTGAATTTAAGGCTCATACTTAAAAGTGGGCCTTTTGAAATCATTGGGGCTTAAGTTAGTCATTTGCCCCACTGATGTCAGTGGGTGTACTCTAAGCATGATCAAGTCTGGCTCCAACCCTTTGTGCCTGCATCCTAACATGCAGCTGCATACATAGAAATAAAAAGCATTTGCAGTTTTGACCAGAAGGAAATGCAAGTTGGAGAGGACCACAACAGGGCCAATTTTCATAACCTTCAGCCTTCCAACAATATGTCTTTATTGCTGTTTTCAGGTGCCAGCCACAAGCTCCCTGGAGGCAGAGGGAGCTCTGTTGGACCCTGCTCAGAGACAGCTCTACGTGGGGGTCAGTCGGAAGGGTGATAAGGACCTTGGCGTGATGGGTAAGAAGTTATGGGATTCTCTTACTTTCTGGCAATGTGGTATGAAATTATTATTAAGAGTATCATTCTGTAAGACAGGTGTGGGGAACCTGTTGCCTTCTCAGATGTTCTTGGACTCCAGTTCCCATCAGCCCTGTTCCTTCTACTCATTGCAGGCTGAATATCTGCAGCAAGGAGCTTGCAGTACCCCATAGGCTTCCCACTGCAGATGTTCCATACCCAATGTGTGTGGGTGTGAGGGGGCAGTCAATAGGGACACAGCAGGGGGAGTGCTCTTGCTCTTCCCCTCTCATTGTGTGAAGGCAATAGTACCTGAAAAGTGTGAATGAATGCTTTAAGTCAGGCAGGATTTCTAGAAAAGTTTAGGTCCCAGACTATGGTCTGAAGGCACATGAGGCCAGCTCCCTGCTGAAGCTAAGCAGGGTCAGGTCTGGCCAGTGCCTGGATGGGAGACCGCCTGGGAACCACATGTAAGCCGCCTTGGGTTTCTGTGATGAAAGGAAAGGCGGGGTATAAATGGAATAAATAAATAAATAAAATAAAAGTTTACAACAACCAGGTGGCAGGAGGAAAATGTGGGTTGATCTGCAGATATTAGCATCTGCCTTGCAAGCAGAAGGTCCCTTGTTCAGTCCCTGGCATCTCCAGATAGAGGTGGAAGAGACCTGTCTGAAACCCTGTAGAGCCACTGCCGGTCAATGTAGCCACTACTGAGGTAGATGGACCAAAGGTCTGACTCGGCAGAAGGCAGCTTCCTGTGTGATCATTGTGGGGGATCATTATGTTAGATTGTAGGGCATCAGTGAGAATGCTGGACAAACCACTGGCCTTCCTCCAGTATAATATACCAGTTGCTTGGAATCACAAGTGAAGAGAGTGCTGTTTCACTCAAGTCCCGCGGGAGACCTGCTTCACCTCCTGCATGTGGGCTTCCCATCGGTGTCTGCTTGGCCACGGTGAGGACAGGGTGCTGGACTAAATGGGTCTTTGGTCTGATCCAACGGCTGGACCTTTCTCAGGGTTCTTATGTTTTTGAAATCACTCTCCCCCCCCCTTTGTTTTGCAGCCAGTGAACTGGTGTCTACAAGGAATTCTGCTGCCATGCTTCCTCCTGAGGGACAGGAAATGGTTGGCGTTGGACTAACTGAGGTATGTGAAGATATGATAATGGTTTCGTGAAGCAGAGGTGGAGTCTAATTTGTGGCAGAGCTCATCTGTGGTGCTCAGGCAAATCTGAGAGAAAGGGGTTTGGCCTTTTCTCTTGGAGGCACTTGAGTTATGGAATTCCCTCCCTAGGGAAGTTCGTCTGGTGCTTACATTGTTGTCTTTTAAGGAACCAGATTGAAAACACTTCTATTTTTCTCAGGCATTTAAAAATGAAATTACTTTTTCAATCTGATAGAGAAGGAAGCCCTATTTTGTAACTGAGTCTTTACCTCTGCTGTCTGAAGTGGTTTTGGAAGTAAATTTGGAAAGGTTGTTATCTGTGTGTTTGATTCCTGGTGGTGAGGATATATTTAAATATAAATACAAGAGCTCTGCTGTCCTATGGTCCCTAGGAAGGCGTTCCAGGGGCCAAAGGATAGAGCAGGTGTCCCTCTCCAGGGAGGGGAGTCCTGACCTTGCAGGTCTCCTCCTGACCACCTCACTGATATTGCAGCAGGGACATTGGTAGAGGAGAAAAGGGGCAGATCAGGGGAAGGCATGGAGGTGAAGAATCCATAGCCTTCCCAGTCCCCCACCCCAAACCAGGGAGGAAACTACATCAGCTCTGGAGCTGGTATAGTGAATTTTCTTCTTCTTGGGAACAATGGGGAGGAAATTAGTAAAATTAAAACCCTGGGAGAGAATGGAGGAAGATGAACGCAATCCTCTGCCCTCACCGCCGCCCTGCTGGTCAGAGTCTGGTGGGGCATTAGATGTGGCTGTTTGTCCCGGCTCTTCCTCCCCCACCTCTGCCTTTAGGATTTCAGATTTAATTTTAAAAAGAATTATCAAAAAAAGCCAACATAGGCTGTGTACATACCACACATTTATAGCACATGGTTCCCCCAAAGGATCTTGGGCAGTGTAGTTCACCCCCTGGCAGAGCTACAGTTCCCAGCACCCTTAAGAAACTACTGTTCCCGGGATTCTTTGGAGGAAGGCATGTGGTTTAAATAGTCTGTCTGCAGCCACGCTGCCTCTTGCGCAGTCCACTTTTGCTCCGGCTGTACCTTGATGGTGGGCTTCGACCTGCTAGTTTAGAGACTGATGCTCTAGCCCAGAGATGGGGGAACTGGATTTCTCCCTACCCCTCTGGGGTAACAGTCGGGCAAGGCTGCTTGCTTGTAAATCACTTGATCTGTCAGCAACTATTTCTTCAGGTGACTATTCCACCCTACAAGATAGCACTTTGAAAGGGGACAATCAGCTGGTTGTTGGGTCTTGGAGAGCCCCTTGCAAAGTGCTGCGCGAGACAGCAGATTGGCAGTGCCTGCAATTCCACTTTTTCCTGAGCCGTGTTTTTAACCAGCCCCGCAGGAGGGTGTGGCTTAGCCAAAATGGCCTTGTGAGCCAAATGGAGTGGTCTGGGTGAGCCTAATTAGGCTTGGAGGTTCCCCACCCCTGCTCTGCTCTGTGTTTATGTCCCTTAAGACCCATTTTGAGGCCAGGGGTTGCTTTCTTGTTTCAGGAGCCTGAGGATGTGAAGGATGTGAAACCTCTACACTGGGAAATCATGCGGGAGACTGGCGGTAGCAGCAGTACTTCAGGTAAGCCTCTTCCCTTGGGGGGGGGGAGTCAGGGTTCTGTTCATTGGGCTTCATGCCTTTGCAAATTAATCAAAGCTCTGTTCTCAGATTAAAAAGCATGCACTTACATCCCCATGAGTTCAAAGAGGCTGAAAGCAAGGGAGAACTCTGCTGCCAGGGTCTGCTGCCAGGTTGTCCCTACAGAAAAGGACATAAGGCAGGGATGGGGAACCCTTTTCAGCCCGAGGGCCACATTCCCTTACGAGAAACCTTGGAGGGGCCGCATAGCCTGTTACAGGCATAGGGATGATGGGTGTGATCTTTACCCTTGTACCATAGGCTATATTCTAGCCGTGCAAAAACCAGAGGTTTACACACACACACACACACACACACACACACACCCCTCTCTCTCCATCCAGGTAAGCAAGAGGCATGGTCACAATTCAAGCTTATGTTCCAGCCAGGCACAAGGAAGAGGATGCTGAGCAGGCCAATGAGGGGTATGGCTTGGGGAAGCGTCCTACAAGTTGGCGAGAGGGGTCTGGAGGGTCACATATGGCCTATGGGCCTGTGGTCTCCCACCCCTGACAAAGAGCTGCCCTGCTGTATTAAACCATCTAAGTCCATCTAATTCAGAACTTTGTTTCCATTAGTGGCCAATTGGATGCCTCTCTGTCCCTGGATATAGTCTGAAAGTACACAATGCCACCACCTTGCTGAAAGTCAGCAGGTCTGGTCTGGTCAATACCTTGATGGGAGACCACCTGGGAACTACTTCTATGCCGCCTTGTTTTTCTTGATGAAAGAAAGACGGGATATAAATGTAAGAAAATAAATAAGCATACAAGCAGGGGGCAGAAAGAGAGAACTTGCTTCTGCTGTCCCCCCTCCTTCCCAGCTTGGGTACACAGAGATTCTTTTTTGTGCTGGGTGCTTTTTCTCTTGATACTGAATATACCACAAGCTCATCCCCATCATGTCCCAGAAAGGTCGAGGGGCACAGTCTTGGCGCAGTCTTTTTAATCTGCTTCTTGAATTCTCAAGTGCCAAAAATCATTAGGCAGCAATCCTTGAGTACAGATGAGCCAGGAAAGTCCAAGCTCTCCTGATTCGTTGTCTTTTTGCTCTCTCCCTATCCAAGAAGGACTTGTCATTTCCACACCTGAGATGATCTCCCAGCCTGAACATCAGGAAGCTCATGTCCAGAGAACTGAGCACAGGGAGTCGGTTCCAGATAACCTGTTAGGTAAGTGTGATAGAATTACAGAGTTGGAAGTCCAGCTAATCCATAACAACAGTGTTCATCAGCTGGGGCTGATGGGAGTTGTAGTCTAGCAATATCTGGAGGCCACAGATTTCCACCACTGCTTTAGAAATCATTCAGTAAGAGTAGGTGAATTAATTTGCGGGCTGCAAATAAGGGTGATTGGTGGTTCTTTTCCTCCTAGGACACTTTTGCATACCAGCTTTTGTTGTACTTTCAGAGGAGACCATGTGTATATTTTCTCAATAACTCTAAGTCCATCAAGTCTATATAACTGTAATAGAATTCTGCATGCATTTTTTATCCCTCCCTCCAATTTTACTGAATGCTCTGTAATTCGGTTTTACAATTTATGATTGTTTACAGAGTTTACACAATACTTGCATACCTGTTACTACAATAAAAGCAAATAATTTATATGGATATATATAATTTCCTGAAATGTGTTAATGTGTTAAACATAAAAAACAGTGCCTGCCATTCTAAAAAATGGTTTGACCATTATCTCTTCTTTTATAAAACGTTAACGGTATCATTATTACAATATTCCAGATTCTTTCAAACTGTTCTGAAATTAGAAACGCTGTGTTTTTTTAAAAAAAAATCCAAAGCTCTTTGGCTGTGTTTATTTTTGCAGCAAATAATAGATTTAAAATCACTTCCAGGTCCTCCTCTAACACTATACCTGTTAAATAATTGAGTAATAATGTTTTAGGATTATTTGGTAATCAGTACCCAGTCACTTCTGCAATAAAATTGCAGATTGTAATCCAGTATACTTGTATAGTTGAGCAACTCCAAAATATATGCATGAAATTTTGATAATCCTCCGTGCGTTTTAATCTTGTTGATTTTCTTTCTTTGCCGCTTCTAATTCAAATCCTCATTTAAGAATATAATTTTGAGGAGCTTTTTTTGTTCTGAGTCAGCATGATTAATTTTAGCATAAATGTGCCAAATGCAACACTTCCTCTCTTTTTATATATAGCATTAAATCCTATTGTGTCAATCATTGGTAACTGTTAAAATCTTCCTTTCTGCACCATTTAACACAAACCTTTCTGATCCGATTACTCGAAATTGACACTACATAGAGTGGATTCCCTTTTTCCACTTGCTGAAGTGGTTTGTATGATTGCTGTTGTGATTATTGCATCGTCCTTTCCCAATATCATGTAGTGTTGATTTTTTAATTAATAGTTTTTTAAAACAAAATTCAAAAAGAAACACACAAAACCACACAAATACAGTTAATACATAATAAAATGCAATAAATCAAAATGATGTGCTCTGTGCTAACATGTGAGGGGGGGGATAGCTGGTGGTCCAGACCAACCTGGTGCTCAGACATTCAAGCAAATACATGGACTCCTTAAACAGATCTGTTTGGTTGAAGGTCTGAGTACTGGTTTGGTGATAGGAGATGGGACAACTTCCCATCTTTCTTGTGTTTACGGAAAGTCACTTCATATGCTACCAGTTGAATCATGTCCTTTGTCCGCTGTACAATTGAGGGGGTGGACTTCTCCTTCCAGTGCTTTAGCCACCATGAGTGCCCCTGGAAGCCAGTTGAATTGTCCCTCTGTCAGGTTCATTGACATCTGTAAGAAGAATCTGTTGGATCAGGCCAATGGTCCATCTAGTCCAGTATCCTGTTCTTACAGTGGCCAACCAGAAGCCTGTGGGAAATAAAAAAGGGCACTTTTCTTCCCACTGTACAAATTGGGGTATTGATTGAGAGAGCAACAGCTTGCCATGGGCTACCTAATAAGTCCATTTCTGAGATCTAACTCCAATTCCCTGTTCACCAAACTGAACTCCTGTACTGGCTCTCATACTGGAAGCAACTCCTTGTGTATTTTCTCACCCTCACCGCAGGTGGTAGACTTCTGAGCGAGATCAAAACTGAGAATTCCCAGGAGGAAGATATAGAGACCGAAGACAGCTTTGAGGCATTCCCAAGAGATTACCCAGAAGCTGATTCCATGAGTCTCGAGGCTTCTGAGTTTAGTCCTGAAGGAAACCCAGGTGAGGGTCAGGGAAAGCGCACTCGAAGACGGAGGAAATGTGTGAAAAGGAAAGGCAGATATTATCCACCGGAGAAAAAGCACAGTTGTTCTCAATGTGGGCACAAGACCTATTACTTATCTGATATGCTTAGACACATAAACACGCACTTGAGAAAAGGGCCGTACAAGTGCCTTCAATGTGGGAAAACCTACAAAGAGAAATCATCATTGGAGTCTCACCAGAGAATCCACACACCCTCAGATGACTCCAGCAGCAACAAAAGGTATGGGACAAGAACTTCAAATGTTCAAATGCGACAACAGCACACGTGCCCCACGTGTGGACTAAGCAAAGCTACCCAAGAGAGCCTCGCTGAGCATATGAAAGTCCACACAGAAGAGAAACCTTACGACTGCCCAGAGTGTGGCAAAACCTTCCGGTGGAAGTCGAATCTTTCTAGACACCGGGGGCTCCACACATACCGAAAAAAGTTTTCAGCGCATTCTGGAGCGCGCGCAGGTAGGCCTTTTGCTTTGATACAAGGCCGTCTGTGTTGTGTTTTCAGTGTAGCTTCATCTCAGAACTGTTCTTGGCCCACAAATCTGCTGCTGCTTGTGCTCTGCATTTCATTACATTACATCTTTCATTTCATTTCATTCATCGGGGCGGGAAAGCTTCGTAAGGAGTTGCATTATCTCAGGGAATCTGTCGGGGGACACATGGCAGCAGTGGGTGGGGTCATCCCTTTTTCTGCCACGCGCTTCTTTTCTCACTCACTCCTTGCCCAGGGGGCTGCTGAGGAGGAGCAGATTGCTCTGGCTAGAGATAAAAACTGTTCGCTTGCAAATTGCTTTTGAAACTGAGCTTGAGTGCTGTAGATTGCTCGCTCCTGTTACGCAGAGAATTGGAGTACTAGGGGTACCAACCAATGAAAGATCTTCTAGTCAAGGGGTGGGAAACATCCGGCCTGTGGGGCAGTCTTGGCTCTCCAAGGGTTCAAATTTGACTCGCGAGGCCATTTTCCTCAAACCACGCCCACCTTCCCCACACCTGATGGCATATGTGATGTTGGGAGTAGGGCAGGTAGAGACGCTGCTGCCAGTGCACATTTGGGAGCCTTAAAGTCCCCCTGATGGTGCATTGACAAAGGAAAGCAGGCTTAGGTTCTCCGACCCATCACAAGTCCATGGGCAGAGTGCTGAATCAGCTGCAGATGGTGCTTTGAAGTCCTGGCACCCAGTCATCTGATGTTGTGATGTCAGGTGATTGACAGGTAGGCAGTACTGCCCACTTGTCAAATTTGACCCATGGAGCCAAAAAACTTCCTCACTCCTCTTGAGTCAGTCATTTGGCTTTCTGTGTGCTGTGCTTCCTGTTCATCATACAGATTTCCATTTTTGTCACATAGTGTGTCGTCTTTTCTTTGTTTTCATATCTTCTAGTGGGGAAGAGGTCATCTCTCTCTCTTTTCTGCAGGTGCTGATGGGCCAAGTACTACTGAAAACAATTCTCTGCTGCTGCAGCTGACCAAATCAGGGTCCACCGATGCTGCTTCGCTGAGCCCCGAGATCTATAGAGCAAGCCCCGCTTCGAATCTACGTCCAAGGAAACCTCAAGGGCAGGGTGTGTCTCCTTCTCTGTATAGGACAAAGACTGTGAGGGTGGTGCTGACTAAACTTGCAAACCTTCGCAAAGGGAGAAAACACACCTGCCCTGAATGCGGGCACAGCTCTGAAAGATTATCAGAGGTCATTAGTCACATGAGAGTCCACACAGGAGAGAGACCCTATCAGTGCACTGACTGTGGGAAAACCTTCCGGTGGAGATCGAACCTTAATCAACACCGCAAAAGAAATGCATGTCAACAAAATAGGATTGTTACAGACGCCTCTCTTGAACACAGTCAGATAACACGTGGGTATAATAAACTGGTAGATACCTAATTCTTGCAGCTCCTCTCTTCTCCCCCCTCCCTTTCCCTTACATTTTATCTGCCATAAACAACAATAATAATAGTCAAGTTTCACATCAAAGCAGGCAGAACCATAAGTATTCTTACCAACATTGTTGGACGTGTTCTTCTCTATCCTGACTTTGTATGCTTTCTTGCAAAATATCTGTTGTGTGGGGAGATGTCCCATATAGTCTATATCAGAGCAGGAAACCTGGGAAACCTATTGTTCTTCCACATCTTGTTAGACTCCAACCCCCACCAGCCCTGGCCAGCAATATCTGGAGGGCTACAGATTCCCAATCTATAGGGAATAACCCCCCCCCTTTTTTTAAGGTCATATTCCTAGTCTTTGTGGACTGGAAGATAAGCCAGAAAAAATTGTGAATATTGGCTAAGGGAATTGTAGATTGGAGGTAGTTTGAGCAGGATATCCAATATCCTTGGGGCTTCTCTCTTCCTCTGATAAGAATGTAAGAAGAGCCTGCTCGATCTGGCCAGTGGCCTGTCTAGTCCAGCACCCTGTTCTCACATTGGCCAACTAGATGCCTACGGGAAGCCCACAAGCAGGACCTAAGCACAATAGCACTCTCCCCTCCTGTGATTTCCAGCAGCTGGTGTTCAGAAGCATACCGTCTTTGACAATGGAGATAGAACATAGCCATCATGGCATGGCTAGTAGCCATTGATAAGCCTTTCCCTCCATGAATTTGTCTAGTCCTCTTTTACAGCCATCCAAGTTGGTGGCCATCAAATTCCATATGGAGCAAATTCCATAATTTAACTATGCACTGTGTGAAGAAGTACTTCCTTTTGTCTGTCCTGGATATTCCAGTATTCAGTTTCATTGGATGTCCCTGAGTTTTTCTACACTGTGCATAATATATATCCTTCTATCACGTTACATAGGAAGCTGCCTACTGAGTCAGACCATTGGTCCATCTAGCTCAATATTGTCTACAACGACTGGCAGTGGCTCTCCAGGGTTTCAGGCAGGCGTCTCTCCCAGCCCTATCTGGAGATATCAGGGGTTGAAATTGGGACCTTCTGCATGCAAAGCAGATGCTCTACCCACTGAGCTATGGCCCCTCCCCAAATGTTACCTCTTACTCTCCTTGTCTCTAAACTAAAAATCCCCAAATGTTGTGTTTTCTTGTTGAGGAGTTGCTCCATCCCCTTGATGTCATATATTGGAGATATCGTATATCAAATTTGTATACTCTCTCAGCAGGTGATGAGGATTCTCAGCCCGAGATCAAAACAGAAGACCTGTTTGAGACATCTCCGGAAGCTGTTTTGATGAGTCATGAGTCCACTTCGAGTGAACATCAGGGAGAGTCCAGTCCATCTGGGAGTGCTGCTATGGCGAGATCAGCGAAGTATCAAAAAAAGGAGCACTTCTGCTCAGAATGCGGATACCGGGGTAGGGCCTTATCAGACTTGATTAACCATACAAGAATCCATACTGGAGAAAAGCCCTATGAATGCCATGAATGTGGGAAAGCCTTTGCATGGAAATCAAACTTGAAGTCACACATGAAGAAACACCACGTCTCCTCCCGTCAAAAGACACCCATTCCTGATGCCTCTGTTTCTGACACCCCTTTTGTTCCTTCAGTCTCTGTTGCAGAATGTGACGTCACTCTTAGCGGTAAGTACGCTTGCATTATGATCTATTGGATATTTCATCATTTATTTTCTCTTCCCAATGACTGGCTTGGCATTCAGTATGCATGGCTAAGAAGAGCCTGATGGATCAGGCCAGTGGCCCATCTAGTCCAGCGTCCTGTTCCTTCACTGGCCAACCAGATGTCTGTGGGAAGCCCGCAAGCAGGACCTGAGCGCAAGAGCACTCTCCTTTCCCGCAGTATTCGGAAGCATAGTGCCTCCGACTGTGGAGGCACAGCATAGCTATCGTGGCTAGTAGCCTTTGATAACCTTATCCCCCGTGGATCTATCTAATGCTCTTTTAAAGCCGTTGCAAGTTGGTGGCTATCACTGCCTCCTCTGGGAGCAAGTTCTGTAGCTTAAGCATGCGCTAAGTGAAGTACTTTCTTATCTACCCTGAATCTTCCAGCATTCAGCTTCATTGGATGTCCACACGTTCTAGTGTTATGAGAGGGAGAAAAACTTTTTTCTGCTCACTTTCTCCTTGCCATGCATAATTTTATGCACTTCAATAATATCGCCTCTTACTTGCCTTTTCTGTAAACTAAAAAGCCTCAAATGCTGCAACCTTTCCTCATGGATTATCTTGGTTGCCCTTTTTTGAACCTTTTCCAGCTCTACAAGATCCTTTTTGAGGGGAGGCGACCATAACTGTACACAGTATGCCAAATGTGGTTGCACCATAGATTTGTACAATGGCATTATATTGGCAGTCTTACGTTCTGTACCTATCCTAATGATCCCTAGCATGGAATTTGCCTTTTTCACATCTGTTGCACGCTGGGTCGACATCTTTATCAGGCTTATCCACTACGACCCCAAGCTCTCATTCCTGATTAGTCATTGCTAGTTCAGATCTATTGCTTTTGCTACTAGTGCCTTTTACCAGCTTCAGCTGGTAAGACAGCTGGTGCCGTTTCTGGACTGGGATAGCATGACCATTATTATTATTTTATTATTATTTATTGCACTTTTAAACCGCCCTTTAGCAACAGACTCTCAGAGCGGTGTACAACAGGATAAAACCACATATAAAACCAGCGAATGTGGATTACAACATATAAGAATAAAAACACATTAAAAACAGATTAAGACAAAATTAATAGAAGTTACAATTAATTAACTATAACATTAAAAACTAAGACTAAAATGCCTGGGCAAAGAGGTAGGTCTTTACCTGGCGCCGAAAAGATATCAAAGAAGGCGCCAGGCGTATCTCGTCAGGGAGGGCGTTCCATAATTCGGGGGCCACCACCGAGAAGGCCCTAGATCTCGTTATTGCTCTCCGGGCCTCCTTGTGAGTTGGAACCCGGAGAAGGGCCTTCGACGTCGAGCGCAGCGAACGGGTAGGTTCATAGTGGGAGAGGCGTTCCATCAGGTATTGCGGTCCGGTGCCGTTAAGGGCTTTATAGGTAAGAACCAACACTTTGAATCTGGCCCGGAAACGTATTGGTAGCCAGTGCAGTTGGGCCAGGACAGGTGTTATATGATCAGATCTTTTAGTTTGAGTGAGAACTCTGGCCGCAGCATTCTGCACCAGCTGAAGTTTCCGAACCGTCTTCAAAGGTAACCCTACGTAGAGCGCATTACAGTAATCCAATCTAGAGGTTACCAGAGCATGGATAACTGAGGCAAGGTTCTCCCTGTCCAGATAGGGTCGTAGTTGGGCTACCAGCCGAAGCTGGTAGAACGCATTCCGTGCCACCGAGGCTACCTGAGCCTCCAGAGACAGGAGCGGATCTAATAAGATCCCCAAACTACGGACCTGCCCCTTTAGGGGGAGTGTAACCCCATCTAGGGCAGGTTGGACATCAACCATCTGAGGTTGGTCTGGAAGCTGCAGCTGGTGCAAAATGCTGCGGTGAGACTGCTCACTGGGGCAGGGTATCGCCAACATGTCACCCTGCTGCTGAAAGAATTGCACTGACTGCCCGTTTGCTACCGGGCCAAGTTCAAGGTTGTAGTTTTGGTGTACAAAGCCCTATACACTTGGGATCAGGATACCTGAAAGACCATCTTACCCCTTATATACCCAGTCGATCACTGCGCTCTACAGGTGAGGGCCTCCTGCAGATACCATCTTTATCAGGAGGTTCGTTCTGCACAATATAGGAAACGGAGCTTTAGTGTGGCGGCGACTGCCCTGTGGAACTCCCTCCCCTTCAATATTAGGCAGGCGCTGTCTCTGCTATCTTTTCGGCACCTTTTGAAGACTTTCCTCTTTCAACAAGCCTTTTAAGTTGAGACATATCCCAGTCTGCATCTGTGTTGGAATTGCTTTTTAATGTTTTTTTTTAATGATATGTTTTTAACCCCCTTTTTTTAAAAGATGTTTTTAAAGCTTTTAAAAAAAATGTTTTTAATGTTGTTTTGTTTTAATGTATTTTAAGGTCTGTTTGTATGATGTTTTAAAGTGTTTTTAGCGCTTTTGTTTGCTGCCCAGGGCTTCTGGTGGGAGAAAGGGCGGGATATACATCAAATAATAAATAAATAAATGTGAAATTGGGATTTTTTGCTCCGACAGGCTTCATTTTATATTTACTCACATTCAATTACATTTGCCATTTTACCGCCATTCATTCAGTTCAGAGAGGTCCTTTTGGAGCTCTTCACAATCTCTTTTTGTTTTAACGACCCTGAACAATTTAGTATCATCAGCAAACTTGGCCACCTCACTGCTCACTCCTACCTTTAGATTCTTTATGAACAAGTTAATAAGCACAGGTCCCAATAATGGGGGCTTCACTTTCTACAGCCCTCCATTGGGAGAACTTTCCCTTTATTCCTACTCTCTGCTTCCTTCTCCTTAACCAGTTCCTGATACACAAGAGGACCTCTCCTTTTATTCCATGACTGCTAAGCTTACTCAGTCTTTGGTGAGGTACCTTGTCAAAAGCTTTTTGAAAATCCAAGTACACTATGTCAACCAGATCATCTCTATCTATATGCTTGTTGGCACTCTCAAATAACTCCAATAGGATGGTGAGACAAGACTTACCCTTGTAGAAGCTCTGCTGGCTCTGTTTCAGCAAGGCTTGTTCTATACGTTTGCTTATTTTATCTTTAACAATGCCAGTTTGTATATTAAGCCTAGAACTTCATCTCTTCTTGCCACTTTCTGCCTCAGACTCCCTTCCAGTATAAGTTAGTTCAGGCACAGGGATCTGCTCTATATCCTCCACTGGGAAGACAGATGCAAAAAATCATTTAGCTTAGCAATCTCCTTATCCTGATTTGGCACTCCCTTATCATCCAAGGATCCAATCACCTCCCTAGGTACTCTCCTGCTTTGAATGTATTTAAAGAAATTTTTGTTCTTGGTTTTTATGTCTTTAGCAATGTGCTCCTCAAATTGTTTTTTTAGCATCCCTTAATGTCTTTTTGCATTTGTCTTATTTATTATTTATTTATTTATTTATTACATTTGTGTACCACCCCATAGTCGAAGCTCTCTGGGAGGTTTACAACAATTTGTAACAATTTGTTTTGCCATTGTTTATGTTTATTTTTATTATCCTCATTTGGACAAGACTTCCATTTTTTGAAGGAAGCCTTCTTGCCTCTAACAGCTTCTTTGACACTGCTCATTAACCATGCCGGCATCCTCTTGGCCCTGGTGGTACCTTTCAGGACCTGCGGTATACACTGCAGTTCAGTTTCTAATACTTTGTTTTTAAACAACTCCAAAGGATTTTGGAGTGATTTGACCCTCTGGACTTTGTTTTTCAACTTCCTTTCCTCCTTTGGAGTCAAATGTGGCTGTGTTGGATTTTCTTAGCAATTGGCCATTTACATATATGTTTAATAGCACTATGGTCACTGCTCCCAATCGGTTTAACATCACTTACATCTCACACCAGGTCCTGGGTGCCATTTAAGATTAAGTCTAGGGTCACCATCCCCTGGTCAGTTCCATGTCCAACTGTTCTAGGGCACAGTCATTTGTGGAATCTAGAAATTTTACTTCTTCGTTATGACTGGAAGACATATGTGGCCAGTCCATGTCAGGGTAATTGAAGTCGCTCATTACTACAACATTTCCTAGTTTGGATGCTTCCTTGAATTCATTTTTCATCTTAAGACCCCTCTCATCATTTTGGTCAGGGGTGCAATAGAACATCCTCAGTACTAAGTTATTCTTGGGGCCCAGTATCACCACCCACAACGATTCTGTGAAGGAGTCTGCTCTTAGGATTTACAACTTGTTGGATTCAATGTCCTCTTTCACATAAAGCAACACCACCTCCAATACATCCTTCCCTGTCCTTCTGATATAGTTTATATCCAGAGATAACCATATCCGACTGGTTTTCTGCATTCCCCCAGGCTTCTATTATGCTCATTATATCAATGCTGTCCTCTTAAGTCCAAGCACTCCAGTTCTCCTATCTTGCCTCGGAGGCTCCTAGCATTAGTGTATAAGCACTTCTCTTTGTACTTTTGGTTTGGCCTGTGTGACTTTGGTCTCTCGGGATTGCTATCCTGTGCCCCTGCAATCAGAAGGCCAAGTTCTAGGCCTTCCCTATTTAAGTTTTCATCATTTTTTTGTCTTTATCCCGGGGGAGAGATTTGTTCCAAACTGGATCCTCCTTAACTCCTGTTACCTTTCTCTCCTTCATCAGTTCCAAAGCTGTTCTGCCACCTTTTTTATTTTAAGTGCCAGCAGTCTGATTCCATCCCGGTTCAGGTGGAGCCTGTCCCTTTTGTACAGGTCCAGCTTATCCCAAAATTTTCCCCAGCACCTGACAAATCCAAACCCCTCCTCCCGACACTGTCGTCTCATCCACGCATTGAGACTACAAAGCTGCGCCTGTGCAGGTGGTCCTGCATGTGGAACTGGTACGTTTCAGAGACAGCTACCTTGGAGGTCGTGGCTCTTGGCATCCCACCTAGCAACCTAAATTTTGCTTCCAGGACCTCATGATAGCATTTCCCCATGTCATTGGTGCCAATGGGCACTACGACCACTGACCCAGCACTATCTACTAAGCTACCTAGACAATCGGAAATATCCACAACCTTTGCACCAGGCAGGCTGTTTACCTCCAGGTTGTTTTGGGTTGCCAGAGATGAGATGCAGACAAGAGATTTGCTTACAAAGAGTTAAAATTTATTGAGTAACTTACAAGCATACAGCCAAGTAGCCCAATAAAAGTGGACCAGCCGCACAGCTCTGCAGTAGCTCATGTCAGACTGAACACCCCATTGGGGCACACGCAACACTTTTATAGTATTGAAACTAGCACGTGGTATTGGCATGATTACATACAATTATTGGCAGGATTACATACACAAATAATACTTTTCATGCATTAAACGTTACAGCGTAACAACGATAATTGGGGTGTTGACCTTCTCACAAGACATCTTCAAAAGCCAACTAATTGCTAGAAAACTATATGGAAACTCCCTGGCACTTCTTTGGCAAGCTATATGTTGGCCATATATCTCTCCTAACAAGCAACTTCATCATTGACCGTACTTTGACTCGTCCACTTGGCTATACTAACAAGCACCTGCTCATTAACCGTCATCCTTGGGAGTATAACCTAGACTTAAATCATCTATACAACACCTCACTGATAATATATTCTTGGATATATGCCTAATAGGGCTCCTTTGATGCCTCTCTAACAAGGTACTGGGCAGGTCATCATGCCCTTGACTATCTTAGGCTTTCAGGTGCTTATAAAATACAGGGGCCTGAAAGGGGAGATACAAACCTTCAGGCTCACTAACAAATACATTCTAAATCTATGCTTAACATAAGGCTATAATATCTTGCTATAGGCCTCTTGCTTGCTGGCAATAACAAATTGGTACAGGGTATACACAGGCAAATCACTCTGCAGTCTGCACACCCATCATGTTCCTAACGATCGAATCACCCACTGCCAGGATCCCTCCACCCCTGGCGAAGCATTCTTGGCATGAGAGGATAGCTGCTCATCCCCCAAGGAATGGGTTCCTTCTTAAGGATCATTTCCTCTTCCTCAGACTGATTGTCTCCTTCCCCGGGGCCTTCATTCTCTATGACAGCAAGAGAGCTGTCATCCTGGGCGTGAGACACAGCTATAGTGTCCCCAAAGGCCTCCTCCACCAACCTCTCTGCCTCTCTCAGCCACCATGGCCTCAAGGAAATGAACTTGCTCCCAGAGAAGCAGGAGCTCACTGCATCAAATTGGAGATCCTAACTTATTTATTATCTCAGTTTGTATGCCACCTTTCCACATACACTTGTACACAGCAGCTCACAACACAATGGTTAAAATGCATATCAATACATCATTATAAGAAAAGTCTAAATGCTGACTGATTTCAAAACATAATCTGACAATCCAGTTTCAACTAGCCTTTTAAGTGGATACTTTTATCCCAGTCTGTATCTTCATTGTTTTTGTTTTTAAGAAGTTTTAAGTGTTTTATCACTTCTTTACTGCCCTGGGCTCCTTTTGGGAGGAAGAGTGGGATATAATTTAACAATAAATAAAATCCAACTAGTGGTAGCAGTTAGACTGTTGGACTACAACCTGGAAGACGAGGGTTCGAATCCCCACACAGCCATGAAGTTCACTGGGTGACCTTGGGCCAGTCACTGCCTCTCAGCCTCAGAGGAAGGCAATGGTAAACCCCCTCTGAATACCACTTACCATGAAAACCCTATTCAAAGGGTCGCCATAAGTCGGAATCGACTTAAAGGCAGTCAATTTCCATTTTTCAAATAATTAATTTTGATAATATGGCCAGTATAACATTTTAAATGTACTAGAAAATAAACTATCGATCATGAAAACATATTATTTGACATCAGTTGGTTATATATATATATATAAATATATATATAAACCAGAGTCTGATAAGACAGTTTTGAAAGCAACAAACAGAACTTCACTCAAGCTTGCTCTGGATCCCTATAAGGATTCTGTTAATCACCTAAAATATATATATGAACGTATATAACGTTATATATTACGTTCATATATAAACCAGAGTCTGATATAATAACATTTTCAGTGTCATCAAATATGATATATATAACCAATAGCAAAACATAACAAATAAAGTGCATAAAATGTTCATAGATGCTAAAAATTAAAGTCCACACATTTCCTAGCAGCTTGATCATATATATATAAAGTACCTAGCAGTTAATAAATCTGTACTAGAAAATGCATAAAGAATTCAAAGATGCTAAACGTTAAAGTCCACACAGTTCCTAGCAGCTTGAATTATGCTATAAAGTGCTCAAATACCACATTAAACTCGGGGATCCATTTCTGGGTAGAGTATGATAGATCCTTTCGAACTGGCCTTTGAGTATCATTGATGGACGTTATTCCTACAGCTGTATAAAGTCAGCACAGCACGGGGGCCAAGAGACTGAGCTAAGTGTTGGGAAGTTCCCACCTCCGATCCCACCCCTACCATGAATTCACTAGGCAGCCTTTGGCAAACCACTGTCAGCCTTGAGTCTCTTTTTTCCCAGCTGCTGGATGGGGATAATGATGACCTACCTTACAGGGTCATTGTGAGGCTTTCAGCAAATCATGTATATGAATGCTTTATTTACACTCTGCTTTACAAATGAATTTTTCAAATCCATTTATATTTTAAAAGCATTTGAAAGAGCTGTTATGTTAAGCTCCTTTAATTCACTTGTGTCTGTGTGTGCTCAAGGACGAAGTCACGCAACAAGTAAGCTTTCCAATTTACCCCTTGTGTGGGGTGGGGGTATAACCCGCATGATGCTAAGCCATGGGCTGTAATGCTAAGCTGTGGTTGGTTTAGTTTAAATGTGGTTTATTTATTTGGCCACCAAACCAGAGTATGAAAAGACGGTTTGAAGTGGGCTTTCAGAACTTGGCTGGCGTTAACAGTGGTTTCATGTTGTGTCCAAACCCGCCATTCTAGCTTGATCCTGGTTTGTTTTGGTGCCCCACCCCAGACGGTCACCCAGCTACAGAAGAGTGAGGCAAGAATGGTTAGAAAAAACAAGCAAATTAGGCCAGAAAAGAAACGAAAAGCTGCAGTTACTTTGCTTCTGTGTGAGACTGATCCTGGCTTAGGCTGCCTCTGTCCTTCACAAAGCTCAGCATCATTCAGAGCAGCTTTTTTTAAAGGGTGTTTTTTAGGTCTTAGTCTTCAAAGATAAGGGGAGTGGGGGCTGGATATCTTTCTTGTTTTTTTTCCCTGGGCAGCTGTCCTATAATGGAATTATCTCTCTATTCTTGTAGATGATGAGGAGTTAATTAACATCCTGGCAAAGGCCCGTCAGAGGGGAGGAGCTAAACCAGGAAGCCGGATTGAGAGATCATCGGGGAAATCCCCAGGTCATGATTCCCTGGCTCAAAAGGCTGCCAAGATCAAAGCCATGTCCAAGCTACATCCAAAGGAACGAGGATCTACCCGTCTTCAAAGAAAAGCCATGGCTGTGAAGAAAAGCAGATATGAGTCGCTAGAGAAAAAGCATGAGTGTCCAGAATGTGGGCATAGAACCTACTACTTATCGGATCTGCTGAGACACATGAAAACCCACACAGGTGAGAAGCCCTATAAATGCCGTGAATGTGGACGAACCTTCTCAAAGGCCGCCTCCCTCAGCCAACACCAGAGGATCCACCTGTCCAGCAGTAGGAAGAACCCCATAAAAAGAGTCCAAAAGCATCAAGGGGAAAGAAAACACACGTGTTCCAAATGTGGACATAAAACCTATAAATTATCAACCCTGCTTATACATATGAAAGTCCATATGGGAGAGAGGCCTTTTAAATGCATTGAATGTGGGCAAACCTTCAAGTGGAGTTCAAATCTTTCTAGACACAAGAAAACCCACCAGTCCAACAATGGTTCCAACAGCAGAAAGACCTCTCTCTCCAACCATCGGCAAACAATTAGAGGTGGCCGTGTTATTTGAATCAAGAGGGTTTTTTAATTAATATGAAATACAACCCATTATTACCTCTATTTTACATTTTAGTAGATTTAACGGGAAAAAATCCAAAGGGATCCCATAAAATTGGGAATTTCCCCCCTCACTTCAGTATAACCAACCACACAGTTTTTACTTTTAGATTTGAAAACCCAGAACCAGAGTATGATTTGTATCCAGTGTGGTGTAGTGGTTAGAGTGTTGGACTACGACCTGTCTCTTGCAGGGAGGGAGCTTCTTGTGCCCGCCCGTTTGCTGGCTCCATCTCTCCTGTCTTGCGGCTGCGTTGGCTGCTACGCGCACGCATTGCTGCCACCAACCAAGATGGCGGTGGAGGCTTCAGCCCCTTAGGGAAACCTCGGCTGACATCTTGGTTAATGGCAGTCCTGTGCACGCAGCCTGCACAACCGCAAAAGACAGGAGAGATGGGTAGGTGGAGCCAGTGAATGGGCAGGCAAAAGAAGCTCCCTCCCTGCAATCCACAGCAGCTACTCTGCCATGGATTGTGGAAAAGGAGTGCTACTCATCCCCCACCCTATCGAGAGGCCCCTCAGGCGTCTCTGTGGCTCCAGGGGCCCTCAGCCAGGGCCTGACCTGGCTGTCCTTTGGGACCGGCCCTGCTGGGAGACCAGGGTTCGAAACCCCACACAACCATGAAGCTGACTGGGTGACCTTGGGCCAGTCACTGCCTCTCAGCCTCAGAGGAAGGCAATGGTAAACCCCCTCTGAATACTGCTTACCATGAAAACCCTCTTCATGGCGTCGCCATAAGCCAGAATCGACTTGAAGGCAGTCCATTCCCATTTTTCAAATTCTACTCAGAGTAAAAAAAGGTAAAGGTGTCCCTGCACTTGTAGTGCGAGTCGTTTCCGACTCTTAGGGTGACGTCTTGCAACGTTTACTAGGCAGATCATATATATGGGGTGGGATTGCCAGTTCCGTCCCCGGCCTTTCTTTACCCCCCAGCGTATGCCGGGTACTCATTTTACCAACCACAGATGGATGGAAGGCTGAGTGGACCTCGACCCCTTTTACCGGAGATTTGACCTCCTTCCGTTGGAATCGAACTCCGGCCGTGAGCAGAGCTTCAGCTGCGTTACTGCCGCTTACCACTCTGTGCCACGGAGGATCTCTACTCAGAGTAGACCCACTGAAATTACTGGATTTGAGATAGCCATGTCCATTTCTTCTGAGTAGGACCAGCATTGGATACAACTCTATATCTGTTACTATATTTTGATTAATGTAAGCCTTCCAAAATTTAAATCCCAGCCTAGAACTAATGGTCTGCTTGTTCTCTGCCATCCCTATGTGAGTTTCACCACATACGGTCAATGTATTGTTTTGTCATAAAATGGATATATGACCTGAATGGCAAAACAGTTCCTAATGGAAACCGTCATAAGTGGTCACTTTGTAAATACTTCTATTATGAGCTGCCCAGAGAACCATTTTTGTGGAGTGGCATATTAGTATTTGTAAATATTGTAAATTATTATAGCGTCCTGGAGAGATCATGGCATGTATTCAACTGAGTCCTACTCAGAGTAGAGCCAGTAAAATTAATGAACCTAAATTAGTCATCTCAATTAACTTCAGTGGGCTTACTCTGAGTAGGGCTAGTGTTGAGTACCACTCCATGTTCTTTTCTCTGCACTTCCTTGCTGTTCAGCCTTTCATATTCTCTCATTACAAAGCCTGTCATTTAGTTATAGCAAGGGCCGCCAACCTTTTTGGACCCCTGGCCACATTTTCAATTTTGAGAGAGTGCTGTGGGTGCCATTCAGAAAATGGCTGCCGTAGGGCATGGTATGACCCAACATGGCTGCCATGGTATAACTCAAACTTTGAGTACAGTCATCATCCCCACCCTAGACGACCTTGTGCTTGCTGCAGGAAGGTTTGTCCTGCTGATCCTGATTGTGGAGATCGCGTAATACTGATTTTTCTACACACACGCGCTGTTATGCTTTGCTGTCTAATAACAACAGGGAGCATTCCCTAGTACCAGGAAAAATATATAAGGTGGCCACATCACATTTTCTTTTGCACACAGACACACTCACTGCCCACATACATACCACAGCCACACATTCCTCTCTCTCTGTCTCACATGCACACACCTTGGTTTTCCCACACACACACACACACACACACATTCAGAAAAGCCCCTCCATGGGTCAAGGAAGTGCCTGCCCTTTTTTTTTTAATTGGAAAAAACAAGACACGAGGGCCACCAGCCAAGGACTTGCAGGCGCTGGATTGGCAACCCTTGGGTTACAGCATAATCCTGTTATCTTCTCAGAAACTAGGAGTCTCGTTGTGTTCAGTGGGTGCTACATCAGAGCGGGGAACCTTTTTTCAGCCCAAAGGCCACATGCCCTCCTGGAGGGTCCTTCCAGGGGCTGTGTGCTAAAGTCCAAAGAGCAGGCATTGCCTTCCAGTCGCAGCGCCACCCCGCTCCAGCCAGCCAAGCAATGAGCGCTGTCCAAGTTCAAGGACCCAGTGCAGCCCGGCCAAAGCACTGGAGGAGGGTCCCCAGCAGGACCAGTCAGGAGTGTGGCCTGCAGAGGGGGGTTCACCAAAGGAGAATCCCGAGAATCCAACAGAGAGCCCTGCAGGGCAGCCTGTGGCCCCTAGACCCTGAGGTTGCCCACCCATGTCCCTGCACCCGTGTTTTATTGCTGCTTTTATTCCTTCTGTCGTATTTTATTTTATTACAATTTTCAGTCTGTGGAATTCAAATTGGAATACAATAAAATGCAATACGTAAGAAATAAAAGAAGCAATAAAGATACCATGAAAAATGACGGCGCATCTAGCCCAGTGCACTACAATTGCCACAACAGGCACAAAAGTCATTTTAAGTGGTTCCGCCAAGACCATCAGCAATTTTCCAGTGGTCTGTGGAGAGGAAAAAGAGTTTGGGAGCCACTGAGATACACTATATGCAACGATTATTCAACTGTCCACTTTGAACTCTAAAAACAAAGACATAAAGCCCAGCTCCTCTATTAGCTGCCTCCAGCATAACTGTCTGGCTCTTTGTATGTTGCTGTGACCACAAGGGACTCATATATAGTTAAGCCTCCCTGTTCCTTTCCCTTGAAGGGACAGCTGTGTGCACCCAGGATTCTTTATTCTCAGAATAGTGGCGTCCAGGTACATAGCCATTGTGACTGTGAAGATAAATGCTTAAAACATTTTGTGTTACATAACCCACCCACCCCCCATCTTGTATGGAATAGAAGAGATTTTTAACACTTCTGTTCTTGGTGAGGAACAAACCACAGTTTGTTGTAGGTGTCCAAACTTGGCAAATGCTGTTTTGTTCAAACCACAGTTTATCACAGGATATCAAAGCAGGAACAGGACCTTTAAACCAATAGGCAAAATGCCTATCCTAGCAGCAGCAAAGAGATAATAGAAAAGTATCACCAAAACAAAAAATAAAAATAAAACCTGTGTGGTGGTCATTCTTGAGTGCTAGAAAACAATTTAGATATAGGTATATATAGTGCAAGTCACTTTTCAAAATCTCACAGAAGACTAAAGTGAAAAGTCCCGTCTTTACTCCCTCCAAAAAGGGCGGAAAGACTGCTTGCTGGATCTCCAATAGGTTCCAAAGAAGAGAGACCACTGTGAACAAGGCCATGCTCCTTATCAAGGGCCACCTCTCGTCCCCGTTTGCTGGAACCCAGAGCAGGGCTTCATTGGCAAGTCTTAATGCCCGTGGAGTTCTTTCCTCCTTTCTTTTCCTCCTTTCCTTGAAATGGGGTGATCTCATGCCTGGATTGTTTCTCCCTCTGTCCCTGCAGGCATTGTGGAGCCAAGTAAGATGATGACAATGAAACCTCTGGTGATTAAAATGGGCAATGCTCCCCCAACAATAACCCATATAGATGATTCTGTGTTGACGGCGCTCCGTGAGCGATGGCGCCTTTCCAAACAGCAGCAAAGGGCGAAACAAGGAGAAAGCTGCAGTGCTTCCGCTGAAGGTGCCAAGGACAGCCCTGCCGAAGGTGCCAAGGACAGCCCCGCCGAAGGTGCCAAGGACAGCCCCGCCGAAGGTGCCAAGGACAGCCCCGCCGAAGGTGCCAAGGACAGGCCCGCCGAAGGTGCCAAGGACAGGCCCGCCAAAGGTGCAGAACATGCTTCTGCTGAAGGTACAACAGACGGCTCCATCAACAGTGCAAAAGATGTCGCAGAGAAAGAAGCGGCAGTCCGCGCAATGTTGGGAAGGTTTGCATATTCCAAAAGTGGGGAGTCAAATCACAGTCAGTCGGAGCTAAATGCCAGTCAAACGGCCGAGGTGGGAGAGAAGTCTCCTTGTTGTTTGTGTTCTGTTTGTGGGAAATGCTTTGACAGCAAACAACACTTTGATGACCATCAGAATACTCACGCGGAGGAGAGGCCAAACGAGAGCCACGAGTCTGGGCAGTGTGTTCCGTTGAAGGACAAGGTGCTTTCCTATGAGAGCATTCACACGGAGGTGAAACCATATCATTGCTCTGAGTGTGGGAAAGATTTCTTTCGGAAAGAGTTCTTGGCAGCCCACCAGAAAACCCATGGCTTTGAGTGCAGTAAGCGCTTTGACGAGGGAGATCTGCTCAGGAGGCAAGAGCAAACGCACACAGAACAAGATGCTTAACTAATGCCGCTGGGTGCGGGTGAGGTGTCAGTTGGAGAGATGGGATGGATGGCTGAAACACACAGGAAAGAAAAGCAATCCACCTCCAATCTAGTTGTGAGACTTTGCCCCAAGTTGTCCCACTGACTATCCCAGGGATTTGGAACCAGGGGCCCTCCAGATTTTGTTGGACTTCAACTCCCATGATCCCTGGTTGTTGGCCAAACTGGCTGAGACTGATGGGAATTGGAGTTCAGCAGCCTCAGGAAGGCCACCTGTTCCTCAACCATGAACTGTCCTGTCCTAAGGAGGCGTAACTCAGAAGCAAGACCTGCTGACAGCTGTGGTAAGTATATATTTAGGGTGCTGTTGTGAGCACAGGTCACAGAGAACTGCACTGAGTTGAGGCTTACTTCTGAGTAAGCATGGATAGGACCAGGCTGCACCACCGCAAGCATTGAAATTATTTGCAGTCCTCTCTCTTAGTCTCTAAAAGGGAGTGGCATGAGAAATTAAGAAGTCAAAAATCTTTGTTCTGCAACCCTTTTGGGAGTGGTGGGCATGGTGGTGGTTTTAAGTATGATTGCCATCTTTTTTACTGGCCCTTGCTCCTCTGCTTTCAGTGTCTGCAGATATTTTCAGGTAGAAATGGTCATTCTCTGTACTTCAATGGTGGGTTAAAGGCTCAGTAGCAAGCGAGGCTGTATAGGTCCTGATCAGCTGACGACCTTGTCTTGGACTTCACACTTGTAACATAATACCCCTCGCTCTCTTCCTACCTCTTTCCCTTCAGCTTTCCTGAATCTCCACTTCTCCTTTTGCCTCATGACTACTCTTTTTAATATTCTAGGCTTGTAGGCAAGGGCCCCAGTTAGTTTATATGCTCTCTTTTAGTAGGTTGTAGACATAAGAACAAATGGATTTGACCCAAGATCCACGTAGGTTAGCATCCTGTTTCAGAAGCCCGTAAGCAAGACATGGACAATAGTCCTCCCCCTGCAGCTGCCTTGTTAGCAGCTGTTATTCAGAGGTGTTCTGCCTCTGAACATGGAGGTTCTATTTAGCTTGCCTGGCTAATAGTCCTCGATAGCCAGTTTCATAGAAATATTCAGGGATGGCAGGAAGATATGGGGGTGGGGGGAAAAGTGTTGTATAATTTTATTTGTGTCCTGGTGCTGTTGAAGGCATAAGTGCAGGGGAGTTGGGAAGTACCGTAGCTATATATTCGGGGGGAGGGGTTGTATGTCTATGCTAGAAAGAAATGCAAAACTTTTAAACTTGGGAGGCCTGCAGCGCCACGTTGCTTGTATAAATTGTGGCAGCTGTGGACGAATGTGTGGACATAAATTCTCATCAATAAAGAATTTTTCAATTTTAAAATCTAATGAATCTTTTTTTCTTTACTACTGCTGCTATGTTAGAATATTTTGGAAACTTAGTTGTAAAGACTTGAGACTGCAATCCTTTGCACTCCTATCAATGAATTCTAAATGTTTTTTTAAACCCTCTTCATCAAACTGAAGTTCAAGGTGGCTTGTAAAAATGAAAAGCCAAGACACAACTAAGAATAAAACGGTTAAAATGCTATACACATACAACTTCAACCCTGTTCTCACAGCGGCCAAGCCGATGCTCCAACGGCAAGCCTACAAGCAGGACTTGTACAACGATACTTCCTGCTTGCACTTCCCAATCACTAGCATTCAGAAGCATGTCCTGCAGAGGCAGAACATGGCCATTTGACAGCCTTATCCTTCAGGAATTTGTTTAAACTCTTTTTAAAGCCATCCAAGTTGGTGGCTATTACTGCATCTTGTGGGATCAGATTCCATAGTTGTCATGCCCTTCAGGCCCCACAGGCTACGGAGTGCATGCTTCAGACCCAATTCCCACCCTTACGGCAATTGATCTGGAACCCAATCACCAAATTCCCCTTGCCAAGGCTGTGCAACTAACACCAACCCTGCAAGGTAGAAGATAGGCTGCCACCACCCCTTCACTGGTTCAACTCTGAGCTAGGGGAACTCAGAGCCCAGAAATAGGTAAACCAAGGTTCAGTAAGACAAGAGCCAAACTTACACTCCTTGTCCAGAAACCTCTGGTAAAACCCCAAAATATACTTAGGCTTAACGTCTTTGGTAGACCTGTGGTCAAATGATCAAGGTGCTGGATTCAGAACCACCCTTCCCCCTCAATGAACACACCAGGTTAAGTAGAAGTAGCTTTATTAAAAATATAAGTGCACATTAATCTATAGCAGCAACACAATTCCTCAAAACCACACACCCGACCAGGGGTTCAGGTATAACATAAGAGAGTTCAACACACAACAGAAAAATAAGCTATCTAACCTCATCTACTCGCTTAGAGGTAGTTGTTGGTCAGTCTCATCTCTCCTCAGAGAGAATGGTATCAGGAAACAAGAAGCAATGGAACCCCACATAGGTAACCACCAGCAAGATGGACACCCAAGGGATCAAAGGCTATGGGGCTCAGACCCTATACTTAAGGAAAAAGAACCCTATCGATCCAGGATGAATTAACCAATCAGGGGCTTTCTGATGTAACCCTCTTCCCGAAGCTTCTTCACTTTTTTGCGCCTTGCAGGCCCCCCTCCCATCTCTGATCTCAACCTTCTCAAGCCTGCATGGCCTTGAGTACCAGGCTCCTACTGACTAGCAGAGTTAAACAGGTGTTTCTGTTCAGGCCTCCCCAACTGCTTGCAGCTGGAATGAAACTTAAAATTTTCCTCTCACAGAGGCCTGTCTCCTTCCAAGATGTACTCCCAGAGTTCCTTGTAACTGAGCCATGATACACAAACCCAGGTTAACAAATGCACACAGGTTAACAAATGCACAGAAATTTACAATTTCATAACAATAGTGTAGTTTTGCGGTTTGTTAAACATCTTAGTTAAAGCCTGCTTTAGTAAATAAAACCATTTTTACTTGGTGGCTTCAACAAATTGCAGGAGATTCCAGGTTAATAGGGGGAGGGCCGGCCAATTGAGGCACTACAACAGAAAAGGCCTTGTCACTGGTAGTCTCCACCCACCTAACCTTGGAACAGATGTGAGGAACCTTTGACCCTCCAGATGTTGCTGAACTGCAACTCCCATCAGCCCCAGCAAGCATGGCCAATGGCCAAGGATGATGGTGACAGCTGTACTCCTTCAACATCTGGAGGGCTGAAGGTTCCCCACACCTGCCTTAGCACAAGGATGAGGGTGCTGCTGGACTACAGCTCTCATCAGCCCTGGCCAGTACTCAAGAATGATGGGAACTGTAATCCAACAACTGGCGGCCCCACATGATGTTCCCCATTCCGGCTTTGAAAAATGGAAATGGACTGCCTTCAAGTTGATCCCGACTTATGGCAACCCTATGAATAGGGTTTTCATGGTAAGCGGTATTCAGAGGGGGTTTACCATTGCCTCCCTCTAAGGCTGAGAGGCAGTGACTGGCCCAAGGTCACCCAGTAAGCTTCGTAGCTGTGTGGGGATTCGAACCCTGGTCTCCCAGGTCATAGTCCAACACCTTAACCACTACACCACACTGGCTTTAGAGGATGGAAACATCTCAGTCTTGATATCATATGAAGATGTTCCTTCAGACAAAGGAAGTTGCTTTTTATGGCAGGGCAGAATATGGGTCATGCTACCTCTCCTGGGTTTTGGCACCAGTGAAAATGAGGTTCTTAAATTTCTCAACTGGCGAGAGAGTGATAACCAGGCAAGGCTCAAGAAGCCAAAATCTGTATGGAATGATTTATCTTAAAGACATCAGCTGAAGACCAGAGAACACATTACAATCAATGAAAGAAGAATGTGATGATGATTAAAACAGACATCAGAAGTAGACTATACACAAATGAATATTGGGGAAGGGAGAAATAAGGCACTAATAGTGGTTATATGGAGAGACAAAATCTGATATGAGTAACTTTTGCAACTTACCTCTGTTCAAAGAAACAATATGCAACAACTTTTATAAACAATAGTTATGGCATGCAAAACTAGTAATATATTTCACTATTTGTGTAACTATTTCTACTGCCAACCCACAACTTCCGACAGCTCAAACCAGTTTTGCTGTTTCAGTTCTATAATAACATCCCTAGATATTAAGAAAGGAGAAAAAGGGGGGAAATACATAATAGCTACCGATCCAGGCAGCGATTCAAAGAACCCAGTTTCTGTGGGTTCGCAGGAAAGACTAGCTTAGAGAAAAAGGCCTCCAAACAGCTTCAAAACTGAAGGGACAGATTCAAAGCAAGATACGTCCTCGCTTAAAAGAGAAGGCAAAAAGACAAAAAACTGGGCTCCAAAACCCCCAGAAGAAGCAAAAATCTCTTCGGAGGACTAGGAGCTAAGCAAAAGCAATAATTAAGCAAAGGAGAGAGCAAAAAGGGCAACAAGTACCCCAATCTGGAGTGCCCCAACCTGGAGTGCAGTCTCTTTTTGACCCTTGATGACACCCCAAATATTCTGAATCCTTTGTTTGTCCTTTTCTCTCACCCCACTTGCTCTCACTAAAAATGTGGTTCTATATTGGTATATGAGAGCTCATGGGACAAAGACCTAAAGGAACAGTTTCCCATTGTTTTAGGGGTTCCAAGCTTGATCAGGGTACAGGGAGACTCATGAAGGGCACCCAACACTGCTAGCTGCACGTGTTACACCAAAAGGCTCTTTACATCTGGAGGAAACTCCAATAACACCAGATGGGAAACCAGGAAATATAAAACAACACCTTTATTGATTACCAATATATCTTTTGCAAAAGAGAGACAAGGTATATTCGGCTTGTGCCAGAATTCCAGTCTAAAAGCAGGGTTAAGAACATAAGAAGAGCCTGCTGGATCAGGCCAGTGGCCCATCTAGTCCAGCATCCTGTTCTCACAGTGGCCAACCAGGTGCCTGGGGGAAGCCCGCAAGCAGGACCCGAGTGCAAGAACACTCTCCCCTCCTGAGGCTTCCGGCAACTGGTTTTCAGAAGCATGCTGCCTCTGACTAGGGTGGCAGAGCACAGCCATCATGGCTAGTAGCCATTGATAGCCCTGTCCTCCATGAATTTGTCTAGTCTTCTTTTAAAGCCGTCCAAGCTGGTGGCCATTACTGCATCTTGTGGGAGCAAATTCCATAGTTTAACTATGCGCTGAGTAAAGAAGTACTTCCTTTTGTCTGTCCTGAATCTTCCAACATTCAGCTTCTTTGAATGTCCACGAGTTCTAGTATTATGAGAGAGGGAGAAGAACTTTTCTCTATCCACTTTCTCAATGCCATGCATAATTTTATACACTTCTATCATGTCTCCTCTGACCCGCCTTTTTTCTAAACTAAAAAGCCCCAAATGCTGCAACCTTTCCTCGTAAGGGAGTCGCTCCATCCCCTTGATCATTCTGGTTGCCCTCTTCTGAACCTTTTCCAACTCTATAATATCCTTTTTGAGATGAGGCGACCAGAACTGTACACAGTATTCCAAATGCGGCCGCACCATAGATTTATACAACGGCATTATGATATCGGCTGTTTTATTTTCAATACCTTTCCTAATTATCGCTAGCATGGAATTTGCCTTTTTCACAGCTGCCGCACACTGGGTTGACATTTTCATCGTGCTGTCCACTACAACCTCGAGGTCTCTCTTCTGGTCGGTCACCGCCAGTTCAGACCCCATGAGCGTATATGTGAAATTCAGATTCTTTGCTCCAATATGCATAATTTTACACTTGTTTATATTGAATTGCATTTGCCATTTTTCTGCCCATTCACTCAGTTTGGAGAGGTCTTTTTGGAGCTCTTCGCAATCCCTTTTTGTTTTAACAACCCTGAACAATTTAGTGTCATCAGCAAACTTGGCCACTTCACTGCTCACTCCTAATTCTAGGTCATTAATGAACAAGTTGAAAAGTACAGGTCCCAATACTGATCCTTGAGGGACTCCACTTTCTACAGCCCTCCATTGGGAGAACTGTCCGTTTATTCCTACTCTCTGCTTTCTGCTTCTTAACCAATTCCTTATCCACAAGAGGACCTCTCCTCTTATTCCATGACTGCTAAGCTTCCTCAGAAGCCTTTGGTGAGGTACCTTGTCAAAAGCTTTTTGAAAGTCTAAGTACACTATGTCCACTGGATCACCTCTATCTATATGCTTGTTGACACTCTCAAAGAATTCTAATAGGTTACTGAGACAGGACTTTCCCTTGCAGAAGCCATGCTGGCTCTGCTTCAGCAAGGCTTGTTCTTCTATGTGCTTAGTTAATCTAGCTTTAATAATACTTTCTACCAGTTTTCCAGGGACAGAAGTTAAGCTAACTGGCCTGTAATTTCCGGGATCCCCTCTGGATCCCTTTTTGAAGATTGGCGTTACATTTGCCACTTTCCAGTCCTCAGGCACGGAGGAGGACCCGAGGGACAAGTTACATATTTTAGTTAGCAGATCAGCAATTTCACCTTTGAGTTCTTTGAGAACTCTCGGGTGGATGCCATCCGGGCCCGGTGATTTGTCAGTTTTTATATTGTCCATTAAGCTTAGAACTTCCTCTCTCGTTACCACTATTTGTCTCAGTTCCTTAGAATCCCTTCCTGCAAATGTTAGTTCAGGTTCAGGGATCTGCCCTATATCTTCCACTGTGAAGACAGATGCAAAGAATTCATTTAGCTTCTCTGCAATCTCCTTATTGTTCTTTAGTACACCTTTGACTCCCTTATCATTCAAGGGTCCAATTGTCTCCCTAGATGGTCTCCTGCTTTGAATGTATTTATAAATTTTTTGTTGTTGGTTTTTATGTTCTTAGCAATGTGCTCCTCAAATTCTTTTTTAGCATCCCTTATTGTCTTCTTGCATTTCTTTTGCCAGAGTTTGTGTTCTTTTTTATTTTCTTCATTCGGACAAGACTTCCATTTTTTGAAGGAAGACTTTTTGCCTCTAAGAGCTTCCTTGACTTTGCTCGTTAACCATGCTGGCATCTTCTTGGCCCTGGCGGTACCTTTTCTGATCTGCGGTATGCACTCCAGTTGAGCTTCTAATATAGTGTTTTTAAACAACTTCCAAGCATTTTCGAGTGATGTGACCCTCTGGACTTTGTTTTTCAGCTTTCTTTTGACCAATCCCCTCATTTTTGTGAAGTTTCCTCTTTTGAAGTCAAATGTGACCGTGTTGGATTTTCTTGGCAATTGGCCAGTTACATGTATGTTTAATTTAATAGCACTGTGGTCACTGCTCCCAATCGGTTCAACAACACTTACATCTCGCACCAGGTCCCGGTCCCCACTGAGGATTAAGTCCAGGGTTGCCGTCCCTCTGGTCGGTTCCATGACCAACTGGTCTAGGGAATAGTCATTTAGAATATCTAGAAACTTTGCTTCTTTGTCATGACTGGTACACATATGCAGCCAGTCTATGTCCGGGTAGTTGAAGTCACCCATTATTACCACATTTCCTAGTTTGGATGCTTCCTCAATTTCATATCTCATCTCAAGGTCTCCCTGAGCATTTTGATCAGGGGGACGATAGATCGTTCCCAGTATTAAGTCCCTCCTGGGGCATGGTATCACCACCCACAACGATTCTGTGGAGGAGTCTGCCTCTTTTGGGGTTTCGAGCTTGCTGGATTCAATGCCTTCTTTCATGTATAGAGCGACTCCGCCACCAATACGTCCTTCCCTGTCCTTCCGATATAGTTTATATCCAGGGATAACCATATCCCACTGGTTTTCTCCATTCCACCAGGTCTCCGTTATGCTCACTATATCAATGCTCTCCTCTAAGACCAAGCACTCCAGTTCTCCCATCTTGGTTCGCAGGCTCCTAGCACTAGCGTACAGGCACTTGTAAGCAGTGTCTCTCTTCAAGTGTCTTTGGCACTTGTGGTTAGGCCTGTGGTAATTTTGCTCTTCTGAATTTATATCCTGTGCCCCTGCTCTCACAATGCCTACTTCTAGGCCTACCCCTTTTAAAATTTCATCATTTCTTTGGATTTTATCCCAGGGGGGAGGTTTATTCCGAACCGGACCTTTCTCAGCTCAGGGTTACAAAGATGCACTTGATATATGCTTTCAAGTCCTCCTAAAAACAGCCCCTCCCATCTTGTTAGTATCTTTTCAGTGTGCTCCATTGTTTTTGCATTGAGCTAGCTCTCTGGCCTTGATCATTCATCCGTGCTGTTCCCTACCTCCCCCAGGCACAACACATTTCAGCTCAGTCACTATCTATTTGGATGGTGTCCCGTTACATGGGGTGAACAAGCTAGCAGAACATTCGGCCTTCACAGGCACCTTAAGAATATTGTTTTTCTCTCGGTCTATGTTAGATCAGGTTAACACATTCTGTACTGTGTCAAATTAACACCACATACTACAGTTCCCAAACTAGATATCTCATTTCATAACACACGGAATAACAAATCTTGTACCTTCACACAACTGCACTGTCTTACCTCAGCTGGGGTCTTGCCAGCATTTCTGCTCACGCGTTCTAGACAGAGAAACACTTATGCCCGTCAAACAGACATTCAGGCCTGTTTCCACCTTGAGCCAGAGCCTCTTGACCAAAGTTTTCTTCCATTCCATTCCACAGCTTCTGGGGTGATCCCCTTCACCATACACACAGGTCTGCCCTCAAAATGGACGTTGTTAACACAGCTCTCCAGGGTCAAGGGCAGAGAAGTGCCCCATCATTTGCTTCTTCTCAGTCTGGCCCTTGGGACTCTCCCCAGCCTTGGGCCACACCTCACAGATGAGCTTGCTTTGCACCCTCCGTGAATGTTTTTGGCTGGCTGGCATGTGTCCTTGAGCTCCCATCATGCCTCTTTCTGCCTGGATGGATGGAAGGGTGTGTGTGTGTGTGGAAACTAACCTACAGTACATAGGTAACATTTACATTAGTTGTTCTGCCCACTTTTGCCTCTCCCCTCCCCCCGGCATGTGGTCCCCGCAAGATTGGCTAGAAGGGAATTGGCCCTTGGCTTGAAAATGGTTCCCCACTCTTGTCTTATCTAATCCTGGAGATGCCAGAAATTAAACTGGGACCTTCTCCATGCAAAACATTTTATTTATTTATTTATTAAATTTCTATCCTCTCAGAAGGAGCCCAGGGCAGCAAACAAAAACACTACAAGCACTTGAAAACAAAATGCTATAAAGCATCTTTAAAGACTTGTTAAAACAAAGCACCTTAAAAACATATTAAAAAAAAAAACTTTAAAAACATCTTCAAAAGCAATTCCAGCACAGATGCAGACCGGAATAAGGCCTCTACATATTTATTTTTTGTTTCTTTGTTTGTTAAATTTATATCCCACCCTTCCTCCCAAAAGGAGCCCAGGGCAGTAAATATGCTTCGTCTATAAGCTTCCGCTGTGCTCGGATGGAAGGCCATTTAGGGCTTTCTAGATCAAAACCAGCACTTTGAATTGTGTCTGGAAGCAAACCGGAAGCCAGTGAAGATCTTGAGAGTTTGAACTCTGGGAATTTATTTCTGAAACAGCATGGAATAGGATCAGGTTCCCCAAAGGTAAAGTTCAGTAGCATCCTCTGATTTGGCTGCCTCTTTTGACATTCGCTATTGTATTTCTAAAATGTACTTACTCACATGAATTAAAATACTACTTATGCCAATTTTTTTTACATGCCAGCTCAAAGTGGTTCACAGCAGTAAAAATAATATTTAAATAATACAAAAACAAACAAGAATTACTCTCTTGGTAGCCTGGGTTTTAGCAACAACCCCTTCCCCCAGCGGCCTCTTGGTGCCCAATGCTTAATGGAGAATTTTTATATATCCACACATATAAATGTTGGATGTTGTATCTGGCGCAAGCAGATGCCCAGGATGCAGAACAGGATAGTGACAGGCTAGATGCCAGTTGAAGCAATGAGCCGGACAAGCAATAAGTTTTAAGAGTCACTTTACTGACAATATATCACAAGCTCTCTCTCTGTACAAACTCCTCGACCCCCACACCAACTGGCCAGATCTGCCAAGTCTTATAGATAAGGCCAGCTGGTTGCCTTGGATACTTGTCTTTGAGATCTGCACGGACTCTGAGCGTCTTGGCCTTGTAACTCTGCCATGGAAAAAATACTCTCAGGAACCCTTTACTTGCCAACATTCCCCCACCTATTTTTTCCATAGCCTTCTTGCTTAGCATTTCACACATTATATCACATTTTAACAATACATTTCAGATTATGTTACAGATTCACATTTTCACTTCTTTTCATGTCATTTACATTTCTTGCATTTACTTATATCATTTTCTCCACATGATACATTTCTTTTTCTTCAGTTTACATCAGCATCATTTGTAATGCAGTTACTACATTGCATTAGAATCTCAGCATCACTTTTATTACATTTCATTACTCTTCATGATTTCCATCATCCCACTTTTTCCAGTTACTGAAGTCTATATGTTTAATGGAATTTATTTTAAATCTAACAGGTGGAATACCTTTTGTTGTTCTCTCTGATCTGCGTGGTTGTATTTCTGCCTTAGTGTCTGTGTCTGTGTCAAGCGATTCCTCTGTTTCTCTCTCAGAGCTAGAACTTGATTCACTACTGCTGCCTGTTTCTTCTTGTTTTATTGGTACTGTGTCTGCCTGTTCTTGTTCATTACTACCTTCAGTGTTTCCCAACTCCACATATGTTTTCTCTTCCCAATCCTGCTCTATTGCTTGCACACTTCTGCTTAACACTACAGACCTTTGTTTTGGCAGCCATATTCTGTAATATGTGTTTTCAAATCCCAGCATGTACCCTTTGTCTGCTCTCCTTTGCAGCTTCCCTGTCCTTTTATTTTTGGGAACATGTACCCAGCATTCTGCTCCAAACCTAATCAAATGGTTTAATCTGGGTTTTCTGTCATACAATTTCTGATAAGGAGACATTCCAGTGGCCTTATGGAATATTCTGTTTTGAATGTAAGCTGAATACAGAACACACTCTCCCCAGAAACCTTGTGTTAAAGAGGAGTCACATAGCATTGATCTTATTGAGTCCTGAAGCAACCTGTTCCAGCGTTCAGCTAACCCGTTCTGATGAGGACTATAAGGGGCTGTTAACTCCTGTTTTATTCCTCTTTTATCCAAGTATTCAGTAAAAGAGTGTCCTAAGAACTCTCCTCCTTGATCTGATCTTATTCTCTGTATTTTGACACCAAACTGCACTTCAATTTTTGTAATAAATCTTTTCAGTTTCTCTGCAGCTTCACTTTTAGCTTTTAGTAAATAAACAGTGCAGAATTTTGAAAAATCATCAACTATTGTCAGGAAATATCTTGCACCCCCCTGAGTAGGTTGAAATGGCCCCACTAAGTCCACGTGTATTAATTGATAAGGTGCATTTGTACTGGGCATGGCTTCTTTGTTCTTTGCAGCCACAACTGCCCTAGTTTGTTTACACACGTGGCAGTCTACATATTTTTCACAGTTTCTCAATGTCACATCATTACTGTTCTCTGTTGTTTTCACCACATTTTCATATCCTATATGGCCTAGTTTTCTGTGCCATAAATGAACACAATTATTATGGGGTTTCTTATTAGCACACATGAGTACATGATTTGTTTGTTTCACGTGTAAGAAGAACAATGAGTTCCTCACTATTCCTTTCATGAATATTTTTTCTCCTCTCATTACATGCACTGAACCCCTTTTGAACATCACATTGAACCCCATTTCATTGAGTTTTGACACAGCCATAATGTTGCATTCAATGTCAGGAATAAACAGCACATCTGTCATAATCGTATTGAAACCTGCTAATTTCACTGTACCCCTACTTTTGATCTGTTTCTTAGATCCATCAGCCATTATTACATGATCCTCTTCGTCACAAAATGTATGAAACATAGATTTATCTTTGATTATATTATTTGTTGCCCCACTGTCAATTGCCCATAAATCTTTGCAGTTGTTTCCCTGCTCATTGTTAATACATTGCTTATTCTTACTAGCATAGATCACCTGTACACATGGTTTTCTTCCTCTTTCTCTTCTTCTTGCTTCACAATTCCTTTGAAGATGTTGTTTGGAACCACAAAAGTAACATGCTTTTTGTCCATACAGTCTCTCTTGTGCTGCTTTGTTGTTCAGCTTTCCTAAGTTGTGTTTAGACTCAGTCCTTTCTTGCTTTGCCATTTCTTGCCTTCTTTGAAATTCTTGTAAAAGTTTTCCTTCTATATAATCCATATTGAGATCTGCATTGTCCATTGCTTCCAAAGAGCTCACCAGACTATCATAACTTGAATCTAGTGAAGATAATGTGATATACACTTTTTGCGTTTGAGAATGTTCAATTTCACGTTCTGACAACTCAGTAAACAGTCTGTTTATTTCCAACAAATACTCTGACATGGTTGTATCTCCAGATAAGCGCATCTGATACAATCTTCTGGCAAGATATATTTTAGAACTGGCAGTCTTTTTCACATGAATATTTCTTAAAGTTTCCCAGGTTTCTTTTGCTGTTGTTGCATCACGCACGTGCAGTAATTGAGAATCATCAATAGAAAGAACAATTAACGCCTTTGCCCTCTCATCCAGCCTTCTCCAATCTGCTGGAATTGGCACCACGGCGGGTGGGTCTTCTGCGATAGCTTTCCACAGGTCTTCTTTCACTAGAAAAGCCTGCATTCTCTGTTTCCAAGTGCCATAATTTTTCCCTGTCAGCCTTTCCAAGGGAATCCCAGCCGATAACGTAACAAACATACTTTCACTTTTCACAGTTCACCGCCTTTGTAATTAGAGCTTCTCACCTCTGTCCTTCAGTCAGGTTTTTTTTTTTCCCACGGCTCTCTCACAGCTTTCAGCTCAGCTTTCGGTTTCTCCGTCTTTCTGCTGTTTTCTCGCTGTTCTCCACTTCTGGCTTTTCTCTGCCGCTTTTCTGCAATCCTCCGCTCCAGGTAACCATCAGCACCAGGGAACCATCAGCACCAGGGAACCATCCTCTGCTACCACTTGTTGGATGTTGTATCTGGCGCAAGCAGATGCCCAGGATGCAGAACAGGATAGTGACAGGCTAGATGCCAGTTGAAGCAATGAGCCGGACAAGCAATAAGTTTTAAGAGTCACTTTACTGACAATATATCACAAGCTCTCTCTCTGTACAAACTCCTCGACCCCCACACCAACTGGCCAGATCTGCCAAGTCTTATAGATAAGGCCAGCTGGTTGCCTTGGATACTTGTCCTTGAGATCTGCACGGACTCTGAGCGTCTTGGCCTTGTAACTCTGCCATGGAAAAAATACTCTCAGGAACCCTTTACTTGCCAACAATAAACATAGGTTATTATATTAGAAGGTATAGGTTTATATAATATAATCACAAGAAACTAAGCAAAGAAGGCCACAGGCCTTGGAGACCCCAAAATCCAGCCTCATAGAGAAGTGAATTCAGCTTGAACTTCTCAACCTGAAAACGCTGGCCCTGTACTACACACCAGGCAACTAACCCATTTGGGAGACAACAAACCCATGAGATGAAACAAGCAGGCCTGTGTGTATGATTAACTTTTGAGTAATGGTGTATTGTTTATGAGCAAGCATGCATGTAATAAGAATGTAACAAGTACTGGATGTGCTGGTTAGATCTTCCCATGGTAAAGATGGACTTTAATTAATTAGTATATTGTTTATGAGCAAATAAGCATGTAATCTGTGACTGATATATTTTGAACTGTCTGATCCTGAGAAACCGAATTTTTAGTGAAACAGATAACAAACGTATATTCTCTTCTTGATTTTGTAGAGCAAGGACTCCGACTAGCGGAAATATCCTGTAACGCTTCCAAAGTAGGAATGAGAGGAACTTTGAGCTTTAGCACACATTTTAAAATAACTCTGTGTGCTCAATTTCACTTGTGATAAATAGAACACCATTTTGTAAGTGAGCTTTCATGGTGAAAGGTTTTCTGAGGTGGTTTGCCTTTTCCATTCCTCTGGGGTTGACAGATAGTGGTGGGCCAGAATTACTAGGGTTGCCATATTCCAGTTCCACAAATCCGGGCAGGTTAATTTGCATATTATACAAATTATTTGCATATTATTTGCATATTATGCAAATATTTGCATATTAATATTTGGATTGTCCAGTTGTTTTGTTTTTGTGCCTAGGAATTACCACCAAAAACTGGGGAAAGATGTGCGATATCTTTTTTTTTTAAGCAACATTTTCAGCCTTAAATGCCTAGTTTCCAACACTATGGAGTATTTATTGATTGATTAAGAGAATTTATATCCTGCCCTTTTGCTGTTAAAAACAGAGCTCAGCACAGCTTACAAATATAATAAAAACAATAAAAATACACAATCAATATAAAAACATAATAAAAACACAAAATAGCAACAAACATAAAGTAAGTCAGGGCAGCAGCACGGTTAACCATAACATATACAACATATTTCAGATATGTGGTGAGTGGAGAAAAACAAGCCAAAATGTTAGGAAAACGAGTCTTTCACACCACATGCTCAGTTCTAAATACTGTTGCAGCAAGTTTTACAAGTTCCTCCAGTATTCCACTGGTGCAGGCACTCAGACATTCAAAGTATCTGTATGTTTCTTAGGTTTTATAAAAGCAGAGCTTTGCTTAACTCAAAATTTCTCAACCACATCTACACAGGTTCCACCTCCATACTCAAAATGAAACTGGGCCTGGAAGTGTACAACAACCCCACACATACCTTGCTAATTAGATTACCAATGCCAGGATGTCTGTCTTATTGACTATTCTCCTGCTCCCCCCCCCACCGGGCATCATGAAAGACCCAGTCCTGGGCTCAGAAAGAAAATAAATATCTGGTCCTCTTCAAAGTATTGATAAGCCTCTTGTTTTAATTGAAATAATAATTATAAATTCTTGTTCTTATCACTAATGGGAGTTAATTATCTTGCATATGCTGCTGTTGCTTCTATGGCTGTAATGGAGTGAGGTTAAAGATAAGTGAAATGCAAATAGGAAAAAAAACACAGAAGGTAGTAACACTTTCCTAAATGTAATACCATACCAACCACAACAAGATTCCTATGAGTAAGGCAAAAAACTAAGCATCTCACAACCAGTCAGGATTCCTAACCAAAAACCAAAAATATGATAAATGAAGAAATATGTATATAAGCATGACTATCAAATATATTTATTATTTACACAAACTGTAAAGATATTTATAGTGCAATCCTAAGTTTATTTATTCAGAAGCAAGTCCCAGCGTATTCAGTGGGGCTTACTCAAACAGGGACAGAACTGCAACCTCAAGTGATAAGCAACTTCATTCACACAACCCAAAATTCCGAATCATGCCACTTTACGCTGTTTTGCAACTGTTTATACTTGTTTTATGGTCATTGGATTTTAAATGGCTTTATTTCTTGTTGTGAGCTGCATTGGTTTCCAACCCTACCTCACAGGGGTGTTGGAAAGACTCCATACATGCACACGCACACACAGCAGATGTATAAATACATACAGCCCATATAATAGTTTATTGTCAAACCAGTTGGTCATTGCAGAAAAATCAGTATTAGTTTTAAAAAAACCAGTATTACTTTCCTACAGAATAAAAACTGTAATACCTAAGTAAGCCCTGCCTACTTGCTTTAAAATTGGACTGGACACAGAAAGAGTTAGAACACAAACATAATTCTTTTTTACATTCACTCCAAAGTCCCATTGATTTTCAGCACATTCATAACATGTCTACTCAAAGTAAGTCCTATTGAATTAAACGGGATTTACTTTGGGCATATGGGATTAGCATTGCTTTTACAAAAAGCAAGTATTGGGAAGGTTTTCAAAACACTGCCCAAGGTCTGACTCCTGCACACAAGAGGAAAAAAAACTGAAATGTATATACTTACCTAATTTATGAGATTTTCAGATAAACGGGGGGTGTGTGTGTGTGAAACCACCATTTTGTTTTCTAGACACTGCCTGAGGTCAATGAAACTGAAACACAATCCCTGATTGGCTGCAATGCTGAACAGGCCGGGTTAAAGCTACAAAGTGCTATAGTACAGTACTGTTTAAAGAAAGATTTAACAGTCGAGGGGGGTGGCTGACGTTTTTATGTATATCTCGAGAACCAGACCACCTAGAAACGTAATTTTTTAAAAAATTAAAGCTGAGAATCCGGGCCACATAAGGGGCTAGCCGGGCGCCGGGTGGTGTGCATAGAATCCGGGTAAAACCTGGCTATCCGGGCAATATGGCAACCCTAACAAATACCCAATGCCTGCTTTGGGCTGTGTGGTCCTCAAACGTAGCTCAAGTACTTTAATCATAATCCTTTCCCTATAGTATGTATTTTCTTAAGTTAGTAATGGGATTTCTTAGAAAAAAGAAGAAATAAAAATCCCTATAGTAAACTAATAAAAGTGGTGGTGCTTATGAACTTCCAAGCCATCTTAAGTTAACCAAACTCAACCTGGTATCGTGGTATTGCTTAAGGAAAATGTTGTAATATTGTACAAGGTGTACCTGGTCAGCTTGGCTGATCAGGAGCCATGAAAGTATGTGTGAAGGCCCATTCACAATAACTAGAATTAAGTGTATGGTAGAAACTGATCCCAACTGGCCCAAAAACCATTAGTAAAGTGAGACAGCAGAATAGTGGTAACATCAGTCAAGGAGACAGAGGAATATTGGAAATATTAGTCAAGGGGACAGATTGACATTAGTCAAAGAAGACAGAACAATGGGATGGGAGGTGTTTGCAAATTATGAATATACATGTACTCATTTTAATAAAGTTATCTGATTGGTTGGAAATATTGCAGGAGGAACTGTTACGTTATGTGGGAAGGAACTTACGAAATTAGTAAACTAATGTCACGTGTATTTAGTACTGTATAAAAGATCTATGCAGACTGTACCTCACTGCAGTCCTCTCCAGACTCTCTGGGAGGCTGACCTTGCATGTGCTTGTAAAGAATAAAGGCCTATCTCTTTGCTTCAAGCCTGTGTCTTCAAATTTCTTCAAGGACCCCCAGTAGAAGATCCCAAAGGAGAAAATTCTCCATCAGCTAGGTTGTTGAAGAGGGTCTCCAAGGGGTTACAGGCTGAACAAGAGCATTCCTTCTGTGAACTTCCTTCAGCTAACATAATTGGGCCCAAGCCAATATAATTTTCAATGGAAAGATGACACAGTGCATAGGCCTGAACTTGAGGGCTAGAAACTTAAGAATGGGCTTTTTTAAAAAAAACTGCTTAGGTATGTGCTGTACCCCCTGAGCTATGGTCTTTCTCTTTTAACGATTTTCCTCTTGTGCAACTTGGAAAAGATGAGTTCTAAAAGCCCATGGTAGCCTCAGTGCCTTGGCCAAGGCTGCCCAATGGGCTTCATCACTAATTCTAAAGTCTTTGGGTAGGGACACATTAAAGCAAGGCTGCTTTTTCTCACTGCATTGCCATTTGATTGTGCAAATCCCGGGGTCTCCAGCCACCCGCTCCAGCTCCTATGTTGGAGCTTTCATCCCCCCAACTCCACCCCCTTCCCCTGAAAATCACATCATCTTGTTTCTCCTGGTGCTGGCACTTTAAATAATCAAAGTGAATTAGATCCCCTCTTCTTGTTTACAGAAACTTATGGGCAGATATGGGCATGATCTCTGCCCTCTTCTGCCGCTTTCATTTTTAAAATGAACAAGACAAGCTTAACCAATTTACCAGGGAATATATCCCACTGAATTTAATGTGGCTTAATTCTGAGTAGACACAGGTAGGATTGCAGTGGGTAGGAGAGAGGGAAATGGGATGCTCCTCCGTGACACACAAACACACCTCGCTGATGTCAGGCATGTAGGACTACTCCCCCCAGGAAATGTTTCCACTGAATACACCTGAGATTCACCAGCAGCATCTGTCATGAACCACCCTGTTCAGATCTTGTACGTTCAGGTCTGTGGCTTCCTTTATGGAATCAATCCATCTCTTGTTTGGCCTTCCTCTTTTTCTACTCCCTTCTGTTTTCCCCAGCATTATTGCCTTTTCTAGTGAATCAGGTCTTCTCATTATGTGTCCAAAGTATGATAACCTCAGTTTCATCATTTTAGCTTCTAGTGATAGTTCTGGTTTAATTTGTTCTAACACCCAATTATTTGTCTTTTTTGCGGTCCATGGTATCTGCAAAGCTCTCGTCCAACACCACATTTCAAATGAGTTTTTCTCTTATCTACTTTTTTCACTGTCCAACTTTCACATCCATACATAGAGATCAGGAATACCATCGTCTGAACGATCCTGACTTTAGTGTTCAGTGATACAACTTTGCATTTGAGGACCTTTTCTAGTTCTTCCTCCCCAGCCCTAATACCGCATAAAAATGCAGCACTTCAGAAAAAAACCAGTGGATTGTGGGTAAAGTCATGTGTACCTGGATTCAAAAAACAGGAGTGACTGCGTTCTAAGCCAGTAATGTGTCCCTATGTGATGTTCCTATATTAATGTATATATGGTAAGTGTTGGTTGTTTAGAAGATACATGGTAAGTGGAATGAAAGAGGAGGGGGAGTGAATGGGCAGTAGAATGCTAGATGATTGGCTGAGTGTTTAAAATGGCTGAACGTATAAAAGGAAGAGTGAGAGTGGAATCTGGGGGGAGAAGAGAAAGAGTGGGTTGCTTGGTGGGGTTTGAGAGAGTTGTTTGCCAGGAGAGAGTGGAGAAGGAGGGGGGTGGAGTTCGGATTAGTATGGAGTAAAACCATATGCTTATGTGCCTTAAGAAGAAATCATGTTAATCTTGTTAGCTTGGTTATCTTTAATAAATACTTAATTTGGTTTACCAAAGGCCTGATCCTTGGCTGGGGTTACACAGACCAGAAGGGAGGGTAAGGTAATGACCAAGGCTGAAGGGAAACTGTAACAAATGGTGGCAGCGGTGAAGAGAATAACAATACCAGTATTCAGAGTCTCTGGGAATACTAGTATTGGGACGTGACTGGTAGTTGCCTAGCAGGGGGATCTGTTGAGATCTGTGCTAGAGCGGGGAGAGAAACAATAAAAAAGGACAGTCCGGACTGGTGGAGTCCCTGGTGGTGCCTAGTGACAGGCAGTAGCCACGCGCAGGTAGGAACCTGACAGGGAGAGCCAGGGAAGGACGTCACACCCTACCCTTTGTTTTCTTGAACTGCTTGGACTGTTCTTGTGAAACTCAAAAAACATTATTATAAATATAACTGGTAGGTAAGCGGTGACTTGCTCAAGGCCATCCAATGAACTTCATGGTCCAGCTAGGATTTGAACCCAGGTCTTCCCAGCTCCAAAATCACCTGCACTATGCACTACACCAGGGATGGGGAACCTTTCTGGCCCAGTGAGCCAAATCTGTATCTCCCCACCCGCACAAGCCTACTGGGACAGGGGGGCAGGACGACCCACCTGCCAATCTTCTGATGTTATAATGAAGCCAGATAATTGACAGGTGGGTGATCCCACCCACTTGTCAAAGTTGGTCAGCTGGAGCGGTGAGGAGGTAGTGACCAAACAGGATTTGACTCCCTGATGGGGAGGGGTTTCAGTCCTGTTTTCTGCAGGGATCGACTGTGTGTGCCAATTTCCAGCAGGCACGTAGCCAAATCAAGCAGGCACCTGCTGCCCATTAACTCCTTCTCAGTGCAGGGACTGATGGGCATCCTGCCTATCAAGGTGACATCACCGAACTGACAGATGGATGGGGTTTCACAGGCCAAATTAGAACCTAAATTGGCCCATAAACCGCAGATTCTTCACCCCTGCCCTACACAGTGCCATTATGGTTACATTTTCGGTTGTGGGTCCCTGCCTTACGTAACTCTCTCCCCAGTGAGACCTCCCTAGTGCCGGCATTGACATCTGCTCAGCATCATTGCAAGAGCTATCTCTACTCCCAGGTATTTGACAGAATCTGGCCCATAGACAGTGATGCTTAGTTTTTGCTGCCTTTTTGTTATTCTTCTAGGTAGGTATTGTCTATCTGAAGGAGCGCCTCCAGCATCGTCAGGGATGCCGCTCAACAAGATCAGCCTCAGAAGACCTTCTCTCGATCCCACCGGTAAAAACAGTGAGACTGGTGAGGACTAGAGAGAGGGCTTTCTCAATAGTGGCCCCCACCCTGTGGAACTCTCTCCCAAATGATCTCCGTCATGCCCCTTCTGAGATGACCTTCCGCCGGACTTTGAAGACCTGGCTCTTCAGGAAAGCTTTTAGGATGGGTTAGGCTTTTATTGTTATGTTTTAAATTTTAATGCTTAATGTACAGTTTTTATCTTGTACGTCGCCCAGAGTGGCTGGCCAACCAGCCAGATGGGCGACTAAGAAATTGAATAATAAATAAATAAATAAATAAATATTGTTGTTTTTAATCCTTGATGGTTGGATTGGTTTTTAAATGTTATATTCCTTTTCTGTAAGCACTTACAGCCTTTTTATTTGAGGTGACAAATAAATCCAGTTAATAACAGTAATAAGAAAACATATTTGCGCTGCGTGCTTTTAAAAAAAAATATGAGCATAGCAATGGCCAGACAAGTACCTAAACACTTGTGACCTGCTTTGAAATCAATCAAATAAAAGGTGTTTTATACATTGAAGGGACCACTGAGAACATAAGAAGAGTGTGTTGGATCAGGTCAATGGAACATCGAGGCCAGCATCCCCTCCTCAGAGATGCCCCAATGGGAAGCCCACAAGCAGGACCGGAGCACACCCTGGCTGGAGGAACCAAAACATCTCACCGCAGAAGCCCAGGGAGCAGACAGTTTTTGGACCCCGCTTTCCCTGATCACATTAGCGCTGTCAATGGGTGCTAAATCCCATCACCTGCCTGGTTTATGAGCTCAAGAGCATCAGCTGCAAATACATTCTTCCTGAGGCCCATGCAAGGAGTTCCAGTGTTTGAATCTTTTGCCGTTGGGTCCCTTGAGGCCTACTCTGGCTTTCATACTGTGTTTATGTATATAGATATTGTTCATGTATTTTGCTTTGTAAATTAATTTGATATTTCTTTTATTGTACCTTGTGTATTCTATTGTAAACTGCTTTGAGACCTTTCAGATAGTAAGAGGTCTATAAATGGAAATATAAATAAAATAAAAATCATCCCTGACCATTGGCCATGCTGGCTGGGGCTGATGGGTGCTGGAGTCCAGCCACATCTGGGTGGGGGGCATAGGGTCCTGCTGTACACATTTATTGGTCAATGTTTTCCCTCTTTAATATGTTACTGTAAGAACATAAGAGCCTGCTGGATCAGGCCATTGCCTATCTAGTCCAGCATCTTGTTCTCACACTGGCCAACCAGAGGAAGCCCTCAAGCAGGACCTGAGTTCAAGAACACTCTCCCCTCCTGCAGCTTCCGGCAACTGTTTTTCGGAAGCATACTGCCTCTGACTATGGTGGCAGGGCACAGCCATCATGGCTAGTAGCCATTGATAGCCTTATCCTCCATGAATTTGTCATCAGCCGTCAAAGTTGGTAGCCATCACTGCTTCTTGTGGGAGAGAATTCCATAGTTTAACTATGCGCTATGAGAAGTCCTTTCTTTTGTCTGTCCTGGATCTTCCAATATTCAGCTTCGTTGAGTGTCCACAAGTTCTAGTGTTACGGCAGAGGGAGAAAAGCTTTTCCCTATCCACGTTTTCCATTCCATGAAAAACTTTATACACTCCTATCTTGTTGCCTCTGACTTGCCTTTTCTCCAAATCAAAAAGCCCCCAATGTTGCAACCTTTCCTTGTAAGGGAGTCGATTCATCACCTCGATTGTTTTGGTTGCCCTTTTCAGAACCTTTTCCAACTCTACAATACAGGAATACCCTGCTATACAGACCTTCACTTTAAGGACACTGGCAAGTATGGACATACTTACAGTAGCACCTTTCCCCTGTTTACGTAAGCTCGCTTCGCAAGAATGGACACTTAACCTTTGGTTGTGGCCTGTTCTTTCGGTGCGTGGGGGGTGGTGGAAAGAGACGCGCCCGTGCGATCGCAAATCAGCTGGGAGGCGCGATCGCGATCAGCTGAGAGGCGCGGCAGCGCAGCAGCAGAGGCTTTAGCGTGGGGCTTTGAGGCTCCGCGTGAAGGAGAGGTGGCACAGTGGCGGCGCAAGTGAAAAAAGGTAGTGCTTCACTTTAAGTACATTTTCTGTTTACGTACTCGCTCTGGACCCATTGCGTACGTTAATGCGGGGTATTCCTGTATCCTTTTTTGAGGTAAGATGACCAAAAACGTACATAGTTCCCAATGCAGACGCACCATAGATTTATACAACGGCATTATGGTATCGGCAGTTTTATTTTCAGTACCTTGCCTAATGATCCCTAGGATAGAATTTGCCTTTTTCACAGCTGCTACACAATGGATTGACATCTTCATTGAGCTATCTACTACAACCCCAAGGTCTCATTCCTAGTCGGTCACCAAACGTTCAGACCTCATGAGCATATATGTGAAATTAAGATTTTTTTCCTCCAATATGCTTAACTTTTCACTTGTTTACAGTAAATTTCATTTGCCATTTTACAGCCCATGAACTCAGTTTAGAGAGGTCCTTTTGGAGCTCTTCGCAATCCCTTTCTAACAAACCTGAACAATTTAGTATCATCAGCAAACTTGGCCACCTCTAGAGTCTAGATCGTTTATGAACAAGTTAAAAAGCACAGGTCCCAATAACGATATTTGTGGGACTCTACTTTCTACAGCCGTCCATTGGGAGCAATTTTATTACATTGATTCCTACTCTCTGCTTCCTGCTATTTAACCAATTCCTGATCCACAAGAGGACCTCTCCTCTTATTCCACGACAGCTAAGCTTATTCAGGAGTCTTTGGTGAGGTATATTGTTGAAAGCTTTTTGAACTGTCTAAATACACGGTGTCCAGCATCACACACTGACAGGACCTTTCTGCGAAATGATGGGAGGTCAAATTGCCTTCTGAATGTCATCCCAAGTGGTGCCAGGACAATCAAAGGCACTCTGTTGACCCTAGAAAGGGGTTCTGAGTCAGGCCAGTAATGTTTCTTTCTTTCTTTATCTATATAAAAATTGTAGGAGGCAGTTGTTTTATTTCCTTTCCAAAACTGCTCAAAGTCATGTGGAAAAAGTGTAAAAACCAGGGACAATAGGGGGGGGGAAAGTGAAAAATAAAACAAGAATTAAAACACACTCTCATGATTAGTAAATTACAAAACAGGGTAGAACAAATAGATATGAAAAACAAATCAGCCCTGCACCAGCCTTTAAGATGGTTTCCAATGAAATAGTGAATGTCATATTGCTAACACTAACTTCACAATGTCAGCAGCGTGTGTGCATGTGAGGCTGCAGCCTTCATGAATAAAAAAATCCTCATCCACTGGAGAAAGGTATAGCGTGATGGCTTTGGCCAGTGTTTGTGAAGACAGGTGTTTGCTGGAGCCCCAGCAGAAGCAGCAGCAGCAGGAACAATAATACATGATCTTCTTGTAATCCTTATGACAACCCTGTAAGGTAGGCATGATTATCCCCATATTGCCACAAGGCTGGCCCAAGCCTCTTCGTCACTGCCATACTCACTCTGTATGGATGTATGGAAGTTGCTGTATCTAGAATGAGGCCATTGCTTCCACCTTGGCCGATACTGTTGATTCTGACTGGCAGCACCTAGCTAGGAGCTCAGACAGGTTTCCCTCCCCCCTCCATCACCTATGACCTGATCCTTCCAATGGGAGAGGCCAAGGATTGAACTTGGGACCTTCTGCGTGGAACGCTGCTGCCCTATTGCTAAATCATGGCTCCTCCCCAGCAAGAGAGAATTCTCCTTTGGCGTGACCCACCTCTTCTAGGTAAAGATGAGGGGGCTCTTGTTTGAGGTCCTCTGGAAACCTGGAACCAGCACTGGGGTAAACTCTTGAGCTATTCCTCTCAATATCTCTGAGAATATAAGCATTACTTGGAGCATACCAAAAGGTTTATATTCATTTCCTTGGGAAAAAAGAAAACACGCGATAGACAAGGCCAACATATCTTTAAAAGAAAGAGAAGCACTAATTCTCAGAGCATTAATAAGGTCTTTTCTCCGATATGGATTTTCTCATGTCTATTCAGGATGGCTCGCTGGGTGAAGCTTTCCCCACACTCCTGGCATTCATATGGCTTCTCTCCTGTGTGGATTCTCTGATGTCTGAGCAGTACCTCTTTTTGATTGAAGCTCTTCCCACATTCAGTGCATTCATAAGGCTTCTCTCCTGTATGGATCTTCTGATGCCTCACCAACGAATCCCTGCGACAGAACTTCTTCCCGCACTCAGGGCATGCGAACGGCTTTTTACCGGTATGGATTTTCTCGTGCCGAATCAAACTCTCCCTCTGACTGAAGCATTTCCCACACTGAGAACATTCGTGCGCCTTCTCGCCTGTGTGTGTTCCTCGGTGTCTGATGAACCCTTCTCGCCAGTTGAAGCTCTCTCCACACTCAGAGCACTGGTACACTTTTGGTCTCGTGTGGATTCTCTGATGTTTAGCAAGGTAATTTTTCTTCTGGAACTGTTTCCCACACACAATGCATTCGTACGGGGTCGCTCCAGAGTGGATGCCCTGATTTGTAACCAGTCCTGATCTGCATCGGTACCATTTCCCACCCTTGGAGTACAAAAACTTATTTACTCGTGTGTGCCTTGAGGCTTCCTTAATTGTCACATGACTTTCTGCAGCCTCATTTAATTCGTCCCATTCCTCCAGCAGCTTCTTCCCCTGTTGCCCATCAGGTTTGCTTCCTTGTTCATGAATCTCAGCCACCAGAGAAGCCTTTCCTTGGGATATTTCCAGCGACATACTGTATATTTCCTCTGGGTCTCGACTTCCTTTTTGAGAAGTCTCCTTCTTGATTTTAAGGGGTTCCTCCTCATCTGCAGTAACAGAGAGAGAGAAAAAGAGACAATCATTCCCACTATTACTGGCGTTCAGACTGTGAGTGCCATTTCTTATGCAGCTAAAATGGCACTGTCCACACGCAAGAGAGAGGTATTGGTAGGCTCAGGACACCTACCTGTCCATCGCCTGATGTCACAATGATATCAGGTGACCTGTTTTTCCATAGCACTGTGAATGGAAGCCCCAATGATCAGCTGTTCATCAGGGCTACTGTGCACAGTAGTATGCAAGCCCCGACAATCGGCTGACTGTCAGTGCTTGCAAAGTGTTGTGAACAGGACTTGTGGCTGGAATCTGGGCAGGGAGTACGCCACACTGTAACATTTTGTAAAAGGTCCCTACCAACCTGTGCAGAGCCAACAGGCACCATCTGCCCTGAGGGAAAGAAGAAGAGAGCGAGAGAGGCAGGCAAGGACAACTTCAGGGCCTCCTCCAGTCAGACTCTCCCTCTCTGACCCACACCCGCAGGGCAACTGACAACAACTGGCCTGTGAGGCAGAGCATCTGATGTCAGCTTCCGCTCCAACAGGGCTGGCTGTTTTATTTCATTACACTTATATTTAATTTTCCTTCAAGGAGCTCAAGGTGGTGTAGAAGCATGGTTCTCCCCTTCCTCATTTTGTCATCACAACAACCCTATGCAGTAGGCTAGGCTGAGAGCTGGTGTGTGGTCCAAGGTCACCCAGTGAACACAACTCCGGTGGGGTTTGGTGTATTGGTTACATTTTATCGGTGTTGAGGACTCTAGTTGAAAAGCGGGATACAAATCTACTACATCATCATCATCAGGGCTTTTTTGCTACGGAGTACTGTGGCACCTCTTTTTGGCTGACCATGCCAACCATTTTTTCAAGGTATGAGTACCAGCACCTCATTTGTTACCAAAAAAAGAAACAGTAATAATAATAATTTCACAGTGGCAATGAGGTCTAGGAAAAAGGAGAAAGAAAATGTATCTGAACCTCCAGATCCAGGCTCACATCCCTGCTCAGCCGTGAAGCTCACGGGGTGACTTTGGGTCACTCACCATCTCTCAAACCAACCTACCTCACAGGGCTATTGCAAGGATTAAATGAAGAGGGGGAGAATTCTGTACACCACCGTGAGCTCCTCAGAGGAAAAAACGTGAGATCTAAATGTAATACGTAAGTTCTACATCCCTGCCGATAGAAAATCAGCACAGCACGCAACAGAACTTTTCACACTGACATGCTAGATTTCTTCCTGCAGGGAGACACACGTTTGCTTCTTTTACACGGGGACTATTCAAAAATGGTGCTTCCCCACCTCCATTCTGACATGGTACAGTCTGCTCAGCCGCCTCAGTATTCCTCCCCCTCATTCTGGTACAAGGACTGACTGAAGCAGCCATGTGGGTGTGGCCAACTGAGTTGGAACTTTCTCACCCAGTCAGCACCCAGAGAGCAAGACAGGAAATGGCTAATGAAAAAAAAACCTGGTACAGTAAGACACGTCTTTTCCACATCAGCAGGAAGCTGTTCTGCACCTCTTGGTTATCACCCCCACCCCACTGGATGGTATTCAACTAAGTCCTACTCAGAGTGGATCCACTGAACTTAACGGGCATGGCTAACTTAATTTCATTGGGTCTATTCTGAGTAGGACTTAGCTGAATACCAGCCACTAAGCCCAGCTCCACTTTTAATTACCGTTCTCCTAGTACCTGAAATGCTGCCTGCAAACGTCTCACCAGGCTCGGAGTCCTGGATGAACATCATGTCTCCTTTTTTCATCTGGGATGCAGCCTCAGATTTGGGAATCACAAATCCTCCTTAAGTTAGAAGAGAGAGACAGGAAAACTGAGATAAAAGAGGCATTGATGGAACACTGAGGGGAGAAGAATATTCAGTTTCCAGCTTAAACAGTTTGGAAATTGGTGTAAAACACCTTCTACTTGGGGGGATAGTTGGGGGGATGAAGCTGAGCTGGGAACAGAACTTTGACAAGTGGGACCTGCACTCTAGGAAGGCTGCTTTCACGCTGCACTTTATTCCGTTATTCTGACAATTTCTTACCTGATAATTTGCGCGTTATATTTGATCTGTCACATGACACACAAGTTACTTCTTGAATTCCAGTGGAATATAGTGCAAGTTTAGCGCTAATTTTCATGATAAATAATACCAGAAATAATCCGTTTGCAAGTTTGGGAACCTGGAAATTGCAGGAGTTTGCTGCTCATGTGACAGGCATCCCAGCATGCACTGCGTTCCCGCCCTTTAGGTGCGCGTTTTGTGTTTTGTTTTGCCCGATGGAAATTGTACCAGTATTCCAACCTAGGCGCAGATAGCAGCAGCATTTCCCACACACACTCCTGTGTCCATCTTACAACTAAAAAAAGATATGTCAGATGCTAAAGGAAGAGGAGCTGCATGGCGATGGGAGGAGATCTTAGACCTCCTACACAGTGGGAAACTACAGCGTGCATGTTTATAATGGGTAAGGGACAAAAATAAGTCATTCATTGCAGCTGTGTGTAAGACAGTTGCACGAAATGCCGGTATATTGGCTAAAAAATCTACTGTTCCTTAATGTAACAGGTACTGCAGTGTGAAAGGAATATTAGAAATCAGGACAGAAGTGCTAACATTTTAATCTGTTACAACTAACTCAGCAAGCGCCATGTCTGAAAGCAGCCTGAGTCAGACTGCTGGTCCATCAAGCTTGGTATTGTCAACACAGACTGGCAGCAGCTCACCAGGGTCTCAGGCAGAGGTATTTCCCAGCCCTACCAAGAGATGCTGGGGAATGAATCTGGGATTCTGCATGCAAAGCAGACACTCTACCACTGAGCCCTATATAGTTCGGACACACATTTACTACCCCATTTGCTGCTTGAGCTAAGATGAGGGGCCAGAATAAAATAAAATATGTTGCAACAAAATTTTGCAGTGCAGAGCGCTCCTGTTCATAGTTACAACAAGCTAGCCACGCCCTCTGTTTTGGGGGGAGGGAGCCTTCATTTCTTCTTTTCCCAGGCTGTATTCATAGAGGAGGAAAACCGGCTTACCCAAAGAGCTGATGTCCTCAGAGTTCTCCTGCATGACTTCCCAATGCATGGTCCCTTGGGTGGGGTTTAGCACCGCCCACTCAGTGTTGTCCAAAGTCACGGTCACCTCATTCAAATTCACACTCTCCTGGAGGAAAAAAGGATGCCCTCAAACTCAGACCTTGTTGCTATCCAGACCCAGCTTTAAGCTAAATCATCATATTCATATCCTATCGGAGCTAAAGGATGCAGGAGGTGATAAATGCATCTAGGGTATTGGGGGACAGATAGATTTAGATTTATGCCTGAGGTCTAGTTGTATATGAAGCATACTTGGCTTAAGTAATTTCTTTTTAGAACTGTGATTATTTTGCAAATTAAAAGGAATGATCAGGTTATCTTATATTGAATAATGTTGACTGTCTTTGTACAGTACACATTTAATATTTTTATAACATTTGTATATTTATAGACAGATGAATTTAGTCTTTAGATTTTTTGTATTTAATAAATGTAATAAATAATAATATCATAATATCCATACATTTTTGGAGACTGTTTCATTCTTTGTCACCGCAGACAAAGAGAGGGAGTCCCTCGAAGTGCCAAGCCAGCAACCAGCCAAAAATGAAAGTGGTAATTGTTTATTGCCACCCGACGCGTTTCGGGTATAAAAAACCCTTTGTCAAGGGCAATCCTGTGCAAGTAACACGCTGCTATCTCATCAGATTTGTACACAAACAAAGCATGCCAAGGGGTTCTAACCTAGCTTTCTCTCCGACACCCCAGTTTTCTAAGTGCAGAAAATTTTTATTCTGTTGAATGAAAGTGCATTCAATCCAGTGGGCCTTCCCTGGACTCCACCACTTCAGAGTTGCAGGTAGGGCCTGAGATAACTGAATGTATACTACAGAATTCCCTGTACAGTAGGGCCCCACTCATACAGCAGGTTAGGTCCCAGACCCCAGCTGGAAAGCGAAAACCACCAAAAAGCAGATCAGCTGTAGGGCGGGGGTCTGGAGCCTAGCCCGCTGATCACACCAGAGGAGGAGAAGATCAGATCTTCCCCTCCTCAGGCGCAATCAGCTCCAGCGGGAGTCTGATCACGCCAGGAGGTCAGCTGTAGCACGCTACAGCTGATCATCCCCTCCTCCAGCGTGATCAGCTGGAGTGCAGGGAGCTCCAGCCCCCCCTCCAGCTGATCGTCCCGCTGGCGCCATATTAACGGAACGCCGAAAAGCAGGGCACCGAGAAGCGGGGCCCTACTGAACATAAAAAAGTAGTATGTTTGAGGAAAGGCTAGGCTAGAATCCTCTCTGACATACTCATTTCCTGTAGTAAGGGTGTTTTAAAATATTATTCTGTATAACAAGATGGGGAGCCAGTAGACCCCTCAGATGTTGCTGGATTACATCACCTCTGACCATTGGTCATACTGGCTGGGTCAGATGGGAGTTGGAGTCCTACAAGATCTGGAGGGCCACAGGTTCCCTGCTACATAAATGTGTGATTTCCCCTCCACCTGCATCAGAAATGTTTTAGTCCATTCACAGATACATTATGTAGAGCTGGTAATTGCAAAGTGGCTGTGAGTGCCTGTATTTGAGGTAGAAATACTTGCGGCCCCACAGATGTTGTTGGACGACCGTTCCCATCATCCCCCAATCAGGGTGATGGGAGTTGAGTCAAAGCAACATCTAAATGACTTCCTGTTTAAAACTGCCCCTTCCATATCCAATTCAAATGATACAGGTTTTTCAGCATAGAGGATGCCAAGGGGTAGACTGATGCCACACTGCACCCATTTAAAAAAAAATCCAGGTCAAGGGCAGCTCTCCGTTTTTATCCAGAGTTCACGCTCTGCGTCACCCTAGTCATGGCAGCCTTGAGGACTGCCCCAGTGACTCTGAGGCCCCTGAGCCCCCCCCACTCAATGTCCCCTTCATCATGATGTGGCAAGGATGGTTACCTTCCTTTTCCCACCCCCCTTGTTGTTGTTATGTGCCTTCAAGTCGATCACGACTTATGGCGACCCTATGAATCAGCGACCTACAAGAGCATCTGTCATGAACCACCCTGTTCAGATCTTGTAAGTTCAGGTCTGTGGCTTCCTTTATGGAATCAATCCATCTCTTGTTTCGCCTTCCTCTTTTTCTACTCCCTTCTGATTTTCCCAGCTTTGTCTTTTCTAGTGAAAGGCATAAAAAGCAGATGGAGGAAGTTTGAAGGGTGATGCCAACTTTTATCCAGACCCCATTGAACATAAGAACATAAGAAGAGCCTGCTGGATCAGGCCAGTGGTCCATCTAGCCGGCATCCTGTTCTCACAGTGGCCAACCAGATGCCCCAATGGGAAGCCCGCAGGCAGGGCCTGAGTGAAAGAGCACTCTCCCCTCCTGCAGTATTTGGAAGCAGGCTGCCCTGAGCACAGCCATCACAGTTAACAGCCACTGATTGCCTTCTCCTCCATGAATCTGTCTACTCCTCTGGGAAAGCCATCCAAGGTGGTGGCCATCACTGCCTCCTCTGGCAGCAAATCCCGTAGTTAAACTATGCACTGCGTGAAGAGGTTTGTGTTTTTGTCAAGCGCTTACAGCTTTTTGCATTTTTTGTTAAATAAGTAAAAATTTAAAAGTGAGAACTTTTTTGGGTCTGTCCTGAACCTTCCAGCATTCATCTTCATTCGATGTCCACGAGTTCTAGTGTTGAGAGGGAGAAAGACTTTCCTCCATGCCATGCACAATTTTATAGCAAAGAATATCTCTGTGAGTCTGTGTGCGCGCTTTCTGTCTGTCTGTCTGTCAGGGGAGAGAGAAGTGAGACAAGCCAAGGGGTGATAACCACGGCACTGTCTCAAAATCCCCAACGTGCCCACAGAGATTGGCAACCCCTCTGGTCTTCTGTGTCTTAAACAGGTCCCAGAGCTGTATGTACCTCAAATTCAGACTAGGGAGGAGGGAACCTCAGGACCAGGAGGCAAATGCGGCCCTTCAGGCATCTCCATCTGGCCCTCGGGACTTTTCCCCAGGCCACACCCTTCCCCAGCTCTGCGTCACACCCTCTCGGAGTGTTTTTGGGTGGCTAGAATGTGTCCCTGAACCCTTGTTTGCCCGGTTGGGGCTTGGAGAGGGATGTGAGAGTGTACATGTGGAGAAACTAGCCTGCTGTACAAAGGTAAAATTCACATCTGCCTGCTCTTGCCTCTGGCCCAGTCTTGTACTGGGTTACCCAAAAGGGAATGTGGCTGAAAAAAAGGTCCCTCACCCCGGCTTAGGCTTTGAAACCCAGTACCTCACAAACCTCAGGAAGCCCAGCGTCAGCCATTTCTTGCTCTTCAGGAGGAAGCACCGAACTGGGATGACTTGGAGACATTATTCCGCTGGCTGCGAAGGAGGCGGAGATTTCAGAAGAAAGATGAATGCCTGTTCATCTCCTAAAGCAGCCTTCCCAACCTAGTGGCCCTCCAGAAGTTGATGGACTCTAACTCCAGTCAACCTCAGCCAGGGTGGCCGAGGGTCAGGAATGACGGGGGATTCACTCCGGCAATATTTGGTGAACAACGTGTTGGGGTGAGGCTGCCCTAGAGCAACACCTTGCACCATGAACACAAAATACTGCCCCAATTCCTAGAAATAGCTCTTTCTACAAAAGCATCCTCTTTTCCCTAACAATCTGGATCAAGTAAGGAGAACAATAAACCACCAATTCAAGGGTGGTTTAACAAGCAATCCTTTTTCCCAGGGAATTGCAACTCCATGAGGGGGAGAGGGGGTCTCCTAACAACTCCCAGCACCCTTAACAAACTACAGTTCCCAGGATGCTTTGGGGGAAGCCATGTTGTATAATAGTGCTTTAAATGCATAGTGCAGACAGGGCCTGAAACTAGCGATGCCAGGTCTCCGGCAAACAGCCGGAGACTCCGGCCCCGCCCCTGCTTTTCTCACCTCCGGCCAGAATTGCCCCCATGTTGTTTAATCTCCGGCTATTGTGGACTCCCAGGAGCAAGGAGCCAGTCATGCAGACGCCAATTTTCCCCTTGCTTCTTCTATCTGCTTTGCCTCCTCTCTCTCTCTCTCTCTCTCTCTCTCCTTTGCATGCAGACGTGCACACCTCAGGGAAAGGACTCCATTTGCCTTCCCAAGCACCACCTCTCATTCTCATTGGCTGCCCCTGAGGCCCAATGAGAGCCGAACCCAGGCTTCTTCCGTGGCGTGGAGCAAATTGGAGCAAGTAGGAGGTGAGTTGGCTGGCTGGCAAATGCCCCGGCTTTGAGGGTTTTAGGGAGTTCTAGCTGCTCTAGAGCTGATGAGCAGCTGTGGCCGGGGAGCAGTGGCATTCCAAGTGCAGGCAATAAGAGGATGACACATCGGGCGCTGCCTCTTTTCCAGCTCCAGCTCACCCAGGATAGCGTCCCACCTTCCCCCCCCCTGCATTTAGAGGCATCCTCTCTCCCTGTCCTTGACTTCCCTCCCCTTTCTCCCCTCCCCCTTTGATTTCTTTGTCTGTTTATTTATTTTTATTTTGTGTGAGAAACATTGGTATTTCTCTCCCTCCCCCTTCTCTATCCCCCCTTCCGCTTCTTTCCCTCACTGACCCCAGGGCTCCCTCACCTCTTCTCTTGCATGCTTGGGAGCCTTTTTCTCCCAAGCACCAGCAGCCTGTAGCAGACTCACTCTCTGCTCGGGATGGAGATACATGGGCTGGTGAAACCAGAAATTGCTCTCCACCCTTTCTTTCTTTCTTTCTTTCTTTCTTTCTTTCTTTCTTTCTTTCTTTCTTTCTTTCTTTCTTTCTTTCTTTCTTTCTTCCTTTCTTCCTTCCTTCCTTCCTTCCTTCCTTCCTTCCTTCCTTTCTTTCTCTGTAAGTGTTCATTTACTCAGAAAAACTTGCTGCAGCCTTGTGCCCCCTTTGGGAACCTCCTATGATAGTTACTTCCAAGAAAGCATGTTCTTCCTCCAGGATGAAGACTGCAATCCTAAACACGCTTGGGTGGGAGAAAGCCCACTGAATTTCGTGAGGATTGCTTTGGAGTAACTAGGCTTGGGATGGGCTTTGGAGTCTTTTCCTCTAAAATGAATTGGGTCAACCAGAAGAAAGACTTCATCTTATTTTTCTGTTCTAAACATCTCAGGGCAGAGACCCGTCTTTTTTGCTTGCTATAAACTGCATTAATTATTATTTATAATAATCTGCAATCGCTAGGGGCATTATCAGGGGAGGTTGAGCCCTGGGTCTTTTCTGCTAGACCCAGATCTGCTACTCCCCACTTTTTAAAAACACATGTTTATTTTTATTTTGCTCATAGGGCAGCAAACTACAGTGCCAGTGAGATCCCAGGCTGCATACACACCGTACATTTAAAGTGTGCGGCTTCCCACAAAGAATTGTGGAAATGTAGTTTACCCCTCACAGCTAAAATTTCAAGCACCCTTAACAAACAACAGTTCCCAGGATTCTTTGGGGAAGGAGAAACATGCTTTAAATATATTGTGTGTACACACACTATTTTAATTTGCCCAGAAGCACTGTATACATTTATGCAGATTGTTGCCCAGAGTTTTTCAAGAACTTAGCAACAAGGGTGTAGTCGTCCAGGGTCTCGGGGAGTCTTAGATGCCTTACTTTTTTGGGAGCAGGGTCTCAGCAGAATCCCTGTGTTTCCAGCATTCTATGAGCCAATCAACATGACAGGGGAGTGTGTTAGCCACTTAGAAGAGTCTTCTAACATGCATCCTTGTCCTTTCCTGCTGATTGGAGCCAATCAGAGTAAAAGGAGGTAAGTCACTGAGCAGACTCTTCTCAGTAGCTAATACACTCCCCTTTCATGCCTATAGGCTCCTAGGGACCTCTGTTGTGGAAGAATGCATTAGCAAGGATCTCATTCTCAACCCAGCAGCAGAAGAGGGAAAGGTGGGAGGGATGTGGCTGTGACTTTCATGAAGGGACCCTGCACTCCTGAATTTGCCACTGCATTGCTGCTAGCAACACCCTTGGCCAATATACAGCAGACGCAAGTAACAGTCTCCCAGCCCTTTTGGCTAAAGGGTGGGGTATAAATGCCTTAAATAAATAAACACAAAAAGCAGCTACTCAGAGGAAAATTCAGCAGAGGATTAAGGGTTGTTTTCACCACTGCCATCCAATATAATCATCCCCCACTTCTTACTACAAACCAATACATGTCTACTCAGAAGTAAGCTCCATTGGGTTCAATGCTACTTACTCCCAGGTAAGTGTGTATTGGATTGTAGCTTAGTTACAAGCTTTGAACTAACTTCAGCTGTTTAATTGTTTACACATGATCAGGTGTGTAGGTGTATAAATTCCTTTAAAATGTTGTGGGTTTGGCTCTGGTAAGTTTACCACTGGCAACCTTATGTTCTTTTATTTCAATTTAAAAAAAAGGGGGGGGGGCTTTGCTTGTTTTTTTTTTTTAGGCCTTCTGGATGGCTCTGAATTGCAACTCCCCAGGACCAGAGGCATAACTGGAAGTCCTATGGTTCCCTATGCCTGGTGTATTCCTTCCATCTGTTAATTTTTATTTTTTTGTTTTGGTATTGGGGCCCTACTTGTTAGCTTCTAGAGTAAACTAAAGCAGCTCACAGCAAGAAATAATGCACATCCAACTCACATTTAAAGTGCATGACTTCCCCCAAAGAATCCTTGGAAGTGTAGTTTCCCCCTCGCAGTTAGAGTTCCCGCCACCCATGACAAACTACAGCATCCATCTGTGCTCCCATCTAACATCTCTGCAACATTAAGCTCCTTTCTTCCTATAATGGCCTGGCCTGAGGGCACGTAAACCCTTCTTGCCAGAAGCAAGTAAGCTAGATTAAATGTTCCCTAAAAGTGTTGAACTATGACTTGGCAGACCAGGGTTTGAATCCTCAGACAGCCATGAAGCTGACTGGGTGACCTTGGACCAGTCACTGCCTCTCAGCCTCAGAGGAAGGCAATAGTAAACCACCTCTGAATACCGCTTACCATGAAAACCCTATTCGGGAACGACGAAGGCAGTCCATTTCCATTTTGCATCCATGCTCCCTAAGCTTGTGAGAAGGAATGACCTTGTCACTTCAGCTGGACTTGGGAACACCCTCTTTTAGGTAAGATTTCTATTTTAATTTCCAATCAGAGAATTTTTTTTTAAATTGTATGCTCCAAGCAACTGTGGTTGATACTTAATGTATCATGCTTAATGACATAATTAGGGTCCACCCATGACATCACTAGGGCCCACCCCGTGATGTCACTAGAGCCCGCCCCATGACATCACCAGGGCCCACCCCATGATGTCACTAGGGCCCACCCCGTGACATTACTAGGGCCTGCCCCCATTTTCTCAGGTTTTTGGATGGTTCCGACCTGGCAACCCTACCTGAAACTGTCTTTTAGGAAAATGTGTTGGCTGTCACGCATCTTCTCATTGAGAGACCCACATCCCCCGCCCTGAGAAGCATTCAGGGAATCCCACAAATCCAGTTTGACAGATTGCTGTGTAGCCAAAATTCAACAAATCCTCACCCAGCAAACAGAGATCTTTATCCGCTTTCTCCTTGGCCTCTACGTAGATTTCCCTCTGAGGTGCTCCCCCTGCTTCCGAGGGGCTCAGGGCCACTTCCCCCAATGGCACCTGGAAACAGCAATGAAGATCCTACTCAGAAGAGAGATGCAGGAGGGAGGGGAGAGGAGGACAGGCCTGTGAGCATCGGCAGGGATTTTTCCAGGAGGCAGGTAAAGTAAAACGCTGAAGGCGGGAGTCAGCTAGCTTCCGGGGGTAAAAGAGGAAAGAAAATGAAAAAAATAGCGCCTGTACATTTTGCCCCATCTCTATTGTCTTTTCAGTGCCTGTTGAAAGCCTTTCCTTTTTCAACAAGCCTTTGGAGATCTTTAATCCCAGTCTGTATTTGTACTGGATGTGATTTTTTTTTTATTTTAAAAATGCAATTGTTTGTATATGTGGAATTGTTTTTAAATGTGGAATTATTTTCCATTGTTTGGTATAGACGGACGTGTTTTGATATGTAGAATGATCTTTCATTGCTTTTACCTATGGAATTGTTTTTGTTGTTGATATTGACGTGAAATTTCTTTCACGTGGTTTATGGGAAGCAATTCATAAATGGAATCAAAGAAAGAAAGAAAGACATTTTGCCTGTTGTGTCTGGTTTTACCAATGCTGGAAACTATCTCTTTTAAATGAATGCTGGAAATCTGGGGATTCATGGGGGGGAGGGACTGCCCCTTGCTGCCCCCATGGACTCCCATGCAATGGCTCAAGACATTTTGCGGCCTGAGACAAAAGGCTCGATAAGACTACCACCCGTTCTGCATACAAGAGCAGACCAGGCTAGCGGCTGAGTTTTACTTGAACACTAGCGATGGAGCAGCGTACGAACCAAGGAAGCTGCCAGCTGAGTCAGACCATTGGTCCACCTAGCTCAGTATTGTCTACACTGACTAGCAGCGTCTCTCAAGGTTCCAGCCCTACCTGGGGATGGTCGGGATTGAGCCTGGGACCTTCTGCATGCAAGACGGATGCTTTGCCACTCAACAATGGCGTCCTCCAATGTATCTGCGGGCAGCAGATTAGCGGGGGCACAGGGTAACCTGCGTATTGCACACACTGCTCCATCGTCCAACACCTCGCCGCTGCCGAGGAGGCTGCCTCAGTCTTCCTAATGGTAGGGTCGGACCCGCTTGAGAGCATCAAGGCTCAGCATAAGGGCTGCATCTTGTTCCCTGGGATTCTTTTTCCTGCTTGGAAAGGGCTGATGATGAAGTTAACCTGGGCCCAGATCCGGCACCCAGTTTTGTTATCACCGAATCAAGCCAGATTTTGCAAACCAGCCTCTGACCAAGCTTGCTGGTGCAGGCATGCTGCCAAAAAAGGGAGGGAGGGGAAATTTTGCCTGTGAGAGGGCAGAAAAGAGGGTCCCAAGAACGCACACTCCCAACCTCCTAACAATGTTTAGGAGCCGGGGAAATTAACCCCTGCCATCATCCCACCCCCTCAAGGATCTTAGGATGGGTGGCAGTTTGGAAACCAATCAAAACAGTGTCGTGATGAAGGACAGCCGTCCAGAGCAGTTATCAGAGTAGGGAAGAAGCCTGTGCTTCTTGCCACTGTTGGTGAAATGGTGCAAATCCGGGGTGGGAAACTTCAGGCATGGGGGCCAAATGCAGCTCTCCAGGCCTCTCCATCTGGCCCTGGAACTCTTCCTGGGCCACGCCCTTCCCCAGACCACACCCCTCACCCACACCCTCCTGGAGCGCTTTTGCCTGGCTGGAATGTGCCTTTGAACTGGGATAGTGCCTCCTGCTTGCCTGGATAGAGGATGAAGAGAAGGGCATTTGCTGTTGTTGTTATGTGCCTCCAGGTCAACTACGACTTATGGCGACCCTATGAATCAGCGACCACCAATAGCATCTGTCATGAACCACCCTGCTCAGATCTTGTAAGTTCAGGTCTGCGGCTTCCTTTATGGAATCAATCCATCTCTTGTTTGGCCTTCATCTTTTTCTACTCCCTTCTGTTTTTCCCAGCATTATGGTCTTTTCTAGTGAATCATGTCTTCTCATGATGTGTCCAAAGTATGATAACCTCAGTTTCATCATTTTAGCTTCTAGTGACAGTTCTGGTTTAATTTGTTCTAACAACCAATTATTTGTCTTTCTAGTAGTCCATGGTATGCGCAAAGCTCTCCTCCAGCACCACATTTCAAATAAAATTAAAAAGGTAGCAGAGCAGCTTTTAAACTGACTGACGGGGGAAACCCGACAGGAGCTGAGAAAGGTCCGGTTCGGAATAAACCTCCCCCCTGGGATAAAAACCAAAGAAATGATGAAATGTTAAAAGGGGTAGGCCTAGAAGTAGGCATTGTGAGAGCAGGGGCACAGGATATAAATTCAGAAGAGCAAAATTACCACAGGCCTAACCACAAGTGCCAAAGACACTTGAAGAGAGACACTGCTTACAAGTGCCTGTACGCTAATGCTAGGAGCCTCCGAACCAAGATGGGAGAACTGGAGTGCTTGGTCTTAGAGAAGAGCATTGATATAGTGAGCATAACCGAGACCTGGTGGAATGGAGAAAACCAGTGGGATACGGTTATCCCTGGATATAAACTATATCGGAAGGACAGGGAAGGACGTATTGGTGGCGGAGTCGCTCTATACGTGAAAGAAGGCATTGAATCCTGCAAGCTCGAAACCCCAAAAGAGGCAGACTCCTCCACAGAATCGTTGTGGGTGGTGATACCGTGCCCCAGGAGGGACTTAATACTGGGAACGATCTATCGTCCCCCTGATCAAAATGCTCAGGGAGACCTTGAGATGAGATATGAAATCCAAACTAGGAAATGTGGTAGTAATGGGTGACTTCAACTACCCGGACATAGACTGGCTGCATATGTGTTCCAGTCATGACAAAGAAGCAAAGTTTCTAGATATTCTAAATGACTATTCCCTAGACCAGTTGGTCATGGAACCGACCAGAGGGACGGCAACCCTGGACTTAATCCTCAGTGGGGACCGGGACCTGGTGCAAGATGTAAGTGTTGTTGAACCGATTGGGAGCAGTGACCACAGTGCTATTAAATTAAACATACATGTAACTGGCCAATTGCCAAGAAAATCCAACACGGTCACATTTGACTTCAAAAGAGGAAACTTCACAAAAATGAGGGGATTGGTCAAAAGAAAGCTGAAAAACAAAGTCCAGAGGGTCACATCACTCGAAAATGCTTGGAAGTTGTTTAAAAACACTATATTAGAAGCTCAACTGGAGTGCATACCGCAGATCAGAAAAGGTACCGCCAGGGCCAAGAAGATGCCAGCATGGTTAACGAGCAAAGTCAAGGAAGCTCTTAGAGGCAAAAAGTCTTCCTTCAAAAAATGGAAGTCTTGTCCGAATGAAGAAAATAAAAAAGAACACAAACTCTGGCAAAAGAAATGCAAGAAGACAATAAGGGATGCTAAAAAAGAATTTGAGGAGCACATTGCTAAGAACATAAAAACCAACAACAAAAAATTCTATAAATACATTCAAAGCAGGAGACCATCTAGGGAGACAATTGGACCCTTGGATGATAAGGGAGTCAAAGGTGTCCTAAAGAACGATAAGGAGATTGCAGGAATTGGTTAAGAAGCAGAAAGCAGAGAGTAGGAATAAACGGACAGTTCTCCCAATGGAGGGCTGTAGAAAGTGGAGTCCCTCAAGGATCGGTATTGGGACCTGTACTTTTCAACTTGTTCATTAATGACCTAGAATTAGGAGTGAGCAGTGAATTGGCCAAGTTTGCTGACGACACTAAATTGTTCAGGGTTGTTAAAACAAAAAGGGATTGCGAAGAGCTCCAAAAAGACCTCTCCAAACTGAGTGAATGGGCGGAAAAATGGCACATGCAATTCAATATAAACAAGTGTAAAATTATGCATATTGGAGCAAAAAATCTGAATTTCACATATACGCTCATGGGGTCTGAACTGGCGGTGACCGACCAGGAGAGAGACCTCGGGGTTGTAGTGGACAGCACGATGAAAATGTCGACCCAGTGTGCGGCAGCTGTGAAAAAGGCAAATTCCATGCTAGCAACAATTAGGAAAGGTATTGAAAATAAAACAGCCGATATCATAATGCCATTGTATAAATCTATGGTGCGGCCGCATTTGGAATACTGTGTACAGTTCTGGTCGCCTCATCTCAAAAAGGATATTATAGAGTTGGAAAAGGTTCAGAAGAGGGCAACCAGAATGATCAAGGGGATGGAGCGACTCCCTTACGAGGAAAGGTTGCAGCATTTGGGGCTTTTTAGTTTAGAGAAAAGGCGGGTCAGAGGAGACATGATAGAAGTGTATAAAATTATGCATGGCATTGAGAAAGTGGATAGAGAAATAGTGGATAGAGAGAGAGTTCTTCTCCCTCTCTCATAATACTAGAACTCGTGGACATTCAAAGAAGCTGAATGTTGGAAGATTCAGGACAGACAAAAGGAAGTACTTCTTTACTCAGCGCATAGTTAAACTATGGAATTTGCTCCCACAAGATGCAGTAATGGCCACCAGCTTGGATGGCTTTAAAAGAAGATTAGACAAATTCATGGAGGACAGGGCTATCAATGGCTACTAGCCATGATGGCTGTGCTGTGCCACCCTAGTCAGAGGCAGCATGCTTCTGAAAACCAGTTGCCGGAAGCCTCAGGAGGGGAGAATGTTCTTGCACCTGGGTCGTGCTTGCGGGCTTCCCCCAGGCACCTGGTTGGCCACTGTGAGAACAGGATGCTGGACTAGATGGGCCACTGGCCTGATCCAGCAGGCTTTTCTTATGTTCTTATGTTCTTAAGGGCATGCAGTGTATTTATATGTATGTGTGCCTGTATCCCTTTGACTTTTGCGTGGTTGAAATGTAGCCTCCTGTAGAAAGGTAAGAATCACATCCATTGCTCCACCCACTTTTCCCTCTTGTCCCACCCATCACTGGAATGTGGCCCCCAGAAGGATGTCTACAAGGGAATGTGGCCCTTGAGCTGAAAAAGGTTCCCCGTCCCTGAAGTATATACAGGACAGATGTCAGTGAGGCACTTAGTCTCAAAGTGGAGGGAGCTAAGGGTATAAGAACGTATGGACAACAGTCCTAGCAAAAAAAATTAACTTTTGAGAAATGGAACAAATGAGGAAGGTTAGTCCTCGTAATGCTATTGGTGCACAACCGACATAAATGGTCACCTTGAGGCTGAACAACCATCCACAATGGATGGTCTGTGAGCTTGATTCAGGTGGTCCACAGCAGATCCGCATTAAATATTCACGATGATTTTAAATTGTATTTTCATCGCTTCTTTTATTTCTTATATTGCATTTTGCTGTATTAACAATTTGAACTATATGGAATGCAACGCAATGAAAGACAATCTGAGAAATAAAAGGAGCAATAAAAATGCAATAAAAATTGTACAGCATCTAGCACAGAACACTGCAATGACTACTAGAAGCAGAAAAATCGGTAAGTGGCCAAGGCCCTCTGCTATTTTCTAGTGGTCCATGGGAAGAAAGGTTGGGAACCCCTGATCTACAAGACATGGTAATCTTTCATCAGGTCTTTTAGGACGAGCCTAACCTAATCCAGTAATTTGATCAATATGAAGTGTGACTTGTTCCCAAGGGAGTTTGCGGTTCACCACTCCTGAATTAAAGGACAAAACATTTAAATCCTCACCTGCCACCCCCAAGTCTTGGCCTCTTGGGGAATTAACAGGAACTCCTCTGTCACCGCTTGGGTGCCAGTCTCTGGGTCCCAGGCCCTGATCCTACTCTGGATTTCCTGGGGTAGGATGGCCAGGAACTGCTCCAGGATCAGCAGCTCCAGGATCTGCTCCTTGGTGTGTCTCTCTGGCTTCAGCCACTGGTGGCAAAGCTCCCGGAGCTGCCCGTAAATCCTCCGCGGGTCCTCAACTTCCTGATAGCGGAATTGCCTGAAGTGCTGGCGCAGCGCCTCCATTCTGCTGGCCTCCCTTTGCAAGATGGCCGCCCTCACCTTCCCATAGTCCTCCCTGTCACCGGCTTCTAGGCCGCTGAAGGCCTGCTTGGCTTCTCCGCTCAGGGCTGGCAGGAGCCGGGCCGCCCACTCTCCTCTAGGCCACTGGCAGGCCTCGGCGACTTGCTCAAAGGAGGCCAGAAAAGCCTTGCTGTCATCCCATGGCCCAAGCTTTGACAGTGGTGGGTTTCCCCATCCTGAGCTATGGGAATCCAATGCCTTCAAGAACTCCTGACACTTGGCTGACCATTGGTGGGGCTGCCCATCATCGGGTTGCTGTTTACCATTTTGTGGTGCTGCCCGCTTCGGTAACTCCTTCATGCACGTCACTGTGACAACGTGCGGGGCTTTGCCTGCAGCTTCTAACCTCTCCTCCATTTTGAATCCCGGATCGCCTCTCTCTACTTTAGAGTGGGAGACTGGGGTGAATCTCCTGCTGGTAAAGTCAAACGTCTGATTTGGGTCTTTGGCTTCCTGAGAGGTCAGTTGGAGTGGCTGACCCTACAACATTTTGCCGAGCCTATCTCCAAGAGTATCCCCTGAGGGCATTCTTGAGTGGCAAGTGGGATTGGTCCCTGCAGGAAAGGAAGGGAACACCAAAGGACATAAAGAAGAACCCAGTTTGGCAAATGGTAAGACAACATGGACATCTGCAAGGCAACAAGAAGAAAAGCACACACAGGGCCAAATGGTTGAGTAGATGACTAGGGCCTCATCTGCACTATACATTTAAAACAGATTCATACCACTTTAAACAGACATGGCTTCTCCCAAAGAATCCTGGGAACTGTAGTTTGTGAAGGGTGCTGAGAGTTGTTAGGAGACCCCCTATTCCCTTTACAGCGCTACCATTCCGAGTGGTTTAACAATCAATCCCTTTTCCCAGAGAACACTGGGAATTGTAACTCTGTGAGGGGAATAGTGGGTCGCCGAACAACTCTCAGCACCCTTCACAAACTACAGTTCCCAGGATTCTTTGGAGGAAGCCATGGCTGTGTAAAGTAGTATGATACTGCTTTAAACATATAATGCAGATGGGGCCTAGAAGAACTAGAGTGTTGTAGCGGCGTTAGAGTAATGGTCTAGGGCCTGGGGAACCAGGGTTTGAATCCTCACTCAGCCATGAAGCTGACTGGGTGGCCTTGGGCCAATCAATGTCTCAACCTAGCCTACCTCACAGGGTTGTGGTGAGGATAAAATGGGGAAGGGAGAAAAGTGTGTATGCTACATTGAGCTCCTTGGAGGAAAGGCAGAATATAATACAGGAAAGTTTGTGCGATCAGCCCTTCATCCGAAGCATGTCTTGCTAGATAACCCTGAAGCAGAATTGTACTCGTTCGACAGACAAGCTGTTCGAGTGATTTCTTATAACGGGTCACATAGGGGAGAAGTTAACATTTCTCGGCCCTCCCCTCCTCTCCAAAATCCATCCGTCTCCATTATTTACTTGTGCAGTTTTGTTACTGATCGATCATTTTGGAGGTGAGGAGATGGAAATGGGAAGCAAGGTATGAATCAGGTTTCTTCCCCCCCCCTTTATTTTTAAAAGCGATCTCTGCTGCTGTGCCTTTCGCTACAGACTGGCACGCAGACATTAATCCAAACCTTTTCCCCAGCACTTCATCACTGGGGAAGGGCCATAGCTCAGCGGGCAGAGCACCTGCCTTGCATGCAGAAGGTCCCAAGTTCAATCCCCAGCATCTCCAGGTGGGGTTGGGAGAGACTCCCTGCCTGAAAACCCTGGAGAGCTGCTACCGGTCATTGTAGACCATAGTGAGCTAGATGGGCCAATGGTCTGACTCAGCATAAGGCAGCTTCCTATGATTCCTGTATTCCTACGTCTATTCCAAAGCTTCATGAGCTAAACGTGTGCAATGCGTGGCTGTGACACATTTTTCAAAGGTGGCAACTGGGCTGAAGGTCCGTGATCCAGATCCCTGGCCATTTCCAGATGTGAAGACTTACCTTGGGGAAGGGGAACGTCTAGCTGTAGGCTGCAATCCTGTATACCAGGGATTGGGAACCTCAGTCCCAGGGGCCATATGCTGCTCTCCAGGCCTCTATCTGGCCCTCAGGATTCTCCCCATCCACACACCCCTCTCTCCAGGCTACATCCCTCACTGGCTCTGATCATGCCTCTTGCTTGACCTGGTTGTAGGGCAGGGAGGTCTGTGTGTAGAAATGAGCCTACTGTATAATGGTACAATTTATGTTTGTTGCTCTGCCCACCTTTGCCACAGACCATGCCCACTTTTGCCTCTGGACTGCCCACTGCTGGCATGCAGCCCCCAGAAGGCTGCTCAGAAGGGAATGCGGCCCTCGGGCTGGAAAAGGTTCCCACACCCCTGCTATACACCCTCAACCTGGGAGAAGAAACTCAACTGTTTAATTTGATTTTAATCTAGACTTTTGTATGTTTTTAATTATATGTGTGCTTTTATCTGGAAGCCGCCGTGAGTTCCAGTTTTGGAAAAAGGGCGGGGTAAATATAATGATCATAAATAAATAAATAGATTTCAGTGGAGCTTATTTTGAAGCAGGCAGATATAGAGGGTTGCATTGTCATTCATACAGCACCAAGCCCAGAACTGGCTTTGGATGGATCATTCACCAAATTGCTGGGTTTCGATTTGCACTGGGGCTTGCAGTTTTTCTATGTGAGGGGCTCAGCAAGATCGTAAATGCTTTACAGGCCCGGTCCTACCTATTTCTTAATCATTTGTTTATTTAAGACATTTATCAATGGCATAAATAAATAAGAGCCATAGCTTAATGGTAGGGCAATCTGCCTTGCATGCAGAAGGTCCCATGTTCAAGCCCTGATGTTTCCCACGTAGGGCTGGGACAGACTCCTCTCTGCCTAAAATCCTGTGAGAGCCACTGCCAGTCAGTGCAGACAATACTGATCGAGATGGACCAACGGTCTGACTCTGTATAACGCAGGGTCTTGTGTTCCTATATACCGCTTAGTCATTCACATTTCTGAGTGGTGTACAAACCACACAGAAAATGAAACAATAAAACAATTAAAAAGTTGCTATAAAACCAAACACTGATTTGAAACGAATGCTGATGAAAGTTCAAGAGGAAAGCACAAAAGCAGGACTACAGCTGAATGTCAAAAAGACTAAAGTAATGACAACAGAAGATTTATGCAACTTTACAGTTGACAATGAGGACATTGAACTTGTTAAGGACTATCAATAACTGGGCATAGTCATTAACCAAAATGGAGACAATAGTCAAGAAACGAGAAGAAGGCTAGGTCTGGGGAGGGCAGCTGTGAGAGAACTAGAAAAGGTCCTCAAATGCAAAGATGTATCACTGAACACCAAAGTCAGGATCATTCAGACCATGGTATTCCTGATCTCTATGCATGGATGTGAAAGTTGGACAGTGAAAAAGGCGGATAAGAGAAAAATCAACTCATTTGAAATGTGGTGCTGGAGGAGAGCTTTGTGGATACCATGGACTGCAAAAAAGACAAATAATTGAGTGTTAGAACAAATTAAACCAGAACTATCAGTAGAAGCTAAAATGATGAAACTGAGGTTATCATACTTTGGACACATCATGAGAAGACATGATTCACTAGAAAAGACAATTATGCTGGGGAAAACAGCAGGGAGTAGAAAAAGAGGAAGGCCAAACAAGAGATGGATTGATTCCATAAAGGAAGCCACAGACCTGAACATACAAGATCTGAACAGGGTGGTTTGTAACAGATGCTCTTGGAGATCACTGATTCATAGGGTCGCCATAAGTCGTAGTCGACTTGGAGGCACATAACAACAAAACCCTTAAAATGCCTGTGTCACTGGCTCTAGAAGGCGCCTTGCATACTGACGGCACCGTCTTTACGGCATCATAATCTTCTATAGAAATAACGCCAAGTCTCCCTGCGCGAGAAGTGCCCACACTTCAAGAGATTTCTTAGGGGAAAGCCGGTGTTGCAAGGCGGAGACGAGCCGAGGCATTGTTTTCAACCTACACATGCAACAAGCTCTCAAAAGGTGTGGGGATGTGGAGAGGAGACTTGTTTGGACAATGTCCCCCTTCCCCTCAACTGGTCGGAAGGTCGATTTTGGGCCATTCCCAACTTTCCCGGCCAGGAAAGAATATTTTCACTCCGCCCTTCGCTATATTTCTCTCGTCTCCTTCAGCCAAACCTGCCCCTTTAAACTCACCTCTCTCGCTCGCTCTCTCGCAGCCATTCAACAGCAGGCATCTCCCCCCCCCAACAAAGCAGGAACGAGAAGGGGAGGGAGCAAGAGAGAAGGAGCACTATTACACCACTTCCACTTCCACCTCCCTTCTCAAATTTCCCCGATCCTCCAGGAATCGGAGTTTAACCCTTTCCCACATCTCTTCTCCCCTCTTCCCGCCGCCGCAAATCATCACTCTGGGAGAGAACAAGGCCGCAATCCTCCCAGGCGCCCTTAACTTGAGAAGCACAAGTTGGGTTTCACATTCGCGGGAAACAGGCATCGGGCTGCAAACCTTTTGAGAAGGAAAGGCAGAAACAGGAGGGGGCGGCTGGGGGGGGGCAAAAGAGGCAGGGAAAAGGGAAGAGAGGAACGAACCGCGCGCACACACAGGTCTGGCTCAAGACAGGACCGCAGGAAGCTGCCTTTACCCTGCGGCAGACCATTTGGTCCGTCCAGCTCCGGATTGTCTGCACTGACTGGCAGCGGCTGGCCAAGGTTTCAGACAGGGAGTCTTTTCCCCTGCTCGGTGTCTTCTCTGTGTGTTTGTGCCTGTTTCAAACATGGGAAACTGCCTTTATACCGAGTCAGAGCGTTGGTCCAGTTGCCTTAGTATAGTGTGTACCGCCTGGCAGGGGCTCTCCACGGTTTTAGGCAGGGGGTGTTCCCAGCCCTACCTGTAGATGCCGGAGATTGAACCTGCGACCTTCTGCTTACAAAGCAGAGGTTTTCCCACCTGAGCTCTGGTGCCTTCTTTTAAAGATGTAGCAGGATTCCAGCCCTCGTGGTTCTGAAGAGCTGTTAAAATAGGGACAAAGAAAGCTGCTATTTCGTCAGATCTTGGGTCCATCTCGCTCAGTACAGTCTGCAGTGATTGACAGCAGCTCTCCAGGGTTTCAGACATGTTTCAGTCTCTCCAAGCTCTACCCGAAGATGGCGGGGACTGAGCCTGGGTCCTTCTGCATACCAAGCAGATGCTCTACCACTAAGCTGCGGCCCTTCCTGAACTTACACTTTGCATTTGATGAGGTGGACTCTGGCCCGCTGAAGCTTCTGCCCTCATAAAGCTGTTATGAGGTCCCACAAGATTCTGTTGTTTTTCCTGCAACAGAGACCTGTAAGGTCTGGAATAGGGTTGCCAGGTTCAATCCCTGAGACTGATCCTGTATCTTTAGGAGAAGAGAAAGTCAGCCAAGTGCAGGTGTTCTTGCAACCCTGTAATGGGAAAAACAACAAGGTGGAATTCTCCCTTGCCCCTGCACAACTTTTAAAGATACAAAAGACCTCTTGGTTGCCAGGCCCAGCCTCCAAGAGGCCTTCTGTATCTTTACAAGTTGTGCAGGGGGGAGACTTCCACCTTGTGGTTTTTCTCATTACTGTGTTGCAAGAACACCTGCACTTGGCTGACTTTCTCTTCACCTAAAGATACAGGATCAGTCTCAGGCCATGAACCTGGCAACCCTATTGCCCACCCACCTCCCCGGCTCCGGTGCTCTCATAGCTTTCTCTCTCTCTCTGTCTGGGGTGGTGGGGTCCAAATGCAGCCCTCCAGATCTCTCTATCTGGATAGCAGAACTTCCCCTCAGGCCAGACCCACTCTCCACAGGCTACACCCCTCACCGACCCTACTTCACACTTCCCAAGGGTTTTTGCCTGGCTGCAATGGCTCCTTGGAACTCTGATCATGTCACTTGCTTGTCGGATTTGTTTGTTTACTGCATTTATCACCCACTTTTCCTCCAAGGAGCTCAAGATGGTATACATGGCTCTCCCCTTCCCATTTTTCCCCTCACAACAACCCTGTGAGGTAGGCTAGGCTGAGAGGCTGTGACTGGCCAAAAGTCACCCAGTGAGCTTTGTGGCTGAGTGGGGACTCAAACCCTGATCTCCCAGGTCTTAGTAGAACGCTCCAACCACTACACCAGTGATTCCGAACCTGGGGGCCGTGAAGTAATCCGGGCAGGGTTGCAAACAGTAAAGAAATGAATTACTGTTATTTTTTAAAGTCTTCATTCCCTGGAAGCTGTCTGCTCCCCACTGGCGCTGCAGACGACACCTTCCCCTTGCTCCAAACGAGAGGGGAGGCCTTTTGCTGAAGTGGCAGAGCATCTTTCAGGCATGCCAAGGGCAGGCGTCTGCCTATAAAACAAGTAGACTGAGGATGCAGCAACCAGGAAGAAGAGGGGATTACTATCGCCAGCTCCTGTCTCCTCACACTACCGCTGCTGACAACGCCCTTGCTCGAGAGGAGAGGGCTTTTTGTGAAGCAAAAAGCAAGGCTGCAAGGAAAGGCTGCTTTCCCCTTGCTGCCTTTCTTGGCTCCTGCTTTGCTGCCACCTCCTTTTAAGAATTATTCTTATTTGCGAGGCTGCCCAGATCTCGCCTTTGGCTCAGACGAAGCAAAGGAGCAGTGAGGAAGCTCAGGACTTGCTAGCCTGGCGTCTTCTTCCATCTACACTCCACCCCCACCCCCCAATCTCTCTTTCCAAGATGCTGTGGCAGTTGAGGGCTTCCCCCATCCATCATGCCCAAATGCATGCACGCCTGCAGATGCTTGCAAGAGAGGCAGGTGTGTGTGCTGATCAGTGCTGATGGTCATCCCAAGGCCTGAAAGCACTGACCCCCCCAATCTATCCACACTTTTGTCTTCACAATCTAGCATCCCCACCATGACCACGTTGCTGCTTCTTTATTATTATAACAGCTCAGCAGGTTGGCTGAGGTTCACATACTGCAGCTAAAATGTATTTATTTATTTAATCATTATTGCATTTATACCCCACCTTTCCCCCAAGTTGCTCAAGATGGTGCATACAGTCCCCCCCCGTTTCCATTGTATCTTTATACCAAGCCTGTGATTCATGTCAGGCTGAGAGACTATGTCTGGTCCAAGGTCACCCAGTGGGCTTCAGGGGTGGGTGGGATTTGAACCTGACTCTTAGTCCAACACTGTAACTCACTGGTGTTGGGAGACAGGACTGTACATCTTCAGATGGGGGGGGGATACCAATTTGATGGGACCTTTGCATTAAGAAAAGAAAGAAACACCTCCCTGTCTGCAGGGAGCTTTTTATGGAAAGGGATATTTGGAGATGTGATTGTGCCACGCACCATTTTGTTCAATTAACAGAGACTAAAATTACAATTAGCATGGGTGGGTCATGAAATTTTCTGAGCTTACAAAGAGGCTCCCGTACTCATAATGGTTGGGAACCAAATGCACTACACCACGCCAGCTCTCAGTGGATGGAAGATAAAGAGGTTCCCAATTCCTGGGTAAGAGACAAGATGGTTTTTACCTTCAGCTCTGTTCAGAGGACAGGATTCAACCCATCCTAATGGGGAACACTTTTTTTGTAAAATCCGCTGTGCAAGCAACCAGTCTGTCTGGTTATAGTGCATCCATTCTGAAATTCAGTGCATTCCTTTAAAGGGAATCCTGTCAAAGAGGATTAGACAAATTCATGGAGGATAAGGCTATCAGTGGCTACTGCCCTGTGCCCCTTAAGCCAGCCTGCTGCCCTCCAGCACAGTGGGAGATACTGTCCCTTCATCAGAGTCGAAGAATGATTCAACAGGTTTTCTCAGCTTCTGTATCTGGAGAAGTGCCATTGTGTCCTTCACCTCAGGCAACAAATTGTCTTGACACAGCCTTGGCTTGGAGGGAGCGTGGTCTTGCCATTGCTGCTCCATCCCAGGAGGCAAAATATCTTGGACTCAGTCTGCACACACAGAAAGAGGGGGGAATATTTTTTCAGCCCAAGGGCCGCATCTCCTTGTGGGCAACCTTCTGAGGGCCACATGCCAGTGGTGGGCAAAACTGGACCAAGCAACAAATGTGAATTTTACCTTTGTAAAGTAGACTAGTTTACACACACACATTCTCTCTCTCCACCGAAGGCAGGTCCTAAGCTTAAGACCACTCTCCCCACTTGTGATTCCCAGCAACTGGTATTCAGAGGGATATATACTGCCTCTGATCCTGGAGGCAATATAGCTATGGGAAAAATGAATGTCCGAACAGGACTTCTGGGGGTTCAGTTTCTTTGTGTGTGGACATGGAAGAAAAGAAATTCACTCTGTGCACTTTCTCCACACGACTCATAATTTTATAAACATCTATCATCTCCCCAATTACTTTTTTTACCAAAATTAAAAAGCTCCAAGTGCTTAAGGGTATCTTCACAAAGGAGGTGCCCTAACATCCCTAACTAAAATTGCTGTCTTGGCCTGAGAGACAGTGGGGTTTATCAGAATGTATGGCATCCTGGCATCAAGGTTATATTCAGCTGCCTTTTTTGTTTGAGAGAAGGCCAATCCTAAAGGTGGTCACATCTGGATAAACTATTTTTGTTTTGTTTTGGCGATTACAAATCAAAGTTGGAATGAACCTCAAAGATCATCAAGTCCAGCCTCCCCGAACCTATTGCCCTCCAGATGTTTTGGACTACAGCCCCCATCAGCCCCAGCCAATGGTCAGGGCTTATGGGAGTTGTAGTCCAGCAACATCTGGAGTAAGGATGTGGAATATTTTTTCTCCTGGCGGCCCAGATGCGCATTTCCCCTATCCCTCACGGGTGATGTCAGATGATGAGCCTCTTTGAATGCACATTCCCTCCACTTGAGCTGTGGTTTCGAAGCAAACTGCTTCCTGCTCCTGCAGCAAGGTGCACTCCCACTGCCCATCAGCAGACATGTGGCAGGAGCACACCTTGCACCATCGAAGGAACAAGTGGGAGCTCACTTTATGCTCCCAGTTGCTCCTTCTCAAGCCACATCAGTACCTGTCCCACAGTTCAGGTCACACAGGATTTCAGGTGTGGAGCAGGTGGGAATGGTTTGTCAGGAATGGCCTGGTGGGCCAAAGTTGGCCCCTGGGCCTGAGATTCCCTACCCTGGATCTAGAGGGTCACAGGTTTCCTGCCCATGACCTAGGTGAATTTATTCTAGTCCAAACCCCCGCCCATGCAGGAATTCCAATGCTGCAGCTTCGCTGCTCAGTGGCCATCCAGCCCCTATTAAAAAAAACGATAACCAACTCACAGTAAAAGCTCAGTATGGATCAATGGGCATGGGGACATTATGATAAAAATGAGTGAAAATGTTAAACTTGAGATTCAGTATGTTAGAGATCTTGGCTGAAATACCAGTCCTGTGAGGTACAGACAACTTTCCCTCCAGATTGTGCCACAAGCACAATTGCTTCTAAAAATCCTTCCCATCCACCTCCCTCATGGGGTAAAACACTGTGATAAAATCTATAGGTTCTTCCTGAATATACAGTCACTTAAGAAGACATTCTGAAATAAGATTTTCTGAGACAGACTGGCAGTGTTTGGACTAAACCATCAGCCTTCCCCAACCTGATGCCCTTCAAACCATGGTTTCTGATCTTGCTTCCCTAAACCAAGGATTGGGCACCTGTGACCCTTTAGGTGTTGTTGGACTCCAACTCCCATCATCCCTGACCAGCATCTGGAAGGCCACAAAGCCATTGTTAAGATTAACCAAAATTCTGGATCATGGGAAATCTGTTGCTCTTCTTTAGAAGGACCCAATCAGTTCCACTTCTTTGATTATTAAACTGTCCCCTACCCATGGACACACTATGGAGGGCTCTCTAGCCCGTGTGGCTCCTTTCATGTTTGATAAGGAGCCATTTGTGACTGAAACCTCTGTCACAGAAGGTGCATTTATATGGCCTCTCCCCTGTGTGGATCCTCTCATGTCTGATAAGGTCCGAACGCTCAAAGAAGGTCTTCCCACAATGACAGCATTTGTGGGTTTTTTCTGCCAAATGGATGCGCAGGTGCCTCATAAGGTGGTCTTTGCGGCTGAGACTCTTCCCACACTTGGGGCACTGAAATGGAGTCTCCTGAGTGTGGGTTCTTTTATGTTTCGGAAGGCCCAAGTCCTCCCTGAACCCTTCATCAGGAATAGAGTGGGCCTCCCCTTTGTACCACACTAGACTTTCAGCAAAGGCCTTATTGGCCACAGCAGGGGCAGATTTCCTTGGTCTGTTCTTTGGGAGCTTTCGTTCCTGACTCTTTGAGCTGTGCTGGTCCTCAGAGGCTTTCCCTTCTTCCGGGTCCTGTGAAATGCTCTCCGTCACTTTCCTTTGGAAGGCCTCATCAAGCTCTACCATCGCAGCACTTTCCCGGTGACTGCTCTTCTCCTCACACTCACTCATTTCCATGTAATCTTTGGGTATGAAACAAAAGAGAAATGCTGTCATGATTTTGGCTAGAGGATCTTGTCCTGGCTGAAGTTCTCCCTCATCCCTTAAGACAAGGGTGGAGGGGGCTAACCCCTCATTTGGGGGCCTGAATGGGTGATAAACCCCTCCCGTATCAGCTGAGGGGGACTGCACACCTCTGTGTGCATGCGTGGGCCCATGCATGCGTATGCAGGCAAGACTGCGTGAGAGAGTGTGGGGTGGCCACATCCACAACTGGCATGTGTCCCCCACAAGGGATGTCCATGGGTGAATGTGGCCCTTAGGCCAAAAAAGAAAAAGAGGTTAGTCATCTTTGCTTTAAGACCTGCGAGCAAGATCCCGAAACAAGTTGCATCTCACTGAGAGGCGGTTTCTGCATGGGCCTGGACCACAGTATTCTCCGTGACTGCACTGTGGTTGTGGAGCTCCTTGCAAGGTAGCCCATCAAAACCCAACCCCAGGGCTATTCAGCTGATTAAATCCGCCAAGCGATTCCCTCAGCGGGGATGAGCACACTAGCTCAGCACCCCTCCCATCGCTGTCCTTGTCGCCCTGCGCAATTGGGAGGAAAACATCTGCAGTGTGGGAGGCTGCTCAGATCACAAGGGCTCCTCACACTGAGCACACTGCCTCGGACGGCGGAGGTAGAACATAGCCATCGTGGCTACTAGCCACTGAAAGCCTCATAATGAAGGATACAAGGGTATCAACGGCTACTAGCCAATTTTTTTGGGGGGGGGCACTGTGTTTGATGTATGATGGCTACGTGGCTCAGAATCAAAAATGGAAAGAGTGCTCTCGCACTCAGGTCCTACCAGCCGGCTTCTCCTAGGCATCTGGTGGACCGCTTTGCTGCCCTGGGCTCCTTCTGGGAGGAAGGGCGGGATATAAATTTAATAAATAAAATAAATATGAGGACAGAGTGCTGGACTAAATGGCCCTCTCACCTGATCCAACAGGGCTTTTCTTGCAATTTAGAACCCGGAAGTTCAGGGTTCCAAAGCCTTGGAGCAGCCAATATTTCGGCATAAGCATCCCTTACCCCCAAACATCTTGGTAGTCCCATCATGCTCTCGCTTGACCTCCCTTTGTCGTTCACTTTCTCCTGAGCCAGATGCATCCAGCTGTGCCTCCAAGGAGCTTGCGGCTGCCTCTTCCAGTAGAGTCAGCATCTGAAAGAGCACGGAAGATCCCTTTGACAGCACGGAGAATAGGGAGGTGGCTGACATGAAGCCCTCCAGAAATGGCTGAAACGACAACTCAGCTTCGGCCAGCTCCTCCAGTGGTCAGGAATTTTATTTATTTACTTACTTAATTGTTTTATTCTGTTAATGAACTGCTTCACATTAGATATCTCAAAGCAATTTCACAGTAAAAACATCAACAATTAAAAACAATTCCACATGTAAAAATAATTTCAAATCCAATACAGCTTGGGCGGGGAACCTCTAGCTCATAGGCCAATCTTGGCCCATCAGGGGGTCCAATTCCCCCCAAACCATGCCCACTGTGAATATGTCAGCAGATGGAGAGAGGGGCAGGGTTCAGTCCCGCTGGATACTACAGACCCCTGCACAAAGCAGGATTGAAGTCTCTGCTCATCAGCTGGTGAGAGTTCAATCCTGCTGGCACAACAGGCCTCTTCCACCACCCTGTCAGTCAACTTTGACAGGTGGGCAGGGCCCCCACAGATCAGTCACCCAATGCCATCATGATGTCAGATTTGGCCCATGGGGTGGGGGGACAAAGGTCTCCACTTAAAAGGCTTGTTGAAAAAGGAAGGCCTTGAAGAGACACCAAAAAGCCAGTGGCCATCTGATATGTAACGGGAGGGAATTTCAAAGGGTAGGTGCCACTTCACTACAGGCCCAATTCCTGTATCATATGGAATGGACCTCCTGATGAGATGGTATTTGCAAGACACTCTCCTGCAGATCATTGCACATATAAGGGGATATATAAAGATGATCATTTTAGGGATGATGGGAGCTGTAGTTCAGCAACATATTGGGGACAGACAGGCACAGGTTAGTCACCTCTGCACAGAAGGACAAGACAGGGGATATGAATGCCACACTGTGCCTTGTGTCTTAGTAAGCCACCTTTACCCAGTTGACAGAGTTGGTGCTTACTTACAGGGTTCACACTACATCCTACTACTGACCCCGGGCCCCTCACAATGGCTCGGACAAAACCTGCTCACCTCTCGTTCCTGTCCTTTGGCCTCCTGTTCCATCTGCAGGAAATCCTCAGCCAGGGCCACTGCCAAAGCACAGGACTCTGGGCCCCGTTCCCTCACCCAGTTCTGGATCTCCAGGGGCAGGACGGTCAGGAACTGCTCCAAGATCAGCAGCTCCAGGATCTGCTCCTTGGTGTTTCGCTCCACCTTCAGCCACCCGTGGCAAAGTTCCCGGAGCCGGCTATAAGCCCCTCGTGGCCCCTCAGCCTCCTGGTAGCAGAAACGCCTGAAGTGCTGGCGCTGGTGCTCCCTCCTCATGGCGTCCCTCTGCAAGATGGCTGCTTTCACCTTCCCATAATCCTCTCTGTCTCTGGCCTCCAGCCTAATAAAGGCCTGCTCGGCTTCCCCTCTGAGGGCTGGCAAGAGTCGGGTCGCCCACTCCCCCTTAGGCCACTGGCAGGCTTCAGCCACTTGCTCAAAGGAGCCCAGGAAGGCTTTCGTGTCATCCCATGGTCTGGGCTCCTCCAGCAACTGTGGGGCTGCCCAGTGGGACTGGGGAGATTCCACAGTCTTCAGGAACTCCTGCCATTGCGCTTCCCAGTGCTGGTGAAATGGCTCCTGTTTAACCAGCTGCGCCCCAGGTATTCTCTGAAGGACTTCTTTGATACTTCCAGCCTGGAGACTGTGAGGGTCTTGTCTGACACCCTGAGGTCTATCCCCTTGCGTACACCCTTGTGGCTCTTGCACCTCCATTTTCATTGCTGACCAATTCCACAGGAAGAATCTCACACACCTCTCTAAAAAACAAATAAACAGGGATCCTTTTTATTTTCCACGTTTGCACGAGAAATCCACTTCTTTCCAGCTTACCGTTACAAGAATTCTGTAACTAAGAAATAGTGCCGAAGTGTGCTTATTTCTCCCCCTCCTTCCTCCCTACCCCTTCTCCTTTTGTGTCATGTCTTTTAGACTGTAAGCCTGAAGGCAGGGACTGTCTTATCCATGACATCTGTAAGCTACTCTCAGAGCTTTTTATTTGACTGCAGAGCAAGGTAAAAGTGGTTTAAAGAAACCAACCAGGAATTGTGGTTTGCTGCTCCTAAACGACCCACTATCAGCAAGCCAAACCAAAGTTTCCTGGTTTATTTCTGCTGCTTGTGCCGGGGAAGAGCAAAGTTAAAGTGATCATGTACCATCACTCTGCACAACAAGCAAGACAGTATGGCTTCCCACTCATTACGGGCAAATGCAGCCATTCTATCACAAACTGTCCTGTGCGCTAGGGAACGGGCAGGGAATTATCTGGGAGCACCAGGTGCTTTTTGAAGCCGCTCGGATGTGACCCCCCTGATCTCTCCTGGATGGGAGACCCCCGGGAGTCCAGCCAACCTGCTTGAGCTTTTACAGCAGGGGTTGGGAACCTGAGGCCCTCCAGAGACAGCCAGACTGCAACTCCCATCAGCCTTGACCACTGGCCATGCTGGCAGGGGCTGATGGGAGTTGGAGTCCAACAACGTCCAGAGGGCCACAGGTTCCCCAATCCCTGTTTTAAGGAAGGAGCAGGAGAGACACATAACGGGATAAAGACATTTCTCTCCTACGCATCGCCAAGTCAATTCCCTCCTGCCCTGAACAAACTGGGGGAAAGGGACTGCTGTTTGTTTCCTCGTCTTTGGCATTGCTTTCTGGCACTTTTGCCACAACCCCTTTTAGTCCCCCTAGCCAAGCATAATAAGCGTAAGTCCTTGTCCTACTATATTACATTTTTTTGTAAGCATCACGCTACCCAGGAAAGCTTCATCACAGCCGCATGCGGGTTGTGTGGCGCTTACAGGTGAAACGGGCAAGGTGAGACAAACGGTGGCGGCAAGGGGGGGAGGGGAGGTGCTACTGAGTGGGCAGACGGGTGGGCAGGCAGCAGCAGCAGCAGCAAGGTGAGTGGTAGAGGCAGGGCTGTTGCAAATGCTTGGGGGAATGGTTTAGGGAGATCCCTGGGAGCAGGGGAAGGTTTGGCAACCCATGGAGGGGGCGGGGGGAGGTTTGGTGACCCACGGAGGGGGCAGAGGGGGGAGGTTTGGTGACCCACGGAGGGGGCAGAGGGGGCAGCTTCAGTGACCTGTGTGGGAGGGAAGGGGATGGGGGGAGCTTTAGCGCCCTGTGTGTGTGTGTGGTGCTCTGGCGACCCGTGTGGAGTTGGGGTTGGGATGGTGAGGGGATGGATGGAGAGCTAAGGGGTGCCTAGCGGAGGCAGTGGGGGAAGGCTTGGGGTGCTGTAGGAGGGTTGGCAAGCAAAGTGAGCAGGGGCAGCAGCCTCTACTTGCTGCACTAAATGCATACTCTGCTCATCGTTTCCCACGCCTCTGGTTCTGCTTCTTTACACCAGGGAAGCCTCCTTACACCAGGTCAAACCATTCGTCCATCAAGTCTAGCATTGTCAGCTCTGACCAGCAGCAGCTCTCCAGGCTGAAGATGATGTTTTTCATAGCCAGTTACCCACAATCCCTTTTGCTAGAGATGCCAGGGATTGAATCGGGGATCTTGGACGTGCAAACCCCTTCACACTATCACTGAGGCATGGTCCCTTCCTTCTTCCGCTGTCTCCCCAGTGTCAAATTTTAGATTGTAGGCTCCTCGGACAGGGACCTGTCTTCTTTTGTGTCGAAGAGTACCACGTGCATTAATGGGGTGTCCACCAATGTGGGTGTGCACACGGAAATAAACAAATACTACCTTGTTTAAAACAGGGCAAGGAGGCCACAAGACAAAACATAAAAGCAGCACCTGACAATCCTTTCCCACAAAGAAAGCTGCCTTCTAACTGAGTCAGACCATTGGTCCAGCTTACTCAGTATTGCCTACACTGACTGGCAGCGGCACTCCGGGGTTTCAGGCAGGGGCTGTCTCTCTCGCTCTCCCAGCCCTACCTGGAGATGCCAGGGATTGAACCTGGGACCTTCTGCATGCAAAGCAGATGCTCAGCCACTGACCTACAGGCCTTCCCAAAAATAAATCTGCGTGCTGCAATGAATGCAGTATTAGGAAAGCGTTCTCCCAGCAGCCCACCTCTCTGCTCCACTCCAGATTCCCCTGTTCTTCTCCCTCCTCTGTTCTCAGGGCTAGGAAATTCATAGAGCCAGAGGAAGTGGGGACCAAAGGCTAACAAACAGCCTCAACTACTGGTATGAAATTGAAAGTAGCTCGGGCTTGCTTATGGATGCAAAGTGGCATCACTTTGTCCCTTGGCAAGTCTGTGTTGACAATCTTACACCCCCATAGACATTTTTAAAGCAACAACAAAATATATCTGTTCTGCCTCTATGCTGTATACCCATTGCATTGAAAATTAGAACGGGGAGGGGGGGAATCCATTCAGGTGACTACCGGAAATTATCACGAGGAATGCATAGTAACTATACTCCCTTTGGGGTACTTCGAAGCTACCATAACTCCTCCCCTAACAGGAAAGGAGCTTTTGCTGTCGTGCATGCTTCCCGTCTTTTATCCTTGCTTGGTCTCTCTAGGAAAAAAACACTCTGTGAATTTAACCCTCTGCAAAGAAAAATACATATTTTTCTATCAATGCAGTGGTTCCTAAGAGAAAAAGAGGAAGATGGAATCAAGCCTATTGCCATCCTGTGCACATCTACTCAGAAGTAAGCCAGCCCCACTGAGTTCAATGGGACTCCTTCCCAGGTGACTATACGACTACAGCCTAAGGCCAATTTACCAGGATCTAAGTCCCATTGAACTCAATGAGACATACTTCTGAGTAGACATGAATAGGACTGCCCTGACTCCATTCTGTATGGGGAACCTTTAGCCCTCCAGATGTTGCTGAACTACAACACCCATCCATCCCTGGGCATTAGCCATGCTTGCTGGGGCACATGGGGCCAGCAGTTCAGCAACATCTAATGAGCCAAAGGTTCCCTACGCCTGCTGTCACTCATCAATGAGATTCAGCAGTAAACAAAGATAAAGGGGGCAGCGATGGGACGGGAGGAGGAAAGTGGGGGTCAATCAAGTTGGACCAGTTCTCCGGTCCCTGGAGCCAGAGCTATCGCTTGATGTGTTCATGCGTAAAAGTCTGTGTATGCGATCAAGATGATGGAGGACACATCTTCAGGTGTTTCCCAAACAGTGGGCCTTGGGGCCAACAGTTGGTCTCAGGTAGGGATACAAGGATTTGTCCATTTTGGATGTCAGTTTCTCATTTTTTCCAATCTTAAATTTTGTTCTCTATGTTTCTGTAGCAATTTGCAAATTTAAAAAAAAATCCTCCTGAAAATTCTCCAGCATTTTAGTATTTCTTGTACTAAACACAGTTTGGTATGCTTTTTTGACTAATGTACACATTTTTGCAAGCAGTTTCTCCTAATGTAATGCATTTTTGTATGTTATTTTCACTCATATGTTCATTTTTTTATGCACATTTTCCCCTACTATACTCATTTTTGCAATCACTGCTTGGAGGCAGTTTATCATAGTGGTTAGAGTGCTGGACAAAGGCCTAGGAGACCAGGATTTGAATCCCCATTCAACCATGATGCTCACTGGCCTCAGACCAGTCATTGCCTCTCAGCCGAACCTACCTCGCAGGGTTGTTGTGGGGGTTAAATGGGGAGGGGGAGAACTATGTACACCACCTTGAGCTCCTTGGAGAAAAGGCGTGATATCAATGCAACAAATAAAAAATAAATAGTTGGAGAACTAAATTTGGATAAGTGTTACTTTTGAAGTATGGCTGTGTTTTGGTTCTCATGTTTCAGAAAGTGCAGATTCGATAAATTCAGCATTAAATGCGAACTGAGTTGAATTTTTTGGCCATCCCTATCTCAGGGCACTTTCAGGCGAGCCTCTATACCCCAGCCTGCCCAGTGGCCTTCTCACTTGCATGCCTCATCCCCTAGCCATGCCGCAGTGGTCTGGCTGGGCCAGAGCCAGCACCTTCTTGCATCCTGAGTAAAGGTGGCTGGGAGGAAGAAGAGTTCAGGGGTGGGGTGGGGAGGGAGGAAGGAAGGAGGATCTCCCTCCTCTGAGGAGAAAAGGCTGGAGGAGGTGTTGAAGGAAATTAGAAAGTGAGATAAAAAGGTAAAGGTGTCCCCGCACTTGTAGTGCAAGTCGTTTCCGACTCTTAGGGTGATGTCTTGCGATGTTTACTAGGCAGACTGTATATATGGGGTGGGATTGCCAGTTCCTTCCCCGGCCTTTCTTAACCCCCAAGCATGTGCCGGGTACTCATTTTACCAACCACGGATGGATGGAAGGCTGAGTGAACCTCGACCCCTTTTACCGGAGATTCGACTTCCTCCTTCCGTTGGAATCAAACTCCGGCAGTGAGGAGAGCTTCGGCTGCATTACCGCCACTTACCACTCTGCGCCACGGAGGATCTTCATGCCACGGAGGAAAGTGAGATAGATGGTTAATATTTATAACAATAATTACACATTGGGGATAGAAAGGAAGAGGATAAGAGAGGAAAGCTGTTACAGAGGGAAGAAGTGAATGCAAAAGGGGCAGGGAGAAGGGATAAAGGAAACAGACTAGGGGGAGGGGAAATGAGATATAAGTTGAGTATGAAAAGAGAATGGGAGGAGAAGTTACAGGAAATGAGTAAAAATACTTTGAGAGTCATGTGGGTTGTGCTGCCTACAGGGGAAGGCTGAATCATGATACCTCCAGAGCAAATGGCTGTATTTAGCTTGAGGAAAGCTGAGCTGTGGAACTCCTTGCCCCACCAAAATCACTGTGGAAAAGCATTTTGCAATTTCCAAACATGGATTAGGTATCAGTCAAAAATTATGTCAGTAATTGCCAAACTGTGCCTCTATCTGCCACCATTTTGTGACTGGCTCTGCCCCTACATACCGTTTTGGGATTGGTGGGCCTCAGTAATTTGCAGCCATCTCAAGTGGGTGCTGGCGATAGAAAGTTTGAGAACCCCTGCTTTAAAACAACATCAGCAAGTACAGAAAGGTAGTGTAGCAAGTGTGTGTGTGTGTATTTGCCAAAAATGTGGGGGAATAAATGGAGCTTTTTTCAGACAAGAGGGACTAGACGGGCAAGGCGTGTGAAATGGCTTAAGGCAGCTGCCTATGTACCCATCACCACCAGGAGGCCTCCATGAAGTCTTTCTGCAGTGCCCCTTGCCTGAGAGGCTTACCTGGGAAATTATCTCTGTCTGTAGAGATCATGACTAATGCTGTTTTCTCTTGTCTGCCCAGACTGGGGAAGACTTCTGGTTTGGGAATCACCTGTCCTCCTTTGGAGTGGAGACAGAATGGAGGAACTGAGAGAAAAGAGGCATTTCTGTTACAAGTGGAGAAGGGTAAAGAGAAACGAATTCTGGATACACCCAATCTTTTTTTTGGGGGGGTGGCAGTGGTGTACTTATGCTCAAGATATTTACCTGAGAAATCAATGGTCCAATAATTCTTCTCCAAAACTTTCCAGTACATGGGACTTTGAATGGGATTGAGCACCAACCTTTCCACTGGGTCCAACAAGACAGTCACACCCTTAAAATCAACTGTCGCCTGAAACTGGAAAAGCATTCCCTGCTCAGAATACAGAATCATAGACAGGTCACATCCACACTGTACAAACTAGTTTGCTAAAAGTGCTGGGAATTGTAGCTCTGTGAGAGAGAATCTACAGTTCCCAGGATTCCTCAGCAGACGCCGTGTGCTTTAAATTTATGGTGTGACCTCATTTTTAGTGAAACCAAAAAATTAAGGACCCCACAACTGGCTTTAATGAACATCTTTTCAAACCCGGAAACCTAGGGAATTAAAAGGTCTTTCAAAATCAAACACATTTGTACCACATGTGTGTGATCTTATTAGTTTTATCCATACAAAAGAAAATAGACACCTTCTGCCTGTCATGTTAAACAAGGATTTGAAATGCATAATAATCCCTGTGTTCCTGTTTCCTTTGCTTTTTTATTACATATGGTTTTGTCTCCACTTTCCTTTTAAGAAGCTGTTGGATTTTTGTTTATTTTTATTTCCATTTTGTATTAACATGTATTTAGTTACAAAATAATACAAAAACCCTATTAACTCCCTTTCCCTCCCTTTCCCCAACCCCTATCACCCCCTTCTCTCCCTTTCCCCTAATGACTATTAACTTTCAAGATTTTATTTTGTAGTTTTCTTCTCTGAGAAACTTCCATTCTTAAGATATCCACAACGATCTGAAAGGATAGGGCACTGGTCCCAAACTAGTGTCTGATGTAGCAGCCAAGATAAAAGGCCACCAATCCGCTTCAAAAGAGTCCTTATTTTTCTTTTTTCCTTCCGTCATTCTTATTTTCTGTGTTAACTTCTCTAATACAGCGATTTCCCATAGTTTCTTTTGCCAGGTTTGCAATGTTAAACCGTCCAGAGATTTCCAATATTTGGCAATCATCAATCTGGCTGCCGCCAGCATAAATCCTATAAAACTTTTATATTGTAGATTTGTGTTTTGTCCCATAAAAATGTTCAATAAAGCTAATTGTTTTGTCAATTTCTGTATTTCTTCCCACACCTCCTGCCAAAAACCCGAGTTAATCACATTCCCACCACATGTGTAAATTTGAGCCTTGTACTTCGCATCCTCTCCAACACTTTTATGTGCTATTTTTAGAGATCCGTGCTAAATACAGGGGGGTTAAATACTATTTTTGTATTACTTTTAGGGCTGTTTCTCTATAGGAAGTCAAAATAGATCTATATGGGAATTTTGTCCACATATTCCAGTCCTCTTCTTCAATCTGGCATTTCAGGTCTGATACCCATGCTTGTTTTAAAATTGAGTTGGAACCCATATCCTTATTTACAAAAAATCTATGTAATTTTGAAATCACCCCCTTTTCCATTCCCTCCATACTTAACATTAGTTTCTCCCCTTCTGTTAATTGTCTAGTACCCTGCATTATAATATGATTATGTATTATGATACCACTTTATACAGTCATGGCTTCTCCCAAAGCATCCTGTGAGCTGTAGTTTGTAAAGTGCAGAGTGCCAAGTTCAGACTCCTGACTAAATCAGCCAATTTCCATGACTGTTTGGAGAATTAGGGGCAAGTACTTCCAGGTCAAAGGGCATGACTGGTTGCCAGGCAGGTTTATGTTGGTCAGTGACGCAGGCTGTGAGACTCACAGACAAGGTTTTTAGCAGAGAGAGAGAAACCTGAAGCAGAAGGGTTAAGCTGTGAGAACAGAGTGCCAGACTATCAAGGTCAGTGGCTGGCTGAGAATGTGATAAGGTGGGAAACTGGCAGGAACTCAGAGTGGGGGAAGAAATGTCCATGGAGTGAGCTGTGTCTAATGTCTTTGCCTAGTAAAGACTCTTACAAGTAACTTGCCTGGCCTGTCTTATTCCTGTTCTAAACGGCTCTTGGATTCAAACCACGTTTGACCTATTCACGCAATCGCCAACAGGGGTTATGGGCCCAGCTTATCAGGCGTGGTAGCGGGTTCGAGAGCCGGTGAAGTGGCGTTGTTGCAGAGAGAAACAAAGCGCAAGTAAGAGGCAAGTAAGAGTGGGCAACATGGCTGTAAATCTGTCTTCCGGGATGCCGATGGAGAGGCTGAATGCTGTAAATTACTCCAGCTGGAAGTGGAGAATGAGAGCAGTTCTGATTAAAGAGGATTTGAATGATGTCATGGAAAACCCCCCTCCGGCAGCTCCTTCAGCAGCGTGGCTGAAGAAAGATGAGAAAGCGAAGGCTTTTATTACTCTGGGGCTATCAGATTCACAACTGTTGCTGGTGAGTAATGAGCTGACAGCTAATCAGATGTGGGAAAAGTTAAGAGCCGCGCATGTACAGCAAACTGCGGGAAGCAGGCTGTGTTTAGCACGGAAGCTTTATCAGATGCGTTTTACAGATGATGTGACTATGGAAGAGCATTTGGCTGAATTTCGTAGATTAAATGCTGAGCTCCAAGATCGAGGCGTGCATCATAATGACCTGCAGATGGTTTATCTCCTGTTATCTTCATTGGATCAAAAATGGGAAGTGCTGGTCTCTAGCCTGGAAACCCAACCTGATGGGAATCTGACTTTGGACTTTGTGGAACAGAAACTTCAACAAGAGTGGAATAGGAGGCAAGAGAATAAGAAAATAGAATTAAAAGAGACTGAGACTGTGTCTGTACAACACCAAAATCAAAGAAGCAGGGAAGAGACTAAAACATGTTATTTTTGTGGATCACGTGGGCATATACAGAGACATTGTTTAAAGAAGAGGAATAACAGAAACTTTGAAAGTCAGAGAGCAAGCGTGAACTTTGTTTCTAAGGAGAGCAATAAACTGATTAACTCTAAATGGCTTCTTGACAGTGGAGCGTCTAATTGCCTAATCACAGACTCTAGTTTATTTTACACTTCAAAGCCGACGCAGGAGAAGCTTTATCTGGCTGACGGATCGACTCAGGACGCGATTGCAACAGGCACGCTGAAGATGGGTAATTTGGGAATTTTAACAGATGTATTATTGATTTCTGGTTTAAAATATAACATTCTATCAGTGAGAAAATTGGCTCAAATAGGTTGCAAAGTTACATTTGAAGGGGATAGATGTTTTGTGAGAAAAGATGGTGAAATATGCATGCAAGGGAAATTACAGAATAAAATGTTTATGGTTGAGTGCAAGCTTGATAAACACATGTGTGCTTGGATAGCAGTAAATAAAGAGAAACATGATAATTGTGTCCATGAATGGCACAGAAAACTGGCACACACACATTTCCAAAAGATACAAAACACCCCAAAGCATAGTCAAGATTTGAAATTAACACACTGTGAGCATGTGGATGAGTGTGAGGTATGTTATAAAACAAAAATGACTGTGAATCCAGTAAATAAGAGCTGTGAAAGCACGACTTCTGAACCCTATCAGCTCATACATGTGGATTTAGCTGGACCTTTTCAGTGCTCAAAAGGTGGAGCAAGGTTTTATTTAGTGATTGTGGATGATTTCTCCAGATTTACACATGTGTTCTTATTGAAAAAGAAAAGTGATGCAGAAGAGAAATTAAAGGCATTCATACAGAGAACAGAAACACAACATGGGGTTGTTATCAAAAATATCAGATCAGATAGAGGTGGTGAATTTACCAGTAATTCATTTAAAACATATTTGGAAAAGAAGGGGATAATTCAAAGTCTCACTGCTCCCTTCAGCCCATCCTCCAACGGAACGGCAGAGAGGAGGAACCGATCATTGCAGGATTCATTGAGAGCAATGTTAGCAGATGCTGATATGAATAACACTTATTGGGGTGAATGTATTCTGTACACTGTTTATATTCAGAACCGCCTTATGCACAGAACAATAGGCATGTCTCCCTATGAGAAACTGACTGGAAGAAAACCCAGGGTGAAACACATAGAACGTTTTGGAGCAAAATGCTGGGTACATGTTGCAAAACAGTCAAGAGCGCAGGCAGGACACATTTTGGGATTTCAGAATTCATATTATAGAGTTTGGTTGCCTGAGAAACAACAAGTAGTGTTAAGCAGAAACATAAAGGTGATAGATAAACCTTGGAGAGACAGTCAAACAGTTATCCTAGATAGTGAAAGCAAGCAGGAAGCTACGGATGTTCCTTTTGGACAACAAATTCCATTAAAAACTGCTTTAACAGATTTAATACACAGTGGCAAACGTACTGTTAAAAGACTGAGAGGTGAAGACATAACAACACATGATACAGAAATGCCAAGTACTAGTGGTGCAGGTCCGAATAAAATTGAAAGTGAAGAAGAAATGGAAATAGATAATGTCAGGAAATCAGAGAGAAAAACGAAAGGTCAACCTCCTCAGAGATTTGCATTTAATGTTACACAACAGAATAATGAGACAGATGAAATTCCAGTAGAATGGGAAAAAGAGGGACCAATAGATAAAGAAACAATGGATCTAATGTGGAAGTTTTGTGTTGAGGAATGAAATAAATGTATTATCAAATGAAAGTGAACAAACATGAATCTGTGAAACTTGTGTAAATAAAGAATAAAGAGAAACTGAACTGAACTGTAAATGTAAACTGTAAGAAAACAAACTGAAATGTATTTGTAATGAAAAGTTAATGTTGTAGAAATGTAATAATTGTAACATGAAGTTTTGAAGTCTGTAAGTCTCAGGTGGGGGCTGTTGGTCAGTGACGCAGGCTGTGAGACTCACAGACAAGGTTTTTAGCAGAGAGAGAGAAACCTGAAGCAGAAGGGTTAAGCTGTGAGAACAGAGTGCCAGACTATCAAGGTCAGTGGCTGGCTGAGAGTGTGATAAGGTGGGAAACTGGCAGGAACTCAGAGTGGGGGAAGAAATGTCCATGGAGTGAGCTGTGTCTAATGTCTTTGCCTAGTAAAGACTCTTACAAGTAACTTGCCTGGCCTGTCTTATTCCTGTTCTAAACGGCTCTTGGATTCAAACCACGTTTGACCTATTCACGCAATCGCCAACAGTTTATTGCTAAGGTCCTGTCAGCCTCAAAGGGAGAAGATCCTAAACTAAGCTAGCTTTAATTACCTCCTCCCTTTTATTTATCATTTCATTGGCCTGTTGCAATTGCCTTATTTTAGTGGGTGCCTTGTAATACTAAATCAACATTGATTTAATTTTTTAAAAACTTGTGAAAATGGGGGGATGTAAAAGTCATTTTTATTTTAATAAGGTGCCTTACAATAAATCAACATTTATCTATTTTAAAACTTGTGAAAATAAGGGGGAGAAATGTAAAGGAGAGCAAGGTTCTTGCCATTTCAACACATATTGTAAAACTAAGGTGCCCAAATGCAAAGGACAGCATGTTTTCTGCAATTTTAAGCCTTGTGGAGAGAAAGGAAAGTTTCTTCCAAATTTAATATTCCATCTTTTGGACATTAATCATCAAGAGGCCTCTGCCCTCTGCAGTTTCCAAACAGTGGTATTCAGAAGCACACTGCCTCTGACCATGGCAGAAATGCAATGAACAGAATTTAAAACTGGGAAAATGAGAAACTTGGAGAACCAGAATGGACAGATTTGCCCAGCCCTACTTTATTTATTTATTTATTTATTAAATTTATACCCCGCCTTATGGCCAAAAGGCCCTCAAGGCGGCTTACAAAGAAAACATGAATATAACAATACATCAATAGAACATAATACATCAATAAAATAATACAATTCCCAAAATTAAATAACAATTCTAAAAATTAAATAACAAATAGCATACTTACTTCTGAGTAAACACGCACAGGATTCTGCTGCTGCCATCCTTTCTTATGATACCGTTCCAATGAAGATGGCATCGCCTAGGAACATCCAGATTGGCCGTTGTTAGTGTTGCTGCTGTTAGGTTGCCAGTTTCTGAAAAGATATTCCCAAGGTTCTGCAAGGTGACTTCCAATGGCGAGACTCAAGGTCCTAACTCTCCGTGCTACTGCAATCGCTTTCCCTCCCAGCTTAAATAAATAACAGATAAAAAGATATGACATGGCTAGCTTTTGGGATTCCATTACTGATAAAAAGCGTCGCTATTTATTGAGTGCCTTCGCAAAGGCAAAGCATAGGGGAGGTGTGCTTGCCCACCAAGCATTGAGTCTGATTCACTAAAAGTGCAATCCTAACCATGTCTATTCCAACGTCAGTCATACTGAATTCAGCGGGGCTTAACTCCCAAGTAAGTAGGGTTTGGATTGCAGCCTAAGTGGGCAAGGGTAGCATCTTATTACTACCACAATTTACACATGGGAGGCTTTACATGGTAACAGCTCTCCAGCATCAATCTGCCCAACACATCAACAGAACAACAGAAACAGAGCTTGGAAGTAACTAGTTACAAGTAACGAATTACTTGTAATTCACTACTTTTTTGAGTAACGAGTGGGTAATTCCTTTACATTTTGATTGTAATAGAACTAGGAGTAATTTTATTACTTTTGTGGAGTAATTGTAACGTTTCCAGAATTACTTTTGGGCATTACTTGGGGGGGGAGCAGGGGAAGTCTTCTGCTCCTCTGATTTGAGGATGAAAATCATGTGCCTCAAACTGGGCTTCTGTGCAGTGTCGCTCTTTCCTCGTGCTCTGTGGATGGGCAGGAGGCGACGAGGGAGGAGGCGGAGAGTGAGACGGGGTGGAGTGGAGAAAACAATTATTTTAAAAAATGGATAGTGGTGGTGAAGAATGGAGTGGAGGGGGAAAGGATCTGGAGGTCAAGAACATGGATAAAGGAGGATAAGGAGGCAGCAGCAGAATGGAGATAAAGAACTGTGGAGATGAAAGATGACAACGTGTGTGTGTGTGTGAATTCTGTGTTTGCACTTAGCACACAAAGTGGCCTCCACCACCCTCTCTGGCTATTGTGCTGCATTTGCAGTATTTTAACTTTTTTGCATCTCAGGGGAAAATGTTTGCTTGAGTGAGTGTCCCTTAGTTGGTGGCAGGGCAGGGTCCGGGAGGTGGTTAAGTGAGAGAGATTATGCTGTCTGTGTGAGTGGGGGGGAGTTTGCACTTGGTTTGACGTGCAAAGATCTGAGTAGTGGCCTCAGCCTCCCTCCCTACCACCCTTACCAACAGAGAGACCACCATTGCTATCTTATGAATAAAAATAATTATTCTACTACCTCTGTATGTGTGTGTTTATTTTTAATGTTGTTTTAGGCTACTTAGATGTGCAGCAGCCAAGGCCAGCACCTTGTAGGCGGTTTTTTAAAAAGTAACTGAAATGTAATTGTAGTGATTACTTTGAAGGAAAAGTAAAGTAATCAGTTACTTTCAGAGCAATTGTAATTGTAATGGTAATTACTATTTTTGGGGGCCATGTAACTGTAACTGTAATTTATTACTTTTTAAAAGTAATCTTCCAAGCTCTGAACAGAAATAAAATAAAACAATGAAATTTTCCCATGTCTCCTATCATGCTTAAAAAAATCTTTATTACTTTTTCGGATATACATGAATTCAAAAGCATCAATCACCCCATCAAGAGAAATCAAACACAAAATTGACATCACTTAATGGCAATCTGCCAAACACCCTTCTTTCTCTCTCTTTCACCCATACCATTAACAGTTCCTAGCCCATAATGGTCCCAGGCAGGGACAGGATTCCCCTTGAGGGTGGCTCCATAAGTCTAGGAGGTCTTCAGCCAGAAAACCCCCAACAACTTTTAACACAACCAGCCCCTCCGTATCAAAACAGGAGGTATTTGCATGCCCTGGTTAACAAATTCTCTCCTCTCCTTATAATCAAGTTAAGAGAATTGAAAACATCTTCTACCAATAATGTTTAATATCTTCCTTGTTGAAAGGAAAGGGAACAATTCAAGATGTGTTCTTGTTATTAAAAATAAGGTGCCATCAATATTACTTAGAGATGGAGGAGAAATTCGATTCAGTTTGCATGTAGAGCCAAATTTATTAAATTTGCACTTTGACGCATTGAGAACTGAAACACAGCCATCCTCCAAAATTCACACTTATCCAACTTTTGTGATGCAGTTCTCCAACCGACCAATGTTTACAAAATGCATATATTAGGGGAAAGTATGCATGCAAATGAAAATATTAAGTGAAAATAACAGACAAAAATGCATTATATTATGAGAAATTGCTTGCGCAAAATGTGTACATTGCTCAAAGCTGCATATAAGAGTGTGCTTATTAGAAGAAAGCTGCAATAAAATGCTGAAGGATTTTCATGAGCCTTTTTTTTTAAATAGCAAATTGCTGCAGAAATGTGGAAAACTGCATTTAAGATTGGAAAAATGGGAAACTCAGAGAACTGAAATGGACAGATCCTTCCATCCCTAGTATTACTCAATCAATCAGTTAAGTAATTGCTTCCCATCAATCACTTCCCAATCTCAAAGCTATTAGCAATTTTAAAAATTCAACAATAAAAACAATTTCAAATCCAGTACAGATACTAGGATAAAAATCGTCACTCCAAAAGTTTGTTGAACAAAGAAGGTCTTCAACAGACATCAAAAGACCAATAAAGATGGTGCCCATCTGATATGTAACAGGAGGGAGTTCCAAAGGGCAGGTGCCACCACACTAAATGCCTGATTTCTACATCATATGAAACAGACCTCCTGAAGGGATGATATCTGCAGGATGCCCTTTCTTGCTGGGCGTACAAGAGGCGAGGCAATCAGGATACCTAAAACAAATCCTCCATGCCCAACCGATCACTGCATTCCAAGCTGTATAGGATTTGTATACCAGAACCAACACCTTGAACTGTGTTGTCTATGTAGCAGTTTACAAAAGAATGTTTGAGGTGGTGCCACCACAGAGGTGTCCCGAGAAAGACAGGGAGAACAGGAAGAATCCATGAAAGGAGAAGATTTTTTTTGGCGGGGGGGACAGTTAGCAGTTAGGGGAATGGATGCCAGAGGCAGGGATGGATATTAAATCCTGAGCATTGTTACAGACGTTTGCTGACAATGCCTTTTTTCCCCATGCCCAAGTTAAAACAGTTGCATCCCCCTCTTTAACTAGAGTGGAGAGAGGTTAATATATGTAGCATTTCATTCTACTGGGCAGGCCTTCTGTGTTAATGCAAAACCTGGAGAGTCGATTATAAAGGCTGGTCGCTCTCACAAAACTGACGTTTGTAGCATGAATTGAGGTGTAAAGATCAAATAAATTTCTTGTTGCAGTTTCCCCCAGAAAATTATAACCTTTGGACAGGCCCAACACAGATGACAATAGATGACACTATCGATGTTTGAGGATCCAAATTTAGATATCAAGTTTACAGAGCTGCTTATAGTTCTTATGACAGCAGCTAGATTATATATAGCAGGCGTTCCCAAACTGTCCACGGATCACTAATGATCCACATGCTTCATTCAGGTGGTCCACAGCAGGCCCACATTAAATATTTGTATTGATTTTTAACTGTATTATTGCTTCTTTTATTTCTTTTATTGCATTTATTACAATTTGCATTCCAAAGCATTCAGATCGTAATATAATCAAATACAATCTAAGAAAATAAAAGAAGCAATAAAAATACAATTAAATATCATCCAGCATCTAGCACATCACATTATAATGGCTACAACAGGCAGAAAAATCATTAAGTGGTCCACCAAGATCATCAGCCATTTTCAAGTGGTCTTTGGGAAAAAAAGTTTGGGAAGCACTGATCTGTAGCACAGAAATGGAAATCTCTAGAAGAAGTAAATATGACATGATGGTATAGCGGTGTATGGAGAATTGCAGTGGCTGAAAAAGTCACGCACAAAGTTAGATTCATGACAGGCAGAGGTAAACCAAGGGATTTTTATCTACTATGGCATGCCTTTATTCTGTATACAAATCAGAATAATATGCATTATCCCCCGTCTTCAACAGCCTTGAAAATATGAACTCATAAGGAGCAATAAAAATGACAAAATAAGGTTTTGAAAATAGCTGCTTTCTATTATATATTCTTATAATTTGATTGTTGATTTTTGTTGTGTTGATGGTCTCCGCCTGCCTGGCCAGGTTACCAAGGAGAGATTATCATTTAACTATACATTTTGTAAACCAGATTTTGCAATTATCGCTGGCATTTCTTTATTACATTTATACCCCACCTTGCTTTTCATGATAGAAACCCAAGGCAGCTTACATGTGGTTCCCAGGCGGTCTCCCATCCAGGCACTGGCCAGACCTGAGGGAGCTGGCCATATGTGCCTTCAGACCGTAGTATTTATAGTTTACTTTCCTTTTATTTTTGTCACTTCCAATAATTTGCTTTTGTATTTTTGTGTGAGTGTATATATAAATAAAATATTTTTTAAAATATGGAGAGGTGCTGCTTATCTAAACTTCACAATGAACATTTTAAATTGTATGCTCCTAGGAGGCAGGGTTCTGTTTTTTAAAAATTCCTTTGTTCATGAAACTTTGCAAGATGCCATATTCACTGATGGCTAACAACAACAGCAACAACAACAGAATGATACACAATAACAACAACATGGGACACAAGAGCCAAAAGGTCAAGGGTGGTAGATGATTGGCAAAGTCAGACATTCAATCTCACTTTTGATTAAACAATTTAAAAATTCTTTCCCCAAGTTGAAAGTTTTTCTGTTCCGTAATATGAACGGAATGTGTTAACTCTGCATAGGAACAGGCATTACATTATTTTTCATCATCATGATTAAGAATGATAATAATAAACACAGAAGGTTCATGTGGTCCCTTACTAAGCTCATCTGGTATCAGTCTCACATGTGGAACAAGATTAATTTTTTTTATTCTTTGAGCACAAACTCTTGTCAATATCCTAGATGAATTCTCTGGTGCCTAAGTAATTTCTCCTTAACTGTAAAGCTTTTCCCACACTCAGGACATTCATATGGCTTTTCCCCTGTGTGAACTCTCTGATGCTGAATCAACTTATCTTTCCGATAAAATTTTTTCCCACACTTGAGGCATTCATGCACTTTCTCGCCAGTATGGATCCTCTGATGCCTCAACAAGTTTGTTCTCTGACTGAAGCATTTCCCACACTGAGGACATTCGAATGGTTTCTCTCCAGTATGGATTATCTGATGTACCATCAATGTTCCTCTCGAAATGAAACTTTTCCCGCACTCAAGGCATTCAAAAGGACTCTCTCTGGTATGAATTTTCTGATGTCTAAGAAGCTTAGATTTTGGATGGAAGCTTTTCCCGCATTCGGAGCAGTCATATGATTTCTTTCCAGTTGGGATTCTTTGGTGTGTAACAAGGTACGATTTCTGCTGGATGTTTTCTCCTGACACGGGATAGGCATAGTGCTCCTCTCCAGTATGTTTCACAAGTCCAAATCGGTAGTTGCACTTTTTACCATACTTGGAGACCAAGAATTTCTTTGGCCTAAAGTGCACTACGGAGCTTTTGCTACAGGCAGCTGCAAGACCTTCTGTGAACTTATGGGATTCATCGTTCTCCTCTGCTGGCTTCCTCCCCTGTTCCCCTCTGAGCTCACATCTTTCTTCATAAACTGCTGCTGTCACCGGCACGTTCCATTGATATATCTCTGTTAATGTGCTGTGCGCTTCCTCTGGCAAAGCATCTGCCTGCTGAGAGTTCTCCATCTTGATCATGCTCCTCCTCTCATCACCTGAAAAGACAGAGGGAGGCATTTTGACCATGCTCTGGTCTCCTCTTATTTACAGTCCTGCAACTACCATCTTACTGGCCTGGTCTGCTGCCCTCCCTCCCTCTTTGGCTGATTCTGCTAAATCCATCTCTCTCTCTCTGGTTTCTATTATTTTTTCACCCTCCTCCTTAAAAAGAGACCTCGACCAGGCCGAAAACCCTTCTAGTCCAGCATCCTGTTCTCACAGTGGTCAACCGGATCCTTATATTTAGAGTGGTGTAGTGGTTAAGGTGTTGGACTAGGACCTGGGAGACCTACGTTCGAATCCCCACACAGCCATGAAGCTCACTGGGTGACCTTGGGCCAGTCACTGCCTCTCAGCCTCAGAGGAAGGCAGTGGGAAACCCCCTCTGAATACCGCTTACCATGAAAACCCTACTCATAGGGTAGCCATGAGTCGGAATCGACTTGAAGGCCGTCCATATCCATTTTTATTCTGAGCAAAAATGTGAAATTCAGATTTCTGCAGGAAGGGGAGAACCCAAAGCCCCCTGCAGAGTGTGACCTGTACAAAGTATGCAAATCAAGAAAATGTAGCTTCAAGCTTACTGGACGGCATTTACCACAAGCACATGTACCTGCTTTCCCTGTCATGCAAACTCTATTGTACTGGTAATCATGGGGATGGTTATGTAAAGGCTGAAGACTAGACTTGCTGGGCCAACACAGGAATGTAGGAAGCTGTTTTATACTGAGTCAGACTGTTAGCTCAGTATTACTTATATTGGCTGGCAGCAGCTCTCCAAGGTTTCAGGCAGGGTTCTCTCTCCCAACCATGCCTGGAGATGCCAGGGATTGAACCTGGGACCTTCTGCATGCAAAGGAGATGCTCTATGCTCTACCCTTCCTCTAAATCATTGCTTCCCTGTTGAAGGGGAAAACGTAGGAAGAGCCCCACTGGATCATGCCAATGGCCCTTCTCGTCCAGTATCCTGTTCTCACAATGGCCAATCAGATGCCTCTGGGATGCCTGCAAGCAGGACCTGAGCGCCAAAGCACTCTCTCTACCTGCAGTTCCCAGCAAGTGGTATTCAAAGGTATTGCTTATTTTAAAACCCTGGCAACTTTGCATTTGGAACCAACCAAAAACCTCAGGTCCTTCACAGTTTCAGCACCCTCTCAGAATTTCCAGGGTTCCTTGGAGAAAAGCAATGAAAGGAATAAAGTTTTAAAGTTTGATTTGATGCTGGATCCCAAACATGCCACTCAGCTCAATAGGAATGCTGTCCCTATGGTATACATACGGTTAGGATTGCCACTTAAGCTAGCTGACATTCCTAAGAAAGTGAACGTCACTACAGAAGCTTTATGAGCAGAGTTTGATGCACTCAGAATGCCACAGGGGTCGGGAGCTGGATGCCGCTCCCCTCTGAGGGGAACCAATGGTTTGTTTAACTGCCAATTTAGGCCGCAATCTTAACTACACTTACCTGGGAATAAACCCCATTTAATTCAGTAAGACTTACTTCTGAGTAGACATGGTTACGACTACTTGGTTAGATGCTAAAGAGGAGTTGGAAAAGTGGTGTCTGTGGCAACAAAGCCTGTTGGAAGATCACTTTAGAGAGGGTGGCTGAAGGGGTTTAGCCTGGTTAATCACCTCATTTTGTCTTCTAGCCTTCTGTGAAAAATAGTTGCTGGTCCAAGGAAGGAAAACAACTCTATGTCAAAGCTTTTCAAGGATGTTACGATGCCTAGTCATTAATAAACCATGACTTATTTGATTGTCTGAACCTGGTGCAGTGGTTTAGCCATGGGTTATTAACCAAGAACAAACCATGTTTGTAAGCTGTGGTTTATTGTTGGTTTGTAAACCTTAATTTATGTTAATCATGGCTCGGAGTTATCTGCAAACCCAGCCCTTGTATTTTTGTGACTTAAAACATTTTTCACACATGTGACTTTTGTCCTCTACAAGTCCTCTGATGTCTCTGAACAGCTTCTCTCCCAGAGAAGCTTTTCCCAGGTGTTTGCATGGTTTTTCTTCTGTATGGATTCTTTGTGCTCTCTGACAGAATATTCTCCCACACTCTGGACCATCTGTTATGTTTATCTCAAGAATAGCTCCTCCCATGTCTCCAGGTCTCCATCAAATGCCTCCATCAAATGAGCTCTCAAAGCAAAGTCACGCTATCAGAACATTTACATGGTCTCTCTACATCAGGCGCCCTCTCACAAAACCCACATTCAGGTCAGTCACAATGTTTCTGTCCAGTATGAATTTATGGATGTTTCATTAATGCTTTTCCCATGCTCAGGACACTTGCAAGGTTTCTTTATTTTACGGCTGCTCTAAATGTCTGATGACATTACTCTTCTGATCGAAGCTTCACCCACAGTGAGATCAATCACATTGTTTCCTGCCTGTTTGGATTATCTGGTGTTTACAGGGGACTGTTTCTTTCTGGAAATCCCCCCATGTGCAACATTCAGACTGGTCCTCTCCAGTATTTCATAGAATCATAGAGTTGGAAGGGGCCTACAAGGCCATCGAGTCCAACCTCCTGCCTATTGCAGGAATCCAAGTTAAAGCATATCAGACAGGTGGCTGTCCAGCTGCCTCTTGAATGCCTCCAGCGTTGGAGAGCTCACACCTCCCTAGGTAATTGCTTCCATTGTCGTACCACTCCAACAGTTAGGAAGTTCTTCCTGATGTTCAGTCGAAATCTGGCTTCCTGTAAATTGAGCCCATTATTCTGTGTCCTGCTCTCTGACTAGTAGGCACACTTTCAACCATGCTTGGAGGTAAAGGGCTGTTTTGCTCGAGTCCGCAAAGGTTTTGCTAGTACAGAGGTGGCTGATGTGGTGCCCAGGGATACGAGTGTGCTCACCAGTATCTCTTATGGTTTCTGCAAAAATATCTCCTCGGAGGTTTAGACTTTAATTTGCAGCCTGATTCTCCACACCAGGGGCAGGAAGAAGGTAGATCAGAATCGACTGGGAGATCTCTGGATGATTTGTGATGGACCAGCAGAAAGGTTTCTGACTCTCAATTGGCTGAAATCAGCAACAATGATAAGGAAGGGCCTTTGGGGAAGAGCCGTAGCCTGCCCTCCTGAACCTCTATTTTGCAAGTGGCTCTGATTGGTAGAACTCAGGATTCTGGTGGAAAATAAAGTAGAGGGAGTTTAGGCAATGGACCACCACTCCTTCTCAAAAGTGGCCTCATAGTAAAAATAATTGCTGACTGGGAGAGTAGAAGCAAATGTTAACGTCATTTGTGGGATGTTCTGAAGTCTAATAAGTGTTTTTATTATTTTTTTCTGAAAGAAATTGTTACCATGCTTGGGACATTTGTAAGGTCTTTGTCCCCTGTGAATTCATTTGATGCCTGATAATTGTTTTGCTCTGAGTGTTTTTGACTACATTTTCGGCATCTGATTGGGTTTTCTCTGGCATGGGTGCTCAAGTGAGGCATCAAAAGCACATTTTTACCTTACTTATTTCTCACATGGAGGGCATTTGTATGGTTTCACCCTGGTGTCGATTCTGAGATGTGTCATTAATGCACCAGCACAAAGCTTTCCCCAAAACTCAGGACTTTTGTAAAGTTTGTCTCCAGTGTGGCGGCTCTGATGAACAATCAATGATTATCATGATGGTGCATAAAATTATGCATGGCATGAAGAAAAAGAATAGAAGAAAAACTTTTCTCCCTCTCTCATAACGCTAGAAACCCGTGGACGTCCAATGAAGCTGAATGCTGGAAGATTCAGGACAGACAAAAGAAAGGACTTTTCAAATAGCACATAGTTAAATTCGCTCCCACAAGAGGCTGTGATGGCTACCAACTTGGAGGACTTTAAAAGAGGACTGGACAACTTAATGGAGGATAAGGCTAGCAGTGGCTACTAGCCATGATGGCTATGCTCTGCGTCCACAGTCAGAGGTAGCATGCTTCCGAATACCAGTTGCTGGAAACTGCAGGAGATTGACCATACTGGCTGGGACTGATGATGACCACCAATTTGGATGGCTTTAAAAGAAGATTTGACAAATTTATGGAGGATAAGACTATCAATGGCTACCAGCCACGGTGGCTATGTGTACTACCTCCATTGTTGGAGGCAGTAGGACTCTGAATCCCAGTTTCTTTGAATCGCAAGTGGGGAGAGTGCTGTTGTGGCTGGGTCCTCATTGTGGGCTTCCCATGGGCAACTGGTTGGCCACTGTGAGAACAGGATGCTGGACTAGATGGGCCACTGCAGGGCTTGTGATGTATAACAGCATCTTTCCCCCATACTTGCTGTGCCCTCCTAGTATGCTTACCCAGAAGTAAGTCCCATTGTGCTCAGTGGGGCTTAACTCCCAGGTAAGTGTGCACAGCACTGCAGCGAGGGTTGGGCAAATCTGTCCATTTTAGTTTCTCTCCATTTCTCCATTTTCCAGTCTTAAATCCACTTCTCCACACTTTCATATCAGTTGTGATTATTTTTTTTAAAAAAGTCCTCCTAAAAATTCATCAGCATTTTAGTGCAAATCTCTCCTAATATACACACATTTGTGTGCAATTTTGCCTAATATATCTTGGGAGGATGGCTGGATATTAATTTAACAAATAATGAGGATAATGATAATAATATACACATTTTTGCAAAGCAATGTTTCCCTTATATAATCCACTTTATGCTATTTTCCCTAATATGTGCATTTTATGTACACTTTGCCGTAGCATATGAATTTCTGTATGCATCACTGGGTTGGGGAATTGCATTGCAAAACTGAGAGAAGTGTGAATTCTGAAGGACAGCTGCATTTCAGTTTGCATATTGCATCGGAATGGGCGAATTAGGGCGATTTGCCTTTAAGTGCGGACTGAATTGAGTATCTCCTCAAGCCCTAACTGTAACTTTAGTGGATCAAGTCTCTAAGCGCAGTGGCTAGAGTAGAGAGTTGTGGGCCAGCTGCCCATACTGAACGGAGAGAGATTTTCCCATCAGAGTTCTACATAAGTCTTAAAAGACTTTGGAATTCCCTGCTCCAAGAAGCCCGCTTTGCTCCCTCCCTGATGGTCTTCTGGAAACTTGTAAAAACTATTTTGTTCCGGAGAGCCTTTGGTTGGGACTGACGGGTCAGCCTGACACTGTTCAAAGTTTTTTATCTTTTAAGTTCTTTTATTCTCACTCTTTTATATGTATATGCACATATATACATATATGTATGTGTATGCATAATGCATTTTATGTATTTTAATAGTATTTTATGCATTTTAATTTACTGTAATATTTGTGTTTTTATTGTGTATTTTATTATATATGTGTGCTATTTTATTGTAGCTGCCCTGAGTGCCCTATCGTAGGGCAGGATAGAAATATTTTAAATAAATAAATAACTAAAAAGAAGACCCACGATAGGCCCCAAGCTGAACTAGTTTCGACGACCTCATTCTAGTGAATGCACAGGATCGAGGGTTCACACAAGTTCCCTTTTAACCTTATGGACCTGCAGAGCACCACTGGCCAAACACTATGCTAACTTAAGTGCGCACTGTCTCTGAACACAGGAGATATCCCTGGTGAGGCTCTACCCCAACAGATCAGCAGGATTTACGTGAGGAAGATCCCAGTCTGAATTCCCAGCATCTCCACTTAAAAACAGTTAGCAGGTAGCAGAGCCAGGCCTTTGGAGAAGAGCAGCCTTCCCTGATATGACGCCCTTTGGGACTACAACTCCCATCAGCCCCTGCCAGTGGGAGTTGTAGTCCAAAGCATCTGGAGGGCACTACGTTGGCAAAGACGGGAGTAGCCAACACTGGGATCTTTCAGCCAATGGCTGCCTTGCCACAAGCCAGTTTTGCAGGTTCAGTTCCCAAGGAAACGGGAGGCCTGCAATGACAGAAATGGTGATTTAAAATTTGTTTTACAGTCCAGAACTTTTTTCACAGCAGGACTGACAATATCACCAGCAAGAGCGGCATTAGCCAATGCTGTAAGCTTTGGGGTGTGTGCGTGGAATACAGGATATCCTCTACTCATTAACTGACCCGTCTAGCGCCTTTCCTGCTCTATTTTGAAAGACATGGAGGCGTCCATTCTTTTTATCAAATCTATGTTAGAAAGCAACAGTGTTGTCCTACAATCTGTTAGGAACTGGTCAAAATGCGCCTTACCAGGCTACCTAAAAATGGCAAGCTGTGCACTTCATGCTACTTTAACATTGTTCAGATTCATATCCCACCCTTCCTCCACTGAGTTTAGGAAGGCGTACATGGATGTGAGTTTCTAACAGACTGTTATGGTGTCACTTTCTAGCATGTATTTATCTTCATAAAAACCCTGCGAGGTAAGCTGGGCTCAGACAGTGCCTGGCCCAAGGTCATCCAATTAACTTCATAGCTATTTGGGGAAGGGATGTAGCTCAGTGGTAGAGCATCTCCTTTGCATGCGTAAGGTCCCAGGTTCAATCCCTGGCATCTCCAGGTTAGGACTGGGAAGGATGCCTGCCTGAAACCCCAGAGAGCTGCTGCCAGTCAGTGTGGACAATATTGAACTAGATGGACCAATGGTCTGACCCTCTGACCCAGTAGAAAGCAGCTGCCAGTGTTCCTATGATGTGAATCCCAGCATACCTAGCTGATGCCTTCATTACTAGTCTCTCCTTGGGGGGATGGCTATGGGACTGTCACAATGAGCTCCGGTGCTTCAAAATGTACCACTATGCTGCTGCTCACAGGTAAGTCTCAGGGAGTTTAATAGCAACTCACTCCAAGTCATTATTCCCAGTGTAGTGTTTAGACTTGGGGGAGCAGGGTTGAAATCCCCACTCCGCTGTGAAGCTCGCTGGGTAATCTTGGGCTAGTCACTCTCTTTCAGTCTAAGCTACCTCATAGGGCTGTTGTGAAGATACATGGGGGGAGGGGAAAGGGAGCTATGTACATCTTGAGCTCCTTGAGGTGGGATAGAAATGTAATAATAAATACATAAAATAAAATTATTGCTATCTGCGCTTCCCCCAGTGCTGAGAAGATCAAGGACAGCACAACAGGGCTTGATTTCCTTTGTCGGAGAGAGGGCACTAGAGACTGATGGTGTTCTTTTGTGGTATCAATTTGTTTAGAAATATACAAGCAGAGGCTATTGGAAGCAAGAAGACTCCTAAAAACAGGCAGCACAGCTGCTTATCTTGTATCAGATTTCCAAACCAAGCAATTGTGTCCAAATGATGCCAACTCAAGCTAAAACCCGTAGCTACGTGTCACTCCTTTTGTCCACATTGTAACTGGCTACAAACTGATCTGCTGCCTATTACGCTAGCTGAAAAGTGTCCCATTCGAAAGGTAAAGAGAATGTCAAGCAACATTCATATCCTTTTGTGAAGTCCCTGACCTGCCCATCAGTTGCCTTCCATAGTCCCATTTGCAGTGATCAAGAGAGACAAATTCTTGGACTTCCGGGAAGGGTGACTTAGCCTGTGCCTGCTTTTGAGACGGGCTCCTGCCTCAAAAGAAGCTTATTCAGATATATCAGTCAGTTTTTTCTTTTTTTTTTGACTGATTAAACTTCTCCCGGGTAGGGAGAAACGAAGAGATTAACCTCAAAGCCTATTTTTGTTGGGACGACCAGATCTCATTAATTTATGGGACGAGGTCCAGCCGACGAAGGTGGGACGGATTTTCAACAGCAAGCTCTATCTGTTAAAGCGAAAGTTCATCTTATCTTCTAAGAGAGAACGTACTAACAGGCAAGCACCCTTCTTTCTATATTTTTCTTTTACTTGACTTAAATTGTTGCTGTTTAAAAGAGATTTGCCAGATTGATCGGTTTTTGACATCTCACTGGGGAGCCGTAACTTCTCTCTGCTACACACTAATTAATAGCTTATCTCTGTTTTTGTTGCAAAAAGCTGTCCTGGATTTGCATTCTAAAGATACACACAGAAGAGGGATTTCTATTCCAGATTTTTATTTTGAAAAATATTATACTGTTTTGAGACTACTCTCTTTTTGGTCTATTTTATTTTGACGAATCTGTTTCTTGACGATTGCCATTAATTGCTTCGATCCTGGGAACTGCATTTTGTTTACTTAACTATTGGAGAGATAAGGCTGTCTGCTCTGTTTATACTGTGATGTCACCAAGTTTGGAGTATTAACCCAATTGTTGCTGAAATAAGAAGTGGTTTTCCTATATTTTTCTTTTAAAATGGCAATTAAGAAAGTGGCTGAGAATCTGGAAATAACTATGTTTCAGAGAATAATGAATGAGATTGAGATAACGAAAATTGAATTGAGTAAAATGAAGCAGGAGATTAAAGATATAAGGGTCCCTGTGAGAGAGGTGACCCTGGAAGGGGTCCCTGTGAGAGAGGAGACCCCGGAGATTGGAATAGGGGTCCCTGTGAGAGAGGAGACCCTGGAGACTGGAATAGGGGTCCCTGTGAGAGAGGAGATCCCGGAGATTGGAACAAACGTGGAACAGGAACAAGATTTGGAGTCTATGGACTTTAGAAATAAAATCTATTGTTTGGAACTTAATGTTATCTCTGAAGAAATTAATGAAGATTCTAGAGATAAAGTTATCAATGGCATGGATTATCTTCTGGACTGGAATGATGTGATGGAGCCCAATATAGAGAAAATCTATGGAATTAACTGCAGCCATGTGACAATGGAAAAACTTTTAAGAGATGACCCAGTGTATTTTGAAAAAAAGAACAGAGATATGATTTTACAGCAGTATTTCAGCAACTTATTCAGAATGGATGGCAAGAAAATATTTGGGATAGAGGTAATTCCCATCAGACTCTTATTATATGACTATGGCTTTGACAGCAAGATTATTATGGAATACTGATAATGGAAGATTGGATATTGAAATTACTGGACTTAACAAGACTACTGAAGATGGAAGATGGAAAATGGAACTAATAGAGATAATAGAACAATGGCTACTGAAATTACTGAACCTAACAGATTCTGATGTGATGGATTAATTGAAATGTTTATTTTGACTATGGTTATGACAATAAGATTATCATAATTAGTAATGAGATGGATTAATCGATATGCTTATCTGGAAAAAAAAATTGATAGATATATTTCTTAAAGAATTGAAACCTCTCTTTGACTTTTTGTGGAAAGAATAAAGTAATGTTTATGAGATTTGATGATTAAGTAAGATAACTACTGGAGGAAAGTGATTTTATAATATGACTTAAGAGACAGGATTGCTATATATTATAGACTTATAACTGATTTGATCTTTGACAAATGGGAAGTCAATATTTTACTCTTTATTTTTTATTTTTGTTTTTTTTTTTTTTCTTCTTTTCTTTTTTTCTTTTTGTTTAACTATTTTTGATTTTGTTTTTTGTCTTTGAATGTTTTATGATTTTGTCTTGTATGTTTTATGAAAATCTGAATAAAAATTATTGAAAAAAAAAAAAAAAGAGAGACAAATTCTTAACAATATGCTTAGGATCGCAGTCTAGGCCAGCTTATCTACAGGGCTCTGTGCATTTGCTGAGATTCCACCAGCATATACATTCCTACTGGAGGTGGTATTGGACACATAATTCAACTTCCTGAGAATTTCAACTTTCATTAAAAAAAAAAATTCAAGCTCTTATGAGTACAAAGATATGCTTGAAGCTGTCCTGACTATGCCTGCAGAAATGTCAGAAATTGAAGGGGTTAGCAGCCAAACTTTAGTGGAACAGGATCTCCAACTAGTGGGGTGAGGCTTTGATGCCCTGTCATAGCTCCATGTTGAGCAAATCCAGAAAAAAAATGTGCAAAATAACAAAAAATGGAAGAGTAAATCATGCAATACAAGACAAAAATATATACGTTTCCTTAACTTGTGAAAGGCATACATGCTGCAGAACTGAACATTGGGATGGTGCAGAATGTTGATTATCAGGGTGCTGAATTTCAATATTCTTTTAGACCTGTATTGCAATAGCTCTGATGCAGAGTCCCAAACACAATTAATGTACTCCAGAAGCTTTTCATGTCAAATGTTGGGCTCTCCACCATTGTTAATGCCTTAGGTGGCTTCTCTGATGGTTAGCCAGTCTGCCCTTGTGGCTAAAGCTTTTTCCACTCAGGGCATTCGTATTTATCTCACTCATGAATTCTCTGGTGACTGATCAACTCATCACTCTGAGAAAAGCTTCTCTCACACTCGGGGCATGTGTGCGGCTTCTCTCCTGTGTGGATTCTCTGATGCTCATTCAAATGAGCTCTCCGATGGAAGAACTGGCCACACTGAGAACATTCAAACGGCCGCTCTCCAGTATCGATCCTCACATGCCTGATTAATGTTCCTCTAGTACAGAAACCTTTCCCACACTCAGGACATTCACAGAGTCTCTTTCCTGGATGTATCTGTCTCAACCAATTCTCTCTGTGTTGGATTGTTTTCCCACCCTCGGAGCATCTATACGTTTTCTCTCCAGCATGTAGTCTCTGATGTCTCTTAAGAGCAACAAGGGAGAGGGCCTTCTCAGTGGTGGCCCCCAAATTATGGAATGATTTGTTAGACGAGGTGCGCCTGGCACCAACACTGTTATCTTTTCGGCGCCAGGTTAAGACTTTCCTCTTCTCCCAGGCATTTTAGCATGCGTTTTTAAATTGTTTTTTTTAAAATGTGTTTTTAAATTTGTATATTTGTTTTTAATGTTTTAATTGTTGTAAACCGCCCAGAGAGCTTCAGCTATGGGGCGGTATACAAATGTAATAAATAAATACATATTTTCTCTCTGCCTGAAGCATTTCCTACACCCAGGACATTCAAAGAGTTTCTCCCCTGCTTGGTAGTTTGTTTTTTGCTGGGCATTTGTAGCCCACAATGGACACTCATAACGGTCCTCTCCAGTATATCTCATTATAAGCCCTACATTATAGGGATACCTTCTACCATACTTGGAGACTCTGGGATTTTCTGCCCTAGAGTGTAGTGTGGAGGTTTCACTACAGGCAGCTGCTAAAAGCTCCCCAAGTTTATCCTCTCCAATTACTGATTTCTTCCCCTCTTGCCCTTTGGACTCACATCTCTGCTTCTGAATTGCTGCTGCCTCACGAAGGGCCCACTGGGATAATGCTGTTAGCGTACCAACCTCTCCCTGCTGAGAGGTGTCCATGTTCATCCGACTTCTCTTCTCAACACCTGAAGAGACAGAAAGAGGAATTTTGTCTATGATCTGGTCGCCTCTTTAGATTCCTGCCCTCTCACCTTCTCCAGATGAGTTGGGATGTTGCTGCTAAACCGCATCTTTTATTTTGTGTCTCTATGATTATCCCACATAACACCTCTTTACATTTGGAACTTTGTGTATTCTGAGCAAAATAACGAATGGCCAAAATTCTGCTTGTATTAACCCACAGTGGTTTTGGCATCCTGGTGAAAGAAGGCCCACTGAAGCCAGAATTTTCTTCTGAACCAAAGCTGCAGTTCCAAAGTGCCATTGCGTGTGTGATTTCTTTCTTTGTTTCCGCTTGGAATTGAGAGCTGAGTGCGTCCTTGGGTTTTAAAACGCAAGTTTGACCATTAAACAAGGCAAGAGTATGAAAAAATAACAAGGCCCAGGATCTCCCTGCAGCTGCTGGCAGATGGAACTGTAAAGGTTGCAGCCTGACATCCTTTCCCCAGATAAGGCCATCTGGCAATGCTTCCTTGTCCAAAATAAGCATCAAAAGAGGATTTGTCTCTGAGAAGAGAAAGCTTTTTGTTTCAACATTTCTTGCCTAGTCATTTTTAATAGGATGCTGCCCGGTGAAGATTCTTGAGCTGCTAGTTCTTTACTTAGGAATACTAAGGAAGCTGCCTTCTACTGAATCAGACGACTGGTCCCCCTACCTCAGCATTGTCTACTCGGACTGGCAGCCGTCTCCAGGGCTTCCAGCAGGGAGTCTTTCCCAGCCCTGCCTGGAGATGCCATTGAGGATTGAACCTGGGACCTTCTGCATGCAAAGCGGATGCTCAGCCACTGGACTACGTTCCTTCCCTTTTCTACTGCTGCTCTTTTCCCCTGACTTCACCAGACTCCAGTTTTTCTTACCTCTTTGCACCTAGCCTGAGATGTTTGCCAAAGCGGTTTTCTTGTGACAGATGGGAGAGAAATTTCACATTGGTTTCTCAGCTTCCCTGCCCTCCCACCCCGCCTCTCTCTCCTCTTGCACAATCTCCTCTGGTGCTGGAGGTCATTCATTCTATTGCCTGCCTTCTGGTTTTCTCTCCTTTTTGACATTCTGTTCTCTCCCCCACTCCTGATGTGAGCTATTTTTAGTCTTTGGAGACTGAACCAATACAATCCTTATTTCCTTTTCAGCACGACATTTCTGTTCTTTTAGAATCCACTGCTATTTTTAGATTTTTACGGATTCTTTTTTAAAAAAAATAATCTATTTTTGAATGTTATGTGAAGACTATGTTAGAACTCCTCGGCTAGATGAATGGGTATGTTTCTAGTGCTCTTGATTTATAGCCATGTAGTTACAACGGCCAGAACGTACAGCGGGTTCACGTAACACACGGTAAGCCAATGACTCTGGATGTGCGGCCTTGTGGTGCTTGCAGCTGCTTTCGCTCATCCCTGGCCCTTTTGATTGCTGCACATCACTCAGCTAAGTCAAGGTTTGACTCAGTGGCAACGGGTGGCTCCATGTCAGTGGGCCAGTGGAATCCACCCGGGGTTTTAGTCCAAACTTTTAAAGAGCTGTCCTGCACCTTGGACAGCTCCTTGAAAGTTCAGACTAAAACCCGGGGTGGATTCCACTGCCCCACTGACATGGAGCCACCTGCCATTGCTGGTTTGACTTAGCATGTTATCTGAACCAAGACTTGTGGCTAAGCCCTCTCGTTAACCATAAGCTGTAGCCGAACACAAACCTTGGCTACAGTTTGTGGTTAGTGAGCTTAAGCTTGGCTTAGATCAATGAGGCGCAGCAGGGAGGAGGCAAAGCTGCTGCAAGCATCTCTCCACAAGCCCACACAGTCTTGCATAATCCACAGTCTGGCTTACTGCAGCATGCAAACCAGGTTAGAGAACGCTTCTCATGCACAGGACAGGATAGAGTTTAGGAGGGCAATGTTGGCATTGCAATAACATTTGCATTTGCTGCTACACCATTCTGAAATTGCTATTTTACTGTCCGGTTTGGTTTCTGTATTTTTAGCATTATTTTATATAATGTTTAGACTTTGGCAACGCCCAACCAACTTGTTCCATCAGTGCAAGCATTCCTGCTTGATCAACAGAACTTTCCCACCTTGCCTCTCTCTGTGTGCCCTCCCTCAATATCATTATTAACTTTATTAGTCGCTTGTTACCTGAAGGTCTCCAAGCGACTTACTGTTGGAAGTGGGGCAAGAGCAACTCCTGTTTTGTTCTTTTGTTTAAGCTCCAGAGGGAAGATAGAGCTAGGGTCCTCCAGATGGATAGGCTTTGTTTACCTTTTACCTGTGATGCTCTGACTGACTTCATTCTGTCGCTAGACTGTGACGCCTTTAGGGAATCTTACCTGCCCCTTCTCCTTCTGCCCTTTCCACTCCTTTGTCCTCCGGCTGTCCGTGAAAGAGAAGACATCCCTTTGTCTCTGCTCTCTCCAAGCATGGGGCTGACTCCCGCACCTGGGCGTTATGCCTCCAACTTAGTTAGTTAGAACTAGGTATGCCTTTTCTATCTACTATGTATTTCTATCAATAAAGTAGCTTTTCTTATTTTACTAAGTCTCCAGTGATGCTGATGCAGGGTAAACGCCTGCTCTCTTAGGCAAACGCATGCACACGCTGGCACACTCGCATTTCAACATCTGCTGTTACTCTGTTGCTGTGGTGCTGCTTTTAAACGAAATTAAGCAACACAATTACACACAGCGCTACACTTACAATGCTGTTAAAAACACAAATGAATACATCATACAACAAAAACCAAACAATAAAACAGGACCAACCACAACCACCCATATAGCCACAGGAAGTTTTAGCAGCACTCTAATAACAAAACAACATCATCTTTGTTATCACAAGTCTTGGGGGGGGGAGCTGTCTTCACCTGGCGCCAAAACAATGAAAAGTGCCAGGTGGACCTCACTGAGGAGCCCATTCAAATCTACTCTGGAGGGATGGGGAACCTCCGTAACAGATCTTGGGGGTGGACAGAGGATTGGAAGGAAAGGGAGGGAAGATCCACTGCACCAGTGGAAATCCTTGCACAGATGGAACGAATTAGATGAACCCTTTAATAATGAATGTAACTTGACCCTTCAATCATTTTACTATTTCCTTTTGCATTTATGTACATCTATTTCATATAGATATTATTCTTTCTGTGCTATATTTTCCTAGTTTTTATGAACATATTGATATCCATTGATGGTCTGCTGTGATTTTAAAGAACGTTTCAGAATTTATTTTACTCTTGATCTGACTCTGTCTCCATGATTATTTCCCCACTATGCTCAGTAGGGCAAAAACAGAATGAATAAAGAAGCCTAGATCACAGCCCAAATTCCTCTGAATTGTGCAAGACATGCAAAGTACGTGTCTCAAGGAAATGTGTGCATTTTAGCTTTGTTTTGGATACTTTTATTTATTAGGATCTCTTACCCACCCTGAATGATAAGGTCCCCCAAGGTGGGTTACAAAGATATAATCATGCAATGAAAAACAAGTAAAGCCATTGATACAATTATGTAGACAAGTAAAACAACTCCAAACAAAAGCACAGGATAAGTGAAGGACAACAGAAGAGAGTGGGTCCCACAAAAATACTTTAACCAGTGTGGTGTCGTGGTTAGAGTGTTGGACTGAGACCTGGGAGACCAGGCTTTGAATCCCCACTGAGTCATGAAACTTATTGGGCCTTGGGCCAGTCACTGCCTCTCAGCCTAAGCTACCTCACAGGGTTGTTGTGAGGATAAAATGGGGAGGGGAGAATCATGTACACCACCTTGAGCTCCTTGGAGGAAAGGCGGGATATAAATGTAAGAAATCAATAAATTGCAACAGGCCAGGGTAAAAATGTGCATATTCAGGGTATGGCAGAAGCTATGTAATGAAGATGTTGGATGCACCTTTGCAGGGAGGGTTTTCCACAATTTAGCGGCCGCCAGAGAAAACCCTCTCCCAGACCACCCCACCCCACCCCACCCTTCTGAGCTCCCTTTGCTGACCACACTTCCGTTAATCTTGGCAATGGAAAGCAGTTTTGTAAAGGGCAGAAGATCAGGCATGCTGGCTTTCATTCTGTCTTGTCACGCCTCACATCCTGGCTCATTCATTCTGTCTGTCATGCCTCACATCCTGGCTCATTCATTCTGTCTGTCACGCCTCACATCCTGGCTCATTCACTCCTCACATCATGGCTTCCCTATTAAAGAGACAAAGGTATAACTCAGACTTAACCCAGGGGATTTTTAAATTTTATTTTTTGGTGAGGCAACCACAAACCTCAAGGAGTTTCAGCACCCTCAAAACCAAGCAATTCTCGGAGCTCGGGGATGCATCACTGCTAGGAACAATGGGTTTAAAACAGGGCTGGGGAACCTGTGGACCTCCAGACGTTCGTTTATTTTGCAAAATTTCTATACTGCTTGATTGTAAAAAAAAACCCACACAAAACCTCTAGGCAGTTTACAAGAAACATAAACATTAACAATAAAAACACTAAGAAACAAGTAATTAATAAAATTTAAAAACAATTAGAACAGCAGTAAACTAAAAAGAGATTAAAACACATCAATGTCTACATGTCTGGATAGGTTTGGCTAAACAGAAATGTTTTAAGTAGGGGTTGAAAAGAGGACAGCAAAGACACTTGTCTGGTGTCAATAGGCAGGGAGTTCCAAAGTGTAGGTACCACCACATTAAAAGAGCCATTTCTTACAAGTGCAGAATGCGTATTATGTGGCACCTGCAACAGTGCCAGTTCCACAGATCAAAGCTGTTGAGGGGCCACATGAGGTAAGGTGGTCCCTGAAGCAAACTAGTTGTCTATGTTGTTGGATTACCCTCATTCCTGACTGGGGGCCATGCTGGATAAGGCTGATCAGACCTGGAATCCAGCATTACCTGGATAGCCACACGTTCCTCACCTGTGGCTTAAAACGTTTTGATCTCCAACATGTTTGCTTGTATATAAGTCCCATTATGTTGAATGAGAACCCTTTCTGATAGACATGTCTAAGCCAGTTTATTTCCTCTTAAGGAGCGCTTTGACACTTTCCCTCTTTTAATACATTCATAATTTCCCTGCGGGACTGGATAGGTCTTTGATCTGATCTAGGAGGGCTCGTCTTTTGTTTTTATGTCACATACACACATCTCTCCGAGAGAAGTTGCTCCCATGCTCAGGGCATTTTTATGTGGGCTGTCTTCTGTATGAATTCTGTTTCATTTGGTTTTTTTGACTGAAGCAATTCTCAGACTAAGAACATGCAAATATTTATCTCCAGTTATGCTTAATTAATCTATTAAGCTAACTATTTATAAGGTAGACAGGCTATATAGATTCTCTGATCTGCAGCTACAATCTATGAAAGAAATGTTTTTCACACACTCAGGATATTTGTGAGATTTCTCTCCTGTACGGATTCTCTGACATCTTCAAGGGGCTGGGCTGGGGTGAACAGATATGTCTATGGTTTCTCTCTCCAATGAAGAAGTTGACCATATGTAATTTCACTGATGCTTGGTCATACTCTGTTGAAGATTTCCCCTCACACATTTGTGAGATTTTTCTCATGTATGGGTACTCTGTCTTCAAGGTTTGAGGGACCAGAAGAGGCGCAATCCTGGAAATCCCACACCACATGTGGAGGACTTCCCATGTATTTATGACAAATCCTGCGACGTAGCAGTATTTTTCCCTCTGTGCTTAGAGGGAAAATATAATTTAGTGGGGGAACACATGTTTTGCATGCAGACGAGCTGAGGTCAGATGTCTAACAAAAACACTTGCCTGAAAACGTAGGAGAGGTGATGTCAGGGGCAGAGTGACAACTGTGTACTAAAGGGATCAAGGATAGCACTTTGCACAAGGCAGCCTGGTAGGTTCAGCTCCTAGGAACAGAAGTCCCACAGAACTGAATGAGAACTTACTTCCTAGCAAATATTATTATACGTTCCCTACCTCCCTGAGTGGCGAGTACTTCAAGGGCAATAACAAATAATGGTACTTCCTTTTTGGAAATGAGAGTGCATACTGGAGACTTTCAGTGACTATATAATATTTATTCATGACAGCCAGTGTGGTGCAGTGGTTAAGGTGTTGGACTATGACCTGGGAGACCAGGGTTCAAATCCCCACACAGCCATGAAGCTCGCTGGGTGACCTTGGGCCAGTCACTGCCTCTCAGCCTCATGAAAACCCTATTTACAGGGTCGCCATAAGTCGGCATCGACTTGAAGGCAGTACATTTACATTTATAATATTTATTCAGTGGTGAGTACAAGCAGGTTTGCCCACTAGTTCCTTAAACAATGCAATTTCTTAACTGATACACACAGGGCATTCCAAAGGTTTCTCATGGACATGTTTTCTTTGATGGTCAATCCAACTGTCATGCCGAGAGAAAATTCTTCCTTCAGGATGTGTGTATGGATTATTTCCAGTATGCATTCACTGGTGCCTCGTCACATTTGGTCCCTGCCTGAAGCATTTTCTGCACCTGGGACATTCAGACGTTTCAAAGCTCTTGTTTTTTGTTGGATGTTTCCTCCCTTCAGAGTGTTCCTTTCTAGTATTATTTCATAACAAGCCTTGGTCTTGAAGTGGGATCTTTTACCATATTTAGAGATTATGGGATTTTCTGCCCTGAAGTGCCGTGTGGAGGTTTTGCTACTGGCAGCTGCAAGACCTTCTAAAAGCCACGGAGGGTCATGCCACATCTAAAAGACCTGAAAAAGAGACATGCCCACCCTTCAATGGAAAAAAAAGCACCTACATCAGCCACTACCGGACTCGCTCAAAAAGTGAAGGTCTTTATACCTTTCTCTGTTCAGAATTGAAGGAAGGGCGGATGTCTAGTCCTGGCATCCCATGAAATGGAGGTACGTTTAAGGACGCGTGTTCCATGCCAGACAGGTCAAGCCAGTGCAAACAAGATCTGAGCAGGAAGAACAAACAGCCTCTCATGCACTGAGGATTTTGAGGGGATATTAGCAAATATCACAGGCGCCACAGGAGATACTGGTGGCACATAGGCACCCATGAGTGTTGAGTTGGCCACCCCTGGTTTAGAGTCATAACTCTGCATGCAGAACAGCCCGGGGAGGATGCCTGACAAAACACATCAGCCTGAGATCTTGGACAGCTGCTGGCAAGAGACAGAATACGCAATCGCTGGGTTAAAGGGATCACTTGTAGGACTTTGTAGAAAACAGCTTTGTTGTGTCTGCTCCCAGGACAGGAATACTGAGGCCAGGAAGAGAAAACAGCCATGGCAGAACAATGGATGGGTAATTTGTTTTATAGCGCCATCCAAAACATGTTTAACTCTTGTCCTGCAGAGTTCACTGGGAACCAACTTCTCAGGAAATATTATATATGCTTTCCACCTCCCTGAGCAGTGAGGACTTCAAATGAGAATTTAATTCCTTTGTTTATGTGAGAGAGTGCACCAACTAAGTTTTTCTTAGAGTAAACCCACTGAAAATAATTGATCTAAGTTAGTCATGTTTATTAATTTCAGTGGGTCTGCTCTGAGTAGGACTACAATTTGCGACAACCCCATAGGGTCATATCCAAGATTGCTGTTCTGTTAGTGCAGCATACTTCCAGTTGCACAACAGAACTTTCCCCTCCTCTCCCCTGCAGCCCCCCCCATGTGCCTTCAAAATCTGTTCCAGATGGTTGGGGGGCCCTCCGGAGAAGATTGAGGGTGTGTGGGGAGAGGAGAGGAAGTTCCATCTGCAAGCAGAACTCTGCACATGTTCTCAGAGTACAACCTCGGTGGCATGGATTCTCTGATGCTTAGCCAGGGTGCATTTTTGACTAAAGCTTTTTCCACACACAGGGCATTTGAAAGGTTTCTCACAGAAATGTTTCCTTTGATGATCTATCAAACTGTCACTCCGAGAAAAGCTTCTCCCACACTCGGAGCATGTGTGTGGCTTCTCTCCTGTGTGGATTCTTTCATGCCTCATCAAATGAGCTCTCTGACTGAAGAACTGGCCACACTGAGAACATTCAAACGGTCTCTCTCCGGTATGGATCCTCACATGCCTGATTAAGGTTCCTCTACTAAGGAAACTTTTCTCACATTCAGGACATTCATAATGTCTCTTTCCTGCACGAACAAGTCTCTGTACATTCTCTCTTTGATGGAAAGTAATCCCACCCTCGGAACTGTCATACGATTTCTCTCCGGTGTGCATTCTCTGATGTCTCACAAGATTTTCTCTCTGTCTTAAGCATTTCCCATAATCAGGACATTCAAAAGGTTTCTCCCCCATTTGGATTCTCTGATAGCAGGATTGGAAGGGGTTTTGCTGGATGCTTCCCTCCTGCCTCACATATTCAGAGTGGTCCTCTCCATTATAAGCCATAAGTCCTATGCTGCAGTGGTACCTTCTACTATATTTGGAAACAAAGGACTTTTCTGCCCTCGAGTGCAGTGTGGGTGTTTTGTGATCGGCATCTGCAAGACTTTCTAAAAGCTCTCTGGATCCATTCTCTCCCATCACTGGTTCCTTCTCCAGTTCCACAAAGGACTCACATCTCTGCCCACGAATTGCTGCTGTCACAGGAATGGTCCATTGGAATAACTCTGTTGTTGTCCCAATCTCTCCCTGCTGGGAGGTGTCCACCTTGATTCGACTCCTCTTCTCATCACCTGAAGACAAAGAGAGAGGATTTTTTGGATCTATGTCCTTGTCACCTCCTTCCTTGATACCTGCAACCTCCTTCTTGCTAGTTTTTCCTCCTGCCCTCTCTCCTTCTCCAGCCAAGTTATGCTGCTGCTGCTGCTAAAACTCCTCCTTTTTTCCTGCCTCTATGATAATATCCCACAACTCCCTTATCTTTACATTCAGCAGCCAAACGGTTTCATTGATGAGGATCTCCAGTGACTGGGTGAGGCTTCAATGCCCTGCATAACTCCTCGCACTGCAAGACCAGATTAGATTTGATGCAAAATACTAAAAAAAAAATAGGCAGAAAAACATAAACGTGCTAAACTTGTACAACGCTGCAGCCCTGAACTTTGATGGCTGCACAATTTATCTCTGCATAGACTATGACAATCCTTCCACTGCATGCCAAACACAATAAAATTATAGTGACGGAAGCTTTTTATGTCAAATGCTGGGTCCTCAAATGTCGTGAAGGCTTCTGTGATCCCACAACATCCTTCTCTTTACATTCCGTGGCTATGAGTATTCTGAGAGAAATAACGAAAGCCAAACTTCTACAGAAGGCAACAACCCAAGTTCCATCCCCAACTGGGTGAGATACGCAAAATACACGAATCAAGCAATAAGCTACATTCACACGTAACAATAACTGGTCAAATTAGGATTAAAGATTTTGTGACTATGCTGCTGACCTGTAGCCCTCCAGACTTTGTTGGACTACAACTCCCATCAGCTCCAGCCAAGCATGGCCAATGGTCAGGAATAATGGGAGCTGTAGCCCAACAACTTCCAGAGGGCCACAGATTCTGCATCTCTGCTATAAAGTCAGAGGAAGTGTGCTTCCAAATACCAGTTGCTGGAAGCCACAGAAGGGGAAAGTGCTCTTACACTCAGGTCCTGCTTGTTGGCTCTCCATTGGGGCATCTGGTTGGCCATTGTGAGAACAAGATGTTGGACTATGATGGGCCACTGGGCTGATCCAGTAGGCTCTCTTTATTGGGGGGGGGGTCATAACTCAGTGACAGAGCACATGCTTTGAGAAGAACCCGGATTGACCCTCTGAGCTTTAGAGTTCAAGCATCTCAGGCAGGATGGTTGGGTGAGATTCTGAAGAGCTATTGCCACAAGCAGAGTGACAACTGTATGCTAAAAGGATAACTGGTAGGGTTTTCTATACGGTAGCCTGGTAGGTTCAGCTCCCAGGGCAGGGGAGGAGAGGAGCCAAGAGGGAAACATTTTACAATCAGAAGGGTGCTTCCAGTGAGCAAGGCCTTCTCATGAGTTGCCTCAGTTTGTCTGATTTTTACGTGCGTTATATGTTTTGCACGTGAATGTCTCTTACTGTTTTGAGAAACAGTTGCCAGAGAGGGGCTTTACATCTTCACAACCGCCCTGGGCTCCTACTGGGAGAAAGGGCGGGATAGAAAACTAATAATAAATAAATAAATAACAGCTAAGAGTGGTAAGCAGCGGTAACGCAGCCAAAAGCTCTGCTCACGGCCGGAGTTCGATTCCAACAGAAGGAGGAAGTCGAATCTCCGGTAAAAGGGGTTGAGGTCCACTCAGCCTTCCATCCATCCGTGGTCGGTAAAATGAGTACCCGGCATACGCTGGGGGGTAAAGAAAGGCCGGGGAAGGAACTGGCAATCCCACCCCATATATACGGTCTGCCTCATAAATGTCGCAAGACGTCACCCTAAGAGTCGGAAACGACTCGCACTACAAGTGCGGGGACACCTTTACCTTTTAAAGTATCACACCAAGAGAAATGTCTCCTGCACTCGGGGCATTTGTGGGGTCTCTCTCCTATACAGGTTGGCTAATGGTTTCATCAAAGGACAGCTCCAAAAGAAACATTGTCCCACACCATGAAAATGCCTACGGTTGCTCTGCAGTATGGATGCTCTGCTGTTCCATTAATAAAAACTCTCACTGAAGCTCAGGACTTTCATAACGTCTCTTTCCTGCATTTATACCTTTATACCCCACAAAAATCCCAGTCATGGTGGATTTATACGAATTGCTCTTTGGCATGTATTCTCTGATGTCTCAACAAATGGCCACTTTGTCTGAAGCATTTCCCACAACCGGGACATTTGTACGGTTTTTCTCCAGTATGTATTCTCTGATGTCTCCTCAAGCTTCCTCTCCGACCAAAGCTTTTCCCACACTCAGGGCATTCGTTGGGTTTCTGTCCTATTTGGATTCTCAGATGTTTATCAAGACAGGATTTTTGCAGAAAGTTTCCCCACCCCATAGGACATTCATAACAGTCTTCTCGGGTAGGTTTCATAAGGAATCCTGATTTGTAGAGGTGCTTTTTATCATACTTGGATAACAAAGGCATTTTGCCCCATATGTTTACTGCGGATGTTTGGTCAACGGCCGCTGACAGACCTTTTGCAGGCTCACCACATTCATTCTGGTCCTTCATGAACTTGGCCTTGTATCTTTGCCCACGATTTTCAGCTGTCAGGCTAATGTTCCCCTGGGATATTTCAGCTGATGTCCCACATGTTTCCTCTAGGCCAGTCTCTCCCTGCTGAGAATACTCTATCTTGATGTTTCGTCCCTTCTCATCACCTGGAGAGAGAAGAGAGAAGAATTTGGTCCCTACTCTGCTCACCTCTGGATGCCTGCAACCTCTTTTCCTGGCAGAAGACCAGTACCATAATGCCTTTTATACAAATCTACAGGGTGCCCCACTTGGAGTACTATATACGGATCTGCTTGCTGCACCTGAATCAATGAGGATACTTCAAGCTGGAAAAAGTGCAGAAAAGGGTCAGTAAAATGATTAAGGGGCTGTGGCAACTTCCCTGCGAGGAAGTTGAATGTTGGAAGATTCAGGACAAAAGAAAGGACTTCTTCACACAGCACATACACTAAGGAATTCGCTTCCATCAGAGGTAGTGATGGTAGAGAAGATTAGACAGGTTCAAAGGAAGTTAAGTCTATCAATGACTACTAATCTTGGTGGCTATATTTGCCCTCCACTGTCGGAGGCAGGATGCCTCGGAATATCTTTGCCTGGAAACTGCAGGAGGGGAGAGTGCTATTGTGCTCAGGACCTGTTTGTGGGCTTCCCAGAGGCTTCAGGTTGGCCACTGCGAGAGCAGGACGCTGGCACAGATGGCAAGGGCTTAATCCAGCAAGAGTCTTCTTATGCTGCGGATTTTTAGTTAAGAAAAAAGGATACCTAAGGGGGACATGATAAAGGTGTATAAATGTATGTACTGCAGGGAGAAAGAGGACAGAGAATGTTCTCCCTCTCTCATAACACTAAAACTTGTGGACATCCAATGAAGCTGAATGTTGGGACGATTCGTGACAGACAAAAGAAAGCACTTCTTCATAGCTTCAGTTAAGCTGTGGAATTTCACTACCGCAAGATGTGTTGATGGCCACCAACTTAGGCAGCTTTTAAAGGAGATTGGAAAATTCATGCAGTATAAAGCTATCAGTGGGTAGTAGTTATAAGGGATACCTCAGAAGGTGGTACACCAACTCTAGGATCAGAGACGGCGAACCTCTGAACACCAGTTGCAGAGAATTACGAGGAGAGGACTGTTGTGCTCATGTCCTGCTTGTGGGCTTCACAAAGGCATCCGGCTGGCCACTGTGGGAAAAAGGGTGCTGAAGCAGACGGGCTCTTATGAGAGGAACAATGTTTTCATATTAAGTAAGTTGGCTCGTAAAAAAAACCCACTAAGGCCAGCAGATACTTTTTCCAAGCATGCCTAAGATTGCAGCCCGAACCAATCTACACGTTATTGACAAGATGGCATTTGTTGGTTTTTTCAAGGTTTTTATGTAGAATTTGGCACTCTCGAAGTACCCATGCCATATTAGAGTGGTGGGGGATGACAACTGGCCTCCCAGTGGCCTCCCAGTTGCCCATTTAAATGATGACATTTTATCTAACTCTTTTTAGGCCCCAGGCAAAGACGTTCCTCTTTACCCAGGCTCTGGCCCTTCATGGGTGGAGTCTCAGCTAGTGGTACCCTCTTTTAGTGGGACGGGACCTGTAGACCTGTCCCTTATTTGTTTTGGTGGGTGTTTTAGGGTTTTGATTGTGTTTTGTTTTTAAATGACATTAACGTATTGGTGCGTTTTACGTTTTAACTGGTTTGAACGTAAGCCGCTTTGAGTCACTTGTGTGAGAAAAATGACAAATAAATAAATAAAAATAACAACAATGTATGGACAAAGGCTGTAAAAGATTCTACAGAGAGGCCCCTACTAGCAGGTGGGTGGATGTGCTCAGCATTAAGGGACTTGCCCACCGCTCCTCCCTCACTTCTGAAAGCACCTTACCGGAAGATGTTGACAAGGTGAACATAGATGCTCTGATGTTTAATCACCACATTTTTCGTAGTATTGGTGAAGGTCTTGGGGAAGAGCCATTGCTCAGCATCAGAGCATCTGCTTTGCATGTAGAAGGTCTCAGGTTCAATGCATCTCCAAGTTAGGGTCGGGAGAGGCCCAGTCAGAAGCTCTGGAGAGCCTCTGCCAGTCAGTATAGAGACAACACTGAGCTAAACAAACTCATGCTCTGACTCCATTTAAGTCACTTTCCAATGACTCCTAAGGCCAGGAGCCCCTAATCCAGCTTTTGTAGGGCAAGGGCCATAGCTCAGTAGTAGAGCCCCTCCTTTGCAAGCAAAAGGCCCCAGGATGAGTCCCTGGGATCTCCTGGTTAGGGCTGGGAGAGAAACCCCTGCCTGAGACTCTGGAGAGCCGCTACCAGTCAGTGTAGACAACACTGTGCTAAATGGACCAATGGTCTGACTCAGTAGAAGACACCTTCCTACGTCCTTATGTCTCTGCTCACGGAGAGTTCACTGGTGTCTGATCATTATATCTGCCTGGCAATGGTGCAATTAAAATGGGACCGTCCAACTATTAGCCTCTGCTAATCTTTGTGGATTCTCCAGTGAGTAAGCAGTGCATCTTTGTCGCCAAAGTTGTTCCCACGCTCAGGGCATTCCCATCTTCTCCGTTTTCCATGAGTTCTTGGAGATCTCGGATCTCTGGGCAGCCGATTCTTCTGAAAAATGTTTCTCCCCCACACGGAACAGTGTCTCCTGCACACGTTCTCAACGGCATCATCAAATATGATCTCTGTATAAAGAGTTTTCCCACACTCAGCGCAAACCATAAGATTCCTGTCCTGTGTGACTGCTCCGATGTCTGAAACAGATCAGCTGTCCGATGCAAGCTCTCCCCACACTTAGGAGCACTGGTACAATGTTTCCTCCTACACGTCTTCTCTGATACTCTGAATTTTGCCGGAAGTTTCCCTCCACTGTGGGACATTCCAACTGGTCCTCTCCAGCATGTTTTGTAATAAATCATGATTTGTAGCGGTACTTTCTACCGCATTTGGAATATGAGGGCTTTTTCTGCATTTTCACTGTGTATATATTGCTACAAGACACTCCCAGAACCCCTGAGAACTGACTGGAATCATTCTGAGCTTTTAGAGATGCCTTTGCCTACTCCCTGTTGGACTCACCTCCTTCCTCGGACATCTCAGCTTGGCTGATGTATGATGCTGTCCTCAGTGTCTCCTCTGCCTCATTTTTGCCACTCTGAGCATTCTCCACCTTGTGACTGTTAGGAGACCCCCTACCCCCCCACAGAGCTACAATTCCCAGAGTGGTTTAACAATCAGTCCCTCTTCCTCTGGGAATTGCAGTTCTGTGACGGGAATAGGGGGTCTCATAACAACTCTCAGCACTCTTTACAATCTACAGTTCCCAGGATGCTTTGGGAGAAGCAGTGACTGTTTTAAATAGTATACTAGTGCTTTAAATAAATCCGCAGATGTGGCCACCATCTCATCAGGAGGTTCATTCCATACGGTATAGGCCACATCTACCCTTTGGAACTCCCTCCCATTGCATATTAGACAAGCACCATCTTTATTTTCAGTGCCAATTGAAGATCTTCCTTTTTCAACAAGCCTTTTAAGTAGATATCTTTATCCCAGTCTGTATCAGATTCGAGATTGTTTTAATATATACAACTCTTTTTAATTGATTTTACAGATGGAACTATTTTTATCGATTATGCTTTTACTATGAAATCGCTTCAAGCCATTTTATAGAGAGCAATTCAGAAAAGCAATCAAATAAAGAAGGGAACTTTTGGGTGAAAGCAGAAATCTCACCGGTTGCAGCTCCCACAACAGGGAAAACTTGGCCGGCTGAATCCTTTCCCCTCATTTAGCTACCAACAGCCACCAAGCCTTGATCAGCAGCTGAAACTATGATGCAATCCAGAATTGCACAGGTGCAGGAATTCAGGGGAGCTTCAGGCTGGTGGGTCTACTTCGTGTTTTACTAGAGCCTTGTGATCCACCAACTGGAGCCAGGTGCAAAAGACATACACTAAAAAAAAACAGGGTGCCTCCAAATAGCTGCCGAGTACCAGAACTGAGCTGCAATCACAGCTTTTACACATACACACACACCTGGCTATCCCAGGTTTCCTCATTGCTGCAGTCTAATTTGGAGGCAGAAGGGGGTTATTTTGTTGTTGCCATTGTTGTACAATTGGAGGTCAGAAATCCTCACTGATCTACCGGAAGACACCCCCAGCGATCTACCTTTCTGCCCGCCTTGCACTGAAGGACTTAAAAGCAAACGATTTCTCCATCTAGCTCCCTATGTAGCGTGAAAGTTTCACCGGTAAAACCCCACAACCGATGCAGGAGTCAGGCGGCCAGTGGGAATGCTGCCGATGCTTCATTGGCCAATGTACCTGTCATTTCACTCTCTCCCACTCCCACCACTGAACAGTACCCGTCCTGGGCTGTCTTGCCCTGCCCCTCCTCCGGCCGAGGAACCACACCGACACTATCTCCACGCCAATCACGGGGGGGGGGGCAAATTACAACATTTGTTAATTTGGGGGGGCATTCGATAAGTTTCACAACTTGTTTTTATGCACATTGAACCAAAATGTGACACACCCTCTCAGCTTAGAGCTTCATATTTAAGCAAACCAGAGATACGATTTGGTAAATGACATGCATTTATTGTTATATCAGTTTAGATTTTGTCATATTAAAAGAGTAAAAATGTTCCTAAATCATTATTAAACAAATATCGGTGCTGATGGTGCAAGTTTAGACTGTGATGAACATGCCCTCTCAGTTCAGCCGATTACATATAAACAAACCATTTTGATGGCTTATTTTGTTTTAATGTGTCAACATTTTATTATGGCTAGAGAGACCTCAAAAGCTGGAAGATGCCCAGGCCTCTCTGAACTTCAGAGTTCTCCCTACACAGGGCTGGGCAACCTTTTCTTCCCTGCCGAGGGCCATAAACCTCTTTGGGGATAATCTGTCGGGGGCTACAAGCCAATAGTGGGCAGGGCCACGCCCCTTCCTGCTCAGTGGGCTGCTGGGAGAGGGGTTGGATCACTCTTGCCAGAGCTCTGAACCAGCTGGATTTGAAATCTGGGCGAGGATTGCCCTAGAATTGCAGGTTGCCCAGCCCTGCCCTACAACATGCTGCCACCATCTTCAGCCAGTGTGGTACAGCAGTTAAAGAGTGCTGGTGCAGGACCTGGGAGACGAGAGTTCAAATCCCCATTTGGCCATGAGTTGCTCGGAGGAAAGGTGGGATATAGATGTAATAATTGACAAACAAAACTCTCACTGAATGCACCGGAAATGTGACACGGTCAGTGGCCCATCCTTGCTCCTGACTTAAGGCTTTCGTCTTCATGCACAGTCCTCCCATTGTCTCCCAGAGACTCCAAATCTTAAACTGCTCGCCATGTACCCTGCAAGAGGAGGCACTAATTTATCACAGCAGTGGTGTGAGATGGAAGTGGATGAAAGGTCTGAGGTACACACGACTACAATGTGATTATGCATGCTTGCTGAGGGTGGAGAGTTAAGAGGAGGGGAAAGTGAAGCATTTGATGCTGTAAACACCCCCCCCTCCGGATTACGACTTCAGAATGGGGACCTCCTCAAGTTGTTGGACTACAGCTCCCATCATCCCAGACCAGTGGCCGTGGGGGTCCAACAACATCTCAAGGGCCATGGGCTCCACATGTCTGATAATGCCTGTTTTATTCAGAAATAAATCTCACTGTGTTCAAACAGGTCTTACGCCAAGGGAAGTGTTCCCAAGACTGCCGTGCTTTTAGCCTTGCAGGGTGGCTGTCCCAAAGGGATAGACATGCTTTCTTTATTTTGGATTGCTTGTAAGACAAGTTTAAGAATACAGATAAATAATACAAAATCAAGAGAGAGAGAGAGAGAGAGAAATAGCTACTAACATGAAGCAACGCAGACACAAAAAAATATCCAGGCAGAAACCATCTCAGCCATCCTAAAAGCCTTTTGGAAAAGCCAAATTTGCACTCTCCCCACCTGCTTCCTCCCAGCAGCCAGCATTCAGAGGTGGACAGCTGCCGACAGTGGAGGCAAAAGATATTCTTCATACTCCATGAATGCGTTTCATCCTCCTTTCAAGCCATCCAAGTTGGTGGCCATCACTACACCTTGTGGGAGCCAGTTCCATAGTTTAACTACATGCTGTGTGAAGAAGGACTTTCTTTTGTGTCATTAATTTCTCGCCACTCAGCTTCATTGGTTGTCCCCAGGTTTAGTGTTATAAGAGAAGATGAAAAACTCATTCATATCCATTTACTTCACACCATGCATAATTTTATAAACTTCCCTCACGTCCTCCCCACTTACTCTCTTTTTCTCTAATGCTGCAGCCTTTCCTCACAGGGGAGTTGCTCCATCCCCTTCATCATTCTGGTTGCCCTTTTCAGAACCTTTCCCAGCTCTACAATATCTTTTTTGAAGCGAGGCGACCAGAACTGCATATTAGCATTAAGTGTTTTACTTTCAATCCTTTTCCTAATGATTCCTACCATGGCATTTTTTACAGCTGCTGCACATTGCCCAATGTGCAGCAGGCCATCATGGCGGACATTCCATAAAGCTGGTGCCACCACTGAGAAGGCTCTGCCGAATTTCAACTGGCAAGCAACACCCAAAGCAGGGTCTCAGATTCTGAGCATGTGCACAAGGGGATACCGGCTGCATCTCCATTGTACATTTAGTATCATACTACAGTCTTTAAACAGTCCTGACATCCCCCAAAGAATCCTGGGAGCTGTAGTTTGTGAAGCGTGTTGAGAGTTGTTAGGAGAGATCCTCTATTCCTCTCACAGAGCTACAATTTGCAGAGTGGTTTTAACCATCAATCTCTCTTCTCAGGGAATTCTGCTTCAAATGCATCATGCAGATGGGAACACTGACAGGGCAAGGTGGTCCCTCAAATACCCATGCCCCGAGTTATTTGGGGCTTTCAACAAGCCATCACCTAGCTAGCATTGGGAAACCTTTGCTGATTTGTTTTAAAACTGGGTGCCGAAAACAAAACTGTTGTGATCATTGTAGAGGTATCACACGTCTGAGATGAAATGGCTAATTTGATCATCTTGTCTCCTGCCATACCCTGCAGGAGCAAGCCTAGAACCAAGCTTTTTGTGACATCTGTGTAGAGGCCGGTTGATGTTTTGACTCCCTTTGCGGAGAGGCCCTAGTGTGGCCTTGAGCATAGATTTTTGATAATGAAGAGAAACTGAAGAGGGGAAGGTTGGAGCTAAGCAGACACATTCTTCTATATCTGGCAGCCATTTTGTGTTATACCACACCACCACAATGGCCATTCTGTGTCATGCCACACACTCCATGGCAGCCATTTTGTGACTGGCACCCACAGCATTTTCTCAACATTTCAAATGTGCCCATTGGCCTAAAAAGGTTGGCGACTCCTGGCCTAGGTCCACGAAAGTGGCCTCAATAACTCCAGTTCACAGACACAGGGGCTCCCTCACCCCAAAAGGCAGCTCAAGCTATACAAGACACCAAAGACGCCCACTCACAATCCTCACCAACAACGCCAGCCACACAAACAGGGAAAAGAAGCTGAAACAAAGGTTTTAATTGGTTCTTTATTAAGCATCTTTTTTTTAAGGTTTTCTATTAGAAGGTTTCGTATAAAGCACACAGCACTAAATCCCAACAACTGCCAAGGAAATCAACTGTAATGTTAAAAAGTCAAATGCAACAACACTGAAGGGAATGTCCTATAAACGAGCCAGTCTACGGAACAAAACAAAACAAAAATTACAAAAGGAAGGTAATTCAGAAAACATTCTGGCAGAGTGTGCTGTCTTTTTAAATCTGTGCTCCTCTGCGATGTAGTGCGTTGACTCTTCTGCCCCTGGGAAGGGGGCCCTAGATTCTTGGATGACTCCACAGAGACCTGCAGAAACTCTAGACTCTCAGGGCTTCCCTTGCTGGGACAAAGGGGAGGGCCCTTGAAGGGGGGGGATCATGGACAGGCAGGAGGGGGAAGGTAGCCGTGTGGCTCTTGCACACTATGGGCCAGATATCCCTCAGAACCCCCAGTCTGGCTGGAGGGCTGGTCCTTGAGCTCCAAGCGCCTGTCATGCAAGTAGCCCTGCAGCTTATCCATAGCCTTCCTTTCACATTCCTCCAACGCTTTTTCTACCGCGGTGCACATCACAGAGCAGTCGCCACGAGCCTTCTGTGAAGCCGAAGCCCAGCGGGCCATGGAGCAATGGGTGGCACCCGTCTTGGCTCAGGCACCCTCCAGTCTCCTTTCCCACGGGCATTTGCACACGTTTCTCATGTGTTCGACGTCAGTTAAAGATGCCCTTGGGCGTCTTGTTGGGGCAAACGCAGGGAGTCCAAAAGGGCCAGGGAACCCAAAACACATGTGGGGAAGGGGGGGGGTCTGGAGTGGTGAAGCAGCAGGTGGCCAAAAGGGTCAATACAGAAGGCCTCAGGTTCGATCCCTGACATCTCCAGGTAGGTCTGAGAGAGAGTCCCTGGCTGAAACCCTGGAGAGCCGCTGCCAGTCAGTGCAGGCACTCTTGAGCCAGACAGATCAATGGTTTGACTCAGTATAAAGTAGCTTCCTATGCACTCAGATTCCTTCCTCTCAAAGTTTCTTCTCTTGTTGTTATGTGCCTTCAAGTTAATTATGACTTATGGCAACCCTATGACCTCCAAGAGCATCTGTCATGAACCACCCTGTTCACATCTTGTAAGTTCGGGTCTGTGGCTTCCTTTATGGAATCAAGTCAACTCTTGGTTGGCCTTCCTCTTTTTCTACTCCCTGCTGTTTTTCCCAGCGTTATGGTCTTTTCTAGTGAATCATGTCTTCTCATCATGTGTCCAAAGTATGATAACCTCAGTTTCATCGTTTTAGCTTCTAGTGACAGTTCTGGTTTAATTTGTTCCAACTCCCAATTATTTGTCTTTTTCGCAGTCCATGGTATGCACAAAGCTCTCCTCCAACACCACATTTCAAATGAGTTGATTTTTCTCTTACCTGCTTTTTTCACTGTCCAACTTTCACATCCATACATAGAGATCGGAAATACCATGGTCTGAATGATCCTGACTTTAGTGTTCAGTGATACATCTTTGCATTTGAGGACCTTTTCTAGTTCTCTCACAGCTGCCCTCCCCAGTCCTAGTCTTCTTCTGATTTCTTGACTATTGTCTCCATTTTGGTTAATGACTGTGCCAAGGTATTGATAATCCTTGAGAAGTTCAATGTCCTCATTGTCAACTTTAAAGTTCCATAACTCTTCTGTTGTCATTACTTTAGTCTTTTTGACATTCAGCTGCAGTCCTGCTTTTGTGCTTTCCTCTTGAACTTTCATCAGCATTCGTTTCAAATCGTTACTGGTTTCTGCTAATAGTATGGTACCGTCTGCATATCTTAAATTATTGATATTTCTCCCTCCAATTTTCACACCTCCTTCATCTTGTTCCAATCCCGCTTTCTGTATGATATGTTCTGAGCACAGATTAAACCAGCCTTTCCCAACTAGTGTGCCTCCAGATGTTGTTGGACCACAACTCCCATCAGCCTCAGCCAGCATTGCCAATGGTCAGGAAGATGGGAATTGTGGTCCAACAACATCTGGTGGCCCACTAGTTGGGAAAGACTGAATTAAACAAATAGGGTGATAAAATACACCCGTCTCACACCCTTTGGGGAAAGAAGGCTTTGAAAAAAGGAGAAGTTTGGCAGCATACGGCCAAATAAATTGTAGGTGTGAAGACCAATTCTGTGGTTTTTGGGTAAAGATTTTGTATTAACGAAAGGCTAAAACACACACACACACACACACACACACACAGACTCTCACACAAAAGAAGATGTGAGTGCTTAACTGGGGTGGAGTGGAGTGGATGGGACAGTGATCTAACACAAACCTGAAATGGCTGATTTGGGGATAGGAAGACAGTCACCCTCAGGTGCTCTCCATGTACTGAACCTGGGAAGGTTGGCTGCCTGACCAGTTGCATGTCTCATCATTTTGCGCCGGCTGTTGATAAGGTGATGCCAGACATCACTGTCCCGGATAACATGCGGCAACACTAGATCTTGCTCAACACACAGAAACCAATTCAGCTCTTCCAAAAAGGGGCGTGGCCCCAATGGCCATTCCCTTCCAGGCAGTCCTCGTTGCCCTTCCAGAGATTCTTGGCCTTTTCCTACTCCTGCAGCCAATTCCTCTCATAGTCACAGGTCCTTATCTCACTCGAGATCCACTGGAACTGGTAGACGGTCCAGTAGTTTGAAAAGAGAATGGCCACCCCAGATCTCAATAAAGACATGAATTTCGTCATCTGTCCAGTGGGGATACTTCCAGTGCAAACCACTGTAACCCCAGGTAGGGTAAGAGGAACTCCATAAGAACGGAGCGCCTTCTGAGGTGCCAGGCTTGGCGTCGGAAGAGGATGTAAAACTGGATCCTAAGTCAAGGAAATGGTGAACATGAACAAAACCAAACAAAAATGAGCCACATTTGAAGACACCGTGGTTACCTAGAAGCCAGGCTTTTTAAGAACAGGGCTGGACAGAAAGGGGGCAGTCAGCAAGGACAGGTGTGGCACAGGAAAGTAGGGTGAGATAAATCATGATGCTAAAAAGATGCTGGCCACAGATGCGTAGAACAGGACTCCACAATGATGGCAGAGCAAAACAGGAGTGAGGCAAAGAACAAAACTTTAAGAGGAAACGTGGATAAAGCCCGAACATGTATCGCGAAACATGTCTCTCTGCATTCAGTAGAGATACACAAATCTTTACCTGAAAACAGGGGTGAGGAATCCTTTTTCAGCCCGAGGGCCACATTCCTTTCTTGAGTAACCTCCTGGAGTCCACATGCCAGTAAAAGGCAGAGCCACAGGCAAAAGTGGGTGGAGCAACAAATGTGAATGCTTACCTTTGTACAGTATTTTATTTATTTTTCTTACATTTATATCCCACCTGTCTTTTATCAAGAAACCCAAGGTGTCATACATGTGGTTCCCCATCCAAGGATTGACCAAACCCAGACCTGCTCAGGTACAGCAAGATGACAGCCTCCTGTGCCTTCAGGCCACACCCTGGAATAGCATGGAGAGTAGGCTACCTTCTACACATACTCACACACCGCACTCTATATCCTCTGTCTAAGGAAGCAAGAAGCATTATCAGGTCACATTCCAGGCAGGCAAAAGCACTCACGGTGGGTGAACAGCAGGACTAATAAGATGTGTAGCCTGAGGAGAGTATATGGCTCGGGAAGAGTACCAAGGGCCAAACTGAAAGGCCTGGAGAGCCGCATTCAGTCCCTGGGCCTGAGCAGGAGAGCACATGCTACGTATGCAGAGGATCTCAGGTTTGTTCTCACATCTCAGCCAGCCGATCCAGGAGAGACTTATGTATGAGCCTGCTGTCCATCGAGAGCCACCTGAGTCATCTACAGGCATATGACTTCATACATTCTGAGATTTCATCAGGCGTTAACCATACACATTCAAGCTTATTTTTGCATTCACAAGTAACAGCTAGAGGCACTGTTCTTTAAAATGGAGCAATCCCAATACCACCTTTTGAGAAACTGCACAGAAATCAAAGAAGATATCAGCGGGACTCTTCAGATTCTTAGCCAAATACTTTCTGCTGCTTCTGCCAAGCACGAGAAAAAAAATCTATGGGAAAAATCATTCTGGGAGAGAAAAAACAGAGATGGGTCTATTCTCCAGCCTTCTGAGGAGAAACCCCAGAGTTCTTCAGAGCCAGTGGGGTGTAGTGATTAGAGGGCCCGACTATGACTGAGGAAGACCCAAGTTCAAATCCTGATCAGCCATGAAGCTCACTGGAGTGACCTTGGGCCCATCGCCATTTCTCAACCCCAAACCTACCTCGCAGGCTTGTTTGGGATTAAGTGGGGGAGGAGGAACAAACCACATACATCACTACAAGCTCATGGGCAGAAACACTCTATAAAAATGTACCAAATAATAGATTTGTCTGTGTGCATGTGGCAAGAATTGCCTTATTGGGTTCTCCAACCCCCTTACCTGCATCTTGACTTGGGAATCTCTCATTTTCCACAGGAAACTGCACAAACATCTCCTCAGCTTTTTCAGAGTGGGAGGTGAGGTCAGGCTGGGGAACCAAGAGTCCCTCTAGAGAGAGAAAGAAACATAATTATTTCTGGCTCAAAGGACATTCATCTATTCTACCTGGCTCTTTTTTTTTATAATGATTTTAAATTGTTAATTGATACAGAGGCCTGGAGTGTCGCATTCAGCCACCAGGCCTGAGGCACTCCCACCCTGCCCTATCATCTCTATTACATGTCAAGCGGCAGTCCAGGCATGGTGGACCTGTATAGGGCTTGATGAGAAGAGGGTCTTACCTGAAGAATCCGTGTCTCTGTCCTCCTCCTGCATGACTTGCCAAAACATGGTCTGTTGGCCTGGCTGGGTCAGACTCTGCTCAACCACGTGCAAAGACGTGCCTGTCTCCTCAAGGTTCATCGGTCCCTGCAAACAGGAGGGAAATGTTTATAGAGTGCCACAGACGGGCAAGGCGTTGTATCGAACGACATTAACATGACAAGTTCCCTACCTAAAGGAGCTTCACAATCTACAATTTCCCACAGATAAAAGGCGATGGGGGGGTAGACAACGAATAGGATAAACAGGTGAAGAACACCCTCCCCCCCACTAAGATCCTGTTGCACCAACATAATCCATCCAGGATGAAGGCAAAGAAACTGAATCACCTACTTTTAACATCATGTTCAGAGCCATTAAATAAAAACGTTCAGTCCGCTTATGACTGGAGATGCCAAGGATTGAACCTGGAATCTTCTGGATGTAAATTTATTTCATTATTATTCTGAGCATACGCACGCACACGCACACGCACAGAAGTCCTGGTCTTGTTGCAAGATGGAACGGGTGAGCTTTTGCTGTAGTTACTCGGCCAGGAGGGAAACACACTCTGCATGCGTACTGACATCCTCTTTTACAGACGCAATGGGAAGGGGCTGACACCTCAAGAATGGAGATTCTAGCAACTTACATTTTTTCAAAAGGTGTCCCCCAGAGAAGAAATAAGGTGCCAGAAAATCAGGACTATTGTCTTGATTGTCTTGTGGGCAATTGTCCTGGTCAAGCCTTCACCAACCTGGTGCCCTCCAGATGTTCTGGACTACAACTCCCCTCGGCGAAGGCTGAACCTGGTAATACATTATTACCTTATTGTAACTAAGCTTGCCTACCTGTTCCTCCCCTTCCCCTTTCCTCTGTTGTTTCTCTGTGTCTGTCTTAAGACGTTAAGCCCCCTGGGATAGGGAGGATAATACAAAAAGCACCATCAGAACTGGCATTCCACCTGCTCTTGAAGACACACCTGTTTAGACAAGCCATTCCAACTGCTTTAACTGTTACACTGTTTTAAACTGGCTTGACTGTATTTCATATTTTAACTCTAGATGTTTTGAATGTTGGTTTTATTGTGTGTTTCAGTTACGCATAGATATATGTTGATGATTGGATTCGCACTTGTAACCCGCTTAAGAGCCATTCTGGCAAGTAAGCGGTATAGAAATCAACATATAGTAATTATTTGAACAAAATAAATAACGCACAACCCAGGTCTCGCTCACCAAAGTTGACATACCTCTGCCTGGTCGGGCCTAGCCATTTCCTCTCCTTCAGGAGGAAGCAATGAGTTAGGATCCCTAGGACCCTGGATTCCACTGCCTGCAAAGGACAGAAAGGAGATGCTAAAAACCAACCTTAAAACATTCCCCTTAGGTTAGGTCTGAGATATAGTCCTTGACGATGATTTAGAAATGGTACCACATTTTTTGACTGCTGCCAGGAGAAGTATTGGAAAAGCTTGGCAACAGAAAACACCTCCACCTATCTTGGAGTGGTACAGGAGGATTTGAGATATTCTGATATTAACTAAACCGACTTACTGTGAGGAAGTGAACTATGGTCAGGCAAACTGGCTTTTGGAACTGTGGAGAATTTTTTGGATGTACTGGAAAAACAAATTTCAAGATAAAGTGCACCCATACAGTTTGCTTGCTTTACTGTAAAAAGTTAGTATATATGCAAATATAGGTGATTAATCATTGATTAGTTTCTCTGCAGCTATAATATTATTTTTATTTTATTACTCAAAATAAACAGAAAGAAATACCTGTAAAGGATTAAGAAGAAAAATGTGTGAGTTTATAATGGACAGAATTTTCCGCTAAGGATCTACCTAGTTGTCTCAAACGCTGCATCAGTTCTGCACTGTTTTTATAATTATGAAACCAATAAAAATTAATTTTTTTAAAAGTCCTGCTGGATCAGGCCAGAGGCCCATCTAGTCCAGCCAGTGGCCCCTCACAGTGGCCCACAGTGTTCACACAGTGGCCAACCAGATTCCCCAGTGGGAAGCCCGCCAGCAGGACCTGAAGGCACATACTGCCTCCGACAGTGAAGGCAGAACATAGCCAACATGGCTAATAGCCATTGATCCAGCATTATGTTATCACAATGGCCACCTAGATGTCTATTGAAACCCGGCAAGCACATCCTGCATGCAACAGCAACACTCTCTCCACTTGTAACTCTTGCCACCCTGGGCTGCTTTGGAAGGAAGGTTGGGATAGACATTTAACAAATAATTCCCAGGAACTGGTATTCAGAGGCACACCACCTAGAATAGCCATCATTTATGTGTATGCGCCCTTTCCATAGTAAACCATGCTCAAGGTGGTTTACGTATAACATCAGATACAACATAAATCAGGTGTGGGGAGCCTTTGGCTCCCAGACGTTGCTGAACTCCAACTCCCATCAGGCCCAGCAAGCATGGCCAATGGCCAGGGATGATGGGAGTTGGAGTTCAGCTACATCTGGAGGGCCAAAGTTTCCACACACAACATAAATTATAACATAAGCCATCACGGCTAATAGCCATTGTTATTCCTTATCCCCTATGAATAAGTTGGTGGCCATCATTGCATCTTCTGGGAGTGAATTCCATAACTTGATTCAGCCTTTGTCAACCAGGTACCCTTCAGATGTGGTTGAGCTACAAGTCCCATCGGCCCCAGGCAACGGTTGGGGCCAATGGGACTTGCAGCCCAACCATATCTGGAGGGCACCAGATTGGCAAAGGCTGGTTTAACTCAATTCTCAGCTGGTGGTCCACCTGCTGAACTAACAAAAAACCTCAGCAGGTTTATTAAAGGGGACAGGAGCCCTGCTCTGCTCCTGCATGGCTGTTCACACTAATGATTCTACAAACATTTAAAAACAACAACCAGGAGACTTGCAGCTCGGTCCTACGCAGATTTACTGAGAACTGAGGCCTGCTTTCCATGTGCGGCAGGAGGAGGGAGAATGGGCTATACCAGAAGAGTATTTTATTTTAAGTCTTCACAGCTGTTTAAAACAATGCTTTTAAAGTTGTTTTGTTTTAATGTATTTTAATGTCTGTTTTATGATGTTTTTATTTTTTTTGTTTGCCGCCCTGAACTCCTGCTGGGAGGAAGGGTGGGATATAAATCAAATAATTAGACAGACAGACGATAGATAGGAGAGGAGATTTATGCAGGGGGGAATGGGGTTAAGGTAGTATCATTTAGATTGTTAATGGAATATGTATGTTTTTCAAAACTTCTAAAGAAAAAAAAATGGAATGGGCTATACCAGGCGTGGGGAACCTTTGTCCCTCCTGATGTTGCAGAACTATAACTCCCATCAGCCCCAGCAAGCACGGCCAGCGGCCAGAGATGATGGGAGTGGTAGTTCTGCCAAAGGCTTCCCACACCCGGGCTATTAGGGTGGGCGAGGATTACATTTTTTTATGCTCTTCTACATCGCCGAGTCCCAGCAAACAGAACGCCAGCACAGCAGGAAGAAAGCTGGTCTTGAATAGCTGGTCTGTTTTGTTTCGTTTTGAAGACAGGGACAGCATCCCAAACCTTTGGCTATCTTCTGTAGCCTCTCAAGGGGTACACTGCACTTTGCTGCATCTTTTTAAAAAACAGCACAAATTGTAAGATACAGAGCCAAACATAAATAAATACCTCATGTTGAACTTACAGCAGAAAGACAAAAATAGTACAGTATTAGTGGGGGGGGGGGAGGTAAATCAGAAGAAAAACTAGAGCATCCAAGGAAGAACATAGTACAGATGCTTCTATAGGACTAACACAGGATTTGGTGATACTTTTATCATTGTTTTTCATGGTGTTTTTTCTTGGTTTTTACATTTCCTTGTGCCTTTGTATGTTGCAAGCCGCTTCGATGCATTTCTGTGAAACGTCCAGCTTCTAAATATTTAAATAAATAAATAAAAACACTCTCAAGAAGCATGTGCAGGACTGCAGCCTTAATATCCCGATGGAGTCTCACCCAGCAAACAGAGATCCCCGTTACTGATCTGCTTGGCTTCTTTACAGATCTGATTCTGGCCAACATTCAAGGGAGCAACCTCTGCATCCCGGGAATCCTCAGCCATCTCCTGCAATGGCTCCTGAAAAAGAAGATCATCATATAACGTTCCATCTCTTAAAAGAGCCTCTTCCCTAGTATCAACCATCTCAGGCTCTATGGTCGGCAGGTGAGGCCTACTTGGGGGTGCTCTCACTGGGGGGTTCCCGGTTGGTGTGGACCCGTGACAGGGCCTTTTCAGTGGCAGCTCCTCATTTATGGAATGCCCTTCCTGGTGAGGTGTATCTGTCTCCCTCAGGAAGAATTTGAAAACATTCTTGTTCAGCCAGGCATTTGATGTCTGAAGCAGACTGTTCCTGAGATCACTGGCTGACAGAATGCTTTGGAGAGAAAAAAATGTTGCTGGTGTGTTTGCCACCCTGGGCTCCTTTGGGAGGAAAGGCAGAATATAAACTGAAATCACCATCACCACCACCACAGCCCAGGCAGCATGGCCAATGGTCAGGGATAATGGGAGTTGTCCTTCAAAACATCTGGAACGCACCCATTTGAGGAAGGTTGACCAACCCTATTAAAAATACTGGGGATTAAGCACTGAACCCTCACCTGCCACTCCCCTGCCCTGGCCGTCTGCTGGCTCATCAGGAAATCTTCCGCCAGGGCCACCGCCTGGGAACACGTCTCCGGCCCACCTGCTCGGATCCAGCCCTGCAGTTCCGGTGGGAGGCTGGCCAGGAACTGCTCCAGGATCAGCAGCTCCAGGATCTGCTCCTTGCTGCGTCTCTCCGGCTTCAGCCACAGGTGACAAAGCTCCTGCAGCTGGCTGTAGACCCTTCGGGGGTCCTCAACCTCCTCACAGCAGAATTGCCTGAAGTGCTGGCGCTGAGCCTCCATCCTCAGGGCATCCCCTCGCAAGATGGCCGCCTTCACCTTCCCATAGTCCTCCCGATCTCCAGCTGCCAGGGTAATAAAGGTCTGTTCGGCTTCTCCGCTCAGGGCTGGCAGGAGCCGGGCTGCCCACTCTCCTCTAGGCCACTGGCAGGCTTTGGCCACTTGCTCAAAGGAGGCCAGGAAGGTCTTGGCATCATCCCAGGGAGCCGTCTCCAGTAACTGTGGATTCTGCCATGCCGAGTGAGGACCCTGCAGTGTCATCAGGAACTGCTGCCACTGGGCTTCCCAGCGCTGTGGCGTCCCTTTGCAAGGCTCCCATTTGATCCCCCGGGACACTCTCCATCCTGGTTGTTCCCTCATGCAGTCAGGTTGAACCACGCTGGAGAGCTTATGAAACCCTCCTTGCCCTTCTTCTAGTTCTGTACATGCAGTTTGGGGCTCCATCTTCCACCCGGGCTGCGAAACCCTGAATACGGAATATAGCTGGCAGAGGAATGGTCCCGCTGGCAGATTAATCCCAGTGAAAGCCTCTTTCTTCTTTCCCCCTCTTAAATTTCAGTTCTCATTAGTAACCCAAGAGGCTTCCTGCTCTTTCGGCTGGCATTATCTCATCACTGGCTGGTGATGGGAGTAACAAAAGATTTGACAGGAAAAGTGCAATTGCAGCAAAGATTAAGCACCAAATGAGACTGATAAGGGACCCCAGCAGACCCCAGATAGTTGTGGGTTGTCTGGCAAGATCCTGTTTCATTTACAAACCGATATGACACAGACGGTCCTCCATCAGCAGCAGCTCAAAAAAAAAGGACTTTTAAACAAAAACCTGTTGGTGGTCCTTTTCTTTAATTATGTCTTGTTGATGTGTTGTCTCTTTCTGTCCTCCACGTGATACCTGAAAAATAGAAATATGTACCATTTAAAAGTTATGGTACACCTTCAGCACATGACAAAAGCTGTACAATGAAGGTGCCAGGCACACGTCTGTGGGGAGGGAGTTCCACAGCTTAGGGCCGCCACAGAGAATGCCCATTCCCGCGCTGCCACCACCCCTGAACTTCTGAGGGTGGCCAGAACTACCAAAAGAGCCCTCTCTGCTGATCTTAACATCTGAGACCGTCTGTAGAGAAGGAGGCGGCCTTTCAGATATTTGGGGCCTAAGGCTGCAATCCAATACACGTCTACTCAGAAGTAAGCTCCACTGGGTTCAGTTTGGCTTACTCACAGGTGTGTATTGTATGGCAACCCAAGTCATTTAGGGCTTTAAACATTAGCATGAGCACCATAAATTGGACCCAGAAACAAACTGGCAACCAATGCAACTGTTTTAGAACAGGAGTTATACGAGCTCTAAAGGAAACCTTGGCCTGTAATCTGGCTGCTGCATTTTGGACAATCTGAAGTTTCCAAATCATCTGCATGGGCAGACCCACGTAAAAGCGCATTGTGATGAAATATGCTAAATTGACCTGTTTGTATTTTGTATGTACTGAATTGTGGTAGCCGATGGCTTTGAGCAGTAAAGATTCTGTCAATCAAAGATTCTTCCCAATCTAGAAGTTACCAGAGTATGGAGTACAAATCATCGTTGCCCAAAAGCTAGCATGTCATTTGGAGCCACAAACAGGCATGAGACAATTATTGTTTAAGTGCTTATTGGGGCTTTACTCCCTTAGAAGTGAGTTTAGGGTTCCAGCCTAAACTTTTAAGACATCTCAAAACATTTCTTGCATGTGCTGTATTTAATTTTGGCCCCATCTGCATTATACATTTAAAGCAGTACTATACCACTTTATACAGACGCTGCTTTCTCCGAAAGAATCCTGGGAACTGTAGTTTGTCAAGGGTGCTGAAAGCTGTTAGGAGACTCCCTTTTCCCTCAGAGGGCTACAATTCCCAGAGTTCCCCGAGAAGACGAATTCAGGGCTGTGGAGTCGGTACGCCAAATCTTCGACTCCGACTCCTCTATTTTTCTACTGTCCGACTCCAACTCCTTCATAAATGGCTAATGTATATTAACTAGTAATAACAAATTTACTGTAGTAAAATGGTAACGCAAGGCATTTCATCACCACCACGGGAATCATCAGGCTAGATTGATAGAATATAAAATATATTTATTTGATTAAAATTTCTGAACAAGAAAACTTTCCTAAATTCCTATTAAAGTTTTTACAGTAGGGCTCCGCTTTACGGCGTTCCGCTTTACAGCACTTCGTTCATGCGGCGGTTTTCAATTAGGGAAAGGCCCCGCTCTTACAGCGCTTGTTCCGCTAATACGGCAGGTTTTTTCCGTCGCGCACCATTTTGACGTCATCTTCATGCGACGCAGCCCATTATAGTCTATGGGGCCCCGCTTCACGGCGATTTCCACTTTACGTCGGGGGCCTGGTCCCTAACCCGCCATATTAGCGGGGCCCTACTGTATTTTGAAGCCGGAGTTGGTACATTTCTACCGACTCCGACTCCACCCAAAATTGCTTCCGACTCTGACTCCACGACTCCAACTCCACAGCCCTGGACGAATTGGCTGTTAAACTGCTCTAAGAATTGTAGCTCTGTGAGGGAAATGAGAGTCTCCTCACAACTGTCAGCCCCTTTAACAAGCTACAGCTCCCAAGATTCTTTGGGAGAAAGTCACAACTGCTTAAATGTATAGAGGAGATTGGACCTGATTTAGCAATCCATTCCAATATATATGTAGCCCAGTATAACTAAATATAACAAAAATATATCATAAAGCACTCTGTGTTATGTTTTTTGTTTTGTTTTAAGAAAAACACCAATAGCCCCTGAAACTCCAGAACAGGGATGGGAGACTTTTGACCCTTCAGTTCCCTTCGGCTCTGACCAGTGGTCATGCTGGCTGTGGCTGATGGGAGTGGGAGACCAACAACAGCTGACATTATCAATACCTTGCCACAGTCATTAACCAAAATGGAGACAATAGTCAAGAAATCAGAAGAAGGCTAGGACTGGCGAGGGCAGCTATGAGAGAACTAGAAAAGGTCCTCAAATGCAAAGATGTATCACTGAACACTAAAGTCAGGATCATTCAGACCATGGTTTTCCAGATCTCTATGTATGGATGTGAAAGTTGGACAGTGAAAAAAACAGGTAAGAGAAAAATCAACTCATTTGAAATGTGGTGTTGCAGGAGAGCTTTGCGCATACCATGGACTGCAAAAAAGACAAATAACTGGGGGTTTGAACAAATTAAACCAGAATTATCACTAGAAGCTAAAATGATGAAACTGAGGTTATCATACTTTGGACACATAATGAGAAGACATGATTCATTAGAAAAGACAGTAATGCTGGGAAAAACAGAAGAGTAGAAAAAGAGGAAGACCAAACATGAGGCCAGTAGCCCATCTAGCCCAGCATCCTGGTCTCACAAGGGCCAACCAGAGGCCCCAAAGGGAAGCCCACAGGCAGGATCTGAGTGCAAGAGCACTCTCCCCTGGCTTCAGTTGTCCATGCTCTAGTAACCTCCAAGTTAGATTACTGCAATGCACTCTACGTGGGGCTGCCTTTAAAGACGGTTTGGAAACTGCAGCTTGTGCAAAATGCAGCGGCCAGATTGGTAACAGGGACCAGACAGTTCAAACATATAAAACCGATTCTGGCCCGCTTGCATTGGCTGCCTGTATGTTTCCGAGCTCAATTCAAGGTGCTGGTTTTAACCTATAAAACCTTACACGGCTTGGGACCACAATACCTGATGGAACGCCTCTCCCGACACGAACCCACACGTACACTACGCTCAACATCCAAGGCCCTCCTCCAGGTGCCTACTCCGAGGGAAGCTGGGAGTCTGGCAACAAGGGAGAGGGCCTTCTCAATGGTGGCCCCCAAATTATGGAATGATCTCCCTGACAAGGTGCACCTGGTACCATACTGTTAGCTTTTCAGCGCCAGGTCAAGACTTTCCTCTTCTCCCAGGCATTTTAGCATGTGTTTTTAAATTGCTTTTTAAAAATGTGTTTTTAAATTTGTATATTTGTTTTTAATGTTTTTAATTGTTGTAAACCGCCCAGAGAGCTTCAGCTATGGGGCGGTATACAAGTGCAATAAATAAACTGGTATTCAGAGGCATAACACATCTTACTGTGGAGATAGACCATAGCCATTGTTACTAGCATCAGTGATAGCCTACTCCTCCATGAATGTGTTTAATCCTTTTTTAAAGCTATCCATTATACTGGGGGGGGGACTCTCTTGAAGGCACAGGGGCAGGGCCAGGCTTGTTTCCTCCCTACCCCCTCCAAGCATCCTTACCCATGCCTTTAACAACAGCCTTCACCTGCCCCCCCCCTCCAAATAATAATAAAAAGCTTTTTCACAGTGTGGGCTGCCTACATAGAGCACATGGCTTCCCCAAAGAATCCTGGGAACCGTAGTTTACCCCCTCACAGCTCTACAATCGCCAGCACCCTTAACTAACTACAGCTCCCAGGATTCTTTGATGGGGAATCATGGGCTTTAACTGTATGGTGTGTGTAGGCAGCCAAAGACACCGCCACCACAACCCCCATCAGCTGGTAACTATCCGCAGCCGAAACCGCTCCTAAAAAGTGCAAGGGGCGGGGAGAATAAGTTTTTTAAAAATTAAATATAAAAACCAACCCTTGGCCTCATTTGAACCCACGGCTTTCCCCAGCTTTTGTTTGTTCCCGGTGCAAGGGAGCAACTGAAGGTGGCCTGGCGATGATGATGATGCCTTAAAGGGAAAGGAGGAGGCGGGGAGGACCGCGCTGCAATTCAAACTCACTTTTCCGGGGCAGATCAGCGAGGCTCAGCTTGCGAGAGGAGAGCCCCTGGATGGCCCCGGCCCAGCCTCCCTGGATTTCTTGGTTGGGAAGAGGCGGAGAAGAGCGCGGGGAGGGAGGTTGCAGAGCCCTGGAGCCGCCGCCGTGCTATTAACAGAGGCTTCTCTCTCCCCTTCCTCGTCTCTCCTTCGTCGGTGGTTTAATGGCGGAGCTAACGCAGATGCTTGAGGCTCGTCCTCCTCGCGGCCGTTGCCCCCTACTGGATGGACTCGCTCATGACTCCGCTCCGACCCCCCTGCCCCCCAGAATACACAACACGCACAGGTCGTTTATTTATTTATTACACTTATATCTCACCCTTCCTCCAAGGAGCTCAAGGTGGCATACACGAGCCTTCTCACAACAACCCTGTGAGGGAAGTTAGGCTGAGAGACTGTGTCTGGCTCAAGGCCACCCAGCACGCGTCATAGCTCTTTAATATCTATATGAAGCCGCTGGGCGAGGTCATTAGGAGATTTGGAGTGCGTTTCCAGCAATATGCTGATGATACGCAGCTCTACTTCTCCTTTTCATCTTCTTCAGGTGAGGCTGTTAATGTACTAAACCACTGCCTGGCCGCAATAATGGACTGGATGAGAGCTAATAAACTGAGACTCAATCCTGACAAGACTGAGATGCTGTTGGTGGGGGGGCTCTCTGCCCAGATGGTTGATGTCCGACCTGCCCTAGATGGGGTTACACTCCCCCTAAAGGAGCAGGTCCGTAGTTTGGGGGTCTTATTAGATCCGCTCCTGTCACTGGAGGCTCAAGTAGCCTCGGTGGCACGGAATGCGTTCTATCAGCTTCGGCTGGTAGCCCAACTACGGCCCTATCTGGATAGGGAGAACCTTGCCACAGTTATCCATGCTCTGGTAACCTCTAGACTGGACTACTGTAATGCACTCTACGTAGGGTTACCTCTGAAGACGGTTCGGAAACTTCAGCTGGTGCAGAATGCTGCGGCCAGAGTTCTTACTGGGACAAAAAAATTTGATCATATAACACCTGTCCTGGCCCAGCTGCACTGGCTACCAATATGTTTCCGGGCCAGATTCAAAGTGTTGGTTCTTACCTATAAAGCCCTTAACGGCATCGGACCGCAATACCTGGCGGAACGCCTCTCCTGCTATGTACCTACCCGGTCGCTGCGCTCGACGTCGAAGGCCCTTCTCCGTGTCCCAACGCATAGGGAGGCACGGAGAACGATAACTAGAGCTAGGGCCTTCTCAGTGGTGGCCCCCGAACTATGGAACGCCCTCCCTGATGAGATACGCCTGGCGCCTTCTTTGTTATCTTTTCGGCGCCAGGTAAAGACCTACCTCTTCGCCCAGGCATTTAAAAAATTTTAAAAATTTAAAAATTTGAATTTAAAATTGAAATTTTTAATTATGTTTTATTGTGTATTGTATCTACATCCACTTGTATTTTAACCTGTTTTATTATGCTGTACACCGCCCTGGGAGCTTATTGCTATAGGGCGGTCTAAAAATGTAATAAAATAAATAAATAAAATAATAGCCAATGGGGATTTGAACATCTATGAGCTGAGGTGGGGAGCCCTTGGCCTTGCAGATGTTATTTATGCATTTAGAACCCACCTTTCCTCCAAAGAGCTCATGGTGGCCTCTATGGTTCTCCTCCCCATTTTATCCGCACAACAGCCCTGTAAGTTGGGTTAGACAGAATGACAGTGACTGGTCCAAGGTCACCCAGTGAGCTTAATAATAATAATAATAATAATAATAATAATTTAATTTATGTGTCACCTATCTGGCCAATGGCCACTCTAGGCGACGTACAAATCAGTTGCAGTAAATGCAGCACAATAAAATACACATAAAATACAATATAACAAGGAAACTATAAATAGGAATGATAACAGTTCAGAGTAATAGGCAGTTAGTCCTGAAAATTAACCCTCCCCGGAAGTCCCAAAGGCCTGTCTGAAAAGCCAGGTCTTCAAGGCTTTGCGGAATACATTCAGGGAAGGGGCATGCCGAAGATCGTATGGGAGGGAGTTCCAGAGAGTGGGGGCCGCCACTGAAAATGCCCTCTCTCTAGTCCCCACCAACCTAGCTGTTTTAGTTGGTGGGACTGAGAGAAGGCCCTAAGTGGCTGATCTTGTCGGGCGGCATAATTGGTGACGCTGGAGGCGCTCCATCAGGTAAACTGGTCCAAAACCGTGTAGGGATTTAAAGGTTAGTACCAACACCTTGAATTGAGCCCGGAAAATAACTGGAAGCCAGTGTAGATCGAATAACACTGGAGTGATGTGTTCCCGGCGGCGACAATTTGCAAGTAGTCGAGCCGCAGCATTTTGTATAAGTTGTAATTTCTGGACCGTTTTCTTTTTTTTTTTTTTTAATAATTTTTATTCAAATTTTTCAAAAGACAAACAAAACAAAGTAAAAAAACATAACAATACAACAAAAAAAATAAAAATAAAATAGTTGACTTCCGATTTGTCGCAGATCAGCTATAAGTATATAATATATATCAAACCTGTCCCTTAATATATACATACAGGATCACTTTTCTCCATAGGCTATCTTAGTTAATCGTCAAATCCCAATATCATCATTTTATTTTGATCTTTCAACAAAAAGTCTAAGAGAGGCTTCCATTCCTTAAGAAATGTGTCTGTCGATTTTTCTCTAAGTAGACATGTCAATTTATCCATCTCTACTAAGTCCATTAATTTCAATAGCCATTCTTCCGTTTTTGGTGTTGATTCCATTTTCCACTTTTGTGCATATAATAATCTTGCTGCCGTAATCATATATAATATTATTCTTCCATATTTCTTTTCTATTTGTTTATCCATAAAACCCAATAAAAAAAAATCTGGTTTTGACTGAATATTTATCTTTAGAATTTTTTGCATCATCCTACCTATCTGTGCCCAAAATGATTTTGCCTTTTTACACAGCCACCACATATGATAAAATGATCCTTCTTGTTGTTTACATTTCCAACAAACATTAGAAACATTACTATACATTTTTGACAACTTTTCTGGAGTCATGTACCAACGGTACATCATTTTATAGAAATTTTCTTTAAGATTATAGCATAATGTAAATCTCAAGCCTTTTTTCCACATATTTTCCCATTGATCCATTTGTATGTTATAACCAAAATTTTTTGCCCACTTTACCATACACTCTTTTACTTGTTCTTCTTCCATATCCATTTTCAGTAAGAGTTTATACATTTTCGCAATTATATTTTCATCATTTGTACACAAACCTATTTCAAAATCAGATTTACTTATTTCAAACCCATACATTTTCTTGTCCATTTTATATCTTTCTAACAATTGTAAATAGGCAAACCATTGAGAACTATATCCTTCCTTTATCAGTTGTTCTCTTTCATTATATATTCTCCATGTACGTTTTCTAATAGTTCTTGATAAGTTAACCATTTCTCTTTTCCAGCCATTTCTCTTCTGTAAAACGCTTCTTGACTTGAGACACATAATGGTATTTTCTAATAGAACCTTGGTTTATATCTATTCCATATTTTCAACAGAGGACATCTTATAAAATGATTATTAAAGTCTACATTTACTTTTACTTTGTCATACCATAGATATCCATGCCATCCCCACTTCAGGTTATGGCCCTCCAAATCCAATAGTCTTTTATTCCTCAATAAAATCCATTCCTTTATCCAGACTAAACAGCAGGCAGCAAAATAAAGTCTCAGATTTGGTAATCCCAGTCCTCCTCTTTCTTTGGCGTCTTGTAGTAATTTAAATTTAACTCTTGGTTTTTTTCCTTGCCATACAAATTTAGAGATATCTTTTTGCCATTGTTTAAAAGGTAAATCAGAGGATATTACAGGTATTGTTTGAAACAAAAACATCATTCTCGGTAATACATTCATTTTTATCACAGATATTCTACCCATTAATGACAATTATTGTTTATCCCATTTTAACAGATCTTTCTTAATCTCTGTCCATAATTTTTCATAATTATTATGAAACAACTTTGAATTTTTATTTGTCATAATGATACCTAAATATTTCAACTTTTTCTCTATTGTAAAATCTGTCTTGTCCATTAACTCTTTCTGTTCCCTTAAAGTTAAATTTTTCACCAACATCTTTGTTTTTTTATTGTTGATCTTAAATCCTGCTAACGGTCCAAATTCTTTTAATTTGTCCATCAATATATTAATTCCTTCCAAAGGGTTTTCTAATACAATTATCAAATCATCAGCAAATGCTCTCAGTTTATATTCTTCTTTTTTTATCTTTAATCCCAAAATCCTTTTATCTTGCCTTATATCTCTAAGCAGCACTTCTAAGACCAGAATAAATAGAAGGGAAGATAATGGACATCCCTGTCTTGTACCCTTTTGTATTTCACATGAATCCGTTAAATCTCCATTAACAATTATCTGAGCCTTCTGAGATGTATAAATCGATCTAATCCATTTTATAAAATTGTCTCCAAAATCCATTTGCTCCAAAACCTGAAACATAAATTTCCAATTCAAATTATCAAATGCTTTCTCAGCATCTAAGAAAATCAAAGCTGCTTGTTTATCATTTCGTTGTTCTAAATATTCCAACATATTCAAGACATTCCTGACGTTGTCACGTAATTGTCTTTTAGGTAAAAACCCCGATTGATCTTCCTGGATAAATTGTTGCAATATTATTTTCATTCTTTCTGCCAAGATCATTGTAAGAGCCAGCAAGGCAAAGGGTCAGGAGGGTGCTGGGAGTTGTAGTCCAGCAGGACCTTTGGGGTGAGTGAGCTGGGTGGTCACCTGGGGCACTGAGCTGAGGGGGTTGCCAAGCTGAGTTGAAGGGGGTGCCAAGCTGAGCTCAGTGGCTGTAGCTTTTGAATGTACTGTCTGTCTGCAGTGTGCTAGGGTGGCAAAATGCAAGTGTCTAACCTTTTTTTCAGAGTTCCACAAGCTGTTTGGGTCCTAACTACAAAACTGACCTTCCTTCAATCAGATTTAAAGTATCTGTCTTTTTCAGTTTCCGCTTTGAGGGCATTTGCACTGGGTACAAATCAGCGGAACACAACTTTATGTTGCGCCAGCCTTACTGAGCGCCTGGCACTTCAAATACTACAAACACTGTAAAGCCTATATAAATAATAATAAAGCCGTACGCTGTAAGAGGTCTGCGAGATACCTTTTTATGTGTAACTTTTCTTTTAAAGATTTTTTAAAAAAGATATTCAGAGATAAAGAATGCTGACCAAACGACTGGAACTGCTACATAACAAAACAAAATATCAAAAGGAAAACCTGTGCTGGGTTGCATCACATACGCCCATTGCTCAGAATGTGGCTTTTTGAGTTTCGGCTTGTGCAAACCGTCGCACAGCAGCCAAGAGATCAAGGTTTTCAGCAGTGTCGTTTTTGATGGACAGCCAGTGATGTCCATCTCACATGTCCGGGCAGCAATAGAGAAAATTGGTCAGGCGGGCTTATGATTGGCCCAGGCCAAGTTGCCCCAGTTACAAACTTTGTTGTTAGGAAAGAGCAGGGAAAACTTTTAAGGAGAAGTCCAGCAGCAGGCCACAACCAGAAAACATAAGAAGAGCTACTGGTTCAGGCCAGTGTCCCATCTGGTCCAGCACCCTGTTCTCACAATGGCCAACCAGATGCCCATTGGTAAGCCCGCGAGCAAGACCTGAGCACAAGAGCACATTACCCACCTGTGGTTTCTAGCAACTGGTATTCAGAAGCATACCGCCTCTGGCTGTGGAGGCTGAGCATAGCCATGGTGGCTAGTAGCCAGTGATAGCCTTTGCCTCCATGACTTTATCGAATCCTCTTTTAAAGCCATCCAAGTTGGTGGCCATCGCTGCCTCCTCTGGAAGCGTTCCATAGCTTAACTGTGTGCTGTGTGAAGTACTTTGTTTTGTCTGTCCTGAATCTTCCAGCGTTCACCTTCATGGTATGTCCACGAGTTCAAGTGTTATGAGAGAAGTCCCAGGAAGCAGTCCCAGAAAGCAGAAAGAAGCTCTGCTAGAAAGGGTTTGGAATTTGGAAGAGGTACTCAGGAGAAGCACAACCCAATTCCTATTCCCAGGCCTGGCGCCAGTGGGTGGCCAGGTTAGGCACTGGCTGAGGGCCTGTGGCGCTAAGAGGGAGTCCTGCTGCTGGGGCTGGGTGGATGTAGCCCCTGCACCAGGTTGTGGGTGCACGCTTCACTAGTGGTTATTGTAAAGCGGCAGGTAGCCCTCCTGCTGCCGACACAGGCTGGCTGCCAACTTCTTGTGGTGCTCTGTCAGCATTCTGTGTGCCCATTCTTGCCCTCACTCAAGATGGTAGCAGGGGCAGCAATATGCACCAACACCATCATGAGTAATGGTAGGCATGCACGCACAGCATGCTAATCTGCTGACACAGCCAGGCCTCTTTAAGCCCCCAGTGGTAGTGCTGCTGCCTTTGAGAGCCCCTGCAGTCTGATGCCCAACAGCCTGCTGCAATCTGGTGCCAGCCCTGCCTATTCCCTTATCGCTGTGGAAGAAGGAATGAAGCACACCTATCATCCTGCTGAATCCCAGGGTGAGGAGGAGCTGCAGGCGAGAATTCTCACATATAGTCTGTACATGCAATAATTCTTGCGTGTGACCCCCCCAGCTATGTACATGCATGCATGGGTCCTTGTAGGGGGCAGCAGCAGGGCTCCCACCATCGCACCTGCACCAGGCCCCATAAACCCTCTGGCTGGCTCAGGGTCCTATTTATCCTAGAGCTGACCCTGGGTGTGCCTCTTATTGGAGTTTTCACATTATCACAATAGGAGTGTGATGCCTTATTCCCCCCACCCTCCTCCCCATCTCCCCTACCTCCCTTTGCCCTCATGTCTTTTTCTTTTTCTTTGCATACATTTTTCATTTCTGATGTTCAGTTGTTTGACATGGTATGCAATGTTCTGGTTCGTGTGCTCAATGAGTGTCAATCGGCCCTTTTCCTTGCTCCACCTGACTTCTCTGGGCGGATCAGCTCCATCAGGCTCAGTACAATAGGCATGACTCAGAGGAGGCCTAGGTGCCTTCGGGACACCCTTCCAGAAAGGGGCAAGCAGGACATTACAGCTCCCTTGTTGTTATGTGTCTTCAAGTCGATTACGACTTATGGCGACCCTATGAATCAGCAACCTCCAAGAGCATCTGTTATAAACCACCCTGTTCAGATCTTGTAAGTTCAGGGATGTGGCTTCTTTTATGGAATCAATCCATCTCTTGTTTGGTCTTCCTCTTTTTCTACTCCCTTCTGTTTTTCCCATCATTATTGTCTTTTCTAATGAATCATGTCTTCTCATTATGTGTCCAAAGTATGATAACCTCAGTTTCATCATTTTAGCTTCTAGTGATAATTCTGGTTTAATTTGTTCAAACACCCAATTATTTGTCTTTTTTGCGGTCCATGGTATGTGCAAAGCTCTCCTCCAACACCACATTTCAAATGAGTTTTTTCTCTTATCTGCTTTTTTCACTGTCCAACTTTCAAATTTAATGGTGGAGATGCAGAGGCAGACAAGGCTCCACCGCCTCCTTTTGAACATCTGACAACTTAAAGGTTTTTCCACCATCTCCCAATAAAATACATAAATCACATGGACGCGAAATAAGTAAATTTCATTCACACGGTCACATCATGCCCACAGAGGTGTATCTCGATTCCTGAGTGACATAAGGTGTGTGTGATATATTCTCTGCCATCCTTCCCTGCACTCGAGCAGACATGTCTGCGGTAAAGAGTGCTTCCAGGGCACCTAAAGCACTGTTTACTGCGAAGGCACCTGTGCCACCTGGAAGAAGTACCATTCCAGCCACATGAGAGAGCTGCCTGCATCAGCCACAATCCAGTGTGTCCCCCCCCATGCCCCCCGCACCTCAAAAAGACTTTGTTAAAAGGAGCTTCTTTCCTGGAGGATTTGTTAACTGAGGTGTTACTGTGTAGGATTGCAGACTAAGTATGATTAGTACAGCAGTTATTATGGGCACTGATGTAATGGAGCGACTGAAAGAGTTAACTAAGAAGTCCTTGCTTCAAATCCTCACTCAGATGGCCTTTTGTAAGACATTCTCAGCCTGGGGATAATATTAGCCTCCTTCACATAACTGTTTTTACCAAGCTGTATATAATTCCGAAAGAGTGTGCCAAGTATTATATTCTCACAAGGAGAGCAAGTGTAATTGTTCTTGAATATTGCTGTTTCTGTATTTCAAATTTATGGGGGGAAATTAGTCCTTTAACTTGTTAAGATAGGTAAAACGGACACTACTGTTTTGGAATGTGAAGACTTTTATTGATGAAAAGCATTGTCGTCCTCTTAAAAATATTGTTGCCTTCTTTAACACACCACCATGTATGTAGGACATGCACCCAAGCACTAACCCAACCGAAGCATCTCTAGAAAGCAAAAGCCCTACATTCAGTGGGAAGCACCTTGGACAGTTCCTTGAAAGGTTGGAGTAAAACCCTGAGTGGATTCACTGCCCCACTGACATCAGAGCCTCGTCTCCACTGCCTACTTTCCATTAGTCCACAAAGGTTAAGACAATCTGCCCCTGCCCCCTTGTCAGAGCAGGGATGAAACATCTCTTCCCAATCTGTATCCTGGGCTGGGCTGATTCCATATTCTTCTGTATGGGAGTGAGCTGGATTTCAGCCTTGCCAGGTCTACTTAATTTTTTTATAAATCCCATGGTGGGCCTTCAATGGGTGTACAAAGCAACAGGCCACATTCCAGATTTCTTAAGATCTAAGGCAGGGGTGGGGATGGAGATGGGGAACCGTAGTCTGTTTACCTGGCCTGTGAGACTCTCAGCACACCGCACACCTTTTTCCAGGTCGTGCCCTCCCCAGCCCTGCTTCACTCTTTCCTTGTGTTTCTGCCTGGCTGGATGTATCCTTGAACTCTGATCACACAGCCCTATCTACGCTATAAATTTTAAGCAGAATCATACCACTTTAAACAGCCATGGCTTCCTCCAAAGAATCTTGGGAACTGTAATTTGTTAAGGAGGCTGAGAGCCGTTAGACGCTCCGATTCCCCTCACAAAACTACAATTCCCAGAGTTCCCTGGGAAGAGAAATTGACTGTTTAACTACTCTGGGAATTAGGAGTCTTCTAACAACTCTCAGCACCCTTTAGCGAAGGATGGTGCCCAGGATTCTTTGGAGGAAGCCGTAACTGTTCAAAGTGGTATGATACTGCTTTCAACATTTACTGCAGAGGCGGTCTGCCTCTTGCTTGTCTGAATGAAGGATAGAGAGGGTGTGTGTCTGTGTGTATGTACAGAAACTAGACAACTGTACAAAGTTACATTTACCCTCATTGCTCCAGCCCAGCACACCACTGGCATGCGGCCCCAGGAAGGTTGCTGAGAAGGGAATTTTGGCCCTTGGGCTAGAAAAGTTTCCCCACACCTGATTTAAGGCACAAGTCATCCATGGTCAGTGGTCCTATCTGCTCTGATATTTGCTCTGATAACCCATTAATCTTTGGACCACTTCCAATAACTCTGTTGAGCTCAAAAACCTATGATTAGACACCCAGATTGTGTTTCTAGGTTATCAGGGGGAAGGGCTAGCATAGCATAAAGGCAGTCATTTTACAAGATGGTGTCTGCAAGGTCTGTTCAGCAAATGAGGATGTCTATCTTTTTTTTTGTCCTTTCACATACCTTCTCTTTATGGTTCAAGAGGTTAAATCAAACTCTTTTGACTGTGATAAGGAGGTGGGGTTGTCTGTGCCAAAGACAGGTCTAGCAGTCTTCTTAAGAAGGCCATCAACCACAATGGCCTCCCGGAAATTGGCCAGGGGTCCACTGGTAGAATGCTCCCAGTCCCTACATTGATGCTTTGACATTGTTTCTTCCCTAGTGATGGGGTGGGCAACACCAGGCATGTCCAGGCTACAACCTTCAACCAGAGGAAAATTTGGGGGATGCCTAAAGCAAGCTACATCACAGATCTTCCCCACCCCAATGTAAACAAAAAACACAGGAGAATGAATGAGAATTGTAATTTGGGAAGAGGGGGTGACTCACAAACCAAGGAGCTTTTGCATCACCAGTCCCATTCCTTATCACAGTTCTGACCCACATATTCAAACCAAGGAATGTTGATCCTGGGAATTCATTAATCCATGCGGTCGCAAACTGGTCCACAAATGGAAAAATGGTCCGACCTGCTGTTACGTATTTAACAGCATACTGGCTGGCAGAAATAATCAGATGAAGGTTTTTCAGGACTTGGAGATAAAGATGAACGTCTGCAACGTCTGCAGACTGAAGCTGCCTTGAATGGCTCAGGAGCAGCAGGCCAATAAAAAAAAAATTAACCCCCCTTTTCCCAGATGCATGTGCAGAGCTTGCAGTCCCAATCCAAGAAGGTGAGGAGCAGTGTGAATGCAGGACGGAGGGGATTTGTGCATGCAATCTTCAGGTGGAGAAAACCTCTTACCATTCTTTTTTCATTTGGCTATTAATTTGTGTGTGTGTGTGTTTTGGCACAACATGTGTGGATGTCGCCAATGTGCTGGAGAGGGAAGCTGATAGCAGTTGGAGGTAGCACAGGCAAAAAGTGAGAGATTGAGATCAGAGAACTGGCAAATACACCACACGGAATGGACCGTTTGACTTGTCAGAGAAAGGTTGTCACTGATGTGGAAAAGGTAAAGGGTAACTGCAACGAGCAAGGTGTAGGAGTGCTCTCATGTGGGAAAGCTAAATTTGTTGAGAATATTTCTCTACTGCAGAACCTGCTTTATATCGAGTCAGACCATTGGTCCATCCAGCTCAGTAATGTCTACACTGACTGGCAGTGGCTCTCCAGGATTTCATGTTTCTTTGGGGGAGATCCTAAGGAATGACAGTTTTATACAATTAGGAGTAGCGTGCAGGGAGCTGGATAGATCCAAAGACACATTTCTTATGCTCTCTGCCAACCTGGGATGGGGGAATCTGTGGCTCTCCAGATGTCCCTGGACTACACCTCCTCTCATCCCTGGCCACTGGCTAAGCAGACTGGAGCTGATGGGAATGGGAGATCAACAACATCTGAAGGGCCAGCGGGTCCTCGACCCTGCGGTAGGCAAATCTCTTATTTCCTCTATGTTAGATGTTCTGTTTTCAATATCTGCTGATATTCTTGCAGTGCAATAACAACCTGTTCCCAGCACTCATAAGTATTTCCTTCCCTTTGGATTCTCTGCTGTGTAAGAGGCTATTGAAGCTTCTTCTGTAGAACAACCAAGTCTCACAGGATGAGCTTTGTTAATGAAGTAAATGAATTTGTTGATGGATAATCAAATTGTCTTTGCGACTAAAGCCTTCTCCACACTCAGGGCACCTATAAGGTTTCTCCCTTGTATGAACAATCTGATGACGCTTCAAATTTATGCTCTGAGTGAAGAGTTTCCCACAGTGAGAACACTCATACGGCCTCTCTCCAGTGTGAATCATCTGATGACGCTTCAGACTTATGCTCTTAGTGAAGTATTTTCCACAAAGGGGACACGCATATGGCCTCTCTCCAGTATGAACCCTCTGATGTTCTAACAGTGTATCTCTCCGAGAAAAAGTTTTCCCGCACTCGGAACATTCATAAGGGTTCTCCCCTGTATGAAGCCTCTGATGGCGTTTCAAATGCATTTTCTGAGTGAAGAATTTCCCACAATGGGAACACTCGTACGGCCTCTCTCCGGTATGAACCCGCTGATGTTCAGTCAGTTTATTCCTCCGACAAAAGGTTTTCCCACACTCAGGACATTCATATGGCATATCTCCAGAGTGAACCCTCTGATGTTCAATCAGTGTATCTCTCCGAGAAAAGGTTTTCCCACACTCAGGACATTCACAAGGGCTCTCCTCTGCATGAACCTTCTGATGTCGCTGCAAATGCATTTTCCGAGTGAAGAGTTTCCCACAATGGGAACACTTGTATGGTCTCTCTCCTGTGTGAGTTCTCAGGTGAACTTTTAAGATTTGTTGGGAAGTTAAGTTTTTCCCACACTCTGGGCACTCATACTTTCTCCCACATTTGGAAGCCCGGGGTGTCTGGGGCCTTCCCTGCACAGGAGTGTCATTCTTGGCACCTGCAAGGATGGGTTCATCCTCGACTTCTATTGGATTTTTCTCCTGCTGACTTTTGGACTTGAATCTTTGCTCTTGGATCTCAGGTGTCATGGACGCAATCCTCTGGGTTATTGCTGGAACTGTCTTGGGTGTTTCCTGTGTCTTGCTTCCTCCACAATGAGCATTTCCCATCTTAGTTCCTTTCCTGTCACCTGCAGAGAAAGAGAGACAGACTATTTTTGTTCATGCTGTAGTAACCTCTTTTTCAAAACCCCTACAACCTCTTACTTGCTATCCTGATTGTCACCTCACCCCTCTCCTGATGTTCTGGACTTTGTGGATTCTGTGCTGTTTTTATTTTATTTTTAAAAAAGAATCTTCTGTGCCAAATAAAGCTACATTCTGCAGCCTGTACAATTTTGCAGATACGCACATTTTTACTTACTTCATGAGAATGGGCATGGGTGATGCAAGGCGCTGTGAAGACCACACCTGCATTCTTTGTTCTTGCTTGTCATACTAAAAACCGCAATTTCCCTGTTGGAAGGGGAAAGGGCTAACTCTTCGCAAAACAGAAGAACCCTACCGGATCAGATCAGCGGTTGATTTAGCCCACTATCCTGTTCCCAACAGATGCTTCCAGGATACAAGACATGAAGGCAACAGCACCCCCCCCCCCCATTGTTGGCTCCTCCCAGGCAACTCGCATTCCTTGGAAAACAGAGGTTCAGATTTGTTATCATGGTTAACATCTGTTGATAGACCCGTCTTCTGTGAATCTGGCCCTTTTCAAGCCATCTAATCTAATGGGAAGGGTCATGGCTCAGTGGGAGAGCACCTTCTTTGCATGCAGACTGTCCCGGGTTCAGTCCCTGTTATCTCCGGGAAGGGCTGGGAGAGACCCCAGCCCGAGTCCAAACCCTGGACAGCTGCTGCCAGTCATTGTAGACAACACTGAGCTAGCTGGTCTGGCTCCATATTAGGCAGCTTCTTACGTTCTTATGTACCACAATTTGTGGTAGCAAATTATTTAAGTAAACTGCATCTTGAGCGAAGAATTCCTGTCTTTTGTCCATACTATCAATTTTGTGGAGTGAACCCCACCCCATTTTAACTGTATGAAGAAAGGGGGAAAAACTCTTTTCTGTCTCAACATGCACAACTTTGTAAAGCTACATCAAATCCCCTTTTAACCCTTTTTTTTCAAAACCAGAAAGTTCTACACACACAAGCTTTTCCTGGCAGGAAAGATGCTCCAAGCCTCTGATTGTGATGGTTCTCCTTTTCTCCAACTTTTCTAGCTCTAAGTTACCCTTTCTGAGATGGGTGGCTAGAATTATACAAAAAGAAATCTGTCTTGGCCCATAAAGGGGGGGGCAGGGGGAAGAGGTCCTAAAATCCATGATCAGGCAGAAATGGGTACAGAGCTTTAGTAAACCAAAATGTTTCAACACCCTCCCCAAAACTGCAATTCACAATGCGGAAAACCAATGATGGGAACAATGGTTTAATAATAATAATAAAAGGTTTACACACAAGTAAGCCACAAATGCCAATAACCACTGCTAAGTATGTTTAGGGTTGCATCCAAAGCTGGTCTTCTTATTGAAAATAGGAAAAAGGGATTTTGAAGCTCTTGGTGCAGAATTCAACATTCTCACGGAATAACAGCAGTCAGGAACCAGAGGTCCTTGTGGATGAATAAGTTACTCAGTTGCTTATCTAGATCCCAAAGAGACGTGAATCCAATGGCAGATCACTTTGGAGGGCTCAGATGCTGAAACATTTCTTTGGTGCTTCTTAAAAGTGCCTCCCCAATGCAAAAGGGGGGAGTAGAAATAATGTCAGTATTGTTCATGGATGGTCTGGGGCTAAATTTATTTTTCTGAAACCCTTCTCACACTTAAGCCATTTTATAAGAACTCTGCCCTCCATGAGTTCTCTGATGTCTGATCAATTTATCTCTCCGACAGAAGCCTCTCCCACACTCTGAACACTGAAGCATTTTCTCTCTGGTATGTATCTTCTGATGTCTGATCAAGCTTCCACTCCGACTGAAGCTTTTCCCACACTCAAGACATTCATATGGCTTCTCTCCAGTATGAATTTTCTCATGTGCCTTCAACTGGATTCTTTGTCTGAAGCATTTCCCACACTGAGAACATTTGTACGGTTTCACTCCAGTATGAACAACCTGAGGTTTTGTTAAAGCTTTACTTTTAGAGACGTATTTTCCACAGGAAGAATGGATTCTCTGATGACCAATCAGGTGTTGTCTCTGCCTGAAGCACTTCCCACATTGAGAGCATCCGTATGGTTTCTCTCCCGTATGAATTCTCTGATGTCTCATCAAGCTTTCACTCCGACTGAAGCTTTTCCCACATTGAGAACATTTGTACGGCTTCTCTCCAGTATGAATCCTCTCATGTGTCTTCAAATGTACTCTTTGCCTGAAGCACTTCCCACACTGAGAACATTTGTATGGTTTCACCCCAGTATGAATTATTTGATGTTTTGTTAAAGCTTTACTCTCAAAGAAGCATCTTCCACAGGAAGAACATTCATGTGGTCGTGCGTCAGAATGAATTCCTTGATGTTTCTTTAATGGCCTAAAGCTTTCTCCATACATGGGACAAATATATGGTTTCATTCCTGTATGGTTACTGTGATTTTCAGTCAAATTATTTCTTTTCCTGTACTCTGAGACTTCATTTTCTTTCTCTCCCACTTCAAGACCCTGTTTATTACGGTATGCGTACTGCTGGAAATTTGCCCCTGACATGGGAGATTCACAGTGGTCCCGGTCGGTATGCATCACTACACGTTCTGATCTGTAGTGGTACCTCCTATTATACTTGGAGAAAAAGGGTACATCCTCCCTTTTCTGCACTGTCGAAGTTTGGCAAATGGCACCTGTGAGACCTTCTGCAAGCTCCCTGCATTCATTCGCTCTCCACACTGGCTTCTCCCCTTGCCGCCCTTTGGACTCACATCTCTGTCCACGAATTTCAGCCATCAGAAGAATGTTCCTTTCGGATATATCTGCTAACATGCCATGCGTTTCCTCCGGCCCTGGTTCCTCCATCTTGATCGGTCTTCTCTTCTCATCACCTGGAGAGACAGACAGAGGAAGTTTTGCTGAGAGTCCCACAATGTTCTGTTGTTGCCCTTCCCTCTCTGGTGAATTCAGGACATCTCTTCTAAAAGAGTGCCAAGGGATGGAAAACCATCAAGGAGCCTACTTTCCCTGTAAGGCTGCTCAATTCATTCTATGACTGCCAGGTGTGGGCAGGTAAGGAGCTCTGCGAGGCACAAAGACTGGATCTGCCATGTTGCATCATAATATTATCTTCCCTGTTAAAGTGTGGTGTAATGGTTAGAGCGTTGGACTAGGACCAGGGTTTGAATCCCCACTCTGCCATGAAGCTCAGTGGGGGTGACCTTGGGCCAGTCACTCTCGGCCTAACCTATCTCACAGGGCTGTTGTTAAAATGGAGTGGGGAGAAGGCTGTACACCACTTCAAGGAAAGGTAGGATATGAAAAATAATAATAATAATAATTTAATAAGTTTAAATAGTTGTGACATACCATGGGACCTTTGGGTAAAGGGTGGGTAAATAATAACAAGGAGTTGTATTCAACACGCAAGCATTTCTCCTTGCCCAACGGAACAATCTCTCCTCTCCTCCCTCCCATGCCCCCCGTGCGCTGTTCTGAGGATCCTCCCAACCCTCTGGAGCAAATTTGGGCAGGGCAGGGGGGGGAGGGGGAGGAGGAGGGAAGTCCTGTTGCCGTAGTGGGAATCGTTGCCCTGGCTTCCACTAGCGCAGCAAGTTAGTTGGATGCGGCCACATATTTTTAATTACATATCATGTCACAATAAACGGTTGTATCTAAGCAGTGCTCTGAGGCCTGGCTCCCCTGTAGCGAAGAAACTTCGGTGATATATCAATGGCTGACACAAACAAATAAATAGAATCTCATGGTGAGCCCCTTGAGGAGGTGGGCGTTTAGACCCAGAGCCAGTGTGGCGTAGCGGTTAAGGTGTTGGACTACGACCTGGGAGACCAGGGTATGAATCCCCACACAGCCATGAAGCTCACTGGGTGACCTTGGGCCAGTCACTGCCTCTCAGCCTCAGCCCCTTGAGGAGGTGGGAGTTTAGACCCAATTCCCCTGAAATTAGCTCTCAAAAAGACATTCCTCCAGGCTACAGAGTATTAGGTCTCTCTTAGGGCCTCTGGTACAGCTCTAACATTTAAGCACTGCAGTTTTCTAATCCAAATTCTCTCCACCCACATCTGACTGACGGCAGATCCACACCATACAATTTAAAGCATTTCCAATGCACATTTAAAACACATGACTTCCCCCAGAGAATTTTGGGAAGTGTGGTTTTCCCTTTAAAGAGCTACAAATGCCCAGGACCTTTAACTACAGATCCCATTATTCTTTGGGGGAAGTCACATGCTTTAAATGTGTGTTGGATGTGCCTTAAATGTATGGTGTAGGCCTCCCCTTCATGAATGTTCTATGAGCCCCCTGATGTCCAATCAATGTTCTTCTCCATGAGAAGCACTTCCCACATTCAGGGCACTGGAACAGTTTTTCACTGATATAGAATCTCTGAGGATTAATCAAGTGTACTCTCTGACCGAGAACCTTTCTCTGGGGCTATTCTGATGTCCAATCAATCATCTCTCTGATGCAAACTTCCACCATACCTGGAAGCTACATGTTGTGTTTCTCTCTCATAAGAATTTTCTCATGTTTATCAAGCAAACATTTTGTCCAGATATACTCCCCGTGTGGTACATTCAAAGGTGTTCTCTCCAGTGTGACTTATAGCATCCAACTCCCCACACTCAAAGAACAATGGTTTCCCCCTCTCTCTAGGAGCTGCAGAGGTTTTGGGGCTGGCACCTGCAAGACCTTCGGTGGGCTCCCAGCATTCATTCTCTACCACCATCTCCTTCGTCTCTTGTGGCCCTTTGGACTCCCATCTCTGATCAAGAATTTCAGATGTATCAGGACAACTCCAAAATGTCTTGTTGGTTTCCTCTGGCAAAGCCTCTCCCTGCAGAGATTTCTCCAGCTTGACCAAACATCTCTTTTGTTCACCTGAAGAGACAGAGGAATTTTGTTCATGCTCTGGTCGGCTCTTTACTAGATGCCTGTACCCCCTCTTCCTTAGCGTCCTCTCCTGCCAGATCTCCCTTTCCAGCCAATTCAGAACGCCTTTACTAATATACTCTGTATTTCGTCCCCCCGTCTACACATCACCCCTCTTGTAACATCCTGGGCTGTGTGCATATATTCTTCACTTAACCCAGGTTCTTGCTGGTGGAATCCATCCAGCGGATTTTGTGGTCTGAATTAAGAAAATCGAATCTGCAGCTAATCATAGAGGCAAGGAACTAAATGGTGCATTGAAGACCAGAGTTGCCTTTTCCATTCTGTAGGTCATCTCACATCATAGTTTCCCTGCAGGAGGAAGAAGGGGCAACTCAGCCTTCAAACCCTGGAAATAGTGCTTTGGGAGGCAAAAGGGTTCTGCACCTCTGTAAGGTGCCTTGGGGCAAAAAACTATGAAAGCAACAATATCTTATAATTTATACCGCAGTAGGAAGCTGTGGTTTTCCAGATGATGCCAGACAACAACAACCCTGACGGATGGCCATGCTGGTTCAGGCTGATGGGAGCTGGAGTTCAACAACATCTGGAGGGTCCTGCTGCTTGAAACTGCTGCCAGACAGTGTAGATAATACTGAGCTCAATGGACCAACAGTCTGACTTGGTATAAGGCAGTTCCCTATATTCATCACATGCTCCCCATTCCTGTTCTAGATTATTTGGACTACAATTCCCAGCATTCCTTGCCATTGGGCATGGTGGCTGGGGCAAAGGGGAGTTGGGAGTTCACTGACATTGGGGGGGGCACACAAGTTCCCTGTCCCTGTTCTGAAGGGTGATCTCAAAAATCTCTACCTTTACGTAGGTCTCAGTAAATTGAGTGAGAACTATTCCCAGTGTGCATGTTTCAGACTGCAGCCTAACCTACTTAAGGTAACTGAAGCATTGCTGAGGATAACTTGTCACACCCAGATTATCATGGGGTCAGCAAAGTATGCTAAACTTACATACCTGCGGCCCTGGGAGGAAATGTGGCATATAAATCTAATAATAAATAAATAAATAAAATTTGGATTCCTGCACTGAGCAGGGGGTTGGACTTGATGGCCTTATAGGCCCCTTCCAACTCTACTATTCTGTGATTCTATGATCCCTCCTACCCATGAGGGGTTCCCACCAAGATAAACATTTGCTGACTGAGGGGATAGAAAATTTCAAGGTATGTTTAGATGTTGCAAGGAGTAAATCAGAAGCTTTCACTTTCCTTTATGATTAACTCCAGCTAAATATTACGTTCAAACCCTAAAACAGTGGTTAATTTTAACTATAGTTTGTTAAAACAAGCCAGTTTCATAACACATGGTTCGAAGCTGGCTTGTGTCAAAATTAACCACACTTTGCTGGGTTTGGGTGACATGACAAGCTGTATTTAATAAAAAATGGCAGCTATGCTGAAGGAGCAGAGGGGAGCTGGGGAACGTGCAAGCCCACAGGTCACCTAGGCTCAGTTCTGTCAGGCTAAACCATGGTTTATCATGATGCCCAAATGCAGCATCAACGTACAACATAGATGCTGCTATTTTTAAAGTGTTGCTTCAGACGTACATAACAAGACAATCCTCCAAGAGTTCCCTGATGTGTGATCAGATTAACTCTGAAAGGAGACTTTTCCACACTCGGGGCATTTGTGTGGCTTCTCTCCTGTATGGATTTCCTGATATCTCATCAAATGGTCTCAAATGAAAAACTCAGGTCATTTGTCAGGGTTCTCTTCTGCTGAAATTCTCTCATGTTTTATAAAGATCTATTTTTTTCCTGGAAGAGTTCCCTCAACATACAGCATTCATGGTGACCCTTTCCCATCTGCTTCAAAACAAGTCCTGATCTATGTGGCAGGTCCTTTTGTCATACTAGGGAAGACCTGGGCATTTCCCCCTTTCGCAGACTGTGGAGGTTTGGCTAATTACAGCTGTTAAGACCTTCTGCAAGTTCCTTGCATTCATTTTGCCCCTTCTCCAACATCTTTCCCTTGTTGCCACTTTGGATATACATCTCTCTGCCTTTGAATTCTACCCAAATGTTGCCCTGAGAGATTTCTGCTCAGGTCCCCTAAGTCTGGACCAGTCTCTTCCTTGTGAGTGTTTTCCACATCGACCTCGCTTTTCCTCTGAAGAGGTAAGGAGGAATTTTCATTCACCTTCCAGCCTCCAGCAGCTGCATTTTGAGGGCTCTCCCCACTTCTCCAGCTGACTTGCATCCGTTCCACGTTGCCTGGATCCATTGCACAAAAAACACGCCAACGCTTATACAATGCTCACCATTTCTGCCCGTCCCAGGGTGGCAGGGAAGAGATGCCATCTGGTCACAGCTGGCAGCCCAATGGGTTGAGGAGGGTAGGGATGAAGGCGACTTTTGAATATTCTGATGTATTCAAACTATTTCTGTGCCACTGTCACTTGCAGAGCAATCCTTCCGGTGGGTTGGGGGAGGGGCAGAAGTGAAAGGAGATAATCAAAAAGAGCTGAAGCCCTGCTTGGCACACAATGCCAGGAGGGAAGCACAGCATCTCCCCCCCCCGTTTTCCCCTTTCCTGGAACATTCTATTTAGGTTTTATGATTGCCCTCTCATCTGTTTCGTCCCATTTGGCGGGAAGGCATGCGAGGGAAAATGGAAAGGCTTTGGATCCAAGGCTTTCCCCCAACCAGCCCCTGGCACACCTCCTTTTTGCCTCCACTGATGTCAAGAGCTCTGACATGAGTAAAGAAAAGACAGTTTGTGGAGCTTTCCATGGTAGTTAGGAGGGACCTTACCTCCCTCCCCTGCTCCCCACCCTTGCAGAAGGAGATGCTCTCCCAGGGACCACAGGATTGCAATCAGCCCACAGAGATGCACAGCAATGGAAAACAATAAAAAATATAAAGCAACCTGAAAGCAACAGCGCAGCAATCAAAATTTTAAAAAGACACAGCGGGGTTTAATTCTCAAAGACCCAACAGAGTCAACAAAGCTTTTTACTTGCAAGCAGAGAACAGGGAGGAGAAGACTGTTAGAATTTCCTTAGGCCGGGAGTGCCTTCATGGGTAAATTTGGGTGTTTTAAATGTTTTGATGGATTTGTGTTTTTTAATTATGTGTGGATTGTTTAGCTAATTTTATGCTCGCAAGCCGCTTAGAATCCATCCTGGCATGTAAGTGATATACAAATTATTAATAATAATGGGTTATATTCAATGTAGTGCTAAGGAGGTTGTTCTGTCAGCGCAAGCATTTTTCCTTGCCCAGCAGAACGATCTCCCCTCTCCTCCTCCCCCTATCCCGTGTGCTGTTCATAGGTTCTTCCAACCTTCCAAAGGAGATGTGGGGAGGTGTGGGGGCGCATGGGAGGAAAGAAGTCCCATTGCACAAGCGGGAATCCTTGAGCTGGCTTCCGCTAGTGCAATGCGTTAGCTGAATACAGCATAATAATAATAATAATAATAATAATAATAATAATAATAATGCTCCTAAAGAAAATGGTCTGCACCTGGTAGAAGCTCACAGTCCCCTCCATAAGATGGAATCTGGAATAGGGCCTCATCAGCAGATCTTACGTGTCATAGAGGGTGCGTGTGTTTCTTGGAAGCATCAAGGCTGCTGAGTGCTTGCTGCCACATTAAATTGGGTGGTCAATTCAAGACCTGCTGCATCTGTGGATTGGAGTATTTCTATATTGCTACCCATTGGGACTCCACTCAGGGCCCTTTATGAATTGATTTTTTAAAAAAAGTTTATGAAGGGGAAAGGGCCAGAGATACAGGCTCTGCATGCCAAACGTCTCAAGATTCAACCCATAGCTTTCCCAGTTCTGCTCTAAAAATGGTTTTCACAGCTCTACACCTATTTAGTGGCGCAGACCCCGGGTGGGGAGTGTGATGCCACTGTAAATGTTGTACAGTAATTACGGTAAGTGTCGGCGTGCTGCCTCCGCAGGGTTTAGAATTGTACATAGGGAGACGCTTTCTGTTGTGCTAAACAAGGCATTTATTAGGTTAGAGTTATGGAACTCTAGCGTTCTGTCTCTATGCTCCCTTAGCCTTACAGTAACTTCCTGTCAGTGACATCACTCCTCTCTTTAATTGGTTAGTTAGTTTTCCCTCCAAAACCTGCCTCAGTTTGTTTCAGTCATCAGTGAAGATAACAGCAGGTCTAGTAGCCCCAGAGGACAACACTCCTTTTTTACCTATCTCTGTCTCTCAGAATTTATTTCTCTGCCAGAATTGCCTCTTCCAGAAGCTGTCTCTCTCAGAAGGTACCTCTCCTCGACTGAGTCTACCTCTTCAACAATCCTACAATATTAGTACCTGCTATCAGCCTTCTCCATCATCATCACCATCCTCCATTCACCATCCCCAGAGACTGTACGCTTTCTTTGAAGTTTCTGTATATCTTTGTGTTTTCTGGTTTAATAAAATAGTTCTGATTAAAAGAGACTGAGTTGACTGTCTGGCAAAGTGGGTTTCAGAACCACGGGCTCAGAACAGTCGGTTTTGTAGGGTAATTGTGGTTAAGTAGAGTGAGTGAGAGGGGGGAGGTACATGGGTTGGAATGTTGAAGAATGCTGAGTTGTGACTGGCTGAGTGTCTGGGTGGTTGAAGGTATAAATGAGAGAATGACAGTTGGGAGTTGGTTGTTGGTTCTGGGTTTTGGAGGGGTGGATTTGTGTTTAGGTGGGTAGTGAGTCAGGTTTTAGGACTAAGATATATAAAGAGAAAACTATTATATGTAACCACACGCATATTGACTGACCTTAAAGTAATCTTGTTTATTCTTTGTGTTAATAAATAAATAGTTTTGGTTTAACAACATGCCTGATCCTTGGCTGGGATATTACAGACTAGAAGGGTGGGCAGAGCAAATACCAAAGCTGGGAACAGTATCAAAGATACAGGGGGGCTGTGGCCTGTAAGTGCACCCAGACACTATGCAGCAATCTGTGGAGGAGACTAAGGCACAGTCTCGGGGCAGTACTGCATTACAGAGTGTCAGGTGGTGGCACCTAGTAGTGGGATCGTGAGACACCTGTGCTGGGGCCAGTGTGAGAGATCCATTACGGGACCAAACCCTGAGTAGGGGTGTGACAGGGAGCCTCTAGCCCGCAGGTCAAATTTAGCCCGCCAGACCTCCCCCATGTGGCCCGCGAGGCTGTTTCAGCCAGGCCACACCCACCTACCCAACATGCGATGCCACATATGATGTCAGGTGTGGGGCAGGTAAGGGTCGGCTTTGTAGGGCCTGTAAAGCCCTTGCGCAGCGCTTCCCAAGTGCCTGTGAAACAGCCGCTTGTTGGGCGGTGAGAAGCATTGTACAAAAGGCTATGCTTTGACAGGTGTCCCCAAAGCTGGTCTGGAGGCTTGGGAGAAACCCCAGACCAGATCTAGGGGGCGTAGGGAGAGGAGAGGGAAGGGATGTTCTGCTTGCACAGGTGTGCAGAACCTCTGGCTTTCCCGATGTTGCTGAACTACAACTCCCATCAGCTCCAACAGGCACGGCCAGTGGCCAGAGACGATAGGAGTTGCAGCTCAGCAATATCTGGAGAGCCAAAGGTTCCCCACACTAGCACGAGGGGAACTGCTTCATAGCACCAGGCTGAAAAACGAGGAAAGCGCAGCAAAAAAAGTAGCAAGCAGCTTGAGGAGAGTGAATTTCCCTGGAAAGAAGGAACTCTTTGGGTAATGAAATGTGAAGGCAGCTCCATTTCATCTTGCAGGGCACAAGCATGACTCTCAACTCCGCTGGGCTGGGGCCTTTTGTTGTGGTCCACGGACTTAGCAAGTCGCAAAGGAAATAAAAGCAGGCAAGGAGAGACCGGAGGGAAGCAGCGTCTGAGCTGAACACATGCCATTTGCCATTCCCCTGCTCCAACTCCTCCTCCCGTGATGCACCTGCGCTGCTTTCATGCTACAGGCCGTGACGTCCTGCTTTGGACAGGGGGGAAGCCTAGCAGAAGACCGGTGGGGGCAGTGATGTGAATGTCCTTGCTGGGGGCTACTGCCCCATGTCCTGCGGCCCTCTTATGAGCTGCTACTGTATCCGGGGGTCTGGGGCGGGGGAGCGTCTGGACCGCAAGCAGTATTGCTTAGTCAAAAGGAACCTCTGTGTGTCCAGCAGAAATTACTTCTAACAACTGAAGCTGAAGCAGGCTACTAGTTCATTCTGTGGTGAAATTAGGAAGTGACGGTTTTTTTATAGTCTTGAGAAAACAGTGGATCCGGACTTCCGGGAAGGGTGACTTAGCCTGTGCCTGCTTTTGAGACGGGCTCCTGCCTCAAAAGAAGCTTATTCAGATATATCAGTCAGATTTTTTCTTTTTTTGACTGATTAAACTTCTCCCGGGTAGGGAGAAACGAAGAGATTAACCTCAAAGCCTATTTTTGTTGGGACGACCAGATCTCATTAATTTATGGGACGAGGTCCAGCCGACGAAGGTGGGACGGATTTTTAACAACAAGCTCTATCTGGAAAAGCGAACGTTCATCTTATCTTCTAAGAGAGAACGCACTAACAGGCAAGCACCCTTCTTTCTATATTTTTCTTTTACTTGACTTAAATTGTTGCTGTTTAAAAGAGATTTGCCAGATTGATCGGTTTTTGACATCTCACTGGGGAGCCATAACTTCTCTCTGCTACTCACTAATTAATAGCTTATCTCTGTTTTTGTTGCAAAAAGCTGTCCTGGATTTGCATTCTAAAGATATACACAGAAGAGGGATTTCTATTCCAGATTTTTATTTTGAAGAATATTATATTGTCTGAGACTACTCTCTTTTTGGTCTATTTTATTTTGACGAATCTGTTTTCCGACGACCGCCATTAATTGTTTCGATCCTGGGAACTGCATTTTGTTTACTTAAGCAGGAGAGATAAGGCTGTCTGCTCTGTTTATACTGTGATGTCACCAAGTTTGGAGTATTAACCCAATTGTTGCTGAAATAAGAAGTGGTTTTCCTATATTTTTCTTTTAAAATGGCAATTAAGAAAGTGGCTGAGAAGCTGGAAATAACTATGTTTCAGAAAATAATGGATGAGATTGAGATAACGAAACAAAACCTGCGACAGGGTTGTAAGGAGCTGAAAATTGAATTGAGTAAAATGAAGCAGGAGATTAAAGATATAGGGGTCCCTGTGAGAGAGGTGACCCTGGAAGGGGTCCCTGTGAGAGAGGAGACCCCGGAGATTGGAACAAACGTGGAACAGGAAAAAGATTTGGAGTCTATGGACTTTAGAAACAAAATTTATTGTTTGGAGACACAGGAGATTAAAGACATAGGGGTCCTTGTGAGAGAGGAGACCCTGGAGACTGGAACAGGGGTCCCTGTGAGAGAGGAGACCCTGGAGACTGGAACAGGGGTCCCTGTGAGAGAGGAGATCCCGGAGATTGGAACTAACGTGGAACAGGAACAAGATTTGGAGTCTATGGACTTTAGAAATAAAATCTATTGTTTGGAACTCAATGTTATCTCTGAAGAAATTAATGAAGATTCTAGAGATAAAGTTATCAATGGCATGGATAATCTTCTGGACTGGAATGATGCGATGGAGCCCAATATAGAGAAAATCTATGGAATTAACTGCAGCCATGTGACAATGGAAAAACTTTCAAGAGATGACCCAGTGTATTTTGAAAAAAAGAACAGAGATATGATTTTACAGCAGTATTTCAGCAACCTATTCAGAATGGATGGCAAGAAAATATTTGGGATAGAGGTAATTCCCATCAGACTCTTACTATATGACTATGGCTTTGACAGCAAGATTATTATGGAATACTGATAATGGAAGATTGGATACTGAAATTACTGGACTTAATAAGACTACTGAAGATGGAAGATGGAAAATGGAACTAATAGGGATAATAGAACAATGGCTACTGAAATTACTGAACCTAACAGATTCTGATGTGATGGATTAATTGAAATGTTTATTTTGACTATGGTTATGACAACAAGATTATCATAATTAGTAATGAGATGGATTAATCGATATGCTTATCTGGAAAAAAAAAATTGATAGATATATTTCTTAAAGAATTGAAACCTCTCTTTGACTTTTTGTGGAAAGAATAAAGTAATGTTTATGAGATTTGATGATTAAGTAAGATAACTACTGGAGGAAAGTGATTTTATAATATGACTTAAGAGACAGGATTGTTATATATTATAGACTTATAACTGATTTGATCTTTGACAAATGGGAAGTCAATATTTTACTCTTTATTTTTTATTTTTGTTTTTTTTTTCTTTTTTTCTTTTTGTTTAACTATTTTTGATTTTGTTTTTTGTCTTTGAATGTTTTATGATTTTGTCTTGTATGTTTTATGAAAATCTGAATAAAAATTATTGAAAAAAAAAAAAAGAAAACAGTGGATCCACAGACTATGGACTCTGTCCTATGCAGTTTCTCCAATGACTAATCAGTGAGATTATGTCAGCAATCAAACCCCAAAGAAGTTTCTCTCACAAGGGGCATTAACGTAGTTACTCCCCGGTATGAATTTTCTGATGACTCAGGATATATGATTTCCGAGTGAATTTTCTCTTACACTCGGGACATTCATAAGGTCTCTCTCCAGTATGAATTCTCTTATGTCTCAACATAGTTGATCTCTGAGAGAAGTTTCTCCTGCACTCAGGACATTCATAAGGTTTCTCACCAGTATGAATTCTTTGATGTCTCAAAAGAGTAGATTTCTGAGAGAAGTTTTTCCCGCACTCAGGACATTTGAAACGTTTCTCTCCAGTATGAACTGTTCGAGGTCTCATCCATTGCTCTTTCTGTACGACGCTTTCCCCACATGTAGAACCACTAGAAGGTTTCTCGCCAGGATGGATTCTCTGACGTTTCATCAAATGTGTTTTCTCATAAGGATTCCCTCCAGCATGGTTGTTCTGATGTTGAAAGAGACTAGCTCTAGTATGGAAGCTTTCCCCACATTCTGAGCATTTGCCTGATTTCTTTCTACTGTGCTTTGTTTGATGCTGATCAAGATTTGACTTCTGCTGGAGGTTTTTCCCCAATAGGGGACATCCAGGTTGGTCATCTCCAGTATGTTTCATAATAAGTCCTGATTTGAGGCAGTGCCTTGAACCATACTTGGTGGGGAAGAAGGGCTGTTCCCCCCTTGTGGACATTGTGTATTTTTCAATTCCAAAACCTTCCGAGAACTTGGTGGATTCATTCTGCGCTTTGAGTGATTCCTTCCCTTGCCCCCCGTTGGACTCACATCTTTCCTCATGTATCACAGCTGTCACTGGAACATTCCCTTGGCCCATCTCTGGCAGCGTCCTGGGAGTTTCCTCAGGCTCTTCTCCGCCATACTGAGAATCCTCCACCTTGAGCTGACTTCCCTTCTGGACACCTACAGAGACAAAGGAAGGAATTTTGTCCATGCTTGGCTGATCTCTCTTCTAGACCCCTGCAACTTCCTGCCTGCCTGCTGTCTCTTCCACCCTATCTGCCTTTCTAGCTGATTCAGCCCGTCTGTACTGCACTCATCTTTTTCTCCTGGCTTGTGATTATATCTCCCCTCTGTGAGGGTACACAGGATGATGAAAGACTCTGTGCCAATCTAAATAATGTCTTCTTCTGGACAGGGTGAATGCACAAATCAAGGAAAAGTTGCTGCTTTGTATAATTGATTCTCCTGCTGGTGGTTGTGGGAGAGGAGTGCTCTGGAAGCCATCGAAGGCATTCCTCGATCATTGGGGGTCTTATTCAACCTCCTGAGACCACCACCTACCTCAGTCTCCTCACCTCAAATGGGATATTGTAAAGGTTCAGAAACTGCAACCAAAACAATCAAGGGGATGGAGCCCTATGTGGAAAGGTTGCAGCATTTGGGGCTTTTTGGTTGAGAGGAAAGGTAAGTTAGAGGTGACATGATTGAAGTGCATAAAATTATACATGATGTGGAGAAACTGGAGAAACGTTTTTCTCCCTCTCTCATAACGCTAGAATTCTTGGGCATCCAACGAAGCTGAATGATGAAAGATCCTGGACAGAGAAAAGAAAGTCCTCCGTCACGCAGCGCACAGTTATACTATGGCATTGGCTCCCACAGGAGGCAGAGATGGCCACCAACTTGGATCGCTTTCAAAGAGGATTAGACAATTTATGGAGGAGAAGGCTATCAACGGCTACTGTCACTGTTGGAGGTAGGAAACCACAGGAGGGGAGAGTGCTGTTGGGTCAGGCCCTGCTTGGGGGGTTTCTACTGGGACATATGGCTGGCCACTGTGAGAACAGAATGCTGGCCACTAGCCTGACACTACAGGCTCTTCTTCTGTTCTTTCTGAGAAGTCTTCAGACATTAGTCACCCACTTCCACTAATCTCCCAAATCTTTATCGCCTATAAGAGGATTCTTCATGACACTTTTAAATGTTTATTATTTTAATTATTTGCTTTCTTTCCTATTTCCTTTTGTAGCTTCTTTGTTTAACGGCATGTTTCGTGACGGGAACCTAGGCTTTTAATTTTGTATTCAATCTAGCATTGTTGTTTAGGTAAGCCTATCTAGATGTTGTGTTTTAATCTTTTTTTAGTGTATTGCTGTTTTAATTGTTTTTAATTACTTGTTTTTAACTGTTTTTGTTGATTCATGTTTTCGTAAACCGCTTAGAGGTTTTCTGCAATCAAGCAGCACACACAAGCAAGCAATAAATAAATAACCAACCTTACTTAGCACAACTTCAGGCACTTTTATCAATCATTTACTCAAAACGTGATTTATTTTTCATAACACATAACATTTAAAATTTGAAAAGGAATCTCTCTTTCTCCACTCTTTCCAATTCAAATAATGGTAATTAGATCTGCTGAAGAGATTCACTGAACCTCAGCGAAAGAGATGCTCAGTCTGCATCTGGATTGGAATTGGTTTCAGATGTTTTGCCGTTTGTGTGTTTGCTACCCTGGGCCCCTTGGGAGGTAGGGCAGGATATATATTAAATTAACTAATTAATGAATAGCGATGATAATGAATGCATGCTCCCCTCACCTAACGATTGCATGCTCCCACCAACCTCCTGCAGGACTTCCCAGAACATCGTCTGTTGGCCTGGCTGCGCTGGAGTCCACTCAACCATGTGGAAAGGTGCACCTGTCTCCTTGAAGGTCATCAGTCCCTGGAAACAAACAAACAAGCAAACAAAATTCCCCACCTTCCCCATGACAACGGTTGCATACAAAACAATGTTAACGTACAGACTCGTGATCATACCCTTTCCTTCCCACATGCAAAAACGGTTAAATACATTTCCAGCCCACGCTACTTGCGCAGGCAGATTCACAAGCATGCATTCAACTGTTAAAAGAAAGGCAACGGATAGTAAAAGAAGAGCAACTCTAGAATGCACTGTGTCTTTAAAAAGGCACAAACGCATCTCCACAAAAGGCAAACAGGTGGCGATTACCAGGTAAAGAGGGATCTGGTAGTGCACCTGAAGCACAGAGTGTCCCGGCTTTGCCCATAGCAAACTGACCCACCAGATGCCACGTACCTCACTCAGCCCAGCTTTAGCCATTTCCTGTCCTTCTGGAGGAAGCAATGAGCTAGAATGACTTGGACATTTCATTCCACTGCCTGTAGAGGATGGAAGGGAGATCTTAGAAGGGGACACCCTTCATCCTAGGGGTGACCAGGTGCAAAGGAAGACACAGTTCCTGTCTCTTTTAAGAGTTGTGTGCAAGAGGTATTTCGGAAAAAGCATCTTATGGTGCAGGGACTAGGTAAAATGTGCTCCCTTCCAACGTTCCTCCACAGCTGTTAAAGGCCTCGGAGCCACCCTGCGCAAGGTCACTCTGAGATAGCCTCTCATGATCTCATGTTGATCTTTATTCGGTCTTCTTCAAAGCCAAATGTTTCAATCTCTCACTATGGACAGAGACCTTCATCCCTGCCCATTGACCGTGCTGGCCCCGGGTTGATGGGGGTTGTAGCCTGGAGGGCATCAGGTTAGTGAAGGCTGCCTTAATCCAACAACCTTGCAGAGGAGCCCCCATGCAGATGATTATTAATTTAGGAAGTTCCAATCAAGGTGAAATGGATCAGGAGAAGCTGACAAACTGAATAGGTCAGGATCAACAAGGGAGGGGGAGGGTGCTTCAGACACCTGGATTCTGTTGTTGCTTTGCTTTGTTTCAGCACGTTCTTGTAGGTTAGCGGTCTTAAAGTTGTTTGATATGCCTGCTGCTTACATGCTGATGACTCTCAGAGGCAACAGGCCTCTGAATACCAGTTGCTGGGAACTGCAGGAGGGGAGGGTGCTCTTGCGCTCAGGATCCGCTTGTAGATTTCCCAGAGGCATTTGGTTGGCCACTGCGAGAACAGGCGGCTGGACTAGATGGGCCTTTGGTTTTATCCAGCAGCCAGGCTGTTCTTAAGTTCTTATGTGGAAGTCTCCTCTCCCTCAGCTGTTATCTGTCAGCAGTGATTCTGCATTAAGGCTGGCTCAGCTGTACCTTTAACAGCTGTGTGGCAGGCAGAAATTAAACACAATAAGCCTTTTCTTTTCTAATATGGGAACACAATTATGGGGAAAGCTTCACCTATTAATATTCTGTCTGTCAGACATCTTATTACTTGTGTGTACCCCCCACCTGCCAAATTTACTTTTGATTTGTGAATGCCGTGTACATTGCCCTTCCCTCCCCCTTTTATCTTTGCAACAACCCTGTGAGGTAGCTTACGCTGTATGTAAGCAGCAGTTGGTAGTTGTTACAGGGTTAATAAACTGCAGTCCCTGATATACTGAAATGTATTCTGGTGAAGTCCAGTCCTATATATATCTACTCTGAATTAAGCCTCACAGAATGTGCTGTCTAGAATTTAAGAGACATACTTTTCTGGACATGTTTGAAACAATGTGGGGAGGGAGTTGTGTTAATCTAACTGACTAGTCTATAACAGGGGTAGTAAATAGGGTGCCCTCCAGATATTGTTGGACTATAACTCCCATCAGTCTCAGACAGCATAACCAATTATCAGGGTTGATGGAAATTCTAGTCCAACATCTGGAGGGCACCCTGTTGGCTATCCCTGGTCTGTAAGGCCCCACAAGTTACTTTTGTTCTTTGTTGCAATACATAAAAGAACCCATTGGATCAAGCCAGTAGCCAACCTAGTCCAGCATCCTGTTCTCACAGTGGCCAACCACAGATGCCCTAAAGAGAAGTCCACAAGCAGGACCTGAGTGCAACAGCCCTCTCCTCGCCTGTGAGTCCCAGCACCTGATATTCAGAAGCATACTGTCTCTGGCAGTGGAGGCTGAACATAGCCATGATGGCTAGTAGTCACTGACAGCCTGATTATCCATGCATTTGTCTAATCCTCTTTTAAAGCCATCCAAGTTGATGCCCATCACTGCTTCTTGTGGGAGCAAATTCCACAGCTTAACTATATCTCGTGCAAGAAGTAATACTACATCTCTAACTCCAAAGGAAGGGATAATATTTATTCTGGTGGATTCTTTTAATATGTGCATTTTCTGTTTCCCCAAGTTATGTCTCTTAAGTTCTGCCTCTGACAGTCCAATTATGCATATGTGTCTACTCAGAAGTAAGCCCCAATGCGTTCAATGGGACTTACTCCCAGGTAAGTATGTACAGGATTAAGTTACCTCCAAGCTACACTGTTGACAAAAAAGATTACAAAGGCAACTAGTGAAGTACTAAAGTTTGCATTTTTCTTTGATGATAGGGGGTTGCTGTATTGATCAAAATGTGTTTTAGTTGAAAGGAGTGGGGCCAAGAGGGAGGAGTGTAGTTTGAGAAGGAAAGGGCAGGGCCAAGTGCCCCACTGATAGCCTGTGCCCCAAAACTCCGGAAACCTGGAGCCAGCCCTGTACACTTGTAGAGGCCCTCTTCAGACTTCACGCTGAATACATTGTGTGCAAATTAAAGGAGTGGGTTTTTAAACAAGATTCTGTTTAGAAAGCACTTGATGTCTAACAAAGACATCTTTGGCACCTAACTGTGTATGGAGTGGGCACTGTCAATTTTTATTTGGATTGTTGCAAAATTAAGATATTCTGGGGAATGATCCAAAAGAATATAGAATATATGACCAGTTACAACCCACCATATGATCCTGTGATTATATGATTTTTCAATAAAAGGTCCAGAGTTTTGCAAGAAGACATGGAAATGATTATCCTTTTGCTAACCACTGCTGAAACAGTCATTAGTTACAAAATGAAAGCGAAAAGATATCCCTTTTTTAGGGGAAGGGATGTTGAGGATCCGGTGCTCAATATACTTGCTAAAATTAAAAATTAGTATCAGGATTAGAGAACAAAGTCTAAGGAATAAGCAATGGTCAATTTTCTGTAATGTTTTGGAACAGTAAAAAGTGCAACCATATGAATGCTTGGGAACATCATGTATGGATAAATTACGTAACAGAATTGAAGATTCCAGGAAGAGAAGGGAAAGATTCTTGGAAGACACATCTTGAGATTGTGGGTTGTATCCAAATCAGTTCTACTCAGAGTAGATCCACTGAAATGAATCGGCCTAAGTTAGGAACGTAGAAAGCTGCCTTACACAGTCAGAGCATTGGTTCATCTGGCAGTGGCTCACCAGGGTTTCAGGCACGATACTCTCCAAGCCCTACCGGGAGAAGACGGGAATTAAACCTGGGACCTTCTGCATGCAAGGCAGATGCTCTACCACTGAGCTATGGCACTTCCCTTTAGTCATGTTGACTCTAAGGTTGGATTATTGCAGTGCTTTTTATGTAGGGCTTCCCTTGTACTTGATCCAGAAGCTGCAGTTAGGGCAGAATGCTGCAGCACATTTGCTGATAGGACTGAAACCCTGTCAACATAGAGCACCTCTGCTCAGAGATCTGCACTGGTCGACGATTTGCTACCAGGCCAAGTTCAAGGTGTTACTATTGGTATATAAAGTCTAACAGTTTCGGACCAGTTTATTTCTGGGATCAGCTTACCCCATATGTGCTCACCCGACCGCTTCAGTCTGCAGAACCAGCACTGACACAGTCGCAGGTGCCACACAATACTCATACTACACTTGTAAGAAATAGATCTCTTAGTGTGGCGGCTCCCACACTGTGGAACTCCCTTGCCTATTGACAACAAGCAAGTGCCTTTGCTGCCCTCTTTTCGGTGCCTACTTAAAACATTTTTGCTTAGGCAAGCCTATCCACGCATATAGAAATTGCACGTTTTAATCTGTTTTTAGTTTATATTGCTGATTTTAATTATTTTCGAATGTTATAAATGTTTTGACACTCTTTTTTGATCATTTTAATGGGTTTTTTTGTAAACTGTTTTGAACTTTTACTACAGTCAAGCAATATATAAATGTTGTTAAATAAATGATAAATAAATGTCCAATCATTTCCACAGGTCTACTCTAAGTATGACTCATGTTGGATACAACCCTACAAGGGATTTTTTTTAAAATACAAAAATAAATAAGCTCTAATTTAAATAAGCTCTAATTCAGATATTTTAAGGAATATTAAATTAATATTATTACATTAATTTCTGTATATTTGAATAATTATGAGTTCTTCACTTTCTTGAAAAGTTTTTAAATTTTTAAATTTTGTGTATTTGTATTATTATTTATTAAATGTATGTGTAGCCTAAGCAAAAAAATTGCCTCGAGGCAGCTTACAATCAGAAGAAAACATACAATACAATAAATACACATTTTAAAAAATGTGTTAAGTTAAGCATTATAAACACAGACAAAATCATAAAACTAGCACTGGCAAGAAATCCGAATAAAACAATGAATCCCTATTCAAAAGGGTTGTATTCACCGTAGTGCTAAGGAGATGGCTCCATCAGCGCCATCATTTCTGCTAGCCCAAAAGAACAATCGCCCCTCTCTTCTTCCCACATACTATTCTGGGGGTTCTCCTGACCCTCTGGAGCAGATTGGGGAAGCATGCAGGGGAGGAGAGGGGGGGAAGTCCCTTTGCGCTAGTGGGAATCCTTGGGCTGGCTTCTGCTAGCACAACGATTTACTTGAATACAGCCCTAAGATATTAAGCTCTAACACTGAAAACTGTTACTACTCTGAGTAGTGCTAAAAGCCTGGGTAGGAAGACTTTGCCTGATGCCAAAATGAATTTACAGAGCAATCCTATATATGGCACATGCAACGCCAACCCAAACCATGGCCACAAGCAAGAGTGGGGTTTCTCACAGCAAAAAAATTGCGGCTGCTTATTTCCTCCTCTGGCCCTGCTGCTGCCACGCTACCCAGAGCTAAGTTTGCTTAGTGTTACGCCCAAACCCGGGCACACTGTTTGTCTTGCTCCAGACAAACCATAAGCTGTAAACTAAGAACAAACCTTAGCTACAGCATGTGGATTGTCTGGAGTGAGACAAACCACGAGCCGAGGTTCAGATACAAACCATTGCTTAGCTCTGGGTAGTGGGCAGGACTGGAGGAGTAGGAGTGAAGCAGCCTTGAGTTTTGCTGCTTGCTCGTTCACACTTAGCGCTACATGCAAACCTGTCTACTCAGAAGTAAGTTCAGTAGGTTTAACTCTTGGGTATTTGGATATAGTATGGCTGCCCAAGACGTTTTAGGAAGATCTTTGTGGTTAATATTACTTATTTAATCTTTGTATGTTTGTAGTGGATATAGTGTCAGACTGGGACCTGGCAGACCAGGGTTCAAATCCCCACTTGGTCATGAAGCTCACCGGGTGACCTTGGGCCAGTCACTCTATCTCAGCCGAACCTACCACACAGGGTTGTCGTGAAGATAACAAGGGAGGGGGAGAACCATGTTTGTATGCCACCTTGAGGAAAGGTGGGATAAAAATGTAATAATAATAATATCTGAAAGCGGTATCACAGTCATCACATGCCATCAACAAAAAAAACAATGAAAAACAATGCTGTATGCAAAGGCCTAATGCCTATTTTGAATGGAATGGACCTCCTGAAAAAAGGAGATCTTCCCCAAGATTTCTGCACATTGGGTCATCCAAATACTACCATAAAGGTTAAAGTCAAAGAACACAAAATAAATTCTTACCCAACACATTGATGCCACCAGTCTGATTCTGCTTGGTGTCTTGGTATGCCTCTCCCTGTGCAGCATCCAAAGTTCCCTTCTCTGTGCCCAGGGAAGCCACACTCTCCTCCTCCTGCAATGGCCCCTGAAACAGTGAGGATGATCCCACTTTGATCATATTGAAAAGACTGAATGTCATTGACATGGGCACAAGATTCAGTTTGCCTCTTTTAATCCTACTCCCTTGTGGGCGGTGGTGGCTTGTACCCATCTTCCTCCTTGCTGGGTTCTACAAGGGACATCACTGCCCCTAAGGAGGAAGAGGAAGATGACAGTCAGGGCTACTCCCTGGACTAGTTGTAAGCAAGAAGGCAGGCAGGCGGAGATTGGCTAAGGGGAAACGGAGGTTGGTGGGGCAATGCTCCACTTGCCCAAATAGATCAGTCTCTGCTGCTGGGTATAATTCATGAAGCTGTTTATGTTTTAGAGCTCACTGATTCTTAGGAGGAGTTTCTGAGTACAAGTTATGTATCAGAGGGTACCAAATTTTTGTTTTCTGTCCTGTCTTCTGAGTCTTAAAGAGCAACATAGCAGGCAGCTTTCCCTCTATCACTGCATCTCCCTCCTCAGAAAAGCTTCACCTTTGGACTTCCCTACTCCCAACACCCACAGTTGCCCTGCCAGAAAGAATAAGTGGCGAACTTAGAACTCACCTGGCAGGGTGTCTGTAAAGCTAAGTGAAAGAGATTCTACAAGAGATTAAATACACTGAAAAGCTGTAGAAAATAAACTGTATCAGATTGTTTTTGGTGGGGGAAGCCGTGTCAAAAAGCAATAATTATGACTGTTTTCAACGTCATTGTCATTGATCTTGGATAGAGAAGGGAATCATACTTTATCAGCCGGTGCCTTCTGTTTTAACTTTTAAACACCTGCTGACAAGGTGTTTAAAAGTTAGAACTTTTAAACTTTCTGTTCCACCAGGGTTATACAGGCAAGATGTTGTCTTTTTGTAATAGTTTATTTTTAAACATTTGATCGCTCGATTCTGCCACCTTTAGCTGTTGGAGCTAATCTACCTTGCTTCCATTCAGCTCCAGGCCAAGCCACGCCCCCCCCATCTTTTTGCAATAGTTGACCTTTGTTTTTATTGTATTTTTAATGTTTTTATTGTACAGTTGTTGTAAACCGCTCTGATGTTTTCAATGAAATAGCCGTTTACAAATATATGTATAAATAAATAAATAAATAAAACCTGTTTGGTACAGTATCTTTCTGCCATAATGTGTTCGGCATGTATAATACTAGCAATTCCAATAAAACACACACACGCAAACACTTAACACAAAACATTTAACAGTGAACTTGGGTGGTTCCATAAAATTGGAATGCGACAGGGCCACCCCAAAATAAGGTAGTGGTTTCTGCATACTTGGGGGGCAGGCAGAGGTTTAAAGCATTTGTTTAAATGCTTTATACAAACTGACAAATGCATACAGACAGCATTCCTGGCCGATGGCTGCTCAGCCGCTGCTTAAACAGTGAAGAAGAACCCACTAACTCCTGAGTAACAAAAAAACCCCCACACAAATGTAATCCTGGCAAAGATCTGTACTCGGTGAATTCCAGGACCTACAGAATATTGAGGGCCAGCTTATTCATTTTTAAATCTAAGTACCACAGATTACTAACAACCACAGATGGACTTATGTAATGTGCTGTACATGGGGCTGCCCCTGAAGATGGTCCAGAGGCTGTAGAGAGTGCAGAATGGTGCTGCTAAGCTGGTAAATGGGGCAGCCCGATGGGACACTGGCCCTAAAAGTGCTGTGTTAGTACCAGCATATAAAGCCCTAGATGGCTTGGGACTAGGGTTGCCAGGTCTCCGGTTTTTGGCCGGAGTTTCAGGGAAAAAGGGGCCGTCTCCAGCCTCCGGCAAGACTTTGCTTAAACTGGATGATCTCCGGCTTTTCATTGGCCACCTTCCCGCCCTTTGTCATTGAGGCAGGGAGAGCTGGTGCCGCCGGGGCCGGGCTCTGTCTTCCCAGGCAGCAGCCTGTCTTGGACAGGGGCGGGCGGGGAGCGGCAACGAGGGGCTGGCCCTGGGCGCGCGAGGCGGGCGCTGCTTAAAAGGCCAGTCAGGCGAGCGCGGTGCTGTCATTCTCCCTCCTGCTGTGGGCGCCGCTGGGCGGGAGTGGCCGCGATGGAGCTCGGCAGTGGCGGCGGCGGCCGCAGCGTCTCTGGCTGAGGAGCGCATCACGGCCGCTGCCGCCCAGCGGCGCCCACAGCACGAGGGGTGAAGCGGCCGGGCGTCCTCGGAGCTAAGAAGGAGCTGGCCCTGTCCGGCGTCCACTGCTGCTGTGGGTAGCAGGCTGGAGAGAGAGAGAGGAAGAGAGAGAGGCTGGAGAAAGAGAGAGATGCTGGAGAAAGAGAGATAAAGAGAGAGGCTGGAGAAAGAGAGAGATGCTGGAGAGAGAGAAAGAGAGAGATGCTGGAGAAAGAGAGAGTTGCTGGAGAGAGAGAAAGAGAGAGGCTGGAGAAAGAGAGAGATGCTGGAGAGAAAGAGAGAGATGCTGGAGAAAGAGAGAGATGCTGGAGAAAGAGAGCGATGCTGGAGAGAGAGAGAGAGAGAGAGAAAGAGAGCGATGCTGGAGAAAGAGAGCGATGCTGGAGAAAGAGAGCGATGCTGGAGAAAGAGAGTGATGCTGAGAGAGAGAGAGAAAGAGAGAGATGCTGGAGAGAGAGAGAGAGAGAAAGAGAGCGATGCTGGAGAAAGAGAGAGATGCTGAGAGAGAGAGAGAGATGCTGGAGAGAGAGAGAGAGAGAGCGATGCTGGAGAAAGAGAGAGATGCTGGAGAAAGAGAAAGATGCTGAGAGAGAGAGAGAAAGAGAGAGATGCTGGAGAGAGAGAGAGAGAGAGAGAAAGAGAGTGATGCTGGAGAAAGAGAGAGAAAGAGAGAGAGAAAAAGAGAGAGATGCTGGAGAGAGAAGAGAGAGAGAGAGAGAGAGAGAGAGAGAGAGAGAGAGAGAGAGAGAGAGAGAGAGAGAGAGAGAGAAAGAGAGCGATGCTGGAGAAAGAGAGAGATGCTGGAGAGAGAGAAAGAGAGAGAGGCTGGAGAGAGAAAGAGAGAGTTTGGCCCTAATCCTCAGTTTCTTACTATTTCCTCTGGATAATTGCACTGCTGGAAACGGACAGAATCATCATGTAATTGTCTTTTCTTGACAGGATGTGGGAGTGAGATTGAAATGACAACAAATAGGAATGTGTGCCATTGTTCCATTTTTCTGCACATTTCCCATCTCCCCAAAGCAGCCTTCCCCAACCTGGTGCCTTCCAGATATCTTTGGGCATACAGCTGCCACCAGCTAACATCTGGAGGGCACCAAGCTGGGGAAGTCTGCCCTAAATTGTCAGCTGCTTCAGGTCTATCAGATCTAAGCATATGGTCACCCTGTTGTGGGAAAGTTCCCATTAAACTGACTCGTGTTGTCTCATTAAGTCTCTAATGTGGCAATTTAAGCGAACAGACCTGATCTTGTTCTGGGTTTTGGACTTCCAGCAGGGGCTTAGACTAGGACTAAAAGGCCCCTTCTAGCTCTGTGATTCTATGCTACATGTAAGTGTGTGTGTGTGTGTGTGTGTGTGTGTTACACACAAACGCACAGGCACACACACAAGCATACTTTTTTTCTTTGATCAATTTTGCTTAGAAAAAAAGTGTCTTGTTCTTGTCAGTTGACTTCCTTTTTTATTCTTTGTATGTACTTAAACAAGCTGGTCTGTTTTGAAAGAAAAGCTTGGTGGTGTTTGTGAGAGCCCACGAAAGAGCAATTTCAGGTAACTGCCACAGCCAAATGGTTAAGAATTGGCCTTATGACATAATGTGTACTGGCTGGTCTCTACAGAATTCCAAACACCATTTCAGACTTAAGGCTGCCATCTATTATCCCAAAGGCAGCCAAAGTAGCATCCTCCAGATATTGTACTAAAACTCCCATGAGCCCTATCCTGCTTGGTCAGCAATCACAATAAAGTCCAAAAACTTGACTGCATCTGTTTAATTATATGCATGGAAATGGAAATGGACTGCCTTCAAGTCGATTCCGACTTATGGCTACCCTATGAATAGGGATTTCATGGTAAGCGGTATTCAGAGGCGGTTTACCATCTAAGGCTAGTACTCCCCACCTGGCTAGGGCCTGCTCAGCTTGCCACAGCTGCACAAGCCAGTCCCTTCCTTGTCCGCAACTGCCAGCTGGGGGAAACGGCTCCTTGCGACTATGCACCTTGCCCACAGGTGGCAGGGCACATAATCCCTGAGCCACTCACTGTGGGGGTGATCTTTAGCTGGCCCTTGACATCCAGGAGACACGAGTGGGGATTTGAACTCATAGACTCTGGACTCCCAGCCAGGCTCTCCTCCCCACTGTGCTATACCATCTGTTGCATGAGCATACAGTTAACATACAACTGACTTCATAGCACCATGCAGATAACAACTGGCTCACTCTGCATTAGCATAGCTGCTGCAAGCACTCTTAGTTCATTTTTACAAGATAGTTCAACATGCTATCTTGTTCATTAAAAAAATGCATTCATTCCTGACTTTACCTCTTACCACTTCTCCAGGCTGTAAAAAATAAAATAAAACACCTTCCACTTTCCTTTTTTGTATCTTTAATTCAGTTGTTGTTGTTAATGTGCCTTCAAGTCAATTTCAACTTATGGTGACCCTATGAATCAGCGACCCCAATAGCATCTGTCATAAACCACCCTGTTCAGATCTTGCAAGTTCAGGTCTCTGGCTTCCTTTATGGAATCAATCCATCTCTTGTTTGGTCTTCCTCTTTTTCTACTCCCTTCTGTTTTCCCCAGTATTATTGTCTTTTCTAATGAATCATGTCTTCTCATTATGTGTCCAAAGTATATGTGTCCAAAGTCAGAGGAAGGCAATGGTAAACCACCTCTGAATACCTCTTACCATGAAAACCCTATTCATAGGGTCACCAAAAGTTGGGATCGACTTGAAGGCATTCCATTTCCATTTTCCATCCATACTCCCTAAGATGGTGAGAAGGAATGACCTTGTCACTTCAGCTGGACCTCTTTTAGGTAAGATTTCTATTTTAATTTCCAATCAGAATTTTTTTTTTTAATGGTATGCTGCACGCAAGCGTGGTTGATACAATGTATCATGCTTCATGACGTCACTAGGGCCCGCCCCGTGACGTCACTAGGGCCCGCCCCGTGACGTCACTAGGGCCCGCCCCGTGACGTCACTAGGGCCCGCCCCGTGACGTCACTAGGGCCCGTCCCGTGACGTCACTAGGGCCCGCCCCCATTTTCTCAGGTTTTTGGATGGTTCCGACCTGGCAACCCTACTTGGGACCCAAGTATCTAAAAGAGCACCTTCCCCAGCATCAAACATGCTGGACCCTATGATCATCAGGCGAGGCCTTGTTGGTGGCTGTGATGTCAGGAGGGAGTCTGACAGTGGCACCACCGAGTGCTGCCTAGTTGGCACTGACCCATGACTGGGCCATTTCAGTGATGGGTCCCCATTGGAATGCCCTCCCCAGTGGGGTGCATCTGTCTCCATCACTAGCAACTTTCAGGAGGAATTTGAAAACATTCCTGTTTACCCAGGCGTTGGATGACTGAAGGGAACTGTTCCTGGCAACTTGAACATCACTGATAAAAGAATGTTTTTAAGCTGTGGTTTAGAACATTTTAACTGTGTTTTACAGTATCTTCAACTGTGTTTTAGAATGTTTTTAACAATTTTTAGTATGTTTTTCTTTTTCTTGTTAATTTTTTTATATGTCTGCCACCCTGGGCTCCTTTGGGAGGAAGGGCGGGATATAATAATAATAATAATAATAATAATAATAATAATAATAGTAGTAGTAGTAGTAGTAGTAGTAGTAGTAGTAGTTCCAACAGCCAGTCTATAGTTTCCATCCTCTTAAACGACTCGGGGAATTAAACATTAACTCCTCACCTGCCACTCCCCAGTCTTGGCCTCCTGCTGGCTCCTCAGGAACTCCTCCGCCAGGGCCACCGCCTGGGAACACGTCTCTGGCCCGCCTGCTCGGATCCAGCCCTGCAGTTCCGGCGGGAGGCTGGCCAGGAACTGCTCCAGGATCAGCAGCTCCAGGATCTGCTCCTTGCTGCGCCTCTCCGGCTTCAGCCACTGGTGGCAAAGCTCCTGCAGCTGGCTGTAGACCCTTCGGGGGTCCTCCACCTCCTCGCAGCAGAATTGCCTGAAGCGCTGGCGCTGAGCCTCCATCTTCAGGGCATCCCCTCGCAAGATGGCCGCCTTCACCTTCCCATAGTCCTCCTGATCTCCGGCTTCCAGGCTCCTGAAGGCCTCTTCCGCTTCCCCGCTTAGGGCTGGCAGGAGCAGGGCAGCCCACTCTCCTCTAGGCCACCAGCAGGCTTTGGCCACTTGCTCGAAGGAGGCCAGGAAGGCCTTGGCGTCTTCCCAGGGGGCAGACTCAGGCATCCCTGGGTATTCCCATGTCGAGTGAGGAGACTGCAGGGTCTTCAGGAAAGCCTGCCACTGGGCTTCCCAGCGCTGTTGCAGTGCTCCCCATTCTCGTCGCTCAGTCATACATTCCGGCTGAACTGCATTTGTGGGTTTTGCTGCTCCTTCTGGTCTTGGCCCTGTAGACTTTTGGGCCGCCATTGTTTTCCCTCTCAAATCCACACTCGATTCTGGAAGTAGAGAGCATAGATATATAGGCCTTTGCTCTCAACCCCCGAAAAAGAAGAAATGACTGTTATGGCTTCTTTTTTGGTCTTCTAGCACTCCAATGAGATACCTCAGGGGGGACCAGATTTACTCAGTGACAAAAGAGCTCTAATGGTCAAGGGCCCCAGCGTTCCAAGGTCATTCTCTGAGGGTGCTCCTAAGTTGAGCTTCTTCCTGAATGAAAAAGACAACACATACAACATGAGGACACCAGGGGAAAAAACTAAAAAGGAAATATGAGCAACATCTGGAGGGCCAAAGTGTCCCCACTCTTGGGGGACAGGAACCCCAACAATGCATTCTCTTCCACTCCCATAGATAAAGTGGAATATCAACCCCCACAACAATCACCAGCACATAACTCCTGTGCTAAAAAGCTTGCACTGGCTGCCCACACGCTACTGGGCCAGCTTCAAGGTTCTTGTATTTATTTTCAAGGCCATTAAGAACATGGATCCAGGATACTTTGGCCCTATCCTCATTATACATTTAAAGCACTATTACACAACTTTAGCAGCCATGGCATCACCCAAAGAATCCTGGGAACTATAGTTGTTAAGGGTGCTGAGGGTTGTTAGGAGAGATCCTGATTTCCCTCTCAGAGCTACATTTCTCAAGAGTTCCCAGGGCAGAGATTGATTGTTAAATCACCCTGGGAATTGTTGTCCGTGAGGGGACCCCCCCCCCAATTCACTCTCAGCACCCTTAACAAGCTACTGTTCCCAGGATTCTGGGGTGGAAGCCATGACTGTTTAAGGTGGTGTAATAGTGCTCTAAATGTATAGTGTAGACGGGCCTCAGTATGACTAACACTGGATACAAACCTGTAACTCCACATCCACCTGCAGTTTTGAAAGTGAGTCACACAAATACCAAAAAAGGTGTGTGGTGACACTGGTGAATCTGCTCTGGGAAGTGCTGTGCAAATAGATGATCACCAGTTAAAATACTGTGTTGAAAATAAATAAACCTTGAGAGCCAGTGTGGCACAGTAGTTACAGTGCTGGACTACGACCTGGGAGACTAGGGTTCAAATCCCCACACAGCCATGAAGCTCACTGGGTGACCTTGGGCCAGTCACTGCCTCTCAGCCTCAGAGGGAGGCAATGGTAAACCCCCTCTGAATACCGCTTACCATGAAAACCCTGTTCATAGGGTCGCCATAAGTCAGAATCGACTTGAAGGCAGTCCGTTTCCATTTTTGGCCTTTCTAGTAAAAAGGAACAGGGCTCTTTCCATTGTATAACTTGAAACAGATACTGAGGAATATTTTTCTGAGAGGATCTTTTCTCTCTTCCCTTCCTTAGATGTTAGCCCTCCTTCCCCCCCACCATGTTTTTACAATTTCTCCATTATTCCCTATGACTTACTGCCTTCCCTATCTTTCTAAGGCTATGTTTTCACCTCAGTCCAAGAAACTTTGACTCTTTTAGTCTGTCATTCCCTTTTCTCCCACAAACTCTTTGGTGTTGAACAGCCAACTGCCCTTCTCAAGGCCAACTGCCACTTTCAACTGTCACCCAACTGCCATTTCCTCCACCACCTCACTTGCTTTCATCACTGAAAGGGTTTGGTATGCTTTTGTGTTGTGGTCTTAGTGGGACAACTTTGCTCACACGCAGCCTTTACCACAAGAGAGGGGGGGTTAGGTCACATCCACACCACACATTTAAAGCACACAGCTTCCACCGAAGAATCCTGACAACTATAGCTTATCCCTCCCTAGTGATTGGGGGAAGGGAATTTTTTGGGGGGGAATTTGATTCAGTTTGCATTTAAAGTTGAAATCTATCACTTCTGCACTTTCTGAAAGTTTATGAGAACTGAAAGACAGCCGTTCTTTTAAATTTGCCCAGATTTGGTGATGCAGTTCTCCAACCAAACTATATTTTCAAAAACGCACATATTAGGAGAAAGGGTGCATAAAAAACGAACACAGACTTATGGTGACCCTATGAATCAGTGACCTCCAACAGCATCTGTTATAAACCACCCTGTTCACATCTTGTAAGTTCAGGTCTGGGCCTTCCTTTATGGAGTCAATTCATCTCTGGTTGGCTGGCCTTCCTCTCTTCTCCCTTTCGTTTTCCCCAGCGTTATTGTCTTTTCTGGTGAATCATGTCTTCTCATTAAATGTCCAAAGTATGATAACCTGTTTCATCATTTTAGCTTCTAATGATAGTTCTGGTTTAAATTGTTCTAACACCCAATTATTTCTCTTTTTCACGGTCCTTGGTATCTGTGAAGTTCTCCTCCAACACCACATTTCAAATGAGTTATTTTTTCTTTTATCCACTTTTTTCACTGTCCAACTTTCACATCCATACATAGAGATTTGGAAAACCATGGTCTGAATGATCCTGACTTTGGTGTTCAGTGATACATCTTTGCATTTGAGGACCTTTTCTAGTTCTCTCACAGCTGCCCTCCCCAGTCCTAGCCTTCTTCTAAATTCTTGACTACTGTCTCTATTTTGGTTAATGACTGTGCCGAGGTATTGATAATCCTTGACAAGTTCAATGTCCTCGTTGTCAACTTTAGAGTTACATAAATCTGTTGTCGTTACTTTAGTCTTCTTGACATTCAGCTGTAGTCCTGCTTTTGTACTTTCCTCTTTAATTTTCATCAGCATTCATTTCAAATCATTACTGGTTTCTGCTAGTAGTATTTCATCTGCATATGTTAAATTATTGCTCCCTCCAATTTTCCTCCATCTTGGTCCAATCCTGCTTTCCTTATGATATGTTGTGCATATAGATTAAACAAACAGGGTGATAAAATACATCCCTGTCTCACACCCTTTCCGATGGGGACCAATTGGTTTCTCCATATTCTGTCCTTACAGTGCCCTCTTGTCCAGAGTACAGGTTGCACATCAGGACAATCAGATGCGGTGGCACCCCCATTTCTTTTAAAGCATTCCACAGTATTTCATGATCTACACAATCAAAGGCTTTGCTGTAATCTATAAAGCACAGAGTGATTTTCTTTTGAAATTCCTTGGTCCGTTCCATTATCCAACATATGTTTGCGATATGATCTCTGGTACCTCTTCCTTTTCTAAATCCAGCTTGGACATCTGGCGTTTCTTGCTCCATGTATGGTAAGACTTTTTTATTCGTGTTTAAAAAATGTGTTTATTAGGAGGAAAATGCTGAAGAATTTTCATGAGGGTTTTTTACCAAAAATATCCACATTTCTGCAGCAGTTTGCGATAACTGAATTTAAGACTGGAATAATCAGCAAGTGAGAGAACCAAGATTGACAGATCCTTCCATCCCTACCTATGCTTTAAGATGGATTCCTGCATTGAGCAGGGGGTTGGAGTTGATAGCCTTACAGGCCCCTTCCAACTCCACTATTCTATGAGACTGCCTCTCACAGAGCTACCATTCACAGCACCCTTAACAAACTACAGTTCCCAAGATTCTTTGCGGAAGCCATATACTTTAAATGTATAACCTTAATCTCTCTTTATATTTGGTGCAAGTTTTGGCTACCTCAGAAGGACAGGCGAGCTAACACAGCCTGCTTCCTCAGCTTGGCTGGGCCCAACTGCCCAGAGGAGCTGACAAACCAAATTGTTAAGGTAGCTCAGTGGTGGCAGAACATCTGCTTTGCATGCAGAAGGTCCCAGGTTCAATCCCCAGCATCCCCAGGTAGGGCTCGGAGAACGTCCCCTGCTTGAAACCATGGAGAGCCACTGCCAGTCAGCGTAGACAATATTGAGCTAGACAGACCCATGGTCTGACTCGGTATAAGGAAGCTTCCAGTAATTCCTAAATTCCCATTGTTGTGGGGTGCGGATGGGAGAGTGGCAGGGGTGCGGATGGGAGAGTGGCAAGGATGACAAGAATGGATGAAACACAGGAAATACATGGACACCGACTTGGGCTGCCTTTTGGCTGGGAAGTGAAGATATTATGGGGTCACCCAAAGCCTTGATGGAAGAAGTGGCGAGGCTTTCACAGACTCGTAGAGTTGGAAGGGGCCTCTAAGGCCATCGAGTCCAAACCCCTACTCAGTGCAGACGGCTGTCCAGCTTTCTCTGAAATTCCTCCAGTGTTGGAGAGCCCACTGTGATGTCCCTATACTAATGTATATATGGTAAGTGTTGTTGTTTTAGAAGATACATGGTAAGTGGAGTGAAAGAGGGGGAGTGAATGGGCAGTAGAATGCGAGATGATTGGCTGAGTGTTTAAAATGGCTGAATGTATAAAAGGAAGAGTGAGAGTGGAATGGGGGGGGGAGAAGAGAAAGAGTGGATTGCTTGGTGGGGTTTGAGAGAGTTGTTTGCCAGGAGAGCGTGAAGAAGGAGGGAGGTGGAGTTCGGATTAGTATTGAGTAAAACCATATGCTTATATGCCTTAAGAAGAAATCTTGTTAATCTTGTTAGCTTTGTTATCTGTAATAAATACTTAATTTGGTTTACCAAAGGCCTGATCCTTGGCTGGGGTTTCACAGACCAGAAGGGAGGGTAAGGTAATGACCAAGGCTGAAGGGGAACTGTAACAAATGGTGGCAGCGGTGAAGAGAGTAACAATACCAGTATTCAGAGTCTCTGGGAATACTAGTATTGGGACGTTACTGGGGGTTGCTTAGCAGGGGGATCTGTTGAGATCTGTGCTAGAGCGGATAGGGAAACCATAAGAGAGAGCGGTCCGGACTGGTGGAGTCCCTGGTGGTGCCTAGTGACAGGCAGTAGCCACGAGCAGGTAGGAACCTGACAGGGAGAGCCAGGGAAGGACGCCTCACAACCACCACCTCCTGAGGCAATTGGTGCCATCGACCTATGGCTCTAATAGCTTGAAGAAAAGTAACCCTCTGCCCTCCCTTAGGAATAAGGAATCCTGTGGCCCCCCAGCAGCTGTTCTCTCTGCTTGAGAGTTGAGGAACTCCCCTTTCAATTCCTCCATTGTCTCTCCATAACTGTCCTGGATTCACTTTTTCTTGTCCACCAAGCTCCCTTTAACTCACGGCTCCTCCACCCATTCAAAGGTCACACCCACACCATACATTTAAAGCACATTTATACCGCTTTCACAAGCATGCCTCACTCCCTCACCACCACCCCAAGATTCCTGGGCGCTGTAGTTTATCCCTCCCAGAGCTATAAATCCCAGAACCCTTAACAAACCACAGTTCCCAGGATTCCAACTCGGGATAAGCGGCTGAGGCAAGTGGTTTACAATAACTCTCTTATTTATGGCCATATTTCGAGAGGAGCAGGAGCTGAGTGTGGTTTGCAAGAAGATTATAATCTGGCGTTACTATCCCACTATTGAGGATCGGGACGGCGAACCTGAGTGACAGTGGCTTCTACCCACGCTGAAACAGAGTTTGACTTGCAGTTTTGGGGCGAAAGTTTCGGGGATGGGACGACAACCTTGTTGCAATCTAGTCCAGCGTTCTTTTATTCCCCTATACTGTAGATGGGGGGGGGGACTGAGGCTGAGTGTGACTTAAGAAGACAACCCTGCTCCGACCTCCCCCTCTCGCCTGCAGCCACGTGATGCTCCTGCCTCCACCATCCCCACAGAGCTCTATGAAGTCTTCCCCCGTCCCGGAAGCGACGAGAAGACGGGTATGACTCTCACCTTTTCCTCACTCCAACTCACTCCTTTAGGCGGATCAGCTCCGCGGAGCTCAGCCCAGCGGGCCTGTCTGAAGAGGAGCGCCTTCGGGACACCCTCCTCCCCGCAAACGGGAAAGCGGGATGTTACTTACAGCTCCCAGGACCTTATCCCTCGGTCTCCCCCCCGCTTTCTCTCCGCCTCTGATTTAATGGCGGAGCTGCAGAGACAGACGAGGCTCCACCATCGCCCTCTATTGAGCGACTGAATACTTGCAGCGTCTTCCTCCCCCCCCCCAAAAAAAACTGTTCGGACGCAAGAGAAAACTGGACACACACTTAATACCCGGAAGCAAGTACTGTACCATTGAATTCAGTGGGATTTACTTCCGCGTAACAAGGCTGCATTGCAGCCAGGGCAATCCTATATGCATGCTTATTTGGGAGCGAATGTCACTGAATCCTGCGGGACTTGCTTCCAAGTAAAGCAGTCTGGGATCGGGGCTGCATGCCTCTCAGGTTGATAGCCAAGGGAATCCCATATGCCGGCTTATTTGGAAGTAAATGTCATGGAATCCAGCGGTTTGCTTCCGAGTAAATCGGCAAAGAATTGGGCTTTACAAATTCTTGGACGCACATTAAGGGCAAATTAAATATGTGCGTCATCTTAAGGTGGGCGCATTCATTAAGTGGTCAGCTTATGCTGTAGAAAGGGATAGCCGAGTACAGTGAGAACGAATAAATGTGTGTGTAAACACACACCACGGATTTCTGCCTGCTCTGCGGAAAACAAAATGGCTTTCAACACTCTTGAGAATGATCAGAGAGGCTGACAGGAAAGTGTTATAAACACATGTTCCTCTGGTTTCTTATTCCCTACCACAAGGCACAGAGAGGGAGACTAACTAAGATGACTTTATTTCTTTTTGATGACTTTCTTTCGGTTTCGGGACCAGTTGTGCTGACTAGGTTTGTAATTGCATCCTCTCCCTGATGAACTATTGGGGTGAAAGGACTGGAAGGGCTGTGTATGGGAAAATAATTTCGGAAGACATTTCGATGTAACGAGGTTTAGAATGGCATGCTCGATTCCCCTGTCTCAGGCTCCTATCTCATGCCCCTTCATTCCAGCCAGGTGGGCCTCTTGGCATGCTTTCTCACCCTGCCTATGTGGTATACAACAGTACAGAAGTCTGGGAGGCTCTGTTTATGTAACACGGATGAGGTAAGGAGAGGCCCTTAATTGGCCAAAAAGGACAGTGGATGCCAATAGCTTGTTAGCGAAGATGTTTTCACACACTGCTAAGGGCTGGGAACTTGGCCTTCAAAGCAGGTGCTATGAATTATGCTGCTACAAGGCTCAAGGACACTGACCAATAGGATGGATAAACAAAGACAGAAGCGTGAGTCCCAAATTAAAAACATCCCAACAGGTATAGCTAATTAAAATCACAGGTGCAAACCTGCACCCAGGTCAAGGTGCGCTTTTAGTATAAATAAGGCTCCCTAAATTCTGTATAGGGAGCATCAACACAGACCTTAGCTGAAGTGGTGCTGTGTACCTATTGGCCATCTGGGATCTCTCTGTTGTCAGTTATCTGGGGTTCCTGACAACTGAAAAGAGAACGTACGATGATCTGTGCTGTGTAGCTGCTTGTATTCTTTTTTATGCCTTGCCTGCTGTTAAACACCAGCTGCTTTCAAATAAACGCTGTAAATCTTCTCCACAAGTGTGTTCCTTGCCTTTGAAATCCCCGAACCTCTTGCCTTTGGCAAAACAGTCTGGAAGGATGAATGGTAGGGGGCATAACAGCAAAAAGGTATTTGCTCATCCTGGTGCAGAGTAGCCAAGAAAGGTTTGCACTCTTCCTTTGGGTCTACCAGGACATCCTGGAGGGCCTGATCCCCAAAATGTTTCAGCCCTACATACGGGGCAGAAGACAAACTGACCCATGCTCCTGAATCGGCGTCCCAGTGGCGCAGTCACAACGTGTGTCTTGCAACGATCTGTGCAGCAATGGACCTTGTAAGGAACTGGACTGCATCCAGAGTGGTGTCTGAGACAAAAGCTGCTGCTCTGCAGAGCTTGAGGATTGTTGTGCGGACTCTGTTAGGGTCCCTGCTGAGGTCCTGAGATGCAGGGTCCAACAAGTCATTTAGCCAAACCAAGGACTCCTGTGAAAAAATAGATGCCACGCAAGAAACTCTGACAGCGAGGGCAGCTGCCTCAGGAGTCTTGCAGAAGGAAAAGTCTAATCGTCACTCCAACATGTCCTTGAATTGTGCATTAACAGGGAGAGAAAATAAGGCAGATATGGGACCATCTATGCCAAGGACTTTGAGCAGGTCCATGAAGACAGGTTCCAATTAATAGAAACGTGTAGCTAAGGCAGGCACACGCCTAGTCTGGAGGGGAGCCTGCCATTCAGACTGAGCTACTGCCTTAGACGCTTCAGGAACCGGAATAGTGGTAACAGTGGCCTTAGGAGCCTTCAGAACAGATGCCCCTTTTGACGGAGCCAGTAATGGATCTGGTGATGGAGAGTTGATATCCAGCGCTGCCAGAGACTTTAATAGGAGGGGCAAAAAATGGTCCGCCTGGATAAGCCTGTGCAAAGCACAGCTGGTTGAAGATGACGCTTCCTCCATCCCTGCGCCTACACTCCAGTCCTCATCTTCACACTTGGGGTCCACAAAATGGGCCCAGGGGTCTCTGGGTGGTACGTTAGCTAGATGGCTCCTGGAGACTGTAAAAGGATCCGGAGACTGTGCGTCCTCCTCCTCTGATGGGTGTCCCACAAATTCTCTGGGCAGCAAAGACCTGGCAACCCTGGATTCGTGGCAGGTGCAGTGGCTGCTTTAGTGGCCTATACTGTAGCCACAGGTCTCAGGTTGGAAGACAGGAACTGTGCAACAGTAGGATCTAGGAGTTCAGTAGAGAGCCCCAATAAGGGCCTCCCAAATATGGGACAGGGCCTCAGGGGTTAACTGGAAGGGTTGCAAGCCCTGAGGATTGCCCCCCCGACCTCTGAGGCATTGGGTGGCTGAGTGGAAACGGGGGGCTGTAAATGGGACCCTCCAGCTTCCGTAAAGCCTTCAAAGTCCTCCTCTGATGAAGGAGTGGGAGAATCAAACGTATGAGCTTTGGGTCTGCAATGGGCTCATCCTCTAACAAGGGCTCCTGAATATGCCCCGTGGTACAGCTACTCCCAATGTGAAGGGAGGGGGAAGCCCCAAAATGGACCGTAGGTCGTTTTAGCTTTTGGCGGGGGTGGCAGGAGACGTGCACTGGCTTAGAGGCAAACTGTGGAGCTGTAGCCACTGCCATTGGACTGTTGACAGCTGAAGCCTGGATGACAGCCGTTCAGTTTGTTGACGCATCCGCAGAAGGTCCTAAAATGGTGGCCGCTTGCTTTTTGGTGGGTCCCATTGAGAGAGCTGGGTCTAAAATGGTGGCCATTGTCTTTTCGGTGGGCTCTGCTGAGGAAGCCAAGTGCAAAATGGCAGGTGCCGCACTGCTGACTGGGTTTGCAATGATAGCTGTCTTTTTTGCCAGACGCTCTGCTGCTGTGGAGGGGGAAGCTGCCTGATGCTTGGATTTCTTAAGCGCCTTGCACACATTGGCCCACTCTCTGCTGCCGTTGCTGGTGCAATAGGTTTACGCACAAGCAACCCACTGTCCAACTGTTGATATCCGGACCCTGTTCAAGGCATCTGCCACGGGGTCAGGGTGCAAATGCTTCAGCAGAAGGCTAGTGGCCTCCATCCCACTCATGCACACACGCCTTTCTGGGATGCGGAGGACAACCAAGGGTAAGCAGAGAAAACGGGAGACAAAGTCCCCTGTTTGGTTTCAGCAGTAGGCTCTAATTCGACCCAGCAGGTAAACCACCCTCTCTCCTGCTCCAAACAGCCCAGGTGGAGGGAGGGGAGAAAGAAGCGGGAGACAGGCAAAGGCGAGGCAAAAAAGGTACGTTTTTTAAAAAAAAAATAAGAACAGTTAATAAAGGGAGAAAACTCACCACACCAAGATAGCAATGCACACAATAAAAAGAAGCTGAGGCAGAAAAGTTTGGAGTAAAGGAAAAGGGCAACTGCCCAGGATGACAAGGCCGGAAACTACTGGGGAGATCACGTGGTTGAGGCGACCTACTCCCCGCAGTTCAGCTGCTTTTCCTGCCTATGGATGTTAGGTGGTACCCAATACCCACCTGATGGACTATCAACCAGGGAGAAAGGACGGGATTAATTACTATTAATAATAATTAATAAATAATGTCTGGGTGAATAAAATTCAAGCACGTGCCAAAAACCCATCAGCGTTGGCACCTGCCTTATTTCAGATGGGAGGGAATTCCACCCCACAGAAAAGGCCCTTGTTCAGGTTGCCACATAATGTGCCTTAGCCAGCTGCGGCCCAACCAGGAGAGCAGACGACAATATCAACAAATTGGAAGGGAGCAGGCATTCCTTCAAGATGTCCAGGCCTCGAGTTATATAGGGCTTTACATATTAACAAAAGCACCTTAAATTTGTTTTAGGAGCAAATTGGCAGTCAGTTCAATCCCTTCAGAGTCAGCAAAATGTAATCCTGGTATTACGAGAAAGGGAGAAAAACAGCTCTCTGTCCCCTTACTGCACATCACAAATTTATACACCTCTGTTGAGTCCCTTCTTAGCCATCTTTTTTTTTTTTCAAAACTAAAAAAGAAAAATGCTTCAAGCCCTGATCATTTTCAGCTGTCATTTACCGTACCTTTCCCAGGTCTCTTGATGTTCCTTTCTTCAGATTTAACTAAAGCTTTCCCAGCATTCAGGACAGTCACCCCACCTCTTTCCTGTGTGATTACTCTGGTATCTAGTCAAATTATCTCTTTTTCCGTCCTCATTTTCTCTCTCCTGCTTTAAGTCCTTATCAAGATACATGATGGCGTGCATCCTGGAAGCAAGTCTCTTCCCCTCATTATTAATGTTTAGGTGGAATTTTAAAACATATCTGAGGATATTGCTTCTGTCATTTCTGAAATTATTAGTTGTGAGGGTAACTGGTTTGTGTTTTAATATTTCTTTTAAACAAAAGTATTTTTTATATTGTTTTGTTGTTTTCTGCCCTGGGCAGTATAAAAATTGAATAATTAAAAGTAATAAGCAAATAAGAAAATAGGAAGCTGCTTTATACAGAGTCAGACCAATTGGTCTATCAAGGTCAGTATTGTCTACACTGGCTGGCAGTAGCTCTCCAAGGTTTCAGGCAGGGGACATTCTCCCAGCCCTACCTGGAGATGTCGCTGGGGACTAAACCTGCATGCAAAGCAGATGCTGAGCTATGAGCTTTTATTAAAATACAATTTTATTAAATACCATTAATATATTACACTTTAAAACAAATAACATATCAATACTATAACAGTTTCATTCTGGGCAACAGTTAATTTTATCAACATCCCACAAATGCCTGGCCAAATAAATGTTTTGTTGCAGAAAGGAAAATAGGTGAGGATGTTCCCTAATTTCTGTTAACAGTGCATTGCTAACCATGTCAACTCAGAAACAAGTCCTACTGAATTCAACAGGGCTTAAGCAGGGTTAGGATTTCAGCCCAAGTTACATGATTATTTTCCCAAAGATGTTTCCAACTATTCAGTCTCTGCTTTTGCATGTGTTGCTACGCACTCCTCACTATTGCATTGCTGTAGGTAAACTTTTTAATTTTCAATAGGCATTATGTGTATTGATATCAGAGTAATTGTAGCGAATGCTTGTAAGACAATGAGCCCTATTCAACTAACACATTGCGCTATCAGAAGTCAGTGCCAGGATCTCTGCTAGTGCAAAGGGACTTTCCCCCCTCTCCTCCCCCCCAAATCTGCTCCAGAGGGTCAGGAGACCCCCCCCAGAGCAGTGCACATGGGGAGGAGAGAGATCGTTCTGTCAGGCAAGCAGAACATACCGCTAAGTTGAATGTAACCTTTAGAGTCTAAGTGAAAGCTGACATAGCTGTTCTTTACTACTGGCTTTCAAAGAAATGTTTAGCTCTATCCTAACTGGGAATAGGTGTGAGGAGTACATTTGTGGATGATTCACTCCTTCCAAAATCCAAAAACTGCTACCTCTGATTCGAGGGGGGGGGGGAGGATTAGCTATGCCATCTTCAGATTGGCATAGATGGTGTACTTGATCTGGTGGATCCAAAGCTGCTTCTGTCCTGCCCCATATCAGGAACGAAACACTTCAGGGCCTAATGCTGGCTGCCACAGATGGGAATACTGCCCATGGCAGATTTCCACCTAAGGAGCGGCCCACAGGAATAGCAGGGGGCTCCGCAGATGTGCTTCTCTCTCCTGTCAAAGGGGGCAGACATGCCAAACTCCCCCTGCAGCTCTTTTCTCCTGGCAGAGGCACCTTGGAGAGGTGTGTAATATCTTTACATTTTGCATAAAGCTCTTTTGACCTGCGTGTTGCATTTCTTTCACTCAGACTCTAGTTGCTAGTATTAACCTCTTTTTTATATATGTAAAAAAGAATGTATTGACATGATTCAGTTAGAATTGTTTTCATGGTTGTTTCCTCTCTATGCTTTGAAAACACAGATGCTAAAAACCAGGCCTGTTTATGTAACTCTGTGCTACGCACGCTAATTTTATTGTATATTCTAGGTCACAATTTTTGTTTTATTTCTGAGGAACAATCTGAGGCTTGGCTCTTCTTTTGGTCTTTCTGTAGCAAAAGAACCTGCTGAAAGGCAACATTAGGGGGTAGAGTTGTGGGTCTAAGCCCCTTCTTAGTAGCCCTCAAGGAAACATTGCTCTAGACCACAGACTACAACGTTTTTCAGGACCCTTCACGGGGTGCTCTGATGTTTAAGCAGTGCAGATTTCTGATCCAAACCTTTCCCACCCTCAGGGGACACAGGCCTTAGGAATGGCCTATGAGTCCTCTGATGTCCAATCAACTTATCTCTCCGAGAGAAGCCCTTCCCACATTCGGGACAATGGAATGGCTTCTCTCCAGTATGGATTCTCTGGTGACCAACTAAGTGTACTCTTTGTCTGAACTTTTTCCCACACTGAGAACATTCATATGGCTTCTCTCCGGTATGGATTCTCTGATGCCTTGCTAATTCTGCTCTATAAATAAAGATTTTTCCACACACAGAGCATTCATGTAGTTTCCTTCCTGAATTAATGTTCGGGTGTTTCTGTTCCCATCTGAAGCTTTTTCCATCCTTGGGACACTCATAAGAATTCTCCTCTATGCAGCTATTCTGGTGGCCGATTAATTCATCTCTCCGACATACATTTTCCCCACACTCAGGCAGAGTATTTTGTTTCTCCCCTGTGAGTATTCCCTGAGGTTTACGAGGGCAGCATATTGATTGGATGCCTCTCCCCAATGTGGGACATTCAAAGGGCTTCTCTAACTTATAACTGTATTGTCTCTGACACTTTGGGAACAAGGGCGTTCCCCCATCTGTGGGTACTGCAGGGGTTTTATTAACAGCACTTGCAAGTACTTCTGTGAAGTCACTGCATTTTCTCTCTCTCCTTACTGGCTTTTTCTCCTGCTGCCCTAGGCAATTACATTTCTCCTCCGGAATTTCAGTTGTCACAGCAGAAATATCCTGATGGAATTTTCCAGCTAACTCTCTATGTGTTTCTTCTGGCAAAGTCTCTCCCAGCTGGGAATTCTCCATCTTGATCCAAAATCTCTTTTGTTCACCTGAGGAGACAGAGAGAGGAATTTTGTCCATGCTCTGGTCACCTCTTTTCTAGACTCTTGCACCCTCCTCTTTCCTTGGCATTCTCTCTTGCCAGATCTCCTTTTCCAGGTAATTCAGAATCTCTCTACTAGACTCAGCTTTCCCCTCCCTATACTACTATCTGTGTATCGCCAACCTCTTCACATGCAAGGCTCTCCTCTTCATTTGGTTCTGCTCCTAGAAAAGGTGAATTTTGTGGCTTTTCTAAATTAAAATATTAAAGCAAGTATGGCTTACAAACATGCTAAACCTACACTTATAGCTTCATAAAAATGAGCTAATGGCTCTATCACATTCACACATATTGTTACCTACCAAACATGGGCATTCATTTCAGCTTTTCATCTCATGAAAATGGTTCTGTGCAGCCTAACTACAAACTCTTGCTTCTTGAAAGTTCTAGACTTCCAGTTTCTGCTTCCTTGACTAACGTTGCATGCGCAAAGACCCTGGGTGGATGGGAATGGCCACACAAGACTAAGGAACTGGGACAAAGACAATACAGAAAATGACAGTTGGAGGCAGGGTAGAAAGGAAGAGTGGAGAGGACTGTAAAGAAAAAAGAGAAGATATTATAATACAGGCACAGCTTCCATTTCCTATATTCCCTGCACTTTTGCCACAGAACTGTCATGGCGTCTGGGTGTATCTGCAAATATTTTGATGAAATTCCTTCTCTGGGCAAAAAAGGAAAATGTTCACTGTGTAAACAGTGCAAGAAAGAGATACAAGACCTAGCTGCAAGAATGAAACAAGCTTATTGGGAGAAAATGATGTGGATATGTCTGAAGAACAATCTGGATCACCTGGTTAGTAAATTGAGTGATTCACTTTGTAATGCATTATGGGAATGCATCAATTGTCAAGACTCTATGCCTTTTAGTATTAGTGTTATTCAACAAGCTGTTTGCTATGTTGGATATTAATAGAAAAAAAAACTTAGCTCCTTATGGTTTGTTTAATCAGCTAACTGGGTTCAGCACCTATAACCCAAGTTTATGGTTCAAAAAGATGCAGTTAAGAGGTGCCACTGGATATCATTTTCTTATTTTATATTACATAATATTTTGGAGCATCATGGCAGACCATAATGGTGATGCCATAAGTCTATTCCCTGTTTTTGCTTCAGCATAACTCAGCTTCCCTAAAGAACCTCATTCTATACTTCTTTTCTCAAAAAACAAGCATCTGCAGCTTCAGGCAATATTATGTACTATTTCCTAAATTAATAAAAATCAAGGTATCTAAACAATTGCTGTACCCTCCTTATAAAATGCTATATAGAGTTGTAAATTAACATGCTTTAGTAATCAGATTCACACCACTGTTTAATATATGAAAAACTATAAGTGCCAAACTTGATTTAAATCAAGGGTTTCTCTTGCCGATTTAAATTGCCTTGATTTAAATCAATCCACCCTCCCTCTAGTTTCCCAACAGGTTTCAGCACCCTCATAAAAAAACCATTTCTGGGAGACATTGGAGGTAAATGAGGAAAGTAACAACATCTTATTCTTTTTTTCTCAAGGCTAATTTCAAAAATCAGTACTTGTAAGTAAGTCCCACTAAGTCAGGTGGGAGACATTCCTAGCATCTGCATTTAGGATTGAAGCCTGCTTCTTGCTAATAACTGAAGCATTTTATGAATAGTAAAGGGTTATTTTCAGATTATCACAAGGGTCAGCAACAGCAGTTTGATTGGCTAAACACACTCCCCCCTACCCCCTGAGAGTGATCCCCCTCAGGAAAAACACATGCTGTCTAGAGGAGGAGTAGCTCTCTCAAATATGGCTATTTTGTCTTTTTTATATACATAGTGCTTCAACTAATCACAAAGAGGAGGTATTTGGGGCACTGAAGACCCAGCCTGTCCCATTCTATTCTATTCACATTACGGTTTCTCTGTTGAAGAGAGAAGGGGACAACCCAAACTTAGAGCCTGGGACATGTGCTTGAAGAGGTAGATACAGGCCTCTGTTTATCAAAAGATTTCAAAACTCCAGTTCCCAGTGTTCCTTGAGGAAAACCAGTAACAAGGACAATGGTCTAATCCCAGAGTTTTACACATGAAATATTCCACTAACTATGTCCCACTATGTAGTTCTTAGGATTGCAGCTACTACCAGTCTACTCCTTACTGACAAGATGTCAATGGTTTTTGGAACTTTTTTTTTTAATGTCAAATTCAACATTCTCAAGGAAAAATAGGAGTATACCACCGAAGGATTCTGGGCAAAATGCAGTCACCTGAAAGATTCATAGTGGCCACCCACTTGCTTATCAAGAACCTTAACAGGTGTGGAGAAAGTAGCTTCTGTAGCGATAGAATCCGGTGGCAGACGTTAACGGATGCTCTGATGCTTAACCAATTTTTCTAACTGTGTTTTCCTGCACCTGTGGCATTCACAAGATCTCTGTCCTCTGCAAGTACTCTGATGAACTTGAAACGGTTACTCTCCAGTATGTGTTCTCTGATGGCCAATCAAATGTTGCCTTCGTCTGAAGCATTTATCACACTGAGAACATTCATATGGCTTTTCTCCGGTATGAATTCTTTGATGAATCTTCAAGTCTCCTCTCTGACTGAAGCATTTCCTACACTGAGAACATTTGTACGGTTTCTCTCTAGTATGAACTCTCCGATGTCTCAGCAGGTTCTCTCCCCGACTGAAGCTTTTCCCACACTCAAGACATCTGTATGGTTTCTCTCCAGTATGAATTCTCTGATGTCTTGTTAACCCTGCTCTAGAAGTAAAGCTTTTCCTACATGTAGAACACTCATGTTGCTTCCGTCCTGAATAAATTTTCAGATGGTTCTGTAGTCCGCATCTGAAGCTTTGCCCAACCTCAAAACACTCATTGGACTTCTCTTCTGTGTAGCTATTCTGGTGGTCAATGAAATCTTCTCTTTGAGGGAATCCTTCCCCACACTGGGAGATTACATGTTGTTTCCCTCCTGTCAGTATTCCCTGAGGTTCATGAAAGCAAGGTTTTGTCAGTCGGTCTTCTCCCCACAGGCGACATGCACTGGGGATCTCCCCAGTACGCATCCCAACAAGTCCTGACTTGTAGTGGTATTTTCTCCCATACTTGCAGAATGAAGGCTTTTCCACCTCTAGGGGCCCTGCAGAGGTTTTGATAACAGCACCTGTAAGATGTTCTGTGAGCTCACTGTGTTCTCTCTCTCTTTCCACTGGCTTCTCCTGTTGCCTTTTGTTCTCATATATCTGCTCATGAGCTTCAGATGTCAGAGGAAAATTCCACTGAGATACTTCTGTGAATGCCCTGTGTATATCCTCTGGCAAAGTGTCTCCCTGCTGAGAAGCCTCCATCTTGATCCAACATCTCTTTTGTTCACCTGAAGAGACAGAGAGAGGAATTTTGTCTATGCTCTGGTCTTTCCTAGATGCCTGCAATCACCTTCCCGGCCTCCTCTCCTGCTGGATCTCCCTTCCAGATGGTCTGAATACCTCTGCTAAACTCAAGCTTTTTTTTTTCTCTCTCTCTCCCTCTATTGATACATCATCCCTCTCCTTACATCCCAGGCTGTGTGTATTCTTCATTTTTCCCAGGTTCTGGAAAAGGTCAGTTTGTGACCTCTCTAAATTAAGAAAATAAAGGTAAAGATGGCTACTTTTCTCCTCTAGGATGCACACCTTAACGTGGTGAGGGGGTTTGAGAATGTTGAAGAAGCTGAGAGCAATGCCGTCAGGAGTCTAGACCAAAAGGCTAGATTCCTAGCAGGGTCACCCAAGGTGGAATGGTCAAAGCTGAGACACCAGACTAAGATGCATCCAAACTCAGAGGCAGGCAATGGTAAACCACCTATGAATACCTATTACCATGAAAACCCTATGAACATCCAAAATGCAACACGAGATAGTGCTGGAAGATAAGACCCCCAGGTCAGATGGCACTCAACGAGCTACTGGGGAATAACAAAGGACAAGTACAGTACAAGTAGTACCATGACTAATGATGTCACTGGGTCAAAGCCGAAAGGAAGCCCAGAGGCTGATGCGCACAGATGAAAAAGGAGAGTCCGGAGTTGTACGACGTACACAATAGGAACATGGAATGTGAGAAGCATGAACCAGGGAAAGTTAGAAATTGTCAAGCAAGAAATGGAATGCATCATCATTACAATACTTGGCATGAGTGGATTAAAATGGATGGGAATTGGACATTTTCAATCAGGCAACTTCAAAATATTTTATGCACAAAATGAGAAATTAAGAAGAAACGGGGTTGCTTTAATAGTAAGAAGTGATGTAGCAAAAGCAATTAGGAACTATAACACAAGGTCTGAGTGAGTGATATCAGTGAGATTTAATGGGAAACCTATTAATATACCCATCATCCAAGTCTACACTCCAACATCAAACGCAGAAGAGGAATTGAAGAGATTATACGCAGAAGTACAGGAAGAAACTGATCACACACCAAAACAAGATGTTCTGATAATCATAGGGGACTAGAATGCAAAAGTAGGGAACAGAGAAGAACTAGAAGTTGTGGGGAAATGGGGTTTAGGAGATAGAAATGAAGCTGGAGAAAGAAGTATTGAATTCTGATAAGCCAATAATGTGTTTCTTGCAAACAGATTTTTTGAGCAATCGAAAAGACAACTGTACACATGGACATCACCAAATGGTCAATATAGGAATCAAATTGATTATATAATTGGTAGCAGAAGATGGAGAAGCTCCATTTTTTCTGTGAAAACAAGAGCAGGAGCAGACTGCGGTACAGATTTTGAACTGGTAATATCGAAATCTACAAGGTACTGAGACTGAATCTGTCCACATTTTGACAAAAATCTGTCAAGAAATATGGAAAACTAAACAATGGCCCACAGACTGGAAGCAGTCAATACACATCCCAATTCCAAAGAAAGGGGATTCCAGGGAATGCAGTAATTATCGAACTATTGCCTTAATATCCCATGCAAGTAAAGTAATGCTCAAGATTCTACAACAAAGGCTCTTACCATATATGGAGTGAGAAATGCCAGAAGTCCAAGCTGGACGTAGAAAGGGAAGAGGCACCAGAGATCATATCGCAAACATACATTAGATAATGGAACGGAGCAAGGAAATTCAGAAGAAAATCACCCTGTGCTTTACATCAAAGCCTTTGACTGTGTAGATCATGAAAAACTACGGAATGCTTTAAAAGAAATGGGGGTGCCACAGCATCTGATTGTCCTGATGAGCAACCTATACTCTGGAGAAGAGGCTACTGTAAGGACAGAATATGGAGAAACCGATTGGTCCCCATCGGAAAGGGTGTGAGACGGGGTGTATTTTATCACCCTATTTGTTTAATATATATTCAGAACATATCATAAGGAAAGCGGGATTGGAGCAAAATGAAGGAGGTGTGAAAACTGAAGGGGAAATATTAATAATTTAAGATATGCAGACGATACCATACTCATTCGAAATGTGGCGTTGGAGGAGAGGTTTGTGGATACCATGGACCGCGAAAAAGAGAAATAATTGGGTGTTAGAACAAATAAAACCAGAACTATCACTAGAAGCTAAAATGATGAAACTGAGGTTATCGTACTTTGGACACACAATGAGAAGACATGACTCACTAGAAAAGATGATAATGCTGAGAAAAACAGAAGGGAGTAGAAAAAGAGGAAGGTCAAACAAGAGATGGATTGATTCCATAAAGGGAGCCACAGACCTGCACTTACAAGATCTGAACAGGGTGGTTTGTAACAGATGCTATTGGAGGTCGCCAATTCATAGGGTCGCCATAAGTCGTAATTGACTTGAAGGCACATAACAACAACATGGCTACTTTGGATTATTTATTCAGAGCCTGCTTCAGCTGAACATGGAAGGAAGGTTTTTGGGGCAGTGAATTCCACCAGGCATGTCTTACATCACGGCTTATATTTTGGAGGGGCAAAGGGAAAGCTCAGACTTAACTCCAGGAACTGTGCTATCTGTTTCCCAAGAGGTTTCCGCGCCCTCAGAAAATCTGCAATTGTCCCAGTTAAGTTGAATCAGTACTGTTCCTAGTATCTATGCTTACATATGCAGACCAAGTCATCCCTACTTCTTCCTAATAAACAAATTTTATTTATTTATTATTTGATTTATATCCCTCCCTTCCTCCCAGCAGGAGCCCAGGGCGCCAAACAAAGGCACTAAAAATACTTAAAAACATCACAAAAACAGACTTTAAAATACATTAAAACAAAACACCTTAAAAACTTTTTAAAAAGCTTTCAAAACATATTTTTTAAAACATATTTTTAAAAAACTTGCAGACTGGGACAAGGTCTCAACTTAAAAGGCTTGTTGGAAGACGTAAATAAATAAATAATGTGAAGCATTTTGTGGATAAATCATTTTAAATTAATTACTTTCAGATTTATCAGAAGACTGTAGGACTAGAATAACAAGTGAATATTCACAGACATACAGAATCACAGAATCGTAGAGTTGGAAGAGGCCTATAAGGCCATCGAGTCCAATTCCCTGGTCAATGCAAGACTCCAACTAAAAGCATATGTGACAGGTGGCTGTATATTTATATATATTTATAGAGCTAATAAATCCTTTTCTGATTAATTACAGGGAAAATCAAGGGCATTCAGCATTTTGGGGGGCATAGAATGAGACCAGCACAGACTCATAGCTAGCAGAGACAGAATAAGCAGAAGTGAACCTAAATGCACAGAGCAGCCTTCACCAACTTGGGGCCCTCTAGAACAGAGGACTTTTTTAACAACAAAAAGACAGACAACATCTAAATGAGGAACCTAGGGATAGGATATGATGTCCTGCATTGGAAGACGACATTTGTTCAGCTGTCTAGAACAGCAAGGCAAGGAACTGGGCGTTGGGAAGATCTAAGGAGCCAATCCAAAAGAGATAGTCCAAGCTGGATGGAGTTAACAAAAAGGAGTAAAAAGCTACAGTGGGATGGAGTAGGGGGAACAAGAGAGAAGGAACTATGTAAAGTGCAGAACAGTAAGGGGCATGAACTAGGATGGAGGAACTAGCTAGAGTAACTAAATAAACGCAGAAGAGAAGCAAGAGGAGATCCTTGAGGCAACTGCAGGTCACCTGTGCTTGCAAACCGAGAAACCATTACGTGTAAGAACCAGTAACTTGTATTTGTTTGTTTTTTTCCTTTTCTGTGGGTTTGTTGTAGTTGTTGCTTATTAACACTTTACAATCATTTTAAATTTATCTGATCTATAACTGCTTAGTTCAGATGATGGGATGACACCAACGGACTCCAGGATAGTACCTATAAGAAAGGTAGTAGGATCTGTGTTGGAGAGTGTTGTCGAGCACATTATAAAATATCTCACAAAAAGTCCTACAAGGATCAGCAACAGCAGACAGTTCCTTCCAAGTATGCACACAATTCAAGCTTAAATCAACCTGCTTGTTCTTAACGAGATGAAATATAGTACTGAAACTTGTATAGTTCTAGGAAACATTGGGTCCTCCAATTATTAACTCTATTAATGCCCTATATGGATTCTCGGATGGCTGCTCAGTGCACCTTTGTGGCCACTGTAACCTCCAAGTGGGGCATTCAGAAGTTCTCGGTCCGCGGTGAGTTCTCTAATGACTAAGCTACTTATTTTTTCCAAAAGAAATTTTTTCCACACAGGACATTCATAAGGTTTCTCTCCAGTATGGATCGTCTGATGTCTCATCAAATGTGATCCCCATATAAAGATTTTTCTATTATGACGGTATTCAAAGAATTTCCCTCCAGTGTGACTTTTCTGATGTCTAAGATTAGCTCTCTAATGGAAACCTCTCTCACACTCAGAGCATTTGTATGGTTTATTTCTTGTATGTTTTCTTGAATGATGAACACGGTTTGATTTCAGCTGAACAATTTCCCCCCAATATGGGAAATTCAGATTGGTCCTCTTCAATGTATTTCACATCAAGACCTAATTTTTGACAGCTCCTGCTACCGTACTTGGAGAACAAGGGCTCCCTCGTCCCCCATCCATCACAATTGTGTATTTTCCCCTACAGGTAGCTCCAAAACATTGCAGAACTTGTTGGTTTAATTTTGAGCTTTTAGCCTGCACTTCCATCTTTCTCATGCTTTTTAGCCCTCTACTTCTTTCCAAGGTTATGTACTCTGAGCTGAAATGAAAGCTAAAGTTCTGTGCTAAGCTAAGACAAACTCTGCTCCTTAACATGGTGAATTTTCCTATTTGCATAAATCAAGGAAATATGACTATTTGGTATAATTGATTCTATACTTTCACAGGAGGTGGGTAGGAGAAGGCCATGGAAGTGACTGAAGATGTTCTTGGAACACTAAAATGTGTTCTTACACACTGAAAACGTTCTTGGAACACTGCAGCCGACACCTCCTTACTGAGAGGTCATCAGGCACCAACCACACATTTACACTCACTTTCTAGATTAATCTTTACCTCCTGCAAGAGCATATTTCATAGCTCTTTAAATTATTGAAAAAGGTTAACTACTCTTTCCTCCACTCTTTGCTTCGTGGCTTCTTTCTTCAATTGAAAGTTATGCCGCCCGACAAGATCAGCCACGCAGGGCCTTCTCTCAGCCCCGCCAACTAAAACAGCTAGGTTGGTGGGGACTAGAGAGAGGGCATTCTCAGTGGTGGCCCCCACTCTCTGGAACTCCCTCCCGTATGATCTTCGGCATGCCCCTTCCCTGAATGTATTCCGCCAGGCCTTGAAGACCTGGCTTTTCAGACAGGCCTTCGGGACTTCCGGGGAGGGTTAATCTCTATGACAAATTGCCTATTACTCTGAACTGTCACTGTGTATAGTTTTTATTGTTTGTATTGTATTATTATGATGTATTTTATTGTAACCGAGATGTACGTCGCCTAGAGTGGCCATTGGCCAGATAGGCGACACATAAATTAAATTATTATTATTATTATTTCATGACAGGACATGTGTGGGTTTTTAAATTTCTGTTTTCTATACCACCTAGCACATCTTTAGGCACTTCTTCTATAGTTTAAAACAGCTGGTATAATGCAGTGGGGAAGAGAACTTGGCTGGGAGTCCAGAGTCTGTGGGTGTCAAGGGCTAGCTAAAGATCACCCCACAGTGAGTGGCTCAGGGGTTACGTGCCCTGCCACCTGTGCAGCCATGGGCAAGCTGCAGAGTCCCAAGGGGCCCAGTTGCCCCCCAACTGGCAGTTGCGGACAAGGAAGGGGCTGGCTTGTGCAGCTGTGGCAAGCTGAGCAGGCCCTAGTCAGTTGGGGAGGACTAGCTTCAGAAGGAGGCAATGGTAAACTCCCTCTGAATACCGCTTACCATGAAAACCCTATTCATAGGGTAGCCATAAGTTGGGATCGACTTGAAGGCAGTCCATTTCCATTGATAGATCTAATTTTTACTGGATTTTGGCAGCCCTTACCAAAAGACAATACATTTCCATCGGCCTCTGGCAGGACTTGCCAGAACATAGTCTGTTGGCCCGGCTGTGTCAGAGTCTGTTCAAATATGTGCAAAGACACATCTGTCTCCTTGGGGTTCTGTGGTCCCTGGAAACATAAAACACCCCCACCACCAACACTATCAGATCCTGTTGCACAAGAAACAATGTTAATGCACAGAATGAAGTTTACATCCTTTTTCTCCAAAATCTAGAACCATTAAATGGATTTCCAACTCTCAATCCACTCATAAAAATACAATGGAACACTGAAAAGCCACTCTGCTAGCATGTTTTCAGCACTCTGATTTAGAACACAGAAAAGGATGATTGACATATACTGAAGACATGCTTCTAATAGGCACCGTCCTATGCATCACATATGGAGAGTAAAAATCAACTCCAGGTCGCTAAAGCAAGAAAGTTTCAAAAACTGAGACAACAGTGTATGTGGACAAGCATATTACCAATTTGTTTTGTGGACTAGTGATTTGCAGAGTAAGGGCAAAACTAGATACAAATGATAATGATAGGTGTTATTATTATATGCTGTTACCCTTATTATTTCTTATTATTATATGATGTCAATACAGTGGTCTCATGCATAGCAAACTGAGGTCACAAACCTCCTTCAGTCCAACTTCGGTCATTTCCTGTCCCTCAGGAGGAAGCAACAAACTGGAATTACTTGCACATTTGAGTTTGCTACCTGCAAAGGATGGAAGGACATTTTAGAAGCAAAACCTATTAAGGACGACTGGATGCAAAGGAGGCCAGGTTTCCTGACCACTTAAGTTGATGACAAATGTGAATCTGGGCAGAGACACCTTGTATTGAAGCGGTGGGACAAAGTGCCCTGCTGAAACTCCCTCTTCTGTACAGGTGCTCAAGATGTAGGAATCCTGTCTTTCTTTGTACCTGGTCATCCCACAAAAAGACAGTCTCTGGCTATCTCTTAGTGCTCTCTTTTGGCCCTTGTTCATAGCTGGTCCCTTTTAAAGCAGAAAATTCCTGCCCTTCAGTACGTGCAGAGGCCTTTCAATGAATTCTGCTTTGATTTGACAAACTCAGGTCATATGTAGTTATTTCAGCCATCCTACAACAGGATCTGCCTTCCAAAGAATATTACAAGATCAAGTTCTAATCAACGTGAAAATGACTAGGAGCAAGCGTGAAAACCTGGGTAAGACTTGAATATGTGATATTTTGGATGATCAGTAAGTACTCTGTCATTGCTTAGATTTATCTTGTAGCAAGATATTTTTTTGTTAGACATCACTGGATCTGGCACCTCCCAAGTAGTCACATGCAAAAAGCAAGTGTAGTTGTGTAGAAGAGGGAAATTCAACTAGTGTAGTTTCCTCATTCCCCACATGACAAATTACACCTCCCCAAATCTCAACAGACTGCTAAAGAGCTGTTGCTTTCCTTTCCATCTGGTCACCCTAATTATTCCACAAACACAAAAGATGCAGAACTCTTTGGCCACAATCCTAGCCTCACTCACCTGGGAGTAAGCCCAAATGAATTGAATAGGACTTCCTTCTGAACAGACATAATAAGGACTCAATAAATCCTTACCCAGCAGACTGATCTCCCCATCTCCGATTTGCTTGTCATCTTTGTAGATTTGTGCCTGAGCAGTGTCCGGCAGCACCTCTTCTGCATCCACAGATCCCATGCACACATCCTGCAATGGTTCCTGAGTAAGCAAGGATGATCTCATTCAGAACAGACAACATGGCCGGGAGAGCAATTGGTATGCAAAAGGGGCACATTCTATATCCCTAAATCTTATTCCTTTCTGAGTATAACTCACCTAGCAATTTTGAGGCAAATAAAGTTCTCATGAGACTGTTCCGAAGCCAAACAAAGCAAGTTATGTTATTGTGAATACCGTGTAGGGTTGGAAATTCATCACACACTCCTATTATGGCTTCTGGACCTTTAAGAGCCACATGGCAGGAAGCATTCCCACAGGTGTTCCTCTCCCTCCATCACCGTGGATTGTATCCAGTGCTAATCCTACTCAAAGGAGATCCACTGAAGTTAACAAACGTGACTAATGTAGGTTCATTCATTTAAATGGGTCTACTCTGAGTAGAACTAGCTTGGCCACAACCCACTATCTACACGCTGGGAAAAGCTGCCAATGTGGCTTTTATATGTTAAAGGCACAGTTGCCCTGCCAGAAAAAGGAGGCAAACTTAAGTTTATTTTGCAGGGTAGTTATAAGGCTAACGCTGCAATTGTATGGTAGAATGCAGTGGGATTTACTTTAACTGGTCTCCATTGGACTTACAATCCAAAACCATGCATTTTTTTTACCCCAAAACAAAAACACACTCCTTCCCCCCCCCCCACCTTTCCTTCTTCCTGAAATTTCATAGGCAATTATGCAGACCTTGAAGACTGATACAAACCCCTCATTTTCTGGCTGGAGCCACAGAAAGGCTGGTTTGAACCATGAAAAGGAACATTCTTTATAGGGAGTGGGGATACACTGTAACATTCTGTGCAACTGTAAGAAACCAGTCCAGGTCCTGTGTTCTGTTACATACATTAAACCATCACCTGCCACTCCCCAGTCTTCACCTCTTGCTGGCTCCTCAGGAACTCCTCCGCCAGGGCCACCGCCTGGGAACACGTCTCCGGCCCACCTGCTCGGATCCAGCCCTGCAGTTCCGGCGGGAGGCTGGCCAGGAACTGCTCCAGGATCAGCAGCTCCAGGATCTGCTCCTTGCTGCGTCTCTCCGGCTTCAGCCACTGGTGGCAAAGCTCCTGCAGCTGGCTGTAGACCCTTCGGGGGTCCTCCACCTCCTCACAGCAGAATTGCCTGAAGTGCTGGCGCTGAGCCTCCATCCTCAGGGCATCCCCTCGCAAGATGGCCGCCTTCACCTTCCCATAGTCCTCCTGATCTCCAGCTTCCAGGCTCCTGAAGGACTCTTCCGCTCTCCCGCTTAGGGCTGGCAGAAGCCGGGCCACCCACTCTCCTCTAGGCCACCGGCAGGCTTTAGCCACTTGCTCGAAGGAGGCCAGGAAGGCCTTGGCATCTTCCCAGGGGGCAGACTCAGGCATCCCTGATGGGTTTCTCCCTCCTGCATGAGTAGGCTGCAAGGTCTTCAAGAACTCCTGCCACTGGGCTTCCCAGCGCTCCTGCACCCCCTTGCCTGGATGCCCTTTGCCCACTTTCAATGGTGCCCATTCTGGTCTCACTGTCATAAATGCATGCTCATCTGCACTGGTAACGTTTCTTTCTCCTTCTGGTCCCCCTTCTAGTTCTGTACCTGCATATTTTTGCTCTATCATCTTCTTCGCCAGCAATGCACTTCAAATCTTGAGCTATAGCGCTAGCAATAACTCTTCTGGCAGGTTGATTCCAGGATAAAGAGTTATTCTCAAACTCGTGTTATTGCTGGAAACACAGAGGAGGAGATACCCAACTTCTGCCTTCTTGGTTGGACCAAGGAGCACTCCAAGAGGAAGGTTCAGGTCTGATAAGATTTGCTGGAGGGGAGAAGAAGAGCTGCAATTTTCACAGGACCCCGCCAGGCCAAAATCATTCCCTGGGCATATTCCTGAGTTGAAAGGAGAGGTTTCTTCCTTATCTAAAGAGACACCATGGAAGTAGGAAAACGAAAAACAAAAAAGAGATGAGCATTCATTGCAGATGTAGCACCTCCAGAACACATTTTATTCTCTTCCGAAAGGTTAGTACATGTGGAATATCAACCCCCATACCAAAAGGCAATTTATCTACATCACTCACTGGGGGGAATTGCAGCTAGTGGAGCTAAGGGGCTTGTCTGCCTTATCATTTTGGAACTATATTTTCCCTTCATTCTGAGAAACTGGTTGGCACTTCAGCCTGTCATAGCCTCTTCTCCCACAAACTCTTTGTCCTTTGTGAAGTGCCGCTCTCCAGGCTGACAGCCATTTTGAGCCATCACCCAACTGCCAATTTCTCCCTCTCCTCACTTGCTTTCATTGCTGTCAGGGCTTTGAATTCTTGTTAACATCTTGTTCCTGTGCAACCTTCACCACAAGCGGTTTTTGGTCCTTTTTGATAAGGTTATCTTTTCTAGGAACCCCTTTCTGGCACCTCTGAAGGAGCAGCGAAACAACATGGCCATGTGGCTGGGCCCAAATGCCAAAAGCTGGACACACAGTGCAACCCTACGCATTGCAGAAAATCCCATGGTGCTCAATGGAAATGATAATAATCACCAATATTATATTTCTATCCCATCTTTCCTCCAAGGAGCTCAAGTGGTGAACATGGTCTTTCCCTCCCCATTTTATCCTCACAATAACCCTATGAGGGAGATTAAGCTGAGAGGCAGCAACTGGCCCATGATCATCCAGTGAGCTTCATGGCTGAGTGGGGTTCTGAACCCTGGTCTTTCAGGTCCTACCCTGACGCTCTAACCATTATGGCACACTTATTCCCTAGTAAGTGTGCCTATTTATTTATTTATAAAAATATTTGTATACTGCTATTTCGTTAAAAACATCAAAGCGGTTTACAACACATTAGAAACAACAACACAAGCATAATAGCCATGGAGCACAAATGTTTTTATCTTTCCTTCCTTTGTTACTTGGGAAACCTGTATTAATAAGAAATTTTGATCATTTTTGCTTTAATGCTTTCGCCCTCAGCAAAAGATGCCAAACGTGAAATCTCAGTACACGTGGGAAAGGGTAGGAGAAGATTTTTTAAAAACCAGATTTCCCATTAATTTTAGAAAAAGGTAAATCAATGTAATAAAATAGCTGCAGCTTCTGTTCAATGCAGTGAAAAGTGAGGGCTGAATATTAAGATTATGCAACTGGGAAAATTATATCATCATCATACTGTATATACACCATGTACACATACACACACATCATTCCTCCTGTCCACTAAAAACAAGGAGAGTTGGAAAAACTAGAAAGTTGTGTTGGTGTTCATGTCTGTATATGCATGTCCATGTATGTTGTGCAGTAATGGGACAAGTGACTCCTTTACTCCTTTTCAATATGCTCAAGTGGTGTGTTTCCCAAGTGAAGGTTTCCAGGCCAGCTGACATTATACCTCAACTCTAGTACCTAGACTTAATTTTTTCTGAATACATAAATGTTTTGTGCTCTTTTTTTAAAAAAAGTGCTTTTGTTGTATCCTCAGCTTTTCATTTTCTCTCACACAAACTCTTCTCTAAAAGAGTCAGCAACGGCCATTTTGAACCATCTCTCAGTTGTCAATTCCTTCCCCTCCCTTGCTTTCATTACTTTCAGGGATTTTAACTCTCTTTAATGTTCTAGTCACATGGAAGGGTTTTTAAGTCTTCGTGTTTTTTCGGTCGAAGGCAGTACAGTAGGGCCCTGCTTTACAGTGATTCGCTAATACAGTGGTCTCAATTAGATGCAATTAGACTAAAGCCCCACTCATACGGCGCTTGTTCCGCTTTTACAGCGGTTTTCAGGCATCACACACCATTTATTCAATGAGTTCCACCTTACAGCGATTTTCGCTTTACAGCGGGGGTCTGGAACGTAACCCACCGTATGAGTGGGGCCCTACTGTATGTGCCTCTGAATCCCAGCTGCTGGGAAATCACAAGAGGAGAGAGTGCTGATGCCGGACTCAATGGGCCAGTGGCCTAATCCAGCAGCCAGGCTCTTCTTTGATTCTTATCTGCTGTCCAACAGTTTGTCCCCTCACAGAATATGAATCTTTTCCACTCACATTTGTTTCTTTCCTTTTTCGTTATTTCAGTTCATACAATTTGTTTTCTAACTTTAAACCACTGCTGCTCTCCAAGCTTGGGGAATCTGATATATAGCTTTAATGGCAGCAGTGCTTTTATTTTCTTCCTTTGTGTCTTTCCCTCAAAGGTAATTTCCTTAGAGACTTCCCTATGAAATGATGCTTCATTCTTCCACCTGCCTAGTTTCAATTATTTTGTTGCTTTCTTTCCTCCTCTCAGGCTTGTGGTTGAGTCCGCCACCCTCTTTTCCCTCACAAGAAACTATCTAGGACTGTTCTGACAGTCACCTGCAGTTTTTTACACCAATGGCGATTTTCACCAGCATACCACTGACTCGCTGCCAGCCATTTTCACTGCCATAGCATTAGCCATTTCTAATGTTCTCTTTCTACAGAAATGCTTTGCTCATGTACAGCCTTTGTCCTGAGTGTTTTTTTCTGGCCCTTTTTAAAGGAAAGTATTTTTTATGTGCCCAATCTTGCCTGGGGGGTGGTTTTTTCCAGAGGTCTATCACTCAGTGAGGGGCCACAAAGTTTATTAGAGAGAATTATGATTTGACTGTGAAAATATAGCATATTTTAAGGGCATCTCTTGGAAGTCCTTTTTTTAATACCTCATCAGAGCAGCAGCAACACTGTCGATCCAGGTCAAATTGCCATTATTTTTTTAAGCAAATCGTTTTGTGCTTTCTGTATGCATACCTAGCACGTAAACCCATTTCATTGTTTATAATATAATACTAGATTTGCTCAATGCACAGAACTACTGGTTTGGTCAGAAAGAAAGAAATACCCATATGGCAGTGGTTTCCAAACATTTTTCCTCACAGACCACTTGAAAATTGCTGAGGATCCTGGAGGACCACTTAACGATTCTTCTGCCCGCTGTAGCAATTTAATGTGCTGTGCTAAATGCTGAATGGTTTTTTAAGTGAATTGTTATTGCTTCTTTTATTTTTTCATTGGTTTTTTGGTACTACAGTTTTAATTCCATAGGATTCAAATCGCAAGTATTCTTCACAGACATGCTGGGGACCACCTGAATGAAGCTTGTGGACCACCGGTGGTCCACGGACCAGTTTGGGAGCCCATGAAATAAGGAATAATCACATCTATGCTGGAACTTGGGGGCACTCCTGTAAGCCACCTTGTTGAACCCCTATGTTGTGCTTAGTATCTGAAAGGTTAAAACTGGCTGCCCTGGGCTCGCTTGAGGAGGAAGAGCGGCATACACATTTAATAATAAATAACTAAAATCTGGATATTTTCCACTTGTTCTCCAGGTTCTCTCTTGCACTCATTAAACAAGAGCGACTACCACTCCCTGGTTTCATTACTCCCAGTCACTCATGCAGATAGAAATCCCCATTTAATCCCCAACCCGACATGGAAGGGCCATGCATGGTTCAGTGGCAGAACATCTGCTTTGCATGCCGAAGATCCCAGGTTCAATTCCTGACATCTCCAGATAGGGCTGGGAGAGACCCTTGCCTGAAATCCTGGAGAGCCACTGCCAGTCAATGCAGATAATACTGAGCTAGATGAACAAATGGTCTGAATAAGGCAGCTTCTTGTGTTGGAGCTGTGCACTCTTTCACCTAAGACCAATTAAATGAGAGTACAAGGGAACTGTTCTGTGTACATCTACACTCTGAATAGATGCCCCTCTCCATGGAGGCAGGCCTCCATCTTTTCTAGACTACAGCAGAGAACCTCTTGGGAGCACAGACTCCCCAAGGGTTGTTATTAGTTAAATAGTATTACTACTTGTGATATACAGTTCCTTCAGAACTTTACATACAAACATCAGTAAATACGGGTCTCTGCCCAGAGGAGTTTACAATCTAAGTTGTTATAGCAGTGCATTTATACCTCCTTGGGCTTCCTTTCTGGCACTTTGCTGTTATGTGCCTTCAAGTCGATTACGACTTATGGCGACCCTATGAATCAGCGACCTCCAAGAGCATCTGTCAGATCTTGTAAGTTCAGGTCTGTGGCTTCCTTTATGGAATCAATCCATCCCTTGCTTGGTCTGTTTAAAGTGGAATAACAGCGGAATAAATGTATGGTGTAAATTTTGTTGTTGTTATGTGCCTTCAAGTCGATTGCGACTTATGGCGACCCTATGAATCAACGATCTCCAATAGCATCTGTCGTGAACCACCCTGTTCAGATCTTGTAAGTTCAGGTCTGTGGCTTCCTTGATGGAATCAATCCATCTCTTGTTTGGCCTTCCTCTTTTTCTACTCCCTTCTGTTTTTCCCAACATTATTGATTTTTCTAGTGAATCATGTCTTCTCAGTATACAAATTAATAAATAGAAGCAACAACTTATTATTATTAGTAGTATTAGTATTATAGTTGGGAGATAAGGGCTAAAGGAGTTAAGTCAAAGGCTTTATGGAAGAGGCAAAGCTTTTAATGAACTGGGAGTAAGGAATCCTGTAGTCCATATTCCAAGGATAGAAAACCTGTGGCTTTCCAGATGCTGCTGGACTCCAACTCCCATCTTCTCTGACCATTGGCCATGCTAGGTGGGGGCTGATGGGAGTTGGAGTCCAACAACATCTGAAGGGCCACAAGTTTGCCATCCCTGACTTGTTCCCTTTTCTTTGAGGGCTGGTGGATGTATCCTTCTTTTCCATTCCTTCTCCTCAGACTCCGTACACATCATACACTTAAAGCACATTTCACCCCAAACGAATACTGGGAAACATAGTTTGTTAAGGGAGCTGGGAACTGTAGCTCTGCAATGTCCTAAAATTCTCAGTTTTCTCTTCGCCAAAGGAGAAAAGCCTTTCTGCAGCCTTTCATATGCAAAGTTCTCTCCCAGGAAGAGGAGGGGTGAGAGAGCCAGTGTGGTGTAATGGTTAGGATGTTGGCCTATCACCCAGGAAACGAGGGTTTGAATCCCCATTCACCCATGAAGCTCACTGGGGGTGACCTTGAGCCAGTCATTGTCTCTCAGCTTAACCTGCCTCATAGGGATGCTGTGAGGATAAAATGGGCAGGGGAAAACCATGGACACCACACTGAGGTCCTTGGAGAAAAGGTGGAATATAAATGCAATTAATAATAATAATTTAAATAAAAATAACAGTAGCAATAAAAATACTGATATCCCTATCCACTTCTCAGGAGTTTTAACCCTTTCAAGCATACAAACAACACACAGCATCAAAGCCCTCAAAAAGTAGTGGTACTATTCTTCCCCCCAGGCTAAGGACAACAAGAGTAGCTTTTGGAAACACCAGAATGTAGCTGAGGAATGTCATCCCCACATTTCAGACTGAGAGGAGGATGAGGATTTATTCAATTTATTACCCACCCTTCACCATAAGATTCCAGGGCAGGTTACAACTATTTAAAATACAGTATTATAAACAGCTTAAAACACAGTGCACACACCATACATTGCCAAGACGTGGCTTTCCCCCAAGAATCCTAGGAGCTGTAGTCAATTCCTCATAGAGCTACACTTTCCAGCACCCTTAACAAACTACAGTTCCCAGGATTCTCTGGGGGAAGTTATGTGCTCTAAATGTATGTTTGCTGTGTACTCAGCCAGTCCTAAAATATATTGTTGTGTGCCTCCCAACTCTAAACACATTCAAAGCACAAACCTCTGCTAGCCACGGGGGGGGGGGGGGGAGGCTCTCCTGAAGAGTTTCAATGATAAAAGGATCTTCCTGGCCCATTCACCAGTTGCTGTGCACCTGAAAGACCCATTAGCAAACTGGCCACTCTATTAGCTTAACAAAAGAAACTCATCTGGCCAGCAGAGCCAGCCCCTCCCCCAAGGCACTCGATTCCAAATCAGAGGCTGGAAGGGGACTCAGGAATTATCCATTCCAACCCACAACTCACAACACTATACATGTCAAAGGCCAGGGTAAAGAGGTGCATCTTCAGCATACGACAGAAACTGCACAATGAAGATGCCAGACACATTTCTGTGCAGAGGCAATTCCACAACTGTGTAGCTCACAACACCCCTATATGGCAGTCAAGGCGCCATCATCCACACATTGCAAGATAAGAAGGCTGAGTGGTGTATGACAACCCTGCAATGTAGCCCAGCAATATTATCCCCGCATTTCCCATTCGGGAAGAGTTGAAGCCGAGAGTAGTTTGCAAGCAACATTGCAATAAAACCTGGCGCTAAATTCACATTGCAGATATTTGGGACTCACCTAAGCAACAGGCAGGGTAGTCTTCTGCAGTCCTTTGGCGAGTACCGAGAGTTGCTGCTGGGTACCACCTTGTTGCACCCGAGTCCCACGTTCTTTTATTCCCCTATACTGCAGATGGGGGAACTGAGGTTGAGTGCGGGTTAAGAAGCCAGCCCTGCTCCAACCTCCCCCTCTCGCCTGCAGCCACGTGGTGCTCCGGGCCTGACCATCAACACCGAGCGCCCCCCATAATCCCGGAAACGACGAGGAGACAGGTGTGACTTTCACCTTTTCCTCGCCCCAACTCACTTCTTCGGGCGATCAACTCCACTGCTGGGGAGGGGGGGGGCTGCGGCAGCGGCAGCCCGGGGCTTTCGGGATACCCTCTCTGTAGGGCTCGCTGGAGTAAGGAAAGCGGGAAGTTGCTGCTCCCTGGACCCGCTCCCCTTCCCCTGCTACCAGACTTTCTTTCTTTTCCCACCTCCCTCCCCAAGGTTTCCTCCTCCTCTTGTTCCTCGGTGGTTTAATGGCGGAGCTGCAGAGGCAGGACAGGCTCCCGCCGACCGCCCCCTATTGAACGACTGAATAATTACAGCTCCTAAAACACACAGAGGAACTCAGAATGAGTCTCATTAATACAGTAAAAGAGTTTTACAGTATAGAACTAGGAGTAATGTGAAGGAAGTGGATGGAGATGCATTTCTAATGCTCACTGCGCTTGCCTGTGGAAGCTCTCAGTTCTTTCCGTTATGTCAGATGCTCTATCTTCGATAGTATCTCCTCATATTTTTGCAGCGCCCAGGGGTGTAGTTGTCCAGCGTCTCAGGGGGTCTTAGACCCCTTACTTTTTTGGGAGCAGGGTCCCAGTAGGGCCTCTATGTCTCCAGCATCCTGTGAGCCAATCAGCATGAAAGGGGAAGAGAAGAGTCTTCTAGCATGCTTCCTTGTCCTTTCCTGCTGATTGGCCAACCAAGAGTATACTAGAACTCGTGGACATTCAAAGAAGCTGAATGTTGGAAGATTCAGGACAGACAAAAGGAAGTACTTCTTTACTCAGCGCATAGTTAAACTATGGAATTTGCTCCCACAAGACGCAGTAATGGCCACCAGCTTGGATGGCTTTAAAAGAAGATTAGACAAATTCATGGAGGACAGGGCTATCGATGGCTACTAGCCGTGATGGCTGTGCTCTGCCACCCTAGTCAGAGGCAGCATGCTTCTGAAAACCAGTTGCTGGAAGCCTCAGGAGGGGAGAGTGTTCTTGCTTGCAGGCTTCCCCCAGGCACCTGGTTGGCCACTTTGAGAACAGGATGCTGGACTAGATGGGCCACTGGCCTGATCCAGCAGGCTCTTCTTATGTTCTTATGTTCTTAACACTCATTCCTCATCCTCCTGGATCTCTCAGCGGCTTTTGATACCATTGACCACGGTATCCTCTTGGATTGCCTGGAGGGAATGGGAATTGGAGGCACTGTTCTACGGTGGTTCCATTCCTATCTCTCTGACAGGTACCAACGGGTAGCATTGGGAGAGGAGATTTCAGACCCTTGGCCTCTTAATTGTGGTGTGCCACAGGGTTCTATCCTCTCTCCCATGCTATTTAACATCTATGTAAAGCCGCTGGGGGCCATCATCAGGAGATTTGGGTTGCAGTGCCACCAATATGCGGATGACACTCAGCTCTATCTCTCATTTAAGTCCTCACCGGAGTTGGCTGTGGATACTATTTCCAAGTGCCTGGAGTCCGTAAGTGAATGGATGGGAGGAAACAGGCTGAAACTGAACCCCGACAAGACCGAGGTACTGCTTGTGGGAGACAAGAGAAGATTAGGAGACATTGACCTGGTGTTGAATGGGGTAAGATTGCCCCTAAAGGACCAGGTTCGCAGCCTCGGGGTCGGACTCCCAGCTGTCCATGGAGGCTCAGGTGTCAGCAGTGAGCCGGGCAGCTTGGTATCAATTACATCTGATACAGAGGCTACGACCCTACCTTCCGGTCCATCTGCTTCCGCGGGTGGTGCATGCCCTGGTCTCCTCTCGCTTAGACTACTGTAATGCGCTCTACGCTGGGCGTAGATGATTCGGAAATTACAACTGGTACAGAATGCGGCGGCACGGTTGATCAAGAACGGCCGCCGCTGGGATCATATCACTCCAGTGCTAGAAGATCTACACTGGCTACCAATTGTCTACCAAGCCCAATTCAAGGTGTTCGTGTTAACCTTTAAAGCCCTATACGGTTTTGGTCCAGTTTATCTAGAGGAGCGCCTCCAGCATCACCAAATATGCCGCCTGACGAGATCAGCCTCACAAGACCTTCTCTCGGTCCCACCAGTGAAAACAGCTAGGCTGGTGCGGACCAGAGAGAGGGCATTCTCGATTGTGGCCCCCACCCTCTGGAACTCTCCCATATGACCTTCGCCATGCCCCCTCCCTGGTAGGTTTTTGCCAAGGATTAAAAACGTGGCTGTTTCAGCGGGCATACAGGATTCCTAGGTAATTTTAGTTTTATAATGTACAGATGTGGGTGGGCTGATTAACTGAAGACTGATGTTATAATTTTATTTATATGTTGTATCTTATGTTCTGGTGCTGAACCATGGTTCAAATTAAGCTAAGCTTTTCAATTTCAAAAGGGAGAGGGATTGAAAGTACATCCCACCCCCCAATGTGTATATTGACATACGGCAGCCTTCGCCAACCTAGTCCCCTTTAGATGCTTTGGTCTACAACTCCCATCAGCCCCAGCCAGTCATAAGAAGAGGCCTGCTGGATCAGGCCAGTGGCCCATCAACTCCACATCCTGTTTGCACAGTGGCTAACTAGATGCCCCAACGGAAGCCCACAAGCAGGACCTGAGTGCAAGAGCATTTCCCATCCTGCAGTGCCCAGCAAATGGTATTCAGAAGCATACTGTCTCTGACCATGGAGGCAGGGCATAGCCAATGTGGATTGTAGCCATTGATAGCCAGTCAGTCTGTTCCATCCTTCTTCTTCCTCCTGCGTCTCCCACACTCTGTCATTCTTTCTCCCCAAAGACCCCTGTATTTGGTTTTTAATTAAGTTTTAAATTGATTTTTCATATAATTCACAAAAACAGAATAAAAACTGTGAACATTACAAAGGTGGTACACTGTTTAACAGGATATTTACATTCCAGGGTATCTACAGAATCTACTGAAACGTGTTGAACACAGACATGAGTGTCTTTCCAGAGACCCCTTTAAACTCACCTCTCCTGCAATCATTCAGTAGCAACATTCCCTTCTCCAAACGACGAGGGGGCTTCCCTATTGACATCCCCTTTCTCAAATTTCTCCAGGGCTCTAGAGCACTGTTCTTCAACCTTGGGTCCCCAGATGTTGTTGGATTACAACTCCCAACAACTCCAGCCAGCTTAGCCAATGGCCAAGGATTATGGGAGTTGTAGTCCAACAACAGCCAATGACCCAAAGTTGAAGAACAGTGCTCTAGGAACCAAGGTTCAAAAAAGGGCAACCCAAATGATCAGAGGATGGGGCCACTCCCCTATGAGGAAAGGTTATAGCATTTTGGGCTTTTTGATGTACAGATGCACATGATTGGGTTGCACAAGATCTTCAGTGGCACACACAGTTCTTGTGGTAGCATAATCCTAGATGGCCCTTACATGCTTGCTCCAATCCAGAGGTTGACCCGGGAACCACCCACCCTGGCTCAGACCCACTCCTGAATACGTTTGGGGGGCGGGTCTCATGTTTAATTAGGGCACCCCCCTAATTAAACATATGGAGGGGTGGGGGGCAAGGGAAGGAGACGTTGCATTTTCTTCCCCCCCTGACCGAAAAGGGGTCAATTTATTCTTTGCAATGCTGTTTTGCAAAGGGTTTCCCTTGTGCAGGAGGGAGCGATGTGACGTCCTTCCCTGGTTCTCCCTGTCAGGTTCCCACCTGCTTGTGGCTACTGCCTTTCACTAGGCACCACCAGGGATACCACCAGTCCGGACCGTCCTTTATATGGTTTCTCACTCCGCTCTAGCACAGATCTCACTAGATCCCCCTGCTAGGCAGCACCACCAGTCACGTCCTATAACCAATACTCCCAGAGACTTTGCCTGAGTCTCTCTCTAGCTGGTTACTTTTGTGACTGCATGCTTATGCTGTTCCCAACCCCCTTGTATCTTTATAGATAACCCATACAACTCTGGGTTGCTCTGGATACTTGAATTGTTATTATTCCTCCCTTCACTGCTGCCACCATTAGATGCTGTTTCTGTTCAGCCTTGGTAATTATCTTGCCCTCCCTTCTGGTATGTATATCTCCCAGCCAAGGATCAGGTCTTTGGTAAACCAAATAAGTATTTATTAAATATCAGAAATAACAAGATTAGTTTTAGAATGTTTCACAAGCGTATGGTTTCATCTATTCCTGTTTTGTACTTGACTTATTATTAATCAGAACTCCAACTCCCTCTTTCTCCACACTCCTGACCTCCCCCCTCAAACACCTCTTTCTCCACACTCCCAACATCCACCACCAAACACCTTCTTCTCCACCCTACTAACATCCACCCAGATTCAACTGTCATTCTTCCATTTATACTCCCAGCCATTCAAACGCTCAGCCAATCATCCAGCATTCTACTGCTCATGTACTCCCCCCTCCTCTTTCACTCCACTTACCATATGTCTTCTATATAAACAGCACTTACCATATTTACACTATAAGCAGGAACTTCACATTTCCCCCCCCTTAAAATAACAGCAAAGTATTATTCCTGCTCTAGGATTCATACGACGCGTTAACAATAAAAAACAAGTCTCTTTGGGGAAAATGTCTTTTTTGCACCCACGTCTGGGTCACGTCACTGCAGTCCCGGCCACCTGCCTTGAAAGTCCATCAGCCAATACATTGTCCTTGCCTTTTACGAACTTGAAGTCCACCTGGTAATCTTGTAGAGCCCAGGACCACCTCTGCAGCATAGTGTTATGATTTTTCATAGTCTGTAACCATAACAATGCTCGATGATCCGTCGTCACTGTAAATCTTCGTCCCCACACGTATGGGCGCAACTTGCTCAGTCCCCACACAACCGCTAGGCACTCCTTTTGGACCGACGAATAATTGTTCTCCCTCGATGTCAGCTTGCGACTAAGATACGCCACTGGATGTCTGGTGCCTCCTCTCTCTTGTAGCAAGACGACTCCCAGCGCTAGGTCCGACGCATCCGTAGCCACGATGAATGGTTGCTCGTAATCTGGTGCTATTAATACAGGCCCTTGGCACAAGGCTTGCTTCAGAAGGTCAAAAGCCTTTTGACATTCATCCGTCCACACCACACGCTCAGCACACTTTTTCCTTGTTAGCTCATGCAAGGGGGTTGCGATTTCCCCAAAATCTTTTACAAATTTACAGTAAAAACCAGCCACACCTAAAAATGCCCTAACTTGTTTCTTAGTTAAGGGGATGGGCCACGATTGTATTGCCTCAACTTTGCTCCATAAGGGGGTTATTTTCCCACTCCCCACCTTATGTCCTAAATAGATCACTTCATTCAACCCAAACTGGCATTTCTTGGCTTTTATTGTTAGCCCTGCTTTCTTAAATGCCTCTAATACTGCTGTCAGGTATTGGACATGCTCAGGCACCGACTTGCTGAAAATGGCCACATCATCTATATAGGCCACTGCAAAATCTGACATGCCTTGCAACACAGTATTAATTAGTCTCTGAAAAGAACTTGGTGAGTTCCTTAGTCCCATGGGTAAAGTCACAAACTCATATAACCCATCTGTTGCTGGATGGTAAGTAGTTGTCTTTAAATGGTTTAGACCACAACACTTCCACATACATTGCATCACTTCTCCGAATACACTGCCTCGATCCGTCAGCACTTCATGAGGGAAACCCAGTCTCATAAAGATTTTTAATAAAGCCTCTGCCACTACAGGGGCTTCCACGGATCTTAGTGCTTCAGCGTCTGGGTATCTGGTGGCAAAATCCACCACCACCAATCGATATTTCTTGCCATGCCTTGTGGGTTTGGAAAAAGGGCCCACCAAATCCATTCCCACTCTATAAAAGGGTTGTCCTGTTATAGGAAGGGGCTTCAATTGTGCTTTTGTCTTTACTCCACTTTTCCCCACCTTTTGGCATATGTCACAAGATAAACAATATTGTTTTACGTCTTTAGAAATATTTGGCCAATAATAGTGTGCAGCAAATCTTTTCTTGGTCTTCTTTATTCCAAGATGCCCTGCACATGGGACATCATGGGCTACCTCTAGCAATCTGGCTCTGTATTTGCTAGGTACCATCAATTGTTTCACTGGTTCACATTCATTCTCTCTCTCAGCAGGCATCCACAGTCTATATAAAATCCCATTCTCACACACAATTTGATTCCTCAGATTGTCAGTAAAGGGAATCTTTTGTGTAAGGGCTTGGTCCTTCATTTGCTTCAAACTTGCATCCTTATCCAGCTCTTCCCTGAACTGCTCTGCCTCTTCACTAGAGACCATTTGATACAGTTTGTCTCTTTTAGCAGGCCTGCCAGGGGTTGCTATGGCGACCTTAGGCTCGATAACAGGTTCCACCCTGTTTCCTTCGGCCTCTGTTAACATGGTTTCTGTTGCTTTGCCAAGTTGTTGTCTGGTCACCACATATATTTTTCCTTGTGCCCCCATAACATCTCTTCCCAGTATCACTGGTTCTTGTTGTTGGGCATTAATACCTACTTTACATATTTCCTCCTTTCCTCTCCACTTTAATTTTATCAGGGCCATGGGTATGCTTTCTGGTTCACCCCTCACTCCTTGGATTGTCACCGTTTCCTGAGGTAATATTTCCTCAGATTTTATCAGATCTGGCCTCAGTAACGTCTGAGCGGCACCAGTATCAAGCAATGCCCAATAATTTGCCCCTTGCACACTCACTTCTTCCCTCAGACTCGAATCAAAGTCTTTTACATTTGTCCAGTTTATCTGGCAGAACTGAACCTTCTTCGTTTCTAACTCCCTTGGTTCTGTTTTCACTGCCCTTCCCTGAGCAGGATTACCAATGGGGTTGGCAACCTCACATTGAAAACGTAGGTGCCCCGGTCTACCACATTTATAACATAATTTCTCCTCCATTTTAGGGTACACAGATCCACTCTGGGGTGTCCTATGCCCTTCAGACTCACTCGCTGTGGTACCACATCCTTTCTGCCACCATTATATGGTCTGGGTTTAAACTCTCTTGATGTTTTCCCCACCCAGCCAGTTCTATTGGAGGCAAAGTGATCTGCCAACTCTGCGGCCTCTTGAACAGATGTAGGGGAACGGTCTTTGACAAGGAGCCTTATTTCTGGTGGTAACTGATGGTATAATTGATCCAGTATCATGAGGCTTTTCACCTCTTCCACTGACTGAGCTTTGGCACTTCCCATCCACTTTCCAAATATGTCCATCAATTTTGCTCCCAGTTCAACAAAAGACCTCCCTGCTTGGATCTGACAGTTTCGAAATAACTTCCTAAAGTAGTCAGGTCCCAGTCTGAATCTTTTGTACACTGCCTCTTTAAACTCGGCATATGTGACGGGCCTGTCTGAGGGGAAATATTGGTATACCTCAGCCAATTCCCCTTTGATCAGATTTGATAAATATTGCATATATTTATCCTCCGGTAGCCCCCATCTGAGCTGCCTTTTCGAAGGTGTTGAGGTAAATCTGTGGGTCTTGTCCAGGTTCAAACACCGCAAAATCTTTTGGTGTAACCTTTATTTTGGTTTCATTTCTGTCCTTTCTTGTTTCATCAGAATGAAACTTCTCTCTTTCAAATTTTAACTTTTCCACCTGTATCTCAGAATCCAATGCTCGTTGCTTCTCCCTCTCCTCAAACCCCATTCTCATCCTTTCAGTATCCATTCTCATTCTCTCAATTTCCAACTCCCACTGTTTTTCCTTCTCTGCACCTTCCATCCTCAATCTCTCAGTTTCCAACTTTAACTTCTCTCTCAAATACTCTATATAAGCGGGATTGCTTGAGTACCCTTCTGGGTTCTCTTCTCTGACAGGTTGTTTTTGTTGAACAGATGCGAATGCTATCAATGCTACTCGTAATTCATCTACCCCTTTACCCTCATGAGGTAAATTGAATGTTATGCACTTCTCCACCAGCTCCTCTCTTTTCATCTTTATATATTCAGTCATGTTTTTAGGAGTTCACTCGCACTTTGCCACACACTCTTTGCCAGTCACTCTCACAAGTAATCTTTATTTATTTCTTTTAGCCACACCACTTTTAGGGACTCTCTAGGGTTCGAATCCCACCGCTACAGCCACCACATGTGATGCCCTCCCCTGGTTCTCCCTGTCAGGTTCCCACCTGCTTGTGGCTACTGCCTTTCACTAGGCACCACCAGGGATACCACCAGTCCGGACCGTCCTTTATATGGTTTCTCACTCCGCTCTAGCACAGATCTCACTAGATCCCCCTGCTAGGCAGCACCACCAGTCACATCCTATAACCAATACTCCCAGAGACTTTGCCTGAGTCTCTCTCTAGCTGGTTACTTTTGTGACTGCGTGCTTATGCTGTTCCCAACCCCCTTGTATCTTTATAGATAACCCATACAACTCTGGGTTGCTCTGGATACTTGAATTATTATTCCTCCCTTCACCGCTGCCACCATTAGATACTGTTTCTGTTCAGCCTTGGTAATTACCTTGCCCTCCCTTCTGGTATGTATATCCCCCAGCCAAGGATCAGGCCTTTGGTAAACCAAATAAGTATTTATTAAATATCAGAAATAACAAGATTAGTTTTAGAATGTTTCACAAGCGTATGGTTTCATCTATTCCTGTTTTGTACTTGACTTATTATTAATCAGAACTCCAACTCCCTCTTTCTCCACACTCCTGACCTCCCCCCTCAAACACCTCTTTCTCCACACTCCCAACATCCACCACCAAACACCTTCTTCTCCACCCTACTAACATCCACCCAGATTCAACTGTCATTCTTCCATTTATACTCCCAGCCATTCAAACGCTCAGCCAATCATCCAGCATTCTACTGCTCATGTACTCCCCCCTCCTCTTTCACTCCACTTACCATATGTCTTCTATATAAACAGCACTTACCATATTTACACTATAAGCAGGAACATCACAAGCGATCCTGGGCAAAGCTGTTTTGCAAAGGGAAGTCCTTTTCAAAACAGCATTGCAAAGGATCATTCCCCTGCCTCAGGGGTGGAAAGAGCAATCCTGCAAAACAGCACCTGCATCCCGAGAGGGTCACTGCTTCTGCTCATCAGGCAGGAAGGAGAGCTGCGGCTGCCTCTTTGTCGGGCCTGATGCCCTATTCCCTGACAGCTCTGGGTCTCTTTGGGTCATCAACCCCTAGCAATCCGTGGCTGTCAGCACCCATTTCGGCTGAGGCCCAAAAACATCTGAATGGGCCCAGTTTGGCTCAGGCCTCAACCAAATCAATGCACAGCCCTTTTATAGACCAGTCTGGTGCCCTCCAGGTGTTTTGACCTACAAGAGGGGCAGCCCAAAGCATTTGGAGGTCATCAGGTTGGTGAAGGCTGCTATAGACAGAAGAAAAGGGAAACCAAAACGATCAAGGGGCTGGATCAATTCCCTCATGACCAAAGGATCAGGGCGAGTAAAGGGGCAGGGAGGGAGAGGACACAAAGATAAAAATCATGCATGGTGTGGATAGAGGAGAATCCTCCCTCTCTCATAACAGAAGAACCAGGGGTCATCCATTTAAGCTAACACTGGGAGATTCAGGTGATTCTTCAGCAATACACTCTCAAAACAGGCAGTTTGCAAGACACAAGAGTCCCACAAGACGCTCCCACAAAAGCCAACTTGGCTGGCTTTAAGAGAGGATTAGACAAATGCATTAAGGATAAGGCTTTTTAAGATGTTTTAAACATTTGTTTTAAAAAAAGATGTTTTATAATATTTTAATGTCTGTTTTTATGATGTTTTAGCGTTTTTAGTGTTTTTGTTTGCCACCCTGGGCTCCTACTGGGAGGAAAGGAGGGGCATAAATGTAATAAATGAATAAGTAAAATTGGCAGAGTTGCTAGGGCCCTCAAAGCCTATTGACTTTCTGCCTGAGGATGGGGGAGGTAGCAACATTAATGAGAGCAAAGTTAGAAGTTAGATTATCATCTGCAGGAAAGGAGAACTAGAGAGGCTAAGATTTAAAAATGCTATTTAAAATGCCCTTCTGGTTGATTGCGAGAGTCAGTATGGTATAGTGGTTAAGGTGTTGGACTACGACCTGGGAGACCAGGTTTCGAATCCCCACGTAGCCATGAAGCACACTGGGTAACCTTGGGCCAGTCACTGCCTCTCAGCCTCATGAAAACCCTATTCAGAGGGTCGCCCTAAGTCGGAATCGACTTGAAGCCAGTACAGATGATGATGATGATCTGGTTGGTTATTCACTACAACACGATATAGGGATGACCATCACCTAAGATGGCTAAAAATGAGTTGTTAGAGGCAAATTCATGGGGGAGAGGTCCAGGAACAGCTATCAGCCTAGATAGCTAAATGGAACCTCTATGTTATTTATTATTATTATTATTTATTATTTATTAAATTTATATACCGCCCGACTAGCGATAGCTCTCTGGGCGGTGAACATAAAATAGTATAAAAATACAATGAATAACAAAATAATATTAAAATACAATCAACAATACAATAAACATTATTAAAATTAGATCAATGTAACTTAAAATGCTTCAGAGAATAGGAAGGTTTTGACCTGGCGCCGGAAGGAAAGCAGAGTCGGCGCCAGGCGTACTTCCTCAGGGAGACTGTTCCATAGTTCAGGGGCCACCACTGAGAAGGCCCTAGATCTTGTCATCACCCTCCGGGCCTCCCTGTGAGTTGGAACCCGGAGGAGGGCCTTCGTAGCAGAACGTAGTGCACGGGCCGGTTCATATCGGAAGAGGCGTTCCGCAAGGTATCGTGGTCCCGCACCGTATAAGGCTTTATAGGTTAATACCAACACTTTGAATCTAGCCCGGAAACATATTGGCAACCAGTGCAAGCTGGCCAGAACAGGTGTTATATGCTCGGACCGCTTGGTCCTTGTCAGCAATCTGGCCGCCGCATTTTGCACTAGTTGTAGCTTCCGAACTGTCTTCAAAGGTAGCCCTACGTAAAGCGCATTACAGTAATCCAAACGTGAGGTTACCAGAGCATGTACCACTGATGTAAGGTCCTCTTTACTCAAATAGGGACGTAGCTGGGCTACCAACCGAAGTTGGTAAAACGCATTCCTAACCACCGAGGCTACTTGAGCCTCAAGTGAGAGGGAAGAGTCTAAAAAGACTCCCAGACTACGAACCTGGTCCTTTAGGGGGAGTGTAACCCCGTCCAGGACAGGGTATATATCCACCATCCGATCAGAGAACCCGTCCACCAACAGCATCTCAGTCTTGTCTGGATTGAGCTTCAGTTTGTTAACTCTCATCCAGTCCATTGTCGAGGCCAGGCAACGGTTCAGCAAATCGACAGCCTCACCTGAAGAAGATGAAAAGGAGAAGTAGAGCTGCGTGTCATCAGCATACTGATGACAACGCACTCCAAAACTCCTGATGACCTCTCCCAACGGCTTCATGTAGATATTAAAAAGCAGGGGGGACAAAACTGACCCCTGCGGGACCCCATATTGGAGAGCCCGCGGTGTCGAGCAATGTTCCCCAAGCACTACCTTCTGGAGACGACCCGCCAAGTAGGAGCGGAACCACTGCCAAGCAGTACCTCCAACTCCCAACTCCGCGAGCCTGTCCAGAAGGATACCATGGTCGATGGTATCAAAAGCCGCTGAGAGATCAAGGAGAATCAACAGAGTTACACTCCCTCTGTCTCTTTCCCGACATAGGTCATCGTACAGGGCGACCAAGGCTGTCTCAGTGCCAAAACCGGGCCTAAAACCCGATTGAAATGGATCTAGATAATCAGTTTCATCCAATAGCGCCTGGAGCTGGCCATCAACCACCCGTTCCAAGACCTTGCCCAGGAATGGAACATTCGCCACTGGCCTGTAGCTGTTAAAATTGTCTGGGTCCAAGGAAGGCTTTTTCAGGAGTGGTCTCACCACTGCCTCTTTCAGACAGCCCGGGACCACTCCCTCTCGTAAAGAGGCATTTATCACTTCCTTGGCCCAGCTACCTGTTCCATTCCTGCTAGTTTTTATCAGCCAGGAGGGGCAAGGATCCAGTACCGAAGTGGTTGCACGTACCTGTCCAAGCACCTTGTCCACGTCCTCGAGTTGAACCAACTGAAGCTCATCCAACAAAACAGGACAAGACTGTGCTCCGGACACCTCACTAGGATCTACTGCTATAACTTGAGAGTCTAGGTCCCGGCGGATACATGAGATCTTATTCTGGAAGTGATCGGCAAACTGATTACAGCGGGCCTCCGATGATTCCACCGTGTCCGGAGGATTTGAATGGAGAAGCCCCCGGACAACTCGAAAGAGCTCCGCTGGGCGGCAAAGAGATGATTTAATAGTGGCAGCAAAATGATGTTTTTTAGCTGCCTTCACTGCTCCTACATAGAGCTTAGTCGAAGCACTAACCAGCGCATAATTGTATCCGTCGGGAGTTCGTCTCCATTTCCGCTCAAGCCTCCTCCTATCTTGCTTCATCGCTCTCAGCTCCGGAGTATACCATGGAGCTGTATGAGCTCTACACAGGAGAGGGCGTGCAGGAGCGATCGTGTTTACAGCCCGGGTCATCTCCGTATTCCACAGAGCGACCAGGGCTTCAGCAGGAGCGCCAGTCCTATCAGCCGGAAAATCCCCAGAGCCCTTTGAAAACCTTCAGGATCCATTAGTCTCCGGGGGCAGACCATTTTAATAAGTCCCCCACCCTTGCAGAGGGAAGAGGTTACTGAAAGTCTAAACTTCAGCAAGCAGTGGTCTGTCCATGACAAAGGGAGTGTTGTAAAACTCCCCACATCCAGATCACTTTCCCCATGCTCAGTAGCAAAAACAAGGTCTAGAGTGTGCCCCGATACATGTGTTGGACCACTAACATATTGAGACAGCCCCATGGCTGTCATGGAAGCCATGAAGTCCTGAGCCGCGCCAGACAAAGTGGTCTCGGCATGAATGTTGAAATCCCCCAGTACTATTAGTCTGGGGGACCTCAACAATATATCCGAGACCACTTCCGCCAGCTCAGTTAGGGAAGCCATTGGGCAGCAAGGTGGGCGGTACACCAAAAGGATTCCCAGCCTGTCCCTCTGGCCCAACACAAGGTGTAAACACTCCAGGCCAGTAACTGAATGAACATGGTGCTTGGTGAGTGAGATGGAACTCTTATAGACGACAGCAACTCCACCTCCCCGACCCTCAGATCTACCATGATGCTGGACCAGGTACCCCGGTGGGCAGAGCTGAGAGAGACCAACTCCTCCCTGCTCACCCACCCAGGTCTCGGTTATACATGCCAGATCAGTGTTATACATGTTCAGACAGTGTACATCTGACTACAGATGATGGGGATAAACAAGGGTGGCCTTTCCCTTCACGGTACCCATGAGATTCTAAGCTACCCTTCCCAACTTGGTGCCTCCCAGATGTTACTGGACTACAGCTCCCATCATCCCTGACCTCTGGCCATGCTGGCTATGGCTGATGGGAGTCCAACAACAGCGGAGAGAGGGTGGTGTAGTAGTTAAGAGTGTCAGACTGGGATCTGCAAGACCAGGGTTCAAATCCCTGCTTAGCCACGAAGCTCACCGGGTATCTTGGGCCAGCTGCAGTCTCTCAGCCTAACCTACCTCACAGGGTTGTTGCGAGGATAAAACAGAGAGGGAGGAGACACCACCGTGAGTTCCTTGGAGGAAAGGCAGGATATTAATGCAATAATAAATTAACTGAATAAACAAACATCTGGAGGACCACCTGATGTTGCTGCTGTCTTTATGAGCTACATTCCTGCAAGCACTACTGCAGGGTGGGAAACCACAGGCCCAGTGGGCTAATGCTGCCCCCCATGGCCTCTCCATCTGGCCCTTGGAGCTCTCTCCATGCCAGACCCCTGCTTGACACCCCAAGTGTTTGTGCCTGGCTGGAATGCCTCCTTGAACTCCGACAGCAATGCTTGCCCAGATGGAGGATAGTGTGTGTGTGTGTAGAAACTAGCCTACTGTACAAAAGGTAAAAGTTACATCTATTGCTCCATTCCATCACTGGCGTGCGGCCCAGAGGGGAATGCAGCCTTTGGGCTGACAAAAAGCTTCCCCACTTCTGCACCACTTGCCTTGCAGAGTTTATTCTCCTAACCTTTCTTAATTATTAGGAACATAGGATGCTGCCTATGACTGAGCCAGACCCATTGGTCCATCTAGCTCAATATTGTCTACACAGACTGGCAGTAGCTCTCCAGGGTTTCAGACAAGGAAACTTTCCAGAGATGGAACCTGGGACCTTCTGCATGCAAAGCAGATGCTCTACCACACGGCTATGGCCCTTCCTTATATTCAAGATGACTTCAGCCAGAGCAAGGAAATGAACATAGAAAGCTGCCTTATGCAGAGTCAGACTGTCCATTGAGCTCACTGTGGGCTACACTGACCGGTAGCGACTCTCCAGGGTTTCAGGCAGGGGACATTCCCAGCCCTACTTGGAGATGCCATTGGGGATTGAATCTGGGACCTTCTACATGCACAGCAGATGCTCAGCCACTGGGCTATGGCCCTTCCCATTACAAAAGTGGCTTGCATCACCTCTCTCACATAGACTCTTTTAGCCCATAGTATCATTGTGACTTTCAGTATAGTATGCCTTTTTTCTATTATGCATTAACTTCTTTTGACAAAGCTTTCCAGTGTTTCTTTCAGTATGTCTCTGGTTGTTACTCTTTTGGATTAGCTTTTAACATCAATATTCCTAGCACAGAGGCAAGCAGGAGACCCTGCCATGATGGTCTACATCCAGTAAAAATTGCTTTTATTATTGTATTCCTTTAGTGCTTTGCAAACAGGGATGCTAAAAAACACACAGACCTGTTCATTAACCACCACATAATGCATACGCTTTATTGTATAGCACAGATTACCAACAAAGTCTTCCTCTCTGAGATTTGAATACCACTTTAAGGAAGTCTGGACCCCTGCTTCACTTCTTAAAGAGGAAAAAAATGGAAAAAGCTATGAAGTTTAAAAGTCTCTCAGTGCCCTTCTTCGATGCTCTGATGCTTCATCAGTGACGTTTTCAGATCAAAACTCTTTCCACCTTCAAGGTGCACATAAGGCCTCTGTCCTCTGTGAATTCTCTGATGTCTTATTAGCTTATCTCTCCGAGAGAAGTTTCTCCCACATTCGGAGCATTTAAATGGTTTCTCTCCTGTATGGGTTTTCTGATGACACATCAAATGTACTCTCTGTCTAAAGCACTTACCACACTGGGGACATTCGTATGGTTTCTCTCCAGTGTGGATTCTCTGATGTCTCAATAACGGCTCCCTGGAAGTAAATCCTTTCCCACACGCAGGACATTCATGCAGTTTCTCTCCTGTATGAATTTTCTGGTGTTTTGTCAAAGTTTGTCTGTGTCTGAAGAACTTCCCACACTGAGTACACTGGTATCGTCTCCCTTCCGTTTGAATTCCTTGATCTCTCTTTAATGTCTTCCTGTTACCGAGGCTTCTCCGATCCTCAAGACATTCATAAGGTCCCTCCTGTGTTTGAATATTCTGATATCCAATCAAATCATCTCCATGCCAAAAACCTTTCTTGCACTCATATTGTTTCTCACCTGCATGGATTCCCTGATGGTTATCCACGTAACACTTCTGCCCGATGCTTTGCCCCAGAGTGGGATTTTTATAGAAGTTCTCTCTGGCAGAGTTCATAACAAGCCCTGTTTTATAGCGGGATTTTCTGTTGTGCTTGGAGACCAACAGCTTTCCCCCCCGTGCGGCAGCTGGAACACCATGTACAACCTCACTGTATTCATTCTCTCTCTCCACCAACAGCTTCTTCTCCTGTTGCCCTTTTGATTCCCATCTCTCCTCATATATTTCAGATGACACAGGAAAATTCCATTGGGATGCTTCTGCTAATGCCCTGTGCGTTTCTGCCGGTGAAGTCTCTCCCAGTTGAGATTTCTCCATCTTGATCCAACTTCTCTTCCCAACACCTGAAGAGACAATAAGAAAGGAATTTTGTCTATGTTCTGGTCACCTGTTGTTAAAAGAGAAACCTCCTCCTCGCTGATCTTCCTGCCATGTATATTTTCCCTGGCTGCCAGTCCATCACGTGGGTAGTAGTCTGTCATCTGGTCCAAGGACAGGAAATGCGCTGACGTTTGCAGTCTGAGGGGGGCGTCACTGGCCTGCAGACCCCAGTTCATTTCCTGTCCTGGTCCAAGCCAGACGCATCTGAACTACTCTCCATGTGAGTTGTTCACTTAGGGTTGACTCCTTATTTTTTCCTCCCCTTTTTATTTTAAGGGCTAAGGGGGTTGGAGTTTCCACCCCATCCCTTTTTCTTGTGTTTTTTGAGGCTTTTAAGCTCCCTTTTTCGTTTTATTGCCCCCTTTAAGTTTAGGGGTCCTTTAAAATTTTGGCACGAATGGGCACCATCTTGTCGGGCTCCACTGAACCGTGTGTTTGGGAGCCTGACCCAGGCCTTGCTGCCTGGAGGAGGGGGCTATACCCCCGGGGGGGTCCCTCTCATTCCGCCACGTTTTCTGCGGCTGTGATCCCCGGCCCTTGATGCCTCGCCTCGCCGTGGTCCTACCGGGGCAGAGTGGTGGCAGCCATTTTCTTTGTGGTGATGCTCCCTGTTGCGGCTGCCGCGCCGGACGGGATCCGTTCGTCGCTGCGGCCGCCGCCGGCGGAACTACGCAGCCTTCCCTTGTGGGAGCTGTTGCATCTGCTGCTGCCGCTGGGGAGCCGCCAGCAGGCGGGATCTGTTCCTCACCGCGGCTGCAGCCGACGGACCCAAGCAACCTTCCTGGCGGCCGATGATCAGCTGGGCAGCGGGTCCGTCACACCCCGCCGGCTCCAGCTGATACAGCGGGGCCAGGAGTTTGTTTTCCCTGCCGACCAGCAGGCTCCGTGTGGCTTGCCGGTGCCCAGGCTGCTCTGCCTCCAGCTTCCCGGCAGCCGGTTGCCTGATGGGGCTGCCGCTTCCACCTCCTCCCAGCCTTCAGCTGGCTGGCAGACCGCTGCAACCACTTCCCGAGCATTCATTGAAGAGGGAATAGATTGCTTCACCTGCAGCGCCCCCCCAGTTAAAAAAAAAAGTAAAGAAAAGGACAATAGTGATAGAAAATCAACCAGGTTTTTTCCATGTCCTTGCCCAACATGCACAAGCTATGCTACCACCCCATACCAACGGCAGTACTGGGCAGAGCGCACCTTGGTGAGTTTTTTCAGCTTTTTATGCTACCACCCCATACCAATTGTGGTACTGGGCACAGCTTTCCATTGGGGCACTCAAGCTGGGCAGAGCATGTCTTTTTCGCCTTTATACCCAATCCTTTGTTAAGTGGCCATTCCACTTCCAAGGCTAACCGGCCCTTTTCCTTTCCTTCATGCCAGCGGACAGAAAAAGGCTCTCCACAGCGGTCAGCGAGTCGGCAACCTTATCATAGCCTTCCTCATGGCCTCCAAACAGGATGCGGCCAAGCTGCCTGTGTCCTCGCTTGCACAGTCAGCTCAACCCATGGCGAGCCCGCCTCTTCCCCTGTCGGGTCAGAGGGTCGCTCAACTTCCTCCCATCACCAAGAAATCAAAGAAGACACGCACCACGGGACCCTCTAGTCAGCCCTCCAACAGGGCTAGGCATATGGGGCAGGAGGAGCAGACACAGGTCCGCGCGCCCGAGACGGCCCATAACCCCAGGGCTTCTCAGGGCAGGGGTCAGGCAACGTACCTAACATGGAACCCTCAGATGGCGAATCTAGTGGCCTATCCCAGCAAACAGCTTGCTCAACGCGTTCGTCAAGCCGTTCTACCTCGAGCAGGGGCCAGCCTCTGGATTTTCAGGAGGATTTCATGAAGAAGTTTAGAGAGGCTTTCTTTAGTTCCATGGCTAGCAGCTTCGACTCTCTTCAAGCCACAGTTTCTACCCACCCCTCCGAGTCGACTTCTTCGGGGGGGCGAAAAGCTAGGAGCAAGTCTCATCACACGATGGAGCCTCTCCATTATTCAGAGGAGGAGGGGGAGTTGTCCCCAAGTCCCTTTGACGCCTCGAGAGGCAGGTTCCACAAGCAGCAGCCACAAGACCATGACCTCCCATCGGATGACGAGCTCTCAGAGGCAGGTTGGAGCACCAATTCTGAGGACGAGAAGCCTGAGCCTCCTCCGCAGCACCTCTTCAAGCCTTCTGACTACACCCCGCTCTTGAGGAGAGTCAGGACTACCTTGGGCATGGAAGACCTGGGGGCTGATAAGGCTACTGCTGCGGGCATAGATCCAGAACAGCCTTCATCCCGTCTTGCAGCTCCCATTCCAGCTCCGGTCCGCAGGTCTGCCCTGGCGGAATGCAACAATCCCTTGCAGTCCCGTAGAAGGAGAGCCCTGACCAACAAGTTATACATCATTGAAGCTGATGTCATGGAGTTTCTTCAGATCCCGACAGTGGACACTCCAGTGCTGGGCCTTGTCTCTAGATCCGTTCTCCCTAAAGGGGAGATGCAACTAAAGGATCCTATGGAGTGCCGGCTGGACTATGCCTTGAAGCAGGCTCACAAGGCCGTCGCCATTGCCTTCAGAGCCTCTAGCACTGCATCAGCCTTCGCTAGGGCCTCCTTGGTCTGGCTGGATGAGCTACTGGACAACCCTGAGCAGGATCCAGAGCGCACTAAGAAGACGCTGTTAAAGCTTCATAGAGCAGCGTCCTTCATCGCAGATGCCACAATGGACTCCTCTCAATTCGCGGCCAGAGCCTTGGCTGCTGACATCATGGCATGGTCTGGCTCAAGCATTGGGAGGCTGACAACACAGCCAGGGCCAATCTCGCTACTAGGCTTTTCGCCGGAGGCAAGCTGTTTGGTGACGAGACGCTCAAGGAAGTGCTCGTGGACCCCAAGGAAAGGAGAAAGCCATACATGGCGACCGCGAGACACGAGGTGAGGCATTTCCAGAGAAAATACGCCCCCCTACAACTCTTTCCAGTCCTTTCATGACTCTAGACAATCCCCAGGAGGTAGAGACTACAAACCCTCCTCCCGCTACTCATGGGCTAGATCCCACTACAACACCAAGCAGCGTCCAGCTCAGGGAGGCCGCTCAGACTACACAGCCACCGCCCCTAGGCGTGGTGGTAGGGCCTGTCGTCAATTGTGCCTTACACATCAGGGGCCGTCTGCTACGCTTTGCCCCCGCATGGGAGGTCATCGGGGCGGATGCCTGGGTCCTCAATACTGTCACCAGAGATTATTCATTGGAATTCTCCCACCCACCACACCCCAGACACATTCCCTCCAGGCTTCCAAGGGATCAGTCACGAAAGCTCAATCTGTCAGCGGCTGTACGACACCTGGTGGAGATCCAGGTTGTAGAGGAGATCGAGCAGCCTCAGCATGGCTCAGGCGTCTACTGTCTTGTTACTCGTGCCCAAACAGGATCTCTCATGGAGGGCAATCCTACAGCTCAAGCATCTGAACAGGTCGGTGAAGTACTGCAGATTCAAGATGGAATCCCTAGCCTCCATCACGGAAGCCCTGCAGGAACGCTATTACCTGGCATCCATAGACTTGAAGGAGGCATATCTTCACATACCGATCCTTCCTGGGCACAGGAGATTTCTGAGGTTCTCACTCGGGCACCATCCTTTTCAGTACAGAGCCCTGCCTTTTGGCCTTTCGTCAGCCCCGAGGGTGTTCACAAAGATCAAGGCGGCCACAGTGGCCCATCTCCGGCTTCAATGAGTACACATCTATCCGTACCTCAACGACCTGCTCTTCAGGGCACTTTACAGTGCGCTCGGGACCATGTCCACCTTGCCTTAACTCTCCTCAACAGACTGGGCTTCCTAGTCAACCACGAGAAGAGCCACCTAGCCCCTTCTCGACAGCTGCAGCATCTGGGGACCCTGATAGACACAGATCGTGGCCTCATTTGTCTCTCCCCTCAAAGGGTACAAGCAATCAGGGAGATGGCTTCCTCCCTCCGACGAAGGAGATCGGCGGACATCATGAGCCTGGCCAGGGCCCTGGGTCTCTTTGTATCAACCATTCAGATAGTTCCATGGGCGCGCCACCATACATGTTACCTGCAGTGGGCCCTGCTCCCCCATCAGGCAAGCATTGCAAAATACCAGCACAAATGGATTCCTTTGTCCAGGGAGCGCCAAAGGTCCTTCCAATGGTGGACAAGGCAGGACAACTTGCTAAGGGGTATCCCCTTCAGGGAGCCCCCCAGGACCATAATTACAACGGACGCCAGCCTGCTGGGTTGGGGAGCGCACTGCAACACAGCATACACACAGGACACCTGGTCAGAGGAGGAGACGAATCACAGCATCAACTGGCTAGAACTCCAAGCAGCCCATCTCGCCCTCCTTCACTTCAGCCAGCTGTTTCGTCTCGACAATGTCATGGTTTACACCGACAATTCAACGACGAAGGCTCACATCGTCAGACAAGGGGAAACCCAATCAAGGAGCCTACAGGCGGAGGCCTCTCTTCTCTTGCAGTGGGCAGAGCAAAACCTTACCTCCCTGTCAGCAGAGCACCTCAGCGGGGAGCACACCACCACGGCAGACTGGCTCAGCCGCCAGAAGGTTCTGCCATGGGAGTCATCTTTACACCCGCAGGTGTTCGCCAGAATTCAGCTGAGGTACGGCAGGCTAGAGATAGACCTCTTCGCATCAAATCTCAACCACCAGCTGCCTTGCTTCTTTGCACGGCACTGGTCCCCGGGAGCGGAGGCCGTAGATGCCCTCTCACAACCGTGGCCGAAGGGCCTTCTCTACGCATTCCCTCCGGTCCCTCTCCTGGGCCACACCCTGCGAAAGGTGAGGGAGGAGAGGGCCCACCTAGTGCTGATTGCTCCCTGGTGGCCACGGAGACCATGGTTCTCGGAGCTCCTCAACCTCTCAGTCGCAGATCTGTGGAGGCTACCACGGAGACAGGATCTGCTGTGCCAGGGGCCACTTCATCACCCAGACCTGGATTGGCTGAGCCTGACAGTGTGGCTCTTCAGCGGAGAACCTTGAGATGCTCTGGCCTTACGTCAGAAGTCATTGACATCATTTTGTTGGCACGGCGGCCATCCATGACTAGAATCTACCAGGCTACACGGAGGACATTTGCTGGCTGGTGTCACTCCAGGAAAATTCACCCGTCTAAGGCCAGTGCCCCGCAGATTCTTGAATTCTTGCATGGGGGGCTCCGACTTGGCCTGAAGGCCACCATGTTAAGCAGCCAGGCATCAGCCATATCTGCCTTCCTTTCGCCCGCTTCCGGTCAACCAGTTGGCAGCAATCCACTGCTCCGGCGTTTCCTCAAAGGAGTGGCGGCATCACAGCCTCCGACCACCCACCGCTTTCCCTCTTGGGATTTGCAGAAGGTTCTATTTGCACTGCAGAGATCACCCTTTGAGCCGCTAGAGACCATTCCCCTTCAGCTCTTGACCTTATAAGGTCCTATTCCTCATCGCCATCACGTCAGCCAGGCGCGTCTCGGAGCTGGGTGCCCTGTCGGTTGCACGCCAGCTCTGCACCTTTCACGAGGAGTCCGTTGTCCTTAGAATGGACCCATCCTTCATCCCTAAGATCAATTCCACCTTCCACAGGGAAGAGGAACTGATCCTACCGTCCTTTTGTCCCAGACCAGTACACCCAAGGGAAAGGGAGCTGCATTGCCTAGATGTCACTAGGGTGCTTAGGGTGTACATAGACAGAACAAGAAAGGTGAGGTCCATGGAGGCAATGTTCATATTGCTCCACCCCAGGTCTCTGGGCAAAAAGGCCTCCACTCCAACCTTAGCGAGATGGCTAAGAACTTGCATCAGGCTAGCCTATGAGGCCAGCAACTTGGCACCACTGCAGGGCATTACGGCCCACTCAACGAGGGCAGCCTCCACCTCGGCAGCCTTCTCCACTAACGCCTGAGAGAAATCTGCAGAGCGGCAAATTGGTCTTCTCCTTCTACCTTCATTAGACACTATAAGATAGACCGTTATGCCTCGGCCTCCTTCGGGAGACGGGTCCTGCAGCAAGCGATCTCTACAGATTAGTGGGCTCGCCCGACCCACCCAGCTGGGACGGCTTTGGTATGTCCCACGTGATGGACTGGCATTCAGGGAAAATGAACCGTTGGTTCTCACCTGAAAGGTGATTTTACTGGATGCCAGTCCATCACGGCCCACCAGGTTCGGTACACTGGGGCTCGACCACTATTTCTAGCTTAGAGTCAAGCTGCTGCCAGTGCATTCGAAGGCTCTCATAGAAGGAGAGAGAGAGAGAGAGAAAATCAACCTTCCGGGCTGATCATTTTCCTTGTAATTTATGGAACACTTGTTGCCTACTTTATCACCGTAGCCATTTTTCTCCATTAGCTATGCTAGGCCGTTGCTGGCCGCAGTATTATTAACCTTTCTGGATTCGTGCCAGGCCTGCACATAAGCTGTTCCAGTATTATGCCTCCAGCATTACGTCTTGGTGTCCGGCGTCCGGAAATGAACTGGGGTCTGCAGGCCAGTGACGCCCCCCTCAGACTGCAAACATCAGCGCATTTCCTGTCCTTGGACCAGATGACAGACTCCTACCCACGTGATGGACTGGCATCCAGTAAAAGCACCTTTCAGGTGAGAACCAACGGGTCATTCTAATTCATAATGTCGCTGCTAAACTTGTATTTCCCCCTCCCCCTCTCTAAGATCATCCTCTGCTTAAAATAGTAAAATGTAAGGTGTCCCAGACTCTGCTCCTGGGAAAGGTGGATGGTACAACTTGTATAATTAAGCCAATAAATGCAAATGAGGTTATTTTTGCCTTATTTTACAGCACAAATGACTTTCTATTCTACAAGTCATGAATCCCATGATGATTTCCCTGTCAGATGTACAACTCAAAGACTCAAACCTGGGAATTATACTTTGTGAAGCAGCCACAGATCAATGGCAAGCCAGGAGGTTTCAGCAACCTCACAAAATTGGGTGCCACAACAGATGCATTTCCTATGCATGCATAGGATTTAGCCTATTGCCCTCTCCCACTGTGACATTTGATGTGAAAACTTTTGTGCAGAATATGACACTTTCAGAGTATCAGAGGGGTCATCAGTAAGTAGATCCACTTCAGAGATGCCTTTCAACAGAAATAATTGCTGCTCAGGGGAGTATAAGGTCTGTCACTGCCTTATATGGATGCTATGATATGCAGTGAAGCTTTCTAGCTGAAACTTGGGAGAGCTTCTGCCAGTCTGGCAGACAATAGCGGACCAGACATCCAACAGTCTCACTCTGTATAAGTCAGTCTCATAGCTTGAATATTCTCAGGCCCTTTGGGGGAAAACCCATGAAAAGAACAATGACATAAATATTTATTTTTACAGCCCCACCTAAAAAGTATTTATTCATAAGTATGACTGTTCTCTCTCAGACCGTTAACTTTCATGTCCTCTATGGATTCTCTGATGGAGAAGCTGTGAACATCTGGACCAAAAGTTTCCCCACGCTCAGGGCATACAAAATTTCGCTGTTTGTGAGTTCTCTGTCTCATCAGATCAGACTTCTGAGATAGTTTTCTTCCACACTCAAGGAATATGTAAGGTCTCTCTTGTATGGATTATCAAATGTCTCCTCAAATGTTCATTCTGTGTGAAGCTTTTCCCACACTCAAGGCATCGGTATGGTCTCTCTCCGGTATGAGCTCTTTGATGTCTCACCAAGTGGCCTCTCGAAGAAAAGTTTTTCCCGCACTCGGGACAACTGTAAAGTTTTCCTGCTCTATGGCTCTTCTGATGTCTAAGAAAATTAGCTTTCTGATGGAAGCCTTTCCCGCACATGGGATATTGGTGCAATTTTCCTCCCATTGTCACCTTCTCTGTTGGTCTGGATTTTGCTGGAATTCCACCCCTCCCCCACACAGTCCGAAGTTCAGATTGGCCTTCTCCAGCATGTTTCATAACAAGTCCTGATTTGTGGCAGAACCTTCTACCACACTTGGAGAACAACAGCTTTTCCTCCCTTGGAGACACTGTGCATTTTTCAGTACAAGAACCCTCAAGACCTTCCAAGAGGTTGCTGGATTCATTTGGAGACTTCATCAGCTGCTTTCCCTCTCCCCTCTTGAACTCACATCTTTCCTGGTGCATCTTGGCTATCACGGACATATTCCCTTGACCTATCCGTGGTAGTGTCTTAGAAGATTCCTCCAGCTCATTTCCTCCATGCTGAGCATGCTCCACCTTGATCCAACTTCTCTTCCCGTCACCTGAAGAGACAAGAGAGAGGGATTTTGTCTGGGTTCTGGATCACCTCTTTAGAGTCCTGTCAACTGCTGCTTGCTGGTCTTCCCTCTGCTGTGCACCCTAATTCACTCTCTCTGCTGAACATCTGCCCCAGCCCCTTGTCTCTAGAACAGTAGTTCCCAAACATTTCCCCCCATGGACCACTTGAAAATTGCTGAGGGTCTTGGTGGACCACTTAATGATTTTTCTGCCTACAGGAGCAATTGTAATGCACTGTGCTAGATGCTGTATGATTTTAATTGTATTTTTACAGTGGACCACCTGAATGAAGATTGCGAACCACAGTTTGGGAACCCTGCTCCAGGACATCATAAGAGCTTAGCTGCTGGATCAAGCCAATGTCCATCTGGTCCAGCATCCTGTTCTCACAGTGCCCAACCAGATGCCTGTGGGAAGCCCATGAGGACATGAGCACACCAGCACTACTCTCCCCTTCTGCGGTTTCTAGCAACTGGCATTCAGAAGCAAACTGTCTCCGATAGTGGAGGCAGAACATAACCATCAGGATTAGTAGCCATTCAGTTTTATCCTCCATGAATTAATCTAGGATTACCCTCTCTTTAAAAGAATATATTCTCAGGTACCAAGGAAACCCAGACAGTCAAGGAAAAATGACTGTCATTAGTATATATTTATTCAAATGAAGGCAAATGCAGTTCTTTTGGCTTATCTTGCAGGACATATCTCCTCAGAGAGAGAAATAAGAAGAGCCCTGCTGGATCAGATCAGTGGCCCATTTAGTCTAGCATCCTGTTCTCACAGTGGCCAACCAGATGCCTCTGGGAAGCCAACAAGCAGGATCTGAGCAGACAAGAAGCTATACGGGAACCAGATCTGCCATCTTCCATTCTACAAGTCACGCTTTCCCTGTTGAAAGGGACAACTCAAGAATTAAACCTGCCAACTGTGCTTTGTGAGACAACCACAGGCCTCTGGTCATCCATGAGGCTTTAGCAACCCATATGTTCCCAGGGTGTCTAGGAGCTGGTAGTGATGACAGCAACAATAGTAAATCTCAAACATATTGTCTTGTTAAGTCCCATGTGTAATGTTCAATTTATCTATCTTTTGAATTCAATTTTGAGTTTGTATCCTGGAATTTTATCTTTTCATTTCTTGGGAAGCTGCAACAGCCATTGGTCAAAAGCAGCAAAAGTCTTCTTAAGCTGTATTATTTCCCATATTTATGCTTGGGATCCTAGCCTGCTTCCTTGTACCAAGATGACATTTGACAATTGAAGGACTGTGTGTAGAACTTGGTTCTCTCAGATCATCACAGGGGTCAGCAGCAGCAGTAGATTCCAATGCAAATAGATCCCCTTGAGGGGTGCTCTCCAGAAAAACAGTTGCTAATCCATGGAGCATAAACTCCATCATGGATGCTTTGATGGATAATCAGCAGGTTTCTGAACAAAACTCTTCCCATGATGAGAACATTAAAAAAATCTCAGTCCTCTCAGATGGAGCATCACTCAGCATTTCTATCCATGAGAAACCTTTTCCTCACTCAGGAGATTTGTGCAACTTCTCTCCCATAGGAATTCTCTGCCTGAGCAAATTATATCCATAAAGAAAACATCCATGTAGTCACTCTTCCGTCTGGATCCTCTCATGTTCCATCAATGCACATTTTTAAGTGAAGCTGTTCCAAAACACTGTCTTCCTACAGAGCAACACTTGCCTGTAACCACATTCTCTCTTGGATAGAAACTTTTCTCAACCCCTGAGCATTCATACAATTTGCCTTCGTTGTGAAACCTCTGAAGGCTCAAATGTGTTTTCACTCTGCCTGGAGCATTTCCCAAACTCAGAACATCTACATGATTTTTCTCCGGTTTGTATTCTGATGTTTGTCATGGTACTTTGCTCTCCCCCTGTGGAGGACATTTATAATGGGCCTCTCCAATACATTTTATACAAGGTCCCAATCTACAGAATACTTGAAGAACAATCCCCTCCACCGCCCCTGCGTCTGGCAATCAGTAGCTGTAAGACCTTCTGGAAGCTCCCTGCATTCTTCCTTTCCCTCCACTGCCTTCTTCCCCTCTTGCCCCTTGGATTTTTATCTCTACCCTTGACTTTTGGATGTCCCATGAATATTCCCTCAGGATATTTCTGCTAAGAATTCGAATCTCCACTCAGCCATGAAGCTCATTTACCTCACAGGCTCTCAGCCTAACCTACCTTACAGGGTTGTTGTGAGGATAAAATGGAGAGGGGAGAACCATGTATACCAGTTTGAGCTCCTTGGAAGAAAGGTGGGATATAAATGTAATACATACATCAATAAATAATGTCCTCTGTATTCCCTCTGACCCAATCCCACCTTGGCAAGAGTTATGTCTTGACCCAACTTCCCATCACCTGAAGAGACAGAGATTATTTTTAAAAACCCAGGATTAGAAGCAACTGTTCTAAGAATGCTTTAGGATTTAAGGGCAGGATATAAATCTATTTTCTTAGGCTCAGAAGTGCAGCAGTGTTCGTCCTAGATGGGAAGGGCCATAGTTCAGTGGCAGAGCATCTGCTTTGCATGCAGAATGGTCCACGTTCAACCTCCGGAGTTTCCAGGTAGGGCTTAGAAAGACTCCCTGCAAGAAACTCTGGACAGCCACTGCCAGTCAGTGCAGACAATACTGGCGTAATGGTATAATTCACTATTGGGCAGCTTCCTATGTTCTTCTACCTGTTCAGAATTAAATGAGGCAAGTTTAAAAACAGCAACTTTTTCACGGGATGAGTGGATCCCTGTAACACAGGTAAAGGCCACAGCTCAGTGGTAGAACATCTACGGCACGGGACCACAATACCTATCGGAACGCCTCTCCCGATATGAACCTGCTCGTACACTACGCTCCACATCGAAGGCCCTCCTCCGAGTTCTGTCTCATAGGGAGGCTCGGAGGACGGTGACAAGATCTAGGGCCTTCTCAGTGGTGGCCCCCGAACTGTGGAACAGTCTCCCCGAAGAGGTGCGTATGGCGCCAACATTGCTCTCCTTTCGGCGCCAGGTTAACACTTGCCTCTTTGCTATGGCGTTTTAATATGTAACTCGTTTTAGTTTTAAATTTTGTTGTAATTGTTTTTGATTTCTTGCTTTATATATGTTTATGCTGTATTTATTATGAGATCTGAGATGTTTTGTATTTTTATATTCTGTTGTTCACCGCCCAGAGAGCTAATGCTAGTCGGGCGGTATATAAATCTAATAAAATAAATAAATAAATAAATAAATCTGCACTGCATGCAGAAGATCCCAGGGTTTAATTTCCAGCAGGTCCACCATCTTGTTCTCACAGTGGCCAAACAGGTGCCCCAATGGGAAGCCTAAGAGCAGGAGCTGAGAGCAACAGCAACTCTCCCCTGCTGCGGATTCCAGCAACTAGTATTCAGAAATATGCTCTCTCTACAGTGGAGATAGAACATAATCATCAGGGTTTGTAGCCAAGGACAGCCTCATCCTCCATGAATGTGTCCACACCTCTTTCAAAGACAAAGGTAGGGCTGCAAAAGACCCTCGTCTGAGATCCTGGAGAGCTGCCGCCAATCAGTGTCAACAATTTTATATATTACTGCTTTTATTTATTACATTTGTATCCCGCTGTTCCTCCCACAAGAGCTGCAAATGCTGAACTACAGGGACCAGTGCAGCTTCCTAAATAAAGTAGAAGGAATTGAGAAATGAGTAAGGCCATGGAGAGCCACTGGCAGGCAGGCAGGCAATAAGTGAGCTCAGGAGACCAATGGTTACACTCCACAGAAGACACCTTCAGATGTTCAGTTCCCATAGTCCCTTTGCAGAAACCTCTCTACACTGTTCCAATTAAGTCAGCGGTGCTCTCCTCATACAACATTCCTCATATTCCAATTTTCCGTTCTCCCCTCCCAAAAGGCCACAGCAACTGAGCACACTGAGTACACACCATATTCAAAACACATGGTTTCCCCCAAAGAATCCTGGGAACTGTAGTTTAAGGGTGCTGGAAATTGTAGTTTACCCCTCGCAGAGCTACAATTCCCAGCAGCCTTAAACTACAATTCCCAGGATTCTTTGGGGGAAGTCGTGTGCTTTGAATGTATGACCTATACACAGCCTTAGCCCTCACTGGGCCATCCACATGCACACGCACCGTTCCTGTCGGCCAGATGAGCATCAGCATTCACACCAGGTCAACAAGAGAGGGAATTATGATTTAAAATTTGTTTTTACAGGCCCACTTAAACATATTTACGCATAAACCTGACTATTCTCTCAGATTATTAACTCTGTTGATGTCCTTCATGGGTTCTCAGATGGCAAATCAGTGCATCTTTGGACCCAAAAGTTCTCCCGCATTCAGGGAATTGGCAGGTTCTCTATCCTTTGTGAATTCTCTGATGGAGCAGCTGATCCTTCCGAGAGAAGCTTCTTTTGCACTGGAGACACTTGTGTGGTTTCTCTCCTGTATGAATTCTCTGATGTCTCATCAGATTTATTCTCTGATGAAAACAACTCCCACACTCAAGGCATTTGAAAGGTTTCTCTCCTGTATGACTCTGAAGATGCCTCATCAAATGTGATCTCTGAAAAAGGTTTCTCCCACACTCGGGGCAATTATAAGATTTCTCCCCTGTATAGCTGCTCTGTTGTCTAAGCAGATCCTCTCTCTGATGGAAGCTTTCCTCGCACTCTAAGCATTGGCATATTTTTTCTCCTATGTGACTTCTCTGATGGTCTGAATTTTGCAGGACGTAATCCCCCTTTGTGTGACATTCAGACTGATTCTCTCCAGAAGGTTTCACTGCAAGTCTTAATTTGAGGTAGACCTGTCTACCATACTTGCAGAACAAGGACTTTCCCTTCCCTGTATAAACTGTGCAATTTTCTTTACATGCAACGCCATGTGCTTCTGAGAACTTGCTGAAGTCATTCTCAGTTTTTAGAGGCTCTTTCCCCTGCCCCCTGTTGGACTCACATCTGTTCTCATGCATATCAGCAGTTAGTGGCACATCCCCTTGGCTTATCTCTGGTAGCATCCTGGGTGTTTCCTCCAGCTCATTTCCTCCATACTGAGAATTCTCCATTTTGAGCTGACTTCCCTTCCCATCACCTACAGAGACAAAAACAGGAATTTTGTCTATGCTCAGGCAGACTCTTTTCTAGATTCCTGCCACTTCCTTCCTGTGGCTTCTGCCTCATATTATGATTATTTAAATTTAAATCCTGCCCTTCCTCCCAAAAGGAGCCCAGGGTGGCAAACACACAAATGATAAAACAATTAAAGCATCTAAAAACAATTCCAATACAAAAACCTACTGGGAAAGATCTCTGCTTAAAAGGCTTGATGAAAGAGAAAGATCTTCAGCAGGTGCCAAAAAGACAACAGAGACAGTGCCTGTCTCATACTTTAGGGGAAGGAATTCCAAAGGGGTAGATGCCACAGTACTAAAGGCCTGACTCCTATATTGTGCGGAACAGACGTTTTGATAAGATGGTGTTTGCAGGAGACCCTCACCTGCACAGCACAGTGATCAATTAGGTTTATAAGGCATGAGACAACCTTTCAGGTATCATATCTCTTTCCCCCATCTGACTGAGGATGTCTCTGCTACAATAATCCTTTCCTGTCCCTATCACCATGTCAACCCACTCCTTTCACCCAAGGGTCTGGTTTTTAAAATGTTGCACAACCTAGCACAACATGAAACACGTTATAAATAAAATTCATATAAAAACTGAATACCATTAAGGGCCTAGAAAATTATCTTCATTACGTTAAAATTAAAAATTTGTAACCTGCAATTTTGACTAAAAAGTCTGCAAGACGCTAACAAGACATATTTGTTGTTGTTATAGGCCTTGAAGTCAATTATGACTTATGGTGACCCTATGAATCTTTTTGGATATATTCAAAGGGTTTTCATGGTAAGAGGTATTCAGAGGTGGTTTACCACTGCCTTCCTCCTCTAAGCCTACGGCACCCGGTATTCCCAGGTGGTCTCCCATCCAAGTACTAACCAGGCCTGACCCTGCTTAGCTTCCGAGATCAGGCATGTTTAGGGTAGTATGGCCGTAGGCAAACATATTAATATAAATAATATATTTAAAAACACACCCTATAAAAACTAATGACCAGCAACAGAGATCGGAGCAGCAAAAAGGTGGAAGAGAGGCAAGACCTGAAGGGAAATTCTCAAGGGAGGAAATTTCACAGCTTTTGTATCACCACAGAAATGGCCCCATTCCATGTTATAACCCACTATACTTCAGACACCGGGCCACACAAAGCAGATCCTTCCAAAAAGATCCCAAGACAAGCGTAATTTCATATGAGGGCAGCAGGCAGCCCTTAAGGTAACTTCGTCCCAGAAGGGACAGAAATGGGGAACCCACAGCCAAGGGCCACATGGGTAGCAAACAGAAGGAAATGGGGATGGCGGCAGAATGAGAGAGAGAAAAGGGATTTGGCAGAGAGAAAAAGGGGGCGGCACCCATTTTTGGCTCAGACCCTGCCCTCCGCTAGCACTCAACCCCCCCGCCACAGATATCCCCAAGGAAATGCGGCCTTTGACAAGAAAATAAAAAAGCTCCCCATCCTTGGTTTGGAGCAGTTGTGGGGAATGTTTTGTCCTACAAATGTTGCTGAACATCTAGTGCTGTTCTGTTTTTGCTGAATTTGTAGCAGTTAGTGTCAGACTATGACCAGGGTTCAAATCCCCACTTGGCCTGGAAGTTCACTGGGTGACCTCGGGCCAAGTCGCTACCTCTCAGCCTAACCAAACTCACAGGGTTGTTGTGAGGAAAAATGGAGGGAGGGGGGAAAACCATGCTTGTATACCACCTTGAGCTCCTTGGAGGAAAGGTGGTACGTAAATGTAATAAATAAATAAATATAAACACCCATCAGCCGCAGCACTCATGACAAATGGCCAGGGATGATAGGAACTGTGGTACAGCCACATCTGCAGGGCCAAAGGTTCCCCACACATGGTTTAGGGATATAGAGTTGTATCGAATGAAGTTGTTCTGGGGTTCCCTCACCCTCTGGAGATTTGGAGGGCCCATGGGGAGAGGAAGTTCCACTGTGCAAGCAGAAGGCCTTGTGCAAACAGAAAGACTTTGTTAGATACAATTCATTGATAGTTAAATTTGATTTAAATTTTAAGTGAAAATAAGCTCACTGCCATCTTCAGAAGTTTTCTGCACTTTCAGGATAATAAAGAATTATATGAGGAGCTGATCCTGTTCTGCATAATATTTTTGTTCTTGTGCTAGTCATCCACTGATGTTTATAGACATGACTAACTTAGGTTCATTGCTTTCAGTGGGCCTACTCAAAGAGTAGAATACAACCCTTAGAAGAACCTGCATAAAATGCTTCAGGGAGAGGGGAAAGGGAAGAGAGAATGCCCTCTGGCCCTCCACAGCAAGCCCAAGCATCCTTCCCAAACAGCAAGGATCTGAAAATGAGCTACTCCAATCCCTTACCTGTATCTTGGCCTGAGCGTCGCTCACATCTCACCGAAAACTGGTGGAACATCTCTTCCTCTTTCTGGGCATGGGAGGAGAGGTCAGGTTTGGGTGCCAAAAATCCCTCTACAGTGGAGAGAGAAAATTATGTGTAGCACTGTTACAATCAAAACATAATCATCACCTTTTCCAAAACCTTTTTTACTTAAAAATAATACTTAGCATAACCCTGCAAGGTGTAGCCCCCCCTGCGAGACAAAATAAGTACAGACATGTCAGATATATACAACTGTCGGGTATACTTTAGGGTGGATTCCTGCACTAAGCAGGGGGTTGGACTCGATGGCCTTATAGGCCCCTTCCAACTCTACTATTGTATGATTCTATGTTGTAAAGATTGATCTTTTTGCCCAGGCTTTCCTTGACCCATAAGACTGGACCCTCTTTTAGGTGTTTGCACTCCCTGAATCTCTGTTTTTGTTGCTTTTGTATGTTTTTATACTGCTGTTTTATTGGACTTTGGTGGCATTTTTGTTTAACTGGACATTGTTTTCACATTGTACATAATGTACACCCTACGTAGAGATTTTTAAAATATTATGCAGTTTAGAAATGCTTTTGAATTTTCCCCCCAAATGCCTCTTTGCCTTGTGAGCCACTGCCAATTGAGGATTGAAGGGTTTAGCCTGAGGAAAGTTGAAGATTGGGAGAAAAGGATAGAGAAATTGAGGAGATGGCAGGAGAAAGTAAAAGGAGACCCTCCAGAGAAGGTTATGGAGCAGAGTAGCAGCTTACCTTCTGTTTTCACACAGAATCATTTATTCAGCGGCAGCTCCACTACCAGGTTGTGAGACGGAGACCAAGACCTCTGCCTGCATCCCTGGACATTGCAGCTGGAGGGAGCTCTGAGAGACTCCAAATACCCAGCTTTGCCTAACTCCATTATTATTGGACTCGCATCCTGTAGCTGAGGCCTCATCTGCACTATACATTTAAAGTACTACCATTCCACTTTTACAGTCATGGCTTCCCCCAAAGAATCCTGGAAACTGTAGCTGTAACCCAGAGCGGTTTAACAACCAATTCCTCTTCCCCTAACAATCCCCAAAGTTCTCTGGGAAGAGAGATTGATTGTTAAACCACTCTGGCAATTGTTGTGTAGTTAGGTGACTCCTTCTCACAGAGCAACTCTCAGCACCCTTCACAGACTACCCTTCCCAAGATTCTTGGGGGGAAGCCATAAGTGTTGAAAGGGGAATAAATGTATGGCATGAACTTGGCCTGAGTGGCTGTTCAGCCTGTATTATAGCTGGGATTAAGACAAAGCTGACTTTACCTTTTCTTGACTTTACCTTTGATTCAAAATGATCCCCCGGCACAAGGTTCTGATACACAAATAGGCAAACTATATACACGGGTCTTCTTGAGATGGGTAAATGATCAAATCCTACTGGGGAAGGCTCAGCAGCAGGAGATGATCCTGCAGATAAGAATAAAGACTGCCGATAGCAGGAAGTGGCTTTTTAATGCTGGGGGAGGAGTGCATGAAAAAAATAAGAGGCTGCATCTCCTATTCCAGCCCAGGAGTTCCCAAATTGTGGTCCATGGGCCACCAGTTGCCCACGTGCTTCACTGAGGTGGTCCGTGGTGTGTGCATGCAGATTCGTGGTTGAAGAGGAGAAATGGCACATCCACACCATTAAGTATACCTACTGATCTTTAATTTCATTTTAATCGCTTCTTATATTGGATTTTATTGTATCGTGCACTGAATTCTAGGGAATACAATAAAATACAATATGTAAGAAATGAAAGAAGCAAGAAAAATCCCCAAAAAAGGCATACAGTGTCATGCATAGCATATTACAATTGCTACACCAGGCAGAGAAATCATTAAGTTGTCCGCCATGACCCTCAGCAATTTCCAAGTGAGTGTGGGGAAAAGTTTAGGAAGAAGCCACTGTTTTATACCCAACCCCTCCAGGATGGATCTTAAGTGAGACAGGCCAAGATAGATGGGTTGATACTGATACGTGCCATCTCTGGCTTGTTGATTGGCACTAAATCATGGCTTCCCCCCAAGAATCCTGGGAACTGTAGTTTGCTAAAGGTGCTGGGAACTGTAGCTCAGTGAGGAGTAAACTACAGTACCCAGGATTCTTTTGGGGAAGCCATGACTTTTAGAGTGGTATAAGAGTGCTTTAAATGTACGGTGTGGATATGACCCAAGTCTCTCAGAGCGGCCTCTGCCTACAGAATCCTGGAGTGTGAGTGGAGGCCTCATGTTCTGTCACACAAACTGGTGGCAGAGCAGAGCTGCTCTTAAATAAATGCTAACGTGTGAGGGTAGATGGCAGCAGAAGCTGCTTTTTCTACCATATGGCACTCTTGGCTCTTATTTTACTCTCCCTCCTGTCTCTTCAGTCTCTTTGTTCTCCATTCAGTCTGTCAACTCTCCTAAGGATGGCTTTCAACTCTCCTCAGGATCTCCTGAGAAAACGCCACAGGGCTGTGCCTCCAGACATCCCACAAGGGGATACAATGTATGGGATTTATACCCAGAAAGCACAGCCCCATCTTTGAGCCCTCCATGACCACAGCCAGCCCAAGACATTTTGCTGCCTGAGGAAAACAGATAAGATCACATCATCACTACTCTCATTCAGTGTTCAGTGGCCAGACAGGCAGCTGAATCTTATTGCAAAACTGGTGAAGGGACAATGTCCTCCACAGCACCCAAGAGCATTAGGCTGGCTTAATTTTCAACTCTCCTCAGAATCTCCTCAGACCAAACCCTTCGGTCTCCTAGGTCAGCTCCTAAATGTAAATGGACTGCCTTCAAGTCGATCCCGAGTTATGGCGACCCTTTGAATAGGGTTTTCATGGTAAGCGGTATTCAGAGGGGGTTTACCATTGCCTTCCTCTGAGGCTGAGAGGCAGTGACGAGCCCAAGGTCACCCAGTGAGCTTCATGGCTGTGTGGGGATTCGAACCCTGGTCTCCCAGGTCGTGGTCCAGCACCTTAACCACTACACCACACTGGCTCTCAGGTCAGCTCCTAAGGGCCAATAAATGGTCTGTGCTTCAGACATTAACATATACATTAAGCTTTCAAGTGCTGTTCACAGGCATTATTTATTTATTTATAATCATTATAACTGTGAGAGGTAATGGTTGAGTCAGTTATTAATATCCTCCCATATTGCAGATGGGAGGAATGAGGTTGACAGAGTATAGCTTGGTTAAGGCCCCCTAGTGAGTGCATGGCAGAGACAAAATTAAAACAATAAGAACATAAGAAGAGCCTGATGGATGAGGCCAGTGGCCCATCTAGTCCAGCATCCTATTCTCACAGAGATCAACCAGATGCTCCAGTGGGAGCCCGCAAACAAGACCTGAGCCCAACAGCACTCTCCCCTCCTGTAGTTTCCAGCGACTGGTATTCAGAAGCATGCTGCCTCCAACTGTGGAGCCAGAACATTGCCATCATAGCTAGTAGCCACTGATAGCCTTTTCCTCCATCCTCTTTTAAAGCCATCCAAGTTGATGGCCATCGCTGCCTCTTGGGGGAAGGAATTCCATAGTTTGACTATGCTTCCTTTTGGCTGTCCAGAATCTTCCAACATTCAGCTTCATTGGATGTCCACGAGTTCTAGTGCTACGAGAGAGGGAGAAAAACTTCTATCTACTTCTTCCATGCCATGCATAATTTTACACACTCCTAACATGCCACCTCTTACTCACCAGGGACTTTCCGATTCATAGCTCAGTCTCTAAGCCTCTAAGCTATACCGGTTCTCAATAAAATTTAAGTAAATGTAAAGGGAACAATGCAAAAAGGAAACAAATTAACATCATATACAATACCACACATAGTCCATGAGGTTTAAAGGCTGCTTCCGAGGAACTTGCAGCCTTTGGCCTGGGAGAAAAGGCCCCAACTGATTCTTTTTGCTACGAAATGTATAGTGGAACAGCGCTGCTTTCTCCTGCCTTTGTGACATCAGCAACCATTACACCAATCCCCATCGTCACTTCAGATCCATTTGCATGCCTAGCAACCAACATACTATGAAAAAGAGGAAAGGCTGCCATTATGGAAGCGAGTGGTGGTGGTGGGCCTGTATTTAACCAGAGGCCAGACTAGTTATCAGTCACACCAGCCACCGGTCAGGAATGCTGCAGTTGCGTCCTAAACAGCAGATTCTGCTTTGAGCAGCTAGTTCAACTGTATGACTTCAAAAGTCACTTCTACCTCTATGTATAGGCCACATTGCCACATTTCTGTCTACCTTCCCACAATTGATGGCCATTTCACTACTAGCAACAGCAGATAAAACCTTGAATGTCCTAAGCGTGGGCAAAACTTATTTTGGAGAGATAAAAACTGATCGCACATCAAAGAGGAAAGAGAAATTATAATTAGGGATTACATCCTCAAATACAAGGATTACGTCTAAAAACCATTTTGTCTCTTGTTTCATATCTGATTTCTATATATCTGCCATTTGAATCTCTTTTTCTTTTTCAGATTCTAAAGAGAGCAATCATTTATGCAGACATCTGCTAGGCTTCCTGGGGCCTGAGTAAAAATAAAACAGAGTCTTACCCAAGGAATCTGCGTTCCCATCCTCCTCCTGTAGGACTTGCCAGAACATTGTCTGTTGGCCTGGCTGCATTACAGTTGGTTCAACCACGTGCAAAGACACACCGGCCTCCTTGAAGCTCATCATCCCCTGGAAAAAAACAGAAAACCACAAACCCTTTCCCAATCAGTTGTGGTTGTTGGGGGGGGGGGGAACAGGGGAAATAGCATTCGGAACCCTTCATTGTGCAGGCAATGGAACTTCCCTTCCATCCCCTCCCCCCCCCCCAGCTGCCTCCAAATCAGCATCAGAGGGTCAGGGGAACTTCCAGAGCAGATTGGGAGGTGGGAAGTGTGGGGAGAATAAAGGAAGCTCTGTTGCACTTGTAGAAGTCGTTCTGTGCATGCAGTGATTTTGTCTAGCAGGAAGGGGGCGTAGTTCAGTCGTAGAGCAGCTGCCCTGCATGCAGAAGGTCCCAGGTTCAATCCCCAACGGCATCTCCAGGTAGGGCTGGGAGGGAGCCCTGCCTGAAATCCTGGAGAGCCACTGCCAGTCAGCGTAGACAATACTGAGCTGTCTTATTGACAGCTTCCTATGTAGTTATTATTTTTATTGGATTTATTAGTCACTTGCTACCCGCTTGCCCAAGCGACATAGAACACTGTTAAAAACAAAAGTAAATATGAAAAAATGGAAATGGACTGCCTTCAAGTCCGACTTATGGCAACCCTATGAGTAGGGTTTTCATGGTAAGCGGTATTCAGAGGTGGTTTCCCATTGCCTCCCTCTGAGGCTGAGAGGCAGTGACTGGTCCAAGGTCGCCCAGTGAGCTTCATGGCTGTGTGGGGATTCCAACCCTGGTCTCCCAGGTCCTAGTCTGACACCTTAACTACCACACCACAATATACCACACCATAAAAACAAAATAAAAAAACCACCACCTCCACCACCACCACCCTACAGTCACAGAAATATTTGGCATCACACTAATACAAACATAATCTCAGCCTATCAAATGCCGGGGGGGGGGGGAAAGGTACAACTTTACCTGCTTCCGAAAAAAATGTGCATTCTACAGACGGGGAGCCACAACTGAAACCCTCTCCCTTGACACCACCCTCCCAGCCTCTCTCTGGTTGGATAAGGTCCACTAAACTGGCATTCTTCAATCCACTTGTAAATGTACAATGAAGCACTGGAGGTGGGGGTACCCTTCTAGCACACTTTACTGTGCAATCCTATACATGCCTATTCAGATGTAAGCCCAACTGACTTACTCCCAGGTAAGCGTGGATGGGATTGCAGCCTTACAGTGCAATCTGGCAGGAGTTTACTCAAAAAGAAGTTCTACTGTGTCCAATAGTAGTATGGGGGGACGGGACTTGTGGCTGTTGTGGACCTACGACCAGGCCCTCTCCGAGAGGTGCAGGCCACTTCCAGCTTTTGAGGCCCCTAGCCAGAATCTAATCGTGTGCCATCAGAACAGAATACATTGTTATTAATGTTTTTGAACAGTTTACACTCTTTAATATGACAAAATCATTATCAGACTAACCCACCAGGATGTCACGTACCTCATTCAGTCCGGGTTCAGCCAATCCCCGTCCTTCCGGAGGAAGCAATGAACTAGAGTGACTTGTGCATTTGATTCCACTGCCTGAAAAAGGGAAGGAATTTTAGAAGAGGAAAAGAACCAGTTAATCCCATCTCCTTTAGGGCAGCGGGGGCTACATGTCAGTGGGGCAGCGGAATCCGCTTTGGGTTTTAGTCTGAACTTTCCAGGACAGCTCCTTCAAAGTTCAGACCAAAACCCAAAGCAGATTCCACTGCCCCACTGACATGGAGCCACCAGCACTTTAGGGTGTCCAGATGCAAAGTAGATTTCCTGTCCCCTTAAGTTAAGAACTGTGTACAAGAGGGAATGGTGGCAAGGGAAGCTCGTCCTGCAGGGATGGGGAAAAGGGGCCCGTCCAAGAAGTCCCTTTCCTGCACAGCTATAAAAAAGGACCACAAGCACTGTCATGCTTTCGCTTAGCAAGATTTATGCTGTCAGAGATTACCAGCATTACTAGATAGTATAATTAACATCATTTATTCATATCTTTCTATTTCAAAATAATACCATAAAAGCACATATAAAACAATTAAAAACGATGACATATTAAAAACAGTTTCAAATCCAATACAGATACTGAGGGTTTTTTTAAAAAAACCACTTAGAAGGCTTGTTGAAAGAGAAAAATCTCCAAAAGACGCTGAAGACGTAACAGAGATGGCGCCTGTCTGATATATAACGGGGGCGGGTGGGGGGGGAAGAGAGAGAGAGAGAGAACCAGGGGATAGGTGCTGCCATTATTTGTTATCATTATTTATTTCATTCATGAATCACTTCCCATGAGGCATTCCAAAGTGATTTGTTATTGCTCATATTCATTTATTAAATTTATATCCCACCTTTCCTCCAAAAGGCACCCCGAGCGGCAAACACACAAGCAATAAAACATGTTGTTGTTGTTGTTATGTGCCTTCAAGTCAATTTCGACTTATGGCGACCCTATGAATCAGTGACCTCCAAAAGCATCTGTCGTGAACCACCCTGTTCAGACCTTGTAAGTTCAGGTCCATGGCTTCCTTTATGGAATCAATCCATCTCTTGTTTGGCCTTCCTCTTTTTCTACTCCCTGCTGTTTTTCCAAGCATTATTATCTTTTCTAATGAATCATGTCTTCTCATGATGTGTCCATAGTATGATAACCTCAGTTTCATCATTTTAGCTTCTAGTGATAGTTCTGGTTTAATTTGTTCTAACACCCAATTATTTGTCTTTTTTGCAGTCCGTGGTATGCACAAAGTTCTCCTCCAACACCACATTTTGAATGAGTTGATTTTAATACACCTAAAAACAATTCCAACACAGATGCAGCCTGGGATAAGAGTCTCTACTTTAAAGGCTTGTTGAAAGCAGATCTTCAGGAGGTGCCGAAAAGACAACAGAGACGGCGCCTAATATTGAAGGGGAGGGAATTCCAAAGGGGTGCATGCCACCTTGCTAAAGGCCTGATTCTGACATTGTGCAGAATGCATCTCCTGTTAAAAGAGTATCTGCAGGAGGCCCTCACCTTCAGAGCGCAGGGATTGGTTGGGTTCATAACGGGTGAGACGATCTAATGCATAGGGTGCCCTGGTGCAGAACGGGACAGGGCTTCTGTGCCTTTAATAGTAAGGTACAAGAGGTGATTTCAGCTGGTGCAGAAATCCCCTCTTTTGCCAAATTATTAACAGGACAGGAGCCCCATCTCCTTTTGTGTGAGGTCACCCTACTTATGCAAAAGAGGCTGTATTTGTGGAAGGGGTAGTTATAGCTGTGGCGGTACCTGCCATAATTTCCTCTTCTGTTATGCCTCTAAAAGGTACAGCAGCTTTTTTTAAAAAAACAAACTAACCTGTAACATTTTAATGCAGTCCTTTTAAAGAGCGGACCTTAATAAAACGATTTGCTTTGGGGAATGAATGTACACACAAGCTCAAGACACAGACTTCTGTGTGAAAGAGCCAATAGAACCTTGCCTTTATGCCAAAGTCTTCCGGTTTCAGAAATATTATCATAGCATCTATATCAAATTTCCCCTAAAGAGCTCAAGATCGCATACACTGTTCTCCCCCACTCTCCATTTTATCTTCACAACAACCCTGTCAGGCAGGTTAGGATGACAGACAGTGACTGGTCCAAGGTCCCCAGTGAGCTCCTGGGCTGAATGGACATTTAAACCTGGGTCTCCCAGGTCCTAGCTCACGGCACTCTTGACGACTACACTACTCTAGTGTTTTAAAATCTCTTCTTTCTTTTTCCCTTTCCATTTACAGTGACCAGATTTTAGGGGGCGGGAGGAGAGAGAGCTAAGCATTCTCCATCCACAATACTTCTACCAAAGAGAAAAATTCAGGTGGTGCAGCTTTTCTGATCCTCAGAGTCCCCATCTTGTTGTGCTAGTAATTCATGCAGCAAGAACAATGCCAAACACTATCTTGCCGACTTCTTACCCAGCAAACTGATCTCCCCATCACTGCTCCAGTTCGCTTCATGGCAGATCTGCCCCTGCGCAGCACCCAAGGGTGCTTCCTCTGCACCCAGGGAACCCAAGCACACCTCCTGCGATGGCCCCTGAAAAAGCAGAAGAAGGTCCCACTCAGAACAAATATACAGCGCTGATTGTGCCCCCCCTAAACCCTATGCCCTCTTGGGTATAATTCAAGGAGCTGTGTGGGGCAAGAGAAGGTCTCAGCAGCTTACGTAACATGAGCCCTGCTAGATTAGGTCAAAGGACCATCTTGTTCAGCATCCTCACAGTGCTGAATCAGATGTCCAGCAGCAGGACCTGAGCACGCTCTCCCCGCTTGGTATTCAAGGGCATTCCACCTCTGAACTGGAAGTAAAATGTCACCAATATGTCTAGTAGCCATTCATAGCCTTAACTTCCGTGAATTTGTCTAATACGCTTCAAAAATTGTTCAGGTTGGTTGCAGCACTACATATTGCAGGAGTGAATTTTCAGCCTTTGCTCTACGGTAACAAATTCTTCCCAGTTCTAACAGAACAACCACGGATGATGCCAACAGTTCAATCTACATTCTGTTTCATGATAAGACACTCCAGAGATGAAACCCTCACCTGCCATTTCCCTGTTTTCGTCTCTTGTTGGCGCATCAGAAAATCCTCCACCAGGGCCACTGCTTGGGTGCAGGTCTCTGGGCCTCCTTCCTGGATCCAGCCCTGCAGTTCCGGCGGGAGGCTGGCCAGGAACTGCTCCAGGATCAGCAGCTCCAGGATCTGCTCCTTGCTGCGTCTCTCCGGCTTCAGCCACTGGTGGCAAAGCTCCTGCAGCTGGCTGTAGACCCTTCGGGGGTCCTCCACCTCCTCACAGCAGAATTGCCTGAAGTGCTGGCGCTGAACCTCCATCCTCAGGGCATCCCCTCGCAAGATGGCCGCCTTCACCTTCCCATAGTCCTCCTGATCTCCGGCTTCTAATATGCTAAAAGCTTCTTCCGCTTCCCCGCTCAGGGCTGGCAGAAGCCGGGCCACCCACTCTCCTCTAGGCCACCGGCAGGCTTTGGCCACTTGCTCGAAGGAGGCCAGGAAGGCCTTGGCATCTTCCCAGGGGGCAGACTCAGGCATCGCTGGTAGGTTTCCCCCTCCTGCGTCAGTAGGTTGCAGGGTCTTCAGGAACTCTTGCCATTGGGCTTCCCAGCGCTCCTGCATCCCCTTCCAAGGGTCCCCTTTGCCCTCTTGTGTTGTTCCCCATCCTGGTCGCTCAGTTATAAATCCAGATTGAAGTACACTGCTTGCTTTTCCTGCTCTGTCTTGTCTGACTTCTATTTCTGGACCTATAGATTTTTGCTTCTTCATCACTTTCACTGGTCCCTTGATTAGATTACAGCAGATCGAGAGCTAGGGATTATTCCTCCTGGCCGACTGTATCCTAGACAAAAATCTTCACACTTTGAAATCCCTGAAAGTCTTGCAAGAAACACAGAAGAAACGACTGAACTTGTGCCTTCTTTGTTGATCTTCTAGTTCTTCAAGGGAATGAATCTGAGTTGATGAGGTTTACTTGGTGACAAAAGAACTGACATTGTCAGAAGCCGCTTCACCATTCCCTGGCAGTATTCCTGAGTGGAAAAAGAGCTTCTTCCTGAATGAGACACAATCGGCTGGTTAAAACACAAGGTGGCAGGAGGCAGAAGGAGGAGAGAGGAGTGTGCAGTTTAGACACACAAAAATACATCCCCACAAAACTTAGAACCGCCCATTTGTGTATACCACTCTGTGCTCATGGGATATCTTAAAGATCAAGTCGTTAGGAAGATAAAAGAGATGGTCACCTATCTGTTACCGACAGCTAGACTCACAATCACTTCATATGGAAGAAAATGAGCCCTCCATCACTAGAGGACTGGATAGTGCAATTATGGGAGCAAGTACCAGTGTTAAAACTAACGTGTATTGTAAGGGCAAGAGAGGGTCGTCACAAGGATAACCAATTCAGAAAGAGGTGGGCACCACTAGCGATGTACTGGTCAAATAAATAAAGTACAAGAACAAGATGAACCGCACACAATGCTGGGGATACTCTGAAAAAAAGAGAAATGGAAATAAGATTCTGTAATGTGTGGGGAAAGGTGAGAAATGGTGAGACTATTATATCAGATCTTAATACGCGTGATGTTAATGCTGATTGTTAAGTTGACCAAAGTTTTATTATATTAATTTCCTTGTTTCTGTTTTTTTTTCTTTCCTTCTGTCTCTTTTTTTGTCCACTGTGTTAAAGTTTGACATATATTAATAGTTCCCTTATCATGTTTGCTTTCAACCTGTCAATTATTCTCAATTTTGTAATCTTTTTTTAATATAATAATTTTTTTAAAAAAAAATTTAAAAAGAGACAGCAGTTTGGACCTCTTGATAACTTTATACTTTTCAGTTTCCCTACTATGCTCAGTAACATAATAGCCCAGTATTTGATTTTATTTTGGAAGCAGAAGTTACATGACTTATCCCAGGGTGGCTAAAACTCTGGCCCTCCAGAAGTTGCTGAACTACAACTCCCGTCATTCCTGGCTATTGGCCATGCTTGCTGGGGCTGATGGGAGTTGTAGTTGAGGAACATCTGGAGGGTCAAAGGTTCCCCACACCTGATGCATCCTGATAATGTTTTAAGGTTGTTTTATCTTTTTATATTTATAAGAATTGGCATTTTTCATGCACTTTTTTGTTTCTTACAACAACAACCATTTAAAGAGAGATGGGCTAGCTAAGAGGCAGGGCCATGAACCTTGATGGCCTGGTTCTGATATTATCTCAAGCACAAATTTCACAGGAGGCTTTAGGCCAGTGGGTCCCAAACTTCCCCCCCCATGGACCCCTTGAAAGTTGCTGAGGGTCTTGGCAGACCACTTACTACAGGTGTGAAGAACCTTTGACCCCCCCAATGTTGCTGAACTACAACTCCCATCAGCCCTAGCAAGCATGGCCAATGACCAAGACTGAGTTGTGGTTCAGCAACATCTGCAGGGCCAAAGATCCCCCACACCTGATTTCATGATGTGTCTGCCTGTTGTTGCAATTGTAATGTGCTGTGCTAGACACTGTATGATTTGTAATTCTATTTTGATTTCTTTTTTTCTTATATACTGCATTTTACTGTATTATTTATTTATAAATATTTGTATACAATTTTGTTAAAAACATCAAAGTGGTTCACAACAAGTTAAAAACAAGCATACAATAATAACAAAGGTCAACTATTGCACAAAGACATCTTCTTAATTGCCTGCATAAGCCTGGCAGAACAGAAAGGTTTTCATCAGGTGCTTAAAGGTTAAGCCTGCTGGATCTCTGTGGCAGAGCGTTCCAGAGAAGTGGGCCGATGACACAGAAGGCTCAATTTCGTGTTGGATGTCAAATGCCAACTCGGGGGATGACCAAGGCTGCTCCTGCAGATGTTCTCAGTGATCGAGCTGGGATATAAAGGTTCAGGCGGTCCCTAAGATACCCTGGACCTAAGTTGTTCGGGGCTTTGTAAATTAATACAAAGATCTTGAACCTGGCTCTGTAGTGGATGGGCAGCAAGTGCAGATGTTTTAAGAGTGGTGTTGCATGTTGCCGGCCATGTGCTCCCATCAGCAATCTGGCCGCTGCATTTTGCACCAGATGGAGCATCCAAACCAGGACCAAGGGCACTGCTTGTACAGCTGGTGACAATTCTGGGCCAGCTTCCACGTACAAAAGCCTCTGAGTACGCAGACCCCATTTAAAATACACAACTTCCCGCAAATAATCCTGGGAACTGTAGTTTATCTCTCAGAGCCACAGTTTCCAGCACTCGCAGACTTAATGGGGTGGGTGGGATTGGATACAAACAGTACTGGATTGCGAGAGGGGGGCTTATAGCAAATTTGCAATGCAGGCCACTATGAACAGGCCCACATTGCAAGGACAAAATGGTGGGGGGAGGCCTGAGGCTGTTTGGGACAATCCCTATGGCCTTCGTCCATACACACACACACACTGCAGGAAGCCACTGACTTGTAGTGCAATTATAGGAATCTCTACCAGTGTTGACTCCATTTTGGGGGGACGGGAAGTGGCTTGGGGGAAAGTGCTGTCAGTGGGCCCCACTCTTTTCCACCATCACCAACCCACTGCCCAGAAGGAGAGGACAAGGTAAACGGGTGGGGAGATGTTTCTTCTGTCTCCTTGTTCTTATCAAAACTTGCCAACCTGGAAAGTTGAGTAGTCAGCCCCATGAAGGAAGAGGATGGCTGGCGGGCTCTGTTGGTCAGCGGCAGGCCCCCTCCTTAAGTGTGAGCCTCAGCAGGTGCCCAGCAATGCCAACCCTTGACACCAGCCCTAATACTCAGAATTAACTGGTGCTTATTGTATCAGTAATGTAAAGTAAGGGAGGTTTATTGTTGCTATTAGTAGTATTTACTGACAATTTTTACTTTATTATTGTTATTTACATCCTCATTTGTTTTATTTTATTTTTATTACTTTTACTTCTTTGTTAAATTTGCAAACCGAGTGGCTACCAGTCAGTGTAGCCAATACTGAACTAGATGGACCAACGGCCTCAGTATAAGGCACCTTGAAAAAGATGGCGGCGACATCGGCTGTCTCTGGAACGGCTCCCGGATACTGCTGAGTTTTTAATCTTAATTGGTGAGCTTTAACCTTGGCATACCAACCTAAATCATTCCAAAACAGCTCCAACCGTTTGTATATTTTACTGGAGTAATAGAGGTGGGAGGCTGGAAGAACTCTGAAGGAGATAACAGCAAAAACACCAAGAGAGACACTAAGGAAATCCCCCTTTGCCTCCGGGGAATACCTAGAAGCTACGACTGAATGTGAAGCTGATATATTTTAAACTTAACTCGGGGAGAGTTTCTACAGTAAGTCTGGTAGGGATAAGAAAAGTCAGGCTTGCTGCTAATCAATTTAGGATAGTTAGGACACAAGAATGGTCCATACACGTCAAGCAAGCAAGATGCTAGGGGTGCCTATACTCTCTGCGTTTGACCCTCCAAAAAAAAATAAGGAAGAGGCAAACTAAAATCCCTTCCTATTTCTCTTCGAAAGAGGAATCTAGGGGAGTTGGAGGAAGAGTTTCTCTCTTGAACGGCAAATGTAAGGAAGATGGGGTAGCAAATGACTATCCTACTAACCTTGACTGGTCTGTGGACTATGCCAGAAGTAGTCTTGGCATTTATTCAGTAGAAAGGCCCCCGCAGGGTTTAGATCTGGCTACAGAACTTGCCCAAGTGGTATCATTGAGGACTCCTTCCCCGGGGCCCTGGAGAAGTACTGATTCTCCTCCACAATCACCTGCATTAAATCAAGAGACAGACAGCCACCTTACTCAGCCTGGGACGAGTATAGCTTCAGAACTGCTCCAGGAAAACTGCATGGGGTCGACACCACCGGAATGCCTTAAGATCAGCAAAGATTCTAATCCATTGTCCTCTCCTCTTTCTGACAAACAACCCTTGTTGCTAAGACAGGATAAATCAGTCCCTCCCAAATTGGAGAAATTTATGGTGCTGCTAGCTAAAGAACTTGAATCAATTAAAAAATTCCTATTGGAATGCTTTGACCTGTTAGTGATCACAGCTGAATTCCATAAACGTGAAGAGGGGTCAAGGAACTGGAAAAGGAATGACGCCAAGACCCCCCATGCAACAAACACGAAAGCCATGACAGAAAGAACCACAAAGAAGATAGCTAAGGGAAATCCTGAAAAAGGAAAGCCAAAGGATATGGTACAGAAAAAGAGTAAAAACATCAAGCCTAATGGGAAAAGGCAAAAATAACGACACATAGCAAGGGAATGAACTTTAGAAAGCTTTTTAACCTGCTGGAGAATTCAAAACAGGCTCCAATCAAAAATCCGCAGAAATGTAAGGCATCTCAACAGGCCAGAGAGGAATATTCCATCAAAGGCGATTTAGGCTCCAGTGATAATCCATCTCATCCGCCCATCGGGAAAATAAATACCAGCCACCCTGTTCTGGACTCACCAAAATACAAAATTGAGTCTTTGCCCATAGCAGCCGGGATACAAGACCCATGGCAACATGTGCTCGAAGTGGGACCTGAAACCTTGCCTCAGGGTCAAACTAACATGGGAAACACTCTAAATCCTATAACTGAACAAAAATGGGAACTGACCCTAAGCCGTCAAAAGCTAGTGCTCTCCAACTTCCTGAAACCTAAAGGCATGCTGAGACTTCCGGGAAGGGTGATTTCGCCTGTGCTGCCTCTGAGACAAGCTCTTGTCTCAGAAGAAGCTTTTTCAGCTTTAAAATCAGTCAGAATGTTTTTTTTTGGACTGGTTAAGACTTTCTCCCGGTCAGGGAGAAACGTGAGATTAACCACAAAGCCTGTTTTTGTTGGGAGGACTGGATTTCATTAATTTATGAGAGAAAGTTCAGCCAGCGAATGCCGGACGGACTTCCATCAAAGCTCTTGCTGATTAAGCGACATGTTTATCTTTTCTTCAAAGAAAAACGAACTAACAGGCAAGCATCCTTCTTTCCATTTTTTTTTTTTACTTGGTTTAAATTGTTGCACCAAAAAGAGATTTGTCAATGAATCAGCTATAAAGAACTGCTGGGTGAGTTAAAAATTTTCTCTTTCACTCACGAAACTAAGGAGGAAAGAAATCGAAAAAAGCTTATCTTTGTTTTTATTGCACAAAGCGGGCCTGGAAGTGCATTCTAAAGATATTAACGGAAGAGGGATTTTCATTTCAAGGAGGGAAAAAAATAAATAAATCTGATTTATGAACTTTGGAGTATTATGTCTGGAACTATTTTTTTTTTTTGGTCTATTTCATTTTGACGAATCTGCTTACTCACGACGCCACTAACTGTTTGAAGCTGGGAACTAAACTTGTTTTGTTTTCCTGAATATATAAGAGATAAGGCAGGTTGTATTGATGTCTGCAAGCCTGAAACATTAACCCAATTGTGGCTGAAATAATTTTTTGTTTTTGTGGTTTTAAGAATGACAACCAGGAAAGTGACTGAGACCATGGAAGAAATTATGTTTCAGAAAATAATGAGAGAGATTGAGATAATGAAACAAACCCTGAGACAGGGCAGACAGGAGATGAAAATTGAACTTAGCAAAATGATGCAGGAGTTTAAAAAAATAGGGGATTCTGTGAAAGAGGATTTTGATGGGATTAGAGATGAGAAAAGAAAAATTAAAGGGAAGATACAAGCCATGGAGACTGGAACAAATGAGGAATTGGAAAAAGATCTGGAGTTTACGGATGTTAGAAATAAAGTTTACTGTTTGGAATTCAACGTTGTCTCTGAAGAAACTAATGAAGATATTAGTGATAAAGTTATCAACGTCTTGGATAATTTTCTTGACTGGAATGATGTGATGGAGCTTGACATAGAAAAAATCTATGGAATTAATTACAAATATGTGACAATGGAAAAACTCTTAAGATCTTAACATCTTAAGAGATGAGCCAGTGCATTTTGCAAAAAAGAAGAGCAGAGAAGTGACTTTACAACAATATTTCAGAAACATATTCAGAATTGATGGCAAGGACATATTTGTGAAGGGGGAAATTCCCATCAGACTCTTGTTATATGACTATGGCTATGACAGCAAGATCATCATGAGATACTGATAATGGATGAATGGATACTGAAACCACTGGATTTAACAGGACTATTGAAGATGGAAGATGGAATTAATATTGATAATGGAAGAATGGTTATGGAAATTATTGGACCTAATAGCTTTGACGAGATGGATTAATCAATATGTTTATTTGGATTATGGCTATGACAGCAAGATTATTATGGGATACTGATAATGGAAGAATGGCTACTGAAATTACTTGACTTAACAGGATTATTGAAGATGGAAGATGGAATTAATATAGATAATGGAGGAATGGCTATTGAAATTATTGGACCTAATAGATTTGAATCAGATGGATTAAGCGACATGTTTATTTGGAGAAAAATTGAAAGATATCTCTCTCAAGGAATTGAAATCTCTTTTGGACTTTTTGTGGAAAGAATAAAGTAATGTTTATGAGATTTGATGATTAATTAAGATAACTACTGGAGGAAAGTGATTTTGTAATATAATTTTAGAGACAGGATTGTTATATATTGTAGACCTATGGTTGATCTGCGACAAATCGGAAGTCAACATTTTATTTTTTTTGTATAATTGTTTTTGTTTTGTGTTGTTTTTTGTTTTTGAAAATTTGAATAAAAATTAATTTAAAAAAAAGAAAAGAAACCTAAAGGCATGCTGTCCGTCTATCAGCGTAAAGTCCACTTTCTTCAACTGATGGAAAAAATTGCCCCACGGTGTGGCAGCACTGATGACATTACAGACATCGAGTACTTATTCTATGACTATCACCATGCTCGAGCAGTGATAACATTTCAGAGTTGGACGTCTGTAAATCTGTTATACAAGGAAAAAGATAAATTCTATCATGCAGTAATGACAATAACTAGGCTATTTGAGAACCAAAACTGCATCAATCTATTCCACAAAGAGCCACACCTCCTTAAAAGTGAAAACACGAGTAGCTCACTTGTTTGTCTGGAGTACTCCATGAGCTCTGGACATAGCCCAAAATGCACATTTCATCAAGTACCTTATAACCTGAACGTTGGTCTGGTTCCGGAAGAGAAAGGACTCTGAAACTCATTTCTATCTTTGCCATCGCAACCTCAGGAGGAAGTAATAGCCAGACTCACAGTCCTAAGAGATACTCTTGCTCACTCCATGCTGTTGGACAAAGCTACGAAGCATCAGGAACGGGACCTGAAACTACCTTGCTGTTTAGCAGGATCAGTTTCCAGGAAACGAGAGACGGAGATCGGACAGCACAAGCGGTTCATTAGCTCTGATGAGATTCCCTTCTCCCCCAAGAAATATAATCTCCTCACTCCCGAAACTTACTTAAAAAAGCTAAGCGACAGAGTTAGAGTCTTTCTTGCCCCCTAAGAAACACCATCTCAAACCTCCGACTCACTTGCCCATGGGACAATGGGAAACCCATCGCCACAACAACTGATCAGATCAAACTCCTTACATGGAATATAGCTGGCTGGGCTGCTAAGCAAAACTGCCTGGAGTTATTAGACTTTCTAAGGGACTATGAGGTGATATTTCTCCAGGAAACCTGGTTTATAAAAAAAGTATACTTGAATGGTTTCACGATAATTGATTTACCTGCTGAGCCCCCCCTAATGGAAAAGGCAGACCTAAGGCAGGTCTGGCAATATTGCTGTCTACCTCCCTTCAAGCAAACACTAAGCGCCTTGGTCCATGTGGGAACATAGCAATAGCTGGCTTAATTGAGCTCAGATTCATGTCCTTTCTGTTGATCAATGTCTATATCCCACCTTTTCCTTCAAGGAGTGGTACAAAACTGGCCTGGGATGATTTGGAGAAATATATACTAGATCTAGAATCCCTACATCGCAGAGCTTACCCTATCATAATGGGAGATTTTAATGCTAGAATTGGCCCCAATAATAACACACTCTTTTCATCTGGTGTGTGTGTGTGGGGGGGGTAGTTGACTGAAAACTATATCTTTAGACAAGACTGGTCCTCTAAAGATCTAAAGGTGAACTATGGGGGAATCTGTTTGATGCACCTGGTGGGTTGTTTTAATCTTGTGATATTGAACAGTCACACAAAAGTTGACAACTGTGCAGAATTTACCTACGTGTCTGGCCACGGAAGTAGCGTGGTCGACTATGTACTGATCCCACAACCCCTCCTCACATGGATCACTAATTTTACAGTTGGGGACAGACTTGATAGTGATCACCTTCCTCTAAACTTTACCTTGTTATTACCAGAGAAAGGCCACCTCGATGCTAAATTTCAATACGAGGATAAAACCCTTTGTCTTAGACATAAGAGAATCTATTGGTCAGCAGGGGTTCTGAACAAGGTCACCTGCTTTCTTGGCTCTTCCCAGGGGCTGGACTTTAAAATCCGAATAGCGGCAGCCAGAGATGTTACCGCTGTCTTAGACGATTATTTGCAACTGATCTCTGACCTGAATACAATCTTAAAATCAAAACCCCATCACCCCAGACCCCTAATCAAGCAGAGTCTTCCTTGATGGTTTGACAAAGACTGCCTTGAAATTAAGCAGAAATTGAGAAAGGTCTATTACAGGAAGGATAATTCAAACACGCTACCATCAGAATATTACATTATTAAAAGACAGTACAAACAACTGATAGTTACCAAAAAGAGACAGGCTACCCAAAATGGGTGGAAGGCCCTGATAAATGCCTCTATAAATAACAACTCAAAACTGTTTTGGTCTCTAGTTACAGATGCTCTAGCTTCCCCTAGTCTACCTCACTGTAATATCTCTTCTGATATTTGGGAACAGCTCTTTTCTGAGATGTTTGCGGATACAAGGGATTATTCATCTGACAGTTTATTCACTACAGACCTTAACGTACCTCCATCTTGGCCTCCAGTAACACAGATGGAAAAAAAATCTTTGATCAGTTGTCTTAAGCCCGGAAAGGTGCTGGGATCTGACGCCATACCCTCCAAATTGATGAAGGCCCATAAAGACTGGTGGGCGCATTTACTGGCCAATTTATTTACCCAGATTAACCATTCCGGTAAATTCTCCGTGGCCTGGCTCGATGCCAGTCTTTAAGAAAGGGGACAGAGACGACCCTACCAATTTCAGACCCATTAGTTTATTAACAGTAGTGGGCAAGTTGTATGCCAGCTACCTAAACACAAGACTGGTCTCCTGGTTAGAAGAGGAGGACATTTTGGGATGGGAACAGGCAGGCTTTAGAAAGGGTAGATCTGCGATCGACCACTGCATAGTATTAAACCATCTGGCAGAAAAGTATATGAGCCCCTTCGGAAATGGCCTGTCTGTTGCCTTCATAGACCTTAAATCCGCCTTTGACTCCATCCCCAGAGATAAGCTATGGGCCAAACTATCCCAAGCAACCATGGATAAGAGACTTCTGTACCTTATTAATCGTTTTTATCAACACACCACGCTTCACGTAAGATGCAGAGCTGACGGAAGTCTAACTAAATCCATCCCTGCTACCAAAGGGGTTAGACAGGGATGCATACTAGCTCCCACATTATTTAATCTGTTTCTGAACGATTTGAGTAAAAGCTGCCTATCAGCCGATTTTCATCCACCTAAGGTGGCTGATTCAAAATGCCCCCTGTTGCTATACACTGATGATGCTGTCCTTATGTTTCTGCCCCAAATAGGCCTGAAACGCCTATTACCTGCTTTCATGGCTTGCTGCACCGCCAACTCACTAACTATAAACTTCAGTAAAACGAAAATCATGGTTTTCTCTCTGTGTACAAATGGACAGTCAATGGTCAGAAGATGGATCAAGTTAAGCAATATAGATATTTGGGGGTTATGTTCCATTCTACACTTTCCTGGATTACTCATATACACTCTGTAGTCCAGACTGCACAGAACACCTCTAAGGCCTTCCTTCGTTTTTTTTTACACCAAAGGTGGTCAGTTTATACCTGCTGCTATCCAGGTATTTAAGTCTAAAATCTTCCCCCAATTGCTCTATGGAGTCCCAATTTGGGTACAGAGCTTTAACTCTAAAATGGAAACAGTCCTTTCAACTTTTTTAAGATCAATTTTTGGAATGCCACGATGCATCCCTGCTGCAGGCCTTCGTCTTGAGTCCGGTTTTGCATCAACTGAATGCATTGCTTGGTCTCTAGCTTTTAGGTACTGGATTAAAGTGGCTTATGCTGGCCCCTCCCTAGGGTACTTAAACCTTCGCTGGAAAGATGTTTTGGAGCGTATCAACATTACAATACTTGGCGTGAGTGAATTAAAATGGACTGGAATGGGACATTTTCAATCAGGCAACTACAAAATATTTTATGCAGGAAATGAGAAATCAAGAAGAAATGGGGTTGCTTTAATAGTGAGAAGTGATGTAGCAAAAGCAATTAGGAGCTACAACGCAAGGTCCAAGCGAGTGATATCAATGAGATTAAATGGGAAACCTATTAACATAACCATCATCCAAGTCTACGCTCCAACATCAAACGCAGAAGAAGAAGAATTGGAGAGATTTTATGCAGAAGTACAGGAAGAAATTGATCACACACCAAAACAAGATATGATGATAATCATGGGGGACTGGAATGCAAAAGTAGGGAACAGAGAAGAACTAGGAATTGTGGGGAAATGGGGCTTAGGAGATAGAAATGAAGCAGGAGAGAAACTTATTGAATTCTGTGAAGCCAATGATTTGTTTCTTGCCAACACATTTTTTGAGCAACCAAAAAGACGACTGTACATGTGGACATCACCAGATGATCAATATAGGAATCAAATTGATTATATAATTGGTAGCAGAAGGTGGAGAAGTTCCATACTTTCTGCAAAAACAAGACCAGGAGCAGACTGCGGTACAGATCATGAACTGATCGTATCGAAAATCAGAGTAAAGCTAAAGAAGAACAACAAAGCACTCATAATGCCAAAATACAATTTAAATAACATCCCAGAAGAATATAAAGATCAAATAAGGAACAGGTTTGAGGCTTTAAACTTAGTGGACAGAGAACCAGAAGAACTATGGACTGAAGTCAGGGACATTATCAGGGAAGAATGCAAAAAGACAATACCTCGTGTTAAAAAGAGAGAAAGACCTCAATGGATGACTGAAGAAACTCTTCAAATGGTTAAAGAGAGAAGGAAAGCAAAAGCAAAAGGAGATAGAAACACGGTCAGAACCCTAAATGCAACTATACAACAACTAGTACGTAGGGACAAAGAAAACTATTACAATAATTATTGTATAGAAATAGAAAAGGACAACAAAATGGGAAGAACAAGAGCCCTATTCTAAAAGATCAGAGCAGCTTTTCCCAACCAGTGTGCCTCCAGATGTTGTTGGACCACAACTGACTGAGGCTGATGGGAGTTGTGGTCCAACAACATCTGGAGGCACACTGGTTGAAAAAGGCTGGATTACAGAAATGAAAGGGAAATTTAAACCAAGAATAGGGATGTTGAATAATCAACAGGGAAACATACTGACTGACAGTGATGAAATAAAAGGAAGATGGAAGCAATACACTGAAGAACTCTATAAAAAAGATGACAGATTCATTCACAGAGGAACCATATGATGAAGAACCAGAAATTTTAGAATGTGAGGTGAAAGCTGCTCTTGAAATTCTTGGATGAAACAAATCACCAGGAATAGATGGCATACCAATAGAGTTGCTACAAGCTACTGAGACTGAATCTGTCCACATTTTGACAAAAATCTGTCAAGAAATATGAAAAACTAAACAAAGGCCCACAAACTGGAAGTGTTCAATATAAATCATAGGTGGCAAGGCTGAAATCAAGGACTTTCTGACTGCAGAGACGAAGCACTGTACGTGTGTGTGTGTATATGTGTGTGTGTGTGCGTGTGTGTGCGCACAAACACGCACACACACACAGAGTAGAAGCAAAGGCAGACTTTCATATTCAGGTATTTTTATTACAGATTTTTTTAAATAGTTTGGCTGTCAAGAAATATGGAAAACTAAACAATGGCCCACAGACTGGAAGCGTTCCATATACATCCCAATTCCAAAGAAAGGGGATCCCAGGGAATGCAGTCATTATTGAACTATTGCCTTAATAGAACATGGACATGGAACTGAAACAGCCTTGGTCGCTCTGGTGGATGAGATGAGGAGGGCATTAGATAGGGGAGAATTCACCTTTCTTGTCCTCCTAGATCTTTCAGCGGCTTTTGATACCGTTGACCACGGTATCCTGATGGATCGCCTGGAAGGACTGGGAATTGGAGGCACTGTTTTACAGTGGTTCCGTTCCTTTCTCTCTGACAGGCACCAACAGGTAGCATTGGGAGATGAGGTTCCAGACCCTTGGCCCCTCACTTGTGGAGTGCCACAGGGTTCTATCCTCTCTCCCATGCTATTTAACATCTACATGAAGCCGCTGGGATCTATCATCAGGAGATTTGGGCTGCGGTGTCACCAATATGCGGATGACACACAGCTCTATCTCTCGTTTAAGTCTTCACCAGAGTTGGCTGTGGAGACCATGTCCAAGTGCCTGGAATCCGTGAGTGGATGGATGGGAAGGAACAGGCTGAAGCTAAATCCTGACAAGACCCAGGTACTGCTTGTGGGAGACAGGGGTAGGCTGGGTCCTGTTGACCTGAGGTTTAATGGGGTACAATTGCCCCTGAAGGACCAGGTCCGCAGCCTGGGGGTTGTTCTTGATTCCAGGCTGCCCATGGAGGCTCAGATTTCGGCAGTGAGCCGGGCAGCCTGGTACCAACTACACCTCATACGCAGGCTGCAACCCTACCTCCCTGTTCATCAGCTCCCACTGGTAGTACATGCCCTGGTCACCTCTCGATTAGACTACCGCAATGCGCTCTACGTGGGGTTACCCTTGAAAACGGTCCGGAAACTTCATCTGGTACAGAATGCGGCAGCTCGTTTACTTACAAACAGCCGTCGCCGTGATCATATTACACCAGTATTATTTAATCTACACTGGCTTCCAGTAGTTTTCCGGGCCCAATTCAAGGTGTTGGTGTTAACCTTTAAATCCCTATATGGTTTCCGCCCGGTTTATCTGAAGGAGCACCTCCAGCATCACCAACTATGCCGCCCGACAAGATCCGCCACGCAGGGCCTTCTCTCAATCCCACCAACAAAAGTAGCTAGGTTGGTGGGGACTAGAGAGAGGGCTTTTTCGGTGGCGGCCCCCACTCTCTGGAATTCCCTCCCGTTCGATCTTTGACATGCCCCTTCCCTGGATACCTTCCGCCGAGCATTAAAAACTTGGCTGTTTGGTCAGGCCTTTGAGACTATCGGGATGGGCTAATTATATACTCAATCCCTGCTGCTATGTATTACAATTGCTGCTATTCTGTCACTGATGATTATTGTATTTTATTGTATTTATTGTATTTACTGTATTTTGTATTTTATTGAATTTAATATGTACGCCGCCTAGAGTGGCTTCGGCCAGATAGGCGGCCTAAAATAAAAAAAAATAAATTATTATTATTATTATTATTTTAATATCCCATGCAAGTAAAGTAATACCCAAGATTCTACAACAAAGGCTCTTACCATATATGGAGCAAGAAATGCCAGACGTTCAAGCTGGATTTAGAAAGGGAAGAGGCACCAGAGATCATATTGCAAACATACGTTGGATAATGGAACGGAGCAAGGAATTTCAGAAGAAAATCGCCCTGTGCTTTATAGACTACAGCAAAGCCTTTGACTGTGTAGATCATGAAAAACTATGGAATGCTATAAAAGAAATGGGGGGGGGCACAGCATCTGATTGTCCTGATGCGCAACCTATACTCTGGCACAAGAGGCTACTGTAAGGACAGAATATGGAGAAACCGATTGGGTCCCCATCGGAAAGGGTGTGAGGGGTGTATTTTATCACCCTATTTATTTAATCTGTACGTAGAACATATCATACGGAAAGCAGGATTGGACCAAGAAGAAGGAGGTGTGAAAACTGGAGGGAGAAATATAAATAATTTAAGATATGCAGACGATACCATACTATTAGCAGTAACCAGTAATGATTTGAAACGAATGCTGATGAAAGTTAAAGAGGAAAGCACAAAAGCAGGATTACAGCTGAACGTCAAAAAGACGAAAGTAATGACAACAGAAGATTTATGCAACTTTAAAGTTGACAATGAGGACATTGAACTTGTCAAGGATTATCAATGCCTTGGCACAATCATTAACCAAAATGGAGACAATAGTCAAGAAATCAGAAGAAGACTAGGACTGGGGAAGGCAGCTGTGAGAGAACTAGAAAAGGTCCTCAAATGTAAAGATGTATCACTGAACACTAAAGTCGGGATCATTCAGACCATGGTATTTCCGATCTCTATGTATGGATGTGAAAGTTGGACAGTGAAAAAAGTGGATAAGAGAAAAATCAACTCATTTGAAACGTGGTGTTGGAGAAGAGCGTGAAGGCGGCCATCTTGCGAGGGGATGCCCTGAGGATGGAGGTTCAGCGCCAGCACTTCAGGCAGCTTCGCTATCAGGAGGCTGAAGACCCGCAAAGGATTTACAGCCAGCTGCAGGAGCTTTGCCACCAGTGGCTGAAGCCGGAGAGACGCACCAAGGAGCAGATCCTGGACAAATTAAACCAGAACTATCACTAGAAGCCGAAATGATGAAACTGAAGTTATCATACTTTGGACACATCATGAGAAGACATGAGTCACTAGAAAAGACAATAATGCTGGGAAAAACAGCAGGGAGTAGAAAAAGAGGAAGGCCAAACAAGAGATGGATTGATTCCATAAAGGAAGCCACAGACCTGAACTTACAAGATCTGAACAGGGTGGTTCATGACAGATGCTCTTGGAGGACACTGATTCGTAGGGTCGCCATAAGTCGTAGTCAATTTGGAGGCACATAACAACAACAACAATCTTGATGCATATCTGGAAAACCTGACTATTCCAAAATATCGCTAAGCCTTTTCCAGAGCTATATTTAACTGTCTCTTCTCTGCAATATTAGGACGACGCTATCATGACATACCCCTATAAAAACCGACTATGTCCATGTAGGCATGCCGATGTTGAATCACTGTCCTCATTTTTTTTGTTTGTACCTTCTATACTGTCGAACGATCCAGGTTTTTAAACCCTATCACGGAAAATTTCCCTGGCAGGTCTGAGGACTGGTTATTGAAATATCTTTTGGCTGATACAAATAAGGCAACCATTGTGATGTAGCCAAGTTTATTTATTCCATCCAAGTTATACGTAAGAAGGTTCCTTTTTAGACATTAATGTCCCATTCTAATGATGTGCTGTTATTTATACTTCACTGTATAGTTTATGTCGTCTTTACCTAGTCTGGTTAAACAATTTGTATATCGGGTCCTTGACCGCACAATAAATTTGAATTAGATTCAGTATAAGGCACCTTCCTATATTGCTAAGACCAGGCTGGCCTAATCCAACTTTTGCACGGGGGAAGGGCTGCAGCCCAGGGGTTGCACATCTGGTTTGCATGCAGAAGGCCACAGGTTCAATCCCGGGCATCTCCAGGTAGAGCTAAGAACGTTCCCTGTCTGAAACCGAGGGGAGCCGTTACCAGTCAGTGTAAACAATACTGAGCTGGATAGACGAATGGTCTGACTGGGTGTAAAGTCGCTCCTTATGTTCCTAACGGGACTTACTCTCCCAGGCCTACGGAAGTGCAGCCTTCAGGGCAGCCCCGCTCCAATCACGTGCAGCTCTTGCCGCCGCCGCCCCCACCACCACAGTGCTCCACAGAGCTTCCAAATCATACCGCAGTCGACGAGGAGGCCGGTGTGACTCTCTCCCGGTCGCCCAGCTCCGAGTAGACGACTGCGCGGGGTCTCGGTGCGCGAGGCCACGCGGCAGAACTAGAATCCCTGGCTGCCCTCCCTGGCTGGAAATAGGGCAGCGGGGAGGCTGCCGCCGGTCTCCGCAATAGCTGATCGCCGCTTTCTCTCTCTAAGGCTGCTTTCTCCTCCTCGCCGTCGATGGTTTAATGGCGGAGTTGCAGACAGACGAGGCGGCTTCACACGACCGCCCCCTTCTGAACGACCGAACGCTTACAACTCCCCTTCCCAAAACCACTACAGCTCCGCCCTTAAACCACCAACGGAGGACTCCCGCGGATTCCGGCTCTATCGCACGCGCACGCACGCACACACACACACACACACACACCCGTAGTGAACCCTTTGCAGCCCCAGTGAAAACAGTCGTCCAGGGGCTCAGAGACTTAGACCTCTTACCTTTTTGGGAGCAGGGCGCCTATGTCTCCAGCAACCTATGAGCCAAATCCACATGAAAGGAGCATGTCAGCCACTTAGAAGCTGTCTTCTAACATGCTTCCTTGTCCTTTCCTGCTGATTGGAGGCAATCAGAGTCAGCTGCTGAGAAGACTCTTTTCAGTAGCTAACTGTGATGCGTCCTTCCCTGGCTCTCCCTGTCAGGTTCCTACCTGCTCGTGGTTACTGCCTGTCTCTAGGCACCACCAGGGACTCCACCAGTCCGGACCGCACTCTCTTATGGTTTCTCTCCCCGCTCTAGCACAGATCTCAACAGATCCCCCTGCTAGGCAACCACCAGTAACATCCCAATACTAGTATTCCCAGAGACTCTGAATACTGGTATTGTTATTCTCTTCACCGCTGCCACCATTTGTTACAGTTCCCCTTCAGCCTTGGTCATTACCTTACCCTCCCTTCTGGTCTGTGAAACCCCAGCCAAGGATCAGGCCTTTGGTAAACCAAATTAAGTATTTATTACAGATAACAAAGCTAACAAGATTAACAAGATTTCTTCTTAAGGCACATAAGCATATGGTTTTACTCAATACTAATCCGAACTCCACCTCCCTCCTTCTTCACGCTCTCCTGGCAAACAACTCTCTAAACCCTACCAAGCAATCCACTCTTTCTCTTCTCCCCCCCCCCCCCGATTCCACTCTCACTCGTCCTTTTTACATTCAGCCATTTTAAACACTCAGCCAATCATCTCGCATTCTACTGCCCATTCACTCCCCCTCCTCTTTCACTCCACTTACCATGTATCTTCTAAAACAACAACACTTACCATATATACATTAATATAGGAACATCACACTAACACTCTCCTGCTTATTGGCTTCTAGGGATGTCTGTTGTTGTGGGCATTAACAAGGATCTCATTCTCAACCCAGCAGCAAAAAAAGAGGGAGGGGCGTGAGTATCATGAAGGCACCCTGCACTTCCAAATTTGCCACTACAGTAGGGCCCTGCTTCCCGGCGCTCCGCTTCCCGGTGTTCTGCTAATGCGGCGGCTTTCCCCCCCTCTTTAAAAGCCGCTTTTGCTGCATTTTTGCCTGACGCGCCCCATTAAAGTCAATGGGGTTCTGCCTTACAGCGATTTCCGCTTCATGGCGGGGTCCAGAACGGAACCTGCCGTATAAGCGGGGCCCTACTGTACAGCACACCCACCTCCTTGCCGTTTTGGGTTGTGATTTGGGAACTCTGCCAAGTTCTGTTGTTGTTATTGGTAAGAGAACCCACGTGGTTGGAGCAAGGCTGCCTTGGGAAAGGAAATCGCACTGGATGCCAGTGTAGCCAATAAGAATTTTTTCCCCCACCAGACCCTCGCCCCAAATCCACCAAAATCTGATCTTAACCCACTAGACATCATGTCTGACATTTCTGTTATTGTGAAACACAGAGCTTGGCAAAGTTACATTTTTTTAACTACAACTCCCATCAGCCCAATCCAGTGGCCATGCTGGCTGGGGCTGATGGGAGTTGTAGTTTAAAAAAAGTAACTTTGCCAAGCTCTGCACTGTTATCAGACAGGTGGATAACAGAATTTTAAAAAACACAAAAATGTTCTGTGTGCCTGTGTGTTATATTTAAGTTTGGAACTGCCGATATAGATATGTGTGTGTGTCTTTTAGATGTGGGAGAAGTACAGAGGTTTTGCATTCTTTTTTTAGGTTTTAAAAGTGTGTGTGTGTGAGTGAGTGAGTGAGTGAGTGAGTGAGTGAGAGAGAGAGAGACTATCTGACAACAGGATGCTAGACTAGATGGGCCTTTGGCCCCATCCAGCAGGCTCTTTCTGTTTATACAAAGCATACCTGTAGTTGGATCACCTTATTAAATACAGAGGTTCCCACTGGTGAGACAGGTGCACTCTGTGCATGCTCAGGCTATTTATTTCTGAGGCTTACAGTTCCTAATTCTCATGAATCCTCTGCTTGTCTGTGGGAACCAGCTGGGGTTTGTGAGGAGTTGTGATTTGGGAACTACATCAAGTTAGGCTGCGTCACACTTCGATTGAGTAGAATATTGTCTGCATATTTTCCTTCTCAGTACACTAATTGGCAAGAGCCTCCTTGCCTTTATACCTTTAAAAACAAGCAGACCAGACTTAACTTTAAAATCCTCCTCTGGCGCTGGCTCATTGTGTGGTGTACATTACTCTGGTATCCTTTCAACTGAAGGGCAGTAATGAAACAATAGTCAAGCAACACTGTAGAGACTGTATGCAAGAACAGAAATGCAAATAATGAAAAATGCAAGAAAATGTCCAAAAAGTGGATTTTTTTTAAAAAAAGGCTATATTTTGGCTACACAGTTACACAAAATACACAGTAGAGAAAAAAATAATGAAATTGAAGAATTTGTAAAAAAAACCCACCAGATTATGACCATATTTGACATCCACTAGATTTCCCACTAGCCAGGAAAATTTACCACCAGATGTGCCCCTGAAAACATGGGATTTAGTGGAAAAATCACTAAAATGGCAACAGTATTGGACACAATAAGCCTTACATATGGAGTGTGTTCTTGCACTAGGAATAGACCCCTGTATTACAACCTTTGCATGCCTGGATGTTTTGGACTACAACTCCCATCAGCCCCAACCCATGGGGCAGATGGGAGTTATAGTCCAAAATGCCTGGAAGGCACCAGGTTGGCGAAAGGTGTACAGTCCCAGGCATGTTTTACCTAACAGGACTTGTTTCTGAGTAGACACGTAGGATTTCACTGGGAAGTTACTCCACCTCAGTCCCTACTTGCAATATTAGGGTAATAACACTGGACTTGGGTTACAGGGTTGCCCAAAGCAGCCTTGGCACTATTTCCTACCCCTACCCCTACCCCTGTCATCCCCTCTGCAACATTGTTGTTATGGGCCTTCAGGTCGACTTTGACTTATGGCAACCCTATGAATCAGTAACCTCCAAGAGCATCTGTCATGAACCACCCTGTTCAGATCTTGTAAGTTCAGGTCTGTGGCTTCCTTTATGGAATCAATCCATCTCTTGTTTGGCCTTCCTCTTTTTCTACTCCCTGCTGTTTTTCCCAGCATTATTGTCTTTTCTAGTGACTCATGTCTTCTCATGATGTGTCCAAAGTATGATAACTTCAGTTTCATCATTTCGGCTTCTAGTGATAGTTCTGGTTTAATTTGTCCAGGATCTGCTCCTTGGTGCGTCTCTCCGGCTTCAGCCACTGGTGGCAAAGCTCCTGCAGCTGGCTGTAAATCCTTTGCGGGTCTTCAGCCTCCTGATAGCGAAGCTGCCTGAAGTGCTGGCGCTGAACCTCCATCCTGAGGGCATCCCCTCGCAAGATGGCCGCCTTCACCTTCCCATAGTCCTCCTGGTCTCCGGCTTCTAAGATGCTAAAAGCTTCTTCCGCTTCCCCGCTCAGGGCTGGCAGGAGCAGGGCAGCCCACTCTCCTCTAGACCACCGGCAGGCTTTGGCCACTTGCTCGAAGGAGGCCAGGAAGGCCTTGGCATCTTCCCAGGGGGCAGACTCAGGCATCTCTGCTGTGTGAATGGGCTGCTGCAGGGTCTTCAGGAACTCCTGCCATTGGGCTTCCCAGCACTCTGCCATCCCCCTGGAAGGACCCCCTTTGCCCTCTTGCAGTGCTCCCCATCCTGGCCGCTCAGTCGCTGGGCCGGCCACTCTTTCCTCCTTCATTGCTTTTTCTGCAGGCTGTACCCACTCAAATCTAGAGACCCTGGAAGCAACGGTGGCTCCTTCAAGAGGCTGATGCCAGGGGAAAAACTTGGCTCTCCGACCCCTAATTCACATGAATTAGAGAGGAAGACCCAATTTCTGCCTTCTTGAGTTGCTCTCGCAGTATCCCAAGATGGTTGACGAGGTTTATTTGGTGACAAGAGAGGTGCGATTCTCAAAGATCACCAGCAATCCGAGACCCGGGAGGTTGAGATGGGCGCTTCTTCCTTTTCCAGAGATACAGAAGGGGAATGTTTAAAAAGGGAAGGGAGCGGGGAAGGTGGGCAGCCCATTTGGATGGGCCAGCTGAGGAGGTTTAAAATCGACATGTAGTGGTATTGTGGGGACCCTTTGCCCCCAGATGTTGCTGAACCACAACTCCCATCATCCCTGACCATTGGCCATGCCAGCTGGGACTGATGGCAGTTGTTGTTCAACCATATCTGGTGAGCCAAAGGTTCCCTATCCCTGGCTTAAGAAATGGCTTTTAAAGGGTCTGTGAGCATACATTTAAAACACATCCACCCCCCCAAGATAATGTTGAGATCTGTAGTTTGTGAAGGGTGCTGGGAATTGTAGTTCTGTGATGTGCAAACTACAGTTCCCAGGATTCTTTGGGGGAAATTATGTGCTTCACATGTATGTTGTCGGTGCGACCTCGGTTTCCTCAGTGATGTATGATTGCACGGGGAAATCAGCTCTCGCTCTCTCCTTTTATTACCCCAGGATTGCCATAGCGCACTGATGTGATCCTGTGGCTCCAACTCCCATCCACCCCAGCCTGCATGGGGGGAGAGACTCGCCTTCAAATCCCAACTCTGCCATGAGGTTCACTGGATGATCTTTGACCAGTCACTGCCTCTCTGCCTAACTTACCTTGCAGGGTTGTAGTTTGTTAAGGCTTCTGGGAATTGTGACTCTGGGAGGGTAAACTACGGTTCCCAGGATGCACTTTAAATGTATGGTGTGTGCACAGCCAGGAATGGGAAGAACCGTGTATTCCGGCCTGAGCTCCTGGAAGGAAAGTTGGGATATAAATGTAGTTTTTAAAAAGTGAGGGCCTCAGGTTCTCTCTCCCGGTTCTCGAGGAAATCCAGCTCCCAAATACTAATTCCCATCCAGGTTTTGATGCAGACTCTGTAAACTACCCCTTTAACAGACATCCAACTGCTGCAATTGGCAGGCGATCAAAGATCCTACTCCAGGCCAGGAAGAAAAGTTTCACCTGGGGAATTTCTGCAGATCACAAGCCCCCTTGAAGGCAGGAGAAATAGGCCAGGTCATCTGGTAACCTTAAAGTCTGCAAAGATGTGGGAACAGAAGGCATAGGGTGGTCCCACTCACTTTCTTCCTCAAACAATGTATTAATTAATTAATCCAGACGACTTTTGACTCCAACAGAATTAGGATCCACAAGGGTCACCAACCTGTGTTGCATCATCTGGAGCCAGTTCTTTGTCTTTAACCTCTGGGTCCCCCAAACTGCAGACAGCCAGCAGGGACCCCTCCTGAACTTGCTGTACCTCTGTACGCTTCCTATGGCTTATTATTTTGTTGTCCTTAATATTAGAAGCAGAAGCAGCACTGTGTTGTCATCAGGATACTCGGAAGACTGACATATGCACAAATCCCCAAGACCCTTACAATCTAAACTTAGAGAGATTGGGGAGGGGCAACGACCTTCTTAGGCTTCCTTCTGAGTGGCACAACAGGGAGACCGGAGGGAGATGCCAGAAGCTTCCTGGATCCAACAGCTTCTAAAAGAAGGAGAGCTTTTGCCTGCCTCAATAAGGAAGCCTGTGACCAGTCCCAAATGCCTCCGTCTGTGCCTTCCTTGTATTTGGAGCCCAGGAAACACACCTCCCTTTCCCATCCTACATACAGATCACCTGCTTGTCCTGGACTCTCCTTTGCCTCCTACCAAGGCCCCCTGAACTCACCTCGTCTCCTTGTTCAAAAGCAACATTTCCTCTCAGGCAGGGAGGGGGCTTCCCTCTTGTTATCTCCACCCCCTTCTCAAATCCCTCCAGGATTTAACCCTTTCGAGTGGCCCTGAAAACAAGCCCTTTGCTTCCCTCCCACCCCGACTAGTTTGTAAGCTCTCTGTCTCTCTCTCTCACACACACACACATATATAGATGCACATACATGTATATTCAAACTGGGGACCCTAGGGAGGACCCCAAAAACATTATGGCATCATGGTATCACAGCAGGGGACCTATAGATGTAAATGTTTACCCTGACATCAACATACCCCTAAACCAAGAGTGCCGAACCTCCAGCCCACTGGCCAATCTTGGCCCTTCAGGGGCTCTGATTTGGCCCATGAGGCTGTTTTTCAGAAATCATGCCCACCTATCAATTGAGTGGCATCAGCTGATGGCTAGGGAGGGGAGTTCAATCCTGCTTCGTTTAGCTGCAGGAGCGAGTTCCTGATTGTACGGCTGGACCCTCTGCAAATCAGCTGATGGAAGGGGAACTGAAGCCTGCTTGGCGTGGCTAACAGCCCCCAATCCTGGAGACTAACTTTAACAGGTGGGCAGGAAAACCTGCCTGGCAATTACCTGACATCATAATGTCAGATGATAAACAGGTGTGTGATCTCACCCACCTGTCCAAGTTGGCCCATGTGGGTGGGAGGAGCAGGGAGATAAGGATCTGGCCCACAGGGCTGAAAGTTTTCCCACTCATAAAGCATTGCATATGCAACCTTACATATAACAAAGTAATTCACCAGAGTGCTGCATACCTCACTCTCACCAGTTTGGACCATTTCCTGTCCTTCGGGAGGAAGTGATGAACGGGAATGACTTGGGTATTTGATTCCACTGCCTGTGAAGGTTGGAAGGGAGATTTCATAAAACGGAACTGCTCTGTCCCTTCATCCTTAGGGTAGCTAGATGCAAACTAGGACAGGATTCATTTGTCCTCTTGCGATGGTTCCCATCCTGGACGTTCTGTCATGTATTCAGAATAAATTGCTCTGGTGGCTCCTTCTGCTCCCTCTTCAAATCCTGCTCCTTCATCTCTTTCTCTCCTGGCTGTGCCTACTCAAAAGTAGGCTTTGAAAGCAAGGTGATGATCCTTCCAGAAAGTTTGTTCCGGGCAAATACAACACCACCTTTGCTGTCAATTGCCTGAACTCTTGCTTGAATTACTGAGAAAGAAATGACTCGGAGGGTTGCTTTGTATGGTGACAAAAGAGCTGTCACTGTCAGAGGCCCCCAGCAGTCCAAACCCCTTCCCTGGAGTGATTCCTGAGATGAAAGGGTAGAGTTCTTCCTCTTAAAGCAGAGAAAAAACACCCACAATGAGGGAATGTTTAGTATTTGTTGTGTGTGTGTGTAGTACTGCCTTCAAGTTGATGCCGACTTATGGCGACCCTATGACTAGGGTTTTCATGAGGCTGAGAGGCAGTGACTGGCCCAAGGTCACCCAGCGAGCTTCATGGCTGTGTGGGGATTCGAACCCTGGTCTCCCAGGTCGTAGTCCAACACCTTAACCATTGCACCACACTGGCTCTCATGAATAAATATTATATAGTCACTGAAAGTCTCCAGTATGCACTCTCATTTCCAAAAAGGAAGTACATTCTTTGGTATTGCCCTTGAAGTACTCGCTACTCAGGGAGGTAGGGAACGTATAATAATATTTGCTAGGAAGTAAGTTCTCATTCAGTTCTGTGGGACTTCTGTTCCTAGGAGCTGAACCTACCAGGCTGCCTTACGCAAAGTGCTATCCTTGATCCCTTTAGTACACAGTTGTCACTCTGCCCGACATCAGCTCTCCTACGTTTTCAGGCAAGTGTTTTTGTTAGACATCTGACCTCAGCTCATCTGCATGCAAAGCATGTGTTTTATGGATTCTGAAAAATATCCTGAAGTGTAGAACAAGCAACAAATAAAAACAATAACATATATTTACATGATCTTAATGTATCTGTATATAAGACCTGGTGTGGTTAAGAGCCAAGAGGGTTGAGGTATGAACTAGAATATGGATCATTTAAGTTTCACCTCAAGCTGAATTGCATAGGAGGATTTAGGCAAGGGATGGGCAACATGGGGCCTTCAATTCCTATGAGCTCCAGCCAGCATGGCCAATGGTCAGAGATACAGGCGGGCCCCGCTTATATGGCAGGTTCTGTTCCGGACTGCCGCCGTAAAGCAGAAATCGCTGTAAAGTGGAACCCATTGAATATAATGGGGCGCGTCACGCGAAAATGCCAAAAAATGCTGCAAAAGCGCAAAAATGGCTTTAAAATGGGTAATTTCCTGCATTAGCGGAACGCCGGAATGCGAAGCGCTGGTAAGCGGGGCCCTACTGTATAGAGAGCTGCAGACCAGCAGCATCTGGCACCACGTTGATTATCCCTGATTTAGGTAAAGGCAGTCCTCATTTGCATACAAGTAGGGGAAATGTTTAAGCAACTGGACCCTCCTCCTCTGAAGAGCCTACCTGCACACATTAAGAACACAGGAACACAGGAAGCTGCCTTATGTGCCGAGTCATCTGGTCATTGGGTCACCTAGCCTAGTATTACGTGCTCTGACTGGCAGAAGCTCTCCAGGGTTTCAGGCCGAGGCCTTTCACAGCCCTACCTGGAAACACAAGGGATCGAACCTGGGACCTTCTCCATGCAAGGCAGATGCTCTTCCAATGAGCTATGGTCTTTCCATATTTGTTGCACCTCTTCTTTTTATCATTTAACATTGTTGCACCTCCTCTTTTTATTCCCAGCCAACCTATGGGAAGCCATTTTCCACAGGCCCGTCTCCTAGCAACAAAGGCCTGGGACTTGAGGATGAAGCCTTGCTCTTTTTCCCTCTGGGCGTTCAGAAAGGGTGGGCTTCATAGAAAAAGGGCAATTGCTTTTAAATGGCCATGGGCATGGCAGATACAGCATAAATGGGGAAGGAAGGCCTATGAAGAGAGGTTTACAAACCACGCCGTATCATTTTTGGTGATACAACCATTTTTGAGTGCTCCATACCCACAGTAACACCATTAACCGTTATTACTTGTTGTCTGTGAGGTTACTGTAAAAGAATGGAAAGAACTTAATAAAAAAAACCTGAAGATTTCATTGAATAGAGTGTGGCGTATTGCCCTGGAGAAATTAACACTGAAACTACAATTTACCTGGGGCTAACGGAGGTTGCTTTTTTGCCACATTATTTTATTTTATTGAGTATACAAACACACCAGAATACGGAGATCCCCCTCCCAACAGATTACATATGACAATTGATTTTGTAGTTCTGTAAGACCTGCTTTGCTGAATGTGTAAAACTTGGAAATTATGAAGGGAAATTTTTTCTATCCTCTGTCCCCTCTAGAAAACTGTACATTTTGAAGATAGTTTGTTTTCTTTCCTCTTTATAATTGCACCCTGCTTTTTCCCCAGCGTCCTTTTTTCTGATTTGTACTGGCTTTTGGGCCTGTCTGTTTTTTATTGTTTGTTTGAAAATCAATAAAAACGTATTCTTTGAAAAAACCCTTTAATACCTACCAGTCTTGTTAGTTCATAGAGCAGAGGTGGAGGGAACCTGTGGCCCTCCAGATGTTGGCAACTCCTATCATCCCTGACTGTTGACCGTGATGGCTGAGGCTGATGGGAGTTAGAATCATAGAATAGAACCACAGAGTTGGAAGGGGCCTATAAGGCTATCAAGTCCAACCCTCTGCTCAGTGCAGGAATCCAAATTAAAGCATGGCTGTCCAGCTGCCTCTAGAATGTCTCCAGTGCTGGAGAGCTCACCACCTCCCGAGATATTATACAGCCATGAGAGTGGCTGTATACTATAGCCAGTAGAGATTTTTCGCGTTCTACCATGTTAAATGAAAATACCCACACACACACCTTTCTGGTCCTTTGTATAGTCCCAATTCAAAACAAAAACTTACAAGTCTTATACTGTTGGATTCAGAATCGCTTGCTCTACAACCCTATAAGTTTTCCTGGTGATACACACACACACGCCGGAGAATTCACAAGTTAAAGTGAAAAACAGGAGAGAGAAAAACAAGAAGCAGTTTGGACTTTTTTCTTCAGAAATTCACATAATCTGTTAAAATTCATTTAAAATCAGAGATGACTGTAACGTATCTCTAATCAAATCCTTGAGCTTGCCCCAAACACAGAGCTTCATCTTCAGTAGGTTTAAAGTAAAAAAAAAGCATGGTTTATTTTTAATTTATTAAAAAATGCATTACTGTGGATTATAACGTCACACAAGCGCAGTAGAAACCAGGAGTTCTTTCTTTTCCCTCCCCTCCCCTTCCCCTTCCAGTTACTTGGAGGAAGCAGGGGAAGTCTTCTGCTCCTGTGATTGGTGGGCAACAGACATGTGACTCACACTGGCCTTCTGCACACCTCGCTTTTCCCTCGTGCTCTGTGTTAGGAGGCACGAGGGAGGAAGTGGAGAGCCAGAGAGAGAGAGAGAGAGAGAGAGAGAGAGAGAGAGAGAAATGGACCGTGAAGGGAGAAAGCTGGAGGGCAAGGACGACGGAGAAGAAGGCAGCAGCAGAATGGAGGTGAGTGATGGTGGTGTGTGTGTGTTCCCACCCCTGCTGTCTCCCGCAGCCTGCTCTTTCCGCTGGGCCTGCTCTTTCCGCTGGCTCAATCGCCCTGCCACCCCCCACCCCCATCCTTAAATGGGTTTATAAATGACAAACACTCAAATACTTTTTGTTTGGAGTGTGTGTGGCTGTTTAACCTGTGCTCCTAACATGGCTCTAGTATACAGCCACTCTTGTGTTGTCTTGTTGTTCAGTCTCTTGGTTTTGTGTTTTTTCTTTTTGAAAAGAACTTTTAAATTGACTGTAGCAGCATTTATTTCTTTAATTTATAAATTTATATGCCACCATTCCTCCCAGAAGCAGCCCAGGACGGCAATGGGTGGAGGGATCATTGCTTTCCCACTCATGGGAGAAAAATAGAGGCTTCTTGTGTTTGGGTTGATGCTGGTGGTATAAATCCTAAAATGGGTTTATAAATGACGAGTGTGTGTGGCTGTTTGACCTGTTCTCATAACATTACTGTAGTTATTTTGAGATTTTATGAGACTCTTTGTTTTTAACACCTTAATCTTGAATTTAGCTCTTGGTTGTTTAATCTTAAATCTGTTTCACACACTCACTCACACTCGCACACACACATCTGAAATTAGTCCTGTGTTGACCACTGCCTCCCACTTTTGTGAAAGCCTTTGCTGTATTGGGAGACCAGGATTCGAATCCCCACACAACCATGAAGCTCACAGGGTGACCTTGGGCCAGTCACTGCCTCTCAGCCTCAGAGGAAGGCAATGGTGAAACCACCTCTGAATACCGTTTACCATGAAAACCCTATTCAAAGGGTCGCCATAGGTGGGGATCGACTTGAAGGCAGTCCATTTCCATTTTCAAACATGATTGTATAGAAATAAATCCCATTGACCTCAAAAAGTATGCAAATGATCAAACCCACCCTTCCTTCTCCTCCCTCCTATCCCCTCCCTCTTGCCCCTTCCCTTTGCCCCTCCCCCCTCCCCTCCCCTCCCCCCCATCCCCTCCTCCCCCTCCCCCTCCCCTGGTCAGTTTTACCTATCTTAGGCATGATTGCATGGGAGCAAATTGCACTGAATTCAATAAACATGCAAATGATCAAACCTGTCCTTCACCCCTCCCCCTCCTGCCTGCTCCCCTCCCAGTCCTCCCCCTCCTCTCCCTCCTCCTCCCCTCCCCATCCTCTGTGGTCAGTTTCACCTATCCTAAGCATGATTGCAGGGGAGTAAATCCCATTGAACTCAATAAGCATGCAAATGATCAATCCATTATCAGCAAACTTGCACAGGATCCCATTTCTTACCTCCCAGATTAAAAAGAGGCACTTTTTACCATATCCTTCCAAGCTACACAGGAAGTGGATTGGACTGTGAACGACCAACCCAAATTGTGTTTGCATTTTGACCAGTTTGTAGGGCAGTCCAATATCTCAGAGAGGAGTTCAGGTCTCCTGCTCCCCTGGTGCATTCACTATAGCTGCCCAATTTCCCTTTTTTTAAAAGTTTGATAGAAATAGCTGTGGGCTATAGGTATGTTCTTAAACCGCAAGGTTTTTTGCCTATTAGTGAATTTATTTATTTATATACTGCCCCATAGCCGAAGCTCTCTGGGCAGTTTACAACAATCTTTGGTTCAATTGCCATACCTCTCTAAAAGTTAGTAAGTTTTTCTTGATGTTCATCCAAAATCTGGCTTCCTGTAACTTGTGCCCATTATTCCGTGTCCTGCCCTCTGGGTTGATTGAGATCCTGGCCCTCCTCTGTCGGACAACCTTTCAAGTACTTCAACAGTGCTATCGTATCTCCCTTCAATCTTCTCTTCTCAATGCTCAACATGCCCACTTCTTCCAGTCTCTCCTCACAGGGCTTTGTTTCCAGTCACCTGATCATCTTTGTTGCCCTCCTCTGAACCCCTTCCAGTTTGTCTGCATCCTTCTTAAAGTGTGGTGTCCAGAACTGGACACAGTACTCGAGATGAGGCCTAATGAGTGCCCAGTAGAGGGGAACCAACCAATACGTCAAGGGATTTGGAAACGATACTTCTGTTAATGCTGCCTAAAACAGCATTTGCCTTTTTTGCAGCAACATCACCCTGTTGGCTCATATTCAGCTTGTGATCAACAACAATCCCAAAATCCTTCTCGCATATAGTATTGCTGAGCCAAGTATCCCCCAACAGCATCTGGAGGGCTGCAGGTTCACCACCTGTGGCTTATACTGTCATTTCATAAAAGGAAGATTGAGGTTGAAATATGATGATGATGATGATTTATTGGATGTCTTACCCTCCCTTCACCATCAGGTCCCAGGGTGGGTTACAGCAATATGAAAATAGAAGACTAAAATCCGTTCAAACAATTTACAATCAGAAGAATAGGGTAGAGGGGTGTGTGTGTGTGTGTGTGTGGCCAGGGTTAAGAGATGTGGCTTTAACATACTGGCCACCAGTGCAGCTGTTTTCAAAGCAGGGTTATAGGAACATAGAAGTCAGACCAAATTAGTCAATCTAGCTCAGTAATGCTTACACTGACTGACAGAGGGACTCCCATGTTTCAGACAGGGTTGTCTCCCAGCCCTACCTGGAGATGCTGCGGATCAAATTTTAGTGCAGCTCCAAGTCCATAGAGAACATCCAAAATCTAATCCCAGATAATAGACCCCATAACTGTCCCTCTAACAGCAGCCATTACCAGATGATGTTTAGCCCCATGCTATGAAAAGCTTTACCTGATGAGCTTTTGCAAATCTGTCCATCATCCATCACCCCTGCTTTCAAGACACATCAGACCCCACCATCTTGTTTTCTGGCCAGCTGGTAAATCTAAACACAGCAAAGACCTGAGGATTTCCCCCTTGTCTTCCATTAAAGGCATTAGTTAATCCAGAGTAAACTCCACCCCAGCAGATGTCACTACTCCAGAGACTGCAATCACTATTTCACCTATAACTGTGCACTGAAAACTGGGAGGAGCACCACATACACTCCGTCACTCTTCACCAATGTAGGTCCCATCTGTACTATGAATTTAAAGTAGTATCATGCCACTTTCAATAGTTATGGCTTCCCCCAAAGTATCCTGGGAATTGTAGTTTAAAGGTCTGACAGCTGTTAGGAGATACCTAACAATTCCCCTACAATTTCAGAGTGGTTTAACGGTCAGTTCCCTTTCTAGGGAATTCTGAGAATTGCAGTTCTGTGAGGGGAAATAGGGGTCTCCTAACTCTCAGAGCTCTTGACAAATTACAGCTCCCAGGATGCTTTGGGGGAAGGCATGACTGTTTAAAGTGGCATGATACTGCTTTAAATGTATAGTGTGGATGTGGCCTTAGTTTTGAGGGCAGAGTAGAATAATGGTCCAGGGTAAGTCATCTTGGGCTGAGTCATTGGAAGCGAGCATCCTATTTATAGAGTGACAAGACTCAGGCCACATCCACACCAGACATTTATTCCACTTTAAACAGTCATGTCTTCCCCCAAAGAATCCTGGGAAGTGTAGTTTGTGGAGGGTGCTGAGAGGAGACCGTTATTCCCCTGACAGAGCTCTAATGACCAGAGTGATTTAACAGTCAACCCTCTTCCCAGAGAATTCTGAGAACTGTAGCTCTGGGAAGGGAATAGGGAGTCTCCTAACAATTCTCAGCATCCTTCACAAACTATACTTCCCAGGATTCTTTTGGGAAAGCCATGACTTTTTAATGTGCAATAAATGTTTGTTTTGGATATCGCCTCAGTGTTTCTTTGATTGCAGGGAGGCAGACTGGAAGGAGCCTTTATGGCTTACTGCTGCTATGAGGGGGGTGACCAGAAGGCAATTTGTGAAAGGCCTTTTTACACTTGGAAGTGGTCACAGCCAAGAGCAGCACATTTGATCACTTGTAAGAATCATTATGAGTAACCAGGAAAGGAAACTACAACTGACCAACATAGGTACACGTTGGCCAGCAGTGGGGATTCTCAGGCCTCGGTGCTAAATGTGGCCCTCCAGGCCTCATTTTCTGGCCCCCAGGACTCTCCTCAGGCCACACTTCCTCTCCTCTGCCCACCCTACTGGGCCAGTTTTACTCTTGCCTCAAGTGCTTCTGCTTGCACGGAAAGTCTCTTGCTCGTGTGGATGGAGAACAGAGAGGTGTGTCTGTGTAGAAACCTCTGGCTTTTCATGTGGCTGACGTAGCATGGTGTACAAAGTTTAAGAGCTGCATTCATGGTTCTACCCACTTGGCTTCATGCTCTACCCACTTTTGCCTCTGACTCCACCCACCCCGGGCACGAGAATGTAGCCCTAGGGCTGAAAAGGGTTCCCTATCTATATGGTAGCCCCCCTGCTCCTCTATCTGGTGTAAGGCTGGTTTGTGGAAAACACAGACATAAAAATAAGAGATGGAGAATCCTTAGGTCTTCAAAAGATCCTTGCTATTTTTGAAGCCTTTGGTATCTCTCTTTAGCACGCATAACTTTGGCAGCATTGTTAACCCCACATACAAACACACACACAATGCAGACAGAGTAGAGACAAAGAGTTTCATGCTCTTTTTTAGTTTGGGAAGAATTCCGTGTGAATGCTTACTGCTGCAAGGGAGCTGTCCAATAATATTGTAGGAACGTAGGAAGCTGCCTTACACAAAGTCAGACCAATGGTTGATCCAGCTCAGTAGGGTCTACACTAACTGGCAGCAGCTCTCCAGAGTTTTAGGCAGGGAACCTTTCCCAGCCCTCCCTGGAGGTGCCGGGGATTGAACCTGGGACCTTCTGCATGCAAAGCAGATGCTAGATGGGGAGGGATGGGAGGCTAAGAAATATTGTGTGTCCCCCCATACTGTAGATGGCGACAGCTGAGACAGAGAGTTCATTACCATAACACTCTTAACATAGTTCATGTTTTCTTCTGCACATCTATCCTAACGTCCACCCAAATCGGCTCCCATTTGGAAGCTTCTCCAGCAGATTTCTTTCCAATTTGTGTTTTCTTACATATAATGAGGTATGTTTTTGTGAAGAGATTCTCTCTGGTGTTTATAACAACAATTGTTCTAATCCGCATATTGTGATTCTGCATCCCCCCTGGACCAGCATTCCCGAGGTCCTCTTCAGAAAAAGGACAAAAGGAAGAATGGTTTCATCTGGGACAGATTTACTCCTAAATATTTGTCCTCCTAAGGCTCCACAAGCTTTATGCTACAGTCAGTGTGCTTAGGATTGTAGCTGGGTAATAAGTTGACATTTACTATTAAAACATTTGGTGTAGAATTTAAAATAGGGGCCAGGAACTGAGGGATGCCTACTGACTGCCCTCATCCTAATCCAGAGGTTAAGAAGAAAGGGGAATCTGTGACAACAGAACCTGACACAAGGCCAACTTAGGCAGTGGGGTAGTAGACACCCCCTCACTCGTTTCTCAAAATGGGCCTCTAGGACAAATAGTTGCCAACCACACACTCTATCACTACCTTTCGTGGACTGTGTGATGCTTATTCATTTTATTTGTCCAAACAAAACTCCTCCCACACTCGGGACATTCAGAAGGTCTCTGTCGTTCATGACATTTTTTTAATGTAAATGTTTCTCCCACTCTCTGGCCATTTGCTTTCTCTCCAGTATGGGGTCCCTGATGACTCCAACTGAAGCTTTTCCCACATCCAGAATATCTATACAGTCAGTATGAATTCTGTCTTTCATGAAATCTTTTCTCTCTCTCACTGCTGCACTTCCCACACTGAGAACACCTCTCTCCACTGTGAATTCTCTGATGTCTGTTCAGATTTGCCTTGCCACGGAAGCATTTCCCACACTGAGCACATTCGTATGGTTTCTCTTCAGTATGGATTATCTGATGCCTCTTCACATCACTTCTCTCGCTAAAGCATTTACCACACTGTGAACACGAATATGGCTTCTCTCCAGTATGAGTTCTCTGATGCCTGTTCAAAGTCACTTTGTGACAGAAGCATTTCCCACAACGAGAACATTTGTATGGTTTCTCTCCAGTATGAATTTTCCCATGCCTCATTACTGCTTCTCTTGAAGCGAAGCTTTTCCCACACTGGGGACATTCATGCGGCTTCTCTCCCGTGTGAAGCTGCTCATGAATCTTCAAGTGTTCTCTCCGCCTGAAGCGCTTCCTACACTGAGAACATTCATGTGGTTTCTCTCCAGTATGAATATTCTGATGTCTCCTTAAATTTTCTTTCCGAATGAACCTTTTTCCACACTGAGAACATTCATGCGGTTTGTCTCCAGTATGAATTTTCCGATGTCTGATTAATGCTTCTCTAGAAGAGAAGCATTTCCTACAGTGAGAACATTCATAGGGTCTCTCTCCACTTTGAATTCCATGATTTCTGTTTAGTGACTTTGCATAACTAAAGCTATTCCCACATGCAGAAGAGTTATTAGACTCCTCTTCTATATGGCGACTCGGACATCTAGTCAAGTAACTTCCTTTCCAATCTTCAGATAATTCATCTTTTCTTTCTCCTCTTATGGTTCTCTGATGTTGCTGGACTTCTTCCTTTGATGTGGGACACTTATTCTGGTTCTCCGTTGTTTGCCTCGTAGCAAGTTCTGGTATGTAGCGATGCCTCCTGCCATAGTTGGAGAACAAGGGCATCTCCCCCCTTGTGTCTACTATGCAAGGCTCTCTCATGGTACCTGGAACACCTTCTGTGAGCTTAGCACATTCATTCTCTCTCAGCCCTGGCTGTATCCCCTCAGGCATTTTGGACTCGTCTTCTCCCTCCTGAATTTGAACCATTTCCAGCCCATTCCCATGGCTTATCTGTGGAACGCTACTGGGTGTGTCCTCTGGCCAATTTCCTCCATGGGGGCTCTGATGTCTGGTCACATCACCTCCTTTCCCATCCTCAGAGAATCCAAATTCTTCCTCTCCTCTTACGATTCTCTGAGGTTCATCAAAGTATAAATTTTGCTGGATGTTTTCCTCTGATCGGGGACATTCATTGTAGTCTCCGCTTACATGCTTCATAAGAAGTTCTGATCTGTAGTGATACCTCCTGCCGTACTTTGAGAACAAGGGCATTTCCCCTTTTTTGTCTACTTTGGAAGGCTCTTTAATTGCAGCTGGAACACTTCCTCTGAGCTTACCACAGCCATTCTCTCTCTCCACTGGCTGCATCACCTCTTGCATGTTGGAGTCATCTCCTTCCTCCTGCATCTCAGCTGCCACCAGAACGTTGCCAGGGCTTCTTTCTGAGGCAGTCCAGTTTGTGTCTGTTGGCCAACTTCCTCCACACTGAGCGTTCTCCAGCTTAATCTGGTTTTCCTTTCCATCACCTGCAGAGACAGAGAAAGGAATTTTGCCCATGCTCTGGATGCTTGCCACCACCTTTTGCCTGGCTTTTCCTTCTGTGGGATTTCTGTCTCTCTGCTTTGTCTGTCTCTAGGATCATGTTAAGCCTCTCCTCTTATCTAGGACTGTGGTTTTAAATTATAAGGCACTGAACAGAAATTAACCAAAAATATTAATGCTAATAAGGGCTACAAGCCTGATTTAAATGAAGAAACCCAGTGCCACTTTCTGCAAGACAGAAAACATCTTGAGGGAAATGCAAGGAGTATAAGAAATCCAAGACCAGGAGCAGACTGCGGTACAGATCATGAACTGATCGTATCGAAAATCAGAGTAAAGCTGAAGAAGAAGAACAAAGCACTCATAATGCCAAAATACAATTTAAATAACATCCCAGAAGAATATAAAGATCAAATAAGGAACAGATTTGAGGCTTTAAACTTAGTTAACAGAGATTTGAGGCTTTAAACCTGGTTGACAGAGAACAGAGAACTATGGACTGAAGTCAGAGCCATTATCAAGGAAGAATGCAAAAAGACAATACCTCCAGTTAAAAAGAGAGAAAGAACTCAATGGATGACTGAAGAAACTCTTACAATGGTTAAAGAGAGAAAGAAAGCAAAGCAAAAGGAGACACAAAAACACAGTCAGAACTCCAAATGCAATAATGCAGCGACTAGTACGTAGGGACAAAGAGAACTATTACCATAGTTACAGGAATACCCCGCTATACGGACCTTCACTTAACATACACTCGCTTTTACGGACATACTCCATACTCCACCATGCCCCTATTTACGTATGCTTGCTTCACACTTACGGACGCTTAACGGTGTGGGTGGAAATAGACGCGATCGCGCCACCGCAAATCAGCTGAGAGGCGCGATCGCGATCAGCTGAGAGGTGTGGCAGCGCAGCAGCAGAGGCTTTAGCATGGGGCTTTGAGGCTCTGCATGAAGGAGAGGTAAAAAAAGTTTTAAAAGGTAGTGCTTCACTTTAAGGACATTTTCGGTTTACGTACTCGCTCTGGTCCCACTGAGTACGTTAATGCGAGGTATTCCTGTATTGTATAGAAATAGAAGAGGACAACAAAAAAGGTAGAACAAGAGCCCTATTCCAAAATATTAGAGAAATTAAAGGGAAATGTAAACGAAGAGTAGGGATGTTGAATAATCAGGAGAGCACAATGGCTGACCGAGATGAAATAAAAGGAAGATGGAAGCAATACACTGAAGAACTCTATGAAAGAGATGCAACAATGACAGATTCATTCACAAAGGAACTGTATGATGAAGAACCAGAAATTTTAGAATGTGAAGTGAAAGCCGCTCTTAAAATACTTACACAAAACAAATCACCAGGAACAGATGGCATACCAATAGAACTGCTACAAGTTAAAGACCGAATCTGTCCAAATTTTGACACAAAAATGGTCAACAAATATGGAAAACTAAACAATGGCCCACAGACTGGAAGTGTTCAATACATATCCCAATTCCAAAGAAAAGAAATCCCAGGGAATGCAGTAATTATCGAACTATTGCCTTAACATCCCATGCAAGTAAAGTAATGTTAAACATTCTACAACAAAGGCTCTTACCATATATAGAGCGAGAAATGCCAGACGTCCAAGCTGGATTTAGACAGGAGACACCAGAGATCATATCGCAAACATACATTGGATAATGGAACGGAGCAAGGAATTTCAGAAGAAAATCACCCTGTGCTTTATAGATTATAGCAAAGCCTTTGATTGTGTAGATCATGAAAACCTATGGAAGGCTTTAAAAGAAATGGGGGTGCCACAGCATGTGACTGTCCTGATGCACAACCTATACTCTGGACAAGAGGCTATTGTAAGGACAGAATATGCAGAAACTGACTGGTTCCCCATTGGAAAGGGGATGAGACGGGCATATTTTATCACCCTATTTGATTAATCTATATGCACAACATATCATACAGAAAGCAGGATTGGACCAAGATGAAGGAGGTGTGAAAACTGGAGGGAGAAATATCAGTAATTTAAGATATGCAGACGACACCATACTACTAGCAGAAACCAATAATAATTTGAAACGAATGCTTATGAAAGTTAAAGAGGAAAGCACAAAAGCAGGACTACAGCTGAACATCAAAAAGACTAAAGTAATGACAACAGAAGATTTATGTAACTTTACAGTTGACAATGAGGACACTGAACTTGTCAAGGATTATCAATACCTTGGCACAATCATTAACCAAAATGGAGACAAGAAATCAGAAGAAGGCTAGGACTGGGGAGGGCAGCTGTGAGAGAACTAGAAAATGTCCTCAAATGCAAAGATGAATCACTGAACACCAAAGTCAGGATCATTCAGACCATGGTATTCCCGATCTCTATGTGTGGATGTGAGAGTTGGACAGTGAAAAAAGCAGATAAGAGAAAAATCAACTCATTTGAAATGTGGTGTTGGAGGAAAGCTTTGCGGATACCATGGACTGCGAAAAAGACAAATAATTGGTTGTTAGAACAAATTAAACCAGAACTGTCACTAGAAGCTAAAATGATGAAACTGAGGTTATCATACTTTGGACACATCATGAGAAGACATGATTCGCTAGAAAAGACAATAATGCTGCGAAAAACAGAAGGGAGTAGAGAAAGAGGAAGGCCAAACAAGAGATGGATTGGTTCCATAAAGGAAGCCACAGACCTGAACGTACAATATCTGATCAGGGTGGTTCCCGACAGATGCTATTGGAGGTCGCTGATTCATAGGGTCACCATAAGTCGTAATCGACTTGAAGGCACATAACAACAACAAAACATATGTAGGAATTTATTTAGCTGCTGGATGTTGACCTATCTTGTTCAACACTGTTCAGCAGCAAGTTCTGATATCTGGAATCATTATGAGTTTCTACGGAACTGTATCGTCTGCTGAATTTGTTTGTTTTTTGCCTTATTTATATGCCATTATATTTTTTTTATTTGATTATATATATTGATTGTATTGTTTTCTCATTTTTAATTGTTATTATTCTGAGCCACTTTGACCTCAGCATTGTTATTGGAAAAGCAGAATACAAACACTGCATCAAGTGACAACATGGAGAAGGAAAATGTTCCAATACCGGTGGTGGAAAAAACCCTGAAGCAATAATATTAAATATGGATGGACTGAGATGGTGATATTCTGAAGATTTAGTGATTTTATTAGTTGATATGTTTCGCAAAGCTGTATGGAGCATATCAACTCCCCCCACTCCTAGGAAATATGGCCAATTTTCTTTACACCAGCTGAGCTTTTGGTGGAGATTTCAGTCAAAATTAGTATTGCACTTGAAGACTGGATTAAAATCCATTGATGTCTTGTTTCGTTTCTTACCAATATGTATTTAGAATTTGAAAGAAGACCCCGCTTTCTGTCCTGAAACCCTTTTCCATGCTACACACAGCAATTGGGTTGGCTGATGTTTATGGGATTTCTTTGACCAGAGGGAAAGCGCTCCTTACCCAGCAAATCTTGGTTCTCACCATCCTCCTCTTGCAGGACTTGCCAGACCATGGTCTGTTGGCCTGGCTGGGTCAGACTCCGCTTTACTGTCTGCAAAGAGACACCCATTTCCTTGAGATTCATCAGTCCCTGCAAACAGGAAAAACAACCACCACCTCCTGATTAGATTTTATCAGACTCTTAAGGCAAAATATCACCTGCTCACTCCAAAACTCAGAACAATGAAATTTACAACCTTTAGCCCACTGATAAATTTTCCATGTAACGATGAAGAAAACTAGCCCACTACCCCAACACTTACCAAAGGATTACTGGTTGGCTCATGATGAACCCTTGGGGGGGGTTGAGTATGTAGAAGAAGGCGTAGTAAAAAAAAAATTAAAGGCACATATAGGGGTCATGCGGGGAGCATCACAAAAACCTTTTAGCATCACAGAATCATAGCAGAAAGAATTGTTTTGAAATATTTTTTAAATAATGGACAGATTTGGCATCGCATTAGGAGCAGTCAGGTAATTTTTTTAAAGGAATATTATTATTCCTATTATTTAAAATATTTCTATCCCACCCTTCTACCCCATAATAGGGCACTCAGGGTGGCTTACAATAAAATCGCACACATACATCATGAAATTGTACACAATGAAGACCACAAAAACATTAAAGTAAATTAAAATATATAAAAACATATATATATATATATACATATTATATATACATATATATATAGGGGAGTGGTACTAAAAGATAAAAATTAAAATAACATACACAATGGTGGGTATATAAAGGATTTCATGTATTGAAAATTGCTAGAGGAATGAAGGAAAATAAAGAGCGTCAAGGATGAATATGGAATCTTTGCAAAGAAATGACTATTAGCAATGACTGATCAGTTGCCAGTAAGAGTTAATCAGTATGGTTGATTTTGGAAACGAATCACAGAAGCTGCATGTGTAGAATGGTCTGCACTAATCCATAACTGGGGAATATCTACTATATGATAGGATAATATATGTTGTATGACTTTAATTGATTATAGATTATATTTGCTGGCTTTGTATGTCTTGCGATAAGGAAGGATATATAATCATAATAATAATTCACTAATAGGCAAAAAACTTGCCGTTTAAGAATGTACCTAGAGCCAACAGATATTTCTATCAAAGTTTAAAAAGCAGAGAAATTGGGCAGCTACAGTGAATGCAGCAGGGGAGCAGGAGACCTGAACTCCTCTCTGAGATATTGTACTGCCCTACAAATTTGTCAAAATGCAAACACAATTTGGGTTGGTCTCACAGTCCAATCCACTTCCTGTGTAGCTTGGAAGAATTTGATAACATGTGCCTCTGAGCATATAGTGAGTGGTGGCAACACCTGCAATCAGCCCAAAGAATAGAAACAAGACATGTGCTGTGCTGATCTTGTTTTAGCAGGGAGGAGTCAATAATATTATTTATTTATTTATTTATTACATTTGTATACCGCCCCATAGCTGAAGCTCTCTGGGCAGTTTACAACAATTAAAACATTAAAAACAAATATACAAATTTAAAAACACGTATTTAAAAGCCAATTAAAAACATGCTAAAATGACTGGGAGAAGAGGAAACTCTTGACCTGGCGCCAAAAAGATAATATTAAGATATAGTTGATATAGTTCAGATAGTCACTTTAAATAAGTTTGATTTACAGGAATACCTCGCATTAACGTACTCAATGGGACCAGAGTGAGTACGTAAACCGAAAATGTCCTTAAAGTGAAGCAGTACCTTTTAAAACTTTTTCTACCTCTCCTTCATGCACAGCCTCAAAGCCCCGCGCTAAAGCCTCTGCTGCTGCGCTGCCGCGCCTCTCAGCTGATCGCGATCGCGCCTCTCAGCTGATTTGCGGTGGCGCGATCGCGTCTATTTCCACCCCCACGCACCGTTAAGTGTCCGTAAGTGTGAAGCAAGCATACGTAAACAGGGGCATGGTGGAGTATGTCCGTAAAAGCGAGTGTACGTTAAGTGAAGGTCCGTAAGTGGGGTATTCCTTTTGCAATTTTAGTGAAGTGAATTTCTCTGCTTTTTAATCCAGGAGATAAGAAATGGATCCTGTGCAAGTTTGCTGAGAACGGATTGATCATTTTCATGCTGATTGAGTTCAGTGGGAGACCCAGTGCCTGCAGGAAGAAGGAGAACATCGCCACCCAGGGAAGGAGAGCCTGCTGTTGCTGCTGCTGTTGCAACACCACCTCCACCACCCTTCCCAGTGGGACTGCTGCCTGGCAGACGTGCCTCCTGCAGGACCAGGTCCCAGGTACCCAGCCAGCTGTGACTAATTTCCATCACCTGTCCCTCTTTGGAGGGATACATAAGCCGGCTGGCTGAGGTGGCCTGGGAGACCCAGTGCCTGCAGGAAGAAGGAGAACATCGCCACCCAGGGAAGGAGAGCCTGCTGTTGCTGCTGCTGTTGGAACACCACCTCCACCACCCTTCCCAGTGGGACTGCTGCCTGGCAGACGTGCCTCCTGCAGGACCAGGTCCCAGGTACCCAGCCAGCTGTGACTAATTTCCATCACCTGTCCCTCTTTGGAGGGATACATAAGCCGGCTGGCTGAGGTGGCCTGGGAGACCCGGTGCCTGCAGGAAGAAGGAGAACATCGCCACCCAGGGAAGGAGAGCCTGCTGTTGCTGCTGCTGTTGGAACACCACCTCCACCACCCTTCCCAGTGGGACTGCTGCCTGGCAGACGTGCCTCCTGCAGGACCAGGTCCCAGGTACCCAGCCAGCTGTGACTAATTTCCATCACCTGTCCCTCTTTGGAGGGATACATAAGCCGGCTGGCTGAGGTGGCCTGGGTTTTTGTCTTTTGTTTTGTTTCTGTTTTCTTTTGGGTGCCATTGGTTTTAGCTATGGGTGGGTTCGGTTTCGTTTTATATTGTAGTTCTTGGGTTTTTATGTAGTTTGTATGTTGTATTTTACTTTATCTTGTACGCCGCCTAGAGTGCCCGCTTGTGCGGCCAGATAGGCGGCCTAGAAATAAAATTTATTATTATTATTATTATTATTATTTACTCCCCTGCAATTATGCTTAGGATAGGTGAAACTGACCACAGGTGATGGGGGGGAAGAGGAGGGAGGGGAGGAAGGGCAGAGGGGAGGAGGGGAATGGGAGCAGACAGGAGGGGGAGGGGAGGAGAAGGGCAGGTTTGATCATTTGCATGTTTATTGAGTTCAGTGGGATTTACTCCTGTGCAATCATGCTTAGGATAGGTAAAACTGACCAAGGGGGAGGAGGGGAGGGCTGGAGTGGGCAGGGAAGAAGGAAGAGGGGAGGAGAGGAGGAAGGGAGAGGAGAGGGGAAGGAGGGGAAATGTAGGTCTGATCATTTGATGCTTATTGAGTTCAATGGGATTTACTCCCATGCAATCATGGTTAGGATAGGTAAAACTGACCACGAGGGGGAGGAGGAGGGGGAGGGCAGAGGACAGGGAAGGAGAAAGGGAGGGGGGGAGCAGAAGGAATGGGAGGGAGGAGGGGATTGGAAGGGGAGGGGCAAAGGGAGTGGGAGGGAACGGGCAAAAGGGAGGTGATGGAAGGAAGGAAGAGTGGAGGGCAGACTTGATCATTTGCATGCTTATTGAGTTCAGTGCTATTTATTCCCATGCAATCATGCTTAAGATAGGTAAAACTGACCATGTGGAGAAGGGGAGAGGGAGGGGGGAGGGGAAGGGGAGAGGGAGAGGGGAGGGGAAGGGGAGAGGGAGGGGGGAGGGGAAGGGGAGGAAGGGGGAGGCGATTGGAAAGGGATGGGAATGGGGAGGGAGGGGCAAAGGAAGGGGGATGGAAGGGGCAAAGGGAAGGGATAGGAGGGAGGAGAAGGGAGTGTGGGCTTGATCATTTGCATACTTTTTGAGTTCAGTAGGATTTATTTCTGTGCAATCATGTTTAGGATTAGTGACATGGGGAGGGGCAGGGGGGGAGGAGGGCAGGAAGCGGAGGGGGAGGGGAGGAGATTGGGTGGGTGGGCACTGGGTAGAGGGGAAGCCCCTTTTCTTTCCAAAAGGAAAACATCATGAACAGTATCAATGCTTTTCAGGGTGTCCCCCACCTTTTTATTCTACAGCAGGCACATGTAGCCTCCCACCAAATTTAAACCAAAGCTGTCCCAGGCCACATCCACACCAGGCCTTTATTTCACTTTGGACAGTCATGGCTTCTCTCAAAGAATCGTGGGAACTGTAGTTAGTGAAGGGTGCTGAGAGTTGCTAGGAGATGCCTTGTTCCCCTCACATAGCTTCAATCAGAGCGCCTGACTGTTAAACCACTCTGTCCACTGGAGCTCTGTCAGGGGAATAGGAGTCTCCTCTCTGCACCCTTCACAAACTACACTTCCCAGGATTCTTTGGGGGAAGCCATGACTGTCTAAAGTGAAATCAAGGTCTGGTGTCGGTGTAGCCCCCTGATTAGCCAAGCCAAGAAGCTGAGAGTCTAGCTTTTAGAACACTGACAGTTGGTTCTTACTGAGCATGCCCGACGTTATCATTGAGTTCAATGTAAAATTGCTTAAATTAATTAAAAATCAGCCAGGCTTTTTTTTAACTTTAAACCGCAGAAGATGAAGGTCAGAGTATGGTGCAAGGTCAGAAATAGGAATACAGGTACTCTGTGAACACAGCTGATTTTTAATTAATTTCAACAAATTATCAGAACTCTGACAGAAAAAAGTCCAAAAGGGGTCTGGGTTTTTTCCCTCTCTTTTTACACTTTGAACTCTCGATTCTCTCTGACTGTTTTGTGTATCGCCATGAAAATTAAGAGGGTTGTTAGCAAGTGTTTCTGAGTTCAGGACTATAAGTTTTGTAAGGTTTTGTTTTGAAATGAGCTTATGGGAAGCATCAGAATGGCATGGGGGGTATTTTCAATTTAATGTTGCAGAATGCGAAAAATCCACGCTGTCTATAGTATACAGCCACTCTTGTGGCTGTATAATGATAATAATTATAATTACGTTTTTCCAGGGGTTTCTCACTTTGCAGTGTCTTATCAATTCTATACATTTTAAACTAAACAACTATATATGTTCCTCCTAACAACCTAAGCCACACTCCGTGTCCTCTTAGAGACCCTTGGAATTAACCATGATCAAGCCCTCACCTGCCAAACCTCAGTCTTGGCCTCCTGCTGGCTCCTCAGGAACTCCTCCGCCAGGGCCACCGCCTGGGAACACGTCTCCGGCCCGCCTGCTCGGATCCAGCCCTGCAGTTCCGGCGGGAGGTTGGCCAGGAACTGCTCCAGGATCAGCAGCTCCAGGATCTGCTCCTTGGTGTGTCTCTCCGGCTTCAGCCACTGGTGGCAAAGCTCCTGCAGCTGGCTGTAGACCCTTCGGGGGTCCTTCACCTCCTCACAGCAGAATTGCCTGAAGTGCTGGCGCTGAACCTCCATCCTCAGGGCATCCCCTCGTACAATGGCCAGCTTCACCTTCCCATAGTCCTCCCGATCTCCGGCTTCCAGGCTCCTGAAGGCCTCTTCCGCTTCTCCGCTCAGTGCAGGCAGCAGCCGGGCCACCCACTCTCCTCTGGGCCACCGGCAGGCTTTGGCCACTTGCTCGAAGGAGGCCAGGAAGGCCTTGGCATCTTCCCAGGGACCAGACTCAGGCACCACTGGTGTGCTGCCTCCTCCTGTCTGAATGGGCTGCAGGGTCTTCAGGAACTCCTGCCATTGGGCTTCCCAGCGCTCTGGCATCCCCTTGCAAGGATGCCCTTTGCCCCCTTGCGATGCTCCCCATCCTGGTCGCTCAGACATATATTCAGGCTCAACTGCACTGGTTGCATTTCCAGCTCTGTTTTCTAGTTCTGGGGCTTCCATTTTTTGCTCCTTCATCCCTTTAACTTCTCGATCCATCCCTGCAGAACTAGAAGTAGAGAGCAAATGAACACCCTTCTGATAGGTTTATTCCAGGCAAAAAACTTTGCTCTCAATCCTCCTGATCTTGCCAGAATTGCAGAGGAGGGGAACAAACAAAAATGAAGCTTAACTTCTGTCCCTGGAAAACTGGTAGAAAGTATTATTAAAGCTAGATTAACTAAGCACATAGAAGAACAAGCCTTGCTGAAGCAGAGCCAGCATGGCTTCTGCAAGGGAAAGTCCTGTCTTAGTAACCTATTAGAATTCTTTGAGAGTGTCAACAAGCATATAGATAGATGTGATGCAGTGGACATAGTGTACTTAGACTTTCAAAAAGCGTTTGACAAGGTACCTCACCAAAGGCTTCTGAGGAAGCTTAGCAGTCATGGAATAAGAGGAGAGGTCCTCTTGTGGATAAGAAATTGGTTAAGAAGCAGAAAGCAGAGAGTAGGAATAAATGGACAGTTCTCCCAATGGAGGGCTGTAGAAAGTGGAGTCCCTCAAGGATCGGTATTGGGACCTGTACTTTTCAACTTGTTCATTAATGACCTAGAATTAGGAGTGAGCAGTGAAGTGGCCAAGTTTGCTGACGACACTAAATTGTTCAGGGTTGTTAAAACAAAAAGGGATTGCGAAGAGCTCCAAAAAGACCTCTCCAAACTGAGTGAATGGGCAGAAAAATGGCAAATGCAATTCAATACAAACAAGTGTAAAATTATGCATATTGGAGCAAAAAATCTTAATTTCACATATACGCTCATGGGGTCTGAACTGGCGGTGACCGACCAGGAGAGAGACCTCGGGGTTGTAGTGGACAGCACGATGAAAATGTCGACCCAGTGTGCGGCAGCTGTGAAAAAGGCAAATTCCATGCTAGCCATAATTAGGAAAGGTATTGAAAATAAAACAGCCGATATCATAATGCCGTTGTATAAATCTATGGTGCGGCCGCATTTGGAATACTGTGTACAGTTCTGGTCGCCTCATCTCAAAAAGGATATTCTAGAGTTGGAAAAGGTTCAGAAGAGGGCAACCAGAATGATCAAGGGGATGGAGCGACTCCCTTACGAGGAAAGGTTGCAGCATTTGGGCCTTTTTAGTTTAGAGAAAAGGCGGGTCAGAGGAGACATGATAGAAGTGTATAAAATTATGCATGGCATTGAGAAAGTGGATAGAGAAAAGTTCTTCTCCCTCTCTCATAATACTAGAACTCGTGGACATTCAAAGAAGCTGAATGTTGGAAGATTCAGGACAGACAGAAGGAAGTACTTCTTTACTCAGCGCATAGTTAAACTATGGAATTTGCTCCCACAAGATGCAGTAATGGCCACCAGCTTGGACGGCTTTAAAAGAAGATTAGACAAATTCATGGAGGACAGGGCTATCAATGGCTACTAGCCGTGATGGCTGTGCTCTGCCACCCTAGTCAGAGGCAGCATGCTTCTGAAAACCAGTTGCCGGTAGCCTCAGGAGGGGAGAGTGTTCTTACACTCGGGTCCTGCTTGCGGGCTTCCCCCAGGCCCCTGGTTGGCCACTGTGAGAACAGGATGCTGGACTAGATGGGCCACTGGCCTGATCCAGCAGGCTCTTCTTATGTTCTTATGTTCTTAATCCTTCACCCCTCCCATGGGATGTGCCAGAGTTGAAGAGATTTGACAGCAAATAACAGAGCAGCAGTTATCAAAGGCCCCAAGGAGCCTAGGGCCATTCCCAAGACCTATCTCTGAACTGAGCTATAGAGAGATTCAGACAATGGATTATTTAGAAGACTTGGGGATTTGGGAATGGGTGGGTGGTGGAGAGATATGAACTTCAAAAATACATTCTCATGAACCCCCATATTAAGAGCCTATTTCTGTATATCACCAAAGGATATCTTTTTCAAGGAAAGAAAGAGTGGTTAAGAGACTTTCAGTCAAATCCTAGACACGGTCTACTCAGAAGTGTCCCATTGAGATCAACAGAGCTTACTCCCAGGTAAGTTCATCTAGGCTATTTAAGAATATTCCTGGTTCAAATCTCATCTCAAGCACAAATTCTACAGGAGGCTTTACTATTATTATTAATAATAATAATAATAATAATAACAACAACAACAACAACAACAACAACTGCTAGGGGGCCGAAAAACAATCACCCAATGCTATTCTCTGAAAACAACCTTGGAGATAAGATCGGAACCACTGTAAAACAGTGCCTCCAGTACCCATCTCACCAAGTCAGCCCAGAAGGATACCATGGTCAATGGTATCAAAAGCCACGGAGAGATCAAGTAAGAGTAACAGGGTCACATTCCCCTGTCCTTCTCCCAATAGAGGTCATCCATCAGGGCGAACCCAGACTGGAATGGGTCAAGATAATTTAGGCAAAACACCCTTCCCTTCCAACCGGATGGGAGGGGGGAGGGGAAACCAAACTATAAGCCTTGTAAGTAGAGGACATTTATAAGTCTTAAAGCTGTTTTTCAGTGTTGTCATTGATGTGTTCGCTGCCCTGAGCTCCTTTGGGAGGACGGGCAGGATATAAATGGGCTATCCAATATTATTACCACCATATTGCAGGGCGGGGGAAAGAGAGAGAAAAGCTTATGACAATCCTAACATATAGCCCAGACCTTTTACAACGCCCATATTAGAGAGTGAAAGGGGGGGGGCGAGGAGATCCAGTAGCTTCCAATGTAAAGCCACTAGTATTAATATAGTATGGGCAATGATCAGAAGGGATGATGAGAGGCGTACTCCAGCAACATCTGGAGGGCGACAGGTGTCCTCAGCGGGACTGTAACACTAATCCGGCAGGGGGCTTCTACGCCCATATTGCTGGGGGGGGGCTGAGGTCGCGCGACTTCCTTCAGCGCAATCCTACTTAGAAATCAGCCCTATTTTTTTCAAGGGGGCTGAGTCCCGGCCAGGTAAAGAGCGTGCAAGATCGCAGCCTCGAGGGCAGACCCCACGTGGAGCTCTTGCCATAGCAGCAGCAGGGCTCGGTGGAGCTCCCCAATCATACCGGAATCGATGAGGAAACCTGTGAGACTCTGGATTTCCTTCCTTCCGATCTCTCTCCGGGCGGCCGCTCAGCTCCCCGGTCCGGGAGGAGGGACTAGGATCCAGCCTCCCCGGTTGGCTGGAAGCGGGAGGAGGAGGCACAGCTCGTATCTCCTGCTACGCCTTGTCGGTCTTGAAAGGATTTCTCCTCTTTTCCGTCGGTGCTTTGAGGGCGGCGCCCCCTCCTGGACGGCTTGCTCGCTACAGCTACCCTCTCGATCACAACAATAGAGGTGCAAAAGGATCCTATATGATTGCACACCGCTCGCTCCCAGATTGTGTACTACTACTCAACTCCCACATTGTCGGGGCAGGACAACCTGCGTGGGTAATTAATTCTAGCCCACTTCGTCAAATGCAAGGCAAATTCGAGCCCGCTTTCCTATTCATAGGGTCGCCATAAGTCGAAATGGACTTGAAGGCAGTCCCTTTCCATTTCAGTCAAATGCATGACCAGCAGCTGCATGTGATGAGGGGGCAGCTTGTAAGTACATTAGAGGCAGCCAAAGTGGTGCCCTCCAGATGTTGGGCACTACCTGCAGTCAGCTCCAGCCAGCATTGCCCATTGTGAGGGGTGATGGGAGTTGTAGCCCAGCAGCAGCCAAAGGACCACAGGTTCCCCCATCCCAGGTGTATCTACTTGTCTGGGAGAAAACACCACTAAACACAACATAAGAAGTGGCCCTTTAGTGTTGTGGCATCTACCCTTTGGAATTCCCTCCCCATAAATATTAGACTTGCAAGCACCATCTCTGTTACCTTTTCAGTGCCTACTGAAGACCTTCCTCTTTCAACAAGCCTTTTAAGTAGAGACCTTATTCCAGTCTGTGTCTGTGTTGGAATTGCTTTTTAATGTTTTTAAACCTTTTTTTTAAAAAAAAACACACATGTTTTTAAACCTCTATTTAAAAAATGTTTTGTTTAGTTTTAATGTATTTTAAAGTCTGTTTTTATGAGGTTTTAAAGTGTTTTTAGTCCTGCTGTTTGCCGCCCTGGGCTCCTATTGGAAGGGCGGGATATAAATCAAATAATAAATAAATAAACTCAATGGACCTTACTTCTGAGTGCGTGCATATAGGTGTATGTATCATAATGTATGTATGTGTTTTATGCTGTAAGATCCGCAGAGGCACAGGATCAAGGTCTTCTACACAGATTTTCCAAAGCAGATGTTTGGGAGCTGCCATTTTAATTCCCCACAAAATGCCCCAAAGCAATTCTATATCAGGTGTGTTGTAAGAAATTACAAATGGTGACCCTCAGGGATTCTCCAGACAGCCTGTTTAGTCAGCATTTGTCCTGATTTCCTTGCACAAAGCTTACGCAGGGTTAAGACTTGTCCAATCTTTATTGAGGATTTATGATCTGTTTATGGGGCAGTTATACAACAAAGAACATTCACCTTGGTTCTTTTGCGGGGTATTTACACATCTAGCCTTTACTCATTTGTTCATCCCACACTTTTTGGTGCATTTCCCAAACCACAAAAGGTCATTTTTTAAAAAGTGGATTTGTTACACAAGGCAGAGGTGACAAATGCAGACTTCCAGTGTTAGGGTGGTTGCTGAACTACCGGCCTCCTGCAGCAGGCTCTTCTCATTAACTTATACTCTCTTTGACATTTCATTGGCTGAGATCTAACCTGCTTTATAAAAGTAAGAGTCAAACCTGTTGCCCCACCCCCTTTTGCTTCAACCTCCCCACTCCGGAGAAGTTCACCGAGGGCAGTGGAGTGTGGTGGCTCCACGTCAGTGGGGCAGTGGAATCCCCTCCGGGTTGTTCCAGGAGTTGTGGTTTCAGCACCTTGGGCAGCTTCTGGAAAAACCCAGAGGGGACTCCACTGCCACACTGACATGCAGCCACCAGACTCCACTGCCTAAGAGGGAACAAATCCCTTAAGCTGAAAAAGGGTCCCTGAACTATAGATGGAGAATCCTTCTGTCTGCAGACTCGGTTTGCTTGTTGCTTTGGAAGCCTTGGCCATTTTAGAAGAACGTAAGAAGAGCCCTGCTAGATCAGACCAAAAGGCCCATCTAGCCCAGCACTGTGGCCTTACAGTGACCAACCAGAAGCCAGGGGGGAGGGAGCCCACGAGCAGGACATGAGTGCAACAGCAGTGGCCTTTAGCATAGCAACAATGCGCTTGTTCAAAGGAAGCAGTTTTAAAATCAAGGCTTCAGGGATTTGAAAGGATTGTTGCAAACACAGTGTAAACAAGTACAGACTTTCCTGAGGGTTTTTTTCTTACTTTTTATTTAAGTAATAATAATCTGGAAATATTTCCTGCCCTAAAAGGGGACACTCCGTTGTCCAAGATGATGATTTCTATTATGCAGATGGAGGAGTATGAGGTGAGGATATACTGGATGGTATTCAACTTGGTTCTATACAGACTATACCCATTGAAGTTAATGGATATAACCAAGTTGGATTTATTAATTTCAGTGGGTCCACCAATTATTTCCACATTCTAGGTGAGAAAAGCTAAGACCAACTTATGATAACATTCCTAACACAGTCATCTATTGTGCTGTCTAATAAAATCCTCATGTGATGTTCCTATATTAATGTATATATGGTAAGTGTTGTTTTAGAAGATACATGGTAAGTGGAGTGAAAGAGGGGGAGTGAATGGGCAGTAGAATGCGAGATGATTGGCTGAGTGTTTAAAATGGCTGAATGTATAAAAGGAAGAGTGAGAGTGGAATCGGGGGGGGAGAAGAGAAAGAGTGGATTGCTTGGTGGGGTTTGAGAGAGTTGTTTGCCAGGAGAGCGTGAAGAAGGAGGGAGGTGGAGTTCGGATTAGTATTGAGTAAAACCATATGCTTATGTGCCTTAAGAAGAAATCTTGTTAATCTTGTTAGCTTTGTTATCTGTAATAAATACTTAATTTGGTTTACCAAAGGCCTGATCCTTGGCTGGGGTTTCACAGACCAGAAGGGAGGGTAAGGTAATGACCAAGGCTGAAGGGGAACTGTAACAAATGGTGGCAGCGGTGAAGAGAATAACAATACCAGTATTCAGAGTCTCTGGGAATACTAGTATTGGGACGTTACTGGTGGTTGCCTAGCAGGGGGATCTGTTGAGATCTGTGCTAGAGCGGATAGGTAAACCATAAGAGAGTGCGGTCCGGACTGGTGGAGTCCCTGGTGGTGCCTAGTGACAGGCAGTAGCCTCGCGCAGGTAGAAACCTGACAGGGAGAGCCAGGGAAGGACACATCACATGTGGTGGCAGTAGCGGTGGGATATGAACAACAGAGAATCCAGATACGAACCAAAGAGAGTCCCAAAGACATGTAGTGACAAAGGAGACTACGTCACAGGTGTTGGCTGTAGCAGTGAGATACGAATACTAGACAATCCCTAATAGTTGTGTGGCAAACAGAAATAACAAAACAAGATTACTTGTGAGAGTGACTGGCAAAGAGTGTGTGGCAAAGAGTGAGTGAACTCAAACACCATGGCTGAATACATAAAAATGAAAAGAGGAGCTGGTGGAGAAGTGCATAACATTCAATTTACCTCACGAGGGTAAAGGGGTAGATGAATTGAGGGTAGCACTTATAGGATTTGCAACTGCCCAGCAAAAACAACCTGTCAGGGAAGAGACCCCAGAAGGATATTTAAGCAATCCCGCTTATATAGAGTACTTGAGAGAGAAGTTAAGATGGGAGGCTGAGGAAAAAGACAAGCAGAGGGAGTTGGAAGCTGAGAGATTGAGGAGGGAGGCTGATGAGAAAGAAAAGCAGCGGGTCTTTGAGGCTGAGGAAAAAGATAAACAGTGGGAGTTGGAAGCTGAGAGATTGAGGATGGAAGCTGAGAGACTGAGGATGGAAGGTGCAGAGAAGGAAAAACAGCGGGAGTTGGAAATTGAGAGGATGAGATTGGGGTTTGAGGAGAGGGAGAAGCAACGAGCAGTGGATGCTGAATTACAAGTAGAAAAGTTAAAATTTGATAGAGGGAAATTTCACTCTGAGGAGACAAGGAAAGACAGAGATGGAGCAAAAATAAAAATTACTCCAAAGGACTTTGCTGTGTATGAGCCTGGTCAAGATCCTCAAATTTACCTCAGCACCTTTGAAAAAGCAGCTCAGTTGTAGGGGCTACCTGAAGATAAATACATGCAGTATTTATCAAACCTGATTAAAGGGGAATTGGCTGAGGTATACCAATATTTCCCCTCAGACAGGCCCGTCACCTATGCTGAATTCAAAGAAGCAGTGTTTAAAAGATTCAGACTGGGGCCTGATTATTTTAGAAAGCTTTTCAGAAACTGCCAGATACAGACAGGGAGGTCTTTTGTGGAACTGGGAGCAAAGTTGATGGATATATTTGGAAAGTGGATGAGTAGTGCCAAAGCTCAGTCAGTGGAAGAGGTGAAAAGCCTCATGATACTGGATCAATTATACCATCAGTTACCACCAGAAATAAGGCTCCTGGTCAAAGACCGTTCCCCTACATCTGTGCAAGAGGCCGCAGAGATGGCGGATCACTTCGCCTCCAATAGAACTGGCTGGGTGGGGAAAACATCAAGAGAGTTTAAACCCAGACCATATAGTGCTGGCAGAAGGGATGTGGTACCACAGCGAGTGAGTCCTCCATTTAACTGACCTTTGTTTGGGGGCAAATAACGAAATAGATGTTGGAAGGAGGTGGACTGTGTCTACTTTGGGAGGGATTATCCTTACAGAATGATGAAAATATTTGTAATTGTCCTGATGGGGATGCACCTGAACTAGGCAATGAAATGACAGGGAGACATGAAAACCATCCAAAGACACCAAAGGGCCATAGGGGGAAATGCACACTCTTGCGCTTCTTGTTTTTTAACCAGTTATTGATCCATATGATCCTCCGTGGCACAGAGTGGTAAGCGGCATTAACGCAGCTGAAGCTCTGCTCACGGCCATAGTTCGATTCCAACGGAAGGAGGAAGTTGAATCTCCGGTAAAAGGGGTCGAGGTCCACTCAGCCTTCCATCCATCCGTGGTCGGTAAAATGAGTACCCGGCATACGCTGGGGGGCAAATAAAGGCCGGGGAAGGAACTGGCAATCCCACCCCATATATATGGTCTGCTGAGTAAACGTCGCAAGACGTCACCCTAAGAGTCGGAAACGACTCGCACTACGGTACTATGGTATGATAAAGTAAAAGTTAATGTGGATTTTAATAATCATTTTATAAGACGTCCTTTGTTGAAAATATGGAATAAATACAAAACAAGGTTTTTTTCGAAAATACCACTGTGTTTCAAGTCAAGAAGCATTTTATAGAAGAGAAATGGCTGGAAAAGAGAAATGGTTAACTTATCAAGAACTATTAGAAAATGTGCATGGAGAATATATAATGAAACAGAGAGAACAATTAATAAAGGAAGGATATAGTTCTCAATGGTTTGCCTATTTACAATTGTTAGAAAGATACAAAATGGATAAGAAAATGTATGGGTTTGAAATAAATAAATCTGATTTTGAAATAGGTTTGTGTACAAATGATGAATGTATAATTGCAAAAATGTATAAATTTTTATTGAAAATGGACATGGAAGAAGAACAAGTAAAAGAGTGTATGGTCAAGTGGGCAAAAATTTTTGGTTATAATATACAAATGGATCAATGGGAAAATATGTGGAAAAAAGGTTTGAAATTTATATTATGTTATAATCTTAAATAAAATTTTTATAAAATGATGTATCATTGGTACATGACTCCAGAAAAGTTGTCAAAAATGTATAGTAATGTTTCTAATGTATGTTGGAAATGTAAACAACAAGAAGGATCTTTTTATCATATGTGGTGGTCGTGCAAACAGGCAAAATTATTTTGGGCACAGATAGGTAGGATGATGCAAAAAAATTTAAAGATAAATATTCAGTCAAAGCCAGAATTTTTTTTATTGGGTTTTATGAACAAACAAAAGGAAAAGAAATATGGAAGAATAATATTATATATGATTACGGCAGCAAGATTATTATATGCACAAAAGTGGAAAATGGAATCAATACCAACAATGGAAGAATGGCTATTGAAATTAATGGACTTAGTTGAGATGGACAAATTGACATGCCTTCTCAGAGAAAAAACGACAGATATATTTCTTAAGGAATGGAAGCCTCTTTTGGACTTTTTGTTGAAAGAAAAAAATGAAATTATGATAATGGGATTTGATGATTAATTAAGATAGACTGGGAAAAAGTGGATTTTGTATGTTTTAGGGGACAGGTTCGATATATATTATATACTTATAGCTGATCTGTAACAAATCGGAAGTCAAGTTCTTTTTATTTATTTTTGTTGTATTGTTTTTGTTTGATTTTGTTGTGTTCACTTTATGAAAATTTGAATAATAAAAATTATTATAAAAAAAGGAAACGACTCGCACTACAAGTGCGGGGACACCTCTGCCTTTTTATTTTATTTTATTGATTGATTGATTGATTGATTGCATTTATATACCGCCCCAAGCTCAGAACCGCCCAGAAGCTCTCTGGGAGGTTTACAACAATTAAAAACATTAAAAACAAATATACAAATTTAAAAACACATTTTTTAAAAAGCAATTTAAAAACACCGGTTGTGAGACTAAATAGAGAGAAGAACCTACGAAGAGCCCGGCTGCTGGATCAGGCCAGCGGCCTTTCTCTTCCAGCATCCTGTTTCTCAGAGTGGCCAGCCAGATGCCCCAATGGGAAGTGTAACTGCAGGCCTCCCCTGCAGCACTTTCCAGCAAATGAATTCAGAAGCATACTGCCTCCAACTGTGGAGGCTTATGGCTAGTAGCCACTGATAGCTGATCCTCCACAAGAAACAGAAAGAGGAGCGTTCTCCAAGCCTCCAAAGGAGGCCCAGAGTTCAAAAATGGCAACAATAATCAAATGGGCCTCAGCATCCCCTTACCTGAATCCTGGCCTGGGAATCCGTCACCTTGTTTAGGAAACGGGTGATACATCCCTTCTTCCAGGCGGGAGGGGAGGTCAGGTTGCATGATCAAAGCTTTCTCTTGAGAAAGGAGAGAAACACAGAATTACTTCTGGCCCACTTCAGTACAAAAGAAAAAAAAATTCAGGGATCTCTACCATTTTGTCTTTTGTTTGTTTAAGAGATTTCCATGCCACTCTTCTCCAAAAATAGTCACAGGTCGCCTTACAAAAACTAAAAATACAGCAACATTAAATATAAAACATAATAAACAAGAACATAACCAATAATATTCACCCTTGTGAGGAGCAGCATCATAATTAAAAAAAAAATCTCCAGGAGTGAGGAACCTCAGGCCTAGGGGCCAAATACAGCCCACCGGGCCTCTCCCTCTACCCTCAGGACTCTGTCCAGGCCCTGCCCCTCACTAGCCCTGCCCCACGCCCTCCCCAAGCGCTTTTGCTGGGCTGGAACATGTCCTTGAATTGGGACGATGCCTCTTGGTTGCCCAGACGGGGAGATGCGGGTAGCTGAGCGCAGAAGCCTCTGGCGTTTGCATGGCTGGAATGTCGCCGCCTCTGCACAGCTAAGAGTGGCCACACCCACCCAGCCGTGCAGCTCTGTCAGCTTCTACTAGTGTAGCCTCTGCTTCCTCCTGTTTGCGTGTGCTTTGGTCCAAAAAAGTGGTGGTTAAGAGCCCTCAAGCTGGATCAGGCCAAAGGCCCCTCACAGTCCAGCATCTTGCCCTCACAGCAGCCAACCAGATGCCCGAATGGGAAGCCCACAGGCAGGACCAAAGTGAAAGAGCCACTCACCCCCCTTGCGGTCCCCAGCAACTGGGATTCAGAATCATGCTGCCTCCGACCCTGGAAGGAGAACATAGCCACCGTGGCTAGTAAATCCTCGTGAGGAGCATACGGATCTCAGAGCCTTCCAGGAGGGATACTGTGCACTGGCTTGTTGTTGTTGTTGTTATGTTAGGGAGAGATTGAAACAATCATGTTCTTATCTGTGATCTATACAAGAATCCTCATACTAGATTTATTGTACCCTGTACCGAAGCTTTCCCGGGTAGGTCCTTAAAGTGGCTAACAAACTATCTTTTGTCCGATTCAGACAAGAGTGTTACCGAATCAGTTGCCCAGTTTCTAGTAGTAGCCCAGAATATATGTAAAAATAGTACTTAATAACTTTTAAGTTCATTTTGCTGATGATTTTGTAATACTTGTTTTTAAACTGTTGTTCTAATCAATTGTATATCGGATCTATGACCGTATAATAAAAATCTGATTGATAAAAATTTGATTGATTTGTTATGTGCCTTCAAGTCGATTACAACTTATGGCGACCCTATGAATCAGCGACCTCCAAGAGCATCTGTCATGAACCACCCTGTTCAGATCTTGTAAGTTCAGGTCTGTGGCTTCCTTGATGGAATCAATCCATCTCTTGTTTGGCCTTCCTCTTTTTCTACTCCCTTCTGTTTTCCCCAGTATTATTATCTTTTCTAATGAATCACGTCTTCTCATTATGTGTCCAAAGTATGATAACCTCAGTTTCATCATTTTAGCTTCTAGTGATAGTTCTGGTTTAATTTGTTCTAGCACCCAATTATTGGTCTTTTTTGCAGTCCATGGTATGCACAAAGCTCTCCTCCAGCACCACATTTCAAAAGGGAATTGCTGGTTGTGACAGTGAAGCTGATGATGGAGTCGAGGAGGGCGGGGGGAGATGCTGTGGCATCATCTTGAGTGTCAGGTACAGGAGAGTGTGTGGAGGCACATCCCCATCGTCTGGAGTTGTGGGGGAGGCCCATGGCTCAGCGGCAGAGCATCCACTTGGCATGCAAAAGGTCAATCCCGAATGGCATCTGCAGGCAGGACTGAAACGTGAGAGCTGCTGCTAATCAGTGCTGACCGTACTGAGCTAGATGGACCGATGGCATGACTCAGAAGGCAGCTTACTGTGTTTTTGGCTACCTCTGTGTGTGGAAAGCATGTGGCCTTCATTGCTATGAGAGTTCCCGATTGGAGAGCAAGGCAGTCTTTCCAGGGACACTGGCATGCCTGTCATTTTTCAATACTGCCTACACTGACCGGCAGTGGCTTTCTAGGGTTTCAGACGGGGTTTCTCCACAGCCATATATGGAGATGCTGGCGACTGAACCTGGGACCTTCTGCATGCAAGGCAGGTGCTCTGCCACTGAGCTACGGCCCTTCCCCAAATATTGTATCTGGGCAGAGAGTTAAGACTCTGCAAACTCATGGACGCCCAGGGCAGCTTCTACTTGCTCAAGAACATCAGAAGAGCCTTGCTGGGTCTGGTGCTTCTCGTCCAGCGTCCTGTTCTCACAGTGGCCAACCAAATGTCCTAATGGGAAGCCTGCAAGCAGGACCTGAGCATAACAGCACTCTCCCCTCCTGCGGTTTCCAGGAGCTGGTATTTATAAGCATAACCTGCCTGTAAGCTGCTTTGAACCCCATAGTTTCAGGCTGCAGCAGAGCAGGGAAGAGAAGGGATGCAAGGCCACTATCCATTCAGCCAAGAAGCCAGGCACCTCCATCCATCCATTATTCCTTGAGAGCAGCCATTACATACTGCAGAGGAGAAAGGGAGGAAGGCAGCAGTGTTCCATCAGCAGAGCTGACAGGCCGGCAACTTTTGGTTCTGCCTCTTATTAAACTTTTTCCAACCCCTGCTTTTCATTAGAGCTTGTACCTGAGTTTGCTTATTTCCTCCTCCCTCCCAATCTAATTTCCTTTTGTCATTTTTTAATTTAGATTGTAAGCCTGATGGCTGATTTTTAATGGTCTGTAAGCTGCTCTGGGTACCTTTTGGGCTGAGGAATGTGATAAAAATGATTTCAATAATTTGGGGCAGTATGCCGGTGAATACTCGTTGCTGGGAATCACAAGAAGGGAGAGTGCTGTTGCACTCACATCCTGCTTGTGGGCTTCCCATTGGGGCATCTGGTTGGCCACAGTGAGAACAGGATGCTGGTCTAGATGGGCTACTGGCTTGATACAGCAGGGCTCTTATGATGCTCTTACATATGTTTGAAAACGGCTTTTTTTCTGTGTGTTTCTGCACTCTTCCAGATCCTGCCATCTGCTGATGCTTACAGGAAGATATCTTTACCTGAAGAATCTGCCTTCCCATCATCTTCCTGCAGGGGTGTACGGGAGAGGGAATGCATCACCAAAAAAAGGACAAAAAGAGAACACAGATTTGCAAAAAAAATGCATATGCTGATTTAGAAATAACTGCTATAATTCAGACAGAAATACAGCACATATGTGCTGTGCAGTGGTTAGAGTGTCAAATCCCTAATCGCCCATGAAGCCCGCTGGGTGACCTTGGGCCAGTCACCAACCTAACCTACCTCACAGGGTTGTGAGGATAAGACAGAAGGAAAAGAGCCATGTATGCCACCTTGAGTTCCTTGGAGGAAGAGGTAGGAAATAAATGCAGTAATAAATAACACACAAGATTTCAGCCTTAGAAACATAATTAATCCTTACCCAGAATATTTATATCCCTATCACCATTTTGTTGGGCTTGTTTGTAGATCTGGCTCTGTGAACTGCCTGGAAGTTCCTCCTCTGTTCCCAGGAAATTCATGTAGGCCTCCTGCAATGATCCCATTCAGATCAAACGGATAGGGCAGAGAATATTATTCCTGTGAGCAAGAGGCTTTCTGCTCCCATAAATCTCTAACACCCAAGTCGCCAGTTTCTATACACACACACACACACACCCCTCTGCTGGGCCCTTAAAAGGACCATGGCAGACAGAATTCCAACAGATGAAAGTGCTCCTTCCATCTCTGTATCTACATGCTAAAAAAAACTATACCTTCTGGACTTCCTGTCCTGATATGCCCCTGATAAAAGCAGTCGCACTGCCAGAAATAAAAAGGTGGCACCTTTGCCCTGCCTTGCAGCTCTGTTCTGAGGCTTATTTAATTAATTATCAAAAGTTATATACCGCATGATTGTACAAAGCCTCTAAGGGGGTTACAAATAACATTAAAATGATAAATGAAAACAGTTAAAAACAAATAATTAAAACATTTTAAAAACAAGATTAAAACACATCAGCATCTATTTGTCTGGAGGATAGGCTTGCATAAACAAAAATGTTTTAGGCAGGTGCCAAGAATACAGTGAAGCTACCTGCCTGACGTCAATTGGCAGGGAGTTCCAAAGTGCAGGTGAAGTTAAGCAAGATAAGTATTGCAAAGGCTTCTATACCCTGAAAACTGCTAGAGGAATCCTAGAGAATGAACAGCTAAGGATTATTGTTGTATTTACCTGTTGTAAACCACCCAGAGAGCTTCAGCTATGGGGCGGTATATAAATTGAATAAATAAATAAATAAATAAATATTGTTAACAGACACTGTCAATAACTATTCATAACAGTTGATCATTGCATTGTTCTTATTTGGTGTTCTGTGGCTGGTGGTAACTTGGTTCTGAGGCTTTCAGCCTTTTCTACATGTTGGGATTGATTCCATTCATTTCTACATGAACAACCACATGTTCTGTGGGCATGAAAATCTTGCCTGCCTTGGCCATTTCCTGGCTCATGAGGAACTCCTCTGCCAGGGCCACCGCCTGGGAACACGTCTCCAGCCCGCCTGCTCGGATCCAGCCCTGCAGTTCCGGCGGGAGGCTGGCCAGGAACTGCTCCAGGATCAGCAGCTCCAGGATCTGCTCCTTGGTGCGTCTCTCCGGCTTCAGCCACTGGTGGCAAAGCTCCTGCATCTGGCTGTAGACCCTTCGGGGGTCCTCCACCTCCTCGCAGCAGAATTGCCTGAAGCGCTGGCGCTGAGCCTCCATCCTCAGGGCATCCCCTCGCAAGATGGCCGCCTTCACCTTCCCATAGTCCTCCTGATCTCCGGCTTCCAGGCTCCTGAAGGCCTCTTCCGCTTCCCTGCTCAGGGCTGGCAGGAGCCAGGTAGCCCACTCTTCTTTAGGCCACTGGCAGGCTTTGGCCACTTCCTCAAAGGAGGTGAGGAAGGCCTTAGCATCTTCCCAGGGGACTGATTCAGGCATTACCGTGTTCCCCCATTGCTGCCGCTGGGTTTCCCAATACTGTTGCATCTCCTTACCCAACCCCCCCTTTCCCTCCTGCAATGCTCCCTGTGCTGATAGTTGTTTTGTCATATATTCATACTGAACCGCACTGGAAGATTCTCCTTTTAGTACTGGTCCTGCAGAATTTTGCACCATTCTATTGTCTCCTTGCTCTTCTCCCTCGGAACTGCAATAAAGTCAGTGAAGGTCTTTTCTGTCAGATTGATTACAGGCAAAGCCTTTTGCTCTCAAAACCCTCAAGTCTTTCTAGAAACTTAGAAGAGGAAAGACCTAACTTCCTGGTTGGCAGTGTTGTGGCTCTGCAATTGAACAAATCAGGACTGACAAAAGAGCCGCAACTGTTAGAGGCTCCCTCGGAAATCTCCAAGGCCATCCCCAGAGGGGATTCCTTAATGAAAAGGGAGGTTTCTTACTGGAAAAAAATGACAGGAGTCACTCCTTTTTTAAAAACAAACACACACACACATTCATATGCAACATTGCTCTTCCTATTCTCCCTTCCCCCTGCACACCTTTTAAAGATACAGAAGACTTCTTGGTTGCCAGGCCCAGCCTCCAAGAGGTCTTCTGTATCTTTAAAAGTTGTGCAGGGGGAAGGGAGAATTCCACCTTGTGGTTTTTCCTCATTACAGAGTTGCAAGAACAGCTGTACTTGGCTGACTTTCTCTTCTCCTAAAGATACAGGAACAGTCTCAGGCCATGAACCTGGCAACCCTGACTCTTACTAATTTCTCAAACCTCTCCCTGCAGTGAAGGATCAAGTCTGTAAAGAAGTTTGGAGCAGCCACATTAAAAGGTAGGCAGGGCATTCCAGTTAGGGAGTTGCCAATCCTGTTTCATATGGATATCATTGCATAGTCAAGGCTTACCAACAGCATAATCCTAACAATATCTATTAAGAAATAAGTCCTGTTGAGTTCTATAGGGCTTAGTCCCTTAGTAAGTGTGTTTAGAATTGCAGCCTTCAGGGGTATCCATCTTTACTCCTGAGTGCTCCCATCTAACATCACAACACCAGGCTTTCTTCCTACAACAGCCCTCTGGTGACTGGCCTGGCCTGAGGGCACTTAAACCCTTCTTGCCAGAAGCAAGTAAACTAGATTAAATGATCCTTACCCAGGATCTCTAAGCAGATAAGAAGGAATGATCCCATCTAGGGTTGCCAGGTCCATGGCCTGAGATTGATCCTGTATCTTTAGGAAAAGAGAAAGTCAGCCAACTGCAGGTGTTCTTGCAACTGTGTAATGGAAAAAAACACAATTCTCCCTTCTCCCTCCACAACTTTTAAAGATACAGAAGACCTGTTGGAGGCTGTGCCTGGCAACCTGGCATCAATTCCCATCTCTTTCTTGGGGAAGAGAGCCTGATATTTGGATTCCTTTTGGTCAGAGGTGGGTGGTCTTTATAGGGGAAACTCCTGTTCATAGTACTTTTTTCTCCTTTTCTCTTTCGAAGGGAGGAGGGACTAGATCAGGTATGGGGTACCTCGGGCCCTCCAGGTGTGGCTGATTTACAACTCTCATCAGCCCTGGCCACTGGCCATGCTTGCTAGGGCTGATGAGAGTTGCAGTTGAGCCACACCTAGAAGCCCAAAGTTTCTCCACAGCTGCAACAGATGAAGTGTCATTGTCTGGTCTGTTAGAAAGATGGAGAAAGATGTTTCTATGCCTCCCACAGGGTGAGAGGCAGCTATTAGAAATGGATTCTGTGCCCCCATCCCAAGTGAGAGATGAGGCAGCGTGCATGGCATGAATATTTGGTCTGGGTGTGTGTGTTTGTGTGTTGCTTGCTTGTTCTGTCAGTATTTGTCCAGATTTGTGTGGGGCTCATGGTGTCAACATGCGAGTGGGTTGTTGACTGAGGAACCGAGATTGAATTTTGGGAGTGGTTGCAGAGTCTGGAGCAGCCTTTCCCAACCAGTGTGCCTCCAGATGTTGTTGGACTGGTTGGGAAAGGCTGGTCTGGAGAGTGATTTGAGGGTGTGCTAGAATAGCAAGCTCGAGCATACTGGTTTAGAGCAGGTGGGGGAAGCTTTAAGCCCTTCTTATGTTGCTGAACTATAACTTTCTTCCTGCTTTCGGGCTTCCTATTGGGCCATTGGCCTGATCCAGCGGCCAGGCTCTTCTCATATACTTATCATCCCTGGCTATTGGCTATGCTTGCTGGGGCTAATGGGAGTTGTAGTTCAGCAAACATCTGGGGGGGGGCAAAGGTTCCCCACCCGTTTCAGAGTATTAATGTGCATGTTGATCATGTAAGGGTGTGCTTGAGTAAAACTGAATCGTGTGTATTTTTATCTGTAGTTAGATTAAGCAGTGTTTATTGCTTTATAGGGGGCTAGGGATTTAACTGGATCCATTTGTTTAATGGTATGATAGACTTATGTATGGTGGCTGGGAAGAGTGAGCTGATTTTCTATTGCCCAATTGTCAATTGTGTTGCTTAAAAAGGTGGGTTTTTTCTTTTTAGTTAATTTGTAATATTTTGCTTCCTGATATTTAGAGAATATTCTGTCTATGCCGTTTCCTATGAATTTTCCTTTTATTTTTGTTGTTGATTTTTATGTATAATGTTTATGTTGATATTCTAGGTTGTAGTCAACTAATTTTTACTCAGAGTAGACCATTGAAATTAATGGCTATGAGTAACTTTGGTCCATTGATCCCAACAGGTCTACTATGAGTAAAAGTTAGTTCAATATAACCCCCTCTTTAGTTGTTAATTGTGTGATAGAATGGAGAAATCCTATGGCATTTATTTTGTATTTTCTGTTTATTTATGATAATGTTTATTTATGATGTGTTAACCTACATTGCCAACTGCTGAGTAGAATGTAAATGTACTACCTTCAGGTCAATTCTAATGGCGACCCTATGAATAGGGTTTTCATGAGGCTGAGAGGCAGGGCCTGGTCCAAGGTCACCCAGTGAGCTTCATGGCTGTGTGGGAATTCGAACCCTGGTCTCCCAGGTCGTAGTCCAACACCTTAACCACTACACCACACTGGCTCTCAAGAGTTTTAGTTAAATCTGAGAGTAGGGTTGCCAGATTCAGGGCCTGAGACTGATCCTGTATCTTTAGGAGAAGAGAAAGTCAGCCAAGTGCAGGTGTTCTTGCAACCCTGTAATGGGAAAAACCACAAGGTGGAATTCTCCCTTCCCCCTGCACAACCTTTCAAGATACAAAAGACCTCTTGGAGGCTGGGCCCGGGCGTCCAAGAGGTCTTCTGTATCTTTAAAAGTTGTGCAGGGGGAAGGGAGAATTCCACCTTGTGGTTTTTCCCATTACAGGGTTGCAAGAACACCTGCACTTGGCTGACTTTCTCTTCTCCTAAAGATACAGGATCAGTCTCAGGCCCTGAACCTGACAACCCTATCTAAGAGGTATATAAATTGACCCAATAGTAATAAAAAATCAACTGTGAATAGAAATGAAGGACAATAAAGTGTTAAAGGCAGAAGAAATGAATGTAAAAGGATCAGGGAGGAGAAGTGAAAGAAATCACGGGTGTGTGTGGAGGATAAGGTAACTGACTCTTTTACCCCCATTTTGTGACTGTTTCTGTTCCTGCACCACCATTTTGCGGCTGCTGAGCCTTGGTAATTTTCAGCCAAAAGTTTGAGAACCCCTTCTTTGTTTGAAGATTCCTCTGTCTGGTCCAAGTCTGACTGAAGGATAAGGAATCCGAAGAAGGGAGAGCAGGCTTTGAGTTAAAGCACATGGACTGTTTATTTTTACCTGTATATCCCTCCTTTTCTACGAGGAGTTCAAGGTAGCTTGTATGGGTCTCTCCCTCTCCATCTTATCCCCATGACAACCCCCTGAGGAGGTAGGCTAAGAAGTGCTGATGTCTCAAGGTCACACAAAGAGCTTCATGCTGATCAGGGATTTGAACCCTGGTCTCCCAAGTCCTAGTCTGACACACTAACCACTGCACAGCACATATGTATTGTATTTTTATTTAAATTATAGCAATTGTTTATAAAGCAGCATATGCAAATTTTATGCAAACCTGTGTCTTCTTTTTGTCCTTTTGTATGTGATGTATTTCCTCTTTTCTTTCTGGCAATGCTTATGTGGCCATCTTATCTACTCAAATGTTCTGCCTCTCTCTTTTAATAGGAAGAAACTGCCCTCCCTTCCCCCAACTCAGGAATGCCTCTAGGAAATGGACTACTGGAGGCCTCTGACAATTGCTACTCTTTTGTCCCTGGCAAATCTCTGCAGGTCTGATTCATCCCAGTGGAGGGCTAAAATCAGCCAAGGATTTGAAGTTGGATTGTTCCCTCTGCATTTCTCGCAAGATCAGGGGGATTGGGAGCAAAGGTCTTTGCGAGGAATCCACCTGCCAGAAAGAACCTTCATCTGCTCTCTGCTTCTGGATTTGAAGAGGTCGATTGAGAAGTAAAAGGATGAAGGAGCAAAAATCTGCAGGCCCAAAACTAGAAGGCCACATAGGCAGAGCAGAAGAAGCCACCAGAGCAGTTTATTCTGAATATCCGACTGAGAGACTAGGATGGGGAGTGTCGCAAGAAGGCAAAGGGGACCCTTGCAAGGGGATGCCAGAGCACTGGGAAGTTCAATGGCAGGAGGTCCTGAAGACCCTGCAGCCCATTCAGACAGAAGGGGAAGATGCACCGGGGGTGCCCGAGTCTGCCCCCTGGGAAGATGCCAAGGCCTTCCTGGCCTCCTTCGAGCAAGTGGCCAAAGCCTGCCGGTGGCCTAGAGGAGAGTGGGTGGCCCGGCTTCTGCCAGCCCTAAGCGGGAGAGCGGAAGAGTCCTTCAGGAGCCTGGAAGCTGGAGATCAGGAGGACTATGGGAAGGTGAAGGCGGCCATCTTGCGAGGGGATGCCCCGAGGATGGAGGCTCAGCGCCAGCACTTCAGGCAATTCTGCTGCGAGGAGGACCCCCGAAGGGTCTACAGCCAGCTGCAGGAGCTTTGCCACCAGTGGCTGAAGCCGGAGAGGCGCAGCAAGGAGCAGATCCTGGAGCTGCTGATCCTGGAGCAGTTCCTGGCCAGCCTCCCGCCGGAACTGCAGGGCTGGATCCGAGCAGGCGGGCCGGAGACGTGTTCCCAGGCGGTGGCCCTGGCGGAGGAGTTCCTGAGGGGCCAGCAGGAGGCCAAGACTGGGCAGTGGCAGGTGAGGGCTTGGTCATGGTTAGAGTCTCTAGGAGACACAGCATGTAGAGTAGGTGACCATCTGTAGTTCAGTTTCAAATGGACAGCAAGGATTGATGCCTCCTGGCCTGTCTTAACTTTTTTCTGCAGAATGGCATTCTACATTAGAGCATTTTAAATGCTTCCAAAAAGTGCCCCAACTGAGGAATGCTCGAGACAGCCACATATAATACCTAATCTTTGTATCATAATTATTGTTAGTTATTTTTATTTAATACATGGCTTATTGCAAAACATATCAAGAGTTTAAACAATTTTAAAGGAATTACATTCATATCATACATACTGTTGTGTCATATGTATGTTCACCAGTTTATGAGATGAATATCAGAGCTACTATGATTCCTGTCCAAAACTAACCATAACGATTACTGTTATTGACAAATGATTATCATTAATAACAATTTCTTAACTATGATTTGATAAGGCTTTTTGATACTGTCTCTCTGCAATTCCTCTACCGGTTTTTAGTATCAAAATTCTTTGCAGTCCTTGTCTCCCATATCTTCACAGCAGCCCTTCAAGGTCCTACTTTTTATTTCAGACAGGGCTATTGTGTTTTTGAGACAGGGATAGCCAACACGGTGCCCTGCCGATGGTGCTGAACTAAAATTCTCATCATCCCTGATCGTTGACCATATTGGCTGATGGGAGTCCAGCAATGTCTGGAAGGCACCACATTGGCTACCCCCAATTTAAGAGCTTCCTGACAGGGTGGAAATCTATAGGTGCAACTCTTCTGGGCATATAGACACACTGATGGCAATCATGCACCACCTCCTGGAATTAAAAACTTGAACCTGTGTTTGTGTATTTCTCCCTCCCTCCCAATTCATCTTCCCTTTACAATGTGTCTTTTTAGATATTAAGGATTGTAAATCGCCTTTGTGTGAGAGAGAGCAGAAAAAGCATTCCCTACCTAAATAGATCTGCTGGCTGGAAATGGAGGGAATTGTTAAACTTGTGTGCTGTTCAGTTGCTTAACTTAATTGGCCTTGGAGAAGCCTCATGAGAACCTGTGAGCTGGTGAGACGTTTATTTTGCAAAAGGAATGCAATGGCATAGAGCTGAAGGGAGCAGAATGTGTCTTTTGCTTAGGGCAGTCCATCTCCCAGCCATGTCTCTCTCTATTGATTGGGACCATCCTTCCTGTTTTAGGGGCCTCTGAAGGAGGAGGGCATGAATTCCCTGGATGCTGTGCAGGGTCAGATCTACAAAGAAGTCAAGCAAAATGGGGACGGGGAGATCAACTTGACGGGTAAGAATTCACTGAATTAGCTACTATGTTCTGCCACCTTCTAGGTTTGTGAGATGCTTGGGCTGACCACGTGAAGGCCTAGGCTACAGCACTGGTACCAGTCCTGTGGACAAGGGAATTTTGGCAAATGCAGCTTATCATGTAGGGGATCAGAGCAGCTGCCTCCCCTGAATGTCTTTCTTCAGTGCCACTCTGGAAGGTGCAGGATGCTCAGCCTCTTCTTGTGTCTGATCCAAAGTGCCAGAACTAGGTCTCTCTACCAAAATGAGAGAATGCAATAGCGTTATACATATCCAAGAATCCTGCTTTGATCAGAACCTACCAAGTTTTTCAGGCTTTTTCCCAGGTCAGTTTCACCTGAAGTGGAGCTTCCTAGAACAATATACCAGCAGCTCCTCTGTGCAAGATCCTTGAAATAAGCTGTGCACGGCCTGAGTTGTTGGATATAAGTTGAGCTCTTTCAGATGCTTCAACTTCTCTTCACAATAAGAGCATCTTTTCCCACCACTGAATCGAAAATTGCCTTTGACAAAATTTCCTCTCGGGCTTAACACTTAAAGGGAAAGGACTCCCATCCTCCTCTGAATCACCCTAACAACAAAGGGGAAGACAGGCTCCCCTTCTAAAATCTCCATTCCATCCCCTGCAGGCAATGCAATCAAAGTCTCAAGTCATTCCAGTTCATCGCTTTCTCCTGAAGGACAGGCAGTGGATCAAACTGTTGGGAGAGAGGCAGGTGTCATTCTGGTGAGTCGCTTTGTTATGTGCAAAGCTGTAGGTGTATAGGAATCAGGGCAACATATGCAGCGATAATGGCTGCTGAAAAGTTAGTTCGTTTAGATGCAGACTGGCTGCCTGAGATGTGTGTTGTGGTGCTAAATTTGTTAAGCAGACAGTAACAGCGGTCTGAAATGCGAGTATGCCAGTGTGCGCGCATTTACCGAAGAAAGCAGGCTTTTACCCTGCATTAGGATCATTGAGACTGAAGACTTAGTAAAATAAGAAAAGCTACTTTATTTATGGAAGTACATAGTAGATAGAAAGGCATACCTAGTGCTAACTAACTAAGTTGGAGGCGCAATGCCCAGATGTGGGAGTAGCCCTCATGGCTCAGGAGGGAGAGAGCAGAGACAAAGGTGTCTCCTCTCTCTGGGATAGTTGGAGAAGAGAAGAGAAGGGAAGGGTGGAAGGAGGAGGGGCAGATAAGGTTCCCTAAGACATATCAGTCTAACGACAGGTAAAGGTAATCAAGCCTAGCCATCTGGAGGACCCTAACTCTATCTCCCTTCTGGAACATAAAAAAAAGAACAAAACAGGAGTTGCTCTTGCGCCACTTCCAACAATGTGCTTACGTTCGGACAGCTGGAAAAGGTTTAAAAGACACCATATCTTCCAAAACGTTTGTAGGATTAGAATCATAAGCCCAAACTCAATACTCTGGCAGTGGCCTGTGTTAGTATATATTTATTCCCATGCCTCTTCTGTAAGTGTTGGGGGTTGGGCAATTTCCCCCATTGTTACTCTGGCCTTGTTTGCATGTCACAATAGCCCACAGTTTATTTTAGACCATAGTTTTGCTGTGAATATGCCTCCCCCGCCCCGCTGCGTGGACCCTCTTGTGGCTTCTCCCAGTTCCCATGTGGCCCATCTATGGCTTGTTGTGCCATCTGAACTCAGACAGTGGTTTGTTTCAAACCAGAAACCACAGATGATAAGTCAGAAATATTGGTTTGTTTCTGAACTTGCTGCTCGTGGTTTGTATGTTTCAAACAAACCCAAATCCAGGATCAGACAATGTGACAAACCATAGCATGGCTTGTTTTCGCCATCTGGGAACTGCCCACTGGGGGTGGGGTAGGCGGAAGGGATGTTCACAGTCAAACTACAGCTCAACATAATTTATTTATTTATTAGATTTATATCCCGTCCTTCCTCCCAATAGGAGCCCAGGGCGGCATCGTGGCTTATTGTGATGTGTAAACCAGGTCCCTGAACATTTATTAGTGGACTAAGGATTGTAAATGTAATAGTCCTGTGTTCTTCCTTCACGAAATTTTTGTGCTTGCAGGGAACAATGGATCTCGACAAAATGGGCAGCTCTCTGCAGATAGTCAAGCTGAGAGTTACCCAGCCGGTCCAAAAGACCATGGTCTGGCAAGTCCTGCAGGAGGAGGATGGTGGGAACAGAGATTCTTTGGGTAAGGAATTGTTTTCTTCTGGTCAAGAAAATCCAGTAAACATCAGGCAAACCTTTTGCCATTTGTAGGGTTCAAAACAGTTGGTAGACAAAAAGAGGCCTCTTTCCATTTTTAAATGCATATGTATGAAAAGAAACTTGACATAAAGGAACGTTAATCCATTCCCAAAGTACAATACTCTTATTCCTAAATACAATCCTTTTTTGTACAGAAATTGCCATTAAAAGCTGGGACTCTCCTTCCCTTCCCTTGGCTTTCTGCTTCCTTCCCCTATCTTTCCTTTTGGCCCCTTCCCATGTGCTGCCACTGTTGGGACTGTTAAGTATGGCAGCTGTACTGAGACAAGTCCTTTTCAACTTGTTTATAAATGATGTGTATTTATGTACTGTATTTGTACCCCACTCTTCACCCTAAAAGCCTGCTGGAGTGGCTTATGTCCAATCAATTAACACAAGAGAACTTCTGTCCGCAGGCTTGTAATCTAAGAAACACGACACACAAGAGGCAAGGGACAGGGGGCAGAGTTGGGGGGACCAGTGAGACAGTCAGGTGTGCAGGGACAGGTAAAAGTAAAAAGGTATCGCAAAGAGCTCCAAAAGGATCTCTCCAAACTGGGTAGATGGGAATAGACATGACAAAAATATGTCCCTCACACTAAGCAACTTTTAGATTCATAGGAACACAGGAAGCTGCCTTATGCAGCCAGACCATTGGTCCATGTGGCCCAGTATTGTCAATAATAATAATAATAAATAGCAATACTCCATTTTTGTGATGTTAATGACGTATTTTAAACTGTTGTAACCTGCTGTGGAACCTCGGGGTGAAGAGTGGGTAATAAATTAAAATAATAACACAGACTCATCCCCAGCCCTACCTGGAGTTGCTGGGGATTGAACCTGGGATCTTCTGCATGCCAAGCAGGCGCTCTTTCCCAGAGCTATGGGGAGGCAGAGCATTTCTATGGAGGAGCCTACCACTTTTGCGATTTCTGCCTTGTTTGAGTTTGTGCCCCCTTTGACACATGGAGTGACCCCACCCCCATTACGCCTTTTACTGTCCTTCCTATATTATCATGATTAATGAATTTATACCTCACCCTTCCTGCAAAAGTACACAAAGCGACTTATGCCATATTGATGCAGTACAAAATATGACAAAAGCACAACCTCAAAACAACAGCAAAGTAACAAGTAAAACCAACAGCAGTTAAAAGAAAAAGCAGCGTTTTTGAAATCAGATCCCAATCTTCTATCGGGAGCTGCGGGACTGCACTCTTCCCCTCCCCTGCCGCTCTGGCCCCAGCTTCTTTTCCCAGCCTTAACCAGGGCTCCCTCTTAACCAAGATTTGAAGCCCAGATCTGAGGCTTCTTCCAAGAACAAGTGTTAGTGTTCAAAGTCTCAGTGTCACAACGTTAAAGGTCCACTTCCTATGTTGTGCAGAATAGACTTAGATGGTACCGGCAGGGGGCCCTCACCTGCAGAGCATAGTGATCGACTGGGTGTATAAGGGGTAAGACCAGGGCTGGCGCCAGGAAGGCCGGGGCACTTGGGCACGAACGCACGCACGCCAACCCACCTACATACCTACCTTGCCTTGCACTCCCTTGCTTGATCCGTGGCAGGATTGCTGCTGCAGATTGTAGGGAGGGAGCTTCCGAGCCACCTACCTGTTCCCTCACTCCACCTACTTACCTCTCCTGTCTTGTGCGGCTGTGCATGCTGTGCACACAGGGCTGTCATTAACTAAGATGGCGGCCGAGGTTTCCCTAAGGTGCTGATGCCCCTGCCGCCACCTTGGTTGATGGCAGGGATGCATGCATGTAGCATGCATGTGTGCCATCAACCAAGATGGCGGCGGAGGCTTCATCCCCTTAGGGAAGCCTCGGTTGCCATCTTGGTTAATGGTGGCCCTGTGTGCACAGAGCACGCAGCCGCAAAAGACAGGAGAGGAAGGTAGAGTGAGGGTGGCTCGGAAGCTCCCTCCCTGTGATCTGTGGCAGTGATCCTGCCACAGATCATGGAAGGGGAGCTCTCCTATCCTATCGAGTGGCCCCAGGGGCCCTCAGCCAGGGTCCGACCTGGCCACCCTTTGGTGCGAGCCCTGGGTAAGACCATCTTTCAGGTATCCTGATCCCAAGTTGTATAGGGCTTTGTACACCAAAACCAGAACATTGAACTTGACCCAGTAGCTAATGGGCAGCCAGTGCAGTTCTTTCAGCAGCAGGGCAACAAGTTGGTGATATCCTGCCTCAGTGAGTAGTCGTGCTGCTGCATTTTGTACCAGCTGCATCTTCCAGACCAACCTCAAGAGTGCATTACAGAAATCTGGAGGTTACCAGTGGGTGGAAGATAGTAGTGAGGCTATCCTGATCCAGAAATGGCTGCAGCTGTCTTACCAGCCTACGCTGGTAAAAGGAGCTCCTAGCCACTGAGGTCACCTGGGCCTCTAGCAAGAAAGATGTAGGAGCACCCCCAGATGATTAACCTGCTCTTTCAGAGAGAGTATGGTCCTATCCAAAGCAAGGAATTGACCAATTATCCAGACTTAGGCTCAACCTACACACAGCGCATCCATCTTTCTAGGATTCAGAGTCATTTTATTGGCCCTCATCCAGCCCACCACAGAGTCCAGACACTGGTCTAGGGCTTCTATGGCCACTCCTGATTCCGATGTTATTGGAAAAAAGAGTTGGGTATCATCAGCATACAATTCAAGGGCACTTTGCAGCCAGGTAAAAGCACTTGACAAGGGCACGTGGAGGGTGTGGCCCAGGGAGGGGACATATGGAGCAGCCTGAGGGCCTGATAGAGATATCTGGAGGGTTGCATTCAGCCTCTGGGCCTGAGTTCCTCATCCCTACGTTGGGCAGTTAGGGACTTCCTTTCTGAGCAGAGGTGGTCAGAACAGCACCCACTATCCCAAATACATCCACACTATGAATTGTATTCTTCTAAGATCTGCTCAGATTAATGAACCTGAATTACCCGTGTATTAACTAATTATTTTATTATTTTGTTTCTTTTGAAGAAAATGCATCAACTTCTAGCAGCTAATGACACTAACAGTTAAGAGTTTTGACAACTCTTCTCCATGATTTGTTATCTTTCCTGTATGCGTTACAATTCTGTGAAGTATTCTAGTTTGCAGAAGGTGGTGTTGGATACTTTTATTTATTTATTTTAAAAGCCATGTTTCTAGCCCTTATTAGCATTAATAGGTTTGGTTAATTTATCTATAAAGCACAGAGTGTTGTGTCTGGTGATGTACATTGTCACAAAATGACAGCTCCAGCTAAAAGAAGAGGTTAGGCAACATAGCCACAGAAGCAGGAAAGAAAGATGAATATAGTAGAGAAAGAAATACTTTTGATGAAACAGCTAGGTCAAGAAAGATTACAGACATCTTGAAAGGAGGTCTCCACAGCATGGACAAAATTCCTCTCTCTGTTTCTGCAGGTGATGGAAAGGAATTCCTGCTCAAGATGGAGAATTCTCAGTGTGGAGGAAACTGGTCAGAGAGTACCTCTAGGACTGCCCCAGAGATAAGCAATGGGAATGTGCTGGAGGTGGCTGAGATGCAGGAGGAAGGAGGCCAATCCAAAGGGCAACAGTGGAAGCAGCCAGAAGAGAGAGAGCATGAATGTGGTGAGCAAATAGAAGGTCTTAAACAGCAATTAGCCATCCTTCCGAAATGCATCCAATGGGGGAAATGCCCTTGCTCTCCAAGTATGGTAGGAGATATTGCTACAGATCAGAGCTTGTTATGATGCATGTAACCAAAGACCACAATGAATGCCCCCTGTCAGAAGAAAACTTTCAACAAAATTCACATTTTATTGAACATCAAAGAACTGTAATAGGAGAGAAATAGGATGAATTCTCTGAGGATGGGAAAAGATGTGATTTGACTAGATCTCAGAGTCACCATACAGAAGAGAAACCTAATAACTCCCCTAAGAGTGTGAAGTGTTTTGGTTATGCAAAGTCAGTAAAGGAAACTCAAGTTGAAAAGAGGCCATATGAATGTTCTCTGTGTGGAGAATTGTTCAGTCACAGAAGGTATTTGAGCAGACATCTGAGAATTCATACTGGAGAGAAACCCTATGAATGCCCTGAGTGTGGGAAATGCTTCCATTGGGGGGACACCTTGAAAACACATCAGAGAATTCATACTGGAGAAAAACCATATAAATGTTCTCAGTGTGGGAAAAGGTTCAGCCAGAGAGGATACTTGAAGGTTCACTGGAGAATGCATATGGGAGAGAAACCATTCAAATGTCCTGAATGTGGGAGAAACTTTTATCGGTCAGATAAGTTGAACCAACACCAAAGAACACATGGAGGACAGAGACCTTATGAATGTACTGAGTGTGGGAAGAGTTTCATTCGGAAAGATAGAATGGTTAGGCATCAGACAATCCACAAAGGGCACTGACTGAATCTGTGGTCAGCAACAACTTTTGCAAAATCAGCAAGGGATGTTCCATCAGCACCTGAACTTCCACCATTAGAACTGGCCTCCCATCAGGCTCTCTTGCCAAAGACCCCCTTTCTTCTTCCCACTTTGGCTGCTAGCAGGCCGGGTGCCAACGGGTGGCCAGGTTGTGCCCTGACCAAGGGGCCCTTTCTTTAGGGTTGGGGGGGGTCCCTCCTGCTCGTTGATCCTTGGCAGTGTTGGGTTGCAGGACTCAGTGACCTGACTTGCTGCGGATCGCTAAGCGAGAACTCCCGGGAGCTCCCAGGGACCTGCCCCGTCAGTACAGACAGTGTGGGGCTTAAATAAGCCAGCCCACCCCACCTACCTGTTGGTCAGCGTGCATATCCTATGTACTGTGTGCACATCTGTCATCACCCAAGGTAATGGCGGGGCATCCCTAAGGGGTTGCCCTCAGGGATCATCCATCTTGGATGATGGCTCATGTGTGCGTGCAGTGCATAGGGCATGCATACTGAAGCAACAGGTAGGTGGAGCAGGTGGGCTGATTTAAGCCCTACGTTGCCTGTATCAGGCAGGGGGTGTTCGGCCTTACGGCACTGCAGGCCCGGGAAAGCCAAAACAGTGAAATTCTATAGAAAAGGTGTTAGTTGCAAACATAATTTAACAGCAAAATAGCTGATTTAGGTTACCATCATGCCTGCTGACTGTGAGATAAAGCTCATTTGGTCTTAGGAGGATGTATATAGTTATGAATAAATCTGTTTAAGATGGAACCATTTTTCCTGTCATCCTTTTCCCCTAAGGAACGTTGGGAACTCCAGCCCAGAGTAGATGTCAAAACTCTGCAATATGGAGATAATCACAAATCTTACTTTGTTATCATCCACACCAACGAGTGTCCTCTGCGCATGTAAGAAAATACAGACTGGAAAGAAACTGGGTCAGAAAAGTTTCCAAAAGAGAGAGGATTTTATCAGACAGCACAACAGATGAACAAGAAGAGAGCACTTGTGTGTTAGGAGTGCCATCATAAGTTGGACTTAGCTTTCCCCGCCATCAGTGTGGGAATACTGGGAGGTATTCACCTAAGTCCTACTCACAGTACACCCATGGAAATGAATGAACCTAACTTAGGTTGCAATCCAATACATGTCTACTCAGAAGTAAGCTTCATTGGGTTCAGTGGGACTTACTCTCAGGTAAGTGTGTATTGGACTGCAGCCTTAGTCATGTCCATTAACTTCAGTGCGTCTACCCCAAGTACGACTTAGTTGAATACCACCCAATATTTCTTCACCTCAGAAGCCTCTCTATCTGTATAATATAGATCATAATATTGGAGGTGGAGTTTGATCCCTCCTAGGCCTGGAAATATTTCCAGATTATTATTTTTTTACTTAAAAACTAAACATCCTCACACATGAAAGTCTGCATTTGTTTATACTGCACGTGTGGAACAAAGCTTTCAAATCTTTGCAGCCAAGAAGTCCTTGGTTTTAAAACCGTGTCTTTTAAAGAAGCCCACTATTGCCACCTTAAGGGCCACTGCTGTTGCACTCACGTCCTGCTTGTGGGCTACCCTGCCCCTGGCATCTGGCTGGTCACTGTGAGGCCACCGTGCTGGACCAGACGGGCCTTTTGGTCTGATCCAGCAGGGCTGCTCTTATGTTCTCTAAATGGCCAAGGCAACAACAAGGAAATCCTGTCTGCAGACAAGAGAACTCTCCATTTATTGTTCAGGGGTAGAGAACCTTTTTCAACTTGAGGGAACATAGGAAACTGCCTTATACTAGGTCAGGTTGTTGGTCCATCTAGCTCAGTATTGTCTACACTGACAGGCAGTGGCTTTCCAGGGTGTCAGGCAGGGAGTCTCTCCCAACCGTACCTGGTGATACCAGGGTTTGAACCCGAGGTCTTTTGTACGCAAAGCAAATGCTCTGCCACTGAGCCCTTTGAGGTACAAGGGATCTGGGGGATTTTTTTGGGAGGGGAGGAGCCAGAGGCAAAAGTGGGTGGAGCAATAGGGTTGACTCTTACCTTCATACAGTAGGTTCTATTTTAGCCTAAAAAAAGTAAAAGATAGGTGTGAAGTTCTCCATCTCTACCTAGTGTAATTAATCCACTTTTCTTAAAATTTTCCTTTCTGAGATTAGGAAAGGGACAGGAAAGTGCACTGTAAACTGTGGGATGAATGAATGATAAATGGGAAGATGTGGGAACACCCTGCAAGCAAAACAGGATGAATGCAGGATGAACGCTTATTGTCGTATAACTGCCCCATAAACCAATTGTAACAAGTCATCAATAAAGACTGGACGTAGTCTTACCGCTGCGTAAGCAAATCAGGATAAACGCTGAATAAACAGGTAGGAGCCCACTATTGGGAGGAAGGGTGGGATAGAAATCTAACAAAAATTTCCTGATACAGAATTGCTGTGGGGCATTGTGGGAAATTCAAATGATAGCTCACAACCGTGATCCTGTGTCTCCGGGGAGCTTACAGCGCACTCCTCTACAATTTGTGTTTTTATTTTTTACATACAGACAGAAGTAATTCCATTTGATTAAATGGTGTTTTCTCCCAAATAAGCAGATCTAGCAGGGAACAGGGAACTTGCAGCCTTCCAGACGTTGCTGGACTACAACTCCCATCATAAGAACATAGGAAGAGCCTTGGCTGCTGGATCCGGCCAACGGCCCATCTAGTCCGGCTTTCTGCTCTCACAGCAGCCAACAAGATGCCCCAATGGGAAGCGCACAAGCAGGGCCCGAGTGCGAGATCCGTCGCCCCACCTGCAGGTCCCAGCAACCTGTTATTCAGAGGCATACGGCCTCCAACTCTGGAGGAAGAGCCTAGCCATTATGGTTGGTAGCCATTGGCAGCCTTCTCCATGAGTCTGATCCTCATTTAAAGCCATCCAAGTCAATGGCCATCACTGCCTCTTGTGGGAGCAAATTCCATAGTTTAACTATGGGCTGCGTGAAGGACTTTCTTTGGTTCCTGATTCTTCCAACATTCAGCTTTATTGATGTCCACAAGTTCTAGTGTTATGAGAGAGAGAGAGAGAGAGTGAAAAACCTTTTCTCTTTCCACTTTCTCCATGCCTCTATCATGTCACTTCTTAGACAGTAGCATAGTGGTAAATTCAGAGTGAAGAGTCCCTTTGTGAAATGGACATCATGCCACACCCCCTCACAGCCACACCTCCTAGCTTGTTTGCTCTCCTTTGTCATCTCTACACTCCTCAGTCCTTCCCATGTTCCCACAACAGACATTCCTAGAAGCCAATCAGCATGGGAGTGTTAGCTACTGACAAGAGTCTTCTCTGTGGCTGACTCAACTCCTTTCTCTCTCATTGGCTCCAAACAGCAGGAAAGGACAAGGAAGCATGTTAGAAGATTCTTCTCAGTGGCTAACACACACTGCTTTCATGCTGAGTGGCTTGTAGGACTCTGGAGACATAGGGACCCAGTTCCCAAAAAAGTAAGGGGTCTGAGACCCTAGAATAGATTACTGCACCTCAGCCCCAAATGCAGAGCTTGGAAAAATTACTTTTTGAAAACTACAACTCCTATCAGCCCCAGCCAGCATGGCCACTGGATTGGGCTGATGGGAGTTGTAGTTCAAAAAAATAACTTTTCCAAGCTCTGCCCAAATGCTGCAACCTTTCCTCATGGGGGAGCTGCTCCATCCCCTTAATCATTTTGGTTGCCCTTTTCTGAACCTTTTCCAGCTGTACAAGATCCTCTTTTTTTTTTTTTGGCAAGGCTTGACTATTGGCAGTGCTGGCTGGGGCTGATGGGTGCTGGAATCCAACTACATCGGAAGGGCAACCACATTGGAGAGCCTGGCTGGGAGTCCAGAGTCTGTGAGTTCAAATCCCCACTCGTGTCTCCTAGGTGTCAAGGGCCAGCTAAATATCATCCCCACAGTGAGTGGCTCAGGGATTACCTGCAGCCGTGGGCAACCTGCATAGTCCCAAGGAGCCCAGTTGCCCCCCAGCTGGCAGTTGTGGCCAAGGAAGGGGCTGGCTTGTGCAGCTGTGGCAAGCTGAGCAGGCCCTAGCCAGCTGGGGAGGACTAGCCTCAGAGGGAGGCAATGGTCAACCCCTTCTGAATACCGCTTACCGTGAAAACCCTATTCATAGGGTCGCCATAAATCGGGATAGACTTGAAGGCAATCCATTTCCATTTTCAAAAGGCTTAACTTTTTGCTTTTGAAGCAAAGCTGTCACTGATCAGAGCAGCTGATATGCTTGCAATTGACGGAAGCGGGCTCGGATTCCCCACGAAGGTTTTCGTGCCTTGCATGAAGGATTATTTTGCACCCCAACAGTTGTGATTTGGGGATAGTCCCGAGGGGCTGTAGCGAGCGAGCCGTCCAGTAGGGGTCGCCGCAGGGTCGGCTCTCCTGCCTCAGAAGCACCGCCCTCGGTCAAACCCCCGACGGAAAAGGGGAGAAAACCTTGAGGGAGTGGAAAGGCGTCCGAGGAGAGACGAGCTGTGCCACCTCCTCCCGCTTCCAGCCAACCAGGGAGCCTGGATCCCAGTCCCTCCTTCCGGACCGGGGCAGCTGAGCGGCCGACCGGAGAGAGATTGGAAGGGAGGGAGGAAATCCAGAGTCTCACCGGCCTCCTCGTCGATTCCGGTATGATTGGGGAGCTTCACAGAGCTCTGCTGCTGCGGCAAGAGCTCCACGTGGGGGCTGCCCTCGAGGCTGCCCTCCTGCACGCCCTTTACTTGCCTGGGACTCAGCCCCTTGAAAAAAATAGGGCTGACTTCTAAGTAGACTCGCCTAGGACTGCATTGGAGGAAGTCGCTGGGCCTCAGCCCTCCCCTCCCCACAATAAGGGCGGAAAGACACACTCGCACACACACAGCACAGGGTTAGAGTTCCGGGAGCGACGAGGAAGCCTGTCGCCCTCCAGATGTTGCTCCCGCCCAATCAATATGGGGATAGTCTTATTTCTTCCCCTGCAGGAAACATTTCCAGGGTTGTTTTTCTTTCCTTTTTTTTGTCAAGCTCATTTGTATCACACACAACAATAAATAAATAATGTTTGTATCACGCAAGAAAATGTGAAGCCGAACAGCCCCTTTAAGATCGTTTCTTGCAGCAAACGCAAGTCTGCTGTGTTAAGTAGGGCTTCCTCCTCCCAGCGAGGTATACCTGGGATTGCAGCCTAACAGTGCAGTTCTGCTCCGGAATAAGGGACTCCCAGATAACTATGAATAGGATCGCAGCCTGCGAGAGTTAAATAAATGTAAATGGACCGCCTTCAATTCGATTCTGGCTTATGGCGACCCTGTAAATAGGGTTTTCATGAGGCTGAGAGGCAGTGACTGGCCCACGGTCACCCAGTGAACTTCATGGCTGTGTGGGGATTCAAACCCTGGTCTCCCAGGTTGTAGTCCAACACCTTAACCACTACACCACACAGAGTTACTGTGCCTGTGGTTAGTCAAACCAGCGGTCCGCCTAGCTCAGTACTGACCCGCAGTGGCTCTCCTGCATTTCAAGCAGTGAGTCTCTCCCAGTCCTACCTGGCAAAGCAGATACTCTGCCGCTGAGCTACACTGTTGTTCCCCAGTGACCCGTATTTGTATTGCTTTCATTGATATATTTTTATACTTGTGTTTATTTTTCTTTGTAAGGTGTCTTGAGGGCCTTTGGCCAAAAAACGGGGTATAAATAATAATAATAATAATTGTAGTTACGGTGCCTCTGTTCCTGATGGTAGTCTACAGCCGTTGTGGCTAGTAGCCATTGATGGCCTCATCCTCCACGGATTTGTCTCCTCTCCTCTTAAAGCCTTAACACAGGAACTTGAAGCTGTCTCACACCAAAACAGATCACTGTTCCATCGAGCTCCGTGTGGTGGACACTGACTGGCAGTCGCTACCTAACTACGGGGAAGGGTTGTAGCTTAGTGACAGAGCATCAGCCTTGCATGTCGAAGGCGCCAGGTTCAGTTCCTGAAGGCATCTCCAGGAAGGGCTGGGAGAGACTCCTGCCTGAAACCCTAGAAACCCACTGTCAGTCAGTGTCGACCATGCTGAGCTAGATGGACCTGTGGCCCAGTATGGCAGCTTCCACTCCAGGGTTACAAGCAGGGGGTCTGTTCTTTACTGCTGAACTAGAAACTTTCCCTTTAACCTTCCCTTGCCGCAAAATATGAACTGATGCGCCTGGTTGCCACTTTCTGTTCCGGCTTGGCTCTTGTGCCCTTAACAACTGAGGGGAAAGCAAAAATTCAACAGGTGCAGTATTTCCCAACCCAAGGACATAACTGCTGGGGACAACATCACCTGTTAAATTTCTGTCTGGCATGTAGATGTTCAAGTGCAAGGGCTTTTTTTTAAAGTGGTTATATAATGGTTAAGATGTGTGAACAAGAAGAGGGCATACTTTGAAGTGATGTTAAGGTTGTGTACTGCTGGGGTTATGAGATCAAGAATCGAACTAGGAGGCCCCCTAGTTGAAATCTCACCTCAGCCCCACACACATACTAGGTGGTCTTCAGCCATTTTGAAGGATCAGCCGCCCACCTGCAAAATGGGCATATTCCTACCATCCTACCTGGCTGAGCTCTTGCAGGTGACCTTTTTGAACAAGGTATGAAAGAGATGTTGGCCGTCATTGTGTCTCCCTGGGCAAGTCCTCGTAGGAATGGAGGAGGCTGCCTTCTACTGAGTTGGATCGTTGGTTCATCTTGCTGAGCATTGCTCACACAGACTGACAGCGGCTCTCCAGGCTTTCAGGCGGGCTTGTCTTCCAGCTCTACCTGGAGATGCCGGGGATTGAACTTGGGACCTTCTGCATGCAAGGCAGATGCTCAGCCACTGAGCTCTGGCCCATCTTCTTCCTCTCCTTTGCTTCCTTCCATATCTGTCCCCATTGATCTCACCCCCTGGCCATTGAAAGGCAATGGTCCTTCCCACCCCTTTTTTGCATATCAAGCCCAGAGAACTTCTTAGCAAGGGAGGAAGGGGGAATTGGAAAGCGACTTTGCCTAACTTTGTCCCAAGGATGTTACCCTCCTTTCACCAAATGTTTTGGACCACAACTCCCATCAGCCCTAGCCAGCCTGGCCATTTTGAACTCCAACTCCCATCATCCTTTGGCCGTACTGGCTGGGTTGAAGGTGGATGTGATCTAATTTATTTACTTATTAAATGTATATCCCTCCCTTCCAAAGGAGCCCAGGGCGGAAAACACATCAAGAGTAAAACAAGGCAGTTTAAAACCTCCAAAAAACATTTAAAAACTTCTAAATGTGCTTTACATACAAGGCTATTGTTTGGTTCCCCCCCTCATCCTGTTGCAAGGGAAGGGTGGTTTTGCCTAAATCAAGCCCCCTGTGGAATGTGTGCTTGAGATGAGATTTGAAGGAGGGAGTTTCAACAAGCCTTTTAAGTAGAGACCTTATCCCAGTCTGTGTCTGTGGTCAAATTGCTTTTTAAGATGGTTTTAAAGTTGTTTTTCAAAGATGTTTTTAAGATGTTTTAAGATGTTTTTAACAATATTTTATTTTAATATGTTGTAAAGTTTTTGGTTTTTCAGATGTTTTAAAGTGCTTTTAGTGTTTTTGTTCACCGTCCTGGTCTCCTTCTGGGAGGAAAGGTGGGTTATCAATTTAATTAATAAATAAACAAGATCACGGCTCAGGTTGCAGGCCTAGATGCACTTATCTGGGAGTAAGCCCTGTTGATCTCAGTGGGACTTACTTCTGAGTAGAGTGTATTTAGGTTTCGACTGTCAGTCTCTTAATTACGCTCTCTCTCCCTGAACCCACTTTGGTGATATACAGAAATAGGCTGTTTTTCTGGAGCTCGTGAGAGTGTATTTTTGGCTTGTCCTAACTGCAAGGTCATCTCTTTCTTTCTCCCCCCCCACCTAATTCCCCAGGTATTTTAAATATTCCATTATCTGACTCCCCTTTGCTCAGGAAAAAACTCGTGTCAGGGATAGCTCTTGGGAATGGCCCTGGACTCATGGGAATCTTTGATGATTGCTGCTCTTTTGTTTCCTGTCAAATCTCTTAAACTCTGGCTCATCCCAGTGGAGGGGTGAAGGATTAGAAAGCGGATTCCTCCCCACTCCCCACCTCCTGCTTTTCTGGCAAGATCAGGGACGATTGGGAGCAAAGGTTTTTGTCTGGAATCCACCTGCCAGAAGGACCTTCATTTGCTCTCTCCTTCTAGATCTGAAGAGGTTGATTGAGAAGTTAAAGGGATGAAGGAGCAAAAAACTGAAGCCCCCAAAACGGGCCAGCCAGGTAGAGAGGTAGGAGCCACCAGAGCAGTTTATTGTGGATATATGACTGAGCGATCAGGATGGGGAGCATCACAAGGGGGCAAAGGGGGTCTTTGCAAGGGGATGCCAGAGCACTGGGAAGCCCAATGGCAGGAGTTCCTGAAGACCCTGCAGCCCATTCAGACAGGAGGAGGCAGCACACCAGCGATGCCTGAGTCTGCCCCCTGGGAAGATGCCAAGGCCTTCCTGGTCTCCTTCGAGCAAGTGGCCAAAGCCTGCCGGTGGCCTAGAGGAGAGTGGGCTGCCCTGCTCCTGCCAGCCCTGAGCGGGGAAGCGGAAGAGGCCTTCAGGAGCCTGGAAGCCGGAGATCAGGAGGACTATGGGAAGGTGAAGGCGGCCATCTTGCGAGGGGATGCCCTGAGGATGGAGGCTCAGCGCCAGCGCTTCAGGCAATTCTTCTGCGAGGAGGTGGAGGACCCCCGAAGGGTCTACAGCCAGCTGCAGGAGCTTTGCCACCAGTGGCTGAAGCCGGAGAGATGCAGCAAGGAGCAGATCCTGGAGCTGCTGATCCTGGAGCAGTTCCTGGCCAGCCTCCCACCGGAACTGCAGGGCTGGATCCGAGCAGGTGGGCCAGAGACGTGTTCCCAGGCGGTGGCCCTGGCGGAGGAGTTCCTGAGGGGCCAGCAGGAGGCCAAGACTGGGCAGTGGCAGGTGAGGAGTTAATGTTTAATTTGCAGACTAAGAGAAGGGAAAGCATAATGTGCATTACTATTATTACTTCTTGCTTCCAATTAAATACTGCTTTTTTTATATGCAGCAACCATTTTTAGTCTCCCATTAAAAGCCGATTAATTACTATTTTGTCTTTAAAAAACAAACAAGTTGGATTTAAATCAAGTTCCGCTTATTTTCCTCTCAAAATAATGTGGAAAAAGACATAGATTTTTGGGGTTCGTGAACCCCAGGAGCACTTTTCATTGTGTAATTTACACTTTCAGGGGTGTCCTTCTGCTACATTGTCAGGTTGAACCCTGATAAGACCGAGGTATTACTTGTGGGGGACAAGAGAAGGTTGGGCGACATTGACCTGAAGTTCAACGGGGTGAGTCTACCCCTAAAGGACCAGGTCCGCAGCCTTGGGGTTGTGCTTGATTCCAGGCTGTCCATGGAGGCTCAGATTTCGGCAGTGAGCCGGGCAGCCTGGTACCAACTACACCTCATACGAAGGCTGCAACCCTACCTTCCTGTTCACCAGCTCCCACTAGTGGTACACGCCCTGGTCACCTCTCGTTTGGACTACTGTAATGCGCTCTACGTGGGGTTACCCTTGAAAATGGTCCAGAAATTACAACTGATACAAAATGCGGCGGCTCGACTACTTACAAATAGTCGCCGCCGAGATCACATCACACCAGTGTTGTTCGACCTACACTGGCTACCAGTTGTTTTCCGAGCCCAGTTCAAGGTGTTGGTATTGACCTTTAAATCCCTACACGGTTTCGGCCCAGTTTATCTCACGGAGCGCCTTCAACGCCACCAATTATGCCGCCCGACAAGATTGGCCACACAGGGCCTTCTCTCAATCCCACCAACAAAAACAGCCAGATTGGCGGGTACTAGAGAGAGGGCATTCTCAGTGTCGGCCCCCACTCTTTGGAACTCCCTCCCACAAGATCTCCGGCACGCCTCTTCCCTAAATGTGTTTCGGAAAGCCTTAAAGACCTGGCTCTTTCAGCAGGCCTTCGGGGTATCCGGGGAGGGTTAATTGTTATAACTGTAATGCCTCCTGCCCAGTTTTAATATTGTTGCTGCAGATGTATTGTTTTTATATTGTATTACTGTATTTTATCAATTGTATTTTAACAATTTTGTAAGTCGCCTAGAGTGGCCATTGCCCAGATAGGCGACGAAGAAATTAAATTTATTATTTATTATTATTATTTTGTCTCAAATTTTAACCTGTAATTTTAACCTGTCCACAAATTTCAGCCAGTTACCATGTACTGTTTCCTTCTGGAAACAAAAAACACTTGGGGTCCAAAAACACCCCAGAAATTGTTGTTGACTTGATATGCATGGAGAAGGGGCCAACGTATACTGCTGAGAAAAATTCTACCTCCTCTGAATAAGTGTGGTTTGGCTCCAGGTGCTTTGGTTTTGTCAAGAACCCTTGAAACACAGGAAAAAAAAGGTCTCTGGGTAACAAAGTTACCCACACTCATACCCCAAACACAGACAATGTTTTTGCCACGTCTGGATGAAGGGTTTTTGTTGTTGTTATGTGCCTTCAAGTCAATTTCGACTTATGGCGACCCTATGAATCAGTGATCTCCAAGAGCATCTGTCATGAACCACCCTGTTCAGATCTTGTAAGTTCAGGTCTGTGGTTTCCTTTTTGGAATCAACCCATCTCTTGTTTGGCCTTCCTCTTTTTCTATTCCCTTCTGTTTTTCCCAGCATTATTGTCTTTTCAAGTGAATCAAGTCTTCTCATTATGTGTCCAAAGTATGATAGCCTCAGTTTCATTATTTTAACTTCTAATGATAGTTCTGGTTTAATTTGTTCTAATACTCAATTATTTGTCTTTTTCGCAGTCCATGGTATCTGCAAAGCTCTCCTCCAACACCACATTTCAAATGAGTTTATTTTTATCTTATTATACAGCCACAAGAGTGGCTGTATACTATAGTCAGCATGGATTTAAATTGAAAATACCCCCCATGCCATTCTGATGCTTCCCACAAGCTCATTCAAAACAAAACCTTACCAAGCTTATAGTCCTGAACTCAGAAACGCTTGCTTTAACAACCCTCTAAATTTTCATGGCAATACACAAAACAGTCAGAGAGAATCAAGAGTTCAAAGTGTAAAAAGAGAGGGGAAAAACAAGCCCCCTTTTGGACTTTTTTCTGTCAGAGTTCTCATAATCTTGTTGAAGTTCATTAAAAATCAGCCATGTTCACAGAGTACCTATAATCCTAATACTGATCTTGCCCCATACTCTGACCTTCATCTTCTGCAGTTTAAAAGTTTAAAAAATCCCTGGCTGATTTTTAATTAATTTAAGACTTTTTGCATAGAACTCAATGATAATGTTGGGCATGCTCAGTAAGGACCAACTGTCAGTGTTCTAAAAGCCAGCTGCTTGGCTTGGCTAATCAGGGGGCTACATCCATGCCAGACCTTTATTTCACTTGAGACAGTATGGCTTTCCCCAAAGAATCCTGGGAAATGTAGTTTGCGAAGGGTGCTGAGAGCCTCCTGTTCCACTGACAAAGCTCCAGTGGTCAGAGTGGTTTAACAGTCAGCCTCTCTGATTGAAGCTCTTTGAGTGGAACAGAGCTAGCAACTCTCAACACCATTCACTAACCACACTTCCCAGGATTCTTTGGGAGAAGCCATGATTGCCTAAAGTGAAATAAAGGTCTGGTGAGAATGTGGCCAGTGACAGCTTTGGTTTAAATTTGGGGGGGAGGCTACATGTGCCTGCTGTAGAATAAAAAGGAATGAATGAAAAGCAATGATACTGTTCACAGTGTTTTCCTTTTGGAAAGAAAAGGGGCTTCACCTCTGCCCAGTGCGCACCCACCCAATCTCCTCCCCTCCCCCTCCGCTTCCTGCCCTGCTCCTCCCCCCTGCCCCTCCCCAATGTCAGTTTTACTAATCCTAACATGATTGCACAGAAATAAATCCCATTGAACTCAAAAAGTATGCAAATGATCAGACCCACCCTCCTCCTCCCTCCTATCCTCTCCCTCCCCCTCCCCTCCTTCCCCCTGGTCAGTTTTACCTATCTTAAGCATGATTGCACAGGAGTAAATACCATTGAACTCAATAGGCATACAAATGATCAAACCACCCCTCCCCTCCTCCTCCCTCTCATCACCTCCCTTTTGCCCCTTGCCTCCCCCTTCCTTTGCCCCTGCCCTTCCAATCCCCTTGTTCCCCCTCCCCCTCCTTCGCTCCCCTCCCCCTCCCTCGCTCCCCTCTCCCCTCCCTTTCTCCTTCCCATCTTTGGAATCTCAAAGATGTATCTTTTCTATTTAGTTCTTTGTTTTTCCTTATTTTATTTACAAATTTTATAAACTGCTTGATCAACTCTCTCTGAGTGGCATATAATAAAATTATGTATTTTTTTATAAGAATACATACTGCAGTTTTGTAAAAGCAAAATATGAGATGGGTGTGAAACTATAAATACCTGCATATAAATATAAATATAACCCACATAAAAACCAAAATCGCAGATCACTGGCTAACTGTAGCAGAAAGAATTTTTTTAAACAAATGTTTAAAAAATAATACAGAAGATGTTTGCTGAAACTTGAAAGAGCATTTCAAGACTGGACTGATATTACAGATAAAACACAGCTAATAGTCAGAAACCAAGTGTATGTGTGTATACACACATGCACAAACACACACATATATGAAGCCATCATCATCATCATCAGAAACAAGATAAAACCAATAAAACTTTAAAAACAAATCTAAAGTTTGCTGCCTGACCTTTAGAAAATTACTATCTTGGAGAAAGGCCTGAAATTAGAAATGATTGGATAATCCGTTTAACCATATCCATAACTCATGATTCATCAATGAGTGTAAATATATTCTTGGGAAAAGATAGGTCAGTATATGATATATTGACACACCAGTAGTTACATATAGTGACAAGATTGAGTTTTATATATATATATTGACTACTGAAGAAGACTCATAGGGTAGAAATGTAGTTAGTCTATAAAACAACTGTTCGTTATGTGTCTTCGTCATACTATTGCTGGCTATATCAGCTGATATTGGGATCTAATTATATATGTATGTACGTGTGTTCATTCTAAATAACAAATATTTTAGACATTTTATTCATTGGTTACATATCTTCTTTCCCTCCCCCCCCCCGTATTTTTATATGCATATAATTGGGTTGAGGAGATTAAAGTTTAATATTCTTTATTTATTTACATTGGAATTATATTTTGTAGATTTAGTTACGCATAACCAATTTTGCACTTTTATTTACCTCTTGAGGATGGTTTTTTCCCGCTTGTTCTTTTACCTTATGGGGTATTCACGATTGCATAGCTTAATTGGTCTTGGAACAGCCTCACAAGAGCCAGTGAACTCCTAAGATCTTTTTTGATTTTAAAAAAAAGTTCCTTGAATTGTACCCACGAGAGAATGAAGGAAACAGAATGTGTCTCTTGCCTATAGCAGTTCCTCTCCCAGGCATTTCTCTCTGTACTGACTGGGATTATCCTCCCTCTTTCAGGGGCTGTTGAAGGAGGAAAGTGTGGATTTCCTGAATACTAAGGAGGAGCCCCTGAATGCTGCGCAGGGGCAGATCCACAAAAAAGCCAAGCGAAATGGTGACGGGGAGATCATTGTGCCAGGTAAGGATTCGCTGCGCAGCTGTTAAATGTTTGCCTCTGGGTTTGTGAGATGCTTGGGCTGACCAGATGACGGCCAAGGCTCCAGTACCGATACTAGTCTTGTAGACAAGGGAATTTGGGCAAATGTAGCTTATCATACAGGGGATCGGAGACCCCTGTTCCATGCCACTGTGGAAGGTAAAGGATGCTTGGCCTCTTTTTGCATCCGATGCAAAGTGCCAGATCTAGTTATCTCTACCATGACAAGATTTGGCTACAAGAAATAACTTAGCAATGCCCGGGGTGCTAGAGATCAAAGCAGAGCTCCCTTGAACAAGTCAGCTGCTGTGCACGTGAAATGGAAATGGCCTGTCTTCAAGTCGATCCCGACTTATGGCGACCCTATGAATAGGGTTTTCATGGTAAGCGGTATTCAGAGGGGGTTTCCCATTGCCTTCCTCTGAGGCTGAGAGGAAGTGACTGGCCCAAGGTCACCCAATGAGCTTCATGGCCATGTGGGGATTCAAACCCTGGTCTCCCAGGTTGTAGTCCAACACCTTAACCACTACACCACACTGCCTGTGCACATAGCGAGGGTTTTTTCATCTCCATCATGATGAGGGCCCAGCTATGAAGAAGACTCAGGAAAGAAGACTAAGAGAATCTCTGCCTCTCTTCCTGAATGGTGATGATGTACAATGGAAGCCGGCACTCCTGAGCCTTTCAAAGTGAAGAGACCAGGGATTTCAGCAGAGGCATCTTTTCCCACCACTGAATCATAACGTCCCTCTGCTGGAATCCCCTCTTGCTCACGACTCTTAAAGGGACAGAACTCCTTTGCATGTGATCACCCTCAGGACGAAGGCGCAGACTGGCTCCCCTTCTGAAATCTCCCATCCTTTGCAGGGGATGGAATCAAAGGCCCAGGTCATTCCAGTTCACTGCTTTCTCCTGAAGGACGTGGAATGGACCAACCTGGTATGAGAGAGACATGTGACATTCTGGTGAGTGAGTTTGTTCAGTACATAGGAGTCAGAGTAACAGCTTATGCTGCAATTCAGGCATGTCCAGACTTTCAGCTTATCAGATCTACTTTGTTTTTTACTGGAACCACAGGATCTACCAACCAGAGCAGGTGTGGGGAACCTTTGGCCCTCCAGATGTTGCTAAATGACAACTCCCATCAGCCCTAGCAAATAATGGCAGTGGCCACGGATGATGAGAGCATTTGGAAAACCAGAGGTTCCCCACACCTGAACTAGAGCCAGGTGCAAAAGACACACAGTTAGAATTAAAGAATAAGGTGCCCCTGAGCACTTCCTGAGCTTGGGGAGCATACCAAAGGCCTGAGTGAAAAGGAAGGTCTTTGCCTGGTGCCCAAAGATGGATAGGGAAGGTGCCAGGCATGCCTCCCTGGGGAGAGCATTCCACAGCTGGGGGCTACCACTTAAAAGGCCTGTGCTCATGTTGCCACACTGTGAGCCTCCTGTGGAAGGGGGCACACAAAGAAGAGCCTCAGATGCTGAATGCAGAGTCCAGGTCAGTTCATACAGGGAGCCGTGGTCCTTGGGATATTGAGGTCCTGAGCCGCATACGGCTTTATAGGTCAAAATCGCACTTTGAATTGAGCCCAGAAACTAATCAGTAGCCAGTGCAGCCATGCCAGAATTGGTGTTATATGCGTGGAGTGACCTACCCCAGTCAGCAATCTGGCCACTGGGTCCTGCACTAGTTGGAGTTTCCAAAGTTATTCAAAGGCGACAGCCCCACATATAATGCATTGCAGTAATCTAGTTTAGAGGCTACCAGAGGGTTGACAACAGAAGTTAGGCTATCCTTGTCCAGATATGGGCGAGCTGGGCCACTAGTTGAATCTAGTGGAAGGCACTCCGTGCCACCGAGGCCTCTTGAGCCACAAGTGACAGTGACGGATCCAGGCTCCGTACCTGCTCAGAGGGAGTGTAATCCCATCCAGAACAGGCCACAACCCCTCCATCCAGTCTAGAGGACCACCCTCTAACAGTGCCCCAATCTTGTCTGGATTAAGCTTTGTTTATTGGCTCTCATCCTGTCCATGACCATGGCAAGACACTGATTTGAATGGGAGTGAACCTGGGATGGAATGCTGAAGCTGTACCACGGAGCTACGGCCCTTCCCAAAACACTCTTTTTTTTCCTGTTAAGAAACCTAAGGGGAAGGAGGTGGCTGTCTTTTCCTGTTTGCAGGAACCCATGAACCTCAAGGCAACGGGCCTCCCTTTCCAGGTAGTCAAGCAGAATCTGACCCAGCCGGGACAACAGACTGTGGTCTGGCAAGTCCTGCAGGAAGAGGAAGGGGTGGACAGAGACTTGCAGGGTAAGGAACGCTTTTCTTCTTCTCAGGGAAATCCGTTAAACATCAGCTGATTGAACTGCTATTTGTAGCTTTGGAAAGTGCTTTGACAGAAAGAGTTGTCATTTATTTATTTGTTTGTTGAATAAAATGTATATGCTGCTTAAATGTAAAGACATCTAAGCGGGATCCCCCCCTTTTAAATTTCATAGAATCATAGAATAGTAGAGTTGGAAGGGGCCTACAAGGCCATCGAGTCCAACCCCCTGCTCAATGCAGGAATCAAAATCAAAGCATTCCCGACAGATGGCTGTCCAGCTGCCTCTTGAATGCCTCCAGTGTTGCTAGGTAATCGGTTCCAGTGCCGTATGGCTCTAACAGTTAGGAAGTTTTTCCTGATGTCTAGTTGAAATCTGGCTTCCTGCAACTTGACTCTGGGACAATCGAAAAGAGATCCTGGCCCTCCTCTATGTGACAACCTTTCATGTACTTGAAGAGTGCTATCATATCTCCCCTCAGTCTTCTCTTCTCCAGGCTAAACATGCCCAGTTCTTTCAGTTTGTTTTGTTCTGTTTAATTTGTTCTAGAAAGAAGAAAGGAATTCAGTAAATTTCAGCTGATTCGACTGCTGTTTGTAGCATTGAAGAGAGTTCTTAGAGAGAAAGAGGAAAAGCTGTAAGGAAAGGGAAAGATGGCTTTGCCTTCCCTTCCCTTCCTTTGGCTCCTGCTTTCTTCCTGTCTCTCTCCTTTTGGCTCCTTCCCCTGTGCACTGCCACTGCTGGGATGAGTAAGCATGGCAGCCACTACTGCTCTTTGGATCCCAGTGGAGGTCCATTACTAGGCCTGCAGAAAGGTCTGAGGTGGGACTGTTTGGCTTTTTTCTATATCAAACAATATGTACCTCAATTTCAAGCAGCAAAAAACACCTCAAAATTTTGCTAAACGTTATTGCAGCGCTTTCTTCCAGTTTCTTTCTCTGTCTCCAGGTCACCCGCAATGTTTTCATCAGTAGGTATGTCCCCTTTGTTAGATTATTTATCAAGCCTTGTATTTCTGCCCACAGCAAATCTGTGGAGGAGTCTGTCTCTGCTGAATTTTCTAGTTTGCAGAAGGTACCGCTAGATTTCTTCATTCAAAAATACGTCAGGTTTCTAGCCCTCTTTAGTGTCAGTATTTTAAATTAGTTATAATTACAGAGTGCCCAGTGCTGTCTGGGTCTGGTATAATTTAAAAGGACGCGAACCATACAGACCCAGATAGAAAGAGAGATTCCTCAGTAAACTTAGCAGTCATGAGATACAGGATGGGTTATCTTATGGATCAATAAAGGTAAAGGTGTCCCCGCACTTGTAGTGCGAGTCGTTTCCGACTCTTAGGGTGATGTCTTGCAATGTTTACTAGGCAGACCGTATATATGGGGTGGGCTTGCCAGTTCCTTCCCCGGCCTTTATTTGCCCCCCAGCGTATGCCGGGTACTCATTTTACCGACCACGGATGGATGGAAGGCTGAGTGGACCTCAACCCCTTTTACCGGAGATTCAACTTCCTCCTTCCGTTGGAATCGAACTATGGCCGTGAGCAGAGCTTCGGCTGCGTTAATGCCGCTTACCACTCTGCGCCACGGAGGATCATATGGATCAATAACTGGTTAAAAAACAAGAAGCGCAAGAGTGTGCATTTCCCCCTATGGCCCTTTGGTGTCTTTGGATGGTTTTCATGTCTCCCTGTCATTTCATTGCCTAGTTCAGGTGCATCCCCATCAGGACAATTACAAATATTTTCATCATTCTGTAAGGATAATCCCTCCCAAAGTAGACACAGTCCACCTCCTTCCAACATCTATTTCGTTATTTGCCCCCAAACAAAGGTCAGTTAAACTATCAAGTAGCTATTAATGGATATGAGTCATGGGAGCAATGTGCTTCCTCCAGGATGAGAGGAGCCAGGACTTTTGAGTATCACTTGCTGGGGAGCAATAGGGGGAGAGGAATATTTCTTTCGCACGGTGCATGTAGACTTTCCGAAGGCATCTGGTTGGCCACTGTCAGAAACTGGATGCTGGGCTGGATAGATACTTGCTAAGGTCCAGCAGGACTCTTTATGAAAAAAGAAAAAAGAAAGATGGATGCAGGAGAGAGGAAGAAGAAGCCAGGCAAAAGAAGGTTCCAGGCGTCTTGAAAAGAGGTCACCGGAGCATGGGCAAAATTTATATCTCTGTCTCTGGAGCTGATAGAAAGGAAATTCTGCTCCAGGTGAAGAATCCTCACTTTGGAGAAAATGAGCCAGAGGGACACACCCAGGACACTTCGACCATTTAGCCAGGAGATGCAGGAGGAAGGAGGCAAATCCAACAGGTGAGAGTGGAAGCAGCAACTGGAGAAAGAGAATGAATGTGATGAGCTCGCAGAAGGTCTTCCAGCCCCAGTTAGCCCGCCTTCCAGTGTTCATTCAAGGGGGGAAATGCCCTTTCACCAAGTATGGCAGGAGGTATTGCTACAGGCCAGAACTTGTTACGATGCATGTAAGTGAAGACCACAGTGAATGCTTCACGTCAGAGGAAAATGTCCAGTAAAGTTCAAACTTTGATGAACATCAGAGAACTATAACAGGAGAGAAATAGCATGGATTCTCTGAGGATGGGAAAGGATATGATTTGACTCTACATCAGAGTCACCATAAAGAAGAGAACAACTCTCCTGAGTGTTGGAAACGCTTGTTATACAAAGCAGTAAAGGGAACTCAACAAATTCAGTTAGAAACGAGACCATATAAATGTTCTCAGTGTGGGAAATGCTTCAGTGAGAGAGGAAACTTGAAAAGGCATCAGAGAATTCATACGGAAAAGAAACTGCATGAATGTTTTGAGTGTGGGAAATGCTTCCAAAATAAAGGAAACTTGAGGAGACATCAGAGAATTCATACTGAAGAGAAACCATAGCAATATTCTCAATGTCGGAAAAGGTTCAGGCAGAGAACGGATTTAGGGAGACATCAGAGAATTCATACTGGAGAGAAAGCATATGAATGACCTGAGTATGGGAAATGCTTCCAAAATAAAGGAAACTTGAGAAGACATCAGAGAATTCATACTGGAGAGAAACCATACAAATATTTGCAATGTGTGAAAAGGTTCAGGAAGAGAATGGATCTGAAGAGACATCCGAGAATTCATACTGGAGAGACAATTGGGAGTGTCATCATAGGTTACTCTCTGTCTCATCTCTCCTCATTTCCAGTGTTCGGATAATATTTCTCAGCCTCATACACCTCTGCATCTCCATTATGGGAATCTTAACAGTGGGCAGTTTATATCTCCCCCTGCAAGCGCAGGAAGCATTTACAGAGAATTGAGTTACATCAGAATTAAATGAAAAATGGGGGGGGGGAGTATCTCTTTGGTTTTTCTTGTGTGTGGGGGGGTAACAGTGCTATGAAATCTTTGCGGTCGTGAGGTCTTTGATTTCAACATATCTTACTAGGAGCACTGCCTTTGTGCAGAGCAGAGGATGATGAGTGACTCTTCCCTTTGTACAGGAGGCTCCATTCCTGCCACAGTCAGGCAGAAGTTAGAGATACACACACAAACTCACGCACAGAGGCCAAAGGCATTATCACAATCCAAGGACACATTGCAGCCCAACAAAAGCAGTTGATGGGGGCACCAAGTACGGCCTGGGGAGGGGCATGTGGTGAATCGGCGGGGTGTGCTTGTCTCCATCACTTTTGACTTTCATGTGGAATGTTAAAACCTTCTTAGCCCTGGCATTTGATGGCGGAAGCACATCACCTTGGACAGAGCTTGGAAGATTACTTTTAAAAAGTAATAAATTACAGTTACAGCTACATGGCCCCCCAAAAGTAGTAATTACAATTACAATTGTTCTGAAAGTAACCGATTACTTTACTTTTACTCAAAAGTAATTGCTACAATTACATTTTAGTTACTTTTTAAAAAAGAAAATTGCCTACAAGGTGCTGGCCTTGGCTGCTGCACATCTAAATAGCCTAAAACAACATTAAAAATAAGCACACACACAGAGTAGTGGAATATTTTTTTTATCCGTAAGATTAGCAGAATGGCATAACAGAATCTCACATCCCCTCACCCCACCCCCAGCAATGATGATACCCCAACACACACATTTTTTGTATGTATATATATTGCCTCCAGCTCTTTTCTCCTTCTACTCCTGTCAATTTTAAAACAATTGTTTTCTCCACGCCGTCTCGCTCTCCACCTCCTCCCTCGTTGCCTCCTAAGCACCCATAGAGCATGAAGAAAGAACAACGCTGCACAGAAGCCCAATTTGAAGCACATGATTTTTATTCACAAATCAGAGGAGCAGAAGACTCCCCCTGCTCTCCCCCAAGTAATGCACAGAAGTAATGCTGGAAACATTACAATTACTCCTCAAAAGTAATGAAGTTACTACTATTACCAGCAAAATGTAATGAAGTTACCCACTCATTACTCAAAAAAGTAATAAATTACAAGTAATTCGCTACTTGTAACTAGTTACTTCCAAGCTCTGACCTTGGAGTAGATGCAGAGCTTGGAAAAGTTACTTTTTTGAACTACAAGTCCCATCAGCCCAATCCAGTGGCCATGCTGGCTGGGGCTGATGGGAGTTGTAGTTCAAAAAAGTAACTTTTCCAAGCTCTGGATTTGGGTTACTACTGGCTCCACCACATGGCCCATGGTTCTCAACTGAGAAAACCAACCACACTGAAGTCTGAATAATGTTTTAGGAAATGTTCTGTAATCCATTTGCTTTTCCTTTTATCTGTATGTCTTCACTCACATTGCAAATGTATAAATGTGAACAAAATTTGTATTTTAGGTATGTATAGCAACAGTTTAATTTATTTAGCTTTATTTTATCTCAGAAGAGCAAAGAATGTACTTATTCACTTTGTATTTAATGTATTTCAATCTAGATTATTTCTTTTGTAATACTGAATTTATGTACATTGTTGGTTTTTGTCCTGCTTGAATTTTTTTATGTTTTGTAAACTGACTTCTCTGTGTTGTAAGCCATTTTGGCTTCCACACCAGCTTGGTGTGGAAAGGTGGCATATAAATGAATCAATCAATCAACTCCTGGGAAATTGAAGATTACTGGTGGAAGAATGTTTTTCATTGTAATTTTAGAATATTTTAACTGTGTTTTTAGAATGTTCTTAATGGTGTTTAGAATGTTTTAATGTTAATTATGTTTTGAAATATTTTAATTGTGAAGTTAGAATGTTTTAAAAAAAATCTTGCATGTTAAATTGATTGGTTTTTATCTTTGCCGCCCTGGTCTCCATTGGGAGAAAGAGCAGGATAGAGATTCACTCACTCACTCACTCAATCAATCTAATTCCAGGGACTAGATGGAGGACTGGAGGGCCGCATTTGGCCCCCAAGCCTGAGGTTCCTCATCCCTGCTTCAGGCAGTTAAGGACATCCTTTCTGAGCTGAGGTGGCAGATCTGTACCGAGTATCCAAAATACAGCTACATACTGAGTTGTATCCAACTAGGAGCTACTCAAATTAATGAACCTAAATTACTCGTGTGTATTAACTCTAATGGGTCTGTCTTGAGTAGGAGTAACACTGGATACAACCCTATGCTTTGTCTAAGGATGTTATGATACTGGCAATTTTCTTTTCAGATCATCTCTTAATATTCCTTCCCATAGAAGTTGTCTCAGTGAGTTCTGTGAACCACAACCCCAAGATCTCTTTCTTGGTTAGCAATCATCACATCAAATCCCATCTGGGTATATGTGTAACTAAGATTTTTAGAGGATGTCATTGTATAAAACACTAAAAAAAAATCAAATAAGAAACTCCAAGAATTGAATAAATAGATGATAAAATAATTAAATCTTCACAATGTCACCCTTCAGTCCATTCATATCTAATATTGCAACCTTCACCTTTTTCTCCCATATTGGAAAAAAATTATAAAAATTGAAAATACCTTAATATTTATTTTATTCTGCCTTATTTCTTTTGAAGAAAATATGTCAACTTCAAGCAGCTAGTAAGACATTATTAGGGATTATTACAACACTTACCCCAGGATCTCTGTGGAGTTTCCTAGATTTGCAGAAGGTGGAATTGGGTTCTTTTTTAAAATGTGCCTGAACTAACTTTTGCAGGAAGGGGGTCTGAGGAACCAAGACAAATAGCGGTGACAAATTTCTAGGCTTCATAGACAAAATAAAAACTGACAAATCACCAGGTTCAAATGACATCCACCTGAGAGTTCTCAAAGAACTCAAATGTCAAATTGCTGATTATCTAACATAAATAGGTAACGTACCTCAGATATGGCTCCATACCCGAGGACTGAAAAGTGGAACACCAATTTTTTTAAAAAGGATCCAGAGGAGATCTTGGAAATTACAGGCCTGTTAGCTTAACATCTGTCCTGGGAAAACTGGTACAAAGGATTGTTAAAGGTAAAATAACCAAGCATATAGAAGAACAAGCCTTACTGAAGCAGAGCCAGCATGGCTTCTGTAAGGTTAAGTCCTGTCTCATCTATTAGAGCTCTTTGAGAGTGTCAGCAAGCATATAGATAGACGTGATCCAGTTGATACAGTGTACCAGACATAGTGTACTTGGACTTTTGACAAGGTACCTTACCAAAGACTCCTGAATAAGCTTAGCAATCATGGAATAAGAGGAGAGGTCCTCTTGTGGATCAGGAACTGGTTAAGTAACAGGAAGCAGAGAGTCGGAATAAATGGGAAGGTTCTCCCAGTGAAAGGAAATGAGTGAGCAACGTGGTGGTCAAGTTTGCTGGTGATACTAAATTGGGTAGCTAAAACAAAAGGGATTGCAAAGATCTCCGAAAGGACCTCACCAAACTGGGTGAATGGGCGGTAAAATGGCAAACGCAATTCATTGTAAAGTGATGCATGTTGGGGTAAAAAATCTTAATTTTACATACACACTCATGGGGTCTGGCAGTGACTGACCAGGAATGAGACCTTGCGGTTGTAGTGGATAACTCAATGAAGATGTTTACCTCGTGGGTGGCAGCTGTGAAAAAGGCAAATTCCATGCTAAGGATCATTAGAAAAGTAACTGAAAACAAATCTGCCAATATAATGCCATTGTACAAATTTACATTTGGAATGCCGTGTATAGTTCTTGTCGCCTCACCTGTTTGTCCCACCAATAGTGGAAGCCCTTTGAATAGGAGCTTGAGACAGAATCTTTTCCCCCAGTCCCTGAAAGTCCTTGCCAAGGGAGGCCCAACTAGCCCCACCTCTGATAATCATCCACCGGCAAGCAAAGACATTTTGATTTGGACAGACCATCAACTGACCTTTAGAAATATGAAACTGGTTTCAACAGGTTGTTTTATAACTTAGTGTTTTATTGCTGTACTATTGTATTACTGAATTTTTAATACTTTATTCAAGTTGAGTTATTTTTTTTAGATGCGCTGAGCACCATTTGATGGAAAAGCAGGATACGAATTTAACAAACAGTCTGTCCCCTGCTAAGTTTTCAAGCTTTCATAACATGGCATTGGATTCCTGATTTCAAAGTACAGCAAGGTTCTAGGCTTGTGATGATTAATATTTTAATTAATTGAGTATAAATTAAACTTTTATTAACTCTTCTTATTTTATCTATTTATTATTTAACTTATTAAACTGTCATAAAGCACCGGATCATGCGTGGGTGTTCTACAACAAACGACACAGACCCAGATAGAAGAGAAGGTTCCTGAATAAAATTAGAAATAAATGGATGAGGGTGTAGAAGCAGGAAAGAAATAGTGTTGTAGCAGAGAGGGAAGTACCATAGAAGGAGATGCTATGCAAAAAGAGATTACATCTTCCAAAGAGGCCACAAGAGCCCGGGCAAAATTCCTCTCTCTGTCTTTGCAGGTGCTGGGAAAGGAAGTCAAATCAAGGTGGAGAATTCTGAGTGTGGAGGAAATTGGCCAGAGGGCACACAGTGGACTGCACCGCAGATGAGCCGCGGGAATGTGATAGAGATGCCTGAGATGCAGGAGGAAGGAGGTGAATCCAAAGGGCAACAGTGGAAGCAGCCAATGGAAAGAGAGAATGAATGTGGTCAGCTGACAGAAGATCTTCCACCTGCGGTTGGCCATCCTTCCGAAGTAGACACAAGGGGGAACATGCCCCTGTTCTCTAAGTACGGCAGGAGGTATCGCTACAGACCAGAGCTTGTTACGATGCATGTAAGCGAAGGCTACAGTGAATGTCTCGTGTCAGAGGGAAACATCCAGCAAAATCCATATTTTGATGAACATCAGAAGACTACAGCGGGAGAGACAAAAGGAGAATTCTCTGAGTGTAGGACAGGAGGTAATTTGCCTAGACCACAGAGTCACCATGCAGAAGAGAACTCTCCTGACTCTGGAAAGAGCTTTAATTTCTCACTGAAGAGAAATCCTGGAATTCAAGGTGAAGGGAGACCCTGTGAATGTCCTCACTGTAGGAAATGCTTCAGTCAGAGGGAACATTTGATGAACCACCAGCAAGTTCATAATGAAGGGCAACAGCACGAGTGTCCCGAGTGTGGGAAGAGCTTCATTTCTCCAGGCAATTTAAGAAGACATCAGAGATATCATTCTGGAGGGAAACCTCACGAATGTTCTCAGTGTGGGAAATGCTTCCGTCAGAAAGGTGCATGGCTGAAACATCAGAGAATTCATACTGGAGAGAAACCTTACAAATGTCCTGAGTGTGGGAAATGCTTCATTTGGAGAACAGATTTGAAGAGACATCAGCAAATCCACAGTGGGGAGAGACCATACCAATGTTCTGTGTGTGGGAAAAGCTTCCGTCAGAGAGCAAATTTGATAGGACATTGGAGGACCCATACAGGAGAGAAACCGTTCACATGCCCAGAGTGCGGGAGAAACTTTTCTCGGAGGGGTACCTTGATCAGACACCAGAGAACTCATAGGGGAGCAAGTGTCGGAAGAGTTTCATTCAGTAAGATAAAATGAATAGGCTTTGGAGGAACCATGGTGGCCATTGATAGAATCAGCAAACTATTTTTCCCAAAGAGCCATTTTGAGAATTGAGTGAGGGGAACCCTTTTATCCCAGTTCAGTCACTGGAACCATCTGGAGGGGTGCTGTTAGTCCCATGTGTCTCAGAAACTCAATTGGCTTCAGTAGCAAGTTGGGCATTTAGGCTGTGTACACACCATGCATTCAGTGCACATTTAAATCACATGGCTTCCTCCAAAGAATCCTGGGAACTGTAGTTTACCCCCTCACAGAGCTACAATTTCCATCACCCTTAACAAACGACAGTTCCCAGGATTCTTTGGGGGAAGCCATGTGCTTTAAAGGTACTTCAAATATACGGTGTATATGTAGCCTTAGCGTCGCCCGTCTCCTGTTGTGGAATACTCTCCCAGCAGAGATTCAGCAGCCATCCTCGCTGCTAATGTTCAGACGTCTCTTGAAGACAGCCTTGCCATAAGATTCTGTTGCCACAAATCCCCTTTTCTCCCTACCTATTTCACCCTCGGGTTGGCAACTGGTTGACATTTCTCAAGATCCTCCACAAGAGAGTTAAATTCTATACCAGGGGTTGTTGGACTCCAACTCCCATCAGGCCCAGCCAGCATGGCCAATAGTCAGAGATGGTGGGAGTCCAGTGATCTCTGGAGGACCCACAGGCTTCCCACTCCCATTTGGCACAAAGAATTGCCATAGCAAATGTCAACCTATTAGTGCAAATGAGCTGCTTTTGGCTAGAATTCTGAGCATGTGGCCTGCAACATGAAGACTTCTTTATGAGCAAAGCTGCTTCAGATGAAACCGTTTTCCCGGTCTTACTTTTTCCATATGGAGCTCTGGACCAGGGAGAATGCTGGAACCGCCACAGACTACAATGTGGGGACAATTACAATTCTTGCTTATTATGATGCCTGCCAGAGAGAATCTCAATGAGTATCCAGGTGTGGGTGGATGTGAATTTTTACTAAAAACTATCAATGCAGGTAAGAAGATGCAGCTAGGAAACGAATCAGAGAGAAGTCTGCAAATAGAGATAATTTGATTGGCCATCAAATTCAACAAATCAACTTACTTATTTTTTGTTGTTGAAATGAAATGGACTGCCTTCAAGTCGATCCCGACTTATGGCGATACTATGAATAGGGCTTTCATGGTAAGCGGTATTCAGAGGGGGTTTCCCATTGCCTTCCTCTGAGGCTGAGAGGCAGTGACTGGCCCAAGGTCATGCAGTGAGCTTCATGGCTGTGTGGGGATTCCAACCCTGGTCTCCCAAGTCGTAGTCCAATACTCTAACCACTACGCCACACTGGCTCTCCTTTTTTGTTGTTACGTGCCTTCAAGTCTACGACTTATGGCGACCTTATGAATCAGTGACCTCCACTAGCATCTGTCATGAACCACCCTGTTCAGATCTTGTAAGTTCAGGTCTGTGGCCTCCTTTATGGAATCAATCCATCCCTTGTTTGGCCTTCCTCTTTTTCTACTCTCTTCTTTTCCCCCCAGTGTTATTGTCTTTTCTAGTGAATCATGTCTTCTCATTATGTGTCCAAAGTACGATAACCTCAAGGTATTGATATCCCATCCCTTAGCCAAAAGGGCTCTCAGAGTGGGCTTTTTGTGCTAAGGTGGCCCCTGCCCTCAGGTGCACAATCTGAAAAGACATGACACACAAGAAAAAATGAGTGTGAGGGAGGAGGGAAAACAAGTTCAAGCACAAGTTCTTAAAGTTACTGAGATTGTAGCCAGCTTTGTTTTACTTAAGAGTAGACCTGCTGAAATTAATGGGCTTACATTAGTCATGCACATTCATTTCAGTGGGTCTACTCTGACTGCGACTGGATATAACTTGCAAACGCAGTGGAGACAGTATTTCTCAGCTTCATACCCCTCCCTGTTAGGATCATAGAGATCATAATACTGGTCAGTTTAGTTCCCCTCTGCTAGTACAGGAAGCATTTAGAGATTATTATTTTTTATATTAAAAACTTCAAAAAGAATATAACTCTCCTTTTTTTGCTTTTAGCGTTTGTGTATAGTGCTGCCAAGTCTCTGTAGCCCGTAAGTGCTTGATTTCAACATTGCCTCCTATGGCCAATTAAAAAAAATTTTTTTTATTGATTTTCATTTTACAAATAACAATAAAAACAATACACACCAACAGTTGAGGAGGGAGAAGTCAGGATTGTTCCAATAAGGCATCACAAGTTATAGACTGTTAATCAAAAGAGTCTTTCCAGAGATGAATGTGAGTCAAAGGAAGACGAAATCCATGTTCAAGAGTATCTGCACATTGTATGAAAATAAACCAAGTTTCATAACATTTTACAGATGTATGTTAAGTCTTTCTGTTTTTTAACTGCCATGTCAATTTTTTTCACGAGGGCAACCTGCCACACTTGTTCATGCTAATCAAGTCCACATCCAGCATTTAGCAGTAGTCAATTTTGCAGCTGCCAGCAAAATCATGAAATGAAATCCTTGTGCATTAAAGTTTGACTTGAACCATCATAAACTGATAGAAGAGCTAATATAGGGATAGTAATTGCTTTGTAATTTGTCCAATTTCTCTGAAAATCTTCACCCAAAAAGAATTAATTTTAGGACCTAATCGCCATAGATGGAAATAGGTTTCACTAAGTCACAATTTTGCCAACATTTATTATCAACAGATTTAGCTATTTTACCCATAACAGGTACAAGGTCATATACCAGCAGTGGAAAATTTTCAAATGTTTTCCTTATTCTGATGGTGGTGGTTATGGGCTTTCAAGTCGATTACGACTTATGGTGACCCTATGAATCAGCGACCTCCAATACCAGCTGTTGTAAACCTGTTCAGATCTTGTAAGTTCAGGTCTGTGGCTTCCTTGATGGAATCAATCCATCTCTTGTTTGGCCTTCCACTTTTTCTACTTCCTTGTTTTTCCCAGCATTATTGTCTTTTCTAGTGAATCATGTCTTCTCATTGTGTGTCCCAAGTATGATAACCTCAGTTTCATCATTTTAGCTTCTGATGATAGTTGTAGTTTAATTTGTTCTAACGCCCAATTATTTCTCTTTTTCGCATTCCATGGTTTGTGCAAAGCTCTCCTCCAACACCACATTTCAAATGTGCTTTTTTCACTGTCCAACTTTCACATCCATACATAGAGATCAGGAATACCATGGTCTGAACAGATAGTTTTAAATTATGCAGAATTCCAGACTCCCCCCAATTCATTGTGAGGAAGGCTAATTACCATATTACCATACTAAAGGATACCTCCAGCTGATCTGTTTATTGAGCATTTATCCTGATTTACTTGCACAATGCTTACAGGGAGGTTAGACTATGTCCAGTCTTTCTTGAGCATTCGTTCTGATTATGGGGTGGTTATACGGCAATAATAAGCATTCATCCTGATTTGCTTGCAGAATGTTTATAGTCTTCCTCATTAGTCATTCATTCAGCCTGCACTTTTCAACACATTCCCTCATTACTTTTCCAAAGTCCCCAAAAATTCCAATTCTTTTTTAATTTTTTTATTTAAATAAATACATAAAGTTATAACAGGGGAAAGAATAATAATTACTTACATAGATGTGTTAACTCCTTGCAATAAAGGAAACCAATTTTATGGATGCACGTTATCTTGAAATTTGTAGTTCCAATACATCAGAAAGATAGTCCAGCATTCCATAAACCTATTTGCCTGTCCATACTTCTCTTTCTTTTTGTATTAATAAATATATTTGTATACTGTTAGTTTATTTTTTTTAAAAACATCAAAGCAGTTTACAACCAATAAAAAAATACAATGAAATCCATTAAAAATAGAGTAAAATCAAAGGTCAGCTATTGCAAAAAGACATCTTCTGAATTACCTGCATAAGGCTGGTGGAAAAAAAAGGTTTTCAGCAGGCTTTTAAAGGTTAAAACAGAAGGTGCCTGCTGAGAGCTGGGCCCATGACCACTGGAAGCTCTTTCCTACAATAGGACCGCTTAGGATACTTAAAAGAGAACTCAATTTAAGGGAGCAGATTGTGACATAGAATCATAGGGTAGTAGAGTTGGAAGGGGCCTTAAAAGGCCATCAAATCCACCCTCCTGCTCAGTGCAGGAGCACTTCCCTTACCTGTGTCTGTTATTAGTAGCACTTCCTCTCCCAACGATTTCCTTCTATGCTGAGTGGGCTCACTGTCCCTGTTTCAGGGATAGTTGCAGGATGTCTATAGCCAGTATGGCCAACAGTGAGGGGTCATGGAAGCTGGCCATCCAGCCTCTGCTGGGGCTGCAGGCTCCCCAGCAGATCTCCACACCGCCAGTGACCCCGAGTCGCTGTTGGATCTGGACATCCTTGCCCCAGGACTGGAAGTTGCCACAGCTGCTTGGTTTCCTGGCTAGCTCTCAGACTTCTGGGCCACAGACGGAGAGGAGACCGCAAACCAGGAAGAAGATCCAGGGCAGCTAGTGAGCTGGTCGGCTAGCTGTACGTGAGTCTACTCAGGAGGGGGGGGGGAAGCGCATCATCATCTGTTAGACTTGTTAGTCACTTAAGAACATAAGAACCTGGCAGCTGGATCGGGCCAGTGGCCATCTAGGCTAGCATCCTGTTCTCACAGTGGCCAAGCAGATGCCCTAATGGGACCTGAGTGCAAGAACACTCTCCCCTCCTGCTGTTTCCAGCAACTGGTATTTCAGAAGCATACTGCTGCTGACTATGGACACTGAGCATAGCCATCATGGCTAGTAGCCATGCTCTCCAAGCAACTTACAATACTGTTAAAAATGCAAATATACCATAAAATCAGAACACCTCCCCCCTACAGCCACAGGCTTTGGCAGCACACTCATAACAAAACATCATCTCTGTCTATCAAATGCCTGGTGGAAAATGCAAATCTTTACCTGGTGCCCAAAGGTGTCGGTGAAGGCACCAGGTAGACCTCACTGGGGAGCGCATTCCATAGATGGGGAGCCACAACTGAAAAGGCCCTCTCCCTCATCGCTACCCCCCAAGCCTGGAGAAGAGCCTCAGATGGAGATCTACGGTTTCAGGTAGGTGGGAGCATGTACTCAGATTGGGGTCTGGCTGACTGCTTCAAGCTCCTCTGTAAACTGCCAGCCTCAGCTGTGTTGTTGCTGGACCCACATTTCTAAGCTCCAGCCTTCCTGACCTGGGGAAACAGAACGTTGAGCTGGGACGTCCCGCATGTATAGTGACATTGGCGTTTTTAGATATAGGGACAGGAGCTGCCTGATATGGAGCCAGGCCACTGGTCCATTTACTGTCGGCACGGACTGGCAGTGGTTCGCCAAAGTTTCAGGCAGGAATCTCTCCCAGCCCTACCTGGAGATACTGGGAACCTTCTGCTTGCAAGGCAGAGCCTCTGCCACTGAGCCACAGGCATTCCTATTTTTGCAGTAATGCTCAGGACTTTCCCTATACTGTTTGTTTCTGTCCTGTTCTCCTTGGATGATATTCACCTAAGTCCTATTTGGGGTATTCCCATTGAAACTCATGAACCTAATTAGTCTTGCCCAGTTACTTCAGTGGGCCCACTCTAAGTAGGACTCACCTTGGACGCCATCCTATGTATGCGTATTCATGTGCTCCCGGGGCACACTGTTGACTCTTTCCGCTTGTGTATACGCCAAGATCTTTTAACCAATGTTTGAAGAGAAAATGATCGATGGCAGACTTCCCCTGCCTGCTGCCCTCCTGCAGAGCGTGCAAGTAATTCATTACAAGTAATGAATTAGTTGTAATTCATTGTTTTTGAGGAACGAGTGGGTAATTCCTTTACATTTTGGTTGTAATAGAACTAGGAGTAATTTTATTACTTCTGTGGAGTAATTGTAATGTTTCCAGCATTACTTTGGGGCATTACTTGGGGGGAAAGCAGGGAAGTGTTCTGCTCCTCTGATTTGAGGATGAAAATCATGTGCCTCAAACTGGGCTTCTGTGCAGTGTCGCTCTTCCCTCGTGCTCTGTGGGTGGGTAGGAGGCGAAGAGGGAGGAGGTGGAGAGTGAGACGGGGTGGAGTGGAGAAAACAATTGTTTTAAAAAATGGTGGTGAAGAATGGAGGGGAGGGGAAAAGGAGCCAGAGGGCAAGAACATGGATAAAGGAGGAGGCAGCAGCCGAATGGAGATAAAGAACTGGGGAGGTGAAAGATGACGTGTGTGTGTGTGAATACTGTGTTTGCACTTGGCACACAAAGTGGCCTCCACAACCCTCTCTGGCTCCTGTGCTGCATTTGCAGTATTTTAACTTTTTTGCATCTGAGGGGAAAAGTTTGCTTGGGTGAGTGTCCCTTAGTTGGTGGCAGGGCAGGGTCTAGGAAGTGGTTAAGTGAGAGAGATTGTGCTTGCTGGCTTGGTTTGACATGCAAAGATCTGAGTAGTGGCCTCTGCCTCCCTCCCCACCTCCTGGAGAGACCACCATTGCTATCTTATGGATAAAAAGAATTATTCTACTACCTCTGTACGTGTTTACTTTTAATGTTGTTTTAGGCTACTTCGATGGGCAGCAGCCAAGGCCAGCACATTGTAGATGTTTTTCAAAATAAGTAACTGAAATGTAATTGCAGTGATTACTTTTGAGAAAAATAATCAGTTACTTTCAGAGCAATTGTAATGGTAATTACTACTTTTTTGGGCCATGTAATTGTAACTGTCATTTATTACTTCCTGCCATTTATTACTTTTAAAAAGTAATCTTCCAAGCTCTGCCCTCCCGAGGTTTTGGATTACAACTCCCATCAGCCCCAGGCAGCAGACCTCATGAGAGCTGCACTCCAAAACATCTGGAGGGCATCCAGTTGGGGTTGGCTGATCTGTAGGATTCCACTGTTTCAGATCTTTAGTAGGTTTTAAGAGCTAATGCTACTTTTGTGTTTTTCCAGAGTTGAGGACTCCCCCCACTAGTGAAAAGCAATTAATAAAGAGCCAGTCAGACAAGTTTATTTATTTAAGCTAAAACAAGCCAGTTTGGAGCCCGAGATGAACACGGGGCAAAATGCTATATAGACCAATCACGGTGCTACAATCACAAAACCAATGTATAAACAGAATGAAAAGCTTGTGGAAAAAGCGTGTATCGTCTCTTCTCAAAGGGTCTCCATGACAAGAGAGCATAAGCGTCTGCCTGCTGGACCAGGCCAAAAGCCCATCTAGTCCAGCATCCGGCTCTCCTAGTGGCCAGCCAGATGCCCCAGGGGAAGCCCCCCAACAGCACAAGAGCCCTTCTCTTCGCTTGCAGTTCCCAGCAACTGGTTTTCGCACGCACATACCGTCTCCGACAGTGAAGGCATTACACATAACCATCGTGGCTAGTAGCCATTGAGAGCGTTATCCTCTAGCAATTTGTCTAGTCCTCTTTTAAGGCCACCCAAGTTGGTGGCCATCACTGCCTCCTGTGGGAGCAAATCCCAGTTTTACATACTGTGTGAAGGACTTTGGGCAGACTGTCCCAACATCTGGTTGGCTGCTGTGATAACAGGCTGTTGGACTAGATTAGTTTCTGGTCAGATCCAGCCTTATGTTCCTGACATGACTTCTTCTCTTTTGCCAGTATGCCAAACATGAGGTCCTTTTCACTCATGTGGTTCAGGCTCCCATCTCTCTACACCATGGAATGAGCCACTGGCAGTTGCTGTCGCGTGTGTCTTTGTGGTTGCTCTTGTTACGTGTCCCTGGCCCCTGCCCTTGGTTGCTTGTCAGAAGTCTGTCCCTCCCCCTGTGGGTCTTGAACCCTTGTCTCCGGAGACCTGTGTGCTCTCTCTGCAGGCTCCTTCCCGGGAGTAATGGAGTGCCATGTTCTTTCTCTTATCCTTCCTCCCCTTTTTGTTTATAACCCACATTTCCTTCAAGCAGCCCACTGTGGCTTCTCACTCTCCATATTATCTTCATAACCCTGTGAGGTAGGTTAGACTGAGAGACAGTGGCTGGCCCAAAGACACCGAATGAGTTTTAAGGCCTCATGGGGATTTGAACTCTGGTTTCCCAGAGTCTAATCCAACACTCTAACCACTGCACTGCACTGTGATTGTGAGGAGCATAAGAGGATTCGAACCCTTGCCTGGAAGAGAGGCTGTGGATTGGCTGTAGCGGGTCCCTTTTGGTTGTGCCACTAGGGCTGGTGGGGTGGGGGCACTCGCATCATCTTTGGTGGTGGTTATGATGATGGAGGGGATGTGTCCCCACTGTTGTGAGTGCATTGACTGGCTCTGTGTGTGGGCAGGACCCCTGACGCAGTCCCTGATTGGTGGGTGTATCGATCCTCTTTACATACTTTAGCTTTTCTCTGGTTGCGAGTTTTCCCCTCCGCTCTCGCCCTGCCCAGGCATTCAGTATGGTGGTCACTGATCTCCAGTCCTGGCATAACACAAACAAAGGATTGTTTTGCCTGATACCTTATTAAATGTTAACACTCTTTTCCTGTCTAAGTCATCCTCCTGAGCGGCAAATGCCTTCCTATTCTGGATTTTTGATTCTCATTAACTTAATCAGTTTGGATCTCTTCTGAATCTTACTTCTACAGACTTGATAATGACTGTCTGTTTTGTTTATTTAATAAACATATGCAGCTTACATGAAATCCTTTCTTTGTATACCGTTTTCAATAGAAAAAAATCACTCTTTTTAAAGAGTAATTGTGGAAAGGTCCTTAAAAACACTTTCGACTCATCAAGCCTAGATGTTCCATAATGGAGTCTAGAATGCAGATAACCAGTTTTGAGACTCAACTAAAATACAGGTGGGCCCCGCTTTACGGCGCTTCGCCTTGTGGCGTTCTGCTAATGCGGTGACTTTCAATTAGGGAAAGTCCCCGCTTTAGGGCGCTTGTTCCACTTTTACAGCGGTTTTTGCTCGTTGTGCGCCATTTTTGAGCAACGCACACGATTATCATCAATGGGTTTCACTTTTCAGCGGTTTCCGCTTTTCGGCGGCAGTCCGGAACGGAACCTGCCAAATAAGCGGGGCCCGCCTGTAATTTGGGAAGCCTTATTTGTTTTTTTGAATAACAGCTATTAATTAAAAAAACCCAGAATCCATCAATTCCTATCAATTGTAGCTGATAAACCAATGCAATATGCAAAGAACTCTTCTAAATAAACTTGCTTCCAACTCCATCCGTTAAATCCCTGATGTTTACATTATTTTTATAACAGATTGTCTATATCCTCTAGATTATTATGTATAACATCATGTTTCTTCTCATTTTTAATTTTTTCCCCAACAACTGAAAAGGTTTGTCCAAGTTCTCTTTTTTTACGATTTATTACTTTAAACTTCCTGGTTGATCAAGTAATGTATTTGATCCTATTTTTGCTATTTTTTCCAGTTGTCATCAGCCTTTTATCTAAATTCTTTCTTACCTCTTCAATCCTCTTTAAAATGTCTTGTTTTACTTTTTTGGCACAAAAAAAGCTGTAGGTTCTCTGCTGTGAAGCAAGATGAAATTAACACACACACACCTTTTTTAATAGACTGTGGCACTTTTCAAGAAAACTAACCAGATTTATGTCCTAAATGAATGATTTGATGTCTAATGAATGCCTTTTTCTGAATGAAGGTTTTTCCACACTCAGGGCATTCATAAGGTTTCTCCTCTGCGTGAGTTCTTTGATGTTTGATCAATGTATCTCGCCGAGAAAAGTTTTTCCCACATTCAGGGCATTCATGTGGTTTCTCTCCTGTATGGATTTTCTGATGGTCAATCAACCTACATGGATGATTGAAGCTTTTCCCACACTCAGGGCATTCATAAGGCTTCTCCCCTGTGTGGGTTCTCTGATGTTTGATCAGTGTATCACGCCGGGAGAAGTTTTTTCCACACTCAGGACATTCATGTGGTTTCTCTCCTGTGTGTGTTTTCTGATGTTCAATCAAGTTACAAGGATGGTTGAAGTTTCTCCCACAATCGGGGCATTCATATGGCTTCTCCCCTGTATGGGTTCTCCGGTGATTTATTAACGTATCTCTCCGAGAGAAGCTTTTCCCACAGTCAGGGCATTCATGTGGCTTCTCTCCTGTATGTATTTTCTGATGCCTCTTCAAATGTAGTTGCCACCTGAAGCCTTTCCCACACTGGGAGCATTGATACGGCCTCTCTCCTGTATGGATTCGCAGATGACTCATCAGATTTGTTCTCTGGCTGAAGCTTTTCCCACAGTGAGAACATTTATGTGGTTTTTCTTCAGTGTGGACTCTCTGATGTCTCATCAAGGTTGCTCTGTAACTGAACCTTTTCCCGCACTCGGGACATTCATAAGGCTTCTCTTCCCTAGGGTCGCTCTGATGACTAACCCAGAGCTCTCGCTGGGGAAAGGGCTTCTGTCTCTCAGACCATTCATATGGTTCCTCTCCCATATGCATTCTCTGGTGTTCAGCAAGGTAAAATTCTTGCTGGAAGCTTTCCCCACACACAGGGCACTCGTAAGGGCTCTCTTCGGCATTCATCTTAACAAGTCCCAATTTGTACTGGTCATTCCTCCCATAATTTGAGGAGATGGGCTTTTCCATCCCAAAGTGCTTTGTGCTTTCACTAAGGGGAGCTTTCGGATGATCACTGCATTCATTTGCTTCCTGGTGTCCTTTGGACTCACACTTCTGCCCTGGAACGTCAGCAACCAGAGAAACATTCCCCTGGGATTCATCTTCTGGCTCTGTTTCTCCTTGATGAGAATTCTCCACCTTGATCCCTCTTCTCTTACCTGCAGGTAGGGGAGAACCACAAAAACACATTTTTAAATAAATAAATAAATATTTGCTGTGTTAAATTATATATGAACAAACATGAAGCAAGCAGATCTAGAAGTTCCTCTCACAGTGCAATCTAAATCCAAAGTCTACTGGGATAAGCAAATTTGGGATGCTCGGATCTTGGGCTATCCCAGCTGAGCCGGTGTAATTTGCTGATCCTGGCTCAGCCAGGGATAAGTCGGTGTAAGTTCCTCAACTCAGCTGAGCTGTGCTGTGCTGGTTCAGGTGGCAGAATGTAAGCCAGCAGAATTTACGCCAGCATAAGTTCAAAACAAGGGGAGTTCTGAGGGCACGGCGGTTGCGGAATGTGGCAAGGAGAGACTTACAGCTATCCCAAAACTCTTTCAGCTCTGTCCCGTGACCTGGCAACCAAGTGGAACTTGACGCTGGCAAAAAGGGTGGTGTAAGTCAAACTCCTCTTTTTACTGATATTTGCTTTTTGTTACTTTTCAGCAGTAGAGCAGAAATACATACAGTATGTGGTCAACAAGGCCTGGTTTAACATCTTGTTAGCAGTAAGCCAGCATTAATTAATTAATTAATTACAGAAACAAAACAGAATATACAACTCAAGCTGTCAAACTCTGTTTTAAAGGCTTGGGTTCCCTCTGCCAGCCTTAGGCCAGCTCAGCCGGCAGTAGCCCTGCTCCTGAACAGAGTCTGGAATAGGGGTAGCATACTCTGGCTTAATTTAAGCGGCCGTAAATTCCACCGGCTTCCTATACTTAGAATTGCTCTGCCCAGGAGTCAGAGTTAACATGGTCCCAATCTCACCGTAAAACTATCACGGGGAAAAATAGAGAGGCTGTGCCGAAAGTAACTAATTGCTGATGTCAAGAAAGGATTTCTTGGTTCAGAAAATGGCTCTGTGCCCAGACTTCTGGGTAAGGAGCTAGCCTGCGCGAAAGAATTTTTTCCTAAGTTTTTCTAATTAATTGGTTGTAAGCTCATCCTTTTCACCCGTGTTATCTCTGATACGAGCTGCATTTCAAGGCCGTTATGGTGGCTTTGCTAATTGGAATCACATACCTTGGTGGTGAGATGGCATGTACACCGTGGCCTAGAAGGTTCCAGCCAAATGCCCTTCTGATTGGTCACGGAATTTGCCTGGCTGTTGCTAGGCCTTTCCTATAAAAATGATTTGGGTTCTTGGATGCCAACGTCTGTGAAGACCCTATTGCTACTTGCTAGTTCAGTGGGGACAAATCCTCTAAAGCGGTTTGTATTAGAGTAGGCAAGTTAACGCTGTTATTTTTCTGTCCTTGTTCTGTCACTTCCCTTAAGTGCACTGTGCTATTTCTTAACATCTTGTTATCTGTATATTTTCACTGCTATGAGCATTCTTATTTTATGCTGCTGTATTTTTAAATGGAAATGGACTGCCTTCAAGTTGATCCCAACTTATGGCGACCCTATGAATAGGGTTTTCATTCAGAGGGGGCTTACCATTGCCTCCTTCTACCTCTTATAATCTAGTGTAGTTTATTGGATGAGAGTTTCGTTCTAAATTCAGTCCTAGTTGTTCAGCTAACTGGTACTAAGTGACTTTTGAGACTTTGGGGCTCAAGGGACAGAGTCTGTTTTTTAGCCTTTGATCTAGTTAATGACGAAGGGCACTCAGTGTACAACTCAGGAATTCTCCTGACCCAGGTTGGAGTGGCCTTAAAGAGTGGTGGCAGTAGTACTACTTTGCAGGATTGGTTTTACCCTGGTTGTTTGGCATCGGCTCCGCCAACAAGGACACTGGCCCTGGTCTGGGACCTATGGACCTTGACAGCCGCACTTTACTCCTGTGAGACTGCATCACATAAATCATACCCTCTCACCTCTCTGCAGGAAAGAATGCACAACATGGGACACACATTTTTTCCCTTTTGGAAGGAATGTGACACGGTCAGACTTTTCTGGAATACCGTCTTGCTACGCCTCTGTGATCTTGTGCTTTGGCCCTGCTCACTATCTTAGGTGGCGAAGTAAGAACATGTGACATAAAGACTCTTCTGGTACAATTGTTGAATGCACCTTGAGTGGAGATTATACGTGTTTGGAAAAATATAAAGAGGGATTTCTCATTCAGTGCTGGCATCCCAGAACATACCAAGCACCGCTAGCAGAGAAACGGATATATCGCTGCAGATTAGCCAGGGATGAAATTCAGCACAATATTTTTGGAGAGAGGGTTTCTGTTCTTGACATATGTTAACAAACACAATAAAAGAAGCAATAAAAATACCATTAAAAATCATACAGCATCTAGCACAGTGCATTCCAATTGCTACAACAGGCAGGAAAATCATTGTGGTCCATCAAGACCATCAGCAACTTTCAAGCCGTCCATGGGGAAAGCTTGGTTATTTACTTGGCTAATTATTTTAGGGGAAGGGCTCAGTGGAAGGGCATCATCCTTGCATACAGAAGGTCCCCGGTTCAATCTCAGATAGGGCTGAGAAATGTGCTCTATCTGAAACACTGTGTGAAACCCTGAGAGTAGCTGCCAGTCAGTGTAGACAATACTGAGCTAGATGGACCAATGGTCTGACTCGATGTAAGGCAGCTTCCTGTGGTCCTACGTTGTATCGTGATACATTTTTCAATATATATATTTTTAAAAGAACAAAAAACTCTATGTATAAAAAAAAAATGATAAATGGCAAACTACTGTAACAATACCTACACTGATTTTTAATCACTTATCTTTCTGATTGTTTAATTTAATTTTTTTTTTTTGCAGGGTCTGCTAGTAACATCCAGAACTTCAAATGGTGAAGCTCACCACATCCTTGGAAGGTACACAGTAGAGGGAGCGAAATAATTTTAAATGCTTGCAGAGCATGCCAGGGTCAAAATCACATTGTGCTTGGGGTTTCTGAGCAAAATCCTGTAATATTTCAAAGAAATGGCCTTTCTTTATTTGCCTCCTATTTATTTGGATTTGGGAAGGGGTTAATCAGGAGATCCAATCACGGCTCATGCATACCATGCCAAATTCTGGCCTATGCATCAACCTTCACTGGAACCGTCAATCCTGGTTCAATCTGCTCAGCATCAACCCAGTGCAATAAAGAGTAAAGCATGAATTTTTCCACATTCAGCCTAGCCTGAGAGGGGCTAGTTTGTCAGTCACACTTTATTAGGGTTATAGGAATCTCCCTGATATACATCAAAAGCTCTGGCAAGCAGGACATACTTCACCCAATTTGTTAAAAAGAAGAAGCAAAGACAGCACCAGGCAATCATTCCTAGGGACAGAGCTCCATAATTGGGGTGCAACCACAGAGAAGACACTGTCTTTGTATCATGCTTTGCATGTGGAAGGTCTCATCTCCTACCAAGCTGCCTTCTACTTCACCAGAATATTGGTCCATCTAGCCCTATATTTTCTGCACTGACTGACATCAGCTTTCCAGAGTTTCAGGGAAGGGGACATTCCCAGCCCTATCTGGAGATGTGCTGGCTGGGGATGATAGAAGTTGTAGCCCAAAACATCTAGAAGACACCAGGTTGGCAAAGGCTGGCAGCAGCCTGTTTCAGACAGAAGTCTTTGCCAGCATGCCAGGATGGGCTTGAGTTAAAATTAACACTTAAAAAAAAATACTAAATTAAGTCAAGCATGCTAAATCAGAACTCCATCAATTTAGGGTGGAAGAATATTTTTCCAATTAAAAAAATGTCAAGAAAGCCTATAAATGAAAACAACACGCTATGAACGCAACTTACTAGGTTGTTTTTTTTAAAGCTACTTTACACGATCAAATCTAAGGAAGTGTCCCAGTTGTCAGATAGATAATCATCACTACTATTTAACTAAAAATTACAGGAGCTATGGTATTATCTAAATTACTTTGGCACCTGCCCCTTTAACAAAACAAAAAAATAGATCTGTAATATTAGCTCTCTGGGGCATTACTAGTAAACAGACTTCAAATCCCTAATTGCTTCCTCATCGGTAAACCACGTGTAACTGCTAATTACAGCCCTCCTCATCCAGACTCCACAGAGCCCAAGAGGGCCAGTCGCTCTTCCCATTACTTGTATATTTGATGTCCCCCATACTATTTTTCTGCAGAGGGAATTAATACTAATTATGACTTTACTTGGAGTCCTAAACATCTCCTAGCCGAAGGACTCCAATTAATCTCGTCACTTAACAACAACCTGATGACTTGGCCAAGTTAACAAACACTGTCGCTCCTTCCACAATTAGTTTAACAGATGAACTTCTATAATATCACAGCTCTGCTTAAGTGATTCGCACTTAACAATTATGTCTACAGGGATCTTAATTATATCTGCCGGCTTCCTCTACATATTCCCAAGGGGAGTCTGCTGTAGAACTTTGGGTCATAAGAATATAAAAAAGAGCCCTGCTGGATCAAGCCAAAAGCCCATCTAGGCCAGCACCTGTTCAACCACATGCCTCCGGGAAGCCCACAAGCAGGGCCTGAGCACGACAGCACTGTCCTCAGTTGCGATTCCTAGCACCTGGTATACAGGCATCAGCAGTGGCCCTGGCCATAGCGCAGGGGCCCTGGCAGTTGCCCGAGAATGTCAGGTGTTGGTGCAGGCCCTGCACAGAGTACTTCTCAAACACCAAGTAGATTTTACCAGCCTCCTTCACCTGTATCTGAGTCCTGGAAGAACATCTTCCCCCCTTTTTCCGGATGGAAGGCAAGGTCAAGCTTGGGAATCAGAAGCCCCTCTTGGGATAGAGAGAGAAACAGAATTATTATTTGCATAATTTGCATCCAAGTAATATTCATAGTTTTTAGATTTTTGGGGGCACTTCACAAATTCATTTTCTTTTTTTCTTTTTTTATAATTATCTTTTATTTTTCAGGATATACAGAAAAATGAACAGTTAATCAACAAACAAATTCATTTTCTTTTCAACATTTTTCTGCCCCCCCTTTTATCGGTGGACAGCAAAAGAGGTTTAAAGATGTTTCCAAAGCTAATTTTAAAAAATGTGACATGAGCATCAAGAACTGGGAAGGCTTGGCCCATGAGTGTCCCAATTGGAGGTCGGCCATTATCAAAGGTGCTATGGACTTTGAAGAAGCACGAGTACAGGGCGAAAGGGACAAACGAGCTAAGCGGAAGGTGTATCAAGCAAATCCTCATCGTGACCATCTTCCATCTGGAAACCTATGTCCTCACTGTGGGAGGCTGTGTGGATCCAGAATTGGCCTCCACATTCACTTACGGACCCACTGTTAAAGACCTTACCCTGGAAGACGATCTTACTCAGCCACAAGTGATTGCCAATGAATGAATGCCCCCCTTTAAAAAAAATTAACTATAAACTTGAAAAGAACAATAGAAAATTAAACAGATTGTCTTCATAAATATTATACTGGAAAAGTGCAAAATTTTATGAGTTGTATTCAACTAAGCCCTACCCAGAGCAGACCCAGTGAAATTAATGAATCTAAGTTCGTCATGACTTCAATGGGTCAACTCTGAGTAGGACTAGCATTGAATACCACCCTCTGTGTGTGTATATATATAAATATATATCCCACACACATATATACACATAGACATATGCATGCATACATATAGTCAACACAGAGACACATTTTTATTTTTTACAGGACACAGTCTAGCCAAAATGAAACATCTTTTATATCCTATTGATTTCAAATGGGAAAGTTTACACTGCAGTCTTGATACACGCCTATTAGCAAGACTTACTTCTGGGTAAACGTGCATGAGATTCTGCTGTAAAGTACATGCTCAAATTATTCCCAATGTAACCAATGGGCCTTAAACGTGCTTCATTTTGGATGGATCGTGCCCTTTGCTGGGCATCACAAGCTGAATGAGCCCACAAAAGTTACTGGCCTGCAAAACAATAATAACAATAGAGCCTGAGCTGGTAGCCTCTGTTTCCCTGCTAGTTGTGGAGGAGGGAAAGCCAATAAAAAAAGGCAGCAGGGGTGGGGAAATGTCTTCTCCCAAGCAGACTAGTGGAGGAAGGGCAAAGCACTATGATTCCCCCACTGCATTTCCATGCCACGTGAGTAGGAAAAAAATGTTCCCTTCTGCAATCTATCTCTCCTCCACCAGCACACCCACTCATTAGTATGGAGTTGTGGTTAGATGACACAGCTGGGAAGCCATTTTGGCTCCATGGCCCAGATCCTTACCAGGATCAATCTCACAGGCCATCACATGATGCCATAATGACATCAGGTGCAACGTGCTTCAAAGTCCCAAAGTTGGGAGTTCAAAGCACCTTGGAAGGTGCTGCTAAAACAAAGGGGTTTTCCCCTTCCCTTCTTGATTCAGGAAGGGGTTTCTGGGGAATCCTGCCGAACTGAGCAGGATATAACCACCCCCACCTCCACTTATCAGATGCTCAGTTTGGCTGCATGAACAGCCAGTAAAGGTTTAAACCATGCCCTCCTGCCCATGAGATGCTGCTGCGAGTTGGGGAAAACGGCCCTATGGGCCTGGGCCAAGACTGGCCTGCAGGCCGGAGGATCCCCACTGCTGGAATATGGATACCAGGCAAGTTATGTTATGTTATAGTTTATTTCTAGGCTGTCTTTTGGCCAAAAAGACCCCCAAGGTGGCTCACAAAGAATATGCAAAAATACAAATAAGGGGGGGGGCATACAAATTACAAGAAATTAAGACAATGAAACATTTATTGAAAAAAACCTGAGAGCCAAATATATTCATCTTCCTCGCAAAGGGCAGTCCCCAGAAAGATGTCCGAAAGAGCAGGGGTGTGGGGGCAAGGCAGGTGGAAAAAGCTTGCCCTCGGATGATCCCAGCACAGTCTTACCCCTGCCAGCAGCAGTCTTGTATAGCTATCCTGCGCAAGGAGGGCATGTTTTAATTTCTATCTGCCTATTCAAAATATGACCTGGGAGACCAGGGTTTGAATCTCCACCCAGCCATGAAGCTCACTGGGTGACCTTGGGCCAGTCACTGCCTCAGCCTCAGAGGAAGGCAATGGTAAACTCCTGAATACAGGAATACCCCGCTATACGGACCTTCACTTACGGACACTCGCGAGTATGGACATACTTACAGTAGCACCATTCCCCTGTTTACGTAATTTGCTTCTCAAGAACGGACACTTAACCTTTGGTTGTGGCCTGTTCTTTCGGTGGGGGGTGGAAAGAGACGCGGCCGCGAATCAGCTGGGAGGCACGATTGCGATTAGCTGAGAGGCGCGGCAGCGCAGCAGCAGAGGCTTTAGTGGGGGCTTTGAGACTCCGCATAAAGGAGAGGTGGCACAGTGGCGGCGCAAGTGAAAAAAGGTAGCGCTTCACTTTAAGTACATTTTCGGTTTACGTACTCACTCTGGACCCATCGCGTACGTTAATGCGGGGTATTCCTGTACTGCTTACTATGAAAACCCTGTTCATAGGGTCGCCATAAGTCGGAATCAACTTCAAGGCAGTCCACCCATCCATCATTCAAAATAGGAGGGGAACCCAAGGCCACATTCCCTAACGGCAGAACAACAGCTCTGACTTACTCATAAGGTAGGCTCTATTTCAGCTGCGCACCAGTCAGAGGTCTAAGCACTCTCTTTCTCTCTCTCTCAATCATTAATACTGGTCAGCAAGTGCTTGAGGAACACAGGACAGGCCTAGTGAGAGGCGTGGCCTGGAGAGGGTCCTGGGCAGGGCCGGATTATCCATTAGGCTTAGTAGGCTGAAGCCTAAGGGCCCAGAGCTCTACCTACCTTTCTGTTGTTTTTTGTGGCGCACAGATTTGCCATCAATAAAGATGGCAGCCGAGGTTTCCTTAAGGGGCTGAAGCCTCTGCCGCCATCTTGGCTGATGGCATGCATGCATGCTACACGCGCGCGTTGCTGCCATCAACAAAGATGGCGGCAGAGGCTTCAGCTCCTTACGGAAACCTCAGTCGCCACCTGGATTGATGGCAAACCTGCGCGCGCCGCAAAAAACAACGGAAAGGTAGGTGAAGCATGGGGATAGGGGGGCCCAAACACCAATCAGCCTAGGGGCCCTCCTCAGCTTAATCCGGCCCTGGTCCTGGGGGCCAGACAGAGAGGACTGGAGGTCCGCATTGGGTCTTGGGGCCCTGATTGCAAAATGTTCACCCTGCATTCTCTACCATAAATAACAGCATTTTTTAAAGAATATGTTTTATTGAATTTTTCTAACAACTCACAAACAGACACAAGTAATATCGAGGTCAGCTTATGAACAGGGAACACGCCTTCTGGTTACACACTCAAGCACGTGACGGCAATAGCCACACTAGAAGAAATACTCTCTCCATAGTCCTGTGAGGGAGGGTGGAGGGCCTGTCATGGAGGAATTATTGTGCACATAGCTCATAAAAGGAAACCACATCTGAACAAACTTACCGTGTTTTGCAATCAAAAAGGATTAAAAGGTTATCATTAACACAACAAAAAGTGCCACCGAGTCCCCACCGGGGCTGGCCCCCTAGTAAATACGTTTAGGATTGTGGCCTGAGATGCTTGTTGAGTTTACTGGGCTTAGGATGCAAACCTAACCCTGTTGAACTGGGAAGAAGCCCCACTGAATTCAATGGGACTTACTTCTGTATAAACAAGGTTAGGATTGAAGCCCTAGGCTAGGTGTGGGGAACCTCTGGCCCTTCGGACATTGCAGAACTACAACTCCCATCATCTCTGGCTATTGGCCATGCTTACTGGGGCTGATGGGAGTTGCAGTTCAGCAACAGCTAAAGAGACAAAGGTTCCCCACACCTGCCCTAGGCAGAAGAGGTACTACTTACCCAAAGATCCCATAGTCCCACAATTCTCCTCTTTGACTTGCCAGAACAGGGTCCTCTGGCCTGGATGCATCAGAGATGGCTCAGCCTTGTCAAAAGGCACACCCTTCTCCCTGAAGCTTGCCGGGACCTGAAATAGGTAAATACCCCCCACTCAGGTTCTGCCGCCTTGGGAAATGCTTTTAAGGATGCAGGCACAAGATCACACCCACACTTCAGATTAAGTAATATTATTTTTAAAATTTATTTTTATTATTAATTAGTCAAATTTTTGCACTCAAGTGCCTCAGTGACTTACACAGTAAAAAATAAAACCAAAAGAAATTAAAAACAGATAAAAGCAGAAATACACAAAAACTAAAATACTTATCTGTATCAAACAACTTAAATTGCAACCCCCTGTTCCACCCCTAGGCAGGTGCAGCAAGCTAAAATGAGGATGAAGGTTGCTCAGTGCTGCAGGAAATGCACTCTGCACATGCTCTTTTGTAGTCTGTTCCTTGTTTTGTCATTAGATTATTCACCTGGCTCAAATCAAGCCCCTGCCCCTAGCAAGACATCCACGTACCTCGGTCGGCCCAGCTTTGGCCACTTCCTGTCCCTCAGGAGGAAATGATGAACTGGAGTGGCTTGAGCACGCCGTCCCATTGGCTGTGAGGGACAGAAGGAAGGAGACCATGGGCACACTATCACTCAGTGGCAGAGCAGCTGCTCTGCATGCAGAAGATCCCAGGCTCCATCCCCGGCATCACCAGTTAAAAGGATTAGACAGCAGGCAATGGGGAAAGACCTAAGCTATGAGACACGCCACCACCACTGAGAGCTGCTGCCAGTCAGAGAAGGCAACAGGACTTAATTTCCTTTTATGACTTATTTTCTGGGTTCTGGGGTGCTGCACAGAAGGAGCAGATCTGCATATTGTATGAGCCAAAGTTTAGTTTCAAGAAGCCATGATGATCACTATGCCTAGGCCGAAGAAGCAGAAAATATGCTGGCTAAGCCTTCTTGAATGCAGGGATCATTCTTCCTAACATACAAACTTTTTAGATATAAACATAGCAATGGGCCTCCTTAGATTCCTTTGAAAATGGGCGTCTGGATGGATGACAGCTCTCTGACAGCAGCACCAACAGGACCCCTAGACGAGCAAATTCTGGTGACTCCTTATTCTAATTAAAAACAAGAAAAAGGAGAATTGGTCTCTCTGATCCATTTGAGCCTGTGCTGAAACAGCACCAAATTTTTGTTTAATTGGGATTTTCATAGAATCATAGAAACGTAGAGTTGGAAGGGGCCTATAAGGCCATCAAGTCCAACCCCCTGCTCAATGCAGAAATCCAAATCAAAGCATTCCCGACAGATGGGTCCATTGTTTAATTTAATTTTGTTTAAACACCTTACTACTTTCATCCAAGAGCCAGTGTGGTGTAGTGGTTAGTGTTGGACTACAACCTGGGAGACCAGGGTTCGAATCCCCACATAGCCATAAAGCTCACTGGGTGATCTTGGGCCAGTCACTGCCTCTCAGCCTCATGAAAACCCTATTCATAGGGTCGCCATGAGTCAGAATCGACTTGAAGGCAATACGTTTACATTTTTTTTACTTTCATCCATTTATATTTTTGGGTACCTTTTGATTTTACACAGACAGATTCATGGAGGGTAAGGCTATCAGTGGCTACTAGCCATGATGGCTGTGCTTCGCCTCCGTAGTCAGAGGCAGTGTGCTTTCGAATACCAGTTGCTGCAGGAGGGGAGAGTGCTCTTGCATTCAGGTCCTGGCTTGCAGGCTTCCCAGCGGGGCATCTGGTTAGGCACTGTGAGAACAGGCTAGTGGACTACATGGGCCACTGGCCTGATCCAGCAGGCTCTTCTTCTGTTCTTACATGCCTATGTCTTCGTTGCTTGTAAACGTTTCACCCAGTAAACATTTTAAAAATAAAGCATTACCCAGCAAATCCGTGTCCCCGTCACATTTCTGTGTCGTGGCCATGTAGGGACAAGTGCTCCGAGAGGGGTCTGATGACGTCTTCTGTGGCTCGAGGGGCCTCCTGGTGACCTCCTGAAACGGCACCTGAAACGGCAAGGAGCAGAGGCTGGGAACGCATTCCGTTATAGATTGTGATGTACCCAAGGGCAACGCAAGAACATCAGAAATAAATAAAATAAACAGTGGTTGTAGAGGAGGGGTAGCCAATCTGGTGCCCTCCTGCTGCTGCTGGACTCCAGCTCCCATCAACCCTGGACAGCATGGCCAATGGTCAGGGATGATGGGAGTTTAGAGGGTAGAGCCCGGATGGATCAGACCAAAGACCATTCTAGTCCAGTGTCCTGTTCTCCCAGCAGCCAACCAGAAGCCCCAACGGGAAGCCCCCAAGCAGGACATGAGGGCAACAGCACTCCTCCCGCTTGTGACCTCCAGCAACCGGTATTCAGAGGCATACTGCCTCCGACAGTGGAGGGAGAACGTAGCCAGCATGGATAGTAGCTACTGATAGCCTTATCTTCCATGAATTTGTCTAACCCTCTTTTAAAGGCATCCAAGTTGGTGGCCATCACTGCCTCTTGTGGGAGCGAATGCCATAGTTTAAGAACGTCCTGTGCATTCTTCCTTTTGTCTGTCTGGAATCATCCAACATTCAGTTTCATTGGATGTCCATGAGTTCTAGTATTAGATTCGAGTTGGGGTTTCAACAGCAACTGAAGGGCACTGGGTTGGCTGCCTGTGCTGTAAATGCTTCCGTTCATGCCATCAGGACACCGAGGGAAAACGAAATCACAGGAGATGCAGACCCCAAGATGGAGCAGCATCAAAGACACAAAACAGAAAGTGGAACACAAACAGATCCCAGGGTTCAACGAAGACCAGACCCTCACCTTGCTCAAATGCAAGCGGCAGATCACACAGAAAACATTTGCAGCCCAGATATATCCTTACAGATAAAAGGCACCAGGGAACTACAACTCCCATTCATCCCTAACCACTGGCCATGCTAGTTGGGGCTGATGGGAGCTGGGGTCCATCTTGGGGGCACCATGCTGGATATCCCTGAGTTAACGAGGCTGACCTGCCATTTCCACGGCTCAGCTTTTTGACGACTGATCTGAAAATCTTCCACCAGGGCTACGGCTTGAGTGCAATTCTCTGGGCCCTCTTCCCTGACCCAGGTCTGCAGATCGTGAGGCAGGATGGCCAGGAACTGCTCCAGGATTAGCAGATCCAGGATCTGATCCTTGGTGCGTCTCTCCGGCTTTAGCCACTGGTGGCAAAGTTCCCGCAGCTGCTGGTAAACCCTTCGTGGGTCTTCAACCTCCTGGTAACGGGACTGCCTGAAGCGCTGGCGCAGGGTCTCCATCCTCTTAATGTCCTCCCGCAAGATGGCGGCCTTCACTTTTCCATAATCCTCCCTGTCTGCTGTTTCCAGCCTGCCCAAGGCCTGCTCAACGTCTCTGCTCAGTGAGGGCAGGAGCTGGCCCACCCATTCTTCTCTGGGCCACTGACAGGCTTCAGCAATTTGCTCAAAAGAGGAGAGGAATGCTCTGACATTGTCCCGCGGTGTGTTCCCCAGCAGAAGTGGGTTCCCCCATCCCCTCCGAGGGGAATCCAGCCCCCTCAAGAATTCTGGACAGTGGGCTTCCTCGGGACGTTGCAGCTCCTTGTCTGTCACTTCGCACGACCTTCCCCGCCCCAGATTTGCCGACAAGCCTTCAGGTAGGCCCTCAAAGGGAGCTTTCCCCGCCACTTCCAGTCTCCGTTCTAGTTCAGGGCCCGCAAGGTTCTGCTCCTCCATTTTCACCTCTGGTGCTAGTTGAAAGTGCCAGCTACCATCCAACGGGGGGTAATCCCTAGCCAGAACTGGTTGATCCAACTGCCTGCTTTTCTAGGAAAGGCGCAAGAAGGAAAGACCCGAGCCCTGCCACCTCAGTTGGTGGGTCGGATCAGCCCAGTCAGCTGGACCTGCTGCAGATGTGATGGGCGTCACTTGGGGATTCTCAGAGGCTTCTTACAGGTTTGCACAAAGAGGACATTCTTTCTATATGAAAAAGAAGCATACATGCAATAGAATCTTGTTACATATCAATATTATTTATATGATGATGATGATAACGTTGCATTCTAAGATAGGTTAACTGAAGGAGGTTTTTGAAGGGGATGCTCATGTCCCCTCATACCTCCAGCATTATTATTAATAATAATATTAATATCACACTATGATATATTATAATATAATACAATATTGTTAAGGGTTAATTCCTTTAACGGTATAGCACCTCCTTGAGGGCTATCTACTATTATGACTCGAGGACTATCTACTGTTATGACTTAGCACCTCAATGTTACAACGGATGCCCTACATCCGCCGTCTCAGTAGTGTAAGCTGATCACGCATTCAGGGAGTGATCAGTGCATGACCAGAAGTATGACCAAAGGAGAAATCAGGGAATGGCCGGAAGCGTGATCAGGGAATGTTGTACTGTTGTAAGCTAGAAGTTAGCCAATCAAAATGTGAAGTAGTATAGTACTGCCTTATTTGGAGTTCCTATTGTAAAGCTTCCTGTAAGTTGTTTCCTGAGGGCTATATATAGTGGGAGACAAAGGCAGGTGGGTTGTCGACCGCACCCACATTACTAATTGTTTCTTGTGAGTGCCTTTTTAATAAACTTTTTATATTTTACTTCTAAAACTGCCATCCAGCAACTTTATTTGACCAGAGCGAGTCAAGAACATTATTTTTACCTATAACAATATTAACAAGTATCAATACTAGCAGCAGCAGCTTGGATTCCAGAATAACTTAAGGAAGTTCACAGAAGGAAACTCTCATATCCCCTCATACCTCCATCATCATCACCATCATTATCATTATTAATAATAATAATAGCACCAGCTGGGATTCTAGGATAACTTAAGGAAGTTTATGAAAAGACGTTTATGTTCCCTTATTTATTTTATTTATTTATTATTTGATTTATATCCTGCCCTTCCACCCAGTAGGAGGCCAGGGTGGCAAACAAAAGGACTAAAAACACTTTAAAACTTCATAAAAACAGACTTTAAAATATATTAAAACAAAACATCTTTAAAAACTTTTTTTAAAACTTGAAAAACATCATTTTAAAAAAAGGTTTAAAAACATCTATTTTTTAAAAAAGAAGGTTTAAAAACATATTAAAAAGTGATTCCAACACAGACACGGACTGGGATAAGGTCTCAACTTAAAAGGCTTGTTGAAAGAGGAAGGTCTCCAGTAAGTGCCGAAAGGTAACAGAGATATACATCCATCATTACATATTATAAACAACAACATGAATTTTAGGGTACATTAATTTCAGGAAGTCGACAGAAGGAACCTTTCATGTCCCCTCATACCTCCTGCACTCCCCAAAATGTTCTCTCAGAAAAGTTGGGGAGGCCCTCCTGAACAGCCCTCTGCAGGAAAAGGCTGAGGGAACTGGCAGGATAACCCAACAGATCAGTTGAGTTAAGGAAAGTTAATGTGACAGAGAGTAACCAATCCATGTTACGTTATCTTGAGGATGCTCTTGTCTCTGTACCTTCCCTGGATTGCACAGGAGGGAAGGAGGGAGAGAGAACAAATGCCAACTAGGAAAGACCTTCAAAGGTACCGCCTTTAGTTCTGAACAAGACCAAACCTCTTGGTGGACAGGGCAAAATCTATATACCCAATATTGACCTGGCCGTGAATATAAGGAGTTACATAGGAACACAGGAAGCTGCCTTATTCAAAGTCAGACCATTGGACCATCTAGCTCTCAGGATTGTCTGCAGCGGCTCTCCAAGGTTTTAACGGGACTCTCTCCTAGCCCTACCTGGATACGCCAAGGATTAACTTTCTGCATGCAAGACAAATGCTTTACCACTGAGCTACGGCCCTTCCACATCACCTCTCTCACCCAGACAAGCCACCTACAAAAACCAGTAGGGATATTAGGAAAGATTTTACCCAGTACTTCGTTTTTTGTCCCTCACCACCATTTTTATTTTATTTAACGGCTGCCATTGAAAACAAACAGCACAGCATCAAGTGAACACAGTTATAGCCACACTGTGTAAATGGAATACTAGACAGAATAAGGGTTACCATTACTAAGTGGGAATTATGAAACTCCTCCTTCAGGTCACCAGGTAGACCATTGTTGAAAAGGAGGACTGGCCATTGCTCAGCAGTAGAGCACCTGCTTTGCATGCAGAAGGTCCCAGGTTCAATCCCCAACAGCATCTCCAGTTAGGGCTGGGAGACATTTCCTGCCTGAAATCCTGGACAGCCTCTGCCAGTCAGTGTAAGCGATACACTGAGCCAGATGGATCAGTACTGAGCTAGATGGTCTGACTTGGACTAAGGAATATGGCAACAAGAGAGAGGGCCTTCTCAGTGGTGGCCCCCAGATTATGAAATGATCTCTTTGACGAGGTGTGCCTGGCGCCAGCACTGTTATCTTTTCAGTGCCAGGTCAAGACTTTCATCTTCTCCCAGGCATTTTAGCATGCATTTTTAAATTGCTGTTTAAAAATGTGTTTTTTAAAGTTGTATATTTGTTTTTAATGTTTTTAATTGTTGTAAACTGCCCAGAGAGCTTCAGCTATGGGCCGGTATATAAATGCAATAATAATAATAATAATAATAATAATAATAATAATAATAATAAGTTACTAGTCCTCTAGAGAAGGGCTGTAGCTCAGTGCGTAGACTAGAGCATCTGCTTTGCCTGCCGAAGGTCCCAGGTTCAGTCCACAGTAGCATCTTCGGGCAGGGCTGGGAGAGATTCATGTAGAGTCTACACAGATTGGCAGCAGCTCTCCAGAGTTTCAGGCAAGGCATCTCTCCCAGCTGTGCCTGGAGATGCCATTGGGGGTTGAACCTGGGACGCAGATGCTCCACCGCCACTGAGCTTCCCCGTAAGGGCCTTTGGATATCTTTCCTGCCTTTTTGCACCATAACTCCACAAGGATTATACCCTAAATTTTACAGCAGCATGTAAAAAATGACAGGGACCAATGGTCTGACCCCCGCATAAGACGGCTTCCCATGTTCCTATAAAACGTGTGATTGCTCAAATCTACGTGGAAGGTACTTTCTGATCTTTTTAGGATATTGTCCCCTTCATTTCACGAATTATCTGCCCCTTCTTCCGGGGAAGGGGACCCCCATACCACCACCCTCGCCGGCTGGGTCTGTGTGTGTGTGTGTTTGGGTCGGGGGGGGGTCGCGGAGGAATGCAGCTTTTCCCCATCCACCCTCCCCTTCTGTGTCTCTAATTTCTAGATCTCCGTCTTTCTTTTGCACAAAGGCCTTTCTTGGTTTATTTTTTTTAACTTACCTGTCCTGCAGCCCTTCAAAAGCAAAAGTCCCTCCGAGGGAAGAAGAGAAGAAAGGGGGGGATTCCCCACTGTCAATCCCCCCCCCCCGCCTCCCATCTCTCCTGGGCTCTCCAGCAAGCCAGACTTTAACCCTCTCGAGTGTTTCAGAAAAAACAAACCCCTCGGAAACAGTCGCCGTGTTTGGAAAACAACAAAGGGTCCTCTCACACACGTGCGTACACGTATTAGTTCCCAGCCCCCTCTCCCACGATTTTCTTCTGACAGGAAAAAAAGAAGTGATAGAAGAAAGGTTTCCCTCGCTTTGATTTCTTTGTGTCAGGGTGGTGCACAAGGCACCGGAGCAGAGGCAGAAGGGAAAGTTGGCAAGCCCTAGCATTAAGTTTGCCATGAAGACAAGAAGGGCAGCAGATTAGAAACTGGCACGACGCTGAAGTTGGTTCCTAGTTCCCGGTTCCCAGTTCCTTATTTGTGTGAAATTTCAGTCACTAACAAAGAAGAAAAGTAGGCAGTTACAGCAACGTCAAGCCAAATTTAAAATGCCCCTGAACCCCAAAATAAATAATGGGGTACCCTGTATGATATATCGCTGTAATCAGGAGACTCTCCCCGTCAAGACTGACAATAAATTTATACAATGAAAATCATCAGGATTCCGATATTATCATAAATACATAATGATGTCATAAAATCATAAAAAATAAGTAACTGGGGGTACACACCCCAAAATCTGCTCTGGGCCAGGACAAATCATATACCCCAGGAAAGGGGAGGGTGTCCCCTACGAGATGCCCCTGCGTCCCGCCTGGCCCAGAGATTCTGCTGGGCGCAGGGCACGTGAGAGGGCATCTATCCAAAACCAAAGCAGAAAATAGATACAGGACAAAATAAGTAACTGGGGGTACACGCCCCAAAATCTGCTCTGGGCCAGGACAATTCATATACCTCAGGAAAGGGGAGGGTGTCCCCTATGAGATGCCACTGTGTCCCGCCTGGCCCAGAGCTTCTGCTGGGCACCAGGCACTCACGAGGGCATCTATGCAAAATCAAACTGGACAAAAACACACAGAAAAAAATAAGTAAATGGGGGTACACACCCCAAAATCTGCTCTGGGCCAGGACAAATCACATGCCCCAGGAAAGGGGAGGGTGTCCCCTGCCAGATGCCACTGCGTCCCGCCTGGCCCAGAGCGTCTGCTGGGCGCAGAGCACGTGGGAGGGCATCTATCCAAAAACAAAGCAGACAAAAACATACAGGAAAAAATAAGTAACTGGGGGTACACGCCCCAAAATCTGCTCTGGGCCAGGACAAATCATATACCCCAGGAAAGCCTACTCCATGTATTCGTCGTTCTTGTTCAGGCAGTCCTTTCCAGAAGAAGGTGTAACCACCTTTTTCTTCCTTCAATTGTCCCACAGCTGCTCTTCGAGTTTCTTGGAGTGCTGCTATGTCAATACCAAAACATCTCAACTCCCTCACAATGATGGCAGTTCTGCGTTCAGGACGTTCACTATCTGTATTGTCCAGCAATGTCCGTATATTCCACGTTCCAAAGTTCATTTGTCTTTTGCGACTGCTAAGCGGTGACCCCACTGGACGCGGTAATCCAGTCAGGGAGAGGGATGAGGCAGACTATATTTAGGGCACCTTTTCTAGCACCTTCCCCATAAGGGGTGAGCAGAGTGGATCCTGAATAGGAATGCTCAGTCGTGGATACAGCTGCCGAACAACTCAACTGCCTCGGTCCTTGAGCCAGGACTACTGAGTCTGTATCCACTGCCCATGTGCTGGTCCATGACTAGCGGCTTCCGGATTTCACAGTCCTGCCCCCGTTGCCATCCGCCAATCGCCATGGGACTTTTGGTTTGGTTTGGTTGGAAGACGCCTGTGCGTGAATTTGTTTTATGTGGGGAGATCAGTGCACGACGATCAACACACAATCTTGATAGAAAAAGGCTTTGATCCAATGGCATGGATACCACGTTGATTGGAAGTCTTTTATCTGCTGCAGCCTTCATCTGCCTTCACAGCCGTTGTAACATACACATTGTTATCCTCCGCTTGTTCTGCCGTTGAGGACTTTCTTTGATCGTTCTTTGTCTGGTTCCTCTCCCTTGACCTTACCGCCATGGATGACCCCGCTGGGAGTACATGACTCCCGACGGCATTGCTCACAGGGTTCATTGGAACACGCAAGCCCACTCACCACTGCAAGGTGACGATCCATACACATATTCATACAGGACAGGGTCCTCTACAAGATGGCATTGGTTCCAACCCAGGTCAGAGCTTTTTGTTCAGTTATAGCTCAGACAAGGTCATTTATCATTTCTGATTTTAGAGTGTTTTGAACTGTATTTAATTATGCATTTTATAACTTTTGTGATCCGCCCGAAACATTTTAGTTAACTGCAGGGAATAAATCTAAACAACACCAACAACATTAATTTATGTATCAGAAGAATAGCCAAAATATATAGGAAAGATTATAAGGAACTTGGATGCCCATCCCAAAATATGATTTGGGGCAGCACAAATCATAGTTCCACACATCAGGGATACTGTCTTCTATTAGATGCCATCCATGCATAGTTTAGAGTCTCATCTATGAAATTACATCTTTATGCTTCTTGAGTGAATCATTGTCTGGTGATCCGGCCAAGTTTCCATCTGCCATGGCACCAGATAACATAGAGTCATACTTTGAGAAGAATTCTTGTGCATTTGATTTATTATATCTCTAAATAAATTACTACACATATATATTATATTTCTCCAACAGGTAAGAACCAAATATACAAATGAACAGGCTTATAAAATGTGGGTCCTAAGTGCCATCTTTGGGATCCCCTGGGAACCCACTTTTTTGGTGAGACTTTGGGGGGATTTGTGTTTGTTTGGGCCCTGGGTGAGAGCCAGGGTGCATTGGTGGAGTCCTGCGTGGGACCCAGGAGATGGAGAGGGGAAGTGTGAAGGAATTTGTGTTGGTATTTATTTATTAATAATTTGTATCGTGTATGTATTTTTTGTATTACTGTTTTATTGTGCATTTTTATAATACGTACTTGTTTTATTTCTCTGTACACCGCTTAGAGATCTTTTTATATATTAAACGGTATAGAAATAGTCTAAATAAATAAAATAAATAAATAAACATATAAACAAGTGCAGACTTAATTTAAAAAACAAATAAGGAAGTCACATTTATCAGAACTGGTAAAACAGTAAAAAACATTTTGGTTAGAAATATATTAGAACATTTTTGCAGTTTACAAAATCAACACCATTTCACGTGGGCTGGAATTAAACAATTTCACCCATTCGAAATAATCTCCTGTTTTTCAAACATCTCTGAAATAGTAGTAGATTTAGAAGAGGACCTTCTAAACTGCACATTGCACATCATCGTTATTGTTTGGTCCTTTATAGCCTCATTGCTACAATATGACTTGAAGTACTATTTTTCTTTGTGAAGTCTTGGAACAACTCATCTGTTGCACAAACATCACCACATTTGCCCAGGGTGGCAAAAAAGTGATACCCTCCCAAGTCTTTTAAAAACATCTTAAAAACAAAAGATCTTTAGAAAATCAAATACAAAACATTGAAAAACACCTTTTGAAAATTACAAAACATTGTTGAAAACATCTTGAATATAATTCCAATACAGATGCACACTGGGACAAGGTCTCTCCTTAAAAGGGTTGTTGAAAGATGGGATTTTCTTATGTTTAATTTTTGTATCGGTCTACCCTCTTACTCACCTTGTTACAGCTCAAATATTATTATTTCAAAAAGCCATTGGTATTGGCGACAGAAGGAAACGTGGCAGGTTAAACAACAAGGATTTCTTGAAGATGTAATTTCATAATTGACACTCAAAAGCATTCATGGATGGCATCTCAGAGAAGACACTCTTCCAGGTGCAATGTAGTATGTTTTATGGTGCCCCAAACCATCTTTTGTGATGGGCACCTCATTTCCTTATTCTTTTCCTGTACATATTCGCTATATTTTCTAATACATATATGCCCTTGTCTGTGCCATACAGATACAAGAAATTCTGAATTGGGTGGGAACCCTCTCCAGAATGCATGGGTGTATGACCTGCAGTGCCCAAAGCATGTTTGATGGTGGAATCCCACAGTTCCTTATGTATTTTCTACATAGCTTGATTATTGTTGTTGTGCATAGATGTCGATACCTGTTCCGTATGACCACAAACCATGCCAGGCAGGATGCAGTGGCATCTCGCGGAGGACACTATTCACTTTGCTCAAGTGAATGATTATTATTATTATTTTATTATTTATTGGATTTCTAGACCGCCCGACTAGCAAAAGCTCTCTGGGTGGTGAACAACAAAAAAATACAAATACATCTCATAAAAATTACATGATAATACTACAAAACATATAAATACAAAGATCAAAATTTCATAATAATTTCCTGTATAAAATTTAAGTTAAAAACGCCATAGAGAAGAGGTAGGTCTTAAGCTGGCGTCGAAAAGACAACAGTGTCGGCGCCATATGCACCTAATCGGGGAGACTGTTCCAAAGTTCAGGGGCCACCACTGAGAAGGCCCTAGTTCTTGTCACCACCCTCCGAGCCTCTCTATGAGTCGGGACTCGGAGGAGGGCCTTCGATGTAGAGCGCAGTGTACGGGCAGGTTCGTATCGGGAGAGGCGTTCTGACAGGTATTGTGGTCCCGCGCCATATAGGGCTTTATAGGTCAAAACCAACACTTTGAATCTGGCCCGGAAGCATATTGGCAGCCAATGCAAGCGAGCCAGAACAGGAGTTATGTGTTCCAACTGCTTGGTCCTCGTTATTAATCTGGCCGCCGCATTTTGGACCAGCTGCAGCTTCCGAACGGTCTTCAAAGGCAGCCCAACGTAGAGCGCATTGCAGTAGTCTAATCGCAAGGTTACCAGAGCGTGTACTACTGATGTAAGATCCTCTCTGCTCAGGTAGGGACGTAGCTGGGCTACCAACCGAAGTTGGTAGAACGCATTCCGTGCCACCGAGGCCACTTGAGCCTCAAGTGACAGGGAAGGATCTAACAAAACTCCCAGACTACGAAACCGCTCTTTTAGGGGGAGTGTAACCCCGTCCAGAACAGGGTAACTATCCAACACCTGGTCAGAGAAACCATCCACGAGCAGCATCTCAGTCTTGTCTGGATTGAGCCTCAGTTTGCTAGCTCCCATCCAGTCCATTATCGCGGCTAGGCAACGGTTCAGCACATTGACAGCCTCACCTGAAGAAGATGAAAAGGAGAAGTAGAGGTGCATGTCATCAGCATACTGATGACAACGCACCCCCAAACTCCTGATGACCGCACCCAACGGCTTCATGTAGATGTTGAAAAGCATGGGAGACAGAACCGACCCCTGCGGGACTCCATATTGGAGAACCCATGGTGTCGAGCAATGTTCCCCAAGCACTACCTTCTGGAGACGACCCACCAAGTAGGAGCGGAACCACTGCCAAGCAGTGCCTCCAACTCCCAACTCTGCAAGCCTTTCCAGAAGGATACCGTGGTCGATGGTATCGAAAGCTGCTGAGAGATCAAGGAGAATCAGCAGAGTTACACTCCCTCTGTCTTTCTCCCGACATAGGTCATCATACAGGGCGACCAAGGCAGTCTCAGTGCCGAAACCGGGCCTGAAACCCGATTGAAATGGATCTAGATAATCAGTTTCATCCAAAAGCGCCTGGAGTTGGCCAGCAACCACTCGTTCCAAGATCTTGCCCAGGAATGGAACATTTGCTACCGGTCTGTAGCTGTTGAAATTTTCTGGGTCCAAGGAAAGTTTTTTCAGGAGTGGTCTTACTGCCGCCTCCTTTAGACAACCAGGGACCACTCCCTCTCGTAAAGAGGCATTTATCACTTCCCTGGCCCAGACAGCTGTTCCATCCCTGCTAGCTTTTATAAGCCAAGAGGGGCAAGGATCTAGTACCGAAGTGGTTTCACGTGCCTGTCCAAGCACCTTGTCCACATCCTCGAGCTGAACCAACTGAAACTCATCCAATAAAACATGACAAGACTGTGCTCTGGACACCTCAATAGGATCAACTGCTATAAACTGGGAGTCTAAGTCCCGACGGATGCATAAGATCTTATTCTGGAAGTGTCCAGCAAACTCATTACAGCGGGCTACCGATGACTCAACCAAGTCCTGAGGGCCAGAATGAAGTAACCCTCGGACAACTTTAAAAAGCTCCGCTGGGCGGGAAAGAGATGACTTAATGGTGGCAGCGAAGTATTGTTTCTTCGCCACCCTCACCGCTTCTAAATACAGTTTAGTGGAAGCACTTACCAGCGCATGATTGCATCCATCGGGAGTTCGCCTCCACTTCCGCTCAAGCCGTCTCCTATTTTGTTTCATCGCTCTCAGCTCCGGGGTGTACCATGGAGCTGTATGAGCTCTACACAGGAGAGGGCGCGCAGGAGCAATCGTGTCAGCAGCCCGAGTCATCTCCGCATTCCACAGTTCGACCAGGGCATCGACAGGGGCGCCAGTCTTATCAGCCGGAAAATCCCCCAGAGCCCTTTGAAAACCTTCAGGATTCATTAGTCTCCGGGGGCGGACCAATTTAATAGGTCCCCCACCTTTGCAGAGGGGAAAGGCCACTGTAAGTCTAAACTTCAGCAAGCGGTGATCTGTCCATGACAACGGGAGAGATGTAAAAAATGATTTTTCATAGCCCACAGAAGATTTTGTAGTGGTCACCACAATTTGTTTGTTTGTTTGTTTGTTTGTTTGTTTGTTTGTTTGTTTGTTTGTTTGTTTGTTTGTTTGTTTGTTTGTTTGTTTGTTTGTTTATTTATTTATTTATTTATTTATAGAATTTATTAGTCGCCCATCTGGCTGGCTGTCCAGCCACTCTGGGCGACATACAATGTAGGCATATAATACCTAGACATTGAAAATCTAAAAACAATGAAGATAAAATGTAGCCCACCCCAAAAGCCTGCCTGAAGAGCCCGGTCTTCAAGGCCCGGCAGAAGCTCATCATAGAAGGGGCATGGCGGAGATCATTTGGGAGGGAGTTCCACAGGGTGGGGGCCACAATTGAAAAAGCCCTCTCTCTCGTTCTCACCAGTTTGGCTGTTTTGACTGATGGGATGGAGAGAAGGTCTTTTGAGGCTGATCTTGTTAGGCAGCATAGCTGATGTTGCTGGAGGCGCTCCTTTAGATAGACTGGGCCGAAACCGTATAGGGTTTTAAAGGTCAAAACTAACACCTTGAATTGGGCCTGGTAAGCAACTGGTAACCAGTGCAGCTCTTTTAGCACTGGAGTGATATGATCTCGCCGGCGGCTGCCTTTAATCAGGCGTGCCGCCGCGTTCTGTACCAGTTTTGCCATATTTACTCTTCATTATTTTAGCTGGGAAAGACATGCATCTCATACAGTACACCATCTTTTTTCCTGGGGTATATAATTTGTCCCGGCCCAGAGCAGATTTGGGGGCTTGTACCCCCAGTTACTTATTTTATCCTGTATGTTTTTGTCTGCTTTGGTTTTGGATAGATGGTCTTCCATGTGCCCTGCGCGCAGCAGAAGCTCTGGGCCAAGCGGGACGCAGTGGTATCTCATAGGGGACACCCTCCCCTTTCCTGGGGTATATGAATTGTCCTGGCCCAGAGCAGATTTTGGGGCGTGTACCCCCAGTTACTTATTTTATCCTGTATGTTTTTGTCTGCTTTGGTTTTGGATAGATGCTCTCCTCCATGCCCTGCGCCAAGCAAAAGCTCTAGGCCAGGTGGGACGCAGTGGTATCTCATAGGGGACACCCTCCCCTTTCCTGGGGTATATGAATTGTCCTGGCCCAGAGCAGATTTTGGGGCGTGTACCCCCAGTTACTTATTTTTTCCTGTATGTTTTTGTCTGCTTTGTTTTTGGATAGATGCCCTCCCACGTGCCCTGCGCCCAGCAGACGCTCTGGGCCAGGCGGGACGCAGTGGCATCTGGTAGGGGACACCCTCCCCTTTCCTGGGGCATGTGATTTGTCCTGGCCCAGAGCAGATTTTGGGGTGTGTACCCCCAGTTACTTATTTTTTTCTGTGTGTTTTTGTCCAGTTTGATTTTGCATAGATGCCCTCGTGAGTGCCTGGTGCCCAGCAGAAGCTCTGGGCCGGACGGGACGCAGTGGCATCTCGTAGGGGACACCTTCCCCTTTCCTGGGGTGTATGATTTGTCCCAGCCCAGAGCAGATTTTGGGGTGTGTACCCCCAGTTACTTATGATTTATGATTTTATGACATCATTGGCAACCTCTAGCTTTATGTTTGTCATAAAGAAAAGGACAACAGATTACAGACTGACCAAGGTAGGGACAGGAATGTTCCTGTTTCGTTTTTGATTTTATTTGTTTTGTTTTAAAAGGGAGTGGGATTCTGTTTGAATCAGGCAGCTGTATAAAGCATAGGAGCAAAAGCAGAGGGGGTAGTTGGCAGCTTCTAGCATCAGTTGTTTTTAAGTGTTTTAATGTTGCATTTTAAATGTGGCTAGCCCTGGGACCTTAGGATGAAGGGAGATGATGATGATGATAACTAATAATGATAATAACGTTGGCCACAGAGAAAACGAGAACAACATATAAAAGACTTCTCCAGGGCTGGAACAGTACTTTAAAAAAAAAAACTACCTTGTTTAAAAGAGTTTTTAAAAAATACTGTTTGACTCTGGTGCAAAAGGCACAGTAGTAGAGACAGAGGGGAAATTTGGTAGCCTCTGGGATGTTTGTCGCAAATAAAAGGACAAGAGATTACAGATTTACAAATGTGTAAAATGATTCATAGAAAATGAGATGTGTGTTGTGAAATAGCCCTGAGTCAAAGAGTGGACATCCTCAACATAACTAACATGTTAAATAACATCCTTAACATAATAATATGTTAAATAATATGCTAAACTGAAAAACACATACAGCAACCTAATAAATATTAATACTGTATCATTTTTTATTCCAACCATCCAAGAAGCTCAGCCTGGCACCTCTGCTTGTTTGTCCCATGCTCCATTTTCTCCTTACAACAACCCTGTGAGGTAGGCTGGGCTGAGAAAAAGTCACCCTGAGCTCCTACTGGGAGGAAGGGCAGGATATAAATTTAATAAATAAATAAAAAGTGGCTAGCACAAGGTCACGGTAAGCTGCATAGCTGAGTTAGGGTTTGAGTGGAGGTTTGAGGATCTCCTCATTCCCAGTATGACACTCTAATCACTACACCTCTGGCTTTCAATGTTATTATTAGTCAAGTGCTTGAAAACCAAGGTCACATCTACACCATAGATTTAAATCACTCGCCAGTGTGGTGCAGTGGTTAAGGTGTTGGACTATGACCTGGGAGACCAGCGTTCGAATCCCCACACAGCCATGAAGCTCACTGGGTGACCTTGGGCCAGTCACTGCCTCTCAGCCTCAGAGGAAGGCAATGGTAAACCCTCTCTGAATACCGCTTACCATGAAAACCCTATTCATAGGGTCACCATAAGTCGGGATAGACTTGAAGGCAGTCCATTTCCATTTTCTACCACTTTAGCAGTCATGGCTTCCCCCCAAGAGTCCTGGGAACTGTAGTTTGTTAGGAGAGACCCCTGTTCCCTCAGAGATACAATTCGCAGCATCTTATAGTTCCCAGGATATTTTGTGGGAAGTCTTGACTGTTTAAAGTAGACTAAAGGTAAAGGTGTCCCCGCACTTATAGTGCGAGTCGTTTCCGACTCTTAGGGTGACGTCTTGCGACGTTTACCAGGCAGACCATTTATATGGGGTGGGATTGCCAGTTCCTTCCCCAGCCTTTCTTTACCCCCCAGCATATGCCGGGTACTCATTTTACCGACCGCGGATGGATGGAAGGCTGAGTTGACCTCGACCCCTTTTACCGGAGATTCGACTTCCTCCTTCCGCTGGAATCGAACTCCGGCCGTGAGCAGAGCTTCGGCTGCGTTAATGCCGCTTACCACTCAGCGCCACGGTGGACTAAGAGTGCTTTAAATGTATGGTGTGGATGTGACCCTAGACACTGTACAGAATACACCATCGAAAGAGACCTTGGCCAAATCTGTTTAGAATCAATTTATCTCTTGTTTATTTATTAGACTGTAAACTCCTTCAGGCAGGGATCCTTTTTGTTTCTGGCCTAGCAAAGTTACTCAACCTATGGTTTAAGGCATGAGTGGGGAACATTTTTCAGCCCAAGGGTTGCATTTCCTTGTGGGTAACCTTTGGAGTAGGGGGGTGGTGGGTGGGGTTAGAGTGAAAAGTAGGCGGGACCAGAGGCAGAGCAACAAATGAGACTTTTCTTTATGTGCAGTAGTAGGATACATTCCTGCTGTACCAGGGATGGGGAACTTGTGGCCCTCCAGATGTTGCGGGACTACAACTGCCATAATTCCTGACCTTTGGCCATGCTGGTTGTTGTGGAAAACAAGAAAACATAATTGTAAACAACAACGAGGGCCTCCAGTGCAGCATTCTTGCAGTTTTCTCCATGGATGTGACTTCAAAATAGGTTTATTATGCCAGTATTCAAGAGGACAACAAAAAGGGTAGAACAAGAGCCCTATTCCAAAAGATTAGAGAAATGAAAGGGAAATTTAAACCAAGAGTAGGGATGTTGTATAATCAACAGGGGAACACACGGACTGACTGAGATGAAATAAAAGGAAGATGGAAGCAATACACTGAAGAACTCTATAAAAGAGATGCCAGGATGACAGATCCATTCACAGAGGAACCATATGATGAAGAACCAGAAATTTTAGAATGTGAGGTGAAAGCTGCTCTTAAAATACTTGGAAGAAACAAATCACCAGGAACAGATGGCATACCAATAGAGTTGCTACAAGCTACTGAGACGGAATCTGTCCAAATTTTGACAAAAATTTGTCAACAAATATGGAAAACTAAACAATGGCCCACAGACTGGAAACATTCAATAAACATCCCAATTCCAAAGAAAGGGGATCCCAGGGAATGCAGTAATTATCGAACTATTGCCTTAATATCCCATGAAAGTAAAGGGAGAAATATCGATAATTTAAGATATGCAGATGATATCATACTGCTAGCAGATACCAGGAATGATCTGAAAAGAATGCTGATGAAAGTTAAAGAGGAAAGCACAAAAGCAGGACTACAGCTGAACGTCAAAAAGACTAAAGTAATGACAACAGAAGATTTATGTAACTTTGCAAGAAACAAATTATTGGCTTCACAGAATTCAGTAAGTCTTTCTGCTTCATTTCAATCTCCTAAACCCCATTTCCCCACAAATCCTAGTTCTTCTCTGTTCCCTACTTTTGCATTCTAGTCCCACATGATTATCAGAAAATCTTGTTTTGGTGTGTGATGAATTTCTTCCTGTACTTCTGCTTAAAATCTTTCCAATTCTTCCTCTGCATTTGCCGTTGGAGCATAAACTTGGATAATGGTTATGTTACTAGGTTTCCCGTTAAATCTCATTGATATCACTTGCTCAGACCTTGCTTTATAGCTCCTAATTGCTTTTGCTACATCACTTCTCACTATTAAAGCAACCCCGTTTCTTCTTAATTTCTTATTTCCTGCGTAAAATTTTTTGTAGTTGCCTGATTGAAAATGTCCCATTCCCTTCCATTTTAATTCACCCAAGCCAAATATTGTAATGTTGATACATTCCATTTCTTGCTTGACAATTTCTAACTTTCCCTGGTTCATGCTTCTCACATTCCATATTCCTATTGTATACGTCGTACAATTCTGGACTCTTTTTTTGCATCTGTGCACATCAGCCTCTGGGCTTCCATTTGGCTTTGACCCAGTTGCGTCATTAGCCACAGTGCTATTTATTTATTTTATTTATTATCTGATTTATATCCCACCCTTCCTCCCAGCAGGAGCTCAGAGCAGAGCCCAGTGCTACTCGTACTTGTCCGTTGTTCTTCCCCAGTAGCTCAGTGAGTGCGTTCTGACCTGGGGGTCTCATCTTACAGCTCTATCTTGTGTTGCATTTGGGATACTTTGTTCATAGGGTTTTTGTGGTAAGAGGTATTCAGAAGTGGTTTACAATTGTCTTCCTCTGAGTCTGGATGCATCTTAGTCTGGTGTCTCAGCTTTGACCATTCCTCCTTGGGTGCCCCTGCTAGGAGTCTAGCCGTTGTCATAAAGCAGTGGTTCTTAACCTTTGCCACTGCCAGCACCCCTTGGATTTCCAAAATATGCTCTTGCACCCCCTGAAAAAATACTGTTCGTTTTTTATTTTAATGTGTGTTTTAGCCTAACTTAGCTACACTTGAACGACCAAGAAAGAGTATTCTCCTAAGTCCATCCATCAGTGTTAAAAATACTTGGGTACAAGGTTAGGGATTACAAGAAAAAATGAGATAAATAACATGCTTAGATTTAATTTATTAAATTACATACTATAATCACAGACTCAAAAAACAGAACAACTTCTCAATTCTCAGACAGATAAAAATGTGAGAATTTATGTAGTAAAAGACAAACAGTGAGATGGCCCTTCCTGTATGTCAAACAGATCAGTGTCAGGGAGAATAGAAATTTTTAAATCTCTTGAACAACGCCTCGCACCCCTAGAAATAGTGTCTCGCACCCCCGGGGGTGCATGCTCCCCAGGTTAAGAAACACTGTCATAAAGTAACTGCTTTTAAAAAAATGTCCAGCGTTTGCTACAATTCTGAAGTTGGTTCCAAGTTCCTGTTCCTTATTTGCTCGAAACGTTATTATAGTACAAAAAGAAAGTTCACAGCACCCTCCGAAGTTTATGTGTTCCTGAACCCCAAAACACATGTGGGAACACCCTGAATCATATATCACCATGATCGGGAGACTCCCCCTTTTAAGAACAACAGTAAGCATATTGAATAAAAACTATCAGACTTGTGGAAGACTGATGCAAGATGGTATAATAAAAAATAGATAAATGGGGGTGCTCGCCCCAGAATATGCTTTGGGACAGGACATATCATACCCCAAAGCAGACAGGAGAGGATCCTCTTTGAGTTCCCAGTCAGGATGCATTGCCATCTCATAAGGGACACTCTCCGATTTGCTTTGGGGAATGATTTGTCCTTGCCCAAATCACATGTCGTGGGAGAAGGCTTAGTTACTTATCTTTTTCTACAAGTTGTGGCTATTTTTGTTGCACCTATATGCCCTTGAGTATGCCTTGCGCCCACAGGAAGCTCTGGGGTAGGGGGGATGCATTGGCATCTCATAGAGGACCCGCTCTCCCTTGCTTAGGTCTTATGATTTATCCTGGCCCAAAGCACAGTTTGCAGTGGGCACCCTCAGTTACTTATTTTTATGATTTTATAATGTCATCATGCATTTATGAGACTTTCAGAAGCCTGATAATTTTGACTGAATAATTTTACTAATGTGCTTAAAGTGGGATTCCTCCAGTCATGGAGATATATGATATGGGACATTCCATTTGGGGGTTTGGGGACTTATAAAATTTACTTTTGAGGGAGCTGTGATCTTTCCTTCTGTTGTAACCCAGGTTAGGAAGGGAGGCATCGATGAGGAGGATACTGACTATGAGGATGTTGACCACTGAACCGCACTGTCACTGAGTTTGTTTTCCATCAAGTTTGAAAAACTGTAACTAGGGGGAGTTATGTCTTTGCCCAGTCTGGGAACGGACTGCCAAGGCCGTTGCTATGGTAGCCATCGCGATAAACTGGGAAAAGTTCTAGCAGCTATCTGTGTTAAGCTGTATCTTCTATGTATTGCCTCTGAACTGAGAGGTTCTCTTCTGTGTTTACCTTTGGAGAGAGATGTACCAGAAGGGGGGTGACTGAAGAAACTCTACATGTATTTACTCTTAAGCCTTTGGCCATAATGTCTTAATAAAGACTCTTAACATGATCTAATGCTCTGAAGAAGTTTCTTGCTCAACTTAACTCCAACGTAATGTATGCTGTTTCACGCAACAACGCACACACGTCAACAGAGGACTGGGGTGATGAACTGAGAGAGGGGTTGAGCAGCAAGGAGAGCTCACAGCATGCCCAACCCCCTGACCTCCCAGCAGGAGTGCAACCTGAACTGTCAGAGACTGCCTTGTCAGAGACGGCTCCATTAGACACCCCCCTTGCCCATGCCCAAGGCACTGCCTTGCCAACCTGACCATCCCCAGCCGAGCGCCCCGTGGTTTCCCATGTTCGAGCAGTCAGCTAGTCCTTACTTGCTCATAGCGTGTGGCACAGTGACCCTCTTTTAGTAACAAAGGTATGTGCCTTACACTGACTCACGCCATTTGGTACCATCTGGCTCTCCAGGATTCCAAGCAACAGTCTATTCCAGAGATTGAATTTTGGACCTTTGCAGGTGCCCTACAACTGAGCTACAGCCCTTCCTGTTGAAAAAAGTGTGTTTTAAAATTGTTCTTTTCAATTCACTAATGAATGCACAACATACCTAAGGCAGATCTACACCATGTACATTCATGTTCACCACACATTTGAAGCACAAGAATCCCACCACAGAATCATGGGAACTGTAGTTTGTTAGGAGTGGTGGGAACAATAACTGGGAGGGGGAAACTACACTTCCCAGGATTCTTGGGGGGAAGTCATGCACTTTAAATGTGAGCTGGATGTGCTTTAAATGTATTGTATGGATCTGCATTGCTTCATAAGCTTTGTCTGCATGTAAATCATTTTAATTAATTTTTTAAAATGGAAATCAGCTACAAAGTTTACTGGGTGACCATAGGCTACTCACCATCTCTCAGCCTAATGTGCCCCTCAGGGTGAAAACAACAGAGGGGAACCATGACTACCCCAAGGAAGAATGTAGAGGAAATAATAATGTGCAGCCATACTGTGAAATGAGATACTTATCAAGTCATAGTATGAAGAAATATTTATATAAGGATGACTGTCAAAGATATTTATTATTTACACAACCCATAAATATATTTATAGTGCAACCCTATGGATGTTTATTCAGAAGAAAGTCCCAATGTATTCAGTGGGGCTTATTCAAACAGGGAAGCGTGCACAGGTCTGCAACCTCAAGTGCTAAGGAACTTCACTCATCCAACCCAAAATTCAGAATCATGCCACTTCAAGCGATTTTGCAACTGTTTTATACTTGTTTTATGGTTATTGGATTTAAATTGATTTAGTTCTTGTTTTGATCTGTCTTGGTTTCCAATCAGCAGCCCTACCTCACAGGGTTGTAGAAAGACTCCATATACGCACACACTGGAGATGTAAAAATACATACACCCATACAATCGTTTATTGTCAAAACCAGTTGGTCATTGCAGAACTTTATATATATATATATATATATTCATTCCTACCAAATAAAAGGAGTGACACGTAAGTAAGCCCTGCCTAACAGCTTTTTTTTAAGGACTGGAGGGGGAGAGAAAGATTTACAACACAATCGTTTCCTATGTTCACTCAAAAGTCCCATTGATTTACAGCACAATCCTAACCAAGTCTACTCAAAAGTAAGTCCTACTGAATTAAATGGGCTTAGTTCCCAGGTATGTGGGATAAGCACTGCAGCTTTACTTCCAGAAAAGTGAGTGTAGGATTTATGCTTTATATTGGGAAGGTTTTCAAAACAGGCTATGAATTAAACAAATAAACTGCCCTCTTCAACAGCCCAGAAAAATTTAAACTTGACTCTTTATAATTAGAAAAGCATAACACATTGTAGTGACATCATAAACTGCATGTATACTTGTTTATTTCTGTTCAAATATTATTTGAAAGAAAAATGTAAAATATGCTATTTTGCAAGTAATTAAAAACCTTGCATGTACACTTTTATTGTAATCATAACTGAAATTGTTTACTGTGCATGCCTACCAAGATCCTGCTGTGGTCTGTTCTAGATGCCCTGCACATGCAGAGAAAGGCACTCTTGCTGCTGCTAAAAGCTATAAACTTACTCAGTGTGATGTGCAGACAAGCAGTAAAAAGAAGCTGTTTTCAGGACTTGCAATAGTTCTACCTAGTACCTGGAGGTCAACAAATCCCTCATCAATCACAACCCTGACTTCATTTATTGGCTAAAAAACTGCAAGGGTGGGGATTAGAGCAGCTACTAGGCTCAGTGAACAGAAGTTGCCTGAGGGGCTGGTATTTTGGTGTATATTTCTTGAACCAGATCATCTAGGACTTTAATTTTTTTTAATGAAAGCTAAGAGTCCGGTGTTTGGGGTGACTCACCCAGAGACCCAGAGGACCTGGCCCTGGTAACCCTAGTTCAGATTACCTCAGCTCAGAAAGGATGTCCCTACCTGCCTATAGAAGGGATGAGGAATGTGGGGCGTCCTTCCCTGGCTCTCCCTGTCAGGTTCCTACCTGCTCGTGGTTACTGCCTGTCTCTAGGCACCACCAGGGACTCCACCAGTCCGGACCGCACTCTCTTATGGTTTACCTATCCGCTCTAGCACAGATCTCAACAGATCCCCCTGCTAGGCAACCACCAGTCACGTCCTAATACTAGTATTCCCAGAGACTCTGAATACTGGTATTGTTATTCTCTTCACCACTGCCACCATTTGTTACAGCTTCCCTTCAGCCTTGGTCATTACCTTACCCTCCCTTCTGGTCTGTGAAACCCCAGCCAAGGATCAGGCCTTTGGTAAACCAAATTAAGTCTTTATTAAAGATAACAAAGCTAACAAGATTAACAAGATTTCTTCTTAAGGTACATAAGCATATGGTTTTACTCAATACTAATCCGAACTCCACCTCCCTCCTGGTAAACAACTCTCTAAACCCCACCAAGCAACCCACTCAGTTCTCTTCTCCCCCGATTCCACTCTCACTCTTCCTTTTATACATTCAGCCATTTTAAACACTCAGCCAATCATCTCACATTCTACTGCCCATTCACTCCCCCTCCTCTTTCACTCCACTTACCATGTATCTTCTAAAACAACACTTACCATATATACATTAATATAGGAACATCACATTTCTCCCCCCTTAAACAACAGCAGAGTATTATTCCTGTTCCAGGATTTATACGTCGCGTTAACAAATAAAAGTCTCTATGGGGAAAATGTCTTTCTTTGTTCCTCTGTCTGGTCACGTCACTGCAGTCCCAGCCACTTGCCTGGAAAGTCCATCGGCCAGTACATTGTCATTGCCTTTTATGAACTGGAAGTCCACTTGATAGTCCTGTAGGGCCCAGGACCACCTCTGCAGCATAGTGTTATGGTTTTTCATAGTCTGCAACCATAACAAGGCCCGATGATCCGTAGTCACTGGGAATCTTCGTCCCCACACGTATGGGCGCAACTTGTTCAGTCCCCACACGACCGCTAGGCACTCCTTCTGGACCGACGAATAGTTTTTCTCCCTCGGCGTCAGCTTGCGACTCAGGTACACCACTGGATGTCTGGTGCCTTCTCTCTCCTGTAGCAAGACGACTCCCAGCGCCAGGTCCGACGCATCTGTAGCCACGATGAATGGTTTCTCATAGTCTGGTGCTATTAATATGGGTCCTTGGCACAAGGCTTGCTTCAGTAGATCAAAAGCTTTCTGACATTCATCCGTCCATACCACATGCTCAGAACACTTCTTCTTTCTTAATTCATGCAAGGGGGTTGCTATTTCCCCAAAATTTCTCACAAACTTCCTATAAAATCCAGCCACACCCAGAAATGCCCTTACTTGTTTTTTGGTTAAGGGGATCGGCCACGCTTGTATTGCCTCCACCTTGCTCCATAAGGGGGTGATTTTCCCACTCCCCACCTTATGTCCTAAATAAATTACTTCCTTTAGTCCAAACTGGCATTTCTTAGCTTTTATTGTGAGGCCTGCTTTTCTTAAGGCCTCCAATACTGTTGTCAGGTGTTGGACATGCTCAGGCACCGACTTGCTAAAAATGGCCACGTCATCGATATAGGCCACTGCAAAATCTGACATGCCTCGCAACACAGTATTGATTAGCCTCTGAAATGAACTTGGTGAGTTCCTTAGTCCCATGGGTAAGGTCACAAACTCATATATCCCATCTGGTGTACTGAAGGCAGTTTTGGCTCTGGATTGTTCGTCTAGTTCCATTTGCCAAAATCCTTTACAGAGATCTAGTGTAGAGATAATAGTTGCTGCCCCCAATAACTCTAACATTGCGTCTACCCTAGGCATAGGATACGCATCTGGGACAGTAATTTTATTGATTAGCCGATAATCAATGCAAAACCTTGTCGTTCCATCTTTTTTCGGAACCAGGACAATACTTGAGGCCCAGGGACTGATGGATTCCCTGATCACTCCTAATTCCAGCATATCTTCCACCTCCTTTTTGATCTCATTCAAAACTTTCCCATTCACACGGTACGGAACAGATCTGATTGGGGCATGATCTCCAGTATCAATGGAATGTATAACTATACTGGTTCGGCCAGGTTTGTTGCTAAAGAGATTCCTATAGGTTTTCAAAACTCTCAGAATCTCCTCTTTTACTTACTCCTTCACCTCCTCTGACCATTCCACTTGATCTACCCCTCCTTTGTCTTTGCTTTCCTGTACCAAATCTGGAAGTTCAGGCCCACTTCCCTCAGGGAATAAGGTAACTTGCAACACCTGTGCATCCCTGGTATGGTAAGGCTTTAACATATTTACATGAACCACTTTGTTTTTGTTTAATTGGTCTGTGGTAATTACATACGTCACTGTGTCAAGCCTTTCTCTGACGGTATATGGTCCTTCCCAGTTAGCCTGTAATTTGTCATGTTTCCTGGGTATGAACGCCATAACCATATCTCCCACATCATACACACGTTCCCTGGCTGTTCTGTCATACCAGTAACGTTGCTTCTCCTGTGCTTGACTCAAATTCTTTTCCACCACCTCCATCATTGATGTTAATTTATTGCGGAATTCCAATACAAAATCTACTACAGATGTTTTGTACTCTCCCAGGGTTCCCTCCCATGAATTTTTTAATAGTTCCAAAGGTCCCCTCACTTTTCTAGTGAACATGAGTTCAAAGGGTGAGAAGCCTGTTGACTCCCGAGGGACTTCTCTGTATGCAAATAAGAAGCATCCCAACTGTTCATCCCAGTCTTGTGGGTGATCTTGAACATAGCTTCTGATCATGCCCTTCAAAACGCCATTGAATCTCTCTGTTAACCCATTAGTGGCGGGATGGTAAGTAGTGGTCTTTAGATGTTTTAGACCACAACATTTCCACATACATTGCATCACTTCTCCCATGAATACACTGCCTTGATCCGTCAGCACTTCATGAGGGAAACCCAGCCTCATAAAGATTTTTAATAAAGCCTCTGCCACTACAGGGGCTTCCACGGATCTTAGTGCTTCTGCGTCTGGGTACCTGGTGGCAAAATCCACCACCACCAATAGATATTTCTTGCCATGCCTTGTGGGTTTGGAAAAAGGGCCCACCAAATCTAATCCCACTCTATAAAAGGGTTGTCCAATTATAGGAAGGGGCTTTAAGGGTGCCTTAGTCTTTACTCCACTTTTTCCCACCTTTTCGCATATTCCACAAGATAGACAATGTTGTTTTACATCTTTGGAGATGTTTGGCCAATAATAGTGTGCAGCCAATCTCCTCTTGGTCTTTTTTATTCCCAGATGTCCTGCACATAAGAACATAAGAACATAAGAAGAGCCTGCTGGATCAGGCCAGTGGCCCATCTAGTCCAGCATCCTGTTCTCACAGTGGCCAACCAGGTGCCTGGGGAAGCCCGCAAGCAGGACCCGAGTGCAAGAACACTCTCCCCTCCTGAGGCTTCCAGCAACTGGTTTTCAGAAGCATGCTGCCTCTGACTAGGGTGGCAGAGCACAGCCATCATGGCTAGTAGCCATTGATAGCCCTGTCCTCCATGAATTTGTCTAATCTTCTTTTAAAGCCGTCCAAGCTGGTGGCCATTACTGCATCTTGTGGGAGCAAATTCCATAGTTTAACTATGCGCTGAGTAAAGAAGTACTTCCTTTTGTCTGTCCTGAATCTTCCAACATTCAGCTTCTTTGAATGTCCACAAGTTCTAGTATTATGAGAGAGGGAGAAGAACTTTTCTCTATCCACTTTCTCAATGCCATGCATAATTTTATACACTTCTATCATGTCTCCTCTGACCCGCCTTTTCTCTAAACTAAAAAGCCCCAAATGCTGCAACCTTTCCTCGTAAGGGAGTCGCTCCATCCCCTTGATCATTCTGGTTGCCCTCTTCTGAACCTTTTCCAACTCTAGAATATCCTTTTTGAGATGAGGCGACCAGAACTGTACACAGTATTCCAAATGCGGCCGCACCATAGATTTATACAATGGCATTATGATATCGGCTGTTTTATTTTCAATACCTTTCCTAATTATCGCTAGCATGGAATTTGCCTTTTTCACAGCTGCCGCACACTGGGTTGACATTTTCATCGTGCTGTCCACTACAACCCCGAGGTCTCTCTCCTGGTTGGTCACCGCCAGTTCAGACCCCATGACCGTGTATGTGAAATTAAGATTTTTTGCTCCAATATGCATAATTTTACACTTGTTTATATTGAATTGCATTTGCCATTTTTCTGCCCATTCACTCAGTTTGGAGAGGTCTTTTTGGAGCTCTTCGTAATCCCTTTCGCATCGTGGGATGGGACATCGTGGGCTACCTCTAGCAATCTGGTTCTGTATTTGCTAGGTACTATTAATTGCTTCACTGGTTCACATTCATCCTTTCTCTCAGCAGGCATCCACAGTCTATATAAAATCCCATTCTCACACACAACTTGATTCCTCAGTTTGTCAGAAAGGAATCTGCTGGGTCAGAGCTTGTTCCTTTATCTGCTTCAAACTTATATCTTTTTGCAGCTCTTCCCTGAATTGATCTGCCTCATCATTATCAGAGACCACTTGATACAGTTTGTCTCCTTCAGCAGGCCTGCTAGTGGTTGCTATGGTGACCTGAGGGTGGTTAACAGATTCCACCCTGTTTGTTTCAGCCCCCCTTAATATGGCTTCTTTTTCTCTGCCAATTTGCTGTCTGGTCACTACATAGATCTTTCCTTGGGCGCCCATTACATCCCTTCCCAGTATTACTGGTTCTTGTTGCTGGGCATTAATGCCTACTTTATATCGGCCTTCTCGGCCTCTCCAAGTCATATCCACCAGGGCCACAGGCAAACTTTCTGGTTGACCCCTCACTCCTTGGATAGTCACAGTTTCCTGAGGTAATATTACCTCAGATTTTATTAAATCTGGCCTCAGTAATGTCTGAGCGGCACCAGTATCAAGCAATGCCCAATAATTTGCCCCTTGTACACTCACTTCCTCTCTCAGACTTGAATCAAGGTCTGTTACTTCTGTCCAGTTTATCTGGCAGAACTGAACCTTTTTCGCTGTTTCTAAAGCCTTGGGCTCTGTTTTCACTGCCCTTGTCTGAGCAGGATTACTAATGGGGTTGGCAACCTCACATTGAAAACGTAGGTGCCCCGGTCTACCACATTTGTAGCATAATTTCTCCTCACTTTTAGGGTACACAGATCCACTCTGGGGTGTCCTGTGCCCTTCAGATTTTAATGGAGGACTCACTCGCTGTGGTACCACATCCCTTCTGCCAGCATTATATGGTCTGGGTTTAAAATCTCTTGATGTTTTCCCCACCCAGCCAGTTCTGTTGGAGGCGAAGTGATCCGCCATCTCTGCGGCCTCCTGCACCGATGTAGGGGAACGGTCTTTGACCAGGAGCCTTATTTCTGGTGGTAACTGATGGTATAATTGATCCAATATCATGAGGTTTTTCACCTCCTCCACAGACTGAGCTTTTGCACTTGTCAGCCATTTCCCAAATATGTCCATCAGTTTTGCCCCCAGCTCCACGAAAGACCTCCCTGTCTGTATCTGGCAGTTTCTGAAAAGGTTTCTAAAATAATCAGGCCCCAGTCTGAATCTTTTAAACACTGCTTCTTTGAATTCAGCATAGGTGACGGGCCTATCTGAGGGGAAATATTGGTATACCCCAGCCAATTCCCCTTTAATCAGGTTTGATAAATACTGCATGTATTTATCTTCAGGTAGCCCCCACAACTGAGCTGCTTTTTCAAAGGTGCTGAGGTAAATTTGAGGATCTTGACCAGGCTCATAGACAGCAAAGTCCTTTGGAGTAATTTTTATTTTTGCTCCATCTCTGTCCTTTCTTGTTTCATCAGAATGAAACTTCTCTCTTTCAAATTTTAACTTTTCTGCCTGTAATTCCGCATCCACTCTCATTCTCTCAGTTTCCATCCGCAATCTCTCAGTTTCCAACTCTCGCTGTTTATCTTTTTCCTCAGCCTCAAAGACCTGCTGCTTTTCTTTCTCATCAGCCTCCCTCCTCAATCTTTCAGCTTCCAACTCCCTCTGCTTGTCTTTTTCCTCAGCCTCCCATCTTAACTTCTCTCTCAAGTACTCTATATAAGCGGGATTGCTTAAATATCCTTCTGGGGTCTCTTCTCTGACAGGTTGTTTTTGCTGGACAGTAGCAAATCCTATAAGTGCTACCCTCAATTCATCTACCCCTTTACCCTCGTGAGGTAAATTGAATGTTATGCACTTCTCCACCAGCTCCTCTCTTTTCATTTTTATGTATTCAGCCATGGTGTTTGAGTTCACTCACTCTTTGCCACACACTCTTTGCCAGTCACTCTCACAAGTAATCTTGTTTTGTTATTTCTGTTTGCTACACGACTATTAGGGATTGCCTAGTATTCGTATCTCACTGCTACAGCCAACACCTGTGACATAGTCTCCTTTGTCACCACGTGTCTTTGGGACTCTCTTTGGTTCGTATCTGGATTCTCTGTTGTTCGTATCCCACCGCTACTGCCACCACGTGTGATGCGTCCTTCCCTGGCTCTCCCTGTCAGGTTCCTACCTGCTCGTGGTTACTGCCTGTCTCTAGGCACCACCAGGGACTCCACCAGTCCGGACCGCACTCTCTTATGGTTTACCTATCCGCTCTAGCACAGATCTCAACAGATCCCCCTGCTAGGCAACCACCAGTCACGTCCTAATACTAGTATTCCCAGAGACTCTGAATACTGGTATTGTTATTCTCTTCACCGCTGCCACCATTTGTTACAGTTTTCCTTCAGCCTTGGTCATTACCTTACCCTCCCTTCTGGTCTGTGAAACCCCAGCCAAGGATCAGGCCTTTGGTAAACCAAATTAAGTCTTTATTAAAGATAACAAAGCTAACAAGATTAACAAGATTTCTTCTTAAGGCACATAAGCATATGGTTTTACTCAATACTAATCCGAACTCCACCTCCCTCCTGGTAAACAACTCTCTAAACCCCACCAAGCAACCCACTCAGTTCTCTTCTCCCCCCTGATTCCACTCTCACTCTTCCTTTTATACATTCAGCCATTTTAAACACTCAGCCAATCATCTCGCATTCTACTGCCCATTCACTCCCCCTCCTCTTTCACTCCACTTACCATGTATCTTCTAAAACAACAACACTTACCATATATACATTAATATAGGAACATCACAAGGAACATCAGGCCCGGGGCCAAATGTGGCCCTCCACAACTCCCTACCTAGCCCTCAGGCTGCTCCATAGGGCCTCTCCCCAGGCCACACCCTCCGCTGGCGGTACTTGGTGCTACCATCAGCTACTTTTTGTTGTGTCCTTGGATTGTTATAACACCGCTGGCCTTTGTGTGTGTGTTTGTGTGTGTGTGTGTGTGACTGCCTGTGGCCGAGATAGAGCCTCCTGTACAAAGGGAAGAATCCCACATCATCCTCTGCTCTACACAAAGGCAGTCCCCATAGTGTGCTACGCTGAAATCAAGGAGCTCACGGTTGCAAAGATAGCACTGTTACCCCCCCACACACACAAGAAAAACCAAAGAGATACTGCATTTTTCATTTAATTTTGATTTAATTCAATTCTCTGTAAATGCTTCCTGCTCCTACAGGGGGACAAATAAACTGCCCACTATTACAATCGCCATAGCAGAGATACAGAGGAATATGAGGCTGAGAAATATTATCCCCACACCATAGATGAGGAGAACTGAGATAGAGGGAGTAACATGGTGACACTCCCAACACAGCGTTGTCTCTCACGTATGAATTCTCTGATGGCTTCTCAAAGTGTCTCCCCAATTAAAGCATTTCCCACACTCAGGGCATTCATAAGGTTTCTCTCCAGTATGAATTCTCTGATGTCTCTCTAAATCCATTCTCTGCTTGAACCTTTTCCCACATTGAGAACAGGTGTGTGGTTTCTCTCCAGTATGAGTTCTCTGATGTCTACTCATGTTTCCTTTTTGATGGAAGCATTTCCCACACTCAAGGCATTTATATGGTTTCTCTCCAGTATGAATTCTCTGATGTCTCTCCAAATCCCTCCTGTGACTGAAGCATTTCCCACACTCAAGACATCCATGCAGTTTCCCATTATGGATTCTCTCACTAAAGCATTTCCCACACTGAGAACTTTTATATGGTCTCCTTTCAGCCTGAATTTCTTGAGTTCCCTTTACTGACTTTGCATAATTTCCACAGTCAGGAGAGTTATTAGGCTTCTCTTCTGTATCATGACTTTGATGTCTAACCAAATAGCATCCTTTCCCATCCTCAGGGAACATGTTCTGTTTCTGTCCTGTTACAGTTCTCTGGTACTCATCAAAGTATGAAGTTTGCTGGACATTTTCCTCTGACGTGAAGCATTCACTGTGGTCTTCACTTACATGCATCATAACAAGTTCTGGCCTGTAGCGATACCTCCTGCCATACTTGGAGAACAAGGGCATTTTCGCTCTTGAGTGTACATCGGAAGGCTGGTCCTTTGGAGCTGGAAGACCTTCTGTGAGCTCACCATGTTCATTCTCTCTCTCCACTGGCTGCTTCCACTGATGCCCTTTGGATTCGCCTCCTTTCTCCTTCCTCTCAGCTGTCTCCAGCACATTCCCATGGCTTGTCTGCTGAGGTGTCCTTGGTGTGTCCTCTGGCTCATTTTCTCCAAACAGAGGGTTCTCCACCTTGAGCCCAATTTCCTTTCCATCAGCTGCTGAGACAGAAAGAGAAATTTTGCCCATGCTCTTGTGACCTCCTTTCAAGATGTCTGTAACCTACTTTTGCCTAACCTTCCTGTCAGAGGTAGTTCCCTCTCTGCTACAGTCATCTTTCTTTCTTCTCTCTGGTGACCTCTTTTGAAAATGCTTATAACCTAATTTTTCCTGGATTTTTCTTCCAAGGTATTTCCCCTCTGCTACCTCTTCTCCCCCCCCCCCATAAAAACTTAAGAGTCCTGCTGGATCATAGCAAGCTTGTATCCAACCCAGCATCCAGTTTCTAATTGTGACCACCCAGATGCCTCTGGGAAGTCTACATGTGCAGCATGACAGAAATATCCCTCTCCCTTATTGCTCCACAGCAAATGGTATTCAAAAGGCCTGGCTCCTCTGATCCTGGAGAAAGCATATTACCCTCATTTGTCCATTAATAGCTACGTGATAGTTTAACTGACCTGTATTGGGGACAAAGAAAGAAATAAAAGTATAAAAGTTGAAAGGAGGTGTCCAGTTTGGTATGAATTATCCTTAAAGAGAAAGAGGATGAAAATGTTTCTGAATTGTCCTGATGGGAACAGGGTTGAACTAGGCAGTGTAATGACAGGGAGACACGATAACCTTCCAAAGACATGCATGGGCCACAGGGGGAAATGCACACACATGAGATATTTGGGGCTGACACACTATTATTTATTATTCAATTTATATCCTGTCCTTCCTCCCAGAAAGCCCTGGGTGACAAAGAAAAACACTAAAAGCACTTTAAAGCATTTTAAAAGCAAAAGGCTTTAACACACATTAAAACAAAAGATCTTTTTAAAAAAACATTTGAAACATCTTAAAAAGCAATTCCAACACAGATGCAGACTGGGATAAGGTCTATCTAAAAGGCATGTTGAAAGAGGAAGGTCTTTGGTAGGTGCTGAAAAGATAACAGAGATGGTGCCTGTCTAATATTTAAGGGGAGGGAATGCCAAAGGGTAGCTGCAGCAGCACTAAAGGTCCCCTTCCTATGTTGTGTGGAATGGACGTCCTGATAAGATGGTATCTACAGGAGGTCCTCACCTGCAGAGGTTAATAATTGACTGGTATGTAAAGGGTAAGATGATCTTTCAGGTATCCTGATCCCAAGCTGCATAGGGGTTTGTACACCAAAAAAAGCATTTTGAACTTGGACCAGTACCTAATGGGCAGCCAGTGCGGTTTTTTTCAGCTGCAACACTAATGCTAGAGTCTCGAAGGCAAGATGGGTGAGTTGGAGTACTTGGTTGTAAAGGAGAGCATAGATATAGCGGACGTAACAGAGATCTGGTAGAATGGAGAGAACCAGTGGGATGCAATCACCTACTGTTACAAACTCTATGCAAACCACAGCGACCACTGATGAGGTTCCCACTTACTCATGGAAGAAGCCTCAGATCTGGGCTTCAAATCTTGGTTAAGAGGGAGCCCTGGTTAAGGCTGGGAAAAGAAGCTGGGGCCAGAGCGGCAGGGGAGGGGAAGAGTGCAGTCCCGCAGCTCCCGATAGAAGATTGGGATCTGATTTCAAAAACGCTGCTTTTTCTTTTAACTGCTGTTGGTTTTACTTGTTACTTTGCTGTTGTTTTGAGGTTGTGCTTTTGTCATATTTTGTACTGCATCAATATGGCATAAGTCGCTTTGTGTACTTTTGCAGGAAGGGTGAGGTATAAATTCATTAATCATGATAATATAGGAAGGACAGTAAAAGGCGTAATGGGGGTGGGGTCACTCCATGTGTCAAAGGGGGCACAAACTCAAACAAGGCAGAAATCGCAAAAGTGGTAGGCTCCTCCATAGAAATGCTCTGCCTCCCCATAGCTCCGGGAAAGAGCGCCTGCTTGGCATGCAGAAGATCCTAGGTTCAATCCCCAGCAACTCCAGGTAGGGCTGGGGATGAGTCTGTGTTATTATTTTAATTTATTACCCACTCTTCACCCCGAGGTTCCACAGCAGGTTACAACAGTTTAAAATACGTCATTAACATCACAAAAATGGAGTATTGCTATTTATTATTATTATTATTGACAATACTGGGCCACATGGACCAATGGTCTGGCTGCATAAGGCAGCTTCCTGTGTTCCTATGAATCTAAAAGTTGCTTAGTGTGAGGGACATATTTTTGTCATTTCTATTCCCATCTACCCAGTTTGGAGAGATCCTTTTGGAGCTCTTTGTGATACCTTTTTACTTTTACCTGTCCCTGCACACCTGACTGTCTCACTGGTCCCCCCAACTCTGCCCCCTGTCCCTTGCCTCTTGTGTGTCGTGTTTCTTTGATTACAAGCCTGCGGGCAGAAGTTCTCTTGTGTTAATTGATTGTACATAAGCCACTCCGGCAGGCTTTTAGGGTGAAGAGTGGGGTACAAATACTCTACATAAATAAATACACATCTTTTATAAACAAGTTAAAAAGGACTTGTCTCAGTACAGATCCTTGGGGGTGATCCCACTTTTCATATCCCTGCATTGTGAGAAATGACAATTTGTATCTACTCTCTTCTGCGTCTTTAACCAGTTACTGATCCCTAAGAAGACCCGTCTGATGACTGCAACGTTTATTTAGGAGCTTCTACATCTTTTTGAGGCAGTATGGTTTAATTATTTTTTAATAATACAGGAGCCACACACCATAATGTGCTTTGTAATCAAAATTTAAAAATACTGATACTAAAGATTAGAAACTTGATATATTTTAAATGAAGAAATCTAGGGCTACCTTCTGCAGACTATGAAACTCAACAGAGACAGATGCTTCCTCCACGGCCTGATAAATAATCTTGCAGAGGGCCATATTTTCACACATACCCCGACCTAAACATTGAAGGAAATCTAGAGATGGAGAAAGAAACTGGAGAAAAGTCTTACAATAATTTCTAACAAATTGGGGGGAGGGTGTTATTTGAATATAAGAACATAAGAAGAGCCTGCTGGGTCAGGCCAATGGCCCATCTAGTCCGGCATCCGGTTCTCCCAGTGGCCAACCAGATTTGCGGCTTGAAGTTGCTTAATATATATTGGTTAATATAGAAAAAGCCAAACAGTCCCACCCTCAGACCTTTGTGCATGCCTAGCAATTGACATCCACTGGGCTCCAGAAAGCAACAGTCCCAACAGTGGCAGCGCACAGGGGAAGGGGCCAAAAAGAAAGAGAGGGGAAGGAAGTGAAAGCCAAGGGAAGAGAAAGGAAGGAAAGTCTCAGCTTTTGATGGAAATTTCTGTACAAAAAGGATTGTACTGTAGGAATAGAGTATTGTACTTTGGGAATGGATTAACATTCCTTTATGTCAAGTTTCTTTTCATACATATGCATTCAAAAATGGAAAGAGGCCTCTTTTTGTCTACCAACTGTTTTGAACCCTACAAATGGCAAAAGGTTTGCCTGATGTTTACTGGATTTTCTTGACCAGAAGAAAACAATTCCTTACCCAAAGAATCTCTGTTCCCACCATCCTCCTCCTGCAGGACTTGCCAGACCATGGTCTTTTGGACTGGCTGGGTAACACTCAGCATGACTATCTGCAGAGGGCTGCCCATTTCATCGAGATCCATTGTTCCCTGCAAGCACAAAAATTCCGTGAAGGAAGAACACAGGACTATTACATATACAATCCTTAGTCCACTGATAAATGTTCAGGGACCTGGTTTACACATCACAAAAAGCCATAATGCCACCTTGGTCTCCTTCTGTGAGGAAGGGCGGGATATAAATCTAAGAAAGAAAGTAAGTAAGTAAGTAAGTAAGTAAGTAAGTAAGTAAGTAAGTAAGAAAGAAAGAAAGAAAGAAAGAAAGAAAGAAAGAAAGAAAGAAAGAAAGAAAGAAAGAAAGAATTTGTGTTAAGCCATAGTTTAAGTGTGAACTTGCCTCCCACTTACCCCACCCCCAGTGGGTAGTTCCCAGACAGCTAAAACAAGCCATACTATGGTTTGTCACATTATCTGATCCTGGACCTTGGCTTGTTTATTTCAAACAAACCATGAGCAGCAAGTTCAGAAACAAACCAATATTTCTGACTTGCCATTTGTGTTTTTTGGTTTGAAACAAACCACCATCTGAGTTCAGATGGCACAAGCCATAGATTTGAATACTATAAATGTCTGAAGAAACATTGAAACAGTTTAACAATCCGGAATAACTGTCATCTTTACATTATTGTGTCATTTTTCATTGCCTGTCATCACTGTATATTTTTTCATGTTACTATATTCATTTCAGGTCTCATGTTCTGGGCCTCTCAATATAATTATCCATTCTGCTATTAACAGTCATTGTGCTTGCCTTTATTATTATGCTAGTTTTCATTTCGGCTGCATGCCACAGTGTTTTGCAATTTGGGTAGTGACTTTTTTCTGTGTATTTTATGGTTGCACTAGGAACCTTCTCTCTTTGGTTGGCAGTACAAGCAATAGACAGGCCATACGGGAACTGGGAGAAGCCACAAGATGGTCCACGCAGCGGGGTGGGGGGAAGGCATGTTCACAATAAAACCATTGTTCAAACAAACTGTGGGCTATTGTGCCATGCAAACAAGGCCAGGGTAACAATGGGGGGAATTGCCCCACCCAACCCCCAACACTTACAGAAGGGCCACTGGAATAAATATATACTAACACAGGCCACTGCCAGAGTATTGAGTTTGGGCTTATGCTTCTAATCCTACATATGTTTGGGAGATATGGTGTCTTTTAAACCTTTCCCAGCTGTCCAAACATGAGCACATCTCAGGCAGCCGGTCTGCATCTAAACGAACTAACTTTTCAGCAGCCATTATCACAGAATATGTTGCCCTGATTCCTATACATCTACAGCTTTGCACATAACGAAGCGACTCACCAGAATGTCACCTGCCTCTCTCCCACCAATTTGATCCACTGCCTGTCCTTCAGGAGAAAGCGATGAACTGGAATGACTTGAGACTTTGATTGCATTGCCTGCAGGGGATGGAATGGAGATTTTAGAAGGGGAGCCTGTCTTCCCCTTTGTTGTTAGGGTGATTCAGAGGAGGATGGGAGTCCTTTCCCTTGGGCACAAGAGGGAATTTTCAATTCAGTGGTGGGAAAAGATGCTCTTATTGAAATCCCTGGTCTTCCAACTACGATAGGCTCAGGAGCCCTGGCTTCCATTGTACCTCATCACCATCCAGGAAAAGAGGGAGAGACTCTCTTAGGCTGCCTTTTTGAGCCTCATTGAAAGCTGGTCCATGACGCAGCTGAAGTAACCCTTACTATGTGAAGAGAAGTTGAAGCGTCTGAAAGAGCTCAGCTTTGATCCAACAATTCAGGCTGTGCACAGCTTATTTCAAGGATCTTGCACAGAGGGGCTGCTAGTTCTAGGAGTTCTAGGAAGCGGCACTTCAGCTGAAACTGACCAGGGAAAAAGCCTGGTAGGTTCTGATCAAAGCAGGATTCTTGGATATGTATAATGCTATTGCATTCTCTCGTTTTGGTAGAGAGACCTAGTTCTGGCACTTTGGATCAGACACAAGAAGAGGCTGAGCATCCTGCACCTTCCAGAGTGGCACTGAAGAAAGACATTCAGGGGAGGCAGCTGCTCTGATCCCCTGCATGATAAGCTGCATTTGCCAAAATTCCCTTGTCCACAGGACTGGTACCAGTGCTGTAGCCTTGGCCTTCACATGGTCAGCCCAAGCATCTCACAAACCCAGAAGGTGGCAGAACATAGTAGCTAATTCAGTGAATTCTTACTAGAGATGTGAAGGCCCAGAAAAAAACTGGATATTTGAGGAAAAAACTGGTTTTTTCCTTTTTTCCGAAACCTTTTTTGTTTTTTTTCTGAAAAATTGAAAAAAATGAAGAAAAAATGGAATATGGAATGTCTTATTTCAGCATGATGCATTGAATATTGGTCCTCCGCTTTTTCTCAGTTCTTTTTATGGGAATGGGTGCTTTATGTCTGCTTGACACTGTGGAGGACTTGTTGTTCTTATGTGCCTTCAAGTCGATTACGACTTAAGGCGACCCTATGAATCAGTGACCTCCAAGAGCATCTGTCATGAACCACCCTGTTCAGATCTTGTAAGTTCAGGTCTGTGGCTTTCTTGATGGCATCAACACATCTCTTGTTTGGCCTTCCTCTTTTTCTACTCCTGTTTTTCCCCACATTATGGTCTTATAAATCATGTCTTCTCATTATGTGTCCAAAGTAGGATAACCTCAGTTTCATCATTTTAGCTTCTAGTGACAGTTCTGGTTTAATTTGTTCTAACACCCAATTTGCAGTCCATGGTATGCACAAAGCTCTCCAACTCCACATTTCAAATGAGTTGATTTTTTTCTTATCTGCCTTTTTCACTGTCCAACTTTCACATCCATACATAGAGATCGGGAATACCATGGTCTGAATGATCCTGACTTTGGTGTTCAGTGATACATCTTTGCATTTGATGACCTTTTCTAGTTCTCTCACAGCTGCCCTCCCCAGTCCTAGCCTTCTTCTGATTTCTTGACTATTGTCTCTCCATTTTGGTTAATGACAGTGCCAAGGTATTAATAATCCTTGACAAGTTCAATGTCCTCATTGTCAACTTTAAAGTTACATAAATCTTCTGTTATCATTACTTTAGTCTTTTTGATGTTCAGCTGTAGTCCTGCTTTTGTGCTTTCCTCTTTAACTTTCATCAGCATTCTTTTCAAATCATTCCTGGTATCTGCTGAGAGTATAGTATCGTCTGCATATCTTAAATTATTGATATTTCTTACTCCAATTTTCACACCTCCTTCCTCTTGGTCCAATCCCACTTTCCGTATGATATGTTCTGCGTACAGATTAAACAAATAGGGTGATAAAATACACCCCTGTCTCACTCCCTTTTTGATGGGGAACCAATCGATTTCTCCATATTCTGTCCGCCTCTTGTCCAGAGTATAGGTTGTGCATCAGGACAATCAAATGCTGTGGTACCCCTGTTTCTTTTAAAGTATTCCATAGTTTTTATTTATTTATTATTTTATTTATACCACACCTTCCTTCTAGCAGGAGCCCAGGGCGGCAAACAGAAACACTAAAAACACTTTAAAATATCATAAAAAAAACCTTAAAATACATTAAAACAAAACAACGTTAAAAACATTTAAAAAAAACTTTAAAAACATCTTTTTTTTAAATAGGGTTAAAGACATATTAAAAGACATATTAAAAGCAATTCTAACAGATGCAGACTGGGATTTTCCATGATCTACACAGTCAAAGGCTTTGCTGTAATCAATAAAGCATAGGGTGATTTTCTTCTGAAATTCCTTGGTTTCTTCCATTATCCAACAAATGTTTGCAATATGATCTCTGGTGCCTCTTCCCTTTCTAAATCCAGCTTGGACGTCTGGCATTTCTTGCTCCATATATGGTAAGAGCCTTTGTTGTAGAATCTTGGGTATTACTTTACTTGCATGGGATATTAAGGCAATAGTTCGATAATTACTGCATTCCCTGGGATCCCCTTTCTTTGGAATTGGGATATATATTGAACGCTTCCAGTCTGTGGGCCATTGTTTAGTTTTCCATATTTGTTGACAGATTATAGTCAAAATTTGGACAGATTGTCTCAGTAGCTTGTAGCAACTCTATTCATATGCCATCTGTTCCTGGTGATTTGTTTCTTCCAAGTATTTTAAGAGCAGCTTTCACCTCACATTCTAAAATTTCTGGTTCTTCATCATATGGTTCCTCTGTGAATGAATCTGTCATCCTTTCATCTCATTTATAGAGTTCTTCAGTGTATTGCTTTCATCTTCCTTTTATTTCATCTCAGTCAGTCCTGTTGATTATTCAACATCCCTACTCTGGTTTAAATTTCTCTTTCATTTCTCTAATCTTTTGGAATAGGGCTCTTGTTCTTCCCTTTTTGTTGTCCTCTTCTATTTCTATACAATAACTATTGTAATAGTTCTCTTTGTCCCTACATACTAGTTGCTTTATTGTTGCATTTAGGGTTCTGACCGTGTTTCTATCTCCTTTTGCTCTTGCTTTCCTTCTCTCTAACTATTTTAACAGTTTCTTCAGTCATCCATTGACGTCTTTCTCTCTTTTTCACTAGAGTTGTCTTTTTGCATTCTTCCCTGATAATGTCTCTGACTTTACTCCATAGTTCTTCTGGCTCTCTGTCAACTAAGTTTAAACACTCAAATCTGTTCCTTATTTGATCTTTATATTTTAAATTGTATTTTGGCATTATGATTGCTTTGTTGTTCTTCTTTAGCTTTACTCTGATTTTCGATATGACCAGTTCATGATCTGTACTGCAGTCTGCTCCTGGTCTTGTTTTTGCAGAAAGTATGGAACTTCTCCATCTTCTGCTACCAATTATATAATCAATTTGATTCCTATATTGACCATTTGGTGATGTCCATGTGTACAGTCGTCTTTTCAGTTGCTCAAAAAATGTGTTTGCAAGAAACAGATTATTGGCTTCACAGAATTCAATAAGTCTTTCTCCTGCTTCATTTCTGTCTCCTAAGCCCCATTTCCCCACAATTCCTAGTTCTTCTCTGTTCCCTACTTTTGCATTCCAGTCCCCCATGATTATCATCATATCTTGTTTTGGAGTGTGATTAATTTCCTCCTGTACTTCTGTGTAAAATTTCTCCAATTCTTCTTCTGTGTTTGACGTTGGAGCATAGACTTGGATGATGGTTATGTTAATAGGTTTCCTATTTAATCTCATTGATATCACTCGCTCAGACCTTGTGTTGTAGCTCCTAATTGCTTCGGCTACATCACTTCTCACTATTAAAGCAACCCCATTTCTTCTTGATTTCTCATTTCCTGCATAAAATATTTTGTACTTGCCCGATTGAAAATGTCCCATTCCCATCCATTTTAATTCACTCACTCCAAGTATTGTAATGTTGATACGCTCCATTTCTTGCTTGACAATTTCTAACTTTCCCTGGTTCATGCTTCTCACATTCCATGTTCCTATTGTGTGTGTCGTACAACTCCGGACTCTCCTTTCGCATCTGTGTGCATCAGCCTCTGGGCTTCCTTTTGGCTTTGACCCAGCTGCGTCATTAGTCACAGCGCTACTCGTACTTGTCCTTTGTTCTTCCCCAGTAGCTCAGTGAGTGCCTCTGACCTGGGGGTCTCATCTTCCAGCACTATCTCGTGTTGCATTTTGGATACTCTGTTCATAGGGTTTTCATGGTAAGAGGTATTGAGAGGTGGTTTACCATTGCCTTCCTCTGAGTTTGGCTGCATCTTAGTCTGGTGTCTCAGCTTTGACCATTCCGCCTTGGGTGCCCCTACTGGGAGTCTAGCCTCTTGGTCTAGACTCCTGACGGCATTGTTCTCAGCTTCTTCAACACTCTCAAACCCCCTCCCCACGTTAAGGTGTGCAACCTAAAGGAGGTATGGAGGACTAGCGGAGACATAAATAATTTTCTTTGTTATTAATGTTGATGGTTTCTTCTGGGTTTTTTAAATAGTTTTTTTGCCTGCTGCTCATAAACTGGCAAAACCAAAGAGGGTCTTTAGAGTTCAGGTGTTCCTTACAGTTCAGGAGCTTGTAGCTCCATTTGTTACAAAAAAAAGTAAAAATATACCAAATGTGATAATTTTATGCCAAACCAACTTGTACATAATTACATTTTATGTTCCTCAAGTTACAAAGTGCCTTCCAATCTGTAAAAAGTGCTAATATTGTATTTTTTCAATTTTTCAAAAAAATTCCATTCCCCCACCCCAACCCCATTTTTTTTCTATGGCTTCAAAATTTCTGGAAACTTTATCTCTAATTCTTACCCGTCACATTGATCTCCCTGTCCCCATTTCACTTGACTTCTTTGTAGATCTGACCCTGCACAGCATCCGGGAATTCATGCCCTCCTCCTTCAGAGGCCCCTAAAACAGGAAGGATGGTCCCAATCAATAGAGAGAGACATGGCTGGGAGATGAACTGCCCTAAGCAAAAGACACATTCTGCTCCCTTCAGCCCTATGCCATTGCATTCCTTTTGCAAAATAAACGTCTCACCAGCTCACAGGTTCTCATGAGGCTTCTCCAAGGCCAATGAAGTTAAGCAACTGAACAGCACACAAGTTTAACAATTCCCTCCATTCCCAGCCAGCAGATCTATTTAGGTAGGGAATGCTTTTTCTGCTCTCTCTCACACAAAGGCGATTTACAATCCTTAATATCTAAAAAGACACATTGTAAAGGGAAGATGAATTGGGAGGGAGGGAGAAATACACAAACACAGGTTCAAGTTTTTAATTCCAGGAGGTGGTGCATGATTGCCATCAGTGTGTCTATATGCCCAGAAGAGTTGCACCTATAGATTTCCACCCTGTCAGGAAGCTCTTAAATTGGGGGTAGCCAATGTGGTGCCTTCCAGACATTGCTGGACTCCCATCAGCCAATATGGTCAACGATCAGGGATGATGAGAGTTTTAGTTCAGCACCATCGGCAGGGCACCGTGTTGGCTATCCCTGTCTCAAAAACACAATAGCCCTGTCTGAAATAAAAAGTAGGACCTTGAAGGGCTGCTGTGAAGATATGGGAGACAAGGACTGCAAAGAATTTTGATACTAAAAACCGGTAGAGGAATTGCAGAGAGACAGTATCAAAAAGCCTTATCAAATCATAGTTAAGAAATTGTTATTAATGATAATCATTTGTCAATAACAGTAATCGTTATGGTTAGTTTTGGACAGGAATCATAGTAGCTCTGATATTCATCTCATAAACTGGTGAACATACATATGACACAACAGTATGTATGATATGAATGTAATTCCTTTAAAATTGTTTAAACTCTTGATATGTTTTGCAATAAGCCATGTATTAAATAAAAATAACTAACAATAATTATGATACAAAGATTAGGTATTATATGTGGCTGTCTCGAGCATTCCTCAGTTGGGGCACTTTTTGGAAGCATTTAAAATGCTCTAATGTAGAATGCCATTCTGCAGAAAAAAGTTAAGACAGGCCAGGAGGCATCAATCCTTGCTGTCCATTTGAAACTGAACTACAGATGGTCACCTACTCTACATGCTGTGTCTCCTAGAGACTCTAACCATGACCAAGCCCTCACCTGCCACTGTGATAAGGGATGTCCTTGAGAATAAGCATTACTAGATCAAGGTAGGTATAACAAAGTTTTATTGCTGCAGCAAGGCGCTAGGGAGTCAAGCTCAGCCAACAGCGCGCCAAAATGCAAAGAACAGAGAATACTTATACTCTTTGCCTGGGCTCTGTCTCTGCATCCCATAATTTCAGTCACAAATTGTTACAAAAGAACATTGCCTTATAAGGCTATGAATACAGCAAAACAACAAGTGCATATGTGTCAAGATGGCGTGACTGCAATGAAAGTAACATTTGGAAGGTACAACATACTAAGGGGTTATTTATCCTTATCATTCCCCCCTTTAATACTTTAACTTCTTATTTTTAATAATTAAAGTATTACACAATACTGTACTACAAATGATTTTTTTCTTCTTCTTCTTGAGGTACTGGCTGATATCGGTTGGCTTGTAACACCATCTGTCGGGCTACCTGGTTTTCCACTGTACCTAAAATTATACTTTTAAAGCGATTTACGATTACTGACAAAACACATGGCAACAACAAACATAACAATAATAATACAGTGACAATACCTATTAACCCTTTCAATCCTCCAGACCAGTTGAACCACGAACTCCAATCACCTAAATCTATTCCCTTCCAGGTTTGTATGGGTACATGGGCGAGTTTCTTCATCTTATTTGTAAGATCTTTTACAGCCTGCCCATTGTTGTCAGATTCAACAATTTGCAAACGCCACCCTCTTATTTGATCTAAGGTACAGTTATGCAACTGACATAACAAAGTGGTGGAATTTGCTGCATCACATACCACATCACAGTTTATAAGTGGATTATCACTACCAGGAGTACAGACACACCAAGTACCATTTTTCAATTGAATATGGGTTTGATTCCACCTATGCATTTCTTTGCTACAATTTGTAATGGGACAGTAGGCAATAACACAAAATTGTTCCCATTGCATAGTCCAATTGCAATATGATTTTCCGACCAAGACCCCCTCCGACAGATTCTGTTGTATGCAATAATGACCTCCAGGATTCCAGCGGACTTCCCAATTGTGATTAGTAGTCCAAAGGTCACTTCCATTATGAACATCACTCTTGTTGCTTAACAACCATTTAGGGTTTAAGGGGATTGCCATCCACGGCCATTTAGGAAACCCCTGAGGATTTCCACAAATCCAGCAATTTGACAGATTAAATTTTTTTGCCACTTGATTTACCAATGTTAGAAAGGTATTTTCTTGGCAATTTTGACACATGCCTGGGGGTTCAGATGCTTGACAATAAGGGGGAAACAATATCAGAATCAAAAGAACTAAGAACTGAAACAAAATGATCACATAAGACAATTTACAGCAGGACATAATTGCTATTTCTGGACAGATCTGGATCTTCGGGCGGTGTCCCACTACTTCTTCCGGGTAAGTAGGGGATGCAACACCCTCTGTGGTTTCGCTCACTCGGTTGCCGGTCCCGAGGAGGCTTCTCCCGTCGCATCCCTGCTTCCAGTAGTGGCACGCTTCTGGATCCTCATCCGCAACGCCCCTGGTGTGTTGGTTACTACTTCCCATTCTGGATTCGCTGCTGGTTTCACTCTGGTCCAGTGAATCCATGGAGTCTGCCCTTCAACCTTCAAGGACGTGGGAGTAACCATTATTACTGCAAATGGACCTTTCCACTTAGGCTGCAATGGTTTATCATCCCATACCTTGACCCATACTAAATCCCCTGGCTCAAAGGCGTGCATGTTAGTTGTAACTTGTAATGGACTGGGATCAGTATACTGTTGTAATTGTCCAACAATCCTATTCAGAGCCTGCAGTTGTTTCTGAAGCCGTACTTGTCCATGGTCTTCCAATACCTCAACTCCAGTTGGCAGAGGTGTGGTCTGCCATACATTAATTCATACGGAGTGTAGCCTGAGCTTCGTGGGGTGCATCTGGCGTGTAATAAGGCCAATGGTAACAGCCGAGGCCATTTTTCTTTAGTCTCTATGCATAACTTAGTGAGATGAGCCTTGATGGTCTGATTTGCCCTCTCAACCATTCCGCTACTCTGTGGTCGCCATGCACAGTGTAACTTCCAAGTCAACCCTAATGCCGTTGATAGACTATTCACTAGAGTATTTACAAACGCTGGTCCGTTATCAGAATTGATTTGTATTGGTAGACCATATCGAGGAATAATTTCTTCCAAAATAAATTTTGACACTACAGCTGCTGTCTCTCCTGTTGCTGGTTTAGCCTCTATCCATCCAACGTGCTGGACCACCCGACACTCATTGCTAATTTCGTTCACCAAGCGCAGCCAGCGGTGAGGGATTATTTTCTGAATTTCAGACCTGGATGGGGGGGGGAGGCTGTGACTGTGATTTTGGAAGTAGCAGACTTTGTTTGGGATAAGGACAAGGAGAAAAGCAGAAAGAAGGAAAAGAAGGAGGATTTTGAAATGTTGGCTCTTGCTATAAGAGGCCAGCCACCAAATAGAGGATTTCGAGGCAGGGGTAGAGGCTTTCCGAGGGGGCCGAGAGCCGGAATTCAGAGAGGAAGGGGACAAATGAGGAATTCTTGGCAGGGAGATAGGGCTTGCTTCCAGTGCGGTGAATACACTCATTTCAAGAAAGTCTGTCCGTGGAGGACAGGGGACGCGCAGTACACCACTAACAATCCTTTCTACCCAGATTTCACAGGAACCAGTGCAAACGTAGATTTTCCGCCACCGCCTCCGCCTGTTGCTGCTCAACAGACACCGGCTGCGTGGGATCAATACGGCGGGCGCCAAATGCAACAACAGGGCCAACAATGACTACCCATGGAGAGGGAGGGGTTAGGAACAGGACTAATGAATCTTATGTCTCTGGCAGGTCTCTTTCTTTCTCTTTCCCACCCAATCCAAGAACCCAGACTTTCCTTAAACGTGCAGGGGCAAACAGTGACCTTTTTGGTGGACACAGGAGCCACGTATTCTTTGATAAATGTTGTTTCTGACAATTGGTTGAGTAGGGAAGTAAAAATGACAATGGGGGTAGATGGAAACCCCACACCTATGTGCATTACGTTACCATTACAAGTGAAATACAATGATAAGATGTTTAACCATGTTTTTCTTTATTCTGCTTCTTGCCCTATCTCCTTGATGGGTCGCGATATGTTGTGTAAACTGGAGGCTACCTTAACTTGCACCCCTGAAGGGGTGGGTTTACTGATGAGCGTTTTGGGGGTACCCGAAGGGAACACCATTAAACACAAACACATAGACCATCATTTGCCAGAGGACCTTGCTGACCTGCCGTCGGATTTATGGGGCACAGAGGACACGGATGTAGGATTGCTGCGATCAGTGAGCCCTGTTAGAATCCAGGTAAAACCGTTCCTCCCACCACCAAATGTTGCTCAGTACCCCTTGTCCTTAGAAGCCAGAGAAGGCATACGCCCCATAATTGAAGGGTTCATCGCTAAGGGAGTCATCCGGCCACAGCGAACCCCCTGCAACACGCCCATCCTACCTATAAAGAAACCCCCCAAGAAACCCGGAGACCCCATACGGTGGAGATTTTGCCAAGACTTAAGGGCGGTAAACAGGTACGTGGTCCCCTTGCATACTGTTGTTCCAGATCCAGTGACGATCATCAGCCAGATCCCGTGGGACGCTAAGTGGTTTACCGTCATTGATCTAAAAAATGCTTTTTTTAGCATCCCTCTCCACCCAGATTCGCAGCATTTGTTCGGGTTCGAATGGGACCAACGCTCTTTCGTGTGGACAAGAATCCCACAGGGATACTGTGATAGTCCCGGGGTGTTTAGCCAATGTTTGAGAGACGATCTGGAAGGGTTCACCCCAAAAAGGGGTTCCGTTTTGGTGCTGTACGTTGATGATATCCTGATTGCTAATGGACACCAGGCGGTGCTGCGGGAAGACGGTAAGGCCTTCTTACTATACTTACACTCAAGGGGTCATAAAATAGACCCGAAGAAAATTCAGTGGCTGTCAGAAAAGGTGAAATACTTGGGGTTCATTTTGACACCGGAGGGACGGCAAATGGACCCTGGGCGCGTTACTACTATACAGAATTGCCCGCTTCCTAAAACCAAGAGACAGTTAAGAGGGTTCCTGGGCTTGATTGGGTTTTGCAGACCATGGTTGCCATCTTGTGGCGAATTGAGTAAACCGCTACATGCGCTTACTGCGAGTAAAGCTCCTGACCTGATACAATGGAGTCGGGACAATGAAAAAGCATTTGAGTTATTAAAACAGAGCGTGGCCACATCGATGTCTCTGAAACCTCCAAATTACGGCAAACCTTTTCATTTGTTTGTCCACGAAAGATCGGGGGTGGCCAGTGGGGTCCTGACGCAGCTGTACGGCCCCAGCCACTTCCCAGTGGCGTTTTACTCGCAACAAATCGATAATGTGGCCCGCGGAACCCCCACTTGCACACGCACCCTGACTGCAGCGGCCCTACTTCTAACTAAAGTGAAAGGGCTGACTTTAGGCCACTGCACTACGGTTTGGACTTCACACGCATTGTCAGCCTTGTTGCGTAAAGGTACCACACAGGTGTTTTCAGCCCAGAGACAGCAACAGCTAGAGGCGGAACTCCTGGAGGACCCCAACGTGCGATTTGAACGTTGCGGACCGTTAAACCCGGCCACCCTCCTACCCGAGCTACCTCCACCCTTTCCGGACCATGATTGTGTGGAGGTTTTGCAATCTACTCTGCAGATCAGGCCAGACCTGTCTGACGAACCGCTACCGGAATCAGATGTCATCCTTTTCACGGACGGCAGCTCCTACTACCAGAATGGGGTAAGATACACGGGTTTTGCAATAACGACTCAATGGGATGTGGTAGAGGCAGCAGCGCTCCTGGGACGATGGGGTGCACAAGCAGCAGAAATTTACGCCCTGGCCAGAGCATGCCAATTATCAGCAGGAAAAAAGGTGACCATCTTCACGGACAGCAGGTATGCTTTTGGGGTTATACATTGCCACATTCATTTATGGAAATATCGGGGGTTTACAACTGCAGGGGGCAAACCAATACAATACTTGGAACTTGTGCAGAAATTATTACAGACTATACTAGAGCCCTCACAATTGGCAGTAGTGCACTGTAAGGCACACACTAAGGACCGCATGCCAGGCAGCATTGCTTCCTATAAGCATGCCTACATTAGCCCTAGCAACGACTGCTTTTCTCCCGCCGGTATCTGTTTCAATACCCCCACAGGAGCTGAAGCGATGGACAGAGTTGGGAGCGATCCTGAAGCAACAACTCTGGGTTATGCCTGACGGCCGAGCCTGCTTACCCAGAGCAGTATACCACACAGCAGCTAAGTGGTTTCACGATCACGGAGGCCACTATGGTACACATGCGTTGGTGGACTCAATCACACGCTTTTGGTACGCCCCCGGAATCCAACCAGTATGCGGGGCAATAGTGAAAGCATGCCACATTTGCCAGGCAAACGGGCCCGCCCTACCAAATAGGGCTCCGCAAGGGGGTAGACCTGTACCAGCTGCACCTTTTCAGCATGTACAAATTGACTTTGTTGATCTCCCAAAAGCAGAAGGGAAGAAACATCTTCTAGTCATGGTATGCCCCTTGACAGCATGGATAGAGGCTTTTCCGACCACGAACGCCACCGCTACAACGGTAGCTAAATTATTGTTGAAGGAGATTATACCGCGGTTTGGAGTCCCAGAGGTAATAGACTCGGACCGCGGAACACACTTTACAGGACAGATTCTGACCAAAATAGAAGAAGGTTTGGGAATCAAGCATTTATTTCATACTGTTTATCACCCGCAATCATCTGGAGCTACGGAAAGACAAAACCGGGAAATTAAAACAGCATTGGCTACAGTTTTCGGGGTCCAAATTAGTATAACTGCGTGCTCCCTCTAACAAGCGCGACCAGAATTTCCTGGGAGGTTCGCTGGCCTCTTGTTTAATTGCCATAAATTTAGCTTGGTTGGGGGGTTTCTGTGACATTCGCTCTAAGTGCCTCAAAATCCTATCTCTATCGGTCTGCAACTGAGCGCGGCGAGGCTGCGTCCAGTCTCCCGCTACCCAAGCTGCAGCCGCCTGCGCTTGTTCCGGCCAAGCCCTGTTTACCGCCGCCTCGGCGGCCCAAGCAGTCTCCAACGTCCACAACCTGCTACGCTCTTCACCTGTCAAAACTCTCCTTAGCAAATGCTCCACATCCGAGTACGTCGGATTGTGGCTCTCAAATAATCTGGCTAGCAATTCCCTGATTTTTCTTGGCTGTTCCCCAAAGGTTCCAGCCATGGTACTCCATTCCTTTAAATCCCATTCCAGCCAACTTTTCAACTCCACTACTTCTGTATGCTGGATGCCCCCGCGGCCATCCACGTACGGTTGGTCATGTACAATTAAAGGCATTTCCAACGCCTCTGCCTCTTTTCTTTTCTTATCTTTAGGTCGCTGGCGCGAATGCTGGCGCGTGTCCATACCCCCTGAGGCCCCCTTCTCTTTTCCTTTTTCGTCTGTCTCATCATCTGAGACAACCAAGGAACCCCTCTCCTCCAGATTGGGATACCCGCCCCCGGGAGCTGGTTGCGGATCTGGAGCAGAGGGTATTATAGAACGAGTAAGAACCGTCCTTCTATTTGACGTATCGTCATTAAAATACTGAGGAGGGGGTTCCTCAATGGACAAAGTTCTAACTGCCATCAAAGTAAGACTATCCCACTTTTGCGACCCTATTTTCCATAGGAGCCAAAATTCCAATTGATCCGGGTGGGTATCCCCAATCCGCCTCCGCACTCCCAGTAACGGAGCGGTTTCAAAGGATCCACCCCTCGGCCACCGTTCACCCGGTGCCGACACTGCAGTCATCCGCGGCCACTCCTCCTCACAGAGCTCTATCATTTTACTCTTTTTCAGGCCTCTTCTTCTAACCGGCAATTCCTCTTCTTGCCACAGCATGCACATGATTCCCAAGGGGCTGTCCTTTACCGGCACACTCCCTTTATTTCCCATGACGTCTGGCAGCGGGTTTTTCTTTCCTCAGCTGTGCTTTATCCCCAAAGTGTCAAAGCCGCCCGCTTTTATTGATAACCGAGAAAATTTTCTCGTGGCGCCTGTTATCAAATAAAGGGGTGCAATGGCAAAAAGGGGGTCCGCACAAGGGATCCCGGACGAGCCCCCAATTGTTAGGTCCAAACCCAACACGCAAGCCGCCCTGTCTCCCCAACTCTCTTATTACACCCGGGAAGAGTGCGGAGCTGGGTGCAAATGAACCCACTGTCAGAGATCAAGTAACACAAGACAAAAACCTTTGCAAAGGGGACCCAATACTTACACGCCGAAGCCTGAGAGCATGGGAACCTCGTTTATTTGCGTGCAGGAGAATATATAGGCTCACCCCGAAGTTTACAGTATCGGGTGTGCGTCATAATAACAAAAGCAAGCAATTGCCAATAATTACAGTTCTAGAAGCATATGAAAGGAGGTAAAGGGGTACAGGAAAGGGGTAGAATTGGAAACATCAAGACTATCTTCCAGACTCCATGTCTGCACATTTCACATGTCCTTGAGATAAGCACTCTGTAACAGTAGACAAAGACAACTATTGAGGGGAGGCCCAGCTGCAACCGGGCGCCCCCTAAACTGGAGACAGACATGATATTGCTTTGCTTGCATATCAAAGGTACAAAACAAGTCAAGGATATGAGGGGCACAAGAACAGCATTTGACATTCCTGTGTAAGGCACATTAGCAACAATAAGCAAGGTTTCATGAATGTGATAAAGAAATGCATAGTAGGGAGGTTTCCAGCTTAAACCGGCTTTTATTATGCGAGCCACTGGAATGTAGGTAAGGGTCAAGTCACCAGGAAATAAACCGACATTTAATATCAAAAGCCAAATAAAGGCCACTTTGGTTCTATTTCCCAGAAAGCCCAAGCTGGTGTTAGCCTAAGTGAACTATAGTATTTCAAAACAGGAGATCACAAATTATCCTCAACAGTACAAACAGCAACGAGCAATACCTTTAGTCCACAAGCGGCTGGCATATGGCTGTAGTCAACCTGAATCACTTGAAAGGGCCTAGTACCCTTCAGTATGGCTCCTGGGGTCAGATTTGGTCCGCGACGAGGATTCACTTGTGCACAGGTAAGGCATTCTTTGGTGATTATATCACACCATTTAGATATATGGTCAATATAATACCATTTCTTTAACAACGTTTCCAGAGCTATCTTTCCCAGGTGGCATTGTTGGTGAACCTTGGAAACTATAGGATGAGCCAAATTTTGAGGTATCCAGACATAACCGTCAGGTAAGACTTTCCATCCACTCACATCCCGGTAACTATAATCTTGAGCTTCTCTTTTTTCCTCTGGAGTGTAGACAGGACTTCCCACATCCGTGGGAACTTCTACATAATACAGGTGAGCAAAACTCCTGGCAACAGGGGGGGCTTTAAGAGCTGCAGACTTAGCTGCTTTATCGGCCTGAGCATTTCCTTGATGGACCGGACCATCCTGTCTTTTATGAGCCCTACAATGTACCACAGCCACTTTCCTAGGTTTCCACACTGCATCTAAGAGTGCCCTGATTTCATGTGCGTACGCTATAGGCCTTCCTTCAGAGGTAAGGAATCCTCTTTCCTTATACAGGGCTCCATGCACTTGCAAGGTGAGGAAAGCATTTTTATTATCTGTATAGATTGTCACTTCCTGTCCTGCTCCTTCCCGTAGGGCTTCAGTAAGTGCTATAATTTCAGCTTTATGAGCCGAAGTTCCTGGGGGCAGCTTGCCATGCCGGACTATATGTCCTCCTTGTTCCACTACTGCGTATCCTGCTACTTTAGTCCCTTGCTGTAAGTAACTACTTCCGTCGCAGAATAGGGATTGTCCCTTCCTTAATGGCTGATCTTTTAGGTCCAGTCTACTGGAGAACACTCTAGTCATTATTTCTTCACAATCGTGTACTGGCTCTTGCTCTGGCACTGGCATTAATGTAGCTGGATTCAATGTTGCCCTATCCTGTACAATCACGTTTGGATTTTCACACAACTGGGCAGTATATTTAATTAGACGGGAACTTGTCATCCATTTTGGCCCTTGTTTTTCCAGCAGATTTCGAATGGAGTGTGATGCAGTCACTTGAATGGTTTGCCCGAAGGTGAGTTTCAATGCTTCAGTTAACAACAAGGATGTAGCCGCAATGCTCCTCAAGCAGCCTGGCCAGCCTTGGCTTACGGGGTCCAATTTCTTACTTAGATACGCCGCGGGGCGTTCCCAGGAGCCCAAGGCTTGGGTCAGCATTCCCACCGCAACTCCTCTTCTATCATCCACAAATAGTTTGAATGGTCTTGTCGTATCGGGTATCCCTAATGCTGGTGGGTTTAGCAGGGCATTGTTCAGTTTTTCCAAGCTCGCAACGTGGGAGGGCTCCCAATCTAAAGGGGCAGTTTCTGGCCTCCATTCTTGTAACATGGAATATAATGGTTTTGTAATGGTAGCATAGTCCAGAATCCATATCCTGCAATACCCGGCCATTCCTAACAATGTACGGAGCTCTTTCTTAGTTTCAGGTCTTGGTAGTGAACGTATTGCAGCAGTACGAGCCGGACTAAGGTACCTTTGGTCCTTCTGGATTATAAATCCTAAATATTCTACTTCCAACTGACAGATCTGGGCCTTCTTCTGACTTGCCCGGTAACCTAGGGCCTCCAAGGTTTGCAACAAAGATTTGGAATATTTCCAACAAGTATCAAAGTCTGAACTGGGGAGCAAAATATCATCCACATAAATTAACAAGGGCCCATTTTCCTCCTGCCAGCTGATCAAGTCTTTATTCAACTGCTGGCTAAAAATAGATGGGGAGTGGCAGAACCCTTGGGGCAGCCGGGTCCACGAGTACTGGCTAGTAACTCCTGTTTGGACATCTTCCCAAGTAAAGGCAAACAAAGGTATTGCTTCTTCAGCCAACGGTATGCTGAAGAACGCGTCTTTCAGATCAATTACTGTGTAGATAGTACTCCCTCCAGGTATTCTTCCCAACAAAGTGTAGGGGTTAGGTACTATAGGGGTCATGGATATGACGGATTCATTTACTGCCCTCAAGTCCTGTACTGGACGATAATCGCCTGGGCTCTGTCTCTGCATCCCATAATTTCAGTCACAAATTGTTACAAAAGAACATTGCCTTATAAGGCCATGAATACAGCAAAACAACAAGTGCATACGTGTCAAGATGGCGTGACTGCAATGAAAGTAACATTTGGAAGGTACAACATACTAAGGGGTTATTTATCCTTATCAACTGCCCAGTCTTGGCCTCCTGCTGGCTCCTCAGAAACTCCTCCGCCAGGGCCACCCCCTGGGAACACGTCTCCGGCCCACCTGCTCGGATCCAGCCCTGCAGTTCCGGCGGGAGGCTGGCTAGGAACTGCTCCAGGATCAGCAGCTCCAGGATCTGCTCCTTGCTGCGTCTCTCCGGCTTCAGCCACAGGTGGCAAAGCTCCTGCAGCTGGCTGTAGACCCTTCGGGGGTCCTCCACCTCCTCGCAGCAGAATTGCCTGAAGCACTGGCGCTGAGCCTCCACCCTCAGGTCATCCCCTCGCAAGATGGCCGCCTTCACCTTCCCATAGTCCTCCTGATCTCCGGCTTCTAATATGCTAAAAGCTTCTTCCGCTTCCCCACTCAGGGCTGGCAGGAGCAGTGCAGCCCACTCTCTTCTAGGCCACCGGCAGGCTTTGGCCACTTGCTCGAAGGAGGCCAGGAAGGCCTTGGCATCTTCCCAGGGGGCAGACTCGGGCACCCCCGGTGCATCTTCCCCTTCTGTCTGAATGGGCTGCAGGGTCTTCAGGACCTCCTGCCATTGAACTTCCCAGTGCTCTGGCATCCCCTTGCAAGGGTCCCCTTTGCCTTCTTGCGACACTCCCCATCCTAGTCTCTCAGTCGGATATTCAGAATAAACTGCTCTGGTGGCTTCTTCTGCTCTGCCTATGTGGCCTTCTAGTTTTCGGCCTGCAGATTTTTGCTCCTTCATCCCTTTACTTCTCAATCGACCTCTTCAAATCCAGAAGCAGAGAGCAGATGAAGGTTCTTTCTGGCAGGTGGATTCCTCACAAAGACCTTTGCTCCCAATCCCCCTGATCTTGTGAGAAATGCAGAGGGAACAATCCAACTTCAAATCCTTGGCTGATTTTAGCCCTCCACTGGGATGAATCAGACCTGCAGAGATTTGCCAGGGACAAAAGAGTAGCAATTGTCAGAGGCCTCCAGTAGTCCATTTCCTAGAGGCATTCCTGAGTTGGGGGGAGGGAGGGCAGTTTCTTCCTATTAAAAGAGAGAGGCAGAACATTTACGTGAGTAGATAAGATGGCCACTTAAGCATTGCCAGAAAGAAAAGAGGAAATACATCACATACAAAAGGACAAAAAGAAGACACAGGTTTGCATAAAATTTGCATATGCTGCTTTATAAATAATTGCTATAATTTAAATAAAAATACAATACATATGTGCTGTGCAGTGGTTAGTGTGTCAGACTAGGACTTGGGAGACCAGGGTTCAAATCCCTGATCAGCATGAAGCTCTTTGTGTGACCTTGAGACATCAGCACTTCTTAGCCTACCTCCTCAGGGGGTTGTCATGGGGATAAGATGGAGAGGGAGAGACCCATACAAGCTACCTTGAACTCCTCGTAGAAAAGGAGGGATATACAGGTAAAAATAAACAGTCCATGTGCTTTAACTCAAAGCCTGCTCTCCCTTCTTCGGATTCCTTATCCTTCAGTCAGACTTGGACCAGACAGAGGAATCTTCATCGGGGGTGTTCTCAAACTTTCTGCTGAAAATTACCAAGGCTCACCAGCCGCAAAATGGTGGTGCAGGGACAGAACCAGTGACAAAATGGGGGTAAAAGAGTCAGTCACAAAATGGGGATAGGTTTCTCCTATAAATACCACCCAGTTCCCTCAACTCAGGGACCAAAAGAAATCCAAATATCAGGCTCTTTTCCAAGGAAGAGGTAGGAATTGATGCTTTCAGAGTCATATACCGCGGTGTAGTTGTCGCAGGTCTCAGGGGTCTTAGACCCCTTACTTTTTTTGGGAGCAGGGTCCCTATGTCTCCAGAATCGTACGAGCCAATCAGAGTGAGATGAGGTGAGTCAGCTAATGAGAAGACTCTTCTCAGTAGCTAACACCCTCTCCTTTAATTAATTAATTAAGTTGTTGTGGGAGAAGGCATTAACAAGGATCTCATTCTCAACCCAGAAGCAAAAAAGGGGGGCATGCTGTGACTAACATGAAGTGACCTTGCACTTCTGAATTTGCCACTACACTACTGGTCATATACAACCTGGCCATAGAACCTCACACATTTCCCTCTAGGAAGAGAAAGGAAGAAAACAATGGCAAGAGTCAGTAAAAATACAATACGGGGGGGGGCAACATTGCGGCAACTTCAAAGACGATCCCAGCAATAGCAGCAGTGGTCAACCAGTTGCCAGCTGAAGATAAGGAGCTCTGAGCCACAGAACCGGTCAGCTGGCCCACCTCTCCGCACCACCTGTAAGGCCTACTGATTGAGTTCTCCTTGGCACATCCCAGTAAGGTGTAGTAATGCCCAGGTCTGACCCACCATACCAGATGCTACTGCCAGAGACTCTCTCTTAGGCCTTGTCTGCACTATGCATTTAAACAGTACTTTTTCTGTGATGATACCCACCGGCATGGAGGACCACCACCTCCTTTTTTGCTGCCCATGACACCATTTTGTGCTGGCACCCACAGCACTTGTATTAAGATATGAGTACCAGCACCTCCTTTCCCCCCCCAAAAGCACTGCATTTAAAACACTCTCATACCACTATAAAAAGCCATGACTTCCTCCAAAGCATCCTAGGAAGTGTAGTTTGTGAAGGGTGCTGAGAGCTGTTAGGACATCTCTCCCCCCACAGAGCTATAATTTCAGAGTAGTTTAACCATAAATTCCTCTTCCCAGGGAACCCTGGCCAATGTAGCTCTGTGAGGGGAATAGGAGGTCTTCTAAAAACCCTCCATGCCCTTAATATACTACAATTCCCAGGATTCTTTGGGGAAAGCCATGATGGTTGAAACTGGGTATAATACAGCTTTAAACTTGTGGTGTGCATGTGACCTAATAAGTCCCATTGAACTTAATGGGGTCTACTTTTGAGTAGGGCCCTACCAGCACAACACACTTAAAGCAGTATCATACCTCTTTAAACAGTATTGGCTTTCCCATGAAGAATCCTGGGAACTGTAGTTTGTTCAGGGTGCTGAGAGTTGTTGGGAGACCCCTCATCCCCCCTTCTCATTCAGCCACCATTCCCAGAGTTCTCTGGGAAGTGTGATAAGAGCCAAAGTTACCCCATATTTCTGAGACCATGTGATTGACAAACATAGGCTCCAGGCGAGCAAGAGACGTACACACAGTTAAATCTGTCCAGTGACTTTAGGAGAAACAGAGCACCACATCCTGTTCTTTCAATTTATTTTATATAGCATCCTGTTATTAACCACAAAGTTTGTTCCAGTCTGTTTCAGCCTCCTTTGTACTAGACCATGGGTTCTCAACAAGGGGGGAATTCCCCCCCGGGGGGGAATTTTAGGGTTCCAGGGGGGGAATTGGGACCACTATTCAGCAAAGTGTGATGTCCTGTAGATTATGTACAATCTGTAAAATTGTAGTTTGTTTTTAATTTAATCTGCGACATTCAATAAAGTTTATTGAAGTTTAACTAAAATATGTAACTTGTCCCTCGGGTCCTCCTCCGTGCCTGAGGACTGGAAAGTGGCAAATGTAACGCCAATCTTCAAAAAGGGATCCAGAGGGGATCCCGGAAATTACAGGCCAGTTAGCTTAACTTCTGTCCCTGGAAAACTGGTAGAAAGTATTATTAAAGCTAGATTAACTAAGCACATAGAAGAACAAGCCTTGCTGAAGCAGAGCCAGCATGGCTTCTGCAAGGGAAAGTCCTGTCTCAGTAACCTATTAGAATTCTTTGAGAGTGTCAACAAGCATATAGATAGAGGTGATCCAGTGGACATAGTGTACTTAGACTTTCAAAAAGCGTTTGACAAGGTACCTCACCAGACTTCTGAGGAAGCTTAGCAGTCATGGAATAAGAGGAGAGGTCCTCTTGTGGATAAAGAATTGGTTAAGAAGCAGAAAGCAGAGAGTAGGAATAAACGGACAGTTCTCCCAATGGAGGGCTGTAGAAAGTGGAGTCCCTCAAGGATCGGTATTGGGACCTGTACTTTTCAACTTATTCATTAATGACCTAGAATTAGGAGTGAGCAGTGAAGTGGCCAAGTTTGCTGACGACACTAAATTGTTCAGGGTTGTTAAAACAAAAAGGGATTGTGAAGAGCTCCAAAAAGATCTCTCCAAACTGAGTGAATGGGCGGAAAAATGGCAAATGCAATTCAATATAAACAAGTGTAAAATTATGCATATTGGAGCAAAAAATCTGAATTTCACATATACGCTCATGGGGTCTGAACTGGCGGTGACCGACCAGGAGAGAGACCTCGGGGTTGTAGTGGACAGCACGATGAAAATGTCGACCCAGTGTGCGGCAGCTGTGAAAAAGGCAAATTCCATGCTAGCGATAATTAGGAAAGGTATTGAAAATAAAACAGCCGATATCATAATGCCGTTGTATAAATCTATGGTGCGGCCGCATTTGGAATACTGTGTACAGTTCTGGTTGCCTCATCTCAAAAAGGATATTATAGAGTTGGAAAAGGTTCAGAAGAGGGCAACCAGAATGATCAAGGGGATGGAGTGACTCCCTTACGAGGAAAGGTTGCAGCATTTGGGGCTTTTTAGTTTAGAGAAAAGGCGGGTCAGAGGAGACATGATAGAAGTGTATAAAATTATGCATGGCATTGAGAAAGTGGATAGAGAAAAGTTCTTCTCCCTCTCTCATAATACTAGAACTCGTGGACATTCAAAGAAGCTGAATGTTGGAAGATTCAGGACAGACAAAAGGAAGTACTTCTTTACTCAGCGCATAGTTAAACTATGGAATTTGCTCCCACAAGATGCAGTAATGGCCACCAGCTTGGATGGCTTTAAAAGAAGATTAGACAAATTCATGGAGGACAGGGCTATCAATGGCTACTAGCCGTGATGGCTGTGCTGTGCCACCCTAGTCAGAGGCAGCATGCTTCTGAAAACCAGTTGCCGGAAGCCTCAGGAGGGGAGAGTGTTCTTGCACTCGGGTCCTGCTTGCGGGCTTCCCCCAGGCACCTGGTTGGCCACTGTGAGAACAGGATGCTGGACTAGATGGGCCACTGGCCTGATCCAGCAGGCTCTTCTTATGTTCTTATGTTCTTATTGAATGTCACAGATTAAAATCGATTCTTGAACATGCAGCATTATTTTCATTTGCAAAATTAAATTATTATTTAAAGACCAGAAAGTGCTCCAAGAAATTCTGTTATAATATAAACTAAGAAATTTTTCTCTCACGAGAAACACCACCGTCACTCGCGAAACGTCAACACGCTCTGAGAGACTATCTTGGGAAGGGGGGAATTATATTCTGAACAATGGTGAAAGGGGGGAATGGAGCAAAACAGGTTGAGAACCACTGTACTAGACAGTGTGCCTCTGTGATTATGCAAAGTGCTAAGTTCTTATCTATGCAAAGAACTGTTTCCATGAATACCATGTAACGTGTCTATGATGCAGAAACTGCTATGCAAATATATAAAAGTAACTTGTACCCTTTGTTCGGGGCTTCAGTCTGTTTTGCGACTGGGGTTTTAGTTCTGAACTAATAAATTGCTGCTACTTTACTTCCTGTTGAATGGCTGTTTTTTGCAGTACCTGGAAAAAGATCCCAAAGGGAATATTTTCTCTTACGTCAGAAGAGGGACTGGCTGTGAACCTACTCTGAAAATTGTTGCTCTGTGAAGGGGGAATAGTTTACAATAGGGGGGAATAGTACAAACTATCCTTCCCAGGATGCTTTGGGGGAAGTCAGGATAGAGTGGTGTAATACTGCTTTAGATGGATAGAGCTGATGCGGCCTTATTAGAGGGGTGGGCAGGCAAAAATCCGCCAACACGCCTTCTCTTCCAGAGAGATACTTTTTTTCTCCAGCCCACTTCACACAACAGTCACCCAGTCTTGCTGAAAGTCCTACTGCTGTTCTTACTATGACTAATAAATATTAACCTTTTCTCTCACTATAAATGCTATAATTAGATAATATTTCTAATGATAAACGTTAAATCTTGATCTCCCCATAGAGGGTGTTTTAAACATGTTTTAAATATTTTTTTTTATCACAGAAGTATTTGCCACCCCAGGCTCCTTTGGAAGGAAGGGCAGGATATAAATTTAATGAGTAAATAAATAATTTCCTCCAACACTCTGGCTATATTCCAGTCAGAGGAGAGACACCTTCTCCTCTCTCCTCTTCTGGCTTTACTCAGGCGAGGAGTTGTTGGTGCTGGCATAGGCCCAACCAAAAGGCTTTTCAATTTGCATCTACTCATAGAAATTAGTGTGCGCAAATTTTATGCAAATTGGTGTTCTTTCTTTCTGTTTTTTTGGTGATGCATTTAAGTTGCCACCCCAAGACATTTTTTCGTGATATCCAATGGATTCTGTGGATCTGCTCAGAGAAGCTGAATATCATTCAATATTTTCCCTTTTTATTTTTTTAATGACTGTGGTATATATCATAAATAAGGAAGAAAGAAAGCCTCTGAAGATAGGAGGTTTAAGAGATGTATTTAAGACAGTATCCTAATTTCCAGTGTGTTGTAATGGTTAGAGCAAGGGTTCCAAAACTGTGGTCCATGGGTGGTCCATGGTGTGTCTGGAGTTGTGTGGCTGAAGATGGGCGATGGCTCATCCAATTGCCCTAATAGGTAGAAAAACCATTAAAGGGTCTGCCAAGACCCTCAGCAATTCTCAAGTAGTCCACAGGGGTGAGGGGTGAGTTTTGGAACCATTGGGTTATAATGCTTCAGGAGCCTGGAAGCTGGAGACCAGGAGGACCATGGGAAGGTGAAGGTGGCCATCTTGCAAGGGGATGCCCTGAGGATGGAGGTTCAGCGGACCCCCGAAGGGTCTACAGCCCGCTGCAGGAGCTTTGCCACCAGTGGCTGAAGCCAGAGAGACGCACCAAGGAGCAGATCCTGGAGCTGCTGATCTTGGAGCAGTTCCTGGCCAGCCTCCCGCCGGAACTCCAGGGCTGGATCCGAGCAGGCAGGCCGGAGACGTGTTCCCAGGCGGTGGCCCTGGCGGAGGAGTTCCTCATGAGCCAGGAAATGGCCAAGGCAGGCAAGATTTTCATGCCCACAGAGCGTGTGGTTGTTCATGTAGAAATGAATGGAATCAATCCCAACATGTAGAAAAGGCTGAAAGAACCAGGTTATCTCCAGACACTGAACACCAAATAAGAACAATGCGATGACCAACTGTTATGAACAGTTATTGACAGTGTCTGTTTGTTAACAATATTCTTTGACTGTTCATCCTCTAGGATTCCTCTAGCAATTTTCAGGGTACAGAAACCTTTGCAATACTTATCTTGCTTGACTTCACCTGCACTTTGGAACTCCCTGCCTATCGATGTCAGGCAGGTAACTTCACTGTATTCTTCCTGGCACCTGTCTAAAATAATTTTGTTTAGACATGCCTATTTTCCAGACAGCTTACAGCCATACTACCCTGAACATGCTTGATCTCGGAAGCTAAGCAGGGTCAGGCCTGGTTAGTACTTGGATGGGAGACCACCTGGGAATACTAGATGCCGTAGGCTTAGAGGAAGGCAATGGTAAACCACCTCTGAATATCTCTTACCATGAAAACCCTATGAATACATCCAAAAGAAAGAAAGAAAAAAGATCCATAGGGTCGCCATAAGTCGTAATCAACTTGAAGGCATATAACAACAAATCCTCCAGACACACAGATGCTGATGTGTTTTAAGCTTGTTTTACTGCTGTTTAATTGTTTTAAAAATGTTTTTAATTATATGTTTTTAACTGTTTCATTTATCATTTTAATGTTATTTGTAAACCCCTTAGAGGCTTTGTACAATCATGCGGTATATAACTTTTGATAATTAATTAAATAAATAAGCCTCAGAACAGAGCTGCAAGGAAGGGCAAGGGTGCCACCTTTTATTTCTGGCAGTGCGACTGCTTTTACCAGCGGCATGTCAGGACAGGAAGTCCAGAAGGTATTTCAATTCAAGTTTCAAGTTTCAAGAAGGTATAGTTTTTCTTTGCATGTAGATACAGAGATGGAAGGAGCACTTTCATCTGTTGGAATTCTGTCTGCCATGGTCCTTTTAAAGGCTCAGCAGGTAGGTAAGTAGGGGTGTGTGTGTGTGTGTGTGTGTGTGTGTGTGTGTGTGTGTGTGTGAGAGAGAGAGAGAGAGAGAGAGAGAGAGAGAGAGAGAGAGCTGGCAACCTACCTTGCTAATCAAAATTATGCAACTTAGATGTTAGAGATTTATGGGAGCAGAATGCCTGTTGCTCACAGGAATAATATTCTCTGCCCTATCCATTTGATCTGAATGGGATCATTGCAGGAGGCCTTGCAGGAGGCCTACATGAATTTCCTGGGAACAGAGGAGGAACTTCCAGGCAGTTCACAGAGCTAGATCTATAAACAAGCCCAACAAAACAGTGATGGAGATATCAATATTCTGGGTAAGGATTAATTATGTTTCTAAGGCTGAAATCTTGTGTGTTACTTATTATTGCATTTATTTCCTACCTCTTCCTCCAAGGAACTCAAGGTGGCATACATGGCTCTTTTCCTTCTGTCTTATCCTCACAACAACCCTGTGAGGTAGGTAATTTTGTAAGTCGCCTAGAGTGGCCATTGGCCAGATAGGCGACGAAGAAATTAAATTTATTATTATTATTTATTATAATTAGGAATACACTATAAAACCAGATTAAAATACACTTTAAAATGCCTGGGAGTATAAAAAGGTTTTCACCTGACGCCGAAAGGATAGCAGCGTCGGCGCCAGGCACACCTCATCAGAAGGACTATTCCACAATTCGGGGGCCACCACCAAAAAGGCCCTAGATCTGGTCACCACCCTCCGAGCTTCTCGATGAGATGGCACTCGGAGGAGGGCCTTAGATGTTGAGCGCAGTGTACGGGTAGGTTCATATTGGGAGAGGCGTTCTACCAGGTATTGCGGTCCCATGCCGTGTAAGGCTTTATAGGACAAAACCAGCACTTTGAATCTAGCCCGGAAACAAATAGGAAGCCAGTGCAGACGAGCCAGAACAGGTGTTATATGAGCGGACCTACTGGTCCGTGTCAACAGTCTGGCCGCTGCATTCTGGACTAGCTGTAATTTCCGAATTATCTTCAAGGGCAGCCCAACGTAGAGCGCATTGCAGTAGTCCAATCTAGAAGTTACCAGAGCATGAACAACAGAGGTGAGGTCATCACCGTCCAGATAGGGACGTAGCTGGGCTACCAAGCGAAGATGGTAGAAGGCATTCCGTGCCACCGAGGCCACCTGGGCCTCCAGTGACAAGGAAGGATCGAAAAGAACTCCCAAGCTACGAACCTGTTCCTTCAAGGGGAGTGTAACCCCATCGAGAACAGGATGAATATCCACCATCTGGGCAGGGGAAGCACTCACCAACATCGTCTCAGTCTTGTCTGGATTGAGCTTCAGTTTGTTCGCTCTCATCCAGTCCATTATCGCGGCCAGGCAACAGTTTAGTACGTCAACAGCCTCACCTGAGGAAGATGAGAAGGAGAAATAGAGTTGCGTGTCATCAGCATACTGATGACAACGCACCCCAAAACTCCTGATGACCGCACCCAGCGGCTTCATATAGATGTTGAAGAGCATGGGGGACAGTACCGATCCCTGTGGGACTCCACAATGGAGAGTCCAGGGTGTCGAGTAATGTTCCCCAAGCACTACCCTCTGGTGACGACCCACCAAGTAGGAGCGGAGCCACTGCCAAGCAGTACCCCCAACTCCCAACTCCGTGAGTCTTCCCAGAAGGATACCATGGTCGATGGTATCAAAAGCAGCTGAGAGATCAAGGAGAATCAACAGGGTCACACTCCCCCTGCCCCTCTCCCGACAGAGGTCATCATACAGGGCGACCAAGGCTGTTTCAGTACCAAAACCGGGCCTAAAACCGGATTGAAATGGATCAAGATAATCAGTGTCATCCAAGAGCCCCTGGAGCTGGCCGGCAACCACCCGTTCCAGCACCTTGCCCAGGAACGGAACGTTCGCCACAGGTCTATAGTTGTTCAGGTTATCTGGGTCCAAGGAGGGTTTCTTCAGGAGTGGTCTCACTACCGCCTCTTTTAGGCAGTCAGGGACCACTCCCTCTCTCAAAGAGGCATTTATCACCTCCTTGGCCCAGACAGCGGTTCCGGTCCTGCCAGCTTTCACCAGCCAAGAGGGGCAAGGGTCCAGCACAGACGTAGTCGCCCGCACCATTCCAAGGATCTTGTCAACATCCTCAAGCTGCACAGACTGAAACTCATCCAATAAATAAGGACAAGACCGTGATCTGGATGCTTCATTAGGTCCAACTGCTATAATAGTGGAGTCTAAGTCCCGATGAATGCATGCGATCTTATCTTGGAAGTGCCCAGCGAACTCATCACAGCGGGCTACAGATGAATCTATAATGTCCCGAGGGCCAGAGTGTAAGAGCCCTCGTACAATTTTAAAGAGCTCCGTTGGGCGGGAAATCTTTTATTGTTATACAAAAGTTTAACATAAATAATACAGCTAAATATATGTAACCCTGATCCCCTCCCCCCTCCCCAGAGCCAATACTTGTGATATTGCTATAGCATATATGCAGAAGTGTAAGAGTACATAGGTATGTGACAGTATACAGGTGAGTATTTTGCAGTTTGAATACTTAGTCTAACATGAATTTATGAAAACCAGATAGCTTTCGCTGATGAAGCAAAAATATTATGAATGGGGAAATAAAAACTCTAAACTGCTAGCTCATGCCCTTAAAGCACAGCATACAGCTACAAAAAATATGGCAATATCACATCAAGAAAAAAAAACATATGATACTAAAGGAATCAATAAATGCTTTACAGATTTTTATTATATAGTAATATACCTACCAAAACAGAAGAGATCCAAAAATATCTTCTTGATCCCCCCCCACCTTCTCAAATGCACAGGAAAAATTTTTAAACCAAGATATAACAACAGAAGAAGTATCTGTTGCAATCTCAAGACCTAAACACAATAAAGCGCCAGGGCCAGATGGATTTAATAGCATGTTTTATAAAACCTTTAAAGAGACACTAATCCCACATTTAACTCAATTATACAATCACATTTGGCTGGGGGAAATATTCCAGACACTTGGAAGACTTCCCACATAATTGTCATCCCCAAACCAAATAAAGATAAATTGGACTCCTATCGACCAATAAATCTTCTTAATCAGGACCAAAAATTATTCACCGCCATAATAGCAACCAGACTTAATCCAGTGATAGCTGATTTGGTTCATATAGACCAAACAGGATTCACCACAGGTAGACATATCTCAGATCCCATCAGAAGACTCCTCAATGTAATATTATGCTAAACATCACAACAAATCGCTAGGTGTACTGTCATTAGACGTATACAAAGCCTTTGATTGTCTGAACTGGAATTATTTTAAAAAGGTGCTAGATAAATATCATCTGGGAGAAAGAGTATCAACCATGATTGATCGTTTATACGATACAACTGCTGCAGTGATTCGCACTAATAATCTGGACTCAGACCCTATACCGATACAAAGGGGCACAAAGCAAGGATGCCCTCTATCTCCTTTACTATTTGCCCTTTCCTTAGGACCATTGGCTATGAAATTACGCTCACATGTTCTAATAAAGGGTTATCAGACCAAAGTAAATGGAGAAGAACATCTACTAAATTTATATGCAGATGATATGACATTAATGCTGGGGAATCCATCACAATCAGCCCCGTTACTTAAAATGATGTTAGAAACATTTACGAAAATATCTGGGCTTAAGGTTAATTTTAACAAATCTTCCATAATGTTTTTTCACATCGGTCCTCAGGATCAGTTGATGATTCGTAAACTGTTAGGAGTTAACATATGCAACTCTGCTTTAAATATCTGGGGGTTTTAATTCCAAAAAATATCTCAAAACTATTTTACATTAATTATTGTCCTCTAATACATAAAATGGATATAGACTTAAATAAATGGAAAAAAATTAATTTAACTACATTAGGTTGGATAGCTACCATACGAATGAAAATAATACCTAGATTCCTCTATTTGCTTCAGGTGCTTCCCCTTCTCATTACTCATAATATAATCCGTAAATGGCAAGAAATGTTAAATAAATTCATATTTCAAAACAAAAGACCAAGATTAGCATTAACCTCCTTTTACACCCAGACAAATTATGGCGGTTGGGGACTCCCAAACTTACATTTATACCACACAGCATTTCAATTACGTCAGCTCAGTTTCATGATTATGAGATCAAAAAAGACTTGGATCAGATTAGAGGAATCAATGTTACCCACTGGCAAATTATGGAATCTACCTTTTTTACCAATTCATAACACCTGGCTAAAAAATATTAATAACCCGTTCACAAAAACTACATTCACTATCTGGAAAAATTGGCAAACTAAACTATCCCAGATATATTCCCCTTTGACTCCCCTGCAAACCTATCCAAATGCAGGAGATAATTTTTTGAAAAAATACATGGCAACAGGGGAAGAGAAAGGATATTTTAGGCTAAAAGACTTTTTCCCACAATCAGACTTTTTGCCACACGCAGGTAACATTTTATGTCCAAATGTGTACAAAAGCAGATCTGGTAACAAGAGGCAGCTTACCTTCTGAGAAATCAAGGATCTATTATACTAGTTCCACCTTTCTGCCTTCTCTAAGGTTAAGGTTAGCGAGTTTGACTGATTTTCTTTTCATTTCCCCCCTCTATTTCCATAATTCTGACAATTTTCTCAAACCTCCTCCCGATCTGGGTTCCTTCCCTATTTCCAGATAATAGGGCAACAGTTGAGATCTAAGAGGAGACAACTTCAGTGGAAAGGTCCAAGATGGCTGTATCGCATGAGAGGTCCCTGGAAAGATCCCACGGGAATGTTTCCACAAAGCCCAAGATCCACAAAAGAGGCAGTGATTCGGAGAGACTGTAGGGGAAGAGATGGCGCAGGTCTGTTCAGCTTGCAGAGGGCATAAGGGCCTTTAACAAATGCCTGCACAACGACAGTGAGAGGAAACATGCATGCCACAAATATTGTAAAAGATTCCACTACCAATCCCACCTGGTGAAACACCAGATGATCCACACAGGCTTAAAGTCCTACAAATGCATCACTTGTGGAAAAAGCTTTCAAAGAAGACAACCTCCTTGCACATCAGAAAATCCATACTGGGGAGAAGCTGTACAGCTGCCCAGGTATGAGAAAAGCTTCTCCGACAAGGCAAATTGCTTAGACATCAGAGAGTCCACATAGGTAAGAAACCATTTGGGTGTCCTGGGTATGATAAAGCTTCCCAAGGAAAGGAAGCCTCCTTGCTTGAGAAGCTTCAGTGAGAAAGCCAAATTGGTTAGACATCAGAGAGTTCAAACAGGAGAGAAACTGTACTCATGTATGATATGTGGTAAAAGCTTTAATCAGAGAGAGACCTTGATGAGACATCAGAGAATCCACACAGCAGAGAAACCTTATGAGTGTGGAGTATGCGGGGAAAGTTTTGGTCAGAAAGAAACACTGCTTAGACATTAGAGAATCCATACAAATGAAAACAATAATGCTGTGTAAAGGAGGGGGCATGTTTTCTCCCCTTGAAAGCTTGTTGCTCATCAGGGAATATTTTTCAGTATGGGGGAAAAACCTCAACAAGAAACTGCAGCCACTATCTAAACTGGGGCAGGAGGAGGTCAAAGTAGACTATGGTGATAGAATTCTGGACTATACTACTGCAATCTGGGGAGGGATGTCATATTAAAAAATATATGTTCTCAGTGTAGAAAATGTGCACATAAGGAAGGGGATCTTTTGCACTAGATGTCTACATTCGTATTTTTTAAAAAAATGTGTGTGGAACATTCAGAGGGTTAACCCTTGCCTATGATCTGAAGTGGCACAGTCCAGAATTAGTCCACTTCCTTGTATGTATCATGTAGACCAGCCTTCTTCAACCCTGGGACCCCATATTCTGTTTGACTACAACTCACATCATTCCTGACCATTGGCTTAAACTGGCTGGGGATGGTTCCCAGATATTGTTGGACTATGCCTCCCAAATATGAACATATCTGGTGCAGACCATCTTCTAAAAAGGTATGATTGTTAATTCTCATCAGCCTTGGGTCATATCAACATAATAGATTTAAGGAACTGTGTTTTGTTAAGGGTGCTGGGCATTGTCGCTCTGTGAGGGGGTAAACTACAGTTCCCAGATCCTTCAGGGGAAGCCACATGCTTTAAATGTATGGTGTGGATGTGACCTTGGTCAGTTGTTGTATTTGTGAGTAGAAGCATAAAAAAACCAAAAATTATATATTTTCTCTTTCTTGACTCTGTAACAGGATACAGGGCATATTCACCTGTCAATTCAACACGATGGAAATCTGCTTCTTCATGACTTCCAGCACCATCTTGCAATTGTACAGACAAGGCAAATACCTCATTTTTTTCTGTGGTAAGAGCCAAAGTTACCCCATATTTCTGAGACCATGTGATTGATAGACATAGGCTCGAGGCGAGCAAGAGACATACACAGTGAAATTTGCTCAGTGACTTCAGGACAGAGCTTGGAAAAGTTACTTTTTTAAACTACAACTCCCATCAGCCCCAGCCAGCATAGCCACTGGATTGGGCTGATGGGAGTTGTAGTTCAAAAAAGTAACTTTTCCAAGCTCTGCTTCAGGAGTAGCAGAGCACCACATCCTGTTCTTTCAGCTTAATTTATATAGCATCCTGTTATTAACCACAAACTTTGTTCCAGTAGCCTGCTTTGTCCTAGACAGTGTGCCTCTGTGGTTATGCAGAGTATATCTGCCATGCTGGTTTTGTACCATATAGCCTGTGTGGTTAGCAAAGTGCTAAGTTCTTATCTATGCAAAGAACTGTCTCCATGGATACCATGTGACGTGTCTATGAGGCAGAGACCACTATGCAAAGTTATAATGTAAAAGTTATAAAAGTGACTGGCTTCTTCTCTTCGCTGCTGCAGTCTCATTTCAGAGACTGGGGTCTTAGTTCTGAACTAATAAACTGCTTCTACTTTACTCCCTGTTGACTCTGCTGCTACCAGGGGAGGCTGTTTCCACCTGCCTTGCCCCACCCTCCAGCCTTCAAAAGCAGCTTCTTTTGGAGGACTTTCTGGTTTGGGGTTAGGCTTGGGGGTTAGTTCTTAAATATTCTTCTTGTGATTTTAAATTAATTGTTGTTAGGGGGTGGGTCTCTGGGGCGGTTGTGGGATTTTAGGGTGTTCTGGGTGGTTTTAAGGGTGGGTGGCCTGCCTGAGTTGCGGACTCCAGTGTCAGGGGCATGTGTAAATCAGGGGGGAGTACTGGGGGGAGGGTAGGAGGCCAAGATATAACGAGGCTGGGAGGCAGATGCTGGTGGGGTGCTAGTGGCAGGCCACGTCAGGTAAGAGGAACTAGGGAGAGATAAGTAATATCTGTTCCTTGTTCCGGGCCTGCCCAAGACCAAAAGATAGCTGAGGGATGCAGGACTCCATGTTCTAACCTTCGGTTGCTGATGTGCAATGTCAGGCCCGTTGCCCAAAAAACATCTCTCATCCATGACATGATATTGGATGAGGGCACGGACTTGGCATGCATTACGGAAACCTGGCTGGATGAGGCCGCAGCTCCCATCCTTGAGGCCATGTGTCCAGCTGGGTTCCTATATGCGCAGCAACCGAGGGTTGGAAGTTGGGGAGTGGGAGTGGCGGTCATCTATCAGGGGTCCCTGGTTCTCACCAGACCTCCTTTTCATGAGACCAAGGTTGTTGATTGTATGTACTGGAGGTTGGGCCCAAAGGGCAGCTTAGGGATTCTGCTCGTGTACCGCCCACCCCGCTGCACGACTGACTCCCTGGCCGAGGTGCTGGAGGTGGTCTCAGATGTGTGGGTGCAATCCCCAAGCTTGCTGGTACTGGGGGATTTCAACATACATGCTGAGGCCATCCTCACAGGGGCACCTCGGGATTTCATGGAAACCATGGCTTCCTGGGAGCTGCACCTTATTCCCATGGGCCCCACCCATGTAGCTGGTCATGCACTTGACCTTGTATTTGTCTCGGGAGAGGAGGGGAGTGATCTGAAAATGGGGGCTACATCTCTTACCCCCTTGTCATGGTCAGACCACTACTTGGTGAGAGTAGACCTTTCGATGCCACACACCCTCCATGGGGGTAAAGGACCCATTAGGATGGTCCGCCCCAGGCGCTTGATGGATCCTGATGGATTCCTGAATGAGCTTGGGGACTTTATGGGCAGATGGGCACTCGGTTGAGACCCTGGTGGAGGAATGGAATAAGGAGATCACCGGGACATTAGACCGGGTGGCTCGGAAACGCCCTCTCCCCCTGAATAGAGCTCAGACGGCACCGTGGTATACTCCATGGTTGTGAACTCTGAGGCGGGAGGTGAGACGGCTAGAGCACCGGTGGCGGAAATCTCGCTCTGATGACAATCGGACACGGGTTAGAGCAGCTGCAGCAGCCTACCATGTGGCGATAAGGGCAGCAAAAAAGGATTTTTATGCTGCCTCTATTGCGTCTGCAGAGTGCTGTCCCAGGAGGCTGTTCCAATTGGTCTGAAGCCTGGTTGGTCCAGTTGCTAGGGAACCTGTGGAACATTCTAAGATCTCCTGTGATGAGTTTGCAAAGCACTTTGCGGATAAAATCGATCTTCTAAAGAGTACGATTCCGCACGCCATGGATACAGTGAGCGAGCCAGAGTCGGCCAGTGGTTCTCCGGTGGTGTGGGATCGGTTCCAGCTTCTTCCTTCTGATGAAGTGGACAAGGTGCTTTCAACCTTGAGGCCAACCACCTGCTTACTCGACCCTTGCCCGTCGTGGCTCATTATGAGCTGCAAGAACAGACTGGGCGAGGGGGATCAAGGCGGTGGTAAATGCATCCTTGGAAGAGGGCATAATGGAGGCAGTAATAAAACCAATTTTAAAGAAGCTCTCCTTGGATCCCCAAGATTTGAACAACTTTCGCCCAATCTCAAACTTACCATTCTTGGGCAAGGCAGTTGAGCGGGTGGTGGTGAAGCAGTTGCAAGCGCATTTGGAGGAAGCGGATTATCTGGATCGATTTCAGTCGGGCTTCAGGCCTGGATATGGGACTGAAACAGCCTTGGTCGCCTTGGTGGATGATATGAGGAGAGCGTTGGATAGGGGTGAGTGCACCTTCCTCGCCCTCCTGGACCTCTCAGCAGCTTATGATACCGTTGACCACGGTATCCTTCTGGATCGCCTGGAGGGGTTAGGCATAGGGGGCACTGTATTGCAGTGGTTCCATTCCTTCCTCTCTGATAGGCACCAAAGAGTAGCATTGGGGGATGAGGTTTCGGACCCTTGGCCTCTCACTTGTGGGATGCCACAGGGCTCCATCCTCTCCCCGATGCTGTTCAACATCTATATAAAGCCGCTGGGAACCATCATCAGGAGATTTGGGCTGCAGTGTCACCAATATGCGGATGACACGCAGCTCTATCTCTCATTTAAATCTTCACCGAGGTTGGCTGTAGAAACCCTATCCAAGTGCCTGGAATCGGTGAGTGGCTGGATGGGAAGGAATAAGCTGAAGCTGAACCCTGACAAAACTGAGGTACTGTTCGTGGGAGACAAGGGAAGGTTAGGGGATTTGGACCTGGTGCTCAATGGGGTACAATTGCCCCTAAAAGACCAGGTCTGTAGCCTCGGGTCATTCTTGACTCCCAACTGTCCATGGAAGCTCAAGTTTCGGCTGTGAGCCGGGCAGCACTGTATCAACTCCATCTGATACAGAGGCTATGCCCCTACCCTCCCAATCATCTGCTTCCATCAGTGGTACATGCCCTGGTCTCCTCTCGCCTAGACTACTGTAATGCGCTCTACGTGGGGCTACCCTTGAAAACGGTCCAGAAACTGCAACTGGTACAGATCGCGGTGGCGCGCCTGATTAAAGGCAGCCGCCGGCGAGATCATATCACTCCAGTGCTAAAAGAGCTGCACTGGTTACCAGTTGCTTACCAGGCCCAATTCAAGGTGTTGGTTTTGACCTTTAAAACCCTATACGGTTTTGGCCCAGTCTATCTAAAGGAGTTCCTCCAGCATCATCAGCTATGCCGCCCAACAAGATCAGCCTCAAAAGACCTTCTCTCCATCCCATCAGTCAAAACAGCCAAACTGGTGAGGACTAGAGAGAGGGCTTTTTCAATTGTGGCCCCCACCCTGTGGAACTCCCTCCCAAATGATCTCCGCATGCCCCCTCTATAATGAGTTTCCGCCGGGCCTTGAAGACCTGGCTTTTCAGGCAGGCTTTTGGGGTGGGCTAGATTTTATCTTCATTGTTTTTAGATTTTCAATGTTTATGCATTATATGCCTATGTTGTACGTCGCCCAGAGTGGCTGGACAGCCAGCCAGATGGGCGACTAATAAATTCTATAAATAATAAATAAATAAATGGCTGTTATTTGCAGCACCTAGAAAAAGATCCCAAAGGGAATATTTTCTCTTACAACATTTCCTTCCCTCAGACTCCGCCCAGGTACAAGGGGAGAGGTAACAGTCACATGGTCAGGAAGCCTATCATAGGTCTTGTCCTCTTACAGTGGAACTTAAACCATTTGGTGGCAATTTTCCACGGCACAAAAGTGATGCAAATCTCACCCAGCACACGGAGGGAGAGGTGACTGACTGAGATTGGGCAGGGGTAAATTGTATTGCAGCTGGCTACCTTTCAAAAACAAAAGCCATTAGACAAAAGCCCTATTTGGAGAGTTTGGGCAATCGCATCCTGACTTAATAAGCCAAGACACAAGAGAGACTTTGCAAAACAAACTGGAAGTCTTCCCCAGCTTCCTATTTTCATCCAAAGCAGGAAACTGTGGTTAAAGTGAGGCCGGCCACTGCTATATACTCACAGCAGTAAAACAACAACAACAACAACAACAGTGAACAAAAATTCAGTTAAAACCGCTAGCATTAAAAAAAAAAAAAAGTTGGGTAGAATGAGGGGAAGGAACTAAAGAGGCAACACTTGCCTACAAAACTTGGCTCAGAGTTGGAAAACTCAGTTTTGATGAGCCAGGATTTTTAGTGCAGAGAAAAAACATTGCCAGTGTTGACATTAGCTTCTTTCCTTTGGAGGGGGGAAATTGTGGGGTTTTTTTTCATTTTTGTTAACATGGGGTTGTTGTTATGTGCCTTCAAGTCGATTACAACTTATGGCGACCCTGTGAATCAGTGACCTCCAAGAGCATCTGTTGTGAACCACCCTGCTTAGGTAACATGGGAAGGGGGGAGAATGTACAAAATGTGTCAAACCACCCATATTAGAAGAGGTTCATGAATAAAAAGGAGCAAGAATGGGGGTTGGGGGCGGAACTGATTCAGATAGGGCTCTCCACATTTCAGCTAAATAGTAGGAGAAATTTCCTAGCTGTAAGACAGGCCTGGGGGCCAAAAGCAGCCATCCAGGCCTCTCTGTCTGGCCCTTGGGACACCTCCTTCCCAGAGGCCATGCCCCCCTCTCCCTGGGCCACACCCCTTACAGGGCCTGATTTGCATCCTCTCCGATGTTTTTTGGTCAGCTGAAATATGGTCAGGAAAATAAAAGAAGTGGCAACCTTTAGGCAAAAGATGCTTCCCGTTACAGCATGTAACTGTGGTCACTGTCCCGGACAGCCTTACTGCACAAAGTTTGCAGGGAAATTAGACTAGGGCCAGTTGTTTAGTGAGCATTCCTTGTGATTTGTTTGCAGATGCGTTAGACAACTTTGCATCAAGCAAGTGTCATCTCTCACTTCCAGTGCATTATCCTTTTACTTTCTTTATGGCAAAAAAATGCAATGTGGGGGTGGGGAGCAGGTTTATATATTTATTTTAATGATTTATATATACAGCTATATACTGCTTGCTACCATCATTTCTAAGAAGGTTACAATAGAACCACAAAGTACATCATAAAATCAGTTAAAATTTAACCATAAAATCAGAAATGTACACTTAAAAATGCCTGTTGAAAAGTCTTCACTGAGAGCTGGAAGTTCAACAGGGAGGGGAACCTGTCTGATCTCCCCAGAATTGAACTCACAATACTGAACATATGTCCCCTGGCAGATACAAGCTGTGCGTCCGAGCCATGGAAGAGAACATTAACAGAGACTTCTCTGAATGCCTTGGTGACTGGGCTGGTATTTAAAGAATCAGGCAGTACATAAAGGTATCTTGGACTCACATTTATAAGGGCCTTGTATACAAGATCCTTACATTTGGTGCAAGAGTGCCAAATTAACATTTTAAAAAAGTGAACAAACTTTATTACCAAATAAAATATATATACAATAATAATACAGGAAACGTATCCTTTCTATAATGGAATGAACACGGTTTTGATGTTTGAATTTTCTTTGAATTTTCCATTCATAGATATCCTTTCCTTAAACTAAACAAATTTTTTTGAGCACCAAATGCACTTTAACTGCATTACTTGAATTTGCCAGTGTGTGATGGAATCTCACCTGAAAAATAGCAACAGTCTGTAAGGTGCAGCAGAGTGTTGGACTGAGATCTGAGAGACCAGAGTTCAAATCCCCACTCAGTCATGAAGCTCTTATTGGGTGATCTTGGGCCAACTGCTGTCTCCCAGCCCAACTTACCTCACAGGCTTGTTGTGAAGACAAAATGAGCGGGGGGGGGGGAGGACCATGTATGCCACCTTGGCCTTCTTAGAGGAAAGGTGAGATACAGGTGCAATAATAAATAACAAACATGCACTTGTTGAACTTCTGCCTGTCACACCACTGTAAAAGGCAGACAAGCCTTTAATATTTGTTTTAGGCTGTGTATACACCAAACATTTTAAGTGCATTATTCCCTCCCCCAAAGAATCCTGGGGACTGTAGTTTATCCCTTCTCAGAGGTACAATTGCCAGCATCCTTAACAAACTACAATTCCCAAGATTGTTTGAGGGAAATAATATGCTTTAAATGTATGGCGTGGAGGCAGCCTAAATCTTAATTCACGCACACGTTCATACACATACATACCCGGTGCGATTTCGCATTGTTGGCTATTAATGCACTACTTCTGGCCACCAGAGGGCCCTGGCTCAGGGGAAGCCCAGGCCATTTCTCTTGTTATTTCTCTGCTCAGTTGAACAAGACACTCCGCTTCCTCTGACTACCAGATTCTGTATCCGGGCACTGCCCATGTGAACCGGTGAGTGCAGTCCCCACCCCAGTTTCTGCACGAGAAGGACATGGGAAAGACCTCGTTTTCTTACCTGGGGAAAGGAGTCTCAAGAAGGCGCTTCCATACGGCGCGACCCTAAACCGGTTTCAACCTGGTTTCCGGCTCTCCCCCTCCTGAAAAGAGACAAAACTCCATAAGAGAAAAAAGGGGTTTTAGTCAGAAATTAAAGAAATAAAATAAAATAAAAGCCTTGGTTCGCCCTCCCCCAGGTTTCTTTCTCAAAAGTGGTTTCTGAGAGGGTCGTTAGCGGCATGTATAGTTAATTCTATTGCCGTGCAAGGAACTCTGGGAAATGTAGTCTTGGGAGCAATGCAGAGAATGGTCAGATAGTGACTCTCTCCCTACAACTCCCAGGGTTCCGCGGGAGGGGAAGCGAGTGGGTGGCTAACCGGTTTAAGTTTGCAATGTAGACATTCTTCTTAAAGACCCGAGGATTAGAGGCTGGACTCCGAAAGGACTCCTCTGGAAGACTGCATTTTTTTTGCCTTCCTTCCATTTTCCTTTTTTTATATATATACTTTTAAAGAAAAGAAAGGATCTTCTGTCTGGAACCTGCACCCGGAGGTGAAAGGGGGGGGGAGAGAGGGTGTACTTTGCACATGCTCAGAGGCATTCTCTAATAATTGTGCCCGCCTCGGGAAGCTCGTCTTTCCCCCAGTTCTAGATGGGGGTGGTGATTAGTGCGTGATCATTGCGGGGGGAGGGGGTAGTGGCGCGCGCTTTGCACATGCTCAGAAGGATCCTGGTATTTACTGTTGCATCACCCTCGGCCTGCCGAAAGGCCTTCTCTGCACCTTCGCAGCTCTAGACAAGCTTCGGGAGCAGGCTGTGCTTCAGCATACGTGTGTATTTTGGGGGTGGAGGGTGGGGAAGGAAGCCTTTCTGCACGTGCTCTAAAGCATTTTTTTAAAACAATTTCCTGTCTTCTTTGATGCTCCGTCTCCCCGCCTCCGCTCCCCTTTTCTTTCTTCCAATAGGCGGGGGTTGAGGTGGGCTGCCAGAATTGCACTCTGCACGTGCCCATTTGCCTAGTTTTTGTGACACAGCAACACGTGGGGCCTAGCGCTCCAGATCAAAGCCCTTCCTCGGATTCCCCCCCCCCATCCTCGGCTGATGAAGACTCAGCCTGCGTGGGACGAAGTGGAGAGCCAAATATAGAGAGATACTTCTTTATCGCTTTTAATTATAGCCTTGCAAACTTATATTCAGGGCTTTTCTCCGATTTCTCCACCCCAGAGAAATAATTGCCTTCCTTGATTACAGCTCTACCCCTCTTTCCTTTCAATCTCCTTTTAAAATCTCCCATTTCTCTTCTCTCTCTTTCCCAACAGAATCACAGTACAGTATTTGCTTAGTGATCGCTGCAGCTTTGCCATGGATACTGGAGACGAAAAGGCTGTAGAGGAGAAAATTGAGGTAGGCATTGGGGGGGGGCAATGGCAGAAGAGTCAAGAGATGATTCCTGAGGGCTGTATTCCACAAAGCACGTTCCTTTTTTACTCTGTGTTAATTTGATCTGGAATAAGCTCGGTGGCAGAGCATCTGCTTTGCATGCAAAAGGGTCCTGGGTTCAAACCCCAGCATCTCCCGTCTAAAACAAAAACAGCAGCTGAGTATCGAGTTGGCCGTTGTGAGAACAAGATGTTTGACAGCGGTTCCAACCTTTTCCTCCCCCACGGACCACTTTAAAATTGCTGATGGTCTTGGTGGACCATTTTTCTCCCTGTTGAGGTAATTGTAAAACGCTGTTGCTGGATGCTGTGTGACTTTTAATAGTATTTGTGTTGCTTTTTTTATATGTTACGTTGTACTTCGCAGCGTTGCGGTTTGCAGGTCGTAGAATTCAGATGGCAGCGTGAGATAAGGAATAAAAGGAGCAATCAAAATGCAACACGTATAATCAATAATAATTGATTATTCAATGTGGGCATGCTGAATAAAGCTCGCGGGCCACAGTATGGGAACCCCTGTTCTAAAAGGACAGCAAGGTCACCTCCCTGAATTGAGGCCTCTTGACATCAAGAGGATACAGCGATGGGCTGGATGGTCCAATTGTTTGTCTCGTTCCAGGGCAGGGTTATAAATTTGGGAGGGGGGTGCCTGCTGCTGGTTACACCTGCTCCCCACCGGCCACTCATTCAGCCACTGGGAGGGTTGGCACCCCCTGTGCATAGAGATGTATGCATGTAGAACTCCCTCATGCAAGGGGATGGAATCTTGAGCCTGTTTGGATCACTTAAGGAAAGCCTGCTGGATCAGGCCAATGGCCCATCTAGTCCAGCATCCTGTTCTCTCAGAGGCCCATGGGAAGCCCACAAGTAGGACCTGAGTGCAAAGAGCAGTCTCTCCTCCTGCGGTTTCCGGCAACTGGTATTTGGAAGTGTACTCACCTGTCCGTGGCTATATGCACGTAGAGACTCTTTGCATGGCTACTCAGTGCAACCCCTTATGGTAACAAGGGGAGCTTCCTTATACTGAGTCGGACCCGTTGGTCCATGTAGCTCGGAAATGTCCACACTGACTGTCAGCGGCTCTTTAGGGTTTCAGACTGGGGTCTCTCCCGGTCCTACTGAGAGAGGTTGCTGGGGCTCAAATCAGGGACCTTCTGCATGCAAGGCAGATATTCTGCTGCTGAGTTATGGTCTTTCCCTGGGTGCGCTTGAAGCGCTGGTAGGGGTTCTACTGAACCCACAGTGGCAGGGTGGGCAATCTTTTTTTTTTCCTCTTGAGGGCCGCATTCCCTTTGGGGTTAACTGTCAGGGTCCATATTCCAGCATTGTGCCGTTTCGGACCCAAAGCTGAGGGGGGCCACCCCGTTCTCTCTTCCTGTTCGGCTGCCCTTCACCCCTCTGCACCTCTTCTTGCCGTCCGTGTGAAATTGGGCCAAGGTCTGTAGGTTTCCCTATCCCTGCCCTACAGGGTTTTTTAAAAATGTTTTTATTGAGTTTTAAATCAAATGTGATACTAAACATATGAATTTAACATTGGTGACAAAACAATAAGCAGATAGTGCACGATTATGTCCATAAAATAATCAGGATTGGTAAGTGGGAGTAAAAAATATTTTCCCCCTATTATGTTGTATAGGATTTATTACCTGCCCTACAGTGTTAAGAGTTTTATTAGTCTTGATTACTCTATCCGGGACGGTGCCAACACCCGGCGTCTTTGGGCAAGTGCCAGGATCCAGGCAGGGTCCACCTCTGCTCTGTGCCCCCCTTTAAAAAATGTTTTCTAGTCTGGTGTTCTGATCCTCTCTAGCTGTTGTTTAAACTTCTCCTGCTCTGGGGCACTGTGGGAGCTTTAAAATGCAGCAAGACCCAGTTCCCTGGGATTGCTCCAAGATTTCAGGCAGGGAGTTTTTCCCAGCAACACTTGGGCCTGATATTGAACCTGGGAACTTTTGCATGCAAAGCATGTGCTTTATCACTGGCTTGAGATCCCTTCCCTTAAAGATAAATCAGATTCCAGTCTTACTTTGTGATTAGGAAGGGCGGTAGCTCAGTGGTAGAGCTCCTGGTTTGCGTGCGGTCAGTCCTGTGCATCTCCAGGTAGGGTTGGGAGAGACTCAGTGCCTGAAACCTTGGAGAGCTCCTTCCAGTTAGTGTGGACAATACAGAGCCAGATGGACCAATTGGTCTGACTCTGTATATGGCTGTATGAGACTCTGTATAAAGTAGAGGAGATGCATCTGTTGAATTTCTGTCTGTGTTTTGGAGGTAAATTAATTGTAATTGAAATTATTTGGGGCGGAATGGGAAATGACAGAGGTGTGTGTGTGCGCGTACACATATGCACAGACAGGTCATGGGCAGATTTTGGCCTATTGTTTTTTTAAAATTGATTTTTATTACAAATGTATTGAGTGAGAAAAAAAGAAGGAAAAAAATTTAAAAAAAGAGACCCAACGCACACACACACACACATACATCTATCAGCTCACATTAACAATGCAAGAGGAATAGAGGAAGCTGCCTTAAATCAAGTCAGACCATTGGTCCATCTAGCTCAGTATTGTCTACTCTGACTTGCAGCGGCTCTCCAGGGTTTCAGGCAGGGAATCTCTCCTAGCCCTACCGGGAGATGCCATTGGGGACTGAACCCGGGGCCTTCTGCATGCAGAGTGGATGCTCTTGTACTGAGCTATGGCCCTTTCCTGTTAGCATCAATAAATCTGTCTCAATTCAGACCATGGTATTCCCGCTCTCTAGGTACGGATGTGAAAGTTGGACAGTGAAAAAAGCGGATTAAGAGAAAAATCAACTCATTTGAAATGTGGTGCTGGAGGAGAGCTTTGCGCATACCATGGACTGTGAAAGACAAATAATTGGGTGTGAGAACAAACTAAACCAGAACAATCATTAGAAGCTAAAATGATGAAACTGAGGTTATCATACTTTGGACACATCATGAGAAGAGCGGGTTCACTAGAAAAGACAATAATGCTGGGGAAAACAGAAGGGAGTAGAAAAAGAGGAAGACCAAACAAGAGATGGATTGACTTCATAAAGGAAGCCACAGACCTGAACTTACAAGATCTGAACAGGGTGGTTCACGACAGATGCTATTGGAGGTTGTGACGCCCTTCCCTGGCTCTCCCTGTCAGGTTCCTACCTGCTCGTGGTTACTGCCTGTCTCTAGGCACCACCAGGGACTCCACCAGTCCGGACCGTCCTTTTTTTATGGTTTCCCTCTCCGCTCTAGCATAGATCTCAACAGATCCCCCTGCTAGGCAGCACCACCAGTCACGTCCTATAACCAGTATTCCTAGAGACTCTGCCTGAGTCTCCCTCAATTAGGTTACCTCTGTGACTGCGTGCTTAAGCTGTCCCAATCCCTTTGATTTACTCAGACGGCTTATAATTCTGGTTTGCTCTGAATACTTGTGGTGTTATATTCTTCCCTTCACCCGCTGCCACCATTTGCCACTCTTCAGCCTTGGTTATTTACCTCACCCTCCCTTCTGGTCTGTGAAACCCCAGCCAAGGATCAGGCCTCTGGTAAACCAAATTAAGTATTTATTAAATAACACAGAGAACTAGATTAACAAGATTTCTTCATAAGGCACATAAGCATATGGTTTTATCTAATACTAATCCGAACTCCACCCCCTCCTTCTCCACGCTCTCCTGACAAACAACTCTCTCAAACCCACCAATGTCCACTTCACATCCACTTCACATCCACCCAGATTTACCTGTCATACTTCCTGTTATACTGTCAGCCATTTTAAACATTCAGCGAATCATCCAGCATTCTACTGCCCATTCACTCGCCCTTCCTCTTTCATTCTACTTACCATGTATCTCCTATACAACCAGCACTTACCCTATTTACACTAATACAGGAACATCACAGAGGTCACTGACTCATAGGGTCACCATAAGTCGTGATTGACTTGAAGGTACATAACAACAACAGATTCACACATACCGATCAATCTATGTTCCATCCATATGTTCCATCCGAATGTTCCAAATAGGGGCTTATAAAAAGTAACATTCAAATGTAGCAAGGGCGTTCAGGTTTTCAGTGTTCTTCGTAAAAAGAGAGTGAGTGTTTTATCCTTCCAGGCTTGACGTGCAAGTTTCTTAGCGAATTTAAGGGATCGTCAAATCCATTTGTGTTGTTCTGCTGTTGATTTTGGCTTATGTTAATGCATTACACATGAAACAATGCTTCAAATTTAACATTTATTTATTTATTAAATTTATTAGTTGCCCATCTGGCTGGTTGTCCAGCCACTCTGGGCAATGTACAAAATAAAAACATACAAATACATTAAAACATTAAAAATCTCAACAATAATAATAAAACCTAACCCACCCCAAAAGCCTGCCTGAAGAGCCAGGTCTTCAAGGCCCGGCAGAAGCTCATCATAGGGGGGGCATGGTGGAGATCATTTGACCTCCTGGGTGACTTACACCCCCTTCTTCCTTCAGGTGATCTTAAAGGAGGTCCAGGCCAATCTTAAAAAAGAGAGGGAAGATGAAGATATGCCTGAGGATCCAGCGGATGGCAAGGACATGCTGATAGACAGCAAGAAAGGTGAAGGTTCAGCAACCAATGACAACTTAAAGGTAGGAATTTCACTGCCGTTTTTTCCAGGACTCCATAAGCCCTGAACGTATCTCAGTAAAATTTAGGAAATCATGTTTGTGAAGTTATGGTGCAAAAAGGCAAGAAAGATATCCAAAGGGAAGGGGCCATAGGTCAGTGGATAGGGCATCTGCTGCGCATGTAGAAGGTTCAGTCCCCAATGGCATCTCCGGGTAGTGCTGGGAGAGACCCCAGAGTCTGGAACCCTGCAGAGCCCAGTGGCGTAGAAAGTATTGAGCTAGACCGTCCAGGGGTCTGACTCTGTATAAGGCAGTTTCTACGATGGAGGGGATGCATCTGTTGAATTTCTTCCTGGGTTTTGTAGGTAAGTGAATTGAAGTTGATGTTATTGAGGGCAGGGTGGGAAATGAATTTTAGTGGGTGAGGGGTTGCATGCGCACACATTCACAGGCAGGCGCCAGGCAGATTTCTTTTAAAATGGATTTTTATTGCAAATTTATTAAGGGGGAGGGGGAAAGGAAGAGGGAAAAAATGAGAAAAAGGATCCTTCCCCCTGTCAACTGACATGAACAACACAACAGGAACATATTGTAAGCCACTTTGAGGTGGTGGTGGTTTTTTTTACAATCAACCGGTATATACATTTTATTAGATAAATAAATAAACATAGGAAGCTCCCTGATACTGAGTCAGGCCCTTGGTCCATCTAACTCAGTATTGTCTACCCAGACTGGCAGCAGCTCTCCAGGGTTTCAGGCAGGGAGTCTTTTCCCGGCACTACCTGGAGATGCCCTTGGGGACTGAACCTGGGACCTTGTGCATGCAAGGCGGATGCTCAGCCACTGAGCTACGGGTCTTTATTTATTTCATTTATTTATTTAAAATATTTCTGTCCTGCCCTTCTATCCTATAATAGGGCACTCAGGGCGGCTTACAAAAATAAAATCAAACGTACATAATAAAATTGTAAACAGTAAAATCACAAAAACATTAAAATAAATTAAAATACATAAAACACAATTAAAATACATAAAATACTATACACACACATGTGATTTTATTGTTTACAATTTTATTATGTACGTGTTAGATTTTATTTTTGTAAGCCTCCCTGAGTGCCCTGTTATAGGGTAGAAGGGAAAGATATATATATATATTTACACACACACACATATACATATATATAGGGAGTGGTACTAAAGGGGACTACAAGGGTAAAAGTTAATGTAGAAGGCTTAAAATCATATAAGCTTCAAGACATCCATCTAAATTTACATGTACAGATGCCATCCAAATGTCAAAATAGGTATCCAAACAAAGGTTGTTCAAATGTGCGTTTGAATGTAGGAAGGGTGTTCAGGTTTTCCATACTGCTGCGTCATAGACCGTGAGCATTTCATCCTTCCAGGCATGATGTGCGAGTCTCTTACCCATCATAAGGGATCGTAGATTTTGGCTTACCTTCATACGTTGCAGATGAAATAACTTTTCACTTGTGGGTGGCTGTTCCCCCCCCTTTTCCTTGATGTTTCTTCAGGTGGTCTTCAAGGTGGGCCTGACCAATCTTAAAAAAGAGAGAGGAGGTGATGAAGATACGCCTGAGGAACCAGCGGACGGCAAGGACGTGCTGATAGAGAGTGAGAAAGATGAGGGATCGGCAACAAGTGATGAGTTAAAGGTAGGAATTTCACTCCTGTGTTTGCAGGGGCTCCAACATGCCCTGAACGTGCCACAGTACAATTCAGGTTGCAATCTTTGTGAAGTTGTGGTGCAACGAGGCAAAAGAGATAGCCAGAGGGAAGGGACTTCGGTGGGTAGAGCATCTGCTTTGCATGCAGAAGGTCCCATGTTCAATCCCCAGCTGGGAGAAAACCCAGTCTAGAACCCTGGACAGCTGCTGCCAGTCAGTGTCAATAATACTGAGCTAGGTGGACCAATGGACTGCCTTGGGAACAAAGGAAACTGCCTTATAATGCTACGAGAATCCCCTAGGAAGGGCACTTATGACTTTTTGTAGAGCAGTACAGTCCAAGACATTTATGGGGGAGGTCATAGCTCTGCAGGCGAAAGGTCCCAGGTTCAATTCCCTGCAGCTCCTGTTAGGGTTGAGATTGTCTCCTGCCTGAACTCCTGGAGAGCCACTGCCTGTCACTGTAGCCACTACTGAGCTAGATGGGCCAGTGTTCTGATTCGGTATCAGGTTGCTTTCTATGTTCCTATGCTGTGGAAAGGCAACTTTCCAGCTGCTGTGCTGGCTGGAGCTGCTGGGAATTGTAGTCCAAAATGTTATCTGGCTGTGGGAGAGCCCTGGGCTGTTGGGTTGGTGGGTTGGCCGACCATTTTTCCACTCTCAAGGGAGTGTTAGAGCCTCTCCAGCAGCTGCAAAAGCTTATTTCATTATTCATATATTTATGCTTTTATAGTGTTTGTGTGTATGTCATACACACACACATATATATTTGTGGGATCTGCAACAAAATGTTGCAGTGCAGTGTTCCTATTCAGTGCCTCCTTCCGGGATGCTGCATTCCCTCTCAGCCCCTCCCCCCGCCAACAGTCAGGTAGCATTCTGTGGCCACTGAGCATGTTCAGTCTTCATTGGGCTGTTCTTTTTTTTAAAGAAGAGGAGTTCGTCAGATTTTTTTTTCTGAATATGCAATTCCGTTCCCTCCAGTCTGCCAGTAATCTCCCTCTTTTGTGTGGGTGATGCCATTTTGCCTGCATAAGGAACAGTGCTTGCAGCTGTTGTTTCAGAAATGATATAGCAGGGATGAGGACCCTGTATCCCTTAAGATGTGGTGAGACTCCCAACTCCAGTGGTCAGAGATGATGGGAGCTATAGTGCAGCCACATCTGGAAGGCCAGAGGTTTCCTCTCCATGGTGTAAGATGTCATCTGTGCTAAGACCTTAAACATTTATTTTTTGGTCTAGGCTGTGATTGTTCTAACTGGCATTTTGTTCCAGATGGCAGATGGTTTTTCTGGGCGTATCAGCCGACTGGTGCCTGATTTCCAAGCTTCTCACAGGCCATCTACGTCATTGCAAGAAAACGAGGTATGTGTGCAGTAAGTTGTTGTCACCAAGCCTTGACATGTTGGCCTGAGGTCTTTGGATTGTTTAAACCGCAGTTTTCTGTTACATCCGTAACGGGAAACTGGTTTCATCCCTGATTACTTGCCAGGGATGTGGAAGCAGAAGCACCTCCTGATGAGTAAGTAGCAGTTCAACCACTTGGCTCATTCTCAGGCCAGTAAACCATGGCTTATGGCAGGAAACCTCGGGCCCTCCAGATGTGTCTGGGCTTACCAGGTGCATAAACAGCAGACAGAAAAATGTCGGCCAGATTCGTAATGCGGCTTGGCATGTAGTGCACGTTGCCCGTGAAAATCTTTTAAAGCTGCACAAGCTGCTGTGGTGATTCGATTTGGCGCAACATCCAGATGCTAATGGTTTTGTCTTTCCCCCCCTCCCCTCCCCCCCTCCAAGGTTCAGCATGAGAAATTGCAGGCGAATCTGGCTGATCCGTTAGAAATCAGAAGGGACAGGGTTAAAACAGAGGAGGACAGTAGCGGTGATGAGTTGCTGATTGAAGATCCTAAAGAAGAGGAGAGCAGGAAGAGCAACGAGGTACTGCTGGGGTTTGGGGATGGCTTTTCGTTAGGGTGGCTGCTAAATTTCCCTGGAACTGCAAATGTGGCTCAAAGTCAGCTTACCCGTTAGCGCAAAATAGCAGTCCAAAACTGCCTCGTGCCTTCTTTCTCACTTAAGAGAGAACTGTTAAGGATCAGGCCAGGGGTCCCCTCTAGTCCAGCATCCTCTTCTCACAGTGGCCAACCAGGTGACCCAATGGGAAGCCCCCCAACCTGGGTGCAACAGCACTCTCCCCGCTGGCGAGCCCCAGCAACGGGCATTCAGAGGCATATATTACTACAAGCACAAACTATTTGTACGTATCATAGCCATGGTGGCAACAGGTGCAGCTTAAGCCTAAATATATAGATAGTGAGTTTACCCCTCACAGAGCTGCTACTATTTATTTATGACATTTGTATACCACCCCATAGCCGAAGCTCTCTGAGTGGTTTACAACAATTAAAACATTAAAAACAAATATACAAATTTAAAAACGCATGTTTTAAAAACAATTTAACAATTCCCAGCACTCTTAACAAATGACAGTTTCCAGGATTCTTGGGGGAGAGCCATGTGCTTTAGATGTAGGGGTGGGAGTTCGGTAGCTGGTTCCTATCCATTTGAATTCCGACAGTCCGGCCTTCCATACTGATCTGCCATTTTTCCCCCCGATGGTTTGCGCAATTGCCAATTCGCCAGTTTTTTCCAGCGAAAAATTAATGAAAATGCTTATGCTGTAGGCACTTGTTCCACTGAGTTAAGTTAATAATGCATCAGCTTAGAGGAAAGTGGATTATGAAGCCAATAACACAAAATTCAGAGCAGATTTTTTTAAAAAAAGAAAAAACGGCCACAACCCACTGCAGGAAATCAATGCCAGTCCAAAAACAATGCGGATTGTCGGATTATGTCAAAATCCGGTAATAAATCTGATTTAGGAAATATTATCCCCCAACCGTATTTAGATGTATGGTGTGGATGGGACCATGTTGGGCCAAAAAGCTGGTTCTGCTGTTTTGGGTAGGAGTGTCACTTTGGGTCTTATGATTGACTGAGTTTTTCCTGACTCTTAAAGAGGTTAGTGGTATAAAATTCCCATTGCACTGGAAACATAACAGCCAAATAAGTAATTATGGAGGAAAACCAATGGATGAGAACTTGGCTTTGCCTCATTCATGTACAAAGCGAGACCCTTCCTCTCATCTAGTTTACTTTTCCTTGCGGTCTGTTCCCCCAGTTGCTTTTCTCCTCAGCTGAACTCTGCAATTGAGCTTGGTCTACGTAGACCCCATGCATTTAAAGCACATAGCTTCCCCCAAAGAATCCTGGGAGCTGTGGTTTTACCCCTCACGGAGCTACCATTCCCAGCACCCTTAACGAACTATAGTTCCTAAGATTCTTTGTGTGTGGGGGAGAATGTGCTTTAAATGTATGGTGGTACGTATGCAGCCTTGGTTAGGGGTCACTCCTTGAAACTGGGGATAGGAAGGCCATGATTGAGCCTCTAAAATCCAGGCAAGGGGATCATGTCCTGTTTGCACACCTTCGCAAGCGCGATTGGTGGGGACGCGAGATAGGGCCTTCTCGGTGGCTGCCCCCAGGTTCTGGAACTCTCTTCCTAGGGAAGCCCGAATGGCCCCTTCCTTGCTATCCTTCTGTCGGCAGGCAAAGACTTTTTTATTCCGACAGGCTTTTGGACTAGAAGATGTTTAAGATAGGGCCTCATAAGGTCAGTTGTATTGTTCTATGGTCCTATTCTTAATGTTTTAAATTGTCTTAGTATTTTAAGTGTATGTTTCATGATTTTAATGTTACGAATAGTTTAATTCTATTTTAATTGTATATTTTTGTATGTTTTTTACCTATGTGTAGTTTTTATTTGTAAGCCGCCCTGAGTTCCAGTTTTGGAAAAAGGGCGGGGTAAAAATAAAGAGTAATAATAATAATAATAGCACGGGGGTGGGGAATTTCTGGCAAGTGGACCAAATTAGGCCCAGCACAGGTTCTAATTTGGCCCACGACATCCTTTTTACTGTGAACTGCAACCACCTGACTTATACCTGACATAGTGGTTGTTGCTGTTGTTCATTATTATTTAAATTTGACTTGCTTCCCATAAAACATGCTGAAACACTTTAACAAATAAAAACATCAGCAATAAAAATGTTGAGATTTTGAGTGACTTTGAAACTACCTGATGCCTCAGAATGATTTTGTGGAGAAATAAAACATAAAAGGCAGATTAAGTTTTTGTAAGAAAATGTAAAGATAATTGTATCTCAATTTTTTTACATTTTTGAGTATTGTCATTTTCTCTTTGTTCTTTCTCTTACTTTATGAACTTGTTTTGTTTAATTCTGGATCTTATTAAGCTGCTAAAAGTAGTTTTTGTTATATTTATTTATTGTCATTGGAAACTCAATAAAATAATTGCTTTAAAGATCAGTAAAAATTATATAAACAATATAGGGGGGAACAAAACAGTTTCAAGCCTAATGCAGACACTGACTGGGATAAAACGCTTGTTGGCAAAGGAAGGTCTTCAACAGGCACCAAGAAGTCATCAAGGTGACACCTGCCTGATACGCAGTGACATTTGTGGATTACGAAATACTGTGTGGTGTACATTGGTATCTTGGGACCCAAACTATGTTGTCTTTGTTGTTAATTGGATTTAATAGTTGCTTGGTACCCAAAGTTCTCCAAGCGACTTACAACATTGTTAGAAACAAACATAAATATACCAGACCATAAAACCAAATTAATAAAATAACCACCACCCCACAACAACCACAGAAAGCTTTGGCAGCACACTAATACAAACAACATCATCTCAAGTCTGTCAAGGGCTGAAAAGATATCAAAGAAGGCAGCAGGCGGACCTCACTGCGAACCGCATTCCATAGATGGGGAGCCACAACTGAAAAGGTCCTCTTTAAAAAATAGAACTTCAAAAAATGTACAGATTTACAGAAGTACAGTGTGGTGTAGTGGTTAGAGGGTTGGACTAGGACTTGGGAGGCCAGGGTTAAAATCCCCACTCAGCCATGAAGCTTGCTGAGTGACCTTGGGCTAGTCACAATCTGTCAGTCTAACCTACCTCACTGGGTTGTTGTGGGGATAAAATTGAGGAGAACCATGGACACCACTTTGAACTCCTTGGAGGAAGAGGAAAAGTGGGATATAAATGTAATAAAAAAAGGAGGAGGCTGTCGCAATGGGTTTTTATTGATCTTAGCAATTTCATTCATTGGAAGGCGTTGCTGGATGCTGAAGTGATTGACCTGAGAAAAGAAGAGGATGGAGAGGAAGGGAACAGCTGCGAGGAGATAGTGGTAAGGCTTTTTGTTGATGGGGGGAATGAAGTTGAGTAAGATAAACAAAATCATCACCAGTGGAGGTTGGTGGCTCTGATGTCAGTTGAACAGTAAATCCTCTCCAGGTTTTAGTCTGAACCTTCAAGAAGTTCCACTGACATTGGAGCCCCCAGCCTCCACTGATTATTACATGATCTGATGTTGGGTAGGCAGATTCCTTTTTGGCCCACAATAAGGAGCCAGACCTGTTGTTGTATAATACAGGAGTCACCAACATGGTGCCTGTGGGTACCAATGTGCCTGCCAGTACCTCCTATGGTGCCCATAGAAGGTCTTGATAAATATCTCCTCAAAATTCCATGATGCAAGAGAGAGACTGTTGGCTCTGCCATAGCGGCCGGTGAGAGGGCACCGGTGGGGCACCATGGCTTCCAAACATGGTGGGTCGCTGCCACTGACCAGGAGGGGTGAGACACGGGGAGCTCTGAGAGGCCGTTGTACACTTCTGTTGCAGTTAACGAACGGAATAAAAGAAAGCCATATCTCAGAAAACTTACCCTTAGGGATCACAGTTCTAATTATGCATTGTGCAAAGATAGATTTCTCTTTTCCTTGTCCTTAACCTGTTGCCTGTGGGTCTCAATGGATCTTTGTAAGAAAAAGAATTTACTCCCATTCACATAATAATGTATGTCTTTTCTTTTCCCCTTCCATCACCCCCTGCAGGAAGCTGGAAGCTTTGCGAGCAGGTAAGAATGGGGCTTTCTTCCAGGGGGTGAAAACTCTCTCGTTCCCTTCCATTGACCTTGAGTGTTTTTTTTTAATTTATGTAACAAAATTTCTATATCGTTTAATTGTAAAAAAAAAAAGGGGGGGGAGAAGAAGGATCTCCCAAGTGGTTTAGAAGAAACATTAAAATCCTCTTTCAGCAAACCTTTTAATTAGACATCTTATCCCTGTCTGCATCTGTACTGGAATAGTTTTTTAAGATGGTTTGTTCTTGCGATGTTTTCATTGTCGTCTGTTTGCCAACCTGGGCTCCCTGTGGGAGGAAGGGCGGGATATAAATTTAATCAATCATCATCATCGGTTAAAAACAAAAAATACACTTACAAGACAATTAAAACAGCAGTGAAAAATTGATTAAAACGCATCAACAGCTCTCTGGAAAGGCTTGCCTCACCGGGATCCCTGAGGAGACGAGACACTCCCCAGCACAAACATGAGTGAGGGCAGCCCAGGGTCAGTCCAAAGTCAGAGTCCAGAGCCTATCTCAAAACCAAGGGGGTCAGGCAAGAATCGGCGTCAGAAGCTAAGCAGTCTGTAAGCAACGCAGGTAAGGGGTAAGGCGAGAGACAGGTCTGGGGTCACAAGCAATATTTAAACAGGGCAGGTACAGAGCTGGTGCATAGACATTGTTCCGGCAGCCCTTCAAGCCTTTTTGTTGTTACGTGCCTTCAAGTCGATTATGACTTATGGTGACCCTATGAATCGGCGACTTCCAATAGCATCTGTCGTGAACCACCCTGTTCAGATCTTGTAAGTTCAGGTCTGTGGCTTCCTTTATGGAATCAATCCATCTCTTGTTTGGCCTTCCTCTTTTTCTACTCCCTTCTGTTTTTCCCAGCATTATTGTCTCTTCTAGTGAATCATGTCTTCTCATGATGTGTCCAAGCTATGATAACCTCAGTTTCATAATTTTAGCTTCTAGTGATAGTTCTGGTTTAATTTGTTCTAACACCCAATGATTTGTCTTTTTCGCAGTCCATGGTATCCGCAAAGCTCTCCTCCAACACATTTCAAATGAGTTGTATTTTTCTCTTAATCCGCTTTTTTCACTGTCCAACTTTCACATCCATAAATAGAGATTGGGAATACCATGGTCTGAATGATCCTGACTTTAGTGTTCAGTGATACATCTTTGCATTTGAGGACCTTTTCTAGTTCTCTCATAGCTGCCCTCCTCAGTCCTAGCCTTCTTATGATTTCTTGACTATTGTCTCCATTTTGGTTAATGACTGTACCAAGATATTGATAATCCTTGACAAGTTCCATGTCCTCATTGTCAACTTTAAAGTTACATAAATCTTCTGTTGTCATTACTTTCGTCTTTTTGACGTTCAGCTGTAGTCCTGCTTTTGTGCTTTACCCTTTAACTTTATCAGCATTTATTTCAAATCATTACTGGTTTCTGCTAGTAGTATGGTATCGTCTGCGTATCTTAAATTATTTATATTTCTCCCTCCAATTTTCAGTTTTTTATGCTGTAGCTGCTGAACCATACCCAAACCTCAGCTGACTCCCATTGATCATCTGCAGCCAGTCCTTTATTCCTTTACTCCTGAGGCCTGTAGTCAGGCACTCCTCTGGATGTTCCAGGTCTCCCTCTGGCGTTGGAGGAGATGCCCCTCTGTTGAGCTTGGGGGTTGTTAACAGCCTCGTTGTCAGAGGCCAAACTCGCCCTGGGTGGAGATGGCCCATCGAGGGTCTCATCATAGGACCCTGGGCCCTCACCCTCAGAAGGATCCTGAGCCATGGCTGGGTCCAAGACCAGAACCTCCTGGTCTTCCTCTGATGAGGACTCCTCTGGCTGGGACCTGACAGATACTATCCCAGGCACTCTTGTGTACTAAGCAGGCCTCCTTCTCCATTGCTGCTCAAATGCAAAGCTGTTTACGTGGTTCCTTTCCTATTTTTTCTCTCTCCTCTTGTAATCCTCAGGGGAAAAGAGGACCCTCTGGCACTGAGACTTGAGGAACTCAAGCGCAAATACGGCGATTTATGTCAGAACAGTCCTGCCTTCCAGGAGATGCTGCTGCGACTCAAAGGTGAGCCTCTTGTAGGCAGTGTTGGGTGGGCAGACCTTTTGGGCTGTAAAACTAGTAAGAACTGCCTTTTTTTATATAAAATGAGACTTATGGTCTCAATGCCAGTGGTGGGGAAACTTTGCCCTGTGGGCTTAATTAGGGGTCCTCACTTTTCCTCTGCAGACTGGCAAAGTTGTCTGCAAAGGTAATCTACAGAGGAAAAGTAGTTTCTTAACGGCTTTTGTTACCATTGACGATGGTATCCTTCTGGACCGACTTGGTGAGATGGGTATCGGAGGCCCTGTTTTACAGTGGTTCCGATCCTATCTCCAAGGTCATTTTCAGAGAATAGCACTGGGTGATTGTCTTTTGGTCCCCTGGCAGTTGTGCTGTGGGGTGCCTCAGGATACCATCTTGTCCCCCATGCTGTTTAACATCTATATGAAGCCCTTGGTGATGATACCCAGCTCTATTTCTCTGTAACATCTGAATCAGGAGAGGCCACGCAAGCCCTGGACCACTGCCTGGGCTCAGTGGTGGACTGGATGGGGGCCAATAAACTGAGTCCGAATCCTAGCAAGATGGAGGTGGTGTGGGTTTGTGGTTCCTGAGTTCAGATACCATCTTATCAGGAGGTCTGTTCTGCACAACATAGGAAACGGACCTTTAGTGTGGCGCACCTACCCTGTGGAGTTCCCTCCCCTTAAATATTAGACAGGCGCCATCTCTGTTATCTTTTCAGCGCCTATTGAAGACCTTCCTCTTTCAACAAGCCTTTTAAGTTGAGACCTTATCCCAGTCTGCGTCATGTGTTGGAATTGCTTTTTAATATGTTTTTAAACCTTTTTTTTTTTTAAAAAAAACCAATATGTTTTTTAACCTTTTTAAAAAAAATGTTCAAAAAATGTTTTTAAAGATGTTTTAATATATTTTAAAGTCTGTTTTTATGATGTTTTAAAGTGTTTTTAGTGCTTTTGTTTGCCACCCTGGGCTCCTGCTGGGAGGAAGGGCGGGATATAAATCAAATAATAGATAAATAAATAAATAAAAGTCTGTAGTTGTGACTTGAATCCACTGTCAGGGGTGGGCCTAATTTGGCCTGTGGGTCAGAGGTTCCCCATGTCTGGTTTAGGTAGCTAAGAATTTTTGAAACATGCTAGGGGTTTTGTTTTTTGATAGAGTTTACTTGGGGAGAGCACACTCTAAACACATGCAAGGCTTCTCTCCAGTGTGGATGCACATCTGTGATCTGAAGTGATGCAGTCCAGGCCACTTTCACACCATACATTTAGCCCACTATTATTTCACTTTAAATAGTCATGGCTTCCTCAAATGAATCCTGGGAAGGGTAGTTTGTGAAAGGTGCTGAGAGTTGCTAGGAGAGAGAGAGCCTTTGGGAGGGATTGAAGGTAAAACCTGACACTGATTTTATGCCTTCTGCGTTAAATTTTACCTTTGTAGTCCCTTTAGTGTATATGTATGTGTGTGTGTATGTATATGTGTATATATATAGAATATATATATTGTATTTTATGTATTTTTATTGTATTTTTATGTATTTTAAATTTATTTTAATGTTTTTGTGATTTTACTGTTTACAATTTTATTATGTACATGTTTGATTTTATTTTTGTACGCCACCCTGAGTGCCCTATTATAGAGTAGAAGGGCGGGATAGAAATATTTTAAATAAATAATAGAGACCCTCTTTTTCCCTCAGAGTACAATTCCCAGAGTGGCTTAACACTCAGTTCCGCTTCCCGGGGACCTTTGGGAACTGTGGCTCTGTGAGGGGAAGAGGGGTCTCCTAACAACTCTCAGCACCCTTCACAAACTGCACTTCCCAGGATTCTTTGGGGGAAACCATGACTGTTTCAAGTGGAATAATACTGGAATAAATGTATGATGTGAATGTGGTCCCACTCTGCCACGTTAGGATTCTATTCATTTTTACTGCATGTGACAGAATTAGATAGCAAATGAGGATTGGCATTTTTATTCCATCCTTCAGCCACCTAGTGGTTTGTATGTGTGTGTGTTGATAAAGCCCTACATGGCGTGGAAGTAGCATATATAAAGGCATCCTCATATGAACCCTAAGGTCTCTTTGCTGTGGTCTGCCTATTTTGTTAATCATTTATTTAAAGCATCTTTGCCCTGCTCTGCAGTTGTAAGCCACTCTGGAGCCTTTTCAAAGATTTGTCTAGGCGAGGAAGAAAAAGGCAAGCGCAGGCACCAGCTCTTTAAAGTTCTGATAGTGATCAGATGGGATAAGATCATAAGAAAAACTCAGCAGCTGCATCAGGCCAATGGTTCACCTAGTCTAGCGTCCTGTTCTCACAGTGGCCATCCAGATGCCCCAAATGGGAAGCCCACAAGCAGGACCTGATGGATGGATGGACAAGAGCAAGTAGCCTGATGGAATGGCTGCTAGTTGGCATTTGAGTGAGGGCCACAGGCAGCTGGCCTTTCTTAACAGAGGCTATGGAATAGCCCTGATTCTCACCTCTCTGCTCTGCAGCCGATGGAATGGCTGCCACTAGGTAACATTTTAGGTAATCGACTTGATTTCATTTCTGTCTCTGCGCACATAAGGACTAGAATCTTGATTCCAAATTGGACGCCTGCTTACCTTTTACATAGCTAAAATCTGTGTTGCTGCTCCTCATTTTGACAAATTCTCTCTCTGTATCTTGATTCTCTTCTTTCTGCAGCCGGCTGGTTAGGCCAGAGCAAGGAAGGGGAGCCTTCTCTGGGGAGCTTGGAGCGATTGCAGTTGAACAGGATGATGTGGGGAGGAGACGAGGTTAGCTTTCCCCAGGGTGAAGGCCAGCCTGGAGCTTCCGAGGGCCGCCCATTGGACAGCAGGGGTCCGATCTCCATTCCTTTCGGCGGGGGCTTCTTCGATTTCAGCGAGTTTGCTGTCCAGCAAAGCTTCCTCCAGAAGAAGGGCCAAGAGGCCTCGAAAAGCTTTGGGGCCAGCCTGAGCCAAAGCTCGCAGTTTAGGGGGCCGGTGGCGCCGCAGCCAGTTGAAAAGCCATACAAGTGCAACGAGTGTGGGAAGAGCTTCGGGAAGCGGTCAACCCTGAACACGCACGGGCGGACCCACACGGGGGAGAAGCCCTTCAAGTGCATGTACTGCGACAAGCGGTTCAGCCAGAGCTCCCACCTCCAGCTGCACGAGAGGACCCACACGGGGGAGAAGCCCTACAAGTGCCTGCTGTGTGAGAAGAGCTACAACCAGCGCTCCAGCCTCATCATCCACGAGCGCAGCCACACGGGGGAGAAGCCTTACACCTGCCTGGAGTGCGGGAAGAGCTTCAGCCAGAAGGCCACCCTCGTCCTGCACGAGAAGAGCCACCGGGGGGAGAAGCCCTACAAGTGCCTGGAGTGCGGGAAGGGCTTCAGCCTGAGCGCCGACCTCATCCGCCACCAAAGCATCCACACCGGAGAGAAGCCTTACACCTGCTCTGAGTGCGGGAAGAGCTTCAGCCAGAACTCCCACCTCATGGCCCACATCCGGACGCACACAGGCGAGAAGCCCCACAAGTGCCTGGAGTGCGGCAAGGGCTTCAACTGGACCTCGGAGCTCATTGCCCACGAGCGGACCCACACGGGCGAGAAGCCTTACCAGTGCCTCTACTGTGAGAAGAGCTTCAGTGTCCGCTCGAGCCTCAGCAAGCACGAGCGGACGCACACGGGCGAGAAGCCATACATCTGCCTGCAGTGCGGGAAGGGCTTCATCCAGCGCTCCAGCCTGGTGGCGCACGAGAGGTCCCATACGGGTGAGAAGCCCTACATGTGCCTGGACTGTGGGAAGTGTTTCCGGGAGAGCTCCCAGCTCATCGCCCACGAGCGGACCCACACCAGCGAGAAGCCCTATGCCTGCCGCGACTGCGGGAGCTGCTTCAAGGCCAAGGCGGCCCTGATCCGGCACCAGCGCTGCCACCTGGGCGTGAACTCTTTTATTTGCGCCGACTGCGGGAAGATCTTCTCCTCCAGCGCCGAGAACCCGGAGAAGTGCCCTGAGTGTGTCAACCTGAGCCTGATGGTGGACCTCTCGCAGGTGTCCAAAGAGACCTACCCTGAGGTGGCGGAAGAAGAGGAGGAAGAAAATGGCAGTGAGGTTAAGATATGAAAAGTATTTTCCCCTCTCTTTTTCCAAACAGTCAACACTTGCACCTCTTTCAAATAGAAAACAAAAAACTACGCCACAGCTGAGTGAACTTGTTTGGTGGATAAAGGAGGCGGCGATGGGTGTAATTGCCTTCTTAAAACTAGTTGTTGACTAGGCTGTGAAAAGAATGGGCAGCCCTTCCCACCTCCATTTTGGCTAACTGCTTCCTTCTTTTTCCTCCTCCTCCCTCCATTTTCTGCCCCTGTATCTTTATCTCCATGCTGTTTTTTTGGTGAGGAAGGGGAGCTGGAGAAGCATGAGGTGGTTGCTTAGCACCAGTCCGCCATCTTCTCTGTCTGCCTCCCAGTAACCTGCAACCATGAAGAGGTCTGTCCCTGGAAATAACAAGCCCGTATATCTAATGGTTCCCTTCCTGTTGCCAGAAAGACATTTTCAGACCACCAGGAGAGAAAAGAGGAATTGGTAGGAAGAGAGATTGAGTGATGTGGTTTGGGGCCTACTTCATCAGTCTTCCCCCATCCCCTGCCTAAAATTTACTTTGTTCTGGTGAGGAGGGTTTCGGCTAGCAATCAGAAACCAGCTGGCAGCACTTGAGAATCTGGTTTGGCCCAGATAATCCTCCTTTACCGCCAAGCCCTGCAGTGGATTCTTATGTAACCTGAATGTGACAGAAGCTTTTTTATATGAATTCCTCCAAGGCTTTCCTCGGAATAAGGGATAAAGAACTTCTGGCTAGCAGGAGGGAAGCCAAGGTGGACACACATTTTAAAAAAACATACACCATCACTGACTGGAAATCCAAGTTGGCCAAGAAGCCAGTCCACATGACTTTATCGATGCGTGGCAAGGCTCCGCATCAGTGCTGATGCTTTTGCCCCAACCCACCAGAGGGTTGGTCCTGAAAATTGGGTTGGAGGTGCATCATCATCATGGGAGTGGACCATTAATAGAAGCCAAACTGGTTCTTTTTAGACAAATTGCATTTTAATTGTGGGAAATGAAATTCAGTTTTCTGTCTTGTTTAGCATTTGACTTGGGTAGCAGGCTCCACTTAGCAGAATATGTGTTATTTATTTTTCATATATAGTTCGCCTCTTGGTCACGAGAAAACAGTTGTAGGGAACTTTTGCTCTCCAGGTGTTACTGAACCACAACTCCCATCATCCCTGGTCATTGGCCATGCTTGCTGGGGCTGAGGGGAATTCGAGTCCAGCAAGAGCTAGAAGGCCAAAGGTTCCCCACCCCCTGCAGTAAAGGGCAGGCTTCTTGCTTGGGACATTAGGGTTAGGGGAGTTGTTGACTCATTCAGTACCCCCTACACACACACACTGTTTTGTTTTGCTTTTTAAATTAAATGCCCTGAAAGCAGAAAACTAGCACAGGAGGGAGAAGATTCTAGCCTAGCCTACTGCTTGCAAGGAGTTTAAGGAATCATTTTAAAAAAAGAGTATTCCCCATTTTCAATTGGAAGTAGTTCTGGTCCATTTTATCAACTCGGGCCTCCCCCCCCCCAATTCTGCTGTTTGTGGAGAGCAGGCCTTTGAGGAGAGTTGGGGAGCTTCCGGCCCTCCAGATGTCATTGGACTCCATCTCCCATCAAGACCAGTCTGCAGAGCCAGTGGCCAGGGATGATGGGAGTTGTAGTCCAGCAACATCTGGAGGGCTACAGGCTTCCCTTTTCGTGCCTTAGAGCCTGTCTACACATTATACAGGATGAGGTGATAGACCTTGATGCTGTACCACAGGTGTGGGGAATCTCTCCCCCCCCCCCCGATGTTACTGCATTACAACTCCTGTCAGCCCCAGCAGATGTGGCCAACGGCCAAAGATGATGGGGGTTGTAGTTCAGCAATACCTGGAGGCCCAAACGCTCCCCACACTGTATTTAGATAGGAAGGGGTTCACTGTGGGCTATAATGCAGGAGGCCCACTCTGTACTGAGCTGCAGCTGACCCGTCCCTATGTGTGCTGGTGCAGGAATTTGACGCGGAATGTAGTGTAGCCCTCTGACGGTTGCTGGACTCCCAACATCCCTCACCATTGGCCACGCTGGCTGGGGCTGATGGGAGTTGGAGTCCAGACCGTCTGGAAGGCTGCAGGTTCCCCAAATCCGATATCATGGTAGGATTCTGGACGGTGCATAGGGGATGAACCAAATTCGAGCATAAATGGGAGACTCGAGCTGGGATGGGCAACCTGTGGCCCTCCTGAGGTTATGGGCCTCCCAACTCCCATCAGCCCCAGCCAAAGGGATGATGGGAGTTGGGAGTCCAACAACCTTGGGAGGGACACAGGTTGCCCATCCCTGCCTCAGAAGGTCCCAAACTGCAAATGAAAGTCCCACAGGAGGATGCCTTCTCCCTGATTCTTTTTTTCTAAGCAGCTCAATTGAGGGGAGTCTCGAGTAATTCCCCTCCCGCCCCACTTTAACACAATCTTACTTGAATTGACTCAGTTGGTTCAGAAGAAGTCATTTTTCAGAATGTGGCTGCAATTAACTCCTGGGACTCCACTGCCCCAGATGCCTTGCCAGAAAGTATGACCTTGGTCATACCTGCACTTTCCATTTAAAGCCCTCTTATACCGCTTTTAACAAAACCTTCAAAGTAGTTTGTCAGTGGTGCCAAGAGTTGTGAGGAGACCCCTATTCACCCTCACAGAGCTACAATTCCCAGAGTGGTTTAAACAGTCAGAACCTCTTCCCAGGGAATTGTACCTCTGTGAGGGGAATAGGGGTCTCCTAACAATTCTCACCATGCCTAACAAACCACAGTTCCCAGGATACTTTAGGGGAGGCCATGACTGTTTAAAGTGGTCTATGCTGCTTTAAACGTCTAGGGCAGATGTCACTCTCCCTATACACAAAAAGATATCCTGTCTGAAGAAGGGTAGATTTAGAAGCCTGATGCCCAGGTCCTCCAGATGCAGGAAAATTAAAAATAAAACATAGGGACACACTCAAATGAGTGATTTCCCCTCCACGTGTAATGCTTCCATCTGTTGTTTCAGGTAAACGCATAGCCTTTGAGAGTCTGTTTTGGAATCCGGAAAAAGCCAATGCTACAGGCCTCCTGGAAGTGCGGCATCTAGGATGGCATAGCTCTGTGAGAACTATACTACTGTGCTATGGCTACATTCACACCTTACATTTATTCTACTATTGTTCCACTTTGAACAGTCATGGCTTCTCCCAACGAATCCTAGGAAGTGTAGTTTGTGAAGGGTGCTGCTGAGAATTAAGAGTCTCCTATTCTCCACAAAGGTACAACTCCCCGAGTGGTTTAATGTTCAATCCCTCTTCCCAGTGCCTCGGAATTGTAAGTCTGGGAGGAGAACAGGGGTCTCCTCACAACTCTCAGCACCTTTAACAAACTACCGTTCCCAGGATTCTGGGGGGGAAACCAGGACAGTTTAAAGAGAAATAATAGTGGAATAAATATGGCCTATACCCTGAATTCTGGAATCAGTCCTCAACGGTTACAGGGTTACCTGAGAGGAAACACACAGGGAGAATCACACCTCTCCTTCCACCCAACAATGTAGCATCCTTATTGGGAATGAGGAACCTAAGGCCATCCAGGTATTGTTGGATTTCACCTCCCATTAGCCCCAAATGGCAGGGTCAGTGCTCAGGGATGATGGACGTTGTAGTCTACAACATGTGGAAGTCGACAGGTTGTCCATTAACACCACCAGAATTTCTGCTGTGGTGTGTTCCAGTTTTGGGGAATCTTTGGTCCTCTAGATCAGCCTTTCCCAACCAGTGTGCCTCCAGATGTTGTTGGACCACAACTCCCATCAGCCTCAGCCAGCATTGCCAATGGTCAGGAAAGATGGGAACTGTGGTCCAACAACATCTGGAGGCACACTGGTTGGGAAAGGCTGCTCTAGATGTTGCTTGATTACAACTCCCACCATCCCTGGGCATTGGCCATGGCTTGCTGGGGCTGATGAGAGATCAGCAACAGCTGGAGGGGCCAAAGGTTCGTCTCACCTGCTCTAGATGTTTTTGGTCTCCATTTTCCCCTCATCCACAATCTACATGGAAAATTGTCAGGGGCGATGAGAGGTGTACTCCACCAACATTTGGAGGTCCACAGGTTCCCCACCCCCAGTGTATGCTTTTCAGGGTAGCTTTGAAGCTGTGGATCATATCCCAGGCAAGTTCCTTTTCCCTGTATAACTGTACATAAACTGTATTTAGCAGGAAAGGAGCAATGTCATCAATTGCTCTCCACTGCTGTCCTTGATCATTGTTCCAATATCCAAATTGTACTTCGCTCTTTTTATTTTGCAAATGTTCTTTCCCCCCACACCCCACCCTTTAGCTTAGCTCTGAATACAATTACGCTTTGTTTTGAATATCTTTGGGGCTCTTTTCTGCTTTATTTCTTAATGCTCAATAAAATTGTCTCTCTGAAAGCAGGAATTTTCTACACTGGTTGTCTTGCGAGTGAGTAGCATCTCCTCTCCCAAGTCTGTACCCTTCCCACACAGGCGCACAATCCCCTATCCCCCAAAAGCTGCTATAAAAGTCAGAATTCCGTTGTGAATATCTGCACAGTGTATCCTCTGTAAATTCTCCAAAATGAAGCAAGCGCTCAGTTGCTGATTGAATCGTAGTGGACAGTGTACGGCGGCTGTGAAAAAAAGCAATTTTATTTTATTATCTGATTTATATCCTGCCCTTTCTCCCAGCAGGAGCCCAGGGCGGCAAACAGAAACGCTAAAAACACTTTAAAACATCATAAAAAGACCTTAAAATACATTAAAACAAAACGTTACAATGTTTTTCTTAAAGCTTTAAAAACATCTTTTTTAAAAAGGGTTAAAAACATTTAAAAAATATTAAAAAGCAATTCTAACACAGACGCAGACTGGGATAGGTCTCGACTTAAAAGGCTTGTCGGAAGAGGAAAGTCTTCAAAAGGTGCTGAAAAGATAGCAGAGATGGCTATCCCTACTAGGCAAATTCCATATTAGGGATTGGTAGGAAAGGAATTGAAGTTAAAACTGCTGATATCATAATGCCATTATACAAATATATGGCGTGGCTGCAATTGGGATACTATGTATAGTTCTAGTTGCCTCACTCCAAAAAGGATACTGTAGAGCTGGGAAAGGTTCAGAAAAGGGCAACCAAAATGATTGGGGATGGAGCCACTTCCCTATGAGGAAAAGTTCAGCATGTGGGGCTTTTTAGTTTAGCGAAAAGGCGAGTCAGAGGTGACATGATAGAAAAGTATAAAATTTTGCAGAGCGTGGAGCAAGTGGACAGAGAAAGGCTTTTCTTCCTCATAGCATTAGAACTCGTGGACATCCAAGGAAACAATGTTGGAAGATTCCGGACAGACGAAAGGATTTCTTCTCACAGCACATAGTTAAGCTATAGAATTTGCTCCTAGAGAAGGCAGTGCTGGCCACCAGGTTGGGTGGCTTTGAAAGATGATGAGAGAAATTCATGGAGGATGAGGCTAGCAATGGCTACTAGCCATGATGGCTATGCTCTGCCTCCATAGTCTGTGATAGTATGCTTCTGAATACCAGTTGCTGGAAACCACAGGAGGGGAGAGTGCTCTTGCACTCGGGTCCTGCACTTCTCATGTCCTTACATTCTTATAATCTGCCTCTGCCAGTTGTAAGAGGTACGCAATGTCTCATCTGTGTACCAAGTTTCTGTGGGACATATGCCAAAGGATAAAGCCAATCACGGATAAAACACAGCGGGGCACTTACATACCATAGCGAGCCTGCAATAAATCTTAAGATAGCACTGAGATCTCTGTTGCTTCCCAGGGCGTGTTTGAAACCAATTGTTGGAAATTGCAGGGAAGCCAATTTTGGCTAAACATCAAGACTACAATTCCCATCATCCCTGACCTTTAAGGCTGTGTCTCATCGGACTTGGAAGGGGGCATCCTTGCCCTAACAGTAAAAATAGTAGGAAGCTGCCATATACCGAGTCAGACTGTCTTCTTGAGTTAGAAACATGCACGTGAGTGTGGAAGAAAATCAACTATGTATTTCGTTTAATTTCATAGATGATGATGGTCCTTTGGTCTGTGACATTCTAATCTTTAGCAGTAGCACCTGTAAAACGTGTCCTGATGTATTATGGGCCTCTGAAGCTCTATTCTGATCTTGGATATGGTGAGCTTTGCTGCATCTCTAGTTCCATTTCTCTACAGTCTAGGAAGTTTATCTTGAAACCCAGTAGGTTGGGTTGCCATGCTCCTTCCTTAGCTGTCTCCCTTTAAGAGGTGAAGAAGAATATGGAGAAATTCAAAAGGCAAAACTCTGCTTGTCACTGCAGCACGTGTAGAATTTCTGCCTGCATTATGTGCTGTCACATCCATTTGGCCAATTGCATTGCTGCTTTGTTTTTAATTGGCGACTTGATTGTTTTTAGTTTTATAACATGCCTGTTTTAATTTTTGTGTGTTTCAGTTAACAACTTTAAGTTGATCCATCTGTTAGGTTAATCAACTGAAAATATTTTGATTGGATTAAAAAGATTTAAATTGCATCAGCAGATTTTTAAATCTGCTCCAATAAGGGACGGGTTGTTGCTTCATAACTGACACAACAGCCAACCAGTCAGTGCTGTGCAACAGCCCAGCTCTTTAGGGGGAAGAGATTATTCATGATGGACGTGAGAGCCAGCCAATCAGTGCTGTGCACAGCCTAGCAAATCTGGTTTCTGCTCAGAAGTATAAAAACAAATTATCCCTGATCCTAATCCTAAAAAGAAAGGTGATGTGTCAAATGTACTCAGAGTATACTTCTGTGACAGGAATATCTGCACTTACAATAAAGCCTCTAAATTCTTTGTATCCCTGCCCCTGTAGGTGACAAAAAAATGCAGGGTATGGTGAGATGGAGCCAGAGGAAAACTCAGATATTTAAGAATAATTTGCTCCACAACATCAAGGCATCTGAGTTAACATTTCCTGAACCACACAAAGAACTCGATGGGTCCAGTTTATGGTAAACCAGCTAGTTTTATTGAACAAAGTAGAGATAAGCTTAAGAGAGGAAGAGACAGTCACGAAGAAACAGAAGGCAAAAACAAAGTACATACATTTTTATGTTGAGGACTATTGTCTTTGCTAGTACTTATTAAGACTTAATATTGGGAAACATACATAAATCTTCCCGTCCATTGCAACAAGGGCTGCTGGCTTCTCTTCTGAGCCAGAAGCTTCACACCGCGGTTCCTTTGGCTCGTTCTGAGGTGTTCCTCCCATGCCATGCTTCCCTGGGCTGTCCAAAATGGCTTCTCTGCCCCTCCTCTTTATTCTCCCCCTCCCTGCAGAGCTCATACTGAGAGCATCGCTTGCAGTCTGCCTTGCAGACTTGTAACACATAGTCCAGAAGCAGAGCTTGGAAAATTTACTTTTTTTGAACTACAACTCCCATCAGCCCCAGCCAGCATGGCCACTGGATTGGGCTGATGGGAGTTATAGTTCAAAAAAGTAACTTTTCCAAGCTCTGCCCAGAAGATGGAGGACACTCACTCTCTTAGGAGAAGACAGCCCTGGTTTGGACTAAAGAACAGCTGAAGGCAGGGATGGGGAACAGTGGCCCTCTAGATGCCAGTGGACTGTAACTCCCATCATCTCTGATCCATTAGCCATGCTGACTGGGGCTGATGGGAGTTGGAGTCCAACAATATCTGGAGGGTCACAGGTTCCCCATCCTTGTTAACCCTAACCATATCATGGGGTAGAGAAGCTGAGGGCTCTTTTAAATCTGAGGCAGCATGCTTCTGAACACCAGTTGCTAGGAACCGCAGGAGGGGAGAATGCTGTTTGTGGGCTTCCCAGGGGCATCTGGCTGGCTACTGTGAGAACAGGATGCTGGATCAGATGGGCCTCTGGCCTGATCCAGTAGGCTCTTCTTATATGCTTATGAGGCTGGGGGCCAAATGCATGCCGTGAGCTGGGAAGGTTGCTCACCTCAGCTCTAAAATACTGCATTTCTCTACATTTAGCACACACCAATATTAGATGGATATGGGCGACCACCAAGTTGTAACTCGCCCCAGTGTACGGGTGGCCACTTGGGCAGCTGGTTATCTGAATCATTAGCAAGAAAAATCTTACCACACACATTAGGGGCTGATAAGGAGTAGTGGTTAAAATGATAATCCACCTTCCCGAAAGCAGGTTTCAAGGACCTTAAAAAGAAGTGTTTTTCTCCCCACAGCAATAGCGTTTTTTAAAAACCCTCACAAAACGTCAAAATGCACATCTCATAAACCTTATAGCAGCCCTCTAAGGTAGATCACTATTTATCGCCTTCTGTCATTGGCGGCTGGTGACCACTGGACTGGTTGGGACTGCTAAGAAGTCATCAGCGTGTGGCCAAGTTGTTTTGGTTTTCTCCCCATCCTCCTCCCTTGAATAGATACGATGCCTGTCTAAACATTGCAATTGTACAAATACTTAGCACCTAACTGAAAAGTGTCTTTACTTTGATTCAGGAAGAATCCCTGCTGCCACAGTTGCTTCTCTGCTGGCAGAAAAGCTGTTCTGATCCTCTCCCTATCTCCCTCCTTTGCAAAGAAACAGCGGACACTTAAAACACTGCAGCTATATTAATTCTTGGCACCTGAGTGACTTGCCTTGTTTCAAAATTGCTATCACGATCTCTAGTGTGGGTTCATACCACAATAACTACATTACTCAGGAGTGAGCCCCACTGAATCCCATGGGGATTGCTCCCTGATAAGTATGGCCAGGATTGCAACCCGAATCGGTTAGCCTATAAGCTCACAGCGATATCGGTTACCTGGGCAGATCCTCATGCGGCCAAAATGGCATACGGCAGGCTGGGGCGAAAGGATGGGGAAGGGACGTAGCTCAGTGGCAGAGCATCTGCTTTGCATGCAGAAGGTCCCAGGTTCAATCCCTGCCATCTCCAGGTAGGGCTGGGAGAGACTCCCTGCCTGAAACCCTAGAGTAACTGCCAGTCAGTGTGGACAATACTGAGCTAGATGCACCAGCAGTCTGACTCAGTATAAGGCAGTTTGCAATGTCCCAAGAGTTCCAGAAGTACAAAACAAAATAAATCCAAATGTGGGGAGGGACCCCATACCAACCCAACGTGCACAGAGGAAGCTCAGTGGGCACAGAATGCTGAGAGGCCTTGGGGGGAGGGGGGATATGGAAAACTGGGTGGGAGGGTGAATGGAATGGAGTGTCTGGAATCCGGAACAGCAGAACGCCACCCTGCAACATTTGGTTGCAGGTCCCACTTCTTTGCCCCATAATACAGATGGAGAAGTTGAGGCTCTTATAACGATGGCTTGCACAAGGCCAGCTAGTGAGTTCATGGCTGAGGAACAATTTAAACGGAGCGCTTTCACAGTGCACTCTGCTACGCCGGCCCAAAGCGCTGAACCTTGAGATGGTTTCCCCTCCTGTATTCAGTGGTGGCTGGCACTTCTTGGCACTGGGAGGCAGGAAGCCCAAACCGCAGTTGGAGCCAGAGCCAATGACAGGCGCAGCCAACTAACGCTGGTTTTGTCCCCACCCTTCTCGCTTCCGAGTTCCGAAAGGAGACCGAAGAGGAGGAAGCTGACAGATTGTGCCACCCCTTGGACGAGATGGAAGTACACAGGCAGGCAGGTGGAAGCTGGCTGGCTGAGGCTGGCGGGGCAGAGCCCTATTTGCCCGAATGGAGACTCTCCACTTACCTGTAGTGATATCTGGTTCTACATTAAGCTGTCGTCTCCAGTTAAAATTTCATTCCCGATTAAAGCATCAGCCTCTGTCTCCCTTCCATGGATTTTTTGGTGGGTCGCAAGATGGGCGGTTCGAATAAAGCTTTTCCCACAATCAGGGCATTTGTGGGGCTTTTCCCCTGTGTGGATCCTCCGATGTCGAGTAAACGCCGACTTCCAGCTGAAGCTTTTCCCGCAGTCTGTGCACTTATATGGTTTTTCCTTTGCATGGGTTACCTCGTGAGAAACAAGCTGGGCCCGCTCACAAAAGCTTTTTCCACAGTCCAAACAGTTATATGGTTTCTCCCCTGTGTGCAGCAAGAGGTGCCTGATGAGGACGGAACTTCGGCTGAAGCTTTTCCCACAGTACGAGCATTTGTATGGCCTCTCTCCTGTGTGGGTCCTTTCGTGTAGAAGAAGCTGAGCCCGCTGAACGAAGCCTCTTCTGCACTGGGAACATTTGTAGGGCCGTTCTCCCGTGTGGATTCTCTGATGTCTGATAAGGTCTGAGTGCCAACCAAAGCGCTTCTCACAGCCCAAGCATTGATATGGCTTCCCTCCAGTGTGGGTTCTCAAGTGTTCAATAAGCTCTGAATTCCAGTTAAAACTCTGCCCGCACTCAGAGCATTTATACCGCTTCTCACGGGCATGGATTTTCTCATGTATGGCATGATATGCCCTGCGGATAAACCTTTTGCTACAAAAGGAGCATTTGTATGGCCTCTCACCGGTGTGGATTCTCTGATGGGTCAGGAAGACCGACTTCCGGTTGAAGTTTTTTCCACACACTAAACAGTGAAATGGCGTCTCGCCTGTGTGGGTTCTTTGATGTGCAATAAGCTGCTCTTGCTGCCTAAAGCTGTTTCCACAAACTAAGCACTGATGCGGTTTCTCCCCGGTATGGATCTGATAGTGCCTGAGCATGTTTGCCTTTGAACGGAAGGACTTCCCGCATTCCAGGCATTTGTATGACTTTTCTGTTTTATGGACTTTTTTATGCACAGCAAGTTCTGAGCTCCCCGTAAAGATCTGTTCGCAGATGGTGCACTGATGTGCTTTCCCTCTTTTATGGTTTTTCCTGGGTGCAGTAAGCTGCAAGCTCTGGCTCATCATTTTCTCGCAATTTGAGCATGTCTCCCTTGACTGGATTTTCTCTCCCAAAAGATTCCGTCTCCAGCCAAAGTATTCCCCACAGTGCAAGCACTTGTGGCTTTTCTCTGGCTTGTAGATTCTTTGACGTCTAATATGATGGGAGACCGGATCAACACTATCTCCACTTTTGTTGTGCAGCCTGCGTTTGCTATACCTTATAGGTGTCTGCACATTTTCAGATTCACTGTGGTCTGTCGAGAGTCCCTCATGGGACACGTTCCTTCTCCGATCTGTGTGGCTACCTGCAAGATCTACAGAGGTTTCTCCTTGCTCGTGACACTTGGAAAGGTTCTCTTTGGCTTTTCCAAGTGGCGCTCCTGGCTTAAGTTGCGAGGGAATCTCCTCCTCACTCTTACTCACGGAACCACAACCTACAAGAACAAGAGGAAAAAATAATGAATGCTTATTATTATTATTATTATCCGTTTAAGATTACAGCATGGGAGGCTTGGAGAGTGGCAACACGAAAACGGACCTTTTAAGTGGTGCCCCCCCCCCCCGGCTGTGGAATGCTCTCCCCAGGCAGGGACACCTGGCACCTTCTCTATCCATCCTTATGCACCAGGCAAAGGCCCACCTTTTCACTCAGGCCTTTGGTATGCTATCTTAATCCTTTTGGTTTAGGTTTTAAATTTTATATATTTTATGTTTTTAAATTAGTTTTATATTGTAGATTTTTAAAATGTAAATTGCCTAGAGACCACTGGGTATGAGGAAACTAACCAATTAAATTAATAATAATAATCATAACATCACAAAGCATCAATTGTTTTCTGTTCCAGGGGTTTTAGAGGAAGAATGGGGAACCTGGGGCCCTTCAGATATTGTTGGAGTACAAATGCTATCAGCTCCAGCCAGCATGGCCAAAAGTCAGGAATAATGGGCATTGCAGCCCAACAACATCTGGAGGCCCACAGCTTCCACATCCATGTTTTAGATAATGGTGAACTATTAGTTCACCTGTGCTGTTAATATAGGTATCAGATATTTCCTCTTCAGCTAGAATTCGGTGGGGTAGCTTTTTCTGCTTACGAGGTGTTGAATCCCTTTCAGTTTTGCATTCACAGAAGCAACGGCAGATGGTCCATTAGGGAAAACAGAGCGCTGGCCCACCAGCCACAGTCTGCTGTCAGCCAGCCCCCACCTGCCTGCCTCCTTACTTACAACTGATCAAGGGGTGGCTCTGCCTGGCATTTATCTCACCTGCTGTTGGATCTGCCTGCTGTTGGTCTCCCTGCCGTCTGCTCTACCAGTCCCAAAGGGGACCAGCCAGCACTGCACCAGAAGGGCACTCTGGGCCTGAATCTTTTCTTCCAATCCAAGTTCTTTGATCAAGTCCTTTCCCCAATAAGTGTTGGGAGTAAAACAGCAACGCCTATTACAAGTGACCTGAACCAGGTGGAGGGAGGGCAATACACAGAAAGACAATCTATTCTTCCCTGTGCTGATTCCTCCTCTAAAGTGTTTGTTGTTTTTGCAGGCTTTGCTCCTCCTCTTTTCTCCCTTCTTTGTTCTCAGTTAATTGGTAAGGGTTTCCTGAGTGGAAGCCGCATGGCTGCTTCAGCTTGTATGACTGTATCTCTTTGTAGCAATAAACCTTCAGTTTCTTTATTCTTTCAACTACCAGTCTTTACAGGCCAGTTATTCCTGCACTCTACTGCAATATATAGGAATGAAAACTGTTACAATAAAGACACCTTTTTTTCCATTTCTGAGCCTGGTGACAAGATGCAGTGTATGAGGCTGCTGTGGAACACCCCTATAATTTGGCGGACCACCAGGTTGTATCTGAAATACCGATTCAGGAATTCTTGCCTTCATACATTTCTGCCCACACCCTCCAAGTGAACCATTCCACTTTCCTTCTTTTTAGCAAGTGCATCATTGAAGTACAACATTCACTCCCACAAGATGTAGCGATGGCCAACAACTAACTTTAACTGATTAGCACTGAACTAAACCTGAGCAGTGCTGGTGGTGGAATTTTGCAACCATTTCTGCCTCCTGCAAAACACAACTCCCCCGCCATGTTTCTGAGACCTCTGGAACACGCAAACGTTATTGAATCCTTAATTAACCTTTGCACTGAAATCAAAGCCAGATCATGGATCAGCTAAAAAAAAAATTGAAAGACTGAAATATTTAAAACTCAATTTTCAACCCATTCTACAGAAAATCACACCCATATCCTAGATAAGGGGTCCCCAAGTTGTGGTCCATGAACTTCATTCAGGTAATCCGTGGCAAATTAGCATTAATTATTCAAATTGATTTCTAATCCCATTTTTATTACTTCTTTTATTTCTTATTTTGAATTTTATTGTATTACCATTTGAATTCTAGGGAATGCAGATTGTAATAACAATAAGAAATAAAAGGAGCAATAAAATCCAATTAAAAGCATACGGCACGGAGCACAGCACATTACAAAGTGCTACAACAGACAGAGGAATCATTAAGGGGTCTGCCAGCAGCATCAGCAATTTTTGAAGGGGTCCATGGCGAAAAAAAGTTTGGGAACACCTGAACTGAGAGGTTTACAATATTAGTATAAATAAATTAGTATAAATAAATAGTCCCAGGCTATGGTCTGAAGGCACATGAGGCCAGCATCCTGCTGAAGCTAAGCAGGGTCAGGTCTGGCCAGTGTCTGGATGGGAGACCGCCTGGGAACCACATGTAAGCCGCCTTGGGTTTCTGTCATGAAAAGAAAGGCGGGGTATAAATGTAATAAATAAATAAATAAACAAATAAATATGTGCTACAAAATATTCTACAAAAACCATACAGCATCTAACACAGCACCTTAGAATTGTTATAACAGGCAGACAAATCATTAAGTGGTCCGCCAAGACCTTCAGCAATTGTCACGTGGTCCATGGCAAAAAAAGTTTGGGAACTCCTGACCTTGACAAAATCTTACCTGCTTTGGTGTCCAGGGCCATCTCAAAGCATCTAGAGAGAGAGAGAAAGAAAGAAAATGTGGAAGCTGAGAATCCAGGCTGACAGACATTTCAGTAGTGCTATCGTTTGCCAGCAATGCCCTTCTGCAGAAGACAAGCAGGCCGGTCCCTACACACACACAAAATCAATGGACACAACTCTGACATCAGAAAGAGCAATATCCAGAAGGAGAACATTTCAGCCGACCAGGACAATCTGTCACCGACCTTAAGGTGTCCATTCTTGAACAAAGGAACTTCAGAGAGAAAGGGCTGTATGAAACTGCAAACTTACAAGATTATCAAGAATTTGGTTCTGAATTTGGGTCTGAACAGACGCAACGCTTCCTGCCTCACTGACATCCCATCAGCACCATACATTTAAAGTTCATGGCTTCCCTCAAAGAATCCTAGGAACTGTAGTTTACCCCTCACAGTGCTATAATTCCCAGCACCCTTAACAAACTACAGCTCCCAGGATTCTTTGGGTGGAACCACATGCTTTAAATGTATAGCGTAAGCATGACCTTAGATGATTGTGCCATCACCAACTAAGGGTCACTTTGATAAATTGAACTTTCAACTGTGTTTTTTGAATATATACAGCTGCCTACCGAGGCAGGAGAGGTTAGAGTGTTGGACAAGGGCTTGAGAGACCAGGCGTCAAATCCCCACTCATCCATGAAGCTCACTGGAAGGCCTTTGGCCAGCCACTGCCTCTCAGCCTAACCTACCACACAGGGTCGTTGTGAGGATAAAATGGAGGAGAATTGTGTATGCCACTTTGAGCTTCTTGGAGGAAAGATATCATCATCATCACCACACTTCATGAATCTGATGATTACTTGAGTCCAGAAAAGTTCATGCCATAACAAATCTGTTAGTCTGTAAGGTAGGAAGGAACATCCAAGTCAGCTCTTATACTGAGTCCATATTACTCAGCATTGCCCACAATGATTGGCAGGGGCCCTCCAGGATTTCAGACAGGGAACTCTTTCCCAGACCTCCTTGGAGATGCCGGGGATTGAACCGGGAACCTTCAGCATGCAAAGCTGATGCTCTTCCACTGAGCTATAGCCCTTCCCCTGTCAGACTCCACCAATCTGGAAATAGCACCAACAGTACCTTCTGGCACCAATACACTGCATGTCACAGCAGAGAGGCCGTGGCTTAGCGGCAGAACATCCGCTTTGCATGCAGAAGGTTCCAGGTTCAATCCCTGGCACTGCCAGTTAAAAAGGATTAGAACACACGATTCATTAGAAAAGAATGCTGAGGAAAACAGAAGGGAGTATAAAAAGAGGAAGGCCAAACAAGAGATGGATTGATTCCATAAAGGAAGCCACAGAACTGAACTTACAAGATCTGAACAGGGTGGTTTATAACAGAGGTTGCTGATTCATAGGGTCGCCATAAGTCGCAATTGACCTGAAGGCATATAACAAAAGAGGTGATGAGGCAAAGTTTTAAAGCTGAAAGGAAAAAGATTTATCTCTGGCTGTGGCTCTGGACAGCTGCTTGCCAGTCAGAGAAGGCAATCATCTGACTTTGCTATAAGGCAGATTCCTACGTTCCAACAGAGCAAGGATTGAGAATTGCTACAACTGCAATGCTTAAGTGTCCACAGTATCTTTGCAAGGGAGGAGGATGGGGAGAAAACCAGAACTGGCCACACCCGCACACCCTCACTGGCCACGCCCTCATGGCTTCCTAGCAGCCCTGCCAGGTCAGCCGCCACTGCGATTAAGGTTCAGCCCCTCTTCATCCCATTCAAAAGGGTTTCTTTGAACATCTCAAACCTAACGTGAGAATTATGCCCCTAGACCAGGGATAGGGAACCCATGTGGCCCGCTGTATGTTGCTGGACTACAACTCCCATCACCCCTGACTGTTGGCCATGCTGGCTGTGGCTGGTGGGAGTTGGATTCCAGAAACATCAGGAGAGTGCCGGGTTGGGAAAAGCTGTATTAGAGCAGAGATGGGGAACCTGGTGCCCTAGAGGTGTTGCAGAACCACAACTCCCATCATCCCTGACCACTGGCCATGCTGGCTGGGTTGCCTGACGGGAGTTGGACAACATCTGAAAGGCAACAGATACGCCGTCCCTGCAAGAGAGAGAAAGCCTGGAAGACATATCTATTTAGAAAGATTTATAAACGGCTGAATCAAAGAGCTCTCTGAGCACATCTCTGCACCAGATGCAGAAAAACATAAGAGCCTTCTGCACCAGGCCAATGGAAAGCCCATAAGTAGGACCTGAGCGTAAGAGTATCTCTCCCCTCCTGCAGTTCTCTGTAACTGGTATTCAGAGGTATGCTGCCTCCAATCCTGGCAGTAGAATCTAGCCATTGTGGCTAGCAACAGTGGATAGCCGTATCCTCCCTGAATGTGCAGGAGAGCCAGTGCGGCACAGCGGTTGGAGTGTTGGACTGCGACCTGGGAGACCAGGGTTCAAATCCCCACACAGCTACGAAGCTCACTGGGTGACCTTGGGCCAGTCACTGCCTCTCAGCCTTAGAGGGAGGCAATGGTAAACCCCCTCTGAATACCGCTTACCATGAAAACCCTGTTCATAGGGTCGCCATAAGTCGGGATCGAAGTGAAGGCAGTCCATTTTCCCCCTGAATGTGTCTAATCCTCTTTGAAAGCCATCCAAGTTGGTGGCCGTAGCTGCCTCTTGTGGGAGGGAATTCTATAGTTTAACTATGGGTTTAGCTACATTTCCATCATCCACATAAAGCCTTCTCCTCCCTGAAATTGTCTAATCCTCTTTTAAAGCCATCCAGGCTTCCGCTGGATGGCTTTCTGAGAAAGAGCAGAAATATATTTATCTCACGGAATTCTTATCGTCCGCTCCGGCCTCTGGTCCCTTTGTCTTCGCCAACGGCCTTTGTTCCCAAACGCAGCAGACCTTGGTCTCCTTCCAGACAGCCTGGTTCTCCTATCCAACGTTGGCCAGTCTCTGGCAAGAGAAGACCGGAGATCTCAACGGGATTGGCATTCATCTAGAAGAGAACAGAAGACGGAGATCGCAATCCTATCTCTGCACTCTTCCTTAGGAGAGAGTCTCTGAGTGGGAAGGAAATGACTCCCGAGTAAAAATCAAAATCAAATTGCATCCCTAGATCAGGCCGCTTACAGCCAGGTTCCCTTGTACGGTGGCCCAGGAACCACCTCTGGTCCCCGGAGAAGGCCAGAGATTGAAAAATGGCAAGGCAGACAGCGAGCTTCCTCGATTAACTTCAGCCCTTGGCCCGAGGCTCGGATCTTGGAAGGCGCATAGCACAGATAGGCCACTGCTGAGCTCTGACATCCTCCCCTTGTTGCAAGCCCTCATCCGAGGCCCCCCTCCCCGGCAGCCTCCCCTCCTCGGCAGCCTCCCCTCCTTATTTACATTTTCTGAAACTTGCCAGCGTCTGCAGCCAACCTCCCCGGGCAAAAAAGCAAAAGCATGTAAAACTCAAGCAACCAACCCCTTGCTGAGTCGGCCAAGGGATCAAAGACAGGAGGCAATTCCGCCCCCCTTTATATTTCCTAGCGTAACCTCTAGGGCCCTCTGGTGGCCACACGGGGTAGCAACTCCCAAAGCTTCACAGGCTAGGCTGGGATAGCTCAAAGGAAGTTTCAATTTCTTGGGGGACTAGAACTGTGATGTTCCCCACCCCCAATTAGAGGAGCGCTTTCCTTTTTATACTTAGGAAAATAGGAAGTTGCCTTATACGGAGTCAGACCTCTGGTCCATCTAGCTCAGTATTGTCAACACTGACTGGCAGCAGCCTTCCTTCCCCAACCTGGTGTCCTCCAGATGCTGTTGGACTACAACTCCCATCATCCTTGGCCATTCGCCATGCTTGCTGGGACTGATGGGATTTGGTGTCCAGCAACATCTGGAGGGCCACAGGTTGGAGACGGGTGGTCTACCCTGATAGCACCTGACTCTTTTAAACTAGAGATGCCAAGGACTGGACTTGGGACCTCCCATACGAAAAGTATGTGCGGATCACTGAGTGCGGATCACTGGATGGGTCACATCCACACCATATATTTTACAGAGCTTGGAAAAGTTACTTTTTTGAACTACAACTCCCATCAGTCCCAGCCAGCATGGCCAATGGTTTGGGCTGATGGGAGTTGTAGTTCAAAAAAGTAACTTTTCCAAGGTCTGTATTTATAGCAGGGGTTCCCAAACTGTGGCCCACGACCTTTATTTAGGTGGTCCGCGACTTGTCTGCGTATTCATGGCTGAAGATGAGAGATGAAACATTCATTGCATTAAATATTCATATTGATTTTTAATTGTATTTAAATAGTTTCTCTTCTTTCTTATATTGTATTTTATTACAATTTGGATTCTATGGAATACAGTAACACATAAGAAAGGAAGCAAGCAATAAAAATACAATTAAAAATCATACAGCGTCTACCACAGCACATTGCAATTGCTACAACAGCCAGAAAAATCATGAAGTGGTCTGCCAAGATGCTTAGCAATTGTCAAGTGGACTGTGAGGTAAAAGATTCAGAACCCTTGATTTATAGTGCATGGCTTCTCCCAAAGAACCCACAGCCTATGGTCCACTGGTCAGGGATGGCAGGAGCAATATACCAGATACCAGCAATATCTGGTAGCAGCGGCAACTGGTGGTTCCATATCAGTGGGACAGTGGAATCCACTCCGCGTTTTAGTCTGAACTTTCAAGGAGCACCTTGCACAGCTCCTTGAAAGTTCAGACTGAAACCCAGAGAGGATTCCATTGCCCCACCGACATGGTGCCACCAGCTGCCACTGTCTTGTAGGCCACAGGTTCCCCATCCCTTACAGTGCAATCTTAGGCATACCTACTCAAAAGTAAGTCCCATTCAATTCAATGGGACACATAGGTAAGTGTGATAGGATCGCTGCCTTCCTGTAGGTAACCTAGGTGAATGTAGAGTATGGTGTGACTAATAAAATTGCTTGTATTTTGAGGCATGTTTAATTCTGGTTTTGTCTGTATGATGTACATCAGCTAGAGCAAGGGAAGCCAATGTGGTGTGTTCCTGCAGATGTGGACGGCAGCAACCTTCAGCCCCAGCCAGTTTGGTCAGGGATGATGGGAGTGGCAGTATACAACATCTGGAGGACATCATATCAGCTAACCGTAAGGAGAGCCCTGTTGGATTTGACCCCAAAGCCCGCTATGGTCCAGCATCCTCTTCTCACAGTGGCCAGTCAGATGCTTGAAGGGGAAGCCCCCAAGCAGGCCCTGAGTGCAAAAGCCCTGCAAGTCCCAGCAACCTGTAATTCAGAGGCATCCTGTCTCCATCTCTGGAGGCAGAGCCAAGCCATTGTGGCTAGTAGCCACTGACAGTCTTCTCCCCCATGACTGTGATTCTTTTTTAAAGCCATCCAGCTGGGTGGCCGTCACTGACCCTTGTGGGAGCAAATTCCATAGTTTAACTATGGGCTGTGTGAAGAAGGCCTTTCTCTGGTCTGTCCTGAATCTCCCAGCATTCTGCTTCAGTTGTATTCCTGAGTGGCAGGCTTATTCTGAGGCAACGGCAACAGCCTGTATCCAATCCTAGTCCCACTCAGAGAAGACCCACTGAAATTAATGGATGATAATCAGTGGGGATGGGCTGGTAAAAAAAACCAGCTGCCAGTACTCGTACCTTGATAAAAGTGTGTATGTGATCAGCACAAAATGGTTGCCATGGGCAGCAAAAAAACAAAACGGAGGTTCCGTTACTCCATACCTGTAAGTATCATTGCGATGGAGGAAAAGGCTATCAGTGGCTATTAGCCACAATGGCTACACTCTGCCCTCACAGTTGGGAGGCATCGCGCTTCTGAAAACCAGTTGCCAGTAGCCGCAGGAGGGGAGAGGGAGTGCTCTTGCGCTCAGGTCCTGCTTGGGGGCTTCCCATTGGGGCAACTGGTTGGCCACCGTGAGAACAGGATGCTGGACTAGATGGATCTTTGGCCTCATTTAGCAGGCTCTTCTTAGGTTCGCAAAAAAAGCACTGATGATGATGATGATAACAATAATAGTAACAACAACGACAACACTACTACTACTAGGTTATATCCAATGGTGATCCCACTCAGGGAAGACCCATTGAAATTAATGGACATGACTCTCAAAAGTCCATTAATCTCAGTGGGTTTACTCTGTGTAGAACTTAGTTCAATACAGTAATAATACACTAATCATAATATTCATAACCACAACCTAATCAGATTTCAAGAGATCGTCGTTGCCAGCCGGCTGAGCTTGTCAAGCATCTGTGCACCACCGGCTGACAGTCTCTCTTTTCCCCCTCCTGCATTTAATACTCGCAACCCCCACCTCGTCTCTCCCCCCAACACCAAGGAAAAGATAACGCCTGGCTCTTCTTGGCTTCAGTGGCTGTCTGAGAGTTAAGCGGAGCGAGTTCGGATTGCTAGAGGGGACACCCCTCCTCCTCCTCCTCCTGCAAGCATGCCAAGGGAGAAGGAGGGTGGAGCGGGAACTTCCTGGCCCGCCTATTGTGGGAAAGCGGGCTTTGCATTTCTGCTCTGCCCCCGTCGCCCCTCCCTCCGTTTGGAAGACTACCCTGGAGTTCAGAGGAGCGCTGGATGGAAAAGGGAGGAGGCCCGCGAAGAGATCCAGATCAGAGGCGGAGCGCTTGTTGTCCATTGCAGGTGACTCAATCCCTGCCATGCCCAGTTTGGAATAAAGGATCCCCAAATGCAGGAATTAGAAAAGGAGGGGGCCTCCTCCCGTGGATTATAGGAGGGTGGCCAGGTGCAAAAGAGGGCAGGGCTCCGTCGCCTTTCACAGTTGTGCATCATGAAATAGCAGAGTTGGAAAGGGCCTAGAAGGCCATCGAGTCCAACCCCCTGGTTAATGCAGGAATCCAAATTAAAGCATACCTGACAGGTGGCTGTCCAGCTGCCTCTTGAAGGCCTCCAGTGTTGGAGAGCCCACCACCTCCCGAGGTCATTGGTGCCATTGTTGTACCGCTCTAACAGTTAGGAGATTTTCCTGATGTTCAGCCGACATCTGCCTTCCTGTAACTTGAGCCCAATATTCCGTGTCCTGCACTCTGGGATGAAGAAGAGGGAACTTCAGCTGATGTCGTTTCCAGGGCTCCTGCGTCTTTGATAATTGTGCAGGAGAAGGAATGCCAGCAGGTGCAGCTTCTGGGGTGCCTGCATTGTTCAGTTGTACTGCAGAAGACCTGTCAGTTGGCATAGCTTGTGCGGGCCTCCTGTGCCATGAATAGTTGTGTAAAAGAGGGGGCTTCAGTTGGTGTGGCATGTTCTGCTAGCTCTGGCATCTCTAGTTTTTAAAAGGCGTCTCCGATTCAGTTGTGATACTGGAAAAGAGGGACATCTTTTCTCACTACAAGAGGTAGTGACGGCCAGCAATGTGGATGGCTTTGAAAGAAGGTTAGATAAATTCATGGAGGATAAGGCTATGGATAGCGTCTAGCTATGGGGGACAGTTGAAGGCAGTCAATGCCTCTGAATGCCAGATGCTGGGAATCACAGGAGGGGAGAGTGCTCTTGCGCTCAGGTCCTGCTTGCACTCGTCCCATAGGCATCTGGTTGGCCACTGTGGGAACAAGATGCTGGACTAGATAAAGGAGATACAGTAGGGCCCCACTCATACAGCGGGTTATGTTCTGGACCCCCGCTGTAAAGCGAAAACCGCTATAAAGCAGAACCCATTGAATAGAATGGCATGCAATGCCCGAAAACCACCGTAAAAATGGAACAAGTGCCGTATGAGTGGGGCTTTAGTCTAATTGCATCTAACTGAGACTGCTGTATTAGCGAATTGCTGTAAAGCGGGGCCCTACTGTATTACAAAAAAAACAACCACCCATGCTTTATTATGTTGCTGCCCCTCTTTGGTCATATCTACACCATACATTTAAAGCACATGTCTTAACCACCCACCAAGATTCCTGGGAGCTGTAGTTTGTTAACGGTGCTGGGGATTGCAGCTCTGTGATGGGTAAACTGCTGTTCCCAGGATGCTTCAAAGGAAGCCATGAGCTTTAAATGTATGGTGTTGATGCGACTGAACATTTCCACTATACTTTGGTAGAGGAAGCCTAGACATTTATTTGTTATTATTTACGATGGCAAATTTATATAACCTACCCAAAGGGAGCCCAGGACAGCTAATCATAGTCAAAGTTATATATAATTAAAATCACAGTCTAACCACGTTAGTCATGTCTGTTAACTTCAATGGATTGATTCTGAGTTGGACTAGCATTGAATACCACCTCTGGTCTCTTTTGTCTAATTTATTGTTTTTTTCTTCCCTTAGGGATAAGTCCCTCTTCCTTAACCCATGTTCCTAAATTCTGCCTATAACCCATCTATAGACTCTGATTTGAAGAAAAATACTGACTGGTTCTTCTAAAACAACCAAGTGCTTCAAGACAGGCTGCCCTTTGGCCCACAAGGGGAAATGGCAGCAGAATGGGGCAACATATCAACCCACGGTGTAAAGTTAAAAGCTGCCCCCGGGGCTGGAATTAAGGTGGAGGAGCTGGACCCAGTAGGCCCAGAAACAGAACAGGGCATGGGAAAAGCCGTTCTGCCAGTCCAGGAAGGGAGGACTAGAGGATTCTGGGAAAGAACCACTTCACAGCAGGAAGCCAATGAAGAGCTCCAGCGGAGCTGGGAAGCGCGACTTCAGGGCTTTGTGAAGGCTCTGGAGTCTCCTTGTTTAGATGAGGACTGTTCTCAACTGCCACAGCTCATGCCATGGGAGAATCATGAGGCTTTCCGGTCACTTTTGGGGGGCACAGCTCACCTCAAGCAGCACTCTGGAGGAGGAAGGGCAACCAAAGTCCCACCAGGCCTCTGCCGGGAGGAATTGTCCAAAACCCTGTTGGCTGAGGATGGGGCAGGCAGCCAGAAAGTGAAGGAAGAGGCTCCAGATGAGGAGATGGTGGCCAAGGATATTCAGCGCCAACGCTTCAGGCATTTCTCCTGCCAGGAAGCAGAGGGGCCGCGAGACATTTGTAGGAGGCTCCGGGAACTTTGCCACCAGTGGCTGAAGCCCGAAAGGCGGACCAAAGAGGAGATTGTGGAGTTGGTGGTCCTGGAGCAGTTCCTGGCCCTCCTTCCAAAAGAAATCCAGAGCAGGATCAGGGCCTGGGACCCAGAGACCTGCTCCCAGGCGGTGGCCTTGGCAGAAGCTTTCCTGCTGAGACAGCGACAGGATGAGGGAGGAGAGGAGAAGGTGGACAAATTGGATAACTGAGCGGTTCTCTTTCTTTTGTTCTGTTTGGTTTGGGGCATGGAACTTCCTGCGGCCCTCCAGATGATGTTGGACTCCAACTCTCATCAGCCCCAACCAACATGGCCAGCAATTGGGGATGATGGGAGTTGTAGTTCAGAGATGGGAAACCCGTGCAGCCCTTGTTTATAAGGGAGGCCATATCGCTTAGCAGTTTCAGTCTCCATTTCAAGCAGGAGTGAGGAACCTGGCTCTCCTGATATTGGTGGACTCCAACTCCCATCAGCATGGCCAGTGGCCAGGGATGATGGGTGCTGGTGTCCAGCAACATCTGGAGGGCCACAGGTTCCCCAACCTTGATATAGTTCCATGCATGTAAGCCATCTTTCCAACCCAAACCACGCAAGGACGTAGAGCAATGGCTCTGTCCTTCCGTGTGCAGGAAAAGCAACACGTCAGATGGAAGAGGTGTAGCTCAGTGGCAGAGCGTCTGCTTTGCCCATAGAAGGTCCCAGGTTCAATCCCTGGTGTCTGCACGGGGGGCTGGGAGAGGGTTCCCGCCTGAAACCCTGGAGAGCCTCTGCTAATCAGTGCAGAAAGGACTGAGCTAGATGGACCAATGGTATAAGTCAGCTTCCTATGTAACTGTTATGGAAGCCAATGCCACAGTTTAGCTATGTGCCATTTAAGGAAGGAATTTCTTTTGTCTGTCCTGGATCTGCCAACACTCCGCTTTGTTCCACAGTCCCAAGTTCTAGTATTATGCAGGGAAAAAATCCACTTTTCCCACATCATACGTAATTGTACACACCTCTGTTATGTCCCTCTTACCCTCCTTTTTTTCCTAAACTGAATCTAGGTATCTAGTCATGAAATGCTGCTCTTGGTGCTTTCTCTCAATGTTGTTTCAGGTGCTGAGGCCGTTCAAGGAGGAGTCGGATTGCCTTCCTGAGGCAGAGCTGGCACCATTGGACGCGTGCCATACACCCGCCTCTAGGGGAATGAAGCGAGAGGAGGACTTGGATGCTACCATGCTGGGTAAGGATGCTTTCATCTTGAGTTACTGGGTCAACTGGAGTTTCAAGTGAGGGACTTCCTGAAAAGGCATTGATAAAACTACAAATGTGGATCTGATAGGGGATCCCCCCCTTTCCTGTTTGTATGGTTCTGCACACACTGGACAATTCCCCTTTTACCACTCAGTTGACTGCTTTAGGGGTGGGGGGAACCTGTGGCTCTTCAGATGTTGCTAGACTCTAACTCCCATCATCCCTGACCACTGACCATGCTGGCTGGGGCTGATGGGAGTTGGAGTGTTAATGACATCTAGAAATGGAACAGAGTGGCTGGAATCCTGAAGCAGCATCCCCACACGGCAATATTTTGTTGCGAGTCTCACTTGTGGAATATAATATGTATTTTATTTCATTCATTCATTGGCAATCACTTGTGGCCGAGTAAGATTGTCTTCCAAGATAAGGTCTTTGCTTGGAAGATGCCAGTGCGTGACTTGTTTTATGTGGGGAGATCAGCGCATGACAATCAACACACAGTCTTGACAGAAAAAGGCTTTGATCCAATGGTGTATTTTATTTACATATTATATGTAAAGAAATTTTAATTCTTTACATGCATTATGCATGTCACTATATATATTTGCTAATAGATAATTCCCACTCCCAAATGTGTATCTTTGTTACTTGGGGTGCAGGGGAGGCAGGGTGTTCTTTGTATTTGCTGTAGATTCCTATAATGTCCCTATGAGAGGATCCAGGAATATCTCTTTTTATGAATGTTTCTTGTGGCTTTTAAAATGGGATTGGAGGTTTCCATTTTTACTAATTCAGGGAATCATTGAGGTTCTGCATTCTCCCCCCTTTTATTCTAGAAAATAATTCAAGGAAAGAGAAAAACCACCCAGAAGTCTCTGGGGATGTGCAGCCATATTGGATGTTGTCAGAAAGCCATGACCAGTGCACTTCCCACCATTCTGATTGGTGGGATGTCTCTCAGAGCTTCATGGGAAATAGACAACAGAATGAAAGTAAAAGATCAATTCATTGTTCTCAAGGCCACTGCAAGCACCTTGATGAAACAGCTATCCAGAAAAAAATCCTCAAATGTGAGAGAAAAATGGCATGTACTGAATGTGGGCAATTTTGGAAAAGCGGGGCTGAACACAGTGCAGATCGAAGAATCCACTTGGGAGAGAAACCCTACGAATGCTCGGACTGTGGGAAGAGGTTTAGCCGGAAAGCTGACCTTGTCAGTCATCAGAGGATACACACAGGGGAAAAACCATACAAATGCCAAGACTGTGGGAACAGCTTCAGCGACTGTTCGAGTCTCAGTAGACACCGGAGGACCCACAGTGATGAGAGACCGTATATATGCTCAGTTTGTGAGAAGAGCTTTGCTCAAAGAGCAAATCTTATTAAACATCAGAGAACCCACACAGGGGAGAGGCCTTATGCCTGCTCAGAGTGCGGGAAGAGCTTCAGTCAGCAATCAAACCTGATTTTACACAGAAGAACCCACACTGGAGAGAGGCCACATAAATGCCTAGAGTGTGGGAAAGGTTTCAGCCGAACATCACACCTTCGTGTCCATGAGAGAGCCCATACCGGAGAGAAGCCGTTCCAGTGTTCAGTTTGTGGGAAAGGTTTTAGCCGGAGGCCTAAGCTTGTCACGCACCAGAGGATCCATACAGGAGAGAAACCATACGAATGCTCTGACTGTGGGAAAGGCTTCACAGGAGCATCAAGCCTTAATAGGCACAAACGGATTCATGCTGGACAGAAATCACAAGCTCCTCCGCGGCAAGTGATTTTTAATGGGAGTCATGTTTTGAACTGAGCAAGGGTTGGAGGACCAGCAGTATTCTGTAGGCCCAATGACTTGCTCCTATGCAGAAAACCACTCTGATGTCGTGGTTTGAGTGGCCATCTGAGACTGTGGAGATCCAGGATCAAATCCCCATTCACCCTTGAACCCTGCTAGATGATCTTGGGCTACTCAGTCTCTAAGAATATAAGAAGACTGTTAACAGAAGGGGTCTCTCGCTAACTTTTGGCCAAAGAACGTAAGACAAGCTCCTGCTGGATCAGGCCAAAGGCCCATCTAATCCAGCATCCTGTTCTCACAGTGGACAACCAGATGTCCCAGTGGAAAGCCTGCAAGCAGGACCTGAGTGCAAGAGCACTTTCCTCACTTGTAATTCCTAGCAACTGTTGTTCAGAGGCTTCCAACAATGGAGGTACTACACATAGCCATCATGACTAGCAGCCATTGGTAGACATAGCCTCCAAGGATGTGTCTAACCCACTTTTACATCAGTGGGAGCAAATTCCGTACTTTAACTATGCTCTGGGCGAAGAAGTACTTTCTTTTGTCTGTCCCACATCTCCCTAAGATCAGGTATTATGAGAGAGGGAGAATAACGTCTTCCTGTCCGTTGTTACCACACATGTCCCCACTTACTTGCCTGTTTTCTAAATTTAAAAGCCTTTTCTCATAGGGAGTCGCTCCAGCCCCTTGGTCATTTTGGTTGCCCTTTTCTGAACCTTTTCTGGTGCTACAATATATTTTTTGAGGCAAGGTGACCAGAACTATGCATAGTATTCCTAGCGAGGTTGCACCCTTGATTTGAATAACAGCATTAAGATATTGGTGGTTTTATTTTCAGTCTTTTTCCTAATATCCCTAACACGAAATTGACCTTTTTTCTTAGGGGCTTCACACTGAGTCGACAATTTCATGGAGCTCTCCACCATGGCCCTGAAAGCTCTCTATCCTGGTCAGTCACCACCGCTACAGACCCCGTCAGTATATATGTGAAGTCAGGAATGTTTGCCCCAATGCGCACCACTTTATGCTTACACTGAATCGCATTTGCCATTTTAACACCCGTTCCATCCAGTTTGGAGACATCCTTTGGGAGGTCTTTGCAATCCCTTTTTGTTTTAACCACCCTGAAGAATTTGTCATCAGCAAACTTGGCTGTTCACCCTTAACTCCAGGTTATTTATGAACAAATTAAAAAGCACTGGTCCTAATACGGATCCTTGGGGGACTCCACTTCTTTCATCCCTCCATTGTGAGAACTCTCCATTTATTCCTACTCTGCTTCCTGTTCCTTAACCAGTTACTGATCCATAAGAGGACCTGTCTTCATAGCAACATAGGAAGCTTCCTAACTCAGTACTGCCTACACTGACTAGCAACAGCCTTCCAGGGTTTGATGCAGGGGAAATTCCCAGCTCTACCTGGAGATGACATTGGAGATTGAACCCGGGACCTTCTGTATGCAAGGCAGATGCTCTACCACTGAGCTACCGCCCTTCCCCTGACTACTAAGCTTAAGGGTGTCTCTGATAAGGGACTCTCTAGAAAGCCATTTGAAAGTACACAATGTGAATTGTGTAATTTGAAAGTACACAAAGGATCATCCCTATCCCTATCCTTCTGCTTATTGACAAAGACAAGACTTGCGGAAGCCATGCTGGTTCTACTTTAGCAAGACTTGTTCTTCTATACCAGGTGTGAGGAACCTTTGGCCCTCCAGTGTTACTGAACTACAACTGCCATCATCCCTGGCCATTGGCCATGCTAACTGGGGCTAATAGGAATTGTAGTTCAGCAACATCTGGAGGGCCAAAGGTTCCAACACCTGTTCTATGTGCTTGGTAATTTTATCTTCAATAATGCTTTCCACCATTTTCCCAGAACAAATGTTAAGCTAACAGACCAGTAATTTTCTAGATACTCCTTGGATTCCTGTTTTAAAATTGGTGTTACATTGGCCGCTTTCCAGTCTTCAGTAACAGAGGCTGATCTTAGGGACAAGTTATGTATTTCTTTTAGAAGATCAGCAGATTCATATTTGAGTTCTTTAAGGATTCTCAGATGGATGCCACCTGGACCTGACAATTTGTCTGTTTTATTTTGTATATAAGGTCTAAATTTAAATAACAGCAACATCTGAAGGGCCGTTCATTCCCCATCCTGGATTAAAGTGCCCGTATCTATCTTTCGGAAAGTTGTTATGTCTGTTCACTGTGCATTGGACATCTCTTAAGATATTGTAACCAAATTTTGCATGATGGTTCCTGAGAGCAATAAGCAGGTTTTCGCCCATGTCTTTTTGGACACCATTGGACGCCATTTCGAATCAAGATGTCAGACTCAGCCTTTCAAAACGGTGCTGATTTTAACCACTGATTTCAAAACGGAACTGATTTCTTAGACTTCCCTAGCAAATGCCGAGTGTGAGGCTGCTAGCAATACATAAATAAAGCCCTGTCTGTCCAGAAGGTTCTCTTTGTCCCATTTTCTCTGTATTTCCACAGTAGCCACACCTAACCAACATGCCCATTCCCTGGGTACATCCTCTTCCTCTTCTCCCTTCGGGGGTCCCCCAAATCATTTGCAGTGGACATAAGGAAAGACACACTCTGATTTTTATGGGATAGTCCAGATTAGATGGTTCTTGAAAAGGAAAGTGGAAGTGTATTACCAACTTTATCTCCCATTCTGAGCTCCTCTAGGCCAGAAGGTGAAAAGGCCAGAGTTTTCCACACACACTTAGAATGCAGTCCTATATGTGCTTACTGGGGCGTAAGTCCCATTGAATATTGTGGGTACTTCCTGTTGACTAATCATGCCTAGGAATGAGCTGTTATTCTGGCAGACAATTTCCTGGACTAGAATCCCCTTCATCAGATGCATGAAGTCTGCGGTGGCTGTGAGTGTGTATGAGAAAATGAGACCAAATGGAAATTATTACCAGACCAATTTCAAGAGTGTTCTTGCACTCGGGTCCTGCTTGCGGGCTTCCCCCAGGCACCTGGTTGGCCACTGTGAGAACAGGATGCTGGACTAGATGGGCCACTGGCCTGATCCAGCAGGCTCTTCTTATGTTCTTATGTTCTTAAGATGCTTAACAGTTTGGGAGGAGTTGACTTGAAGGATCGCCTTACCCCATATATGCCCAGCTGATCACTTCAATCTGCAGGACTAGCACTTTTACAAGCGCCACATAATGTTCATTCCACACTTCTAAGGACATGGGCCTTTTTGGTGTGGCAGCTCCTACACTCTGGAACTCCATGGCCATTGACATTAGGCAGGCACCTTTGCAGTATTCTTTCTGGTGCCTGGAAAAGAAAATTTTCTGTTCAGGCATGCCTACTGAGACATTTGAAGTTGATGTGTGTTTTCATCTGCAATTTTAGGTTAGAATATACTTTCAAACAATTTTACTCATTTTCTTTTTTTATATAAAATTGTTTTTAACATGGATTTTTAAGTTTTAATTAATGTAGATTTTATATTCTTCATAAACCGCTTAGGGGTTTTAATTACAGTTAAGTGGTATACAAGTTTTGTTAAATAAATAAATGAATAAATAAAATGCAAATTATACAGTCTGTGCCATCTCCAGCATAGCTCTAGGCTTCAAAAGCTTAGGCCTTAATGATCCTGGAATCACAGAGTGGGACTGGACCTCAGAAATCATCTAATCCAATCCCCTGTGCAGTGCAAAATCTCCCGCGCAGGATGCAACTCCAGCATCGCCGACAGATGGCTGGCCAGCAAACATGCGTATATTTTCATCAGTGACGCTGCAAAGGGTGGTGATGTTCTCTGGTGGTGTTCCTGTGATCAGTGTCTGGGATGGCGCTTTTAGAGGTACACAAGCACATCCAACAGAACTTTGCCCCCTAGGAGAAGAGCTCAGAGTTTGAATCTCAGTGGCAAGGAAACCAATAGAGAGGAGAGATGGGAAAGGTGTTGGGTGCGGAGGCATGACTGCCGTTCCAGGGGCTTTTGCTTTGTTTCAGTTGGAGGCAAGGATTAAGGGGGGCTGAGCAGTGGTGGCTGGTGCTCCACGCCGGTAGGGCAGTAGAATTCACTCTGGGTTCCCACCCCCCCGATCTGTCCAAGGAGTTGAAACCTATAAGGATTCAGGACCTTGGGCAGCTCAGGGGGAGGGGGGACCCAAAATGGATTCCACTGACATGGAGACACCAGGCTCCGCTGGGGCTGAGTTCCAAAGGCTTCACAAAAGAGGTGAGCTTTGAGGAGGGATTTGAAGGAAGGGGAGAGGAAGCAGCCTTACACAGAGTCAGATAGCCCACGGGTGCAGTGGGTAAATGTTAGGCTCAAATGGTCTCACAGGGGGTGCTTTTTAGATAGTAATGTGTAGCCGTTTTATACAGCTGTGTAGTTTTATTGGGATTGTTTAATGGCATTTTTAATTAATTGGATTTTATATTTTCAGGTTTTAATGAGATTGTTTTATTGCATAGTTAATTTTGGATTTGATATTTCAATGGAATTGTTTTATTGCATTTTAAATTATTTGGTTTCATATTTTAATGTTTTAATGGGATTGCTTTATTTCATTTTAATTATGGGTTTCACACTTGTGTTTTAATGGATTTGCTTTATTGCATTTTAATAATGGATTTCATATTTTAATGTTTTAATGGGATAGTTTTATTGTGTATTTTAATTGTATTTAAATGTTGTGTAATCAGTTTTATATTTGGGAAAAGCTTAGAAGCCTATTTATTATTATTATTATTATTATTATTATTATTATTTAATAATATTTTTGTTTATGAAGCACTTCCTGTTAGGCATCTCAAAGCAATTTACAATACTGTAGCATAGTGTATCAATCAATAATAGTAATGGATTGTATTCTTGGAGGCACATAACAACAAGTCCTACTCAGAGTAGATCCATTGAAATGAATAAACCTGTTAGTCATGTCCATTAATTTCAGTGGGTCTACTCTGAGTAGAACTAGCATTGGATACAAGCCAATCATAATACTTAAGAACATGGGAAGCTGCCTTTTCACCAAGTCAGACCATTGGCCCATCTAGCTCAATACTGTTAACACCGACTGACAGCAGCTCTCCAGGATTTCAGGCAGGGAATCTCTCCCAGCCCTATCTAATGTTGCTGGGGATTGAACCTGGGACCTTCTGCAGGCAAAGCAGATGCTCTAACCACTGAGCTACAGTCCTTCCAAATGTGGTCAGCCAGGCCTGCTGTGCTCAGGGACCCTCCTGTTCATTCTGCTGCAGGGGCCCTGGACATCAGCCCTAAAGTCCTCCTGTGATGGCACTACTGCAGACCATTAGTCCCTGTAGCTCAGTAGTGATTACCCCAGCCTTCTTTGTTTGGGCTGTGCTGGCTGGAGCTGATGGGAGTTGTAGTCCAAAACAGCCACAGGGCACAGGTTGGGGAAGGATTGTTCACACTGGCTGGCAGCAGCTCTCCAGGGTCCCAGGCAGGGGGACATTCCCAGCCCTAACCTGGTGGTGCTAGAGATTGAACCTGGGACCTGCTCTAACCACTGAGCTACCAGCCCTTCCCAGAAAGCAAGCCATGGCACCACATAAGGGCTTCTAGGAAGGAATTCCTGGGATGGGGATGGCAAGGGGGACTGAGTGGAGCCGTTTCAGATAACAGCTGAGAGCAGTGGGCTTGGGTGGAGGAGCAAAGGTCACAATGCAAGGGAGATGTTTCCAAGATTAGGGTGGGGTAAGCCGCCAGAGAACTCTGAAGATAAGAACAACATATGTGAAGGCCTGGAAAAATTTGGGGAGGAAAACATTTTTTAAAATCCAGATTTTTTTCTAGGCCTTCACATCTCTAGTAAGAACAAGAGGTTGTCTTCAATTAAGCCCTACTGGGAGTAGACCCATTGAAATTAATAGACTTAAATTAGTCAAGTACAATAACTTCATTGGTTCCACTCTGAGTAGGGCTAATGTTGGCTACAACACAAGACTGTTGTTCACCTGTAACTCATTTTAGCATGTTTTTAACGAATTGCGTTTTAGAAATGTTTTTAACTGTTTTTAGAATGCTTTTCCTTTTGTCGTCGTTCAGTTGTTTTGTGGAAGGGTTTGCCCCCCTGGGCTCCATCCTCAGTAAATAACACAGATTATTAGGGATTCAAAAGACCCTTGGAAGCCACGTTGATCCTCACCATAGTAAGGGCTGCTGACTGCCGTTACAAATGAAACATTCATTTTATCAATCCAAAGCCAGGGAAAGAGTAATGCCTTTATTATAGGGGCCAACCAACCTGCCATAAGAAAGTATGGAATGAGCTGTCCAGTGCTCAGGAGCTCTTCAGGGCAGATGTGAAGTGAAACAACAGAAAAGGGGATGGGAAGGATAAGAAAAAGGGCTAAGGTGGCGACAGGGGACCTTTTTCAGCCCGAGGGCCACATTTCCTTCCGGGCAACCTCCTGGGGGCCACATGGCAGTAGTGCTTGGTGCCAGAGCAAAAGTGGGTAGAGTACAAAGTGACTGATAGCCTTCAGTCCCCATTCGTGTGTGGATCCAGTCCAAACACATACATAAGAAGAGCCTGGCTGCTGGAGCAGGCCAAAGGCCCGTCTAGTCTAGAATCCTCTTCTCACAGTAGCCAACCAGATGCCTCTGGGAAGGTCACAAGCAGGACCTGAGGACAAGGAGCACACTCTCTGCTTGTGATCCATAGCAGCTGGTATCCAAAGGCATACAGCCTCCAACAGAGGAGGTTGAACATAATCATTGACAGCCTTATCCTTCAATTTGCCTTATCCAATTTTAAAGCCATCCAAGTTGGTGGCCGTCACTGCCTCTTGTGGGAGCAAATTCCATAGTTTTAACCATGCGCTGGGTGAAGAAGTGCTTTCTTTTGTCTGTACCGGGATCTCCCAACATTCAGCTTCATCAGACATCCCCAAGTTTTAGTATTAAGAGGGCTCAGGGGAAACGTTTGTCTCTGCTCTAAATGTAATCATAATGGACCTCTATCATGTCCCCCCCCCCATTACTTGCCTTTTCTCTAAACTAAAAAGCCCCAAATGTAACCTTTCCTCATAAGGGAGTCACTCAACCACATTGACATCCCAGACTACAGCAATCTCTCTGGACCCTGTTGTTCTTTCTGATTTGTGACAATCTCTCATATTCCCCTCCAGGGAGAAACTGCTGAAGAATTCATTCTCCCTCTATCTCTCTCTCTCCCTCCCTCTATCTCTCTCTCTCTGTATCAAATTGTATGCAGTGCCCTGACAGGTACACTGTCTTTGTGGGTCTAGTTGACAGAACTGATTTAGGCCACCTGCGCCCAGGCTGTAAGAGAGAAAATGGCAGCTGACCAAGGGCACACATTGATCCTCAGGGCCCGCTTGGACCTAGCAGCCGGCTGTGAAGCGGGAAGGGAAATAGGACAAGGCCCTCCGGTCAACCACCTTGGCAGCATGAGGGAATTCTGGGAAATAATGTTGCCACAGCCAGTTAAACAGGAGCCCATCAGGAGCTTGCAGTGGGGCTGGGAAGCCCAGTGGAAGGAGTTCTGCAACTGATGATCGCTGACTCCGAATGAAGACCCTCACAAAGACTGGTGGCAGTTGGTAATTCCACTGGCTTTCTGCCCACCTTTGAGGGAGAAGCCGGCGCCAGAAACAGGGTGAGCAAACTCTTGTTGGGCTTCAGCTTGGAGAGCCAACAGACTGAGAGCAGCCCTTCAACAAAATATAAGGTAGGGTGTGTGAAAGTGAAGGAAGGGATCCCAGATAATGATGAGACCTGTACAGAAATGCAGCGCTTCAACTACCAGGAGGCTGTGGGCCCCTGAGACATTTGCAGCCATCTTTGTTGTCGGTGGATGAAGCCCAAGAGGAGCATCCCCAAAGAGCAGATCTTGGAGCTGGTGATCCTGGAGCACTTCCTGGCCTTTCTACCTCAGAAAATGCAGAGCTGGGTCAAGGAAGGTGGGCCGCAGAACTGCTCCCAGTAGCCCTGGCAGACAAATTTTCTGTGAGAGTTCGGAGGTAGGAAGGCCAGGTGGGAGAGACTTCCTGTTTGAAATCCTGGAGAGCTGCTGCCAGTCAGTGAGGACAAGACTGAGCTAGAAAGACCAATGGCTTACTCAGTATAAGACAGTTTCCTAGGTTCCTGTGTCCCACACTCTCTCCATTATCCGTCCATCCGTCCATTGTCTTTCTCACAAACATCCCCCCATCCATTCTCACACATGTACCCTATTCATCTATCATCCATTCAGTCTCTTTCTCACCCCACCATCAATTTTCTCACACACTTACAAACCATACATTTAAAGCACATTCCCCCCCCCAAAGAATCCTGGGAACTGTAGTTTACCCTCACAGATCTCCTGGAGAGCTGCTGCCAGGCAGTTATGACAAAACTGGGCTAGATGGACCAATCGTCTGACTATGTATAAGGCATCTTCCTCTGTTCTTAACAGGAGATCTGGCCAGCCAAATAGCAGCCCCCCTCTTGGTCTTCCTTTCTAGTGTCGGGACCCTTCTTGGTGGCAAATGAAGGGCTGTCGTATAGGCTTCTGTGATATTGTTGAAACCTCTGAGGTGGCCTTTCTTACTTGGTGTTGGGAGGGATTCTTCAGCCCGGGATAGGCTGAAGAAGTTGGCCATCCCTGCTGCAGAAGCTAGTGGGCAGTTCAAAATCTCTCTCTCGCCCTATACGTCAATAATAAGGAATTCATGTAGCCAAAACAGCACCAGACACCGCATCCCAGTCTGCTTCTGTGTTTGAATTGCTTTTTAATATGTTTTTAAACCTTTTAAATATATATATATATGTTTTTTAACCTTTTTTAAAAAGATGTCGCAAAGCTTTTTTAAAAAAATGTTTTTAAAGTTGTTTTGTTTTAATATATTTTAAAGTCTGTTTTTATGATGTTTTAAAGTGTTTTTAGTGCTTTTGTTTGCCGCTCTGGGCTCCTGCTGGGAGGAAGGGCAGGATATAAATCAAACAAGAAATAATAAATAAATAAATTGCAGCTGTCCCACGGCCTTGGCACGCAGCCTTAGCTGGCCTCCTCAGCCTCAGCTCTCCACCCCAAAATGGGGATAATTATACCAGACCAAAAGGGCATCACAAAGCCACTGAGGGAGGTGAAACCCCCCCCCCATTTTGTAAATTTGTGGGGCAGGGAGGGAGAAAATAACATCTCCCCCTTCCCATGCAGGCATTAGTTTGGGAGCAGCAGATTACACTGTTCCAAGTTCTCATCGACTGATCCTGAAGCAAGTTCCTCACCAGCCCCAGCAGGCATATTTCAACTAAATGAGCTTTACAAACCCATGAGATCCTCCTTAGGTGTTTATTGGTGTGTATGGAGACAGGGAGACTCCTCAGTTACATGACTTTTTTGACAGCAGTGCAGGTGAGACAGGCACAGGAGCTCTGAGGGACCAAATGTTGGCAACTCAGGTACACAGGAGGGAGCCAGCCCAGATTTCCCTTCTGTGTCTCCAGCTTATCTTTTCAATTCCCCTCAGCCACCCCCTCCTCCTAGGGTCCTCCCCTCCATGCATCCCCTCCATTTGCCCCCCTCCCCCTACCTCGTTGCCCTCAGCCACCATGTCCTTTTGTGACATCACAGGAAGTCCATTGCTGACAGTAACAGCACAACCTCCCTCGGCCTGACAATGACACCTCAGCAGCTATTTATTTATTACTAAAATATTTATAGCCCCATGTATACTTACGGCATCATGTATACTGATACGAGGGGCACACCATAACACTCAGGGATTTGATCTTCCATTGTTGTTGTTTTTAGATAGAATGGACACCACAGGCAAATGTATTAAAAAATATTTTATTTAGAAATAAAAGCTGGCTTCTTTAAGCCTTGCAGGCTTAAATGTATATTGATACCAAGGAGGGGCACGCCATAACACTCAGAGATTTGATCTTCCATTATCTGTTTTTGAAGAAAAGATACAACGGACAGAACAACAGATGTATTTAGAAAAGCATTTATTTAGAAATAAAAGCTGGCTTCTTTAAGCAGTCCTCTTCATTGTTTTCATGGGCGGTCTCTCCAAACCTCACCAGCTTCGGAGACATCCCTGGAAGGAAAAAGACACAGAGACAATGAGGGGGATGGCTACTATCCGACAGCCTAACCCAGGCACCTCCACCGGTGTCCGCCTGGCAACTTCATCCGCTAACTTCCGCCTGCCAACTTCCATTGGTTTCATCTATTCATGAATATCCACCGGTTTTCTTTCACACATCACATTCACACACTTACACACACCACTCCCCTCGACTGCATCTGAAACCCCACTCACACACACAAACACATGGCCAGCCGACATCCATGAAGAACGCCAGCGACAACATCCGCCCCTCTCTCTCCCCCCCCCATCCATTCACATTCGTGCCCCAGCTTCAACCCACAAATATCCACCGCTTCTGTCGAGGGGCTTCCGAAGGTGAATTCCAACCAACTTCCTCCACAAACATCTGCCTGCTTCAGCCTTGCGGCATCCGCCAGCTTCCAAATGCGAAATCCACCGGCTTCCAACCACCAACATCTGCCAGCTTCTGCTAGGTCCATCGCTAGACATCAGCCAGCTTCAGATTGTGGATATCAGCCACCTTCAAGCCGCGATCCCGCTCAGCAAGTAAACTTGCCTCATTGTTGCTCCATGATGGCATTCCGCAGCCAGATGATCGCCTCCTTCCATTTGCCAGTTCGCCTCCTCCGAGTGAAAGAAGACCAGGCAAGGCTTTTCCCTCAGTCCACTGGCTTTCCACTTGGCCCACCTTTATATCCACTCAGCGGCCATGTGCTTTTGTGACGTCACAGGCAGTCCGCAGCACATGGCAACAGCTGGGGAGGCCTCATCATCATCTCTTCACACACCTCACAATTGTGGGTGTAACTCAGCTGTGATTTATTTGATTGCTCTTTTAATATTAACAAGTTTTATAGCCCACCCTTCATCTGTACTGATACTGGGCTGGGGAGGATTGATCAGCCCAAAGATGGCCTTCTCCCAGGAGGAGCCCAGGGCGGCAAACAAAAGAGACCATGTTTGAGGCATGTTATAAGGTGTTTGAGGACTTTGTCACACATTACTTTTTGAGACCTGTAGATTCATGTTGGAAAGAATACATGCACGTATTGAATGGTGGCTTGGGTGCTGTTTTTTCAGTCTATGCTGCATGCGTAGTGAAGGTGATACATCATCTGGCAGCTAGCTTCGTAACTTGAGAATGAAAAACATTTGGATCACCATTCACTTGTTTACTTTTCTCACTGTTGAGACCACTTCATATATTACTTTTTCATACACAGAAATTTAATCTTTGTATAGGAGAAAGTATTTTGTAAAATATGAAGGACAGTGACTGCCCAGTCAGTATAACCACTGTACAAGATCTACTCAGCCACTGTAATTACCTTTTTGTTTTGAGTGCCCTGTTGTCTGGGTCTTGGTTCAGGTGTGCATCCAACTTTGATGTGCTTATGGAAGGGGTGTGCAAGTAGTACCCCCCCAAGTGTGGAGGCTTGGACAAACATTGTGTTATGGAAAACCAAAGTCTGTGTGAAAGTACATATTTGGGAATGCCATCAGTGTAATCCTAAACACACTTAATAAATAATATCAAACTTGCACGTCACAAAATATATTACGGTCATGTCCATAAGCACCAGGAGGGTAGTCGCCCAGGGGGTCTTAGTCCCTCTGCTTTTTTGGGAGCAGGGTCCCTATGTCTCCAAGCATCCTACAGTCAGCATGAAAAGGGAGTGTGTTAGTCACTGAGAAAAGTCTTCTAATATGCTTCCTTGCCTTTCCTGCTGATTGGAGCCAATCAGAGTGAAAGGAGGTGAGTCAGCCACTGAGAAGACTCTTCTCAGTTGCTAACGCTCTCCACTTACATGCTGATTGGCTCCTAGAGATGTTTGTTGTTGTGAGAGAATGCATTAACAAAGATCTCATTCTTAATCCAGGAGCAAAAAAGGGTGTATGTGGCTGCAACTATCATGAAGGGACTCTGCACTTCTGAATTTTCTACTAAACAACTGATAAATACCTATGTAACTTTGTGTCTGGAGACTTATTATTAAGAATCACTTTCCATAATTGTAAGGAGGTATGTCCACACGCATGCATCCCAGGCACCTAAATGAGGGGTGAGAGCAGCATAGGGACATAAGCAGATGTCTTATACCAGGGGTTCCCAAACTTTTCTTCTACATAGTCCACTTGAAAATTGCTGAGGGTCTGAAAGTATCTGAAAATTTACTATGGGCATATGCAAGATAATTAACTCCCATTAGTGATAAGAGCAAGAATTTATAATTATTATTTTAATTAAAACAAGAGGCTTATCAGTACTTTGAAGAGGTTGTTGTTATGTGCCTCCAAGTCGACTGCGACTTATGGTGACCCTATGAATCAGCAACCTCCAAGAGCATCTGTCATGAACCACCCTGTTCAGATCTTGTAAGTTCAGGTCTGTGGCTTCCTTTATGGAATCAATCCATCTCTTGTTTGGCCTTCCTCTTTTTCTACTCCCTGCTGTTTCCCCCAGCTTTATTGTCTTTTCTAATGAATCATGTCTTCTCATGATGTGTCCAAAGTATGACAACCTCAGTTTCATCATTTTAGCTTCTAGTGACAGTTCTGGTTTAATTTGTTCTAACACCCAATTATTTGTCTTTTTTGCAGTCCATGCTATGCACAAAGCACTCCTCGAACACCACATTTCAAAGGAGTTGATTTTTCTCTTATCTGCTTTTTTCACTGTCCAACTTTCACATCCATACATAGAAATCGGGAATACCATGGTCTGAATGATCCTGACTTGTGTTCAGTGATACATCTTTGCATTTGAGGACCTTTTCTAGTTCTCTCACAGCTGCCCTCCCCAGTCCTAGCCTTCTTCTGATTTCTTTATTGTCTCCATTTTGGTTAATGACTGTGCCGAGGTATTGATAATCCTTGAAAAGTTCAATGTCCTCATTGTCCACTTTAAAGTTACATAAATCTTCTGTTGTCATTTAGTCTTTTTGAGTTCAGCTGTAGTCCTGCTTTTGTGCTTTCCTCTTTAACTTTCATCAGCATTCGTTTCAGATCATTACTGGTTTCTGCTAAGTGTGTGGTATCATCTACATATCTTAAATTACTGGCATTTCTCCCTCAGTTTTCACACCTCCTCATCTTGGGCCAATCTCGCTTTCCATATGATGTGTTCTGCATATAGATTAAACAAATAGGATGATAAAATACCCCCCCTCTCACACCCTTTCCGATGGGGAACCAATTGTTTTCTCCATATTCTGTCCTTACACTAGCCTCTTCTCCAGAGTATAGGTTGTGCATCAGAACAGTGAGATACTGTGGTACCCCCATTTCTTTTAAAACCGTTCCATAGTTTTTTGTTATCTACACAATCAAAGACTTTGCTGTAATCTGTAAAGCACAGGGTGATTTTCTTCTGAAATTCCTTCGTCCATTCCATTATCCAGCATATGCTTGCAATATGATGATCTCTGGTGCCTCTTTCCATTCTAAATCCAGCTTGGATTTTTTTTCCTGGAGAGCTGGTTGTTAAATATTTACCAGCACACCACTGACTGAACCCCATTCATTTTAACCAGGCTGATTTATTTGATCAAGGGATTCTGGGTAAAAATGGCCAAGTGCTTGCTTGCAAGAGAAAAAGCTGGATTTTGCTAAATCGCTGCTTCTAGGCTTAAAAGGAGAAGTGAGAAAGGAACAGGAACCCAAAATAAACTGGACATCTGGCAACAGCCTGGTATGGCTCATAGTATTGGAGACTGGAGCAACACTGGCCAAAGCTAGCTGTACATATATACATATTCACTAATAGGCAAAAAACCTTGCGGTTTAAGAATGTACCTATAGCCCACAGATATTCCTATCAAACTTTAAAAAGCAGGGAAATTTGGCAACTATAGTGAATGCACCAGGGGAGCAGGAGACCTGACCTCCTGTTTGAGATATTGGACTGCCCTACAAATTTGTCAAAATGCAAACACAATTTGGGTTGGTCTTTCATTTGGAAAGCTCACTCTGCCAGAGATGCTGAAAGCATTATATCTAAGTGGACCGCATCTGTAGATGATGATGATGAAGAATAGCAACTCAACAAGAGAGTCAACCACTTAATTACAGACAGCACCAATATCTTTCTTGTCAGATACATACTAGTGTTGTTCCTTGTGTTGGTTTGTGTGCTTTCTGATCCCATTTGGTTCATTTTCTTGCATTATCTTATGCATACAGAAATGTCACAATGCTCATGGCATGTCTTCTGGCAGCTAAGCCTCATAGTCACCTTGAAGCCCATCAAAAGAAACAGACTCAGTTGATTCAAACAATAAATACCTCTGCGTCTATCACAATATGTCACAATACATTAAACGAGCTCCTAGGGCATTAGCACTCCCATGAATTAAAAAACAAGGGCACAGAACCAAAGTCATGGCTAATGCAAGAGAGCAAATGCGGTTTAAGGGGATTTTCTCAGAGGCTTGCAAGCAAAACTGCTCACAATATCCAGTCCCAGATGGTGACAATCTGACCATCTCAAAATAAAGGATAATTTAACATTCTCAGCATAATGCTAGAGGAGGCACCATGGCACAACTGTGCAATTTTCTGTGTGTTTCGTACTGGTATGTAATGATTGTATATGTGCATATGCTGTTAAGCAGAGTTCAGTATATCAGTTAGTCCCATGTTGTTATATGCCTCCAAACTGATTACAACTTATTGTGACCTTATGAATCTTTTGGATGTATTCATACGGTTTTCATGGCAAGAGGTATTCAGAGGTGGTTTACCATTGCCTTCCTCTAAGCCAGCCTTTCCCAACTAGTGGGCCACCAGATGTTGTTGGACCACAACTCCCATCAGCCTCAGCCAGCATTGCCAATGGTCAGGAAAGATGGAATTGTGGTCCAACATCTGGTGGCCCACTAGTTGGGAAATGCTGCTGTAAGCGTACAGCACCCGGTATTCCCAGGCAGTCTCCCATCCAAGTACTAACCAGGCCTGACCCTGCTTAGGTTCCAAGATCAGAGGAGATCTGGTGTGATCAGGGTAGTATGGCTGTAGGCAATTAGTCCGATAATATACTATTAAGATAAGGTTATGATTTGAAAGGAACCTGTACTCATCTTCATTTTCAATTATTTTTAAATTTTTCTCATCTATGTTTTTTCTAGAAATTACCTAGCTCCTTAGTAAATCCCAGAGAGCCAGCGTGGTGTAGTGGTTAAGGTGTTGGACTACGATCTGGGAGACCAGGGTTTGAATCCCCACATAGCCATGAAACTCACTGGGTGACCTTGGGCCAGTCACTGCCGCTCAGCCTCAGAGGAAGGCAATGGTAAACCCCCTCTGAATACCGCTTACCATGAAAACCCTATTCATAGGGTTGCCATAAGTCAGGATCGACTTGAAGGCAGTCCATTTCCATTTTGGTAAATCCCATATGCCCAACTGCACAAAAAGTTATTTCACTGAGCATAACGTTTTGACACTGCATAAAATGGGTCTAGCTGCACATTAAAATAAACCTTGAGTGGTATGATACTGCTTTAAATGTCTAGTGCAGATGGGGCTAAGGCAATATTGGACAACTAAGGACCCATCTGCACCTATATTTAAAGCACTACTATACCTCTTACCATGAAAACCCTATGAATATATCCAAAAAAGATTCATAAGTTCGCCATAAGTCGTAATCAACTTGAAGGCATATAACAACAACAAATACCACTTTAACAGTAATGGCTTCCCCCAGAGAATCCTGGGAACTGAGGTTTGTTAAGGATGCTGAGAGGAGACCCCTATTCCCCTCACAGAGTACATTTTCCAAAGTTCCCCAAGGAGTGATTGTTAGACCACTCCGAGTATTGTAGCTCTGTTGAGGGGGATAGGGGGTCTCCTAACAACTCTCAGCAGTCAACAAACTACAGTTTGTTCCAATCTCACTGGAGTGCCAAGTGACCTCTGTGGCTAGGAATCTGTCTGCCAAGCTTAGGCTTGCTTGTCAGCTACATCTGGTCATGACCTGGGATAGCCTGGGTTCATTAGTACATGTTCTAGTGACCTCCAGCCTGGACTACTGCAATGCATTCTATGTGGGACTGCCCTTGAAGGTGTTCTGGAAGCTGCAGCTAGTACAGAACACAGTCCCCCTGAGGGGGCCGCATATCCTAAAAGCATTGCACTGGCTTCCAATTATCTATCAGGGCTAATTCCAGGTGGTTAGCTCAGATAGCCAAACGGGGCTTTGGATCCAAGTACCTAAACTAAAAGAGCACCCTCTCCCAGTACTTATTTATTGCAGTTTTAAAATGCACAAACAAAATGAATGATATATAATGAAAAGGCTGCTGCTGGGTACTGCCTGGCTGGTGCTGACTCAAAGCAGGTCCTTCTCCGTGGTGGTTCATCAAGTCCAGCATCCTGTTCTCAGTGCCCCAACCAGATGTCTCTGAAAGCAGGGCCTGAGCACAACAGTGTTCTCCCCACTTGTGATTCCCCGCAACTGCATCCACACCATACATTTAAAGCACATGGCTTCCCCAGATAATCCCGGGAATTGTACTTTGTTAAGGGAGCTGGGAATTGTACCTCTATGAGGAATAAACTACAGTTCCCAGGATCCCTTTGGGGGAAGCCCCGTGCTTTAAATGAGTATTCAATGTGCTGTAAATGTGAGCTGTTATTAATATTGTCTCCAACAGTGGAAGGAAAGCAGACCCATTGTGGCTAGTAGCCATTGATAAATTTGCCCTCCATCCATCCCAGCAAAAATGTTTTTCAAAGAAAAAGAGCCTCTTTTAGCTGCCCCCTGGCAGATTTATGGGAGGGGGGCACAACAACCAGGGCAGTGGCAGGACGACGAAAGTGGAGCAACCAGGGAGGCACAGGGAGTCCTTGGAGGCCATCCTAACCAGACCCCCTCAAAGCTTACAGCAACACTGCTCCTCTTGCAACTTCAGCTCTCTAGGCCAGGTGTAGGGAACCTTTGGCCCTTCAGATGTTGCTCCATGCCTGCTGGGAGATGTAGTGCAGCTCAATGTCCTTAGGGCAGGGATGGGGCATCTGGGGCCTTGGCAGATGTTGCTCGACTTTAGCTCCAATCAGCCTCAGGCAACATGGCTGATGGTCAGGGACGATGGGAGCTAGGGTCCAATCACATCTGGAGAGCCATAGTTTTCCACTCCTGAAATAACGCCTGACCGGTAACAAAGGCTACAGACTCAATACTGTAACTGAAAGGAAGTGAAGGGTTTATTGATAGTAAAGAAAACAAATATATATATATACACATACACACACGTGAAGAAATAATAGCATGACCTGAAATGACTACTTAGAACAGGGATTGTGAATCTGGTGGCCCTTCAGATGTCGTTGCACTCCCAACTTCCATCAGCTCCAGGCAGCGCGACCAGTGGTCACAGCTGATGACAGCTGGAGTCCAGCAACATTCGGTAGCCAGAGGTTCCACAGCCCTGACTGAGAAACACAAAGGCAAATTTACAGTGTGTATAATAAAAGACTCTGAATCAGGGGTTCCCAAACTGTGGTCCGTGGACCACCAGTGGTCTGTGAGCTTCATTCAGGTGGTCTGTGCTGTCTGTGGATCTGTGGCTGAAGACGGGAGATATGACACATTCATACTGATTTTTAAATTATATTTTAATGGCTTCTTTTATTTTTCATATTGTATTTTACTGTATCACAATTTGAATTAAAGTACAATATGTAAGAAATTAAAGAAGCAATAAAATGCAATTAAAAATCATACAGCACCTAGCACAGCACATTACAACTGCTGCAACAGGCAGAAAAATCATTAACTGGTCTTCCAAGGCCCTCAGAAATGTTCAAGTGGTCCATGGGGAAAAACATTTGAGAACCACTGCTCTAAACAGTGCGATGTGCAAAACAGCAGTTGTTCAAAAGAGGGATGATTTCACAAAGAAATACTAAATAAAGCAATTACTAATAAGGCAAACATTTTACTTCCACCAGCCCATCTAGTTGAAAGAAGTTCCCTAGCAGCATAACTACATAGCCTTCTTATTTAAAAGAAAATGGCTACTGCCTGGGGGGGGGGGGGGAGCATGGACCATGCAATTTAAAGCAACTCAAGACACTCACTCAAATGGCAGTGCATCACAACGTCCAAGGCAGGGATATCCAAGGAGAAAGTGACCACTGGGAAGCCTGGGACACTCAAAGCAGAGCCATATTTGTTCAAGTGGGAGTTTCTCCAACTTTGTGGGAGATTTGATGTTTAGTAAGGATTGCACTTCGACTAAAGCGCTTTCCACACTGTGGGCACTGATAAGGTTTCTCCCCGGTGTGTACTCTTTGATGTGAAGTCAGATGGTCACTTCGGTGGAAGCTCTTTCCGCACTCTGAACATTTATACATTTTCTCCTCTGTGTGAATTCTTTGATGCAGAGTAAGATGTGGTCTCTGACTGAAGGATTTTCCACACTCCAAACACTGATAAGGTTTCTCCCCTGTGTGGATTCTTCGATGCAAAGTAAGATGTGTGCTCTGATTGAAACATTTCCCACACTCCTGACATTTATATGGTTTCTCCCCTGTGTGGATCCTTTGATGTGAAGTAAGGTGTGTGCTCTGACTGAAGCTCTGTCCGCACTCCTTACATTTATAAGGCCTTTCCCCTGTATGGATTGTGCGATGTATAGTAAGCCTCCTGCTGTGACTGAAGCTCTTGCCACACTCCAAACATGTAAAAGGTTTCTCACCTGTGTGGGTTATTTTATGCAGAATAAAATATGTACTCTGACTGAAGCTCTTCCCACATTCCAAGCATTTATATCGTTTCTCACCGGTGTGCATTCTCTGATGCTGAGAAAGGTGTCCACTCTGTCTAAAACTCTTTCCACATTCAAAACATTTATATGGCCTCTTCTCTGTGTGAATTCTCTGATGTACTTTAAGGCGTGATTTAGAACAAAATATTTTCCCACACACGTGGCACTTGTTCCTTCTCTCATCCTCCTGCACGTTTTGTTGGACTGGGATTTCATGGGTGTCCTCACCTTTGCTGGCAATGGATTTATTCCTCCGTTTATCTCTGACTGCCACTTTTCTTCCCTGCTGCCTCATTGGTTCATCTTGAATATTGGTGTTTGCTTCCCCTTCATTCTCCCTTTCCCACAATCCTCCTACTGGAATAGAGAGAGAAACCCAATGAGAGCCAAAGTTAACACCAGTTAACTGGGACATTCTTTCACCAGTCTCTGAAAGAAGAAGTAAACATTCCCCATTAACAGATAACAGGGGCTACAATATGAAAGGAGATGTTACAGCAGGGGAAGAATCAGGGGTTTATTTTTAGTTTTTTGCAAGACTCAAAGCTTCTTGTGAGAAAATCAGAGGCATATTCAGACTTCCCTGGTGGGTGCCCTGACATATGAACAACAACTAGAGATTCCCTTTTTGATTAACCAGATTGCCTTGTCGCCCTAACCCAAACAAACTGTGCCTAGCCTGAACAAACAAATTAACCATCTTAATTATGGTTAATTGAGACAAGCAAAGTTCAAACCACAATTTGAAATGGAAATGAACTGCCTTCGATTCCGACTGTTGGCAACCCTATGAATAGGGGTTTCATGGTAAGCGGTATTCAGAGGTGGTTTACCATTGCCTTCCTCTAAACCATAGTTTACAGTTCACTTATTTCCACTAATCACAGTTAAAGATTAGCTACAGTTTAGGGTTCAGGCAACATGATAAACTACAGTTAATCTAAAATGGAAACTTCTAATCTCCTCCATTTGGCCATGCCAGAGGACAGAGAAGAAGAGGGGATGGGAGAATTGCACAAGTCTGAGGCTCGCTGTAGCTCACCCTTGTAACAATAAACAACAATTTAGCATTACATGTGAACTGGGCCAATGTATTAGGTTTTGTTCTTTTGGAATATGCTCATTAATGTTAAATGCATTCGGTTAACTGATTAGACAAATTCATGATCCGTTGTATAAATCTATGGTGCGGCCGCATTTGGAATACTGTGTACAGTTCTGGTCGCCTCATCTCAAAAAGGATATTATAGAGTTGGAAAAGGTTCAGAAGAGGGCAACCAGAATGATCAAGGGGATGGAGCGACTCCCTTACGAGGAAAGGTTGCAGCATTTGGTGCTTTTTAGTTTAGAGAAAAGGCGGGTCAGAGGAGACATGATAGAAGTGTATAAAATTATGCATGGCATTGAGAAAGTGGATAGAGAAAAGTTCTTCTCCCTCTCTCATAATACTAGAACTCGTGGACATTCAAAGAAGCTGAATGTTGGAAGATTCAGGACAGACAAAAGGAAGTACTTCTTTACTCAGCGCATAGTTAAACTATGGAATTTGCTCCCACAAGATGCAGTAATGGCCACCAGCTTGGATGGCTTTAAAAGAAGATTAGACAAATTCATGGAGGACAGGGCTATCAATGGCTACTAGCCATGATGGCTGTGCTCTGCCACCCTAGTCAGAGGCAGCATGCTTCTGAAAACCAGTTGCCGGAAGCCTCAGGAGGGGAGAGTGTTCTTGCACTCGGGTCCTGCTTGCGGGCTTCCCCCAGGCACCTGGTTGGCCACTGTGAGAACAGGATGCTGGACTAGATGGGCCACTGGCCTGATCCAGCAGGCTCTTCTTATGTTCTTATGTTCTTATCAGGCTATTGATTGCTACTAACCCATGTGGATATGTTCTGCCTCCACTGTCAAAGGCCATATGCCTCTGAATGCTAGTCACTAGGATTCACAAGTGCTTTTGCGCTCAGATCCTGCTTGTAGGCTTCTAGCTGAGGCATCTGGTTGGCCACTAAGAGAACAGGATGCTGAACGAGATGGGCCACTGGCCTCACCCAGAATGCTCTTCTTATATTCCTGTTAATCAGTTAAAGGGCGATGATAAATCAAGGAAAAGTTATTTCCTCCATTGACAGCCTCGTTCATCGCGGTACCATCTTTCTCCTCACTAGCTCTTGGGCACAATTCAGGTATGATAATTCAGGTGCACAAGGATGGGGGAAATTATCAAATGAATAAAGCAGGGGAAAAAGGAGAAGGACTACCAATAGTGTTAGCATTAATTTAGCTATTCATCGCAGAGGCTCAACTTAGATGTGGAGAGAGATAATGCTCCTATTTCTGGTCTGATTTTTCTGGCAAGCTGCATCTGCAGTTGTTAGGTTTGAAGAATCATTTACTTTCAGAATTGGTAGAACCTTCCAATTTTTTACACTCCTGGAGAGTTTGCACTCTGAAACTTGCTGAGCTACATTAAAGTGAGCACTGAAGTTAGGATGCTGTCTTATACTGCATCAGACCATTGGTCCATCTAGCTCAGTATTGTCTACACTGACTGGCAGTGGCTCTCCAGGGTTTCAGACCAGTGGTCTCTCCTGGCCCTACTTGGAAGTGCCATTGGGGACTGAACCTGAGACCTTCTGCACGTAAGGCACATGGCTCTACCACTAAGCTATGGCCCTTCCCCAAAGTTTCTCCTCCATTTCTTCTGCACGAGGTACAAGAAATTCTCCTTACCCAGTGACTCCTGGTAATCCTCCTGTTTGACTCCCTGGCCCAGGAGCCTCTGCACATTGTCTGACGGAGCTCCCTCTGCCTCAAAGAAGATAGCAGCCCCGTCCATGAACAGCACCAACAGCTGGAACGCTAAATGATCCTATATGGAAAAAGAGAGGTAAGATGGCACATCTTGACAAGGGGGATTCTATCCCTCACGCTGCCCTTCTGAGATTAGGGGTGGGGAACCTCAGGCCTGGGGGCCAAATACAGCCCTCCAAGCCTCTCTGTCCAGTCCTCTGGGCTCTCTCCAGGCCACACCCCGTCCATAGCCACACCCCTCAGTGGCGCTGCTTTGCACCCACCTTGAGGGTTTTGGCAGACTGGGAGGTGTTCTCGAACTCTGATAATTCCTCTTCCTTGCCTGGATGGAGGATAGAGAGGTATGTGTGAGTGTACATAGCAAATTAAGGCATATCCCCCCCCCGGCAAAAAGAATAGAATTGGGGGAGCCATGGTTTCTTAAGGGTGCTGGGAACTGTAGCTTTGTGAGGTTGTAAACTACACTTCCCAGGGTACTTTGAGGGGAAGGGATGTACTTTGAATGTATTGTGTGTACGCTGCACAATGACAAAATAAATAAATGAATAAATCCAGTTTGGTCTTCTCCTGTGCCTTTAACAGGGGCCTGATCCACAAAATAAAGCAAGTAAAGATTTATCCCACTAGGGAGAAAAGTGCCATCCACCTGCAGCGCAAAACTGCTCTTAAAGGCACAGCAACAAGGGCCAGTTCACAAGTTGGCAACCTTATTCCCCACCTTACTCACTCAGATCTTTGAAAACTGGATAATGCCTGGGCATAAACCTCAAACCTAATATTATCATTATCACTGCACAGAGCTTTGAGGGATCCTGAAGCACAGGACAAAGTACTCTTTGAAGAGCATTTTATCCTCCTTTTTGCAGAGTAAAAGGAACAGACCCAGTGACCCATCTCATTGCTCAGAGAGACCTACAGTTGCATCTACACATACAAATAACCATATGTGTACATTTTATGCAAATCTGTGCCAGGGGCCTGCACCCAGAAACCTTTTCGGTATTTAGCAACAGCCTGGCCAATTAGCCAAGAGGGAAAACAACCCACACACGGGCTGCATACAAACCACACTTCTCTACTCAGATCTTTTTAAAACTGGAGACATCTGTGCATAAACATCCAACTTAATACGATTTGTTTAATTATTTCTACTACTACTACCATTACTACAGAGAGCTTTGAGAGATCCTATATCCTGCTCTTCGCAAAGCATTTTTATCCTGTTTTTTCAGGATCCCTCAAAGCCCCTAAACTACAAAGGCTTTAGCCACCCCCCGAAATTTTATTGATCTTTGCATATTCCATAGATATTCTCCCTGCCGCTTTCTCATTTTCCATCCCCGTGAACCTCCGCAATGGATTTCCTAAATCCTCCTGGGACACAAAGACCTCGCAGACCCTGCCCAGCCGCTGATCTCCAGCACAAAACAAACATATAAACCCCAACATACGCACTACAGAGAGGAGGGGCAGGAAGTGACTTCAAGCCGTTTGCAGACCTTTCCTTCCTTCCTATTTGCTTTTCTAGGGGTGTCAACTCTCACACTTTAACCCTTCAGTTGAGTCTCGATAGGTAACCCAAGAGGAAAGCTCTCTTGCCCATTCCTGAAAGCACATCCTGGAAACTGTAGTTTCCCCCTCACAGAGCTACGGTTCCCAGCACCCTTAACAAATTCCAGTTCCCAGAATTCTTGGACGGGGGATATTCTTAAATGCATGGCGTCTACTAGACTGCCTAAGGCAACGAATGGAGGGAAAGCATTGCCGTTAAAAACAGGAATGTGAGGGTTAGGGTTGCCAGGTTCATGGCCTGAGAATGATCCTGTATCTTTAGGAGACGAGAAAGTCAGCCAAGTGCAGGTGTTCTTGCAACACTGTAATGAGAAAAACCACAAGGTGAAATTCTCCTTTCCCCCTGCACAACTTTTAAAGATACAGAAGACCTCTTGGAGGCCAGGGCTGGCAAAGATACAGGATCAGTCTCAGGCCATGAACCTGGCAACCCTAGTGAGGGTACAAGTTTACACAGCAAATCCTCACCGTCCAAATCAACTGCTCTGGCTAGGAGAGCTACATTTTTTGTTTGGTTTGTTCCTGGAAGTGCACCCTAGAGTTTGTTTCTCTGTTTATTGATTTGTTTGAGTATTTCTATACTGCCATATTGGAAAACATCAGGGCTGGTTTGAAGCATAAAACAGCCTTAAAAACAGTACAGATCGGCCGTAACTCTGTGGCAGAGCACCTGCTTCGCATGCAGGTCCCTGGTTCAGTTCCCAATGGCATATCCCGGTAGGTCTGGGAAAGACTCTCTTGCCTGAAGCCCTGGAGAACCGCTGCCAGTCAGTGTAGACAATACTGAGCTAGAAGGACTGAGGAGAAAGCAGAGCTTAGAAGTAACTAATACTTGTAATTTATTACTTTCTTGAGTAACGAGTGGGTAACTTCATTACATTTTGCTGGTAATAGTAGTAACTTCATTACTTTTGAGGAGTAATTGTAATGTTTCCAGCATTACTTTTGTGCATTACTTGGGGGAGAGCAGGGGGAGTCTTCTGCTCCTCTGATTTGTGAATAAAAATCATGTGCTTCAAACTGGGATTCTGTGCAGCGTTGTTCTTCCTTCATGCTCTTTGGGTGCTTAAGAGACAATGAGAGAGGAGGTGGAGAGCTAGACGGCATGGAGAAAACAATTGTTTAAAAATTGACAGGAGTAGAAGGAGAAAAGAGCTGGAGGCAATATATATATACAAAAAAATATGTGTGTTGAGGTATCATTGCTGGGGGTGGGGTGAGGGGATGTGAGATTCTGTTATGCCATTCTGTTAATCTTATGGATAAAAAATTATTTTACTACCCTCTGTGTGTGTGTGCTTATTTTTAATGTTATTTTAGGCTACTTAAATGTGCAGCAGCCAAAGCCAGCACCTTGTAGGCAATTTTTTTAAAAGTAACTAAAATGTAATTGTAGCAATTACTTTTGAATAAAAGTAAAGTAATCAGTTACTTTCAGAGCAATTGTAATTGTAAAGGTAATTACTACTTTTGGGGGGCCATGGAACTGTAACTGTAATTTATTACTTTTTTAAAGTAATCTTCCAAGCTCTGCAGAAAGTAGCTTCCTATACCCCTATGTTCCTAATCATTAAAAAGCGACTGGCTAATTAAAAAAAAGAAACAGCTGCAAAGGCCTCTTGGCAAAAAAGAAAGCCTGTTTGCACCCTGGAATATGACTGCCCTCTTATGGCTGCTGTGCCCCCATTTCTCCCCATGAACTCCATGAGCCACCCCCTTCCTGCCCACGACTGCTCTGGTTATTGCTTGGTTTCCCCGTTAGAACATAAGAAGAGCCTGCTGGATCAGGCCAGTGGCCCATCTAGTCCAGCATCCTGTTCTCACAGTGGCCAACCAGGTGCCCTCCTCCTCCCTTCAGGGCTTCTGGAGATTCCCATCCCCCCCATTTCTTCCTACATGGCAGCTCTATTGGGGGGGGGGCTCTATCTCTCCCCTCATGACTGCTCCCTTCTTCCTCTCTTCAGGGCTGCTGTTCCTCCTATTTGACTCCACATGGTTGCTCTGTGGTTTTTTGCCCACATGGCTGCTCTGCTTTATTGCTTTGCTTGCTTGTTGCCCCTCCTCCCATCCCCCTCACAGACACACCTCCCTTGAAGCCCCCTCCCTCCTCCGCCTCTTCCTCTTCTCTCCCCTCCTTGGCCTCCATGGAGGGCTTTGCTGGGGTCTCTTCTCCAGCTGGTCAGCACAGAAGGGGAACCGACGTGGGCAGCAGCTAGGAAGGAAGGAGAAATTGGGACAGCTTCCTGAAGCTGAGATTCTGATGCCTGCACAGGGAGTAGAAGTGGAGATCACAGTAGGACATTGTGGGCGCCATGGAGCCCATGGGCGCCATGGAGCCCATGGGCGCCATGTTGGCTAAGCCAGGTTTAGGCTGTACTTGAAAGACTGTCACACAGAGGAGGACCAAGATCTCTTCTCAATTGTCCCAGAGTGCAGGCCATGGAATAATGGGCTCAAGTTGCAGGAAGCCAGAAGTTTTCCTGCTGTTCAGTTAGAGCAGTATGACAATGGAACCAATGACCTAGGGAGGTGGTGGCCTCTCCAAAACTGGTTGCCGGGCCTGGCAACCAAGAGGTCTTCTGTATCTTTAAAAGTTGTGCCGGGGGAAGGGAGAATTCCACCTTGTAGTTTTTCCCATTACAGTGTTGCAAGAACAGCTGTACTTAGCTGGCTTTCTCTTCTAAAGATACAGGATCAGTCTCAGGCCCTGAACCTGGCAACCCTAACTGTAACCTCAGATTCCTAGTCTTTCTCCCCATCCCCTTTACTAGATTACTAGTAAGATGCCTTGAGGGCCTTTGGCCAAAAGGCGGGATATAAATAAATTAATAATAATAATAATAATAATAATCCTCCCACCTTCTCTCAAGATAGCAATTTTCACTTGTCTGAGCCCACAGGGGCCACACAAGTTCTGCTTCAGAGTCTTAGGGGTCCCCCCTTTTCTCTCTTCATTACCTCTCTGTTGTCCTTTCACCACTTCCTACACTTTCCTCAAAGTGATGCTGCAATCCTATCCCAACCCCACTTACTTGGGAGTAAGTTCCATTGACCTCAGTGGGACTCACTTCTGAGTAAACATGGCTAGGACTGTACTGTGAGCAGACACACAGACAAACTCTTTCCCCTCCCTTTCTCTGCCCCCCCCCCCAACTGTTTCTTCTAAGGGGCTGGAATCCTAATCCTTCTAACCTGGGAGTAAATCCCACCGAACTGAATGGGATTTACTTTAGGGCAGCCTTTCCCAACTAGTGGGCCACCAGGTGTTGTTGGACCACAACTCTCATCAGCCTCAGCCAGCATTGTCAATGGTCAGGAAAGATGGGAATTGTGGTCCAACAACATCTGGTGGCCCACTAGTTGGGAGAGGCTGCTTTAGGGGTAGGATTGTACTGTGAATGTAATCTGTCAAAGACTTGTCCCCCTGGGGTCCCTTGTCCTTAGTTCTCCAAGGTCTTTGCTTCTGAGAACAGTCCCACCCCTCTGGGCCGCTGCTTCCCAGGCAAACTCTCCCTCTTTCAGGAGTAATTACTTCCATAGTAACTGCCACCATCCTTCTGGCTAGGTTCCTTTCTCTGAGGGAAGGGACCTCAGAGCCCAATGTGAATTCCAAGGGATTAACCCTCGTTAACTAACAGTAACAGTAGCATTCAGCAGTCAGAGGACTAGATTTAGAATCCTTAGTTCCAATCCAATACACAACACTTATAAAAGAGAATTTATTTAAACGTAAATGAGTTGGTATTTACAAAAGAGAGCAGCGGTTTGTTTCCTTAAAGATAATCACCCACAGATGGGTTACACGAGGCACATTGGCATGACAAAAGGGAAGAGGTTCAATACAGACAACAGAATAAAACAAAGGACTTTCTAGCTAGGTCCTATACTTACATAGATCAGCCCGGTTCCCGCATTTCAGGCAAGTCGAGTAGATGGAACGTAGGGAACTCTCTTTGGAAGTTTCTCCTTCCTTTTTTATGGGGTTTAGTTATCAAAGAGGGGGGAAAGCAAACAGTCATCTCCCACCTGTGCAGGGGTCTACTCCTTTGATTCCTTTGAAGATAAGGGAGCTAGTCAGCCTCCCCCGGGGCTCTGATCTACACACCCTTTCTTCCTGACTTCTAATCCCAGGAAGCTGATAAGGAATAATAGCTAGGGATCAGTTACATCCCCCTGCCCAGGTTGCAAACTGCCTGTCTAACCCTGAGCTGCGGATCTCCCCCAGTAGGGAGTCCCAGCAATCATGGGCTCCCAGAATCCCCTCTAGTGGCCCATTTCAGCTTGACCAAAGTTAGCTATTTTTGACAAATCAAACTTAATTTTGTAAAAATTAACAATGTAAACAGTCCTTGCCTAGCTCTAGCTTCTCTGACAGAACTCTTGCTTTTTTTAAGGCAATCCTAATTCCACTTACTTGTGAGTAAGCTCCATTGAACTAAGTGAGACTTACTTCTGAGTAGACATTTTTAGAATTACAGTGTGAGCCCTCAGGATCTCTCCCCCCTTCTCTCTCTTTGCTAGCTTTCTGATTATTGCTTCCTTCTGCCCTTCTCTCAAGATAGCAATTTTCACTTGTCTGAGCCCACAAGAGGAGTGAACTCCATTTAAGTTTGTAAAACAAACTTATTTTTTAAAAATCAACAATTTAAACAGTCCATTCCTAGCTTTAGTTTCCTGAGCTAGGGTTGCCAGGCTCAGGGCCTGAGAATGATCCTGTACCTTTAGGAGAAGAAAGTCAGTCAACTGCAGGTGTTCTTGCAACACTATAATGGGAAAAACCACAAGGTAGAATTCTCCCTTCCCCTGGCACAACTTTTAAAGATACAGAAGACCTCTTGGTTGCCAGGTCTGGCCTCCAAGAGGTCTTCTGTATCTTTAAAAGTTGTGCCGGGGGGGGGGGGGGAATGGAGAATTCCACCTTACAGTTTTTCACATTACAGTGTTGCAAGAACACCTGCACTTGGCTCACTTTCTCTTCTCCTAAAGATACAGGATCAGTCTCAGGCCTTGAACCTGGCAACCCTATTCCTGACAAGTCTCTCTCACATTTTTAGGCACTCCATTTACCTCGGAGTAAGCCCCACTGAACTTGGTGTGATCTACTTCTGAGTAGACATTTTTTCCTCCTTTCTTCCCTCAAGCTCATTGCCAGCACACAGAAGTTCCACACTACTTACCTGGGAGTAAGCCTCACTGAACTCAGTGGTATTTACTTCTGAGTATAAATTTTTAAACTTCAAATGTGAATTCTCCAAAGCTCTCTCCTCTCCCCCATTTTTTTCTCCTATAGCACAGTGGGGAAGAGAGCCTGGCTGGGAGTCCAGAGTCTGTGAGTTCAAATCCCTGCTCATGTCTCCTGGGTGTCAAGGGCCAGCTAAAGATCACCCCACAGTGAGTGGCTCAGGAGTTACGTTTTTCAAAATACTACTTTTGCGCAAAACCAGAAATCTCTAAAACATCTATTTTTAAAAAATCAACGAATCAATCAGTTGGCCACTTTGCTTTAGTGGCAGTTCATTGTTGCATAATTCCAGGGGCAAAGCAATTAAACCAAAGTTGTGCACTCACAGATAAACAAATGCCTGCCCACATGCCCACCAAGGACCTCAGGTTTCTGGACTTCCCAGAGATCAGGGATGTCAGGGAAGGAGTAGATAATACCCACACTGCTGACTGGCAACTGAGGCTGAGAGTCAGGCCACTCAGTGAGTTTATCATGGCCATAACAAAATTTGCAACAGGAGCCTCCTGTTTGTTTCACATTGGGAGGTATCCAACTAGTTTCTACTCACAGTAGACCCTTTGAAATGAGTGCGCCTAAATTAGTCATACCCATCCATTTAAATGGGTCTACTGTTTAGTCTGAGGAAGATTAACACTGAATGCAGCCCTAACTGTCTTTTGTATAAGCAGAGCTAGTCAGCTAGATGGAAGCCACTTTGTACCAGTCTGTTTGTTCATCTACTCTGACTGGCAGCAGCTCTCCAGGGTCTCAAGAAGGAAGGGGCCACCGCTCATGGTTGAGCATCTGCTTTGCACACAGAAGGTCTCAGGTTCGATCCCCAATGGCATCTCCAGGTAGGGCTGGGAGAGACTCTTGCCTGAAATTCTGGAGAGCCCCTGCCAGTCATTGCAGACAGGACTGAACTAGATGGACCAATGGTCTGATTCAATATGGGGCAGCTTCATATGTAACACGCAGTGGGAACTACAGCCCATCCTTCACTGCCCACTAGTGTGGACGGTGGACAGAGGCATAAGATTGAAAGCATAAATATATGGATGAAAGTGCCCAAAGGACGCGTGGAAAAATCAGATCTGGGCAACTCACATTGGCATTAAAGCCCTGGTTTGTATCCGGCTTCTTCACTGCTTTATCCAGGTGCCTTTGGTCCTCCAGAAGTTGCTGCACTACAACTCCCATCAATGCCAGCAACCGTGGCCAGGGATGATGGGAGTGGTAGTTCAGCAATATCTGGAAAGCCGAAGGGAAGGCCCGTTGAAATGAGTGAGCCTAAGTTAGTCATGCCCATCAATTTAAATGCCCACACCTGCTTTAGACTGTGAGCTTCTGGAGGGCAGGGTGCATTCTGCCTATTAATAGATATGGAGAAACCGATTGGTTCCCAATTGGAAAGGGTATGAGACAGGGGTGTCTTTTATCACTCTATTTGTTTAATCTATGTGCAGAACATATCATACGGAAAGCAGGATTGGACCAAGATGAAGGAGGTGTGAAAACTGGAGGGAGAAATAGCAATAATTTAAGATAGACGATACCATATTACTAGCAGAAACCAGTAACGATTTGAAATGAATGCTGACGAAAGTTAAAGAGGAAAGCACAAAAGCAGGACTATAGCTGAACATCTAAAAGGCTAAAGTAATGACAGAAGATTTATGTAACTTTAAAGTTGACAATGAGAACATTGAACTTGTCAAGGATTATCAATTCCTCGGCACAGTCATTAACCAAAATGGAGACAATAGTCAAGAAATCAGAAGAAGGCTAGGACTGGGGAGGGCAGCTGTGAGAGAACTAGAAAAGGTCCTCAAATGCAAAGGTGTATCACTGAACACTAAAGTCAGGATCATTCAGACCATGGTATTCCCAATCTCTATGTATGGATGTGAAAGTTGGACAGTTAAAAAAGCAGATAAGAGAAATATCAACTGATTTGAAATGTGGTGTTGGAGGAGAGCTTTGTGCATACCATGGACTGCGAAAAAGACAAATAACTGGGTGTTAGAACAAATTAAACCAGAACTGTCACTAGAAGCTAAAATGATGAAACTGAGGTTATCATACTTTGGACACATAATGAGAAGACATGATTCACTAGAAAAGACAATGAAATGGAAATGGACTGCCTTCAAGTCGATCCAGACTTATGGCCATCCTATGAATAGAGTTTTCATGGTAAGCGGTATCTAGAGGGGGTTTACCATTGGCTCCCTCTGAGACTAGTCCTCCCCAGCTGGCTAGGGCCTGCTCAGCCTACCACAGCTGCACAAACCAGCCCCTTCCTTGTCCGCAACTGCCAGCTGGGGGGTAATTGGGCTCCTTGGGACTATGCAGCTTGTCCACGGCTACACGTGGCAGGGCACGTAACCCCTGAGCCATTCACTGTGGGGTGATCTTTAGCTGCCCCTTGACACCCAGGAGACACGAGCGGGGATTTGAACTCACAGACTCTGGACTCCCAGCCAGGCTCTCCTCCCCACTGTGCTATACCAGCTGTCTACAAAAGACAATAATGCTGGGGAAAACAGAAGGGAGTAGAAAAAGAGGAAGGCCAAACAAGAGATGGATTGATTCCATAAAAGAAGCCACAGACCTGAACTTAGAAGATCTGAACAGGGCGGTTCACGACAGATGCTACTGCAGGTAGCTGATTCATAGGGTCGCCATAAGTTGTAATCGCCTTGAAGGCACATAACAAAAACAAAGTGCTGTATGGACTGATAGCAGAAAAATAATAACATTGATAAAATATAATAGCCAACTGAGGCTGAGAGTCAGACCACCCCGTGAGTTTATCATGGCAGAGACAAAATTTGCAACAGGAGCATCCCTATTTCACATTTATTTATTTATTAAACTTATATACCGCCCCATAGCCGAAGCTCTCTGGGCGGTGCACAAGACTAACATCAAAATACAATAAACACATATTAACAATTTAAACACATTAAAAGATTAAAAATTTTAAAATACATTGGGATGTATCCAACTAGTTTCTACTTAGCGTTTTGTTGTTATGTGCCTTCAAGTCAATTATGGTGACCCTATGAATCAGCGACCTCCAACAGCATCTGTCATGAACCATCCTGTTCAGATCTTGTAAATTCAGGTCTGCTACTTAGAGTAGACCCTTTGAAATGAGTGAGCCTGTTAGTCAATTTAAATGGGTCTACTGTTTAATCTGTAGAGGATGAACACTGAATAGAGCCCTAACTTTCTTTTCTATAAGCAGAGATAGCCAGCCAGATGGAATCCGCCTTCTACTAGTGTATTTGTTTATCCACTCTGACTAGCAGCAGCTCTGCAGGGGCTCAAGCGGAGAAAAGTCCTTCCCATCATCTTTCAATGGGAGATTTGAACCTGGGACCTTTTGCATACAAAGGAGCTACTGCAGCCCCTCCCTGAATTCCTTTGTATGTGCTTAGATAGGTATATCTAGTATATGTGCTCTAGTTGTCACAAAGGGTTAAGCTGAGAGAGGCAGGATTCCTAGAGCGGCATTTCGGAAGTAAAGGATATGAGTAATGAAGGCCCTTCCTTTTTTTCTATCGATGAATCTGTAATGCTTTTCTTTGCTCCAAAGTAGTGTAACCAGATGCAGTATTCGAGGCTAGAGAAAGATCTTTGCACCGTCTGGGAGGGAGTCAGGTAAGTTAAAAAGGCAGCAACAGGAAGGAGCTTTCCTTTAGGAATATAAGAAAAAGCCCCGTTGCACGAGACCACAGGTCCATTCTAGCAGCCTGTTTCCAAGAGTGGGCAGTCAAATGTCTCTCGGATGCTCACAGGCAGAAACAAAAAGGCAGCTTACGCCTGCTGTTCTCTGTCTCCAGTAGCTTACTTTCACAGGTAGACTGCCTCTGAACATGGAGGTTCCATTTGGCTAATATGAGCTTTAGCTTTCGAGACACACATCCTCTGTGAATTTGTCTAATCCTCATCTTTTTTTAAAAAAAGTATAGAGGAGGATAATAAGTCTTATCAGTGGCTATTAGTTATGGCTATATGTTGCCTCCATGGTCAGGGGTGGTATGTCAGCAGTGAGCAGAAGGTAGGTCAGGATCTGGGTGATTTGCAGTAGGAGGAAGGGTCTCTAAAGATCTCTGAGTCTCAGTTAATTAACAACAGCAACATTTCTCTGCCCTCCCCTAAAAGAAATAAAAAGCTTCTGAAAGCTTATGGCAAAATCAGGAACTGATTCTTGTGTGAAAGGACTGTGACTAAGTTTTTGTATTGAAAAGAAATTCCTGGGCTAAGATATAGAATGTGTATACACCATACATTTAAAGTACATTTCATCCCATCCTTGAAAAAAAAAAAATCCTGGGAACTGTAGTTTATCCCACACAGAGCTACAATTCTCAGCACCCTTAACAAGCTACAGTTCCCAGGATTCTTTGGGGGAAGTCACATGCTTTAAATGTGTGCTTTAAATATATGGAATGTATGCAACATACTCAAAGGTGACTGGTTTCTAATTAAGTGTAGGTTTGTCCCATTTTCTAAGGTGCTGTTTTGCACTTCGCTCCTGCTGGTGAACCTCTGGACTCTAGGGGAAAACAGAGTAGATCCCACAAGCCTGAAGCCAGCCCAGCCCTGCACTGTGCCACTGAATACTGGTTGCCGGGGTAGTGCTGCGGAAGGGCATCTTTTTAATTTATTGTTACATTTATTAGGCATCCTGTTGCCCTTCAATTGTATCCCCAGGGTGGGTTTCCAAAGAGAATAAAACAATTAAAATCCTTAGGGTGGCTAAAAAAACCCCACAGAATCAGAAAAGCAGCATAAAACAGTCAAGAGGAACATAGGAAGCTGCCTTATACCAAGTCAGAACACTAGTACATCCAGTTCAGTAATGTCAGCACCAACTAGCAGCATCTGTCCAATTTTTCAGGCTGGAAGTCTCTCCCAGTCCTACCTGGAGATGCCACTGGGGATTGAACCAGAGACCTTCTGCATGCAAAACAGATAACTGCTAAGGTATGGCCCTCTCTGTTAACATTGTATAGCAAAATCTCAGGGTTTTTGTTTTTTAAAAGGCATTTGGTGCTAAAAGAACAATAAGCTAGCTGCCGCCAGAGTTCTCTTCTAGGCAAAAGAGCAGGCCAGGCTGTCTTTTTCCTGGTCATTTGGCAACCCTGAGGGGAGAGACAAAACACAGTGGAGAACATTAGGAATGGAGGAACAGCTGAGTCATATCTTCTCGTTCTTGCTGGAAGATTGTGGCGTGTTCTGCGTAGAAACTTGAGCCATCTCATCTGCCTGCTGTAAATAACTAACTGCAAACTCAATTCTTTGAGTGCCAAAAAGGAAAGTGGTGTCAGCAATCTGGGGAGAACCGCAAGGTTTGCAAAAAGTACCCAAAAAATCGAGAAAAGAAATCTAAGGCATGGGGTGGGCTGGGGGGACATTCTCATAAAGCTCAGCAAAGACTGAGCATGTTCAGTGGGCATGGAATGCTGACCCACTGATTGGTGAGGGTGGGATGGAAAACAGGAGGGCAGTTATGGAATGGGGCATCCTGAACAGGAGGACTTGAATCTGCGACATTTTGTTGCAGCTCCCATGCCTTCTCTTTGGTTCTTGCAGGAGCACCATGCCCTGTAAACAGTTGTGGACCCAGCAGTTTGACATTGCTGAGAAACATTGGCTAACGACGTGGGACTGACGACCACCAAGCCTTGGGGTGGCGATGGCAGCAGAGCGCAGATCTGTAGCCGCCTGGGCTGTCCAGCTGGATTCCGTGCCAGAGGACGGAGTGAAGACTGAGGCAGCGGAGGACATGTCGGAATCTGACCCAGGCAAAGCTGCAGTGAAAGGCCCTCTGGCTATCCGCTTGGCGAACATGGACAGATTCTGGGAAGAAACTGCACTGGACCATATTAAGCGGGAACCCGAGGGAGGGCCTCAGGAGTGCTGGGAAGCTCAGTGGCAGAGATTCCTAAAGGGCGTGCGGTCTGCTCAGCCTGAACCAGGAAACATGCAGCTGGGGAGGGACGGCCCGAGAGACATCGATCCTCAGGCTGATTTGGCTCCCTTGGAAGGGGAATTGGATGGGAGGCTGCAGCCTGGGCGAGACCAGGCGGCCCAAGTCTTGCCTGGCCCCGACAGAGAAAGCCACCAGCCTGCCCGCAGCATTTTGGCCACGGACAAGGCGGATTTCGGGGAAGTGAAGGAGGAGATCCCAGACGAGGCGGCCACCACCCCGGAAGTGGAGCGGCTCTGCTTCCGGCAGTTCCGCTACCAGGAGGCTGAGGGCCCCCGGGAGGTTTGGGAGATGCTCTGGAAGCTCTGCCATCGGTGGCTGAAGCCGGAGAGGCACACCAAGGAGCAGATCCTGGAGCTGGTGATCCTGGAGCAGTTCTTGGCCATCCTGCCCCAGGAGATGCAAGGCCGGGTCGGAGAAGGTAGGCCGGAGACTTGCTTTCAGGCAGTCGGCCTGGCAGAGGATTTCCTGGAGAGGCAGGAAGAGAACGAGCTACCGGAACGACAGGTGAGCGGGGGGGGGAGGGACAAAAGACAGTATGAAAGGGAGCCTGGAGGCCTAACCGTCAGTGGTAGCTTCTCCTGTTTGTATGCCCGTGCATTGGTTAGATTGACTGCTGCCTTAGAGATGGTTTTAAAAATAGGAGCTGGCAAATTCATGCAGGTCAGTAGAACCTCCAGGTTCAGAGGCTGTGTACCTTGGAGTGCCAGTTGCTGGGGACAGACAACAGTGCTGTTGGGGCAGTGCCCCATTTGCCCTAGTGGACCAGCCTGCCCTGCTGAGAAGGCAGCCTATGCTGGGCTTTGGCCATTGAGGGCTTTGTGCGAGTTTTTCTATCTGACATCTTGAAACGCTCTTGAAACTGAACAGGGAGCCTCTGCAGATGCAGGAGATGGGCTGCTGCCTCCTGTCCCGACTTAAGTCGTTTAATCCTCCACCCATCTTCAAAGGTAACTCAGGGGTAGAGCATCTGCCTTGCATGCAGAAGGTCCCAGGTTCAATCCTCGGCATCTCCAGGTGGGACCGGGGGGGGGGAACAGCCCTCTCCCTAAGACCCTGGAGAGGCACTGCCAGTCAGTGTAGCCAATACTGAGATAGATGGTCTGATTCAGTGTAATGCAAGGCCAGGCAACCTGTGGCCCTCCAGAGGTTGCTAGACTCCAACTCCCCATCTTCCCTGACCATTGGAAGTGCTGCCTAGGGGTGATGGGCACTGGAGTCCGGCAACCTCTGGAGGGCCTCAGATGTTCCCCATCCCTGTTTTATAAGGCAACTGCTGATGTTCCTAGTTTTTTTGAGGGTGGAGACATAGTTCAGTGGTAGAGTTAAGTTCCTTGAATGAGGAAGGTCCCAGGTTCAATCCCCGGCATCTCCAGGCAGAGCAGCGGTAGGGAAGCTGTTCCAGCCCAGGGGGCCACATTCCTTCATGAGCAGCCTTCGGGGGGCCAGATGCCAGTGGTGGGCGGGGCCAGAGGGCAAAGGGAGCAGAGCAGCGGATGCACCTCTTATCTTTGTGTTTGGGGGGCTATGCGGCAGCCACGCAAAAGCCAGAGTTTTCTGCACTCCCAAATCTCTCCGTCTAGGCAGAGGCATCGGAGGGCTTTAAAAGAGGATTAGACAAATTCATGGAGGAGAAGGCTATCAAAGGCTGCTATCCATGACGGCTGTGCTTGGCCTCCACAGTCAGAGGCAGTAGATGCTTCTGAATACCAGTTGCTGGAAACTGCAGGAGGAGAGAGTGCTCTTGTGCTCAGGTCCTGCTTGCAGGAGTCCCATGGGCAACTGGTTGGCCATGGTGAGAACCAATCAATAGCCTTTATTGCATAGTCAACAGACCATACCACTGCAGGCACTCACAGCAAGATACAAATACACAGACAAATACATTTTACAATTGTTGTACACTTTCAAAATCTCTTACAGTGCACTGGCTTACAGTACTTACAATACAAAGTAATTATAAGCTGTAAACCGTCAGATGACTTCAGGTAGCATATAAACAGGCCTTCGGACCCAGCATGTCCTTTCTGATCATCATTGCTTGATTTAAATATTTGGCCACACTCAAGGTAACTGATTCATCGGAGTCCTGAATAAGAATAATTAAAAGTGTACTGGCCGATTGCCCAGGATAATGGTGAGAACAAGATGCTGGACTGGACTAGGTGGCAGGGCTCTGGAGTCAGAGTCGGAAGCAATTTTGGGTGGAGTCGGAGTCGGTAGAAATGTACCGACTCCGGCTTCAGAATAAATTTTAATTGACAATTTTTTAAAATATAAATTCAAAATGTCAAAGAAGCTTCCCATGAAGTCAGCTGTAGTTGAGCATTTCGCCATAACTCAAGATGGAAAACATTTTGTGTGTCAGTGTGTGACACAGGACCCAGATGAAGACAAATGCTGTGATGCCAAGATCAGCGCATATTCAGGCAGCGATAAAAATGCTACTATGAGAGCTTCCAATTTAAAAAGACATTTACAGCCCTTTCCAGGGCTGTGGAGTTGGAAATAATTTTGGGTGGAGTCGGAGTCAGACAGTAGAAAAATAGAGGAGTCGGAATTGGAGTCGAAGGTTTGGCGTACCAACTCCACAGCCCTGCTAAGTGGGCCACTGACCTGATCCAATAGGGCTTATCTTATGTTCTCATGTTCTTATTATCAGAGTTCGACACTTCCAGCCAGGCAAAAGCACTCCGGGAGGGAGGGTTTGGGGCAGGGCAGGGGTGTGGCCCAGGAAATATTACAAAGGCCAAATAGAGAGGCCTTTGAGGGCCGCAGGTGGCCCCTGGTAGGACCTCTGCCTGAGACCTTGGAGAGCTGCCGCCAGCCAATGTTGACAATACTGAGCTCGATGGATCGGTGGTCTGACTCGGTCTGAGGCAGCTTCCTGTATTCCACAGTGCAGTGTGAGGGTTTAGGCAGAAAGGGTCGAATTCCCGGCATTTCTCATCCATATCTTTGTCTTGTTCTTTCTGCTGCTTCAGGCCCTGTGGACATTCAAGGAGGAAGCTGGTGATTCCCCCGAGGCAGGTGGGGATCTGTCGGACTCTGGTGAGTGGCCGCTCTTCAGAGAGGTCAAGCAGGAGGACACGGCTGCCGATGTCCCTTTGCTAGGTAAGGAGTCCTTGGCTGGATGACGTGAATCCCCTTTCAGGGTTATAGCTGCCTGTTGGCTACCAGGCCAAGTTCAAGGTTCTGGTTTTGGTGTACAAAGCCCTATACAGCTTGGGACCAGGATATCTGAAAGATCGTCTTATCCCTTATAAACCCAGCTGATCACTGTGCTCTGCAGGTGAGGGCTTCCTGCAGATACCATCTTATCAGGAGGTCCGTTCTGCACAATATAGGAAGTGGACCTTTAGGATAGTGGCACCGACACTTTGGAATTCCTTCCCCTTAAATATTAGACAGGCACCACCTCTGTTATCTTTTTGGTGCCTACTGAAGACCTTCCTCTTTCAACAAGCCTTTTAAGTAGAGACCTTATCCCAGTCTGCATCTGTGCTGGAATTGCTTTTTAAGATGTGTAGCTTTTTTAAAATAGATGTTTTTAAAGGTGTTTAGTTTTAACATGTTTTTAAAGATGTTTTGTTTTAATGTATTTTAAAGTCTGTTTTTATGACGTTTTATTTTTTTTTTTTTTTCAATAATTTTTATTCAGATTTTCATAAAACATACAAGACAAAATCATAAAACATTCAAAGACAAAAAACAAAATCAAAAATAGTTAAACAAAAAGAAAAAAAGAAAAGAAGAAAAAAAAAAAAACAAAAATAAAAAATAAAGAGTAAAATATTGACTTCCCATTTGTCAAAGATCAAATCAGTTATAAGTCTATAATATATAGCAATCCTGTCTCTTAAGTCATATTATAAAATCACTTTCCTCCAGTAGTTATCTTACTTAATCATCAAATCTCATAAACATTACTTTATTCTTTCCACAAAAAGTCAAAGAGAGGTTTCAATTCTTTAAGAAATATATCTATCAATTTTTTTTTCCAGATAAGCATATCGATTAATCCATCTCATTACTAATTATGATAATCTTATTGTCATAACCATAGTCAAAATAAACATTTCAATTAATCCATCACATCAGAATCTGTTAGGTTCAGTAATTTCAGTAGCCATTGTTCTATTATCTCTATTAGTTCCATTTTCCATCTTCCATCTTCAGTAGTCTTGTTAAGTCCAGTAATTTCAATATCCAATCTTCCATTATCAGTATTCCATAATAATCTTGCTGTCAAAGCCATAGTCATATAATAAGAGTCTGATGGGAATTACCTCTATCCCAAATATTTTCTTGCCATCCATTCTGAATAAGTTGCTGAAATACTGCTGTAAAATCATATCTCTGTTCTTTTTTTCAAAATACACTGGGTCATCTCTTAAAAGTTTTTCCATTGTCACATGGCTGCAGTTAATTCCATAGATTTTCTCTATATTGGGCTCCATCACATCATTCCAGTCCAGAAGATAATCCATGCCATTGATAACTTTATCTCTAGAATCTTCATTAATTTCTTCAGAGATAACATTGAGTTCCAAACAATAGATTTTATTTCTAAAGTCCATAGACTCCAAATCTTGTTCCTGTTCCACGTTTATTCCAATCTCCGGGATCTCCTCTCTCACAGGGACCCCTATTCCAGTCTCCAGGGTCTCCTCTCTCACAGGGACCCCTATTCCAATCTCCGGGGTCTCCTCTCTCACAGGGACCCCTTCCAGGGTCACCTCTCTCACAGGGACCCTTATATCTTTAATCTCCTGCTTCATTTTACTCAATTCAATTTTCGTTATCTCAATCTCATTCATTATTCTCTGAAACATAGTTATTTCCAGATTCTCAGCCACTTTCTTAATTGCCATTTTAAAAGAAAAATATAGGAAAACCACTTCTTATTTCAGCAACAATTGGGTTAATACTCCAAACTTGGTGACATCACAGTATAAACAGAGCAGACAGCCTTATCTCTCCAATAGTTAAGTAAACAAAATGCAGTTCCCAGGATCGAAGCAATTAATGGCAGTCGTCAAGAAACAGATTCGTCAAAATAAAATAGACCAAAAAGAGAGTAGTCTCAAAACAGTATAATATTTTTCAAAATAAAAATCTGGAATAGAAATCCCTCTTCTGTGTGTATCTTTAGAATGCAAATCCAGGACAGCTTTTTGCAACAAAAACAGAGATAAGCTATTAATTAGTGCGTAGCAGAGAGAAGTTACGGCTCCCCAGTGAGATGTCAAAAACCGATCAATCTGGCAAATCTCTTTTAAACAGCAACAATTTAAGTCAAGTAAAAGAAAAATATAGAAAGAAGGGTGCTTGCCTGTTAGTGCGTTCTCTCTTAGAAGATAAGATGAACGTTCGCTTTAACAGATAGAGCTTGCTGTTGAAAATCCGTCCCACCTTCGTCGGCTGGACCTCGTCCCATAAATTAATGAGATCTGGTCGTCCCAACAAAAATAGGCTTTGAGGTTAATCTCTTCGTTTCTCCCTACCCGGGAGAAGTTTAATCAGTCAAAAAAAAAAGAAAAAACTGACTGATATATCTGAATAAGCTTCTTTTGAGGCAGGAGCCCGTCTCAAAAGCAGGCACAGGCTAAGTCACCCTTCCCGGAAGTCCCTTTTTATGACGTTTTAGAGTGTTTTTAGTTTTTTTGTTCGCTGCCCTGGGCTCCTACTGGGTGGAAGGGCGGGATATACATTTAATAAATAAATACATAATAAATAAATAAAATAAATGTAGGCAAAGATAGGAAGCTGTCTTAGATGTCTTCTCATTAGTAAGGAAATGCTCTGCCAGGGTCCTGGAGCATCTTTACTGGTCAAACAGGACAATATAGGATGAGATGGATCAATGTCTGGTTTGGTTTAAGGCAGATTCACCAGGCTGTTAGCTGTTTAGGCAGATACGTCTCTACTTCATTTTATTGTTCAGATATTTGTAAGCCAAAAAACTCTCCCAAGGCAGCTTGCATAAAAATTTTAAAACACAATTATTTAAAGCACTCATTTACAAAGCCTCAAAGAAAGTCCAGCTAAGCAACTCTCTAAAATTAAAAAAGCATTAAGAACAATTTAAAACCAGCAGAACAATACCTAATACCACCAAATGAAAGCATCTTGAATAAGAGCTGTTTAAAATGGATAGGCCTTTTTTAAATGCCAGAACTGATGGTCCCAGCTGTATGTCTCCTAAGGAGGGAGTTCTGCAAGTAAGAGGCCCTCACGGTTAAGGCCCTGCCTCTAGTGCCACAAATCTAACTGATACCATAAACAGCCTAGAAAGTAGGATATCGGATGCTTCTCTTAGGGTCTGGGTAGGTTCACACAGGTATGTAGGCAAGTCTTCAAGTAATCTAGTCTCAAACCTTTTCAGTGCTGTATAATTTAACACAAGCCCCCCTTTCTCTTTGATAAAGAGAAATCCCCCACTGTAAAGATTGTCTCTTTATTCCAGCAGGTGGCGAGAGGACATTTTGGAAGGAGAAGAATATGCTGGTCAATTCTGAAGGTGAAGTACGTTGGATGCTGCCAGGGAGAACAGAACAGACCATTTCACGATACCCTGACTGGGGAGAAACTTCTGAAAACCAGCAGGAAGCTTGCCCCCATAATGAAGAAGGCGAATCCATTCATTTTCAGCTCCCTGCAATGCCAATCCAGCAAAGAATTCTCAAAGGCGAGATATGTACTGAGTGTGGAAAATCCTTTCGATGTAAAGCAGAGCTCACTGAACATCAGAGAATGCATTCAGGAGAGAAACCTTACATGTGCCCAGACTGTGGGAAGAGCTTCTGCAGGAGGAATGTCTTGGTTGCACATCAGAGGATCCACACTGGGGAAAAGCCCTTTAATTGCCTAGACTGTGGGAAAAACTTCAATCAGCGATCACATCTTACAGCTCACGAAAGAACTCACACGCAAGAGAAGCCATTTGATTGCCCTGACTGTGGACAAAGCTTTAGCAGGCGAACTGGACTTGTGGCTCATCAGAGAATACACACGGGAGAGAAGCCCTATCATTGCCCAGACTGTGGGAAAAGCTTCAGGCAGAGATTCGACCTTATTCGACATCAAAGAATCCACACAGGTGAGAAACCGCACGAGTGCCCTGACTGCACCAAAAGCTTCAGGAACAAGTCAGCTTTCCTTGTGCACAGGAGGATCCACACAGAGGAAAAACCATACCCATGTTCAGGTTGTGGGAAAAGCTTCCGCCATCGCACAAACCTCCTTGCGCATGAAAGGATTCACACAGGAGAGAAGCCATACAAGTGCACAGAATGTGGAAAGAGCTTTGGCGATGGGTCATCCCTTATGAAACACAAGCGAGCCCACACAGGAGAGAAACCGTATAAGTGCTTGGAGTGTGGGAAATGTTTTTCACAGAACGCCGGCCTGGTACAGCATGAGAAGATCCACACAGGAGAGAAGCCCTTCCAGTGCCCTGACTGTCCTAAAAGTTTCAGGGACAAGTCAGCTTTTGTTGTACACCAGAGGACCCACACGAGGGAGAAACCGTATCATTGCTCAGGCTGTGGGAAAAGCTTTAGCCACCGCTCTAACCTTCTTAAGCACGAAAGAATCCACACTGGGGAGAAACCGTACAAGTGCTTGGAATGTGGGAAGGGCTTCACTCAGAAGCCAAATCTCCTTGTGCACGAGAGGACACATCTGAAAGAGAAAGCGTAGATTTTCTCAGAGGGTGGGGAATGCCACCTCACTAGGCATCAGTGGAGGAGCAAATAGCTGAAAAATAAATAAGGTCACAAGTCTCCTTTTAGAGATGCTCCAGTCTCTTGGCATTTCCTGCCATTATTGAACGGCAAAGAGGAAAGTCAGGAGAAGTGTGTGTGTGTTTATTTGTGGCATAATAGTGTGGGAGGTCGTCAGGCCATGGTCAAGTCTCAGTGTAGATGGAGAGACCTTCTTGATAAGGTTCTTTTCATATCGTTCAGCAGTGAAGCTTGCAGGGATCAAAAACCATCTAAGGACATAAGGAGAGCCCTGGTGGATCAGATGGAAGGTCTGCTGACACCAGCATCCTGTTTCCCACAGCTTAGTTTAGTTTCTTTGGAGACTGCTTTCCCGCAGGAGACTGCATCCAAAACAGCTTACCATGAACATTAACTTGTTATCGAGATACATAATTTTTTTTAAAAGCTGCCAATTTGTTATAAGTAGAGATATGAAAGGCTAGGAAAAAATCCTGTTTTGTCTGGTATTTTCTTCCAATTTTTTCCGTTTTTTTCCCCCTGGGCCTTCGCATCTTTAATAACATGGGTTCCCCACTTCTGGTTCATGGACCACCAGCGGTCTGCAAGCTTATATTGCTTCATTTTTCCTGATATTGTATTTTAGAATCATAGAATCATAGAGTTGGAAGGGGCCTTGTAGGCCATCGAGTCCAACCCCCTGCTCACAGCAGGAAATCCACAGCTAGAGCATCTCCCGCAGATAGCTGTCCAGCCTCTGCTTGAAGACATCCAGCGAAGGGGATCCCACCACCTCCCTAGGCAGTCGGTTCCATTGCCGAACTGCCCTTACTGTCAAGAAGTTCCTTCTAATGTCCAATCTGAATCTACGCTCCTGCAACTTAAAACCATTAGACCTAGTCCTACCCTCTGGGGCAGCAGAGAACAAATCTGTACCCTCCTCTATGTGACAGCCCTTCAGGTACTTAAAGAGTGCAATCATGTCGCCCCTCAGCCTTCTCTTCACCAGACTGAACATGCCAAGTTCCTTCAACCTTTCCTCATATTTTATTATACTATAGCTTGAATTCCATGGAATGCAAATGCTAATACAATAAAATCCAATGTAAGAAATAAAAGAAGCAATAACATTACAGTTAAAAATCATACAGCACCTAGCACCAGCACACTGCAATTGCTACAACAGGCAGAAAAAACCATTAAGTGGTCCTCGAAAACCCTCAGTAATTGTCAAGTGGTCCGTGGGAACAAAAGTGTGGGAACCGCAGTGTTATAACACATATCAATAAATTCAAATATGGCCAAATGAGCAGTTTAATAAAACACAGAGTAAATTCAGTGTTACTATGAAATAATCTAGGCTTAGTACCCAAGTACAAAGGTAACTAAAGTAAATACATTAAAATAAAGCAACTCCCATCATTCCTGGATACTGGCTGTGCTAGCTGAGGCTGATGGTAGTTGGGAGTCCCCACAACATCTGGAGGGTCAGAGGTTTCCCCACTGTTCCCAGACTGGCACTGTGAAGATGTATTGGGCTACAGCTCCCATCAGCCCCAGCCAATATGGCTAAGGATGATGGGAGTTGTAGTCTGACAACATTGGAGGGGGCAGCAAATGGGCTTAGGCCTAGGCTGAACTGCTTAAGTCATGTTATTGCTGTTTCCTTTGTATTTATACACATAAATCCCTTTGTCTTTTACTCTTGCCTCCATTACTGGATACCACAGGAAGCAAGAGCCCTCTCCCCATTGCTCATCACTGGCAGCTGGTATGTGGAGGTAGACTGCCTCTAGGCATGTAGGTTCCATAAACCCGTCTTGAGTGATAGCCACTGAGGGCTGTAGCTAAGTGGCAGAGTATCTGCCTTGCATGCAGCAGGTCTCTGGTTCAGTCCCCAAAGTTTCCAGGGAGGGCTGGGGAACAGCCCTGCCTGAAACCCTAGAGAGCCGCTGCCAGTCAGTGTGGACAATACCGAACTAGATTGACCAATGGTCTGACTCTGTAGAAGGCAGTTCCCTGTGTTCCTATGCTTTCCTTCATGAATTTGTCCAGTCCCCGTTCAAAGCCATCTTTATTTATTTTTCATGTACATCATTCTACCTTTCCCGGAGGCTCAAGGTGATACATATACTCTCCCCCGCCTATTTTATCTTCACAACAACCCTGTGAGGTAGCTCAGGCTGAAAGAGATAGCGACCAGCCCAAGGCTCACCCGGTGAGAGCTTCATGGCTTTGACTGCAGCTTTGAACTCGGGGCGCTCCAGTCCTAGCCAGACACTCTAATCTCACCGCTGTGTCACACTGCTCTACTTTAAGAAGCCAGTGAACACCAGTACACCTTGTGGAAGGGAATCCCATGCATTAATTATGCCATGCGGGGGGGGCAGGGAGGAACCTGTGATTCTCCAGATACTTCTCGACTACAACTCAATTATGGAATGATCTCTCTGACGAGGTGCTCCTGGCGCCAACACTGTTATCTTTTCGGCGCCAGGTCAAGACTTTCCTCTTCTCCCAGGCATTTTAGCATGTGTTTTATACTGTTTAAATTTTTTAATTGTTTTTATAAGATCTGTTTTAAATTGTATTTGTTCTAATGTTTTTAGTTACTGTAAACCGCCCAGAGAGCTTCGGCTATAGGGCGCTATACAAGTATAATTAAATAAATAAATAAATAAATAAAACTCCTGTGGTCCCTGAGATGCTGACAGGTGGGGCAGATGTGGTCCAGCAATATCTGGAGGGCTACAGGTTCCCCATCCCTGAATTATTGGAAGCGGCCTTCTACCAAATTAGATCATTGGTCCATCTAACTCAGGATTGTCTGCACTGACAGGCAGCAGCTCTGCAGGGTGTCGGGCAGGGCACATTCCCAGCCTTCCCTGGCAATGCTAGGGATTGAATTTAGGACCTGCATGCAAAGCAGGTGCTCTTTGCAGTGTCCCTGGGAAGAGGGATTGGTCCATTGTTAAGCCACTTGGGGAATTGTAGCTCTGTGAAGGGGGTAGGGGGTCTCCTGACAACTTGGCACCCTTCACAAACGACATCTCCCGGGATTCTTTGGGGGAAGCCATGACTGTATGCTGATGCTTTAAATGGAGAGTGATGCTGGGGCCCGAGCTATTATCATTTTTGTGTGGGGGGAAAACATGACTTGCTTTTATCCAACTCAAATCTGCCAGCCAGTTTCCTGGAGAAGAGAAGACTGAAGGGAGATATGATAGCACTCTTCAAGTACATGAAAGGCTGTCACACAGAGGAGGGCCGGGATCTCTTCTCGATCATCCCAGAGTGCAGAACACGGAGTAATGGGCTCAAGTTACAGGAAACCAGATTTTGGCTGAACATCAGGAAAAACTTCCTAGCTGCTACAGCGGTACAAAAATGGAACCAATGACCTAGGGAGATGGTGGGCTCTCCAGCACTGAAGGCCTTCAAGAGGGAGCTGGACAGCCACCTGCCGGGTATGCTTTAAGTTGAATGCCTGCATTGAGCAGAAGGTTGGATGTGATGGCCTTATAGGCCCCTTCCAACTCTACGATTCCATGGTTAGATCTACCCTAATGACAGTATCTAACCCAGCCTTCCCCAGCTGGCCACCTTCCAGATGTTTTGGGCTATAGCTTCCTTCAGCCCCAGCCAGCCTGCTCTATTGACTGGGGCTGATGTGGTTTGCAATCCAAAAAGATCTGGAGGGCATTAGGTTGGGGAAGGCTGGCCCCAATGGCAGCTATTGCCTTCAGGCTTTACTTGGAGGCATCTGATTGGCCGCTGTGGGAAACAGGAAACTGGAGTTAGGGTCCCTCCAGGTTGGGGTGTGTGTGTGTGTTTCCAGGTGCATTCTGCAACATGTCACTGAAGCAACAATAGTGCATTAGGGCTGGATTTATACTGCACCGTCCATACACCGTCCTACTTTCTTGGGTGTGCTTTAATGTTTCCCCAGGGTTTCTACATTATTGCCATCTGGAGGGACGCTGTGGCTCTTTAGGACAACAAAAACGGGACCAAAAAAATGCATAACCAGGGCGTTTGTGGAGTAAAAAGTTACAGGATTCCAGCAGGAAGTGTCGGGACGTGCACTGAATGGAAACCGAGCAATATGTCTGCCCCTCAAACTTTTGCAGGCACAAGCGGCATTGAAAGCAGAATCACTGCCCCAATATCATGAGCGCAAATCATGATGAATGCTCAATAAAAAGGATCTGTGGAGAGATCTTAAATCTGATCCAGCAGGGTTCCTCTTATGTCCTTATGAGCTTTTTCAAATATAGTTTTATGTTGCAGCTGTACTTTTGAATGATCTGATTGCCAGGGGTGGGGGTTTTATGACGAGTCCAGACTGCTGTATCACAGGAAATGAATATGTGAGATGTGACTGCTGATGTAAAAGGGCTCTGAACTGTCTGCAGTTGTGCCAAAGAAATATTTGGAACTTGGTATAGAAATTAGCTTTCTTTTTTAAAAAAACAACAACTGGTTTCTAGTCCTTATGAACAGAATTATAGACTCAACAAATGGAGTGAGCAAAGCGTGGGAAAGTTGGAGGCAGGGGACTGGAATAAGACTTCTGGCCTTGGCGGCAGCTCCTTAAAACTGATCTCTTTGCTTCCGTCATAGCCAGCAAAAACAAAAAGTTTTCATCATATGAATAGCATACAGTACATTTAAAGCACATGGCTTCCCCCCAAAGAATCCTGGGGATTGTACCTCTAAGAGGGGTACACTACAATTCCCAGGATTCTTTGGGGGAAACCATGTGTTTTTAAGTGCATGGTGTGGACGTGACCTTAGAATTTGGACGCCCTGTTGTAGAGTGTTGCTGTCTTTCAAAACAACCTAAAGCAGATACAGAGCCCAGTGTGCAAGTGCTTGAATTTTGAAGAAAGCCTAAAATGCCAGAGCTGATCTTGCGAAACGTCAAAGCATCCGTGGGGAAGCAACAATGATAAAAGTGTTTGTGAAAAGGCAATGTGCAGTATTGTGTCATTGTGGATTTTTGGGGAGAGGGAAGGGGAGAGAAGAACAGAGATTCATGCATGTCAAGGTGAAGGTACATTAAAAAAATACTTTCACTAGATCCTTGTGTTGCTTGCTTTACATATTTTTCTTAACCATCCACAAAACAGGTAAATTCTTAACCTGTAGGTTGTGGTAGAGAACATAGTTAAAAAATAAGAGCATAGGCTAGGATCACCTTCCCCTACATGACCAAAAGAGGGGCTTCCTGGCCTATATCTGGCCCTTGCGACTCTCTCCCGGGCCCCACCCCTTCCTCAGCCCCACCTCTTATCCCCAAGCCATGCCCCTCACTGGCTCTGCTTTGCACCCTCCTTGAGAGTTTTTGCTTGGCTGCAATGTAGCCTTGAACTCTGATCATGGCTCTTGCTTTCCAGGATGGAGGACAGAGAGGGGTGTGTGAGTAACTGTGGTTGATGCTTAACATATCATGCTTAATGACATCACTAGGGCCCTGCCCTGTGACATTACTAGGGCCCACCCCTGTAATCTCAGGGTTTGGGATGTTTCTGACCTGGCAACCCTAACTGTATCTCGAGCATTGTCAGGTACATCTGAAGTCCATGAAAAGTCACAAAGAACTGCTGATTGTAAGCAGAACCAAAATCCTGCATCTTCGCGCTGGTGCATTGTCTTAGCTCAACTGAGGACTGCGCACACCCCATACTTTTAACTTGCATGACTTTCCCAAAGAATCCTGGGAGCTGTAGTTTGTTAAGGATACTGGGAATTCTAGCTCTGTGAGGGGTAAACTGCACGTCCTAGGATTCTTTGGGGGAAGCTCCGTGTTTTAAATTTGCTTCACATGTATGGCTTCTGCTCCCCACATTCCAGAATACAGGCAGACTGAGACATTTCTGCCCTTACGAAAGACACCAAGACCTGCTTAGAACATGAACCAGAGTTTTTGGACCAAAGTTTGCTTCTTTGCATTCCATGGCACTCTTTAGGGAGATCGCCTTCACCACAAAAAAGATGTGCCCCTGCCCTGAGTAGTGGGCTGCATGAGGGCTAATACAGTAGGGCTCCGCTTTACGGCACTTCGCTAATGCGGCGGTCTCAATTAGACGCAATTCGACTAAAGCCCCACTCATACGGCGCTTGTTCCTCTTTTATGGCAGTTTTCAGGCATCGCGCATAGGGTTGCCATATTCCAGTTCCACAAATCCGGACAGGCTAATTTGCATATTATGCAAATTATTTGCATATTAATATTTGGATTGTCCAGTTGTTTTGTTTTTGTGCCTAGGAATTACCACCAAAAACTGGGGAAAGATGAGAGAAATCTTTTTTTTAAAAGCAACATTTTCAGCCTTAAATGCCTAGACTCTAGTTTCCAACACTATGGAGTATTTATTGATTGATTAAGAGGATTTATACCCTGCCCTTCTGCTGTTAAAAACAGAGCTCAGCACAGCTTACAAATATAATAAAAACAATAAAAATACACAATCAATATAAAAACATAATAAAAACACAAAATAGCAACAAACATAAAGTAAGTCAGGGCAGCAGTACGGTTAACCATATACAATATATTTCAAAGATGTGGTGGGTGGAGAAAAGCGAGAAGCCAAAATGTTAGGAAAAGGAGTCTTTCACACTACATGCTCAGTTCTAAATACTGTTGCAGCAAGTTTTACAAGTTCCTCCAGTATTCTACTGGTGCAGGCATTCAGACATTCAAAGTATCTGTATGTTTCTTAGGTTTTATAAAAGCAGAGCTTTGCTTAACTCAAAATTTCTCAACCACATCTACACAGGTTCCACCTCCATACTCAAAATGAAACTGGGCCTGGAAGTGTGCAACAACCCCACACATACCTTGCTAATTAGATTACCAATGCCAGGATGTCTGTCTTATCGACTACTCTCCTGCTCCCCCCCCCCCACCGGGCATCATGAAAGACCCAGTCCTGGGCTCAGAAAGAAAATAAATATCTGGTCCTCTTCAAAGTATTGATAAGCCTCTTGTTTTAATTGAAATAATAATTATAAATTCTTGCTCTTATCACTAATGGGAGTTAATTATCTTGCATATGCTGCTGTTGCTTCTATGGCTGTAACGGAGTGAGGTTAAAGATAAGTGAAATGCAAATAGGAAAAAAAAAACACAAAAGGCAGTATCACTTTCCTAAATGTAATACCATACCAACCACAACAAGATTCCTGTGAGTAAGACAGAAAAATCAGCATCCCACAACCAGTCAGGATTCATAAGCAAAAACCAAAAATATGATAAATGAAGAAATACTTATATAAGCATGACTATCAAATATATTTATTATTTACACAAACTGTAAAGATATTTATAGTGCAATCCTAGGTTTATTTATTCAGAAGCAAGTCCCAGTGTATTCAGTGGGTCCTACTCAAACAGGGGCAGAAATGCAACCTCAAGTGATAAGCAACATATGGGATTAGCATTGCTTTTACAAAAAGCAAGTATTGGGTGTGGGGTGGACTGAATGAACAGCATACGTTGGCAAACCACGCTGCTGTTCTCAGTACACTATCTCTCAAGACATTGCGATCTGACCAGTGGAAAAACAGGATGTGGTTAACTTTATGGCTGTAAACGATACTGACATCTGTAGTGGTTAAATAACTGCCTGCATATTGCCACGTAGATAATGCTGTTGTACTATGTATGTACGTGATGTTATACAATAGTTAAAGGTCATAGGCTGTTTATGGAGAGAAAATAATCCACGCCTCCAAGCGGAGGTAAAATAAAAGCGGAGACGAGAATTACGAGGGGGGCTCCGAAATTGAACTCTGGTCTCACCGTGTCTCACTGTGTCGTGATATCTACATCTGGTGACCCCGACGTGATTCAGAACAAACACCCTCGTACCCACTGGCAGGATCAGCCAACGGTGCACCTCAGCGTACAGCTCCCATTCGTGAGTATGGGGGGGGAATTGTCAGCTCAGCAGAAGGTTCATGCACAAGAGCTACAAAAAATTTTAAAACAGGATACCTCAGCTTTTATAAGTCGTTCTCACATTGAATCATTGTTAAAAACAATTCAATGTCAATGTCCATGGTATCCAGAGCAAGGATCACTACGTCAGTCAGATTGGATAAAGATAGGGAGAAAATTACATGAAGAACCAAGAGCACCTATTCACCATCTCTTATTATGGCAAAAGTGTGCTGAGGCCATTAGTCATTTAGGGATAAAAGAGACATCGCTGTTTGCCAATTCTGACCAGAAAACTCCTCTTTATCCCCAACTTTCTTTACCTACACCTGAAAAGGATATTGAGAAATTTGTAAATGCTCCTCCATATAGCCCTCCAGTCCAACAAGAACAGGTTACTGGGAAGGTTAAAGCAGCCATAGCTCAGGCTGCAGCCTCAGGATTATTATCTATGGAAGAAATGGGAGACTGGGAGGGTACAATTTCAGCTTTTCCCGTTACATATCAGCCAGATCCTAATAATGCTAATAATCGCATAGCAACTTGGACAGCTCTTCCGTTTTCTGTTATTAGAGAAATAAATAAGGCAGTAAGAGAATATGGGATTACGGCTAATTATGTACAAGGGATGTTGGAAGGAGTAGCTACTGGATATAACATGATCCCTCAAGATTGGAAGGATCTCTTTAGGATGATTTTGACTCCTTCGCAATATGTAGTTTGGGACCAAGAATTTAGACATGCTGCTATAGCAGCTGGGGATGCTAATATCATTCCCGAGCAAATTTATGGGTCAGGTAATTTTGCTACCATAGCACAACAAGGGGTATTGCCTGAAGCCGCATTTCATCGAACTGCTGAGTGTATACAGAAAGCATTTAAAAAGGTGCCTGCTGGGAAAGAACCCTTACGTTCTTTTACGAATGTACGGCAGCAAGCAACAGAGCCCTATTTTCAGTTTGTTGACCGTTTGAAAGAGGCTCTGACACGGCAGGTTGATAACCCTCAGGCACAAGGGGAATTATTGTTAAAATTAGCTTACGAGAATTCTAACACAGACTGTAAAAAGATTTTGAAAAACATTATTCATAGACCGCAATATGAATTGGGAGACATGATTCAAGCTTGTGCAGAGGTAGGTACACATGTTCATGCCATGACATTGTTAGCTGGGGCATTAAGACAGGGTAACAAACCTACAGGCAATTGTTTTAATTGTCAAAAGCCTGGTCATTTCAGAAGGGAATGTCGGGCTCCTGGCGGAGGAGCATTTAAAGGTGGGGGCACTGTTACAAACCGGCCAAAGAAAATCTGTCCGAAATGTAAAAAGGGTTATCATTGGGCTAATCAGTGTCGTTCAGCTCCCACTACCAATACCAATGTGTCTTCCCGTCCTATTGAGGGAAACTGAACTTGGGGCAGGCTTCCAGCCCCGAATCTCAAGGAAGTGTACCCACCCCTGCTACTCAAGGAAGCGCTGGAATTGATTTAATACATGCAGAGTCAAAAGATGTTCCTTTGCCTGGAGCAGTTCTTTTAATGCCTACCACACTCACTGGCCCTTTACCAGAAGGCACCGTAGGCCTTGTACTACCGCGATCCTCTGCTTCCAAGAATAATATAATGGTGGTACCTGGTGTTATTGATTCTGATTATCAGGGAATTATTTATATTCAGTATTGGAGTCACCTTCCCCTTCAGTTGAAGAAGGGAGATTCTTTTGCGCAACTATTGTTATTGCCATATCGTCTTTTCACATCGAACACTTCCTCCCAAAAACGTACTGGTGGATTCGGATCTACAAGGACGAAATCGCCGAGTGTGAGTATTTCAGGTAATCCTTTCCATCCACAGGTAGCTGCAGTACTGGCAGAAGTGACCAGGGAGAAACCGGTTCGTAAGTATTGTTTAAACAATGTTATTTTTGAAGGTATTATAGATTCTGGGGCAGATGTCACAGTAATTGCTGAACATAACTGGCCATCCTCTTGGCCAGTAGAAGTGGCCCCTTCTGTGTGGGGAGTGGGCGGAGCTCAGGATTCAAAACGGAGTAAGGATTGGATACAAGTTGTTGCTCTTGATGGTGATCGTATAGCCCACATTCGCCCTTGTATTTTGGACATTTCAGTAAATCTGTGGGGAAGGGATTTACTGGAGCAATTCCAGACCACCATTGTTATTAATGATTAGCCAACAAAAGGCAGCTCTTCCTTTACAATGGAAGACAGACATACCCATTTGGGTAGAACAATGGCCCTTACCCAAAGAAAAATTAGAAGCTCTGCACCAACTGGTAAAGGAGCAACTGGAAGCTGATCATATAGCAGAAAGTAATAGCCCTTATAACACCCCAGTGTTTGTGATTAAAAAGAAATCTGGAAAGTGGAGGCTCTTACATGATTTACGAGAAATAAATAAATTAATTGTGCCCATGGGTCCGCTACAATGTGGGACGCCTAATCCAAATTTAATTCCATATGACTATTCCTTAGCTATTATAGACCTGAAAGATTGCTTTTTCACAATACCGTTACAAGCGCAAGACGCACCGAAATTTGCGTTTACTGTTCCCGTATATAATAACTCTGGCCCTGCGCAACGATATCAATGGAAAGTGCTACCTCAGGGCATGTTAAATAGTCCAACCCTATGTCAACAGTTTGTAGACATGGCCCTGCGACCCTTTCGGGCTCAATACCCTACATTATTGGTCTACCATTATATGGATGACATCTTGGTGGCTGGGAGAACCCTCCCATCTATGTGGCAACAACACCTTACTGATCATTTGTCACAGTCAGGGTTGCAGATTGCCCCTGAAAAGGTACAACTCAAAGAACCATTTCTGTATTTAGGACATAAATTAATGCAATCCTACTCCACTCCTGTATTGCCCTGTCTTACTTTGTCAATGAAGCCAACTTATGTAGAACTACAACAATTCTTGGGTTCTATTAATTGGATTCGACCATATTGTAAACTTACCACTCAAGACATGGGGCCTTTATTTGAATGTTTAAAACAAGGACGTCAACCTGCAGATATTATTACTTTAACGGAACAGGCAAGGCAATCCCTAGAATTAGTTTCTACAACGTTAAAAGCTATTTGGGTGGATCGACAAATATTGAATAAACCACTGATTTTATTTGTTTTATTTGATGGAAGCCAACTTTTTGCTGCACTCACTCAGGAGTCAGGCTCCAATGCTACACATATAATAGAGTGGCTTTACTTAGCCCATACACCAAAGTCATCTATCACAACTTTGCCAATGCAAGCAGCAGAAATAATCCAAAAAGCACGATTACGATCAAGGCAATTATTAGGTATCGATCCGGTTGAAATTTCGTTGCCTCTTAAACTTTACACATGGGAAAATGCTGTTGCGCTTTCTGATGACCTTCAATGGGCTTTAGTCTCTTATTTGGGCACAATTTCATGTCGTTCCTCATCAGATCCACGGCTTCAAATTACACAAAAAATTCCTATCCAGTTTCAATCTGTAATCAGTTTACAACCCTTACCTGCGGTCACGGTCTATACTGATGGCAGTCCAACTAGAGGGGTTGTTGCATGGCACGAGCAGGGGGTTTGGAAGACAATTTTCACCTTACCCCAAACTTCCGCTCAGAGATCTGAGTTGGCCGCTGTTAGTATGGCGCTGTTGACTTTTGCAGATCAGGAGGTTAACATTATTACCGATAGTCTTTATGTTAAGAATGTTGTACTTGCATTACCCGGTAGTTATGTCTCTCCCATGCTGGACACTAATCTACTTGCTCTTATGCTTACACTTCAAAAACTCATACATACTCGGTCTTGTCGATTTGCTATATTTCATATTCGCAGTCATCAACCTTTCCCAGGATTGTTAACAGAAGGTAATCAATATGCTGATCAGGCTCTTCGTGCCCTCCTTTGCACACCCATAGAAAGTCATGCCCTTCATCATCAAAATGCTAAAGCACTCCAGAAGCAATTCCATCTTACTGCCCAGGAAGCCTCTGCCATTATTCAACAATGTCCCCAATGCACACAGTTAACTCTATCCCCAGAACCAGGAGTGAACCCACGAGGTCTCATAGTTAACCAGTTGTGGCAAATGGATGTTACACATTTTCCTACTTTCTCCCCATGGAAGTATTTGCATGTTACAGTAGATACATATTCCGGATACATATGGGTAACTCCTCAGAAAGGGGAAAAAACTAAGAATGTTATTAATCATGTCATTCGTTCTATTGCCATCATGGGCCAACCTCAGACGATAAAAACTGATAATGGTCCTGCATATGTTTCACAGCAATTTGCACAGTTTTGCACTAAGTGGTCCATTACACATTTGTTTGGTATTCCTTATAATTCTACAGGTCAAGCTGTCGTCGAACGTACCAATCGTACCCTTAAAGAGCATTTGCTTAAACAAAAACAAAAAGGAGGAGTACCACTGGGATTGGCCACCAAAGAGGAGTGGCTGGCACAAGTGTTGTTTACCATTAATGGCCACCAAAGAGGAGTGGCTGGCACAAGTGTTGTTTACCATTAATCATTTAAATTTGTCTCAATCTCCCAATACTCATTTTTCCTTTTCTACTCGAGCGCAGTGGCATTTTCAGCAGTCGGAGTCTCTACCTGCCCCGCGGGTGCAGTTTCGGCAACTACCAAATCCAGAGTGGAAAGGCCCAGTTCCGCTTATAACGTGGGGTCGAGGTTACGCGGCTGTGTCTACGCCTGACGGTCCTGTGTGGGTACCTGCTAGGTGTATCCGGCCCTGGAAAGACGATGTCCTGGCACGATAATCTTAAGAATCCCATCCCTAATTTTTCTCTGCAACTTCAGGATACTGGGATGTCTTCCAGGAAGCGTGGTCGGAATGTTCCGCAACCTCCCGTGACTTGGGGCCAAATAAAGAACTTAGCAACACAAGCAGAAAAAGCAATGGAACAAGCCGGGGTGGACAAGACAACTGAGAATACCATTCTTGCTTTAATTGCGTCTTTAAATACAAATTCTATTTTTGTACTTTGCATTTGTTGGATTTTAGGAAGCGCCGGGGCTGACAGGTTGGGGCAGGAGTTGGGGATGCGGTTTCAACACAATATCTGGGTTCAGTTAGCAAGAATGACAAATGTGAGTGACTTTTGCATGACTGAACATGTACAGGAAATGGGTATGTTGGGAACATGTTTAATACCCGTATGCAAAGCACCTGGGGATATTGGGAACATTACAGGACTTGGGCGGTTCATGAATACTTCAGAGATTAAATATCATACTGTTTCGAATTGGGGAACTCCAACCTTCCAGCTGCCTGTTAATGCTTTTCAATTATTTACATCACATGTTGCAAATTCCATTAATAATACGTGTGCTCGGATGGTTAATTGTAGTCGACATAAGGTGCAGAAGGGATGTCTAAAGGTTGGGAGACCCACATGGAATTGTACACAGCACATTAACATATCCAGTATGTACGGACACATTCCTTTACCAGGTGGATGGTTTTGGACATGTGGAGAAACCACTTTTAATTATGTTCCCGCTAATATTTCTGATACCATCTGTTGCCTGAGTCGACTGGTTCCCATTTTCCTTCATAAAAGGGAGTTGCTAGCCCAACGTAGGAAAAGAGAAGCTGTTGCCATGCCGGCTGATTGTAATGACAAGGTGGAATTGCTTAATAAAGCAGAAAGTGTATCACTAGCCATCTCCCTTGTTGGACTTCCTGCATTGGCAGTAAGTAACAGCAATCAATTACATAAATTAGCCTGTAATTATGTTAAGATGATAAATGCCACCTCTCGAGCCATTGCTTTGTTAAATGAAGAGCAGGGTATATTAAGACAAGCTATCTTGGATAATCGTGCAGCTATAGATTACCTGCTATTACAACATCAGTTGGGGTGCGAAACTATAAAGAATATGTGCTGTTTTAATTTAACTGACAACAGTTTTGAAATCAGAACACAGGTAAAAAACTTGAAGGATCTAGCTAATAACATTTTGCAGGACGCCCCTACAACTTGGTGGCAGTGGCTTTGGAGTTGGCTGCCCACTGGATGGCTAAGTCAGATTCTTAGATATGCTATTCTTTTACTCATTTTAAGTATAGGCTTATGCTGTTTTTTACAATACCTTTTCCAGACGTGTACACCTGTTGCTCCGCGACCATTACGTAGTAATTACTTTTTGCTAAAAAATAAAAAAGGGGGAGATGTGGGGTGGACTGAATGAACAGCATACGTTGGCAAACCACGCTGCTGTTCTCAGTACACTATCTCTCAAGACATTGCGATCTGACCAGTGGAAAAACAGGATGTGGTTAACTTTATGGCTGTAAACGATACTGACATCTGTAGTGGTTAAATAACTGCCTGCATATTGCCACGTAGATAATGCTGTTGTACTATGTATGTACGTGATGTTATACAATAGTTAAAGGTCATAGGCTGTTTATGGAGAGAAAATAATCCACGCCTCCAAGCGGAGGTAAAATAAAAGCGGAGACGAGAATTACGAGGGGGGCTCCGAAATTGAACTCTGGTCTCACCGTGTCTCACTGTGTCGTGATATCTACAATTGGGAAGGTTTTCAAAACACTGCCCAAGATCTGACTCCTGCACACAAGAGGAAAAGAAACTGAAATGTATATACTTACCCAATTTATGAGATTTTCAGATAAACGGGGGGGGGGGGGAACCACCATTTTGTTTTTAGACACTGCCTCAGGTCAATGAAACTGAAACAATCCTGGCTTCTCTGATTGGCTGCAATGCTGAACGGGCGGGGTTAAAGCTACGAAGTGCTAGTACTGTTTAAAGAAAGATTTAACAGTTGGGGGGGCGGCTGACGTTTTTATGTATATCTCGAGAACCGGACCACCTAGAAACTTAATTTTTTAAAAAAATTAAAGGTGAGAATCCGGGCCATCTAAGGGCCTAGCCGGGCGCCGGGTGGCATGCAAAGAATCCGGGTAAAACCCGGCTAACCGGGCAATATGGCAACCCTAATCGCGCACCATTCTATTCAAAGAGTTCTGCTTTTCAGCGGTTTTCGCTTTATGGCGGGGGTCCGGAACGTAACCCGCTGTATGAGTGGGGCCCTACTGGAAGCTGAATCCAAGGGAAGCAAAGGCCCTGTGGGTCTATAGAATGAGACTGGCACCACTAAATGCCCAACTTCTCAAGGAGGCCAGTTGGGCCTCTAACATGGAGGACAACTAACAGCACTCCTCCGGAGGATCTCAGCCACGAAGCTGGGAATGAAGGGCTCAGGCAGTTCATACATCATGCTGGATCCAAGCTGTTCAGGGCTTTGTATATTAACAGAGGAACCTTGAACCTGGTCCAGTGAAATCAAAGTGCAGACTTTGCTTCCTTAATCCTTTTCAGCAATTCTTAGTTCCTTAAAAGAATATCAGTTTGCTGGCACCACGAAGACTTTTCATGGTTTTATATATTTTATATAAAAACTATTTTACAGCAGGTGGGGGGAATCTCAGCAGCCCTCCAACACATTCTGCCTGGCCCTCAGGAATTTTCCCAGGCCATGACCCTCACAGGCCCAGCTCCAAACCCTCCTCAACTGCTTTTGTGTCCTTGAACTATGATGATGCCTATTACTTAACTGGACTGGAGAAATGAGAAAGTGCAGGAGCCTTTGATTTTTGCATAGCTGGAATGGAGCTGAAGGTACAAAGAGAAGTCACGGCCTTTGGTCCACCCATATTTGCATTTGGCCATGCCTACTTTTTGCCTCTGGCCCTGCCCACCTCTGGCATGTAGTCCCTGGAACATTTGCCCACAAGGGAAGGCCACCCTTGGAGTGATCAATCTTCCCCAGCCCAGTATCAGTACAGATGAAAGGTGGGCTATAAAACTTGTTAATATTAAAAGAGCAATCAAATAAATCACAGCTGAGTTACACCCACAATTGTGAGGTGTGTGAAGAGATGATGATGAGGACTCCCCAGCTGTTGCCATAGGCTGCGGACTGCCTGTGACGTCACAAAAGCACATGGCCGCTGAGTGGATATAAAGGTGGGCCAAGTGGAAAGCCAGCAGACTGAGGGAAAAGCCTTGCCTGGTCTTCTTTCACTCGGAGGAGGCGAACTGGCAAATGGAAGGAGGCGATCATCTGGCTGCGGAATGCCATCATGGAGCAACAATGAGGCAAGTTTACTTGCTGAGCGGGATCGCGGCTTGAAGGTGGCTGATATCCACAATCTGAAGCTGGCTGATGTCTAGCGATGGACCTAGCAGAAGCTGGCAGATGTTGGTGGTTGGAAGCCGGTGGATTTCGCATTCGGAAGCTGGCGGATGCCGCAAGGCTGAAGCAGGCAGATGTTTGTGGAGGAAGCTGGTTGGAATTCACCTTCGGAAGCCCCTCGACAGAAGCGGTGGATATTTGTGGGTTGAAGCTGGGGCACGAATGTGAATGGATGGGGGGGCGAGAGAGGGGCGGATGTTGTCGCTGGCGTTCTTCATGGATGTCGGCTGGCCGTGTGTTTGTGTGTGTGAGTGGGGTTTCGGATGCGGTCGAGGGGAGTGGTGTGTGTAAGTGTGTGAATGTGACGTGTGAAAGAAAACCGGTGGATATTCATGAATAGATGAAACCAATGGAAGTTGACAGGCGGAAGTTAGCGGATGAAGTTGCCAGGCGGACACCGGTGGAGGTGCCTGGGTTAGGCTGTCGGATAGTAGCCATCCCCCTCATTGTCTCTGTGTTTTTTTCCTTCCAGGGATGTCTCCGAAGCTGGTGAGGTTTGGAGAGACCGCCCATGAAAACAATGAAGAGGACTGCTTAAAGAAGCCAGCTTTTATTTCTAAATAAATGCTTTTCTAAATACATCTGTTGTTCTGTCCGTTGTATCTTTTCTTCAAAAACAGATAATGGAAGATAAAATCTCTGAGTGTTATGGCGTGCCCCTCCTTGGTATCAATATACATTTAAGCCTGCAAGGCTTAAAGAAGCCAGCTTTTATTTCTAAATAAAATATTTTTTAATACATTTGCCTGTGGTGTCCATTCTATCTAAAAACAACAACAATGGGAGATCAAATCCCTGAGTGTTATGGTATGCCCCTCCCTGGTATCAGTATACATGATGCCATAAGTATACATGGGGCTATAAATATTTTAGTAATAAATGAATAAATAGCTGCTGAGGTGTCATCATTGTCAGGCCAAGGGAGGTTGTGCTGTTACTGTTGGCAACTGGACTGCCTGTGATGTCACAAAAGGACATGGTGGCTGAAGGCAACGAGGTAGGGGGAGGGGGGCAAATGGAGGGAAGCGCCCCAGGAAGGGGGGGGGAGGCTGAGGGGAAGTGAAAATATAACCTGGAGACACAGAAGGGAAATCAGGCCTAGCTCCCTCCTGCGTACTTGAGCAGAGGTATTATGTGCTGATAGGGTCTCACTCATGTCAGCAATCGTGCCACAGCATTCTGCACTACCTGCAGCCCGGGGGGTCAGGTTGTGCTTCATGGGGATTTATGTGACCTTGACTGACTGGCTGCCAGGATTTTTTTAGTTTTGGTTTTTGGTTAGGAATCCTGACTGGTTGTGGGATGCTGAGTTTTCTGCCTTACTCATAGCAATCGTTGTGGTTGGTTTGGTATTGCATTTAGGAAATCATCACTATCTTTAGTTTTTCTATTTGCATTTCATTACCTCACTCCCTTACATCCATAGAAGCAACAACAGTGGTTCCATGCACTCAGGTCACCCCCCCTTAAACCAACTGATGGAATATTTACGGGTTGATTAAGAGGGTTTATATCCTGCCATTCCACTGTTAAAACAGAGTTCTGGGCAGCTTACAATTATAATAAAAACAATACAAATACAGAAGCAATATAAAAACAGAAAAAACACAAAAGAGAAACAAACATAAAATAAGTCAGGGCAGCAGGTTAAGCAAGAGTCAAAGGAAGACTCACAAGAGTGCTGGAAAGCCAAATTTTGGGTGTGTGTGTGTGAAGGCTCTAGAGACCCCTCTTTCCAATGCGAGCTGCCCCTCTTGCTGCAATAGAGGCCAAAAGATTATCAGAGGGTGCAGCCCTTTTGGGAACACAGCTGACTTCAGCCAACATCTCAGAGGAGGGAGGGCGGTTCAAACCCCACCAAGCCTCCATGCAGAGTCCAGCCCATTGGCACATGTCAAAAAAGGGGGCAGTTGGGAAATAAAGGAAGAGAACCTGGCAGGGGGGGAGCTCTTGGCTTGCAGACAGAACAGCAACACTTGAGGCAGTTCTGCTACCAGGAAGCAGGAGGACCCTGGGTGGCCGTCCGGAGATTCTGGGAACTTTGCCACCAGTGGCTGAAGCCGGAGAGACGCACCAAGGAGCAGATCCTGGAGCTGCTGATCCTGGAGCAGTTCCTGGCCAGCCTCCCGCCGGAACTGCAGGGCTGGATCCAAGCAGGCGGGCTGGAGACGTGTTTCCAGGCTGTGGCCCTGGCGGAGGAGTTCCAGTTGAGGGAACATGTGGATAAGGAGCAGGTAATAGTGTCTGTCTGTTGCTATAAGCTCCTAGGGACTACTGGATTTTGGTATACCTTGCTGCGGAATGCAGAAATAGTCTGGTAAGACTGGTGGTTGAAAGAATAAAGAAACGTAAGGTTTATTGAAGGTGAAGGTGTCCCCGCACTTGTAGTGCGAGTCGTTTCCGACTCTTAGGGTGACGTCTTGCGACGTTTACTAGGCAGACCGTATATATGGGGTGGGATTGCCAGTTCCTTCCCCGGCCTTTCTTTACCCCCCAGCGTATGCCGGGTACTCATTTTACCGACCACGGATGGATGGAAGGCTAAGTGGACCTCGACCCCTTTTACCGGAGATTCGACTTCCTCCTTCCATTGGAATCGAACTCTGGCTGTGAGCAGAGCTTCGGCTGCGTTACCGCTGCTTACCACTCTGCACCACGGAGGGTCTTTATAAGATTTATTACTACTGGGAAATAAAGTCGTTCTGACTGCAGACATACATGTGACCATTGTAGACCTATGAGACTTGTACTCATAGGCACTACCTCTTGACTAACAAAGAAGGGAAGAGAAGGGAGGAAGTAAAGCCTGAGGAAATAAACAAACAAGTTTAAAGAAAGAATCAGCAAGGAATGAATAGGTTGCTTGAGATGTTCCTATATTAATATATATATGGTAAGTGTTGTTGTTTTAGAAGATACATGGTAAGTGGAGTGAAAGAGGGGGAGTGAATGGGCAGTAGAATGCGAGATGATTGGCTGAGTGTTTAAAATGGCTGAATGTATAAAAGGAAGAGTGAGAGTGGAATCTGGGGGGGAGAAGAGAAAGAGTGGATTGCTTGGTGGGGTTTGAGAGAGTTGTTTGCCAGGAGAGAGTGGAGAAGGAGGGAGGTGGAGTTCGGATTAGTATTGAGTAAAACCATATGCTTATGTGCCTTAAGAAGAAATCTTGTTAATCTTGTTAGCTTTGTTATCTTTAATAAATACTTAATTTGGTTTACCAAAGGCCTGATCCTTGGCTGGGGTTTCACAGACCAGAAGGGAGGGTAAGGTAATGACCAAGGCTGAAGGGGAACTGTAACAAATGGTGGCAGCGGTGAAGAGAATAACAATACCAGTATTCAGAGTCTCTGGGAATACTAGTATTGGGACGTTACTGGTGGTTGCCTAGCAGGGGGATCTGTTGAGATCTGTGCTAGAGCGGATAGGTAAACCATAAGAGAGTGCGGTCCGGACTGGTGGAGTCCCTGGTGGTGCCTAGAGACAGGCAGTAACCACGAGCAGGTAGGAACCTGACAGGGAGAGCCAGGGAAGGACGCCTCACATGTGATGTCAGTAGCGGTGGGATACGAACAACAGAGAATCCAGATACAGTGGAGTGGCAAACAGAAATAACAAAACAAGATTTCTTGTGAGAGTGACTGGCAAAGAGTGTGTGGCAAAGAGTGAGTGAACTCAAACACCATGGCTGAATACATAAAAATGAAAAGAGAGGAGCTGGTGGAGAAGTGCATAACATTCAATTTACCTCACGAGGGTAAAGGGGTAGATGAATTGAGGGTAGCACTTATAGGATTTGCTACTGTCCAGCAAAAACAACCTGTCAGAGAAGAGACCCCAGAAGGATATTTAAGCAATCCCACTTATATAGAGTACTTGAGAGAGAAGTTAAGATGGGAGGCTGAGGAAAAAGACAAGCAGAGGGAGTTGGAAGCTGAGAGATTGAGGATGGAAGCTGATGGGAAGGAAAAACAGAGGGAGTTGGAATTTGAGAGAATGAGAGTGGATGCGGAATTACAGGCAGAAAAGTTAAAATTTGAAAGAGAGAAGTTTCATTCTGATGAGACAAGGAAAGACAGAGATGGAGCAAAAATAAAAATTACTCCAAAGGACTTTGCTGTCTATGAGCCTGGTCAAGATCCTCAAATTTACCTCAGCACCTTTGAAAAAGCAGCTCAGTTGTGGGGGCTACCTGAAGATAAATACATGCAGTATTTATCAAACCTGATTAAAGGGGAATTGGCTGAGGTATACCAATATTTCCCCTCAGACAGGCCCGTCACCTATGCTGAATTCAAAGAAGCAGTGTTTAAAAGATTCAGACTGGGGCCTGATTATTTTAGAAAGCTTTTCAGAAACTGCCAGATACAGACAGGGAGGTCTTTCGTGGAGCTGGGGGCAAAACTGATGGACATATTTGGAAAGTGGATGAGTAGTGCCAAAGCTCAGTCAGTGGAAGAGGTGAAAAGCCTCATGATACTGGATCAATTATACCATCAGTTACCACCAGAAATAAGGCTCCTGGTCAAAGACCGTTCCCCTACATCTGTGCAGGAGGCCACAGAGATGGCGGATCACTTCGCCTCCAATGGAACTGGCTGGGTGGGGAAAACATCAAGAGAGTTTAAACCCAGACCATATAGTGCTGGCAGAAGGGATGTGGTACCACAGCGAGTGAGTCCTCCAGTAAAATCTGAAGGGCACAGGACACCCCAGAGTGGATCTGTGTACCCTAAAAGTGAGGAGAAATTATGCTACAAATGTGGTAGACCGGGGCACCTACATTTTCAATGTGAGGTTGCCAACCCCATTAGTAATCCTGCTCAGACAAGGGCAGTGAAAACAGAGCCCAAGGCTTTAGAAACAACGAAAAAGGTTCAGTTCTGCCAGATAAACTGGACAGAAGTAACAGACCTTGATTCAAGTCTGAGAGAGGAAGTGAGTGTACAAGGGGCAAATTATTGGGCATTGCTTGATACTGGTGCCGCTCAGACATTACTGAGGCCAGATTAAAAAAGACCAAGAGGAGATTGGCTGCACATTATTATTGGCCAAATATCTCCAAGGATGTAAAACAACATTGTCTATCTTGTGGAATATGCCAAAAGGTGGGAAAGAGTGGAGTAAAGACCAAGGCACCCTTAAAGCCCCTTCCTATAATTGGACAACCCTTTTATAGAGTGGGTATAGATTTGGTGGGCCCTTTTTCCAAACCCACAAGGCATGGCAAGAAATATCTAGTGGTGGTGGTGGATTTTGCCACCAGGTACCCAGACGCAGAAGCACTGAGATCTGTAGAAGCCCCTGTAGTGGCAGAGGCTTTATTAAAAATCTTTATGAGGCTGGGTTTCCCTCATGAAGTGCTGACAGATCAAGGCAGTGTATTCATGGGAGAAGTGATGCAATGTATGTGGAAATGTTGTGGTCTAAAACATCTAAAGACCACTACTTACCATCCCGCCACTAATGGGTTAACAGAGAGATTCAATGGAGTTTTGAAGGGCATGATCAGAAGCTATGTTCAAGATCACCCACAAGACTGGGATGAACGTTTGGGATGCTTCTTATTTGCATACAGAGAAGTCCCTCAGGAGTCAACAGGCTTCTCACCCTTTGAACTAATGTTTACTAGAAAAGTGAGGGGACCTTTGGAACTGCTAAAAAATTCATGGGAAGGAACTCTGGGAGAGTACAAAACTTCTGTAGTAGATTTTGTATTGGAATTCCGCAATAAATTAACATCAATGATGGAAGTAGTGAAAGAGAATTTGAGTCATGCACAGGAGAAGCAAAGTTACTGGTATGACAGAACAGCCAGAGAACGTGTGTATGATGTGGGAGATATGGTTATGGCGTTCATACCCAGGAAACATGACAAATTACAGGCTAACTGGGAAGGACCATATACCATCAGAGAAAGGCTTGACACAGTGACGTATGTAATTACCATAGACCAATTAAACAAAAGCAAAGTGGTTCATGTAAATATGTTGAAGCCTTACCATACCAGGGATGCACAGGTGTTGCAAGTTACCTTATTCCCTGAGGGAAGTGGGCCTGAACTTCCAGATTTGGTACAGGAAAGCAAAGACAAAGGAGGGGTAGATCAAGTGGAATGGTCAGAGGAGGTGAAGGAGGAAGTAAAAGAGGAGATTCTGAGAGTTTTGAAAACCTATAGGAATCTCTTTAGCAACAAACCTGGCCAAACCAGTATAGTTATACATTCCATTGATACTGGAGATCATGCCCCAATCAGATCTGTTCCGTGCCGTGTGAATGGGAAAGTTTTGAATGAGATCAAAAAGGAGGTGGAAGATATGCTGGAATTAGGAGTGATCAGGGAATCCATCAGTCCCTGGGCCTCAAGTATTGTCCTGGTTCCGAAAAAAGATGGAACGACAAGGTTTTGCATTGATTATCGGCTAATCAATAAAATTACTGTCCCAGATGTGTATCCTATGCCTAGGGTAGACGCAATGTTAGAGTTATTGGGGGCAGCAACCATTATCTCTACACTAGATCTCTGTAAAGGATTTTGGCAAATGGAACTAGATGAGCAATCCAGAGCCAAAACTGCCTTCAGTACACCAGATGGGTTATATGAGTTTGTGACCTTACCCATGGGACTAAGGAACTCACCAAGTTCATTTCAGAGGCTAATCAATACTGTGTTGCGAGGCATGTCAGATTTTGCAGTGGCCTATATCGATGACGTGGCCATTTTTAGCAAGTCGGTGCCTGAGCATGTCCAACACCTGACAACAGTATTGGAGGCCTTAAGAAAAGCAGGCCTCACAATAAAAGCTAAGAAATGCCAGTTTGGACTAAAGGAAGTAATCTATTTAGGACATAAGGTGGGGAGTGGGAAAATCACCCCCTTATGGAGCAAGGTGGAGGCAATACAAGCGTGGCCGATCCCCTTAACCAAAAAACAAGTAAGGGCATTTCTGGGTGTGGCTGGATTTTATAGGATGTTTGTGAGAAATTTTGGGGAAATAGCAACCCCCTTGCATGAATTAAGAAAGAAGAAGTGTTCTGAGCATGTGGTATGGACGGATGAATGTCAGAAGGCTTTTGATCTACTGAAGCAAGCCTTGTGCCAAGGACCCATATTAATAGCACCAGACTATGAGAAACCATTCATCGTGGCTACAGATGCGTCGGACCTGGCGCTGGGAGTCGTCTTGCTACAGGAGAGAGAAGGCACCAGACATCCAGTGGCGTACCTGAGTCGCAAGCTGACGCCAAGGGAGAAAAACTATTCGTCGGTCCAGAAGGAGTGCCTAGCGGTTGTGTGGGGACTGAACAAGTTGCGCCCATACGTGTGGGGACGAAGATTCCCAGTGACTACGGATCATCGGGCCTTGTTATGGTTGCAGACTATGAAAAACCATAACACTATGCTGCAGAGGTGGTCCTGGGCCCTACAGGACTATCAAGTGGACTTCCAGTTCATAAAAGGCAAGGACAATGTACTGGCCGATGGACTTTCCAGGCAAGTGGCTGGGACTGCAGTGACGTGACCAGACAGAGGAACAAAGAAAGACATTTTCCCCATAGAAACTTTTATTTGTTAACGCGACGTATAAATCCTGGAACAGGAATAATACTCTGCTGTTGTTTAAGGGGGGGGGAAATGTGATGTTCCTATATTAATGTATATATGGTAAGTGTTGTTGTTTTAGAAGATACATGGTAAGTGGAGTGAAAGAGGGGGAGTGAATGGGCAGTAGAATGCGAGATGGTTGGCTGAGTGTTTAAAATGGCTGAATGTATAAAAGGAAGAGTGAGAGTGGAATCTGGGGGGGAGAAGAGAAAGAGTGGATTGCTTGGTGGGGTTTAGAGAGTTGTTTGCCAGGAGAGAGTGGAGAAGGAGGGAGGTGGAGTTCGGATTAGTATTGAGTAAAACCATATGCTTATGTGCCTTAAGAAGAAATCTTGTTAATCTTGTTAGCTTTGTTATCTTTAATAAATACTTAATTTGGTTTACCACAGGCCTGATCCTTGGCTGGGGTTTCACAGACCAGAAGGGAGGATAAGGTAATGACCAAGGCTGAAGGGGAACTGTAACAAATGGTGGCAGTGGTGAAGAGAATAACAATACCAGTATTCAGAGTCTCTGGGAATACTAGTATTAGGACGTGACTGGTGGTTGCCTAGCAGGGGGATCTGTTGAGATCTGTGCTAGAGCGGATAGGTAAACCATAAGAGAGTGCGGTCCGGACTGGTGGAGTCCCTGGTGGTGCCTAGAGACAGGCAGTAACCACGAGCAGGTAGGAACCTGACAGGGAGAGCCAGGGAAGGACGCCTCACATTGCTCTTCTCCATTTCTTATAGACCACACTCATACCTTACATTTAAAGTGATATTATACCACCTTAAGCCGTCATGGGTTCCCACTAAGAATCCTGGGAAGTGTAGTTTGTTTAAGGATGCAGAGAGTTGTTAGGAGACCCCTATTCCCCTCACAAAGTGACAATTCCCAGAGTGGTTTAACAATCAATCCTTCTTCCCAGGGAATTCTGGGAATAGTAGTTCTGTTAGGGGAATCGGGGCCTCTTCTAACAATTCTCAGCACCCTTAACAAACTACAGTTCCCAGGATCCTTTGAGGTAGCCATGACAGTGGTATAATACTGCTTTAAATGTATAGTGGATGTGGCCTTAGTTTCAGGCAGACAGGATGTTTATTGAGTCCCGGATGTTTCATCAGTTTTATAGGTTTTAGAAGTGAAGCATCTCTGAGATGCTTGCCCAACTTTTTCTAGAAAACATCAAGATTCCATAAGCTTATTCTTATCAGTAGTTAGTTTGGTTGCCTCCGTTGCCTGACGGTTGCCTCCACGGGAGCGTCTGGAAACTGGAACAGAGTTTGTTTTTCTCTTCTCCCACACACCGTTGTCTTTTTTTCATTGAGGTCTTGAAAAAGTTGGTGCACTTCGCCTACAAGGAAGAGCTAAATCATTTTTGAGACTTTTTTAGTTTTAGGAAAAAGGCAACGACATGATGGTAGATGATTGCAAAATTATAGCTGGTGTGGAGAAAGGGACGGTCTTCTCTCTCTTGGAATCCTAGAACTGGGGGTCACTGAATACCCCTTATGGGAACATAGGAATTAGATCATTGGTCCATCTAGTTCAGTAGTGTCTACAATTACAGTCAGCAGCTCTCCAGGGTTTCTGGCAGGGGTCTCTCTTTTAGCCCTATCTGGAGACACCAGAGATTAAATGTGGGACCTTCTGCGTGCAAAGCAGATGCTCTGTCACTGAGCTGTGGTCCTTTCCCTTAAAGATAAAATAAGATTCCAGTCCTCATGGTTCTAAATGAGGAGCTATTTAAATAAGAACAAAGGAAGTTGCCTTGTAACAAGTCCATTTTGCTCAGTATTGCCAGCACTGACTGGCAGGGAGTCCCTCCCAACCTTATGTAGAGATGCCAGGGATCCTTCCAACCTCTACCTGGAGATGCTGAGGATTGAACTTGGGACCTTCTGCATGTGAGGCAGGTGCTCTGTCACTGAGCTACAACCCTTCCCCAAAGGGCTACTTACATAGAGAGCTTCTTCATTGGTCCATCTTGCTCAGTTTTGTCTGCATGGTCTGGAAGCGGCTCTATGGGGTTTCAGGCAGGGAGATTCCCAACCACATCTGGAGATGCTGGGGATTGAACCTGGGAGCTTTTGAAAGCCAAGCAGATACTCTGGAATAGATTCTAGAATCATAGAACAGTAGAGATGGAAGGGTCCTATAAGGCCATCAAGTCTAACCCCCTGCTCAATGCAAGAATCCCACTTAAAGTATACCTGACAGGTATATGCATACCCACCGAGTTGTGGTCCCATTCCTTATGTGTCATGGTCAGACCACTACCTGGTAAATATGGACTTCTCGTTGCCATGCCCCCTCCGCAGGGGTGAAGGACCTATTAAAATGGCCCGCCCCAGACGCCTGATGGATCCGGATGGATTCCTGACTGCGCTTGGGGAATTGGAACCTGCTGAAGGTCGCCTGGTCGAAACCCTGGTGAAGGAGTGGAACGTGGGGATCATCAGGGCATTAGACCGGGTGGCTCCGAAACGTCCTCTCCCCCTGAATAGAACTCAGCTAGCACCATGGTATACACCGCGGTTGCGTAGTCTGAGACAGGAGGTGAGACGACTAGAGCGCCGGTGGCGGAAATCCCGCTCCGAAGATGTCCGGACACAGGTTAGAGCAGCAGTAGCTGCCTACCAAGTGGCAATAAAGGTAGGAAAGAAGGCTTTCTTTGCTGCCTCTATTGCGTCTGCGGAGTGCTGTCCCAGGAGGCTGTTCCAGGTGGTCCGAAGCCTGGTCGGTCCAGTTGCTCAGGAACCCTTGGAACAGTCAAAGGCCTCCTGTGACTTATTAGCAAAACACTTCGCCGATAAAATTGAACACTTACGGAGCTCGATCCCGTGCGCCGTGGACACAGTGGATGAACCAGAGTTGGCCAGTTGCATGCCGGTAAATTGGGATCGGTTTTGGCTTCTCCCTTCTGAGGAAGTGGACAAGGTGCTTTCATCTGTGAAGCCAACCACTTGTCTTACTGATCCTTGCCCTTCGTGGCTCCTTGTGAGCTGCAGAGAGAAATTGGGCGAGGGGATCAAAGCGGTGGTAAACGCATCCTTGAAAGAGGGTGTGATGCCATCAGCCTTCAAGGAGGCAATTGTAAAGCCCATCTTAAAGAAGTCCTCCTTGGATCCCCAAGTATTCGATAACTTCCGCCCAATTTCGAATCTACCATTTCTGGGCAAGGTCATTGAGCGAGTGGTGGCCAACCAGTTGTCAGCACACTTGGATGAAACGGATTATTTGGATCCATACCAATCGGGTTTCAGGACTGGTCACGGAACTGAAACAGCCTTGGTCGCTCTGGTAGATGATTTGAGGAGGGCATTAGATAGGGGAGAATCCACCTTTCTTGTCCTCCTCGATTTCTCAGCGGCTTTTGATACTGTCGACCACAGTATCCTTCTGCTTCGCCTGGAGGGATTGGGAATTGGAGGCACTGTATTACAGTGGTTCCATTCCTTTCTCTCCGACAGGTACCAACAGGTAGCGTTGGGGGAGGAGGTATCAGACCCTTGGCCTCTCAATTGTGGTGTGCCACAGGGCTCTATCCTCTCTCCCATGCTATTTAACATCTATATGAAGCCGCTGGGGGCAATCATCAGGAGATTTGGGCTGCAGTGTCACCAATATGCAGATGACACTCAGCTCTATCTCTCGTTTAAATCTTCACCAGAGTTGGCTGTGGAGACCTTGTCCAAGTGCCTGGAATCCGTGAGTGGATGGATGGGAAGGAACAAGCTGAAGTTGAACCCTGATAAGACCGAGGTACTACTTGTGGGGGACAAGAGAAGGTTGGGCGACATTGACCTGAAGTTTAACGGGGTGAGTCTACCCCTAAAGGACCAGGTCCGCAGCCTTGGGGTTGTGCTTGATTCCAGGCTGTCCATGGAGGCTCACATTTCGGCAGTGAGCCGGGCAGCCTGGTACCAACTACACCTCATACGAAGGCTGCAACCCTACCTTCCTGTTCACCAGCTCCCACTAGTGGTACACGCCCTGGTCACCTCTCGTTTGGACTACTGTAATGCGCTCTACGTGGGGTTACCCTTGAAAACGGTTCGGAAATTACAACTGATACAAATGCGGCGGCTCGACTACTTACGAATAGTCGCCGCCGAGATCACATCACACCAGTGTTGTTCGACCTACACTGGCTACCAGTTGTTTTCCGAGCCCAATTCAAGGTGTTGGTATTGACCTTTAAATCCCTACACGGTTTCGGCCCAGTTTATCTCACGGAGCGCCTTCAACGCCACCAATTATGCCGCCCGACAAGATCGGCCACACAGGGCCTTCTCTCAATCCCGCCAACAAAAACAGCCAGATTGGCGGGTACTAGAGAGAGGGCATTCTCAGTGGCGGCCCCCACTCTTTGGAACTCCCTCCCACAAGATCTCCGGCATGCCTCTTCCCTAAATGTGTTTCGGAAAGCCTTAAAGACCTGGCTCTTTCAGCAGGCCTTCGGGGTATCCGGGGAGGGTTAATTGTTATAACTGTAATGCCTCCTGCCCAGTTTTAATATTGTTGCTGCAGATGTATTGTTTTTATATTGTATTATTATATTTTATCAATTGTATTCTAACAAATTTGTAAGTCGCCTAGAGTGGCCATCGGCCAGATAGGCGACGAAGAAATTAAATTTATTATTATTATTATTATTAAAGTTAAAGTAAGATTCCAGTCCTCATGGTACTAACTGAAGAGCTGTTTCAATAGGAACAAAAACAGCAGCCTTATAATGAATCAGACCATTGGTCCATCTAGTTCAGTACTGGCTACACTGACTGGCATCATCTCTCCAGGGTTTCAGGCAGGGGGTCTCTCCCAGCCCTACCTGGAGATGCCGGGAATTGAATATGGGACCTAGACGGTCTACCCAGACCTATAGCCTTTCGGGACAGATTCAGGACAGACAAACGAACATTCCTCTTTACTCAGTGCAGAGAAAGCTAAGGAATCCCTAGCCAAGGAAAAGGAATGGGGAAATGAATCACAGCCCTAGATTCCTGCCCCATAAAATTGCTGCCAGGGGACTGGCATGTTTAGGGTTGTTCAAAGTGTGTATGTGTGTGTATGAGAGAGAGAGAGAGAGAGAGAGAGAGGTGGGTGGGAGGGAGGGAGGGAGAATGTTTTAGGAGGGAGAGTGGCAAAGGAGCAAGAGTTGTTGTGGGTTGGGAAGGGGGATCTCCCTTATCACCGTTGCCAGGATGATGATTTTTTTATTATTCCAGCCTCTGGATCGTCCTCATCCTTGATCAGAATGAACAGGAGGGCAGAGAGAGACCATGAGAAGCTGCCTCATACTGAGTCAGGCTATTGGTCCATCTAGCTCAGTGAGGCCCAGGGATGCAGTCAGACATGAGGTTTATTGCATTCGTTTTCCTGATTATAATGGGAGCAGTTCCGTCCCAATTGCTAATGTTCCTTTCACACGGCTGCACCTGTTGCCTTGTGGAACGGTGGCTTTTTGACTGACAGACCACTGTGTTGCGCCACATTTCATTCACGCCAGTGGGAGTGGTGTGACACAACAGTGAATGTCATTGGACAGGACACTATTCTCCCACCCTTTCTGCACATGCACACTTCCGTTTCCCCATGTATGCCAGTAGACCGCCCCAAAGTTTGTCACTTGGCTCCCGCGATTTTCTGGCTCAGTGGGGTTGCAAACGGACTTTTTCTGGAAGTAATTAACACAGACATGAATGCTAAACTTCCACTAGATTCCACTAGATTTCCAGAAGTGGCTTTTACGTTGTGTGAAAGTTCAAATAAAATGCAGATATTATCAGATAAGGAAATTTTGGGAAAATGGAATAAACTGCTGTCTGAATGCAGCCCCAGACTGTATCTACACTGTGCATTTAAAGCACTATCATACCACTTTAAACAGCCATGGCTTTCCCCCAAAGAATACCGGGAACTGCAGTTTGTGAAGGATGCTGAGACTTGTTAGGAGACCCCCTCTTCGCCTCACAGAGCCACAATTTCCAGAGTGGTTAATCCCTCTTCCCAGGGAAGTCTAATGTCAGTGTTGGGTTAAGGTTCTGATCCATGTACCCCTTTGTAGGCCACAGACATGCAGCAGTGTTTGAGAGTTCTGTGTGCTTGGCTTCTGAAGAAATGGCTGATGTTGGGTTGGGGGTCTCGGAGGGCAGAGAAAATTTAGAAGGGACACAAATTTTTTTTAAGGAAGACTGGATTGTGAGTTCTTTCTCTTGTTTGCTTAGCGGAGAATAAGCAAGAATGAGGTAGTTGCTGAAGTGAAAAACCTTGAGCAAATGGAAGTCTATGGACCATCAGTCGAAAAAGCCAAAGATGGTTCCAGGTTTTATGAAGTGGAAGAGATCTGGAAGCCAAATCAGCAAAAGCCAACCAAGCAGCTAGATTTCGTCTCAGGGATTTCAGAATACTCTGCAGGATGAAAGCCAAATATATGCCGTGGGAAAAGCCATAAAAGATCTAGCCTTATTAACCATGGAAGAATCCATTCAGGTTGGTGAACACTGAATGAATGCATCTAACACCGTGGCCAGGTTGGAGTGTGTAATGTGTAGTTTGGCCCTAACATCATACATAGGCTCTGGTTCCTGGTACATCTACCCATGGGTGTACACCATAAAGCAAACCACCACACTCCCCCACCTCCCTGCATTATTAGGGAAATTAAAAAAAACCCACACCTTTCTCACCCCAAATATAGCCTTCAGGTTCATCTATAGCTCATGAGTTGGATGCTTGTTTGTTGGCAGAATACACCCTAAGCATGCTTGAATTATACACCCAGTAGGTCACTGCAGTCTACGGAAGAACTCCTGCAAGTTCAAGAATGTCAGAAGCCCATTCCACAATAATTTGGAGCAGGGCTTTCTGCCCCTGTTGTGTGGAACATCATCCCTGTTGTGATATCACTATCTGTGCTTTCTGGAAACTATTGAAGACATTGTTGTTCTGACAAGCTGGACGAATGTGTCTTTGCCATGGGTGACTGTTTTGTTTTGAAATAGATCGACTGTTTCTTCGGGTTTGAACTGTGTTTTAAATCATAGTATTGTACATCGCCTTGAGCCAATTATTATTAATTTAATATTAACAAATTAATAATATACTATACATTATTATTACTAATAATCATACATAATACAGTCGTTCCTCTCTAATCTTTACTGATCTTTATTAATATACTTTACTAAGTATTGAGGGCCAGTGTGTGGTTTGTTTGTTTATTTATTTATTTGTTACCTGTATAATCCCATAATTCCGCCAAGGAGCTCAAGGTGGCGAACATGGTTCTCCTCCCTCTCCATTTTATCCTCACAACAAACCTGTGAGGTAGGTTAGGCTAAGAGACTGTGACAGGCCCAAGGTCACCCAGCAAGCTTTGTAATGATTTGAACCCTGGTCTCCCAGGTCCTAGTCCAACACTCTAACCCCTTCACCATGCTGGCTCTCACACTGATATAGCAGTTAAGAGATTAAAGACCCGAGACACCCGGATTCAAATCTCCTGCTCAGCCATTAAGTTCACTTTGATTCAGCTGGGAAGCTTTTCAAGGGGATCATGGGATGCACTGGTGGGCACTCTGGCACTGGGTTGGGAGCCCCTTGCTCCACACATTAGGACTCAAATCAACAGAAGAAAGGGGATTTCAATCAAACTAGGATGTCCCAAACTCTGGTCGTGGTGGACCACCAATAGTCCACAAGCATCATTTGGGTGGTCCGCGGCATTTCTGCCTTAAATATTCATATTGATTTAAACTGAATTCACACTGTTTCCTTTGTCTCTTGTATTTTATTGTATTGCAATGTGAATTCTATGGAATACAATCAAAGACGCAATAAAAAACACAATTCACAGTCATAAAGCATTCCCCACAGCCCATTACAATTGCTATAACTGGCAGAAAAATTGTTCAGCAGTCCACCAAGGCCATCAGCAATTTTCAAGTGGTCTGTGGGGGGAAAGGCTTGGGAGCCATTGAACTAAACATTAACAGAACTTCCCAACAGTACGAGCTGCTGGACCGCGGAATAAGCTGCCTTGGAAGGAGGTGGACCTTCCTTAGCAGTTTCCCAGCAGAGGCTGGATGACTACCTGTCAGGGAGGCCGTAGCAGCAGCTATCCTGTGGCAGCAGGGGGTTGGACTAGATGACCTTTGAGACCCCTTCCCCCAACTCTATTATTCTATGATCCCTGGCATGGCTATTATGGCCTCTGTTTACTCTTAAGGTGTTGGCAGGGACCTAGGATGCAGCTGGAATGCTCCAAGCATTGTTCTATACAAGAATCTCCTCCAGGAAATGGGGGGGGGAGGATAGTTACTACGCCCATCTCTGGTTACTCTGAGGGCTTCCTTCCCTCTCATATGCAGCTGTGCTTCTCTTCCTGGCAAAGGGAAATCCAGCCTCACTGATCGGTGGGAGAACTCGAAGAGTGTCCGCAAGCACGTGGAAAGGAGATGATTCAGAAGGTCATGGATGAAGAAAGTTGAGGCCCTCCAGATGTTGTTGGACTCCAACTCCCATCAGCCCCATCCAGCATGGCCAATGAGATCAGAGATGATGGGAGTTGTAGTCTGGAGTGGCCAACCATTGGCCCTCCAAGGTGTTGTTGAACTCCAACTCCCATCAGCCCGAGGCAGCGTGGCCAATGATGACAGTTGTAGTCCAGCAAAATCTGAGAGGTCCAGTTTTCCAATCTCTGCAGTAGATATTATGATATATTTGAGCTTCTGAAAAGCTTTTGACAAAAAGCTCACCAAAAGCTCCTGAATAAACTCAGCAGTCATGGAGTAAGAAGGACATGTCCTCTTATGGAATGGTAACTGATTAAAGAACTGGAAGAAGGGCAGGAATAAATAAGATAATTCCCACACTGGAAGGAGGAAATGGGTTCCCCTGCTCAAGATCTGTATTGGGACCAGTGCTTTTAAACTTGTTTCTTTGTTTTATTTCTTACATTTATACCCCACCTTTCATCCCAGGAGCTCAAAGTGGTGTACATGGTTCTCCCCTCCCCTTTTTATCCTCACAACAACCCTGTGAGGTAGGTTAGGCTGAAAGACAGTGACTGGCCCAATGTCACCAAGTGGGCTTCAGGGCTGAGTACCCTGGTCTCCTAGGTCATAGTTCAACACCTTAACCATTACACCATGCTGTCCCTCTAGAAAGCAGGAACATAGGAAGCTGCCGCATACAGATTCAGACCATTTGTCCTAGCTCAGTAATATCCACACTGACTGGCAGCAGCTCTCTAGCATTTCCTGCAGGGGTCTCTCCCAGGTCCCAGCCCTACCTGCAGAGTCTAGAGGTTGAACCTGGGACCTTCTGCATGCAAGGCAGATGCTCTTACTACTGACCTAAGGCTCCTCCCTGTTCACAAACATTGGCCACATTCACACCATACCTTTATTCCACCATTATACCACTTTAAATAGTCATGACTTCCCTCAAAGAATCATGGGAAGTGTAGTTTGTGAAGGATACTGAAAGGCCTCTACAGTATTCCCCTCAGAGAGCTACATTTCCTTGAGTGGAAATGATCAATCCCTCTTCCCAGAGAACTCTGGCAACTGCAGGTCTGTGAGGGGAATTGGGGTCTCCTAACAACTCTCAGCACCCGTCACAAACTACACTTCCCAGAATTCTTTGGGGAAAGCCACAATTGTTTAAAGTGGAATAATAGTGGAATAAATATACAGTGTGAATGCAGCCAAGCTCACTGTGATTATCCAGAGGAGCGCAATTAGTTCTCCCTCATGTTACAGAGACCCAACTGGCCTCAATTAGGAGTCAGGCATTCAGTGTTGCTGGTCCCATGAGAAGGAACACTCTCTTCCAGCAGAAATTCGGCAGGCTCCTCACTTTTGACTTTCACGCAACTCTTGAAGATCTTTTTTATGCTGACAGGCCTTTGCAGTTGTTTAATTTTTATTTTGATTAGCCAGTCACCTTGATTATCTGTATTTTTATTTTTTAATGTTTTAACATTGTTTACCTCCTTGGTATTTTATGTTAGGCAGCCAAAGCAGCAAGATTTCACACACACCCCACACACTCCTCAGTTGATGAGCAGTGGGGTTAAATCCTGCTCAGTTTGGCACTGCGCAGCTGAAACAAGCAGCCCTGATTTTTTGCATGCATCAGTCCCCCTTGCAGCCAACGCTTGCAAAATGATTTCTCTTTCTCTCCCCCCCTCATCAACTGACACAGGAGACACAGCACAGGAACCCTCCCTTATAAAATAGTTATCATCATAAGTGCAAACTAGCATTGCCAACCAATAAAAGATCCTTGTCTCCAATTAAGTGGGTTTTAATTAACTAATTAAGATTACATCCACATCATGCATTTAAAGCATATGGCTTCCCCACAAGAATCCTGGGAACTGTAGCTTCACCCCTCACAGGACTACAATTCCCAGCAACCTTAACAAACTACAGTTCCCAGGATTCTTGGGGGGAAGCCATGTGCTTCCAAAAAGATTTCTACAGATCCATATGCTGCAGTAATATAATGAAGGTATGGTTCTAAGGAACCAGAACAAAGATAATGATTCATGTAGGAGTTCTTCCAGAGTAAGCTTAAGTGCCAGTATATTTCCCCTCTCTATGTTTACATAAATATTCAAGCCTGTGATGTTCACTTTATATGTATACATAATCTATCTATCTATATATATAAAATGTAAATGTACTGCCTTCAAGTCGATTCTGACTTACGGCGACCCTATGAATAGGGTTTTCATGAGGCTGAGAGGCAGCGACTGGCCCAAGGTCACCCAGTGAGTATTTGGCTAAAGTTGATACAGTACATACTTTTCCCCATTCCTGTATGAGTGCCTTTTGTGTAACTGGTTACTGAAAAAAAAAAAGAATATAAATTAGGGCTCCACACAGCTATACATTTAAAGCATATGAATTCCCCCAAAGAATCCTGGGGATTGTAGTTTCTTAAGGGTGCTGGGAATTGTAGCTTTGTGAGAAGTAAACTACATTTCCCAGGATTCTTTGGGGGCAGCTATGGGCTTTCTATGTATGGGGTGTACACAGCCTAAGTTTAAAAAGAAGTCAAAACAGGATTTCCACTGAAAATTTGTGAAACACCTTGAGGGCATGACTTTTACTACACAATCCTATGCATGTCTACTCAGAAGTAAATCTCATTGAATTCACTGCCTAACATGGCAATCCTGTATATGTTTACCTGGAGTAAGTCTGATGTGACTCAATGAGCCTTACTTCTGAGTAGACCTGCACATTATATATTTATTACATTTATCTCCCGCTTTTCATCCAAGGAGCTCAAGATGGCATAGAACATGCTTTTCCCCTTCCCAATTTTATCATCACAACAACCTGTGGGGTAGGTTAGACAGTGACTGGCCCAAGGTCACCCAGTGAGCTTCACTGCCGAGCAGGGATTTGAATCCTAGTCTCCCAGGTCCTAATCCAACACTCTAACCACTGCACCATATTGGCGCTCCTAAATTGCACTGTTAATTATTAAAAATATAACTCCATCAATGTATGATGGAGATAAAGGATGGTTCTAATCTCCCCAAACCTTACAAACATTTAATTATAAAATCTATTTATTAATATATATATTTGCATTAAAAACAAACACTACAAACCATAATTCCCATTCACAACTAGGAACTACAACAAGAAAGTCAAAAGAACAAAGTTTGCTTTGCAAAACCTGGGGGGGGGGAAACCCACCACAACCAAGATTCTACTTAATGCTTCCAAACCTCAATAAACTTGTTCAACAGTTCCCATGCAACTCTCCCTTCTTTTAAGCTGCAGCCATTTGGGGGAAACACCATGCTTTGCTTTCAACTGTTTTCTAAAATATTATTGGACTTTTCTTTTCTTTTGGGATTCCAGAAATGAAGAAAAATGAACCAGGGTACAGAGCAGAGGTGGAGAATATCTGTGGCCCTCCAGATGTTGTTGAACAACTCCCTTCAGTCCCAGCCAACATGATTGTTGCTCAGGGATTAAGGGAATTGTGGTCCACCCATGGCTGCTTACATGTACTTAGAACCATAGAGTTGGAAGATGCCTATAGGCCATCTAGTCTATGCAGCCAACAACTGGAGAACCACAAGCTCCCCCATCCGTGCTGCAGAGGCAAAGCTACCAAGGGATGAATGCTTACAGTGGCTTCCTATCCACTGGGGTGGGGCACCTCCAGGCCAGGATTCAAATGTGGCCCTCCAGGGGAAGGGAGAATTCCACCTGTGTTGCAAGAGCACCTGCACGTGGCTGACTTTCTCTTCTCCTAAAGATACAGGATCAGTCTCAGGCCCTGAGCCTGGCAACCCTAGCCTCAAGACTTTGTTTGGGTTGCAGACAATGGCTGAAGGCTCCTCCGGGGTTAAAGCTGAAGGCTTCTCAGAAGGAACGTTTAGGAAGGAACAGAGGATGGAGAGAAGGGTTCGGCAGAGTCCCTTGGGGGGGCCTCCTCTTGTGTCAATGGATACTCCTGGTTTTATTTCATAGCAACAGCTGGGAGCGGCTGTTTTAACTTCCCATAATGCCCCACAGTGCCTTATTTAGTGTTATCCCAGGGCATTGTGGGACATGGGAATGGAGGCTCACAGCCCCAGCCCTCTGGCAGTGGAAGACCCTGGGCAGGCGTCTTCTTTCTGTTTTCTTCCTCCCTGCCAGGCATTAATTTTATGCACCCCTTATTCCTGCATCTAAAAGCGCACTGTAATCTTTCTTGTAGGGAAGTTGCTCCACTTTGACTGCTCTTTTTGGCACCTCTCCCAGCTCAATGAAACCAATGTGCTTTGATGCAAGTCAAGTAACTCAGTGCGGACTTTTCCTTGTTGCCACTGCAGCCTGTTCACTTTGGTTCAAACCACTCAACCACCCAGTTCAAGAGCACAAGGAAAGAGAAGGATGCTGGGCCAGAAACCTCTTGGGGGGGGGAGGCAGTGAAACCTACTCCAAGGATGTGGGGCTTTGGCCAATCCTGGATGCCAACCCTAGATTAGGCACTTGGGAAAACACATCCTTCAAAAACAGTGGGTGGTATTCAGAGCTACTCCTACTCAGAGTAGATCCACTGAAGTTAATGGACTGTAACAGACTCTATTCCTGTGACTATATTTAACTGTTTTTAATATTGAATTTTGCGACCCGTCCTAATAAATAATAATAATGACAACTAAATTAGGTTCATTAATTTCAATGGGTCCACTCTGAGGAGGATTTACAACACTTAGGCTGCAGGAGATTTACCCACAGAGGCATGTTCCTACCAACTCCTCTTGATTCAGCGTGACAACCGTAAAAGGTGACTAGCCATGCACTGGAACCCAACAGATCCAATTCTATAATAAATTGCTTGCCTCTACTCACTCAACAACTACAACAACCCATCCTAATTTTTGTGATGGTGTTATGTGACATTTCTGAGAAGCTCTCAAGAATCCCTGAGATCAGTTTGGATAGAATTCTAAAACTGAAAACCAGTAGGGAAAACAGTCGTGGCCTTGGTGGAAAAACAGGGCTTAGCAGATGGACTTAGGAGACTAGACTTTTCTGCGCCGGAGGTTCCAGTGGCAAGAGCAACCTCTTCAGCAAGCAAATTGGCTGGGTGTCACTTTCTGTCAAACATTTTTTGTATGCGACACCCACTGCCATTCAAGATGTGGCTGGTTAGCTGAAACCTGTTATGTGAAATTCAGTTTCCACGTGGCAGCCGTTTGGCCTCACTCATCCTTGTGCTCCCTGGTCTCCACCCCTCACCCCCCCCCAACAACAAATGTAAAAACTTCTTTTCCAGTGGCCAATGTTTTCTTGCTCCTGAGTGATGTAGTTCCTACCCAGCCACACTAGCTTCACTCTTCTGTTCAACAGTGCTAAACTCGTCAAAGTAAAATGATTGAATATTGGCCCCTGATCAGTTGGAACACACTCCATGACCTACAGGCCAATTCTAAGGTCATATCCACAATCTTGCACCACTTTAACAATATTTGGCTTCCCCCAAAGAACTCTGGGAACTGTAGTTTGTTAAGGGTGCTGAAAGTTGTTAGGACACAGCCAACAATTGCCTTCATGGAGCAACAATTCCCAAAGTTTCCTGGGAAGAAGGATTGATTGTCAAACCACCCTGGGAATTGTAGCTCTGTGAGGGGAATAAGGGGCCTCCTAACAACTCTCAGCACCCTTAACAAATTATAGTTCCCACCTGAATTGTTTGGGGGAAACCGTGACTGTTAAAGTGGAAGGCATTAAAAGAGGATTAGATATTCATGGAGGATAAGGCTATCAGTGGCTATTAGCCTTGATAGTTATGTTCTACCCCTGCTGTCGGAGGCAGGATGCTTCTGAATAGCAGTTACTGGGAATCACAAGTGGGAAGAGTGCTCTTGCACTCAGGTCCTGCTTGCAGGCTTCCCTCGGGCATCTGGTTGGCCACAGTGAACCCAGGGTATTGGACTAGATGGGCCATTGGCCTGATCCAGCAGGCTCTTCTTATGTTCTTATGATACAAGGTGCTTTAAATGTACGGTGTGGAGGTGAGCTAAGTTTAAAATGGGTGAGAGACGCAAGCCAACTGAAAAGGAGAGGCGAGACTGAGGCTTTCCCAAAAGTCCCAACATACTACAAGTTTTCTCTCATGTGGATCTTCTTATGTTTTGTAAGAGCTGGTCTCTCCCTGAAGCTCCTCTCGCAGATCAAACACTTGTATGGTTTTTCTCCCGTGTGGATCCTTCGATGCGCCATAAGCAGCGCGGTACGGGTGAAGCTTTTCCCGCAGACGGAGCAGGTGTACGGTTTCTCTCCCGTGTGGACTCGTCTGTGCACGATGAGGTTTGAGTGCTGGCTGAAGCCTTTTCCGCAATCGGAGCAGGTGTATGGTTTCTCTCCCGTGTGGGACCTCACATGGTCGGTGAGAGCTGAGCTCCGGTGGAAGCTCTTCCCGCATTCTAAACACTTATAAGGCTTCTCACCCAGGTGGATTTTCTCATGCTGATGGAGACCAGAGCTCCAAATGAAGCTTTTGTCGCAGTAGGAGCATGAATACGCTTTCTCGCCCGTGTGGATTCTCTGGTGTCCAAGGAGACAGGAGCCCTGTGTGAAGCTTTTCCCACAATCCAAGCACTTGTATGGTTTCTCCCCAGTGTGGATTCTCAGGTGTCTATTAAGGTGGGAGATCTGGTGGAATCGTTTCCCGCACTCGGAACATTTGTGAGGTTTCAGGCCAGGGGGAGCATCTTCACATCCGGCAACGTCCAAACCTGTATCAAGGTCTCTCCCACAGTCTTGTGGTGGCTCCTCTTTCTTAGGAGTTTCCTGGGGCAAAACTGCGCCGACCTCCATCTCCTGCACGTTATCTGCTGGAAAATACACATAAAAAGAAAAGGGGGGGGGAATGTGTTTTAGCAGGATAGAACAACAGAGATGGACCACACCCCCGCCCTCACCTATGTGGGTCCAGGTCTGGCGCAAGAGCCTGCGCTGACTCAGGTGGGCTGTGGGAGCTGCTCCCACCCACTCTCCCACTTCCTCTCCCTCCCATCTCCCTCATCTCCTCCTCACCCTGCTTGCGATTTATTCCTTTTGCTGCCACAGCAGCAGCAATAGCAGCAGCAGGCATTACTCCTCCCCTGCCCCCCCACCTTGCTCTGAGAAAGGGCTAAGGGGGTCCTCCCTCAGAGCAAGGCATTCTGGGCAAGGTGGCCAGACGTGTGTCTGCGCTGGAGTTGCTGCAGCAGCAAAGAGAAGTTTTGTTTTACATTGCGGTAAAAACTGCCCGTCCAGAACTACAGGCCCCTTAGGTGGTTTCACCTGTTTACCCAAGTTTCAACAAGGGCTTCTAGTTGTGGCGGCAGAGCAGCGTGGGGGTACTCCATGATACATCTTTGTCATTAGAGGCCCAAGTGACCTCTGTGGGTAGGAATGCATTTTACCAGCTCTGTCTGGTGTGCCAGCTACAGCCATATCTGGATCAGGATGATTTGGCCACTGTAGTCCATGCATTGGTAACCTCAAGAATAGATTACTCCAATGCACTCTACGTGGGGTTGCCCTGCAGCAGTTACACTGCTGATGGGGGCAGACCACCAACATCATGCGACACCTCTGTTAAAACACCTATCCTGGTTGCCCTGATGATACCAGACCAGGGTTCTTTGTTGATAGACAAACCCCTGAACAATGTGGGCCCAGAATACTTTAAGGACTACCTGAGCCCTTATATCCCAGCCCGATCACAGAGATCATCCAGGAGTGCTGTCATAGAAGAGTTGGAAGGGGCCTATAAGGCCATGGAGTCCAACCCCCTGCTCAATGCAGGAATCCAGCTTAAAGCATACCTGACAGGTGGCTGTCCAGCTCCCTCTTGAATGCCTCCAGTATCTGACAGCCCACCACCTCCCTAGGTTATTGGTTCCACTGTCGTACTGCTCTAACAGTTAGGAAGGTTTTCCTGACGTTCAGCCGAAATCTGGCTTCCTGCAATTTGAGCCCGTTATTCCGTGTCCTGCACTCTGGGACGATCGAGAAGAGATCCCGGCCCTCCTCTGTGTGGCAACCTTTCAAGTACTTGAAGAGTCCTGTCATATCTCCCCTCTCTTCTCAAGGCTAAACGTGCCCAGTTCTTTCAGTCTCTCCTCACAGGGATTTGTTTCCAGTCCCCTGATCATCCTTGTTGCCCTCCTCTGAACCTGCTCCTGTTTATTGGCATCCTTCTTGAAGTGCGGTATCCAGAACTGGAGGCCTAACCAGTGCCGAATAGAGGGGAACTAGTACATCATGTGATTTGGAAACCATACTTCTGTTAATGAAGCTTAAAAATAGCATTTGCCTATTTGCAGCCACATCACACTGTTGGCTCATATACAGCTTGTGATCAAGAATTCCAAGATCCTTCTCGCATGTAGTATTGCTGAGCCGAGTATCCCCCATCTTATAACTGTGCATTTGGTTTCTTTTTCCTAGGTGTAGAACTTTGCACTTATCCCTTTTAAATTTCATTCTGTTGTCTTCAGCCTAATGGTCCAGCCTATCAAGATCCCTTTGAATTTTTTTTCTGTCTTCCAAGGTATTACTGTAGCTACTCCTCCCAATTTTATATCATCTGCAAATTTGATAAGCATTCCTTGCACCTCCTTATCCAAGTCATTGATAAAAATGTTGAAGAGCACTGGACTCATGACTGAGTTCTGCGGTACCCCACTCATTATGTCCCCCCAGTTTGAGAAGGATCCACTGATAAGCACTCTTTGAGTACGATTCTTTGCCAACTGTGGATCTACCTGATATATATATATGGGAAGATACTGCAGCATACCACACTGATATTTTGAGGGCCTTTTGGCCATAAGGTGGGGGTATACATTTAATAAATAAATAAATAAATTTTATGTGAATGAGTGGTCTATAAATATTGTTTATAAATAAATAAATATATTTGGAAGGTCATCCTTCCAGGTTTAATGCAGCCTTCCAAATAACTCTACATAATATTTGCTCCCAAATAAACTGCAGTTTAGCTCATCTCGCTGAGCGGCTAACTACTTTGCTTATTAGAGGCACACAGACAGCCTAGGGAAAAAGAACCACGTCTGCAAAAGCTTCCTCAAGTTGAGTTATCTGCAGGCAGCACTTAACTCACCACAGGAGACTAGGTAAATCTGACAACCTTCTCAGAGCTTCATTTAAATAACTCTCATGATTCTCAGTAGGGTGAACTCTTGTGCTCTTTCATTTCTACTTTGGCAGCGATGGGGAAGCTGTGGCCCTCCAGATGTTCTTGGCCTCCAACTCCCATCAGCCCCAGGCAGCATAGCCAATGGTCAGGAATGACGGGAGCTGTAGTCCAGCAATATCTGGAAGGCCATAAGTTCCCCCTCCTTATTTTTATGGAAACACAGAATAATTAAGGCCGTGCTTACCCGGCAACGAAACATCTCTGCCCCTCTCCTGCTTTCTCTTTCTGAAGGTGCCCTTTGCTTTGGAAGAATACAGGCCCACCTCTGCCAGCAGCCCAGACACCTGAAACAATACAAACAGAATCAATACAGACAGAATCATCATACCCGAGTAACAGCATCACATTGTATGTGGTTCTGCCTTTGAAAATGGCCCAGAAACCTCAGCTGGTCCAAAACAGGCCAGCAAAGATTGTTAACTGGGATCAGACAATACAATCCCCATCTCGTTTGCCAGCTACAGTCCTTCCTAGATCAGGATAGGCTGGCCTCAGTAATCCCTGCTCTAACAGCCACACAGCTGCATTAGCTAAACTATGGAATTCACTCCCGCGAGAGGTAGTGATGGCCACCAGCCTGCATGGCCACCAGCCTGCATGGCTTGAAAAAGAGAAGTAGACAAATTCTCAGAGGAGGATTAAGGCCATCCATGGCTACTGACCCTGATGGCTGTGCTCTCCCTCCACTGTTGGAGGCAGCATGCCTCTGAATACCAGTAGCAGGGAATCCGAAGTGGGGATAGTGCTGTGGTGCTCAGGTCCTGCTTGTAGGGAAAGGCCATAGCTCAGTGGCAGACAGCATCTGCCTTCCAAGTTGAAGGTCCCAGGTGCAATCACCAATGACATCTCCAGGGAGGGCTGGGAGAGACTTCTGCGTGAAACCCTGGATAGCTGCTGCCAGTCAGTGCAGACAAGACTGAGCTAGATGGACCAATGGTCTGACTCGGTATAAGGCAGCTTCCCATGTTCCTAAAGGCATCATTGGGAGAACAGAATGCTGGACTAGATGGGCCCTCGACCTGATCCAACAGGCTCTTCTTACGTTCTTATGAATTACACAGGACTAGTATTGTGCTCCCCCTCTAGGATGCACACTTTAACGTGGTCAGGGGGTTTGAGATGCCAAAGAAGCTGAAAGCAATGCCATCAGGAGTCTAAACCAAGAGGCTAGACTCCTAGCAGGGGCATCCAAGGCGGAATGGTCAAAGCTGAGACACCAGACTAAGATGCATCCAAACTCAGAGGAAGGCAATGGTACACTACCTCTGAATACCTCTTACCATGAAAACCCTATGAACAGAGTATCCAAAATGCAACACGAGATAGTGCTGGAAGATGCGACCCCCAGGTCAGAAGGCACTCATTGACCTACTGGGGAAGAACAAAGGACAAGTACGAGTAGTGCTGTGACTAATGACGCAGCTGAGTCAAAGCTGAAAGGAAGCCCAAGAGGCTGATGCTCACAGATGTGAAAGGAGAGTCCAGAGTTGTACGACACACAAAATAGGAATGTGGAATGTGAGAAGCATGAACCAGGGAAAGTTAGAAATTGTCAAGCAAGAAATGGAATGTATCAACATTACAATACTTGGTGTGAGTGAATTAAAATGGATGGGAATGGGACATTTTCAATCAGGCAACTACAAAAAATTTTATGCAAGAAATGAGAAATTAAGAAGAAACGGGATTGGTTTAATAGTGAGAAGTGATGTAGCAAAAGCAATTAGGAGCTACAACGCAAGGTCTGAGCGAGTGATATCAATGAGATTGAACGGGAAACCTATTGACATAACCATCATCCAAGTCTACGCTCCAACAGCAAACACAGAAGAGGAGGAATTGGAAAGATTTTACACAGAAGTACACGAAGAAATTGATCACACACCAAAACAAGATGTACTGAAAATAATGGGAGACTGGAATGCAAAAGTAGGGAACAGAGAAGAATTGTGGGGAAATGGGACTTAGGAGACAGAAATGAAGAAGGACTTATTGAATTCTGTGAAGCCAATAATTTGTTTCTTGCAAACACATTTTTTGAGCAACTAAAAAGACAACTGTACACGTTGACATCACCAAATGGCCAATATAGGAATCAAATTGATTATATAATTGGTAGCAGAAGACTGAGAAGTTCCATACTTTCTGCGAATACAAGACCAGGAGCAGACTGCGGTACAGATCATGAGTGGGCTAAAAAAGAACAACAAAGCAATCATAATGCCAAAATACAATCTAAATAACATCCCAGAAGAATTTAAAGATCAAATAAGGAACAGATTTGAGGCTTCAACTGTACCTGACAGAGAACCAGAAGAACTATGGAGTGAAGTCAGAGACATTATCAGGGAAGAATGCAAAAAGACAATAGCTCTAGTTAAAAAGAGAGAAAGACCTCAATGGATGACTGAAGAAACTCTTAAAATGGTTAAAGAGAGAAGGAAAGCAAAAGCAAAAGGAGAAACACAGTTAGAACCCTAAATGCGATAATACAGAAACTAGTACGTAGAGACAAAGAGTACTACAATAATTACTGTACATTAATAGAAGAGGATAACATAAAAGATAGAACAAGAGCCATATTCCAAAAGATTAGAGAAATCAAAGGGAAATTCAAACCAGGAGTAGGGTTGTTGAATAATCAACAGGGGAACACACACAGACCGAGATAAAATAAAAGGAAGATGGAAGCAACGCACTGAAGAACTACATAAAAGAGAAGCAAGGATGACAGATTCATTCACAGAGGAACCATATGAAGAAGAACCAGAAATTTTAGGATGTGAGGTGAATGCTGCTCCTAAAATACTTGGAAGAAACAAATCACCAGGAATAGATGGCATACCAATAGAGTTGCTACAAGTTACTGAGACTGAATCTGTCCAAATTTTGACAAAAATGTGTCAACAAATATAGAAAACAATGGCCCACAGATTGGAAGTGTTGAATATACATCCCAATTCCAAAAAAGGGGATCCCAGGGAATGCAGTATTTATCAAAGTATTGCCTTAATATCCCATGCAAGTAAAGTAATGCTCTAGATTCTACAACAAAGGCTCTTACCATATGTGGAGCAAGAAATGCCAGATATCCAAGCTGGATTTAGAAAGGGAAGAGGCACCAAAGATCATATCGCAAACATATGTTGGATAATGGAACGGAGCAAGGAATTTCAGAAGAAAATCACCCTGTGCTTTATAGATTACAGCAAAGCCTTTGATTTTGTAGATCATGAAAAACTGTGGAATGCTTTAAAAGAAAGGGGGTGCCACAGCATCTGATTGTCCTGATGCGCAACCTATACTCTGGACAAGAGGCTACTGTAAGGACAGAATATGGAGAAACCAATTGGTTCCCCATCAGAACGCGAGTGAGACGGGGTGTATTTTATAACCCTATTTGTTTAATCTATATGCAGAACATACCATATGGGAAGCAGATTTGGATCAAGATCAATCAAGATGGATCAATTGGAAGGAGAAATATCAATAATTTAAGATATGCAGACAATACCATACTACTAGCAGAAACTAGTAATGATCTGAAATGAATCCTGATGAAAGTTAAAGAGGAAAGCACAAAAGCAGGACTATAGCTGAATGTCAAGAAGACTAAAGTAATGACAACAGAAGATTTATGTAACTTTAAAGTTGCCAATAAGGATATTGGACTTGTCAAAGATTATCAATACCTTGGAACAGTCATTAACCAAAATGGAAGAAATAGTCAAGAAATCGGAAGAAGGCTAGGACTGGGGAGGGGAGCTATGAGAGAACTGGAAAAGGTCCTCAAATGCAAAGATATATCACTGAACACTAAAGTCAGGATCATTCAGACCATGGTATTCCCGATCTCTATGTATGGATGTGAAAGTTGGACAGTAAAAAAAGTGGGTAAGAGAAGCATCAACTCATTTGAAATGTGGTGTTGGAGAAGAGTTTTGCGGATATCATAGACTGTGAAAAAGAGAAATAATTGGGTGTTAGAACAAATTAAATCAGAACTATCATTAGAAGCTAATATGATGAAACTGAGGTTAACATACTTTGGACACATGAGAAGACATGATTAACTAGAAAAGACAATAATGCTGGGAAAACAGAAGGGAGTAAAAAAGAGGAAGGCCAAACAAGAGATGGATTGACTCCATAAAGGAGGTCAAAGACCTGAACTTTCAAGATCTGAACAGGGTGGTTTACAACAGATGCTAGTGGAGGTTGCCGATTCATAGGGTCGCCATAAGTCGTAATCGACTTGAAGGCACATAACACACACACACACACACACACACACACACACACACACACAGAGTAGTGTGCTATATTGTTTGTTTTAGTGTTTTAGTATTATCGTTTTTGGATGGTGCAGTTATTGTAACATGATGGGTATTTTTTACTGAGCTGTGCAGTATCACATGAAAGACAGTGAGGTGTAGTGGTTAGAGTCAGGGCCAGATTATCCATTAGGCTTAGTAGGCTGAAGCCTAGGGGCCTGGAGCTCTTGGGGGCCCATGCATAAGCTAAAAAAAATTATCATATAGATTTTTCATTATGTACAAAAAGAAAATGTCGCAGGACAAGAGCTTCCGAACCGCCCGCCATCCCCCCACTTCACTTACCTTTTTCTGTTTTTTGCAGTTTGCCATCAATCAAGATGACGGCCAAGGTTTCCCTAAGGGGCTGAAGCCTCTGCCGCCATCTTGGTTGATGGCACGCATTGTAAGGGGTTTGAGAAAAGTATTGCCTAAGAGGAGAAGGGCCCCCCAAACACCAATCAGCCTAGGGGCCCTCCTCAGCTTAATCCGGCCCTGGTAAGAGTGCTGGACTAGGACTGGGGAGAGAAGAGGGGAAGGCCAACCCTTACCACTTTCTCCATGTGTTGCAAAGGCAATAGTGCCCCAAAGCTCCTTTCTTCTGCTCCGAGAGGCTCCGAGAGCTCACCGTCTGTCCTCAGTGGCTCTTCCTGCCTCAGCAGGTAGTCCTCAGCCAGGGCCACTGCCTGGGCACAGGTCTCCGGGCTGCGCTCCTTCACCCACCTCTGGACCTCCGGTGGCAGGACAGCCAGGAACTGCTCCAGGATCAGCAGCTCCAGGATCTGCTCCTTGGTGCGTCTCTCTGGCTTCAGCCACTGGTAGCAAAGGAACCAGAGGCGGCTGCAGACCTCACGGGGCCCCTCAGCTTCCTGGAAGCAAAACTGCCGGAACTGCTGGCGGCGCAGCTCCATGCCAACAGTCTCCTCATCCGAGGACACCTTCTCCTTGACTTCCCCACAGCCTGTCTCATCTTTGGCTAATGTCCCTTGAATATCTCTACTGAGGCCAGACAGGAGCTGGGCTGCCCACTCTCCTCCGGGCCTTCGGCTAACGTTAACTCCTCCCTGTAATGGAGGTGGCAAAGCCTCGGTGTGGCCCCAGGGGGAGGGCTGTGGGAGGTGTGGATTCCCCCAAATGGTGTGAAAGGCCTGCGGCTCCTTTGGGAAGTGCCGCCACTGAGGTTCCCACTGCGGCGCCAAACCCTCTTTAGCTTCCTCTTTGATCTGTGGGGCCGTCATTCCTTTGGGGAATCCCCCTGGGCTCCCGGCTGGGATGTTAGACAATGTTTCGCTCCCTTCCTCGGATTCTTCCTCCGGTTTGGGGCTTAATAGGCCCCGTTCCACCATTTGCTCCCCTGGCTGCAGCCCAGCTTGGAACTGGGGAACCGGATCCCCCACAATCCCTTGCTCAGCAGCCATTTCTCTAGGGAGTGGCCTTCTGCTTAGGTCCAGGCGTTACTATCAGTCTCTCAATCTCCCTCTCTCACAGGGACACACAATATCAGCTTTTCAGGAGTATCTTCGTTCTGAGTTTACTTGGGTTGTTGATCCAGGCTTGACCCAGCAGCAGAGTCCACAAGGCTCTCTTAAAAATATAAGTGAGGAGTTCAATTTTTCTTTTGAAAAAAAGTATCATGAAGGTAATGATAGAGAATGGTTCAAGAGCCGTCTTCCTGAGAAGAAAAAGAGACATAAACGGGAATGACAGAGAACATACAAAACCCCAAACATTCAGAATAACTTTATCTTGTCCATCCAGCTTCTGAGATTCTGCCAGACATCGCCTCAGTTTCAAACCTATTTCTCTTTGGAATGTAGGAGCTGCCTTACTTCGAATCAGACCATTGGTCTATCTAGTTGAGTATTGACTACACTAACTGGCAGCAGCTCTCCAGAGCTCTCTCCCAGCCCTAACTGGAGATGCCGGGTCTTGAACCTGGGACCTTCTGCATGCAAAGCTGATTCTCTGCCACTGAACCACATTCTCCGTGGTCATAAGGGCTAGAAACCTTTTTTTAAAAAGAAATGAAAGCCGATATAATAAATTCTGCCCCTAACAGTGAGTTCAGGGCTCATGCAGAATACTGTACACAAGGGCAATGCCGCAAACATTCCAATTTCCTCCCACATTTCTTTTTTTTTAATTAAGAGATTTGCAGAACTCCCAAATATTTTACATTTCAATTGCAGAGTAAGGAAGAAATTAAGCATCTGGGTGCTTCTCAAGAAAACCCATAGATACTCTAACGCTCTGGTCTCTCTCTGAATCAGCCTGGGTGTGAATTGTACTATTGTCAACACGGGCTCCTTTGGGAGAAGGGTGGGATATACATTTAATAAATAAAAAAAACTGTGTTTCAAGGCTGATGTCATTATTAGATGGTCTACCATGCCAAAAAATTAAACAAAATTGCACTCCCTGCACACAGAAAGTTAGCATAAGAACATAAGAAGAGCCTGCTGGATCAGGCCAGTGGCCCATCTAGTCTAGCATCCTGTTCTCACAGTGGCCAACCAGGTGCCCCAATGGGAAGCCCGTAAGCAGGACCCGAGTGCAAGAACACTCTCATGTCAACGGGAAGAGTGCTAACCATATGCTGCTTTCTATGGGGCTTAAAAAACATTATACAGAATGCATCTGATCATATGAACCACTACTACAATCTTAAATAGTACTTTCCAGACACAGGTATGGTGGCCAGTTTCCAAAGAGGTCAAGGTTCCTACACCTTTTAAAAATTGTGTCCGCATTAAATATCAATTTTTAATTGTATTTTTGTTGCATCTTTTATTTCTTATACTGCATTTTATTATATTACCCTTTGAATTCTATGGAATGCAAAATGGAATGCAATAAAGTACAATAAAAATAATAAAAGAATAAAAATACAATTCAAAATCACAAAGCATCTAGCACAGCGCATTACAATCGCAACAACAGGCAGAAAAATCATTCAGTGTCTGCAATTTTCAAATGCTCCATGGGGGAAAAACGTTTGGTCACCCCTGGTCTATGTTACCTCACACAGTTAGATAGCAAAGTATTCCACAGTGTTAGGTCACATCCATACCATACAGTTAAAGTGCAATTGTACTATGTTAATAGTTATGTCTTTCCCCAAAGAATCCTGGGGAACTGTAGCTTACCCCTCAGAGCTACAATTCCCAGCACCCTTAACAAACTACCATTCCCAGGATTCTTTGGGGAAAGCCATGTGCTTTTAATGTGTGCTTTAAATGCATGCTCCAGGTGGGACCTTATTAATCCACTTCTTCAAGTTCTTTCCAGATCTCAAGGGTTACTGCTGGCCATTGATGTTGTAAAGGATTACTGTTAATGTACGTTATAAAATTCCACCAAACAGCACGAAAAGGCATCACAGTACCACTCAGAACTCACAAATGACATGTAATTTTTTTCTCTTTTTCCACAACAATGAGGTGCAGGAGCCGTTCCTTCCTCCTCACCTAGCCAGCTTAGACACCCCGTTAGGAAGAACAAAACCTAAATGGCAACAGAGAACACTAAACACCACAAGTCTAGCCAGGTTTACTCAGGAGTAGCGGTGAAAGGATCTGTCAGTTTCAGTTTTCTCAGTTTCCCATTTTTTCAAACTTAAATTCAGTTCTGCAGCAATTTGCACTTTTAAAAAAAATCCTCATGAGCATTCTTCAGCATTTTAGTGTGAATTTCTCCTAACACACCTTTTTTTGGTATGCAGTTTTGAGTAATGAACACATTTCAGCAAGCAATTTCTCCTAACGTAATGCATTTATGTATGTTAGCTTTTACTAATATATGCATTTTAAAGCACACTTTCCCCTAATCTATGCATTTTTGTAAACATTGTTGAATGAAGAATTGCATTGCAGAATCCTGAGAAGAGTGACTTTTGAAGGATGACTGAGCTTTGGTTCTGATATTGTTTCAGAAAGTGTGGATTCGATAGATTTGGCTTGAAATGAGAACTGAATGGAATTTCTGCCCCAATCCCCAATGGAGCTTTCTCCCAGATAAGTGTGTGTAGGATTGCATAGTAGGATTTTCATTCAGAACTGCAAATGATGTATATCTTTGCTGCTGCTATTAATAAGATTGATCCCAACTCAATATATTATGTAGCCACACTGCATCAATGACCTGCTCAGCGCCTAGGGTATAAATTGACCTATATTGTAAAATGTGTCCCCGACCACAGTGGGGAGAGAAAGAAAACAATACTAACTAAATATTTCCCCCGAAGAATCTTGGGAGCGGTTATGGTCTGGCTTAAAAACAAAGCAAGGGACTGGCAAATTTTAAAACAACAGGGCAAGTTACCCTGAAGACGCAGTAGTTGCAGGAAGCCTCTCGAGAGATCCTAACTCATTTTGCAACCCTGAGATGATAAAAACGACATTTCTATAAAAGGTGACACAGCCCTACCAATAAACCACATTTTCACCTGGGAATGCAGTTGCAAGAGAAAGATATCCTGTTCCAAAAAAAACCTTGTCCTGGGTGAGCCCTAGAGCCCTTTAAACTCACCCCAACCTCAGGGTCTGCAGCAATGAAGACACAACAATAGCTCCACTGCACAAGCTGAGCTAGGAAACAGAGGAGGAAGGGACTTTGCAGTATTTACAGTCCCCCCTTTTCAAATTTCTGGGCCCCTCTGAGAATCAGTGCTCTATGGCTTTAACCCTTTTTAAGAGGCACATATATTCCATGTGCCATGGGAACCAACATGAACCTACAGCTAGTCCTGTGCAGGAGGGGTTAATGCAAGGGAGGTAATTCCCAGAGAGCTCCATGGAAATTTGGCAAGGGAGGAGGGAAGTGGTGCTTGAAGATCCCCCTTCCTATTCCTCCTCCTCGTTTAGAGAGCATCAACCTTTTGCATTTTCCTAGGCTGGTGCATTTGGAGTAACTTGCTGAAACCTGAAGGGATCTTTGCTGCAAGGGTGAGTTTAAAAATGAGCTTTTTTTGGAGGAAGGGGGGTAATTGATGGAATGCAACTATAGGTGAAAAGGGTGCAATGTCGTGAGTCTATTCCAACTTGTATCAAGGCTGGGAAAGATGGCTGAGTAGGTGATCTCAACAAGGTAGCTCTTTTACAGATCACTGCAGATGAAGAGCGGTGAGAGGCAGTGTGGTGCAGTGGTTAGAGCAGGTAGGGGAAGATCTGTGGCCCTCCAGATTGGCTGGGCTCTGACACCATTTAAAATACTGAAGGATTAGGAACTTTTAAGCTCGAGGGCAGTGGCAGTATGCCTCTGAATGCCAGTTGCTGGTGGGGAGAGTAGTGCTCTTGCGCTCAGGTCCTGCTTGTGGGCTTCCCATTGGAGCATCTGGTTGGCCGCTGTGAGAACAGAGTGCTGGACTAGATGGGCCACTGACCTGATCCAGCAGGGCTCTTAATGTTCTTACAGCTGAGTGGGGATTTGAACCTGTGGCTCCCCAAGTCCTAGTCTGACACTCCACCCCAGAAGTGAAGAATCTGTGATCCTCCAGATGTTGCTGGACTTCAAGTCCCATTGGCCTCCACCAGCACCGCCAATGGTCAGATGTAGTCCAGCAAGATTTGGAGGATGCCATGTTGGCTAACTCTCTGGTGGTCTCTTAATAATATATATGGCTGAGCATTTTTCTTGTATCCTGTTACACCAGTATGCCACAGAAACCAATTGTTGGGGATCTCAACTGGGGAGAGTATTGCTGCACACGGATCCTGCTTGTGGGCTTCCTGTTGAGGCATCTGGTTGACCACTGTGAGAACAGGATGCTAGACTAGATGGGCCATTGACCTGATCCAGCTTTAGGGCTCTTCTTATCTCCCTGTGACTGAGTGGAGATTTGAACATGCGTCTTCCCAGTTGTAGTCTGACACACCAAGCCAGAGATGGAGAATCTGTGACCCTCCAGATGTGTTTGGACTTCAACTCCCATCGGCCTTCACCAGCATAGCCAATGGTCAGGGATGATAGGAATTGTAGTCCAGCAAATATCTGAAGGGCCACAGCCTCCCCCTTCAATCCTTGGAGCAAAAGAAAATCAGTGGCTACTAACCATGATGGCTGTGTTCTACTTCCACCATTGGAGGTAGCATGCTTCTGAAAACCATTTGTTGGGAATCGCAAGTGGTGAAAGTGCTCTTGCGCTCAGGTCCTGCTTGTGGGCTTCCCTTTGGGGCATCTGGTTGGCCACCGTGAGAACAGGATGCTGGACTAGATGAGTCATTCGCCTGATCCAGCTGGCTCTTCTCATGTTCTTCTGTTTTTAATGCTGGCCTGCGTGGACCAATGGACTAGTTCTGTACACAGCAGCTCCTTGCATTTTCATGTTTCCATCTGTTTTTCTCAAACACGTGACCCGCTCTTTTTCTCCTTCAGAACGAAGCTCATCTGAATAGTTGGGGGTACAGCCAGAGTCTACAAAATGGCTGCCGGTCTGGAAGAGAGGCCAAGTTGGAGGGTTGGCCTGTGAAATGGGCCTAACTGCAGCCCTGAATCCTGGACACATGACAAGAGGACTGAAAGGGAAAGTGGTAGGCCCAAGCCAAGGCTAGCTAGCCCCGTTTCAAATGTCATGGCAACAGAGTTCCAAGTTACACCTGAACAGATGATGTCTCCCAGGATCAAAGTAGAAGAGCAGGATCTGGCCACTCCTGAAGCAAGGGGGAGATTGGAGTCAGACAGAAAATCACCTCATGTAATTCAGGCTGGCAACATCCGGGAATTTCTCCACAGGGCTGCACTGCCTCAGGTGAAACAAGAACCAGAGGATGGGTTAACTCAGCACTGGGAAGCCCAGTGGCAGGAATTCCTGAAGGCAGTGGAGTGTCCCCGCTTAGAATGGGCCAACTCGCTGCTGCCAGAACCCATGGTGTGGCAGGATACAAAGGCATTCCTGGCCCCGGGGGAAGATGTGGCAGAGACCGGTCAGTCCCTTCGAGGGGAAGGGGAAGGGAAACCACCAGAAGACATCTGCCGTGCAAGAGGAGGTGACGGGAAGGTGAAGGAAGAGACCCCAGGAGAGGATGCTTCCAGTACGGAGATGCGGCGGCAATGCTTCAGACAGTTCCGCTACCAAGAGGCCGAGGGGCCGCGAGCGGTTTGTGGCCGGCTGTGGGAGCTTTGCCACTGGTGGCTAAAGCCAGAGAGACGGACCAAAGAAGAGATCCTGGAGCTGCTGATCCTGGAGCAGTTCTTGACCATCCTGCCTCAGGATATGGAGAGCTGGGTCCAAGGAGGCAGGCCTGAGACCTGTGCCCAAGCTGTGACCCTGGCAGAGGATTTCCTGCAGAAGCAGCCAGAGAGATTAGATGAACAGGTGAGAGACGTAAGTCTGTGATCCCAAGGACAGGTGAGAGCCATAAACCAGTAATTCCAAAACAGGCCAGAGGCTGAAATCAATAATCCCAAGAACAGGTAAGAGATGTAAGTGAACAACCCCCAAAAAGCCCAGAGTCAGTGGTGTGATGAGGATGATCATTCTTATTTTATTTATTTATTTGATTTATATCCCGCCCTTCCTCCCAGCAGGAGCCCAGGTGGCAAACAAAAGCACTAAAAACACTTTGGAATGGAAATGGACTGCCTTCAAGTCGATCCCGACTTATGTTGACCCTACAAATAGGGCTTTCATGGTAAGCGGTATTCAGAGGTGGTGGTGACCTTTATCGGGAGAAGGACAGGGGGGTGCGACCCTGTTACTATTGGAGGCACTGTTTTACAGTGGTTCTGATCCAACCTCCAGGGTCATTTTCAGAGAATAGGATTGGGTGATTGTCTTTTGGCCCCCTGGCAGGTGTGCTGTGGGGTGCCGCAGGGCACCATCTTGTCCCCAATGCTGTTTAACATCTATATCAAGCCATTGGGAGCGGTTATCAGGAGATTTGGGGCGAGGTGTCAGCATCTCACTGACGATACCCAGCTCTATTTCTCTGTAACATCTGAATCGGGAGAGTCCGCGCAAGACCTGGACTGCTGCCTGGACTCGGTGGTGGGCTAGATGAGGGCCAATAAACTGAGTCTGAATGCTAGCAAGACAGAGGCTCTGTGGATTGGTGGTTCTCGAGTTCAGATAATTGGTCAATTGCCTGCTTTGGATGGGGTCGTACTCCCTCTGAAAGAGCAGGACTGTAGTTTGGGGGTGCTCCTGGATCCATCTTTGTCACTAGAGGCCCAGGTGACCTCAGTGGCTAGCAGTGCCTTTTACTAGCTTTGGCTGGTAAGACAGCTGTAGCTGTTTTTGGACCAAAATAGCCTGACCACTGTTGTCCACGCACTGGTAACCTCCAGGCTGGATTACTGTAATGCGGTCTATGTGGGTCTGCCCTTGAGGTTGGTCCGGAAGCTGCAGTTGGTGCAAAATGCGGTGGCAAGGCTGCTCCCTGGGGCAGGGTATTGCCAACATGTCACCCCGCTGCTGAAAGAATTGCACTGGCTGCCCATTTGCTACCAGGCCAAGTTCAAGGTTCTAGTTTTGGTGTATAAAGCCCTATACAGCTCGGGACCAGGATACCTGAAAGACCATCTTACCCCTTATATACCCAGTCGATCACTGTGCTCTGCAGGTGAGGGCCTCCTGCAGATATCATCTTATCAGGAGGTCCATTCTGCACAATATAGGAAATGGACCTTTAGTGTGGCGGCACCTACCCTGTGGAATTCCCTCTCCTTAAATATTAGGCAGGCGCCATCTCTGCTATCTTTTTGGCACCTTTTGAAGCCTTTCCTCTTTCAACAAGCCTTTTAAGTTGAGACCTTGTCCCAGTCTGCGTCTGTGTTGGAATAGCTTTTTAATATGTTTTTAAACCTTTTTTTAAATGTATTTAACCTTTTTTAAAAAAAAGATGTTTTGAAACCTTTTTTAAAAAAATGTTTTTAAGACGTTTTGTTTTAATGTATTTTAAAGTCTATTTTTATGATGTTTTAAAGTGCTTTTAGCGCTTCTGTTTGCCGCCCTGGGCTCCTGCTGGGAGGAAGGGTGGGATATAAATCAAATAATAAATAAAAATAATAATAGTTAAACTATGGGATTTGCTCCTGCAAGAGGCAGTGATGCCCCCAACTTGGATGGCTTTAAAAGAGTATTAGACAAATTAATGGAGGAGAAGGCTATTGGTGGCTACTAGCCTTGATGGCTATGCTGTGCCTCCATAGTCGGAGGCAGTATGCTTCCAAATACTAGCCGCTGGAAACCACAGAAGGAAAAGAGTGCTCTTTGCACTCAGGTCCTGCTTGGGAGGAATTCCAAGGGCAACCGGTTGCCCACTGTGAGAGCAGGATGCTGGATCAGATGGGACATTGGCCTGATCCAGCAGGCTCTTATGTTTATGTTTTTATGTAAGCTGAATGAGATCCTCTTGCTGTCTCAGGTGCTGCTGGGCCCACTTACAGAAAGTGCTGTGGATTCCCAAATGGCAGGGTCGAGTCCATCAAAGGCCACGCAAGAAGTTCACAGGGACAACAGTTTGCTGTGTAAGACATTGCCTACATTTCTGGATGCTCTGATGTTCTGGGGGTGAGATTTCTACACAATACTGCTGAGATTCCTCTCTGAACCTCCTTGTGCTTATAAATCAAAAAGAGAGGCCTAGCTGAGAAAGGACTGTAGCTCTGTGGTGGAGTGCCTGCTTTGCGTACAGAAGGTTCCAAGTTCAATCCCAGAGATCTCCACCTTGGTACCTGGCAGATTTATCCACAAGGGAATCTGGCCCTCGACAAAAAAGAAAGGTTCCCCACCCTCCTTTTAATTGGGTTATGTGAATCAATTGAAAAATAACCTTTTTAACCAACAAAGGATGCAAAGGTATCCTGGTCTCTTCATTTTTTAAGAATTGTTATTTGCAAATATAACAAAAAGAAGGGACAAAAACTTTTCTCAGTTCACTTTCTCCACAGTATCCATAATTGCATACACCTCTATCATGTCACCTCTTACTTGCTGAGAATTATAGCACTGTGAGGTCAGCACCCCTAACAAACTACAATTGCCAGGATTCTTCAGGATCCTGTGGTTCTGTAAATGAATCATTTAATGATAAGTAATTGATTTCAAAACTGCATAAATTTGCAAATGACTTAAACTGCCATTTCAGCCAATACGCAGATGTTTGCAAACCTTGGGCTGTGTTCAGCTAAGTCCTGCTTGGAGTAGACCCGCTGAAATGAACGAACCGAAGTTAGTCATGTCTATTAACTTCAATGGGTCTTCTCTGAGTTGGACTAGTGTTGAATACTACACTTACTTTATAAGCAAATATAAAATTTCATTGAGTCAAAGCTTTTTTAACTGGGCGACGGCCCTGGGATTTTGTCTTTTCATTCCAGCAAATAACAGGCTGCTGGGAGAGGCTGAAATGGTTTCAAAACTAGAGAACTCCAGGGATGCTGAACAATTCAGGATCCTGCCAGGAAGAGGAAAGAAGGATCATTTGTGTCACGAGGTGGAAGGCAATCGAGAACAAATAGAGAGGCAGCGGGAGATCAACTCGAAGGAGATGGTGGGCGAATTTATGTTTGCTGTGGGACAGGAAGAAACGGAAGACTCCCAGCAAAAAATCCCCAGTGAAAGAACATTGGAAATGTACGTCGAGAGCAGGGAGGGCTTCGGCTCTGTCTCAGTTAAGGAGAAGCGCATTGAAGCAGTAGAAAAGCTCAACATATGCTCCGATTGTGGGAAAAGCTTCAGCCGGAGATCAGACCTGATTCGACACCAGAGGATCCACACGGGGGAGAAGCCGCACACGTGTTTGGACTGTGGGAAAAGTTTCTGCCAGCGATCGCAACTCCTTGGGCACCGGAGGACCCACACCGGAGAGAAGCCCTACCTCTGCCTTGCGTGTGGGAAGAGCTTTGCCCACCACTCGACCTTCATTGCGCACAAGAGGACCCACACGGGCGAGAAGCCCTATGGATGCTCGGTGTGTGAGAAAACTTTCAGCAACCGGTCCGTCCTCATCAAGCATGCGAGGATCCACACCGGCGAAAAGCCCTACCAGTGCTCCGACTGTGGGAAGCGCTTTAGCAATAGGACCGGCTTACTCAAGCACGAGAGGACCCACCGCAAAGAGAAGCCATATGAAGGCCCAGACTGTGGGAAGAGCTTCCCTTTCCATTCTTCTGTTGTGGAACACCAAACTGTTTGACTGCTTTTTGCTCTGGCAATAGGGAGATACTGTGCCAAACCCCCACCCCACCTATTCCATAAAACTCTTTGCCCTCCCTGTCAAAGCAGGGTCTACTTTTCGGCTGCTCTGTGGGAGAGGGGGGAGAAATCCAGTGAGATTTTTGTGCAGAGTGCATGCTTGTCAGGCCCAGTATGTGACTCAGGAACCAGATCAGCGGTTGTAGTTAATTCGTGTTTTATTAGGGTAATGTCCAAACAAAGACTGCGTTTTCTCATGAAGCAATACAGGGATACAGGTCCTGCGGCATTGGGAGAAAGTTGACAGAGCAAGGGACTTCTTCCCGCCTGTTATTTAAGAAGGGGCCAAACGGGCGCGCAATCTTTCGCTCCTCCTTAACTGCCCCTCAGGTACTGCCCGCCTTCCCCCCCTTCTCTCCTGTCTTTTCAGCTGTCTGCGTGTGCGCGGTGAGGGGGGAAGCATCACCCCCTCCTCTTCTGAAGTTTCCGATTCCAGGATGGGGGATAGGGGAGGAGCTGATGGTAAACTGCCTCCCCGCTTTTCTGCTGTGAGCAGCCCTCCCTCTTCCCCCTCTTGCTCTGAGCCTGAAAGAGGGGGAGGCGTGAGAATGTCCTGGGAGGGCTCAGGCTCCCCGTTGCTAAGCGACCTTATCACTGGCAGTTCCTCTGTTTCGTCTTCGCTCCAAAGGGGGGAAGTTCCTCCCCCTTCCCTCTGCCATCCATCCGAATACTCTTCTCCCAACTCTCCGGGATCCAGCTCCCCGGGATTGGGACCCCAGCTCTGCCTTCCGACAATGCTGGGGCAGGTTAGTCTCTTTTCCTTAGCTCTTACAGTAATCGCATCATGAGTTGGTGGAGTGGTGCGGTGTACTGCCCTTCAAGTCGATTCTGACTTTTGGTGACCCTATGAATAGGGTTTTCATGATAAGCGGTATTCAGAGGGGGTTTACCATTGCCTCCCTCTGAGGCTGAGAGGCAGTGACTGGCCCAAGGTCACCCAGTGAGCTTCTTGGCTGTGTGGGGATTCGAACCCTGGTCTCCCAGGTCATAGTCCAACACCTTAACCACTACACCACACTGGCTCGGTAGTCTCCCTTTATAACTTGGCTTTCCATACTTCCTGAAATGTCCATAGGAGGCTGCTGTGTTACGCCTTCCCATGGGCTGTTCAGGAAGTGTGGCTGCCTGGAGAATGGTGGAAGATTAAAAAAAAGAAAAGAAATTAAACCTTCCTTTCAACCTTCAGCACTCCACAGGCAGCCTCCTAGCCAGCCATACTTTATTTGGGGGAGGGCCCTGGGTCATTGGTAGAGCATCTGCTTTGTGTGCAGAAGGTCCCAGGTTCAATCCCCAGCATCTCTAGGTAAAGCTGAGGAATCTCTACTGTCTGAAACCCCGGAGAGTGGCTGCCAGTCAGTGCAGACTATAGTGAGCTAGATGGGCCAAAGGACTGACTCAATTTATGGCAGCTTCCTTTGTCCTATGGTAGGGCGTCATGACATCGTATCCTCCTATGAGCATTCCAGGAAGTGCGAGAGGTAAAGATCGCCAGAGACCAGCGCAAAGCTTTTTTCTTTTTAAAGGGCAAAAGGAAGAACTCCACACCACTCGGCCACCTCTTAATGTAATTAAGGGAATTGCTGAGCAAAAAGAGGCAACCCCCTGCAAAGACATCCTATACAAATGTCACTGTGCCACTTTTCTTTCCCTTGGGGGATTTCTTGTCACCCCTTCTTCCCACAAATGGCCAGGAGATTGGCTGCAAAAAAAAAAGCACAGCTCTAAATGAAACCAGAGCCTGAATTTTTTTTTAAAGGAACTAGCTCTAGTTCAAGGACAAGATGTCCAGAAAGGGACTAATTCCCGTTCATGTTTGTCCCTTTAGAAAATGAACTAGTTCCGTTCCCGTTCAGTTCGCAGTTCATTCAAACAATCCTTGGCAGATTTCCCCCCCAGCATTCAGAATGTTTCAAGCTGCTCGGATGAAGGATAAAATAGACTTAAGAAGACTAAGAAAACATCAAAGCGTGCACACGCGCACACACACAGTGGGATGTGAATGGTTTATTTATTTTCCCTAACAATGATGATCTTTAAGCTTCAAAGCCCAAAGGGTCTATCAAATTAAAAAAAAGTAAGAGAATGAACTTGAAGATGAACTAGAAATCATTCAAAGTTCTACCCTAGAACAAACTGAATTCGCAGTCAGGTCACCCAGCAATCATGGGAACAACGTTCAGGTGTAGTCCAGAGATTTTTGAACTAATTCGATTGACTTTGTTAAACCAAACTAATTTATTCTAAGCGCTGGACGAAACTGATTAATCTCCTGTACGGAAGAGAGTGGCTTCTAAAAAGCCAAAATTTGGGACATAAACTACCCTTGTAAGGGGCAAAGACCCACACTGGAGTAGCATTTTCCCAAACATTTGTCATGGAAAAGAGGAATGGTGGGACTCAAGAGTTTATTTTTTTTTCCATGGAATAAAGCTGGAGGCAAGTTACACTGAAATACCGTATATATTTTCTAAGGCTACTGTGATGTTCCTATATTAATGTATATATGGTAAGTGTTGGTTGTTTAGAAGATACATGGTAAGTGGAGTGAAAGAGGGGGAGTGAATGGGCAGTAGAATGCGAGATGATTGGCTGAGTGTTTAAAATGGCTGAATGTATAAAAGGAAGAGTGAGAGTGGAATCTGGGGGGGAGAAGAGAACTGAGTGGGTTGCTTGGTGGGGTTTAGAGAGTTGTTTGCCAGGAGAGAGTGGAGAAGGAGGGAGGTGGAGTTCGGATTAGTATTGAGTAAAACCATATGCTTATGTGCCTTAAGAAGAAATCTTGTTAATCTTGTTAGCTTTGTTATCTGTAATAAATACTTAATTTGGTTTACCAAAGGCCTGATCCTTGGCTGGGGTTTCACAGACCAGAAGGGAGGGTAAGGTAATGACCAAGGCTGAAGGGGAACTGTAACAAATGGTGGCAGCGGTGAAGGGAATAACAATACCAGTATTCAGAGTCTCTGGGAATACTAGTATTGGGACGTTACTGGTGGTTGCCTAGCAGGGGGATCTGTTGAGATCCGTGCTAGAGCGGGGAGAGAAACCATAAGAGAGAGCGGTCCGGACTGGTGGAGTCCCTGGTGGTGCCTAGTGACAGGCAGTAACCACGAGCAGGTAGGAACCTGACAGGGAGAGCCAGGGAAGGACGCCTCACAGGTTGTAGTAGCGGTGGGATACGAACAACAGAGAATCCAGATACGAACCAAAGAGAGTCACAAAGACACGTGGTGACAAAGGAGACTACGTCACAGGTGTTGGCTGTAGCAGTGAGATACGAATACTAGAGAATCCCTAATAGTTGTGTGGCAAACAGAAATAACAAAACAAGATTACTTGTGAGAGTGACTGGCAAAGAGTGTGTGGCAAAGAGTGAGTGAACTCAAACACCATGGCTGAATACATAAAAATGAAAAGACAGGAGCTGGTGGAGAAGTGCATAACATTCAATTTACCTCACGAGGGTAAAGGGGTAGATGAATTGAGGGTAGCACTTATAGGATTTGCTACTGTCCAGCAAAAACAACCTGTCAGGGAAGAGACCCCAGAAGGATACTTAAGCAATCCCGCTTATATAGAGTATTTGAGAGAGAAGTTGAGGATGGAAACTGAGAGATTGAGGATGGAAGCTGATGGGAAAGATAAACAGCGAGAGTTGGAAATTGAGAGATTGAGGATGGAAGCTGAGGAAAAAGATAAACAGAGAGAGTTGGAAGCTGAGAGATTGAGGATGGAAGGTGCAGAGAAGGAAAAGCAGCGGGAGTTGGAATTTGAGAGAATGAGAGTGGATGCGGAATTACAGGCAGAAAAGTTAAAATTTGAAAGAGAGAAGTTTCATTCTGATGAGACAAGGAAAGACAGAGATGGAGCAAAAATAAAAATTACTCCAAAGGACTTTGCTGTCTATGAGCCTGGTCAAGATCCTCAAATTTACCTCAGCACCTTTGAAAAAGCAGCTCAGTTGTGGGGGCTACCTGAAGATAAATACATGCAGTATTTATCAAACCTGATTAAAGGGGAATTGGCTGAGGTATACCAATATTTCCCCTCAGACAGGCCCGTCACCTATGCTGAATTCAAAGAAGCAGTGTTTAAAAGATTCAGACTGGGGCCTGATTATTTTAGAAAGCTTTTCAGAAACTGCCAGATACAGACAGGGAGGTCTTTCGTGGAGCTGGGGGCAAAACTGATGGACATATTTGGGAAATGGCTGACAAGTGCAAAAGCTCAGTCTGTGGAGGAGGTGAAAAACCTCATGATATTGGATCAATTATACCATCAGTTACCACCAGAAATAAGGCTCCTGGTCAAAGACCGTTCCCCTACATCAGTGCAGGAGGCCACAGAGATGGCGGATCACTTCGCCTCCAACAGAACTGGCTGGGTGGGGAAAACATCAAGAGATTTTAAACCCAGACCATATAATGCTGGCAGAAGGGATGTGGTACCACAGAAAGTGAGTCCTCCAGTAAAATCTGAAGGGCACAGGACACCCCAGAGTGGATCTGTGTACCCTAAAAGTGAGGAGAAATTATGCTACAAATGTGGTAGACCGGGGCACCTACGTTTTCAATGTGAGGTTGCCAACCCCAGTAGTAATCCTGCTCAGACAAGGACAGTGAAAACAGAGCCCAAGGCTTTAGAAACAGCGAAAAAGGTTCAGTTTTGCCAGATAAACTGGACAGAAGTAACAGACCTTGATTCAAGTCTGAGAGAGGAAGTGAGTGTACAAGGGGCAAATTATTGGGCATTGCTTGATACTGGTGCTGCTCAGACATTACTGAGGCCAGATTTAATAAAATCTGAGGAAATATTACCTCAGGAAACTGTGACTATCCAAGGAGTGAGGGGTCAACCAGAAAGCTTGCCTGTGGCCCTGGTGAAAATGGCGTGGAGAGGCCGAGAGGGCCAATATAAAGTAGGCATTAATGCCCAGCAACAAGAACCAGTAATACTGGGAAGAGATGTAATGGGCGCCCAAGGAAAGATCTATGTAGTGACCAGACAGCAAATTGGCAGAGAAAAAGAAGCCATATTAAGGGGGGCTGAAACAAACAGGGTGGAATCTGTTAACCAGCCTCAGGTCACCATAGCAACCACTAGCAGGCCTGCTGAAGGAGACAAACTGTATCAAGTGGTCTCTGATAATGATGAGGCAGATCAATTCAGGGAAGAGCTACAAAAAGATATAAGTTTGAAGCAGATAAAGGAACAAGCTCTGACCCAACAGATTCCTTTCACTGACAAACTGAGGAATCAAGTTGTGTGTGAGAATGGGATTTTATATAGACTGTGGATGCCTGCTGAGAGAAAGGATGAATGTGAACCAGTGAAGCAATTAATAGTACCTAGCAAATACAGAACCAGATTGCTAGAGGTAGCCCACGATGTCCCATGTGCAGGACATCTGGGAATAAAAAAGACCAAGAGGAGATTGGCAGCACACTATTATTGGCCAAACTTTTCCAAAGATGTAAAACAACATTGTCTATCTTGTGGAATATGCCAAAAGGTGGGGAAAAGTGGAGTAAAGACTAAGGCACCCTTAAAGCCCCTTCCTATAATTGGACAACCTTTTTATAGAGTGGGAATAGATTTGGTGGGCCCTTTTTCCAAACCCACAAGGCATGGCAAGAAATATCTATTGGTGGTGGTGGATTTTGCCACCAGGTACCCAGACGCAGAAGCACTAAGATCCGTGGAAGCCCCTGTAGTGGCAGAGGCTTTATTAAAAATCTTTATGAGGCTGGGTTTCCCTCATGAAGTGCTGACGGATCAAGGCAGTGTATTCATGGGAGAAGTGATGCAATGTATGTGGAAATGTTGTGGTCTAAAACATCTAAAGACCACTACTTACCATCCCTCCACTAATGGGTTAACAGAGAGATTCAATGGAGTTTTGAAGGGCATGATCAGAAGCTATGTTCAAGATCACCCACAAGACTGGGATGAACGGTTGGGATGCTTCTTATTTGCATACAGAGAAGTCCCTCAGGAGTCAACAGGCTTCTCACCCTTTGAACTCATGTTCACTAGAAAAGTGAGGGGACCTTTGGAACTATTAAAAAATTCATGGGAAGGAACCCTGGGAGAGTACAAAACACCTGTAGTAGATTTTGTATTGGAATTCCGCAATAAATTAACATCAATGATGGAGGTGGTGGAAAAGAATTTGAGTCAAGCACAGGAGAAGCAACGTTACTGGTATGACAGAACAGCCAGAGAACGTGTGTATGATGTGGGAGATATGGTTATGGCGTTCATACCCAGGAAACATGACAAATTACAGGCTAACTGGGAAGGACCATATACCATCAGAGAAAGGCTTGACACAGTGACGTATGTAATTACCACAGACCAATTAAACAAAAGCAAAGTGGTTCATGTAAATATGTTGAAGCCTTACCATACCAGGGATGCACAGGTGTTGCAAGTTACCTTATTCCCTGAGGGAAGTGGGCCTGAACTTCCAGATTTGGTACAGGAAAGCAAAGATAAAGGAGGGGTAGATCAAGTGGAATGGTCAGAGGAGGTGAAGGAGGAAGTAAAAGAGGAGATTCTGAGAGTTTTGAAAACCTATAGGAATCTCTTTAGCAACAAACCTGGCCGAACCAGTGTAGTTATACATTCCATTGATACTGGAGATCATGCCCCAATCAGATCTGTTCCGTACCGTGTGAATGGGAAAGTTTTGAATGAGATCAAAAAGGAGGTGGAAGATATGCTGGAATTAGGAGTGATCAGGGAATCCATCAGTCCCTGGGCCTCAAGTATTGTCCTGGTTCTGAAAAAAGATGGAACGACAAGGTTTTGCATTGATTATCGGCTAATCAATAAAATTACTGTCCCAGATGCGTATCCTATGCCTAGGGTAGACGCAATGTTAGAGTTATTGGGGGCAGCAACCATTATCTCTACACTAGATCTCTGTAAAGGATTTTGGCAAATGGAACTAGATGAGCAATCCAGAGCCAAAACTGCCTTCAGTACACCAGATGGGTTATATGAGTTTGTGACCTTACCCATGGGACTAAGGAACTCACCAAGTTCATTTCAGAGGCTAATCAATACTGTGTTGCGAGGCATGTCAGATTTTGCAGTGGCCTATATCGATGACGTGGCCATTTTTAGCAAGTCAGTGCCTGAGCATGTCCAACACCTGACAACAGTATTGGAGGCCTTAAGAAAAGCAGGCCTCACAATAAAAGCTAAGAAATGCCAGTTTGGACTAAAGGAAGTAATCTATTTAGGACATAAGGTGGGGAGTGGGAAAATCACCCCCTTATGGAGCAAGGTGGAGGCAATACAAGCGTGGCCGATCCCCTTAACCAAAAAACAAGTAAGGGCATTTCTGGGTGTGGCTGGATTTTATAGGAAGTTTGTGAGAAATTTTGGGGAAATAGCAACCCCCTTGCATGAATTAACAAAGAAGAAGTGTTCTGAGCGTGTGGTATGGATGGATGAATGTCAGAAGGCTTTTGATCTACCGAAGCAAGCCTTGTGCCAAGGACCCATATTAATAGCACCAGACTATGAGAAACCATTCATCGTGGCTACAGATGCGTCAGACCTCGCACTGGGAGTCGTCTTGCTACAGGAGAGAGAAGGCACCAGACATCCAGTGGCGTACCTGAGTCGCAAGCTGACGCCGAGGGAGAAAAACTATTTGTCGGTCCAGAAGGAGTGCCTAGCGGTCGTGTGGGGACTGAACAAGTTGCGCCCATACGTGTGGGGACAAAGATTCACAGTGACTACGGATCATCGGGCCTTGTTATGGTTGCAGACTATGAAAAACCATAACACTATGCTGCAGAGGTGGTCCTGGGCCCTACAGGACTATCAAGTGGACTTCCAGTTCATAAAAGGCAAGGACAATGTACTGGCCGATGGACTTTCCAGGTAAGTGGCTGGGACTGCAGTGACGTGACCAGACAGAGGAACAAAGAAAGACATTTTCCCCATAGAGACTTTTATTTGTTAACGCGACGTATAAATCCTGGAACAGGAATAATACTCTGCTGTTGTTTAAGGGTGTGGGAGATGTGATGTTCCTATATTAATGTATATATGGTAAGTGTTGGTTGTTTAGAAGATACATGGTAAGTGGAGTGAAAGAGGGGGAGTGAATGGGCAGTAGAATGCGAGATGATTGGCTGAGTGTTTAAAATGGCTGAATGTATAAAAGGAAGAGTGAGAGTGGAATCTGGGGGGGAGAAGAGAACTGAGTGGGTTGCTTGGTGGGGTTTAGAGAGTTGTTTGCCAGGAGAGAGTGAAGAAGGAGGGAGGTGGAGTTCGGATTAGTATTGAGTAAAACCATATGCTTATGTGCCTTAAGAAGAAATCTTGTTAATCTTGTTAGCTTTGTTATCTGTAATAAATACTTAATTTGGTTTACCAAAGGCCTGATCCTTGGCTGGGGTTTCACAGACCAGAAGGTTGGGTAAGGTAATGACCAAGGCTGAAGGGGAACTGTAACAAATGGTGGCAGCGGTGAAGAGAATAACAATACCAGTATTCAGAGTCTCTGGGAATACTAGTATTGGGACGTTACTGGTGGTTGCCTAGCAGGGGGATCTGTTGAGATCTGTGCTAGAGCGGGGAGAGAAACCATAAGAGAGAGCGGTCCGGACTGGTGGAGTCCCTGGTGGTGCCTAGTGACAGGCAGTAACCACAAGCAGGTAGGAACCTGACAGGGATAGCCAGGGAAGGACGCCTCACAGCTACCACGTGATTAAATAGATCTTAGTTAGTCTGAAGCATAGATGCTTTGTTTTTTAAATGCCACACCAGACACCACTGTAGAAGCAATGTGGCTAAAGGTCGGTTTAAGAACTGAATGGCTCTGCTCAATCTAGGCTGCCCCACCAACCTCACTGTGCCCTCAGCCATCCGCCATTCTCCTGCTTCTTACAGCCAGCCCAGGGGACAGCACTGGCTGTCAGCTTCTTCTCTGTCAGTCTCAGTGTTGCCCCTGTAGAACTCAGCAAGGAGAGGGAGGAGGAGGATGGGGACAAGACTATGATTAGTTGGCTCCGGCTCTGGCTCTGCCTACTGTTGGGCCACCCTTCCTTCTGCCCTACCACTCCTGATGGGCACCAGCCACCACTGGCCCTGCTAGACCAGGCCAAAAGCCGGTCTAGTGCAGCATCCTGTTCTCATCATAGCCAACCAGATGTCTAAGGGAAGCCCACAAGCAGGACTTGAGCACAACTGCACTCTCCCCACTGGCAATTCCCAGCAACTGCTATCTAGAGACATGCTGCTTCTGACAGTGGAGGCAGAACATAGCCATCGTGGATAGCAGCAGTGGATAGCCTTCTCCTCCATGAATTTGTCCAATCCTCTTTTAAAGCCATCCAAGTTGGCGGCCATCATTGCCTCCTGTGGGAACTAATTCCATCGCATGTAAGGACTTTCTGGCAATAGGACAGAGTATCCCATCATGCAGCTTTGTCTGGTCTCTGCTTCTCAAGATCTGCCTCCTTGAGGCAGCTGCCTCACTCTGCCTAACAGTTGGGCCAGCCCTGTATGGAGTTCTGCGTCAAATTCTGGGCACCACATTTTCATCCCCTTTTAAAGTCATCCAGGTTGGTGGTCATCACTGCCTCTTGTGGGACCAAATGTGCTGGGTGAAGAAGTACTTTATTTTGTCTGTCCCGAATCTTCCAACATTCAGCTACAATATCCTTTTTGGGGTGAGGTGACCAGAAATGTACACAGTATTCCAAATGCAATCACACCATAGATTTATTTATTTAATTAATTTATAGCCTGCCCTACCTCCCAGTAGGAGCCCAGGGCGATGAACAAAAACACTAAAAACTCTAAAATAAATTAAAACAAAACATATTTTAAAGTATCTTTTTAAAAAAGCTTTAAAAACATCTTAAAAAGCAGTTCTACCACAGACGGAGACTGGGATAAGCTCTCTACTTATGCTTGTTGAAAGAGGATCTTCAGTAGGCACTGAAAAGATAACAGATAGCACCTGTCTGATATTTAAGGGGAGGGAATTCCAAAGGGTAGGTGCCACAACACTAAAGGTCCGTTTCCTATGGTGTGCAGAACGGACCTCCTGATAAGATGGTATCTGCAGGAGGCCCTCACCTGCAGAGCATAGTGATTGACTGGGTATATAAGGGGTAAGACAGTTTTTCAGGTATACTGGTCCCAAGCTGTATAGGGCTTTGTACACCAGAACTAGAACCTTGAACTTGGCCCGGTAGCTAACAGGAAGCTAATAGGAAGCCAGTATAATGGCATTATATTGGCATCGACAGTAAATTTCTTTCCTAATAACCCCAAGCATGGAATTTGCCTTTTTTACAATTGCTGCACGCTGGGTCAACATCTTCATTGAGCTATCCATGACGACCCCAAGGTCTGGGTGGTTGACTGCATTTTATACTCTGCCTTTTTGCCAGTGCACTCGGCCTGCTTGAAAATAAGGGCTTACCTTTTGGGAACTTTCTTACCCACCCTTCACCATAAGGCCCCAGGGTGGGTTACAACAGAATATACAGCAATAAAAACATGACAGTTATAAATCACGTAAAACCGTTTCCAATTCAGCAAGAGAGGTGGGTCCTACAAAACAAAATACCTTAACCGTCAAAGAGATAAGTCTTGAGCGCAGGGTGAAAGCTGCACAATGAAGGTGCCTCTTGCCTCTGTGGCAAAAGAATTCCACAATTTTGCGGCCGACAGAGAAAGCCCTCTCCCAGGCTGCCATTCCCTGCAGATCCGAGGGTGGTGGAACTGCTAAGATTGCCCTTTCTGTCCATCTTAAGAGAGGATCTGTAGGGAAGGAGGCCACCTTTCAGATATTTGGTAGCCGCAATATGAAAGGGGCAAGTTGTGAAGAGGAAAAGAAGCTAATTCAGGTGTCAATTGCTTCATATTTTGGCTTACATAATGACCGGGTGGAATAGCCACTGATGGAGGCACTTTGGGGTGGGGGAGGAGCCAAGTGTCAGCTGGTCCCAGCTGAGCCAATGGAACGGGCCTCGCCTTCTCATCCTCTCTGATGCAACCAATTGCATTGGCTATTGAGGGAGGCAGTTCTGGAAGGGGAGTTCATTGAGGAAGGCATATGGCCACCTGGGTCTACCATATTTGGGGCCAGGTCATGCCTCTGGAAACTATGGCTGGACCGGTTAACCAGTTTAATGGGTGGATTGATCTATGAAAATGTTGGTGGGGTTGAGAATGAAACACTTGTGCAATTTGTTTAACCGTTTTGGTTCTAGCACTAATAGGGAACGTGAAAAGGGACCCTTTCCTTCTAAACCAGAAGTGGGGAACCTCTGGATCTCCAGCTCCTGTTGGATTCCAACTCCTGTCAGTCACAGCCAGTATGGCCAATGCTCAGGGATGAAAGGGTCATAGTCCAAAAGTGACTAGAGCAAGGGTAGCCAAACATTTCAGGCCATTGGGCACATCTGGAATTTTGGGAGTGTGTCGTGGCTGCCAATTACAACATAGCTGCCATGGGGTGTATGGCATAACACAAAATGGCTGTCTCAAAAAAATGGCTCTCTTGTTTAAAAGAGCAGAAAAAGAGACAGGAACACAAAATGTACAAAAGTTGTATGCATTAGGGATTTTTGAGGGGAAATTTACTGAGACTTTTTGTGGGCCTATAAGAGGCTCTGGCAGGCACACTGGTGCCCGCAGGTGTTCCTTTGGCAACCTCTGATCTAAAAGAGCGCAGGTCCTCCGCGTCTGGCCAGTGGAATTATGCTGTTTTTATTTCCTTTCTGTTAGCCAGCTTGGTGCTGATGGCAATAAAGAGGCTCATGGGAAGCTGCCTTATACTTGAGTCAGACCATTGGTCCATTCCTCACTATTGTTTACACTGACTGGCAGTGGCTTTCCAGGATTTCAAGAAGGGAGTCTTTTCCCACCCCTTCCTGGGGATGCCAGGGATTGAACCTGGGACCTTCTGCATGCAAAGCAAACGCTCCAACCCGAGCTACAACTCTTCCCCACGCACCCTGTTCATCATCAAGACGGGTCTATGATGAACTATTCTGTTTAGCAATTACATCTATTTAGCAATTAAAATATTATACAGGTGGACTTTTAAAAAATTAAAATATTACACACACCATCTTCCATCATACTTGCTCCAGCATTCTCACCCTTAATGTATGTCCACCTCTCATTTCAGATTTCATTTTCATTTATTATTCATGTAAAATATTTATAGCCTTCTCTGCATTTAACAATGGGTTTCAGTCATAAAGCATAATCTTCATAAAACTAAACGTCAATCCAGAAAACATTTTATTTTTAAATATAACCAGTTAAAACATCAGTGAGTCATCCAAAGACTTGGGGGAAAGGCCACATCTACACCACACATTTAAGCATTCTTCCCCCCAAAGAATTTTGGGAACTGTAGTTTGTTAAGGGTGCTGTTGGGAGACTCCACTATTCCCTTCAGAGAGCTACAATTGCCAGAGTGGTTTAACAATCAATCCCTCTTCCCACTGAGCTCTGGGAATTGTAGCTCTGTGAGGGGAATAGAGAAAGTCTCTGGGGGAAGCCAGGACTGTTTCAAGTGGCCTCATAGCACTTTAAAAGGTATGGTGTGGATCTGGTCTAGGTCTATAGCTGGCACAAAAAACTCACAATGGCAACTTCTTTTGTCTCATTCTTTAATCTTCCTACCAACCTTATCGAAAATATGGGCAAAGGTTGGTATTCAGTGGTAGACCTACTCAGAGTAGACTCATTAAAATGAGCCTAAGTTATGTTCATTAACTTCAATGGGTCTACTGAGCAGGATGAGTATTGAACCACCCTTGGAAAAATGGAAATGGACTGCCTTCAAGTCAATCCTGACTTATGGCAACCCTATGAATAAGGTTTTCATGATAAGCAGTATTCAGAGGTGTTTGCCATTGCCATTGCCTCCCTCTGAGGCTTGTCCTCCCCAGCTGGTAGGGCCTGCTCAGTTTGCCACAGCTGCACAAGCCAGCCCCTTCCTTGTCCGCATCTGCCAGCTGGGGGCCAACTGAGCTCCTTGGGACTATGCAGCTTGCCCACGGCTGAAAACATATTTTATTTACAATTTTTCAAAAAATGGTCAAGTCACAATCTAATGGAATACTGAAGAACAAAAATAATGTTTTAAGCAATATCTTTATTTTGACAAATGTTCACCTCCTTGACCCTTTTCCATTTGCAGAAGTTCCCCTGAATCTAATAAATCTAAGGCCTTAATAAATGTCTGACTTGGAGAACAAAAACATTCTGTAGCCATTTCTTATTTTATTTTCCGTTGGAATTTTATTAAATTATTTTAAGAATCTCTTTCAAACTTTGAGACAATTCAAACACACACACACACACAGCAGAAACAACAAAAATAATCAAAGCCATAGTGAGACGTCAAGGAACTCCACCTGAGCAAATATAATAACCAATGAACATTAACAAGGTTAAAAACAAAAAAAGTGTGAATTTCACAAGCAGCTCTTCAGAGGGCATGTTCCACAGACAGCATTCAGAAGATTAGCCTAAGGCTCCATCCGGACTATATATTTAAAGCAGCTTGCTTGCTTTATTTATTTATTAGATTTATATCATGCCCTTCCTCCCAGCCCAGGACAGCACTTTTACCATTTTAAACAAGCATGGCTTCCTCCAAGGAATCCTGGGAACTGGAGTCAAGAGAATTTTTTAGCACTTGTGTCATGCTACAATTTTGACAGAAAAAACCATAGCAGTTAATTTAGTACAGGAAAGGTATAAACATTTATAGTGCAAAAATAGGCCTAATTCAGACATAACAGTCTCAATCTGAACATAAAGTGTACTGTAAACTCAAAACCAGTTTCCAAGGTTGGGCATAACAAGAAACTGTGGTTTAGCCAACCCTAGAAGCCTTACATTAAGGCATGAGTTGAGGAAAGGGAAGCAGCGGTGTGTCAGTCCAAGTCTCAGTTTATCAGATGGAAAGAGTTAAATTTAAACTCGCCCACGCTCTTCTCGTTTCCTGACCAGCACAACTTACAGGTCTTTGGTCTGATCCAACAGGGCTCTTATGTCCATGGTTGAGGCAAATCTGTCTTGCAGCTGCTAAATAATAAAAGACACACAGGAGCCATGTTAAGGGGGGGGAGACACATTTATTGACTGGTCTGGCAGCTCCTTCCTCCTTTTTGCAGGGGTTTCTAGGAGGCTTCGAGACCAGAGGAAGTCAAACTAGCCAAAGTGCAGAAAAAAATTAACCCCCTTCACATACCACAAATAGAGTTTCTCCTCCTAACTCTCAGCAACCTTCACAAACTCCCAGGATTCTTTGGGGGAAGCCATGGCTGTGTAAAGTGGTATAACAGTGGTTCAAATGTATGGTGAGGATGTGGCCAGAGATAAAACTTTTTTGTAAAAAAAAAACACCAAAAACTTTTTTGTAAAAAAGAGAAAACGGAACCACATAAATTTACACTAAACCAGATATTCTGCATATATATTTGAGTCATTCATTTACTTCCTATATTTTTGTCCCATATTTTCAGATAGTCACGTGCTGACAATTGAGGCAGGTACAGGTAACCCAGCCCTAAAACTACGCCCACAAAAGTTGCAGTGTTGTTGTTTCCCACTAGCCAGCTAAAAGGCTAGTAGCCTGCATTCCCATGCTTTCTATAGAGAAGGAGAAGCCCTCATCCCCACCCCACTCTCTGTGGCCACCACAGAAAACTAGATTTCTAACAATTTTTTTGAAAAAGCTTTCTATCAAACAGGCTGGTCAAATGGGGACAGGTTGGAGGGATGGGTATTTTTTTCTTTTGCAACCAACTCAGAAACTGAGCAGACTGGTAGAGGAGGGATGGAGTGCATCACCCCTCCTCTGCCACCCACTTACTCGCCTGCATGGAATTTTCTGTCACCTATGGTGACCAGGCGCTTGGTTAAATACGATACCAAAATATCCATACTTTAAGAAGTTTCAGGTTAAGGGGGGGACAGGAAATGTATGTGATGCTGAGGCCTGCAGTTTTGAGAATTGTCCTTCTGTTTTTAATATTTATTAGCCTTAGGCGATATTCAATTAATGCATTATTATTATTATTATTACTATTATTATTATCATCATCATCATCACCCACCCTTCACTCAAAGGTCCCAGGATGGGTTACAACAATTTAAAAACACATAATTAAAAACAGTTAAAAACCACCTAAACAACATCACAGAAAATAGGGTGGGTCCTAAAAATATACACCTCAGGTGTCAAAGAGGTGCATCTTCAGCATTCACCAAAAGTTGTACAATGGAGTTGGCAGACGCACCTCGGTGGGGAGTTAAATAGCTTAGGGCAGCCTTTCCCAACCGGTGGGCCTCCAGATGTTGTTGGACCACAACCTCCCATCAGCCTCAGCCAGCACTGCCAATAAGAACATAAGAACGTAAGAAGAGCCTGCTGGATCAGGCCAGTGGCCCATCTAGTCCAGCATCCTGTTCTCACAGTGGCCAACCAGGTGCCTGGGGGAAGCCCACAAGCAGGACCCGAGTGCAAGAACACTCTCCCCTCCTGAGGCTTCCGGCAACTGGTTTTCAGAAGCATGCTGCCTCTGACTAGGGTGGCAGAGCACAGCCATCATGGCTAGTAGCCATTGATAGCCCTGTCCTCCATGAATTTGTCTAATCTTCTTTTAAAGCCATCCAAGCTGGTGGCCATTACTGCATCTTGTGGGAGCAAATTCCATAGTTTAACTATGCGCTGAGTAAAGAAGTACTTCCTTTTGTCTGTCTTGAATCTTCCAACATTCAGCTTCTTTGAATGTCCACGAGTTCTAGTATTATGAGAGAGGGAGAAGAACTTTTCTCTATCCACTTTCTCAGTGCCATGCATAATTTTATACACTTCTATCATGTCTCCTCTGACCCGCCTTTTCTCTAAACTAAAAAGCCCCAAATGCTGCAACCTTTCCTCGTAAGGGAGTCGCTCCATCCCCTTGATCATTCTGGTTGCCCTCTTCTGAACCTTTTCCAACTCTATAATATCCTTTCTGAGATGAGGCGACCAGAACTGTACACAGTATTCCAAATGCGGTCACACCATAGATTTATACAACGGCATTATGATATCGGCTGTTTTATTTTCAATACCTTTCCTAATTATTGCTAGCATGGAATTTGCCTTTTTCACAGCTGCCACACACTGGGTCGACATTTTCATCGTGCTGTCCACCACAACCCCGAGGTCTCTCTCCTGGTTGGTCACCGCCAGTTCAGACCCCATGAGCGTATATGTGAAATTAAGATTTTTTGCTCCAATATGCATAATTTTACACTTGTTTATATTGAATTGCATTTGCCATTTTTCCGCCCATTCACTCAGTTTGGAGAGGTCTTTTTGGAGCTCTTCGCAATCCCTTCTTGTTTTAACAACCCTGAACAATTTAGTGTCGTCAGCAAACTTGGCCACTTCACTGCTCACTCCTAATTCTAGGTCATTAATGAACAAGTTGAAAAGTACAGGTCCCAATACCGATCCTTGAGGGACTCCACTTTCTACAGCCCTCCATTGGGAGAACTGTCCGTTTATTCCTACTCTCTGCTCAATGGCTCAATGGCTGAGGCTGATGGGAATTGTGGTCCAACAACATCTGGAGGCCCACCGGTTGGGAAAGGCTGGGTTAGGGGATGCCACAGAGGCTGCCCTTTCCCAGGCCACCCCCACCCCGCAACTTCTGAGGGTGGCGGGACCATCAAAAGGGCCCCCTCTGCTGATGTCAACACCCGAGAAGGTCTGTAGGGGAGGAGGCGGTCTTTCAGATATTTGGGACATAAGTCGTTTAGGGCTTTAAACGCTAACATGAGCACCTTGAACTGGGCCCAGAAACAAACTGACTGTTTTAAAGCTGTTTTAAAACAGGGGTTCATAGAATCATAGAGTTGAAAGGGGCCTATAAGGCCATCGAGTCGAACCCCCTGCTCAATGCAGGAATCCAAATTAAAGCATAAATATGAGTTCTAAAGGGAACCCCAGCCAGAAATCTGGCTGCTCCATTTTGGACCAGTTGAAGTTTCTAAGTCATCTTCAAGGGCAGCCCCATGTAGAGCACATTGCAATAATTCAGTCTGGAAGTTACCAGAGCATGGAGCACTGTGGCCAAGTCTTCTCAGTCCAAAAGGGGCTGATGCTGGTGAACTAGCCAGAGCTGGAACAAAGGCACTTCTAGCCACTGAGGCCACCTGAATCTCCAGTGGCAGTATGGTATCAAGGAGCACCCTCAGACTGCAGACCTGCTCCTTCAAGGAAAGAGCATCCAGAACGGACCGTCTCCCCATCTCCTCGACATGAGAACTCTGGACAAATAACACCTCTGTCTTTTCAGGATTCAGCCTCAATTTATTGGCCCACATCCAAGAGTGGGTCACAAATAAGGCTGAAGAAAGGGGGAAGGCTGCCTGTAAAATACAAGGGGGATTGCTTGTAAAGCAGTTCTCCCCTTGATTGTGCGTTTTGCAGATTGTCTGTGAGAAAGTGGGGGAGGTGGGAGAGAGACTCATGGGGGGGGAGACAAAAAGAGCAAAGGGCTAAGAAGAATGAGGCTGCCTGTATTTTACAAGGGGAAGAAACCTATTTTGTAGATCAGGTGGGAGAAGTTCTGTCTCGCCCAATGATGTCTATAAAACACCCCCACCCTTCTTAGCCCTTCGTCCCCCTTCTCTGTGAGAAAATGCTGCTTTGGCTCACTCTTAGCCCCATCCTCCCTGCCCCACAGTGTGGCTGTCTTCACCCATCCTCTGCGTTGGCTGCCATGGGTCTGCGTGGCACTGTTTGAAAGCCCTTAGTTTTAGCAAGATTCTGATGCAAACCCACTCTTAAATCAGGCTTGGCCGACCCCCCTCTTCTCAGGAAACTTCCCTCTCTTAACTTGTGTTGACTCTCTCCCTCCTCATGCTTCTCTCCTCCCCACAGCAGTAGATGGTGGGAGCCAATTAGCACGCAAGGAGATTCATACTGACTGCTGATGAGCTGTAGTGACTCCTGGCCTTGCTGGATTCTCTCCTAAGGCAAGAGGAAAGGGTGTTAAACACAAGCACACACTCTGCGTTTGGGAATTGTGGTGGCTTCATTTGCTGTAGGGACAGACAGAGGGACTCAAGAAGGCGGCCGGCTGCAAAAAAAGTAACGGGGCTACGTCCTGAAGCATGTAAGGAAAACATACCCGGGGGGAGGGGACACTGGGGGAGGAAAAGGGGAAGTCCAGTTGCACTCATGGAATTCCTTGCGCTGACAGAACTGTGGCTGTGAGCTATGTTGGATACAACACCTTTATGTTCTACTTTTAAATGGGGTTTAATATAGTCTTCCTTCTGAGGAACTGATTAGATATACCCCTGCTTAGCTGCAGCAACAGGTTCCCTTCCCTACCCTACTCCTTCTTGCAACAGAGTGAAAATTCTTCCTTCTGCATGAGGGGTAGCTAACTCATGAACCCATAGCTCAGGTGTTGCTGGACTACAACTCCCATCAGCCTCAGCCAGCATGGCCGGTGACCAGGGATGATGGGAGTTGTAGTTCAGCTACTTCTGGAGGGCCACAGGTTCCCCACCTACATGGATATTCTTGTATTTAATGAAGCTGACATTCTCAATCTAGGTTTGTTTTTTCATTTGTCAGAAGCGTGCATGGCTTTGCTTTCATGTGTGAAGATCTCACCATGTCAAGAGCCAGCCACAGAAACAGTTCCTGAGGCTTTTCACACAGTCTCTCTAGTGTGGATTCTCTTGTGACTAATAAGGCGAGAGTTTTGGCTGAAGCCTTTCCCACAGTAGGAACATTCATACGGCTTTTCGCCTGTGTGTGTCCTCTCATGCACAATGAGGTTCGAACTCCGACTGAAACTCTTCCCACAGCTTGCGCATTGGTAGGGTTTTTCCCCAGTATGGGTTCGGGTGTGTGCCAGAAGGTTTGAGCTCTGGCAGAAGCTGATCCCACAAATGCTGCACTTGTATGGCTTTTCACCCGTGTGGGTCCTCTCGTGTGTAATGAGTTCGGAGCTCTCGATGAACCGTTTCCCGCACTCGGCACATTGGTATGGTTTCTCCCCTGTGTGGATTTTCTGATGCCTAATAAGGAGTGAGCGCAAACTGAAGGATTTCTGACACTCGGGACACTGGTAAGGCTTCTCGCCTGTATGGATTCGCCGGTGGCTGATGAGCTGTGAACTTCGGGAAAAGCTCTCTCCACAGTCCAAGCATGTATATGGCTTCTCTCCTGTGTGGGTTCTCTGATGATTAATAAGGTTCGAGCTGCGGGTGAAGCCCTTCCCACAGTCCGAGCATTTGTATGGCTTGTCGCCCACATGGGTTCGCTGGTGGCTAATAAGGTTTGAGCTACGGGAAAAGCTTTTCCCACATTCTGCGCAACTGTATATTTTCAAGTCAGCACTCATTCCCGCATGGGTGGGACGATCAGGGCATGTCCTCGAGAGATCTTGTTTCTTGTCATTGGAAAGTCTCTGCTGAATCTGTGTCGTGCCAAGGTCATTGTCATCAGTTTCTCCACCACAACTGGACAATCTCTTTGGTCTTATCCCTCTGAGGGGTTCCTGCTTACACTCTGATCTATCCAGATGCTTAGGAGATTCCTCCCGATTATAACATTGGACCATGTTTTCCTTGGCTTGTCTCAGTGACATCACTTGCTCAGTTCTTCTGAGTAAGGCATTCTCACTTCTCCACCCATCTGGAATTTTTAAAAAAAGGGTCATTACGTGAATTATACCCTTTACTGAGAAGAAGTGGGGGACCCCTTCAGACTGGTGGGACTTTTTTGTGGGTGTGTCCAGCAACATGTCATTGACGCTATAATACTGCATTAGTGGATTTATATTGGATCAGCCACACATCATTCCACTTCCTTAGATGATATGTGATGCTTCCCCAATGTGCCATCGGGGGGGGGGGAGGCACTCTTGCTCTATAGTGCAACAAAAGCAGGACATCCCCACCCCACCCCAGATCGTTTGTGGGATGAAAAGTTCTAGGATCTCAGCAGAAGTTACAGGGCATGCACTGCTTGGAAACAAAGCAGTATGTCTGGCCTGAACCATTTCCAGGAACAAACAGTATTGGAAGCAGGATTGCGTATAACCATCATGTACAGAAATCATTACGAATGTGCAATAAAAAGGAGGCCTTGAGGGGCCTGAGATTTCTCTCAAAGAAGTATAAAGCAAAGGTGAAGTGACAGAATCATCTCTATTTCTAACATTCAAGTGGCAAGGGCCACTGCTTATGTAGCTGAAAAGGCACCATCCATGTCCAAAAGGAGTATCAGAGAGCTTAGGGGAACAGCAAAGTTTGCCGAAGCACAAAAAAGCCTAAATAGGTGGGGGTTGGGGAAAGAACCGAAATATATCCCAATGAAGACTTGAGCATACACACTGGGAAGAGGATGATGGCTGACCTACGGAGGGGGGGAGGGGAACACAAAACCTGGGGAAGAAGGAATGGAAATGGGCTGGGCAGGCTGGCTAGCACCACCCTGGAGACAAGGGGCAGAAATCCAATTTAGTTCGGATTTAAAACTGAATCTATTACATTTGCACTTTACGAAACGCAGCCATCTGTAGAAATCCGCACTTAGCCAAATTTCGCAGGGCAGTTCTCCAACCGGTAAGGTTTACAAAAATGCATATATTAGGGGGAAATGTGGCTGGAAATGCATATATTAGTGAAAATAACTTACAAAAATGCATTGTGTTAGGCGAATTTGCTTGCAAAAATGTATACATAAGTCAAAACTGCCTGCAAAAATGTGTTTATTAGGAGAAAAAAACCGCATTAAAATGTTCATGAGGATTTTTTTAAAAAATCAAAAATTGCTGCAGAAATGTGGAGAACTGAATTTAAGATTAAAAAAAAAATGAAAAACTGAGAGAACCAAAGCTGACAGATCCTTCCATGCCTACCACCGTGTAGCCTTAAAGACTAGAAATATTTATTTAAAAAAACCCACCCCCAAATCCTGAAAATTGCAGGAGGCTATGTTTCTATCCTTACCTAGCAAGCTGGCATCCCCATCACCTTCTAGCTTGCTTCCTCGGCTGAGGTGCCTCTGCCAGATGTTAGAAAGTGCCCATTCAGCTGTTGGGAAATTCACCGCAGTCATCTCAAATGGCCCTGGGACCTGCAACAGCAGCAGTGAGGGTCTTGATCAGCGCAGGGTAGGCAGGGCTGGAAAGGTGAAAGCTACAGGCAAGGGCTTGATGCTGTGCGCATGTACACAAACACCACTTTCCAAATTCACCATTACAAATTAGCAGGGGCAAAACCCAAACAGCTATGTGGCTTCAAAAAAGGCAAATGCTATTTTAGGCTGCATTAAATTGGGAGGGATAGCTAACAGCCAGGAGGACAGAAACAAAATTCAAAGTGATCTTGATAGGCTGGAGCATTGGGGTGAAAACAACAGAATGAAATTTAACAGGGATAAGTGCAAAGTTTCTAAAGGAAAAATAAACCAAATGCACAGTTATAAGTTGGGGAATATTTGGCTCAGCAATACTACATGTGAGAAGGATCTTGGAATTCTTGATCACAAGCTGAATATGAGCCAACAGTGCAATGTTGCTGCAAAAAAGGCAAATGCTATTTTAGGCTGCATTAACAGAAGTATAGTTTCCAAATCGCATGAAGCATTAGTTCTCTATTTGGCAATGGTTAGGTCTCATTTTGACTATTGCATTCAGTTCTGCTCTCCGCACTTTAAGAAGGATGCAGACAAACAGAAACAGGTTCAGAGGAGGGCAACACGGATGATCAGGGGACTGGAAACAAAGTCCTACGGAGAGGACTGAAAAAACTGGCATGTTTAGCCTTCAGAAGAAAAGACTGAGGGGAGATACGATACTCTTCAAGTACTTGAACGTTTGCCACACAGAGGAGGGCCAGGATCTCTTCTCGATTATCCCACAGTGCAGGACATGGAATAATGGGCTCAAGTTGCAGGAAGTTAGATTTCGGCTGAATGTCAGGAAAAACTTCCTAACTGTTAGAGCAGTACAACAATAGAACCAATGACCTTGAGAGGTGGTGGGCTCTCCAACACTGGAAGCCTTCAAGAGGCAGCTGGACAGCCACCTGTCAGGTATGCTTTATTTTGGATACCTGCACTGAGCAGGGGGCTAGACTTAATGGCCTTATAGGACCCTTCCAACTCTACTATTCTATGAATCGAATTTTCAACATGTACAGTAGGGCCCCGCTTCCCGGTGCTTCGCTTCCCGGCGTTCCGCTAATGCGGCGGCTTTCATTCCCCGTTTTAAAGCCGATTTTGCGGCATTTTGACGCAATGCGCCCCATTATACTCAATGGGGTTCCGCTTTACGGTGATTTCCGCTTTACGGCGGGGGTCGAGAACGGACCCTGCCGTATAAGCGGGGCCCGCCTGTACCACACTCTGGGTTATATTCAACCAAGTCCTACTCCGGGAAGACCCACTGAATTTAACAACGATGGGTTAGCCATGAGTTAGTTATGTCCATTCATTCCATTGGGTCTACTCTGAATACAGCTAGAGTTAAATAGAGATATGAAGGTTTCCCCCGTTTCCTGAGTTTCCCCCGTTTTCTCCTACTTACTCTGCTTTTTTCCAGGCCTTCATATGTCTAGCATTAAATACCACCCAAGGACTCCATCTATACATTTAAAGTAGTACTACGCCACTTAAAATGGCTTCCCCCAAAGTATCCTGGGACCTGTAGTTTGGTATGAGTGCTGAGAGGGGTCAAGGAGAACTACAACTCACAGAGTTCCCTGGGGAGAAGGATTAATTGGGAAGTCTGGCTTCTGACACTGATCTGCTCTGCAGCCTGTGACCAACATGGGTCCTCCCTTCATCTGTGGCAAAAGGCTCTCACCTCCCATTCCTGCCTGTCAGCCTCTCGCCGCCTCAGCAGGAAGGCCTCAGCCAGGGACACCGCCTGGGCACATGCCTCCGGGCAGTGCTCCCTGACCCAGCTCTGCACGTCTGGGGGCAAGATGGATAGGAACTGCTCCAGGATCACCAGCTCCAGGACCTGCTCTTCCATGGGTGTCTTAGGCTTCAGCCACTGTTGGCAAAGTTCCCGGAGTCGACCACAAACCTCTTGGAGCCCCTCAGCGTTCCGGGAACACAGCTGCGGGTCCTGCATTTCTGCCCCTATGGAGGCTTCCCTGTCCTTCCTGGAGGACCCCCCCATGGTGGCATCCAGGAGACTGGAGTCCCGCTCCACTCCTATGTCGAAGGCTGGTGCAAGAAGAGTCACCCACTCTCTTCGACCCCACTGGCGAACATTAGTTACTCCCTTGAACGAGGCAAGAAAGGCCTCTGTGTTGCTCCACGATGGGCGCTCCGGCGTTGGTGGGTCTTCAAGTGTCGAGCAAAGGGAAGGTGTGGCCTTCAAGAACTCTTGCCATTGGGCTTCCCAATGTTTGGCTAGTTCATCATCTGGCTCCTGCTTCACTTGTGGCGGCAATGTCTGCCACCTTGGCAAGTCTTTGGTGGTTCCATATTGGATAACTTGAGGGCATTCCTCCCCCTTTTCTAGGGATCTGTCGTCTGGTTCGCAGCCCTTTGGCTCCATCTCCTCTACTTGTGCTCCTAACTTTGCCTCCTTCTTGGCTGCAGCTCGGATCTGGCCTTCTGCCGATCCCTGTTTTGACGCCTTCTTTTCCCCCCCAAGAAGAGACATCTCTTAAACCAAACGTCGTCTTGTTTCCAGTTTCCAAACCTCGGCTCAGGCTGACAGCTGCTTCCAAATCCTCCCACAGGGGCCCACCTTGACGCCAAACAACTGGGCTTCACAGCCCCACAACCCATCCATTTTAGGCTCACGTCTACATTCCTCCCGTGGGCTGATTCGGTGCCATCGGTGAGATGATCTGCCGAGCTGCAGTCTGGGGAACTAACAGCAGAGACACTGTAGGCTCATGGCAATAGCCATCTGCAAGATCAATTCTCCCTGTTGGCGAAAAACAATAACACGTTTTTGCCCAGTTTTAAATCACAGTATTTTGATTTTTGCTGTTGATGGTGTGAAGAAAGGGAACAGAGAAGAGTTTTTCTTCTTCTCTCGTAACACTAGAACTCGGGGACATCCAATGAAACTGAATGTTGGAAGATTCAGGACAAGCAAGAGACAGGACTTCTTCATGCAGGGCATAGTGAAACTGGAATTCACTCCCACAAAGGCTATGATGGCCACCAACTTGGATAAGACAAATTCATGGAGCATAAAGCTATCACTGGCCACTAGCCACAATGGATTTGTGTACTAACTCCACTGTCAGAGGCAGGACCACCTTCTGGAAACCGCAGGAGAGGAGGGTGCTGTTGTGGGCAGGGCCTGCTTGCGGGCTTCCCATAGACATCCGGGAATCTGGTTGTTCACTGTGAGAACAGGAAGCCAGACTAGATGGGCCATTGGTCTGATCCAGCAGGCTCTTGTTATGTTCCTACGATTCAAGATTTCCTACAAACCTATACAAGAAAGCCTTTCTTCTGTCTCACTTGAACCTCAGAGATGCTAGCATGCCAGATCCTTGTCTTCCCAAGTTTTCATAAAGTGACGCCTCGGATGTACCCAAGAGGAAGGGGAGTTGAACAGAGTTGCACATAGCTAAGTGGAGATTTAAATCTAGTTCTGCCCAGGCCTAGTGGATACATACCATACATTTAAAAACACATTACTTCCGCTAAAGAATCCTGGGAACTGTAGTTCAGCCCATACAGAACTACAATTTCTAACACCCCTACAGTTCCCAGTATTCTTTGATGAATGTCATGTGCTAACATACAATGCACTTATCATGTGGAAATGTGTTCTGAAGCAAGGAACCATTGCAACATGGAGGCAATGATGTTGATGTTGGTCAATAAGTATCGTTCAGTTCACATAAGGGACCTTATGAGGAAGAAACAAATATTGATTTGTTATTATAGGAATTCAGTTTAAAGCAGGTTTATTCTCTACCACCGGTAGGATCACAATCTTTTCACCTTGGGTGTTGGACTAGACCTGGGAGATCAGGGTTCAGATCTGCTGGAATGAGACAACAGTGCTTGTAGTCAGTTACTTGAACTGGGGGGCGGGGGAGATGATAGACTGAAAGAGTGATGTTTTGCTTTCCTCTTACTGACCACTTGTTTGTTTGAGCATCTCTTCCTGATTCGTCTCAGACCACATACTCTCCTTTGTTTATGCATTGCATTTATATCCCACCTTTCCTCCAAGGAGCTCAAAGTGTCATATATGGTTCTCTCCCTTCTCATTTCATCCCCCACAACAACCCTGTGGGGTAAGTTAGGCTGAGACGCAGTGACTGGCCCAAGGTCACTCAGTGAACTTCATGGCTGAGTGAGGATTCAAACCCTGGTCTCCCAAGTCCCAGTCCACCACTCTAACCACTACACCACACTGGCTCTTTGTTCTCCTCCACCTTCTGAGGGTGCATCTCTCTGAGCTCTGACTCCTATTTGGACTGCAGCTCCCGTCATCCTTGACTGCTGGTCATGCTGGCTAAGACCGATGGAAGTTGGAGTCCAATAACATCAGGAGGATCACAGCTTCCCTACCCAGGATAGATAGCTCAGAGGCAGAGCCTCTGCTTTGCATGCAAAAGGTCCCAGGTTCAGTCCCTCTGGCATCTCCAGGGAGGGCTGCGGAGAGACTGTCTGAAATCCTGGAGAGCTGCTGCCAGCCAGTGTAGAGAATACTGAGTTAGCTTCCTAGGTTCTTAACAAGCAACCCACCCGCCTAGCTGTCTTCTCCTCCCACTTTAAAAATAAAAATAAAAACCAAGTTGTGTGCATGTGGGGGGGGGGGGATAGATAGATAGATAGATAGATAGATAGATAGATAGATAGATGATAGATGATAGATGATAGATGATAGATGATAGATGATAGATGATAGATGATAGATGATAGATGATAGATGATAGATGATAGATGATAGATGATAGATGATAGATGATAGATGATAGATGATAGATGATAGATAGATAGATAGATAGATAGATAGATAGATAGATAGAGCTTGGGTGAAGTTTGTTGCTTTCAAAACTGTCTATCTATTTATCTATCTATAATTATTTTCACGGCTATCACCAGGTAAGCAAAAGGTCCCAAATTTTGAGTTTTGATTTTTTGTGGTGGCGGCTCCAAAGCAAGGGTAGCTGCAACCACCGTTTCCCTTACGCCTGAAACTGCAAAGTCTACTTTCCTAAGCGATTAAAAGGGAGGCTTCCCCCTTACCTCCTTTGAGGGTGATCCCTGCAAGGTCGGTGCTGCTGCATCTGAACTCCAGGTGCCACTTTTGCCACTATGGGGAGGGGAGAGGAGGGCGGAACAGGAAGGAGCCTTTAACACAACTCGTACCCTCCCACGCGTACGCTCACTCCCAGGGACTCTCTAGGAAGGGAGATGAAGTCTACTTAACCGTTTCAAGGGCTGGAAGTGGAGCAGAATTGCCAGCTGTAATTTTTTTAAAAAGCCTGGAAGTAATGCTGAGCCTTTTTTTTAAAGGCATCGTTCAATTTTGAAATTTTATTTAGATTTTTTGCTGCGCCTTTTAAGGGGGCCAGTTGCCAAAGATGACATTGCACCTTGAATAGATGTGTATACGCAGTACCAGCTATTTCTTTCTTTCCTGCCCCTCACCATAAGATCCCATGGCAAATGACAACAATATAAAATTGCAATATGAAAATCAGGTGAACGCGATTTACAACTGGAAAAACAGGATGGGTCCAAAATGTCTCTCTCGTGGGTCAAAAGGGTAAATAAAGAGGTGCATCTTCAGCATATGAGGAAAGGTATGCAAAGGAAGTGCGGGATGCACCTCTTGGGGGGAAAGACATTCATGAATGGAATGAATTAAATGTACCTGGCTTGGGGGCAGGTTACCTGTCTATGTCCCCATTTGTACTCTACATTATTATCATCATCATCATCAACAACATCATTAAATTTATTACCCACCCTTCACTAGCAGGTCCCAGGGCATGTTACAACAGTTGACATTTAAAGCAATATACCATTTTAAACCGTCAAAGAATCCTGGGAACTGTAGTTTGCCAAGAGTGCTGGCAGTCATGAGGAGACCCTTATTCCCTTCACAGAGCTACAATTCCAGAGTGTTTTTTTAAATCCCTCTCCACAGGGAGCACCAAGAATTGTAGCTCTGTGAGGGAAATAAGGGTCTCCTTACAACTCTCAGCATCTTTAGCAAACTAGTTCCCAGGATTCTTTGGGGGAATCCATGACTGTTTAAAGTGGCATAACACCATTTTAAATGTATAGTGCAGGTGAGGCCTATTATCTCCCACCTATCAAGATCAGTGTCAGACACTCTGCTTCTGGTCCTATCCCAACATGAAATCAGCTACCCAAGACAGGGCCTTTTTAGTGGTGTTCCCAATAGTGTGGAATCCTCTCCCCGTGTGATCTGCTGGGATTCTCTGCTTTTTCATTTTGCTGTGCTTTTCATATTTTGGTTTGCCAGCCTGCTGTTTTCTGTTTCTAATCTGGAAGCTGTTTGAAATGGTCTTCCTTTTATTGCTATTTATCTGTATTTTTAATTAATATGCAGGTTTATGCTATTGCTTTGCTTTTTTTGCCTTTTTTAAATCTTGCAAGTAGCTTTCTGTGTCATATATCAGAAAAATGAGATGATGTTTATTTATTTTACAAAAAGTATCTACCACTTGACTGTAATAAAACCTCTAAGCGGTTTTCAATAAATATTAACATTATCAATATAAAACAGTATAACCAAGTAATTAAAAACATTTAAAAGGTGAATAAAATTAATGGTAAACTAAAAAGATATTAAAACATGACAACATCTACATATCTGGATAGGCTTGCCTAAACAAAAATGTTTTAGGCAGGTGCCAAAAAGAAATATAGCGAAAGCACCAGCCTGATGTCAATAGGCAGGGAGTTCCAAAGTGTAGCCCTACCCCCTACTACAAGATTGATTTCTTACAAGTGTGGAATGAGTATTATGTGGCACCTGTAACAGGGCCAGTTCCATAGATCAAAGTGGTCAAGGGGGCACATATATGGTAAGGCGATCCTGCAAGTGATAATTCCATAGGCATCAAGATCACACCTACACAACAGCAGAGGGAGGGGTCATAGCTGTTTGGAACAGCCCTGTGTTGCATTCAAAAGCTCCCAGGTTCAGTCCCCAGCATCTCCAGGTATGGTTGGGCATGTCCCTGCCTGAAACCCTGGAGAACGGCTACCTCGAAGGATAGACAAAATCAACGGTCTAACTCAGGACAAGACAGCTTCTTATGTTACTAGTCCTTTGGGAAAGGCCAAGGTCATAGCTCTCTCTCTCCATCCATTAAAATGATTGATCTGATGCCCGTGGAGGTGGGCCTTTCACATCCCCATCAGGGCACTGGGCTCTGTCCATCTCAGCACTCTACTTTAAATTGGTTTTCTTTTGCTATTGCTGCTCCCAAAAACAGTGGGGCCTTGGGGGAGGGTGGTCAGAAGAATGTGCTTAGGAAACCAGATCAGCCCCTGTGATGTTCCTGCTTGTAGGGTAAAAATGGTAAGTGCTGTTTATATAGAAGACATATGGTAAGTGGAGTGAAAGAGGAGGGGGGAGTACATGAGCAGTAGAATGTTGGATGATTGGCTGAGCGTTTGAGTGGCTGGGAGTATAAATGGAAGAATGACAGTTGAATCTGGGTGGATGTTAGTAGGGTGGAGAAGAAGGTGTTTGGTGGGGTGGATGTTAGTAGGGTGGAAAGGAAGGTGTTTGGTGGGGTGGATGTTAGTAGGGTAGAGAAGAAGGTGTGGTGGATGGACGTTAGTAGGGTGGAGAAGAAGGTGTTTGGCTGTGGATGTTGGGAGTGTGGAGAAAGAGGTGTTTGAGGGTGGAGGTCAGGAGTGTGGAGAAAGAGGGAGTTGGAGTTCTGATTAATAATAAGTCAAGTACAAAACAGGAATAGATGAAACCATACGCTTGTGAAACATTCTAAAACTAATCTTGTTATTTCTGATATTTAATAAATACTTATTTGGTTTACCAAAGGCCTGATCCTTGGCTGCGGGATATACAGACCAGAAGGGAGGGCAAGGTAATTACCAAGGCTGAACAGAAACAGTATCTAATGGTGGCAGCAGTGAAGGGAGGAATAATAACAATTCAAGTATCCAGAGCAACCCAGAGTTGTATGCGTTATCTATAAAGATACAAGGGGGTTGGGAACAGCATAAGCACGCAGTCACAAAAGTAACCAGCTAGAGAGAGACTCAGGCAAAGTCTCTGGGAGTATTGGTTATAGGACATGACTGGTGGTGCTGCCTAGAAGGGGGATCTAGTGAGATCTGTGCTAGAGCGGAGTGAGAAACCATATAAAGGACGGTCCGGACTGGTGGTATCCCTGGTGGTGCCTAGTGAAAGGCAGTAGCCACAAACAGGTGGGAACCTGACAGGGAGAACCAGGGGAGGACGTCACAGCCCCCCCACCCGCAAACTGGGGTTTAGCCACCCTTGTTTTAATTGAACACATGGATTCCTCCCCCAATGCCCCTTTTAAATAGGCTACAAAGGAATCCAAATTAATCAACCAACATATTTTAAAAGAAATATTATTTTTTAATAGATGAATATAAAAAAGGTAACATATGTATCTTCTGTCTTCTCTTCCACACAGGAGGGGGTGCCTCCTCCAGGATAGCCCCCCCCCCCCAGCAATCACACGTACACCATTGAAAAACAAAGACAGGCCTTTTCCTTTCAGAAATACTTATGCAAATACTTGCACAATTAATTAATTAAAGTTCATGTGATTAATTTACAGCCACAGTCCTATACATACTTACCTGGGAATGAGTCCCACTCCATTCAATGAGGCTCCATTTTGAGTAGATGTATGGAATTGCTCTGTAAGATTTCCTTAATTGGGTGAAAGCCACAGTATATTCAGAGTGGCATGCATGATGAAATCCTGCAGAAGCGCAGAATCTGACTGTGAGTGCAGAAGTCAGTCCCCCCCCAAATATTAACATGTTTTTAAACAGAAAGAAAGCAAGTTTCTAGGCCTTATGAAGACGGAGACAGGCTTTAAAGGGTGTGGGAAAATCAGAAGCCAGAGAGGCGGTTGAACAAGGGCTTCAGAGCTTGGCAAAGTTACTTTTTTAAACTACAACTCCCATCAGCCCCAGCCAGCATGGCCCCTAGATTGGGCTGATGGGAGTTGTAGTTCAAAAAAAGTAACTTTTCCAAGCTGTGCTTTTAGTGCTCAGGATGAAGTTCAAGTGTCTGGATCCCCTGCCATGACTAGGAAAGCTGAAACGAGCCATGCAAATTAAGACAATTATGCAGATATGACTATTTGAATAAATGTATGCCGGGCACAGGGTCAAGCTTGTTTTAGCAAACAATTAGATACATTCCTGGGTGTGAACATGGCTACGTGACAGCTTGCTTCAGGAGACAATGGACTTCAACAACTGTATTTCCAAATAGGAAGTCCTACTGAGCAAATGGGGATTTACTTCTGAGTAAACAGGCCTGTGACTGGATTGCAAGAAAGTGTTAGCAATCCATACATCTATTTGTAGACACCTTCCTGTCTCCCTCTTTCTCTCTAGATCAGGGATGGGACAACTCTGGCCTCATGTCCCTTCAAGAGGACCCATTTGGCCCCTGAGGCAATTTTCCCCAAACCAAACCCAACCGCTGATATCGCTAGTGATGTCAGCGGGTGGGCAGGACAGGGTTTAGTCTTGCCTTGGCTGTGTGATCCCTTTCTCAGCAGGCAGGACTGGCACCAGGCATAACTGGGCCCTTGGGTACCACCCTGCTCTGGGCCTGCAGTGCCCACCCGCATGCCCCACATACCTCTCTTGTCGCTTCATGTGAATGCAGTGTGCGCTGTGTGCGCATGCTTGGCATCAACCAAGATGCGCATGCCTGCCATCAACCAGGACGGCGGCAGAGGTGTCAACCCCTTAGGGAAGCCTTAGACGCCATTTTGGTTGATGGCACGTCTGCGTGCACAGTGCACAAAGCATTCACAGCAATGGGACAGGTAGGTGGGGCATGCAGGTGGGTGTTGCGGGCCAGTGCAGTCTGTATGGGGGTGCCCTGGGAGATCCCTCTCTGAGATCTGCGGTAGGGTTGGGAGCCAATACTGCCATGGATCACAGAATGGGAGAGCTATCCTCTCACCCTAAGGAAGGGTCCTTCAGGGGCCCCTGTGGGCCACAGGGGCCCTTCGCCAGGGCCCATCTGGCCACCCCCTGGCACCGGCCCTGCCAGCAGGGAACAAGATCATGTAGCCAAGGCAGCAGGTTTTCATCCATGCAGGGTTAAAACCCTGTACAGAAGCATCCTTTGAAGCACCCCTGCCCACCTGTCAAATTTGGCCCAGGAGGCAGATCCTGAGAAGCCAAAAAGGTTCCCCACCCCTGCTCTAGAGAGATACCAAAACACACACACACACAAGCTTGCGTGCACACGCCCACACATACCCGGGGCTGAGACAGATAGACCCATTGGTGGGTGGGCAACCTGTGGCCCTCCAAATGTTGCTGGACTCCAACTCCCATCATCCCTGACTACTGGTGATATGGACTGGGGCTGATGGGAGCTGGAGTCCAGAAAGGGTCAAAGGTTCCCCACCCCTGCAATAGACAGACATGGGGTGTGGGGGTGAGTGACATAGACCAGGCTGGGGAACCTTTTTCCTGTCAAGGCTTGAATTCCTTCAGGGGCTGGATGTGGTAATTTTTCAGAGGCCACATGCCAACAATGGTGGGCAAGGCCAAAGCCAAAAGTGGGAGGGCTCTCTCTTTTCTCTCTGCAACCACCTTTTTTTCTCTCTGTGCCACCCCTTTTTCCTCGCCTGTGAAAAGTTAAGATAGAGGCATGGACACAGATGGGGTTTAGGGCCTTTCCAAGCGACCTGTTTGTTGAGTGTTCGTCCTGATTTCTTTGCAGGGAGATTAGATGCGTCAAAGCAAGTATTTCATCCCTCACTTTCCAGTGCATTTTCCTGTCACTTTCCTTATCCCCAAAAGCCCCATCTTTTGGGGAAGCGGTTTTGTGGCACAACCTGAATTTGCCGACACGTGATTGAATCCCGTCAGAAAACGACAGTCTGGAAGTGCCCACAGTGGCAAATAAAAAGCAAGTTAAGAAAACGAGAACTTTTGACTAAAAAAAGACAAAAACTCACTTGGTGGAACAAAACTACTGTGAAACAACTTGTTTAAACAAGCATTCAAATGGGAGATATTTGAGTGAGGGTGAGGGCTACAAGGACCAGCCACAATTGTGGCTGAAACCCTGGGAAAACAATGAGCATTCACACCACAATTTATGGTGGACTCAGTGAAGCATCTGATCAGTGTCCTTATTAAAATGGCATCCCATGTTCCCACCCACAACTTTAATCTGGTTTTAGTTTCCATGTTTTTAATTTATTGGAGTTTCCATGGCAACAGTAAATTGAGAGCAGTGGTTTCCACACTTTACCCCCATGGACCACTTGACCTGTTACAGCAGTGCTAGATGCTGTGTGATTTTTAACTGTATTCTTATTGTTTCTTTTATTTCTTATATTGTATTCCATAGAATTCAAATTATAATACAATAAAATGCAATATAAAAGAAATCAAAGAAACAATAAAATGTAATTAAAATCAAGATGAATATTTAATGTGGACGTGCGGTGGACAACCTCACTGAACTCGGAAACCACTGGTTGCCTGTGGACCATCGTTTGGGTACCCCTGATCCAGATTAAATGGGAAAATAAAATGGGATGGCATTTTGATGAGGACACCATAGTCTGGACCAGGGGTCAGCAACCTTTTTGGGGTAGTGGGCACATCTGGAATGCTGAGAAACTGCTGTTGGTGCCAGTCACAAAATTGCTGTGGGGTTGTGGCATAACACAAAATGGCCACCACATCTAACAGAGCAGAAAAAGAGACAGGATTGCAAACCAGTGCAGGCAGGTCCCTGCCCTCCAATCAATGGGAAAAGGCACCTACATCACTCATCATTGCACTCACTCACAGAGAGAAGTGCTTCGCCCCTCTCACCTGTTAAGAATGGAAAAGAAGTATCCAATCCTGTCACCCAATGAAATGTGGGCATGTCTAAAGTTTGTGCTCCATGCAGAAGAGAGCCAAGCCAGTGCAAACAAGGACTGAGCAGGAACAGCCTCTCGTGCATTGTGGATTTTTGAGAGATTATTTACTGAGGCTTTCGATGGGCATCGTAGGAGGCACTAGTGGACACAGTGGCACCCAAGGGCACTGCGCTGGCACCCCTATGTGCACGGATGGCAAAATGTGTGTACAAGCAGCATTGCAACCACATTAAACAGTCATGCAGAGGTGCCCACAATCAGGTTTGCTAACGAGGCCCACCATTTGGCAGCCTCCACATGTGATGTAACTGCCTTTTTCTGCTTATATGTAACACCCCACAAACCAGAGGTTTAAGTTCCAAACTCTTCCTGAATTCCTGAACCTGCCACTCTTCCACAATGAGAACTTTTAAAGTTTTTCTGTCAGATGGGTTCTCTCATGCTTTGTCAGTTTTGACCTCTGACTGTAGCTCTTCCCGCAGGCCGAGCACTGGTAAGGCTTCTCCCCCGTGTGGGTCCTCATATGTAGTGTGAGGCCTGAGCTCTGACTGAAACCTTTCCCGCAGGCTGGGCAGGCGTACGGCCGCTCTCCAGTGTGGGTCCTCTCGTGTTTGATAAGGCCCGAGTGGTGCCTAAAGCTCCTTCCGCAGATCGAGCACTTATAAGGTTTCTCACCTGTGTGAGTTCTCTCATGTGCGATGAGCGTCGAGTTGTGGCCAAAGGACCTGCCACACTCGGCACATGTGTACGGCTTCTCTCCTGTGTGGATGATTTCATGCCTCACGAGGTCCGAGCTGCGGAGGAAGCTCTTTCCGCAGTCGGAGCACCGGAAAGGCTTCACCCCGGTGTGGGTTCTCTCGTGCAGGATAAGGTTGGACCTCTGGCTGAAGCTTTTCCCACAGTCTGCGCATGCGTACGGCCGCTCCCCGGTGTGGATTCTCTTGTGGAAACGAAGGCCCGAACTCTTACTGAAGCTCTTCCCGCAGGTTGGGCACTTGTATGGCTTCTCTGCCGCCAGGGTTTTCTCATCCCCGGTGGGAAGGCTGCCACTCCGGCAGAATCGCTTCCCGGCTTCCAAAGGCACGAACGACTCCTCTCCGGTGTGAGTGCGCTCGTGTTTCATGAGGCTCGAATAGAGGCTGAACCTTTCCCCACAAGTTAAGCACCCGTAACGCTTCTCTCCTGGAGGGATTCTTTCATGCTTAACAAGAGCCAAGCCCCCGTCAAGGTTTTCCCTGCAGTCTGAGCATCCGCGAGTCTGAGCATCTTCTTCCCCTACATGCCTTTGCTCCTGCTCAACTGGGTTCAAGCTTTTCCCGCAGCTCAGAGAGCTACTGGTCTTCTCGCTTGCCGCATGAGCTCCTCCAGGATGCTTAATACAGCCACCAGTCTGACCAGCTGGCTCTGAGCGTTTGTGGGGTTTGCCCTCAGCATCGATTAAGAAGTCAGTGCCATCACCAGAATCGTTCCTGTCCTCCTCACAAGGCTCTGAGCTCTGAAATGAAGGCCTCCCTGGGGTGACATCGTTACCACCCCCACCTCCTCCCAGGGCAAGGGCACCTGCTTGCTTGGCTGGGCTGATTTCTTGGCTGGGCTGTTTCCTCTTCCTCACGTGCTGGTTCTTGGAAGCTTGCCCTGGCTTGGAATGCCAGGAAACACTTTTTGCTCTTCCAAGCAGCGCCCCGTGGATCGCTGCTTGCTTTAGATTTCCCACAGAAGCTTCATTTTCACTAGGTCCCTCACTGTCACCTGTGAAAGACAACATCACAAGAGAGATCTGCGTGACTGATGATGTTCTGGGACCCTGTTTCTGACCAACAGTGCAAACCTTAACTTTTTAAACTGCTCCCCCAACAAATCTGCTTATTAATATCCCAGCTGGTCATTAGACCAATTTGCAATTAAGAACTGGTACTTGTCGTTGGTTATGTCCTTCTTCCTCCCAATACATTTTCCTTTTCTGTTGTGTCTTTTATAGACTGAAAAGCCAAACCAAGATCATATGGTTACTGACCAAACGATAGAACCGATAGCCAACCATTTGAAAGGTAGATCCGGTCAGCACAACTAGATGTTTTATAATACATTGATGTGATATTACACACAGTGTCTGCATTTCAGCATTGAGAAACCGCATAAGATTGTTTGATTATTATTGTATATGCTATAGACCAGTAGGTGCCCAAACGTTATCCCCCACGGACCATTTGAAAACTGCTAAGGGCCTTGGCGGACCACGTAATACATTTTCTGCCACTTGCAGCCATTATAAATGTGCTGTGGCAGATGCTATGTGTGTGTTTTAATTGTATTTTGAAGGCTTCTTTTATTTCTTATATATTGTATTTTATTTTATTACAATTTAAATTCTATAGAATTGTAATTATTGCCGCCTGGAGGGGCACTCTTGCACTATAGTGCAAGAAAAGTGGGACGAGAAGAAACCAACAACAGTCCCAGAACATTTGTGCTATACAAAGGTGCAGGATTTCAGCAGGAAGTTATGGGATGTACTCTGATTGGAAACAAAGCAGTATGTCCGCCCTGAAACTTTTGCAGGCACAACCAGCAGTGAAAGCGGGGATCGTGTGTCACCACCCCAAGACCATCATGAGCACAAAATCATTACGAATGCCCAGGAAAATGGTTGTCTGGAGCGGCCCCAAGCCCTAAACAGTTGCAGGCAGCATGCTTCCAAAACCCAGTTGCTGGGAATCACATGCGAAGAAAGAGTGCTGTTGCGCTCAGGTCCTCCTTGTGGGCTTCCCACGGGCATCTATTTGGTCGCTGTGAGAAGAGGATGTCGGACTGAGATGGGCCACTGGCCTGCCATGATCCTCCCAGGCTTTTCTTATGTTCTTATCCTGAAAAGCTCAGATTCCACTTTAGGAAGAGGAAGAGGGAAAAGAAGTGGCAAAGACAGGCTTCAAAGTGAGACAAAGGGAAGGCCAAACCTCGCACCCTATACCTCACTTACCATGGATACTTCCATCGTCTGGGCGGTTCTCTTCCTCGATTTGATTGTCCAGCTGCTTCTGCTTGGAATCCAGCAGAATCTGCTCGTCCTTGGGGGAATCCTCAGCTCCTTCCTCAAACAGCCCCAAGACCTGAAATGGCAATGAGGATCCCAGTCAGGGCAAGGAACTCAATGGAGAGGGAAGGGGCCAGATTCGGTCCCCTGTCCCCCCCCCCCAGTATTTTAAAGGGTACAGTCCCAACCTCTTTCCCTCTGCTCTTCTCCCGCAGCAGGACCAGAATCAGCAGCTCCAAGCTGGATTCGATGGCCTTATAGGCCCCTTCCAACTCTACTGTTCTATGATTCTAACCAACCGCCCATTCAACCAGTCACTGGTTCGAATCTCGCCTCTCCAGTAAAGCTGCTTACGCATCATATATAGCAATTTAAAGCACATGACCAAAAGAATCCTGGGAAGTGTAGTTTACCCCTCATAGAGCTACAGTTCCCAGCACCCTTAACAAACTAGGATTCTTGGTGGGGAGTTAGGAAATGTGCTTTAAATTATTCTAAATGAATGGTGTGTGGAAAAAAATGGACTGCCTTCAAGTCGGTCCCGACTTATGGCGACCCTACAAATTGGGTTTTCATGGTAAGCAGCATTCAGAGGCGGTTTACCATTGCCTTCCTCTGAGGCTGAGAGGCAGTGGCTGGCCCAAGGTCACCCAGTGAGCTTCATGGCTGTGTGGGGATTCGAACCCTGGTCTCCCAAGTTGTAGTCCAGCACCTTAACCACTATCCAAACTGGCTCTCTTTTGTATGGTGTGTACCAGCCCAATTCAGTGGGTGGATTTAAAGAAAACCTCAGCCTCAGATCACTGATTTGTCAGACAGCATGGATGAATCTGATTTTCTGGACTTGAAAGGGGGGAGAACTTCAGGATCCTGTATAGATCGTTTCCTCCAATCAGCCATTGCAGAACACACGGGGGGGGGAATCCTGGTGCAGAACTTCAAAGCGTTTTGAAGCTTTTCCTGGTGAACAGTTTTGAAGCCTTTGAGTTTTCAGAAGTCTACACCAGGAACAGGAAACCTTTTTAAGCTTGAGGGCCACATTCCCTTCTGGGCAACCTTCTGGGTGGGCCACATGCTAGTTGTGGGTGGGGCCAGAGGCAAAAGTGGGCAGAGCCAGGATCATAAATTTAACTTTTGGACCAGCCTTTCCCAACCAGTGTGCCTCCAGATGTTGTTGGACCACAATTCCCATCTTTCCTGACCATTGGCAATGCTGGCTGAGGCTGACGGGAGTTGTGGTCCAACAGCATCTGGAGGCACACTGGTTGGGAAAGGCTGCTTTGGACGGTAGGCTAATTTCTGCACACAGACTCGCACACATCCCTCTCTCTCTCCTCCCACCAGGCAAGCAAGGGGCATCATCAGAGCGGCAAAGACACATTCCAACCAGGCAAAAATATCCAGGGTGGAAAGTAAGGCCAGTGAGGACTGTGGCCTGAGTTCTAAGAACCAAATAGAGACGCCTGGAAGGGCCTTTGGCCCCAAGGCCTGAGGTCTCCCACCCCCACTGTAAACACAGCCCCACCTGCACATCTCTGCAAGGCTGTAGTAGCTTAGAAGTAAAGCGGATGCAAAAAGCTCTGTGTTCAGCCCCTGTCCTCTCTGGGTAGGGCTGGGAAATGACCTTGTCTGAAACCCCTAGAGAGCCGCAGCCAATCACTGCCAACCATCTTGGTCTTGGTGGACCAACAGTCTGACACAAGTAGGGATGGGCGAGAAATTTGATTCAGTTTGCATATCAAGCTGAATCTATTGAAAGCGCACTTTCCAAAGCAATATGAGAAGTGAAACACAGCCATCCTTCCCACTTTTTTGAATTTTGCGATGCCGTTCACCAACCAAGCTATGGTTACAAAAACACATGTGCTAGGGGAAAGCACGCATGAAAATGAATACATGAGTGAAAAATAACATACAAATATGCATTAGATGAGGAGGAATTTCTTTAAAAAATGCATACATTAGTCAAAACTGCCCACAAATATGTATTTATTAGGCAAAATTTGCACTAAAATGCTGGAGAATTTTCATGATAATTTAAAAAAACAAAAAAAACCAAACTGCATCTTTCCATCCCTAGAGTCCGGATAGGGCAACTTCTTATGCCCCTTTCCCTCGATAATCTCACCTCCTCTTCCTGGCTATCACCCTCTTGCTGCCTCAACAGGAACACCTCCGCCAGGGCCACCGCCTGTCTGCAAGTCTCTGGGCCACTTTCCTTCACCCAGCCCTGCATCTCCGGGGGCAGGACAGCCAGGAACTGCTCCAGAATCACCAGCTCCAGGATCTGCTCCTTCGTGCGCTTGTCTGGCTTCAGCCACTGGTGGCAGAAATCCTGGAGCTGCCTGCAAACCTCTCGGGGCCCCTCGGCTTCCTCATAGCAGAAGAGCCTGAAACGCTGGCGCTGCCACTCCCTGCAGCTAGCCTCCCCACGCAAGATGGCCGCCTTCATCTTCCCGTAATTCTGTTGGGTGTCAGGGCTGCCCTCTGAAACTTCTCCAAGGCGGGCAGCCCACTGGCTGGCCTGATTAGCTCCTTCAAAGTGGGCCAGGAAGGCCTTGATATCTCCCCACGGCATGGTGGGATCCATTGGCTCTGGGTTGCTCCAGCTTGAGAGAGGGGCCTTCTTTCCCTTGAGAGACTCCTGCCACTCAGATTCCTGGCTCTGGAGCAGCTCCTCCTCAGTTTCCTCTTTAACCTGTGGGACCATTATCTTTTTCAAGAGTCTCCTGATGCCCCCAGGATGGAGGATGTCATGAGGTGCTTTCCTGGCTCTTCCTGATCCCTCCATTTGTTCCAAGCCTCCCAGGTCCTCCTCATCCATTTGCTCTTCATCCAGAGCAGCCTGGCCTCCCAGAATCCTTTGCTTGTCAGCCATTTTCTTTCCCAGGCTACAGGACAGCCTTATTGAAGCTCAAGCCTCACTCCACTCTTCCTCTCCTCCTTTAACTGCTTAAACCTTCAAAAAATGTCTCATGTCCAGGTTTCAACCTTACTTCTCTCCTTCAAATAAGTTGCGCTTAGAGATGATGGGTCTCTCTCATGCCTGTCTAGAGAAACAGACAAGAAATTTAATCAACTAAGATGCATCCCTTTGCCCTGGCCTTTGACACACATATTGACATATATTTTTCATTGTTTTTAATGCTGTATTTTAAAATTGTTGTAACTTGCCCTGGGATCAACTAAGATGCACCTCTTTACCCTGGCCTTTGACACCCAAGACGTATACATTTTTAGGACCCACACGATGTGGTGTAGTGGTTAGAGTGCTGGACTAGGTCCTGGGAGACCAGGGTACAAATGCCAGTCGCTGCCTCTCAACCTAACCTAACTCACAGAGTTGTTGTGGGAATTAATGAGGGGAGAGAATCATGTACACCACCTTGAGCTCCTTGGAGAAAAGGTGGGATATAAATGCAATAAAGAAATAAATAAAATTGTGATTTTTAGGTTGTTTTTAATTGTTTTTATTGCTATATTTTAAAATTGTGGGACCTTTGGGTGAAGGGCGGATAATAACTGGTGGTGATAATGATGATGATTAATAATACTAATACTAATACTGGAAGGCGCCAAAAAAGAAAAAAAAGAAAAAAGCATCACCTTATCCAGCTTTCCCCCCACTCCTGCCGATCAACCCAAGTAATCCAGACCAGTGGTCTGGTTAAATCCTAAAAGCCGCTTAGATAGCAAGTCCTTCCAGATCATGTGAGTGAGCCAAGCTACAGGGGAAAGCAAGCCCAAACCTATCCTGACACCAGATTGCACAGTTTTTAGCTGGGGTGAGCAAATAAGTGGTGTATGCATAGCGTGGTGCAAGAGGTTAGAGAACAGTGATCCTTCTCTCTGTACAGTTTATTTATTTATTATTTATTTGTTAAATTTCTATACCGCCCAACTAGCATAGCTCTCTGGGCGGTGTACAACAGAGAAATAATACAACAAAAAAATATAAATATACACAGTATATAAGTAGCCAAACAATAATAATAAACAACAAACTAATGAAAACATCTCAATAAATATACAATTAAGCAATCCCCACACACTTCACAACAGTGTCTAACAAAAATATGCTGCAGTCCAAATAACAGCAAAAATGAATCTCCAAAATTAAATCTTGACCCCAAAAACAACTAAAAAACAACTAACCCCAGTAGTCTATAGACATCCCGAGCAGCAGGTTCACGCGCACATACACACACACGGTCTCTGGCGCCTTCAGCAGTTGCTGTTTTTGTAGCTGGAGAGAGACAGGGCCCCACCCTTCCAGGCCAGGTGGAAATTAGCCAGAAATACAGGGAGCAGGTTTTGCAGAAACTCACACAGGTAGATGGTCTCTGGCCCCTTCAGCAGTTGCTGCTTTTGTAGCTGGAGAGAGACAGGGCCCCGCCCTTCCAGGCCAAGTGGAAATCAGCCAGAAATGCAGGGAGCAGGTCTTGCAGAAACTCACACAGGTAGATGGTCTCTGGCCCCTTCAGCAGTTGCTGCTTTTGTAGCTGGAGAGAGACAGGGCCCCGCCCTTCCAGGCCAGGTGGAAATTAGCCAGAAATGCAGGGAGCAGATCTTGCAGAAACTCACACAGGTAGATGGTCTTTGGCCCCTTCAGCAGTTGCTGCTTTTGTAGATGGAGAGAGACAGGGCCCCACCCTTCCAGGCCAGGTGGAAATTAGCCAGAAATGCAGGGAGCAGGTCTTGCAGAAACTCACACAGGTAGATGGTCTCAGTTATATCTCAGTTAACAAACGCTCCAGGAAATAAGCTCCTTTTAATGAAGTCTTTTTGGGGTGCAGGGGAATGGAGGGCATAGTCAGAATGTGGCCCCTTGTCTACTGGACTGCAGCTGCTGCAGGCAGCTCTCCCATGTGCTGCTGAAATGGTGCTTCTTGCCAGGTGGTGCAGACAGCTCCACAGTAAACAGTGGTTTGGGTGCCCTGGGAGCATTGTTTACTGCAGATGCATCTGCTCGAGTGTAGGGGAGGGTGGCAGAGAGAGAGAGAGAGAGAGAGAGAGCGCACAGGGCGGTGGTGGTGGTGGTGGCTGCCCTTTGCCTGCCTGCTCAAGTGCACAGAGAGAACTGTGCTCAAAGCTTTAGATTGCTGTAGCAAGATATTACGTGATAAAAGAAAAAGGACATGGCAGGCATCCCTGGATGCATTTTGGAAGAAGCCTTCACGTGGTCTGTATGCAAGGCCTACCTGACCTGGTTGTTTCATTTCAGACATGCATACTGTTAGTTTTGAATAAAAAGTTTGCTGAAATATGTTGAACTGCTCTTCTTTTTTGGGTGTAGGAACCAATCCCTATACTTTCCATGTTATTCCTACCTCTAGTACCAAAGTTTCTTTTAAAGAAGTAACGTCCAGGAACACATGTACTTCATTAACTGAGGCATTCCTGTACCAGAACTAGGGATGGGCGAATTGAAGCCAATCTTGGCTTCTCTCAGCTTCTCATTTTTCCAGTCTATATTCAATGCTCCACATTTCCCCATCAGTTTTGAAAATATATATTAAAAGTCCTAATGAAAAGTCACCAGTGTAATATATACATTGTTGTGGGCAACTTCACCATAATACGCACATTTTTGCAAAGCCATTTCCCCTAATATAATGCATTTGCAATGTTATTTTCTGTAATATATGCATCTGAATGAGCACTTTACCCTAGTATATGCATTTTTGTACCCATGACTTAGCTGGAGAACTGCAGTACAAAATTTGGAGAAGTGCAAATTTCAGAGGATGCCTGTGTTTTGGCTCACATGTTGCTTTTGAAAATGCAAATTAGGTGAAGCTAGCCTTTAAATGTGAACTAAATCACATTTCTCCCTTGTCCCTAACCAGAACCAATGAGGCCATCCAATGAAGCTGAAAAGTGGGACATTCAAGACAGACAAAAGAAAGGATTTCTTCACTCAGCACAGAGTTAAACTTTGGAATTTGCTCCCACAAGAGGCAGTGATGGCCATCAACTTGGGTGGCTTTAAGAGAGGATTAGACAAATTCATGGAAGAGAAGGCTACCAACGGCTACTAGCCACAATGGATATTCTCTGCCTCCACCATCAGAGGCAGTGTGGCCCTGAATGCCAGTTGCTGGGAACTGCAGGTGGGGCGAGTGCTGTTGCACTCAAGTGGGCTTCCCACTGGGGCATTTGGATGGCCGCTCTGGACTAGGTGGGCCACTGGCCTGATCCAGCTTCAGGGCTCATCTGATGTCCTTCTTTACAATTTGGACCACTGCAAAACACATCCAATCACTGGTTTTGTTCTTGAAATACCAACAATAACTTAAAAAGAAGAAATGATATAATGGGCCAAACAACACTGATCAGCGACAGAAGCTTTGGTGGAGAAGAGCCCATTACATAAGAACATAAGAACATAAGAAGAGACTGCTGGATCAGGCCAGTGGCCCATCTAGTCCAGCATCCTGTTCTCACAGTGGCCAACCAGGTGCCTGGGGGAAGCCCACAAGCAGGACCCGAGTGCAAGAACACTCTCCCCTCCTGAGGCTTCCGGCAACTAGTTTTCAGAAGCATGCTGCCTCTGACTAGGGTGGCAGAGCACAGCCATCACGGCTAGTAGCCATTGATAGCCCTGTCCTCCATGAATTTGTCTAATCTTCTTTTAAAGCCGTCCAAGCTGGTGGCCATTACTGCATCTTGTGGGAGCAAATTCCATAGTTTAACTATGCGCTGAGTAAAGAAGTACTTCCTTTTGTCTGTCCTGAATCTTCCAACATTCAGCTTCTTTGAATGTCCACGAGTTCTAGTATTATGAGAGAGGGAGAAGAACTTTTCTCTATCCACTTTCTCAATGCCATGCATAATTTTATACACTTCTATCATGTCTCCTCTGACCCGCCTTTTCTCTAAACTAAAAAGCCCCAAATGCTGCAACCTTTCCTCGTAAGGGAGTCGCTCCATCCCCTTGATCATTCTGGTTGCCCTCTTCTGAACCTTTTCCAACTCTATAATATCCTTTTTGAGATGAGGCGACCAGAACTGTACACAGTATTCCAAATGCGGCCGCACCATAGATTTATACAATGGCATTATGATATCGGCTGTTTTATTTTCAATACCTTTCCTAATTATCGCTAGCATGGAATTTGCCTTTTTCACAGCTGCCGCACACTGGGTCGACATTTTCATCGTGCTGTCCACTACAACCCCGAGGTCTCTCTCCTGGTCGGTCACCGCCAGTTCAGACCCCATGAGCGTATATGTGAAATTCAGATTTTTTGCTCCAATATGCATAATTTTACACTTGTTTATATTGAATTGCATTTGCCATTTTTCTGCCCATTCACTCAGTTTGGAGAGGTCTTTTTGGAGCTCTTCGCAATCCATTTTTGTTTTAACAACCCTGAACAATTTAGTGTCATCAGCAAACTTGGCCACTTCACTGCTCACTCCTAATTCTAGGTCATTAATGAACAAGTTGAAAAGTACAGGTCCCAATACCGATCCTTGAGGGACTCCACTTTCTACAGCCCTTCATTGGGAGAACTGTCCGTTTATTCCTACTCTCTGCTTTCTGCTTCTTAACCAATTTCTTATCCACAAGAGGACCTCTCCTCTTATTCCATGACTGCTAAGCTTCCTCAGAAGCCTTTGGTGAGGTACCTTGTCAAACGCTTTTTGAAAGTCTAAGTACACTATGTCTACTGGATCACCTCTATCTATATGCTTGTTGACACTCTCAAAGAATTCTAATAGGTTACTGAGACAGGACTTTCCCTTGCTGGCTCTGCTTCAGCAAGGCTTGTTCTTCTATGTGCTTAGTTAATCTAGCTTTAATAATACTTTCTACCAGTTTTCCAGGGACAGAAGTTAAGCTAACTGGCCTGTAATTTCCGGGATCCCCCCTGGATCCCTTTTTGAAGATTGGTGTTACATTTGCCACTTTCCAGTCCTCAGGCACGGAGGAGGACCCAAGGGACAAGTTACATAGTTTAGTTAGCAGATCAGCAATTTCACATTTGAGTTCTTTGAGAACTCTCGGGTGGATGCCATCCGGACCCGGTGATTTGTCAGTTTTTATATTGTCCATTAAGCTTAGAACTTCCTCTTTCGTTACCACTATTTGTCTCAGTTCCTCAGAATCCCTTCCTGCAAATGTTAGTTCAGGTTCAGGGATCTGCCCTATATCTTCCACTGTGAAGACAGATGCAAAGAATTCATTTAGCTTCTCTGCAATCTCCTTATCGTTCTTTAGTACACCTTTGACTCCCTTATCATCCAAGGGTCCAATCGCCTCCCTAGATGGTCTCCTGCTTTGAATGTATTTATAGAATTTTTTGTTGTTGGTTTTTATGTTCTTAGCAATGTGCTCCTCAAATTCTTTTTTAGCATCCCTTATTGTCTTCTTGCCTTCTTCTGATTTCTTGACTATTGTCTCCATTTTGGTTAATGACTGTGCGGAGGTATTGATAATCCTTGAGAAGTTCAATGTCCTCATTGTCAACTTTAAAGTTACATACATCTTCTGTTGTCATTACTTTAGTCTTTTGTATGTTCAGCTGTCCTGCTTTCCTCTTTAACTTTCATCAGCATTCGTTTCAAATCAATTTTTTGTTGTTGGTTTTTATGTTCTTAGCAATGTGCTCCTCAAATTCTTTTTTAGCATCCCTTATTGTCTTCTTGCATTTCTTTTGCCAGAGTTTGTGTTCTTTTTTATTTTCTTCATTTGGACAAGACTTCCATTTTTTGAAGGAAGACTTTTTGCCTCTAAGAGCTTCCTTGACTTTGCTCGTTAACCATGCTGGCATCTTCTTGGCCCTGGCGGTACCTTTTCTGATCTGCGGTATGCACTCCAGTTGAGCTTCTAATATAGTGTTTTTAAACAACTTCCAAGCATTTTCGAGTGATGTGACCCTCTGGACTTTGTTTTTCAGCTTTCTTTTTACCAATCCCCTCATTTTTGTGAAGTTTCCTCTTTTGAAGTCAAATGTGACTGTGTTGGATTTTCTTGGCAATTGGCCATTTACATGTATGTTTAATTTAATAGCACTGTGGTCACTGCTCCCAATCGGTTCAACAACACTTACATCTTGCACCAGGTCCCGGTCCCCACTGAGGATTAAGTCCAGGGTTGCCGTCCCTCTGGTCGGTTCCATGACCAACTGGTCTAGGGAATAGTCATTTAGAATATCTAGAAACTTTGCTTCTTTGTCATGACTGGAACACATATGCAGCCAGTCTATGTCCGGGTAGTTGAAGTCACCCATTACTACCACATTTCCTAGTTTGGATGCTTCCTCAATTTCATATCTCATCTCCAGGTCTCCCTGAGCATTTTGATCAGGGGGACGATAGATCGTTCCCAGTATTAAGTCCCTCCTGGGGCATGGTATCACCACCCACAACGATTCTGTGGAGGAGTCTGCCTCTTTTGGGGTTTCGAGCTTGCTGGATTCAATGCCTTCTTTCACGTATAGAGCGACTCCGCCACCAATACGTCCTTCCCTGTCCTTCCGATATAGTTTATATCCAGGGATAACCGTATCCCACTGGTTTTCTCCATTCCACCAGGTCTCCGTTATGCTCACTATATCAATGCTCTCTTCTAAGACCAAGCGCTCCAGTTCTCCCATCTTGGTTCGCAGGCTCCTAGCATTAGCGTACAGGCACTTGTAAGCAGTGTCTCTCTTCAAGTGTCTTTGGCACTTGTGGTTAGGCCTGTGGTAATTTTGCTCTTCTGAATTTATATCCTGTGCCCCTGCTCTCACAATGCCTACTTCTAGGCCTACCCCTTTTAAAATTTCATCATTTCTTTGGTTTTTATCCCAGGGGGGAGGTTTATTCCGAACCGGACCTTTCTCAGCTCCTGTCGGGTTTCCCCCCTCAGTCAGTTTAAAAGCTGCTCTGCCACCTTTTTAATTTTAAGTGCCAGCAGTCTGGTTCCATTCTGGTTGGAGTGGAGTGGAGTGGAGCCCGTCCCTTTTGTACATTTTTGTACATTTTGTTACCATACATTTAAAGCAAACTTGCACCACTGCAACAGTCACGGAGAATCCTGGGAAGGGTAGCCCTGTGAGGGGTGTAGCCTGGGGAGAGTTTTGAGGGCCAGACAGAGAGGACTGGAGGGGGCATATTTGGCCCCGTGCCTGAGATTCCCCAAACGATGGCTTAGCTCATGGTAGTGTGTGGTCCAAGCTCCCGTGTTTTTCTCCCTTTGTGCCAGCACCCTTGCCTGTTCACAGGGCGCCATGGATGGCTTCGATTTACGCAGAACCTAAGCCACTGAATGATCTATGAGCAGGCGAGAGGGAGATAAACATTTTAGATTAAATTAAAATACACAGACACAGAGGATAAGAAAGCAAACAGTGGGGCCATTAAAGGCAAGAGGTAAATAATCCATGGATAATAAGGAGAAGCTGCCTTATACTGAGTCAAAGCAGATGCTCCACCACTGAACTAAGGGCCTTCTCAATCCTTGTGAGTGAAGTCCTCTGAATTTAGGCTGCAGTCCTATTCGGCAGGGGCTCCCAAACTGTGGTGTGTGGATCACCAGTGGTCCGCGAGCTTCATTCAGGTGGTTCGTGGCATGTTTACGTATTTGCGATTGAAGATGGGAGAAAGCACATCTCTCGCACTGAGTATTCGTACTGATTTTTAATTGCATCTTTATTGCTTTTATTTCTTATATTGTATTTTATTCTATTGCAGTTTGAATTATATGGAATTACAATAGCTACAATAGGCAGACAAAACATTAAGTGGCCCGCCAAGACCCTCAGCAATTTTCAAGTGGTCTGCAGGGGGAAAAAAGTTTGGGAACTACTGCTATACAATCACATCATTTAACTGGGAGTAAGCCCCAGTGAGCTCAATGGGACTTACTTCTGAGTAGTCATATATAGGATGACTCTGTTACTGGGACTTACTGCCAAGGAACATGCCATGAATTGTATAATTCCTCATGGAGGGCAGAGAAAGGATCATGCCCAATATGTTTTAAAATTTCAGAAACTCAACTGTGTCTGGCACTTACCAAGAATGTCTTACCTGCTGCTATTAATTAGTGTTGTCATTCAGTGCCTAATAATGCGCTTCTTAAAAGCAACCTACAATCTAACGTAAAAAAAAAAAAAGATCAAACTGTAATAAGAACCCAAGAGCCTGGCTGCTGGATCAGGTCAGTGGCCCACCTAGTCCAGCGCCCTGTTCTCACACTGGCCAGCCGGATGCCTCTGGGAAGCCCACAAGCAGGACCTGAGCGCAAGAGCCCTCTCTCCACTTGTGGTCCCCTGCAACTTGTATTCAGAAACATACTGCCTTCGACAGTGGAGGGAGAACATAGCCGTTGCGGCTAATAGCCACCAATCTAGTCCAGCATCTTCACAGTGGCCAACCAGATGTCTCAGGGAAGCCGGCAAGCAGGACCTGAGTTCAACAGTACTTGACTCCTAGCACATGGTATTCAAAGGCACACCACCTCCGACAGTGCAGGGAGAGGATAGCCATCGTGGCCAACAGCCATTGATCTAGTCCAGCCCCCTGTTCTCACAGTGGCCAAGTAGATATCCCCAGCAGGACACCCCCAAGCAGGACCTGTGCGCAAGAGCCCTCTGCCCATTTCAGTTTTCCAAAAACTAGTATTCAGAGATATACAGCAAGCAGGAACAGAAGAAATGATCAAAGAGAACCTGATAGTAGACGAAATTTGCCCTCCTCAGATTTCGGGTTTTATGATGGGGGGGGGACAGGTATCCAATCCTGCATTATCTGTTATCTCTTTCCCTCCTCTGAGGTCTTTTTCTTTTTTAAATCCCTCGCCCCTCCCTCTTTTAACTCACCTCCTTTCCAGAGGCACAGCAAAAAAAAAAAAAAAAATCCAGAGAAACTCTTTTCTGCAGATTAGCCAACCAATGCAGTGTAAATCAAGGCTGGGGGCACAAATTCAAAAGACAGATTCCCTCCTGGGGAAGGTGGAGCAGGAAGGGAACTGGATAGTTCCCCTTTCTCTCCCCGCCACAGACACACACTTTTTTGTGTTGACATTTCCGGCCCTCTCTGGCAACCACAGCCTCTATTGACTTAACTCTTTGCAGCATCCAAGGTCTGGGCTAAAGGGATGAGGGAGTTAGCAGGGTGATGAGAAATAGTACCTTTTCCAGCCCAACACTCTGGAGAGCGGCTGCCAGTCAGTGTAGACAGTACAGTACAAAATGTCTGACCTGGTGTCAACCAGCTTGTGGCTGTCGTCGTTAACTATAATGTGTGCATCACCAACACAAGCCTTTAGGCAGTTTGCAACATTCAAAATAGGACGTATAATGAAAAACCCATATATCGTATACATGCGCTGTTGTTTTAGTATGGATGTTTAGTGTTGGAGAATTTTGTATTTCTCCTGTGGGTCCTTTTGCTGGGGGTCCTTGAATAAAAATTTTGAAGACACAGGCTTGCAGCAAAAAGGTAGGCCTTTATTGGATGACAAATGTACACTTGGTCAGCCCCCCTCCTAGTGAGTGGAGAACTGCAACTTGGCACTGTTTGCCTGGGGTTTTTATACATTTCAGAGTTTAGCATCTACCAATCAGGATTTAACACATCAGAATGACATAGACATGATAGTATTACACAGGCATTTTGCATAGGTACTTTGTACTTTTAACACATCAGAATTACATAGACGACAGTATTACACAGGCATTTTGCATAGGTACTTTGTACTTTAACACATCAGAATTACATAGACATGACAGTATTACACAGGCATTTTGCATAGGCATTGCATAGGTACTGTACTTCTCTGCATCGTGTTCTAGTGAATTTGGTGTTCTAATGAATTTGGCAATGTTGAGTACTTCACATGAAAGTACATTTTCACAGTGAGCTATGCACTCCAGCTAATGAGCTAAGCATTTTAGCTATTCTGCAATTCTTTCTACGTCTCAGAGGTGCTGAGATATTCAGCACAGTGTTATCAATTGTTTTGAGTACAAGTAGTTCCAAACGACCAGCATAGTCAGGGAGACAGCTCCAAAGAGAAAAAGATCTGCCTTCCTACTAAACTATTAAAATGTTATGAACCTTTATAGCTTCATAAAATAATGTTTTTGCTTATTGATTATGTATATTGAGTTCCCCATTAGCCATACATGTATGTATATATAAAATTCCCCATCTTCTGTTCTATGAATTTTTACATTTTATTTGGTTTGGTTTTTAAATATATATATATTTTAATTTGCAAATTTAACAAAGTGGGGGAGAAAAGGACTCTGATCTAATCAATCGTTGCTGTAACATTTTAATATCTTTATCCTTTTTTAAAGTGATTTTTAAATGATCTAATAGTCATCTTTAACTATTTTTTTGCTTTATTATCATTGTGATTTTAATATTATTATTATTAACATTTTTATGTCACCTAGAGCACTCTTGTTATTGTGCGGGTGATAAATCACATTATTAAATAAGCAAACCGATGCATATGGGAGGGTTAAATTGAGTCTCTAGGTTCAGAAGTTGTCTACCTTTCTATACCAGTTTCCATTGCCCTCGTGTCCTGCTTGCGGGGCTTCCCAGACACATCTGGTTAGCCAGTAGGGGAGACAGGATGCTGTTCTATCTGAGTCTTTGGCCTGATCCAGCAGGGCTTGTCTTATGTTCTTAACTATGTTGGCTGAATGGAACCTCCATAATCAGAGGCAGTATATCACTCACTGGGGGACAAACAGCAGAGCAGTCCCAGGCTATGGTCTCAAGCTAAGCAAAATGCCCTACCAAAGAGGAGAGGGTTCTGCAAAACAAACACAAAAAAGGAGTCACTACCCGCTATGATGGGGAACTCTAATGCAATGTAAGCAAGTATACAAATAGCCAAAATGCCATGGAAATCACTGCAAACAGTTAATAATATTACAGTTTCCAAAGTGTAACACTGTAATCCCAGTAATACAATGCAAACATATATTACAAATGACCTAAAGAGACTGGATCAAGGATTACCTCACACAAGAAGAAGGTTTTTGAAGGTTGGTTTCTCCCAGGAATATCTTGCATTTTTTTCAGTGGAGCACATGGATTATTCTTGCAGGAGAATCCAGGGCACATTGTACTGGTATTTGTGTATTGTATCACGTTTAGGCTATTTGTAATATATGTTTGCATTGTGTTATTGGGATTACAGTGTTACGCTTCATTGTCTTTGGAATCTGTAATATTATTTACTGTTTGCAGCGATTTCCATGGCATTTTGGCTATTTGTATACTAGTTGACATTGCATTACAGAGGTATGCCTCAATGCCTGTGGTTTCCCCTTTTTTGCTTTCCATCACACTGGGTAGTGACTCCTTTTTTGCACTCAAGCTAAGCAGACTGTGGTCACATCCACACCATACATTTAAAGCACACAGCTCCCTTCAAAGAATCCTGGGAATTGTAGTTTGTTAAGGGTGCTGGGAATTGTAGCTTTGTTAGAGGTAAACAACAGTTCCCAGGATTCTTTAGGGGAAGAACCATGGGCTTTAAATGTATGGTGTGGCTATGGCCTCACAAGAACTGCAGGTTTTGGAGACTTTTCGGGCAAGCCTCATCCTCCATTCCCTGGGTGAGCCTGTCCTCCCTCCTCAGTGCAGCAGCTCTACTAGGGGGCTCTTGTCAGAGGGCCCCTTACTGGGATCTGGGCCCTTGGTGGATGCCTGACAACGCTGACCCTCAACACCTGCCTTGAAAGTGAAACAAGCTGATTTTTCTGCCTTCCAGATTGAATGGCATAGCACTACTGTCCTTGAAGGAAATCAACACATAACAGACACAACTCTTAAGCACTCCTGAGTTAGGGGAGTTTCCACCATCTCTCTCTCTCCAAAACAGAAGGGCTCTTCTGGCTTTTAAGAGCACAATGCCAGGGAGAAATCCAGCAGGCAAAGCTATTCCCTGACATGGAAATTCAGTGATGTGCCTGGCTGCACCTGTTAAATGTCTACCTGTCAAGCTTTTGCTTAAAGGCCCAGGGTTGTTGTTGTTTTAAAAGGGTGGCAACCAGGAGTATCTGGCCTTAAGACAGTGATGGCAGTTTGCCTCCAGAGAAGCAGAGAGTGAGAGAGAGAGAGAGAGGTGTCTGCTGCTATAAGGGTTAAAAAAATGAAAGAACAAATCAGACCGCTCTTTGGTTCCTAGAGAGGCCAGGAAAGGTAGGAAGCTGCAAGGGGGAAGAGCTTCCCTCTTCCCTTCAGTGCCCTGATGAGGAATCCGTTTCTGTGTCTTGCTAGGTGTAAGAGGACCATCAAAGCATTGGCAGGACGTTTCCAAGGTGCAAAGAGTGGGTGAGCTGGAGGAGAAAGAAAGGGGTGACATTTTGGGAAAAGGAGAGTTCACTGGGGTTGGAGCGGAAAGAAACTGTGCCAGGAAGGGGATTACGTTTTGCACCTTGGGAGCAGAGAGGATCATCTTCCTAAATCCCAGATAAACCCTGTCCCCCCCCTTGTCCCAGAGAGACAATTATTTTCACTGATGCGTTGCTGCTGTACTCTTTGGGGCTGTTTTTGTTGAGCTACCTGTTTTTATTACTGTCACTGGATGCCAAGGGGGTGATGGAGTTCCTATTATGCAAGAGAAATCAGTACGGTATTTTATTTTTATCATTATTATTTACATCATGCCTATCAGTGTATACCAACCTTTGCCAACCTGGTGTCCTTCAGCTGTTTTGGACTACAACTCTGGGGCTGATGGGAGTTGTAGTCCGAAACATCTGGAGGGGACTAGGTAGCCAAAGGTTGGTGTATATACATCTGAGGATAGAGGAAAACTTTGAATTGGTCATTCGCACTTTCGGACCCAATACATGAACCAAAACACAGCGATCCTTTGAAATTTGCACATGCCCAACTTTTGCTGTGCAGCTCTTCAGCAAAAAAAAAGTGTGTATGACAATGCATAAGAGGAAAATGATTATGTAAAACTGCATATATTAATGAAAAGAACATTTAACAAAATGCATTCTGTTAGGCAATATTGCTTGCACAAATGCGCATGTTAGTCAACGTTGCATAGAAAGATGTGTATGTTAGGGAAAATGTGTGCAATTTTCATGAGGACTTTAAAAAATAGAATTGCAAACTGATGTGTAAATGTGGGGAACTGAAGGTAAGGTTGAAAAATGTGAAACTGAGCGAATCCAAAACTGACTGATTCTCTGCCTCTACGTCTAGATCCATATCTGTGTTAGCTATTTATGGCTCCCAAAAAGGAAGAGACCACTTTTGTAAAACTGCCTGGCATGATCAGAGATTTCTACCATCACAAGCAGCCAAGTGTCTGTTTTACAACATTGGTGTTGCAGTCATTTTGGTGATACCACCAAAAACATCGCCTCCCCAAGCAAGCAATCCTTGGCCCAGAGTAGGGATGGGTGAATATCTCAATTTCGGTTTCTTATTTTTCCAATCTGAACTTCAGGTCTCCACATTTTCACATCAATTTGAGATGATAGATAGATTTCTCATGAAAATGCAGCATTTTAATGTGAATTTCTCAGAATATACACATTTTTGTATGCCATATCATCTTACACACACAATTTCCTCTAATAACACAATAAATTTTTCTATGTTATTTCTATTCAATACTGGTTAGGCCTCATCTTGAGTACTGCATCCAGTTACTACACTGTAAGAAGGATGCAGACAAACTGGGACAGGTTCAGAGGAGGGCAACAACAATGATCAGAGGACTGGAAACAAAGAGACTGAAAGAACTGGGCATGTTTGAGCCTTGAGAAGAGAAGACTGAGGGGAGATAGGATAGCACTCTTCAAATACTTGAAAGGTTGTCACACAGAGGAGGGCCAGGATTTCTTCTCAATCGTCCCAGAGTGCAGGACATGGAATAATAGGCTCAAGTTATAGGAAGCCAGATTTTGACTGAACATCAGGAAAAACTTCCTGTTAGAGCTATACAGTGGAACCAATGACCTAGGGAGGTGGTGGGCTCTCCAACACTGGAGGCATTCAAGAGGCAGCTGGACAGCCACCGGTTGGGGATGCTTTAATCTGGATTCCTGCATTGCGCAGGGGGTTGGACTTGGTGGTCTTATAGGCCCCTTCCAACTCTGTTATTCTGTGGTTCTATGATTCTGTGAGTGGACAGAGATGGGCCTTTGGGTCTGATCCAGCAGAACTTTTGATAAGGTCTTTCGCAGGGTTAAGGTGACAGATTTCTGATTTGCTAGAACCACCTGGATGTTTCTATGATTTTCACTCATATGTGCATTTATATGCAGACGTAACCCTAGTATACGCATTTCTGTACACATAGCTGGAGCACCGTGTTGCAAAATTTGGAGAAGTGCCAATTTCTCAGGATAGCTACTTTTCCGTTTGCATATTCTTTCAGAGAGGGAGAACTGGGTAAGTTCCCCTTCAAGTCCAAACTGAATCAAATTTCTGACCCATCCTTAGCCCAGCTCTAATACTGGCAACGGCTCACACATGCAAGCCGCGTTTGGAAACGTCAGAGAGGAGTCGTAATAGGGAACGAGATGTCGGATTATTATTATGTATAGGCAAGGGTAAAGAGGGGCGTCTTCAGCATACCACAAAAACTGTAATGAAGGTGCCAGCCGCACCTCTGAGAGGAGGTAATTCCACAGGTTAGCGGCTGCCACAGAGAAAGCCATATCCCGGGCCGCTATCCCCTAAATTTTTGAGGATGGTAAAACTACCAAGAGGGTCCCCTCTGTTGATCTTAACAGTCGAGAGGATCTGTAGGGAAGGAGGCGGCCTTTTGGATCATGACTCTCTGAAAGTAGGCATTGGGCTGCAACCTTAGCATGAAGCAGTTTCCTTTGGCATGCAGAAGGTCCCAGGCTCAGTCCTCAGTGTCTTCAGGTGGAACTGGGATAAGACTCCCTGCCTGAAACTAGTGGCCTGCGGATGATAGAGTGAGTTTGAAGAGGAAATATATATATCTTGCCATTTCTTTCTTTCAGGGAGATGCCCTGGTTGCCAGTTGAGAATGCCCCCAACTCCTCGTTAGGTACCAGTTCAACAAAAAGAGGCTCAGAGTCCCCTGTTTGGTTACCGAGCCTAACAAATAAACAAAGGAAAAAAGAAAAGAAAAAAACAAGGCCCAATGCTCCCCTCAGGTGTATGCTAAGGCCTGTGAGTTTGAGGGCCACGGCTGGGGGAAGGCCAAGTCAAAACGGCCACCGAGGAAGGAGGCTCATCGTGACCCCTTTGTCTGCCATTCCAGGTTGCACTTGAACAGCAGGGGGGGGGATAAAAATGGAGGCCAAGGATCCAAATGACGCCAATGCTCATAACATCCAGGTGGTGTGTGTTGGCGAGCCGCTGGGATGGCACGTCAAGCAGGAACCGGAAGAGCTGTGGTGGGAAGCCCGAGAGAAGCAGGTGTTCTTAAAGGCCGCCTCATCCCCTCCCTCAGGATGGGGAAACCTGCTGTTGCAAGAGGCTGTGCCGTGGGATGATGCCAAAGTCTTCTCAGCCTCCTTTGAGGGAGCGTCCACGCCTTTCAAATGGCTGGCCAGAGAGTGGGGGACTCAGCAGGAGACGTCTGTCATCAGAGGGGAAGGGCAACAAGCTGCTGGTAGGCCAAACAGTACTGCAACAAGGAGGGATGGCGGGAAAGAGAAGAACAGCCTTCTTCCAAGAGGGGTGGTCGAAGCAGAGGCCCAGCGCCAGCAGTTCCGCTGTTTCTGCTACCAAGAGGCCAAGGGGTTGCATGAGGCCTACAGCCAACTCCGGGACCTCTGCCATCGGTGGCTGAAGCCAGAGAGGCACAGCAAGGAGCAGATTTTGGAGCTGGTGATCCTGGAGCAGTTCCTGACTGTCCTGCCCTCGGAGATGCAGAATTGGGTCAGGAAACGAGAGCCTGAGACCTGCGCCCACGTGATTGCCCTGGCTGAAGATTTCCTGCTGAGACAACGAGAGGCAGAACGATGGGGGCAGGAGGTGACTGGGTTTCCGCCTGGCATTTAGAGGGCTCAGGGGGGAATTGCCAAGGGTGTAGGGTGGTGGGTGTCTGGATCTGCTGATAAACCAGAGTTTGATCTATGTAACTTGACTGGGCGGGCGGCGACTGGAGTCACACGGAAGTGTAGCATAGTGTGTCCACCAGTGTGGTGTCGTGATTGGAGTTGGACTGAGGAGGCCAGGCTCTATTGTCTATTGCAGCCTTTCCCAACCAGTGTGCTTCCAGATGTTGTTGGACCACAACTCCCATGACCCTCAGCTAGCATTGCCAATGGTCAGGAAAGATGGGAATTGTGGTCCAACAACATCTGGAGGCACACTGGTTGGGAAAGGCTGGTCTATTGCGTTCCTTGATCCAGACCAGATTCTGGAATGCTCTGGGCTCAGTGTAGACTAGGGATAAAAATGTCTGTGCTTTTCTCATTTTTGCAATCTGAAATTCAGTTCTGCAGCAATTTGCGAATGTTTGAATTTCACCAATTATAATGCATCTTCGTATGTTGTTTTCACTAACATATTCATTTTATGCACATTTCCTCATAATTTTTGTAAACGTTGGTTGGAGAACTACATCACAGTATTTTGAAGAATGGCCATGTGTCAGTTCTTACAATGTTTCAAAAAGTTTGAATTTGATCAGTTTGCCCCTAAGTGAAAACTAGATTGAATTTCTCCCCCATCCCTAGCATAGACAAGTCCTCCCCAGAGCTTAGAGAACATTCTGGAACAGCACTAGTGTATGTTACTCTGAGCAACAGAAATATCCTAAAATAAACCTCTCCATCTAACAAGCATAACCTCAGTCCAGGTTCTATACGCTACACTTTTAAAGAACATTTATAGAATTTTAACAGTCATGGCTTTCCCTAAAGGATTCTGGGAACTGTCGTTTACCCCTCACAAAGCTACATTTCCCAGCACCCTTAACATACAACAGTTCCCAGGATTCTTTGGGGGAAGCCATGTGCTTTAAATGTGTGGTGTGGATTTGACCTTAGACTGGGGAGATTAGCGATGTGCTAGAATTCCACCCAATTCAGATTTGGTACCAAATTTTCAATTAATTCACTTATTCTCTATTGTTGCCGCTTGAATTTCTATGTAGTGATTTTCTGCAGCTATGTTTGAACATGGATTTTTTTTAAAAAAAATCCACCTCTAAAATTAAGAACGAGAATTTTATCAATATTTACTTTAAAATTGATGTTTCCTTTAAAAAATGTTGATATTAATATCAATATTTTTTGTGAGAGGGGAAAAACGGATTAGTAAAAGCCGTGGCTAGGACACAAAGACCAAACTTGAATTGGTACCAGCCTGTTAGGTCAACGGAATGCTTTCGAACTATAATCAGCCACTGGATCCCACCCCTAGGGGAGGTGTGGGTTCAGATCTTCACTCTCCTAACAGTGAAAACTATTAACATATGAATCCTAGGCATGTCTACTCAGAAATACGGTGCCTTGCAAAAGCAGTCAGACCCCTGACCATGCTCTCATATTACTGAATTACAAATGGTACATTGTAATTTTGTTCTGTAGGATATTTTATTTTGAAACACTGAAACTCAAAATCAATTATTGTAAGGTGACATTGATTTTATGTTGGGAAATGTTTGTAAGAAACATAAAAAGCTGAAACATGTTGCTTGCATAAGTATTCGACCCCCACACGTTAATATTTGGTACAGTCACTTTTCGCTGCAATAACAGCTTTAAGTCTTTCGGGGTAGGTATGTACCAGCTTTGCACATGGTGTCAGAGGGATTTTGGCCCATTCTTCTTGGCAGATTCGCTCCAGGTCATTCAGGTTGGTTGGACGTCGCTTGTGGGCCACAGTTTTCAAAGAGAGCTACAGTTTCTCAATGGGATTGAGATCGGGACTTTGACTGGGCCAATGGAGGACATTCACTTTTTTGTTCTTGAGCCACTCCAGTGTTGCTTTGGCCTTGTGCCTAGGTGGTCCCTATGGTATCCTGGACCCAAGTTGTTCAGGTCTTAGTATATTAATACAAGAACCTGCGTTAATATAGCATGTACATAAGCCTTTTAAGTAGACACCTTTGTCCCAGTCTGCACTTTTATTGGAATTGTTTTTAAGATGTTTTGTTTTTAAGAAGTTTTTTATTGTTTTATCACTTGCTGTTTGTCGCCCTCAACTCCTGTTGGGAGGAAGGGCAGCATATACATTTAATAAATAAAACAAAGTCTATGTACTTCCTAAGGATAGCCACCTTTAAAAAAAGTCAATTGCAACTTTGATTTTAAGTTTGACTGGTGTTGTGTCCAGTTGCCCAGTATGATTTGCCTTGCATTCATTCATTCATTATGTTGCTATTTAATTTTGTGAAACAATGCATTTCTGAAATGGGCGTGGGTGGGAAATCCTCCCTGTCCCCCAGTCTCCGATGCATTCCTGCCCCGGCTCAGCTCTGATCGGAAAACTTTTACATTTTTAGCAGGAGCCAGGGCCTTTTGTGGAAGTGACGGTGAATTATCCTGAGGGGGAGCAGGCTCCATCGGATGCTTGGCAGAGGCCACTCTTCAAGGAGATCAAGCAGGAGGGCGATAGAGATGCAGGATCATTCGGTACGGAACTATTCTCGAGACCCGTAATAGTCAATGGGAGGGAGTGTTTAAACAGTGGCAGCCGGTGGCGCCCATGTCAGTGGAGCAGTGAATCCGCTCCGGGTTTTAGTCTGAACTGTGAAGGAGCTGTCCAAGATGCACCTTGGACAACTCCTTCAAAGTTCAGACTAAAACCCGGAGCGGATTCACTGCCACACCAGAATCGGAGCCACCGGCCTTGACTGTGGAAGGAGGGAGGGATGGTGCAGAAAGAACCAATAAGAAAACCTGAAGGATTAATGATGTAAGCCAGTGGCTCCCAACCTTTCTTTCCCCACAGGCCACTTGAAAATTGCTGATGGGCTTGGCAGACCATGCCTGTTGCAGCCATTGCAATGCGCTGTGCTAGACGCTGTATGATTTTTAATTGTTTCTTTCGTTTCCCTTCTTTCTTATGCTGTATTTCATTTTTTCCATTCTGCATTCGGCAGAATTCAAACTGTAATACAATACCATATAAGAAATGAAAGAAGCAATAAAAACACAATTAAAAACCAACGTGAATATTTCATATGCGGCGGGCCAACCCAGTGCAGCTCACGGGCCACCGTTTGGGAACTCCTTGTGTGAGGAAAAGCAAGATCACGTCCACAGGGTACGCAAGGGTGCTGGGAACTGTCGCTCTGCGAGGCGGTCTCTTAACACCTCTCAGCACCCTTAACAAACGAGGATTTTTGTGGCGGGGGAAGCCATGCCTGTTTAAACTGCAACAGAAATGCTTTAAACTTGTGGTGTGGATGTGACCAAAGTGAGATGAGGAGGGAACTGAAAAAAGAAAAAAGCAGGTGAAAGTGACGTTCGGTGGGAAACCACTTAGAGATTTTTTTCCTATTAAGCAGTATATAAATCTTGTTAAATAATAATACTAATAATCGGGGAGGGGAACCTTTTTCAGCCCTGGGGGGTGCATTCCCTTCTGAGCAGCCTTCCTGCGACTGCATGCCAGTGGTGGGCGGGGCTAGAGGAGAAAGTGGGCGGAGCAAGAAACGTGAGTTTTACCTTTGTACAGTAGGCTAGTTTCTACCCAGACCTACACACCCCTCTCTAATCCTTCATCCAGGGAAGCAGGAGGCATGAAGAGACTTGAAGGAAACACTTCAGCCAGGCAAAACATTCAGGGTGTGAAGCTGGGCCAATGAGGGGCCTGATAGAGAGGCCTTGAGGGCCACATTTGGTCCCTGCGCCGGAGGTTCCCCACCTCTGTGCTAAAGTGATTGGTGGCTTCACTCTGTATGCTTGTGTATACGCACACACACAGAGAAGTGAGACCTGCTACAATATGTTGCAGTGCATCCTTGCTTCCTAGCGGGAGGAATCCTGTTCAGGGTTCCTGCCTGCCAGTTTGCTTACCGGCGGGCAAACATAAGCTCTGTGCGTAGGCAGAGCCATGTTAGTTCATTCCAAAGGCCCGTCTAGTCTGGCATCCTCTTTTTGCAGTGACCAACCAGATGCCCCAATGGGAAGCCCCCACGCAGAGTGCAACAGCATTACTCTCCCACTCATGACCCCAGCAACTGGCATTCAGAGGCATGTAGGTAGTAGACAGATGTCATGACTAGCGTCTGTTGGTACAGCGATATCCTCCACGAGTTTACCTCATCCCCTTTTGAAATTATTCTCTGGTCTTTCCAGATGGTGACTTAATTTGCAAATTGGTCACTGAGATGCCTCAAAGGGGCTGTGGGACAACAGGGTTTTTTTGAAAAAAGTTACAATATTTTCCCCAGAAAGTATGCATCTGGATTAAGGGGGTGGTGGAAATACGGGCTGGCATTTTGATGCCAAGAGATGTGAGGGCCTGGACAAAAAAAGGGGGAAATGGGGAGGGAGAGGTGGGTTGTTGTGTTTCCTGAGCCTTCACAGTCCTATTGATGCTAGTGCAAAAAACTTGCATGCGGAGGAGCACCAGTCCAGCGATAAATACCCATCTGGAAGCTCCCCAACTGGGCAGCCATCACTGCGTAGTTATAACTACATGCTGTGTGAAGAGGTCTGTGTCTTTTCTTTCAGGTGACAGTACGATGTCTCAGAATGAGGAAGAGGACAGGCAGCGGGGAGGTTCAGAGCTAGCAGAACCAGGCGGGGTTTTCCCAGACAAATCCGAAGGGCACCTTGTGCTCAGGTGCGAGAGTTTTGAGGAAGGCTGTGGGTCAAAGCGGCAGCAGGAACAGCTGACTGTGATGATATGGGGGGAACCCACAGTCCACGTGGAAGCCGCCAGACCAGTTGCTAAAGCGATGCTCCGCGGGGGGCCGATCAAGTACCTATGTCCGGAGTGCGGCCAGCATTTCCAGCACAAATCGACATTAATTCGACACCAGAAGATGCACACCGGCGAGAAGCCCCACGTGTGCCTGGAGTGTGGGAAAACTTTCCGCCGGAGGGACAAACTGATCAGGCACCAGAGGATCCACACGGGGCAGAAACCCCACAAGTGCCCTGAGTGCGGGAAAAGCTTCCGCGAGAGAGGGAAGCTGATCAACCACCAGAGGATCCACACAGGCGAGAAGCCCTACACCTGCCCCGTGTGCAAGAAAACCTACCGGTGGAAAGAGGAATTTGTTAAGCACTTGAGAATCCACACGGGCGAGAGGCCTTATGAATGCCTCCACTGTGGGAAAACCTTCATCAGCAAGGCCCACCTCGTCTCCCACCACCGGATCCATACTGGGGAGAAGCCGTATGAATGTCCAGAGTGCCGGAGGCGGTTCTGCAGCAAGCAGAGCCTCACCAAGCACCAGCGTGTCCATGCAGGAGAGAAAACCTACGAGTGCCAGGACTGTGGGAAGATCTTCCACTACATTTCAAACTTCAACAAACACCAGAGAATCCACATGAGCGATGGAATCCTCTAGACAGGATACATCTTATTCTTCTTTGGCTCTGTCACACACTGGCGCTGCTGGGCCTCTCATCTGTCTTCTAACTCCCAAAGAATCCACTAGCTTTCAGACATCAGAGAATCCACTTGATTGGGGAAGTGGTAGCTCAGTGGTAGAACATTTGCTTTGCATGCAGAAGGTCTCAGGTTCAGTCCCCAGCATCTCCAGGTAGGGCTTGAGAGAGACCCCTGTCTGAACTCCTGGAGAGCTGCTGCCAGTCAGTGTAGATAATACTGAGCTGGATGGATCAATGGTCTGACTCTGCATAAGGCAGCTTCCTGTAGGTTGTAACCAATGTTAACCCTATTCATTGTAAACCCATTACAATTAATAGACATGACTTGTTGTTATGTGCCTTCAAGTCGATTACGACTTGTGGCGACACTATGAATCAGTGACCTCCAATAGCATCTGTCGTGAACCACCCTGTTCAGATCTTGTAAGTTCAGGTCTGTGGCTTCCTTTATGGAATCAATCCATCTTGTTTGGCCTTCCTCTTTTTCTACTCCCTGCTGTTTTTCCTAGCAATATTGTCTTTTCTAGTGAATCAGGTCTGCTCATTATGTGTCCAAAGTATGATAACCTCAGTTTCATCATTTTAGCTTCTACTGACAGTTCTGGTTTCATTTGTTCTAACACCCAATTATTTGTCTTTTTCGCAGTCCATGGTATGCGCAAAACTCCAACACCACATTTCAAATGAGCTGATTTTTCTCTTACCCGCTTTTTTCACTGTCCAACTTTCACATCCGTACATAGAGATCAGGAATACCATGGTCTGAATGATCCTGACTTTAGTATTCAGTGACACATCTTTGCATTTGAGGACCTTTTCTAGTTTTCTCACAGGTGCCCTCCCCAGTCCTAGCTTTAATTTCAGCGGTTTTACTGTGAGTAGACTTTAGTTGGATACAACCCTGTATTCCTAATTTCAGGAGTCCTTTAATGCAGCTTTATAGGGGAAGGGCCCTAGCTCAGTGGCAGAGCATCTGCCTTGTATGCAGAAGGTCCCAGGTTCAATCCCCAGTGCCCTCTCTAGGGAGGGCTGGGAATTTCCCCTGCATGAAACCCTGGAGGGCTGTTGCCAGTCAGTGTAGGCAGTACTGAGCTAAATGAACCAATGGTCTGAGTCAGCCGAAGGCAGTTTTCTGTGTTCCTATTCACAATATAACTGCTACTAATGCTAACATCTGTTGGTTCGTGTATTTTGTTTTCCAGCTTGTATATGTGAAAGCTTTGTACCCACATAAAGCTATACAGATGTACTTTTCTCTCTCTCTGGAAATGGTCTCTTTGAACAGATTGAAATATCCCAGCTAATTTGAGTGGTTGTATGAATGAGTGTGTGATTGTGTATAAAATATGAGCTTTGTTATTTATTTTATTTTTATTATGTGCCTGGGTGAGAGGATAGTGTGCTGGGAGGGAGGACCAAAGGGGGCCCCAATCAGTGCAGTGACGGGTAATGGGAGGTATGGTGCTGTGAGGAAGACATGCCAGTTAAGGGGAACTCGACCCAGACAATTGGTGGCTGTGCCGTGTTCCGGTCCTCCTCACACCCACAGGATTGCTGGTAGTCTTATCAGCCAACCCTCGGATCTCCAGTTGCTGCTTCTTAATGCCAGATCGGTAAATAATAAAACCTCCCTCATCCATGATTTAATTATGGATGAGGTGGCCGATCTGGCATGTATTACCGAAACCTGGGTGAGCGATCTGGGAGGTATTAATCTCTCCCAGTTGTGCCCACCTGGATATTCGGTCCAGCATCTGGGTAGATCCGAGGGTCGGGGAGGGGGAATCGCTGTGGTCTATAAAAGTTCCATTCCTCTCGTTAGGCACCCTATCCAGGTGGCTAATGGCCTGGAGTGTCTGCACATTGCATTGGGTCAGCGAGACAGACTGGGAATACTGTTGGTGTACCGTCCACCCTGCTGCCCAACAGCTTCCCTAACTGAGCTGACGGAGGTGGTCTCGGATTTGGTGTTGCGATCCCCCAAGCTTCTGGTATTGGGGGATCTCAACATCCATGCCGAGGCTGCTTTGTCTGGAGCGGCTCAGGACTTCATGACCTCCATGACAGCCATGGGGCTGTCTCAATTTGTTACTGGCCCTACGCATGTGTCAGGACATACTCTAGACTTGATTTTTGCCACTGGGTTAGGGGATGGTGATCTGGGAGTAAGGAATTTTACATCTATTCCTTTGTCATGGACAGATCACCGCCTATTGAGATTTAGACTCACATTGTCTTCTCCCCTCTGCAAGGGTGGAGGACCGATTCAGATGGTCCGTCCCCGGAGACTAATGAATCCTGAGGGATTTCAAAGGGCTCTAGGGAATTTTCCGGCTGATAAAACTGACGATTCTGTCGAAACCCTGGTCACTCTGTGGAATACGGAAATGACCCAGGCAGTTGACACAATCGCCCCGGTGCGCCCTCTCCGTTGCAGAGCTCAATTGGCTCCTTGGTTTACCTCGGAGCTAAGAGTGATGAAGCAAGAAAGGAGACGGCTTGAGTGCAAATGGAGGCGAACTCCCGACGGCTGTAATTATGCTCTTGTGAAGGCCTCTACCAAACGTTATGTGAAGGCGGTGAGGGCAGCAAAGAAGCAGTACTTTGCTGCCTCCATTCAGTCATCTTGTAACCGCCCAGCGGAACTTTATAAAGTTGTCCGGGGACTTCTACACTCTGGTCCTCCGGATGCAATACAACCATCAATAGCCCGCTGTAATGAGTTTGCGAGGCACTTCCAAGATAAGATCACTAACATCTGCCGGGACCTTGACTCCAATATTGTAGCAGTTGAATCTAATGAGGTGTCCAGAACACAGTCTTGTCCGGTTTTATTTGATGAGTTTCAGTTGGTACAGCTCGAGGATGTGGACAAGGTGCTCGGACAGGTGCGGGCGACCACTTCTGCTCTGGATCCTTGCCCCTCATGGCTAATAAAAGCTAGCAGGAATGGAACAGCCGGTTGGGCCAAGGAGGTGATTAATGCCTCTTTACGAGAGGGAGTGGTCCCACTCTGCCTGAAACAGGCGGTGGTGAGACCGCTCCTAAAAAAGCCCTCCTTGGACCCTGATAATTTTAACAACTATAGACCGGTAGCAAATGTTCCATTTCTGGGCAAGGTTCTAGAGCGCGTGGTCGCTCACCAACTCCAGGCTCTCTTGGATGAAACTGATTATCTGGACCCATTTCAATCGGGCTTTCGTCCGGGGTTTGGTACAGAAACAGCCTTGGTCGCCCTGTATGATGACCTCTGTCGGGAGAAAGACAGAGGGAGTGTAACTCTGTTGATTCTCCTTGATCTCTCGGCGGCTTTTGATACCATCGACCATGGTATCCTTCTGGGGCGACTCACGGACTTAGGAATTGGAGGCACTGCTTGGCAGTGGCTGCAATCCTATCTTGGGAATCGCCTCCAGAAGGTGATGCTTGGGGAGCATTACTCGAGTCCCTGGGTACTCCAATATGGGGTCCCGTAGGGTTCAGTTCTGTCCCCCATGCTCTTTAATATCTATATGAAGCCGCTGGGTGAGGTCATCAGGAGTTTTGGAGTGCGTTTTCAGCAATATGCTGATGATATGCAACTCTACTTCTCCTTTTCATCTTCCTCAGGTGAGGCTGTCAATGTACTGAACTGCTGCCTGGCCGCGATAATGGACTGGATGAGAGCTAATAAACTGAAACTCAATCCTGACAAGACTGAGATGCTGTTGGTGGGGGGGTACTCTGCCCAGGTGGTTGATGTCAGACCTGCTCTGGATGGGGTTACACTCCCCCTAAAGGAGCAGGTCCATAGTTTGGGGGTCTTATTAGATCCGCTCCTGTCACTTGAGGCTCAGGTAGCCTCGGTGGCACGGAATGCGTTCTACCAGCTTCGGCTGGTAGCCCAACTATGACCCTATCTGGACAGGGAGAACCTTGCCTCAGTTATTCACGCTCTGGTAACCTCTAGATTGGATTACTGTAATGCACTCTACGTAGGGTTACCTTTGAAGACGATTCGGAAACTTCAGCTAGTGCAGAATGCTGCGGCCAGAGTTCTTACTGGGACGAAGAAATTCGACCATATAACACCTATTCTGGCCCAACTGCACTGGCTACCTATATGTTTCCGGGCCAGATTCAAAGTGTTGGTTCTTACCTATAAAGCCCTTAACAGCATCGGACCGCAATATCTGATGGAACGCCTCTCTCGCTATGTACCTACCCGTTCACTGCGCTCGACATCTAAGGCCCTTCTCCGGGTCCCAACTCATAGGGAGGCCCGGAGAACAACAATTAGATCTAGGGCCTTTTCAGTGGTGGCCCCCGAATTATGGAATGCCCTCCCAGATGAGATACGCCTGGCGCCTTCTTTGTTATCTTTTCGGCGCCAGGTAAAAACCTACCTCTTCGCCCAGGCATTTTAAGCTTAAATTTAATTTTATTTTAAATTTAACTGTAATTGTATTTTTATTTTTTGTATTCTAATTTTGTTTTTAAATATGTTTTATATTGTATGCTGTACTCCACACTTGTTCTTTTTTAAATGTGGTTTTATCTTGCTGTACACCGCCCTGAGAGCTCGTTGCTATAGGGCGGTTTAAAAGCGTAATTAAATAAATAAATAAAATAAATAAAATTGAAGGGAAACCTGCTCAGTTAGAAACATTCTGAAAAGAATTTTACACACACAACCATCAACAAACGTCAGTGGCTGTTATCCCACGATTCACAGGCCTGGTGTGGGATTGCCTCTAATAAAAAGAAATTTCTGATAACGGAGGACAAGTTTTCGGAGGATTTTGATCATGGAGTTGTTGGGCTCTCAGGTTATGTGTGTGTTCCTCACAGAGAGGAAAGCAACGGACAAACCTGCTCTTATGGGGTTAAGTTGGTTGGGAAGAGTGCCAAGGCCATAGATGGCAGCTGTGCCATCACAAGGGCACTCTTATCTACATAAGGCTGAGAGAAACCGAAAGTACGTGGGGGTGTAGCGTTTATGTGGAAGAAGCTGGTTGTAACTCTAAATGTCTCAGTAAAGACTTAAAAGAAATCATTGCCTGTGACTGGATCTTTTCTATACCTGAACCTGCTTTTGGTGTTGTATTGGACCACACACGTACTATCGCAGCGCGACAGGAGTTACACACATTAATGATGGAAGTAGGAACAACTGCAGACAACATTTTAAGAGAACATGGCACCGAGCTAACAAAACTACCAGTCTCTCAATCCGTAGCCTCGTGAGCTGGTGTTTATATGTACAGTTTAGGAAATGCTGGTAAAATTATTGACACGTTTTCTCAAATATTTCTGTGGCATTTATTTCCCCTCCCCTTGGTTTGCAGTATTTCTGCATGCAGAATGGGTATTTCTGCTTATGAAACCATAAATACAGAAGCACTTTTTGTCTCATGACATTTGAACCAGGGGTCATCCAATGAAGCTGGATATTCAGGCATGGTTAACTTACAGAAGGAGGAAGGGCCGAAGATCAGTGGTCATGCACCTCTTTTTCTTGCAGAACATCCCAGGTTCAATCCCCGGCACCTTCAGGTAGGGCTGGGAACGTCCCGTCTAAAACCCTGGCGAGCCGCTGCCAGTCATATTGGAGCAAAATATTGGAGCAAAAAATCTTAATTTCACATATACGCTCATGGGGTCTGAACTGGCGGTGACCGACCAGGAGAGAGACCTCGGGGTTGTAGTGGACAGCACGATGAAAATGTCGACCCAGTGTGCGGCAGCTGTGAAAAAGGCAAATTCCATGCTAGCGATAATTAGGAAAGGTATTGAAAATAAAACAGCCGATATCATAATGCCGTTGTATAAATCTATGGTGCGGCCGCATTTGGAATACTGTGTACAGTTCTGGTTGCCTCATCTCAAAAAGGATATAGAGTTGGAAAAGGTTCAGAAGAGGGCAACCAGAATGATCAAGGGGATGGAGCGACTCCCTTACGAGGAAAGGTTGCAGCATTTGGGGCTTTTTAGTTTAGAGAAAAGGCGGGTCAGAGGAGACATGATAGAAGTGTATAAAATTATGCATGGCATTGAGAAAGTGGATAGAGAAAAGTTCTCCCTCTCTCATAATACTAGAACTCGTGGACATTCAAAGAAGCTGAATGTTGGAAGATTCAGGACAGACAAAAGGAAGTACTTCTTTACTCAGCGCATTGTTAAACTATGGAATTTGCTCCCACAAGATGCAGTAATGGCCACCAGTTTGGACGGCTTTAAAAGAAGATTAGACAAATTCATGGAGGACAGGGCTATCAATGGCTACTAGCCGTGATGGCTGTGCTGTGCCACCCTAGTCAGAGGCAGCATGCTTCTGAAAACCAGTTGCCGGAAGCCTCAGGAGGGGAGAGTGTTCTTGCACTCGGGTCCTGCTTGTGGGCTTCCCCCAGGCACCTGGTTGGCCACTGTGAGAACAGGATTGTGGACTAGATGGGCCACTGGCCTGATCCAGCAGGCTCTTCTTGTGTTCTTATGTTCTTAGATGGTCTGACTCAGCTTGACAGCTGCCTACATTCCTCATGTGCTCCAAAATCCACATTTGGGCAATACTTTTGTTGGGACCAACTAAAATGTCACAAAAGTGGGCAAGCTTTCGAATCGTCCAGAACTCTTCGTCAGGCAAAATGAATGGGGGGACCCTGTGTGGTCCTCCAGGACTACATCTTCCATCATTCCTGATTATTGACCATGCTGGCTGCAGCTGATGGGATTTGTAGTCCCAAACAGCTGGAAGGCATCAAGTTGGCAGAGGCTGCTGTAGAATCACAAGAGTCTGCAACTCTAAGGCTGCAATCCAATACACACCTGGGAGTAAGTCCCATTTAAGCCAGTAGAGCTTCTGAGTAGATATGTATTGGATTGCAGCTTCAATCTCTCGAGGAATATTGCAGCAAACATAATTTGAGCTCGGACTTGAAAAATGGCTGCTTTTTCCAGCGACTATGAAGCAGCTTCCCAAAAGTTCTAGGCGCAGATGAGTTAGTTTGACAGATAAAATGTTTGAAGGAAGATACCAGTTTTTTCAAGCTTAGGGGAAAAAAAACCTTTTGTATTATATGGGAATAAGGAGAACCTGCAACAAAAGGTTGCAGCGTGGAATGCTGCTCTCAGCCAACCATGTCCTAGGCTACTCCATTCCATGCTCCCCCCACCCCTCTCAACAGCTAGCATTCTGAGCCAACTAAGCATGTTCAGTCCTCATTGTTTTGGGGTGCTATCTTTTAAGATTTTTTTCCCTAAAGCTTTTTTGTATTTCTGCAAAACTTGGGGTTCACCCAATTCTGCTGCTACCTCCCTCTAGAATGTGTATGTGTGTCATGTCTATGTAAGAAAGAACACTTGAAGAATGAGTTTGCTATTTGTATATAGAATTAGCACTAGAAGGATGCAGCACTGGACACCCCTTTGTTTTGGTGATAAAATAATGAAAAGAATCAATGGATAATTTGTTATCTTAAACGGACAGTAACATTACTGGTTTATTTTATCAAAGTTATTTATACCACCAACCAGAGCTTGGAAAAGTTACTTTTTTGAACTACAACTCCCATCAGCCCAATCCAGTGGCCATGCTGGCTGGGGCTGATGGAAGTTGTAGTTCAAAAAAGTAACTTTTCCAAGCTCTCCCACCAACACACGACACACACTTTTCTAGTTCAAAATGAGGCACTGAAGGCAGCAGACATAAAAACTAAAAAGACCTAAATACAAAAGCATGGGAAAAAATAAGCGGCAAAACTGACAAGCAGAAAACAAGGACTGTTAACCAAAGGAAGAGAGCCAGCAAACTCAGTACTGTAGACCCGAGGACGCTGAAATGAAAAAAGTTTTCTAGTGATGAAACGCTGTCAGAGAGGGGGGAAACATGTATCTCCTGAAGCAGGGAGTTCCACAGAGTGAGTGCTGCAATTGTGAAAGCGGCCTTTTACATTCCTGCCAACTGTGCCTTCAACGGGTTACACAGGGGTGGCCAACTTTTTTGGGCCCATGGGGACATTTGATGTGGGCACCACATACACGCCACAGCCTCTTCTGTCGGCTACAGACCCTCCTGTGCATTCTGCTGAGGGGTTCCCAAACTGTGATCCGTGGACTAAGGGCGGCCCACGAGCTTCATTCAGGTGGTCTGTGGCACGCCCGTGTTAAATATGCAAACTGATTTTGAATGGTATTTTTGTTGCTTCTCTTATTTCTTACATTGTATTTTATTGTATTGCAAATTACATTCTGTAGAATTCAAACTGTAATGCAATAAAATGCAATACATAAGAAATAAGAGAAGCAATAAAAATACAGTTTAAACAAATCACATAATGTCTAGCACACACAGGGCATTACAATCGCTTACAACAGTCTGAAAAATAATTAAGTGCTCCGCCAAGACCATCAGCAATTTTTACGTGGTCCATGGTGGGGGCAGTTTGGGGATTCCTGCTCTGCTCCGCTCCAAAGTCCCATCCTGATGGACCCACCCCATATCCAGAAACTCGGCCAAATGGTGACTGAGAAGAAGGAAGGGAAGAAGGCACCAACCTATGTTGAGAGGAGGCTTGCAGCAGGCCCAGGAGCATTAGTCTCCTGATGGCTTTAGGACTGCCACCTAGAAATCATAGAAAAGTAGAGTTGGAAGGGGCCTATAAGGCCATCGAGTCCAACCCCCTGCTCAGTGCAGGAATCCAAATTGAAGCATTCCCAATAGATGGCTGTCCAGCTGCCTCTTGTCAAGGTTCAGCCTGCTGTTTCAAGATTTTTGCCCTACATTAGGGTCTCTCCAAAAGAAATAAAATCTTATTATCTATTTACAGGAGCCCAGGGCGACAGAAGAGTCTCAGAAGAATCTAGAAACAGATAGGTCGAGGGGGGAAGAATAGTGGCCTGGAAGCCGGAGGTGGCCCACGGAGGTGGGCGTCCCCATCCTTGTTCCTCCTACACAGCAATTAGGCTTTTTCAAAGCCTAAGAAGACAAAGTAGAATGAGTTAATACTATATTCTAGGATCAGGACCAAGGGGGGGGGGAGGACTTCTTAAAAGAAGATTGAAGGCATTTTCACAATTTTACTTGTGCTTAAAAAAGATCTATTGTCCCCCTGATCAAAATGCTCAGGGAGACCTTGAGATGAGATATGAAATTGAGGAAGCATCCAAACTAGAAATGTGGTAGTAATGGGTGACTTCAACTACCCGGACATAGACTGGCCGCATATCTGTTCCAGTCATGACAAAGAAGCAAAGTTTCTAGATATTCTAAATGACTATTCCCTAGACCAGTTGGTCATGGAACCGACCAGAGGGACGGCAACCCTGGACTTAATCCTCAGTGGGGACAGGGACCTGGTGCGAGATGTAAGTGTTGTTGAACCGATTGGGAGCAGTGACCACAGTGCTATTAAATTAAACATACATGTAAATGGCCAATTGCCAAGAAAATCCAACACGGTCACATTTGACTTCAAAAAAGGAAACTTCACAAAAATGAGGGGATTGGTAAAAAGAAAGCTGAAAAACAAAGTCCAGAGGGTCACATCACTCGAAGATGCTTGGAAGTTGTTTAAAAACACTATATTAGAAGCTCAACTGGAGTGCATACCGCAGATCAGAAAAGGTACCGCCAGGGCCAAGAAGATGCCAGCATGGTTAACGAGCAAAGTCAAGGAAGCTCTTAGAGGCAAAAAGTCTTCCTTCAGAAAATGGAAGTCTTGTCCGAATGAAGAAAATAAAAAAGGACACAAACTCTGGCAAAAGAAATGCAAGAAGACAATAAGGGATGCTAAAAAAGAATTTGAGGAGCACATTGCTAAGAGCATAAAAACCAACAACAAAAAATTCTATAAATACATTCAAAGCAGGAGACCATCTAGGGAGGCGATTGGACCCTTGGATGATAAGGGAGTCAAAAACGTACTAAAGAACGATAAGGAGATTGCAGAGAAGCTAAATGAATTCTTTGCATCTGTCTTCACAGTGGAAGATACAGGGCAGATCCTTGAACCTGAACTAACATTTGCAGGAAGGGATTCTGAGGAACTGAGACAAATAGTGGTAACGAGAGAGTAAGTTCTAGGCTTAATGGACAATATAAAAACTGACAAATAACCAGGCCCGGATGGCATGCACCCGAGAGTTCTCAAAGAACTCAAATGTGAAATTGCTGATCTGCTAACTAAAATATGTAACTTGTCCCTCGGGTCCTCCTCCGTGCCTGAGGACTGGAAAGTGGCAAATGTAACGCCAATCTTCAAAAAGGGATCCAGAGGGGATCCCGGAAATTACAGGCCAGTTAGCTTAACTTCTGTCCCTGGAAAACTGGTAGAAAGTATTATTAAAGCTAGATTAACCAAGCACATAGAAGAACAAGCCTTGCTGAAGCAGAGCCAGCATGGCTTCTGCAAGGGAAAGTCCTGTCTCAGTAACCTACTAGAATTCTTTGAGAGTGTCAACAAGCATATAGATAGAGGTGATCCAGTGGACATAGTGTACTTAGACTTTCAAAAAGCGTTTGACAAGGTACCTCACCAAAGACTTCTGAGGAAGCTTAGCAGTCATGGAATAAGAGGAGAGGTCCTCTTGTGGATAAGGGATTGGTTAAGAAGCAGAAAGCAGAGAGTAGGAATAAACGGACAGTTCTCCCAATGGAGGACTGTAGAAAGTGGAGTCCCTCAAGGATCGGTATTGGGACCTGTATTTTTCAACTTGTTCATTAATGACCTAGAATTAGGAGTGAGCAGTGAAGTGGCCAAGTTTGCTGATGACACTAAATTGTTCAGGGTTGTTAAAACAAAAAGGGATTGCGAAGAGCTCCAAAAAGACCTCTCCAAACTGAGTGAATGGGCGGGAAAATGGCAAATGCAATTCAATATAAACAAGTGTAAAATTATGCATATTGGAGCAAAAAATCTGAATTTCACATATACGCTCATGGGGTCTGAACTGGCGGTGACCGACCAGGAGAGAGACCTTGGGGTTGTAGTGGACAGCACGATGAAAATGTCGACCCAGTGTGCGGCAGCTGTGAAAAAGGCAAATTCCATGCTAGCGATAATTAGGAAAGGTATTGAAAATAAAACAGCCGATATCATAATGCCATTGTATAAATCTATGGTGCGGCCGCATTTGGAATACTGTGTACAGTTCTGGTCGCCTCATCTCACAAAGGATATTATAGAGTTGGAAAAGGTTCAGAAGAGGGCAACCAGAATGATCAAGGGGATGGAGCGACTCCCTTACGAGGAAAGGTTGCAGCATTTGGGGCTTTTTAGTTTAGAGAAAAGGCGGGTCAGAGGAGACATGATAGAAGTGTATAAAATTATGCATGGCATTGAGAAAGTGGATAGAGAAAAGACCTCTCTCATAATACAAGAACTCGGGGACATTCAAAGAAGCTGAATGTTGGAAGATTCAGGACAGACAAAAGGAAGTACTTCTTTACTCAGTGCATAGTTAAACTATGGAATTTGCTCTCACAAGATGCAGTAATGGCCACCAGCTTGGATGGCTTTAAAAGAAGATTAGACAAATTCATGGAGGACGGGGCTATCAATGGCTACTAGCCATGATGGCTGTGCTCTGCCACCCTAGTCAGAGGCAGTATGTTTCTGAAAACCAGTTGCAGGAAGCCTCAGGAGGGGAGAGTGTTCTTGCACTCAGGTCCTGCTTGCGGGCTTTCCCCAGGCACCTGGTTGGCCACTGTGAGAACAGGATGCTGGACTAGATGGGCCACTGGCCTGATCCAGCAGGCTCTTCTTATGTTCTTAAGATGGCTATAGTAAAAGTTCAACAGCGTAATCCTAACCATGTCTACTCAGAAGTAAGCCCTATTGATTTCAATGTGACTCCAGTTAAGAGGGGTTATGACTGCAGCCTTAGTGTTGGCTGCATGAAAACACAATACTTTGACATATTGTGCTCTGTTATAGTGGTGGGGAAACTCAGCCAAGTGTGGCCCTCCAGGCTTCTCTTTCTGGCCCTTAGGACTCGCACCATGCCACATCCCCTCCCCAGCCACACCTCCAACTGGCCTTGCTTCAAACCCTGCTTGAGCATTTTTGCCGGGCTGCGTTTCTGAGCCCTGATCATGCCTCTTCATTTCATGCGTGGAGAGAGATGTGTGAATACATGTTGAAACTAGGCAACATTTGTTGCTCCAGCCACTTTTGACTCTGGTTCCACCCACCAGTTGCATTTGGGCCCGTCTCCCTCTTGACTCCTGTGGCACTCTCTCTCTCCCTCTCCCTTGTCCACCCTCACCCTTCCATTTGCCTTGGCTCAGTGTCCCAGATCGCTCCCCCCTTTCCCCCTACACTTTAGGACACTGCCTTCTGTCCTGCTGCTCAGGTGCAAATCTGAGCCTTGAAAATGAACGAGGAAGTGGGAAGAGAGGAAAAGGATCACTCTTTCAGCTTTTCCCTTCAGCTTTATGTGCTTTTCAAAGGGGGAAAGAGTAACCCTCGTAGCAAAGCAGCTGCCAGGGGTGGGGGGCTCAGAGGCTCTGCAGATGCCAGGGGTGCCACACTGGTGATCTGCGGAGCAAGCAGACAATGACAGCAAACGAGCAACTCTGAACGATGGTTTGGTTTGTCAGCTGCAGTTAGTGAAAACCATGGTTTGGCACAAAAGCCTTAGCTATGGCAGTCAGACTACTGTCTGTTTTCTTTGAAGAGGAGATCCCTGCACACCATACCTTTTTTAAAAATATACCCTTCCATTTTCGCATGTTAAATGGCAGGTGGAACACAGGAAGCTGCCTTATACTGAATCAGACCATTGCTCCATGTAGCTCAATATTGTCTACACTGACCGGCAGCGGCTTTCCAGGATTTTCAGACAGGGAGTCTCTCCCACCCCTAATTGGAGATGCCACAGGGGACTGAACCTGGGACCTTCTGTGTACAAGGCAGATGCTCTACCACTGAGCTACAGCCCCTCCCCAAAGGGCTGCTGTTCAAGTGCAAAGTACCCTTAGGCAGACAGCATTCAAAAACGAGATTCAGATCTCCTGGCTTGCTTTGCCATGAGCCAATTTGTCTCAGAGCAGTTCCACGCACTCAGGTTCTTTATTCTTTTTAAATACACCTGAGTTGTATTTAACCAAAATGGGAAACCTGCTTTAAACTGTGGTTTGCCCAAAGCATCAAGTGAGAAAAGCGGGAGTCTACTGGCCATGGTTGCTATGTTCTACCTCCACTAATGGAGGCAGCACATCTCTGTATACAGTTGCTGGGAATCACAAGTGGGGAGACCACTGTTGGACTCGCATCCTTTTTTCGGGCTTCCCATTAGGGCATCTGGTTGGCTACTGTGTGACCAGGATGCTGGACTAGATGGGCCTTTGGCCTGATCCAGTTTTAGGGCTCTTCTTGTGTTCTAATGAATCTGAGCATGCAAAGGGAAGATGGCCGTGCTCAAGCCCAAAGGTGGCCCAACCAAGATTTGGCATCGCCCCAAACCAAGCTGGTCACCAAATGTGCATTTAACGAACCAAGAGGTCTTCTGTATCTTTAAAACTTGTCCAGAGGGAAGGGAGAATTCCACCTTGTAGTTTTTCCCATTATAGTGTTGCAAGAAAACTTGCACTTGGCTGAATTTTCTCTTCTCTTAAAGATACAGAATCATTCTCAGGCTCTGAGCCTGGCAACCCTAGTTATAAACCACCCTGTTCAGATTTCATGATGTGTCCGAAGTATGATAACCTCAGTTTCATCATTTTAGCTTCTAGTGACAGTTCTGGTTTAATTTGTTCTAACACCTAATTATTTGTCTTTTTTTGTGGTCCATGGTATCCGCAAAACTCTCCTCCATCACCACAAGATGGACGTATGGATTTTACACAGACAGAAAATCAGCAAACAAAACTAAAGTAAACCCTAAAATGCAAGCGACTCAGAGCATCCCTGGGCTCTGGCTAACAAATCAAGACATCTATCTTAAGGCACTTCCAGACAACATCTTTATTCAGCATTCGTCATGATTTGTTTGCAGGGAGTTTAGATGACGCTGGTTACTTAATGAGAATAATTCTGATTTGTTTGTCGAGAAGTGGGTTTGTTGCAAAACACCTCCCTATCAATGATAATTGTGCAACCAGGATTTGGTTGAATCCCACCTGCAAATTAGCAGGGTCTGGAACAAGCCCTTACTCTTTAAAAAAGAGTGTTTTAACATGCACACACAAGTTGCACTCAAGTTGCTCTTAAAAAAAAAAAAGCCAAGACCCCGCTACCCCTGGGGGAAAAAAAACCCTCTTATTGTTTAACAGAACTGTTAGAAGGATCCCAAAGGATATTGGTCAAGCCAGCAGTAGCAAAACAGCAAAGTTTGTTGCCCTTCAGCCCATCACATAAATGCTGACAGTAAGTCACGAATCACACTCCATCACACAGATGCGGCCATTTCAGAGTGCAGGGGGATTAGCTATGAGAGTGAGTGACTGTGACCCTCCAGGGGTTGTTGGACTCCAACTCCCATCAGCCCCAGCCAGCATGGCCAAAGGTCAGAGATGATGGGACCGAGAGTCTAGCAACCTCCGGAGGCCTTCAGTCATGAAGCAGGGCTCGCTGTCGAGCAATGGCGCTGCCCCATTAACCTCAGTCTGCCTGCCAGCTTCCTCCTCCTCAATCTCATCGGTGCCCTTGTCGAATTGGACAGGGAGGAAGATGGGGACAAAACCAGGGTTAGTGGGCTCTGCCTGTCATTGGATCCAGCTCCATCTACTGTTGGGGCTTCCTGCTTTCCTCCCTAGCAGTCCCAATGGGCACCAGCCACCACCGCAGGTGAGTGTATGCTTGGTAGTGCTCCAGCTGAGTTGACGGCTGCACAAATATGAGGAAGGGTCCCCTGCAGCCAATCAACTCATTTGAAGAACGGTACAGCACGGGCCTCTTGGGACTGTACCATCTGAGGAGGAGAGAATGCTGGGACACTGCATCACTGAGATACCTGCATCGGCCCTCTCTGCCCACTCGTTCCTTCACCCACCCAAGGGGCTTAGAGACGCTTTGGGGAAGGTTGTGTGTGATTTTGATCAAGAAACCAATGTGGGAGAGGGAAAGGGTTAGCAGGCCCCCCGGCCTCGAAACTGATGCCTGATTTAATCCTCTCTGACACAGCTGGTTTTAAAGGTTTTTGGGGGGGGGCAGGGCGGGGAGATATGATTATGGGTTAGATATGATTAGTGGTTAGAGTGTTGGACTATGACCTAGGAGACCAGGGTTCCAATCCCCACACAGCCATGAAGCTCACTGGGTGACCTTAGGCCAGTCACTGCCTCTCAGCCTCAGAGGAAGGCAATGGTAAACCCCCTCTGAGTTGGAGTCGACTTGAAGGCAGTCCATTTTTTTCAAGAAATGTGCATATTGGACCTCAGTGAAGTAGTAAAACCGTGTCTGGGCTATACCACTTCAGACTGCAGGTGGGGGTGTCTCACAAGGTGGAATCTTCCTTCTTTTAAGGAAGTAAATGAAAATCCCTGCATACAGAACACTAGCATGTCAGGGAGAAGCTTCCTGTCTGATAAGCAGGATTTTTTTTTTTGGGGGGGGGGAAGGAGTATTCCATCATGTGAGTCCTACATTTGTAGACTGAAATGTAACAGCCCAAATATAGCCCAGTGAGAACTAGGCCTCTGTTTAAAGCAGGGGTGGGGAACCACTGCCCCTCCAGATGTCTAGAGTGGGGGAACCTGCGGCCCTTTAGGTGTTGGAGGATTACATTTCTCATAATCCCTAACTATTGGTCATGCTGGTGGGGCTGATGAGAACTAGAGTCCAACATCATCTGGAAGGCCACAGGTTCCCCATTCCTGGTCTAAAGCTCTTCCCTTCAGTGCAAACATTCATAAGATTTCTATTTTTGGGGTGGAGGGTGGTTATTCTTATACCCGTTATGGACAGCCTTCAGAATACTTATGCAGTTTCTCTGCAAGAATCTTTCATAGTGAATCCTTGGATGAGCAATGCAGTCGCTTCGCCAGTCTCTCCATCAGGCAATAAAAAGGTGCACATGCCACGCCTATGCTTTTTCCCACAGTCTGTGGTGGTGTCTGTCAGGCGTCTCCCGTTTGTGAGTCCTCTTATGCACATAAAAGCTGGATCGGTCCCGGAAGCACCTCTTGCACTCGGAGCATTTATACGGCTTCTCGCCCGTGTGAGTCCGCTGATGCGCAACGAGGACGTCCCTCCGGCTGAAGCTCCTCTCGCAGTGGGCGCACTTGTACGGCTTCTCTCCCGTGTGGATCCTCTCGTGCTTAATGACATAAGACTTGCTGCTGAAGCGCTTCCCGCAGTACGAGCAGGCGTAGGGCCTCTCGCCCGTGTGGGTCCGCTGGTGCTCGATGACCTGAGACCTCCACACAAAGCCTTTCCCGCAATCGGGGCATGTTTTCAACCTCTCGTCTTGGAGGATGATTTTCGTCAGTGCCGTTTCTTCCTCCAGTTCTTCATATCTGCCCTGACTGTTGATGAATTTCCTCCTTTGCTGCTCCACCGGAGGATTCCCAGGTTGGGCCTTAGTGAGGTCCCCCTGATCAGGGCAGCAAGACGGGTCGCGTTCAGTTCTTCCCAACGATGGGCGTTGCTGCTCCTGTTCCCCAGAGTTTTGGGGGCCATCTTGCTCTTCCCCAAAAGCCATCTCAACATCTGCCGGGGGGGGGGGAAGGAGAGAGAATTCAAAATACAAGTCATTCCTTTGCCAGGAAGGGGAGGACAAAAGAGAATCTGCTAACATAGGCAGCTGCCTTATACTGAATCAGACCACTGGTCATCTAGTTCAGTACTGCCTACTCTGACTGGCAGTAGCTCTCCAGAATTTCAGGCAAGGGATATTCCCAGCCAGACCCAGAGATTGTACTTGAGCCCGGGACCTTCTGCACGTAACCTTCCTTTATCACTAAGCAGAAGGGAAACTTCACCAGCTGAATTTCTGCCCACCGGGCTGTTATCGAAGGCACAACCAACTCCCAGTCAAGGAGGCAAGGGTGTAAGGATGGCAAGGATACATTTCTCCTCACCCCAACAAAAAAGGCAGATGTCTTAGATTGGCAGGAAAAACTTTCTGGGGTGTTTGTAAGGCTATATGTTGCATTTTGTCTATTACTTTCAAGTGTTCAAAGCCCTTTGTCACCCACACATCAACTCTGCAAGGTCAGTCAGTGTAATCACTCAGTGGCAGGTGGAAAGAGTGAGAGAGTGGTTTTCCTATGGCTACCTACAGAGTTCATGGCAGAGATGTGATATGTATTTATTTATTACATTTATACCCTGCCTTTCTTTTCATGATGGAAACCCAAGGCGGCTTACACGTGGTTCCCAGGCGGTCTCCCATCCAGGCACTGACCAGACCTGACCCTGCTTAGCTTTAGCAAGGTGCTGGCCTCATGTGCCTTCAGACCATCGCCTGGGACCTGTTTACTCTTACATACTACCGCTGATATGTAGAGGTTTCAGTCTATGTATCATATAGGCCTATTTCCTGTAAATCCCCTTAAAAAGAAAAAAAAAGATATCTAAACCGGTAGCCGTCAACACATCCAGTGGCAGTGAATTCCAGATGCTAAAATTACACATCACGTGAAGACGTTCCTTCCTTTGGTCTGTCCCGTCGGTTTCATTGGATGAGCCAAAGTTCTACAATGTTGACAGCATCCACCAGCAATTGAAAAGCACAGAAACATGGGAAGCTGCCGTCAGTGGAGGCTGACCCATTCGGGCAAATATGGCACCGCCCCACCAACCTCAGACCATCCTCAGCCAGAAGCCACGTACCAACCTTCTTTCTTACAACTAGTCCAGGGGATGACCCTGCCTCTTAAGCTTCCTCCTCCTCAGTCTCGGTATTGCCTTTGTAGAACTCAGGTGGGAGGAGGATGGGGACAAAGCTAGCATTAGTTGGCTCTGCTTGGCATTGGCTGGCTGGCTCCACCTGCTGCTGGGGCGCCCTGCCTCCCGCCCTCCCAGTCACAACAGGCACCCACGGGCTGCTGCACACCAAATCAGGCCATTGGTCCACCTAGCTCAGTATTGTTTACACTGACTGGCAGCGGCTCGCCAAGATTTCAGACAGCAGAGATTCCCAGCCCCGCCAGGAGACACGAGGGCTGAACGTCAGACCTTCCACGTGCACAAGATGTGGCCTGCCACAGAGCACCAGCCCTTCACCAAATGTTACAGCCCAACCAGATGTTAACGTCAGGAATGTCCGAGAACCCAGTAACTCAGACCCCCCAAAAGCCTTACCGAGAGCTTTGCTATCCCAGTTGCTCTCCTGCTTGATTTCCATCAAGGGACCAGTTGGAGCTGTCTGGGCTTCAGGGGAATTCACCACCACTGCCTTGAAGTGCTGCATCCCCTGGAAGAGCAGTACAGGACCCCACTCAGTCCAAAGGGGCAGGAATGTTCCTGATCTAAGGGCCCTTCTCTTCCCTCCCTGCTTCCTGTACTTATGGCAGGGATGAAGAATCTCAGGCCTCTGCCTTTTTTTTTCTCTTTAAAAAAATTGTGAATCAGTTAACACAATTTACTTACTTATTTAAGGCATTTATCTACCGCTTTTTGGGCGGACCTCACAAAGTGGCTTACAGAAGGTTATTACTGCAATAAGTATCGATTCATAATAAACAATATTCAAATAACAACAACAGAGAAAATACCGGGAAACTATATGTATAGTACAAAAAGAGGGGGAAATTGCAACAACAACAGGGCTCCCACTGGGAGGAAGGGTGGGATATAGACCAAATAATAAATAAATAAATAAATTTTGAAAAGCCTATATAACTTCCAATTATATCTTGCCGCCCCGGGCTCCTTCTGGGAGGAAGGGCAGGGTAGAAATATAATAAACAAAGAAACAAACAAAATCTATAATGATGCAAACATACTACAATATATGGATATTTATTCTTCAAATAGTTATTATTCCAGGCCATAATAAATAAGGACCATCTCTCTGTAACTCTGTTCGTTTGTCCATTCGCCTCTCTAACGTGTGAGTTTCAATAATATTACGTTGTCCCAAATTTGATTGAACCGCTCTAAGATAGCGATAGGCCTCACTGCCTGGCCCTCGGGGCGGGGACCTCTGAGCGGGACCAGGAGCAACTGTGGGTGGAGCAACACGGGCTAATTTACTCACACATCCCCCTCTGTCCTCCATTCAGTCAAGCAAGAAGGATTATCAGAGTTCACAGGCACATTCCAGGCCAGGCAAAAACATTCCAAGCATGGCCGGGGAGCGGTGTGGCTGAGGAGAGTGCCAAGGGCCAGAGACAGAGGCTTGGAGGGCCGCATTTGGTCTCCAGTCCTGAGGTTCTTCACCCGCATCTTAGAAATTAGTTAGCCTGGGTTGAGACCGTTGGAGCTCTTAATCTTACCCGCTGCCTGTGAACGAGGAACCTCACCTGCCAATCCTGCTTCTCCTCTTCCTCGCACTGCCCCAGCAAGAACTCTTCAGCTATGGACACCGCTTGGGTGCAGCTGTCCGGCTCGCGATCCTTCACCCACCGCCCCATTTCCTGGGGCAGCATGGCCAAGAACTGCTCCAGGACCACCAGCTCCAGGATCCACTCCTTGCTGTGCCTCTCTGGCTTCAGCCACTGACGACAAAGCTCTTGCAGGCTTTGGCAAACTTCTTGGGGGCCGTCAGCTTCTCGGTAGTGCAGCTGCCTGAAGCGTTGGCGCGACATCTCCGAGCCAGCGGCTTCCTCGTCGAGGACCTCTGCCTTCACTTTCTGACTTCCCGGCTCAACTTTGACTAAAAGGTTGTCCCTGGATTCCGTAGAGAGGCCTGGAGGGGCTAGGATCACCCTTAGCCCTTTTGGTTTCTGGCAGGGGTCAAGGGGGGCTCCACAAGGGGGATTAAACCCCTTTGCATCCACCCTTGGCCCTGGCAGCAATGGCTGGAAGTCACCTGGATATGGCTGAAGGAACTGGAGGATTTTTACAACCCCCTGAAGTTTGGTCGTCTGGGACTGTTGTGCCCCTTCCTCCGAGCTCTGACTAATTTGTGGGCGCATGGTTCTTTCCCAGAATTCCTTAGTATCCCCAACCAAGAGGGCGTGAAGGTTTTTCGCCACGCCCTTGGCAGTTTCAGGACCTGCTGGGTCCATCTCCTCCACCTTCAACCCATTCTCTGGCACAGCCTTCAGCCGGAAACCTTGCCCATCTCTCCACTCCGCCATCATTCTCCCACTTGGGACGAGGCCTGAATAGTCTCCCTCCCCCTCCCAAACCAAAATTATCAGGCCTTGAAACTCAGCGGACAAATGACCAGTCGAATTGAGAATCTTCCCGGTGAACGAGAGAAGCTTATCCCTATCAGAAAGACAACACAGGAAACTGCCTTGGATCAAGTCAAACCGTCGGTCCATCCAGCTCAGTAATGTCAACACTGACTGGCAGCAGCCAGTCCAGAGTTTCAAGTAGGGGACATTTCCCAGCCCCACCTGGAGATGCTGGGGATTGCATCTGGGACCCTCTGCATGCAAAGCAGATGCTCTTGCAGCTCAACTACGGCCTAGAAATAAAAAAAGAGGCCGCCTTGAAGTGTAGGATAAAAAGGTAACAATGATCATAATTAACGTTTATTCATTTATAATCCGTAATATATCATCCTAAAGACCCCTCCCTACCCCTGGGACCTGGTGTGCGCCAGTTACGGTTTGCGACGGACCTAGCTTACAAGCCAGACTTTATAATTTGAGAAATTGAGTTGGGGAGCAGGCAGTGGCTGTTCACCCCAGAACCCTGAGGGCTCCTCCAGGTGACCTGCTCATTCAGCATTTCTCCTGATTTGCTTGCAGAAAGCTTATTATGGGAAGCTGCCTTATACTGAGTCAGACCATTGGTTCACTGACATCAGGACTGCCTCCATTGACTGGCAACAGCTCTCCAGGATTTCAGGCAGGAGACATTCCAGGCTATGGTCTGAAGGCACATGAGGCCAGCATCCTGCTGAAGCTAAGCAGGCTCAGGTCTGGTCAGTGCCTGGATGGGAAACTGCCTGGAAACCACATGTAAGCCGCCTTGGGTTTCTATCATGAAAAGAAAGGCGGGGTATAAATGTAATAAATAAATAAATACCTGCAGATGCCCCTGGGAATTGAACCTGGGATCTTACGTATGGAAACGTATGGAAAGACGTCGGTCAGCAACAACGAGCCTTCATCTTGATTTGCTTGCTTGTATCTTCCCATTAATCATTCGTTCATCCCATGCTTTTCATTGCACACCCTGCTTTCCGAACTGCAAAATGGCAGGGCAATAGAGGCCTTCATTCCCCTTTCATTGCACAAACCTACATTTCCCAAGATGCGCTCAAATGCCTCCCGCAAAATACTGACCGTCTGGAGGCACCCTAGGTGCGTAACCTGAGGTCTGCAGCACCTGAAGGGAACTTAATTCAGCCCTGAGGGTAAATCTAGATGATGTGCCTGTGGTCGATGTGGGCTGGAACCGAGATGTCAACATTGTCATGTGGCCACTCGCATGTGTTAGAAGCATCAGTCTCACAATAAACTCCCATCTGGAAGCATGATTAATTTTTAAGGTGTCACAAGGCTCTGCTGTTTTTGCAGCGACACAGAATTAACACAGCTACCCCTTTGGAAGTTGCTACTGTGAAACTAGGGCACTAAAGGGTGCTGTGAGTTCATTTTTTAAAAAAGCAAGTAAATAATAATAATAATGGAACGAGGGGCAAAAAAGAAAGGGGGAAATGTGAGAAAGGCTGCCAACTTTTGAACATACCTCTGCTCCTGTGCTTTTCCCCACAGCAGCTCCTCCAATCACCAACCGCTCCTCCTGCTAAGGAAAAAAGGCCTGTGGAGGAAAAGCCTCAGCTGCTGATTTCTGCAGCTCGGACGGGCACAGGAGCAAGCCAGCTTGGGCTTTTTATGGTCAGCTGGCAACTTTAGACGGAGGAAACCGGCTCTTCCGGCAGATTTAAGGGGGAAACCAGGCCTTGTTTTCCCCAGCCTCCTCCTTTTATGGCTTAGCCACCTCTTGTGCTTTTTTCCCAATCCTTGCTTTGACTGCTGCTTCTAGCCCCAAAACTCATTTTGCACCCACTCCTTTCCTTGTTCTCAGACGCAAAGAACCGTCTTCCAGCCGCTGACACAAAGGGTTCTTTTAAGAAAAACATTCAACACTTCCAGTTCCAACTAGAAGTCACATTGGACTACTCCATGTGCGGGGCAAGGGTAGTGGTAGGATTCCATAGGAATAATGCTTTTTTTAGAAAAAAAATATTTTACTAATTTTTAAACCTATTAAATTTAGGTGTGGGGCTTTGAAATAATTATGTATTATAACCAGCACTGTAGCGGCAAATTCACAACCGGGATGCAACGACCACTGGAGGGCCACACGTTCCTCCAACCCTGATCGATCCAGAGGTTTTGTGTTACCTCTGACACAGACAGGAGTGGGTCAGTTTGAAGGGGAAGGGGGAAAAGGGAACAAAGGGCATCAAAGAGAGCCCAGCTGGTTCACCCCAGAGATATATTCAGAGGTATACTGCCTCTGAAGCTGGAGGTTCCATTCGGCCGTCGTGATTAACGGACAAGTCATAAGCTTCTCCTCCTCCATAAACTTGTTCCAGCCTCTGAAGAACATACCAAACGCTTCCAGATCCCAGGGCCCCTCAAATAAAAATGGCCATCGGCTACCTGAGCTCTTTGTTTTAGTGCTGTTCAATAAAGGGGTTAAGTTCATGGAGTCTTTATTTCCTAGAGAAACTGAGATGCTTTGGGAACAGAGGGATGCGAATAGTGTAACTCACTTCCTGCCCCGCCTGCTACGGGAATGCAGAGGTTTAAATTTCCCAGGCGCTGTAGCAGGAGCCGGAGTGATTTCTCCCGCCCCTGTATTTTTAGGGGAAAATCAGGTGAGTGGGTCAAAGTCTGTGTGTAGCAAGAAGAGATGGAGAATTTTAGTGAAGGGATTCTCTCAATTTGGGATTTCCCTTCCCGCCCTCCTCGGCTGGGCTTGTATGTCTTTCATAGCTGTGTGACAGGCAGAAGTTGAACAGGTGGAGCTTCCCTCCTTCATTGCATTTTTTTGTTTGGAAAAAACTGCATTTTGCTTGTTTGTTTTGTTTTCGTTTGCTGAATTTCTGCGCGAGGGGTAGCTTTTAAAGGTGCCTTTATGCACCTCTGTGTCCTTGCTTGGGATCAAGGACCTGTCTTCTTGGCTCTAGCAGTGGCTATTAGCCACGGTGGCTGTTTTATCCCTTCACTGTGGGAGGCAGTAGGACTCTGAATACCAGTTGCCGAGAATCACAAATGGGGAGGGTGCTCTCGCCCTCAGGTCCTGCTTGGGGGCTTCCCATTGGGACATCTGTTTGACTATGGTGAGAACAGTATCCTTCACTAACTGGACCCTTGGTCAGATCTGACAGGGATTTCCTTTGTGTTATTGACTAAAGAGCTGTGGACGCTGATGGTTCTGTATAAATATGGCTACAGGCATGAAAGGTGGAGTGTAGTTTGGAGAGTGAAAAAATCCTCCACCAAACGAAATAAATGTCATAACTTAGGGTGGAGTTCCTGCTTTGCATGCGGATGGTCCTGGGGTTCACAGAATCACAGAATTGGACGCTACGTCAGAGGCCATGTAGTCCACCCTTGGCTCAATGCAGGATCTACAGTGCAGGCTGCAACTACAACTTCCCTGACAAATGGCCACTCAGCCTCTGCTTTTAAATATTCCAGCGAAGGAGAGCCTGTCCCAAGGCAGCTTGTTCCATTGTTGAATAGCTCCTTCCATTTGGTAAGGAAACATTAGCTATTAGTAAGTCAGGGCTGGGGAAGCTGTTGCCTTCTGGATGTTGCTGAACTACAACTCCCTTCTTCCCCAATCATTGGCCATGCTGGCTGGGGCTAGGGATGGTAAGAGCTGTCTGTCTTGGTTCTCTCAATTTCTCATTTTTCTAATGTTAAATTTAGTTCTCTACATTTCTACAGCCATCTGCTAATTTTTTTTTAAATCCTCAAGAAAATTCTCCACCATTTTAGAGCAAATTTCTCCAAATAAACACATTTTTGTAGGCAGTTTTGACAAAGGTACACATTTTTGCAAGCCATTTTTCATCATTTCATGCCTTTTGTCTGTTATTTTCACTCATGTATTCATTTTTATACACACTTTCCCCTAATATATGCATTTTTGTAAATGTTGTTTCGTTGGTGAATTGCATCCCAAAATTCTAATAAACCCGAATTTCGAAGGATGGCTGTGTTTTGGTTCTCATATTGTTTTTGGAAATTGTGAATTTGATAAATTCCGCTTGAAATGTGAACTGAATCGAAATTCTCACCCATCCCTAGCTGGGGCTGATGGGCGTTGGAGTTCACCAACATCTGGATGGCCAAAGCTCTCCCAGCCTTATGGGTACACCATTAGTTTCTCCTAATGCTTAGCCCAAATCTGCATTTTCTGTGTAATTTCCACCCACTGGTTCCAGTCCCGCCCCCTGGAGCAACAGAAAATGAGGCTGTGTACATACCATACATTTAAAGGGCATGCCTTCCCCCAAAGAATTTTGGGAACTGTAGTTTACCCCTCACAGAGCTACAATTCCCAGCACCCTTAATCTGTTAAGAGTTTTTGGTAGATATATATATTGCAGCGGAGTGAAGAAATAACAGGTCTGTTAAGATTGGTAGAGCCAGTGTGACATATTGGTTAAGGTGTTGGACTACAACCTGGGAGACCAGGGTTCAAATCCCCACATAGCCATGAAGCTCACTGGGTGACCTTGGGCCAGTCACTGCCTCTGAGCCTCATGAAAACCCTATTCACAGGGTCACCATAAGTTGGAATCGACTTGAGGGCAGTACATTTACATTTTTTTTTTTTTAAGTTTGGTAGTTGAAAGAATACAGAAACTTAAGGTTTATTACTACACAGAGGTATGGTCATACATGTTGAAGCAGCTATGTGGCTTCCACTCAGGAGACCCTTACTAACTGAGAACCAAGAAAGGAAGAGGAGAGGGGAGGGGAGGAACAAAGCCTGCATAAACAACAAACAATTTAGAGGAGGAATCAGCAGAGGGAAGAATAGATTTCTGTCTGTTGCCCCCTACTGGTTCAGGTAACTTGTAACATGCATTGATGCTTTACTCTCAACATAACGAGTTAAGAGTTGCTCTTTATATGTATGGTGCGTATGCAGTCTGAGTCTGCTCTGTCTTCTGCGTGATATTTGAAGGCAGTTGTCGTTTCTCCCCTTCATCTTCTCTTCTCCAGGATATACATGTCCAAATCTTCCTGCTGATCTTCCAAGGACTTGGTTTCCAGGCTACTCCCCATCTTGGTCGCTCTCCTCTGTGTATCCTCCAGCTCCTCAGTGTCCACCTTAAAACCTGGTGCCCAGAATTGGACACAGGAATCCATACAGGGCCAGCCTTGCTGTTAGGCAGAGCGAGGCAGCTGCCTCAGGCAGCCGATCTTGAGAATCGGAGACCCGGAAACTGCTGTGTGAGCCGCACAACCTGCCCTGCTCTCCAGCCTTGAGTGTGGTGAACTCTGTCCTGTTGCCAGAAAATCTTTCCTCACGCGGTGGACAGTTAAATGATGGCATTCGCTAGGGTGGCAGTGAAGGCCACCAACTTGGATGGCTTTAAAAGAAGATTAGATAAATTCATGGAGGAGAAGGCTATCGATGGCTACTAGCCACAATGGCTATGTTCCACCTCCACTATTGGAGGCAGTAAATGCCTCTGAATACCAGTGGGGAGAGCGCTGTTACGCTCAGGTCCTGTGTACAGGTGTCCCAAAGGCATCTGATTGACCAAGGTGAGAGCAGGATGCGGGACCACGATGGGCCTCAGTTTGGTCTAATCCAGCTTATCTTATATTGTTGTGGAATTGGGCTCTCTTGACCTTGATCTCTCGTATTTTTTTTCACCTCAGCAAAAAGCACCTCCGTCTGCTATTCATCAGGAAGATTAAATTTCCCCACCTTAACCACCCGCATGCCTGCATATCCTGTGGCCTGGTGAGGTAAAAAAAACCCAGGCTGGACTTCTGGGAGCAACTGGGCACTTGGTTCAGGCTGACCTCTGCCGGGGGGGGGGGGAAATGGCTGCTGAACAACGAGATGGACTGGCTCTTAGTCTACAGCTAGAGGCTGAGCCTCAACAGGGAGTGAAAACAGAACAACCGGACTTAGAGGCCCTTGACCCAGGGACAGGCCCTCGCGTCATGCAGGCCAGGAATACTGGGGGATTCTGGGAGAGAAACATGCCAGGCCACGTTAAGTGGGAGTCGCAGAAGGGGCCGCAGCAGCCGTGGGAGGCCCAGCTTCAGGAGTTCCTCAAAGCGATGGAGTCCTCCCACTCGGACGGGAGAAATCCGCACCAGCGGACGTCGGCGTTACGGGACGAGGCCCAAGCCGTCCTGCCTCCTCCTGAGGGAACGGCCAACACCAGGCCGCATCTGAGGAGAGAGATGGTGAGCCCTCCCCTGCCAGGCCCCAGCAGAGAAACCCAACAGGCAGCCAAAGAGAAGGAGGAGCGTGGGAAAGTGAAGGAAGAGATTCTGGAAGTGGAGGAGGAAGAAGAGGAGGAAGCTGCTGACTCTGACACACAGCGCCAGCGCTTCCGGCGGTTTGGCTACCAGGAGGCCGAGGGCCCTCGAAAGACTTGTGGCCACCTCTGGGAGCTCTGTCGGCAGTGGCTGAAGCCGGAAAGGCACACCAAGGAGCAGATCCTGGAGCTGGTGATCCTGGAGCAATTCCTGGCTGTCCTGCCCCTGGAGATGCAATGCTGGGTCAGGAAAGGTGGTCCAGAGAGCTGCTTGCAAGCAGTGGCCTTGGCCGAAGAGTTCCTGCTGAGCCAACGAGCTGAGGCGAAGCCAGCTGAGCAGGTGAGCATGCCTCTTCCTAGTCATCATGAGGGTTTTGGAGTTCGACCAGACCTAACCCTGCAGTGGTATGAGAAGGTAGACTCCTTAGATGGTAAGAGTGGAGAGACCGTGGCTCAGGGGCAGAGCAGAAGGTCCCAGGTTCAGTCCCTGTCGCCTCCTGGTAGGGCTGGGAGAAATCCCTGCGTCTGAAACTGGAGAGCCGCTGCCAGTCAGAGTAGGCGATGCTGAGCTACATGGGCCGTCAGTTTGACTTGGGATAAGGCAGCTGCCTGAGTGGACTATACCCGCTGCAGGAGGGAAATACCGTATTTGATTTTTATTTAATCTATTTAATTTGCACCCCACTTCTCTGTTTATTTCGTTGTTTTCAGTTCTAACCTTCTTGATTTCCAAAAGGATCCCCGTGCATCTTAGAAATTGGATAAAATGATGGCATGTGTGTGTATGTGTGTGTGTATAAATATTCCCCCAATTAAACCCAATCATAAAATCAAACTGTAAAAATGAAAAGCCAAGGCTAAAATAAAAAGCAAGTGGGGAGAGTGCTGTTGCACTGAGGCCCTGCTTGGGAGAGCGGGGTGGGTGGGGCTTCCCAATACACCACTTCCTAGTCTTGGATGCAAGGATCTGGAAGAGCAGGGTTCAAAATTCTGACCCAGCAATGAAGCTTGTCAGATGATCATAGGCTAGTCACGCTGCCTCTCAGCCTAACCTACCTCGTGGGGGGCAGGGAATCATGTATACCACCTTGAGCTCCTTGGAGTAAAGGTGGGATATAAATGTAATAATAATAATTAGAGAGGGGTGTGTGAGTGTGCATGGAAACTGGCCTACTAGACTATACAATATTCATTGCCTCTGGCCCTAGCCACCACTGGCGTGCAGGCCCCGGAAGATCACCCATAAAGGAATGAGGCCTGTGGGCTGAAAAAAGGTTCCCTAGCTCTGCCCTCACAAAGCCCCTATGTAGGTATGATGGAAATAACCACACATTTTCCCCTCGTTTCCCTTCCTCACTTGTTCCCCCTGTGAAGACTCCCTCTACTGGTTTTTTTTTTAAAAGTAAGCTCTTTGGGGCAGGAAACTGTCCTGTGAAGTGTCATGAGCACACTTAGGACACCTAAGAACGATCTCTCCTTCTGCTTCAGGTACCAGGGATGTTCCAGGAGGGGAATGCCAAGATCCCTGAAGTGGAGGGGGCTCCCTCAGGCGGCTGGCAGAGGCCGGTCTTCAAACAGATCAAACAGGAGGGCGACTGCGATGTGACCTTGCAGGGTAAGGCTGCCTGGTGGCAGAGTTTTAACCATCCTGTTAAACTTTTGATCTGTCCCCAACCAAGATCAGGGGTGGGGAACTTTTTTTTTAATGTTGAGGGCTGCATTCCCTCAGGGGTAATATTTTTTTGGGGGGGCACGTACTGGCAATGGGTGGGTTGGAACTGGTAGTGTGTGGGGCCAAAATTTGCTCTTTCCCCCCCTTCACTTTTTTCTCTGCCCTTCCTTTTATTTGGGTTGCATTCATGACAGATGCTCTTGGATATTGCCAGTGAATAATGTTAGGATTCTCTCCCTGTTCCAACAGGAGATGGGAAGGAGCAGAACAAACAGGAAAACTCCAGGAAACTGGAACTGCATTGGATATTGTTAGGAAGAGGCGGGCAGAATGTCTCCAGCTGGCCCAATCAGGGCGAAGTTTCTGCTGGCCAGGAGGAAGCATACCCCAAGAAGGAAGGGGACAAGTTTATTAATTCCCAGGGAAGGTATGTGGAATTTGATGGAAATGTGGTCCAGCTTACTATCCCAACAGGTGAGACGCAAAAGCTGGGGCATGAGAGGGAGAAGTCGTGCGTTCACTGTGGGAAAGACTTTCAGCTCAAGTGTAACCTTCAGGCTCACGAGAGGACCCACACGGGCGAGAAGCCATACAAGTGCTCTGTCTGCGGGAAGGGCTTCAGTACGAGGGCCTACCTCATCACCCACGAGAGGATCCACACAGGGGAGAAACCTTACCAGTGCTCAGATTGCGGGAAAAGCTTCTGCGACAACTCCAACTTGATCGTACACAGGAGGACCCACACGGGGGAGAGGCCATACAAGTGCACGGATTGCGGGAAGAGCTTCCGGGAGAGACCAGTCCTCATCAGGCACCAGAGAATCCACACGGGGGAGAAGCCATATAAGTGCAGAGATTGTGGGAAAAGCTTCAGCCAAAGCTCGGGTCTTCTGGTGCACGAGCGGACCCACACGCGCGAGAAGCCGTACACGTGCACCGACTGTGGGAAGAGTTTTGGTGGGAATTCAAACTTGAGGGTGCACATGAGGATCCACACAGGGGAGAAGCCGTACAGATGCTCGGACTGCGGGAAAATTTTCAGTGACAGATCGCTACTCGTTCGGCATCAGATCACCCACCAAGAGGGGAAGTGCTAAGTGTGTGTGTGTATAAAAAGTCACGTTAGTAAAACTATGAAGTTTCTTGGTTTTCCACTGTTTAGGAACCCGACATTTTGATACACACATACAGTCTCCTTGAGACCCACCTTGATTACTGTGAATAGTTGAAAATGTTAAGCCTTTTTAAAAAAAGAACTAAATCTCCCCCTCTAAACGGGGAATGTGAACTGTATGCCAACATGGCTAGGAACACTTGGAAAGCTTCTAAAATCCACAGTCGGGTGATACCTTTATTAGGACCAACCCAAAAGTCAGGAAATAGTCAGCAAGCTCTCAAGGTCTGCAAAACTCTTCATCAGGATGGATGTTAAGGAAAGCCCATGGGGGAAGCTGGTTTAATAATGATGCAGCTACAAAATCTGCCTTTAATCACTTAAGGATGCATACACACCATACATTTAAAGCACATTTCCCCTCCCCCAAATAATCCTGGGAACTGTAGTTTACCAGCATCCTTAACAAACTACAGGATTCTTGGGGCGGGGGTGCTTTAAACGCATGATGTGTGCGCAGCCGGAGCATGGGAGGAAATAGCAAACTTAATTGCATTAGGTTCTACTAGGTACTCTGCAGGTTTCAGATTAGGAACACAGGAAGTTTCCATCAGAAGTGCGGAACCTCAGACCTGACTGGCCCTTGGAACTCTCCGTGACTGGCTCTGCTTCAGAGTCCAAGGGTTTTTGCTTGGCTGGAGTGTGCCCTTGAACCCGGATAATGCTTCTTGCTTGCTTGGAGAGAGGCTAGAGAGAGGGATGTGTGAGCGTGTGTAAAAATTAGCCTGCTGTACATAGGTAAAATTTGCAACTGTTGCTCCACCCACATTTGCCACTGGCCCCGCCCACTACTGGCAGGTAACCCTTGGGAGACGGCCCAGAAGGAATGCAGCCCTTGGGCTGGAAATGGTTCCCCTTCCCTGGATTGCCCGTGGCTCTCTAGGTACCCAGACAGGGGACTTTCCCAATGATGGCTGATGCCCTGGTGGGGCGGGCGGCAGGGAGGCCAACGGGAGGTGAGGCTGGAACCATTGACAGGCATGAAGCCAGAGCTAATTTATTCTAGTTTTGTCCCTATCCTCCTCCCTGCTACGTTCTGCAAGGGGCGACACTGGGACTAAGGAGGAAGAGGATGCTGACAGGCAGGGCCACCCCCTGGGCTGGTTGCAAGTCAGAAGGTGGGCAGGTGAGGGTGAGCCCCACCAAACTGAGCTTGGTGGGGCGGTGCACCGTTAGCTCTAATAGACCAACCTTCCTTGGCCCCACCCCCTACCTAGAGATGCTGGAGGTTGCTCCTGGGACTTTTCACATCTGAGCTGTGTTTGATCCCCTACAATGGCCAATCCCTCTTTTTTAAAAAATAAATAAATCCAGCATTTGCTCAGCTGTGTCTCAAACCTTAAAGTAAAACACACCTGATTCCCTGTTAGGCAGAACCTTCAAACAGTAAAGTCAATCATCATCTATATTGGGGATTCCCAAACTGGCATCCGTGGAGTGATCCTTGAGCTTCTTTCAGGTGGTCTGCGGTGCGTCTGCATTAAATATTTGTATTGGTTTTTATTTGTATTTTTATTGATGCTGTTGTTTCTTGCATTGTATTCTATGGAATTCAAATTGTAGTACAATTAAAGGCAATATAAGAAACAAAAGAAGCAATAAAAATTCAGTGAAAAATCCTGCAGCATCTAGCACAGCACGCTACAAAGGCTACAACGAGCAGAAAAATCACTAAGTGGTTCACCAGGACCCTCAGCAGTTTTCAAGTGGTCCATGGGGGAAAAGGTTTAGGAATACCTGATCTATATTAAAGACTGTGACTAATGCAGCAGACTTCATGGCTACAATATCAAGCCAGCTTCTTCTTCTTTTCCCTTCTACTCTCAGCTGTGCTTAATATCCAGCCTGATGGAGAGTTCTGGAGAACTTAAAAACTTTCTGACCGTGAAGCGCAGGGGTTGCCAAGGTGACACCTGTGGGTGCAATGGCGCCCTTGAGATCTTCCCCTGCGGCCTATGATGAACCCACTCACTGGTTGTGGAGGTTATGAAAAGTACATAGAGCTGAAGTAGGAAGTTGGAAGAGTGACGCTCTTTCCTGCTTTCTCTTTCAGCTCTATGTGCTTCTCAAGGCCCACATTAATTCTGTTGGGTCTGAGTTTTACCCAGATCCTTTGGAAAAGTGGGGGTGGGGGGGAGGAAAAGTGACCAGAGGGGATGTTGCTCAGAGCACTTGCTCAAAAATCCGAATGCGTCCATGGGCTTTAAAAAGTTGATGACCCCTGATCTAGTAACATGTTGGTTGGCCCTCATAAAAACCTGTTGCCCAACAGCGGATTGTGGCATTTTTCTTTATGGGCCAACATGACTTCCTTTTGATGTTACGTGTGAGCTGGAAAGAGCTGGTACACCCATAGCTCAAGATGCCCCAATTTACTCAGCATGCTTTCCAAAGCAACATTTCTTTTGTTTTAAATGTCTCCTGCTTGAGGTTCAGGGGGCGAAGCTTATTTCATCAAAGAGCAGTTGTAAAGAGCTCTCAACTCCCGTCAGCCCCCAGCCAGGGATGGTCGGATGATGGGAGTTGTAGTCCAGCAATATCTGGAGGGCCCCAGCTTCCCCAGCCCTGTCAAAGAGAGTAGTCCTCAGTAACAAACGGTAGTGGTGGTTGAGCTTGGACAGTCCCATTGCCCTTTCACACCCTTGAATTGGCAAGTACAGAATCCTAGTAGCCACTTAGTAGCAAGTTAGGGATAAAGGCTGAAGTTACAAGTATTTTTTAAACTTGTAGAATGTAAATCTGTAGCATGTATGTGTTCCTTGCCGCTATTGAGGGGAGGGAGGCAGGTTTGAAGGGCAGATAGTGCTAAATGCTATGTACAGTAGGGCCCTGCTTATACGGCGGGTTAGGGACCAGGCCCCCGCCATAAAGTGGAAATCGCTGTAAAGTGGAACCCATTGACTTTAATCGGTCTCGTCGCGTGAAAATGACGCGAAAATGTCGCAAAATGCCGTAAAATCGAAAAATTGGCTTTAAAAGGGGGGATTGCCCCTGATTGAAAGCCGCTGCATCAGCGGGATGCCGGAAAGCGGGGCCCTACTGTACTAAAGGAATACAAATTTGTATATATGCAGAGAGTTACAAGGTAGGGATTAACTTTCTCTCTCCCCCCCATCTAATATTTCACCAGTTCTTCCAGGAGTGGCTTCATGCTTTGGGATTAGCCTTCCAGGTAAGGATAGGTATTTGTACGGAAAGACGTGTCACTAACATACTTAATGGAATTTTTTCTCTAGGTGACTTAGGGTTCTATTATGGTCGTGTTTTTTTAAAACGAACATCCAAGAATTTTAGAAAAAAATGTCTTTATGCATCTGTAAGAAACACTGAATGGAACAAATAAAAAGGTGTACTTTAAAAAGAAAGTGAAAAAGGCACAGCTTCATAATATGATATACCTTGGAGGTATATTTTGATAATGAAAAAGTATATTTTTTCATTGTGTACTTCAGCATTTAAAGCATGTGGTGGTTGTTTTTAAAAGAGAGAGCCAGTGTAATGGTTAGAGCAGGGGCAGCCGATCTGATGCCCTTCTAATGTGGTTAGATTACAGCTCCCATCATCCCTAGCCATTGGCCATGCTGGCTGGGGCTGATGAGAGCTGGAGTCCAACACAACACCTGGAGGGCACCAGGTTGGCTACACCTGGGTTAGAGAGTTGGACTGTACCCTAGGGAAGGGGGTGGAGACCCTGTGGCCCTCCTCTGGACGTTGCTGAACTACAACTCCCATCAGCCCTACCAAGCATGGCTAATGGCCAAGGACGATGGGAGTTGTTGTTCAGCAACATTTGGAGGGCCAAAGATTCCCTACACCTGAACTAGGAGACAAGGATTCAAATCCCCACTCAGCCTGGGAGCTCACTGGGTGAACTTGGACTGGTTCACTGCCTCTCAGCCTAACCTACCTCACAGGGTTTTTGTCAGAGCTTGGAAAAGTTATTTTTTTGAGCTACAACTCCCATCAGCCCCAGCCAGCATTGCCACTGGATTGGGTTGATGGGAGGTGTAGTTCAAAAAAGTAAATTTTCCAAGTTCTGGTTGCTGTGAGGATAAAATGAGAGGGGTGCATGTATGTAGCCTTGAGCTCCTTGGAGGAACATAAAAACAGCGCAGTGCCAAACTTCAGGAATTCCTCAGGCGCTTATTAAGGGGTTCCTCAGTGAGAAGATGAGGAATGTAAAATAAATTTCTCTCAAAAGCAGCTTGCCAGCTGCCCCAATCTACCCCTTCCCCCCAAAATCCAGAGCCAAAGAAAATTGTAGGCTATATTCTGGATCAGGGCTAGGGAACCAGTTGGCCTTACAAATGTTGTTGGACTCCAACTCCCATCAGCCCCAGCCAGTGTAGCCGATGATCAAGGATGACGGGAGCTGTAGTCCAACAACATCTGGAGGGCCATCCTGACTACTCATCCCTGTTCTAGAATGTTCTCCATTTTCACGCAATTCTGAGCTATACCTGCCTTCTACAATGTGGTACCCTCCAGATGCTTTAGAACACAACTTTGATTTATATTTTTCTTATAGGCATGTTGACTTGGCAGCTGCCTACAAGTCTGAGTGCAGGTATCACGTTGCCTCTGCATGCAAGATTCAAATCCCAGCCCAGAAGAGGGCTATATCTTTAGAGCACAGACTGTAGCGTGCTCTTTCTCTTCAGAAGATCCTAGCTATGCTAACTGGTAGTTATGTATTTTAATGAGGGAGGGGTGTATGCAGCTTTGAGTTTCATTTCATATTTATTTATTACTTTTATATTCTGCCCTTCCAAGGAGCTCAAGGGGGCATACATGGCTCTCCTGCTCCCCATTTTATCCTCACAACAACCCTGTGAGGTGTGGGGAGATTTGAATCCTGATCTCCCAAGCCCTAGTGTGACTCTCTAGCCACCGCACCACACTGGCTCTTACAGTATTAAATTTCTTTCCTGCCTTTCATTCCAAAGGAGCCCCAAATAGTGAAACAATGCAATAGAAAACCTCTAAAACCAGTCAGGTACCCTCTGGGTTAATAATTTCAAGGTTGCCAGGAAGAGGATCTTTCAGCCATCAAATGCCCAGGTGCCCAGGAATGTTTTTCAGTTCCTCCTGAATGTTAATTATGAGGGAGACAGACACACCTCACCAGGGAGGGCATTCTACAAACAGGGACGCACCTCCAAGAAGTCTCTGTCATGGGTCAACGCCAGGCAGTCAGCACCCAGCTTCAGTCAGAGATGGGATTCTCCAGTCCGTACACATTTTTATTTTTGTACACTAGTTTGGAATGAAAAGCAGAATAAACTTTTTTTTTTACTTACTTAGATAAGGAACAAATAGGATGCCTCTCCCCACCCCTGGGGGAAAAAACCTCTGCAAACCTTTGTTTGTTGTTGTTAATGGGCCTTCAGGTCAATTCCGACTTACGGCAACCCTATGAATCAGCAACCTCCAATAGCATCTGTTTAACAATAACATATAAATACCAACATTCTAAAAATACAGAAACAATGTAAAATGTATGCACTGAAATCATTTTAATTCAGCAATGATAAAGTCACCAAGCAATGCTCTAAATAGAAACCTTTTTTAAAAAAATAGTTTCATAGAACATTTTTTTAAAAGGAAGGAACTACAGTGTTGAATTCTGGGCGTTCCTGAGATGGATGGCACTACTACTGAAAACGCCCTGCTTCTCTCCCCTCCCTCCCGAATGAGAAACTTTTACCACGGTAGCCTCTCAGGATGTTGAACTCCACCAACTCCAGCCAGCATAGCCAATGGTCAGAGGTGATGGGAGTTGTAGTTTAACAGCATCTGGACTGCTGTGTTCTACCTTCACTGTTGGAAGCGATATGTCTCTGAATGCATTGCTGGGCATCACAGGTGAGGAGACTGCTGTTGTGCTCAGGTCTTGCTTGTGGGCTTCCCATTGGGGCATTGGATTGGCCACTTGGAGAACAGGATGTTGGACTAGGATGGGCCTTTGGGTCTGATCCAGCAGGCAGGCTCTACCTGGGTTTGTGCAACAAAACTGAATTGTGGGAGAATTGGGACAGGCAGGAGGAAGCACTCCTGCAGACACAGCCTATATTGTGCCTCTGAATGCCTGCTTGTGCTTCTTCCCAATGGGCATTTGGTTGGCCACTGGGGGAAATGGGATGCTCCAGCTTAGTGTACCCCATGACAGCGCTGGTGGTATAAACCAGGCGTGGGGAACCTTTGGCCCTCCAACCTACAACTCCTGTCAGCTCCAGCAAGCATGACCAATGGCTAGGGATGATGGGAGTTGTAGTTCAGCAACATGTGGGGTGACACAGATTCCCCACACCTGGTGAAAACCGCTTATGGAGCCGAGGGGGTGGCGGAGGAAGGTGTGAGATGCAATAAAATGAAACGGCACCTCTTCCGTGAATACCAGCACTTTGCATTTGGCCTGAAGATGAACAGGTAGCCACGCAACTGGCGCACAAGTGTTGCAACATAATCAGACCTTTAGGGGAAGGGTGAGAACATTATTCTTTGGGGGAAGTCCCATGTTTTTAAATGTGCATTGGATGTGCTTTAAATGTATGGTGTGGACCTGCCTGTCTGAAATTCTGCAGTGCCACTGCCAGTCAGGGTAGACATTACTGAGCTAGATGGGCCAATGGTCTGACTTAGCAGAAGGCAGCATCCCTCAGGCCCAGCCAGTCCACACTCAGCACCAACACTGCCCTGGAAGACTCACGCTCAATGGCGTAAACAGTCTCTTTTGGGACAAGACTGTGTTTGAGACGACTGCCTCACAATAAGGCCTTTGGAAGGTTAAGACAGCAACTCCACTGCACATTTCTTGGGGAGAAAGTCCCACTGAAACAGCAGAGCAGTCTCGTTTCCTGTTCGTCCGGAAGGCAGACTCGAACTCGGCTAACAGCATTGGGGGAAACAGTGGAACCGACTGTCTTGTGAGGTATAGTGGGCTGTCCTTCACCGGAGGCTGGAACAGGCATCTCTCAGGGATGTTGGAGTCGCAAGAGTCCTGTGTTGAACAGGGGTTGGACTGGAAGGAGCAGCAGCAGCTAGTGGCTCCGTGTCAGTGAGGCAGTGGAATCCACTCCGGGTTTTAGTCTGAACTTTCAAGGAGCTCTCCAAGGTGCTTCAGATCCATGGCACCTCCAGGCAGGGCTCAGGAAAGAAACCCTGCCTGAACCCTTGGCGAGCCGCCCCCAGAAAGTGTAGGCTGTACTGAACCAGATGGACCAATGGTCTGATTCAGTATAAAGCGGCTTCCTACATTCCTATTACTGTCCTGGTGGTTGTATTATACCTAAGACATCATCTCACTCCTGATATATCCAAATGATCACTGTGCTCTGCAGGCGAGAGCCTCCTTGCAGATACCATCTCATCAGGAGGTCTATTCCACCCAGTGTAGGAATTTGTTCATCATCATCTTTATTTATTATTAGATTTATATCCCGCCCTAGCAGCCCAGGCATATAAACACTGTAAAACAGCTTAAAAACAGACTTTAAAATGTAATAAAACAAAACATCTTTAGAAAAAAAGTTTTAAAAACATCTTAAAAAGCAATTTCAGCACAGACACAGAATGGGACAAGTTCTCTACTTAAAAGGCTTGTTGAAAGAGGAAGTTCTTCAGTAGGCACCGAAAAGATTTAACAGAGATGGCACCTGTCTAATATTTAAGGGGAGGGGATTCCAAAGGGTAGGTACCACTACACTAAAGGTCCGTTTCTTACGTTGTGCAGAACGGACCTCCTGATAAGATGGTATCTGCAGGAGGCCCTCACCTGCAGAGCATAGTGATTGACTGGGTATATAAGGGGTAAGACAGTCTTTCGGGTATCCTGGTCCCAAGCTGTATAGGGCTTTGTACACCAAAACCAGCACCTTGAACTTAGCCCGGCAGTTAATAGATAGCCAGTGTGATTCTTTCAGCCGCGGGGTGACATGTTGATGATGCCCTGCCCCAGTATGCTGTCTCACAGCTGCATTTTGCACCAGCTGCAGCTTCTGGACCAACCTCAAGGGCAGCCCCACATAGAGCGCATTACAGTAATCTAGCCTGGAGGTTCCAAGTGTGTGGACAACAATGGTCAGGCTATCTCAGTCCAGAAATGGCCACAGCTGTCTTACCAGCCAAACCTCCTAGCCACTGAGGTTAACTGGGCCTCTAAAGATGGATCCAGGAGCACCCCCAGACTACAGACCTGCTCTTTCAGAGGGAGTAAGACCCCATCCAAAGCAGGCAACTGACCAATTATCTGAACTCGAGAACCACCAACCCACAGTGTCTCTGTCTTGCTAGGATTAAGATTCAGTTTATTGGCCCTCATCCAGCCCACCACCAAGTCCAGGCAGCGGTCCAGGGCTTGCATGGCCTCTCCCAATTCAGATGTTACAGAGAATAGAGCTGGGTATCATCATACCATTGACATCTCACCCCGAATCTTCTGATGACCACTCCCAAGGGCTTCATATAGATGTTAAATAGCACTGGGGACAACATGGTACCCTGCGGCACCCCACAGCACACCTGCCAGTGTGGTGGAATTCACTCCCCTTAAATATTAGATAGGAGCCATCTCTGTTGTCTTTTCGGCTCCTACTGAAGGCCTTTCTCTTCCAGCATCCGTTTTAAGTGGAGACTTTGATTCCAGACTGTAATGTTGTTTTTTAAAGATGTTTTGATTCCTTTATTATCACTTGTTTTGCCACCTTGGGCTCCTTTTGGGAGGAAGGGCGAGGTATTGAATAAATAAGTAAAGCAACACTTGGCGTTTCTGAGCTATCTTGACTGGCAGAGCCACGTAAAGCACATTGGAATAGTCCGGACTGGAGTTGGCTGGGTATCCACCACCCATCTGGCGTTCGAAGGTGGGAGCTCTGCCTTTTCCAGAAGTCACAGAAGTAAAAATGTTGGAGGGTTCCCCCCCCCTTTTATTTCCTCTAAAGAAATACCTGGTCTCACCTTTTGGCTGGAAGAAGAGGGTAGAGGCAGCTCCTATTTCACAGAATAGTAGAGGGTCCCATAAGGCCATCGAGTCTGTGATGTTCCTATATATTAGTGTATATATGGTAAGTGCTGGTTGTTTAGAGTATACATGGTAAGTAGTGAAAGAGGAGGGGGAGTGAATGGGCAATAGAATGCTTGATGATTGGCTGAATGTTTAAAATGGCTGACAGTATAAATGAAAGGATGACAGGTAAATCTGGGTGAATGTGAGGTGGTGAATTGTGGAATCTGGGGGGAGAAGAGAAAGAGTGGATTGCTTGGTGGGGTTTGAGAGAGTTGTTTGCCAGGAGAGAGTGAAGAAGGAGGGAGGTGGAGTTCGGATTAGTATTGAGTAAAACCATATGCTTATGTGCCTTAAGAAGAAATCTTGTTAATCTTGTTAGCTTTGTTATCTTTAATAAATACTTAATTTGGTTTACCAAAGGCCTGATCCTTGGCTGGGGTTTCACAGACCAGAAGGGAGGGTAAGGTAATGACCAAGGCTGAAGGGGCACTGTAACAAATGGTGGCAGCGGTGAAGAGAATAACAATACCAGTATTCAGAGTCTCTGGGAATACTAGTATTGGGACGTTACTGGTGGTTGCCTAGCAGGGGGATCTGTTGAGATCTGTGCTAGAGCGGGGAGAGAAATCATAAGAGAGAGCGGTCCGGACTGGTGGAGTCCCTGGTGGTGCCTAGAGACAGGCAGTAGCCACGCGCAGGTAGGAACCTGACAGGGAGAGCCAGGGAAGGACGCCTCACAGAGTCCAACCCCCTGCTCGATGCAGGAATCCATTATTTATACTCCTTTCTATTTGATTCATACCTTGCCCTTTAACAGCACCACGGGGCTCCTGGAAGGAAAGGTGTGATTCAAATAACAACAACACCTAATGCAGGACTAGATCTGATGGGCTCGAGCTACAGGAGGGGAGAATTTCGGTTGAACATGAAGAGGAACCTTTGATGGTAAGTACAGTTCGGCAACGGAACCAGTTACAGCCGTCAGTCGGGGAGGTTCCAGTTCTGGATTTTGTGCATAAGACGGTGTTGGATTAGATCAGGGGCGGGGAACTTCAGGCTTGGGGGACAAATATGGCCCTCCGGGATTCTCTGTGTGGCCCTCGGGACTCCCCAGGCCATAACCCTCTCCGGCCCTGGTTTGCGTCTTCCTCGAGTGTTTTGGCTGGAATGCGTCCTTGAACACTAAAGCTGCCTCTTGCTTGCCTAAATGGAGGCTGGTGTGTGAATGCGTAGGAACTAGCTTACTGTACACAGGTAACATCCAGATTTGTTGCTCCATCGGCTTTTGCCTCCGACTCTGTGGCATGCGGCCCCTGGAAGGTTGTCCAGAAGGGAAAGCAGGCCCTCAGGCAGAGAAAGGTTTTATTTTATTTATTTATTATTTGATTTATATCCCGCCCTTCCTCGCAGCAGGAGCCCAGGGCGGTTCCCCACCCCTGCCTTAAAGGGCTGGCTGTGGTTACTCAGGGGTGATAGAACAACTCCGATCATACTTAGAGGCCTGTTTGCCAGTGGGAAACGTGTCTGGGGAAACAGAAGGGCTTTATCCAAATATGGAATTGCTTCTTGTTGGGAGACTGACACAGAGGGTTGTGGACACATCTATCCCAAATGGAGACATGACGCATTTGAAGGATTATACCTGCAGCTGGGCCCAGTTTAGAACTCAGCATTACCATTTCCATGTGATAAGAGGTGGCCAATACAGCAGCTGCACTCCTTTCTGGGTCACAAAGGCCTTGCCATTATGCTGCATGTCCTGGAAATCTGGCAGCTTGACTGCTGCAATGTGCTCTGGAACTGCCCTTGGAGACAGTTTGGATGCATCAACAGGTCTAAAACGCAGTGGCATGGCTTGTGGCTGGGGATGCTTAAAGCATGGGTGGGGTACGGTAAGCCATAAGCAGAGCTCTGCACAGGATGTGATTCTGCAGGAGCACAAAAAGAAAATATGGTGAATAACACAATGCCTGAGGATCTCAGCTTTTTTTTAAAGCAAGTTTCTAGCCCTTATGGATGCAGAGATGGTTGAAAGCATGTGTGGGTGATGCTTGCCGAAATCACAGAACCCAGCAGGTTGGCTCCACCAGATATCCAGTGGCTGGGAGCGTCAGGGTCCTGCATACCTCCTTGCCCTTTCCCATAACTTCTATGTAAAACAGAAATTTATTTAAAACAGAAATAAACTGCAGATTAGGTTATGCAAAGCAAGGTGATCATTTATTCAGGTAATAATAATAATAAACTTTATTTCTACCCCGCCCTTTTTCCAATAGGACTCAGAGCGGCTTACAACTAAAAACAACACACCATTAAAACATACAAAGTATACAGACTTCCGGGAAGGGTGACTTCACTTGTGCCTGCTTTTGAGACGGGCTCCCGCCTCAAAAGAAGCTTATTCAGATATAAATCAGTCAGAACATTTTTTTTTTTTGACTGATGAAATTTCTCCCGGGCAGGGAGAAACGTAGAGATCAACCTCAAAAGCCTGTTTTTGTTGGGAGGACTGGATTTCATTAATTTATGAGAAAAGGTCCAGCCAACAATGCCGGACGGACTTCCAACTTTTGCTCTATCTGTTTAATGCGATACGTTTATCTTTTCTTCAAAGAGAAAACCGACTAACAGGCAAGCACCCTTCTTTCTATTATTTTTCTTACTTGGTTTAAATTGTTGCAGCAAAAGGAGATTTGTCAGATTGATCGGCTTTGAAGTACTTCTGGGTGAGCTATAACTCTTCTCTGTTATTCACGAAATTAACAGCTTATCTCTGTTTCTGTTGCAAAAAGCTGTCCTGGAAGTGCATTCTAAAGATATACACAGAAGAGGGATTTCTATTCCGAGGAATATTATATTGTCTGGGACTATTCTCTTTTTGGTCTATTTTATTTCGACGAATCTGCTTCTTCACGACGCCACTAACTGTTTTGATGCTGGGAACCAAATTTGTTTTGTATTCTTGAACATAGAGAGATAAGGCAGGCTGCTCTGTTTATACTGTGATGTCATCAAGCCTGGAATATTAACCCAATTGCTGCTGAAATAAGAAGTGGTTCTTCTTTACTTCTGTTTTGCTTTGTTTTCGTGGTTTTAAAAATGGCAATCAAGAAAGTGGCTGAGAATCTGGAAGTAATTATGTTTCAGAAAATAATGGATGAGATTGAGATAACGAAACAAACCCTGCGACAGGGCAGTAAGGAGCTGAAAATTGAACTGAGCAAAATGACGCAGGAGCTTAAAGAAATAGGGGATCCTGTGAGAGAGGAGAATGAGATCAGAGACGTTATCTCTGAAGAAATTAATGAAGATATTAGAGATAAAGTTATCAATGGCTTGGATAATCTTCTGGACTGGAATGACGTGATGGAGTTTGATATAGTGAAAATCTATGGAATTAACTGCAGCCATGTGACAATGGAAAAACTCTCAAGAGATGAGCCAGTGCATTTTGTAAAAAAGAAGAACAGAGATATGACTTTACAACAGTACTTCAGCAACTTATTCAGAATGGATGGCAAGAAAATATTTGGGATAGAGGAAATTCCCATCAGACTCTTATTATATGACTATGGCTATGACAGCAAGATTATTATGGAATACTGATAATGGAAGATTGGACACTGAAATTACTGGACTTAACAGGACTATTGAAGATGGAAGATGAAATTAATAGTATATAATAGTATATAATATATACTATTAATATTAATATATACTAATTAATAGTATATAATATATACTAGTAGTATAGTATATAATAGTAGATAATGGAATAATGGCTATTGAAATTATTGGACCTAACAGATTTTGATGAGATGGATTAATCGAAATGTTTATTTGGAGAAAAATTGATAGATATATTTCTTAAAGAATTGAAACCTCTCTTTGACTTTTTGTGGAAAGAATAAAGTAATGTTTATGAGATTTGATGATTAATTAAGATAACTACTGGAGGAAAGTGATTTTATAATATAATTTAAGAGACAGGGTTGTTATATATTGTAGACCTATAACTGATTTGATCTGTGACAAATGGGAAGTCAATATTTTATTTTTATTTTTTTTTGTTTAATCATTTTTGTTTTGTTTTGTTTTTTGTCTTTGAATGTTTTATGATTTTGTTTTGTATGTTTTATGAAAATTTGAATAAAAATTATTGTAAAAAAAAAAACATACAAAGTATACAATTAAAAATAGAATTAAACTTTGAGAAAAATTAAAACAATAAAACATACGTTAAAAACAGCAGACAATTTAAAATAATAAAACCATATAATGTAATCACCAATCCTAGGACACTTAATCCTGGTCGTTCTCTATCCCAAATGCCCGTTGAAATAAAACAGTCTTTACTTGTCACCGGAAAGACGGCAAGAGGGAGCTGATCGCACCTCACTCGGAAGGGAGTTCCACAGCCTAGGGGTGGCCACCGAAAAGGCCCTATCTCGTGTCCCCATCATATGTGCTTGCGAAGGTGTGGGGAGCACAAGAAGGGCCTCACCTGAAGATCTCAAATCCCGGACAGGTTCATGTAGGGAGATACGATCTGTCAAATAGCCTGGACCTGAGTCGTATAGGGCTTTGTAGGTCAAAACCAGCACTTTGAATTGTGACCGGAAACAAATTGGCAGCCAGTGGAGCTGTTGTAACAGGGGGGTTGTATGATCCCTGTAACCAGCCCCGGTTAGCACTCTGGCTGTAGCTCTTTGTACCAATTTAAGTTTCCGAACAGTCTTCAGAGGCAGCCCCACGTACAGCATGTTACAATAGTCTAAGTGGGATGTAGCCAAGGCATGCATCACCCTAGTCAGATCAGGCAGATCCAGGAACGGGCGCAGCTGGCGCACCAGTTTTAATCGGGCAAATGTGCTCCTGGACACAGCAGTAATCTGGGCATCAAAATTCAAAGCTGAGTCCAGTAGTACACCTAAACTGCGAACCTGAGACTTCAGGGGGAGTGCGACCCCATCCAGCACTGGTTGAATCCCTATTCCCTGATCTGCCCTCCGACTGACCAGGAGTACCTCTGTTTTATCAGGATTTAAGCTCAACTTGTTTGCCCTCATCCAGTCCATCACTGATGTCAGGCACTGGTTGAGGACCTGTACGGCTTCCTTGGCTTCAGGTGGAAAAGAGAAATAGAGTTGAGTGTCATCGGCATACTGATGGCACCAAACCCCAAAACCCCAGAAAACCTCTCCCAGCGGTTTCATGTAAATGTTAAATAACATGGGGGACAAAACTGAACCCTGAGGGACCCCATAGGTCAATGGCGAAGGGGTCGAGCAGGAGTCCCCCAGTACCACCTTCTGGGTTCGGTCCCCCAGGAAGGACTGAAGCCACTGTAACACAGTGCCCCCAAGTCCCATCTCAGCAAGGCGGCCCAGAAGGATACCATGATCGATGGTATCGAAAGCTGCTGAGAGGTCCAGTAGAACCAAGAGATAAACACTCCCCCTGTCCAGTTCTCTGCGTAGGTCATCCACCAAGGCGACCAAAGCTGTCTCTGTCCCATAGCCAGGCCTGAAACCAGAATGAAATGGATCCAGACAATCCATATCATCCAGGAATCTCTGGAGTTGGGCGACCACCACATGCTCTATTATCTTGCTTAAAAATGGAATATTGGAGACTGGCCGGTAGTTACCTAGTAAAGAGGGATCCAGGGAGGGCTTTTTCAGCAGTGGTCTTATAACTGCCTCCTTTAAGCATGATGGAATTCTGCCTTGTTGTAGAGAGGCATTAACCACTCCCCTGACCCAATCGACCAGTCCCCCTCTGGTACTTTTAATGAGCCAGGAAGGGCAAGGGTCCAGTGAACAAGTGGTGGCACGCGCCGCTCCAAATATCTTGTCCACATCCTCGGGCAAAAAAATTGAAAAGAATCCATTTTAATTGGACAAACAAGCACCAAAGTTACATCCTCAGAGACTGTATCAATTTTAGCATCCAAGTCGGAGCGAATCTGAGCGACTTTGTCTGCAAAGTGCCGTTCAAATTCTTGACAGCGGTCTGCTGAGTGGTCAGAATTACCCTCACGGGGGCTGGAACTTAAAAGCCCCCTAACCACTCAAAACAGTTCCACCCGACGGCTCCCAGCAGAAAGATTTCTTCTTAGCCCGCACTGCCTCGGAGTAGGCCTTCAGATAGGTTCTAGCCTGAGATCGGTCAGCTTCGCTCTGAGTCTTCTGCCAACGTCGCTCTAGTCCCCGTCTGACACGTTTCATCACCACCAGCTCCTTGGAAAACCATGGAGCCGGTTTGGCTCCACTCCGAAAGAGGGGACGCTCGGGAGTGATCGTGTCCACCGCCCTGGCCATTTCCCTATTCCAGAGATCAACCAGGGCTTCGACAGGATCGCCTGCCAAGGTGACAGGAAAATCACCAAGAGCCGTCAGGAAACCATCCGGATTGATCAGCCTCTTGGGACGGACCATTCTAATCGGTCCCCCACCCCTGCAGAGGTTCTGGGTCCCAGTGAGTCTAAACCCGACCAGGTAGTGATCTGTCCATGACAACAGGACCACCGCAAGTTCTTCCACACCAAGATCACCATCATACCGACCAACACAGAAAACAAGGTCGAGGGTGTGACCAGCAACATGAGTGGGGCCAGATAATACTTGGGACAGACCCATGGTTGTCATGGAAGCCATGAAGTCCTGAGCCACTCCCGACAGAGCAGTCTCAGCGTGGATGTTGAAGTCACCCAGTACCACAAGCCGAGGGGACTCCAACACCAACCCCGAGACTACCCTGGCTAGCTCAGGTAGGGAGACTGTGGAGCAGCGGGGTGGGCGGTACACCAACAGAATCCCTATTCTGTCCTGGCCACCTAACTTCACGTACACACACTCGAACCCTGAGAACTGTGGGAGAGGGCACCTGGTCAGGGGAATGGTGTCATGATAGACCACTGCAACCCCACCTCCCCGTCCCCCAGGTCTCGCCTGCTGCTGTACTGAGAAAGCAGGTGGACAAAGCTGGGAGAGATTAACCCCCCCAGCTTCATCCAACCAGGTCTCTGTAAAACGTAGCAAAATTCCCTCCAAAATTCTGGTGTAGGATTTTGAATGCCTAGGTGCAAACTTAAAAAAAGCTTATTTCTCCTTGGAGTTTACAGAAATACGGAATTACGTATGGACCACACTTGAAGACTCTCCCTCCTGAACCATCAACATGATTCCCTCAGGACTGGGAAGGGAGCACAGTTCTCCAAACTGCCATGAGATTTCAGGGATTCTCTCTCCCCTAGTCCTGTTAGGTGGTGAAAAAGGAATTTGGAATAGAGGTGGCAGCAACATCATTAACTTGTGGACCTTGCTGCTGCAAGACGTGGACAATGGCTTTAAAAGGGGGCTTAGACCAATTCATCAAAGGTAAGTCTATCAATGGTTACTAACCACAACAACTAAATGGAGCCCCACATTCAAGGACAGTGTAACTCTGAATATTGGTTGCAAGGAAGGGCTCTCTCCTTTATGTCCTGCTATGGGCCACCCAGAAGAGTCTGCCTGGACATTATAGGAATTAAGGAGGCTAGATTAAATGGATCCTTTGGTTGATCCAGCAGGGTTTATTTTATATTCTCAGAATTTAGGACTCAGTGGCATTATCTAATGAAGTGGAATGTTGGAAGATTCAGGACCAACAAAATTTATTTATTTATTTGATTGCTATCCCGCCATCCTCCCAGTAGGAGCCCAGGGCAGCATAAAACAAAGTACTTCTTCACACAAGGTGCTGTTAAACTGTGGAATTCTGTCCCATAAGATGTAGGGATGGCCACCAGCTCTGCTGGCTTTAAATGTTAGATCAAGTCATGGAGGAGGAGGAGGAAGCTATCAATGGCTACTAGTCATGATGGATATGTTCAATGTCATAGGTAGTATATGTCCCTGAATACCCAATTGTGGGGAATCGCAGAGGTGAGAGCACTGTTGTGTTCGGGTCCTGCTTGCAGGCCTCCCAGCGGAGCATCTCTTTGGCCACTGTGAGGACAGAATGCTGGACTAGATGGGCCTTTCGCCTGATCCAGCAGCCAGGCTCGTCTTATGTTCTCATGTCCTTGTCACAGGAAGAGCTCAACAACTCAGAAGGAATTGTGTTATGTCTGTATTCATATGACATGATCACCCTAGTAGATACTGAGAGACTATTGCGGACCAAACTGCAATATTTTTCACACCTTAACATTCAGCCGTATCCAGAAGTCTATCCTCGTCCCACATTTCTCTCCCCCTGTGCATAAGCTGATGCTCATTCAAGTTTGAATGGTCACTAAGGCTTCTTTCCCTCACAGATCCTATAATTGGTCCCAGGCTATGCTCTGAGGGCGCATGAGGCCACCACCTTGCTGAAGCTATGCAGGTCTGGGTCTGGTCAGGGCCTGCATGGGAGACCGCCTGGGATAATGCCACCTTGGGTTCTATGATGAAATAAAGGTGGGGAATAAATGTAAGAAATAAATAAAACAAATAAATAATACAGCATTTCTCAAATGGTGGGCCAGGGACCAAAAATTGGCCTCAGTAACATAGCGCACCCAGTGCCTCCTCATTTGCACGCCCTGCAGCCATTTTGGTTGGACCAATGACAGTGCCAACAAGTTCCCCACATGCTAAGGAAAGTTGGCCAGGAGACAGGAAAGGTCTCCCTCTTCTGAGGAAAAAGACCCAGAGGAGGCACTGAAGGAAATTAGAAAAGTAAAAAGGTTAAAATATATTAGATATTTACTAAATATTCAATATGGGAAGAGAAATTAAGGGAATGATGGAGGAAAACTGTTATACGAGGGATGAAAGAAACTGGAAGGTTGGGGTGGGCCTAGGGTAGGGTACAAGTTAAGTGTGAAAGGAGGATGGGAGAAGAAATGAGGCAATGAGTAAAAACACTTTGAGAGGCAATGGGAGACAGGAGAATATAAAATAAACCAGCTTCTCCAATTACTGCCACTGGATGAGCAAATTCTGCCCAAAGTGGGGAGGCTGAGTCATGATACTTCCAATGTCTGCACATAGCTCGAGCAAAGCTGCACAATGGAACTCCTTGCCACAAGGAAATTGCTGTGGCAGAGTTTAGAAATGTCCAAGGTGAGATTAGAAACCAATAAAAAATGGTGATTGCCAATTGATTATGCCAAACCTCATCTCCATCTGCCACCATTTTGTGACTGGTGCCCCAAGTGATTGAGGCCTGCCCTTTCAAGTGGGCCATGATGGTGGAAAGGTTGACAGCCCCTGCTCTGGTAAGTGACTAACTAATAAAATCTTTTCCCCGAACTGTGCACTTGTACAGTTTTTGCCTGCGTGGTCTTTCCTCTGTGTAATCAGCTGTGACCTACGGTTGAATCCTGTCTTGCAATCTACACATTTGTAGTTTTTCCCTGCCATGGAGCCTCTCATGAGCAGTAACAGCCAAATTATGGTTGAAGTTTTCCCTGCACTCTTGAGCACTGATATGGTTTCTCTCCAAATCCACTGATAAGGGATTCGCAGATGAGAAATAAAGCAAGTACTGCAAACCAGGACTTACAAAGTTTCTCATCCTGTGTGGATTTTCTTGTGCCTGATGAGGTGTGATGGGTCGCTGAAGTTCCTCCCACAATCTGAACACACATATGGCCGGTCCCCTGTGTGGATTCTTTGGTGGTTCACCAGTTGTGAGTTCTGGCGAAAGCACTTTCCACATTCCAAGCACTTGTATGGCTTCTCTCCTGTGTGGATTCTCTGATGTTTCACAAGTGGCGACCGCTCTCGGAAGCACTTACCACACTCAGAGCATTTGTATGGCTTCTCTCCTGTGTGGATCCTTTGGTGAGTGACAAGGGCAGACCTCCTCCTGAAGCTTTTCCCACAGACAGAGCACCGATAAAATTTGTCACTTGTGTGGGTTCTTTCATGCAGAAGAAGTTCATTCCCTGTGCAGAAGCTTTTCCCACAGACCAAGCATTTGTAAGGCCTCTCTCTTGTGTGGGTTCTCTTATGCCTGATCAGATGGGAGGGGTCTCCAAAGCTTTTCCCACAGTCAGGGCAACTAAATGGTTTCTCTCCGGTGTGGATTCTCTCATGATTTATAAGCTGTGAGTGCTGGCGGAAGCTCTTCCCACAAATGGAGCATTTGAAAGGCTTTTCTCCTGTGTGGATTCTCTGATGTTTAATAAGGATTGATCTGCTGCTAAAGTTTTGCCCACAATCTGGGCATTTATATGGCTTCTCTCCCCTGTGGAGTCTCTCATGGGCAATGAGAGCAGAATTGTGGTTGAAGCTTTTCCCGCACTCTGAACACTGATATGGTTTCTCTCCTGTGTGGATTCTCAGATGAGTAATAAGGTAGGCACTGGTGCTGAAGCTTTTCCCACAAACAGAACACTTACAAGGTTTCTCTCCTGTGTGTGTTCTTTTATGTCTGCTGAGGTGAGATGGGTCACTGAAGCTCCTCCCACAGTCTGAACATACATACGGCCTCTCCCCTGTGTGGATTCTCTGATGGTTCCCAAGTTGTGACTGCTGTCGGAAGCATTTCCCACACTCTGAGCATTTGTATGGCTTCTCTCCTGTATGGATTCTCTGGTGTTTCACAAGTTGCGAGTGCTGTCGGAAGCACTTCCCACACTCTGAGCATTTATGTGGCTTCTCTCCTGTGTGGATTCCCTGGTGGTTCACAAGCTGGGAATGCTGTCGGAAGCACTTCCCACACGCTGAACATTCATATGGCTTCTCTCCTGTGTGGATTCTCTGATGTTTCACAAACTGTGAGTTGTACTGGAAGCACTTTCCACACTCTGAGCATTTGTATGGCTTCTCTCCTGTATGGATCCTCTGATGGCTAATTAGGACTGACATCCTGGTGAACGTTTGCCCACAGGCAGTGCACTGACACAATTTTTCATTCATGTGTACTCTCTCATGCATGAGAAGCTCATTCCCTGTGCAGAAGCTCTTTGTGCAGGCCAAGCACTTATAGGGCCTCTCTCTCATGTGGGTCCTCTTATGCCTGATGAGGTGTGAGGGGTCACCAAAGCTTTTCCCGCAGCTGGGGCAGCTATATGGCTTCTCTCCCGTATGGATCCTCTCATGGTTAACAAGGTGTGAGTGTTGGCGGAAGCCTTTCCCGCAAACAGAGCATTTGAAGGGTTTCTCTCCTGTGTGGATTCTCTGATGTTTAATGAGGACTGATTTGCTGCTAAAGTCTTGCCCACAATCTGGGCATTTGTACAGAGATCTCTGTGTTTCGGTTATTCCATGCACCAGAAGATCAGACATCTCCCTGAAGGCATTGCCACATTCAAGGGGAGCATTTTCGGTCTTATCCTCGAGGATACCCTGCTGGACTATTCTGTCTGCCAGTTCCTCATACCTCCCCTGGTGGTTAATTAGGCTGTCCTCTTTTGCTGGGCAGTTTCTTGGGTGACTCTCAAAGGCTTCATCTCCCAGGTTGGGACTCTGAGATGTATTCCATTCAGCTCTACCTGGTAATGTCACCTGGGGTTCCACTGTCACGGAATTTCCAGCCTGATTTAGCTCATTTCCACACACCCACTTGTCACCTGCTGGAACAGAAAGAGAATTCCGTTGTGAGTCTTTCTGGAACCTGAGAGAGAGAGAGAACTCTGGCTGCAGTCTGGGAACAACTGCAAAGAAACAACCCTACATGAGCGGGGTTCTGCTCAGGCAACGGGACTTCCCCTGCAGAAGTGGAAGTCTGTCGGGCAAGTGGAACAGCAGCGTTAACCCAATAATATTGGGCAGTCTATAGCTATATTGACACACACGTAGGTACATACACACACACATGGGGGAAAACATAGGAAGCTACCTTATACCGAGTCAGACCATTAGTCCATCTAGCTCCGTATTATCTACAGAGGCTCTCTAGGGTTTCACAGAAGGGGATCTCTCCCAGCCCTACCAGGAGATGCCAGAGATTGAACCTGGGACCTTCTGCATGCAAAGCAGATACTCAGCCACTGAGCTCCAGCCCTTTCCAAAAGGATTATGAACATGGGATTAGGAACATTGGTCCATCCAGCTCAGCATTGACTGGCAATTCCCAGAGTTCTCTGGGAAGAGGGGTCTCTCCTAAACACCCTCAGCACCTTTAATAAACTACAGTCCCCAGGATTCCTTGGGGGAAAGCCATTGCTGTTTGCAGTGATATAATACTGCTTTAAATGTAAGGTGTGAATGTAGCCTCAATCAGAGTCTCCTTACCTAAGAAAGGGGTGGCTCCATCATCGCCCTCTTGCTCGATATCAGGGAAGACCAGCCTCTGCCAAGCATCTTGAAGAACATCCTCTGTCTCAAGGGGATTCATCGTCTCTTGCTTCAGAGGATTCAGCAGCTAAAGATGCAACAGCACAGATCCCATTCAAGGAAGAGACACACAGAATGAAGGCGGAATAATGTGGATTGAGTGGAGAACCCTGCTCTTGCGCTCAGGTCCTGCTTGGGGGCTTCCCATTAGAGCATATGGCTGGCCATAGTGAGAACAGAATGGTGGACTATGATGGGCCTTTGGCTTGGTCCAGGAGGGCTCTTCTTGTGCCTGAGACATCTGTCTGAAACATCATGGTGCCCAGACTCGGCACCAGCAGACAGCCAGGTTGGGCACTTGCTGAGGGCCCCTATGGCTGAGAGGGGCCCCTGCTGCTGGGGCTGGGTGGTTGTAGCTCCCGCTCCATGATCTGTGCTAATATCAGGTTACAGAGTGGGAGCCACCCTCCCAGGCAACGCCCCCACCACCAGCATGGGCTGGCCGCACCACTTCCCACGGTGCCACTTTGTGGCGTGTGCATGCTTGCCATCACCCAAGATGGCAGCAGGGACGTCAACAGTACGCTCATACGCTGACCTGGCCAGGCCTATTTAAGCCCCTGTTGGAGCCCACCTGCCCTCTCCCTTGCTCCTAATCTTGATCCTGTTCATTGACTTTCCACCCCCTCCCTTCTCCTGTTTCCTTCTCAGTCCCACTCGTCTCCCAACCCTTTTTGTGTTGGAAGCGGAGCAAGAGCAACTCCTGTTTGGGTTCTTTTGCTTGTATTCCAGAAGGAAGATAGAGTTAGGGCCCTCCAGCTGGCTAGGCTTGCCTACCTTTACCTGAGCTCTTCTCTACCTAACTTCCTTCCATTGTAACCTGATATGCTGAGGGAAGCTGACCTGCCCCTCCTTCGTCTTCTTCAACTGTCCAAGGAGAGAGGAGACATCTCTGACTTTGTTCTCTCTCCTGAGCCATGAGGGCAACACCCAAGTCTGGGGATTGCAGCTGCAACTTAGTTAGTTAGAACTAGGTATGCCTTTGTATCTACTATGTATTTCTATAAATAAAGTAGCTTTTCTTATTTTACTAAGTCTTAAGTCTCAGTGATCTAAATGCAGGGTAAAAGCCTGCTACTTAGGTAAATGCACACACTGGCACACATGCAGCTCAGACGCTGCGTATTTCTGCATATTTCCATAACAATTTGCAACCCTTTATCCCTGGCCTTTGACAGTTAATATATTTTGTTTTGTGGCACTAACCACCTGTTAGCTGAATTTATACTGGTTTTTATTTACAGTGCCTTGCAAGAGCAGTCAGACCCCTGACCAATGCTCTCATATTACTGAATTACAAATGGTGCATTGTAATTTCGGTCTGCATATTTAATTTTGAAACACTGAAACTCAAAATCATTTATTGTAAAGTGACATTGGTTTTATGTTGGGAAATGTTTGTAAGAAACATAAAAAACTGAAACATGTTGCTGGCATAAGTATTCAACCTCCACACATTAATATTTGGTAGAGCCTCGCTTCGCTGCAATAACAGCTTTAAGTCTTTCAGGGTAGGTACGTACCAGCTTTGCACATGGTGTCAGAGGGAGTTTGGCCCATTCTTCTTGGTAGATTCACTCCAAGTTGTTCAGGTTGATTGGACGTTGCTTGTGGGCCACAGTTTTCAAAGAGCGCCACAGATTCTCTTTTTTTTTTATAATAATTTTTATTCAAATTTTCATAAAACAAACAAAACAAAATCAAAAAAACATAACACAATAGGAATGAAAATAAAAAACTTGACTTCCAATTTGTCACAGATCAGCTATATCAGAGCGCTACAGATTCTCAATGGGATTGAGATCAGGACTTTGACTGGGCCACTGGAGGACATTCACTTTTTTGTTCTTGAGCCACTCCAGTGTTGCTTTGGCCTTGTGCTTGGGATCATTGTCCTGCTGAAAAGTAAATTTCCTCCCAAGCTTCAGTTTTTAGTGGACTGAAGCAGGTTCTCTTGCAGTATTTCAATGTATCTTGCTCCATCCATTCTTCCTTCACTTTTAACAAGATGCCCAGTCCCTGCTGATGAGAAGCATCCCCACAGCATGATGCTGCCACCACCATACTTCACTGTAGGGATGGTGTGTCTTGAGGCACAGGCAGTGTTAGGTTTGCGCCACACACAGCACTTTGAGTTGTGGCCAAAAGCTCTATCTTGGTCTCATCTGACCACAAAACCTTTTCCCACATCGCAGCTGGGGCACTCTCTTGCTTTCTGGCAAACTCCAGACGTGCTTTCAGATGGTACTTTTTGAGAAACGGCTTCTTTCTTGCCACCCTCCCATACAGGCCAGTGTGATGCAGAGCTTTGATATGGTTGACTGGTGCAGCATTACGCCACTCCCAGCCACTGAACTCTGTAGCTCCTTCAAAGTGATTGTTGGCCTCTCTGTGGCTTCTCTCACAAGTCTGCTTTTTGTCTGAGCGCTGAGTTTTGAGGGACGGCCTTTTCTTGGCAGTGCCTGGGTGGTGTGATCAGGACCGGCGCCAAAGGGTGGCCAGGTCGGGCCCTGGCAGAGGGTGGGTGGGTAGCGCTCCCTTCCACAATCCGCAGCAGCATCTGCTCCAGACCCTGCCACGGATCATAGAAAGGGAGCTCCCAGGCACACACCCCCAGTACTGCGCAGGCCCACGACGCCCACCTGCATGCTCCACCTACCTTTCCCTTGAAGTAAATGCTGGCTGCGCTCCGGGCACATGCCTGCCATCAACCAGTACGGCAGCCATGGTTTCCCTAAAGGGCTGATGCCCTTGCTGCCAACTTGGTTATGGTAGGTATGCGTGTGGGTAGCACACGTGTGCCATTAACCAAGATGGCGGCAGAGGCATCAGCCCCTTAGGGAAGCATCAGCCACCATCTTCGTTGATGGCAGGCATGTGCACACACCGTGGGCATTCACTTCAATGGAAAGGTAAGTGGGGCATGTGTGTGGGTGCTGGGGCAGGCTGGTGCCCAAGGGCCCTGGCATGCCTGGCGCTGGCCCTGGCTGTGATACAGCTTCCACTTCCTGATTATTGATCCAACTGTGCTCACTGGGATATCCAAACATTTGGATATTAGTTTGTACCCTTTTCCTAATCTATGCATTTGTATTACATTCTCTCTCACTTCTGTAGAATGCTCTTTGGTCTTCATTTTCCTTCAGATCCACAACCTGACCAATGATCCTTCAACAGTGGGGTTTTCATTCTGACAATGTGACAGCAACTTGAACGGTTCCCAGGTGGAGGTAACTGTGTCCTCGATAGGGCAATTTCTTCCATCTGTGTACACTGGCAGCTTCCACAGCACAGAGGTTGAATACATACGCAAGCAACATGTTTCAGTTTTTTATGTTTCTTACAAACATTTCCCAACACAAAACCAATGTCCCCTTACAATAATTGATTTTGAGTTTCAGTGTTTCAAAATAAAATATCCTACAGAACAAAATTACAATGTAGCATTTGTAATCCAGTAATATGAGAGCATTGGTCAGGGGTCTGACTACTTTTGCAAGGCGCTGTATATTATTTTATGTATTGTGTATTTATTTAGTTAACATTTCTGTTCTTCTTTCCCCTTTTGTTAAATTTGCAAACAATAATTTGCAAATTTAATAAAAGGGGAAAGTAGAAGTCTTAACTACATCATCATCATCATCTAATTTATACTATTGTGTTCCCATTTGGAATGGTTTTATATGTTTTATCATTTTTGTTGTTATGTGCCTTCAGGTCGATTACAACTTATGGCGACCCTATGAATCAGTGACCTCCAAGAGCATCTGTCATGAACCACCCTGCTCAGATGTTGTAAGTTAAGGTCTGTGGCTTCCTTTATGGAATCAATCCATCTCTTGTTTGGCCTTCCTCTTTTTCTACTCCCTGCTGTTTTTCCCAGCATTATTGTCTTTTCTAGTGAATCTTGTCTTCTCATGATGTGTCCAAAGTAAAATTTGTTTTTATATATAATAGTATATTCTGTTGCTGCCACCCGCTTGAGAACCTTATAGTGAAGGTAAGAAATCTTAAAAATTAAACAAGCAACAACAGAAAGCCAAGATGATTATCATTGTAATAATCACAAATCCTCTTCCTGCCTACCCATGCCTCCACTTCCTCTCTGTCATTTCCCTCTATTTACTTTGGACTGGGAGACGGCCCATCCATTGCACTGAATATTCATGTTGATTTTTAAATGTTTTTTTATTGCTTCTTCTGTATATTAAATTGTATTTTGTTGAAATACAATTTGCATTCTATGGAATTACACTTGCTAAACAACAGGAAGAAAAAGCATTAAGTGGTCTACTGAGACCCTCCAAGACCCATGGAGTGGTCCATGGGGGAAGATTTGGGGCTAGCCCTTGGCGAGTGATGAATTTGCTTGGCATGCCTTCCTCAGAAGTTGGCACTCTGGGCCTTTTTCTCTGGAATACCATTTATTGCCTGGAACTAATTGGAGTGTAGCTTACCATCATATTTCCATCCAGCGCACTGCAGTGTATGATTTGGCTGCTCTGGCTAGCTCAGAACTTGGCATTCTGGCTATTTTTCTGGAATCCTGTTTACTGTCTGGAATATGGACTCTGTGGAAGTTCTGTGCTTCAGTCCCATCAGCTCCTCTGTGACTGGTCAATTACAGCATAATCCTAACCAAGTCTACTCAGAAGTAAGTCCTGTTGCATTCATTGGGGCTTGAAATGGACATGGACTGCCTTCAAGTCGATCCCGACTTAGGAAGCCCTGTGAATACGGATTTCATGGTAAGCAGTATTCAGAGGGGGTTTCCCATTGCCTCCCTCTGAGGCCAGTCCTCCCCAACTGGCTAGTGCCTGCTCAGCTTGCCACAGCTGCACAAGCCAGCCCCTTCCTTGTCCGCAACTGCCAGCTGGGGGGCAACTGGGCTCCTTGGGACTTTGCAGCTTGCCCACGGCTACACAGGTGGCAGGGCACGTAACCCCTGAGCCACTCACTGTGGGGTGATCTTTAGCTGGCCCTTTACACCCAGGAGACACGAGCGGGGATTTGAACTCACAGACTCTGGACTCCCAGCCAGGCTCTCCTCCCCACTGTGCTATACCAGCTGTTTCATTGGGGCTTCCTCCTGGGTAAATAGGATTAGGGTTGCTGCTTGGGACAGAAGGCTCTGTCAGTTTCAGTTCTCTCTGTTTCTCATTTTTCCAGTCTTAAATTCAATTCTCGGCAGGTCTGCAGTAATTTGCAATTTAAAAAAATCAGGAACATTTATCAGTGGTTTACTGCAAACCTCTCCTAATAAACAGTTTGACTGATGTACACAGTTTTGCAAGCAATTTCTCCTAATATAATGCATTTCTGTATGTTATTTTCACTCATATATTCATCTTTAGCACGTTTCCCCCTAATATATGCATTTGTGTAAACACTGGTTGGTTGGAGATCTGCCTAGCAAAATTCAGATTAGGGCGAATTCCAAAGGACGGCTGTGTCTTTTGGTTCTCATACTGTTTCAGAAAGTGCAAATTTGATAGTTAGCCTATAAATGTGACCTGAATTGAATTTCTCCCCCATCCCTGCTGTACGTTCTGCGGGTCAGGGACCTGTCACACCTGTTTGATGATGTAAGCTAGCTAGGTAAGTAAATAATACTCTTAACAGGCTCTGGCCGTGCCAGGAGCCCTCTGAAAGCTTTGGGGAGAGAGTTTTTGCCATTCTGGATTGCACCATGAAGGGAAGGGTTGTCTACGGGTGTCGGTGTGTCAAGTCCAGGGTTGGTGCAAGATATTTTGCTGCCTGGCACCTCCATTCCTCATACAGAAGCTACCAGCTGACTCTTCCTTACGGGGGGGGGGACACATGCCAGTGGTGGGCAGGGCCAGGGGCAAAAGCTGGCAGAGGAACAAATGTAAACTTTACCTTTGTACAGTAGGCTAGTTTCTAACATAACAGAAGAACCTACGATGAGTCTGGCTGCCGGATCAAGTCAGTGGCCCATCTAGTCCAGCGTCCTCTTCTCACCATGGCCAACCAGATGCCGCTGGGAAGCCCACAAGCAGGACACGAGCACAAGAGCACTCTCCCCTCCTGCGGTTTCCAGCGCCTGGTATTCCGGGGCATACTGCCTCCAACCGTGGAGGGAGAGCATTGCCGTCATAGCCACTGATAGCCTTGGAAAATGGAAATGGACTGCCTTCAAGTCGATCCCGACTCATGGCGACCCTATGAACAGGGCTTTCATGGTAAGCGGTATTCAGAGGGGGTTGACCATTGCCTCCCTCTGAGGCTGAGAGGCAGTGACTGGCCCAAGGTCACCCAGTGAGCTTCATGGCTGTGTGGGGATTCAAACCCTGGTCTCCCAGGTCGTAGTCCAGCACTCTAACCACTACACCACTGACTCTCTGCTGATAGCCTTATCCTCCATGAATTTGTCTAATCCTCTTTTAGAGCCGTCCAAGTCGGTGGCCATCACTGCCTCCTCTGGGAGGGGCTTCCATAGCTTAGCTCTGCGCTGCGTGAAGGAGGACTTTCTTTCGTCTGTCCTGAACCTTCCAACATTCAGCTTAACATAAGAACATAAGAAGAGCCTGCTGGATCAGGCCAGTGGCCCATCTACTCCAGCATCCTGTTCTCGCAGTGGCCAACCAGGTGCCTGGGGGAAGCCCGCAAGCAGGACCTGAGTGCAATCTCCACGAGTTCTAATGTTATGAGAGGGGGCAAAAAACTTTTTTCTATCCATGCATCGTTTTATACACTTCTGTCATTTCAACTCTGACTAGCCTTTTCTCTGAACTAAAGAGCGCCAAATGCTGCAACCTTTCCTCAGAGAGGAGTCATTCCATCCCCTTGATCGCCTTGGTGTCCCTTTTCTGAGCCTTTTCCAACTCTGCAATATCCTTTTTCAGGGGAGGCGACCAGAACTGCACACGGTATTCCGAATGCGGACGCACCATAAATGTTTGTAACAGCGTTGTGATTTCATCAGTTTTATTTTCAGTACCTTTCCTAATGATCCCTAGCACGGAGTTTGCCTTTTTCACAGCTGTGGCACACTGGGTCTGGGTGTACACACACACTCACACTCCCATCTCTCTCCTACAACCAGAGAGGCAAAAGTCATTATCAAAATTAAAGGAGGCTGTCAGGCCAGGCAGAAATATAGAAGGAGGCTGGCAAGCAAGACTAGTGAGGGGTGTGATCTAGGGAAAGATGCTGGGGAAGGGAGGGCATGTCCCAAGGGTCAGATAAGTGGGCCTGGAGGGCCACATTTCATTCCTAGGCCTGAGGTTCCCCACCTGTGTGCCCTACACTTTCTTAATTCCATTTATATCCTGCCTTTCTTTTACGGAGGTCAAGGCTCCACCACCAACGCTTCATGAGAAGCAGAATCCTCCCTCCCTGTTTTTGCACAGACTCTCGGCCTGCAGAAAGGCCCTGTGCCAAATTCTCTCACCTGCCCTTCCTGCCTCTGCAGGAACTCCTCCGCCAGGGCCACTGCTTGGGTGCAGCTCCCCGGCCCGCCTGCCTCGACCCAGCTCTGCATTTCCGGGGGGAGGACAGTCAGAAACTGCTCCAGGACCACCAACTCCACCATCTGCCCCTTGCTGTGTCTCTCCGGCTTCAGCCACCCGTGGCAAAGTTCCTGGAGTCGGTCACAAGCTGCTTGGGGCTCCTCGGCCTCTTGGTAGGCAAACTGCCTGAAGCGTTGGCGACAGGTGTCCAAGACAGAGCAGGTCTCTCCACTCACGATCTCTTCTTTCACTTTCATGCAACCTGCAGGATCTTTCGCCAACAGGAAGTTCTCTGTCTCTTGGATCTCCGAACTGAGGCCTAAGAGAGGTTCAGATGCCCCACCTGTGGTGCCAGCGTCTCCCTCAAATTGGGCTAGGAAATCCTTGCTGCCGCCAACAGGCATGGGACCCAAGGTTTGTGGGGTCCCCCGATCCGAAGAGACAGACTCCACCGTCTTCAGGAGCTCCTGCCACCGGGCTTCCCAGCTCTCTTGCAACTCCCATTTACCTTGTTCTGGTGGGGCTCTTTCCCATAATTCCTTAGTCATCTTGACCCGGTTGACAAGAAGGCTCTTTTCTAGGCCTCCCTCTGGTTCGAGGCACAGGGAATCCAGCTCCTTTTCCTTCAGTCCTGGTCCTAAGGCAGCCCGCAGCTGGAGACCCAGGGCTGGCATAGTTTTGTGCTTGGTAGCCATTTTTCTTCTAAAAAGTTGGGGAGGGGGGAGCCCAAACCACAGCTAGTGGTTGGTCCCCCCCAAAATCAACATACACTCTTAAAATATTAGCCTGTCTCTGCGGGGAGGTGATGCACAGTCATAAATTCATATTCTTCACGGGGAGTGCTTCTGCCTAATGGAAAGAAAAAGTGCTGTCAATATTCAGAAAAAATCCATATCTTTCCATATTTCCAATTTCCATATCTTAAGAAGAGTGTGTGTATTTTAAAAAATTACATTTAATCCTGACCTTTTGTCAGGGAGCTCTTGGTAGTATCCTTGCTTTTTCTTTTTTTTTTTTTTTGGTCCCTCCAGATTTTATCCTTATCCAGATTTTATCCTGAGGTGGGGGGAGATCTGGATCCAGGTCTCCCTGTTCCTATCAGGCTGCCCAGCTCCTCATCCTCCAATGAGCTAAAATTAATCCATTTTGGCCTCATAGCAAAATCTGTGAAGTAATGAGAGAGCCATGAGAGAGAAAAGTTGACTGACCCAAGGTCACACAGGGAGCTTCATATAATAATAATAATAATAATAATAATAATAATAAACTTTATTTCTACCCCGCCCTTTTTCCAATAGGACTCAGAGCGGCTTACAACTAAAAACAACACCATTAAAACATACAGAGTATATTATTAAAAAAGAATTAAACTATGAGAAAAATTAAAACCATAAAATATAGGCTAAAAACAGCAGACAATTTAAAATAATAAAATCATATAATGTAATCACCAAACCTATGACACTTAATCCTGGTCTTTCTCTATCCCAAATGCCCGTTGAAATAAAACAGTCTTTACTTGTCGCCGGAAAGACGGCAAGGAGGGAGCTGATCGCACCTCACTCGGAAGGGAGTTCCACAGCCTAGGGGCGGCCACCGAAAAGGCCCTATCTCGTGTCCGCGTCATATGTGCTTGCGAAGGTGTGGGGAACACAAGAAGGGCCTCACCTGAAGTTCTCAAATCCCGGACAGGTTCATGTAGGGAGATACGATCTGTCAAATAGTTTGGACCTGAGCTGTATAGGGCTTTGTAGGTCAAAACCAGCACTTTGAATTGTGACCGGAAACAAATTGGCAGCCAGTGGAGTTGTTGTAACAGGGGAGTTGTATGGTCCCTGTAACCAGCCCCGGTTAGCACTCTGGCTGCAGCTCTTTGTAACAATTTAAGTTTCCGAACAGTCTTCAAAGGCAGCCCCATGTAGAGTGCGTTACAGTAGTCTAAGCGGGATGTAACTAAGGCATGCATCACCCTAGTCAGATCAGGTAGCTCCAGGAACGGGCGCAGCTGGCGCACCAGTTTTAATTGGGCAAATGCGCTCCTGGATACAGCAGCAATCTGGGCCTCCAAATTCAAAGCTGAGTCCAGTAGTACACCTAAACTGCGAACCTGAGACTTCAGGGGGAGTGCGACCCCATCCAGCACCGGTTGAATCCCTATTCCCTGATCTGCCCTCTGACTGACCAGGAGTACCTCTGTTTTGTCAGGATTTAAGCTCAACTTGTTTGCCCTCATCCAGTCCATCACTGATGCCAGACACTGGTTTAGGACCTGTACGGCTTCCTTGGCTTCAGGTGGAAAAGAGAAATAGAGTTGAGTGTCATCAGCATACTGATGGTACCGAACCCCAAAACCCCAGAAAACCTCTCCCAGCGGTTTCATGTAGATGTTGAATAACATGGGGGACAAAACTGAACCCTGAGGGACCCCATAGGTCAATGGCGAAGGGGTCGAGCAGGAGTCCCCCAGTACCACCTTCTGGGTTCGGTCCCCCAGGAAGGACTGAAGCCACTGTAACACAGTGCCCCCAAGTCCCATCTCGGCAAGGCGGCCCAGAAGGATACCATGATCGATGGTATCGAAAGCCGCTGAGAGGTCTTGTAGAACCAGCAGAGACACACTCCCCCTGTCCAGTTCTCTGCGTAGGTCATCCACCAAGGCGACCAAAGCCGTCTCTGTCCCAAAGCCAGGCCTGAAACCAGAATGAAATGGATCCAGACAATCCGTATCATCCAGGAATCTCTGGAGTTGGGCGACCACCACACGCTCTATTATCTTTCTTAAAAATGGAATATTGGAGAGTGGCCGGTAGTTACCTAGTAAAGAGGGATCCAGGGAGGGCTTTTTCAGCAGTGGTCTTATAACTGCCTCCTTTAAGCACGATGGAATTCTGCCTTGTTGTAGAGAGGCATTAACTACTCCCCTGACCCAATCGACCAGTCCCCCTCTGGTACTTCTAATGAGCCAGGAAGGGCAAGGGTCCAGTACACACGTGGTGGCACACGCCGCTCCAAGGATCTTGTCCACATCCTCGGGTAGAACAAGTTGAAAAGAATCCATTTTAATTGGACAAACAGGCGCCGAAGTTACATCCTCAGAGACTGTATCAATTTTAGCGTCCAAGTCACAGCGAATCTGAGCGACTTTGTCTGCAAAGTGCCGTTCAAATTCTTGACAGCGGTCTGCTGAGTGGTCAGAATTACCCTCACGGGGGCTGGAACTTAAAAGCCCCCTAACCACTCGAAACAGTTCCGCTGGACAGCTCCCAGCAGACGCAATGGAGGCCGAGAAGAAAGATTTCTTCTTAGCCCGCACTGCCTCGGAGTAGGCCTTCAAATAGGCTCTAGCCCGAGATCGATCAGCTTCGCTCCGAGTCTTCCGCCAACGTCGCTCTAGTCCCCGTCTGACACGCTTCATCACCACCAGCTCCTTGGAAAACCATGGAGCCGGTTTGGCTCCACTCCAAAAGAGGGGATGCTCGGGAGCGATCGTGTCCACCGCCCTGGCCATTTCTCTATTCCAGAGGTCAACCTGGGCTTCGACAGGATCGCCTGCCAAGGTGACAGGAAAATCTCCAAGAGCCATCAGGAAACCATCTGGATCCATCAGCCTCCTGGGACGGACCATTCTAATCGGTCCCCCACCCCTGCAGAGGCTCTGAGTCCCAGTGAGTCTAAACCCGACCAGGTAGTGATCTGTCCATGACAACGGAACCACCTATTCTGGATTGAATTGGTAGCTAATGAGATTTGGCAAAGGGAGGCTGTTCCTCTTGAACCCATTGTACAGCTGGGGCATTTTACATGTGAAGGGCATCAGGCAAAGTAGGGGTGAGTGAGTGAATGAGTGAGTGTCCCCATCTGCATGATTCATTTAAAGCAGTATTATACCACTTTAAACTGTCATGACTTCCCCTCAAAGAATCCTGGGAACTGTAGTTTGTTAAGGGTGCTGAGAGTTGTGAGGAGACCCCTATTCCCCTCACATAGTTACAAATCCCAGAATCTCCTGGGCAGAGGGATTGATTGTTAAACCACTTTGGGATTTGTAGCTCTGTGAGGGGAATAGAGGTCTCCTCTCAGCATCCTTAAAAAACAACAGTTCCCAGGATTCTTTGGGGGGGAAGTCATGAATGTGTACAGCAGTATAACCCTCAACAAACTACATTTCCCAGGATTCTTTGGAGAAAGCCATAATTGGTTAAAGCGGTATCATAGCGCTTAAAAAGTATAGTGCAGATGGAGCCTCTGTGTATGCGATATGGCTACTCAGGGAAACAGGATGCTGGATTAAAGAGGCCTCTTCTTCTGTTCACCTTAAAAATCCTGCCCTTCTGGAGACCCTGCAGAAATGCTGCCAGCCAGAGCAGGCATTACTTGGGCAGATGGACCAGTGGCCTGACTCAAGCATTAGGCTGACTTGCATTAATTGCTGAGGTCCAAGATTTTTCTTTTCCAAATCTTCCCCAACCAACACATTCACTCACAGTATAATTGAGACTCTGTTTTACGACAATTGTATGCCCCGCCCTGCCCCACCCCAAGCAGCTCAAAGGGGCAGCTTTACCTTGATGCCAACCCTGCCCAGCAGAGTAGGAGCTGACAGATGGATCTAGTTCTCAGTGAGGTAACACAGAGGTTCCCAAATTTTTGTGGTCCATGGACCACCAGTTGTTGGTGAGCTCCATCCAGGTGATCTGTGGCAAATCCACATTAAGTATTCACCTTATTTATTTATTTAAAGATACCATCTTATCAGGAGGTTCGTTCTGCACAATATAGGAAGCGGACCTTTAGTGTGGCGGCACCTACCCTGTGGAATTCCCTCCCCTTAAATATTAGGCAGGCGCCATCTCTGCTATCTTTTTGGCGCCTTTTGAAGACTTTCCTCTTCCAACAAGCCTTTTAAGTTGAGACCTATCCCAGTCTGCGTCTGTGTTGGAATTGCTTGCCATTGGCCAGATAGGCGACACAGAAATTAAATTTATTATTATTATTTATTATTGTTAATATGTTTTTTTAAATAATGTTTTTAATCCTTTTTTAAAGATGTTTTGAAAGCTTTTTTAAAAAAGTTTTTAACGTTGTTTTGTTTTAATGTATTTCAAGGTCTGTTTTTATGATGTTTTAAAGTGTTTTTAGCGCTTCCGTTTGCCGCCCTGGGCTCCTGCTGGGAGGAAGGGTGGGATATAAATCAAATTATAAAATAAATAAATAATAGTCGCTTTTCTACACATATATATCAAAATACACAAAAAGTTAAAAACAAAACAGTACATAGGCAGTGGAGCAACCCTTCTTAGAAAGACTACACAGTAGAAGCCCTCCAAAAGCCTTCCAAAGAACCAAATGCCTGTGAGAAATGTTTTTGCCTGGCGCCTAAAGATGGATAATGATGGTGCCAGGCGTATCTCCCTGGGGAGAGTGTTCCACAAATGGGGTGCCTCCACTGAGACGGTCCATTTTAACGTAGCCACCCTCCATACCTCTCTCAGAGTGGGCAGACAAAGAAGGGCCTCCAAAGCCAAGTGCAGGGCCTAGGATGATACATATATGGAGAGGCGGTCTTTGAAGTATTGGGGTTCTGAGCCATATAAGGTCAAAACCAGCACTTTGAACTGAGCCCAGAAACTAGGGCCGTATTCACACTACAGTAGGGCCCCGCTAATACGGCGGGTTAGGGACCAGGCCCCCACCGTAAAGCGGAAATCGCTGTAAAGCGGAACCCCATAGACTATAATGGACAGCGTCGCACAAAAATGATGCAAAAGCGTTGCAAAACGTTGCAAAACCGGCTTTAACATGGGGAATTTCCCCTGATTGAAAGCCGCTGCATCAGCAGAATGCTGTAAAGCGGGGCCCTGCTGTATACATTTATTCCACAATTTATTCCACTTTAAACAGGCATGGCTTCACCCAAAGAATCCTGGGAAGTGTAGTTTGTGAAGAGTGCTGAGAGTGGTTAGGAAAGCCATATTCCTCTCACAGAGCCATAAATTTCAGAGTGGTTAAACAGTCAGGCCCTCTTTCAGGGCTGCGAAGTCGGAGTCGTGGAGTCGGAGTCAGTAGAAATGTACCGACTCTGACTTCAAAATAAAATTAATAATTTAATTTTTTTGTTTTAATGTATTTTAAGGTCTTTTTATGATGTCTTAAAGTGTTTTTAGCGTTTCTGTTTGCCGCCCTGGGCTCCTGTTGGGAGGAAGGGCAGGGTATAAATCAAATAATAATAATAATAATAATAATAATAATAATAATAATTTTATTTGTTAGTCGCCTATCTGTCCGACTATACGGACACTCTAGGCGACTTAAAACAACAATTAAAATACAATATACAATAAATAAAATATAAATTACAATATACAATACAACTGATATCAAAACATCTGATTAATACAGCAATCTAATCCATCCCGAGATTATAGGCCTGCCTGAAGAACCAGGTCTTTAAAGCTCTACGGAAACCCGTCAGGGAGGAAGCATGTCGAAGATCATAAGGGAGAGAGTTCCACAGAGTGGGGGCCACCACCGAGAACGCCCTCTCCCTGGTCCGCACCAGCCTAGCTGTATAAATAAAATAAATAAATTATATACATTTGCCATTTATGAAGGAGTCGGACAGTAGAAAAATAGAGTCGAAGGTTTGACGTACCGACTCCACAGCCCTGCCCTCTTCCCAGCAAATTCTGGAAACTGTAGCTCTGTGCGGGGAACAGTGGTCTCTCTTAACCACTCTCAGCACCCTTCACAAACTACCCTTCCCAGGATTCTTTGGGGGAAGCCATGCCTGTTTAAAGTGGAATAATGGTGGAATAAATGTACAGTAGGGCCCCGCTAATACGGCAGGTTAGGGACCAGGCCCCCCGCCATAAAGCGGAAATCGCCGTAAAGCGGAACCACATAGACTAGAATGGACCACGTCGCACAAAAATGACGCGAAAGCGTCGCAAAACGTCGCAAAACCGGCTTTAAAACGTCAGGGAGAAGGATCCCGTGCTAATTTTCTATATGCTGGAATACCCCCCCCCCCAAAAAAGAAGGAACATTGAAACATTTTACATCTAAGCTTCACCCACAATCTGACATAGTAAAGGGAGAGATCTACCAGAATGACTGCACTTGAGGACAACCTGCTTATTGAGCATTCATCCTGATTCGTTTGCAGGGGGGAGAGGAGATTAGATGACACTGCATCAAAGAAAGTGTCATCCCACATTTTCCAGTGCATTTTCCCGTCACTTTCTTTATCCCCTCAAAAGCCCAATCTTTCAGGGAGGCGGGTTTGCTGCACAAGACCTCCCAATCAACTATAATGGTGCTGCCTGAATTTGCTGGCGTGTGACCAAATGAGAAAAAAAGAAGGGAGTAGAAAAAGAGGAAGGCCAAACCAGAGATGGGTTGATTCCATAAAGGAAGCCACAGACCTGAATTTACAAGGTCTGAACAGGGTGGTTCATGACAGATGCTATTGGAGGTCACTGATTCATAGGGTCGCCATAAATCGTAAGCGACTTGAAGGCACGTAACAACCAACACCAAATTACATCCCAAAATAACAACAGCCTGGAAGCGCCTTCATTGTTACAACCCCCAAGACCAACCGACAGTCCTCACAGCAAGGCACCGATTTGGTTCAGGATAGCCCAGCCAAAACATCACAAAACAGTGACCAGCTCACGTCAAAGTGTCTGCGTGGAGATTAAAGGCAGTGTTTAATCACAATCTTAAGAGTGTTATATGGAGCACCTAGTAAGCCCCAAGCCGATCTCTTCCAATAGTCCTCATATAAAACTGGGATTAATACCGCAATCCAATACATGTCTACTCAGAAGTAAGCTCCAAGGTAAGTGTGTCTTGGATTGCAGCCTAAACCCAGATTTTGCAGCTACGACAGCACCAAACCAGTTTTGCCTCTCCCCTTCCAGCCTGACGAAGAATTCTATAGAACTCGAAAGTGTGCGCTTGTACACTCACCGAAAATCACTTCCACCAGCTGATGCCTCCCCCCCCCCCCGTTCTCATAAACAACCCAAGGTTGAGCAACGCCGGAAGCGATGCTCACATCCTCAAGGCCTCTCTAGGAACAAAGACTCATCATCCTTAACCCCTTTTTTTGAGAAAAGAAAAAAGGACGAGGGGCAACAAAAACATCAAATGGTCTTGCGGCATCTTAAAGGCTGCCGCTGCTCACATTACAATATGCCATAATGCAGCCTTCCCCAACCTGGTGCCCTCCAGATGTTTTCGACTATTTTATTTGTTTATTTAGTTTTTTAATTACTTTATTTACATTGTTGTTGTTATGTGCCTTCAAGTTGATTACGATTTATGGCGACCCTATGAATCAGCGACCTCCAAGAGCATCTGTCATGAACCACCCTGTTCAGATCTTGTAAGTTCAGGTCTGTGGCTTCCTTTATGGAATCAATCCATCTCTTGTTTGTTCTTCTTTTTCTACTCCCTTCTGTTTTTCCCAGCATTATTGTCTTTTTTAGTGATTCCTGTCTTCTCATGATGTGTCCAAAGTATGATAACCTCAGTTTCATCATTTTAGCTTCTAGTGACAGTTCTGGTTTAATTTGTTCTAACACCCAATTATTTGTCTTTTTTGCAGTTCATGATATGCGCAAAGCTCTCCTCCAACACCACATTTCAAATGAGTTGATTTTTCTCTTATCCGCCTTTTTCACTGTCCAACCTTCACATCCATACATAGAGATCAGGAATACCATGGTCTGAATGATCCTGACTTTGGTGTTCTGTTATACATCTTTGCATGTGAGGACCTTTTCTAGTTCTCTCACAGCTGCCCTAGCCTTCACAGTCCTAGCCTTACATAAGAACATAAGAAGAGCCTGCTGGATCAGGCCAGTGGCCCATCTAGTCCACAATCCTGTTCTCACAGTGGCCAACCAGGTGCCTGGGGGAAGCCCACAAGCAGGACCCGAGTGCAAGAACACTCTCCCCTCCTGAGGCTTCCGGCAACTGGTTTTCAGAAGCATGCTGCCTCTGACTAGGGTGGCACAGCACAGCCATCACGGCTAGTAGCCATTGATAGCCCTGTCCTCCATGAATTTGTCTAATCTTCTTTTAAAGCCGTCCAAGCTGGTGGCCATTACTGCATCTTGTGGGAGCAAATTCCATAGTTTAACAATGCGCTGAGTAAAGAAGTACTTCCTTTTGTCTGTCCTGAATCTTCCAACATTCAGCTTCTTTGAATGTCCACGAGTTCTAGTATTATGAGAGAGGGAGAAGAACTTTTCTCTATCCACTTTCTCAATGCCATGCATAATTTTATACACTTCTATCATGTCTCCTCTGACCCGCCTTTTCTCTAAACTAAACTTTTCTCTAAACTAAAAAGCCCCAAATGCTGCAACCTTTCCTCGTAAGGGAGTCGCTCCATCCCCTTGATCATTCTGGTTGCCCTCTTCTGAACCTTTTCCAACTCTATAATATCCTTTTTGAGATGAGGCGACCAGAACTGTACACAGTATTCCAAATGCGGCCGCACCATAGATTTATACAACGGCATTATGATATCGGCTGTTTTATTTTCAATACCTTTCCTAATTATCGCTAGCATGGAATTTGCCTTTTTCACAGCTGCCGCACAATGGGTCGACATTTTCATCGTGCTGTCCACTACAACCCCGAGGTCTCTCTCCTGGTCGGTCACCGCCAGTTCAGACCCCATGAGCGTATATGTGAAATTCAGATTTTTTGCTCCAATATGCATAATTTTACACTTGTTTATATTGAATTGCATTTGCCATTTTTCCGCCCATTCACTCAGTTTGGAGAGGTCTTTTTGGAGCTCTTCGCAATCCCTTTTTGTTTTAACAACCCTGAACAATTTAGTGTCGTCAGCAAACTTGGCCACCTCACTGCTCACTCCTAATTCTAGGTCATTAATGAACAAGTTGAAAAGTACAGGTCCCAATACGGATCCTTGAGGGACTCCACTTTCTACAGCCCTCCATTGGGAGAACTGTCCGTTTATTCCTACTCTCTGCTTTCTGCTTCTTAACCAATTCCTTATCCACAAGAGGACCTCTCCTCTTATTCCATGACTGCTAAGCTTCCTCAGAAGCCTTTGGTGAGGTACCTTGTCAAACGCTTTTTGAAAGTCTAAGTACACTATGTCCACTGGATCACCTCTATCTATATGCTTGTTGACACTCTCAAAGAATTCTAATAGGTTACTGAGACAGGACTTTCCCTTGCAGAAGCCATGCTGGCTCTGCTTCAGCAAGGCTTGTTCTTCTATGTGCTTAGTTAATCTAGCTTTAATCATACTTTCTACCAGTTTTGCAGGGACAGAAGTTAAGCTAACTGGCCTGTAATTTCCGAGATCCCCTCTGGATCCCTTTTTGAAGATTGGCGTTACATTTGCCACTTTCCAGTCCTCAGGCACGGAGGAGGACCCGAGGGACAAGTTACATATTTTAGTTAGCAGATCAGCAATTTCACCTTTGAGTTCTTTGAGAACTCTCGGGTGGATGCCATCCGGGCCCGGTGATTTGTCAGTTTTTATATTGTCCATTAAGCTTAGAACTTCCTCTCTCGTTACCACTATTTTTCTTAGTTCCTCAGAATCCCTTCCTGCAAATGTTAGTTCAGGTTCAGGGATGTGCCCTATATCTTCCACTGTGAAGACAGATGCAAAGAATTCATTTAGCTTCTCTGCAATCTCCTTATCGTTCTTTAGTACACCTTTGACTCCCTTATCATCCAAGGGTCCAATTGTCTCCCTAGATGGTCTCCTGCTTTGAATGTATTTATAGAATTTTTTGTTGTTGGTTTTTATGTTCTTAGCAATGTGCTCCTCAAATTCTTTTTTAGCACCCCTTATTGTCTTCTTGCCTTCTTCTGATTTCTTGACTATTGTCTCCATTTTGGTTAATGACTGTGCCGAGGTATTGATAATCCTTGAGAAGTTCAATGTCCTCATTGTCAACTTTAAAGTTACATAAATCTTCTGTTGTCATTACTTTAGTCTTTTGTATGTTCAGCTGTCCTGCTTTCCTCTTTAACTTTCATCAGCATTCGTTTCAAATCATTTCTGGTTTCTGCTAAGAGTATGGTATCGTCTGCATATCTTAAATTATTGATGTTTCTCCCTACAATTTTCACACCTCCTTCATCTTGGTCCAATCCTGCTTTCCGTATGATATGTTCTGCGTACAGATTAAACATATAGGGTGATAAAATACACCCCTGTCTCACACCATTTCCGATGGTTTCTCCATATTCTGTCCTTACAGTAGCCTCTTGTCCAGAGTACAGGTTGCGCATCAGGACAATCAGATGCTGTGGCACCCCCATTTCTTTTAAAGCATTCCATACTTTTTCAAGGTGGCAGACATGGTTCTCCCCCTCCTCACTTAATCCCCACAACAACCCTGTGAGGGAGGTTAGGTTAAAAGGCAGTGACTGGCCCAAGATCAGCCAGTGAGCTTAATGGCCCATTGGGGATTTGAACCCTGGTCTCCCAGGTCCTAGTCTGACACCACACTGGCTGGGGCTGATGGGAGTTGTAGTCCAAACCGTCTGGACTCCTGGGCATCAGGTTGTGTGGAGAGCTGTCATGGTACTTTTGCTAGCCTTCAAGCTGCCATAAAACTCTTTGTTGTGATGGTGATGATGATTGTTGTTGTTGTTGTTGCTAACAATAACAATAAATCCCATACTTCCACCCAAAGGAGCCCAAATCGCCACTTCAGTTTGTTTGCTTTTATGCCTGTGCCTTTCACAAAAGCATGGCAGGCAGAAATCCAAAAGGTGTCGCTCTGCAAGAATTCAGGATCTGCTCCTCTGGCTGTGTCTCTCTGTTGGCTGAAGCCAGACTCAGGTCGAGAACATGTAACAGTTTCACCCATTCATCCCTGGTGAATCGAGATGTGAAGGCCGGGGGGGGGGCAGAAGGGGGGGGCACAGCAGGAAGCTGCCTTATACCGAGTCAGACCATTGGTCATCAACCTCAGTACTGTGTACACTGACTGGCAGCAGCTCACCAGGATTTCAGACGGGGGTTCCTAGCCCTACGTGGAGATGCGGGAGATTGAACCTGGGACCTTCTGCATGCAAAGCAGATGCCCTGCCAGTGAGCTACAGCAAAATTAGCATCCTTTTTTGCATGCAGAGTAGGGTTGCCAGGTTCATGGCCTGAGACTGTTCCTGTATCTTTAGGAGAAGAGAAAGTCAGCCACGTGCAGGTGTTCTTGCAACCCTGTAATGGGAAAAAACCACAAAGTGGAATTCTCCCTTCCCCCTGCACACCTTTTAAAGATACAGAAGACTTCTTGGTTGCCAGGCCCAGCCTCCCAGAGGTCTTCTGTATCTTTAAAAGTTGTGCCAGGGGAAGGGAGAATTCCACTTTGTGGTTTTTCCCATTACAGTGTTGCAAGAACACCTGCACTTGGCTGACTTTCTCTTCACCTAAAGATACAGGAACAGTCAGGCCCTGAGCCTGGCAACCCTAATGCAGAGTAATGGGAGGCTGGCGGTGACATAGACTTCAATCTTAAACACGTCCACTCAGAAGCAATCCCTGCTGAGTTAAATGGGACTTACTCCAAGGTCATTGGGAAGAGGACTATTGCTGCAGAGAAACAATCTTGCCCTTGGCTAACCTGTGGACCTCCAGATATTGTTTGGACTTCAGCTCGCTGCCATCAGCCCCAGTTAGCATGGCCAGTGGTCGGGGATGACAGAAGTTGGAGATGCCACTGGGAATGGAACCTGGGACCTTCTGCATGCAGAGCAGGTCCTCTGCCACTGAGCTGTCTCCCTCCCAGTCTCACTCAGCATAAGCCAGCTTCATCTGTACTATGCATTGTTAATTGTATTGTCACTATTATGGAAAAAGTCACTGGAGCCCTGCCCCCACAACCATTTTTTGGTTTCTGTGTATTCAGCAGGCATTATCCACATGCTTCCAAGCCACAAGGACTAGAAACTTGGTTCCCCCCCCCCAATTTTCTTACTTTTATATACCCCCTTTTCTTCACAGGAGCCCAAGGTGGTGTACATGGTTCTCTCCTCTCCCCATTTTATCCTCACAACAACCCTTTAAGGTAGGTTAGGCTGAGAGAGACCGTGACTGGCCCAAGGTCATCCCCAGTGAGCTTCGTGGCTGAGTGGGGATTTGAACCCTGGTCTCCCAGGTCCTGCTAGTCCAACACTCTAACCATTACACCACACTGATTATGTGACACCATTACATTGAACCCTTACGTTGTCACAACACTGAATTCTGCACCCAATGTCGCCTGCCACAGCTTTACTGTGTTCCTGCTGAACTGCAACGTATCTGCTGTGATGGGGCAATGTGGCATAGTGCTTAATATGGGGAGTCAAATCCCTGCTCAGCTATAAGGTTCACCAGCTGACCTCACGCTTGTCTCTTGGCTTAACCTACCTAACAGGGTTGTTGTGTAGAGTTTTTTAAAAACAAGGTTATGTGCAGGTGTGCAGGGAGAACCAAAACATGAGGCCACGCCAGGCTCATTGAAGGAAGGGCTGGATAAACATGTGATTAATAATCAAGTATTAGACTGAAATTATGTGGTGGCTGCTGGAGACAGGGCCTTCTTGATGGTGGCACCCAAATTATAGGTCCTAATTTGTTTTACTAATGGTTGATCTTTCCCAACATGGTACCCTCTGGATGTTTTGGACTATAGCTCCCATCATTCTTAACCATAGGCCACATTGTCTGGAACTGATGGGAGTTGTAGTCTAAAACATGGGGAGGGCCCCAGGCTGAGAAAGACTGCCCCTATCATCTGCAGCTATTTTTATTATGTTGTTTTAGTATGTTGCTTTTGCATGTTTATTGGCTTGCTTTATGTGTTTGTTAGATGCCTTGAAACTTACATGGAAATGAAGGGCTGTAGCTCAGTGGCAGAACATCTGTTCTGCTTGCATAAGGTTCCAGGATCAAATTCCCAATGGCATCTCTAGGAAGAAAAACACTGCCAACCAGTGTAGACAATACTGAGCTAGATGGATCAATGGCCTGACTTGGTACGAAGGCAGCTTCTTATGGGCATATTTCCCCTCCCGGATTGTCACCTTGCAGTGGTGAGTGGGCTTGTGTGTTCCAATGAACCCTGTGAGCAAGGCCGTTGGAAGTCATGTACTCCCAGCAGGGTCACCCATGGCGGTAAGGTCAAGGGAGAGGAACCAGACAAAGAATGATCCAAAAATGTCCTCAACAGCAGAACAGGCGGAGGATAACAATGTGTATGTAACAACGGCTGTAAAGGCGGATGAAGGCTGCAGCAGGTAAAAGACTTCCAATCATCGTGGTACCTATGCCATTGGATCAAAGCTTTTTTCTGTCAAGATTGTGTGCTGATCATTGTGTGCCGATCTCCCCACATAAAACAAATTCATGCACAGGTGTCTTCCAAAGCAAAACAAAAGTCCCGTGGCAATGAGGGAATGGCAACCGGGGCAGGACTGTGAAATCTGGAAGCCCCTAGTCATGGACTGTGGATACAGACGCACTGTTAAAGACTTTATTTTGGAAGACAATCTTACTCGGTCATGAGTAATTGCCAATGATGGGCATATTTCTTTCCATTTTTTGTGACTGTAAGTTGTTTTTAAGGATGTATTTTAAACTGCTGTAACCCGCCCTGGGATCTTAGGGTGAACAGCAGGTAATAAATGGGCAGAGCAATCCTACCTCAAGGAAGCCATCAGAATTTAAGCAAAGACGGCTTAAAGTAAGCCACATCCTAACTCGGTTCAGGAGCCTGTGGGAGGTGAGAATGCCAGCTGAGCTGGGCAGAGAGAAAATAAAAGCAACAAATTGGACAGCCAGCTCAGCCAGAGATCCGCCATATCCTAACTCCCCTCAGCCTGGATTACCTACCTGTAGGATTGTGCCATAGAAAATAATAAGATTATGTTATCAACAAATAATAATATAAATATGATAAATAAAATGGAAAGTTGCCAACAAGCCCCCTTTTACTTCTTACACACACCCTCACACATTTTTAAAATTCATTTCAGTTCATTTATTTTAAATGCTTAAGGTTCACTTTTCACTTACAAAATATCAAAGTGGTTCACAGCATACACATAAATCACTACGTTCGGTCTTCTTTATTCAGCCCTGTTCCATCTTCTGTTGTACTGGGATTCTGTTCATAAGCCTGCAAAAAGTGGGAAAGCTGCAACAAAATCTAGCATATTTTTTTTCAGTGGTTCAAGGGCTTTTATGTTTTCCGCTACAGCCAGAGATTTCAGCTAATGATGGTGAGTCACTAATACATTCTTTGGGGATCTGGATTTCACAAAAGCTGCTCTGCAGTTACAGTAGAACAAGATAGAAGAATAGACTGTCACTATTTTGCGGGTGGGATTCAATCATATTCCAGCAAATTCAGATTGCGGAATGAAAGCTGATTTGGTGTTCTGCACAAAAAAACTGCTTCCCCTCCAAAATCAGATTTAAAAAAAAAATTGCGATAAGGATAATGGCAGGGATATACCCTGGAAAGCAGTAATAACAATTGCTTGCAGCAGTTGCTAATGGCTCCATGTCAGTGGGGCAGTGGAATCCACTCTGGATTTTAGTCCAAACTTTCAAGGAGCTGTCCAAAGAGGATTCCACTGTCCCACTGACACAAAGCCACCAGCCGCCACCGATTGCTTGACATGACTAACCTCCCCGAAAACTTTCTGCAGACAAATCAGGATGAATGCTCAATAAACAGGTCTGCCTGGCTGCAACCAAAGACTATGGAAGGGGATGCCACTTTGTAAAATGCTGCTGTCTGTGGAAAAGTCCCTGGGACTTTTAAATGAATACAAGTTTTAAAAGGTGCAACAGTAGAATATTAGAATCCTAAAAGTTGGTATTTAGCTTGTATGGAGAATAACAAAACTCTACCATGTCACTATGCAAGAATTTGGAATGCATAACCTTTTTTAGTTTTCATGGTTCCATGCATTAACACTTTTATAATTTGCTGTCATGGTCATTGCTTTCCTCCTTGTTTTCAAGTTGTCCTCCTCACTGGGGAAGGGAAGGGCTTTTGTTGTTGGGGTCTGAAATGTTTATATACATTTCTAGTAAAGTTGTTTTCTTTGCATTCTTAACTTGGAAATATCAATAAATTGTTATTATTTTTAAAAAACTAAATTGATAGGTGGGTGGGTTAGAATGTATCACCATCATGGGCTAGGTTTGTTGGTTTGTTTTAATGTGGGAAAACATTTTTAAAAATGCACCTCCCACCAGCAGTCTAAACTGGAATAGTGCACTCTACCACCTTAGACCTCTACCAGCTTGGTCTAATTGATTGAACAATTAATTAATAATTGTAAGCCACACTTTTCATACAAGTATATGAAGGTGGCATGACAACAGACAAAAACATAATAGAATTTAAAAAACATTGTTAAAAAACAATAATAGCATCCCTAAGTACTGCATTGGCTGGAGAAGAAAATTCATATTAAAAAGCTTGTTGAAAAAGTTCAGTTTTCAAGAGGTGCCTGAAAGAAAGGAGGGACGGTTCCTTTTGGCAGGGAGTTCCACAGGGCAGGGCCTGCCACACTGAAGGCTCAGGGCCTGGTGAGGCCGACTGAACCTCAGGAGCATAAGGAACCTCTAAAAGTGCCCCACCAGAAGACTGCAGTGATCGAGATGGAACAGAAGGAGGCAAGCAGTCTGCTGCATGGGAAGGCCACTCTCCAACAGCAAAGCCCAAAGCAGATGGCATTAGAACAAAGCCACCACCCCGCTTGCTAAGTGGTTTACATCTAGCCTTAGGGGCTCCCAAACTGTGGTCCGTGGACCAGTGGTCTGCGAGCTTCTTTCAGGTGGTCTGCAGCATATCTGTGGATTTGTGGCTGAGGACAGGAGACAGCACATCCAACGTACTGAATGTTCACACTGATTTTTAATTGTATTTGTATTGCCTCTTTTATTCCTTCTATTACAATCTGAAGGCTAAGGAATTACAGTTGCTAACTAACAGGCAGAAACATTATTAAGGGGTCTGCCAAATCCTACAGCAATTTTCCAGCCGTCAATGGGGGGAAATTTTGGGCGTCACCTAGTCCTTTGTGACTGATGAATTTGGTTGGGTGCTTTAAATGTATGGTGTGGATGTTACATTTCCAGGCCACGTCCTGGAATACTATTTACTTACTGGAACAGATGGTGACACACGGGTTCCTATGCCAGCGTGTTATTCCTAAGGTCGCATCCACATCATACAATTAAAGTATATTTAAAGTGCATTGATCCCCCCCCCAAAGAATTCTGGGAACTGTAGTTTATCCCTCTCAAACAGCCACAATTCTCAGCACTCTGAAAGAACAGTTTAGGTCCCAGAATCCTTTGGGGGAAGCCAGGGGCTTTAAATACATGGAGTGGACGTGACCTCAATGCTCCTCAACCAGAGCATGGAACTTGTATGTGTTATTTTAACAATATGTGCATGCATTTTAATTTTAATAATTAAAATAACATCAATTTCTCTCATGGCTGCTTTCAGGAAACTCTTTATCCATGCATAAGTTGATGTTTGTTAAAGTTCGAATGGTCACTAAAGCTTCTCCCACAGATGGAGCATGTGTATAGTTTCTCTCCCGTATGAGTCCTCTTGTGCACAATGAAGCTCGAATTGTTATTGAAGCTCTTCCCACACTCTGAGCACACATAGGGCCGCTCGCCTGTGTGGATCCTCTCATGTGTGATAAGGTGCGATCGCTGGCTGAAGCTTTTCCCACACTCGGCACATGTATACGGTTTCTCTCCTGTGTGGATCCTCTCGTGAGTGACTAGCTCAGTCCGGCTGGTAAAATCTTTACTGCAATTGGTGCACTTGTATGGCTTTTCCCCGGTGTGGGTTCTTATGTGCGTGGTAAGCTGTGAGCTGCTGTTGAAGCTTTTCCCACAATCTGCACATTTGTACGGCTTCTCTCCCCTGTGGAGCCGCTCATGAGCAATGAGAGCTGAATTGTGATTGAAGCTTTTCCCACAGTTCGAGCACTGATATGGTTTCTCTCCTGTGTGGATTCTCAGATGAGTAATAAGGTAGGCGCTGGTGCTGAAGCCCTTCCCACATACAGAGCATTGGCAGGCCTTCTCTCCTGTGTGGGTTCTCTTGTGCCGGATGAGATGCGATGGGTCACTGAAACTCCTCCCACAGGTTAAGCACACATATGGCCTCTCCCCCGTGTGGATTCTCTGGTGGTTAACAAGCTGCGAACGCTGTCGGAAGTACTTCCCACAATCTGAGCATTTGTATGGCTTTTCTCCTGTGTGGATTCTCTGGTGATTAATGAGGACGGACATCCTGCTAAAGCTTTGTCCACAGTCAGGGCACTGGCATGGCTTTTCGCTGGTGTGAGTTCTCTCGTGCACGAGGAGCTCTGTCCCTGTGGAAAAACTCTTCCCGCAGGCTGAGCACTTATACGGCCTTTCTCCCGTGTGTGTCCTCTTATGCCTTAGCAGGTGTGAGGGGTCCCCAAAGCGTTTCCCACAGTCAGGGCAGCTATATGGTTTCTCCCCTGTATGGATTCTCTTGTGGTTAATGAGCTGTGAATGCTGGCGGAAGCCCTTCCCACAAACAGAGCATTTGAAGGGCTTCTCTCCTGTGTGGATCCTCTGATGGTTAATGAGGACCGATCTCCTGCTGAAGTTTTGCCCACAATCAGGGCATTTGAACAAAGATTTCTGTGCCTGAGTTATTCCATGAACCAGAAAATCAGATGCCTCTCTCAAGATATTTCCACATTCAAGGGGAGCATTTTCAGTCTTCTCCTTACCCTGCTGGAGGAATCTGTCCTCCAGTTCCTCATGCCTGCTCTGGTGGTGAATCAGGCTGTCCTCCTCGTTTGCTTCATCTCCCAGATTGGAAATCTGAGATGTATTCCGTTCAGCTCTTCTTGGTAACACTTCTTGAGGTTCCACTTCCACAGAATATGCAGCCGTATTTGGCTCATTTCCACACATCCACTCATCACCTGCTGGAATAAGAAGAGAATTTTATTGGAAGCAGAAGGACAGAACATAAGAGCCCTGCTGGATCAGGTCAATGGCCCATTTAATCCAGCTTCCTGTTCTCAACACGGCCAACCGGATGCTTCAGTCGGAAGCCCCCAAGCAGGACCTGAGTACTACAACCCTCTCCCCACTTATGATTCCCAGCAACTGCCTCTGACAGTAAAGGTATAGAACACAGCAATCATGGCTAGTTGGCACTGATCGTCTTATCCTCCATGAATTCATCTAATGCTTTTTTAAAGCCAATCCAAGTTGGTGGCCATCGTTACCCCTTCTGGGAGGCAATAACATATTTTAACTAGGCACTGGGTGAAGAGGTACTTTCTTTTGTCAGTTCTGAATCTTCCAGCATTCAGCTTCACTGGATGTCCCCAAGTTCTAGTGTTAAGAAGATTCTGGTTGCAGCATGGGAACAACTGCAGAGAAATGGTCAATTTCAGCCTTTTTTTTAAAAGGCTGAAACTAAATTCATGGAGTTCAGCTCTATCAATGGCTAGTAGTCATGATGCCTAAAGGTAGAAACTCCATATGCAGAGGCAGGATATCAGTAAATACCAGGTGCTTGGAACAAAGGTCAAAACCTTCATGACCCGCCTATGAGCTGTATTAGTTTATGTGGGGAAAAGTACGTTATCATGGAAACAGTGTGGCCCCTGATAATTAAGGGTGTTTCTTTTACTTTTAAAAATGTTTATCCTGTCTCTCCATCTAATGATCACCAAGGTGGACTACATGAACAAGAGTCAGTGTGGTCAGTGGTGAAACTGTTGGACTAGGACATGGGAGACCAGGGTTCAAATCCCCACTTGGCCATGAAGCTTTCTGGGTGATCTTCGGCCAGTCAGTCTCTCAGCCTATCCTACCTCATAGGGTTGCTGTGAGGATAAAATGGAGTGGGAGCAGGAGAATATATATGCCACCTTAAGCTCCTGGAAAGAAAGGGGAGATATTGTTGTAATAATTCATTAGTAACATTTCCGCTAGATTTCCCACCATGGCCTAGAGCAAAGGTATGGCAGGGCATGGAGGAGAATTTTAAAATGGCAGTTCCAAGCTGCCTGGCATTCATCGAGGTGCCAAGTTCAAGGTGCTGGTTTTGGTGTACAAACCCCATGCAGCTTAGGACCAGGATACCTGAAAGATTGTCTTACCCCTCATATACCCAGTGAGGGCCTCCTGCAGACACCATCACATCAGGAGGTCCATTCCACACAACATAGGAAGGGGACCTTTAGTGTTGTGGCACCGACCTTTGGAATTCCCTGCCCTTAAATATTAGAGAGGGGCCATCTCTGTTATCTTTTCGGCGCCTGCTAAAGACCTTCCCCTTTTAACAAGCCTTTTAAGTAGAGACCTTATCCCAGTCTGCATCTGTGTTGGAATTGCTTTTTAAGATGTTTTTAAAAGCTGGCTTTCCCCCCCCCCAAATATATGTTTTTAAGATGTTTTTGTTTTAATGTTTTTAAAGTTGTTTTGTTTCAATATGTTTTAAAGTCTTTTGTTTTTAAGCTGTTTTAGAGTGCTTTTAGTGCTTTTGTTTGCCACCCTGGGCTCCTTCCAGGAGGTAGGGCAGGATATAAAATCAATCAATCAATATTATTATCAATAATAATAATAATAATATGTGGCTGCCACTCCAAGGTGAGCCAACTGAGGCATGCGTATACGCGCATGTGCACGCGTGCACACACACACACACACATATACACACAGAGAGAGCATTTCCCCAAGGGCATCCTCAAACCTGCAGCAGGCACTCTCAATCGATGAGCAGTATACTTCAGAATGTGGCTGCGTGGTCTTCAGCACTGCCCGCCGCATCATGAACTCTCAGGCATTCTCCCAGGCATTTTAGCATGTGTTTTTAAATTGTTTTTTTAAAAATGTGTTTTTAAATTTGTACATTTGTTTTTAATGTTTTTAATTGTTGTAAACCGCCCAGAGAGCTTCAGCTATGGGGCAGTATATAAATGTAATAAATAAATAAATAAAGTGGGGAGAGCACTGTTATGCTCAGGTCCCACTTGCAGGCATCCCAGAGACATCTGGTTGGCCACAGGATGCTGGATGGGCTACTGGCCTGATCCAGAAGGATTCTTATGTCCTCATATTCTTAAGGGGCAGAGTCATCTGGGACACGGCTGTCCTTCAAGTCTCTTGGTCCCAGGACCGTATGATATTATTATGGTTATTGTTATTTATTAATTTATATACCGCTGACCTGCCAAAATGGCTTCTAAGCATCTTACAAGTATAAAATCCATACATCATTAAAACAGACAATAAAACAATGTTGTCAAAGCATTAGAAATATTGATAATTATACCATAAACCAAGCCAGTTTAAAAGCATAACAATTAAACCTCTTCAGAATAATTCAAACAATTTGAACAGGCAGGTCAAGTAAAGAGAATGTTGGCCTAAACAGGTGCATGTGTCTTCAAGAACTGGCAGAATGCCAATACGGATGAGGCCACCAAAAAGACTCCTCACCCAAGAAGCTGGTGGCTCCATCGTTGCCCTCTTCTTTGATATCTTGGAAGACCGACCTCTGCCAAGAGTCTTGAAGAGCGCCCTCTTCTTTCTCGGTGGGATTTGCCATCTCCTCCTTCAGGGATTCCAGAACCTAAGGACATAGCAGCGCAGATCCCATTCAACCAACTCACCCAGGAAAGGAAAGTGGAGTAGGGTGGATTGAGCTCAATTCCCCTCTTTCCCTCCTCTTCCTTCTTTCAACCACCCCTGCATCCCTACTCTGAACAGCTCCTGCCCAAAATCTGCTGTTTAGAAATGACTCAGGGTTGGTTGGGGGGCAGGATCACAGTCTGTGGTTTCGGGCAAGGGATGGGGAGACAGGCAGAGATCTCAGTCTCTGTTACAACGTCATGTCCTACACTGGTCCTGCCTTTCTTTCAAGGAGCTGAAGGTGCCAACTTTGCTCCAAGAAAAGCAGAATTCTCCCTCCCTGTTTTTGCACAGACTCTCCACCTGCAGGAAGGCCCTGCGCCAAATTCTCTCACCTGCCCTTCCTGCCTCTGCAGGAACTCCTCTGCCAGGGCCACTGCTTGGGCGCAGCTCCCCGGCCCGCCTGCCTCGACCCAGCTCTGCATTTCCGGCGGGAGGACAGTCAGAAACTGCTCCAGGACCACCAACTCCACCATCTGCCCCTTGCTGTATCTCTCCGGCTTCAGCCACCCGTGGCAAAGTTCCTGGAGCCGGTCACAAGCTGCTCGGGGCTCCTCGGCCTCTTGGTAGGCAAACTGCCTGAAGCGTTGGCGACAGGCGTCCAAGACAATGGAGGCGTCTCCATCCACACTCTCCTCCTTCACTTTCACACATCCTGCAGGATCTTTTGCCAACAGGAGGCTCTCTTGAATCCCTGAACCAAGGCCTAACAGGGGGTCAGCAGCCCCGTATGTGGCACCAGCAGCTCCCTCAAAGTGGGCTAGGAAATCCTTGCTGCTGCCAATGGGCATGGGCCCCGGGGTTTGTGGGGTGCCCTGATCCAAAGGGGCAGACTCCACCGTCTTCAGGAACTCCTGCCATCGGGCTTCCCAGTTCTCTTGCAACTCCTCACAAGGTTCCCGCTTACCTTGTTCTCCTGGGGTTCTTTCCCAGAATTCCTGAGTATTCTTGATTGGGTTGACAGGAAAGCCATTTCCCAGTCCTCTCTGTGGTTCAAGGCACACAGAATCCAGCTCCTTCCGCTTTGGTCCTGGTCCCAACACAGCCTGCAGCTGGAGACCCAGGGCTGGCAAAGTTCTATACTCAGTAGCCATTTTTATTCGTAATAAAAAAGGGGGGAGGTGGAACCAAAGCCACTCCTAGTAGTTTGTCCCTCAAAAAATAATCTCCATGCACTCCCTCTGCAAGAAGGCCAGGCATAAGCAAAGACTGATACAGCTCACAGGAAGGGCTTCTGCCTAATGGAAACATATGAGAGAATTGTGAAGGTTCAGGGAAAATCCAGTGGCCCATGTTTCTATATCTTAAGAAGAACTTTTTTTTTTTTTTAAAAATGGCATTTTTATCTCAGTCTTTCAGAACAGAGCTCATGGCAATGTGCAGTTTTTTCCCTCCACTCTCCCCAGTTTCATGCTTACAACAGCCCTTTGGGGAAGGTTAGGTTGAGAGAGGTGACTAGCCCAGGCCAGGGTCACCCCAGTAAGCTTCATGGCTGGACAGAGATTTGAACTTTGAGTGCGTACATGCCATACATTTAAAGGGTATTTAATGCAAATTTAAAGCACACAGCTTCCCCTTTAAGAATCCTGAGAACTGTAGTTTGTGAAGGGTGCTGGGAATTGTAGTTCAGTAAGCGTGCAGCTCAAGTCTTTGCCCTCTTCAGTGTGACAATCCTACTTTGTGCAGTATCTCCCCCTACCCCCTTGGACCTACTTTGACAAGTAGGTGGGACTAGCCAACTGTCAATTATGATCTCAGATGACTGACACATTGATGGTCCTACCCACCAGTTGAAATTGGCCTGCCAGGGCAAGGGAGACAATGATTTGGCCCACTGGGCAAAATTATTTCCCACCCTGGCTTAGAAGATGGACTCAGCATCAGGCTGCATCATATGATCAGCTACATTATATTCTTCCCACCAGGCTGGATTTGCTTCAGTGTCTCAGCTGTGCACCTATAACATCGCTTCTTGTTTTGCAAACCCATTTCCAGCTTCATGTTCACTAGCAGAATAATGAAGCCCCTTCCCAAAGCTCTGTTCCTTATCTATTACAATTATATGTCTTCCTCCAGGGAAGCTTTACCTTAACACCAATTCTGTGCGGAACAGTAAGGGCTGAGAGAAGGTCTAGTAAACCTGTCCGTGGGCTGCACCACTTAGGATTGTGTATGAGTGTGTGTGTATGTCTCATATGGCTGAATGCTCCTCCACAATAAATAAATTAAATCCCCACACACAGAAATACAGCATGTCAGGGAGAAGGTTTCAGCCTTGTCCCTGACATGCTAGTTGTCTATAAGCAAGGGTTTATTTATTTATGATTTTAGTGCAGGAACATCCAGTCATGCAAGGTCCCAAAATAGTACAACCTAGAGCAAAGTTTGCTAAAACCTAAGTGTATCTTGCCCAAGAACAGCTAGTAGGGGTGTTCACACATTACATTCACCAACAGTACAGTCGTTGTACCTGTGAACACAAATATTTGAGCAACTGTACACTCATACAGTTATTCATATCTAGTATTCAATGAGTGTACAGCCTGTGGTACCAGTATACACAATAGCTGAGCTGTACAAATCAACAAATGTACACACTTTTTCCACACAAACACTTGTACATATGCAGGGATGGCTTGCAGTGTTAATGTGTGAACAAGTCTAGCAACGCTTATAGTAAGCCAGTGTGGTTTAGTAGTTAAGAGTGTGGGACTAGGACCTGGAGCCTAGGGTCCAAATCCCTACACAAGCCATGAAATTTGCTGGGTGATCTTGGGCAAGTCACAGTCTCCCAACCTAACCTACCTCACAGGGTTGTTGTGAGGATAAAAATGGGGTAGGGGTAGGGGTGGGGGTAGGGGTGGAAGACAACCATGACTGCCACCTTGAGTTCCTTGGTGGAAAGGTGGGATATAATTGTAATAATAACTAAATAAAGACAAAAGTCAGAATTTGAACCCAGGTGCATTCCCCTATCCTTTTCAGTTCTCTAACCTTTGCACCACCAGAGAAGGGCTGGGAGTCTTTCTGCAACTCCCATTTCTCAGCCACCGCCTTTGATCCCCTCCCTCCTTTAGTTCAATATACTTTACACTCACCAAATCACTTTCCAGAAATTAGCCATAGAATTGTGAGCTGCTCTCCCTTACTGACTCTCTCTCTTTCTCTGAATCGTTGAATTATTGCTGCAGACAATTCAAGGTTGCTCCGCAGAGTTGAGCCAATCCGGAAGCGACTCTCACAGCCTTCCCACCCCTCTCTCTAAACCTTTCTAGGAACCAAGACTCATTACATTTAACCCATTAAGAAAGGAAGGAAAAGCAAATGCGTTTCAGGAGTGCCATTTTCGCTTTTGTTTGGTTTTGTGTCTGCGCGTTAACAGCAGCGTGGCAGGCAGAAATCCAAAAAGTGCAGCTCTGCCTCCCCCAGTGCAAGAAATTCCCGGACAGCTCTGGTTTTCCAAGGGCAGGACAGTCAGGGGGATTGTACAGTGATTAGCAGCTTCAGGATCTGCTCCTCTGAGTGTGCATCTGTGGCTGCAGCCAGACTGAGATTCAGAACGTGTAAATAGTTGCACCCATTCCCCCCTTGGCACCCTGGTGCTCGAAATGTGAAGGCCTGAGGAGGGCAAGGGGGAGAAACAGCGTCATCTCTTTGCCTTTTATGGCAAAGACACTCTGTACATGCTCAGGGTCATCCAACCCTTATTTCAAAGAACATAAGAAGAGCATCCTGTTCTCACAGCACACAAGCAGCACCTCAGCGCAACAGCCCTCTCCCCATTTGTTACTCTCAGCCACTTCAAAGGTATTCAGAGGTATACTGCCTCCGACAGTGGAGGTAGAACATTTATTATTAATTATTATTACTATTATTATTATTTCAATTTATCCGAAGGTCTCCAAGTGACTTGCAACAATGTTAAAAACAAACATATACCATAAAAACAAAACAATACAACAACAGCACCCCTCCCCCATACAGCCCCTGGAAGCTTTGGCAGCATACTAATAACCAACAACATCATCTCAATCTATCAAAAGATGCCAATGAAAGCGCCAGGCAGGCCTCATTTGGGAGGGTGTTCCACAGATAGGGAACCACAACTGAAAATGCTCTCTCCCTTGTTGCCACTCTTACAGAACATAGCCTTATCACGCAGGATAAGGCTATCAGTGGCTACTAGCCACAATGGCTATGTTCTTCCATTGTTGGAGGCCGTAGGCCTCTGAACACCAGTTCCTGGGAATCACAAGTATGGAAGATGGCACTGCTAATTCAAACTTTCCATTGAGACATCTGGGGGGCCACTGTGAGGACAGGATGCTGGCCTAGAATTGGCCTTTGGCCTGATCCGGCAGGGCTCTTCTGATGTGCTTACACAACATGCGTAATTTTGCACACCTCTCTTCTTTTACAGAGAGCCAGTGTGGTGTAGTGGTTAGAGTGTTGGACTACCACCTGGGAGACCAGGGTTTGAATTCCCACACAGCCATGAAGCTCACAGGGTGACCTTGGGCCAGTCACCACCTCTCAGCCTCAGAGGAAGACAATGGTCAACCCCCTCTGAATACTGCTTACCATGCAAACCCTATTCATAGGGTGGCCCTAAGCTGGGATTGACTTGAAGGCAGTCCATTTCCATTTCTTCTTCTTTTATACATCTGTTTTGTATCTTATACAGTGCTATTTTGGAAACAACAAAAACGTGGCAACCCTTGTTCCCTTTGCAAAGGAAAGGATATAAACTCTGTGTGCTCTTAGGGCAGCTTTCCCCAACTTGGTGCCCTCCAGATAATTTGGACTGGAAGTCCCATCAGCCCCAGATGATGCTACAACTCCCATCAGCCCCATCACCATACCACCTGTGGCTGAGGGAAGTTGTACTCCAAAACATCTGGAGGTTGGGGAAGGGTGACTTAGAGGGTTATACATTTTTGAAAACAAAACCTGCCAACTATTTCCATCTTTATGTTGGGGGGGGGGGGAGAGAAAGCTTCACTTGATGCATTTCTGCCTGTTAGGAAGCTGTTAAAAAGACAAGAACAGTGTAGGCACCGGGTAATATTGGCAACTCATTCCTTACTGCTGCTGTCTCTATATCTCTTCCAGTCCAGATCAGGAAGGGGTTTGGCTCATTGCTATTTTGCCCTGTAAAGAGTTAAGATGCTCAAGCCCTAATTCCTAGAAAGGCTAGAATATTTAGGAGGAAGGTTTGTGTTGGTAAGAAGGATGCTTCCTTTTTTCCTAGTCTGGGAGATATGAAGATCCACTTTCTCCCGTCCTGGATTGCCTTTGGGGTTTAGAAGAGTTTCCATATTTTTTTTGGGGGGGGGGGAATTGGTAAGTCAAAAATCCATTTGCGGTGATTGGGGATGTGATTTGTGGGCAGGAGACGGAGAGAAAAGGAAATCATAAGAAGACCCTGTTGGATCAGATCATGCATCCCGTTGCCTACAGGTGGCTAACCAGATGCCTTTGAGGCATTGAATGCATGTTAGGAATCACTAGGAAAAGGATCAGAAAATAATACCGCCAATGTCAGGTGCAGTCATACTTGTAATGCTGTGCATTGTTGGGGTCCCCAAACCTCAAAAAGGATACTGTAGAGCTGGAAAAAGGTTCAGAAAAGGGCCACCAAAGCGATCAAGGGGGTGGAGCGACTCCCCTATGAGGAAAGGTTTCATCATTTAATGTATTTTAAAGTTTGTTTTTATGATGTTTTAAAGTGTTTTCATTGCTTTTGTTTGCCGCCCTGGGCTCCTGCTGGGAGGAAGAGTGGGATATAAATCAAATAATTAATTAATAAATATACAAATAAATCATTTGGAGCTGTTTAGTTTAGAGAAAATGTGAGGTGACATGACAGAATGGTATAAAACTGCACGATGTGGAGAAAGTGGATAGAGAAAAGGGTTTTTCCCCTCATAACACTAGAACTCGTGGACATCTAATGAAGCTGAATGCTGGAAGATTTAGGACCGACCAAAGAAAGTCCTCCTTCACGCAGCGCAGAGTTAAACTATGGCATTGGCTCCCACAGGAGGTAGAGATGGCCACCACCTTGGATGGCTTTCAAAGAAGATTAGATGAATTCATGGAGGATAACAGTATTAAAGCTACTAGCCACAATGGCTATGCTCTACCTCCACTGTAGTAGGCAGTATGGCTCTGGAAAATCACTTGCTGGAAGCTGCAGGAGGGGAGAGTACCCTTGCGCTCAGGTCCTGCTTGGGGGCTTTCCATTGGGGCATCGGGTTGGCCACTGTGAGTTAACAGGATGCTGGATGAGGTGGGCCACTGGCCTGATCCACCAGGCTCTTCTGAGGTGCTTAGGTAAGACAGCAGCCCTTCAACATTGCCTTCCCCCCAGCGCTCAACTGCTATTCTGAGGGCCTCTTTCTCCGTACATGGAGATTTTATTGTGCTGTTTTGGCTAAAAACCAGGGACAGAGCTCTCATCCGTGAACTTGCCTAACTCCATTTTCTTAGTCATGTAAAGAGACAGCCAGGACTCATCTGAAGAAAAAAACGAAAACAGGAAAGGCATTGTTTAAAAAAAGAAGTGTTAAGTTCCTGTTTGAAGGCTGAAGAGCTGAGTCAGAAGAAGAGGAAGAGGGGAAGGAAGAGGAAGAAAAAGAGAGGAGAAAGGGGAGAAGAGCACCCACTTCTTAAACAGCCAGACCCTGGAACGATTCATATCCAGCTTGGCATCGGCTGGTGGCATCAACAAGTGGCCGGTGAGCTACAGAGTAAGATAACCCTGGTCTAGAGGCCAGGAGGATGGGGGAAAGCCTGCTTTGTGTGCAAAAGGTCCCAGGTTCAGTCCTCAGTGGCATCTCCAGGTAGGGCTGGGAGAGATCCCTGCCTGAAACCCTGGAGAGCTGCTGCCAGTCAGTGTAGACAGTACTGAGCTAGATAGACGAATAGTCTGACTCAGCATAAGGCAGCTCTCTATGTTCCTAGGATTGCCCCAGATCTATCTGCAGGAAGGCAGCGCCACAGTTCCCTAGAGAAAACCACTGGAGGGTAGATGGAGGTAGACTGGAAGCAAATTCTCTGAATTTCTAATCTTTTCTGCACCAAAGAATCCATAATTTCACTCTCAAAACAACCCTACTCGGGATCAGTTTGTCACCTGGTTGGCTACTCTGGTTGGACCCATTTGCACCATACATTCAAAGCAGTATCATTCCACTTTAAACAGTCATGGCTTCCCCCAAGGGATCTTGGGAACTGTAGTTTGTTTAAGGGTGCTGAGACTTGTTGAGAGACCGTCCCCCCCTTTTCCCCTCACAGAGCTATAATCAACGGTTCAACGGTCAATCCCTCTTCCCAGGGAACTCTGGGAATTATAGCTCTGTGACGGGGATAGGACCCTTAACAAACTACCGTTCCCAGGATTCTTTGGGGGCTGTTTAAAGTGGCATAGTACTTGCTTCCCTATCTGCACTACACATTTAAAGCAGCAGCTGCATTTGTGGATCTGTATTTGTTTGTTCCAGAGTTGTAATGGCAGACTTTCCCATCCTGGTGCCCACCAGATGTCTTGGACTACAACTCCCATCGTCCCCCAGCCAACCTGGAGGACACTAGTTTGGCAAAGTCTGCCACCACACCCTTCCTCCTTCTTCTGTAGTGCTTAGAGTGTCGGACTAGGATCTAGGGGACCAGGGTTCAAATCCCCACTGAGCTATGAAGCTCACTGGGTGACCTTGGGCCAGTCACAGGCTCTCAGCCTAATCTACTTCACAGGGTTGTTGGGAGGATAATGGGGAAGGTATGCCACCTTGAACTTCTTGGAGGAAAGGTGGGATATAAATAAATAATTACCATTATTAATATTCTTATTCTTTTGGACTGTGTTTTGACTTCCCAGTGATCATACAGGCGGAAAGAATAATAGTTGTGGTATGTTTACAGGATTACGTGATTAAGAGACAGACAATCACAACTGTCATTAAAACGCATTTGAAGGCACATAACAACAACAAAACCTCAGATGAAAAGCAGTGGAAAGATATAGAAGAGGCTTTGTGGATAACGAAGATTCTGCAGAGGCGTTTAAAATACTAAAATGTATGACTACTGTAAATCGTCACTTCAGTTGAAACGCCACCATCTGTGCCAGAGGAGAATGAATTGTGGGCTTGTGGCCCAGAGGTGGCCCAGTGCTTGGAATGAACTAGTTCCTTTTAACTAAGTTCACTGCATTAGTTCAAAAATCTCTGGACTTCACCTGAGAGTAGCTACCACAATCACCAGGTGAATTAAATTCATTTTGGGGTAGGACTTTGAAAGATTTTGACTTAATCTTAAAGTTCATTCTCAATATGTTTTTTACCCTTTATGTGCTTTGAGCCTTGGAGCTTGAAGATCATCATTGCTGGGAAAAATACATTAAACAATCCACATTCCACTGTGTGTGTTTTGATGCTTTCCTCGTCTTCTTAAGCCGGTTTTACACCAGCACAGCAGCTTGTAACATGGCTGAATTCTGATTTTTTAATATATTTTTTTGCCAAGGATCATTTGGAGAAAATTGAATTTGAACTGTGTATGAACAGTTTGTTTTGTGAAGAGATGAACCTGAACTGGAATTAATTTCTTTTTCAACAACTTGAACTGGAGCTAATTCCTTCTTAAAATGAACTTTTCAAGCTCTGTGTGTGGCTCACAGGATCTCTGAGAAAGTGACAAGGAAACAGTTTCCCAAAATACTTGCTTGAGCTAGAAAGGCAGAGACTTGCCTCTTCCACCACCATGGCTTCCTGTTGTTGCTTGCCTCTTCCACTGTCCCATTCCTTTTTATAACAGTATTTTAGACTTATGTCTTCCATTGTCATGGTTCTGTTTTGTAGCTTGCCCCTTCTGGTGTCTTCATTCCCTTTCATAGCAGTGTTTTAGATTTTCCTCTTCCACCATCCTCATTACCTTTTGTAGCATTGCTTGAGACTTACGTCTTCTGCTATCTCCATTCTGATTTTTCAGCAACATTCAACCACTGGGAGGCCTACAGAGGACGAGCCCATTTTCACTTTCGCATTCAGAAGGATGGCATCGCTAACACCTTCTGGGTCAGTCCCTCTTCATGCTGATGTTGCAGAAGTTGCTTTTTATCCAGTTGAGGTACGCATGCGATTATCTGGGTCTGGGACTTACCAGTTTCCCTTTGGTTTAGTATCAAGGGTGGCCATAACTGTTTAACTTTACTGAGAGGCAATGTGGTGTGGTGGTTAGAATAGGGGGATGAAGAATCTTGGATTTTGACCAGAGAAACCTGGGTTCAGATCTGTGCTCTGCTATGAAGCTTACCAGGTGTTGTTGGGCCTAACCCTTTTCTCAACCTAAACTACCTCACCAAGTTGGATAAAAAGGTACGGAGCGAGGGAGCGTATGTGGAGCCTAGGGAGAGGAAGGAATTCAAGTCAGTTTGCATTTAAAACCGAAGCGATCAAATTCACATGTTCTGAAACAATATGAGAGCCGAATCGCACCCACCTTTCAAAATTTGCACTTCTCCCAATTTTGCAATGCAGTTTTCCAGCCAAAGAATGGTTACAAAAATGCATATATTATGGGAAAGTGTGCACAGGAATGAATATACCAGCGAATGCAATATACAAAAATGCATTATGTTAGGAGAAATTGCTTGCAAAACTGTGTGCATTAGTCAGAACTAAATACAAAAATGTTTTATGAGGAAGAACACCCACTAAATTGCTGAACAATTTTCATTAGGATTTTTTTTTAAAAAAATTGCAGATTGCTGCAGAAATGTGGCAAACTGAATTTAAGACTGGGAAAATGAGTAAACGGAGAGAACCAAAACGGACAGATCCTTCCATCCCTAGCGGTGCTCTGACTTCCTTGAAGTAAGGTATAGAGGGATAGAAATATAATTTCCCTCCTTCTTTATTTTAAGTTTAAGGAAGTGCACAAAATGCATGTCATTGAAATGACTGTAAACAGCTTCCCCTCCATCTATAATATAATTTACCAAGAAACTTCAAATGACAGAATTTTACAAAACTTTCATTTTTCTTCAAGGATAACAATAGCATTTGTGGCTGAATAGAATCCAGTACCTTCACTTTCCAATACATTATCAAAGTACTCCCAATGCCCAATCAATCTGTGGTCCAGTTACTCGCCTTCCCTTGTTCTAACAATATTAGGGTGCAATCCTGTATACCAAAGACGGGGTGCCTGGTGCCTGCCAGATGTTGCCGGACTCCAGCACCCATCAGTCGCAGCCAGCATGGCCAATGGTCATGGCCAATGAGGGTTGATGGGAGCTGGAGTCCAACTGCATTTGGAGGGTACCATGTTGACCACTCCGGCATAAATCACACTGAGATAGATATACCAGTGGTGAGTAAAAGGCAGCTTCCTTGCCTGGGAACCTGAAGATCAGCTGGAGAAAATACTGAGATTTTTGTACCAATGATCTTGGGATAAGGCGACTTGCTCTGTTTTTGCATCTTCTTTCCAGGTTTTGGTGCCCTTTGAGGATGTAGCAATTCATTTCAGTAAGGAGGAATGGGCCCTTTTGGATCCAAGCCAAAGAACTCTCTATAAAGAAGTGATGGTGGAGAATTATGTCAACTGGGTCTCTTTGCGTAAGGATCCTTTTGCTCCTTGATAAATGGTGCTGAAGCAGAATGGGGGGAGAATGGGGGGGAAGATGCTATGGGAACATGTAGCTGTACTTTCAGCTTGAGCAGGGAACGGGAGATAGCCCAGTGGCAGGGCATCTGCTGGGCATGCAGAAGGTCCCAGGTTCAATCCCCCGCAACATCCCCAAGTAGGAATGCGTATGGCCCTGGCCTGAAATTCTAGAGAGCTGCTGCCAGTCAGTGTAAACAATACTGAGCTGGATGGACCGGTGGTCTGACTTGGTATAAAGCAACTTCCTGTGTTCCTAGTCCATTGGGACAAGGCCGTAGCTCAGTGGTAGAGCCCCTGTTTTGCACTGATAAGGTCTCCCGTTGAATCCTCGGAATGTCTGGGTAGGGCCAAGTAGAATGTCCCCCATCTGAAACCCTAGAAAGTTGCTGCCAGTCAGAGTAGACAATATTAGGTAGACCAATGGTCTGACTCAGTATCAGGCAGCTGCCTGCAAGCTTAAGCCCTTCAGGGGCAAGTTGGTCCAGGACTAGATCACAGATGAGCCCATAAAAGCAGGAAGGGAAGGGTAGTATTTAGAGGGAAGGGATTGTATGTCAGTGGTAGAGGACATGCTTTGCATGCCAAAGGCCCCAGGTTTAATCCCTGGAATCCCCAGGCAGGGTTGGGAAAGGCTCCTCTCTAAGGTCACATCCACACCATACTGTTAAAACAGTATCCTACCACGTTAAACAGCCATGGCTTCCCCCAAAGAATCATGGGAACTGTAGTTTGTCAATGGTTCTGAGAGTTGTTAGAGAGACCCCCCCCATTCCCCTCACAGTACAGTTGCCAAAGTAGTTTAACAATCAATCCCTCTTGCCAAGGAACTCTGGGAATTGTAGCTCTGTGAGAGGAATGGGGGGGTGTCTCTGTAACAACTCTCAGCACTCTTAACAAACAAAAGTCTCCGGGATTCTTTGGGGTAGCCGTTTAAAGTAGTTATTATACTGTTTTAAATGTATGGTGTAGGCATATAATAAGTTCCACTGAAGTTAATGGGGCTTACTTTTGTGTAGATATGGACACCATCTGCACTATACTTTTAAAGCATTATCTTACCAGTCACAGCTTCCCCAAAGCATCCTGGGAAGTGTAGTTTGTCAAGGGTGCTGAAAGTTGTGAGGGAATAGAGGTCTCTCCTAACATCTCTCAGCACCCTTGACAAACTACACTTCCCAGGATTCTTGGGGGGTGGAAGCCATGACTCTTTAAAGTGGTATTCACTAATTGGCAAAAAACCTTGTGGTTTAAGAACATACCTATAGCCCACAGCTATTCTATCAAACTTTAAAAAGCAGGGAAATTGGGCAGCTATAGTGAATGCACCAGAGCAGGACACCTGAACTCCTCTCTGAGATATTGTACTGCACTACAAATTGGTCAAAATGCAAACACCATTTGGGTTGGTCTTTCACAGTGCAATCCACTTCCTGTGTAGCTTGCAAGAATTTGGTAACACTATAACAAAGAATCCTGGGAAGTGTAGTTAGTGAAGGGTGCTGAGAGTTGCTAGGAGACGCCCTGTTCCCCTCACAGACCTTCAATCAGAGTGGCTGACTGTTAAACCATTCTCTCAGGGGAATAGGAGTCTCCTAGCACCCTTCACAAACTACACTTCCCAGGATTCTTTGAGGGAAGCCATGACTGTCTCACATGAAATCAAAGTCTGGTGTGGGTGTGGCCCCCTGATTAGGCAAGCCCAGCAGCTGTGAGGCTTTTATAACTCTGACAGTTGGTTCTTACTGAGCATGCTCCGCGCTATCATTGGGTCCCACCCAAAATTTATTAAATTAATTAAAAATCAGCCAGGCATTTTTTAAACTTTTAAACTGCAGCAGATGAAGGTCAGAGTATGGGGCAAGGTCAGTAATAGGATTACAGGTACTCTGTGAACTTGACTGATTTTTAATGAATTTCAACAGATTATGAGAACAGAGAAAAAAGTCCAAAAGGGCTCTGAGGTTTTTCTCTCTCTTTTTACACTTTGAACTCTCGATTCTCTCTGACTGTTTTGTGTATCGCCATGAAAATTGACAGGGTTGTTAAGCAAGCGTTTCTGAGTTCAGGACTATAAGTTATGTAAGGTTTTGTTTTGAAATGAGCTTATGGGAAGCATCAGAATGGCATGGGGGGTATTTTCATTTTAACATTGCAGAATGCGCAAAATCCCCGCTGGCTATAGTATACAGCCACTCTCGTGGCTGTATAATAAGAGTACTTTGCAAGAGTACAAAATAAGATAGAAGTAATAATAATAATAATGACGAGGAGGAGGAGATGGCAGGAGGAGTTGCCAAACTGGTGTCCTCCAGATGTTGTCTTGTCTGCCCCAGCCAGCACAGCCAGGCTGACTGGAGGCTGATGGGAGTTGTAGTCCAAGACATCTGGAGGGCACCAGGTTGGGGAAAGCTGCCATTATTACTCTTACTTCTGGAACAAACAAATACAGATCTTCAAATGCAACTGACATCCAGGCCCCACCTGGACTATACATTTAAAACAATGTTATACCCAGTACTTTTTTGGTAAAAAAAAAAATGAGGTGCTGGTAGTCATATATAGATAAAAGTGCTGTGAGTGCCAGCACAGAATGGTGCTATGGGGCAGCAAAAAAGAGGTGCTTGTACTCCATGCCAGTGAATATTGTCACAAAAAAAACACCCTGATTATGTCACTCATGCCTTCCCCCAAAGAATGCTGGGAACTGTAGCTTGTTAAGGTGCTGAGAGTTGTTGGGAGAGTTCCCTGCGAAGAGGAAGCAGCTGTTGAACCACTCTGGGAATTGCAGCTCTGTGTGGGGAATAGGAGTCTCCCCTAAACAAATTACTATCCCCAGGATCCATGAGGGAAAGCCCTGACTGTTTAAAGTGGTATCATGGTGCTTTCAATGTGTAGTGCAGATACGACCCCAGGTTCAGATCCCCACAAAGCCATGATGCTCTCTGGGTGACCCTGGGCCAGTCACTATCTTTCAGCCTAAGCAACTTCACAAGGTTGTTGTGAGGATAAAATGGGGAGTGGGAGAAACATGTACGCCGATTTTCCATTATGCCTTTCAGTGGCCACAGTCACATGCTGGGAAGTGTAGTTTGTGAAGGGTGCTGAGAGTTGTTAGGAGACCCGACTTCCCAGGAGGATCGCTCCGCCTGTGCTTGCCTCTAGAAGAGCTCTCGTCTCAGAGGAAGCTTTTTCAGTTTTAAAACCAGTCAGAAGAGTTTTTTTGACTGGGAAATTTTTCTCCCAGGCAAGGGAGAAACTTAGAGATTACCCACAGAAGTTCCGTGGTGTTTGTTGGACTGGAATTCATTGGAATCGCCTATGAAGGAAGGTAGCCAACAGCGTCGGACGGAGCCAGGGATTACAAACAGGCTCTAACTGATTAAGCGAGACTTTTTTTTTCTTCAAAGAAAAACGGAAATTAACAGGCAAGCATCCTCCTGTCTATTATCATCATTTTGTTATCGCTACTGCAAAAGAGATTTGTCAAAGAGTCAGCAACAAAGAAGCCCTGGGTGAGTTATAACTTTCTCTTTTACATACGGAATTAAGGAGGAAGAAAATCAAAATAGCCTATCTTTGTTTTTTATTGCAAAAAGCTGGCATGGAATTGAGCATTTTTAAAGATATAAACGGATGAGAGGAATCTGATTTGAAGAGAAAATTTGATTTATCTGATATTTGAGTATTATATGTCTGGGACTATTTTTTCTGGTCTACTTTTTTTTTTTTTTTTTTTTTTGGCGAATCTGCTTATTCCTTATGCCACTAATCATTTGGACGCTGTGAACTAAATTTGTTTTGGACATATAAGAGATAAGGCAGTTCGTGCTGTCTAGAGGGTGATGTCATCTGGCTTGGAAGATTAACTCATTTGTGACTGGAAAAAGAAATAAACTGTTCTTTGCTTGAGAATAGTGACTATATTGGAATTGAAGGGGTTTTGTTCTTTTGGTTTTAAGAATGACAATCAAGAAGGTGGCTGAGACCCTGGATGTTCAGGAAGGGGTTCTCTCTCTAAATATGTTTCAGAAAATAATGAATGAGATTAAGCTAACGAAACAAGAGCTGGGACAGAACAGACAAGAGATGACAATTGGATTTGGCAAAATGAGACAGGAGCTGAAAGAAATTCAGGATTCTATAACTGGACAAGAAAAAGAAGATGAAAGAAAGATCAAAGGGAAGGTTCAAGCCCTGGAGATTGGAATAGATTTATCAAATATGGATCTGGAAAAAGATTTGGATTTTATGGTTGTGATGGATCCTAAAGACAAATATTACTGTTTGGAATTCAGCGCTGCCCCTGAAGGAATTGGTGAAGAGATTAGAGATAAAGATATCAACGACTCGAAAAAATTCCTGGATTGGAAGGATTTGATGGAACTTGAAATAGAGAAAGTTTATAGAATAAATTCCAGATATGTGACAATGGAAAAACTCTCAAGAGATGTGTTAGTGCATTCTGTAAAAAAGAGGAACAGAGATACAATTTTACAACAACATTTCAGTAATACATTCAGAATTGATGGCAAGAAAATATCTGTGATGAAAGAAATCCCTATCAGACTCTTATTATATGACTATGGCAGCAAGACCAAGATTATTGGGTGTGCAAAGATGGAAGATGGAATCAATACTGATAATGGGAGAATGGGAGAAGAGCAGAGCTTGGAAAAGTTACTTTTTTGAACTACAACTCCCATCAGCCCCAGCCAGCGTGTGCTGGCTGGGGCTGATGGGAGTTGTAGTTCAAAAAAGTAACTTTTCCAAGCTCTGGAAGAGCTATTGAAATTACTGGACTTAGTAGACCTGAAGAGATGGATTAATTGACATGTCTATTTGGAGAAAAATTGATGGATATATATCTCAAGGATTAGAAACTTCTCTTTGACTTTTTGTGGAAAGAATAAAATGATGTTAATGAGATTTGATACCAATATTTGATATTTGAGATTTGATAACCACTGGAGGAAGGTGATTGTATAATTTTATTAAGAGACAGGTTTGTTATATATTATAGACTTATAGCTAATCTGCGACAAATCGGAAGTCAATAGTTTTTATTGTAATAGTTATTAATTTGTTTTGTTTGTTTTGTTTTGTTTTTGAAAATTTGAATAAAAATTAATGATAAAAAATAAAAAAGAGAGTTGTTAGGAGACCCCTATTCTCCTCACAGAGACAAAATTTTCAGGCTTCCCAGAGAACTCTGGCAATTGTAGTTCTGTGAAGGGAATAGGAAGGCTTCCTAACAGCTTTCAGCACCCCTTTACAAACTACACCTCCCAAAATTCTTTGGGGGAAGCCATGACTGTTTAAAGTGGAATAAATGTACGGTGTGGATGTGGCCAGTGACAGAGAACTAGTACAGCTTTGAGAAGACATTTTCTGGTTTACAAATGAGAGGCCTGTCTTTAGAATTCTTGTTGCACTTTTTCCCTTCACAAAGAACACTGATCTACTAGAATAATGTATGCAGCCTTAAGCTCCTTGGGAGGAAGGGTGGGATGTTAATGTAATAAATATTTAATAATAATAATCTAATTTGTGTTGAGAAATGAGTCAGGAGTGCCTTCTTTCTTAATCCCGTCTGCATTTCTGTGTTCCCTTCCACAGGAGGATATTTATTTCCCAAGCTCATTTCCAGGCCTAAAGGTGGCCAGGATCTCTACGTACAGGACTCCAAGGAAGTGGAGAGATTTGCAGGTAATGCGCTAGATGTGTCTTGCAAATAACGTGGCCAGCTTGATTGTACCTTCCTGTATCAGCCAGAATGTCACATTTTCTGATCACTTGCCCTGACAAGACAGATGTAAAGCCAGAAAAGATGGATTTCATAAAAAAGAAAATAAATTATCTGTATCAGCCTTTCTCAACTTGGTGCTCTCCAAATGTGTTGGACTACAGCCAGTGGTGGCTGGTGGCTCCATATCAGTGGGGCAGGGGAATCCGCCCCAGGTTTTTCCTTGAAAGTTCAGACTGAAACCCGGAGCATATTCCACTGCCCCAATGACGTGGACCCATCAGCCCCCATTGACTACAGCTCCCATCAGCCCTAGGCGTATTGTTGATATATTTATGGCGTTTGGAGGTAGACTATCTTTGAACTTGGAGGGTCCATTTAGCTGGTATGACTAATCCCTTCCTCTTGAATCTGTCTAACTGCTCCCCATCCCCACCCCTTTTGAAGCCATCAGCGAGCTAGTGGCCATCACCATACTTTTTATGGTTTCATAAGTTTATTCATTGTCATTTGTGAAGACCTTTGCTCCTCTCTTCCAAAAGGCAACGGGATGGAGAGCAAAATCAAGCAGGAGCCTCTTCAGCTAGAAGATTATTCCTTGGAAGCAGCCGAGACTTTAGTGGGAAGATCCCAGAAGAATAGTTCCCCTTCAAGTGAGTCTCTGGAGAGGGCAGCTATGAGAGAACTAGAAAAGGTCCTCAAATGCAAAGATGTATCACTGAACACAAAGGTCAGGATAATTCAGACCATGGTATTCCCCATGTATGGATGTGAGAGTTGGACAGTGAAAAAAGTGGATAAGAGAAAAATCAACTCCTTTGAAATGTGGTATTGGAGGAGAGCTTTGCGCATACCATGGACTGCGAAAAAGATAAATAATTGGGTGTTGAAAATGAAATGGACTGCCTTCAAGTTGATCCCAGTTTATGGTGACCCTATGAATAGGGTTTTCATGGTAAGAGGTATTCAGAGGGGGTTTACCATTGCCTTCCTCTGAGGCTGAGAGGCAGTGACTGGTCCAGGGTCACCCAGTGAGTTTCATGGCTGTGCAGGGATTCGAACCCTGGTCTCCCAGGTCCTAGTCCAACACCTTAAACAAATTAAACCAGAACTGTCACTAGAAGCTAAAAATGATGAAACTGAGGTTATCATACTTTGGACACATAGTGAGAAGACAGGATTCACTAGAAAAGACAATAATGCTGGGGAAAACAGAAGGGAGTAGAAAATGAGGAAGGACAAACAAGAGATGGATTGATTCCATAAAGGAAGCCACAGACCTGAACTTACAAGATCTGAACAGGGTGGTTCAGGACAGATGCTCGTGGAGGTCGCTGATTCATAGGGTCACCATAAGTCGTAATCAACTTGAAGGCATATAACAACGTGAGAGGCTTGTTGTTAGAGTTTTAAAGATAAGAACAAGCACTTTTGACTTTAGCCTGGAAACAATATCGACCTTGTGTTTGTCTCAGGAGGGGAAGGGAGTGCTTTGAAAATGGGGGCTATTAACTCTAACCCCTTGTCATGGTCAGATCACTACCTGGTGAATATGGACCTCTCAATGCCACACACCCTCCGCAGGGGTCAAGGACCTATTAGGATGGTCCGCCCCAGACGCCTGATGGAATCTAAGGGATTCCTGAATGCGCTGGGGGATTTGGAGCTGACTGAAGGACACCCGGTCGAAACCCTGGTGACGGAGTGGAATAGGGAGATCACTAGGGCGGTAGACCGGGTGGCTCCGAAACGTCCTCTCCCCCTGAATAGAACTCAGACAGCACCCTGGTATACACCACGGTTGCGGGGTCTGAGACAGGAGGTGAGACGACTAGAGCGCTGGTGGCGGAAATCTCGCACTGCAGACGATCGGACACTGGTTAGAGCAGCAATAGCTGCCTACCAGGTGGCAACAAAGGCAACAAAGAGGAAATTCTTTGCTGCTTCTATTGCGTCGGCAGAGTGTTGTCCCAGGAGGTTGTTCCAAGTGGTCTGAAGCCTGGTCGGTCCAGTTGCTCAGGAACCCTTGGAGCACTCTAAAGCCTCCTGTGACATATTTATTAGCCGATAAAATCGAACGCCTGAAGAGCATGATTCCGTACGCCGTGGATACAGAAAGTGGGCCAGAGTCGGCCAGTTGTATTCCGGTCCGATGGGATCGGTTTCAGCCTCTCCTCGCTGAGGAAGTGGACAAGGTGCTCTCTACCGTGAAGCCAACCACCTGTCTTCTGGACCCTTGCCCTTCGTGGCTCATCATGAGCTGCAAAGAGGAACTGGGTGAAGGGATCAAGGCAGTGGTAAATGCATCCTTGAAAGAGGGTGCAATGCCATCAGCCCTCAAGGAGGCAGTGATAAAGCCCATCTTAAAAAAGTCCTCCTTGGATCCCCAAGAGTTGAATAACTTTCGCCCAGTTTCTAATTTACCATTCTTGGGCAAGGTGATAGAGCGAGTGGTAGCCAAACAGTTACAGACACACTTGGATGAAGCGGATTATTTGGATCCATTCCAATCGGGCTTCAGGACTGGACATGGAACTGAAACAGCCTTGGTCGCTCTGGTGGATGATATGAGGAGGGTGTTGGATAGGGGAGAATATACCTTCCTCGTCCTCCTAGATCTCTCAGCGGCTTTTGATACCGTTGACCATGGTATCCTGTTGAATCGCCTAGAGGGATTGGGAATGGGGGGCACTGTTTTACAGTGGTTCCGTTCCTACCTCTCAGGCAGGTGTCAGTGGGTGGTATTGGGGGATGAGGTTTCAGACCCTTGACCCCTTAATTGTGGGGTCCCACAGGGTTCTATCCTCTCCCCCATGCTATTTAACATCTATGTGAAGCCGCTGGGAGCGATCATCAGGAGTTTTGGGCTGCAGTGTCACCAATATGCGGATGACACTCAGCTCTATCTCTCATTTAAGTCCTCACCAGAGTTGGCTGTGAAAACCATGTCCAAGTGCCTGGAGTCCGTAAGTGGATGGATGGGCGAGAACAGGCTGAGGCTAAACCCCGATAAGACTGAGGTATTGCTCGTGGGTGACAAGAGAAGGCTGGGAGACATCGACTTGGTCCTGAATGGGGTAAGATTACCCCTGAAAGACCAGGTCCGCAGCCTAGGGGTCATTCTTGACTCCCAGCTGTCCATGGAGGCTCAGGTTTCGGCAGTGAGCCGGGCAGCTTGGTATCAACTCCATCTGATACAGAGGCTGCGACCCTACCTTCCTGTGCATCTACTCCCACGGGTGATACATGCCCTGGTCTCCTCTCGCTTAGACTACTGTAATGCGCTCTATGTGGGGTTACCCTTGAAAACGGTCCGGAAACTGCAGCTGGTACAGAATGCGGCGGCACGCTTGATCAAGCTTAGCCGACACCGAGATCACATTACCCCAGTGTTAGTAGATCTACACTGGCTACCAGTGGTTTACCGGGCCCAATTCAAGGTGTTGGTACTGACCTTTAAAACCCTATACGGTTTCGGCCCAGTTTATCTGAAGGACCGCCTCCAGTATCACCAATCAGGCCGCCTTACAAGATCAGCCACACAGGACCTCCTCTCGGTCCCACCAGTCAAAACAGCTAGGCTGGTGCGGACCCGGGAGAGGGTGTTCTCAGTTGTGGCCCCCACCCTCTGGAACTCTCTCCCTTATGATCTTCGACATGCTTCCTCCCTGATGAGCTTTCGCCGAGCCTTAAAGACCTGGCTATTCAGGCAGGCCTACAAGAACCTTGGGGTGGATTAGCTTTTTGTTGTGTTTAGATGTTTTGATATTGGATGAATTGTATATTGTATTTTAATTCTGGTTGTAAGTCGCCTAGAGTGTCCATTAAGTCAGACAGCTAGGCGACTAACAAATAAAATTTTATTATTATTATTATTATAAACAATAGGCAGCTAGCAGAGCAATACATTGGTGCTTTATATTTCAGTCAGCCCCAGTTTGTATTCTGGCAGCTGAATGTACAGAACAACATAAACAAGACACAAAGACCTATGCCTGTGAGGAACTTATCGCCATCATTTTGGCAGCACAGAATGCACGTGCAGGAAGAAACACCTTTAAAGCTCATGGCTTCCCCCAAAGAATCGTGGGAGCTATAGTTTGTTAAAGGTGCTGGGAATTGCAGCTTTGTTAGGGGTAAACTACAGTTCCCAGGATTCCTTTGGGGGAAGCCATGACTGTTAAAGTGGTGTAAGAGTGCTGTAAATGGATGTGACCAGAGAAAAGAGTAACCGGGTTGCATATTAGTAGTAGCAGTAGTATTTCCACTTATGAGGAACCTAGGAAGTTGCCTTACACCGAGTCAGGCCATTGGTCTATCTAGACCAGTATGATCTACACTGGCCTCACTATGCCATCTAAATCCCTTCCATGTGCAACACAGGAAGCTGACTTATGCTGCGTCAGACTATTGGTCCATCTAGCTCAGTATTACCTACACTGACTGGCAGCAGCTCTTCAGGATTTCAGGCAGGGGACATTCCCAGCCCTGCCTGCCTGGAGGTGCCGGGGATTGAACCTGGGACCTTCTGCATGCAAAGCAGATGCTCTAGTGAGTCTACGTCAGCCTTGCTGAGGTCCCACCATTTAAAATACAATATTAAAAACAGTTTAAAACAAACTGCAGTCAGAGGACTAGGGTACAGTCCTAAGCATAAGTACTGAAGTCCAACTTGTAATTGTTATAAGACGCTGACGTGTATGTGTCAGGGTAAAGAGGTGCATCTTCAGCGTCTTACGCAATTACCAGTACTTTGCTTTCATTTCAGCTGGGGATGAGTGTTTAAGGCAGTGTGGTGTAGTGGTTAGAGTGTTGGACTAGGACCTGGAAGACCAGGGTTCAAATCCTCACTCAGCCATGAAAACACTGGGTGACTTTAGGCCACTCAGTCTCTCAACCTGACCTATCTTGCAGGGTTGTTGTGGGGATTGAATTAGGAGGAGGAGAACCATGCATGTCACCATGAGCTCCTTGGAGAAAAAGTGGGATACAAACGCAATAAATAATAACAATGAAAATAATAATAAAAGCCTTCACAGTAGGATGGAGAGTTGGAGCAAGGGGGAGGTTGAGAGAGAGTGAGGGAGAGATGGCAGCATATAGATCAGGGATGGGAAACTTGTGGGCTCTCTAGATGTTGACCGACTACAACTCCCATCATCCCTGACCTTTGGTCATGCTGGCTGGGGGCTAATGGGAGTTGGAGTCCAGCGACGTCTGGAGGGCCACCAGTCTGATATAGGTATTCTGCAATGGGATTTTAGGTGTAAGAGGTGCAAGCCAGAAAGAGGTATTTAAAGCAAGAGCTATTTAAAGGAGCAGGAGACTCGGGGTTTGTTCCCGACTGAGATGGAAATATCCTTCCTTTTAACTTTTCCTGGGATCATCAGTAATGTGTGGCCTGCTCTTCTCCCTTCGGCAGCGGAAGCTTTCAGCCTGGATTCTCTCTCCTCATTCGCTCCATGTGATAAAAGAGTATTTGAGAAGTCAGAAGATCAAGTGCTCAGTTCTGTGGACCTGGGAGCACAAGGGCCGTTCTCGGGAAGAACGAAACAGAAGGGGGAGGCCCCCGGGAGGCCCCTCAGAAGAGAAAGAGAAGAGGTGTGGACTGGATTCGGGAGGACCTTTCAGTGGAAGTCTTTCCTCATCCCGCACAGTCCTGGGGACCTGGGAGCACAAGGGCCGTTGTTGGGACGAGCGGAACAGAAGGGGGAGGCCTCTGGAAGCCGCCTTGCAGGAGAAAGAGAAGAAGTGTGGACTGGATTTGGGAGGACCTTCCGGTGGAAGTCGTACCTCATCCCGCGCGAAAAGAACCCTTTGGGGGAGAAGTTGCACAGGTGCCCCATCTGCTGGAAATGTTACAGCACGAGGTCCATCCTTGCGACACATCAGAGGATCCACACGGGAGAGAGGCCGTATCAGTGCTCGGTGTGCGGCAGAAGCTTCGGCCAGCGCGTGCACCTGGAGAACCACCAGAGAATCCACACAGGCGAGAAGCCATATGCGTGCTCGGAGTGCGGAAAGACCTTTGGTCACTACTCCAGCCTGGTGGCCCATGAGAAGATCCATACAGGCAACAGGCCGTACGCGTGCCTTGAGTGCAAGAGCAGTTTCAGCAACAGGTCAAGCTTCTTTAAGCATCAGAGGACCCACCTGGCAGAGAGGCCAGGACCTGCTCCGAGCGTGGGGAAAGTTTCAGAGTGAGCCTTACAGAACATCAGGGAATCCTTCTCGGGGAGAGAGAGTGAACAACCGCCTCTGCTGTGAACTCGGTGTGTGACCCTTAGGATCTCTCTGTAATACAGCGATGGGGAACCTGCGGCACTCCAGAAGTTGTTGGACTCCAACTCTCATCACCCTGGAGTCCAGCAACATCAGGACCACAAGTTTCCCATCCCTGATGTAAAAAAGGTGCCTTACACCATGGTGGTGGTGGTGGTGGTGGGAGCTGTGGCCCAGGCAAGGGGAACCCCTGGTCAGTGGGCCAAATTGGGCCTGCCCTGCACCTGAAGCGATATGATGGCAGGTGTGGGACAGGAAAAGCCACAGCTGAAAGGAACCATCAGAAACCTTTGAGTGCGCTCCTGATTTGTTCCTCTGCAAGCCATTTAAATTTGACACCAAATGCAAGCCCTGTTGAGACTGCTTCCACACAGAAGCTGAAAGCAAGCTCTGCGTTTGGCAGGAATCCTTGCAGCTGCAGCTTGAATTCAAACAGGGACTGCAGAGGAAGAATCCAGAGCATATTTCATGGTTCTTTCTTTGAAGTTGAGTCTTCTGACAGCAGATGATGTTGACTGATTGACAGGTGGGCAGCCCCGTCCACCTGTCAAAAGCACCCCCCCTAGGATGGGCGAGTTCGTCTAACGCTGCCATGCCCCTCCAGAGGTTACTGCAGTACAACTTCCATCATCCCCAATCCCATTGGCTTGGCTGGCTGGGGCTGATGGGCATTGGAGGCCAGTGCCATCTGGTGGACCATGCAGATTCCCCACCCATGTCTCTAGAGCCTCAGCTGGGAAAAGTGGCCCAACAGGGTTTTAAATGGCTAGAGGGTTTATAAGGTTGTGGCTGGTTTTATGATGGCGTTTAACTGATTTGGTTCCTTGTTATGGCTGGTTTTATGGTCTCTCTGAATTTTTGCATTAAATACACCTATGCACGGTATTATTTTCTGTAGGTTTTGCACTTAGTTTGTTCTGTTATTTTAATACTGTATGGAAGACTCCTTGGGAAGGTACCTATCTTAAGAGGCGGGGCATACATCTTTTTAAATGAATGCATTTTAAATAAATATTTCTTAACACCTGCTACCCAAGCCTTTTGACTGGAGATGCCGGGGATTGAGCCACAGACCTCTGGGTGGCATTCAACTAAGTCCTACTCAGAGTAGACCCATTGAAGATAACGGACATAAGGGAAAGTGCCGCAACTCAGTGATTTCAGCCTAATCACCAGGGACCATCCCTGGCTTGAAACTTTGGAGAGCTGCTGCCTGTCAGTGTAGACAATACTGGACCGATGGTCTTGACTCAAGATTAAGGCTTCTTCCTATGCTCCTGTGCTGTGCAATGCTTGATTTGGGAACGGCCGCAGCTCAGTGGTAGAGCATCTGCTTTGCATGCAGAAGTTCCCCAGTTCAATCCTTGGCAGCATCTCCAAGTAGGGCTGGGACTGTCCCCAACCTGAAATGTTGGAGAGCTTCTGCCAGTCAGTGCAGAAAGTACTGAATTAGGCGGACCGGCTGCCTGATGTAGCATAAGGCAGCTTCCTATGGTTCATGGAGAAGTGATTTACGTAGTATATTCAGGATAGCAGAGCACCCGCTTTGCGCACAGAAGGTCCCAGGTTCAATCCCCAATGGCGTCTTCAGGTAGGGCTGTGAGAGGCTCTGAAATCCTGGAGTGCCACTTCCAGTCAGTGTAGACAATGGACTGACTCAGGAGTAGGCAGCTTCCTCTCTTCCCCAGTAGAGCTGCTCCTTGAAAGTTCAAAGTAAAACCCAAAGTAGATTCATTGTCCCACTGACACTGGAGCAGCCATCCCCATCTATGCCTCTAGAAATAAGTGGGGAGGTGCAGGCTTAGTAAAAGCGCGCCAACGGCATGTGTAGAACATCACGTCAGAGTTGTGTCTGCACTCCAGCTAGTGCAGAGGTCCCCAGATGTTTTTCTTCCCCCGCGGACCACTTGAAAATGGCCGAGGATCTTGGCAGACCGCTGGATTGTTTTTCGCAGCGACTGTAACACGCTGTGCTAGACGCCGTGTGATTTTTAATCGTGTGTTTTCTGCTTTTTTTATTTCTTACATTGTATTTTGTTGTATTACAATTTGCATTCCATGGAATTCAAATGATGACACCATAAAATGCAATATAAGAAATAAAGGAAGCAACAATCGTACGATTAAAAATCAGTAATGATATTTAATGCAGGCCGGCCGTGGACCACTTGAAGGAAGTTCACAGACCACAGATGGTCCACGGACCACAGTTTGTGGACCACTGACCTAGCGTGATGCAAGTGGGAGGAGGTGCTCAGGCCCTGCTTGTGGGCTTCCCACTGGGGCATCTGGGTGGCCCCTGTGAGAACAGGATGCTGGACTAGATGGACCTTTGGCCTGACCCAGCAGCCAGGCTCTTTTTAGACAGCCGCAGCATTTAAATATTTAATCATGTGGATTTCTTTTTTTAAAAAAAGGGGGGGGAATATATAGAAGATTGTAAGGTTCTTCTGCAAAGACTTGCCTTTTGTTGCTCTTCTATAAAGCGGCATGTGTGTCATTGGTGCTTGAACCAATTCTTACCAGTTTTCAAGGCTTCCCAGCGGTATCTAGTTGGCTACAATGAGAAACAGGAGGCTACACCAGATGAACCTTTGGATCAGATCCACCTGTTCTCTTCTTATGTTCTTAGCAATGATGGTAAATAGAACCTCCATGTTCAGAGGCAGTATACCTCAGGTATGGGTCAAAGAAAACTGGAAGGCTAATATTGTCTTCAAGTCCTGCTTGTGGTCTTCCTAGAAGCACCTCAGTGTGGGAATCAAGATCCCTGCTTTGGAACTCCCTGCCTATTAACATCAGGCAGACATCTTCAATGTATTCTTTTCAGCATCTGCTTAAAACATTTCTATTTAGGCAAGCCTGGCCAGACACGTAAATGCTGATGTGTTTTAATCTCTTTTCTTTACTGTTGTAATTACTTGTTTTTAATTATTTTATTGGTAATTTTCATGTTTGTAAATTGCTTAGAGGTTTTTCACAATCAAGTGGTGTATACATTTTGTTAAATAAATGACTAAATAAATAAGATCTTGGTCTGGATGGACCCTCAGTCAAACCTACTTAGGGAGAATTCTGGAGAATTTTGACAAGAGAGGAAAGGGAAGCAGAAACCACTGTAGTGCATGTGCTTGTCTGTGGTCAGGAGCAGAAATCAGTCAAGCAAATATGATCAGTATTCACTCCTATCATTGTTTTTATTTTTGAGACTGCAAACAATATGTAATTAATGACCTTTTAAAACATTGTTTTGATGTTTCCTTTACATTGAAATGAATGTCAGTTGTGTAAATAATAATAATAATAATAATAATAAAATTTATTACCCTCTCTTAGCCCGAAGGTCCCAGGATAGGTCACAACAATTTAAAATTCAATTATTAAAAACAGTTTAAAACAAATTAGAATCACAAGAATACAGTGAGTCCTAAAATATACATCTCAGGTGTCAAAGGCCAGGGTAAAGAGGTGTGTCTTCAGCATTTGACAAGAACTGTATAAAAAGGTGCCAGATAAACCTTTCTGAGGAGAGAGTTTCGCAGCTGAGGGGCTGCCACTGAGAAGGCCCTCTCCCAGGCCAACCCGACCAAGTTTCTGAGGGTGGTGGAACTATAAAGAGTTTCTCCCCCTCTGCCAATCTTAACCCTGAGAGGGTCTGTAGGGAAGGAGGCCGCCTTTCAAATATTTGGGACCTGTGTAATTGGGCTTTACAGAGCAATCCAACTCAGGGGAGAAGCTGGCATAAGTTGTGCTGGAGCAAGAGAACATAAGAACATAAGAACAGCCTGCTGGATCAGGCCAGTGGCCCATGTAGTCCAGCATCCTGTTCTCACAGTGGCCAACCAGGTGCCTGGGGAAAGCCCGCAAGCAGGACCCGAGTGCAAGAACACTCTCCCCTCCTGAGGCTTCCGGCAACTGGTTTTCAGAAGCATGCTGCCTCTGACTAGGGTGGCAGAGCACAGCCATCATGGCTAGTAGCCATTGATAGCCCTGTCCTCCATGAATTTGTCTAATCTTCTTTTAAAGCCATCCAAGCTGGTGGCCATTACTGCATCTTGTGGGAGCAAATTCCATAGTTTAACTATGCGCTGAGTAAAGAAGTACTTCCTTTTGTCTGTCCTGAATCTTGCAACATTCAGCTTCTTTGAATGTCCACGAGTTCTAGTATTATGAGAGAGGGAGAAGAACTTTTCTCTATCCACTTTCTCAATGCCATGCATAATTTTATACACTTCTATCATGTCTCCTCTGACCCGCCTTTTCTCTAAACTAAACTTTTCTCTAAACTAAGAAGCCCGCAAAAAGTTCTGCTGCATCCAATTGCCATTCAGGAGTCTCTGGTTTGGCTGAATGCTAGCTCAGCCAGAAGCTGGAGCAGGGACCAGAACGTAAAAGCCTCTTCTACCAATACCCCTGCCGGCGAGTAAACCCTCTCCATTGACTTCTATTGCAATTATTTTCTTAGACTGACCTTTTTTCCTGGTGTAACTTTTGTCTGGATTGGGACCTGCAGGAGTGCTCTGAACATGAGTTGGATGTGGCTTAAGTCCCCTTGCCTTGGTCCCTCCGACGCGCCTCTTTTTTGGCTTGCACCGGTTTCGGCTGAGCCGGGTTGGCCTGGCTGAGCCACATCCAACTCCACTCAGCTTGCCGTGAATGCGAGTTGGATTGCACCCTTAAACACTACCTTGAATTGGGCCTAGAAAGGTACTGGCAACCAATGGAGCTGTTTACATAACTTATACTGTATAAACAGTTACATAACTAATATAACTTACATAACATATGTTAGACAGCAGGCAACAAGATGAATAACATAGTATTTGGCCGAAACCAAACTGCAGCAGAATGGAAATGTCGCTGATAATGATGAATACAGGTTGGAACCAAAGTCACTTGCGTTCTTCAGCTATTACTAAACCTAGCAGGGCTCTTCTTACATCCTTAGATTACCAGGTTGCAGATGGAAGTGCCCTTAGGCTGGCAGAGAGTGGCCTGCTTACAATCACCTGGTGAAATCATGGACAAGGTGATATTTGACTTCAGTCTCATACAGAGTCAGACCATTGGTGCATCTAGCTCAGTATTGTTTATACCAGCCTTTCCCAACCAGTGTGCCTCCAGATGTTGTTGGACCACAACTCCCATCTTTCCTGACCATTGGCAATGCTGGCTGAGGCTGATGGGAGTTGTGGTCCAACAACATCTGGAGGCACACGAGTTGAAAAAGGCTGGTTTATACTGTCGGGCAGTGGCTCTCCACCATCTCAGGCAGGAGCCTTTTCCTACCTGGAGATGCCACTGATCTGAAGCACTTTGGACAGCTCCTTGAAAGTTCAGACTAAAACCCGGAGAAGATTCCACTGTCCCACTGATATGGAGCCACTAGCTGCCACTGTGCCTTAGAGTCAAACCCCCTGTTAAACACAGGACTCTTGCAACTCCAACTTCCCTGAGAGATGGCTGTCACAGTCAGGTTCAAAACATCTGGAGGGCACCAGGTTGGGGGGAAGGGTGGATTATGGCATATACACTTTTAATGGGCTGGAGCAGGGTTTCACAACTGGTGGACTGCCCCATCCACGGGTGGGCGTATGAAGATCTTTGGAGTCGGGAGAGAGCGAGCTTTTTTAAAAAAGTATGTACAATATAAGTTTAAAAATTAACTATATTAAAATGTAAACTTTTGATTCAATTGACAAATATTTCAAACAATTCACTTTGGAAAAGTTTTGGTTGAGATATCTTCCTGTGTACCCCAAAACAGGAGAGCAGGGTCTGCATATATTCCATTTTCATCCACATCCCTTTGTGAAGCTGTTTCCCCCCCATTCTTATGGCTATCGAAACAAAGCAATGCAACAGGATGGATGTTGAAAGGGACCTAAGATGTGCTCTACTTTCCATGCTGCTCATATTAGTAGTAATTGAAACCGACTCTTTGACATTTTAAATTTCATGTGGTTCTTTTCTTTGAATAAATGTATTTTTAAAAAAATTAAGTACTTTGACTCATTGTTATTATTTTTTATTTATTTAACAAAATTTATATGGCGCTTGATTGTAAAAAAATTTGTCTATTAACAGTTTACAAAAGACATTAAAATGATTGATAAAACAGTTACAAACAAGTAGTTAAAAACATTTTAAAAACAACTAAAACAGAAACAAACTAAAAAGATTAAAACACATCAACATCTATGTGTCTGGATAGGCTTGCCCAGAATGTATCAAACCCAAATTTTTATGTATATGATCAGGCTCAAGATTTTATTTATAATTAAAAGTCATGATATTTCAATATTTTTGAAAATTAAAATAAAATAATTAGGGGAGCCAGGTTTGAAGGGGGGGCTGAGCTTGGGATTTTTCTGTTAGCTAAAAGGGGGCATGAATTTAAAAAAGAAAAAGGTTCAGAAACACTGGAAACCAGGGTCCATCTTACGCCTCTCCGAGGGTTGAAGGAAACGAGTCCGCCTCCAGATGACCAGAGAGGCCCCTGGCTAGGAAGGCCCGAAGGAGCACTGGCACGCTACTTCCTGCCACGCCCCCTGTGGGAAAGTTGCCTTTGAATCTCCCACGCGCGGGTGGGGCGGTGGCACAGTGGGCTGGCCGGGGAAATCAGGCAAGCGGAGAGCAGGCAGGGAGAGAGCTGGTTACGAGGGCAGGGGGGACATTTGCTGTGGCGCCAGTTCCAGCAGGGGAGGAGACTCGGGGGCAGGGAATCACGTTCCGGGGTAGCAGCCGCAGCAACTGTAAGCTTGCTTCTGAGCGTATTCTAGGAACGCAGGAAGCTGCCTTCTACTGAGTCAGGCTCATTGGTCCATCTAGCTCATTGCTGTATGCACTGACTGGCAGCAGCTCTGCAGGGTCTCAAGCAGGGGATATTGCCAGCTCTGCTTGGAGTTGCCCCTGGGGAGTGAACGTGAGACCTTGCGCATGCAAGGTAGATGGTCTGCCACTGAGCTACAGCCCTTTCCCAAAGAATGGGTCGCGCAGAAAAGGGACATAGGAAACAGCCTTCTGCCGAATCAGACCGTTAGTAACATCTGCATTGACTGGCAGTGTGGAGTTTAAGGCAGGGGACACTCCCAGGCTTACCTGGAGATGTTGGGGACTGAAGGTGTGGGATGTAGTGGTGCAGCCTTCCCCAGCCTGGTGCTTTCCAGATATTCCATACTGCCGCTCCCATCAGCCCCAGCCATCATGGCCATCCTGGCTGCGGCTGGTGGGAGTTGTGGTCCAGGGCATCTGGAGGCCACTGCGCGGCTGGGGGATGCTACAATACTACATCCATAATGCTTCTAATTAATTTTTGAAAGAAGAATCCAGTTCAGCTCCTCATGAAACATTATTATTCCTAAGAGCAATCACACACAAAAAAGATCTCTGCTGGCAATTCTCTGCAGACCTGGGCATGCTTAAGCCTCTGCGTAGGATCAGGCTATAGTTTTTCCAGCATCCCAAATGGTTACGTGAATCTCTTGGTTATCTGACCATTGTATTCTTTATGTAGCCTTGTGTCTGCATAATCTGCATAATGTATGAGCGGTTGGTTGATATGCTTGAGGTAGTGAGTGATGGTATTGGTTGCATGGAATAGATGGTGAATGGTTGTATTGTTCTATGTTGGTTGTTATTTATATTATACTGCTTGTAATACTCTGACATTTATATTGTGTTTATGTACATATATATTGTTCATGTATTTTGCTTTCTGAATTAATTTGATACGGTTTTTATTGTATCTTGTGTATTCTATTGTAAACAGCTTTGAGATCTTTCACATAAAGCGAGCGGTCTGTCAATGGAAATATCATCATAATCTTGTGCATGCAAAGCAGATGCTTCACTGTTAAGCTACAGTCCTTCCCCACATACAAAGCTGCCTTATCCTGAGTCAGGCCATTAGTCCAGCTAATTGTATTGTTTACCCTACTGGTAGCAGCTCTCCAGGGTTTCAGAGAATATCTGGAGTTGCTGGGGATTGAACCTGGGACCTTCTGCATGCAAAGCACATACTCTAACCACTGAGCTGCGGTCTGTCTTGGGGGCGGGCTTTGAGAACCTGGTGTCAACCAAAAGTTTCTGGACTCCAACTCCCATCACCCCTGACAATTGGCCATACAGGCTAGGACTGATGGGAGTTGGAGTCCAGCAACAGAGGCATCAGGTTCTCCTTCAGATTTACTCTGAAGGTTAGATTTAACAGGGGTTGGAGAAGCTGCTGTGACCTTCCAGGTGTTGTTGGACTCCAATTCCTATCAACCCCAGCCAGCATGGCTGACGATCAGGGATTGTGGGAGTTGGAGTCCAACAACTGTCTGGAGGGCTAAAGGTTTTCAGCACCCGATTTAGTTCCAAACAAAAAACTGGCCACCAACCTGGATAGGTTTAAAAGAGGATTAGACGTATTCACAGAGGATAAGGCCAGTGGCTTGTTCTGGTCCAGTGGCAAAGGCAGGATGCCTTTGAATTCCAGCTGCTGGGAATCACAAGTGGGGAGAATTCGGTTGTGCGCAAGCCCTGCTTGTGGGCTTCCCATTGGGGCATCTGGTCGGCCACTGTGAGAACAGGATGCTGGACTAGATGGGCCATAAGCCTGATCCAGCTTCAGGGATCTTCCCTATGTCCTTATGTTCTAACCGGCCCGATTGCCTTTACTCAGCAGACAATATCCAACTAAGTACTTCTGCTGATGCAAGGATTTCAGTTAGTGCAGTTCAGTTAGTCAGTTACTCCTCCTTCCTCTGCTCTCCCTGTGTGCCTCACACGTCCTCCCCAAATCTGCCTCAGTGGGTGGATTTGGGAGAGGAGAGGGAAGGGAAGTTGCATTTACATAAGATCATAAGAAGAGCCTGGCTAATGGATCAGGCCCATCTAGTCCAGCATCCTGTTCTCACAGTGGCCAATGGGAAGCGCCCCTAAGCAGGACCTGAAAGCAAGAGCAACATTCCCCTCCTGCGATTCCCAGCAACTGTCATTCAGAGGCATTTACTGCCTCCAAAGAAGCATACAACCTCCGTTGCGCAGCCAAACGTCCTTCCCCTGGGAAAAGAACTTTGTTGGATCCAACCCAGTATAAGGCACCTTCCTATGCGCCTATTTTACCTATTGAGGTTCTGATCTCTTTATGTTCTCTCCGCCGTTAGGAACATTGGCTGTCAAAAACGTCTGAAGGCATCGGTTCCTTGTATTGCGATGACACTGTGCCTGGTTTTGAAAGGCTGAATTAGCTGTATGAGGCTGCCTTGGGTCTTTCCTGAGGCAGAAAATGGCAACAGGGCACAGCGACGCATCAGTGCCAAGCCTTCCCTTGTGGATTGCACGAGAACAGAGCGGGTGGAGGGAAGAGCTGGACCCAGCAGGCCCAGAATTGAGGAGAGGAGGAGAAGGCTGTCCTGTCTCCCATTATGGGAACATGAAGGAATTCTGGGAAGGAACCACATCAGGGCACATAAAAGAGGAGCCGGGTGAAGTCCCACGGCAGCGATGGGAAACCCAGTGGCAGCACTTCCTGAAGACAGTAGATTCCTCCTCATCAACAGGGCGAGCCTCAGAACTCTCCACACCAAGCAGCAATACCTGGCCTGTCTCCTCTACCTTCCAGGGGGTGTCTGATGTTGGTCAGCTGCCTAGAGGAGGAGAAGAAGACCGTCAGCATCCATATGGCTCCACTGTGGAAGCCCAGCACTCCGATCATGCCACGTTGGCTAAGGACGAGGCGGCCCGTGGGAAAGTGAAGGAGGCAATCCCGGAGGAGGAAGGGTATGAGAAAGTGATCCTTGGCGAGGGTGCCACTGGCTCGCAAGCGGAGTGTCAGTGCTTCCGGCAGCTCGTCTACCAGGGGGCTGAGGGCCCCCGGAAGGTTTGCAGGAAGCTCCAGGAGCTTTGCCGTCAGTGGCTGAAGCCAGAGAGGCACTCCAAGGAGCAGATCCTAGAGCTGGTGATCCTGGAGCAGTTCCTGGCCATCCTGCCCGAGGAAATGCAGAGATGGGTGAAGGACCACAGTCCCGAGAACTGCTCCCAGGCAGTGGCCTTGGCAGAGGGTTACTTGGCAAAGGAGGACCGAGAGGTGAGAGCATCCTGTGACAGTGAGCAATTTCTGTATCGTGGAATGGAAGCTACAGGCTGGCTGAGAAGGCCGCTATTTCCTGCCTCTGTTACATCATTTCCTCCCTGCCCTCCTGAGCTCTTTAATTTTTTAAAAAAACACAGGGATGGGGAACCTGTGTGTCCCTCCAGGTGTTGCAGGACTCCAACTGCCATCAGCCCCAGCCAGCATGGCCAGTGGTCCAGGATGACAGGAGATGAAGTACAGAAACATCTGGAGGGCCTGAGGTTCCCCATGTCTGATGTAGGATAAGGCTACATAAATAAGACTATCTATGGCTCCTAGTCATGATACCCGAGTGGAACCTCCATATTCAGCAGCAGCGTTACTCTGGATACCAGTTGCTGGAAGGGTAACAGTAGGGTGGGGCTGCTGCCTTTATGCCCTGCTTGATGGGTTCCTGAAAGCATCTGACTGGCCACTGTGGGAAACCAGGTTGTTGGACTAGATGGTATGATCCAGCAGGGCCTTTGTTATGTTTTCATTTGAATCAAACTAATATGAGTCTCTTGCAGTTCCACTGAAAAGAAAACCTGCTTCGAAGTAGATTTCACTCTGGTTTACTTCATCATGATCATAATGTATATTTTTAGTCACATTTTTTGCACAATGGTGACTTGCACAGTAAAAATGAAATCGCATTAAAACCAGTTATAAAAACAGCAACAAACAAAAACTAAAATATCCATCTGAAAATATATTTCAAGGAATAAATCTGACTTACCCACTTAAAGGATGAATTCAAAAAAGGCCACCGACATAGCTAACTATCCTCCCAATTAAAAACATAAGGCCTGGGTAAATAGAAATGTTTTTTCCTGGCATCTAAAAACATAGTGATGGGGCCAGGCATGCTTCCCTGGGGAGAGTACTCCATAAAAGTGGAGCCACCACTGAGAAAGCCCATAATTGTGTCACCTCCTGCAGAGGAGGCACACAGACCAGGGCCTCACAGGGTCCAGACTGGTTCCTGTGCGGAGAGGCGGTCCTTGGGGTATTGGGCTCCTGTGCTGCATAAGGTTTTGTAGGTCAAAACAAGTACTTTGAACTGAGCCTGGAAACTAATTGGTAGCCAATGCAGTCAAGTCAGGATTGGTGTATATGCTCAGACTGTCTTGTCCCGGTTAGCAATCTGACTGCTGAATTCTGCACCAGCAGCAATTTCTGAACTGCCTTCAAAGGCAGCCCCACCTATAATGCATTGTAGTAATCTAACCTAGAGAGCAGAGATGACAGAAGTTAGGCTATCCCTGTGCAGATAGGGACGTACCTGGGCCACCAGCCAAAGCACCACCAAGCCCACTCGAGCCTCAAATAACAGTAATGGATACAGAAGTACCCCCAAGCTATGTACCTACTCCTTCTGAGGGAGTGTAACCCCATCCAGAGCAGACCAGACCCCACCCCACCCAGTCTAGGGACCCACCCACTAACAGCACCTCAGTCTTATCTGGATTGAGCTTCAGTTTATTGACTCTCATCAAGTCCATTACTGCAGCCAGACTCCAGTGTTTTTAATAATAATCAAGGCTTAGCAATTAAACAGTGGCGCATAAAGCTATCAGTGGCTACTTGCCATGATGGCTGTGCTTCCTCCATAGTTGGAGGTGGTATGCTTCTGAATAACAGTTGCTGAAAACTGGGCGTTAGAACAAATTAAACCAGAACTGTCACTAGAAGCTAAAATGATGAAACTGAGGTTATCATACTTTGGACACATAATGAGAAGACATGATTCATTAGAAAAGACCCTAATGCTGGGGAAAACAGAAGGGAGTAGAAAAAGATGAAGACCAAACAAGAGATGGATTGATTCCATAGGAAGCCACAGACCTGAACTTACAAAATCTGAACAGGGTGGTTCATGAGAGATGCTATTGGAGGTTGCTGATTCATAGGGTCTCCATAGGTCGAAATCGACTTGAAGGCACATAACAAAATGCTTCTGAATGCCAGTTGCTGAAAACTGCAGGAAGGGAGGGTGTTCTTGCGCTGAGGTCCTGCTTGGGGTCTCCTATTAGGGCATCTGGTTGGCCACTGTGAGAAGAGGATGCTGGACAAGATGGGTCACTGGCCTGACCAAGGGGGGCTCTTCTTTCTATAGGGCGTTTGGAACCCTAAGCTTGGGATGGTGGTGGTAGGGGGGTGCCGGTTGGGGAGAGAATCTCAAAACAGAAGGGGAACAAATCCCTGCCTCCTGCTGTTTCTCCTCTGGAAATGCCTTCCTCCCCACAAGAACAGGAATGTAGGTCCCGCCTTATAGAATTATAGAATAGTAGAGCTGGAAGGGGCCTATAATGCCGGGGTTGGTGCCAGGTTGTGGCCTGGCCGAGGGCCCCTGAAAAGTCTCCATAGGGTGGGAGGGAGGCGTTCCCATTCAGTGATCTGCAGTAGCATCGGGTCCTGCAACCCAACCCTGCCATAGATTGTGGAGAGGGAGCTCCCAAGCGCACACACCCAAATAGACAGTGTGGGTTTCAATAAACCCGCATGCGTGCCCCACCGACCTCTCCCATTGGTGTGAATGCCATGCACATTGTGCATGCATGCCTGCCATCACCCAAGATGACAGTGGGGGCTTCCTTAAGGGGCTGACACCCCTGCCGCAATCTTGGTTGATGGCAGTCATTCACAAAACACAAGAGGTAGGTAGGGCATGCTTATTAGCCCCATGCCGCCTGTATTGGGGGGATGGTGCCCAAGGGCCCAGTCATGCCTGGCGCCAGCCCTGTATAAAACCATTGAGTCCAACCCCCTGCTCAATGCAGGAATCCATGTTAAAGCATACCCAACAGGTGGCTGTCCAGCTGCCTCTTGAATGCTTCCAGTGTGGGAGAGCCCACCACCTCCCTAGGTAATTGGTTCCATTCGCATACCGCTCTAACAGTTAGGAAGTTTTTCCTGATGTTCATCTGAAATCTGGCTTCCTGTAACTTGAGCCTATTATTCTGTGTCCTGCACTCTGGGACAATTGAGAAGAGATCCTGGTCCTTCTCTGTGGGGCAATCTTCCTTTTTGCCCCCCTGTGAACCCCTTCCAGTTTGTCTGCATCCTTCTTAAAGTGCGGTGTCCAGAACTGGATGCAGTACTCAAGATGAGACCTAACCAGTGCCGAATAGAGGGGAACTAGTATTTCACACAATTTCTGTTAATGCAACCTAAAATAGCATTTGCCTTTTTTGTAGCCACATCGCACTGTTGGCTCATATTCAGCTTGTGATCAACAACAATTCCAAGATCCTTCTTGCTTGAGGTCAAATATTTTGTCCACCTGTCTTTTAATTAACTGTTTTTTTAGCTGACCTTATTGTATGTTGCCTTGAGACAATTGTAGAAGGCGAGTAATAAACTGATAATAACAACGCAGGATTGTCTGTTCTGACTCATCGCAGCTCTCTAGGTTAGGAGTGGGGAACCTCTGTGACCCTCCAGATGTAGCTGGACTCTACATCATCCCTGACCGTTGCTCATGCTGGCTGGGGTTGATGGGAGTCGGAGCCCAGCAATATCTGGAGGGCCACAGCAGGTCCCTCATTCCTGCTCTAGGGGTTCTGGCAGGGGAGGGGTGTATGTCGTTTGCTTTCAGTTCACTGGAGATGCTATGGATTGAACACTCTGCTTGGGATCCTTCCTGCTATTTCAGGTGCTGGGGCTATTCAAATCGGAGGAAGCTGATTTCCCCCAGGCTGAGCACGCTCCATCATTTCCCAAGGAGTGGCCACTCTGCAGGGAGGTTAAGCAAGAGGAGGACTGTGATGCCACCTTGCTGGGTAGGTTTGGGGCCCTGTGTATGCCTTGAATCTGTGGGACTGCAGTTATTTATAAGTGTGTGAACATCCACAGAGAACCACTGTGGCGTCATGGTTAGAGTGTTGGGCTATGACCTTGGGAGACCAGGGTTCGAATCCCCACTCTGCCAGGAACAGCACGGCCAGTCACTGCCTCACAGCCTAAGCTCCCTCACAAGGTTGTTGTTAGGATAAAATGGGGAGGGGAGAATCAAGTCCACCGCCTCGAACTCCTTGGTGCAAAGGAGGGATATAAATGTAAGAAAGGAAAATAAATAAATGTCTTTGACTTCATCTGGTTTTTAACGTTTTTCTCTCCTTGGCACAGGGAATCATTCATGTAAGTTTTCTCCTTATTCCAGCAGGCGACAAGAGGATGTTTCAGAAGGAGGACCCCCAAAGGAGAAACTCCAGCAAAGTCCTGCCACACTGGATGCTGTCGGAAGAAGCCGAACAGGATATTTCTGGCTGTTGTGATCAAGGAGGGGCCTCCGAGAGCCTGCGGAAGAATCACCCTGAAATGGAAAAGGACAGTTTTATTTGTTCTCGGGAATGCAACAGGGGATTTGACAAGGCAATAATGCAACAGAAGATCCTCCCAGCAGAGACTGATAAAACAAGTAAATGTGGGGAAACTTTCAGTTGCCGGACCGAATTCATGAATCATCAGAGAATCCACCCAGGAGAGAAACAGTTTGAGTACTTAGACTGTGCAGCAAGCTTCCATAGTGACAATAATCTCCTTGTTTCTTATCCAAGAATATGCTCTGGAGAGAAGCCATATATATGCTCAGTGTGTGGGAAGAGCTTCGTTGACCATGCAATTCTTACTGCACATCAGGGAACCCACAGTGCAGTGAACCCCTACAATTTTGCAGACTCTGGCCCAAATGTTCCTCATGATGCATTGCTTATTAAAGATAAGAGAATGCATGCAGGGGAGAGACCTTATCAATGTACCGATTGTGAGAAATGTTTTGGCACAAGGGCTATCTTCATGAGCCATAAGAGGACGCACATGGGAGAGAAACCCTACAAATGCTCTGAATGCGGGAAATGCTTCAGCATGGCCTCTGCCCTCATTAGGCACAAGAGGACCCACACGGCAGAGAGACCATATAAGTGCTTGGAGTGTGGGAGGTGCTTCGGTGACCGGTCGGGCTTCAATACCCACGCAAGAACCCACACGGGAGAGAGGCTCTACCGCTGCCTGGCGTGCGGGAAAAGCTTTGGGCGGCAAGCACATCTCGTCGACCATGAGCGGACCCACACGGGCGAGAAGCCGCATGGATGTTCTGAGTGCGAAAAGTGCTTCAGCAGTCTGTCCATCCTCATCAAGCACAAGCGGACCCACACGGGGGAGAAGCCGTACCAGTGTTCCTTCTGCGGGAAGAGCTTCAGCCAGAGTTCGAGCTGCATGAAGCATGAGAGGACCCACACGGGAGAGAAGCCATACAAATGTTTGTACTGCGGGCAAAGCTTCAGCCAGAACTCGAGCTGCGTGAGACACGAGAGGACCCACTCAGGAGAGAAGCTGCTTAAATGATTGCACTGCGGGAGGGGAGAAGGCTTTGGGCTAGGGGCCATACCTCAGTGGTTGAGCACATGCTTTGCCATATGAAAGGCCATAGCGCAGTCAGAGCTACGTGCACAGCCTGCAAAGGTCCCAGGTTCTGTAAGAATGTAAGAGGAGCCCTGTTGGATCAGGCCAGTCGCCCATCTAGTCCAGCATCCTGTTCTCACTGTGCCGAACTAGATGCTCTCCTGGGAAGCCCACAAGCAGGACTTGAGCGCAATAGCACTCTCCCCACTTGTGATTTCCCAGCAACTGAAATCCCCAGCATTTCCAGGCAGTGCTAGGAAACACACCTGCCTGAAACTTTGGAGAGCTGCTACCACTCAGTGTTGATGATACTGGGCTAAGATGGAGGCTAGATGGACCGATGTATACTGACTCAGTATAAGGCACCTTCCTGTGTTCCTGTGAAGAAATCCGAGGTTAAATTCCAGGTGTCTCTGTTTCAGAATATCAGGCAGCAGGAGATTGAAAAGGCTGTTGCCAGATTTTACTCTTTTTTATTTTATTAAACTTGTAAATCACTTTATACTAAAGTTCCAAAGCTATTTTATATATATATAAATAAAAAGTAGTAAAAACATACTAACACAATTAACATTATCAGTACATACTAAAACAATGAACCTATTGTTGGATTGAGCCTAGATTGAGTAACTGTAACAACAATGTTGTTAAAGGTGCCCTTACGTCCGGGAGAATGAAAACATACTTACCTGCTGTCTGAATGATAATTACATCAGTCTTGCCTCCCCAGGAAGAGCATCCTAAAGACGGGGGCCATTACAGAGAATGCCCTGAGAACCTGGAGAGGCACTGCCTTTTGAAGTAGAGAATACTGAACCAGATGGAAGGAAGGTTTGCACTGGCCCAAGGCTGCATCCTCCTCCTCCTCCTCATTATTATTATTATTATTATTATTGTTATTATTTCCCACCGTTCACCGTAAGTTCTCAGGGTGAATCGCAACAATTTAGAATTAAAAACCAGTTTAAAACAAATTGTGTTTGTGTGTTAGGGGAAATGTAAGCTGAGCAGTTGGTGTATAACAACTGGCCATTGTGCATATTCACCAGACCTCATGGAAATTGTGCACATAATCTGTCCACAAAGAGGGAATTGTGCACATTTCCTGGTCAGTCTACATAATCTCCAACAAGCCTTGGAGAAAGTGGATATCTTGACTGCATTTTTTACATTTTCTGGCCAAGAAGTATAATTCCTAACAGCTCTTGGGGATTGTGCATATCTTGAGTGCATTTTGTACATTCTCTAGGCAATATGCACATTTTCTGATTAGTATGTGCAGTCTCCAAGAAACATGCCCTTGTTTTCTCTCTCTAATGCAGAAGTGTACAATCTGTCCCTTCCCCTGCTGCTTCTGGCCTACTGCCTAATATTATACGGGGGGCCCCTCTCTCTCTCTCCCCCCCTCCTCCTCTCTCCTATTAATATTGCTGCACAGGCAAAGCCTGCAATAAATGTTGCATTGTGGTGTTCGGGTTCCAGCCAGCCAGGCCCTCCGCAGTAATCCATTCCATTACCCCTTCTCGTCTGGTTTTCCATCCCACACCACCCAGTGTCCGTTGACCATATTTAGACCATGTGCTTACATTTAAAGCACTATTATTATGCCAATTTAAAGTCCTATTATTATACCAATTTAAACAGTCATGGCTTCTCCCAGAGAATCCTGGGAAGTATGCTTTGTGAAGTTGTGAGAAGACCCCCAATTCCCCTCACAGAGCAACAGTTCTCAAGAGTGGTTTTATAGTGAATCCCTCTTGCCAGGGAACTCTGGGAATTGCAGGTCTGTGAGGGGAATGGGGAGGGGTCTTCTAACAAATCTCAGTACTGTTAACTACAGTTCCCAGGATTCTTTGGGGGAAGACATAACTGTTTAAAGTGGTATGATACTGCTTTAAATATATAGTGCAGATGTAGCCCCAGTGAACTCTGGGTAACTAGCTCTCAGGGGAATGGGGGGGGGTCTCCAGCAACTCTGAACACCCTTAACAAACTACAATTCCCATTATTCTTTGGGTGAAGCTATGACTGTTAAACTAGCATGGTACTGCTTGAAAGGTATATTGCAAATGGGGCCATAGTTGATTAATATTCTCTGACACTTTCCATTGCATGTTACCATCACTTTCCTTATCACAAAAAGGTTGATCACGTGGAAGGTTTCCCGATGCCTGGCATGACAAGATGCTGGACTAGATAGATCTTTGGTCTTCTGATATTCGTAAGAAGTAAATGTATGAAAACTGTAAATGGGTTAAGACCATAAATGGGTTAAGCAATGGCTGGATTTCTCTGGCAGGAAATCAGTTCCTTTAAGGCTGTTGTTGCCAAAGCCCCCATCTACAGACCAGAGGAGGTTCCTTGAATCAGTCTCCTTCACCCCATCCTTCTGTCTTCTGTCTCGATCAGACTTTTCATGATCACTGCAATACAAAACGCATCCTCTGCTTGTGAGAAGCCTGCAACTGGCTGCCATTGCTCCCGTGCGGGGGGACAGAGATCATGGAGGGAAGAAGTGGCAAGCTTTCATGTGTGGCTGGGATAATTCAACAATAAGGGTACATGCTGAGTGGCACAAATTATTTTGAGACACTTTGTTTAAAATAAGGGTGAAGAACCTCCACCCCACAGGCCATAGTTGGCCCAGCAGGAGTCCCAATTTAGCCCACAAAGATGTTCCTTGTAAGCCATGCCTACCTGCCCTACACCTAATTGTCATGCATTACACCATTTTTAAAAAATCATACAACAACCCCCATAATAGCCACAGGAATATTTGGCAGCATGTTTATACAACCAACATCATCTCAATCTTTACCTGGTGCTGAAAAGATGTCCATGCCGGGCAGACCTTGCTGGGGAGAGCGTTCCATACAAGGGGAGCCACAACTGAAAAGGCCCTCTCCCTTGCCACCACCCTCCGAGCCTCCCTGACGGGGGGGGGGGACAGACCTGGAGAAGGACCTCAGAATAAGATCTAAAGGTCCAGGTAGGTTCATATCAACAGAGGCATTCCAGAAGATATTGGGGTCCTGATCCACAAATAGCTTTATAGGTCAAAACCAGCACTTTGAATTGGGCTCGGAAGCATACAGGCAGCAGGGGAACTGTAGCAGAATTGGTCTGGCATCTGTTCGCCTTTAACCTGTCCACAGGGATATTAAAAGCTCCATTTAAGCAGCAGTTTCAGTGAAAACGTTGACAGGTGGTTGAGGCAACCCACCTGCCAAGCATCTGATGCCATAAATGATGTCAGGTGATTGACAGGTGGTTAATCCCCACCCACCTGTCAGAGTTGGGCCCCAGGGATAGGGACAGATAAGGACCTGCCTGCCCATCCTGGGCCAAAATGTTTCCCCATCCCAGTTTTAAATCAACCCTGTTAGTTCTAGAGCCAGATGGCTGAAAAAGGGGTGTGTGTGTCAGTTTCATCTCGAGGGAGTAAATTTCACATATGCCATTTGATTCTGCATCACTAGAGCAATAGTTTTTGGTATGACACTAATTTTTGGTAGCTTTTGGTTAGTGTGACGTCACAAATATGGCAGATGCTAAATTGAGAAAATAGAAAGCATCTCATTTTTACTTTCCTCGTGCATGCTAACTGGTCTGACAAATCATTTTCACATGGGAACTTTTTAACAGTCTAATGGAATATAGAAAATATTGCACAAATTCCCAAGGTAAGGAGGGAGGGGATAAATTGGGGGGGGTTCTTCAATATTTTCAAAATATGTCGAATGTTTCGACATTCAACTGGTGGGTTTTTTTTACTGATTTCAAAATTCAGAACTAGGATCTGTTAAGAAGAAAAGGCAATGCACTTTAACTATTACACAATTAGAATTACCACCATACAAGCCTGGAAAAACAGTCAGTCCTGTCACAACAATCCCACTTGTGAAGAGATCATTTTGCACTCTCAGTCTAAAAACGGTCCTGTGGATTTTGATGTGTAGCATTGATCCCCAGCACCAAATCATTCCCAGGTGGACTGGACTCAACTAGCATAGGGTATCTGCCAACTATCTATTCTTCAGCAACCAGCATGAACACCATATATGAAATGCTCCACTAGTCAATAGCTATCAAAGAAAAATTAGAACTGAATTTGATAGTCATTACTGTAGATCAAGCCATTTATGCAAAAGCAACCAAAATTGTGTGGAAGCATCCTGAACAATTTCAATCAGTAGTTCTAAACCTTGGAGGATTCCATACCATTTGCAACTTAATGGGAATCATTGGCAAATCCATGTGTTGGAAAAACTTCTCGCTAACATTTCGTGGTTGTATGAGGACATACAAACACCTGCTACTGAAGATTTCTCAAAAATACTGTCCATGCATGCCTTTACTACTACTTGTGAGATGTTTGAAAGATATTTAGACCATCTCAGGAAAAGTAATGGAGACCTCTCATCCTTTTGGATGTCCTGTATTGATATCGTAGATGTTCTTCTGATGATAATTAAAGCTACAAGAGAAGGCAACTGGCCTCTGTATCTGGCTGGTATATGAAAAACCATTCCTTGGTGCTATGCGGATGACCATCTCAACTATGCACATTGCCTTCCAGTATATGATGCTGGCACTAGAAAAAAATAATCCATTGGTGTATTCCTTTCAAAAAGGCAGTTTTTCTGTACAAATTGGGAAAGTGAATCCATTCGTAAAAATCCTTGTTGACCAGGTTATCGAAGAGACTGTAAACAAAGACACACAAGGGCCATCTGGGACAACCAAATGTAGTAAGCGTCAAGCTGCAGTTGAAAGGTACTATTTGGTATCAGATGGCAGGGCTGAATTCTTATGGATGCTTAGAGAAGCAATAGACTCTTCATCAAAAAGTGAAATCATTCATCCTGACCTATCAGTCCAACAATCCAGAAAGATTAAACAGATATTTCATCAATGATATATATATTAACCAATTATTATTATTATTATTTATTTTATTATTTATTAAATTTATATACCGCCCGACTAGCAATAGCTCTCTGGGCGGTGAACATAAAATAGCATAAAAATACAATGAATAACAAAATAATACTAAAATACAATCAACAATCCAATACAATAAACATTTTTAAAATTAAATCAGTGTAACTTAAAATGCTTCAGAGAATAGGAAGGTTTTGACCTGGCGCCGGAAGGAGAGCAGAGTCGGCGCCAGGCGTACTTCCTCAGGGAGACTGTTCCATAGTTCGGGGGCCACCACTGAGAAGGCCCTAGATCTTGTCATCACCCTCCGGGCCTCCCTGTGAGTTGGAACCCGGAGGAGGGCCTTCGTAGCAGAATGTAGTGTACGGGCCGGTTCATATCGGAAGAGGCGTTCCGCAAGGTATCGTGGTCCCGCACCGTATAAGGCTTTATAGGTTAATACCAACACTTTGAATCTAGCCCGGAAACATATTGGCAACCAGTGCAAGCTGGCCAGAACAGGTGTTATATGCTCGGACCGCTTGGTCCTTGTCAGCAATCTGGCCGCCGCATTTTGCACTAGTTGTAGCTTCCGAACTGTCTTCAAAGGTAGCCCTACGTAAAGCGCATTACAGTAATCCAAACGTGAGGTTACCAGAGCATGTACCACTGATGTAAGGTCCTCTTTACTCAAATAGGGACGTAGCTGGGCTACCAACCGAAGTTGGTAAAACGCATTCCTAACCACCGAGGCTACTTGAGCCTCAAGTGAGAGGGAAGAGTCTAAAAAGACTCCCAGATTACGAACCCGGTCCTTTAGGGGGAGTGTAACCCCGTCCAGGACAGGGTATATATCCACCATCCGATCAGAGAACCCGTCCACCAACAGCATCTCAGTCTTGTCTGGATTGAGCTTCAGTTTGTTAACTCTCATCCAGTCCATTGTCGAGGCCAGGCAACGGTTCAGCAAATCGACAGCCTCACCTGAAGAAGATGAAAAGGAGAAGTAGAGCTGTGTGTCATCAGCATACTGATGACAACGCACTCCAAAACTCCTGATGACCTCTCCCAACGGCTTCATGTAGATATTAAAAAGCAGGGGGGACAAAACTGACCCCTGCGGGACCCCATATTGGAGAGCCCGCGGTGTCGAGCAATGTTCCCCAAGCACTATCTTCTGGAGACGACCCGCCAAGTAGGAGCGGAACCACTGCCAAGCAGTACCTCCAACTACCAACTCCGCGAGCCTCTCCAGAAGGATACCGTGGTCGATGGTATCAAAAGCCGCTGAGAGATCAAGGAGAATCAACAGAGTTACACTCCCTCTGTCTCTTTCCCGACATAGGTCATCGTACAGGGCGACCAAGGCTGTCTCAGTGCCAAAACCGGGCCTAAAACCCGATTGAAATGGATCTAGATAATCAGTTTCATCCAATAGCGCCTGGAGCTGGCCAGCAGCCACCCGTTCCAAGACCTTGCCCAGGAATGGAACATTCGCCACTGGCCTGTAGCTGTTAAAATTGTCTGGGTCCAAGGAAGGCTTTTTCAGGAGTGGTCTCACCACTGCCTCTTTCAGACAGCCCAGGACCACTCCCTCTCGTAAAGAGGCATTTATCACTTCCTTGGCCCAGCTACCTGTTCCATTCCTACTAGTTTTTATCAGCCAGGAGGAGCAAGGATCCAGTACCGAAGTGGTTGCACGTACCTGTCCAAGCACCTTGTCCACGTCCTCGAGTTGAACCAACTGAAGCTCATCCAACAAAACAGGACAAGACTGTGCTCCGGACATCTCACTAGGATCTACTGCTATAACTTGAGAGTCTAGGTCCTGGCGGATACATGAGATCTTATTCTGGAAGTGATTGGCAAACTGATTACAGCGGGCCTCCGATGATTCCACCGTGTCCGGAGGGTTTGAATGGAGAAGCCCCCGGACAACTCGAAAGAGCTCCGCTGGGCGGCAAAGAGATGATTTAATAGTGGCAGCAAAATGATGTTTTTTAGCTGCCTTCACTGCTCCTACATAGAGCTTAGTCGAAGCACTAACCAGCGCATAATTGTATCCGTCGGGAGTTCGTCTCCATTTCCGCTCAAGCCTCCTCCTATTTTGCTTCATCGCTCTCAGCTCCGGAGTATACCATGGAGCTGTATGAGCTCTACACAGGAGAGGGCATGCAGGAGCGATCGTGTTTACAGCCCGGGTCATCTCCGTATTCCACAGAGCGACCAGGGCTTCAGCAGGAGCGCCAGTCCTATCAGCCGGAAAATCCCCCAGAGCCCTTTGAAAACCTTCAGGATCCATTAGTCTCCGGGGGCAGACCATTTTAATAGGTCCCCCACCCTTGCAGAGGGAAGAGGTTACTGAAAGTCTAAACTTCAGCAAGCAGTGGTCTGTCCATGACAAAGGGAGTGTTGTAAAACTCCCCACATCCAGATCACTTTCCCCATGCTCAGTAGCAAAAACAAGGTCTAGAGTGTGCCCCGATACATGTGTTGGACCACTAACATATTGAGACAGCCCCATGGCTGTCATGGAAGCCATGAAGTCCTGAGCCGCGCCAGACAAAGTGGTCTCGGCATGAATGTTGAAATCCCCCAGTACTATTAGTCTGGGGGACCTCAACAATATATCCGAGACCACTTCCGCCAGCTCAGTTAGGGAAGCCATTGGGCAGCAAGGTGGGCGGTACACCAAAAGGATTCCCAGCCTGTCCCTCTGGCCCAACACAAGGTGCAAACACTCCAGGCCAGTAACTGAATGAACATGGTGCTTGGTGAGTGAGATGGAACTCTTATAGACGACAGCAACCCCACCTCCCCGACCCTCAGATCTACCATGATGCTGAACCAAGTATCCCGGTGGGCAGAGCTGAGAGAGACCAACTCCTCCCTGCTCACCCACCCAGGTCTCGGTTATACATGCCAGATCGGCTGCCTCATCCACAATCAAATCGTGGACGAGGGAGGTTTTATTATATACCGATCTGGCATTTAATAACAGCAACTGGAGATCTGAGAGTTGGCTGATAGGACTACCAACGACCTTGCAGGTGTGGGAAGGACCGGAACAAGGCACAGCCACAACATGTCTGGACCGTGTTCCCCTTACCTGGCACGTCCTTCTCACAGCGCCATACCTTCCTTTGCCTGTCACTACGGTAATTGGGGCCCCCTCAAGTCTCCCCGCCTGATGGATAAAACTCTCTCCGAAGCACATAATACAACTAAAATATACAACAATTAAACGTATAAAAACAGCTATATATACAGCCATATATACAGCATATAAACATACACACTCACTCAGACATACATTCATATAATCAGGCACCCATTCATCTCAAATTGCATCAACACACCAACAAAAAAAAAAAAGAAAAAGAAAAAAAAAAAGAAATCAGCAGCGCAGCAGCCTCTCCTTCCCTTGGGGCGATGCTTTCTTTCTCCTGCAGGCCCTGGGTCTCCCAGGCCACCTCAGCCAGCCGGCTTATGTATCCCTCCAAAGAGGGACAGGTGGTAAGAATCAGTCCTGGCTGGCTGGGTACCTGGGGCCTGGTCCTGCCAGGCAGAAGTCCCTCAGGGAAGGGTGGTGGAGATGGTGGTCCCACAGCAGCAGCAGCAGCAGCACAGCAGCAGCAGCCTCTCCTTCCCTTGGGGCGATGCTTTCTTTCTCCTGCAGGGCCTGGGTCTCCCAGGCCACCTCAGCCAGCCGGCTTATGTATCCCTCCAAAGAGGGACAGGTGGTAAGAATCAGTCCTGGCTAGCTGGGTACCTGGGGCCTGGTCCTGCCAGGCAGAAGTCCCTCAGGGAAGGGTGGTGGAGATGGTGGTCCCACAGCAGCAGCAGCAGCAGCAGCAGCAGCAGCAGCAGCAGCAGCCTCTCCTTCCCTTGGGGCAATGCTTTCTTTCTCCTGCAGGCCCTGGGTCTCCCAGGCCACCTCAGCCAGCCGGCTTATGTATCCCTCCAAAGAGGGACAGGTGGTAAGAATCAGTCCTGGCTGGCTGGGTACCTGGGGCCTGGTCCTGCCAGGCAGAAGTCCCTCAGGGAAGGGTGGTGGAGATGGTGGTCCCACAGCAGCAGCAGCAGCCTTTCCTTCCCTTGGGGCGATGCTTTCTTTCTCCTGCAGGCCCTGGGTCTCCCAGGCCACCTCAGCCAGCCGGCTATGTATCCCTCCAAAGAGGGACAGGTGGTAAGAATCAGTCCTGGCTGGCTGGGTACCTGGGGCCTGGTCCTGCCAGGCAGAAGTCCCTCAGGGAAGGGTGGTGGAGATGGTGGTCCCGCCGCCGCCGCCGCCGCCGCCGCCGCCGCCGCCTCTCCTTCCCTTGGGGCGATGCTTTCTTTCTCCTGCAGGCCCTGGGTCTCCCAGGCCACCTCAGCCAGCCGGCTTATGTATCCCTCCAAAGAGGGACAGGTGGTAAGAATCAGTGAATGGACCAACCCTTTCAAGGCAATAAACCTTGTAATGGAATGGTAGCTACTGCAGCCATCAGAAATTACTCGTAAAATGCAGATGAAAAAGGCAAAGCAGCAGATGCATGAAAGTGTGCAGCCACATGTATTCCACTCTCCTTTGTCTAAACAAAGACTGAAGACTTTTGCACACTTAAAGAAAATGGACTGTCTTCAAGTCGATTCCGACTTATGGCGACCCTATGAATGGGGTTTTCATGGTAAGTGCTATTCAGAGGGGGTTTACCATTGCCTTCCTCTGAGGCTGAGAGGCAGTGACTGGCCCAGGGTCACCCAGTGAGCTTCATGGCTGTGTGGGGATTCGAACCCTGGTCTTCCAGGTCATAGTCCAACACTCTAACCACTATGCCATGCTGGTTCTCACTTAAAGAAAAGAAAAACAATAAAACTGAAAGACAAGCAACTTACTCTCAAAGCAGACAGGGGTCTCTTTGCTCAGATGGCTATCAGAGTTCAGAAAAGAGATTTAGATATGAGAGAAGTCCTGTCTTATGCTCTTGGGCCCTTGCCATGGTCTATAGCAATGTCACAGGGAACCCTTAGGAAAACTGCAAAGTCAAAGCTACTGGGCATGCTAAGTAAAAACGGTGAGCCTGCAGAAGATATTTTGCAAGAGACTGCAGCATGCATCATTGCTGGCATGAGTTTGGTGCACCAATTAGTTGAGGTTCCTAAAACATTTGGCCTCCTTGCAGAAAAGCAGTTTCCCCAAAATTCTTCATGAATCTGGTACTTGCCCTCATGTTGATATTGCGTTTGACACATAACCACCCTATGCTTATAAAGAATGCTGAAAGAATTGGAGGTAACAGAGCACACCACACGCGTGCAACATCATGTCTGCTAATTCTGTGAGAAACTGGCTGCAGTTTTTGTGCAACTCCAACAACAAATCTGAGCTTGACAGATTCCTGTGGGAAGAATGGCAGCTTCCAAATTACATTGGGATGCTAGATAGCAAAGTTATGTTCATCACATGTAAGACAAATTAAATTTCATCATCATCATCATTTGTGAAAACATTCCTGCTCTGCGTACATCCCAGGAAGAAACAGATACACGTGTTGTGCTTCATGCCTGTCACGCAATCGCATCAGGATATTCCAGTGTGATGACACAGATGTTGTGGTGATTACACTGAGTACGCTTCCAGCTCTCACCAGGCATGGTGGGCACATTTTCATGAAAAGTGGAATATCCAATCAACAGGGGTACTATGATATGAACCATATGTTCAGTCTGCACCGTGACAATGTCTGTGAAGCCTTAACAGCCATGCATGCTATCACAGGATGTGACACATTTGCTGGTAAGGGGAAAGTTACGGCTTCTAAATTTATTAAAAAGGGAGTTCTCGCATGCACTTACAGTCTTTGCAACCGGTTTTGGAGTAAAGACAGAAAAATGGTTTGTTTGAAGACTGTATGGGCATTAGATGAACAATGTAAATGAACTGCAGTATTCATTGTTCTGTGCAAAAAAGGGTTCAATTGAATCCCGTCATCTTCCACCATGTAAGGACGCTCTCCATAAGTAAAGAGCTAACTACCGAGCAGCTATTTGTACTAAAGTGCTGGAAGCTGAACTAAATATACCGAATCTTGCTTTGCATGGCTGGACTGTGTGACATCAGTGGCACTGAAGTGCTTGACATAGACTGAATGGACTGTCTTCCAGCTCCAGAAGTAATGGAGTTGTTGTCATGCTCTTGTCCCCAGAAATGTGTGGCTACCACCTGTGTGTGCATTAAACATGAACTAAAGTGTACTGATATGTGTAAAATTCAGTTGTGCACCAATTACAGTCATGATGATGAAAATTCTGACTTTTTTTTTTTTAAGAAAATACAGACTCAGATGATAAGTGGTAAAATATCTGTCATGTAGGGACAGTTTGCACAACCATAGCTTTCAATCATTAACTCTTATTTCCTTACTTTTTTCAGTATGATTGCTATAACTATTTCTCAAAAAATGGTTTAATAAAGTAATTTTTAAACAAATGAACAAAATAAAAAATATAAAACTTCCTAACTGTTAGAGCCATACGACAATGGAACCAACTACCTAGAGAGGTAGTGGGCTCTCCGACACTGGAGGCATTCAAGAGGCAGCTGGACAGCCATCTGTCGGGAATGCTTTGATTTGGATTCCTGCATTGAGCAGGGGGTTGGACTTGATGGACTTGTAGGCCCATTCCAATTCTACTATTCTATGATTCTATATTGCTATTACCGGATGTCTAAGAAATATCTATTTTTCCCCCAATATATGTTTTGGGAAATATTTTGGGAAGTCCATTTATTTTTTCATTCCAAAAATGAAGATTTGAAATCAGTTTTAAAAAATTGAAATGATACCTTGCTCGACATATTTTGAAAATATTTAAAAAACAAACAAACCCATAATATTTACCTTGGGAATTTGTGTAATATTTTCTGCATCCTATTAGGCTGTTAAAAAGTTCCCATGTGAAAACTATTTGTCAGAATAGTTAGCATGCATGAGGAAAGCAAAACAAATGAGATGCTTTCTAATTGCTCAATTTAGCATCTGCCATATTTGTTGCATCACACAAACCAAAAGCTACCAAAATTTAAAAGTATCATACCAAAAAATAATGCTCTAGTGATGCAGAATCAAATGGCATACATGAAATTTACTCCCTCGAGATGAAACTAGACACCCCTCTGGCTCTAGGGCTAGTGCTTTTGTTTGCTGCCCTGGGCTCCTACTGGGAGGAAAGGCAGAATATAAATCTGATAAATACATGTATGGACTGTGGGGCACATTGTTGGCAAAGGAACTTGGGGATTGTCATTTGGGAGAGTCTGAGGCTTTCATCTGCTAAAGTCACATCCACACCATACTTTTAAAGTACTATTATACCACTACCAGTCATGGAGAATCCTGGGAACTGTAATTTGTTACGGGTGCTGACCTCACAGAGCTAAAGTTCCCAACAAATGAGTTCCTAGGATTCTCCGTGACTGTCAAAGTAGTATCGAGGGGATAGTCAACTTTGTGCCCTTCAGATGTTATCGGACTACAACTCCCACTATCCCCCAGCCATCATGACCAATGGTCAGGGATTATGGGAGTTGTAGTCCAACAAACATCTGGTGAAGCACCAGGTTGGCTACACTTGCACTATGGTTCCCAAACCTTTTTTTTCCTTTGAAAATTGCTGAGGGCCTTTAATTATTTTTCTGTCTGTTGTAGCAATTGCAATACAATGTGCTAGATGCTGTATGATTTTTAACTCCATTTTGACAGTCACGCTGCGGCCCACCTGAAGGAAGCCCTTTGGGGACCCCATGTTTAAGAGTCTTTTGTGGCACTTCTCTACAAAGGGTTAAAGTAAGCGAATCCTACCTTCTAGAGAAACCGGAAGATCCTCTGTGGAGGAGGGGAAAGACAAGAAAGCCACTTCCTGTTCCGTTTCCCGTGGGAAAGTGGCCTTTGAATTTTCCCACGCGCAGACAATCACGAGTTGGAAGGGTTTTTCCGGTGGCTGCGAAAGAACCAGGCAAGTGGGAAGGGCTGTGGGTATGGGAAGAGAGGCTGTGCCTTGAAGGGGCTGCATTGCAGGCAGAAATTCAACTGTGGAAGCTCTTCTCTAGCTATTTGCGGGAGGAGAGGAGGTAGAAAGCTGGCAAAAACATCATTGTTTGGATTTCTTCCTGCCATGCAAGGGAGAGAATCAGAAAGCGGCTGCAGAAATTCAACTGAAGAACCTTTATCCTAGCTATTGGGGGGATGGACACCTTGCAAAAACATACCAGGTTGGATTTCTTCCTGCCATATAGAGGAGAGTCAGAAAGATGAGGAACCCTTCATTTTTGTAGGTGTAGAAAGGGATGATGTGGGCTTGAAGTGGAGCAAAGAGGGGGGTGGGCAAAGCAGATTCTTCCACCTTTATGCAAAATGAGGTGGTGGGGTCCTGGAGCTTCTCTCTGGTTGCCATCTGTTCAAACACTCCTCCACATTTTTTAAAAAGAATCCTTGCCGGTAGAGGTAGTGAAAGCACTATCTATTTATTAGAACCATTGCCCCAAAATACTACAAAGTAGCGTGAAAGCATGCTTGTTTTAAAATGTTTTTAACTACATTTATGTACTTCTGCTTACCCTTAGTTTTTTTAAAGACAAAAATAAATCCAAACAATAATAAAACAATAAAGCATAATCAAAAACAAACTCAGTCACAACAGTGGCCAAGAAACCTCCCTAAGAACGTCAGCTTGTTAGTTCTCTGGGCTGAAGAATTCTATGGAACTTGAAAACTGGCACAGTGGTTTAGGAGTTATGTGTGTCACCAGGGAGGGTTTTTCACAAATGGGGAGCTGCCCCTGAAAAGGCCCTATCACAGGTCAATGTCAGCTAGCCAGTAGCAGCATCAGTGTCTCCCCTGCTAATCATAGGATCCAAGATGGGTGATACTGGGGGAGGCATTGTTTTAGGTAGTTGGGTCCCAAGCCATTTAGGGCTTTGAATGTTGCTATAGTCTTCTTCAACTTTCTGTCCCCAGATGTTGTTGGACTGCAACTCCCATGATCCCTTGACCAGTGGCTGAGCTGTCTGGGGATTATAGGTGTTGTAGTCAAAGAACATCTGGGAACCCAAGGTTGAAGAACAGCATGCTAGTATTAACACCTTGAATTGGGCCTGGTAGCCCGATGGTAGCCTCACTGGAAGCCAGTGCAGCACTTTCAGGATCAGGAGACCTCTCATAGAGCTTCAGTTCCCAGGTTTCTTTGGAGGAAGCCATGACTGTTAACGTGGTATAAGAGTGCTTTAAATGTGTGGTGTGGATGTGACCCTAGGTTTTCCTATGGTGACATCTGACTCCTCTCTTCTTTCTCTGCATCACTATCTATTCTCAAATTGAGATTTTTAAACTTTTGCCAAAAATCAAGATTCCCCCTGGAAAACAGAACTTCTGAAAAGCAAAAAGAACAGAGCATAGTAGATATTTTAAATAGAAGAGTAAATAACAGTAAATCCTCCATGTTCTGGAGCAGCTACTCCCAACTTGGTGCCTTCCAGATGTTTTGGACAATGGGCCCCTCTGGATGATCTATTTATTGAGCATTCACCCTGATTTGCTTGCAGAAAGCTTTCGTGGAAGTTAGATTATATGCAGCCTTTACTATCATCCTGATTTGTTCATAGGGTGTTTCTACGTCTTTCTGTTCATCGTTTCTTCATTCCACACTTTTCAATGCATTTTCCCCACCACTTCCCTAACCGCAAGAAGTCTGTTTCTTTTAAAAAGTGGACTTCTTGTGCTAGGATAACAGAGCCCTTTAATCCACCTAAAGATCCCAATATGTGCTTGGTTTCCTCCCACAACTCCTCTGCCAACCCCACTCCCTCTCACGCAGTCTATAGCTACCAGGCTAGTGCTTAAATGCAAGGCTAGGTGAGCCTTCCCTGATGTTCCAAAAACAACCCACCCCAGCCGGTAGCCTTTTGGCCAGGGATGATTCTCAACTTTTTGTTTTCCCCTTTTAACATCACAGCTGTTGCTTTGCTCAGCATCTCTGAAGGGGAGTGAGGATGGCCCATCCCCTGCCAGATCTTTGTCAAGAAACCCAACTGACCAAGAGCAGCCTATGGGCCAATGACAAAGTGAGCTGCTTGAAAGTGAAGGAGGAGGTCCTAGAGGAGGAAGAGGAGGAGGAGGCTGCAGCAGCAGTGGCCAGCTTGGAGATGCAGCGCCAGCACTTCCGGCAGTTTGGCTACCAAGAGGCCGAGGGGCCGCGAGAGGTGTGCAACCATCTCTGGGAACTGTGCAACCTGTGGCTGAAGCCTGAGAGGCACACCAAGGAGCAGATCCTGGAACTGGTGGTGCTGGAGCAGTTCCTGACCATCTTGCCTCCAGACATCCAGAGCTGGGTCAGAGACGTGGAGCCAGAGAACTGCTCCCACGCGGTGGCTTTGGTGGAAGACTTCCTGCTGCGGCAGCAAGAGGATGAGACGCAGGAAGAGCTGGTGAGAATATTTGAAAGGGCATAAGAAGAGGAGCCCTGCTGGATCAGGCCAAAGGCCCATCTAGTCCAGCATTCTAATTTCCCACAGTGGCCAATCAGATGCCTCTGGGAAGCCCACAGGCAGGGCGTGTGCACAGTAGCACTCTCCTGTTTCTGTACCTCAACAGATGCTGTTTGTAGGCATGCTGTCTGTAGGCAGGTGCATCTATAGGCACATAATAGCCTCCATCCTTCTCCATGAATTTGTCTAATCCCCTTTTAAAGTGATCTACGCTGGTGGCCACCACAACCTCTTGTGGCAGCAAGTTGCATAGATGCTGGGTGGTATTCAGTGCTAGTCCTATTCAGAGTAGGCTCATAGAAGCTAATGGACATGACTAACTTAAGTTCATTAATTTCAGTGGGTCTACTCTGAGTAGAACTCAGTTGACAACAACCCATTGTTAACATTATTATTATTTATTCACTTATATACTGTATTTATTTTAGGCTATTTCCGTTCCGCTTAATGGATATAAAAACATCTCTAAACAGTGTACAGAAGAGTAAAACAAATGTTATAAAAATATACAATAAAACCATCATACAAATTATACATACGTAACATATAATGATAACCAATTAACAAATAAATATTAAAACGATTCCTTCGCACTTCCCCATGCAACATCTCCCTTGGTTCTCATCCAGGACTTCACCCATCCACCCTGGCTCTCATCCAGGGCCCAATAAACACAAATTACTCTCAGATTACGCCAGGGAATCCCAAAAAGGTATTTAAGACAGTTTTTGTAGGCCTGGGAACTATCTTGAATAATTGGGTCTTTCCCAAAGTTGCTGAGTTCTTGTTGAATCCTCAGAGCAGAAGCCTGGGATTGTTGCAGCCAATTAGTAGCTTCTAAGTGATTTACAAAACATAAAAACCAATTGCACAACATTTGTGAAAAGACAAGAATATTTTTTAAAAATATACCCTCTTTAAAATACACAATAAAACAGGCCTTTTAAAACACTGAAATATAAACAATCCTGATTAGAATGTGCAACAAAACCATGCTAAAATATCCCAGCAATTAAAGCAATAACAACAACAACCCTGTGAGGTAGGTTAAACTGAGAGGCAGTGACTGGCCCAAGGTCAGTGAGCTTCATGGTCGAGCAGGGATTTGAACCCTGGTCTCCCACATCTTAACACTAATCACTATGCCACACAAGCTCCTAAGGTAAGAACACCACATAAATTCTGGTGACCTTACGTGGACACCGGAAAGTAGACTAAGCTTAAAGCAAATCCTGAAAAAGTTAGTGAGAAACTGATGTCAAGTATCTGTGACTGGTGTTGTTGAACATGTTCTTGGATGAACCTCATGCGAGGTGATTCTGAATCAGGCGTGGGGAACTTATGGCCTGCCAGATGTTGCTGAATTTCCAGTTCCATCGTCCCTAGCCATTGGTCATGCTTGCTGGGGCTGATGGGAGTTGTAGTTTAACAACATCTGGAGGGCCCAAGGACCCCCACAACTGTTTGAAATCCTAGGTCAGGAACCTGGTACCCTACAGATGATGTTGGACTCCCAGCTGCCACATGCTAGCTGGGTTGGTGGGCGTTAACGGGCCAGCCAACCACAAATGCAGGGCCACAGGTTTCCCAGTCTTGGGTCCTCAGTAATACTTCAGTCAATGGCATGGAATAATCTTTCAGCTCTAGTATTATGGGAAAAGAAAGAGGGGCAGGGAGAGAAATCTCTGCTCGGGGTGGGTATAGCTGCAGTCACTGTGAACTCCAGCCACGTCTGGAAGGCCACAGATTCCCCATCCATGTTGTACAAGTTGCCAGGTTACTTAGTGTCACAAACGTTGTCTTTCTGGTTTCATAGATAGAGATGAAGGCTAGACTGGTCTTTTCTCTGTATCCCTTTAAGCGGGTGGTTTCGACACCTCTGTTCGGCCAAGCTTTTAATGTGTCTTCATTTTATTGAGATATGTTTTTGTTTATCTCCCCCTACCCCTTTTTAAACTTTGAATTCTCTTTTTCCACTGGATTAATATTTTACTGTAAACCACATTGGGTGCCTCTTTTTTTTTTTTAAGAGCCAAAAGGCGGGATAGAAGTGTTTTATAACCATGAATAAATAAATAAATAAATGCCTGCCCCTAAGCTGCCTCCTTTCCCCTCTCGTCCTTGCACCATCCTCTTTATATGAACTGGGCTGCCATTTCAGGTGTTGGGGCCGTTCAAAGAGGAATCCGCTAATTTCCCCAATGTTGAGGACGCGTCCTCAGATACCTGGCAGAGGGTCATCTTGGGGGAGATCAAACAGGAGGACGACGGAGACGCGGCCTTGCTGGGTGAGAACCCCTCTTCCTTGAATTTCAAGTGCTCAGAAAATTGTACAGCAGAAGTGTTGGGGTAACCTGTAGCTCTTCAGGTGTCGCTGGACCACAACTCCCATCATGCTTGACAATGGCCAGCCTGGCTAGGGCTGATGGGAGTTGGAGTCCAGCAACACCCGGAGGGCCACAGGTTTCTCAGTCCACGTCCTGCAGCAAGCTAAGTGTACACCCCAGACTGGGATAACACTTGTGGACTGTTGGTATCCCCAGGCCACTCACGGCACCCTTAGCTTACTACAGTTCTCAAGATTCTTTGGAAAAAGACATGGCCGTTTAAAGTGATATGATACTGTGTTAAACTTATAGTGCAAATGGGGTCAGAGATGCTTGGCTCTATTTCCCCCCAGTGTGATTTACTTTGTTTTGTTTTAATCTATGATTAATTGCCCTACTAGGGGGAAGGGCGGGATATAAATCTGAAAAATAAATAACTAAATAATTTATAACTTGCCTGTCAGCTCTCGAGGCAACAATTTAGGCATTCATTGCCCTCTGGTTCTCTTATTGAAAGTTGCAGGGGGTTTTAGTGGACCCCTTAATGATTTTTCTGCCTGTTGTAACTGTTGTAAAGCCGTAACAGTCAAAGTGTCCTGCATTAAAAAATATTAGGAGAAATACAAGAAGCAAACAAAAATAAAAGTCAATATGAATATTCAGTGTGATGGACGTGCCGTGTCCCATCTTCAACCGCAGATCCACAGACATGCGGCGGACCACCTGCATGATGCTCGTGGGCCAGTCTTGGAACCCCTGATCTAAAAAACAAACGTCATTAAAACATACATAACCTAAAACCAGAAAAACAGCAATAGAGAAGCAAATGAAACAGTCAGACGATTCAAACATGTAAAACAGGGTCCAGTTTTACGGGTCAGGGATATACCAGCCTTCCCACGATCTGGCGTCCTCCCAATGTTGTTGGACTACAACTCCCATTGGCCCTGACTATTGGCCATGCTTCGTGGGGCTGATGGGAGTTGGAGGTGCAACCACCACATGGTGGTTCAGCCTCTGCTTAAATACTTCCAGTGAAGGAGCATGGCAGAGTCTCAAGGTAGACAATGTGGACTGTACCGCTGGGTAGGGGATGCCATTTTTGAATGCTCCTCTACCAACCCTCCCTACAAGTGAAAAACACCTAGCTTATTAGGGATAGAGGTTCTAGCCCCTCCCTAGCATATTAGTTTTCTACTTGCAGAGAAGGTTCTTCTCTATTTTGGTAGAAGACTGTTGAAAAATGCCATCCTCTGCTTGCTGTCTTCGGGTCTCCATATAGATGGATCCAGAGTTTGCCAAGTTACTTGAGATTCTTTTTCTCCCTGCATCAGGGAATGACACACATTTTGGATTTTCTCCTTTCTAGAAGGTGTTGAGCGAGTGTACGGAGAAGACCCGGACAATTCTGCGGAGCCAGGGCCGCATGGGACGTTGTCGGGAATTGCCGAATGGAACGTTTCCCACAGCCCTACAGATCTGGGGGAAGCCTCCAAGAGCCATCTGGGAAGCCGCCCTGAGAAGGGAAGGGAGAAGTTAGTTTGTGGTCCGCACGGCTACCAACAAGTCAAGGGAGTTGTGGTCCAGCAACGGATCCAAGACGAGCGCCTGAAAAAGTGCCCAGAGTGCGGGAAGGGCTTTGTGTGGAGGTCCGAACTTATCGAACATCAGAGATCCCACACCGGGGAGAGGCCCTACGCCTGTTCCTATTGCGGCAAAAGCTTCAGCCGCAAGTCGTACATTATTAAGCACGAAAGGATCCACACGGGCGAGAAGCCCTACATCTGCTCTCACTGTGGCAAAGGCTTCATTTCTAAATCAGACTTGATCAAACACGAGAGAACCCACACGGGCGAGAAGCCCTACATCTGCCCCGACTGCGGGAGAAGCTTCAGCCGGAAGCAGTTCCTTGTCACCCACCGTAGGACGCACACAGGGGAGAAGCCCTACAAGTGCTCCGAGTGTGGCAAGAGCTTCAGCCAGCGGACTTGCCTGGTCATCCACGAGAGAGCCCACACCGGAGAGAAGCCCTTCAAGTGCCTGGTTTGCGGGAAGAGCTTTGGCAGGAGAGACATCCTCATGACCCACCAGAAGTTGCACACTCGAGAGAAGGCTGGCTGGTTGTGAAACGGCCGCTGAGCCTGATACGTCCACATCAGAGTTCCTAACTGTATATATTTGAGAAGGGATTTTTATTTTAAAGGAAGGATGTTCACAAAAGAAGCTGTAAGCAAGGCTACTTTACGTGTTTTTGTTTTTTTTAGCATTTTATGCTTTTTTTTGGTACATCAAAAAATGTAATATGTGAATTAGGTAGACAAGTGCATCGTACAGGTAATCATACAACTACTGCTTACAAGAGACCCAAGAATGGTCATAGGGCCCTGTTAAATGCACATTCGGTGACCAGCTTGGTTTTGGGCGATGCCAAATCTTGGTTGGGCCACCTTTGGGCTTGAGCACGGCCATCTTCCCTTTGCATGCTCAGATTCATTAGAACATAAGAAGAGCCCTAAAACTGGATCAGGCCAAAGGCCCATCTAGTCCAGCATCCTGGTCACACAGTAGCCAACCAGATGCCCTAATGGGAAGCCCGAAAAAAGGATGCGAGTCCAACAGTGGTCTCCCCACTTGTGATTCCCAGCAACTGTATACAGAGATGTGCTGCCTCCATTAGTGGAGGTAGAACATAGCAACCATGGCCAGTAGACTCCCGCTTCTCACTTGATGCTTTGGGCAAACCACAGTTTAAAGCAGGTTTCCCATTTCGGTTAAATACAACTCAGGTGTATTTAAAAAGAAAAAGAACCTGAGTGCGTGGAACTGCTCTGAGACAAATTGGCTCATGGCAAAGCAAGCCAGGAGATCTGAATCTTGTTTTTGAATGCTGTCTGCCTAAGGGTACTTTGCACTTGAACAGCAGCCCTTTGGGGAGGGGCTGTAGCTCAGTGGTAGAGCATCTGCCTTGTACACAGAAGGTCCCAGGTTCAGTCCCCTGTGGCATCTCCAATTAGGGGTGGGAGAGACTCCCTGTCTGAAAATCGTGGAAAGCCGCTGCCGGTCAGTGTGTAGACAATATTCCTGTATTTGAAAATGGAAGGGTGTATTTTTAAAAGAGGTATGGTATTTAAAAAAGTATGGCGTGCAGGGATCTCTTCGTCAAAGAAAACAGACAGTAGTCTGACTGCCATAGCTAAGGCTTTTGTGCCAAACCATGGTTTTCACTAACCACAGCTGACAAACCAAACCATCGTTCAGAGTTGCTCGTTTGCTGTCATTGTCTGCTTGCTCCGCAGATCACCAGTGTGGCACCCCTGGCATCTGCAGAGCCTCTGAGCCCCCCACCCCTGGCAGCTGCTTTGCTACGAGGGTTACGCTTTCCCCCTTTGAAAAGCACATAAAGCTGAAGGGAAAAGCTGAAAGAGTGATCCTTTCCCTCTCTTCCCACTTCCTCGTTCATTTTCAAGGCTCAGATTTGCACCTGAGCAGCAGGACAGAAGGCAGTGTCCTGAAGTTTGGGGGAAAGGGGGGAGCGATCTGGGACACTGAGCCAAGGCAAATGGAAGGGTGAGGGTGGACGAGGCGGAGGGAGAGAGAGAGTGCCACAGGAGTCAAGAGGGAGATAGAAGGTGCACATTGGATCCAGGAAAAACTCTTGAAATGGTGTGATTTTTCATGGGTTCCCCACCCCATCAAATCACCATTGGCTGTACAGTAATACCTCAGTTAACAAATCACCCAGGAAATAAATTCCTTTTAACAAATTCTTCTTTGGGTGCAGGGGGGCGTGGGGAGGGCGCACATTCTGACATAGTCAGAATGTGGCCCCTTGTCTACTGGATTGCGGCGGTGGCTGCAGGCAGCTCTCTCACGCGTGGCTGGAATGGCGCTCTTTGTCAGGTGCCCTGGAAGCCCTATTTAGTGCAGACACATTTGCTCGAGTGTTGAAGAGGATTGCAGGGAGAGACCAAGCACAGGGTGGTGGGTGCCCCTTCCCTGCCTGCTCAAATGTACGGAGAGGAGAACTGCGCTGAACACTTTAGATTGCTATAGCAAGATATTACGTGATAAAAAAAGCAAGGCAGGCATCCCCGGATGCATTTTGGAAGAAGCCTTCAAGTGGTCTGTATGCAAGGCTTACCTGACCTGGTTGTTTCATTTCAGACCTGGGTATTGTTAGTTTTGAATACAAAATTTGCTGAAATATGTTGAACTGCTCTTCTTTGTTGTGGTGTAAGAACTGATCCCTCTTCTTTCCATGTTGTTCCTACCTCTGGTACCAACGTTTCTGTTAAACAAGGAATGCCCAGGAACACATGTACTTTGTTAACTGAGGTATTTCTGTATCGACTGCACTGTAAACATCACAGATTTTGTGTTTGACAGTTCTACCATGGCACAAAGTCATGGATGTTTGTGACTTTTTTTCGCAATACCCCCCCCAAAACCCACCATCAAATCATAGGTTACCTCTTATGTTCTTTGTCCACAGATGTCTGTGTGATCTGTTGCTCTGTTGTTCCTTTTGTTGCCATCATGAACTCAGTGACCTTCTGTGCTTTTGGATTAATGCTTTTGTGGTGCCAGCAAGCACCAGCTTTGTGATTTTTTTTCTGCGTTGTCTACCAAAGTAAACTTTACTTTGCCAGTGTTTTTTGGGGGGGCAAAGGGCTACATGTAAAATCATGCAAATTCAAGAAGATCCATTTTAATTCTACTGGAACCGACTTTTACCCAGACTCCATGGAAAAGTAAAGTGTATGCATGCTGTTTCCCCGCCATCTCTTTTTAGGGGGGTAACCTGTCAGACGGGGAGAACAAGGCAGAGGGGTGGTGCCCACAGCACTCTCTCAAAATTGCACATGTGCCCATGGGCCTAAAAAGGTCAGTGAATTCTGCAGGCTGCTGCAGAGAACTGGCCATAACTATGGTTTGTCTGTTCAGACAGAGCACCAAATCATTGGCACAAACCATGATTTACAAGCCCACTTCAAACCAACAGTGTCCGATTCTCTTGGCAAGCTGACTGTAACCCATGATTTGTTTGATTCATAACACTAAACAAACCATAATTAACTTTCCATAACCATGGTTTTGTGTGACAGCTGAATTTGAGGCACTGTGAATATAAGCAGTAGGGTGTACATAACATAGTAATGCACTTGTATTTTAACCTATTGGACTGCTGATGCATTGAATCCCCTCCATCCTTGAGCTCAGGTTGGAATGTGTGTAAATAAATAAACCATATTTCATAAAGACACCACAGTCTCCGCTGACCTTCTTCCCAAAGGAAACCAAACCCTGGAGGAGCGCAGGGACCCCTGAAATCTCACCGCTTGGAGACATGGGGAGGTGCGCAACAATACTCTTGCCTGACTTCTAAATTTGATGCGACCTGGCATCAAGAACCCACCTACCTTTGTTTTCACTCCCCCACTGTTCCCATGGTTATTTTCTTCCTATCAGTGGCTCAAGATTATGACATACCTTCTAAACCCACAGTTTTCTATATAATCCCCCAGTCCCAGGTAATTTCCAGCTTGCTGTAGCCTTATTCCAAATCTCTAAAACCCGGCTCATTCTCTGCCTCCAGATCTCCTCCCCTTATGCTCCATAATCTCAAGGGGGGGATGTACAAAGAGACAGTTCATACTAATAATGGAATTGTGGCAGTTTCCTGTGAAATAACTATATGGAGAACTTGTGGGTATAAAATGTGTAAATGAACGCAGTTCAACCTACCATTTTAAGTGTCAAGTAGAAAGGAGTCTGCTGTTGAAAGAGGAAAGATTTTAAAGAGTCTGCAAGTTATGCTGTCTGAATGCCTTTTCAGGGAGAAATGTCCAGTTTCTTTCTTATGCATCCGGTCCCAACAAGCTGGAGGCACACACACAGAGCTGACCAAATTTATTTTGCGGTTTCTCACTAAGAGGTGTGATGGAATTCTTGCACCGCAACCAAGAAAGGTTAAATTCCTCTCTAGCTCTTTGTTTGCTCAAATACAGTATTTGACATTTAGCTGAATTTATATGAATTAAAAACAATGACATCCAGGCTAGAAATATGAGCCCCACACTATACAATCAGTATTTCAAAGCTACTGCATGTCTCTTTTTCCTCTTCAGCTTTGTCTTCATTTGTGGTTGCTGCCCGGTTTTTTTCTGATGTCCATTTTAACTTTCGGTCATTGCAGCAGATTCAGCTTCTTTATTCCTACATCAAGGTCTCCAAATTCATTAGATTGTATTGAACTAAGTCCTACTCGGAGAAGAGCCATGGGATTTAATGAACCTAAGTTAGTCATGCCTATTAACTTTACTCTGAGTAAGACCAGCATTGAATACATGTCATTGCCTCAGATTGCCATGTGCCACCAAACATATTTGCCAAGAAGCCCTCTTATGGATGGTAGGGCAGGAAGAATGCCAGGGAGGTAATCATGCGAGGGAAGGCAACTTTCAGATATTTACACAAGGTAGGACTTGCAGCAAAGTGTTGCAGTGTAGAGAACCCATGTTCAGGATGTAGCCAGCCAGCCCTACTCTTTTCCAGAATACTCCAACCCTCTACCCCCAAATAACAGGCAGCATTTCTTGGCCCCTGAATATGCTTAGTCCTCATTGGGCTGTTTTTTTGGGATCCCTCTCCCTTTCAGATTTTCCCCCCATAAGCCTTTTTTCCTTTCTGCAGAACTTGGGGTATCCCTGAGCTTGTCACACATCCCATGACTGAACAATGGCAGCGGTAACAGGGGTTAACAGATGTCAGTGCTAAAGTGGGGACTTGCCTGCCTTGAAGCAACAGTGTATGGTCTGGGAAACCAGTTTGTAACGAATTCTATAGGCTCTTCTAGATTGCCTTTTTGTTTAGCATTCATCCTGATTTGCTTGATGCTGTGGTTAGACTATATCCAGTCTACCTAGCATTCATTCCAATTTGTTAAAGGGACAATGAGCTTGTATGGTGTTTATGCATCTTCCCATAAATCATTTGTTCATCCCTCATTTTTATGTTTCCCCATCACTTTCCTAACTGCAAAAGGTGCTTTTTAAAAAGTCTGCTTTTTTTAAAGTGGATTTGTGGCAACAGGGTGACAACAGAGCACTTTAGGTTTGCCCAATTAAAGTGGATTAAAGTTCTTGTTATGTGCTTGAATCCCTTCTGCAAAACAGTGAGCAATGAGGCACCCTATTTCTCAGTGCAGGTAGGATAGTTGTGTTTAAAGAACAGTGTGTTTTCATGAGTAAGAGCCACTTGAACACACATACACACACACACACACACAAACCTTTTTACAAATCATTAAATAATGACTGAATGTTTAAAAATTCATTAATTTTCAGTTACATAAATTAACTCTTGGAATAAAAGGCAGGCTCCAGAATCCTTTCTCTATCAGTGATCAGGAAGACCTCTGCATGACTTAAGAACATAAGAAGAGCCCTACTGGATCAGACCCATGGGCCACTTGGTCCAGCACCCGTTTTTGGAGTGGCCAACCTGATGCCCATGGGAAGCCCACATGCGCAAGAGCACTCTCTCCTCCTGTAGTTTCCAGAAACTGGCATTCAAAAGCATCCTGCCTCTGACTTAAATGAAAGTCAACTCTTACCTCTATTGTGTCATTCACAGATATACTGCCTCTGAACATGAAAGTTTCACTTCACTGCTATTAGCATGTTCTTTTCTCCATAAATCTATCTATTTTACCTTTTAAAGCCAACTTGAACTAGTGGCCATTACATCTTGTGGCAGCAAAATCCAAACATTTCATTATACATTATGTGAAGAAGTACCTTATTTTTGTCTGTCCACCACATGTCACTGGATGGCCTTGAGTTACCTAATAATCTGGGGGACAGAAGAAAAAAAAGTCTGTATCCATTTTCTCCACACTCTGCATAGTCTGAAAAAGTACCTTTTTTGTTTCTGTATTTTGGAAATAATAATAATAATAATAATGATGATGATGATGATGATGATGAAAAACCTTTATTAAGTCACAGTACATTACAGTCTTTGCCAACCTGGTGCCCTCCCGATGATTTGGACTACAATTCCCACTAGCCCCAACCAGCACATGAAAAGAGGGTCTTTTTTCAAGTGACAGATAGCGATAACGTTTAGTGGCTGGGGAGGGAGGGTAAAGGCACTCTGGCCATGCTCAGAGGTAGTCTTTCATAACTAGTTCACGTAGGCGCCAGGACTGATATGTGACCCTGACGTACAGTGTTGCAGCTCTGCTTACACTATCTCCTCCCCCAAATCGTGCTTTTCTTTCAGATATTAGCCCTCGCTCTTCTAACCTTCCGGGCGCCATTGGAAGCAAGCAGAAGGCGCCCGAGCTCGCAAGTTAGCCGAGAACCTGCCGAAGGCCGCGAGACCGAAGGCAAAGGAGCTGAGCGATTTTGCATAACACCCGCTCAGAAGGCGCCTCGAGGACTCCACTGTTATCCTCCGCCTGTTCTGCCGTTGGGGACGTTCTTGGATCGTTCTTTGTCTGGTTCCTCTCCCTTGACCTAGCCATCATGGGTGACCCTGCTGGGAGTACATGACTCCTGACAGCATCGCTCACAGGGTTCATTGGAACACGCAAGCCCACTCACCTCTACAAGGTGACGATCCAGCGAGCATCAAATTCATGGATCTCATTCTCAACCCAGATCAAGAAGGATCTCATTCTCAACCCAGTAGCAAAAAAAGAGGAGGGAGGGGCATGGCTGGGACTATCATGAAGGGACCCTGTACTTCTGAATTTGCCGCTACAGTGCTGGTTATAATACATAATTATTTCAAAGCCCCACACCTAAACTTAATAGGTTTAAAAATTAATAAAATATTTTTTTTCTAAAAAAAGCATTATTCCTATGGAATCCTACCACTACCCTTGCCCCGCACATGGAGTAGTCCAATGTGACTTCTAGTTGGAACTGGAAGTGTTGAATGTTTTTCTTAAAAGAACCCTTTGTGTCAGCGGCTGGAAGACGGTTCTTTGCGTCTGAGATCAAGGAAAGGAGTGGGTGCAAAATGAGTTTTGGGGCTAGAAGCAGCAGTCAAAGCAAGGATTGGGAAAAAAGCACAAGAGGTGGCTAAGCCATAAAAGGAGGAGGCTGGGGAAAACAAGGCCTGGTTTCCCCCTTAAATCTGCCGGAAGAGCCGGTTTCCTCCGTCTAAAGTTGCCAGCTGACCATAAAAAGCCCAAGCTGGCTTGCTCCTGTGCCCGTCCGAGCTGCAGAAATCAGCAGCTGAGGCTTTTCCTCCACAGGCCTTTTTTCCTTAGCAGGAGGAGCGGTTGGTGATTGGAGGAGCTGCTGTGGGGAAAAGCACAGGAGCAGAGGTATGTTCAAAAGTTGGCAGCCTTTCTCACATTTCCCCCTTTCTTTTTTGCCCCTCGTTCCATTATTATTATTATTTACTTGCTTTTTTAAAAAATGAACTCACAGCACCCTTTAGTGCCCTAGTTTCACAGTAGCAACTTCCAAAGGGGTAGCTGTGTTAATTCTGTGTCGCTGCAAAAACAGCAGAGCCTTGTGACACCTTAAAAATTAATCATGCTTCCAGATGGGAGTTTATTGTGAGACTGATGCTTCTAACACATGCAAGTGGCCACATGACAATGTTGACATCTCGGTTCCAGCCCACATCGACCACAGGCACATCATCTAGATTTACCCTCAGGGCTGAATTAAGTTCCATTCAGGTGCTGCAGACCTCAGGTTACACACCTAGGGTGCCTCCAGACGGTCAGTATTTTGCGGAAGACATTTGAGCGCATCTTGGGAAATGTAGGTTTGTGCAATGAAAGGGGAATGAAGGCCTCTATTGCCCTGCCATTTTGCAGTTCGGAAAGCAGGGCGTGCAATGAAAAGCATGGGATGAACAAATGATTAACGGGAAGATACAAGCAAGCAAATCAAGATGAAGGCTCATTGTTGCTGACCGACGTCTTTCCATACATAAGATCCCAGGTTCAATTCCCAGGGGCATCTGCAGGTATTTATTTATTACATTTATACCCCGCCTTTCTTTTCATGATAGAAACCCAAGGCGGCTTACATGTGGTTCCCAGGCGGTCTCCCATCCAGGCACTGACCAGACCTGAGCCTGCTTAGCTTCAGCAGAATGCTGGCCTCATGTGCCTTCAGACCATAGCCTGGGAATGTCTCCTGCCTGAAATCCTGGAGAGCTGTTGCCAGTCAATGGAGGCAATCCTGAGGTCAGTGAACCAATGGTCTGACTCAGTATAAGGCAGCTTCCCATAATAAGCTTTCTGCAAGCAAATCAGGAGAAATGGTGAATGAGCAGGTCACCTGGAGGAGCCCTCAGGGTTCTGGAGTGAACAGCCACTGCCTGCTCCCCAACTCAATTTCTCAAATTATAAAGTCTGGCTTGTAAGCTAGGTCCGTCGCAAACCGTAACTGGCGCACACCAGGTCCCAGGGGTAGGGAGGGGTCTTTAGGATGATATATTACGGATTATAAATGAATAAACGTTAATTATGATCATTGTTACCTTTTTATCCTACACTTCAAGGCGGCCTCTTTTTTTATTTCTAGGCCGTAGTTGAGCTGCAAGAGCATCTGCTTTGCATGCAGAGGGTCCCAGATGCAATCCCCAGCATCTCCAGGTGGGGCTGGGAAATGTCCCCTACTTGAAACTCTGGACCGGCTGCTGCCAGTCAGTGTTGACATTACTGAGCTGGATGGACCGACGGTTTGACTTGATAGAAGGCAGTTTCCTGTGTTGTCTTTTTGATAGGGATAAGCTTCTCTCGTTCACCGGCAAGATTCTCAATCCGACTGGTCATTTGTCCGCTGAGTTTCAAGGCCTGATAATTTTGGTTTGGGAGGGGGAGGGAGACTATTCAGGCCTCGTCCCAAGTGGGAGAATGATGGCGGAGTGGAGAGATGGGCAAGGTTTCCAGCTGAAGGCTGTGCCAGAGAATGGGTTGAAGGTGGAGGAGATGGACCCAGCAGGCCCTGAAACTGCCCTCTTGGTTGGAAATACTAAGGAATTCTGGGAAAGAACCATGCGCCCACAAATTAGTCAGAGCTCGGAGGAAGGGCCACAACAGTCCCTGACAACCAAACCTCAGGGGATTGTAAACCTCCAGTCCCTTCAGCCATATCCAGGTGACTTCCAGCCATTGCTGCCAGGGCCAAGGGTGGATGCAAAGGGGTTTAATCCCCCTTGCGGAGCCCCCCTTGACCCCTGCCAGAAACCAAAAGGGCTAAGGGTGATCCTAGCCCCTCCAGGCCTCTCTACGGAATCCAGGGACAACCTTTTAGTCAAAGTCGAGCCGGGAAGTCAGAAAGTGAAGGCAGAGGTCCTCGACGAGGAAGCCGCTGGCTCGGAGATGTCGCGCCAACGCTTCAGGCAGCTGCGCTACCGAGAAGCTGACGGCCCCCAAGAAGTTTGCCAAAGCCTGCAAGAGCTTTGCCGTCAGTGGCTGAAGCCAGAGAGGCACAGCAAGGAGTGGATCCTGGAGCTGGTGGTCCTGGAGCAGTTCTTGGCCATGCTGCCCCAGGAAATGGGGCGGTGGGTGAAGGATCGCGAACTGGACAGCTGCGCCCAAGCTGTGTCCATGGCGGAAGAGTTCTTGCTGGGGCAGCGTGACAACCCTACACAGAGTAGACCCATTGAAATGAATGAACCTGTTAGTCATGCCCATCAATTTCATGGGTCTCCTCTGAGTGGGACTAGCACTGGATACCACCCACAGGCCTATTCCCATTGTGCTAGAGCACCATCTTAGCCATTTTTAAGTCCTACTGAACACAATCAGCCTTAATTTTCCCCCAATACTGGCTTCAGATTTGTTTCTGGTTCCAGTTCAAGATGCTGGTGCTTACGAATAAAGCCCTAAATGGCTTAGGGCCCTAAAATAAGATTAAAAGAGCCTGTTGGATCAGGCTAAAAGCCCATATGATTCCAACACTGGGTTGTATTCAATGCTAGCCCTATTTAGAGTAGATCCATTGAAATGAATGACCCTAAGTCATGCCCATGAACTTTAACTGCCCATTTGTGATTCCCAACAATTGGCATATCTGAAAGATCGGTTTCTCTCACACAAGCCCTCCCCATCAGTTGTGATCATCTTTAGAAGTCCTGTCATTTGTCCCACCACCAAGATAGGTTCAGTTAGCAGGAACACATGGCAGGGCCTTCAATATCGCAGCCCCTGGGGTGTGGAATTCCCTTCCAAATTTAGTGCAAGAAATTAGGATGAACGCTTCAATAAACAGGTCATCATTTGGAAGCGAACTTTGATGGTGCAACTACTTGCCTTTCCCAGCGTAGGATTTATTTGTTTGTTAAATTTATATCCTTCGTCTCAGAAGGAGCCCAGAGTGGCAAACAGGTGATAAAACACTGCAAACATCTATGAAACATCTTCAAAACAAAACATCATGACACCTTTTACTTTTGCTCTCTGCATCCTAAAGGAGCTGTGCTGATTGTTACTGGGGACCAAACCCAGTAAGGCCTACATATTATCTTCCCCCAAGTAAAAAGAATTGTGGCTCAGTAGTAGAGTACATGTTTTGTTTGCAGACGGTCCCAGGTTCAATCCCCATTAGCATCTCCCAGTCGGGCTGGGAGACACTCCCTGCCTGAAACTGCGGAGAGCTGCTGCCAATCTGTGCAGACAATACTGAGCTAGATGGACCAGTGGACTCTTGCCCATAATCACGCCATAATCAAATTTACTTTGAATTGCTAAATTGATTTGTATACACTCTGATTTTATTTTGTACATCGTCTTCAGATATATATGCGGAAGGTGATTGTTTATTTGTTTGTTATATGCTGCCTTTCCTCCCAGAAGGAACTCTGGGCAGCAAACAGGTGATAAAACATTTAAAACAAAACTTTTTTAGAAAAAAACCTTAAAAACAAAACATCTTTAAAAAAAATCCTAAAAACAAAACATCTTTAAAAAAAATCTATAAAAACTGTAAACCGCCCAGAGAGCTTCGGCTATGGGGCGGTATATAAATGTAATAAATAAATAAATACAATTCCAAAAGAGACGCAAATTGAATCCCCAAGTGCGGGATCGCTCTGCCTGCCGTTGTCCCTTCTGCAAGAGGCGCCCACAAAATTCTTCGCCTCTCTGGAAAACTGCGCTGGGAAAGAGTTAAGATGAATGAGTCGGTTCCTAGAAAGGCCTGGATGTTTCATTTAGGAAGGGGGGGGTGAGAGCCACGTGCCACGTGAGGAAGGAAAGCTGCCCTTGGAATTGTTCCCAGGCGGGGATCGGGCTGGGGGAATCTTTCTTACTGTCAGTGGGAGAAGGATCAGGATCAGGATCCGGTGAGTTTAGAGGGGGACCCTTTTGGGGAAGGGGAGGGGGGCAAATCCAAGGCAGAGGCAAGGGGTTTAAAGGGTTAGGGTTGGCGCAAGAGAGGCCAGGAGGACTCTTTCCCCTGTCATGTTGAATGTATGAAGACCCTCTTCTCCCAAGTCAGATAATTGTTCCATTTAGCGTTGTGTGTGTCACACGCACACGCGAGAGCTGTGTTGGTCCATTGAGGTGGCTGGGATGGGACGGGGAATTCACCGTCAGGACAATACCTTTCTTAGAACCGACTAAAATGTCATGGAGTGCATAGTTCAAACTCTGGAACTGGCTCCCACAGGTGGCAGCGATGGCCCCCGACTTGGATGGCTTTAAAAGAGGATTAGGCAAATTCGTGGAGGAAAAGGCTGTCAGTGGCTACTAGCCACGATGGCTACGCTCTGCCATCGGTGGGAGGCCGTTTGCCTCTGAATGTCAGATCACAATTGGGGAGAGTGCCCTTGTGCTGAGGGCTTGCTTGGGGGCTTCCCACTGGAGCATCTGGTTGGCCACTGTGAGAACAAGATGCTGGATTAGATGGGCCCTGGCCTGAGCCAGCAGCCGTATGTTGCCAAACAATGATTTCCAGAGGGGTAGCTGTGTCAGTCTGTTGTAGCAGAACTAACAAAAAGAGTCTCATAGCCCCTGAGGGCGCCTCCAGACTGTGGCTGCATAGACACTATACGTTTAAAGCACTTTCCACCACCCCTCAAGAATCCTGGGAACTGTAGTTTGTTGAGGGTGATGGGAATTGTAGCTTTGTGAGGACTTCCCGGGCTCCTTGGCTGGGCTGGGGGGGACATACTTTAAATGTATGGTGCGTACGCAGCCTGTCACTGTTTCACAGGAGGGTTTCAAGGGTACACCACAACATCAGGTTTGCGTAGTTTAAAGTGGGTTAAAGGGCTCTCTCACCCTAGCACAGCAAATCCACTTTAAAAAGAAAAGAAAAAGTATTGGACTTCGTGTGCTTAGAAAAGAGAGCACAGTGACACAATCAATTCAGCAATGCAAAGTAAATTTGATTATGGCATAAGCTTTTGGGGCCAAGAGTCCATTGGTTCATCTAGCTCAGTATTGTCTACACCGACTGGCAGCAGCTTTCCAGGGTTTCAGGCAGAGAGTCAGATGCATTAGGGATTGAACTTGGGGCCTTCTGCATGCAAAACGTGCGCTCTGCTACTGAGCCACAACTCTTTATTTCGGGGAAGATAATATGCAGGTCTTACTGGGTTTGGTCTCCAGGCACAATCAGAATATGTAGCTCCTTTAGGATGCAGAGAGCAAAAGTAAAGAGTGCCATGACAGGAACATGGAATGCTGCCTTATACTGGGTCAGACCATTGCTCCATCTAGTTCAGTACTGTCTGCACTGACTGGCAGCAGCTCTCCATAGGTTCAGACAGGGTGTCTTACCCCAGCCCTACCTGGAGATGCCCTTGGGGATTGAACCTGGGGCCTTCTCCATGCAAGGGAGATGCTCTACCACAGGGCAACAGCCCTTCCCAAATAGCCTTTGTATTAGCAAAGCTGGAGATTATTTTTTTATTTAAGTGGTGCACTGAAAAACAAAAAAAGTAGTCCAACTGGGGAGCATTAAGTAGTGGTTGCTCAGGATGTAATTCAAGTAAGGTGACAGAACAGAATCTACCTCATTCCAGGCTCCCTCTTCTGAATGGTGAAAACTGGTGTTCTACAGACAGGCACACTATAAGCACATTTTTCAGTTCATTACAGCAGGGATCCCCAACCACACGTTCCACTTTTATCAGTCATAGCTTCCCCCAAAGAATCCTGGGAAATGTGGTTTATTAACTATCATTTAAGAATAGGTCACGTTATTTTTACGACATCCTGTTTAATTAGGGGAAAAGGTGCATTTAAGTCCTCTTGCAGTGCAATTGTCTGCATGTCTGCTCAGAAGTAACTGAGGTCACTTTCAGATTACCTTTTTATTGAGCGTTCCTCCTCATTTTTTTTGTTAGATGACGATGCATCAAAGCAAGTGTTATTTCACACTTTCCAGTCCATTTTCTTGTTGCTGTGCTTATTGCAAAATGTCCATTCTTTGTTACTCAAGAGCTCCCGATCGCTATAATTTCGCAACCTGAATTTGCTAGCATGTAACTGAATCCCACCCGACAGTCTGGAAGTGCCCAAAGTTCAGTGGAACTTACTCTCCAGCGTATGCAATTTAAATATTACAGTCAAACAGATCCAAAGCTTTATGTGAAGATCATTTTTATTGAAATACTTGTGAATGCATTAATTATTATTATTATTATTATTTCCATTTATAGACCGCTTACTATCTAAAAGATCTCAAAGCAGTTTACAACAGAATACACAAGGTACAATAAAAAACATACCAAATTAATTTACAAAGCAAAATGCATAAACAATATCCATAAACATAAACATATACATAAACACAGTATAAAAGTCATATTGAGCACATGTAGTTTAGCCAGCTTGGGGGAGGGGTGCTGTGGTCTCATCAAGGATGAACATATAGTTTCTGCATGATAAACACCTACAAAATTGCTACAGGCTGATTTTTGCGTTCTCTGGAAGCGCTTGCTTGTTAACCCTGGACTACTTGTTTGTTCAGCCCTGGCAGAGATTCTGGAAAAATACTGCCGTTAAGTTAGGCTGTTTTTCCAGAGTGAATAAAAGTTCCTGTTGTGTTTCTCTCTAATACAGACCAGAGTGTGCCACAAGCAGAGAGCAGGTTCATGTCAGAAGGTGTCTGCAAAGTATCCAAGCAGAGATGTCAGTTTTTCAGGCATGATGCTATGGTTTCTTCTTTTGCATTACATTGTAGATCTGTCAGCCATGATAACTTCATAGAACTTCAGGATGGGGGATGCTGACTCCTGTTGTACCATGCTCTGAACTGCTGCTGTTCTCCCTCCCTCACAGTGGTATCCAGGGAGCATCTTACTGATAAGCCTGTGCTGAGGGCAAAAAGGAATTAAGACATGATAACTCAATGGCCTGGTTCACATGCAACACTAAGACATGGTTTATTTAAATGTCCAAACATACACACACACACCAGTCACTTAACCATGCTTTGTTAACCATAAATCATGCTCATAACCTGCGGTCTGTTGCTGCTTACAAACCTTGGCTTGAATTAACTCTGACCTAGCACTACGTGCAAATGTGGCCAATAGTGTACACTTCCCTCGCAATCCATTATTTAGACTTTAAGAAACAAAATTAACAGTGCTGTTCTATGCAAAATAACATAAGAACAGTCCTACCGGATCAGGCCAGTGGCCCATCTAATCCAACATCCTGTTCTCACAGCGGCCAACCGAATTCCCCCACGGGAAACCCACAAGCAGGCCTGAGCGCAACAGCACTGTCCTCTCCCGTGGTTTCAAGCAACTGGTATCTGGAAGCATATCGCCTCTGACCATGTGGGCCGAGCATAGTCATCACGGCTAGTAGCCACTGATAGCTTTATCCTCCGTGAATTTTTCTAATCCTGTTTTAAAGCCATCTGAGTTGGCAGCCATCAGGGTCTCCTGTGGGAGCACATGCCATAGTTTAGCCATGTGCTGTATGAAGGACTTTCTGTCATTTTTCATTTTCATTGGCGATCACTCGTGGCCGAGTAAGATTGTCTTCCAGGGTAAGGTCTTTAACAGTGGGTCCGTAAGTGACTGTGCAGGCCGATACTGGATCCACACAGCCTCCCACAGCCGGAATCGTCCAACATTCAGCTACACTGGATAGCCATGAGATCTAATATTATATGGGAGAGGGAGAAAAACTTCTCTCTATCCCCTTTCACCACGCTGTGCATAATTTTATACCCTTCTATGATGTCGCCTCTTGCTTGCCTTTTCTCTAAACTAAAAAGCCCCAAATGTTTTAACCTTTCCTCAGAGGGGAGTTCCTCCATCCCCTTGATTAGGCATGCCTACTCCAAAGTAAGGCCTCATTCATTTTGGAATGCCAAGACTTTTTTTTTTAATTGGTATGTGACTTTTGGGTCTTCTTGTAACTTAATTCTTTTTTTTTTCCCTGTCCACGGTTTAGCCCAGAGCGCTGACCTCGTTGCCACTTGCCCCAAGAGAGAAAATGGCTGCCGAGGATGGGGAAGTGGCAGCCCTGGGCCTCCATCTCTGTGCTGTGCTAGAGAAAGGAATGAAGATGGAGGAATTGGAGCCTGTGGAGCCTGGACGGAACAGCCCTCCTGCCGTCTGGGCTGGGAGCCTTGGGGAGAGGCCAAAGAAATCAGAGGGTGTGAAAGGGGAGACGGAGGAAGGGCTGCAACAGCGCTGGGACGCCCAGTGGCAGCACTTCCTGAAGGCAGTGGAGTCCACCCAATCAGAAGGAAGAACCTCATCAACTGGTGACAGTGAAAGCTTCCTTCCTTCCCTAGAGGGGGTGGCTGACCACCGCCAGGAGCGTGGAGGAAAAAGATGGGCCCAACGGACTGGCAGCAATGACCAATTGGCCAGACATGAGGCAGGCTGCAAGTTGTTGAAGGAGGAGTTCCCAGAGGAGGAGGAGGAGGAAGTGGACAGCCCAGAGGTGCAGCGCCAGCACTTCAGGCAGTTCCGCTACCTGGAGGCTGAAGGCCCCCGAGAGGCTTACAACCGGCTCCGGGAACTTTGCCACCAGTGGCTGGAGCCGGAGAGGCACACAAAGGAGCAGATCCTGGAACTGGTGATCTTGGAGCAGTTCCTGGCCATATTGCCCCATGAAATCCAGAACCCGGTTCTACAAGGTGGGCCAGAGGCCTGCTTCCATGCCGTGGCCCTGGCAGAGGATTTCTTGCTGAGGCAGCTGGAGGAGCAGGTGATGTTTGATGCTGATAGTTTCATGGGGCAGAGAGTTTGATACGGGCGGTACCCTGGGACAGAGAGCCTTGGCCAACCACCGGAGAAGAGCCTCTGGGTGGGAAAGCAGAGAGGCAGGTCGCTCTCAAACGTCCCAGGAGTGGAGCCTGTGGGGCAGGCGTCCTGTCATTTGCCAGTCCGCTAGCTTCTTGCAAGCTGATCGCCGGTTTCAAGGGGACCCCTTTGAAGCCTCTTTGCAGGAAGCAGTTTGAATTCAAGCCCCTTCCTGCAAATGGGCTTCAACGGGGCTCCCTTGTAGCCACTGATTGAGAGATACATTGAGCCCCTTTGAACGTTGACAGTTGTCAAGTAGGTGATGTCATTATGACGGCAGATGATTAACAGGTGGGAGGTCCCACCCACCTGTCAAATATTGCTCCTGTGGGGGGGGGGGAATGGAGCAATTAAGGATCTGGCCCACTGGCCAATTCCAGACCCCCACCCCAGTGGAAAGGGTGGGTTCCATTTCTGGGTCACTTCCTTTAACTGCTTCCCCTTGTGCAGGAGTAGGGAACCTCTGATTCGTGGGCCAAATTTGTCCCGGTACGGGTCTCAGTTTGGCCCGCGAGGCCGTTTTCCTAACAGCCATGGCCACCTTCTCCACCCCTTTTTTATTAAATTGATTTTTTATTGCAAATTTCTTAAAGAAAAGAAAAAGAAGGGGGGAAATAGCAAAAGAGAGAGAAAAGAAAAAAAGAAAAGGGGGAAACCCCCAATCTGCTGACATCAATAATACAAAAACATCCATCTTAATTTACACATACAGATTGATATATGCTGTCGAAATGTCCAAATAGGTTTCCGGACAAAGTTGGCGTTTTTCGAAAGTACATTCCAATGTAGCAAGGGCATTACGGTCTTCAGACTGTTGCTGAATCAGTGGTGAGGTTTTATCCTTCCAGGCTTGAAGTGTGAATCTCTTAGCAACCACAAGGGCTCTCTGCAGCTTTCTCCACACTTGATGTCATATGTGATGTCAAGGGTGGGGCAACTCAAGCTGCGTCTGGAGTGGCTGCCTGACAGAGTTTCCTGTGGGACTCTGAAAGCAGAGTCGAAGACACAATCCGTCAGCTGACTGGCAGTGAGTTCAAGCCCACTGGATTTGCTGCGTGACCAAGTCCCCCAGGCCCTGCAGAAAGCAGCTTTGCCAGCCCTTGGGAAGTCCTGAGGACTGAGCTAGCAAAGCACTTTGTGCAGACCTTTCCAAATGCCCGACAACCAGCTGTGCTTCCCAAGCCCCGAGCAGAGGGCTGGCCAAGGTTGAGGACTCACCTCTCGACCACCTGGCACCATGAGTTGAGTTGTTCCACCTACCTGTCAAACTTGACCTGCAGTTGTGGGAACGGATAGGGGTCTGACTCGCTGTGCCAAAAAGGTTTCCCACCCCTGCTCTTGTGCAAGTTCCAAAAAGATGAATTATAAATGGCCCTGGTAGTGTAGGTGACTTGGCCAAAGCCATCCAACCAAGCTTCGGAGCTGACTTCAAAGCATTTGTCTTATTGAACTGCTTGAATAGTTCTTGTGTGACTTGAAGAGATGTAGAAAACATCAAAAGAGCTGGTTGCTGGATCAGACTAGTGGCCCATCTAGTCCAACATCCGGTTCTCACAGTGGCCAACCAGATGCCCATGGGAAACCCAACAGCACATGAGCGCAAGAGCATTCTCCCCTCCTGTGATTCCTAGCAACTGGCATTTAGAGGCATGTCCTGCCTCCCACAGTGGAATAGGGCATAGCCATAGTGAGTAGTACCCATAGATAGCCAGAGCTTGGAAAAGTTACTTTTTTGAACTACAAGTCCCATCAGCCCAATCCAGTGGCCATGCTGGCTGGGGCTGATGGGAGTTGTAGTTCAAAAAAAGTAACTTTTCCAAGCTCTGTAGATAGCCGTATCCTGCATGAATTCTTCTAATTCTCTTTTAAAGCCATCCAAGTTGGTGGCCACCGCTGCCTCTTGTGGGAGCGAATTCCATAGTTTAACTATGCGGTGCGTGAAGAAGTGCTTCTGTAGTCTACCCTGAATCTTCCAGCGTTCAGCTTTATTGGGCGTCTACAAATTCTAGCGTTACGAGAGAGGGAGAAAAAAATTCCTGTATCCCTTTTCTCCATGCCATGCATCATTTTATACACTTCTGTCATGTCACCTCTTGCTCACCTTTTCTCTAAATTAAAAGGCCCCAAATGCTGCAACCTTTCCTCATAGAGGAGTCACTTCAAAAGGTGACTCGCTCAAGGCCTTTGATAAAGCTTCACAGTCCAGGCAGGATTTGAGCCCAGGTCTTCTCACTCTATCTAACGTTAGAGCCGGCCGTGTCTAGCACTAAGTCTTGGCCATGCCCCATTCATCTCTATATCTGTCTTGAATGAATGAATTTTTTTCGGTCAAAGACCAGCACATAGAAAGTGCAAACTATATCTGTCTTTCAGATGCCGTTCAAAGAGGAGGCTGGTAATTCTCCCAAGACAGAGATGGCTCCACCGCATCCCTGGAAAGGGACCCTCTTCAACAAGGTCAAACAGGAAGATGAGGCAGATGCCACTTGGTCAGGTAACAGTGTGTGTTTCATTATTATTATTGCATTTTGTTAGTAGCTTTGTATGAAAAAGGTCTCAAAGCAATTTAACAAGATGATGGTGATGATTTATTGCATTTATTAGTAGTTGTTTTTACAATGATCCAGTGACTTACAAAATGATACAAACATTAAAACCAAGCATAAAATAAAAATAAGATTAAATCCAAATGGATAAAATCAGTTAACCGCCAGAAAATGTAAAATTCCCCCAAATGCTCATGCAACAGCAGAAGAAGGACAAATCCTATCCCACCAGTAGAGGGCAGCTTAACTTCCAAAGGCCTGGGTAAGTAGAACTGGCTTAGCCTGGTGTTGACAACGATTGCGCCAGGCAGGCTTCCCCCTCAGGAGAGCATCCCACAGGCAGGGGACCACCGCTCCAGAGGCCTATTCTCGTGTCACCACCCTATGTACATCTCACAGGCAAGGTGTACAAAGACAGGAATCATTGTAATATAACATTGCAAGTTAACACACAGCCATGCGTAATATTTTCATTTATATGATGCATGGAGGCCTAGGACTTCTGAAGCGCCAGCCGTATAGTGAGGTTGGAGCCTCCCTCTCCTACTGTCCGACTGAAGGGACCGTGTAGGAGGAAATGTTCCCTCTTCTCTGTGGAACTGCCATTTTGTTAAGAACATCAGAGTCCGGCTGCTCGATCAGGCTAATAGCCATCATGGTCCAGCATCCGGTTCTCACAGTGGCCAACCAGATGCCCATGGGAAACCCAACAGCACATGAGCGCAAGAGCATTCTCCCCTCCTGTGATTCCTAGCAACTGGCATGTAGAGGCATGTCCTGCCTCCCACAGTGGAGGCAGAGCATAGCCATGGTGAGTAGTAGCCATTGATAGCCTTATACTGCATGAATTCTTCTCATTCTGTTTTAAAGCCATCCGAGTTGGTGGCCATCACTGCCTCTTGTGGGAGCAAATTCCATAGTAATCGGAATTTAGAATCATTTTGCCTCTGATCCATCTTGACTGTTAGCCACAGCTTTATCCTCCATGAATTTGTCAAATTTCTTTTGAAGCTGTGCTGGTTTGTAGCTTTCACTACATTCCAATAGCACAAATTCCACTGTGCACGATGTGAAGAAAGCCTTCCTTTTGCCTAAAATCTTGTTTTATTTATTTATTTATTTTATTCTATTTATATCCCACCCTTCCTCCCAGTGGGAGCCCAGGGCAGCAATCTTCTAGCATTCAGCTTCATTGGATGACCCCATTAGGTTCTAGTATTATGGAGAAAACATCTCCCTATCCACTTTCTCCACACCATGCAAAATCTCATAACCCTCTATTGTCATGACTGCCCCCGCGCACACTTTTTTCCAAATGGAAAAGCCACAAATGCTGCAGCCTTTCCTCATAGCGAAGTTTACTCCATCCCCTCGATCATTTGGATTGCACTTCTCTGAACCTTTTACGGCCCTATAACCCTTTTTGTGATTTTGTTCTTGCTGTTCTTTCTGTTGCACGGGAAAAACTCATGTTAAGATGCTCTTCTTGTTCCAGGAGGTGATGAGAAACCCTGTAGGTTCCAGGCAAGCCAGCCAGAGAATCCCAGGGAACTGGAATCGTGCAGGATTTTGGGTGAACAGCATGTTCCCCATTACCCTGATCGGAGGACTGCAGCCTCTGAGGGAGGGGCGTACCCAGAGAAGGAAGGGGACACCTTATTTCCGCACAGCCTTCTGGCGCAGGAGAACTCCCATTCAGGAGAGAAACGATATAAGTGCTCCGTCTGTGAGAAAAGCTTTAAGCATAAGTCGACTCTGACGGTGCACAAGCGGACGCATACGGGAGAGAGACCGTATCGGTGCTCGCATTGCGAGAAAAGCTTCATTCAGCGATCCACCCTCATTGTCCATGAGAGGACCCACACAGGGGAAAGGCCGTACAGATGCTCGGACTGTGGGAAGAGTTTTAACGAGCGGTCCGTTCTCGTCAAGCACGAGAGGACCCACACAGGGGAGAGGCCGTACAAATGTGTGGACTGCGAGAAAAGCTACAAGCAGCTATCGGCTCTCGCCGCACACGAGAGGACCCACACAGGGGAGAGGCCGTACAAATGCTCGGATTGTGGGAAAAGCTTCACCCGCAGCTCGTTCCTCATTACACACAAGAGGACCCACACGGGAGAGAAGCCGTACTCATGCTCAGGCTGTGGGAAAAGCTTTAGCCAGCGACCACACCTGGTTATCCATGAGAGGACTCATTCAGGAGAGGACCCACTTTGATGCTTGAGCTGTAGTGATGCAATCGTCAGCTTATTTATTTTGCAATATGAGTTCAGAATAATATCCCAAATCTGCAGCACTTGCATAGGAATTGCATCCCCCCCATTTCCATGGAGCATCTACCTGACATTGTCATCAAACCGTCAACCTTCTGTCTTGCCACTTGTTTCTTCTGTTGCATGGCTGTTTGCATCTAGGGAGAGAGATAGATATAAAATTAAGATATTTGCACAATAGCATTCGGAGGAAGCTAGTTTATTAGGGTTAAAGGGGCACCACCCTCAGTCAACCTCCACCTGACTGTCTTCTTACTTACTTCTAGTCCAGGTGGTGACCCTCCCTGTGCCAGCTTCCTCCAACCTGCAGTGCTGCACAAAACTGGAATCATTTGGCTCTGCCTGTCATCAGCTCTGGCTCCATTTACTGATGGTCTCCTGGCCTTCCACCCTACCAGCTCCTATGGGCACCACCTAACACTGATAGCACTTCAACTAAAAAAAATGTTTTGGCTCAAAATTTAAAATTGATGTTAAAAATTCTTGATTACTGGCCAGATAGTTATCAGCTTTAAAATGGGGATGGAAAATTGGTGGCCCTCCCGGTGTTGCTGGACTCCCACTCCCATCATCCCTGACCATTGGCTATTCTGGCTGGGGCTGATGGGAGTTGTAGTCTGAACGTGTGGAGGACAGCAGGTTGGCAAAAGCCAGCATGTATGATCAAGCTCACTGACACAGAGTTGAGAGAACAGAGACAACCAGACAAAATAAAAAAGGTATTATGGCTTGGACGCTAATTAGTGCTTAAACTAAAAAGTGAGGTAGCACAAATGATAAAGCTGACTACAAAAACAGAGGTAAAAAAAGTGTAATTCTTAACTGCTGCCTGGAGAGCTATAAGCTTGAAAACAGGGATGGGAAGTGGCCCCTGATCTGAGTTCTGCTCACAGGATCTTCCCGAGTGGGTCCCATCATCCCTGACTATTGGCCATGGTGGCAGGGGGTGATGGGAGTTAGGAGACCAACCACATATGGCTGGCCATGAACTTCCCGCCTGTTCTATAAGGGGAAGGGGGAATTAGTGAAATTAGTACATAAAAGGGCAGGAAGTCCTCCCTTCTGCCATCAGGATCTCCACTGGATCTTGCTCCCATCCATGAATGGAAGCAGTCCTAGCTGGGCCAGGCCATAATACTTATTTCCACACCGTGGCTGTGTACACACTCCATACATTGGCTTCCTCCAAAGAATCCTGGGAACTGTAGTTTGTGAAGGGTGCTGGGAGGGGTAAACTGCAGTTCCCAGAATTCCTTAGGGGGAAATAATGTGCTTTTAATTTATTGTGTATATGCAGCCTGTGTTTATTTTGTTGTGTTCGTTTTCCCCCCCCTTTTTATATGAAATGTAGGGGAACGTTTTTAATAAAAAAGATTTTTGAACAAAATGGTAAGATTAAGCTCACCGATAGAGTAAGGCAATTGTGGGGAACCTGTGGTCCTCCAGAGGTTTGTTGGACTCCAACTCCCATCATTCTTGACCACTGGCCATGCTGGCTAGGGCTGATGGGAGTTGGAGTCGAGCGAGATCTGGAGGGCCAAAGGTTTTCCAAGCCTGAATTAATCAACATACAGGATTTCCCTTCTGCAGGAAGGCAATCCTGGCAGCCTTTGGCCAGAAATAGACATAGTTAGAAACAGGAGCAAGTATGCAGTTTTGGCAGGTCAAGGAGCTCTGCTGTACCAACAAACCTACCTGACTCTGGAGTGAGACTTGACTGAAGTATGGAAAAAGGGAATACTTTCCTCTCTGCTTCATTTTGGGATACCTGCCCGCCAGTACCTGGCATGATGGTCTGAGTTTGATTATTTGAAGGCTTTTATTCATCCTTTTTGTGCACTTTGAAATTGGACTAGCTAATCAGTGCTATGCACAGCCCATCTCCGAGAAGGAAGTTGTTTTAGGAATAGCCCAGAGGCTGGCCAATCAGCACTGTGCACAGCCTTGCCTTTTTTAGAAGACAGTTGAGATTGCACAGTAGGGAGGAGAGCCTGGCTGGGTGTCCAGAGTCTGTGAGTTCAAATCCCCGCTCATGTCTCCTGGGTGCCAAGGGCCAGCTAAAGATCACCCCCACAGTGAGTGGCTCAGAGATTACGTGCCCTGCCACCTGTGCAGCCGTGGGCAAGCTGCAGAGTCCCAAGGAGCCCAGTTGCCCCCCAGCTGGCAGTTGTGGACAAGGAAGGGGCTGGCTTGTGCAGCTGTGGCAAGCTGAGCAGGCCCTAGCCAGCTGGGGAGGACTAGCCTCAGAGGGAGGCAATGGGAAACCCCCTCTGAATACTGCTTACCATGAAAACCCTATTCATAGGGTCGCCATAAGTTGGGATCGACTAGAAGGCAGTCCATTTCCATTTATTTTTAAGATTGTGCTGGGCTTAGATAAGAGTAACGGTCTGACTCTGCAGAAAGCAGCTTCGTATACGGATGTTCCAGACTTGCACGGCTCAGGCAATGCCTTCACAGAGACCAAGCAAAATTTCACAAAACAATAGGCAAGCTTCTTTGTTCTCCAGAACGCTTTGTCAGGCCGGACGTTAAGCAACGTGGGCGGGAGGGGAAAAAAGCTGGTTTGGTGATGTTGTAGCCACATAGTCTGCATTTCCTCATAGCCCTGAAATGGGAGTAGAGGAGGAGGTAAGAAACAGAGGGTGTAATTTTCTGGGGAGTAAGCCCCCCTGAACTCAACGGGACTAGACACTTATAACAGGAGTGAGGAGCCTTTTCTGGTTAGTAGACCAGACAGTTATCTCGCCCCCCTCCCATGGCCCCAATATGACAGGGTGGGCTATTTGCAAAGGGCTTGCAGACAGCCCACCCTCCTATTTGAACCTCCATAGGCTCAAACCGGAGTGTGGAGGCTGATCAAACGGGTGTGGGGACTGTCTGAAAGTCATTTTTGATGTTTGCAAAGGGCTTTCAGACAGCCCTCGCACTCCTGTTGCTCCTCTTTGAGCCTCTGAAACTCAGCAAGATTGAACCCCTGCTCATCAGCTGATGAGCAGAGATTAAAACCTGCTGCATTGGCTGTGTCTGCTTGTTGCCTGCTGGACACAATGCTGGATTTAACCTTCTTATTCTGCCCAGCAGCTGACATCATCAGTGATGTCAGCTGATGGGCAGTTGGGCATGGTTTCGGGGATCCAACACTGTCACTGGAGGTTCAGGTGGCTTCAGCGGCTAGGAGTGCCTTTCTCCAGCTCCGGCTAGTTCGCCAGTGTCAGCCCCTTTTGGACTGAGAAGACTTGGCCACAGTGCTCCAGGCTCTGGTAACTTCCAGGCTGGATTATTGCAATGCGCTCTATGTGGGGCTGCCCTTGAAGATAACTCAAACATCAAATGATCCAAAAGTCTGTTAGGTAGAGAACAGAGTAAAGAATATGAGCAAGGCTGCAGATTAATTTCAGGTAGTGTACTAGGTAAAATGCAACAGCAGCAGCAGCTAAGTTGGGTAGCATTTTGCTCATTTATGTTACTCATGTATGTTCACTTGCATTCTGAGACATTCTGAGACAGTCTTCTAGTCCAGAGGTGCCCAAACTGGTCCGTGGACCGCCAGTGGTCCGTGAGCTGCATTCAGGTGGTCCGTGGCATGTCCATATTAAATATTCGTGTTGGTTTTTAATTGTATTTCTATTGCTTCCGTTTCTTACATTGTCTTTTGCGGTATGACAACTTGAATTCTATGGAATGCAAATTGTCTTACCGTGAATGATAATGTATGAAATAAAAGAAGCCATAAAAATGCAATTTAAAAATCCTGCATCACCCAGCAAGGCACATTACAGTTGCTACAACAAGGTCCGCCAACACCAGGAGCAATTTACGAGTGTCTGTGAGAAAAAAGTGTAGGTTCTAGTTAACGAGAACATGGGCTTGCACTGTAAGGACAGTGCGCAAGCATGCATGTGTATGTCCATAGACACCCCCCCACACACAAACAGAATAAAACCAAACAGCAAGCCATTATCGGGGTTAAGAACCTGTGTCCCCCCAGATGTTGCTGGCCTCCAACTCCCATCACTACTGGCCTCTGGTCATACTGGCTGGGGCTGGCGAAATCTTCAGGGCCACAGGTTTCCTCCCCTTTCAACTCCTTACATGCCTAAATTTTTTGGGATCACCGAGGAAAGCTCGTTTCCCCCCCGAGATCTTCAAGAGGGCCACAAAGCTGAAACAACATAACCAATGTTATTTTAAAAAATAAAACGAATGAAACACGCAATCTGGGGCAAAACTTAATTTATTTATAAACACTCAGAACAACATTGTGCTGATCCTTTTGTTCCCACAAGTCCTCAAAACCCAAATGTATTGCCCTAAAGGAGGGCATAACAGGAATTGCTCTGCGGTCTTGAGGATCCCTCCAGCTCAGGACTTTTGGCTCCAGCTAGGTGTTTCTGGAAAGCTCGGGGGAAAAGGGAGGTGGGCCCTTCTGTTGGGGACTTGGTGGACTCCAACATTTGGTACTCAGAGTGAGGTACACTGCCTCTGAGCAAGGAGGCTCTACTATTGAGGCATAGCCAGCCAATAGCCTCTCATGGAGCTCTCCTACATTCATTTGCCAACCAGCCTTCCCCAACCTGGTGCCCTCCAGATATTTTGGGTGACATTTCCCATCAGCCCCGGCCACCAGTTCTGTTTAAAGGTGTCGAAGCAGCAGCTCTCAGTACACCTTGCAGAAGTCAATTCCAGAAAAGTTTAGTGTTAGGTGAAGAAATGATTTCATTTGCCTGTCCTGAAGCCACAAACACATCAGTTTTGTCGGGCGAGTCCAACGTCTCGTGTTAGAGGTGGTAAGGGGGAAAATTCTGTTTAGCTGTCTCTTGCACATCCTGTTTCAGTCATGTAAAAACAAACATTTCCCCTCCACCTTCCAAGGAGCTCAAAGCAGCAAATGCAGTTCATCGGCCCCACCTTTCACCCTCACAACCCTGTGAGGCAGGTTAGGCTTAGAGATAGCAGTGGGCCTCAAGTTATTCAATAAGCTTCATAACTAAGTGGTTTGAACCCAGGTCTTGTCCATTCCCCAAGCCTGACTTAAGCTTTGTGCGATAGGGAAGGCACTCCAGTTTCAGGTCTAGGAAGCACTGCGCTGGCTTCCAGTGAACTATTGGGCCTAATTCAAGATATTCGTACTAAAAGATATAGCCCTAAATGGCTTGGGTCCCAAATACCTAAAAGAATGCCTCCCCCATGTCAACCATCCTGGACCTACAATTGGCAGGTGAGGCCTTGTTGGTGATGCCACCACTGGGGGCAGCCCAGTTGGCATTGACATGTGACAACGCAGTTTGCATTTTTTTCTTTAAAAAAGCCTCATCAAAATTCTTCAACATTTTAGTGTGAATTTCTCCTAACAAACCCTTTTTTGTATGCAGTTTTGAGCAACGTGCTCATTTTGGCAAGCAGTTTCTCCTAATACAATGCATTTTTGTATGCTATTTTCACTAATATGATCATTTTTCTGCACACTTTCCCCTAATATATGCATTTTTTGCAAGCACTGCTTGGAGAACTGCGTAACCAAATTCAGATAAATGCAAGTTTCGAAGGATGGCTGTGCTTTGGTTCTCGTATCGTTTTGGAATTTGACAGATTTGGCTTTAAATGCGAAGTGGATCAAATTTCTCCCCTACCCCCAACCCAGGAGTAAGCCCCACCTTAGCTAACTTCTGAGTAGACACGCCTCAGACTGCATGGTGGCTGACTTTTGTTTCTGGTGTTACCCCAGGGGATAAAAGCAGCACAGGGTTGCCAGCCTTTCTCCCCACCTCCTGATCCTGAACCTTTCAGGAGGTATCAGCAGAGGATCACAGTTTAACCTCTATTCCATGAAAAGCTTCACCAAGCAATTCCTTTTAAAGACACAGGAGCAGGCCTGCACTTTACTTCCACCCCTGGCCAGTTGGCAACCCAGCAGAGGGGAGCGTAAGAGGTGCATGACAGCCAGTAAGAGAAGCCTAATCCATCCTGATGAATATACTGAATGTAATGTGCAGGGAAAGGTCCTCAAATGCAAAGATGTATCACTGAACACTAAAGTCAGGATCATTCAGACCATGGTATTGCCGATCTCTGTGAATGGATGTGAAAGTTGGACAGTTAAAAAAACAGATAAGAGAAATATCAACTCATTTGAAATGTGGTGTTAGAGGAGAGCTTTGTGCATACCATGGACTGCAAATTGGGTGTTAGAACAAATTAAACCAGAACTGTCACTAGAAGCTACAATGATGAAACTGAGGTTATCATACTTTGGAAACATAATGAGAAGACGTGATTCACTAGAAAAGACAATAATGCTGGGAAAAACAGAAGAGAATAGAAAAAGAGGAAGGCCATACAAGAGATGGACTACATAAAGCCACAGACCTGAACTTACAAGATCTGAACAGGGTGGTTTATAACAGATGCTCTTGGATTCATAGGGTCGCCATAAGTCGTAATAAAAGGCACAACAAAATGTGCAGGGTTAAACACTCATTAGTCTGTCACACTAAATGAAGTCAAAGTACCTGGTGTTCCTACCAGATTTGCCTCTGTGGATAGTGACTAAGTCCTATTCGGAGTAGACCACCCCCTCCCCCCAAAATTAACAGAGTACTTAAAAGTCCATTGACTTCAATGGCTCTACTCTACGGGCCCCTCCAGCAGTCCTTTTGTTTTATAGTGCATTCGTGACAATTTGTGCTCATGATGGTGCCCGGAGGTGGTTATACGTGGTATTGTTCGTGCCTGCATAAGTTTCAGGGCAGACACATCCCTTTGTTTCCGATCACTGCATGTCCCGTAACTTCCTGCTGAACTTTGCATACCTCAAATGTTCCAGGGTGGGGTTTTTTGTCCCATTTTTGCTGTGCTGCTGCTCTCCAGGCGGCAAAAATGGAGTGACACTGGGGAAGCACCGCAGAACAGATAAGAAAGCTGAATGATATGTGGACAGTCCAGTATAAATCCTCCACTGATGTGACTATGGCACGTTGCCAAAAGGAACGCCAGTCTGGAGTGGGTCCAATGATTATCCAATGCTTGCAAAGGGCACACATTTTCCCCCTCTTCCTTCCTTCTTTATTGCTGCCTGATAGATGGGTCAGATTTGCCCTTAAGTTCAAGTTTAAGACCTGGTTTTAAGTATTGCTTACGAATCAGTAGTCTCGGTCAATCAACGAAAAGATTTTGTCGACACCGATGAGGTTGCAAGAAAGACGTCGGATACCATAAAAGCACTCGAGGGAAGTCCTTTGCACCAAGGGAGCTTTGAGAGGCCTTCCGGGCTAAGTATGCAAACTAAAACAAAAAACTTACATCCATTATATTGGCTACTGGGTTTATTAAAACACCCTCACACACACTCTGTTTAATGCATCCGCAAAGAACGCCAGCTGTGATGAAACATTGCATCTTTGGCTCTTCCAGAGACTTAGAAGGGATTTTTTCTTCATAGAACCTTTTGACTGTAAAAAGTTGATTCATTACTATCCAGAAACAAAGATGAGATAGATTAATTAAGATAGGTATTGAAATAACCCAAGAAGTCAACAAAAGGAACAAGCACCGTCCCAAGGACTAGTGGACGTTTGGTTATGAGAAGGGGCAATGTGTATGAAGAAGGCAAATCAGCATTGCTTAGTAATTCTCAAACGGTGTGTGCTGCAAGAAACAAAACCAAATAATTAAAGGCGCCTGTGTGAGCCCACAGTACCCACTCCTATTGCCTCTCTGTGTGATTTTTCACTCTGGTCTTTCCTCCTCTGGAGTAATGCTGCCACGTCGCTACATCAGGGGATCTTGGACCAAAAATCACTCCCCTCTGCAGGCACAACAGAATTAGCCAACCCCAGAGCAGGCTATCTGTCACCTCTCTGCATGAATTACTGTTCTAAGCTCACTATCTTACCCAACTCAGTGATCTCATAAAGAAACGCAAGACAAAGGAGGGTGGGTTCCCCCAAGTGCAATCAATCCTTGTAACTGGGTGTAAGTAGAGAAGCAGGCCTCTGTATTCAGAAGAAAACTGGTTATGAGCTTGGGGTATCAGACATAGAGAAAGCCCCACGAACACCACTGAAAGGGTAGCTGCCTGCTCACTGATCTGCACATCCATGCTGCTCCTCTTTTCCTATTTATTAGTAGGTGTCCTTGCAGCTTGGCCAAGGCAACTGCCATAGTGCTACGCCAAGGGCAGTGCTATCACGGCTGCACCAGCACTTCTTAAGAACATATGAAGACCCTGTTGGATCAGGTAAGTGGCCCATCTAGTCTAACATCCTGTTCTCACAGTGGCCAATCAGATGCCCGCAAGAAGCCCGCCAGCAGGGGGATCCTGGAAATTACAGGCCAGTTATGTTAACGTCTGTCCCAGGAAAACTGGTAGAAAGTATTGCTAAAAGATAAAATAACCAGGCATATAGAACAAGCCTTGCTGAAGCAGAGCCAGCATGGTTTCTGCAAGGGTAAGCCTTGTTGCACCAACCTATTGGAGTTCTTTGAGAGTGTCAACAAGCGTGTAGTTTTTGCTTTTCCTCTAGACCGCTTTAAGGCCAGAAGGTACGAAAACAAAAGGGAACATATTCAACCTCCAAAGTGCTGCCCAGGGTTTGAGCATTAGAGTTCCAGGCACCACAATTAGAAGAGAGGCTGATCCCAGTGTATAGCCCTCACAGTACTGCTCACTGTGAGAGATGCTGTTGCCCTGGAAGGCTGCACACAAAGTTCTACTGACCCCACTGCTAAAAGTCAGCGAGAGCCAATGTGGTAGTCACATTAGTGCTGGACACGGGCCAAGGAGATCCCTGGCAGATGTTAAACCGCTCCTGGGCCAAAATGACTGCCCTGCTCCCTGGGATCCTGAATCCCAATTAATCCTTTCCTTGTCCCTGTGGGGCATTTCCTCAGAATCAAGGATGGGGTGGTTGGCTCCTATGATCTACAGGTGGCTCTTCTTCATGAAAATCTTCATGAAAACTCTCGAGCATTTTGGTGCAAATTCCTCCTAACAAACACATTTTTGTAGGCATTTCTGACTAATGTACACATCTGTACAAGCAATTTCTTATACCGCCAGGTATTTTTGTATGTTATTTTAACTCGTATATTCATTGTTATGCAGACTTTTTCTGTAAATATTGGTTGGTAAGCTGCATGGCAAAATTCAAGCACGTGCACATTTCAAAGGATGGTTGCGTTTCAGTTCTTGTTCCATTTCAGACAGCGCAGATTTGATAGATTCGGCTTGCAATGCGAACCGACTCCAATTTCTTGCCCACCCCTCAAGCAGACCCACTGAAATGAACGAACCTAAGTTAGGCACGCTGATTAACTTCAACGGGTCTACTCTGAGCAGGACGAGTGTTGAATACCACCCATAAAGAAGTAGGGTACCCCCCCAGAGAGGGAATCCAAATCCATCCAGGGGGGATGTCATAAAATATTATTAGTATCTAGCAGCTCAATGGACATTTTAACTGGCAATAGGAATCTACCTTATCCAGATTCCGTAGGCTTCTGAATGCCAGTTGCTGGGAATCGCAAGTGGGAAGAGTGCCGCTACACTCAGGTACCGCTTGCGGGCTTCCAACTGGGGCAGCTGGATGGCTCCTGGGAGAACAGAATGCTGGGCTGTGACTGGCCTCTGCTCTGATACAGTTCGGCTCTTCTCCTGTTCTGATGACCATGCGTGTCCGGCACATTGCATTAAGGCTACGTCCTCCCTCCACCGACAGAAGCCGTATATGCCTTTGAGAGCTGGTTCAGAGGTGGCCTTGGACAGCTCCTTGAAAGTCTGCACTAAAACCTGGAGCAGATCCCACTGCCCCACTGACACAGAGCCACCAGCCGCCACTGCCTACTACTTCACCGCTGAGCCACAGCCCTTCCCCTCGAAGAAAGGGGATGGGCCACAGGATTCTGCACAGGGGACCAGGGAGGGAAGAAGAACCTGCAGCAAGCATAGAACCGGTGACCAGTTCTCCACCAACTTCAGAGGGCTTCAGAGTGCAGATACTCAAATGGCTATTCTAAGCCACTAGTGGTGCCGTCAGGGTTGGCCTTTTGGGCAGAGGTCTCACGCTCCCACTCAGCAGCACGAGCAAAAGGGCCCCTAAACAGAGCAGGGGCCGGCCGGCCACATTTTGAAGCAAATAATATGCATTCCCTTCTGAAGAGACACTCCTCACCCTTGCTGGTATGACCACTGTCCAGAGTCGGTTTAACTGTACCACTAATGCAGAGAAACTAGGGACGTGGAGGGGAGGGGGGAAGAGCTTCTGGCCCCTCCTGTCTCTGGCTGGCTGGTTTGAGGCAGGCAACCGAGCTGCCCCCACACTGTTTCTGGGTCCGTGACCCCAGCCCACAGATACCCTCATCATGAGCTGCGGGCATGGACACGGGCAGAGAACATTCCATTTAATCACCTGTTGAAGAACTGGCTGCTGGCAGTCAAGAGGCTCAAAAGGCAGGGGAAGTTGAGAAGTCTCTCCCAACCCTGCCCCCGCCCCCATTCAAAAACTTTGAGAAACGTTGCACTTGGTACATAGGTTGCAGAGCAAGTGAGAGGAGACATGATATAAGTGTGTGTGTGTATGTGTCAAAGTCGGGGGAGGAACCAACACTCGCAGGCTACTTTAACAGAAGTGGAGGGGGGGGAAGCCTGGCCTGCCACCTCCCACTGCCTCTTTGGAACAGCTCCCTCAGAAACTGATTGCTTGCCAAGGCAACAGAGGCTGCGGGAAACCTATTTTTCGCTGTGGTCCCCACAAACAAATCCCATTCCAGCAAAGAGAGGCTTCTATGCTGCCTTGATATGTATATATAATCACATTTTAAACCAACATTTGTTTAGTAAAGAAAAAAACCTGAATCCAACACGAACAGCCTATCAACCTCTCAGTGATGGTGTTTGATGAAGTTCGAATTGTCGCTGAACCTTTTCCCGCAGACGGAGCACTCGTACGGCTTCTCTCCCGTGTGGATCCTCTTGTGGACGATGAAGTTGGAGTAGTCGTTGAAGCGCTTCCCACAATCCAGGCATTTGTACGGCTTCTCCCCCGTGTGGATCCTCTTGTGTCGAGTGAGGCTGGAGCCTGTGTTGAAACCTTTCCCACAGTAAGAGCACTTGTATGGCTTCTCCCCGGTATGCACTCGCTGATGGATGAGGAAAGCGGCGCGGCTGACAAAGCTTTTGCCGCACTCCGAGCAGTTGTACCATCGCTCTCCCGAGTGGGTTCTCTCGTGAGCGATAAGGTTGGACCGCCGCCGAAAGACTTTCCCGCACACGTGGCAAGCATTGTCCCTCTCACAGGGGAGGATTCCCAGCTGCACCACACTTTCATCCAAGTCCTCGTATGTCCCTTGGGAGTTGATGAATTTCCCCCCTTCTGTCTCCAGACAGTTCCCACCATACAGCATCTCAGAAGATTCCCCTTGATCAGGGCAGTGGGGAATGTTCTGTTCACCTCTTTCCGACAGCATCCAGTGCGGCACTAGCCCTCCAGAGCCTTCTGGGTTGTTCTTCTCTATACTGCGCAATTTCCCAGCACCTGACGCAAAGAACAAATGAAATAATAATAATAATAATAAACTTTAATTTATAGGCCGCCTATCTGGCCAATGGCCACTCTAGGCGGCGTACAATAAAGCACGATAAAATACATGGTAAAATATGATACAATAAAAACAATATAACCAGTACAGCACAATGCAAAATTACAATATTTAGTAGAGTTGTCAGTAATACAATTCTGAAGCTAGTTCACCTTAGAAGTCTCAAGTTCATAAAGGCCTGATGGAAAAGCCAAGTCTTCAGGCCTCGGCGAAATATATATAAGGAAGGGGCATGTCGAAGATCTATTGGGAGGGAGTTCCAAATCGTGGGGGCCGCCACAGAGAAGGCCCTCTCCCGAGTCCTCACCAACCCAATCACTTTAGTTGACGGGACTGAGAGGAGGCCCTGAGTGGCAGATCTTGTAGGGCGGCACAATTTATGACGTTGGAGGCGCTCCATCAGGTATACTGAAACAAGCAGACACAGATGAAGGGCTCCCTTTAGGACAAGGGTGGGGACTTGCTGTGGCTCTCCAGATGTTGTTACACTTAAACTCCCATCACCTCCTCTCCCCAAGCCAGGACGGCCAATGGACTCAAGGATGATGGGAGTTCTGGTCAGGTGATATCTGGAGGACTATTAAGAGCAAACGAAGCTACCTTATACTGGGTCAGACAGCGGGTCCATCTCGCTCAGCAGTGTCTACACTGACTGCCAGTGGTTCTCCAAGGTTCCAGACTGGGTTCTCTCCCAGACTTCCCTGGAGATGCCGGGGATTGAACCTGGGACCTTCTGCATGCAAGGCAGATGCTCTACCACTCAGCTATGGCCCTTCGCCAAAGGTTCCGGGCTTCGGCTTTAGAATGTAAGGACAGTCCTGCTGGACCAGATCAAAGGCTGATCTACCCCAGCAGCCCTGTCTCCAAGACTATCCAAAAAGCTGCCAATGGGAAGCCCACAAGCAGGAGAGGAGAGCAACTGGTATTCAAAAACATGTACTGCCTCTGTACATGGAAGTCCAGTTCTTAACTCATAAGAATTGTCCATGCTCCAGTGACCTCCCATCTGGACTACTGTAATGCACTGTATGTGGGGCTGCCCTTGAAGACAGTCCAGAGGCTGCAGATAGTGCCAAATGCAGCTGCTAGGCTGGTAAGTGGGGCAGCCCAAAGGGACCAAGTGCCACCAGTCCTGAAAGTGCTGCACTGGCTGACAGTGAGCTGCCGGTCCCAATTCAAGAAACTAGTACTAGCATGGACTGCCTTCAAGTCGATCCCAACTTATGGCAACCCTATGAATAGGGTTTTCATGGTAAGCAGTATTCAGAGGGAGTTTACCATTGCCTCCGTCTGAGGTGAGTCCTCCCTAGCTGGCTAGGGCCTGCTCAGCTTGCCACAGCTGCACAAGCCAGCCCCTTCCTTGTCTGCAACTGCCAGCTGGGGGGCAACAGGGCTCCTTGGGACTCTGCAGCTTGCCCACGGCTGGGCACATAACCCCTGAGCCACTCACTGTGGGGGTGATCTTTACCTTGCCCTTGACACCCAGGAGACACAAGCGGGGATTTGAACTCACAGACTCTGGACTCCCAGCCAGGCTCTCCTCCCCACTGCCAGCTGTAGTACTAGCATACAAAGCCCTAAATCCCCAGGAATTCACCCTGGTTCAATTGTGCACGCTCCCCTTGCCATCCCCCCCCATAGGCAGTCAGAAGTGGCACAGCCCAGACACAGGTTGGCTTCCTTCTCTGCTCGCCAGAAAACATGGAAAAACATCGCCTCCCACAGGCCACGAGAGGGAAAGGGCATATAACTCAGCGGCAGAGCACTTGCTTTGGATACCACAGGTCCCAGGTTCAATCCCCGACATGTCTGGGTAGAGCTGGGAAAAAGACTCCTGTTTGAAACCCTGGAGGGCTGCTGCCAGCCAGTGTATGCAAGAATGAGGCAGATGGACCCATGGATCTGCTTCGAGCCAAGGCAGCTTCCCCAGCTCCTACGCTCCTAACGACAGCCCAGGCCTTCCACGCATGGGTGTGTGAAGGAGCCGGTGTGGATGGCTCAGCTCACGCTAGGAAGGTCAAAGCATCCCTCGACCGCAGCACCTGATGCTCCTTACCCAACAAAGGAGCGTGTCCTTCACCCTCCTGCTTCATCTCTCCGAGGAGCGTTGACGCCTGCCAGCTCTCCAAAGGTGCCTTCTCGGCAGAGTCGTCCTCCGCAAATGGGCAGGTTGCCTGAAACAGCAAAGGGGGATCCCATTCAGGGGACGCAAACCATTGCGCTAGGGGCAGGGGAGGCAGATGGATTCTCCCTAACTTTGCCAGTAGCAGATCAACGCAGCAGGAATCGGGAGGGAGGGAAAGAAAGAGAAGCACATGGATAGCTTGGCTACCGCTATCAACGTACTAGGCACCTCCTGGCTGGATTACTGCAACACACTCCACGTGGGGCTGCCCTGGAGGACAGTCTGGGAAGCGCAGCTACTGGAGGAAGCAGCCGCCAGAGGGCTGACTGGCAGATCTGCATGAGACCCACCCATTACATTAGTCCTCAAAGATCTAGCCCCATTGGGAAAAATTTAGGACTGACAGACAAATTCTTGAACGGCTTAGGAGAGGTGTGGGGAACCTTTGGCCCTCCAGATGTTGCTCCCATCAACCCCAGCAAACACAGCCAATGGCCAGGGATGATGGAAGTGGTAGTTCAGCAACATCTGGATGGCCAAAGGGTCCCCCCCACCTGGCTTAGGGGACCTGGGTATCTGAAAGAGCATCTCCCCTCCCACTCCCACCCCAGGTACAACAAGTGAAATGTTTTTACAGGCAAGGCTTTAAAAGACCTGTTTTAAAAAAAGAAATACTTCATTCCTCAAAACGATTTCTAATGAGTTACATAATAAATATGCAAGACAATCTACAAGTTGCGGAACTCCCTCCCCAACAAGGTGTGTCTGGCAATTTCACTGTACAGTTTTCAACGAATGCTGAAGATGTACCTCTTTACCCTGGCCTTTGACACCCAAGATCAGGGCCGGCACCAGACTGCAGCGGGCCGTCGAAGGCGGCGGCGGCAGCACTACACATCCCAAGATAGCAGTGGGGGCGTGTTGACATCCCTTCCACCATTTTGGATGATGGAAAGAGTGCATGCGCAGTGCACTGACACAGCAATGCAGTAAGTGGCACAGCCAGCCCATGCTGGTGGCAGGGAGTGTTGCCTGGGAGGGTGGCTCTAGCTCTGTGATCTGCACCAGCATCGGGTCGCAGGGTGCATGCTCTGTGACCTGATGCTAGTGCGGATCATGGAACAGGAGCTACACCCGCCCAGCCCCAGCAGCAGGGCCCCGTCAGCAGCAGGGCCCCGTCAGCAGCAGGGCCCCGTCAGCAGCAGGGCCCCGTCAGCAGCAGGGCCCCGTCAGCAGCAGGGCCCCGTCAGCAGCAGGGCCCCGTCAGCAGCAGGGCCCCGTCAGCAGCAGGGCCCCGTCAGCAGCAGGGCCCCGTCAGCAGCAGGGCCCCGTCAGCAGCAGGGCCCCGTCAGCAGCAGGGCCCCGTCAGCAGCAGGTTCCCTTGGCCAGTGCCCAGCTGGCCCCCTGCTGGTGCCGGGCCTGCCCGAGATGTACAATTTTAGGGCCCACCCTATTTTGACACGTTTGTGGCTGTAAGTTGTTTTTAAGGATGTATTTTAACTCACCCTGGGGCCTTCAGGTGGAAGGGCTGGTCATAAATTAAAATAATGATAATGATATATCTTGTTTTAATTGATAGTATGTAGGCCATTTTGGGAGGCCTTTTGGTTGAAGAATGGAGTACAAATACTCAAAATAAATAAAGAATGATAAAGTATGAGGCTATGGTATTCCCAGTATATCTAGTCCAGAAACCTGTAGCCTTATAGATGTTGTTGGGACTCCAACTCCCATCAGCCCTCAACCAGCACGGCTAACGGCCAGGAATGATGACAGCTGGAGATGAGCAACACAGGGAAGGTCACAGGTTGTCCATCTCTGCTGCAGGTTGATGTCAAGCCGGGGGGAATGCCTGTCTGACAGCTTCTGCTCTCAACCTGCATCTCCTCTGCCTTGAATTCTCTCTCCATCTTACCTGATTTGTTCTGCTCTTCAGTACAACTACATTAGGGAAGGGGTGAGGAGCATTTTTCCAGCCCAAGGGCCACATTCCTTTCTAGGCAACCTTCTGAGGGCCACATGACAGTGGTGCACGGGGCCAGAGGCAAACATGGGCTGAGCAACAAATATCACACACACCTCTCTATCCACCAAACAGGCAAGGAACAAGCACAATCAGAGTTCAAGGTCACATTCCAACCAGGGAAAAACACTCAAGGAGGGTGTGAAGCAGGTCTGGCAAAGGATGTAGCCTGGGGAGAGTCCCAAGGGCCAGACAGAAAGGCACAGAGGGCTGCATTCGGCCCCCGGACCTGAGACTCCCCATCCCATTTGGGCATGTCCAGAGGAAAATGTTACTTGATGAGAGAGAACAGCTTTGTATACATGCTCACTACAATCTGTACAAAATGAACAACTTGTTCTCAGCTCCAGCTCAGGGGGAAATTGGCTTTGCTCCTCTGCCACAGAAGCTGGCTGCGCACAGCACCCATTGGCTGGTGTCTGTGACGTTACAAACCATCCTGCACCAGAACGGTTTGCAACAATAAAAAAAAAAAAGATGCATGTGTGTGCATGTTTGAATACACTTTTATCCAAACAAGGAGAGTTTTAAAACAATCAATGAGGCAGACAGCCCACTAGAGCAGTGGTTCTCAAACTTTTTTGGTTCGCGGCGCACTGTAAAACATATAAAAATTTTCTGGCGCACTTCGTGTACAAAATTAAAAATACATTAATATATTTTAAACTATGAATAAAAATAACAAACTATAGAAAACTATTACTTACCCTATACAAATGAGTTTCTTCTCATTTTTAAAATATGCTTTCATAGTATTTAAGGCACACCTAGCCACCTCTTAGGGCGCACCAGTGTGTCTGGGCACACCATTTGAGAATCACTGCACTAGAGGCACAGATGGAAGGGGCAAAACCTGCAGCCTAATCAGCATTCAGCTTGTGATAATCTACAAGGGCAGCTCCCAATCATTCAAGTGCATCGCAAAGGTAAGGAGGAATTGAAGAAGGGTCAAAGCTCAGTGGCAGAACTTCCGCTCTGCATGCAGAAGGTCCCAGCTCAATCCCTGGCATCTCCAGGTAAGGCTGGAAGAGACTCCCCGTCTGAAACGCAGGAGAGCTTACTCTTTATAAGGCACCTTCCTGTACACTCTGTTCGATGGAGGAAAAAATCCAGAGCAGAAACTTCTCTTTTTATGACACGTTTGCACACAGAATCACCGCACGGCATTGCCACCATCTCCCTTGCTAACCTCCTTGTATTCCATTTAAACTTCTATTGCCTTTCGCACATCTTCACTCTCTTCTCTCATTCTCTTTCCTCATGCCTCTCCTCCGCCCCTCGCTCGCCCTCGTCCCCTGTAGACCCAAATTTACATCCTCCATTCTCAAAACTGGTGGCCCCCCTCCTCTGTAGCCTGAACCTTCTTCCGATTCTCTCTGGCCGATCCTGGGCAGCACCAGCCTCACTCACCTGCTCCTCCTCCTCCTCTTCCCGCCCTTCATTCCCTCGCTGTCGCAGCAGGAAATCTTCGGCCAGGATCACCGCTTGGGTGCAGGTCTGGGGGCTGCATTCCCTGACCCATCTCTGCATCTCCGGGGGCAAGATGGCCAGGAACTGCTCCAGGATCACCAGCTCCAGGATCTGCTCCTTGGTGTGCCTCTCCGGCTTCAGCCACTGGTGGCAGAGTCTTCGGAGGTGTCGGCAGGCTTCTCGGGGGCCTTCAGCTTCCTGGTAGCCAAACTGCCTGAACAGACGGCACTCCTTGTGCGAGCTGGCGGCCTCCTGGGCCAAGCGCTCCACCCTGGCCTTCCCACAGGCTATGCTCTGTTTGGCCAGAGGGCTTCTCTCAGCTTGGGGGGCTCCTCCTCTCAGACTGGGCAGGAGTTGGGAGGCTATCTCCCCTCTCAGCCGCCGACTGGTGTTGGCCATCCCCTCGAAGGGGGCCACGGAAGCCCGAGCGTTGTTCCTCGGAAGGGGCTCCAAGAGCTGGGGACTGCCCCTATCTGACTGGGGGGACTCCAATGCCTTCAGGAACTCTTGCAGTTGCGACTCCCACCGCTGCTGCAGGCCTTTGCGGGGCTCCCGGATCACCTCCTCTGGGACGGTTCTTTCCCAGAAATCCCGGACGCTCTCCACATGGATGATGCCAGGGCCTCCGCCTCCACCCTTCCCTGCCTCAGGCCCCACCTGTCTCTGCTCTTCCGCCCCCTTCTCTCGTTCGGCCTGCAAGTGACCTGGAGATGACGTATCTCTGGACTCCGCGGCCATTTTTTCTCCCTCTTGGGGCAAAACCAGCCTTGATCAATTCTCTCAGTCAGTCTTGACAGTACCACTGAGTCCTAAACCACCAAAGCAAAGAAAAATGTGCACAGGGGAAAGCAGAGAATCTCCAAAACACCAACTAGGATTTTCCTTCTGAAACAAAGAAAGACAATAAGCCAGAACGGGAGAAAGCTAATAGAGAGGGTGGGCAACCTTTTTTCCACCGAGGGCCACTTTCCTTCAGGGGGCAATTTGCTTGGGTCTCCTTGCTGGCAGTAAGCAGAGCGACAGCTGATGATGGAAAGTTTCAGAGGACAGCAATGAAAATGGCCAATGGTATGGAAAATTAATCCTAGAAAGAATGCTTCAAGCAACTGATGTTACATCCACACCATACATTTAAAGTACATTTCTTCCCCCAAAGAATCTTGGGAACTGTAGTTTATCCCTCTTAAAGCTACAGTTCCCAGCACCCTTAACAAACTATAGTTCCCAGGATTTTTTTTTGGGGGGGGAAGCAGTGAGCTTTAAATGTGCTTTAAATGTATGGTAGGGCCTAGTTAGCCCCAAGAAGACTGAAGGGAAACTTGATAGCCCTCTTAAAGTCTTGAAATGCTGTCCCACAGAAATGGGCAAAGACCTAGTCTGCTGCCCCAGGGGATTACATCTAATGAGTTCAAGTTACAGGAGAGCAGACTGCAGCTGTCAGGAGAAACGTCTTGAAGGTAAGACAAGTTGGGTAACAGAACCAATTCCTAGAGGGGTAGTGGTTTCAGGCAGAGGAGGGACAGTAGTGGGGATGCTCTAGCTCTGGATTTCCCACTTTGAGCAGAGAGTGGGCCTAGATGGCATGCAAGGCCCCTCCTAACTCTAATTCTAATCTTATAAGTGACCCCCCCCCAATTCTAATATTATTTCTTTATTGTTAGATTTATAAAAGCTGTTCAGTAGGTGCTGAAAGGACAACAGAGATGGTGCCTGCCTAGTATTTAAAGGGAGGCAATTCCAAAGAGTCTGGTATAAAGGTCCGCTTCCTCTATTGTGCAAATCAGACCTCCTGATAAGATGGTGTCTGCAGGAGGCCCTCACCTGCAGACCGCAGTGATCCACTGGCTATATGAGGGGCGAGATGATCTTCCAGGCATTATTATGAGATATTACAATAGGTAATATTACGATGAGGGGGAAGACCTCTATCCACTTTCTCTACACTGTGCATCATTTTCTGAGCCTCTATCATCTTGCCACACCTTATTTTTATTTCTGAATTTCGAGTGAACAAAACATTATTGTTTAAAGTCACAGGCTGCAACAATGTAAATATGGCAAACAATCATTTTAACATAGTCTGCAAACATATACACATACAAATATGTCTCTGAACACCCATTCCTGGGAATCACAAGGGCTCCTCATCTTGCTGGCAGTGTGAGAAGAGGATGTTGAACTAGGAGGGCCACTGGCCTGATCCAGCCAACAGGCTCTTCTTAGGCGCTTACGTTATGTTACCATCAAAAGGTTTCTCCTAATGTCAATTTCCATATCCCAAACTTGCCAATTTCCATATCCCTGACCCTCTTAACTAGCCTCGCTTTGAATTTATTTATGTCCTATTTAAAGCTTAGCACTCAGACCTGTGATCAGCCTCTGCCTTAAGTTAGGGATTTTTAAAATATATATATTTTTGCCTTAATCGCCAGGTGAAAACTTTTCAAAGCATGGAGAGAGAGAAAATATCATCTGCTACGACCTGCAAATTAAGCAGCTGTTGAAAGGCAGAGGAGCAGGAGACAAGGAAAAAAGTTGTCAGCCCTCTTGAGCTTGGGAAGGGACATCCACCCCTCCCTCTGCCATGGGTCTCCCATCCATTTTGAGCCACCTTCCCCTGGATTTTCCCCACTGCCCCCCTCCAGGAGGATCACTTCGCTCCTTCGACCCAACGCACTCTCCTCACTCACCTGATTCCCTCCCAGAAGCCAGAGAAGGATCCAGTAGCCAGAGTCTGGGAAATTCAAAGGCCACTTTCCCACGGTAGGCGGGGCAGGAAGTGACTTCCACTGTTTACATCCCGCCCTCCCATCACAACATCCGGTACTCGCTAGGAATATGCATGCAGCATTTGTTCAGTTTAACCCCTTAAAAAGCATATTTATCTATCTATCTAAAAGAGTGTCTACTTTTTTTAATTAACTGAATACAAAAAGGGGGTTGTTTCTGTTGGCTGAAAAATATTGTTCCTGGCAACCCTGGGATTATTAGCTGTTATTGTTTTCGTACGTTTGTTTTTAAATGGCTTGGATAAGTTTTTATGGTACTGTTTGATTGCTGACGGTGTGTGCCTCTTTGGGGAGGAAGGACGGGATATAAATAAAATAAACTCACAACACAGACGTTGCGTTTTTTCCACGTAAGGTCAACTGCATTGAAGTCTCATCCTCGGGTGACATTTAAGGCTGCAAACAAACCTAAACCTATAATATGTTATAGCGTGGAAATAGTTTTTGTGTTGTTGTAATATTTGCTATTTGTTATTTTTTCTATTATGGTTGTATTATTTTGCTGGAAATTGTTTTGTAATTGTTTGCTTTTGTTGCAAGCTATTTCAATTACTGTGTTCTTGCTTCCTTTTTGTAAGTCGCTTTGAGTTCTATTGTTAAAAAAAGCGACTAATAAATACTAGTAATAAATAATAATAAATAAATAAACACACTTACCAGGGAGTAAGCCCCACTGAACACAGTGGGACTTACTTCTGAGTAAGCATGTATAGAATTGGACAGCAAGACAGGGAAGGATGGGTGGGCGATTCACAAGTGCTGTGGGTGAAATTCATGATTGGATGTCTGGATTGGAGTGCAGTCGACTTTGCCAGATGTACATGAAATACAGTATTATTGTTAATGTATTCTGAAGTCAATTTTAAATAAAAATTGTAACTCACTGTGAACAAACCGGAAAAGAAGGAAATAATAAATCCTGTATTGTAATAGGAACTAGGGACAGAAGGATCTGTCAATTTCGGTTCTCTCCGTTTCTCCTTTTTTTCCCCAATCTTCAAATCGGTACTTCACATTTCTACAGCAATTTGAAATTAAAAAAAAAAACTCATGAAAATTTATCACCTTTTTACTGAGAATTTCTCCTAATGAACACTATTTTTGTATGCAGTTTTGATTAGTGTGCCCCTTGGTGCACGCAATTGCTCTTAATGTTAAATGCATTTTAATGTTATTTTCACTAATATAGTCATTTTTATACACATTTTCCTCTTGTATATGCAGTTTTGTAAGCATTGTTTGCAGAGCTGCATCGCAAAATTTGGATACATGCGAAATTTGAAGGACGGTCATGTTTTGGTTCTCATATTGTTCTGGGAAGTGCAGATTTCATAAATTCAGCTTTAAATGTGAACTGAATCGAATTTCTCTCCCATCCCTAACAAACATAGGAAGCTGCCTTTTGCTGTGTGAAACATTGGTGTCTCTAGCTCAGTATTACACAGACTGGCAGTAGCTCTCCAGGATTTCATGCAGGGAACATTCCCAGCCCTAACCCAGGTCCAATCCAGGCAAAGTAACAACACAGGAACATGCTTGATACCAAGTCAGTCCTATTGGTCCATCTAGTTCAGTACTGTCTGTACTGATTGGCAGAGGCTGTTTGAAGTACTCCAGTCTCCTGTCGGAAAACCTGGAGAGCTGCTGCCAGTCAGTGTAGGCAATACTGAGCTAGATGGACCAATGGGTCTGACTTGGTATAAGGTACATTCCTCTGTTTCTATGACGCCACAGTAAACTTTAAAGTAAAATGGATAACAAGCAGGCTCTGACGTCTGGGGAATTTTTGGCTCTCCAGGTGTTGCTGGACTACACTCCCATCAGCCTCAGCAAGCATGGCTAAAGGTTTTTTGAAAAGACACCTGTAAAGAGATGGAGGAGCCCTCAGCAAAGTGCTGTCTAGGGGCTTCTTCCTGCATCCCCCCCCCCCCAGCTACAGGTTTATCTGGCTGCAGTGACAGGCAGCTACGAGCTGCCATTTATAATTCCTCACAATGGTCTGGAACATCTGATGTAGCATCCATTGCCCCAAGGCATTGTGGGAAAGCTGAAATAGTGGCTTGTCGCTGCCAGGCACCCAAGGCAGGCATCATTACCATCAGTAGGCCCTGCTGGGATTCCAGCTGCTTTTCAAAGGTGCTGATGCTGGGCCTGACAAGAGAAGAGACCGGCACTTTCATATGGAGAAATTATTTTTTTTTTAAAAAAATTAAAAATTGTTATGTACAACTGTGTTGCGGTGGGGAGGGGTGGAGTGAGTGAAAGACTAAGGCCCCTTGTGCACGATATATATAAAGCAATATTGCACCACTTTAAAAAGGCATGGGAAGAGGAATTGACTGTTAAACCACTCTTATTGTAGCTGTGTGAGGGGAATAGGGGTCTCCTAACAACTCAGCACACTTAACAAACTACAATTCCCAGGATTTGGGGGGGAAGCCATGGTTGTTTAAAGTGGTATGATGATGCTTTAAATTTATAGTACAGATGGGCAGAGCTTGGAAGATTACTTTAAAAAAGTAATAAATTACAGTTACAATTACGTGGCCCAAAAAAGTAGTAATTACCGTTAGTTACAGTTGCTCTGAAAGTAACTGATCACTTTACTTTTTCTCAGAAGTAATCACTACAATTACATTTCAGGTACTTTTTTTTAAAAAAAGCCTACAAGGTGCTGGCCTTGGCTGCTGCACATCTAAGTAGCCTAAAACAACATTAAAATAAACACACACATACAGAGGTAGTAGAATAACTCTTTTTATCCATAAGATAGCAATAGTTGTCTCTCCACTGGTAAGAGAGAGGGAGGCAGAGGCCACCACTCAGATCTTTGCACGTCAAACCAAGTGCAGCCGCCCCACTCAGCCAGCAAACAATCTCTCTCACTTAACCACCTCCTAGACCCTGCCCTGCCACCAACTAAGGGACACACACCCAAGCAAACATTTTCCCAAGATGCAAAAAAGTTAAAATACTGCAAATGCAGCACAGTAGCCAGAGTGGGTGGTGGAGACCACTTTGTGTGCCAAATGCAAACACAGTATTCACACAGACGTCGTCATCTTTCACCTCCCCAGTTCTTTATCTCCATTCTGCTGTTGTCTCCTTCTCCTCTTTTATCCATGTTCTTGTGTAGATATCACGACACAGTGAGACACGGTGAGACCAGAGTTCAATTTCGGAGCCTCCCTCGTAATTCTCGTCTCCGCTTTTATTTTACCTCCGCTTGGAGGCGTGGATTATTTTCTCTCCATAAACAGCCTATGACCTTTAACTATTGTATAACATCACGTACATACATAGTACAACAGCATTATCTACGTGGCAATATGCAGGCAGTTATTTAACCACTACAGATGTCAGTATCGTTTACAGCCATAAAGTTAACCACATCCTGTTTTTCCACTGGTCAGATCGCAATGTCTTGAGAGATAGTGTACTGAGAACAGCAGCGTGGTTTGCCAACGTATGCTGTTCATTCAGTCCACCCCACATCTCCCCCTTTTTTATTTTTTAGCAAAAAGTAATTACTACGTAATGGTCGCGGAGCAACAGGTGTACACGTCTGGAAAAGGTATTGTAAGAAACAGCATAAGCCTATACTTAAAATGAATAAAAGAATAGCATATCTAAGAATCTGACTTAGCCATCCAGTGGGCAGCCAACTCCAAAGCCACTGCCACCAAGTTGTAGGGGCGTCCTGCAAAATGTTATTAGCTAGATCCTTCAAGTTTTTTACCTGTGTTCTGATTTCAAAACTGTTGTCAGTTAAATTAAAACAGCACATATTCTTTATAGTTTCGCACCCCAACTGATGTTGTAATAGCAGGTAATCTATAGCTGCACGATTATCCAAGATAGCTTGTCTTAATATACCCTGCTCTTCATTTAACAAAGCAATGGCTCGAGAGGTGGCATTTATCATCTTAACATAATTACAGGCTAATTTATGTAATTGATTGCTGTTACTTACTGCCAATGCAGGAAGTCCAACAAGGGAGATGGCTAGTGATACACTTTCTGCTTTATTAAGCAATTCCACCTTGTCATTACAATCAGCCGGCATGGCAACAGCTTCTCTTTTCCTACGTTGAGCTAGCAACTCCCTTTTATGAAGGAAAATGGGAACCAGTCGACTCAGGCAACAGATGGTATCAGAAATATTAGCGGGAACATAATTAAAAGTGGTTTCTCCACATGTCCAAAACCATCCACCTGGTAAAGGAATGTGTCCGTACATACTGGATATGTTAATGTGCTGTGTACAATTCCATGTGGGTCTCCCAACCTTTAGACATCCCTTCTGCACCTTATGTCGACTACAATTAACCATCCGAGCACACGTATTATTAATGGAATTTGCAACATGTGATGTAAATAATTGAAAAGCATTAACAGGCAGCTGGAAGGTTGGAGTTCCCCAATTCGAAACAGTATGATATTTAATCTCTGAAGTATTCATGAACCGCCCAAGTCCTGTAATGTTCCCAATATCCCCAGGTGCTTTGCATACGGGTATTAAACATGTTCCCAACATACCCATTTCCTGTACATGTTCAGTCATGCAAAAGTCACTCACATTTGTCATTCTTGCTAACTGAACCCAGATATTGTGTTGAAACCGCATCCCCAACTCCTGCCCCAACCTGTCAGCCCCGGCGCTTCCTAAAATCCAACAAATGCAAAGTACAAAAATAGAATTTGTATTTAAAGACGCAATTAAAGCAAGAATGGTATTCTCAGTTGTCTTGTCCACCCCGGCTTGTTCCATTGCTTTTTCTGCTTGTGTTGCTAAGTTCTTTATTTGGCCCCAAGTCACGGGAGGTTGCGGAACATTCCGACCACGCTTCCTGGAAGACATCCCAGTATCCTGAAGTTGCAGAGAAAAATTAGGGATGGGATTCTTAAGATTATCGTGCCAGGACATCGTCTTTCCAGGGCCGGATACACCTAGCAGGTACCCACACAGGACCGTCAGGCGTAGACACAGCCGCGTAACCTCGACCCCACGTTATAAGCGGAACTGGGCCTTTCCACTCTGGATTTGGTAGTTGCCGAAACTGCACCCGCGGGGCAGGTAGAGACTCCGACTGCTGAAAATGCCGCTGCGCTCGAGTAGAAAAGGAAAAATGAGTATTGGGAGATTGAGACAAATTTAAATGATTAATGGTAAACAACACTTGTGCCAGCCACTCCTCTCTCAAATTTAAATGATTAATGGTAAACAACACTTGTGCCAGCCACTCCTCTTTGGTGGCCAATCCCAGTGGTACTCCTCCTTTTTGTTTTTGTTTAAGCAAATGCTCTTTAAGGGTACGATTGGTACGTTCGACGACAGCTTGACCTGTAGAATTATAAGGAATACCAAACAAATGTGTAATGGACCACTTAGTGCAAAACTGTGCAAATTGCTGTGAAACATATGCAGGGCCATTATCAGTTTTTATCGTCTGAGGTTGGCCCATGATGGCAATAGAACGAATGACATGATTAATAACATTCTTAGTTTTTTCCCCTTTCTGAGGAGTTACCCATATGTATCCGGAATATGTATCTACTGTAACATGCAAATACTTCCATGGGGAGAAAGTAGGAAAATGCGTAACATCCATTTGCCACAACTGGTTAACTATGAGACCTCGTGGGTTCACTCCTGGTTCTGGGGATAGAGTTAACTGTGTGCATTGGGGACATTGTTGAATAATGGCAGAGGCTTCCTGGGCAGTAAGATGGAATTGCTTCTGGAGTGCTTTAGCATTTTGATGATGAAGGGCATGACTTTCTATGGGTGTGCAAAGGAGGGCACGAAGAGCCTGATCAGCATATTGATTACCTTCTGTTAACAATCCTGGGAAAGGTTGATGACTGCGAATATGAAATATAGCAAATCGACAAGACCGAGTATGTATGAGTTTTTGAAGTGTAAGCATAAGAGCAAGTAGATTAGTGTCCAGCATGGGAGAGACATAACTACCGGGTAATGCAAGTACAACATTCTTAACATAAAGACTATCGGTAATAATGTTAACCTCCTGATCTGCAAAAGTCAACAGCGCCATACTAACAGCGGCCAACTCAGATCTCTGAGCGGAAGTTTGGGGTAAGGTGAAAATTGTCTTCCAAACCCCCTGCTCGTGCCATGCAACAACCCCTCTAGTTGGACTGCCATCAGTATAGACCGTGACCGCAGGTAAGGGTTGTAAACTGATTACAGATTGAAACTGGATAGGAATTTTTTGTGTAATTTGAAGCCGTGGATCTGATGAGGAACGACATGAAATTGTGCCCAAATAAGAGACTAAAGCCCATTGAAGGTCATCAGAAAGTGCAACAGCATTTTCCCATGTGTAAAGTTTAAGAGGCAACGAAATTTCAACCGGATCGATACCTAATAATTGCCTTGATCGTAATCGTGCTTTTTGGATTATTTCTGCTGCTTGCATTGGCAAAGTTGTGATAGATGACTTTGGTGTATGGGCTAAGTAAAGCCACTCTATTATATGTGTAGCATTGGAGCCTGACTCCTGAGTGAGTGCAGCAAAAAGTTGGCTTCCATCAAATAAAACAAATAAAATCAGTGGTTTATTCAATATTTGTCGATCCACCCAAATAGCTTTTAACGTTGTAGAAACTAATTCTAGGGATTGCCTTGCCTGTTCCGTTAAAGTAATAATATCTGCAGGTTGACGTCCTTGTTTTAAACATTCAAATAAAGGCCCCATGTCTTGAGTGGTAAGTTTACAATATGGTCGAATCCAATTAATAGAACCCAAGAATTGTTGTAGTTCTACATAAGTTGGCTTCATTGACAAAGTAAGACAGGGCAATACAGGAGTGGAGTAGGATTGCATTAATTTATGTCCTAAATACAGAAATGGTTCTTTGAGTTGTACCTTTTCAGGGGCAATCTGCAACCCTGACTGTGACAAATGATCAGTAAGGTGTTGTTGCCACATAGATGGGAGGGTTCTCCCAGCCACCAAGATGTCATCCATATAATGGTAGACCAATAATGTAGGGTATTGAGCCCGAAAGGGTCGCAGGGCCATGTCTACAAACTGTTGACATAGGGTTGGACTATTTAACATGCCCTGAGGTAGCACTTTCCATTGATATCGTTGCGCAGGGCCAGAGTTATTATATACGGGAACAGTAAACGCAAATTTCGGTGCGTCTTGCGCTTGTAACGGTATTGTGAAAAAGCAATCTTTCAGGTCTATAATAGCTAAGGAATAGTCATATGGAATTAAATTTGGATTAGGCGTCCCACATTGTAGCGGACCCATGGGCACAATTAATTTATTTATTTCTCGTAAATCATGTAAGAGCCTCCACTTTCCAGATTTCTTTTTAATCACAAACACTGGGGTGTTATAAGGGCTATTACTTTCTGCTATATGATCAGCTTCCAGTTGCTCCTTTACCAGTTGGTGCAGAGCTTCTAATTTTTCTTTGGGTAAGGGCCATTGTTCTACCCAAATGGGTATGTCTGTCTTCCATTGTAAAGGAAGAGCTGCCTTTTGTTGGCTAATCATTAATAACAATGGTGGTCTGGAATTGCTCCAGTAAATCCCTTCCCCACAGATTTACTGAAATGTCCAAAATACAAGGGCGAATGTGGGCTATACGATCACCATCAAGAGCAACAACTTGTATCCAATCCTTACTCCGTTTTGAATCCTGAGCTCCGCCCACTCCCCACACAGAAGGGGCCACTTCTACTGGCCAAGAGGATGGCCAGTTATGTTCAGCAATTACTGTGACATCTGCCCCAGAATCTATAATACCTTCAAAAATAACATTGTTTAAACAATACTTACGAACCGGTTTCTCCCTGGTCACTTCTGCCAGTACTGCAGCTACCTGTGGATGGAAAGGATTACCTGAAATACTCACACTCGGCGATTTCGTCCTTGTAGATCCGAATCCACCAGTACGTTTTTGGGAGGAAGTGTTCGATGTGAAAAGACGATATGGCAATAACAATAGTTGCGCAAAAGAATCTCCCTTCTTCAACTGAAGGGGAAGGTGACTCCAATACTGAATATAAATAATTCCCTGATAATCAGAATCAATAACACCAGGTACCACCATTATATTATTCTTGGAAGCAGAGGATCGCGGTAGTACAAGGCCTACGGTGCCTTCTGGTAAAGGGCCAGTGAGTGTGGTAGGCATTAAAAGAACTGCTCCAGGCAAAGGAACATCTTTTGACTCTGCATGTATTAAATCAATTCCAGCGCTTCCTTGAGTAGCAGGGGTGGGTACACTTCCTTGAGATTCGGGGCTGGAAGCCTGCCCCAAGTTCAGTTTCCCTCAATAGGACGGGAAGACACATTGGTATTGGTAATGGGAGCTGAACGACACTGATTAGCCCAATGATAACCCTTTTTACATTTCGGACAGATTTTCTTTGGCCGGTTTGTAACAGTGCCCCCACCTTTAAATGCTCCTCCGCCAGGAGCCCGACATTCCCTTCTGAAATGACCAGGCTTTTGACAATTAAAACAATTGCCTGTAGGTTTGTTACCCTGTCTTAATGCCCCAGCTAACAATGTCATGGCATGAACATGTGTACCTACCTCTGCACAAGCTTGAATCATGTCTCCCAATTCATATTGCGGTCTATGAATAATGTTTTTCAAAATCTTTTTACAGTCTGTGTTAGAATTCTCGTAAGCTAATTTTAACAATAATTCCCCTTGTGCCTGAGGGTTATCAACCTGCCGTGTCAGAGCCTCTTTCAAACGGTCAACAAACTGAAAATAGGGCTCTGTTGCTTGCTGCCGTACATTCGTAAAAGAACGTAAGGGTTCTTTCCCAGCAGGCACCTTTTTAAATGCTTTCTGTATACACTCAGCAGTTCGATGAAATGCGGCTTCAGGCAATACCCCTTGTTGTGCTATGGTAGCAAAATTACCTGACCCATAAATTTGCTCGGGAATGATATTAGCATCCCCAGCTGCTATAGCAGCATGTCTAAATTCTTGGTCCCAAACTACATATTGCGAAGGAGTCAAAATCATCCTAAAGAGATCCTTCCAATCTTGAGGGATCATGTTATATCCAGTAGCTACTCCTTCCAACATCCCTTGTACATAATTAGCCGTAATCCCATATTCTCTTACTGCCTTATTTATTTCTCTAATAACAGAAAACGGAAGAGCTGTCCAAGTTGCTATGCGATTATTAGCATTATTAGGATCTGGCTGATATGTAACGGGAAAAGCTGAAATTGTACCCTCCCAGTCTCCCATTTCTTCCATAGATAATAATCCTGAGGCTGCAGCCTGAGCTATGGCTGCTTTAACCTTCCCAGTAACCTGTTCTTGTTGGACTGGAGGGCTATATGGAGGAGCATTTACAAATTTCTCAATATCCTTTTCAGGTGTAGGTAAAGAAAGTTGGGGATAAAGAGGAGTTTTCTGGTCAGAATTGGCAAACAGCGATGTCTCTTTTATCCCTAAATGACTAATGGCCTCAGCACACTTTTGCCATAATAAGAGATGGTGAATAGGTGCTCTTGGTTCTTCATGTAATTTTCTCCCTATCTTTATCCAATCTGACTGACGTAGTGATCCTTGCTCTGGATACCATGGACATTGACATTGAATTGTTTTTAACAATGATTCAATGTGAGAACGACTTATAAAAGCTGAGGTATCCTGTTTTAAAATTTTTTGTAGCTCTTGTGCATGAACCTTCTGCTGAGCTGACAATTCCCCCCCCATACTCACGAATGGGAGCTGTACGCTGAGGTGCACCGTTGGCTGATCCTGCCAGTGGGTACGAGGGTGTTTGTTCTGAATCACGTCGGGGTCACCAGATGTAGATATCACGACACAGTGAGACACGGTGAGACCAGAGTTCAATTTCGGAGCCTCCCTCGTAATTCTCGTCTCCGCTTTTATTTTACCTCCGCTTGGAGGCGTGGATTATTTTCTCTCCATAAACAGCCTATGACCTTTAACTATTGTATAACATCACGTACATACATAGTACAACAGCATTATCTACGTGGCAATATGCAGGCAGTTATTTAACCACTACAGATGTCAGTATCGTTTACAGCCATAAAGTTAACCACATCCTGTTTTTCCACTGGTCAGATCGCAATGTCTTGAGAGATAGTGTACTGAGAACAGCAGCGTGGTTTGCCAACGTATGCTGTTCATTCAGTCCACCCCACATTCTTGCCCTCCGGCTCCTTTTCCTCTCTACTCCATTCTTCACCACCACCACCATCCATTTTTTTAAACAATTGTTTTCTCCACCCCATCTCACTCTCCACCTCCTCCCTCTTCGCCTCCTACCCATCCACAGAGGACGAGGGAAGAGCGACACTGCACAGAAGCCCAGTTTGAGGCACATGATTTTCATCCACAAATCAGAGGAGCAGAAGACTTCCCTGCTTCCTCCCCCCCAAGTAATGCCCAAAAGTAATGCTGGAAACATTACAATTATTCCACAAAAGTAATAAAATTAATCTTAGTTCTATTATGTACAATCAAAATGTAAAGGAATTACCCACTTGTTCCTCAAAAAAGTAATGAATTACTTCCAAGCTCTGCAGATGGGGCCTTAATGGATGCTCTTCCAAAGGGACACATCTGTGCTTTGTGCACAGAAGGCCCCAACTTCAACCTCTCACTGAGGAAGGACAGGATGTAGCTGAGCCGACAAATTTATTTCTTATTTACATTTATATCCCATCTTTCCTCCAGAGAGCTGAAGGTGGAGTACACGGTTCTCTCCCCTTTCCCAATTCATCCTCACAACAACCCTGTGAGGTAAGTTAGGCTGAGTGAATGGCCAAAGGTCACTCAGTGAGCTTCATGGCTGAGTAGGGATTTGAACCCTGGTCTCCCAGGCTCTCTACCCAACACTCTAACCACTGCACTATACTGCCCTCTCAAAAGATTGCTGAGTCCTTAGAATGCTACTGGGAGTCAGAGAAGATATTACTGCCCAGGCCAAAGGAAAGCTCTTCTCTTAGGATTGACTGATAGCTTATTGGTAGAGAAGATGCTTTTCATTCAAAGGGTTGCAGGTTCAATCCCTGCCGTTTCCAGTTAAAATGATCTTAAATAGCAAGGCTTAGGACAGATCTACGTCATATGTTTAAAGTACATCCAATGCACATTTAAAGCACCTGACTTCCACCTGAAATCTGGGATCTGCGGTTTATCCCTCACAGAGTTACATCATCCTAGCTCCCTTAACAAACGACAGTTCCCATTATTCTTTGAGGGAAGTCATTCTCTCTCTGTCAAAAACCCGGGATAGCTGCTGTCAGATTTATTTTATTATTATTATAAAACACAACATAAAATACAATCAAGCAGGGTTCTTCAGTTGTGGGTCCCCAGATGTTGGACTACAACTCCCATCATCTCCAGTAGCTTAGCCAATGGTGAGGGATGATGGGAGCTATAGTCTGGGGACCCAATGTTGAAGAACACAGATGGATCTAGAAAAAGCAGCTCTGAATGTTACGGAAGAGAGCTGTTGTGTCCTCATCCCGCTTGGGGGCTTCCTGTAAGCAGCTGGTTGATCAGTGTGAAAACAGGATGCTGGACTAGATGGGCCTTTGGTCGGATCCACAGGCCATCTAGCCCTTCTTGTGGCTCTTGTATGATCATGCTGGGGAATTTAACTGAGGGTAGAGAGCCAGTGTGCCTCAGGACGGGAGAGTGTTCTTGCACTCGGGTCCTGCTTGCGGGCTTCCCCCAGGCATCTGGTTGGCCACTGTGAGAAGAGGATGCTGGACTAGATGGGCCACTGGCCTGATCCAGCAGGCTCTTCTTATGTTCTAATGGTTAAGGTGTTGGACTATGACCTGGGAGACCAGGGTTCGAATCCTCACAGAGCCATGAAGCTCACTGGGCTAGTCACTGCCTCTCAGCCTCAGAGGAAGGCAACGGTAAACCCCCTCTGAATACTGTTTACCATGAAAACCCTATTCATAGGGTGGCCATAAGTCGGAATTGACTTGAAGGCAGTCCATTTCAGCAGATCCCAACCTCCATGGACTTGAAAAAAAACGAGGGTCTGGGCAGACCTCTTAATGGTTTTTCTGCCTTTTGTAGCCATTGTAATGTGCTGTGCTAATGCCTGGTTTTCAATTGTATTTTTATTGCTTCTTTTATCGCTTATATAAGAATCTTATATAAGATGCTGTTTGTTATTAATGTGCTGCCAAAGTTTCCTGTGTGGCTGTCAGGAGAGTTGTTTTGTAGCTGCGGTTGCTTTGTTTTTAAGATAGGATGCATTTATTTGTGTGTTTAACAGTGTTGTAAGTCGCTTGGAGACCTTCAGGTAACAAGCAACCAGCAAATAATAATAATAATAATAATAATAATAATAATAATAATAATAATAATAATAATAATGCAATATAAAAAATAAGAAAGCAATAAAAATACAATTAAAATCAATATTTACATTTAATGTGATTGCTCTGCTGTCTCCTCTCTTCAGCCGCAAGCCCACACTCTGTGAACCACCTGAAGGAAGGTCCAAGACCACCAGTGGTCTGCGGACAATTTGGGAACCCCTGACCTAGGGCTTTCAGCCGGTACTGTGGGTATTCTGCCATTGAGTTATATAGGGCATGAGAAGAGCCCTGCTGGATCAGAGCAAAGGCCCATCTAGGCCCGCCGCTCGTTTTCCTCAGCAGCCAATTAGGCACCTCTGAGAAGCTCACAAGCAGGGCATGAGCGCAATGGTCCTCCCCCACTGTTGTTTGGCATTAGATCTCTCTGGCTCAAATTGCCATGTAGGGAGACATTTCCCTTTTCTCCATGGAACTTCCATTTTGCTAAGAAGAGCCCCGCTGAATCAGGACAAAGGTCCATTCTGTTCCCCATAGTGGCCAACCTGATGCTTTTGGGAAGAAACTCACAAGCGTAAGTGCAAGGGCAATAATCCTCTCCCATTCGGGATCCCCAACAAATGGTATTGAGAGGCACGCTGCCACTCATCCTGGGGGTAGCTATCGGCATCATCAAGACTGGCAGCCTGAGTGCCCTCTCAGAATTAAATTCAGAGGGAGGCTAGGAGGGAGAGCAGTGCTCTCTCTGGAGAGGCTCACCTTGCACCTAACTGTGTGCCTTTTGGGCACCAAGGCTCCAGGCCCCTCAAATCTCTAATATCTTTTAACATCTTGATGTTATTATATGTTAGAACCTTTGCAGAACAATGGCAATCTGATGGGGTTTGATTCATGTTTGAGTTGATGTTACAGCTAGATTTTGATTTGTGTTGAGGAACACGGGAAGCTGCCTTTTCCTGAGTCAGGCCAACGGTCCATCTAGCTCACTGTTTACACTGGCTGGCAGCAGCTCTCCAAGGTTTCAGGCAAGAGTCTATCCCAGCCCTTCCTGGAGATGTTGCTGGAGACTGAACCTGGGACCTTCTGGGAACCTGGGAAAACAAAGTGATCCAACAAGCCAGACGTTTGCCCACCCCTGGCGTAATGCATTAGGGCCTGAGCTCTTGCTTGTTGCTAGAGAAACATGCTGCTCAGAGATATGCAGCCTTTGATCTTGAGTGTAGCATGCAGCCATTGAGAAGTTATCCTCCATGAATTTGTCTAACTCCCCCCTTAAAGACATCTAAGCCTCTAGCCACTAATCCTGTGGCAGAGAGTTCCACAAGTTATTCATACATTGTCTGAAGAAATTATTTTTTTCTCTCTGTCCTGAAACTCCTTCCAACCAATTAGCTCAAGAACATCAAAAGAGCCCTCTTGGATCAGACCAAAGGCCTGTCTGATCCACAGTGGCTAAGACACGTCCCTGGGAAGTCCATAGGCAGGGCATGAGGGCAACAGCCCTGTCTTGCTGTTGCTCCCCAAAAACTGGTACTTAAAGATATGCTGCCTCTGATCTTGGAGATATGACTAGTATCCATTGGTAGGTTTGAGCCTCCATTAATTTGCCTAATCCCCTTTTAAAGTAATTCAAGCTGGTGGCCATCTTGTGGCAGTGAGTTCCACAGTTTCAGCTAAGCACTGTTAAACATGGTGACACCCACATTCTAGGTTCTAGCAACAGGGGAAAACATTCTCTCTATCCACTATCTCAACACTGTGCCTAACTTTTTGCCCTCCTGTCTGACCAGCAAAAGCAGAATTATGCAGTATTAAATAGACAAATATGTTCTGTTTGTGTAATTGATAAAAAGTTGTAAAAAAAACAAATACAACTCATGTTCTCTTGCCACAGAATTCACATAACCATGGTGCAGAGTCCACATAGCCCTCTTGCCTTTAAGGCTTACAGTTTTTTTAACAATCCGCTGTGTTAAAAACAACAATAAAAGCATCACGCATGCATTGAACCTTTTTTATATGGACTCCCCAACTGTTGATGTCCCCATGTTTGTGGTGCTGATACAGTTTTGTTTCTCAGAGAGATCTATGGCATAATGGAAGGTCTGTGTAGAATGGATTCTCTCATGTGCTGTAAGGTTTGCGCTCTGGCTAAAGCTTTTTCCACAAGTGGTACATGTGTATGGTTTCACTCCTGTATGAGTTCTTGTGTGGACAATAAGGATGGATCTCTGGTTAAAGCTCTTCCCACACTCCGCGCACATGTATGGTCTCTCTCCTGTATGGATCCTCCTGTGTGCTTTAAGGTGTGACGGATTACTGAAGCTTTTCCCACAGTCCAAGCACTTATGCGGCTTCTCCCCGGTGTGGATTCTTCTATGAGCAATGAGGTGTGACTGGTGGCTGAATCTCTTCTCGCAGTCAGCACATTTATATGGTTTCTCTCCCGTGTGGACTGTCTCGTGAGCGCTGAGGTTCGAGCGGTGACTGAAGCTCTTCTCACAGTTTGGGCATTTGTAAGGTCTCTCCCCTGTGTGCATTCTCTGATGTATAATGAGGTTTGAGCGACGACTGAAAGTCTTCCCGCATGTTGAGCAGTTAAATGGCTTCTCTTCTGAATGAATGCTTTCAAGTGAAGTAAGGTCAGGCTTCTGCCTAAATACTTGTTCACATTGAGTGAACTGATCCTCTTCCATCTCTGGGAGATTCCCCTGCGTGCCCTCACAGCCGTCTCCCCAATCAGGACAGCAAGAAACTTTATTTTCAGTTCTTCCCACCAAAAACTCATGCATTTCTACTGCCTTGGGATGTTCTAGCTGATGTTGCTCCATTTTCCATGTCCTCTCATCGCCTGTCGGTATAAGCACAGATACCTGAGTCATTCTGTGTGTCAAGGGGAGACAGAACTTCAAGAAGCAGACTATGAACAAGATGGAGATGAGGGAAGAAAGTCCAATAAATTATCACACATGCTGAACAAGGACTGCTACAGAAGCTGTTGTACACAATTGGGACTTGCAACAAAATGCTGCAGCGTGGTGCTCTCCAAATCAGTGTACCAGCCAGCCATACACTTGACTATGATACTCCGTTCCATCTTCTCTGCCCCCAAACAATGGGTGGTATTCAATGCTAGTCCTACTGAAGGCAGACCCTCTGAAGTTAACAGGCATGACTAACAGATTCATTCTTTTCAATGGGTCTACTCCAAATAGGACTTCACTGAATACAACCCAATGTCAGCATGTCATGCCTAACGAGCAAGCTCCTATCTTTCATTGGGCTGTTTTAGATCACCCTCTTCAGGTTCCCCTCCACTTGCAATCCTTGGGATCCTCCAAGCTTACTGAAGATCTCCACATTTGGTTCATGGGCAGTGCTGTTTTGGCTACGTAAAGGAGTGGGGCTCAGAGAATTGAGATTGCTATTAATATTGGGATATTATTGACTATTATCACACATCGCTTCAGAAGAGCCACATCTGTGCAGGTTAAAGCTCCTCCCACCGTAATTTAAAAAAGACTCCTAGCTAAAAGTTATGAGTTGTGTCTAACAAACTCATCCTGTCAGCAGAAGGATTTCCACCTGCGCAACAGGACTTCCTCTCATCTCCCCACAGACTCCCTCCCACGCATCCTCAGTTTTGTTCAGGGTTTTCTCCCAGCCCTCCATGGCCAATCTGGGAGGTGGGGGCATACAGGGAGCCCTGCTACACAGAGCTGGGGCTCTCAGTTCAATTCTTTTTTAATTTAGAAGGAGGGAAGAAAAAGACAAACGAAGGGAGGATCGTGAATTTCAGAAAATTGTTCATGATGTGGAAGAAGTCAGGAGTGAGGTATGGTTTTTTTCCCATCCAATCTGCCCCAATACTAGAACTTCAGGATCAGGATAGTAGATTCAGGACAGGGGAAAAAAGTAAAATACTTTTTCACACAGCGCGTAGTTAAACTATGGAATTTGCAACTGCACGATGTAGGGATGGCAGCCAAATTAGACGGTTAAAGGAGGACTAGACAAATCCATGGAAGATAAGGTGATCAATGGCTACTAGTCATGAAGGCTAAGTGGAACCCCCATGTTCAGAGGCAGTGTACCTCTGAACACCAGGTGCTGAGAGGCAACCGTATGCAGGGTCCGTTGCCTTCCTGCCCTGCTTGTTGGCTTCCTGGAAGTGCCTATGGTTCAACCAAGAGTGGTTTAACAACCAGTCCCTCTTCCCAGGGAGCTCAGAGAAAAGTAGCTCTGTGAAGGGAATAGGGGGGTCTCATAACAACTCTTAGCGCCCTTCACAAACTACAGTTCCCAGGATTCTTTGCGGGAAGCCACAACTGTTTAATGTGGTATAAGTGGGCTTTAAAATGTAGAGTGCAAATGGGGCCACGATGACCGCCAGTCCTTACCCAAGGAAGCAGCATCTCCACCTACGACCTCCGGTTTGATGGAAATCGGTCCCTGCCAAACACCCGGCTGAGCCTCCTCTGCCTCAGACAAAAGCGCCTCCTCTGTTTTGCAAGGCTCCTGCACCTGAAAGAGTAAGTGAGGGTCCCATTGAGGGAACCGGCAAAAGCGTTGGTGGGGAAAACCCTAGAAGAGAACCTTTTCCTGCCTCTCTCGTAATACACTAGACCTCCGGGCTGTCCAATGCAGCTGAATGTTGGAAGATCCAGGACAGAGAAAAGAAAGTCCTTCTTCACCCAGCGCAGAGTTAAACTACGGGATTTGCTCCCACAGGAGGCTGTGATGGCCACCAACTTAAAAGAGGAATAGACAAATCCATGGAAGGCAAGGCTCTCAATGGCTACGACTAGCCATGATGGCTATGCTCTGCTTCCACTGTTGGACGCAGTAGATGCTTCTGAATACCAGCTGCTGGGAATCGCAAGTGGAGGAAGTGCTCTTGCACCCAGATCCTACTTGCCGGCTTCCCATTGGGGCATCCGGTCAGCGCTTGTGAGAACAGGATGCCAGACTAGATGGGCCATTGGCCTGATCCAGCAGTCTAATGTTCTTAAGTAAGGATCAGACCGCAGCAGGGGTTTCACTGCACACGTTTTCAGAGAGGTCTACACATGTCCCAGAATGGCAACAGAAGTATACCTTCAGGCTGCATCTTGCTTATTATTTATTTAATTAATTTAGTACATTGATATCCACTCTCCCTCCCAGGAGGAGCCCGGGGCGGCACCTTAGGGGTGGGGAACCTTTTTCAGCCCGAGGGGACACATTCCTGTTGGAGATGTTGGGTGCAACTCATATTGAGAGGCTGGGTGAGCTTGTATGGGGATGGGCTGATAGAGCGGGGAACCTCCAAATTTCCTAGCATGTCCTTCTGACCTAACCTGTGCCCATCTTCCTTCAGGTACTAGACTGATACTCTTCGGGGTTGCTGACCTCATTTCCTGCTCCTCCCTTCTTCTGCTGTTTCGTTCCACCTTGAAAGAGGACACGTCTTTCCTCTGTGTATGTGTGTGTGTGTGTCTCTCTCTCTCTCTCTCTCTCTCCTGCAGAGATGAACGGGCAGGCATGGCTCCTTGTGGCTCCAACTTTATACTTTATTTCTTTGTTTGCTGAATTTATATCCCTCCCTTCCTCCTGATGGAGCCCAAGGCGCCAAACATAAACAAAGGAATTTCACAAGAAGATAAACACACTGAAAACCATTAAAAGCATTCCAAAATGCTTTTACAGTTGAATACATTCTAAAACCAGTTGACAATATTGTAAAACACAGTTAAAAATATTCTAAAACGGGTTCCCAGACTTTATTTTCCCCCTCAAACCCCGTGAACATTCCCTAGGGTCTTGATGGACCCCTTAATAATGTTTATGCCTGTTGTAGCAGTTTGTAATGTGCTACATTAGGTGCTATATGGTTTTTAATTGTATTTTTATTGCTTGTTTATTGCTTTTTTATTTCTTATATTGTATTTTAATGTATTTTTAAAATTAAGTGGCTTTGGGACACTTCTGTGAGGAAAAGTGAGTAACAATAACTACTACCACTAATAATAATAATACAATTTGCATTCCATAGAATGCAAATTGTAATATAATAAAAGACAACATAAGAAATGTATTCACCTGGGGAGAGGTAGTGAGCGAGGTACCGCAAGGCTCGGTCCTGGGCCCAGTGCTCTTCAACATTTTTATTAATGACTTGGATGAGGAGGTTCAGGGAATGTTTATCGAATTTGCAGATGACGCAAAATTAAGAGGAACAGCTAATACCCTGGAAGACAGAAACAACATTCACAGGGATCTCGACAGGCTGGAGCACTGGGCTGAAAACAACAGAATGAAATTTAACAGTGCAGAGTTCTATGCCTAGGGAAAAGAATCCAAATACACAGTTATAAGATGGGGGATACTTGGCTCGGCAATACTACATGCAAGAAGGATCTTGGAATTGTTGTTGATCACAAGCTGAATATGAGCCAACAGTGCGATGTGGCTGCAAAAAAGGCAAACGCTATTTTGGGCTGCATTAGCAGATGTATAGTTTCCATATCATATTAGTTCCCCTCTATTCGGCACTGGTTAGGCCGAACTGAGTACTGTGTCTAGTTCTGGACATCGCACTTTAAGACGGATGCATACAAACTGGAACGGGTTCAGAGGCGGGCAACAAGGATGATCAGGGAACTGGAAACAAAGTCCTATGAGGAGAGACTGAAAGAACTGGTCATGTTTAGTCTTGAGAAGAGAAGACTGAGGGGAGATATGATAGCACTCTTTATTTATTTATTTATTCATTTATCATTTGATTTATATCCCACCCTTCCTCCCAGCAGCAGCCCAGGGCAGCAAACAGAAGCGCTAAAAACACTTTAAAACATCATAAAAACAGATCTTAAAATACATTAAAACAAAACAACGTTAAAAACATTTAAAGCTTCAAAACCATATTTTAAAAAGGGTTAAAAACATTATTTAAAAAAATATTAACAAGCAATTCTAACACAGACGCAGACTGGGATAGGTCTCAACTTAAAAGGCTTGTTGAAAGAGGAAAGTCTTCAAAAGGCGCCAAAAAGATAGCAGAGACGGCGCCTGCCTAATATTGAAGGGGAGGGAATTCCACAGGGTAGGTGCCGCCACACTAAAGGTCCGTTTCCTATATTGTGCAGAACGAACCTCAAGTACTCTTCAAGTACTTGAAAGGATGCCACACAGAGGAGGGCCAGGTTCTCTTCTGGATCGTCCCAGAGTGCAGGACACAGAACAATGGGCTCAAGTTGCAGAAAGCCAGATTTCAGCTGAACATTAGGAAAAAAGTCCTAACTGGTAGAGCAGTATGACAATGGAACCAATGACCTAGGAGATAGTGGGCTCTCCAACACTGGAGGCATTGAAGAGGCAGCTGGACAGCCACCTGTCAGGGATGCTTTAAGTTGTATTCCTGTATTGAGCAGGGGGTTGGATTCGATGGCCTGATAGGCCCCTTCCAACTCTATTATTCTGTGATTTGATGATTCTAAGGAAGAGGCATATCACAGCTCAAGGACATATTCCAGCAGGGCAAAAGAACTGGAAGAGGGTATGCAGGAGGGCCAGTGAGGGGCGTGGCCTAGGGAAAGTCTCAAGGGCCAGATAAAGAGGCCCAGAGGGCCACATTTGGCCCCTGGGCCTGAGGTTCCCCATCCCTGCTGTCTGTGATTGACCATGTGGGGTTGGCAATGGTGAGGGTGACAAGACCTAAGCTGAATCTGCCGGGAGAAGAAATTATCACTATTTTGTTAACTGTAGCAAAGGACTGTAACTCAGCAGTAGAGCCCAGACTGTGCATGCAGGAATTCCAAGTTCAATCTCCAATGGCATCTCCAGGTAGGGCTGGGAGGGATTCCTTGCCTGAAACCCTGGCGAGCTTCTGCCAATCCGTGTTGACAACACTAAGCTAGATGGGCCCACAATCTACTTCGATATAAGGCAACTTCCTATGTGTTCCTGACTCCACGTGCTTGACCGAAGACCTATTCAGGCGTAACACATTTTGGAAGAAACCTTGAGTGGTCTTTTCTCTCCCCTGCCCGTTTGCAAGTATTGCTTTCCTTGGTTTTGCATTCTGTTTTCTGTGTACATGGAGGGACATTTGAAACTGGGATTCCCCCAGTCTGCACTCTACCACCTCATTTCTCCTGCGCCGTATTCTTTTGAAACTCTTGGAAACGGGTGGGATCCAACCTCTTACCTGTCCTTCCCATCTCTTGCCTTCTCGCTGCATCAGCAGAAGCTTTTCCACCAGCGACACAGCCTGTGTGCAGGTCTCCGGCCCCCTTTCCCTCACCCAGTTCTGTACATCTGATGGTAGGATGGCCAGGAACTGCTCCAGGATCACCAGTTCCAAGATCTCTTCCTTGGTGCGCCTCTCCGGCTGCAGCCACCGGTGGCAAAGCTCACACAGCCTTTGCCAAACCTCCCAGGGATTGTCCCCGTCTCCATAGGAGAATTGTCTGAAGATCTGCCGCTGGACATCGGAATTGGCCTCCTCCGGAATCTCTTCCTTCACTTCCCTGCAGCCAGCCTCGTCTCTGCCAAAGAGGTTGCTATTGGCCCCTTGGCCATCACCACCAAGGCCTGGTGCCATTGGGGTCACCCTCTTGTCTCCTTGAACTCGTGGGCCAATGTCAGCTGCATTGCCAGAAGGGGAGAGAAAAGCTGCACCATCGTCTCTCGAAAGGGGCAGCTGTGGGTTGCCCCCTCTCGAGTGGGGGGACTCCACTGTCTTCAAGAACGTCTGCAACTGGGCCTCCCAGTGCTGCTGTGGGCCTTTATAGTGTGTCTGTGGGATCTCTTGCAACCTGGTCTTCGGCCAGAACTCCTTTATGCCCTCACTTTGGATAGCAAGTGGATCTTCTCTCAAGTCAAGCTGCAATTCTTCTTCAGCATCCACTCTTTCCATCCTTTTCCCTAACGCAACTTGCAGCTTGACACCCCGAGCTGATCCCCCTCCTTCTTCCACCATTTTTTCTCTCTCTGGTTCAAGGCAGCCTGGAAAAGGGCACTGCTGTTTAACTCCGCAATGCCTGTGTGAGCTTGTACGCACACATTTATGGGTAAAATTCAACTTTCCTGACTGTCTTGTCGTCGTTTTTTCTCCCTGTGGAAAGAAAAACAGGAAGTCCATCAACAAGATTTAGACCAGCATTCCCCAAACTTTTGATTCTTGGCTTCTCCCCCCTCCCCATTTCATCCTCACAACAACCCTGTGAGGTAGGTTAGGCTGAGAGACATCTGGAGCGCCACACGCTCCCTGCACCTGCCCATCTCCAACAATACACCATTCTGGTTGTTGTTGGACTACCATTTGCATAGTCTGCTGGCTGAGGATGACGTGAGTTGGGACTTGTCCAATGTCTGTGGGTCCATAAGTTCCCACTCCTGGTATTAAAGACATATGCAGTATATGAAGTCTATGTTTCCCAGAGTCAAGACAAGCCCATCTAATCAAGTAGCTCAGCCTCTGTTGTCTTCTGCACTGGCTGTTCTAGATTCTAAGCTCTTTAGTGTCAGGGGCTTGTTTTTAATAAGAAGAGCATCTTCTTAGCGCAGTGGCTAACCAGGTGCCTCAATGGTTAGCCCTCAAGCAGCACATGAGCACAAGCGCACTCTCCCCTCCTGTGGTTTCCACCAACTGGTATTCAGAAGCATGCTGCCTCTGACCGTGCAGGCAGAACATGGCCACCATGGCAAGTGACCACTGATAGCCCTTCTCCTCCAATGAACTGTTCAATCTTCTTTTAGAGCTGCCCAAGTTGGTGGCCATCACTGCCTCTCACGGGAGCAAATTCCATTGTTTCAACTGTGCTCTGTATGAAGAAGGGTCTTCTTTTGTCTGTCCTGAATCTTCCAACATCTACCTTCTTCGGACAGGATGGGGAGCCTAAAATCAATTGGCTGAAGGAAGGGCAGAAAAGACAAACGCGTAGAGGAGGGGGAACCGGAGAGGAAACGAAGCACAGAACGGAGGCAATTTCACAGACCGATTGGAACAGACCGGCCAGACCTTTTTTGCAGTAGGGCTCTACTTCGTTTATTTATATTGCACTGTCAATATACATGGTCCTTTTGGGAGCTTTGTAGAGAAAGGGGGGATCGTCGCAGGGAGCATGCCTCTGAATCAGACAAACCGAAATGAAAGACAAAATCACACAGGAGCAGACTGTCGGTAGCTACTGGCCGCAATGGCTATGTTCAACCTCCCCTGTCGGAGGCAAGCATGCCTCTGAATAACAGCTACTGGGGAGAGAGTAAGTGGGGAGAGAGTGCTGCTGTTGCGCTCGGGTCCTTCTTGCAGGGTTCCCATTTGGGCATCTGGTTGGCCCTGTGAGGACAGGACGTTGGGCTTGTTGTTGTTATGTGCCTTCAAGTCGACTGCGACCCATGGCGACTCTATGAATCAGCGACCTCCAACAGCATCTGTCATGAACCACCCTGTTCAGATCTTGTAAGTTTGGGTCTGTGGCTTCCTTTATGGAATCAATCCATCTCTTGTTTGGCCTTCCTCTTTTTCTACTCCCTGCTGTTTTTCCCAGCATTATTATCTTTTCTAGTGAATCATGTCTTCTCATGATGTGTCCAAAGTATGATAACCTCAGTTTCATCATTTTAGCTTCCAGTGACAGTTCTGGTTTAATTTGTTCTAACATGCAGTTATTTGTCTTTTTTGCAGTCCAGGGTATGCGCAAAGCTCTCCTCCAACACCACATTTCAAATGAGTTGATTTTTCTCTTATCCACTTTCTTTACTGTCCAACTTTCACATCCATACATAGAGATTGGGAATACCATGGTCTGAATGATCCTGACGTTAGTGTTCAGTGATACATCTTTGCATTTGAGGACCTTTTCTAGTTCTCTCATAGCTGCCCTCCCCAGTCCTAGCCTTTTAAAAAGCCACGCACACGTTTGCTAATTGCTTGATTGGGAATCTCATCTAGTTCGGCCCCTGTGGCCCCACATGAGTGCGAACCCATCATGTGCGGAGCCTAAGATCACCTGCACCGTCAGAGGCAGCATGTCTCTGAATGCCAGTTGCTGGGAATCACAAGTGGGGAGAGTGTTGCTGTTGCCCTTAGGTCCTGCTTGCGGGCTTCCCACTGGGGTATCTGGCTGGCCACTGTGAGAGCAGGATGCTGGCCCAGATGGGCCACTGGCCTGATCCTACAGTTGGGCTCTTCTTGTATTCTTAAACATCATATCCCTTGTCACAAAGAGGTGGGATACAAATGTCATTGTCAGAATCCAGACTCTCTAGGGGCAAGCCTCCCAATATTATAAACTAGGGGATCAGTGGCATTTACTACTAGCAACATGCCAGCAAACATGGATTGGAAAGATGGGTGGGGGGAGGAGAGAGAAAGAGAGAAGGGGCTAGATCAGTAGTTCCCAATCCCTCGCCCCCAGACCACTTTAAAATTGCTGATGGTCTTGGCAGGCCACTCAATGATCTTTCTGTCTGTTGTAGCAATTTGTCATGTGCTGGGCTAGGAGCTGTATGATTTCCAATTGCATTTCTATCGCTTCTTCCATTTCTTATTTTGCATTTTACTGTATTGCGGTTTTCATTCCATAGAATTCCAATGGTGATACCATAAAATACAATATAGGAAAGAAAAGAAGCAATAAAAATAGAATTTAAAATCAATATGACTTTTTCATGCGGACATGCTGCGGACCACCTGAATGAAGCTGTGGACCACTGGGGATCTACCACAGTTTGGGAACTGCTTTACTAGGGGATCACTGTCATTTACTATTAACGAAGTGCAAGCGATCTGAAAGGGCGCACGTCAGTAAGCGATATAGACGGGGGAGGAGAGAAAGACACACCTCCCCAATCTGAACCACTTCTTCAAACTCCTGCAGCTTCTTCTCGAGTGTTCTTCTTTTGCTCTAAGAGCCTTGCCTCCCCTTCACCCGAAGGGTCACTTGGACTCACCCGATCTCCAAGGGGGGCGGCGGGAATCTCGTTCTGGCTACCCCGCGTGGGAAAATTCAAACACTACTTTCCCACTGCGGGCGGGGCAGGAAGTGAACTTCCGGGTTACTCACAACCGGCCTCCCCTCCCAGCCTAAAATCCAGCCCCTCTAGGTTTCAACTCGTTCACCTTTAACTCCTTCGTGCACCTGAGCACAATATGCTCCAGGCTGTGAAAGGACAGGGGGAAAAGAGGTATCAAACTTCAAAAATCAGGTTGCAGCGTGTATGTATAGCAGTAGTTCCCAAACTCCCCCCCCGATTCTATTCTATAGAACCTCCCCCCAGCCTAAATGCCAGCCCTATCCCATAGAATTCAAACTATAATATAATAAAACACAATCTTAGAAATAAAAGAAGCCATGCAAATACAATTAAAAATCAATGTATTTAATGCGGAGATGTCATGGAACACTGGCGGTCCACGGGCCACGGTTTGGGAACCCCTGATGTACAGCAAGGCAGGCTTAGCTGGGCGTAAACCCCGACGGAACAGCGGGGAACGCCCTCCTTTTTAATCTGGAGCTTTGCATGAGAGCCATTTCCAGGGGTGTAGCCGTCCAGGGTCTCAGAGGGTCTTAGACCCTTTACTTTTTTGGGAGTAGGGGCCCAATAGCTCCAGCATCCTAAGAAACACCACTTTGCATGAAAGGGGAGTGTGTTAGCCACTGAGAAGCAGAGCTTGGAAGATTACTTTTTAAAAGGAATAAATTACAATTACTGATACATGGTCCAAAAAAGAAATAAATTACTATTACAATTGCAACTGTTCTGAAAGGAATGTATTAGTTTACCGTTACTCAAAAGTAATCACTACGATTAGTTAAGTTACTTGGGAAGCTGCACACCCAACTCACTTAAACCAACATTAAAAATAAACATACACACAGAGGTAGTAGAATAATTATTTTAGCGAAAGGAGAGTCTGGAGTTCTATGACGTACACAACAGGAACATGGAATGGGAGAAGCATGAACCGGGAAAGTTAGAATTTGTCAAGCAAGAAATGAAACGTATCAACATTGCAATACTTGGCGTGAGTGTATTAAAGTGGATGGGAATTGGACATTTTCAGTCAATCAGGCAACTACAAAATATTTTATGGAGGAAATGAGAAATTAAGAAGAAACAGGATTGCTTTAATAGTGAGAAGTGATGTAGCAAAAGCAATTAGGAGTTATAACACAAGGTCTGAGCAAGTGATATCAGTGAGATTTAATGGGAAATCTATTAACATAACCATCATCCACATCTATGGTCCAAACACAGAGGAAGAGGAATTGGAAAGATTTTATGCAGAAGTACAAGAAGAAATTGATCACACACCCAAACAAGATGTGCTGATAATCATAGGGGACTTGAATGCAAAAGGAGGGAACAGAGAAGAACTAGAAATTGTGGGGAAATGGGGCTTAGGAGATTAAATGAAGCAGGAGAAAGACTTACTGAATTCTGTGGAGCCAATAATTTGTTTCTTGCAAACACATTTTTTGAGCAACCAAAAAGACGACAGTACATGTGGACATTACCAAATGGTCAATATATGAATCAAATTTATTATATAATTGGAAGCGGAAAAGTTCTGCGACATCAAGACCAGCAGCAGACTGTGGTACAGATCATGAACAGGTAATATCGAAAATCAGAGTAAAGCTAAAGAAGAGCAACAAAGCAATCATAATGCCAAAATACAATTTAAATAACATCCCAGAAGAATATAAAGATCAAATAAGGAACAGATTTGAGGCTTTAAACTTAGTTGACAGAGAACCAGAAGAACTATCAGGGAAGAAAGTAAAATGACAATACCTCTAGTTAAAAAGAGAGAAAGATCTCAATGGACGACTGAAGAAACACTTAAAATTGTTAAACAGAGAAGGAAAGCAAAAGGAGATAGAAACATGGTTAGAACCCTAAATGCAACTATACATTGACTAGTACGTAGGGACAAAGAGAACTATTACAATAGTTATTGTATAGAAATAGAGGAGGGCAACAAAAAAGGTAGAACAAGAGCCCTATTCCAAAAGATTAGAGAAGTTAAAGGGAAAATTTAAACCAAGAGTACGGATGTTGAATAATCAACGAGGGAGCAACTGACTGACCGAGGTGAAATAACAGGAAGATGGAATCAATACACCAAAGAACTTTATGGAAATGGACTGCCTTCAAGTCGATCCAGACTTATGGCAACCCTACGAATAGGGATTTCATGGTAAGCGGTATTCAGAGGGGGTTTACCATTGCCTCCCTCTGAGGCTAGTCCTCCCCAGCTGGCTAGGGCCTGCTCAGCTTGCCACAGCTGCACAAGCCAGCCTCTTCCTTGTCTGCAACTGCCAGCTGGGGGCAGCTGGGCTCCTTGGGACTATGCAGCTTGCCCACGTCTGCGCAGGTGGCAGGGCACATAACCCCTGAGCCACTCACTGTGGGGATGATCTTTAGCTGGCCCTTGACACCCAGGAGACACAAGCAGAGAATTGAACTCACAGACTCACAGCCAGGCTGTCCTCCCCACTATGCTATACCAGCCGTAAAGAACTTTATAAAAGATGCAAGGATGACAGATTCATTCATGGAGGAACCGTATGATGAAGAACCAGAAATTTTAGAATGTGAGTGAAAGCAGCTCTTAAAATATTTGGAAGAAACAAATAACCAGGAACAGATGGCATACCAACAGAGTTGCTACAACCCTTTGACTGGATAGATCATGAAAAAGTATGGAATGCTTTAAAAGAAATGGGGGTGCCACAGCATCTGATTGTCCTGATGCACAACCTATACTCCGGACAAGAGGCTACTATAAGGACAGAATATGGAGAAATGGATAGGTTCCCCATCAGAAAGGGTGTGAGACAGGGGTGTATTTTATAACCCTATTTGTTTAATCTGTATGCAAAACATATCATACAGAAAGAGGGATTGGACCAAGATGAAGGAGGTGTGAAAATTGGAGGAAGAAATTTTATTTATTTATTTTATTTATTTATTTATTTTATTAAGCTTATATACCGCCCGACTAGCAAACAGCTCTCTGGGCGGTGAACATAAAAACATATACAATAATAAAATTACAGGATCTAATACAACAAGAAATCATTCACTGGCGATCACTCGTAACCGAGTAAGGTTGTCTTCCAAGATAATTTGGTTGGAAGACGCCTGTGCGTGAATTTGTTTTATGTGGGGAGATCGGCACACAACGATCAACACACAATCTTGACAGAAAAAGGCTTTGATCCAATGGCATGGATACCACAATGACTGGAAATCTTTTATCTGCTGCAGCCTTCATCCGCTTTCACAGCCGTTGTAACATACACATTGTTATCCTCCACTTGTTCTGCCGTTGAGGACATTCTTGGATCATTCTTTGTCTGGTTCCTTGTGACGCCCTTCCCTGGCTCTCCCTGTCAGGTTCCCACCTGCTTGTGGCTACTGCCTTTCACTAGGCACCACCAGGGATACCACCAGTCCGGACCGTCCTTTATATGGTTTCTCACTCCGCTCTAGCACAGATCTCACTAGATCCCCCTGCTAGGCAGCACCACCAGTCACGTCCTATAACCAATACTCCCAGAGACTTTGCCTGAGTCTCTCTCTAGCTGGTTACTTTTGTGACTGCGTGCTTATGCTGTTCCCAACCCCCTTGTATCTTTATAGATAACGCATACAACTCTGGGTTGCTCTGGATACTTGAATTGTTATTATTCCTCCCTTCACCGCTGCCACCATTAGATACTGTTTCTGTTCAGCCTTGGTAATTACCTTGCCCTCCCTTCTGGTCTGTATATCCCCCAGCCAAGGATCAGGCCTTTGGTAAACCAAATAAGTATTTATTAAATATCAGAAATAACAAGATTAGTTTTAGAATGTTTCACAAGCGTATGGTTTCATCTATTCCTGTTTTGTACTTGACTTATTATTAATCAGAACTCCAACTCCCTCTTTCTCCACACTCCTGACCTCCCCCCTCAAACACTTCTTTCTCCACACTCCCAACATCCACCACCAAACACCTTCTTCTCCACCCTACTAACATCCACCCTCAAACACCTCTTTCTCCACACTCCCAACATCCACCCAGATTCAACTGTCATTCTTCCATTTATACTCCCAGCCACTCAAACGCTCAGCCAATCATCCAGCATTCTACTGCTCATGTACTCCCCCTCCTCTTTCACTCCACTTACCATATGTCTTCTATATAAACAGCACTTACCATATTTACCCTACAAGCAGGAACATCACATTCCTCTCCCTTGACCTTACCGCCTTGGGTGACCCTGCTGGGAGTACATGACTCCCAAAGGCATCGCTCATAGGGTTCACTGGAACATGCAAGCCCACTCACCACTACAAGGTGACGATCCATCGAGTGGATTTAATAATTTAATTGAATTGAATAATTTAAGATATGCAGACGATACCATAGTACTAGCAGAAACCAGTAATGATTTGAAATGAATGCTGATGAAAGTTAAAGAGGAAAGCACAAAAGCAGGACTACAGCCGAACGTCAAAAAAACTAAACTTCCGGGAAGGGTGACTTCGCTTGTGCCTGCTTTTTGAGACAAGCTCTCGTCTCAGAAGAAGCTTTTTCAGTTTTAAAATAAGTCAGAACGTTCTTTTTGACTGGTAAAGATTTTCTCCCGGGCAGGGAGAAACGTAGAGATTAACCACAAAAGCCTGTTTTTGTTGGGAGGACTGGATTTCATTAATTTATGAGAGAAGGTTCAGCCAACAATGCCGGACGGACTTCCAAACAAGCTCTAACTGATTAATGCGACACGTTTATCTTTTCTTCAAAGAAAAACGGACTTTAACAGGCAAGCATCCTTCTTTCTATTTTTTTTCACTTGGTTTAAATTGTTGTAGCAAAAAGAGATTTGTCAATGAATCAGCTATAAAGAATTTCTGGGTGAGTTATAACTCTTCTCTTTTATTCACGAAATTAAGGAGGAAAGAAATTGAAAAAGCTTATATTTGTTTTTATTGCAAAAAGCTGTCCTGGAAGTGCATTCTAAAGATACAAACGGAAGAGGGATTTCTATTCCGAGGAGAAAAAAAAATAAATAAATTTGATTTATGAACTTTGGAATATTATATGTCTGGGACTATTTTCTTTTTGGTCTATTTCATTTTGACGAATCTGCTTGTTCATGACGCCACTAACTGTTTTGATGCTGGGAACTAAATTTGTTTTGTATTCCTGAACATATAAGAGATAAGGCAGACTGTTCTGTCTATACTGTGATGTCATCAAGCCTGGAATATTAACCCAATTGTTGCTGAAATAAGAAGTGGGTTTTTTTTTTTTCGTGGTTTTAAGAATGGCAATTAAGAAGGTGGCAGAGATTCTGGAAGTAATTATGTTTCAGAAAATAATGGATGAGATTGAGATAACGAAACAAACCCTGAGACAGGGTAGAAAGGAGATGAAAATTGAATTGGGTAAAATGACGCAGGAGCTTAAAGAAATAGGGGATCTTGTGAGAGAGGAGATTGATGAGATTGATGAGATCAGAGATGAGAAAAGAAAAATTAAAGGGAAGATACAAGCCCTGGAGATTGGAACAAATGTGGAATTGGAAAAAGATCTGGAGTTTATGGATATTAGAAACAAAGTTTACTGTCTGGAATTCAACGTTGTCTCTGAAGAAATTAATGAAGATATTAGAGATAAAGTTATCAATGTCTTGGATAATTTTCTGGACTGGAATGATGTGATGGAGCTTGACATAGAAAAAAACTATGGAATTAACTACAGATATGTGACAATGGAAAAACTCTCAAGAGATGAGCCAGTGCATTTTGTAAAAAAGAAGAACAGAGATATGACTTTACAACAATATTTCAGCAACATATTCAGAATTGATGGCAAGGAAATATTTGTGATAAAGGAAATTCCCATCAGACTCTTACTATATGACTATGGCTACGACAGCAAGAATATTATGGGATACTGATAATGGAAGAATGGATACTGAAATTACTGGACTTAACAGGACTACTGAAGATGGAAGATGGAATTAATATTGATAATGGAAGAATGGCTATTGAAATTATTGGGCTTAACAGATTTGATGAGATGGATTAATCGATATGTTTATTTGGACTATGGCTATGACAACAAGATTATTATGGGATACTGATAATGGAAGAATGGCTACTGAAATTACTGGACTTAACAGGATTATTGAAGATGGAAGATGGAATTAACATTGATAATGGAAGAATGGCTATTGAAATTATTGGACCTAATACATTTGAACGAGATGGATTAATCGACATGCTTATTTGGAGAAAAATTGATAGATATATTTCTCAAAGAATTGAAACCTCTCTTTGACTTTTTGTGGAAAGAATAAAGTAATGTTTATGAGATTTGATGATTAATTAAGATAACTACTGGAGGAAAGTGATTTTATAATATAATTTAAGAGACAGGATTGCTATATATTGTAGACCTATAACTGATCTGCGACAAATCGGAAGTCAACATTTTATTTTACTGTTTAATTATTTTTGTTTTGTTTTGTTTTTTGTCTTTGAATGTTTTTTGATTTTGTTTTGTTTTATGAAATTTGAATAAAAATTATTGTAAAAAAAAAAAACTAAAGTAATGACAACAGAAGATTTATGTAACTTTAAAGTTGACAATGAGGACATTGACCTTGTCAAGGATTATCAATACCTTGGCACAGTCATTAACCCAAACGGAGACAATAGTCAAGAAATCAGAAGAAGGCTAGGACTGGGGAGGGCAGCTGTGAGAGAACTAGAAAAGGTCCTCATATGCAAAGATGTATCACTGAACACTAAAGTCAGGATCATTCAGACCATGGTATTCCCAATCTCTATGTGTGGATGTGAAAGTTGGACAGTGAAAAAAGCTGATAAAAGAAAAATCAATTCATTTGAAATGTGGTGTTGGAGAAGAGCTTTGTGGATACCATGGACTGTGAAAAAGACAAATAATTGGGTGTTAGAACAAATTAAACCAGAACTGTCACTAGAAGCTAAAATGATGAAATGAAATGAATCTTTATTGCTCAGAGCCATAGGCTACCACAATTAAACACATGTAAAAGGAAAATACAAAATACATATTAAAATACAAGTCATATTTCAACAAAACACAGTTCAACAACATACAGTAAAACAGTACATTTCAAATAGAATTTCTTCTCCCAAGCGAAATATACCCTGACCCACCCCATGTCTTAGTGTATAAATACTACAGTCATAATAGCGCTGGGGCACATCCCACTTACCCCACAAGGTGTTTTTGGTATCTAACTCTTTTCCTGCAGTTAGAGCAAATTTTGCCACCTGAGTAGTTATAAATATATCATGCCTGTTAGCAGAACTCATATCTGCTCTAGGGGAGGTCTATTTGACAAGGGGGGAAAGAAATTTTGACCTTGGGAACTTTTATAGGGGGCAGCTTAGTAAATAATGAATAATGTCCTCAACTTCACCAGACTGACAGATACAAAGTCTTTGTTGGGTTGGAATGTTAGAAAACCTCCCATCCAGAAAAGAGGGCATAGTCTGAAGTCATAAAACTGTGAGTGATTTTCTCAGGGGTGCCACTGTCAGAAATGTGAAGGATTGCTCCATGCCAAATGTTGTTTTATATGAAAAATGGAAATGGACTGCCTTCAAGTCGATCCTGACTTATGGCGACCCTATGAATAGGGATTTCATGGTAAGCTGTATCCAGAGGGGGTTTACCATTGGCTCCCTCTGAGGCTAGTCCTCCCCAGCTGGCTAGAGCCTGCTCAGCTTGCCACAGCTGCACAAGCCAGCCCCTTCCTTGTCCGCAACTGGCAGTTGGGGGGCAACTGGGCCCCTTGGGACTCTGCAGCTTGTCCACGGCTGCACAGGTGGCAGGGCATGTAACCCCTGAGCCACTCCCTGTGGGGGTGATCTTTAGCTGGCCCTTGACACCCAGGAGACACGAGCGGGGATTTGAACTTACAGACTCTGGACTCCCAGCCAGGCTCTCCTCCCCACTGTGCTGTACCAGCTTGTTGTTTTATATAGTGGGTTATATAGTGGGTACCAATTAGAATATGACAGCTGGGTAACTGAATAGAAGTCACACTGTTTAGAATAAAGATGGATTCGTTCTTTGAAAAGCTGTTTAACTCTATAAGAAAAGAAGGTCGGTAAAACATCCGTGTTGATCCCACAAGCGGACAGAGTAGATTTAACAGAATTGACCCAGCAGCTTTGGGTTGGAGTTTGCAGTTGTTCTAGAAAGCATTTCTTTGGCAGGCGCAAATCATACAAACCAACTTCAGCCAATACAAGGCAAGTGAAGCATGAGCACTGGATTCTATCAAATATAGCTCTGTTTCTGCACTCAAAAGAAATGCAGGTGTACTTTGGGGGACAGCTAACAGGGATCTCATGAAGGAATTCTGCACAACCTCAAGAGTATTTATTTATTTATTTATTTAATGGATTTATATTCCGCTCTAGTTCAAAAAAATTAGAATTCAGAGCGGAGAACAGTAAGGCATAGTCCAATACAAAATACTAAATAACGCAATTAAAAAATATAAAAGTATATCTACTAAAACAATTTTCTACAACATTTTCAATCAGATGTTAAAAGCTTGGTAAAATAAAAATGTTTTTATCCGGCGCCGGAATTCGATGATAGAAGTGGAAAGTCGTATCTCGGGCGGAAGCTGGTTCCAGAAGGAGGGAGCGGCAACCGAGAAAGTCTTATTTCTAATAGCCGTGTGTCGGATGGTAAATGTTGATGGAACAATCAGAGTAGATTCGGTGGTCGATCTGATAGGACGGGAAGACTGGAATTCAGAAAGACGATTAGTCAGATATATCGGTGCTAATCCATGTCGGGCTTTAAATGTTAGAACCAGAATCTTGAACTGGTGCCGGAATTCGATGGGGAGCCAATGTAGATGATAAAGAAGGGGTGTGGTGTGGACCCACGGACTGGTTCTAGTGATCATTCTTGCTGCTGCTCTTTGAACTAATTTAAGTGGTCGGAGCGATTTTGCAGGTAGTCCGATGTATAGGGAATTACAATAGTCTAATCGCGAGGTCACTAGTGCTTGAGTAACTTTTCTTAAATCAGACATTCCCAGAAACGGTCGAAGTTGACGAACGAGTTTTAATTTAGCAAAAGCCGTTCTAGAAACAGCCGTAATCTGGGGTTCTAAGGTCAGAGCTGAATCCAAAATTATGCCCAAACTACGGACTTGAGTCTTTAGGGGAAGGAGAACTCCATCTAGTGAAGGTAAATTGCCTAATTCTTGTGGAGGACTTTTTCCGATGAGAATGACCTCTGTTTTTTCTGGATTGAACTTTAGTTTGTTCCTGTTCATCCAGTTTTGTACTGCCACAAGACATTGATTAAGGGGATAGACAGCATCTTTTGCATTCGGTGGAAAAGAGCAATAGAGCTGAGTATCGTCCGCATATTGGTGATAATGAATTCCAAATTCCTGAATAATCTTACCTAAAGGTCTCAGATAAATGTTAAACAACATTGGGGACAGGACAGAGCCTTGTGGGACGCCAAACTGTAGAGGCCAGGGTGTGGAATGATAATCCCCAAGGGCAACTCTCTGAGTCCTGCCCTCTAAGAAGGAGCGGAGCCACTGTAAGACTATACTTCTAAATCCTATTTGATATAGGCGATCTAAAAGGATGTCATGATCGATAGTATCAAAAGCGGCAGATAGATCTAATAGAACTAGCAGGGATAAATTACCCTTATCTAGTTCTAGCCGAAGATCGTCCTTTAGAGCAACTAAAGCTGTCTCAGTTCCGTGATTCGGCCTAAAGCCAGATTGAAAGGGATCGAAGCCGCAGGTGGAGTCTAGAAATGTTTGTAATTGAGTGGCTACAGCTCTTTCGATGACTTTGCTCAAAAAAGGCAGATTGGATACTGGACGGAAATTATTTAACAGTGCGGAATCAAGAGAAGGTTTTTTTAATAATGGGGTAATAATAGCTACCTTCAGACATTCAGGTAAATAGCCTTGTTGGAGGGAGGAGTTGACAATTACACTGAGCCAGTTAGCTAATTCAGCTCTAGATATTTTTATGAGCCAGGAAGGGCATGGATCGAGTGGGCAAGTAGTGGGATTCATACCCTTCAGAGATTGGGAGATGTCTTCAGGGAAAACAAATTGAAAGGTAGAAAAAAGAGAGGAGTCATGAGTTTCAGATGTAGTATTATTTTCGTCTGTTGTGGTGGTATGATCTAAGATAGAACGAATCTGATCAATTTTAGCCTCAAAGAATGTTGCAAATTCTTGGCAGCGAGCCTGAGAATGAGTTGTATGCGAAGCGGATTGTGGCAGATGCAGGAGATTATTCACTATGCGATAAAGTTCTTTTGGTTGATTATTCGCTAAAGCAATTTCCGTTGAGTAAAAGGATCTTTGGGCTGCATGTCTAGCTGAGGTATAAGTTTTAATGAGTAGACACATTTGTATATCCCAAGGCTCTACGCCTTATAGATGATCCTGAGCTAGGTGGAGCAACTGTCTGACTTGGCATAAGACAACCTCCTATGTTCCTAAGAAAGCGAGAGGGACAATTCCTGCCTTTGCCCCTCTTGTGAGGAACTCAGCGCCTTTTCCCCGCCCTCTCCATTTGAATTTCATTTCATATTTGAAATGCGGTGTTGGAGGAGAGCTTTGCACATACCTTGGACTGCGTAAAAGACAAATAATTGGGTGTTAGAACAAATTAAACCAGAACTATCACTAGAAACTAAAATGATGAAACTGAGGTTATCATACTTTGGACACATAATGAGAAGACATGATTCACTAGAAAAGACAATAATGCTGGGAAAAACAGAAGGGAGTAGAAAAAGAGGAAGGCCAAACAAGAGATGGATTGATTCCATAAAGGAAGCAGCAGACCTGAACTTACAAGATCTGAACAGGGTGGTTCATGACAGATGCTCTTGGAGGTCACTGACTCATAGGGTCACCATAAGTCATGATCGACTTGAAGGCACTTAACAATCCGTAAGATAGCAGTGGTGGTCTCTCTGCTGACAAGGGAGGTGGGGAGGGAGGCAGAGGCCACCACTCTGATCTTTGTGTGTCAAACCAAGTGCAACTCCTTTCTCTCTCTGTTAGCCAGCAAGTGTCATCTCTCTCACTCAACCACCTCCCAGACCCTGTCCTGCCACCAACTAAGGCACATCCACCCAAGCAAACATTTTCCCCTGGGATGCAAAAAATTTAAATACTGCAAATGCAGCAAAGTATCCAGGAAGGGCAGCAGAGGCTGCTTTGTGTGCCAAGTGCAAACACAGAATTAGCACACACATCATCTCTCACCTCCACAGTTCTTTATCTCCGTTCTGCTGCTGCCTCCTCCTCCTCCTTCATCCACGTCCTTGCCCTCTGGCTCTTTGCTCCCTCCATTCCATTCTTCTCCACTACTGTCCATTTTTTTTAACAATTGTTTTCTCCTCCCCACCCTTGTCTCTCTCTCCACCTCCTCCCTCATCGCCTCCTAAAAACCCCAGAGCATAAGGGAAGAGCGATGCTGCGCAGAAGCCCAGTTTGAGGCACATTATTTTCATCCATGAATCAGAGGAGCAGAAGACTTCCCCTGCTCCCCCCCGCACATAACACCCAAAGGTAATGCTGGAAACATTACAACTACTCCTCAAAAATAAAATTACTCCTCTTTCTATTACAATCAAAATGTAATTACCCACTCGTTCCTCAAAAAAATAATAAATTACAAGTAATTTGTTTTTTGTAACTAATTACTTCCAAATTCTGCTGAGAAGAGTCTTCTAACATGCTTCCTTATCCTTTCCTGCTGATTGGAGCCAAACAGCGACAGGAGGTGAGTCATCCACTGAGAAGACTCTTCTCAGTAGCTAACACTCTCCCCTCTCATGCTTATGGGCTCCTAGCGACATCTGTTGTTGTGAGAGAAGGCATTAACAAGGATCCTATTCTCAACCCTGCTGCTAAAAGGGAGGGAAGGGCATGGCTATGACTAACCTGAAGGGACCCTGCACTTCAGCATTTGCCTCTGTACTGCTGGCCATTTGCCAAGGAGGACAGGTTACATTTGGGGCTGTTGAGTTTGGTGAAAAGAGGAACAAGATGAGACATGCTAGAAGCATGTGGAAGTTATGCATGGTGTGGAAAAAGTGGATAGGGAGTTTTCCTTCCTCTCCCACTAGTTTAATGGCAAATTCAGAAGTGCAGAGCCCCTTCATGTTAGTCCAAGCTGTGTCCCCTCCCCCCACTTTTTTTGCTGCTGGTTTGAGAATGAGATCCTTTCTTAATGCCTTCTCCCACAACAGCAGACATCCCTAGGAGCCAATAAGCATGAAAGGGAGTTAGCTACTAAAGAGAGTCTTCTCAGTGGCTGACTCACCTTCTTTCACTCCGATTGGCTCCAATCCGCAGGAAAGGCAAGAAAGCATGTTAGATGACTCTTCTCATTGGCTAGCACACATTCATGCTCATCTGGTTGTAAGACGCTGGAGACACAGGGACCCTGCTCCTAAAAAAGTAAGAGTTGTAAGACACACGCCCCGAGACCCCAGACAACTACACCCCTAACCATACCAGACCTCATGGACGTCCAATGAAGCTGAATTCAGGACAGATGAAGTCCTTCTTCACACAGCACATATTTAAAATACTGTATGGCATTTACTCCCACAGGAGGCAGTGATGGCTACCAGTTTGGACGGCTTTGAAAGAGAATTAGACAAATTAATGGAGATTATCATTGGCTACCGCTTGGCCCCTTTGAGTAGACATGTATTGGATTGCAGCCTAACCCTCTTGTGCCAGTAAGGCTGCAATTCTATGCACATTTGCCTGCAGCTTTCTGTGACTGCAGGTCTACTCAGAAGTAGGCTCCTGTTGGGAGGAAGGGCACAATAGAAATTTGATAAATAATAAGTGAATCTTGCTGAGTTCACAGGGCCTCGCTCCCAGAAAAGCATGCATGTTGTTGTTTTTTAAAAACATACACACACACACACACACACACACACACACACACACACACACACACACACACACACAATGTTCCACTCCTCAAATCGGCATTGATGTTTTAGTACATTTTGCAAGCTGTGTTTCTTGGGGATAGAATAACAAGAGTCATAAAAGTGTGGAGCAAGCTGCTTAGGTGAAAAAGAAAAGTGGCTCCTGCGCTTGTAAAAGTTGTGTAGAAGAAGGGGAAATTTCAACAACTGTGGCTACCATGGACTTCATCTCTTAGGGAAAAGTCCACACTTGCAGCCCTGTTTGCTCATATAGCCAAGAGGTGCATCAGCACACAGTTGCCTAGCAACCCAAGCTTGCCGCAGGAGGCTTGTAGGCCCCAAAGCCTCAAAATCCAGTTGCAGACAAGAGAGTTTTCTCCTGACTGCTACAGATAACACTGCAGATGTGCATGACTGTTTGGAATTTCCAGTGTGTTCATTCTAACCTTAAAGCATTTACACTACTCAGGGAGTGGGGGGAGTTCAAATTTAATCAGAGCTGTTCCATGGGGGTTTTTTTTACCCCATTTCCCTGATCCGAATCTCCTCCCCGCTCACCATGAAACTGCCTTAACCCCACAGCAGGAAATGTCACTGTGGGGAATTTCATTCACCGATTTATATCGGGGTTCCCAAACTGGGATCCAGGGACGCTTCATTCTGGTGGTCCATGACATGTCTGCATGAAGGATTCATACTGATTTTTCACTGTATTTTTATTGCTTCTTCTCTTTCTTACATTGGATTTTATGGTATGACCGTTTGAATTCTATATGGAACGCATGCAGGGTCCAGCACAGCACATTGTTTTTATTTATTTATTTATTATTTTATTTATACCCCACCCTTCCTTCCATCAGGAGCCCAGTTGCTACAACCAGCAGAAAAACCATTCAGCAATCTGGCAAGACCATAAGCAGTCTATGGACAAAAAAAGTTTGGGAACCAGTGCACTAGGTGCATCTCTCTGGGCAGAGCATTCCACTGTTGGGGAGCTACCGCTAAGGCCTTATCTCCAGTTGCCACCCCCACAAAGAAGGGTCTCCAATGACAAACGAAGGGTCTCAGTGGGTTCATGCAGGGAGAGGCAGTTACCATAAGATGGTGAGGTACAAAAAGCTATAAGTAGCACAATGAAGGATATCAATCGGGAGTTCCCAAACTTTTTTCCTCACGGACTTGAAAATTGCTGAGGGCCTTTGCGGACCACTGAACGATTTGTCTCCCCGATGCAGCAATTGTAAGGCGCTGTATAGATCCTGTATGATTTTACAAACATGCCACAGACCCCCTGAACGAAGCTCGCAGACCACCATTTGGAAACCCATGTTGTTGATAGCATTATGTAGTTTCCAGAAAGTGTTTTGAGGGATTAAAGGGCAGTTAAACCTTGATTCAAAGCCTTCAAAAGCAATAAAAGGGTTCATATAATTCTCTTGCCACTCACCCCTTCCAAATGTCTTTATTGTTTTTTTATTTTATTGAAAAATGGACAACATTGCTCCAAGGGGTAGGATGACTCCTTGCCCACCACCCCCATTTTCTATCCCTCCGCCTTTACATCTCTAACATGTTTCCATCCGAATGACTGGCATTTTTTCCTAGTATCCTATACACGCAGTTACAGTATTAAAACATTGCCCATGTCGCTTTTTAGACTTAAAGTGTATACAGCAGCCCTTCCTTTCCAAAATCCTTTATCATCTTTATTTTATTTGTCGACTTCCAAACAAACCTCTCTGGAGATTATGATTTATCCCTATTTTTCAGAAGAGGAAGAGGTCAGGCTCAGCGAACGAGATTCTCCCCAAGTCACAGAATTTGTCCAGGGCATTGGTGGCTTGTCCCCAAAGCGGGGCCTCTTCTCTGCCCCCAAGACTGGGTTGGCGCTTTTCCCAGCTTCCAAACACTTGAAAGTTTTGTCACCGCTGTGGATTCGCTCGTGTCTAATGAGGGTCGACTGGTGGCTAAAGCTTTTCCCGCACTCCGAGCATTTATAGGGCTTTTCACCCGTGTGAGTTCGGTTGTGTGCAATCAGAGATGACCGGTCACTGAAGCTCTTCCCGCAGTCTGAGCAGGAATACGGCTTCTCTCCCGTGTGAGTCCTCTTGTGGGTCGTCAACGTTGACCGGTCGCTGAAACTCTTCCCGCAGTAGGGGCACTTGTAAGGCTTCTCCCCCGTGTGGATTCTCTCGTGCTTGACAAGGTGCGGCCGCTGACTGAAGCTCTTCCCGCAGTCCGAGCACTTGTACGGCTTCTCTCCGGTGTGAGTCCTCTCGTGTAAGATTAAGTGGGATCGCTGGCTGAAGCTTTTCCCACAGTCCAAGCACTTATATGGTTTCTCCCCAGTGTGTATCCTCTGATGAGTAATAAGGACATTTCGTCGGCAAAAGGTTTTCCAGCAGACCGAACATTTGTACTGGGACTCGCCTGTTAGCGTCCTTTCGTGCACGGTAAGATCAGACCTCAGCCTAAGAACTTGCCCCAACTGAACCCCTGCATTCTCCTGCCCACCTTTGAGGATCATTGGCTGCTGCACAACGTTGTCATCGAGATCCTCATACCCTCCCTGAGAATTAATGAATTTCCCCCCTTGTCCTTCCGGGTTGCTTCTCTGCAGGCTCTCAGGTTCCTCCACCGGACAAGCAATGTTCTGCTCAGCTTCTCTTGTCAAAGCTCCAAATGCCTCCAGTTCCTCAGGATTGCCTGGCTGGTTTCGCTGCTTCCGACGAGTCCTCTCAGGACATGCTAGAGTGGGAAAAGAATTCAGACGTGCATATTATTCTTTATTAAAACAGAAAGTGGGCCACAGAACAGAAATATGTATTTATCAATGTCGTTCCCTTCCTCCCCACCCACCCGCAGCCCAATATGCTGCGACTGCCTATTAATACCTCGGGAGATAGTGAACTCTCCTTCGCTGGAGATATTGAAGCAGAGGCTGGATGGCCATTTGTCACAGGTGCTGCAGCTGCATCCTGCACGGCAGATACTGCACTGAGCAGGGGGTTGGACTAGATAACCTCCAAGTTACCTTCCATGATTCCAATATGTGCCATGCTCCTCAACCCAAATGAAAGCATATAGCAAGGATAGCCGATGTGGTGCCCTCCAGACGTCGTTGGACTACCATCCTCCCATGTCACATGGCCATACTGGCTGAGGCTGATGCAAGTTGTAATCCAGAACATCTGGAGGGCACCACGTTGGCTATTTATGCTCCAGCTTGGTTAGATTCATGGCCAGTTTCTTCCACCTGCACTTTAATGGCCAAGGTTGAATTCAGGAACAAGTGACTGACCAGGTTGAATGGGGGTGGTGAATCCAATGAAGGCTGATGCATAGGCCAGAGTTTGGCAGTGTCTGCACGGGCCTTGATTGGTTCCACTAATAGAGAATTTAGAACCTAATTTTCACCTTTTACACAGTGAAAAAAGTGGATAAGACAAAAATCAACTCATTTGAAATGTGTTGTTGGAGGAGAGCTTTGCGCATACCATGGACTGTGAAAAAGACAAATAATTGGGTGTTAGAACAAATGAAACCAGAACTATCACTAGAAGCTAAAATGATGAAACTGAGGTTATCATACTTTGGACACATCATGAGAAGACATGATTCGCTAGAAAAGACAATAATGCTGGGAAAAACAGCAGGGAGTAGAAAAAGAGGAAGGCCAAACAAGAGACGGATTGATTCCATAAAGGAAGCCACAGACCTGAACTTACAAGATCTGAACAGGGTGGTTTATGACAGATGCTCTTGCAGGTCGCTGATTCATAGGGTCACCATAAGTTGTAGTCGACTTGGAGGCACATAACAACTACGTAGCTATCTGCTCAACAGCAGAATCAAATGGTACAAACTGTGCCATCTGGACTTGTAAAGCAGACAGTGTTGACCTGCATGCCCAGGGTTATGTTAACAATCCACAAAGTATGTGAAAAAAGAGCCCGATGCAACCAATTTCTGAGTGACTGTGACCCAGATCCAAATCTTATATGACAGGGATGATTCACGAATGTAGGTCATGCACCAGAGCTGCAACACAGGCTCCCAAAGCAATCAAAATGAGGTCAGTTGAACACATGCAGGGGAGGGCAGATGTGGCAAAGACAGTCCTCCTCATCTAGGGTGCCACTTGGTCACAGGCCGGTCCTTCAAGTTGCCATCCATGCAGCTTCATCCCCATCTGGGACCCTCTTGCTCTGGCCTTGGGCTTGGAGCCAGAGGAGAAAGAGCAGCTGTATCAGACGACGGTGCTGCTGGCTGTGACCCAGACTAGGCTCCTCTGACATCGAGCCTGAGCCTGCTCAGTCTGGAGCTGGTGGCCAGAAGCCCAAAGAACTGAAGCCAAGACCTTCATGATCGCCTTCCTCTGAGCCCAAGGAGTCAGGAGAAGAACGTAAGACAACGCCCTGCAGCTGGATCGGCCCAAAAGCTCATCTAGTCTGGCATCCTACAGCGGCCAACCAGTTGCTCCAATGGGAAGCTCACGAGCAGGACCCAAGTGCACCCGCCCTATCCCCACTTGCGATTCCCCACGGCTGCTATTCAGTCCTACTGCCTCTGACAGTGGAGGTGAGCCTACACACACACAGAGCCACACGTACACAGGCTCCATACGGGACTGGGGCTCCTGCTTGCGTGGGGCTCCAAGGGCCAAGTTAGATGAGATGCCCACTCACGCAGTTAGCAAATGTGTGAATGGCATTTTCAAAGGCTCATCTGGTCCAGCCTCCTGTTCTCACAGTGGCCAACCAGATGCCCCAGTGGGAAGCCGGCAAGCAGGATCTGAGCACAAGAGCCCTCTCCTCACTCACGATTCCCTGCATCTGGCTTTCAGAGGCGTACTGCTTCTGACAGTGGGGGCAGAACACTGCCAACAAGGCTAGTAGCTACTTATCCGGCATGATTTCCTCTCATTTCAATTTGTCTGATTCAGAGGCATGCCCCCCTCTAACCATCCCACCTTTCTCTACAAAGCTTCCTAAAGAGCCATGTTTACCGACAGCGCAATATGATTTTGTCTAGCTTCAATTTGTCAAATCCTCTTTTAAGTTGGAGGGAGGCATCGCTTCATCTTGTGGTAGCCGCTAACCTAACGGCACAGGGGGGAATATACAGAGAAGAGAAGAAATGCTTCTCCGCCTGCGAGAGAGCTGGCCCTTTAAGGATCTTTGTTTTTCTAGCACAGGGCAGGGCTCACAGAAGCGGGAGGTGGGCAGGCCAGAGACAAAGGCTCTTAAGGCCTCAGTTCAGCTTTGGACTGCCATTGAAATATGTAGATGTTGATGATGACAATGACATTTATTTATTTATTTAAATTTTTGTTTATTTATTTATTATTTGATTTATATCCCACCCTTCCTCCCAGCAGGAGTCCAGGGCGGCATCTTTCACCAGCAGGTCCCAGGGCAGATTGCAACTACTCAAAACTCAGTCTGAAAAACAATGATGACAAACGATATTCGCAGGAATAGGGTGGGTCCTGAGAATGCACATCTCACGGGTCAAAGGCCAGGGCAAAGAGGTGAGTCTTCACCATGTTGGAATGGGACAGCAAAGCTTGCAGTTAGTTGCCTGAACTAGCGGGGGGCGCCAGACAGAAAGAGTAACGCTTCCGTGCCTCTCGCTGACAATCTCATAACGTGTTTGTTTGAGCCTCTCTTCTTCCTTTGCTGCTCCTTCGGGGTTGTGAGGGCGTGCCATCCTGAGCTCCCACTCAGAGATGTATGCGGGTTGCAAATAAACCTTAACTTTTTATTTCTCACCTTTACCAGTCGACTTAACAGACTGATTTGTTGCAAGTGCTGTGTAACTCTGCTGACTTCCAGTACAGCTTTTGCTGAAAACTGTAGAGCGATGGTGTCAGACACACCTCTGCATGGAGGGAACTCCACAACTTAGGGGCTGTCCTCAGTGCGCCGATCACCGGACTTGCCTGTTCTCTTGCGGGTACCAGCTGCGGACTGATCGGACCCTGGCCAACTGCTCAGGCTAGCAGCCCTCTCTCAGTGACTTGCCACAGCTCTGACATTGGTCTTTGGGGTTTCAGAGCATCCAACAAGAAACAAAAAAGAAAAGAAATGAAATAAAATAAAAATTAAAACCTTACCAAGCAAGGTGGCATTTCTGTTGGCCTCTTGTTTGACCTCCCTGAAGTGGAGCCTCTGCCAGATCTCTGGTGCTGCCCGCTCTGTCCCAGGGAAGGCCTCCTTGGACAGCATGCAAAACAGGAACAGGGAGGGTCTCAGGTCAAAAGGGGAAGGGCAGGAAGGGCAGAGGGAAGAGTTGGATGCCACATTGCCCAGTTCAGAGCCCACCCTGAACTAGGGCTGCTACCCAATTCAAGGAATCTTAGCCAATTAACTGTATAATTTACTGAGTCAACCAAGGAAATCTTCATGAACATTTGCACAAGGATAAGAACAGGAGCATGTATTCTTTGTTTTTACATGATCTATGCTAAAGGAGTAAAGCATCAACGCATGTTACAAGTGACCTGAACCGGGGAGGGGGGTGATAGACACAAAGGCAATCTATTCATCCCTCTGCTGATTCTTCCTCTAAAGTGTTTGTTTCTTTTTCAGGCTTTTCTCCTCCCCCTTCCTTCTCTTCCTACTTTTGTTCTCAGTTAGTTAGTAATGGCTCCCTGAGTACAAGCCACATGGCTGCTTAAATGTTTCTTTATTCTTTCAACTACCACTCTTAACAGACCATTTATTTCTGCCCTCTGCTGCAATATATACATGTACCATCTTGTCCCCAATGCTGTTTAATGTCTACAATTGCTTTTTAAAAATGTGTTTTTAAATTTGTATATTTGTTTTTAATGTTTTTAATTGTTGTAAACCACCCAGACATCTTCGGCTATGGGGCGGTATACAAATACAATACAATAAATAAATAAATATATGAAGCCACTGGGAGTGGTCATTAGGAGATCTGGGGTGAGGTGTCAGCAGTATGCTGATGATACCCAACTCTATTTCTTGGTAACATCTGAATTGGAAGAGGTCATGCAAGCCCTGGACCAGTGCTTGGACTCTGTGGTGTGCTGGCTGAGGGCCAATAAACTGACTCTGAATCACCTACCCTTTGGAATTCCCTCCCCTTTATCTTTTCAGCGCCTACTAAAGACCTTCCTCTTTCAAGACAGAGACACTGTGGTAGGTGGTTCCTGAGTCAATTGCCTGCTTTAGATGGGGTCATACTTTCTCTGAAAGAGCAGGTTCATAATCTTGGGGTGCTCCCTGGATCCATATTTGTCACTCGAGGCCTAGGTGGCCTCAGTGGCTAGGAGCGCCTTTTACCAGCTTTGGCTGGTTAGACAGCTGTGGCCGTTTCCGGACTAGGATAGCCTGACCACTGTTTTCCATGCACTGGTAGCCTCCAGGCTGGATTACCGTAATGTGCTGTATGTGGGGCTGCCTTTGAGGTTGGTCCAGAAGCTGCAGCTGGTGCAAAATGCAGCGGCGAGACTGCTCACTGGGGCAGAGTATCACCAACATGTTACTCTGCTGCTGAAAGAATTGCACTGGCTGCCCGTTAACTACTGGGCCAAGTTCAAGGTGATGGTTTTGGTGTACAAAGACCTGGACAGCTTGGGACCAGTATACCTGAAAGACTGGCTTACCCCTTATATACCCAGTCAATTATTGTGCTGTGCAGGTGAGAGCCGCCTGCAGATATCTTATCAGGAGATCCGTTTTGCACAACATAGGAAGTGGACCTTTAGTGTTGTGGCATCTGCCATTTGGAATTCCCACCCCTTAAATATACCATGGACTGCAAAAAAGACAAATAATTGGGTGTTAGAACATATTAAACCAGAACTATCACTAGAAGCTAAAATGATGAAACTGAGGTTATCATACTTTGGACACATAATGAGAAGACATGATTCATTAGAAAAGACAAGAATGCTGGAAAAAACAGAAGGGAGTAGAAAAAGAGGAAGACCAAACAAGAGATGGATTGATTCCATAAAGGAAGCCACAGACCTGAACTTACAAGATCTGAACAGGGTGGTTCACGACAGATGCTATTGGAGGTTGCTGATTCATAGGTCGCCATAAGTCGTAGTCGACTTGAAGGCACATAACAACAACAAATATTAGACAGGCGCCATCTCTGTTATCTTTTCAGCACCTACCGAAGACCTTCGTCTTTCAACAAGCCTTTTAAGTAGAGCCCTTATCCCAGTCTGCATCTGTGCTGGAATTGTTTCTAAATATGTTTTTAATTTTTTTAAAAGATGTTTATTTCTATAGATGTTTTTAAGGTTTTTATCATTTGTTTGCCACCCTGGGCTCCTTCTGGGAGGAAGGGATTTAACATGAATTTAATAAATAAATAAATAGTAGGCATCATCTGAGAATAATTTCTAATTTGTTTCCAAGTTCAGTTTAAAGCGCTGGCACCAGTCTTTAAAGCCAGCAGGGTGCCCTGCAGATGTTGCTGGACTCCAAACTCTGATCGGCAGCAGCCAGCATGGCCAATGGTCAGGGATGATGGCAGCTAGAGTCCAGCAACATCTGAGGTTGCCCAGCCTGGGACCTACACCCGTATGAACCTATCAAAACCCCAAGGTCAGCCTCAGAGGTCCTGTTCTCTCTCTCCCAGGCTGCGCTTCTCATCAGCCCTGCTCCTCACTCTTCTTGTGCACTTTTGCCTGGCCAGAATGCGTCCTTTAACTCTGGCAATGGATAAAGAGGAGGACATGCCGGTTGAGGGGAACTCGGCACAGACAATTGGTGGCTGTACCGTGTTCCGGTCCTCCCCACATCCACAGGATTGCTGGTAGTTCTATCAGCCAACTCTCGGATCTCCAGTTGCTGCTTCTTAATGCCAGATCGGTAAATAATAAAGCTTCCCTCATCCATGATTTAATTGTGGATGAGGCGGCCGATCTGGCGTTTATTACTGAGACATGGGTGAGCGATCTGGGAGGCATTAATCTCTCCCAGCTGTGCCCACCTGGGTACTCGGTTCAGCATCTGGGTAGATCCGAGGGTCGGGGAGGGGGAATCGCTGTGGTCTATAGAAGTTCCATCCCTCTCATTAGGCACCCTATCCAGGTAGCTAATGGTCTGGAGTGTCTCCATATTACGTTGGGCCAGCGAGACAGACTGGGAATACTGTTGGTGTACCGTCCACCCTGCTGCCCAACAGCCTCCCTAACTGAGCTGACGGAGGTGGTCTCGGGTTTGGTGTTGTGATCCCCCAAATTTATGGTATTGGGGGATCTCAACATTCATGCCGAGACCGCTTTGTCTGGGGCGGCTCAGGACTTCATGGCCTCCATGACAGCCATGGGGCTGTCTCAATTTCTTACTGGCCCTACGCATATTTCGGGGCACACTCTAGACTTAATTTTTGCTACTGGAGCAGGGGATGGTGATCTGGGAGTGAAGGATTTTACATCTATTCCTCTGTCATGGACAGATCATCGCCTATTGAGGTGTAGGCTCACAATGTTTTCTCCCCTCTGCAAGGGTGGAGGACCTATTAAGATGGTCCGCCCCCGGAGACTAATGAATCCTGAAGGTTTTCAGAAGGCTCTGGGGAGTTTTCCGGCTGATAAAACTGACGCTCCTGTCGAAACCCTGGTCAATCTGTGGAATACGGAAATGACCCAGGCAGTTGACACGATCGCCCCGGTGCGCCCTCTCCTCTGCAGAGCTCAATTGGCTCCGTGGTTTACCTCGGAGCTAAGAGTGATGAAGCAAGAAAGGAGACGGCTTGAGTGCAAATGGAGACGAACTCCCGACGGCTGTGGTCTTGCACTTGTGAAGATCTCTACCAAGCTCTATGTGAAGGCGGTGAGGGCAGCGAAGAAGCAGTACTTTGCTGCCTCCATTCAGTCATCTTCTAACCACCCAGCGGAACTTTATAAGGTTGTTCGGGGACTTTTACACTCTGGTCCTCAGAACGCAATAATACCATCAATAGCCCGCTGTAATGAGTTTGCGAGACACTTCCAAGATAAGATCGCAAACATCCGCCGGGACCTTGACTCCAATATTGTAGCAGTTGAGCCTAATGAGGTGTCCGGAGCACAGTCCTGTCCTGTTTTATTGGATGAATTTCAGTTGGTTCAGCTCGAGGACGTGGACAAGGTGCTTGGACAGGTGCGGGCGACCACTTCTGCTCTGGATCCTTGCCCCTCATGGCTAATAAAAGCTAGCAGGAACGGAACAGCCGGATGGGCCAAGGAGGTGATCAATGCCTCTTTACGAGAGGGAGTGGTACCACCCTGCCTGAAACAGGCGGTGGTGAGACCGCTCCTAAAGAAAACCTCCTTGGACCCTGAAAATCTTGACAACTATAGACCGGTAGCAAATGTTCCGTTCCTGGGCAAGGTTTTAGAGCGTGTGGTCGCTCACCAGCTCCAGGCTCTCTTGGATGAAACTGATTATCTGGATCCATGTCAATCGGGCTTTCGGCCGGGGTTTGGTACAGAAACAGCCTTGGTCGCCCTGTATGATGACCTCTGTCGGGAGAAAGACAGAGGGAGTGTAACTCTGTTGGTTCTCCTTGATCTCTCAGCGGCTTTTGATACCATCGACCATGGTATCCTTCTCGGACGTCTTGCGGACTTAGGAGTTGGAGGCACTGCTTGGCGGTGGCTGTGCTCCTACCTCAAGAATCATCTCCAGAAGCTGGTGCTTGGGGAGCATTACTCGAGTCCCTGGATACTCCAATATGGGGTCCCACAGGGTTCAGTTCTGTCCCCCATGCTCTTTAATATCTATATGAAGCTGCTGGGCGAGGTCATTAGGAGATTTGGAGTGCGTTTCCAGCAATATGCTGATGATACGCAGCTCTACTTCTCCTTTTCATCTTCTTCAGGTGAGGCTGTTAATGTACTAAACCACTGCCTGGCCGCAATAATGGACTGGATGAGAGCTAATAAACTGAGACTCAATCCTGACAAGACTGAGATGCTGTTGGTGGGGGGGGCTCTCTGCCCAGATGGTTGATGTCCGACCTGCCCTAGATGGGGTTACACTCCCCCTAAAGGAGCAGGTCCGTAGTTTGGGGGTCTTATTAGATCCGCTCCTGTCACTGGAGGCTCAAGTAGCCTCGGTGGCACGGAATGCGTTCTACCAGCTTCGGCTGGTAGCCCAACTACGACCCTATCTGGATAGGGAGAACCTTGCCACAGTTATCCATGCTCTGGTAACCTCTAGATTGGACTACTGTAATGCACTCTACGTAGGGTTACCTCTGAAGACGGTTCGGAAACTTCAGCTGGTGCAGAATGCTGTGGCCAGAGTTCTTACTGGGACAAAAAAAATTGATCATATAACACCTGTCCTGGCCCAGCTGCACTGGCTACCAATATGTTTCCGGGCCAGATTCAAAGTGTTGGTTCTTACCTATAAAGCCCTTAACGGCATCGGACCGCAATACCTGGCAGAACGCCTCTCCCGCTATGTGCCTACCCAGTGGCTGCGCTCGACGTCGAAGGCCCTTCTCCGTGTCCCAACGCATAGGGAGGCACGGAGAACGATAACTAGAGCTAGGGCCTTCTCAGTGGTGGCCCCCGAACTATGGAACGCCCTCCCTGATGAGATACGCCTGGCGCCTTCTTTGCTATCTTTTCGGCGCCAGGTAAAGACCTACCTCTTCGCCCAGGCATTTTAAAAATTTTAAAATTTGAATTGAAAATTGAAAATTTTTAATTATGTTTTATTGTGTTTTTGTATTTTAACCTGTTTTATTATGCTGTACACCGCCCTGGGAGCTTATTGCTATAGGGCGGTCTAAAAATGTAATAAAATAAAATAAAAATAAATAAATAAAGATGTATGTGGAAAAAGACAAATTTACATTTGTTGCTCAGCCCACTTTTGTCTCTAGCCCTGCCCACCTCTGGCATGTGGCCTGCCCAGAAAGGAAAGTGGCCCTTGGGTTCCCCAGCCCCTGGACTAGATAGAATCTTTCTCCTTGATATGCTAGATCTCTACTTGCAAGGTTTTTTTAAAAAGTAGGAGAGCTCTGAAAACGAACATTCCCCACCTGTGACTTGGTTTGATGTATTCCATGTCTACTACCTGCAGGTACAGACCAGGACATTATTTTTTTTTGGGGGGGGGTACGAAAGGGAAGGTTAAAATAAAAGTTGAAGATGGAAATCTTCAAACTGCGTCCAGTTCTGGTCTCCGCACTTCAAGAAGGATGCAGACAAACTGGAACAGGTTCAGAGGAGGGCAACAAGAATGATCAGGGGACTGGAAACCAAGCCCTATGAGGAGAGACTGAAAGAACTGGGCATATTTAGCCTGGAGAAGAGAAGACTGAGGGGAGATATGACAGGACTCTTTAAGTACTTGAAAGGTTGCCACACAGAGGAGGGCCAAGATCTCTTCTCGATCGTCCCAAAGTGCAGGACACGGAATAATGGACTCAAGTTGCAGGAAGCCAGATTTCGGCTGAACATCAGGAAAAGCTTCCTAACTGTTCGAGCCATATGCCAATGGAACCAATTACCTAGAGAGGTAGTGGGCTCTCTGACACTGGAGGCATTCAGGAGGCAGCTGGGAAGCCATCTGTCGGGAATGCTTTGATTTGGATTCCTGCAGTGAGCAGGGAGGTGGACTGGATGGCCTTATAGGCCCCTTCCAACTCTACTATTCTATGATTTTGTGATCACTGACAGAGAACACGGGCCTCGGCTGAAGAAGGCTCCCCACCCATTTTATGCTGCTGCTCTTTTATGTTGTGGTAGTTTAATTTGTTACTGTTTTTATGAAGTTTGCCCTTGTTTTATTTTCCATACGCAGCCCTGTGACCGCTAAGGTGAAGGACAGCACAGAAATATTCACACAAATAAAAAGAATACATAAATAAATACTCTCAATCCGCCAGAGCAAACCATATTAAGTTCCCTCACCTTCCCTGCATGCCTGTCGTCCTCCTGCTGCCTCAATAGGAAATCCTCAGCCAGGGCGATGACTTGGGGGCAGGTCTCCGGGCAACATTCCCTCACCCAGCTCTGCATCTCTGGGGGCAAGATGGTCAGGAACTGCTCCAGGATCACCAGCTCCAGGATCTGCTCCTTGGTGTGCCTCTCCGGCTTCAGCCACCCACGGCAAAGGTGCCAGAGCCGGCTGCAAGCCTCTCGGGGGCCCTTGACCTCCTGGTAGCCGAACCGTCGGAAGCGCTGGCGCTGTGTGTCAGAGTCAGCAGCTTCCTCCTCTTCTTCCTCCTCCACTTCCAGAATCTCTTCCTTCACTTTCCCACGCTCCTCCTTCTCTTTGGCTGCCTGTTGGGTTTCTCTGCTGGGGCCTGGCAGGGGAGGGCTCACCATCTCTCTCCTCAGATGCGGCCTGGTGTTGGCCGTTCCCTCAGGAGGAGGCAGGGCGGCTTGGGCCTCGTCCCGTAACGCCGACGTCCGCTGGTGCGGATTTCTCCCGTCCGAGTGGGAGGACTCCATTGCTTTGAGGAACTCCTGAAGCTGGGCCTCCCACGGCTGCTGCGGCCCCTTCTGCGACTCCCACTTAACGTGGCCTGGCATGTTTCTCTCCCAGAATCCCCCAGTATTCCTGGCCTGCATGACGCGAGGGCCTTTCCCCACTTCAGCTGGGTCTGGCTCCTCTACTTTCATCCTCTCTTTCAGCACAGCCCGGGACGGTAGACTTAAGGCTGAAGTATCTCCTCGCCTGGTTGCCATTTTCCTTTCCTTTCTCAAGCCAGTCCCGCAAAAATCTTTTCACTGCAAAAATGTGAAAAATGCTTCAGGGGGGACCTTAGGCAAGAGAGGGATGTCCAGAGAAATATTCTTCTTCCTGAGAATGGGAAGGAAAAAGAGTAACCATCACAAGGAATCAGAGCCAGCCTTGGCTTCTTTTGGAGATGCAGGATATAAATTTGATCAATGAAACAAAACCTAGAGTAGAGGCAGGGAGTTTTCTTCAGCTTGAGGGCCATATTCCTGCTGAGGAATATTTCAGGGGCCTCATGCCGGTTGGTGGGTGTGGCCAGAGGTAAAGGGGCGGAGCAATAGATGGGCTTCTTGCCTTTATATAATCGGCCTCATTCCTGCCCTGGAAAATTCTGAGGTTTCTATACAGTCAAGCAGGTGGCATTATCAGCTGCCCCTTTCAAGGCCCCTTTCCAGCTCTAGGATTCTATGAAGCACAATTTGACAAGCGCTGTCATGCCCGCCCGACCCTCAGGGTCCCGGGAACATGCATCAGGCTCAGACCCCCACCCTTAGGGAAATGAGACTGGAACCGAAAAGCTATTACTCCACCCTTGCCAAGGCTGTGTACGCTCACAACAACCCTGCAAGGTAGAAGGTAGGCTGCCACCACCCCTGTATACTGGTCCACTCAGAGCCAGGGGATCTCTGAGCCCAGAAGGTATATAAAACCAAGGTCCTAAAAGGCAAGAGTCACAGTTACACTCCTTGCCAGGCACCTCTGGTTTAACACTTAAAATCCAAGCTTTTAACTTCCTAACCCTCTTTGGTAGTGAGTGACTGAGATTGGGTCAAAACACTGAATTTAGAACCACCCCTTCTCTCAAATGAACACACCAGGTTAAATAGAAGTAGCTTGATTAAAATATATAAGTGCACATATCATATAGCAGCAAGTAATCCTTTAAGACCATTCACCCAACAGGGGTTTAGGTTCTTACAAGAGAATTCATACACACAACAAGAAAATAATAAACTAGCTCACCTAACTACTTACATACGAGGTAGTTGGTTGCGTGGCACCTCTCCTAAGAGAGATGGATGTTCAACATAAAGCAATGGAACCAGACATAGGTTGCCTTCCCATAAGCAACCCCAGGAACCATAAGGCAGAAAAGGTTTGGAACTCTGGTGCCAGTCAGCATAGGCAGAGAACAGAGAACAAAGGCTGTGGGTCCCTAGCCCTATACTTAAGGGAAAAAGATCCTAACGGTCCAAGATTAATTGACCAATCAGGAATTGACTGATGTAACTTTCTTCTCGATGTTTCTCACATTTTCGCGCCTTCAGGCCCCCCTCCCAACGGTGTTTTCCAACTGCATAGGCCAAGGATGACCTTGGGTGCCAGGCACTTGCTAATCAGCAAAGATAAACAGGTGCAGCTTGTTAAGGCTTCTTCTAACCGTCTTCAGCTGGGAAAATGAAACTTAACTTTGCAAATTGGCAAGGCCTGTCTTTTCTGACTATAACCATCTCCCAGAGTCCCTTACTGGAACCAAAGTGTTGTCATCAGATTTCTAATAACTCATGACCATTACAGGTTCATGACACGCCCCTTTTTGGGAAGATGATGTCAGAACTCTGAATAGTTCTGCGTCATCGCCACAGCAACCAGGAATAAGGGAACAATCAGAAAAAAGAATTCCATCATCAATACAATACAGCATATAAAAAAGAAAAAGAAAAAACAATTTAATACATTTTAAGCAAGTGAGCTACTTCTTGTCTTATGCCTTCTAATTAAGTTCAAAGTTACAACATAACAAACAATAAAGGAGAAAAAAAAAAGAAATAAGGGACCCCTAAAACACCCCCCCAAAAAAAGAAAACTTTATTATATAAAAAAAAAATAAAAAAATAGAATAAAAAATGGGGTGATCCAAAACTGGTCCAAGTTCAAAAAAGGTCATAAGCCGTAAAATCTTTAAAAAGTCCATAAAACATGTTAAAAGCGTAAAAGAGTAAAACAAGGTCTAAAAACGGTCCAGAGGTCATCAGAGCCGGGAAATCAGTCAGTGGAATAGGCATGAATCAAATATCAATCAACTGGAATAGATAGGCGAGATAGAGCATCAGCTACTATATTATCACGCCCCTTTATGAACTGAATTGTAAAATCAAAATCTTGGAGGGCCAGACTCCAACGTAACAATTTTTGGTTGGAGTTTTTCATCCTGTTCAACCAACACAAAGGAGAATGGTCTGTCTGCAATTGGAAATGACGTCCCCATAGGTACGGGCGTAACTTATCAAGAGCCCAAACCAAAGCAAGACACTCCTTTTCAATGGTAGCCAAATTGCGCTCTCTTGGAAGCAATTTCTTACTAATGTATGCAATAGGGTGCAATTCTCCAGCAGCATCTTCCTGGAGCAAAGCAGCTCCAAGCCCAAAGTTAGAAGCATCCGTCTGAACTACAAAAGGGCTTGAAAAATCAGGAGCTTTCAAAACAGGATAGTTTATCAACATCGTCTTTAAAGCATCAAAAGCACTTTGACATTTATCAGTCCAAATGACACGCATTGGCATAGTCTTTTTGCACAGTTCAGTTAGAGGGGTAGCAACACTACTAAAATGTGGAGCAAATTTTCTGTAATAGCCGGCTAACCCCAAAAAAGATTGAACCTGTTTCTTGGTCTTAGGGACAGGCCAATTTTGAATAGCTTCGATCTTAGCCTCTAGGGGTTTGACACAATCCTGCCCCACCCTGTGGCCCAAATACACAACTTCCCCCAGACCAAATTGACATTTCTGCGCTTTGATGGTTAGTCCAGCGGCCTGCAGTTGCTGTAAAACAATTCTCAAATGGTTCAAATGCGACTTCCAGTCAGGGCTAAAGATGGCCAGATCGTCCAGATACGCACAAGAAAATTCACCTAGGCCATTAATCACAGAATTAATAAGCCTCATGAACGTGGCTGGGGCATTTCGAAGTCCGAATGGGAGAACCTTGAACTGGAACAAGCCCATATGCGTGACAAAAGCAGATTTCACAGCAGCGTCCCCATCTAGAGGCACTTGCCAATATCCCTTAGTTAAATCCAGTGTAGTGATGTATTTTGCTGCTCCCAGTCTTTCTATTAAATGGTCCATCCTAGGCAAAGGATACGGATCCACTTGGGAAATCTGGTTCAGCTTCCTGTAATCCACACAGAAACGCACTTCATTAGCTTCCCGTTTAGCCACTAGCACAATAGGGGAGGACCAGGGACTGGTAGAGGGTTCAATAACTCCCATTTCCAGCATAGCTTGGATTTCCCTCTCTACCACTTCTGCATTTCGTCCTATAACTCGGTACGGAGAAGCTTGCATAGGGGGATGATCCCTGGTGTTAATAGAATGAATAGCCAAGTCAGTTCTTCCAGGCTTACTGGAAAACATAGGTTTAAAGTCCATCAGAATTTGAACTAATTGCCTTCGTTGCTCCTGAGTCAAACCTTCGGGCAGGGTAATTTCAGTTATCCCCCCTGCTTGTTGACTCTCTGTAACCAAATCCAAAGAATCCTCTGCAAATTCACACGCCTTGGTACAGGCCCTAATTAAATGTCTATTAGGAGGCTCAGATTCCTCCGCTGGTAATAAAACAGCCGAGTTAACTTCTGTTTTGCTTTTACAACCTTGAAGGCTTTCCTTCCTTTTTAGAACTGTCTTAGTTCCTTGAGAGCCAACAGGCGGCACTTTACATTCCATCAGCCCCCCTCCCCTGGGCTGCAAAAGCGAACTTTCTTTCTGCAGCTTAGGCAAGCACACAGCCCGTTCCTTTAAAGCCTTAGCTTCTCTCCCACTACCTTTCCAGGTGTCTAACAAGACTTGAGACTTAGCAAGAGCATCCCTCTCCGCCCTACGTTCAGTCTCTTTATGGTGCAGGAAGAGCAGGTCTGTTCCTATCAAAACGTCCCACAAACTGTTGGTTGAATGAACTAGAACTCTATGGCGCCCAGTCCAATTCTTGTATGAAAGCACTAGCTCGGCCACACGAGCTTGCACAGCCCTGGGTCCATAAGCCGTGACAGTCACTTGTAAGTCAGGGACATATTGCTCTGGCTTCACCAAGTGTTCAGCAACACTGGAGAGCTCTGCGCCCGAATCTACCCGTCCCATGACCTGAATACAGTTAACATATATGGGTTCTGAGAACTGCGTTTGAACCCATTCCTTGCATTCCGATGAAAGAGGTTCTGGACAGTCCCTCCCTTGCAGCAAACCATCCTTTTCTTCTCCCTCTTGGCCCCCGGATATATTTTGTACAACACTCACCGACAGGGCTTTAACAACTGGTCCACGAGGGGTCTCAGGACGGTCTTGGGAATTTGGGGCAGAAAATACAAAATCCGATTCTGCTCCTTCATTCTCCTTGGCTGATGACCATGAAGAAAGTTCAGGAGGTTCCGCTCCAGGGGACGTTAAGTCTCTCACGCGTGCAACTGGAGCAACCTTTGGGTTCTTCCTTCCAGCAGGATTGGGCTTAGACAAGGTTTTAGAACAGGAATTAGCCTTATGACCAATTTGCCCACATTTAAAGCAGATTATTTCTCCACGGGGCTTCTCTTGCAATGCAGCCTCGGGCCGGGCGGAAGGTACTTTGAAGTAGCCAGCAGGCCCCCCTTTCTCTTCCTTCGCCGGTTGCCCTGGTTTCTGCATACCTGCGATCTCTCGCCTCGGCGGTTTCACAGGAACGTACTCCGGTCTCCGAAACAAAGTATACTTTTCTCCAGCTCTGTTTTTAAACATACGATCTGCTAGCATGCCTGCTTCAGTCAGAGAGCGGGGCTGCTGGTCTCTGACCAGAGCCATCAAATCTCGAGGGAGGCGTCTGTAAAACAGTTCTTTTGCAAACAGATCTAAAACCTCCTCTCGGGTTACAGCCTCGGCTGTGTCAGCCCAACGTTCCACATTTCTGCCCATCCGTGCAGCAAAGGCTGAGAAGCTTTCCCGAGACTTCTTCTGGTCTGCTTCTAAATGCCGAAAACAATCTTCTGATGTTAGCGCAAAGTGAGACTTGGCTAAAGCATAAAAGTAGTCAAAATCATCTGCATACTCCAGTGGCAAAGAGTTCAACAGTTCTCTCAACTCGCCTTCAGTATTAATGCGTAAAGCACTCATCCAGTACTTTTTAGGCACACCTTGATCTCTACAAGAGTGAGCAAAAACTTGGAAGAAGGTAAAAATGTCATCTGTCTCACGAAAGGTCGGAAAGGATTTTTTATGGAGGTCTGGTCTTCCTCCTCGCGGTTGTTGCATCTCACGAGCAAAGCTTTCCCTACTCCGGCGATCTTCCTCCATAGCCTTGAACTGCAGGGACAACAGCTTCATTTGCTTAGCCAGGTAGCGCTGCATGCTCCTAGGCAGCTCTTCCTCATCCAAATCTGATTCCTCCTCATCTTCGCTATCCTCAGTTTGCTTAGACACGAACTCCTTGTCATCCACAGAAGGCTGAGGTATAAACGACAGAGCAGCAGCGCCTTCTTCCAGCTGAACAAGCTGACTAGGCAACGCAGTGTCTGCCAGGAGCACATCCTCGGCTCCATTCTTTTGAGATCTGGTTTTTATCTTTTGCGACATTCTGCACTAACCTTACTACCCAAAGTAACAAACAATTGTGTCAGAAGTCTCTTTAAAATTTACAACTTGCTGCAATGCACTTATCTCACACAGCGTGTTCACTTAAGAGCAGGAATGGCTTCGATCCTCACCACTGCCAGCCATGTCATGCCCGCCCGACCCTCAGGGTCCCGGGAACATGCATCAGGCTCAGACCCCCACCCTTAGGGAAATGAGACTGGAACCGAAAAGCTATTACTCCACCCTTGCCAAGGCTGTGTACGCTCACAACAACCCTGCAAGGTAGAAGGTAGGCTGCCACCACCCCTGTATACTGGTCCACTCAGAGCCAGGGGATCTCTGAGCCCAGAAGGTATATAAAACCAAGGTCCTAAAAGGCAAGAGTCACAGTTACACTCCTTGCCAGGCACCTCTGGTTTAACACTTAAAATCCAAGCTTTTAACTTCCTAACCCTCTTTGGTAGTGAGTGACTGAGATTGGGTCAAAACACTGAATTTAGAACCACCCCTTCTCTCAAATGAACACACCAGGTTAAATAGAAGTAGCTTGATTAAAATATATAAGTGCACATATCATATAGCAGCAAGTAATCCTTTAAGACCATTCACCCAACAGGGGTTTAGGTTCTTACAAGAGAATTCATACACACAACAAGAAAATAATAAACTAGCTCACCTAACTACTTACATACGAGGTAGTTGGTTGCGTGGCACCTCTCCTAAGAGAGATGGATGTTCAACATAAAGCAATGGAACCAGACATAGGTTGCCTTCCCATAAGCAACCCCAGGAACCATAAGGCAGAAAAGGTTTGGAACTCTGGTGCCAGTCAGCATAGGCAGAGAACAGAGAACAAAGGCTGTGGGTCCCTAGCCCTATACTTAAGGGAAAAAGATCCTAACGGTCCAAGATTAATTGACCAATCAGGAATTGACTGATGTAACTTTCTTCTCGATGTTTCTCACATTTTCGCGCCTTCAGGCCCCCCTCCCAACGGTGTTTTCCAACTGCATAGGCCAAGGATGACCTTGGGTGCCAGGCACTTGCTAATCAGCAAAGATAAACAGGTGCAGCTTGTTAAGGCTTCTTCTAACCGTCTTCAGCTGGGAAAATGAAACTTAACTTTGCAAATTGGCAAGGCCTGTCTTTTCTGACTATAACCATCTCCCAGAGTCCCTTACTGGAACCAAAGTGTTGTCATCAGATTTCTAATAACTCATGACCATTACAGGTTCATGACAAGCGCCATTCAGCACTTATGAGAAATCCATTTTTTAGTGTGGCAGACACCTTTATTGCACTGTTTTCGACACCCACTAAAACCTTTTTTTCTTACTACACAGACATGTAAATTCATTACGTACATTTGGGTTTTTTTAATAAACTGCCAAATTCATCTACATCTTGATAAATTTAATTGCGTCTGTTGATAAAGTTTTTTATTGCTATTTTTAATGAATATTTTATACCATTTTATGTAAACCGCTTAAGGTTTGTTTTTATTAAGCAATATATAAAATGTTGCTAAATAAAATAATAATAAATTATCTGTCTTTCTATCCCACCTAGAGAGATAAAGAGTCTTTTCCTTTCTTTTTTACATCTGTTGGACAAAAGTATCATTAAAAAAACATTGTCCTTAGAATAAGGGTGGCAAAAGGTTGAATGATGAAAGATACAGGCTCCAGTTACAGAGCCAGGGTGGTTTAGGGATGCCAACTGACCAAGAGGCCTGGCCTGCTCCTGTGCCTTTATACCAGAGAGGGTTGTGATCAGCAGAAATCAACAAAATATCTAGCCTTCAGCAGAAGCCAAAAGGCCTGGCCTGAGGGTGAAGAACATCTCGTCCTCCCAGTCACTTTCTGCTCCTTTATTGTTTATTTATGAGAGGAAGCAACACCAGTGTAAGCTTAAATCTTTGGCCCAGAGGAGAAGCCCCGCTTCAGAGCCAGCAGGAGACTTCAGGCCCCTGTTGGTATTATTTTTTGCGGGTGTATTCTGCAACATGTCACTGATGCAACAACAGTGCACCTGCATTGCGCAGGGGGTTGGACTTGATGGCCTTACAGGCCCCTTCCAACTCTACTATTCTATGATTCTATGATACTGGAGCATCCACACTCCATTCTGCTTTCTTTGTGGTCCTATGATGCTTTCCCAATGTTATCGTACTATTCATGCTTGAAAGTTCCCTCCCTCAAAAAAGGAGGCGGTCTTCCAGATATTTGGGGCCTAAGCCATTTAGGACAGGGGTTCCCAAACTTTTTTCCCCATGGGCCACATGAATTTTGCTGAGGGTCTTGGCAGACCACTTAATATATATATTTTTTGCCTGTTGTAGCAATTGTAATTGTAATCCGTTGGCTGGATTTTGTATGATTTTCATTGTTTCTTTTATTTCTTATATGTTACTGTATTTCACAGAATTCAGATTGTAAGAAATAAGAAAAGCAATTAAAATCAATTTGAATAGTTAATTCAGCCAATGAAGCTGAATGTTGGAAGATTCAGGACAGACCAAAGAAAGCATTTCTTCACACAGCGTATAATTCACCTGTGGAATTTGCTCCCACAAGAGGCAGTGATGGCTCCCAACTTGGATGGCTGTGCAAGAGGATTAAACAAATTCATGGAGGATAAGGCTTTCAAGGGCTAGCTGTAATGACTGGGTTCTGCCTCCACAGTCGGAGGCGGGATGCTTCTGAATACCAGTTGCTGCAAAACGTAGGAGGGGGAATGCTCTTTGTACTCGGCTCCTGCTTGCAGGCTTCCCAAGGGCAACTGGTTGGCCACTGTAAGAACAGGATGCTGGATTAAGTGGGCCACTTCTTACATTCTTATGTCCTTAATGTGATGGATGTGCCATCTTCAACCACAAATGCAAAGCCATGCCAAGGACAACCTGAATGAACTTCACAGACCACAGTTTGGGAACTCCTGGTTTAGGGCATTAAACACCAACATGAGCATCTAGTCCAGTATCATCTACTGTGACTAGCAGCTGCTCTCCAGGGTCTGGGGCACAGAGACATCTTCTCCATCACCTCCTCTCCGAAATCCTTTATTAAGAAGAGAGGCTAGGGATTAAACTTGCCATGTTCTGCATGCAAAGGACAGGCTCTCTCTCTCACTGATCTCTCGGCACTCACTTAATAATCGCTTTTTATAATTTTAGCAGAAAAATATGCAAATAAAATACACTTCAAAAATAAACTTAAAAACGGGAAATCATTAAAAAAACCCACAAACCACCACTACAAAGTACTTTTAATTGCCTTTCATCATTATATATACAAGCCACAGTACAACAGAGTAAAATAAAATACAAGCCATAATAGAATATATCCAAAGGGTGCCTACCTGCAAATGGAGGCAGGGCTCCTGTACCTTTAATTATTTGTATAAAAAAGGGGGCTTTCACCAGGTGTAACTTGCATGAGAAGCTGCGTTTGCTGCAATCCTCTATTCTACGCAACTATTGTGAAAGGTGCAAGAGCCCTGTACTCTTTCGCATCTCGTCACCCGATTACATTCATATTCAATAAAATGATAAAAGGTAAAAGGTAAGAATTCCAGCAAGGTTATCACTCCATATTAGGTACATATATACAGGAATCTGTGTTTAGATGGAGGCTGCACTAAAGAGTTCACTAGTCCTCAAGGAATTGTTGGGGGGGAAATAACATCTGAAAAGAAAGACTCCCACGCATTTCTACTGACTCACCTAATCCCTTCAGCAAGGTTTTTTTCCCCTCTCTGCCCTTCTTTAATTTAGCCTTGGCCGCGCATGAGAAATTCAAACTCCACTTGGGTTTCCCACAGTAGAAGAAAGAGGAAGCGATAATAGAGACGGGGAAAAATCCATAGAGAAGAAGAGAAGAGTGACACGTCTCATGGTTTGCATAGCAAACTTCCGGGTTAACATTGGAGAAGCCATTTTAAAAATGTCACTCGCGGCCGACGTAGCTGTCCCTACATATCAATGGAGAGAAATCCAGGATTTTACTGTAGTTGCGGAGTTTCCACCCAGAAACAAAAAGGAGCAAAAAAAAAAAAATGATTTTATGTTCTTTCTAATTCGAGTATTTTTTAAAAGGATTTCAAAATAGCCTTTCCAGTTCAAATCCCAATGCAAATCCCTATATTACATGTTGTCGGGGGGGGGCGCTGTAGCTAAGAAAGTGGTTTAGGACAACGCTGCAGAGTTATCCAAAAGTTAATATTGCAGGTTGGGGACCAGCCTGAGTTTGAGATAGTGTTTGCAGCAACAACCACCCTGCAATGTAGTACACTATATCTTTATGCCCGGTTGGAGGTTAGGTTGGAACGAAGAGGCCACCATACAAAGCCCTCTGCAGTGTAGTTCAGTGCATTTCTCATATCCCTACGTTACAGGTTGAGGGTAAGGCTGAGAGAGAAGCATACAACAAGTTTGCAGTGTCATCCTGCACTCGCTTTTGTTTTAGGCGGGGAACTAGCTGGGGCTAGTATGGATTCGCAGTCAACAGTCTCCCATTCAAACCACCCTTTGCATGGAATGCAACAAAGAGCATCCTGCTTAAACTGCCCTTCCCAATTCAAATCCAGCTCCCAGAAGCTTAGTGCTTCTTGTCTGTAGTCATGTTGTGATATTATTTAAAAATTATTTAAAAACTAAAAGGCTGCCTTAGATTGCATACGCACCATATACTTAAAGCACATCAAAATCACACACCCTCAAAGAATCCTGGGTACTCTAGTATACTCCTCAGAGCGCTTCAGTTCAAACTACTGTATACTTCCTAGGGTTTGGGGGGACTAAGTGTGCTTTCAGGGTATGGTGTGTACGCAGCCTTAGACACATGAAATGATAAGCAGCGCATGGTTAACCAATGGAACTCACTGCCACCATCTTAAATTGGCTTAAGAGAAGATTAGACCAATTCATGATCAGTGGCAACTAGTAATGAAGGCAATATCATGACTGTATCATACACAGAGTATGACTACATCATGGAAGGGGAGCTCACTGGTAGAGCATCTGCTTTGAATGTTGAAGGTCCCAGGTTCAATTCCCAGCATTGCCAAGTAGGATTGGGAGAAAACCCTGCCTGAAATCCCGGAGAGCCGCTCCCAGTCAGTGTAAACAATACTGAGCTAGATGGACCAATGGTCTGACTCCATTTAGGGCAGCTTCCTAGGTTACCTTTCCAGGATTAGAGAAAGTAGGGCTGCGTATTCGCCATATTTTTAAAGCACATAGCTTCCCCCAAAGCATCTTCAGAAGTGAGGTTTAGCCCTCACAGAGTTACAATTGCCAGCACCCTTAACAAACAACAGTAGTCAGTATTCTTGGGGGGAAATGCCATGTGCTAAATGTATAGTGTATATTATAGTGTATGGGATATTAGGGCAATAGTTCGATAATGACTGCATTCCCTGGGATCCCCTTTCTTTGGACTTGGGATGTATATGGAATGCTTCCAGTCTGTGGGCCATTGTTTTGTTTTCCATATTTCTTGACAAATTTTTGTCAAAATTTGGACAGATTAAGTCTCAGTAGCTTGTAGCAACTCTATTTGTATGCCATCTGTTCCTGGTGATTTGTTTCTTCCAAGTATTTTAAGAGCAGCTTTCACCTCACGTTCTAAAATTTCTGGTTCTTCATCATACGGTTCCTCCATAAATGAATCTGTCATTCTTGTGTCTCTTTTATACAGTTCTTCAGTGTATTGCTTCCATCTTCTTTTTATTTCATCTCAGTCAGTCAGTGTGCTCCCCTGTTGATTATTCAACATCCCTACTCTTGGTTTAAATTTCCCTTTGATTTCTCTAATCTTTTGCAATAGGGCTCTTGTTCTTCCCTTTTTGTTGTCCTCTTCTATTGTATTGTTATTGTATAGAAACTATTGTAATAGTTCTCTTTGTCCCTGCGTACTAGTCGCTGTATTGTTGCATTTAGGGTTCTAACCGTGTTTCTCCTTTTGCTTTCCTTCTCTCTACAACCATTTCAAGAGTTTCATCAGTCATCCATTGAGGTCTTTCTCTCTTTTTAACTAGAGGTTTTGTCTTTTTGCATTCTTCCCTGATAATGTCCCTGACTTCAGTCCATAGTTCTTCTGGTTCTCTGTCAGCTAAGTTTAAAGCCTCAATTCTGTTCCTTATTTGATCTTTGTACTCTTCTGGGATGTTATTTAAATTGTATTTTGGCATCATGATTGCTTTGTTTAGCTTCTTTAGCTTTACTCTGATCTTTGATTCAACCAGTTCATGATCTGTACCGCAGTCTGATCCTGGTTTTGTTTTTGCAGAAAGTATGGAGCTTCTCCATCTTCTGCTACCAATTATATAATCAGTTTTATTCCTGTATTGACCATTTCGTGATGTCCACATCTTTTTGGTTGCTCAAATATTGTGTTTGCAAGAAACTAATTATTGGCTTCACAGAATTCAATAGGTCTTTCTCCTACTTCATTTCTATCTCCTAAGCCCCATTTCCCCACAATTCCTATTTCTTCTCTGTTCCCTACTTTTGCATTCCAGTTCCCCATGATTATCAGCATATCTTGTTTTAGTGTGTGATCAATTTCTTCCTGTACTTCTGCATAAAATCTTTCTAATTCCTCTTCTTCTGCGTTTGCAGAAGAAATTGGGGTGCCACAGCATCTGATTGTCCTGATGCACAACCTGTACTTTAGACAAGAGGCTACTGTAAGGACAGAATATGGAGAAACCGATTGGTTCCCCATCGGAAAGGGTGTGAGACAGGGGTGTATTTTATCACCCTATTTGTTTAATCTATATGCAGAACATATCATACGGAAAGCAGGATTGGACCAAGAAGAAGGAGGTATGAAAACTGGAGGGAGAAATATAAATAATTTAAGATATGCAGACGATACCATACTATTAGCAGTAACCAGTAATGATTTGAAACGAATGCTGATGAAAGTTAAAGAGGAAAGCACAAAAGCAGGATTACAGCTGAACGTCAAAAAGACGAAAGTAATGACAACAGAAGATTTATGCAACTTTACAGTTGACAATGAGGACATTGAACTTGTCAAGGATTATCAATACCTTGGCACAATCATTAACCAAAATGGAGACAATAGTCAAGAAATCAGAAGAAGGCTAGGACTGGGGACGGCAGCTGTGAGAGAACTAGAAAAGGTCCTCAAATGTAAAGATGTATCACTGAACACTAAAGTCAGGATCATTCAGACCATGGTATTTCCGATCTCTATGTATGGATGTGAAAGTTGGACAGTGAAAAAAGCAGATTAAGAGAAAAATCAACTATTCTGAAATGCGGTGTTGGAGAAGAGCTTTGCGGATACCATGGACTGCAAAAAAGACAAATAATTGGGTGTTAGAACATATTAAACCAGAACTATCACTAGAAGCTAAAATGATGAAACTGATGTTATCATACTTTAGACACATAATGAGAAGACATGATTTATTAGAAAAGATAATAATGCTGGGAAAAACAGAAGGGAGTAGAAAAAGAGGAAGGCCAAACAAGAGATGGATTGATTCCATAAAGGAAGCCACAGACCTGAACTTACAAGATCTGAACAGGGTGGTTCATGACAGATGCTCGTGGAGGTCACTGATTCATAGGGTTGCCATAAGTCGTAGTTGACTTAGAGGCACATAACAACAACAATACTATCTCCAACCGTGGAGGTACAATGTGGCAATCATGGGTAGTAGCCATTGGTAGCCTTATCGTCCTTCAATTTGTCTAATCTTTCAGAAGCAAGACGAGCATGTCCATTCATCTCGAAAGCCACCACTAGAGGAAGTGGTGAAACCAATTAGGGAAAAGAATTGACTTCTTTTACTAGCACTCTTCAAGTACTTGAAAGGTCGCCACACAGAGGAGGGCCAGGATCTCTTCTTGATCGTCCCAGAGTGCAGGACACGGAACGATGGGCTCAAGTTGAAGGAAGCCAGATTTCGACTAAAAATCAGGAAGAACTTCCTAACTGTTAGAACGGTACAACAATGGAACCAATGACCTCAGGAGGTGGTGGGCTCTCCAACACTGGAGGCATTCAAGAGACAGCTGGACAGTCATCTGTTGGATGTGCTTTAAATTGGATTCCTGCACTGAGCAGGGGGTTGGACTTGATGGCCTTAGAGGCCCCTTCCAACTATACAATTCTATGATTATGTGACCTAGATGACTATATTTCACTTGTGAGTGAGACCCTGCAAACAAAATGTTGCAGTGTTGAGTGCTCCTATTCAGGGTGCAAGCCAGCCATGCCCTCTTCCAGGACATTCAATTTCTGCTGCTTTTCTGTCTCCCCACTTTCCTCAAAAGAGTTGGCCAGAAGTCCATGCCCAATGAATATGCTCAGTTCTTATTTTTCTGTTTTGGGAGGCCCATGCCTTTAGGGTCCCCCTACTCCTAGCAAATATGTATATTTCATAAGCTTTGAGGTTCCTCTGCCCCTGCTGATATTCCTCCTTGCATGTGGATGGCGCTGTTTTGACTCCATAAACCAGAGGTGGGGAATCTTTTTGGTCCCAGGGGTCAGACCCTTATCAGGATCTGCCTTGCAGGTGAAATTTGACAGGGCAGTGCTACCCCTGTCAATCACATGACATAATTATGACATCACATGATTGACAGACAGGCAGGGTCCCACCTGTCAAAACCCTTGGGCTCCCCTTAAGTCTCTGCCACCAGGACTTAAAAGGGGAGGGAGGAGACTTGCAAAAACCTCCTTCAAGTCTCTCCCCCCTTTAAGCTTCAGATTGCAGAAACTTAAGGATACCATGGGGAGGCTTGGAAACACTCAAACGGGAGAGCAGGGGCTGTCTTAAAGCCTTTGCAAAAGCATATTTGAAGTAGCACTGTGATGTTCCTGTAAGTTAGCATCTGTAAATATGGTAAGTGCGGGTCTATTGGGTGATGTATGGTAATTGACTGAGAGAGAAAGGGGGAGTACATGGGTGAGAAGCTGAAGTATGCTGGATGATGATTGGCTGAGTGGCTGAAGGTATAAATGGAGGTTGGTGAGTAATGAGGGGGGGAGAGAGAAAGAGTCGGTTAGAGAGTCGGTTAGAGAGAGGTTGATGAGTTGGTTGGCAGAGTTCTGAGGGAAGTTTGGATTGGATTTGGCTGATGTTTAAAGAGTATATATATGAACAGAAACATAAAGAGTGAACATATATGAAACCATACGCTTGTGAAACATTCTAAAACTAATCTTGTTATTTCTGATATTTAATAAATACTTATTTGGTTTACCAAAGGCCTGATCCTTGGCTGGGGGATATACAGACCAGAAGGAAGGGCAAGGTAATTACCAAGGCTGAACAGAAACAGTATCTAATGGTGGCAGCGGTGAAGGGAGGAATAATAACAATTCAAGTATCCAGAGCAACCCAGAGTTGTATGCGTTATCTATAAAGATACAAGGGGGTTGGGAACAGCATAAGCACGCAGTCACAAAAGTAACCAGCTAGAGAGAGACTCAGGCAAAGTCTCTGGGAGTATTGGTTATAGGACGTGACTGGTGGTGCTGCCTAGCAGGGGGATCTAGTGAGATCTGTGCTAGAGCGGAGTGAGAAACCATATAAAGGACGGTCCTGACTGGTGGTATCCCTGGTGGTGCCTAGTGAAAGGCAGTAGCCACAAGCAGGTGGGAACCTGACAGGGAGAACCAGGGAAGGTCATCACAAGCACTCGCACACAAGATACTTCAAAGGGTACTTTTACACAGGGCTTGAATCCCTACTCGGTATTTGCAAGTATTTTATTGGAATTTAGAAGATGCTGCCTTTATATTGAGGTAGATCATTGTTCCATCTAGCTCAGTGTTGTCTATACTGACTGGTTCTCTATGGTTTCAGACAAGGGGGTCTTTCCCACCCCTATCTGCAAATGGTGGGCATTGAACCTGAAACGTGCATGCAAAGCATATGTTCTACCACCAAACTATGGCCCATCCTCATGTATGAGAAAGAAATCCCAACTTGGTAGTGCCTTGACTGTTGTCTCCATCCACTCTGAATTAGCTTTTTCCTCTTGGAAAAGAAGCAGATGACGAACCTACTTTTAATCTGTTCAGCACTCCTGGTAGTTTGCCAATAATTAAGTTTAAAAATCGTCTCCTGACCCCCACTCAATCCCACCCACTTGCAAACCATTTTAGAAGGTCCTCTCCATAGGTACATGAAATGCATGGAGGGTATAGATGTTGTGGATAACAAGACATTCCATCAGGCTAGCTCAGTGGGGAGAGGTGAGAAGCAGGGCTCAGATCACACCCTCACTGGCCTTGCTACACACCCTCTGGAGTGTCTTTGCCTGGAGTGTCCTTGGATTCTGATAATGCTTCTTGTTTGCCAGGATGGAGGACAGACAGGGGCGTGTGTAAAAACTAGCCTGCTCTACAAAAGTAACATTTACATTAATTGCTCTGCCCACTTTTGTCTCTGGCCCCATCTGTTACCAGCATGTGGCCCCTGGAAGGTTACGTATAAGGGAATGTGGCCCTCTCTGGCTGAAAAAGGTTCCCCAACCCTACTAGAGTCCTATTCCAAAAGATTAGAGAAATTAAAGGGAAATTTAAATCAAGAGTAGGGATGTTGAATAATCAACAGGGGAACACACTGACTGACTGAGATGAAATAAAAGGAAGATGAAAGCAATTACACTGAAGAATTCTATAAAAGAGATGCCAGGATGGCAGATCCATTCACGGAGGAACTGTATGAGCCAGAAATTTTAGAATGCGAGGTGAAAGCGGCTCTTAAAATACTTGGAAGAAACAAATCACCAGGAACAGATGGCATACCAATAGAGTTGCTACAAGCTACTGAATCTGTCCAAATTTTGAGAAACAATTGTCAACAAATATGGCAAACTAAACAATGGCCCACAGACTGGAAGCGTTCAATATACATCCCAATTCCAAAGAAAAGGGTCCCAGGGAATGCAGCAATTATCGAACTATTGCCTTAATATCCCATGCAAGTAAAGTAATGCTCAAGATTCTACAATAAAGGGTCCAATCCAGATCACGAGAGGAGTAAAGCAAGGCTGCATTTTGGCCCCCTTTTTATTCAATTTTTATATCAATGACATTATTCCAGAGTTGGCTTCCCCTTCCTTTTTCCCACCATTGGCTGGGAATCGTAAGATCTCGTCCCTGCTTTACGCCGACAATCTGGTTTTACTCTCTCTGAATAAAATCGGTCTAAAAAGGATGCTCACCAGGCTGGGGAATTTCTGTAAAGAGCAGCACCTGACCATTAACCATTCCAAATCTAAGATTATGATCTTTGGTAAGAAGAGCCCCAAGTCGACCTGGTCTCTGAATGGGCACAAATTAGAGCAGGCGCACTCATTCAAATACCTGGGCATGCATTTCAGCAAGAAACTTTCATGGAAACATCACCTGGTGGCAACTAAACTCTCTTGCTCCAGATCAATCGGCCAAATTAGACGTTTCTTTTATACCTGAGGTGTGCAACTAATTAACCCTGTGCTTAAAGTCTACGTGGCAAAAATCCTACCCCAAATCCTTTATGGGGCCGAACTGTGGGGGGAGTCGGTAAAGCAGGCAGTGGAAGTCCTCCAAAATAAGTTCTTATGGCAGATCTTGGGTTTGCCTCAGGGGGTCCCGGCAGCCCATCTGAGAGCGGAGCTTGGGTTACCCTCCCTCGCAGCAAGAATAGACCTAGTACATTTCAGATTCTGGCGGAAACTACTTAGGTTGGATGAATGCTCCATACCCAAACTTTGTTGGACGGAGCAACGTAAGACCAGGGGATGGGCACACATGATCCAAGCAAAACTAGAGACCTATAATCTCTCTATGGGGAAATATCTGAGCCTCAGCCCGCACGTGCTCAGAAACTGGGTCTTCAATCACGACGCGAGCCAGGATCGGGCAGTAATTGCAGTAGCCCCTTTCTCCCCCTGGCTCCCCCTAGTCAAACTCAATCACGTTAGACCCTTTCATTTTGAAGTCCTGACGCAAGCCCATCTACGCAGGGCATTCACGGAACTCAGGTTCCAACTGATGCCCTCAGCCTATCTGGACGGGAGATACCTGGGCATCCCAGTTAAGGAGTGGAGATGCATCTTTGGATGCAACCAGTTAGAGGACATCACCCACTACTTGCTATTCTGCCCCTTATATGAGGACCCAAGAAGGAAATTCCTAGCTTACCATATCCGCTTGCTTATGCGTGCAGGGAAAAGCCCCCGAGATATGGTCGTTGAATTACTGGCCGATAGCAGTAAACAAACAACAGTTGCAGCAGCCAACTTCGCCTTTGCTGCAAGGAAATTACGGGCGAACCACATTAAGACTTATAACATCTTGTAATCGTTTTAAATTTGTACAAACTTTTTAGCCTTTCGATGTGTATTTGTGTTATGTCGTATTTTGCAAAGGCCTATGGCCATATGCAATAAAGTTTTGTTGTTGTTGCATATATGGAGCGAGAAATGTCAATGTCCAAGCTTGATTCAGAAAAGGAAGAGGTACCAGAGATCATATTGCAAACATACGTTGAATAATGGAACGGACCAAGGAATATCAGAAGGAAATCATCCTGTGCTTTATAGATTACAGCAAAGCCCTTGATTGTGTAGATCACCCTATTTGTTTAATCTATACGCAGAACATATCATATGGAAAATGGGACTGGACCAAGATGAAGTACGTGTGAAAATTGGAGGGAGAAATATCAATAATTTAAGATATGCCGATGATACCATACTACTAGCAGAAACCAGTAATGATTTGAAACAAATGGTGATGAAAGTTAAAGAGGAAAGAACACAAGATTCACTAGAAAAGACAATAATGCTGGGAAAAACAGCAGGGAGTAGAAAAAGAGGAAGGCCAAACATGGATTGATTCCATAAAGGAAGCCACAGACCAGAACTTACAAGATCTGAACACTGTGGTTCATGACAGATGCTATTGGAGGTCACTGATTCCTAGGGTCACCATAAGTCGAAATCAACTTGTAGGCACATAACAACAACAACAAACCCTACTCTACTGAGTTGTCATGTAGCAATCTTTGGCTAGTCATCAGCTCTCTCAGCCTAATCAACGTCACAGGGTTGTTGTGAGGATAAAATGGAAGGAGTTGTGTACACCACCACAAGCAATTTGGACAAAGAGCAAGTTCATATTGTGAATAATAACAACAACAAAAGCTATCTTTATCTATGTTACAGTTTCAAAACTGTTCCAACGAGCTGCCCATCAGAGAAATCAATAACTGACTGTACTTTTTCTGAATTTCATTTCCTTGTAGCCTGTTTACAATTCCCCACCAATGCCACTGTTTACATATACCTGCTGCTCAGGACAGCACTTCTTGCATCTAATAGCATGTGTTTTTAACTGGCTTATCGGTTTTTACGGGTTTTAATTTGGTATGGCATATATTTGTATACTTGTTTTTAATGTTCTTAATTGTTGTAAACCGCCCAGAGAACTTAGGCTATGGGGCAGTATATAAATGCAATAAATAAATCTTATAGCGGATTGTAGTACATGGAACCTTATGCCATAATACATTTCTTAGACTTTCAGGCACCACAGGACTCAGAATTTCCTGAATCTCCAACCCCTCCCCCTTATTGTGCTTCTCAAACGCACAATGAGGCCCAGCTTCTGAATAAACCTCTTTCCACCACGGTCAGAATGCTCATTTGGTTCCTTGACAGTGTGAATTCTTTTATATTTTATAAGAAGCAAGGGACAATCTGGGCTGAGTGTTGTTGCTGTTGTGCCACAGCGTAAAATGGCCCCAGAATCTTTTTAGAATAATTCAAATTTCTAGTCCTTGTGGGGGCAAAGGTATGCTTGAAAGTCTGGGGGCAATGTCTGCTGAAACTCCAAAGCCAAGATGCTAAATCTCTCTCTCTCTCTCTCTCTCTGTGTGTGTCTTAAGTGAAAAAAAAGAACATGCAAAATAAGAGGAATAACATACAGAATGTGTCAAATTTGCATAATGTAGGCATGTTGCAGAATTCAACTTATAATTTTATTTATTTATTTAAACATGGAGCACCCACAGTCTGGGATCCAACCAAACGTTTTTGTCTTATGCCATGCACTGGTACAATTATTCTTGTGTTGTGTGGGTTCTTTCCTGTTTCATGCAGTCTGCAAGGTGAGCAAAACTTTTCCCACAGTATGAATATCTATACACTTTCTCCCCTGTGTGCATTCTCTTATGCTCATTGAGACTTGATCCAGCGCTGAAGCTCTTCCCACACTCCAAGCATGTATATGGTTTCTCTCCTGTGTGTCTTCTCTGATGAGTTACAAGGTCCGTTCTCCTGCTGAACTTTTTTCCACAGACGGAGCACTTGTACGGCTTTTCTCCCGTGTGGATCCTCTCGTGGTTGATCAGCTGCGATCGCTGGTAGAAGCTCTTCCCACAGATCGAGCATTTATATGGTTTCTCTCCCGTGTGGATCCGTTCATGTTTCATGCAGGTTGAGCTCTGGCTGAAGCTTTTCCCACAATGTGAACATCGATACGGTTTTTCCCCAGTATGGGTCCTCTTGTGTGTATTTAAATTCGATCTGTCGCTGAAGTTCCTCCCGCACTCAGAGCACATGTATGGCTTCTCTCCCGTGTGGACTCTCTCGTGTGCGATGAGGTATGGCTGCCGGCTGAAGCTTTTCCCACAGTCTGGGCACTTATAAGGCTTTTCCCCTGTGTGCATTTTTTTATGAGCAATAAGGCGTGATTTATAACTGAAGCTTCGGCCGCAGTCCAAACATTCGTATGGTTTATCTCCAGTGTGCATTCTTTCATGGGCAACAAGCTCAGCTCTCCACCGAAAGGCTTTCCCACATTCCAAGCAAGTCCTCTCTCTCCCACCTTTGGCAATCCTTTGTTGCGTGTGTCTGTTGTCGCATGGCTTGTAGACCTGTTGGCAACAAACAATGGACTCTTCTCTTTCCTTATTTGGAGGACTTCCTTGCTGACTCACGGAAGCTTCTCCCTGGTCCAAATGCTGGGAAATGTTTTGCTTGGCACTTCCTGACAGGATGCAATACAGTTGCAATTCCCTAGTGGTTTCCATCTGGTCTGTCTCTTCCTCCCAATGCCTCTTATCATCTGCTTGGACAAGAAGAAATTCCAAATGTCAGTTCAAAAAGGGGGCATCAGAACATAGGAAGCTGCCTTATACTGAATCAGATAATTGATTCTTCTAGCTCAGTATGGTCCATACTGACTGGCAGAGGCTCTCCAGGGAGCCTCTCCCAGCCGTATCTGGAGGTGCTGGGGATTGAATCTGGAACCTTCAGATGCTCTACCACTGGGCTACAGCCCTTCCAGGATAGGGGCAAACTAGATATGATTTTGTCACATAGTTTGTCCTTGCATAATTGAATTGTCTTAAACAAATTAGCCGGCATGGATAGCAGTGGTAGGCTAGATGGGCCATTGGCCTGATCCAGCAGTCAGGCTCTTCTTAGGTTCTTATGATTACTTTTGGCCCGTAGACATCCATAAATATGTAACCCTGTTGCTTGTACAGACCCCTAATATTTAAATATTAATTGAAACATTCAGTTTTTAAGCCAGCAATGGGGAGCCTTTTGCTCTCCAGATACTCAGTGGCCTTCCCTGACCACTGGCCATGCTGGATGGGGCTGATGGGAGCTGGATGGGGCTGATGGGAGCAACACCTGGAGGGCCACAGCAGGTTCCCCACTCCTAGGTTAGAGTGTCAGACCAGATGCAGAGGAGGTGTGGGTTCAAATTCCCACTCAGCCATGAAACGTGCTGCTGTGTGGGCATGGGTAAACACCCCAGAGCTCCAGTTATACTGGGGTGGGGAGATGATGAGGGGGTGCTTGATGAAATACATAGGCCAAGTTCTCTCTAAGTTTAGCCAAATCTTGACTCCCTTTAACATTACAAAAACAATAGCTAAGGCAGGTGGGAGGGTGGGCATTCTGTTAGGAACATAAGTTTATTATTTATTTATTTATTAAATGTATATCCCACCCTTTGTCCCGGAAGGAGCCCATGGTGGCAAACAAAAACACTAAAAAAAATTACTCTAAAACGTGTTAAAAACAAAAGACTTTAAAACAAAACATCTTTAAAACATATTAAAACAAAGCATTTTAAAACATCTTTTTAAAAAAGCTTTAAACACACCTAAAAAAGTAATTTCAACACAGATGCAGCCTGGGATAAGGTCTCTACTTAAAAGGTTTGTTGAAAGAGGAAGTTGCCTTATACTGAATCAGATCATCGATCCATCTAGGTAAGTATTGTCTACTCTGACTGGCAGCGGCTCTCCAGGGTTTCAGCCATGGAGTCTTCCCAGTCCTACCTGGAGATGCCATTGGGGATTGAACCTGGGACCTTCTGCATGCAAGGCAGATGCTCCAACCACTGAGCTATAGGCCCTTCCCTGTTTTTTATTCTACATTCAAGTGTGATTTTTATGATGGGAATATTTTGTAAGCTGCTTTTGAGCCCTTTGAGGCCAGGGGTCTACAAAGCAGTATACAGATATCCTGAGTACTTTTTTGGTTGTCTTTCTATCTATCTAGAGAGCCAGTGTGGTGTAGTGGTTAAGGTGTTGGACTACAACCTGGGAGACCAGGGTTCGAATCCCCACACAGCCATGAAGCTCACTGGGTGACCTTGGGCCAGTCCCTGCCTCTCAGCCTCATGAAAACACTATTCATAGGGTTGCCATAAGTCGGAATCGACTTGAAGGAAGTACATTTTATTTTCTATCTATCTATCTATCTATCTATCTATCTATCTATCTATCTATCTATCTATCTATCTATCTATCTATCTATCTATCTATCCATGGGGTGCCGGTACTCATATATTGATTAAAGTACTGTGGGTGTCAGCACAAAACGGCTGCCACGGGCAGCAAAAAAAGAGGTGACGGTACTCTGTACCGTTAAGTACTGTCAAAAAAAAAAAAGAGAGCCCTGGGTATCTTAAATAAATAAGTGAATGGGAAAGAAGGCTGAGAAGAACCCCTTCTGTCCCCCACTAATCACACTCAGACCTCACAGGGTGGCTGTGAGGATAAACGGATGGTGGAGGAGCTGAACCAAACATGCCAACCCAGGACCATTGGGAGAAGGGAGGATATAAAAATCTCACAGTGGGGATTTGGTTAGTGTGTCAGACTCGGATTGGAGGCAGGGGCGGGGTTCAAATCCCCACACAAGCACAAAGCACACTAGGTGACATTGGGCTAGTGAGTCAATATCTCTCTCAGCCTGACCTATCTCATGGGGAGGGGGGGGAGAGTCTTAAGTATAACGCCCTGGAGGAACAGGTAGGATAGAAATGCAGCAAAGCAAGCAAACAAAACAACACTTCAGATAGCAATTCCCAAATTGTATGCTGTGAGAGAATGGAGAAAGAAGAACGTTAACCAAAGTTAGAGTGGGTATGGAGAACCTTTGGCCCTCCAGATGAGGCAAAAGACAAGATGGCACCCACTCCCTGTTTCACATACAGAAGCCAACTGGACAGGCATGAATCTTGTTTCAACCCTGGTGAGGGATAGTACCTTCCACCACACTAGGAGTGAGCAGTGAAGTGGCCAAGTTTGCTGACGACACTAAATTGTTCAGGGTTGTTAAAACAAAAAGGGATTGCGAAGAGCTCCAAAAAGACCTCTCCAAACTGAGTGAATGGGTGGAAAAATGGCAAATGCAATTCAATATAAACAAGTGTAAAATTATGCATATTGGAGCAAAAAATCTGAATTTCACATATACGCTCATGGGGTCTGAACTGGCGGTGACCGACCAGGAGAGAGACCTCGGGGTTGTAGTGGACAGCACGATGAAAATGTCGACCCAGTGTGCGGCAGCTGTGAAAAAGGCAAATTCCATGCTAGCGATAATTAGGAAAGGTATTGAAAATAAAACAGCCGATATCATAATGCCGTTGTATAAATCTATGGCGCGGCCGCATTTGGAATACTGTGTACAGTTCTGGTCGCCTCATCTCAAAAAGGATATTATAGAGTTGGAAAAGGTTCAGAAGAGGGCAACCAGAATGATCAAGGGGATGGAGCGACTCCCTTACGAGGAAAGGTTGCAGCATTTGGGGCTTTTTAGTTTAGAGAAAAGGCGGGTCAGAGGAGACATGACAGAAGTGTATAAAATTATGCATGGCATTGAGAAAGTGGATAGAGAAAAGTTTTTCTCCCTCTCTCATAATACTAGAACTTGTAGACATTCAAAAAGCTGAATGTTGGAAGATTCAGGACAGACAAAAGGAAGTACTTCTTTACTCAGTGCATAGTTAAACTATGGAATTTGCTCCCACAAGATGCAGTAATGGCCACCAGCTTGGATGGCTTTAAAAGAAGATTAGACAAGTTCATGGAGGACAGGGCTATCAATGGCTACTAGCCGTTATGGCTGTGCTCTGCCACCCTAGTCAGAGGCAGCATGCTTCTGAAAACCAGTTGCCGGAAGCCTCAGGAGGGGAGAGTGTTCTTGCACTCGGGTCCTGCTTGCGGGCTTCCCCCAGGCACCTGGTTGGCCACTGTGAGAACAGGATGCTGGACTAGATGGGCCACTGGCCTGATCCAGCAGGCTCTTCTTATGTTCTTATGTTCACACCTGAGGCAGCAGGTCAAATTAGGGGGCCCAGGACATGCCGTGTGATGACAAAGCGTAATGGCAAGATCTACCACCTGAGACAGTCGCCTCACTCTGCACTGTCATCAGAGATGGCTCCAAGTCTGAGGGGCAAAGCACCATCTGGTAGGCTGCCTCCTGGATCAGGCGAGGGGAACATTTGGCTCTCTAGATGTTGCTGAACTACACCTCCCATCATCCCTGGCCATTGGCCGTGCTTGCTGGGGATGATGGGAGTTGTAGTTCAGCAACATCTGGAAGGCCAAAGCTTCCCCACACCTGGGTTAGAATGTGACTAGGGCTGGGGTACCCAGGTTCAAATCCCCTACTCAGGGACAAAAGCATTGCGAAGGGAGACTCCAGCATGAAACTATTTATCTTTAGTGTTATATGTTATGATGAATGGACAACTTAAATTTAGTGCATACTAGCGCCGTAAGTCATACTTGACTCGAAGGTATATAACAACAACAAAGCAGCCTCATACCTGACGATGCTTGGAAATTTTAAGAACCCCCCCCCCAAAATCAGTGCAGTTTCAAATGGTTCCATTTGCCATCTTGATTCCAAATGGTGTCCAATTGTATCCAAAGAGAAGATGAAAACCTGCTCCCTTAATTTCAGGAACCAGAATGCAAAATTTGGTTAGGATACCTTAAGAGGTGTCCCAATACATAGCAAACAAACAACTTTCTAAAATATACAGCAGATTGTATCCAACTAAGTTCTACAAACAGTCATGGCATTCTCCAAAGAATCCTGGGAACTGTTGTTTGTTAAGGATGCTGAGAGTTGTTAGGAGACATCTAATTCCCCTCACTGAGCTGCAATTCCCAGAGTGGTTTAACAGTCAATCCCTCTTCTCAGGGAACTCTGGGAACTGGAGCTTGTGAGGGAAATAGGGGTCTCCTAACAACGCTTAACAAATTCCCCAGGATTCTCTGGGGAAAGCCTCAGGCACAGAAGGCTTGAAAAGGGGATTAGACAAATGCTATATGGTATGACGGTGGAATCAGGCCTTTAGTGTGGTGGAGAAAACCCTTTAGAACTCCGTCTTGGGACACATAAGACAGATGCCAACTCTTTTGAGTGCCTATTGAAGACCTTCCTTTTCTTTATTTATTGCATTTATATACCCAACCAGCCTTTTAAGTGGAGATCTTTATCTCAGTCTGTACTGCAAGGGGTGGGAGCCTCAAGCCTGGGGGTGGCCCTCCAGGCCTCTACATCTGGCCCTTAGAACTCTCCCCAAGCTACATCCCTCACTGGCTCCACTTTGGACCCTCTGTGTTTTTGCCTGCTAGGCCGCATCCTTGAACCCTGATGCCTTTTGCTTGCCTGGAGCAGCCTTTCCCAACCAATGTGCCTCCAGATGTTGTGGGACCACAATTCCCATCTTTCCTGACCATTGGCAATGCTGGCTGAGGCTGATGGGAGTTGTGGTCCAACAACACCTGGAGGCACACTGGTTGGGAAAGGCTGGTCTGGAGGCTAGAAAGGGGTATGTGTGAGTGTGTGTAGAAACTAGCCCACTGCACAAAGGTGAAATTTACCTTCATTGCTGCACCCACTTTTCCCTTTGGCTCCACCCACATGGCCCTCAGAACAATGCTGAGAAAGGAATGCGGCCCTCTGACTGAACAACGTTCTCTAACCCTGCTGTATTGAATCTGAAGTGGCTGCGATTGTTGTTTTTATTATTCTATATATGAATCTGTGTTAGTTCTTTTTATTGCTGATGTTTTCATTGTGAAATCCCTTTGAGATATTTTACAGGAAGAGATTCATAAATGAGGTTACATAATAAATTAAATACATGTGAGGGCCATGCTTGCTAGGGCTCAAGGGAGTTGTAGTTCAGCAACATCTGGAGGGCCAAAGGCTCCCCACCCCTATATTAATACCACAGAGGAAAGCAATGTTACCGTTTGATCATCTAGCTACTTTATCCTTTTTTTACTTTCTTTTTAACTGGAGCTGTCAGGTTTTGAACTTGCAACCTCTACATGCAACCTCTAGGCCTCTGCACTTGGCCCTCAGGACTCTCTTCTCTAGCCACACCCCTCACCAGCCTGACTTCACGCTCCCCTCCAGTGGTTTTGCCCAGCTGAAATGTGTCCTTGAACTGCCGCCCTGGGCTCCTACTGGGAGGAATGGCGGGATATAAATCTAATAAAACAAATAAACAAACAAGCAATGATCTTGCCTCTTGCGTGCCTGGATGGAGGATGGAGATGTGCATGGGATGTCTGTACCCAGAAATCTCTGGCTTTGGCAAAGCTGGAATGTAACCTACTGTACAAAGGGAAAAGTCACATCTGCCCACTTTTTGCCTCTGACCGCACCCACCCATGGCTTGTGGCCCCTGGAAGGTTGCCCAGAAAGGAATGTGGCCCTCTGGCTAAAAAAAGGTTCCTTGTCCCCCAATTTAAAGCCTCGCAAAAAGGGGGGTCTTTGGAGGGATTTGAAGGAAGGAGGGAAAAAAGCTTATTGCCTGCTCATTGACGCACAGTAAGCTGCTGCTTAAAGTCATAGCTGCAGAGTCTGGTTTAAAAGTTGGCAACCATAGTGGTGAACTGATCTGAAATATTTTTCTTTACATTTGCTTCTTTTACACTGCAGAAGGGGAAACAGCTGACTTTTGAATGGACCCAATCTCGTGACTGTTAGCTATTGTTCTTTGTGAAAATAATTTGATTTTTATTTACTTTGTTACATTTTTATCCCACCCTCCCTCCAAAGAAGTCAGGACAGCAAACCAGCATGCACGGCTAGAGATGTGGCCTGAAAAGAAAACTGGAAAATTTCAGATTTAACTTTTTTTCTGTCCCCCCTGAATTTTCCAGTTCTCCCCAACAAAATTGGGAAAAAAGGAGGGAGAAATAGTTCCCCCTGAATTTTTCCTTTATTCCTCCTGGGCCTTCACATATCTCTGCATGGCCCCTGTACTAATTTATTTGGCAACAGCCCTGTGAGGTAGGTTTGGCTGAGAGAAAGTGACGGACCCAAGCTCATCCAATAGGCTTTGTGGCTGAGTGGGGACTCAAAGCCAGGTCTTCTGCAGCAAAACAATTTATTGATTAATTTACTTTTCGTATTTATACAGCCAGCCCATGACAAGACATCTCTGGGCAGCAAAGCAAAAAACCACATTTAAAATACAATATAAAATAACAAAAACTATAAACAAATTAATTAAAACCTGAAACACAATTAAGAAAAGCAAATTAAAACTCAGTTGATAACTGAGAGGCTCAGACTATAAAACATCAGTTATTTAAAAGGCATAGGTGAATAGTAAGGTCTTCATCCAGTGCTGAAAAGACCACAAAGATGGCACCAGGCAAATAAAACCTTGCTGCATATTTCATAACCAGGGTGCCTCTTCTGAAAAGGTCCTCTCCCTAGTGCAGGTGTGGGGAACATTTGGCCCTCCAGATGTTGTTGACCTACAACTACCATCATCCTTTGCCATAGGCCATTCTTGCTGGGGTGATGGGAGATGTAGTTCAGCAACATCTGGAGGCCCAAAGGTTCCACCCACCCATCCTAGTAGTTACCCACCTCCCTTCATTTGGTAGGGACACTCTAAACAGGGCTTCTGAAGAGGATCTTAAAATTCAAACAGGTACATTATGGGAGAAGGCACTCAACAAAGACAGATGTAGTATCCTAATGTCAGCCATGGACTGCTCCAGCACTGAAGCTGTTCCCAACTCTCAGCAGTTCTACAATGTCTTTTTTGAGTGGATTCTCTCGTGTGCAGTAAGACTTGGTCTCTGAGTGAAGCTCTTCCCACAGTCCGAGCACTTATATGGTTTCTCTCCTGTATGGATCCTTTCGTGTGTGTTAAGGTTGGAGCGATGGCTAAAGCTTTTCCCACAGCCGGAGCAGTTATATGGTTTCTCTCTTGTGTGGGTTCTCCTGTGCACAAAGAAAGCTGATTTGTCCCGGAAGCTTTTCACACAGTCTGGGCATTCATGAGGTTTCTCCCCTGTATGGATTCTTTGATGTGAAAGAAGGCTGGAGCTCTGAGAAAAGCTTTTCCCACACTCTGAGCATTTATAGGGTCTCTCTCCTGTGTGGGCCCTCTTGTGAGCTGTAAGGGACGATCGATCGCTGAAGCTCTTCTCGCAATCCAAGCACTTAAACGGCTTCTCTCCCGTGTGGATTCGCTCATGTGTGATAAGGTTGGAGCGATGGCTAAAGCTTTTCCCACAGTCTGAACACTGATATGGTTTTTCCCTCGTGTGGGTCCTCCGGTGTACATCCAAAGCCGATCTGTCCCGGAAGCTTTTGGCACAGTCGGGGCATTTGTGCGGTTTCTCTCCCGTGTGGATTCTTTGGTGTCGAATAAGAACTGACTTGTGCCGAAAGCTTTTCCGACAGTCCAGGCAGTTATACGGCTTCTCTCCTGTGTGGATCCTCTGGTGTATAATGAGACCAGTTCTCCTGCTAAGGCTTTGCCCACAGATTGGGCACATGCACAGTTTCTCTTGTGTGTGGCTTCTTTCATTTTCAGAATCGTGTCCAAACATGTTCCCACATTCAGAACCAGCCTTTGCTCCCTCGCTCACAAGGATCCCATTCTGGATTGCATTTTCCACCAGACCCTTCTTGTTTCCCCAAGAATTTGTGACTGCGTCCCCTTCCTTTCCAGAGTGGTTTCCCTGCTGGATCTCAGATGTTGCTCCCTCATCCAGGCACTGGGCAGTGCTCTGTGTCTCTCCTCCTGCCAACATCCCACGTGGATCCTCTTCCCCAGGATGTCCTGGCCAGTTTTGCTCCATCTCACATGGCCTCTTCTTATCATCTGCTGGAAGAAGCAGAGAGTCCAAATATGAGTCTCTCTGTGCTAGGGAATAAGGGAACCACAGGCCAGGCTCAGCATCAGAAGAGAAGGCCATAGCTCAGTGGGAGAGCACCTGCTTTGCATGCAGAAGATCCCGGGTTCAGTCCCCAGCTTCTTCAGGTAGAGCTGGGAGAGAATCCTTCCTGAAACCCGGGAGAGCTGCTGCCAGTCACTTGTAGACAACACTGAGGTAGATGGACCAACGGTCTGACTGAGTGTAGGACAGTGTCCTGGGTTCCTAGCCCTTTGGGGAGGGGCCATAGCTCAGTGGTAGAACATCTGCTTTGCATGCAGAAGGTCACGCGTTCAATCCCGGCATCTCCAGGTGGGATTGGTGGGAAAATCCCTCCCTAAAATCCTGGAGAGCCGCTGCCGGTCACTGTAGATGATCCTGAGCTAGGTGGAGCAACTGTCTGACTTGGCATAAGACAACCTCCTATGTTCCTAAGAAAGCGAGAGGGACAATTTCTGCCTTTGCCCCTCTTGTGAGGAACTCAGCACCTTTTCCCCGCCCTCTCCATTTGAATTTCATTTCATATTTGAAATGTGGTATTGGAGGAGAGCTTTGCACATACCACGGACTGTGAAAAAGACAAATAATTGGGTGTTAGAACAAATTAAACCAGAACTGTCACTAGAAGCTAAAATGATGAAACTGAGGTTATCATACTTTGGACACATCATGAGAAGACATGACTCCCTAGAAAATACAATAATGCTGGGAAAAACAAAAGGGAGAAGAAAAAGAGGAAGGCCAAACAAGAGATGGATTGATTCCATAAAGGAAGCCACAGACCTGACCTTATAAGATCTGAGCAGGGTGGTTCATGACAGATGCTCTTGGAGGTCACTGATTCATAGGGTCGCCATAAGTCGTAATCGACTTGAAGGCACATAAGAACAGAAGAAAAACTTTGAACACCTTTGATCCCTTTTCAAAGATCCATCTTCCCTATCCCAGATGTGTTTATTTAATCATTTATAAACTACTTCCCAACAAATGTTTCCAAAGCCGAGTACAACAGAAGTGTTGGAAACCAAAATCAGTAATAGAAATAAATATATAAAATAGCCATTTTAAAAGCAGATTTTACAAAAACATGAAATTACACACATTTGGTATACGCTGTGAAAATGGCCAAGTCACAGCACCAGGGTCTTTTTCCAGCCAGCCATTTCATTTCCCCCCACCCCTAGTTTTCCATTTCCCGCACCAGTCACTGAACAGTCTGTGGCTACTGAGCATGCTCAGTCCTCATTGGGCTGCTGGGGGTGGGTGTTGCCTCCTTTAAGTGATTTCTGCAATTCTCAGTTTCCCTGAGTGTGCCAATACCTTCCCTCATAAGAAAAGCCTGGCTGTTGGATCAGGCCAAAGACCTACTTAATCTAGCATCCTGTTCTCATAGTGGCCAACCAGATGTCTCAATGGGAAGCCCCCAAGCAAGACCTGAGCGCAACAGCACTCTCCCCTCCTGCAGTTTCCAGCAACTGGTATTCAGAAGCATATATTGCCTCCAACTATGGAGGCCGAGCATAGCCATCCTGGCTACTAGCCATTGACAGCCTTCTCTTCCATCCCTTGGATGATAAGGGAGTCAAAGGTGTACTAAAGAACGATAAGGAGATTGCAGAGAAGCTAAATGAATTCTTTGCATCTGTCTTCAGAGTGGAAGATATAGGGCAGATCCCTGAAACTGAACTAACATTTGCAGGAAGGGATTCTGAGGAACTGAGACAAATAGTGGTAACGAGAGAGGAAGTTCTAAGCTTAATGGACAATATAAAAACTGACAAATCACCGGGCCCGGATGGCATCCACCCGAGAGTTCTCAAAGAACTCAAAGGTGAAATTGCTGATCTGCTAACTAAAATATGTAACTTGTCCCTCGGGTCCTCCTCCGTGCCTGAGGACTGGAAAGTGGCAAATGTAACGCCAATATTCAAAAAGGGATCCAGAGGGGATCCCGGAAATTACAGGCCAGTTAGCTTAACTTCTGTCCCTGGAAAACTGGTAGAAAGTATTATTAAAGCTAGATTAACTAAGCACATAGAAGAACAAGCCTTGCTGAAGCAGAGCCAGCATGGCTTCTGCAAGGGAAAGTCCTGTCTCAGTAACCTACTAGAATTCTTTGAGAGTGTCAACAAGCATATAGATAGAGGTGATCCAGTGGACATAGTGTACTTAGACTTTCAAAAAGCTTTCGAAAAGGTACCTCACCAAAGACTTCTGAGGAAGCTTAGCAGTCATGGAATAAGAGGAGAGGTCCTCTTGTGGATAAGGAATTGGTTAAGAAGCAGAAAGCAGAGAGTAGGAATAAACGGACAGTTCTCCCAATGGAGGGCTGTAGAAAGTGGAGTCCCTCAAGGATCCGTATTGGGACCTGTACTTTTCAACTTGTTCATTAATGACCTAGAATTAGGAGTGAGCAGTGAAGTGGCCAAGTTTGCTGACGACACTAAATTGTTCAGGGTTGTTAAAACAAAAAGGGATTACGAAGAGCTCCAAAAAGACCTCTCCAAACTGAGTGAATGGGTGGAAAAATGGCAAATGCAATTCAATATAAACAAGTGTAAAATTATGCATATTGGAGCAAAAAATCTTAATTTCACATATACGCTCATGGGGTCTGAACTGGCAGTGACCGACCAGGAGAGAGACCTCAGGGTTGTAGTGGACAGCACGATGAAAATGTCGACCCAGTGTGCAGCAGCTGTGAAAAAGGCAAATTCCATGCTAGCTGGAGGCTACAACATATTGGAAATACGGGGCAGCCTCCCCCCTCTTTATGCTGTCTCCCTCGTACCTTACCGGGATGCAGCTTGGTGCTTTCGTCTGCGCCGGGCTACTGCCGCCGCCACCGCCGCTGTCGCGCCGAGCCGGGCTGGAGCTGGGCTGGGGCTGTGGCCTTTCGGTGGGTCTGATGCCGCGGCCTGTCCCTGGGAGCAACATGCTGTTGCGATGATCTTTCGGTGAATGCTGAGGGCGGGGGAGCGCCCCTGCAGCCGCCACTATCTTACCATCTGACCTCTGTCTGCTTGCCCTTAATATCGGCAGTGTTTACATCTTAATGCCTTTGTTTTTGGCTTCTAAAGAGAACTTCCCTCTTAGTCGCGACTTTAAGGGGTTTGTTTGCTGCGCCCCACCCCCCGCTGAATGTACCGGATGTTGGATGCTGAGATCAAGAGGGGGTGTTGTTTTTCGGTCTTGCATATGGACTATCACCCACACCGGTCTTTGTGCAAGGGTGGGAAGACTCACATCACGAGTTTCCATCTGAAGGCGCACATTTCGGACTATACAGATGAGAAGCCTTATTGTAACGGAATTAGTTTTTATGTTATTGTTTAGCTTTCTTGCTTAGTGTTTGGTGTTTTTGATGTTTTATATGTTTTTTGCTTTGTACGTCGCTCAGAGTGGCTGGGTAGCCAGCCAGATGAGCGACTAAGAAATCGAATAAATAAATAAATAAAATAAATAAATTAGGAAAGGTATTGAAAATAAAACAGCCGATATCATAATGCCGTTGTATAAATCTATGGTGCGGCCGCATTTGGAATACTGTGTACAGTTCTGGTCGCCTCATCTCAAAAAGGATATTATAGAGTTGGAAAAGGTTCAGAAGAGGGCAACCAGAATGATCAAGGGGATGGAGCGACTCCCTTACGAGGAAAGGTTGCAGCATTTGGGGCTTTTTAGTTTAGAGAAAAGGCGGGTCAGAGGAGACATGACAGAAGTGTATAAAATTATGCATGGCATTGAGAAAGTGGATAGAGAAAAGCTTTTCTCCCTCTCTCATAATACTAGAACTTGTAGACATTCAAAAAGCTGAATGTTGGAAGATTCAGGACAGACAAAAGGAAGTACTTCTTTACTCAGCGCATAGTTAAACTATGGAATTTGCTCCCACAAGATGCAGTAATGGCCACCAGCTTGGATGGCTTTAAAAGAAGATTAGACAAGTTCATGGAGGACAGGGCTATCAATGGCTACTAGCCGTTATGGCTGTGCTCTGCCACCCTAGTCAGAGGCAGCATGCTTCTGAAAACCAGTTGCCGGAAGCCTCAGGAGGGGAGAGTGTTCTTGCACTCGGGTCCTGCTTGCGGGCTTCCCCCAGGCACCTGGTTGGCCACTGTGAGAACAGGATGCTGGACTAGATGGGCCACTGGCCTGATCCAGCAGGCTCTTCTTATGTTCTTATGTTTGTCCAATCCTCTTTTAAAGCCATCCAAGTTGGTGGCCATCACTGCCTCTTGTGGGAGCCAATTCCAGAGTTCAGCTAGACACTTCCACACACACATCTGGGCACCCAATTCTGCTTGACGCTCAGTATGTGATTTCAGAATTAGAAGGAGTGATATGAAGATTTTTTTAAAAAAAAACTGTGTCAAGAAAAGCTCAGTTCTGCAACCTGTACAAATTATGCAAACCGTCCGTATATTCCTTTATTTGTGCATAATGCATTCTGGCACTATGGAAAGAAGGAAAGCATTCTCCCACCTCTCTGTGTAATTGCTGCTAGTACCAGGGTGGAAAGCATCCTTACCTGCACAGGTGGTATCTCTGTCCCCCTCCTGCTTGACCTCCTTGAAGAGCATCGCCTGCCAGGCATCCAATGGAGCCTTCTCTGCCTCTGAGGAACTGGAAGCCACCTCCTTGGATGTCCCCGACACCTTGAAAAAACAGGGAGAATCACATACAGGGCAGAAGGTAAACACTAGGAGGGCAGTGCTTACAGGTTGAGTGACCAACTGCGTTAGGAGCTGCTGCCTCTGTGCCTTTCAGCAGTGCCATGCTTTGCAGACATCAGCATCTGTGAATTTATTTATTCACAGCGGATGTGAAAGTTGGACAGTGAAAAAAGCGGGTAAGAGAAAAAACAACTCATTTGAAATGTGGTGTTGGAGGAGAGCTTTGCGGATACCATGGACTGCGAAAAAGACAAATAATTGGGTGTTAGAACAAATTAAACCAGAACTATCACTAGAAGCTAAAATGATGAAACTGAGGTTATCATACTTGAACTTGTAAGATCTGGATGGTTCCTGTCAGATGCTATTGGAGGTTGCTGATTCATAGGGTCACCATAAGTCATAATCGACTTGAAGGCGCACAACAACAACAAAGGCCTGTCAGCATAAAAAGGTCTTCCAAGAGATGCCTGAAAGTCAGCAGTGGATCTCTGCTGGAGGACAGAGTTCCACAGCACAGGACTGGTGACACTCAATGCCCAACTTCTATTGGAAGCCAGTTGGGCCTCTGTAACTGGATGATCTCAGCGATCGGGCAGGGATATAAGGGCCCAGGCGGTCCTTAAGATATCCTGGACCCAAGTTGCTCAGGGCTTTGTATATCAACAGAAGTGCCCCAGACCTGGCATGTAGCATGTGGGTACCCGATGCTTCAGCAGAGCTGTCGTATGCTGTTGGCCATCTTCCCCATCAGCAACCTAGCCACTGCATTTGCTCATTTGAGCTGTGAAAGGTTTGCTTTAAAATGTTTGACCCAACAGTTACATACAAGTGGGACCTGTAACGAAATGTTGCCGCGTGAAGTGCTCCTGTTGAGGGTTCCAGCCAGCCAGCCACACTTCTTCCAGGATACTCCATTCAATTCCCCCCCTCTCGTTTTCTGTTCCTCCCCATTCAGCCAACATTCCATGCCCACTGAGCATGCTCAGTCCTCATCTGTTTGTTTGGGTTTCTATTCCCCTCCCCCTGAAGTTTTTTTTGTAAACTGTGCAGTTTCCCCAGGCCTGCTGGTACCTCCCTCTTGTGCGTGGATGGTGCTGTTTTGGCTACAAAAAAGATCCACATGGAGAATGAATTTGCTTTTGCCATATAACAGCGGTAAGGATCGTCCAGCCCTCCAGACATTGTTGGACTCCAGCTCCCATCTGCCGCAGCCAGCCTAGCCAAATAGTCAGGGATGATGGGAGTTGGAGTCCAGTGACATCTGGAGGGTCACAGGTAAGCCACCCCCAGTATACAGGATTAAGACCACCTGTAACTGTTTGGGGTTCTTTTGCACTTTGGGAACTGACAAAAGATGCGCACCCCAAGACCTGATAGCTAAGCACCGTCAAACACACAGCATGAAAATATTATTTAAGAAAACCAAAGATGTAATGTCAAAAGTACAAAAGGGCATCTAAAATGATCAAGGGGATGGGGCAACTCCTCTATGAGGAAAGGCTGCAGCATTTGGGGCTCTTTAGATTGGAGAAAAGGAGAGTGAGAGGTGACATGACAGAAGAATATAAAATTATGCATGTTGTGGAGAAAATGGATAGGTAGAAGTTTTTCCCCATTCTCTAATAATATTAGAACTCAACGACATCCAATGAGGCGGAATGTTGGAAACTTCAGGGCAGACAAAAGAAAGGAATTCTTCATACAACACGCAGGTCATATCCACGCTATGCATTTAAAGCACTGTTGGAACACTGTAACAGTTATGGCTTCCCTCAAAGAATCCTGGCTACTGTCGTTTGCTAAGGGTGTTGGGAAATGTACCTCTGAGAGGGGTCTCCTGACAACGACCATTGGCAAACTAGAGTTCCCAGGATTCCATTGGGGGGAAGCCATGGCTGAAAAAGTGGTATAAGAGTATTTTAAAGGTATGCTGTAGATGTGACCACAAATTATGGAATTTGTGACCGTAGTTAAACTATGGAATTAACACCCACAAGAGGTAGTGATGGCCATTCAAGACTATTAGAGTAATTTGTGGAGGATAAAGCTATCCATGGCTACTAGCCACAATGGCTATGTTCTACCTCCACAGTCAGAGGCAGTATATGCTGCAGGAAGGGAAAGTGCTCTTGTGCTCAGGACCTGCTTGCAGGCTTCCCATTGGGGCATCTGCTTGGCCACCTTGAGAACAGGACGATGGCCGAGATGGGCCTTTGGCCTCTTCTGATGTTCTTATAACCCGTGTGGGACTATTTGGTACAGCAGTAGCCTGGAAATGTTCTCACCTCCTCCTCCTGCTCTCGTGATCGCTGCAGCAGGAACTCCTCAGCCAGGCCCACTGCTTGTGAGCAGGACTCTGGGCTTCTTTCCCTGACCCAGTTCTGGATTACTGCTGGTAGGACGGTCAGAAACTGCTCCAGAACCAGCAGCTCCAGGATCTGCTCCTTTGTGCGTCTCTCCGGCTGCAGCCACTCGTGGCAAAGGTCCCGGAGCTGGCTGCAAACCTCGCGGGGGCCCTTGCCCTCTTGGTAGCGGAACTGCCTGAAATGCTGGCGGACGCTCTCTGCGTCCAGGTTCTCTTCCTTCACCGTCCTGGAAATGGCCTCATCTTTGGCCGCTGGGCTTCTACAGGATTCCGAGCTCAAACCGGGCAGGAGTCGGGGGCCCTCCTCTCCTTTCAGCTGCAGCCTGGCCTCAGGTACTCCCTCCAACGGAGGCAAATCAGCCTGAGAAGCATCCCTCGGTCCTAACCTTGGCTGGGGGGAGGTCCCTCGTTCTGAGTGAGGAGAATGTACCTCCCTGAGAAACTGCTGCCACTGGGCCTCCCAGCAACCTTGCAGCGTCCCCTCAGGCTCCTGTTTAATGTGTTCCAGTGCACCTCCTTCCCAGAATCCCTTTGTAACCCCAGGCTGGGTAGCATGAGGTACTTTTCCTGTGCCATTCCCTGGTTCAGAGACCACCAGGTCCTGCTTCTCTGTCTTCACTCCCAGCTTTGTCATAGTCTCTGGGGGGAAGCCAGAATCGGACGCATCTCCGTGCTCTGCTGCCATCTTAGTTCTCAGGCCAAGGTTGGCCTGAATTGGCAGAACTTGCCTTTCCAATGAAACAGCAAATGACAGGCCCTCCAGAGTTCACAGCTTGATACTAGCGGATGCAGGGACAACGGCTGGTGCTCTGCCTGAGGAAAAAAAGAAACAATATTTCAGAACCTGAGAGCACCTGCAACAAAATTTTGCAGTGCAGAACTATGCACCTGTTCACAGTTCCAGCCTGCCAGGTATACCTCTTCAGGATACTCCATTCCATCCCCCCCCAGTAAGTCAGTTAGCATTCTATTCCCACAGGGCATGCTCAGTCCTGACTGGGCTATTTGTGGGGTTTCCCCCACCCTTTGGGTTTAAAAAAAATTATTATTATTATTGCATATATATACCATCCCATAGCCGAAGCTCTCTGGGCGTTTACAACTATTAAAAACATTAAAAACAAATATACAAATTTAAAAACACATTTTAAAAAGCAATTTAAGAACACATGCTAAAATGCCTGGGAGAAGAGGAAAGTCTTGACCTGGCGCTGAAAAGATAACAGTGATGGCTCCAGGCGCACCTCGTCAAGGAGATCATTCCATAATTTGGGGGCTACCACTGAGAAGGCCCTCTCCCTTGTTGCCAGACTCCCAGCTTCCCTCCAAGTAGGCACTTAGAGGAGGGCCATTGATGTTGAGCGCAGTGTACAGGTGGGTTCGTGTCGGGAGAGGCGTTCCATCAGGTATTGTGGTCCCAAGCCTTATAGGTTAAAATCAGCACCTTGAATCGAGCTCGGAAACATACAGGCAGCCAATGCAAGTGGGCCAGAATTGGTTTTATATGTTCGAACCATCTGGTCCCTGTTACCAATCTGCCTGCTGCATTTTGCACAAGCTGCAGTTTCCGAACCATCTTCAAAGGCAGCCCCACGTAGAGCGCATTGCAGTAATCTAACTTGGAGGTTACCAGAGCATGGACAACTGAAGCCAGATTATCCTAGTCCAGATAGGGGTATAGCTGGGCCACCAACTGAAGTTGGTAGAAGGCACTCCAGGCCACCGAGGCTACCTGAACCTCAAGTGACAGAAATGCTTCTAGGAGAACCCCCAAGCTACGAACCTGCTCCTTCAGGGGGAGTGCAACCCCATCCAGGACAGGTTGGACATCCACCATCTGGTCAGAAGAACCACCCACTAATAGAATCTCAGTCTTGTCTGGATTGAGCCTCAGTTTATTAGCCCTCATCCAGTCCATTGTTGCAGCCAGTCACCGGTTCAGCACATTGACAGCCTCGCCTGAAGATGAAAAGGAGAAATAGAGCTGTGTGTCATCAGCATACTGATGGCAACACACTCCAAAGCTCCGGATGACCGCAGCCAACGGTTTCATGTAGATGTTGAACAGCATGGGGGACAGAACTGACCCCTGTGGAATCCCCTACTGGAGAGTCCAGGGTGCCGAGCAACGTTCCCCAAGCACCACCTTCTGGAGCTGACCGGCCAAGTAGGAGCTTCTGCAAATCTTGAGATCCCCCCAGATGTGGGCCAGATGTTGGAGTCCAGCTCCCATTAGCCCTAGTCAGGATGGCCCATGGCCAGGGATGACGGGAATTATAGTCCAGCAACATCTGGGGGGCCATAGTTACCCCACAACTGGTCTATATGATAATGACAATGCAATTTGTTTTACATGTTTTTAATAAATTTTAAACTGTAGTAACCTTCCCTGGGACCTGCTGGTGAAGCGTGGGAATAAATACAGTAGTAGTAGTAGTAGTAGTAGTAACTTCCTCTTGTGCAAAGATGGTGCCACTTTGGCTACATAGAATCATAGAATAGTAGAGTTGGAAGGGGCCTATAAGGCCATCAAGTCCAACCATCTGTTCAATGCAGGAATCCAAATCAAGGAGTTCCAGACAGATGGCTGTCCAGCTGCCTCTTGAATTAATTAGATAATTAATTTTAATATATTTAATTAATTTGAAAGTATTTCTAAACTGCTTTATATTTCCATAACTCTCTAGGTGGTGTATCCTATGTACAATAATAAAAACAATATCCATTAATATATATATAAAAAGCAAATGAAACAAGAGGGTTGGATTAAACTCAACTTTACTCAGAGCAGACCCACTGAAATGAATGGACCTACGGTAGTCATGATCATTCATTTTAATGGGCCTACTATGAGTAAAAGAGAGTATTCAAGAAACATGTACGTGTAAAACAGGGCCCAATCTTATGGATCATGGAAAGGCTGGGCAAAAAGGTATGTCTTTACATGACATTAGAGCAGTGGTTCCCAACCTGGGGGCTGTGACCCCCAGGGGGGCCATGAAGTAATCCAGAGGCGGCTGCAAACAGTAAAGAAGTGAATTATTTATTTATTTTTTAAAGTCTTCACTCCCTGGACACTATCTGGTCTCCACTGCTACTGCAGACGACATCTCTCCCTTCCTCGAAATGAGAGGGGAGGACTTTTGCTGAAGCACCAGAGCATCTTTCAGGCGTACAGAGCGCAGGCATCTGCCGACAAAACATGTGGCAGATGCCAAAGGAAGCTGAAGGAGGTGCTACCAGGAGAAGAGGGGATTGCTATCCCGACCCCTGTCTCCTTGCACTGCTGCTGCTGACAACGGCCTTACTCAGAACGAGAGGAGAGGGTTTTTCATGAGGCAAAAAGAAGCAAGGCTGCAAGGAAAGGCTGCTTTCCCCTTGCCTGCCTTTCTTGGCTCCTGATTCATTGCCACCTCCTTTAAAAAATTATTCTTGTTTGCGAGGCTGCCCAGATCTCACCTTCGGCCCAGACAAAGCCAAGGAGCAGTGAGGAAGCTCAGGACTTGCTCGCCCCCTATCTCTGAGGCTAAGTCTGTGTGTCAGTGTCCTCTTTCTTCCATCTACACTCCACCCCCCCAATCTCTCTTTCAGAGATGCTGTGGCAGTTGAGGGCTTCCCTCCTCCCACATGCCCAAATGCATGCAAGCCTGCAGATCCTTGCAGGAGGGGCAGGTGTGCTTGTGTGCATGCGGGCACTGATGTCTTCTGCTTCACTCACATTCCCCAAGTGCACGCTAACCAAGCCATCAGTTCTGATTATCATCCCAAGGCTTAAAAACACTAACCCCCTCTTCAACTTATCCACCCTTTTGTCTTCACAGCCTAGCATCTCCACCACAAGCTGCTTATTGATTATTATAATAATTTTTTAAAAGCTCAGCAGATTGGCTGAGGTGCACATACTGCAGCTGAAATGTATTTATTTATTTAATTATTATTGCATTTATATCCCACCTTTCCATCCAAGTTGCTCAAGGTGGTGCACATGGTTCCCTCCCTTCCATTTTTCCATACACCAACCCTGTGAGGTAGGTCAGGCTGAGAGACTGTGTCTGGCCCAAGATCACCCAGTGGGCTTCACAGCTGGGTGGGGATTTGAACATGGATCTTATTCCAACCCTGTAATCCACTGGTGTTGGGAGACAGGACTGTATATCTTCAGACAGTTGGGGGGGGATGGGATCCCAATTTGATGGGACCTTTGCATTAAGAAAAGAAAGCAACACCTCCCTGTCTGCAGGGAGCTTTTAATGGAAAAGGATATTTGGAGATGTGATGTTTTCAATTAACAGAGGCTAAATTTACAATTAGTGTGGGGGGATCACACAATATTTCGAGCTTAAAAGGGGGGGAAACCACTGATCTAGAGCAACTGACGGTCACTGCTTCACATATGGCACAACTGAGTTTGCTATTAGCCTAAAGGAGGGGTAGGTAACCTGTGGCCCTCCAGATGATGATGATGATGATTAAATTTTATATCCCACCCTTCCTCCGAGAAGAAGCCCAGGGCAGCAAACAAATGACAAAACTCTAAAAACATCTATAAAATATCTTAAAAACAAACCATCTTTTAAAAAATCATAAAAACAAAGCATCTTTAAAAACATCTTAAAAACAAAACTTTTTTAAAAAAATAAACATGTTTAAAAACATCTTAAAAACCATTCCAATACAGATGCAGACTAGGATAAAAGTCTCTACTTAAAAGGGATGTTGGAAGAGGAAGGTCTTCAGTGGGAAAGATAACAGAGGAGGTGCCTGTCTGATATTTAAGGAGAATGAATTCCAAAGGGGTAGGTGCCACAACACGAAAGGCCCGATTCTTATGTTGTATGGAAAGGACCTCCTGATGAAATCGTACCTGCAGGAAGCCCTTACTTGCAGATGTTGTTGGATTGCAACCCCCATCATACCCGACTAGTGGCCGTGCTGCCTTGTTGGTGCGAGATGGCGTCCAGCAACATCTGACCAACCACAGATTCCCCACCATTGCTGTATAGGGTGGGCACAGCATAGGAAGCCTTTTCCTTGGTCCCTCTAATAGAGTACTTCAGCCTCTGTCATCTTCTACTGTGACTGTTCTAGATTTTAAGCTCCTTAGTGTCAAGGACCTGTTTTTTTTTTTTGTCTACGACGCTCCGTAAAGGGCCAGGGATACAAATGGCACAGTATAAATAAACTACAGCAAAACATTTTAATGCTTTATTCCAATCAGTCTGTGAAAATTGCCTATTTTCTCTGCCTCCTCTACCCTTTTCCTCTTAGGTTCTTCTCCTATGCATTAACTGTTCTGAGCTCTTCCTTCAACCGATTGATTCTAGGCTCGCCACCCCATGCAAAGCAGCTGAATTTGGAAGATTCAGGACAGACAAAAGGAGAGCTTTCTCCATACAGTGAGGAGAAGGAGACCCTTCTTCATATAGCGCATAGAGGCAGCAATGGCCACCAACCTGAATGGCTTTAAAAGAAGATTAAACAAATTCATGGGGGATAAAGGCTATCAGTGGCTACTAACCCTGATGCCTATGTTCCACCTCCACCTTTGAAGGCAGTATTCCTCTAAATTCATTGAGATCTGCTGTTGCACAGGTCCTGCTTGCAGGCTTCCCATTTGGCCATCATGAGAAGAGGATGCTGGACTAGATGGGCCTTTGGCCTGATCCAACGGCCTGCCTCTTTTCATGTTTCTTTTAACCTCTTACTCTCTGGAGCCTCTTCCTGGTCCTCCCGCCCTGTAAAGCTGAGAAGCTTTTAAGACCAGCCACACAAAGAACCTCCTCTGCTGGCAGAATAGCTGGAGTGCAAACATTCCCACAATTGTTCCCTGAGCAATTAGGGACGGTCATAGGACACCCACTAAAGGCTACTCCTCCACTGATGATGCATCCCCCCCTGAAGTGCTTCCCATTTCTTCCCACGACTCCAGAGACTGAATTGTAGCCAGCGATTGCCCTTCTCAAGAATAGACCGATTGAATTTAATGAACCCAAGTTGGCTGGGCCTACTCATTTCAATGGGTCTACTCTGAGTAGGACCAGCATTGGACACAACCCGTTATTATCAAGTAATGACAATCAGCTTGCAGAGCTCCATGTAATCATGGGTACCTACAGGTATTTCCTGTAAGAGTCACTGGGGGGTGTCTTATGGCACCTTAAGAATGAACAAATAGTATTCTTTGTTATTATTTAGTAGAGAATTATAAGGACTCTAAACTGATCAGGACCTGGTTACCTGGCCGGTTGCCTTTTCTTGAATGGGCGAGTCCAGAGACTGCAAACTGCAGAGGACCTTTTTACCATATTAGAGCCTGCAAATGCCTACCTCAGAGTAGCATGGAGAAGGGCTTTTTCTGAGGTGGCACCTACCTTGGAGATTGATCTCCCTAGGAGATCAGGCAGGCAAGGACTGTTTAATTGATTCCACCAGCCATTAAAGGGTAGAGCATTTGTTTTGCATGTAGAAGGTCCCAGGTTTAATCCTCGACATCTCCAGGTAGTGCCGGGAGAGACCTCCCTGCTTGAAACCCTGGAGGACCGCTGCCAGTCAGTGTAGACGATACTGAGCAACATGGACAAGTAGTCTGAGTCTGTATAAGGCAGCATCCTACGTCGCTAGACAGAGGGATGGATGCCTGCCTGCACCTCTCCCTCCCTCCCAGCTCCATCGCCCAACCACCCCAAGTCCTTGGTTAGGAGCTCACCTGATCTCAGCCCAAAGACAAGATCTTTCCCGTTCCCGAAGATGCAACCTAAAAATACAAAACCGTTAGAGTGTGTGTGTGACTGTCTCCTCCCCCTCCCCCCTTTTCCCCCAAGAAGAGGCGGAGCAGGAAGTGACTCCAGGCTTAACCTCTCCCCATTCACAAACAAGCCTTTCTAGGAGTCGACTCGTTCTGCTTTGTCCTTAACCTTGCAGACAACCAGAACCGACTAGGAGACTGTGCTCAGCCCCATGGGAGAAACAAAGATATGAAAAGAATGAGGGGGGAATGATGAAAGTTTTGTTGTTATGTGCCGTTAAGTTGATTGCGACTTATGGCGACCCTATGAATTAGCGACCTCCAAGAGCATCTGTCATGAACCACCCTGTTCAGTTCTTGTAAGTTCAGGTCTGTGGCTTCCTTTACGGAATCAATCCATCTCTTGTTTGGCTTTCCTCGTTTTCTACTCTCTTCTGTTTTTTCCCAGCATCATTGTCTTTTCTAGTCCAGACTCTGTGAGTTCAAATCCCCGCTTGTGTCTCTTGGGTGTAAAGGGCCAGTTAAAGATCACCCCCACAGTGGGGGTTACATGCCCTGCCACCTGTGCAGCCGTGGGCAAACTGCATAGTCCCAAGTAGCTCAGTTGCCCCCCAGCTAGCAGTTGCGGCCAAGGGCTGGCTTGTGCAGCTGTGGCAAGCTGAGCAGGTTCTAGCCAGCTGGGGAGCACTAGCCTCAGAGGGAGGCAATGACCCCCTCTGAATACTGCTTACCATGAAATCCCTATTCATAGGGTCACCATAAGTCGGGATCGACCTGAAGGCAGTCCATTTCCATTTTTTCCTGTGAATCATGTCTTCCCATTATGTTTCCAAAGTATGATAACCTCAATGTCATCATTTTAGCTTCTAGTGATAGTTGTGGTTTAATTTGTTCTAACATCCAATTATTTGTCTTTTTTGCAGTTAATGGTATCTGCAAAACTCTCCTCCAACACAGATGGAGGGATTTCCTATGTCAGGTTTGGGGGAATCTGCGGTTCTCCAGATCATTATTGTTCAACTCCCATCAGCCCCAGCCAGTATGGCCAGAGGTGAGGGATGACTGGAGTTGTAGTCTAGCAAGATCAGGAGGGCCGCACAGGTTTCTCCACCCCTGCTGTACTGTATTTGCAAAGGTTACATTACTGTCACTCACAGATCTCTCAGGCAGGCCATAGCAGGGAAGGGGGGGTGCATCTCCCTAATTCTCCCCCCCCAAATTATTACAAAAATAAATAATTACATTTATTACAGAGTTTGCCCTCCCCTTACTTTTTGGGGGCCACTTCGCAGAACTTTTAGGCTGGCTACGGGCCTGCTCCCAGGTTTCCTGGGAGAAAGGGCTGAGAAGCAGTGTAGGACTTCAGCTTCCGCAGAAAGGGCTGCCCCCTCCCGTTTGCAAACCTCCCTGGCTGCCTCCAGCCTCAAAACTACAGTGTCCAGAGTCTTAGGAAACTGAGGAGGATCGATATAAATTTAGAACAGCATCACCAGGGAGCCTGCAGCTGACCATGGCTCAAAATGAGTTTGGCAGCAGGGCAAGGAGGCCAGGGCACCCCACTCTGCCTGTCTGTCCCTTCAGCGAAACAAAACCCAAGATTTCAATAAAGTAACTCAATGAAAATGGAAATGGACTGCCTTCAAGTCGATCCTGACTTATGGCTACCTTATGAATAGGGATTTCATGGTAAGTGGTATTCAGAGAGGGTTTCCCATTGCCTCCCTCTGAGGCTAGTCTTCCCCAGCTGGCTAGGGCCTGTTCAGCTTGCCACAGCTGCATAAGACAGCCTCTTCCTTGGCCACCACTGCCAGCTGGGGGGCAACTGGGCTTCTTGGGTCTATGCAGCTTGCCCACAGCTGCACAGGTGGCAGGGCACATAACCTCTGAGCCACTCACTGTGGGGTGATCTTTAGCTGGCCCTTGACACCTAGGAGACACGAGCGGGGATTTGAACTCACAGACTCTGGACTCTCAGTCAGGCTCTCCTACCCACTGTGCTATACCAGCTGTTAAAGTAACTCAATAAATGACAAAAACAATTATGCAGGTAGGAAGCCAGCAGGGATTTGGGGGGCTTTCCGGTGTTTTGCACTGTCTGTAACATGTACAACTCTACCTGTTGGACAGAAGTTGTGGGTGTGCCCTCGGTGCAATGAGCTCCTGGTTCTCTGAGAACAATTTTGTTTCCTTGAGGCCAAGGTGGCTGACCTGGAGAAGCTGAAAGAGGCAGAGAGGTTGGTGGAGGAGGCCTTTGGGGATATTAGAGATGTGTCCCACTACCAGGAAGATAGCTGTCCCGCTATCATGGGAAATGAGGACCTTGGGGAAGGAGAATGTCTGTCAGAGGGAAATGATGCCTTAGACTGAGGGACCCATTCCTTGGGGGAATGAGCAGATATCCTCTTGTGCTGAGGATACTTCTTCGGGGAGCAGAGAGATCCTGGTAGTGGGTGATTCCTACATTGAGCAGGGGTTGATGGCCTTACAGGCCCCTTCCAACTCGAGTATTGATATAAATAAATATATATATAAATAAATAGTATTCTAGTATCCTATTATTTGATCATTAGGAATATAGATTGGTGTGTGCGATGGGCATGCAGACTGCAGGGTGATTTGTCTACCTGGTGCAAAGGTTACAGATGTCACCTGTCATCTAGATAGTTTGGTAGATAGTGCTGAGGAGGAATCAGTAGTGTATTCTCATTGGCACCAATGGCATGAGGTCCTGGAAGTCAAATTTAGGTTGCAAGTACAGAGCTTGGAAAAGTTACTTTTTTGAACTACAACTCCCATCAGCCCCAGCCAGCATGGCCACTGGATTGGGCTGATGGGAGCTGTAGTTCAAAAAAGTAACTTTTCCAAGCTCTAGACATCAGTAGATTGATACTTAGTGAAACTGTTCAATCTAAATTCTCTTTCATCTTTAGGATGAACATGCTGTACAGAGGAAACAAGTTCTCTTTTGAACATGGGTTTCTTAAACCCTCCCTTCTAGACAAAGCATTGTTTTCTTATAAAGCAGAGTACGGTACAAGATACGATGTCTGAGCAGACAGCCAATATGTTACATTAACATTTGGACTGCGGTCTCCACCTATTTACCGTTTTAATACAACACAGTTATTTTCAGTCGGGTTCTCCTGAAGTTGATTCCTTTGATTCAAAGGTTGCCACTTTTCGAGTAGCGCTTTCCATTCAATGTTGAAAGATCCCTTCTGCATCCCAGGAGTTGCCAGCCTGGATGGGCCCGCATGTGTCAGCCAGGAGTGATGACACCAATGTGTAAGTAATGGAGGCATTCAGAGACCTACTTTCAATCCCTCCTCACTTAAAGTGGCGTCTTGGCCGTGCAGAGATCGGGGGGGGGGGAAGGGTAGGAAGGGGGGAGGAGTGATGTCATGTGTAAAGTCGAAGGAGTCATACATAGACATGGCTCTGGTGTTTTCTCTTATTAAAGCTATAGACGTATCCAAAGCAGTGTGCCTCCTTAACCTAACTGCTCTTTCTAAGAACTTTGCTCTGATGTAGCACTAACTTAGCACAGCTTCACGACTCCAAGACGCTGACTCAGGAATCTGGTCCACCCCCAAGTCAGCTTAAGTAGGCCTGGATTCCACATCCAAATGAAGGCTCCGCCTGAGCTCTATCTGTTGAACTTCCCACCTGAAGAGCCTCGGAGTGTAGGATGAAGGTGGTTTGATCTCAGCTTCCCTCTGCGACTGAAGGGGGCTGCTAGGTATCAGTTTGGGCGTGGGAAGCTGGGCAGCACTCAGCTGGGAAACGTCTGATGTGCAAGGCTGAGTGCCTGGCGTGGGCGCCATGGGCATGTTCAATTGAAGAGGGTCCAAAGGGCCAGGTGGTGCTTCAACAGGGGAGTCTGGGGCTGAGCTGTCAAAGACAGGGGTTGAGGCGCCCTGTGAGTCCACTCCTCTTGCCCCTCTCTGGGTTCATCATGTTTCGCCCTCGTCCATCCGCCCCCTCCCAGCCTGGCTCCTAGCAAGTGAAAACCTACTTTCACTCTGTCTTCACTCACTGTGGGGTGTCTTGGCCTTGCCAAGAGAGGAAAGGAAAAGGGCCCCCTCCCTGATTGGGATGGATCAGCTGAACAGGCCTCCAATGAGCCCTCCCCTGCAGCCCTGGGAAAACGCTGCAGCCAAATGTGCAAAGGGGAAAGGGATTCATCAGATTTCAGAGGGGGCCACTGATGCCGTGCTTGGGGCAAACAGCAGTTACTTTCCCTCAAGTTAGGATCCTGGCAGGAAGGGCCTCTGGACAGAGGTGCTTTTGCTCTGGGGCACACAGACCCCTCCCACCCTCAAATCCCCTTCCTGTCTCGGAATCAAGTTCAGGTCACTCAACACTCTGAGATCTGACACACTGCTTCTGTATAGGAAAGCTCCACTTCCCACCCAAAACTACTCCCATCAAACAGCACCCATTTGCAATATGATCCCTGCCCCCAAGATTTCAATCGGTGTACCTAGGCCTTGCCTATCTTTTTTCTTCGTCCATCGGTTGTTACGCGGATTCCTCAGCCAGATAAAAACACCCTACTTCTCCATCCAGCTGCAGTCTACCACCATTATTTGCACCTCACTAAGTATGATTCATTTTCAAGAGGAGGGGGGAAGGATGCTCTGCTCCCTGATGGGGGATGTTGTGATGGGGGATCCTGACAAGGTCAGCTCAACACGGGCCACCTCCTTACGGGGTGAGGGTCTCCCGTGCTATTGCTCCAGCCTTTTCTCTGCCTTCACTGGCTGGGGCTGCAATCTGGGGCATCTTCCTACCCACACTTAAGGGGTCTCCTAATCCCCCTCCTCACTGCCCTGCCTTGCACTTCCTCCTCTGCATCCTCCCCCGCAGCTCTGGGACTCCCCTTTGCCCAAATGCCCAACAGGGCAGGGGAGGCTTACCGGACCCCAGAAGGGGCCACCGATGCAGCAGCCCTTGGGGGAGAGACGGGGCAGTGCCACTTTTCTCCAAGGGAAGAGCCAGGCAGGGAGTGACATCAAAGGGAGAGGAACTGCATTTCCTTTGGAAGGCATGGATTCCCCTCCAACCATTTCCTCTATCCTTCCTCCCTAGCGATCTGGTTTCATTTATTTTAACCCTTATGAAATCAGGCAGACGGATGATGTCTCAAAGCGGGAGCCAAGGGAGAAAGAGGCCTTGCTGAGAACAGAGGAAGACGGGGAGCTCCTGCCCTATACTGAGACAGAAAACTGGGGTCCATCTAGCTCAGTGCTGTCTGCACTGGCCGGCAGCAGCTCTCCAGGGCTTCCAGCAGGGAGTCTCTCCGAGAGCTACCTGGAGATGCCATTGGGGATTGAACCTGGGACGTTCCGCATGCAGAGCAGGTGCTCGACCCACTTGTGCTTGCAGCTGAAGCTTTTTCCACATTTCAAGCAGCGATATAGTGCTGATATCCCCAGTATGAATTCTTTGATGGACAGCGAGATTTTCGTTACAGCTGAAGCCCTTTCCACATTGTAAGCCCTTATATGGTTATTCCCCAATGTGAATTTGTATTGAAGCTCTTTCCACATTCCAGGCATTTATATGGTTTCACCCCAGTCTGCCTAGGTCCATCCGGAGTGAGGCACGCTAGTTCCCGCCAATGTCCCCTGCCACCCAGTTCACTGCGGAAAAAAACAACAGTGAGCTCCACCAGCAAAGCGCTCATGGCTCGTCTTCAAACTCTACAGCATTTCTTACTAACGTATTATTGTCGTGCTAGAGGGCAAGGCTATCCCCCACCAACATACTGGCTGGAGTCTACAAAGGAGGAGAAATCACTTTAGTTCTCTGTGTGTGTGTACTCTCCTTCTTTGCAATGCGTGCAATTGAACGTCTACCAGCATCCTCCCTGCCCCATACAGGAAAGCTGACTGAGGCGGGGCAAATAACACAGGTGTGCAGAAAAGGGTCAAAAAATAGTATGTGGGTTGCACCCAACTTTCACCTCAGAGTGGATCCATAAAAATTAATGGACATGACAAACTCAGGCCTGGACAAAACCAGGGAGCAGTGGATTGCATTTGTATTTTTATTTTGGGAAAATCCAAATTCACTCTACAAAGAAAGGGCAGATAGGTTCTGGGTGAGGACAGTGTCGTCTGAAAAGGGGAGGGGGGCCAGGATCACACAGAGGAAGGCCGGATCTCTATTCTAACATCCCAGAGTGCAGGGGCATTGGGGGATGCTAGTGAAGGTCTCCACAGGCCTCCAAAACACAGGCAACAGGTCGGCAACCCCGTTCTACACTCATAATATGGTCTCCCCATTTCTGAAATTTATTTTATTTATTTATTTATTAAATTTATATACCGCCCGACTAGCAATAGCTCTCTGGGCGGTGAACATGACAATAGACAATAGACTTGTGCTACTTGTGAAGCTCTTTCCACATTCCAAGCAGTTCTATGGTTTCTCCCCTTTGTGAATTCTTTGATGCAAAGTGAGAGAGGAATTTCTAGTGAAGCCCTTTCCACATTCCAGGCATTTATATGGCTTCTCCCCAGTGTGAATACTTTGATGGGCAATGAGTTGCTGTTTCCAACTGAAGCTCTTTCCACATTCTAAGCACTTATATGTGTTCTCCCCAGTGTGAATTCTTTGATGGGAAGTCAGATTTTTCTTCTCACGGAAGCTCTTTCCACATTCTAAGCATTTATACGGTTTCTCTCCAGTGTGAATACTTTGATGGGAAGTCAGATGTGTCTTCTGATGGAAGCTCTTTCCACATTCTAAGCACTTATATGGTTCCTCTCCAGTGTGAATTCTTTGATGGGAAGTCAGATTTATCTTCTGATGGAAGCTCTTTCCACATTCTAAGCACTTATATGGTTTCTCTCCAGTGTGAATTCTTTGATGGGAAGTCAGATTTTTCTTCTGACGGAAGCTCTTTCCACATTCTAAGCATTTATACGGTTTCTCCCCAGTGTGAATTCTTTGATGGGCAGTGAGTTGCTGTTTCCAACTGAAGCTCTTTCCACATTCTAAGCATTTATACGGTTTCTCCCCAGTGTGAATACTTTGATGGGCAGCGAGTTGCTCTTTCCAGCTGAAGCTCTTTCCACATTCTAAGCATTTATATGGGTTCTCCCCAGTATGAATACTTTGATGGGCAGTGAGTTGCTGTTTCCAACTGAAGCTCTTTCCACATTCTAAGCATTTATACGGTTTCTCCCCAGTATGAATACTTTGATGGGCAGCGAGTTGCTCTTTCCAGCTGAAGCTCTTTCCACATTCTAAGCATTTATACAGTTTCTCCCCAGTGTGATTACTCTGATGGGCAGTGAGTTGGTTTTTCCAACTGAAGCTCTTTCCACATTCTAAGCACTTATATGGTTCCTCTCCAGTGTGAATTCTTTGATGGGAAGTCAGATTTGTCTTCTGGCTGAAGCTCTTTCCACATTCTAAGCATTTATGTGGTTTCTCCCCAGTGTGAATTCTTTGATGGGAAGTGAGTGCTTGTTTCCAAGTAAAGCTCTTTCCACATTCTAAGCACTGATATGGTTTCTCTCCAGTGTGAATTCTTTGATGGGAAGTCAGATGTGTCTTCTGACGGAAGCTCTTTCCACATTCTAAGCATTTATACGGTTTCTCCCCAGTGTGAATTCTTTGATGGGCAGTGAGTTGCTGTTTCCAACTGAAGCTCTTTCCACATTCTAAGCATTTATACGGTTTCTCCCCAGTGTGAATACTTTGATGGGAAGTCAGATTTGTCTTCTGATGGAAGCTCTTTCCACATTCTAAGCATTTATACGGTTTCTCCCCAGTGTGAATTCTTTGATGGGAAGTGAGTGCTTGTTTCCTTCTGAAGCTCTTTCCACATTCTAAGCACTTATATGGTTCCTCTCCAGTGTGAATTCTTTGATGGGAAGTCAGATTTGTCTTCTGGTGGAAGCTCTTTCCACATTCTAAGCACTTATATGGTTTCTCTCCAGTGTGAATTCTTTGATGGGAAGTCAGATGTGTCTTCTGATGGAAGCTTTTTCCACATTCTAGGCACTCATATGGTTTCTGCCCGGTGTGAATTTTTTGGTGGGCAGTGAGTTTGTTTTCCCAGCTGAAGCTCTTTCCACATTCCAAGCATTCATACAGTTTCTCCCCAGTGTGATTACTTTGATGGGCAGTGAGTTGGTTTTTCCAACTGAAGCTCTTTCCACATTCAAAGCACTTATATGGTTCCTCTCCAGCGTGAATTCTTTGATGGAAAGTGAGTTCTTGTTTCCAAGTAAAGCTCTTTCCACATTCTAAGCACTTATATTGTTTCTTCCCGGTGTGAATACTTTGATGGGAAGTGAGATGTTTTTTCCTGCTGAAGCTCTTTCCACATTCTAAGCACTCATATGGTTTCTGCCCGGTGTGAATTCTTCGGTGGGCAGTGAGTAGGTGTTTCCACCAGAAGTTCTTTCCACATTCCAAGAACTTATATGGTTTCTTCCCGGTGTGAATCCTTTGATGGGAAGTGAGATGTTTTTTCCTGCTGAAGCTCTTTCCACATTCTAAGCACTTATATGGTTTCTCTCCAGCATGAATTCTTTGATGCAAAATGAGACTTGCCTTGTAACTAAACCTCCTTTCACATTCCAAACATTGATATGGTTTCTCCCTTTTCTGGTTTTTGTAGTAGGCTTTACATTTTCTTTTAGAATTCAGATTTTTCAAACAACGAAAATATTTATTTCTTCTCCTTCTTTGATATGTTTTTTCTCGGATGGCAGTTTTATGGTAGCCACTGTCCTGAGAAGCGCAAGATTTCTTCCTCCTTTTCTCTTCTGCTTCAGGATTCCTTCTCTGCTCTTCCCTTTTTTCAGATCTGTTTCTTTCCCGTCTCTCTTTCCCACATAGTTCTCCCTTCCTCTTGGCTTTCCTCTTGTCATCTTCTGCAAGGAAGAGAGAAACTGATAAGCGCATGAGGGAAGAAATGGATCCTCAAATCACTGAACAATCCCAAATAACTTTTGTGATAAAGGAAGAATTGACAGGACTTAGATGGGAGATGGATCTTGCTCCAGGTTGAACAGTCTCTGTTGTCTGGCATTCACTGACAATTGGAGTGACACAGATTGTTGGTTTGGACCACAGTGATCTGGGTTCAGCTCCCAGTCAGAGGTTAATCCCATTGGGTGGTCCTGGGCCAATCACTCTCATTCGGCCTAGCCTACAAAGTTGTACAGGTAAATAAAACAACTGCAGATATTCTCTTTGGAGCAAGTGCAGCGAGAAAATGAAAAGGGGAGGCTCCCTCCTTCAGTGTCACAGAAAGTCCATTGCAAGGAGGAAGTCCCAAAGTGAATCCCCCACTTCAGCAGTTAACCGACCGCAGAAAGAGCCCTCAGATGTGCTGCCAGTCAGAGCAAATACTCCTGGATTAGTTGGCCAATGACTATGGCAGGGATATCGAGTCAGACCTCTGGGATTCTAACATTGTTCTCATCTGTATTTGTATTTCTTGCAACTTTTAAAGTTCCCTCGTGCTAACTGGTGTACTGCTGTTTTGACTATGTTGTAATTCTAACATCTTGTATTGATCTCTAACCATTTTTTTATACTCCTTATGAATTTTTGTTTGGAATAAAATGGAGATGTACATGTTTTAAATCAATAAAAAGAGACAAATTCTACTAGGGTGCAAGAAGAGGGCTTGAAATGCTGAAATTTAGGAAGTGTGAAAAAATGTGGGTGGGAGGGTATGTACACAAACACACACACTCATATGTGGACACACTGCGTGAGGGGTGGCTCTGCAGCGGTCAAGTCTCTTTTCCTCCCCCCTCAAAAAAAGAGAGATAGCAAATCTTGTATTAGCCTGGAAGAAATGGACTTCAAGCGTTGAAATATAGGAAATGTGCAGATATAGCGAAGGCTTTTCTTACCATCTGAGTCCCTTTCACTATAACAATATGGTGCTCTCCAGAGCTTGTTGGAATCCCATTCCCATCAGCCCCAGTCAGCGTGGACAATGGTCACCGCTTATGGGAGTGAGAGTCCAGCAATCTGTGGAGCACACCATGGTGGCTATCTCAGTCTTAAAATGGTCCTCCTCTCACCCAAATAGTGTGACGCCTGCCACCACTCTGCTCCAGGTCTAGGAAAAAGGATAAACTAAGAGGGAAGCTTTGGATGCGTCTTCCCAAAGTCCAGAATGCCCAATGCTGCACCTAGTGGACTACATTAGAAAGTCAAATGGAGCTCAGCTATGCTTTGTTAGCACTTGGGGAAACATTTTACTGAAAAATTGTATCTTAACGATGTTGTAAGTCGCCTAGAGTGGCCATTGGCCAGATAGGCGACAAAGAAATTAAATTTATTATTATTATTATTATTATTATTATAAAAATTCCAGCAATCTGGACCATTGTTTTAGAACGGCATAACTAGAAATCTGTGTTCAGAGAGAATAGATGGCTGTCCATACAAGGTTATCTGCAGAGGATTAAGAATCCCAGCTGAAATAGGTGGCACCGCATCAGAATATTCGGGATCATTAAATATAGAAATGTGGAATTTGAAAACAGATATTATGACCCATACTGGAAACTCTGTTCTATCAACTCTCTTCCATGCCGCGGGTTTTGGTTCGTGTTAAGAGTTCATGAGGCGGAGAAGCCTATGTCTGGAAATTACTCTAATAAAAACTGGACTTCCGGGAAGGGTGACTTCGCTTGTGCCTGCTTTTGAGACGGGCTCCCGCCTCAGAAGAAGCTTTTTCAGATATAAATCAGTCAGAACATTTTTTTTTTGACTGATGAAATTTCTCCCGGGCAGGGAGAAACGTAGAGATCAACCTCAAAAGCCTGTTTTTGTTGGGAGGACTGGATTTCATTAATTTATGAGAAAAGGTCCAGCCAGCAATGCCGGACGGACTTCCGAACAAGCTCTATCTGATTAATGCGACACGTTTATCTTTTCTTCAAAGAGAAAACGGACTAACAGGCAAGCACCCTTCTTTCTATCTTTTTTTTTTACTTGGTTTAAATTGTTGCAGCAAAAAGAGATTTGTCAAATGAATCAGCTTTAAAGAACTTCTGGGTGAGCTATAACTCTTCTTTGTTATTCACAAAATTAACAGCTTATCTCTGCTTCTATTGCAAAAAGCTGTCCTGGAAGTGCATTCTAAAGATATAAACAGAAGAGGGATTTCTACTCCGAGGAGAAAAAAATAAAAAATATGAACTTTGGAACATTATATTGTCTGGGACTATTCTCTTTTTGGTCTATTTTATTTTGACGAATCTGCTTCTTCACGACACCACTAACTGTTTTGATGCTGGGAACTAAATTTGTTTTGTATTCTTGAACATAGAGAGATAAGGCAGGCTGCTCTGTTTATACTGTGATGTCATCAAGCCTGGAATATTAACCCAATTGTTGCTGAAATAAGAAGTGGTTCTTCTTTATTTTTGTTTTGTTTTGTTTTCGTGGTTTTAAAAATGGCAATCAAGAAAGTGGCTGAGAATCTGGAAGTAATTATGTTTCAGAAAATAATGGATGAGATTGAGATAACGAAACAAACCCTGCGACAGGGCAGTAAGGAGCTGAAAATTGAACTGAACAAAATGACGCAGGAGCTTAAAGAAATAGGGGATCCTGTGAGAGAGGAGAATGAGATCAGAGATGAGAAAAGAAAAAATAAAGGGAAGATACAAGCCCTGGAGATTGGAACAAATGTGGAATTGGAAAAAGATCTGGAGTTTATGGATATTAGAAATAAAATCTACTGTTTGGAATTTAACGTTATCTCTGAAGAAATTAATGAAGATATCAGAGATAAAGTTATCAATGGCTTGGATAATTTTCTGGACTGGAATGACGTGATGGAGCTTGATATAGAGAAAATCTATGGAATTAACTGCAGCCATGTTACAATGGAAAAACTCTCAAGAGATGAGCCAGTGCATTTTGTAAAAAAGAAGAACAGAGATATGACTTTACAACAATATTTCAGCAACTTATTCAGAATCGATGGCAAGGAAATATTTGGGATAGAGGAAATTCCCATCAGACTCTTATTATATGACTATGGCTATGACAGCAAGATTACTATGGAATACTGATAATGGAAGATTGGACACTGAAATTACTGGACTTAACAGGACTATTGAAGATGGAAGATGGAATTAATATGGATAATGGAATAATGGCTATTGAAATTATTGGACCTAACAGATTTTGATGAGATGGATTAATCGATATGTTTATTTGGACTATGGTTATGACAATAAGATTATTATTATTATTAACGAGATGGGTTAATCGACATGTTTATTTGGAGAAAAATTGATAGATATATTTCTTAAAGAATTGAAACCTCTCTTTGACTTTTTGTGGAAAGAATAAAGTAATGTTTATGAGATTTGATGATTAATTAAGATAACTACTGGAGGAAAGTGATTTTATAATATAATTTAAGAGACAGGATTGTTATATATTGTAGACCTATAACTGATCTGCGACAAATGGGAAGTCAACATTTTATTTTTTTGTTTAATCATTTTTGTTTTGTTTTGTTTTTTGTCTTTGAATGTTTTATGATTTTGTTTTGTTTGTTTTATGAAAATTTGAATAAAAATTATTGTTAAAAAAAGAAAAGAAATTACTCTAATAAAAACTGATTTGCTTTCATCAAGTGATTCTGTTCTTGAGTCCTAACCCGGGCACGACAATAAGGGGTATCTAGTAGCCTATGATAAGAGAGAAGAACACCACCACCCATCTGTTAAGGGAAGAAGACAAATACATCATCTCTCTTGCACTGGGGAAGGCTCTTACTTGCTATCCAGTATGATCAACCAGAGGTTCTCAGCTGGGTTAGGATATTGAACTTAGGACATTAAACTTGTCAAGGATTATTAATACCTTGGCATAGTCATTAACTAAAATGGAGACAATAGTCAAGAAATCAGAACAAGGCTAGGACTGGGGAGGGCAGCTGTGAACTGTTGAACCGATTGGGAGCAGTGACCACAGTGCTATTAAATTAAACATACATGTAACTGGCCAATTGCCAATAAAATCCAACACGGTCACATTTGACTTCAAAAGAGGAAACTTCACAAAAATGAGGGGATTGGTAAAAAGAAAGCTGAAAAACAAAGTCCAGAGGGTCACATCACTCGAAAATGCTTGGAAGTTGTTTAAAAACACTATATTAGAAGCTCAACTGGAGTGCATACCGCAGATCAGAAAAGGTACCGCCAGGGCCAAGAAGATGCCAGCATGGTTAACGAGCAAAGTCAAGGAAGCTCTTAGAGGCAAAAAGTCTTCCTTCAGAAAATGGAAGTCTTGTCCAAATGAAGACAATAAAAAAGAACACAAACTCTGGCACAAGAAATGCAAGAAGACAATAAGGGATGCTAAAAAAGAATTTGAGGAGCACATTGCTAAGAACATAAAAACCAACAACAAAAAATTCTATAAATACATTCAAAGCAGGAGACCATCTAGGGAGACAATTGGACCCTTGGATGATAAGGGAGTCAAAGGTGTACTAAAGAACGATAAGGAGATTGCAGAGAAGCTAAATGAATTCTTTGCATCTGTCTTCACAGTGGAAGATATAGGGCAGATCCCTGAAACTGAACTAACATTTGCAGGAAGGGATTCTGAGGAACTGAGACAAATAGTGGTAACGAGAGAGGAAGTTCTAAGCTTAATGGACAATATAAAAACTGACAAATCACCGGGCCCGGATGGCATCCACCCGAGAGTTCTCAAAGAACTCAAAGGTGAAATTGCTGATCTGCTAACTAAAATATGTAACTTGTCCCTCGGGTCCTCCTCCGTGCCTGAGGACTGGAAAGTGGCCAATGTAACGCCAATATTCAAAAAGGGATCCAGAGGGGATCCCGGAAATTACAGGCCAGTTAGCTTAACTTCTGTCCCTGGAAAACTGGTAGAAAGTATTATTAAAGCTAGATTAACTAAGCACATAGAAGAACAAGCCTTGCTGAAGCAGAGCCAGCATGGCTTCTGCAAGGGAAAGTCCTGTCTCAGTAACCTATTAGAATTCTTTGAGAGTGTCAACAAGCATATAGATAGAGGTGATCCAGTGGACATAGTGTACTTAGACTTTCAAAAAGCGTTTGACAAGGTACCTCACCAAAGACTTCTGAGGAAGCTTAGCAGTCATGGAATAAGAGGAGAGGTCCTCTTGTGGATAAGGAATTGGTTAAGAAGCAGAAAGCAGAGAGTAGGAATCAACGGACAGTTCTCCCAATGGAGGGCTGTAGAAAGTGGAGTCCCTCAAGGATCCGTATTGGGACCTGTACTTTTCAACTTGTTCATTAATGACCTAGAATTAGGAGTGAGCAGTGAAGTGGCCAAGTTTGCTGACAACACTAAATTGTTCAGGGTTGTTAAAACAAAAAGGGATTGCGAAGAGCTCCAAAAAGACCTCTCCAAACTGAGTGAATGGGCGGAAAAATGGCAAATGCAATTCAATATAAACAAGTGTAAAATTATGCATATTGGAGCAAAAAATCTGAATTTCACATATACGCTCATGGGGTCTGAACTGGCGGTGACCGACCAGGAGAGAGACCTCGGGGTTGTAGTGGACAGCACGATGAAAATGTCGACCCAGTGTGCGGCAGCTGTGAAAAAGGCAAATTCCATGCTAGCGATAATTAGGAAAGGTATTGAAAATAAAACAGCCGATATCATAATGCCGTTGTATAAATCTATGGTGCGGCCGCATTTGGAATACTGTGTACAGTTCTGGTCGCCTCATCTCAAAAAGGGTATTATAGAGTTGGAAAAGGTTCAGAAGAGGGCAACCAGAATGATCAAGGGGATGGAGCGACTCCCTTACGAGGAAAGGTTGCAGCATTTGGGGCTTTTTAGTTTAGAGAAAAGGCGGGTCAGAGGAGACATGATAGAAGTGTATAAAATTATGCATGGCATTGAGAAAGTGGATAGAGAAAAGTTTTTCTCCCTCTCTCATAATACTAGAACTCGTGGACATTCAAAGAAGCTGACTGTTGGAAGATTCAGGACAGACAAAAGGAAGTACTTCTTTACTCAGCGCGTAGTTAAACTATGGAATTTGCTCCCACAAGATGCAGTAATGGCCACCAGCTTGGATGGCTTTAAAAGAAGATTAGACAAATTCATGGAGGACAGGGCTATCAATGGCTACTAGCCATGATGGCTGTGCTCTGCCACCCTAGTCAGAGACAGCATGCTTCTGAAAACCAGTTGCCGGAAGCCTCAGGAGGGGAGAGTGTTCTTGCACTCGGGTCCTGCTTGCGGGGTTCCCCCAGGCACCTGGTTGGCCACTGTGAGAACAGGATGCTGGACTAGATGGGCCACTGGCTCTTCTTATGTTCTTATGTTCTTATGAGAGAACTAGAAAAGGTCCTCAAATGCAAAGATGTATCCCTGAACACTAAAGTCAGGATCATTCAGACCATGGTATTCCTGATCTCGATGTACGGATAGGAAAGCTGGACAGTGAAAAAAGCGGATAAGAGAAAACTCAACTCATTTGAAATGTGGTGTTGGAGGAGAGCTTTGCGCATACCATGGACCGTGAAAAAGACAAATAATTAGGTATTAGAACACATTAAACCAGAACTTTTACTAGAAGCTCAAATGATGAAACTGAGGTTATCATACTTTGGAAACATAATGAGAAGACATGATTCACTAGAAAAGACAATAATTCTGGGAAAAGCGGAAGTAGAAAAAGAGGAAGGCCAACCAAGAGATGGATTGATTCTATAAAGGAAGCCACAGACCTGAACTTACAAGATCTGAACAGGGTGGTTTATAAGAGATGCTATTGGAGGTCACTGATTCATAGGGTCGCCATAAGTCATGATCGACTTGAAGGCACATAACAAATTACATGGAGGAACCGTATGATGAAGAACCAGAAATTTTAGAATGTGAGGTGAAAGCTGCTCTTAAAATACTTGGAAGAAACAAATCACCAGGAACAGATGGATACCAATAGAGTTGCTACAAACTACTGAGACCGAATATGTCCAAATTTTGACAAATAATTGTCAACAAATATAGAAAACTAAATAGTTGCCCACAGACTAGAAACGTTCAATATAGATCCCAATTCCAAAGAAAGGGGATCCCAGGGAATGCAGTATCAAACTATTGCCGTAGTATCACATGCAAGTAAAGTAATGCTCAAGATTCTACAACAAAGGCTTTTACCATATATGGAGCAAGAAATGCCAGATGTCCAAGGTGGATTTAGAAAGGGAAGAGGTACCAGAGATCATATTGCAAACATAGGTTGGATAATGGAACGGACCAAGGAATATCAGAAGAAAATCACCCTGTGCTTTATAGATTACAGCAAAGCATTTGACTGTGTAGATGATGAAAAAGTATGGAATGCTTTAAAAGAAAGGGGGTGCCACAGCATCTGATTGTCCTGATGTGCAACCTATACTCTGGACAAGAGGCTACTGTAAGGACAGAATATGGAGAAACCGATTGGTTCCCAATCGGAAAGGGTGTGACACAGGGGTATATTTTATCACCCTATTTGTTTAACCTATACGCAGAACATATCATACTGAAAGCGGGATTGGACCAAGATGAAGGTGTGAAAACTGGAGGGAGAAATATCAATAATTTAAGATATGCAGACGATACCATGCTACTTGCAGAAACCAGTAATGATTTGAAACGCTGATGAAAGTTGAAAAGGAAAGCACAAAGCAGGACTACAGTTCAACGTCAAAAAGACCAAAGTAAAGACAACAGAAGATTTATGTAACTTTAAATTTGACAATGAGGACATTGAACTTGTCAAGTATTATCAATACCTTGACACAGTCATTAACCAAAATGGAGACAATAGTCAAGAAATCAGAAGGCGGCTAGGACTGGGGAGGGCAGCTGTGAGAGAACTATAAAAGGTCCTCAAATGCAAAGATGTGTCACTGAACACCAAAGTCAGGATAATTCAGACCATGGTATTCCCGATTTCTATGTATGGATGTGAAAGTTGGATAGTGAAAAAAGCGGATAAGAGAAAAATCAGCTCGTTTGAATTGTGGTGTTGGAGGAGAGCTTTGCGCATACCATGGACCATGAAAAAGACAAATAATTGGGTGTTAGAACTAATTAGAACTGTCACTAGAAGCTAACATGATGAAACTGAGGTTATCATACTTCAGACACATAATGAGAAGACATGATTCACTAGAAAAGACAATAATTCTGGGAAAAACAGAAGGGAGTAGAAAAAGAGGAAGGCCAACCAAGAGATGGATTGATTCCATAAAGGAAGCCACAGACCTGCCCTTACAAGATCTGTACAGGGTGGTTCATCACAGATGCTCTTGGAGGTCGCTAATTCATAGGGTTGCCATAAGCCGTAATCGACTTGAAAGCACATAACAACAACAAAACAAATTAAAATTGAACAGGGGGCCTTACCAAGACAGGACAGAGTCCCACAAATCCCCCCCATGACTTCGCTATGTAGAGCTCTCTGGTCAGGATTCATTAAAGCCCACTCCTCTTCTGTGAAATTCACAGCCACATCCTCCAAAGACACTGGATCCTAAAAGAAAAACAATACATTTTGTCATCACAGAAACCATAATGATTATCTGCTACCTACATGCAAAACGTAGTTAAGGTGAGGTGGCTGGTCATTGTTCTAAAGACAGAAACCTTCTTAAATGGCATTCACAGCTTTTGTTGAGGATAGCTTTGAGAGACGCAAAGAGGAGGGAAATTCATTCAGACCCAGGGACAGAGAGGCACCCAGGATGCCCCCAGCCTCTCCCACTTCTGAGTCTTTTCCCTACCTGATCTGGGGTGATAGCAACAGCTTCTCCTCCACCAGAAAGTGGAGACGATTTAGTAGGTCTTGCTGACATGACTCCATCCCCTGTGAAAAAGAAAATGGGCCCAAAAGCCTGTAATATATAGTATGCTATTCTCAGAGGTTAAAATATATAGGTCTGACTGCATGAGGGTCTTATAAGCTGAGTGAGTTTCAGGTATTTATTCACAGTTTATGTTTCAGTTGTGTGATAAAAATCTCTTCTCATTTGAGCTCTAGGCCAAAAATCAAAGTGATGGTTCCCACGTAAAAAATCATGATGTAAGTAGGAGCATTTCTGAGCTGTGGAAAAGGCTGGAGACAAGAGTGCAAAACGGAAATGGACTTCCTTCCAGTCGTTTCTGACTTATGGTGACCCTATGAATAGGGTTTTCAAGGTATGCGTTATTCAGAGGAAGTTTACCATTGCCTTCCTCTGGGGCTGAGAGGCAGTGACTGGCCCAAGATCGCCCAGTGAGCTTCATGACTGTGTGGGAATTTGAACCTTAATCTCCCAGGTTGTGGTCCAGCACCTTAACCACTACACGTTGGCTCTCGGAGACAAGAGTAAAGGAGTCAAAATCAACAGAGAAAGACCAAATGGAGATACGACCCATTAATCCTTACCCAGAAGCCTCTGCCTGGGGTCCGATGGAGTCCTCTGTGCCTCAGGGAAATCAGTTCCTATTTCTGCATAGAGACCCTTTCCCTGAAACAGCATAATAAGAACTCAAGTCACATAATGGGGATCAGGATTAAAAGAGGACTAATAGAGGCAAAACCCAGAAGAGTATTTGATGTAGAAAAGGATAGACGCAAAACCCTTAGAGATACTTGATATCGGGGTAGCCAATGTAGTGCCCTTCAGATGGGAGTGGACCCCAGTTCACATCAGCCCCAGCCAATACACTGGTCAGCGATTATAGGACTTTTACTTCAACATCTGGAAGGCACCACATTGGCGGTCCCCGTTCTACATGAAGCCCTCTCACCTGCTGCTCTTCCTGCTTCTTGTCCTCTGCCCAGCTCAGGAGGAAACCTTCTGCCAGGGCTATAGCCTGGGAACTGGTCTCAGCCCCACATTCCCTTACCCAGCTCTCCATCTCTGGGGGCAGGACAGCCAGGAACTGCTCCAGGATCACCAGGTCCAGGATCTGGTTCTTTGTGTGTCGCTCTGGCTTCAGCCACTCACGGCAAAGAAGGTGGAGTCGGCTGCAAGCCTCTCGGGGGCCCTCAGCCTCTTGGTAGCGGAAACGCCGGAACTGCTGGTGCTGCACATCTGAGCTGAGGGGGTTCTCCCCCAAGATGTTCTGCACATTTCCCCCCAGGAATTCCTCCACACAGGTCCCAGTCTTGATGGCATCAGGGCCAAGTCCTGCTTCAGGGGTAGCTGGGTCTTGCTGTTCCATATTTGATCTCTTGGTCTTTCACGGGGTCCTCATCCCTTCTCTGCTTCTGGGAATGGTTTTCAGCATTCTGAGGCCACGTTCAGAAGGAGCACGTCCACTTATTCTATGAGAGAAGCCAAAGGCTGGCAGAGCAGGAGAGATGTTTTTACCATATAGCCTTCGATAAAAACCCAGTGATGGGGCCTATGTCTTCCTTTGAAGATGGGCGTGTGGATGGCTGACAGATCTCTGACAGCAGCTCCAAAGGGCCCCAGGGACCAGCATCATCCTCATTACCCCCTATTCCTAATTAAAAACTAGCTAAACAAGCTTACAGGGGAAGGGTTGTAGCTCAAGTAGTAGAGCAGCTGCTTTGTATACAGAAGGTCCCATGTTGAATCTCCAGGCAGGGCTGGAAAAGACTCCTTGCCTGTAATCCTGGAGAGACTCTGCCAGTCAGTGCAGACAATACTGAGGTAGATGGAACAATTGTTTAACTTAATATAAGATCCTATACTCCCTAACTTATCTCTGAACTTTTCCAAGCCTCTCCTTGAATACAGAATTTTGGTTTAATTGTGAATGAAATATGCTATTCCTTTCATCTCTTGATAGATTTGCTTATCTTTTGAACTGTCTCCCTTTCAGAGTTAAACGTGAGCTATATTGTTGCTTATTAAATGAAATTGGAACGCTGCAGTTCCAGGAGTTAATGACCTGGCTATGATAAGGAAATGCAAAGATCTTTGGGTGCAATGTGGCGGAAGAAACAAAGACTCAACATTTTTGGGATTGTCATCATAAATTAAGGAAGGACTAACTTAACCTTAATCTCAGCCAGCATGAGTGATGGAATATGGATGTGGGGGTTGGCTGCCCTGCCCTGTAGGCATTTGGATTGTTCTCTTCACCTATTTACCCTTTTAATAAAACATGGTTATTTACTTTCAGTCAAGGTCTTCCAAGTTTGATTCCTTTGATTAAAAGATTGCCAGTTTTCAGTAGCCGTTTCTATTCACTTAAAACGTCCCTTTTAAATCTCAGGGATCACCTATCTGGATGGGCACATGTGTGTCAACCAGGAGGGCTAATAACACCAGTCAGTGTGTGAGTAATGGGGGCATTCACAGGCATACTTTCAACCTCCCTTTAATTCCAAGTGGTGTCCTAGCCTTGCTGGGGTGGGGGAGGTAGCTCTCCTCCTTGATTTGGATGGATCAGCTGAACAGGCCTCCTGTGTGCCCTGCCCTGGGAAAACTCTTCAACCAAATTTGCAAAGGCGGAGGGGGATCACAAGATATCCAAGGGGGCCACCCATGCAGTGCTTTGGTACTTACTCCCAAGTGAGAATGAAAGGGACTTTGAATGGAGGAGCTTTTGCTCTTGGGGATACAGCCCCCCCCCCGAGATTCCCTCCCTGTCTAGCCATCAAATTGAGATCATTTAACACACTAAGTCTGGTATACTGCCTTGGTATAAGGAAGCTCCACTTTCCACTCATTGTACCAAGGCCCTGCCTATCTTTTTTCTTCCGTTTTATTTGCTTTGTCCGTATGTTATTATGGTGGATGTTCTGATAGGGGATCTAGAAGGGTTAACAGACAGAGGCCACCTCCTTACGGGGTGTGCGTCTCCCTTGCTGTCGTGGGCCCTCCAGCCGTTTCTCTGCCTTCACCGACCGGGGCTCCAATCTGTCTCCAGCCGCCTCCGCGCTCCCCCGACCTGGGGTCCCTCCTCTCCGCCCTCTCCAGCGGTCCTGGAACTCTCCTTCGCCCAAACACCCAAGAGGGACAAGGGGCTTGCCAGGCCCCACCGACACTGCAGCTCTGCTGCTGCTTCTTCTGCTGCTGCTACTGCGGGCGTTTAACGGCGAATCAAACTTTCTCCCAAGGAAGAGCCAGGCAGGAAGTGATGTCAGAGGGAGAGAAGCCGCATTTTCTTTGAAGGCTACTGCACCTCCTCTTGCTCTTTCCTCTCTAGGAATCTGGATTCGTTTATTTTAACCCTCACGAAGTCAAGCAGCCTGATGATCTTTCAAAGAGGGAGCCGAGGAGGAAAGCGGCATTGCAGAGAACAGAGGAAGACGGGGAGCTCCTGCCCTGTACTGCGTTAGAGCACTGGGGTCCGTCTAGCTCAGTGCTGTCCGCACTGGCCGGCAGCAGCTCTCCAGGGTTTCAGGCAGGAAGTCTCTCCTAGCCCTCTCAACTCTTTCAGAGAAGGCCCCCTGGCCCTGGAGATTCCTTTGGGGAAGGAACTTCGGCATACAAAGCAGCTGCTCTACCCACGGAGCTGTCGTCCTCCCTAGTGGTTTCGCCTCTCCTGGAGGGGGCTCAAGCTCCCAACCCCTGAATAGTCTGAGGGAGCTAGTAGAGAAGGCTCCAAACTTCTTTGGCTTGCGTGAGATGAGATGTGATGATATAAGTTGCTGTATCTGGAAGATGAATGGAACCGGAAAGCCAAGTCAGTTCAGCTAGTTTTGTTAGTTAGAGAAAATTAAATGCAGTTAAAACAGAAGGAAAGAAAAAAAAGACCTCCACAGAAGAGCAAGAGACTCATGGCTTTGCTATTTATTTATTATTTGATTTATATCCCACCCTTCCTCCCAGCATAGACCTGGTATGTAGTCTAAAATGATGCTCTGAAAGCCTGAGATACCATACAGTATGCCTTGTATTAAGGGATGACTCTGCCCGTAAATCTCAATTGGTTGCAATGGAGGTCTCGCGAATGGGAATTAAGAAAAGGGAGGGCGCGTCCCCGCCCAAGTCAGCTTAAGTAGGCCTGGATTCCACGTGCAAACGAAGGCTCCGCCTCAGTTCTAACTGTTGAACTTCTCAGTGAAGCACCTCCGAGCGCAGGGTGAAGGTGGTTTGATCTCAGCTTCCCTCTCCGACTGAAGGGGGCTGCTGTTTGATCTCAGCTTTCCTCTCCGACTGAAGGGGGCTGCTGTTTGATCTCAGCTTCCCTCTCCGACTGAAGGGGGCTGCTAGCTGTCCCTTCGGGCGTGGGAAGCTGGGCAGCACTCAGCCGGGAAACTTCTGACCTGCGAGGCTGAGTGCCTGGCGTGGGCACCATGAACATGTTCAGTTGGCATTGCAGAGAACAGAGGAAGATGGGGAGCTCCTGCCCTGTACTGAGTTAGAGCACTGGGGTCCATCTAGCTCACTGCTGTCTGTGCTGGCTGGCAGCAGCTCTCCAGGGTTTCAGACAAGGAGTATCTCCAAGAGCTACCTGGAGATGCCATTGTGGATTGAACCTGTGACCTTCTGCATGCAAAGCAGGTGCTCTACCCACTTGTGCTTGTAGTTGAAGCTTTTTCCACATTCTAAGCACTCATATGGTTACTCCCCAGTGTGAATTCTTTGATGGGAAGCAAGTTTAATTTTCCATCTAAAGCCCTTTCCACATTCCAAGCTTTCATATGACTTCTTACCAGTGTGAATTCTTTGATGGGCAGGTACTGGGGACATTTTGGGACAAGCTGTGCCTGGACAAAAGGGATGGGCTCCACTGGAACCGGGATGGAACCAGACTGCTGGCGCTTATAAAGGTGGCAGAGCAGCTTTTAAACTGATGGAGGTGAAAAGCTGACAGGAGCTGAGGAGAATCTGGTTTGGAACAAATCTCCCAGGATAAAAACAAAAAAATGATGAAAACTTAAATCAGGCCTATAATTAGGCATTGTGAGTGCAGGAGCACAAGATAGCAATTCAGAGAGGCCAAAGTACCACAGGCCAAACCAGAAATACTAAGGAAACTTGAAGAAAGACACTGTATACAAGTAAACATTTATACACTAATGCTAGAAGCCTCCGAACCAAGATGGGAGAATGGAATGCTTGATCTTAGAGAACAGCACTGATATAGTGAGCATAATGGAAACCTGATGGAATGGAGAAAACCAGTGGGACATGGTTATCCTTAGAGATAAACTACATCAGAAAGACAGAGAAGGACATACCAGTTGTGATAAAGAAGTAAAATGTCTAGATACCCTAAATGATGGTTGCTGTAGAACAGTTGATCATGGACCCGACCAGAGGGGTTGCAGCCCTGGACTTAATCTTAAGTGACAGCCGGGACCTGGTGCGAGATGGAAGTGTTGTTGAACCAACTAGAAGCAGTGACCTTAGTGCTATTAAACATCTTAAAAGCAAATCCAACACATTATATCCCTTTATATACCCAGTCGATCACTGCGCTCTGCAAGTAAGGGCCTCCTGCAGATACCATCTTATCAACAGGTCTGTCCTGCACAACGTAGGAAGCAGACCTTTAGTATGGTGGCACCTACCTTTTGGAATTCCCTCCGCTTAAATATTAGACGGGCCATCTTTGTTATCTTTGCGGCACCTACTGAAGACCTTCCTCATCAACAAACTTTTTAAGTAGTGACCTTATCCCAGTCTGTGTCTGTATTGGAATTGTTTTTAATGTGTTTTAAAGATGTTTTAAAATATGTTTTGTTTTCATATATCTTAAAGTCTTTTAAAATATGTTTTAGCGTGTTTTTAATGTTTTTGTTTGCCGCTCTGGGCTCATACTGGGAGGAAGGGTGGGATATAAGTTTAGTGAATAAATAAATAAATAATAAACATAAGTGTAAATGGCCAGTTGCCAAGAAAATCCAACATAGTCACATTTGACTTCAAAAGAGGAAAGTTTCAAAAATGAGGGGATTGGTAAAAAGAAAGTTGAAAGAGAGTCAAGAGGGTTACATCACTCCAAAAACACAATTTTGGAAGCTCAGCTGAAGTGTAAATTGCAGATCAGGAAAGGTACCGCCATGACTAAGAGGATGCCAGCGTGGTTGACAAGCAATACACCAGCAATAAAACACCAGCAATAAAACCATTTTACTAAGGAATAGGGGAGAGGAATACACCAGTTTCTTTAATATTACTTCTAAAGGGGAAGTATTGGCCAACTGTTATTTCATGAACTGCTTCTCTCAACAAGTCAGGATGGAGTAGATGGAACAAATCTCATTGAATCAAATGCTACCTCGTTTCATGTCTGCCACAGCTGTATATAGGCTGCTGGTGGAGCCTGACCATGTTAGCGTATATTTGTGAAAACAATAAAATCATGCCATGTCGCCATAAACACATCATGCTCATTTATAAGCGTTCATTTACAAACTTTTCCAATGATACTATCTGCCACACTTGCCGGTACCATGCCTCTAAACATGGCTCCTGATAGCTCTTTCTGTATCCTGGCTACAATTAGCCTAGCTGCACTGAGCAAATACCTTACTGGATCCTTATTCACATCAGCTAACCCTGAAGCAAGCACTTTGTTGGACCCCTGAGGAATATTTCAGCTAAAAGGCAGCTTTTTAAACCATGGGGGGATCCTTAGAAGTTTATTGGAGGGGACATTCTGTTAGCTCATTATGCTTAGTCATTCCCCATGTTGGGAATGGGTTAACTACTGCACAGTGATTATGTGAAGGTCACACAGCTGTACCAGATCAAAGGGGCTGACCATAAAATACAAGCCCAGGGACCCAGGCTGTGTGGGGGAAGATAGGAGTATAGCTTATGTTGGTGATTGTATTCTGTCTGCACGTTGATAAAGTTTGTTTCGCTTGCACAAAGCTTAACAGTGTCAGAGTGGTCTATTCCTAAGTGCTGGTCCAGGAACGCTGTTACTCATGCACCTCTGTGTCCTGTGCAACAAGTTCAGTCTGCATTGTTGGTTCGGGGCACAAAGGAGCTCAACACATTCTCTGTGATAACAGTATTTGACAGTTCTGTAGGTGTGAGAGGCACAGGAACCCTGAGAGAGCAATATGCTGGCAACTCCAGTAGACAGAGGGGAGGCAACCCAGATTCTTCGTCTGTGTCTCCATCTTGCCTTTTCTAGGTCCCCTGAGCCTCCTCCCGGGGCTCCCCTGTCGGTGCGTGCGTATTGGTATCATACAAGTACGAAGTTCTAGAGTCGAATAGATCAGTAAATGAGCCAGGCCAGGCAAGTTTCTTGTAAGAGTCTTTACTGACAAACATAAAACACAGTTCTCTCACTCAAACGACTTTCCCCCACACCAGAGCCTCTGCAAGTTCCCTCTTATCTACTTGCCAACCAGCTGCTGACCTTGGCAAACCTGGCGCTCTGTTCTGCTCTGCTTAACCCGTTTATTGCAGGTTTCCTTCTCTCTGCTAAAAACCCTGTCTGTGAGTCTCATAGCATGCTTCACTGAACAACAGCCCCCACCTGAGACTCACAGATTACAACACTACATGTTCATTTATAACGGTTATACAATATTACCTTTTCATTTCAATACACATCAGTACATGGTTTTGTTTCCTTACAGTATCTATTTACAGTTCCATTTTAGTTTTTTTTCTTTCTTTATTCACACAAGTTTTACAGCATTTTGTTCACTTTATTTGATAACACTCATTTATATTTCATTCTTCAATACAGAATTTCCACATTAGATCCATTGTTTCTTTGTCTATTGGCCCTTCTTTTCCCCATTCTACAGGATATTCATCTGTCATTCTTTTGTGTAACATTAAATGTGAATCTATGAGGTGGTTTTCCTTTCGTTTTCCTTTCTGACCGTCTAACAGTATCTATTTCCATTTCTTCTTCACTCTCAATTTTACTTGGTCCTGCACCTGTGTCTGCACTTGTACCTGCACTAGTACCTGGCACCTCTTTATCTTGCATTGCCATGTCTTCATTCCTCAGTCTTTTCACAGTACGCTTGCCACTTTGAATTAAGTCAGTCAATGCGGTTCTTAATGGTATTTGATGCCCAAAAGGAACATCTGCTGCTTCCTGCTTGCTTGCACCATCAAGTATTACTGTTTGACTGTCTTTCCAAGGTTTATCTATCACCTTTATGCTTCTACTTAACATTACTTGTTGTTTCTCAGGCAACCAAATTCTATAATATGAATTCTGAAATCTCAAAATACGACCTGCCTGAGCTCTTGAGGCTAATTTACCATGCCTTTTCTGCTTTGAAACATGCACCCAGCATTTTGCTCCAAAACGCTCTATGTGTTTTACCCTGGGCTTTCTTCCAGTCAGTTTCTCATATGGAGACATGCCTATTATTCTGTGCACAAGACGGTTCTGAATAGGTGAATAGGTGTTATTCATATCTGCATCGGCTAGCATGGCTCTCATTGAATCCTGCAGTGACCGGTTCCTCGTCTCTGCAGTTCCGTTGGAGGATGGGCTGAAGGGAGCAGTGAGACTTTGTATTATTCCCTTCTTTTCCAAATATGTTTTAAACGAATTACTGGTAAATTCCCCACCTTGATCTGATTTGATATTTTTGATAACAACCCCATATTGTGTCTCTGTCCTCTGTATAAATGCCTTTAATTTATCTTCTGCTTCACTTTTCTTTTTCAATAAGAATACATGTGTAAATCTGGAGAAATCATCTACAATCACTAAATAAAATCTTGCCCCACCTTTTGAGCACTGGAAAGGTCCAGCCAAATCCACATGTATGAGCTGATAGGGTTTAGTGGTAGTACTTTCACAGCTCTTATTTACAGGAGTCACAGTCATTTTTGTTTTATAGCATACCTCACATTCATCCACATGCTCACAATGTGTTAGTTCCAAATCTTGACTATGCTTTGGAGTATTTTTCACTTTCTCAAAATGTGCGTGCCCTAATTTTCTGTGCCATTCATGTATACAGTTTTCGTGTTTGTTTTTATTTACTCCTATCCAGGCACACGTGGGTTTATCAAGCTTGCTCTCTACCATAAACATTTGATTCTGTAATTTCCCTTGCATACAGATTTCACCATCTTTTCTCACAAAACATCTATTCCCTTCAAATGTAATTTTACAACCTATTTGAGCTAATTTTCTTACTGATAGAATGTTATATTTTAAACCAGAAACTAATAACACATCTGTCAATATAGTTCCCAAATTACTTAACCTGAGCGTGCCTCTTGCAATTGCGTCCTGAGTCGATCCGTCAGCCAGATAAATCTTCTCCTGCACTGGCTTTGATGTGTAAAATAAACTAGAGTCTGTGATCAGGCAATTAGACGCTCTGCTGTCGAGAAGCCACTTAGAGTTAATTAGTTTATTGTCCTCCTTAGTAATAAAGTTCACACTTGTTCTCTGACGTCCAAAGTCCCTGTTATTTCTCTTCTTACTTAAACAATGTCTCTGTATATGTCCTCGGGACCCACAAAAATAACATATTTTATTCTCTTGCCTGTTTCTTTGATATTGTTGTTGTTGTACAGCCTCAGTCTCTTTTAACTCGGTCTTCTTACTCTCTTGTCTCCTATTCCACTCTTGTTGAAGTTTCTGTTCTACAAAGTCTAAAGATAAAGTTCCGTCTGGTAAAGTTTCCAGACTCTAGACCATGACATCCCATTTTCGATCCAAAGAAGATAACAGTATAGAGACCATCTGAATGTCACTATGATGTACTTCTCTATCTTGAAGTTCAGCAAATAATCTACGAAATTCAGCCAGATGCTCTGTCATAGTCACTTCATCTGTTAAACGCATCTGATAAAGCTTCCGTGCTAAGCACAGCCGACTCCCTGCAGTTTGCTGCACATGAGCGGCCCTTAGCTTCTCCCACATTTGATTAGCTGTCGGCTCATTACTCACCAGCAACAGTTGTGAATCAGACAGCCCCAGAGTAATAAAAGCCTTCGCTTTCTCATCTTTCTTCATCCACGCTGCTGAAGGAGCTGCCGGAGGGGTTTTTTCTACAACATCATTCAAATCTTCTTTAATCAGAACTGCTCTCATTCTCCATTTCCAGCTGAAGTAGTTTACAGCATTCAGTCTCTCCATCGGCATCCCGGATGATAGGTTTACAGCCATGTTGTCCACTCTTCCTTGCCTCTTTCTTGCACTTTCTTTTCTCTGCAGCAACGTCACGTCAATGTCTCTTGAACCCCTTACTTTGTATGATAAGCTGGGCCCATAACCCCTGTCGGTGCGTGCGTATTGGTATCATACAAGTACGAAGTTCTAGAGTCGAATAGATCAGTAAATGAGCCAGGCCAGGCAAGTTTCTTGTAAGAGTCTTTACTGACAAACATAAAACACAGTTCTCTCACTCAAACGACTTTCCCCCACACCAGAGCCTCTGCAAGTTCCCTCTTATCTACTTGCCAACCAGCTGCTGACCTTGGCAAACCTGGCGCTCTGTTCTGCTCTGCTTAACCCGTTTATTGCAGGTTTCCTTCTCTCTGCTAAAAACCCTGTCTGTGAGTCTCATAGCATGCTTCACTGAACAACATCCCCCCCCCTAATAACTGGCTCTTTCCTCTCAGCCGCCATGTCCTATTATGACATCAAAGGCAGTTGGTAGCCAATGGCACCTGCTGTGAAAGTATCTGTACACACTCCCAAGGCCTGACAATTAGGGGGCCTTGTTATTCAAATATTTATAGCCCACCCTTCATATATAGCCTATCCTATACTGATATGAGGGGGGCACACTATAAAACTCTGGTGTTTGATTTCCTATTATCTGTCTTTGAAGAAAAGGAATGGACACTACAGAGGGGTGTCTTTCTATGTACATTTATTTAGAAAAATAAGCTGGCTTGTTTAAGGCCTGCAGTCCACCATATCCTTTTGTGACATCACAGGCGCTCTCTGTAGTCAATGGCAACATCTGGCAACATCTGGGGAAGCATCAGCACAACCTCCCCAGCCCTGACAGTTGTAGCGGCACCTATGCAGTCATTTATTTGTTTATTATGAAGATAATTACAGTCCACCACCCTTCACGTGTACTGAACGTACTGAATGATGCACGGGGAGAGGCACACCATAACATTCTGGGATTTGATCTTCCACTGTCTATTTTTGAAGAAAAGATACAATGGACAGAACAGCAGATGTATTTAGAAAGACATTTATTTAGAAATAAAAGCTGGCTTCTTTAAGCAGTCCTCTTCATTGCTTTCACGGCTGATCTCTCCAAACCTCGCCAGCTCCAGAGACATCCCTGGAAGGAAAAAAACAAAGAGACAATGAGGGGGATGGCTACTATCCGACAGCCTCACCCAGGCACCTCCACTGGTGTCCGCCTGGCAACTTCATCCGCTAACTTCCGCCTGCCAACTTCCACTGGTTTCATCTATTCATAAATATCCACCGGTTTTCTTTCACACGTCACATTCACACACTTACACACACCACTCCCCTCGACCGCATCCGAAACCCCACTCACACACACAAACACACGGCCAGCCAACATCCATGAAGAACGCCAGCGACAACATCCGCCCCTCTCTCTCCCCCCCCATCCATTCACATTCGTGCCCCGGCTTCAACCCACAAATATCCACCGCTTCTGTCGACGGGCTTCCGAAGGTGAATTTCAACCAGCTTCCTTCACAAACATCCGCCTGCTTCAGCCTTGCGGCATCCGCCAGCTTCCAAATGCGAAATCCACCGGCTTCCAACCACCAACATCTGCCAGCTTCTGCTAGGTCCATCGCTAGACATCAGCCAGCTTCAGATTGTGGATATCAGCCACCTTCAAGCCGCGATCCTGCTCAGCAAGTAAATTTGCCTCATTGTTGCGCCATGATGGCATCCCACAGCCAGATGATTGCCTCCTTCTATTCGCCAGTTTGCCTCCACTGAGTGAAAGAAGACCAGGCAATGCTGAATGACACAGTTGTGGCCTGCTGTCTTATGCTGGGGAAGAGAAAAAGGCTTTTCTCTCAGTCCACTGGCTTTCCCAAGGCCCACCTTTATACCCACTCAGCTGCCATGTTCTTTTGTGACATCACAGGCAGTGAGCAGCCAATGGCAACATGGGTAGGCATCATCATAACCTCTTCAGGCCTCCCAATTGTGGGGCATATCAGCAGTGATTTATCTGTGTGTTTCTTTATTAAAAGGAGTTATAGTCCAGCCTTTATGTGTCCTGATAACAGGGAAGGGAACACCATAAAACTGCGGTGGGGAACATTTTTCAACATAAGGGCCACAGTTCCCTCTGGGAAACTGGGGGGGGGCAGGGAATCCAGCTTTGGATGTAGCCAGAGGCAAAAGGAACTGGATCAATTGATGTGACTCTTTTCTTTGTACAGTAACTAAAGGTCTCCCCCACACACATACACACACCCCTATTCAATTGAGAAAGAACCATGATCACAGTTCAAGAAGTTATTCCAACCAGGCAAAAGTACTTGAGGAAAGAGTGGAGTAGGGTCAGTGAGGGACATTTCCTGGAAGCATCCTGAGAGGCAGTGGCCTGGAGGGTGGAGGCTCCCCACCTTCATTAAATAAATTCATACATAAAACAAAATCCAAAGGTGATATTCAATATTAGTCATATTCAGAACAGACCTACTGAATCAAGCAACTATGCCATACTCAGAGGAGCAGATCTGTTAAAATCAATAGATTTAAGTTACTGTTGATGTCAATGGCTCTACTCTGAGTATGGCTAAGTTGACTATCATCACAGTCCTTAAAAACACCAACACAGGATATTGATTGATTTATTTTATATCCTGCCCTTCCTCCCAAAGAAGCCCAGGGTGGCACACACAAAACAATTTAACAAAAAGAAAAAAATATACTAACAGCAGTTAGAAACATTAAAAAAGCAATTACAATTAAAAATATTCTAAAACATTTAAAATATAGTAAAACACAGTTTAAAATGTTCTAACACATAGCTTAAAAACAGTCTTTCGTCAGTAAGGTTGAGGTTGTCAGGAACAGTCCTCTTCAGCCATCAAACGCCTGGGTCAACAAGAATGTTTTCAAATTCCTCCTGAAAGTTAATAGTGATGGAGACAGATGCACCACACTGGGTAGGGCAGTCCACAAATAGGGAGCCACCAGTGAAAAGGCTCTGTCACAGGTCAGCACCAACCAGGCAATGCTAAAGATACTAAAAACAGCTGAACAGAAGATCAAAACAGTCACAGATTAAAAATCTAAAATGCCTGAATCAAACCTCCACTTGGCTCCTGACACAGCTATAAGTATTCCACACATTTAAAACATATATATGCAACTTTTTAGGCAAACATCAAAAGCAATGTATATAAAAAATTGTATGCCTTTAGATTGTACACCTTTGTAGAAGGGACGTAATAAGAACAGCAGTAGTGGTAGCAGTAGTAAATATCAAAGTAATAGGCATCGATTGAACTTCCAAGACCAACTACGAGGAGGGAAAACTTTTTCAAGACTAGGGTTGCATACACGCCACACATTTAAAGCACATTTCTCTCCCCCCCCCCAAGAATCCTGGGACCTGTAGTTTGTTAAGGGTTCTAGGAACTGGAGCTCTGTGAGGGGCAAACTACACTTCACAGGATTCTTGGGGGGAAATAATGTGCTTTAGGGCAAGATGGTCCTCAGGGAAGTATAGAAAACTTGAGGTTTTGCATAGCTGGAATGGATCCTATTGTACAATGGTAAGAGTCATATTTGTTGCTCTACCCGCACTTGGATCTGGCCACACCCACATTTTCTCTTTAACTCCAAGTGCCGCTTGTATGCGGCCCCCAGAAGGTTGCTCACAAGACAATGTGGCCCTTGGGCTGAAAAATATTTGCCACCTTGGTTTTATAGTGTGCTTAACTTTGGTATCACTATGGATGAAGGGTGGGCTATAAATCTTTTTAATTAAAAAAAAGCACACAAAGAAATCACAGCCCAGGTGTACCTGCAATTGTGAGGTGTGGTGATTATGATACCTCCCCAGTTGTTACCATTGGCTGTGTACTGGCTATGTATGTGTGATGTCACAAAAGCACATGGCAGCTGAGTGTGTTTGTGTGCGTGAGTGGGGTTTCGGATGCGGATGCGGGCCAGGTCTCCAAGAGGTCTTCTGTATCTTTAAAAGTTGTGCCAGGGGAAGGGAGAATTCCACCTTGTGGTTTTCCCATTACAGAGTTGCAAGAACACCTGCACTTAGCTGACTTTCTCTTCTCCTAAAGATACAGGATCAGTCTCAGGCCATGGACCTGGCAACCCTAAACCTGATGTGTGTGTGTAGAGGTGGGTGAGTTAAAACAATGTTTGGACAATATGGGGGAGAAATTATACAGAAGTCGGGGCGGGTGGGGTGAGGGGGGACAGGAGATCCAGAGAAGCAGTGGGCAGGAGCCAAACAGCACCAGCCATCAGGTCAGGCTTTTTATTTTCCCCCCTCTCTCATAACACTAGAACTCGTGGACATCCAATGAAGTTGAATGTTAGGAGATTCAGGACAAACAAAAGAAAGGACTTCTTCACAGTGCATAGGTAAACTGTAGAATTGTCTCCCACAAGAGGCAGTGATTGCCACCAACTTGGATGGCTTTAAGAGAGGATTAGATAAATTCAAGAGAGCCAGTGTGGTGTAGTGGGAGACCAGAGTTCGAATCCCCACATAGCCATAAAACTCCCTGGGTGACCTTGGGCCAGTCACTGCCTCTCAGCCTCATGAAAACCCTATTCAGAGGGTTGCCATAAGTTGGGATCGACTTGAAGTACATTTACATTTTAGACAAATTCATGGAAGATAAGGCTACCAACAGCTACTAGCAGGGCCAGCACCAGAGGGTGACCATGTTGGGCCCTGGCCGAGGGCCCCTGAAGGGCCCCTCTTAGGGGTGGGTAGCGCTCCCATTCCGCAATCCCAACCCTGCCGTGAATCACAGAGGGGGAGCTCCTAGGCACCCCCCTAGAACCGTGCAGGCCTGCAACACCCACCTGCCCACCCCACCTACCTCTTCTGTTGGGGTGAACGCTGGCCGCACTGTGTGCATGCCTGCCATCAACCAAGATTCCTCCTGATTGCACCTCTGGTACACCTGCTTGGAGCCATGTCGCTTCACAAATTGTGAGGTTTGCAAAAGTTTGTTCAAATTAAACAGACAGTCATAGAATCATAGAATAGTAAAGTTGGAAGGGGCCTCTAAGGCCATCGAGTTCAACCCCCTGTTCAGGGCAGGAATCTAACTTAAAGCATCCCTGACAGGAGGCTGTCCAGCTGCCTCTTGAAACCCTCCAGTGTTGGAGAGCCCACTACCTCCCTAGGTCATTGGTTCCATTGTCGTACCGCTCTGACAGTTTGGAAGGTTTTCCTGATGTTCATTTGAAACCTGGCTTCCTGCAACTTGAGCCCATTATTCCGTGTCCTGCACTCTGGGATGATCGAGAAGAGATCCTGGCCCTCCTCTGTGTGGCAACCTTTCATGTACTGGAAGAGTGCTATCATATCTCCCCTCAGTCTTATCTTCTCCAGGCTAAACATGCCCAGTTCTTTCAGTCTGTCCTCATAGGGCTTTGTTTCCAGTCCCCTTATCATCCTCGTTGTCTTCCACTGCATCCTTCTTAAAGTGCGGTGTCCAGAACTGGACGCAGTACTCGAGATGAGGCCTAACCAGTGCTGAATAGAGGGGAACTAATACTTCATGCAATTTGGAAACTATACTTCAGTTAGTGCAGCCTAAAATAGCATTTGCCTTTTTTGCAGCCACATTGCACTGTTGGGGAAGGGCTATAGCAAAGCGGAAAAACATCTGCTTTGCATGCAGAAAGTCCCAGGTTCAATCTCCAGGTAAGGCTGGAAAGGACCCCTGTTTGAAACTCCAAAGAGCTGCTGCCAATCAGTGTAGACAGTACTGAGCTTGATAGGCAATGGTCTGACTTTGTGTAAGGCACCTTCCTAGTCTGTTGGGGAAGGGCCGTAGCTCTGCAGTAGCGCATCTGTTTTGCACGCAGAAGATCCCAAGTTCAATTCCGATATCTCCAGGTAAGGCTGGGAAAAGACTCCCTGCCTGAAACTCTGGCGAGCTGCTGCCAGTCAGAGTAGACCATACTGAGGTAGATGGACTCATAATAAAGCACCTTTCTGTGTTCCTATGGCATAACGTTCACAGTCACAGTAGCAAAAGAGGATCTGCACTTCAGCAATGAGCATATATTGAAAAAGGGTGGAATGGGGAGACAGACCTGGTTAGTTACTGCTCTTTAATGAACTTTGTAGGGAGTACAGCCCTATTGTACTCCCTCCCCCCCACCGCAAAGGTACAGCCACCCTATCCCCCTGGGAAGGGTTTGTTCAGCGTTTCAGAACTCAGAATCCTTTTGACCCTTAGCGAGAACTAGGGTGACTGGTGCCCCTTGGGACTGGTAGGGCAGAAGGCAGGGAACCCAACAGTAGGTGGACCCAGAACCAATGATAGGCAGGGCCAACAAAAGCTATTTTTCTCCCCATGCACCTCCTCCGTGCTGAGTTCTACAAGGGCAGCCCTGAGACTGAGGAGGACTGGTTGTGAGAAGAAAGGCAGAGGAAGTGAGTGTCAAAGACTTGTTCCCTTGGGATTCCTTGTCCTTAGTTCTCCAAGGGGGGTCTTTTCTTCCGAGATCAGTCCCAATTCTGCTGGGTCCCTGGTTCTCAGGCAAAACTCTCCCTCCTTCAGGAGTAATTACTCACGATAGTACTGCCACCACCCTTCCTCAGGGTTCCTTTCTCTGAGGGAAGGGACCTCAGAGCCCAAATGCAAATTTGAAGGGACTAACCCTCATCAATTAACAGTAACAGTAGCATCCAGCAATCAAGGACTAGATTTAGAATCCTTAGTTCCAAGTCAATCTACACAGTTTATAAAAGGTAAGTTTATTTAAAGGTAAATAGCATGGTATATACAAAGAGAACAGTGGTTTGATTCCTTAAAGCTAATCACCCTCAAGCAGGCTACATGAGGTACATTGGCATAACAAAAGGGGAGAGGTTCAAAACAGACAAAATAATAAAACAAAGGACTTTCTAGCTAGGTCCTATACTTACTTAGATCAGCCTGGTTCCCGGAAAAGGCTTTCTCTGTCACAAATCAGGCGAGTCAAATAGATGGAAAAATGGGAACTAACTTTGAAGGATCGCCCTTCCTTTTTTATGGAGTTTAACAGCCACCAAGGAGGGGGGAAAGCAAATAGTCATATTCCGCCCCTGCTGAGGATCTACTCCTTTGAAGTCTTTGAAGATAAGGGAGCTAGGCAGCATCACCCAGGGGCCCTGATCTCCAACATCCCCTCTTCCTGACTTCTAATCCCAGGAAACTGATAATTAATAACAGCTATGTCGCAAATTGCCTGTCTGACACTGAGCTGTGGATCTCCCCCAGTTGGGAGTCCTAGGTAATCATGAGCTCCCATAATTCTCTCTGGTGACCCATTTCAGCTTGATCAAAGTTAGATATTCTTGACAGTGAGGACAAACGGAGGTTGGTAGAGCAGTGCCCCATTCACCGCAATAGACTAGCCTCTATAGGAGTAAGAATCCTATCTCTATCAACAGGGAAACACGATGTTCATAAAAAAAAGAACGAAGATTCTTGTGGCATCTTAAAAGACTAACACAATAATTGCATTAAGTCCCTCAGATGTCAGAGGTGTTGTACTTGGTTGAATCTGTGTGTGTATCACACAAAGAAGGGTGGGGTACTGAAAACAGCGAGGTCAGAGGGAAATGAAATGCAAAAAGTACAGACAGGGACCACTGACTTAGAGCTTGAATGTATGCAAAATAAGCACTCAGTGACCCTTTCAGGTCATAGGGGATGCACTCAGCTTAGCAGTGGTGAGTTTATTAGCAGGACAGGAAACCGTAGTCACAATTCACGCCCAAATGAATTGAACTTCCTCGTGAATTGTAAATTCAGCCATTTCATGCTGAAGCCTCCCTTTGAAATCCCTTTGTTCAAGGATGGGCGCTTTAAAATCAGTAGCAGATTTTATCCTGGTAGATGGAAAGGTTCATATATTTCTTATTTTTTGCGGTGGGTGGAGCAGACATGTGGATAGTTCCTTGGTAGGACACATGCAGAAAATCCCAAGTTCAGTCTGGCCAGAGCAAGTTATTAGGCACCAGAAATGGGAAAGGAACCTTGACTGGAGATCATGAAGATTGCAATTCCCAGATGGACCAATGGCCTGACTCAGTTTTCGGTAGCTTTGCATATGATTATGATGTCGCTTTCCTCACAAAAGTGACCCAAAATGAATTACAACAACATCCTATGTGCTAAGGAAGTTCAGTTCAGTTCATTTGGGCCTAAACAAGGACTACATTAGAGCGGTACAACAATGGCATTAATGACCTCGGGAGGTGGCAGGCTCTCCAACACTGGAGGCCTTCAAGAGGCAGCTAGACAGCCACCTGTCAGGGATGCTTTAAGTTGGATCCCTGGGATTGGTCAATGAAAGGGTGTATAGGCCTCTTCCAACTCTACGATTCTATGGTTCTACCTTCTCCTGTCCGGCTACAGATGTTAATAACATACTACAGCTAAGGTGATTGTATCACCCATGACCTAGAAGGCTCACTGTGTGCTTATTTTGTATACATCCAATGGAATTGTCTCCGTCTACTTTTTGCAGTTCATTTCCCTGTGATCTCACTGTTTTGCATTCCATTACCCACCCACCCCGTGTAGGGTAATTTGCATGGAATTTTTTCCAGCTTGTATCAGAACATTTTCTCATGCCCTAGAGTGGGGATGTGGAATCTATAGCCTTCCAGATGTTGTTGGAGTCCAACTCCCATCAGTCTCAGTGAGCATAGTCAATGATCAGGGATGATGAGAGCTGTAGTCCAGCAACATCTGGAGGACAACAGGAACCTCATCCCTTCACTTGAGAGTGATCTAATTTAGCATGTTTATTTCCCTTGCATTTGGTAGGCTAAGCTTAAAAAAATTGAAACTGTCAAGCTTGCCTAGTATTTTATTTGCGGTTGGCATCCATTAATTGCTACTAACAAATATATTAAAGGGATTTTTTCCCGCAGACAAAGAAAGCACTGGAAAACACAAATGCTAATAATAATATGAGCCACTGGGCCACACTTAATTAACTCACTGCACTAGCAGAAGCCAGTGCAAGGATTTCCACTAGCGCAACTGGACTCCTCCACCATGCACCCTCCGCGCCCTCACCTAATCTGCTCCAAGGGGCCGGGGGAACCCCCAGAACAGCGGGCACAGGGGAGGAGAGGGGAGATAATTCCATCCGGCAAGCAGAAATACTTGCACTGACAGAATGATCTCCTTAGCACTCTTTCATGTCTGCCCAAGGGATGTGTGGGCAAAAACATTTTTGCACTGAATGCCTTTCCTGCACAATATCCCAATTTGGGTGGCATCTTTTTGTCTGATGGGCTCTTACTGGCCTTTGCTCTTGATTCCTGCAGGGGATCAGTGGCAGAGCGAGGAGAAGGGGGAGCCACGTGGTGGGTCACTGGAAGGAGCCAAGCATGACATATCGGAAGAAAATGACAGGCAACTGGATGCGACAGGCTGGCAAGAGGGAAGCAAAGCAGAGGAATGTTGCACTCTTGGTGGTGGCCCCCACAATGCCTCAATCCAGGAAACAACACATAAAGGAACCACAAGGAGTAAGTGTCCGTTGGGTGTCTCATCTCCTTATGCCAGGGTGGGGAACATTTTTCACCCCAAAGGCAGCATTCCTTTGTGGTCAACCTTATTTATTTATTAAATGTAAATCCTGCAGTTCCACACAAAGGGAGTCCAGGGCAGGAAACAACACGGATAACATTTTAAAGAGTCTTTTTAAAAAATATTAGAAACAAAACATCTTTTAAAACAATTCCATTAGAGAGGCGAATGGTAATAAAGGTCTCTTCTTAAAAGGCTTGTTGAAAGGGGAAGGTCTTCAGCAGGCACTGAAAAGATAACAGAGATGACACCTGTCTAATATTTAAAGGGAGGGAATTCCAAAGGGTAGGTACCGCAACACTAAAGGTCTGCTTCCTGTTTTCTGCGGAACGGACCTCCTGATGCGATGGTATCCGCAGGAGGCCCTCACCTGCAGAGCGCAGTGAGCGACTGGGTATATAAGGGAGGGTTGAGATTATCATTACTCTTTTTCTGGGGAGCCACATGCCAGTGGTAAGTGCAGCAAAAGTGGGTGTGGACAGAGACACATGACTCTCCATCCTCCAAGAGGTATTATAACAGTTCAAGGACAGGTCAAATGACTCGAAGAGAGTGCAGAGCAGGCTGTGGCCTGTGCAGAGTCACAGGGGTTGGGCAAGGGATGTCTCTTGGGCCACAATTGGCCCTGCAGAGCTTACATTCCTCATGCCTGCCTTATACCAAGAATGGGAACATGGTGCCCTCTAGGTGTTTGTTTATTTATTTGAATATTTTTAAACACACTTTCATGTTAAATATCTCAGGGCAGTATACACCCTAAAAACACAATACTGCAATAGAAACAAGAAGAGTTGTTAGACACATCAGTTAAAGCTAGCTGGCAAATAATATGTTGTTGGACTGCAGTACCCTCACCCCGATCTCGAGGACAAGGGTATTGATTGCTGGAAGACAAGGCTTTCAGTGGTACCAGCTATGTTCCATCTCCACTGTTGGGGGCAGTACATTCTTCTGAAGAGCAGTTGCTGCGAATCATAAGTAGAGGAGAGTGTTGCTGTTGCGCTCAGATCCTGTTTGTGGGCTTTCCTTTGGGGCATCTGCTTAGCCACTGTCCAGGATCCTAGACTGGATGGGCTTTCGGCTCTTCCTGTGTGTGTGGCTGCAGTGTGCACACGTGCCCATGTTTTCCAGCATCTTATTTTGAAAGAGGCCCACTAGAAGCCTCTGGGAAGCCAACAATCTGAACCTAACTGCAACAGCACTCCCCTGAAGTTTGCCCCCGAGCAACTGGTATTCAGAGATATGCTTCGTCTGAACATGGAGGTTCTCTTGAGGCATCATGGCCAACAGCTGTTCAGACCTATCTTCTTTGATTTTTGTGTAATGCCTTCTTTGTTTTCTATTGCAAAAAGTTGACGGACAGCAGAACGAGGAGGAACTATGTGGGGTTTTACCGGAAGAAGCCACACTGCTCAGGGGGGAAGAAAATGGCATGGATCCAGATGAACCAAGATGACGGGAAGGAAATGGAATGGAGGGGTGGGCAAAGAAATCCTCTGGTTGTCATGCTGACAATTCCCATGAGACTTCCAACCCAGAAAGAATCCACGAAGATAAAAGATGGAATAAATGCATCATGTGTGGGAAAACGTTCAGATATTACTCCAGTCTTAGTAAACATTGGACAATCCACACAAGAGAGAAGCCATTTGAATGCTCAGTATGTGGGAAAAGCCTCTATCAGAAGCAGCATCTTAAAAGTCATCAAGGAACCCACACAGGAGAGAAACCTTACGAATGCTGCATAAGTGGGAAGAACTTCTATCAGAGGCAGCACATGAAGAACCATCAGGGAATCCGCACAGGAGAAAAACCATACGAATGTTCTGATTGTGGGGAAAGATTCTGTAGGCAGTCGGAATGCCTGCGCTGCAGGAAGAACTTCAATCGGAACACCAACCTCATTTCACATCAAAGAATCCAGACAGGAGAGAAGCTGTATAAATACACAGTCTGTGGCAAAAAGCTTTTGTGTCAAATCGGGCCTCAATATGCATCGAAAGATTCATATGGGAGAAAAACCATGTAAATGCTCCGTCTGTGGGAAAAGCTTCTGCCAGAGACTAAATCTTATTAAACACCAGAGAACCCACAAGAGCAAAAGTGAATAGTGCTTGGAGAATACTCCTATTGCACCACATAATATAGTGAATGTTAGGGAATAAGTACTCAGAGGGTGGCAAAAGCTTTTGTCACACAGGAGGGAACTCAGACTGTGGGAGAAAAACCTCACTCAGGGCCCATAACAGAGAGAGATATCCAACATCCATTGCAGAGCTTGGAAAAGTTACTTTTTTAAACTACAACTCCCATCAGCCCCAGCCAGCATAGCCACTGGATTGGGCTGATGGGAGTTGTAGTTCAAAAAAGTAACTTTTCCAAGCTTTGATCCATTGTGGAATGAACAGAGAGATGCATTCACACTTGAGGAAAATTTCATTTGCTTTCACACTGGAAGACAAACCAATTAATAAACTGTGAATATGCTAGAACCAGAGGAGCAGCATCATGCCTCTTTAAACAGTCATGGCTTCTCCCAAAGAATCCTGGGAAGTGTAGTTTGTTAAGGGTGCTGAGAGGGTGTTAGGAGAGCTGTATTCCCATCACAGAGCTGCAATTCTCAGAGTGGTTTAACAGTCAGTTCCTTCTCATGGAACTCTGGAAATTGTAGCTCTGTGAGGGGAATTGGGGGGGGGGTCTCTCCTAACAACAAACTACTGTTCCCAGGATTCTTAGGGGGAACCATGATTTTTAAAGTGGTATGATACTGCTTTAATTGTATAGTGTAGATGGGACCAAAGGTTTTTTAGACATAAAGGGTGTGTGTTCAGAAGCAATTTTACACAAGTGTGGGGTGGACTGAATGAACAGCATACGTTGGCAAACCACGCTGCTGTTCTCAGTACACTATCTCTCAAGACATTGCGATCTGACCAGTGGAAAAACAGGATGTGGTTAACTTTATGGCTGTAAACGATACTGACATCTGTAGTGGTTAAATAACTGCCTGCATATTGCCACGTAGATAATGCTGTTGTACTATGTATGTACGTGATGTTATACAATAGTTAAAGGTCATAGGCTGTTTATGGAGAAAAAATAATCCACGCCTCCAGGCGGAGGTAAAATAAAAGCGGAGACCAGAATTACGAGGGGGGCTCCGAAATTGAACTCTGGTCTCACCGTGTCTCACTGTGTCGTGATATCTACATCTGGTGACCCCGACGTGATTCAGAACAAACACCCTCGTACCCACTGGCAGGATCAGCCAACGGTGCACCTCAGCGTACAGCTCCCATTCGTGAGTATGGGGGGGGAATTGTCAGCTCAGCAGAAGGTTCATGCACAAGAGCTACAAAAAATTTTAAAACAGGATACCTCAGCTTTTGTAAGTCGTTCTCACATTGAATCATTGTTAAAAACAATTCAATGTCAATGTCCATGGTATCCAGAGCAAGGATCGCTACGTCAGTCAGATTGGATAAAGATAGGGAGAAAATTACATGAAGAACCAAGAGCACCTATTCACCATCTCTTATTATGGCAAAAGTGTGCTGAGGCCATTAGTCATTTAGGGATAAAAGAGACATCGCTGTTTGCCAATTCTGACCAGAAAACTCCTCTTTATCCCCAACTTTCTTTACCTACACCTGAAAAGGATATTGAGAAATTTGTAAATGCTCCTCCATATAGCCCTCCAGTCCAACAAGAACAGGTTACTGGGAAGGTTAAAGCAGCCATAGCTCAGGCTGCAGCCTCAGGATTATTATCTATGGAAGAAATGGGAGACTGGGAGGGTACAATTTCAGCTTTTCCCGTTACATATCAGCCAGATCCTAATAATGCTAATAATCGCATAGCAACTTGGACAGCTCTTCCGTTTTCTGTTATTAGAGAAATAAATAAGGCAGTAAGAGAATATGGGATTACGGCTAATTATGTACAAGGGATGTTGGAAGGAGTAGCTACTGGATATAACATGATCCCTCAAGATTGGAAGGATCTCTTTAGGATGATTTTGACTCCTTCGCAATATGTAGTTTGGGACCAAGAATTTAGACATGCTGCTATAGCAGCTGGGGATGCTAATATCATTCCCGAGCAAATTTATGGGTCAGGTAATTTTGCTACCATAGCACAACAAGGGGTATTGCCTGAAGCCGCATTTCATCGAACTGCTGAGTGTATACAGAAAGCATTTAAAAAGGTGCCTGCTGGGAAAGAACCCTTACGTTCTTTTACGAATGTACGGCAGCAAGCAACAGAGCCCTATTTTCAGTTTGTTGACCGTTTGAAAGAGGCTCTGACACGGCAGGTTGATAACCCTCAGGCACAAGGGGAATTATTGTTAAAATTAGCTTACGAGAATTCTAACACAGACTGTAAAAAGATTTTGAAAAACATTATTCATAGACCGCAATATGAATTGGGAGACATGATTCAAGCTTGTGCAGAGGTAGGTACACATGTTCATGCCATGACATTGTTAGCTGGGGCATTAAGACAGGGTAACAAACCTACAGGCAATTGTTTTAATTGTCAAAAGCCTGGTCATTTCAGAAGGGAATGTCGGGCTCCTGGCGGAGGAGCATTTAAAGGTGGGGGCACTGTTACAAACCGGCCAAAGAAAATCTGTCCGAAATGTAAAAAGGGTTATCATTGGGCTAATCAGTGTCGTTCAGCTCCCATTACCAATACCAATGTGTCTTCCCGTCCTATTGAGGGAAACTGAACTTGGGGCAGGCTTCCAGCCCCGAATCTCAAGGAAGTGTACCCACCCCTGCTACTCAAGGAAGCGCTGGAATTGATTTAATACATGCAGAGTCAAAAGATGTTCCTTTGCCTGGAGCAGTTCTTTTAATGCCTACCACACTCACTGGCCCTTTACCAGAAGGCACCGTAGGCCTTGTACTACCGCGATCCTCTGCTTCCAAGAATAATATAATGGTGGTACCTGGTGTTATTGATTCTGATTATCAGGGAATTATTTATATTCAGTATTGGAGTCACCTTCCCCTTCAGTTGAAGAAGGGAGATTCTTTTGCGCAACTATTGTTATTGCCATATCGTCTTTTCACATCGAACACTTCCTCCCAAAAACGTACTGGTGGATTCGGATCTACAAGGACGAAATCGCCGAGTGTGAGTATTTCAGGTAATCCTTTCCATCCACAGGTAGCTGCAGTACTGGCAGAAGTGACCAGGGAGAAACCGGTTCGTAAGTATTGTTTAAACAATGTTATTTTTGAAGGTATTATAGATTCTGGGGCAGATGTCACAGTAATTGCTGAACATAACTGGCCATCCTCTTGGCCAGTAGAAGTGGCCCCTTCTGTGTGGGGAGTGGGCGGAGCTCAGGATTCAAAACGGAGTAAGGATTGGATACAAGTTGTTGCTCTTGATGGTGATCGTATAGCCCACATTCGCCCTTGTATTTTGGACATTTCAGTAAATCTGTGGGGAAGGGATTTACTGGAGCAATTCCAGACCACCATTGTTATTAATGATTAGCCAACAAAAGGCAGCTCTTCCTTTACAATGGAAGACAGACATACCCATTTGGGTAGAACAATGGCCCTTACCCAAAGAAAAATTAGAAGCTCTGCACCAACTGGTAAAGGAGCAACTGGAAGCTGATCATATAGCAGAAAGTAATAGCCCTTATAACACCCCAGTGTTTGTGATTAAAAAGAAATCTGGAAAGTGGAGGCTCTTACATGATTTACGAGAAATAAATAAATTAATTGTGCCCATGGGTCCGCTACAATGTGGGACGCCTAATCCAAATTTAATTCCATATGACTATTCCTTAGCTATTATAGACCTGAAAGATTGCTTTTTCACAATACCGTTACAAGCGCAAGACGCACCGAAATTTGCGTTTACTGTTCCCGTATATAATAACTCTGGCCCTGCGCAACGATATCAATGGAAAGTGCTACCTCAGGGCATGTTAAATAGTCCAACCCTATGTCAACAGTTTGTAGACATGGCCCTGCGACCCTTTCGGGCTCAATACCCTACATTATTGGTCTACCATTATATGGATGACATCTTGGTGGCTGGGAGAACCCTCCCATCTATGTGGCAACAACACCTTACTGATCATTTGTCACAGTCAGGGTTGCAGATTGCCCCTGAAAAGGTACAACTCAAAGAACCATTTCTGTATTTAGGACATAAATTAATGCAATCCTACTCCACTCCTGTATTGCCCTGTCTTACTTTGTCAATGAAGCCAACTTATGTAGAACTACAACAATTCTTGGGTTCTATTAATTGGATTCGACCATATTGTAAACTTACCACTCAAGACATGGGGCCTTTATTTGAATGTTTAAAACAAGGACGTCAACCTGCAGATATTATTACTTTAACGGAACAGGCAAGGCAATCCCTAGAATTAGTTTCTACAACGTTAAAAGCTATTTGGGTGGATCGACAAATATTGAATAAACCACTGATTTTATTTGTTTTATTTGATGGAAGCCAACTTTTTGCTGCACTCACTCAGGAGTCAGGCTCCAATGCTACACATATAATAGAGTGGCTTTACTTAGCCCATACACCAAAGTCATCTATCACAACTTTGCCAATGCAAGCCGCAGAAATAATCCAAAAAGCACGATTACGATCAAGGCAATTATTAGGTATCGATCCGGTTGAAATTTCGTTGCCTCTTAAACTTTACACATGGGAAAATGCTGTTGCACTTTCTGATGACCTTCAATGGGCTTTAGTCTCTTATTTGGGCACAATTTCATGTCGTTCCTCATCAGATCCACGGCTTCAAATTACACAAAAAATTCCTATCCAGTTTCAATCTGTAATCAGTTTACAACCCTTACCTGCGGTCACGGTCTATACTGATGGCAGTCCAACTAGAGGGGTTGTTGCATGGCACGAGCAGGGGGTTTGGAAGACAATTTTCACCTTACCCCAAACTTCCGCTCAGAGATCTGAGTTGGCCGCTGTTAGTATGGCGCTGTTGACTTTTGCAAATCAGGAGGTTAACATTATTACCGATAGTCTTTATGTTAAGAATGTTGTACTTGCATTACCCGGTAGTTATGTCTCTCCCATGCTGGACACTAATCTACTTGCTCTTATGCTTACACTTCAAAAACTCATACATACTCGGTCTTGTCGATTTGCTATATTTCATATTCGCAGTCATCAACCTTTCCCAGGATTGTTAACAGAAGGTAATCAATATGCTGATCAGGCTCTTCGTGCCCTCCTTTGCACACCCATAGAAAGTCATGCCCTTCATCATCAAAATGCTAAAGCACTCCAGAAGCAATTCCATCTTACTGCCCAGGAAGCCTCTGCCATTATTCAACAATGTCCCCAATGCACACAGTTAACTCTATCCCCAGAACCAGGAGTGAACCCACGAGGTCTCATAGTTAACCAGTTGTGGCAAATGGATGTTACACATTTTCCTACTTTCTCCCCATGGAAGTATTTGCATGTTACAGTAGATACATATTCCGGATACATATGGGTAACTCCTCAGAAAGGGGAAAAAACTAAGAATGTTATTAATCATGTCATTCGTTCTATTGCCATCATGGGCCAACCTCAGACGATAAAAACTGATAATGGCCCTGCATATGTTTCACAGCAATTTGCACAGTTTTGCACTAAGTGGTCCATTACACATTTGTTTGGTATTCCTTATAATTCTACAGGTCAAGCTGTCGTCGAACGTACCAATCGTACCCTTAAAGAGCATTTGCTTAAACAAAAACAAAAAGGAGGAGTACCACTGGGATTGGCCACCAAAGAGGAGTGGCTGGCACAAGTGTTGTTTACCATTAATCATTTAAATTTGTCTCAATCTCCCAATACTCATTTTTCCTTTTCTACTCGAGCGCAGCGGCATTTTCAGCAGTCGGAGTCTCTACCTGCCCCGCGGGTGCAGTTTCGGCAACTACCAAATCCAGAGTGGAAAGGCCCAGTTCCGCTTATAACGTGGGGTCGAGGTTACGCGGCTGTGTCTACGCCTGACGGTCCTGTGTGGGTACCTGCTAGGTGTATCCGGCCCTGGAAAGACGATGTCCTGGCACGATAATCTTAAGAATCCCATCCCTAATTTTTCTCTGCAACTTCAGGATACTGGGATGTCTTCCAGGAAGCGTGGTCGGAATGTTCCGCAACCTCCCGTGACTTGGGGCCAAATAAAGAACTTAGCAACACAAGCAGAAAAAGCAATGGAACAAGCCGGGGTGGACAAGACAACTGAGAATACCATTCTTGCTTTAATTGCGTCTTTAAATACAAATTCTATTTTTGTACTTTGCATTTGTTGGATTTTAGGAAGCGCCGGGGCTGACAGGTTGGGGCAGGAGTTGGGGATGCGGTTTCAACACAATATCTGGGTTCAGTTAGCAAGAATGACAAATGTGAGTGACTTTTGCATGACTGAACATGTACAGGAAATGGGTATGTTGGGAACATGTTTAATACCCGTATGCAAAGCACCTGGGGATATTGGGAACATTACAGGACTTGGGCGGTTCATGAATACTTCAGAGATTAAATATCATACTGTTTCGAATTGGGGAACTCCAACCTTCCAGCTGCCTGTTAATGCTTTTCAATTATTTACATCACATGTTGCAAATTCCATTAATAATACGTGTGCTCGGATGGTTAATTGTAGTCGACATAAGGTGCAGAAGGGATGTCTAAAGGTTGGGAGACCCACATGGAATTGTACACAGCACATTAACATATCCAGTATGTACGGACACATTCCTTTACCAGGTGGATGGTTTTGGACATGTGGAGAAACCACTTTTAATTATGTTCCCGCTAATATTTCTGATACCATCTGTTGCCTGAGTCGACTGGTTCCCATTTTCCTTCATAAAAGGGAGTTGCTAGCCCAACGTAGGAAAAGAGAAGCTGTTGCCATGCCGGCTGATTGTAATGACAAGGTGGAATTGCTTAATAAAGCAGAAAGTGTATCACTAGCCATCTCCCTTGTTGGACTTCCTGCATTGGCAGTAAGTAACAGCAATCAATTACATAAATTAGCCTGTAATTATGTTAAGATGATAAATGCCACCTCTCGAGCCATTGCTTTGTTAAATGAAGAGCAGGGTATATTAAGACAAGCTATCTTGGATAATCGTGCAGCTATAGATTACCTGCTATTACAACATCAGTTGGGGTGCGAAACTATAAAGAATATGTGCTGTTTTAATTTAACTGACAACAGTTTTGAAATCAGAGCACAGGTAAAAAACTTGAAGGATCTAGCTAATAACATTTTGCAGGACGCCCCTACAACTTGGTGGCAGTGGCTTTGGAGTTGGCTGCCCACTGGATGGCTAAGTCAGATTCTTAGATATGCTATTCTTTTACTCATTTTAAGTATAGGCTTATGCTGTTTTTTACAATACCTTTTCCAAACGTGTACACCTGTTGCTCCGCGACCATTACGTAGTAATTACTTTTTGCTAAAAAATAAAAAAGGGGGAGATGTGGGGTGGACTGAATGAACAGCATACGTTGGCAAACCACGCTGCTGTTCTCAGTACACTATCTCTCAAGACATTGCGATCTGACCAGTGGAAAAACAGGATGTGGTTAACTTTATGGCTGTAAACGATACTGACATCTGTAGTGGTTAAATAACTGCCTGCATATTGCCACGTAGATAATGCTGTTGTACTATGTATGTACGTGATGTTATACAATAGTTAAAGGTCATAGGCTGTTTATGGAGAAAAAATAATCCACGCCTCCAGGCGGAGGTAAAATAAAAGCGGAGACCAGAATTACGAGGGGGGCTCCGAAATTGAACTCTGGTCTCACCGTGTCTCACTGTGTCGTGATATCTACACACAAGAATGAAGCCATATAAATCAATCTATAGACTTCAGGTAGCATGAGAAAAATTATGTGTTATTTTCATATCTGGGGTTTGTGTTGGGGGCTTTGGGGGGTTGTATTTGGCAAGAGCAAAAGAGTGAAGTCATTTTCACACTAGGGGTAGAGAAGAAATTTGATTCAGTTTGCATTTAAAGACTAACCTACTCAATTTGCAGTTTCTGAAGCAATACACAAACTGAAATGGAGCCATCCTTTGAAATTCACACTTTTTGGAATTTTGCAATGCAGTTCCTCAGCCAAGTAATGTGTACAAAAATGCATTTGCTGGGGTAAAGTGTGCATCAAATGCCTGTAGTAGTGAAAATAACATGCAAAAATGCATTATATTATGGGAAACGGCTTTGCAAAAATTTGTATATTATTTATTTATTATTTGATTTATATCCCGCCCTTCCTCCCAGCAGGAGCCCAGGGCGGCAAACAGAAGCGCTAAAAAAAACTTTAAAACATCATAAAAACAGACCTTAAAATACATGAAAACAAAACAACATTAGAAACATTTTTTTAAAAAAGCTTTAAAAACATATTTTAAAAAAGGGTTAAAAACATTACCAAAAAAACATATTAACAAGCAATTCTAACACACAGACTGGGATAGGTCTCAACTTAAAAGGCTTGTTGAAAGAGGAAATTACAGCATGCAAAATTGCGTAGAAAGACTAGTATATTAACAGAAATTTGCACTAAAATGCTGATGAATGTTCATGAGGACTTTTTATAAAATCATTTGCAAACTGATGTGGAAATGTGGGGGACTGAATTTAAGATTAGAAAAACAAGAAACAGAGAGAAGCCCAAATTGACAGATTCTCCCACGTTCTGTCTCATGCTGTTGGAGTGCCTGTTACATGTTAAATGTAAATGTACTGCCTTGAAGTCGATTCCGACTTATGGCGACACTTTCATGGTAAGCGGTATTCAGAGGGGATTTACCATTGTCTGAGGCTGAGGCAGTGACTGGCCCAAGGTCACCCTGTGGGCTTCATGGCTGTGTGGGGATTCGAACCCTGGTCTCCCAGGTCACAGTCCAACACTCCAACCACTATGCCACACTGGCTCTCTCTGTTGCATATGATGCTACTTTTTATATTTTTATTCGATTTTAAAGGAGTTCAAATTTGCTTACCGAGGCTGAGCCATGGAATGCACAGAAGTCTACCAGATTATACTCTCTAGGGACCGTGAGAACATCAGAAGAGGCCTGCAGGATCAGGCCAGTGGCTCATCTAGTCCAACATCCTGTTCTCACAAGGGCCAAACCAGCTGCCCCAATGGAAAGCCCGCAAGCAGCAACTGGTATCCAGAGGCAGGCTTGGTTGGCTTTCAGAGAGGATGAGACAAATTCATGGAGGATAAGGCTATCAGTGCTATGGCTGTGTTCTCCCTCCACAGTTGGAGGCAGTATGATTCTGGATACCAGTTGCTGGAGGGGAGAGTGCTCTTGTGCTCGGGTCCTGCTTGCTGCTTTCCATTGGGGCATCTGGCTGGCTGCTGTGAGAACAGGATGCTGGACTAGATGGGCCACTGGCTTGATCTAGTAGGCACTTCTTATACTGCCTCGCTCCGCCTGGGGAGATAGGAACATAGTTATTGTGGCTAGTAGTCATTGACAGCCTTATCCCCCTGGAATTGATACCCTTTATCCCCTTTTAAAGCCATCCAAGTTGTTGGCCATCGCTGCCTCTTGTGGGAGGGAGTTCCATAGTTTAACCATGTGCTGTGTGATGAAGTACTGTCTTGAATCTCCCAACTTCAACTTAATCAAATGTCCACAAGTTCTAGTGTAGAAAAACTGTTCGCCTATTTTCTCCACACCCTTCTCTTGAGAGGAGACATTGTTTGATCTCCAGAAATGAATAACAATACAGAATTGGGTTTGTATGTCTAAGTCTAGAAAATATAAATAGAAAAAGAATATGCAACTTTAATCTCCTCAGACAAATAGTATGTATATAAAAATACAGAAAACAACAATATATATATATATGTGAATAAAATGTTGCAACCGGCACACATTTGTTCGGGAGTCCACCCTACTGGACACTAAGTAAACATGCCTAAGAATTGGGCCGGCATTTAGAATGGGGATGGGCTGCAGCTCAGCCTTAGTGTATGTGCTTTGCATGCAGAAGGTCCGAAGTTCAATCCGTGGCATTTTCAGGTAGGGCTTGGAATATCACCCACCTTAAACCCTGAAGAGCAGCTGCCAGTCCGTGTAGGCAGTACTGAGCTAGACAGACCGATAGTCAGACTCAGTATAAGGCAGCTTCCTGTGTTGCAATGTCTGACAACTGCAAGTATGAATCAAAGCCTCCTCTTTTGAATACCCAAATAGCAGCAACCATGAATTGTTTTTGACTCCTTCCAACCCCCCGCTTTCCTTTTTTGAATAAAAAAAATCCAAAATCCACAGTCGATAAATACCTTTTATTAGGCTCACCCAACACATCACAAAACGGCGAGCAAGCTTTCGAGTGCTCCAGAATCCTTCATCACGTTAGATGAGCCAATGATGAAGAGTCCTGGAGAACTCTGAAACTTTGTTGCTTTATTTTATTTTGTGATATTTTGGAATCTTTCTCCCTAAGAATCAGTTCGGCTACCTGTACCTTTCTAACGAGTCACTCATAAGGATAAATCTGACAATTCACAATTCCTAGAGAGACCCATTTTTTAAAAAAAGAGGGGGACGATAAACAGGGACGGCCGCTTCCTGTTCCTTTCTCTCCTGCCCCCTTCCTCTGATGCTGTCTTTTTAATTGCTGAAGCAAAACCTTGCCCTTCGGTAATTTGCAATTGCTGCAGATCTCCAGCTAAGAAGCTTTCTTTGTTGCAGCATCTTTCAGGTGGCGGTGAGTCGGGGGAGTCCTTTCTTAAAATTTGCTTATTTCTTTTCTAGTGGGAAAGGAGGGGAAGACAAAAGGAATACGAGAGGCAGGACAAGGAGGGACAATGTCGGGGGAGGGAGACAGGAGAAAACTCCCGTCTGGCATCTGTGGATGGAGAGCCCGAACTGCAATTTTCTTTTTCTTTTCCCTTTAGCTCTCTTTCGATCAAGGGAAAAGGTGGGGAAAGAGGAGCTTTTACTCCCGACCCATCCTTTATAACGCAAAATTGTTGCAAATGGGGCCTTTAAGGTTGCTACTGGACGTGTGTGTGTGTGTGTGTGTGTATTGCTCATTTTGATCTTCCGATCCGAACAGCACAGACCAAACATCATCAGCTGCCTTATGTCTGCAGACTGGGTTGCTTTCAAAAGGCACAGTTGCAGACTGTTGTTGAAAAGTTGGCAACCCCCCTGTCATACCCCCCCCCTTTTAAAGGGTATTCTCAGTCAGATCTTGCTAGATTGTGTGAAGGCGTGTAGGACTGGTGAAAGCATCTCTTTTCTCCTTCATACACTGTTGTTGCCCTCCAAAGGTTGCCACATGACCAGAACAAAGGCTCTTGTGCCTTTAATAACGGCTTGATGTTAAGGCAGGGATGGGGAACCTGTGGCTTTCTAGATGTTGTTGGATTCCAGCTCCTATCAGGTGCAGCCAGTGGGCAGGGATGATGGGAGTTGTAGTCTAGGAACATGTAAACAGCAAAATATTAGGTGTTTCTGGGGGGGGGGGATCACGTGCTAATTCCCTGTGTAACAGGCGGCTGTCAAAAGGCACAGGAGCAAAAGGAGCAAGAGCAGGTTTTTAATTTTATTTTAAAGGAGCATCTCTAATTTACATCGGATTAGAACTAGGGTGGAACCAATTGGATAATCTGCTCCTTCATCTACTTTCTACAGCAGGGCTGGGGAACCTGTGGGGCCCTCCAAATGTTGTTAGACTACAACTCCCATCATCCCTGACCTCATTGGCCATGCTAGCTGGGGCTGATGGGAGTTGCAGTCCACAGCATCTGGAGGGCCACAGCCTCCCTATCCCTGTTCTAATGGTTTTGTATATGCAACACTGAAATTGCCATGACATTGTGATGACAAAGGCCCATAAGAACATAAGAACATAAGAAGAGCCTGCTGGATCAGGCCAGTGGCCCATCTAGTCCAGCATCCTGTTCTCACAGTGGCCAACCAGGTGCCTGGGGGAAGCCCGCAAGCAGGACCCGAGTGCAAGAACACTCTCCCCTCCTGAGGCTTCCGGCAACTGGTTTTCAGAAGCATGCTGCCTCTGACTAGGGTGGCAGAGCACAGCCATCATGGCTAGTAGCCATTGATAGCCCTGTCCTCCATGAATTTGTCTAATCTTCTTTTAAAGCCATCCAAGCTGGTGGCCATTACTGCATCTTGTGGGAGCAGATTCCATAGTTTAACTATGCGCTGAGTAAAGAAGTACTTCCTTTTGTCTGTCCTGAATCTTCCAACATTCAGCTTCTTTGAATGTCCACGAGTTCTAGTATTATGAGAGAGGGAGAAGAACTTTTCTCTATCCACTTTCTCAATGCCATGCATAATTTTATACACTTCTATCATGTCTCCTCTGACCCGCCTTTTCTCTAAACTAAAAAGCCCCAAATGCTGCAACCTTTCCTCGTAAGGGAGTCGCTCCATCCCCTTGATCATTCTGGTTGCCCTCTTCTGAACCTTTTCCAACTCTATAATATCCTTTTTGAGATGAGGCGACCAGAACTGTACACAGTATTCCAAATGCGGCTGCACCATAGATTTATACAATGGCATTATGATATCGGCTGTTTTATTTTCAATACCTTTCCTAATTATCGCTAGCATGGAATTTGCCTTTTTCACAGCTGCCGCACACTGGGTCGACATTTTCATCGTGCTGTCCACTACAACCCCGAGGTCTCTCTCCTGGTTGGTCACCGCCAGTTCAGACCCCATGAGCGTATATGTGAAATTAAGATTTTTTGCTCCAATATGCATAATTTTACACTTGTTTATATTGAATTGCATTTGCCATTTTTCTGCCCATTCACTCAGTTTGGAGAGGTCTTTTTGGAGCTCTTCGCAATCCCTTTTTGTTTTAACAACCCTGAACAATTTAGTGTCATCAGCAAACTTGGCCACTTCACTGCTCACTCCTAATTCTAGGTCATTAATGAACAAGTTGAAAAGTACAGGTCCCAATACCGATCCTTGAGGGACTCCACTTTCTACAGCCCTCCATTGGGAGAACTGTCCGTTTATTCCTACTCTCTGCTTTCTGCTTCTTAACCAATTTCTTATCCACAAGAGGACCTCTCCTCTTATTCCATGACTGCTAAGCTTCCTCAGAAGCCTTTGGTGAGGTACCTTGTCAAACGCTTTTTGAAAGTCTAAGTACACTATGTCCACTGGATCACCTCTATCTATATGCTTGTTGACACTCTCAAAGAATTCTAATAGGTTACTGAGACAGGACTTTCCTTTGCAGAAGCCATGCTGGCTCTGCTTCAGCAAGGCTTGTTCTTCTATGTGCTTAGTTAATCTAGCTTTAATCATACTTTCTACCAGTTTTCCAGGGACAGAAGTTAAGCTAACTGGCCTGTAATTTCCGGGATCCCCTCTGGATCCCTTTTTGAAGATTGGCGTTACATTTGCCACTTTCCAGTCCTCAGGCACGGAGGAGGACCCAAGGGACAAGTTACATATTTTAGTTAGCAGATCAGCAATTTCACATTTGAGTTGTTTGAGAACTCTCGGGTGGATGCCATCCGGGCCCGGTGATTTGTCAGTTTTTATATTGTCCATTAAGCTTAGAACTTCCTCTCTCGTTACCACTATTTGTCTCAGTTCCTCAGAATCCCTTCCTGCAAATGTTAGTTCAGGTTCAGGGATCTGCCCTATATCTTCCACTGTGAAGACAGATGCAAAGAATTCATTTAGCTTCTCTGCAATCTCCTTATCGTTCTTTAGTACACCTTTGACTCCCTTATCATCCAAGGGTCCAATCGTCTCCCTAGATGGTCTCCTGCTTTGAATGTATTTATAGAATTTTTTGTTGTTGGTTTTTATGTTCTTAGCAATGTGCTCCTCAAATTCTTTTTTAGCATCCCTTATTGTCTTCTTGCATTTCTTTTGCCAGAGTTTGTGTTCTTTTTTATTTTCTTCATTTGGACAAGACTTCCATTTTTTGAAGGAAGACTTTTTGCCTCTAAGAGCTTCCTTGACTTTGCTCGTTAACCATGCTGGCATCTTCTTGGCCCTGGTGGTACCTTTTCTGGTCTGCGGTATGCACTCCAGTTGAGCTTCTAATATAGTGTTTTTAAACAACTTCCAAGCATTTTCGAGTGATGTGACCCTCTGGACTTTGTTTTTCAGCTTTCTTTTTACCAATCCCCTCATTTTTGTGAAGTTTCCTCTTTTGAAGTCAAATGTGACCGTGTTGGATTTTCTTGGCAATTGGCCAGTTACATGTATGTTTAATTTAATAGCACTGTGGTCACTGCTCCCAATCGGTTCAACAACACTTACATCTCGCACCAGGTCCCGTTCCCCACTGAGGATTAAGTCCAGGGTTGCTGTCCCTCTGGTCGGTTCCATGACCAACTGGTCTAGGGAATAGTCATTTAGAATATCTAGAAACTTTGCTTCTTTGTCATGACTGGAACACATATGCAGCCAGTCTATGTCCGGGTAGTTGAAGTCACCCATTACTACCACATTTCCTAGTTTGGATGCTTCCTCAATTTCATATCTCATCTCCAGGTCTCCCTGAGCATTTTGATCAGGGGGACGATAGATCGTTCCCAGTATTAAGTCCCTCCTGGGGCATGGTATCACCACCCACAACGATTCTGTGGAGGAGTCTGCCTCTTTTGGGGTTTCGAGCTTGCTGGATTCAATGCCTTCTTTCACGTATAGAGCGACTCCGCCACCAATATGTCCTTCCCTGTCCTTCCGATATAGTTTATATCCAGGGATAACCGTATCCCACTGGTTTTCTCCATTCCACCAGGTCTCCGTTATGCTCACTATATCAATGCTCTCTTCTAAGACCAAGCGCTCCAGTTCTCCCATCTTGGTTCGCAGGCTGCTAGCATTAGCGTACAGGCACTTGTAAGCAGTGTCTCTCTTCAAGTGTCTTTGGCACTTATGGTTAGGCCTGTGGTAATTTTGCTCTTCTGAATTTATATCCTGTGCCCCTGCTCTCACAATGCCTACTTCTAGGCCTACCCCTTTTAAAATTTCATCATTTCTTTGGTTTTTATCCCAGGGGGGAGGTTTATTCCGAACCGGACCTTTCTCAGCTCCTGTCGGGTTTCCCCCCTCAGTCAGTTTAAAAGCTGCTCTGCCACCTTTTTAATTTTAAGTGCCAGCAGTCTGGTTCCATTCTGGTTCAAGTGGAGCCCGTCCCTTTTGTACAGGCCCGGCTTGTCCCAAAAAGTTCCCCAGTGCCTAACAAATCCAAACCCTTCCACCCGACACCATCGTCTCATCCACGCATTGAGACTGCGAAGCTGGGCCTGTCTGTCTGGTCCTGCGCGTGGAACCGGTAGCATTTCAGAGAAAGCCACCTTGGAGGTCCTGGCTTTCAGCATCCTACCTAGCAACCTAAATTTTGCTTCCAGGACCTCACGGCTGCATTTCCCCATGTCGTTGGTGCCAACGTGCACCACGACCGCTGACTCCTTCCCAGCACTGTCTACCAAACTATCTAAACGACGGGCGATATCCGCAACCTTCGCACCAGGCAGGCAAAACACCTTGCGGTCTACACGCCCATCACACACCCCACTGTCTATGTTCCTAATGATCGAATCACCCACTACAAGGATCCCTCCAGCCCCTGGAGATATATCCTCGGCACGAGAGGATAGCTGCTCATCCCCCAAGGAATGGGTCCCTTCTAAGGGATCGTTTCCCTCTTCCTCAGCTGGATGCTCTCCTTCCCCGAGACCATCGTTCTCCATGATAGCAGGAGAGTTATCATCGTTGGAGTGGGACACAGCTATAACGTCCCTGAAGGCCTCCTCCACACACCTCTCTGCCTCTCTCAGCTTTTCCAGGTCCGCCACCTTGGCCTCAAGGAAATGAAGTCGTTCCCGGAGAGCCAGGAGCTCATTGCACCGAGAGCACACCCACGACTTCTGTCCAACAGGCAGATAGTCGTACATGCTGCAGGCGGTGCAAAACACTGGAAAGCCCCCACACCCCTGCTGGCTTCTTACCTGCATAGTTTTGTTTAAGGTTTATTACGTCAATGGGTTGGAGACTGCGGTTTAGTTGAGGTCAGGGAACAGACGGGCAGAGTGGGGGGCCCTGGCCTCCTCGCCCTGCTGCCGAACTCGCTCTGCTGCTTAACTCGCCTTGACGCTTTGTCAGCTGGGGCTCCCTCTAGCTCATGGAGCAACCTGGCTCCAGAAGGCTTCCTCTCTTTCCCCACCCCTTAACAAAGCCTCCCCATACATTGACTACCCAAGGGAAGAGCCATAGCTCAATGGTAGAGCCCTGCTGTGCATGCCAAGGATCCCAGGTGCAAACCCTGGTGGCATCTCCAAGTAGCACTGGGAGAGACCCGTCTGAAATCCTGGAGAAGCTGCCGCTGGTCAGTGTGGAGAACTTGCGGCAAACTCCCATCATTCTTGACCATTGGCCATCCTGGCTGTGGCTGAGTCCAACAACATCTAGAGGGTGACATGTCCACCACCCTGGTGTAGACAATACTGAGCTAGATGGACCAGTTGCAGCTTGCAGCCCAACCACCTTCTCCTGTTGTGACAAAGAAATAAGATAGGAAGCTGCCTTATTTTGAGTCAGATGATTGGTCCATCTAGCTTAATATTGTCTGCCCTGACTGGTAGCATCTCTCCAGGGTTTCTGGGAGGAGGTTTTCCCAACCCTACCTAGAGACATCTGGGACATTCTACATGCAAGGCAGATGCTATGTCACTGAGCTAAAGCCCTTCCTCAAAACATTAGCTACTCCCGGTTTAAAGAGCCCTTTGCAAGCGTCACAACTTGGGAGAAGCTTGCACAGATGAACTGGATGTATGGGGAGGCTTTGATGTTGGGGGCCTAACTGTGCAGAGGTGTTGTGAGGATCAGACCAAAAGCACAGCTAGTATGAAATAAAGGTAGGTTAGAGGTGGAGCCAAGACAGAATCTGGCAGGGATTACTAGCTGTGATGGCTGTGCTCTGCCACTTTAGTCAGAGGCAGCATGCTTCTGAAAACCAGTTGCTGGAAGCCTCAGGAGGGGAGAGTGTTCTTGCACTCGGGTCCTGCTTGCGGGCTTCCCCCAGGCACCTGGTTTGCCACTGTGAGAACAGGATGCTGGACTAGATGGGCCACTGGCCTGATCCAGCAGGCTCTTCTTATGTTCTTATGTTCAGGGAAGGGGTGGAGCCAGTAGGAATATGGTGATTAGGGGTGGAGTCAGGGCAGGGTGTGTCAGGCAAGGGTTGGAGCCAGTATGAATATGGTAATTGGAGTGGAGCCAGGGCAGGAAAGGGGCGGAGCCAGTATGGAACTTCTACTCTGCCATGAAGCTCACTTCATTATTTAAGGACAGTCATGCTCTCTCTGTCCATCCTACCTTGCAGGGTTGTTGTGTGGTGATAAAATAGTTGGGGTGAGCCCTCTACGCCACCTTATGGAGGAAGAAGCAGACTATTAGTGTAATAAACAAATTTTTAAGTTGAAATAAGACTGCAGATGAAAGATTATGTGTTGATCCCATACATACATGTTTTGCCCTGGGTTCTTCCAGGGATGTGTGTGTGTGTATTTGTTCATTTATATTCATTTACATACCACGTTTCCTCCAAGAAGCTCAAGGTGGTGTACACAGGTCTTTCCCTCCCCGTTTTATCCTCACAACAACTGTGTGAGGTAGGTTAGGCTGAGAGACAGTGACTGGCCCAAAGTCAACCCCAGCGAGCTTCACGGCTCAGTGAGGATTTGAACCTTGGTTTCTCCCAGGTCCTAGTCCGACGCTCTTAACCACTAGACCACACTGGCTACTATGGCTGCAGTCCAAAACCCTGGCCAGCAACAGCAGGGCTGGATGGAGAGACATAGTCACCATCACATCTACACCTCTGCCACTTGTAGTGCCGCTAGCCATGATGGCTGTGCTCTGCCACCATAGTCAGAGGCAGTAGGCTTCTGAAAACCAGTCACCAGTAGCCACTCAGGTCCTGCTTGCAGGCTCCCCATTGGGGCATCTGGTTGGCCACTCTGAGAAGGGGATGCTGGACTAGATGGGCCACTGGCCTGACCCAGCAGGCTCTTCTTACGTTCTTACATAGGGGACCGGGGGAGGGGAGCAGGGAAAAAAACTATTCTGCACCATTTCCCACACTGATGCAGCAAAGAGACTTGCATTAGGCCCACTGGCATCATGTGACAGCAGCAGGACTCATTCGGGATCCAGCGGACCCTGTGCTACCCCCACAATGCCTTGTTTCAGGGTCTTCTGCTGATTACCTCAGGGAATCCAGAGGCAGGGCATCTCCAAGAGATGGCTGTCCAGCCCCAGAGTAATTGTTCCATTCCTGAATGGCCCTATAAGGCAGTGGTTCTCAAACTTTTTTGGTTCGCGGCGCATTGTAAAATATATACAAATTTTCTGGCACATTAAAAATATATTAATATATTTTAAACTATGAATAAAAATAAACTATAGAAAACTGTTACTTACCGTATACAAATGGGTTTCTTCTCATTTTCAAAATATACTTTCATAATATTTGAGGCACACCTAGCCACCTCTTAGGGCACACCAGTGTGCCTGGGCGCACCGTTTGAGAATCACTGCTATAAGGAATGGCTACGGCAGGAGGGGCAGGATAGTTTAGAGAAAAGGTGAGTAAAGGGGACGTGAGACATGATAGACGTGTAAAAGATTAGGCATGGTGTGGAGAAAGTGGATAAGCCTCTCGTAACACTAGAGGTTGTGGACATCTAATGAAGCTGAATATTGGAGGATTCAGGGCATACCAAAGAAGGGACTCCTTCACACAGCGCAGACTTGCACTGTGGCATTCCCTCCCACAAGGGGCAGTGATGGCCGCCAGCATGGATGGCTTTAAAAAAGAATTAGATGAATTCATGGAGGATAAAGGCTCCCAGTGGCTACTAGCCATCGTGGCCACGTTCTCCCTCTGCTGCTGGAGGCAGCATGTCTCTGACCGCCGGTTACTGGGAATCACAAGTGGGGAGAGGACAGTTGCACTCCGGCCCTGCTTGGGGCTTTCACATGGAGGCATCTGGTTGGCCGCTGTGGTGTGTATCCAAAGTAGCGTTTAACGAGTCCTCTCAGCACAAAAAGTTCTGCTTGTGCAACAGGACTTCCCCCCTCTTTCATCCCCCCAAATCTTTTCTAAGATTTCTCCTAACCTTCCGGAACAGATCTGGGGAGGGTGGGGGGCACGCATGAGTGGAGAAGAGGGGGAAGGAGGCCTACTGCACAAGCGAAAATGCTTATGCTGACAAGATGTGTTTGTTGGATACCATCCTGTGAGGACAGGATGCTGGCCTATACAGCAGCTAGGCTCTACTTACGAACTGTTCTTACCGTCAAGGTTCACGTTCATTCAAAATCTACCCTTCTGTAACTCCTGCCCTGCCTTTTGGAGATAATCTGTTGAGGGCCACATGCCAGCAGTGGGTGGTGCCAGAACCCAAAGTGGGCAGGGCCAGAACAAAAAGTGGGAGGGCCACCTCTTTTTCATTACCCTCTGTTGCGCTCCCCACTTCTGTCTGCCACCCCTCTCCCTCTCGATTCCCCCCTCCCCTAAATTAGGTCGAGGGACACATGTAGCCCGTGAGTCCTTAGCATAGATGTTGATTCATATTTAGGTTCTTGCTCTCATATTTTTTCTTTCTTGGCTTTTAAAATGACTTTTATACAGCTGTTGGTAGACTAATGAGCGAAAACGAGGATATAACCGAACTAAAGAAGGAACCATGTGGGTCCTTGTTGGAAACGCCCGAAGGCCTTTCCGGGTTTCATGAAGTGGAAGGAATCTGTGAGATTAAGCACAGACTGGACGGCCCTCCGAGCATCATTCCAGGCTTAGATGAAGGCAGCTCTGTTGAAGGGACGTCCTATATATGCTCCGAATGCGGCAAGAGCTTCTGCAGCATATCGAGCCTCATTGGCCATCAGAAAAGAAACCATTCAGGAGAGAAGCCGTATAAATGCTCCGACTGTGGAAGGAGCTTCCACCAGAGCTCTGATCTTGTTAAACATGAGCGGATACATACAGGGGAGAAGCCGTATCAGTGCTCTGTTTGCGAGAAGCGGTTCAATCAACGGTCTTACCTGATCGTACATGAACGGTTTCACACAAAAGAGAAGCCATATAAATGCTTCTTGTGTGGGAAGAGCTTCTGTTCCAACGCGCATCTCATGACACACCAAAGAACCCACACTGGAGAGAGACCTTATCAATGTCCTGACTGCGGGAAAAGATTCACGACCAGTTCAAACTTCGTGAACCATAAGAAAACTCACACAGAGGAAAAACCTTTCAACTGCTCCCTCTGTGAGAAAAGTTTCAAGCGGAGCTCAAATCTGATCCAACATGAGAGAACTCACACAGGCGAGAAGCCCTACACCTGTCTAACCTGTGGGGAAAGCTTTGCTTCTAACTCGGGTCTCGTAAAACATCAGAGAAGCCACACGGGAGAGAGACCTTACAAATGCTCCTACTGTGGCAAAAGCTTCAGTCAGAGCATGATACTCACTCAGCATGAGAGAACCCACACAGGAGAGAAACCGTGCAAATGCCTCGTCTGTGGGAAAAGTTTCCGTTCCAGCTCAGACCTTGTAAAACACAAGAGAATCCACACAGGAGAGAAACCGTATAAATGCTCGCTGTGCGGGAAAAGCTTCACGACCAGTTCGGATGTGGTGAAGCACGAACGAACCCACACAGGTGAGAAGCCGTACAAGTGTGGCACCTGTGGGAAAAGTTTCAGCCAGAGTGCACACCTTATGCAACACCAGAGAATCCACACAGGAGAGAAACCGTACATGTGCCTCACCTGTGGGAGATGCTTCACTTGCAGCGCACACCTCGTGGTGCATAAAAGAACCCACAAAGAGGGGGAGGCCTTACAAACATAAATTGTTCTGGTGGGTGTTTTTTGATGGGAGGAATGGAAACAACTTTACTACCAGGTCTGATGTAGTTAAGCATCAAATATTCCATGCAAAAAGGAACCTTAAGAGTGAACTTTGCAGTGGTTAAAGCAGACCTTTATGAAACAATTTAGAACCTGATTTAGAGAGGTGTGTAAAAAATAAAAAAAAGTAACCGTTTTAATCTTACAATGCATGAAAAAAACAATGCCCAGCTAGGAGAGAAGCCATAACATTTTCAGACTGTGAGAATACAGGCATGTTCCTATACCTCACTGAGTAACACAGGTGGTAAAGCCAAAGTGACCCTAACCAGCGTTCCTAATTATTTCGTTACAGCGGTGCATTTGTGTAAGAGATCAGACCATCATTTTTGCAAAGGCACTGCAGGCCATAGGAATTTTGGGTGTGAAGGAGAGAAGCCACTTCAAAGGCAAATGCAGGCAGGAAACAAGTAGAAAATAACAATCATTGGTGCAAAAATAAACGGGCTATTCATGCATTGCTGTATGTATGTAGTTCCTTGGTAATAAATAGATGGCTGTTTTCTGTGCATTGTTGTACAGGCCTTCTTAGTCAAGAACACAAACCGATGGATCAATCCCTTGGGTCTTGTGGATTTTGTAGTGTCCTGGCTCAGAGTGCTGAACTTCCAAAAATTAGGACTGCACTTACATTTTTGCTCATTGACATTTTCAGCAAGGTGGGTGGGGAGGAAATTTCATGTCCTTTACAGTGGTGACTGGTGCCCATTGGGACTGGTAGGGCAGAAAGCAGGGAGCCCAACAGCTGGAGCCAGAGCCAATCACGAGCAAAGCCAGCTTCTTGTCATTTCGTCTTCATTTTCTTCCCTGCTGAGTTCTATAAAGGCATAACTTGATATTAAAGAGGATAAGGCCAGCGGGGGGTGGGGGGGCTGACTAAGGACAGGCTGCAGTTGGTGGGGCAGAGCCCCATTTGCCCTACTGGACCAGCTTCCACCACCCCTTTGCTTCTTTCCTACACACAGATAATATTCACTGTCAGTGGAGTCTGGTCCACTGGGGCACAGTCCTGCCAGTGAGAATGTCAAGCACTCCGCTATGCTCTGGCCAATCAGATTCTTGTTCTCTGGCCAATCAGCTCTTTGTACCTAATCCAGAAGTTTTTTTGGATTTTTTTTTATTTTGCTATGTCCTTCCCCTTGGGCTTTCTGCTTGTCAGCCCTTAAACGGCCACTATGGCAAATTAGAGAGGAATCTCAGCTACTTCAGGAACAGCCCCGTTCTTACATCCTTGCTTCATTGCTTCGGCTATGGGGCGGTATACAAACGCAATAAATAAATAGCTGGTAATTTCTAATGATGCTTTGCAATGTTATCATACCATGAATGTTCCCATCCCTATAATGGGCAGCCAATCAAGGTGGGTTAGGGAAATGCAGATTGCAATTATAACACTATGTGGATTTGATTTTCAGATGTCAGCAGATGAGGGGAGGGGAAGAGGAGGAGATTTGGGAGATGTTTGCTGATATTCATGCAAGCTGTAAAAAAGGGAAAGGTGTCCCCGGACTTGTAGTGCGAGTCGTTTCCGACTCTTAGAGTGACGTCTTGTGATGTTTACAAGGCAGACCGTATATATGGGGTGGGCTTGCCAGTTCCTTCCCCGGCCTTTCTTTACCCCCCAGCATATGCCGGGTACTCGTTTTACCGACCACGGATGGATGGAAGGCTGAGTGGACCTCGACCCTTTTTACCGGAGATTCGACTTCCTCCTTCTGTTGGAATCGAACTCCGGCCGTGAGCAGAGCTTCGGCTGCATTACCGCCGCTTTACCACTCTGCACCACGGAGGGTCTTATGCAAGCTGTACTCCTGTTTATAACAATTAGTTTCAGCCTTGGAAATCCTTGGCCTGTAAGACCTGCCTGTGACTCCTCTCTAGTGAAGGGAAGGAGCTCTGTACAGGTTCAGAGGTACCCTTTGCTTCTTTATTTTAACAAAATGTATATAGGCCTTGGCAAACGTTAAGCCATACTGCCCCATACACAAATCTAAGGTTTTAGTTCTGATTCAAATGCTTCTTTCGCCTGCCATTACTCCAAAACCTGCCTGAAAAGCTGAGTGGAACGGCAGTTGCACGACTGTTTCAAATGGACTAACAGCGCTTTAAATGTATGGTGTGAATCTGACCCTGGTGTACCTAGGCCTTGCCACTGCTCAGTCAGCAGACATACCAGAAATGGTGGCCCTCTTTTTGTTGGACCTTGGTTGCAGTGAAGTGCGAAATAAATAGTCTGGTAAGACTGTTGGTTGAAAGAATAAAGAAACGTAAGGTTTATTACTACTGGGAAATAATGTCGTTCTGACTGCAGACGTACATGTGGCCATCTGAATGACTAGAAAGGAAGAAGGAAGTCAAACCTGAGGGAAAGGAAACAAGTAGGTACTGTAGAAGGAATCAGCAAGGGAAGAATGAGTTGTCTTTCTATCACTCCCCCCGCCCCTGGTGATTATACCTGTAATAATTTTTACAAGTATTGGTGCTTTACTCCCACAGTTTGCTGATGCTTAAATATGGTCATTCTGTATTTATGTGGAGCATTTAGTTGGCTCCCCTTGAGAAAAATTCCAGTGGATGCCCCTGGGTGGACAATGCTCACACATACCCTTGAAGAGTAATCTGGAGAACATAGGACAACTTTGGTCTATCTAGGTCATTATTGTCCGCACTGACTGGCAGTGGCTCTCCAGGGCTTCAGGCAGGAATCTGCCCCAGCCCTACCTGGAGATGGTGGGGATTGAACCTGGGACCTTCTGCATGCAAAGCAGATGCTGTACCCTTGAGCTGCGGCCCGTCCCACAACATTTACTTACTTAGCAAACAGGAATCCTCTTTGTCCTCTGGCTTGATCTCAGCACAAACCTTCACCTCTGTGGCTTCCAGTGGAGCTACCTCTTTGCCTGGAAAATTCACGGCCCCATCCTGGAGGAGCCACCCCAGCACCTGGAAGAGTGACAAGCATTTTCAGTCAAGGCAGGATGAAACAGTGAGAGGGTGAACTCTACGCAAGGAAGACCTTCACCTCCCGAGATAAAAGTCATGTTCATTCATCATTATTCACTCTTGCCAAAGTTCAGAGGTGAGTGCCGACCCTTAGGGTGCCAAACCAGCACTAACACCACAAGAGGAAGGTAACAAATAGCAGGTTTGGGGGAACCCCAGTGTTTGCATGATTCCCAAAAAAGGGACTCCCGAAGGCACCCCAATGAGGACTGAGCATGCTCAGTGGGCACAGAATGCTGGCTGATTGTTGGGGGGGAAATAAGAGAAAGTAAAGGGGGTATGGAATATCCTGAAAAAGGTCACGGCTGGCTGATATCCTGAGTGGCAGTCCTCCATACTGCAACATTTTGTTACAGGTCCCACATGTTTATTCCAAATATGCATCTCCTAGGATAGGACATCCAAGGCAGTTGAGGACCAAAACAAATTCGTAAAAGAAAACAGCTGGCAGATTAAACAATTCACACACACACAAAAAGTCCAGAGCTGGGTAAGTATCAGATATGATATACAGTAGGGCCCCAGTCATACAGCAGGTTATGTTCTGGACCCCCGCTGTAAAGCGAAAACCGCTGTAAAGTGGAACACATTGACTAACATTGACCAAAACGGCGCCGAACGGCCAAAAAACGCCATAAAAGCAGAACGAGCGCCGTAGGAGTGAGGCCTTTCTGCAATTGACAACCGCTGTATTTGTGGAACACTGTAAAGCGAAGCGCTGTAAAGCGGGGCCCTACTGTACCATAAGCCTGCCAGATAAGAAGAGGCTCAGTTTAGATGTTATGCCAAATCATGATTTAACCATAGCTTACATATTTATTGATTACATTTAAGGTGCTCAAGGTGGTTCTCCCGCTCCCTCTTTTATCCACACAACAACCCTGTGAGGTAGGTTAGGCTAAGAGACAGTGACTGGCTCAAAGTCACCCAGCGAACTTCATGGCTGAGTAGGGACTGGAACCTTGGGCTCCCAAGTCCTAGTCCGACACTCTCACCACTACACCATACTGGCTCACCTGTGGTTTATTTGTTTATTAGATTTATATTCCACCCTTCCAGTAGGAGCCCAGGGCGGCAAACAAACAAAAGCACTAAAAACACTCTAAAACAATAAAAACAGACTTTAAAATATATTAAAATAAAACATCCTTAAAAACATATTAAAATAAAATATCTTTAAAAACATCTTAACAAAAAAAAGCTTATTTAAAAAGCTTTAAAAATGCATTAAAAAGCAATTTCAACACAGATGCAGACTGGGATAAGATCTCTGCTTAAAAGGCCTGTTGAAAGAGGAAGGTCTTCAGTGCCAAAAAGATTACAGAGATGGTTCCTGTTTAGTATTTAAAGGGGAGGGAATTCCACAGGGTAGGTGCCACCACACTAAAGGCCCATTTCCTATGTTGTGTGGAACAGACCTCCTGATGAGATGGTATCTGCAGGAGGCCCTCACCTGCAGGGCACAGTGATCGACTGGGTATATAAGGGATAAGACCGTCTTTCAGGTATCCTGGTCCCAAGCTGTATAGGGCTTTGTATACCAGAACCAGCACCTTGAACGTAGCCCGGTTGCTAATAGGTAGGCAGGTGGTTTGCATATCCAAATATGTCATCATGGCTAAGAGATGCTTGCCTGCTTTCAGTTTCCATCTGCTCAATGCTCAGCTTCGTATGCTCACTCCTGTCTCCCTTTGGGTTTGTGAATTCAGACATAACAGCAGGCCACTTGGCACTGCAGTTTATAAGCTGCCACAGGTTTAAACCATGGTTTGGTGTGATGTCCAAATGGAGCTGCAGATCTCAGACAGAAGTCGGCATGTAATCAGGAAAGGGGTCTAATGAACTCTTCCTAGGCCTCCAGAGTCTTGGTACCAGCTCTGGCACACTCACCAACCGCATGGCTGATGCCAGGACACAGAGCAGGGTCTCCACTGATCACCAGAGAGTGGGCAGGAGGGGATGGGCCTTTTCGCATCCAGGCTGCAAACCATGCAGGGATTTAAAGGGAACAACATGGCTTTGAACTGGACCCAGAAGCAGAGTGAACGCCTGTGCTCAGGGGTAGAGAAAGCCAGTTTTGTCATCTGGCAGAAGGATGCCCCTCTCTCACAAGCGGACAAGGAAAGCTTGGTATCGCCATCCACTAGTGGCAGGTTCATGTTGTCGTCAGTGGAAGCCTCCACAAGAGGGGGATGATGGGGCTGTCCCAGTGACTTCATATCGTCTGAGGCTCTGGAGAAATGCAGGGCTGTGGAGGAAGAGACAGTCGACCAAGAAGTGGCCTCTCCAGCTCTCTTTTTCTGTCCATTGGAAAGAGGCATCAATTGTGTATCGGGGAAAATGCGCAGAACTAAAACCCTCCTGCTAGCCGGGTAACGGCACATAATTGGGGGCCACAGCACAAGACTGGATGACCCTAATATGGCAAATAGCTTTATTAGGAGCCACTGCCGGTCAGTGCAGACAACACTGAGCCAGACGGACCAAACGTCTCGACTCAGTATTAGGCAGCTTCCTGCGTTGTATATAGGAAGGGCCATAGATCAGGGGTAGAACATCTGTTTTGCATGTGGAAGGACCCAGGCTCAATCCCTGGCCTCTCCAGGTGGGGCTGAGAATATCCCCTGCCTGAAACCCTGGAGAGCCACTGCCAGTCAGAGTGGACTGTATGGGGCAAGAATGGAACAGGAGCGGTCCCATCCCTGGCATCTCCAGGTAGGGCTTCTTTTCATTTCCCTCTTTCTCTGCTCCAACCACCGTTGACATTCACAGGAGTTTGGCAGACTCACAACTCCTGTTCCATTCTCGCCCCTTGCAAACCAGGCCTTTTGAGTGCAAGAGGGATCATCCCTTGCAAGAGCTGCGCTGTTTGGACAGGCCCTCTGCAGCTGCAGTGTTGCGCTGCAGCCAACTCAGAAGGGACAGGAAGGGGGGAGGCATGAGTTTCGGGCGCCTCCGCAGCCAGAAGAAGCAGAGTTGGGGATTGTTGTGTCTGAGCAGGATCGTGCGGGAGGGGGGCAGCCTGCTCTCCAGCCAGTTCCCACGAGTAACGCCCTTTCCGAGGAGCCGAGCACACCGCCCCCAGTTGAGGCAGAGGACTTGTGGGGGGAAGCTTCAGAGTCAGTGCCAGCTCCTCCTTTACCAAGCAGTTCCCAGGAGGATTCCAGTGTGGCACCACCCCCTGACCTCGAGCCCGTTGCTCGGGAGCAGGTGTCTTCAGATGAGCTGTTGGATGCGCGTCCCCTGTCTCCTCCTTCCCACCACTGCGAGAAACGGACAGGGCAAAGACAGGAATTATGAAGGAGTCAGAGATTACGTTCGAAAACATTTCCTATATAAGCCTGCCGCTCCCAGTGGGGGGTCATTGAGTCAGCTTCCTTCACATGCTGCAGAGCATGTCTAGAGTATTGTTAGGGACTCTAGTGAGTTAGCATAGGGTTTCCTATGAAGCGCAATGCCTTTGATGTATCCATTACTCTAATAAAACGAGATTTACTTGCACACACACTCCAGCCTCATTCTTTCGGCTCTGGACGGGACATGCAGAGAGAAAGCACATTTCTCTCTCTCTCTCTTTTGGGGCAAGACCTTGAAATAAGCGGTTCTGCAGGGATTTGGAACAATTCTGCTTGAACCAGGAGGGGGCCAGCTGTGTAGGGCGCTCCCGGATACACTGGCCTCCTTGCAGTCTCTGGGGGAATTCCGCAACCGATTTCTTTTAGTGCTTGTTAATCACACACACACACTTTGGAAAGATGAAGAACAAATAGAGGAAGCTGCTTTATACCCTATCAGTTCACTGGTCCATCTACCTTAGTACTGTCCACACTGACTGGCAGCAGCTGTACAGGGTTTCAGACGGAGGATGTTCCCAGGGCTGTAACTCACTGGAAGAGCACTTGCTTTGCATGCTGAAAGTCCAAGGGTCAAACCCAGACATCTCCAGGAAAGGCTGGGAGAGAATCCTGCCTGAAACCTGCATATGCTTCTGGAACACCCGCAAGCAGACATGAGGTCAACAGCCCTCTCTGTTGTTTGCCCCACGGCAACTGCTGTTCCGAGATACACTGCCTCTGAATCTGGAGGTTCTATTTAAGTCTCATGACTTCTAACCATCATCCAAGAGTTTTATCACATCCCCTTTGAAAAGCATCTGCAAACGTAAGAAGAGCTGGCTCAAATGATGAAACCCCCATCTAGCTTATGGTAGTTGTGAGGACAGTTCTCATATAATATATATATTTTAAAAATTATAAATCGCCTTTTACACACATCAAGACAATTTTCAAGCATATGAAACCCCCTGCTAAAAATAGTTTTAGAAACAGCACAAAACATATCTGAAGACAGGTTTTAAAAACAATACTCCTGCTGGGAGGAAGGGTGGGATATAAATCAAATAATAAATAAATACAAAATTTCCAAAATGCTCACATTTCCATTGCTCAAAAACGGAAGACATTACATGATTTACAGTAGTCTTTGCGGTATAATAAAGTCTGGAATATGGTGATATCTGAGAAAATAACACACAATTTGGACGTCTCAAAAGGATCGGAAGACCTGGAGCATTTCTACACCATTTGGTGAGAATTTATAGCTTCTGCTGCTGCAAAAGATCGGCAAAGTTCTTTGTCTGTATCAACATGCGAAATCTGGACCTCATAACCGGGATTTATAAAAATTGTTCTATATTGATCTCATTCAACTGTTAATATTAGATGAGCGGCTCTGCAATGTGACAGGGAAAACAATTATTCTTTGATGTACATCCCCTAATTGTATTTCTATGTTCTTTTATCTAAAGTGGGGGGGGGAACAATGTGAAATGAACATCTAAGCCAGAGACCTTTGCATCCAACTGGAAAAGGTGAAGGGCTGTCCAGTCCAAGTCTAGTATAAAGATTAAAAAAAAAAACTATGAAGAAACAGCAGGGACTTTGAAGGTGCCCGTCAAACAGTATCTGGGCAGCCGAGTGAACGGGCACACAGGTCATCTGGTCACTATGGTGCACTTTTATTAAAATTATTTAAAATCTTCTAAATTGGCATCTATACATATGCATTAGCGTATGCAGATTTTATCCAAGTCCTCTTTTTTTCAGGGACACACACACATACACACACACCTCTCACTCCCAGCATATAACAACCTGTCCCTCATAAATCTGCATTAAGGCTTTCTTAATTTATTGCCCTTGGATCCCACTAAAGGGGTCTGAAAATACTCTTGCATGACCACAACAATTTTGCAAAGACACTCAGATTCAACCATGTGGAGAAGTGGGAGGCGGAGAAGCTTCCTCCTCCCACCTCCCTAATCTCTATTTCTCCTTTTCATTTCCCCCCCCTCCACTGAAATCTTGCAAAAGTTAAGAAATAAACCTTTTTTTTAAAAAAGGCACCTTTCCACCTGAGAGCTGCAACAGGATGCCTCTGTCCTGCAGTCCCCCCCTCCCGAAAAAACAAGGCCACAAATTATTCCCACGGCTGGGCAGAAACCTGCATGGGAAATTCAAAAGGCAGGTTTCGGCATTGGGCAGGGAAGAGAAGCAGGAAGGGACTTTTTCACATGCTGTGGAACAGGAACCGCTTTGGGAATCCGCCCTCCATCACTTTAACTCCTTTCAAGAGTGCTTTCAAGGTCACGCAACACAAAGTAGCAAGCCATCTTTCATTTCTGCTGCCTTTGGGGCCAACAGGCAGAAATTCAAAAGGTGCAGCTGTCCCACGGCTGCCAGGAATTTTAAACAATTTGTAATAGCACATTAATACTAAATATGAATAGTAATATAATATTAATACTACTACTGATTGATAAATGTATGTCTAAATTGTATGATTTTTAAAAACGGAAATAAATTTTAATCATTTAAATGTGTAATACAATTATTGTTACAGGGGCCATGCAGTGAAGACTGGTGGCTCTGATGTCGGTGGGGCGGTGAATCTGCTCTGGGTTTCAGTCCAAACTTTCAAGGAGCTGCCTGAGGTGCTGAAGCACCTTGCACAGCTCCTTCAAGTTCGGACTAAAACCTGGAGCAGATTCACCGCCACACCGACATCAGAGCCACCAGTCTCCACTGGGCCCACAGGAAGCCCACAAGCAGAACCAGAGCGCAACAGCAATTCTCCCCTCCTATATCGTCGGAATCCTTTGCCCTCCAGCCCGTAATCAAGGCCGCCTTCTAACAAACCTGGCTTTGATTTCCTAGGGAGCCCCAGAAGTACCTCTTCTTAGGCTGCATACATACCATGTATTTAAAGTACATGGTTCCCCCCCCAAGGATCCTGGGAAGTGTAGTTTGTTAAAGATGCTGGGAATTGAAGCTCTATGAGGAGTAAACTACAATTCTCATGATTATTTGGGGGAAGTCATGGTCTTTCAGTGTAAGGTGTGTATGCGGCCTTAGTCTCATCATCCTGGAATCATAGGGTTGGAGAGAATCCCTTGCAGGCCACCTAGGCCACGTTCTGTTCAAAGCAGGAAATCTAGAGCTGGAGCATCCCTGACAGATGGCTGGCCATCCTCTGCTGGAAGACCTCCGGCAAGAGAGAGCCCACCAGTCCTCTAGGGGACTGGTTCCATTAGGACTGGTTCCATTAAACTGCACCTACTGAAAAGCTTTTCCTGCTATTCAGCCAAAATCTACCCTCTGTAGATTGGTCAGAAATGATGGAAGATGGCGTCCATTCTTGTCCTCGGGGTGGGGAGCAAAAATCAAAGTCACAACCACACCAGTGCAGTATTATATCACTTTTAACAGTCATGGCTTCCCTCAAAGAATCCTGGGGGAAATTCCCAGAGTTCCCTGGGACATCAGATTGATTGTTCAACCACTCTGAGAATTGTAGCTCTGCGAGGTGAAGTCAGGGGAGGCATTTATTTATTTATTTTGTATCCCGCCCTTCCTCCCAGCAGGAGCCCAGGGCGGCAAACTAAACTAAAAACACTTTAAAACATCATAAAAACAAATCTTAAAATACATTAAGAAAAAACAGCATTAAAAACATTTAAAAAACTTTTTAAAAAGGTTAAAAACATTATTAAAAGCATCTCCCAAGAGCCCTCAACAACCCTTAACAAATTCCAGTTCCCAAGATTCTTTGGAGGAAACCATGACTGTTAAAGTGGTATAAGAGTGCTCTAAATGTATGGTGTGGGTGTGGCCCAGGTCTTTCCCTCTTCTATGTCACAGCCTTTCAGGTATTGGGAGACTGCTGTCATGCCCCCATTTTTTTCTCTAGGAGAAACATACCCCCCAACCTTTCCTTATAGGGCTTGTTTTCCATTTCCCTGAGCATCTTCCTTGCCTACCTCTGAGCTTTTTCCAAGCTTCATCATCCTTAAAGTGTGGTAGCCAAAACTGGACATAGGACTGACTCCAGATGAGATCTGGGTACTGCAGAAGAAGGTCCTCTAGAGCTACATTGGCATTATACATTTAAATCAGTATTATATTACTTTAACAGCCATGGCTCCCTCCCACAAAGAATCCTGGGAACTATAGTTTTAAAAGGGTGGTGAGCAGAGACCCCTATTCCCCTCATAGAGTGACAATTCCCAGAAATTACTTGGGAAAGAGGGACTGACTGTTAAATCCCTCTGGTTATTGTAGCTCCTGGAGCGGAATAGAGATCTTCCCTCAGCACCCTTAACAAACTACAGTTCCCAGGATTCTTTGGGGGAAGCCATGACTCTTTAAAAGTGGTATGACACTGCTTTAAGTGTATAGCGTGGATGTGCCTTTGGTTGTGGTTGTTGCTATGTGGCTCCAAGTCGACTGCGACTTATGGCAACCCAATGAATCAGTGACCTCTAAGAGTATCTCTCATGAACCACCGTGTTCAGATCTTGTAAGTTCAGGTCTGTGGCTTCTGTTATGGAATCAATCCATCTCTTGTTTGGCCTTCCTCTTTTTCTACTCCCTTCTGTTTCTCCCAGCATTATTACCTTTTCTAATGAATCATGTCTTCTTGTTATGTATCCAAAGTATGATAACCTCAGTTTCATAATTTGAACTTCTAGTGATAGTTCAGGTTTAATTTGTTCTAACACCCAATTATTGGTCTTTCTCGCAGTCCATGGTATGCGCAAAGCTCTCCTCCAACACCACATTTCAAATGAGTTTATTTTTCTCTTACCCGCTTTTTTCACTGTCCAACTTTCACATCCATGCATAGAGATCGGGAATACCATGGTCTGAATGATCCTGACATTGGTGTTCAGTTATACATCTTTGCATTTGAGGACCTTTTCTAGTTCTCTCATAGCTGCCCTCCCCAGTCCTAGCCTCTGCCCTGTTCCAAAACTGGCCAATTTACCTTTATTCCCCCAACCCTTTAAACTACACAAGTGTGTTTCTGAATGAGGACGTTTATTTAAGTGAGAAGTCACAGTTGTACACCCTGAAGACAAATCAAAAGCTTCTAGACAGTACAAAGTTGTTTCTAGTTGACAGCAAAGGATGGCTAACCTGTGGCCCTCTAGATGTCGTTCGGACTCCAGCACCCATCAGCCCTGCCCAGCATGGCCAATGGTCAGGGATGATAGGAGTTGGAGTCCAGCAGCATTGGGGTGGGGGAGGGACACCCTGGTCTACACTGTAGACTCTACAGGAGCAGTGGTTATCTCAAAGTGCCAGGCCATTGTCTGAGGGAGGCAGACCAGAAGATATCATCTTTGCACAAACTGTGCACCAGTCCAGATGGAAAACAAAATACTCAAACCTGATACATCTGACTCTCTTTCTCTCTCTCTGTGAGACGTGGACTGTTGTCCCCATTTATTTTATTTATTATTTCTTACATTTATATCCTGCCTTTCCTCCAAGGAGCTCAAGGTAGTGTACATAGTTCTCCCTTTCCACATTTTATCCTCACAACAACACTGTGAGGCAGGTTAGGCTGAGAGACAGTGACTGGTCCAAGGTCACCCCCCAGTAAATTTCATGGCTGAGTGGGGATTCGAAGCCTGGTCTCCTAGGGCATAGTCCAGAAACCCTAACCATTACACCACACTGGCTCTCTTCCTGGATATACCAAGTTGATGCATGGAACGGATGGAGCAAGCCCCGATTCCATCTCCCAGTTCCAAAAATTCATTTAAAATGGATTAGCATGTGTTTTATACTGTTTAAATTTTTAAATTGTGTTTTAAATTGTTTTTATAAGATCTGTTTTAAATTGTATTTGTTTTAATGTTTTTAGTTACTGTAAACCGCCCAGAGAGCTTCGGCTATGGGGCAGTATACAAGTATAATTAAATAAATAAATAAATAAAATCCCTGTATGTTTCTGCTGCCAAGATGGCTAATTCAGCATTGAAGTGTCCCATTTCTTTCCCACCTGCACTCAAGTGGAGGACTGGGGAAGCTGTGACCCGCGGACCACATACTGCCTTCAGCCTAATTTCATGTTGGTGGAGGGAGAGGAAAAGGATGAAACTGGCAGAAGGGGAACTGAAACAGATGGAGTGATGGGAGGAGGGCGGAACCCATGCAAGTGATCAGCTCAGACACCTGATGAGAGTGGTGTTCTCCTCCCCATAGCTTACTGGGGTGGGAGGGAGAAAGAGAAAAAGGGTGGCACCGAGAGAGAGAGAGAGAGAGAGAGAGAGTGAGGGAATGGGCCGACCCAGTTTTGGATCCAGCCCCATCCACAGCTGGCATGTGGCCTCTGACAAAAAGTAAATACATTTCTCCACCCTGGCTTAGTGGATAGTTTTTGCCAATCTACCTTTTAGTCCTTAGCTCTTTCCGTAGGCATTTGGTTGGGAAACAGGGTGCTGGACTAGACAGGCCTTCTGGAAAAAACTCCATATACAACAGAAAGGGCCCTGCATCTAGTGAGTATTGGCCTGAACTTCAGTTGGTGCAGGGGTGTGGTGCCAGGCCTCCAAGGCTGATCTTAATGACCAGGCAGGATTGAGCAGGAGCAGGCGGTCCTTTGGGTACCTATTTAGGTAAGTCATTAAGGGCTTGACAAGTTAAGATCAGCAACCGGTGTTGTGAGAGCAGCTCACCTATGGAGCATAGGAAGCTGCCCTCTATTGAGTCAAACCCTTGATCTATTCAGCGCAATATTGTTCACACTGACTGGCAGTGGCTGTCCAGGGTTTCAAGCAGAAGACAGTCCCATCCCTACCTGGAGGTACCCGGGACCTTCTGCATGCAAAGCAGATGCTCTGCCGCTGAGCTATGGCCCTTCCAAGCCACTCAGGCTAGCTAAATTCCTGTAGAAGGAGCCACAACACCTTAAGGACCAGGGTCAGCTCTAGGTTTGAGGGCGCCCCAGGCAAAGCACCCTCTTATGGCCCCCCTCTCCCATCAGTGGATCCTGGCAGGCTTATATGGAAATGGGAGCAGGCGGCAGCAAGTGGCAAGGCCACTCCAAGCAACACTAGAGTGATGCTACATCAGGGGCACTTGAGGAAATTAAAAATGATGGCTAGACCAGCTGATAAGGGTACTGGGGAAGGGAAAACAATTAAAGGGGGCACAGGGTGAGAATTAGTGATGGCCCCCTCATAGGTACTGGGGTCCTGACATCTGCCTGAAGATGCCGAACGCCGACGCCAGCCTTCTTAAGGATCCATATGCTCCATTCAGCATCTGAGGTCCTGTTTGGTGTTCCAGCCACGTCACTGACTGATGTAAAATGGGCTTCTAAGAAGCAGTCCTACCCCCCCCAGTGCTGGCACCAACTCCCCAGGGAAGCCTGCCTGTGCCTAGCCCTGAGCACTTTTTAAACTTGCCTTTTTAGGGAAACCTTTGGAACTGGAGGGTTGCTTCTCCTGCCGCTGGAATGGGCCTTAATGGAATTGTTGCCGCAGTCCTTTTGACTGGGCTCCACCTCTTCATATGACAGTTTTGACTTTTCTCCCCTCGTCGGGCTGATTGTTGATCCATTATCGTTTTAATGGACTTTTTTGCCGTTAGCCACTATTGGAGTTCTATCGAAAGAGAAAAGCGGAATGTACAATTTCAAAATAGGGGCCGAGAATATCCGGCCCCAGGGCCAAATGCAGCCCTCTAGGCCAGCTTTCCCAACCTTTGGGTCCCCAGATGTTGCTGGACTACAACTCCCATCAGCCCCAGTCCAACATGGCCAATGGTTAGGAATTATGGGAACTGTAGTCCAGCAACATCTGGGGACCCAAAGGTTGGCAAAGTTTGCACTAGACCTCTCCGTTTGGCCATCAGGACTCTCCCCAGGCCACACCCCTCAAGATCCCTGCATTGCAGTCTCCTCAAGAGCTTTTGCATGGCTGGAATGTATCCTTGAACTGCGATAATTCTTCTTGCATGCCTGGATGGAGATTTATCTATCTCTCTGTGCCAGCGTGTGCCCACGGAGGCATACATGGTATAGATACCTCTGATCTCTGTGTGGATGGAATGCAGCCTATTGTAGAAAGCAGAACTTGGAAAAGTTACTTTTTTGAACTACAACTCCCATCAGCCCCAGCCAGCATGGCCACTGGATTGGGCTGATGGGAGTTGTAGTTCAAAAAAGTAACTTTTCCAAGCTCTGGTAGAAAGGTAAGAGTCCCATCTCTTGCTCCGCCTACTTTTGCCTCCGGCCCCACCCATCACTGATACATGATCCCTAGAAGATTGCACAGCAGGAAATGTGGCCCTTGGACTGAAAAAAAACCCCTATCCCTGGTTTAAAATAGTGCCCCCTCCTCTTATTTTACTATTTCCTACAAGTACCCTGTGAGGCGTCCTTCCCTGGCTCTCCCTGTCAGGTTCCTACCTGCTCGTGGTTACTGCCTGTCACTAGGCACCACCAGGGACTCCACCAGTCCGGACCGCTCTCCCTTATGGTTTCTCTCCCCGCTCTAGCACAGATCTCAACAGATCCCCCTGCTAGGCAGCACCACCAGTCACGTCTTATAACCCGTATTCCCAGAGACTCTGCCTGAGTCTCCCTCAATCTGGTTACCTCTGTGACTGAGTGCTACAGCTGTCTCCAATCCCTTTGATTTACTCAGACTGCTTATAATTCTGGTTTGCTCTGAATACTTGTGGTGTTATACTTCCCTTCCCCGCTGCCACCATATTATCCTTCAGCCTTGGTATTTACCTCACCCTCCCTTCTGGTCTGTGAAACCCCAGCCAAGGATCAGGCCTTTGGTAAACCAAATTAAGTATTTATTAAATAACACAGATAACAAGCTAACAAGATTTCTTCATAAGGCACATAAGCATATGGTTTTATCTAATACTAATCCGAACTCCACCCCCCTCCTTCTCCACGCTCTCCTGACAAACCACTCTCTCAAACCCACCAAACAACCCACTCTTTCTCTTCTCTCCCCCAGATTCCACTGTCACTCTTCCTTTTATACTGTCAGCCATTTTAAACATTCAGCCAATCATCCAGCATTCTACTGCCCATTCACTCCCCCTTCCTCTTACATTCCACTTACCATGTATCTCCTATACAAACAGCACTTACCATATATACAATAATAGAGGATCATCACATACCCCCACAGCGTTGTGGGATTACTCCATGGGAAAGTCACTCTGCCCGTTTAGGACTACTAGTAAGTTGGGTCTGTTATTCATGCTAGACTTCAATACAGCTACTTTTAACAAAACCCAAACCTTGTAATCTGTGATTTTCTTTATTTAATCGGATTTTTCTTTTAACACGCCCGTTGCTGGGGAATCTTTTTTCTGATGAAGGGTTGTTGATCAATGGGAAAGGTCAATCAGCGGCAGCGGAGAATGATGTGCAAAGCCAGAGCCAAAAGTGGGCAGAGTTTGCAAAACTTCAGGAATTTGTGATGCTTTTTCACTCTTCCTCTCTCTGCTTGGTGGACCACATGGAATAAGATCAAGGGCCACAGGCATTCCCACCCCAGGCAAGTTTCTTCTCCAGTCAAACCTTTAATGGAACCTTAAAATATCTTAGAATGTATGCTGTGCGAGTCCTGGGGTCCTTTCAGGCAGAGATGGGGGAGTCTGTGGAACCTTCTGATGTTGCTGGACTACAACTCCCATCATCCCTGATCCATCAGCCATGCTGCCTGGACCGAATGGGAGATGGAGTCCAGCAGCAGCTGGAGGGCTGCAGCAAGTTCCTCATCCCCGCTTTAAGAGAGCAACTGCTAAAGGATGAACCTAAGCTCTATGTTCTTTCCATGACAGATTTTCCAGTATCCAGTGAAACAAATGGGCTACGTGATACACGAACCATGAGGACAGCAACCTGCACTGCTTCTGTAAAACCTTATGTTTTGCTTTAACTAGTTGTACATAAAAGTCTGGAGAAGCCTAAAAGCTGAGAATTCCCAAGCAGGGAAAGTATGTTCCATGGAAAGAGAAGAAAAACGTGTACCCTGGGTATCAAGAGTTTTTGGATACACCGATTTATATGGTTCCAATTCTGTGTTTTGATAACTTTTAAGGTTTGTGTTCAGATTTAATCTCTTCCTACAATTCAAGCATCTGCAAAGTTTCCATCTTGTAACATCTGTGTTATGGCTGTTAAGGTGCAAACTCCAGGAGAATAGCTCATGTGCTTTTTCTCCTGTGTGAATGTTTTTGATGCCGAATAAGATACTGGCTCTGGGTGAACTTTTTCCCACAGTCTGAGCACTCATACAGTTTCTCTGTTGTATGTCTCCTCTGGTGCCTGGTCAGATACTGGCACACACTGAAGCTTTTCCCACAGTCTAAACATTCATACGGTTTCTCTCCCGAGTGGATTCTCTGGTGGCTAAGAAGGTTGGATTTATTGGAAAAGGTTTTGGTACAGTCTGAGCATGTATATGGTTTCTGTCCTGTGTGTATCCTCAGGTGGCTAAGAAGGTTGGATCGATCAGAAAAGGTTTTGGAACAATCCGAGCACTTATACGGTTTGTGTCCTGTGTGGATTCTCTTGTGGGTATTAAGGTGCGAGCTTCGACGGAAACATTTCTCACAGTCAGGGCATTCATATGGCTTCTCTCCAGTGTGGGTTCTCTTGTGGCTAATAAGGTTTGAGCTCAGCCGAAAGCTCTTTCCACAGTCCGAACATTCGTATGGTTTCTCTCCAGTGTGGGTTCGCCTGTGGCTAATCAGGCTCGAGCTGCAACGGAAACTTTTCCTGCATTCTGAACATTCATACAATTTCTCTCCTGTGTGGGTTCTCCGGTGTCGGTGCAGGTTTGAGCTCCGACGAAAACTTTTCCCACAATCAGAGCATTTATACGGTTTTTCTCCTGTGTGGGTTCTCTGATGCCTATGAAGGTCTGAGCTCCAACGGAAGCTCTTTCCACAGTCCAAGCATTCGTAGGGTTTCTCCCCTGTGTGGGTTCTCTGGTGCTTATTCAGGTATGCTTCGTCTCTGAAAACTTTCCCACACACAGCGCATTTATTCCTTCTTTTCCTATTGTGGATTCTATGATGCACTGTGATTTCATGGACATGGCCATTTTCATAAACAATGGACTTATTCTGCCATTCCTCCACTTCATTCCTCTCCTGCCACTTTGATCCATCCACATTCCCATCGTTTTCTTCTGTCGTCTGATGCTCAGCAACTTCCAATGACATGCAGCGTGGCTCCTTTTCAGTCTCATCCCACCACTCATTTGCTCCTGAAATTGAGAAATAAGGCTGATGAATGTATATGGAGAAACAGATCTCAACAAATCAACAGTGGTGGAAGAGGACTGGATAGAAAAAGCATTTGCGTTGCATATTATTTCGAAGCTTGTAGTGGGATCTGTTTTTCTACAGTCGTGTCTCAGCAGCCGCCAGTAACCTGGCATGTGGCAGCAGTGAAGGCAAATTCCATGAATTGTTAGGAAAAGGGACTGAACATCATAATGCTTTTATAACAAACATTATTATTTATTAAATTTATATTGTGGCTTTCCTCCCCAAAAAGACCAAGGCAGCAAACAACAAGAAACATCTTTAAAATGTCTTAAAAACAGTTCCACTACAGATGCAGACTGGGAGAGATCTCCTATTTAAAAGGCTTGTTGGAGGAAGATAGTCTTCAGCAGGCACCAAAAAGGCAACAGAGATGGCAACAGTCTAACGTTTAACAGGAGGGAATTCCAATGTGTCAGTGCCACAACACTAAACACCCAATTCCTATGTTGTGTGGAACCAACCTCTTGATAAGCCTTTTAAGTAGAGACCTTATCCCAGTCTGTGTTCGAATTGCTTTTTAATAAGTTTTTAAAGCTTTTTTAAAGATGTTTTTAAAGCTTGTTTTAAAAAATATGTTGTTACATATGTTGTTTTAATATGGTTTTTAAGGATGTTTTGTTACGTAAAACAGACTTTAAAATGTTTTTATGATGTTTTAGAGTGTTTCTAGTGCTTTTGTTTGCTGCCCTGGGCTCCTATTGGGAGGAAGGGCGGGATATAAATCTAACAAATAAATAAGATGGTATCTGCAGGAGCCCTCTCCTGCAGAGGGCAGTGATAGACTGGGTATATAAGGGGTGCAATCACATTTGGAATACTGGGTACAGTTCTGATCGCCCCATAGAATCCTAGAATTGGGACTGCAATACTTGTTGGAACGCCTCTCCCGATAGGAACCTACCCGTACATTGCGCTCAACATCAAAGGCCCTCCTCCAGGTGCCTACTCAGAAAGAAGCCCGGAAGGTGACAATGAGAAAAAGGGCCTTCTCAGTGGTGGCCCCAGAACTGTGGAATACTCTTCCTGATGAGGTACGCCTGGCGCCAACATTATTATCTTTTCAGCGCCAGGTAAAAACCTTCCTCTTCTCCCAGGCATTTTAGTATTTTAATACCTTTAATATTCAATGTTGTAATTTTTAACACCTTAACATCTTCACATCCTAATATCTTAACTAATTTAATTTTAATATTTATTATCATGTACTGAGCTTTTTAGTTACTTCTGTGTTTAATTATGTTTGATTTATGGTATAATGAATCTATTTTAAAGTTGTTTAACATATGGTTTTAATTGTATATTGGGTGTTTGTCTGTTGTGCACCGCCCAGAGAGCTTCGGCTATGGGGCGGTATATAAATTTAATAAACAAATAAATAAATAAATAATAAAGGTCATCTAGTCTAACCCTCTGCAGATGTAAGAAATCTGCTGTTACAGCTTCCTTGCTAGGTGCCCATACAGCCTCTGCCTACAAAACCTCTAATGAAGAAGTCCCCCACAATCTAAGGCAGCCTGCTGCACTCTCAAACAGCTTCCTCACGTTTACTCAAAATCCCCTTCCTTGTCACTTGAACCCATTGGTTTGGGTCATACAAAAAAAAAAAAAAGATTTTGCTCCATCTTCTACATGACAACCCTTAAAATGTTTGAAGATGGCGATCAAATCGCCCCTTCTCCAGGATGAACATACCTAACTGCATTTGCCTTGCGTGCAGAAGACACAGGTTCAGTCCCTGGCAATCTCCAGGTAGGGCTGGGACAGAATCCTGCCTGAAATCCTGGAGAGCAGCTCTCAGTCAGTGTAGACATAGGGCAGCTTCCTCTGCTCCTGTGTAACTGCAGCCTTTGCTTGATCCTCAGGGGACTTGATCTCTGGCTCCTCACCATCTTTGTCACTCTCTTCTCAACACATTTCCAACTTGCTGATTTTCTTCCCCAGAAGTGGGCACAGTATTCCTGGTAAGGTCTGACCAAAGCAGAATAGGACAGCTTTTCGCATCACTTGCTCGCCCCCCCCCTCCACACACACTTTGTAGCCCCTTGTGTGGATTGCCTCTGAGGTCAGGCGTAAGAACAGATGTCATTCAGAGCCCCTCCGGCCTGGTGGCTTTTTGTGGGTGTCTTCAGCAGCATGTAGTTGATGCAATGATAGTCTATTAGTGGTGGATGTATACTGGACCGTCCATACATTGCTCCGCTTTATTAGTTGTTCTGCGATGCTTCCCCAGTGGTACAGCATTTCTGCCATCTGGAGGGGCACTCTTGGGCAACAAAAGCAGGGCAAAAACCAACAAGCCACAACCCAGGACACTTGTGGTATTGAAAAAAATAACAGGATTTCCGGATTTTGGAAACAAAGCAGTCTGATTCCCCCCAAAATGTTTGTAGGCACAAACAGTATTGACAGCGGGATCCGATATAACTGCCCCAATACCACAGGCGGAGGCGTTACAGGCTTCTGAACACCTGTAGCTGGAAACTGCAGGAGGGTAGAGTGCTCTTGCACTCAGGTCCTGCTTGCAAGCTTCCCACAGGCATCTGTGTGAACCAGATGCTGGACTAGATGGGCCACTGGCCGATCTAATAGGCTCTTCTTATGTTACCTTATAGAATAGCAGTGTTGGAAGGGGCCTATAAGGCCATTGAATCCAACCCCCCTGCTCAATGCAGGAATCCAAATTAAAGAATCCCCGACAGGTCCAGCTGCCTCTTGAATGCCTCCAGTACTGAAGAGCCCACCACCTCCCGAGGTCATGGGTTCCACTGTCGTACTGCTCTAACAGTTAAGAAGTTTTTCCTGATGTTCAGTCAAAATCTGGCTTCCTGCAGCTTGAGCCCATTATTCCGTGTCCTGCACTCTGGGACGATCGAGAAGAGATCCTGGCCCTTCTCTGTGTGACAACCTTTCAAGTACTTGAAGAGCGTTCTATCTCCCCTCAGTTTTCTCTTCTCCAGGCTTCAAGAGCACAAAATTATCATCACCAATGCACAATAAAAAGGACATCTGGAGCAGCCCTGACTCTGAAGCTCCAACCTCACCGAGTATCCCAAAACTACGAATAAGATCCAGGCACCATTTAACCTTACCAAGCAAGCTGACATCATCTTTGACCTCTTGCTTGACCTCTCTGCACTGCTGCCTCTGTGTGATTTCCAGCACAGCACCATCTTCTACTGGGAGATTTACAGCCACCTCCTGGCATAGCTTTTCCATCCCCTGAAAACAGGAGTGAACATTTTAGTCAATGCGGCACAAAACTATAGAGCTCCGTGGTGAAGCGTATCCTGTTGGATGCAGAAGTTTCCTGGTTCAATCCTCACCATCAAGTGGGATGGTGATGGGAAAGACTTAACGGAGGGGCCATAGGTCAGCGGTAGAGCATCTGCTTTGCATGCAGAAGGTCCCAGGTTCAATCACTGGCATCACCAGGTAGGGCTGGGAGGATCCCTGCCAGAAACCCTGGAGAGCTGCTGCCAGTCCGTGTAGACAACAGTGAGCTAAATGGACCTATGCACAGTGGGGAGGAGAGCCTGGCTGGGAGTCCAGAGTCTGTGAGTTCAAATCCCTGCTCGTGTCTCCTGGGTGTCAAGGGCCAGCTAAAGATCACCCCCAGTGAGTGGCTCAGGGGTTACATGCCCTGCCCCCTGTGCAGCCGTGGGCAAGCTGCAGAGCCCCAAGGAGCCCAGTTGCCCCCCAACTGGCAGTTGCGGACAAAGAAGGGCCTGGCTTATGCAGCTGTGGCAAGCTGAGCAAACCCTAGCCAGCTGGGGAGGACCAGCCTCAGGTAAGCCCCCTCTGAACACCGCTTACCATGAAATCCCTATTCATAGGGTAGCCATAAGTCAGGATCAACTCAAAGGCAGTCCATGACCTGACTCTGCACAAAGCAGCTTTCTATGCTGCTGTCAGTGCTCTGGATGAAGTCCTCCTGAATACAAGGAAGGGCTGCAGCAGAGCAGGGGCTCTCAAACTGTGGTGCATGCGTTTCGCTCGGGCGGCCACGGAACGTCTGTGGATTTGTGGCCGAAGATGGGAAACTGCACATTCATCGCATCAGATATTCGCATTGATTTTTAATACAGCTTCTTTTAGCTCTTCTGTTGTGTGTTACTGTATTACAATTTGAATTCTATGGAATTACAGTTGCTACAACAGTCAGGAAAGAGGTCTGCCAAGACCCTCAGCAGTTTTCAAGTCTGCTGCTGTGAAAAATGTTTTGGGAACCCCTGTGGCAGAACAATCTGCTTTGCACACAGAAGGACTGAGGTTCAGTCCCCAATATCTCCAGGCAGGACTGGGAATCGTCCCCTGCCTGAAATCCTGGAGAACCATCGCCAGTTCATGCAGACAATACTAAGCTAGATGGACTAATGGTCTTATGCAGTAGAAGGCAGCTCCCTACATTCCTATCAACCTCTCTCTCTCTCTGCCCGAGACCATGGGGAGCAAATGCCAGTCAGAGGAAACCAGGGAAGGGGCACATTGGTGGCCTTCCAGATGTTGCAAGACTCCAACTCCCATCAGCTGCCCTCCCCATCCACAGCCAGGTGGCCAATGGTCAGAGATAATGGTAGTTGTAGTCCAACAACACCTGAGAAGGAGAGAGGTTTAGTTGCACACTGCACCATTTCCATTTAACTTTCCACCCACCACTTCTCATCCTGCCCCCTAGAGTGACACAGGGACAAGCTGCCTCATCTTCCTGGTGGAAGCCCTTCAGATATTTGAAGGTCAGATATCTTCCCTCCCTTTGATCTTCAACTGGCCGTCTGGGAGAAGGTGATACTTCAGATCTTTTTCAGGACTTCAGAGGCCAAAAGCCAGCATCTTACATTGAGTCTGGCAACAAACTGGAAGCCAGGGCAGATGGAACGAAAGATGTGGCCCTCCAAGGCTCTCTATTTGGCCCTCAAGATGTTCCCCCCAGGCCACACACACCTTCAGCCTTCTGAGTGCTTCTGGCCAGCTGGAATCTGTCCTTCAGCTGTGATAAATGCCTCCAGCATGCTTAGATTTATTATTGACTGATTGATTGATTGATTGATTGCACTTGTATACTGCCCCATAGCCGAAGCTCTCTGGGCGGTTTACAGCAATCAAAGAACATTAAAACAAATATACAATTTAAAACATATATTTTAAAAACAATTTAAAACACAATTTTAAAATTGAAAACAATATAAAAACAATTTAAAATACATGCTAAAATGCCTGGGAGAAGAGGAAAGTATTGACCTGGCGCTGAAAAGATAACAGTGTTGGCGCCACGCGCACCTCGTCGGCGTCGTTATTCCATAATTTGGGGGCCACCACTGAGAAGGCCCTCTCCCTTGTTGCCACCCTCCAAGCTTCCCTCGGAGTAGGCACCCGGAGGAGGGCCTTTGATCTTGAACGTAGTATACAGGTGGGTTCGTATCGGGAGAGGCGTTCCATCAGGTATTGTGCTCCCAAGCCATGTAAGGCTTTATAGGTCAAAACCATCACCCTGAATTGAGCTTGGAAACATACAGGCCGCCAATGCAAGTGGGCCAGAATCGTTTTTATATGTTCGGACCGTCTGGTCCCTGTTGCCAATCTGGCTGCTGCATTTTGCACAAGCTGCAGTTTCCGAACCGTCTTCAAAGGCAGCCCCACATAGAGTGCATTGCAGTAATCTAACTTGGAGGTTACCAGAGCATGGACAACTGAAGCCAGGTTATCCCTGTCCAGATAGGGACGTAGTTGGGCCACCAACTGAAGTTGGTAGAAGGCACTCCGGGCCACTGAGGCTACCTGGGCCTCAAGTGACAGAGATGGTTCTAGGAGAACCCCCAAGCTACGAACCTGCTCCTTCAGGGGGAGTGCAACCCCATCCAGAACAGGTTGGACATCCACCATCTGGTCAGAAGAACCACCCACTAACAGCATCTCAGTCTTGTCTGGATTGAGCCTCAGTTTATTAGCCCCCATCCAGTCCATTGTTGCAGCCAGGCACTGGTTCAGCACATTGACAGCCTTACCTGAAGAGGATGAAAAGGAGAAATAGAGCTGCGTGTCATCAGCATACTGATGGCAACACACTCCAAAGCTCCGGATGACTGCACCCAACGGTTTCATGTAGATGTTGAACAGCATGGGGGACAGAACTGACCCCTGCGGAACCCCATACTGGAGAGTGCAGGGTGCCGAGCAATGTTCCCCAAGCACCACCTTCTGGAGGCGACCTGCCAAGTAGGAGTGGAACCACCGCCATGCAGTACCTCCCACTCCCAACTCAGCCAGTCTCCCCAGAAAGATACCATGGTCAATGGTATCGAAAGCTGCTGAGAGATCAAGGAGAATCAACAGAGTCACACTCCCCGTCTCTCTTCCGACAAAGGTCATCATACAGGGCGACCAAGTCTGTTTCCATGCCAAAAACCAGGCCTGAAACTCGACTGAAATGGATCCAGATAATCGGTCTCATCCAAGAGTGTCTGGAGCTGGATGGCGGATGGAGGATGAAGAGATGTGGATGAGTGGTGGAGAACCCTCTGGCTTTTTCCGCGGCTGGAATGCACCCTATGTCACAAAGGTTAAGAGTCAGATCCGCAGCTCTGTTCAAAACCTGCCCACCACTGGAATTTGGCCACCAAAAGGTTCCCCATGGGGGAATGAGGACCTCGGTCTGAAAAAGGTTCTCCGCCTTGGGCTGACAGGGTCAAGAGGAATGCTATGGGTCACACATTCATCTTGCTAATTAAGGGACACATGCCATCACCGGGGCTAAGAGGATAGAAGGTACTTGCCTGCTCTCCTGGCCTCTCTGCTTCTTGCTGTCTCTGCAGGAAACTCTCTGCCAAGGCCACTGCCTTGATACAGGTCTCTGGGCCTTGTTCCATCACCCAGCTCTGGATTTCCTGGGGCAGAATGGAGAGGAACTGCTCCAGGATCACCAGCTCCAGGATCTGCTCCTTGGTGTGCCTCTCCGGCTTCAGCCACTGGCGGCAAAGGTCCCGGAGTTGGCTGTACACCTCACGTGGGCCCACAGCTTCCTTGTAGCAGAACTGCCTGAAGTTCTGGCGCTCTCCCTCCCAGCTGACGGCACTCGCAGTGGGGACCAGAGAAGCTGGAGTGTTGGCCAATGCTGTCGGTGTCGGAAGAGGTAGGTTTCCCCATCCAGAACAAGGGGATTGCACTGCTTTGAGGAACTCTTGCCATTGGGCTTCCCAGCGCTGGGATGACAGGCCCTCTTCAGGCTCCTGTTTAACATGTTGTAGAGGCGCCGTCTCTCTCGAACTCTGCTTGAGGATCCCCACTTGAAGGACACAAGAGCTTTCTCCTGCTGTCCCTGATCTTGACTCCAACTTGGGGTCTGTCAACTCCTGCTCCTCCATTTTCCTCTCAGGATCTGCCGCCCCCTTTCCTCCAGCGCAGCCTCGACCTGCAGGAGAAAGAGAGGGCAAAGAATTCTACCTTCTGTGGGAGAGGATTTTGGCTTGCACAAACTATTTCTGCAAACGCTGGAGAAATATATTCCACTGCCAAGTTTTGGTGCGTAGGGGTATGTCGCCAAAGGGTCACCAAAGAACTACTCCAAAGGGCCAGGGGGCTCTTTGAAATAGACATCTTTTATCAAATGCCTGGACGCATGGTTTTCTACCTGTTAGAAAAAGAAAGAAACTAAGATTTCAACTGCTGATGAAGTCCTTCCTTTCTGATGGTTCCAACCTTGTGGACAGAACTGTACTCAATAAGTCTGTGGAGTCCAGCCTTGTCCACCCTTTGGGTCCCCAGATGTTGATTGATTACAGTTCTCATAATTCCTAGCCATTGGCCATGCTGGCTGTGGCTGATGGGAATTGTAGTTCAGCAACATCTGAGAATCCAAAGGTTGGGCAAGGCTGCTATCAATAATTTAAGATATGCAGACAATACCATACTATTAGCAGAAACCAGGAATGATTTGAAAAGAATGCTGATGAAAGTTAAAGAGGAAAGCACAAAAGCAGGACTACAGCTGAACATCAAAAAGACTAAAGTAATGACAACAGAAGATTTATGTAACTTTACAGTTGACAATGAGGATATTGAAGTCAAGAATTATCAATACCTTGGCACAGTTATTAACCAAAATGGAGACAATAGTCAAGAAATCAGAAGAAGGCTAGGACTGGGAAGGGCAGCTATGAGAGAACTAGAAGAGGTCCTCAAATTCAAAGATACATCACTGAACACTAAAGTCAGGATCATTCAGACCATGGTATTCCCAATTTCTATGTGTGGATGTGAAAGTTGGACAGTGAAAAAAGTGGGTAAGAGAAAAATCCATTCATTTGAAATGTGGTGTTGGAGGAGAGCTTTGCGCATACCATGGACTGCGAAAAAGACAAATAATTGGGTGTTAGAACCAATTAAACAAGAACTGTCACTAGAAGCTAAAATGATGAAACTGAGATTATCATACTTTTGACACATCATGAGAAGACCTGATTCCCTAGAAAAGACAATAATGCTGGGGAAAACAGGAGTAGAAAAAGAGGAAGGCCAAACAAGAGATAGATTGATTCCATAAAGGAATCCACAAACCTGAACTTACAAGATCTGAACAGGGTGGTTCATGACAGGTGCTGTTGGAGGTCACTGATTCATAGGGTCGCCATAGGTCATAATCGACTTGAAGGCACATAACAACAGCAACAACAAAACAAAAACCTTAGAATAAAATTAAGTTAAATATCCTAAGCCTTACATCAACCAGTCAACCATTTTATTGTATTAACATATGGTGATGTATGGTTAACCATAGCTATCCACTGCTGGAAACAGTATACTGGTCTAGATGATGGACTTTTTGGTCTTATTCAACAGAGCAGTTCTTGCAGTCTTAAGAATGGCGAAAAGCTGGATATTCCTTCAATTCTCAGTGCATGATTAAGGATGATGCAAAGGTTCTGGTCTGAATTAGTGACTGTCAAGTGTGGCAAAATAGTAACAGAGGGTGCTTCCAGGCTGTCACTATTTCTTAGTGAGATCCAATCACATACCGGCAAATTCCGGTTGCACAATTATAGCAGAATGGGAAGTCTTGTGTGACAAAATCCACTTCTCCAACCGATGGAGCTTTGGAGGATAAGGAAAATGATAGGAAAATGCACTGGAAAGTATGGGATAAAATGTTTGCTTTGACACATCATGTAACCTCCCTGCAAACAAATCGGTGTTAATGCTCAATAAATAGATCACCTGGAAGCATCCACCCTGAAGGCATCCTAAGAGACACTAAGCAATGAATCCTGAAGTCCCCAGTTAGACTTTTGCCTTTGGCCCGAATTGCTTAACAGCCTCAAATCCTCTCTCCTCATCATCCTTGATCTGAGAAGGTCTTCCCCTTAGTCCCAGACTTGTTTGGGGTGTCTCTGTTTTTTCTTCTGTCTCTTTGCAACAATCCTGTGTGCACCCGTTCAGCCATTCTTGCTTTCGCCTTGCAAAAACTTGAAAGTCAATTAGAGCCGATCTGTCTGAGCTGAGGTAGGGCTGGGGTCCACAATTACCTCCCCTTATCTTCCCCCCAACGGACAGGGTCCTCCCTCCTCAGACCTCCTGTTGAGAAAGACTACCATTAAAAATACAAAAAAACAACAACTCGCCTGCACTTGAGCTCTGCAGCAGAGATTTCTTACGGTTGCACCACAATAACTCCGGAGCAGAAAGCAGAGAAATTCAAAAGAGAGATGCTCCCGGGCTTGACGACGGAGGGACGATAGGTGGAAGAAGGAAAGAGAACAGGAAGGGACTGTTCACTATTTACGTTCCCCCCTTTTCAGCCCTCTCTGGCAATTAGAGCTTCTTATTGCTTTTAACTCTTTCCGAGGCAGGTGAACGAGGACTAGCATGGATTTTATGCATTGTAATTCCCTGAATTACTCTTTTTGTTTTTATTATGCTTTTGTACTATTTATATGGTCTTTATACTATTTTATATGCTCTTATACTATTTATGCTGTATCTTTGTTTTATTTAGGCCTTCGTCGGGGTTAGTTCAAAGTGAAAGCACAAATGAGATTTTTGGCAATACATTACGTCTTTGATAGATAATAATGCGTCCTGCACATCTAACGGACTTGTGTTTTCACTTGGAACTAACCTTGCCCTGATGAAGGCCAAGAGTGCATGTACGCTGAAACGCGTTGGGTTTTCACAAATAAAATCACAACATCTTGTGATTTTTTTCTCTTTTATTGGTTTTGCTTGTATGCTCACCGTTTTTGGCATTTCATTCTCTGCTCAGGGCCTCAAGTTTAATCCTCAGCATTGGCTGCTGAAAATATGCCAGGCCATGTTGTGATACGTGAGGTAGAAGGGAGAGGGGGAGTCTGAAGGAAAAACCTCTCCTTCTCCCTCCCTGCAAACAAGGCCTTTTTTTTTTGAGTTTGGGAAGAGATGTGAGATCTGAATCTTCTTGGCTCGTCACAGCTCACACGCTGTGCCCCTACATTGCACTGGGATACTTTCTTCTAAAAGGTCACATGGATTGATCCTGAAGTAAACACCTTACCAGACCCAGCAGGCATATTTCAGCTAAAAGAGAGCTTTTCAAACCCTTGCCTTCTTTTGAGTTTGGGAGTAGAGGTGAGATTTCAGATTCGAACCCAGGTCCTCATGACTCATAATAAGTCAAACACTGGGTCCTTACATTGCCCTGGGGCTCTTCTTGTAAAGACTTTGTTGCTGTTGTTGAATCTTTGCCTGATCTGTAAGATCCTGTTTTCGTTTGATTTCTCTGAACTCCTGTTTTTATTGGTGAGGATGTTACACAAAGGGGTCCGGTTTTCGTCTGGTGGAAGCGCCCAATAATTCACCAAACGGGAGACCAGCTTGATCCAAATCACCTTTATTGATCACCATCAGCTTTTGCAAAAGGAGACCCAACCCTCGGCTCACGTCACGCCTGAAGGCTCAAGTCTGGCGTCTGGTTACATTTCTGCAGGTTATATAGTTTTCTTAATACTCTCTTCGCTCCCCCCTCCCATCGACAGCACTTCCCATTTCTTTGCCATTAAACTGCATAGAGCCATCGCTCTTTGGATGCTTGCCAATCGCATATGTGTCATCCACTCGTACCCCCTCCCTCCTTGTGCATTCGGTACTTTCCACATGCTCAGGGTAACTTTGCATCCTTATCACAAGATATGCTTGCCCAAGCCCAAATCTCCTCGTGGCTGGGTCAGCTACCTTTCCTGTTGCTACACATCAGAGCGGTCCTATTGATTTATGATGGTCAGGCAATGCCTGGTGCTGTGTTCCACCCTTGTTATTTCCTGCTGCCTGCCTAAGGAAAGGGGAAGTAACTGGGGCCCGTGAGTGGGGCTTTTTCTACTGCATCTTTTAAGCAAGTAGCTGTAAGCAAGAAGAAAATTTCCAGTTTCTTAGCACCCCTTGATTTGTGTTATATGTTCCCCTTTAATCACACCTATACTGATTGATTTTCCTCTCCTCTTGTACCACAAGGAGAATAGGGGTCTCTCCTAGGTAGTGGTTGAGATGTTGGACTATGACCTGGAAGACCAGGGTTTGAATCCCCACATAGCCATGAAGCTCACTGGGTGACCTTGGGCCAGTCATTGCCTCTCAGCCTTGTGAAAGCCCTATTCATAGGGTCGCCATAAGTCGGAATTGACTTGAAGGCAGTACATTTATTTTTATTTTTTTATTTTTATTTTATTATGAAATTTGTTAGTCGCCCATCTGGCTGGTTGTCCAGCCACTCTGGGCGACGTACAAGATAAAACAGTACAGAAAACAATTAAAAATTTAAAAAACAGTAAAAACTAACCCGTCCCAAAAGCCTGCCTAAAAAGCCATGTCTTCAGGGTCCGGCGGAAGCTCATTATAGATGGGGCATGGCGTAGATCATTTGGGAGAAGATTCCATAGGGTGAAGGCCACTATTGAGAAGGCCCTCTCTAGAGTCTCACCAGTCTTGCTGTTTTGACTGGTGGGATCCAGAGAAGGTCTTCTGAGGCTGATCTTGTTGAGCGGCATCCCTGTCGATGCTGGAGGCGCTCCTTCAGATAAGCTGGGCCACAACCGTATAGGGTTTTAAAGGTTAAGACCAACACCTTGAATTGGGCTCGGTACACAACCGGTAACCAATGCAACTCCTTCAACACAGGAGTGATGTGATCTCTACGGCAGCTGCCTGCAATCAGACGCGCCGCTGCATTCTGTACCAGCTGTAACTTCCGAACCGTTTTCAAGGGTAACCCCACATAGAGTGCATTACAGTAGTCTAGGCGAGTGGTGATCAGGGCATGCACCACTGGTGGGAGCAGATGATTGGGAAGGTAGGGGCGTAGCCTCCGTATCAGATGGAGTTGATACAGAGCTGCCTGGCTCACAGCCGAAACTTGAGCCTCCATGGACAGCTGGGAGTCAAGAATGACCCCCAGGCTACAGACCTGGTCTTTCAGGGGCAATCGTACCCCGTTAAGCACCAGGTCTATATCTCCCAGCCTTCCCTTGTCTCCCACAAACAGCACCTCGGTTTTGTCAGGATTCAGCTTCAGCTTATTCCTTCCCATCCAGCCACTCACCAACTCCAGACACTTGGACAGGGTTTCCACAGCCAACCTTGGTGAAGATTTAAATGAGAGATAGAGCTGTGTGTCATCTGCATACTGATGACACTGCAGCCCAAATCTCCTAATGATTGCTCCCAGCGGCTTTATATAGATGTTAAAAACCATTGGAAAAAGGATAGAACCCTGTGGCACCCCACAAGTGAGGGGCCAGGGATCTGAAACCTCCTCCTCCAGTGCTACTCTTTGGTATCTCCCAGAGAGGAAGAAATGGAACCACTGCAATACAGTGCCCCCAATACCTAACCTCTGTAGGCGGTCCAAGAGGATAGTGTGGTCAACGGTATCAAAAGCCTCAAAAGCCGCTGAGAGATCGAGGAGGACAAGGAAGGTGCCTTCGCCTCTATCCCACGCCCTTCTCATATCATCTACCAAGGCGACCAAGGCTGTTTCAGTCCCATGTCCTGGTCTGAAGCCCGACTGAAATGGATCCAGATAATCCGCATTTAATATGCATTTATACGAGTGTTTTACTGGTTTTAATATTGTATTTTTGTTTTAATGATATCATTTATTGTTTGCACATTGTACACCACTTTGAGATTTTAAAAAAATTCAGCAGTTTATAAATGCTTTTAAATTTAAATAAAAAAAACCCCATGTACATGGATTCATGTTGATTGATCCTGAAGCAAACATCTTTATAGTAAACACAAACAGCAGGCATATTTTGACTAAAATAATTATTTCCAACCCCTGGAGATTCTCAGAAGTTTTTTGGGTTGGGGGGATTATTTGCGACTAAACAAGGTATTTATTTTACAGCTATGCAGGTGTGATAGGCAGAGGAGCCCTGAGAGAGCAAAAAGTTGGCAATTGAAGTAGACAGGAGGGAGCCAACTCAGATTTCCCATTTGTGGTTCCAGCTGGCCTTCCCCTGAGCCTCTTCCTCCTGGGGATCTTCCCCTTCCCCCTAATGGCTGCCTCCATCCCCTCAGCCACCATGCCCTTTTGTGACATCACAGGCAGTCCTCTGCCAACTGCAACAGCACAACCTCCCTAAGGCCTGACGATTGTGGGGACACCTCAGCAGTGGTTTATTCATTTACTAAAATATTTCTAGCCCTCCCTTCCTGTATACTGATACCAAGGAGGCACACCATAACACTCAGAGATTTGATCTACCATTATCAGTTTTTGAATAAAACAAGGGGCTCCAGATGAATACAGGAAAAGTTTTATTTAGAAAAATAAGCTGACTTCTTTAAGCTTTGCAGTCCTCTTCGTTGCTTTCACAGGTGGTCTCTCCAAACCTCGCCAGCTTCAGAGACATCCCTGGAAGGAAAAAAACACAGAGACAATGAGGGGAATGGCTGCTATCCGACAGCCTCTGTGAAGAATAATCATACTAAACACCAGCCTTTGCTTTGTATCTTTATGTATTTTTAAGCATCTTTGTTGTAATTTTGGGGATTTTTTTCATTTTTATTCACCTTATTTTATTGTATTTTGTAGCCTTTAAAACAAAACAAAATTAATAAAAATTGCATTAAAAAGAACCCTGCCCCTTGATGCAGAGAGACTTAACGTGTGGGGGTTTTTTTGCATTTTTAATGCATTTTTTTTGTATGCCTGCAACAACGGTAGTTCATCCTTTGTAATGGAGGGATCTGTTAGGGATCCAGCCCTGTATTACTTCAGAATTTAAATAATCTAGAAATGCAGTGATAAAAAAAAACTTGAATCATTTAATACAGTACTTTATTTACATAATAGGACAATCAGTTCTCTTTAACAAAAATAGTAAAGACATGGCTGCAGGATATATAGTTACTGAATGGGATGAATACATTATTTTGATTTTTTTTAATCACTGGGAAAAACAGAAGGGAGTAGAAAAAGAGGAAGGCCAAACAAGAGATGGATTGATTCCATAAAGGAAGCCACAGACCTGAACTTACAAGATCTGAACAGGGTGGTTCATGACAGATGCTGTTGGAGGTTGCTGATTTATAGAGTCGCCATAAGTCATAATCCACTTGAAGGCACACAACGACAACAGTGCTTGGAATGAACTAATATAGCTTAACAAATTCACTGAATTGATTCAAAAATATCTGAATTACACTTGGAAGCAGTTCCTATCATTTCCAGGTGAACGGAGCATGAATTAATCTCCTTTTGCCTCCGGTCTCCTGTGCAGAAATCAGTAGATTAATTTCATAATTATGCACAGAAAAAGCCCCTGGTGAGGACATGGTTCCTCCAGACTTATACCAAATGGACCCTGTATGGTGGAGCCTCATCTTGGCAGCGCTGTTTACGAAAATTAATGACACGGGGAACATTCCCCAGGGTTGGCGAATAAGCATAGTCGTGCTGATACTAAAAAGATCCTTCAATTCCTACCAACTATAGGCCAATTAGCCTATTAGATGTGGCTGCCAAGATATATGGACGCTATTTAGTACACAAACTCCATGATTGGAAAAGGATCAATCTATAATAGCCGAAGTACAGGCTGGATTTAGAGAGGGGAAAAGCACGTTGGACCAAGTGTTTATCCTAAAACATTTCATCAAGAAAGTTAAAACGAAGTCAATCCAATCATTATATCTGGCCTTTATTGACTTTGCGGCTGCTTTCGACTCCATCGACAGAACTTTACTGTGGAAGAAACTGGAAAAAGCAGGTATTGACAAAAGATTACTGTGGCTACTACAAATACTGCACCATGATACTTATGTAAGAATTCGATTATGCCTCAATGGACTTCTTTCCCACAAAATTCCAGCGAAAAGAGGAGTGAAACAAGGATGTATTCTGGCTCCATTTTTATTTAATTTTTTTATTAATGATATTGTTGAAGTAATGGCCTCCCCTTCCTTTTTTCCCCCCTCGATCAAGGGAAAAAAAGTCCCGTCCCTTCTTTACGCTGATGATTTAGTCCTGCTGTCACTGAATAAAGTCGGCCTAAGACGTATGTTACTATGTCTCCAGGAATACAGTGACAATCAACGTCTCCAGATTAATTATTCCAAATCAAAAATTATGGTTTGTGGGAAGAGCAGTAGATCCCTATCCTCCTGGTTCCTAAAAGGCCAGTGTATTGAACAAGTAAAATCTTTTAAGTATTTGGATATCCATATTAATAATAACTTGTCTTGGTCCCTCCATCTGGAGCATATTAAGTTACAAGCAAACAGGGCTTTAGGCCAGATGAAGAAATTTTTTTACTCTTGGGGTGGCCAATTAGTAAGACCCCAGATTAAGCTGTATGTTGCAAAAATCCTCCCTTCAATTATATATGGAGCAGAAATCTGGGGGCTTTCCTCCCGTTCCTCTCTTGAGTCTTTACAAAACTCCCTTCTTAGGCAAATTTTAGGACTACCTAAAGGAACTCCTTCTGTCCACCTTAGAGGAGAACTAAATCTTCCCTCCATGGCAGCTAGGATGGATCTTGCGTTTATACGCTATTGGAAGAAGCTATTATTAGCCCACCCCGAAGCTCTACCAAAGCTGTATTGGGAAGACCAACTAGAGAAGGGGGGTTGGGCCACTAAATTTCATGACTTAGCATCTATTTACGATCTATCTGACAATTTGCTTAAGAGTCTTAGCCCAATTGAATTGCGTAATAGAATATATAACTACGATGCACAACAAGATAGAGCGACTATAGCTACGTCGTCTTTTTCTATTTGGTACCCTCTTATTAAAGTCAATCATGCATGGCCTTCATATCTAGACATTTTGACATCTGCTCCCTTACAAAGAGCATACACTGAACTAAGGTTTCAGACCATGCCTTCAATGATCTTACAGGGTAGATACTGTGGCATTCCTTATGTTGACCGCCTGTGTATCAAGGGCTGTAAGGCCCTTGAAAATTTAGTACACTATATGCTCCACTGTCTTTTATATCATGCCCCAAGAGCAAGATTTATAATTCCCCTTTTATTAAAAAGCAATATGGCAACTGAGACTCAGACAGTAGTCACATTACTATCAACTCCCCAGGTCCACATAATAATATCCGTGGCAAACTTTGCTCTTGCCGCAAAGAAGCTTAGAGCTAATTTTGTCAAGAAATTTCCCGATAATTAGTTGTTGGGTTTAATATTACTTCTTCGGATTTAATTTCTATTGTTAATTCATTATGTATGTACTCTGTATTTTATGTATTATATTTTGTAACAGCCTATGGCTATATACAATTTAATAAATCAATCAATAAAAATTGCATTAAAAAGAACCCTGCCCCTTGATGCAGAGAGACTTAAAGTGTGGGGGTTTTTTTGCATTTTTATGCCTGCAACAACAGTAGTTCATCCTTTGTAATGGAGGGATCTGTTAGGGATCCAACCCTGTATTACTTCAGAATTTAAATAATCTAGAAATGCAGTGATAAAACTTGAATCATTTAATACAGTACTTTCTTTACATAATAGGACAATTAGTTCTCTTTAACAAAAATAGTAAAGACATGGCTGCAGGATGTATATATAGTTACTGAATGGAATACATTATTTTGATTTTTTTTAATCACTGGGAAAAACAGAAGGGAGTAGAAAAAGAGGAAGGCCAAACAAGAGATGGATTGATTCCATCAAGGAAGCCACAGACCTGAACTTACAAGATCTGAACAGGGTGGTTCATGACAGATGCTGTTGGAGGTCGCTGATTCACAGGGTCGCCATAAGTCATAATCCACTTGAAGGCACACAACAACAACAGTGCTTGGAATGAACTAATATAGCTTAACAAATTCACTGAATTGATTCAAAAATATCTGAATTACACTTGGAAGCAGTTCCTATCATTTTCAGGTGAACGGAGCATGAATTAATTTCCTTTTGCAGTGGAACTCTGGGTGATCTCCACCTTTCCTCCTGCTAATAGCTGCCTCCTTCCCCTCTGCCAACATGTCCTTTTGTGACATCACACGCAGTACGCAACCAACAGCAATAGCACAACCTCTCTCAGCAGTAGCACAACCTCCCTTGGCCCGACAATTGTGGGGACACCTCAGCAGTTATTGATTTGTTTATTATTAAAATAGCCCGCCCTTCATGTATACTCTGACACCAGGGAAGGGCACACCATAACAGGGATTTCATTTCCTGTTATCTGTTTTTGAAGAAAACAATGGACACCAAAGGTAGATGAATACAGGAAAAGTTTTATTTAGAAAAATAAGTCCTGCAGTTGTCTTCATTGCTTTCATGGTTGGTCTTGAGAAAACCTCCCCTAGAAGGAAAAAACACACAGAGACAATGAGGGGGATGGCTACTATCCGACAGCCTCACCCAGACACCTCCACCAGAGTCCGCCTGGCAACTTCATCCGCTAACTTCCACCTGCCAACTTCCACTGGTTTCATCTATTCATGAATATCCACCGGTTTTCTTTCACACATCACATTCACACACTTACACACACCACTCCCCTCGACTGCATCCGAAACCCCACTCTCATACACAAACACACGGCCAGCCGACATCCATGAAGAACGCCAGCGACAACATCCGCCCCTCTCTCGCTCCCCCATCCATTCACATTCGTGCCCCGGCTTCAACCCACAAATATCCACTGCTTCTGTCGACGGGCTTCTGAAGGTGAATTTCAACCAGCTTCCTCCACAAACATCCGCCTGCTTCAGCCTTGCGGCATCCACCAGCTTCTGAATGCGAAATCCACCGGCTTCCACCCACCAACATCTGCCAGCTTCTGCTAGGCCCATCGCTAAACATCAGCCACCTTCAGATTGTGGATATCAGCCACCTTCAAGCCACGATCCCGCTCAGCAAGTAAACTTGCCTCATTATTGCTCTGTAGTATCCTACAGCCGGATCCATTCGCCAGTTTGCCTCCTCCAAGTGAAAGAAGACCTGGTAATGCTGAATGTCTCAGCCATTGCCTGCTGTGTTTGGCTGGGGGACAGAAAAAGGCTTTTCCCTGAGTCCACTGGCTGTCCCCATGGCCCACCTTTATATCCACTCAGTGGCCATCTCCTTCTGTGACATCACAGGAAGTACACAGCCAATGGCAACAGCTAGGGAGGCCTCATCATAATCTCTTCAGGCCTCACAATTGTGGGTACACCTCAGCAGTGATTTATTGGTTTGCTTAATATTAAAATGATGATTTATAGCCTACCCTTCTGAATTGATACCAGGAAGGAGTGCACCATAAGCAGGGTAGGGGACATTTGTATGCCCAAGGACCACATTCCTCTGTCAGCATCCTTCCAGGGACCACATGCCAGTGATGGGCACGGCCAGAGATAAAAGAAAGTGGAACTAATAAGCTCTAACCCTCCCTAGCTACACAAAAATCAGACATTTCTACAACACCCCTTCCCTCCATTTAGGCCACATCTGCACAATACATTTAAATGTACTGTACACTTTCAATAGTCATGGCTTCCACGAAAGAATCCTGGGAGCTGTCGTTTGTGAAGGGTACTGAGAGTTAAGAGACCCCAATTCCCTTCACAGCCAGAGACCTGAACTTACAAGATCTGAACAGGGTGGTTCACAACAGATGCTGTTGGAGGTCGCTGATTCATAGGGTCGCCATAAGTCGAAATCGACTTGAAGGTACCTAACAAATTCCCCTCTCAAAACTGCAATTCTGAAAGTGGTTTAACACAGAGGTCCCTAAACTGGTCCACAAGCTTCACTCAGGTGGTCCGTGGCATCTCCACATGAAATATCCATAGAATCATAGAATAGTAGAGTTGGAAGAGGCCTACAAGGCCATCAAGTCCAACCCCCTGCGCAATGCAGGAATCAAAATTAAAGCATTCCCGACAGATGGCTGTCCAGCTGCCTCTTGAATGCCTCCAGTGTTGGAGAGCCCATTACCTCTCTGGGTAATTGGTTCCATTGTCATATGGCTCGAACAGTTAGGAAGCTTTTCCTGATGTCCAGCCAAAATCTGGCTTCCTGCAACTTGAGCCCATTATTCCGTGTCCTGAACTCTGGGACAATCGAGAAGAGATCCCAGCCCTCCTCTATGTGACAACCTTTCATGTACTTGAAGAGTGCTATCATATCTCCTCTCAGTCTTCTCTTCTCCAGGCTAAACATGCCCAGTTCTTTCAGTCTCTCCTCATAGGGCTTGGTTTCCAGTCCCCTGATCATCTTTGTTGCCCTCCTCTGAACCTGTTCCAGTTTGTCTGCATCCTTCTTGAAGTGCGGAGACCAGAACTGGACGCAGTATTCAAGATGAGGCCTAACCAGTGCTGAATAGAGGGGAACTAGTACTTCACGCGATTTGGAAACTATACTTCTGTTAATGCAGCCTAATATAGCATTTGCCTTTTTTGCAGCCACATCACACTGTTGGCTCATATTCAGCTTGTGATCAATGACAATTCCAAGATCCTTCTCACATGTCATACTGCTGAGCCAAGTATTCCCCATCTTATAATGTGGATTTGGTTTCTTTTTCCTAAGTGTAGAACTTTGCATTGATCCCTGTTGAATTTCATTCTGTTGTTTCAGCCCAATGCTCCAGGCTATCAAGGTCCTTTTGAATTTAGTTTCTGTCTTCCATGGTATTAGCTATGCCCCCCAACTTTGTATCATCTACAAATTTGATAAGCATGCTTTGTACCTCCTCATCCAAGTCGTTAATAAAAATGTTAAAGAGCACAGGCCCCAGGACCGAGCCCTGTGGTACCCCACTCATTACTTCTGCCCAGTTTGAGAAGAAACCATTGATAAGCACTCTTTGAGTACGATTCTGGAGCCAACTGTGGATCCATCTAATAGTTGTTACGACATGTGCTCTTGGGAACCTGAGTGTGTGAACTTGCCACCCCCATGTCCCATGAAACACACCTTTCTTTTTCAACTGCTTACGAGCCATCTCAGCCTGGACTAATGCCTCATCTCTCTCCCTCTCCATTTGTCTTAAAGAAAAAGCCCACCTGATTTTTTCTGCTACCATATTCATTCGTTCATGACCAAAATTGTCACAATAATTTCTCCAACCTTCATTCAAATCTCTGCACAGTTGAGTAAGTTGTGAGTGCAGGGAAAGGGCCGCTGCGGCATTCGCCTTGCATGCAGAAGGTCCCTCAGGTTCAGTCCCCAACAGAATCTCCAGGGAGGAAAGGTGCCATCCGGGACTGAACCTGAGAGACCTTCTGCGAAAGACTCCTGCCTGAAACTCTAGAGCTGCTGCCAGTCAGTGTAGACAGTACTGGGCCAGATGGACCAATAATCTGACTCCGTATAAGGCAGCTTCCTATGTGAGTAGAAAATCCTGGTGCAGAATTGAAAACTTCATTTGACGTGCTTTTTTCTTTGCAAATGGCAGGAAAGGATGTCTTCAAACCTCCCCCCGCACACATACTTTTTTGTCTGTGAAAACATTAAAGTACAGAAGCCAACAGAATCAGAAAAAAAATAGAATTATTTCTCAGTACGTTTTATGGAAGATCCAAGGCTGTGATACTATTCATATAATCTGTCTACAATTTACATGGTAAACCAGAAAACATCCTTTGCTGAGGCCTACATAATAAGCAAATTTACCCGCCAAAATTAAAATGAACCAAAACTTTGTATTTTTATTTTACAAGAAAAAAAGGAAATGGACTGCTGAGAGGCAGTGACTGGCCCAAGGTCACCCAGTGAGCTTCGTGGCTGGGTGGTCCAACACCTTCACCACTACACCCCACTGGCTCTCATTTTACAAAAGGGGGTTGCAATGTTGGCACACATCTGCTTTCTTTGAAAGGGTTGGGACCACAAGGGAAGAGGAATGTTTGAGGAGGAAAGGGAAGGCAGAAGGGCACACAGTGGGCAGGTTCACATTGAGATTTAATCTGAGAACTGCAGAAAAGTACAGGGAGTGTGTTTGCCAGTGAGGTAAGTCTTCTAGCACGCTCCCTGTACTTTCCTGCTATTGGAGCCAAGTGAAAGGAGTTAATTCTGCCAATGAGAAGTCTCTTCTAAGCAGCTAACATTATCCTTTTTCATGCATATTGACTCCTAAGAACGTCTGTTGTTGTTGGAGAAGGTATTAAAAAGCATCTCATTCTCATCAAAATGAATTTCGGAAACTGGAAATTTAAGCAAGCCTTATGAATGTATGTAGTGAGGTGGGTTAGGCTGAGAATCACCCAGCAAAATTGCATGTTGGATTTATAGCCCCATCTTTCCTCAAAGGAACACAAGGAAATGTGCATGTGTCTTTCCCCCAACTTTAATCCTAACAACCACCCTGTGAGTGGGAGCCAATCAGAATGAAAGGGGAGTGTGTTTGCCAGTGGGATACATCTTCTAGCATGCTCCCTGTACTTTCCTGCTATTGGAGCCAAGGTGAAAGGAGTTAATTCTGCCACTGAGAAGACTCTTCTAAGCAGCTAACATCCTCTTTCATGCTTATTGACTCCGAGGAACGTCTGTTGTTGTTGGAGAAAGTATTAAAAAGCATCTCATTCTCAACCCAGCAACAAAAAAAGGCAAGGGGGCCATGGCTGTGACTATCATTAATATACCCTGCACTTCTGTAGTTTTTAGACTTTTAATACGGGAATGTGTGTATAAGGTAAACTGCTGGTTTTATTTTGAAAATGTTTTGGCTACCTTGCTTTGCACATCTGACTTTGTGGGTGACTTTAATGCATATTTTTTAAGATTTACACTTGAACTGGGGACTTCCCCATGTCAGTGTGGATTTGAAGCCGCTTGTGTCTATTTTGTGTGTGTGGCATCAACACAATCTCCTCCTCCTCCGAGTACACCCCCCCCCGCTTAATAAAGATTCTGCCAAGACGCAAATAATTTGATAGGGGAAGAAACCCCATGGAAAATCGCACGTTAACCTATTATGCAGGGAATGTGCTTGTAGGTTACTCGGCAAACATGATGGCACTTCGCTGGGTGCCATCTATTGCCACATCCCCTAATTCCATTCTGTTTCCATCAACCCAAAGGAAAGGATGCACCCTGCCTGCTTCCACCAGTTGTTGTGGAAGGCACATTTGTGGTAATGTTTCTTAATCTTTTAAATAGCTCTTTTGTGGAGAACTGCTCTTGCACAAAACAGCTGTATTAAAATTAAAAATAAAATGTGCCCTTGCAGGTACAGGAAGCAGGAAAGGAAGCAGCAGCCTTGTATGCAAGTGACTCCAAATCTTTGCCTGGCTTCGAGTGACACATATAGTTTAAAAATGTTTTGAATGCTGTTTTGTTCAAATCTGGTACGTCAAAAAAACATGCATTTGAAAAATGTGCCTTTTTAAAAAGGCACATGGGAATAAGTCAACAAATACCTGTGTGCATGCCGGCAACGGATATAAGGTTTCCTGGCTTAGAGCAGGACACACGTTTGTTTGTCTTTTTAAAAAACATTTGAGTGCTCTTTTGTGTGAATCTGGTATATCTAAAACGTTGTACGTGTATAGGTAAACAAATACGTGCACGCGTGTGCGCCATGGACTTCAGGTTTCAAGAACTGAGGGTGGGTGGTGGAAGTAGAAACTGAAGGGAGGGGACAAAAACACACAGCACAAAATATATTCCACAGAACAGGAAACAGCGAGACAGATTGTGGAGGCATGAAATGAAAGCGCTCATGTGTGCATGAAGGAAGGTGCAGAAAAGCACTTACAGAAATAGGGACCGCCCTACGAATTAACACAGCCTGGAAAATGAATACATCTCCTAAACTGTTATGCTACACATGTTTTCAAACAGCATTCAGGCATAAGAGACTAAAAGCAGGTACTACATAATCAGCCCAGACTCCATGAAAACACAGAAACAATATGCTGCTTCAACCCCCAAACTATTGCAAGAGCTTAAAAGAGCTATAAAATATCCAGAACATTTTTTTACCAGTTGTAAACCAAGTTTAAGTCCCAATTTAAGCTGTACATATGCATCAGTTCCAGCAAAGGTAGAGCCCTGTGTCCCTCCAGATGTAGCTGGAATATCCCTTCCATCATCCCTGACCACTGGCCATACCGACAGGGGCTGCCGGGAGTCGGGAGACCAGAAATATCTGTAGGGCTGCAGGTTCCAGAATTAGAGTCGTAAAATTGTGGTACCAAGGCTGACTAGGCCCTACTCCTCACATCCTGGCTGTGACAGTAGCTCGACCACGTTTTGTGCTTTTGTCCAGAGGCAGGCTATCCCAACAGAAAGAACTTGAAGATATCTGAAGATTCCCTCGCCTGGAGCAGTGATATAGTTCAGCTCCTGTCCTCTTGGAGTCCTTTCCTCAGTGAAGAGGAGTGATCTGAAAGACTGATCGCTGTCAGTTGGAGCACAGCAGCTGGAGCTCCCTGCGCTACAGCTGATTGCTGTCAGCTGGAATAATGTAGGGCCCCACTTTCCAGCGGTTTTTGCTTTTCGGCCGGGGCCTGGAATGTAACCCGCCGTATGAGTGGGGTCCTACTGTATTTGGTTTGGAAAGATTTCCTTTAAATACCAGAGAACGGTACCAGGCTATGAAAGACAGAAGTATGATAATATCGAAGAGAAATCCCCAGCACATTACTGTATCTTGAGGAAGGGAGAAATAAGGATCAGTATATGAAAATAATTATTACTTGAAAAACAAAACAGAATATGGATATGTAAACTTAACTTTATTCAGAAGAACAATGTGCAATTCAGTTGTTATAAACAATAATGATGGCATCCAAGACTAGTAACAATTTTAACTATTATGTAACTCTACTTTCCTATACCCCTTCCACCAGTCCAAACTAGTTAAAACTCTGCTACATTACAGCTATACAGTCATTTATCCTAAATATTAAGAAAAAAAGACAAGAAAGAATATGATAACTTCCTATGCCAGCAGGGATTCAAAGGAACCAGTTGAATGTAGGGTCCTAGGATCCAGAAGAACAGAGATGAAGGGAAAAGGTTGGAAGAATAAAATATTGAAATTTAAACCTCACCTGAGAATAAGAAAAAATATTAAAACAAGAAATGTATGTAAATAAAACGGAGAAAAACAAACCTGTTCAAATATGAGCGAAAGCTCCAGCCCCAAGGACCGGCTTAGAGGACAATGGCCACAAAGAGCCTCAAACCTGAAGAAGGGAGAGCTTCAAAGCAAGAAGAGAAGAGATGCCTGGAAGAGAAGGCAACAAACAAAGTTGGGCTGCAAAGGCCCCAGAACAAGCAAAACGCAAGTAGGAAAACCTGGAGTTTAGCAAAGAAGCAGTAAACAGTTCCCAATTCAAATCATTTATATGACTCTTCCCTTGTATGGATTATTTGATGTCCCTTAAGCATTTATAAGGTTTGTCCCCTGTGTGACTCCTGTGATGTGAAGTAAGGCTGCCACTCTGACTGAAGGTCTTTCCACACTCCAGGCATTCATAATGTTTTTCCCCTCTGTGAGTTCTGTGATGCAAAGTAAGGTTGCTACTGACACTGAAGCTTTTTCCACACTCCAAGCATTTATAAGGTTTGTCCCGTGTGAGTCCTTTGATGTATAGAAAGGTTGCCTCTTTCACTGAAACACTTTCCACACTCCAAGCATTTATGAGGTTTGATCCCAGTATGAGTTGTTTGATGAGGTGGCTACTCTCACTGAAGCTCTTTCCACACTCCAAGCATTTATAAGGTTTGTCCCGTGTGTGTTCTGTGATGCGAAGTAAGGTTGCTACTCCGCGTGAAGCTCTTTCCACACTCCAAGCATTTATAAGGTTTGTCCCCTGTGTGAGTTCTGTGATGCGAAGTAAGGTGGCCACTCTGACTGAAGCTCTTTCCACACTCCAAGCATTTATAAGGTTTGTCCCGTGTGAGTTCTTTGATGCTTAGTAAGGCTGCTACTCTCACTGAAGCTCTTTCCACACTCCAAGCATTTATAAGGTTTGTCCCCTGTGTGAGTTCTTTGATGCTTAGTAAGGCTGCTACTCTTACTGAAGCTCTTTCCACACTCCAAGCATTTATAAGGTTTGTCACATGTGTGCGTTCTGTGATGCGAAGTAAGGCTGCTACTCTTACTGAAGCTCTTTCCACACTCCAAGCATTTATAAGGTTTGTCCCCTGTGTGAGTTCTTTGATGCTTAGTAAGGCTGCTACTCTCACTGAAGCTCTTTCCACACTCCAAGCATTTATAAGGTTTGTCCCCTGTGTGAGTTCTTTGATGCTTAGTAAGGCTGCTACTCTTACTGAAGCTCTTTCCACACTCCAAGCATTTATAAGGTTTGTCCCCTGTGTGAGTCCTGTGATGTATAGAAAGGTTTCCTGTTTGACTGAAACACTTTCCACACTCCAAGCATTTATAAGGTTTATTTTATTTATTTATTTATTTCGTTTCATTTCTAGACCGCCCATAGCTAGTAGCTCTCTGGGCGGTGTACAAAACTTTGATCCCAGTATGAGTTGTTGGATGCTTAGTAAGGTTGCTACTCTCACTGAAGCTCTTTCCACACTCCAAGCATTTATAAGGTTTGTCCCCTGTGTGAGTTCTTTGATGCTTAGTAAGGCTGCTACTCTCACTGAAGCTCTTTCCACACTCCAAGCATTTATAAGGTTTGTCACATGTGTGCGTTCTGTGATGCGAAGTAAGGCTGCCACTCTTACTGAAGCTCTTTCCACACTCCAAGCATTTATAAGGTTTGTCCCCTGTGTGAGTCCTGTGATGTATAGAAAGGTTTCCTGTTTGACTGAAACACTTTCCACACTCCAAGCATTTATGAGGTTTATTTTATTTATTTATTTATTTCGTTTCATTTCTAGACCGCCCATAGCTAGTAGCTCTCTGGGCGGTGTACAAAACTTTGATCCCAGTATGAGTTGTTGGATGCTTAGTAAGGTTGCTACTCTCACTGAAGCTCTTTCCACACTCCAAGCATTTATAAGGTTTGTCCCCTGTGTGAACATAAGAACATAAGAAGAGCCTGCTGGATCAGGCCAGTGGCCCATCTAGTCCAGCATCCTGTTCTCACAGTGGCCAACCAGGTGCCTGGGGGAAGCCCGCAAGCAGGACCCGAGTGCAAGAACACTCTCCCCTCCTGAGGCTTCCGGCAACTGGTTTTCAGAAGCATGCTGCCTCTGACTAGGGTGGCACAGCACAGCCATCATCGCTAGTAGCCATTGATAGCCCTGTCCTCCATGAATTTGTCTAATCTTCTCTTAAAGCCATCCAAGCTGGTGGCCATTACTGCATCTTGTGGGAGCAAATTCCATAGTTTAACTATGCGCTGAGTAAAGAAGTACTTCCGTTTGTCTGTCCTGAATCTTCCAACATTCAGCTTCTTTGAATGTCCACGAGTTCTAGTATTATGAGAGAGGGAGAAGAACTTTTCTCTATCCACTTTCTCAATGTCATGCATAATTTTATACACTTCTATCATGTCTCCTCTGACCCGCCTTTTCTCTAAACTAAAAAGCCGCAAATGCTGCAACCTTTCCTCATAAGGGAGTCGCTCCATCCCCTTGATCATTCTGGTTGCCCTCTTTTGAACCTTTTCCAACTCTATAATATCCTTTTTGAGATGAGGCGACCAGAACTGTACACAGTATTCCAAATGCGGCCGTACCATAGATTTATACAACGGCATTATGATATCGGCTGTTTTATTTTCAATACCTTTCCTAATTATCGCTAGCATGGAATTTGCCTTTTTCACAGCTGCCGCACACTGGGTCGACATTTTCATCGTGCTGTCCACTACAACCCCGAGGTCTCTCTCCTGGTCGGTCACCGCCAGTTCAGACCCCATGAGCGTATATGTGAAATTAAGATTTTTTGCTCCAATATGCATAATTTTACACTTGTTTATATTGAATTGCATATGCCATTTTTCCGCCCATTCACTTAGTTTGGAGAGATCTTTTTGGAGCTCTTTACAATCCCTTTTTGTTTTAACAACCCTGAACAATTTAGTGTCGTCAGCAAACTTGGCCACTTCACTGCTCAGTCCTAATTCTAGGTCATTAATGAACAAGTTGAAAAGTACAGGTCCCAATACCGATCCTTGAGGGACTCCACTTTCTACAGCCCTCCATTGGGAGAACTGTCTGTTTATTCCTACTCTCTGCTTTCTGCTTCTTAACCAATTCCTTATCCACAAGAGGACCTCTCCTCTTATTCCATGACTGCTAAGCTTCCTCAGAAGTCTTTGGTGAGGTACCTTGTCAAACGCTTTTTGAAAGTCTAAGTACACTATGTCCACTGGATCACCTCTATCTATATGCTTGTTGACACTCTCAAAGAATTCTAATAGGTTACTGAGACAGGACTTTCCCTTGCAGAAGCCATGCTGGCTCTGCTTCAGCAAGGCTTGTTCTTCTATGTGCTTAGTTAATCTAGCTTTAATAATACTTTCTACCAGTTTTCCAGGGACAGAAGTTAAGCTAACTGGCCTGTAATTTCCGGGATCCCCTCTGGATCCCTTTTTGAATATTGGCGTTACATTTGCCACTTTCCAGTCCTCAGGCACGGAGGAGGACCCGAGGGACAAGTTACATATTTTAGTTAGCAGATCACCAATTTCACATTTCAGTTCTTTGAGAACTCTCGGGTGGATGCCATCCGGGCCCAGTGATTTGTCAGTTTTTATATTGTCCATTAAGCCTAGAACTTCCTCTCTCGTTACCACTATTTGTCTCAGTTCCTCAGAATCCCTTCCTGCAAATGTTAGTTCAGGTTCAGGGATCTGCCCTATATCTTCCACTGTGAAGACAGATGCTTAGTAAGGCTGCTACTCTCACTGAAGCTCTTTCCACACTCCAAGCATTTATAAGGTTTGTCCCCTGTGTGAGTTCTTTGATGCTTAGTAAGGCTGCTACTCTCACTGAAGCTCTTTCCACACTCCAAGCATTTATAAGGTTTGTCACATGTGTGCGTTCTGTGATGCGAAGTAAGGCTGCCACTCTTACTGAAGCTCTTTCCACACTCCAAGCATTTATAAGGTTTGTCCCCTGTGTGAGTCCTGTGATGTATAGAAAGGTTTCCTGTTTGACTGAAACACTTTCCACACTCCAAGCATTTATAAGGTTTATTTTATTTATTTATTTATTTCGTTTCATTTCTAGACCGCCCATAGCTAGTAGCTCTCTGGGCGGTGTACAAAACTTTGATCCCAGTATGAGTTGTTGGATGCTTAGTAAGGTTGCTACTCTCACTGAAGCTCTTTCCACACTCCAAGCATTTATAAGGTTTGTCCCCTGTGTGAGTTCTTTGATGCTTAGTAAGGCTGCTACTCTCACTGAAGCTCTTTCCACACTCCAAGCATTTATAAGGTTTGTCACATGTGTGCGTTCTGTGATGCGAAGTAAGGCTGCCACTCTTACTGAAGCTCTTTCCACACTCCAAGCATTTATAAGGTTTGTCCCCTGTGTGAGTCCTGTGATGTATAGAAAGGTTTCCTGTTTGACTGAAACACTTTCCACACTCCAAGCATTTATGAGGTTTATTTTATTTATTTATTTATTTATTTCGTTTCATTTCTAGACCGCCCATAGCTAGTAGCTCTCTGGGCGGTGTACAAAACTTTGATCCCAGTATGAGTTGTTGGATGCTTAGTAAGGTTGCTACTCTCACTGAAGCTCTTTCCACACTCCAAGCATTTATAAGGTTTGTCCCCTGTGTGAACATAAGAACATAAGAAGAGCCTGCTGGATCAGGCCAGTGGCCCATCTAGTCCAGCATCCTGTTCTCACAGTGGCCAACCAGGTGCCTGGGGGAAGCCCGCAAGCAGGACCCGAGTGCAAGAACACTCTCCCCTCCTGAGGCTTCCGGCAACTGGTTTTCAGAAGCATGCTGCCTCTGACTAGGGTGGCACAGCACAGCCATCATGGCTAGTAGCCATTGATAGCCCTGTCCTCCATGAATTTGTCTAATCTTCTCTTAAAGCCATCCAAGCTGGTGGCCATTACTGCATCTTGTGGGAGCAAATTCCATAGTTTAACTATGCGCTGAGTAAAGAAGTACTTCCGTTTGTCTGTCCTGAATCTTCCAACATTCAGCTTCTTTGAATGTCCACGAGTTCTAGTATTATGAGAGAGGGAGAAGAACTTTTCTCTATCCACTTTCTCAATGTCATGCATAATTTTATACACTTCTATCATGTCTCCTCTGACCCGCCTTTTCTCTAAACTAAAAAGCCGCAAATGCTGCAACCTTTCCTCATAAGGGAGTCGCTCCATCCCCTTGATCATTCTGGTTGCCCTCTTTTGAACCTTTTCCAACTCTATAATATCCTTTTTGAGATGAGGCGACCAGAACTGTACACAGTATTCCAAATGCGGCCGCACCATAGATTTATACAACGGCATTATGATATCGGCTGTTTTATTTTCAATACCTTTCCTAATTATCGCTAGCATGGAATTTGCCTTTTTCACAGCTGCCGCACACTGGGTCGACATTTTCATCGTGCTGTCCACTACAACCCCGAGGTCTCTCTCCTGGTCGGTCACCGCCAGTTCAGACCCCATGAGCGTATATGTGAAATTAAGATTTTTTGCTCCAATATGCATAATTTTACACTTGTTTATATTGAATTGCATATGCCATTTTTCCGCCCATTCACTTAGTTTGGAGAGATCTTTTTGGAGCTCTTTACAATCCCTTTTTGTTTTAACAACCCTGAACAATTTAGTGTCGTCAGCAAACTTGGCCACTTCACTGCTCAGTCCTAATTCTAGGTCATTAATGAACAAGTTGAAAAGTACAGGTCCCAATACCGATCCTTGAGGGACTCCACTTTCTACAGCCCTCCATTGGGAGAACTGTCTGTTTATTCCTACTCTCTGCTTTCTGCTTCTTAACCAATTCCTTATCCACAAGAGGACCTCTCCTCTTATTCCATGACTGCTAAGCTTCCTCAGAAGTCTTTGGTGAGGTACCTTGTCAAACGCTTTTTGAAAGTCTAAGTACACTATGTCCACTGGATCACCTCTATCTATATGCTTGTTGACACTCTCAAAGAATTCTAATAGGTTACTGAGACAGGACTTTCCCTTGCAGAAGCCATGCTGGCTCTGCTTCAGCAAGGCTTGTTCTTCTATGTGCTTAGTTAATCTAGCTTTAATAATACTTTCTACCAGTTTTCCAGGGACAGAAGTTAAGCTAACTGGCCTGTAATTTCCGGGATCCCCTCTGGATCCCTTTTTGAATATTGGCGTTACATTTGCCACTTTCCAGTCCTCAGGCACGGAGGAGGACCCGAGGGACAAGTTACATATTTTAGTTAGCAGATCACCAATTTCACATTTCAGTTCTTTGAGAACTCTCGGGTGGATGCCATCCGGGCCCAGTGATTTGTCAGTTTTTATATTGTCCATTAAGCCTAGAACTTCCTCTCTCGTTACCACTATTTGTCTCAGTTCCTCAGAATCCCTTCCTGCAAATGTTAGTTCAGGTTCAGGGATCTGCCCTATATCTTCCACTGTGAAGACAGATGCTTAGTAAGGCTGCTACTCTCACTGAAGCTCTTTCCACACTCCAAGCATTTATAAGGTTTGTCCCCTGTGTGAGTTCTTTGATGCTTAGTAAGGCTGCTACTCTCACTGAAGCTCTTTCCACACTCCAAGCATTTATAAGGTTTGTCACATGTGTGCGTTCTGTGATGCGAAGTAAGGCTGCCACTCTTACTGAAGCTCTTTCCACACTCCAAGCATTTATAAGGTTTGTCCCCTGTGTGAGTCCTGTGATGTATAGAAAGGTTTCCTGTTTGACTGAAACACTTTCCACACTCCAAGCATTTATAAGGTTTATTTTATTTATTTATTTATTTCGTTTCATTTCTAGACCGCCCATAGCTAGTAGCTCTCTGGGCGGTGTACAAAACTTTGATCCCAGTATGAGTTGTTGGATGCTTAGTAAGGTTGCTACTCTCACTGAAGCTCTTTCCACACTCCAAGCATTTATAAGGTTTGTCCCCTGTGTGAGTTCTTTGATGCTTAGTAAGGCTGCTACTCTCACTGAAGCTCTTTCCACACTCCAAGCATTTATAAGGTTTGTCACATGTGTGCGTTCTGTGATGCGAAGTAAGGCTGCCACTCTTACTGAAGCTCTTTCCACACTCCAAGCATTTATAAGGTTTGTCCCCTGTGTGAGTCCTGTGATGTATAGAAAGGTTTCCTGTTTGACTGAAACACTTTCCACACTCCAAGCATTTATGAGGTTTATTTTATTTATTTATTTATTTATTTCGTTTCATTTCTAGACCGCCCATAGCTAGTAGCTCTCTGGGCGGTGTACAAAACTTTGATCCCAGTATGAGTTGTTGGATGCTTAGTAAGGTTGCTACTCTCACTGAAGCTCTTTCCACACTCCAAGCATTTATAAGGTTTGTCCCCTGTGTGAACATAAGAACATAAGAAGAGCCTGCTGGATCAGGCCAGTGGCCCATCTAGTCCAGCATCCTGTTCTCACAGTGGCCAACCAGGTGCCTGGGGGAAGCCCGCAAGCAGGACCCGAGTGCAAGAACACTCTCCCCTCCTGAGGCTTCCGGCAACTGGTTTTCAGAAGCATGCTGCCTCTGACTAGGGTGGCACAGCACAGCCATCATGGCTAGTAGCCATTGATAGCCCTGTCCTCCATGAATTTGTCTAATCTTCTCTTAAAGCCATCCAAGCTGGTGGCCATTACTGCATCTTGTGGGAGCAAATTCCATAGTTTAACTATGCGCTGAGTAAAGAAGTACTTCCGTTTGTCTGTCCTGAATCTTCCAACATTCAGCTTCTTTGAATGTCCACGAGTTCTAGTATTATGAGAGAGGGAGAAGAACTTTTCTCTATCCACTTTCTCAATGTCATGCATAATTTTATACACTTCTATCATGTCTCCTCTGACCCGCCTTTTCTCTAAACTAAAAAGCCGCAAATGCTGCAACCTTTCCTCATAAGGGAGTCGCTCCATCCCCTTGATCATTCTGGTTGCCCTCTTTTGAACCTTTTCCAACTCTATAATATCCTTTTTGAGATGAGGCGACCAGAACTGTACACAGTATTCCAAATGCGGCCGCACCATAGATTTATACAACGGCATTATGATATCGGCTGTTTTATTTTCAATACCTTTCCTAATTATCGCTAGCATGGAATTTGCCTTTTTCACAGCTGCCGCACACTGGGTCGACATTTTCATCGTGCTGTCCACTACAACCCCGAGGTCTCTCTCCTGGTCGGTCACCGCCAGTTCAGACCCCATGAGCGTATATGTGAAATTAAGATTTTTTGCTCCAATATGCATAATTTTACACTTGTTTATATTGAATTGCATATGCCATTTTTCCGCCCATTCACTTAGTTTGGAGAGATCTTTTTGGAGCTCTTTACAATCCCTTTTTGTTTTAACAACCCTGAACAATTTAGTGTCGTCAGCAAACTTGGCCACTTCACTGCTCAGTCCTAATTCTAGGTCATTAATGAACAAGTTGAAAAGTACAGGTCCCAATACCGATCCTTGAGGGACTCCACTTTCTACAGCCCTCCATTGGGAGAACTGTCTGTTTATTCCTACTCTCTGCTTTCTGCTTCTTAACCAATTCCTTATCCACAAGAGGACCTCTCCTCTTATTCCATGACTGCTAAGCTTCCTCAGAAGTCTTTGGTGAGGTACCTTGTCAAACGCTTTTTGAAAGTCTAAGTACACTATGTCCACTGGATCACCTCTATCTATATGCTTGTTGACACTCTCAAAGAATTCTAATAGGTTACTGAGACAGGACTTTCCCTTGCAGAAGCCATGCTGGCTCTGCTTCAGCAAGGCTTGTTCTTCTATGTGCTTAGTTAATCTAGCTTTAATAATACTTTCTACCAGTTTTCCAGGGACAGAAGTTAAGCTAACTGGCCTGTAATTTCCGGGATCCCCTCTGGATCCCTTTTTGAATATTGGCGTTACATTTGCCACTTTCCAGTCCTCAGGCACGGAGGAGGACCCGAGGGACAAGTTACATATTTTAGTTAGCAGATCACCAATTTCACATTTCAGTTCTTTGAGAACTCTCGGGTGGATGCCATCCGGGCCCAGTGATTTGTCAGTTTTTATATTGTCCATTAAGCCTAGAACTTCCTCTCTCGTTACCACTATTTGTCTCAGTTCCTCAGAATCCCTTCCTGCAAATGTTAGTTCAGGTTCAGGGATCTGCCCTATATCTTCCACTGTGAAGACAGATGCTTAGTAAGGCTGCTACTCTCACTGAAGCTCTTTCCACACTCCAAGCATTTATAAGGTTTGTCCCCTGTGTGTGTTCTGTGATGCGAAGTAAGGTTGCTACTCTCACTGAAGCTCTTTCCACACTCCAAGCATTTATAAGGTTTGTCCCCTGTGTGTGTTCTCTGATGCGAAGAAAGGTGGCCACACTGACTGAAGCTCTTTCCACAATCTAAGCATTTATAAGGTTTGTCCCCTGTGTGAGTTCTTTGATGCTTAGTAAGGTTGCTACTCTCACTGAAGCTCTTTCCACACTCCAAGCATTTATAAGGTTTGTCCCCTGTGTGAGTTCTTTGATGCTTAGTAAGGCTGCTACTCTCACTGAAGCTCTTTCCACACTCCAAGCATTTATAAGGTTTGTCCCCTGTGTGTGTTCTGTGATGTGAAGTAAGGCTGCTTCTCTGCATGAAGCTCTTTCCACACTCCAAGCATTTATAAGGTTTGTCCCCTGTGTGAGTTCTTTGATGCTTAGTAAGGCTGCTACTCACACTGAAGCTCTTTCCACACTCCAAGCATTTATAAGGTTTGTCCCCTGTGTGAGTTCTTTGATGCTTAGTAAGGCTGCTACTCACACTGAAGCTCTTTCCACACTCCAAGCATTTATAAGGTTTGTCCCCTGTGTGAGTTCTTTGATGCTTAGTAAGGCTGCTACTCTCACTGAAGCTCTTTCCACACTCCAAGCATTTATAAGGTTTGTCCCCTGTGTGAGTCCTGTGATGCGAAGTAAGGTTGCTACTCTGACTGAAGCTCTTTCCACACTCCAAGCATTTATAAGGTTTGTCCCCTGTGTGAGTTATTTGATGCGAAGTAAGGTTGCTACTCCTACTGAAGCTCTTTCCACACTCCAAGCATTGATAAGGTTTGTCTTCTGTGTGCGTTCTGTGATGCGAAGTAAGTTGGCCACTCCTACTGAAGCTCTTTCCACACTCCAAGCATTTATAAGGTTTGTCCCCTGTGTGAGTTCTTTGATGCTTAGTAAGGCTGCTACTCTCACTGAAGCTCTTTCCACACTCCAAGCATTTATAAGGTTTGTCCCCTGTGTGAGTTCTTTGATGCTTAGTAAGGCTGCTACTCACACTGAAGCTCTTTCCACACTCCAAGCATTTATAAGGTTTGTCCCCTGTGTGTGTTCTGTGATGCAAAGTAAGGATGCCACTCCTACTGAAGCTCTTTCCACACTCCAAGCATTTATAAGGTTTGTCCCCTGTGTGAGTTCTTTGATGCTTAGTAAGGCTGCTACTCTCACTGAAGCTCTTTCCACACTCCAAGCATTTATAAGGTTTGTCCCCTGTGTGTGTTCTGTGATGCTTAGCAAGGCTGCTACTCTCACTGAAGCTCTTTCCACACTCCAAGCATTTATAAGGTTTGTCCCCTGTGTGAGTTCTTTGATGCTTAGTAAGGCTGCTACTCTGACTGAAGCTCTTTCCACACTCCAAGCATTTGTAAGGTTTGTCCCCTGTGTGAGTTCTGTGATGCGAAGTAAGGCTGCTACTCTGACTGAAGCTCTTTCCACACTCTAAGCATTTATAAGGTTTCCCTCCTGTATGCAATCTTTGATGTGAAGTAAGATCTGAGCTGTACTGAAATCTCTTTTCGCATTCCAAGCATTCGTACTTTAATTCAGTTTCCTGTTGAATTTTATATGCAGCATCCTGAGAGGTTTCTGGATTCATATCCTGGGGTGTGTGTTTGTCTCCCCTCTTGTCTCTTTGCTCCATCTTGACTCCTCATTTCTGTTCCTGCATCTGCTCCTCAGCTTTTTCCAGTGATACTTCTGATGGCTCTCCCTCAGTCTTGACCCCCGTCTCCTGATGGAATGAAAAAGAAGGGTGATGAAATCCTGTGAATATATTATGATTTGTACTTTGAAAACATATTTTTGGGACATCTGTTGATATCAGAGTTTAACTGCGAAAGCTCAAGGCCTTGTACACAGCTATTTCAGCAGTAACTGCTAGGTAATAGGCTGTGAAAAGAGATGGTGCGAGATGATTGTGACAAAAATTTGCTCTCTTGTTCCTCTGTTTAAGGTGGGCAGCCCAGTGCTTATGCACAGCTGGAATTTACAAACCTAAAATGGATCCTGTCTGACAGGAATATGGCCCTTTCCTCTGCCCAGAGGGCATCTCACAATCCCTCTCTCCCTTCATCCCATAATGTTAGACCCCTGTTACATGCACTACATGAGTTGAGCTTTAATTCATCCAAGGGAGGCCAGTGCCCCTCAAACCTATATGGGAGGAAATATCCTTAAAAGGTGGGCTGTGATAACCAGCCTTTGTTCCCCATCCACCATAAGGAAAAAGCCTGCAGTTGACCGGTCAAACAGCTTTACACCTGAGAGGCCCAATATTCTGGAGGTAAGCAGCGACTTGATACTAGAGCTAAAGAGCTTCTTTTGTTTCAAGATTCGGCTTTGAGCAATTTGCTCCTTTTCCTTTCTCTGTTGTTCTTGACGATCATTTTATAATTGGACATCTGGTCTCTGTGGGTCTGGTGGCCAAACTCTCAGGATATTCAGACATCCCATGTGCCTTGGACACTTGGGTTCCCCACTACTGAGTAAAAGGATTTTCAGGTGCTAAAGAAAAGCTGACTCTTCAGATTGTTGCCAGCGACAGAGGGAGCGTGCTGGCTTTGGGCCTTACAGTAAGTTAAAGGCAGCTCTGGCTGGGAAGTGCAGGGTGTGCTGTCCCTAGGATCCCAGAATTCTGAGTACTAAATTGGGGCCCTGAGAGTCTTCCTGTCTGGGAAAAAGGGGTGTAGGAAATGGTGGCAGCTCTACTGGATAATTTGAAATGCATAGTGGGTCAGATTTGCGAAGCAGGTGTGCCACAAAGGGAATACAGTAGGGCCCCGCTTTACCGCGTTCCACTCCAAGGCATTCTGCTGATGCGGCGGCTTTCGTTTTTAATTTAAAAGCTATTTTTTTCTCTTTTGCGCCGTTTTGCAACGTTTTCGCGCAATGCAGCCCATTAAAGTCAATGGGGTTCCACTTTATGGTGTTTTCCGCTTTACAGCGGGGGTCCAGAACGGAACCCGCTGTATAAGCAGGGCCCTACTGTAAGAAGACTATCCTGAACCTCACCTTCTGTCCGAACAATCATTTTTAATATTTGTAGACAGGGCCTGGATCGTGGAAATTCATTTTGATTGGTCTGGGATACAATAGGTTCTGATTGGCTGGTTGCTCCAGAAAGTGAAGGATGGGCAGTTAAATGGGAAAGGCAATTGGCAAAGGCAGCTGATGAGGGAGTTGTTAGGTAGAGGCCAGAGACAGCTGACCCAAAAGTGGCGAGCAGAGGCCTGAACATTAAGCTATTTGTCCCCAATGTGCAAACAATCTTTGGCTGATGAAGATCGGAAGCCATGGCTGTTTGAGGCTGAGAGGCTTACCACAGGAAGGTTACAGGTGGGTTGTTCAGACCAACTGAAGTGTCCAAGCCACCAGAAGTTCAACTAGAGGAGATCTGGAGTTAAAGGAAGGTTGTTCCCAGCAGCTGGACCAGGTTGTCGTTGAATTTGGCTGGGGTGGAGATTTAGGGAATTTGTCCCTAAGGGAAAAGACACTTATTAGCAGGGGTCAGCAGCAGTATCTCCTGAGTCTTTAGAGACTGTCATCAAGCACCTTTAAGACCCCAATCAGTATTCCCTTATGAACATAAAATCCCTGTACTTCAACCTATTTCCAGGGTGTCCATCTCATGCCTAACCCTCTTCTATGAAGCTACTCTGAGGTTTTAAAGACCTTCTATGGGAATGGTGGCAGTGGAAAAGGGTCATATTGAGAACTCTTGAGTTATTGTGGTAGGGAGTTCCATAGACCCTAAACATAAAAATTAAAGAAACACAAATACCTTAACTAGGGTCATACAAAGTGAGGCTGAGGAAACTATTACTTGATAGGTAGTGAGACCTGATTCTCTACAAGCAACAAGGAAGAAAAGAAACATTTGAGCAGCAAATAAAACTGAATTTGTTACTACAGGGAATTCCAGTACTTTAAAATGATACTGACAATTTCTTTTGTTTTAAAGCACCTTTAAAAGAGGGAGAGAAGAGACACACCCGAGCGAGAGAGATATCAATGAGACCTGCTTTAGTTACGGAAGTTGGAATTCTGGTTAGATAGAAAGGTTGTTAGCAGTCATTTACAAACTGTGTGCCAAGGGGAAATTAATTAATAACCTGATTGCGAGTTTTATTTTATTTTTAAACATTTACGCTGCCTTTTAAGGTAAAGCACCCTCCCAAGTGGTCTCACATAAACATAAAAGGTATTAAACATTGTTTCAATAAAATACCATAATTTCAAACAGTACTTAAGCGAATTTGAAAAATCCCAATTAAGAAGTCCCTAAGATTAACTAAGCTATTAATAACACAGTTCAAAGCAGCAGAAGACAGAAATCAATAATCCAGCATCTCAAATAAGAGCAATTTGAAACAACTGGATCTTCAATGCCTGTTAAAAAACTGAAACAAAGCCAGCCACATACATAGATTGAGAAGGATACCCAAGTATTCTACAAGTGAAGGGCCTGCACGGAAAAAGCCCAATCTCTAGTATCTGCCAATCTTATTATCATTTATAATTGCATTTACATCCTGCCCGTCCTCCCAGAAGGAGTCTAGAATGGGAGGGCTATCGTACCATATTCATAACAAATGTCAGCTTGAGGAAAGCTAAGCTATGGAGCTCCTTGCCCAAGGTAAATGCAATTGCAAAGAAACCAGCAATTTTCACAAATGGATTGGTAGAAAATGTCACTAATTGCCAGCAGATTATTTATTTATTTATTTATTTATTGAATTTATATCCCGCCCCATAGCCGAAGATCTCTGGGCGGTTCACAACAGATAAACATCTAATACACAATTAAAACATATATTAAACAAGTTAAAAACTAAACCTAATCAACACATAAACAACTATAAATCTCAATACTAGATGTTAAATGTTAAAAAAGTATTAAATTGATTGAAATATTAAGATGTTAACAAGTTAAGATATCAATATCAAAATGTTAAAATGTTAAATATTAAAATGTTAAAATGATTATGCCATTGTTTACTTCCTTCTGCCAACATTTTCTGACTAACTCTGCCCCTGCACCAGCATTTTGTGATTGGTGGGCCTCAGTAATATTTAGGTGTCTCAAGTGAGCCCTGGGGATAGGAAAGTTTGGGAACCCCTGTGCTAGCTAATGTTGATGGGGAAACACCTCTTATTCTACAATATAGTCCTGAACACAGAGCAGTCCGATCATACTTCTGAGCATATTTCTCCTCTTTTGCAAAACCCTGGACAAAGAGGTCTTCTCCATCTCCTTCCAGGCAGGAGATGAGGTTAGGTTTAAAATTCAGATGTCCTCTTTCAAGCAAAATACATATAGATATGACTCTGCCTTAAACAGTGAAAATCTACTGGCCTACCCAGGAGTAGCCAACTGGGAGGGGTGCCGGCCATCAGCCCTCCTGGCAATGACATCGCTGCCACCTACGGTAAGTGAGACAGGCAAGGCGATGGGGAAGTCAGGGCTCTGTGGGCACACTGGGGGAGCCAATCCAGTACTCCTCCTGGTGTGCCCACACAGCCCCAACTACCTGCTGCCTTGCCCCTTCCCCTCCTTGATAGCTACTCCTGGGTCTACCCACCTTAATTCAGTATCCTTAGCTCCCGCCACCTGCATCCCAACAAGAGACCTGCCTGACAACAAAAAACAGAATCAAGATAAATAACTCAGGGCAGATGCGTCCGTTTCCTAAGATGGCTACCACTATCAGAGGCAGTATGGGGAAAACAAGCGGGGAGAGTGCTGTTGCACTCATGTTCTGCTTATGGGCTTCCCATGGGCACCTGGCTGGCCACTGTGAAAACAGAATCCCGGACTACACAAGCCTTTGGTTATATCCAGCTGGTCTCTTCTTATGTTCTTATGCGCAGGGTAAGTCCATCAGCACCCTTCTAATGACCTCATTGGTAACACCACCAAGAAGAATTCATACCTTCCATAGCTATTGATTAAGGGCAAAAAAATCTTTGTCCAGCGAGGTTGCCATCTCATGAATCTCCTGCATGACCTCCTTGTATAGAGTTCTCTGGCCTGGATCTCACTGAGCCTATTCCTCCTTAGTAAAATGCAAGGACATCTCCTCAAAGGTCACAAGTGCCTGGAAGAAGAAAATAATTGCTTTCCTCATAAACTCTCCCAGGCAGGGCATGGACATCATCTGCCCTCCTCTCACACTCTGAAGAGAGACGGGGCAAACAGGATATTTCCCTTCAATGTTCAAATATAATCTAAAGTCCAGATGGCATCTACATGGGAGGTCTTAAAACAACCCAGATGTGTCATTGCTGATCTTCTAACAAAAATATGTACTTTCTCCCAGAGACCTGCTACCATATGGACTGGCAAATGTATTACAATTTAAAAGTAAAAGCACACAGCAGGTATCCTGGAAATCAGAGGCCTCTAAGCTTAGTATCTGTTTCGGGAAAAGTAGTGGAAAATATTCTTAAAGACAGAATTACCAAACATGGAGCAGAGCTTAGCAATCGTGGGATAAGAGGGAATATGCTCTTACCGATCAGTAAGTGTTTAAAGATCAGGAAGGAGAGAGCAGGAATAAATGAATAGTTCTCCCAGTGGAGGGATATAAGCGGGGGCCCCAATCACCAGTATTAGGACCTGACCTCTTAAACTTGTTCCTAAAGGATACAGATTTGGGGTGAGAGGTGAGGTAACCAAGTTTACTGTGGATATCAAATTGTTCAGGCTCAGTGAGATCCAGGCCAGAGAACTCTATACAAGGAGGTCATGCAGGAGATTCATGAGATGGCAACCTCGCTGGACAAAGATTAAAACTAGGCTTGCCAGGTCGCCGGCAATCTGCCGGAGAGTCCGGCAAAAGGGGGCCATGTCCGGCCTCCGGCTATACTTCAATTTAAAAGGTGGATCTCCGGCTTTTTATTGGCCCCCTCAGCCACGCATGCGCGATTGACCACGCATACGTTGGGCTGCGGCTGGCCGACTTCCGCTCTTTACAATTTCAGGCAGGCAGGCCGCAGGCAGGACTTGAGCAGCCAACACAGTGAGGGAGGGACTCCTCCAGCAGCAGCCCCTGCCCGCTCCCGCCACCACCCACAGAGAGAACATACAGGTGGCCGGGGCCCGGGCATGTGAGGGTGATCTGATGGCCCATGGGTGGGTGGAGGCGAGCGGTGGCAGCAGCAGAGACTAGGCTGGGCCAGCCTGGCTCCGTCTTTCTTAGCCCCGGCCGGCCCGGAGCCAGTTCCCCGCCCTGGGGCTCAGGCTGCTGAAGTCTCTGGTGGGGGGGGATCGCGACCGTGGCCGCAGCCGCTGCCATGGGTGGACTGAGGTGAGTGGTGGGGTGGCAGTGGAGCCCAGGCTGGGCCGGCTCCCTCTTAGCCCCGGCCAAGACGGGGGCCGGGGCCCATCCCATGCAGCTTGCGGCCTGCCTGGCAGCCTCAGCGCAGGAGCCGTGGAGGGCAGGCCGGGGTGGCTCCTCCTCCTTAGTCCTGCTGTTGGCGCTGCTGGGGGGGCCCATCGCAGCCGCTGCCGCCCAGGGGTGCCCACAGCAGGAGGGGTGAAGCCAGCGGCCGTCCTTTCCGGAGCAGAGGAACCGGCTCCGGGGCTAAAAAGGAGCCCTCCACGGCTCCTGCTGAGGCTGACAAACCGCGACGCCCGTCTCCTAGCAACCGCTGCCGAGACAGGGCCGACACGGAGGCCTGCAGGCTCAGCCTCAGCAGGAGCTGTGGAGGGCAGGCTGGGCCGGCTCCTCCTCCTTAGTCTAGCCGGTTCGGAGGTAGGCTGACCGGCCCACTTCTGGTACATCTGTTAAGGAAGCATGCTGAAAGGCTTTGAGGGCCTGTTTGGATGTCACACTCTCGCACCTGCAACTCTTTAACTTAATCTCAGGTGCTTGAAGCGCTGTTTATTGAAATAACTTTGCACATGCTCGGCGATACTGTCTTTACTTCTTCATTTCTGGGCTGAGCCGTGGTGGTGAAAGCATGTTTCTTGGGGTATTACTGTGCTTGACCCTTGCCTTAAACTAAAATTGGGGATTTGTTAGCTCGGGGCCGCCTCCATACAAATACATGGGCCATAAGAAGAGTAGAGTTAAGGGCAGAAAGGATTTGTTTCTGCAGGACTCCTGTGTTCTTCTCTCCTCTTTGTGTTACTGTGTGTTTTGAAGTGCTTCCATCCTCCAGGGACTTAATTATTTCTTGCCAGGTTAGATTTAAATCTGGCTGTAGAATTCCCCACTTTAGCTTCATATCTGAATTCATGTATTAAACTTTGCAAGACAGTCTATAGTCTGTGTTTTCTTCTCCCCTTCTTTTTTTTAAAAAAAGCTTTCTGTTATCTGTTGCTGTCTGCAAACCCTGAATGATGACAGCATGTGTACTACCAGCTGTCAGATGTTCAATATTATCAAAACAGAAAGAAACTGGCCTGTTTGAAAGCTGCATTTTTATAGAGCCATAATTTTATTAGAGCAATATGGCTTTGGCAACATTCCCCCACCCCTTTTTTTCTTATTTTTTAATTGCGGTTTCTACATACTTTAACCATAAAAAAGTAAATTGAACGATCTTTTTCTGGTCTAAAGTTAATTGTTGGCGAGTTAAAAGTACATCTTTAAGTCTGCAGGCTAGCACATAGGATGACATACACCTCAATCCTCTCCACTTTTATTCAAAAGTAGTTGTTACATATGGTTACAACCTTAGTATTGGGCATTGTAATAAAACATCCCAAAACATGATGATACACTGCTTCTTGAACAATTTGTTCATTGACCAGGGAAGGAAGGAGTCAGTTTACTTACCTGCCATGTGATCCCACTGAGTTTCACCATACTCCAAACTAGGTGGAATCCATGTTAAATGAAAAGTAATGTTGAGTTCAACTTCAGCATCCCCCACCATGGTCAATGTATGTGCCCTACTTTTGTCTCTTGCATGATGTAGTTCCAAAAGTCTCAGAAGGTAGACTTGTTTAGACCACTATACTGGTTAATTGTGAGACTGACACTACTATAAAAGCTGTCAAATGCTCATTGTTGATAAACCATATTCAATTTCTTTAGTAATTTTTGTCTAATAATAACTTTTGCTTATAAATTGTTTTAAATTTTTTAAATTGTGTTTTAAATTGTTTTTAAAAGATGTGTTTTAAATTTGTATATTTGTTTTTAATGTTTTTAGTTACTGTAAACCTCCCAGAGAGCTTCGGCTGTTGATGGACTTTTTGATGAACTTTGCCTGGTTAAAAAGTTTGTGCCTGAGGTCAGAACACCTGATCTTCCTCTGGATGAGAAATGGGTGCAGTTGCTAAAGAGCATCAGATCAAGAATTCTGGTGAAGGTTGTCAGTGCAGTGTTTGCCATCCCAGTAAGCAATGCTTTCGTGGAGAGAGCGTTTTCACTAATGGGCAATGTATGGACTGACAACAGGAACCGTATGTTACCTTCCCTTGTTAAAGCAGAGCTTTGTGTCAAATTAAACTTTGGCATGAACTGTGCTGAGTTTTTTAAATATGTGAAGGAAGAACAAAGGTTGCTTAAAGCTTGTGTTTCAAATGAGAAGTACAAATTCTAAACTCAGCCTGTTTAGTTATTTAACACCAGTTCCTACAGTGAAAGCACCTTGTTCATTCTTTCTGTTTTTCTTTTATAAAGAGTAATACTGTTTATAATGTTTATAATGGTTGAAAACATCCCTTGGATGTCATCCACTTCTCTTTTGTAAGAGAGATAAATGTCTAAAACCAGCTGCAATTTCATTGCTTCAGTGGGTCTCTACTCTAGTTGGGACTAGCAATTGGATTATGATTAGCAGATTGATTGGTGATGTAACCTGCCTTTGTTCTCTTAAAGATAGTGTTTGTTAATAAAAAAATTGTTTGTAACCTGGTGCTATTGGTTTTATTTCTGTCACATTTTTACCTTTACCTTAATACTAGAGGTAATTGTATAATTGTATAATTGTGATTGCCAACTGCTTGCCTAGAATGCCCTCCCTTGTCCTTAATATGGCTGCAACCGTATCTACTCAGAAGTAAGTCCTATTTAGTTCAGATCTTGTAAGTTCAGGTCTGTGGCTTCCTTTATGGAATCAATCCATCTCTTGTTTGGCCTTCCTCTTTTTGTACTCCCTTCTGTTTTTCCCAGCATTATTGTCTTTTCTAGTGAATCGTGTCTTCTCATGATGTGTCCAAAGTATGATAACCTCAGTTTCATCATTTTAGCTTCTAGTGATAGTTCTGGTTTAATTTGTTCGGACACCCAATTATTTGTCTGTTTTGCCTAGAATGTCCTCCCTTGTCCTTAACATGGCTGCAACCGTATCTACTCAGAAGTAAGTCCTATTGAGTTCTATGGGGCTTAGTTCCTTAATAAGCATGTTTACAGTTGCTGCCTTCAGGGGCATCTATCTGTGCTCCCATCTAACATCTCTGCAACACTAAACTCCTTTCTTCCAATAATGGCCAAGTCTGAGGGCACGTAAACCCTTCTTGCCAGAAGCAAGTAAACTAGAAGGCATCAGAACTGCACCTCCCAAGAAATGTCCCTAATGTCCTAGTAAGAGTTCTACCTAGAAGTTGAAGGGTTACGCTGACCCTTTGGTATGTGTTGCTGTGGTTGGTATGGTATTGCATTTAGGGAAGCATCACTGTCTTTTTTCATTTTCTGTTTGCATTTCATGTACCTTTGACCCTCCTCCCTTACATCCATAGAAGCAACAACAGTGGTTCCATGTGGTCAACTAAACCCCTAAAACCCATTGATGATGTGCCTTGTTGGTTCCATGATGGTTTGTTTTTTGCCCACTAATGGTAAAAGAGAATTCACATATTTGAAAGTGTGGCTGCAGTTGTTGTTCCCAAGCTGCTGCCTGTGAAGGTAGACCCAAACCATGGGTGTTTTTTCTCTGTCAATTATTACTCACTGGAATTGGATTGGCTGTCCAAGTGAGTTTATAGCACCCCACAGAGTAGACAGAAAGGGTAGAGAATCTTCTTTCTCTTACACATTTCTCAGACCTCTTTCTGGAGTGAAGGGTCAAATCTGTAAAGAAGTTTGGAGCAGCCACATTAAAAGATAAGGGCAGGGCATTCCAGGCAGGGGGTTGTCAACCCTGCTTGGATATGGATGTCTTTGCAGAGGATCCCTAGTCAAGCATTACTAACAGCACAATCCAAACTATCTACTCAGAAGTAAGTCCTGTTGAGTTCTATGGGGCTTAGTTCCTTAATAAGCATGTTTATAATTGCTGCCTTCAGGAGCATCCATCTGTGCTCCCATCTAACATCTCTGCAACACTAGGCTCCTTTCTTCCAATAATGGCCTGGCCTGAGGGCACGTAAACCCTTCTTGCCAGAAGCAAGGAAGCTAGATTAAATGTTCCCTAAAGGTGTTGAACTGTGACTTGGGAGACCAGGGTTCAAATCCCCACACAGCCATGAAGCTCACTGGGTGACCTTGGGCCAGTCACTGCCTGTCAGACTCAGAGGAAGGCAATAGTAAACCACCTCTGTCTGAATACTGCTTACCATGAAGACCCTATCTGGGATCAACTTGAAGGCAGTCCATTTCCATTTTGCATCACCCTAAGCTTGTGAGAAAGAATGACCTTATTTTACACCCTATTTTAGGTAAGATTTCTATTTTAATCTCCAGAGAATTTTTTTTGAATGGCATGCTCCAAGCAACTGTGGTTGATACAATGTATCGTGCTTAATGATATCACTAGGGCCCGCCCCATGACATCACTAGGGCCCGCCCCATGACGTCACTAGGGCCTGCCCCCATTTTCTCAGGTTTTTGGATGGCTCCGACCTGGCAACCCTAATTAAAACAAATAGGGATTGTGAGGAACTCCAAAAGGAAGTCTCCGAACAGACTTGGGGCCTGTCCAAACTCACCTGGATAATCCTCATTTTCCCTAATCGCCATGTGATTGGATAGTCCACACTTCGCCTGTTTATTCTCTGTTTTCGCTGTTTTCAAATGTTAAAAAAACGGCTGGTTTTGCAACCACACATCCAACACATTTCCGGGTTTTCCCAAAGTCCAACCTCTAACTCCGCCCCTAAGAGCCAATTGGTCCACAGATTATAATTTGTGTTCTCCCGCCCCCTCCCCCCCCCCCGCACCAACGCACACTAACGCAGGGGCTTGTACGCAAGAGCGGGAAATTTGAATTTGGTTCAAGTTTCAGTTCCTGTAATGGAGGACGAGCGAGGGAACTAGCGGAGGGTAAGCGAGCAAACGGGCGTGAGCCAAAAGAAATCCCCGGCCAGGCAGGGTGGGAGTTGCAATGGAAGCAACATGCCATCCACAGTCCCCTCGCTTACCCGGGATGGGAGGGGAGGGGAGGGGATGGGATGGGATGGGGGGTGGAGAAAAAAGCCTGCTTTGGTTGATGCCACCTTTCACTTACGACGCTGCAGTTGGTTCCTAGTTCCCAGTTCCTTATTTGCTGTAAAGTTCAAAACACTAAAAAAGAAGAAAAGTTGACACCTACAGCAGCTTCAAGCAAAACTGAACATGTGTCTGGACCCCAAAATATATGGTGGGGTTCCCTGTATGACATATCCCTGTGATCGGAGGACTCTCCCTGTCAAGAATAACAATACATTTATGCAATCAAAACCCTCAGGCTCTGATATTATCATAAATACATAATGATGTCATAACATCATAAAAAATAACTAACTGGGGGTGCCCACCCCAAAATCTGCTCTGGCCCAGGACAAATCATATACCCCAGGAAAGAGGAAGGTTTGCTCTACGAGATGCCATTGTGTTCCAGCTGGCCCAGAGCTTCTGCTGGGCACAGGGCACCCAAGGGAGCATCTATGCAACATCAAAATAGACAAAAACAACCAGAAAATAATAATAAATGTGGGTGCACAGCCCAAAATCTGCTCTGGGCCAGGACTGCACAGGCTTCTCATAGCGGACACCCTCCCCTTTTCTGGGGTATATGATTTGTCCTGGCCCAGAGCAGATTTTGGGGTTTGGGATCCCCAGTTACTTAGTTTTCCCTGTATGTTTTTGTCTGCTTTGGTTTTGCATAGATACCCTCCTACGTGTGCTGCGACCAACATGAGCTCTGGCCCAGCGGGACGCAGTGGCATCTCTTAGAGGACACCCTGCCCTTTCCTGGGATGTATGATTTGGCTTGGCCCAGAGCAGAGTTTGGGTGGGCACCCCCAGTTCTTTATGTTTTCCTGCACATTTTTGTCCGCTTTGTTTTTTCATAGATGCACTCCTCCGTGCCCAGTGCCCAGCAGAAGCTCTGGGTCAGGTTGGACGCACTGGCATCTCCAAGAAGACACCCTCCCCTTTCCTGCGTTGTATGATTTGTCCTGGGCCAGAGCAGATTTTGGGGTTCAGAGACATGTTTGAAGATGCTAAGGATCAAAGAACGATAGAAAAATGTCTGAGCCACCATGAAGAGTCTTCAACCATGCTCCCCCTTTCTTGCTGATTGGATCTCATTGTAGTGCAAGGCGGCCAGTCAGCCACTGAGAAAACTCTTCTCAGTGGAAAACACACTCCACTTTCACGATGATTGCCTCCAAGGGATGTCTGTTGTTCTGATCGCCATGTGAGAGAATAACGAAGATAATGTGAAAGTGTCAAGGGATAAGCCCCCTTCCCAGCCTTAGTTGTCGTGGGCCATCCCTACAGTATATTAAAGTATCATATTGTTGCAACAATGCCGAAAGACAACAGTAATAATGTGATTTCTTTTGGTTTTCCCAGATCTGCCAGAGACCACACCCACTATCAGCAAATTGGTCCGGAACATATGACGGACGCTCTTCACCACCTTTGCACCCTACCACAAAAACCATGCATGAAAACAGTCTCCTATTACTGCTAGGTGACAAGAAAGGTGGAGGGCAGCAGCTGAAGGAACAAGCGTGAAGAGGCTATAGTCAAAGAAAGGGTGTAAGAACAATAGGAAAATGTCTTAGCCACTGGGAAGAGTCTTCTAGCATGCTTCCCCTTTTTTGCTGATTGCATCTCGGTGTAGTGCAAGGAGGCCAGGCAGCCTCTGAGACGACTCTTCTTAGTAGTAAACACACTCCTCTTTCCTGTATACCCACCACGGTTTACATCTCTCCCTCTGATACAAGGAAAATGCAAAGCACTTCTATGCCAATAATTCCTCTACTTATGTTTGCTTCAATTCCAGCTATTTCGCTCAATTGACTGTATGTGTCTTTCCTTTCCTGCATAATAAACTTCCTAGATATACACACAGCTGGTCTTTCAACTTTTTTTGGCATAATGAGGGGGCCTGGCGTTGGAGGTGATGCATTGTCATGTGATGTCATGGTAAACAGTTCTGCATGTCAACGTTTTTATTCTGTGCATCCTCCTGCTGCGCTCAACTGCCCAGTCGAGGCTCCAGCGTTCTGCCAGCCCTGTGCAACCACGAAGACAAGAGACCCAGCCTTGGGTCTGTTGGGGAGAGGATGAAGTCCGGGATCACAACTCCCTTGGAGGCGGCTCTGCGGTGCTGTGTCAGTGGCCCTCGGCCTTTATCAAGTTATCCCAGCACAGGGCAACAGCATCCGGCCTGGGCCAGATGCTCATGTCGAGAAAAAAAGGCCAACAAATTCCTAGCAGCAAGAAGTGGGAGCTCGCCTGCCTGGCGGGATGAAAAGTGCCTGCAACCTCTGCTGGGCCTGGCTGCTAACTCTCACAGCTCCTCCTGCCTTAGACCCTTTTCTGAGGGTGGCAGGATGGGACCTCCTCTCACTCTCACAAAAGGCCCAAAGTGTACAACAGGGCAGTGCGCAGGCAAAAGAGCTGCAATATACAGCTCTTAGCAGAGATATTTTTCGAAAGTAGCTTCATTGCCCAGAATAAGTTTCACAGTCCAGGGAGCCTACAAGTGTCTTTGCTTATAGTCGTATATAATTTCCCCCCTCAATTTGCTCCTAAGGGTGCCCAAGTGGAGAGGTTTGTTTATTTATTTATTGTCATATTTTATCTATTTATTTACTATTTGATTTATATCCCGCCCTTCCCCCCAGCAGGAGCCCAGGGTGGCCAAAAAAAGCAACAACACTTTAAAACATTATAAAAACAGACTTTCAAATACATTAAAACAAAACATCTTTAAAAACATTTTAAAAAAAAATGGAAATGGAAATGGACTGCCTTCAAGTCGATTCCGATTTATGGCAACCCTGTGAATAGGGTTTTCATGGTAAGCGTTACTCAGAGGTAGTTTACCATTGCCTTCCTCTAAAAAAAGCTTTAATAACATCTTTTAAAAAAAGGTTTAAGGACGATTTACAAAACGGAAAGGTTTAACAATATATTAAAAAGCAATTCCAACACAGAAGTAGAGTGGAATAAGGTCTCAACTTAAAAGGCTTGTTGAAAGAGGACCTTGTTATTCCATCCACCCCATATTAGCAGGCTGCGTAAAAAGGCAACACCTGGTGCCTCCGCTTCATGCGAATGCATCTCTGAACAGCAGACCGCTCCGAAAGGCTGCAAGCTGCGTGTGAAGAAAGTATGCAGATGATATAATTCCTTTTTTGGGCACGTACAGGGATGCTGGCAAGAACAATCCACATGAAAGGGGAATGTGTTAGCTACTGAGAAGAATCTTCTCAGTGGCTATCTTACTGCCTTTCACTCTGATTGGCTTCAATCAGCAGGAAAGGACAAGAAACCATGTCAGAGGTTCATCTCAGTGCCTAACACTCTCATGCAGATTGCCTTGTAGAACTATGGAGACACACGGACCCTGCTCCAAAAAAAGTAAGCAGTCTAATACCCCCTGACACCCTGGGCAACTACACCCCTGGCTGGGTCCTCTGGGGCCTGCACCCTTGGCAAGAACAATCCACATGAAAGGGGAATGTGTTAGCTACTGAGAAGAATCTTCTCAGTGGCTATCTTACTGCCTTTCACTCTGATTGGCTTCAATCAGCAGGAAAGGACAAGAAACCATGTCAGAGGTTCATCTCAGTGCCTAACACTCTCATGCAGATTGCCTTGTAGAACTATGGAGACACACGGACCCTGCTCCAAAAAAAGTAAGCAGTCTAATACCCCCTGACACCCTGGGCAACTACACCCCTGGCTGGGTCCTCTGGGGCCTGCACCCTTGGCCGCCCAGGAGCACTCTCTCAGTGGGAGAGGGGCAAAGCACCTGGGCGGTCAACCAAGATAACCCCCTTTCCAGAAAAGAAGCTGAGCAAAGCTGGCGGCCAGGGAAAGGGCACATTTCCCCAAAATGGCAACAGTGACAAAAACCCGCTGAAGGTTCCGAAGCAGAGCCTGCTGCGTGTGGCTGACTGGCGCCAGCATGTCTGGCAACAGGGAACTGGGTGGCCACAGCCCATCTCCCCCGATCCCTGGCACCTGGTTTTCCAGAAAGCTTCCCCGATGGTTTTTCACACAAAATAATGTTTTATTGCATTGATGTTTACATGTTGTCATAGCAGATAACCAGTATTTTCCAATGTACTGTCATTGTACAGCCAAACTTTTGCATGGCTGAAATACAGACACTAGCACTCTTACTTTTCTTATAATGCCGCAAAGTCGCTGTTATATCCTTATTGGGGGTGGGGGCTATGAAGGCCATATTTCTTTTTTGTCTGGTGGTATATCTGTTAACTACCAAAGGAGTAATTTAACTATGTCCATCTCTTTTTTTTCAGTGTTTCTGTTACTGTCTTTACTGCAATAATTGATGTAGTGCATTTTTGTTAAGCATTAAGACTAAAACATTGTTGGAAAGAATGCCCGCTTTATTTCTTACATTCAGATTAAGACATTGTCTTCAAACAACCAATAAACATGTGCAGAAATCAATCCCATGTTTTGCTGCACCTATTGCAAATAAATGCAATTCAAAAACATCATTCCAGAAAGTGACTTGTGCCAATACAGTCATAACCAGAATTCGTTGTTTTGCTAAGTAATGCATCATGTAAACTTTAAACACAGCGAAACAGTACAAGAACCCTTCATTAATAACACCAACTTCCACAGGAAAAAACGTTTCAATACACGAACACACACAAAAAAACAAGGTTGGCCATAGGTTGCAATCATCTTTGAGGATATATCTCACCAACCATACAAAATGCAAGGTGTAGTATTTTATGTCTTCTCATTTGGTCTAACATGAAATGCATCCTTGGGTATGATCGCTTTGTGTTTTGGTTGATTTTGCACGGTCCAAATGACGTTGGTCATTTTCACGGATTTTATCTCACTAAAATCTACAGTGGGCTGAAATAATTCCCACCCCACCCCCTCCCTTTTCACTGATTTCATTCCATTTTGTAACTGCTGTGAAAGGATATTTACAGAGCTTTGTCAGTTTCAACATGATGGTCTGGGCTGCTCTACAAACTGAAAAATAAACACACTCCCTGTCCTCAAAAAGGTGCGGGCTGTGCGGTGCGAGTTGGGGGTGGAGAGTCAGGGGAATGTGTGTTCAGTGTCATCTATGCAACCCCAAACCTGCATATGTAAGCATTCCAATTGGGGAATAAGTTCGACGGGACTTCTGAGAAAACATGTTTAGGACCCCGCTGGGATCCTAAACACGCTGGCAGCCTGGCTTCTTTTAATTGTTAATTTTAAATGTTAATTTTAATTTTTTTTGTTGCAATCTTGTTTTCACTTATGTTTTATAGGGCATTTTATTTATACTCACTTGTATTTTAACCTGTTTTTACTGCTGTACACCGCTCTGAGAGCTTATTGCTAAAGGGTGGTATAAAAGCATAATTAATAAAATAAATAAATAAATAAATTGTGATCAGTCCGAAGTAAATCGCACGGTTTTTGTAGGGATCGCTTACAAGTATATGTGCTGGGGGAAGAGCAGTGTAGCACTGTCAAATCCTCTGCATGTCCATTGTCTAACCGCTGTTTGTGAGCATGGGATTGCCTCCTTAAGTCCACCTCCAGCCTAGGAAGCCGGGGTGCCCTGCCCCCCTTGGGTCCCCATCCCCACATAAAGCAAGCCCCACTCAGCGATGAAGACCTCCCCCCAAGCAAGATCGCTGAGAGTGAGGTGGGGGGGTTGTGTCTTTTTTAAGGGAGATCTGTCACAAGCGAGTCAGAAAACTCACTAAGGTCATTTCTATGCCAAGAGGTTGTGCCTGCAAAAAACAAAAAAGGCAGTTCTGCCTGTGGAGCCTCCATTAATTTTCTGATTAAACAATATGTCGCAGTTTTGCATCCAGCTTTAAAAAAGATGGACGCTTTTGATGCTTCCGGGGCTCACTTGGCTATACATCAACAAATAAATACAACAGAGAAATCCTGCCATGCCTCCAACTCTCAAGACATGTTGATACTGAGAACCACAAATAGTCCTTTGCTGTTGTTATTTAATACTGAAAGAGGTAATATACATGTCATGAACCACCCTGTTCAGATCTTGTAAGTTCAGGTCTGTGGCTTCCTTTATGGAATCAATCTACCTCTTGTTTGGCCTTCCTCTTTTTCTACTTCCTTCTGTTTGTCCAAGCATTATTATCTTTTCTAATGAATCATGTCTTCTCATTATGTGTCCAAAGTATGATAACCTCAGTTTCATCATTTGAGTTTCTAGTGATTCTGGTTTAATTTGTTCTAACACCCAATTATTTGTCTTTTTTGCAGTCCATGGTATCCACAAAGCTCTTCTCCAGGACCACATTTCAAATGAGTTGATTTTTCTCTTATCCGCTTTTTTCACTGTCCAACTTTCACATCCATACATAGAGATCAGAAATACCATGGTCTGAATGATCCTGACTTTAGTGTTCAGTGATACATCTTTACATTTGAGGACCTTTTCTAGTTCTCTCACAGCTGCCCTCCCTAGTCCTAGACTTCTTCTGATTTCTTGACTATTGTCTCCATTTTAGTTAATGATTGTGCCAAGGTATTGATAATCCTTGACAAGTTCAATGTCCCCATTGTCAACTATAAAGTTGCATAAATCTTCTGTTATTACTTTAGTCTTTTTTACGTTCAGCTGCTTTCGTCTTTAACTTTCATCAGCATTCGTTTCAAATCATCACTGGTTTCTGCTAAGAGTATGGTATCGTCTGCATATCTTAAATTATTGATATTTCTCCCTCCAATTTTCACACCTTCATCTTGGTCCAATCCTGCTTTCCGTATGATATATTCTGCGTACAGATTAAATAAATAGGGTGATAAAATACACCCGTCTCACACCCTTTCTGATTGGGAACCAATCAATTTCTCCATATTCTGTCCTGACAGTAGACTCTTGTGCAGAGCATTTTATTGTATTATAATTTGAATCCTATGGGATGCGGTTTCGGCCCAGTTTACCTGAGGGAGCACCTCCAGTACCACCAACGTAGCCGCCTGACTAGATCAGCCACGCAGGGCCTTCTCTCAGTACCACCAACGAAAACAGCTAGGTTGGTGGGAACTAGGGAGAGGGCATTTTCAGTGGCGGCCCCCACTCTCTGGAACTCCCTCCCGTTCGATCTTCGACATGCCCCTTCCCTGGATGCATTCCGCCGAGCATTAAAAACCTGGCTCTTTGGACAGGCCTTCGGGACCTCCGGGGTGGGCTAAGCTTTTATCACTATTACTGAACGCCCGTTGTTTACATACTGTTTTATGCTGTAATTTAATCCTTTATTGTCGACTGTATTGTATTGCTATGTATTTTACATCGTATTTTAAATTGTATTTTACTGGAATTTAATTGTGTACGTCGCCTAGAGTGGCCTTGGCCAGATAGGCGACACAAAAATTAAATTATTATTATTATTATTATTATTATTATTATACAATATAAGTATTCAATAAAAATACAATTAAAAATCATACAGCATCTAGCACAGCGCATTGCAATTGCTACAACAGGCAGAAAAATCATTTAGTGGGGTCCCCCAAGACCCTCAGGAACTTTCAAGTGGTCCATGGGGAGAAAGGTTTGGGAACCACCGGTTTAACAATCAGCCCCTCTTCCTAAGGAACTCTGGGAATTGTCGATCTGTGATGGGGATGCGGGGTCTTCTAAGAATTCTCAGCAACTCTTTGATATCCAAATAAGCCATACTCAGGAGAGTAGATTGATTTATATCAATAGATTTACATTACTACGTCTATTGACTCAATGCGTCTATTCTGAATACAACAAGTGTAGGATACAACCCTTGGTTTTAAGATGGGGGTGGGGAACATCTAGCCCACAAGTCAAATGTGGCCCACAGGATTTTCTCCAGGTCCTACCCCTTACTAGAGCCATGTTCACATCATAGATTTATTCCACTATTACCCCACTTTAAACAGAAATGGTTTCCCCCAAAGAATCCTGGAAAGGGTAGTTTGTGAAGGGTACTGAGGGTTGTGAGGAGACCCCTCTTCCCCTCATAAGAACTACGGTTCCCAAGGTTCTCTGGGAAGAAGGACTGACTGTGAAACCACTCTGACAAGTTGTAGCTCTGTGAGGAGAATAGGAGTCTCAACAGCTCTCAGCACTCTTCACAAACTACACTTCCTAGGATTCTCTGGGGGAAGCCAGGACTGATGAAAGTGCAGTAATAATGGAGTAAATCTATATGGTGTGAATGTGTTCCACACTCTCAAGTGCTTTTGCCTAGTTGGAATGCTTCCCTGAACTATGTTAATGCTTGTTGTTTAACTGGACAGAGAGATGGGGTGGGACAGAAACAAAGATCTGTACAAATATCAGAGTCACATTAGTCGCTCCCCTTCTTTTTGTCTCTAGCTGGCTCTGCCCACCACTGACATGTGGTCAGTGGAAGGTTTCCCACAAGGGAATGTAGCCATTTTAGCTGAATAATGGCCCTCACACCAGTTTTGTAAAATGCATAGGATTGCACTATAAATATCTTTACAGGCTGTATCAATAATAAACATCTTGATTTCTTCATATCATGTCTCGATATGTATCTGATGTCACATTATGGTTGTAAATTACTATTTTCCTCTACATTTTAAGTGTGCACTTCTTGCTTGGGGTGGTCATGGTTCCCCTCTGTTGTGTTCACCCTGAGGGGCAGATTAGGCTGAGAGACAGTGAGTAGCCCATGGTCATCAAATAAACGTTGTGGTTGATTTCCATTTTTTAAAATTAATTAAATCAATTTATATGCAGGCAAAGCCTATGAAGTAATGCAGATCCACACAATACATTTAAAGCGCATAGCTTCTCCAAAGAATTCTGGGAAATGTAGTTTCTCCCTCACAGTTATAGGGCCCACCACCCGTAATGAACGACAGTTCCCATGATTCTGTAGTGGGATTTATGTGCTTCAAATGTGTGTTGAACATGCTTTAAATGAATGGTGTGGTATGCTGTGCATTCATTAGTTAATTAAAAAGAATAATTTAAAAGGATAATTTTTAAATGGGAAGGGCTGTACCTCAGTGGTGGGGCACATGCTTTGCATGCAAAGGTCCAAAATTCAATCTCTGAAAAAGACTATTGCCTAGAATCCTGGAGAGCTAATGCTAGTCTGTGTCATCAATACTGATCTAGATGGTACCAAATGGCCTGTGTCAGAATAAGGCAGATTATTTTGTTCCTAAAACAGGAAAGAGACCCAAGGGCCACAGTGACTCCAAAATTTATTTACATATTTTATTTGTAACATTTATATACCACTTTATTGTAAAAAAAAACTCAAAGCAGTTTACAGAAGGAATTAAATCAATAAAATTATTGGCAAAACAGTTAAAGACCGGTATTTAAAAACATTCAAAATAATAAAAACAACAATGGGTTAAAAACAGATAAAAAAAGTAAGAGCTTCTACATGCCTGGCTAGGTTTGCCTAAAGAAAATGCTTTTAGCAGGTGCTGAAAAGAGTACAATGAGTGCACCTATCTAATGTCAATAGGCAGGGAGTTCCAAAGCACTGGTGCGGCCACACTAAACGATCGATTTCTTACAAGAGCAGAACAAGTACTGTGTGGCACCCATAACATGGAAAGCACACCTTGAACGTGGCCTGATAGCAAATGGGCAACTAGTGCAGATTTCAGAGCATAGGTATTATGTGCTGACTGGGTCTCAACTCATGTCAGCAATCATGCCATAGCATTCTGCACTAACTGCAGCCTCCAGGTCAGGTTGTTCTGCATGGGGATTTCTGTGACCTTGGCTGACTGGCTGCCAGGATTCTTTTAGTTTTGGTTTCTGGTTAGGAACCTTGTCTGGTTGTGGGATGCTGGTTTTTTTGCCTCACTCATAGGAATCTTGTTGTGGTTGGTATGGTATTGCATTTAGGGAATCATAATGGTTTTTGGTTTTTCTATTTGCATTTTATTTACCTCTGACCTCACTCCCTACCTCCATAGAAGCAGCAACAGTGGTTCCATGTGCTCAGCTCAACCCCCTTAACCCCACTGATGATGCACCTTGTTGGTTGCATGACGGTTTGTTTCTTCTACACAGTGGTAAAAGAAAATTCACATACGGGGAAGTATCACTCCAACGGCTGTTGTTCCCAATCTACTGCCTGTGAAGGTAAACCAAACCATGTGTGTTTTCGCTCTATCAATTGCTCATTGGAATTGGGTTAGCTATCAAAGCCCACAGGGCAAGGCAGGAAAGGGGAGAGAATCTTCTGTTACTCATTTCCCAAACCTCTCTCTGCAGTGAAGGGTCAAGTCTGTAAAGACATTTGGAGCAGGCACATTAAAAGGCAGGCGCAGGACATTCAAGGCAGTGGGTTGCCAACCCTGCTTTGATATGGATATCTTTGCAAAGAATCGCTAGACAAGCGTTACCAACAAACAGCACAATCCTAACCATATCTACTCAGCAAAAAGTTCTATGGGGCTTACTAAAAGTGTGTTTAGAATTGCAACCTTCAAGGTCATCCATCTTTACTCTTGAGTGCTTTCATTTAACATCTCCACAACACAAGGCTCCTTTCTTCCTACAATGGCCTTCTGGTGACTGGCTTCGCCTGTGGGCACTTAAACCCTTCTTGCCAGAAGCAGGTAGGCTAGGTTAAATGATCCCTATCCAGGCTCTCTAAGAAGGTGAGAAGGTATTCCCCCATCACTTTGTCTGGACATGAGAATACCCTGTTTTAGCTAAGATTTCTATCAATTTCCAATTGGACAATTTTTTTTATTTGAATTGTATGCTCCAAGCAACTGTGGTTGATGCTTAATGTACCATGGTTAATGACATCACTAGGGCCCACCCCCCCACAACATCACTGGGACCCAGGGTTTGGGATGCTCTGACCTCAGTGGCAGACTGGCCAGGCTGTCAGCTTGCCCGATGGCAAGTGGACCCTGTGGGCCCCTGATGAAGTGGGCCCCCTTAAACATTAGACAATATGTTAAAAATGTTAATGACCTTTTAGTAGCTTGAAAATATAATAGAAGTTCCAATATTATTACTGTATGCAACTAAAATTTACGTTGCATTACTATTTTAATAATTTTTTTTAATAAAATCATTTTTCGAGGATACTTTATATTTAAGAATATAATAAAAACTCTGAAAAAATAATTCTGATTCGGGTTATGTGAGGCCGACGCATACGTTATATAGGCTCGGATCTTTACTATTGCGACTGCGCAATGAAGCTTAGCTGGGAATCCCAGCCTGGGGTCGTGACGTGCAGCCGGAATCAACTTTGTATCGAGCTATTGCATACATTGCAAAGACAGCAAATATTTTTCATTGCGTCTGCCTCAGTTTGAGTGTGCTTTGTCAGCTCTTCACCTCGTGCTTGCTGTGTTTTATGTGTTTTATAAAAGGTATGTATTTAATTAATATTTTTTATAAACTGTGGCCCTATGCCCTTTAATTTAAATATAATGTATTTTCTTTCATTCATTTCTTTTATTTTTATCAATAAATTACGAGAAAACCAAGATAATGATTTTTTCTAACAAAAGGGTTAGACATGTGTGGAGAATCAACGGTCACACCACTGATCAGGTTAAAGCATTTAAATATTTAGGGCTGACTTTTCAAACTAGCGGTTCATGGTCGTTACATATGAAGTAAGCCATCCTAAACGCAAAAAGAACCACTAAAGCGTTACTATCTTTTTATTATAACAAAGGGGGTCAACTTCCTACTCCAGCCATTACTATTTTTAGAGTTAAAATCATCCCTCAACTACTCTATGGCTCTCAAGTTACAACCTGTACGAATTTTGAACGACTGGAAGCTGTTCAAAATGCTTTTCTCAGAGCAATCTTTGCAGTTCCTACCTGTGTGCCTAGTTTTATTTTGCATATGGAAGCGGGTTTATCCTCCCTGGAGGCGCAAATCTGGTGCCTTAGAATTAGTACTTGGCTTAAGTTGATATTCAGTACTATAGGCCTTGCACCTTATATCTTGCAGGATCGATTCCACCCATCATGGGAATTGATGATTAATAACAAAATAACATCTTTAGGATTTTCAATCCCGGCTATACTAGTTATGGGCTTCTCAAAAGCCAAAGAACTAATTCTCCAGAGAATCAAAGATGTGGATCTTCAACAGCACTTTGCTTTGATTAGGAAACATATTTTTAACATCAACCCCCAGTTTCCAATGCCGTACCTTTCTAACCTAAACATACCTAAATACAGGAAGGCATTTGGGTGGGCAAGGTTAAACTGCCTACCAAACGCTTTTTTGATGGGCAGATTCAATAGAATACCTTATAGTGATCGAATATGCCCTTGTAATGCTGGGAAACCTGAAACGTTAATCCATGTCTTTCTGCACTGTCCCTTTTATCATAAGTCCAGAAATAGTTTGATTAAGTCTTTAATTACCTCTCTACCAGGAAGAAGTGAGAATTTTTATGTTAAATACCTCCTTGCTGACAAATCTGCAAACATCACTCAATCTGTAGCAAAATTTTGTGCTACATTGATTTCTATTAGGAAAAATTTAACCATGTCCTCCTAAAAGGGATGAAATCTGAATAGTTGTTCTTTAACAGTAATGGAGTATAATATACTAAATATCAGATATTTTGTTCCATATTCATATGGCCTTTGTATATGGTAATTACAGTTTGCGATTTTATTATATTATATAAATTTTAACCCTTTATTTTAATAATGTTTTAATTGTCTTTTATGTATGTATGTTTCGTAATTGTATTATTGGTCTAAGACTGTAATAAATTACTACTACTACTACTACTTTCATTGTATAAAATTAGTATAAAAATACTAGGTAGTAAATATATTTAAGCTGCAGTCTCAAATAATATATATGCATAATGCAAGTTCAATAAATAATGATACCTTTTATTTACTCTACAGTTAAAATTTCTGTGATTGTTAAAATTGTTGTTAATAATAGATGCATCTATAACATATTTCCATTGATGTGTTCTTGCGGCGAGTTCCATTACGTATTTCTAGTTGAAATACATAATGGACCTCGCTACCGTACTGTAGAAATTTTCTACAATACGCTACAACAGTTTACAAACAAAATGCAGAATACAGCAACACAATAATAATAACAACTTATTATTATTGGAAGAGGTGACACTGTCGGATCCAAGATGGCCGTGAGAAAGTGAGTACAGTGAAAACCGCTGTTCCGTAGCTCAAAGTAAATTTACAAAGGAAAGGATAACAGGATAAGAGTTACTATATCTGTCACCGGTATCATTTTTATATCTTTTTATTTTACTACTCTGTTATCACCCTCAAAATTACCCGATACATGAAAGCCGAGAGATACTTGGCAGAAGTAGAATGCTCTGACCGTAAAATAAACAAGATAAGGAGACCTTGTACTTTGAAAGCTACGACAAATAGATAATAGTAACCGAAAACAAGTAGAATTATTAAAGTTTTTAACATTTTAAATGCACCAGAGTCGGACTAATTAAAAGACGACAATCCTTGCACCTGACTGGGTTAAATCATATACCCAACAATATGGTCCTCACCAGACAGAAATGCAAAGACTTAGGCATTATACCGGGTAATGAGGATGTGCAAATGATTCCTGGAGGAAAGCAAGCTAAAATCACTTACTACTACCAGCCGAATGAGAATGTAACCAAGACAAAAGATAAGGCAGAGTCGCAAGAAAATTTGATTCATGAAAATTTAGCCACTGATTGGGATGTAAATAACTTACCAATATGGCTTCCAAGCAATGAAGAGAACAACAGCTTTTTGAATTTAGCACAAGAAATCGAGGTAGCAGAGGGACAGGGAGCTTCCCAGGAATTGTCGTGGTATATGAATGACACTACGTCAGTAGTAGACGAAGAGGGCTCAATGCCACCATTAGAATCCTCAGGCTGCTATGAGGAGTCTAAAATCAGCCCGCAACTTATTGCAACGTATACAGAGAAGACAAAAGAATCTGAACTATTCAACTTACAAGCAGCAACAATAAAGGATGATTGGTGTCAGATGGTGTCTCAATCACTCACACAAATCGCCAAATTTGTGGCTGAAGCAAATTCGTTGCTAACAACGCTAACAGAATTCATTGTAAAAAGGGAGCTCCATACTGATACAGAGACAAAGACTGTAAACACAGGCACGCAGGCCTCTCAGACAACCCAAAGGATAGACCTCCATCTAGTGGCTAGAAAACAGAAGAGCTCCAAGCTTAGACACCTCACGACGCTGAAGTTGGTTCCTAGTTCCTGGTTCCCAGTTCCTTATTTGTGTGAAATTTCAGTCACTAACAAAGAAGAAAAGTTGACAGCTACAGCAACGTCAAGCCAAATTTAAAATGCCCCTGAACCCCAAAATAAATAATGGGGAACCCTGTATGATATATCGCTGTAATCAAGAGACTCTCCCCGTCAAGCCCGACAATAAATTTATACAATCAAAATCATCAGGATTCCGATATTATCATAAATACATAATGATGTCATAAAATCATAAATCATAAGTAACTGGGGGTACACACCCCAAAATCTGCTCTGGGCCAGGACAAATCATATACTCCAGGAAAGGGGAGGGAGTCCCCTACGAGATGCAACTGCGTCCCGCCCGGCCCAGAGCCTCTACTGGGCACCAGGCACTCATGAGGGCATCTATGCAAAATCAAACTGGACAAAAACTTACAGGAAAAAATAAGTAACTGGGGGTACACACCCCAAATTCTGCTCTGGACCAGGACAAATCATATACTCCAGGAAAGGGGCGGGTGTCCCCTACGAGATGCCACTGCATCCCGCCCGGCCCAGAGCCTCTGCTGGGCACATGGCGCATGGCAGAGCATCTATCCAAAACCAAAGCAGACAAAACATACAGGAAAAAATAAGTAACTGGGGGTACACGCCCCAAAATCTGTTCTGGGCCAGGACAAATCATATACCCCAGGAAAGGGGAGGGTGTCCCCTACGAGATGCCACTGAGTCCCATCCGGCCCAGAGCCTCTGCTGGGTGCAGGGCACATGGGAGGGCATCTATCCAAAATCAAACTGGACAAAAACTTACAGGAAAAAATAAGTAACTGGGGGTACACGCCCCAAAATCTGCTCTGGGCCAGGACAAATCGTATACCCCAGGAAAGGGGAGGGTGTCCCCTACAGGATTCCACTCCATCCCGCCTGGCCCAGAGCCTCTGCTGGGTGCAGGGCACATGGGAGGGCATCTATCCAAAATCAAACTGGACAAAAACTTTCAGGAAAAAATAAGTAACTGGGGGTACACGCTCCAAAATCTGCTCTGGGCCAGGACAAATCATACACTCCAGGAAATGGGAGGGTGTCCCCTACGAGGTGCCACTGAGTCCTGTCCGGCCCAGAGCTTCTGCTGGGCACCAGGCACTCACGAGGGCATCTATGCAAAATCGAACTGGACAAAAACACGCAGAAAAAAATAAGTAACTGGGGGTACATGCCCCAAAATCTGCTCTGGGCCAGGACAAATCATATACTCCAGGAAAGGGGAGGGTGTCCCCTACAAGATGCCACTGTGTCCCGCCTGGTCCAGAGCTTCTGCTGGGTGCAGGGTACATGGGAGGGCATCTATCCAAAATCAAACTGGACAAAAACATACAGGAAAAAATAAGTAACTGGGGGTACACGCCCCAAAATCTGCTCTGGGCCAGGACAAATCATATACCCCAGGAAAGGGGAGGGTGTCCCCTACGAGATGCCACTGTCCCGCCTGGCCCAGAGCTTCTGCTGGGCACCAGACACTCACGAGGGCATCTATGCAAAATCGAACTGGACAAAAACATGCAGGAAAAAATAAGTAACTGGGGGTACACGCCCCAAAATCTGTTCTGGGCCAGGACAAATCATATACCCCAGGAAAGTGGAGGGTGTCCCCTACGAGATGCCACTGAGTCCTGTCCGGCCCAGAGCTTCTGCTGGGCACCAGACACTCACGAGGGCATCTATGCAAAATCGAACTGGACAAAAACATACAGGAAAAAATAAGTAACTGGGGGTACACGCCCCAAAATCTGCTCTGGGCCAGGACAAATCATATATCCCCGGAAAGGGGAGGGTGTCCCCTACGAGATGCCAGTGCGTCCCGCCTGGCCCAGAGGTTCTGCTGGGCGTAGGGTACATGAGAGGGCATCTATCCAAAACCAAAGCAGACAAAAACATACAGGAAAAAATAAGTATCTGGGGGTACATGCCCCCAAATCTGCTCTGGGCCAGGACAAATCATACACTCCAGGAAAGGGGAGGGTGTCCCCTACAAGATGCCACTGTGTCCCGCCTGGTCCAGAGCCTCTGCTGGGTGCAGGGCACATGGGAGGGCATCTATCCAAAATCAAACTGGACAAAAACATACTGGAAAAAATAAGTAACTGGGGGTACACGCCCCAAAATCTGCTCTGGGCCAGGACAAATTATATATCCCCAGAAAGGGGAGGGTGTCCCCTACAAGATTCCACTGCGTCCCGCCTGGCCCAGAGCCTCTGCTGGGTGCAGCGCACATGGGAGGGCATCTATCCAAAATCAAACTGGACAAAAACTTACAGGAAAAAATAAGTAACTGGGGGTACATGCCCCAAAATCTGCTCTGGGCCAGGACAAATCATACACCCCAGGAAAGGGGAGGGTGTCCCCTACAAGATGCCACTGCGTCCCACCCGGCCCAGAGCCTCTGCTGGGCACCAGGCACTCATGAGGGCATCTATGCAAAATCAAACTGGACAAAAACATACAGGAAAAAATAAGTAACTGGGGGTACACGCCCCAAAATCTGCTCTGGGCCAGGACAAATCATACACCCCAGGAAAGGGGAGGGTGTCCCCTACGAGATGCCACTGTGTCCCGCCTGTCCCAGAGGTTCTGCTGGGCGCAGAGCGCATGGCAGGGCATCTATCCAAAACCAAAGCACACAAAAACATACAGGAAAAAATAAGTAACTGGGGGTACACGCCCCAAAATCTGTTCTGGGCCAGGACAAATCATATACCCCAGGAAAGGGGAGGGTGTCCCCTACAAGATGCCACTGCGTCCCACCCGGCCCAGAGCCTCTGCTGGGCACCAGGCACTCATGAGGGCATCTATGCAAAATCGAACTGGACAAAAACATACAGGAAAAAATAAGTAACTGGGGGTACACGCCCCAAAATCTGCTCTGGGCCAGGACAAATCATACACCCCAGGAAAGGGGAGGGTGTCCCCTACAAGATGCCACTGCGTCCCACCCGGCCCAGAGCCTCTACTGGGCACCAGGCACTCATGAGGGCATCTATGCAAAATCAAACTGGACAAAAACACACAGAAAAAAATGAGTAACTGGGGGTACATGCCCCAAAATCTGCTCTGGGCCAGGACAAATCATATACTCCAGGAAAGGGGAGGGTGTCCCCTACAAGATGCCACTGTGTCCCGCCTGGCCCAGAGCCTCTGCTGGGCGCAGAGCGCATGGCAGGGCATCTATCCAAAACCAAAGCACACAAAAACATACAGGAAAAAATAAGTAACTGGGGGTACACGCCCCAAAATCTGTTCTGGGCCAGGACAAATCATATACCCCAGGAAAGGGGAGGGTGTCCCCTACGAGATGCCACTGAGTCCCGTCTGGCCCAGAGCTTCTGCTGGGCACCAGACACTCACGAGGGCATCTATGCAAAATCGAACTGGACAAAAACATACAGGAAAAAATAAGTAACTGGGGGTACACGCCCCAAAATCTGTTCTGGGCCAGGACAAATCGTATATCCCCGGAAAGGGGAGGGTGTCCCCTAAGAGATGCCACTGCGTCCCGCCTGGCCCAGAGGTTCTGCTGGGTGCAGGGTACATGAGAGGGCATCTATCCAAAACCAAAGCAGACAAAAACATACAGGAAAAAATAAGTATCTGGGGGTACACGCCCCAAAATCTGCTCTGGGCCAGGACAAATCATACACTCCAGGAAAGGGGAGGGTGTCCCAGAGCTTGGAAACGTTACTTTTTTGAACTACAACTCCCATCAGCCCCAGCCAGCATGGCCACTGGATTGGGCTGATGGGAGTTGTAGTTCAAAAAAGTAACTTTTCCAAGCTCTGCCCCTCTATAACATTCCAGTGCGTCCTGCTTAGCCCAGAGGTTGTGGAGGCTGCAGGGCGTGTATGATGGCATGTACTCACAACTAAAATGGACAAAAACATTCTCTACAAGAATCCATGGCTTCCTGACTTGCCCAGAATTTCTTGTTTATTTATTTATTTATTTATTAAATTTATATACCGCCCGACTAGCAATAGCTCACTGGGCGGTGAACATAAAATAGCATAAAAATACAATGAATAACAAAATAATACTAAAATACAATCAACAATCCAATACAATAAACATTTGCACACCCTTTGATCTTTCACTGGACTAAGTGAAACCCTGCATAGTTTTCTATAAATGCTCAGATGAACTGGTCTAAAGTAGTGGGAGAGAAACAGTCTCCAAACACAGCAGATGTACTACAGCATGAAACACCATAGTGTAACAGTCAAGTGCATCTGTCACAATTAGTCTATGCTTAGTACTCTTCCTTTAGCAGTCTTACTAGCAAGAAACCGCATCCACACAATATGTTTCTAAGCAGTTACTGCACATTATACATGTTCAAAGCGCAGCACATTCAAGATACAGCAGACACAACTCCACCCACAACTTCTAAAATGACTTATGTGTAGACCTTGGACTGGTAACAGAAATCTGAAAAAACACTTATTTCCTGTGTGCCCAAAAATATTTACTAAGCCCAGTGAAACTTATTCCGTGATAAGTGTGTTTAGGACTGTAACCTTCATTTTTTAAAAAAGTTTTTACTATTAAAGTAGAACGGTGTTTTTAAAGTTTTATACCTTCAAAGAAGGTAGTCCATGATCATGAGTCCATAATGACTCCTCAGGCAAAGAACCTTTGCAATTTCTGCACATGACTGCAGAGGATTGAGGAGTGTGTTTTAGGATGTGCACATGGCACAAGCCAGGCTTGTTAAGGGTCTACATTGCCCCACCTAAATCAAGAGTATGCCCTAGAGCATCCTACAGTTGCCCACTGCAGTGAAAATAAAATGATTAAAAACTTAAATTTTAAGTAAACTTACAAAGTACTCTATAAAAGTGTATTTCTTTTTTTAAAAAAAGGACAACCCTTCCCACAGGATTACAATCTTTGTTCTGGGAGAAGTTTATGCAGGGAGTCAGAGAAGGCCATAAGCCTATCTGTTGCCCTAGCATGATCACCAGCTATCAGAATGCAGAATAGGGCAGCAGGGGCAGTGTGAAGGGGGGCTAATCCTGTGAGCTACGCGCTGGAATTCCCTCGGATTCAATGGGTTACATTGCCCCCAGCATGCTCGCCAGCTTCCAGAAACAGGTATTCAGGAATTCTGGGCCGGCAAGGGCTATATGCCAGAGTGGCCTTTCCGGTGACTCACCTGCTGATATTCCTGATAGACGGCACGGCAGGAGAAGGGGCATGGCAGTGGGAACACTTAGAGGTAAGCTTTCTTAGCCAGGCTGGCGGTTTTTTCCCTATCCCCATCGACCCTTCTCGCTGGACATTTTATGGGTGTAGTGGACCAGTGGGAAATGGTCTGTTCCTTCATTGAAGACCCAAGCTATTCCAGGCAGTGGCTCATACACTGTTTTGAGGCTTTCAGGAGAAAAGAGGTGGTGGCTGGCTCTACGTGAGACCTCTCTCGACATGCCCTCCAGTTTTGATGTTTCCAGGGAGGGGGGGTTATGCTTGCTCAACGTGGAAGGTCTAGAACAGACCAGAGGTGTAAGGGAAGGCACGTACGGTTGACCTTGCCTCAGCACCCAACCTCTGCCGAAGGATATTTATTCACCCAGGCTAATCTGGACCCCCTAGCTATAGGCCATATATGCCTGTCTGGGTCAACAATACCAGTTTTGGCGTTAACAAAACAAGCATTGCAGGGGCTGGGGTATGACCCCTTCCAGTCTGGAACCTATTCAATTAAAATGGGAGCTGCTTCTATGGCAGCAGGTTTTTGGTTTCCTCCCGGCACTGGTACAGGACGTGGGACTTTGGGCCTCTGATGCATATAATGGCTATATTCCCCCCTTTTAGAGGTCAGGGGGATGCGGCAGCCTCACAAACGAGCATTGTAGGGGCTGGGGTACGACACCTTACAGTTGGAACCTATTCATCTCGAATTGGGGCTGCTTTTATGGCAGCAGGTTTTAGTTTCCCACAGGCACTGGTACAGGGCGTGGGACTTTGGTCCTCTGATGCGTACAAGGGCTATATTCCCCACTTTTAGAGGGCAAGGGAATGTAGGGGCCTCACAAGCTTCATTGTTTTGACAGGTTGCTGGACAGGGATAGAGCAGATGCACATCCTAATATGCGGCCACAGCATGGTCTTCCAGGCACCCTGGAGGGCAGCGAATTTGAGCATGGGCTCGCAGTTGGGCCTCAGTAGAGGGGCTGTTGTGCAGTGGCTGGACCGGCAAGGAATGCACGGGGAGTGGCTCCTACCCGCTCTGTTCCAGCAAGGTGTGGTGGAGATATTTCTGCAGGCAATGGTCATCCACCTCGGTGGTAATGACCGCGGCGTGAAGCAGGGCAAGGCCCTCAGCGCACAGGCATGTAAGGACATGCAAGTGATAAGGCAGCGTTGGCCTTTGGCGCGTCTGATGTGGTCAGACATGGCGCTGCATATGGGATCCAGCTGGAATTGATCATGCATGGAAGAAGGTCAACTGGCAAATTCGGTGGGCTCTTCTTGGGCAGGGGGGGTTGGCCATTCCGCATCCCCGCATTCAGCACTGGAAGGGTGAACCGTACAGGGCCGATGGCGTTTACCTGCCTCTTGCAGGTAACGACTTATTTTGGGCGACCTGCAGGGGTGTCTGCGAGAGATGTTTCTCGGCAGTGGGGTAAAGGGGGACTAAATAGAGATTTGTCCCCCTTTTGTGGCGGGAAGGTGCGGGAAGGGAAATAGGTAAGGACAGCTAGGTGGCCCCCTTAGGCACATTTGGAGGTGATTGGCGGTTCCAGAGGCCTGTCTCTCAGGGCTTTACGGCTCGAGGGCAGGATATGGGCTGCTTCTGGGGCCAACTTATCCTCATCTACCCAGGGGTTATACGGCCCTGGGTGGGGATGATGTGGGAAGGCCCCCCTACTCACCTGCAGGGTGTGGCTGGGGTAAAGGGTAAGCAGATGGGCTTGCCCTTGCCCCAGCAGGGGCTGGTCACCCAAGAGCTGTATGGCAAGCTACTTGCTTATAGACAGTTCCCGCACCTAGGTTTCCCTCTGCAGGTCACTTTAAATTGGGTTTTGTTCTATAATTTACATAAAGTGGCCCTTGTTCAACCCAAGCTGACGTCTCTGTGTTTTATTTCACCCCTCAACTGCAAACGAAGCTCCGCTCGCCGCGCAGCTGACGAGCGGGGCATGATTGCAGGTGGGGGTGAAGACGCTGCCCCCATCTGTTAATGGGGCAATGTCGCGCGTCGCGCCCGTGACGTTAGCGCGACGTGCAGTGTAAGGGGCAGGGTCTATAGGACTATTTGAGTCCAGCCGCCCCTTCCACCTTCCTCTTCTGCTGCTCGATCTGAGCAACTATACACATCCAAATGTTTAAATTAGGTAGGGAAAAAAAGGATCTGGTGGTGCCCACCCCAAAACTTTATTTGAAGTATTATCTATCATTCATTCATTCATTTCATTCATTCATTCATTGGCGATCACTCGTGGCCGAGTAAGACTGTAAGGTCTTTAGCGGTGGGTCCATAAGTGACTGTAGAGGCCAATTCTGGATCCACACAGCCTCCCACAGTGAGGACATGGGTTTCCAGATGGAAGATGGTCACGATGAGGATTTGCTTGGCGTGCCTTCCGCTTAGCTCGCTTGTCCCTTTTGCCCTCTACTCGTGCTTCTTCAAAGTCCATAGCACCTTTGATAATGGCCGACCTCCATTTGGGACGTTCATGGGCCAAGGCTTCCCAGTTCTTAATGCATGTTACATCTTTTAAGATTAGCTTTGTTAACATCTTTAAACCTCTTTTGCTGTCCACTGATATTCCTTTTTCCATCCTGAAGTTGGGAGCAAAGTACCTGCTTTGGAAGACAGCGATCAGGCGTTCGAACCACATGGCTGGTCCAGCAAAGTTGGGGTTGAAGGATCATTGCTTCAACACTGGTGGTCTTTGCTTCTTCCAATACGCTAACATTAGTCCGCCTATCTTCCCAAGTAATTTGCAGAATTTTCTGGAGGCAGCGTTGGTGGAATCTTTCAAGAAGTTGGGAGTGGCGTTTATAGATGGTCCATGTTTCACAGGCGTACAGTAAGATCGGTAGTACAATGGCTTTGTAAATAAGCATTTTGGTCTCCCTGCGAATATCCCAATCCTCATACACTCTATGTTTCATTCGGGAGAATGCGGCACTTGCAGAACTCAGATGATGCTGAATTTCAGCATCAATGTCAGCTTTTACAGAGACATGGCTGCCAAGATAAGAAAATTGATCGACATTCTCCAGCATTGCACCATTAAACTAGGGCTGAAAGAAATATGCCATCGCCTTACTTATGCTTCCAAGTTAAAAAATTCATCTTTGTTTTGGAAATTAATAGCGAATAATTGGCCAAAATCTTACACCAACCTGGATTGTTACATCTCTCCACAAGCATGGGAAAACCACTTTGCAAACCTATATAGGAACGATTTAGATTGCCATCTTCAATATAATGGAATTAAGATGAATGTACCTGAATGGGAACCTGTCACCGTAAATGAAATCTTAGAACTGATATCTAATTTGAAATCAAATAAAGCTCCTGGACCAGATAACATCCCTGCAGAAATTTTTAAAACTAACGTGGTATGGTGGGCTCCAGTACTTGCGACCCTTTTTTCTCATATAGACCATACTATGCAAATACCTAGTGATTGGGGTATGGCCATAATTGTACCAATATATAAAAAAGGCTCACTCTTTGATCCAGCCAATTTTAGACCTATAAGTCTATTAAATATAATTAGCAAATTATATGCTGCCCATCTATATAGCAAATTAACTACATGGATTGAAACCGAACATATTTTGGCACAAGAGCAAGCAGGATTTCGGGCGAGCCGTTCAACTATTGACCATGCTCTGGACCTACAACATCTGGCAGAGAAATATACTGAAAAAACTAAGAGCTCTCTATACACTGCCTTTATCGATTTAAAGACAGCTTTCGACTCAATATCCAGAGCCAAACTATGGGAAAAACTAGGCAATACTAATATTGATACTCATTTGCTGCTATTAATACGAGGGCTTTATGAGAATACTTATCTACAGGTCAGATGTAACAACAAAGGTCACCTAACAAACCCTATACCCACATATAAAGGAGTAAAACAAGGCTGTATATTGGCGCCGCTTTTATTTAACATCTATATAAATGCAGTAGTTAGCAGTTTAGCAGCAGTTCCCTCACATCCCCCAAGACTAGCGGAAACACCAAGGCATATATTATTATATGCAGACGATTTAGTACTATTATCGAGAACTCCCATTGGCATAAAGCGCTTGCTATCGGCTTTGGCGGGATACTGCTCAAAAGAGCATCTTATAATAAATCATGACAAAACAAAAGTTATGATTTTTACAAAAAATAAAAGAAGGTCGAACCATCTTTGGCGCTTGAATGGCCATTTAATAGAACAAGTAGTAGCCTTCAAGTACTTGGGGATAACTTTCCAATCATCTAATTCCTGGCAATTACACACGAAAATGGCAATCTTAAATGTGAAAAGAACATCGAAAGCTTTGTTATCCTTTCATAATAAAGGGGGACAGGTTATACCTGCAGCTATCAAAGTGTTTGTGGCAAAAGTAATACCGCAGTTGACCTATGGTACACAAGCCAATACTTGCTTGAAATTTACATCACTTGAGGCAGTGCAAAACTCTTTTCTTAGGTCTATTTTAGCAGTTCCCCCCTGTGTCCCAAATTTCATTCTAAGATTAGAAACAGGATTACCATCTATAGAATCCCGTATTTGGTGTCATAGAATTACCTTTTGGTTGAAATTAATATATAACCCGGTAGGATTGGCTCCCCACACTTTCAGTGATAGTTTCCAATCTACATGGAAAAAGATGGTATCAGACAAAATATGAACCTTAGGCTTCTCTATCTCAATGATTTTAGCTATGGGCTATATAAAGGCCAAGGTAAACATCCTACAGCGGGTCAGAGATATTGACTACCAACAACATCTGATGTTAGTAGGAAGCATAGATATAATATCAAACCCTTGGCTCCTATGGCATATCTATCTAATCTCACGTTACCTAAATGGCGCAGAGGAGCATTCACATTGGCAAGATTCAATATCTTACCATCGGCGCTGTTAGAGGGCAGATTTTAAAAAGTTCCATATAATGAAAGAAAATGCCCATGTGGTAACGATGAAGTAGAAACAGTCATGCACATTCTATTATATTGCCCCTTCTATTATGTCCTTAGAGACCAGTTAATTACTCCCATCTTAAACTCATTTCCCGGTAAAAGTGATATATGCTATGTGGACCTCCTATTGTCTGACCAATCTATCGCAATAACGGAGAAAATTGCCAAATTTTGTGCCACAGCCATTCAATGTAGGAAAATTTTGGTATCTTGAACGTGATAACAACTTTTTAACTCGATTTGAATTGTTTTTAAATAGCCCATGTTGATGTAAATATTTATATGTTGGAATATTTTGATATTTTTGGTCTATGACCGCAATAAACCTACTTGACTTGACTTATTATTATCAAATGCAAACGTACAAATAGCCAACCTATGGCAAATGTTGGATTCGACATTTAATTGTAGATGTTCATTTTTCCAAACGTGGAGTATTTTTAATTAAGTTTTAATTTCAGGAATATTACCCCTACCAGCATGGAAAAGAAAAAGCATAATAAATCTGGATCACTGAAACGCAAAGAGCGACAAGAAGCAGAAAGGCAGGAATCAGCCAAGCGATGCAGGTCTATTACAAATTTTATAATACCACAACCACCATCTACATCAATGTACAGTTCCGCAACAAATAATCAAGAAGCAAGAAACAATGATGATGGAATGACTTGTGAGTTACAAGAACAGGAAAGAGCTGTTTTGAATGTAGAGACAAATACAATAGCATCCTTTACTCACCAACCCAGGCCCAGTACTTCTTCTGGCTTCATTGTTCCGGTATCTGTACTACCTGTAGTTGCAACATCTGAACACATAGCTTCAACTAGTTACAGGGAATCAGATATACCTTCAGGCATAAATGACTTGGTTTCTGAAGCACATCCTATAAATGAACCTACACAAGAAAATGAAAGATCAACTGCTGGAATCTTCCAATATCCATCACGAGCAAATCTGAAACAGTTTTTTGCTGAACATCCATTTCAGCCACTTGATGATCTGCCATTTGATGCTCGTTTGTATGAGAGGAAAATTATGAATGACTCAGTCCCAAGAAAATGGCTAACATATAACAAAGAAAATAGGTGCTTATATTGTTCATACTGCTTGGCTTTTGAGTCTCCCAACACTTGTAATCCATCACCCTTTGTACGTGGCTTTAGTGACTACAGGCGTATTAGCCAGAGCTAGGCTTTACAGGAATCGACAACAACACATGTCAGAAACGTTCAGCAATTTATCAGTGTGGTTAATGATGGCACCTTATATAATTTTTTTGCATCTTCACTAATTAAAAAAGAGAATGGCTGTATGGATAGAAGTTGTTGGAAAACATCTAGGACAAGAAAAAATGAAACGATTAAAGCTAATTGGTGAGACAAGATGGTCAGGAAAATCCAATGCAGCAACAACTATATTTGGACGTTTTGATGATGCAGCCCCGTTATCAAGTTATTTACAGACAAGTGTTTTAGATATGTTTACTGCATGGAGTTTAGTAGATTCAGCTACAACAAAGTTGAAGGAACAGACAAGAACATTTGATAATGTTCACAGCAAGGCACTGGAATTTGTAAATAAATGTAATGACAAGATTTCACAGTTGAATATGGATGAAAATCAAACATTGGAAATTGACTCTTTGGAAACAGCATTGCCAGTTAAGAGGCAGAGGAAGAAGAAAAGAATGGCAGATGAGCTTATAGATGATGAAGGAAATTCCTCAGATTCTCTAGCTGATTTTCGAGTAAATGTGTTTAACCTAATAATGGACCGCATTGTCCAGTCACTAGATTCACGCTTTGTACAACACAAACAGTTGTATAAAGATTTATCCTGCTTGGATTCAGCAAAGTTTAAAACTATTGCAGAGAAGGGCCTTGAAGACGAAGCATTGGAAGGTATTATTAAGCTGTCTCCACAAATCAGCAAAGATCAAGTAATATTGGAATTGTTTTCTTTTGCTTCGAACTTTGATGTATTAAAGCTATTGCTTAATGATGGTGAGAATATGTATTTCAGTTGCAACAAGTGTAAAATTTGTAGCACTTGCCCATCGTGTGTACTAAAAATTCTGGCATCCAACAGACTTCATGACAAGGCATATGATAACCTTTATGAACTTTATAAAGTCATCTGCACACTATCAGTTACTCAAAGTCCAATGTGAGAGGACATTTTCAAAGCTAAAGATCATAAAGACGAGGCTAAGAAATTCACTGTCTGAGGAGAACTTGGCATGATACATGTTGCTATCCAGTGAAAAGGAATTGTTAGATGAATTGGATGCAGAAGCAATTATTGACAGATTCGCACAGTCATCTAGTGAATTCAAACGATTGCTCTTAATATAGTGGACTACATGAAATATGCTTTTGAACTACCTGTTAATGTGTAAAATGTTCAGTACAAGCAAACTATTTAAAAATATCCACCATTTATTTAAAATTAAAAAAAATAATTTAAAAATTCAATTATAACAATCTGTATTTACATTTAGTATCTACTGTATAGTGCCAGTAATATGTACAATATATGTACACTGTAATTACTAAAAATATACATTTATTTTGCAAAAATTTTAATTGTGTCTTTTTTCCACTTATGTATTTTTTGAAATTTTTATTTATTTCCTATAAAAAATAAATGATAGCCTTATAGTTGTTGGTGGGCCCCCTTTGTCACCTGGCAACCAATATTTTTAGACCCAGTCCGCCACTGCCTGACCTGGCAACCCTGGTGAGGTTATTATGAGGCCTCCCCAGATGTTCCCATTGGCTGATGACCTGTGATGTCACCAAAGCATATGGCAGTTGAGAGGATATAAAGGTGGTCCTTGGGGAAAGCCAGTGGGCACAGGGAAAAGGATTTTTCTTCCCCAGCTGAAGACAGCAGGCAACAGCTGTGACATTCAGCATTGTCCAGTCTTCCTCCACTTCGAGGAGATGAATTGGTGAATGGATGGAACGAGGCGATCATATGGCCATGGGATGCTATAGAGCAATAATGAGGCAAGTTTACTTGCTGAGCAGGATGAATAGTGGCTGATGAATAGGCTGAAGGTGGCTGATATCCACAATCTGAAGGTGGCTGATGTTTAGCGATGGACCTAGCAGAAGCTGGCAGATGTTGGTGGGTGGAAGCCGGTGGATTTCGCATTCAGAAGCTGGTGGATGCCGCAAGGCTGAAGTAGGCGGATGTTTGTGGAGGAAGCTGGTTGAAATTCACCTTTGGAAGCCTGTCGACAGAAGCGGTGGATATTTGTGGGTTGAAGCCGGGGCACGAATGTGAATGGATGGGGAGCGTGAGAGAGGGGCGGATGCCGCTGGCGTTCTTCATGGATGTCGGCTGGCCATGTGTTTGTGTATGGGAGTGGGGTTTCGGATGCAGTCGAGGGTGTGTGTGTGTGTAAGTGTGTGAACGTGACGTGTGAAAGAAAACCGGTGGATATTCATGAATAGATGAAACCAGTGGAAGTTGGCAGGTGGAAGCTAGCGGATGAAGTTGCCAGGCGGACTCCGGTGGAGGTGCCTGGGTGAGGCTGTCGGATAGTAGCCATCCCCCTCATTGTCTCTGTGTGTTTTTTCCTTCTAGGGGAGGTTTTCTCAAGACCAACCATGAAAGCAATGAAGAGAACTGCAGGACTTATTTTTCTAAATAAAACTTTTCCTGTATTCATCTACCTTTGGTGTCCATTGTTTTCTTCAAAAACAGATAACAGGAAATGAAATCCCTGTTATGGTGTGCCCTTCCCTGGTGTCAGAGTATACATGAAGGGCGGGCTATTTTAATAATAAACAAATCAATAACTGCTGAGGTGTCCCCACAATTATCGGGCCAAGGGAGGTTGTGCTACTGCTGAGAGAGGTTGTGCTATTGCTGTTGGTTGCGTACTGCCTGTGATGTCACAAAAGGACATGGTGGCAGAGGGGAAGGAGGCAGCTATTAGCAGGAGGAAAGGTGGAGATCACCCAGAGTTCCACTGCAAAAGGAAATTAATTCATGCTCCATTCTCCTGGAAATGATAGGAACTGCTTCCAAGTGTAATTCAGATATTTTTGAATCAATTCAGTGACTTTGTTATGCTATATTAGTTCATTCCAAGCACTGTTGTCGTTGTGTGCCTTCAAGTGGATTATGACTTATGGCGACCCTATGAATCAGCGACCTCCAACAGCATCTGTCATGAACCACCCTGTTCAGATCTTGTAAGTTCAGGTCTGTGGCTTCCTTGATGGAATCAATCCATCTCTTGTTTGGCCTTCCTCTTTTTCTACTCCCTTGTTTTTCCAGTGATTAAAAAAAATCAAAATGTATTCATCCCATTCAGTAACTCTATATACATTCTGCAGCCATGTCTTTACTATTTTTGTTAAAGAGAACTGATTGTCCTATTATGTAAAGAAAGTACTGTATTAAATGATTCAAGTTTTTTTATCACTGCATTTCTAGATTATTTAAATTCTGAAGTAATACAGGGTTGGATCCATAACAGATCCCTTCATTACAAAGGATGAACTACTGTTGTTGCAGGCATACGAAACAAATGCATTAAAAATGCAAAAAAAACTCCACACGTTAAATCTCTCTGCATCAAGGGGCAGGGTTCTTTTTAATGCAATTTTTATTAATTTTGTTTTGTTTTAAAGGCTACAAAATACAATAAAATAAGGTGAATAAAAATGAAAAGAATCCCCAAAATTACAACAAAGATGCTTAAAAATACATAAAGATACAAAGCAAAGGCTGGTGTTTAGTAGGATTATTCTTCACAGATCCCTTAGCAGGTTTTCGTATCAGGATTTAGACCAGACAACAATCAAAACTGCTTAGTGGTCCAGAATGGTCTCACTGGGCATAAGGCAGCTTCTTGCGTTCCAGTAGGCACAAGTTTCCCATCTCAGTGAGAACTAGCACCTTACGCCAGCAACGTTGCAAGAAAGGATTAAACAGACAGAGCAGTGTTTCCTAGACGGGACACTTCGAGCAAAAGGGGGCGTGGAAGGAGAAACGGAGCTTCCGTTTCCCGTTGGGGGCGGCATTTGGGTTTGAATTTCCTCGGTGCAAAAGAGGATCCCGGCAAGGAGAGGTGGGCGTTTATCGGAAGGAGGTCTCAGCTGAAGTAAAGAAAACCCAGCTGGTAAAGCAAAAAATTGGAAGGAGAAAGAGAGAAGTGCTGCCTGCTTCCTTCTGGGGAGGGGCTGTAGCTGAGATCGGTCGACTATCTGCTTTGCATGCACAAGGTCTCAGGTTCATAGCATAGTAGAGTTGGAAGGGGCGTATAAGGCCATCAAGTCCACCCCCCTGCTCAATGCAGGAATCCAAATCAAAGCATTCCCGACAGATGGCTGTCCAGCTGCCTCTTGAAGGCCTTCAGTGTTGGAGAGCCCACTACCTCAACTGAACCTCAGGTTCCCTGCCCAGCATCTGAACCCTGGAGAGGCACTACCCGTCAGTGAAGAATATTCTGAGTAAGATGGAGCTTTGGCCAGACTCATTAAAAGGCAGCACCCGCTTTGCACAGGCATTTTTTAAAGGAGTTGTTACTGGGTGTCCATTTTTTTATTCCAATGTCTTGAATGTGGAAGCTTTTCTACTGTGTACAAGTCCTAACATTTGGATTGAGGTGAAAGTGGTTTATAAAAAAAACACACCAGGGGAGTGAATACAAAATTTTTACTAGGCTGCCCACCCACCAGTAAATACGTGGATTAAAAAGCATCATGACCATCATCTCTGAAACTATTAATTTCAGAACTTAGAAAAAATGGTTAAAAACACAACTGTTTTGGTATTACAACAGATATATGTGGGGATTTTTATTTATTTATTTATTTATTACTGCATATGTAAATGGACTGCCTTCAAATCAATATGGCTTATGGCGACCCTATGAATAGGGTTTTTGTGGTAAGCAGTATTCAGAGGGGGTTTACCATTGCCTTCCTCTGAGGCTGAGAGGCAGTGACTGGCCCAAGGTCACCCAGTGAGCTTCATGGCTGTGTGGGGATTCGAATCCTGGTCTCCCAGGTCGTATATAGCACACAACAAGAACTGAAAACACTGAATCCTCTAACGCCAGAACTTTAAGATCACAGAAGAATTGCTCTGGGATTAGACAGGACTGAAAAGAAAAGAAAAGATTTCATTCTTATATTGTGTAGTAAAAGAGCAATGCTTTAACCCTTCTGCAAAGGAGGTTTTCTCTTCCCCTCCCCATCTATTTAGAATCCAATCTGAATTTGTGTTCTTGGTTCATTTTATAAGTTTTATGTGTCCATTTGAGTCCACTGGGGTGTCCAAAGCTAGGACTGGGTGTCCATTTGGACACATCACTGTTACTTAAAAATGCCCTAGCTTTGCAGGAAGGAAGGCCCAGGTTCAATCCCTTGCATCTCTGGGTAGGGCTAGGAGAGAGTCCTTGCCTGAAACCCTTGACAGCTGCTGCCGGTCAGTGTAGGCAAGACTGAGCTGATGGACCTGCGGTCTCACTCAGTATAAATCGCTTCCTCTCTTCCTTCCTGGCCCCTTTCCCTTCCTCTCTGAACAGTAGCAAGGAGGTGTCTTTGTTATTGCACCTGCTTCTGGTTCATACACATTCCTTCTCCCTCTACTGATGGGCACATAGGAAGCTGTCTTAGACTGAGTCAGACTGACCATGGGCCATCTGTCTCTGTATTGTCTCTACACTGACCGGCAGTGGATCTGCAGGGTTTTAGGCACTGCAGTTTGTTAAGGGCATTAACCTCACAGAGCTACAATTCCCAGCATCCTTTACAAAGAACAGTTCCAAGGATGCTCTGTTACTGTTAAAAGTGGTATAAGAATGCTTCAAATGTATGGCGTGGATGGGAACAGAGAGAAAAATGAGGCATGGAGAGAATGTAATGCTGATTTAGTCTTATCTATAACTTCCATGTGGCTGGTGAACTTTTGTTTATTTATATATTTTTATAATTATTATTTATTGAATTTATTGTTCCCCAAAGGTCTCCAAGCAACTTACAACATTGTTAAAACCAAAAATAAATATACCATACAATAAAAACAATATAATAAAACAAACACTACAGCCAGAGAAAGCTTTGGCAGCACGCTAATACAAACAACATCATGTCAGGCTCTCAGATATCTGGGAAAAAAGATAAGTCTTTACCTGGCACGGAAAATATGTCAATGAAGGCGCCAGGCAGACCTCACTGAGGAGCGCATTCCACAGACGGGGAGCAACAACGGAAAAAGCCTTATTTGTGTTCATTTTCTCTAATTTCTGCTTGCATCTCTTTTTCTGCCCAGCAAGAAACTCCGTCGTACCAATCTAGGCCGCTGTGATTACTGAGGTTTATCCTGTTGATTCTGGAACTTTCTAGATCGTGAAGTTATTTCTGAGGGGGTGCCTCAGGAATGAAAATGGAGGAGAAGGAATCCAGCAACTCCACATTAGGGGAGGAGATAATGGGAACAGGGAAAACCCTTTCTGTCCTCCAAGCTGGGAGTCTCAAGGGAATATTGGAAAAGTCGCCAGGAGATCAAGTCAAGCAGGAATCAGATGGGGGGTCACTTGAGCGGTGGGAAGTCCAGTTGCAGGAATTTCTGAAGACAGTGGAATCCCCTCACTCAGAATGGGGAGCCGCACAATTGCCGGAGAAGCCCAGGCCATGGGATGACACAAAAGCCTTCCTGGCCTCCTTTGAGCAAGTAGCCGAAGCCTGCCAGTGGCCCAGGGAAGAGTGGGCGGCCCGACTCTTACCTGCCCTCAGAGGAGAAGCTGAGCGGGCCTTTAGCAGGCTGGGGGCCAGAGACAGAGAGGATTATGGGAAAGTGAAGGCGGCCATCTTGCGAGGGGATGCCTTGAGGAGGGAAATGCAGCGTCAGCACTTCAGGCGCTTCTGCTACCGGGAGGCGGAAGGACCGAGAGGGGCTTATGGCCAGCTGCAGGAACTTTGCTCTCAATGGCTGAAAGTTGAGAAACACTCCAAGGAGCAGATCCTGGAGCTGCTGATCTTGGAGCAGCTCCTAACTGTCTTGCCGCCAGAGATCCAGAGCAGGGTGAGGGAATGTGGCCCTGAGACCTGTGCCCAGGCGGTGACCCTGGCTGAAGATTTCCTGCAGTTGCAACAGGACGCCGAGAGAAAGGAAAAACAGGTGAGATTCCTTCGTCACACCTTTCTCTAGGGCCAGTAGTGGAACATGGGGTGAAATCCCTGCTCTTCCCAGGACAGGAAAGGGGAACTCCCTCGCGAACCTCTCTGACCATTAAGATCCTCCTCAGAGGCTCTGGTCAGAAATGTCCCCACCTTATTTATCTGTTTATTATTGCATTTATATCCCACCTTTCCTCTTAAGGATTCCAAGATGACTTGTATCTCTTCCTGTCTCTCTCTTTCTCTTCATATTATCCTCACAACAACCCTGTGAAGGATAGCGAATTGGCCAAAGGCCACACAGTGATCTTCAGGGCCACGTAGAGATTTGAACCAGGGTCACAGTGTTGTCGTGAGGATAAAATGGAGAGCGTGGAATCCTGTCTGCCACTCTGATCTTGGAGGACGGACAGGATCCAGGTAGAGTTGAGAATGTCCCTTGTCTGAAGCCCTGGACAGTCACTGCCAATCAATGTACTGATCTAGATGGACCAGTGTTCTGACTCGGTATAAGGTAGCTTCCTAGGTTCCTGTGTAAAACTAGTTCTTTATTCATGACCATGAGGACTAGAATCTTACTTTATCTTTAGGGGAAGGTCCATAGCTCAGTGGCAGAGCATGCGCCAGGTCCCAGGTTCAATCCCCAGCATCTCTGGGTAGGGCCAGGTGAGATCCCTGCCTGAAATCCTGGAGAGTCGCTGCAAGTCAGTGTAGACAATACTGAGCTAGATGGACTCAGTATAAAGCAGCTCCCTGTATTTCCTATGTTCCTAGATAAAAAACAACAGGGCTGCTCCCACTGACCCAGGAGTCTACCTCTGAGTAGTCCCACATAGGATCGCACTGTGAATCGGGCCGTCACAGCTCAACTCTCTTAGGCCTCTCCCTGCTGTCTAGAAAGGAATTCCTCATTGCTGTTTCAGATGCCAGCACCATTTGAGGAACAGGCAGCGGTGAGTTTCTCTGCAGCGGAGCGGGGCCTGTCTGACACTGACCAGAGGCCACTAAGCACGGACATTAAACAGGAAAGAGATGAAGAAGAAGCCAGTTTGCTTGGTAAGTACTGGGATTCCTTGGATCTGGGTTTTGCATTTCCTGAACTAACTTTAACAAACTAATTCACAGCCCTCTCCTTCCTTTACATCTACCTCTTCTCAGCTTCCTTTGAGGCTGAGGTAAAGTTCCCTTTATAGCTCTCTTGTTGGGCTCGTACTGATGCTGCATTTGTTTCAGCCTCTGTTTGGCTTTCTTTCCCCCATCCCACAGATTGCCTTATTTTTATTTTCTTCACTGTATGGCCCCAGGTTGGGTTACAACAATAGAATGTGCTATGAATGTACAGTTTAGAAACCCAAGCAAAACCCTTCCAAATGGAACGGGACAGTACAAATTCAGGAAAAGAAGTTGGTTTCTGCAAAATGAAACATCTTAACTATCAAAGTAAAAACTTTGTTTGTTTGGGCTTTCCTGGAACACTAGCACTCTACCCCTTCTACCTTGTGATCTGTGAGTGTCGGTTTAATGCGTCTTTTGGTTTTGTGCAACTTCTTTGAGATTTCTTTGAATGTAAGCGGTGTATAGAAATATTATCAATAAAATGAAATAGAAGCCAGGGTAGAGAGGTGCGTCTTGAGCGTACGGCGAAAGCTGTGCAAGGAAGGTGACAGGTGCACTTCTGCGGGGAAGGAGTTCCACCATTTGGGGCTGCAACAGAGAAAGCCTTCTCCTGGGCTGCAATTCTCCACACTTCTGAGGGCAGCAGAACTACCCGGAGAGAGTCCTCTTTGCCAATCTTTACACCCAAGAGGGTCTTTACGGAGGGAGATGGAATTTCAGCTATTTGGGGCCAAAGTTATGTACGGTTTTAAGCACTCATGTGAGCACCTTGAATTGGGCCTGGAAACGAACTGGCAACCAGTACAGCTATGTTAAAACAGGGGTTATATCAGCTCTAAAGGGAACCCTGGCTGTTGCATTATGGACCAGTTGAAGTTTCCAAATAGTCTTCAAGGGCAGCCCCACGTAGAGCACATTGCAGTTGCCCAAGCTGAAGGTGAACAGAATGTGGAGTACCCTGTCCAAGAGGGGCTGTAGCTATTGAACCAGCCATAGTTGGAAATAGGCACTCCTAGCCACTGAGGCGGGGAGCCAAGTTGGTAAACCAAAAGAGGAAGTGCCTCAAAGAAAGATGAAAATACCCACTCATGGACCAAGGGAAAGCAAAGCTAATGCCCAGATATGTGTACACCCAATAAGGTACAGTTGCAAGTAACACAGTAATTGGAAAGAATGCAAAACAATACAGAACTGGATAATAATGAAATAAACAATAAAAAGTCCATATATAAGCAGAATCTACAATCCATAAGCTGTATAAAACAATGGAAGGATCAATTTCTTTGTAACAGAGTAGATATTTTATAACAGTAGAGTATATGCTGACAAATACTCCAGATTGTGTATCCGTTTCATTACTTCATCGCAAGAGTCTACTGTATTGAACAGCAGCCAAGCTTGACTCCCACTAAATTCACTGTAGTCTTCCAAAATTCAGGGCAAAAACCAATTCTCCTGGGGAATGATTATCCCACCAATATGCCTCTGAAACAGGGCACTGAGATTCCAAAGGGAGGCGGCTCATCCTCTGGCACAGCTGTGTTAAATGTAGGGAGCTGCGGCAGCCAAGGCTGTTCCCTGGTCTCCCCCCTCCCCCCTTTTTTTAAAAGCCTGGGCAGTTTCCCCTCTTTCAGACCAAAAGTCCTAGAAAGTTAAATGAGCCTTTATGGGAAGGTCTATAGTGTGGGAGCCAGAGGGAAGGATATTGCACAACCTGGGTCCCACCACTGAAAAGGCCCCATCCTTTGTCATCATCAAGCACACCTCTGATGGTGGTGACTTGCGAAATTTAAGATCTTTACGCGGCCCCTGTGAAAAAAGCAAGTTCCATGATACGGATTGTTTGTTAGGAAAGGGACTGAAAATAAAAACTGCCAATATTGTAATGCCTTTATACAACTCTAGGGTACCATCCCACTCAGAGTCCTGTACACAGTTCAGGTCGCTGCACCTCAAAAAGAATATTGTACAGCTCCAAAAGGTGCAGAAAAGAGCAGCCAAAATGATCAAGGACCTGGAGAAATTCACCTGTGAGGAAAGGTTACAGCATTTTTCATTTGTGGGGGAGGAAGGTGAGTAATTGGGGTGGGTGGAAGTGACAAAAGTGTCTAAAATTATGCATGGTTTGGAGGTGGAGAGGGAGAAGCTTTTCTCACTCTTGTAATTTCATTTATTTACTTATTGATTAAAATATTTATGAGCCACATTTTTCTTAGAAATATGTCAATGCAGCTTACAGCATACAAAGACACAATACAATTTAAAAATCAATAAAACATCATTAAAAACTGATAAAAGCATCAACAAATACTACATTGATTAGAGAGAAATTGATTTTACAGTGTAAACAGTTATGTTTTCAAAAGATGCCTGAACCTCTATTGGGTGGGAATTCCACAGGGCAGGGAATACCCACATTGAAGGCTCAGTTCCTGATGGAGGCCAAATGAACCTCAGTGGTGTGGGGAACCACCAAATATGCCCCATCAAAAGATCCCCGTGATCGAGATGGATCATAAGGAGTCAGGTGGTCCTTAAGGTACTTTGGTCCCATAACACTAGACCTTGGGGCCATCCAATGAAGCTGAATGACTGAGGACAGACAAAAGGCAGTACTTTTTCACACAGGGCATAGTCAAACTGTGACACTCGCCACCAGAAGCGTAGTGATTACCATCAACTTGGATTTCCCCCTCCCCAAAATTTATTTTTATTTAATTTCACCCAGCGTACAAAAACACAAAAGGAAAACAATAGATGAGTACAAGAGTACACCAAACAATGAACTCCTTGTGGCAGAGAAATTAGAAGCATTATTAAAACATACGAATAAGGTTTAAGGAGTCAATCATGTGGATAGTTTTAAAAAAGGAATTAGAAGGATTCATGGAGGATAAGGCTAGGAACGGCAACTGCCCATGATGACTGATGTTATATCCAGTATCAGAGGCACTTGTCTCTGTATACCAGTTGCTGGGAAGCACAAGAAGGAGAGGGCGATCACCTTCACGTCCTCTTCATGGGCTTCCCGTAGGCATCTGATTGGCCACTATGGAAAACAAGATGCTGGACTAGATAGGCCTTTTATATAATCCAGCAGGAATCTTACTGTGTTCTTAGATTCACTGTTGATGACTTCAACGCATCGGCAAAAGGAGATGTCCAGAACTTTGGCAGTTCCATACGGTTCCACAGTGCCCCTTTGACAGATTCCTTTCCCGCAAGGTCTTCTAACGGGAAAATATTCATTTGTTCTTTTTCCAGTTCTGTTTTTCTCTAGCCCAGGGAATTAGCTGTTTTTTGGGATATTCTCATCTCTCCAGCAGGTGAAGAACGGATGAGCGTTGACAGGGAGGCAAAAAACTCACCAGAAGATTCAGTGCGTGCAGGACTTTATGGAACCCCCGCAGTGAGAAGACAAGATGAAGATGACAATGCGGGTCGGCACAGACCAGAGTGTCAGACACCAAGCCACTCAGGGGGGAGAGAAGATGATTCTGTTACTGGTGTGGGTAATGACAAGGACCTCAGAAAAAACACCACTTGCCAAAGAATCCACACTGGTAAGAGACAAAGCCCGTACAACGTTGGCAGGAAAAGTTTCAGTCTAAGCTCAGGCCTTGATAAACATAAGAAAACCCACGCGACTGAAAATCCACACAAATGTTTGGCATGTGGAAAGTGCTTTGTTTACAGCTCAAATCTTGTCCAGCACCAGAGAACTCACACCGGGGAGAAGCCCTTCGAGTGCTCTGTCTGTGGGAAAAGATTCAGCACCAACTCAGACTGCAGCCGTCACGAACGAATCCACACGGGGGAGAAGCCGTATAAGTGCTCAGAGTGCGGGAAAAGGTTTCGGCTCGCTTCAGATCTCTCTCGTCATCGGAGGATCCACACTGGGGAGAAGCTTTATGAATGTTTGGACTGCAAGAAAAGGTTCACTCAGAAGGCGAACCTTGATACTCATTGTAGGAAGATCCACACAGGCAACAAACCGTATCGACGTTCACAAAAGCACCTGATGGGTTTCAGTGAAAGCTGATCTCAACTGCACGTCCCTTCAAAGCTCACAGCCCTAATTTGAATGGGCTAGTTCATCCGAAACAAACGTGCTTGGGTCTTTAGGTCTTCTGTAGAGGTCCTGCAGTGGATGGGGCCTTTGCTGTGGTGGCACCCAGGCAACCAGAACACCCTCTCCTGCAATCATATTAATTTGGCACCTACGCTGTTTCCTTTTAAGTACACGTTAAAATCTCCTTTTTTTAAAAAAAATCACCCAAGTCCTTAAGGGGGGAAGCTGGTCCATTAGGGCAAGTGGGGCATCAACCTCAGTCTGTCCTGAGCCTGCCCCTTCCCTGCTGTATCTTCTTATTTACATGCAGTCCAGGGGGTCACCATACCTGTCAGCTTCTTCTTCCTCTTCCTTAGTCTCATTGTAGCCCCAGAACTAGAATTAGTTGACCCCTCCTGACACTGGCCACCTACAGTTGGGCTCCCTGCTTTCTGCCCTACCAGTCCCAATGGGCAGCAGTCACTGCTGCTATTAACAGTATTTAATTTTGTAGATTCCCGACTATAACCACAAGTTCCATTTATCTGCTGTTTTTATTAGCTGTTTTGTCATTGTTTCTGTATATATGAATTCTGTTTGTAATTATTTGAGAGCTGTCAATCAGACGTTTTGTTCCTTTGTTTGAATGGGAAGATGAAATCTCCAACTTTTATTAAGTTTCATATAAAAGAAGCAAGAAGGAGGCTGGTATTCAGTGGTAGTCCTATTCAGAGTAGACCCATTGAAGTTAATAGACATGACTAACTTAGGTTCACTCTGAGTACGGTTGAATGCAACCCAATATATATTTACTATAAACCAGACAAAAAATCCAACTGAATACTGCCATACTAATCTTCAAGCCTATTGTCTAAAAGTTGTTTTCTGAAGACCTTCCTCTTTTAGCAAGTCCTTTAAGTAGATACCTTACCCCAGTCTGCATCCATATTGCAACTGTTTTTAAAGCTGTTTTGTTTTTAAAGTTTTTTTTTGTGTTTTATCACTGTTATTTGCCTCCCTGGGCTCCCTTTCGTAGGAAGGGCAGGATATAAATTTAATAATAAGTAATAAAATAAAAAAGCAAATGAACTACACTGCACTCCCATGAGGTACAGTGCAGGCCACCAAGTTGGATGACTTGAAAAGGTGTGATTAGAAAAATTCATGGAGAAGGCTATCAATGGCTGTGATGGCTATGTCCTACCGCCCCAGTCTGAGGCAGTAGGCCTTTGAATATCAGCGTCTGGGAATTGTAAGTGGGAAGAGTTGCTCTTGTGCTCAGGTCCTGCTTGTGGGCTTCCCAAGCCTTACCAACAGCACAATCCTAACAATACCTACCCAGAAGTAAGTCCTGTTGAGTTCTATGGTGCTTAGTCCCTTAGTCAGTGTGTTTAGAATTGCAGCCTTCAGGGGCATCCATCTTTACTCCTCATTGCTCTAATCTAACATCTCCACAACACTAGGCTCCTTTCTTCCTACAGTGACCTTCTGGTGACTGGCCTGGTCTGAGGACCTCACCAAAGACTTCTGAGGAAGCTTAGCAGTCATGGAATAAGAGGAGAGGTCCTCTTGTGGATAAGGAATTGGTTAAGAAGCAGAAAGCAGAGAGTAGGAATAAATGGACAGTTCTCCCAATGGAGGGCTGTAGAAAGTGGAGTCCCTCAAGGATCGGTATTGGGACCTGTACTTTTCAACTTGTTCATTAATGACCTAGAATTAGGAGTGAGCAGTGAAGTGGCCAAGTTTGCTGACGACACTAAATTGTTCAGGGTTGTTAAAACAAAAAGGGATTGCGAAGAGCCCCAAAAAGACCTCTCCAAACTGAGTGAATGGGCGGAAAAATGGCAAATGCAATATAAACAAGTGTAAAATTATGCATATTGGAGCAAAAAATCTTAATTTCACATATACGCTCATGGGGTCTGAACTGGCGGTGACCGACCAGGAGAGAGACCTCGGGGTTGTAGTGGACAGCACGATGAAAATGTCGACCCAGTGTGTGGCAGCTGTGAAAAAGGCAAATTCCATGCTAGCGATCATTAGGAAAGGTATTGAAAATAAAACAGCCAATATCATAATGCCGTTGTATAAATCTATGGTGCGGCCGCATTTGGAATACTGTGTACAGTTCTGGTCGCCTCATCTCAAAAAGGATATTATAGAGTTGGAAAAGGTTCAGAAGAGGGCAACCAGAATGATCAAGGGGATGGAGCGACTCCCTTACGAGGAAAGGTTGCAGCATTTGGGGCTTTTTAGTTTAGAGAAAAGGCGGGTCAGAGGAGACATGATAGAAGTGTATAAAATTATGCATGGCATTGAGAAAGTGGATAGAGAAAAGTTCTTCTCCCTCTCTCATAATACTAGAACTCGTGGACATTCAAAGAAGCTGAATTTTGGAAGATTCAGGACAGACAAAAGGAAGTACTTCTTTACTCAGCGCATAGTTAAACTATGGAATTTGCTCCCACAAGATGCAGTAATGGCCACCAGCTTGGATGGCTTTAAAAGAAGATTAGACAAATTCATGGAGGACAGGGCTATCAATGGCTACTAGCCATGATGGCTGTGCTGTGCCACCCTAGTCAGAGGCAGCATGCTTCTGAAAACCAGTTGCCGGAAGCCTCAGGAGGGGAGAGTGTTCTTGCACTCGGGTCCTGCTTGCGGGCTTTCCCCAGGCACCTGGTTGGCCACTGCGAGAACAGGATGCTGGACTAGATGGGCCACTGGCCTGATCCAGCAGGCTCTTCTTATGTTCTTATGCTCTTAGGACACTTAAACCCTTCTTGCCAGAAGCAAGTAGGCTAGATTAAATGTTCCCTACCCAGGCTCTGTAAGCAGGTGAGAAAGAATGATCCTGTCACTTCAGCTGTACCTGGTAACACCCTCATTTAGCTAATATTTCTATTTTAATTTTTAATCAGAGAAATTTTTTTGAGCGGTATGCTCCAAGCAACTGTGGCTGATACTTAATTTTTCATGCTTAATGACATCACTAGGGCCTGAAATCTCAGGGTTTGGGATGCTTCTGACACGGCAACCCTAGTGTGCGCGCATGCATGCCATCAACCAAGATGGCAGTGGAGTCATCAGCCCTTTAGGGAAGTCCCCACCGCCATCTTGGTTGATGGTAGGCATAAGAACATAAGAAGAGCCTGCTGGATCAGGCCAGTGGCCCATCTAGTCCAGCATCCTGTTCTCACAGTGGCCAACCAGGTGCCTGGGGGAAGCCCGCAAGCAGGACCCGAGTGCAAGAACACTCTCCCCTCCTGAGGCTTCCGGCACCTGGTTTTCAGAAGCATGCTGCCTCTGACTAGGGTGGCAGAGCACAGCCATCACGGCTAGTAGCCATTGATAGCCCTGTCCTCCATGAATTTGTCTAGTCTTCTTTTAAAGCCATCCAAGCTGGTGGCCATTACTGCATCTTGTGGGGGCAAATTCCATAGTTTAACTATGCGCTGAGTAAAGAAGTACTTCCTTTTGTCTGTCCTGAATCTTCCAACATTCAGCTTCTTTGAATGTCCACGAGTTCTAGTATTATGAGAGAGGGAGAAGAACTTTTCTCTATCCACTTTCTCAATGCCATGCATAATTTTATACACTTCTATCATGTCTCCTCTGACCCGCCTTTTCTCTAAACTAAAAAGCCCCAAATGCTGCAACCTTTCCTCGTAAGGGAGTCGCTCCATCCCCTTGATCATTCTGGTTGCCCTCTTCTGAACCTTTTCCAACTCTATAATATCCTTTTTGAGATGAGGCGACCAGAACTGTACACAGTATTCCAAATGCGGCCGCACCATAGATTTATACAACGGCATTATGATATCGACTGTTTTATTTTCAATACCTTTCCTAATTATTGCTAGCATGGAATTTGCCTTTTTCACAGCTGCCGCACACTGGGTCGACATTTTCATCGGCATGCCCGTGCAGGGCGCACAGGATTCACATGAAGCGATGGGAGAGGTGGGGTGTGCAGGAGGGCACCACGGGTCTGGGGTAGGCTGGTGCTCAAGGGCCAGCCGTTTAAAAGAATAGACAAATGAGTGGAGGATGTTATTGATGGCTACTAGCCACAATGGCTACGTTCTCCCTCCACTGCCAGAGGCAGTAAATGCCTCTGAATACTAGTTGCTGGGAATCACGGGTGGGAATAGTGCTGTTGCACCCAGGTCCTGCTTATGGGCTTCTCATGAGCATCCGGTTGGCCACTGTGAGAACAGGATGCTGGACTAGATGTGAGAACAGGTTTCTTTGGCCCGATCCAGCAGAGCTGTCCTTATTTTCGCTGCTAAAGGTGGCTTCCTGTGTCTCAGGTTCAGCCCCTGCTGTCTGCCATGGAAACCACATTGAGGTTTTAATGATTAAGCGGTTGTGATGGGCTGCAGGGTCTTTGCTGGCACCTTTCCCTTTAGATAGGCTCTGATCCATATCACCCAGCACCAAGTAGAGAATGGCTTCTGAGGAGACCATGTGTTGTATTCAGCTAAGCCCTACTCAGAGCAGACCCACTGACATTAATAAACCTAAGGTGGTCATGTGTATTAACTTCAATGGATCTACTCTCAGTAGGACTCACTTTGGATCCCACCTCATATTTGGACATCGCCTACACCTGTGCTAGAGGGAGCAGGGTGGGCCACTCTCATTCATTTGCCTGATGGGAGGGAAGGAGCAGAGTTTTATTCATTTATTTTATTTGTTTTCAGTCGGCACAAACACAGCAGTGAACATCAGCAGAACAAAGAAACAGACAATATCTAGTGTATAATTCCACATTTGAACCCCCTTATTCTTTGGCAGTCCTGCAAGGCTGTTATAAGCACATCAAACATTGACTTGAAAGCACACAGAAAACAACGACAATGTCTGAGTGTCCAGTCCAGTATAAAACCAAGTACCACTTGATCCGATCTCTAGGTCTTTAAGTCCTCTACTTGATGCGAGTCCATACTGAACAATTTTCACTTTCACTGTCTCTCCGAAAGCCTTCGAAAGGCAGGTGCAAGTGTCTTGTTGCAGAAATCTAGTAGGTTACCTTTGCCCTGATCACCTTATTTTATTTCATTTCATTTACTATTGTTATTGCTTTTATTCAGAAAAGTGAACCCAAAGCAACTTACAATCAATCAAAAGATTAAAACCTAAAAGGAATGAACAGTTAAAGGACACAGTACATAAATATAAAAGGTGGCAGAACAGCCCACCCCTAAAAGAGGCTACAGCTGCAAAAGCCCTCTGCAGACCCTCCAAAATTAAGAGCTGAATGCCTGGAAGAAGAGGGATGTTTTTTCCTGGCGCCTAAAGACAGATAATGATGGCGGCCATGCGTGCTTCCCTGGGGAGAGCGTTCCATAAATGGGGGGAGGGAGCCACTGAGAAGGGTCATTCTGGTGTCGCCCCCTTCTCGGAGGGGGCACACGAAGGGGGGACTCAGGCACCAAACCTTCAAGTTATGTGTTAATTTTTCTGCTTTAGCAATTTGCCAGAGTCTGCTGTACCAATTTTCATCAAACCACAGAATCATAGAGTTGGAAGGGGCCTACAAGGCCATCGAGGCCAACCCCCTGCTCAATGCAGGCAACCAAAGTAAAGCATCCCCGACATGTTTTTAAAGCTTCTTTAAAGATGTTTTTAAACATGTTTTGCTTTAATATGTTTTTAAGGATTTGTTGTAATATATTTTAAAGTCTGTTTTCATGATGTTTTAGAGTGGTTTTAGCACTTTCTTTTGCCGCCCTGGGCTCTTATTGGGAGGAAGGGTAGGATATTATTATTAAATAGCAATAATAATGCAGTAATAACAGCAACAGCAGTAGCAACAACAATATTATTAATAATAATAATTTATAAGGATGTGTCAAAGCGTTACATGCCAGGAGATGAAGGTGAAGAAGAGAAGGTTCTGGTCAAAAAGAAGAAAGTGTTTTAATGTGCTTTGGGAGTTTGCTTTAAGTGCGGACATGGAGCGCATTCTACCCTTGTATCATTTGTGTAACACGCTGTCCCTGGCACTGCCTGTTTTTCAAGTGCTTAAACGCTATATGCCTATCACATCTAGTTTCCCTTCCCCTCCTGTTTCAAACTGCACATTATCAGCTCCCCACAGCACAAAATAAATGTCCATCTCTGCATTTTGTGTCTGACTGCACACTGGAAAAAAAAAACTTGGGAAGGAGCCCAGCTGCAGGGCCTCAACCGGAAGGAAGGGTGGGGGGCGCTGGAGGATATTAAAAGCCTCCAAGAGGAGGAAGCGGGAACAGGCTGGCATTGCTAGGCCTCGAGGTGAGATGTCTCCACGCAGAGAAGGGAGGCTTGGCCCTCTCTGCCCAGCCAGAGGACATCTTCAAATGCTTTCCCCTTACATCCCATTGAGTGGGGAACAGCTGCAGCCTCCGTTTACCCAACCCTAGGGATAGAAGGGTGTGTCCATTTCAGGTCTCACCATTTGTCATTTTTCCAGTCTTAAATTCAGTTGTTTTTTTTAAATCCGCATGAAGTATCTTTAGCATTCTAGTTCAGATTTCTCCTAATGAACATTGATTGGTTGATTGCATTTGTATCCCACCTTTCCTCCAAGGAGCTCCAGGTGACGTACATGGTGCTGTCCTCCTGCGCTCCGTTGTATCCTCGCAACCACCCTGTGAGGTAGGTTAGGCTGAGAGGCAGCGACTGGCCCAAGGTCACCCCAGTGAGCTTCATGTAGGAGTGGGTTTTTGTATGACAGGAGTGGGAGTTCAGTTCTGATACTGAAAACAAATTCCTGGGGCTAGAATGTCCTCAGAGGCATCCTGTCCCTTAATTCTAAGTGTATATTCTTCTCTACCCAACCCCAAGCCATTGTTTTGCACCTGACTGATTTGCAGATACCACAGAGTAGATCGTGCTAGCCTGATGCCCTCCTGCCTCTGGTGTAGACAATATGGATCAATGATACCTATAGGCCTGCCCCCTTTAAATACAGGAGGTTTTTCCTGCTGTGGGTGGAGCTGGATACCTAAACAGCAGCCTGTTTAAAAAGCCTCCATGAACTCCAAACCTCTGCTGAAGTAGCTTTTGAGCTTACTGACTCTAATCTTTGCACTAGTGGTTGCCAGCGTAGCTTCCATGGGCATAATGCCGCCCTTGAGGCGTTCCCCTGGTACACATGAAGCCTCAAAATGCTCCCACCCCACTGCCATCTTGAAGTTAGTTTCCTTTTTCTCCCTTGAAAAGTACATTGACCTGAAGGAGGAAGTTGGAAGAATGACACTCTGTCCCACTTCCTCTTTCAGCTCTATGTGCTTGTTAAGGCTCAGATCAATTCTGCTGGATCCATTTTTTGGGGGGGAAAGCAGAGTTTGTGATTGTTTTCCCTTTCAGTCCGTGTGTGTGTGTGCAGCAGGGGAGGGAAGTGCCCAGGGTGGGTGGCAGCCACTGCACTTGCTCCAAAACCCAAATATTCCCATGGGCCTAGAAGAGTTGGTGAGCCTTGCTCTAGAATGATCTCCCCTCAAAGCTGTCCGAGGTCCCACACGTGTGAGTTCTTGCTTGGGCCTGAACTGCTGACTGAACCTCTGCTCCAGATTGCCCCACAAACCAGCACTGTGCTCACTGTCAGGGATAATATATGCTGCTAAGCCACTGTACCTAATGCTTGCCTAAATGGACAAATAGCCTGGTCTGATATAAGACAGCATCCTATGTTGCTTCTTTATAAAAAAAATTCCTTGCATATAGAAACCTAGCATGTTAGGGAGAAGACGAGAGATTGTAGCTCGGTGATAGAATACATGCTTTGTGTATAGAACAGAAATAAAGAACCTGGCACCTTCTAAATGTTGTTGGACTATAACTCCCATAATCTCTGTCCATTGACTGGGAGGCATAGTCCGACAGCATCTGGAGGGCCATGTGCTCCCCATCCCTGATATGGAAGGTCCAAGCTGTAGACCAAGGATGGGGAACCTGTGACATCTCCACTTCCAGGTTGCTGGACTACAACTCCCACCATGCCTGACATGCTGGCAGGGGTGTGTGGGATGAGAACTGGGAGTCCAGCAGCATCTGAAGAGCCACAGCTTCCCCATCCTTGGGGTACAATACCAAGCGTAGATCAGTGTTCTTCAGCCTTGGGTCCTCCAAATGTTGGACTACAACTCCCGTCATCCCCAGCCAGTTTAGCCAATGTTCAGAGATGATGGGAGTTGAAGTCCAACATCTGGAGACTCAAGATTGAAGAGCACTGGCATAGACAATACTGATGGCAAAACAAAAGTGTGAAGCATTCACTGGAGAGAGAAAAGTAAGAGGTCAAAAAACCAGAATGCTCAAGGGATGAAACTTTATTCTGTGCACCAAGGCACGATAGTAAAAAAATTCCTTTTGGAAATGCAAGAGCCCAACGCATTTCAGCTTGTGGATTTCAAGCCTTCATCAGGGGCTAAAATACATAAAAGATTTTTTGAACTTGCTTTAAAAATATATTCAGACATTTTAAACACACAGTCAAAATTATAATTATACAGTCAAAATTATATGTACATCTTATTTAAATGATTTTTTTAGCGTAAGAAAAACAGTTTCAGAGATGCTTCTACAACAATATTGCTTTTAACTTAAAATAATCTCAAAATATACTTACAGAAATTCACTCTTCAACAACATATAGAGACCAACTTTCACTGTTGTTTTCCTTATAGCTGTTAGCACGTAAAGAACCAAAACCAAACCCAGAAATATAAAGCTCAGAAACATACAATAAATTGAACCAGCTTGATAATTAGTTCATCACACCTGATTTGAGTTGACTATTCTTTCTTTAAATCAAAGTAAAGGCAGGAGGTTGAATTCCTCATTTAACCCATTAGGAATCATGGTATCCAATTCTATTTAAATAAGATGTACATATAATTTTGACTGTATAATTATAATTTTGACTGTGTGTTTAAAATGTCTGAATGTATTTTTAAAGCAAGTTCAAAAAATCTTTTATGTATTTTAGCCCCTGATGAAGGCTTGAATCCACAAGCTGAAACGCGTTGGGCTCTTGCATTTCCAAAAGGAATTTTTTTATAAAGGAATTTTTTTACTATAGACAATACTGAGCTAGGGGTTCCAGTTCAGTATAAGGCAGTTTCTAACATTCCTAGTTCTTTGCAAGAGGACTGTAGCTCATTGATAGAGCACCTGCTTTGCACGCCAAGCTCACAGATTCAGTCCCCACCATCTCTCGTTAAAACATGGGTAGGGAACCTAGGGCCATCTAGATGTTGCTGGACTATAACTTCCATCAACCCTGAAGACCAGTCGTGCTGGCTGGGGCTGGTGGTACCTGGGAGTTCATCTGCAGCACAGATGGAAGGAAGCTCTACTCAGCTGTACTCAGACTGGCAGCAGCTCTCCACGGGCCACAGGTACCCTGCTCCTGAGTTAAAAGGGCCTCAGCAGATGAGAAAGACTTTGCTTTGCTGAGACCCTGCAGTCACTGCCAATTCCACAACAATACTGGGGTTTGGAAGATGCATTAATGGTCTGCTTCAGCTGAAGGTAGTTTCGCATGTCCATCTTATTCCTATTCTGACTTTTAATCTGCATGTTTTAAGATTGTTTTTGCCCATTACACAGGAAGAGAGGGTTTAATTCAACTAAGTTAAGATAAGAAGAGCCCTGCTGGATCAGGCCAGTGACCCATCTAGTTCAGCATCCTCTTCTCACAGTGGTCACCCACATGCCTATGGGAAGCCCGCAAGCAGGACCAGAGCACGAGAGCACTCTCCCTTCCCCTGGTTTCTGGTATTCAAAAGCATACTGCCTCATAGTGTGGAGACAGAGCATAGCCATCCTGGGTAGTATGCCATTGATAGCCTTATTCTCCATTAATTAGTCTAATCTTCTAAAGCCTCTTCGAATTCGCTCCCACAAGAGGTAGTGATGGCCACCAACTTGGATGTCTTTAAAAGAGGATTAGACAGATTCATGGAGGATAAGCCTTGATGGCTATGTCCTGCCTTCACATCTCTGGTGGACCAAAGCTGGGCTCAAGCATTTGTCAACTCAGACATTTGTCAAGCTTCTCTTACAAGTGAGATCTTTTATGTACAGTAAGAGTTGATTTCTGAATTAAGTTCATTTCAACAGACGGAACAAGTTGTACATTTGTTTCTCTCCTGTGTGAATTATCTGGTGTTTAACAAGATCTGAGTGCCAACAGACGTTCCACCCACAGAGACCTTAAACAGCTGAGAACTTGCATATCCGGTAAGATTTCTTTGTCACTGAAGCTTTTCTCACACAAGGGATACAGCTACAGTTTCATTCTTGCATGGATTCCATTTATTAAAACATTTTTATCCTGCTCCTCTTTGATTTTGGATTTCAGGGGAGGGTATAAGAGAAATTATTGTAATGCAATAAAACATCGGATAAGGTCCTGGAAAGCAGATTGAGATCCTCTGGTGCTTACTGATATCTGAATTCTGAGTAGAATCAGCTTCACAAGAACAGCATATATATGGCTTTGAGGTGAAATCCTCCAAGTTTTATTTGTCACTGAAGCTTTCCCCAGACAAGGAGCGCTGCTATGGCTTCTCTCCTGTGTGGATTCTCTGGTGCTTATTGAGATCTGCATTCCGAGAGAAACAAGCCTCACAAGAACAACACTTAAATGGCTTCTCTCTCGTGTGAGATCTTATATGTCCTGTAAGATTTGATTTGTCACTGAAGCTTTTGTCACACATAGAGCACTGGTATGGCTTCTCTCCTGTGTGGATTCTCTGGTGCTTCTTGAGATCAGAGTTCCGAGAAAAGCAAGCCTCACAATAACAGCACTTAAACGGCTTCTCTCCTGTGTGAGTCCTTTCATGTAAAACAAGATAGGATTGCTGGCGAAAGCTCTTCTCGCACACAGAACATTTAAATGGTTTCTCCCCTGTGTGTTTCCTCTTGTGTTCAACAAGCTCTGATTTCCGGCGGAAGCCACTTCCACACTCAGAACACTTATGCGGCTTCACTCCCCTGTGGATTTTTTCATGGACAGTAAGAGTTGATCTCCGACCAAAACTTTTCTCACACATGGAGCATTTGTAAGGTCTCTCGCCTGTGTGGATTTTCTGGTGTTTAATGAGATCTTGTTTCCGAAGGAAGCAAGTTCCACAATGGGAGCATTGAAACGGCCTCTCTCCTGTGTGAGATCTTTCATGTACAATGAGGTTTGATTTGTCACTGAAGCTTTTCCCACACATGGAGCACTGGTACGGCTTCTCTCCTGTGTGGGTTCTCTGATGCTTCATGAAATCAGAACTCCGATGAAAGCTTTTCCCACAATCAGAGCATTTAAATCTCTTTTCTTCTGTATGGGATCTTTCGTGTGAAATAAGGCTTGATCGGGAAAGGAAGCTTCTCTCACATGTAGAGCATTTGAATGGTTTCTCTGTGTGGATTGCATGGGGCTTAATGCAATCTGCATGCTGGCAGAAGGCCTGCCCGTTTTCAAGGCACCAATATGGCATGTCCCCCGTGTGATGCTTTTCATGGACTGTAAGTTTTGATTTCTGACTGAAACTCTTCCCACACACAGAGCATTTATACGGTTTCTGTCCCATGTGGATCCTCTCATGTTTAATGAGATCCAAGTGCTGATGAAAGCTCATTTCGCACTCAGAGCATGGATATGACTTCTCCCTTCTGTGAGATCTTTCATGGACCATGTGACTTGATTTCTGACTGAAACTTTTTCCACATATGGAGCACTGATACGGTTTCTCTCCTGTGTGGATCCTCTCATGTTTAACAAGGTCCGACTGCTGGCGAAAGCTATTTCCGCACTTGGAGCATTTATAAGGCTTTACACCTGTGTGAATTCTTTCATGTGTAACGAGACCTGAGCTCTGACCAAAGCTTTTCCCACAATACGAACAGCAATATGGCTTCTCTCCCGTATGGGATCTCTTGTGCACAACTAGATTGGATCTGTGACCGAAGCATTTCTGACAGATGGAGCATTTGTATGGTTTCTCCCCTGTGTGGATTCTCTGGTGTTTAATGAGATCCAAGCGTTGACGGAAGCTACCTCCACAAATAGAGCACGTATGTGGCTTTCCTCCTTTGTGGGTTCTTCTTTTGTGGTTTGTAAGGCTAGATTTCTTGCAGAATCCTTTCCCGCAGTCAGGGCATACGTACAAATTCCCTCCTGCAACCTCTGTGGTATTTTCCTGGGATCCCTTTGGTCTGTTCAGAGTGCCACAGCTCTCTTCCATCCCATGAAGTCTAGAAAATTCTTCTGTTACCAGCATTTCCATCTGCCCACAACTCTCCTCATCTTTGATTGGCTGTCCATTGATCTCTGGAAGAAAGGAAAAAATAATCTGGTGAATTTTTATTTTAACTATGTATACTCTGCAAGGGGTGGAATTCTAACTTAAGAGGAAGATAGGCCCCCAACAGATGACATGATTTTGGTTGCACTACCAGAAGTGAGGGTTACATCCACACCATATATTTAATGCACGTGTAAAGCAAATGGCTCCCCCCCCCAAGAATACTGGACCTTAATATCAATATTTTGGGGTGAATTTTTTAAAAATCCACTTCAGCTGTAGAAAACCAGTAGGGGGAAAAAAAGATCCATGAGGACAATCCCCCCCCCCACGAATAAACAGGAAATCTGGTGTCAAATTCAAATGTTGCAAAATTTGAGTTTATCCCTATTGGGAACCCTTGCCAACCTACTGCAAGTCAGCCAGAGATTTAGCAGTGGATCCGGATCTACCTTAGGAACGCAGGAAGGTGCCTTCTCCTGACTCAGACCAACGGCCACTCTAACGCTGTATTGTCTACAACAGCGTTTTCCAACCTGTGGGTTGCGAAGCCTGTGCAAGTGGGTCATGGGCTTTAAAATTAAACCCAAAACATTTGCTGCCTTTAACCCTTAACCAGTATGACGATGAATACTTCTTACACCTTTTTTTTGTTCCATTGACATAATGCTGTGTTGAGCCTTGTAACAGAATGTCGGCAAGGCTCGAATCTTTCATTTTAACACTTGGGAAGCGGCAGCAGAGAAGCCCTAAGGTCCCAAAGTCATGCGAGAATACATCCATGGGTCACCCATACCAAGTAAATTCGGACTTGTGGGTCGCCATACCAAAAAGATTGGAAACCACTGGCCTAAACTGATTGTAAATCATCCTCCTCCTCGCCAGGCCCCTGGATGCTTTTCAGCAGCAGGAGGTGGTACCACTTTTAAACATCAAGCAAGGTCAGCTCCCATCCGCAGTGGCTGCCTGCCATTGCAAGTTACCAAAACTGTAATGCCCTGGGCCCCACTGTCTGGCTGTAGGAATACAGGAAGCTGCCTTATATGTGTCTGACCATTGCTCTATCTACCTCAGTACTGTCTACACTGACTGGCAGCTGCTTTTCAGGGTTTCATGCAGGGGACATTCTAAGCCCTGCCTGGAGATGCCGGGGATTGAATCTGAGACCTTCTGCATGCAAAGCAGATGCTCTACCACTGAGCTAGGGCCCTTCGCCTGCAAAAACTAGATTAGGGACTCCTGAAATTAGAAATATAGGAAACTGCCTTATACCAAATCTGGCCATTGGGCGATGTGGCTCGGTACTGTCTGCACTGACTGGCAACAGCTCTCTAGGGCTTTAAGCAAGGGTTATTCCCAGCCCTATCTGGAGATGTCAGGGATTGCATCCGAGATCTTCTGCAGGCAAAGCAAATGCTCAGTCACTGAGCTATAGTCCATCTGCACCTGTAACATAGGAAGCTGCCTTAGATGGAGCCAGACGGGAGTCCAACTAGCTCTGCACTGTTTCCACCAGGGTTGGGGAACCTGAGCCGTTTCACTGGAGTACAGCTCCCATCATCCCCGACCATTGGCCATGCTGGCTGGGGCTGATGGGAGCTGGAATCCAACAGCATCTGGAGGGCCACAGATCAGCCACCCCTGGACTGCATTGACCAAGACCCCGGAGAGCCTCTGCCAGACAAGGATTTTTCCTGGAGACATCGGGGCTTGACCCTGGGACCTTCTGTGTGCAAAGGAGAGGCTCTGCCACTGAGCTATGGCCCTTCCCTTCCAAATGTCCATCGAAGTGGGAGCCCCACCACCAGGGGTTCAGGGGTCCATACCAACTGGGTGGGCATCCCTTTCGCTCGCCTCTTTGTCCTCCCCGCCAAGCGGCCTCTGAACGTGTTGTGATGGAATCCTCTCGGGGACGAGGCCCAGCATCTGAAACAGCAAAGCAGCATGTTACTGCAGGGTGTGTTTTCGCCTGGAGAAGACGAAAGGGAAACATTTATTTATTACATTCCTACCCCACCCTTTCCCTAAGAACGTAAGAAGAGCCTGCTGCATCAGGCCTCTGGCCCATCTAGTCCAGCATCCTCTTCTCACAGTGGCCAACCAGACCCCCCAATGGGAAGCCCCCGAGCAGAACCTGAGCGCAACAGCACTCTCCCCACTTGCAATTCTCAGAAACTGGTATTCAGAAACATACTAGCTCTGACTGTGGACAGAAAGCATAGCCATCACGGCTAGTAGCCACTGATAGCCTGTAAATGTACTGCCTTCAAGTCAATTCCGACTTATGGCAACCCTATGAATAGGGCTTTCATGAGGCTGAGAGGCAGTGACTGGCCCAAGGTCACCCAATGAGCTTCATGGCTATGTGGGGATTCAAACCCTGGTCTCCCAGGTCGTAGTCCAACACCTTAACCCAGCCTTTCCCAACCAGTGTGCCTCCAGATGTTGTTGGACCACAACTCCCATCAGCCTCAGCCAGCATTGCCAATGGTCAGGAAAGATGGGAATTGTGGTCGAACAACATCTGGAGGCACACTGGTTGGGAAAGGCTGCCTTAACCACTACACCACACTTATCTGCCGTGAATTTGTGTAATCCTCTTTTAAAGCCATCCAAGTTGGTGGCCGTCACTGCCTCTTGTGGGAGCAAATTCCACAGTTTAACTCTGCGCTGCGTGAAGTGCTTTTGTCTGTCTTGAATCTTCCAACATTCAGCTTCATTGGATGGCCACGGGCTCTAGCATTATGACAAAGGGAGAAAAATGTTTATTGCGGCCGCATTTGGAATACTGTGTACAGTTCTGGTCGCCTCATCTCAAAAAGGATATTATAGAGTTGGAGAAGGTTCAGAGGAGGGCAACCAGAATGATCAAGGGGATGGAGCGACTCCCTTACAAGGAAAGGTTGCAGCATTTGGGGCTTTTTAGTTTAGAGAAAAGGCGGGTCAGAGGAGACATGATAGAAGTGTATAAAATTATGCATGGCATTGAGAAAGTGGATAGAGAAAAGTTCTTCTCCCTCTCTCATAATACCAGAACTCGTGGACATTCAAAGAAGCTGAATGTTGGAAGATTCAGGACAGACAAAAGGAAGTATTTCTTTACTCAGCGCATAGTTAAACTATGGAATTTGCTCCCACAAGATGCAGTAATGGCCACCAGCATGGATGGCTTTAAAAGAAGATTAGACAAATTCATGGAGGACAGGGCTATCAATGGCTACTAGCCATGATGGCTGTGCTGTGCCACCCTAGTCAGAGGCAGCATGCTTCTGAAAACCAGTTGCTGGAAGCCTCAGGAGGGGAGAGTGTTCTTGCACTCGGGTCCTGCTTGCGGGCTTCCCCCAGGCACCTCGTTGGCCACTGTGAGAACAGGATGCTGGACTAGATGGGCCACTGGCCTGATCCAGCAGGCTCTTCTTATGTTCTTATGTTCTTATCTGCCCATTTTTTTCCATGCCGTGCATCATTTGACGCACTTCTATCATGTCGCCCCTTATTTACCTTCTCTTTCAGCTCTGGGGTGGTGGCAGTCTTCAAAGGCTTGTCACTCAGAAAATAGAACAGACTCATCCTCTGTTGCCCCAGAGGGCAACAGTTGAACCAATGAGTGGGAATTGCATGGAAATTACGTGGTTTGCCTAAACATGAGGAGAAATGAACAGGAAAACAGTGGAACAGAGCGCCTCAGGAGGTGGCAGGCTGCCCTTCGCTGGGGGTGTTTAAGCAGAGGCTGGGTGGCCACCTGTCAGGGATGCTGAAGCTACATCCTGCATTTGGACAGGGGTGTTGGGGCTTGAAGGGGACGGGGCAGAGCCCTGCTGCCAATGAACGCAGAGATGCCGGACCAGCAGAGTGGCAGGCAGAGAAGGTCCTTGGGAGAAGAAGAATGGAAAGGGAGCAGAAGAACTTTCTCCAACTCCCTTTCCTCACTTAGGATTTAGGAGTAGGAACGTGCTGGAATTCCACCCAATTGGTATCTGGTACCAAATTTTCAATTCAGTTGCTTACTGTCTGTCATTGCGGATCAGATTTTTACGTAGTGATTTTCCACGGCTATTTTCAAAAATATCCGTCGTTCAATATCAGTATTAAGAACAAAAATGTTATCGATGTTTTGCTTTCAAGATATCAATACTTCCTTTCAAAATACCGATATTAATATTTCTTGCGAGGGGGAAAAACGGACTGGTAAAAGCAGTGGCAAGTGGAGAAGGAACTAACTCGGACAGATGTCAGCCTTTAGGTTGACGGAATGCTTTTGAGCTGGCTCCAGGCGACGGATCTCATCCCTACTTAGGAGACACCATCAGAAGGAAGTGTAAGTGAAGCTGAGCATTTCCAGAGAGAAGTTCAGGTGGCTGGGAAGGACGAGAGGGAGGCTGGAGGCAAATGAACAGAGAGAGAGAAGGCGGCCATGGAGGGAGAAAGAGAGGTGCGAGAGGTAGTGGAAAGAAAGAAAGAAAGAAAGGAAGAAAGGAAGAGAAAAGGAAAGGCTGGCGCAGAGAGAGTTGGGGGGGAGGGGAACAGAAGTAATTGGGCAAGCTTTGCCCTAAAGGGATTTCTGGCAGGTTAGAGGGACAAATAAAGGAATTCTGAGGGGTGACATAAACCACAAGAGCTGAGAAGGCAAGAAGCAGGAGCTGGGCTAGGGGCGCGTGGGCAGATCCATACCATACACTTAAAACACATTTCAATCACACGACTTCCTCCAAAGAATTCTGGGAAGCGGGGTTTAAATGCCATGTGCTTTACATGTGTGTTGGATGTACTTTAAATGTGTGGTGTTGGTCTGCCCATGCAAGCAATACTGGCTTGGGCAGGGGGAGGAATTTCAGTTAAGAGATCCTGCGATGACAAGAATCCCAAATTTGGTCTGAGGGCAGGGTTCACCAGGAGTCTCTGGAAATAAGAGACCTGGGGTTTTGAGGATCCTTAGGATCTGGGGGAGGGACTTGAAGGCTTCACAAGAGGGTTGAACTGGATGACCTCTGAGGCCCCTTTCAACTCTATGGTGTTATGGAGTGAGTGAAAAAAAGGTCGGAAGGACCCAGAGGATGACTTCTTCTGACTCCCAAGCTGAAAGCGGTATGTTTTTCTTCTTTGCTCTTTCACAGGAACGCTGGAAACTGCCTTATGTCGAGACAGACCTTTGGACCATCTACCTCAGTACTGTCTATACTGACCGGAAGTGTCTTCCCACAGTTTCAGGTACCTGCAATGCAGATGTGCTGTATTGTCCTTCCTCGACCATGAGAAGTCTGCTCCCCAGTAATTCAGAGCTGGGCTTTCAGTATGGCTGCCTCTATTATGTGGAATAGTATCCCTCCCAATTTACAACCGGTGCCCACTATCTGCACTTTCCAGAAACAACTGAAGACGTTTTGGTTCCAACAAGTGTTCACAGCTAAATGGAAAGGTCTCTCCCATGGGTGTCTACTGTGTACTGTTTTTAAAATTATCTGCTGTTGTTTTCTGTGTTGTTTTTAATGGTTTTTAAGCAGTCCTTATTCTATTTTGCACATCGCCTTGAGACCTCTGTGTGCGGAAGGCCATTAATAAATAGTAATACAAAAGCTGGATTAGAGGATCCTGGTTTTAGGAATACAGGAAGCTGCCTTATATTGGGGCCCCTTCTGCAGTATACATTTAAAGCAGTCTACAGTAGGGCCCCACTCATACGGCGGGTTATGTTCCAGACCCCCACCTAAAAGCGAAACCCACCAAAAAGCAGAACTCATTCAACAGAATGGTGCCTGACGCCCAAAAAACGCCGTAAAAGTGGAACAAGTACCGTATGAGTGAGGCCTTGCTCTATTTGAAAGCCGCCGTATTAGTGGAACGCCAAAAAGCAGGCTGCCGAAAAGCGGGGCCCTACTGTACTCCTTTAAACAGTCAAGGCTTTCAGTGTAGTTTGATAAGGGTGCTGACAGTTGTTAGGGGACTCTATTCACCTCACAGAGCTATAGTTCTCAGAGTGCTTTAACAGTCAATCCCTCTTTCCAGGGAACTCTCAACACCCTTAACAAACTACAATTCCCAGGATGCTTTGGGGGAAACCATGGCTGTTTAAAGTGGCATGATCCTGCTTTAAATGTATAGTGTGGATGGGGCCTCAATGAGACCACTGGCCCATCTAGCTTAGTACTGTCTCTAGCGATTGACCATAGGACCTTCTACATGCAAAGCAAGTACTCTACCACTGAACCACAGCCCTTCCCTCCCGCCTCTCAGCTGTCCAGAAGAGACGCTCTGACCTGCCCTTGCTGTTTCTTGGCTTCTTCCCTCCTCAGCAGGAACTCCTCCGCCAGGACTACCGCTTCGGTGCAGGTCTCCGGCTCACCTTCCCTTACCCAGCTCTCCATCTCTGTGGGCAGGACAGCCAGGAACTGCTCCAGGACCACCAACTCCAGAATCTGCTCCTTTGTGTGCATCTCCGGCTTCAGCCATCGATGGCAAAGTTCCCGGAGCTGGCTGCAAACCTCTCGGGGGCCTTTGGCCTCCTGGTAGAGGAACTGCCTGAAGTGTTGACATGGCAGCTCTGTGCCGACGGCACAATCACTCTCCGTCTCCTCCTTCACTTGCCCACAATCCCCCAGACCTCTGAATCCTGGCCTGTTTTGGGCCTGCTTTGTCACTCCATTGAGAGCCAGGTGGTACTGAGCCCCTGAGCTAGGCTCAGCTCTTTCCGCCCAGAAGTCCACAGAAGCGGTAAGATCCCTCCAAGCCACAGTCTCTGCCAGGTCTCTGTTTCCAGGACGGGGAGCCTCAATTGCCTTGAGGAACGTCTGCCATTGGGCATCCCAGAGCAGCCCCAATCCGTCCTCCCTCTCCTCTTTCACCTTCTGTTGCATTGCAGGTCTCAAGAAGCCTTCTATTCCGTGCGATTCCACCTCTGGTTCAGGGCAAGTGGAATCTTGCTCCATTGTTATATCTAAATTTGTGTCCCGGCCCTGGAAACCGACGTGGATGCCGCTTTCCCTGCGTCAGATCTGCTTTGTTTTGAATGGAAATATTTTTCTCTAGTGGAGAAAGAGAGAAGCAGAAGGGAAGGAGTAATTATTATTGTTTACATTTATATCCTGCCCTGATTGGAAATGAAGCGGTGAGATCACCCCAAAACTTCTGCAGGGACAAACAGTTTTGAAAGCAGGATCATGTACGACTGCCCTGATAGCATCATGAGCAGAAATAATCATGAATGGATAGCAAAAAGGATGTCTGCAGAGGCCCTTAGACTCTTGGTGTGTTTTTAAAAGCCTTTTCTGCTGGTCTTCCCTGGTGGAGAGGTGATTGCTGGTGTCTCATATAAAACAATTCAGGTGTCCAGAATTTTAATGTAGGTGGAATTGGGAAGTTGTGTGTCAACGCAAAAAAAGAAAAGGTAGCAGCAAAGAGAGGAACTCATGATATTCCTAACTCAGAACTTACCTGATACAAAAAAAAGTGATTTTCTTCTGAGCGTGTAAACATTTAAAAATGACTCTATTCCTGTAAATGCAGTTAAAGTCCATCAGCTATTTTTGAATTATGATGAGTTTGTATTGAATTGCATTAATTGTTTTCTGAATTGTCTGTTTTTGCTTTACTTACCCATTTTTCTGAAGCAGCAGATGGTGCATCTGACAACACTGCAGTGTAATCCAGTGTTGTTAACCAGGCAATTTTGGGTTGTTGTTTTAGGGAAATGCAGTGGGGAGGAGAGTTGTGAGTTTGATGTAGCAGCCGTGCAATTAATTAAGGGCTGCGGGAAGTACGTGGGAAGGCAATAGCTACATACACACCGTACATTTAAAACCCATAGCTTCCCTCAGAGCTACAGTTTATTTATTTATTGCATTTATTTATTTATTTATTGCATTTATATACTGCCTCATAGCCGAAGCTCTCTGGGCGGTTTACAACAATTAAAAACATTAAAAACAAATATACAAATTTAAACCATACCAAATTAAAACCCATAAAAACTGATAGGCAAGTTAAAACACATGCTATTCAAATGCTGTTAAAACATGCCTGGGAGAAGAGGAAAGTCTTGACCTGGCACTGAAAAGATAACAGTGTTGGCACCAGGTGCACCTCATCAGGGAGATCATTCCATAATTTGGTGGCCACCACTGAGAAGGCCCTCTCTCTCGTTGCCAGACTCCCAGCTTCCCTCGGAGTAGGCACCCAGAAGAGGGCCTTTGATCTTGAACGTAGTGTACGGGTGGGTTCATATTGGGAGAGGCGTTCCATCAGGTATTGTGGTCCCAAGCTGTGTAAGGCTTTATAGGTCAAAACCAGCACCTTGAATTGGGCTCGGAAACATGCAAGCAGCCAATGGAAGCAGGCCACAATTGGTTTTATATGTTTGAACCGTCTGGTCCCTGTTTCCAATCTGGCCGCTGCATTTTGCACAAGCTGCAGTTTCTGAACCGTCTTCAAAGGCAGCCCCACATAGAGTGCATTGCAGTAATCTAACTTGGAGGTTACCAGAGCACGGACAACTGAAGCCAGGTTATCCCTGTCCAGATAGGGGTGTAGCTGGGCCACCAACCGGAGTTCATAGAAGGCTCTCCATGCCACCGAGCCTACCTGAGCCTTAAGTGACAGAGATGGTTCTAGAAGAACCCCCAAGCTACGAACCTGCTTCTTTGGGGGAGTGTGACCCCATCCAGGACAGGTTGGGCATCCACCATCTGGTCAGAAGAACTACCCACTAGCAGCATCTCAGTCTTGTCTGGATTGAGCCTAAGTTTATTAGCCCTCATCCAGTCCATTGTCACACCCAGGCACCGGTTCAGCACATTGACAGCCTCACCTGAAGAGGATGAGAAGGAGAAATAGAGCTGCGCGTCATCAGCGTACTGATGGCAACGCACTCCAAAACTCCGGATGACCACACCCAACAGTAGATGTTGAACAGCATGGGGGACAGAACTGACCCCTGTGGAACCCCCTACTGGAGAATCCACGGGGCCAAGCAATGTTCCCCAAGCACCACCTTCTGGAGCCGACCCACCAAGTAGATGCGGAATCACTGCCATGCAGTCCCTCCCACTCCCAACTCAGCCAGTCGTCCCAGAAGGATGCCATGGTTGATGGTATCAAAAGCTGCTGAGAGATCAAGGAGAATCAACAGAGTCACACTCCCCCTGTCTCTCTCCCGACAGAAGTCATTGTACAAGGCGACCAAGGCTGTTTCCGTGCCAAAACCAGGCCTGAAACCCAACTGAAATGGATCCAGATAATCGGTCTCATCCAAGAGTGTATGGAGCTGGCCTGCAACCACTCGTTCAAGGACCTTGCCCAGGAATGGAACATTTGCCACTGGCTTATAGTTATTAAGATTTTCTGGGTCCAGGGATGGTTTCTGCAGGAGTGGTCACACCACCCCCACTCGCAGAGAGGCATTAATCACTTCCTTGGCCCAGCCAGCTGTTCCATCCCTGCTAGCTTTTATTAGCCAAGAAGGGCAAGGATCCAGTCCAGAAGTGGTTGCACAAACCTGTCCAAGCACCTTGCCAATGTCGTCAAGCTGTACCAACTGAAACTTATCCAAGAAATCAGGACAAGGCTGTGCTCTGGATACCTCACTTGATTCACCTATAACACTGGAGTCTAAGTCCTGGTGGATGCTAAAGATTTTATCCTGGAAGTGCCTAGCAAATTCATTACAGTGGACCACAGATGGTTCTACCATGTCCTCGGGGCGAACATGTAATAGCCCCTGGACAATTCTGAAGAGCTCCACTGGGTGGGAAGGTGATGATTTGATAGTGGCAGCAAAGTATTGTGTATTTGCTGCCCTCACTGCCCCTAAATACAGCTTACCATACGCACAACAGTGTATGATTGCATCCACCAGGAGTTCATCTCCATCTGCACTCATAGAATCATAGAATAGTAGAGTTGGAAGGGGCCTACAAGGCCATCAAGTTCAACCCCCTGCGCAATGCAGGAATCAAAATCAAAGCATTCCTGACAGATGGCTGTCCAGCTGCCTCTTGAATGCCTCCAGTGTCGGAGAGCCCACTACCTCTCTAGGTAGTTGGTTCCATTGTCATATGGCTCTAACAGTTAGGAAGTTTTTCCTGATGTCCAATCGAAATCTGGCTTCCTGCAACTTGAGCCCATTATTTCGTGTCCTGCACTCTGGGATGACCAAGAAGAGATCCCAGCCCTCCTCTATGTGACAACCTTTCATGTACTTGAAGAGTGCTATCATATCTCCCCTCAGTCCTCTCTTCTCCAGGCTAAACACGCCCAGTTCTTTCAGTCTCTCCTCATAGGGCTTGATTTCCAGTCCCCTGATCATCCTTGTTGCCCTCCTCTGAACCTGTTCCAGTTTGTCTGCATCCTTCTTGAAGTGTGGAGACCAGAACTGGACGCAGTATTCAAGATGAGGCCTAACCAGTGCTGAATAGAGGGGAACTAGTACTTCATGCGATTTGGAAACTATACTTCTGTTAATGCAGCCTAATATAGCATTTGCCTTTTTTGCAGACACATCACACTGTTGGCTCATATTCAGCTTGCGATCAATGACAATTCCAAGATCCTACTCGCATGTTGCATTGCTGAGCCAAGTATCCCCCATCTTATAACTGTGCATTTGGTTTCTTTTTCCTAAGTGTAGAACTTTGCATTTATCCCTGTTGAATTTCATTCTGTTGTTTTCAGCCCAATGCTCCAGCCTATCAAGGTCCCTTTGAATTTACTTCCTGTCTTCCACGGTATTAGCTATGCCCCCCAATTTTGTATCATCTGCAAATTTGATAAGCATGCTCTGTACCTCCTCATCCAAGTCGTTAATAAAAATGTTGAAGAGCACTGGGCCCAGGACCGAGCCCTGTGGTACCCCACTCATTACTTCTGCCCAGTTTGAGAAGGAACAGTTGATAAGCACTCTTTGAATATGATTCTGGAGCCAACTGTGGATCCACCTGATAGTTGTTCCATCCAACCCACATTTAACTAGCTTGCTAATCAGAATATCATGGGGCACTTTGTCAAAAGCTTTGCTGAAGTTGAGGTATATTATGTCCACAGCATTCCCACTCAAACCATCACCTATATTGTTTCATCGCTCTCAGCTCTGGGGTATACCATGGAGCCATACGAGCTCTACACAGGAGAGGGCGCTCAGGAGCAATCATGTCAACTGCCCAGGTCATTTCTGTATTCCACAGTTCAACCAGGGTTTCGACAGGAGCACCAGCCCTATCAGCCAGAAAACTCCCCAGAGCCCTTTGGAAACCATCCGGATCTATTAGTCTCTGGGGGCGGACCAACTTAATAGGTCCCCCCCCCCTTTCAGAGGGGAAAAGCTGCTGTAAGTCTAAACTTCAGCAAGCAGTGATCTGTCCATGGCAAAGGGACTGATGTAAGGCACCCCACATTCAGATCACCATCTCCACGTCCAGTTGCAAAAAACCAAGTCTAGAGTATGCCCTGCTACATGTGTTGGGCCAATGGCATATTGGGACTGTCCCATAGTTGTCATGGAGACTATAAAATCCTGAGACACCGCTGATAAGGTGGCCCCGGCATGGATGTTGACATCCCCCAGAACCAACAGTCTGGGGGATCTCAACAGTACACCTGAGACCACCTCTGTCAGCTCAGCTAGGGAGTCTGTTGGGCAACAGGGTGGGTAGTACACCAACAGAATCCCCAGCAGGGGCGTCACTACTGAGGTGCGGAGGGTGCGGACCGCACCCGGGTGACACCCTGAGGGGGGTGACACCCTGAGGGGGGTGACACCGAGCCGCCCCGCGCCGTTGGCCAGCAAAGGAGCCGAGAAGCGCTCCAGGTCAGCACAGCCAACTCCTTCTCGGAGGTGGGCAGGTGAGACCGACAGGCGCCCGCTCGCTGGCGGTGAAGCCGGGACGGGCCTTCCACCACCAGCCTGGAGCGCGTGGTGAGTGTGTGCGCGTGCATGCACGCAAGATCAGCCACCCCCATCCATGCCCTGGGAGGGCGTGCGCAGGAGGTCCGCACCCCCCGCACTCCCACTAGTGATGCCGCTGGTCCCCAGTCTGTAAATCGTGAATGAGGGAGGTCTTATTATGCACTGATCTGGTGTTTAGGAGCAGCATCTGGAGGCCCAAGAGCTGGCTGATAGGGCAACCAACAAACCTTCAGGTATGGGGAGGACTGGAACAAGGCACGATCTTTAACTGCCTGGGCCGCATTCCCCTTACCTGGCCTCACAATGCCATATCTCCCTCTACCCATCACTACACTAATTGGAGGCCCCTCAAGTCACCCCACTTAGCTCTGAGTCCTCTATCCCAGGCACATAACTCAAGACCCAGAAGTCCCACAAAAAGCCAGGCAGTATGCAGAGCAGAACTCCTGGATACCTGGGGGCCTGGTCCTGCAGGACGTGACAGCCTGCAAAGCAGAAGTCCAACAGGGAGAGGGCAGTGGTGGTGACTGAGCAGCAGCAGCAAGCAAGCAGGCCGGCAGCAGCAGCAGAAGGCTCTCCTTCTTCCCTGGACGGTAGGGTTGCCAGGTTCAGGGCCTGAGACTGATCCTGTATCTTCAGGAGAAGAGAAAGTCAGCCAAGTGCAGGTGTTGTTGCAAGACCGTAATGGGAAAAACCAAAAGGTGGAATTCTCCCTTCCCCCTGCACAACTTTTAAAGATACAGAAGACCTCTTGGAGGCTGGGCCACTTTCCCTCCCCTAGCCTACACAAAGGAGCGTAAAATAGGAAGTGACCTTCACCGTTTACAACCTCCTTCCTACATGTCTCTGGGGCCATCTAGGAAGCCAGGCTCTATAGCTTTAACTCTTTAAAAGCACACATACCTCTGGATTCAATTACCAGCTGAAATTAGACAGGCATTTTTATTTAAGGAAGCTGACCCTAAATTGCTTTTATTCCAGTCATTTCCTCTTGCTTCTTTGTTTCACCAATCTTAAATTCATCTCTGCAGCATTTTATTTCTTTTACAAACAGACAAACGTAGGAAAATTCATCAGCATTTTAATGTGAGCTTCTGCTAATAAACACATTTTTGTATGCAATTTTGTCTAGTACAGTGGTTCCCAAACTTTTTCCTCCACAGACCACTTGAAAATTGCTGAGGGTCTTGGCAGATCACTTAGTGATTTTTTCTGCTTACTGTATCCTTTGTGATGTGATGTGATGCCCTGTACTTGATAGCGAGGCTGTTCTGAAATGCTTTGGCTCATCTACAGGCTTGAGGAATGTGTGGTGTACTGTAAGTATGAATGGGTGAACACATCAATTTCAATTTCTCTTAGTGTCTCATTTTCCGATCTTAAATTCTCCACGTTTCCATACCAGTTTGTGATACATTTTTGAAAGTCCTCGTCAACATTGGCAGCATTTTAGCATGAATTCCTCCTAATATGGCCATTTTTTGATCCAATTTTGCCAAATACCTGGTTTTGCAAAGCAATTTCCCATACTATAATGTATGTTTGTATGTTATGCTCCTTTATATTACCCCAGTAAATGCATTTTTGTCCACATTGCTTGGTTGGAGAACTGCATTGCAAAGTTCAGAGAAGTGTGAATTTCAGAGTGTGGCTGTGTTTTGCTTCTCTTATCGTTTTGGAAAGAGTGAATTAGGTAAGCTTGCAATTAAATGGGAACTAAATAGTTGCCGCCCTGGACTCCTACAGGGAGGAAGTGTTGGAATGTATGAGGTATGTATCTGAACCAGAGCCTATCAGAATACTTGAGGACAATCAAGCTTGCATATGACTTGCGGAATCAGAAGGGCAAAGTTCTCGCATGAAGCACATTGATGTGAAGTTCCACTACCTCAAGGACATAAGGGAGAAAGGACTTCTAGAGATGACCTACTGTCCAACAGAAGAGATGACAGCTGATGCTTTGACCAAACCACTGGGCAAAGTCAGACACCAGAAACTACGAGGCAAGATGCACCTTGTAGAATGAACCAAGTTCTCGTTGAGAAGGGGTGTTGGAATGTATGAGGTTCAACTCCAACTTGGTGGGTAGAGGTTGCATGGGGTTATTAAGGGTAGCTAGAGAGGAGACCTCTTGGTTGCTAGGCTACACCTGTCCTTTGATCTCCTGCTGTCTCTTCCTTCCTGCTTTACTGATATGCAAGGAATGTTGATCTCAGTTCATTCCCGCCTTCCACCAGTCTTTCTTCTTTCTCGAGAGGGGAGCAGACATCTTTCCTTTGTCACTCCCTCTCAACCAGCATAAAGGCAGACCCTGGGATCAGAGTCTGCTGCTCCAGCATAGCTAGTTAGCTAGATATAGAACTCTCTCCTATCAAGCATGTACTCCCAGAATAAAGTAGTTATTTCTTATTTTAAAGCTTAAAGTCTCTGTCTTACTAATTTGCAGGGAAGGTAGAATCTTAGCAAAGATTCAATCACACACACATAAGCTCGCTCAAAAACTCTCAGTTCCACTACACAGCTCTGCAGGGTCCCACAGGACATTGGGCCCAGCCTCCTATAGGAAAGGTGAGATATAAATCTAATAAGTAAGTAAGTAAATAAATAAATAAATAAAATTTCTTTCCCATCCCTAACTATAACAGAAACCTGTTAGCCAATAAGGGCTGTTTTTAATCTACAGCAATCCTGACAACACAATAAAGAGATGTTTTTTGTTGTGCCTTCAAGTTGATTATGACTTATGGCAACCCTATGAATCAGCGACCTCCAACAGCATCTGTTACAAACCAGCCGGTTCAGATCTTGTAAGTTCAGGTCTGTGGCTTCCTTTATGGAATCAATCCATCTCTTGGTTGGCCTTCCTCTTTTTCTACTCCCTTCTGTTTTTCCAGCATTATTGTCTTTTCTAGTGAATCGTCTTCTCATGTATCCAAAGTATGATAACCGCAGTTTCATCATTTGAGCTTCTAGTGAGAGTTCTGGTTTAATTTGTTCTAACACCCAATTATTGGTCTTTTTTGCAGTCCATGGTATGCGCAAAGCTCTCCTCCAACACCACATTTCAAATGAGTTTATTTTTCTCTTATCCACTTTTTTCACTGTCCAGCTTTCACATCCATACATAGAGATCGGGAATACTATGGTCAGAATGATCCTGACTTCAGTGTTCAGTGATACATCTTTGCATTTGAGGACCTGTCCTCTCATAGCTGCCCTCCCCAGTCCTAGCCTTCTTCTGATTTCTTGACTATTGTCTCCATTTTAGTTAATGACTATGCCAAGGTATTAATAATCCTTGACAAGTTTAATGTCCTAAGTTCAATATCCCAACCCAGCTGAGAACCTCTGGTTGATCATACTGGATAGCAAGTAAGAGCCTTCCCCAGTGCCAGAGAGATGATGTATTTGTCTTCTTCCCTTAACAGATGGGTGGTGGTCTTCTTCTCTCTTATCATAGGCTACTAGGTACCACTTATCTAGGATTGTCACCCACAAACCCTACCAACAAGGCCCTCTTATTGACTTCACGGCACTCCCTCCCTCCCTCTGCTTGGTTAAAAAACTGTGTGCACAACTCATCTGTCATCTATGCCTAGTGGCAGTTGGTGGCTCCATGTCAGCAGGGCTGTGGAATCTGCTCTGGGTTTTAGTCTGAACTTTCAGCTCCTTGCAAGTTTGGACTAAAACCTGGAGCAGATTCCACAGCCCCGCTGACTCGGAGCCGCCATTCGCTACTGTCTATGACCCCCCACTGCTACACACACTTGGCTGCTTTTCTGCACAGGGAGAGAGAAAATTATTTTAGTTAGAATAAGAATGGAACATTTATGTATTTATCCGACTCCGTTTATGAATCACCCCCCCCATTTAAGTGTCTTGATTTCACAGTAAGAACATCAGCAATTGCACATACAAAAGCAAGTTCAAATGCAAAAACAGTTTCAGATCCAGTACAGATATAGACTGGGCTAAAGATATCCCCTCAAAATGCTTGTTGCAAAAAGGAAGGTCCTTCAAGAGGTGCAGGAAAGACAACAGAGATGGCGCCTCTCTGGTGCGTAACAGGAGGGAGTTTCCAAAGGATAGATGCTACTTCACACTAAAGGCCGAATTCATATACTGTACGTATGAAAAAGATCCTCCGTGGAGCAGAGTGGTAAGCGGCGGTAATGCAGCCGAAGCTCTGCTCACGGCCGGAGTTCGATTCCAACGGAAGGAGGAAGTCGAATCTCCGGTAAAAGGGGTCGAGGTCCACTCAGCCTTCCATCCATCCGTGGTCGGTAAAATGAGTACCTGGCCTATGCTGGGGGGTAAAGAAAGGCCAGGGAAGGAACTGGCAATCCCACCCCATATATGCGGTCTGCCTAGTAAATGTCACAAGACGTCACCCTAAGAGTCGGAAACGACTCGCGCTATAAGTGCGGGGACAGCTTTACCTTTACGTATGGAAGGGACCTCCTAATAAGATGGTATCTACAGCAGGCATGCCTGCCATCACTCAAGAACACGCCCCTGCCTCCATTTTGAAGGTGAAGCGATTGGGCTATTTGAGTGCCTGCCAGCTACACATGTGTGCAGGAGTGATGTCAGCTGGGACAATGGAGCTCCTCTGCAATCCGTGCCACTGTCCGGTCATGCCCCACAACCTGATGCTGGCGGGGATCATGGAGCAGGAGCTCCACCCTCCCAATGGCAGGGGGCCCTCAGCTACCCACAGGGGCCCTTGGCCAGCTGCAGGGCCCTCAGCCAGTGCCTGACCTGGCCACCCACTGGCACTGGGCCTGATAAGAAGAGAGAGTTCCACCAGGGACAGACAGTTCTTCCCATCCTAGTTTAACATGGATGGGTGAATTTGCACATTGTGGAATTTTCCCTTCTGTGCAACTCTTAAGAATTGCTCTCTGGGGGAGGGGGTGTGACCCTATCCTTCCTTTGCTCTCTGTCTTCCAGAGCTCCCTTACCTCCTCCCCTGCCAACAAATCACACTCCTCCTGCTCCTAGGCCCCACTGGTTTCTTAACACCCCTTCCCATCTGGTGATTCTGGTGCTGGTACCCATACCATGATAAAAGTGCTGTGGGCGTCAGCACAAAATGGTTGCCATGGGCAGCAAAAAAAGAGCTGCTGGTACTCTGTATCGGTGAGTACAGTCACCAAAAAAGCACTGTTCATAAATAGTAATACTCAGAGTAGGCCCACATAAATTAAATTTCTAAGCCTGTTAAGTCCAGGGATTAATTCTGAAGGTTTTTTATTATCTATTTTATGACAGGCAGGGAACCTCCAGCCCACCAGTCAACCGTTATCTGGAAATGCCCCTCTCTGGCCCTGCTCCACCTCAAGTGTTTTTGCCTGGCTAGAATGTGTCCTTGAACTATGATAATATCTCTTGCTTAACTGGATTGGAGAAATGGGAAAGTGCAGAAATCTTAGGCCAGCCTTTCCCAACCTTTGGGTCCTCAGATGTTGCTGGACTACAACTTCCATCAGCCCCAGCCAGCATGGCCAATGGTCAGGAATTATGGGAACTCTAGTCCAGCAACATCTGGAGACCCATAGGTTGGGAAAGGCTGCCTTAGGCTTTTGCTGAATGTAATGTAATGGAGCTGAATGTACAGAGATAAGCTCCACCCATATTTGCATCTGGCCATGCCTACTTTTTGCCCCTTCCCATCACTGGCATGTAGTCCCCGCAACATTGCCCAAAAGGGAAGGCCATCCTTGGGCTAAACAATCTTCCCCAGCCCAATATGAGCTAAAATGTACTATAACACTTTTTAATATTAAAAAAGCAAATAAATAAGCTGAGTTACACCTACAGTTGTGAGGTGTGTGAAGAGATTATGATGATGCCTCCCCAGCTGTTGCCGTGGGCTGCGGACTGCCTGTGACATCACAAAAGCACATGGCTGCTGAGTAGATATAAAGGTGGGCCAAGCGGAAAGCCAGTGGACTGAGGGAAAAGCCTTGCCTGGTCTTCTTTCACTTGGAGGAGGAAAATTGGCGATCATCTGGCCATGGGATGCTATGGAGCAATAATGAGGCAAGTTTACTTGCTGAGCGGGATCGCAGCTTGAAGGTGGCTGATACCCATGGCCTGAAGCTGGCTGATGTCTAGTGATGGAGCTATTGGAAGCTAGCAGATGTTGGTGGGTGGAAGCCGGTGGATTTCGCATTCAGAAGCTGGCAGATGCCGCAAAGCTGAAGCAGGCAGATGTTTGTGGAGGAAGCTGGTTGAAATTCACCTTCGGAAGCCCGTCGACAGAAGCCGGTGGATATTTGTGGGTTGAAGCTGGGGCACAAATGTGAATGGATGGAGGGACGGGTGAGAGGTGTGTGTCATGCCCTCGTGCCACCCTACAGGTGCCAGGTACATGCTTCAGACCCAGTTCCCTGTTCAGTATTATAAAAATACACACAGAAATAGGAACTAATTTGGTTGGTCCTATTTCTTAGCAGAGTTGTAAAAATACAAGCAGCAGAATGAGAATATAAACCAGCCCACCTTCCCTGGGTTTAAATAACAACAGGCACAATCCTTTAGGTAAAAGAAAATGTTTACTCACAACCTCTTCACATGTTCAGAAGAAGATAGGCTCTAGCTTAGAAGAAAGAAAAATATAGAAGTCTCAGTCCATCTTGGTGTTTGTAATGATGCTCTTAGCAGAGAGCATCATGCCATGCAGCCTCTCTCAAAGGTAGGAAGATCAGCAATGGAGAATATTCAAAAATCCCCCAGGACAACGGAGGAGGAAGTCAGGTAAGTAACCCCCACCCATTAGGAAGTTACATCATGGTAAAACAGGTACATGGGATATTCCCCAAATATCCCTTAAAGTGACCATGCAATATTTGCCTATTCCAACATTCCCCACCCTGGGCAATTGATCTGGAACCCAATATCCCCCTTGCCAAGGCTGTGCAGACCAACACCAACCCTGCAAGGTAGACGATAGGCTGCCACCACACCTTCAACTGGTTCCACTCTGAGTTTAGGGGAAGCCCAGAGCCCAGATATAGGTAAACCAAGGATTCCTAAAGACAAGAGCCAAGCAGGCACTCCTTGTCCAGAAGCCTTTGGTAAAGCCAAAACACATTCTTTTGGTAATTGTGGTCAGTGTTCAAGGTGCTGGATTCAGAACCAAATTGTTCTTACTCAGTGAACACACAAAGTAATAAGAAGTAGCTTTATTAATAAAATATAAGTGCACAATTAACAGCAGCAAAACAATTCCCCAAAACCACACCCAACCAGGGGTTCAGCTAAACATAAGAGAGTTCAGACACAACAGAAAAATAACAAACTGACCTATTCTACTTACTGAAGAGGTAGTTGTTGCAAATCTCATCTCTCCTCAGAGAGACACCATCAGGATAGTAAAAGGCAGTGGAACCCCACATGGATGACCACCCTTCCAGGGAAATATCCAGGGGAACAAAGGCTATGGGTCTCACCCCCTATACTTAAGGAAAAAAACCCAGCAACAGTTCATAATGATTCAGCCAATCAGGGGGCTTTCTGATGAAGTAATATTGCCGAAGCTTCTTCACTTTTTGCGCCTTAGCAGGCCCCCCTCCCTTCCTGATCTTCAACTCTTCTCAGGCCCGCATGGCCATGAGTACCAGCCTCTCACCAGATAACAGAGATAACCAGGTGCTGCTCTTCAGGCCTCCTAATTACTTGCAGCTGAGAAATGAAACTCAAAGTTTTCCACTCACACAGAAGCCCATCTCCTCCCAATCCCCACAATTCTCTGCATCTGAGCCATTTTACACAATCCATTTTAAACCAGGTGAAGCAATGTTGTGATTTCATGACAGGGTGGACGTTGCCACTGACGTTGTTCATGGATGTCGGCTGGCTGTGTGTTTGTGTATGAGAGTGGGGTTTCGGATGCGGTCGAGGGGAGTGGTGGGTGTAAGTGTGTGAATGTGACATGTGAAAAAACCGGTGGATATTCATGAATAGATGAAACCAGTGGGAAAGGGTACGGAGTGTTATTAGGAAACTATTCTCCTGACAGAGCTCCAATGGTTTAACAGTCAGCCCCTCTGCCCAGAGAATGCTGGGAATTGGAACTCTGTGAGGGGAATAACAGTCTCCTAACAACTCTCAGCACCCTTTGCAAACTACACTTCCCAGGATTCTTTGGGGGAAGCCATGACTGTTTAAAGTGGAACAACACTCTGGTGTGGCTGACCTCTGCCTCCCCAATGTGGGCTTCAAAGTGTTAAGTCTAAAGCCCCATCTGCACCATACATTTAAGGCAGTATCATACCATGGTAAACAGCCACCCCAAAGAACCCTGGGAAATGTAGTTTATGAAGGTTGCTGGAGTCCTATTCTCACAAAGCTGCAATTTCCAGGGTGGTTTAACCATCCGTCCCTCTTCCCCAGAGAACTGTAGCTCTGTGAAGGGAATAGGAGTCTCTTAACAATTCTCAGGACAGCCAGTGTGGCATAGGGGCTAGAGTGCTGGACTACGACCTGGGAGACCATGGTTTGAATCCCCACACAGCCATGAAGCTCCCTGGGTGACCTTGGGCCAGTCACTGCCTCTCAGCCTCAGAGGAAGACAATGGTAAACCACCTCTGAATACCGCTAGCCCTATTCATAGGGTTGCCATAAGTCAGGATCGACTTGAAGGCAGTCCAGTGTAGTAACAATTCTCAGCATGCTTAAGAAACCACAGTTCCCAGGATTCTGTGGGGGAATCCATGATTGTGAGCATGGTGCCTCATTTTTCCTTCCTTCCTGCTCATGTCATCCCACCCACCCCATTTTTTTGCTGACTGGAGGAGAGACTCTAGCAGCACCCTCAGAGAGGAGAGGAGGACATGGGGGGATTTTGTCTGGTTGAAGATGAGGGGGAAATGGAGCAACCATGAGGGGAGAAAGTTGGGCACAAAATAAGGAGTAGCCTTGTGGGGACAGATGGGGAGAAGAAGCCATGCGGGGAGGAGGTTGGGGGCAAAAAAGGAACAGCCATGAGGGGAAAGATGACAGGGCAGGAGTAAAGGGGCTGGGGGGGAGAGGGTAAACAAAGCAGCATGTGGTGGGGACAGAAAGTGCAGGCATAAGGGGAGAGATGGAATCAAAAGGTGCAGCAGCCACTGTGCCTGGAAAGTTCATGTTTAAAAAAGGAACTAGTTTAAGTTCAACATGTCCCATAGAGAATTCATTCCACTTTATGTTTCACAGAGATGATTTGGTAGATGGCAGTTATGGGACCTCTTGGGGAAAGTGACCACCCTATACTAGAGTTCTTGATTTTAAAGGAAGCAAAAGCTGAGGGTAACCATATGTGTACCCTGGACTTCAGGAAAGCTGATTTTAATAAGCCCAGAACAATGTTAAGTAAGGTTCTGTGGCAAGCGACCCTAATGAGAAAAGGAGTCCAAGATGGCTGGGAGTTTCTAAAGAGGAAATTCTAAAGGCATAATGGCAAACAATTCTGTCAAGGAAAAAAGGGGGAAGACAGCAGAAGAAGCCAATGTGGCTTCACAGAAAGCTTAGAGATGACCTGAAAACAAAAAAAGGACGTATACAGGAAGTGGAAGGAAGGCCAGGGCACAAAGGAAGAGTATAGACAGATAGCACAGAATTGCAGGGATAGCGTCAGGAAGGCTAAAGCTGGGAATGAGCTGAGGTAGGCGAGAGATGCCAAAAGCAACAAAAAAAATGCTTTCTTCAGGTACATCCATAGCAAAAGACAGAGAAAATAAACGGTGGTACAGCTACTCAGTGAGGATGGCAAAATGTTGACAAAGAAATGGCAGAAATGCTCAGTTCCTACTTTGGCTTAGTCTTCTCCCAAAAGAGGGTCTATGACCCTTATGAGAAATGTGAAGTTGAAGGGGCAGGATTGTGGCTTGAGATTGATAGCCAAATGGTCAAGGAATAGGTAATCACTTTGAACAAGTTCAAATTTCCAGGGCCCGATGAACTGCATCCTGGAGTATTAAAATAACCGGCTGAAGAACTCTTGGAACCACTGACGATAATCTTTGCAAAATCATGGAGGATAGGTGAAGTGCCGGACAATTAGAGGAGGGCTAATGTCCCAATTTTCAAAAGGGGCAAAAAGGAGGTACCTGGGAACTACAGACCAGTCAGCCTGACATCAATCCCTGGGAAAATCATGGAGCAGATTATAAAGCAGTCAATCTGTAAGCACCTGTAAGAATCTGTAAGCAATGCAGTGGTTAGTAGAAGCCAACATGGATTTATCAAGAACAAATCCTACCAGACGAATCCTATCTCATTTTTTGATCGGGTAACCTCCCTGGTAGACTGTGGGAATGCTGTGGACATAATATATTTTGACTTAGCAAAGTGCCCCATTATATTCTCATAAGCAAGCTAGCTAAATGTGGGCTGGATGTAACAACTATCAGGTGGATCCACAGTTGGCTACAGAATCGTACTCATATTATTATTATTATTATTATTATTATTATTATTATTAGTCGCCCATCTGGCTGGTTGTCCAGCCACTCTGGGCGATGTACAAAATAGACATACAAATATATTAGACATTAAAAATCTGAAAATGATAATAAAATCTAGAGCACCCCAAAAGCCTGCCTGAAGAGCCAGGTCTTCAAGGCCTGGCAGAAGCTCATAATAGAAGGGGCATGGCGGAGATTATTTGGGAGGGAATTCCACAGGGTGGGGGCCACAATTGAAAAAGCCCTCTCCCTAGTCCTCACCAGTCTGGCTGTTTTAACTGGTGGGATGGAGAGAAGGTCTTTTGAGGCTGATCTTGTTGGGCAGCATCGCTGATGATACTGGAGGCGCTCCTTCAGATAGACTGGGCCGAAACCATGTAGGGATTTAAAGGAATTGGGCCCAGTAAGCAACTGGTAACCAGTGCTTCTCAATGGTTTCTTCTCAAACTGTGGGGAGGTAATAAGTGGGGTACCACATGGCTCAGTTCTGGGCCCAGTGCTCTTCAACATTTTTATTAATGACTTGGATGAGGAGGTGCAGGGAATGCTTATCAGATTTGCAAATGATACAAAATTGGGAGGGATAGCTAATACCGTGGAAGACAGAAACAAAACTCAAAGGAATATTGATAGGCTGGAGCATTGGGCTGAAAATAACAGAATGAATAATAATAATAATAATTTAATTTTTGTGTCGCCTATCTGGCCAAGGCCACTCTAGGCGATGTACACAATTAAATTCCAGTAAAATACAATTTAAAATACGATTTAAAATACATAGCAATACAATACAGTCGACAATAAAGGATTAAATTACAGCATAAAACAGTATGTAAACAACGGGCGTTCAGTAATAGTGATAAAAGCTTAGCCCACCCCGGAGGTCCCGAAGGCCTGTCCAAAGAGCCAGGTTTTTAATGCTCGGCGGAATGCATCCAGGGAAGGGGCATGTCGAAGATCGAACGGGAGGGAGTTCCAGAGAGTGGGGGCCGCCACAGAAAATGCCCTCTCCCTAGTTCCCACCAACCTAGCTGTTTTCGTTGGTGGTACTGAGAGAAGGCCCTGCGTGGCTGATCTAGTCAGGCGGCTAAGTTGGTGGTACTGGAGGTGCTCCTTCAGGTAAACAGGGCCGAGACCGTATAGGGCTTTAAAGGTTAATACCAACACCTTGAATTGGGCCTGGAAAGCAACTGGAAGCCAGTGTAGATGAACTAACACCGGCATAATGTGATCACGGCGGCGGCTATTTGTAAGTAAACGGGCCGCCGCATTTTGTACCAGCTGTAGTTTCCGGGTCGTTTTCAAGGGTAGCCCCACGTAGAGCGCATTGCAGTAGTCCAGTCGAGAGGTGACCAATGCATGCACTACCAGTGGGAGCTGATGAGCAGGGAGGTAGGGTTGCAGCCTCCGTATCAGGTGTAACTGATACCAAGCTGCCCGGCTCACTGCCGAAATCTGAGCCTCCATGGACAGCTTGGAGTCAAGAATAACCCCAAGGCTGCGGACCTGATCCTTCAGGGGCAATCTTACCCCATTGAGTTCCAGGTCAACAATACCCAACTTTCCCCTGTCACCCACAAGCAGTACCTCGGTTTTATCAGGATTGAGCTTCAGCCTGTTTCTTCCCATCCATCCACTCACGGATTCCAGGCACTTGGACAAGGTCTCTACAGCCAACTCCGGTGAAGATTTAAACGAGAGATAGAGCTGCGTGTCATCAGCATATTGGTGACACCGCAGCCCAAATCTCCTGATGATACCACCCAGCGGTTTTAAATAGATGTTAAATAGCATGGGAGAGAGAATAGAACCCTGTGGCACTCCACAAGTGAGAGGCCAAGGGTCTGAAATCTCATCCCCCAATGCTACCTGTTGATGCCTGTCAGAGAGAAAGGAACGGAACCACTGTAAAACAGTGCCTCCTATTCCCAACCCTCCCAGGCGATCTAACAGGATACCGTGGTCAACGGTATCAAAAGCCGCTGAGAGATCCAGGAGGACAAGGAAGGTGAATTCTCCCCTATCCATAGCCCTCCTCATATCATCAACCAAAGCGACCAAGGCTGTTTCAGTACCATGTCCAGTCCTGAAACCCGATTGGTATGGATCCAAATAATCCATTTCCTCCAAGTGTGCTGACAGCTGATTTGCCACCACTCGCTCAATGATCTTGCCCAAGAATGGTAAATTCGAAATAGGGCAAAAGTTGTTCAAAACTTGGGGATCCAAGGAGGACTTTTTCAAGATAGGTCTTACAATTGCCTCCTTGAGGGCCGGTGGCATTACACCCTCCTTCAAGGATGCATTTACCACCGCCCTAATCCCTTCGCCCAATCTTTCTTTACAGTTCACAAGGAACCATGATGGGCCAGGATCAGTCAGACAGGTGGTAGGCTTTACAGTTGAAAGTACCTTGTCCACATCCTCAGAAGGAAGAGGCCGAAACAGATCCCATGAAACCGGATTGCAGCTGGCCAACTCAGGATCATCTACCGCATCCACGGCGTACGGAATCGAGTTCTTTAGATGTTCGACTTTATCCGCAAAGTGCTTTGCCAATTTGTCACAGGAAGCCTTAGAATGTTCCAGGGGTTCCTGAGCGACTGGACCGACCAGGCTTCGGACCACCTGGAACAGCTTCCTGGGACAGCACTCTGCGGATGCAATAGAGGCAGCAAAGAAATCCTTCTTTGTTGCCTTTATTGCCACATGGTAGGCAGCTATTGCTGCTCTAACCTGTGTTCGGACATCTTCAGAACGGGATTTCCGCCACCGGCGTTCTAGTCGTCTCACCTCCTGTCTCAGACTACGCAACTGGGGTGTGTACCACGGTGCTGTCTGAGTTCTATTCAGGGGGAGAGGACGTTTCGGAGCCACCTGGTCTAATGCACTGGTGATTCCCTCATTCCATTCCGTCACCAGTGTTTCGACCAGGCGACCTTCAGCAGGTTCCCATTCCCCAAGGGCAGTCAGGAATCCATCAGGATCCATCAGGCGCCTGGGGTGGACCATTTTAATAGGTCCTTTGCCCCTGCGGAGGGTGTGTGGCATTGAGAGAACAAAGTTCACCAGATAGTGGTCTGACCATGACATGGGGGTCGAAGAAATAGCCCCCAACTTCAGACCACTCCCCTCCACTCCCAGGACAAATACAAGGTCGAGAGCATGACCGGCTACATGTGTGGGCTCAGTATTACTAAGGCACAGTTCCCAAGAAGCCATGGTTTCTAGGAAATCCCGAGGGGCTCCAATGAGAGTGGTCTCGGCATGCACGTTGAAGTCTCCCAATGCTAACAATTCTGGGGACAGCGTTCGTACATCCGAGACCACCTCAAGCACCTCGGTCAGGGAGTCTATTTAACAGGAATAAGTTTAAAGTTCTACACTTAGGAAAAAGAAACCAAATGCACAGTGATAAGATGGGGGATACTTGGCTCAGCAATACTACATGCGAGAAGGATCTTGCGACTGTTGATCACAAGCTGAATATGAGCCAACAGTGTGATGTGGCTGCAAAAAAGGCAAATGCATTAACACAAGTATAGTTTCCAAATCGTGTGAAGTATTGGTTCCCCTCTATTTGGCACTGGTTAGGCCTCATCTTGAGTACTGCATCCAGTTTTGGACACCACAGTTTTAAGAAGGATGCAGACAAACTGGAACGGGTTGAGACGAGAGCAACGAGGATGATCAGGGGACTAGAAACAAAGCCCTGTGAGGAGAGACTGAAAGAACCGAGTGTGTTTAGCTTTGAGAAGAGAAGACTGAGGGGAGATATGATAGCACTGTTCAAGTACTTGAAAGGTTTAATTAATTAATTAATTAATTAATTAATTTGTATCCCGCCCTTCCTCCCAGCAGGAGCCCAGGGCGGCAAACAAACCACTAACACACTTTAAAACACCATAAAAACTGAGCTTAAAATACATTAAAACAAAACAGCATTAAAAACATTTTAAAAAAACCTTAAAAAGGGTTTAAAACATTATTAAAAAACATATTAAGCAATTCTGACACAGATGCAGACTGGGATAGGTCTCAACTTAAAAGGCTTGTTGAAAGAGGAAAGTCTTCAAAAGGCGCTGAAAAGATAGCAGAGATGGCGCCTGCCTAATATTCAAAGGGAGGGAATTCCACAGGGTAGGTGCCGCCACACTAAAGGTCTGTTTCCTATATTGTGCAGAACGAACCTCCTGATAAGATGGTATCTGCAGGAGGCCCTCACCTGCAGAGCACAGTGATCAACTGGGCATATAAGGAGTAAGACAGTCTTTCAGATATCCTGGTCCCAAGCTTTATAGGGCTTTGTACATCAAAACTAGAACCTTGAACTTGGCCCGGTAGCAAATGGGCAGCCAGTGCAATACTTTCAGCAGCAGGGTGACATGTTGGCGATACCCTGACCCAGTGAGCAGTCTCACCGCCGCATTTTGCACCAGCTGCAGCTTCCGGACCAACCTCAAGGGCAGCCCCACATAGAGCGCGTTACAGTAATCTAGTCTAGAGGTAACCAGTGCATGGACAACAGTGGTCAGGCTATCCTGGTCCAGAAACGGCCGCAGCTGCCGCACCAGCCGAATCTGGTAAAAGGCACTCCTAGCCACTGAGGTCACCTGGGCCTCTAGCAACAAAGATGGATCCAGACTACGGACCTGCTCTCTCAGAGGGAGTACGACCCCATCCAAAGCAGGCAACTGACCAATTATCCGAACGCGGGAACCACCAACCCACAACATCTACATATTGCTAGGATTCAGACTCAGTTTATTGGCCCTCATCCAGCCCACCACCGAGTCCAGGCAGCGATCCAGGGCTTGCACAGCCTCTCCCAATTCAGATGTTACAGAGAAATAGAGCTGGGTATCATCAGCATACTGCTGACACCTCACCCCAAAGCTCCTGATGACTGCTCCCAAGGGCTTCATATAGATGTTAAACAGCATGGGGGACAAGATAGTACCCTGCGGCAGCCCACAGCACAGCTGTCAGGGGGCCGAAAGACAGTCACCCAATGCTATTCTCTGAGAACGACCCTGGAGATAGGATCAGAACCACTGTAAAACAGTTCCTCCAATACCCATGGTCAATGGTATCAAAAGCCACTGAGAGATCAAGTAAGAACAACAGGGTCGCACTCCCCGTCCTTCTCCCGATAAAGGTCATCCATCAGGGCGACCAAGGCTGATTCAGTCCCATAACCAGGCCTGAACCCAGACTGGAATGGGTCAAGATAATCTGTTTCATCCAAGAGTACTTGCATTTGCTACGCCACAACCCTCTCAATCACCTTCCCTAAGAAGCAACCGGTCGGTAGTTGTCACAAACCAATGGGTCCAGGGTGGGCTTTTTCAGGAGTGGTCGAATCACCACCTCTTTCAAGGTGGCTGGAACCACTCCCTCTCGCAATGATGCATTGACCACACCCTGGATCCACTCCGTCAGACCCCCTCGGCAAGCTTTAATAAACCAAGAAGGGCAAGGGTCAAGAGGACACGTTGCTGGCCACATCATCGCAAGCACCTTGTCCACGTCATCAGGCCGCATCAACTGAAACCATTCCCAAGAAGTTGCAGCAGTCGTTGCACTGGACACCTCATTGGGGACTACAGTAGATGTGGATGGGGCATCAAGACTGCTATGGAGGCAAGCAACTTTACCCTCAAAGTGCCTTGCAAACAATTCACAGTGGGCCTCCGAAGGGTCTAAGACTCCATTTCCTGGAATTGATGTCAACAGACCCCTGACAATACGAAAAAGCTCCACCGGACAGCTACTTGAGGATGCGATGGAGGCAGAGAAGTGGGTCTTCTTCGCTGCCTCACCGCCACACAGTAGGCACTGTTATGATGTTTTACTCGTGCCCGATCAGCCTCACAGCACGTCTTTTGCCACTTGCGCTCTAGCCATCGTCCAGCCTGTTTCATTGCCCTTAGCTCACTGGTGTACTGAGGTGCAAGCCGGGCTCCACAGTGCCGGAGAGAGCTCGGGAGCAACCTTGTCGAGAGCCTGATGCGCCTTGCTGTTCCACAGCGTGACAAGGGCTTCAACTGGGTCACCTGCTCTATCTACTGGGAACTCCCCCAGGGCATTCAGGAATCCAGTGGATTCCATTAGGCTCCGGGGGCAGACCATCTTAATCTGGCCACCACCCCTGCAAGGAAGGATCGGAGCCATAAGTCTAAATTTCACCAGGAAGTGATCTGACCATGACAATGGGGTGACATCCACCCCCGCTATCTCCAGACCACCCCTTCCTCCATCTGGAGCAAAAACCAAGTCGAGGGTGTGCCCTGCCCTATGTGTTGGGCCAGTAACAAGTTGAGACAGCCCCATGGTCATAATGGAGGCCATGAAGTCCTGAGCCGGAACACTAGAGGCAGCCTCAGCATGGACATTGAAATCACCCAGCACTATCGTTCTGGGCTCCTCCAACGCCACAGCTGAGATGACCTCCACCCGCTTGGTCAGAGAAGCTGCTGGGCAGCAGGGTGGATGGTACACCAGCAGCAACCCTAGTTTACTGTCTCCTCAGCCCAACACCAGGTGCAGGCCTTCATAGCCAGCTCCAAGACAGAGTGGTTTTCTGGTGACAGAGATGGAAGTTCTGCAGACCACAGCAACTCCTCCCCCCCATCCCTGCAGCTGTGCTGGTGCTGCAGCGAGTATCCAGGTGGGCAAACCTGGGTCAGATCAACCCCTCCAAGCTCACCCACCCAGGTCTCGGTAATACACACCAAATCAGCACCTTCATCCACAATCAAGTCATGGATGAGAGGGGTCTTATTATGTACCAATGTTTTCACACAGAGGAGGGCCAGGAACTCTTCTTGATTGTCCCAGAGTGCAGGACACATGGGCTCCAGTTACAGAGAGCCAGATTTCAACTGAACATCAGCAAAAACTTCCTGTTAGAGCAGTACAACAATGGAACCAATTGCCTAGGGAGGTGGTGGGCTCTCCAACACTGGAGGCCTTCAAGAGGCAGCTGGACAACCACCTGTCCGGTATGCTTTAATTTGGATTCTTGCATTGAGCAAGGGGTTGGACTTGCCCCTTCCAACAATGATTCTATGTTTATTCCTCTACAAAATGGACTAACTGTGGGCATCTCCAGACTGTCACTTTTCTGCAGGAGAGATGCAAGCACATACTGGAACTTTAGGTCTGTGCAATGGAAGTGGATTGAAGTACTCTGTCACCCTGTCAAGAAATCCACACTTTTTAAAAAACATACTTTTTGCAGTTTGGAAAGTGACAGGAAAATGCAGTGAGAAGTCTGGGATGAATAAATTACCGACAGCAAGACATGCGAGCACCCCACAAACAAATCAAGATGAATGCAGGATGAATGTTCATGTCACATAACTGTCTCATAAATGAATCAAAATGAATGCCCAATAAAGACTGGACACAAGTCTAATCACCACATACGCGCGCAAGGAAATCAGGATAAATGCTGGAAAAAAAGGACATCCTGGAGGACCCCAACATTAAAGCTGCCTGTTTTGATGCCTACAGTACAGGAGACCTGGGGCAGAGCCCCTGAACACCCAGAGCAAAAAACCCAAGCGTTCTTAAATCAAAAGATTATTTATTTCAGGAATACATCATATCAGGCACACACAACTGGCATACGAGACGATAATCATCAACATTAAAACCATAAGCTAGCGCTGCCCTCGGTTGTTGCCAGCCAGAGATGGCAGGGTATCTGATCTTTGAGTGTAGTTACCATTCAAGTCAGAAAACAAGAGACAGGCTGTCTGTCATGCATGCATTTCACAGACAAAGTCCTGTCATAATAACCAGACGAAGGATGTGAAGCTTTTGACCATGTTTTTTTTAAGATCAAGAAACTCCAGCTGTATTATGTGCCTGTGAGTAACATCACAACCCATGTGGCCTTTAGCCAGTTGCCAGCTTGTCCTGTTTCTCTCTCATGAGTTCAATGGCTTAATTAAACATGCAGATTTGGAATCACGTCAAGAATAAAAATTTTAAGGGGAAAAGTGGGCTAACAATGAAGGGTAAGGAAGAATAGATTCAGAGCAGCTTTCTTGCCATTGTTCTGTCTTAACCGGACCTGCTGGAAATTCAAATGATAATTATTTAAGGCTTGGCGAAGCGATGGCTGATCCTTTCCTAAAATGGATGATCTCCTTTGTAAATTGGATTTCATGGCCTTAAAACTGAGTCTCTCAGTGCAACCTGGCGGCAGGTTGGTCAAAAAGCCAACACAATACAAAGCCTTGATATTGAAGCAATAATGTTTTTAAAAAACAAACTCCACATTTTCTCTCCGGGATAAGTTCCATACATAGTGTTGGTTTCCCCCCTGAAAATGCCATATAAGGATATCAGTTAAACAAGTGCATCAAGGTACTTTATAGGGGGCTAAAATCAAATTAAGCACACACACAAAAGACCAAAAAACAGACACAGGAAATCTAAAGAGGTATCCATGCATTGCACATAAATATCTTTTGGATGCCAGAAAACTTCTGTTCCAGGTGGCGTGTCTGCTGCTTCCCCTACACACTGGATAGAGTTCATACTCCAGTGTACATGAGCGAAGTTCAAGGGCACGTAAAATAAGGCAGGATGAGAAATAACTACTTGTCCGGTTACCTGGGGGCAAGTAGCCTAGGAAGCTTTTGTAAAATTACAAGAGATATTTTTTTCTCCCCCAGTTTAGACCAATCGACATGTCACACAGCTAACACAGGTCCGTGTGGGCAACTTCTTTTTTTTTTTAGGACTAGTAACTTTTGCAGACAAGTTATTTGGGGTAAGGCAAATAGTTCTTTGGCAAAGTCAGGGGTGGGGTGGGGTGCGTTGCAAACAAAGCTTCCAGAGTTGCATAGCTGCAGATTAAGAATTCATCGCTACCTGAATGGCATTGTTGACTATACACATATTGAGTCCATCAAGGCATACACAAGTGCGCAGGTTATATACAGGCATATAAACATAGCATCCCAAACCACATGGACAGCAATTAAATTTTTTACCCATGCATATTTACAGAATAACCCCACAAAACCATAAAGACATGTACAGGTTCAGTTTGGACAACACAGTGCGCACCTAGCATTGTCTTTCAATAAGAAGCTCCTGCAAAGAGGAGGCATTCAGAATTACATGAAATGACTTTTCAGAGTGATGCTATGATTAGTACATATATGTTTAGTGTTATGAGCTGGCGGCCCAGAGACAGTCTCATCTCCAGGGGCTTCTCATCTTATACCCCCACCCACTGCAAATCTTAAGATTTTCCCCAACACCACCAGAGTTATGTACCTCAGTGGTTCTCTTAAAAAAAAAAAGATTTAAAAAAAACACACAGAAAAGACCTCTTTAAAGGGCTCCTTCCTACAAAGGGTCCTTTAAGGCTGCAAATCCTATACACAATGGACAGGAAGCCTGTGGCCTCCAGATGTTGGACTCCACCTCCCATAATCCTTTGCCACTAGCCATGCTGGCTGGGGCTGATGGGAGTTGGAGTCCAACAACCTCTAGAAGCCACCAGGTCTAACTTTTTTTTTTCTGACAAGGCAGAAGGATGGAATAAACTGAACACACTTTTAAATAATGGCAACAAAGGCTGACTTGAAATGGGAAGGAGAAAACCTTTATACACCTTTATTCATCCAACCTTTTGAGCTAAGCTGGGGTCGCCCCTCCAGAAGTTGCTAGACTACAACAGCCATAATCCCCTGAGCATTACCCATTCTGGCAAGGGCTGTTGGGAGTCAAGAGTCCAACATCAGGAGAGCCACAGGTTCCTCACGCCTGCTATGCGCACTTACCTCTGAATAACCTCCACTGAAAACATGAGACTCAAGACACATTTTGCACCTTTCATTACAAGCAGTATACCACTTTAGCAGTCATGGCTTTCCCCAAGCATGGTGAGAACTAAGTGGTTTAACAGTCAATCCCTCTTCCCAGGGAACTCAGAATTGTAGCTCTGCAAGTAGAATAGGGGGTCTCCTAACAACTCTCAACACTCTTAACAAACTACAGGTCCCAGGGTGCCTTGGGGGAAGCCATGGCTTTATAAAACACTCAAGAGGCAGCTGGACAGCCACCTATCGTTGAACAGGGGGCTGGACTTGATGGCCTTATAGGCCCCTTCCAACTCTTTACTATTCTGTGATTTTAAAGTGGTATAATACTGCTTTAAATGTAAGGTGCAGATGTAGCCTTACAGGCATTTCGAAGGACTACATTGTAAAGGAGCTGTCCCCAGATTGAACAGTGACAGAAGAGTTGCAAGCTGAGACAGAGGTCACATCCACGCATCATACATTTAAAGCACATGGCATCCCCCAGAGAATACTGAGAACTGTAGTTTACTCCCTTACAGAGGTACAATTTCCACCACCCTTAACAAACTAGTTTCCAAGGTTCTTTGGGGGAAGCTATAAATGCATGGTGTGCATATGACGAGACTCATGGAAATGAAGACTTGAAGCACAGAAGGAGAGGAGTCACCCAGAAGCTTCTGCTACCGTTTGCCCCTTTGGAGGAGACGGTTAAAAAGAGCAGTTTGCCTCAGCACAGGAGCTGGTCAATGGGAGGAGGTCATATCACTGGCTCTTTAGACCTTCCTAAGTTCAAAATTTGGTATGGTCTCCCCAGACTACAGAAGGGGCCTTACTTAGGCAGTGGATTCATGGACTGTACCACTTCAGATGGCCAGCAGGCGGGACCAGTTTTGAAGGCACCCTTGCTAGTAGAAACTAGCAGAACAAAAAGTAAGGAATGGTCTATTTCTCCTTGACATGCTCCTTTCTGGTTCCAGGGACCTTTGAGTTTTGTACTAGTTCAAAAATGAAGTCTGCCTCCCTGCCGGCAACCTGAAGTAGTACAGTCTTATCTAAACTCTTTATTCCGCACCATGTGTAGACAAGGCCTTGGACACAGGTTTAAAGCACAACAAAACATAACCAATCCAGAACCGCACCCACATACATCAGCAATTGAATCTGGGCTGTTTCAGCTATTAAAAAATTAATAAATTGCACTTCCAAATGAGGGAATAAGACAACGGAGCCCCTATTAGTGTGACTGTAAAAAGCATTCTGGTTGAGAGCAGCCGCTTTACACCAGATTATTTGTTCTCCTAAACCAGTGTTGTCAACTCTGACTGGCAAGAGATCTTCAGGATCTCAGGCAGACAAGAGCCTTGAGGCCTTCTACATGCAATGCAGGTGCTCTGGTGCTCAGGGCCAGCCCTACCATGAAGCTGAGTGAGGCAGCCGCCTCAGGTGATAGATGCTAGGGGCCACGAAATTAGTCTCCCAGCCATTTCCCATCCTGCCCTGATTTCTCTAAGTCAGCTTGCTGCCCCAAAATAGGATAAAAGATACCATCCCATCGCCAGTGCTGATACAAAGGCCTGTTGTCAGTCTGGTTTGATTCAGTATGTGGAATGTGGGGGGTGCAATCTTGTACCTTCACCTCAGGGAGTAAACTGTCCAGGGCTGGCTGCGGTGCCCCTCCCCACATATAGCTACCTGCTGGCCACTTCCATTCATTCTGCACTCCCCCATGAAAGCGCCATTTCTCTGAGGCACAGCAAGGAAGATGGTTAACCATGCTGGGAAAAGCTGCATTTGGTAAGCATGTTCATCCTCCCCACCCCCTCCCCCTGAAAAAAAAACCCACCTCAGTGTTAGGATTTAGGAGCCATGTATCCCACTAGGCCTCTTTATCTGGCCCTTGGGACTCTCCCTAGGCCAGAGCCCTTTACCAGCCCTGTTTTGCACCCTCCTTGCGTGTTTTCCTGGCTGGAATGTGTTCTTGCACTCTGATCATGTTTCTTGCTTGCCCGGATGGATGGATGGACGGACGAACAAACAGAGAGGGGAGAAACTAGACTATTGTAACAAAACTAAAACCCACACTCGTTGCTTTGCCCCTAGTCCCACCCACCACAGGCATGCAGTGTCTGGAAGGTTGCCCAGAAAGAAATGTGGCCCTTGGGCTGGGAAAGAGTCCCCACCTTTGACACAGCCCATGAAGTAGCAATACTAGCTATGGGATGGGGGGAGGCATGCACACTTGCCGCTGTGTGTCCAACATCAGGCATGAGAACTGCTGAACCAGACCAAAGCTCCACCCAGTTCCAGCAACCTAGCAACCTGGTTCCCACAGTGGCCACCAGTTGCCTCTGGGGAGCCCATAAGCACGGCATGAAGTCAATGTTGTGTCCCTCATTGTCTCCTGCCCCCCAACAGCTAGTATTTAGAGGTAGACTGCCTTTGAATCTGAAGGTTCTATTCAGCTATCATGGCTAATAGCCCTCAAAAGACCTCTCGCCCACGAGTTTCTCTAGCCAGAGAGCGCAAGAAGAGCCTGGCTGCCCGATCAGACCAAAGCTTCCATCTACTCCAGCATCCTGTTTCCAAAAAAAGCCAATCAGACGCCTCTGGGAAGCTGACAAGCAGAGCACAAGAGCTACTGACCTGCCCTTGTTGTTGTTCGCTTCACACACTGTTTACTGCCTTTACACACCCCTCTATTTTTGAGATGGGAAAAAGGTGTGCACACTAATATCTTATTTACAAAATTCATGGGTTGAAACTCTCCCATAAGAACCAGGGTCACCAAGCCCTGGAGAGCCTTGGTGTTAAGCCCTGAGTATTAAAACTTTTTTTATGATTATTTTATTTTTACTTTTCCAAATCCCTAAGAAACAAGTTCAGTGTCTTTGGAAAGCTCACAAGGAGGACAGAAAAGCAGCACCCCCCTCCCCCGTGGTTCTTCTCCAGCATCTGGTACGCAGAGGTATACTGCATCTGAACATGGAAGTTCCATTTAGCATTCATGGCCAATAGACCATTGACAGACTCATCTTCCATGATTTTGTCTGGCCTTCTTTTCCCTTTTCTTTTTAAGCCGTCTAAGCTGGTGGCTGTCATCGCTGTATCTTTTGACAACTAGTTCCGTAAGTTCATGACTTCCTGCGGGAAGAGAAGCTTCTCCTTTTGCCAGTCTTGAACCTTCTGAATTGCCAATAAGGTATGGTTTTAATTCCAGGATTCTCCTTTTCTTTTTCTTCTTCCAATTTTAAATGTTTAAAAGGTCTTGGTGTGTGGTCTTGACATTTTATTTGTTTTGTTTTGTCTATGTGAGATTATAAGCCTTGCTGGGGCAGGGTCACTTCTGCATTCTGTACTTTGCCTAGGTTTTAGGCAGACGACAAATAATTTATTATGAAGTTTCTTAGTGCTGTTAGGAACACAGGAAGCTGCCTTGCAGCTGGTCCATCTTACTTTTACTGGTCCATCTGTCTACTTTTACATGGAAATGATGGGGATTGAACCTGGGACCTTCTGCATGCAAAGCAGATGCTTCACCACTGAGCTACAGTCGTCTGAGTTCTCATATGTCCCCCTCCCTTCACCATATTTATAAAACTGGCTGGTTCAATTAGATGTGTGCCTTGTTTATATTCTCTGTTCTTCAATCAGGAAAGCAATTAGAGGCCTTCTCTTCCCTGCAGCCAGGGTTCAACAGGGGTTTTTTTTGCCCCCATAACATACCCTCAAATAATTTCTCACCTCTCGCAAATCAAAAATGTAAAATCCAATCTTCACAATCAGCGGCTGGCCTGTACCACTTCAGATTGCAGGTAGAAGATGGAATGTTTGACTGCTCCTCCCTCTCTCTTTAAAAAACAATATACAAAAAAAAGAACACCCTCCTTGAACAACAAAATCTGGCATGTCAGGAGGTAGGAGAGGCTGGAACCTTGATATGCTAGCTTTCTATGTACAGGGTGGTGATTTTTTAAAAAAAGATAAAAATATGGGGAAAGCTTTCAAATATTAAGTTTCCCACCTGCAGCCTGATAATTGCTACAGCCCAGTTAAGAGATATGTCACGTGGTCCTGCTGATCATGCATTTCTGCTCTGGGAAGTCTTAAGAGATGAGCTTTTCCTTCCCATTTAGAGCATCGGCAACGTTTCCTGCCCCAGGTGCATTCTCTGGTGCTTCACAAAGTATGAACTAGTGGTGAAGCTTTTCCCGCAGAAGTTGCACTTGTACGGTTTCTCCCCAGTGTGGGTTCTTTTGTGCAGTACAAGGTGCGCTTTGCAGCTGAAGCCTTTCCCACAGGCAGTGCAGGTGTACGGTTTCTCTCCCGTGTGGGTCCTCTCGTGGTAGAGGAGGGCAGAACGCTGCCGGAAGCTCTTCTCGCATGTGGAGCATTTGTAAGGCCTCTCCCCCGTGTGGATCCACTTGTGTTTAACAAGGTCTGAGCTCCGGTGGAAGCTCCCACCGCAATCTGAGCACTTGTACGGCTTTTCCCCTGTGTGGATTCTCTCATGTTTAACAAGGTCTGACCGCTGGTGGAAGCTCCGCCCACAGTAGGAGCACGTATGGGGTTTGTCTCCCGTGTGGAATCTCTCGTGTACTATCAGCTTGGACCTCTGGCTGAAGCATTTCTCACAGGTGGTACATTTGAAGGGCTTCTCGCCTGTGTGGATTCTTTCGTGTCTAGAGACATCTGAGCTTCGATTGAAGCTCTTCCCGCAGAACGAGCACTTGTATGGCCAGTCTCCTGTGTGGAGCCTCTCATGGGCAATGAGTTTTGCAACCTGGCAGAAGCTCTTGTCACATACGGAGCATTTGTATGGATTCACCCCCAGCGGGAACCCCTCTGGCCCAAGGAGACCTGAACTGGGATTGAAACTTCCCCCACAGTTGGAACACAGAGATTGCTTCCCGCCTGTAGGGTTTCCTTCTGTCCCTTCTGGGCCATTTTCTTGTGGGCCCTTCGGTCTATTCTGACCCTCACAGTTTTCTTCCGTCTCACTGAATCTGCCACTAGCTTCTGCTCTTTCCTCAGATGATCCGTGCGATTCCATTCCCTGGGTTTTCCCCCACTTGTTGACTTCATTTTCACTCCTTTGTCCATCATCTGCCACTGGAATAAAAAGAGAATCCAAACACATGTCAAGTCTGCATACCCCTGCAGAAAGAGGGAAGGCAGAATAGCTTATCAGGGGTTCTTAATATTTTTAAATGCGATTTTATGTCTTAATTTTGGGGGGGGGGAGGGGAAGAACCTGTGGACCTCCAAATGTTGCTGGACCCTGACTCCCATCACCCCTGATCATTGGCTGTGCTGATGGGAGTTGGAGGGCCACAGGTTCCCCATCCCTGCTTTACAACATTGGAAAAATATGTCCCTACCTTTCTGCCCACCCACTCACCTCCTGATAAAAATTCTGACCCCCGCTCTTGCAACAACCACATCAATCTTCTCTTGTCTGATCGTTTGTTGTCTCCCCTTGGTCCTCTCACATTTACCAAGTGCTCTGCTGCCAAACCCACTCATCACCCTTATTGTTCTGATCACATGACATCCCTCCTTAAGTCCCTATATCAGTTTCCTCTTCACGCCTGGATCCAGCACAAACGCCTTGCTCTTACTTTCAAAGACCTCTGTGGCTTCTCCCCCACCCTAATCTCTCTGATTTGTTTATTTACAGTACTACACCTACAGCCATACTACCCTGAACACGCCCGACCGTGTCTGATCTCAGAAGCTAAGCAGGGTCAGGCCTCGTTAGTACTTGGATGGGAGACCGCCTGGGAATACTGGGTGCCGTAGGCTTAGAGGAGGCAACCTCTTGAACACCTCTTACCATGAAAACCCTATGAATATATATATATATATATATAAAGATTCATACGGTCGCCATAAGTCTTAATGAACTTGAAGCCTTATTACAACTGTACTACATTGATATCCTGCCTTTTCTCCGAGGAGCTCAAGGCGGTGTCTTATCCTCACAACAACCCAGGGAGCTAGGTTAGGAAGAGCAGCAGTGACCAGCCCAAAGCCAACCAGTGAGCTCCATGTCCAAGCAGGGATTCCAACTCTAACCCAGCCTTTCCCAACCAGTGTGCCTCCAGATGTTGTTGGACTACAAGTCCCATCTTCCTGACCATTGGCAATGCTAGCTGAGGCTGATGGGAGTTGTGGTCCAATAACATCTGGAGGCACACTGGTTGGGAAAGGCTGCTTTAACCAGTACATCAGGCTGGCTCTTGATATGTCCCCAGATCTTCACTCCTTCCATTGTCTAAAGCTCCCTTGAAAAGGCTGTGCTCGTTCTCCCAGGCTGCCTCTTAGGTCTGGAATTACTTCTCAGAACTTGAGAGGTGCACAACAAAGAAAAATGTTTTATTTCATTCCTCTGCTTGGTTTCCCCCCTAAATAACACCTTCCTTTCGCTATTTGTTTGCGCAGATCCTATACAGTCCATTACCACCACCACCCCTGTCTGTGTTCATGCCATTTTGGGAACGAACATTTGCTTTCATTGTTGTTTTCACCACTGTCTGTGGAGGGAACGCAGGTCTTCCCAGCAGCTGCCTCCTGGCAGCCACCATTTTTGTTTACCCACAACGCCTTGAATATTGCATTGTCCCAGAGCACAAGGGGGGGGGGGAATGGGAGCCGCCACAAAAAATGGTGCCATCTTCCCACCCCCTGACCATGCCCTGGGAGTACACAATGTCCAGCGTATCGTGGACAAACAAAATGGCAGCCACCAAGAGATAGCCACCAAGAAAACCTGTACTTTCTCTCCCCCACCCCTATCCATTTCCTAAGGTCAAGAAGTATGGAGCTTGGATGTTACTTCAGCAGTGAGGGCTGGGAGTTTACATAGGAGCTGGAGGCTTCACCCTTTCCCGTCTCTCAGTCAGGCCCTGATCCAAGCAGGGGTTTTCAGGCATTTCCCCCTCCTCCTAAGTAGCTGGCTATGGCGCTGAAGTTCCTGCCTGGGTCACCTTCTCCTCTGCTCCTGTGGGCCTGGGGGAAATGAGGGAGGGTCTGAGAGATGACCCAGTGTGGGAATGTCTACATCCAATGGCTCACCCAATGTCACTGGCAGTGTGGAGATCTGCTGCTCCTTAAGGTTCAAGATCTGGGCAGGGCTGACCTCCAACAGGCATGAACTAAGGGCAGATGTGTACAAACTGCAGTAATTAAAAGCATGCCCATTTAAACCCATGTGTTGGTTGATGCATTCATTCCAAAACAAACATACAACAGTTGCCTGTATGGTGAAAACCATGCCCTCAAACTCCTGAGTCTTGATACACGCTGATGCCTCTTCAGCAGGGGTAGCTAATGTGTGGCCCTCCTGAAGTTGCTGGACTCCAACTCCCATCACCCCCTGCCAGCATGGCCAATTGTCAAGGATGATGGGAGATGTGGTCCAGCAGCAGCTGGCAGACCACCAGCTAGTCTTTCCTGCAATATGGAATGCTGCACAGTCCTATGGAGCCCTTACCCATAGAGCCGCCATCCTCTTCAGCTTCCTCTTTGACTGGCCTGCCAAGCTGCCTTTGTGTATTTCTGGTTGGCACCTGGTCAGCATCAGGGAAATTTACGGTCACCACATGGAACATCCCTGGGCCCTGAAAACAGCAGCAAACATTTCATTTCATTTACTTAACAAGAGCCTGCTGGATCAGGCCAGTGGCCCATCAAGTCCAGCATCCTGTTCTCACAGTGGCCAAGCAACTGCCTCTGGGAAGCCCACAAGTGGAACCAGAGCGCAACAGCTCTCTCCTTTGCTGTAATTTCCAGCAACTGATATTTGGACTATGGAGGCAGAGCATAGCCATAATGGCTAGTAGCCATTGATAGCTTTGTCCTCCGTGAATGTCTAATCCTCTTTTAAAGCCATCTAAGTTGGTGGCCATCACTGCCTCTTGTGGGAGCGAGTTCCATAACTATGCACTATGTGAATTAGTCCTTTCTTTTGTCTGTCCTGAATCTCTCCCCAGCTTCACTGGATGTCCCTGAGTTCTAGTGTTCTGAGAGGGAGAAAAGCATTAATCTATCCACTTTCTCCATGCCATACGTAATTTTATACACCTCTATGACGTCACCTCTGACTCACCTTTTCTCTAAAGGGAAAAGCACCAAATGCTGTAACTTTTCCTCATAGGGGAGTCACTCCATACCCTCAGTCGTTTTGATTGCCCTTTTCTGAACCTTTCGAACTCTATACTATTTATGAGGTGAAACAAACAGTACTGTACACAGTATTTCATATGAGGTTGCACCGTTGATTTATATAATGGCATTATGATATCAGCAGTTTTATTTTAAATAATTAAGATTTTTTTGCTCCAATATGCATAACTTTACACTCGTCTACAGTGAATTGCATTTGCCATTTTACTGCTCATTCACTCCGTTTGAAGAAGTCCTTCTGGAGCTCCTCACAATCCTGAACCATGGGGAATGCCTGAGTGAGCAGGTGGGCAATTTATTCCTAAAGTGGCTTTTGACCAGAAACGGACCAAGGCCACATCTACACCATACACTTAAAGCAGTATTACACCTCTTTAAACAGTCGTGGCTTCCCCCAAAGATTCCTGGGAACTGTAGTTTGCTAAGGGTGCTGAGAGCTGTAGCTCTGTGAAGGTCACAGAAGTCTCCTAACAACTCTCAGCAGCTGTAACAGTTCCCAGGATTCTTTGACCAGGATCGGCCCTATTGTTAAGGCACAGTGAGGTACCCACTGCAGCCATTTGTATGTGTGTGGGTGTCATGAAACAGCAGCAAATTGGTAGTTTTATTATGGTTACATTGTATTTGTTTTATATCACTACCACCCAGCATCAGCTGCTTGGAGCGGCTACCTCACTGTCTGACGGTTGGGCTGCCCCCACTGTTAGGCAGAGTGAGGCAGTCACCTCAGATATCTGACTGTCATGAATGAGCATAAAATTGGTAGTTATTTTTATTACTGTTATACAGTACTTTTAAAAAAATTATTATTGTTTTGTATTCTTACTGCAAGGGAGAGGGAGAGATGATTGTGGGATTTTCTGTCTGAGGTGTCAAAACAGCTTGGCTGACGTTGGGTACTCTGCAACCATGACTTGGGATGGGGAGTGCCATTTGCCACTTGACCTCAGGTGGCAAAATGTCTTGGGCCAATCCTGCTTCTGACGCACAGTGCCACTTTAAACAGTTATGACTTCCCTGGGACCTGTAGTTTGTTAAGGGTGCTGACAGTTGTTAGGAGTCCCCTATTCCCTTCAATTCACAGAGCAGTTTAACAATCAATTCCTTTTCCCAGGGAACTCTGGGAACTACAGCTCTGTGAGGGGAATAGGCGCATCTCCTAACAATTCTCAGCATTCTCCCATCTCAGCAGGATTCTTTGAGGGGAAGCCATGACAGTTACAAGCGGTGTGATACTACTTTAAATGTATGATGCTGATGCGGCAACACACTCCGAGGCTCACACATCCTCTGCTGTGTGTCACCGGCTCTCAATGTATCCCTGACTATCTGGAAACAGCTCTTCTCACCTTCTGGTCCTGTCTCCCCTCTTCCTGGCGCCTTAGTAGGAAATCCTCTGCCAGGGCCACCGCCTGGGCACAAGTGTGAGGGCGACATTCCTTGACCCAGCTCTCCATCTCCGGGGGCAGGACGGTGAGGAACTGCTCCAATATCAGCAGTTCCAGGATTTGCTCCTTGGTGTGCCTCTCTGGCTTCAGCCACTGGTGGCAAAGGTCCCAGAGGCGGCTCCAAACCTCTCGGGGGCCCTCGGCTTCCTGGTAGAGGAACTGTCTGAAATGTTGGCAGTTTATCTGAGCACTGAGCATATCGTCGCTCTCCATCTCCTCCTTCACTTTCCTCCGCTCTCTGTCAGCTGTTTGTGCCGCTCGGTCAAAGCCTGGCAGTGGTTGGACAAACTGCCCTTCTGTAGGCCGTTGGCTGGTCGCGGCTCCCCCCTCAAAATGTACTGCTGGTGTCTTCATGTCCCCCCATAAGGTGGTCCCTGGAAGCTGTCTGGTCCCCCACCCTGAGCGAGGAGAATGTACTCCCCCCAGAAACTCCTGCCATTGTGCATCCCAATGCTGCGACGACATTCTGTCCTCTGGTTCCTGTTTAATGTGTTGCAGCCCTCTCCACCTCAAACCTTGCCCATCGGACCCCATCTGGGGAACATTAGGGCTTCCTCCTCTCTGCCCTTCCAGTTCCATCTCTTGCTTCAGGTCCACCGGCTCCGGGTCCTCCATTTTCATAGCTAAATTCACCCCTTGTTCGAGTCCGGCCCGGAACTGGAGATCCAGGGGCAACCCGTCTCTCTGTTCGGCAGCCATTTTGTCTCACTATATATATTTTTTAATCTGGCTCCGTTTTACCCTTGCCTGTAAAAATGAAGAAGAAATGCCTAGTGACTGGCTTTTGAGGCTGTAGTTACATCATGATGAAATGGGCCATTCCACAGGATGTTTGAGGCTCTCTTGGTGAACTTCTGTTTCCCCTCCAGGTCTATCTGCCAAGAAGTGCAGGTCATATAGAAATGGTTGTCATTTTCTCCCTGAAGGAAGGAAACACAAGGAGGTATAAAAGAAATGGATATAGCTACCCAGTAAGGGTGTAGTGGTTACGGTGTCAGTCTAGGGCTGTGTATGCACCATACATTTAAAGAACATCATTTCCCCCAAAGAGTCCTGGGCACTGTAGTTTACCCGTCATAGAGCTACAGTTCTTAGCACCCTTAGCAAACATTAGTTTGCAGGATTCTTGGGGGGGGGAAGAGAGAGAAATGTGCTTTAAATGTATGGTGTGTACACAGCCTAAGACTTGAAGACACTCAGGTTCAAATCCTCACTCAGCCACGAAGCTCACTGGGTGACCTTGAGACACTAATTAACTCCCTCAGTCTAACCTACCTCATGGGATTGTTGTGAGGATGAAAAGGGGAGAGGGAGGCTTATGCATGTCACTTTGAGCTCCTTGGAAGAAAGGCAAGATAAAAATCTATTAAAATAAATAAATGAAAAACAAACACCCAGGGTCTGAAAATGAAGGCTGCAATGTTCAGTCAATTAACTGACTTGATTAATTTGATTTAAAAAAAAAACTTTTAAGTGATTAAAAGGCTCCCCTTCTCCACACTGATGAATTAGGCAGCAGGATACTTTGTGAAGAAATCTCATTTTAATATAAGCCCCATCTGAAAATAACTTTTCCGCCTTCTCTCTCCCTTGGGGCCTGCAATGACACACGTGTGTGGAACTTCCTTCCCACAGAGGTGCATCTACCATCTTGGTTGTATAGCTTTCAATTTACCCGGGCCTTTAACTGTTATTTTGTTTTGTGGGACCCACCTCTTTTATTGAATCAGTATGGTTCTGTTTTCATTGGAACTGTTTGTTTGTTTTACTTTTTAAAAATAACTAGATTGTATTGTTGTAATCCCCTCCCCGGACCTTCTAGTGAAGGGAGGGTAAGAAACCTTATACAATATATAAAAATAAAGAAAATATTTTTCTTGCTTCAGAAATATTGTGTTTGCCCATATCCCACGGGTGGGGAAAGTGTGGCTTTCCAGGTTTTGTTGAACTTTATCATCCCTGACCATTGGCCATGCTGGCTGGGGCTGATAGGAGTTTATTAATTTATTTGTTTGTCTATTAAACTTCTATCCTGCCCTTCCTCCCAGAAGGAGCCCAGGGCAGCAAACGACAAAGCACTGAAAACATCATAAAAACAAAACATCTTCTCAAAATATATTTTTAAAAAGCATCTTTAAAAATAATCCCAACAGATGCAGACTGGAATAAGGTCCAACATCTAGAGGAAGAAGCGGTTGGAGGGAGGTGCCCAGAATGACAAAACAAAAAGATAAAAAGTCACAATTTTATTCTGTTTTTGCTGTTAAAATGTGTAAAAAAGCCCAACGCGTTTCGGCTAATCAAATCTAGCCTTCATCAGGGGATGCTTCTTCCAATTTTTTCAAAATAATGAGAACGTTGGTCTTGTTCAGAGGAATACATGTAGTCAGTAACACATTCGTCAGGCTGAGTCTGGAGGGCCTTGTCATACACAAATGTAATCAAAGAATTAAGAAACGAATTGATTCAAAAGACTTATGGTTGATTGATTCATCAGGGTGGTGTACTGGTTAAGGTGTTAGACTCGGACCTGGGAGTCCAGGATTCAAATCCCGACACAGCCACGAAGCCCTCTAGGCCAACACTGTTTCTCAGCCTCACCTACCTCGCAAGTTCATTGTGAGGATAAAAAGAAGAGAGGGAGAAGCATTTACACCGCTTAGAGCTCCTAAGGGAAAAGGAAGGATATGCATATAATAATAAAAATAAAGACTAAAATATCTGTTAAATACAAGACCCTCCGTGGCACAGAGTGGTAAGCGGCGGTAATGCAGCCGAAGCTCTGCTCACGGCTGGAGTTCGATTCCAACGGAAGGAGGAAGTCGAATCTCCGGTAAAAGGGGTCGAGGTCCACTCAGCCTTCCATCCATCTGTGGTCGGTAAAATGAGTACCCGGCCTACGCTGGGGGGTAAAGAAAGGCCGGAGAAGGAACTGGCAAGCCCACCCCATATATACAGTCTGCCTAGTAAACGTCGCAAGATGTCACCCTAAGAGTCAGAAACGACTCGCACTATAAGTGCGGGGACACCTTTACCTTTTATCTGTTAAATGGGTTGCAGTTCTAGTAGAAACCCTTCTGGCCTTGTGGTTCAGACCTGGCAACTGCTTACATGGCAGAATGCCCGGATGAAATATCCTATGAATAACAAGAACTGCTGGGTAACTTAGGCCACTGCTGCACCATACATTTTTTGCTGGTATCTGCCTTCAAATTGATTACGACTTATGGTGACCCTAGCGACCTCCAATAGCATCTGTCGTGAACTACCCTGTTCAGATCTTGTAAGTTCAGGTCTGTACATTTAAAGGACCATTATCCAATATTAACAGATTTTTCCCCACCCCAAGAATCCTAGGAGCTGTAGTTTGATAAGGGTGCTGAGAGTTGTTATGAGACCCCCTACTTCCCTCACAGTGCTACAATTCCCAGAGTTCCCTGGGAAGATGGATTATTAAGCCATTCTGGGAATCTTTTGCAAAGGCCTATGGCTATATGCAATAAAGTTCATTATCATATCACTCTGGGAATCATTGAGCTGATTGCCTTCACTCCCCCTCTCCATTTGAAAGCCCTGCGGTTTGCTTTGAAGTCTTGAAAATCCGGGCTTCAAAGGCAGGCAGCCCCACCCACTTGTCCCCAGGGGCTGGGGAGATGAAGATCTGGTTCTCCAGCCAGAAACGATTCCCCACCCCTCCTGCAACCTCACATGGAGGTTCCTTTCCACTATTGTTGCAGGAACATTTCTTTTTCAATTTATTTGTAAGATTTCCTACCCACCCTTCACTGTAAGGTCCCAGGGTGGGTTACAATAACATAACCATACAATTAAAAACAAGTAAAACAAGTCAAGCAATTCCAAACCAAAGCAGCACAGCACAGATTAACTAAAACAAAAGGCGGGTCCCACAAAAAATACTTTTAACTGCCAAGGGCTAGGGTAAAGAGGTGCATCTTCAGCTGATGATGGAAGCGATATAATGAAGATGCTAGATGCACCTCTGTGGGGAGAAATCACATAGTTTAGGGGCTGCCACAGCATAGACCCTTCCACTGGTCGCCACTCCCTGCGCTTCTGAGGATGGGGGTAGCTACCAAGGAGTCCCTGCTGCCAAGCTTAGCACCCAGGAGGGCCTGTCGGGCTGGAGGCAATCTTTTGGACAATTGGGGCCTAAGTTGTTAAACCCTAATGTGAGCACCTGGAATGTCTGATGCAGATGTGGCCAAAGTTACATTAGCATTCAATGAACAGGTGAAATGACCACTGAGGGAGGCAGTCCTGGGAAAAGAGGGGAGCAAATGACATTTGGGTCCTGCTGAGCTGAGCACTGGAATTTGCTCCCACAAGAGGCAGAAATGGCCACCAACTTGGATGGCTTTAAAAGAAGATGAGATAAATTCATGGAGCAGAAGGCTACCCATGGCTACTAGCCGTGATGGCTATGTTCTCCCTTTGCTGTCAGAGGCAAATATTTGCCTCTGAACGCCAGTTGCTGGGAAATAAGAAGGGGGAAAGGGCTATTCTGCTCAGGGGGCTTCCCATCATAGCCAAAGATTAGCCACTGTGAGAACAGGATGCAGGAGTAGAAAGCCCAGTGGCCTGATCCAGCAGAGCGCATCTTACTTTCTGTATTCTTAGGTTGAGTATAGGTAGTGACGAGGTGAAACTCCTCACAATTTCCCATATTCACTGCTTCCCATCAGGTTTCTAAGTTGGAAGCACTGCAGCCATAGGATTTTTACATAGAGCAACTCCACCCTCCATCCTTCCCTCAGCCAGATTCAGTCTAATACCTGCCCAGCCCTACTACTGTCACCCCGGCCAGGCGGAAGACAAAAAGCACAAGTCATCTCCCCCCCTCCTTTCTCCGGCCCCTTTGCAAAGGCAGTAGCTGGGCTGACAACCATCCATCAACACACACACAGGGGCAAGTCCTGGCCAGAGAGCTTGCCAATCCGATTCTTTATACTCTTGTTATTTCTCAGTCTTTCACAGTCAAAAGCCACACGGTTAGGAAAGACCCTCTAAGGATATCTCAGTCCATCCACCCCCAGACTCATCACAGTATTGGGTGTATTAGCCTGCAGGCCTTTAGGAAGGGACAGTGATGTTGTTTTAAATAACATAATAAAACACATTAAGAACAGCAGCAGCTATTAACAGATTCTGAACGTGCACATTTGCTTTGTAGGAGTGGTTAAGTGTAAGTCACCTTATTCTGAGTCAGGCCACTGGCCCATTTTGCTTACTATTATCTGGACTGACCTGCAGCAGCTCTCCAGGTTTTCAGACTGGGGCCTCTCTCAGACAGGCACGTCTGCCAGCTCTACCTGGAGATGTCAGGGACTGAACCTGGGACCTTCTGCATGCAAAGCAGATGCTCTGCTGCTAAGCTATGGCCCTTCCCAAGATGCTCTACCACTGAGCTTCGGCCTTTCTGCTTTTATAAGGCTGCGTACACACCATACATTTAAATCGCATTTAAAGCACACGGCTTCCTCTCAAAGAATCCTGGGAACTGTAACTTATTCCTCACAGAACTACAGTTTTCAGAGTCCTTAACAGTTCCCAGCATTTTTTATATTTTTTAGGGGGAGAGGCGGAATGTGCTTTAAATGTATGGTGTGCACTTAGCCTAAATCAGAAGACCATGGGATTCTAATTCAACGGTTCCCAAACTTTTTCCTCCCATGGACTACTTGAAAATGGACTACTTGCTCCCCTGGGCTTCTTCTGGGAGGAAGGGTGGGTTATAAATTTAATCCATAATAAATGAAATTGCTGAGATTCTTGGTGATTTTTTCATAGAATTCAAACTGCAATACTATATAAGAAATAAAAGAAGTAATAAAACTACAATTAAAATCAGTATGAATGTTTAATGTAGCACCTCTTGTACCCAACCACAAATCCAGAGACCCGCTGCAGATCACCATGGATTCCAGTTTAGGAACCTCTGCTCTATTTTTCTTTTTTAAAAAAACAACAGACTGAAGTTACACCAGCCCTGCTCTAAAACTGTAGGACCCTGGGGTGGGGAAACCTTCTTTTAAGAAAAAGTAGCAATGGGTGACACTGTCCCTGTGTCCTCAGGCCTTTCTGTAATCAAGCCTATGTGTAACTAAAGAAAATGCACATTATTCCCTTTATTTTCCTGTCCATCTTTCTCCCCCATTCCTCTATTGCCCCTCCCTTGCGTCCAATTTGCGACTGTAAGTTCCTTGGGGCAGAGACCCGCGTCCGGTCTTCTACTTTGGAACAGGCCATCATCGCACATTGACGGCGCTTAAGAATCAGCTTTGCGTGGAAAAACAAAGGACGCATCCCCCTTTCTCTTCTCTCGATCTAAAAGGATCAGAGCTGCAAAAAAATGGGGCGCGGGTGTTGTTTCTAGATCTGGAGACGCTGACGGGTTGGCTGTCAAGTGCGCGTCCTCCCCCACGCCCACCCCCCTTGCTCTTCTCTTCCTGCCCGCCCAACCCTCCTCTGCCCCTCCTGTTGCGCCCTAGGGACCCCTCCCTTTGCACGCAACCCAAAAGCAATCCGTGCAAATGAGAACAATCCCCTTCCTTTCAAACTCACCCTCCAACCTCTTCGACAAGAGCTGCAAGGAAAGATCTCCCGTGCCAGTTTCCATGCACAAATGTTCTCGGTTTGCAATGGAGGAAAAGACAGTAGGATTAAGTAGTCTCCCTAAGCTTGGAGGGAGAGGGAGCAGGAAGGGGCCCCGGACTATTTACAACCTTCCTTTAAAAAAAAAAAAAATTCTCGGCCGCCTCTCTCAGGCGACTGCCAGCTCTATCATTTTAACTCTTCGAGCGCACGCTCAAGGTTCTCTCCCCGCCTCCCCCGCATATTTGTTGCCTCAGTCTTGGAGGACTCATTTTGTGTATTCCTGCGTGGACTCGTGAGAGTTGCTGGACTGCCTTCAGGTCTATTCCGACTTATGGCGACCCTGTGAATAGGGTCTTCATGGTGAGCGGTATTCGGAGGGGGTTTACCATAGCCTCCCCCACTGGGTGAGAGGCAGTGACTGACCCAAGGTCACCCAGTGAGCTTCATAGCTGTGTGGGGATTTGAACCCTGGTCTCCTAGGTCGTAGTCCAACACCTTAACCACTACCTAGGAGAGACCCCTATTCTCCTCAAAGAGCTACAGTTCCCAGAGAGGTTTAACAGTCAGGTCCTCTTCCCAGAGAGCTCTGGAAGTTGCAGATCTGTCAGGGAAATATGGCTTTCCTAACAACTTCCAGCACCCTTCACAAACTACATTTCCCAGGATTCTTTGGGGGGGGAAACCATAACTGTTTAAAGTGGGATAAATGTACAGTGTGGATGTGGCTCCTCTATCCAAGAAAGCAAGAGGCATAATCAGAGTTGAAGGGCACCCCCCCTTGGGGTACAAAGCAGGGCCAGTGTGTGGCCCAGGGACAGTTCTGAGGACAGACGGGTGTGAGGTTCCCCACCTCTGATCTACATTGTCTGGCAGTGGCTCTCCAGAGTCTTATAGAGCAGGGCACCAGCTCTACCTGGAGATGCCGGGGACTGAACCTGAATAGAAAATTTGCAACTAGATGGACAAATGATTTATCTCAGTGGAAGGCAGCTTTGCATACAGAAGGTCCCAGGTAGGGCTGGAAAAGACTCCTCTGAAAGCCTGGAGAGCTGGTGCCAGTCAGTGTAGACAATACTGAGCTAGATAGACCAATGGTTTAATTCAATTTAAGGCAGCTTCCTGTGTTCCCAAAATCTGTGTGCGTGTATCTGTTTGCTAATTTGCTTATGACAACAAAATTCTCCATACCGCAGTATGGATTCTAGCTGTATAGAAGCAAAACTTGCTAATGTTGCGATCCAATACATGCTTAGTTTGGACAGCTTTTGCCAGTCTGGTGCCTTTCAGATGTTTGGAGCTACAACTTCCATTAGGCCCAGCCAGCACTGACTGGGGCTGATGGAAGTTGTAATCCAAAACAACTGGAGGGCAGCAGGTTAGCGAAGGGTGACTTAGGAGCAAGCCCCGTTGAATTTAATGGGATTTTCTGAGTAAACCTGCTGATGTTAGCAATGTACTGCATATAGGCTCCTTCAGGAGGAAGTGCAGGATATCTGTTTAATAAATAATAAGAGAAGCAAAAAAGCTGACACGGAAAGAGGATATTTTAAAAACTTTTGGGGAGGCACACATAAAAAAGTTGATGTGAATGTAATACTTTGCCTTAGGACAGGGATTCCCCAACTGTGGTTCATGAACCACCAGTGGTCCATGAACTTCATTCAAGTGGTCCACGGCATGTCCATATTAAATATTCATTTTGACTTTTAACTGTATTTTAATTGCTTCTTTTAGTTATTGTATTGTATTATAATTAGAATTCTATGGAATGCAAATTGTAATACAATAAAATACAATATATATGAATAGAGTACAATATATAAGAATACAATATTTTAAAAATCAATTAAAATACAATTTAAAATTATACAGCATCTAGCACAGCACATTACAACTGCGACAGCAAGCAGAAAAATCATTAAGTGGTTCATCAGCAATTTTCAAGTGGTCCATTGGGGAAAAGTTTGGGAACCACTGCCTTAGTATATAAGCACACACATCTTTTTTAGAGGATAGCAACTTTTGATTCTTTGCATAGAACCTTCAATGTGCATGCTTTACAGAGTAACATAAGAAGGTAAGTCCTCTGTCCTCAAGGAGCTTACAATCTACATTTTGACACAGGGTGGCAGTAACATGATGTTTTGCTAACAGTCCAGCTTTTGAGAAGGAATTTAATTATAGTATGGGAAAGATCTCACACATACATCCTTAAGGTGGAATGCTGAAGAGAACTGAGAGGAAGACGAGGGAAACAGAGGGAGGGGAAAACAGAAGAGCCTTCCTGAATCAGGACAATGGCCCATCTCATCCAGATCCCACAGGGGCCAACCAGATGCCCCAGTGGGAAGCCGGCAAGTAGGATCTGAGTGCAAGAGCACTTTCTCCACTTGTGATTCCCAGCAACTGATATTCAAAGGCATACACTATCTCCCCAACAGTGGAGGCAGAGCAAAGCCATTGTGGCTTGAACATAAGAACATAAGAAGAGCCTGCTGGATCAGGCCAGTGGCCCATCTAGTCCAGCATCCTGTTCTCACAGTGGCCAACCAGGTGCCTGGGGGAAGCCCGCAAGCAGGACCCGAGTGCAAGAACACTCTCCCCTCCTGAGGCTTCCGGCAACTGGTTTTCAGAAGCATGCTGCCTCTGACTAGGGTGGCAGAGCACAGCCATCATGGCTAGTAGCCATTGATAGCCCTGTCCTCCATGAATTTGTCTAATCTTCTTTTAAAGCCGTCCAAGCTGGTGGCCATTACTGCATCTTGTGGGAGCAAATTCCATAGTTTAACTATGCGCTGAGTAAAGAAGTACTTCCTTTTGTCTGTCCTGAATCTTCCAACATTCAGCTTCTTTGAATGTCCACGAGTTCTAGTATTATGAGAGAGGGAGAACTTTTCTCTATCCACTTTCTCAATGCCATGCATAATTTTATACACTTCTATCATGTCTCCTCTGACCCGCCTTTTCTCTAAACTAAAAAGCCCCAAATGCTGCAACCTTTCCTCGTAAGGGAGTCGCTCCATCCCCTTGATCATTCTGGTTGCCCTCTTCTGAACCTTTTCCAACTCTATAATATCCTTTTTGAGATGAGGCGACCAGAACTGTACACAGTATTCCAAATGCAGCCGCACCATAGATTTATACAACGGCATTATGATATCGGCTGTTTTATTTTCAATACCTTTCCTAATTATCGCTAGCATGGAATTTGCCTTTTTCACGCTGCCGCACACTGGGTCGACATTTTCATCGTGCTGTCCACTACAACCCCGAGGTCTCTCTCCTGGTCGGTCACCACCAGTTCAGACCCCATGAGCGTATATGTGAAATTAAGATTTTTTGCTCCAATATGCATAATTTTACACTTGTTTATATTGAATTGCATTTGCCATTTTTCCGCCCATTCACTCAGTTTGGAGAGGTCTTTTTGGAGCTCTTCGCAATCCCTTTTTGTTTTAACAACCCTGAACAATTTAGTGTCGTCAGCAAACTTGGCCACTTCACTGCTCACTCCTAATTCTAGGTCATTAATGAACAAGTTGAAAAGTACAGGTCCCAATACCGATCCTTGAGGGACTCCACTTTCTACAGCCCTCCATTGGGAGAACTGTCCGTTTATTCCTACTCTCTGCTTTCTGCTTCTTAACCAATTTCTTATCCACAAGAGGACCTCTCCTCTTATTCCATGACTGCTAAGCTTCCTCAGAAGCCTTTGGTGAGGTACCTTGTCAAACGCTTTTTGAAAGTCTAAGTACACTATGTCCACTGGATCACCTCTATCTATATGCTTGTTGACACTCTCAAAGAATTCTAATAGGTTACTGAGACAGGACTTTCCCTTGCAGAAGCCATGCTGGCTCTGCTTCAGCAAGGCTTGTTCTTCTATGTGCTTAGTTAATCTAGCTTTAATAATACTTTCTACCAGTTTTCCAGGGACAGAAGTTAAGCTAACTGGCCTGTAATTTCCGGGATCCCCTCTGGATCCCTTTTTGAAGATTGGCGTTACATTTGCCACTTTCCAGTCCTCAGGCACGGAGGAGGACCCAAGGGACAAGTTACATATTTTAGTTAGCAGATCAGCAATTTCACCTTTGAGTTCTTTGAGAACTCTCGGGTGGATGCCATCCGGGCCCGGTGATTTGTCAGTTTTTATATTGTCCATTAAGCTTAGAACTTCCTCTCTCATTACCACTATTTGTCTCAGTTCCTCAGAATCCCTTCCTGCAAATGTTAGTTCAGGTTCAGGGATCTGCCCTATATCTTCCACTGTGAAGACAGATGCAAAGAATTCATTTAGCTTCTCTGCAATCTCCTTTCTGCACTGTGTGAAGAAGTCCTTCCTTTTGTCTCTCTTGAATCTTCCAGTGTTCAACTTCATTGGATGTCCACTACAGGGCTGGCACCAGGCATGCCAGGGCCCTTGGGCACCAGCCTGCCCTGGCACATGCACGCACGCCCCACATACCTACCTACCTAGTGGGCGGGAGGGAACAGTGGGTGAGCGGGTGGGATGGCGGGCGAGCGAGTGAAAGAGAGCGGACAGGGAAGCGAGCAGGCAGGAAGGAGGGAGATAGCTAGCAAGTGGGCGGAGGGAGGGCAAGCGAGCAGGTGTGGGCCGGTGAGCAAGTGAGCTGGCTGGCAGCTCCCTCCCTGCGATCATGGAAGGGGAGTGCTACTCCCCCACCCTAACGAGGGGCCCTTCAGGGGCCCCTGTAGGCTGTGGGGCCCTTGGCCAGAGCCCCACCTGGCTGCCCTTTGGTGCCAGCCTTGTCCACGAGTTCTAGTGTTATGAGAGATGCCTGTCCAGTTCTTGTGCACCATACATAATCTTATATACCTCTATCATGTCTCCTGCTTACTTGCCTTTTTTTTCTAAACTAAAAAGTCCAGATGTTATCTTTCCTTATTGGGGAGTTCCCTTGATCATTTTAGTTGCCTTTTTGTGAAGCTTTTGCAACTCTACAGTATCCTTTTTGAGGTGGGATGGCCAGGAGTGACACCATAGAAATAAACTAAACAGGGTCAGCCCTTGTTAGTACTTGGATGGGAAACCGCTTGGGAATACCAGGTGCTGTAGGCTTAGAGGAAGGCAGTGGTAAACCACCTCTGAATACCTCTTACCATGAAAACCCTATGAATATATCAAAAAAAGATTCATAGGGTCGCCATAAGTTGTAATCGACTTGAAGGAATATAATAACAACAACATAGAACAAGTATGGCATAATACAGGAGCAGAGAACCTCTGGCCCTTCTGACCTTTCTATATCTCCCTTGGGACTTCCACTAAGCCATGCCCCCTTCCCAAGCCACACCTCTTCTCTCTAGGCCAATACCCTCACAGCCCTTGCTCCAGAAGGGCCATAGCTCAGTGGTAGAGCATCTGTTTTGCATGCACATGGTCTCAGATTCAATCCCTGGCATCTCCGGGTAGGGCTGGGAGACACCCCTGAGTCTGAAACCCTGGAAAGCCACTGCAAGTCCATGTAGACATTACTGGGTGCAGAGCTTGGAAAAGTTACTTTTTTGAACTACAGCTCCCATCAGCCCCAGCCAGCATGGCCACTGGATTGGGCTGATGGGAGTTGTAGTTCAAAAAAAGTAACTTTTCCAAGCTCTGACTGGGTGCTTTGACTTGGCTGGAATGTGTCTGTGACCTGGGATGCTTTTTTCTTGCCTACAGGGAAGGTATGCATGTGCGTGTGTGTAAATCTCTTGCCTTCTGCATGTCTGGAATGAAGCCTCTTATACAAAGGTAAGAATGATATCTCTTGCTTCACCCACATTTGCCTCTGGCCCTGCTCACTGCTGCCATGCTAGCCCCATAAGTTTTCCCGTAAGTGTTTGCAGCCCTTGTACTACATTAAAAGCAGCATCATACCAAAGAAAGGGGGGAAGCCCCTCTTTCCATGCAACTCTGGGAATTGCAGCTCTGTGAAGGGCATAGGGGTCTCCTAAGAACTCTCAGCACCCTGAATAAACTGCAGTTCCCAGGATTCTTTGGGGGAAGCCATGACTGTTAAAAGTGGTATCATAATGCTTGCAATATATGGTGTGGATGTGACCAATGTGTCAGATTAGGACCAGCAAGGCTTTAGTTCAAATCATTCAGCTGTGAAGCTCACAGGGGGAACTCTCTCAGGCTTATGTACTCGACAAGGTTGCGGTGAAGATAAAATGGAGAGGAAGGGAGAGTCCATGGGCCTCATCCTGAGGAGGAAGGACAGGATGAATTTGAAATAAACCAACAGGCATCTCTACATGTTGTAGCACAGTTACTGTGTGGGAATTGATTATTTACTATTATAGCCTTGTATTTCATCTCTAGCCTGGTAGCCATAGGCGACAAGGAATTCCATACAGACTAGTGGGTGGGACTGGTAAAGGTGGGCTGGGGGGAACTCTGTCCCTCCTCTGCACCCAGCACAGAAATGCAACAGGCTGCTGGATGAGTGGTGGACCTCTCCATTTTTCTTCTCACAGTCCCTAGCAGGTTTATTATTATTATTATTATTATTATTATTATTATAACAAAACAACATTAAAAACATTTTTTTATTATTATGTATTTTAAGGTCTTTTTATGATGTTTTAATGTGTTTTTAGTGTTTCTGTTTGCCGCCCTGGGCTCCTGTTGGGAGGAAGGGCGGGATATAAATCAAATAATAATAATAATAATTAAAAAATAGGCTAGTAAGTTTTGTGGGTCTATTTGCAAGGGTGTACCATCATCACCATATAGGATTTTTGACTTTTTCCTTTACACAGGCATGCACACACACAGACACAGTTTTGCTGTATCGTAAGCTGCTTATACAAAGGGCCATAACTCAGTGCTAGAGCATCTGCTTTGCATGCAGAAGGCCTCAGGTTCAATCTCCGGCATCTCCAGGTAGGGTTGGGAGAGACTCCCTGCCTGAAATCCTGGAGATCCACTGTCAGTCATTGTAGACGTTACTGAAGTAGATGGATCAATGATCTGTCTCGGTACAAGGCAGCGTCGTATGTTCCTATGAAAGCTCCCTCAGAACACAAGCCTCAAATCCCCTTGGCCTTGCAGAACTAGTTGTGTGGCCCTTTCTCCATCCATTTTCCTATTCATTTAAATTTGGCTTTACTGCAATCTACTTTGCAGAGATTAAAATAAGAATGCTTCAGTTACAAACATGTGGTACAATATGCCTTTTTTGTGATATTATCAAAACTTTTAAAGAAAATACGAAGGCAAAATAAAAAGGGAAATAGTCTCCATGCTAGATTTTTTTTTAAAAAAATTCTCATGTGGATTCTTTGATGAATGTTAAGGGACTGGCTCCTGCTGAAGGTTTCCCCACACTCTTTGTAACTTAAGTAGTCTCTCCCAGATGTATTCTCATGTGTCTAATAAGGTTCTCTCTCCGATTGAAGCGCTCCCCACATTCAGAACAGTGATACGGTTGCTCTCCTGTGTGGATCCTCTGATGACGGAGGAGATCTTGGCTCCAGTTGAAGCTTTTCCCACATTCTGAACATTTGTACTGTTTTTCTCCAGTGTGGATTCTCTGGTGACTAATAAGGTTCTGGCTCCGGTTGAAGCTTTTTCCGCACTGAGAGCAGTTATATGGTTTCTCTCCTGTGTGAATTCTCTGATGGCTTATAAGGGACTGGTTGAGATGGAAACTTTTCCCACACTCGTAGCACTTATACAATTTATCTTCTGTGTGGCTACTCTGATGCCTAGTAAGATTCTGGCTGCGACTGAAACTTTTCCCACATTCTGAGCACTTATGCCGTTTCTCTCCCGTGTGAATTTTCTGGTGGCTATGGAGATTCTGACTCCGGTTGAAAGTTTTCCCACATTCTGAGCATCTATACGGTCTCTCTCCCGTATGGGTTCTCTGGTGGCTAATAAGAGACTGGCTCAGATCGAAGCTTTTCCCACACTCATCACACTCATACGGTCTCTCCCCTGTATGGGTTCTCTGATGTCGGTTAAGACTTGACTTATCACAGAAAGTCTTGCTACAAACTGAACACATATACGGTTTCTCCCCTGTGTGGGTTCTGTGATGTGAAGCAAGGTTTGTGTTCCGACTGAAACTCTTCCCACAGTACAGACATTGATATGGTTTTTCTCCTGTGTGGGTTCTCTGATGTCGCTTAAGGTTTGAGTCATCCCTGAATACCTTCCCACATGTGGTACATTTGTTCTTATTGTCTCCAATGTTTATGGTTTGCTGAACATCTGGGAAATCTCCACTCTGAAAAGGAGAGGATTCCTTCCGCCTGTTCTCTGTGCGATCTCCATCTTGCCTTTGTGGCTCATCTGGGCTCCTAATCTTCTCAGCCCTTTCCGGCACCATCCCAGATGTTCTTTCCTCCTCCTTCTTCTCCCAAATGTCATCTGCTTGTATATAGTGAGAAAGCAATGTTTTAAGACAGCAAGGAACAAATAGGAGTGCAACAGGGCAGAAATCAAACTCATTCATACGTTTAAAATAAATATATGTTTTAAAAGAGGGGTGGGGAAACCTGTTGCCCTCCAGATGTCGCTGAACTACAGCTCTCAACATCCCCAGCTACTGGCTGTGCTGGGTGAGGCTCATGGGAGTTGGAGTCCAACAAGATCTGGAGAAGGGTCACAAGTTCCCCACCACTGTTTAAAAAATTAATTAAAAAGTTAATAAAAGTATTACTTAAAAAACAGCCTGATGGGGACTGGGCATGCCCAGTAGCCACAGAATACTGAGTATCAATTGAAAAAGGAAAACAGAAAGTAGAGAGAGAATGCTATACTTGAGTTTCTTGCAGATAATAGGAATTGGGTAGAGGGCAGGGCTGACTGATACGAACTCTGCTAGGATGCAAGTATATATTATATCAGGTGTGGGGAACCTTTGGTTCTCTAGATGTTGGTGAACTACAGCTCCCATGATCCCTGGCTACTGGCCATGCTTGCTAGGGCTGATGGGAGTTGTAGTTCAGAAACATCTAGATACCCAAAGTCTCCCAACTCCTGAGCTACATAAAAGGGTCGCCAACCCTTTTGGGCCAGTGGACACATTTGAGATTTTGAGAAAGTGCTGTGGTCGCTAATCACAAAATGGTTGCTGTGGGAATGTGGAATAGGCATGGAATGATCTGTTAATTTCAGTTCTCTGAGTTTCTCATTTTTCTAATCTGAAATTCAGTTCTCCACATTTCTGAAGCATTTTGCATTTCTTTAAAAAAAAACCTCATGAAAATTCTTCAGCATTTTAGTGTGAATTTCTCCCAATGAACACATTTTTGTATGCAGTTTCGACTAATGTAACCTTTTTGCAAGCAATGTATCCTAATATAATGCATTTTTGTATGTGATTTTCACCAATACAGTATATTCATTTGGTGCACACTTTCCCCTAATTTGTGTATTTTTGTAAACATTGCTTGGTTGGAGAACTGCATCACAAAATTTGGATAAGTATGAGTTTTGAAGGTTGGCTGTATTTCAGTTCTCACATTGTTTCAAAAAATGCGAATTTGATAAATTCAGCTTTAAATGTGAACTGAATCTAATTCCTCCCCCAACCCTAGTGTGGAATAACACAAAATGGCCACTGTGAGAGTGTGGAATAACACAAAATGGCTGCCACTTTTAAAAGAGCAGAAAAAGAGACAGGACCACAAAATGGTGTATTTCCTCCCACCAGTCATTCCCCTCCATCAATGGGAATTAGAGGGAACTATATTTATTTATTTATTTATTTATTTTAAAATATTTCTATCCCGCCCTGCTGCCCTATAATAGGGCACTCAGGGTGGCTTACAAAAATAAAATTTAACACGTACATAATAAAATTATAAACAGTAAAATCACAAAAACGTTAAAATAAATTAAAATACATAAAATACAATTAAAATAAATAAAATAATATATATATATACACACACACACATAAATACATATATATATGGAGTGGTACTAAAGGAATTACAAAGGTAAAATTTAACGCAGAAGGCATAAAATCAGCTTCAGGCTCTACCTTCAGTCCCTCCCAAAGGCCCTCCGGAACAAGATCGTTTTCAGAAGTATCCGGAAAACCAAGAGGGAGGAAGCAGAGCGGACTTCTTGGGGTAGGGTATTCCAAAGCTTGGGGGCCACAGCTGAAGAAGCTCTCTCCCGCATGCCTAACATCTTTTATTCCAGGCACGTAGAGGAGACCAGAGGCAGATGATCTTAAATCCCAGGCAGGTACATATGGGCGTAAGTGGTCCCTCAGGTATATTGGTCCAAGGCTGTTTAGGGCTTTAAAGGTCAATACCAGCACTTTGAATTGGGCCCGGAAACAAATTGGGAGCCAGTGGAGTCGATAAAGCACAGGGGTGATATGCTCCCTGCGCTGTGCTCCAGTTAACATTCTGGCTGCTGCATTTTGAACCAACTGCAATTTCCGAACCGTTTTCAAAGGCAGCCCCACATAGAGTGTCACCAATGCATGTGTCACTGTGGCTAAGTCAACTGCCTCCAGGAACGGACGCAGCTGGTAGACCAGTTTGAGTTGGCCAAAAGCACTCCTGGCTACTGCAGCCACCTGATATCAAGCAGCAGGGCAGGATCCAGGAGGACTCGCAAACTGCGGACCTGCTCCTTCAAGGGGAGTGCAACCCCATCCAGAACAGGTTGCAGTTTTTCCCTTGACTGGCAGTAGTTCCGTCTTGTCTGGATTAAGTTTCAGTTTGTTAGCCCACATCCAGCCCTTCACAGCCTCCAGGCACCGGTTTAGGATGAGCACTCCCTCCCTGCAATCAGGTGGTAGGGAGAGATAGAGCTGAGTGTCATCAGCATATTGATGACATTGTACTCCAAATCTCCTGATGACCTCTCCCAGAGGTTTCATATAAATGTTAAAGAGCATGGGAGATAGAATGGAACCTTGCGGTACCCCACAGGCCAATGGCCAGGGGGTCGAGCAGTAGTCTCCCAGCACCACTTTCTGGGTCCTGTCTGTCAGGTAGGACTAGAGCCACTGTAAAACAGTGCCTCCCAATCCCATCCCAGCTTGACGGCCCAGAAGGATACCATGGTCGATTGTATCGAAGGCCACTGAGAGGTCCAGCAGCACCAACAGGGATGCACTCCCCTTGTCTGTCATCAAGCAGGGCGACCAAGGCAGTCTCTGTCCCATGACCAGACCTGAAGCCTGATTGGAAAGGGTCTATATAGTCCGATTCATCCAGGAAAACTTGGAGCTGAGCAGCCACTGCCCTCTCAATCACCTTGCCCAAAAAGGGGAGATTAAAGACTGGGTGGAAGTTGTTAAGATCCGCAGGGTCTAATGAAGGCTTTTTTAACAAAGGTCTTATCATAGCTTCCTTCAACAATGTTGGCATAGAACCTTCCCTTAGGGAGGTGTTAATTAAATATGCCAACCAGTCAGCCACTCCCTCTCTGGCAGATTTGATTAACCAGGATGGGCAAGGGTCAAGGGAACAAGCAGTGGCCCTCAATTCTCCCAGAATCCTGTCCACATCCTCAGGCTTTACAAACTGAAAAGTATCCATAGAAAAATAACCAGAGGAAGTTTCAGGGACATCTGGCACAAATGTAGTTAATGAGGAGTCCAAGTCAGTCCGAATGCAAGCAATTTTATCTGCAAAGTGCCTCGCAAACATGTCACAGCGAGCGATTGAGGGCTCAGAGTCTAATGTAGGGCCAGAGGCCAAAAGACCCTGGACCACCCGGAAAAGCATCACCGGACGACACTGAGCAGACGCAATAGTGGCAAAGAAGTGCACTTTCTTCGCTGCCATCACCGCCACATGATAGGCTGGAAAATGAGCTCTAGCCTGTGTTCAGTCGGAAGCGGACTGAGTTTTTCTCCATCATCGCTCTAGCTGTCGTTTCATCAGGCCCAAGGTTTGAGTAAACCAAGGTGTATTATGGTGGTCATGCTTGCTCATAGAGGGAAGGTCTTTCCATCTGTTCAGAACACAAGGGGTGGGTGGATGTCCAATCTCGGCATCCAGTCTAATGTTGACATGTTTAAGGAGACATGCTCAATGTTGGAGATGCTGAGCCAGCGCAAAGAGGAACTGAGCAAGAAGAGCAAAACTAGATGTCTTTGGCTCCACCTGTCATTGGCTCTGGCTCCACCTACTGTTGGCCTCCCTGCTTTCCACCCCGCCAGTGCCAATGGGTGCCAGCCAACATTGGGTTTAACCTGTCAAAACCATTTGACAGGTTTCTTTGCAAACCTTTACTGTTGAAAAATTCAGATGAGCGTTGTCATGACCCCCAGACCCTCAAGGTACTGGGTTCATGCATCAGACTCAGACCCCCACCCTTAGGGAAATGAGACTGGAACCAAAAAGCTATTACTTCACCCTTGCCAAGGCTGTGTACGCTCACAACAACCCTGCAAGGTAGAAGGTAGGCTGCCACCACCCCTGTATACTGGTCCACTCAGAGCCAGGGGATCTCTGAGCCCAGAAGATATATAAAACCAAGGTCCTAAAAGGCAAGAGTCACAGTTACACTCCTTGCCAGGCACCTCTGGTTTAACACTTAAAATCCAAGCCTTTAACTTCTTAACCTTCTTTGGTAGTTAGTGACTGAGATTGGTCAAGGTACTGAATCCAGAACCACCCCTTCTCTCAATTGAACACACCAGGTTAAATAGAAGTAGCTTTATTAAGATATATAAGTGCACATAACATATAGCAGCAAGTAATCCTTTAAGACCATTCACCCAACAGGGGTTTAGGTTCTTACAAGAGAATTCATACACACAACAAGAAAATAACAAACTAACTCACCTAACTACTTACACACGAGGTAGTTGGTTGCGTGGCACCTCTCCTAAGAGAGATGGATGTTCAACATAAAGCAATGGAACCAGACATAGGTTGCCTTCCCATAAGCAACCCCTGGAACCATAAGGCAGAACGGTTTGGAACTCTGGTGCCAGTCACCATAGGCAGAGAACAGAGAACAAAGGCTATGGGTCTCTAGCCCTATACTTAAGGGAAAAGGATCCTAACGGTCCAAAATTAATTGACCAATCAGGAATTGGCTGATGTAACTTTCTTCTCGATGTTTCTCACATTTTCGCGCCTTCAGGCCCCCCTCCCAACTGTGTTTTCCAACTGTACAGGCCAAGGATGACCTTGGGTACCAGGCACTTGCTAATCAGCAAAGATAAACAGGTGCAGCTTGTTAAGGCTTCTCTAACCATCTTCAGCTGGGAAGTGAAACTCAGATTTGCAAATTGTCAAAGGCTTGTCTTTTCCAACTGTAACCGTCTCCCAGAGTCCCTTACTGAAGCCAAGTATTGCTATTAGATTTTTAATAACTCATGACCATTACAGGTTCATGACAAGCGTTACAACATTAAAAATTAAGATGAGCATTAGGATAGCAGCGATGTAGTTCTTGTAAGTCTGGGCCAGTAGTAGTACTTTTTGTTTTCCCAGTGCAGTTGTGAAAGTGGTGTGCCTCTGCTGTTCCAATCTAGGAGACAACATAGTCCTATAAACAAGGCATGATTCACGTCAGGCAGGGATGTAGTCATCCAGGCCTCAGAGGGCCTTAGTCCCCTTACTTTTTTGGGAGCAGGGTCCCAACAGAGAGAGTGCCTATGTCTCCAACATCCTATGAGCTAATCAGTATGAAAAGGGAATGTGTTAGCCACTGAGAAAAGTCCTCTAACATGCTTCCTTGTCCTTTCCTGCTGATTGGAGCCAGTCAGAATAAAAGTAGGTGAGTTAGCCACTGAGAAGACTCTTTTCAGTAGCTAACTCTCCTCTCTTTCATGCTTATTGGCTGCTAGGGACGTCTGTTTTTGTGAGAGAAGGCATTAACAAGGATCTCATTTTCAACCCAGCAGCAAAAAGGGTGGTGGTGGGCTGCAACTATCATGAAGGAACCCTGCACTTTTGAATTTGCCGCTACACTACTGATGTCAGGTAAATTAGTCAGCTTAGAATTATTACTCACTGGTCTCAGGAAGCAAGGAAATGTTCTCTTGGGATCTTCCTGGTAAAGCCCCAGTCTCTTCTTCTCGTGCAAGGCCTCCCCTCTCTTCTGCAGTCCTGTCCTCTCCAACACTCTCATAATCTTTTAGGAGAGGAAGGATCGGAGCCAGAGATGGAAAGATCTGTCAGTTTTGGTTTTTTCAGTTTCTCATTTTTCCAATCTAAAATTCAGTTCTCCACATTTCTGCAGCAATTTGGAACTAAAAAAACAACGACTTCTCATGAAAATTCTTCAGCACTGTTAGTGTGCATTTCTCCTATAAGCACATTTTTGAATGTAGTCTTGACTAATGTACCCATTTTCCCCAAGCAATTTCTCCTGTTAATGCATTTTTGTGTGTTATTTTTACTAATATATTCATTTTTATGCATAGTTTTTTATTTGTAAACATTGTTTGGTTGGAGAACTGCATCACAAAATTGGGATCAGTTCAAAAGATGACAACTAATAAAGAGGAATGGTGTGTGGATGGTCCAGTATAAATCCACCATTAATGCACCATTATTGACATGGTGCAGAATACTCCTGGAAAAACAAAACGCCAGATTGGAAGACCGCAGGTGGGATCGCTGTGTTGTAATACTTGGCTCAGCAATACTACATGCAAGAAGAATCTTGGAATTGTTGTTGATTACAAGCTGAATATGAGCCAACAGTACAATACGTCTGCAAAAAAAGGCTGCAATAACAGAAGTATAGTTTCCAAATCGCATGAACTACTAGTTCCCCTCTGTTCTGCACTGGTTAGGCCTCATCTTGAGTTCTGCATCCAGTTCTGGGCACTGCAACTTTAAGAAGGTTAGGATGCAGACAAACAGGAACAAGTTCAGAGGAGGGCAACAAGGATGATCAGGGGACTGGAAACAAAGCCCTATGAGGAGAGACTGAAAGAACTGGGCATGTTTAGCCTGGAGAAGAGAAGACTGAGGGGAGATATGATAGCACTCTTCAAGTACTTGAAAGGTTGCCACACAGTGGAGGGCAGGAACTCTTCTCAAACATCCCAGAGTGCAGGACATGGAATAATAGGCTTAAGTTGCAGGAAGCCAGATATTGACAGAACTTCAGAGAAAAATTGCTGTTAGAGCAGTATGACAATGAAACGAATGACCTCGGGAGATGGTGGGCTCTCCAGCACTGGAGGCCTTCAAGAGGCAGCTGGACAGCCACCTGTTGGGTATGCTATAAGTTTGATTTCTGCATTGAGCAAGGGGTTGGACTCAATGGCCTTATATGACCCTTCCAACTCTACCGTTCTATGATTCCATAATTCTATGCTTCAGACTAGAAGAAACATTCCTCCCTTCAAAAAAAAAATCTAGGAACAAGGATCCTAAACTAACTTTTCTTCCTGACCTGCTAGTTTTCTCTGTGCAGGGATTTATTTCTTTGCATGGAAAAACACCCAGCCATGTGAATGCCCCCAATTGCAGTATGAAGTGGTACAACCCTGTATTTATCACCTCTGCCTTCCCCCACACCCTTTTAACTCAAAACCATTCTCAACTCACCAGCCCCACTGGAGCTGTTCATCCTGTGCCCGTGGGAAATACAACGGCCACTTTCCCACAGTAGGGGTGCAAGCCCGGAAGTGATGCTTCTTCTGCTTCTTCTTCCTCCTCCGTGCCTTGTGGCCTCTCTAGGAAGGTAAGTAAGTCTTTTAAGTCAATGATGAGGAAGGCAAAGACTACAATGCCCAGATTCCTTTGTATCTGGAAAGGAAGGAAAAGAAAAACTACACTTCCCAGCAATATCTTGGGGCTTCCGGGGTGCTGCTTTGCAGTGATGAAGTCTGATTGGCTGAGACTGGGAGATTGAGGCTGAGGATTGGTTGGTAGAGAGGAGGGTCTTGGGAAACTTTCTATACTTAGTCCAGCCTCATCTTCTCAAAGAGTCAGCATAGACATCTCCCTGTATGCAGTTATAGCTGCAGAATTTAGCCAGCAAAGACACTTGAATTACAAAAATCTTTTTGGGGGGTTCTGTTTTAAGAGACTTTATGGAAGTTTTTGAAAGACACAAGGTTCTATGAATGATCATAAGTGAAGTGCAATAACACTATGGCCAGTAGGTGGCAATAAGAGGACTTTAATGGAGAAACCGACTGGTTCCCCTTTAGAGAGGGTGGGAGACGGGGTGTATTTTATCACCCTATTTGTTTAATCTATAAGCAGAACATATAATACTTGTCTTTTTCGCAGTCCATGGTATGTGCAAAGCTCTCCTCCAATTGGGTGTTAGAACAAATTAAACCAAAACTATCACTAGAATCTACAATGATGAAACTGAGGTTATCATACTTTGGACACATAATGAGAAGACATGATTCATTAGAAAAGATAATAATGCTGGAAAAAACAGCAGGGAGTAGAAAAAGAGGAAGGCCAAACAAGAAATGGATTTATTTCATAAAGGAAGCCACAGACCTGAACTTACAAGATATGAACAGGGCTGTTCATGACAGATGCTACTGGTGGTCGCTGATTCATAGGGTTGCCATAAGTTGTAATTGCCTTGAAGGCACATAACACAAACACACATTTGTGGCCTTGCAACACTGTTAAAACTCCTGGAAGAATCTCACTATCTTTCGTCCATCAATAGAAGATTTCCAAGCTGCAACAACTCAGTCTGTTTGGAATCTTGACAGGGCATTGTGCTCTTAGGAGCAATTTGCAAAAGGCTGGGAGGACCGGCAATGATCTTTGTGAATTAGAGCTAGTGTGGTGTAGTGGTTGGAGTGTCAGACCGGGGCCTGGAAGACCAGGGTTCAAATCCCCGCTCTGCCGTGAAGCTCACTGGATGACCCTGGGCTAGCCACTGTCTTTCAGCCTAACCTACCTCACAGGATTGTTGTGAGGATAAAATTGGGAGGATAAGAACCATGTTTGTTCAGCTCCTTGGAAGAAAAGTGGGATATAAATGTAATAAATAAATAAATAAATAAGTTTGTGGTCAGGTCATCTGTTATATCCCAGCTTGGTCACTGTGATCATCTGGAGAACTGCTGTCAGTTGGCTCCCATGTTACAAAAGCCCAACTGGCCTCCATGAGAAGTCAGGCACTTAGTGTCGCCGGTCCCATGACGTGAAACACTCTCGTGGCAGAGATTTGGCAGGCAACTTTGCTTTTGCTTTTATTTATTTATTTGTTTTATTTAAAATATTTCTATCCTGCCCTTCTACCCCACAATGGGGCCCTCAGGGCGGCTCACAATACAATCATGCACAGTAAATAAAAACACAATGAAACATTAAACTACATTAAAAATACATAAAATACAGTTAACAATTCAAGAGGAGTGATATTAGAAGGGGACTAAAGAGGTAAAACTCAAAAGGGGGAAAAATAAAATCCGTTTCAGGCTATACCTTTTCAGATGTCTCTTGAAGACCTGTTTAAGTAGAGAAGCTGCTTAAACTTTCTGGGTTAGCCAGTCATTTTAATGATTATTTTATATTGTTTCTATGATGTTTTATATTTTATTGTATGAGTTATTGTACATCGCCACTGTATGAATTGGCGGCATAGAAATGCTTTTATCAATCAATAAATGTGAAATTGTTTGAGGGATGAAAAGGAGCCTCTCTTTCATAAACATGATGACTTGGGCATTGCAAATTTGCCTTTGGTGGCTGTCCTTCAGGACAAAAATCTTTGGGGTTCAGCACTGGAGGCTTTATGAAAGTTTCTGAGAGATACGAGGCTCTGTGAACAATCGTAAGGATCCAAGAAGAGCCTGGGTGCCGGATCAGACAAAGGCCCTTTGTGGTCCAGCATCCTCTTTCCACAGCGGCCATCCACATACCTGTGGGAAGCTTATAAGCAAGACCAGTGTGCAACAGCCCTCTCTCCACTTGTGCTTCTTCGCACCTAGCATTTAGAAGCATACGGCCTATGACAGTGGAGGTAGAACACAGCCATCATGGCTAGTAGCCACGGATAGTCTTATTAGGGATGAAAGGATCTGTCAGTTTTGGTTCTCCCCATTTCTTATTTTCCCAGTCTTCCATTCAGCCTTAAACAGGTTAGGTCCCAAATGCCTCCTTCCCTACAGATCTTCTCCGGTGTTGAGAACAGCAGAGAGGGCTTCCCTTTTGGTACTTCCACTGCCCTCAGAAGTTCAGGGGTGGTGGCGGCCCAGGAGAGGGCATTCTCTGTCGCAGCCCCTAAGCTGTGAAACTGTTTCCACTATATATATATATGTATGTATCTCAGTCAGTGCTGCTGGATCTGTTGGCATCTCTATAGCTGTTATAGAAAAGTCCAACAGACTGTGGCCCTCAGTGTTGAAATGTTTTGCAACTGGTTGCTCCACTTCTTTGGTCAAGATTGCTGATTTTTGGTTTCTAAAGCATGTGCGTAGGTCAGTTGTAGTTTTTCCTACGTATTTGATATGACATCCTGGCCTTTTGCATTCGATGACATAAATTATATTGCAGGACCTGCTGGTGATGTTCTGTTTGATGTAATATGTTCTGCCTGTCCTAGTGCTTTTGAAAGTAGCTGTCTCCCTGAGGCACACACAGGTGATACAGCGTTTGGAGTGACAAGAATGAGACCCAGGATTGCTGATAGGTGGCTTAAGCACAGCTCTCACCAACAGTCTGTGTAAATTAGGAGGCTGGCAAAATGCTACAACAGGAGGTTTGTTGATGGCTCTAGAAAGATGTTCAGAGTTTACTAGCAATGGGTAGGTCTCCCTGATTGCTCAGTGATAGTTAGGAGATGCTGGGTGGAAATCTACCACAAATGGAATCCGTTGTTCTTTGTTCTTTGACACCTCATTATGATGGAGGAGGTTTTCTCTGGACAGAATGGAGGCTCGGTGGATGTTGCAATCAATAATATGTGGAGGATACCCTCTCAGAAGGTGTTCTTTAAGTTCACTGATCCTTCTCTGGTATTTATCCTCACTGTTGCAAATAAGTTTGATTCTCAGAGCTAAGCTATACACAATGTTTTTCTTTATACGCTTTGGATGGCAGGATTTTTGGATGGAAGGACATCAAGAAAAGGGATATGTGGATTATCATTTATACTATTAAATGTAAACTTAATAGATGGATGGATAACAACAACCCAAGGTATGCAGTGTTTTTACAAGAGAAAATTACAAAATGACAACTTACTATAGAGCATCTTAAAGTATATAAGACCTTAAACATTATCCTACGAGGCCTTGAGATCTTTAAACCAATTTCTATTCTGGAAAGTATCCCTTTATGTCTAATTTGGCACAGAGAGAAACATCAGCTGAGCGTATTCCTTATTTCTAAGATTACTATTATGTCCTTCTCACCATTGAAAACAGCAAAATAGCTACAGTACTGATCTCTACAGCAAACCCGCTGAGGCCCACACCTATCTTAACTGGAAATCCTCAACAATGAGGATAAATACCAGAGGAGGATCAGTGTACCAAGAGTTGAGAGGAGACCCCATTCCCCTCACAGAGCTACAATTCCCAGAGTGGTTTAACAATCAATCTCTCTTCCCAGGGAATTCTGGGTATTCAATTAATTTTGCCCTCATGTTACCTTCATCTCCTTTCTTTTTCATGTTTTTTCACTCTCATACTTAGGCATGAATAGGGATGGAGAAGAAATTCGATTCACTTAACATTTCAAGGCAAACCTACCTCATTTGCACATTCTGGAACAATTCACAACAATTGAAAAACAACCATCTTTCAAAATTTGCACTTCTCAGAATTTTGTAGTGCAGTTCTCCAGTCAAATAATGTGTACAAAAATGCATATACTGAGGTAAAATGTCCATAAAATGCATATATTAGTGAAAATAATATATAAAAATGTATTGCATTAGGGGAAACTGCTTGCAAAAATATGGACAGTAGGCCAAATCGCATACAAAAATTTATATATTAGGACAAATATACACTAAAAGGCTGATGAATTTTCATGAGGATTTTTTCCTAATGAAATCGCAAACTGATGTGGAAATTTGGATAACTGAGGGCTCGTTCACACAGCGACTTACTGTGAGACTGATGCTACTTGCATCCCTGTATAATTTGCATAGTTCACATGATGTTGCAGGCAAGGAGAAGCTATAAAGAAGTTTTTCCCTTTAAATCTGTATCAATCCAATTCGCTGCTAATGCGAAAATTGAAGGAAAAAAGTCTCTGCTTCGCTGCATTCCTTCATGTAGGCGCTTAGCTCCGATGTTTTTTGCTGGGTGGGTGGATCTTCACTTTCAGATACTCTCCTTTCTCCACCCACTAAACTCTCCATGAATTCTGTTTTGTTTCCAGTGGCTTAACCAGCCACTTGTGACTCAATATGTCCTCCAGCGACGGGAGGAAGTGATTTGTTATTGGCGCTTACTACTACTATCACTGACATTGTTCTTTCTTTCTTTCTTTCTTTTTTGAACTTCAGCACGGTTCAAACTCTTTCCACCCAAACTCCCTCGGGCTTGGCAAAAGCGAAGTTGAACTACCTCCGTGACTTTCCCGCACAGTGCCACCAGTCTGCAGGAAGGAAGTGAGTGTTGGGCTGCCAAGCGTGTGGCGGCAGCTCTAGCTCCACGTGGAGCAACTGTCCCAAGATAATTAGAAAATAATCCTGTGCACTGTGTGACCATTTCTTCAGGCCATAAGGCACTGCTTTTCCCTTCCAGTTTGCTGTTTGCCACCCCAGCGGAGGGGGAAAGGAACAGCTCCGGGGTAGCCCAAGCCACCTCCACATCTCCCCCAAACCACAATGTTCCCTAGCCCTGGACCATTCCTTAAGGGTTCCCCCCATTGCTCACATGCACATGCGGCTGTCCTGCAAAAATATTTTCTCTCCTAAGTTAATTCATAAGATTCATAAGGCGATCCTGCAACTCTTGCAAAGCAAGATCGTTTTATCTGCCAATTACCAGCGATGTGACAGGAGGCACAGTCTCTGTCTCTCTCTCTTTCTCTCACACACATACACACACAAATCTATCTCCGACTAGCTAATTTTAAAAAAAGGAAGAAAGGGTTTTTTCTAGGAATATGTCAGGAAGGAAAACTGACAGACAGAAAGAAGGAGCGGAGAATGATAATCGGAGAAGGGAAGGGGGGGTCTAGTCAGTGTCATGTCAATTTAACGTGGAGGCACTCTCCTGGCTTCAGCCTTGAAGTCCGAACACTCATGGAGATTGCAAATTGTTTTTTCAAGGCAAGGGGGAAAATTTGCTCTGAAAAAAAGGGACCTTGGAGAAATGGGGGGCAGATGACCCCACTTCTTTTCAACTGCCAAACTTCCGGAAATGGTTGGGGGCAGGAGGTAGAGCAGCCAGACGGAGTAAATATGTAAATTGGGAGCAGGGCCACAAGGAAACAGCGATACTAAACCTTTCCAGAGGAACGCCGACTAGTGTGAATGGAAAACAGCGGATTGGAAGGTAGGAAGAGTGAACCTTTCAAATCTATCGTAATGGCAAATTCTGCGTATTTAATATGAAGTTCCGCTCCTGTGTGAATGAACCCTGAATTTAAGATTGGGGGGGGGAAGAAACTGAGAGAAACCAAAATTGATAGATTTGCCCATCCCTAGAATGAACCCTGCCTTTCTGTCTCCTCCGCCCCTCTCCCAGCAGTGACTCTCACCAGAAAATCCACATGGGGGACAAACCCCACAAATGCACTGAGTGTGGGAAACATTTTCCACATCGTCAAGGCCTTGTGAGCCATCAGAAAATCGACGAAGGACAGAAATCCTATAGCTGCTCAGACGTAGGAAGTGTTTTGTTCAAAAACCACACCTTCTGAACCATCAGAGAGCTGTGTGTTATATGGCCTCCACTGCATCCCCTAAGGAAGCATTCCAAACCCCAAATTCACAGAGATTAGTGAGTTAGGATCTGGCAGATCTCTGGCTCAGCCGGGGCTATACTGATGTAAGTCCTCCAACCTGGAGATATGCCAGCATAAGGTCCTCATCCCAGTTTAGCTAGGCATCAGCCAAAGTTGGCTCATAGGGCTTTGCTTCCAGTCCTCTGATCATCCTCATTGCTCTCCTCTGAACCTGTACCAGTTTGTCTGCATCCTTAAAGTGTGGTGTCCAGAACTGGATGCAGGTGACCCTAAGCAAATTCTCCCTGGTGAAGCTTCCCTACTCCACTGCCTTCCACAGTGGCAGCCATATAAAGTCAGTGGTGCATGAGGTCCCACAGGGTCTAGGGAGGCCAACACGCCCATAAATCTTCATAAATTATCACATAATTTCATTGTATGTGGTGGTTATACAATAAATTTGTTTCTTGCTCTGTCAATTAACCTTGCATATAAAGATGCACCTGTAATTTGTACACATTCTAAAAATGTGGGTTTCATATTTAATTAAATTTCTTCCTCTCATATTCCTGTTTCACCTGTCAGTCAGATGGCATGGACTTGGGACACTAGGGTATAATCCAACTAAATTTGCGAGGAAAAATATTTTTAATGTGGTGTCAGCATCTGTTCTTTGGAACTCCCTGCTTATTGATATTATGGTCAGGCTCCTTTGTTGTACTGTTTTCAATGCCTTCTTAAAAACCTTTTTGTTTAGGCAAGCCTACCCAGACATTAGGAATGGGGGAGAAATGAAATTCAGTTTGTACTCAAAGCCGAATCTATCAAATTCGTACTTTCCAAAAAGATGCGAAAACTGAAACGCAGTCATCCTTTGAAATTCACACTTATCTGAATTTTGTGATGTAGTTCTCCAACCAACGCTTACAAAAATGCATTGATTGGGGACAGTAAATAAAAATGAATACATTAGTCAAAATAACATGTTAAATGCATTATATTAGGGGAAATTGCTCGCAAAAATGTGCACCTTAGTCAAAAGTGCAGGCAAAAATGTATTCATTAGGCAAAATTCACAATGACATGCTGAAGAATTTTCATTCGGATTTTTTTCAAATGCAGATGGCTGCAGAAATGTGGAGAACTGAATTTAAGATTGGAAAAATGAGCGAGACCTGAAACTGGCAAATCTTTCATTCTTATGAGACACATAATTATGTACTTTTTTTATTAACGTGCTGATTTTTCTCTGTGTTTTGGTACATTTTAATAAGTCTGCTTGTTTTTGAGTTTGATTTCATTGTTTTGTCCTTATGAATATCTTATATTGTTTATGTAAACGGCTTAGAGAGTGTTTTTTTAAATTAAAGGATAGGAGTACAGAAAATTGTAAATAAATAAATTTAAAGGGACCCCCCCCCAAAAAAAACCCACATGTTTTGCACAAAGGACCACAACAAATTATAAACAAATTGTAAGTGACCTACTGTTTTTGTATTGAAAGGAAAGAATTGTGTTGCTTTTGAGGGAATCCAGATGTTTCTTTCCGACGGGAGAATGCACACCATGGTCAAGGCAGAGAGCACTCTTTTGCTAAAAGGCAGGGAAAGACCACAACTCCCATGAGCCTTTGTGTTGGGAAAGGGTGGGGGTGGGTGAACAGAAGGACTGCAAGCCCCAGCATTCATTGCACACAATGACTTTTCTCAATCCCCATTTTCAAGGGGGTCTGATACGGGGAGGTCAAGGGGCTGGCTGGCTGGAGGGACAGCAGCTTTGTTGGGAAATCTGTGGCCCACAGCCACACGCAACAGGGGCCGTAAGGATCCCACTTGTTCGCAGGGATGTCCTTTGGATGCCTTAGAGAAGGAGCCAGGAGCAGCCTCTGGGTCTTGTACGCTGAATCCTGCAGCTTGTGACTGCTGGTGAGAGGGCCAGAATTGGGGAGGAGGGGTGGGGGGAGAGAGAAAGCTTTATCCTGGGATAAATGGTGGTGGGGAGGGGGTGCTGTTCCTCATGCCTGAAATGTCACGCTTCATTGTAGTGGAAGAGGAAACAATGAGTCTCCACCTTTGTTGGGTGTGGAAAGGGGAAGGGCCCTGGCTCAGGGGCGGAGAGGGAGGGAAGGATCTGTCACTTTTGGTTCTCTCAGTTTCTCATTTTTTCCAGTCTTAAATTCCGTTGTCCACATTTCTTGTAGCAATTCACAATTTAAAAAAAATCTGCATGAAAAATACTTCAGCATTTTATTTCTCCTAATAAGCAGATATTTTGTATGCAGTTTTGACTGACGTACACACTTTTGCAAGCCATTTCTTATTTCCTGTTTGGTTGAGGAACTGCATTGCAACAGTCAGGTAAATGCGGATTTTGGAGGATCCACGTGTTTCAGTTCTCCTTTTGTTTTGGAAAGTGTGAATTCGATACACTCAGCTTTAAATGTGAACTGAATCGGATTTCTCCCCCCCCGTCCCTTATAGCAGAATATCTGCTTTGCACGCAGGTTCAATCCCTACCATCTCCGGGTAGCATTGGGAAAGACCCCTGCCTGAAATCCTGGAAAGCTGCTGCCAGTCAGTGTTGACATTACTGAGCTAAATGGACCAAGGGCGTGGCTTAGTATAAGGCAGCTTTGTACCTTCCAGCGAGGGCTGGCAGTGTCCCCTCCCTGAAACCCTGGATTGCCGCTACCAGTCAAACAATACTGAGCTGCATGGGCCAGTGGTTTGACTCAATATAAACCAGCTTTCTATGTTCCCAAGAGGAGGCAGCAGAAATCCGTCTCAAATACTTTAAGGGAGCAAGGTGGAAGGAGGTAGGGATAAAGCCCTTTAGTCAAACATATTATCACGTGCTACAGAAATGTTACTTTATTTCTGTATTTATTTATTGGACTGAATTGATGTACTGCCTTTTTGCCAAGGTTCCCACTGCTGGCAGGCAAGCAGGTTGTTGTCGGAGAATCTCTACCACGGTATTTGTTGTTAAGAACGGCTATTAGTTCACAGCCTGTGGCAGGGCCAGCCCAAAGGGGGAGTAGCATATGGCAACACCCTCCACATGCAAACCTAGGTGCCTAGTGCCCAAGGCTGGCCAAGTTATTTTGGCACATGGCACAGAAAAATCCCACAAGCGCCTCAAAAGAGAGAGACAGGGAAGCTAGACAGGAAGAGTTTACACAGACTGTACCACTTTTGGAGTTCAAGTGGAGGCTTCACATGATTAACTGGGCCTTAGGGTTTTTGTTTTTTTAAAAAAGCCACTGCATGTAGAGAACTAGCATGTCAGGGAGAAAGCTAAGTAAGAATCCTTTCCCCTACGTTTTCTATGTGTGAGTGTTTTTTATGTGGAGGTCCATTCAGTCAGATGAGGCCCCACCCAGAGCCGGAAGTGGTACAGCCCTATCACAGCTTTACCACTTCAGCAAGAACTAGGATCATACGTAGATGCCTTATACAGAGTCAGACCATTTATTTATTTTATTTAATTTAACAAAATGTATATACTGCATGACTGTACATAAAACAGCTAGCAAAAAAAATTAAAATTGCCAATAAAAGACAGAGTTAAAAACAGGAATTAAAAAAAATTCAAATATAATTAAAATCAGCAATAGCGAAAAACAAATTAAAACACTTCAGCGTCTACTTGACTAGATAGGCTTGCCTGAACAAAACATGCCACATCCGCACCATACATTTCAAGCACTATGAGACTATTTTAAACAGTCCTAGCTTCCTCCAAAACTGGGAACTATAGCTTGTGAAGGGTGCAGAGAGTTGTGAGGAGACCCCTTATTCCCCTCACAGAGCTAAAATTCCTAGAGTTCCCTGGGAAGAGGAATTGACCATTAAACAATTGTGGGAATTGTAGCTCTGCGAGGGGAATAGGGGTCTCCTAACAACTCTTGGCACCATAAACAAACTACAGTTCCCACAATTATTTGAGCTCTTAAAGAGGTATAAGAGTGCTTTAAATGTATTCTGATGATGATAAGTGGATGTGGCCTTGATTCTCTTAATGTCCCTCCAGAGTGATGTTTTATTTTGGCTGTATTCTGCAATATATTCTTGACAAAACAACAGTGCGTTTGTAGTGGATTTACTCTGCTTTATTAGTTTGTTCTGCAGTGCTTCCCAAATGCTACCACCTTATTGCCATCTGGAGGGGCTACAGTGGAAGACAACAACCAGAAAAACCAGAAGTTTTGTGGTATAAAAAGTTACAGGATTTCAGTAGGAAGTTACGGGACCCGTACAGGTTGGAAATGAAGCAGTGTGACTGCCCCAAAACTCACCCAAATGGTATTCAAAGCAGGCTCACGTGTGACCGTCCTGATATTGTCATGAGCACAAATAACCATGAATGCTCAATAGAAAAGACACCTAGAGGAGCCCTCTGTCTATCTTGTGCACAAGTTGCTCTTTCGTTGACTAGCCATAGATTAATTTCCAAAAGTATGTGTAGCCCAGAGAGCCTCTGGAGGGCCCCTCCTTTGGGTGGTAGGGTGGTGCTCCCATTCCGTGATCCACGGCAGTGTTGGGTCCTGTAACCCGACCCTACTGCAGACTGCAGATTGCAGAGAGAGCGAGAGCTCTCAGGCACCCCCCAATGCAGGCAGCGCGGACTTCAATAAGCACGTCATCTCACCCCACCTACCTCTCCCATCAGTGTGAATGCCATGCGCATTGTGCCTGCAAGCCTGCCATCACCCAAGATGGCAGCAGGGGCTTCCCTAAGGGGCTGATGCTATGCACACGTCATTCATATTACACAAGATGTAGGTGGGGCATGTGGGCAGGCTTATTAGCCCCATGCCACCCGTATGGGGAGTTGTTGGGCTACAACACCATGGGCCCGGGACAGGCTGGTGCCCAAGGGCCAGTCATGCCTGGGGCCGGCCCCGAGTGTGTGTGTGTGTCTAGACAAGGAGTGGGGACCCTTCAGCCCTTCACATGTTGGACTCCCATCAGCCGCAGGCAGCATGGCCAGGGATGATGGGAGTTGTAGTCCAGCAAAAGCTGGAGAGCCACAGGTTTCCCACCCCGGTGTAGAAATGAAAGAGAGGTCAAGATCTCCCTATCAAGCCTTTTCTCTCCAGAAGGTCTGAATCAGATTTTTTTGTTTGTTTTTGAGACAGAATACCTTTTGCCTTTGACAGTTAAGGTATTTGCTATGGGATACCTCCCTCTTTTCCTGAATCTATAATTCTGTTTTGGCTGGAATAGTTGTACTTGTTTTTTATCATTGTAACTGAGACCATATGGTGAAAGACGGGTAGGAAATCTTATAAATATTGTTGTTCACACCCCAGTCTCCAAGTGGTGTGAGACTTCCAGGGGTTCCTGTGCTTATGCATGTTTTGTTTCCTTGGAATGAAGGTCAGCGGAGACTGTGGTGTCTTTAGGATATATGGTTTATTAACACATATATACAACCTGAGCGTAATATGGAGGAGTTCTTGGCATTAGCAGTTCAACAGATCTTGCTTCCCCATTAGGTTTCTAGGGGACTCCCCAAACCCCATAGCTTTGGATGCAGCACAGAGAACAAGGCTAGCCTGTGTCTTTCCAGCTTCACCTCAGACTAACACACAACTTCTTGGCTCAAGAATGAGGGGGCCTCCAGGCAGGTGGGGAGGTGGAGAGACTCTCTCCTGAAAGGGTTCCCTTAGCAACAGGACTTCTCTGGACCACACCTTTATGCATGTAGATCAACCCATCAAATGAACAGGCTTGGTCAGAAGTAGTAACTTATGAAAGGAACTGTAGTCCAGCAGGTCCGTCTCATACAAACTGCATCTTTTACAGGCACAGGATTATAGGGGCTGGGAGATGTCACAGATATTATCCAGACCAATCCCACAATCCTATAACTATATACAAATATTTAATAATTCAGATTAAATTATAGTAGGGCCCCACTCATACGGCGGGTTATGTTCCGGACCCCCACTGTAAAGCGAAAACCGCTGAAAAGCGGAACTCATTGAACAGAATGGCCCGCGATGCCCAAAAACTGCTGTAAAACTGGAACAAGCGCCATATGAGTGGGGCTTTAGTCTAATTGCGTCTAATTGAGACCGCCGCATTAGTGAAGCGACTTAAAGTGAAGCACCATAAAGCGGGGCTCTACTGTATTGCAGTGCAGTCTACGTGGGGCTCCTCTTGAAGACAGCTTGGAAACTTCAGTTGGTCCACAATGCAGCAGCCAGATTACGGGCTCCAGGGTAGCTGGTAGTTGGCTTCTTGGTAGTTCTGCTACCACGCTCAGAAACTCAGGGGATGGTGGCCTTGGAAGAGGGCACTCTCTGTAGCAGCCCCTAAATTGAGGAAGTCCCTCCCCACAGAAATGTGTCTGGCAAGTTCACTATGCAGATTTCAGTGAATGCTGACAATGCACCTCTTCACCCTGGCCTTTGACACCTGGGGTCCACCCTACTTTTGTGATGTTCATGATTTTAAGTTGTTTTACATTTTTATAAGAAGCATTTTAAACTGTTGTACTCCTCCCTGGCACCTCAGGGTGAAGGGTGGGTTATAAATGTAAATAAGTAAATAAAAGTAAATATGCTGAAATGTGCTAAAATGATGAAACTGAGGTTATCATACTTTGGACACATCATGAGAAGACATGATTCACTAGAAAAGACAATAATGCTGGGGAAAACAGAAGGGAGTAGAAAAAGAGGAAGGCCAAACAAGAGATGGATTGATTCCATAAAGGAAGCCGCAACCCTGAACTTACAAGATCTGAACAGGGTGGTTTATAACATGCTATTGGATGTCGCTGATTCATAGGGTCGCCATAAGTTGTAATCGACATGAAGGCACATAAGAACAAAACTGTGCTGAAAGAAGCTAAGCTCTGAAATGCACTGCCTTTCTTGAGCCCACAGGGTGCAGAACGATAGCCGTGCTTCAGACTGGAATATCCCCCTCCTTCCAACAGAAAAGCAAATGGAGGAAGCAGATCCAACTCAGGTATGAGATGCTCAGTGCACAGCCAATGTGGAGAACCTTTGGCCCTCCAGATGTTGCTGAACAACAGCTCCCATCTACAGGCCACGCTTGCTGGGGCTAGTAGGGATTGTAGGGCCTGAGCCAAACGGCCCTCTCCCCACCTGCAGTTCCCAGCAACTGGCACTCAGAGGCACGCTGCCTCTGTCAGCAGAGGGAGGACATTGCCATCATGGTTAGCAGAGCCCCTCACAGCCTTCGTCTCCTTCATGCATTTGCCGAAGGCCCTTTGAAAGACATCCAAGCTAGTGGCCATCCCTACATCTTGTGGGAGCAAATTCCATACGGTACATTAGTATCGGTGTCCGCAGTGTGAAGTCCTTCCTTTAGTCTGTCCTGAATCTTTCAACATTCATCTTCACTGGGTGCCCCCAAGTTCTAGTATGATCCAAGGGGGAGAAAAATTCCTTCCTATCTGCTTTCCCTGCACCATGCATTAATGTCATACATCTTATTTATTTATTTAATTTATTACATTTATGCCCCGCCTATCTTTCATCATAGATGCATGTGATTCCCAGGCGGCCTCCCCTGCAGGCACTGACTGGACCCTGACGTGCTTCGTCTCAGGAAGTTTCAGAAAGGTGGTGGCCTCATGGGCCTTCAGACCATAGCCTGGGACCTTACAGTTGCATACTTTGGTCTCATGACAAGGCGGATAAGCTCAAGAAAGGGCCTTTGGCTATTGTACCACTGTGTGCATTTAATTTTAGTCAACTCATGAGCTAATCTTGTCAGAAGAGTGGAATAAAATAACATAAGAAATAAAAGAAAGCCAGCGTGGTGTAGTGGTTAAAGTGTTGGACTAGGACCTGGGAGACCAGGGTTCAAATCCCCACTCAGCCATAAAGCTTGCTGGGTGACCTTGGGCCGGTCACAGTCTTTCAGCCTAACCTACCTCACAGGGTTGTTGTGAGGATACAATGGAGAGGGAGATGAACCATGGATGCTACCTTGAGCTCCTTGCAGGAAAGGTGGGATCTAAATGTAATAATAATAATATCATCCATTTTAAAATGAATAAAGTTACCCTCTGATATTGAAGCCCCAGATGAGCAGTTCTCTTAAGTAAGTAGAATTATCTGTGTGGATCTGTCCTTATTACGGACTGTTTCAAATGCTGAAATATCTGGTCTGGATCAATATAACAAATGCTTCCTCTGGGGAGGCAGACTTTGATGCCCAGCCTGTACCAGATCCACTGGAGTGTGGTGGGCTTAGATATGGATGAATTTTAGGCTTCGGTTCTCTACATTTCTCATTTTTCCAATCTTAAATTCAGTTCTCCACATTGATTTTTTTTAAAATCCTCATAAAAATTCAACAGTAATTTAGTGTGAACTTCTCCTAATACAGCCGTTCCCAACCTTTGGATCCCCAGATGTTGCTGAACTCCAGTTCCCATCAGCCCCAGCCAGGATGGCCAAAGGTCAGGAATGATGGGAATTGTCATCCAGCAACATCTGAGGTTCCAAAGGTTGGGAACGGCTGTCCTAATAAACACTCTTCTGTATGCATTTTTTACTAAAAAAAAATTGCAAGCAATTTCCCCATATATGTAATGCATATTTGTATGTTATTTTCTTTAATACATCTGCTTTTATGCACATTTCCCCCTAATATAATGCATTTCTGTACACATTGTTCAGTGGGAGAACTGCATGGCCAAATTCGGAGAAGTGTGAATTTAGAAAGTTAGCTGTGTTCCGGTTTGCATATTGGCCTGAGAAGAGCGAATTTGGTTGCTTCTCATTAAAATGTCAAACAAAACTGAATTTCTTCTCCATGCCTCAGTGGAGTGCAGGCATTCCGGCACTTGGGTACCTGGCTGAGGTCTCTTTGTTCTTGCAGGGGCCTGTGGCCTTTGAAGATGTGGCCGTATATTTCACAGAGGGACAGGCAGCTTTACTGGATCCAGACCAAAGGGCCTTGTACAAGGAGGTCATGCTGGAGAATTATGGGAACGTGGCCTTGTTGGGTAAGCTAGAAGACTTTGAGAACCCCATATTGGGAACTCTCTTCGTAGCTCAATATGCGCCTGAGGTTCATCTTACGTTCCTTAAGGGCCCATCGGCACTATACATTTAAAACAGTATTATACCACTCAACAGTCATGCTTTCCCTCCGCTTCCAAGAATCCTGGGAAATATAGTTTGATAAGGGTGCTGGGAGTTGTTAGGAGAGACCCCTGATTCCCCTCACAGAGCTACATTTCCCAAAGTGGTTTGATAATCAATCCCTATTCCCAGAGAATTCCGGGAATTGTAGCTCTATGCGGGAGGAGGGGAATAAGGATCTCCTGACAACTCTCAGCATCCTTTAACAAACGTTCCCAGGATTCTTTGGGGAAAGCCATGGCTGTTATTTATTCATTTATTAAAATACATATAAGCTGCACTTTTCATAAAAGTATATCAAGGCAGCATTACAACATTCAAAAACATGATAGAATAAAAAAAACCCAGTAAAAATATTGCTTTAAAAAACAATAAAAGCATCTTTAAGTACTGCATTAGTTGGAAAAGGAAATTCATATTAAAAGACCCATTTAAAAAGTCTAGTTTTCAGGAAACGCCTGAAAGGAAGGAGGGATGGTTCCTGCTGATCCTCTATTGGCAGGGAGTTCCACAGATAGGACTTGCCACACTAAAGGCTTGGTCCCTGGTGGAGGCCAACTGAACCTCAGGGGCATGAGGAACCACCAAAAGTGCCCTATCACAAGATCTCAGTGGTTGAAATGGAAGGAGTCAGGTCCTTAAGGTACTTTGGGCCCAAGTTGTCTAAGGCTTTGTGAATTATCACCAATACCTTGAACCTGGCCCGGTAGCATACTGGCAACCAGTGCAACTCTTTTGGCAGCTGGGTAACATGCTGCCAGTAATCTGCTCCTGTGAGCAGTCTGGCCACTACATTCTGCACTAGTTGCAGCTTCCAGACCAGATACAAGGGCAGCTCCACATAAAGTGCATTACAGTAATCAAGTCTTGAGGTTACCAGTGCATGGACTGCTGTGGTCAGTGCTGATACAAGTGGTATAATACTGTTTTAAATGTATAGTGCAGATGGGGCCTTAGTCTGCATTGGCCCAGCTTGCTCCTGATTAAAACTCTGAGGAGATGTGTGTTTTTAAATTAAAGATACACGGAGAATTGTTATCCTGCACTGCTTAGTATGTATAATATACACCAGGGGGATGGAGTTTTTTCCAGCCTGACGGCTGCATTTCATTCTGAGCAACCTTACTGGTGTGTAACGTACAAAGCAGTTCTGTGTGTACCTGACTATGCAAAAGTAAAATATATATTTTTTGCTATGCCCACTTTGGCCTCTGGCCTCACCTACCGCAGGCATGTGGCCCCCAGAAGGTTGCCCAGAAGGAAATATGGCCCTTGGGCTGAAAGAGGTTTATCCCTAGCCTATATGAATATAGCAAATGAATGACCTTCAAATGAAACAAGGATATTTTGGAAGTTCTACCCAATCCTTCTTGATTTTTCCTTTGTTCACTCTCCCAAGGAGGATCTGAAGTCCACAAGCCTGCCCTGATTTCTCAGCTGGAGCGAGGAAAACAGCCATGGGTGGACAATCCTCAGGTCTTGGATGAAGAGGCACCCAGATCCAGCTCAGGTGAGACAATCGGGGTAAGCCAGCCAAGCAACATCCAGAACAGGCATGGATGCACTTTTAAAAGAGCCTTTTAAGAACTTTTCAAGAACTTTTCAAAGAGCTTTTTAAATGGTTGTGTTGTGGCATTTAATTTTTAATTAATGTTTTACTTGCAAATATAACAAAAAGGGGGGGAGGGGGAAAGGAAAAGGATTATAAAAGACAGATTGTGCTGTTTTAGTGGGATGCTTTTATTGTACATTTGAATGGTGGACATTTATTTTCATGTTTTGATGAAATTGTTTTTTATTGTCTCTTTTAAAGAATGTTTAAAGAATTTGTATTTTTGGTAATTGGTTTTGTACTTGTAAACTGCTTAGAAGGCCCCTTGGCAATTAAGTGGTATATACATTAATAAATAATCAATAAACGTGTTAGTCTTTTAATGTGCCCCAAGACTCTTCAGTTGGTTTTGCGGTACAAGACTAAGCATGGCTACCCCTCTGGGAAATAAAATAAAATGAGTTTTTGAACATTTAAAAGTGAGGTGTAAGCTGTCTTATGAATCTATTTAAGAGCCCCAGGCGGCAAACAATGAAGTAATGAAACAGTTAAAAAGAAAAGAAAAAACATATTTAAAGTATTTAAAAACAATGAATAATGCCTGAAAACACGTAAACACACTGGAGAGCAGGATGAAACAGGCTGTAAACCTATTAGAATTGGGCAAGAATTTCTATTCAGTTCAATTTCAAGCTGAATCTATCAAACTAGCAATTTCCATAACAACATGAGAACCGAAACACAGCCATCCTGCACAATTCGCACTTATTTGCAGTTTGCTATGAATGTTTACAAAAATGCATATATTCGGGGAAAGTGCGCATAAAAACGAATCAGTGAACATAACATGCAAAATGCATGACGAGAAAGCGCTTGCAAAAATGTCTACATGAGTCAAACCCCATCTACAAAATTGTGTTCATTAGGAGAATTCACAGTAAAATGCCAGAGAATTTTCATGAGGATTTTCTTTAAAAAAAATGGCAAATTGTTGCAGAAACGTGGAGAGGTAAATTTAAGAGTGGAAAAATAAGAAACCAAGAGAACTGAAATGATCTTTCCATACCTAAAACCTATGGAAAACTGCTTTGAGATTTTTTTCATGAAAAACAACATATAAATATTCTTTATTATGCTTGTCTTCTCAGAAGCATCCAGATAGGACTTTGGGGTGGAAATCCAGGGTTAAAACTAAATTAAACCAAACCACAAACGCACAAAGGAGTTTATCAAGACTCCCTTTCCAGCCATTTTGAAAACAAGACAGCCAACTGATGCTTATGAAAGAAATACCATGAATGTCATGAATAATGCTTCTATTTACCCATTCTAAATATTTTCCTTTTTATTTCTGGACTATGGCACTTCAGATGATGTTGGCCTCCAATTCCCATCAGCCTCAGCCAGCATAACCAATGGTGAGGAATGTTGGGAGTTGTAGTCCAACAATACCCAGAGGAGCAGAGCAGGCTCCCCATCCCTGCTTTAGGGCCACAGGCAAGAATGCAGCCACTTAGCAGAATGATCAGGAAAGCCCCCAAATGTAGCAGTAAGCAATGCACATTAGCCTCTAAACAGCCCCCCACCCCTGATAAGACCATTAAGTCCAGAGCAGAAAGTTACCTACTTGCACCACTGCTTGGAAATAAACCCCAGGAGATTCAATGGGAATGACCCTTTGTTAGCTGTGCATAGAGTTACAGCTATATACTAAGTGACATACTTTCATCTAGGCTCAAGAGTAAATTTTGCTGGTGCCCTTTCTCCCAACAGGAAACTATAGGAAGAAAAATGTGTGTCCAGAGTGTGGAAGATGCTTTTCTGACATGTCGGTCCTTCTTGAACATCAGAGATCCCACTCGGAATGGAGACCCTATAAATGTGTGGACTGTGGGAAATGTTTTTCTGGATTTTCGGAGCTTTTGAGGCACCAGAGAGTTCACGTGGTAGAGAAACCATATCAATGCTTGGAGTTTGAAGAATGTTTTGATGTCAAAGCAATTGTTGTTGGCCATCATAGAATCCACATGGGAGAGAAACCTCACAAATGCTCAGAATGTGGGAAGTCTTTTGATTTCAAATCAACCCTTGCAACACACATGCGTATCCACACTGGGGAGAAACCTTATAAGTGCTTAGAGTGTGGGAAATGTTTTGCTCGAAAAGGGAATCTTGCTGGGCACCGGAGGCTCCACATGACTGAGAAGCCTCATAAATGCATGGAATGTGGGATGTCTTTTGCTCAACAATCAAAACTTGCAGGTCATCAGAGAGTCCACGAGGAACTTTTCAAGTGCTTCGAGTGTGGGAAATGTTTTCCTCACAAAGGGCTCCTCATCGAACATCGGAGGGTCCACACAGGAGAGAAACCGTTTAAGTGCTTGGCCTGTGGGAAATATTTTTCTCGGAAATCGAACCTTGATGACCACCAGAGAATCCACACGGGAGAGAAACCTTACAAATGCTCGGTGTGCGGGATGTGCTTTGCAGGCCGGTCGTCCCTCACGTACCACTACCGAGGCCATACTGGAGAGAAACCTTTCAAGTGTTTGGAATGTGGGAAAGATTTTGCCGACCGGTCGTCCCTCCAGTACCACGAAAGAGGCCACACAGGAGAGAAACCATACAGCTGCTTTGAGTGCGGGAGAAGTTTTGCCAGCAGGTCGTCCCTAGTTTGCCACCGGAGAACCCACACAGGGGAGAAACCTTATCAGTGTGTGGAGTGCTTGATCAGCTTTGCCGACAAGTCGGGCCTCATATGCCATGAGAGAGTCCACACAGGAGAGAAACCATACACCTGCCTGGAGTGCGGGAAATCGTATTCCTTCAGGTCATCCCTCGTGTGCCATGAGAGATCCCACACGGGAGAGAAACCTTACCAGTGTTTGGAGTGTGGGAAATCTTATTCTGACAGGTCGTCCTTTGTTTACCATCAAGGGACGCACACAGGAGAGGAACGCTACAAGTGTCTGGAGTGTGGAGCGTGTTTTGCTCCAAAGCGACCCCTTTCGAGGATCCACGGCATCCCTGTGGTGCAACACCCTATTCATCATGAGACCTGCTCTTTCTATCTCAAGGCAAGTGAAGTGCTTGACTCTAAGCAGGTGTGAAGAACTTCCCGCTCCCAGCCCTTGGGGTCAGATGTCAGCATATCAAAAAGTGGGTGGGGCCAAGTCCACAAACAAAACCCCATTCACACATACACACACACACACACCCCTCTGTTCACAGTGGGGATGGAGAGATCTGTCAGTTCCGGTTCTCTCCGTTTCCCATTTTTCCAGTTTTAATTTTGCAGCAATTTGGGATTCTTTTTTTTAAAAAATCCTCATGAAAATTCCTCAGCATTGTAGTTCGATTTTCTGCTTTGAAACACATTTTTTTCTATGCAGTTTTGACTGATGTACCCCTTTTTGCATTTTTGTATGTGATTTTTATTCATACGTTTATGCACATTTCCCCCTCGTATATGCATGTTTGTAAACATTGGTTTGGAGAACCACATCACAAAATTCAGATAAGTGTGAATTTTCAAGGATATCTAATTTTCAGTTCTCATATTGTCTTGGAAAGTGCACATTTGATAAATGTGAACCAGAGCTAATTTCTCCCCCAATCCCAGTCCACACAGATACATAAGAAGGTCCCTGATGGATCAGGCCAAAGGCCCATCCTGTTCTCAAAGTGGCTGACCAGATACCCAGACGGGAAGTTTGCAAGCAGGACCTGAGCGCAATAGCACTACTCTCCACCCTTGCGATTCCCAGCAGCTGGTGTACAGTGGCATATTGAATGGTATTCAAAGCTAGTCTTACTCAGAGTAGACCCACTGAAGTTAATAGTCATGACTAACTTAGGTTCATTCATTGCAATTGGTCTACTGTGTGTAGGATTTATTTGAATACAACCCATTGCCTCCAATACTGGAGGCAGAACATAGCCATTGTGGCTAGTAGCTATTGATAACGTTATCTTCCTTGCTAGGAGGATGCCCTTGATAGCTTTATCTTCCATGAATTTGTCTAATCCTCTTTAAAGCCATCCAAGTTGGTGACCATCTCTTGTGGGAGCCAATTCCATAAACTGCACTGTGTGAACGAGGACTTTCTTTTGTGTGTCTTGGATTCTCCAACATTCATCTTCTTTGGATTTCCACAAGTACTAGTGTTATGAGTGAGGAAGAAGAAGTTTTCTCTGTCCACTTTTTCCACACCTTTGTAGCAACGCTTGGTGGATGCAACACTTTGTAGTGGAAATATGTCTACATCCAATGAAGCTGAATGTTGGAAGATTTAGGACAGACAAAAGAAAGCACATCTTCACTCAGTGCATAGTTAAACTATGGAATTTGCTCCAACAAGAGGCAGTGATGGCCACCAACTTGGATGGCTTTAAAAGAGGATTAGACAAAGTCATGAAAGGTAAGGGTATCAATGGTTACTAGCCATGATGGCTATGCTCTACCTCCATAGTTGGAGGCAGTATGCTTCCAAATCAGAGCTTGGAAAAGTTACTTTTTTGAACTACAATTCCCATCAGGCCAATCCAGTAGCCATGCTGGCTGGGGCTAATGGGAGTTGTAGTTCAAAAAAGTAACTTTTCCAAGCTCTGTTCCAACTACCAGTTGCTGGAAACTGCAGGAGGAGAAAGTGCTCTGGTACTCAAGTCCTGCTTATGGGCTTCCCACTGGGGCATTTGGTTGGCCACTGTGGGAATAGGATGCTGGACCAGATGGGCCACTGGCCTGATCCAGCAGGGCTCTACTTACGTTCTTTGTGTTCTTATTTGGTTTGTATAGTTGCCCCATGATAACAAACTAATTTGTTTGTTAGCTTTTGTTCACAAGGGACACATGCTTCAGTGACTCATTAGATGGTAAACTTATACTTGTTGGTGATGTTAATGTAATTCTCGCATGTCTCTTTTCTTTTTTTACAGCTGAAAATGGAATCGGAGATAAAAGAAGAAAAATAACGATTGGAACCCAGGAGCACCCGCCCACGGGGTAGGGTGGGGACAGGAAGTTGCAGTATCTCTGTTTACACAATGTCTCAGTTTACCGTCTTCATCAGTGGCTGTGAACCTCTGGAAACTAGCGCTTGAATGTAGCGAGTAAGTCAGAGGATAGGATTAAGGTGGCCTAAATATTTGCCATGTTGAGCTTTATTCTTGGAAGGGCTTTTCCATGGAGTCTTTTGCCACGAACATATTTCTGTCATTAAGGCCACATTCACACCATAGCTTTATTCCACTCTTATTCCACTATAAACATTCACAGCTTCCCCGAAATAATCCTGGGAACTGTAGTTTGTTAAGGGTGCTGGGAATGGTGGCTCTGCAAGGAAAACGACAGTTCCCAGGATTCTTTGGAGGGGAAGCCACGTGCTTTCGATATATGGTATGTATGGAGCCATTGAAACAGCCCCTTAGTCCAGACTGTGGAGTGCCTGTGGCTCTGCAGACAGTGCTGTACTCCCCCTCCCATCAGCCCCATCCAACATGGCCCATGGCAGTGGCGGCTGGGGGTCCATGAAAGTAGGGCAGTGGAATTTGCTCTGGGTTTTAGTCTGACCTTTCAAGGAGCTGTCGTAAGATGCTGAAACATATTCCCACAATAGGTTCACCACCTTGGACAGCTCCTTGGAAGGTCAGACTACAACCCCGAGTGGATTCCACTGCTCCTCTGACATGGAGCCACCAGCTGCCAATGGCAAGGGATTATGGGAGTTGTAGTCAAGCAATATATGGACGATCACAAGTTCCTCACTCCTCCTTAGTCCCTGTGCCCTATCTAAAGTACATGAAATAAATGCAGCATCTTCTGCTGTTCACCCCTAACCTCCCTCTCCGTCCCCTCCCTCTGTAAGCTCCTCAAGGCAGAGTTCTGTCCTCTTGTGCTTTGTAAAGTGCCCTTTGGACAGTGCACTCCAGCCTAGGCAACCAGGGGCCACTGGGAAGCTGCCCCCTTGCCTCCCAAGGACAACATCATGGCAGCCTGGCCACAACTGCCAACCATCTGTAGGGATCTTGCTTCACCCCTCCCTGCTTGGAAGAACACTTAGAAGAACTTTATAAACCTAGAACTAGTGCCTGGGCTTGCTTTTTTCTTCATTCTCCCTCCCAATTCCTTTTCCTTTCATGCCATGTCTTTTTAATTGCAGACCTGAGAGCAGGGGCCATCTTAGTATGGATCATTGTAAGCTGCTGTGGGAGCCTTTTTTTTTTTTGCTATAGGAAATGGAAATGGACGGCCTTCAAGTCAATTCTGACTTATGGCGACCCTACGAATTGGGTTTTCATGGTAAGCAGCATTCAGAGGGGGTTTCCCACTGCCTCCCTCTGAGGCTGAGAGGCAGTGACTGGCTCAAGGTCACCCAGTGAGCTTCATGGCTGTGTGGGGATTCGAACCCTGGTCTCCCAGGTCGCAGTCCAACACTCCAACCACTATGCCACACTGGCTCTCTTTTTGCTACAGAGCAGGGTTAAAAAAATACTGTTGAACAACATTATATAAATAGCAAGAAGTGGGGACGCACAATAAAATCTCCTGTTCAGGGCTTTGACAGGGGACATGTATCAGTGTCCACAGATTGCCAGGAGGGGAAGGATGGCTTTTATAGCCTTGAACACAAGCACTCTATTCCTTCATAGCAGGGGCATCTGGAAGCTTCTAAGGAGTAGGGAAGGAAGTCGCGCCCCGTTTTCTTCTCCCTCAGAAAGGATCCTGCAAAGCTGGAAAAGGTTCATAAAAGGTTAACCAAAATGATCTAGCAGTTGGAGCGACTCCTTTGGCAAGGAAAGGCTGTAACATTTTGGGCTCTTTAGTTCAGAAGAAAAAGCTAATAAAGGGGGAGAGACATGATAGAGGTGTATAAAATTAGGCATGATGTGTAGAAAATGGTTAGATATTAATGTTTTCTCCCTCACAATGCGGGGGTGGGCATCTAATAAAGCTGATTGTTGGAAGGCTCAGGACAGACAAAAGCCCTCCTTCACGCAGCACTTAGTTAAACTATGAAATTTGCTCCTACAGGAAGCTGTGATGGCCACCAGGTTGGATGGCTTTAAAAGGGGATTAGAAAAAAAATATAAGGCTGCCAATGGCGTTTTGGCCAGGATGGCTATGTCCAGCCTCCAGGATCAGAGGTAGTAAATGCCTCTGGCTACCATTTGCTGGGAATCGCAAGTGGGGAGAGCTGCGCTATTGCCCTCAGGCCCTGCTTGACGGCTTCCCATTGGGGCATCTGGTCAGCCATTGAGAGAACAGGATGCTGGTCTAGGTGGGCCATTGGCCTGATGCAGTAGCCAGGCTCGTCTTATGTACCTATATCCTTCCTCCTGAAATCTCCCTGTATAGTGTGGGGAGGAACTTGTTATCTTCATTGCACGCATACCAGGTGACCCCTATCTTCCCCTCTGTGGGTTAGTATTCTACATCATACGTATATTTATTCCACTATCATTCTTATTTCAGTAATGGTTTCCCCCAAAGCATGCTGGGTAGTTTGTGAAGGGTGCTGAGAGTTGTTAGGAGACCCCCTATTCCCCTCACGAAGCGACAGTTCTCAGAGTTCCTTGGGGAAAGGGATTGACTGTTAAACCACTCTGAGATTGTAGCTCTGAGGGGAACAGGGCTCTCCTAACAACTCTCAGCATCCTTCACAAACTCCAGTTCCCAGGATTCTTTGGGAGAAGCCAGGTGCTTTAAATGTATGGTGTGGATGTGACCCCTGTCTTCTCACGGCCCCATTTGCTCTATATATTTAAAGCAGTTTCATACAACTTTAAACAGTCATGGCTTTTTTGCAAGAATCCTGGCAAATGTAGCTTATTAAGGGTGCTGAGAGGAGATCCCTATTCCCCTCACAGAGCTACATTTTCCAGAGTGGTTTAACAGCCAATCCCTATTCCCAGGGAACTCAGGGAATTGTAGGTTTCCTAATAATTCTCAGCATCCTTCATTAACTACAGTTCCCAGGATTCTTTGGGGAAAGCCATGACTATTTTAAAGTGGCATCATACTGCTTTAAATGTCCAGTGCAGAGAGGGCCTCAGGTAAGCCCCCTTAGGGAATCTAGCAGGCCATATCTCCCATTACCTTCATTCCCCGCCCCCTTCCAGCTGACACCCTCAACATTCATTTAGGACTTTGAAGCTCACGGGTTCTTGGTTTTTTTAGTAACTTTTTTTTTAGAAAATTCTTTTTCTTTTAACTTGCAGATTAATGCACTTCTCTGCACTTAGGGACGCTTGCACAGCGTATTCAGAAACCACTGCCTTCATTTTGAAAAGTGTCAACAATTATGTGATGTATGGATTTTATTAAATGAACGCATAAATTTTGGGGCAGCCCCATTTCTCTGCTAAACTGGTAGGCAACAGGCCCACTGCTGCTGCCAAGCCCACTTGGGTTGTTTGAGAGGTTCCAGGAATTTGGGGATTGTCCCGTTATGGTCTGTTTAAGAAACTTGCAGTAAGATTTCATCAGATTCTTTGATGTGGCTGAACTAAGCAGAGAGTATTATTAGGTCTATTACAGAAAATTATCAGCAGCATTGTTGGTTATAACAGAAAATGTAGAAACCTGTTACCTATTTGATCTACAAATAGGTTTCTCTGTTAGCTTTGGCTCATAAGAGAGATGTCCTTTAATCCTGCGTTCTCCAACCTGCGCTAGCTGGGGCTGATGGGAACTATAGTCCAAAACATTTGGAAGGCACTGGGTGGGGGAAGGTTGCTTTAATTGCTCTCAGCATCTTAAAAATGTTGCTGCTGGCAATGTTTTGCACATTGAAGGAATCCGAAGTCTATTAATGCTTAAGCTTACAGTCAATTATTTCTTTTTTAATCCTTTATTGATTTCGAGCATTGGTCACTGCAATATATTTTTGACTAGGAACATGCCTTTGGCAACAATACATGTGAAAAGGATATAGTGGGTCTAACAAGCACAATCCTCTACGTGTCTGCTGAGAAGAAAGTCTCACTGACTTCAATGAGGCTAATTCCCAGATAGCTAGGTATAGGATTGCAGTCTTTGGCTGCATTACACACCAGCCATACTTTTAAAATACATGTCTTCCCCCAGAGAATCCTGGAAATTGTGGCCTATTAAGAATGATGAGAGTTGTATCTCTGCGAGGGGTAAACTACAGATCTCAGGATTCTTTGGTGTGCTTTAAATATATGGGGTGTAAGCAGCCTTATTTGAGCAGAAGCTGAACATGAGCCAAAGGTGTGATGTGGCTGCTAGGAAATCCGGTGTAGTCTTAGGGCACCTCCGGACTAGCGTCTTTGGTGAGTGTATTGTACACCATGTAATTGATGCAACGGGAGTGCGTTAGTGGTGGATGTACACTGGACCCTCCACACATCATTCCACTTTATGAGTTTTTCTGTGATGCTTCCCCAATATTAGCACATTATTTACATCTGGAAAGGCACTCTTGCACTATAGTGTAATAAAAGTGGGATACAAAAAAAGAGGAAAATTTGTGGTATAAAAAGTTACAGGATATCAGCAGGAAGCTATGGGATATGATGCACCGATTGGAAATGAAAGCAGTGTGCCCACCCAGAAACCTTTGCAGGCACAAACAGTATTGAAATCAGGTTTGCGTATGAATGCTCTGATGCAATCATGAGCACCAGTCATCATGAATGCACAATTAAAGGGGGTCTGGAGGAGCCTTTAGGCCGCGATCACAGAAGGAACATACCTTATACTAAATCAGACCATTGGTTCATCCAGCTCAGTTCTGTCTATACTTACTGGCAGCGCCTTTCCAGGGTTTCAGGCAAGAGTCTCTCCAAGCTGTACCTGGAGCTGCAGAGAATTGGAACCTTCTGCACTCAAGGCAGATGTTCTACCACTGAGCTACGGCATAGGGACACACAGGGACGAAGGGAGCGGCATTACACTAAGTCGGACCATTGGTCCATCTAGTTCAGTACTGTTTGCACTGACAGGCAGTAGCTCAGTGGTAGAGCATATGCTTTGTCTTCAGAAGGCTCCAGGTTCAATCCCCAGATGGCATCTCCAGGTCAAACTGGGAGAGATCCCCTTGTATGAAACCCTGGAGAACCAGTCAGTGTAGCTCAGTGTTCTTCAACCTTGGGTCCCCAGATGCTGTTAGACTGCAACTCCCATCATCCCCCAGCCGGCTTGGCGAATGGCCAGGGATGATGGGAGCTGTAGTCCAACAACATCTGTGGACCCAAGGTTGAACAGTAGCATAGATAATATGGGGCTAGATGGGCCAATGGTCTGACTCGGTATAAAGGAGCTTCCCACATTTCTTGTTCTCTGCTGCTCAAGAGGGCACGATTGGAATGGATGGGTGGAAATTTCAAGGAAGCAGATTCCAGCTAAACATTAGGAAAAAAATTATATGAGTAACAGCTGATTGACTGATTGAACCGACTGCCTCGGTAGGTGGTGGGCAATGGAGGTATTTAAACAGAGGCTGGATGACGACTTTTCAGGGATGCTGTAGATGCATCCTGATCCACCACAGTAGATCACCACTGAGCAGAGGATTGGACTAGATCAGGGTCCCCAATGTAGTGCCCATGGGCACAATGACTCCCTTGAAGTCATCCCCTGGCATCCATATAGCCTCTGAGTCCAGCCCACCCCCACTCACTGCCTCCCTTGGTCATGAGGCAGTGAGGGCAGAAACCTTTTTCGCCCTTGAAAATTCCATAGAGCTGAAGGAGGAAGTTGGAAGAGAGATACTCTTTTCCGCTTCCTCTTTCAGCTCTGTGTGCTTTTCAAGGCTCAGATAAATTCCATGGGTTGTATCCAACTAAGTTTTACTCAGAATAGACCCACTGGAATTAATTGATCTAGGTTAGTCATGCCCATTCATGTCAGTGGGTCTACTGTGAGTAGGGCTGACTACAACCCTGTGTGACCTGATTTGTACTCAAGATTCTTTGGGACAGTGATGTGCATGTCCTGGGTGGAGGCTGATTTCAGGGAGGGAGAAGAGAAGCAATCAGTGGAGATGATGTCAGCACTGGCTAAAAAAAATTGAATGTGCCTACAGCCCCAAAAAAGTTGGTGACACCAAGGATTAGATACCTCCAATGTCCCTTCAATGCTAATGTTCTGTTTTAAACAATTTAGAACATCTGAGTAAGTTTTCAGATATCAGGACCTTTGTCTGTATTTCATTTCTCTGTTTCTATATAAATAAGCTTCTTTTTCTGTTCAGCAAAAAAATAATATCCCACGTCACTGTTTTTGCAGGTAGAAAATAATTGTCGTGTTCTCATCTATTATTTAAATAAAAAGTTAGTGCAAAATGCATTTTTGGTGCAGGGAGCTCATTACGTCCTTTGTGTTTTTAATACTCCAGAATCTTCATGCATCTTGCAATAGTTATTGCCTTGGTTTCTAGAAGAGTCCTGCCGGATCAGACTGAAGACAAGCCTGTGGGTGCCGTGGCACCCTTGAGGTCTCCCCCGACGCCCATGAAGCCACTGAACCTCTCGCTCCCTGCCCCCTTGGTCATGAGGTGGGAAAGGTGTCTACCTTTGTCTCCCTTGAAAAGTACATAGAACTGAAAAAGGATGTTCGAAGACTGACACTGTTTCCCCACTTCCTCTTCCAGCTCCATGTGCTTTTCAAGGCTCAGATTAATTCACCTGGATCTAGGGTTGCCAGGTTCAAGGCCTGAGACTGATCCTGTATCTTTAGGAGAAGAGAAAGTCAGCCAAGTGCAGGTGTTCTTGCAACGGGAAAAACCACAAAGTGAATTGCTCCCTTCCCCCTCCACAACTTTTAAGGATACAGAAGACCTCTTGGTTGCCAGGCCCAGCCTCCAAAGGTCTTCCGTATCTTTACAAGTTGTGCAGAGGGAAGGGAGAATTCCACCTTGTGGTTTTTCCCATTACATTGTTGCAAGAACACCTGCACTTGGCTGACTTTCTCTTCTCCTAAAGATACAGGATCAGTCTCAGGCCTTGAACCTGGAAACCCTACCTTACCTAGATCACTTGAGAAATAATGTGCATGCGTGCTTTCTCACTTTCTTTGTGATCTTGGGGAGGGGATGGTGCCTGGGGGACGGGGACACTCACAAATCCAAATATGCCCTTGGACCTAAAAGTTTGGCAGACCCTGGTTTAACTCTTAGGCTGCATCCTCTTAACTGCAGCAAACCTGGTTGTAAGCACCAAAGAATGGAAGCAGAGTGGATCTCACATTCCTCCAGCAACCTTTCACGGACACACTTGTTAACACCTCACCTGACATTGATTCCAAAGCTGACTTTGCATTACCACTCCGCTGTTGTTGAAGGCTCGTTTTCCCTTCTGCTGTCCTAACCTGTATCAGTTTGCTCTGTGTTCGCCAGCTTGACCCTGCTTTAAAAGCTGTGGAGGTATTTGTTCTTTAAGTTAAAGGTACACCAGGAAACCAGCAGGTCCATGTTATACATTTAAAGCACATCCAAAGCACAGTTAAGTCACATGACTTCCCCCAAAGAATCCTGGGAACTGAAGCTGAATGTTGGAAGATTCAGGACAGACAAAAGGAAGTACTTCTTTACTCAGCGCATAGTTAAACTATGGGATTTGCTCTCACAAGACGCAGTAATGGCCACCAGCTTGGATGGCTTTAAAAGAAGATTAGACAAATTCATGGAGGACAGGGCTATCAATGGCTACTAGCCATGACGGCTGTGCTCTGCCACCCTAGTCAGAGGCAGCATGCTTCTGAAAACCAGTTGTCGGAAGCCTCAGGAGGGGAGAGTGTTCTTGCACTCGGGTCCTGCTTGCGGGCTTCCCCCAGGCACCTGGTCAGCCACTGTGAGAACAGGATGCTGGACTAGATGGGCCACTGGCCTGATCCAGCAGGCTCTTCTTATGTTCTTACGTGGTTTCCATCAGAGAGCTACAAATGCCCAACACTCTTAACAAACTATAGTTCCCATGAAACTTTGGGGAAGTCATGTACTTTAAATGTACGGCAACCTGCACTGCACATTCAGTATGGTAGAAACCAGGGGTTGGAAACCTTTTCAGGATAAGGGCCACGCCCCCTTCTGGATAAGGGCCACATGCCAGTGGTGGGCAGGGCAGAGGCAAAAGCAGGTGGAGCAATGAATGTACATTTGACCTTTGTACAATAGGCTAGTTCCCACTCACCCACCCATACACATACCTACCTACCTATGTTGTCACCAATAAAGGCCTATCTTTGTTTCAAGCCTGTGCCTTCAATTTTCTCAGGAACCCTAGTCCAACGAACCACAAAATTCCCCATAGGAGCTCCACTAACACCTTGTTATTGTTATGTGCCTTCAAGTCGATTACGACTTATGGCGACCCTATGAGTCAGTGACCTCCAAGAGCATCTGTCATGAGCCACCCTGTTCAGATCTTCTAAGTTCAGGTCTGTGGCTTCCTATGGAATCAATCCATCTCTTGTTTGGCCTTCCTCTTTTTCTACTCCCTTCTGTTTTTCCCAGCATTATTGTCTTTTCTAGTGAATCATGTCTTCTCATGATCTGTCCAAAGTATGATAACCTCAGTTTCATCATTTTAGCTTCTAGTGACAGTTCTGGTTTAATTTGTTCTAACACCCAGTTATTTGTCTTTTCCGCAGTCCATGGTATGCACAAAGTTCTCCAACAACACATTTCAAATGAGTTGATTTTTCTCTTATCTGCTTTTTTCACTGTCCAACTTTCACACCCATACATAGAAATTGGGAATACCATGGTCTGAATGATCCTTTGTTCTTCCCCAGTGGCTCAGTGAGTGCCTTCTGACCTGGGGGTCTCATCTTCCAGCTCTATCTCATGTTGCATTTTGGATACTCTGTTCATAGGGTTTTCGTGGTAAGAGGTATTCAGAGGTGGTTTACCATTGGCTTCCTCTGAGTTTGGATGCATCTTAGTCTGGTGTTTCAGCTTTGACCATTCCGTCTTGGGTGCCCCTGCTAGGAGTCTAGCCTCTTGGTCGAGACTCCTGACGGCATTGCTCTCAGCTTCTTCGACACTCTCAAACCCCCTCACCACATTAAGGTGTGCCTACATACCTTTATCCGTGCAAGCAAGAGGCAAGATCAGCATTCAAGGACATTCCTCACCAATCTGCAGTTTAAAAAAAATCTTCATGAATATTCTTCATTTTAGTGCAAATTTCCCCTCAGAAACACATTTAGCAATTTCTCTTGACAGAAGGCATTTTTGTATGTTATTTTCATTAATATATGCATTTTATGTACACTTGCACATAATACATGCATTTTTGAAATTAGCACACATATCCAGCCAACAATGCCGGACGGACTTCCTAACAAGCTCTATCTGTTTAAGCGATACGTTTATCTTTTCTTTAAAGAGAGAACGGACTAACAGGCAAGCACCCTTCTTTCTATTATTTTTTTTACTTGGTTTAAATTGTTGCAGCAAAAGGAGATTTGTCAGATTGATCGGCTTTGGACAACTTCTGGGTGAGATATAGCTCTTCTCTGTTATTCACGAAATTAACAGCTTATCTCTGTTTCTGTCGCAAAAAGCTGTCCTGGAAGTGCATTCTAAAGATAATAAACAGAAGAGGGATTTCTATTCCTGATTTCTATTCCGAGGAATATTATATTGTCTGGGACTATTCTCTTTTTGGTCTATTTTATTTTGACGAATCTGCTTCTTCACGACGCCACTAACTGTTTTGATGCTGGGAACTAAATTTGTTTTGCATTCTTGAACATAGAGAGATAAGGCAGGTTGCTCTGTTTATACTGTGATGTCATCAAGCCTGGAATATTAACCCAATTGTTGCTGAAATAAGAAGTGGTTCTTCTTTATTTTTGTTTTGCTTTGTTTTCGTGGTTTTAAAAATGGCAATCAAGAAAGTGGCTGAGAATCTGGAAGTAACTATGTTTCAGAAAATAATGGATGAGATTGAGATAACGAAACAAACCCTGCGACAGGGTAGTAAGGAGCTGAAAATTGAACTGAGCAAAATGACGCAGGAGCTTAAAGAAATAGGGGATCCTGTGAGAGAGGAGAATGAGATCAGAGATGAGAAAAGAAAAAATAAAGGGAAGATACAAGCCCTGGACATTGGAACAAATGTGGAATTGGAAAAATCTGGAGTTTATGGATTTTAGAAATAAAATCTACTGTTTGGAATTTAACGTTATCTCTGAAGAAATTAATGAAGATATTAGAGATAAAGTTATCAATGGCTTGGATAATCTTCTGGACTGGAATGATGTGACGGAGCTTGATATAGAGAAAATCTATGGAATTAACTGCAGCCATGTGACAATGGAAAAACTCTTAAGAGATGAGCCAGTGCATTTTGTAAAAAAGAAGAACACAGATATGACTTTACAACAGTATTTCAGCAACTTATTCAGAATGGATGGCAAGAAAATATTTGGGATAGAGGAAATTCCCATCAGACTCTTATTATATGACTATGGCTACAACAGCAAGATTATTATGGAATACTGATAATGGAAGATTGGACACTGAAATTACTGGACTTAACAGGACTATTGAAGATGGAAGATGGAACTAATAGGGATAATGGAATAATGGCTATTGAAATTATTGGACCTAACAGATTCTGATGAGATGGATTAATCAAAATGTTTATTTGGACTATGGTTATGACAATAAGATTATTATAATTATTAACGAGATGGATTAATTGACATGTTTATTTGGAGAAAAATTGATAGATATATTTCTTAAAGAATTGAAACCTCTCTTTGACTTTTTGTGGAAAGAATAAAGTAATGTTTATGAGATTTGATGATTAATTAAGATAACTACTGGAGGAAAGTGATTTTATAATATGATTTAAGAGACAGGATTGTTATATATTGTAGACCTATAACTGATTTGATATGTGACAAATGGGAAGTCAACATTTTATTTTTTTTTGTTTAATCATTTTTGTTTTGTTTTGTTTTTTGTCTTTGAATGTTTTATGATTTTGTTTTCTATGTTTTATGAAAATTTGAATAAAAATTATTGTAAAAAAAAAGAAATTAGCACACATATTTGAATTTGAGTGTGCAGTGCAGTTCACCAACATACATTAGGGGAAAGTGTGCATTAAAATGAATGTATGCATGAAAATAACACACAAAAATGCATTATATGATAAATTGCAAAAATATGTACCATAGTGTGAGAAACAACGGTTCTTAAGAGACCCACCACGAGATTATTAGTGAAGCAGTAACTTAAGTTTATTATACGTTCTTGCAAGAGCGGGTGTCCACAAGGTAGGCACACCCAAGTAGGGTTGCCAGGTCGGAGCCATCCAAAAACCTGAGAAAATGGGGGTGGGCCCTAGTGACATCATGGGGCGGGCCCTAGTGATATCATTAAGCATGATACATTGTATCAACCACAGTTGCTTGGAGCATGCCATTCAAAAAAAATTCTCTGGAGATTAAAATAGAAATCTTACCTAAAATAGGGTGTAAAATAAGGTCATTCTTTCTCACAAGCTTAGGGTGATGCAAAATGGAAATGGACTGCCTTCAAGTTGATCCCAGATAGGGTCTTCATGGTAAGCAGTATTCAGACAGAGGTGGTTTACTATTGCCTTCCTCTGAGTCTGACAGGCAGTGACTGGCCCAAGGTCACCCAGTGAGCTTCATGGCTGTGTGGGGATTTGAACCCTGGTCTCCCAAGTCACAGTTCAACACCTTTAGGGAACATTTAATCTAGCTTCCTTGCTTCTGGCAAGAAGGGTTTACGTGCCCTCAGGCCAGGCCATTATTGGAAGAAAGGAGCCTAGTGTTGCAGAGATGTTAGATGGGAGCACAGATGGATGCTCCTGAAGGCAGCAATTATAAACATGCTTATTAAGGAACTAAGCCCCATAGAACTCAACAGGACTTACTTCTGAGTAGATAGTTTGGATTGTGCTGTTAGTAATGCTTGACTAGGGATCCTCTGCAAAGACATCCATATCCAAGCAGGGTTGACAACCCCCTGCCTGGAATGCCCTGCCCTTATCTTTTAATGTGGCTGCTCCAAACTTCTTTACAGATTTGACCCTTCACTCCAGAAAGAGGTCTGAGAAATGTGTAAGAGAAAGAAGATTCTCTACCCTTTCTGTCTACTCTGTGGGGTGCTATAAACTCACTTGGACAGCCAATCCAATTCCAGTGAGTAATAATTGACAGAGAAAAAACACCCATGGTTTGGTCTACCTTCACAGGCAGCAGCTTGGGAACAACAACTGCAGCCACACTTTCAAATATGTGAATTCTCTTTTACCATTAGTGGGCAAAAAACAAACCATCATGCAACCAACAAGGCACATCATCAATGGGTTTTAGGGGTTTAGTTGACCACATGGAACCACTGTTGTTGCTTCTATGGATGTAAGGGAGGAGGGTCAAAGGTACATGAAATGCAAACAGAAAATGAAAAAAGACAGTGATGCTTCCCTAAATGCAATACCATACCAACCACAGCAACACATACCAAAGGGTCAGCGTAACCCTTCAACTTCTAGGTAGAACTCTTACTAGGACATTAGGGACATTTCTTGGGAGGTGCAGTTCTGATGCCTTCTAGTTTACTTGCTTCTGGCAAGAAGGGTTTACGTGCCCTCAGACTTGGCCATTATTGGAAGAAAGGAGTTTAGTGTTGCAGAGATGTTAGATGGGAGCACAGATAGATGCCCCTGAAGGCAGCAACTGTAAACATGCTTATTAAGGAACTAAGCCCCATAGAACTCAATAGGACTTACTTCTGAGTAGATACGGTTGCAGCCATGTTAAGGACAAGGGAGGACATTCTAGGCAAAACAGACAAATAATTGGGTGTCCGAACAAATTAAACCAGAACTATCACTAGAAGCTAAAATGATGAAACTGAGGTTATCATACTTTGGACACATCATGAGAAGACACGATTCACTAGAAAAGACAATAATGCTGGGAAAAACAGAAGGGAGTACAAAAAGAGGAAGGCCAAACAAGAGATGGATTGATTCCATAAAGGAAGCCACAGACCTGAACTTACAAGATCTGAACTAAATAGGACTTACTTCTGAGTAGATACGGTTGCAGCCATGTTAAGGACAAGGGAGGGCATTCTAGGCAAGCAGTTGGCAATCACAATTATACAATTATACAATTACCTCTAGTATTAAGGTAAAGGTAAAAATGTGACAGAAATAAAACCAATAGCACCAGGTTACAAACAATTTTTTTATTAACAAACACTATCTTTAAGAGAACAAAGGCAGGTTACATCACCAATCAATCTAGTCCCAACTAGAGTAGAGACCCACTGAAGCAATGAAATTGCAGCTGGTTTTAGACATTTATCTCTCTTACAAAAGAGAAGTGGATGACATCCAAGGGATGTTTTCAACCATTATAAACATTATAAACAGTATTACTCTTTATAAAAGAAAAACAGAAAGAATGAACAAGGTGCTTTCACTGTAGGAACTGGTGTTAAATAACTAAACAGGCTGAGTTTAGAATTTGTACTTCTCATTTGAAACACAAGCTTTAAGGAACCTTTGTTCTTCCTTCACATATTTAAAAAACTCAGCACAGTTCATGCCAAAGTTTAATTTGACACAAAGCTCTGCTTTAACAAGGGAAGGTAACATACGGTTCCTGTTGTCAGTCCATACATTGCCCATTAGTGAAAACGCTCTCTCCACGAAAGCATTGCTTACTGGGATGGCAAACACTGCACTGACAACCTTCACCAGAATTCTTGATCTGATGCTCTTTAGCAACTGCACCCTTTTCTCATCCAGAGGAAGATCAGATGTTCTGACCTCAGGCACAAACTTTTTAACCAGGCAAAGTTCATCAAAAAGTCCATCAACAGCCGAAGCTCTCTGGGAGGTTTACAGTAACTAAAAACATTAAAAACAAATATACAAATTTAAAACACATCTTTTAAAAACAATTTAAAACACAATTTAAAAAAATTAAAACAATTTATAAGCAAAAGTTATTATTAGACAAAAATTACTAAAGAAATTGAATATGGTTTATCAACAATGAGCATTTGACAGCTTTTATAGTAGTGTCAGTCTCACAATTAACCAGTATAGTTGTCTAAACAAGTTTACCTTCTGAGACTTTTGGAACTACATCATGCAAGAGACAAAAGTAGGGCACATACATTGACCATGGTGGGGGATGCTGAAGCTGAACTCAACATTACTCTTCATTTAACATGGATTCCACCTAGTTTGGAGTATGGTGAAACTCAGTGGGATCACATGGCAGGTAAGTAAACTGACTCCTTCCTTCCCTGGTCAATGAACAAATTGTTCAAGAAGCAGTGTATCATCATGTTTTGGGATGTTTTATTACAATGCCCAATACTAAGGTTGTAACCATATGTAACAACTACTTTTGAATAAAAGTGGAGAGGATTGTGCTAGCCTGCAGACTTAAAGATGTACTTTTAACTCGCCAACAATTAACTTTAGACCAGAAAAAGATCGTTCAATTTACTTTTTTATGGTTAAAGTATGTAGAAACCGCAATTAAAAAATAAGAAAAAAAGGGGTGGGGGAATGTTGCCAAAGCCATATTGCTCTAATAAAATTATGGCTCTATAAAAATGCAGCTTTCAAACAGGCCAGTTTCTTTCTGTTTTGATAATATTGAACATCTGACAGCTGGTAGTACACATGCTGTCATCATTCAGGGTTTGCAGACAGCAACAGATAACAGAAAGCTTTTTTTTTAAAAAAGGAGAAGAAAACACAGACTACAGACTGTCTTGCAAAGTTTAATACATGAATTCAGATATGAAGCTAAAGTGGGGAATTCTACAGCCAGATTTAAATCTAAGCTGGCAAGAAATAATTAATAAAGTCCCTGGAGGATGGAAGCACTTAAAAACACACAGTAACACAAAGAGGAGAGAAGAACACAGGAGTCCTGCAGAAACAAATCCTTTCTGCCCTTAACTCTACTCTTCTTATGGCCCATGTATTTGTATGGAGGCAGCCCCGAGCTAACAAATCCCCAATTTTAGTTTAAGGCAAGGGTCAAACACAGTAATACCCCAAGAAACATGCTTTCACCACCACGGCTCAGCCCAGAAATGAAGAAGTAAAGACAGTATCGCCGAGCATGTGCAAAGTTATTTCAATAAACAGCGCTTCAAGCACCTGAGATTAAGTTAAAGAGTTGCAGGTGCGAGAGTGTGACATCCAAACAGGCCCTCAAAGCCTTTCAGCACGCTTCCTTAACAGACGTACCAGAAGTGGGCCGGTCAGCCTACCTCCGAACCGGCTGGACTAAGGAGGAGGAGCCGGCCCAGCCTGCCCTCCACGGCTCCTGCTGAGGCTGAGCCTGCAGGCCCTGTCTCGGCAGCGGTTGCTAGGAGACGGGCGTCGCGGCTTGTCAGCCTCAGCAGGAGCCGTGGAGGGCAGGCCCGGCCGGCTCCTTTTTAGCCCCAGAGCCGGTTCCTCTGCTCCGGAAAGGCCGGCCGCTGGCTTCACCCCTCCTGCTGCGGGCACCCCTGGGCGGCAACGGCTGCGATGGGCCCCCCCAGCGGCGCCAACAGCAGGACTAAGGAGGAGGAGCCACCCCGGCCTGCCCTCCACGGCTCCTGCGCTGAGGCTGCCAGGCAGGCCGCAAGCCGCATGGGATGGGCCCCGGACCCCGTCTTGGCCGGGGCTAAGAGGGAGCCGGCCCAGCCTGGGCTCCACTGCCACCCCACCACTTGCCTCAGTCCACCCATGGCAGTGGCTGCGGCCGCGGCCGCGATACCCCCCCCCCACCAGAGACTTCAGCAGCCTGAGCCCCAGGGCGGGGAACTGGCTCCGGGCCGGCCGGGGCTAAGAAAGACGGAGCCAGGCCGGCCCAACCTAGTCTCTGCTGCTGCCACCGCTCGCCTCCACCCACCCACGGGCCATCAGATCACCCTCACACGCCCGGGCCCCGGCCACCTGTATGTTCTCTCTGTGGGTGGTGGCGGGAGCCGGCAGGGGCTGCTGCTGGAAGAGTCCCTCCCTCACTGTGTCGGCTGCTCAAGTCCTGCCTGCGGCCTGCCTGCCTGAAATTGTAAAGAGCGGAAGTCGGCCAGCCGCAGCCCAACGTATGCGTGGTCAATCGCGCATGTGTGGCTGAGGGGGCCAATAAAAAGCCGGAGATCCACCTTTTAAATTGAAGTATAGCCGGAGGCTGGACACAGCCCCCTTTTGCCGGAGACCTGGCAAGCCTACACCCAAGTGACATTGGTACAGTTCTTTTATCCTATAGCCCGTCGCTTCATTCCCTCCCCTGTTTCCTCATTGGTCGAGTACTTCAGGGTTTACAGCCTATCCGTGCCGCCTATTCAAGTCACAAGAAGTCCCGCCTCTGTTTACATCTCCCACTACTCATATTTTAGCTCCCCCATACTCATATTTATTATTACCCATATTTAGTGTATCTCCCTCCCCCTTGGTACATCTTCCTCCTCCCCTGTCAACAGATAGAGCAGAACCTAACCACAAACTGTCTTTGTCGCACCTGTTTCCTGGTATCTGTGTCTATTTTAGCTTGTTTTCCTTGCTTCACTAACTACATCTTTACCCCTCCCAAACAACAACCAGCATTTACACAAAGTCACACATCTACACAATTTGAGCACCCTGCAAAAGCAACACACTTTATACATATCACAATAGTCAAAACTGCCAACAAAAAATGGGCTTATGAGGAGAAATTCACACTAAAATGCTGTAAAACTTTCATTTTTAAAAAAATCACCAATTCCTGCAGAAATGTGGAGAACTGAATTTAAGATTGGAAAAATGAGAAGCTGAAAGAACCGAAATGGGCAGACCTTTCCATCCCTGACTGGGAGAGGGAATGCTTGTCTGAAACCCCGGAGAGCCTCTGCCAGTCAGAGCAGCCTCTACTGAGCTAGATGGACCAATGGGTCTAAGCTCCCTGTCTTTGGAAAGGGTTAAAGAAAAGAAGTTTGCACTCAGACTCCTAGAAAGGCTCGGGAAGGCTGGAGAAGGAGGGATGCAAAAGGGGAGAGGACCTTCCTGTGTTTATTATTATTGCTATTCTCCCTGCCTTTCTGGAGACGAGAGGGAAATGCCTCTTCTGGCCGGCTGAGGCCTCTTTGGCTCAGAGGGAGCCTCAGGAGGTGCAGAGGTGTGGCTTGCAACAAGGCGTGGCGGAGAGGGTGAGTTAAAAAGACGGAGAGAGAAAAAGGTCCCTGCGTCTGGACAAAGGGACGATTGAGCAGCAAGGGATGGAGGGGTTGGAAAAGAGGAGGAAAAGGCAGAGCTCTCACTCTGCAGGCTGCAAGGTGGAGCAGGTGCTAATGCCGAATGGATGCCGGATCCCCCCCATCCCTCCTTTCCTGCCTAAGGTTGCAAGAAATCCATCCCAGTTCCTGTGCCTGCATTGCTGCTGTTTGGGGAGTTCTCTCGATACGAAACAGAAGAAGAGACAACTCTTTAGGGGGCTGCGATTGTTGAGGACGTTTTCCCCGTCTTGCTTCGTCAGTCTTTATTTAAAACAGCAGCCTGATGTGCTGATGCTTTTTTGACCAGACCAAGTGATGGGAAGAAAGGGGTGGGCGGGTTGAGAAATGCCCCTTGCTTAACTCCTGTCTCTCGGGTTGCTGTAATAAGCACAGGAGCCTGACAGAGTGGCAACTATACTGTTGTTCCCATAATTGGGGGTGGGGATGTCAGGAAAAATATCCCCCCCCCCGTTTCATTTTGGGAGCTTAGACTGGTGTCGTAACCACAGAGATAGGCCAGAGAGGGAGAAGGTGGCGACTTATTGTTGTTTCCACAATTTGGGGGGGGGCAAAATTGGGGGTGTCAGGGAAAATATGCCCCTTTTGTTTTATTTTTGCAGCTTAGACTGGTGTCAGAAGCACAGGAATGGGCCGGAGAAGGAAAACTGGCGATTTATTCTTGGCCCACAATTTGGTGGCAAGTTGTGTGGGCTAAGAAAAATGACCCCTTGTTATATTTGCGTCTCAGTCTGCTGTAATAAGCACAGGAGCATGGCAGAGGAGAGACAGGTGACATCTGTAATCCTGTTCCCATAATTCTGATGCCAACATTGCAGGGGAGGGGGGTTGCCAGATGTAATGGGGGACTGGGCTGCTGTGCCATAATAGATACACTGAAGAGATCTATTGAACAGGGACAGAAGCGACTTCTCAAAGTAGGCACAGTGGAATTGGCTATGTTTGTTTATCTGTACATCTGCCCTGTTTGAGTAAAGATGGGGGGGGTCTTCTTCCAAATTTTGCATCAAATGCAGTGTGCAGACTCTGGGATTCTGCACAACTTTGCTTTCAGGGGATCGCTGGAAAAAAAAACTTCATGGAGGACAAGTCTGTTTGGTGTGGGTAGATGCAAAAGAGAACAGGGTTCCTGCACCTTTAATAGTTGTATTGAAAAGGGGAAAATGGAGACTGGTCCATTAGGGTGAATGGGGTTCTGCCTCACCATTCTCCATCTGTCCCCACTCACTTGTCTACCCTGCAACTAGGGATGGGGGAGAAATTCAATTTTGTTTTCATTTAAAATGGAATTTTTCAAATTGGTACTTTCCGAAACAATATAAGAACTGAAACATATCGATCCTCCAAAGTTCACATTTATCTGCATTTTGCAACACAGTTCTTCAGTCAAACAGTATTTACAAAAATGCATGTTTTTGGGGAAAATGGGCATTAAAATAAATATATTAGTGGAAATCCTCACTAAAATGCTGAGGAATTTTCATGAGATTTTTTTTTAAATTGCAAATTGCTGCAGAAATGTGGAGAACTGAATTGATGACTGGAAAAATGAGAAGCTGAGAGAACTGTAGTGAACAGACCCTTCCATCCCTCACTTCCTCCTGGTCGGTCTCAGTGTCATCCTTTTAGAACTCAGCAGCGAGGTGTATGGGGACAAAACTAGAATAAGGGCGCTTCCAGACCATTGCTATTCTCTAGTGGGATTCAATCACATACCAGCAAATTCAGGTCTTGCAACTATAGTGGCTTGGGAGATCTCGTGCAACAAACCCACTTCCCCAAAAGATTGGACTTTTTACGATAAGGAGAGTGACGGCAAAAGGCACTGGGAAATGTGGGGTGATACTTGCTTTGATGCATTGTCGGGTAGCTTCCTCTCAAACAAATCAGGATGAACGCTCAATAAACTGGTTGTCTGGAAGCACCCCTAGTATGCTCCGCCTGTGATTGACTCTGGCTCCACCTACTGTTGGTCTCCCTGCATTCCACCCTACCAGTCCCAGTGAGCACCAGCCACTGCTGAAAGGGGATTGCAGCAGGTGTAGCCCGAGGCGATGTTAGGGGGTAGCCTCTTCCCCCCTGCAAGTATTTTGCACTGAGGCCCCGGTGTCCTATCCCCCCTTTTTAATGTTTTAATTTTTTTTACAAGGTTGCTGGACATGGTGCAAAGTGCAGTGCTTGTCAGACCCCATCTTAAATTTCTCATATAACTACATTTGCATCTATGCACATAAAAATTAGCAAATGCAAAATATTATGCCAACTTGTCTCATGGGCCTGGACTCTGAATCTCTTAAGTACCTAGCAATGCAACCGGGTGTAACTTAGAGGGCTCCTGTGAATGGTGGGCCTAAGATCTGATCCACCAGGGAGCTTCTAACCGTTCTGATATAATATGAAATATACAAAAATAGACATAAGCGCCTGTATTTGTTTTCCATTGTTTCTTTATTTTCCTTTTGGCTTTACATTTGGCTGTAGTTTTACTAAAATCAATAAAACACAGAGGAGCAGGGTTCTTAAAGGCAGAGGAGCAGGGTTCTTTTTTTAAAAAGTTGGCAACCTTACTTGCATGCGATTGCATACAAACATGTGTACATAAGGAAAAATCTGAACTAAAATGCTAATCACTGTTTAAATGTGTGTGTGTATCACAAAGTAAAGTGGAAACCTGAATTTAAGATTGGAAAAATGCTAAACTGAGAGAACTTGAAATTGATACAGTTGCCCGTCTCTCATCTCATACCACACACTGAAGCTTTTCTCAAGCCTATGTAGAGTGATCTTTGTGGACTGATTACATTTCCCTCCATATTGGCAAAAAACAAACAAACGGCAACCCCCCCTGTCCCCCCATTGCGTAGCAATTAATTTTTTAAAATTTTAATTTCTATTTATTTTGCAACAATTTAAATGAAGGGCAGGATATTAAATAAATACATAAACAGCACCACCCTAAGAGAAAATGGAAGTCTCTATATATATACTTATTACTTCCATTTATGTGGTCTGGGGAGAGGGCCAAGGGCCGGCCAGAGCAGCCTGAATTTGGCCCTCAGGCCAGAGGTTCCCCGCACATGATAATTTCCACTTAGCTGGGAGGAAGCCCCACAATGGGCCTTACCCTTAGGACAGAGAGGGCTTTGGTCTGATCCAGCAAGGCTCTTTCATCACCCGACCTGTTTACATTTTCTTTTCTTTAGGGAGAAGCCTAAGAATGAATCCAGCTTCTGCCTGACCTGTCTTTACCCTTTGTGTCCTTAGCAGCTCAGCCCTGCACCCTTTCCAAATCATCACGGGTTTTACAGGCCCAAAGTAGCTTCCCTCCATAACGTTTCCGGCAGAGAGGCACAAAGCCAATCTGAGATTCAGCCCCTTTGAGGTGACAGAGAAGAGGATCCTTCGATGTCTGGAGACGGAAGAGGCGGGATGGTGGCTGTGGACCTCCAGGTTCAACCTTTCTTTGTTCATGAGTTGCCTGCGGGAATAAAAAGAGAAGAAGCAGAAGCACCGGATTATACAAACAGGGAAGGAGGAGGAGAAAGAATCCGCCATTTTGCACAGGCTGGAACCGCCAAGGGCTCTTCAAAATGGCCGACACTGCCGTGTGTTAAACAGGAGCCGGAGGAAGGGTTGGCACAACACTGGGAAGTCAAATGGCAGGAGTTTTTGAGGGGGCTGCAGCCCCCTCATGCAGGATGGGATCATCCACAGCTGCAGTGGAGCGGTATGGTTGCTAAGGAGTTCTCCCTGGATCTTTTGGAAGCCAACATTGGCCAGTGCCCTAGAGCGGAGGAGGTGACCCAAATCTTGCCAGGCCTCAAGGGAGAAGCCCAAAAGAGCCAGGATGCCACCCATGTGGGAGTTGACAAAATGGCAAAGGGAGACATCCCAGGTAATGGTGGCATCAGCGCTGAGATCCAGCGTAAGCGCTTCCGACATTTCTGCTATCGGGAGACGGAGGGCCCCCGAGAGGTTTGCGGGCAGCTCCGGCAGCTTTGCCATCAGTGGCTGAAGCCAGAGAAGCACAGCAAAGAGCAGATGGTCGAGGCGCTGGTCCTGGAGCAGTTCTTGGCCATCTTGCCTCAGGAAATGCAGAGCTGGGTCAAGGCAGGCGGCGCAGAGAGCTGTGCCCAAGCGGTGGCCCTGGCCGAGGACTTCCTGCTGAGTCAGGAGGAGGAGCTCAAGGGATGGGAACCAAAGGTGAGGCCACTGAAGATCTAAAGGGGCACACGGAGCAGGGGGGAGCTGCTGCCAGTTCGTGTAGCCAATACTGTGCTAGATGGACCAATGGCCTGACTCAGTTTAAAGTAGCTTCCTTTGGGGGAAGGGCCGTAGCTCAGTGCTAGAGCATCCGCTTTGCATGCAAAAGGTCCAAGGCTCAGCCACTGGCATCTCCAGGTAGGCTTAGGAATATCCCCTTGCCTGGAACCCTGGAGAGCAGCTGCCAGTCAGTGCGGGCTACATTGAGTTAAGCAGATCAACTTTCTGACTCGGTATAAAGCAACTTCCTGTCATTGTTTTTGCTTTTTCTATTTTCACGTCTGACACACCCAGAAAAGCTTGTAATGTAGCATTGAAACTGTTTGTGATTTGTATACTAGCTGTTCACAAAGGAAACCAAGCAACCAGATTAAATGATGCGACAGATAAAACATGTAAAATCTGTGAAATTGGTTTTCACTCCCTCAGTGTCTGTGCCAATGTTTGGCTCCCAATTTATTAACAATGGGAATAGCAAGACAACCTCTCCAGCCCCCTCTAAATCAACAATCAACCTGGTGCCCTCTGGATGCTGTGGAACTCCGACTCCCATCAGCCCCAGCTGTCATATGCAGTAGTCAGGGATGATGGGAGCTGGAGTCCAGGAACATCTGGAGGGCTACAGGCTTCCGCCCACCCTTGGCTAGAATGTGGCTGTTTCCTTTCAGTGCTATCCCTCTCTATTCCGTTGCTCTCCCCTGAACCAAGGGGTCTTCTCTATCGCTCCAGGTACTGCTGGAGTCATCCCCTGAGGAGGAGGAAAAAGGGGAGGTCGCTGTGGGTCTCCTGCCATCTGTGGGCATCGAACCAGGACAGCTGTGCAAAGGGGTCAAGGAGGAGAAGGAGGACAGTGAAGATCCCAGCTTGTTCGGTAAGGCCTCGTGGTGTTATGGAATGGACGGCATGTTACAGGAGTGGCTTCCTCGCCGTGCTTGTTCAATAAAGTTTTTGTCTTGTGAGTGGAAGAGGGCCCAGGCCCAGGTATATGTGTGTAACACTCTATTTGCATGATTTATTTAAAGCAGTATCATACCCACTTTAAACAGTCATAGCTTCCCCCAAAGGATCCTGAGAACTGTAGTTTGTGAAGGGTGCTGAGACTTGTTAGGAGACACCCCCCTTCCCAGTTCCCTCACGGAGCTACAATTCCCAGAGTTCCCTGGGAAGAGGGAATGATTCATTGTTAAGCTACTCTGGGAATTGTAGCTCTGTGAGAGGAATAGGGGGTCTTTCCTAACAACTCTCACTACCCTTAACAAACTACAGTTCCCAGGATTCTTTGAGGGAAGCCGTAACTGTTTGAAGTGGTGTGATACTGTTTTCATTGTAAAGTGCAGATAGGGCCTGTGATTGCAGCCTAAAACGCCATCATTCCAAAGTAGCTATGTAAGAGGAGAGTGTCAGCAGAGCCCTGACGTTTGCAGAGAAACAGAAAGTGTTGGGTTGGGGGAACACCTAAAAGTGGTGGAAGGTGGTGAACCATAACTGCCGAATGAGACCGAGCGGCCACAGAACGCTGTCTGTCTGACTGGCAGTGGGAAACTGGTGGGATGGGGAGTATGGAATAGAGTGTCACACAGAAGGGCATGACTGGCTGGCTGATTGGCAATATGAACCAGAGCACTCCAGACTGCAGCATTTGGTTGCAAGTCCCACTTGCATAGGCTGAATTTGAACGTTTGGATGCCAGTCTGTACGTTGCCAAAACAGCACCATCCAGACACAAGAGGGAGGTATCAGCTGACGCAGAGGGAGCCCTGAGGTTTGCAGAAGTACAAACAACCTTGGAGCTGGGAGGAACCTATAAGGTGGGACACCTTCCCTTCCCCCAAAAAATGCAGCTCAAGCAAGACTGAGCATGTTCAGTTGCTATGGAATGCTGGCTAACTGTTGAAGGGGGGGAATGGGAAACTGGGAGGAAGGGGGAATGGAATCTGTGGCTGGAACACTGAACGGGAACACTCTATGCTGCAACATTTTGTTGCCGATCCCAGTGGTCTTGTCTGTTGGTCAGTTTGATTGTCAACGTGTCTTCTCTGATGATGCTTCTGATGCTCCTTTTAAACTTATAAAGATATCTAATAAAATGTTATAAAAACTTGTAAAAGGATTTCTAGATTTACCAGCACACATGCTCTTGCATAAAAGCCAGTTCCCCACATTGCATTCACTCTTCTAACATTCTGTCACACTTCAGTGTGACTAATTAACAGAATTCAGGGTGAGAATATGCAGATGAAGGGGTGGGGCTATGACAGCTTATCTTCAGTGCTCTTATTCCTTTGCCCATTATTAGGACAGGCAAGCCATCCCTCAGGAGTGGAGAACCTTTTCAGCACAGGAGTCACATTCCCTTCTGGGCAGCCTTCCAGGGGCCACATGCTAGTGGTGGGTGGAGCCAGAGGCAAAAGTGGGCGGAGAAACAAATCATTGAGAGAATCCTGGGAACTGTAGTTTGTTAAGGGAATTGTAGCTCTGTGGGGTCAGCACCCTTAACAATTCCAGGATTCTCCGGGACTGTTAAAGTGGTGTAAGAGTACTTTAAATGTATGGTGTGGATGTGACATAAGAACCAGTGGTGGCTGGTGCCCATCGGGACTGGTGGGGCGGAAATCGGGGAGCCCAACAGGAGGTGGAGCCCAATGACAGGCAGAGCCAACAAATGCTAGTTTTGTCTCCATCTTCTTCCTCCCTGCTGGGTTCTACAAGGGGCAGCACTGAGAGGAGGGAGGGGAGGAGGGGGAGGAGGAAGCTGGCAGCCAGGGCCATGCTCTGGACTGGTCGTAAGTCAGAAGGCAGGCAAATGCAGGCTGACTGAGGACAGACTGAGGCTGGTGGGGCAGTGCCCCACTAGCCCCAAAGAACCAGCCTCCACTGGTAAGAACCATGTTTTAAAAATGAAATTAACATAATGATGACTGTCTTCCAATGTGCTTCCCGCCACCCCTTTCTGCCTTGTAGTCAGCGGGATGATGCCTCTGATGTATTCTGGCTCACCTCCTCTTCACGCTGCTCCGGAGCCAACTCAGGTGAGGACTGAGGATGGGAGTTGTGGGGTAGTGGTAAGAGAGTTGAACGATGTGGGTGGGTGGGTTTGTTAGGTGGTAGGGAATTTGCAGGGTGTTCGATGTACACACTTTCTCTTGTGTAGCCCTTTCTTTTTAGTTCTGTAGGGCCAGGGTGGGATGAGGTGATGGGCAGTGGAGAAAGTCGATCAGGATCAGTTGGTAGATCTCTGGGTGATTTGGCCACTGTGAAGAGAGAATGCTGGACTAGATGGACCTTTGGCCTGATCTACCAGGATCTTCTTAGGTTCTTTTATCCTGTGTGTACTGCACATTACATGAAGGCTGGGTTTTCCCTCCAGTGTTGGAGACAGGATATGACTCTGAATGCCAGGGCTTATCCACATGGGAACATTGCTTCGTACTAAAGACGCTGTTTTTACCTCTGTTTTCTATTTGCATCATCCACAGTAAGGGCTCAATGCCAGCTGCAAACATGGTGTTTTCTATTCACACTGAGGGTAAGGATCAATTATGCAGTTTCCTAATGACCACACCCTCTAATTTAACATTTCCAGTGCCTCTTATTACCTGGCAACTGAGCATGCTCAATTTGTTTTACCAGTTAGTTTCATTTAAAAAAAACAATCCGGAAGTACAATTATTTGTATTTTCATTGGTACAATACAGCTGAAACACAAATCTTTGTTTGAGCAGTGTTATGCTTTTGCGCACAAGCTAGGGGGAAAAGAAAAATAAGGCACCATTTGCAGCAACATAGAAAAGGCTAGCAGAATGGGGGAGAGCAGCTGGAAGTTGTTTGTCAGCCTACACGAAATAAAATGAACGAAGGGAGGAGGAGGGAGTGGGCATGGGGAGGGGAACGATTGACACACCCACCTAAACTTATCAGAGCAAAGTGTCTGCAAGCACTAGAGATACAGAGTGAAGATGTATTTTCCTTCCCTTTTCATATTATCAGAATATTAGGTTGGTAATGGATTTACAGGGGGATAACTTTGTGATAGCTTCTGTTTGCTGGTAATGTCATGTAAACCATGCAAAGTAAAAGGGGGTGTGAGTAGCACCAAACACACACTAAACCACTGTGTAGATGAGAGCCCAGTTGCCAGGAATTGCAAGTGGGGAGAGTAGCACTGTCCTGCTTTAGTCCTGCTTGCGGGCATCTCTTTGGGACACCTGGGCTCACCACTGTGAGGACAGGATGCTGGACTGGAAGGGGCTTTGACCTGATCCAGCAGGAAGGTTCTCCTTATGTTCTTAGAATTACATAAATATAAAGACAGCTAAGAAAAAAACAATTAAAAGCCCGATAACAAAGACGAAAACAAAATGCAATAGATAAGGAAAGTTCCTCAAAGCAGTGACCTCACATTTATTTATTTTTTTCAACTATTCATATACTGCTTAAGCACCACTGTTTCTAAGCCGTGTACAATAAGCATGCAATAGATAAAATCAATTAAAATTAACCACAAAACCAAAATATTTAGACTCCTGTAATGCATTATATGTGGGCTGCCTTTGAAGATGGTTCAGAAACTTTAGCTGGGGCAGAATCCAGTGGCCAGTCTTAGAACTGGGGCCAGGAGGTCCGAATGTATAATATCAGTGCTGACCTGTCTCTAGAGCAGAAGTGGGATACCTCTGGCCTCTGAGCCAATCATGGCACTTCAGGGGGTCCCACTTGGTCCCCAAGGCCATTTTTTCCAAAGCACGCCGATCTGCCCACCAGCTGATGACCCCAGTGACATCACTTGATGGGCAGGAGGACAGGGTTTAATCCTGCCTTGGCTGCTCAATCTTTTTCCTAGCAGGGAACTTGATTGTGTCACCAAGGCAGCAAGATTTAATCCCCGTTTGCCAGCTGACTGGAGATTAAAGCTCTGTGCAAAAGCACTCTTTGAAGCAGCTTGCGTGCAAACTACTTCAAAGAGGCTTTTGCAAAGGCTTTAAGGCACCTCCTGTGCTCCTGTTTGCTCAAACAGGAATGCAGGAGCTCTCTTAAAGCCTTTTCCAAGTCTCCCCACTTTACCCTTAAGTCTCTGTGATTGGGGACTGAAAGAGTGAGGGGGGAGACTTGGAAGAGGCTTTTGCAAGTCTCACCCCACCTTTTAACTTCTTGATTGTGGAGGCTTAATGAAAGCGCAAGAGATGTTGACAGGTGGGCACTCCTAACTGCCAGCCAATCATGTGATGTCATAATGACACCATGTGATTGACAAGTGGGTGGCCCTGCCCACATGTCAAAGTTGGACTACGGGGCAGAGCCTGATAAGGATCTGGCCCGTGGAGCCGAAAAGCCCCCCCCCCCCCGCAGCATCTATATGGTTCCAGGCAATATTCAAACTGCCCATTTTATTTTAGTAGATTGTTTTTCTTAGGGGCTTCCGGAGCCAGTGGTTCTTCTTGTTTGTACTTAAAAAAAAAAAGATTTTAAAGATTATTTTATTATATTCTTTTCTTTTTACTTTAGGATTATACCTTTTAAGATTTTATTTTGTATTGTTCTACCATGGTAATTGTAAGAGTATCCATGAGGATGTCCCTTTATTTAATTATTTTTATCTACATAGGCCTGTAGGATGACTGCTAATTGTATGCTGTATTGTATTTGAATTGTATTGTCTTGTGATTTATTTATTTATTGTATTGTTTTCTGAGTTTTGCTTGGTATATTGTTTTTTTCTTTTTGTACTGTTCTCTTTATTCTGTATATGTGTTTGAGGTTTTTTTGTAAGTCGCTTTGAGTTTCATTCTGAAAAGAAAAAGCGACTAACAAATATCATTAATAATAATAATAACAATAGTAACAATCTTAGCCTTATACCATGCTTGGAGGGCCTCTTTCAGCCTAAGGGCTACATTCCCTTCTCAGAAACCTTCCAGGGGCCTTATGCCAGGGGTGAGCAGGGCCAGAAGCCATGAATGGGAATTTTTCCCTTTGTACTGTAGGCTGGTTTCTAGACACACTCATACACCCATCTCTGCCCTCCAGCCAGGCAAGCCAGAAGTGTTCTCAGGCAAAAACACTCAAGGAGGGTATGAAGTGGGGCCTGTCAAGAACAGCCAGGTTGGCCAGAGTAAAATGGCCCAGCCTAAAGGGATTGTGGGGAATTATCTTGCGTTGGTTACTAGGATGCTTTAAGGTGGGAAAAATTAGGGTGTCTCAAATAGTCCAGCTGTAGCTTGTTGGTCTAAAGGGAGACAGCCGTATCTTATCTGTACTATGGCCTGGTACCAAGGTCAGGAGGCCTGAGTAGCTGTAAATTAGAAGGCCTGCCCTTGTGGTGAACCTTTGGACTATTCCATCATCCAGAGGCGTCATGACTGGCTAATTGGCCCTCTCGCTGTTGCTGGGCAAATCCCCATAAAAGAGGGGCTATCTTTCACTAAATCATCCCATTCCATCTTCATTTACCTATGTGATGTCCAATGATATAAGGAGCATTAGTGTAGTGGCAAATTCAGAAGTGCAAGGTCCCTTCATGATAGTCACAGCTACACCCCTTTACGACCGCACCCCTTTTAAGATTATACAGCCTAATATTATAGCATTGCATTTGAAATGTGGTGTTGGAGGAGAGCTTTGTGGATACCATGTGAAAAAGACAAAATAATTGGGTGTTAGAACAAATTAAACCATGTCAGAAACAACGGTTCTGTAAAGGACTCAAAGTAGAACCACTTGTGAAGCAGGTATTAAAGTTTATTACACGTTCTTGCAAGAGCGGGTGTCCACAAAGTAGGCACACTCAAGTGACATTGGTACAGTTCTTTTATCCTATAGCCCGTCGCTTCGTTCCCTCCCCTGTTTCCTCATTGGTTGAGTACTCCAGGGTTTACAGCCTATCCGTGCCGCCTATTCATGTCACAGGAAGTCCCGCCTCTGTTTACATCTCCCACTACTCATATTTTAGCTCCCCCATACTCATATTTATTTTTACCCGTATTTGGTATATCTTCCTCCCCCCTTTGTATGCCCCCTTCTCTGTTGACAGGCAGAGTAGAGCTTAACCACAACTGTCTTCTCTGCACCTGTTTCCTGTTCTCTGTCTATTTTGACCTGTTTTTCTCTATCTTACTAACTACCTTTTCTTCCTCTCTAACAACAACTTAACTTCTATAAAAAGATTCACACATCTATTCATTTTTAATATTCTGCAAAAGCAACACATTTTATAACTTTTAACATTCTGCAAAAGCATCACACTTTACACATATCACAGCCAGAACTATCACTAGAAGCTAAAATGATGAAACTGAGGCTATCATACTTTGGACACATAATGAGAAGACACGATTCACTAGAAAAGACCATAATGCTGGAAAAAACAGAAGGGAGTAGAAAAAGAGGAAGACCAAACAAGAGATGGATTGATTCCATCAAGGAAGCCACAGAGCTGAACTTACAAGATCTGAACAGGGTGGTTCATGACAGATGGTAGAGGTTGCTGATTCATAGGATCGCCGTAAGTCGTAATCAACCTGAAGGTATATAACAGCAACAACAACAACATTATAGCATAACCTGGCCAAGTTTGAATACTGTTTTCTGCTTCTCTGTCCTTGTTAATGCCTTCTCTCGCAACAACAGATGTCCCTAGGAGCCAAACAGCATGAAAGGGAGATGTGTTAGCTACTGAGAAGAGGCTTCTCAGTGCTGACTCACTTCCTTTCACTCTAGCTGGCTCCAATCGGCAGGAAAGGACAAGGAAGTATGTTAGAAGACTCTTCTCAGTGGCTACCACACTTCCCTTTCATGTTGATTGAGTTATATACATAAGAACTCTGCTGGGATCCTGCTCCCAGAAAAGTAAAGGGTTTAAGACCCCCCAAGACCTTGGACAACTACGCCCTTGATAAGGAGCCAAAGGGGGGGGCTCTTATACTTTCCTTCTTTGTGAGTATTTAGTTTTAAGTAAGTTTTGTTACGTTATATCTGTGTGAACCTCTCACTATACTTTGTATGCATGTTGACTATGCCTAACCCTGTTTAAGGGTGTTTGGCTTTAAGGAATTCATATGCTGCTCTTTTTATATGCCCTTTTATATTTAATAAACTACCTCATATTATTTGGTGTCTGTTACTTGGGGCTGTGGCTCTGAAACCAGTACCTTGACCACAAAACTACTGACTACTGAATTGGAGTTGGCTGGAGGCTCCAGAGCAGTGAGTGGAACAGTTGCCTCTTGCTCTTGGGAATCTCTGCCAGTCTATTTGGTGCTCTGAGTTCCCCTTGACACAGGGTGGGAGATCAGGTTAAGGGGTGGTGGCAGTCTACCTACCTTACAGGGTTGGTGTTGCTAAGGAGAGGCACAGGGTGTGCCTGATCCAGGGACAGTTGCCCTGGGGTTATGGGGTTGCCCCTGGGTCTTTGATGGGCCAATGAGAGATGTGGCCTGGGAAGGGTGTGTGTGGCCTGGGGAGAAGCCTGGTGGGCTGCCCTTGGGGGCCCGTTATTTTATGGAGTACCTATTCTCAAGTGAAGCTTCCTGAACACATAGGTCACCTTCAGAGGACCCCCTCCAAGGGAGATGAAGAAGGTGGCTACACGAGAAAGGACCTTTTCTGCAGTGGCTTCCTGTCTTTGAAGTGCTCTTTTGGGTTAGGCTTCTCGGCCCATTTGGTTTTTAGATCTTGCTTATTTTATTTAACAGGCTTAATATACTGCTTAATCATCAAAACCTTTTGAGAGGTTTAAATAAGACACACATTAAAGTTAGCGATAAAAATCAGATGTTAAACGTTAGCGTAAGTTAAAAGAATAAACACATCAGCAGTTTTAAAAAATATACATTATAAAAAAAATTACCTTATTTCTTTATATATATATATATATATATATATATATATATATATATATATATATATATATATATATATATATATATATATATATATAATGTTTTATTGATTTTCCAAATAAAATTTACAATATGATGCAAAAGACTTTTTTGTTGTTTCTTCTAAGAGGATAATACACACAATGTGGTTGAGAACATCTTTTACACAAATGTCAACTTCAATACAACTAATTACAAGCCCCTCAAACAACCCCCTCCCGCCCCCACCAGGTGGCATTACTTAAGGAATAAGGGGATGTGGGGGGGTGAGGAAAAAGAAAAGAAAAAAGGGGGGAACAGAAGGAGGGGAAAGGGGAGAAACAATGGTGGATGAAGCAGATGAGCAAAAAGAATTTCTAAATTTGTTTAACGTTAGTCGCTCCACATTTTAGCATAACAAGATGGTGGATTTTGATTGTGCTCTTTATTGTTAACATATTAGATAAGAGAAAACCATATTGAGGTAAATTTGTCAGTTTTAGAAATACCACGAGCAGCCCTTAGTTTGTATGTTAGTTTTTCCATAAAGGCAATGAACCAGATCTTGTGATACCGATATTGTATTGTTGCACCTTTTCGGTCTTTCCAGTGTTTTGCAAATTACCTTATTTCTGGATGGCAAGCACTGACAAGATAACATTTTCCTTCTTTCAGGGACTGGCAGCCTTTGAGGAGGTGGCCATGTACTTCACAGAGGGGGAATGGGCCCTTTTGGATCTGGACCAGAGAGCTCTGTACAGGGAGGTCATGCTGGAAAATTATGGGAATGCGACTACTCTGGGTAAGGCTTTTTTGTGGAAAGGCCCAAAGGGGAAGGGAAGGGTGCTTTGGAATGCTCTGAGTCTTTTACACATGTCAACCCTCCCTATTTATCAGGGACAGTCTCTTTTTGTTTAGTCATTGTCCCTGGCCGGTCATTTCCTTGTCTTATCCTACAGGTGGCACTGGCAACAAAATGTTGCAGTATGGTGTCAGCAAGGGGTATTGCTCAGCAGTGGAGCATTTGCTTTGCATGCAGAAGGTCCCAGGTTCAATCCCCACCCTCTCCGGGTACGGCTGGGAGAAAACTCGGTCTGGAACCCTGGAGACCCACTGCCAGTCAGTATAGACAATATAGAGCTAGATGGACTAACGGTCTGACTCAGAATAAGTCAGAATCCTATGAGTGCTCCTGTTTAGACTGCCAGCCAGCCAGCCAGACCTTCTTCCAGGATACTCCATTCCGTTTTCCCCAGGGCTAGCACCATGGGCCCTTGGACACCAGCCTGCAGGGGCCCCTGGTGGTGGCAGTGGCTGCCATTGCCGCCAGAGACTAAAATAGGCCTGTCCATGTCATCCATGATGGCAGGAGATGTGTTGATGCCCCTGCTGCCATCTTGGATGATGGCAAGTATGCACGCACAGTGCGCTGATGTGGTGCCATGGCACCGCAGGAGGTTGTGTGGTGAGCCAGCGCCAGCAGCAGGGGAGTCTTGGAGGGTGGCTGTTGCTCCGTGATCCGCGCCAGCATTGGGTGACCGGCACGCATGCTCCACGACCCAGTGTTAGCACAGATAGTGGAGTAGGAGCTGCATTGCCCAGCCCCAGCAGCAGGGGCCCCTCTCAGTGCCAGGGGCCCTTGGCTGGTGCCCAGCCGTGGGCTTCCAGGTTTTAGGGATGCCAAGGAAACGATAAATCAGATCCAGGTTTGCTTACAAGGAGAAGTTTATTGAGTAACTTACAGTGCACAGGCATACCCAATAGGTGGATCAGACTGCAAGGTCCTGCACAAACCGTTGACCAGTCTGAACCCCGAACTGGCAACAAGAGTGATTGATATAGTATTCACTAATAGGCAAAAAACCTTGCAGTTTAAGAATGTACCTATAGCCCACAGATATTTCTATCAAACTTTAAAAAGCAGGAAAATTGGGCAGCTATAGTAAATGCACCAGGGGAGCAGGAGACCTGACCTCCTCTCTGAGATATTGTACTGCTCTACAAAGTTGTCATAATGCAAACACAATTTGGGTTGGTTTTTCACAGTCCAGTCCACTTCCTGTGTAGCTTGGAAGAATTTGGTAACGTGCCTCTTTGGCAACGTCAGTAACAGGATTACTGGTACTCTGTGAACATGGCTGATTTTTAATTAATTTCAACAGATTATGAGAACTCTGAGAGAAAAAAGTCCAAAAGGCGTCTGGGTTTCCCCCACCTCTCTCTTTAGACTTTGAACTCTGTATTCTTTCTGACTCTTTTGTGTATCGCCTTGAAAATTGAGAGGGTTGTTAAGCAAGCATTTATGTGTTCAGGACTATAAGTTTTGTAAGGTTTTGCTTTGAAATGAGCTTATGGGAAGCATCACAATGGCATGGGGGGTATTTTCAATTTAAGATTGCAGAATGTGAAAAATCCACGCTGGCTATAGTATACAGCCACTCTTGTGGCTGTATAATACTTCTTTACAGGTGCAGCGATGATATTATATGTGATTAATTGCTACAGAGCATTGTGCCATAGCTTTCTCAGCATAGTGAGTCGTTGCACTAATTGGTACTGCTGATAAGCGGAGCATCCTGGCATCCTTGAGCTAGTTTCCTGGCAGAGCATCAGATTGCTCCTTGGAATGTCAGCTTCTTAGCCCCGTACCAGGTGGGCTATGAGCTAACTGCTTACACTGACTGTTCTTTGACCTATCTTTCAAGCTGCCAGAAAGATGCTAGGGGCTAAAGGATGCCAAGGCTCTGGAGGAGATAGTACGGGCCTCCATGCCTAAAGCGGCGATACATTTGCCTACAGGCCTACAGCCTGATTTCCCCTCCTACCCAGTTTTCCATTCCATCCTCCAATGGACATAGGAAGATAGGAAGCAGCCTCGGACTGAGCCTGATCTTTGTTCCACCTGAGCTCAGTATTGTCTCTCTGGCAGCCACTCTCCATAGCTTTATGCTCTGCCACTGCACTACAGCCCTTTCCCTGCCTGGTGGAAGACAATGCATGCTGTGTAACAGGAGGACTCGATATATTTTATATTTGGTTTGCGATAGATTTGAGCATATATCTGCGAAGGGAACATTACTGAATTTGTGGGCGGGAAGATGGGTCTGGCTATGAATGAACGATTTGTATGTTATCCTGGCAATTGCCCTGTTTTACGGTTCTGTTTATATAAAAATAAAAGGGGGAAAAAGGGAGCACAATACACACACATCCACTCGGCATCTCCAACCCAGGAGAGCTGCTCTCAGTCATGAGGGCATGAGCTCCTAAGGCACCTGTCATGCACATACTATTATTATCAGAGCTTGGAAAAGTTACTTTTTTGAACTACAACTCCCATCAGCCTCAGCCAGCATGGCCACTGGTTGGGCTGATGGGAGTTGTAGTTCAAAAAACTAACTTTTCCAAGCTCTGATTATTATTATTATTAAATTTATTTATACCCCGCCTTTTGCCAAAGGCCCTCAAGGTGGCTTACAAAGAAAAATAAACACAAGTATAAAAATACATCAATGAAAGCAATACAATTTACAAAGATTAAACTAAATAACAAATAACATTATTAAGAAAAAAAATGTCCATGTACTACCATCTTGCACGCATTTCTACACATCCAGAGAAACTACATGGAGGGTGAAGTGGGATTGTACCAAATAGGTGATCACATTTTTTCTTTTCTTTTCAAAAACAGGAACCAATTCCTCGCACATAGAAAAGTAGCATGTCAGGAGTACGTTTTTCTAAACTAGGTGACTCGACATGACAGAAATAACTCCTTAACTTCCTGTGTTTCCTTCCCTCCCATAAAGGATTTTTAATTGCCAAACCAGACCTCGGCTCCTGGCTAGAAGGAGGGGGAGATTTATTCATCAAAGACTCCGAGGAAATAGAAAGAGGAGGCTTTGCAGGTAGCTGCTCAAATGTGAACATTTATGCCTGAAAAATTGCTTTGCGAAAATGGATATATTAGGCAAAATTGCATACAAAAATGGATATATTAGGATAAATTTGCACTAAAATGCTGATTATTTTCATGAAATCCTTTTTAAAAAAGAAACATTGCACACTGATGTGGAAATGTTGAGAACTGAATATTAAAAAAATGAGAAACTGAGCAAAACTGAAATTGACAGAGTCTTCCATTCCTTGATAGGCATCACACTTTGAATAATGCAGCAGGTCCCAGGTTCAGTTCCCAGTATCTCCAGGTTAGGCTGGAAAGACTCTCTTGTCTGCAACCCAGAAAATGAACTGCCAGTCAGTGTAGACAAAATTCCAAATGTTCTCACAGGCCCAAAGGTTTCTTCGTCTGACTGCAGGGATGGGGAACCTGTGGCCCTCCAGATGCTTGTTCATTTATTGAAGTATTTATAACCCGCACTTTCATAAAAGAAAATAAGGCAGTAAGCAAAATTATAACAAAATCAGTAAAACATCCATAATAATTAAAACATCAATAAGCCATAAATACTGATTGATTAAAAGAATTTCACAGTGTGAAGGCCTGTATGAACATTACAGTCGTCCAAAGACATCTAGAGCAGGGTTCTTTAACCTTGGGTCCCCAGATGTTGATGGACTACAACGCCCATCATCCCTCACCATTGACCATGCTGTCTGGGGCTGATGGGAGTTGTAGTCCAACAACATCTGGGGACCCAAAGTTAAAGAACAGTGGCGTAGAAGATACTGTTTTCAGAAGACGTCTAATGTAGGTTGTTGGGCAACAACTCCCATCAGCCCCAGCCGGCAAGACCTGTGGTCAAGGACAGTGGGAGCTGCAGTCGAGGAGGGTTCCCCTTTCCTGGACTGCTATGGCTGGGATGGCTGACTCTTCCTGATCTCCATCAGATGGTAGTATTCTTCAAGCACCTGGAAGGCTATCACATAGAATTAGCAATGTGTGAATCTGTCTCTTTTGGTTCCTCTTAGTTACTCATTTTTTCCAGAATTCTCTCTATTTTCTGATGTTTCCTGCCTTTTCTGAAACAGGAACCCTTTTTTTAATTCCTGTTTCTCTCTTTTCCTGTATCCCAACAGATGTCACAGCTGCAAAAGAGATCAAAGAAGAGCATCAACCAGAGCGCGGAATCCCTCAGCTGGAAGATATGGCTGAGGTTTTCCCAGGGGGATCTCAGGAGAGCACTTCCTTGGCAGCGGAGTACTATGAGAGTGAGTACCTAGTAGATGAGGAAGAGGCATAGCTCAGTGGGTAGAGCACAGGCCTTGCATGACTGCCAGCGGCTCTGCAAGATTGCAGACAGGAAGTCCCTGCCAGTCCTACCAGGAGCTGGCGGGGATTGAACCTGGGGCATTCTGCATGCAAAGAAGATGTTCTACCACTGAGCCATGACCCTTCCTCATAAATAAGAGTGGTTTTATTTATTTAAAGTACTTATATGCTGCCTTTCAGGGCAAAACTCTGCCAGTGGGGCTTACAAGAGATAATTAAAACATTACAAGCCATTTTAAAATACAAATAAAACTAAATTTCAACTGCAAAAACTAAAAGTATTAGAGGCAGTATTGCTGGGGAACAAATAATGGGAAGTGCTGCCTTCCTGCCCTGCTTCTGGGCTTTCCAGGAAGCATCTGATTGGCCGCTGTGGGAACAGGATGCTAGACTGGATAGACTTTTAGTCTGTTTCAGCAGGGTTCTTCTTGCCGATATGATGAACTTACACCATCTTAGCTCTGGTCTACACCTAGCAGCAGAATGAAGAGGTAGAAGCCTTGAGGTGGTAAGAGTGGACTGTACCACTTCAAATTGCAGGAGGTGACATATTTGAATGCTCCCTTTGTGATTTATAAAGCAGACACGTAAAACAAAATCTTGCTGCAAGTAGAAAGCTAGCACATTGGGGAAGACGTTCTAGCCCAGCTCAGTCCTCGCTGTGCTCATTTTTTTTAGGGAGGCTGTGCTTTGTGTTTTGATATAAGTGAGCATTAAAAATGTACAAGTGCAATCTGCAACAAAATGTTGCAGCATGGACTGCTGCTGTTCAGGATTCTAGCTATTCCATTCCATTCCCGTACCTGGTTCTCCATTTTTGTGCCATCAGTCATTCTGCACCCACTGAGCATGCACAATCCTCATAGGGCTATTTTTGGATTACCCCTTTCTTGTTGTTTTTTCACAGGATTTTTTTTTGGCGGGGGGGGGGACCTGAGCAAACCTTCTAGTTCCTTTGAGCCTGCTGATACCTCTCTTTTGTGTGTGGATGCTGCTGTTTTGGCTACAAAAGCAGCAGCAGTCACAACCCAGACATCAGAATTAAAGGGAAGACATTCTATTTATTTATTTATTTTATTTATTAAACTTGTACACCGCCCCATAGCCGAAGCTTCTGGGCAGTTTACAATAACTAAAAACAAATACAATTTAAAATACATCTTTTAAAAAACAATTTAAAACTCAATTAAAAAATTTAAAACAATATAGAACACATGCTAAAATGCCTGGGAGAAGAGGAAAGTCTTGACCTGGCGCCGAAAACATAACAGTGTTGGTGCCAGGCGCACCTCGTCAGGGAGATCATTCCATAATTTGGGGGCCACCACTGAGAAGGCCCTCTCCCTTGTTGCTATTCTCCGAGCTTCCCTCAGAGTAGGCACCCGGAGGAGGACCTTTGATCTTGAATGTAGTGTACGGGTGGGTTCGTATCGGGAGAGGCGTTCCATCAGGTATTGTGGTCCCAAGCCATGTAAAGCTTTATAGGTCAATACCAGCACCGTGAATCGAGCTCGGAAACATAAAGGCAGCCACTGCAAGCGGGCCAGAATCGGTTTTATATATTCAGACCGTCTGGTCCCTGTTACCAATCTGGTCGCTGCATTTTGCACAAGCTGCAGTTTCCGAACCGTCTTTAAAGGCAGCCCCACGTAGAGCGCATTGCAGTAATCTAATTTGGAGGTTACCAGAGCATGGACAACTGAAGCCAGGTTATCCCTGTCCAGATAGGGACGTAGTTGGGCCACCAACCGAAGCTGGTAGAAGGCACTCCGTGCCACCGAGGCTACCTGAGCCTCAAGTGACAGAGATGGTTCTAGGAGAACCCCCAAGCTATGAATCTGCTCCTTCAGGGGGAGTGCAACCCCATCCAGGACAGGTTGGACATCCACCATCCGGTCAGAAGAACTACCCACTAGCAGCATCTCAGTCTTGTCTGGATTGAGCCTCAGTTTATTAGCCCTCATCCAGTCCATTGTCGCAGCCAGGCACCGGTTCAGCACATTGACAGCCTCTCCTGAAGAAGATGAAAAGGAGAAATAGAGCTGCGTGTCATCAGCATACTGATGGCAACGCACTCCAAAGCTCCAGATGACCGCACCCATCTAGTCTGATGTGATGGAATCCATTCTGCCACCTCAAAACTCTTGCCACTTAGTTCTACCTCTGTAGTAGTTTCTGTGACCTATTATTCTTTTCTCTCATATGGAGTGATATCCTGTGTCTTTGCTTTCTTGTCTCTTAATTCCTTCAGATGACGGCACAGCCAGTGAGAATGAGATGGGTATGGTTTGCCCAGAAGGTTCTGACTCAGCAGGCCCTGATGAGAGATTATCAGCAGGTTCCCTAGAGGCTGTTTCTGTGAAGTCTGAACCCTTTGATCAGGGCTACGAGTCCGACAGGCAGCAATGGCAGCAGACTGTAAAGATGTGGGGCATATCCATACAGAAAGTAGAAAATGTCGTGGCAGATAATGCTGGTGTAATCCACGTGGGGGAGGAGCGGCACATGTGTCGCAAATGTGGGCAAACATTTGAGCACCAGTCGGGACTTATCGTGCACCAGATGATTCATACGGCAGAGAGGCCCTACGAGTGCCTTGAGTGTGGGAAAAGCTTCTGTCAGAGAGAGAACCTGCTTGCGCACCAGAGAATCCACACGGGGGAGAGGCCTTATGAGTGCCTTCAGTGTGGAAAACATTTCAGCACTCGGTCACACCTCATTACCCACCAGAGAATCCACACGGGTGAGAAGCCCTATGAATGCCTTCACTGCGCAAAAAGTTTCAGCAACAAGTCCTCACTTGTCACACACCAGAGAATTCACACGGGAGAGAAGCCTTATGAGTGCCCACAATGTGGGAAAAGCTTTTGCCAGAGTGGGCAGCTCATTAGACACCAGAGAATCCACACAGGAGAAAAGCCCTATGCCTGCCCACAGTGTGGGAAATGTTTCTGCCAGAGAGGACAGTTGATCAGACACCAGAGAATGCACACAGGGGAGAAACCGTATGAGTGCCTTCAGTGTGGGAAAAACTTCAGCAGGAAGTCATACCTCGACATTCACTTGCGGATGCACACAGGAGAGAAACCCTACGAGTGCCCTGAGTGTGGGAAAAACTTCTGCCAAAGTGCACAGTTGATTCGGCACCAGAGAATCCACACGGGGGAGAAGCCTTTTGCATGTTCTGAGTGTGGAAAAAGCTTCTTCCAGAAAGAAAAGCTGGTAAGACATCAGAGAACCCATGCAGAATCCAAACCCTATGAATGCTCAGAATGTCGAAAAACCTTTCCCCGGAAAGATAAGCTCATTCATCATCAGAAAACACATGCAGGGCTTGAAATGCTATGAATGTTTTCTTTAAAAATATAAATATATTGCAAGTGTAATGCGTTTTTGGCAGAACACTTTAATAGTTTGAGACAGAAGATTTCTGCTGTAGTTTGGGGCTTCCCAAATATCAGAATAAAGGCAGAAGAGAGAAACAAATGATGAGTCCTGCAGGATCCAAACAGCCCATCTAGCCAAGCATCCTGTTTCCAACAGTGGACAGCTAGATATTTCTGAAAAACTCACAAGCAGGGCATTGAAATAATCATGGTTGCCTTTTGAATTCTCCAGTTGGTTGGGAGAACATTCAGTTACACATCAGACGTAAGAACATTAAACAATGGAGCAGGGAATTTGAGCTGGCTTGGAACAAAGGCAGCTTTTCATCAGTGGTGCAAAGTTTTGGACTCTGGATATCATGATCTTCATGGAGATACACAGCCCTTCATTTCATCAATGTGTATTAATTCACTTATTTCAAACTGTGGTAAGCCTTTTGCCAGAGTGGGCAGCTCATTAGACACCAGAGAGTTCAGGGACCTGCTGCCCATTTGGCTGGATGGTGCCTTGGATTCCTACCCCCAACAACACCACTACTTTTCATGTTAACACTAAAAGCAGCTGAAAAATAATTGTAAAATGTTGCGAAGAATATAGGCATTTCCAGCTTCAGTGTGTAAACTGGAGAAATACTACCTTGCCCCCTTCAGCTAGGTGTGCTTTTGCACCCATTGCTGGTATCACCTCTGCCACCCCCATCAGCTTTCCCCCCCTGCTGCATAAGAACATAAGAAAAACCTGGCTATTGGATCAGGCCAAAGGCCCATCATAGTCCAGCATCCTGTTCTCACAGTGACCAAACCACCACATGCTCCTAGGAAGCTCCCAAGCAGGACCTGAGTGCAACAACACTTTCCCCATTGCGATTCCCAGCAGCTGATATACAGCGGCGTACTGCCTCTGACGGCGGAGGTAGAATATAGCCGTTGTGTCTAGTACCCACTGATAGCCCTGTCCATCATGAATTTTTCTACTCCTTTTTCAAAGCCATCCTCCTCTCATGGCAAATAGCAGGAGCACTTTGAATCAAGGCAGGCAGTATATAGTGACAATCGTGAGTTCTTTGCACCTTTGGTGAAGTCTCCGGAATAAAGGAAGGTATGACACGTGCCAATGCAGCTGAGTTGCTTGCAAGCGACTGCTGAGCAGATAGGTGGAGGAGCACTGTGAGCTGTACATCAGTGCTGTGCAGCTTGTAGGGAATCCTTTGTATTGAAGCTGTGCCCATCTCTTCCTTTCCTGCTTTCTGCTTTTTTAAATAGCTACTGCCTATCAAACCAGTCACATTTGGGCACTCATTTCATGGTGACAACATCAAAGTGCATGGTGGTGGAGGCGGGAATCTAAAACTAGTGAGCATGTCCAGAGGAAGGCTGGCTGAGGTTGTTACCGGGGTGTCTCCATGTGCACCTGTGTATGTATTTGCGAAGGAGATTGGATCCATCCTATATGAAATGTTTGCTATAGTTACACCAGATATATCTATTAGCTGTCATCTTAGGTTGTGTGTTCCAGATAGGGTTGCCAGGTTCAGGGCCTGAGGCTGATCCTGTATCTTTAGAAGAGAAAGTCAGCCAAGTGCAGGTGTTCTTGCAACATTGTAATGGAAACAACCACAAGGTGGAATTCTCCCTTCTGCCTGCATAGCTTTTAAAGATACAGAAGACCTCTTGGTTGCCAGGCCCAGCCTCCCAGAGGTCTTCTGTATCTTTAAAAGTTGTGCAGGGGGAAGGGAGAATTTCACCTTGTGGTTTTTCCCATTACAGGGTTGCAAGAACACCTGCACGTGGCTGACTTTCTCTTCTCCTAAAGATACAGGATCAGTCTCAGGCCCTGAACCTGGCAACCCTAGTTCCAAATGCTGTTGACTCCCTCTAGCTGTTCAGTGAGGAGTAGGGATGGAATCTGCTGGCCAGTGCCGGTTTGAAAGCATTCCGTCGACCTAATAGGCTGGTATTGATTCGAGTTTGTTCTTGGCTCAGCAGCCGCTACTTTTACTGATCTGTTTTTCCCCTTCAGAAAAATACTGATATTAATATTGATATTTTTAAAGGAAATATAGATATTTTGAAAGGAAATACTGATAAATTAAACATCAGTAAATTGAAGGAAACATCAATAAAAATATAAATATTAATATCCAAATAGCAACAGAAAATTGCTACATAAAAATCCAACCTGTAACGACAGCTAATAAGTGAATTCATGGGAAAATTTGGTACCAAATCCAAATTGGGTGGAATTCTAGAACATTTCTTGTCAGGAGTAGTGATTTCACCAATGACTGCAGGGTTGGGCAACCTGTGGCTCTCCAAATGTTGTTGGACTCTCATCATGCCTCACCACTGTCTCACTTGCTGGGAGCTGGAGTCCAGCAACCTGTGCAGAGCTACATGTTCCCCAGAGCGATCTTTGATTTAAAAAGAGTATATCAGGTCTGACAAACCTTTCAGTGGGAATCCACGGAGGTTGTTGCAATCTTATGGCTGCTTGTTTCTCTCTGCCCACCCCCTTTCTGTTGGAACAAAATGTTGGAAACCTCTTTCTGTGCCTGTCAAAAAGATTGTTGCAGGTCATACAGATCAATGCACAACCCTTCTCAAAGTCTGCCTTTAAAGTAGGGCTTTGCTTTCCAGCTAGGATCTTTTTGCACGTTTGCCAACAAACAAGATGACTGTGCATTGGATTTTCACAATTGACACGGCACAGCCAATGAATTCTACTTTTGTCTCCATCTTCCTCCTACGTGCTGTTCTACACAGGCAACACTGGCTACATTCCCACAATACAGTAGGGCCCCACTCATACGGCAGGTTAGATTCCAGACCCCTGCCGAAAAGTGAAAACTGCCAAAAAGCGGATCAGCTGTAGCGCAGGGGTCTGGAACCTAACCCACTGATCGCGCTACAGCTGATCTTCCCCTCTGGTGCAATCAGCTGGAGTGTGGGTGTCTAGTGCGCTACAGCTGATCTTCCCCTCCTCCGGCGCGATCATCTCAAGTGCGGGAGTCTGCGCCAGAAGAGATCAGCTGTAGTGCTCATAAGAACATAAGAACATAAGAAGAGCCTGCTGGATCAGGCCAGTGGCCCATCTAGTCCAGCATCCTGTTCTCACAGTGGCCAACCAGGTGCCTGGGGGAAGCCCGCAAGCAGGACCCGAGTGCAAGAACACTCTCCCCTCCTGAGGCTTCCGGCAACTGGTTTTCAGAAGCATGCTGCCTCTGACTATGGTGGCAGAGCACAGCCATCACGGCTAGTAGCCATTGATAGCCCTGTCCTCCTGGGGCGAGATCAGCTGGAGCGCAGGGAGCTCCAGCCCCCCCCTCCAGCTGATCACCCCGCTGGCACCTTAGTCCCTCTTCCCAAAGAACACTGGGAATTGTAGCTCAATAAGGAGAATATGGGTCTCCTAACTACTCTGTATTCTTCACAAACTAGTTCCCAGGATTTCTGTTTGAAGTGGAATAATAGTGGACTAAATCTATGGTGTGAATGTGGTCTGACACTGAGGACGAGGAGGAAGATGGCAGCCAGTGCCATCCCCTGGGCTGGTCATAAGAAGCAGGAAGCTGGATTTTGGCTGAGGTTGGTGAGGCAGGGCCTCAATTGCCATAACAGATCAGCCTCTGTGGACACATGGTAACATCCACCCAAGTTAGGTAAAGTTGAGTGGGGAGTAGTGGGAAAGGAAATCAGATATGTAAAGAGAGGAAACCATGACTAGGCCATTCCAAGATGCTTTGGCCAAGTGGCATCTTCCTCTTAATGCACTGGGCTGGCCTGAGTTATTCTGCTGCAGGAGGCAGAGCAGCAGCTGGTGTCCCTGCCTCCCCACCACACTACACAGCATCCAAGGCCAGTCAAGTTATTTTGGCACCTGAGGCAGAAAATCCCACAAGCACCTCCTCCTTCCCCACCCCATCTTGCCCCAGGCATAAAAAATACGACTATAATAAATAATTAACCATCTGCTACTTTTTTGTGACACCCCAAATTAGCTGCCTGTGGCAGCCCCCTCAGATCTGCCTAATGGTAGGGCCGGCTCATGGGACAGAATCCTGGAGATTCACCACTGAAATAAACTTGCCCAGGGTCTGTTGAGGCTGGAGCAAGATAAGATCTTACATCCATTTTGTTCCCTGGCCAAGGCCTTAGATTTGCCTGTCTTTCTCTTTCACTTTCTTAATGGCAACTCATATCTTTGCCTCAAGTTAGATCTGCCTCTCTTTATGAACACGTCGTCTCTTTCATTTAAGGGGAAAGCTAGTCCCAGATCTGTGTATTTGTGGTTTCTTGATTTTTGTCACTAGATCTTTTCCCCCTCAGTGGGTGTTGTTAGTGATGTACCGTCCATGCAAAAGGTTCTGCTTTTGAATCGGCATAGCTCTCTGATTCCAGCTAAGAATTCATACCCCATCTATAGAAACATTAAAACTAATCCATCAAGTGACTTTGTTTACCCCACCGTAACCCACATAATACATGTATGCCTACCTTACAGTGGGAAAACCTGGATAAGCGATACTGTAATGAAGTGAAAACGTATTCTGCTTGTCCCTGTGATTGTGTGTGACGTTTGTTAATGGCCCGCTGCTGTGGTGGCATTTGAGGCTCTTGGCATATTCTTCTTTAATAAATGATCTTTAATGAGCTTTAAGAAAGAGTTGGGGATTGAATTAAGGGAAGGTATGACAAGCACAAAATCTGGAGTAAAGAATCTTTATTGCTCAGAGCCATAGGCTACCACAATTCAGTACAGATAGAAATACAAAATACATGTAAAAAAGTCAATTTAACATTTACCATCAAACTCACTTCATCAATCTGGAGTAGTATTTAACTCTATTGTTTAAAAACAAACACAAGCTTCTGGTCCTTATGCCATCAGAACTATGTTTGGATGAAGCCTGGAGAGGGATGTTTGGAGATTCTGCACAGCCTCCAGTCAGCTCCTAAATCCCAAGGGCTGCCAGCCTTTCGGGTAAGCGGGCACATATGGAATGTGGAGGAAATGGGATGGTCACAGAATGGCTGACATGAGTATGTGGCATGACACAAAATTGCTGCCACATCTACACGAGCACAAGAAAGAGACAGAGCCACAAAATGACTGTATAGCCAAGAGGCAATGGTTCTTTTAAAAAGATTTAGAGAGAATGAACATACTAATTGGGTGAAGGCTAAAGATACCTAGTTTAGCTTGATACAAACAGAAAAAAACTATGCTTAAAGATGCCTCCTCATTCACCAGGAACTCCCACAGCACCATTCCTGGGTCTCTCCAACTGTGTTGGAGTTCAGCCTCGGGATGCCAGGCACTTATCCCATCATCAATGGCAGCTCTTGTTTGGTTACACTCCTACAGCCTTGACAATGCTTAGATCTCTTTGCAGTTTCTCAGGATTAGCCTTAGCATTTGGCCAGCGGTCACCATGGATCACTATGTACTATCCTTAACTCCTTTTATTTATTTATTAAATTGATAGCCGACTTTTCCTCCAAGGCATGCAAGGTGGAATACAAACACGTTCTCCCCCTCCTTCCTGTTTTAACCTCCCAACAGCGCTGTGAAGTAGACTAGGCTGAGAGACAGCAACTGGCCCAGGGTCACCCAGTGGTCTTTATGGCTGAGCGGGGATTTGAACCCTCGTCTCCCAGGCCCCAGTCCAACACTCTAACCGCTACACCATTCTACAAGTAGCCAACATTGAGACCCTGGCAAGGTTTATCTAAAGATAAATGGTAGAGTCCTCAGCCATACCCTGTTGTGCAAACGTAACTTTCCTCTAACGCAGGGCTTCCCAGACAGTGGTCCATGGCATGTCTGCACGAAATACTCATCTTGATTTTGAATTGCATTTTTACTGCTTTTATTTCTTTTAATGTTGCTTATTGTATCACAGTCTGAATTCTATGAAATGCAAATTGAAATACAATACAAAAGAAGGAATCAAGGAATCAGTACAAATACAATTAAAATAATACAGCCTCAAGCACAGTGCATTACAATTGCTACAATGGGTGCAAAAATCATAATGGTCTGCCAAGACTGGCAGCAATTTTCAAGTGATCCATGAGGGGAAACGTTCGTGAGCTACTGCTTTAATGAATAACTAACCTAAAGAGGTGACCTTCAGAAATAAGAAGAAACACAGTTTCAAACTTCAAGAATTTACACCAAACATGAGACTGGTCAGGGAATTTGCCATTCTGGTGCTCCAACTAAATTCCTCAATATTACAATTGGCTTCTGCATATACTTACACTATAAATGGCACAGGTGTGCCTCCCCCATCAGCCCTCACTTCAATAGGAAAAAGGCACCTACATCAGCCATCATCTTGCTCACAAAGAAGCTCTGCACCGATCCTGGCATCTGATGTCATGTCAAATGTGAGCATGGTTAAGGTGGTGCGTGTTGAAGAGAGGAGAGGTTGAGCCCGTGCAAGCCAGAACTGAGCGGGAAGAGCAAACTGTCTCCTGCATTGTGGACTTTGGAGGGGAACTTTACTGAGAACTTTCGTGGGCATCATAGGAGATATGAGTAGGCACACTGGCACATGTGGGCATGCCCAAAACACAGATGTGTGAGATTTTGAACTATAAATAGTCCAAGGGCATTATGAACGGGTAGCAACCCTGGCAGTTCAATGGTGAAAATTCCCCTTTCCAAACTCAAATGGCAAAGTAAGGAGCCTGCAGAGAGTGCACCTTCTCCCACCAGGGGTCTCCTGGATCTAAGATCACCAGCTTTTGAACTGAGCCTCATAGCTAGGCCTTTTGCAGCAGTAAGATCTCCATGGGGGAAGACTCATTGCTCATGGTAAGAGCGTCTGTTTTGCATCGCATGCACAAGGTCCCGGGTTCAATCCTCAACTTTTCTAGGTAGGGCTGGCAGAGACAAACCCTGCCTGAACTCTTGGAGAGGGGCTGCCAGTCAGTATAGACAACATTGAGCTAGGTGGACCAACACCCTGACTCAGTATAAGGCAGCATCCATGCTGTGACAATCTTCACCTGCTGATCTCTGCAAAATAGCCCACCACCTTAAAGGCACAGCAATAGACCTGTCTCATTTTTCTAGCCAGGTGGCAACCCTTCTGCTTGTCTTTCTCTCTGTCACCAGCCCTTTCCAAATAAAAAAAGACAAGGGCAAGGTCCCCCCCCCCATTCACCAGAGCCTCCGAGCCTGTCGATACTTTCTTCTTGTGCATGGGCAGAGCTGTTTTGGCTATATAAGCAACAGCACACACACCCTGAACATTAGCAGTAGGGGGCGCAATCAGCTAAATTAGCATCAAGCCGTATACTCTCACTTGTGAGTTACAAAGTATTCCCGGTTTTCACAGGTAATAGAGAAGTCCAGCAAAGTAGGACGAGGAAAAGGAACAAGATGATACTCAATGCAAGAGCAGAAGTAACACAACAAGGGCATGAAGCAGCCATTCATTCAGCAATACGAAACACAAATTATGGAAATTATATGCAAAACAGCTTGACTTTAGCTGCACACGCACCGTGCATTTAAAGCACATTCCCCCCCCACACAAAGAATCCTGGGAAGTGTCATTTCTTAAGGGTGCTAGGAATTATAACCCTGTGAGGAGTAAACTATAGTTCCCAGGATTCGGTGTGTGTGTGTGTGCTTTAAATGTATGGTGCACATGTAGCTTTTATTATGTTCTATCCTAAACTCCCTGCAGCCCATCTGCTTAAGTAATTAATTGTAAGCTACAGATTCATAGCTTCTTCTATCCATTTGCTTATCCAATTTTCTAGGGGAAAGACCAGTGGATTCCCACCCCCCATCTTATTAGTCTTGCCTGTACACTCCCAGCTTATCATCAACAGCTTCATCAACTGCCTGGACACCAAGCAAGGCCTTCCTACCTTATCAGTTAATAAGAATGTATTCTCCACTTTCTTCTTTGTTACCAAGTAGGGTTGACAGGTCAGAAGCATCCCAAACCCTGAGATTTCAGGGCTGAGTCTTAGTGATGTCATTAAGCATGATACATTAAGCATCAACCACAGTTGCTTGGAGCATACCACTCAAACATAAAAAAAAATTCTGATTGGAAATTAAGATAGAAATCTTAGCTAAATGAGAGTATTCCCAGGTCCAGCTGAAGTGACAGGATCATTCCTTCTCCCTGCTTAGGGAGCCTGGGTAGAAAACATTTAACATAGCCGACTTGCTTCTGGCAAGAAGGGTTTAAGTGCCCTCAGGTTAGGCCAGTCACCAGAAGGCCATTGTAGGAAGATGGGAGCCTAGTGTTGTGGAGATGTTAGATGGGAGCATTCAGGAGTAAAGATGGATGCTCCTGAAGGCTGCAATTCTGAGCACATTTACTAAGCGCCACAGGACACAACAGGACTTACTTCTGAGTAGATATGGTTAGGATTGTGCTGTTGGTAAGGCTTGACTAGGGACCCTCTGCAAAGATATCCATATCAAAGCAGGGTTGGCAACCGCCTACCTAGAATACCCTGCCTGTCTTTTAACGTTCCTGCAACAAACTCCTTTACAGACTTGACCTTTCACTGCAGAGAGAGGTTTGAGAAATGAGTAAGAGTTAAGAAGATTCTCTACCCTTTCCTGCCTACCCTGCTAGCTGCCATGTTGGCCACTTTGACAGCCAGCCCAATTCCAGTGAGTAATACTGACAGAGAGAAAACACTGTCTAGCATCAGAGGCAGTAGTTTGGGAACAGCGCAATTGAAGCCACACTTCCTAGTATGTGAATTCTCATATGGCTACCCTCAGCGTTTGCTTCCTTTAAAATCAAGAACTCTAGTATAGGGTGGTCACTTTCCTCCAGAGTTCCTGTAACTGCCACTTCATCCACCAAGTCATCTCTGTTGGTTAGAATCAAGTAAAGGATAGCCAATCCTCTAGTTGCTTCCTCCACTTTCTGTAGGAGAAAGTTCTCCAACACAAGTCAGAAATTTCTTGGAGGGGTCGTATTTGGCCGAATTTGTCTCCCAACAGATACCGGGGTAATTGAAATCCCCTATTACTACTACATCGTGCACACTTGCCCCAGGGGGGTTCTGAATCAACAAAAAGCCTTGGATAGCGAGGAACCAATCCCTGATCCTCTCAGGCTTTAAAGCGGAAACGCTCCTGAAAGCTTTCCTCTCTGATAAGGGACAGCAGGGAGAGGCATTTCAGAAAAGCAACCCCTCTCTTCCTCCCTCAAATCTGCCTATTCACTTAGGGCAGGAAGTAAAAGAAGAGGCAGAAGCCTGTGCTCTGCAACTGGAGAATGAGAGAAGGTTCCTCCACTTCTGGCCAGCCACTGGCTAAACTTTTTTAATAGTGCTGCCTCTGCCTCCAGGAGTTAACCATTCCTGTCTGCTCCACTCCTCCACTGACCAAGAATGTCAAATCATACGGCATCCTCTCAAATTCCCTTTTAAGTCACCAAAAAGTGATGGGCACCGAAGACTCAGACTCCCCTCCATCTTGTCGCTCTAACCCTTTCCTCCAGGCCAGGGCAAGGGACGATGGGCAATGCTTTCCTCAACTTCAAAATGACTTAAGGCTGCAATCCTACTAACAGGTCGATTCAGAAATAAGTCCCACTGAATTCAATGGGGCTTTCTCCCAATTAAGTGGGGATAGGCCTGTAGCCACAGGAAGGAAAATGGACAGTTTCTGAGTCAAACTTGAGGAAAAATTCAGTCAATATCTCAGAAATGACTAGATACTCTCTATCAAATGACCCAAAAATACCGTTCTTGAATTCTTTGGAAGGTGTAATACCAGATTCAAGGACGTGGAAATTGTAATAAATCTACCGATTGCTGCAAAATTAGCTATGGCTAAAACTTGGAAGAAGAGAGACTGGTGTGAAATAATTTGGAACATTGGAAATTACTGAGACTTGCATTTTATAGGAGAGAGGAAAATGGTCAAATAAACAGATTGAGAGAACAATGGTAAATATCAAGAGAACAGAAATATTGAATGATAAATATCAAGAAAACATATACTCATAATTCATTTACACCATTGTAACATGGCATGACATAATAGGATATAAGTCATGTATACGGATTTTGTCATGTATATGGATATTTTTCATCTTTATTTTAAATACTGATGTTATGAAGTGTTAATGGTTCTCTTATATGTCATATACTTAATTGCAATTGTAAGTTATTGCATGCCTTTTCAAATACAATGAAAGAATGATAGAAAAATACTTTTCCTTGTGAAAAAAAAGACACAGATAATTTCTAAGGATAAGATTCTAAACTAAAACAGGTGAAGAATTATTTTCTTTTACTAAGCAGAAAGCAATACAAAGTACAAGATGCGTAGGACAGAAAGTACCGTTAGTGCATCATCACATAGCATCATAAGAATGATTACATTTTCATAGCAAGGCTTGTCATAATTATGGCTTATTACACAGACACAAAAGTGGCTGTATACTATAGTCAGCATGGATTTTTCACATTCCGCAATGTTAAATCAAAAATACCCCCCATGCCACTCTGATACTTCCCATAAGCTCATTTCAAAACAAAAACTTAAAGTCCTGAATTCAGAAACACTTGCTAAGCAACCCTCTAAATTTTCATGGTGATACACAACACAGTCAGAGAGAATCGAGAGTTCAAAGTGTAAAAAGAGAGGGGGAAAACCAGACCCCTTTTAGATTTTTTTTTGTCAGAGTTAATAATAATAATAATAATAATAATAATAATAATAATTTAATTTATGTGTCACCTATCTGGCCAATGGCCACTCTAGGCGACGTACATCTCGGTTACAATAAAATACATCATAATAATACAATACAAACAATAAAAACTATACACAATGACAGTTCAGAGTAATAGGCAATTTGTCATAGAGATTAACCCTCCCCAGAAGTCCCGAAGGCCTGTCTGAAAAGCCAGGTCTTCAAGGCCTGGTGGAATACATTCAGGGAAGGGGCATGCCGAAGATCATACGGGAGGAAGTTCCAGAGAGTGGGGGCCGCCACTGAGAATGCCCTCTCTCTAGTCCCCACCAACCTAGCTGTTTTAGTTGGAGGGACTGAGAGAAGGCCCTGCGTGACTGATCTTGTCGGGCGGCATAATTGGTGGCGTTGGAGGCGCTCCATCAGATAAACTGGGCCGAGACCGTGTAGGGATTTAAAGGTTAATACCAACACCTTGAATTGGGCCCGGAAAACAACTGGGAGTCAGTGCAGGTCGAACAGCACTGGGGTGATATGCTCCCGGCGGCGACAGTTTGTAAGTAGTCGAGCCGCTGCATTTTGTATAAGTTGTAATTTCCGGACCGTTTTCAAGGGTAGCCCCACGTAGAGCGCATTATAGTAATCCAAACGAGAGGTGACCAGGGCATGTACCACCAGTGGGAGCTGATGAACAGGAAGGTATGGTTGCAGTCTACGTATGTGTAATTGATACCAAGCTGCCCGACTCACTGCCGAAATCTGAGCCTCCATGGACAGCTTGGAATCAAGAACAACCCCAAGGCTGCGGACCTGGTCCTTTAGGGGCAGTCTCACCCCATCGAACATCAAGTCAATATCTCCCAACCTTCCTTTGTCCCCCACGAGTAGCACCTCAGTCTTATCGGGATTCAGCTTCAACCTGTTCCTTCCCATCCATCCACTCACGGATTCCAGGCACTTGGACATGGTCTCCACAGCCAACTCTGGTGAGGATTTAAATGAGAGATAGAGCTGAGTGTCATCCGCATATTGGTGACACTGCAGCCCAAATCTCCTAATGATTGTCCCCAGCGGCTTCATATAGATATTAAATAGCATGGGAGAGAGGATAGAGCCCTGTGGCACACCACAATTGAGAGGCCAAGGGTCTGAAACCTCTTCCCCTAATGCTACTTGTTGATGCCTACCGGAGAGAAAGGAACGGAACCACTGCAGTACAGTGCCTCCTATTCCCAACCCCTCCAGGCGATGTAAAAGGATACTGTGGCCAACAGTATCAAAAGCCGCTGAGAGATCGAGGAGGACAAGAAAGGTGAATTCTCCCCTATCTAATGCCCTCCTCATATCATCCACCAGAGTGACCAAGGCTGTTTCAGTACCATGTCCAGTCCTGAAACCCGATTGGTATGGATCCAAATAATCCGTTTCATCCAAGTGTGTCGACAGCTGATTAGCCACCACTCGCTCAATGACCTTGCCCAGGAATGGTAAATTTGAAATTGGGCGAAAGTTGTTCAGAACTTGGGGATCCAAGGAGGGCTTCTTTAAGATGGGCTTTACAATTGCCTCCTTGAGGGCTAATGGCATTACACCCTCCTCCAGGGATGCATTAACCACCGCCTTAATCCCCTTGCCCAATTTCTCTTTGCAGCTCACAAGGAGCCACGACGGGCAAGGATCATTTAGACATGTGGTAGGCTTCACAGTTGAGAGCACCTTGTCCACATCCTCAGAAGGGAGAGGCCGAAATCGATCCCATGTGACCGGGTTGCAACTGGTCAACTCTGGTTCATTTACTGTATCCACGGCGTACGGGATCAAGTTCCGTAAGTGTTCGATTTTGACAGCAAAGTGCTTTGCTAATTTGTCACAGGAGGCTTTTGACTGTTCCAAGGGTTCCTGAGCAACTGGACCGACCAGGCTTCAGACCACTTGGAACAACCTCCTGGGACAGCACTCTGCAGACGCAATGGAGGCAGCAAAGAACCTCTTCTTCTCTGCCTTCACTGCCACTTGATAGGCAGCTACTGCTGCTCTAACCTGTGTCCGGACATCTTCGGAACGTGATTTCCGCCACCGGCGTTCTAGTCGTCTCACCTCCTGTCTCAGATTATGCAACCGTGGTGTATACCATGGTGCTAACTGAGTTCTGTTTAGGGGGAGAGGACGTTTTGGAGCCACCCGGTCCAATACCCTGGTGATTCCCTCATTCCACTCTATCACCAGGGTATTGACCGGACGGCCTTCAGCAGGTTCCAATTCCCCAAGCGCAGTCAGGAATCCTTCTGGATCCATCAGGCGCCTGGGGCGGACCATTCTAATAGGTCCTTTTCCCCTGCGGAGGGTGTGTGGCATCGAGAAGTCTATATTTACCAGATAGTGATCTGACCATGACACAGGGGTGGAAGAAACCACCCCCAACTTCAGAGCACTTCCCTCCCCACCCAGGACAAACATAAGGTCGAGAGCATGACCGGCTACATGGGTGGGCCCAGTGTTACTAAGGTGCAGTTCCCAGGAAGCCATGGTTTCCAGGAAATCCCGAGGGGTTCCAATGAGAGTTCTCATAATTGGTTGAAATTAACTAAAAATCAGCCATGTTCACAGAGTTCCTGTAATCCTATTACTGACCTTGCCCCATACTCTGACCTTCATCCTCTGCAGCTTAAAAGTTAATAAAAGGAAACTCCACTGACACATACAGGGAGAGAGTCAGCTCAGTCCTTGCTAAAAAGGGCAGCTTCAGCCTTCCTGAAACACAACCACAAGCTCTGTTTCCCTAGGTTAAAGAAAGGTCAGGCTGTTCTAGGTGGGAAAACAACAAACACAAAAGACTTGCCTGGAAGGCGCAGCCCCTTGATTAGATTAAAAGCAGCCAAAAGCTTAAACAGCCCCGCCCCTCGCGCAGGAAGGAAGGAAGCCTGAGAGAATCCTAAAGAGTTAAGCCCCAGCTGATAGCCATCAGCCTCAAGTAACACATCATTGGCTGGCAGCAGTAGCTGGGAGGAACCAGCCACACATATAAAGTCAGAGCACCCTAGCGAGGGAGCCTGCTCCACGAGCTAGAGGGAGCCCCAGCTGACGAAGCGTCAAGGCCCCAGCTGACGAAGCGTCAAGGCCCCAGCTGACGAAGCGTCAAGGCCCCAGCTGACGAAGCGTCAAGGCCCCAGCTGACGAAGCGTCAAGGCCCCAGCTGACGAAGCGTCAAGGCCCCAGCTGACGAAGCGTCAAGGCCCCAGCTGACGAAGCGTCAAGGCCCCAGCTGACGAAGCGTCAAGGCCCCAGCTGACGAAGCATCAAGGCGAGTTAAGCAGCAGAGCGAAAAGAGGGTAAGTAGCTCCCATTTATTCCATTATTAAATTGAAGTAAAACAGCTCAGAGCAATAAGTAATAAGGGCAGCCCAAGGTCACCCTGAGCTAGGAGCCAAATCCTGAAAGAACCTATATCTTAGGAGACAGATCCTAGGAGAAGGAAGCCCATAGAAAGCTAGTTTTCAACACCACCCTAGCAGGAAAGCTTCAGGGGACACTGTAAACAAGGCTAAATTCCAGTCGGAGAGAAGGGGGAAAAGGAAACTCCACTGACACATACAGGGAGAGAGTCAGCTCAGTCCTTGCTAAAAAGGGCAGCTTCAGCCTTCCTGAAACACAACCACAAGCTCTGTTTCCCTAGGTTAAAGAAAGGTCAGGCTGTTCTAGGTGGGAAAACAACAAACACAAAAGACTTGCCTGGAAGGCGCAGCCCCTTGATTAGATTAAAAGCAGCCAAAAGCTTAAACAGCCCCACCCCTCGCTCAGGAAGGAAGGAAGCCTGACAGAATACTAAAGAGTTAAGCCCCAGCTGATAGCCATCAGCCTCAAGTAACACATCATTGGCTGGCAGCAGTAGCTGGGAGGAACCAGCCACACATATAAAGTCAGAGCACCCTAGCGAGGGAGCCTGCTCCACGAGCTAGAGAGAGCCCCAGCTGACAAAGCGTCAAGGCGAGTTAAGCAGCAGAGCGAGTTCGGCAGCAGGGCGAGGAGGCCAGGGCCCCCCACTCTGCCCGTCTGTTCCCTGACCTCAACTAAACCACAGTCTCCAACCCATTGACGTAATAAACCTTAAACAAAACTATGCAGGTAAGAAGCCAGCAGTGGTGTGGGGGCTTTCCAGTGTTTTGCACCGCCTGCAGCATGTACGACTATCTGCCTGTTGGACAGAAGTCGTGGGTTTGCTCTCGGTGCAATGAGCTCCTGGCTCTCCGGGAACGACTTCATTTCCTTGAGGCCAAGGTGGCGGACCTGGAAAAGCTGAGAGAGGCAGAGAGGTGTGTGGAGGAGGCCTTCAGGGACGTTATAGCTGTGTCCCACTCCAACGATGATAGCTCTCCTGCTATCATGCAGAATGATGGTCTCGGGGAAGGACAGCATCCAGCTGAGGAAGAGGGAAACGATCCCTTAGAAGGGACCCATTCCTTGGGGGATGAGCAGCTATCCTCTCGTGCCGAGGATATATCTCCAGGGGGTGGAGGGATCCTTGTAGTGGGTGATTCGATCATTAGGAACATAGACAGTGGGGTGTGTGATGGGCGTGTAGACCGCAAGGTGTTTTGCCTGCCTGGTGCGAAGGTTGCGGATATCGCCTGTCGTTTAGATAGTTTGGTAGACAGTGCTGGGGAGGAGTCAGTGGTCGTGGTGCACGTTGGCACCAACGACATGGGGAAATGCAGCCGTGAGGTCCTGGAAGCAAAATTTAGGTTGCTAGGTAGGATGCTGAAAGCCAGGACCTCCAAGGTGGCTTTCTCTGAAATGCTACCAGTTCCACGCGCAGGACCAGCCAGACAGGCCCAGCTTTGCAGTCTCAATGCGTGGATGAGACGATGGTGTCGGGTGGAAGGGTTTGGATTTGTTAGGCACTGGGGAACATTTTGGGACAGGCCGGGCCTGTACAAAAGGGACGGGCTCCACTTGAACCAGAATGGAACCAGACTGCTGGCACTTAAAATTAAAAAGGTGGCAGAGCAGCTTTTAAACTGACTGAGGGGGGAAACCCGACAGGAGCTGAGAAAGGTCCGGTTCGGAATAAACCTCCCCCCTGGGATAAAAACCAAAGAAATGATGAAATTTTAAAAGGGGTAGGCCTAGAAGTAGGCATTGTGAGAGCAGGGGCACAGGATATAAATTCAGAAGAGCAAAATTACCACAGGCCTAACCACAAGACACTTGAAGAGAGACACTGCTTACAAGTGCCTGTACGCTAATGCTAGGAGCCTGCGAACCAAGATGGGAGAACTGGAGTGCTTGGTCTTAGAGGAGAGCATTGATATAGTGAGCATAACCGAGACCTGGTGGAATGGAGAAAACCAGTGGGATACGGTTATCCCTGGATATAAACTATATTGGAAGGACAGGGAAGGACGTATTGGTGGCGGAGTCGCTCTATATGTGAAAGAAGGCATTGAATCCAGCAAGCTCGTAACCCCAAAAGAGGCAGACTCCTCCACAGAATCGTTGTGGGTGGTGATACCGTGCCCCAGGAGGGACTTAATACTGGGAACGATCTATCGTCCCCCTGATCAAAATGCTCAGGGAGACCTTGAGATGAGATATGAAATTGAGGAAGCATCCAAACTAGGAAATGTGGTAGTAATGGGTGACTTCAACTACCCGGACATAGACTGGCTGCATATGTGTTCCAGTCATGACAAAGAAGCAAAGTTTCTAGATATTCTAAATGACTATTCCCTAGACCAGTTGGTCATGGAACCGACCAGAGGGACGGCAACCCTGGACTTAATCCTCAGTGGGGACCGGGACCTGGTGCGAGATGTAAGTGTTGTTGAACCGATTGGGAGCAGTGACCACAGTGCTATTAAATTAAACATACATGTAACTGGCCAATTGCCAAGAAAATTCAACACGGTCACATTTGACTTCAAAAGAGGGAACTTCACAAAAATGAGGGGATTGGTAAAAAGAAAGCTGAAAAACAAAGTCCAGAGGGTCACATCACTCGAAAATGCTTGGAAGTTGTTTAAAAACACTATATTAGAAGCTCAACTGGAGTGCATACCGCAGATCAGAAAAGGTACCGCCAGGGCCAAGAAGATGCCAGCATGGTTAACGAGCAAAGTCAAGGAAGCTCTTAGAGGCAAAAAGTCTTCCTTCAGAAAATGGAAGTCTTGTCCGAATGAAGAAAATAAAAAAGAACACAAACTCTGGCAAAAGAAATGCAAGAAGACAATAAGGGATGCTAAAAAAGAATTTGAGGAGCACATTGCTAAGAACATAAAAACCAACAACAAAACATTCTATAAATACATTCAAAGCAGGAGACCATCTAGGGAGGCGATTGGACCCTTGGATGATAAGGGAGTCAAAGGTGTACTAAAGAACGATAAGGAGATTGCAGAGAAGCTAAATAAATTCTTTGCATCTGTCTTCACAGTGGAAGATATAGGGCAGATCCCTGAACCTGAACTAACATTTGCAGGAAGGGATTCTGAGGAACTAAGACAAATAGTGGTAACGAGAGAGGAAGTTCTAAGCTTAATGGACAATATAAAAACTGACAAATCACCGGGCCCGGATGGCATCCACCCGAGAGTTCTCAAAGAACTCAAATGTGAAATTGCTGATCTGCTAACTAAAATATGTAACTTGTCCCTTGGGTCCTCCTCCGTGCCTGAGGACTGGAAAGTGGCAAATGTAACGCCAATCTTCAAAAAGGGATCCAGAGGGGATCCCGGAAATTACAGGCCAGTTAGCTTAACTTCTGTCCCTGGAAAACTGGTAGAAAGTATTATTAAAGCTAGATTAACTAAGCACATAGAAGAACAAGCCTTGCTGAAGCAGAGCCAGCATGGCTTCTGCAAGGGAAAGTCCTGTCTCAGTAACCTATTAGAATTCTTTGAGAGTGTCAACAAGCATACAGATAGAGGTGATCCAGTGGACATAGTGTACTTAGACTTTCAAAAAGCGTTTGACAAGGTACCTCACCAAAGGCTTCTGAGGAAGCTTAGCAGTCATGGAATAAGAGGAGAGGTCCTCTTGTGGATAAGGAATTGGTTAAGAAGCAGAAAGCAGAGAGTAGGAATAAACGGACAGTTCTCCCAATGGAGGGCTGTAGAAAGTGGAGTCCCTCAAGGATCGGTATTGGGACCTGTACTTTTCAACTTGTTCATTAATGACCTAGAATTAGGAGTGAGCAGTGAAGTGGCCAAGTTTGCTGACGACACTAAATTGTTCAGGGTTGTTAAAACAAAAAGGGATTGCGAAGAGCTCCAAAAAGACCTCTCCAAACTGAGTGAATGGGCAGAAAAATGGCAAATGCAATTCAGTATAAACAAGTGTAAAATTATGCATATTGGAGCAAACAATCTTAATTTCACATATACGCTCATGGGGTCTGAACTGGCGGTGACCGACCAGGAGAGAGACCTTGGGGTTGTAGTGGACAGCACGATGAAAATGTCGACCCAGTGTGCGGCAGCTGTGAAAAAGGCAAATTCCATGCTAGCAATAATTAGGAAAGGTATTGAAAATAAAACAGCCGATATCATAATGCCGTTGTATAAATCTATGGTGCGGCCGCATTTGGAATAATGTGTACAGTTCTGGTCGCCTCATCTCAAAAAGGATATTCTAGAGTTGGAAAAGGTTCAGAAGAGGGCAACCAGAATGATCAAGGGGATGGAGCGACTCCCTTATGAGGAAAGGTTGCAGCATTTGGGGCTTTTTAGTTTAGAGAAAAGGCGGGTCAGAGGAGACATGATAGAAGTGTATAAAATTATGCATGGCATTGAGAAAGTGGATAGAGAAAAGTTCTTCTCCCTCTCTCATAATACTAGAACTCGTGGACATTCAAAGAAGCTGAATGTTGGAAGATTCAGGACAGACAAAAGGAAGTACTTCTTTACTCAGCGCATAGTTAAACTATGGAATTTGCTCCCACAAGATGCAGTAATGGCCACCAGCTTGGACGGCTTTAAAAGAAGATTAGACAAATTCATGGAGGACAGGGCTATCAATGGCTACTAGCCGTGATGGCTGTGCTCTGCCACCCTAGTCAGAGGCAGCATGCTTCTGAAAACCAGTTGCCGGAAGCCTCAGGAGGGGAGAGTGTTCTTGCACTCGGGTCCTGCTTGCGGGCTTCCCCCAGGCAGCTGGTTGGCCACTGTGAGAACAGGATGCTGGACTAGATGGGCCACTGGCCTGATCCAGCAGGCTCTTCTTATGTTCTTATGTTCTTAAAATGCCTGGCTGATTTCTAATTAATTTAAGAAATTTTTCAATTGAACTCAATTATAATGTTGGGCATGCTCAATAAGAATCAACTGTCAGTGTTCTAAAAGCCAGACTCAGAGCTGCTGGGCTTGCCTAATCAGGGGGCCACACCCACACCCAACTTTGATTTCACTTGAGACAGTCATGGTTACCCCCAAAGAATCCTGGGAAGTGTAGTTTGTGAAGGGGGCTGAGAGGAGACTGCTATTCTGCTGACAGAGCTCCAGTGGCCAGAGTGATTGAACAGTCAGCCACTTTGATTGAAGCTCTGTGAGGGGAATAGGGCATCTCCTAGCAACCCTCAGCACCCTTCACTAACTACACTTCCCAGGATTCTATCATACTTGCTCAGAAGCACATTACCAAATTCTTCCAAGCTACACAGCAAGTGGATTGGACTGTGGACATCCCAACCCAAATTGTGTTTGCATTTTGACAACTTTGTAGGGCAGTACAATATCTCAGAGAGGAGGTCAGGTCTCCTGCTCCCCTGGTGCATTTACTATAGCTGCCCAATTTTCCTGCTTTTTAAAGTTTGATAGAAATATCTGTGGGCTATAGGTATGTTCTTAAACTGCAAAGTTTTTTGCCTATTAGTGAATAGAAATCATGATTACTTGTAAAATTATAATGGCTTATCAGATTACTATCAGACAAATTTTCAACCAAGAAAATCCTATTTTCATATCTATAATTTCCTTTCTTGTATTATTCTATAAGGCACAGTATATTGTCTAATCATTATCATCTTTCATGTTCTAACTAGATTACAATAAATAAAATTATTTGTAATAATCTTTATTAAACATAGCCTTTATTCTCAAAGCGAAATGATTTTAGCAATATGTGGTATAGTGGTTAAGGTGTTTGACTACGACTTGGGAGACCAGGGTTCGAATCCCCACATAGCCATGAAGCTCACTGGGTGACCTTGGGCCAGTCACTGCCTCTCAGCCTCATGAAAACCCTAGTCATAGGGTTGCCATAAGTCAGAATCGACTTGAAGGCAGTACATTTAAATTTTAACAGAACTAGATCAAATACAAAAAGGGTGGTTGTTCAGCCAGGCACTAGGTGCAGCCTTGATGTTCACCTATTCCCCCTATCATGATGGGGGACAGATTTACATGGGGAGCTATTTGTCACTTCTAAAGCAGAGGGTTGCTGGGCCATTTGGAATGTCAAAGTGCCATGAATCCAGGGGCAGCTGGAGTCTTTGCTCAATATGAAACTTTACTGAGACAGGGAGAAGGGATATTTCTCAGACCGCAAGCACTTATGATGGGATTTTATTTTCTTTGTGTGACAAATCTAACTGGTATTTCACAGGTGAAGGAAATATTTTTCAGAGCTGAGCACATTTCTGTGCTTTCTCTCTTCTATGGAAAGATACCTGGTGCCTGTTAAGCAATACTTTGTGGGGGGAAACATTTCTCACATTCCAGGCATTTATTTGTTTATTTTATTAAAGTATTTATAAGCCACTTTTCACAGGAGTACACCAAGGTGACTCACAACAAACAAAGACACAACAAAATTTAAAACCAACAAAACATCATCAAAAACAATGATAAAAGCATCAATAAGTACTCCATTGATTAGAGAGAAATTCATGTTATAAAGGCCTGCCTAAACACTTCAGTTTTCAAAAGATGCCTGAAAGAAGGGAAGGATGGTTTCTGCCAAACTTCTATTGGTGGGTAGTTCCACAGGGCAGGGACTGCCACAATAAAGGCCTGATCTCTGGTGGAGGCCCAAATGAACCTCAGGGGCACGAGAAACCACAAAAATTGCCCCATCAGAAGATCTGAGTGACTGAAGTCAGGTGGTCCTTAAGTACTTTGGGACCAAGTTGTTGAGGGCTTTGTGAATTAACATAGGCACTGTGAACCTGGCCCGGTAGCATACTGGCAACCAGTGCAGCTCTTTCAGCAGCAGAGTAACATGTTGCCAGTAATCTGCTCCTGTGAGTAGTCTGGCCACTGCATTCTGCACTAGTTGCAGCTTCCAGACCAGATACAAAGGCAGACCCACGTGAAGTGCATTACAGTAATGAACTCTTGAGGTTACCAACACATGGACCACAGTGCTCAGGCTATCACAGTGCAGGAACAGTTGCAGCTGGCATACCAGCCAAAGCAGGCAGAAAGCTCTCCTGGGTCTCTCTCCATTTGTACCCCCTGATGGCACCCCATAATTCTTTTCTAAGCAAAATTTGCAACACTCAAGAGCATTAATGTGATTTCTTCCCTGTGTGGACTCTCTTCTGTGTATGAAGTGGTGATTGCTGAGAAAAATATTTGCCACATTCCAAGCATTTATGTTTTCTCCCCTGTGTGAATTCTCTGATGGCTCACAAGACTGTCTTTCCTGGAAAAATATTTTCCACATTCCATGCATTTGTGGGGTTTATCTCCTGTGTGAATTTTCTGATGTTTGGAAAGAGTGTCTTTCCTGGTAAAGCATTTCCCACACTCCAAGCATTTATGGGGTTTCTCTCCTGTATGGATTCTCTGGTGCCCCTTAAGGGTTTGTTGATAAGAAAATGACACTCCACAGTCCAAACATTTATATGGTTTCTCTCCTGTGTGGACTTTTTTATGACTAACAAGATGTGATGAGGTAACAAAACGTTTCCCACACTCTTCACATTCATAAGGCCTCTCTCCTGTGTGTAGTCTCTGGTGTATAGGAAGTTGTGACTTGTCAGTAAAGCATTTCCCACATTCCAGGCATTTGTAGGATTTCTCTCCTGTGTGGACTCTCTGGTGTCTATGGAGGTGTGATCTCTGGGAAAAGCAATATCCACACTCCATGCATTTGTAGGGTTTCTCTCCTGTATGGATTCTCTGATGGATTACAAGTTCTGATGACGACATACAACCTTTCCCACACTCCACACACTTATGGGGTCTCTGTCCATTGTGAGTAGACTGATGTCTTACAAGGGAACCTTTATCAAAAAAACATTCTCCACACTCGGTGCATTCATAGGGTTTCTCTCCTGTGTGGGTTCTCTGGTGTCGCACAAGACCTGATTTTGTGGAGAAACATTTTCCACATTCCAAACACTTATGAGGCCTTTCTCCTGTGTGCCCTCTGTGATGGCTCACAAGTCCAGAATAGTGACCAAAACATTTCCCACACTCTAAGCATTTATACGTTTTCTCTCCTGTATGAGTGCTCCGATGGCTCCAAAGCTGTGCGTTTTGAGGAAAACATTTCCCACACTCCCAGCATTTGTAAGGGTTCTCCCCTGCGTGGAGTCTCTGATGGATCACAAGGCTTGACATTAGACCATATGATTTGCCACACTCCATGCATGTATAGGGTTCTTCTCCAGTATGAGTTCGCTGATGGCTAACAAGCTGTGGCTTTTGAGCAAAGCATAACCCACACTCACTGCATTTGTAGGGTTTCTCTCCTGTGTGGATTTTCTGATGTTTGGAAAGAGTGACTTTCCTGGTAAAGCATTTCCCACACTCCAAGCATTTATGGGGTTTCTCTCCTGTATGGATTCTCTGGTGCCCCTTAAGGGTTTGTTGATGAGAAAATGACATTCCACAGTCCAAACATTTATATGGTTTCTCTCCTGTGTGGATTTTCTGGTGCACACAAAGCTGTGATTTTTGAGGAAAACATTTCCAGCACTTAGCACATTTGTAGGGTTTCTCTCCTGTGTGGATTCTTTGATGTTTCACCAGAACTGAGAGGACAGAAAAATATTTCCCACACTCCAAGCATTTATACGGTTTCTTTCCTGAGTGGCCTCTTCGATGGATCAGAAGGGCTGAGTGTTGAGCAAATGATTTGCCACATGTCATACATTTATAAGGTATTTTCTCCATATGAATTTGTTGATGGCTCACAAGTTGCAATCGTCTAGAAAAGAACAACCCACACTCTGAGCATCTGTAGGGTTTTTCACTTATGTGGACTCTCTGGTGTTTACGAAGCTGTGTATTCTGGGGAAAACATTTCCCACATTCCAAGCATTTGTAAGGTTTTTCTCCAGTGTGGATTTTCTCGTGGATTCCAAGGTACGACCTCCTAACAATTTTTTTCTCACGTTCCCCACATTTGTAGCGTTTTATTCTTTTGTGGATTCTTAGATGCTTCACAAAATTTGATAGTTGGAAAAATCTTTTCCCGCACTCCAAGCAGTGATAGGATTTCCCCACTCTCAGAGCCTTCTTGGAGCTTCTCTCCTGTGTGGATTGCCTGGTGTCTGGCAAGAGCCAATTTGAAGGCAAAGCAGAGGCTGCACTTTGTGCAGAAATGTCTTCTCTTGCTGTTATCTGCTGAGAGAGAGAGAAAGGGAAAACAGAATTTTATTCTGAATCAAGGGAAAAAAGAAGCTAAGCTAGTGGGGAACATGACAGAAGTGTATAAAATTGTGCACAAAATTGTGCACGATGTAAGAAAACTGAATACAGGGACTTTATTCTCTCCCCCCATCATACAAGAATTCTGTGCCATCGAATTAAGATGAAGATTAACTAAAGGAGGCACCTCTACATGCCATATAGAGGTACACTATGGAATTTGCTCCCACAAGATGGAGTGTATTGGCTTCAAAACAGGCTTAGCCTCATCCTCCATGAATTAGTCTATCAATGGCTACTAGCCACTCTCTGCAGAGCTGGAGGCGGTATGCAAGTTGCTGGGAATTGTTACTCGGGTCATTTCTGGAGTGACTCTGCATGCATGGGGAAGGTGACCACCCCAGAAGCTGCGGAGTGGAAATGGAAGCAAGCTTGGATCCAGAGAACTCTGGCTCACGGGTTAAGCAGGCCCAAATGTCTGTTTTAAGGGCAGAAATGCCTCTGTCTGCCTGGATCCTGCTGGAACGTGAGAAACGGAAGGCTTCGCAGGGCTTAAGTCAAGCTGAGATCATGTCCCAGGGTGGGGAGGATACAAAGCTAGTTAGCAGCTCTGAATGATCTCAGACTCCCCACCCTCCAATAAGGCTTGGGATGACGGCAACCCCTAAAACAATGGAAAACTATTTTCTACATGCTTTCTTTTTCTACATGCATTCTTCTTCAACTTTTCTAGGATCTGACATCCTGGAGAACAGACTGAACACAAAAACATAAGAAGAGCCTGCTGGATCAGGCCAGTAGCCCATCTAGTCCAGCATCCTGTTCTGACAGTGGTGAACTGGATGGCTCTGGAAAAGGTGGAACCAGAACCTGAATGCCAGATTGGTCTCCCCTGCTGAGGTGTCTAGGATCTGGTATTCAGAAGCACACTGCCTGCCATAGTGGAGGCAGAGCATAGCCATGGTGGCTAGTAGCCACCCACAGCCTTATCCTCCATGAAATTGCCTAATCCTCTTTTTAAAGCCATCCAAGTTGCTGGCCATCGCTGCCTCTTGCGGGAGCGAATGCTGAATCTGCCATCGTTCAGCTTCATTGGATGTCCAGGAGTTCTAGCATTAGGAGAGGGAGAAAAACTTTTTTCTGTCCACTCTCTCCACACCATGCATCCTTTCATACACTTCTATCATGTTGCCTCTGACTCGCCTTTTCTCTAAACTAAAAAACCCCAAATTCAGCAACCTTTCCTCAAAGGGGAGTTGCTCCATCCCCTCATCATTTGGGTTGCCGTTTTCTGAACCTTTTCCAACTCTACAGTGTCTTTTTGAGATGAGGCGACCAGAACTATACACAGTATTCCAAATGCAGTTGCATCATAGATTTGTATAGCGGCGTTATGATATCGGCAGTTTTATTATCAGTATTTTTCCCTAGCATGGACTGTGCCGTTTCACAGCTGCCACACACTGGGTCGACATCTTCCTTGAGCTATCCCCTACAACCATAAAGTCTTTCTATATCCCTCTATTGGGAGAACTGTCCACTTATTCCTACTCTTTCCTTCCTGTTACTTAACCAGTTCCTGATCCACAAGAGGACCTCTACTCTTATCCCATGACTGTTAAGCTTACTCAAGAGTCTTTGATGAGGTTTGAAAGCTTTTTGAAAGTCCTCGTACTCTCAAAGTACTTGAATACGTTTGTGAGACAGAACTTACTGCAGAAGCCAGGCTGGTTCTACTTCAGCAATGCTCATTATTTTTCTTTAACAATACTTTCCACCCATTTTCCCAGGACAGACATTAAGCTAACTGGTCTGTAATTTCAGAGATCCTCCTGGATCCCTTTTTTAAAAAATGGTGTTACAATGGCTGCTTTCCAGTATTCAGGTATGTAGACCAATCACTGAATCAGCCCATCCTCCTGAAAACAGTCTGAGCAAAGGCAACAACTAGTTCAAGAACTTATTAGAGGCAGATTCAAACCCTTCCAGCTCATCACCCAAGTCAGGAAGGGGGATCCTTACCCAATGCAGGCCTGTTCCTGTCACTTTCCTGCATGACTTCAATGCAGAGGGCTCTTTAGTCCAGATCCGACATGGAGGGCCTTTTTCCCCTCGGTGAAACACACAGCCATGTCTTCAAAGGTTGCCAGCCTCTGCAGAGACAAAAACCCTTCAGCAAATCTCCAGGACCTCAGAAACTCACTCAGTGCCAAAGTCAGACACAGGAAATCAAAGTCTGCCTTTCCCACAGGGCACATTTCCTGCATCTGCTCATTATATAATAGGTAGCAGAAGGTGGAGACTTTCCATACTTTCTGCGAAAACCAGACCAGGAGCGCACTGTGGTACAGATCATGATCTGGCTGTATCGAAAATCAGCGTAAAGCTAAAGAAGAACAAAGCAATCATAATGCCAAAATACAATTTAAATAACATACCAGAAGAATTTGAAGATCAAATAAGGAACAGATTTGAGGCTTTCAACTTAGTTGATAGAGAATCAGAAGAACTATGGGCTGAAGTCAGAGACATTATCAGGGAAGAATGCAAAAAGACAATAACTCTCAGCCACCAAAATAAGACTATACTTACAAATGATACCTACAAAGAAGAATTCTTTGCTAGCCAAGGTCACCCCCTCATCGCCTCCAAAGGCAGCACACAGTCCATTCTGAAAGTCATAGAATAGTTGAGCTGGAAGGGGCCTATGACGCCATCAAGTCCAACCTCTTGCAAAATGCAGGAATGCAACTTAAAGCATACCTGACAGATGGCTGTCCAGGTGCCTCTTAAATGCCAGCTAGTAGCCACCTGGCAAGTGTGCTTTACATTGGATTCCTGCATTGAGCAGAAGGCTGGACTCGATTGTCTGATAGGCCCCTTCCAACTCTGCTCTTCAGGGTGCTGCCCCTAGCTCCCTCCTATTTACACTCCATGTTTCTTATTCCTTAACTCAGTGCATATTAATTTCATCTCCCAAGCTACTCCTATGGTAGTCTTTCCCAACCTTTGGGTCCCCAGATGTTGTTGAACTATGTGATGTTCCTGTAGGTTAAGCATCTGTTAATATGGTAAATGCGGGTCTATTAGGTGATGTATGGTATGGTAATTGACAGAGAGAATGGGGGAGTACATGGGTGAGAAGCTGAAGTATGCTGGATGATGATTGGCTGAGTGGGTGGCTGGCTGAAGATATAAATGGAGGTTTGTGAGTGATGGGGGGAGTTGTTGAGTTGGTTGGAGTGAGGTCGTTTGGTGAGGGTTGGTTGGCAGAGTTCTGAGGGAAGTTTGGATTGTATTTGGCTGATATTTAAAGAGTATATATATGAACAGAAACATAAAGAGTGACACTAAATGAAACCATATGCTTGTGAAACATTCCTAAAGTAATCTTGTTATTTCCTGTTATTAGTAAATAAATACTTATTTGGTTTACCAAAGGCCTGATCCTTGCCTGGGGGAATATACAGACCTGAAGGCAGGGCAAGGTAATTACAAGCTATAGAGTGACTTAGGCAAAGTCTCTGGGAGTATTGGTTACAGGAAGTGACTGGTGGTGCTGCCTAGCAGTGGGATCTAGTGAGATCTGTGCTAGAGCAGAGTGAGATCGGGTCACTAGCTTTGTAGATGGTGGAAATGCTGTAGATGTCATCTATCTAGATTTCAGCAAAGCGTTTGACAAAGTCCCCCACGACCTTTTGATTAGCAAACTGGTCAAATGCGGACTACATGGAAATACTGTCAGGTGGATTCACAACTGGTTGGAAAACCGTACTCAAAGAGTGGTCGTCGGTGGCTCTGCTTCGGACTGGAAGGAGGTTTCGAGTGGAGTGCCACAGGGTTCTGTCCTGGGGCCGATACTCTTCAACATTTTTATCAATGACTTAGATGATGGGGTGGAGGGAAGCCTTATGAAGTTTGCGGATGATACGAAACTGGGAGGGATAGCTAACACAATGGAAGACAGGAATAAAATCCAAAGGGACCTGGATAGACTAGAAAATTGGGCTGAAATTAATAAAATGAAATTCAATAAAGACAAATGCAAGATTCTGCATTTAGGCCACAAAAACAAAATGCACGGGTACAGGATGGGAAATACCCGGCTTAGCAGTAGTGCATGTGAGAAGGACCTTGGAATTGTAGTGGATCGCAAGTTGAACATGACTCAGCAGTGTGATGCTGCGGCAAAAAAGGCAAACGCGGTTTGGGGCTGCATAAACAGAGCTATAGTTTCCAGGTCGAGGGAAGTAATAGTCCCACTATATTCTGCATTAGTCTGTCAGGATGCAGGATTGGGGCCCTGGCACTTCAGAGGATGAGGAGGGTGAGGAGATCACTTTCCCAGAGTTGTGTGAAGTAGAGCCAGAGGAAGGGGGGGAAATTCCAGCGCTAGAATTGCCCAGCAGTAAAGACCTTGAATCTGCAGAAGAGACAGACTTTTCCCAGGAACTTCCCACGCTCTCCCCCCTTCCCAGATCACAGCAGTTAGAAACGGAAGGAGGGGGAACTCAGCCCTCTCCTCAGCCAGAGAAAAGCCCGCCTGATGGGTCTGGCTTCCACCCCCTCTCTCTCCAATACCAGAAACAAAATCCTCAGAAGGGGAGGGGGTAGCTCTTCCCCCTTCACCACGCACCCGGAGAAAACAAAAAAGAACCAGGGGGAGAGAGAGGAGGGGTGTAGAAGAGAGCACCTTGAGGCGGAGTGAGAGAATTCGCGCCAGAAAGCCCCCTTTATAAGAATCAGGGGGAGCAAGAATTCCTTGTTCTGTCAACTCTCTTGCATGTCGCTGGACACGTGTTATTGTGTTGTTCCATGAGAAGACGTAGCTTCTGTTTGGACATTACTTTAATAAAGACTGAATTGCTTTCACCAACTGGTCTGGTTACTGAGTCAAGTCCTGGACACGACAGATTGACAGAACCACCTACTTCACCCTCAACGCTCCCGCCGCTTGAACGTGACAAGATGGAGAAGGGAGCAGGGGGAACAAATCCCACTTCTGAGACGGAGGAAGTGAGACAACTGAGATCCAATGTGGCGGATCTACAGGCAGATGTTCAAACCTTGTTAGCGCCGGTCAGGACATTGAAGACAGACAGTCAGACTTCAAAAACCACGATAGATCAGATGCGCACAGCCCCTCCGGCCGCTGTGGTGAAGGTTCCTATAGGGTTACCACCAAAATATGCGGGACAGAGTGAGCAGCTCTCTACTTTCGTGGCTCAATGTGAATTGTATTTGGACATCAGGAATGCAGAGTTTCCTAGTGATGTGGCCAAAGTGGCCTTCGTGATCAGTCTCTTGGAAGAAGAAGCTGCCAAATGGGTAACTCCGTACCTGGTTAGAAAGGATGGCCTTCTGGGAAGATATAGAGAATTTATACGAGCCATGACTGAGATGTTCCAGGACCCCCAAAGGGCTGAGACGGTGGCTAGGCAGTTGGGCGCCCTGAAGCAAGGGAAAGGAACCGTGGCAGAGTATACTAACACCTTTAAAATTCTGTCCCAGGAAACTGGTTATAATGATGCAGCCTTGATGTTTATGTATAGGAGTGGACTGAGTTCTGAAATCTTGGATGACTTGGCTAGAACTACCCCCCCCCCCAAATAATCTGCCTGGACTGATTAAGCTATGTCTACAGATCGATCACCGGTTGGAAGGAAGGCGCCTGGAAAAGAAACAGGAGATCCAGAGATACTCAGTTTCAGCGTCTCGCAGCAAGACCCTTTCAACCCCAGAAACATCAGGCAACGCGACCGAAGGACGGGGGGGGGCTAGGCCGAAGTTATCGGAAGAAGAAAAGGAGAGGCGCCGTCGGGAACGTTTATGCTTTTATTGTTCAAAGCCGGGCCACGTGGCTAGGGATTGCGGACTGAAAGGGGGAAAAACAGAGCCGGCGGGAAACTAACAAACCCAGTCCACGTTCAGGCCGATGGACTGGGGGCCGTGTTGTATAAAGGGCCTCCGGTGGCAAAGCCTCCTTCAAAAGGAGTCTTGGTGCTACCAATTCGGATTACAACCCCCAAAGGAGTGATGTTTAACTCCACAGCGTTAATTGACAGTGGAGCAACCACAAATTTTATTGATGCAGAGCGTTACGGAATTTCCCAATGGAAATTGGACACCCCCTTGTCGGTGGAGACCATAGATGGGAGACCCTTGAAATCAGGAGGGGTAACGCGAGCCACGGAGGAATTGAAACTACAAATCCTGGGGCACGAAGGTGTATGTATGTATGTGTCAGAAGGTGTATGCTGTATGTGTCAGACTTCTTGAACTTTGATGTGATCCTGGGAATGTCCTGGTTAGTCAAGCATGACCCAAAGATCACTTGGAAAGACGCGGTGGTGTGGTTCACCTCTCAATACTGTCAGGAAAACTGTCAGCCAGAAGGAACCACCAACACACTGGCAGGGGCAGTGCAGGAAGTTGAGCAAGTGACCCTTCCCTCGAAGTATGTGGAATTTAAAGATGTATTTGATGAAAAAGAGGCAGAGATTTTACCCCCCCCATTGTCCTTATGACTGTTCAATTGATTTAGTGCCAGGAGCGAACATTCCATCGGGAAGAATTTATTCTCTCACAGAAAAAGAGAGAAAGGCCCTGAAGGAATTTCTGGAGAAAAACCTGAAGCGAGGATTTATACGTCCCTCGCAGTCCCCCGCTGGAGCACCCCTGCTGTTCATGAAAAAGAAGGGGGGGAAGCTCAGGCCTTGTAATGACTACCGTGCCTTAAATCAAATCAGTATTTGTCGGAAGGCAGAGCTGGGGTCCCAATCCCGGGGAGCTGGATCCCGGAGAATTGGGAGAAGAGTATTCGGATGGATGGCAGAGGGAAGAGGGAGGAACTTCCCCCCTTTGGAGCGAAGACGAAACAGAGGAACTGCCAGTGATAAGGTCGCTTAGTGACGGGGAGCCTGAGCCCTCCCTGGACATTCTCACGCCTCCCCCTCTTTCAGGCTCAGAGCAAGAGGGGAAAGAGGGAGGGCTGCTCACAGCCGAAAAGCGGGGAGGCAGTTTACCATCAGTCCCTCCCCTATCCCCCATCCTGGAATCGGAAACTTCAGAAGAGGAGGGGGTGATGCTTCCCCCCTCACCGCGCACACGCAGACAGCTGAAAAGACAGGAGAGAAGGGGGGGAAGGCGGGCAGTACCTGAGGGGCAGTTAAGGAGGAGCGAAAGATTGCGCGCCCGTTTGGCCCCTTCTTAAAGCACAGGCGGGAAGAAGTCCCTTGCTCTGTCAACTTTCTCCCAATGCCGCAGGACCTGTATCCCTGTATTGCTTCATGAGAAAACGCAGTCTTTGTTTGGACATTACCCTAATAAAACACGAATTAACTACAGCCGTTGGTCTGGTTCCTGAGTCACATCCTGGGCCTGACAGTATTCCTAACAGCTATCCGTTGCCCCTGATTTCGGAGCTGTTAGACCGACTGCGCTCTGCAAAAATCTTCACCAAGTTGGATTTAAGAGGAGCCTACCATCTGATCAGAATGAAGGAGGGAGACGAATGGAAGACAGGATTTTTGACCTCCTATGGTCAATTTGAATATTTGGTGATGCCATTCGGACTTTGTGGAAGTCCTGGCATGTTTCAGAAGTTCATGAACGAAGTGTTTAGAGACCTCCTGGATAAGTATGTGATTTGCTACTTAGATGATATTTTGGTGTTTTCAAAGAACCAAGAAGACCATGATCAGCATGTGAAAACTGTGTTAGAAAGACTGAGAGAGAAAAATTTGTATGCTAAGTTAGAGAAATGTGGGTTTGACCTATCGGCATTGGACTTTCTTGGATATCGCATCTCAGCAGAAGGAGTGGAAATGGATCCAGAAAAAGTGAGTTGTATATTGGATTGGGGGCAACCGGCCACTAAAAAGGATGTACAACGTTTTTTGGGATTTGCCAACTACTACAGAAAGTTCATTCCAGGCTTTCCCAAGTTAACAGCCCCTCTCACTGACTGTTTAAGGGGAAAAAGGAAATTTCAATGGACAGAGGACGCCGCAAGCGCCTTTGAAGAGCTGAAGGGAAAGTTTGCCTCTGAGCCCATTTTGCGTTTTGCCGACCCCACCTGTCCTTTCGTCATGGAAGTGGATGCTTCGGATTTTGCCATCGGGGGGGGTTCTCTTGCAGCAAAATGGGGAGGGAACGGAGCTACACCCCTGCGCGTATTTTTCCAGAAAACTAAAGGATGCTGAAAGACATTACACAGTATGGGAAAAGGAGTTACTAGCCATCAAGGATTCTTTTGAAAATTGGATACAATATTTGGAGGGAGCTCGGCATCAGATAGAAGTGCGTTCAGACCACAAGAACCTGGAGAGTCTACAGACGGCCCGAAAGCTGAATCAGAGACAGATACGCTGGTCGCAGTTCTTTACCAGGTTTAACTTCAGGATTACATACCACGCCCATGCCAAAAACCAGAGAGCAGATGCTCTATCCAGACAACCGCAATACAGAGGGGGTGAAATTGACAACCAACCCCAGTACGTTATTCCACCAGAGAAACTGATGTTGGGATCATGTCAGCCTTCTTGGGAAGAAGAGCTCAGAAAGGCTCAAAAGGAGGATCCATGCATGCAACCGTATATTCAGGAGATGGAACAGAGTCAAGACCCAGAAGTAAACTTCCATTGGAAAGATGGACTGTTGTGGTTTAAAGCCGCCAGATATGTGCCAAAGGGGGATCTAAGACTCAGAATCTTGCGTCAATGTCATGACTCTATCACAGCTGGGCACTTTGGCATCTTTAAGACCATTCAGAATGTAGCCAAGGACTTTTGGTGGCCCCAAATGCGCAGGGACATTGAGAACTATGTAAAATCCTGTTCCGTCTGTATGTGGGCGAAAACAGACACAGGAAGACCACAAGGGCTGCTGGAGCCCCTCCATACTCCGAACAAACCCTGGAAGGATCTATCCATGGATTTTATAACTGATTTACCGAAGTCTCAAGGCATGACGGCCATATTGGTCGTAGTAAACTCCCTTACAAAGATGGCGCATTTCCTCCCTTGCCCAGGGGCCTTAGAGGCTAAGGAAACAGCCAAGCTGTACATAAAGGAAATCTACCGGTTGCATGGATTGCCAAATAGCTTAGTCTCGGATCGGGGAACTCAATTCACAGCTAAATTTTGGAGGGCCGTTTGGAAACAGTTGCAGATGGAGTTAAAACTTTCTTCGGCTCATCACCCCCAGACGGATGGGCAGACGGAGAGACTGAACGCTGTTCTAGAGAGGTATTTACGCTGTTATGTTTCCTATCAGCAGAATGACTGGGTTTCCTATTTGCATTTCGCAGAATTTTCCTATAATAATTCCTTGCATACCAGCACTGGGCAAACGCCCTTCTTTGCTAACTATGGATTCCATCCCAAAGCCTTTCCCAGTAGCACAGAGAGTGTGCTTGTGCCTGCAGCAAGGAAATTTCTGCAGGAATTACAGGCCGTGCAGCAGGTACTTAAACAACAATTAAACGATGCCAAAATTGAGAAATTGGGTCCCTTTGAAGTAGAGGCGCAAATTAATCCCGTGGCTTATAGACTGAAGTTGCCAGCTACTTTCAAAATACATCCTGTGTTTCATTGCTCCTTGTTAACGAAAGCAGCCCCTGCCAGCGATTTACGACCAGTGGAAGTCCCGGGGGCATCCATTCTAGTGGAGGGACAACCAGAATTCGAAGTGGAACAGATTCTTGATTCCAGAAGAAGGCATAATCAATTACAATACTTAATTGATTGGAAGGGTTATGGGCCAGCTGACAGATCATGGGAAAATGAGAGAGATGTGCATGCCCCAGATTTAGTGAAAGAATTCCATCAACGGTTTCCCCATCGCACTATGCCGACCAGTGGGGGGGGCACAGCATGAGAGAGGGGATGGTGTCAGGATGCAGGATTGGGGCCCTGGCACTTCAGAGGATGAGGAGGGGGAGGAGATCACTTTCCCAGAGTTGTGTGAAGTAGAGCCAGAGGAAGGGGGGGAAATTCCAGCGCTAGAATTGCCCAGCAGTAAAGACCTTGAATCTGCAGAAGAGACAGACTTTTCCCAGGAACTTCCCACGCTCTCCCCCCTTCCCAGATCACAGCAGTTAGAAACGGAAGGAGGGGGAACTCAGCTCCCTCCTCAGCCAGAGAAAAGCCCGCCTGATGGGTCTGGCTTCCACCCCCCTCTCTCTCCAATACCAGAAACAGAATCCTCAGAAGGGGAGGGGGTAGCTCTTCCCCCTTCACCACGCACCCGGAGAAAACAAAAAAGAACAAGGGGGAGAGAGAGGAGGGGTGTAGAAGAGAGCACCTTGAGGCGGAGTGAGAGCATTCGCGCCAGAAAGCCCCCTTTATAAGAATCAGGGGGAGCAAGAATTCCTTGTTCTGTCAACTCTCTTGCATGTCGCTGGACACGTGTTATTGTGTTGTTCCATGAGAAGACGTAGCTTCTGTTTGGACATTACTTTAATAAAGACTGAATTGCTTTCACCAACTGGTCTGGTTACTGAGTCAAGTCCTGGACACAACATAGTCAGGCCTCATCTGGAATACTGCGTTCAGTTCTGGGCGCCTCATTTTAAGAAAGATATAGACAAGTTAGAGGGGGTTCAGAAGAGGGCGACGAGGATGATAGCCGGTATGGAGAACAAGTCTTATGAGGAAAGGTTGAAGGAACTTGGCATATTCAGTCTGGTGAAGAGAAGGCTGAGGGGTGACATGATTTTTGTTGGATGAGTTTCAGTTGGTTCAGTTCGAGGACGTAGACAAGGTGCTTGGACAGGTTCGTGCGACCACTTCGGTACTGGATCCTTGCCCCTCTTGGCTAATAAAAACTAGCAAGGAAGGAACAGTTGGCTGGGCCAAGGAAGTGATTAATGCCTCTTTACAAGAGGGAGTGGTCCCTGGTTGTCTGAAAGAGGCGGCAGTGAGACCACTCCTGAAAAAACCTTCCTTGGACCCAGAGGATGTCAGCAGCTACAGACCAGTAGCAAATGTTCCATTCCTGGGCAAGATCCTGGAACGAGTGGTTGCTGACCAGCTCCAGGCGCTATTGGATGAAACTGATTATCTAGATCCATTTCAATCGGGGTTCAGGCCTGGTTTTGGCACTGAGACGGCCTTGGTCGCCCTGTTTGATGACCTATGTCGGGAGAGAGACAGAGGGAGTGTAACTCTGTTGATTTTCCTTGACCTCTCAGCGGCTTTTGATACCATCGACCACGGTATCCTTCTGGAGAGGCTTGCGGAGTTGGGAGTTGGAGGCACTGCTTGGCAGTGGTTCCGCTCCTACTTAGCGGGTCGTCTCCAGAAGATAGTGCTTGGGGAACATTGCTCGACACCGTGGGTTCTCCAATGTGGGGTCCCGCAGGGTTCAGTTCTGTCTCCCATGCTTTTTAACATTTATATGAAGCCGCTGGGGGCAGTCATCAGGAGCTTTGGAGTGCGTTGTCATCAGTACGCTGATGACACGCAGCTCTATTTCTCCTTTACATCTTCTTCAGGTGAGGCGGTCGACGTGCTGAACCGTTGCCTGGCCGCGACAATGGACTGGATGAGAGCTAACAAACTGAGACTTAATCCTGATAAGACTGAGATGCTGTTGGTGGATGGTTTCTCTGATCGGATGGTGGATATATACCCTGTCCTGGATGGGGTTACACTAAAGGAACAGGTGCGTAGTCTGGGAGTCATCTTAGACTCTTCCCTCACACTTGAGGCTCATGTAGCCTCGGTGGCACGGAATGCGTTCTACCAACTTCGGTTGGTAGCCCAGCTACGTCCCTATCTGAGTAAGGAGGACCTCACATCAGTGGTACATGCTATGGTAACCTCGCGTCTGGACTACTGCAATGCGCTTTACGTAGGGCTACCTTTGAAGACGGTTCGGAAGCTACAGCTAGTGCAAAATGCAGTGGCCAGACTGCTAACAAGAACCGAGCGGTCTGAGCATATAACACCTGTGCTGGCTCGCCTGCACTGGCTTCCAATATGCTTCCGGGCCAGATTCAAAGTGTTGGTACTTACCTATAAAGCCTTATACGGCGCGGGACCACAATATCTGTCGGAACGCCTCTCCCGATATGAACCGGCCCGTACACTGCGGTCTACTACGAAGGCCCTCCTCCGGGTTCCGACCCATAGGGAAGCCCGGAGGGTGGTGACAAGATCTAGGGCCTTCTCAGTGGTGGCCCCCGAACTATGGAATAGTCTCCCCGAGGAGGTGCGCTTGGCGCCGACATTATCATCTTTTCGGCGCCAAGTTAAAAACTTTCTTTTCTCTGAGGCATTTTAATTCGTTTTAATTTTAAACTATTATAATCTGATTTTAGACTGTACAGTTTTTTTGTACAGTTTTTATATACTATGTTATATTATATTGTGTTATTTCTTATTGTATTTTTAATGTTCACCGCCCAGAGAGCTGTTGCTAGTCGGGCGGTATATAAGCTTAATTAAATAAATAAATAATAAATAAGTACCTGAAGGGCTGTCACATAGAGGGTACAGATTTGTTCTCTGCTGCCCCAGAGGGTAGGACTAGGTCTAATGGTTTTAAGTTGCAGGAGCGTAGATTCAGATTGGACATTAGAAGGAACTTCTTGACAGTAAGGGCAGTTCGGCAATGGAACCGACTGCCTAGGGAGGTGGTGGGATCCCCTTCGCTGGATGTCTTCAAGCAGAGGCTGGACAGCTATCTGCGGGAGATGCTCTAGCTGTGGATTTCCTGCTGTGAGCAGGGGGTTGGACTTGATGGCCTACAAGGCCCCTTCCAACTCTATGATTCTATGAGAAACCATATAAAGGACGGTCCTGACTGGTGGTGTCCCTGGTGGTGCCTAGTGAAAGGCAGTAGCCACAAGCAGGTGGGAACCTGACAGGGAGAACCAGGGAAGGACGTCACATGTGGTGGCTGCAGCGGTGGGATACGAACAAAAGGAGAGTCCAGATACAAACAAAAGAGAGCCCCTAAACAGTGGTGTGACTGTAAAGGAATAACAAATAAAGATTACTTGTGAGTGTGTGGCGAAGAGTGAGTGGCAAAGAGTGAGTGAGCTCCAAGAAACATGGCTGAGTTCATAAAAATGAAAAAAGAGGAGCTGGTGGAAAAATGTATAGAGTACCATTTACCTCATGAGGGTAAAGGGGTGGATGAATTGAGAGTGCCATTAATAACATATACAACAATCCAAACCAAAGAACCTGCAAGAGAAGAAACCACAGAAGGGTGTTTAAGTAATCCTGCTTATGTGGAGTATTTAAGAGAGAAGTTAAGATGGGAACGTGAGGAAAAAGATAAGGATAGAGAAATTGCAATGGTAAAAATGAGAATGGAGGTGGAGGAAAAGGAAAAGCAACGTGTGGAGGAGGTGGAGGTGGAGGAAAAGCAGTGAATGTTGGAGATGGAAAGGTTGAGAATGGATACTGAGATACAAGTGGAAAGATTAAAATTGGATAGAGAGAAATTTAACTCTGAGGAGACAAGGAAAGAGAGAGATGGGAGCAAAAATAAAAATTACTCCAAAGGATTTTGCTGTCTAGGAGTCTGGTCAAGATCCTCAAATTTACCTCACAACGTTTGAAAAGGCAGCTCAGATGTGGGGGCTACCTGAAGATAAATACATGCAGTATTTATCAAATCTGATTAAAGGGGAATTGGCTGAAGTGTATCAGTACTTCCCCTCAGACAGGCCAGTAACATATGCTGAATTCAAAGAAGCAGTGTTTAAAAGATTCAGACTGCGGCCTGATTATTTTAGAAAGCTTTTCAGAAACTGCCAGATACAGACAAGGAGGTCTTTCGTGGGGCTGGGGGCAAAACTGATGGATATATTTGGGAAATGGCTGACAAGTGCAAAAGCTCAGTCTGTGGAAGAGGTGAAAATCTCATGATATTGGATCAGTTGTACCATCAATTGCTGCCCGAAATTAGGTTGCTGGTGAAAGATCGTTCCCCTAAATCTGTAACAGAAGCAGCGGAGCTGGCAGATCATTTTGCCTCAAACAGATCTGGGTGGATGGCAAAACCACTAAGAGATTTTAAAGCTAGACCAAATAACAATGGCAGAAAAGATGTGGCACCACAGAGAGTAAACCCTTAGATAAAATCAGAAGGGCACAAGACACCTCAGTTTGGGTCTGTGTTCCCTAAAACAGAGGAAGAAGTTTGCTACCGATGTGGGAAGCCAGGCCATCTGCGTTTTCAATGTGAGAGTGTAAACCCCCTCAGTGATCCGGTTCAAGGAAGGACAGTAAAGAGTGAACTGAGAGAGGGAGAACCGAAAAAGATACAGTTCTGTCAAATAAGCTGGTCAAAGGTCCAAGATATGGACTCAGGCTTGAGAGAAGAAGTGTGTGTGCAAGGGGCAAAATATTGGGCTTTGCTAGATACTGGGGCTGCTCAGACCTTACTGAGGCCAGATTTAATAAGATCTGAATAAATTTTACCTCAGGAAAAGATGGCAATCCAAGGAGTGAGAGGCGAACCAGAAAGCACTCCCATGGCCCTAATAAAACTAAAATGGAGGGGAAAGGAGGAAACTTACAAAGTGGTATCAATGCTCAGCAAGAAGAATCTGTGATTTTGGGCAGAGATGTTATGGGGGCAGGAGGAAAAATTTATGTGGTGACCCGACAACAACTTGGCAAAGCAGCAGAAGCCATTTTGTCAGAGGCTGAAGAAAACAGGGTGGAACCTGTGATCGAGCCTGAGGTTGCCATAACAACCGCTAGTATGCCTAGAGTGAATGAAACATTGTTACAAATGGGGTCTGCCACAGAGACACAGCAGTTAAGAGCGGAGCTGAAAAATGATAGCAGTTTGAATGTAATGAAGGAAAAAGCCCTCCAAAACAGAATCCCCTTTACAGAAACTCTGAGGGATCAAACTGTGTGGGAGAATGGTGTGCTGTACAGGCTGTGGTTGCCTAATGAACGGGAGAACCACTGTGAACCAGTGAAACAATTGGTGGTACCTATCAAATTTAGAGCCAGATTGCTAGAGGTAGCCCATGATGTCCCATGTTCAGGGCATCTTGGAATAAAGAAGACCAAGAAAAGATTGGCTGCACATTATTATTGGCGAAACATTTCTGAAGATGTCAAACAATATTGTTCATCAAGTATGGGATGTCATAAACGGGGGAAAAGTGAGGTAAAAACAAAAGCTCCACTGAAATTTCCTATTCCATTGGTGCACTATGTTGTGAAAGAAACCTCACCCATTTGGTACCTTTATGGGGGGGAAGGACTTTGGAAATGCACCACCTACATCTTCAGCTAAAACTACATTAGTCCTCAGAATTCTCCTTCTCACACACCCACGAGGCATGGGCGTAATACAGTCTGTGGGGGAAGAGGAAGGAACCCAGATTCCTTGATGGAAATACAATTAAGCATGGGGAAATTTCAGCCTGCGGTATATCCATCTGGCAAATCAGAGTGTGAGGTCAACTTGTTAGAACAACCAGTTTCTTGTCAAGTGTTGGTGGTTCAAGATCTTGAGATCAGAGATCTCTTGGCTACATCTCAGATTTCTCTACCTTTACTGTAGTAAGGAAATGCTTAAAAAGGCATATTCTAATATGTTGACAGTCAAAGTGTTGCATGTGCGTCCTGAGTCGGGCAGAACACGAGAGTGTTGTTTACGAGTGTCATTTATGCCACTGTGTCTTAATATTGATCAGGATGCCCTGTTTTTCTTGAAGGATTTCTTCACTAGTCTGTCTACAGAAACAGAAATCCTAATGTCTCCAGATCATGAGGTTAAAAAGCCTCCTGGTGCAGACATAACATGTACCTTACCCAAGCATTCCAGCAGTTTCAAGGAGCCAAGCCTGATTATTTCTTTCTCATTACACAAACAAGTGAGTCAGAATGAAAGAGTGCTTGAGAAAATCAGGAAACAAGTGAGAGCATTCTTAGGTATGGCTGGTGTTTACAGAAAGTTTATAAAGGGGTTTGGTGAGATAGCAACCCCACTGCATGAGTTAATGCAGAAAAAGTGAGCTGAGTGTGTGAGATGAGATGAACGGTGCCAAAAGGCTTTTGACCAACTGAAGCAAGCGCTGTGTCAGGGTCCAATATTGATAGCTCCAGACTTTGAACAACCATTTATAGTAGCAACAGATGCATCTGATTTGGCTATTGGAGTTGTGCTGATGCAAGAGTGAGAGGGCATCAAGCCCCCCATTGCCTACTTAAGTCGTAAACTGTCATCAAGGGAAAGGAACTACTCTTCAGTCCAGAAGGAGTGCCTGGCAGTCATGTGGGGCCTGGGAAAGCTGAGACCCTACGTCTGGGGAAGGAAGTGCACGGTCATCATGGATCATTGCACATTGCTGTGGCTGGACACTATGAAAAATACCAACACCATGCTGCAAAGGTGGTCCTGGGCACTGCAGGAGTACTAGATAGACTTTGTTTACATCAAGGGAAAGGACAACGTGTTGGCAGATGGACTTTCGAGGCAGATGGCGAATACTACAATCAAGTGAGCAAGATGTAACTGATAAAGGACACTTTACCCCAAAGTGATGGACACTTGTATATAAATGCGACGTATTAGTCCTGGGTACAGGAGAAATACTCTGCTGTTATTTGGAGGGGGGAATGTGATGTTCCTGTAGGTTAAGCATATGTAAATATGGTAAGTGCGGGTCTATTAGGTGATGTATGGTAATTGACTGAGAGAGAAAGGGGGAGTACATGGGTGAGAAGCTGAAGTATGCTGGATGATGATTGGCTGAGTGGGTGGCTGGCTGAAGGTATAAATGGAGGTTTGTGAGTGATGGGGGGGGAGTTGTTGAGTTGGTTGGAGTAAAGGTTGTTTGGTGAGGGTTGGTTGGCAGAGTTCTGAGGGAAGTTTGGATTGTATTTGGCTAATATTTAGAGTATATATATGAACAGAAACATAAAGAGTGACCATATATGAAACCATACGCTTGTGAAACATTCCTAAAGTAATCTTGTTATTTCCTGTTGTTAGTAAATAAATACTTATTTGGTTTACCAAAGGCCTGATCCTTGGCTGGGGAATATACAGACCAGAAGGGAGGGCAAGGTAATTACCAAGGCTGAACAGAAACTGTATCTAATGGTGGCAGCGGTGAAGGGAGATATTGTAGCAAGTCAAGTATCCAGAGCAACCCAGAGTTGTATACTTAGAGAGACTTAGGCAAAGTCTCTGGGAGCATCGGTTACAGGAAGTGACTGGTGGTGCTGCCTAGCAGTGGCATCTAGTGAGATCTGTGCTAGAGCGGAGTGAGAAACCATATAAAGGACGGTCCTGACTGGTGGTATCCCTGGTGGTGCCTAGTGAAAGGCAGTAGCCACAAGCAGGTGGCAACCTGACAGGGAGAACCAGGGAAGGACGTCACAAACTGCAACTCCCATCAGTCCCAGCCAGCTTGGCCAATGGTTAGGAATTATGGGAATTGCAGTCTAGCAACAGCAGGTATACCACAGTGGGGGGGGGAGAGACTGGCTGGGAGTCCAGAGTCTGTGAGTTCAAATCTCCGCTTGTGTCTCCTGGGTGTCAAGGGCCAGCTAAAGATCACCGCCACAGTGAGTGGCTCAGGGGTTACATGCCCTGCCACCTGTGCAGCCGTGGGCAAGCTGCAGAGTCCCAAGGGGCCCAGTTGCCCCCCAGCTGGCAGTTGCGGACAAGAAAGGGGCTGACTTGTGCAGTTGTGGCAAGCTGAGCAGGCTCTAGCCAGCTGGGGAGGCCTAGCCTCAGAGGGAGGCAATGGGAAACCCCCTCTGAATACCGCTTACCATGAACACCCTATTCATAGGGCTTCCTAAGACGGGATCGACTTGAAGGCAGTCCATTTCCATTTTCAACATCTAGGGACCCAAAGGTTGGGAAAGGCTGTCCTATGGCACGTTTATCATGTAAAAGTTCCCCAAATGTAAAATCCCACCAGCGAAACCAACCACAACTGCTTCTCCTTTGGAAACCGCTCATATTACTACACTTCCCTGTACTTTCCCTCTCTGTGGTCACCCCACCCCGGCAATCAGGAAAGCCCCTCTTCACCCGGGGAAACGAGTAAGGGCAACAGGCATGCAAGAGGCACTCCGATTCCACACTGTGAGACTTTAGAAACAACACTGCACCCCTTACTTAAAAAGTTCTCCAAAGGAAGACACGTTCGAAGCTCCAATCGTATTTGAACCTTGCACCATTTCAAGGCAGGAAATCCGTTTATTGCGCTTGATTCTTCTTTTCCTTCCCTCCTCCCCCCTTCTCACCTCAAGGCAACTGAAAAGCAAACTGATGCAGAGGGAAGTACCCCCCCTCCCCCAACTATGACTCCAGCCATTAGAGCAGGACAAACAGCTCCCCTCTTTCCTCCTCCCTCTCCCGCCTCTCACCAGCACTCACGAGTTACACGACGAAGAACTGCCAAAGGAAACCACCACAGGCAGGCAACTCCCTTCTTTGCCCAATCCCCCGCCTCTCCTGCAAAGACTCTTTCCCCGCTGTGAAAAGACGCCGATAACGGGGATTGGCGGGAGGAAATAGATGCCTCTTTGCCTTGTGGGATCCGTAGTCCTTCTCAGCTTCCCTTTCTGGTCCCAAAGGATTCTGGGAGATGTAGTTTGTCCTCTCTTCAGACGTGGGCGCTGAGCTCCTGGGCTCTGGAAGAGCACTGTTTCTTTTTTAAAAAAGACTTACCTACACACATCCATCCCTGGTCGGTAAAATGAGTACCCGGCATATGCTGGGGGGTAAAGAAAGGCCAGGGAAGGAACTGGCAATCCCACCCCATATACTAGGTCCACCTAGTAAACGTCACAAGACGGGACACCTTTACTTTACCTTTTACACACGTCATTAACATTATCATAAGAACATAAGAACATAAGAAGAGAACATAAGAACGCTGTGTTTTTCTTCTTTGTTTATCTTATGCATCTTTTTGGTAAAAGAAAAATAAAATGTATTTTATGTACACACACACAAACATACTCTCCAGTGGCCAGAGTGGTTTAACAAGAAGGGGCGGCTTGCGGTGGCCTGCCAGTGGCGGCCTTTGGGAGGTCTTCGTGGATGAGAAGCTGCGTCTGAATCCTGTCGCTTGTGTATGCCGGTAAGGGGGAAGGGGCGAGTAGGTGATTTCTTGTTCCCGTTCCTGGAATAATGCTGGCTTTTCCCTTTGCAAGCATTAGCCTTCAGTTTGCTTTCCACGTGGCATCGTGGGGAAGAGGAAGAAAAGAAGGGGCAAAAGAGCAAGTGAAACAGATTATTCCCTAATTTAAAATTATGCAAAGTAGATTTAGAGTAGAAAATTATGCAGAGCAGGTTTAGAGTAGAAGAATTGAACTTTTTTTTAAAAAAAAGCTTGATAGGAACGGAGGCAGTTTTTAATAAAGACGCACAGTCTGCAATCGGACTATGCCCTGAATATTTCAAAGTGCTCCAAAATATCCCGTATCCCAAGGGTGGGGAGCCTTGGATCCAGGGGCCAAATGCCAGGCGAGTCTTCCTGTACTCCCTCCCCAGGCCAGACTCTTTTTCCCAGGCTGCACCTCTCTCGCTAGCCCTTCCCTGAGCCCTCTTTGGTGTGTTTGCCCTGGCTGGGATATTTCCCTGAACATGCTTCTTGCGCACCTGATGGTGTGTGTATGTGTAGAACCTCTGAGCTGTGCATGGCTGGAATGTCGCCTCCTGCACTTATGTAAGCTCATCTGTAAGAGACCCATCCAGCACGCTAGCAGTGCTTTCTTGTACCAGGCAGGGCTTTTTCCCAGGTCTGCAGGGAGAAAGCAGCAATTGAATGCCGGTCTTCTGCATGAAAACCATGTGCTGTGCCACCGCGATGTGGATCATCCCTGCCGGTCTATTTTAATGGATGAAGCTGCCTTAAACCCACAACACACAGAGAGAGTGAGCACAGCACAGTAGCAGAGCACAGTGCTCTACATGCAGATGCTCCAGGGTTCAAGCGCCAGCATCTTCAGTTAAAATAATCAGGTAGCAGCTATTAATGGGGAGGACTCTTCTTTCTCAGAAACCCTGGGGAGCTGCTGCCAGTCTGAGTAGACAATATCGGGCTACATGGATCGTCTGACCTGGTACAAGGCAGCTTCCTGTGGTTCCTAGTCAGTCTGTCTGTCCAACTAGTTCACTGTGATCTACGCTGTGGCAACTGCTCTCCGTGATCACATTGGGGGACAAGGTCTATTCCAGCTCTGCGACCTGAAAGCCGTTCAACTGGGGATGCTCATGCTTTGATGCTGCAGCAATTCTGCCAGCAAACTGTGTGCTTGGACCAGAAACTTGCATCCACCACCACTTCCCCCTGTTTGGGGGACAGATTATTCTGCAGACTGGTCAGTAATATCATTCAGCTCGCTCTATCCAAGTAGCTCTTTCATCAAGCCTTTCGCTCCAGAAGATCCTAATGGGCTTTTCTTTTTAAAGATAGAGTGCTTCTCTAGATTTATTGTGTATTCATTATTTACTATCATTATTATGATTGTTACATTTATTACCCACCCTTCACCACACAGGTGAAGTCCCAGGGCGGGTCACTACGATGTAAAATATAGTATTAAAAATAGTTTAAAACAAATGGCATTCCCAACTAGACAGGCTCCTAATACTGTCTATATATGTAGCTCAAGTGTCAAAGGCCAGCATGAAAAGGTGTGTCTTCAGAATATGGCAGAAGCTCTATAATGAAGATGCCAGGTGTAGAGATGGACAATTTCCAGAAATTTTGAAGCCTTGGGAAAAACGGGTTTTTTCAAGGTGTTTTTTTCCCCAGAAAAAACCAAATGTTTGGAAAAATGGAAAAAATGCAATATTAGCACTTTTTACAGATTGAAAGTCACTTTGTTACTTCAGGAACATCAAATGTAATTATGTACATGGTTTGGCATAAAATAATCACATTTGGTATATTAAAAGTACATTTTATTCAAACAATTATTACAAATTTAATTTACTTTTTAACATTTTTACTTTTTTTGTAACAAATGGCTCTACAAGATCCTGAACTGTAAGGCACCTCTTTTGTTTTGCCAGTTTATGAGGAGCAGGCAATTAAAAAAAAACCCAGAAGAAACCATCAACTTTAATAACAAAGAAAATTATTTATGTCTCTGCTACTCCTCCACTGAGAGCCAGTGTGGTGTAGTGGTTAAGGTGCTGGACTACGACCTGGGAGACCAGGGTTCAAATCCCCACACAGCCACGAAGCTCACTGGGTGACCTTGGGCTTGTCACTGCCTCTCAGCCTCAGAGGAAGGCAATGGGAAACCCCCTCTGAATACCGCTCACCATGAAAACCCTCTTCATAGAGTCGCCATCAGTTGGGATCGACTTGAAAGCAGTCCATTTCCATTTTCAGTCCTCCACAGTGTCAAGCAGACATAAAGCATCCATGCACGTAAAAATAACAGAGAGAAGAGGGGAGTGTCCAAGATTCAGTGAAACAGTTTATTCATCATGCTAAAATAAAACATTCCATAATCCATTTTTTCTTAATTTTTTTCAATTTTTCCATTTTTTTCAGAAAAAAAAATCTTTGGAAAAAAACAGAAAAAAGCCATTTCCCCCCAGAATTTTTCTGTTTTTTTCTGGGCCTTCACATCTCTAGCCAGGTACACCGCTGTGGAGAGGGAATTCCACAGCTTTGGGGCTACCACAAAGAATGCCCTCTCCCGGGCCCCTACCTTTGACCTTCTGAGGGCAATGAAATTACCAAGAGGCCCTTTGTGCTGATCTCAACACCCAGCGAGTGAGTCTGTAGGAAAAGAGGCCATCTTCCGGATACTTAGGGCCTAAATCATTTAGGGCTGATTCTTCCTATTTTTTTGCGCAAAGGTTACATGGAGCTTAGGCTATGTCTAACTACTAGGGTCTGGGAGAGCAGGGTTTGAATCCCCATTCAGCCATGAAGCTCACTGGTTAACTGTGGGCCAGTCACAGCTGCTCTCAGCCTAGCCTACCTCACAGGGTTGTTGTGAAGATAAAGAGGAGGAGGAGAGCCATGGACACCATCTTGAGCTGTTTGGAGGAAACTGGGATATAACTGTAGTGATAATATAGCCCCATCATTTTTCTAACTGCAAAAACGTTGGGTTTTTAAGTGGATTTTTGATGCTCTAGAAAAGGGGTGCGGAACCTCCAGCCTGCAGGCAAAATTTGGCTCACCAGGGCATCCAGTTTGGCCCACAGTTTGGCCTTTTCCAGTAAGCTGCGCCCACCTGTTGATGAGATGACATAGTGTCACATGTCAATCACCTTCATTGCCGCCTTGCTGAACCTTCTTGTGGTACCTTCGGGTCGTTGTGTTTCTTGCCACAGCATAACTGTTTAATCACAGCTCCGAGGCTGTTTTTTTTGCTTTGGGGCTCCCAAAGTGTGGAGCACCAGTGGTCCTCCAGGCTCCTGGGCTCGTAGGGAGGAGTAATGGACTCTTCCCCCCCCCAGGTTCCGTGCCTTGTGGTTCCGACTCCACGACTCCGACTCCACAGCCCTGCTCTCAACACCCCCCTTCAGTTCTCAAGCATTGGGACCACTGAATCTTTCAGGAGGTGTCTTCCCCCCCCCCATCTTGGTAAGTACACATTTTTCAATTTAAAAAACAGAAACTGTTTATTTCTCTCTGAGTTTCTTCCGAACCCCTTCCACTGTGTAAAAAAGGAAGGGAAATTGAGTTCTTCCTTTCATTCCACCAGTGATTAAAAAAAAATAATGGGGGGAGGGTTGTTTACTGTCTTGCACGTGCCTGTCTTGCACATGTGTCGTCTTGCACTGAAGTTTGGAACTGCAGGTTTGAAACTGCTCTGTGTCTGTCTGTGTTTTGCATGGAAGCTTGGAGCTGCTGGTTTTAAAATGTTCTAGTTTCAATTCAGTTGGGTTTGGTCCATGGCTAGAGCGACAGAGCACTTTCAATCCACTTTAGATGAGCAAACCTAAATGCACTTGGCACGAAGGGAGTCTCTGAGGTGCTGGAGATTTCTCTGAGGGCTTTTTTCTTTTTCCTTGCAGAGGCCGGTTATCTTTGAAGGTGTGGCTGTTTGTCTCGCCGAGAGGGAAAGGGTCCTCCCTGCCAGATCTGGACTAAAGAGCCCTCTGCTTTGGAATCATGCTGGAGACTGACGGGAACGAGTCCACGCTGGGTAAGGAGCCTCCTTCCTCACCTGGGGGCTGAGCCAGAAAAGTTTGAAGCTGCCCCAATAAGTCCCTTCATTAGTCCTGCCTCAGCAAGATGATCTTATTCAGCAACTGTTGATTTAGTTTCAGAAATAGAAGCTAGATTTGTTATTTTTTCTCCTCTTCTTCAACGGGTGCAGGGTGGGCCAGGAAATACCTGCCTCTCATCTTCTCTGTTCCTCATTGCCGACCCTTTGAGGTAGGCTAGGCGAAGAGATCCTGAACTGCCCAAGACTCCCCAGGAAGGGCCCTGCCAGGTCAGAACGAACAGGGACATTGGAAGCTGCATGATCCTTCCTCCTCTGTCATGGCTCTGCGTAGCTGCGTGATCCTTCCTCCTCCTCTTCGCTCTCCTCCGATGCCCTGGCATACCAGCAGAGATTGTATCTCCTCGCGCCAAGGCAGAGGCAGCAGCACTTACCGAGGGAGAGAAAAGGGGGAAGGAAGAGTTTGGTAGCAGTTTGGAAAAGTGGCAGTCATGAGTTCTCTAGTACTATTGGCCGACTTCTTCATAAGAACATAAGAAGAGCCTGCTGGATCAGACCAGTGGCCCATCTAGTCCAGCATCCTGTTCTCACAGTGGCCAACCAGGTGCCTGGGGGAAGCCCGCAAGCAGGACCCGAGTGCAAGAACATTCTCCCCTCCTGAGGCTTCCGGCAACTGCTTTTCAGAAACATACTGCCTCTGACTAGGGTGGCAGAGCACAGCCATCATGGCTAGTAGCCATTGATAGCCCTGTCCTCCATGAATTTGTCTAATCTTCTTTTAAAGCCATCCAAGCTGGTGGCCATACTGCATCTTGTGGGAGCAAATTCCATAGTTTAACTACTTGCTGAGTGAAGAAGTACTTCCTTTTGTCTGTCCTGAATCTTCCAACATTCAGCTTCTTTGAATGTCCACGAGTTCTAGTATTATGAGAGAGGGAGAAGAACTTTTCTCTATCCACTTTCTCAATGTCATGCATAATTTTATACACTTCTATCATGTCTCCTCTGACCCGCCTTTTCCCTAAACTAAAAAGCCCCAAATGCTGCAACCTTCAACGCTTATGAAGGCCCTGCGATGCCCATGGGGGGAGACCCAGGAGCCCAGCCTCATCCAGTGCAGACCCCCATGGCTGCAGAGGCTTAGGGGTTCCTAGCTAGGATAAGAGGAACCACGACGGGCACACCAGTAAGCAGGGAGACATGAAAGAAGGAGCGGACTGACTGACCATTCCCTTCCCCCATGTCAGATTGAGAAGGCCAGGGCTTCATGCCTGCGGTTCATCTGTTGGGGGGGCCTAGGAAGAGATGGGTTCCTCCGGGCTCTTCTCTTCTCCAGACATTAAACCCCTCATCAGGAAAGAATGCAAGACAAATTGACCTCTCAACTCCTGCCCAATGGGAGGCAGTGCAAGAACAGCCCAGGGCCAGGGGGGCATCCACAGTTTTTCATAATTGCAAACCACGCAAGAGGCCCTTCCCTGAGGACTTCAAAGCCACCATTTTGAATGAGTGGCAGACCCCAGGAATCTCACTCGTGAAGCACCTATATCCTTGTGACAAGGGAGATTTGCAGATTCTGAGGGCTCCCCTTGTGGATGCTGCAGTTGCCTTCCCCTCACATGATGCCATAGGATGGGGAGAACTTCCCCAACAACCCTGAGAACAGAAAGGCACAGACCCTGCTACGTAGGTCCCACAAGGTCTCGGCACCAGCCATCAGGGCATCCACTCTTTCATGGCAAGAGCATTCCTCTGGGCACAGGCCCAGATGCAGGAAGTGCCACCTGAGGCCACCCATCTGCTTCAACGGCTATGAAAGCTAGCAAAGGCCTCCGCCTACACGGCAGATGCCTCGGCTGATGCTCTGCAGTTCTCCATCATGGCCACAGCTGCAGATGTAGCAGGGCATGGGCTATTCTGGTGGAAATAGTGGACTGCAGATGTTGAGGCCAAAACCAGCCTAGCAAGCGACCTTTCAAAGGGGGCAATCTTTTTGCAGAGGGTTAGAGGACTTCCTGGTGGAAACCAGAGACAAGCTAAAGGCCTCCTAGAGGGGCACAATAAGGACAAGGGTAATAAAGAGCATCTCCAGTTCCTTTCGGACCTTTCAGGGATTGGCCAGTGGCAGGGAGGGCAGACGTTTTTGATCCCCATAGAGGGGACAGTCCTTCCTCCTGAGTCAGTGACGGTGGAGCCAACAAGCCTTCCCCAAGGCCAGGCACTCAGGCAATGCCAAGGAGGGCAGGAGGCAGCCATATCAGCGCTAGCAGGCATGACCAGGCCCCCTTCCCAGTGCGGAGAAGACTCCAACACTTCATAAGTCACTGGGAGTATACCATCGTGGATCGATGGATCCAGAACATCATAAGAGAAGGGTACTTACTACCATTCCAAAAGGAGATAGCAGGACACCATCTTATCATGGTTCCAACCAGCCTAGAGGTGAGGCAATCCTTCAGCTGGTGGCTCTCTGCATCCCTGAGCAGGAGCATCTCCTTCTGGGAGCGGCCTTGAAGAAAAGATAGCAAAATAGGGACTTCCCTCTCATGTCCTGCCTACCCAAAGCAATGCAGCAGGTGACCACATGAGTCTCTTTTTGCTTGCAGAAATATTAGAGGGGGTCTGCATGGAGGGAGCTCCAAGACCGAGGTGCACATTTTGGGGTGATAGGTAGGAGGGGGATGTTGGAAGAAAGTGTGGAACCCCCTTTAGGCACCCTGCCTCCAGCAGACTCACAGTATTTGAGGATGTAATCCTGCCCTGTGGATCCCAGCTTTGCCCTCTTGCTGGGTTCCATCTTTTTCCTCCCCCAAGCTTGCTGTGTTTGACATCCAACTGGCAGTTAACTACCCAGACTTCACTCTCCAGAGCCTCCAGCTAATCTGTTATTTCCCGACCAATATAACTGAATTTACTGAATCTGGGCCCCACCTATAAATATTGAAAGCGATTGTCTCTCTCTTTTCACAACCTGTCACCGAGCAGCTATTGCTAAAACAATTCTGTAACATAACAGTACAAATGTTTGACACTCTGGCATCAACGAACTCCCAGAAATATTTTGTCAAACTACAAATCATAAACAGAGATATGTAAACAGCATTTCTCCACAGAGCTTTCCCAGCTTTCCTTTTTATTCCATCAGCAGATGTCTCAGAGTTCACGGGTGAGGGGGAACCATCAGAAGTGTCACCAGGAGTTAAGGAGCAGAAAGAGGAACGGAAAGAGCAGAATGGAGCAAAGAGACAAGAGGGGATACAAACACAGAATCCGGGGTGTGAATCCAGTGGGGGGGAAACGTATACATCCCCTGAGGATGGAGAAAGTTTCAGCCATAGATATAGTCTGACAAAACAACAGAAGAGACACACAGAAGAGAACCCTTGTAAATGCCTGGAGTGTGGAAAGAGCTTCAGTCAGAGAGGTTCCCTTGAGATACATCAAAGAACTCATACAGGGGACAAACCTTACAAATGCCTGGAGTGTGGAAAGAGCTTTGGTCGCAGTACCACCCTTACTTTGCATCAAAGAACTCATACAGGGGCCAAACCTTTTAAATGCTTGGAGTGCGGACAGAGCTTCAGTCTCAAAGGCAACCTTACTTCTCAACAAAGAACTCATACAGGGGACAAACCTTACAAATGCCTGGAGTGTGGAAAGAGCTTTGGTCGCATTACCACCCTTACTTTGCATCAAAGAACTCATACAGGGGACAAACCTTATACATATTTGGAGTGTGGAAAGAGCTTCAGTCAGAGAGGTTCCCTTGAGATACATCAAAGAACTCATATAGGGGACAAACCTTACAAATGCGTGGAGTGTGGAAAGAGCTTTGGTCGCAGTACCACCCTTACTTTGCATCAAAGAACTCATACAGGGGTCAAACCTTTTAAATGCTTGGAGTGTGGACAGAGCTTCAGTCACAAAGGCAACCTTACTTCTCATCAAAGAACTCATACAGGGGACAAACCTTATACATGTTTGGAGTGTGGAAAGAGCTTCAGTCAGAGAGGTTCCCTTGAGATACATCAAAGAACTCATACAGGGGACAAACCTTATACATGTTTGGAGTGTGGAAATAGCTTCAGTCAGAGAGGTTCCCTTGAGATACATCAAAGAACCCATACAGGGGACAAACCTTATACATGTTTGGAGTGTGGAAAGAGCTTCAGTCAGAGAGGTTCCCTTGAGATACATCAAAGAACTCATACAGGGGACAAACCTTATAAATGCCTGGAGTGTGGAAAGAGCTTCGGTCACAGTACCACCCTTACTTTGCATCAAAGAACTCATACAGGGGCCAAACCTTTTAAATGCTTGGAGTGTGGAAAGAGCTTCAGTAGGAAAGGCAACCTTACGATCCATCAAAGAACTCATACAGGGGACAAACCTTATACATGTTTGGAGTGTGGAAAGAGCTTCAGTCAGAGTGGTTCCCTCAAGATACATCAAAGAACTCATACAGGGGACAAACCTTATACATGTTTGGAGTGTGGAAAAATCTTCAGGCGTAATCACCACCTTACAACGCATCAAAGAACTCACACAGGACAAACCTCATAAGTGCTTGGAGTGTGGAAAGAGCTTCAGTCAGAATAGCCAACTTCAGATACATCAAAGGTTCCATACAGGTGACAAACCTTATAAGTGCCTTGAGTGTGGAAAGAGCTTCAGTGACCATGGCAACCTGACTGTACATCAAAGAACTCATACAGGGGGCAAACCTTATAAATGCTTTGAGTGTGGAAAGAGCTTCAATAACAGTAGCTCCCTTACTTCTCATCAAAGAACTCATACAGGAAACAAGCCTTATAAATGCTTGGAGTGTGGAAAGAGGTTCAGTGACAGTTACTCCCTTACTTACCATCAAAGAACTCATACAGGGGACAAACCTTATAAATGCTTGGAGTGTGGAAAGAGCTTCAATAACAGTAGCTCCCTTACTTCTCATCAAAGAACTCATACAGGGGACAAACCTTATAAATGCCCGGAGTGTGGAAAGAGCTTCAGTCAGAGTAGCCACCTTTCTATACATCAAAGAACTCATACAGGGGACAAACCTTATAAATGTTTGGAGTGTGGAAAGAGCTTCAGTTGGGGTAGCTCCCTTAATACACATCAAAGAATTCATACAGGGGACAAACCATATCAATGCTTGAAGTGTACAAAGAGCTTCACTCGTCATCACCATCTTACTTCACATCAAAGAACTCATACAGGGCACAAACCATATAAATGCTTGGAGCGTGCAAAGAGCTTCCGTGATAATTGCACCCTTACTAATCATCAAAGAATTCATACAGGGGACAAACCTTATAAATGTTTGGAGTGTGCAGAGAGCTTCAGTTGGGGTAGCTCCCTTAGTAGTCATCAAAAAACTCATACAAAGAATAAGACTTAAAAATGCTTGCAGTGTGGAAAGAGTTTTAGTCAGAATGGCATTCTTCAGTCACATTATATAGGGAAAGGCATATTAAAACTTTGAATGTGGGAAAAGTTTTGTGCAGAGTTGCAATCTCCCTGTGCAGAAAAATCACACAGAGGAGAAGCCTTAAAACTGTCTGGAATGTGAAAAGAGCTTCGGTTGGGAATATCATCTTTATATTACATCCAAGAATTCACAGGAGGAAACAGCTTTAATCAGATTGACATTCTTCAGTAATATCAGAGGATCCTTAAAGGAGAAACACCATAAAATACTGAGAGACTGGAAAGAACATCAGACTACTTTCGATACTCGCAAAAACCTCCAAATGAGAGAGAGGCGTAATAGTTCACCCTGGTGGGAAACTTTGGCCATTCACTTCTCCGAACACCTCTCCTACACAATAGATGCCTGTAGTAAAAAGGTAAAGGTGTCCGCACACTTGTAGTGCGAGTCATTTCCGACTCTTAGGGTGACGTCTTGCGACGTTTACGAGGCAGACCGTATATATGGGGTGGGCTTGCCAGTTCCTTCCCCGGCCTTTCTTTACCCCCCAGCATATGCCGGGTACTCATTTTACCGACCACGGATAGATGGAAGGCTGAGTGGACCTCGACCCCTTTTACCGGAGATTCGACTTCCTCCTTCCGTTGGAATCGAACTCCGGCCGTAAGCAGAGCTTTCGGCTGTGTTACCGCCGCTTTACCACTCTGCGCCACGGAGGATCTTAGATGCCTGTAGTAGATACCAGTAAAAGAAATCATTAGAAATGTTTGAACAGTTAGGAAAGCTTCACTGAAGATTGTTACTGAACTCAGTTTTGGGGGCAAATCTGTGGATGTGGTGAAGATGAAGTGGAATGAGGGAGCTATGAGTGGAATAGAAGAAAAACTTTGTCAAGAAATTCTGGCTCGTGACTGATGTAGCCCTGAATGTCTGCCTTGAGTGTGAGAAGCAGAAATGCTAACAGAGCCTTTGTCAAACTAACTGTAAAGATAGATATGTTACTCCATGCGACTTGTCAAATTTTTAGTTTTCAAGTTTTTAAGTTTTTATATGCATACGGTTCTTGTTTTAATAGTTTTGCTTATTCCCAGGTGAGCTTTATATTTCACCATTTTATTTTTCCAACCTTTCTTCTTCATCTCTGTTATTCGGGTCCTATCCCTAGGACCCTACATCAATCTGCATCCTTTGAATCCCTGCTTGGATAGGTAGCTCACATATTGTCTCTTTTTTCTTAATATCTTTGTCTCTTTTCTTAATATTTAGGGTAAATGACAACATAGCTGTAACGTAGCAAAGCTTTAACTAGTTTGGACTGGTGGAAGGTGGTAAATAAATGTAGAGTTGCATAATAGTTAAAATTATTACTAGTTTTAAATGCCATAATTATGTTTGTAATAGTTAACTTGCACATAGTTCTCCAGAGTAAACGTTACATATCTATACTCTATTTTGTTTTCCAGGTAATATTTATTTGCCTCTACTGATTCTTATTTCTCCCTTCCCCTAGATTCAGAAATGTGCTGTGGATTTCTCTTTCATATTATCTAGCTCCTATCTTTCATAGACTGCATGTATTTGCTAGTATTCTGCTGATTGTATTTAAAGTAAATTGGATTATAGCCTTTCAAAACACCCCTCCCAGAGGACAGGAAATGAACGATATTATTGGTCCAGGCAAGGGAATCTTCCAGTTGGGATAGTCAATATCCAGACAAAAACACAAAACACAGTCAGTCCAGTTACCATCAGAGCCAGGATGTGCAGCAGGACCTAGTCAGTGTTAATGCCACAGCTTGTTGACTTCCTTCCCTACCTAATTCTGCAATCTGTGGCCCTACAGATGTCGTTGGTCTCCCAACTCCCATCAGTCCCTGTCAGTATGGCCAGTGGTCAGAGATGATGGGAGGGATATTCCACCAACATCTGGAGAGTCACAGGATGCCCAATTCTGCTAGAATTGATGGATATGTACAGCTTAAAGTGACACACACAAATGTTTTTTGTTTCCAGTTTTGTAAAAAAGGTGTTCTGGATATTTGATAGTTTTGTTAAGCTCTTTTAAATTGCTTTTGCAAAGTTTTGATATTTGTTTCTACGTTTTCATGGAGTCTGAGCTAATAATGTTTTGCCCAAATGCTGTGTAAGTTTAGAAGTTGCATTAATTTTCCAGGTTCTGTCCACACCAGGGTGTTACTGCATAGGTGGGTTGCTGTTTCTGTGTGTGTGCTTGTGTGCCTTCGTCCGCCCATGAGCACTTTCAATTGCATGCCTCCAAACTCTGTCTCAGCGGGGGGTGTTCACACATTACTCTGAATCCGGGTACAGGCCCCCTTTTGAAAAATCGCCATGTGTAGCTGTCCCCTGAAAAAAGTCTTTTGTTCACGTGTTGTCTGTCCCTGCATGCTGTCCATGAGGCTGTGATTGTTTTCCTGAGGCTTTGCTCTAGCAGCAGCAGGAGCTGCTGCTAGTCAAAGATAAGCTCCAGAAAGACGTCAAACTGCTGGTCGAGCAGGAAAGAGGAATAAGGCTAAAACGGAGGCAAGAGCGAGATAGAGGGAAGGGAGAGCGCTCTGAAGCAGAGCTTCTGTGTGCTGGCAGGGAGTGAGCTTGAGGGAGGTGGGAGGAGGAGGCTGGAAAGTCCAGATGCATATTTTAAGTGCAGTTCTCTGTATTAAAACACATGATATCCTCAAGAAGGAATCGGATGTTTCGGGTTGGAAGAATCATTTCAGTTCAAATACTCTTTCAAGCAGCTTGGGGTTCTTTTTTGTTGTTGCAGCCCCCTCCTCCTTAAAATATTTTCATATACACATTTAGGTCTACATTAAGAGATTTATCTCTGGGAAAGTCCCATTGACCTCTATAGGACTTACATCTCATTAGACACGTATAGGATTGTGCCATGAATGCCTGCATCAAATAAAACCACATATATGTAAAACATAACAGACAGTGAAGAACTGCAATATTTTAATAGCTATAATTATGATAGTTACAGAAGTTGGTGTTATTGTAAAAGTTGTTTTAGCTTAAAAACGTGAGATACTGCAGGGAAAATGAAGAGTCAAACTATATTCCCCTTTTTTGCCACAACTCTTTATTGAACATAAGCATGTATAGAAAACAGCTGCAGGAAGTATAACAGACTCAGCATGCCTTGTTTTGTTGCTACTGAAAGGGAATTGCTTCAATGGCACATTTAATAAGTGTCATTGGAGCCATTTTCTTTTCCTGGAAGCAAATGTGTATATAATGGAGACTGTACGCTCATTGAATTCTACATTTGAATAACTGTCCGAGAGTACATAGACTACACTCATTGAATGTCACATGTGAACAAGGCCAATGTTTTCTATCTACATTAGTGGCTGGTGCATGATGGGATTTATTTCAGCTGCGTGCTGTTGTCTCCGCCCCACACACTTCCTCCTTCCCACAATACAAGTTTTTTGATATACCAAATTTGCACAAAAGAGCATTCACTAATTTTACAACGGTCGGTCTGTAACAAAGGGCGTCTGATCTGAATCTCTACTTGGGTTTACCTTCGGGGAGCTAAATAAAGGTGACATGCTTGTGTTGCATTCTTGGAGTCAACACCCTCGTAATCTCTTCTTGCTTGTGCCTCAACAGCAGATTACCGAACTCCAAACACTAAAAGTTGGTATGCTCTGATAATCTAGGTGACAATAAGGAAGGATGTTCCCCCCAAACCAGCAATGATGAGCTGCCAAAGCTCCATTTTATAGCATCTTGAAAGGCAGAGAGAGATCCACATCCCAAAAAATACACTTCAAAGGAACCCTTTCATGTCCCCTTCTTCTGTACTAATGTGCCTCCCAATTTACATGCACACTCTATGTGAGCCGAATGACATTTAAGATGTAGGTTTTCCTGGGGTTGATTGGGCATTCTCAGCTCCAACTATCTGGATGATATACATGGGCATCTGCAGCTCCAGCATCTCAGAAATATATATACACCTCTATGATCCCGGAGTCACAGCACTCCCAAGGACCAATGGCTGTTTCACTGGACCAACAGAAAAAGTCCCTGCAAACAGAAATCTAGCAGATAAAGAAAATGGGAGTTAGCCTAACCTAGGGCTTATCTATACAGTGGTTTACTGTGGTGTTTGCTGCTACTTGCATCTTTTAATTTGCATTTGTCACATGACATTACTGGCAAACAGAAGCTATACTGCAGTTTCCCCCCTGTAGATACATACTAACCCAATCTGCTGATAATACAGAGTGGAGAAAAATACGTCTCCCCTCGGCTCCACTAGTGGTTGCAGATGTTTGCTTTGATGTTTTTAGGTGGGTGTGTCAACTGTTACTTTTCCAAACACCCCTTTCCACACCCACTATATCCTCCCTTTTTTCATTTTGTTTCTTGTGGGCTGACAAGCAACTTGCAGCTGCTCTCCTCAGTTCTGTTGGCCTTTTTTATGTTATACAGCTATTTATTGCAACAAGCAGCCCTGTTTCTTGGCAGATGAATGGTGCCTTTACTTATTTTTATTTTCCCCCTAGCTTGTGTGCCAATGTGTAATATTGCTCAAACAAAGGTTTGTACTTTCAGCTGTACTCACCTAGGAGGCATCACCTATTTATCCCTTATTTGCAGACACCTAAAGAGTGGGGAGGTGGTTATTTTTTCCCTTTATTCCTTAACTTGTGCGCCAAGATGTAATACTAATTTTCAGTCCTCTGTGTTGTCTGTCTTGTGGAAATACAGAAATCTTTGCATGCCCAGTTATCTGGCAACCATAGGCAGTGAAAATAGCACTTCCAGTGTTTGTTTTTTTAAATGGAACCTGAAACAAACTGAGCACGCTCAATTCCCTAGCAACCAGAGGAAGTGGAAATGTAAAATAAGAGGGCTTGTTCATTAGGAAACGGATTGATCCTTCAGGGAGGAAGGATTGCTGGTGTGAATTGAAAAGACCATGTTTGCAGCTAGTATTGAGCACTCACTGCAGATGGTGCAAATAGAAAACGGAGGTAAAAACAGCATCTTTAGTATGAAGTAATGCGTTCATGTGGATAACCTCCTAAACTTTTCCCTGAGAGCCTTTTTTTAAAAAAGTGGCACAGTCTAGAAACTTGCTGATGACCTCCCTTTAACTGTGTGAAGCTGCTAAGGGGCTCCAGCAACTGTGCCCTTCACTGGTTAACAACAACAAAAGAGCAGGGGGCACATTATGCACAGAGATGCCTGTCCCAGGAGGAGGCCCATAGCCTGATAAACTTACAGAATTGCGGGCAGTGAGGTTGGCCCTCATTCATTTCCTGGAGCTGAGGAGACTTAAGCATGTCCTGGTACACACTGACAATATGGCAGTCAAGGTGCATACAAAGGGGAAGGAAGCAAATCTCACTCATGCAGGATGCAGATTTCCTGCCAGAATGGGCAGCGGTATGCCTAGAATCCCTGTCAACAAAGCACATGTTGGGCACATCCAACACTCCAGTGTACTGGCTCAGCCTCCAGCAGTTTTCTCAGACAGAATGGAGCCTGAACCAGGAAGTGTTCACTCAGATCGCAGACTGGTTCAGAATGCCAGAAGTAGATCTGTTTGCAAGCCTAGCAAATAGGTGAGACTCTTGTTCTCCTGCTTCAGGAGTAAGGGGGTGATGGGAATGGATGCTCTGTCAGCAGAATGGTCTCAGAGGTTGCCCTATTCCTTCACTCCCACACCTGATTCAGAGGCTGCTCAGGAAAGTGAGATCAGCAGGCGGGGACATCATAATTTTGGCTTCCCCACTGGTCCCAAAAGGTCTGGTTCACCGATCTAGTGGCCCTGTCAGTAGCAGATCCTTGGTTTCTCCCTCCTCAAAGGACCTTTTGAGCCAGGGTGAGGTCCTCCATCCTGACTCGGATTGCCTCCAACTGCACGCCTGGCTGTTGAGAGGCGATGTTTGCGGGACATCGGACTTAATACTAAGCCACCCCCATCCATCCTAGCATTGCATAGGCAGTCTACCCATTTATGAGTTCTGGCAGGCCTTCATCAGGTGGGTGCGGAGAAAGGCCGACCCTCTGTCAGGGAGAGTTCTGGACAGTCTAGTCAAGGAGGGCCTTGACCAGGGCCTGCACCCAAACACCCAGGTAGCAATTATTGGTTCAGTCTTAACCTACCCTTCTGGAGCTCCCCTAGTCTTTCACCCCTGGTCAAATGTTTCCTCAGGGGAGCAGGCCTGCTCAGACTCCCCAGTCCATTGTTCCTTGGCCTTGGACCTGAACAAGATGCTGAAGGCCCTAACAAGACCTCCCTTTGAGCCATTCCGGTCCTCGCCCATAAAATTAATGAGCTGGAAGACGCCGTTTCTCGTGGCCATCACGCCCGCCACAAGGGTGTCAGAAATAGCCACCACCTCACCTCACAAGGAGCTGTAGATAATCCAGCAGGATTGTCACCCTATGCATAGACCTGTCCTTCATGCCACAGGTCAGTTCCATGTTGCACAGGGCACAGGAGATAGTCCTGCCATCTTTATGCCCAAGGTCTAAAACCGATAGGGTGAAGGAACGGCACATGCTGAATGTGTGCAGTGAGAGCATGCTTCAAGTGCACTGCAGTTCTGATCAGGTGATGCTCTCTTCATGTCATGAAGGTCTCTCCTGCCATGAGGGCTTGCTGGATCAAGGCCTGCATTGCCGGGTTGTTACAAGGACGCATCAGGGGATGTGCTGGGGGGCATCACAGCCCGTTCCATCAGGAGCACTGCAGCCTCTGCACCCTTCCCCTTGGGGGACATCTGCAGGGCAGCAATCTGGTCATTGGCCTTCACCTTTGTGAGGTACAACTGCCTCGATGGATACGCATCTGCTGAGGCTGCCTTCCGCAGGCACATACTGCAACAGGTAGTAGAATCCCAAGCAGTTCAGATTGCAGCAGACCCACCTCTTATGGTGACTGCTGTGATATATCCCACACTAGGATCCCCTCCCCCCCTTCAGGAAAAGAGTACACTGGCCATACCGTGATAAATTTATTTTATGTAGGAGAAGAGGATCTGGCCCTCCCAGCATGCTGCTACAATAATAACTAAAGAAGAGGAAAGGGGAGAAAGAGGAAAGCAGTGAAACCTCTAGCCAGAGGGCCATGCTGAATTGCTACCTAAGGCAGAGGTTGGAAAAGTTACTTTTTTGAACTACAACTCCCGTCAGCCCAATCCAGTGGCCCTGCTGGCTGGGGCTGATGGGCGTTGTAGTTTTAAAAAAGTAACTTTTCCAAGCTCTGTCCTAAGGCCTATCCCTGCCAGGTCCAGCTCTAGTGGCTCCTCTAACCATAATTTCTATTCTACATTAATCCTTCTTTCTCGGACGTAAGCGAATCTGGAAGAAGTTTTCTGGCCCTCCTGGATGACCCTTGTCAAAAATCAACTTCCTGCCAGAGGAGCAAGAGGGCAGAGATAACCCACAGTAGGCTCCCCTCCTCCGGTTACAAAGTGAAGTTAGTAGATGGCATAGCAGCATAACATTGATTACATTTTCATAAAGAAAACCTCACTTTAATATCTGAAATATGCCCTTTTTATATCATTCTATAACAAGAAGGTACAGAACATTTCTCTTTCATTAGGGCCGGCGCCAGGCATGCCAGCGCCCTTGGGCACCAGCCTGCCCCGGCATACACACACACGCACGCCCATCCCACCACCTCTCCCTGAAGGGCCCCTCCTTAGGGTGGGTGGGTATTTATTATTATTATTATTATTATTATTATTATATTTATACCCCACCCCTTTTCCAAACTGGAACTCAAGGCGGCTTCCAGATAAAAATAAGTACATATCATTAAGAACATATAAAACATATAAACATCCGTGATGCGGACTGTGGGATGGAGTTCCAAGATATGCTCCCCCACTGCCATGCAGGCCCACGATGGCTGCCTGCGACATGCTCCGCCTACCTCTCAAAGTAAATGCTGGTCGCCAGGGCGGTGCCAGGTATGCCGGGGCCTGTCGCACTGTGGGCACAAGTCTACCATCAACCAAGATAGCGGTGGAGGCATCAGGTCCTTAGGGAAACCTCAGCCACCATCTTGGTTGATGGTAGACTTGCACCCACAGTGCAACGGGGCCCAGCATGCCTGGCAACCAGCATTTACTTCGAGAGGTAGGCGGAGCATGTTGCGGGTCTGCATGGCAGTCGGGGGTACCTCGAAACTCCCTTCTGTGATCTACACCACGGATCGCGGAAGCTACCACCACCCACCCACCCTAAGGAGGAGCTCTTCAGGGCCCCTTGGGACCCAGGGGCCCTCAGCCAGGGTCTGACCTGGCCACCCTCTGGCGCCGGCCCTGTCTTTCGTGTTCCAGCTTAATTACACTTCAAACAATAATTTACAATAATTTTGATTAAGCATAACTTTCTATCATGAAAGCGTTTATTTAGCAACATCTAATGGAATCAGACCTAATACAAAGAATTGCTATTTTAAAAACATGTCTGGATAAAAATTACATAGACATACTATCAAAACCTACACTGCTAATTATGTTATACCTTCCAATATGTTTTATATCTTTGGAATACCATGGATTCCTGCTCGTAAGCAGAAAATCATTCATGAATTCTGGGTTGTTAATCAACAAAACAAGAACGTGGGTCTCTGTAAAGGAGGCAGATGTCTGCTGCTGTCATATTTGAGTCTAAGAACAAAACTTTGGGTTATACCTTCATCCCAACTAGTCTGTCATAGGTCTCACCCAAAAGGATTTGCAGCTCTTTCAGGGGTATCGTAATAGTAAACCTGAGTTATGTCCTATCTCAATATTAACTCTCTGCATCACACATCTGGATCTTTTCCCCCCCAGGAAGACTATTCTACGCACTGGGAAAACATTTCTGTCCTTCTCCCAAATCTGTGAAGTCTTTGCCAAATATGAAAGTTTAAAGGGAGGGGGAGAAGGGGGAAAGTGACATTTCCCTGGCCCCAAGCATTTATAAAGGGTTATTTTGTCCTGCGTGACAAGAAATAACTGGTATGTCTCAGATGATGAGGAAAAGAACTATATTGCTCACTGCTTAACATGTTTCTGTACTTTCTCTGTTCTATGGATTCTCTTCCGATGTCGATTAAGCGCCGACTTCCGGGAAAAACAGTTCCCACACTCCAGACATTTATAGGGTCTCTCTCCTGTGTGAACCCTCTGATGACTCACAAGAGTTGTACCCTGAGCAAAAGATTTGCCACACTCCAAGCATTTATGTGGTTTCTCTCCTGTGTGGCCTCTCTGATGTGAATGAAGGTTTGATACTTGGGAAAAACATCTGCCACACTCCAAGCATTTATAGGGTTTCTCGCCTGTGTGGAGTCTCCGATGGGTCACAAGGCCTGATGTTTGAGCAAATGATTTGCCACACTCCAAGCATTTGTAAGGCTTCTCTCCTGTGTGGATTCTCTGGTGTATAAGAAGTGTTGATACACTGGAAAAAGATTTGCCACACTCCAAGCATTTGTAAGGTTTCTCTCCTGTGTGGATTCTCTGGTGCAGAATAAGGCCATCTTTCCGGGAAAAACATTTGCCACACTCTAAACATTCATGCAGTCTCTCTTTCTTACAGATGATTTGGTGGCTCTGAAGGGCTGTCTCATCAGCAAACAATTCCCCACACTTTGAACATTTATAAGATTTCTCTCCCATGTGGACTTTCTGATGCAGCCCAAGAGTATATCTTCGGGAAAAAGATTTGCCACACTTCATACACTGATGGCGTCTGTCTTTTTTATGAACACTTTGGTGGCTCTGAAGGTCTGACTGACGACCAAACAATTTCCCACACTCTGAACATGTGTAAGGCTTCTCTCCTGTGTGGACTCTCTGGTGCTGTACAAGGGTGTCTTTCTGGGTAAAAGATTTGCCACACTCCAAACATTCATGGGGTCTCTCTTTTTTGTGGATACTTTGGTGGCTCAGAAGGTCTGACTGATGAGCAAATGATTCCCCACACTCCAAGCATTTATATAGTTTCTCTCCTGTGTGGACTTTTTGATGTTTATCGAGGTTTGATTTCTCTACAAAACATTTACCACACTTCACACACTCGTACGTCCCCGTTCCTGTATGGACAATCTGGTGTGTCACAAGGGCTGCTTGGTGACTAAAACATTCCCCACACTCCCAACATTTATATGACTTCTCCTCTATGTGGACTCTCTGGTGTATCTGAAGGTTTCCAGCCTGTGAAAAACACTTCCCACACTCGACACATTTGTAGGGCTTCTCTCCTGTGTGAACTCTTTGGTGTATACAAAGCTGTGACTTGTCAGTAAAACATTTCCCACACTCCAGGCATTTGTATGGTTTCACTCCTGTGTGAACTCTCTGATGTTTGTTGAGGTTTTGTTTGTGAGAAAAACATTTCTCACATTCCACACATTTGTGGGGCTTGTCTCCTGCATGAATTTTCTGATGGGCTACAAGTCGTGATTTTCTAGCAAAACATTTCTCACACTTTATGCATCTGAAGGGTTTCTCTCCAGTATGAATTCTCTGATGGATTATAAGCTTTGACGTATTAGCAAAAGGTTTCTCACACACTGTGCATTTATATTTATAGCATCTCTCTCCTGTGTGAATTCTCTGGTGATTCAAAAGACTGTGTTTCCAATAAAAACATTTTCCACATTCCATGCATTTGTAAGGTTTATCTCCTGTGTGGATTGTCTGATGTCTGGAAAGACTGTCTTTCCTAGAAAAGCATTTCCCACACTCCAAGCATTTATGGGGTTTCTCTCCTGTATGGATTCTCTGGTGCCCTCTAAGGGTTGAATGATGTGAAAATGACATTCCACAGTCCAAACATTTATATGGTTTCTCTCCTGTGTGGACTCTTTTATGACAAAGAAGATGTGATGAGGTAACACAACCTTTCCCACACTCGTCACATTCATAAGGCCTCGCTCCTGTGTGTACTCTCTGGTGTATACGAAGCTGTGACTTGTCAGCAAAGCATTTTTCACACTCCAGACATTTGTAGGGTTTCTCTCCTGTGTGGACTCGCTGGTGTCTCTGGAGGTGTTGTCTCTGGGAAAAGCAATATCCACACTCCATGCATTTGTAGGGTTTCTCTCCTGTATGGATTCTCTGATGGATTACAAGTTCTGATGACGACATACAACCTTTCCCACACTCCACACACTTATGGGGTCTCTGTCCATTGTGAATACTCTGATGGCTCACAAGGCCAGATTTTTGAGAAAAACATTTTCCACACTCTATGCATTTATATGGTTTCTCTCCTGTTTGGATTCTCTGGTGTTGCACAAGATGTGATCTCATGGAAAAACATTTCCCACATTCCAAACACTTATGGGGCCTTTCTCCTGTGTGGGCTCTCTGGTGGTTCACAAGTCCGGAACGCACACTGAAACATTTCCCACACTCCAAGCATTTATGAGGTTTCTCTCCTGTGTGAACCCTCCGATGGCTCCAAAGCTGTGCATTTTGGGCAAAACATTTCCCACACTTGCCACATTTATACGGTTTCTCTCCTGTGTGAACTCTCTTATGAATGCTAAGGACTGACTGTAGAGCAAATGATCTGCCACACCCCAAGCATTTATAGGGTTTTTCCCCAGTATGGGTTCGCTGATGACGAACAAGTTGTGGCCTTCGGGAAAAGCATAAGCTACAGTCAGTGCATTTGTAAGGCTTCTCTCCAGTGTGGATTTTCTGGTGTACATAAAGCTGTGAATTCTGAGGAAAACCTTTCCCACACTCCAAACATTTGTAGGGTTTCTCTCCTGAATGGATTCTCTCATGGATTATAAGAGATGATCTTGCAACAAAACATTTTCCACACTTACATTTGTAGGCTTTTGCTGTTGTGTGGACTCTTAGATGTTTCACAAAATCAGAGAGTCGGGGAAAACTTTTCCCACACTCCAAGCAGTGATAAGGTTTATCTCCTGCATGTACGTTCCTGTGGATCAGGAGGACAGATCGATAAGCAAATGATTTCCCACACTCCAAACACTTATAGCGTCTTTGTCCCTTGTGGATTTCCTGATGGCTCACTACCTCTGAACTTTGACCAAAACATTCCTCACTTTGGGAGCTTTCCTGGGGCTTCTCTCCTTTGTGGATTCTTTGATGTCTGGCAAGAGCCAATTTGAAGGCAAAACAGCAGCTGCACTCTGGGCAGAAATGTTTTCTCCTGAAGTTACCTGCTAAGAGAGAAAAAAAGGGAAAGCAAGATTTGCATCTACATCTGGCAGAGAAAGAACCTCAGAATACAGATGGATGGTTGGGCTATATTGTGGAAGATATGGAATTGGGCCTGTACCCCCACCCCCACCTTACTCTCCATTGCATAAAGCACCAGCTCCAGATTTTGATGGACCCCTGAGCAAAATGCCTATAGCGAGCTGTCTCGTCCTCCCACAAGTTTCCCTTTTGCCTCCAATCCCAATCCCCACCACTGCTTAGGAACAGGCAAGCTAGACAACAAAACCTAAAGGAGCAGCAACAGGGCCAGGAGTGAAAAGGCAAGTAAGAGGGGATGTGACAGAGATGTATACGATCACGCATGGTGTGACAAAAGTGAACACAGAGTGGTTTGTCTCTATTTCTCATCATACTCGGGGCCATCCAAAGTTGAATGCTGGAAAATTCAGGACAGACAAAAGAAAGTGCTTCCTTACGCAGGGCATATTTCAACTGTAGAATTTGCTTCCACAAGTTGTAGTGATAGCCACCAACGTGGATGGCTTGAAAGGGGTTTAAGCAAATTCATGCAAGATAAGGCTATTAATGGCTGGCTCCCCCCTCCACTATAGGAGGCAGCATGCAGCTTAATACTGGTTGCTGGGAATCCCCAGCAGCAGCAGCAGCATTTATTCTCTCTGTCCTTTTTCACAAACAAGCAAAAATGTGCCCAGTGGCTTACAATACATGCTAACAGCAACACACAGCACCCATGTCCTGCTTTTATTTTATTTATTTATTAAATTTATATCCCGCCCTTCCTCCCAGAAGGAGCCCAGGGCAGCAAACAAAAACACTAAAACACTCTAAAACGTCTTAAAAACAGACTTTAAAATGCATTAAAATAAGACATCTTTAAAAACATCTTAAAGCTTCCTATTGAGGCGTCTGGTTGGCCGCCGGGAGAACAGAATGTTGGACTAGATGGGCCTTTGGCCTGATCCAGTAGGGCTTTTTTTATGTTCTTATGGTTATCTGCCGTGGGTCCATCACCAAGATGTCAGGCTCAGCACATAGTCAATGATGCCTACCCCTGACGCTGGACCTGAATGTACCTTAACAAGTTTCATAATGCCATCACTCTGTGCCAATGGTTTGAAGCAAAAACAGGGCAATGCACAGCACAGTGATATTATGCCACACTCAAACGAGGCATTAAGGCGCAGAGAAGCAACCAACTTGCTATGAGAGAAACCAAATTTAAGACTTTGAAGAAAATTGGACACCTGGGGGTGGTAGAAATCAGAAAGCCACTGTTCCCAGCAGCAGCATTTATTCTGTATGACTGTTTTTACAAATTTTATTTATTTATTTATTAAATTTATACCCTGCCTTATGGCCAAAAGGCCCTCAAGGCGGCTTACAAAAACACAAATATAGCAATACGCACATCAATAAAATAATGCAATTCTCAAAATTAAATATATAACAAGCAAAAAATGTGCCCAGTGGCTTACAATACATGCTAACAGCAACACAAGGCAATATAATATTGGCATATCAAACAGTAAACAACGTTACTCTTTTTTTCCCTGCATACGGCGTAGGAGAACAACTACACAGAATGAAAGTGAACCTGGCATGTTGTTTCCGAAAGTGGCCAGCCAAACCCCTTGGGGAAGCCCAGAAGCATAGTATGAAGGCAATGGCCATCCCTCATGGTTTGATCCCTATCTGGTATCCAGGGATACACTGCTCCTGAACATGGACTTTCAATTTTAGCTGTAACACCTAGTAGCCTTAACAGTGCTACCCTTTATTTCTTTGCCTAGTCCAGGGCTGTAGGAACCTTGGGCCTGTTGCCTCAAGGCAGCCTTCCAGGCCTCTCCATCTGTCTGTTAGGATACTCTCAAGGCCACCCCACTCACAGTCTTTGCTCCAGGCTTTGTTTTCTGAATATTTTAATTGTTTTTAGAATGTTTTTAATTGTGTGTAAGAATGTTTAGAATGTTTTAAGCTGTAACTGTGCTTAAAATATTTTAATTGTGCTATTAAACTGTTTTAAAATCCTTTTTTCCCTTGTTAAATTTTTTGGCTTTTATGTTTGCCACCCTGGGTTTCTTTGGGAGGAAGGATACTAATAAAACAAAACAAAATAATACTCTCCTTGGATGCTTTTGCCTGGCTAGATGTGCTCTTGAACTGTGATAATATCTGTTGCTATCAAGCGGTCTGTATGTGTGGAGAAACCTCTGATTTTTGCACAACCAGAATGTAACCCACTGTACACATTTACTCCGCCCACTTTTGCCTCTGGCCCTGCCCACCACTGGCACCTGGCCTTTCGTAGAAGGGAAGACAGCCCTCAGGCTGAAACAAAGGTTCTCTACCCCTGCCTTAACAGGATGAGGACGTAAGAAGAACCGTCCTTGAGGAACCGTCCTTGATCAGACTGAATGTCCATCAGTCCAGCACCTTCTTTCCAAAAGGTTCAAAGGGGGGGGGAGGGAACACGGCGGGTGGGTCTGTGGGAGAAGTGTCTTCAGACAAGAGCTTTCCCATCCCACTGAAGGAAATTACTGAGAACATTTGCTTGCCATTTCTCAGGAGGGGAGATGAAATTCGCAATAGATTCTTTGTCAAACGTAAACCACCTTACCTGAGCTGGTGTCCGACTCAGTGACCTCTGTTCCACCTGAGCTCTGAGGATCGGGCAGACGAGGCTCTTCCTCTTGCCGTACCTGGAGGACGAGGCTGGGCGTGGGGGCTGGTGATGCTACATGGGAAACAGCCCAGAAGGAGGTAAGGTCAGGGAGGAAGTCAGTCCGACGGCCCAAACTATCCCTGACAAATTTCTCTGTTCACGTTCCTCACATCACACATAACCATATGCACCTCCATCATGTCCCCTTTCGCTTCCCTTTAAACTAAAACACATCTGGAGAAATAAAATCATGACGAAACTTTTCCTGAGGCTCGTTGGGTAGAAGGCGAGAGGGGGGAGGGATATGGTTTTCCTCCTGAGCACCACCACGAGAAGGGGGAGTAGGTGGAGGAAGGGAACAAAAACAGCACTGTGTGCAAGCTCTTTTACAGCCATCCGAGTTGGTGGCCATCCCTAGCCCTAGATATGAAGGTCCAGCAAAAAAAATGGGGGGAAGAAACACAGAAGAAATGGGGGGACACCCATCCCCCCCCCATTTTCCCGTGCTTCCACATATTTAGCCCTCGCTACATCTTGTTCAAATATGCGCTGTGGAAAAAGTACTTTCTTTTGCCTCTCCTGAATTTTCAACATTCAGCTTCATTGGATGTCCCCGAGTTCTGCTATGATGAAAAAGGGAGACAAATTTCTCTCTGTTCACTTTCCTCACACCACACCTGACCTTATACACCTCTATCACATCCCCTCTTACCTACCCTTAAACTAAAGAGCCCCAACCTTTCCTCTAAGGGGAGTTGCTCCATCACCTTGATCATTTTGGCCTGACTCAGGAAAATGCACTTTCCTATGTTCCTCTATGGTGTGACCCAGCAGGACTCTTCCTGGGGAGCCTTGGGCAATTCAGCACCTCTCAGCCTAGCCTACCTCAAAGACAGGGTGAGAGGCAGGTATTTCCTGAGCCACCCAGCACTCTTCCTGGAACAGGAAGAAAAACAACAAAAAATCCATTGTATGAAAGGCAAGAACTGATGCAGGGACTTATTAGGGTAGCTTCACAGTCTTCTGGCTCATCGCCCAAGTGAGGAAGGGGGGGCCTTACCCAACGAGGCCACGTTCTCGTCATTCTCCAGCATGACTTCACTGTAGAAGGCTCATTCATCCAGCTCCAGGTAAGAGGGCCATTTCTCCTTCAGTGAGATAAACAGCCGCGTCTTCAAAGTTGATCAGCCTCTGCAATGACAAAAAGCCCTTAGCAAAATCTCCAGTACCTCAGAGTCTCCTTCAGGGTCAACATCATAGACTGGAAGTCAAAGTCTGCCTTCCCCACAGTATTTTAAAGATTGCGTAATACTTCCATAAAGGAAACAGCAGGACCATTGTAGTGTAGCTCAGGGCAGAGCATAACCCTTTTCATGCAGAAAGTGCCAGACTCAGTCGTCAGCATATCCAGGTACAGCTGGGAAAGAGACCGGTGAGAGCTTTGAGCAAACAAATCAAGATGAATACTCAGTATTTACTGCATCTATATCCCACCTCTCGTGAGCTCAAGGTGGCGTACGTGGTTCTCCCTTTCCTCATTTAATCCCCACAACAACCCTGTTAGGCCGAGAGGCAGTAACTGGCCCAAGGTCACCCAGTGGTCTCTCAGGTCCTGGTCCTACACTCTAACCACTACACCACACTCTCTCAATAAAGATGTCATCAGGAGGAGCCCTCTGTCTCAACAACTAAAAAAGGCAATTTGGATCTTCCAGAGCAAAAGGCTTGATGAAAGAGCTACTTGGAATGGGGGAGCGTAATCAGATTATTGACAACTCTGCACAGCATTCGGTGACTGGAGGATGGGAAGGGGTGGAGGACTTAATTTCATGATCCAAGAAGACATTTCAGGCAGCAGAGTCGAAACAGACCTTGTGGTCATGGAGACCACATTGAAATAGATGGGACTGACTAGGTAGGACCATAGGAAGCTGCCTTCTCTCAGGTGAGGCCTTTAATTCATGTAGCCCAGTACTGTCTACTCTGACTAGCAGAACCTCTCCAGGGTTTCTGTTATTACCTATTACCTGACTCTTTTTTAACTGGAGATGTTGGGGACTGAATGCTATCTGGATGCAAAGCTAAATAGCAGAGCACATGCTATGTTCGCTCTCTCTCTCTATGTCGTGGGTGTAAGAGATGATCAGGGAGGAGCAGAGTACACGTTCTACACGCAGAAGGGCCCAGGTTCAGTTTCCGGTCCCTCCAGGCAGGTCTGGGAAAAGACCCCTCTGTGAGATCATTGCTAGTCAGTGCAGGCAATCCTGTATTCGATGGGTCTATAATGGAGCAGCTCTGCGTAAGGTACGCCTACAGTAGTTAATGCAAGTGGGATCTGTAATGAAACATTCAGGATTCCACCTGGCCAGGCCCTTTTCCAGTTACTCCAGAGGAAGCTGCCTTATACAGAGTCACACCATTGGATTGTCTCGGTCAGTATTGGCGGCAGTGGCTCTCCAGGATTTCAGGCAAGGAACATTCCCAGCCCTATCTAGAGACGCAAGAGACTGAACGTGGGGCCTTCTGCATGTAAAACTGATGCTCAACCAGTGGGCTACAGTTCCCCCCCCCCGGCTCCCAGCAACACTCAGTCTCCATTGTGTGCCCACTCCGGCCTCATTTTGCTGTTTTGGGTTTCCGTTCTCCTCAGGGCCATTTTCCTAAATATTTTTATGACTTTTAAGCCGTCTAGGGCTGCTAATACCTCTCTCTTGTGCATCAATGATACCTGCATTGGCTACGTAAAGATCCACACACAGATCGCTATTAAGATTCTACAGGGGTGGGAGGCGATTTTCAGTCCAAGGGGCAGATTCCCTTGTGAGTGACCTTCTGAGGGCTGCCTGATGCACGGAGATTCGGAGCTCAGTGGAAGGGCATCTGCATCGGTAAAAAACAGTATGAGTATTTCAAGTGGGCGTGCTGCAGACCACCTGAATGAAACTACGCAGTTGGGGAGTCCCTGCTCTACCCTAATTCTACCTTGGTCAATCTTAAGATCTGGAATAATTCCTTTCACTTGGCCTCCCCTCCCACCCCCACTTACCCCACTTTCACCCCAACGCAACGTGCAAAGCCTATTGATGCAAAGGGAAGAGCCACCCCCACTCTTATTCCAGGGAGGGGAGCAGGACAAGCAGCCCCTCCCCGTTTGCTCTCCCCCACCCTTCCTCATCGGCTTTCACCAGCTACAAGATTCAGGTACAGCTTCCCACCCACTGCAAGCACGCAGCCTCCTCCCTCCTGCTTGACTGAATAGAGCAGTTTAGAAAGGAGAACCTCCACCCCACGACCGATAAGTCCATACAAAGTCTTGGTACCGGAGGGTTGGAGGCGGCGGTGACCTCCATTCAGTGGCCCAAGCACCCTTTCTTGTTTTGCATGCAGGGCTGAAATACACACTGCGCCAGTAGCTCCCTCCCAGGCCACGCCCCTCGCCAGCCTGCTTCCCGCGCTTTTCCTGAAGCATCTCTGCCTGGCTCGTCCCCTTCCGCGCCCCCCACCCCCCGGTTGCCTAAAAGGGACTGTGGCCCTCAGACTGAAAAAGGTTCCCCATCCCTACTAAGTCGCATCATTTCAAGACAGGGAGTCATATCTCTCCCTTGATCTCCCCCCCATTTCCCTGCGCCTTTTTCACCCCAGTGCAACGCGCTAAGCAAACTTACGGCTGATGCGCGCAGCGGGAGGAGCCACCCCCACGGCTTGAAGAACCAGAGGACGGCAAGCATCTACCCGCTTATCCTCACTTCCCGCGCCCCCCCCAACACCGGCATTCACAAGTTACAGGATTCAGATGCAGGTTCTCATCCGAGAGGGGTTTCCAAAGGACACCGTTGCCATGCCATTGCAAGCCGCCCCCTTCCTGCTCCAATCGTCCAGCCTGCCCTGCGGACTCCTCTCCCTCTCTCTCTCTCTCGTCACACAAGCCTGATCTCTCCATCGCCCCGCCCCCCCGAAGACCCAGATAATGGGGGCTGGCAGGAGGCAACAGGCGCTCTGGGGAGCTTCCTCGTCCTTCTCCCCTTTCCAGCCCCAAAGGATTCTGGGAGATGTAGTCTCTTCCTCTCGCCATACTTTAGCTTTAGGGCTTGAGCCCAAGCAAACCGTAACTTTTGGCTCTGGAAGGAGGCTTTTAATTTTTTTTTAAAGTTACACACATTTACGTATTGCTTAGCAAAAAACCCCCCACAAAACAGTCTACAACAAAAATAATAAAAACCAAAAGACCGCAGAGGAGATACGAAGAGCCACAATGGTAAGACCACCTCCACGGTATGTTGGTGAAGAGAATGCTGAAGTCAGACTGCGACGTGCTGCCCGGGAAGCCAGAGGACAAGCAGCAGCAGGTCCCCGCACTCCAAGAAGAGGAGGACAGGGACGAGGAAGAGGATGGCGTTCAGCTACATTACCAGCAACAGGAGAACCTGACGCGCAGGTTACAGAGCCAAAAGCAGAGCTACACACGTACATACCATTCATTCATTGGCTATCGCTCGTGACCGAGTAGACAATCCTATGAACCAAGCAGCATGAATGGGGAGTGTTAGCCACTGAGAAGAGTCTTCTAACCTGCTTCCTTGTCCCTTCTTACTGATTGGAGCCAATCAGAGTGAAAGGAGGTGAGTCAGCCACTGAGAAGCCTCTCTTCAGTAGCTAACACCTTCCCCTTTCATGCTTATTGGCTCCTAGGGATGTCTGTTGTTGGAGAAGGCATTAACAAGGATTTCATGGTGAACCCAGCAGCAAAAAGGGGGAGGAGGAGGGGTTGTGGCTGTGGCTGTCACTATCACAAAGGAAGAAAAAGGCAGCAAAAGTGGATGGCATCCAAAACAATGGAAGGGGGGGGGGAAGCCCCAAGATGCCGGTGAAGAAGAATTGCTTATTGAAGGATTCCAAATGGATTTATTAAAAAGAGGAATAGAGCCCAACGCGTTTCGGCCACATAGGGATTGGCCTTCGTCAGGGGCGAATATAAAGTGTGTCTCTGGAATCGTATTGTAGGCAAAGTATACAATTAGTACAAATAGTCTTTATGCCGAAGGTGCTGGAGATTTTGTTAAGGGCTTTTTGTCATAACAGAAGCTGATAAACTTTGAAGGCACAGCTGTTTATCTCACCAAGGGGGAAAGGGCCCCCCTTGCTGGATATGGGTGAACAAACTTTTCGCCATTCTGACGGAAGCTCTTTCCACGCTCCAAGCACTTATGAGGTTTGTCCCCTGTGTGAGTTCTTTGATGCAATCTAAGGTAGTGATGACAACTGAAGCTTTTTCCACACTCCAAACATTCATAAAGCTTGTCCCCTGTACGAGTTCTTTGATGTGTCTTAAGGGAACTTTGATGTGCAATAAGGTGGTGACGATGAGTGAAGCTCTTTCCACACTCCAGGCATTTACAAGGTTTCCCTTCTGTATGTCTCTTCTGATGTTTTGTTAGACTATATCTATGGCTGAAACTTTCTCCACCCTCAGAGGATATATACGTTTTCCCCCCACTGGATTCACACCCCGGATTCTGTGTTTGTATCCCCTCTTGTCTCTTTGCTCCATGCTGGTCTTTCCACTCATCTTTCTGCTGCTTAACTCCTTCTGGTGACTCTTCTGATAGTTCCCCCTGAGCTGTGAACTCAGAGCCATCTCCTGACGGAATAAAAAGGAAAGCGCTGTGGAGAAATGCTGTTTACATATCTCTGTTTATGATTTGTAGTTTGACAAAATATTTCTGGGACTTTGTTGATGCCAGAGTGTCAAACATTTGTAATGTTACTATGTTGTTGTTGTTGTTATGTGCCTTCAAGTCGACTATGACTTATGGTGACCCTATGAATCTGTGACCTCCAAGAGCATCTGTCGTGAACCACCCTGTTCAGATCTTGTAAGTTCAGGTGTGTGGCTTCCTTGATGGAATCAATCCATCTTTTGTTTGGCCTTCCTCTTTTTCTACTCCCCTTTGTTTTTCCAGGCATTATGGTCTTTTCTAGTGAATTAGGTCTTCCTATTGTGTGTCCAAAGTATGATAAGCTCAGTTTCATCATTTTAGCTTCTAGTGACAGTTCTGGTTTAATTTGTTCTAACACCCAATTATTTGTCTTTTTTGCAGTCCATGGTATGCGCAGAGCTCTCCTCCAACACTGTTACAGAATTGTTTTAGCAATAGCTGCTTAGTGACAGGTTTTGAAAAGAGACAATCGCTTTCAATATTTATAGATGGTTAACTGCCAGATGGAAGTCAAACACAGCAAGCTTGGGGGAGGAGGAAGATGGGACCCAGCAAGAGGGCAAAGTTGGGATCCACAGGGCAGGATTACATCCTCAAATACGGGGAGTCTGCTGGAGGCAAGTTACCTAGAAGGGGTTCCACACTTTATTCCAACATTCCCCTCCTACCTACCTATCACCCCAAAATGTGCACCTTGATTTTGGAGCTCCCTCCATGCAGTCGCCCTCTAACATCTTTGCAAGCCAAGAGAGACTCATGTGGTCACTTGCTGCATTTCACATGAGAGGAAAGTCTCTATTTTGCAATCTTTCCTTGGAGGCTGCTCCCAGAAGATGATGCTCCTGCGCAGGGATGCAGAGAGCCACCAGCTAAAGGATTGTCTCGCCTCTAGGCTGATTGGAACCATGAGGAAATGGTGTTCTGCTATCTCCTTTTGGAATGGTAGTAAGTACCCTTCTCTTATGATGTTCTGGATCCATCGATCCACGTTGGTAGACTCCCAGTGGCTTATGAAGTGTTGGAGTCTTCTCCCTACTGGGAAGGGGGCCTGGTCATGCCTGCTAGCGCTGATATGGCTGCCTCCTGCCCTCCTTGGCATTGCCTGAGTGCCTGACCTTGGGGAAGGCTTGTTGGCTCCACTGCCACTGACACAGGATGAAGGACTCTCCCCTCTATGGGGATCAAAAACGTCTGCCCTCACTGACACTGGCCAATCCCAGAAAGGTCCGAAAGGAACTGGAAATGCTCTTGATTCTCATCGTCCTCCTTATTGTGCCCCTCTAGGAGGCCTTTAGCTTGTCTCTGGTTTCCACCAGGAAGTCCTCTAACCCCTCTGCAGAAAGATTGCCCCCTTTGAAAGGTCGCTTGCTAGGCTGGTTTTGGCCTCAACATCTGCAGTCCAGTATTTCCACCAGAGTAGCCTGTGCCCTGCTACATCTGCAGCTGTGGCCATGATGGAGAACTGCAGTGCATCAGCCGAGGCATCTGCCGTGTAGGCTGAGGCCTTTGCTAGCTTGCATAGCCTGTGAAGCAGATGGGTGGCCTCAGGTGGCACTTCCTGCATCTGGGCCTGTGCCCAGAGGAATGCTCTTGCCATGAAAGAGTGGATGCCCTGATGGCTGGTGCTGAGGCCTCATGGGACCTACGTAGCAGGGTCTGTGCCTTTCTGTCCCTAGGGTTGTTGGGGATGTTCTCCCCATCCCGGATCACTATGGCATCATGTGAGAGGAATGCATCTGCAGCATACACAAGGGAGCCCTCAGAAAACCCAAATCTCCTCTTCACAAGGATATAGAGCCAATGTGGTATAGTGGTGACAGTGTTGGAATAGGACCTGGGAGACCAGGGTTCATATCCCCATTCAGCCATGAAGCACACTGGGTGACCTTGGGCCAGTCACTGCCTCTCAGCTTAACCTACCTCACAGGGTTGTTGTGGGGATTAAATTAGGAAGGGGAGAACCATGTACGCCCCTTTGAGCTCTTTGGAGGAAAAGTGGAATATAAATGCAGTAATTAATTAATTCATCATAGGTGCTTCACTAGTGAACATGAAGACTGGGAGACTCCTGGGGTCTCCCACTCATTCAAAATGGTGGCTTTGAAGTCCTCAGGGAAGGGTCTCTTGCGTGGTTTGCAATTATGAAAAATTGCGGATGCTTCCCAAGCCCTGGGCTGTTCCTGCACTGCCTCCCGTTGGGCAGGAGTTGAGAGGTCAATTTGTCTTGCATTCTTTCCTGATGAGGGGTTTAATGTCTGGAGAAGAGCCTGGAGGAGCCCATCTCATCCTCTCCTCCTCCCCATGAATGGACAATTCCCCATCTTCCTTATCAGATGCAATGAGGGAGGGAGGGCTCATGATGCTCCCTGCCTCCCTAATGGATGGGGCAGCCCTCTCCTGGTCCTCGATGGAGGCTCTCCTGGCTGGCGGGGGGTGGGGGTGGACTGCCTCTCCATAGAACCTGCCTCTGTCCCTTTTTTCCTTGGAAGGGGTGGAGAGGTGCTGCCTTTTCTCCCTCCTGTGCCCCACATCTCCTCTGCCAGCCTGATCGGTTCTATGGGCAATGAGGAGGGGGAGACATCTTGCACTTCTGCCTCCTTCCAAGATGGTGGCCATGCCTGCTGCCACAACTCCACTTGACAGTCCCCAAAACCTGGCCTGTGGCCTGGGAATTTCCCACCAGGAGCGCCTGCTATTGGGACCTGGCCAACTGTGCGACAGTGGATAGGCCTTGAGAACTAGGCCTTCCCACCAGCTGAATCCTGGGCATGAAGCCCTGGCCTTCTAAACGGGGCATGGGGGAAGGGAAGGCCCAGCCAATCCACTCCCTCCTCTCTCCCTGCTTACTGGTGTGCCCTTCGTGGTTCCTCTTATCCTAGCTAGGAACCCCTAAGTCTTTGCAGCCATGGGGTCTGCACTGGATGAGGCTGGGCTCCTGGGCCTACCTGCATGGGCATCGCAGAGCCTTGATGAGCATTGGAGGAGTCGGCCAATAGTGTTAGAGAACTCTTGGCTGCTGCTTCTCGCTCTGCTACCAAGCTCTCCCTTCCCCCTCTTCTCTCCCTCGGTAAGTGCTGCTGCTGCCGCCCTGGTGCAGGGATATACAATCCCTAGTGGGATGCCTGGGCATTGGAGGGGGAGGAAGGGGGCACTTCTTCACACATGTGATGGCCAGGGCTGAGAGGCAGGTACAGGGGGTACTGAGGTGCTGGGCCAGCCACCACCAGGGAGTCCAGATTCTGAGTTTTCTTTAAAAAAAAAATCACTTAAGTCTGTAGCCTGCCTAGAAAGTTAGGGGGGAAATGTGCAGGTACCTTTCTGAGCGATTTCTGCCAGATGAGCCAGCCTGGCTGCTCCCACCTTTCAGTGGTTTTAGCCCATGAGTAAAGTAAAAGCTGTGATTGATGAGACTATAAGAATCCCCGGTGGTCCTAAATATCTGCTGTTCTCCACTTATCTTTAGTGTACATTCCCTGTTTCTGTCTTAGTTTGTAGTCCTTGGAATCTCCGTAGTTTGCTCTTGCTTCCCCCAAGCAACCAGGATACATCTTTCCTGTGGAACATCAAGATCTCCTTAAAAAATATTTTCTGTGAATACTACTACATAGTAACTGTGAGTCCATGTTGAAAACCTTGCAAAAAGGCTCAGGCATGTCTCCTGCTGTGCAGGACCTAAAAATCAGCACTCATTAAGAATTCACTTGGCAACCAAGAGGTCTTTAAAAGTTGTGCAAGGGGAAGGGAGAATTCCACCTTGTGGTTTTTCCCATTACAGCATTGCAAGGCCACCTGCACTTGGCTGACTTTCTCTTCTCTTAATGATACAGGATCAGTCTCAGGCCATGGACCTGGCAACCCTAACTAGGGCCCACCTCCGTAACATCACTAGGGCCCATCCCCATGACATCACTAGGGCCCGCCCCTGAAATCTCCGGTTTTGGGATGCTTCTAACCTGGCAACCCTACTTTTGAGAAAGAGAAAGTGCCTTTGCTGGAGAGGCTGTTTTACGAGGAGGTGGAGGAGGGCGCTGGGGGCAGCGGCGGCGGCGGTAGCAGCAGCAGCAGCAAACCTCGGCAGTGTCACTGGTGTACTTTGGAAGGTTTTCATGGAGAAGCTGCATCTGAATCCTTTAACATCACATGTGTGAAGAAGTGCCCCCTTCCTCCCCCTCCAATGCCCAGGCATCCCACTAGGGATTGTATATCCCTGCACCAGGGCGGCAGCAGCAGCACTTACCGAGGGAGAGAAGAGGCGGAAGGGAGAGCTTGGTAGCAGAGCGAGAAGCAGCAGCCAAGAGTTCTCTAACACTATTGGCCGACTCCTCCAATGCTCATCAAGGCTCTGTGATGCCCATGCAGGTAGGCCCAGGAGCCCAGCCTCATCCAGTGCAGACCCCATGGCTGCAAAGACTTAGGGGTTCCTAGCTAGGATAAGAGGAACCACGAAGGGCACACCAGTAAGCAGGGAGAGAGGAGGGAGTGGATTGGCTGGGCCTTCCCTTCCCCCATGCCCCATTTAGAAGGCCAGGGCTTCATGCCCAGGATTCAGCTGGTGGGAAGGCCTAGTTTTCAAGGCCTATCCACTGGTGCACAGTTGGCCAGGTCCCAATAGCAGGCGCTACTGGTGGGAAATTCCCAGGCCACAGGCCAGGTTTTGGGGACTGTCAAGTGGAGTTGTGGCAGCAGGCATGGCCACCATCTTGGAAGGAGGCAGAAGTGCAAAATGTCTCCCCCTCCACATTGCAAACATATGTTGGATAATGGAACGGACCAAAGAATTTCAGAAGAATATCACTCTGTGCTTTGTAGACTACAGCAAAGCCTTTGACTGTGTAGATCAGTGGTTCTCAAACTTTTTTGGTTTGTGGCGCATTGTAAAACATATAAAAATGTTCTGGCACACTTTGTGTACAAAATTAAAAATATATTAATATATTTTAAACTATGAATAAAAATAACAAACTATAGAAAACTGTTACTTACCCTATACAAATGGGTTTCTTCACATTTTAAAAATATACTTTCATAATATTTGAGGCACACCTAGCCACCTCTTAGGGCGCACCAGTGTGCCTGGGTGCACCGTTTGAGAATCACTGGTGTAGATTATGAAAAACTATGGAATGCTTTAAAAGAAATGGGGGTGCCACAGCATCTGATTGTCCTGATACGCAACCTATACTCTGGACAAGAGGCTACTGTTAGGACAGAATATGGAGAAACTGATTGGTTCCCAATCAGAAAGGGTGTGAGACAGGGGTATATTTTATCACCCTATTTGTTTAACCTATATGCAGAACATATTATACTGAAAGTGGGATTGGAACAAGATGAAGGTGTGAAAATTGGAAGGAGAAATATCAATAATTTAAGATATGCAGACGATACCATGCTACTTGCAGAAACCTCTAATGATTTGAAACGCTAATGAAAGTTGAAAAGGAAAGCACAAAAGCAAGACTACAGTTCAACGTCAAAAAGACCAAAGTAATGACAACAGAAGATTTATGTAACTTTAAATTTGACAATGAGGACATTTAACTTAAGGATTATCAATGTCTTGGCACAGTTATTAACCAAAATGGAGACAATAGTCAAGAAATCAGTAGAAGGCTAGGACTGGGGAGGGCAGCTGTGAGAGAACTAGAAAAGGTCCTCAAATGCAAAGATGTATCACTGAACACCAAAGTCAGGATCATTCAGACCATGGTATTTCCGATCTCTATGTATGGATGTGAAAGTTGGACAGTGAAAAAGGCGGATAAGAGAAAAATCAACTTATTTGAAATGTGGTGCTGGAGAAGAGCTCTGCGCATACCATGGACTGCAAAAAAGACAAATAATTGGGTGTTAGAACAAATTAAACCAGAACTGTCACTAGAAGCTAAAATGATGAAACTGAGCTTATCATACTTTGGACACATAATAGGAAGACCTAATTCACTAGAAAAGACCATAATGCCTGGAAAAACAAAGGGGAGTAGAAAAAGAGGAAGGCCAAACAAAAGATGGATTGATTCCATCAAGGAAGCCACACACCTGAACTTACAAGATCTGAACAGGGTGGTTCACGACAGATGCTCTTGGAGGTCACAGATTCATAGGGTCACCATAAGTCATAGTCGACTTGAAGGCACATAACAACAACAACAACATAGTAACATTACAAATGTTTGACACTCTGGCATCAACAAAGTCCCAGAAATATTTTGTCAAACTACAAATCATAAACAGAGATATGTAAACAGCATTTCTCCACAGCGCTTTCCTTTTTATTCCGTCAGGAGATGGCTCTGAGTTCACAGCTCAGGGGGAACTATCAGAAGAGTCACCAGAAGGAGTTAAGCAGCAGAAAGATGAGTGGAAAGACCAGCATGGAGCAAAGAGACAAGAGGGGATACAAACACAGAATCCGGGGTGTGAATCCAGTGGGGGGAAAACGTATATATCCTCTGAGGGTGGAGAAAGTTTCAGCCATAGATATAGTCTAACAAAACATCAGAAGAGACATACAGAAGGGAAACCTTGTAAATGCCTGGAGTGTGGAAAGAGCTTCACTCATCGTCACCACCTTATTGCACATCAAAGTTCCCTTAAGACACATCAAAGAACTCGTACAGGGGACAAGCTTTATGAATGTTTGGAGTGTGGAAAAAGCTTCAGTTGTCATCACTACCTTAGATTGCATCAAAGAACTCACACAGGGGACAAACCTCATAAGTGCTTGGAGCGTGGAAAGAGCTTCCGTCAGAATGGCGAAAAGTTTGTTCACCCATATCCAGCAAGGGGGGCCCTTTCCCCCTTGGTGAGATAAACAGCTGTGCCTTCAAAGTTTATCAGCTTCTGTTATGACAAAAAGCCCTTAACAAAATCTCCAGCACCTTCGGCATAAAGACTATTTGTACTAATTGTATACTTTGCCTACAATACGATTCCAGAGACACACTTTATATTCGCCCCTGACGAAGGCCAATCCCTATGTGGCCGAAACGCGTTGGGCTCTATTCCTCTTTTTAATAAATCCATTTGGAATCCTTCAATAAGCAATTCTTCTTCACCGGCATCTTGGGGCTTCCCCCCCCCCTTCCATTGTTTTGGATGCCATCCACTTTTGCTGCCTTTTTCTTCCTTTGTGATAGTGACAGCCACAGCCACAACCCCTCCTCCTCCCCCTTTTTGCTGCTGGGTTCACCATGAAATCCTTGTTAATGCCTTCTCCAACAACAGACATCCCTAGGAGCCAATAAGCATGAAAGGGGAAGGTGTTAGCTACTGAAGAGAGGCTTCTCAGTGGCTGACTCACCTCCTTTCACTCTGATTGGCTCCAATCAGTAAGAAGGGACAAGGAAGCAGGTTAGAAGACTCTTCTCAGTGGCTAACACTCCCCATTCATGCTGCTTGGTTCATAGGATTGTCTACTCGGTCACGAGCGATAGCCAATGAATGAATGGTATGTACGTGTGTAGCTCTGCTTTTGGCTCTGTAACCTGCGCGTCAGGTTCTCCTGTTGCTGGTAATGTAGCTGAACGCCATCCTCTTCCTCGTCCCTGTCCTCCTCTTCTTGGAGTGCGGGGACCTGCTGCTGCTTGTCCTCTGGCTTCCCGGGCAGCACGTCGCAGTCTGACTTCAGCATTCTCTTCACCAACATACCGTGGAGGTGGTCTTACCATTGTGGCTCTTCGTATCTCCTCTGCGGTCTTTTGGTTTTTATTATTTTTGTTGTAGACTGTTTTGTGGGGGGTTTTTTGCTAAGCAATACGTAAATGTGTGTAACTTTAAAAAAAAATTAAAAGCCTCCTTCCAGAGCCAAAAGTTACGGTTTGCTTGGGCTCAAGCCCTAAAGCTAAAGTATGGCGAGAGGAAGAGACTACATCTCCCAGAATCCTTTGGGGCTGGAAAGGGGAGAAGGACGAGGAAGCTCCCCAGAGCGCCTGTTGCCTCCTGCCAGCCCCCATTATCTGGGTCTTCGGGGGGGCGGGGCGATGGAGAGATCAGGCTTGTGTGACGAGAGAGAGAGAGGGAGAGGAGTCCGCAGGGCAGGCTGGACGATTGGAGCAGGAAGGGGGCGGCTTGCAATGGCATGGCAACGGTGTCCTTTGGAAACCCCTCTCGGATGAGAACCTGCATCTGAATCCTGTAACTTGTGAATGCCGGTGTTGGGGGGGGCGCGGGAAGTGAGGATAAGCGGGTAGATGCTTGCCGTCCTCTGGTTCTTCAAGCCGTGGGGGTGGCTCCTCCCGCTGCGCGCATCAGCCGTAAGTTTGCTTAGCGCGTTGCACTGGGGTGAAAAAGGCGCAGGGAAATGGGGGGGAGATCAAGGGAGAGATATGACTCCCTGTCTTGAAATGATGCGACTTAGTAGGGATGGGGAACCTTTTTCAGTCTGAGGGCCACAGTCCCTTTTAGGCAACCGGGGGGTGGGGGGCGCGGAAGGGGACGAGCCAGGCAGAGATGCTTCAGGAAAAGCGCGGGAAGCAGGCTGGCGAGGGGCGTGGCCTGGGAGGGAGCTACTGGCGCAGTGTGTATTTCAGCCCTGCATGCAAAACAAGAAAGGGTGCTTGGGCCACTGAATGGAGGTCACCGCCGCCTCCAACCCTCCGGTACCAAGACTTTGTATGGACTTATCGGTCGTGGGGTGGAGGTTCTCCTTTCTAAACTGCTCTATTCAGTCAAGCAGGAGGGAGGAGGCTGCGTGCTTGCAGTGGGTGGGAAGCTGTACCTGAATCTTGTAGCTGGTGAAAGCCGATGAGGAAGGGTGGGGGAGAGCAAACGGGGAGGGGCTGCTTGTCCTGCTCCCCTCCCTGGAATAAGAGTGGGGGTGGCTCTTCCCTTTGCATCAATAGGCTTTGCACGTTGCGTTGGGGTGAAAGTGGGGTAAGTGGGGGTGGGAGGGGAGGCCAAGTGAAAGGAATTATTCCAGATCTTAAGTGGGGGTGGGAGGGGAGGCCAAGTGAAAGGAATTATTCCAGATCTTAAGATTGACCAAGGTAGAATTAGGGTAGAGCAGGGACTCCCCAACTGCGTAGTTTCATTCAGGTGGTCTGCAGCACGCCCACTTGAAATACTCATACTGTTTTTTACCGATGCAGATGCCCTTCCACTGAGCTCCGAATCTCCGTGCATCAGGCAGCCCTCAGAAGGTCACTCACAAGGGAATCTGCCCCTTGGACTGAAAATCGCCTCCCACCCCTGTAGAATCTTAATAGCGATCTGTGTGTGGATCTTTACGTAGCCAATGCAGGTATCATTGATGCACAAGAGAGAGGTATTAGCAGCCCTAGACGGCTTAAAAGTCATAAAAATATTTAGGAAAATGGCCCTGAGGAGAACGGAAACCCAAAACAGCAAAATGAGGCCGGAGTGGGCACACAATGGAGACTGAGTGTTGCTGGGAGCCGGGGGGGGGGAACTGTAGCCCACTGGTTGAGCATCAGTTTTACATGCAGAAGGCCCCACGTTCAGTCTCTTGCGTCTCTAGATAGGGCTGGGAATGTTCCTTGCCTGAAATCCTGGAGAGCCACTGCCGCCAATACTGACCGAGACAATCCAATGGTGTGACTCTGTATAAGGCAGCTTCCTCTGGAGTAACTGGAAAAGGGCCTGGCCAGGTGGAATCCTGAATGTTTCATTACAGATCCCACTTGCATTAACTACTGTAGGCGTACCTTACGCAGAGCTGCTCCATTATAGACCCATCGAATACAGGATTGCCTGCACTGACTAGCAATGATCTCACAGAGGGGTCTTTTCCCAGACCTGCCTGGAGGGACCGGAAACTGAACCTGGGCCCTTCTGCGTGTAGAACGTGTACTCTGCTCCTCCCTGATCATCTCTTACACCCACGACATAGAGAGAGAGAGCGAACATAGCATGTGCTCTGCTATTTAGCTTTGCATCCAGATAGCATTCAGTCCCCAACATCTCCAGTTAAAAAAGAGTCAGGTAATAGGTAATAACAGAAACCCTGGAGAGGTTCTGCTAGTCAGAGTAGACAGTACTGGGCTACATGAATTAAAGGCCTCACCTGAGAGAAGGCAGCTTCCTATGGTCCTACCTAGTCAGTCCCATCTATTTCAATGTGGTCTCCATGACCACAAGGTCTGTTTCGACTCTGCTGCCTGAAATGTCTTCTTGGATCATGAAATTAAGTCCTCCACCCCTTCCCATCCTCCAGTCACCGAATGCTGTGCAGAGTTGTCAATAATCTGATTACGCTCCCCCATTCCAAGTAGCTCTTTCATCAAGCCTTTTGCTCTGGAAGATCCAAATTGCCTTTTTTAGTTGTTGAGACAGAGGGCTCCTCCTGATGACATCTTTATTGAGAGAGTGTGGTGTAGTGGTTAGAGTGTAGGACCAGGACCTGAGAGACCACTGGGTGACCTTGGGCCAGTTACTGCCTCTCGGCCTAACAGGGTTGTTGTGGGGATTAAATGAGGAAAGGGAGAACCACGTACGCCACCTTGAGCTCACGAGAGGTGGGATATAGATGCAGTAAATACTGAGTATTCATCTTGATTTGTTTGCTCAAAGCTCTCACCGGTCTCTTTCCCAGCTGTACCTGGATATGCTGACGACTGAGTCTGGCACTTTCTGCATGAAAAGGGTTATGCTCTGCCCTGAGCTACACTACAATGGTCCTGCTGTTTCCTTTATGGAAGTATTACGCAATCTTTAAAATACTGTGGGGAAGGCAGACTTTGACTTCCAGTCTATGATGTTGACCCTGAAGGAGACTCTGAGGTACTGGAGATTTTGCTAAGGGCTTTTTGTCATTGCAGAGGCTGATCAACTTTGAAGACGCGGCTGTTTATCTCACTGAAGGAGAAATGGCCCTCTTACCTGGAGCTGGATGAATGAGCCTTCTACAGTGAAGTCATGCTGGAGAATGACGAGAACGTGGCCTCGTTGGGTAAGGCCCCCCCTTCCTCACTTGGGCGATGAGCCAGAAGACTGTGAAGCTACCCTAATAAGTCCCTGCATCAGTTCTTGCCTTTCATACAATGGATTTTTTGTTGTTTTTCTTCCTGTTCCAGGAAGAGTGCTGGGTGGCTCAGGAAATACCTGCCTCTCACCCTGTCTTTGAGGTAGGCTAGGCTGAGAGGTGCTGAATTGCCCAAGGCTCCCCAGGAAGAGTCCTGCTGGGTCACACCATAGAGGAACATAGGAAAGTGCATTTTCCTGAGTCAGGCCAAAATGATCAAGGTGATGGAGCAACTCCCCTTAGAGGAAAGGTTGGGGCTCTTTAGTTTAAGGGTAGGTAAGAGGGGATGTGATAGAGGTGTATAAGGTCAGGTGTGGTGTGAGGAAAGTGAACAGAGAGAAATTTGTCTCCCTTTTTCATCATAGCAGAACTCGGGGACATCCAATGAAGCTGAATGTTGAAAATTCAGGAGAGGCAAAAGAAAGTACTTTTTCCACAGCGCATATTTGAACAAGATGTAGCGAGGGCTAAATATGTGGAAGCACGGGAAAATGGGGGGGGGATGGGTGTCCCCCCATTTCTTCTGTGTTTCTTCCCCCCATTTTTTTTGCTGGACCTTCATATCTAGGGCTAGGGATGGCCACCAACTCGGATGGCTGTAAAAGAGCTTGCACACAGTGCTGTTTTTGTTCCCTTCCTCCACCTACTCCCCCTTCTCGTGGTGGTGCTCAGGAGGAAAACCATATCCCTCCCCCCTCTCGCCTTCTACCCAACGAGCCTCAGGAAAAGTTTCGTCATGATTTTATTTCTCCAGATGTGTTTTAGTTTAAAGGGAAGCGAAAGGGGACATGATGGAGGTGCATATGGTTATGTGTGATGTGAGGAACGTGAACAGAGAAATTTGTCAGGGATAGTTTGGGCCGTCGGACTGACTTCCTCCCTGACCTTACCTCCTTCTGGGCTGTTTCCCATGTAGCATCACCAGCCCCCACGCCCAGCCTCGTCCTCCAGGTACGGCAAGAGGAAGAGCCTCGTCTGCCCGATCCTCAGAGCTCAGGTGGAACAGAGGTCACTGAGTCGGACACCAGCTCAGGTAAGGTGGTTTACGTTTGACAAAGAATCTATTGCGAATTTCATCTCCCCTCCTGAGAAATGGCAAGCAAATGTTCTCAGTAATTTCCTTCAGTGGGATGGGAAAGCTCTTGTCTGAAGACACTTCTCCCACAGACCCACCCGCCGTGTTCCCTCCCCCCCCCTTTGAACCTTTTGGAAAGAAGGTGCTGGACTGATGGACATTCAGTCTGATCAAGGACGGTTCCTCAAGGACGGTTCTTCTTACGTCCTCATCCTGTTAAGGCAGGGGTAGAGAACCTTTGTTTCAGCCTGAGGGCTGTCTTCCCTTCTACGAAAGGCCAGGTGCCAGTGGTGGGCAGGGCCAGAGGCAAAAGTGGGCGGAGTAAATGTGTACAGTGGGTTACATTCTGGTTGTGCAAAAATCAGAGGTTTCTCCACACATACAGACCGCTTGATAGCAACAGATATTATCACAGTTCAAGAGCACATCTAGCCAGGCAAAAGCATCCAAGGAGAGTATTATTTTGTTTTGTTTTATTAGTATCCTTCCTCCCAAAGAAACCCAGGGTGGCAAACATAAAAGCCAAAAAATTTAACAAGGGAAAAAAGGATTTTAAAACAGTTTAATAGCACAATTAAAATATTTTAAGCACAGTTACAGCTTAAAACATTCTAAACATTCTTACACACAATTAAAAACATTCTAAAAACAATTAAAATATTCAGAAAACAAAGCCTGGAGCAAAGACTGTGAGTGGGGTGGCCTTGAGAGTATCCTAACAGACAGATGGAGAGGCCTGGAAGGCTGCCTTGAGGCAACAGGCCCAAGGTTCCTACAGCCCTGGACTAGGCAAAGAAATAAAGGGTAGCACTGTTAAGGCTACTAGGTGTTACAGCTAAAATTGAAAGTCCATGTTCAGGAGCAGTGTATCCCTGGATACCAGATAGGGATCAAACCATGAGGGATGGCCATTGCCTTCATACTATGCTTCTGGGCTTCCCCAAGGGGTTTGGCTGGCCACTTTCGGAAACAACATGCCAGGTTCACTTTCATTCTGCGTAGTTGTTCTCCTACGCCGTATGCAGGGAAAAAAAGAGTAACGTTGTTTACTGTTTGATATGCCAATATTATATTGCCTTGTGTTGCTGTTAGCATGTATTGTAAGCCACTGGGCACATTTTTTGCTTGTTATATATTTAATTTTGAGAATTGCATTATTTTATTGATGTGCGTATTGCTATATTTGTGTTTTTGTAAGCCGCCTTGAGGGCCTTTTGGCCATAAGGCAGGGTATAAATTTAATAAATAAATAAATAAAATTTGTAAAAACAGTCATACAGAATAAATGCTGCTGCTGGGAACAGTGGCTTTCTGATTTCTACCACCCCCAGGTGTCCAATTTTCTTCAAAGTCTTAAATTTGGTTTCTCTCATAGCAAGTTGGTTGCTTCTCTGCGCCTTAATGCCTCGTTTGAGTGTGGCATAATATCACTGTGCTGTGCATTGCCCTGTTTTTGCTTCAAACCATTGGCACAGAGTGATGGCATTATGAAACTTGTTAAGGTACATTCAGGTCCAGCGTCAGGGGTAGGCATCATTGACTATGTGCTGAGCCTGACATCTTGGTGATGGACCCACGGCAGATAACCATAAGAACATAAAAAAAGCCCTACTGGATCAGGCCAAAGGCCCATCTAGTCCAACATTCTGTTCTCCCGGCGGCCAACCAGACGCCTCAATAGGAAGCTTTAAGATGTTTTTAAAGATGTCTTATTTTAATGCATTTTAAAGTCTGTTTTTAAGACGTTTTAGAGTGTTTTAGTGTTTTTGTTTGCTGCCCTGGGCTCCTTCTGGGAGGAAGGGCGGGATATAAATTTAATAAATAAATAAAATAAAAGCAGGACATGGGTGCTGTGTGTTGCTGTTAGCATGTATTGTAAGCCACTGGGCACATTTTTGCTTGTTTGTGAAAAAGGACAGAGAGAATAAATGCTGCTGCTGCTGCTGGGGATTCCCAGCAACCAGTATTAAGCTGCATGCTGCCTCCTATAGTGGAGGGGGGAGCCAGCCATTAATAGCCTTATCTTGCATGAATTTGCTTAAACCCCTTTCAAGCCATCCACGTTGGTGGCTATCACTACAACTTGTGGAAGCAAATTCTACAGTTGAAATATGCCCTGCGTAAGGAAGCACTTTCTTTTGTCTGTCCTGAATTTTCCAGCATTCAACTTTGGATGGCCCCGAGTATGATGAGAAATAGAGACAAACCACTCTGTGTTCACTTTTGTCACACCATGCGTGATCGTATACATCTCTGTCACATCCCCTCTTACTTGCCTTTTCACTCCTGGCCCTGTTGCTGCTCCTTTAGGTTTTGTTGTCTAGCTTGCCTGTTCCTAAGCAGTGGTGGGGATTGGGATTGGAGGCAAAAGGGAAACTTGTGGGAGGACGAGACAGCTCGCTATAGGCATTTTGCTCAGGGGTCCATCAAAATCTGGAGCTGGTGCTTTATGCAATGGAGAGTAAGGTGGGGGTGGGGGTACAGGCCCAATTCCATATCTTCCACAATATAGCCCAACCATCCATCTGTATTCTGAGGTTCTTTCTCTGCCAGATGTAGATGCAAATCTTGCTTTCCCTTTTTTTCTCTCTTAGCAGGTAACTTCAGGAGAAAACATTTCTGCCCAGAGTGCAGCTGCTGTTTTGCCTTCAAATTGGCTCTTGCCAGACATCAAAGAATCCACAAAGGAGAGAAGCCCCAGGAAAGCTCCCAAAGTGAGGAATGTTTTGGTCAAAGTTCAGAGGTAGTGAGCCATCAGGAAATCCACAAGGGACAAAGACGCTATAAGTGTTTGGAGTGTGGGAAATCATTTGCTTATCGATCTGTCCTCCTGATCCACAGGAACGTACATGCAGGAGATAAACCTTATCACTGCTTGGAGTGTGGGAAAAGTTTTCCCCGACTCTCTGATTTTGTGAAACATCTAAGAGTCCACACAACAGCAAAAGCCTACAAATGTAAGTGTGGAAAATGTTTTGTTGCAAGATCATCTCTTATAATCCATGAGAGAATCCATTCAGGAGAGAAACCCTACAAATGTTTGGAGTGTGGGAAAGGTTTTCCTCAGAATTCACAGCTTTATGTACACCAGAAAATCCACACTGGAGAGAAGCCTTACAAATGCACTGACTGTAGCTTATGCTTTTCCCGAAGGCCACAACTTGTTCGTCATCAGCGAACCCATACTGGGGAAAAACCCTATAAATGCTTGGGGTGTGGCAGATCATTTGCTCTACAGTCAGTCCTTAGCATTCATAAGAGAGTTCACACAGGAGAGAAACCGTATAAATGTGGCAAGTGTGGGAAATGTTTTGCCCAAAATGCACAGCTTTGGAGCCATCGGAGGGTTCACACAGGAGAGAAACCTCATAAATGCTTGGAGTGTGGGAAATGTTTCAGTGTGCGTTCCGGACTTGTGAACCACCAGAGAGCCCACACAGGAGAAAGGCCCCATAAGTGTTTGGAATGTGGGAAATGTTTTTCCATGAGATCACATCTTGTGCAACACCAGAGAATCCAAACAGGAGAGAAACCATATAAATGCATAGAGTGTGGAAAATGTTTTTCTCAAAAATCTGGCCTTGTGAGCCATCAGAGTATTCACAATGGACAGAGACCCCATAAGTGTGTGGAGTGTGGGAAAGGTTGTATGTCGTCATCAGAACTTGTAATCCATCAGAGAATCCATACAGGAGAGAAACCCTACAAATGCATGGAGTGTGGATATTGCTTTTCCCAGAGACAACACCTCCAGAGACACCAGCGAGTCCACACAGGAGAGAAACCCTACAAATGTCTGGAGTGTGAAAAATGCTTTGCTGACAAGTCACAGCTTCGTATACACCAGAGAGTACACACAGGAGCGAGGCCTTATGAATGTGACGAGTGTGGGAAAGGTTGTGTTACCTCATCACATCTTCTTTGTCATAAAAGAGTCCACACAGGAGAGAAACCATATAAATGTTTGGACTGTGGAATGTCATTTTCACATCATTCAACCCTTAGAGGGCACCAGAGAATCCATACAGGAGAGAAACCCCATAAATGCTTGGAGTGTGGGAAATGCTTTTCTAGGAAAGACAGTCTTTCCAGACATCAGACAATCCACACAGGAGATAAACCTTACAAATGCATGGAATGTGGAAAATGTTTTTATTGGAAACACAGTCTTTTGAATCACCAGAGAATTCACACAGGAGAGAGATGCTATAAATATAAATGCACAGTGTGTGAGAAACCTTTTGCTAATACGTCAAAGCTTATAATCCATCAGAGAATTCATACTGGAGAGAAACCCTTCAGATGCATAAAGTGTGAGAAATGTTTTGCTAGAAAATCACGACTTGTAGCCCATCAGAAAATTCATGCAGGAGACAAGCCCCACAAATGTGTGGAATGTGAGAAATGTTTTTCTCACAAACAAAACCTCAACAAACATCAGAGAGTTCACACAGGAGTGAAACCATACAAATGCCTGGAGTGTGGGAAATGTTTTACTGACAAGTCACAGCTTTGTATACACCAAAGAGTTCACACAGGAGAGAAGCCCTACAAATGTGTCGAGTGTGGGAAGTGTTTTTCACAGGCTGGAAACCTTCAGATACACCAGAGAGTCCACATAGAGGAGAAGTCATATAAATGTTGGGAGTGTGGGGAATGTTTTAGTCACCAAGCAGCCCTTGTGACACACCAGATTGTCCATACAGGAACGGGGACGTACGAGTGTGTGAAGTGTGGTAAATGTTTTGTAGAGAAATCAAACCTCGATAAACATCAAAAAGTCCACACAGGAGAGAAACTATATAAATGCTTGGACTGTGGGGAATCATTTGCTCATCAGTCAGACCTTCTGAGCCACCAAAGTATCCACAAAAAAGAGAGACCCCATGAATGTTTGGAGTGTGGCAAATCTTTTACCCAGAAAGACACCCTTGTACAGCACCAGAGAGTCCACACAGGAGAGAAGCCTTACACATGTTCAGAGTGTGGGAAATTGTTTGGTCGTCAGTCAGACCTTCAGAGCCACCAAAGTGTTCATAAAAAAGACAGACGCCATCAGTGTATGAAGTGTGGCAAATCTTTTTCCCGAAGATATACTCTTGGGCTGCATCAGAAAGTCCACATGGGAGAGAAATCTTATAAATGTTCAAAGTGTGGGGAATTGTTTGCTGATGAGACAGCCCTTCAGAGCCACCAAATCATCTGTAAGAAAGAGAGACTGCATGAATGTTTAGAGTGTGGCAAATGTTTTTCCCGGAAAGATGGCCTTATTCTGCACCAGAGAATCCACACAGGAGAGAAACCTTACAAATGCTTGGAGTGTGGCAAATCTTTTTCCAGTGTATCAACACTTCTTATACACCAGAGAATCCACACAGGAGAGAAGCCTTACAAATGCTTGGAGTGTGGCAAATCATTTGCTCAAACATCAGGCCTTGTGACCCATCGGAGACTCCACACAGGCGAGAAACCCTATAAATGCTTGGAGTGTGGCAGATGTTTTTCCCAAGTATCAAACCTTCATTCACATCAGAGAGGCCACACAGGAGAGAAACCACATAAATGCTTGGAGTGTGGCAAATCTTTTGCTCAGGGTACAACTCTTGTGAGTCATCAGAGGGTTCACACAGGAGAGAGACCCTATAAATGTCTGGAGTGTGGGAACTGTTTTTCCCGGAAGTCGGCGCTTAATCGACATCGGAAGAGAATCCATAGAACAGAGAAAGTACAGAAACATGTTAAGCAGTGAGCAATATAGTTCTTTTCCTCATCATCTGAGACATACCAGTTATTTCTTGTCGCGCAGGACAAAATAACCCTTTATAAATGCTTGGGGCCAGGGAAATGTCACTTTCCCCCTTCTCCCCCTCCCTTTAAACTTTCATATTTGGCAAAGACTTCACAGATTTGGGAGAAGGACAGAAATGTTTTCCCAGTGCGTAGAATAGTCTTCCTGGGGGGGAAAAGATCCAGATGTGTGATGCAGAGAGTTAATATTGAGATAGGACATAACTCAGGTTTACTATTACGATACCCCTGAAAGAGCTGCAAATCCTTTTGGGTGAGACCTATGACAGACTAGTTGGGATGAAGGTATAACCCAAAGTTTTGTTCTTAGACTCAAATATGACAGCAGCAGACATCTGCCTCCTTTACAGAGACCCACGTTCTTGTTTTGTTGATTAACAACCCAGAATTCATGAATGATTTTCTGCTTACGAGCAGGAATCCATGGTATTCCAAAGATATAAAACATATTGGAAGGTATAACATAATTAGCAGTGTAGGTTTTGATAGTATGTCTATGTAATTTTTATCCAGACATGTTTTTAAAATAGCAATTCTTTGTATTAGGTCTGATTCCATTAGATGTTGCTAAATAAACGCTTTCATGATAGAAAGTTATGCTTAATCAAAATTATTGTAAATTATTGTTTGAAGTGTAATTAAGCTGGAACACGAAAGACAGGGCCGGCGCCAGAGGGTGGCCAGGTCAGACCCTGGCTGAGGGCCCCTGGGTCCCAAGGGGCCCTGAAGAGCTCCTCCTTAGGGTGGGTGGGTGGTGGTAGCTTCCGCGATCCGTGGTGTAGATCACAGAAGGGAGTTTCGAGGTACCCCCGACTGCCATGCAGACCCGCAACATGCTCCGCCTACCTCTCGAAGTAAATGCTGGTTGCCAGGCATGCTGGGCCCCGTTGCACTGTGGGTGCAAGTCTACCATCAACCAAGATGGTGGCTGAGGTTTCCCTAAGGACCTGATGCCTCCACCGCTATCTTGGTTGATGGTAGACTTGTGCCCACAGTGCGACAGGCCCCGGCATACCTGGCACCGCCCTGGCGACCAGCATTTACTTTGAGAGGTAGGCGGAGCATGTCGCAGGCAGCCATCGTGGGCCTGCACGGCAGTGGGGGAGCATATCTTGGAACTCCATCCCACAGTCCGCATCACGGATGTTTATATGTTTTATATGTTCTTAATGATATGTACTTATTTTTATCTGGAAGCCGCCTTGAGTTCCAGTTTGGAAAAGGGGTGGGGTATAAATATAATAATAATAATAATAATAATAATAATAATAAATACCCACCCACCCTAAGGAGGGGCCCTTCAGGGAGAGGTGGTGGGATGGGCGTGCGTGTGTGTGTATGCCGGGGCAGGCTGGTGCCCAAGGGCGCTGGCATGCCTGGCGCCGGCCCTAATGAAAGAGAAATGTTCTGTACCTTCTTGTTATAGAATGATATAAAAAGGGCATATTTCAGATATTAAAGTGAGGTTTTCTTTATGAAAATGTAATCAATGTTATGCTGCTATGCCATCTACTAACTTCACTTTGTAACCGGAGGAGGGGAGCCTACTGTGGGTTATCTCTGCCCTCTTGCTCCTCTGGCAGGAAGTTGATTTTTGACAAGGGTCATCCAGGAGGGCCAGAAAACTTCTTCCAGATTCGCTTACGTCCGAGAAAGAAGGATTAATGTAGAATAGAAATTATGGTTAGAGGAGCCACTAGAGCTGGACCTGGCAGGGATAGGCCTTAGGACAGAGCTTGGAAAAGTTACTTTTTTAAAACTACAACGCCCATCAGCCCCAGCCAGCAGGGCCACTGGATTGGGCTGACGGGAGTTGTAGTTCAAAAAAGTAACTTTTCCAACCTCTGCCTTAGGTAGCAATTCAGCATGGCCCTCTGGCTAGAGGTTTCACTGCTTTCCTCTTTCTCCCCTTTCCTCTTCTTTAGTTATTATTGTAGCAGCATGCTGGGAGGGCCAGATCCTCTTCTCCTACATAAAATAAATTTATCACGGTATGGCCAGTGTACTCTTTTCCTGAAGGGGGGGAGGGGATCCTAGTGTGGGATATATCACAGCAGTCACCATAAGAGGTGGGTCTGCTGCAATCTGAACTGCTTGGGATTCTACTACCTGTTGCAGTATGTGCCTGCGGAAGGCAGCCTCAGCAGATGCGTATCCATCGAGGCAGTTGTACCTCACAAAGGTGAAGGCCAATGACCAGATTGCTGCCCTGCAGATGTCCCCCAAGGGGAAGGGTGCAGAGGCTGCAGTGCTCCTGATGGAACGGGCTGTGATGCCCCCCAGCACATCCCCTGATGCGTCCTTGTAACAACCCGGCAATGCAGGCCTTGATCCAGCAAGCCCTCATGGCAGGAGAGACCTTCATGACATGAAGAGAGCATCACCTGATCAGAACTGCAGTGCACTTGAAGCATGCTCTCACTGCACACATTCAGCATGTGCCGTTCCTTCACCCTATCGGTTTTAGACCTTGGGCATAAAGATGGCAGGACTATCTCCTGTGCCCTGTGCAACATGGAACTGACCTGTGGCATGAAGGACAGGTCTATGCATAGGGTGACAATCCTGCTGGATTATCTACAGCTCCTTGTGAGGTGAGGTGGTGGCTATTTCTGACACCCTTGTGGCGGGCGTGATGGCCACGAGGAACGGCGTCTTCCAGCTCATTAATTTTATGGGCGAGGACCGGAATGGCTCAAAGGGAGGTCTTGTTAGGGCCTTCAGCATCTTGTTCAGGTCCAAGGCCAAGGAACAATGGACTGGGGAGTCTGAGCAGGCCTGCTCCCCTGAGGAAACATTTGACCAGGGGTGAAAGACTAGGGGAGCTCCAGAAGGGTAGGTTAAGACTGAACCAATAATTCAAACCCTGGGTGTTTGGGTGCAGGCCCTGGTCAAGGCCCTCCTTGACTAGACTGTCCAGAACTCTCCCTGACAGAGGGTCGGCCTTTCTCCGCACCCACCTGATGAAGGCCTGCCAGAACTCATAAATGGGTAGACTGCCTATGCAATCCTAGGATGGATGGGGGTGGCTTAGTATTAAGTCCGATGTCCCGCAAACATCGCCTCTCAACAGCCAGGCGTGCAGTTGGAGGCAATCCGAGTCAGGATGGAGGACCTCACCCTGGCTCAAAAGGTCCTTTGAGGAGGGAGAAACCAAGGATCTGCTACTGACAGGGCCACTAGATTGGTGAACCAGACCTTTTGGGACCAGTGGGGAAGCCACAATTATGATGTCCCCGCCTGCTGATCTCACTTTCCTGAGCAGCCTCTGAATCAAGTGTGGGAGTGAAGGAATAGGGCAACCTCTGAGACCATTCTGCTGACAGAGCATCCATTCCCATCACCCCCTTACTCCTGAAGCAGGAGAACGAGAGTCTCACCTATTTGCTAGGCTTGCAAACAGATCTACTTCTGGCATTCTGAACCAGTCTGCGATCTGAGTGAACACTTCCTGGTTCAGGCTCCATTCTGTCTGAGAAAACTGCTGGAGGCTGAGCCAGTACACTGGAGTGTTGGATGTGCCCAACATGTGCTTTGTTGACAGGGATTCTAGGCATACCGCTGCCCATTCTGGCAGGAAATCTGCATCCTGCATGAGTGAGATTTGCTTCCTTCCCCTTTGTATGCACCTTGACTGCCATATTGTCAGTGTGTACCAGGACATGCTTAAGTCTCCTCAGCTCCAGGAAATGAATGAGGGCCAACCTCACTGCCCGCAATTCTGTAAGTTTATCAGGCTATGGGCCTCCTCCTGGGACAGGCATCTCTGTGCATAATGTGCCCCCTGCTCTTTTGTTGTTGTTAACCAGTGAAGGGCACAGTTGCTGAAGCCCCTTAGCAGCTTCACACAGTTAAAGGGAGGTCATCAGCAAGTTTCTAGACTGTGCCACTTTTTTAAAAAAAGGCTCTCAGGGAAAAGTTTAGGAGGTTATCCACATGAACGCATTACTTCGTACTAAAGATGCTGTTTTTACCTCCGTTTTCTATTTGCACCATCTGCAGTGAGTGCTCAATACTAGCTGCAAACATGGTCTTTTCAATTCACACCAGCAATCCTTCCTCCCTGAAGGATCAATCCGTTTCCTAATGAACAAGCCCTCTTATTTTACATTTCCACTTCCTCTGGTTGCTAGGGAATTGAGCGTGCTCAGTTTGTTTCAGGTTCCATTTAAAAAAACAAACACTGGAAGTGCTATTTTCACTGCCTATGGTTGCCAGATAACTGGGCATGCAAAGATTTCTGTATTTCCACAAGACAGACAACACAGAGGACTGAAAATTAGTATTACATCTTGGCGCACAAGTTAAGGAATAAAGGGAAAAAATAACCACCTCCCCACTCTTTAGGTGTCTGCAAATAAGGGATAAATAGGTGATGCCTCCTAGGTGAGTACAGCTGAAAGTACAAACCTTTGTTTGAGCAATATTACACATTGGCACACAAGCTAGGGGGAAAATAAAAATAAGTAAAGGCACCATTCATCTGCCAAGAAACAGGGCTGCTTGTTGCAATAAATAGCTGTATAACATAAAAAAGGCCAACAGAACTGAGGAGAGCAGCTGCAAGTTGCTTGTCAGCCCACAAGAAACAAAATGAAAAAAGGGAGGATATAGTGGGTGTGGAAAGGGGTGTTTGGAAAAGTAACAGTTGACACACCCACCTAAAAACATCAAAGCAAACATCTGCAACCACTAGTGGAGCCGAGGGGAGACGTATTTTTCTCCACTCTGTATTATCAGCAGATTGGGTTAGTATGTATCTACAGGGGGGAAACTGCAGTATAGCTTCTGTTTGCCAGTAATGTCATGTGACAAATGCAAATTAAAAGATGCAAGTAGCAGCAAACACCACAGTAAACCACTGTATAGATAAGCCCTAGGTTAGGCTAACTCCCATTTTCTTTATCTGCTAGATTTCTGTTTGCAGGGACTTTTTCTGTTGGTCCAGTGAAACAGCCATTGGTCCTTGGGAGTGCTGTGACTCCGGGATCATAGAGGTGTATATATATTTCTGAGATGCTGGAGCTGCAGATGCCCATGTATATCATCCAGATAGTTGGAGCTGAGAATGCCCAATCAACCCCAGGAAAACCTACATCTTAAATGTCATTCGGCTCACATAGAGTGTGCATGTAAATTGGGAGGCACATTAGTACAGAAGAAGGGGACATGAAAGGGTTCCTTTGAAGTGTATTTTTTGGGATGTGGATCTCTCTCTGCCTTTCAAGATGCTATAAAATGGAGCTTTGGCAGCTCATCATTGCTGGTTTGGGGGGGAACATCCTTCCTTATTGTCACCTAGATTATCAGAGCATACCAACTTTTAGTGTTTGGAGTTCGGTAATCTGCTGTTGAGGCACAAGCAAGAAGAAATTACGAGGGTGTTGACTCCAAGAATGCAACACAAGCATGTCACCTTTATTTAGCTCCCCGAAGGTAAACCCAAGTAGAGATTCAGATCAGACGCCCTTTGTTACAGACCGACCGTTGTAAAATTAGTGAATGCTCTTTTGTGCAAATTTGGTATATCAAAAAACTTGTATTGTGGGGAGGAGGAAGTGTGTGGGGCAGAGACAACAGCACGCAGCTGAAATAAATCCCATCATGCACCAGCCACTAATGTAGATAGAAAACATTGGCCTTGTTCACATGTGACATTCAATGAGTGTAGTCTATGTACTCTCGGACAGTTATTCAAATGTAGAATTCAATGAGCGTACAGTCTCCATTATATACACATTTGCTTCCAGGAAAAGAAAGTGGCTCCAATGACACTTATTAAATGTGCCATTGAAGCAATTCCCTTTCAGTAGCAACAAAACAAGGCATGCTGAGTCTGTTATACTTCCTGCAGCTGTTTTCTATACATGCTTATGTTCAATAAAGAGTTGTGGCAAAAAAGGGGAATATAGTTTGACTCTTCATTTTCCCTGCAGTATCTCACGTTTTTAAGCTAAAACAACTTTTACAATAACACCAACTTCTGTAACTATCATAATTATAGCTATTAAAATATTGCAGTTCTTCACTGTCTGTTATGTTTTACATATATGTGGTTTTATTTGATGCAGGCATTCATGGCACAATCCTATACGTGTCTAATGAGATGTAAGTCCTATAGAGGTCAATGGGACTTTCCCAGAGATAAATCTCTTAATGTAGACCTAAATATGTATATGAAAATATTTTAAGGAGGAGGGGGCTGCAACAACAAAAAAGAACCCCAAGCTGCTTGAAAGAGTATTTGAACTGAAATGATTCTTCCAACCCGAAACATCCGATTCCTTCTTGAGGATATCATGTGTTTTAATACAGAGAACTGCACTTAAAATATGCATCTGGACTTAAAATATGCATCTGGACTTTCCAGCCTCCTCCTCCCACCTCCCTCAAGCTCACTCCCTGCTCACGGGCGGACGAAGGCACACAAGCACGCACACAGAAACAGCAACCCACCTATGCAGTAACACCCTGGTGTGGACAGAACCTGGAAAATTAATGCAACTTCTAAACTTACACAGCATTTGGGCAAAACATTATTAGCTCAGACTCCATGAAAAACGTAGAAACAAATATCAAAACTTTGCAAAAGCAATTTAAAAGAGCTTAACAAAACTATCAAATATCCAGAACACCTTTTTTACAAAACTGGAAACAAAAAACATTTGTGTGTGTCACTTTAAGCTGTACATATCCATCAATTCTAGCAGAATTGGGCATCCTGTGACTCTCCAGATGTTGGTGGAATATCCCTCCCATCATCTCTGACCACTGGCCATACTGACAGGGACTGATGGGAGTTGGGAGACCAACGACATCTGTAGGGCCACAGATTGCAGAATTAGGTAGGGAAGGAAGTCAACAAGCTGTGGCATTAACACTGACTAGGTCCTGCTGCACATCCTGGCTCTGATGGTAACTGGACTGACTGTGTTTTGTGTTTTTGTCTGGATATTGACTATCCCAACTGGAAGATTCCCTTGCCTGGACCAATAATATCGTTCATTTCCTGTCCTCTGGGAGGGGTGTTTTGAAAGGCTATAATCCAATTTACTTTAAATACAATCAGCAGAATACCAGCAAATACATGCAGTCTATGAAAGATAGGAGCTAGATAATATGAAAGAGAAATCCACAGCACATTTCTGAATCTAGGAGAAGGGAGAAATAAGAATCAGTAGAGGCAAATAAATATTACCTGGAAAACAAAATAGAGTATAGATATGTAACGTTTACTCTGGAGAACTATGTGCAAGTTAACTATTACAAACATAATTATGGCATTTAAAACTAGTAATAATTTTAACTATTATGCAACTCTATATTTATTTACCACCTTCCACCAGTCCAAACTAGTTAAAGCTTTGCTACGTTACAGCTATGCTGTCATTTACCCTAAATATTAAGAAAAGAGACAAAGATATTAAGAAAAAAGAGACAATATGTGAGCTACCTATCCAAGCAGGGATTCAAAGGATGCAGATTGATGTAGGGTCCTAGGGATAGGACCTGAATAACAGAGATGAAGAAAAAAGGTTGGAAAAATAAAATGGTGAAATATAAAGCTCACCTGGGAATAAGCAAAACTATTAAAACAAGAACCGTATGCATATAAAAACTTAAAAACTTGAAAACTAAAAATTTGACAAGTCGCATGGAGTAACATATCTATCTTTACAGTTAGTTTGACAAAGGCTCTGTTAGCATTTCTGCTTCTCACACTCAAGGCAGACATTCAGGGCTACATCAGTCACGAGCCAGAATTTCTTGACAAAGTTTTTCTTCTATTCCACTCATAGCTCCCTCATTCCACTTCATCTTCACCACATCCACAGATTTGCCCCCAAAACTGAGTTCAGTAACAATCTTCAGTGAAGCTTTCCTAACTGTTCAAACATTTCTAATGATTTCTTTTACTGGTATCTACTACAGGCATCTAAGATCCTCCGTGGCGCAGAGTGGTAAAGCGGCGGTAACACAGCCGAAAGCTCTGCTTACGGCCGGAGTTCGATTCCAACGGAAGGAGGAAGTCGAATCTCCGGTAAAAGGGGTCGAGGTCCACTCAGCCTTCCATCTATCCGTGGTCGGTAAAATGAGTACCCGGCATATGCTGGGGGGTAAAGAAAGGCCGGGGAAGGAACTAGCAAGCCCACCCCATATATACGGTCTGCCTCGTAAACGTCGCAAGACGTCACCCTAAGAGTCGGAAATGACTCGCACTACAAGTGTGCGGACACCTTTACCTTTTTACTACAGGCATCTATTGTGTAGGAGAGGTGTTCGGAGAAGTGAATGGCCAAAGTTTCCCACCAGGGTGAACTATTATGCCTCTCTCTCATTTGGAGGTTTTTGCAAGTATCGAAAGTAGTCTGATGTTCTTTCCAGTCTCTCAGTATTTTATGGTGTTTCTCCTTTAAGGATCCTCTGATATTACTGAAGAATGTCAATCTGATTAAAGCTGTTTCCTCCTGTGAATTCTTGGATGTAATATAAGGATGATATTCCCAACCGAAGCTCTTTTCACATTCCAGACAGTTTTAAGGCTTCTCCTCTGTGTGATTTTTCTGCACAGGGAGATTGCAACTCTGCACAAAACTTTTCCCACATTCAAAGTTTTAATATGCCTTTCCCTATATAATGTGACTGAAGAATGCTATTCTGACTAAAACTCTTTCCACACTGCAAGCATTTTTAAGTCTTATTCTTTGTATGAGTTTTTTGATGACTACTAAGGGAGCTACCCCAACTGAAGCTCTTTGCACACTCCAAACATTTATAAGGTTTGTCCCCTGTACGAATTCTTTGATGATTAGTAAGGGTGCAATTATGACGGAAGCTCTTTGCACGCTCCAAGCATTTATATGGTTTGTGCCCTGTATGAGTTCTTTGATGTGAAGTAAGATGGTGACGACGAGTGAAGCTCTTTGTACACTTCAAGCATTGATATGGTTTGTCCCCTGTATGAATTCTTTGATGTGTATTAAGGGAGCTACCCCGACTGAAGCTATTTCCACACTCCAAACATTTATAAGGTTTGTCCCCTGTATGAATTCTTTGATGTGTAGTAAGGGCGCTACTGTCACGGAAGCTCTTTCCACACTCCAAGCATTTATATGGTTTGTCCCCTGTATGAGTTCTTTGATGTGTAGTAAGGGCGCTACTGTCACGGAAGCTCTTTCCACACTCCAAGCATTTATATGGTTTGTTCCCTGTATGAGTTCTTTGATGTGAAGTAAGATGGTGACGACGAGTGAAGCTCTTTGCACACTCCAAGCATTTATAAGGTTTGTCCCCTGTATGAGTTCTTTGATGTATAGAAAGCTGGCTACTCTGACTGAAGCTGTTTCCACACTCCGGGCATTTATAAGGTTTGTCCCCTGTATGAGTTCTTTGATGTACAGCAAGGGAGCTACTCTGACTGAAGCTCTTTTCACACTCCAAGCATTTATAAGGTTTGTCCCCTGTATGAGTTCTTTGATGGTACGTAAGGGAGCTACTCTGACTGAAGCTCTTTCCACACTCCAAGCATTTATAAGGCTTGTTCCCTGTATGAGTTCTTTGATGAGAAGTAAGGGAGCTACTGTTATTGAAGCTCTTTCCACACTCCAAGCATTTATAAGGTTTGTCCCCTGTATGAGTTCTTTGATGGTAAGTAAGGGAGTAACTGTGACTGAACTTCTTTCCACACTCCAAGCATTTATAAGGCTTGTTCCCTGTATGAGTTCTTTGATGAGAAGTAAGGTTGCCTTTGTGACTGAAGCTCTTTCCACACTCAAAGCATTTATAAGGTTTGTCCCCCGTATGAGTTCTTTGATGTTTAGTCAGGTTGCCATGGTCACTGAAGCTCTTTCCACACTCAAGGCACTTATAAGGTTTGTCACCTGTATGGAACCTTCGATGTATCTGAAGTTGGCTATTCTGACTGAAGCTCTTTCCACACTCCAAGCATTTATAAGGTTTGTCCCCTGTGTGAGTTCTTTGATGCGTTGCAAGGTGGTGATTACGTCTGAAGATTTTTCCACACTCCAAACATACATAAGGTTTGTCCCCTGTATGAGTTCTTTGATGTATCTTGAGGGAACCACTCTGACTGAAGCTCTTTCCACACTCCAAACATGTATAAGGTTTGTCCCCTGTATGAGTTCTTTGATGCATCGTAAGGTTGCCTTTCCTACTGAAGCTCTTTCCACACTCCAAGCATTTAAAAGGTTTGTCCCCTGTATGAGTTCTTTGATGCAAAGTAAGGGTGCTACTGTGACCGAAGCTCTTTCCACACTCCAGGCATTTGTAAGGTTTGTCCCCTGTATGAGTTCGTTGATGTATCTCAAGGGAACCTCTCTGACTGAAGCTATTTCCACACTCCAAACATGTATAAGGTTTGTGCCCTGTATGGGTTCTTTGATGAGAAGTAAGGTTGCCTTTGAGACTGAAGCTCTGTCCACACTCCAAGCATTTAAAAGGTTTGGCCCCTGTATGAGTTCTTTGATGAGAAGTAAGGGTGGTACTGTGACCGAAGCTCTTTCCACACTCCAGGCATTTGTAAGGTTTGTCCCCTGTATGAGTACTTTGATGTATCTTAAGGGAACCTCTCTGACTGAAGCTCTTTCCACACTCCAAACATGTATAAGGTTTGTCCCCTGTATGAGTTCTTTGATGTATCTCAAGGGAACCTCTCTGACTGAAGCTCTTTCCACACTCCAGGCATTTAAAAGGTTTGACCCCTGTATGAATTCTTTGATGCAAAGTAAGGGTGGTACTGCAACCAAAGCTCTTTCTACACTCCAGGCATTTGTAAGGTTTGTCCCCTGTATGAGTTCTTTGATGAGAAGTAAGGTTGCCTTTGTGACTGAAGCTCTGTCCGCACTCCAAGCATTTAAAAGGTTTGGCCCCTGTATGAGTTCTTTGATGCAAAGTAAGGGTGGTACTGCGACCAAAGCTCTTTCCACACTCCAGGCATTTGTAAGGTTTGTCCCCTGTATGAGTTCTTTGATGTATCTCAAGGGAACCTCTCTGACTGAAGCTCTTTCCACACTCCAGGCATTTACAAGGGTTCTCTTCTGTGTGTCTCTTCTGTTGTTTTGTCAGACTATATCTATGGCTGAAACTTTCTCCACCCTCAGGGGATGTATACGTTTCCCCCCCACTGGATTCACACCCCGGATTCTGTGTTTGTATCCCCTCTTGTCTCTTTGCTCCATTCTGCTCTTTCCGTTCCTCTTTCTGCTCCTTAACTCCTGGTGACACTTCTGATGGTTCCCCCTCACCCGTGAACTCTGAGACATCTGCTGATGGAATAAAAAGGAAAGCTGGGAAAGCTCTGTGGAGAAATGCTGTTTACATATCTCTGTTTATGATTTGTAGTTTGACAAAATATTTCTGGGAGTTCGTTGATGCCAGAGTGTCAAACATTTGTACTGTTATGTTACAGAATTCTTTTAGCAATAGCTGCTCGGTGACAGGTTGTGAAAAGAGAGAGACAATCGCTTTCAATATTTATAGGTGGGGCCCAGATTCAGTAAATTCAGTTATATTGGTCTGGGAAATAACAGATTAGCTGGAGGCTCTGGAGAGTGAAGACTGGGTAGTTAACTGCCAGTTGGATGTCAAACACAGCAAGCTTGGGGGAGGAAAAAGATGGAACCCAGCAAGAGGGCAAAGCTGGGATCCACAGGGCAGGATTACATCCTCAAATACTGTGAGTCTGCTGGAGGCAGGGTGCCTAAAGGGGGTTCCACACTTTCTTCCAACATCCCCCTCCTACCTATCACCCCAAAATGTACACCTTGGTCTTGGAGCTCCCTCCATGCAGACCCCCTCTAATATCTCTGCAAGCAAAAAGAGACTCATGTGGTCACTTGCTGCATTGCTTTGGGTAGGCAGGACATGAGAGGGAAGTCCCTATTTTGCTATCTTTTCTTCAAGGCCGCTCCCAGAAGGAGATGCTCCTGCTCAGGGATGCAGAGAGCCACCAGCTGAAGGATTGCCTCACCTCTAGGCTGATTGGAACCATGATGAGATGGTGTCCTGCTATCTCCTTTTGGAATGGTAGTAAGTACCCTTCTCTTATGATGTTCTGGATCCATCGATCCACGATGGTATACTCCCAGTGACTTATGAAGTGTTGGGAGTCTTCTCCGCACTGGGAAGGGGGCCTGGTCATGCCTGCTAGCGCTGATATGGCTGCCTCCTGCCCTCCTTGGCATTGCCTGAGTGCCTGGCCTTGGGGAAGGCTTGTTGGCTCCACCGTCACTGACTCAGGATGAAGGACTGTCCCCTCTATGGGGATCAAAAACGTCTGCCCTCCCTGCCACTGGCCAATCCCTGAAAGGTCCGAAAGGAACTGGAGATGCTCTTTATTACCCTTGTCCTTATTGTGCCCCTCTAGGAGGCCTTTAGCTTGTCTCTGGTTTCCACCAGGAAGTCCTCTAACCCTCTGCAAAAAGATTGCCCCCTTTGAAAGGTCGCTTGCTAGGCTGGTTTTGGCCTCAACATCTGCAGTCCACTATTTCCACCAGAGTAGCCCATGCCCTGCTACATCTGCAGCTGTGGCCATGATGGAGAACTGCAGAGCATCAGCCGAGGCGTCTGCCGTGTAGGCGGAGGCCTTTGCTAGCTTTCATAGCCGTTGAAGCAGATGGGTGGCCTCAGGTGGCACTTCCTGCATCTGGGCCTGTGCCCAGAGGAATGCTCTTGCCATGAAAGAGTGGATGCCCTGATGGCTGGTGCCGAGACCTTGTGGGACCTACGTAGCAGGGTCTGTGCCTTTCTGTTCTCAGGGTTGTTGGGGAAGTTCTCCCCATCCTATGGCATCATGTGAGGGGAAGGCAACTGCAGCATCCACAAGGGGAGCCCTCAGAATCTGCAAATCTCCCTTGTCACAAGGATATAGGTGCTTCACGAGTGAGATTCCTGGGGTCTGCCACTCATTTAAAATGGTGGCTTTGAAGTCCTCAGGGAAGGGCCTCTTGCGTGGTTTGCAATTATGAAAAACTGAGGATGCCCCCCTGGCCCTGGGCTGTTCTTGCACTGCCTCCCATTGGGCAGGAGTTGAGAGGTCAATTTGTCTTGCATTCTTTCCTGATGAGGGGTTTAATGTCTGGAGAAGAGAAGAGCCCGGAGGAACCCATCTCTTCCTAGGCCCCCCCAACAGATGAACCGCAGGCATGAAGCCCTGGCCTTCTCAATCTGACATGGGGGAAGGGAATGGTCAGTCAGTCCGCTCCTTCTTTCATGTCTCCCTGCTTACTGGTGTGCCCGTCGTGGTTCCTCTTATCCTAGCTAGGAACCCCTAAGCCTCTGCAGCCATGGGGGTCTGCACTGGATGAGGCTGGGCTCCTGGGTCTCCCCCCATGGGCATCGCAGGGCCTTCATAAGCGTTGAAGGTTGCAGCATTTGGGGCTTTTTAGTTTAGGGAAAAGGCGGGTCAGAGGAGACATGATAGAAGTATATAAAATTATGCATGGCATTGAGAAAGTGGATAGAGAAAAGTTCTTCTCCCTCTCTCATAATACTAGAACTCGTGGACATTCAAAGAAGCTGAATGTTGGAAGATTCAGGACAGACAAAAGGAAGTACTTCTTCACTCAGCACGTAGTTAAACTATGGAATTTGCTCCCACAAGATGCAGTATGGCCACCAGCTTGGATGGCTTTAAAAGAAGATTAGACAAATTCATGGAGGACAGGGCTATCGATGGCTACTAGCCATGATGGCTGTGCTCTGCCACCCTAGTCAGAGGCAGTATGTTTCTGAAAACCAGTTGCCGGAAGCCTCAGGAGAGTGTTCTTGCACTCGGGTCCTGCTTGCGAGCTTCCCCCAGGCACCTGGTTGGCCACTTTGAGAACAGGATGCTGGACTGGATGGGCCACTGGTCTGATCCAGCAGGCTCTTCTTATGTTCTTATGAAGAAGTCGGCCAATAGTACTAGAGAACTCATGACTGCCACTTTTCCAAACTGCTACCAAACTCTTCCTTCCCCCTTTTCTCTCCCTCGGTAAGTGCTGCTGCCTCTGCCTTGGCGCGAGGAGATACAATCTCTGCTGGTATGCCAGGGCATCGGAGGAGAGCGAAGAGGAGGAGGAAGGATCACGCAGCTACGCAGAGCCATGACAGAGGAGGAAGGATCATGCAGCTTCCAATGTCCCTGTTCGTTCTGACCTGGCAGGGCCCTTCCTGGGGAGCCTTGGGCAGTTCAGGATCTCTTCGCCTAGCCTACCTCAAAGGGTCGGCAATGAGGAACAGAGAAGATGAGAGGCAGGTATTTCCTGGCCCACCCTGCACCCATTGAAGAAGAGGAGAAAAAATAACAAATCTAGCTTCTATTTCTGAAACTAAATCAACAGTTAATGAATAAGATCATCTTGCTGAGGCAGGACTAATGAAGGGACTTATTGGGGCAGCTTCAAACTTTTCTGGCTCAGCCCCCAGGTGAGGAAGGAGGCTCCTTACCCAGCGTGGACTCGTTCCCGTCAGTCTCCAGCATGATTCCAAAGCAGAGGGCTCTTTAGTCCAGATCTGGCAGGGAGGACCCTTTCCCTCTCGGCGAGACAAACAGCCACACCTTCAAAGATAACCGGCCTCTGCAAGGAAAAAGAAAAAAGCCCTCAGAGAAATCTCCAGCACCTCAGAGACTCCCTTCGTGCCAAGTGCATTTAGGTTTGCTCATCTAAAGTGGATTGAAAGTGCTCTGTCGCTCTAGCCATGGACCAAACCCAACTGAATTGAAACTAGAACATTTTAAAACCAGCAGCTCCAAGCTTCCATGCAAAACACAGACAGACACAGAGCAGTTTCAAACCTGCAGTTCCAAACTTCAGTGCAAGACGACACATGTGCAAGACAGGCACGTGCAAGACAGTAAACAACCCTCCCCCCATTATTTTTTTTTAATCACTGGTGGAATGAAAGGAAGAACTCAATTTCCCCTCCTTTTTTACACAGTGGAAGGGGTTCGGAAGAAACTCAGAGAGAAATAAACAGTTTCTGTTTTTTAAATTGAAAAATGTGTACTTACCAAGATGGGGGGGGGGGGAAGACACCTCCTGAAAGATTCAGTGGTCCCAATGCTTGAGAACTGAAGGGGGGTGTTGAGAGCAGGGCTGTGGAGTCGGAGTCGTGGAGTCGGAACCACAAGGCACGGAACCTGGCGGGGGAAAGAGTCCATTACTCCTCCCTACGAGCCCAGGAGCCTGGAGGACCACTGGTGCTCCACACTTTGGGAGCCCCAAAGCAAAAAAAACAGCCTCGGAGCTGTGATTAAACAGTTACGCTGTGGCAAGAAACACAACGACCCGAAGGTACCACAAGAAGGTTCAGCAAGGCGGCAATGAAGGTGATTGACATGTGACACTATGTCATCTCATCAACAGGTGGGCGCAGCTTACTGGAAAAGGCCAAACTGTGGGCCAAACTGGATGCCCTGGTGAGCCAAATTTTGCCTGCAGGCTAGAGGATCCGCACCCCTTTTCTAGAGCATCAAAAATCCACTTAAAAACCCAACGTTTTTGCAGTTAGAAAAATGATGGGGCTATATTATCACTACAGTTATATCCCAGTTTCCATCAAACAGCTCAAGATGGTGTCCATGGCACTCCTCCTCCTCTTTATCTTCACAACCCTGTGAGGTAGGCTAGGCTGAGAGCAGCTGTGACTGGCCCACAGTTAACCAGTGAGCTTCATGGCTGAATGGGGATTCAAACCCTGCTCTCCCAGACCCTAGTAGTTAGACATAGCCTAAGCTCCATGTAACCTTTGCGCAAAAAAATAGGAAGAATCAGCCCTAAATGATTTAGGCCCTAAGTATCCGGAAGATGGCCTCTTTTCCTACAGACTCACTCGCTGGGTGTTGAGATCAGCACAAAGGGCCTCTTGGTAATTTCATTGCCCTCAGAAGGTCAAAGGTAGGGGCCCGGGAGAGGGCATTCTTTGTGGTAGCCCCAAAGCTGTGGAATTCCCTCTCCACAGCGGTGTACCTGGCTAGAGATGTGAAGGCCCAGAAAAAAACAGAAAAATTCTGGGGGGAAATGGTTTTTTTCTAGTTTTTTCCAAAGATTTTTTTTTTCTGAAAAAAATGGAAAAATTGAAAAAAATTAAGAAAAAATGGATTATGGAATGTTTTATTTTAGCATGATGAATAAACTGTTTCACTGAATCTTGGACACCCCCCTCTTCTCTCTGTTATTTTTACGTGCATGGATGCTTTATGTCTGCTTGACACTGTGGAGGACTGAAAATGGAAATGGACTGCTTTCAAGTCGATCCCAACTGATGGCGACTCTATGAAGAGGGTTTTCATGGTGAGCGGTATTCAGAGGGGGTTTCCCATTGCCTTCCTCTGAGGCTGAGAGGCAGTGACGAGCCCAAGGTCACCCAGTGAGCTTCGTGGCTGTGTGGGGATTTGAACCCTGGTCTCCCAGGTCGTAGTCCAGCACCTTAACCACTACACCACACTGGCTCTCAGTGGAGGAGTAGCAGAGACATAAATAATTTTCTTTGTTATTAAAGTTGATGGTTTCTTCTGGGTTTTTTTTTAATTGCCTGCTCCTCATAAACTGGCAAAACAAAAGAGGTGCCTTACAGTTCAGGATCTTGTAGAGCCATTTGTTACAAAAAAAGTAAAAATGTTAAAAAGTAAATTAAATTTGTAATAATTGTTTGAATAAAATGTACTTTTAATATACCAAATGTGATTATTTTATGCCAAACCATGTACATAATTACATTTGATGTTCCTGAAGTAACAAAGTGACTTTCAATCTGTAAAAAGTGCTAATATTGCATTTTTTCCATTTTTCCAAACATTTGGTTTTTTCTGGGGAAAAAAACACCTTGAAAAAACCCGTTTTTCCCAAGGCTTCAAAATTTCTGGAAACTGTCCATCTCTACACCTGGCATCTTCATTATAGAGCTTCTGCCATATTCTGAAGACACACCTTTTCATGCTGGCCTTTGACACTTGAGCTACATATATAGACAGTATTAGGAGCCTGTCTAGTTGGGAATGCCATTTGTTTTAAACTATTTTTAATACTATATTTTACATCGTAGTGACCCGCCCTGGGACTTCACCTGTGTGGTGAAGGGTGGGTAATAAATGTAACAATCATAATAATGATAGTAAATAATGAATACACAATAAATCTAGAGAAGCACTCTATCTTTAAAAACAAAAGCCCATTAGGATCTTCTGGAGCGAAAGGCTTGATGAAAGAGCTACTTGGATAGAGCGAGCTGAATGATATTACTGACCAGTCTGCAGAATAATCTGTTCCCCAAACAGGGGGAAGTGGTGGTGGATGCAAGTTTCTGGTCCAAGCACACAGTTTGCTGGCAGAATTGCTGCAGCATCAAAGCATGAGCATCCCCAGTTGAACGGCTTTCAGGTCGCAGAGCTGGAATAGACCTTGTCCCCCAATGTGATCACAGAGAGCGGTTGCCATAGCGTAGATCACAGTGAACTAGTTGGACAGACAGACTGACTAGGAACCACAGGAAGCTGCCTTGTACCAGGTCAGACGATCCATGTAGCCCGATATTGTCTACTCAGACTGGCAGCAGCTCCCCAGGGTTTCTGAGAAAGAAGAGTCCTCCCCATTAATAGCTGCTACCTGATTATTTTAACTGAAGATGCTGGCGCTTGAACCCTGGAGCATCTGCATGTAGAGCACTGTGCTCTGCTACTGTGCTGTGCTCACTCTCTCTGTGTGTTGTGGGTTTAAGGCAGCTTCAGTTAAACTATGGAATTTGCTCCCACAAGATGCAGTAATGGCCACCAGCTTGGATGGCTTTAAAAGAAGATTAGACAAGTTCATGGAGGACAGGGCTATCAATGGCTACTAGCCGTGATGGCTGTGCTCTGCCACCCTAGTCAGAGGCAGCATGCTTCTGAAAACCAGTTGCCGGAAGCCTCAGGAGGGGAGAGTGTTCTTGCACTCGGGTCCTGCTTGCGGGCTTCCCCCAGGCACCTGGTTGGCCACTGTGAGAAGAGGATGCTGGACTAGATGGGCCACTGGCCTGATCCAGCAGGCTCTTCTTATGTTCTTATGTTCATCCATTAAAATAGTTGGGCAGGGATGATCCACATCTCGGTGGCACAGCACATGGTTTTCATGCAGAAGACAGGCATTCAATTGCTGGTTCCTCCCAGCAGACCTGGGAAAAAGCCCTGCCTAGTACAAGAAAGCACTGCTAGTGTGCTGGATGGGTCTCTTACAGATGAGCTTACTTACGTGCAGGAGGCGACATTCCAGCCATGCACAGCTCAGAGGTTCTACACATACACACACCATCAGGCAAGTAAGAAGCATGTTCAGGGAAATATTCCAGCCAGGGCAAACACACCAAAGAGGGCTCAGGGAAGGGCTAGCGAGAGAGGTGCAGCCTGGGAAAAAGAGTCTGGCCTGGGGAGGAGGTATGGGAAGACTTCCCTGGCATTTGGCCCCTGGATCTAGGGCTCCCCACCCTTGGTATACGGGATATTTTGGAGCACTTTGAAATATTCAGGGCATAGTCCGATTGCAGACTGTGCGTCTTTATTAAAAACTGCCTCCGTTCCTATCAAGCTTTTTTTTAAAAAAAGTTCAATTCTTCTACTCTAAACCTGCTCTGCATAATTTTCTACTCTAAATCTACTTTGCATAATTTTAAATTAGGGAATAATCTGTTTCACTTGCTCTTTTGCCCCTTCTTTTCTTCCTCTTCCCCACGATGCCACGTGGAAAGCAAACTGAAGGCTAATGCTTGCAAAGGGAAAAGCCAGCATTAATCCAGGAACGGGAACAAGAAATCACCTACTCGCCCCTTCCCCCTTACCGGCATTCACAAGCGACAGGATTCAGACGCAGCTTCTCATCCACGAAGACCTCCCAAAGGCCACCACTGGCAGGCCACCGCAAGCCGCCCCTTCCTGCTCCAACGCGCAGCCTCCTAGGCAAAGCCTCCTTCTCTCCCTCGGATTCTTATCACAAAAGCCGCCAAGACCCTCAACATGGGCATTGGCGGGAGGAAACAGCCAGTCTAGGGCTCCCTAACCCTTCTCGTCTTCCCAGCCCCAAAGGATTCTGGGAGATGTAGTCTATTCCTCTCTTCACAGGCAAACTGATTTTGGGTTCTATGAGGCTGCTTATTTTATTTTAAAAACTTTGTTGTTGTTGTTGTTGTTATGTGCCTTCAAGTCAGTTACGACTTATGGCGACCCTATGAGTCAGTGACCTCCAAGAGCATCTGTCATGAACCACCCTGTTCAGATCTTGTAAGTTTAGGTCTGTGGCTTCCTTGATGGAATCAATCCATCCCTTGTTTGGCCTTCCTCTTTTTCTACTCCCTGCTGTTTTCCCTAGCATTATGGTGTTTTCTAGTGAATCATGTCTTCTCATTATGTGTCCTAAGTATGATAGCCTCAGTTTCATCATTTTAGCTTCTTGTGACAGTTCTGGTTTAATTTGTTCTAACACCCAATTATTTGTCTTTTTCGTAGTCCAGGGTATGCGCAAAGCTCTCCTCCAACACCACATTTCAAATCAGTTGATTTTTCTCTTACCCGCTTTTTTCACTGTCCAATTTTCACATCCATACATAGAGATTGGGAACACCATGGTCTGAATGATCCTGACTTTGGTGTTCAGTGATACATCTTTGCATTTGAGGACCTTTTCTAGTTCTCTCACAGCTGCCGTCCCCAGTCCTAGCCTTCTTCCGATTTCTTGACTATTGTCTCCATTTTAGTTATTGACTGTGCCAAGGTATTGATAATCCTTGACAAGTTCAATATCCTCATTGTCAACTTTAAAGTTACATAAATCTTCTGTTGTCATTACTTGAGTCTTTTTGACATTCAGCTGTAGTCCTGCTTTTGTGCTTTCCTCTTTAACTTTCATCAGCATTCGTTTCAGATCATTGCTGGTTTCTCCTAGTAGTATGGTATTGTCCGCATATCTGAAATTATTGATGTTTCTCCCTCCAATTTTCACACCTCCTTCATCTTGGTCCAATCCTGTTTTCCATATATGTTCTGCATATAGATTAAACAAATAGGGTGATAAAATACACCCCTGTCTCACACCCTTTTCTATTGGGAATGTCTGCTCAGAAGTAAGCCCCAATGAGTTCAATAGGACTAACTCCCAGGTAACTATGTACATGATTGTTACCTCCAAGTTACACAGCTGGCAAAAAAATTAAAAAGGCAACAAGCAAAGTACTAAAGTTTCCATTTCCTTTGACAATAGGGGGTTGCCACGTTGATCAAAATGTGTTTTAGTTGGAAGGGACGGGGCAAAGAGCGAGAAGTGCTGTTTGAGGAGGGAAAGGTGGGGCCAAGTACTCTGCCCAAGGACCCCCCACAAACCTGGAGCTGGTCCTGGTAAGAAGTGCCCCCCCCATTATCAGTATTAGGACCTGTGCTTTTTAACTTGTTGCTAAATGAGTTAAGGGCAAGCAACGAGGTAACCACGTTTACTGATGATAACAAATTGTTCAAGATGGTTAAAAGAAATAAGGATTGTGAGGAGCTCCAAAATAATTTCTCCAAGCAGATGGACATTAAACAGCAAATGCAATTGAATGTAAGCAAGTGTAAAGTGATGCACATTCAAGCAAAAAATTCTAACTTAACATCTAACCAATGGGACTTGAACTGGTGTTCAGTTCAGATATGTGGGGATTCGAACCCTGGTCTCCCAGGTCGTAGTCCAACACCTTAACCACTACGCCACACTGGCTCTCATGATGCAGTGTGTAGCACCTGTGAAATTGGAGAATGCCATCTTAGGGATAATTAAATGGACTGAAAATAAAACTGCCAATCTCATAATGCCATTATACAAATCTAAGGTGCGACCATACTTGGAATACGACTGCCTTCAAGTCTATCCCGACTTATGGCAACCCTATGAATAGGGTTTTCATGGTAAGCGGTATTCAGAGGGGATTTACCATTGTCTGAGGCTGAGAGGCAGTGACTGGCCCAAGGTCACCCTGTGAGCTTCATGGCTGTGTGGGGATTCGAACCCTGGTCTCCCAGGTGTATGGTCACACTTTACATTTAAGGCACATGGCTTCCTCCAATGAATCCTGGAAATTGTAGTTTACCTCTCACCAGGCTTCAATTCCCAGCATCCTTAATAAACCTCCAGCTCACAGGATTCTTTGGGAGAAGCCAGGTGCGCTGAATGTATTTTAAACCAGATAGCTTGCTCTCATTGGCAGGGCTCTTACACAAGACATGTAGAAAGAGAGTGGGAAGTTGTTTCCACCAATTTGCATCAGTATCAGGAAAAGCTTTACTTGTTAAACATTTTGTCTGCCAGGCTACTTTAAAAAGGATGAGGGCAGGACCACTGTTTCCCTTTTGCAAATTAAATGGTGACCTCAATTCTGAAAGAGTAGGAGAGCTGGCAGGTAGGTTTTTAATTTTAAACAATAACCCTCATTGCTAAAATACCAAGGCTAAACCAAAAAACGAAACAAGAAACATTAAGAAGCTGCCTTATAACTTGTCAGTCCATTTCATGCAGTATTGTCCACTTAAATAAAATCTAACTGTTCCACATCTATGTAAGGAAAGCTGAGATATATTCAACATCAAATTCCACGCTAAAGAAAAAAGCAGCGCTTTCAAACAAGGCTCGCTTGCTATTTATGTATGTCATTTCATTCGTCTCCAGAAATGCAGATAGTCCCGAGGGATACTCAAATCTGGCCCCAAACACAGAAAGCGGGGGGGGGGGTAGATGGGACCCAGCAGTAGGGCAGAGCTGAGATCCATAGGGCAGGATTGCATCCTCACACCCTAGGAGTCTGCTGGAAGGACACTTAAGGGGGGGTCCCCACTTTCTTCCCACATCCCCCTCCTCTCCTACCCACCATCCCAAATTGTGCACGTTGGTCATGGGTCTCCCTCCATTCACCCCCCCCTTTCTCTGCAACTAGACTCCCTGGCTCCCTCGCGTCATTTATTTCAGGTGGGCGGGACAGGAAAAGGAAGTCCCTCTTTTGCCAGCTTCCCTCCTGCTCTAGGAACGGCTGCTCTGTTGTTAACCATTAAGGAGCCGAGTGGCTGAAGCGCCTTGGCTGCTTCCCAGAGAGCCTGGGGTATTACGTCCCTTTAAGGTCTACAGGCTGCGGGCCAGCACAGGTGAAAAGTTTTTAATCAGCCAAGAGGTCTCATGCCACTGTGTCCTTTCGAGTAATGAATAACCCTGTTTACCTTATGGGAGGCTTGAGAGGCTTGAGCATCCCTGAATTTATTTCACAGAACCTTTGAGAACCAGCCACCATCACAGAGAGTAAAAGGAGGTGGTCAGCAGGTATCTGGCTTGTCACTCTCCTGTGTTAAAAATCCCGTGCACATAAAAAAATAGGGCTGCCAGGGAAACGTTTATGTAAGGCTGAACCCCATTTTGTTTACCTGCTAGATTTCTGTGTGTAGGGACTTTTGCTGTTGGCTTGTATGGAGGAACATTCAACTCCACGACAACCCCCTACAATCTAAAGTGATTCAGTCCAATTAAATGACTCCCCCACCCCCATCAAAACAACATATATATATATATATGTTTTTGTACTGATTTATGTGATTTTATTGTATATACTTTCTGTTGTACACCGCCCAGAGAGCTATGCTAGTGGGGCGGTATAAAAATTTAACAAATAAAATAAATAAATAAAATAAACCAGAGAGTGGGCACTGGTGGGAGGAAATAGAGGGCCATTGAATTCTGGGACGTGTAGTGCTTTTCTTCTTACCTTTCTAAACCCAAAGGATTCTTGTAGATGTAGTCTCTCTTCAAGCACTGGTGCTGAGCCCCCAGTGTGACTTTGGGCTCTGAGAGGGCCCTTTTTTAAAGCAAGATTTAGGCTGCAAGCCTAACCCTGTCTACTCAGAAGTAAATCCCACTGAATTCAATGGGGCTTACTCCCAAGTAAACAGGGTTAGAATTGCAACCTTACTTCTGTTTTAAGGATGGTGTAAAACCCAGAACGGAACGGGTCAGAACAGGCCCTTTATGAAAGAAATTGATGCAAAGAACACTGGGATGTGTTAGGGACACTTGAGAATAACATTTAAGAACCAAAACCATTCTGATATTATAATCCTTTAACAATCAAAATGCCATACAAATGGCCCAGAACAGCAACTTCCTAGCAAGCCTATAAAATTCACCAGTCACAGATGACTAGATGGCATTGATGCAGTAAGGAACAAAACGCCCACGGAAGCCATGTTCTAATACCAATTCTGGGCTATACAGTAATACATTTTTGGGAAATCAGCCTAGAATGGCAACTTTCCAGTAAGCCAGACCTATGAAAATCACCAGCTGCACGTGACTAGTCGGGACTGATGCAACAGGCCAAAAGACTTTGACAGAAATCATGTTCCAGAAAATGGCTTGGAATGACAACTTCCCAGCGAATCAGATCTGCCAAATTCACTATTCACATGTTACTGCTCCTTCTATTGGGAAATGGGAGATAATGTGCAGACATCCCTGTGATAACACAGAAACCTCTGGGGTGATCAGCATTATTACAATTATATAGTGTGTAGTTGTTTGAAATACTGTCTATAAATTAGTGACATAGAGGGAGAAACTTTTTCAGCCCCAAGGGCCGCATTTCCTTCTGGACTACATTCCGGGGTCCATGTGCCAGTGGCGGGCAGGGCCACAAGCAAAAGTAGATAAACCTTTGTACAGTAGGCTAGATTCTGCTGGGCAGCGAGTCCTTTCTAAAAAAAATCCTTTGAAGAGAATACTTTTGAGTAGGTGGGAGAGAATGGAAAGGGCAGGGGTGAGAGGGAGGAGGAAATACGGGCAGCCAAAGTAAAGACCAAGAAAAGGAGAGAAAGAAGGGTTATTGATTACGGAAGGGAAAGGGAGATGGAGGGGCTGAAAGCTGGCTGGCTCAGACTCTACTGGCCAGGCAAAAAGAGGAAGGCGCTGAGAACTCCATTGTTGCAGAGGATTGTCCTGTTCCTGCTCACTGGTTCTTGTTATGCTGTATGGGGAGAGGGTTGGATTTATGCTGAGGGGAGAGGTTTGGATTCTGGGACCATGGTCTAAGCTTCTTGGAGGGGGGACTGTTGGCAAGAGATGGGCTGCACCTCACGGGGACTGGGAAGAATCTCTTTGGCAGAAGTATGGCAAAACTCATCAAGAGGGCTTTAAACCAAAGCCTCTGGGGGATGGAGATGATAGCTTAAAGACCGATCCAAAGACAGCGGGTTGTAAACGCAGCGATTTGAAGGGTACAGGAGACACTGGGAGAGAGAAAGGGATGCACGGCAAAGCTCACGGTATATTAAAGGAATCCAATTGGGACAAAAGAGACTTCTGGTGTCTATATACCAACGCGCAGAGCTTGGGAAACAAGCAAGGGGAGCTTGAAGTCTTAGCGCATCAAGGCAAATATGACATCATAGGGATAACAGAAACTTGGTGGGATGACTCCCATGATTGGAATATAGCCATTCAAGGATATAAACTCTACAGAAAGAATAGAAGCAACAGAAAAGGAGGGGGAGTAGCGTTATACGTCGAAGACAAATACACCTCTATGGAAATCCAAGAAAGCGAACAAAGGGGTCCGGTAGAGAACATTTGGGTAAAAATAAATGGAGAAAGAAATAAAACCGACATGGTAGTAGGTGTCTACTACAGACCCCCTGGCCAAGAAGAGGTGGTAGACGAGGCCTTTCTCAAACAAATCTCTGAAATCTCAAGGAGGCAAGAAGTAGTAGTGATGGGAGACTTCAACTACCCGGATATCTGTTGGGAGACAAACTCTGCGAAGCACAAAGCCTCCCACAAATTCCTGATGGGCCTTGCTGATAATTTCCTCTTTCAAAAAGTAGAAGAAGGAACAAGGGGATCGGCAATCCTGGACCTGATCTTAACTAACACGGATGAATTGGTCACGGGAATTAAAGCGGTCGGTGCCTTGGGGGAAAGTGACCACGTAATGCTGGAATTCGGGATTCTGGGGAAAGCCAAAGAAGAATTTAGTCAAACATGGACCTTGGATTTCAGGAAAGCCGATTTTAGCAAGCTCAGGGAAATGATGGGTAGGATCCCGTGGCTAGATAGACTAAAGAAAAAAGGAGCCCAAGAAGCGTGGGAGTTCATGAAGAACATATTACAAAAAGTGCAATTGCAAACAATTCCAAAAAGGAAGAAAAATGGAAGACATCGGAAAAAGCCAATGTGGCTACACGGAAGACTGGTGGAGGAGGTAAAAGTAAAAAAAGAGCATGTATAAAAAATGGAAGGAAGGACGCATCACCAAGGAAGAGTACCGACGAGCGGCTCGGGCTTGCAGGATAGCGTAAGGAAAGCTAAAACCCAGAATGAGCTGAGGCTGGCGAGGGAAGCGAGGAACAACAAAAAGGGGTTTTTCAGATATGCTCGAAGCAAGAGAAAGACCAAGCAAACGGTGGGACTGCTGCTCAATGAGGATGGCAAAATGTTGACAGATAACAAGGAAAAGGCAGAACTGCTCAATGTGTATTTTGCCTCCGTTTTCTCCCCAAAAGGGAACAGTGTGCAACCTTGCATCGGTAGCAATCTCAGTAAGGGGTCGGGATTGCAGTTCGAGATTGATAAGGAGATAGTCAGGAAATACCTAGTTAACCTAAATGAGTTCAAATCTCCAGGGCCTGATGAACTGCATCCCAGAGTATTGAAGGAACTTGCGGATGTACTCTCGGAACCTCTTGCCATCATCTTTGAGAAATCATGGAGAATGGGAGAGGTGCCAGAGGATTGGAGACGGGCAAACGTCGTCCCGCTCTTTAAAAAGGGTAAAAAAAGAAGATCTGGGGAATTACAGGCCGGTCAGTCTGACTTCAATACCGGGAAAGATATTAGAACGGATAATAAAAGAGTCCATTGGCAACTATCTAGATGACAATGCTGTGATTAGAAGGAGCCAGCATGGGTTTGTCAAGAAAAAATCCTGTCAAACTAATCTCATCTCTTTTTTTGATTGGGTCACTAGCTTAGTAGATGGCGGAAATGCTGTAGATGTCATCTATCTAGATTTCAGCAAGGCGTTTGACAAAGTCCCCCACAACCTTTTGATTAGCAAACTCATCAAATGCGGACTACATGGAAATACTGTCAGGTGGATTCACAACTGGTTGGAAAACCGTACTCAAAGAGTGGTCGTCGGTGGCTCTGCTTCGGACTGGAAGGAGGTTTCGAGTGGAGTGCCACAGGGTTCTGTCCTGGGGCCGATACTCTTCAACATTTTTATCAATGACTTAGATGATGGGGTGGAGGGAAGCCTTATGAAGTTTGCGGATGATACGAAACTGGGAGGGATAGCTAACACAATGGAAGACAGGAATAAAATCCAAAGGGACCTGGATAGACTAGAAAATTGGGCTGAAATTAATAAAATGACATTCAATAAAGACAAATGCAGGATTCTGCATTTAGGCCACAAAAACAAAATGCACGGGTACAGGATGGGAAATACCCGGCTTAGCAGTAGTGCATGTGAGAAGGACCTTGGAATTGTAGTGGATCGCAAGTTGAACATGACTCAGCAGTGTGATGCTGTGGCAAAAAAGGCAAACACAGTTTTGGGCTGCATAAACAGAGCTATAGTTTCCAGGTCGAGGGAAGTAATAGTCCCACTATATTCTGCATTAGTCAGGCCTCATCTGGAATACTGTGTTCAGTTCTGGGCGCCTCATTTTAAGAAAGATATAGACAAGTTAGAGCGGGTTCAGAAGAGGGCGACGAGGATGATAGCCGGTATGGAGAACAAGTCTTATGAGGAAAGGTTGAAGGAACTTGGCATGTTCAGTCTGGTGAAGAGAAGGCTGAGGGGTGACATGATTGCACTCTTTAAGTACCTGAAGGGCTGTCACATAGAGGAGAGTACAGATTTGTTCTCTGCTGCCCCAGAGGGTAGGACTAGGTCTAATGGTTTTAAGTTGCAGGAGCGTAGATTCAGATTGGACATTAGAAGGAACTTCTTGACAGTACGGGCAGTTCGGCAATGGAACCGACTGCCTAGGGAGGTGGTGGGATCCCCTTCGCTAGATGTCTTCAAGCAGAGGCTGGACAGCTATCTGTGGGAGATGCTCTAGCTGTGGATTTCCTGCTGTGAGCAGGGGGTTGGACTCGATGGCCTACAAGGCCCCTTCCAACTCTATGATTCTATGTATGCAATACATTTAGAGTACAAAGGACTTGTATCCAAATCCTTCTCAGAGTAGACCCATTGAAATTGGTGGCAGTGACTGACTTGGGTCCATTAATTCCAACAGGTCTATATGGATACAACCCTGTATTTAAGACAGCACTTTGCAGAAATCCACTGCTGTGTCAATCTGGTATTTGAAATTATTTACAAAACAAATTAGCCCTCAGGATACAACCTGGCCAGCCTGAAGAAGGGGAGCAGCTGTAGAAAGTGGAGGGGTGGGAGGAGGGACAAGCCTAGTTATGGAGGAAATGAAGCAACTCCCCCCCCGGGGGGAAAGTTACCACATTTGAGGCTGTTTCCGGCGCTTCCAGGCTGTTACTATATTCAGGTGGGTCTCCATCACATTCTGGCAAATTCACGTTGGGCAGTTATAGTCTTGGCATGACAAACTGTCCCTTCCCCAATAGACTGGACTTTTTGCAGTAAGGGAAGTGACAGAAAAATGCGCTGGAATGTATAAGATTCTGCACAGTGTGGACAAAGTGGATAGGGGGAGGTTTTTCTCCCCCTCTCATAATATTAGAGCTCAGGGCAATGCAATGAAGCTGAACACTGGAAGACTGAGGACAGACACGAGAAAAGACTTCTTCACCCAGCACATCGTTAAGCTATGGGATTTTTTTTTTGCAAGAAGCAGTGAAGGCCGTTAACTTGGATGGCAGTTTTCTTATTGTTCCTGTTGGTGTTGGTTAATTTTTATCCCTTCCTCCCAAAGGGCCCACGGCAGCAGGCAATAAGTGATAAAACAATCAAAGCGCCTTGAAGAGAATTCCAGTACAGATGCAGACTGGGATAAAGGTCGCTACTTAAAAGGCTTGTTGAAAGTGGGAGGTCTTCAGTAGGCGCCTTTAAAAGAGGATTAGGCAAATGTAGAAAAGCCTATCAATGACTGGCAAGTGGGTGAGGTGGGGCTAGGCAACAGAGAGAGAGGGGCAGAGTCAGCCTGGGCAGAGGAACAGGCGGGAGAAGCGAGGCAAATGCCCGAGGAGTGTGAGCAGGCCAGTGGTGGCTGCTGCGCACCAACACCTGGATCGGGGGCTTTGGCGAGAAGGTTGGGGTGCCTGCCGTTCTCATTCTGGGTGTTAGATGGTGGGACTGGTGTGCAAAGCATGCAGGAGTGGAAACTCCTAGTACATAAATAAAATTGTTTGTGCGTCACTCACCACAGGGGCAAACAGGGTCAGCCCCAGGCATGCCAGTTTGCCCGGGGCCCCAGCACCTGTATGCACACGCCACCTAATTTTCCCTTGAAGTGAATGCTTCCCGCACTGTACGCACATGCCTGCCATCAACCAAGATGGCAGCCAAGGCTTCCCTAAGGGGCTGATGTCTCCGCCGCCATCTTGGTTGATGGCACGCATGCGTGCTACACATGCACATACCTGCCATCAACCAAGATGGCAGCAGGGGTATCAGCCCCTTAGGGAAACCTCAGCCGCCATCTTGGTTGATGGCAGGCATGCGCCCGCACCGCAGCCTACATTTACTTCAAGGGAAAAGTAGGTGGAGCATGCAGGCAGGCGTCGCGGATCTGTGCGGTAGTGGGGGGGGGTGCCTGGGAGCTCCCTCTCTGCTAACTGCGGCAGGGTTGGGAGGTGACGCTGCCACAGATCATGGGAGTGCTACCCACCCACCCTGAGGGGCCCTCAGCTAGGGCCCGACCTGGCCGCTCTCTGGTGCAGGCTATGGGGGCAACAACAAATAACATTTCCTTGCTACATCAGCTATCCCATTTTGAAAGCCCACTATATTGGACTACAACTCCCATTAGCTCCAACCTGCAAGGTGTGCTGGCTGGCACTGATGGGAGTTATAATCCAAAACAGTCTTAAGGACACCAGGGAAGGCTGCTTTAGCTCCTCATCTGTCTATAAAAGGGGAATAACATAATACCGTCTCATGTTCTTGATGCAATAGTATGTCTGTCTGTCGTCTTCCTTACATGTTCCAAGGTGAAGTACAAAGTATGATAAAAACAGAAGATTAAGTTTAAAAACAGTACAATATGGACCTCTAAGGCAGAGACCTACTCAAACAGCTGGGAAAGCGTGTTGGAACAAAAATGTCTTGAATTGTTTCCAGAAAGTGCAGATAGTGGGCATCTGTCAATTCTCAATAGGGATGCTATTCCACACAACAGGGGAAGCCAAGTGAAAGCCCTGCTCAGAGTTAACTGTGCAGTGGGCTTCTGATATCTTGGGGACTTGAAAGAGAAACTCTCCAGACAAAGGCAGTGACTTACTGGGTATTTTATGGAATCAGGCAGTCTCCCCACAATCCTAGAGGGTAGCCTCACCCATCTCCCCTCAAGTTCCTTTTTTAGGCATAGGGGAAAAAGCACACTGGTGATTTGCAGTTAGTTCAGTCTTTTATTTAAACTGAGAAATGAGATTATATTTGCAACAAGTGTCCCCAAAGCCCAAATATTTGCAACAGGGGTCACTGAAGTGCAGTGCTATTGTCAAGAATATTATTATTATTCATAGTAATAATTACAGTCAATTGCAAGAAACCCTATTTGCCTGAATGTACATATAGGTAGCAGGACTCAGAGCAAACCAAGATGGACTCTAGCTATCTTGAATCTCCATGTAAAAACACCCTCCCCCTTCACCTCTCTGCAGCACTTCCCACCAACAGCACCACCTTCCCTGTGCAAGGCTCTTCTCCGGGCCCCTCGACCTTCACTCCATTGCACAGCACCCCCTTGCCATCTGTCCCAGTGGCCTGGACGTCTGAAATATCATGGTGCCTGCAAATTAAGGGCTCTTCTGTGAACGGTTTCGCCGCCAGATCAAGCGGCCGCTGGTGGATTAGCTGGTGCTTGTACAAACTCGACGTGTAACTGAACTGCTTTCCGCAGTCCAGGCACAAGTAAGGTTTCTCTCCCGTGTGGATTCTTTCGTGCCTAACCAGGTCCGCCTTGTCCCGGAAGCCTTTGATGCAGATGAAGCACCAGTAATTCCTTTGTCCCCTGCGGTTCAGCTTTTTTCGGGTGGCTCCCCTAGCTGAGACTGGTGCAGCTTCCCAGGGTGGATCCTGCACTGACCAGCTCTCCAAAGCATATCTGCTGGCATGGGCACCAGGGACACTCTCTTGGGATGTTGCTGGCGGCCTATGCTGTGAAGCTGCTAGCTCCACAGAGGCCCTTTCCTGCTTGGCACACACCGTTCCATCACCTGTGGGGAGAGAGAGAGAGGGAATCCAAATAGGTGTCACGCTTTGTGCTAGAGCAAGGGAAATTACTGTAATTCAATTAAAATATGTATACCCCAAACCTTTTGATGTAAAGGCAGGGTATATAAAACATAAAAATCTGAAGCATGTTAAAACACACACACACACACAGGATTTGCAAAAAAAAGTCACAGGGATGGGTTAAAAATGCGATTCAGTCACCTGTTTAAGGCATACTTACCTAATTTGCACATTCCAAAATAGCATGTGAATTGAAATGCAGTCATCCTTCAAAATTTTCTCTTTCCTGAATTTTGCCATGCCATTCTCCAGACAAGTAATGTGTACCAAAAAATGCATATACTATAAATGCGTATACTAGGGTAATGTGTGCATGTAAATACATCTATTTGTGAAAATAACATACAAAAATGCATTATATTACGGGCAACTGCTTTGCAAAAATGTGTGTATCAGCAGAAATTCACACTAAAATGCTGATGAATTTTCAGAAGGACTTAAAAAACACACACACTCAAACCAATGTGGAAATGTGGAAAACTGAACTTAAGGTTTGAAAAATGAGAGAAACCAAAACTGACGTATTTGCTCATCTCTAGTCACAGCACACAGTACTCTTGTTCAGGGTTCTAGCCAGCCATGCCCCTCTTCAGGGATACTCCATTACATTCCACCTATTCCCTTGTTTCCTGTTCCCTGCCCTCTAGTGGTCAACCATGGACATGCTCAGTACCCACTGGGCTGTTTCAGAGACCTTCCTCTAAACATTTTTTGTACTTCTGCAAATCTTCTTTGTGTGTGTACTTGTGTGTAGTCCTGGCTTGGCTACATGAGGGCTCATGCCTGGGGAAATGCTTTCGCTGCTAGAATGCAGGAGGGGTAGCAAGCACGCTGCCTGCATGAGGCGCACCAAGCTTTTTAAGTCGTGGATAGTAGACTTCTAAGTCAGAGGACTGGAGGGTGCCCAAAAACATGTATGATTAGGCACTAGTAGAAAAGTGCTAACTTTTAATACGTTTCCATGTTCACCAGGGGTGCAACAGTGACCTTATGGATATGATGGGTCAGCTTACTCCATCAGGGGATCCCAAACTGTGGCCTGGGGACCATTAGCAGTCCGCGAGCTTCATTCGACTGCTCTGCAACACATCTGCATTTAACATTCCTATTTGTTTCTGACTGTGTTTTTATTGCTTTTTATGTTGCATTTTATTGGGCTTCAATCTGAACTCTATGGGATGCAAATTGTAATACAATAAAATACAATAAAAGAAATAAAAGGAGGAATAAAAATATGATTAAAAATCATACAGTACCCAGCACAGCACATCAGAGTTGCTACAACAGACAAAAAATGATTAAGGGGTTCTCCAAGACCTTCAACAATTTCCAAGTGGTCCGTGGGAAGAAAAGGTGATCTATGTTAGATCAGCCAAGCAGCGAATCTTCCGTGACATACTGTGTGTTACAAATTCCTTGGTCCCTAAGGCAGACCCACCCCTTGGGGGTCAAAATGTGTTTGGTCTTTAGTATAAACCTTTTCAATGTTGTCACAGCGGTTTGATGTCTAGGCATCATTCTGGATAGATGAGATCATATATCATTGCATTTTAATAACTGAATACGTAACTTTATTATTATTATTATTATTTATTAGATTTGTTAGTCACTTGTTACCCAAAGGTCTCCAAGCAACTTAACAACATTGTTAAACAACAATACATCATACCATAAAAACACATTAAAGCAACCACCATCCCCATACAGGCACAGGAAGCTTTCGCAACATACAAACATCATCTCAAGTCTGTCAAATATCTGGGGGAAAAAGGCCTCAGTGACCATGGACCTGGTGTCAAAAAGATGTCAATGAAGGCGCCAGGTGGACCTCACTGGAAAGTGCATTCCACAGATGGGGAACCACAATGGACAAGAACCTTGTCACCTCCCTCCGAGCTTCCCTCAGAGGAGCGACCTGAAGAACGGCAGATGAAGATCTAAGGGTCCAGGTAGGTTCATATCAGGAGAGACATTCCAGCAGACATTGGGGGGCCTGAGCAATAAAGAGTTTTATAGCTCAAAACCAGCACTCTGAATTGGGCTTGGAATTGTACAGGCCGCCAGTGTAACTGGAACAGAATTGGTATTATAGTATCTGTTTGCCTTGATCCCGTCAACAGTCAGGCAGTCAGTCTGCACAAATTGAAGCTTCCAAACTGTTTCCAAAGCCCATTGCAATAATCCAGCTTTGACGTTCCCTGTCCAGATAGGGTCGCAGTTGGGACACCAGTCGACACTGATGGAAGGCACTCCATGCCACTGAGGCCACCTGTGCCTCAAGGGACAACAATAGATCCAGCAGAACCTCCCAAACTATGAACCCGCTCCTTCAGAGGGAGCATGACCCCATCTAGGGCAGGCTGCACACCACTCAGCTGGCCAGAGGAACCACCCACCCATATATTACACAAGTATGTTCATACCTTTTGTGGGATTAAAGTTGCCCTATATTCTTGTGCACATTTCAGCAGCACTTCAAATGCATTATCTGCGAAAGCCCAAGTTTGTGTCTAAGTCCATTTTTGGAGGTTGGGCTTTGCATATCTTTTTGTGTATGTCTTTTAAGAAGCCCACTAGCCCCTGTCTGCCTTTCACAGCACTGTGCTGGGCTCCCCAGAGGAAAGTAGGAAAACACATAGCAAGAAAAAGGAAGTGCCTTTTCTGTGGTGGCTCCCCAGCTCTCCCCTGGAAGGCTCACCTATTACTTACGTTGCAGTAATTTTGGCACCAAGAAAGCCTTTGTTATTATTACTGATGCCAAGCCTTTTCAAGATCTCTTAAAGCCTTCACATTCTGTTTAAATTGGCTGTTTTGTGGCCAGGAACCAGGCACACTAGTCCAGGGCTTTAAAAACCCTCGAGGGAATGACCAAAGCTCTGTGGCTTTGCATGCAGAAGGTCCCATGTTCAACCTCTGGCATCCCCACTTTAAATAAGGGCCAGAAAGCAGATGAGAATAACCCTTCCCTGCCTGTGACCTGGAGGCCTGCTGCCAGTCAGAGTAGACAGTACTGAGCTAGATGGACCCATGCAGTGGCGAGACAGAGGAGGGATAGCTGCCAGTGCCTCCTTGCTCTTTGGCTCTGTCTGGTGGTAAAGATCAGGGGATGGAAGACGGCTATCTGGCCCTCGGCACTCTCCCCAGGGCCACACTCATCACCGGCCCTGCTTCGCACCCTCCTTGAGTGCTTTTGCCTGGCTGGAATGTGTCCTGGAACTCTGATAATACTTCTTGCTTGCCTGGATGGAGGAGAGAAAGGAGGTGCGTGAGTGTATGTGTAGAAACCAGCCTACCGCACAAAGGCAAAAATAACATGCATTGCTCCACCCACTTTTGCTTCTAGCCCAGCCCATTACTGGTATGTGGCCCCTGGAAGGTTGCCTAGAAAGGAAAATGGCCCTCGGGTTGAAAAAATAGTTCCCCACCCCGGGATTAGGGGGCAGAACAGCGTCAAGTAGCAGTGAAGAGGTACAGTCACTGAAAGAAGGTGTCATGCACAGGGGCTCCCCAAAATGCAGAGCCAGGCTAGTGGGAAGAGGAGCTCCCCAAGGGTAAGCCTGATCCCATACCTGCACAGAATTGGATTGCCAGGTGTCTCCTCTGGTGCCTATTGAGGGCGGGTTTCTGAGTGAAGCTCTGGCCACACTCCAGGCAGCTGTAAGGTCTCTCTCCTGTGTGGACTGTCTGGTGACGAAGGACTTGCGAGACATCCCGGAAACTCTTCCCGCATTTCAGGCACTCGGGACGCTTGCGGCCCATGGGGGTCCTCGGGGTTCTAACAGTGATGTCAATGCCTATTTGTCCAGAGGCAGAAGTGGCATGAGTGTACACATATCCACCAGACTGCTGTTTAATTTCAGCATAAGGGCGGCGGACGTAACGTTGAAGGTTTAAATCAACAAGGCGATTAAGTCGATTTTAACTGATATCTTTTGCCATCTCATTGTACACTGCTTAGGAACTATGGCGTATAGCAGTATTTATACTGTTGAAATCTACTATATATTTTGGAAAGTTAGTTGTTTGCTATGCTTTTGGACGCCTCTTAAGTTATTGCAATCAAATTTTGCACAATGGTCCCTGAGATCAAGAAACAGGTTTTTTGTCTGTGTTTGGACACAGATGGACGCCACAGTGAATTAAAAGGGCAGATTTAACATTTCACAACTGCACTGATTTTTTGGGTTCTAAGCAATGCCAGGTACAAGTCTGCTAGTAAATGACCAGAAGAAAACCTTTTGATAAGGTAAAAGGGTGTCCCTTATTAATTGGGCAGCAGATTTTTTTGGGGCGGGGATTATTTTTAATACAAGATCTTATGAGCATGAGGCACATCTTAGAAGAGGCATTCCTCCTTTTCTCATACATGAACATATGCTTCTTCTAATTCCATTCTAGAAGAGACACTTCTCACAAAGGAAGTTTTGCTTCTTAAGGTGGTATTACGAGAGACATTTTCTTTTGTCTCGCATGGTAGGAGGGAATGACTTCCTCTCTTGCAGTTGTTCATGGCGGGATGCATAAAGTTGAAAGCTGTTGATAATTTTGTGAAAGTCTTGTGATTTTATTTTATACTGGAATAATGTTAGAATCCAAAAATTAAGTTCTCTGTTGTTTTCAGTTGTAAGTTGTGTAGTTAAATAATCTGAATGGGTTTGTAAGGTTATTTAAAGATTTCATAAGTTTGTGCGCAAGTTATTTATTATTATTATTATTATTTATTAAATTTGTTTGCCGCTTTTCTTCACAAAAGTGAACCCAAAGTGACTTGCAAAAACAAAACAAAGAGTTAAAAAACACATAAGTAGCCCACCCGTAAAAGAGATTACGACCTCAAGAGCCCTCCAAAATTAGGAGCCAAATGGAGCAGAGTTGTAATCATATCTACTCAGAAGTGAGTCCTATTGGTAGGAGTTCCCAAATGGTGGTCTGTGGACCTCCACTCGTGCGCAAGCTTTATGCAGGTGGCCCGCGGCATGTCTGTGGATCTGTGGTTGAAGGAGGGAGACGGCACATCCATTGCAGTAAACATTCATATTAATAATTATATATTTTTAGGGCTTCACTTATTTCTGATATTGCATTTTATTTTATTACAATCTGAATGCCACAGCACTGCAACACCATAATATACAATATATAAGAAACAAGCGAAGCAATAAAAATATAATTCAAATACAGTGTTAGGGGAAGTAGCTCAGTAAGAGACCATCTGCCTTGCACGCAGAAGGTGCCAAGCCCATTCCCTGCAATCTCCTGCTAAGGCTGGGAGAGACTCTGGCCTGAAACCCTGGAGAGCCTCTGCCAGTCAGTGTAAACAGTACTGAGCTAAATGGACTAATAGTCTCGGTCAGGATAAGGCCGCTTCCTCTGTTCCTATCTAGCACAGCACATTACAATCGCTACCAAAGCCCAAAAAATCATTCAATGGTCCACCAAGACCTTCAGCAATTTTAAAGTAATCCGTGGGAACAAGAGTTTGGGAACCAATGTCCTATTGAATTCAATGGGACTTACTCCCAGGTAAATGGGACTAGGGAAAAAAAGGGGGGGGGGAATCTTATATTCCATTCCCAATCTTCAGGCATCCAAGTGGCACTCTCCACAAATAAGAAGGAAGTCTTAGCAGGCTTGGGGAATATCTGAGGTTTGTACAAGTATAATATTTTTATTTTAAGAAAATCCCAATGAGGACTGAACATGCTAGACAGATTCCATCTCTGACGAGAGTTATTCTTGGAGGTGTCACATGGCATTTGGGGGCATTGCCTTCACACACAGCAGCTCACCTTGGCCAACTTTATCCTTGATGCATGCAAAAAAGTTGCTCTTTCATAAAATGTTAGAGCTGGAAGGGATCCTGGAAGTCATCAAGCTCCTGCTCAATGCAGGAATCTTGCAACTGAAACATCCCTGCCTAAAGGTGGGTGAATATGTCAATTTTGGTTTCTCTTTTCCAATCTTAAGTTCAGTTCTCCACATTTTCACATCAGTTTGACATTCTATAGTCCTCATGAATATTCATCAGTGTTTTTGCAAAGCAGTTTTCCCCAGGGTAATGCATTTTTGTGTTATATTCACTAATATATTATTAGTAGTAGTAACTATTATTATTCATTAGCTTTACCAGTCGCTTGTTACCCAAAGGTCTCTAAGCGACTTACACTATTGTTAAAAACAGTAAATATATCACGCCATAAAAACAAAATAATAAAACAACATCGCTCCCCCATACAGCCACAGAAAGCTTGGGCAGCATACTAATGACAAACCAACGTCATCGCAGTCTATTAAATGCCTAGTCCAGCATTTCCCAAACTTTGGGTCCCCAGATGTTGCTGGACTACAGTTCCCACCATTCCTAACCATTGGTCACGCTGGCTGGGGCTGATGGGAGTTGTAGTTCAGCAACATCTGGGGATCCAGAGGTTGGGAAAGCTGGCCTCTTCTTTACATGGCATCGAAATGATGTCAATGAAGGCGCCAGGCTGACTTTGCTAGGGAGCATATTCCACAGATGGGGAGCCACAACTGAAAAGGCCCTCTCCCTTGTCACCCTCCTCCGAGCCTCCCTCAGAGGGGAGACCTGGAGAAGGACCTCAGAGAAAGGTCTAAGGGTCCGGGTAGGTTCCTATCGGGAGAGGTGTTCCAGAAGATATTGGGGTCCTGAGCCGTAAAGAGCTTTTATAGGTCAAAACCAGCACTCTGAAATTGGCTCAGAATGCATTAAACGCAAACTTTACACTAGTATATGCATTTCTGTACATCCCTCTTAGCTGGAGAACTGCCCTGCGAAAGTTGGAGAAGTGCACATTTCAAAAGGACTGTGTGTTGGTTTGCATATTGCTTTGAAAAGTGCAAATTCGGTAAGTTCACTTTTAAATGAAAACTACATCAAATTTCTCCTCCATCCCTATCCCCAACAGATGGATGTCCAGCTTCTGCTTAAATAGAAAGTAACATAGGAAGCTTCCTTATACCCAGTCAGACCATTGGTCCATCTAGCTCAGTATTGTCTACACTGACTGGCAGTGGTAGCTTTCCAAGGTTTCACATGGGAGTCTCTCCCAGCCCTACCTGTAGATGGCGGGGATTGAACCTGGTACCTTCTGCATGCAAAGCAGATGCTCTACCACTGAGCCAGGCCCCTTCCGCTAGATTGCCCGCACAGCCCTGCCCATACCTGTGAAGTTCTGCTCTTGCAGATGTTTTCTCAGATGTCTATTGAGGGCCGGTTTCTGGGTGAAGCTTTGCCCACACTCAGAGCATGAGTACGGTTTCTCTCCCGTGTGGACCGTCTGGTGCCGGAGGACGTGTGAGACGTCTCGGAAACTCTTCCCACATTCCGGGCACTCGGGACGCTTGCGGCCAGTGTGGGTCCTCTGGTGCCTAATAAGCTGCAATGCATCCTGGAAGCTTTCGCCGCATTCGAGGCACCAGTGCCCATGTTCCTCCAGGCGCACCACCGTCTCGTAGACACCTTCGCTGCAGAGCATGGCTTCATCCCATCCCACAGTTGGCTCTGTCCCGTTCTCCTGTTCAAGACCGCGGCTGCTTTCGAGCGAGCCAGGTTGCCCCAACAACGTCCCAAGCAGCACTGGCAGCCTGGGACTTCCTTGCTGGGAAGAACCAGCCTTATTCCCATTCACAGGTCTTTCACCAGCTGAAACAGCATAGCTATCCAAGCAGAGTTTCCCTGAATCGGAAAAGGAAAGACAGAAAGTCAGGTTGGTTTTTAGCAGCTACTATTTAAAACAAAACAAAAAATACAGAAGAGCTCTGCTGGATGTGAAACCCAAGTTATTTCCACATTTCCATGTTTGTTCACTCACTTTTTACGGGTCATGCACACCCTACTCTCATTTTCCCCCCTCTTTACCTTCTGTTTTGTTCCCAAATATCAGAAAATCTGATTCTTTTTAACTCAATGTATTAGCAGCATAATTTCCCCAGCTGTAGACAATCTATTGCTCTGCTATTCTGTCCTGTTATGGCCTATATACCTTCCTCTAGCAGCTAGTAATTTCCTAGATTGCTGGAGCCATTTCCTTTTCTATGTTCCATCTCTTCTCTCTAGGAATCATCTTTATCACTTTAACTCTTCCCTTTCCAAATACCATTGTCTTTATAATAGTTTCTCCCAAAATCATAGATGTGGGCAATCATGATTGGGAGTGCGATAAGGGTGAGGAGGGAGTATTTAACCCTTTTCTCAACATTCAATTATCCCAATGAAACCCCCTCCCCAAAGAAAAATATTTGGGGCTGGGTAAAAGGGGACTTCCCATTTGGCTACAGAGTGTTCAGAGTCTGGAAGCAGAGTTGTTACTCCATGTCAAGCTTAAAGCAGAATAACAGTGACTGGCAGCAGCTAAATTATCTATGTCCGGAAGCACACTGAAGGTCCACCCAGTTCCTATCAGAGTTTAGTATTTATATTGCAGCAGACTGCAGAAATAAATAGTCTGGTAAGACTGTGGGTTGAAAAAACAAAGAATCATAAGGTTCATCACTATTGGAAAATAAAGTCATTCCAACTACATGCATACATGTGGCCATTATAGAGCCATGAGGCTCGCATTCACAGACACTTATCTCTGACTAGGAAAGAAGGGAAGAAGGAGGAGGTAAAGCCTGAGGAAAAAACAAACAAGTAGTTAAAGAAGGAATCAGCGAGGGAAGAATAGGTTGCTTTTCTGCCTATCAGCTCCCCACTGGTTCAGGTTACTTGTTACAAGCGTTGGTGCTTTACTCTCCAGTCCAAAGCTGCTGAGAAGTTCACAGCGGGGTATGAAGGCTATTCAGCCATTTCTCCCCAGAATCATGCACTCAGAGATACACTGTATCTATGCATGGAAGTTTGATTCTTAGCTGTCATGATTCTATATACAAATAGCAAACTCGGTCTCTGTGCGGATCTTAATGTAGCCAAACAACACCACTCATACATAAGATGGAAGTATTAACAGATTTGGAGACCGCCAAGGTTTAGACAAATACCCCCCTCCCAAAAAAAACCTTGGGGAAAATATTCCAAACAGTTCAGTGAAGACTGAGTATGCTCAATGGGAATGAAATGTTGAATGAATGAGGGGAAGAACAGGAAATGGATGGAATGGGGTACCATGGGAAAGAGCTGGCTGGCACCCTGAACTTCAGGAGCACTCCACACTGGGACATTTTTGCAGCAGGTCTCATTTGTTAATAGCTACGGCTAGACCCGTCCACCTTGAAACTGGCTAACTATTTATAGGAGCATAAGAACAGCTTTGCTCCGTCAGAGTAAAGGCCCACCTAGTCCAGCATCCTGTTTCCTACAGGGCCAAAGAAGATGCCTCAACAGGAGGCCCGCAAGCAGCAGACGAGGACAAAAAGCCCTCCATTCGTAATGGGATCAATAAAATACGTACCCGATGAACTGGGATCCAGACCATCCTCCAACGGAGACCACTCAGCCTCAGGGGAGACCACAACCACTTCCTCCTCACAGGGCCCCAGCACCTAAAAGAGCAGAGATAATTCCCATCAAGCTAACGCCTCGCAGCCGGGACGGTGAACGGCCCAGGTACAGGCCACATTCTGCCTTCCACATCCCCAGTACGGCAAGGCTTCCAGGCCAAGTTATTGGAAGGAATGCCTGCAATTTTTTAATGAATATTTTATTTGCAAATTTGACAAGGAAAGGAAAGAAAAAGATAACAAAGAAACAAAACAAAATAAAGATAAATATTGAAGATACAACACAATTAAAGAAGGGAATAAATATGAATACTACTACTAACAATAAAACACCATCAGTTTACATTACAAATACAGTACCCGCCCGCACCTGGGTGAACCATGCCCATGTTTTACGATCAGAAGCCCTACTCATTACACCTGCCCATAAAATAAATTTGATTCATGGGCTCAAGAGATTACGGCTTCCTTGGTGGTGGCCCCCTCAGTTACAGAACTCCTTTCTGACTGAGGGGAACTGCGATACAGCAGAGGTGGGGAATCTTTCTCTGGTTGAGGGTGGCATTGCCTTCTGGGCAATTTTCCAGGGGCCACATGCCATTGGTGGGCAGGGCTGGAGGCAAAAGTGGGAAGATCAATTAACCCATATTTTATCTTTGTCCTGTAGGTTGCTTTCTACACCTGCACACACCCTCTCTATCCCCCACGCAGGCAAACAAGACGCACGATCAGAGTTCAAGGATACATTTCAGCCACTCAAGGAGGGTGAGAAAGAGGGCTGCTGGGGAGTGTGGCCTGGACAGGAGGCATGGCCTGGGCGAAATCCCAAGGGCCAGACAGTGAGGGTTGGAGGACCATATTCACAGCCCTGCAAGACAGGCTTTCAAATGGGTCTGACTTGTTTCAGATTCCTTTTCCATAAAAAAAACCTCTCAAGCGATGCTGGTTTTCAGTGTCTGAGCTCTTATAAAGAGAGCTTATAGAATGCTTTGGGGCCCTTTTTTGGGGTAAAGCTGCTGACTGTTAATTTGATGGTTTTTAGTGTGATGCTTTCTCTGTGAACTGCACAGTGAGGGCTGTGGCCTCAAAATATGAGAAATACCGCTTACATTCTTGTCAAACAGAAAGAGCTTCCACAGGACTTTACGCAGATAATATCTGAGGAGTAGAACTGAGCTAGAAGGTCCTGAATGTTCTCTTTTTCTCTCTCTCACAGCGTGTGGGCCTCAGAGCCTAGAAACTCCCCAGTAGTCCCACCCCAGAACAGCATGTGGGACTGTCCACATCCCATTGTCTCCTGGAGATTGTTGGGAATGTAGCACCAATGCATGCTACAAGTGGCCTAAACTTGGGGGGGGGGGATAGATAGAAAGGCAATCTGTTCTTCATGCTGTTGATCTCTCCTCTAATCGTTAGTTGTTTTTACAGGCTTTGCTCCTCCCCTTCCTCCCTGTCTTTGTTAGTTAGTAATGGTTCCCTGAGTGGAAGCTGTGATGTTCCTGTATTAATGTAAATATGGTAAGTGCTGTTTGTATAGAAGATATGTGGTAAGTGGAGTGAAAGAGGAGGGCGGAGTAAATGAGCAGGAGAATGCTGGATGATTGGCTGAGTGTTTGAATGGCTGAAAGTATAAAAGGAAGAATGACAGTTGAATCTGGGTGGACGTTGGTGGACGTTGGTGGACGTTAGTGGGTTGTTTGAGAGGTGTTTGGTGGGGTTTTTGAGAGGAGATTGTGTGGAGAGTTGGTGGATGTGGGGAGAGTGTGGAGTTCGGATTAATACTAAGACAAGTATCACAGGAATAGATGAAACCATATGCTTATGTGCCTTTATAAAGTAATCTTGTTATTTCTAATATTTAATAAACACTATTTTGGTTTACTGGAGGCCTGATCCTTGGCTGGGGAATATACAGACCAGAGGGGAGGGCAAGGTACTTACCAAGGCTGAAGGGAAACTGTAACAATTGGTGGCAGCGGTGAAGGGAAGAATATAACACCACAAGTATCCAGAGCAAACCAGAATTATATGCATTCTATATAGATCAAAGGGATTGGGACAGCTTAAGCACGCAGTCACAGAGGTAACCTGATTGAGAGAGACTCAGGCAGAGTCTCTGGGAATACTGGTTATAGGACGTGACTGGTGGTGCTGCCTAGCAGGGGGAATCTGGTGAGGTCTGTGCTAGAGCGGAGAGAGAAACCATAAAAAAGGACAGTCCGGACTGGTGGAGTCCCTGGTGGTGCCTAGTGACAGGCAGTAGCCACGAGCAGGTAGGAACCTGACAGGGAGAGCCAGGGAAGGGCGTCACACGTGGTGGCAGTAGCGGTGGGATAAGAACAACAGAGAATACGAACAAAAGAGAGTCCAGATACGAAATAGAGAGTCCCTAAACAGTGGTGTGGCAAACAGAAATAACAAATAAAGATTACTTGTGAGAGTGACTGGCAAAGAGTGTGTGGCAAAGAGTGAGTGAACTCAAACACCATGGCTGAATATATAAAGATGAAAAGAGAGGAGCTGGTGGAGAAGTGCATAACATTCAATTTGCCTCACGAGGGTAAAGGGGTAGATGAATTGAGGGTAGCACTAATAGGATTTGCAACTGCCCAGCAAAAACAACCTGTCAGAGAAGAGACCCCAGAAGGATACTCAAGCAATCCCGCTTATATAGAGTATTTGAGAGAGAAGTTAAGATGGGAGCATGAGTTGGAAACTGAGAGATTGAGGATGGAAGCTGATGGGAAAGATAAACAGCGAGAATTAGAAACTGAGAAGTTGAGGATGGAAACTGAGAGATTGAGGAGCGAGGCTGAGGAAAAAGATAAGCAGAGGGAGTTGGAATTTGAGAGAATGAGAGTGGATGCTGAATTACAGGTGGAAAAGTTAAAATTTGAACGAGAGAAGTTTCATTCTGATGAAACAAGAAAGGACAGAAATGAAACAAAGATAAAGGTTACACCAAAAGACTTTGCTGTGTTTGAGCCTGGACAAGATCCACAAATTTACCTCAGCACTTTTGAAAAAGCAGCTCAATTGTGGGGGCTACCAGAGGATAAATATATGCAATATTTATCAAACCTGATCAAAGGGGAATTGGCAGAGGTATACCAATATTTCCCCTCAGACAGGCCCGTCACCTATGCTGAGTTTAAAGAGGCAGTATACAAGAGATTCAGACTGGGACCTGACTATTTTAGAAAGTTATTCCGAAACTGTCAGATCCAAGCAGGGAGGTCTTTTGTTGAACTGGGAGCAAAGTTGATGGATATATTTGGAAAGTGGATGAGTAGTGCCAAAGCTCAGTCAGTGGAAGAGGTGAAAAGCCTCATGATACTGGATCAATTATTCCATCAGTTACCACCAGAAATAAGGCTCCTTGTCAAAGACCGTTCCCCTACATCGGTGCAGGAGGCCGCAGAGATGGCGGATCACTTTGCCTCCAATAGAACTGGCTGGGTGGGGAAAACATCAAGAGAGTTTAAACCCAGACCATATAATGCTGGCAGAAAGGATGTAGTACCACAGCGAGTGAGTCCTCCAGTAAAATCTGAAGGGCACAGGAGACCCCAGAGTGGATCTGTGTACCCTAAAATGGAGGAGACATTATGCTATAAATGTGGTAGACCGGGGCACCTACGTTTTCAATGTGAGGTTGCCAACCCCATTAGTAATCCTGCTCAGGCAAGGGCAGTAAAAACAGAACCAAAAGATCTAACAACGAAAAAGGTTCAGTTCTGCCAGATAAACTGGACAGAAGTAAAAGACTTGGATTCAAGTCTGAGAGGGGAAGTGAGTGTACAAGGGGCAAATTATTGGGCATTGCTTGATACTGGTGCCGCTCAAACATTACTGAGGCCAGATTTAATAAAATCTGAGGAAATATTACATCAGGAAACAGTGACTATCCAAGGAGTGAGGGGAGATCCAGAAAGCTTACCCATAGCCCTAGTGAAAATGAAATGGAGAAATAAAGAGGGAAAATATAAAGTCGGTATTAATGCCCAACAACAAGAACCAGTGATACTGGGAAGAGATGTTATGGGGGCACAAGGGAAAATATATGTGGTGACCAGACAGCAACTTGGCAGAGAAACGGAAGCCATGTTAACACAGGCTGAAGAAAACAGGGTGGAATCTGTTTTCGAGCCTCAGGTCACCATAGCAACCACTAGCAGGCCTGCTGAAGGAGACAAACTGTATCAAGTGGTCTCTGATAATAAAGAGACAGAGCAGTTCAGGGAAGAGCTGCATAAAGATGTGAGTTTGAACCAAATAAAGGAACAAGCCCTGACACAAAAGATTCCCTTTACTGACAAGCTGAGGAATCAAATTGTGTGTGAGAATGGGATTTTATATAGACTGTGGATGCCTGCTGAGAGAAAGGATGAATGTGAACCAGTGAAGCAATTGATAGTACCTAGCAAATACAGAACCAGATTGCTAGAGGTAGCCCACGATGTCCCATGTGCAGGACATCTGGGAATAAAAAAGACCAAGAGGAGATTGGCTGCACACTATTATTGGCCAAATATCTCCATAGATGTAAATCAACATTGTCTATCTTGTGGTATATGCCAAAAGGTGGGAAAAAGTGGAGTAAAGACTAAGGCACCCTTAAAGCCCCTTCCTATAATAGGACAACCCTTTTATAGAGTGGGAATAGATTTGGTGGGCCCTTTTTCCAAACCCACAAGGCATGGCAAGAAATATCTAGTGGTGGTGGTGGATTTTGCCACCAGGTACCCAGACGCAGAAGCACTAAGATCTGTAGAAGCCCCTGTAGTGGCAGAGGCTTTGTTAAAAATCTTTATGAGGCTGGGTTTCCCTCATGAAGTGCTGACGGATCAAGGCAGTGTATTCATGGGAGACGTGATCCAATGTATGTGGAAGTGTTGTGGTCTAAAACATCTAAAGACCACCACTTACCATCCAGCCACTAACGGATTGACTGAGAGATTTAATGGAGTTCTGAAGGGCATGATAAGAAGTTATGTTCAAGATCACCCACAAGACTGGGATGAACGTTTGGGGTGCTTCTTATTCGCGTACAGAGAAGTCCCTCAGGAGTCAACAGGCTTCTCACCCTTTGAACTAATGTTTACTAGAAAAGTGAGGGGACCTTTGGAACTGTTAAAAAATTCATGGGAAGGAACCCTGGGAGAGTACAAAACATCTGTAGTAGATTTTGTATTGGAATTCCGCAATAAATTAACATCAATGATGGAAGTTGTGAAAGAGAATCTCAGTCAAACACAGGAGAAGCAAAGTTACTGGTATGACAGAACAGCCAGGGAACGTGTGTATGATGTGGGATATATGGTTATGGCATTCATATCCAGGAAACATGACAAATTACAGGCTAGCTGGGAAGGACCATATACCATAAGAGAAAGGCTTGACACAGTGACGTATGTAATCACCACAGTATTAGAGGCATTAAGAGAAGCAGGCCTCACAATAAAAGCTAAGAAATGCCAGTTTGGGCTAAAGGAAGTAATCTATTTAGGACATAAGGTGGGGAGTGGGAAAATCACCCCCTTATGGAGCAAGGTGGAGGCAATACAAGCGTGGCCTATCCCCTTAACCAAAAAACAAGTGAGGGCTGTGATGTTCCTATATTAATGTATATATGGTAAGTGTTGTTGTTTTAGAAGATACATGGTAAGTGGAGTGAAAGAGGAGGGGGAGTGAATGGGCAGTAGAATGCCAGATGATTGGCTGAGTGTTTAAAATGGCTGAATGTATAAAAGGAAGAGTGAGAGTGGAATCTGGGGGGGAGAAGAGAAAGAGTGGATTGGTTGGTGGGGTTTAGAGAGTTGTTTGCCAGGAGGGAGGTGGAGTTCGGATTAGTATTGAGTAAAACCATATGCTTATGTGCCTTAAGAAGAAATCTTGTTAATCTTGTTAGCTTTGTTATCTGTAAGAAATACTTAATTTGGTTTACCAAAGGCCTGATCCTTGGCTGGGGTTTCACAGACCAGAAGGGAGGGTAAGGTAATGACCAAGGCTGAAAGGGAACTGTAACAAATGGTGGCAGCGGTTAAGAGAATAACAATACCAGTATTCAGAGTCTCTGGGAATACTAGTATTGGGACGTTACTGGTGGTTGCCTAGCAGGGGGATCTGTTGAGATCTGTGCTAGAGCGGGGAGACAAACCATAAGAGAGAGCGGTCCGGACTGGTGGAGTCCCTGGTGGTGCCTAGTGACAGGCAGTAGCCACGCGCAGGTAGGAACCTGACAGGGAGAGCCAGGGAAGGAAGCATCACATGTGGTGGCAGTAGCGGTGGGATACGAACAACAGAGAATCCAGATACGAATACTAGAGAATCCCTAACAGTGGTGTGGCAAACAGAAATAACAAAACAAGATTAATTGTGAGAGTGACTGGCAAAGAGTGTGTGGCAAAAAGTGAGTGAACTCAAACACCATGGCTGAATACATAAAAAGGAAAAGAGAGGAGCTGGTGGAGAAGTGCATAACATTCAATTTACCTCACGAGGGTAAAGGGGTAGATGAATTGAGGGTAGCACTTATAGGATTTGCTACTGCCCAGCAAAAACAACCTGTCAGGGAAGAGACCCCAGAAGGATATATAAGCAATCCCGCTTATGTAGAGTACTTGAGAGAGAAGTTGAGGAGGGAGGCTGAGGAAAAAGACAAGCAGAGGGTCTTTGAAACGGAAGAAAAAGACAAGCAGAGGGAGTTGGAAGCTGAGAGATTGAGGATGGAAGCTGAGAAGTTGAAGATGGAAACTGAGAGAATGAGAATGGGGTTTGAGGAGAGGGAGAAGCAACGAGCAGTGGATGCCGAATTACAAGTAGAAAAGTTAAAATTTGAAAGAGAGAAGTTTCATTCTGATGAAACAAGAAAGGACAGAGATGGAGCAAAAATAAAAATTACTCCAAAGGACTTTGCTGTCTATGAGCCTGGTCAAGATCCTCAAATTTACCTCAGCACCTTTGAAAAAGCAGCTCAGTTGTGGGGGCTACCTGAAGATAAATACATGCAGTATTTATCAAACCTGATTAAAGGGGAATTGGCTGAGGTATACCAATATTTCCCCTCCGACAGGCCCGTCACCTATGCTGAGTTTAAAGAGGCAGTCTACAAAAGATTCAGACTGGGGCCTGATCATTTTAGAAAGCTTTTCAGAAACTGCCAGATACAGACAGGGAGGTCTTTCGTGGAGCTGGGGGCAAAACTGATGGACATATTTGGGAAATGGCTGACAAGTGCAAAAGCTCAGTCTGTGGAGGAGGTGAAAAACCTCATGATATTGGATCAATTATACCATCAGTTACCACCAGAAATAAGGCTCCTGGTCAAAGACCGTTCCCCTACATCGGTGCAGGAGGCGGCAGAGATGGCGGATCATTTCGCCTCCAACAGAACTGGCTGGGTGGGGAAAACAACAAGAGATTTTAAACCCAGACCATATAATGCTGGCAGAAGGGATGTGGTACCACAGAGAGTGAGTCCTCCAGTAAAATTTGAAGGGCACAGGACACCCCAGAGTGGATCTGTGTACCCTAAAAGTGAGGAGAAATTATGCTACAAATGTGGTAGACCGGGGCACCTACGTTTTCAATGTGAGGTTGCCAACCCCATTAGTAATCCTGCTCAGACAAGGACAGTGAAAACAGAGCCCAAGGCTTTAGAAACAGCGAAAAAGGTTCAGTTCTGCCAGATAAACTGGACAGAAGTAACAGACCTTGATTCAAGTCTGAGAGATGAAGTGAGTGTACAAGGGGCAAATTATTGGGCATTGCTTGATACTGGTGCCGCTCAGACATTACTGAGGCCAGATTTAATAAAATCTGAGGTAATATTACCTCAGGAAACTGTGACTATCCAAGGAGTGAGGGGTCAACCAGAAAGTTTGCCTGTGGCCCTGGTGGATATGACTTGGAGAGGCCGAGAGGGCCGATATAAAGTAGGCATTAATGCCCAGCAACAAGAACCAGTAATACTGGGAAGGGATGTAATGGGCACCCAAGGAAAGATCTATGTAGTGACCAGACAGCAAATTGGCAGAGAAAAAGAAGCCATATTAAGGGGGGCTGAAACAAACAGGGTGGAATCTGTTAACCAGCCTCAGGTCACCATAGCAACCACTAGCAGGCCTGCTGAAGGAGACAAACTGTATCAAGTGGTCTCTGGGAAAGAAGCAGAGCAATTCCGGGAAGAGCTGCATAAAGATATAAGTTTGAAGCAGATAAAGGAACAAGCCCTGACCCAACAGATTCCTTTCACTGACAAACTGAGGAATAAAGTTGTGTGTGAAAATGGGATTTTATATAGACTGTGGATGCCTGCTGAGAGAAAGGGTGAATGTGAACCAGTGAAACAAATGATGGAAGTGGTGAAAGAGAATTTGAGTCAAGCTCAGCAGAAGCAACGTTACTGGTATGACAGAACAGACAGGGAACGTGTGTATGATGTGGGAGATATGGTTATGGCGTTCATACCCAGGAAACATGACAAATTACAGGCTAACTGGGAAGGACCATATACCATCAGAGAAAGGCTTGACACAGTGATGTATGTAATCACCACAGACCAATTAAACAAAAGCAAAGTGGTTCATGTAAATATGTTGAAGCCTTACCATACCAGGGATGCACAGGTGTTGCAAGTTACCTCATTCCCTGAGGGAAGTGGGCCTGAACTTCCAGATTTGGTACAGGAAAGCAAAGACAAAGGACGGGTAGATCAAGTGGAATGGTCAGAGGAGGTGAAGGAGGAAGTAAAAGAAGAGATTCTGAGAGTTTTGAAAACCTATAGGAATCTCTTTAGCAACAAACCTGGCCGAACCAGTATAGTTATACATTCCATTGATACTGGAGATCATGCCCCAATCAGATCTGTTCCGTACCGTGCGAATGGGAAAGTTTTGAATGAGATCAAAAAGGAGGTGGAAGATATGCTGGAATTAGGAGTGATCAGGGAATCCATCAGTCCCTGGGCCTCAAGTATTGTCCTGGTTCCGAAAAAAGATGGGACAAGGTTTTGCATTGATTATCAGCTAATCAATAAAATTACTGTCCCAGATGCGTATCCTATGCCTAGGGTAGACGCTATGTTAGAGTTATTGGGGGCAGCAACCATTATCTCTACACTAGATCTCTGTAAAGGATTTTGGCAAATGGAACTAGACGAGCAATCCAGAGCCAAAACTGCCTTCAGTACACCAGATGGGTTATATGAGTTTGTGACCTTACCCATGGGACTAAGGAACTCACCAAGTTCATTTCAGAGGCTAATCAATACTGTGTTGCGAGGCATGTCAGATTTTGCAGTGGCCTATATTGATGACGTGGCCATTTTTAGCAAGTCGGTGCCTGAGCATGTCCAACACCTGACAACAGTATTGGAGGCCTTAAGAAAAGCAGGCCTCACAATAAAAGCTAAGAAATGCCAGTTTGGACTAAAGGAAGTAATCTATTTAGGACATAAGGTGGGGAGTGGGAAAATCACCCCCTTATGGAGCAAGGTGGAGGCAATACAAGAGTGGCCGATCCCCTTAACCAAAAAACAAGTAAGGGCATTTCTGGGTGTGGCTGGATTTTATAGGAAGTTTGTGAGAAATTTTGGGGAAATAGCAACCCCCTTGCATGAATTAACAAAGAAGTGTTCTGAGCGTGTGGTATGGACGGATGAATGTCAGAAGGCTTTTGATCTACTGAAGCAAGCCTTGTGCCAAGGACCCATATTAATAGCACCAGACTATGAGAAACCATTCATCGTGGCTACAGATGCTTCGGACCTGGCGCTGGGAGTCGTCTTGCTACAGGAGAGAGAAGGCACCAGACATCCAGTGGCGTACCTGAGTCGCAAGCTGACGCCGAGGGAGAAAAACTATTTGTCGGTCCAGAAGGAGTGCCTAGCAGTCGTGTGGGGACTGAACAAGTTGCGCCCATACGTGTGGGGACGAAGATTCACAGTGACTACGGATCATCGGGCCTTGTTATGGTTGCAGACTATGAAAAACCATAACACTATGCTGCAGAGGTGGTCCTGGGCCCTACAGGACTATCAAATGGACTTCCAGTTCATAAAAGGCAAGGACAATGTACGGGCCGATGGACTTTCCAGGCAAGTGGCTGGGACTGCAGTGACGTGACCAGACAGAGGAACAAAGAAAGACATTTTCCCCATAGAGACTTTTATTTGTTAACGCGACGTATAAATCCTGGAACAGGAATAATACTCTGCTGTTGTTTAAGGGGGGGGAAATGTGATGTTCCTATATTAATGTATATATGGTAAGTGTTCTTGTTTTAGAAGATACATGGTAAGTGGAGTGAAAGAGGAGGGGGAGTGAATGGGCAGTAGAATGCCAGATGATTGGCTGAGTGTTTAAAATGGCTGAATGTATAAAAGGAAGAGTGAGAGTGGAATCTGGGGGGGAGAAGAGAAAGAGTGGATTGCTTGGTGGGGTTTAGAGAGTTGTTTGCCAGGAGGGAGGTGGAGTTCGGATTAGTATTGAGTAAAACCATATGCTTATGTGCCTTAAGAAGAAATCTTGTTAATCTTGTTAGCTTTGTTATCTGTAATAAATACTTAATTTGGTTTACCACAGGCCTGATCCTTGGCTGGGGTTTCACAGACCAGAATGGAGGGTAAGGTAATGACCAAGGCTGAAGGGGAACTGTAACAAATGGTGGCAGCGGTGAAGAGAATAACAATACCAGTATTCAGAGTCTCTGGGAATACTAGTATTGGGACGTTACTGGTGGTTGCCTAGCAGGGGGATCTGTTGAGATCTGTGCTAGAGCAGGGAGAGAAACCATAAGAGAGAGCGGTCCAGACTGGTGGAGTCCCTGATGGTGCCTAGTGACAGGCAGTAGCCACGCGCAGGTAGGAACCTGACAGGGAGAGCCAGGGAAGGAAGCATCACAAGGGCATTTCTAGGTGTGGCTGGTTTTTATAGAAAGTTTGTGAAAGATTTTGGGGAAATCGCAACCCCGTTGCATGAATTGACAAAGAAAAAGTGTTCTGAGCGTGTGGTATGGACGGATGAATGTCAGAAGGCTTTTGATCTGCTGAAGCAAGCCTTGTGCCAAGGACCTATATTAATAGCACCAGACTATGAGCAACCATTCATCGTGGCTACAGATGCGTCGGACCTCGCGCTGGGAGTCATCTTGCTGCAGGAGAGAGAAGGCACCAGACATCCAGTGGCGTATCTGAGTCGCAAGCTGATGCCGAGAGAGAAAAACTATTCATCAGTCCAAAAGGAGTGCCTAGCGGTCATGTGGGGACTGAATAAGTTGCGCCCATACGTGTGGGGACGAAGATTCACGGTAACAATGGATCATCGGGCCTTGTTATGGTTACAAATTAAGAAAAACCATAATACTATGCTGCAGAGGTGGTCCTGGGCCCTACAAGACTATCAAGTGGACTTCCAGTTCATAAAAGGCAAGGACAATGTATTGGCCGATGGACTGTCAAGGCAGGTGGCTGGGACTGCAGTGACGTGACCAGACGGAGGAACAAAGAAAGACATTTTCCCCATAGAGACTTGTTATATTGGTAACGCGACGTATAAATCCTAGAGCAGGAATAATACTCTGCCGTTATTTTTAAGGGGGGGGAAATGTGATGTTCCTGTATTAATGTACATATGGTAAGTGCTGTTTGTATAGAAGATATGTGGTAAGTGGAGTGAAAGAGGAGGGGGGAGTAAATGAGCAGGAGAATGCTGGATGATTGGCTGAGTGTCTGAATGGCTGAAAGTATAAAAGGAAGAATGACAGTTGAATCTGGGTGGATGTTGGTGGACGTTAGTGGACGTTAGTGGGTTGTTTGAGAGGTGTTTGGTGGGGTTTTTGAGAGGAGATTGTGTGGAGAGTTGGTGGATGTGTGGAGAGTGTGGAGTTCGGATTAATACTAAGACAAGTATCACAGGAATAGATGAAACCATATGCTTATGTGCCTTTATAAAGTAATCTTGTTATTTCTAATATTTAATAAACACTATTTTGGTTTACCAGAGGCCTGATCCTTGGCTGGGGAATATACAGACCAGAGTGGAGGGCAAGCTACTTACCAAGGCTGAAGGGAAACTGTAACAATTGGTGGCAGCGGTGAAGGGAAGAATATAACACCACAAGTATCCAGAGCAAACCAGAATTATATGCATTCTATATAGATCAAAGGGATTGGGACATCTTAAGCATGCAGTCACAGAGGTAACCTGATTGAGAGAGACTCAGGCAGAGTCTCTGGGAATACTGGCAGAGCTTGGAAAAGTTACTTTTTTGAACTACAACTCCCATCAGCCCAATCCAGTGGCCATGCTGCCTGGGGCTGATGGGAGTTGTAGTTCAAAAAAGTAACTTTTCCAAGCTCTGTATACTGGTTATAGGACGTGACTGGTGGTGCTGCCTAGCAGGGGGATCTGGTGAGGTCTGTGCTAGAGCGGAGAGAGAAACCATAAAAAAGGACAGTCCGGACTGGTGGAGTCCCTGGTGGTGCCTAGTGACAGGCAGTAGCCACGAGCAGGTAGGAACCTGACAGAGAGAGCCAGGGAAGGGCGTCACAGAAGCCGCTTCAGTTTCTTTATTTTTTCAGCTACCCATCTTAACAGACCAGTTATTTCTGCATTCTGCTACTAAAACAAAAACCTCTAACAGGGTTCTTGCTGTGGGGGCTTACTCCTCTAATTACATACCAGATTTCACTCCTTGTTCTAGAACTTTCTCGCAAGAGGGAGATGCAAGGTTTCTCCAACAATTTGCAGCCATTTTGTCTACTAGCAGTTAAGGAGAAGCAACTTCTACATATGTTGGAAGAAACAGGCTCTTTGAAGCTGGCAAGTCCTCCAGCAGGAATGGGGAATCTTTTTCATCTTAGTGGTCGCATTCTCCTTTGGAGAGCATTCCATGGACCACCTGCTACTGGTGGGCAGGACCACGGGCAAAAGTGGGCAGAGCAATGAATATGTTGACCTTTCTACAGTAAGCTAGTTTATACACACCCCTCTCTATCCTCCATTGAAACAAGCAAGATATATTATCAGAGTTGAAGGACACATTCCAGCCAGGCAGAAAGACTCAGGGTGCAAAGCATGGCAGTGAGGGGTGTGGCCTAGGGCAAGGTCTAAGGGCCAGAGGGCCGCAATTGGACCCCAGGCCAGAAGTTCACCATCCCTGTCTTACAGGATAGGGCAGCCTCAGATGTTCCCTGTCGAAAACAATCATATAATTCAGGAAGGTTCACCCTTAGGATTATCAAGTTTTAAATCTACTCTCCTTTACCTTGACCTCTCGTTGCTGGCCTCTAAGGAAATCTTCTGCCAGGGCCACCGCTTGAAAACAGGCCTGTGGGCAACGGACCCTGATCCAGCTCTGCATCTCCTGAGGGAGGATGTTCAGGAACTGCTCCAAGATCAACAGCTCCAGGATCTGCTCCTTGGTGCGTTTCTCTGGCTTCAGCCACCGCCGGCAGAGTTCCCGGAGCCTCTTGCAAGCCTCTTGGGGCCCCTCGGCATCCTGGTAGCCAAACTGCCTGAAATGTCGCCGCCGTGTCTCGGTATTGGTGGTGTCCCTTCCCATGACCTCTTTCTCCAGTGTTCCATTTTCTTCCTTGGCTGGATTGCTAAAGGCGCCTGGAACTTCTCCGTCATCGTCCACCAGAACCTGAGTAATCCCTTCTCCACAAGGCCACTGGCTGGTATTGATCGCTGCCTCACTGGAGCCCCATGGCGATGGATTCGATGGCTGTTGGCTTCCCCACCCAGAAGGAAGGGGCTGTACTGCCTTCAAGATCTCCTGCCATTGGGTTTCCCAGCGCTGAGCCAACCCCTCCTCAGGTCCCTCAGTCAACTCTTGGGGGGGCACCCAGCCTAGAAGCTCCCCAATGGTCCCAACCTGGATGACACGAGGGACCATCCGTTCCCCTTCGGATTCTAGAGGACTTGCTTGGGCTTCCTCCCCCACCTTCGCGACAGGATTTGCCTCGTGTTCTAGAACATTCTGGAAGGAGTGACTCATGCCTCCTGAAGCCCTCAGCTTGGCAGCCATTTTGTCCAACAGTGTTTCACGTGAGAAGCAATGTCCACATATGGTGGAAGAAATACTCTTTTAAGCTGTCAATCCCAGCAGCTGAAGGATGAGGAGTCTGCACTGTTACAGTAGAAAGCCCCCAAGTGTAAATAAATAAATAAATAAATAGCTCCAGGAGGGACTTGCCACTAATCACATGTCCTTTAATGTCAGCACATTTCACATTTTCGTGTGCCTGATCAATCCCTCCGAGATCCTCCAAGACAATCTGTTGGGGATGCTGCAAGATCTTTGGATCTCCAGTCGCAGAGGTGACTTACGCCAGGTTCAGCAATCCTTCCAGACAGCAAGAAAGGGGCTTCTTTTCCCTGAAGGAGACACAAACTGGAATAAATGAGCCAAGTCACAATGTTCAGGCTGAAGACTCACTCTGAAAGATAAGCCATATTTTAAGCCTTGGCTGAGGATCTGCTTTGCATGCAGAAGCCCTCAGGTTCAATCCCTGACATCTGCAGGTAGGGCTCGGAGACACCCCTGCCTGAAACCCTAGAGAGTCACTGCCAGTCAGTGTAGACGATACTGAGCTGGATGGACCAATGGTCTGACATGATAGAAAGCAGTTGAGCCTCTTAGGGAAGGGCTGTAGCTCAGTGGCAGAGCACCTGCTTTGCATGCAGAAGGTGTTGGGTTCAATCCCCGGCATCTGCAGGTAGGGCTGGGAAATGTCCCCTACCTGAAACCCTGGGAAGCAGTCAGTGTAGACAATACTGAGCTAGATGGACCAGCAGTCTGACTCACTGTAAGGCAATTTCCTTCCAGAGTGATCTTTCCATTTTTCCCTTCCCTTCAGTCACTTTCTTCCTAATCAGAGCTGAAAAGCCCAGAATGCTTAGCTTGTGCAGGCAAATGCAAGGCTATTTCTTCTTCTATGTAAAACTGTGGTATAAGGCAGCTGCCAATGTTCAATCATTTTTTCCTCACAGCAATCCTGTAAGGTAATTTAGGCTGAGAAACTGACAGGCTGGAGGTTTCCCAGTGAGCTTCATGGCTGAGCTGGGATCTGAACCTGGGTCTCCCTAGGTCTAGTCCAACACTAACCTAGGGGTGGCCCTCCAGATATTGCTGAACTATAATTCCCATCAGACCCAGTCAGCATAGCTAGTGGCCAGGGATGGTAGTCGAAGTCCAGCAACATTTGGAGGGCTGCATGTTCTTCTCTCTTCCTCTAAGCATAACCCCACATATAGCACCAAAAAGCAGGCATATATGTATTTATAATAAATAAATCAAACCACTCCACGCTGCCAGTATTATCAAATAAAGAAATTATATATTTGCTCCCATGAATCCACTCATCTAGGCGCCTTGCATATCTCACCTGCCAAAATTTTAATGCATGTTCAGAATCCCATCTGCTTTCCCCCTTCAAGCAAACAGCATCATGTTTAATAGAACGTTTTTTAAACAGAGTTGCTGGACTATGACCTGAGAGACCAGGTCAAATCCCCATACAGCCATGAAGCTCACTGGGTGACCTTGGGCCAGTCACTGCCTCTCAGCCTCAGAGAAAGGCAATGGTGAACCCCCTCTGAATACAGCTTACCATGAAAACCCTCTTCATAGGGTCGCCATAAGTCGTGATCGACTTGAAGGCAGTCCATTTCCATTTTCATTTGCATAAAAAGTTAATCACCCCATTGGTATTGTTATCTCATTCAGGGTGTTCAGCTGATTATTATGTGACTTTTCCCTCCCTGCAGGCCAAGAGAAGCTGGTGTCAGCAAAGACCACCAAACTTCAAGCCACTGCCATTAAAATGAAGGCCACAGTGATGATCTCAGTGTTTTTAATTGGTATAATTTTTAATTTTAACTTGGCAAAGATGAAACACCAGACTAAGATGCATCCAGACTCAGAGGAAGGCAATGGTAAACCACCTCTGAATATCTCTTACCACAAAAACCCTATGAACAGAGTATCCAAAATGCAGCACAACATAGTGCTGGAAGATGAGACCCCCAGGTCAGAAGGCACTCACCGAGCTACTGGGGAAGAACAAAGGACAAGTACGAGTAGCGCTGTGACTAATGACGCAGCTGGGTCAAAGCCAAAAGGAAGCCCAGAGGCTGATGCGCACAGATGCGAAACGAGAGTCCGGAGTTGTACAACACACACAATAGGAACGTGGAACGTGAGAAGCATGAACCAGGGAAAATTAGAAATTGTCAAGCAAGAAATGGAACGCATCAACATTACAATACTTGGTGTGAGCAAACTACAATGGATGGGAATGGGACATTTCCAATCAGGCAACTACAAAATATTTTATGCAGGAAATGAGAAATCAAGAAGAAATGGGGTTGCTTTAATAGTGAGAAGTGATGTAGCAAGAGCAATTAGGAGCTACAACACAAGGTCTGAGTGAGTGATGTCCATGAGATTAAATGGGAAACCTATCAACATAACCATCATCCAAGTCTATGCTCTGACGGCAAATGCAGAAGAAGAGGAATTGGAGAGATTTTATGCAGAAGTACAGGAAGAAATTGATCACACACCAAAACAAGATGTGCTGATAATCATGGGGGACTGGAATGCAAAAATAGGGAACAGAGAAGAACTAGGATTTGTGGGGAAATGGGGCCTAGGAGACAGAAACGAAGCAGGAGAAAGACTTATTGAATTCTGTGAAGCCAATAATTTGTTTCTTGCAAACACATTTTTTGAGCAACCAAAAAGACAGTTGTACACATGGACATCACCAAATGGTCAATATAGGAATCAAATTCATTATATAATTGGTAGCAGAGGGTGGAGAAGTTCCATACTTTCTGCGAAAACAAGACCAGGAGCAGACTGTGGTACAGATCATGAACTGGTCGTATCGAAAATCAGAGGAAAGCTAAAGAAGACCAACAAAACAATCATAATGCCAAAGTACAATTTAAATATCATCCCAGAAGCATATAAAGATCAAATAAGGAACAGGTTTGAGGCTTTAAACTTAGTTGACAGAGAACCAGAAGAACTATGGAATGAAGTCAGAGACGTTATCAGAGAAGAATGCAAAAATACAATACCTCTAGTTAAAAAGAGAGAAAGACCCCAATGGATGACTGAAGAAACTCTTCAAATAGTTAAAGAGAGAAGGAAAGCAAAAGCAAAAGGAGATAGAAACACAGTCGGAACCCTAAATGCAACGATACAGTGACTAGTACGTAGGGACAAAGAGAACTATTACAATAGTTACTGTATAGAAATAGAAGAGGACAACAAAAAGGGTAGAACAAGAGCCCTATTCCAAAAGATTAGAGAAATGAAAGGGAAATTTAAACCAAGAGTAGGGATGTTGTATAATCAACAGGGGAACACACGGACTGACTGAGATGAAATAAAAGGAAGGTGGAAGCAATACACTGAAGAACTCTATAAAAGAGATGCAAGGATGACAGATTCATTCATGGAGGAACCGTATGATGAAGAACCAGAAATTTTAGAATGTGAGGTGAAAGCTGCTCTTAAAATACTTGGAAGAAACAAATCACCAGGAATAGACGGCATACCAATAGAATTGCTACAAGCTACTGAGACTGAATCAGTCCAAATTTTGACTAAAATCTGTCAAGAAATATGGAAAACTAAACAATGGCCCACAGACTGGAAGCGTTCCATATACATCCCAATTCCAAAGAAAGGGGATCCCAGGGAATGCAGTCATTATCGAACTATTGCCTTAATATCCCATGCAAGTAAAGTAATGCTCAAGATTCTACAACAAAGGCTCTTGCCATATATGGAGCGAGAAATGCCAGACGTCCAAGCTGGATTTAGAAAGGGAAGAGGCACCAGAGATCATATCACAAACATACGTTGGATAATGGAAGGGACCAAGGAATTTCAGAAGAAAATCACCCTGTGCTTTATAGATTACAGCAAAGCCTTTGACTGTGTAGATCAATGATTCTCAAACGGTGCGCCGGGGCACACTGGTGCGCCGCAAGAGGTGGCTAGGTGTGCCGGGAATATTATGAAAGTATATTATTATTATTAAGATATTTTTATTCATAGTTTAAAATATATTAATATATTTTTAATTTTGTACACGAAGTGCGCCAGAAAACTTTTATATGTTTTACAGTGCGCCGCGAACAAAAAAAGATTGAGAACCACTGGTGTAGATCATGAAAAACTATGGAATGCTTTAAAAGAAACGGGGGTGCCACAGCATCTGATTGTCCTGATGCACAACCTATACTCTGCACAAGAGACTACTGTAAGGACAGAGTATGGAGAAACCGATTGGTTCCCCATCGGAAAGGGTGTGAGACAGGGGTGTATTTTATCATCCTATTTAATCTATACGCAGAACATATCATATGGAAAGTGGGATTGGACCAAGATGAAGGAGGTGTGAAAATTGGAGGGAGAAATATCAATAATTTAAGATATGCAGATGATACCATACTACTAGCAGAAACCAGTAATGATTTGAAACGAATGCTGATGAAAGTTAAAGAGGAACGCACAAAAGCAGGACTACAGCTGAACATCAAAAAGACTAAAGTAATGACAACAGAAGATTTATGTAACTTTACAGTTGACAATGAGGACATTGAACTTGTCAAGGATTATCAATACCTCGGCACAGTCATTAACCAAAATGGAGACAATAGTCAAGAAATCAGAAGTTGGCTAGGACTGGAGAGGGCAGCTGTGAGAGAACTAGAAAAGGTCCACAAATGTAAAGATGTATCACTGAACACTAAAGTCAGGATAATTCAGACCATGGTATTTCCGATCTCTATGTATGGATGTGAAAGTTGGACAGTGAAAAAAGCTGGTAAGAGAAAAATCAACACATTTGAAAATGTGGTGTTGGAGAAGAGCTTTGAGGATACCATGGACTGCGAAAAAGACATATAATTGGGTGTTAGAACAAATCAAACCAGAACTATCACTAGAAGCTAAAATGATGAAACTGAGGTTATCATACTTTGGTCACATAATGGGAAGACATGATTCATTAGAAAAAATAATGCTGGGAAAAACAGAAGGGAGTAGAAAAAGAGGAAGGCCAAACAAGAGATGGATTGATTCCATAAAGGAAGCCACAGACCTGAACGGTGGTTCATGACAGATGCTCGTGGAGGTCACTGATTCATAGGGTCGCCATAAGTCGTAGTCGACTTGGAGGCACATAACAACAGCAAGCTGTATTTATAAATGGTTTTACTTTCTACACAAATTGCAATGGCTGCTGGTTGATCCAAATATTTATCTATTTAACAGAGCCTGTATACGGTTTTACACAACTTCAGTATTTATTCAAGTGAAGAAGTAAAAAAGAAACCCTCCGAACTTCACACACACAAAAAACTGTTTCAAGCTACCCTTTCCTCCTCTCCCCACTTTCTTCAAACGGCATTTGTATCAGATATCATAAAGGTACAATGACACGATTTTAACATCTGTGAAAGGGGGCGGATACATACTTTTAAAAACTTGAGCCTGCTGTTCCAGGTACAGAAAGCACACAAACACATACAGGGAAACACACACGCGCAAATCTGTTCTGTCAGAGAGCTGGGTCAAAACTGAACTGAAGTGGAAGTCAAAAGTGGGGTGCTCATCTGCCGAGCACCCCGTTACCAAGATGATTTGGTTTGTCCCAGTTAACCCTGCAGCGCTCTCGCCTCCCGTCAAACCCGCTCGTGCCTCTAACAATTCTGCACGCAACTCACAGCACATTGCGCCCCATGGCACTTGGTCTGTGTCAGCCCCACAGCTTTGGCCAGGATCCAGCTGCTTTCTTGCTGGCCTTGGTGGTTTCCTACCACAGAGAAGGAGGGACATCCAGAGCAGAACAGGAAGAGGGCATCCCTGATTTATATTCCCCACCCACAACACCACATCTCTTTCTCTCTCTCTCTGTATCACAGCCTCTCTAGGAACCAGATAAACCCCCAATGTAACCCTTTACGTGCCTTGTGTGAAAAACACAGACGCATACAACAGCACAGCCCAATGAAACACACACAGCTGCAAAATCCCATGCATGTTTTATGCTCGTTTTAAACTTTGCTCGGTCGATTGTTGGGCTGTCAAATATTATATTGTAGTGTTTGTTCGGCGATTGTTTTATTTGGGCCTATTTTCTGTGAACTGCATTATTGTTGTTGTTATTATAAGTATAGCAAATATGACAGAAAGAAAAACGAAACAGCATCAGATCTGTGAACTGCTTTGAGCACAAGAGATAAGTGGGAATTTCGGTATATAAATAAAACAATGGCTGCGTATACGCCATACATTTAAATCACATTTTCCCCTCCAAAGAGTCCTGGGAATTGTAGGGTGTTAAGGATGCGGGGAATTGTAGCTCTACGAGAGGCAAACTACAGTTCCCATGATTCTTGGGGCGATAAATACACCTCAGATGTATGGCATACATGTCTGCTCAGAAGTAAGTCCAATTTTGTTCAGTGGGATTTACTCCCAGGTAATTACGTCTAACTTCTGTTGAAGGCAGGATCAGTATTATTCAGACTACAATCTGAATCCCACTTACCTGGGAGCCAGCCCCATTTAATTCCATAGGACTTATGCCTGAGTAGACCTACTTAGGATTTTAGTGAGTGTAAAAGCTCATTTGCCTCCTTCTGACTCTGTTGATGTGTTGGCATGTTCTGAAGACTGATCTTTGTTTCAGTGTTCCTTTGCTTTACAGCAGTGGCTGCTGGTGGCTCCATGTCAGTGTGGCAGTGGAATCTGCTCCGGGTTTTAGTCCAGTTATCAAAGGGCTGTCCAAGTTGCTTCAGCTCGGTTTGGACTAAAACCTGGAGCAGACACCACTGCCCTACTGACATGGAGCCACCAGCCCTCACTGCTTTACAGCAACGCATATGCTGGTTGGGGCTGATGGGAGGTGCCATCCAAAAAATCTGGAGGACACCACGTGGGCAAAAGCTGCTTTACAGAAAGCCCCCTCTCTCTCTGCACACGCACACACACACACCACTCTCAACCAATTAGTCTCCAAGGCAGTTCACAACATTAGTATGCTGGGTTTGTGTGCGTGTTCTAATTTTTATTGTTTAATTTGTTGCTATTTTATTGTCCTGCGGTTGTTAGGTGCATGGGACAGGGTGGGGGTGTCACACAGACAGATATCAATGCTTTCAGAACGAGCCTTGAAGACCTGGCTGTTCAGGCAGGCCTACGGGATCTCTGGGGTGGGTTAGTTTTTAATGCTGTTAATTAATGTAAGAGGGGTGATTAGTTTAATTATTGAGTGTGGTTTGTATTGGTTTTATATTGTATTTTATTTTATTGTGTTAATGTACGTCGCCTAGAGTGGCCGTTAATTCGGCCAGATAGGCGACTCATAAATAAAATTTTATTATTATTATTATTATTATAAATAAATAATGATAAGCATGTGGTCAGGACTTTTGGTTGGCAGCTGATAAAAGGGAAATGGCATAGAACTGTGCTGTGTGTGTGTAGGTTTTTTTTTTTTAACAATCAAGTGTTATATAAATTCAGTTAAATAAAAGAAAGAAATAGTGTCAGCAATGACTGACAGCAGCTCTCCAAGGTTTGAGGCAGCGGGGTTCTCTTCTTGAGATGCTATTGGGGATTGATCCTGGGACCTTCTGCGTGAAAAGCGGAGCCTCTCCCACTGAGCTATGACCCTCCTCTGCCTGATCTTTCTTAAATGGAGTCAGACAGTTATTCCATCTAGTTATGCATCTTCTATACCAGGTTTGGTAAACTTTTCACTGGAGTAGTTTCCATCATCCCTGACAGTTGGTCACGCTGGCTGGGGCTGATGGGAGTTGCAATCCAACAACATCTGGGAGAGCCACAGCTCAACCATTCCTAGACTGCCCTGACTGGCAGCAGCTCCCTAAGGTCTTCATGACCTTTTTTATATTTCTGCCTGCCATGAAAAAGATGGGACCCCTAATGAGTCTCCTTAACACAAATTTTACATAAAGTGTTGCAAGTTCTCCCCGATGCTACCAGTGAACTTGCAAGTTAGGTGTGGTACTCAAAGAGTTAAACTGTCCAAGTTTCGGAGTCCTAGAGAGGACAGGAAATAAAGGGTGTGGGGGAACGCAAACATCGCGGCATCTTTAGGTCATGTGCCCCTTCCCCTCTCCCCCTCCTTTTTTTTTTTGCTAGCCTTTGGCTTTGGAAGCCTCAGTTTTAGATTTTTTACGAGCGTTGTCTGGTCATGGCTTTGTTTGAGAGTGCAAGTGGCACCAGCTGTGGTTCCTTATTTAGAATTAAAATGTAGCTTTCCTTCCTCCCCCCAACTAATAATGCAGTTTGTTCCTTTTTTTTGCCTTCTCTCTTCTTTCCTTGGGCATTAACAGCATGGCAAAGCACACAAAATGGCAGAAAATAATGGGCGAGAGGAGTGTAGTAAATAGCCAAGAACTAGTTGCACCTGCATCAAAACGCTGTAGTGTTGAGTACCCGTTTACTCTTACAGTCAGCGGTGCCCTCCTCCACGATACTCCAGTCTGTTCCCCCTCCCACCCAATTTTCCATCCCATCCCCTCCAGCAGTCAGCATTCCGTGGCTATTGGGCACATTCAGTCTTCATCAATCTGTATATTGGTTTTGTAATAGTTTTTTTGTAACTTCTGCAAACATGGTGTTCCCAGGAGCCTCTGCCTTGTGTATGGATGGTATCATTTTGGCTATGTGAGCCGGTGAGGTATAGTGAAGGTGCTGGACTACGACCTGGGAGACCAGGGTTCAAATCCCCACACAGCCATGAAACTCACTGGGTGGCCTTTGGCCAGTCACTGCCTCTCAGCCTCAGAGGAAGGCAATGGTAAACCACTTACCATGAAAACCCTATTCATAGGGTCGCCATAAGTTGGAATCGACTTGAAGGCAGTACACATTACAAGCAAGAACATCCACAACATGAACATCAGAAATAGAGAGAATTGTGAGTTTGGGACTTCCGGGAAGGGTTGCTTTGCCTGTGCTGCCTCTGAGTCTGAGCTCTCATCTCAGAAGAAGCTTTTTCAGCTTAAAAATTAGTCACAATGCTCTTTTTGACTGGTAAAGATTTTCTCCCGGTCAGGGAGAAACGTAGAGATTAACCACAAAGCCTGTTTTTGTGGGGAGGACTGGATTTCATTTATTTATGAGAGAAGGTTCAAACTGCAATGCCGGACGGACTTTCATCAAGCTCTAGCTGATTACAGCGACACGTTTATCTTTTCTTTAAAGAAAAACGGACTTCAACAGGCAGATAAGCATCCTTCTTTCTATTTTCTTTTTTCACTTGGTTTAAATTGGTGTAGCAAAAAAGAGATTTGTCAATGAATCAGCTGTGAAGAACTTCTAGGTGAGTTATGGCTTTTCTCTTTCACTAACGAAATTAATGAGGAAAGAAATCGAAAAAGCTTATCTTTGTTTTTATCGCAAAAAGCTGTCCTGGAGGTGCATTCTAAAGATACTAACGGAAGAGGGATTTCTATTTTGAGGAGGGGGGGGATTTTTTTTGGATCGATTTCATTTTGACGAATCTGCTTGTTCACGACGCCACTAATTGTTTTGATGTTGGGAACTAAGTTTGTTTTGTATTCCTGAATACATAGAGATAAGGCAGGCTGTACTGTCTACACTGATATAAGAGCCTGGAATATTAACCCAATTGTGGCTGAAATAATTTTTGTCTTTGTGGCTTTAAGAATGACAACCAGGAAAGTGATTGAGACCATGGAAGAAATTATGTTTCAGAAAATAATGGGTGAGATTGAGATAACGAAACAAACCCTGAGACAGGGTAGACAGGAGATGAAAATTGAATTTAATAAAATGGCGCAGGAGTTTAAAGAAATAGTGGATTCTGTGAGAGAGGAGTTTGATGGGATAGGGAAGCTACAAGACCTGGAGAGTGGAACAAATGTGAAATTGGAAAAAGATTTGGAGTTTATGGATGTTAGAAATAAAGTTTACTGTTTGGAATTCAGCGTTGCCTCTGAAGAAATTAATGAAGATTTTGGTGGTAAAGTTATCAATGTTTTGGATAATTTTCTGGATTGGAATGATGTGATGGAGTCTGACATAGAAAAAATCTATGGAGTTGGTTACAGATATGTGACAGTGGAGAAACTCTTAAGAGATGATCCAGTGCATTTTGTAAAAAAGAACAGAGATATGACTTTGCAGCAATATTTCAGCAACATATTCAGATTTCTTGACTGGAATGATGTGATGGGGCTTGACATAGAAAAAAATTATGGAATTAACTACAAATATGTGACAGAGCAGAGATGCACCCAGAGCAGAGATGTGACTTTACAACAATATTTCAACAACATATTCAGAATTGATGGCAAGGACATATTTGTGATGGGGGAAATTCCCATCAGACTCTTGTTATATGACTATGGCTATGACAGCAAGATCATCATGGGATACTGATAATGGATGAATGGATACTGAAACCACTGGATTTAACAGGACTATTGAAGATGGAATTAATATTGATAATGGAAGATTATTGGATTTAACAGATTTGACGAGATGGATTAATTGATTTGTTTACTTGGACTATGGCTATGACAAGAAGATTATTATGGGATACTGACAATGGAAGAATGGCTATTGAAATTACTGGACGTAACAGGATTATTGAAGATGGAAGATGGAATTAACATAGATAATGGAAGAATGGCTATTGAAATTATTGGGCCTAACAGATTTGAATCAGATGGATTAAGCGACATGTTTATTTGGAGAAAAATTGATAAGATATATCTCTCAAGGAATTGAAACCTCTCTTGGACTTTTTGTGGAAAGAATAAAATAATGTTTATGAGATTTGATGATTAATTAAGATAACTACTGGAGGAAAGTGATTTTATAATATAATTTTAGAGATAGGATTGTTATATATTGTAGACCTATAACTGATCTGCGACAAATCGGAAGTCAACATTTTATTTTATTGTTTAATTGTTTAATTGTTTTTGTTTTGTTTCTTGTCTTTGAAAATTTGAATAAAAATTTATGATAAAAAAAAAAGAAATAGAGAGAATTGTATATGCTCAGGGCCTTTCTCCCTACTAAAGAGATTGGCCGTTAAGAGGGGATGGCATGTAGACCAGGGCTGGGGAACCTGTGGCCCCTCCAGATGATGTTGAACTAGAACTCCCATGGTCCCTCTCTATTGGCCATGCTGGCTGACGCTGATGGGAATTGCAGTCCAACAATGTGTGTACAGGAGCACAGGTTCCCCATTACTGCTCTAGACAATACTATGCACTTTGGTTTCTGTTGATTCTGCATCTGGCCTATTTTCTAAAAGTAAAGCTTTTGTGTTTGGGAATACCTCCCTCTGCCCTTCTGCCTTTTTGAGTGGCCTGTGAGTGCTGATTAATGCCTGAAACCAAGGATTGGGAATCTGTGGCCCTCCAGATGTTGCTAGACAATGAGGATGAGGTCATCTCAATTTATATCCTGCTCTTCCTACCAAAGGAGTCCAGGGAGGAACACATAGGAACGCCTTTTTTTTAACAAAATCTAAAAACAGTTAAAAAACATTCTAAAAAACAGTTAAAAACACTATCTCAACCAGTGATCTCAGGGTTGCTAGGAACAGTGTCTTTCAGCCATCAAATGCCTGGCCAAACAGGAATGTTTTTAAATTTCTCTTGAAAGTCAGTATTGAGGGAGTCTTCAACTCCCATCATCCCTGACCATTGGCCATTCTGGCTAGGGCTGATTGGAGTTGGGAGTCCAGTTGGGAGGGCTACAGGTTCCTCATCACTGCCTAGGGATAACTGCTGGCTTTTGTACCAGCAAAAAGGAGAGCTTCCAACATCTTTCTATCCCAGCATGCCTCTGTGATCTGAGAACTTTTGTACAAGATAGAGGCATTATTTCAGAGTGGGGAACTTGTGTCCTCCAGATGTTGGACTACAGCTCCCATCCCATTGGCCATGCTGGCTGGGGCTGTTTGGAGTTGAAGTCTGGCAACATCTGAAGGGTCACAGATTCTCCATTCTTGCTGTAGAGTTTTCTTCATTCCTATCTCCACAGTGCAATTCCATGAATGTTTTTTCAGAAGCAAGTCCCAGTGTGTTCATTGTAGCTTACTCCTAGGTAAAAGGTTTGCTGGCCAAACCAGACGTTCTAATATGGGAATTCTGTGACTGAAACTTCCCATGTTTGTTTTCTTATGGAGCTGTGGAGGGGCCCAACTTGGATCAGAACCACAGGAAGGGGATGTTTGATCCTTTGCCCCGGGCTGATTCCTCAATTTAAAAATCCCTCCTGCACTGAAGATGCTAGTGGCCACAGACAGGAAAACATATACGCACATGTCTTATGTCTATCTATTTACTTTATTGGTAAAATGTTTGGTCTCACATTCTGGTCAAATTGGTTCTCACTAAAGCTCACACACTCAAAAAAAGAGTTAGAGAGAGAGAATGCACATCAAAAGTTGTAAAAATGCAGAAATGACAAAACTAATCTCAAAATATAAAACCTATATTTTGAAAGAATGAAAGAGGCCCAGAGAGTTCACACTTGCTTGCTCAGTTTTGATTACTAGCCAGTGCTTTCCCTATCCCAAAGACCCTTGTAAGATTTCCTTCCTGTTTCTGATTTTTGATCATCTCTTCATCCCTTCACTGTCTTTGCCCCCTAACAGAAGCTTTCCTCTACATGTTGGCGCTGTGACTCTAGTAATTGCTTATCCTTTTTGGAAGGTTCTTCCATCCTTGAGTCACTCGTCTGGGTTTCTTCTGTGTGGATTCTCTGGTGCGTATCCAGAATTTGGTTAACACATCCTGAGTTTTCATAACGTTTCTTTTCTTTGTGGAGTCTCTGGTGTGAAATCAATGCCCCCCCTACTCGAAATCTTTTTCCACACTCAGGACATTTATAGGGTTTCTCTCCGCTATGTATCCTGTTATGCACAACAAGTGTATATTTTTGTGAGAAGTGTTTCCCACAATCAAGGCATTCATAGGGCTTCTCTCCTGTGTGGATTATCTGATGTCTATTCAGTGTTTTTCTGTTACAAAAGGTTCTTGCACACTCAGCACATGCAAAGGGTTTCTCTTGAGTATGAGTTTTTTGGTGTGAAACAAGTAGCCTCTTTTGGTGAAAACATTTTCCACACTCCAGACATCCGTAAGGCCCTTTTTCATTGTGGATTCTCTGATGTGACCAAAAGTCTTTCTCCCACCGATAGATTTTCCCACAGAGTGGGCATTGAAAAGGTTTCTCTCCAGTATGGATTCTCTGATGTGACAGAAGATGGGTCTTCCGTCGAAAGTTTTTCCCACATTCTGAACACTCATAAGGCTTCTCTTGGGTGTGAGTTCTCTGATGTGACAGAAGAAGTCCCTTCCATGCAAAGCTTTTCCCACACACTGGACATGGATAGGGTTTCTCTCCAGAGTGGATTCTTAGGTGGACATTTAATGCACCTCTTTCTCTGAAGGTTCTTCCACACTGAGAACATTTATGTGGTCTCTCTCTAGTGTGAGTTCTCATATGTGTGAGAAGATGTTCTTTCCGTCTGAACTTTTTCCCACACTCTAGGCATGCATGCTGTTTCTCTTCATTGTGGATTCTCTTGTGTCTGTTCAACGTCTGTTGATCACAGAAGTTTCTTCCACAGTCAGGACACTCATAGGGTCTCTCTCCTGTGTGGATTCTCTGGTGTGTAAGGAACGATTTCTTTTCCACAAAGACCTTCTTACACTCGGAGCATGCATAGAATATCTCTGCTGTGTGGGTTTTTTGGTGTCTGTTTAATGACCTTTTTTCACGGAAACTTATTCCACACTTGGGACACACAAAGGGTTTCTCTCCAGTATGAATTCGTTGGTGTGACACATATAGTCCCTTTTGGAGGAAACCTTGCCCACAAACAGCGCAAACATAAGGTCCTTCTCTTGTGTGTGTCCCTTGATGCAAACGGAAGCTGCCCTTCCATCGGAAGCTCTTCCCACATTCTGGGCATTGATAGGGTTTCTCTTCTGTGTGGGTTCTCTGGTGTCTCTTCATTGCCTTTGCATTACAGAAAGTTCTTCCACACTCAGGACACAAATTTGATCTCCCACCACTATGATTTCTCTGATGCACCTCAAGAGATTTATTTTGCATTAAGCCTTTTCCACAGGTAGAACAGCAATAGGGACTCTCTGCCGTTTGAATTTCCCGATTGGCGATAAGCAATTCTGCTTTTGTGTAGGCTTTCCCACAATCTGGGCATTTACTGGGATTCACTTCCATGTGGATCTTCTGATGTGCCAGACGGTGATCCTTTCGCTGGAACCTTTTCTTACACTCGGCACATTCGTATGGTTTTTCTCCTGTGTGGACTCGCTGGTGTCTAATTAATTTAGACCTCCGTTGGAAAGTTTTCCCACAATCGGTGCACATGTGATGTTTTTCTCTAGTGGGTAGTATGGTTTTGCCACATGCTGAGCTGTTTTTCAGAGACTCCCTTCTTTGCTTTGCCGGCGGCTTCTCCTGCTCCCTCTTGGATATATGGTCAGTGCCTCGATTGCCAAGATCTGTGAATGTGTTATCCAGTAAAGCCCGGTGAGGTATCACTGGCTCTGTTCCTCCCCACTGAAGATTCTCTTCAAAATTCACAGCTACTAGGGAATCCAGTGAAGTGTTGTTCCCTGTTCCAGAAAAGAAGGGACAAGTCAAAAAATACTGAAAGAAAATTAGATCTTAGGTAACAGAATTCCTGTCCATCCAGTACTATGTGGAAAGCTCAGTGATATCAGAACATAAACAATTACAGAGGAATCCTACATCGAAGAAGCTGCCGTAACTTCAGCGTAGTTTAAGTTATACCAGATCCTAACCCCATTCAGGAGCCCTTGGGAGGGGAGAATCATGGCTCAACTGGCAGAACGCAGTGGGAAGAGAATAAAAGGAGGGACTGGAAGACACATGATCAAGCATAACAGATGCAGATATGGCGCACGTCCCCTTTCCCTTAGTCCTGCTGTGCCACACCCCTGGAACACCCCTTTTTGGGACGTTTGCCAGTTTAATTTATGCTGGTCTCAGCTGAGCTGGCTGAGCTGGGAGGGGTGGGGTTTTGCTGGCTGAGCCATGGCTGAACTGGGATGAGGGACTTAGGCCAGTATATCCCAGCTGAGCCAGGACCCAGCCACTCAACCGGAGATCCGCTATATCCTAACTTCCTTCAGCCTGGCATAAATACCTATAGGATTGCACCTGTAGACAACAAAAACCAAGGCATGGCAGTTTTCAGAGAAGATGGAATAGTTTTGTCGAATGCATCAAAAATAAACAGCTGTGGCCAACTGCAATGCATCAGTTTGTACTGCACAAAGAATTAAATTAGGAATTTAGGGCATTTAAGTTAAGTAATTTAGGGCATTCTCTGTGGCAGCCCCTAAGTTGTGGAATTCCCTCCCCACTGAGGCGCGCCTGGCAACTTCACTGTACAACTCTCAGTGAATGCTGGAGACGTACCTCTTTACCTTAACCCTTTGACACCTGAGATGCACATTTTCAGGACCCATCCTTTTCCTGTGTTGTTGTTTTTAACTGTTTTTTACTATATGTTCTTAAATTGTTGTAACCCACCCTGGGACTTTTGGGTGAAGGGCGGGTAATAAAATCTAATAACAACAACAATTATTATTATTACTATTATTTTGTGTCTTTGTTGTTGTTATGTGCCTTCAAGTCGACTACAACTTATGGTGACCCTATGAATCAGCGACCTCCAAGAGCATGTCATGAACCACCCTGTTCAGATCTTGTAAGTTCAGGTCTGTGGCTTCCTTATTTTCTCCTTCATAATAATGGCATGTGATGCTTTGATTCAGTTTGCAATACTATAATGGATTATAAAAGGTGATATGCTTTATGATGCATATTTTTAAAAGGGGGAAACATCATTACTATTATCATGGATTTTTATCAAACATACGGTAATATTTGCAGTAAGGTTTTGTTGTCTAACACAGGTTTCCTAACTGCATCCTCAGTCATGTTAAACCATACATATTAGGAGTGCACACTGGGGGGAAATTGCTGTGGATCTTGCTTTGTTGGTTTGTATGGTGGGGTGCCCAAGCTCAGAGCTTCGGACAGACATCGTGCTTTGGTTTGGATCAAACGCGGAGCCGTCCTGTGGTTTGATATCCAACGCCTCGAATGACTTCCCCGTTGACTACAGTGGAACACAGGCAGCTACTGAGTCAGACCATTGGTCCATCTAGCTCAGTACTGTCTACGCTGACTGGCTGCAACTCTCCAGGATTTCAGGCAGGAAGCCTTTCCCAGCCCTACCTGGAGATGACATTGGGGACTGAAGCTGGGACCTTCTGCATGCAAAGCAGATGCTCTGCCACTGAGCTATGTGCAGGCAAACCTGAGTGTAGACAAAAGTGAGCAAGATGGACCAGCTTCCTGTGTTCCTAACTATGTACAAACTCTTTGAGGCCACACTGGCACAGCTCAGTCCTCTTCTGTAGATATACCACTGTCACCACCGATAATATTGTCTGCATATACTTGAGGTATGATTATGGATACCTGGCTGGGCTACCATCACCTTTGTAAAATATTAGCTTTGTCTCTTCCCCAGAGTTCTGAAGATCTGGGATGTAAGGTGTATCTTCTAGTTTGATCTGGATATAGGACTCATCTTCCTCTTCTAGTTTGACCTGGATGTAAGGCTCATCTTCTAGCTTGACCTGGACAGGGAGTTCTTTGTCTAGGTTGTGATGAGCAGACTGTACCCCTTCAAGCTTGAGCTGGGCAGATGGCTCCTCTTCAGGCTTGATATGGACAGGCCATTCCTCTTCTCCCTTGAGGTGGGTGGATGGTTCCTCTTCTCTCTTGAGGTGGGTGGATGGTTCCTCTTCTCTCTTGAGGTGGGTGGATGGTTCCTCTTCTCTCTTGAGGTGGGTGGATGGTTCCTCTTCTCTCTTGAGGTGGGTGGATGGTTCCTCTTCTCTCTTGAGGTGGGTGGATGGTTCCTCTTCTCTCTTGGGGTGGGTGGATGGTTCCTCTTCTCTCTTGGGGTGGGTGGATGGTTCCTCTTCTCTCTTGGGGTGGGTGGATGGTTCCTCTTCTCTCTTGGGGTGGGTGGATGGTTCCTCTTCTCTCTTGGGGTGGGTGGATGGTTCCTCTTCTCTCTTGGGGTGGGTGGATGGTTCCTCTTCTCTCTTGGGGTGGGTGGATGGTTCCTCTTCTCTCTTGGGGTGGGTGGATGGTTCCTCTTCTCTCTTGGGGTGGGTGGATGGTTCCTCTTCTCTCTTGGGGTGGGTGGATGGTTCCTCTTCTCTCTTGGGGTGGGTGGATGGTTCCTCTTCTCTCTTGGGGTGGGTGGATGGTTCCTCTTCTCTCTTGGGGTGGGTGGATGGTTCCTCTTCTCTCTTGAGGTGGGTGGATGGTTCCTCTTCTCTCTTGAGGTGGGTGGATGGTTCCTCTTCTCTCTTGAGGTGGGTGGATGGTTCCTCTTCTCTCTTGAGGTGGGTGGATGGTTCCTCTTCTCTCTTGAGGTGGGTGGATGGTTCCTCTTCTCTCTTGAGGTGGGTGGATGGTTCCTCTTCTCTCTTGAGGTGGGTGGATGGTTCCTCTTCTCTCTTGAGGTGGGTGGATGGTTCCTCTTCTCTCTTGAGGTGGGTGGATGGTTCCTCTTCTCTCTTGAGGTGGGTGGATGGTTCCTCTTCTAACTTCATCTGGAAGATCAGAACAAACTTTTTGGAGTGAAAAGCCCTGGGTGATACAAAATAGAAAAAAAGGAAGGAAGAGTGAAATGAAGTGGAATAGAAGCCTCCTGTTGACCTAATCTGAACAACTTAAGGAGAACCTGGCTATTGTATCAGAGCAAAGGTCCATCTGGTCTAGTATCCTGTTCTCACAGTGGCCAAGCAGAGACACAAAAGGGAAGCACGCAAGCAGGACCTGAGCCCAAAAGCACTCTCCTCTCCTGCGGTTCCCACCAACTGGTATGTAGAGGCATACTGCTTCCAACATAGGAGGTAGGTAATAGCCATTGTGGCTAGTAGCCATTGATGTAGTGTAGCATCCTGTTCTCACAGTGGCCAACCAGTACCCATCTTCTGGAACACCTCTCCCAATATGAACCTATCCAGACCATTAGATCTTCTTCTGAGGCCCTTCTCCAGGTCCCCCTCTGAGGAAGGCTCAAAGGATGGTCACAAGTGAAAGGACCTTCTCAGTTGTGGCTCCACATCTATGGGTGCTTTCCACTGGGCAACTTCACTGACATCTTATCGGCGCCAGGTAAAGACTTACTTTTAACCCAGGATTTTGATGGGCTGAGATGATGTTGTTTTGTTACAAGTGTGCTGCCAAAGTTTCCTATAGCTGTTACGGGGGCTGTTTGTTCTGGTTTTATGGTATAATGTATTTATAACTATGTTTTTAAATGTGTTTTAAGTTGCTTGGAGACCTTCAGGTAACAAGTGATTAACAAGTCATCATCATCATCTCTTTAGTAGGGGCACACTATGTTTCTACAAAGGAGAGGGCCTTTCCTACGTTGGCATCCCAACTTTGCAATGCCTTCCCTAAGGAGGCTTGCCTGGCACCAACATTACAAGCTTTTAGGCATAAGGCAAAGACCGTCCTCTTTGCCCAGGCATTTGAGATGGCAGATGACTTTTGGAACTGTGTTTTATTACATTCTTAGCGCTTTGGGCTTTTGTTTTGTCTTGCTGTATTTTGTAAAGAAAATAAGAAGAGCCCTGCTGGATGCGGTTGAAGGCCCATCTAGTCCAGCATCTTGTTCTGAGCATGACCAACCAGATGCCCCAACAAGAAGCCTTCCAAGCAGGACCTAAGCAGGACAGCACTCTCCCACCACACGATTCCCAGCAACTGGTATTCAGAAGTACACTGCCTCCACCAGTATTTCGCCTATTTGTTGGCTTTGCATTGTATTCATATGCTCTAAGGAATTAATTTTATCCAACTTTTGTACATTGCCCTGGAATCTTGTGATGAAGGACAAACAAACATACAAACAAGCAAGCAATGGTTTTAAAGCAGCCTCAGATCTTTTTATTTCAGTCTGCCTTTTGGTTAAAGTGATGGCCTGGATTTTTAAACTTTTTATCCTTTTAAATTGTTAACATCCTTCTACTGGTCACTGGCTACAAGTGATAAATAAAATACTAAAAAAATAAAATAAAGCCATTAAAAACAATAAATAAAAGCAAACCCATGTGTTTGAGTCCGATTTGGATCAAGGCAGTGGGGCAAGCTGCAATTTCCCTTGGAGGTGGAGGGGAAAACACAGAGGCATAATACACACCCTTCTTTCCTGTCTTCATTAACACATTAACAGGAGTAGCCTGCAGCCAAAGGTGATCACCTGCTAATCAAAGCAGGTCAAGCTGTTTTTAATGGCTCAAGGAAGCCAACAACTCTTAGTTCAGGGCTGAGCTCATAGCTGAGGAAATTGCACTGTGTAAGTGCTTGGGATGGCTGGTATAGCACAGTGGAGAGGACAGCCTGGTTGGGAGTCCAGACTCTGTGAGTTCAAATCCCTGCTTGTGTCTCCTGGATGTAAAGGGCCAGCTAAAGATCACCCCCACAGGGAGTTGTTCAGGGGTTACATGCACTGCCACCTGTGCAGCCGTGGGCAAGCTGCAGAGTCCCAAGGAGCCCAGTTGCCCCCCAGCTGGCAGTTGCGGACAAGGAAGGGGCTGGCTTGTGCAGCTGTGGCAAGCTGAGCAGGCCCTAGCCAGCTGGGGAGGACTAGCCTCAGAGGGAGGCAATGGTAAACCCACTCTTAATACCGCTTACCATGAAATCCCTAATGATAGGGTCGCCGTAAGTCGGGATGGACTTGAAGGCAGTCCATTTACATTTTTCCATGTGCTTAGGAGCTAGATTTAATTTCTGCGTTAGGTAGTTGAAAGCCCCAGGAGCACAGGAAACTGCTTTATACTTAGGTGGACCATTGGTCCATCTAGCTCCATTTTGCTGACACTGACTGACAGCAGCTCTCCAGTCCTACATTGGGGATTGAACCGGGGACCTTCTGCATGCAGAACAAAGGCTCTGCCACTGAAACACGCCCCTTTCTCAGCAGAACATAGTGAAACTAAATCAGTGTGGTGTAGCTTAGGTCTAGAATCAGGGAGACGCACGTTCAAATCCTCACGCTTTCACGAAACTCACTTGGGTGTTCCTGGGCCAGTCACTAGCTCTCAGACAAACCTACCTCACAGGGTTGTTATGAGGATAAAAAAAATGAGGGGAAATAACTCTGTACACAGCCTTGAGCCCCTCAGAAGAAGGATCAAATCTAAATAAAATAAACAACAGGTCTAGGTTGCAGTCTTGGGAAGGGACCAAGGCTCAGTGGCAAAGCACATGCTTAGCATGCGGCAGGATCAATCCCTTGTACCTCCAGTTAAAAAGGGGGGAGGGGGACCAGGATGCAGTTGAAAGCAAAGCACCTGAGCCAGAGACCACGGAGCGCCAGCCAGCACAGACGCTACGAGTCTCATAGGAACATAGGAAGCTGCTTTATCCCCAGTCAGCCCATTGGTCCATCTAGCACAGTACTGTCTACACGGACTGGCAGCAGCTCTCCAGAATTTCAGACAGAAAGTTTTCCCTAGCCCCACCTGGAGATGCCGGGGCCTGAACCTGGGGTCTTCTGCATGCAAAATGGATGCTCTCCCACTCCCACCGACCTAGGAGCCTTCCCCTTACTCGGTGGATAACGCTCTGACCTGCTATAAGGTCACCTCCCTGTTCTCCCTATTCCCTAAGAGAGGCTCAGCCTGGGGATCTTCTGCACACAGATCCTCCCGTCCACCCCCCCAACTCCCAGCCTGGGCATCTCTTTGTTCCACCCCCTTCCCCGTTTCCTGAGTCCACCTAATTCCTTGCATTCGCGTTCACTCATTCAGCCCTTTCCTTTTTCGCCCCATCCCCAGTCGATGACGCCCCCTCTTTCTCTCTCTCGCCTCCCCCCCCCCGTTCTTTAACTCACCCGCTTCTTCCTTGCAGCAGGTTTTATGGCGGCAGCAGCCCCTGGGATTCTGTTCCAACTTTTCCTCCAAGCAAGGCTGGCAAATTCAAAAGCCCCTTGGGCACCAGAAGATGGGATGGATGGAACAGGAAGGCCCTCCCCCTTTTCCTACCCCCCCTCTCAAATTTCCTGGACTTTCTAGGAATCTGCTGTATATAGCATTGGCTTCAAAACTCAACAAAGAAGCTTGGGGCAAGGTTCTTGGATCAGAGGCCACTTGATTAGATGTGTGATTACACCCACCCACACACACACTTTTGCTTAACATTCAACCTGAATAATAATAATAATAAATTTTATTATATTTATTAGTTGCTTTTCTCCAAAAAACAATCCCCAAGCAACTAAAAATGTAAATGTACTGCCTTCATGACTTATGGCAACGCTATAAATAGGGTTTTCATGAGCATGAGAGGCAGCGACTGGCCCAAGGTCACCCAGTGAGCTTCATGGCTGTGTGGGGATTTGAACCCTGGTCTCCCAGGTTGTGGTCCAACAACCACTACACCACACTGGCTCTCTCCCAAAGTAACTAACAAACATTAAAAACAGATATAAAAAGAAGAATAAAAACATCCCCAAACACTTACAAAATGCACACACACACAAGAAAAAGATCCAACTCATCCCCACCTGACTAAAAACAAATAGAGAATTAAGCTCCAAAGGCCCAGGTAAATAGGAATGCTGTTACTTGGTGCCTAAAAATATGGTGATGGCACCAGGCCTGCCTTTCTAAGGAGAGCATTTCACAAATGGGAGCCACCACTGAGAAGGCCCGTTCTCGTGTTGTCACCCTATGCACCTCCTCTGGATAAGAGTTCCAGAGAATTCAAAAGCTTGCCTGTTGCTTTGTGAAAAAATTGATTGCCTTCAAGTCGATCCCAACTTATGGGAGTTATGGGACTTATAGCGACACTATGAATAGGGTTTTCATGGTAAGCAGCATTCAGAGGTGGTTTACCATTGCCTTCCTCTGAGGCTGAGAGGCAGTGACTGGCCCAAGGGTATATGATGATGATGATGATGATGCATTTGGATTTATTCACTAATGGACCAACACAGCTAGTAGAGGGAAACAATGGTTACATCCAACTAAATGCTGCTTTGAGTAGACCCATTTACATTAGTCATGTTCATTAACTTTGATGGGTCTTCAGTGGGACTATTTATTTTATTTGGGTGGTATTCAGTGCTAGTCCTACTCAGAGTAGGTTTTGCTCTCGAGTAGGACTTAGAACCCTTTATGTATTTCCCAACATTCATATATCATTTGATTGGTTAAAGAGAGAAGGAAAGCAAAAGGAGATAGAAACACATTCAGAACCCTAAATGCAACAATACAGCGACTAGTAAGTAGGGACAAAGATAACTATTACAATAGTTAATTGTATGGAAATAGAAGAGGACAACAAAAAGGAAAGAACAAGAGCCCTATTCCAAAAGATTAGAGAAATGAAAGGGAAATTTAAACCAAGAGTAGGGATGTTGAATACCAACAGGGGAACACACTGACTGACCAAGATGAAATAAAAGGAAGATGGAAGCAATACACTGAAGAACTCTATAAAAGAGATGCAAGGATGACAGATTCATTCAAGGAGGAACCGTATGATGAAGAACCAGAAATTTTAGAATGTGAGGTAAGAGCTGCTCTTAAAATACTTGGAAGAAACAAATCACCAGGAACAGATGGCATACCAACAGAGTTGCTACAAGCTACTGAGACTAAACCTGTCCAAATTTTGACAAAAAGTTATCAAGAAATATGGAAAACTAAACAAAGGCCCACAGACTGGAAGCATTCAATATATATCCCAATTCCAAAGAAGGGGATCCCAGGTAATGCAGTAATTATCGAACTATTGCCTTAACATCCCATGCAAGTAAAGTAATGCTCAAGATTCTACAACAAAGGCTCTTACCATATATAGAGCAAGAAATGCCAGATGTCCAAGCTGGATTCACAAAGGGAAGAGGCACCAGAGATCATATTGCAAACATATGTTGGATAAAATATGGACCAAGGAATTTCAGAAGAAAATCACCCTGTGCTTTATAGATTACAGCAAAGCCTTTGACTGTGTAGATCATGAAAAACTATGGAATGTTTTAAAAGAAATGGGCATGCCACAGCATCTGATTGTCCTGATGCTCAACCTATACTCTGCACAAGAGGCTACTGTAAGGACAGAATATGGAGAAACCAATTGGTTCCCAATAGGAAAGGGTGTGAGACAGGGGTGTATTTTATCACCCTATTTGTTTAATCTGTATGCAGACATATCATATGGAAAGTGGGATTGGACCAAGATGAAGGAGGTGTGAATATTGGAGGGAGAAATATCAATAATGTAAGATATGCAGACGATACCATACTACTAGCAGAAACCAGTAATGATTTGAAACGAATGCTGATGAAAGTTAAAGAAGAAACCACAAAAGCAAGACTACAGCTGAACGTCAAAAGACTAAAGTAATGGCAACAGAAGATTTATGTAACTTTACAGTTGACAATGAGGACACTGAACTTGTCAAGGATTATCAATACCTTGGCACAATCATTAACCAAAATGGAGACAATAGTCAAGAAATCAGAAGAAGGCTAGGACTGGGGAGGGCAGCTGTGAGAGAACTAGAAAAGGTCCTCAAATGCAAAGATGTATCACTGAACACCAATGTCAGGATCATTCAGACCATGGTATTCTCGATCTCTATGTATGGATGTGAAAGTTGGACGGTGAAAAAAGCAGATTTGAAATGTGGTGTTGGAGGAGAGCTTTGCGCATACCATGGATTGCAAAAAAGAGAAATAATAGGGTGTTAGAACAAATTAAACCAGAACTGTCACTAGAAGCTAAAATGATGAAACTGAGGTTATCATACTTTGGTCACCTAATGAGAAGATATGATTCACTAGAAAAGACCATAATGCTGGGAAAAACAGGAGTAGAAAAAGAGGAAGGCTAAACAAGAGATGGATTGATTCCATAAAGGAAGCCACAGACCTGAACTTACGAGATCTGAACAGGGTGGTTCAAGACAGATGCTCTTGGAGGTCACTGATTCATAGGGTCGCCATAAGTCATAATCGACTTGAAGGCACGCAACAACAACAACAAAACCTTTAAGGAGCTTACCAAAAAAATGATTAAAGACCGTTAAAAGCAGGTATTTAAAAACAATCAAAAGATAATTAAAAACAGTAAGCTAAAGAGATTAAAACATGCAACAGCATTCTACATGCCTGACTAGGCTTGCCTAAACAAAAATGTTTTTACCAAATAGAGTACAGTGAAGGTGGCTGCCAGGGAGTTCCAAAGTGTAGCTGCTGCAACATTAAAAGAACAATCTTTTACAATGAGTATTATGTGACACATATAACAGGGCCAGTTTCGCAGACTGAAGTGGTAAGTGGGCATATATGGGTTAAGGCAATCCCACAAGTAAATTTGTCCCAAGCTGTTAAATAATTTATATACTAACACCTTGAACTTGGCCCAGTAACAAATCGGCAGCCAGTGCAGATCTCTGGGCGGAAGTGTAATATGGTGGCAGGGTCTTACTCCCATCAGCAACTGTGCTGCAGCATTCTGACTAACTGCAGTTTCTGGATCAAGGGCAAAGGAAGCCCCGCGTAGAGTGCATTGCAAGTCGCCAATGCCTGGACTACTGTGGTCAAGCTCTCCCGGTCCAGGAATGGTCACCGCTGTCGTACCAGTCGCAGCTGGTAAAAGGTGCACCTAGGCACTGAGGCTACCTGGTTACAGGAGGGGAGATTTCGGAGGAATATTAGGAGAAAAAGGTGAGTAAGGCAGGGAAAGGACTGAGAAGTATAAAATGATGCTTGGAATGGAAAAAAAGTGGACACAGAGACATTTTTCTCCCATTCACGTAATTCTGAAACCAGAGCCATCCCACGAAGTTGAATGTTGGAAGATTCAGGACAGACAAAATAAAGTCCTCCTTCACACCACACATAGTGGAATTCCCTCTCACAAAAAGGTCATGATGGCCATTTGATTAGACAAATTCATGGCGGATAAGGCTATGGTAGCTACTAGCCATGATGGCTATGTTCTATCTCCACTGCCGGAGGCAGTACTGATTGGGGATCTTCAGCGGGGACAGGTGCTCTTGCACTCAGGTCCTGCTTGCGGGCTTCCCATTGTGGCATCTGGTTGGCCTAATCCAGCAACCCCCTCCCCATCTTTACATTTTATTAAAGACAAGATACAACCTCAATATTTACCATTACGCAGTGGAGGCCAGTCCATGAGGGCAAATGGGTCACTGCCCCACCAACCTCAGCCTGCCTCCACTTGTTTGCCTTCTTACTTACAACCTGTTCAGGGGGAGGTCCTGCCTGTCAGCTTGCTCCTCCTTAGTCTCAGTATTGCTTTTGTAGAACTCAGTAGGGACAAGGATGGGGGACAAAACTAGAATTAGCTGGCTCTGCCTGTCATTGGCTCAGGCTCCACCTACACTTCGGGCTCCCTCCTTTCTGCCCTTCCTGTTCCAAATGGGCATCAGCCACCACTGACCATGAGCAGAGCTGGCACCAGCCTGCCACGAGCCCTTGGGCACTAGCCTGCAGTGGGCCCCTGCCACTCCCCTTGGGTGATGGCAGGCACGTATGCTAATGCACGAGGTGGCGCAATCGGGCATATGTAAGTGCATGTGTGGCTACACACGTGGAGTGATGTTGTCTGGGAGCAACGTACAACCGTCTGGCCACAGCCTGTGACCCTATGGTGGCAGGGATTGCAAAGCGGGAGCTCCACTCTCCCAGCCCCAGCTGCAGGGGCCCTCGGCCAGTGCCCAATCTGGCCGCCTGCTGGTGCCAGGCCTGACCATGAGCATTCTTTTAATTTGATTTGAAGAGGTGACAATCTTTTGTATGTTTGTGTTTGGTGTTATGAATTGTTCTGGTATTTTTCTATCTTGATCTTTTTATTAGAGAACCAGAATTGTCACTCTCTGGTAAGGGCAAGTCAGCTGAATTGCATTCCACCATCATTAGGTGGGTACTTCTAAAGTGGAATGATAGCTTCCGTTGCATAGGTTCCATGGCTGTGTACACACCATGCAGTTAAAGCACATGGCTTCCCCCAAAGAATCCTGGGAACTGTAGTTTGTTAAGCATTGTGGGAATTGTAGCTCTGTGGGGATAGGCTACAGTTCCCAGGATTATTTGTGGGAAGCCATGTGCTTTAAACATGCTTTAACTGTATGGTGTGTATGCAAATCAGACAAATCTGAGACAGGTCCACCACTCTGCCTCTTGATCTATGCAGCTCCAAGGAAGATTGAACTAACTACAATATAGGATACAATGCCACAATAACCATAAAAGTGCCTGTTAAGGGTAACAGCAATTTCCCAGCATTTAGGAGCTTGAGTGAATCTGAGAAACCCTTAACACAGCATATTAAGACCAAAAAGTTTTTTGTTAATTGGATAGTTCTTATATTTGACGATTATAAGAGAGGGTGGTATTGGGAGACACAGGTACAAATCCCCACTAAGCCATGATGCTCACTTCATGACCTTGGGTCAACCATTATCTTACAGCCTAACCTACCTCTCAGGATTGTTGCAAAGGTAAATTGGGGGAGACATGACAGCTGCCCCAGCCTTCCTTGGGAAAAGGGCAGCATACAAATAATTACCATAATCATATTGACACAGTCATAACATTAATATATCTTTCCCCCCTTATTCTCCATTTTATTTTATTGTATATTACTTTTTCTTAGCAATGACTGTAGGAAGATTAAATTTTGATTGTACTAACTGAATCATTTGTAAATGAAATGTTTAACTAACAAATAAAATAAAATTGAGATTCTTATTCCCCCCAAGCTTTCTTATGTTTTCTATATTTTCAGTTATTTTATTGCATTTCTTTAAAGTAATGTCTGTCTCCTTTCTATGCAGCTGACAATGTCATAGGAGCCTTGCAGAAATAAAGAACTAACCCTCAAAAAATTTAGCTTAGAAAGTTGCATGCATTTTGCATTTTTGTTTTTAGACTACTGTAAGGTTTCCACCTGGTAGGGCATTGTAGACTCTGGACTCAATTGTCTTACACCCCTTCAACCCCTCTTTTAGACAGCGTCGCGTATTATTTCACTTAAAAATGTGGCAAGCCGGGGGGCCCTCTCCGTCATTCTGCTGACCTGTGCACGAAAGTCCAGCCCTGACAGCACCACTGCAAGGTTTGGGAGCGTTGCTCAGAAATCCAGAATACACCTTGGTCGGTAAGGGTTAAATCCATAGCAAAACGTCCGATTCCTAGAGAGACTGAATCAAAAGGGGAAAGGGGAGGGGGATGACAATACTGGAGTCATCTTCCTAAACGGCTTAGCCATTAAAAAAAAAAGACAAGTTTGCAGTTTTGAGAATGGATAGGAATTGATGGTCGCCAAATTAAATGATAAAGGTACATTTGGGGGGCAAGACTGGGTGGAGGGTGTTGGAATGACGTGCTTTGGAGAACAGGAGATGGGAAAAAACCTTGACCTGGGGGGCTTGGGCACTCTCTTCTCCCCTAAATCCTTCATTCTCCCCTAAGGAGCGTACCTTATAGTGTACGTGGGAATTTTATAAAGAGCACGCAAAGCAGACTTGCTTCGGATCCGACGAAAGGTCTGTCCCCGATCCATTTGTTCTCTGGCACCGGAAAACCCGCAAGCAGAGAATACATGGCCCATCTCCCCCTCGTTTGACACTCCCCAGCCTCCGATATTCGGGGATAGACTGCCTCTGTAAAAGGAGGCCCCATGCAGTGAGCTACTGTGTTATGGACATTCCTCTCCCCCCCAGACAATCTTGTAAAACAAACTTTAAAAAAAAATAAAAAGAAGCTGAAAAATCAACTCTGCTGCGATATAAATTTTGTTATGCATAGGAAGCTGCCTTATACCGAGTCAGATCATTTGTCCGTCTAGCTCAGGCAGGGAATCGCTCCTAGCCCTGCCGTTGGGGATTGAACCTGGGACCTTCTGTATACAAAGCAGCTCCTCTGCCGCTGAGCTAGGCCGCTTCCCTGGCTATAGCCCTAGGCCCTCCCCCAGATAAATGACATTTTGCCATCCCTTTACTAATCATCCCTGATGTGGAGGGTTTGGCCCTGCCATGCAGCAGGCTGAAGCAATTTGCTTTAGGTGACCCCAGGAAGGGGGGGTGTAGAATTTTAGTGTTGGCTAGTACACACACAACAAATGCAGGATGGATCCCTGACAGAGGGCTGTCCAGTTTCCAGTTTAATATCCAAAGAAGAAGCCCACCTCCTCCAAGGCAGTCCACACCATGCCGAAGAGCTCTTAGGAGCATAGGAAGCCATGTTACGAAGGACTCGTAAAAAATCCAGCTTTTCCTATGGTAGCTTACATCTGAGAGGGAATGTTTGATCTTGCCGCCCTGTGCTCCTACTGGGGAAAAAGGCAGGATATAAATCTAATAAATAAATAAAATCTTCAGAGGCCCCCATTACAGGACTCAGGCAGAGTACCCTTTCCAACCAAGCTGAATTTCAATACTCCTATTAAACCAGAACTGTCACTAGAAGCTAAAATGATGAAACTGAGGTTATCATACTTTGGACACATCATGAGAAGACATGATTCACTAGAAAAGACAATAATGCTGGAAAAAACAGCAGGGAGTAGAAAAAGAGGAAGGCCAAACAAGAGATGGATTGTTCCATAAAGGAAGCCACAGACCTGAACTTACAAGATCTGAACAGGGTGGTTCATGACAGATGCTCTTGGAGGTCACTGATTCAAGGGTCGCCATAAGTCGTAATCGACTTGAAGGCACATAACAACAACAAACTTCCTACTGTAAATCTTTGCCATTCCTCCCTTCATTGTTTTTTTGAATTTAAAAAAGACAAAAGAGCCTCAGGCTGCTTCTGGAACTGTTCAGCCAAAGATATGATCACCCAAAGATATGTCACTCCCTCCTGTTCACCCCCTCCCCGCAATTACTAAGCAAATAAGTTTCAATAGCCTGGAGGCTCTTGCCAGCAGAGCCCAAAAGATATGTTAATCTCTTTCCTCCTGTAGAATAAGATGCATTTTCAGAAGCTATTCTGCAAATGCTTTAGACAAACTGTTCCTCATCAGGAAGACAGGATTTGCAGTCTTTGTTTTTATGCTAATTTTCAAGCCCAACTTCACTTCAGCAGGAATCTTTTGGATACCCAAGAGTCCACCTTTCTCTGCCTAGGAACGTTCCTGTTGACTCCCCTCCCCTTTTCCTTCTTTTCTCTGGCAAGCCCATCAGCTGACAGACCCCTCACATGTTCTCCCTTCTTCCCCTATCTTCTGTTTTCAGCCCTAATCAGGTCCTCCTTTCCTGGGGAGACCTGCTCTCCTAATTCCCCTGGCCCTGCCCCCAAATTATTCCAGTTGCTTTCTTCCGATTCTTGCCCTAAAACAGCCTTTCCCATCCTTTGGGTCCCCAGATGTTGCTGGAACACATTTCCCATAATTGTTGACCATTGGACATGCTGGCTGGGGCTGATGGGAGTTATAGTCCAGCAACCTCTAGGGACCCAAAGATTGGGAAAGGCTGTGGCCTAAAACCTTGCCCAAAAGAGTAAAAATGGAAATGGAATAGACTGCTTTCAAGTCGATCCTGACTTATGGCAAACCTGTGAATAGGGTTTTCATGGTAAGCGATATTCAGAGGTGGTTTACCATTGCCTCCCTCTGAGGCTGAGAGGCAGTGACTGGCCCAAGGTCCACCAGGGAGCTTCATGGCTGTGTGGGGATTCGAACCCTGGTCTCCCAGGTCCTAGTCCAGCACCTTAACCACTACACCACACTGGCCCCAAAGAGTAAGCCCCATTTATTCTAACTCCTTTCCTTATTTGGCAGCTTCCTCTTCCTAAAACAAGTAATGCCTTCAGCTAAGTCTCCCGTCTTCCCCTCATTCAGCCAGCATCCTCCTGTCCCTCTGTTTCCCTCTTACTACATCCTAGTTTTCCCTACATATTCCCAGGCATGCTTTAAGAATAATTTTTGCATTGATTTTATACTCTTCTAAGCTCAGCCTAGCATCAGTGTGCTGCTACTGATTTTTTTTTTTTTATAAATGTGCTGATCCTCTTTGGAGACCATATTCTAATTTCCTTTCTGATAGAATAAAAATCACTTTTGATATATCTCTACTGTCTGTGTTAGCTCTCGGGGTGCCAAACTCTGGAGTGCATCCAGGTCTCAATGACAAAAGATCCCTAAAGGAAGTGCCCACATTACGTATGAGGACTGCAGACTTGTATGCAAAAACTGCCCACTTCATAACATGATCGGAGATGATGGGAGTTGTAGTCCAGCAACGTCTGGAGGGCCAAGGATCCCCTTTCCCTGCTATACGTTGTCTAACTCCTGTTCTTCTGTATGTCATTTCCTTCAGGTAGAAGAGCTTCCAGTGACTGACTTCAAGAAATCACCCAGTTTCTCTGGAGACTCTTGATTCAGGCTTCTCCTGAGTGTCTCTCCTTCCTCTTGCTGTGAGTTGCGACGCATGATTTGAACGCAGTTCTTCCCCTGTCAGAATATAATGGCTACAGATTATGGAGTACAGTCAGCCTTTGGTCTCCAGTTTCAGGCTGCACTCGAGCAGGAGACACAGATGGGACTTAAAAGGGAGGTGCAGGATCAGCCAGCAGCTGCCCCCCAGCCAGGATCTGAGGAAATGGAAGAAGCCCTTCGGCATCAGCAGACAGCCCCACATGTTAAAGCAGAGCAAGACGGGGGTCTCTGGTCCCACCAGTGGGAAGCTCAGTTGCAGGAGTTTGTGAAGACAATGCAGGCCCCTTGCTCCGGACAGGGAATCCCACTACTGCCAGAAACTGCTGTCTGTATTGATGCTAGGGTAGCTGCAGCAGAGCAATTGACCCAAATTCCACCATGCACTCAGAAACCAAGTCAACAGGCCTGTGACAGGTTGGATTCCAAAGAGCAAGGAGAACGTCACAGGAGAATAAGATGTGAGATGCTGAACAAGGAGGCCACGCTCAACTCGGAGGTTCACTGCCAACGCTTTAGGCAGCTCAGTTATCAAGAGGCTGAGGGGCCCCGAGAGGTTTGCAGCCGGCTACGGGACCTTTGCCATCAGTGGCTGAAGCCGGAGAGGCACACCAAGGAGCAGATCCTGGAGCTGGTGATCCTGGAGCAGTTCCTGACTGTCCTCCCTCAGGAAATGGAAAGCTGGGTGAAGGAACATTGCCCAAAGACCTGCTCCCAAGCGGTGGACCTGGCAGAAAATTTCCTGCTGAGGCAGCAAGCAACCAAGAAACAGGAAGAGAAGGTGAAGAGCAAATGAGAGAGGTTCAGTTGATGAGATGAAGTAGCCTGTCCAGGCCAAAAGCCTTTTCTGGCCTTGGAGCCTTTTGCTGTCTAGGCCAGGAGCCTTTCTGGGAGTAGTTCAGAGCCTTTAGCTCTCTAGGCCAGAAACCATTCTGGTAGTACCTTGCAGGCTTTTGCTGCCTAGGCCAGAAATCTTTCTGGTAGTAGGCCAGGAACCTTTCTGGTAGCAGCCTCTGAGCCTTTTGTTCTCTAAGCCAGGAGCCTTTCTGGCAATTTATTTATTTATTATTTGATTTGTATCCCGCCCTTCCTCCCAGCAGGAGCCCAAGGCGGCCAACAAAATCACTAAAAACACTTTTAAACATCATAAAACAGACTTTAATATATATTAAAACAAAATCTTTTTTAAAAAACTTAAAAAACATCTTTAAAAGAAAAGGTTTAAAATGCCTATTTTTTTTAAAAAAGAAGGCTTAAAAACATATTAAAAAGCAATTCCAGCACAGACGCAGACTGGGATAAGGTCTCAACTTAGAAGTCTTGTTGAAAGAGGAAGGTCTTCAGTAGCCGCCGAAAAGATAACAGAGAAGGCGCCTGTCTAATATTTAAGGGGAGGGAATTCCAAAGGGTAGGTGCTGCTACACTAAAGGTCTGTTCCCTATGTTGTGCAGGATGGACTTTCTGTTAAGATGGTATCTGCAGGAGGCCCTCACCTGCACAGCGCAGTGATCGACTGGGTATATAAGGGATAAGATGGCCTTTCAGGTATCCTGGTCCCAAACTGCATAGGGCTTTGTACACTGAAACTAGAACCTTGAACTTTGCCCAGTAGCTAATAGGTAGCCAGTGCAATTCTTTCAGCAGCGAGGTGACATGTTGGCGATACTCTGCCCCAGTGAGCAGTCTCCACTGCATTTTGCACCAGCTGCAGCTTCTGGACCAACCTCAAGGGCAGCCTCACATAGAGCGCATTACAGTAATCCAGCCTGGAGATTACCAGTGCGTGGACAACAGGAGCCTTTCTGGTAGTAGCATTGGAACCTTACTATCTCTAGGCCAGGAGCCTTTCTGATGGTAGCCTTGGAGTCTTTTCCTCCCCAGGCCAGGAACCTTCTTAGTAGTAGCCTTGGAGCCTTTGGCTCTCTAGTCTAGGAGCCTTTCAGCTGGCAGCCTCGGAGCTGTTAGCTGATATCCTTCACCAACAATCGCAGCTGAAATGAAACTTAACTGTGTGAAACTGCAGTTGTTCATATTCCTATTTGGTTTATTTTGTCCTCTCCCTTCCTCTCCCTTAGCTAACTTTAGATTGTAACCTCCTTGGATTGGGGTTCTGCCTTATTACGATTTTCTGCCTAGCACCATAGACCCTGATGGTTCGCTATAGAGTCGTGCAAGAAAAGTGAAGCTCAACCCAATTCTGCTCTCCTTGTGCAAGAACTTGTGCATGAAATTGCACAACCTCTTGCACAAGCCAGAGGCGTGAGAATTGCTGTAGAACCTGCCTATCTTAGCCAGTCATCAGGGTTAATGTTTGAGACGTACCTCCTCAGATGTGAAGGGGGAGGATGACACCAGAGCGTACAGGAAGTCCTAGATTCAATCCCTGGTGTCTCCAGGTAGGGCTGGAAAAGACTCCCTGCCTGAAACCTCAGAAAGCCCCTGCCAGTCAGTGTAGACATTATTGAGCCAGATGGACCAATGGTTTGACTCTGGATAAGGCAGCTTCCAGTGTTGCAAAGACTGTTCTTGAAATGTTGCTTGATATGTATTGTCAGTGTTTTACTGTTGTTATATTATGAGACGCTTGGGGAAAGTGGGATATAAATTATATATATATATATTTTTAAAAGCTTTATTTTCCTTTAAAAATAATACAATTTGAAACTATATTAAAAAAAAAAGAAAAGAAAAAGGAATATAATGCAAAAAGGACTACCTAGTAAATTAAATTCTAATCCAGTGATTTCTCCCTTTGAGCCAGTTGAAAATTGCTGAAGGTCTTGGTGGACCTTAGTGATTTTTCTGTTTGTTGTAGCAATTGTAATGCGCTGTGCTAGATGCTGTATGATGTTTAGTAGTATTTTTACAAACATGCCACTGACCAGCTGGATGAACCTTGCGCATCACTGGTGATCTGTGCATCACAGTTGGGGAACCCCTGTTCTGATTTAATCTAAATGCAGTGTTCCCCATTTGCTGTTTCAGAAGCTCTTCCATGTGATGACTGTCAATTTCCCTGACCCTGAACAGTCTGTATTGGAAACCACCCAGAGCCAGGCCTATAGGGAGGTCAAGCAGGAGGGTGGAGGTGAGTCCAGCTCCTTAGGTAAGTTTCCTTTGTCACAATCCATTGTCTACTATGAAGAGCCTGGTTGGGCTTTAATTTGGGCATTGCCTCTTCCCCTCAGAGGGGCATTATGGCACATTCAATATACAGTTTTTGGCAAATGCTAAAGACGCACCTCTTTACCCTGGCCTTTGGCTCCTTAGATGTATGTTTTCAGAACCCACCCTATTCTTGTGATTGAAATGTTTTAATTCTTTTTAACATTATATTTTAAATTTTGTAACCTGCCCTGGGACCTATTGGTGGAGAGTGGGCAATAAACATAAATAATAATAATTATTATAGGGTAGTGTCCATAGCAGTTGGCCAGTTAGCTTCATGACAGCTCGCCTGTTATTACTGGTCTCCACACTGAGAAACTCTTAATATGCATCCAGGAACCCACAGCTGGAAATTTTAGCAGCAAATTTGATTCTATTCATTTGAAACTCATTCAAGGCAGAGGTTCCCTTTCCTGTTCCATGTGTTACCAAACCAAACATATTTTATTGCTTAAAGCTAGATAGCCGCCACAAGAGCTAGGATTAAAATACATAAAATACATAAATATATAAAATTTGTAGAAGAGCTGGGTAAAAGGTAATAAAATCTGCCGTCGGCCATAAGAGTAATACATACTTGAAAATCAAAGCTGGGTAAGGACAATATGGTCTACCATCAGGACAGGAGGGTTATTATGTGTATAGAAGGTGAAGGTCTACATAGGAATGAACGTGAGCATAAGGAACCTGCTCCACATAGCCCTATAATTAACAATTACAAGCCTGCATTGGTTGTTTAACAAATGTAGACCTGATCTTCTTGGCTGCAAGGGCAAAATTGGCAACATGTGTTGTGACATGTCTGTCCATGCCAACCAAGAGAGTGGCTATTTGTTCCGGGACAGGTCTATCTAACAATGGGTAAATTAGGGGGAAGATAAATTTAGATCTAGGATCATCATAGAGTGGGCATCTCAGGAGGTAATGAGCTGCATCCTCCAGTTCACCAGATTGGCAGATGCACACTCTAGAGTCAAGGGGAATATTAGCGTAGCGGCCGTCTAACATGGCCGTGGGCATAGTTTGAAAACGGAGGGAGGTAAATGCAATTCTTAACTGTGAGGGAATCAGGAAGGAAAGGTAGGGTTCCACCCCAAACGATGTCTTGTACCAAGGGTACCATAGGGAAAAAGGAGACTTAAGTGCTGAGTGGAGGGTCCATCTTTGGGCGTATAGTAAAATCCTTTCCTTAAGCAGTCGTCTAGCCCTTGGTGAGGGGTAAGAGGGTAGGAGAGCTATGGCAATCCCATAGGCAGACAGTTTGAGTTTGGCTTGGGAGAACCAAGTAGATTGATGGTATGACTGCATTTGCTCCAAAAGGCACTTTTTGGGTAAGCGGGAGTCATCCATCCCGGATAGACGTAGCCAATAGGAAGCCAAGGCGTCGTGGACCATAGCCTTCAAGGGATGCGAGCCAGTCTCTAACCTCAGCATGGAGGCAGGAGTACCGCAAGGGGTTGCCAAGATAAACCTGAGGAAGCCATTCTGGACTACTTCTAGCTGCGAAAAGTTGCTGTAGCCCCAAATTTCAGCCCCATAAAGGAGCTGTGGAATGATTTTCCTGCGAAAGATTTCCAACGCGGGGGGGATCAGTTTGCCACCCCTGCTAGAAAAGAAGCGGCATAACTGATGTACAGAGCAAGAGGCCTTCAATTTAGCAGAATCACAGTGAAGTTTCCAGGACAGGTTGGAGGTAAAGTGTACACCTAGATAGCAATAACTCCATTGTTGTTGAACTATTGCATTATTAAGTCTCCAAACATGGTTGGTCCTTTCCCCCCAAAATACAACTACTTTCGTCTTAACATGGTTAACACGGAGGTGCTCCCTAGTACAAAAAAGGCCTAATTTATATAGCAACCTCCTCATGCCGATTTGGGTTGTTGAAATAAGGGCCAGATTGTCGGCATACAGTAGGACAGAGGGTTTGGTGGCAATTATAGTCAGGGGGAGTTCCATGTGTTAAATTGCCATAGCAAAGCCAGGCTAATTGCATGTTCACCAATTACAGCTGTTGTGAATGGTCACTCTGCTTATCTTGTACAGATTTGGGCTGATTGTAGAAATTTCACAGATTGTACCTGTTGTGTTTTATGAGTTTTTGGCCACACTGTATACAAATTAGTAAGTTCGCTTACAGACTCTTAGAAAAAAAGCCCAATTCCTATAGATAGATTATATATATATATACATATATATATATATAATTTGGATTAAAATGTGGTACATAAGTAAACTATGCAAATAATAAATACAAAGAATTTATGTGCATTGGGCTGATGGATTTATTGCAGGGAAGGTCTATTGTCATAGCAAGAAATTAACTTGGATTGCTGTGTTGTGCGGTCCATGGGTTGCCTTTGAAAATGGCCCAGAAACTTCAGCTAATCCAGAATGAGGCTGAAAGATTATTAATAGGAACTAAACAATTTGAACATATCATGCCAGTGCTTTGCCATCTTCGCAGGCTTCCAGTCCAATTTTTATGCTCCTTTTTATTATTTCATGGATTGTTGATTGGCTGTTATTATATTTTAATGTTTGTTTTTGTCAGGCACAAAGAGGATCAGTGGCACAGTTAGGTAATTTTAGACTCTGGACTAAACAGTCTTACAAGGAGGTCTTAAAGTGGTACTGTGTGTTACTTCACTTACTTTCAAAGTGCGGCAACAAGCCAGGCCTGCTACACTTGAGGCCCTTCCATAGCCTGGGAAGTTCATTTTAAAAAAGAAGCTAGTTCTAGTTCAACATGTCCAGAAAGGAATTCATTCCAGTTCACATTTGTCCCTTTACAAAATGATCTAGGTAAGTTCACATTCAATTCACAGCTCAGTTCAAGTTCATCCAAATTATTTATTTATTTATTATTTATTTAGTTTCATTTATAAACCGCCCATAACCAATGGCTCCCTGGGCGGTGTACAACATACAAAAGTACAATATAAAATACAAGTGCGCTAAACAATATCAAAACAACTAAAGCAATTAACACATCAAAATACTTAAAAATGATCTTTGGCAACTTTCCCCCAGCATTCAGAATGTTACAAGCTGCTGTGCTGAAGCAAAAAATGGACTTAAGAAGACTAAGATAACATTGAACAAATACACATTAGAATGTGAATGGGTTAAATTTATTTTTCGTAACAACAATTATCTTTAAGCTTCAAGGCCCAAAGCGACTAAAACATTTAAAACGTAAGGAAAGAATTGAAGCTGAACTAGAAATCATTTAAAGTTCTACCTCAAAATAAACTTAATTAAATTTTATTTCACTTGGCAAGTATGGGAGCTACTTTCAGGTGCAGTTCAGAGATTTTTGAACTAATTCAATGAACTTAATTAAACCAAACTAGTTCATTCCAAGTGCTGGGCCCTTCTGCTTATTATACACAAAGGCCTGCCCTGATGGTGTCCCAACAAAGAACACTGTTTCTGGGGGGCGCCCAAATACTGTAAACAAAACAAATTAATCCATTGTGGTGCCCTTACTAGATTCTCTCTATTTCAGCAGGTGATGAGACAGTGAACAGGGTACATTTGGAGAAAACCAAGCCTCGAAAGCTGAAGGAAAACTTAGGAGATCAGCATGGATCGAACAAACAAAAAGAAAAACCAACAGAAAGGCAAAAAGAAAAGTCTGTTCTTCATCAGGCAGATGATATTGGAGGTCAACCGAGAATCCACACAGGAGACAGAAATGACACATCCATGGTGTGCCGGGAAAGCTTCAGAGATACACCAGACTGTAATAGATTTGTAGGAAATGACCCTTACAGATGCTCGGACTGTGGGAAAGGCTTCCGCCTAAAATCAAGCCTCAGAAGACATCGGAGAAGCCACACAGGTGAGACACCATACACTTGCTTAGACTGTGGGAGAAAGTTCAGTTGGAGAAGCAGCCTCACTACGCATCAGCGAACTCACGTGAGCGAGAAGCAGCACAAATGCATGAAGTGTGGGAAAACCTTCCGCTGGAGCCAGAACCTGACGAGGCACCAGAGGATCCACACGGGAGAGAAGCCATACAGATGCTCAGACTGCGGGAGGAGCTTCAACCGGAACCAGAACCTGATCACTCACCAGAGGATCCACACGGGAGAGAGGCCGTACAAATGCTCGGACTGCGGGAGGAGCTTCAACCGGAGCCAGAGTCTGATCACACACCAGAGGCTCCACGTGGGAGAGAAACCATATAAGTGCTCTGAATGCCAGGAGAGCTTTTGGAAAAAATCCAGCCTCCTCAGACATGGGCAGATTCACACAGTACGGAAGTGATATCCGTGTGCTTACAGCAGGGGAAAGATTTGTCTGAAATCCGTACCTTGTTTAGATGGGCACAAGTACACAGTGGGAAATGAGCACTGATTGTATCAGACAGCGGTTGCCAATGTACCTGTGGGAGCCAGTACACCCATTAGTCCCTTCTATGGCACCTGCAAAAGGTCTCAGTCACTATCCCCTCAAAAATCCACTGTGCACGAGAGACTGTTTCCTCTTCCTGCTCATTTCCTGTTTGCACTGGCTTAGCCTCTCTGACATTGAGCATGCCCCTTTAAACATGCCAACATTTCATTGGATGCCCTCCCTTCCTTTTAGAACAGAGGAGAGGTGCAAAGAGTTTGTCTCTGAGCAAGTGCAGCAGTGGCTAATGGAGTTGACTTTTTCCTATTTCTGGAGCAGCTGATGGGAGATCACAGCCACATAATTTTGTGGGCTTCTTTCTTTTTTCCTTTTTTTTTTTTTTTTACTCTTAGCTATGGCATTTGTGTTATACCACACCTCTGCATGCGCCATTTTCTGGCTGGCCCCCATAGCCCTTTCTCAAAATTCCAGATATGCCCACTGCCCCAAAAAGGTTGGCAATCACTGAAAGGGCTCTGTATAAATTTATCCATCTGTTTATGGATTGACCCAAATAAAGCAGCACCCACAGATGGAGAGCTTGCATAGCAGAGTGGCCACGAGTGTGAATTGTGAGATGGGAAAGCCCTCATTAAGATGTCACCTCATCTGTGAACTTAGCAGGTGCCCATAATGGAGCGGGTCCTCACAACTCCCTTTGTATGGAATATGGGAATAATAAAACTGTTATACATTACTTTACAGTTACCATAATAAAGCTGATAACACCTGGAAAAAATGGCCCATATCCCCTAAGGGAACATTCCTTCCAACTGCCAGAAGGGAGACTATCCAAGTTTGCCATAGTATTCCCGATCTCTATGTATGGATGTGAAAGTTGGACAGTGAAAAAAGCAGATAAGAGAAAAATCAACTGATTTTAAATGTGGTGTTGGAGGAGAGCTTTGCGGATACCATGGACTGCGAAAAAGACCAATAATTGGGTGTTAGATCAAATTAAACCAGAACTATCACTAGAAGCTAAAATGATGAAACTGAGATTATCATAGTTTGGACACGTAATGAGAAGACATGATTCACTAGAAAACACCATAATGCTGGGGAAAACAGAAGGGAGTAGAAAAAGAGGAAGGCCAAACAAGGGATGGATTGATTCCATAAAGGAAGCCACAGACCTGAACTTACAAGATCTGAACAGGGTTGTTTGTAACAGATGCTCTCGGAGGTCACTGATTCAAGGTCGCCATAAGTCATAATCAGCTTGAAGGCACATAAGAACAACAACTAAGCAAACCACCTAGAGATAATCTCCAGCTTTGTTAATAGAAACATTGCCTAGATTCCTGTTTTTTCCACCTACCAAGGAACCTGGGCATTTTGCCTAAAGATGGAGACAGATCTGGGTAACAGAGGGACCCAAGTCTAGAGACCTGCTGCCTGTCAGTGTAAGACAATACTGAGCAAGATAGCACAGTGGTCTGATTCTGTACAAGGAACATTCCTGTGTTCCTATGCTTACATTTTCAAATATGGGGAAATTGACTCTTTCTTCTTCCCAGCAGCCCAGAGTACAACCTGAAATCTGTAAAAGCATCTAACAGAGCCTTAGTTAAAATGCCTGTTACCTCCTCCCACATTCCTTCTTAAAGACAGATACAGACTCCATCCATAGCTCCAATATCAGCCACCACCACCCTTTTCCTCATCCTCCCATTTTATTTATTATCTAACCTAGTGAAGAGTTCTAGAGAACTTTGAAAGCTTGCACACTTGTTTCCTGACATTTGGTAATAGAGGTATTGCTGTAATGTGAGCCTTGTAAAATGTATGGCAAGTCCTTCAAAGCGTGCTACATAAATATTAAGTATTGTTAAGTACTCCTCATTCCCTCACACCTACAGCGTCTGTTATAAACCACCCTGTTCAGATCTTGGAAGTTCAGGTCTGTGGCTTCCTTTATGAAATCAATCCATCTCTTGTTTGGCCTTCCTCCTTTACTACTCCCTGCTGTTTTTCCCAGCATTATTGTCTTTCCTAGTGAATCCTGACTTCTTACGATGTGTCCAAAGTATGATAACCTCAGTTTCATCATTTTAGTTTCTAGTGATGGTTCTGGTTTAATTTGTTCTAACACCCAATTATTTGTCTTTTTCGCAGTCCATGGTATGCGCGAAGGTCTCTAACACCACATTTCAAATGAGTTTATTTTTGGGGGGTGCTTCAGTTTTAGCTAGCTAAAATCTTTCTCTGTCCAGATTAAGTTGGAGTAGGCTAGTTTCTACTGTCATCTCTCTCTGTCCTCCATCCAGACAACCAAGAGGCATTAACGGAATTCAAGGACATATTCCTACCGGGCAAAAACGCTCAGGTGCAAAGCAAGGCCAGTGAGGGGTGTGGCCTGGGGAGAGTTCCGAGAGCCAGACAGAGAGGCATAGATGTCAAGTCATTTTCTGAAGATGTCAGCATGCCTCTCCTTCAGTTGCTTTCCAGTAGGGAAGCTGTTCAGACTCTTGCAGCAAAACCACCAGAGATGTGCAACACTTTAAAGACTTAACAAATGTACAGTGCCACCAGGTTTTGTGGACAACTTGAAGTGTTATCCTGTGTTGTATGTGTAAGCAGCTGAGGTCAGATGGAAATGGAATGCAGAAAAGAACTCATGGCATTAATCACATTGTTAACTGGCCATTCTCAAAAACAGATATCACAGTGTTGGTAAGCTGTTTAACACAGAGAAGTGTGATAAAAATCCATGGCCAATTCAGTTCAGCATTGACAGCTTTACTCAAGAAATCAGAAGGCTAGGACTGGGGAGGGCAGCTGTGAGAGAACTAGAAAAGGTCCTCAAATGCAAAGATGTATCACTGAACACCCAAAGTCAGGATCATTCAGGCCATGGTATTCCCGATCTCTATGTATGGATGTGAAAGTTGGACAGTGAAAAAAGCAGATAAGAGAAAAATCAACGCATTTGAAAGGTGTTGGCGGAGAGCTTTGCAGGTATCATGGACCGCAAAAAAGACAAATAATTGGGTCAAACAAAACCAGAACTATAATAAATAAAAGACCATAATGCTGGGAAAAACAGAAGGAAGTAGAAAAAGAGGAAGACCAAGAGATGGATTGATTCCATAAAGGAAGCCACAGACCTGAACTTACAAGATCTGAACAGGGTGGTTCATGAGAGATGCTCTTGGAGGTCGTTGATTCATAGGGTCGCCATAAGTCGTAATCAACTTGAAGGCACATAACAACAACAAAACCAAGTTTTACTCTTAACCAAGTGAAAAATGTTTTTTCCCTTTACAAACTCATGCCAGTTGACAATTTCTTAAGACACATTTGGAAGTGGATTGAAAATTTGTTGTTGTTCTGTGCCTTCAAGTCGATTATGACTTGCATGCATGCTTTGCGCTCATTCCTCCCATCAACAAAGATGGCGGCAGGGGCATTAGCACCTTAGGGAAACCTCGGCCGCCATATTGGTTAATGGCAGCCCTGTGCACGCAGCCACAAAATACAGGAAAGACAGGTAGGTGGAGCCAGCGAACAGGCAGGCAGCTTAGAACCTCCCTCCCTGTGACCCGCTGCAGCTATCCTGCTGCGGATCGTGGAAGGGGAGTGCTACTCCTCCCCCACCTTATCGAGGGGCGGGCCCTGCGTGGGATATCCCATACTTAAATGTATTTCTAGACATCTCCATGAGACGATGGTGGAGTTCTTGAGCTATTCCTGTTACTGAAGGAAGTAAAACTGCAGAAATGTGATGGGTTTGGTTTCTCCCTGGGCAAGATGAATTGACTGCATCCATTTTTATAACAGGGCTGTGGACCACAGTTACTGGTGCCAAGAGATTATAGCCAAAGGGATTTCTAGTGGTTCACCCAGGGATAGTCACTATTTTGTTTATTGAATTTTATATACCTCTTTATTGTAAAAAATAATAAGAGGTTTACAAGTATGGTGCTCTCCAGACGTTATCAGACTCCAAGTCCCATCAGCTCCAGCCAGCATGGCCAGCGGCCGAGGATGATGGGAGTTGGAGTCCAGTTTCATCTGGAGAGTATCGTGTTGGCTACCCTTACTTTAGCCACTATTGCATTGCAAACAACCCTTAGAAATTAGTTTTTTCTTTGGTTTCTCAAATATAGCAAGCAGTGAAGTTCTGGAGTCCTGTGGTACATTCTGGTTGGTTATTTTAAAGTTCTCCACAAACACTTTCTTCCAAACGGGCTCAGTGATGGGGTGTGACTGTCCCTGGTGCTAAAATGAACAAGTCACCTTGATTTTAATGGAAACTCAGTTCAGCATTCTGGATTCAGCCCATTTATAGCTTTAATTTCGGCAGCCTGTATTGAAGCTTGAGCACTAGGAAAACAGGAAGCAGTCTTACGCAGAGTCAGACTATTGGCCTTTCTGTGTATCTACCATGATGGCCGTGGACTCCTTTGGAAGGAAGAACAGAATAGAAAATTTAATAATAATATCTTCCCGCTCTGGGATTTCAATTAATGACTTAGTGCATGCCCGAAATCAACCTGTAAAAGAAGATAGATCTCAGCATTGTCTGCATGGGAATTGTAGTCCAAACCAACTGGAAGGCACCCGGTTCACAAATCTTGGCCTAGGAACAGCCGTAGCTGCTAATACGCGCTCCTTGCCCTGATGTCACTTGAGCCTCCATTGACAATTGCTTGAGCTAGGATCACCTCCAAGCTATGCAGCTGCTCTTTCAAGGGCAGGGCAACCCCATTCAGAACTCTGGGCTGTAGTCCATTAGGCAGAGTAGGGCAACCTCCTCAAGCGCTCTGGACAGCAGTGGCAGCCCCCTTCCACTGCTGCCCATTCCTCCTGAGCCTTCTAGTCTTTCCCCTCATTCTTGCCCTGTGCCCCCTAAGTTAGCCTGCTCAGTTGTGTGAAGGGCATTGTCCCCATTGCCAACACTGAAGCTGCCAGTCTGGTTAGTTTCTGTACATGAAATGGGGGGGGCACTATTATCTCCTTTGCCTCAGGCAGCAAAATGTCTTGGGACAGCCCTGCCAGAACTGGCTATCTACCCCAGGAACTACCCTTTCTCAGCCCATGTGTACAATTGGATTTTTGAGGAAGTGCTGTAGGCACCAACCTATTTTTAGTCACTCCCCCGAATAGGTGAACTTCCTCCCCCCACAAGAGAGGCAGAAAAAAGTGTGTACACACACACACACACAGACATATTTTCCCAGCAGATTTGGGTAAGAGACAGATCCAGTAGAATTAATCTGAGCCTTGAAAAACCCATAGAGCTGAAAGATGACGTGGGAAAGAGTGCCAGTTTCCCAACTTCAGCTCTATATGCTTGTCATGGGAGAAAAAGGTAACCACACCCAGAAGTTCGTGGGCAGGAGGGGAAGACCTCAAGAGCAGTGCTGAGCCCGAGATTGGTGATCCTTGATCTATCCAATTCCTGGACCTGAGAAACTCCACCTCACATCAAGACTGAGTGTCATTTTTTTGGCCCACATCCAGCCCATTATGTCCTCCAGGCAATGGTCCAGATACTAATCAGATCATTGCATGCATCAGGTTAATTGTTATTGATTTGTCAATAAGATTTATACCTCAATCATTAAAAAAACCGCTCTAAGTTTACATAAAATCATAAGAAAATACCTGTAAAAACAGATTTTAAAAAAACCAAATAGATATAATAACATTACATGTCTGGATAGGCTTGACTTAAGAAAAAAGTTTTTTTTTAAGTTGGCATAAAAAACAATGCAAACAAAGGTGTCTGCCTAATAGTAATATTAACATTAATAGGCAGGAAGTCCAGATAGTAGGTGCTGCCACACTAAAAGTTCAATTTCCAGCAAGTGCAGAACAAGTATTAGATGGCATTTGTAAAATTCCGAAAGAAAAAGAGAGGGAGGGAGATCTTTTTATTGGAGAGGCTTGATTCTAAATCAGTGCCCTGGCAAGTACTACAATTCCCAGATACCCTTGCCTTCAGAGAGAAGGGAAGCACGAGGACTGCAAATCCCAGAAGGCCTTGGGCTTTCCGGCTGCCAGGCTGATTGCCTTGTTATCCAGATCTTCGGAACACAAAGGCAGGTCTTGGGGGTAAGCACTCAAGGATCCTGCTTGCTGGGATGGGTGCTGGTACTGATGAGTCACAGCCGGGGAGGGGAGGAACTCGAGCTGCAGCTCTGCGGGCTAAAAGCTGGGAGGAGAGGAGAATTATATGTATTACATATTTGTCTAAGGTTGACAACTTCTTTTAGCAGCCTCTGCTGCTGTGCCTTCAGCAGGCTTGAGCTGTTAGAAGGTGGTTCTGTTTTTTCTCCATACCGTGTAAAGCGTTGCTTGCTGATTCCTGAAAACCAATCTGCTGTAAAAGGCAGAAGAGCAATCTAGGACATTTCCCCGGTCAGTTGGCAACCCTGTCCTTAAAAAGGGGGGGGGAGTCTGGTGGCAATAAAGACAATAAATCTATTTGTTTTTAAAGTGCTACAAGACTTTCTTTTTAATTTGATTTTTTCAATCCCATAAGTATGCAATATACAGTGGTTACAGAGCCATATAAATGCACAGTTCATTAAAGCTTACCTGATACACCCATAATTACTGCTTCATTTGTTTTATATTGATCCCAGTGCAACAAAAATGGTAGCCCATTTTCTTTCTTTCTCTTAAAAAAAGTATGTTGACTGGATCCTTACCTCCCCAAATTGCTTGTAATGTAATGTTGTTCATTATCATTCCCGTATTTTCCTTTTACAGAGGTCTATTGATATATCTGTATGTTTCATGATAGAGCTGTAAGGGGGGGGGGAGTTGTTGCGTTTTGGCTTCTATGCCTCCCAAATTATCTTTTTCAAGGAAGGAGAGGAAGAGCATGAAGCCAGAGTGAAACCCATTTACAAAGAGCCCAGAACAGGACCAGATACGGAAAAGAAAAAAACCCAGTGGGAAAGAGACATTCATCATCCCAACCTGCTGATCCTACTTGTGGGAAATTCCAATATGTAGATTCACCATTGAGGTGAGCTGTCGCTTCTTTTCTTATGATATTGGGGTTCCCATTTTTGTTGCAGGCTATGGGTGGGGACCCCTAGCAACACGCCTTTGGTGGTCCCTCCAATCCCTTCTTCGCCCCCCCCCCAGCTGACCCTGTCCTCCCTGCTTCATCTCCAGGAGAGGACAGGTGAGTCACTAGAGGCAGCAGCGATGGCTCCTTGCAACCATCCCTCACTTGCAGCCTGTCCTCATAGGGGAGTTGCCCCACCCCCTTGATCACTGTGGTGAAGAACTTAAGAAGAGCCCTGCAGCAGGGTCAGGCTCATGGCCCATCTCATCGAGCATCCTCTTCTCACAGTGGCCAACCAGGTGCTCTTGGCAGAGCTGGAAAAGGTGGGACACCTCCCCTATGAGGAAAGGCTGCAGCATTTGGGGCTTTTTAGTTTAGAGAAAACATCAGTAAGAGGAGGCACGATGGAGGTGCATAAAATTGATGCATGGCATGGAGAAAGTGGACAAAAAAAAGCTTTTCTCCCAGTCTCAGAACCCTAGAACTCATGGACATCCAATGAAGCTGAATGTTGGAAGGTTCAGGACAGGCAAAAGGAAGGACTTCTTCACGCAGCGCAGAGTTAAGCTATGGAAGTCCCTCCCAGAGGAGGCAGTGATGGCCACCGACTTGGACGGCTCTAAAAGAGGATTAGACAAATTCATGGAGGATAAAGGCTATCAGTGGCTACTATTAGCCGCAATGGTAATGTTCTGCTTCCACTGTCAGAGGCGGGGAGAGGACAGTTGCATTCAGGTTCTTGTAGGCTTTCCAGAGGCACCTGGTTGGCCATTGCAAGAACAGGGCACTGGACTAGATCAGCCTTTAGCCTGATTCAGCAGCCAGGCTCTTCTAAGCTTTAAGATGCAGTTCGATTCTTCTCCCTCACCAAAAAGAAAAAATCTCTGATATCTCCCCCTTGTTTTAGATCCCATAAAGTGCAGAATGTCGTCCTCGGTTAAATCTGGATTCCCCCCTCCTTCCGAGGGGAGAGGTGGAGGCACTCCAGTGAAGCCAGCTCAGGTAGGAGATTTTTGGAGAAGACAGGTCAAGGTTCCAGAGTCGACTGTGTGTTCCTCAGCAGATCTTTTTTCTTTTAGTTTCATTTTTTTAAAAATACTAATATTTGTATTAAGTCTTTTTCATTTACCCCAACGTCACAAATATGCCATAAAAACAGAAAGGCAAAGTAAAAAAGGGCTGTTTTGCCACCTGAGGCAAAGGCCAAGATGGCCTCCACCTTTCCACATACATAAGCTGATTGGAGAAGCAGCTGAATCGTAGGCTGCGTACTCACCATACATTTAAAGCACATTTAAAGCACGTGACTCCCCCAAAGAATCCTGGGAACTGTAGTTTGTCAAGGTTGCTAGGAACTGTAGTTCTGCGAGGGGTAAACTAGAGTTTCCAGGATATAATGGTTCCCCTCATGGAGCTTCAGTTCTCAGAGAGTGGTTTAACTCTTCCCAGGGAACTCTGAAAATTGTAGCTCTGTGAGGGGTGTCTCCTAACAACTGTCAGCACCCTTCACAAACTACTGTTCCCAGGATTCTTTAGGGCAAGCCATGACTGTTAAAGTGGTATGATACTGCTGTAAATGTTTAGTGCAGATGGGGCCCACTTTTTTGTAATCCTCAGTATATGGGTAGTTCATGTACGGTGAGCAAGGAAAAGGTCTTCTGTCCTTTGAGGGATTGTTGGATTCTATTTACTTTTCCAGCATGGGGCTAATTTGTTTCTGCTGTCCAGGGTTAAGGTTCAGTAGGGGCAGGGGTGGGGAGCCGTTTTTTAGCCCAAGGACCGCATTCCTTTCTAGGGGCCACATGCCAGTGGTGGGCGGGGCCAGAGGCAGAAGTGGGCAGAGCATTGCGTGTGATTTTTTAAAATCTTTGTTCCATAAGCTGGTTTCTACACATAACTCACACGTTCCTGTCTATCCCAGGCAAGCCAAAAGTATTATCATGGTTCAAGGAGACATTTCAGCCAAGCAAAAAGGAGTATGCAAAGAAGGGCTGGTGAGGAGTGTGGCCCAAGAGGGGGTGTGGCCTGTGGAGAGCCCTGAAGGCCAGATAGAGAGGCCTGGAGGGCCACATTTGCCCTCCTACACACACATACACTGAGATCACCCATCCCTGCCATGGGAAGAGATACCCTATCAATTCTGTCTTGTGAATTTTTGATCTCTCAGCAGCTGACTCGTGAAAAGCTTTCCTTGAAAAGAGGACATTTTGAAAACTGCCATCATAATGTCCCCAAACAGCTGCAGGAGTTATTAGAAAATGTCCTAACCCTTAACAGCAAAAAAATGTGAATGTACTGCCTTCAAGTCGATTCCGACTTAGGGCAACCCTACGAATAGAGTTTTCACAAGGCTGAGAGGCAGCGACGGGCCCAAGGTCGCCCAGTGAGCTTCATGGCTATGTGGGGATTCGAACCCTGGTCTCTCAGGTCGTGGTCCAGCACCTTAACCACTACACCACACTGGCTGTCTTAACGGCAAACGGCTCTGCAGAAAAAATCCTTGAGGTTTCCACATCCACAGAACGCTTTTCATACTAGCAAAGCAATATGCCTGATGTACCTTTCTCCTCCTCCTATTTTAACAGTCCACAAAGACAAAAAGCTGCAAATTATCAGGCTATCAATGCTAAAATATCTGTCTAAGCCCAGGATGGGGAACCTGTGGCCTCCAGATGTTGCTGGACTCCAACTCTCATCAGCCCCAGCCAGGATGACCAATGGTCAGGGATAATGGGAGGTGGAGCCTAAGTATCTAAAGGGCCTCAGGTTCCCCGCCTAGGCCAACACAGGAAACATTCTGTCCCAGCTGAGCCACAGAGGGGTTCTGAGGGAAAGGAGATTTATGGAGATTATGGAGAGCCAGTGTGGTATAGTGGGTAGAGTCTGAAGTAGGATCTGAGAGACGAGGGTTCAAATCCTCACTCAGCCATGAAGCTCATTGGGTGACCTTGGGCCAGTAACTGTCTCTCTCTTAGCCTAACCTACCTCACAGGATTGTTGTGGGGAAAAATTGGGAAGAGGGACACTTGGAGGAAAGATGTGATAGAAATAACTAGTAAAGAAAAGGTTTTCTTTGTTCTTGCAGGGGCCGTTGACCTTTGACGATGTAGCTGTGTATTTCACAGAAGGGCAGGCAGCCCTGCTGAGTCCCGTTCAAAGGGCCTTGTACAGGGAGGTCATGCTGGAGAATTATGGAAACGTGGCCTTGATGGGTAAGGAAAGAAGAGGCACCTTCATGAAAGCGATGTGTGTGTCTGGTTTCTTTTTATGTAGCGGTCACACCAACCTGTTGCAATTAGATTTTAATTTATTTTGTACTGGACTTTTGTTTTAAATCTGTGCACTGTATTTTGAAAACAACACACAACCACCACCACCAATGGGACCTGCAACAAAATGTTGCTGTGTGGAGTGCTCCCCTTCTGGGTTCCATCTGGTCAGCTATGCCCACTTTTATGATACTCCATACCATTCTCCCTTCCCAGTTTTATCCCCCCCCCCCGGTTAGTTAGCATTCTGTGTCACCGAGCATCGCACTGGGCTGTTGGGAGATTTTCCTCCCCCACCCTTAACCCTCACCCAACTTCAGAGTTCTCCTGAGCACGCTGATGTATCCTCCTTGTACATGCGTGATGATGTTTTGCCTACATAAGGGTTCAGATTCTGAAAACAGAATTCACTATGATTCTATAGCAGCCTTTGCCAACCATATTATTGGACTGCAGCCTCCATCATCCCTGACCATTGGCCATGCTGGCTGGGGCTGATGGGAATTGTAATCCTAGTAATCGTATCTCGTAATCATGAGCTGTCTAAGAATGTTTATGTATTTTCTGTCATATTTGGTTGTCGCAAGCCAAAAGGACCCATTCACATTCATTGTGAAGTTAAATCCCAACAACCAGCAAGGAAGCTTTCAGTAGACTCTGCTGCAGGACTAGCACATGACTGAAAACACAGGAACATAGGAAGCTGCCTTATCTTGAGTCAGACCATTGGTCCGTCTAGCTCAGTATTATCAACACTGACTGGCAGCAGCTCTCCAGGATTTCAGACTCATTCAGTCCGCTGCCTCTCCAGGTAAGGCAAGGAAATCCAGGACAGCTGCTGCCAGTCAGTGTCGACAATACTGAGCTAGATGGACCAATGGTCTGACTCAAGATAAGGCGGCTTCTTTTGTTCCTAACAAGGGATGGCCTAGATGGCATACCAGGCCCCTTCCAGCCTGCATTTGTGGGCCCTTGACTGGGTGTTACTGACAGATTAGCTGTTCAACAAATTATAACTGTTATAGTTTCCTTGTTCTTTCCTCTTTCCCGAGATGGATCTCCAGCCCCCAAGCCTGAACTCATCTCCCGGCTGGAACGAGGGGAAGATTTGTGGGTGCCTGATTCTCAGGATATGGATGAAACCATGATTTCTGACAAAGGCTTGGGTAAGAGGTTTGGGATAAGCCGTTGGACTGCTCACCCCCTCAGCCCTATCCTCCAGCTATTAACAATTACCTGAAACTGTTTTACTTTCTTTTCTTATATCATGATGTGGATTTTTGAGGGAATGTTTACTGAGACCTTTTGCAAGGCGCCATAGGAGCTACTGGCAGGCACACGGGCACCATGTTGGTGACCCTTGTGTTAAATCTGTTTTCTGAGATTCCTTCTCACCAGACTCAGAAGTGAATCTTTGTGTGTGGTTTTTGCTCTTTTCTCCTTACAGGTAACTCAGTGAAGAAGCATTCATGCTCAGAATACAGGCAGCATTTTACTCAAAAAACAACTCTTGCCAGACACCAGAGAATTCATGCAGGAGAAAAATCCTACAACTCTTTGGAGTGTGGGAAGTGTTTTTCTCAACAGCCAGGACCTGTGAGCCATCGGACAGTCCATGTGGAGGAGAAACCATATACGTGCTGGGAGTGTGGGAAATGCTTTGTTTACAAATCAAAACTCATCGTGCATCAGAGAGCCCACACGGGGGAGAAACCCTACATGTGCCAGCAGTGTGAGAAATGCTTTGCTTACAAATCATGCCTTGTAAGTCATCAGAGACTTCACACAGGAGAGAAACCGTATGAATGTTTGGAGTGCGGGAAAAGTTTTGCTCAACAATCTGCTTTCGTGATCCATCAGAGAAGTCACACAGGGGAGAAACCGTACAAATGCACAGAGTGTTGTAAATGTTTTCCTCAACTCTCTGACCTGGTGAACCACCGGAGGGTGCACACAGGAGAGAAACCCTATAATTGCTTGGAGTGTGGAAAATCTTTTGCCCAGTGCTCAGCCCTCGTGATCCACCACAGGGTGCACATTGGTGAGAAACCGTATACGTGCTTACAGTGTGGGAAAGGTTTTCCACAGCAGTCGGAGCTTGTGAAACACTGGAGAATCCACACAGGAGAGAAACCCTATGCGTGCTTTGAGTGTGGGAAATGTTTCCTTCAACAAGCACACCTCAGCGGACACCAGCGAATCCACTCAGGCGAGAAACCTTACAGCTGCAGGGAATGTGGGAAATGTTTTGCCGACAAATCAAACCTTATGAATCACTGGAGAACCCACACAGGAGAGAAGCCCTACAACTGCACTGAGTGTGGGAAATGTTTTGGGCAGAAATCCCACCTTGTGAGGCACCAGAGAGTCCACACGGGGGAGAAACCTTATAACTGCTTGGAGTGTGGGAAATGTTTTGCTCAGAAGTCAAATCTTTTGATGCATCAGAGAGTCCATTTGGGGTAGAACTTTTTTGTGAAATATGCTCTTCATATCTGAAGGGTCATATTTTCAACCTCAAAGAGGGGTTTTTGTCTACATCAATGAATCAGTTTTGGGTTGTAACACATACTATGTTAGGCTAGAGGTTACCACGATATCCCTATTCACAGGGTCGCCATAAGTTGGGATCAACTTGAAAGCATTTCATTTTCAGTTCAAGGTTCTTGTATTAATTTACAAAGCCCTTAACAACTTGGGTCCAGGACATGCTAAGGATTGCCTGATTCCTTATATTCCTGCCGAATCACTGAGTGCTTTGGAGCAGTCTCTAGTCCCCCATGGCTCAGATGCCTCGTATCCATCAGGATGCCTCATATCCACCAGAAGCTGCGCATTCAGAATTGTGAACCTGACTCCGTGGAACTCCCCGCAGCTGAGATCAGATAGGCCCCCTCCTTGTTAAACTTCTAGCGCTTGACCTTCCTCTTTCTGCAGGCATTTTAAGCAATTTGTACTATGACTATGTTTTTTTCTTTAGTTTAAACATATTATTTTGTTTTATAGACTGATATGCAAACTGTTTTGTGACCATCTGTGGTGAAAAGCAGCCTATGAATATTGGAAATAAAATTAAAAAATAAGCATCCAAGCCACTGTTTTATTTCTTAGTGTCTGGTTCTGGAACAAAGGTATCAAGTCTTACTCTAGAATGCTGCAATCTAGTAGTCAGCAGAAGGTAGACGGGGATCCACTGGTAGGGTTGTGATTTGACATAGACCAGGAAGGATTTCTGACTCCCAACTTTATAACAATCAGAACAACTTTTCCCACATAAATTAGGCTGCTGAAATGAAGGAAGCAAACCGGAGTCACACCCACAACATACATGTAAAGCACTTTTATATACCACTTGTAACAGTCATGGCTTCTCCCAAAGAATCCTGGAAACTTTTAAGGTTCTCCTAACAACTCTCAGCACCCTTAGCAAAGTGCAGCTGCTATGAGAGAAGCCATGACTGTTACAAGTGGTATAAGAATGCTTTAAATGTGGATGTGACGCAGGAGGGGACTTTTGTGTGAAAGGATTCGGAGCTCAGTTTCTGGTACTGAAATCAAATTCCTGAAAGGGAATCACAAGGACAGTAAGTGGGATGTTTCATCTGCCGCCACCTGCCAGCATCACCCAGGCACCTCCACTAGCTTCTGTTTGGCTGGTATCAAGATCACTGGGTCCCCAAACCCTGGAAACCCCAGCTCTTGTAAGACAACCTGCAGTTCCCAATCCAACCAGGGCTGGAAAAGAATGAAAACCAACCCTGTAAGGTAGGCCACTGCTGGAAACCACAGCTATTATAAGGCATCCTGCAGTCACCAATTCCACCACAGCTGGCAAATACCAAAACCCACCCTGTGAGGTAGGTCCTGCTGCCACCACTCTTTGCGTCCCCCAGTTTGGGCCAGGAAATACCCAAACCTTATTAAATGGATGTCCTCAGGATTCCAAAGAGGCAAGCTCTGAAAGCCAGACTCTCTGTCTGTTGGAGCCCCAAGCCAACCAGACTAACTCAGCAGCAGCCAAGAGGCCAAAGGGCTGGTTCAGTACCCAAGGCTTATCTGGAAGACCACACACCAGTAAACAGGCTGTTCTATTAAAAATATAAGTGCATACAAAACAGCATACAAATCCTTAAACTCCGAGTATCTATAAGGCATAGGTATAAATCACCAATAAACATCAAAAGACAGTTGAGAACAGAGCTCGGAAAAGTTACTTTTTTTGAACTACAACTCCCATCAGCCCCAGTCAGCATGGCCACTGGATTGGGCTGATGGGAGTTGTAGTTCAAAAAAAGTAACTTTTCCAAGTTCTGGTTGAGAATCGTACCAGAGAATGAAAATAAAGAAGCTAAGTGTTCCTAACTCAAGAGACATGCCAACAGAGCTTAGAATAGCAAAGATACCTGAGCCCACCAGGAACAGCAAAGCACATCACTGAAGATGTACAGCCAAGATAAGATGTGGGACAAGTAAAAAAAATATCCTAACTCTTATACAGAAAGGCATAGCAATAGCAAAGGCATGAAAGCGCCAGTCAGAAGATTCCTGGAGGGTGGAATATACCAGGCGCTTTTCACACCTTTTTGGACATGCGCTCCCACAGCTAACTTAGGCCACAGTTTAACTATATACTGCGTGAAGGAGCAGGGGAGCAGGAGACCTGACCTCCTCTCTGAGAGATTGTACTGCCCTACACATTTGTAAAAATGCCAACACAATTTGGGTTGGTCTTTCACAGTCCAATCCACTTCCTATGTAGCTTGGAAGAATTTGGCCACATCTGCCTGTGAACCTTTTCCGGCTCTACGATATCCTTTTTGAGGGGAGGCAACCAGAACTGTACACAGTATTCCAGATTAGGTCCTCAAGGTATGTTCTGGGTTGATTTAGAAGCCAGGTGGGGTACACGATCATAGAGAAGTGATGGAAGGGGCGGGCGGGGGGGGGGAGAGTGAAAGATGACAGCCAGAAATGGAGTGCTGTTTCAAGGAGGGAGGTGCACCAAAGGGATTTTACCCCAATAGCAAAGCATCTGCAGGGAAGCCTGTAGGGATGGGGTTCTCTGCCTAGTTCCGATCCGCTTGTATTCCAATAGACCGTTGTTCAATCCTGATCTGCTCTTTGTTTGTTCTCACTTGCTTTGGCACTTGCTGATTTGATACGCTATTGTCGTTGTTTTTTATTGTGAAAACAATTGTAATTTTTAACGTAAATGCTTGTGTAAATGATCACGTGTTTCATGTCATTTATTTTTTCCTGTTTATCACACCTACACATGGTTATGAATGCATCAACTTAAGAGGAAATTACGCAGATAATTATGTAAAATTGGGGGGGGGGGACTAAGAAAAAAACCTGTGCTGATTACAGCCGTGACCCGCCACAAATGGTCTGTGACAATTACAGCCACAACAATGCAAGAACAGCCCAACCCCTGCAAGCCAGTGCAAGAAATCCATGCTGGTCCAAAAAGATAGCAGACTGTCGGATTCAGTCAAAATCTGGTAATAACTCCGATTTAGTGGATAATCTCCTCCATCTCTAGGACCTAAGGGAGTGGGATGGAGGTTGTAGTGGAGTAGGCTGGTAAATTACTGAGGGAAATTACTTAGGAAAGGCCTGGAAGGGAGAAGGAAGTTCTGTGAGAGAAACAGGTTTAGGACTTGGGGGGGGGAGGCGTTGGGGAGGGGGCAAGTTGTAGTCAATGGAGGTTAAGGGGGAGCCAGAACAGATATGGGGAGGAGGCAGGTAGGTTCTGGAGGGGAGCTGTATTGGTGGAGTGTCTCTGTAAACCAGGAACAGGGAACCTTGGACTTTCCGGAAGTTGCTGAACTACAGTGCCCATTGTCCTGGCCATTGGCCACACTTGCTGAGGTTGATGGGAGCTACAGTTCAGCAACATCTGGAGGGTCAAAGTTTCCCCACATCTATGATTGATGTTGGCTTATTTATCTGTATACTGATTTTTAAAAATAATTTATAAACTGCTTGATTATAAAAGAAAACCACACCTCTAAGTGGTTTACAAGACAAACCACTGACCACCCATCCTGTTTTTTTGCCCACAGCAGTGGTTTAATACTGGAGGGGTCAATACAAAAGTATAGTAAATACACGTACAAAAATCCAGTCAATCATTACAATATTTTAAAGCAATAAAGACAATGTTATCTTGCTGTCTGCGGGAAGGCCTCCCTGAAAGGCTGCTGTTCTCCTGGTGCAGATGCAGCAAAGCAGTGTTTTTCAGCCTTGAATCCCTAGATATTGTTGGACTACAACTCCCATCATCCCCAGCCAGCTTTCCCCTGGAAACAGCTCCAGCGGAGGCAAACTCCCTACTGTCTGTGCTGGTGTTAAAACAAACAAAAACATTTATTGGTACAAAAACTTCAGCTCTCAGGAATGTTTGGTGTTCAGATTCTCGAAACGATCAGCACTCTTGCTTGTTTCATAAGTAGAGTGCCATTTGTAGTTTTCATGCCCTCGTCCTTTAAGGAGCAAGGCTTTCAGGTCACTAGGGTTTGCTTGGAATTTCAGGGCATGGATCTTCTCCAGCCATAAGCACAGTTACAAGTATGCTTGATGTCTTCCCCACCCCTTCAGTTCACAGGCTTTACTTTTGCAGGCATAATTTCATACCTCCTAGGCATTATCCACCTTCTCTCTTCCTTTCTAGAGTACATGTTCAGAGTTGATAGCAGACAGGAAAAACCCATTGGCCTCAATGAGACTCTTGATGCCCACATGTTCAGTCCTCAGAACGTGTTGGCCATGCAAAATGGACTCCTGTGCCAGGTCTGGCTGTCCCCTTTCCTGATTGGTTAGGACTTCAACTCCTCACCCTGTTGTTCTGCTGTGGGGTGACATAACTGTAGAGGGGGTCACATATCAATCTGGGGTCAATTCAGGGCTGGGGGCTGGAAATGAACCCCTTTGGGATCAATTTCTGGCACCCTATTTTGACTTGGGGGCTTAAAACCTCTTCTGATTGGTCCACTGGGGATCACATGTTTGTAGCGGTGTCACATGTCTCTATAGGACCAACCCAGTACCCAATTTTGACTAAAAACTCACCTATTGGTCCAATGGGGATCATGTGCTCCTGGGGAGGGTCACATGACTTCCATTTCTGAGGTGGCTTTCAGGGGGCTGGATATCCAGTGATGTCATCGGGGACTGGAACTTCTGGGGTAGGACATCAAGGGCAGAACATGCAGTGATGTCATCAATCAACCTCAAAAGGGGCACGGCTTAGCAATTTTCAGGAAGACTGGTTTGTGCAACCAAAATGGCTGTGTGGCAATGCATTGTGGGGAAGCATGTTGCTTGGATTAAAGTCTAAAGCTCAGTGCTGAGAAACAGCAACTTCTCACAGGTGAATAAAGTTAATTGAAAGCAGAGTGAAAACACCTGTGTTAGTTGCATACCTGGTGCCTCAAGGTCAACAACCTGAGAAACTGTTAATCTCTTAGGGCACAAAAACCCTGAAATAGTCCATCACCAAGAAGCCCTCTGATGGGCAAATTCTAGCTGTTGCTAGGATCCTTTCCCATAAAAGTGATCTGGTGCTATTGCTAAGTGCCCCATTTTGTCTGATGCTCTCCAAGATGCTGATCTATGAGCGGATGTGGAAGCATGGGGTCATTTTGCCTGTCTTCCTATGTGTGTAATAAGGCTAGGTTAGACAGACCGTTATTTTAGCCTGTGACTTGAACTCTTATGTATTTTAGTATTATACCTAACCTTCCGGGTGTTTGGTTATATGCTGCTATGGTTTTGCACTTATTCTTAATTTAATAAAGCTACCTCATATACTTGCAGTGTGTGTTCATTGCAAAGGGAATTTTGGCTCAGAGTCCAGCACCTTGGCCAGGAAGCCAGAAGCTGCTGTGAAATTGGGACTCTAGCCTGAGGCTCCAGGATAGTGAGTGAAGTTTGGCTCTTGTCCTGTGGAATCTCTGGTAGGTCTGTAATTCTGGTGCTTTGGGTTTCCCTTTGACCCAGAGTGGAATACCAGGTTAAAGGGGTGGTGGCAGTCTACCTACCTGGTAGGGTTGGTGTTTGGCTTTAAGTCAGCTCTAACAAGGGTGGCACGGAGGGTGCCTGGCAGGGACCAACTGTTCTGGTTTGGGCAGCTGCCCCCCCCCACATTTTTTACACTTATATTTGTTGTTATCTGCCTTCAAGTCGACTACGACTTAAGGTGACCCTATGAATCAATGACCTCCAATAGCATCTGTCATGAACCCCCGTTCAGATCTTGTAAGTTCAGGTCTGTGGCTTCCTTTTTGGAATCAATCTATCTCTTGTTTGGCCTTCCTTTTTTTCTACTCCTTTCTGTTTTCCTCAGCATTATAGTCTTTTCTAGTAAATCAGGTCTTCTCATGATGTGTCCAAAGCATGATAGCCTTATATACCTATACTATTTTATTAGCTTGTAAAATAACTGGAATTTGAAGGGCCCTACCTCAGTGGTAGATTATCTGCCTTGCATATAGAAGGCCCCAGGTCCAATCACTGGCATCTCCAGATAGGGCTGAAAGAGGCTTCCTGTCTGAAACCCTGGAGAGCCGCTGTCAGTCAGCATAGACCAGAAGTGGGGAATCTTTGGCCCTCCAGATGTTGCTGGACTACAACTCCCATCAGTCGTAGCAAGTATGGCCAATGGGATGATGGGAGTTGCAGTTAAGCAACATCCGGAGAGCCAAAAGTTCCCCACACCTGGTGTAGACAATATTTAGCAAGATGGACCATTGGTCTGACTCGCTATAAGGAAGCTTCCTATGTTCCTATGAAATACAACAGAAGGGTGTCTTTGGCAAGAGGTAAAGGGAGGGGGTGAGGGGTGAGTTAAGCAAGCAGGGGTGCAGCCCATAATATACAAATAAAATCCAGATAAATATGCATACAAAAAAAAGTAGAGAAAAACCTGGAGTTAAGGAAAACTAAAATTAAACAAAGAAGCAGTAAGAACTTTTTTTTGAGAAAGAAGGGAATTACTCTTCACAAAAATTGCTACTTCAGAATTGGTGCCCGAGTTTGCTTTTTCCGTCTTCCCTCCCTGTCCCTTTCCCCTTGTGTGTCATTTTTTTTAATGTAAGCCTGTGGGCAGAGATTGTCTTATTTTAATGATTGCATGTAAGCCTTCCTGGGAGCCTTTTTGCCTGAAGAGCCAGGTGCATATGCTTTAAATAAATAAATAATAGTCGTGAGTTATAGCACTGAGTGTGTAGTCTTTTTTGACACCACAACTTTTCTACATTCTGATCTGTCCTTTTCTCTCACCTCACTTTTTCATATTCAAGATTCAGTTCTGTACTGGCAAATCACAGGTCACGGGACAAACACTTGCAGAGAAAGTGTTCCATTGTTTTAGGGGTTGACAGGCTACAGGAAGACTCACAAAGGCCACCCAGCACTTCTGGTTGCACGGAGTAACAAATCTATCCTCACCGTTATTTTGACTAAGGCCGTGGCACCATTTCTGCTTCTAACACTCCACAAAAGAAAAACATTCTCAGTGTTGGCCCCCGAACTATGGAACAGTCTCCCTGAGGAAGTGTGCCTGGCGCCAACTCTGCTCTCTTTTCAGCGCCAGGTTAAAACCTTCCTGTTCTCTGAAGCATTTTAATCTAAATTGATTTAATTTTAAAAATGTTACTGTATTGATTTTAGACTGTATTATTTTGTATTATATTGTGTTATTTATTGTATATCCTATGTTATCGTACTTCTATGTTCACCGCCCAGAGAGCTATTGCTAGTCGGGCAGTATATAAATTTAATAAATAAATAAATAAAATTTAAGGCATGCAGGCCTATGTCAGTCATGAGCCAGAATTTCTTGACCAAAGTTTTTCTTCCACTCTGCTCCACTGCACAGCTCCTTCATTCCACTTCACTTTCAACATGCTCAATGAAAACGGAGCTCAGTAACAATTTTCAGTGAAGCTCTCCTCACAGCTCAAACATTTCTATTTTTTATTTTATTTTACTATTACTACATAAACACAAATCATGACATATGATCATATATCTCATCACAATCTATCCATCCAGCCATCTGTTATTTCTATCATAAAGAAAATGCAAACAATCATAAAAACAAATATATTTTCCAGTGTTGCATTGACATGCTGGGAATTCCAAAACTCCACAAAATAGTTTCATCATTCTGCAAAATCATTAGTTCCAATGCTCCCCTCTCTTCTTAGTAATTTCATTAGTTTGTCAATCACTGCCAGTGCCAAACAATTCATCATGTATTCCCACTCCGTTGGGAGCTGTTGACATTTCCATTTCCTTGCCCATACAAACTTCAGCCTTAATAATATTTCAAAAGTAATTGCCAGTTCAAACATTTCTAACTATGCCTTCCACTGGCATCTACTACAGATATCTATTAGGGAGAAGAGGTGTCCAGAGAAGTGAATGGCCAAAGTTTCCCACCAGTATGAATGTAACTATTATGCCTCTCTCTCATACAAAGGTTTTGATGAGTATCTAAAGCAGTGCCTATGCTTGAAGCTCTTTACACTCCTTCGGCATTTTATGGGTTCTCTCCTTTAAGGATCCTTTGATGTTAACCAAGAATAGTAATTTGATTAAAACGATTTCCTCCCGTGACTTACTTGACGTGAAACACCCTGGACAGTCAAATGATTTCTCCCCAGATTTTTTTTAATGTGTAGCAAGGGTAGTACCCTGAGTGAAGCTCTTTCCACATTCCAGACATTTATAAGGCTTCTCCCCTTTATGAATCCTGTGATGCACAGAAAGTTGGTCACTCTGCTTAAAGCTTTTTCCACGTTCAAAGCATTTATATGGTTTTTCCTCTGTATGGATCCTTCGATGTTTCTGAAGACTGCTACTCTGATGAAAGCTCTTTCCACATTCAAAACATTTATAAGGTTTGTCCCCTGTATGAGTTCTTTGATGTGAAGAGAGCTATTCTCATTGAAGCCTTTTCCACACTCTAAGCATTTAAAAGGTTTGTCCCCTGTATGAGTTCTTTGATGTGAGGTAAGGGTGCTAGTCCAACTGAAGCTCTTTCCAGACTCCAAACCATTTATAAAGTTTGTCTCCTATGTGAGTTCTTTGATGTGAAGCAAGAGGCAACTCTCACTTAAGCTCTTTCCACATTCCAAGCATTTATAAGGTTTGTCCCCTTCTTTGATGTACACTAAGGGAACTACACTGACTGAAGCCCTTTCCACACTTCAGGCATTTATAAGGTTTGTTTCCTGTATAAGTTCTTTGATGTGAAGTAAGGAAACTACTGTGACTGAAGCTCTTTCCAGGCTGCAAACATTTATAAACTTTGTTCACTGTATGAATTCTTTGATGCAAACTAAGGGAGGTTCTCCAACTGAAGCTCTTTCCACACTTGAAGCATTTGTGAGGCTTATCCCCTGTATGAGTTATTTGATGTGAAGTAAGGGAGCTACTCTGACTGGAGCTCCTTCCACACTCCAAGCATTTATGTAATTTCCTCTGTGACTCCTCTGATGTTTTGTCAGATTATATCTCTGGCTGAAACTTTTTGCACAGTGAGGGCATATATGCAGTTTTTCCCCTGTGTGACTTCTCTGATGTCTAATCAGTTGAGAATTGTACCTAAAGCTGTTACCACACTCCAAGCATTTATACGATCTCTTTGCTGAATAAATTCTCCTATGGCTAATGATTATGGACCAATCAAAACAGCTCTTGCCACCTTTGGAGGATTTCTCCGCTATAAGGTTTTTTTTTAAGGGAAGCAAGACTTCTGTTCTGACAGATACTTTCCACACTACTTAAGGAGGTATTTGGCTTCTCTCTAGTGTGAACTGTCTGATTTCCAAGAACGCTCAATTTATCCTGAAATCTTGTCCCACATTCAAACATTTATACTGTTTATCATATCCTTTCTCTGATGTGCATTTAGGGCTTTTGGGCAACTTTTACTGCATTCAGGAGACATTTTCATTTCCTTTAGGTCCCAAGTTTCCAGCGGAATTTTACTTTTACCACCCTGAGAAGCTATGGATTCATCCCCTGGCATTTGCGTTTTTATTCCCTCTTGTCTTTTTGCTCCATCTTGACTCCCCAATTTCCATTCTTCCTCCTGCTTCTTAGCTCTTTCCAGTGCCAGTTCTGATGGTTCCTCCTCAGACATGATCCCCGAGATATCTCCTGATTTTCTTTGATGTGAAGTAAGGTGATGACGACGACTGAAGCTCTTTTCACACTCCAAGCCTTTATAAGGGTTGTCTCCCATATGAGATCTTTGATGCAAATTAAGGGAGCTACTGTGACGGAAGCTCTGTTCACACTCCAAACATTTATAAGGTTTGTCCCCTGTATGAGTTCTTTGATGTACAGCAAGGGAGCTACTCTGACTGAAGCTCTTTCCACACTCCAGGCATTTATAAGGTTTGTCCCCTGTATGAGTTCTTTGATGTACAGTAAGGTAGCTACTCTGACGGAAGCTCTTTCCACATGCCAAGCATTGATAAGGTTTGTCCCCTGTATGAGTTCTTTGATGTACAGTAAGATAGCTACTCTGGTTGAAGCTCTTTCCACACTCTAAGCATGTATATGGTTTGTCCCCTGTATGAGTTCTTTGATGTGAACTAAGGGAGCTACTCTGACTGAAGGTCTTTCCACACTCCAAGCATTTATATGGTTTGTCCCCTGTGTGAGTTAGTTGATGTGAAGTAAGGTTGGAATGCTGAATGAAGTTCTTTCCACACTCCAAGCATTTATAAGGTTTCTCTCCTGTATGCACTCTTTGATGTGAAGTAAGAGTGGAATGCTGACTGAAGCTCTTTCCGCACTCCAAACATTTATAAGGTTTCTCTCCTGTGTGTACTCTTTGATGTGAAGAAAGGCCTGACCTATGATGAAATCTCTTTCCACACTCCAAGCATTCATATTCTTTCTCATCTCTGTGAATTATTTGATGTGAACTGAGATGTGTGCTGAGTCTGAAGCTCTTTCCACATTCCAAGCAAGGATGTGGTTTGTCTTCTGTGTGCACTCTGCTATGTACAGTAAGGTTTGGCTTGTTGCTCAAATGTTCCCAACGATTAGAGCATTTATATGGTTTCTCTCCTGTGTATGTCTTCTGATTTCTTGTTAGATTACATCTCTGGCTAAAACTTTCCCAATAATCAGGGGATGTTTGCATTTCCCCACCTCTTCTTTCATCTGCCAGCTTGCACATTCGTATCCCCTCTTGTCTCTTTGCTCCATTTTGACTTCCCAGTTTCCATTCCTCCTTCTGCTCTTCTGCTCTTTCCAGTGACACTTTTGATGATTCCCCCGCAGCCATGATGACCCAGACAACTCCTGATGGAATAAACAGGGAAGATGTACAGCGCTGTGGAGAAATGCTGTGTATATATCTGTTTATGATTTGTACTTTGAAAAAATATTTCTGGGTCCTCTGGTGATGTCAGAGTGTAATTATCACCTTCCGAGATGCTTGGTGATAGGTTCTGAAAAGAGAGAGAGAGAGAAAGAGGATCACTTTTAATATTTAAAGATGGATTCTGGATCAGGAAAATTCATTTTCATCAGCCTTGGAAATAACAGGATCTGATTGGCTGGGGGTGAGGGAGATGTGAGGCAGAGAAAGCTGAGATTGAAAGTTGAGAGCTGTAGACTGAATATTAAGCTATTAATCCCCAATGCGTTAACAATACTTGGCTGATGAAGATCAGAAGAAGGGAGCCAGTGGCTGTGCTAGGATGGGAGGCTGCCCTGTGTCATGATCTTACCAGAGGAAGGTTACACAAGTGGGTTTTTAAGATCAGCTAAACTATCCAAGCAGTCAGAAGTTCAACCAGAGGATTGGGGCAGAGGAAGATTGTCCAGAGTGGGTTTTGAGTGAATTTGGCTAGAGCAGCGATTTAGGGAATTTGGCCCTAAGGCAAAAGCCACTTAGAAGCAGGTTTCAGCAACAGTATCCCCTGCGTCTTTAGAAACTGTCATCAAGCACCCTTAAGACCCCAGTGTAAATATCAGTATTCACTTATGAACATAAAATGCCTTTAACAAACACTTAGTTTCTAACACTATTTCTACTGTTGGTGTCCACCTCACACCTATCCCTTTTCTACTAAGCAACTAGTAGATCTTAAAAGCATTATATGGGAATGGTGGAAGCAGAAAAGGGTCACATTTAGGACCTCCAAGTTATTGTGGTAGGGAGTTCCATAGATTCTGAAATATAAAAATTAAAGAAGCACAAATGCCTTAACTAGTGTTTATACAAAGTGAGGCTGCAGGAACTATTTGTCAACGGGTGGTGAGACCAACACGTGCCAAGGAAGAAGATAAATATTTTTGCAGCAAATAAAACCCAATGTACTGCTGTAGGGAATGCCAGTACTTTAAAATAACAATAAGGACATCTTATTTCATTTTAATGTACCTTCAAAAGAGTGAGAGAAGAAAGCAGGCTGAGCGAGACTGACATTAACAAGACCTGCTTTAATCACCAAAGAGGGAAAAACTGATTTGATGGGATGGTGTGGTGTAGTGGTGAAGGTGTTGGACTACAACCTGGGAGACCAGCGTTCGAATCCCCACACAGCCATGAAGGTCACTGGGTTACCTTGGGCCAGTCACTGCCTCTCAGCCTCAGAGGGAGGCAATGGGAAACCCCCTCTGAATACCGCTTACCATGAAAGCCCTATGCATAGGGTCGCCATAAGACAAAATTGACTTGAAGGCAGTACATTTACATTTTGTTAGCAACCATTTCCAAACTGTGTGCCACAGACAAAATAATTGGCTGCCTTTTCAGGTGAAACAACATCCTCCCAAGATGTGTTAGATAAAAATAAAAGATATTAAACACAGTTTCAATAAGGTACCATCACTGGAAACAGAAGTGAACAAAATGCTGCCCTGGGCTCCTGCTGGGAGGAAAGGCAGGATATAAATCAAATAATAAATAAATAAATAAATATATAAAAACCCAGCTAGGCAGTCCCTAAGATTAACCAAGCCATTAAAGGACATAGTTCAAACCAGAAGATAACCATCAGAAATCCAGCAACTGAACTCAAATTTTTTTGAAACAACTGGGTTTTCAAAACCTGTTGAAAAATTAAACAAAGCCAGGTATATTATTATTATTATTATTATTTATTAAACTTATATACTGCCTGACCAGCAATAGCTCTCTGGGCGGTGAACATATATATCTCTTGGGAAGAATACCCAAATATTCCACAAGTGAGGGGCTTTCATAGGAAAGGCCCCATCTCTATATCTGTCAGTCTATCATTTTATTATATAATGGCTTAGAGAGCTTTGAGATTAAGCAGTTTATATAGCTCTCTTAATATAAATAGATAAAATCCCAAATAGCACACAGGAGACCCCTTTAGCCTTCTGCTGACATCCCAGCTCATCTGGGGAACTGGAAATCTGAGGTATTTGCTCCCAACAGGTACCAACGTGATGAAGCTGTGGAACGCCCTCCCTACCAAGGTGTGTCTGGCAACTTCACTGTACAATTTTCAGCAAATGCTGAAGACGCACCTCTTTACTCTGGACTTTGACACCTGAGATGTATATTTTTAGGATCCACCCTATTTTCTGTGATGTTGTTTAGGTTGCTTTTAACTGTTTTTAATTAGATGTTTTAAAATGGTTGTTACCTGCTCTGGGACCTTTGGGTGAAGGGAGGGTAATAAATAATAACTTGATGCCAGAACAGCCAAGAGTATCCAAATCCTGCTAAGTCAAGATTTCTCAAACAGTGGGTCTCGGGCCACTCTCAAGTGGGCCTCATACATTCCCAGCCAGCCCAATGCCTCACTTGCCTGCCACTTCCTCTACCCATGCCATATCCTTTTCTTTTTTTTTTGGACTAGTGCCAGCACCAGCAACTCTATGAGTGCTGAGTAAATGGGGCCAAAGTACAGAGAAGTCGCAGAGCTTGGAAAAGTTACTTTTTTGAACTACAACTCCCATCAGCCCCAGCCAGCATGGCTACTGGATTGGGCTGATGGGAGTCGTAGTTCAAAAAAAGTAACTTTTCCAAGCTCTGAGTTCAGGGATGGGGAGGAAGGAAGGAAGGTCTCCCTCCTTTGAGGGGAAGAGCCAGAAGAGGTGTTGAAAGAAATCACAGGCAGGCCCCGCTTATACGGCAGGTTCCGTTCTGGACTGCCGCTGTAAAGCAGAAATCGCCGTAAAGCGGAACCCATTGACGATAATGGGGCATGTCACACGAAAATGACATCAAAATGGCATGCAACGTTAAAAAATGCCGTAAAAGCGACGGAACAAGCGCCTTAATGCGGGGACTTTCCCTAATTGAAAGCCGCCGCATTAGCAAATCGCTGTAAAGCGGGGCCCTACTGTAAAGTGAATAGAAGTTAATATTTATATAAAGAAACTAGGAATAGAAAAGTAGGCAAGAAGAAAGCTGTTCCAGGAAGTGAATGTGAAAGGCCCAGGGAAGAGAGATGAAAAAAACTAGCTGGAGGGTGGGATGAGGTACAAGTTGAGTGTGTAAAGAGAACAGGAGAAGTTAAAAAAAAAGATGGGTAACATACTTTGAGAAGTGGGAGTGGGAAGAGGGAAAGTGAAAGAAAACACCTTGTCCACTTACAACTGCTGAATCAGCAAATTTTGTATAAATTGGGGAGGCTATGTCACAAAACCTCCAGACAAATGTCTCTACTTAGCTTCAGAAAGCTAAGCTGTGGAACTCCTTGTCACAAGGTAAAAGCTGTTGCAAAGTACATAGCAATTTGCAAAGATGGGTTAAGTATTAGTAGAAAATTTCAATAATTGTCAGTGGATTATGTCATATATAGATGGGTCCAAGGAGTGGTCAATGCCTCACTACGTGAGGGAGTTACACCCACTGACTGGAAATACGTGGTGGTGCGGCCCCTCTTGAAGAGGTCCTCCCTGGATTCAGGTTTTAGAAAACTACCATCCAGTCTCAAATATTCTCTTACTGGATTGTTTGGTGATTGAGAGGGTGATGGTGAACCAGCAGCATGTATGCCTGAAGGAGGCAGAATATATGGTTCCATTCCAGCATGGTTTCTGGCCTGGTTTTGGCACTGAAGCAGCCTTGATGTTCCTGATTAATGACATTTTTTGGGAGAGAGACAGGGGCAATGTGACTCTCTTGGTTCTCCTTGACCTCTTAGTGACTTTTGACACTATTGACCATGGTGTTCTCCTGACCTGGCTCTCAACCAAAGAAGCAGACCCAGAGATTGGATTTTTCTGCATAAAGCTTTATTCCACAAATTAGAACAGGAATCTAGCATCTCATGCGAGGCCTAACCAGGATTCAAAAAGTAATGGGCATCCTAGACATTAGAAGCAACAGCAGAAAAGTTGTTGCAACAGCAAATATAAGCAGCACTACTTATATTGAGAAAAAGGGAAGGTACTTAACACTATGAATTAACTCAGGCTCCTTCCAGCACGAGCTGTGAGATGGGAGCTATGATGGGAGAGGAACATGGCAATCTCTGCCTCTGCTGAATTACTTTTGTGTTCCACTGCCTGAGACATTCCAAAATGTTCATTAGGACTTATCCATTCAACTGTTGTGCCTGGCCTTGACGCCAGTAGAAAGTTCCCACTAGCCGGCTGAGATGAGGAAAGGCTGGCGGAACCTTCCTTAGCAATTCTAGCAGCCAGCTTTAAGGCACCTGGAGGCACCCCTCTCTGTAACCCTCTTGTTTCCATCATCAGTACTGGCAATGTTCTCCCAAATGTCCACACTCCACTTTCCACTCTCCCAACTTTGCCGCGGGGGTCTGGTTAAGGTGTGGACTATGACCTGGGAGACCAGGGTTCCAATCCCCACACAGCCATGAAGCTCCCTGGGTGACCTTGGGCCAGTCACTGCCTCTCAGCCTCAGAGGAAGGCAGTGGTAAAACCACCTCTGAATAGCGCTTACCATGAAAACTCTATTCATAGGGTCACCCATAAGTCAGGATCGACTTGAAGGCAGTCCCTTTCCATTTTTCCTCCTTGGGGCCCATGACACTCCTGGAGCAGGTAAGAGCTAGAGGTATTGTATTCCAGTGGTTCCACTCCGACTTGGAGGGCCACTAGCAGAAAGTAGCACTAGGAGATTGTTGTTTGGCTCCATGGCTTTAGAGCTGTGGGGTACCATGAGGGCATTCTGTCTCCTACCCTGTTCAACATCTACAGGAAACTGTTGGGAGCTGTCATCTCGGGATTTCGGGCATGGTCTCATCAGTATGCTGATGACACACAGCTCTGCCTTTCCATTCCATTTGAATCAGGAGAGGCTGTGAAGGTGTTGGACTGGTACCTGGAGAGTGATAGGCTGGGTAAGTGCCATTAAACTGAAGCTGAATCCTGATGAGACAGACGTGCTGTGGGTGGGTGATTCCCACAGTATTTGGGAATTAGGTGAACAACCTATTCTGGAAGGGGTTTTATTTCCCTGGAAGGAACAGGTTCATAGTCTGGGAGTAGTCCTGGATTCCAAATCACTAGAGTCCAACGTGGTTTCCATGGCTAGAAGTGCTTGCGCTGGACACAAAAAACAGTCGGCATCCAAAGCACCACAAAGAAAGAGGAAAAAAATCCCAAAATGCTGAGAAAAATGTGTTACTTGAGAAACCCCAACACGTTTCAGCCTCTAGTATATTGGGCCTTCATCAGGGGCTATAAAGAAGGCAATACACTACACTAATACATGTAAATGGACAATTATAAACCACAGCACAAAACACAGCATTAAAACAAGTACTGAATACATCACTAACTGATTTTTGGGGAATATTTTGTAAATACATACATAGTCTGTAGAGATCTCTAATAGGAAAAATGCTTAAATTTGTAATGGCAGCTACGAGAGGAAAACTGAATTCCTACAGATATATGTATCACAAAGCCTGTGATTTCAGTTGTTTCCAACTTACCATCATGGGACTTGCTTGGGACCATGAACAAAGAGCAAGGAGGAATTCAAAAATATTTTCCCAGGCATTTGATAGCTGAAGGAGACTTTCCTGGCAACCCGGATATCACTGAATGGAATAATGTTTTATCTGCACCTGTTGTTAGCATGTTTACATTGGCAACTGTTTTTAGATGGTTTTGTTTTCAGAATACTTTGGTTGCTGCAAAATTGTTTTGTTTGCTGCCCTCAGCTCCTTCAGCAGAAAGGGTGGTATATAAATTTAGTTAACAACATACTACTATTTTCATCTGCCATCATTTTGTGACTGACTCTGCAACTACACCACCATTTTGAGACTGGTGGGCTTCAATAACTTTCAGGTGTCTGAAGTAAGCACTGGGAGAAGAAAGTTTAAGAACTCCTGTGTTAGCTAATGCTGGTGGGGGAGCACCACACATTGAACCATTTAGATACGTACAAATTTAGAATTCTGCCAATTTAGTCACAATTCTCAGAGACAATGGGGTCCCATCACACATCTATCTACTAATGTCTTCTTTCCAATAAAGCCATGGAGAAAGAGGTCTTCTCCCCTGTCTCCTTCCAGTGAAGAGATCCGGTTAGGTTTCACCTGGATTCCCAGTGGTGTTGTCGCTGCCGCCTACCTTGAGGGAAAGGAGGAGGAGCAAGGTGATGGAGACGTTGAGGTTGTGGGGATAAACGGGCAGAGCCACTGAGGTGCTCCACACAGCCCAAACCATCCCACTGCCATGCCCCTTCCCACTGGCTGCTCTTGGGTCTATCCAGCTCAGTTCGGCGTCCTCTGAATGAATGCTATCTCCCAACTCCACCCCCCAATAAGAGACCCATCCAGCCAGAAAAAAAGAACCGAGATAAATTAAGTCATAGCAGGTATGCCCATTTGCTATGATGGCTCTATTACCACCAGTATCTGAGGCACTATGGGGATCACCAGTGAGATGGAGATGGCAGTAGAGATGAACTGTTACACTCATGTCCTGCTTGTGAACTTCCTACAGGCATCCACTGACACATATCCGTTTCTCCTCATCCATGTGGGAATGAATGATACTGCCAAGGAGAACTACAGAGAAATCATGTCAGACTTTGAAGCTCAGGAAAGGAAACTCAAGGATTTCGAGCTCCGATCACTTTCTCATCTATCCTTCCAGTACTATGAAGGGAAAGAAAAATACGCTGGGTGAATAACTAGCTACGAAGGTGGTGTAGAAACAAGAGATTTAGCTTCTGGGACCATGGGCTACACTTCCTGAAAGATAGACTGCTGGCAAGGAAGAATGTGTTTGGCTACAGTATGGAGAACCTCGAGGGCTCTAAACTGAATCCTAAGGGGGAAGGAGACATGATCTTGGAGGTAACAATTGATGAAGGCTTATGCACAGTAACAGAAACTGAGAGAATGGCTCTAATGGGGCCCAATAATAGTTTTCATAAAAATGTAGGAAGGAAGCCAGACTGTAAATCACATGGTCTTCAATGTCTGTATACTAGTGCCCAGAGTATGGGAAACAAACAGGACAAACTTGAACTCTTAAAACAGGAAGGTAAATACGACTTGATAGACATAACTGAAACTTGGTGGGATGACTTCCATGACTGGAATACAGCAATTGAAGGATATAGCTTGTTCAAAAAGAACAGAAGGAATAGAAAGGGAGACAGAGTCACACTATATGATAAAAAAAAAAATCCCTGCCCAGAAATACAGGAAGATTAGCTTCGTAGCTCCACTGAGAGTATCTGGATTACAATTTATGGGGCAAGGAATAAAAGAAAAATAGTGGTTGGAGTCTACTACTGACCACCCAATCAAGGAGAAGATGAGGATGAAAGTTTGGAAAAATGAATACCCAATGTTGAGGCATGATGTAGTAGTAATAGGGGACTTCAATTACCTCAATATCTATTGGGAGACAAATTCTGCCAAACATGGCCTGTCCAGGAAATTCTTGACTTGTGTTGCTGATAACTTTCTCCTACAGAAAGCAGAAGGAACTGGAGGATCAGCTTTCCTTGATTCTAACCAATAGAGATGACTTAGTGGATGAAGTGGTAGTTACAGGAACTCTGAGGGAAAGTGGCCATGTTATACTTGAGTTCTTGATTTTAAAGGAAGCAAAAGTGGAGAGTAGCCATACACTTATCCTGGACTTCAGGAAAGCCAGTTTTAATAATCTCAGAACAATGGTAAGTAAGGTCCCATGGCAAGTGACCCTAATGAGAAAAGGAGTCCAAGATGGATGAGGGTTTCTAAAAAAGGAAATTCTAAAGGCACAATGGCAAACAATTCCAACAAGGAAAAAAGGGGGAAGACAGCAGAAGAAGCCAATGTGGCTTCACGGAAAGCTTAGAGATGACCTGAAAACAAAAAAGGACATATACAGGAAGTGGAAGGAAGGCCAGACCACAAAGGAAGAGCACAGACAGGTAGCACAGAATTGCAGGGATGGCGTCAGGAAGGCTAAAGCTGAGAATGAGCCAGTTAGCGAGGGATGCTAAGAGCAAGAAAAAGGTTTTCTTCAGGTACATCCATAGAGACAGAGAGAAAAAATAGTGGTACAGCTATTCAATGAGGATGGCAAAACAATGGCAAAGAAACGGCAGAAGTTTTCAATACCTACTTTGGCTCAGTGTTCTCTCAAAAAAGGCTCTACAACTCTCCTAGCAAATGTGCAGTACCAGTTGAAGGGGCAGGATTGCAGCTTGAGATTGACAAATGGTCAAGGAATACCTAATCACTCTGAATGAGTTCAAATCTCCAGAGCCCGATGAACTGTATCCCAGAGTATTGCAGGAACTGGCTGAGGAACACTGGGAACAACTGTCTATTATTTATTTATTTATTATTTGATTTATATTCCACCCTTCCTCCCAGAAGGATGGAGGATGGGTGAAGTGCCGGAAGACTGGAGGAGGGCTAATGTTGTCCCTATCTTCAAAAAGGGCACAAAGGAGAAATCTGGGAACTAGAGACCAGTCAGCCTGACATCGATCCCTGGGAAAAATCCTGGAGCAGATGATAAAGGAGTCAATTTGTAAGCACCTTGAAAACAATGCAGTGATTACTAGAAGCGAACATGGATTTTTCAAGAACAAATCCTGCCAGGCAAATCCTATCTCATTTTTTGATCTGGTAACCTCTCTGGTAAACTGTGGGAATGCTGTGGACATAATATATCTTGACTTCAGGAAAACTTTTGACAAAATGCCCCATGCTATTCTGATTAGCAAGCTAGCTAAATGTGGGCTAGATGGAACAACAATCAGGTGGATCCACAGTTGGCTACAGAATCGTACTCAAACAGTGCTTGTCAATGGTTCCTTCTCAAACTGGCGAGAGGTAATGAGCGGGGTACCATAGGGCTCAGTCCTGGGCCCAGTGCTCTTCAACATTTTTACTAATGACTTGGATGAGGAGATGCAGGGAATGCTAATCAAATTTGCAGATGATACAAAATTGGGAGGGATAGCTAATATCTTGGAAGACAGAAACAAAATTTCTGGGCTCCTGCTGGGAGGAAGGGCGGGATATAAATCAAATAATAAATAAAAAAAAATTAAATATTGATAAACTGGAGCACTGGGCTGAAAACAACATAATGAAATTAAACAGGGATAAGTGTAAAGTTCTACACCTAGGAAAAAGAAACCAAATGCAGAGTTATAGAATGGGGGATACTTGGCTCAACAATACTACATGTGAGAAGGATCTTCGGATTGTTTATGATCACCAGCTGAATATGAGCCAAATGTGTGAAATGGCTGCAAAAAAAGCAAATGCTATCTTAGCAGTATAGTTTCCAAATTGCGTGAAGTATTGGTTCCCCTCTATTCGGCACTGGTTAGGCCTCATCTAAAGTACGGCATCCAGTTCTGGACACCACACTTTCAGAAGGATGCAGAAAAACTGGAACGGATTCAGAGGAGGGAAATGAGGATGATGAGGGGATTAGAAACAAAGTCCTATGAGGAGAGACTGAAAGACTGGTCATGCTTGGTCTTGAGAAGAGGAGACTGAGGGGAAATATGATAGCACTGTTCAAGTACATGAAAGGTTGTCACACAGAGGAGGACCAGGATCTCTTCTCAGTCATCCCAGAGTGAAGGACACGAAATAATGGGCTCACGTTACAGGAAGCCAGATTTCAACTGAACATCAGAAAAACTTCCTATCTGTTAGGGCAGTATAACAATGGAACCATTGGTTAGATGGTTGGGAGAACCACCTAGGGAGGTGGTGGGCTCTCCAACTCTGGAGGCATTCAAGAGGCAGCTGGACAGCCACCTGTCAGGTATGCTTTAATTTGGATTCCTGCATTGAGCAGGGGTTGGACTTGATGGTCTTATAGGCCCCTTCCAACTATATGATTCTATGAATATTAGCAAATTCATTTCAGTCTATGAAAGAAAGGAACTTGATAATATCAAAAAGAAATTAACATCACATTATTGAATCTTGGGGGAAGAGAGAAATAAAGATTATATGCAAATAATTATTACCTGGAAAACAAAAATAGAAAATGGATATGTAAACTCTACTTGGAAGAACAATGTGCAGTTTAACTATTGCAAACAATAATTATGGCAAGATTAGTAATATTTTTTCTCAACATTTTATGGTTTCTCCCCTTAAATGATCCTTTGATGTGAACAAAGAATGGCAATCTGATTAAAACTGTTTCTTCCTATGAATACTGTTGCGTGCCTCCCAAATCTCCGAGCAGTGAGATTTCAGGGGTCCCTGTACTCGTCATGGGCTTGGTTTCCTTGGGAAGAAGGTCAGCGGAGACTGTGGTGTCTTTATGAAATATGGTTTATTTATTTACACACATTCCACCCTAAGCTTAGGATGGAGGGATTCAAGGCATCAGCAATCCAATATCGAGCTTTCCCATCAGTGTTACAGGAGGCATCCTGCCTCCAGTTCCCAGCCGTTCTCCAGACACACTCTACACACACTAAAAACACAAACCTTTCCTAGCCGCCAGGGGGGGGGGGGAAGGCTCTCCTGAAGAGTTTCAATGACAAAAGGGTCTTCCTGGCCCATTCACCGGTTGCTGGGCACCTGATAGACCCATTAACAACCTGGCCACTTTATTAGCTTAACAAAAAAAACTCATCTGGCCAGCAGAGCGAATTTCTCTCCCCCTAGGAGCAAGTCTCCAAATCAGAGGCTGGAAGGGGACTCACAGGAATCATCCATTCCAACCCCAAAACTCGCAACAATACTTTCATGTGAAGCAAAGATGCTATTCTGACTGAAGCTCTTTCCACACGCCAAGCATTCATAAGGTTTGTGCCCTGTATGTGTTTTTTGATGCACAGAAAGATGGGCATTCTGCTTAAAGCTTTTTCCACAGGGAACACATTTATATGGCTTTTCCCTTGTATGGATCTGTTGATGTTTACTAAGACTGCCATTCTGACTAAAGCTCTTTCCACACTCCATGCATTTATAATGTTTGTATCCTGTATGAGTTCTTTTATGAAAAGTAAGGTGGCCAGGCTGACCGAAGCTCTTTCCACACTTGAAGCATTTATAAGGTTTGTCTCCTGTGCACTTTGATGTGCCTGAAGATTGCCATTCTAACCAAAGCTCTTTCCACACTCCAAGCATTTATAAGGTTTGTCTCCTGTATGAGTTCTTTATTTATTTTATTTATTTATTTGTTAAATTTCAATACCGCCCAACTAGCATAGCTCTCTGGGTGGTGTACAACAGAAAAAATATAAATATATACAATAAAATCCTATAATTCAGTGCGAGGAACACATAAGTAAAAATCCACAGATCTAAAAACAATTAAAACATACTTAAAAAACTAAAATGCCTGAGAAAAGAGGAAGGTTTTAACTTGGCGCCGAAAAGATAACAACGTCGGCACCAAGCGCACCTCATCGGGAAGACTATTCCACAGTTCTTTGATGTGAAGTAACGTAGTCATGATGACTGAAGCTCTTTCCACACTCCAAGCATTTATAAGGTTCGTCTCCTGTATGAGTTCTTTGATGTAAAGTAAGGGTGCTACTGTTACTGAAGCTCTTTCCACACTCAAAGCATTTATAAGGCTCCTCTCCTGTATGTGTTCTTTGATGTGAAGTAAGGTTGCTACTCTGACGGAAACTCTTTCCACACTCTCAAGCATTTATAAGGTTTATCCCCTGTATGAATCCTTTGATGTTTAGTTAGGGTGCTCCTGTAACTGAAGCTCTTTCCACACTCCAAGCATTTATAAGGTTTGCACCCCGTATGTGTTCTTTGATGTGAAGTAAGGTTGCTACTCTGACAGAAGCTGTTTCCACACCCCAAGCATTTACAAGGTTTGTCCCCTGTATGAGTTATTTGATGTGAAGTAAGGTAGTCATGACAACTGAAGCTCTTTCCACACTCCAGGCATTTATAAGGTTTGTCTCCTTTATGATTTTTTTGATGCGAAGTAAGATTGTGATGACGACGATTGAAGCTCTTTCCACACTCCAAGCATTTATAAGCTTTGCACCCTCTATGAGTTCTTTGATGCAAAGTAAGGCTGTAGCTCTCACTGGAGCCCTTTCCACACTCCAAGCATTTGTAAAGTTTCTCTCCTGTATGAGTTCTTTGATGCAAAGTAAGTGAGGTACTTTGACTGAATGTCTTTTCACACTCCAAACATTTAGAAGGTTTCTTTCCTGTGTGCAATCTTTGGCCTGATCTATGACAAAATCTCTTTCCACACTCCAAGCATTCATATTCTTTCTCATCTCTGTGAAATCTTTGATGCAGATTGAGATTTGTACTGAGTCTGAAGCGCCTTCCACACTCCAAGCAATGATGTGATTTGTCTTTTGTGCGGGCTCTGTTATTTACAGTAAGGTTTGAACTGTCGCTGAAATGTTCCCAACAGTAAGGCATGTATAATGTGTATCTTCTGATGTCTTGTCAGGTTATATATCTCCCTGAAACTTTCCCCACAGTCAGGGGATGTATACTTTCTTCCCCCTCTTGACTCATGCCCTGGCTTCCACGTTTGTATCCTCTCTTGTGGCTCTGCTCCATCTTGACTCCCCAGTTTCATTCCTCCTTCTGTTCCTCAGCTCTTTTGAGTGATATTTCTGATAGTTCCACCTCAGCCATGATCCCCCAGAAATCTCCTGAGGGAATAAAATGGAAAGCTGGTAAAGTGCCTTGAATAAATGCCATGTATATAACTGCCTGGGGTTTATACTTTGAAAAATTATTTCTGGGAACTCTGTTGATGTCAGAGGGTAATTGTCACCGTTCAAGGTCTTGTAGTTTTATTATGTGATAATAACAGGTTTGTGTTTTTGCAGTCGTTGCTTGGTGACATCTTCTGAAAAGAGAAAGGATTGCTTTCTGCTGCCTGAATCAGGTAAATTCATTTTGTTTGGTGTGGAAAACAACAGGGTCTGATTGGCTGGGGGTTCTAGAGAGTGGCAGTTATTTGTCTGTTGGGAAAGGCAGTTGATGAGGGAGGTGTGGGCTGAGTCCAGAGAAAGCTGGATAGCAGTGTTCTGAATATTAGGCTATTTATCCCCATTGGGTCAAGCGTTGGAAGCGGGGCAAGAGCAATTCCTGTTTGGGTTCTTTTGTTTGTCTTCCAGAAGGAAGATAAGAGGTAGGGTCCTCCATCTGGCTGGGCTTGCCTACCTTTCCCTGTGCTGTTCTCTGACTAACTTCCTTCCATGTAAACTGATATGCTCAGGGAAGCTCATCTGCCCCTCCTAGTTCCTCCCTTTGTTCTTCTCTTCTTCGACTGTCCAAGAGGATACATCTTTGTCTTTGCTCTCTCTCCTGAGCTATGAGGGCAAAACCCATGTCTGGGCATTGCACCTCTAACTTAGTTAGTTAGAACTAGGTATGCCTTCCCTATCTACTATGTATTTCTATAAATAAAGTAGCTTTTCTTATTTTACTAAGTCTTAAGTCTCAGTTATCTCAATGCAGGGTAAAAGCCTGCTACTTAGGTAAACACACACATTGGCACACACGCATGTCAAACCGTTGGCGATCTCTGCTCAATATATACAAATTTACATAACATTAAGAATACTTGGCTGATGAAGATCAGAAGAAGGGAGCAAGTGGCTGTGTTATGCTGGGAGGCTGCCCTGTGTCACGATCTTACCAGAAGGTTACACAAGTGTGTTTTAAAGATCACCTAAACTGTCCAAGCAGCCACAAGTTCAACCAGATGAGCTTTGGGGTTGGAGGAAGATGGTCCCCAGCAACTGGACCAGGTTGTGGGTGAATTTGGCTGGGGTGAAGATTTAGGGAATTTGGCCCTAAGGTAAAGCCACCTAGAAGCAGGTGCCAGCAACAGTATCTCCTGCGTCTTTATAAACGGTCATCAAGCATTTTTAAGATCCCAGTGTAATGATCAGTATTCCCTTCCATACATAAAATCCCTTTAAGAAGCGATGGTAGTTCATTCTATTTCCAGTGTTGGTGTCCATTTTATGCCTAACCCTTTTCTACCAATGCTACTAGGAGGTTTTAATGACATTCTATGGGAATGGTGGAAGCAGAAGAGAGTCACATTGAGATACTCTGAATGATTCTGGGAAAGGGTTCCACAGACCCTGAAATACAAAAATGAAAGGCGCACAAATGCCTAACAAATGTTGACACAAAGTGACACTGAGGGAAACATTTCTCGATTCCCTACGAATGCCAAGGAAGAAAATAAACATTTGTGCAGCGAATAAAACAAGATTCTGTTGCTGTATCGAATGCCAGCATTTTAAAATAATAACAATTTGTCTTGTTTTAATGCACCTTCAAAAGAGTGAGAGGAGAGACAGCCTGAGCAAGACTGGTATCAACGAGACCTGCTTTAATCTCCAAAGATGGAAGACTGGTTAGATGGGAAGGTTGTTAGCAGACATTTCCAAACTCTGTGCCACATGCAAATTAATTATATTTCTGATTAGGAGTTTAATTTTTAAATTTTTGGCTGTCTTTCAAGATGAAACACCCTTTTAAGACATCTTACATAAAAATAAAAGGTATTAAACATAGTTTAATTAAGTACCATAATTTAAACAGTAGTTAACCAAATAAAAATGTCCAGTTAAGCTGTCCTTAATGCAGCATCTCAAATATGAACTGGAGCGACTCCCTTACGAGGAAAGGTTGCAGCATTTGGGGCTTTTTAGTTTAGAGAAAAGGCGGGTCAGAGGAGACATGATAGAAGTGTATAAAATTATGCATGGCATTGAGAAAGTGGATAGAGAAAAGTTCTTCTCCCTCTCTCATAACACTAGAACTCGTGGACATTCAAAGAAGCTGAATGTTGGAAGATTCAGGACAGACAAAAGGAAGTACTTCTTTACTCAGCGCATAGTTAAACTATGGAATTTGCTCCCACAAGATGCAGTAATGGCCACCAGCTTGGATGGCTTTAAAAGAAGATTAGACAAATTCATGGAGGACAGGGCTATCAATGGCTACTAGCCATGATGGCTGTGCTCTGCCACCCTAGTCAGAGGCAGCATGCTTCTGAAAACCAGTTGCCGGAAGCCTCAGGAGGGGAGAGTGTTCTTGCACTCGGGTCCTGCTTGCGGGCTTCCCCCAGGCACCTGGTTGGCCACTGTGAGAACAGGATGCTGGACTAGATGGGCCACTGGCCTGATCCAGCAGGCTCTTCTTATGTTCTTCAAAGCCTGTTGAAAAACCAAAACAAAACTAGCAGTATGTAACTCTTGGAAAGGATACCAGTAGCTGGATCTGAATGTGGGTGGGGATTTAGGGAATTTGGCCCTAAAGTAAAAGCCACTTAGCAGCAGGTGTCAGCAAAAGTACCTCCTGAGTCTTTAGAAACTGTCATCAAGCACATTTATGTAAAGTGATATGTAAATATCAATATTGCCTTATGAACACAACATCCCTTTAATAAGCAATCTTAATTCATTCTATTTCCAGTGTTGGTGTCCATCTCACGCCTAATCCTATTTCCACCAGGCTACTAGGAGGTTTTAAAGGTATTCTATGAGAATGGTGGAAGCGGGAAACGGTCACAATGAATTATTTTAGGAGGGAGTTCTATAGACCCTGAAATGTAAAAATGAAAGAAGCACAAATACCTTAACTAGTGTTTATACAAAGTGAGGCTGAAGGAACCATTTCCTGATAGGTGGTGAGGCCCAATTCCCTACTACTGCTAAGGAAGAAAATAAACATTTGTGCAGTGAAGGTCTCTGCTGAGACCTTGTCTGGTAAGGAGGTCTCTGCAGAAGCTCTGCCAGCCTGGGAGACCACCTGCCCTGCCTCTTCTATGATTTTGGACGCCTACACCTGTGTTGAAGGGGAAGAGTCACACCTCTGCTTACAAAGAGACTGTGCTGATACAAAACAAGCCTCCACTCTGAATAATGAAGTTTTGTAGGAGATATAGTAAATGGTTTTCTTTAGGGGCTTGGGGTGTTAATGGTTACTTCTTTGTTTTTAAATATTGTTTTACTATGTTCATAATGTTGAAACGTTGTTTTTGTTTATTATATCTGTTATGTCACTGTTTTATTATTTTTTGTTATTAGGAAATTGTTTTTGCAATTGTTTTTGAGATGTATTTTTGTTCACCTTGCGGTAAGCCGCCTTGAGCACAATTTTATGTGGAAAGGCGGCATACAAATAAAATGATGATGATGAATAAAACCCAATTTGTTGCTGTAGGATAGAGGTTCCCAAACTGTGGTCCATGGACTACCAGTGGTCCGTGACCTTCATTCAGGTGCCCAGCAATGTGTTCACATTAAATATATCCATTTTTAATTGTGTTTTTCTTTCTTTTTTCTTTCTTATGTGTATTTTATTGTATTACAATTTGAATTCTACAGAATGCATATTACAATACAATAAAATCCAATATAAAAAATAAAAGCATCAAGAAAAATATAATTAAAGCCATACAGCACCTAGCACCAGGGCTGTGGAGTTGGTACGTCAAACCTTCGACGATTTTTCTACTGTCCGACTCCTTCATAAATGGCAAATGTATATTGATTTATGTTAAAATATTAATATTAAAATATTGATTTTATTTTGAAGCCGGAATCGGTACATTTCTACCGACTCCAACTCAAAATTGCTTCAGACTCCGACTCCACAGCCCTGCCTAGCATAGTGCATTACAATTGCTACAACAGGCAGAAAAATCATTAAGCGCTCCACCAAGACCATCAACAATTTTCAAGTGGTCCGAGGGGGGAAAAAGTTTGGGAACTGCTGCTGTAGTCAATGCTAGTACTTTAAAGCAACAATAAGAATTTGTTTTGTTTTAATGCACCTTCAAGAGTGAGAGCAGAGACAGCCTGATTGAGACACTCAGAGGCGTGGAGGAAGATAGGAGGGTCTCCCTCCTTTTAGGGGAGAGGGCCTGAGGTGTTGAAGGAAATTAGAAAAGGATAAAAGGTTAATATTTATTATAAATAAATAACCTTGGAATAGAAAGGAAGAGAGGAAAGTTGTTATAGGAGCAGGAAGTAGATGTGAAAGGACCAGAGAGAGGGATGAAAGAAGTGGCTGTGGAGTGGGGAGGAATAAGGTATGGATTGAATGTGTAAAGACAACATGAGAAGAAATTACAAAAGATGCTGAGATGTGGGAGTGGCAGTGGAAAAAGTCAAAAGTCAAAGCCTCCTCCACACAGAGCCACTGAATCAGCATTCTGCACAAATTCTGGAGGCTGTCACACAAAATCTCCAGACAAACATCTGTACGTAGCTTGAGGAAAGCTGAGCTATGGAACTCCTGTTACTCCTTGCCACAAGGTAAATGCTCTTGCAAAGTATATAGCTGGAGCCACCTCAACAGCCTCTTCCCTGTGGATTCCCGAGGGTTCCTACGGACTCCCCTTTGCCCATTGGCTATCTGGATTCCTTCTATATCAGTGGTTGTGCTCCCTTAAGCTTGCACTTTCAACAACAGCAGTAGTGTCAAATAGGCGGACTAATGGTAAGAGATCCCACCCAAGAAATTGCTTAAGACTGAGGATATATCAGGAAAAATATCTGAGAGTTCAAGAGCGGAATATCTAAATAAGTATTATGCTATTTATTTCTTTACAAATCATGCTATCAGTTGCTGTAGCCATTGGAAAGGAATCAATAACTCAGGATCACAGTCCTGAATGGAACTATGTATACAGTAGCATTAGACAATAAACCATGATTATACAAATTACATTGCAGGGGGCTGGCATCAATCATGTCACATTTCATAACCGTACATTTCTATATATTACTTTATCAAATCCAGTAAGTGAAGGACTTATCTCACCTTTGGTGTGTGGGTCAACAGCAAGCAGCATTCTCTGACTAGGCATCAGAGCACTAGTAAAATGCTTTGGGCTTCTGCCTTTTTACAGCTCTTTGTTATCAGGATATTTCATCTGTAAGTCTTAGAAGGATCAACAGTGTATGCCTCTATGGGCTACTTTTTGCAAACCTCAAAGAGATATTCATCTTGTCTCCCCAGTGGGATAGCGGAAAGTCACTGGGTGAAGGAGAATGAACTGGCCAGTTGCTCTCATCAAATTGTTGGCATTTGTGCACCGGCCCAGACCCTCTAAGTGAGGGTGGTGGTGGAAACCTATTTATATTCTGAGAGAGGCCGCAAACCGTTTGCTGCTAAGGACTCAGCTGCAGTCTGCAGGACATGTCTCCTTAACAATTTCTGCTCTGAGGTAACTGAACACACTTTTGAAATCTCAGACAAGAGTAGCTGGCAGGTTTCCCAGCTGTGCTTGTGTGATGTTTACTTTGCTTTTGGCAGGCAGCCTGGAAATGAAACTGCAGGTCTAGTTTAACAGGAAGAAATACTCACTCTAGACAATCCAAGTTGTATGATACGTGAATTATATTCTTACACAGAACTTGTGAGGCCCAAAACACATAAAAATGGGGGCTGCCCATAACACAGAAACGTGCAAAGATGGATTAAGTATTTGTAGAAAGAGTCAGTAATTGTCAGTGGATGATGTCATATATGGATGGGTCCAGGGAGTGGTCAATACCTCACTACGCAAACGAGTTATATGCACTGCCCTGAAAGAAGCGGTGGTGTGGCCCCTCTTGAAGAAGTCCTCCCTGGATTCAAAGTTTTTAGAAAGCTACCATCCAAACTCAAACATTGTCTTGCTGGGCAAGGTAACTGAGAGGGTGCAGCTGCAGGTATGCCTGGAGAAAGCAGAGTAACTAGATGCATTCCAGCCTGGTTTGGGCACCAAAACTGCCTTGGTGGCCCTGACTGATGACCTTTATTGAGAGAGAGGGGCAACGCGACCCTGTAGGTAGTCCTTGACTTCTCAGCTGCTTTTGACATTGTTGACCATGGTGTTCTCCTTCAGCAACTGAAGGAGGTGGGAGTTGGAGGTATTGTATTACAGTATCTCCTGCCTCGAGAGCCACTAGCAGAAACTAGTACTAGGAGATTGTTCCTAGGCTCCATGGCTTCAGGGTCCCACAAGGGTCCATTCTGTCTCCTACCCTGTTTAACATGGAATTGTTGGGAGCTGTCATCTGGGGATTTCAAGCATGGTGTCATCAGCATGCTGGTGACAAACAGCTGTGTCTCTCCATTCTGTTTGAATCAGGAGAGGCTGTGAAGGCGTTGGACTGGTGCCTGGAGGCAGTGATGGGCTGGATGGGGGCCAATAAACTGATGCTGAACCCTGATGAAACAGAAGCGCTGTGGGTGAGTGGTTCCCATATTTGGAATTAGGTGAACGACCTGTTCTTGGGGGGATTTTACTCCCCTTAAACCAGCCTTTCCCAACTAGCAAGCCATCAGATGTCGCTGGACTACAACTTCCATCAGCCCCAGCAAGCATGGTCAATGGTCAGGAATGCTGGGGCTGAATGGAGTTGTAGTCCAGCAACATCTGGTGGCCCACTAGTTGGGAAAGGCTGCCCTAAACGAACAGGTTTATACTCTGGGAGGACTCCTGGATTCCAACTTGTCACTAAAATCCCAAGGGGTTTCTGTGGCTAGGTGTGCTTCTGCCCAGCTTAGGCTGATTATCCAGCTACGGCCATTCCTGGACCAGAATAGTCTGGCCTCAGTTGTCCGTGCTCTGGTGACTTCCCCTCTGGAGTACTGTAATGCACTGCATGTGGGGCTACCCTTGAAAGCAGTTTGGAGGTTGCAGTAGGTGCAAAATGCAGCTGCTAGACTGGTAAGTGTTCTGATGGGACCATGTGTCACAGGTCCTGGAAGCACTGCACTGGCTACCAGTGAGCTACAGTGTCTAATTCAACATATTAGCACTAGCATATAAAGCCCTAAATGGCTTGGGAATCAAGCACCTAACAGAGTGTTTTCCCAGTACCAACTATTTTGAACCCAACAACTGGCAGGTAAGGCCTTATTGGTGGTGCCACCAGCAGCAGCTGCCTAGTCAGGATTGACCCGTGACACGGCCTTTTCAGTGATGGCTCCCCATTTGTGGAATGAACTGCCCAGTGAGGTGCGTCTATCTCCCAACATTACTGACTTTTAGGAGGAATTTGAAAACATTTATCCAGGCATTTGATGGCTGAAGGAGACTGTTCCTGGCAACTCAGACATCACTGGACAAAATACTGTTTTATCTGCAACTGTTTTTTAGAATGTTTTTAATTGCTTTTAAGAAGATTTTTGTGTGTTGTTAAATTGTTTTGTTTGCTGCCCTGGACTCCTTTTGGAGGAAGAGTTTAAATCATGCTGCTGCTGCTGCTAATATTTATTTATTTATTTGATTATATCTCACCCTTTCTCCTAGCAGAGCCCTGGGTGGCAAACAAAAGCACTAAAAACACTAACATCGTAAAAACAGACTTTAAAATATATTAAAACAAAACAATGATTAAAACATCTTTAAAACATTATAAAAAAGCTTTTAAAACATTTATTTTTTTAAAAAAAGCAATTCCAACACAGATGCAGACTGGGTTAAGGTCTCTACTTAAAAGGCTTGTTGAAAGAGGAAGGTCTTCAGTAGGCCTGAAAAGGTAATAGAGATGGCAACTTTTTAATATTTAAGAGGAGGGAATTCCAAAGGGTCGGTGCCATTACACTAAAGGTCTGTTTTCTATGTTGTACAACAACAACATTTTTCTTCCATCTGCCACCGTTTTTTGACTGGCTCTGCAGCTGCACCACCATTTTGAGACTGGTGGGCTTCAACAATTTTCAGGTGTCTCACGTGAGCACTTGGAGGAGAAAGTTGAAGACACCCTGAGCTAGGTAATGTGGGTGGGGGATGACCTCAAATTCAACACTTTAGAATTGTGCCCATTTAGTCACAATTCCCAGGAACAGAGTAGTCCCATGAGACATCTGAGCATCTACCTGCTGATCTCTCTTCTGCTGCATGGAGGCCCTTTTCTCCATGTCCTTCTATCCAGGATAGTTTCAAACTCTGAGGTCATTTTTGAAACAAAAATCATACAGACCGGAATCTGCCTTAAATTGATCCAATCCACTGGCATAACAAGGAGCGGGAGGCTGGAATGGGCGCCACTATGCACCTGGGTGCAGACACCTACGCTGAGGGAGGGGGTCAGGAGCAAGGTGATGGGGAGGCCAGGGCTGCGTGAGCAAACTGGCACAGCCATTCTGGTGCTCCACATGACCCCAGCCTACCTGCTGCCTCACCTCTCCCACTGCCATCAACTACTCCTGGGTCTATCCAGCTTCAAACAGTATTCTCGGAATAAATTGTCATCAGCAAACCTCCTTTCTCTCTTTCATTATCCTTTACTTAGTAACCTGTTCCTCCTCCTCTCCCCCCAAAAAGATCCCCAGTTGCTCCTGACCTTTCCATCTCACCTCTCAACTTTTTACTTTAAAATCATTATTTTTTTAAATGAATTTTTTTTAAAAGAATGGACCTTCCCATCTGATTGTTGCTTCTCCCTTCACAATGGAAATCAGACTCCAAGATCCAAACTTGTCTCCCTCTCAACCCATGTCTCCCCCCACAAAATCCCTCTTAATGTGCTGTTGACAACCAGACTCATTCACTAGCTGAGCACAGAAAGGACCAAGCTGCTCTTTAGGGTCTTTGCTGCTGCTGCTTTCAGGAAAGGCCATCACTATAACCAAACTGGGAAAATTGCCCAACATCTAGAAGAGTGTTACCTCAAGGAGGGATGGGAAGGGGCTTTTAAGTGGTTTGAAAGGACGACGCTGAGGAGGGTGGGTGTCCTATATGAGATGCCAGAGCTTCCCACCTGGCCCAGAGCTTCTGCCGGGCTCAGGGCATGGACAAAGGCATCTATGCACAACCAAAATAGATAAAAACTGTAGACAAAGTAAGTAACAGGGGATGTCCACCCCAAAATCTACTCTGGGCCAGCACTAATCATACACCCCAGGAAAGGGAAGGATGTCCTCTATGAGATGACAGTACTTCCCACCTGTCCCAGAGCTTCTGCTGGGTGCAGAGCATGGATAAAGGCATCTACGCACAAACAGGAGACAAAAATATACAGAAAAAATTAGAAACTGAGGATGACCCCTCCAAAAAATGCACTAGACCAGGACAAATCATACAGCCCAAGAAAGAGGAAGAGCGTCCTCTGTGAGATGCCAATGCTTCCTGCCTGGCCAAGAGCTTCTGCTGGGCACAGGGCACGGATAAGGGCATCTATGAACAACCAAAAGAGACAAAAATGTGTAGGCGAAATAATTAACTGAGGGTGCCCACCCCAAAATCTGCTCTGGACCAGGCCAAATCATACACCCCAGGAAAGGGGAGGGTGTCCTCTGTGAGATGCCTGTGCCAGTGGAAGACAAGGATACTGAGGAGAGCAGGCAGGAATACGTTTAAATAATAATCTCACTATTAAAATATCAAGGCTGAACTCAAGAGGGAAATAAGGAACGTGAAAAAGGTGCATTATATGGAGCTAGAATCTAGCTCAGTATTGCCTGCTTAGGGATTTCCGGGAAATACTCAAATCTGGCCCCAAACGAGTAAGCATGGGAGCGGGAGATACATGGGACCAGCGGAAGAGCAGAGCTGGAATCCACAGGGCAGGAATGCATGCTCAGACCCTCGGAGCCTGCTGGGGGAGCGCTTAAAGGGGGTCCCTGCTTTCTTCCAACAACCCCCTCCTCCCTACCCACCGCCCCAAATTGTGCCCCTTGAACTTGGGGCTCTCTCCACGCAGCCCCCTCTAACATCTTTGCAAGAAAAAAGAGACTCACCCGCTCACTCTCCGCATTTTTTTCGGGTAGGCGGGACAGGAAAGGGAAGCTCCTCTTGTCATCTTCCCTTCCGCTCTAGGAGGGCAGCTCCGTTCTTCTTCTTGTTAACCATTAAAGGACACAGTGGCAGAAATTGCTCGCTCCGGTCAGCGTGTCTGGACTGTTGTCATTCTTCCATATAGGAGTTTTTTTTTAAATAGCTTCTTTACCTATTAGATTTCTGTTGTGGTGATTTTTTTTTGTTGACATGCGTGGAGGAACATTCAACTATGGTCATATGCACTCAACTTTAATAGTTTGTCGAGGGTTGAACTACAGTTAGTTCTGCCAGGGATTTCCAAGGACAAGAGCCAAACAGGCGCGCCTCGTCCTGAAGCCCCAAGCAACCCCAAAACACGATAGTCAGTGGCCAAGGTACCTGGTTCAGAGCCAAATTTCCCCTCCTGCAAAGACCACACATGAGTAAAAAACAAGTAGCTTTATTGAATAAAATATAAGTGCACAACTAATAGCAGCAAAACAATTCCTTAAAACCCATACCCAAACAGGGGTTTAGGTAAAACATACAAGAGTTCAGACACAAACCAAAATAACAAAACTAACTAGCCCATTCTACTTACTTTGAGGAGGTAGTTGTTGCAAGCTTCACCTCCCCCCAGAGAGGCATAAGTTGGGAAGTGAAGGCAGTGGAACCCCACTCAAGCTATAGGTTTCACCCCCTATACAGAAGGAAAACCCCCCAGCAACAGTCCATACTATTTTAGTCAATCAGGGCACTTCCTAACCAGGTTATGCTTCCTGAAGCTTCTCCAGTCTTCCCGCCTAACAGGCCCCATCTCCTCCCCCATCTCAACTGTTCTCAGGCCTTATTGTCCTTGAGTACCAGCCTCTCCTCAGATAGCAGAGATAAACAGGTGCTGCTTCTCCAGCCTCTTCATTAGCTGCAGCTGAGAAACAAAACTTAAAAGTTTTCCACTCACACAGAGGCCCATCTCTACACAAGACAAAATCCCCACAATTCCCTGCGTCTCAGCCATGTTACATGAAACCATTCTGAAGCATGCTGCCATTTCATGACAGTTCCCACCTGGTTTGGGGACCCCTTTTCAAACAGAGGGCCACATTCCCTTCTAGGCCACTTCCCAGGGCCCAAATACCAGTTACAAATGGGGCCAGAGACCAAAGGGGGTGGAGCAATCAATCTAGATTTTTATCTATTTCATTTAGCAGGATTTGTACACCTGTTACTTGTCAAAGCCTCTAAGTGGGTTTACTTTGGGCAGTCGTGTAGTTTCTACACACATCCCCCTCTTGATCCTTCATCCAGACAAGCAGAAGGCATTGTCAACTCAAGGACATATTCCAGCCAAGCAATGACACTCTGGGAGGGTGTGAATCAGAACTAGGGAAGAATGTGTTGGGCTGTTGACCCATAGGCATTACTGTCTCTAGTTGTTTTCCATAAAGCCTGCAAGTTTGGAGAAGTAACTGTTATCTCCTGGCCTGAGAGAGAGCAGACTTCCAAGGCCAGCGGTTGTCATGGTAACGTGAGATAGCAACTGGGAAAGTTCTAACAGAGTATGTAAGTTGTGTCTTCTGTATATTGCCTCTGAACGGAGAGGTTGTCTTCTGTGTTTACCTTTGGAGAGAGATGTACCAGAAGGGGGGGTGACTGAAGAAACTCTACATGTATTTACTCTTAAGTCTGTTGACCCTAATGTCTTAATAAAGACTCTTAACCTGATCTAATGCATCTGAGAAGTTTCTTGCTCAACTTAACTCCAAAGTAACGTATGCTGTGTCACGCAAGAACCGCCACCATCAACAGGGTTATGGGCCCAGATCCACAGCGTGTTACACAAGAGTAAGTTGCTGGTCTGAACGGCAGACGGAGTTCCAGAGAGGGCAGCTTGATTGATTGTGCCAGACAGAGGTGAGCAGGATGGCTGCAGTAAACATGTCTGGAGGCTTGCCGATGGAACGACTTAATGAAAAGAATTATGGAAGCTGGAGGCCAAAGATGCGTGCTTTGTTGATAAAAGAGGATTTATGGGAAGTTATAGAAGGAAACCCCCCGGCGGTACCGACCGAGGCCTGGAAGCGTCGAGACCAGAGGGCGCAGGCATTTATAATCTTGGCTCTATCGGATTCTCAACTGATGTGTGTGAGAGATGAGCTGTCGGCTAAACAGATGTGGGACGCGTTGCAGGATTTGTCCCAGGAATGGCAGCGGAGAAAGGAGGTGAAAAGTGCCGTGCCGAAGGATGCAGCCGGAAGCAAGCAGAAGCAGCAGCGGCTAAAGGCTTGTTATGTTTGCGGAGCTCGTGGGCATCTCCAGAGGGACTGTGCAGTCAAGCGCAACTCCAGGGACGGAGGCTGGAAACAAGGCAGTGTGAACTTTGTAAACAGAAGTCTCAAGATTTAGGACCTGTTAACTGGATTCTTGACAGCGGTGCGAGCCATATATTAATCACAGACAGGAGTTTGTTTTACACTTCAGAAGATGTGCAGGACTTTGTTTTACTTGCGGATGGATCGCAGAAGAATGTGGAGGCTCAAGGACTGGTGAGATTTGATAAACTTGGAATACTGTCAGATTGTTTGTTTGTACCAGAAATGTCTCATAACATGTTGTTGGTAAGAAAACTGGTGAATTCTGGGTATTGTGTGACGTTTGACAGAGGGAAATGTTTTGTGCAAAGAAGAGACAAAGTTGTCTGCCAGGGATTCATGACACAGGGGCAGTTTAGAATGTCCATGGGTGTGAAGTGTGCTGATGCCTTGAGTTTAATGAGGTGGAAAGAGAATGACGGTCACAGCTGTAAGAAGACAGCTGTTAAAAGCTCACAGCCACAGTATTCATGTAATGCTGTCAGGCTGATGCCTGAAAGAGTGCATCGCAGCCGAGTTTACAAGCCACAGGGTAAGAGACGTGGCAAACGTGCACCTAGAGCACAAGAGAATGCATATTTCAGAGTTTGGTGTCCAGAAACACAGCAATTAATCCTGAGCAGAAGCATTAAAGTTGCAGAGAAGCCTTGGGATCAAAGGCAAACAGTCATTCTCACAGGGTCAAGTGACACACAAGCACAAACACAAGCGCAAACATTTAAACCAGATCTTGACATAAAAGTGGAAGGCACACAAATTCCACTTAGGGATGCATTAAATGAACTCATTTGTGGGAAACGAAGATCGAAGAAACGTAAGGCTGAGGAAATGGAGCATCCTGGGCACACTGTGCCAAGCACAAGCACAAATGGGGGGCAGAGAGAGCAGAAGCCCTAGTGCCTTTAGGACGTTCTACAAGATCAAACATAGGGAAACCGCCTGAAAGATTTACTGTGGGGGTAATTACCAGCCCAGGTATGCATAAACAAGTTGAAATGGATCCTGAGACACTGTATTTGACTTGTGTTCAGCCGAAATTTGATTGAATAAAGTTCTAGCTAAATGTACAGAGATGTTCTGAAATGTACTGCAATGTACTGAGATGTAATTTGGATCTGTATGATGCAATGTATTGAAATGTATTACCTTTGTATTGTAGAAATGTATTGCTGAAATGGAAAAGTTATAGATGCAATGGAAAGTTTTGCAGTCTTGATGGAAAAAGGGGAAGAATGTGTTGGGCTGTTGACCCATAGGCATTACTGTCTCTAGTTGTTTTCCATAAAGCCTGCAAGTTTGGAGAAGTAACTGTTATCTCCTGGCCTGAGAGAGAGCAGACATCCAAGGCCAGCGGTTGTCATGGTAACGTGAGATAGCAACTGGGAAAGTTCTAACAGAGTATGTAAGTTGTGTCTTCTGTATATTGCCTCTGAACGGAGAGGTTGTCTTCTGTGTTTACCTTTGGAGAGAGATGTACCAGAAGGGGGGGTGACTGAAGAAACTCTACATGTATTTACTCTTAAGCCTGTTGGCCCTAATGTCTTAATAAAGACTCTTAACCTGATCTAATGCATCTGAGAAGTTTCTTGCTCAACTTAACTCCAAAGTAACGTATGCTGTATCACGCAAGAACCGCCACCATCAACAGAATGTGGCCTGCGGAGAGTTGCGAGGGCCAGACAGTTTGGAGGACCGCTGTTGACAGCTGGGCCTGAGGTTCTCCAGCCTTGTCTTAGACTAGAGTCCAGGGGTGGCCACTCCGTGGCTCTCCAGATGCTGCTGAACTACAGCTCCCATCAGTCTCAGCCAACACAGCTCATAGTAAGGGATGATGGGAGCTATAGTCCAGCAGCATCTGGAGAGCCACAGAGTAGCCACCCCTGGACTAGACCTTTCTCATCCAGTGTGCCTCCAGATGTTGTTGGACCACAACTCCCATCAGCCTCAGCCAGCATTGCCAATGGTCAGGAAAGATGGGAATTGTGGTCCAATCATATCATAAGGCAGGCTCTGCGGCGTATACAGGAGCTTTGTTCTCCACAACCTTGCTGCTTATCTCCACCTCCCAGCATCTGTGGCCTGAGGCAGTTGCCTCACTTTGCCTAAAGCTAGGGCCAGCCCTGCATTTTCTCTCTCTCTCTCTCTCTCTCTCTGGGATACTCCATTCCCTTGCCCCAGCCCACATTTAGTAATTTTCCATGGCCACAAGGATGGAAGGATCTGTCCCTTTCTGTGCTCCACGTTTCTTATTTTTCTAATCTTAAATTCAGTTCTCCACATTTCTGAAGCAATTTGCATTTTAAAAAAAGCTCACAAAAATTCTTCGGCATTTTAGTGTGAATTTCTCCCAAAGAAAATTTTTGCAAGTAATTTCTCCCAATAAAATGTGTGTTTATATTTTTTTCACTAACTTATTAATTTTATCCACACTTCCCCCAATACATATGATTTTTTTGTAAACATGGGTTGGTTGGAGAACTGCATCACAAAATGTGGAAAATTCCAGTCTTGAAGGATGGTTGTTTCAGTTCTTTTATTGTTTTGGAAAGTGCAAAACAGAGAATTTGGTAGATTCAGCTTGAAATGTGAACTGAAGTGAGTCCCCCACCCAGGGCCCACTGAGCCGCTTTTATATATTTATTTATTAAATTTATTAGTCACCCATCTGTCTGGTTGTCCAACCACTCTGGGCGACGCACAACATAAAAACATACAATTCACATTAGAGCCTTAAAATTCCAACAATAACACTAAAATCTATCCCACCCCAAAGGCCTGCCTGAACAGCCAGGTTTTCAGGGTCATTCCCCTCTCCCCCCTAACAACAGCCATATCCAGATTGGGAAGCACTGCAGCAGACTGCAAAAGGACTCTGAAGATATCACAGTTCAGATCCCTAAAGGGTAATAGGGATCACCCAACAGAAGGATGACATGAACCCAAACAATTCGTGGAAGCGTAGAGCCAAGTAAACAGCTTTTCATAGAATCATAGTTGGAAGGGGCCTATAGAGCCATTGAGTCCAACCGCCCTGCTCAACGCAGGAATCCTTTTGTTTGAAGGAAGGAAAGAAGCGTTTCTCAAACAATGGGCTGGGCCTCACCAGTGGGCTTTGGGCCACTTTCAGGTGGGGCCTCGGTACCACAGCCTGCCCAGTGATCCCTTGCCATGTGATCCTGGGCCAATGCCAGCCCCCAGTGGAGGCTGGTCCATTAGGGCAAGCGGAGCAGTGCCTCACCAACCTCAATCTGCCCTCTGCCAGCCCCCATCTGCCTTACCATCAGCCCAGGGGGTGGCCCTGCGTGTCAGCCTCCTCCGTTTCAGTGTTGCCCCTTGCAGAGCTCAGAATGGAGGACAGGGACAAAACGAGAATGAGACCACATTCACACCATACATGGATCCCACCATTATTCCACTTTGAAGAACCACGGCTTCCCCCAAAGCATCCTGGGGAAAGTAGTTTGTGAAGGTCAGAGCACCCTAGCGAGGGAGCCTGCTCCACGAACTAGAGGGAGCCCCAGCTGACGAAGCGTCAAGGCCCCAGCTGACAAAGCGTCAAGGCGAGTTAAGCAGCAGAGTAAGTTCGGCAGCAGAGCGAGGAGGCCAGGGCCCCCCACTCTGCCCGTCCGTTCCGTAACCTCAACTAAACCGCAGTCTCCAACCCATTGACGTAATAAACCTTAAACAAAACTATGCAGGTAAGAAGCCAGCAGGGGTGTGGGGGCTTTCCAGTGTTTTGCACCGCCTGCAGCATGTACGACTATCTGCCTGTTGGACAGAAGTCGTGGGTGTGCTCTCGGTGCAATAAGCTCCTGGCTCTCCGGGAACAACTTCATTTCCTTGAGGCCAAGGTGGTGGACCTGGAAAAGTTGAGAGAGGCAGAGAGGTGTGTGGAGGAGGCCTTCAGGGACGTTATAGCTGTGTCCCACTCCAACGATGATAGCTCTCCTGCTATCATGGAGAACGATGGTCTTGGGGAAGGAGAGCATCCAGCTGAGGAAGAGGGAAACGATCCCTTAGAAGGGACCCATTCCTTGGGGGATGAGCAGCTATCCTCTCGTGCCGAGGATATATCTCCAGGGGGTGGAGGGATCCTTGTAGTGGGTGATTTGATCATTAGGAACATAGATAGTGGGGGGACTTCCGGGAAGGGTGACTTAGCCTGTGCCTGCTTTTGAGACGGGCTCCTGCCTCAAAAGAAGCTTATTCAGATATATCAGTCAGTTTTTTCTTTTTTTTTTGACTGATTAAACTTCTCCCGGGTAGGGAGAAACGAAGAGATTAACCTCAAAGCCTATTTTTGTTGGGACGACCAGATCTCATTAATTTATGGGACGAGGTCCAGCCGACGAAGGTGGGACGGATTTTCAACAGCAAGCTCTATCTGTTAAAGCGAACGTTCATCTTATCTTCTAAGAGAGAACGCACTAACAGGCAAGCACCCTTCTTTCTATATTTTTCTTTTACTTGACTTAAATTGTTGCTGTTTAAAAGAGATTTGCCAGATTGATCGGTTTTTGACATCTCACTGGGGAGCCGTAACTTCTCTCTGCTACGCACTAATTAATAGCTTATCTCTGTTTTTGTTGCAAAAAGCTGTCCTGGATTTGCATTCTAAAGATACACACAGAAGAGGGATTTCTATTCCAGATTTTTATTTTGAAAAATATTATACTGTTTTGAGACTACTCTCTTTTTGGTCTATTTTATTTTGACGAATCTGTTTCTTGACGATTGCCATTAATTGCTTCGATCCTGGGAACTGCATTTTGTTTACTTAACTATTGGAGAGATAAGGCTGTCTGCTCTGTTTATACTGTGATGTCACCAAGTTTGGAGTATTAACCCAATTGTTGCTGAAATAAGAAGTGGTTTTCCTATATTTTTCTTTTAAAATGGCAATTAAGAAAGTGGCTGAGAATCTGGAAATAACTATGTTTCAGAGAATAATGAATGAGATTGAGATAACGAAAATTGAATTGAGTAAAATGAAGCAGGAGATTAAAGATATAAGGGTCCCTGTGAGAGAGGTGACCCTGGAAGGGGTCCCTGTGAGAGAGGAGACCCCGGAGATTGGAATAGGGGTCCCTGTGAGAGAGGAGACCCTGGAGACTGGAATAGGGGTCCCTGTGAGAGAGGAGATCCCGGAGATTGGAACAAACGTGGAACAGGAACAAGATTTGGAGTCTATGGACTTTAGAAATAAAATCTATTGTTTGGAACTCAATGTTATCTCTGAAGAAATTAATGAAGATTCTAGAGATAAAGTTATCAATGGCATGGATTATCTTCTGGACTGGAATGATGTGATGGAGCCCAATATAGAGAAAATCTATGGAATTAACTGCAGCCATGTGACAATGGAAAAACTTTTAAGAGATGACCCAGTGTATTTTGAAAAAAAGAACAGAGATATGATTTTACAGCAGTATTTCAGCAACTTATTCAGAATGGATGGCAAGAAAATATTTGGGATAGAGGTAATTCCCATCAGACTCTTATTATATGACTATGGCTTTGACAGCAAGATTATTATGGAATACTGATAATGGAAGATTGGATATTGAAATTACTGGACTTAACAAGACTACTGAAGATGGAAGATGGAAAATGGAACTAATAGAGATAATAGAACAATGGCTACTGAAATTACTGAACCTAACAGATTCTGATGTGATGGATTAATTGAAATGTTTATTTTGACTATGGTTATGACAATAAGATTATCATAATTAGTAATGAGATGGATTAATCGATATGCTTATCTTAATAGAGATAATAGAACAATGGCTACTGAAATTACTGAACCTAACAGATTCTGATGTGATGGATTAATTGAAATGTTTATTTTGACTATGGTTATGACAATAAGATTATCATAATTAGTAATGAGATGGATTAATCGATATGCTTATCTGGAAAAAAAATTGATAGATATATTTCTTAAAGAATTGAAACCTCTCTTTGACTTTTTGTGGAAAGAATAAAGTAATGTTTATGAGATTTGATGATTAAGTAAGATAACTACTGGAGGAAAGTGATTTTATAATATGACTTAAGAGACAGGATTGCTATATATTATAGACTTATAACTGATTTGATCTTTGACAAATGGGAAGTCAATATTTTACTCTTTATTTTTTATTTTTCTTTTTTTTTTTCTTTTTTTTTTCTTTTCTTCTTTTCTTTTTTTCTTTTTGTTTAACTATTTTTGATTTTGTTTTTTGTCTTTGAATGTTTTATGATTTTGTCTTGTATGTTTTATGAAAATCTGAATAAAAATTATTGAAAAAAAAAAAAAAAAAGGAACATAGATAGTGGGGTGTGTGATGGGCGTGTAGACCGCAAGGTGTTTTGCCTGCCTGGTGCGAAGGTTGCAGATATCGCCCGTCGTTTAGATAGTTTGGTAGACAGTGCTGGGGAGGAGTCAGTGGTCGTGGTGCACGTTGGCACCAACGACATGGGGAAATGCAGCCGTGAGGTCCTGGAAGCAAAATTTAGGTTGCTAGGTAGGATGCTGAAAGCCAGGACCTCCAAGGTGGCTTTCTCTGAAATGCTACCGGTTCCACACGCAGGACCAGCCAGACAGGCCCAGCTTCGCAGTCTCAATGCGTGGATGAGACGATGGTGTCGGGTGGAAGGGTTTGGATTTGTTAGGCACTGGGGAACATTTTGGGACAAGCCGGGCCTGTACAAAAGGGACGGGCTCCACTTGAACCAGAATGGAACCAGACTGCTGGCACTTAAAAAGGTAGCAGAGCAGCTTTTAAACTGACTGAGGGGGGAAACCCGACAGGAGCTGAGGAAGGTCCGATTCGGAATAAACCTCCCCCCTGGGATAAAAACCAAAGAAATGATGAAATTTTAAAAGGGGTAGACCTAGAAGTAGGCATTGTGAGAGCAGGGGCACAGGATATAAATTCAGAAGAGCAAAATTACCACAGGCCAAACCACAAGTGCCAAAGACACTTGAAGAGAGACACTGCTTACAAGTGCCTGTACGCTAATGCTAGGAGCCTCTGAACCAAGATGGGAGAACTGGAGTGCTTGGTCTTAGAGGAGAGCATTGATATAGTGAGCATAACGGAGACCTGGTGGAATGGAGAAAACCAGTGGGATACGGTTATCCCTGGATATAAACTATATCGGAAGGACAGGGAAGGATGTATTGGTGGCGGAGTCGCTCTATACGTAAAAGAAGGCATTGAATCCAGCAAGCTCGAAACCCCAAAAGAGGCGGACTCCTCCACAGAATCGTATATAGACAGAGGTGATCCAGTGGACATAGTGTACTTAGACTTTCAAAAAGCGTTTGACAAGGTACCTCACCAAAGACTTCTGAGGAAGCTTAGCAGTCATGGAATAAGAGGAGAGGTCCTCTTGTGGATAAGGAATTGGTTAAGAAGCAGAAAGCAGAGAGTAGGAATCAACGGACAGTTCTCCCAATGGAGGGCTGTAGAAAGTGGAGTCCCTCAAGGATCGGTATTGGGACCTGTACTTTTCAACTTGTTCATTAATGACCTAGAATTAGGAGTGAGCAGTGAAGTGGCCAAGTTTGCTGACGACACTAAATTGTTCAGGGTTGTTAAAACAAAAAGGGATTGAGAAGAGCTCCAAAAAGACCTGTCCAAACTGAGTGAATGGGCGGAAAAATGGCAAGTGCAATTCAATATAAACAAGTGTAAAATTATGCATATTGGAGCAAAAAATCTGAATTTCACATATACGCTCATGGGGTCTGAACTGGCGGTGACCGACCAGGAGAGAGACCTCGGGGTTGTAGTGGACAGCACGATGAAAATGTCGACCCAGTGTGCGGCAGCTGTGAAAAAGGCAAATTCCATGCTAGCGATCATTAGGAAAGGTATTGAAAATAAAACAGCCGATATCATAATGCCGTTGTATAAATCTATGGTGCGGCCGCATTTGGAATACTGTGTACAGTTCTGGTCGCCTCATCTCAAAAAGGATATTATAGAGTTGGAAAAGGTTCAGAAGAGGGCAACCAGAATGATCAAGGGGATGGAGCGACTCCCTTATGAGGAAAGGTTGCAGCATTTGGGGCTTTTTAGTTTAGAGAAAAGGCGGGTCAGAGGAGACATGATAGAAGTGTATAAAATTATGCATGGCATTGAGAAAGTGGATAGAGAAAAGTTCTTCTCCCTCTCTCATAATACTAGAACTCGTGGACATTCAAAGAAGCTGAAAGTTGGAAGATTCAGGACAGACAAAAGGAAGTACGTCTTTACTCAGCGCATAGTTAAACTATGGAATTTGCTCCCACAAGATGCAGTAATGGCCACCAGCTTGGATGGCTTTAAAAGAAGATTAGACAAATTCATGGAGGACAGGGCTATCAATGGCTACTAGCCGTGATGGCTGTGCTCTGCCACCCTAGTCAGAGGCAGCATGCTTCTGAAAGCCAGTTGCCGGAAGCCTCAGGAGGGGAGAGTGTTCTTGCACTCGGGTCCTGCTTGCGGGCTTCCCCCAGGCACCTGGTTGGCCACTGTGAGAATAGGATGCTGGACTAGATGGGCCACTGGCCTGATCCAGCAGGCTCTTCTTATGTTCTTAAGGGTGCCGAGAGTTGTTAGGAGACCCCTATTCCCCTATCAGAGATACAGTTCCTAGAGTTCTCTAGGAAGAGGGGACCAACTGTTAAACCATTCTGGGAATTGTAGCGCGCTCTCTCTGTGTGTGAATAGGAGTCTCCTAACAGCTCTCAGCACCCTTCACAAACTACACTTCCCAGGATTCCTTGGGGGAAGCCCTGATGGTTTCAAGTGGAATAAGTATGGTGTGGACGTGGCCTTAGCGGGCCTGCCTGTCATTGGCTCCAGTTCCATTTACCGCTTAGGCCCCCTGCATTCTGCCCCACCAGTCTCCATGGGCACATTGAAAGGGAAAGAGCTAGAAGAGACAAGTTTCAGTGATGGGAGTTACAGGAGGATGAAGTTAAGTTAAAAGCCAAGGGAGGAGGGATGAAAGAAGCTAGCAATCTGCAAGCAGAGTAAGAGCTAAGGTACTAGGGCCTGGGGGTAGAAAGTTTGAGCACCCCAGACCTAAGCAGTGCTGCTTTCAAAATGGAGCAATATGCCATGGAGATGCCCTAAACGGTAGTTGCTGGAGTGTGGTGTAGTGGTTAAGAGTGTCACACTAGGGCACAGGAGAACAGACTTCAAATCATCACTCAGCCATTAAGCTCACTGGGGGACCTGGGCTAGTCACTGTCTCAGCCTAACCTCCCTCACAGGGTTGTTGTGAGACTAAATGGGGTGCTAGGGAAGGGGGGGGGAACCGTATACACCATCTTGAGCTCCCTGGAGGAAAGGTAGGATATCAATGTCATAATAAATAAAATAAAAGCCTTCATTTTGCTGAGGGCCCCAGAAATCTATTTATTTGATTGATTGATAAGATTTCAAACCTGTCCTTTACCATAAGGTCTTGGCGTATTTCTGATGAAAGGAAGGAATACCCAGCTTTAAAAACAGCAACTGGTATTTTAGCCTTCGCCAACCTGGTGCCCTCCCAGTGTTTTGGAGTACAGCTGGCTGTGACCAATGAGAGTTGTAGTCCAAATCAATAGGTGCAATAGGGCCAAGCATCACTGCTGGTTTGGGAGAGGGGCAAGGTGCAGGGGGCTCAGTGTGGTGTGGCTGCAGAGCCAATACAGTGCTCTTACTGCTATACCTGTACCCCCGACCGCTACTGATCAGGAAGACTCCAGGTTTGCAAAGCCTGTGCTAATTGATCTCTTGGTTTCCCCCACCCCCAAAACGTCTGCAACTCATTTTTTTTTTAAAGTCCCAAATTCTGAGGAACAGGTATGGACTATGCAAACTGAAAGTGTTGTGGAAAGAAACCATCATTCATTATTCTTTATTTGCAGAACATTTTGCCAATACACTAAAATATTCTTAAAGCAACCATGCATAATAAAAGCAGCCACCTACAACATCCAGCTATTTAAAAAAGCCCAAAACCACACACGTACACAATTCTCTACACAGTATGGCAAAATAGAAGGGTTAATTTGGAGAAGCCACCATTTGTTTGCGATAGTGAATATGCAGAGAGACCCTGATCAAATGATCTCAAACATGAATTTACACATAATTAACAAAGCCACAGCCCAAGGCCTTTACATGTGCAAATTCAGTTTCCTTGGAAATGTTGCTTTTTCAGAATGGAGCCCAGGTGAAGTTCTTCCCCAGCCCAGGTCCTCTTAGGGATCGTGGTGAGTTTTCCTTATTTCCCCACCTTTCATATTAATGTTATGATAACTCGTAAGGTATTCCGACTGCAGTATTTTACAGCAAAAACTATTTAAAAAACCAAATGAGAAGATTTCGACATAATACAAACAGCAATAATGTGAATGAAGTAGGATAATAATAAGAAAATCTAGGTTAAAATATTTTAAAATGCATATGATACAATTTGGAAACCTTGATAAATGTTGACTTTTGTGACAATGGTAAGGTCACAAGAGACCAGGGAGGGATCTAATAGCAATCTGAGAAAATTCTGACATTTATCAGTAAATCTTGAGCCCAACAAGATTGGTAAATGATCATATTTCTTTCTCGCTTCTATGTTTTGCAGGTAAAGAATAACTTTTAGCACTTATTTGGTTGTCAGTTTCCAAAACTGGTATCATGGCACAAATTATTTATTTATTTATTTCTTATTTTATTTATATCCCGCCCTTCCTCCCAGCAGGAGCCCAGGGCGGCATAGTCCAAAACAAAAACAACCCTTTCTAACACTGTTCAGTAAGTCTCAAGAGCAACTAGGTGCCAGCAGTAAGTGAGAATGACCTTACAAAAATGTAACATTTCCAATGGCATTCCAATTACATCTCAAGAATAACATGTACCTGGGGAAAAAACCCACACCCTCTTTCTCCGTCATTAACTGGTAAATGTCCGCATTTACTGGGGCAGACTTATTATTAATAAACTGATTTTTAGGTTACGCCCTGCTTTAACCTTAATAATTCCTGTAGATGAGGTACAGTTACAAAGCTTTTAGAAACACTATGCATTATAGCAATTTTGAAAAATTACAGGATGCTTTTGTTTTACCATTTTTATAAATTTAATATCTCAGTATTCAAAAACTTAGCCTAACTCACAATGCATTCGTGGAAGGCAATATACTCCACCCAGGCCCTTAAGTGTGCTCACCTGCCCCTCCATGCTGTTCACAAATCATCCCATGCACCCAACTACACCCCATTCCCAACTATTATTGTTGGTCTCTACCCTACATTACAATTACAACAGAATCATGTTTGTTCAGAAGTCCCATTGTGTTCAGTGGCACTCACCCCCTAAGAAGCATGTTTACGATCGCAGCCTTAGAGTACGCAAAGTGTTTGTGCCCCAACCGAAGTGAAACTGAGCTGTATCCCCCGTCCCATATATTTGATATAGTCGCAAATAGCCCATAGTCTTTTTCCTTTTTTTAAAGCCACGCCAACCAGCCACAATTGCTCACTGATTGAGAGCCAGAGCACCAGCTTTGAACTGAAGTCTTTTTAGACTTCGCTTTTTTGTTGGAATTTCGCTGTATCATTTGGAAGAATTTTGGATTCCTGCTCTGCAGTAACCCATTCACAAAAAGAAAAGAAATTTCCCTCCTTTGTTACATTTCTTTGAGCAACGGACTTCTGTGGAGGAGCGACTGTTTTGCTTCCACTAAGGAACCTTTGCTCCCTGAATTATGGATATTTCCATCTTCTTTTGTTTGACCTCTGACCAAGCCAAGAGTCTATGTCATCCTGTAAATAAGCTCACAAAAGATACTTGCCTGCAGGCCCTCTTGTCCATGGCCCACACGAAAACTCAGGCTACCAGCCTCTTAGTGAGCTGTTTAAAAAAACACCCTTCATTCTACCAAGTGGACTGGTGGATGAGGGAAAAGGATGATCTGTCCACCCTTTTCCATCAGCATGCTGCATTTCTGTGCCGTCAAGAAGAGGACTTTCTTTTCCTTATGGGTAGCATGGACCCTACAAGGCTACCAGAGGAGGAATGGAGTGAGCAGCCCTTCCACCAATCTACTCATGGAATATCCTGCATGGAATTTCCACTCCTGTGGTGACCAAGCGAGTTGTTAAAATACAGGGCTGATCTAAGTGCAGTCTTAAAATATGTTTACTTGGAAGTAAGGCCTTCTGATTTCAAGAGGATTTAAACCCTTGTCATTTTGCATAGGGTTGCAGCCTAAAAAATCTCCTTTTAAAAATTATGATTTTTGAGGCTTACATTTAAAGCACACAGAGACTTATGGAAATAAATGGGCTGTAGCATGCTGAACCCTTGCGTTGAATGGTGGCAGATATTTTTTTTTAAGAAACATCAAACATGCGAGTACATATAGGAAATGCAATTAAGATGTAGTGTACCAACATCTGGAGGGCCACAGGTTTTACAGCCCCGAATTGCACCATGGCTCACGATTTTGGCGGGCCATTTTCAGAGGCTATCTTTATCCGAAACTGAATCGATAGGAACACATTCTCAGAATGAGAGATGTTGGTGTTTCCAGATTTCAGAGGAACGCATTAACCATCATTACCCCATCTGAGCACTTCCATTGCATGCTTGAAATTCCAGAGATTATATCATTTGTAACTCAACATTTAAAAGAGCTGGATGTCCAGTTGCTTTTGTGATTTTATCATTGCAATTGCCTTCAATCAACAAAACAAAACCCCAAACAGGCTGAACTCTCTTGCAACCCAACACTGTGTGAATCTCCAACATGGTGTGTGACTCTAACCTGCGTGTTTCTGCATGCCCTCCACTGAAATGCCACTTTGAAAAGAATTTCTTTTTTAAGCATGTTAGAAGTGTGGGAAATGACATGCTTTTCTGATTATCCCCTTCCTTCCACCTTTAGATCTTTGCTATGGCAGAGCTATATAATCAGCTGACAAAAGGTGAGCCTACATTTTCATCTAACCAATACCAAGAGACAACTAACCCCTTTTAAAACATCCCCTTTAAAATTTGATGTTGGTCAGAGCAAGTCACAGAAAGGTCAGTGTCCAATTTTACTTCCCCCACCAAGTTAAATAATGAACAAGTTTGAAAGATGGGGGAAGGCAAAGGTGTTTTTAGACGACCCTGATTGTAATTTGTTCTTCCAGAGCCAGAATTTCTGTGCTGCTCATTAAGTTGCTGAATCTCATTAAATTATTATGCTTCCATCTAGTCCAGGAGTAGAGACTGATGACTTATTTTAAAGAGGAAAACAACACCTGGGTCTGAACCTATAATCGAAGGGCATCCAAAACACCATGCTGAATGATCTGTCTCTTTCTCTTTCCCAAGGCATACATCCTAAAATGTAATCTTTGAGAATCCGTTCTCTCTTCACTAATTATAGATATCTGCTGTGAGTGAAGTAGGAAGTGGGTGGAGTTGTGAAGTACAAGAGCTCTTCCCTGCATAAGTAGAGCTAACATCGCCCTTTCTAGAGATCCTTGCTTTCTTCCAGATGAAGCTGTTGCCAGTCCCTGCCATCCAATTTGATTCAGTACATCTACTCTTGGAAACATGCTCATTTTTAAGACAGTATAAAAGATCGGTATGGCTTCCTTGCATGACTGGATGATACTTCCTGATGGGTGTAGGCCCAGATGAAACTTCTTCCATGCCCTGAGCATTCACAGCGTTAAGGTCCTGTCCTCAGTTAATTCTTTCATAACTAGGATGGCTTGATCTCCGACAGAAGTCTCCTCGATAGTCCACAAGTTTGGCATGCCTCCTTCTCCTGCATTTGTGGAGGATGTGTAAGATGTAAGTGGCCAATGAAAGGTTTCTGCCGGGTGTGTGTATCCATAATAGTTCTCTTGCGTGAAGCTAATGCTCTCTGGTGTGAAACTTTGTGTGATGTCCAAAAAGATGTTGGTTCCAACCGCAGCTTTTGCCTTCCGTGAACTGCTTTTGCGGCGTTGTGTGTCATGTGTGTTCTGATGCCTGATGAGATGTGAGCTCTGGTTAAAGCTTTTCCCACACTCGGTGCATCTATACGGCTTTTCACCTGTGTGGATTTTTTGGTGTCTGAGCAGCGTGGCGAGATCATTGAAACTCTTCCCACATTCCGTGCATTTATATGGCTTTTCCCCGGTATGGATTCTCTGATGTCTAAGGAGGGTCCTGCGATCACTGAAGCTCTTTCCACATTCAGTGCATTCAAACGGCCTCTCCCCTGTGTGCACTCGCCAATGAGCCTCAAGATTTGATTTATCACAGAAGCTCTTGCTACAGCTGGAGCATTTATACGGTTTTTCGCCAGTGTGGCTTCGCCAGTGTGTCTTAAGACTATACTTGTTGTAAAAGCTCTTGCTACAGCTTGAGCAGTGAAAGGTTTTCTCTCTGGTTTCTACATGGGTTTTTTGATGTGTAATAAGATTTGTGGTCCGGTTAAAGCTCTTCCCACACTCTGGGCATTTGTATGGTTTCTCTCCTGTGTGGATTCTCTGATGTCTAAGAAAGCTGGTTTTATCACAAAATCCTTTGCTACAGACTGTGCACTTGTAGGGCTTCTCCCCCGTGTGGATTCTTTGATGTACTTTAAGGCTCGCTTTACGAGTGAAGCTCTTTCCACAAACCTTGCACTGGTTCTTCCTCTTCCCTTTGTATACTTTTTGTGGAGCTGGCATTCCACTGAAGTCGCTGCCCTGGCAATTGGGTTTATTTCGCCAGTCTCCTGTTTGGTCTTCCCCATTTCTCTCTAGTCCTTCTTGATTTCCAAAATTATCTTCGTCCTCTGTATCTTCCGATAATACTTCATATGGTTCCCATTCACTCTCGCTCTCCCAGCCATCACCTAGCAGAAGAGAGAGAAAGAAAGAAAGAGATCTATAAGAGAGGAAGGGGGATATAAAGATTCAAAGTCAGGAGTAGAACCAATTTTATTTCTATGGAGAATGAAGAGCTGAAAAATGGTTCTGCTGCCTTCAGATCCCTTGAAACAGCTTAGACTAGGGTCTTTTTGTTTAGAAAATTTCTGAGCCTATCTTCAGTAAAAACTCTCAGGGCAGCATACCATAAAATGATTTTATGTCTGCTTGCTTTTAAAGTTTGATTTTATATGAAAATTTAGTATTTTTTATGTTTAGGTGTTTTTGTTGATTAAGCAGTATACAAATCTTGTTAAATAAATACATCTTTTCCAAATTCCCCCGTTCTTGCTGTTAGTGGATACTCACTCTCTGCCACCTCAGTCATAAAAGAAATACTATCTTGGGATCCTCCTGGTTGAGCCTCGAGTGACTCTCCTGACACAAGGCCTTCCTCTTGAGAGTGCTCTGTGCTGATATCTGTGTGCAAGGGAGGGGGAGGGGGAGAAGAAGAGAGCGATTTCTAAATTTGATGGAAAGGCAAGATATGAGTCTTAAATAAGTCAATCTACGCAAGTACCTGCCAGTTCCACCTGCCATGTCTCTGTCAGCTGGTTTCCCTCCTGCATCTTTGCTCCTTTTTGACTCCCAACATTCTCCTCCGCCTCTTCGCCCTCGCTGCCTTTCGGCGCCATCTCAACCGGTCCCCCGTTGCATTCGCTTGCCCAGGCGTCACCTGCTGGAATCGGAACCAAAAAGAGGACAAGGGGAAAATGGCGCCTCAAACCAAACTCCCCGGGGAGGGGACACAGGTATCTCACATATCAGACAGTAGCTTTGTTTGCAAGGGACGCTAAGCCAAACCTTGGCTTAGAGAGACTGCACAGGCTCCAGGAGAGGACCCCGTAGCTGCTTTGTTCCTCCACAGTCTTTTTTGCTTTCCCACTGCATCAAACTAAGCCAAGGTTTGGCTTATTGTGTTCCTCAAACTGGGGCTCATGATTAAGCTCTCTCCTCGCTAACCGTAACCTGTAGCCAAGAGAGAGAGCTTAATCATAAGCCCTGGTTTAGATGGCACACTCAGCCAAACTTTGGTTTAGCTCAGAGCAACGAAAAGGAGCAGAAAGGAGCAAAGCAGAGAACCTCAGGCCCAGGGAACTCTCCCCAAGACACACCCTCCTTGAGTGCTTTTGTCTGGCTGGAATATGTTTCTGAACTGCAATAATGTCTCTTACATGCCTGGATGGAGGGTGGAAGGGTGTGTGTATGTGTGTGTAGAAACGTCTGACTTTTGCACGGTTGGAATGCGGCCTACTGTACAAAAATAAGTTCAGTGATAAATGTACCATAGGTGCCAACACAAAATGGCTGGCATGGACAGCAAACAGAACCTAAAAAAGAGGTGCCAGGACTCTTACTAGTGAGTACTGTCACACAAAAAGCCCTGAATAAGATTCATATCCATTGCTCTCCACAGTTTTTCATCTGGTCTCACCCACACTGTCATGCAGCCCCCGGAAGGTTGCCCACAAGGAAATGTGGCCCCCAGGTGGAAAAAGGTTCTGGCTCAGCTTATCATGCAAACCAGGTAGGACTCTGATGGATATTCGGCCCTTCCTTTCTACAGACACAACCATAATTTCAATTACAATCATTCTCTTATTTTATACAGTGTACGATGTTATATATTTATAATTTATACCATCCTTCAATTGAAATTGGAAGCTAGGCCTTCTTTGTGGTGGCCCTCTATGGATCTCCTTTCTCCCTGAAGGGCTCATGGGCTTTTAAGAAATCCACCTTTTTCTAACATTAAATAAGGCTTTTTCTAGAGAGCTGTGTTAAAAGAATGTTGCAGGTTAGTTCTTGTTTTGCTCCCTGTTACCTGTTTTTTTAGTACATTTGTATTATTTTTAGATTGCATGCATTCATTGTGTTTTTGATACTGCGAGCTGCTTGGGATGGGCTATGTCCCCAGAGGCAGCACAAAAAAAAAATGTAATTTTTTAAAAATGACTAGTGCAGTTTTACAGCTGGAGATAAGGGAGGAGAATTAAACAGCCTCCTCTTACCTGGCTATACCTTACAAATTCCCCACCCCCACATTTTTGTTACTTCAGAAAACATGAATCTGGACACTCAGTGTTTGCTGAGGTAAACTGTCATTTCACATAAATACTGTGAAGCTGGGAACCCCCACCTTTGCCCACTACAGCTGTCGGTTAGTCCTAGGCGGGGGAAAAGTCAACCAGCCTGTTAAGGGAATCCTACAGCTCTCAAAATTTATTTACTGATTTATTTTATTTATATCCCACCTTTCCTCCAAGGAGCCCAGGGTGGAGTACCCGGCTCTCCCCTTACTCACTGTAGCCTTGCAGCAACCCTGTGTGGGAGGTTAGGCTGAGAAACAGTGACTGGCCCAAGGTCATCCAGTCAGCTTCATGGCTGGGCAGGGGTTTGAACCCTGGCCTCCATCTGGCACTCGAAACGCTACCCTGCCCTGGCTCAAATAACAAGGAATGGTCGCAAACATGTCGGTAAGAATCTACCTGTTGCACTCTCTCCTTCAGAGCTCTGGTCAAGTATCTCTTCCTTTTCTTCCAACCAAGAGATGAGATCGGGTTTTGGAACTGGAGGTCCTTCTGGAGAAGGATACAGAAAAACCCCAGGCCATCACAAAACAACCGTCTTCTGTCAATACTGGGGAACCTGAGTTTAAACTCTCTCTGAAACTCCCCTGGTCCTCATCCCCTGCAATGGAAATTAGGGGTGCTGTGGCCTTCCAGGCACTGTTGGGGTTTCCAATTTTCCACCAGCCCCAGCCAGCATAGTCGATAGTCAGGGATGATGGGAGTTTGGAGGTAGGGTGTGGTCCAGCAACATCTGGAGGACACAGAGTTCCCCACCCAGAGGGTTAGACCAGGGGTTTCCAAATTGCTGTCCGTGGACTTCATTCAAGTGGTCTGTGGCATGTTCACCTTGTATTTTCATTGCTTCTTTTATTTCTTATATTGCATTTTATTGTGTGTCAATTTGAATTCTGTGGAATGCAGCTTGAAATACAACATATGACATAAAAAAAGCAATAGAAATGCAACTGAAAAACCATCCAGCATCTAGCACATTACAATTGCAACAACAGGCAGAAAAAGCATTTACTGGTCCACCAAGACCAGCAGCAATTTACAAGTTGTCTGTGGAGGAAAAAGTTTGGGAATCACCAGGTTAGACAAATTCACAGAAGAGAGATCTCTCAATGGCTATTAGTTATGATAACTCAATGGAGCCTCCAGAGTCAGACACAGTCTACCTCTAACTATGCATCTAGGTCCCCATCCCTGATTCCTGGGTATTGGTATGTTAGTAGTGAGGGAGCTGGCTCCTTGCGCTCTTTTGCAGTCTTGTGGCCTTTTCGTTCATGATGCTTTGATTGTAGTTACTTTTTGATTGTTGGATCCTTTCTTGTAAAAACAGAGATGGAGAACATCTGTGGCCCTCCACATGTCGCTGGACTACAACTCCCATCCTCCCTGACCATTGGCTCTGCTAGCTCCAGCAGTGTTCCCCAACACTGCTGCAAAACCACCCTGGGGCTACAACAAAACAATGATGTAAAAAACAAAATACCTATGATTAACAAAAAGATAAATGAGCTACGGGAAACACTTCTCTTGCTTATGTTAACGGCATAAGAACATAAGAAGAGCCTGCTGGATCAGGCCAGTGGCCCATCTAGTCCAGCATCCTGTTCTTGCAGGGGCCAACCAGTTGCACATGGGCAGCCCGCAAGCAGGACCTGAGTACAAGAGCACTCTCCCCTCCTGTGGTTTCCAGCAACTGGTATTTGGAAGCAGACTGCCTCAACTATGGAGGCAGAGTGTAGCCATCATGGCTAGTAGCCTTATCCTCCATGAATTTGTCTAATCTTTTAAAGCCATCCAAGTTGGTGGCCGTCACTGCCTCCTGAGGGAGCGAAGTGTGAAGAAGCGTTTTGTTTTGTCTGTCCTGAATCTTCCAACATTCTGCTTCAGTGGATGTCTACAAGTTCTTGTGTTATGGGAGAGGGAGAAAAACGTTTCTCTATCCACTTCCTCTGTGCCATGCATCATTTTATGCACTTCTGTCCTGTCTCCTCTTACTTGGTGCATTTCTTGCTGCGGATGAAGCAGACGTCCTGCAGTGCTACATGTTAAGAAATGCATTATCTATCCCTACAGATAGTTTTGTCTGGCTCGACCCAGTATGACTGGTTTTTAGCTTTATATAGGCTACAATCCAACTAGGGAGTAAGTGCCACTGCTATTGGACTGCCTTCAAGTCGATCCCGACTTATGGCGACCCTATGAATAGGGATTTCATGGTAAGCGGTATTCAGAGGGGGTTTCCCATTGCCTCCCTCTGAGGCTAGTCCTCCCCAGCTGGCTAGGGCCTGCTCAGCTTGCCACAGCTGCACAAGCCAGCCGCTTCCTTGTCCGCAAGTGCCAGCTGGGGGGCAACTGGGCTCCTTGGGCCTATGCAGCTTGCCCACGGCTACACAGGTGGCAGGGCACGTAACCCCTGAGCCACTCACTGTGGGGGTGATCTGTAGCTGGCCCTTGACACCCAGGAGACACGAGCGGGGATTTGAACTCACAGAGTCTGGACTCCATTAGCTCTTACATCCAAGTTGCATAGTATTGTGCTGCTAAAGGCCCATCTAGTTCACCCTCCCTGGAGATGCCGGGGACTGAACCTGGAACCTTCTGCACGCAAAGCAGGTGCTCTGATACTGAGCTACGGCCCCTTCCTTGCATTTGAGATGACTTCATCCAGCGCAGTGACAGGAACCCACAAAGCTGCGTCATACCGAGTCAGCCCACTGGTTCATCCAGCTCATGCAAAGCAGGTGCTCTGCCAATGAGGTCACAGGTCCTTTCCCTGTTCAGCGTCCGTCAACCAAACAGCAGAGGGATCCTTACCCAGAGAGGCTACATTCCCGTAATTCTCCACCATGACCTCCCTGTAGAGAGCTCTCTGGCCTGGGTCCAGCAGGCCCCACTCCCCCTCGGTGAAACGCACAGCCACTTCCTCAAAGGTCACAGACTCCTGAAAGAAAAGAGTGGGGGATCATCCTCACAAATAGTCCCAAGCAAGATGGAAAACATTCCCACTTCCCTCAGTCCCAGGGGTAGGGAACCTTGGGCCTCAGGGCCAAATGCAGCCCTCTAGGCCTCGCCATCTGGACCACAGGACTCCCCCCGACAGGCCACACATCCTCCTGAGTCACACCCTTCATCAGCCCTGATTCATGCCCTCCTTGAGTGCTTTTGCCTGGAGAAGTCAGATAATGCCTTTTGTTTGCTTGGATAGAGGATAAAGAGAGGGGATTGCGAGTGTGCTATTGTATTGAGCAATGGCAAAAGGTAAAGGTGTCCCCGCACTTACAGCGCGAGTTGTTTCCGACTCTTAGGGTGACGTCTTGCGGCGTTTACTAAGCAGACCGTATATATGGGGTGGGCTTGCCAGTTCCTTCCCTGGCCTTTCTTTATCCTGGTAAAATGTATTTGTTTTTCCATTTAACAAAATTTATATACTGCTTGATTGTAAAAACCTCTAAATTAAAAATTATCAATAAAACAGTTAAAAATAAGTAATTTAAAACATTCTAAAAACAATTAAAGCAGCAACTAAGTAAGAAAGATGAAAACACATCAACATCTGTGTGTCTGGATAGGCTTGCCTAAACAAAAAAGTTTAAAGTAGGTGCCAAAAGGAATACTGCAAAGGCACCTGCCAGATGTCAAGAGGCAGGGGGTTCCAAAGAGTCGGCACTCTCATGCTAAAAAAACAATTTCTTTCAAGTGCAGAGCCAATATTACGTGGCAGCTGTAGCAGGGCCTGTTCCACGGAGCGAAGTGCTCAAGTGGGCACATATGGAGTAAGGCAGTCTCGCAAGCAAACTGGCCCCAAGCTGTTAAGTGCTTTATATACCAGTCATTAACTCTTTGAACTTGGCCCAGTAACAAATCGGCAACCAGTGTGGATCTCTGAGCAGAGGTGTTATACGCTGACAGGACACCACTCCTGCCAGCAATCTGGCTGCAGCATTCTGTGCTAATGGCAGAATGTTCATGCATTGCTCTGCCCCCACTTGCCTCCGGTCCTGCCCCCCACTGGCAGGGGGCCCCTGAAACATTGCCCAGAAGGGAATATGGCCCTGAAAAGAGAAGTCGAAGAGAGGAAAAGCATGCGGGTGTGTTGTGGGTGTGTGGAGGGATTACAGCTGCACGCCCCGTTGGTAGCCTGGTTGATTTATTTACGTATTTACATACTGCTGTTGATAAAACATCCCAAGGTGGTGCACTACTATGAAAATACAACTGATGCAACAAGCTTAATAAGTGGAGTTTTTTAACCTTGTCAATATCTGAATTGGTTTGAAATTGTTTTTATATAATGCAATTGTTTCGCAAATGGCAGGAGTTCCTGCTGCTGCTGCTGCTGCTGCTGCTGCTGCTGCTGCTGCTAATAATAATAATAATAATAATAATAATAATAACAATAAGTCTTTAGCATCTCCAGTAAGGGCTGGGAGAGACCCCTGCCCAAAACCCTGGGGGCCACTGCCAATCAGTGTAGACCATGGGATTCCAATCTGGGGTCACCAGAGTTTCACGACCTTCATTCAGGGGTCCATGCCACGTTCATATTCAGTATCCATCATGATCTTATTTTATTGCTTCTTTTATTTCTTATACTGTATTTTATTGTATTACAGTATTAATTCCATGGAATGCAAATTGTAATATACAATAGAAGAATTCAAACCATTTTTAAAACATCAAACAGAGTTGCCAGAACAGGCAGAAAAATTATTAAGTAGTCTGCCAAGACCCTCGGCAAATATCAAGTGGTCCGTGGAGGAAAAGGTTTGGGAATCGCTGGCATATCGTATTGTGAAACTGCTTTGAGATGCTTCATAGGAAGTAATCTATAAATGTTTTTTTTTTATTATTATTGGTACAAAGTTTGTTAAATACATACATTGCTTGTTTAAATCTTTTTTTAAAAAGACTTGGAGCAATTTGCAACTAAAGGGGGAAAAAACACAAAAATAAAATCAGATAAACGTGACTTGAGAGAACACCTTATCCCTTATATACCCAATAGGTCACTCCATTCTACTTGAGAGTTTCTTCTTCAAGCCCCCAAGATATTAGGAGCTGTTTCCAAGGACGGACGAATACCCATAATCTATTAATCATCTGAAGACTTTAATGCCCTCGCTATGTTTGAACATGCTTTTGATAAATACCAGCTTCACTGGGGTACCTATTCGGAAATTTGGATGGCATGTCTGGCTCTGTAGCCCCATCTGCACTATACATTTAAAGCAGTATCACACCACTTTAAAGAGTCATGGCTTCCCCCCTACTGCCAAATCCTGGGACGTGAAGTTTGTTCTGGGTGCTGCAAAGTGTTAGGAGACCCCCTATTCCCCTCACAGAACTACAATTCCCAGAGTTCCCTGGGAAAGGGACTAACTGTTAAACCACTGTGAGAATCTTTAGCTGGTTTTCAAATTATTTTCAGCTGTTTCTATGGTTTGTTTGTAAATTGCCTTGAGATTAATGTAAATGGCGATTCATACAATAATAAAAATAAAATAAACATTATTAAAAACGGATTTAACCGTACAGTATCATATCATTGGCACTGCCCAAATGCCCAGGAAAACAAAAACATATTTGTCTGGTACTGAAACAAAGGCAAGGTTGGTGCCAGGCGGGCCTCCCTGGGGAGAGCATTCCATAGACCGGGGGGGGGGAGCACTACAGAAAAGGCCTGCTCTCTTGTCCTCATACTCAGGACATCCCTTGGAGGTGGCATGTAGAACAGATTCGGAAGAGGACAACAAGGATGATCAGGGGACTGATATCAAAGCCCAATGAGGAGAGACTGAAAGAACTGGGCATGTTGAGCCTTGAGAAGAGAAGACTGAGGGGAGATATGATAGCACTCTTCAAGTACTTGAAAGGTTGCCACACAGAGGAGGGCCAGGATCTCTTCTCAAACATCCCAGAGTGCAGGACACGGAATAATGGACTCAAGTTGCAGGAAGCCAGATTTCAACTGAACATCAGGAAAATCAACCAGAGTGGTACGGCAATGGAACCAATGACCTCAGGAGGTGGTGGGCTCTCCCACACTGGAGGCACTCTAGAGGCAGCTGGAAAGCCACCTGTCAGGCGTACTTTAAGTTGGATTCCTACATGAGCAGGGGTTGGACTCAATGGCCTTATAGGCCCCTTCCAACTCTATGATTTTATGATTCTATGAAAGGGCTTCAGTTGATGTTCTCAAGGTCCAGGCAGATCCATATGCAAAAAGGCAATCTTTTAAGTGTATTTACACATTTTGAAACATTAAACAGCAGTACAACACTTTAGCAATAAGGGGCCATAGCTCAGTAGTAAAGCACTTGTTTTGTATTCAGAAGTAGGTATCAGTAGATATCTTGCAGTGCCTAGAACAAAGCAAAGGAGACGGATTTTTGGGGGGTGGGGTGTTCTTTGTAACAAAAGGAAGTCCCTTTGGTGACCGCTCCCCTACCTGATCTAAATTCATAGCAGCTGTTTCTGCTTCAGCACAAAATGGAGATGACCCACAATCTGTCTCAGGATTTGTTCCTCTATCTGCAAAGGAGGCAAAAACGATAGCAAGGTGGTTATTCGCTAAATCAGGGGTACCCAAACTGTGGTCCGTGGACCACCAGTGGTCTGCGAGCTTTGTTCAGGTGCTCCGTAGCATGTCCACCTTAAATATCCACGGTGAGTTTTAATTATATTTTTGTTGTGTAGAAATGAAAGAATAAAAATACAGTTTTAAAAACCCACTCCGTATCTAGCACAGCACATTACAAATTGCTACAACAGGCAGAAAAGTCATTAAGTGGTTCACCAAGACCATCAGCAATTCTCAAGTGGTCTGTGAGGAAAAACATTTGAGAATCACTGCTCTAAATACCTTTCAAGCAGTGCAGGCTGCTCCCCTAGGGCAAACAGGGCACTGCCCCACCAACCTCAGTCTTCCACCAACCTCAGTCTTCCATCAACCTCAGTCTTCCATCAACCAGCTGCCATTCACCTGCCTGCCTTCTTACTTACAAGCAGTCCAGGGGGTTGGCAGTGCCTGTCAAATTCTTCCCCATCAAGTTTCAGCATTGCCCTCGCAGAACTCGGAAGGGAATAGGGACAAAACTAGAAGTAGCTGGCTCTGCCTGCCATTGGCTCTGCCTCAACCTCCTGTTGGCCTCCCTGCCTTCCGCCCCACCACTCCCAATGGCCACTGATTTCAGGTCTGGAGAAGACATCTTTGTTTCTGGGGGAACAACTAAAGGTGCTGGGTTTTTGCTATATGAAGAGTGGAGTTCTCATCAGTTCGCCACCCCTTCATTGTGCTATGTCAGCCTTTCCCAACCTTTGGGTCTCCAGATGTTGCTGGACTACAGTTCCCATAATTCCTGACCATTGGCCATGCTGGCTGGGGCTGATGGGGCTCATAGTTCAGCAACATCTGGGGACCCAAAGGATGGGAAAGACTGTACTATGCTATATCTACTGTACACATCTCAGCTTTCCTTAAGTGCGCTGGGAACATTTTGAACACACATTCTGTGCCCAGAGAACAACTCCCTTAGAATGGGAGTTCAAACCCGAATTCTGCCACATTTTCCAAGGTATGCCTTGGGTGTTTTTTTCCTCTCTCCAACATCTGGCATTGCCAGAACCATTGCAGAGAGACTATGGGAGAGGCTGAACGTGTGTTATATGAACAGACCTAGAACTGAAATTGAAATTATAAAACACTAGCAACTTTGTACCAGGCATTACCAGGGAATTCTAAGAAACCGAAAAATCAATGCAGTTTTGAAAGGGTTTGTCCGCCACCTTGATTCAAAATAGTGTCCAACTGTATCCAAAGAGAGATGAAAACTTTCTCCTTGTCCTCAGGAGCAATGATGCAAAATTTGGCCACAATATCTTAAGAAGTACATGACGAGCTCTCCAAAATATATAGCAGGTTCAGGGACCTTTCAGGCCCCAGAAATTCTTACCAGCGGAGTCTGTGTCGCTGTCTTGCTCAATCGCCCTGAACAGCGGCCTCAGCCAAGTGTATGATGGAGCTCTTGCCTCGGGGAAATCAACAGCCACACCCACAAATGGTGCCTGCATGTGAAACAGCAAAAGAGGACCTCACGGCTCAGGAAAACAAAGAGGACCAGTTCTTCCCAAGTGAGCCTGGCCAGTCCATTCTGTTTTTCCAACAGAGGCCCTGCTCCAGATCCAATTGCCAACAGCGATGCAGATATTGGACGTGCAGGGGCTTCTTGGTGGTGAAACCCAAAAGAACGCAAGGGATCGGAAGAAGCCGACTCAGTGTAAGGCAGATCCCCGTGCTCCTATGTACCAACACAGGCTTATCCAACAGAACATACGTGGACAGGCAACTGGAGGGCCAAAGGCCAAATCCAGAGCCCCAAAGGGTTGGGTTGGGTTAGGCTGTGGATTCAGGAGAAGGCCCATAGTTCAGTGGTAGAGCATCTGCTCTTCATGCAGAAAGCCCCAGGTTCAATCCCCGGCAGCTCCAGGTAGGGCAGGGAAAGACTCCCTCTTTGAAATACTGGACAGCCACTGCCAGCCAGTGTAGCTAATACTGAGCTAGATGGACCAGTGGTTTGACTCGCTATTAGGCAGCTTCCTGTGTTCCTACTTCAGTAGAGGACCATAGTCCAGTGGTAAGAGCATGTTTTGCATGCAGAAGGCCCCAGATTCAATCCTTGCCATCTCCAGGTAGGGCTGGGAGTCTTCCTTGTCTGAATACCCTGATAAGCCACTGCTAGTCAGTGTAGACAACACTGGGTTAGATGGAACAAGTCTGACTCCATATAAAGGCAGCTTCCTGCGTCCCTTCATGCAGAAGGTCCCAGCTTCAATTCTGAAACCCTGGCCTGGTCTCCTGCAAACCACCCACAGAGATCTACCAGTTAGATTACCGACTCGCCTTCCGCCCACCCGTGGCGTCTGCTAAGTACTTGGAAAAACACCCGGATGTAACACGCTCACCTGATCCTCTTCTTCTGGCTTCTCCGGTAGGAAATCTTTGGCCAGGTCGGTGGCTGGAGCGCAGGACTCCATGCTGCTTTCCTTCACCAAGTTCTGCATTTCTTTGGTCAGGGACTGGTCCTTTGGGGGCCAAGCCAAATTCAGCATCCGATGCTGCGGCCCATCTAAGCAGATGATATCCTCCTCACTCAGGGCAACTGTGGCTCCATTTCTTTCCCAGCATCCTCTGCTACTTCCGGCCTGGGTGGGAGGAGGGCCCATTCCTGCTGCTTCACGGCCGACCACATCATGCTCTTCTTCAGTCTTCACTTCATGCTCTAGTGTAGCCTCCAACTGCAGGCCCATGGCCAATGGATCCCCTTGGTCTGCCCTCATCCTCTCTTTTTTTTTTCCAGGGCAAAGACAGCCTGTATGTTGGGGGGGGGAGAGGAGGTCGCACGCTACGTTGTAGCCCCACAAAAGTCAACAGACTGTTGTTCTGCCCAACTACAGTATGACACAATCACCAGAAAGGCAAAACTGGGTGATCCCAGCTTGCCAGAGGGCCTTATCCTTGCAGGAAAGGAAGACAAACACAAAGAATCAGAATGACATAGAAGAGGAAGCTTTATACCATGGGTGAGGAACTTTTTTTAGTCCAAGGGCCACGTTCCTTTCGGGGCAACCTTCCAGGGGCCACATGGCAGAAGGGCCAGAGTGGGTGGATGTAAATTTAACCTTTGTGCTATAGGCTAGTTTGCCTTTTAAGTGTTTTTTTATTGATTTTTTTCCAGTAACAATTATACAGCAAAAAAGATCATAGAATCTTGGAGTTGGAAGGGGCCTGTAAGGCCATTGAGTCCAACCCCCTGCTCAATGCAGAAATCCAACTTAAATCATACCCAACAGGTGGCTGTCCAGCTGCCTCTTGAACACCTCCAGTGTTGGAGAGCCCACCACCTCCCTAGGTCATTGGTTCCATTGTTGTACCACTCCAATATTTAGGAAGTTTTTCCTGATGTTCAGTTGAAATCTGGCTTCCTGCAACTTGAGTCCATTATTCCATGATGTGTACACACAGTGCTTTTTTGTGACAGAATGCACCAGTATGGAGTACTGGCACCTGTTTTTCGGCTGCCCGTAGTGGCCATTTTGTGCTGGCACCCAAAGCACTTTTATCAAGATATGAGAACTAGCACCTCATTTTTTAAACCATAATTAAATAAATAAAGCACTGTGCAGACAGTCTATTTGTAAGTTCAGTCCATCTAAAAGCCCACCTCAAAACTGATGAGCAAAATATAAAACCAACTCCCTCCCCAGCAAAGATGAAAATAAGGACTCTTCGCCGGACAGTAGAGTTATAGTCCAAAGTAAGAGATGAGCACTGCTACACAGTTCTCAAACATCACAGAAACACACCCCAAAGACTGCAGCAGGTTGGTTTCTACATGCACTCATATGCCCCTCTCTATCCTCCAGACAGGCAATCAAGGAGCCTTGTCAGAGTTTGAGGAAACATTCCAGCCAAGCAAACACACTCAAGGAGAGTGCACAGTAGGACCACTAGGGGATGTTGCTGGGGAGAGTCCCAAGGGCCAGACAGAGAAGATGGGGGGCCTCATATGATCTCTGGGCCTGAGGTTCCCCACCCTTGCTTTATATTATATCAGATGTAGGGAACCTGCTGCAGCCCTCCAGGCATTGGCTAAATTCACACCATACATTTATCCCACTCTTAGAATCATAGAATAGTAGAGTTGGAAGGGGCCTATAAGGCCATCAAGTCCAACCCCCTGCTCAATGCAGGAATCCATACCAAAGCATTATTCCACTTTAAACTGTTCTAAATGTAAATGGACTGCCTTCAAGTCGATTCCGACTTATGGCGACCCTATGAATAGGGTTTTCATGAGGCTGAGAGGCAGTGACTGGCCCAAGGGCACCCAGGGAGCTTCATGGCTGTGTAGGGATTCGTCCAACACCTTAACCACTATACCACACTGGCTCTTAAACTGTTCTGGCTTCCCTCAAAGAATCCTGGTAAGTGTAGTTTTCTGAATGTTGCTAGGAGATTCCTATTCTCACAGAGCTACAATGTTCAGAGTGGTTTAAACAGTCAGTCCCTCCTCCCAGAGAACTCTGGGAACTCTAGTTCTGTGAGGGGAATAGGGGTCGCCTAACCACTCTCAGCACCTCTCACAAACAATATTTCCTGGGATTCACTGTTTAAAGTGGCATAAGAGTGGATAAATGCATGGTGTGAATGTGGCCATTGTGAGATTCCAAAATCATCAGCCCCAGCTAGCATAGCCAATGGTCAGGGATTGCTAGTATTAGTGTAGCAGGAATTCAGTTGCATACTGGAAATATAGATTTGCACAATTAAAGTGGATTAAAGTGCTCTGTTGCAAGAAATCCACTTTAAGGGGGAAAACTTGACTTTTTGCAGTTTAGGAAAGTTATGAGGAAATGCACTGAAAAGTGTGGGATAATGACTGATTGGCGAAAAGACATATAACCACGCTGCAAGCAAGTTGAGCTGAATGTTCATGGTTAGATAAGCTCCCTGCAAACGAATCAGAACGAATGCTTACTAAAACGCAGACATAGTCTAAACTCCATGGAAGCTTTGTGCAAGCAAATCAGGATGAATGCTCAGTGAACAGGTTGTCTTGAGGAGTCCAGAATCTAACAACATCTGGAGGGTTGCAGACAGGGCTGTGGAGTCGGCACGCCAAACCTTCGACTCCGACTTCTCTATTTTTCTACTGTCCGACTCCGACTCCACCCAAAATTGCTTCCAACTCCACAGGCCTGGAAAGGGCTGTAAATGTCTTTTAAAATTGGAAGCTCTCATAGGAGCATTTTTATCGCTGCCTGAATATGCATGCGCTGATCTTGGCATCACAGCATTTGTCTTCATCTGGGTCCTGTGTCATACACTGACACACAAAATGTTTTCCATCTGGAGTTATGATGAAATGCTCAACTACAGCTGACTTCATGGGAAGCTTCTTTGACATTTTGAATTTATATTTTAAAAAATGTGTCAATCAAAATTTATTTTGAAGCCGGAGTCCGTACATTTCTACCGACTCCGACTCCACCCAAAATTGCTTCCGACTCCAACTCTGACTCCATGACTCCACAGCCCTGGTTGCAGATCCTCCATCCCTGCTGTAAGGAGTTTGGTGCCCTGTCCACCTCGGGCATGCTGCCTCCAGGTTGCCCATAATGGAACCTGGTCCAACATCTACGAATGGTTTTCCCTCACCCCCTGGCAATAAGGCAGGGTTGCTACGGGACTATGCCGAAGGAAAAAGGTGGGTTGTGAGGCAGGATTTGAAGGACAGTCACAGGGGGTGTTCTGGGAGGGAGATTCCCAAGTATAGGTCTATTAGCCATGAAATCTAAATAGAACCTCTTTGTACAGAGGCAGTATACTATCTAAATATCTACATATGCTCTGACAGCCCCAATTTACCAGAGATGGCCTGTATTTTCTGGTACCTGTTCCCACTAAAACACTGTCCCTGTTTATTTTATTTTATTTTGCCTTTGTGGAAAGTTGTAAGTCCATTAATTTCAGTGGGACTTGAGTATGTGCATGTGCATAAGACTACAGCCATGATAACTAATCCCGGAAGGAAAGAATGACTGGATTTGCATATCACTTTATACTGAAAATATCTCAAAGCAATTTACTGTTTATATATATATATATATATATCACAACAAAACACAATAAAAACCTATTTAACAATGCACAAAAATCTATCTATCTATCTATCTATCTATCTATCTATCTATCTATCTATCTGTCTATCTATCTATCTATCTATCTATCTATCTATCTATCTATCGATCGATTGCATTTATATACCACCCCATAGCCGAAGCTCTCTGGGCAGTTTACAGCAATGCACAGTATCACCACAATAGCAATTACACACAAAAGCCAAGATTAGCAACGCTATAATTAAAGCCCCTCAGGAGCCCCTCCAGATGATCTTTTTATTGAGCATTCATCCTGATTTGCTTGCACAAAGTTATGCAGGGGTTATATGCAGGGGTTAGATCAGGTGTGAGGAATGCTCCTGGCCGTATAACCACCCCATAAATAAATCAGAACTAATTCTCAATAAAGACTGGACATAATCTAACCCTGGGGTAGGGAACCTATGGCCCTCCAGATGTGACTGAACTACAGCTCCCATCATCCCTGGCCATTGGCCATGCTTGCTAGGGGCTGATGGGAGTTGTAGTCCGGCAACATCTGGAGGATCAAAGATTCCCCACCCCTGGGTTAGATTATGTCAGTCTATTGAGAATTAGTTCCAATTGATTTACGGGGTGGTTATACAACCATGAGCATTCATCCTGCATTCATTCTGATTTGCTTGTGGGATGTTTACACATCTTCTTGTTAACCGTTTGTTCATCCCACACTTTTCAGCGCATTTCCTAACTGCAAAAAGTCTGTTTCTTTTTTCGTAAAGTGCATTTTATTGTACCAGAGCAACAGACTGCTTTAATCCACTTTAACTGCACACAACCTAAATTTCTGGTATGTGCTTAAATACTGACTGGAGTAGACCTGGGAGAATTTAAAAACCATGAGGTAAGAGCTCCTGTGTTACCAAAGGCTACAGGCATATGCTCGCCTGCTTCTGATGAAACACAGGATTAGGCTGCAACTAATCTGCAACACACACACCTTCCCACCATTTTTCCTCCCCTTCTGTAGCTGTTTTGGCTACATAAGGACCTAAGATTGCTACTCCTAAATACGATTATTATTTAATATTTATATTCCACTCACAGAGCACTAGGGGTGGTTTCCATGAGCCTTGAGGGGAAATGCATTGTAAAACTAGTCTTTCCTTTGTCTGTCCTGAATCTTCCAACATTCAGCTTCATTGGGCAGCCCGGAGAATAACACAAAAGGGAGAAAAACTCTCTATCCACTTTCTCCGCACCTTCCCTAATCTTACCTCTAGCGTGCTTTCCCTTTTCTCTAACACTCCAAAGCCCCAACGGCTGCAGCCTTTTCCTCATAGGGGAGTCGCTCCATCCCCCTTGACCATTCTGGGTGCCCTTTCTGGAACCTTTTTCCCCAGATCTGCAACATCCTTTTTTTGACGTGCAGAGACCGGAGAAACCAAGGTTTGCAACCAATGCCAGACCGACTCAGAGGAGACCCACTGCAATCGACACGGTCAACTTAGGTCCATTCATTGCCATGGGTCTACTCTGAGCAGGACGAACAATGAATTCGATCCCGACCCTGGCTGGAAATAGCCACCTCCTCGCCTTGGGGTTAAATTGGTCTGTATGGGACTCTACTCACTGCCTTTTCTTGCACCCCTCATATTTTCATAATCAACAGCTGCCCCCTTTTTTTGCTCCGCTACACTCCTCCCCCCCAGCCTGAATTAAAAGATCAGGCTTGACTCCATCTGTCCAAGTTTGGAGAACGAGGGAGAGAAAAAAATTGGCACTCGCTGCACCCCCATGTCTCAATGGAATTTCATGCCAGCCTACGAGCTGCCCCCTTTGCTCCGCCCAAAACACCCTTATAGAAACTCACCAGATCCTGCCCAGCCATGGACACCCCACATTGGGATTCCCCCCCACAGTGGGGCTGCTTAGGAGGTTTGGGGGGGGGAAAGGGAGCGATGAAAAGCAGGAAGTGACTTAAAACAGTTTGCAACCCTCCTTCCTAGAAGACAACCTAGGAATAGAGACTCGGTCAGCTTAACCCTTAAGGAGAAACTTCCCTAGCAAGGAAAAAAAAAAGGCTCCCAGAGGGCAGCTTGAAGTCTTTTGAAGTCTGTTTGCATTTCAAAGGCAAACGCAGACCCTCAAAACAAAAGCGGCTTGCGGCGCCTTAGAGACTAGTCTGATTAGAAACCGCAAAGACACACACACAGACCGCGCCACAGCAGAGCCTGGTCTGTGTTAAGGCAAACACAGGCTGCATACAGGCACCGTGCATTCAGTGCACATTTGAAGGGCATGGCTTCCCCCAGAGAATCTTGGGAACTGTAGTTTGTTGAGGGTGCTGGGAATGGTAGCTCTGTGAGGGGTAAAAGACAGTTCCCAGGATTCTTTGGGGGGGGGAGCCATGCGTTTTAAATGTGCTTTAAATGTACTGACAACACTGTTGGAGGCAGTACACTTCTGGATACCAGTTGCTAGAAGCTGCGGGAGGGAAGAGTGCTCTTGCACTCTTTGGGCTTCCCATTGGGACATCGGGTTGGCTACTGTGAGAAGAGGCTGCTGGCCTAGGTGGGCCAGTGGCCTGATCCAGGAGGCTCTTCTCATGTTCTTACAGTGTGTCCACAGCCACACACATTTAGTTTATCTGCTCCATTTTTTTTATCCCACGTTTCCTCCAAGGATCTCGAGGTGATGAACATTGTTTCTCCCCTCCTTTAACCTCACAACAACCCTGTGAGGTATGTAGTATCGGATGAGGAAACTTTATGGCTGAGTGAGGATTTGAACCTCCCAGGTACTAATTTGATATTCTAGCCCAGGAACATCTTCTCTGTGTTTACTAGTAAGAGCAAATCCAGTTTCCTGGAATCTTCTCACTCACCCACCTGCTCCCGGACCCTGGAAGAAATCAGAGAGAATCTATATAGCATGCGGGTGGGAGAATCTGTGGCCCTCCAGATGTTACTGGACTACAACGCCCATCTTCCCTGACCATTGCCCATGCTGGCTGGGCCTCAGGGAAGTGGAGTCCAACATAGGAACCTGCCTTACACCAAGTCAAGCGAATGGTCCACCTAGCCCAATATTGTTGACACTGACTGGCAGCAGCTCGCCAAGGTTTCAGGCAAGGGTCTCTTCCAGGCCTACCAGGGGATGCCGGGGATTGAACCTGGGGCCTTCTGCATGCAGATCAGGTGCTCCAGCACTAAGCCATCCAGAAGGCTACAGATCAGGGACATCCAACATGGTGCCATCCAGATGTTGGTGGACTACAACTCCCATCAGCCTCAGCCCTCATGGGACCAGTTCACTTGCAGGCCCGCCTTACCCCATCTGTGCCCAGTCGAGCAATTCAGTCTGCAGAAGTGGCACTATTACAGGTGCCACATAATACTCATTCCACATTTGTAACAAATCATTATTTTAGGGTGGCAGCACCTACTTTTTGGAACTGCCTGCCTATCAACATCAGGCAGGTGCCTTCGCTGTTTTCTTTTCGGTGCCTCCTTAAAACATTTTTGTTTAAGCAACCCTATCCGGACACGGAGATGTTATTGTGTTTTAATCTCTTTTTAGTCTATTGCTGCTTTAATAGTTTTTAAAAAATCTTTTTAATTATTTGCTTTTAACTGTTTTTTGTGGATAACTTTAATGTTTTTTGTAAAGCGCTTAGAGGTTTTCTATAATCAAGCGGTATATAAATTTTGTCAAATAAATAAATAAGGACAGGGATGATGGGAGTTGAAGTTCACCATGATCTGGAGGGTACCACATTGGCTAACCCTGGTATAGATTATCAAGGTACATGTTTACACTACAAACTCTGGGCTGTTATCTCCTGGTTCTGTATTCAGAATCTAGCATCCGTCATGACAAATATATCAAAGATAGTGTATGCCAACCACCCCAGACAAAATTGGAATTTTTCAAAAACCTATGGAAATGCTGATAATACCTTTAATAGGATTGTCAGTGTCCAGTTTTGGCTGTTACTGATTACCTTTATCATATATCATAACATACTAACATGACATCAACAAACAAATAATGTTATTTCTGTTTTGTATTTTATAAAATCTATAATTCCGTATTTTTTGAGAAACATATCTCATATATAGAAATATTTTTCTTTACATTTTTTAAGATATCTAAGCTTTTGTAAAGTGCATAAATTTTATATTTTGATTATCTTACTTAAAACTTTATATAGGTATATTTTTTTCTCTTCTGAATTTTAAAAAAAAGTTGTCAGTGTCCAGTTGTGTCAGCTATCATTGATGTTACCGATTACTTTGACCATATATCATAACGTACCAATGCAGCATCAACAAACATAAAGATTATATACATGGTCAACCAAATATATAGTTGTAAAAAGCTAGACACCTCAAGCATCAGAAAACAGAATAGTTGATTATCCTCGAAAAAATTAATAACCCTTGCACTTTGCACCAGTTATCTCTCCGCCTGGTATAGTGGTTAGAGTGTTGGACTATGACCTGGGAGACCAGGGTTCCAATCCCCACACAGCCATGAAGCTCACTGGGTGACCTTGGGTCAGTCACTGCCTCTCAGCCTCAGAAGAAGGCAATGGTAAACTACCTCTGAATACCGCTTACCATGAAAACCCTATCCATAGGATCAACATAAGTCGGAATCGACTTGAAGGCAATCCATTTCCATTTCATTCTACCCAACAGGGTTGTTGTGAAGATAAAAATAAGGTGGAGAGCTGCATATATTCTATCAATCTTTCATTGCTTGGAGGAAGGGTGGAATTAAAATACAATGAATTCTTAAGAACTAAGCATGTCAATATACACTGATTGCAATACCATTGCGTTTGCAGCCCTCCAGGTACAGTTGGACTCCAACTCCCATCAATTTCAGCTAGCATGGCCAATGGTCAGGGATGATGAGAGCTGTAGTCCAGCAACATCTGGAAGACCATAGGTTCCCCCATCCCTGGTAAAAGGAGTGAAGGGCAATGTAACAGGAACTGCTTGCGGGCTTCCCCCAGGCACCTGGTTGGCCACTGTGAGAACAAGATGCTGGACTAGATGGGCCACTGATGTTCTTATGAATATTTTCCCCTCTATTCTGTTCCCCAGAACAACCCTATGAGAAAAGGGAGGCCTAGAAACAGCCCAAGACGATGCAGGGAATTTTATTGTGGAGAAGAGATTCAAACCCAGATCACGATGGGCAAAGTCCAGCGCTACACCCTGCAAGATCTCAAGTTTATTTTATTTTTTATTCTAGCCTCTTCTAGCCCACACAAAGTACCTTGCAGAAAACCAGCCATAAACCACAAAAAGCACATCTCAATTACACACACACACCAAATAATTATTATTTAACACATTTATAACCATGTCATAGCATGAAGATATCAAAGCAGTGTACAAGATAAAAAGAATTTAAAACAGCAGCCTAAAATAACATAATATTAAACCACATAAAAACAATCTCAAATCAACAGCAGAACTATGAATCCTTTTTTAAAAGCCACCCATTTTAAAGGCTATACTGGTAAGGCGCTACACACATATCACTTGGGTGGTAGTTTCATGGGCTCCTACTGGGAGGAAGGGTCAATCAATTAATCAATTAATAACTAACTGTGGGGCCACCATCAAGAAGGCTCTGTCTGTTCCCCGCTCCCCTGGGATTCTGATTGATCTTACAATCAGGCTTCCAATCAGGGCTAGCCACAATTATTTTTATCTTTTAGTTTATTTATGAATCGGTTCCTGTGAGGCATCCCGAAGCCATTTATAAAATAACAGCATATAAACAGGTAAAACAACTCCATATAAAAAACATTTTAAAATTATAAATATAAAAAGAGTTTAAAACAACAGCACATGCATAAAACAGGTTTCTCCCTTTACTCTCTTTTTTGGCACAAAAACAGATTCAAGGCAATGGTCATCATGAACCCTCTGGGTTTTCTAAATAATATGTTGCTTTATGTTGCTATGGTTTGATTTAAAGTTGTTGAGTCATGGTCAATGTTTACTATATTCCTCCACTGTCAGAGGCAGTATTGTGGAAATCACAAGTTGGGGAGAGTAGTGCTGTTGTGCTTGGGGACTTTTCATTGGGGCATCTGGCTGGCCGCTGTGAGATCAGGACCACATTCACATTTATTCCACTATTATTCTACTTTAAACAGTCATGACTTCCCCCAAAGAATCCTGGGAAGTGTAGTTTGTGAAAGGTGCTGAGAGCGGTTAGGAGACCTCAGTTCTCCCTATAGAGCTACAATTCTCAGAGTTCCCTGGGAAGAGAAGGACTGACTGCTAAACCACTCTGAGAATTGTGCCTCTGTGACGGGGAACAGGGGTTTCCTAACAATTCTCAGCACCTTCACAAACTACCCTTCCCAGGATTCTTTGGGGTAAGCCATGACTCTTTAAAGTGGAATCATAAATAAAATGAACTGCCTTCAAGTCAATTCCGACTTATGGCAACCCTATGAATAGGGTTTTCATGGTAAGCAGTATTCAGAGGGGGTTTACCATTGCCTTCTTCTGAGGCTCAGAGGTAGTGACTGGCCCAAGGTCACCCAGTGAACTTCATGGCTGTGTGGGGATTCGAACCCTGGTCTCACAGGTCGTAGTCCAACACCTTAACCACTACACCACACTGGAATCATAGTGGAATAAATATACTGTGCGGACGTGGCCCAGGATGCAGGATGAGATGGGCCTTTGGCCTGATCCAGCAGCCAGGCTTTTCTTATGTTCTGGGTTTCCCATACTGATCTCAAGACCCAGGCAGGTCTGTACATATGAATGTCATCTTTCACAGAGAACAGCCAGATGCAGAAGAGGGCAGGGCTCTTCCACCTGTAATAATTGTGTAAAGGAGGGAATACCAACCAGAGCCTTTTGCCTGTCAAGCTATGCCTCTTCCACACAACTGTGAACAGTTCAGAAGATCTATCTATCTATCTATCTATCTATCTATCTATCTATCTATCTATCTATCTATCTATCTATCTATCTATCTATCTATCTATCTATCTATCTATCTATCTGTCTGTCTGTCTGTCTGTCTGTCTGTCTGCATCTGGCCACCCATAACCTTCAAATAAGTTAGGCAGCAATCCTACATCTCAGAGGTCAAAAAACCTGTTGCCTGCCAGGTCTTGATGGACTCCAAATCCCAACATCCCTGACCCCATTGGCCATGCTGGATGGGCTGATGGGAACTGAAGTCCTATCAAAACTGGAGGGGCCCCAGGGTTGCCCAACACTGCAACACACAAGGGATGGTGGCACCTGTGTGGCCCTCCAGATGTTGGTGGACGTCAACTCCCATCAGCCCCAGCCAGCATGACCAATATATCTGGGGGCCACAGGTTTCCCAAACCCTGCTGGATGCACTAACCTGGGCGTAAGTCCCACTGAACTCATCTCGTCTTACTTACCCCTCCTCTCAGAAGGAAAGCCAGATGAGGGACTCCTCCAAATGTCCCTGGAGAATCGAACTAGATTCTCTACTCCTTCCTTCCTTTCTTCCCTTCTCACTTCATCTTCTTCTGCCCAGCCACCTCCTTCTTCTGGATAAGAAAAACAGCGGATGCAATAATCAGGAGCCAAAAACAGTCAGCCTGTGTGCATGTATTTTGATATCGAATCTGCTATTAAGAAATCCAAATAGGTAAGAAGCACAATCTTTTGCAAGCTTTTTGCCCCGAATGGTTAAAGTGACAGAGCTCCCGTTCCTAGAGAGGCTGGAAGTAGAGGGCCAGGGAAGGGGGATGTCAATAGTGGAGGCACCTTCCTGACTTTTACCTGCTGCCAAACTGAGTTTTTGGATTCCCGGGGGTGCGGGGGGAGAAGCTGGAGGCTGGTTGCATTTTTAGGGGGAGCCTGTAAGTAGCAGGTGAATTTGGCTGGAGGGGGAACAAGGGGTGGGTTTGGGGAGAGAAACAGGAAATTGCAGTTTGAGGAGCTAGCAAAAGGTAGAGAAGCACGTGTAGGCATAGCGGAATCGTATCAGGACAAGCCGTTGGTCCATCCAGCCCAGGGCTACCTGCTGTGACTGGCAGTGGGTCTCCAAGGTTTCTCAACCCTGGTATCTGAGAGCCTTCTAATTTGAGATTTTGCCTGGGATCTTTGGCATGCAATGTGTTTGATGCCTCAGAACATAGGAAGCTGCTCTATTCTGAGTCAAACCCTTGATCCATCTAGCTCAATATTGTTTACACTGACTGGCAGCAGCTCTCTACAGTTTCAGGAAGGGAGTCTTTCCCAGCCCTACTCGGAGATGCCAGGGATTGAACCTGGGACTTTCTGCATGCAAAACATATGTTCTACTACTGAACTGGCCCTTCCCTAAAATTAAAGTATGATTCTAGCTCTCTGTGAGAGAAGGGTCCAGAGGCTGCAGCTAGCGTAGGCTGTGGCTGCTAGGCTGGTAAGAAGGGCAACCCTATGGGACCATGTGTTACTGGTCCTGAAAGTGCTACACTGGTGGCGAGTGAAGTACTGGTCCAATTCAAGGTGTTACATACAAAGCTCTAAATGGCTTGGGGACCAAGTACCTAAAAGAGCGCCTTCCCCAGTATCAACCATCTCAGACCCTCAGATCAGCAGGTAAGGCCTTGTTGGTGGTACTGCCACCAAGGGCTGTCCCAGTTGGCGTTCTCATGGCAGGGCCTTGTCAATGGTGGCTCCCCGCTTGTGGAATGGCTTCCTCAGTGCGGTGTGTCTTGTCGCCCATCATTATTGACTTGAGGACAACATACCTGCTTACCCAGCCGTTTGATGGCTGAGGGAGACTGTTCCTGGCAACCCTGAGCTCACTGGATGGAAGAATGCTTTTAACTGTCTTTAGAATGCGTTTAACTGTAACTGATTTTAGAGTGTATTGACTGTTTTTAGAATGCTTGTTGTTGTTGTTCCTTTGTGAGGAAGGGCAGGATATAAATTCAGTAATTAATAATTACAGTCCTGAATAAAGGCCTAATGAAATAGCACAGGAAGCTGCTTTGTGCTCTACCACCTCTTGCTTTCTTTAAGAATTTCTCCATCTGGAGACCGACCTGTGTTTCTAGAAAGAATGGTGCTGTAAGGAAAGGGCATACTGCTAAGGCAGGAACATAGGAAGCTCCCTTATACTGTGTTGGTCCATCTAGCTCAGTATTATCTACACTGACTGGCAACAGCTCTCCCACGGTTCAGGAAGGGGGTCTCTCCCAGCCTTACCTGGAGATGCTGGGGACTGAACCTGGGGCTTTCTGCATGCAAAACATGTTCTGCTGCTGAACTGGCCCTTCCTCAATGCAGGGAAGGGCATATTTTGGTTCTGTAGGATCTACTTTATATTTTGTTTACTAGAACTCAGATCCACAACATGGAGCCTGGTGCACAAGACAAAATTAAAAGAACAGGTTGCCGCTGAGCATCTGTTGAACACAGGGGGTTTTGAATGCCAGAACTGGATCCTTCATCAGGTAGGACGCTGCCTTATACGGAGTCAGACTGTTGTCCATATAGCTCAGTATCCACACTGACTGGCAGTGGCTTTCCTGGGTTTCAGGCAGGTTGTCCTCCCGGCCCTATCTGGAGATGCTGGGAATTGAACCTGGGACCTTTTGCATGCAAGGTAGGGGCTCTACCACTGAGCTAAGGCTCTTCCCCAAAATATGAGAGGTAGAGGCTGCTTCTCCAGTTCCCTGTTGGCAGTTTCTAGTTCCTGATTCCGTTTGGAGCTGCAGGTGCGGCCTGGATGAGGAACTGGATGCTGGCGAGTTCTGGCTCCCTAGATAGCCAAAGTGGGCAGAGCAACGAATGCCAATTTTATCTGTGTAAAGCATGCACCCTCCTCTGTCCTCCTTCCAGGCAAGCAAGAAGCACTATCCAAGTTCAAGGGGACCTTCCAGGCAGGCAAAAACACTCAACGAGAGCATGAAGCAGGGCTAGTGAGGGGCGTGGCCTGGCCAGGTGGGGTGTGGCCTGGGGAGAGTTCTGGGGGCCAGACAGAGAGGCCTGGAGGGCCACATGTGGGCCTGAGGTTCCCCAATCCTAATATATATGATACACCTTGCCAGGACCCACTATTCCTTCCACTATCTCCTTCCTCCAGGGGCAAGGTTCTCAATCACCAAATTGCCAGCTTCTGACTGGAGACCCAGATGATAAGAAGTGTTGCTGAGAAAGGCTCCACACACACACACCCGGCCTTCCTTGTGTGCCAGCACAACTCCTTGCTCAGCACTAAAGGCCAGTCACTTCCCCACTTTTCTGTGCAGCGATGGAGGATCCAAAATAAGCTGGCCTCAGGTCCTGCAGGCTCAACAGGAACCCTCCTCTGCCCCCCCCCAAGTTTCCAGTTTCAGGGGTGTGAAGCCAGAGTGGGGAAGAATGGAGAGGGGAGAGCCTGCTGTTTCCAAGCTGGAGATTAGACCAGAGGAAGGCCCAGGAGATTCCTTCCATATTGTTCAAGTGGAGACAGTCGGGCAGTTTCCAAAATGGCCGTCACTGAAATGCATTAAGGAGGAACCAGAGGAGGGTCTGTTATCACAGAGCTGGGATGCCCAGTGGAAAGACTTCCTCAAGGTGGTTCAGCCCCCCCACTCCAGCATGGAAAGCCCACAGCTGCTGGAGGCTGTCTCATGGCGGGGGAATACTAAAGTGTCTGTCATCCCCGTTGAGGGACCCACAGCTACCAGCGAGGAGGCCAGAGGTGATGAGCAAATGGCCCAGGTTACACAAAGCCTTCGTCGGCCAGCTAAGCAGAAGTATGGCTTGCCGGATCCCAGAGACAGGGAGGATTATGGGAAAGTGAAGGAAGAGCGCGAACGTGCCCTTAGCACAGACAGAGAGCGCTGTCTCTTCCGGCAGTTCTCCTACGGGGAGGCAGAAGGGCCCCGCGAGGTGTATAGGCAGCTGCACACACTTTGTCATCGGTGGCTCAAGCCAGAGAAGCGCACAAAGGAGCAGATCCTGGAAGTGCTGATCCTGGAGCAGTTCTTGGCTGTCCTGCCCCAGGAAATGCAGAAGTGGGTGAAGGAGAGCTGCCCAGAGACCTCCAGCCAGGGGGTGGCCCTCGCAGAGGATTTCCTGTTGAGGCAGCAAGAGGCCGAGAGGCAGGAAGAGGAGGTGAGAAGCGCTGCATGCAGATATCTCCATACTTCTGGTCACCACTCTTCCCACATGGATCGAGGCTGGTCCATTAGGGCAGGTGGGACACTGCCCCACCAACTTCAGTTGGCCCTTAACCAACCCCGCCCACCTGCCTGATTTACATACCATTCAGAGAATGGCCTTGGCTGTCAGCTTCCTCCTCCTCAGTCTCAGTTTTGCCCTTGTAGAACTCAGCAGGGAGGAGGGACAGGACAGAAAGACAATTGGTTGGCTCTGCCTGCCGTTGGCTCCGGCTTCACATGCTGAGGGCCTTTCTGTCTTCTGCTCCACCAGTCCCAAAGGGCGCCAGGCCCCACTGGTTGAACCAGAAGGGACCCTTTTCATCCTTCCACCCCAAAAGTGTGGAAGGGTGAGAATTACCTGTACTTATAGGAATTCTCTTCTCTGAACGCAGGCAATTTATTTATTAAATTCTGTTAAAATGACACTGTTAAATATACACAATTAATTTCAAGTAACATCTTCTAGCATGTAAGTGCCCAAAATAAAGAAAACATTTTAACATCAAGTGATGTTGTTGAATATTTATATGATTAAGTATATAAATATCGAATGATAATTAAACTATTTTTTAAAAAACGATTGTTTTAACTTTTGGGGGTTTTGGCTTCTTTGGGAGGAAGAGTGGGATAGAAGTTTAATAAATAAACAAAGAAAGTTTCGTTTTAATTTACTGAATTAATTAAGATCATCAATCCCCAAGAGATCAATTAGACAAAATTATTTGATTTTAAATTTGATTTTTAATATTATTTACATTTTAATTTTTTACACACACACCCTCCCCAGGAGCTCAGGGGAGGATATGCTTGTCTTTCCCTTGTATTTTATCGTCACAACAATCCTGTGAGGTAGGGTAGGCTGATAGGTAGAGCATGTGGGCTCCTGCTAGGAGGAATATAAATCAAACAACAACAACAATAATAATAATACAGTAGGGCCCCACTCATATGGCGGGTTACATTCCGGACCCCCGCTGAAAAGCGAAACTCATTGAATAGAATGGCGTGAATGCCCGAAAACCACCGTAAAAGCGGAACAAGCGCCGTATGAGTGGGGCTTTAGTCTAATTGAGACAGTCGCATTAGCGAAGTGCTGTAAAGCTAAGCGCTGTAAAGCGGGGCCCTACTGTAATGTGCAGAGGAGGGTGACCAGGAAGGGTGAGGAACGGTTGCAGGAGCTGGACATGTTTTAGGCCCGACAGGACAGCTGTCTTCAAATATCCGATGGGCTGCCCTGCAGAAGATGGAGTGGACTCTTTCTCTGTTGCTCCAGAGGGCAGGACTAGAACCAGTGGGTGCAAATTGCAGGGAAGATGCACATTTTGGCTAAAAATTAGGATCAGGCTAGGAAACCTTTGGCCCTCCAGGTGTTGTTGCACTATGCTTCCCATCATTCCTGATCGTTAGCAATGCTGGCTGGGGCTGATGGGAGCTCAGCAACAACAACATCCAGAGACCCACAGCAGGTTCCCCATCCCTGATTTAGGCCATATTCACACCATACATTTAAAGTACCATTATACAACTCTAGCAGCCGTGGCTTCATCCCCCAAATCCCGGGAACTGTAGTTTGTTAAGGGTGTTGAGAGTTGTTAGGAGAGACCTATTCCTCTCACAGAGCTACAATTCCCAGAGTTCCCTGGGAAGAGGGATTGACTGTTAAACCACTATGGGAATTGTAGTTCTGTGAGGGGAACTGGGGTGTCTCCTAACAACTCTCAACAACCTTAAACTACAGTTCCCAGGATTCTTGGGGTGGGTGGGTAGGGAAATGTGCTTTAAATTGATGGTGTGCATGTAGACATAGGCATTCACTGCTTCCACAAGGTAGTTTATTGTGGACTTGGTGCTGCTGCACCAACACAACATTGTACTCATCAACAAGCACTGAGTTTGTTTTGTTTTGTAGTGTTGATTTTGTGGTTTTATTATTGACTAGGGGGGCCCTGCTCACCCCCCTCACCCTTGCCACCCCCCAACACCCCTGCCACCCTCCAGGCACCCCCACTCCCCTTGCCAACCCACTCGCCTCACCAATTATGTTGTGATTTGGTTTGTAATTTGATTCATAATTTGGAATGATATGACTTGTGTGTTAGCAGTGACATGACTTACTTATCTGTATGTATATCTTTTAGAGTGCGTTTAATGTTTTTGTTTGCCACCCTGGGCTCCTTCTGGGAGGAAGAGTGGGATATAAATTTAATATATCATCATCATCATCATAAATGTAAACTGCTTTGAGATCACTTGTGACAAAAGCAGTATATGAGCTTAAATAAACAAATGACCTGTCCCATATTATCTTCCCATTTAATTTGGCTTTACAATTTCTGCTGAAAATCTGATAAAAAGAAAGGGAAAGAAACCTTGAGAAATGGTAAATCCTCATTAAATGGGGAAAATATGGGATGGCATTTTTGAAGGGTGATGTTTGTGGACATTGATCCCATCTGCTCTATGCATTTAGGGTAGTATGCCCCTTTGAACAGTTGTGGCTTCCCCCTAAGCATCCTGGGAACTGTAGTTTGTTAAGGGTGCTGCGAGTTGTTAGGAACCCTCAATCCCCCTCACAGAGCTACAGTTCCCAGAGTGGTTTAACAATCAATTCCTCTTTCCTGGGAACTCTGCGAACTGTAGCCCTGTGACTGAAATAAGCACTTGTGTTGCAGTTTGGAATTTTGGAATTTGCAGCCCTTTGAAATTATTATTATTATTATTAAATTATACCCCGCCTTTCGGCCGAAGGCCCTCAAGGCGGCTTACAAAGAAAAATAAACACAGGTATAAAAATACAATAAAAGCAGTGCAATTTACAAAAATTAAATAAAATAACAAATAACGTTATCATTATCGGCACCGCCAAGAAAGAGGAGGTGGTGTTAGCGGGGGCAGCAGCTCCCAAGAAGCAGAAGGGCGACAGGCGTTTGTTACAGCGGAGCTGTTTGCTGGCTCAACGTTCTCTTCCTCTCCACATCCTCGGGGTCGCTCAGCTGCTGCTCCCCGGGCATTTTAAAGTGGATATTTGGACATTCTAAATTGGGGTGAGAAATGTTGTTCTTTTATTGAAAAAAAGAGGAAGGGACAAAAAAAAATGTCTGCCACTCTTTCAGGTGGTGAGTTTGATCCAAGGGGTGGCCGTGAGCTTCCCGGATGCCGAGCGAGCTTCATCGGAAACTGCTCAGAGGTGGCTCATCAGAGAGATCAAGAAGGGGAGGGGAAAAGACGCCAAACTGCCAGGTGAGGATTCAGGACAGACAAAAGAAAGGAGTTCTTTACACAGCGCATAGTTAAACCGTGGAATTGGCTCCCACGAGAGGCAGCGGTGACCATCAACTTGGATGGCTTTAAGAGAGGTTTAGATAAATGCATGGAGAATAATGGTATTAATGGCTACTAGCCAGGATGTCTGTGCTCTGCCTCTCTTCCATAGGTGGAGGCGGCATGCTTCTGAATACCAGTTGCTGGAAACTGCAGGAGGGGAGAGTGCTCTTTGCTCTCAGGTCCTGCTTATGGGCATCTGGTTGACCACTGTGAGAAGAGGATGCTGGAGCAGATGGACCACTGGCCTGATCCAGCAGGGGGCCGTCTTATGTTCATGACTTGCTGTGTTTGAACGATTCCAAAGCAGATCTTCTGACAGTTCACCAGCAATAAAAGAAACATGCTTGTTGGAATCCTTTTATTTAGTTTTTACTGATACAACTATTCTAACCATTCTTATAATTCTTGCAAATACTAATACAAATGATTCTAATTTGATAATTAAATTGAACTGCACATACCGTCCAAAAACCTGATGTTATGTTACAGTATCAGTAAAAATAACATAAACCCTAACCTTATTTATGTTTATATGAGATTTTTAAACCTTTCATTAATATCCCCAAAAAGTTTTAAATGGAATATTTTAACATTCCATTAATGTCTTCAGGAAATGTTTAAATAGAAGTTTACATCCTTAAAAAGTCTTACTATGATCATCTGAAATCTACTAAATTTCTAAAATCTCTGTATTCAGTATTTCCTTTTTTTATATCTTTTTTTTATACCAGCAATAATCAGTGCCACAATTCAGCCCCACCTGCCAATCATTTCACACCTTTCTTTGCAAGAGCCTGCCCACCCCTGATTTAAAATCTGATTTTAAAAGCTATTGGGGTATTTGTTCCTTGGATTATTTATTTATTTCAGCATTTGAACTGTAAAATTCACCAAAACATAATCTAAAACTACAATCTATACTTATTTTATTTACTTACAAGTTGCAAGTATGCTTAATCAAAAAACCTTTAAGTGGTTTATATAAAACAATACAACAGTTATTGACCTGGATGAGGGTCAATCAGCTGAGCTCAAAACCTGGAAAGACAGAAGCCTGCTGGGTAGGTGGGAGGTTCTCATGTCCAGGAGACAGGTCAATTGCCTGTTCTGGATGGAGTTGCACTCCTTCTGAAGGAGCAGGTACTTATTCTAGGGTACTCCTTGATCCATCTCTGTCACTACAGTCTCAGGTGAACTCTGTGGGCAGGAGTGCTTTCTACCAGCTCTGGCTGGTATACCAGCTGCAACTGTTCCTCGACCACGGCAGCCTGACCACAGTGGTCCATGCACTGTTAACCTCAAGACTTGATTAGTGTAACATGCTATATGTGGGGCTGCCCTCGCACCTGGTCTGGAAGCTGCAGTTAGTGCAGAATGTAGCAGCCAGACTGCTCACAGCAGCAGATTACTGCCAACATGTTACTCTGCTGCTGAAAGACCTGCACTGGTTGCCAATTTGCTACTGGGCCAGGTTCAAGGTACTTGCATTAAATCACAAAGCCCCAACTAACTTGGGTCCAAAGTACCTTAAGGACTGTCCAATCCCTTATGCTCCACCTCAGTCACTGAGATCCTCTGATTGGGCACTTCTGGGGGTTCCCCAAGCCCCCGAGATTCAGTCAGTGTCCACCAAGGACCTTTAGTGTGGCAGATCCTGCCCTGTGGAACTCCCTGCCAGGAGAGGTTCTGCAGAAGCCATCTCTCTCTCCTTTCAACATCTTTTGAAAATTGTTTAGCTTAGACAGGCCTTTGCAATTTGAATTTTCTCTTCTCCACCAATTTGTATGTACTGATGTTTTTGTGGATGTTTTAAGTGATGCTTTTCCTGATTTTCAATTATAACTTTGTATATTGTTTGCCACCTTGATAGACTTCTATGAAAGTGTGGATTATAAATACTTTTTATACAAAAACAATAAAGTATTTATAAACATACTGATAAGATCAAGCTTTAAATAAGTAGACGAAATAAAATTTATGAAATTTATCAAAATATAGATAAAAGCATCAGTTTGAAAAACAAATATACATAATAAAATTATATGACTCAGTATGTTTGCCTAAACAAATGTTTTTTTCTAAGGAAAGTCTATCAGTCAAGTAGGAGGTGTCATCCTGTGACAGTAGTCAATATAGATATTCACTCTTTTGAGTTCCCATTTTTCCTCTTCTGTTCTTACCATCAATTTCATTTTCTTTCAGCAGATGGGTGGATGAGCGACAGTGACAGGGAGCTGCAAGGGATGTTGGCAAAAAGAACCCAGAGTCTAGAGAGTTTTTTTAATGAAGATGAATCGAAGAGAGATGAAGGAAGGGAAGACGGGAGGGGAAAATCCACCATTGGCCAAGAAAGCTCAGTCTGCAAAATAACACTCCAAGAAAGGATACACAAAGGAAAGGGAAGGAGTTTGTGTACTTTGTGTGGGAAAAGCTTCAGTACTAAATCAAGTTTTAACAGACACCAGAGGATCCACACGGGAGAGAAACCATATGAATGTCCAGACTGCAGTGAAAGCTTTCTTGCTAGATCCAACCTCATTAGGCATCAGAGAATCCACACGGGGGAGAAACCGTACAAATGCTCAGACTGTGGGAAGAGGTTTAGTCGGAGCGCAAACCTCATTACACATCAGAGGAGCCACACAGGAGAGAAGCCGTATAAATGCTTGGGCTGTGGAAAGATGTTTAATCAGAGTGCGCATCTCATGAGACACCAGAGAACCCATGTGAGAGAAAAGCCATATGAATGTGCCGATTGTGGGAAGGGATTTACTCAGGACACAGCTCTTACTGGACATCAGAGAATCCACACTGGAGAGAAGCCATATGAGTGCTCAGACTGTAGCATGAAATTTCGTGATAAATCGAGCCTTAATAGACATCAGAGACTTCATACAGGGGAAAAACCATACAAGTGCTCAGAGTGCTGGAAAGCATTCAGTAGTCGTTCAGTACTTATTCGGCATCAGAGAACCCACATGACAGAGAAACCAAGTAAAGGCTCAGAATGCAGCCAAACCTTTCTTACCATATCAGACCTTGTCACACATCAGCGTACCCACACAGGGGAGGAAATTGTATAAATACTCAAGATTTGTGGGAAAGAGATTGTGTCAGAACAGTGCACCTTACTAGAAATCAGGGAATTCAAATGGGACAAGAGCCATAAGCCTAGTTCATGCAATAGCGTGTGAATGAGCATCGGTCAGGGGTCGCCACCATCATGTCACCACATGGCAGTGTGCCTGCCAATATTTTCTATGATGTCTGCAAAAGCTCTCACTAAATATCCACTGAAAAGCCCGCAATACACAAGAGACTGTTTATTTATCCTGCTCATTTCCTGTTTACACTGGCCTGGCCTATTCTATATTGAGCATCTCACTCTTAAGCATGCCCACATTTATTTATTTATTATTTCATTTATATCCCGCCCTTCCTCCCAGTAGGAGCCCAGGAGTAAAAAAAAAAACCCACTGAAACCCCTTTAAAACATCATAAAAAAGACTTTAAAATATATTAAAACAAAACATCTTTAAAAATATACTTTTGAAAAGCTTTAAAAACATCTTTTTAAAAAAAGGTTTAAAACATATTAAAAACCAATTCCAGCACAGACGCAGATTGGGATAAGGTCTCTACTTAAAAGGCTTGTTGAAAGAGGAAGGTCTTCAGTAGGCGCCAAAAAGATAACAGAGATGGCTCCTGTCTAATATTTAAGGTGAGGGAATTCCAAAGGTTAGGTGCCACTACACTAAAGGTCCATTTCCTATGTCGTACAGAACAGACCTCCTGATAAGATGGTATCTGCAGGAGGCCCTCACATGCAGAGTGCAGTGATCAACTGGATATATAAGGGATAAGACAGTCTTTCAGGTATTCTGGTTCCAAGCTTTGTACACGAAAACTAGAACCTTGAACTTGGCCTGGTAGCTAAAGGGCAGCCAATGTAATTCTTTCAACAGCGGGGTGGCATGTTGGTGATACCCTGCCCCAGTGAGCAGTCTCGTGCGGCATTTTGCACCAGCTGCAGCTTCTGGACCAACTTCAAGGGCAGCCCCACATAGAGCACATTACAGTAATCCAGCCTGGAGGTTCCCAGTGCATGGACAGTGGTCAGGCTATCCCAGTCCAGAAATGGCTGCAGTTGTCTTACCAGCCAGAGCTGGTAAAAGGCACTCCTGGCCACTGAGGTCACCTGGGCCTCTAGCGACAAAGATGGATCTAGGAGCACCCCCAGACTACAGACTTGCTCTTTCAGAGGGAGTACAACCCCATCCAAAGCAGGTAACTGACCAATTATCTGAACTCAGGAACCACCAACCCACAGCGCCTCCGTCTTGCTAGGATTCAGACTCGGTTATTGGCCCTCATCCAGCCCACCACTGAGTCCAGGCAGCAGTCCAGGTCTTGAATGGCCTCTCCCGATTCAGATGTTACAAAGAAATAGAGCTGGGTATTGTCAGAATACTGCTGATACCTTGCCTCAGATCTCCTGATGACCCCTCCCAAGGGCTTCATGTAGCTTGAGGGACAAGATGGTCCCCTGCGGCACCCCACAGCACAACTGCCAGGGGGCCAAAAAACAATCACCCAATGCTATTCTCTGAAAATGACCCTGGGGATAGGATCGGAATCACTGTAAAACAGTGCCTCCAATACCCATTTCACCAAGTCAGCCCAGAAGGATACCAAGGGGGTATTTGCAACCAGTTGGTGGTTGTTGCAAACTAATGGGTCCAAGGTGGGTGTTTTCAGGAATGGTCAGATCACCACCTCTTTCAGGGTGGCTGGAACCACTCCCTCCCGCAACGATGCGTTGACCACCCCCTGGATCGGTCAACCCCCCTCGGCAAGCTTTAATAAGCCAAGAAGGGTAAGGGTTGAGAGGACATGTTGCTGGCCACATCGTCACAAGCACCTTGTCCACGTCATCAGGCTGCATCAACTGAAACCGGTCCCAAGAAGCTGCAGCAGACATTGCACTGGACACCTCACTGGGGACTACAGTAGATGTGGATGGGGCATCAAGATTGCTAAGGAGGTGAGCAACTTTACCCTCAAACTGCCTTGCAAACAATTCATAATGGGCCTCCAAAGAGTCTAAAATTCCATTTCCTGGAATTGATGTCAACAGACCCCTGACAATATGGAAAAGCTCCACTAGATGGCTACTTGAAGATGCAATGGTGGCAGAGAAGTGGGCCTTCTTCACCGCCCTCACTGCCACACAGTAGTCACAGTTATGATGTTTTACTTGTGCCCGATCAGCCTCACAGCACGCCTTTTGCCACTTGCGCTGTAGCCATCGTCCAGCCTGTTTTATTGTCCTTAGCTCACTGGTGTACCAGGGTGCAAACTGGGCTCCACAGTGCCAGAGAGGGCACCCAGGGGCAACCGTATAAAGAGGCTGATGCGCCTCACTGTTCCACAGCATGACAAGAGCTTCAACAGGGTCACCTGCTCTATCTACTGGGAACTCCCCCCAGGGCATTCAGGAATCCTGTGGATTCCATTAGGCTTCCAGGGCAGACCATCTTAATCTGCCCACCACCCCTGTAGGGGAGGATTGAAGCCATACATCTAAACTTCACGAGGAAGTGGTCTGACCATGACAATGAGGTGACATCCACCCCCACCCCCAAATCTTCAGACCACCCCTTTCTCCATCTGGAGCAAAAACCAAGTCGAGGGTGTGCCCTGCCTTATACGTTGGGCCAGTGGCAACTTGAGACAGCCCCATCATGGAGGCCCGAGCTGGAACACTAGAGGCAGCCTCAGCATGGACATTGAAATCACCCAGGACTATCATTCTGGGCTCCTCCAATACCACAGCCAAGATGGCCTCCACAGCTTGGTCAGAGAAGCTGCTGGGCAGCAGGGTGGATGGTACACCAGCAGCATCCGTAGTTTATTGTTTCCTCGATCCGACATCAGGTGCAGGCCATCACAGCCAGCTCCAAGACAGAGTGGTTTCCTGGTGACAGAGATGGAAGTTCTGTAGCGCACAGCAACTCCTCCCCCCCCCAGCCTGTGCTGGGGTTGCACCAAGTATCCAGGTGTGCAAAGCTGGGTCAGATCAACTCCCAGCTCACCCACCCAGGTCTTGGTGATGCACATCAAATCAGCACCTTCATCCATTATCAAATCATGGATGAGTGTGGTCTTATTGTGTACCAATCATCTATTTCATTCAATGCCCACCTTCCCTTCCATTCTGAACACAGGAGAGGTGCAAAGAGCTCTCTGTGAGCAAGCACAGCAGTGGTTGATGTAGGTGCCTTTTTTCTCATTGATGGGGGGTGTTTTCTGCTCTTTCATGTGGCAGCCATTTTGTGTTACGCCACTATTCCACAACATCCATTTTGAGTAATGTCACGCACCCCATGGCAGTCATTTTGTGATTGGCGCCCAAGGCACTTTCTCAAAATTCCAAATGTGCCCACTGGCCCAAAAAGGTTGGGGACCCCTGATGGCATGATCAGAAATGTCTAGAAACCTGTAGCAGATACCAGTTCTGAGAGCTACTGTAGGCACCTGTGGAGACCCCTGTTAAATCCTTGCCAATACTCCAGGAAGGAAATTATGCAAAGATTCTACAGAAATATTGGACCACAGGGAAACAGATTTAGGTGCCATGCTGCTATGGACTGTGCCCCCGCCACAACAGCCATTTATTTATTTATTTATTGCACTTGTATACCGCCCCATAGCCGAAGCTCTCTGGGTCGTTTACAGCAATCAAAAACATTAAAACAAATATACAGTTTAAAACACACATTTTAAAAACAATTTAAAACACAATTTTAACATTTAAAAATGATATAAAAACAATTTATATTAGATCGCGTTCACATTTGAAGGTGAATTTACAAAATTTGCACTTTCCAAAACAATGCACAACCAAAGCCCAGGGTAGCAAAGAAAAACACCAAAGGCACTCTAAAACATCTTTAAAAAACATATTAAAAGGCAATTCCAACACAGAGGCAGATTGGGATAAGGTCTCTACTTAAAAGGTTTGTTGGAAGAGGAAGGTCTTCAGTAGGTGCCGAAAAGATAACAGAGATGGCTCCTGTCTAATATTTAAGGTGAGGGAATTCCAAAGGTTAGATGCCACTACACTAAAGGTCTGCTTCCTATGTTGTGTGCAATGGACCTCCTGATAAGATATTAATAAAAATAACAAACAAACATGCATTATATTGGGAGGGGGGATGTTGCAAGAATGTGTATGTTGCTCAAAACTGCACACAAGAATGTATTTATTAGAAAATTGTACTAAAAATGCTGAAGAATTAAATGATTTTAAAAAATGCAAATTGCTTCAGAAATGTGGAGAACCAAAGTTAAGGTAGGAAAAATAAGAAACAGAACCAAAATTGGCAGGTCCTTCCAAGTAAGTCCCTTTGAACTCAAGGAATCACCATGATCATAATCTAATAAAGCACCTATAATTTTCCAGGTGCTGATGGCTGTTGCTCAGTTGGCACCCATCTGCAACAGGTTCTTCTTGGTGGTGGCTCCCCATTTGTGGAATGGTCTCCCTGGTGAAGTACGCCTGTCTCTCTCATTCTCAACATTCAGGAGAAATTTTAAAACATTCCTATTCAACCGGGTATTTGATGGCTGAAAGATACTGTGCCCAGCAACCTTGAAATGAATTAGCTGTGATTGGTTTTAGATATTTTAATTGCTTTTAAATGTTTTAAATATGTACGTATTTTATATTGTTTTAACATTCTGGTGTTTGCTGTCCTGGGCTCCTTTTGGAGGGTGGATGGGATAGAAATTGAATTATTAAATAAATGCATACATTTTAAAAGATAAGACATTCTCTACCCACAAGCTCACAATCTAATAGTCATGATACAAAAGGCAAAAGGACTGGGGAGGGAAGAGGAAAGCATGCACTATCACAGCTGCTCCACACCAACTGACAGATGGAACTAGATTGGTCTCCCCCTTGACATGCCGTTCTTCCTGGAAGTAGATGTGTGTAGGATTGCACTGCTAATATATTTGCACAGCCAATATATTGTAGCAGACGCTTTTGAGGGACAGAGTCCATTTCTTCAGAGGTCTCTGAAGTTGGTAGGTATTATATAAAGCAGAGGATGGGGAACCTGGAGCCCTCCAGAAGTTGTGGGACTTCAATGCCCATCAGCCCCAACCAGCAAGACCAATAGTTAGGGACAATTTAATTTCATTTATGAATCATATCCCACAAAAACATCCTGAAGCACTTAACAATAAAACATATATAAAAGCAATTTCAAATCCAATACAGACTATGTTAAGAATCTCCACTTAAAAAGGCTTGTTGGAAAATGAAGGTCTTCAATATGTGCTGAAAACACAGCAGCCTGCCCAATTCATAAGGGGAGGGAATTCATTTGGATAGGTGTGGCCACACTAAGGGCCCGATTCCCCCATTGTACAGAACAGACCCCTGATGAGATGATATCTGCAGGAAGCTCAGCTGGGTATATAAACAGTGCAGAGCTTGGAAGTAACTAGCTACAAGTGACGAATTACTTGTAATTCATTACTTTTTTGAGTAACGAGTGGGTAATTCCTTTACATTTTGATTGTAATAGAACTAGGAGTAACTTTACTACTTTTGTGGAGTAATTGTAACGTTTCCAGAATTACTTTTGGGCATTACTTGGGGAGGGGAGCAGGGGAAGTCTTCTGCTCCTCTGATTTGTGGATGAAAATCATGTGCCTCAAACTGGGCTTCTGTGCAGTGTCGCTCTTCCCTCATGCTCTGTGGATGGGTAGGAGGCGACGAGGGAGGAGGCAGAGAGTGAGATGGGGTGGAGTAGAGAAAACAATTATTTTAAAAAATGATAGCGGTGGTGAAGAATGGAGTGGAGGGAAAAAGGATCCAGAGGTCAACAACATGGATACAGGAGAAGGTGGCAGCAGCAGAATGGAGAGAAAGAACTGTGGAGGTGAAAGATGACGTGTGTGTGTGAATACTGTGTTTGCGCTTGGCACACAAAGTGGCCTCCACCACCCTCTCTGGCTACTGTGCTGCATTTGCAGTATTTTAACTTTTTTGCATCTCAGGGGAAAATGTTTGCTTGAGTGAGTGTCCCTTAGTTGGTGGCAGGGCAGGGTCTGGGAGGTGGTTGAGTGAGAGATATTATGCTTGCTGGCTGGGGGGGGGTTGCACTTGGTTTGACGTGCAAAGATCTGAGTAGTGGCCTCAGCCTCCCTCCCCACCATCCTTACCAGTGGAGAGACCACCATTGCTATCTTATGAATAAAAATAACTATTCTACTACCTCTGTGTTTGTTTATTTTTAATGTTGTTTTAGGCTACTTAGATGTGCAGCAGCCAAGGCCAGCACCTTGTAGGCGGTTTTTTTAAAGTAACTGAAATGTAATTGTAGTGATTACTTTGGAGAAGTAATCAGTTACTTTCAGAGCAATTGTAACTGTAACAGCAATTACTACTTTTTTGGGCCATGTAACTGTAATTTATTACTTTTTAAAAGTAATCTTCCAAGCTCTGAAACAGTGAGACAATCTTTCTGGTATCGTGGTCCGAAGCTGCACTGGGACATTGTACACCAGTGCCAGAATCTTGAATTGAGCCCAGTAGCTAACTGGCAACCAGTTCTTTCAGCAGCAGCGGAACGTGATGGCAAAATCCAGTAATTAATTAATTTAAAAGTGTGTATAAGCCTCTTAATATTTTAAAAATCTCTTAAGAAGTATTCGGGGGCCCAGCGAGCCGTCGAGGCTCTGCATTTTGCACTAGCTGATGGGAGGACCAGTTTCCCCCTCCCTGATATGAAGGAACATTATTTCCCCCTTCTTTTTAAGGAAAGCTGTATACATGGAGGTTCTTTTGGCATTCTTTTAACAGAGTGAATTTTATCATTCTGAACGTTTTAGCGTCTTCTGTGTGCTCGGCTACATCAACATTCCCCACAGGCACCGAGCCACTTATGAGCGATTTAAATTTTAGAGCTTGGAAAAGTTACTTCTTTGAACTACAACTCCCATCAGCCCAATCCAGTGGCCATGCTTGCTGGGGCTGACGGGAGTTGTAGTTCAAAAAAGTAACTTTTCCAAGCTCTGCCGCAGTTCCACGGCCTGCCTCATAGAACAGATCCTGTTTCCATCCCTCCGTTGTGAAATCCAACAGTTGGTTCCTCTGCTCTGCTTCCTGTTCTTTAAGCGGCTCACCAGGACACCTCACAGCTGCAAGGGCTTCCTGAAGACTTTTGACATATGGCCCAGCTTTTTACCAGGGACATTGACCATTTACAGGCAGGCATCCCTGGTAAAACATAAGTCCCGTGTTTGCCTCAGTGGGGATTCCTTGTTATGGGGCAATCCAGGAGCAGGGAACATCTGTGGGCCTCCAGATGTTGTAGGACTCCAGCTCACACGCAGCTCTTCCCAACCTTTTGGTCTGCAGACGTTGCTGGACTACAATTCCCATCATTCCTGACCATTGGCCATGATGGCTGGGGCTGACGGGAGTTGTAGTCCAATGGTGGGGACCCAAAGATTGGGACCCATCCTACCTGGAGATGCCAGGGATTGAACTTGGAACCTCCTGCATGCAAGGCAGATGCTCTCCCACTGAGCTATGCCCCTTCCCAAGCCAGCATGACCAATGGTCAGGGATGATGGGTGCTCTAGTCCAGCAACATTTGGAGGGCCACATGGCCCCCAGCCCTGGTGTAATCCAAGACATATCTACTCAACAGTAGGTCCCACTGAGTTCACTAGGGCTTACTCCAAAGTCAGTGTGCGTAATGGGTGGTGAACCTGTGGCTCCCCAAGGGTCACTGGCTTCCCAGCTCCCACTAGTCACCAACCAGCATGCCCATAATATCAGAAATGGCTTTAAAATGATGTTTTGACTTGTTGTACACCACTTAGAGTTTTATTTAAATATATAAAAAAATGGAAATGGACTGCCTTCAAGTCAATCCCGACTTACGGCGACCCTATGAATAGGGATTTCATGGTAAGCAGTATTCAGAGGGGGTTTACCATTGCTTTCCTCTGAGGCTAGTCCTCCCCAGCTGGCTAGGCCTGCTCAGCTTGCCACAGCTGTACAAGCCAGCCCCTTCCTTGTCCGCAACTGCCAGCTGGGGGGCAACTGGGCTCCTTGGGACTGTGCAGCTTGCCCACGGCTGCACAGGTGGCAGGGCACATAACCCCTGAGCCACTCCCTGTGGGGGTGATCTTTAGCTGGCCCTTGACACCCAGGAGACACAAGAGGGGATTTGAACTCATAGACTCTGGATTCCCAGCCAGGCTCTCCTCCCCACTATGCTATACCAGCTGTCTAATACGACAATCCTGAGTGGGGCAGAGTGGGCTTTTCCACTTTAGTCCACAAGTAAGAAACGTAAGTAGTGATGCCTCCCATAATATCTACTACACTATGACCTCTCTTATTTACCTCTAACCCCTTCTCAAAACTCATATTCTCCAGGAAGCATTTGGCACAACCCCCTAGTTTCCATGCCCGACTGCAGCCTTCCCCAACCTGGTGCCCCTCCAGATGTTGCAGTTATATGATGGGGGATACTTGGCTCAGCATACTACATTCGAAAAGGATCTTGGGATTGTTGTTGATCACAAACTGAATATGAGCCAACAGTGTGATGTGGCTGCAAAAAAGGCAAATGCTATTTTAGGCTGCATTAACAGAAGTATAGTTTCCAAATCATGTGAAGTACTAGTTCCCCTCTATTTGGCACTGGTTAGGCCTCATCTTGAGTACTGCATCCAGTTCTGGACATTGCACTTCAAGGAGAATGTGGACAAACTGGAACAGGTTCATTGGAGGGCAACGAGGATGATCAGAGGACTGGAAACAAAGCCCTAAGAGGGGAGACTGAAACTACTGGGCATGTTTATCCTTGAGAAGAGAAGACAGAGGGGAGAAATGTTGGCACTCCTCATGCACTTGAAAGGTTATCACACAGAGGAGGCCAGGATCTCTTCTCGATTGTCCCAGAGTACAGGACATGGAACAATGGGCTCAAGATACAGGAAATCAGATTTCAGTTAAACAGCGGGGAAAACTTCCTAATGTTTAGAATGGTAAGACAATGGAACCAATGACCTCGGGAGGTGGTGGGCTTTCCATCACTGGAGGCCTTCAAGAGGCAGCTGGACAGTCACCTGTCGAGTATGCTTTAACTTGGTTTCCTGCACTCAGCAAGGGGTTGGACTCAATGGCCTTATAGGCCCCTTCCAACACTACTATTCTATGATTCTATGTGCCATGCAAGTAGAAGCCTTTGCACCCTGTGCTGTGTGCGCAGGGCCCAGGGGTTGGATTGTGCTTCGTGTCTTAACCAAAGGGTTACTATGATGAGGACCAGCCCAATGCAATTTGTGCTTTTTAATACTCCCATCATGCAATCTAACAAAGCAGGTAGGTCTAACCGTCACAACAACCTTCCAAGCTCTACAAACTTTACAAAAGTCAGATCCTCCGGTTACAGTGTCTTGCTGTTTGGATTCTCTTTGCAGGAAAATTCCTTCTCTGAGAACTGTGCTTGACAGATCAGCCCAGGTACAGAACAAAAGGTCCTTTTTCTCAGAAGGACACCAACGCCTGCTCCGCACAGCATCTACTGGGACAAGAGAACACCACCCAGAGATGTGAGAGGGATCCGACACACTCTCTGGCTGCAGACATACAACTACTCCGGAGCCTCCACAATCATCCCCAGGACCCCAAGAGCAAAGACGGGACGAGTCTGAAGTTCAGACTGGAAGGCACAGATTATATTTAGCAGCAGGGGAACCTTCCTGTCTCTGAGCCCTTCTTGTCTTCTGGATCATGGTCCCGCTGAAGCTCCAGGAAGGGACTGGGCACTAGGGTTTCCTTTCTTAAACCTTTCACTTGCCCCCTAGCTGTTGCTGGATTGACATCTCCTTTTGACCAGCTGCTAGTCTTGTGCTCTAGTTCAGCCGCCTTGCACCTGCTGCACATCTGGGAAAATGGGGAATCCAAGCCGAGCAGCCATGGCAGAGAGAACATGACACTAAACTAACTTTCACCATTGATCTTGTAAGAAATTCATACTTCTTTGTGCAGCTAGGGAGAGGGGAAATGGGCTGCCTTCAAGTCAATCTTGACTTATGGCAACCCTACGAATAGGGTTTTCATGGTAAGCGGTGTTCAGAGGGGGTTTACCATTGCCTTCCTCTGAGGCTGAGAGGCAGTGACTGGCCCAAGGTCACCCAGTGAGCTTCATGGCTGCGTGGGGATTCGAACCCTGGTCTCCCAGGTTGTAGTCCAGCACTCCAACCACTATGCCATGGAAAGATCTTATTTTCAACAAGAAATAAACGTATTAAACAGAAACTGGTACAAACGTTCTAAAAAGGGCCATCTAGTCTGGCTCTTCTTATCTCTTTAGGCACTATGTTGATCTTTTTTAAAAAAAGAAAACTCAGAACATTTCATGCTTCCAGCTCTACACTCTACCTTTCTTATACTATTAAGATGGGACTGCAGTGTCCAGAGGAAAAACCTGAGGGATCTAGTAAAACGTTGCATGCACATGAAATCATTCTGCAGCATGACCATATCTATCACCTCTAATCTGTGTGATCTCTTGGCTTATCTAAAGTGTCTTTCTCTTGTGCTCTGACCGACGCTCTTTCACACAGTCAAAAACTCATTGCTATGTGTTTTCTCTAGCATGGATTTTCCAGTGCCTGATGAGATTTGGACTCTGAGTGAAGCTTTTTCCACATTCTGAACATTTGTACGGTTTCTCTCCTGTGTGAAGCCTCTGATGTCTGATAAGATGCGAGCTCTGATTAAAGCTTTTCCCACATTCTAAACATTTGTACGGTTTTTCTCCTGTGTGAATTCTCTGGTGGGTAAAAAGGTTTGTGCTCTGATTAAAGCTTTTCTCACAAATAAAGCATTTATATAGTTTCTCTCCTGTGTGGATTCTCTGGTGCCGAATAAGACTCGATTTGTCGCAAAAGCTTTCGCTGCAGTCCAAGCATTTATACGGTTTCTCTCCTTTGTGGTATCTTTGATGTGTAATGAGGCTCCAGTTTCGACTGAAGCTCTTTTCACACACTGAGCATTTAAATGTTTTTTCTCCTGAGTGAATACCTTGATGTGCCATAAGGTTGGATTTGTCTGAAAAGCCATCGCTACAGAAGTTATATGGTTTATCTTCTAAGTGAATTCTCTGATGTGTAAAAAGGTTTGAGCTCTTACTAAAGTTTTCCCCACAGTCGAAACATTTATAAAGATCTTCTTCTGCATAGATTTCTGGATGTCCAATAAGACTTGAATCAATCAAGGAACTGCACAGATCCTCCTCTCCTGTATGAATTCTCTCCTGTGAAATATGCTTAGACTGAACAGAAGAGCTCTTGCTACCTTTTGAGTGATTACGGGGTTTTGGTCTTGTATGAATTTTCTGGTGAGCAATAAGGTTTGAGCTACGGCTGAAGCTTTTCCCACAGTTCAAGCATTTATAGGGTCTCTCTCCTGTGTGGATTCTCTGATGGGCATTAAGGCTTGATTTTTCACAAAAGCTCTTGCTACAGTCTGAACAGTTATACAGTTTCTCCCCTGTGTGCAGCCTTCGATGTGAAGTCAGTCGTGTTCTTCGGTTGAAGCTCTTTCCACACTCTGTGCATTTATACGGTCTCTCACCTGTGTGAATTCTCTGATGAGTAACAAGACTCGATTTGTGAGTGAAGATCTGTCCACACAGAGTGCACTCATTCCTTCTCCTTCCTTTGCATTCTTCCTTTTGGAATGAGATTTCATGAAGTTGCATATCCTGCGAATAAAGGAATGCATCCTTCCACTTCACTGTTGGTTTTTCAACTTGCAGCTTCTGGTCATCTTCGTTCACAAAAATCTCTTTCACATCTTGACTCTCAGTTCTCTCTGCAAAATCCTCAAAAATTTCAAGCTCATTCTCTCCTTTCCATCCTGAAAGAAAGATACCTGATTAGGATTAGTTTGTTAACTGCCTCTCCATCACATTCACGAGGATTCTTGAGAACCTAAGAAAAGCCCTATTGGATAAGACCAAAGGGCTGTCTAACCAGCATCTTGTTCCACACAGCGGCCAACCACATGCCTCTGGGAAGCCCTCAAAGCAGGCACTCTCCTCCTCATGATCCCCAGCAACTGACATTCAGAGGTATGCTGTTTCTGATCCTGAAGCGGTTGCATGCTATTATGACCAATAGCTATGGATAGCCTTCTCCATGAATTTGTCGCATCCCCTTTTATAGCCATCCAAGTTGGTAGCCATCATCACATCCCAGGGCAGCATATCCATAGGTTAACCATGGGCTGCGCAAGGAAGTACTTCCATCTGTCTGTCCTAAATGTCCTACTATTCAGCTTCAGGATGACCCCAAGTTCTAGTATTTTGAGAGAGGGAGAAAAATGTATTCTCTTACCCACTTTTTCCACACCAATTTTATATTCCTATTTCATGTACCCTGACTTGCCTTTTTTCTAAACTAACCTCATCTCTTCCCCAAAGCTGTATCCTTTCCTTAGAATTACCAGGGACACAACAGTAGTCCCTGATCCAATTGCCCTTCAGTAAATTAGTGGATGGTGTTCTCTGATGGGTCTCTTGAAGGAGTCCTGGATTCTCTTTTTTTCAGTGCTAATCCGGCTCTGGTCCTTTTTATTACCGAACCTAAACCTTTTACGTATGAAGAATTCTGATTAGAAATGTTTTCAAGGTGGTTTGCAAACAGAGAAAGAAGTCTTTCTTAAGAATATTAGTTTTGAGAAAGGAGGAGAGTCCTATACAGTTGCAGAAAAAAAAGAGGAAACACTTCTCAGCTGACTGAAACAGAAGCAAGATCTTGCATGGACAGTCCCAAACTGCATGGAGGGAATGAATTTATTTATTTATTGCATTTATATACTGCCTCATAGCTGAAACTCTCTGGGCAGTTTACAACGATTAAAAACATTAAAAACAAGTATACAAATTTAAAACCATACCAAATTAAAACCCATAAAAACCAATAGGCAAATTAAAAACACATGCTGTTCAAATGCTGTTAAAAAAAACGAAAGCATTTCAACCATCGGAACTCCTCCATGAGCAAGGGTGGGGGACCTGTTGCCCTCTAGGTGTTGTTGTTTATTTGATTTGTATCCCACCCTTCCTCCCAGCAGGAGCCCAGGGCGGCAAAGAAAAGCACTAAAAACACTTCAAAATGTCATAAAAACAGACCTTAAAATAACCAAAACAAAACAACTTTAAAAACATTTTTAAAAAAGCTTTAAAAACATCTTTAAAAATTGTTGTTGGAACTCCAACTCCCATCAGCCGCGGCCAGCATGGCCTACAGTCAGGGATGATGGGAGCTGCAGTCCAGCAACATCTGGAGGGCCACAGATTGCCCAATGATTGCTGGCCAGGCTGATCTTCCCTTGCTAGTGTTTTTGCCTCAGTAGTGGGTGGTCAATGCAATCTTGCTCTAAAAAGAAACGTCATACCTAACAGTGGTCTCTTAATAGGGCCAGTCCTACCATTAGGCAGAGTGAGGTGGCTGCCGCAGGAGGCAGATGCGTGGTGAGAGAACAGAGCTCGGTGGGCCACATGTGCCCTGTGCTGTGGCCCCTAAGCTAGCTGCTGGCATCAACTATGACAGAGGACGCTGTCCTGAGGCCAGTGTTGAAGTCAAGGTTCAGCTGCCAGCTTGGCTGGCTTCCATACATGAAACCTGGAGGGGGGCCACCTTGTCCTCTGCCTCAGCCACAAAATGCCTGTGGTCAGCCCTGCCTCTAAATCAGGAGAGGGGAACTTGTGGCCCTCCGGGTGTTGTTGGAACTCCAACTCCCATCAGCCCGAGCCAGCCCAGTCAGCGGTCAGGGATGGGGGCAGCTGTAGTCCAGCAACATTTGTGGGAGGACGCCACAAGTTGCCCACTGCTGCACTAAAGGATAACAGGAGGAGGAGAATGAGATGGGTTTGCGGGACCCACGTGCCAAGAGAACTCAAAGAATACCCAGCTGATCAGTCTCATCATCACAGAAGGTATTTAAGCAGAGGTTGGGGTGTTATTTCTTGGGGATGTTGGAGTTCCAAGATCCCTGCCCTGAACAGGGGGCTTGATTAGATGACCTCCCAAGTCCCATCTGACTCCGAAATTCTATGCTTCTTCCATCAAGGGATCCCATCAATTAACAGCCACACACAAAAAAAGGGTCTAACCACCACCAACTCCCTTCTAGGTAGCTATTTTATTTACTTCCTTCCTTGCACAATTGATACACTGCTTAACACCATTGTTCCTAAGCAGCGTACCATGAGGCTGCAGAACAGCTCAGAGGGTCTGTTGTCCCTACCTGCCAGGGTCTCCCCTTCCTCTGTGCACCTATCACTGAGCTCTTCCTCCTCCAACCAGCAGATGAGATCAGGTTTGGGAATCAGCAGGGATTCTAGGAAAACAAAACACAACAACAAAACAGCTGGTTCCTTCTGGGCAACAAGGGAGCTCACTGGCTCTTTCTCTCGAGGAGGGACTGTGGGTCAGTGGCAGAGCATCTGCTTTGCGTGCAGAAGGCCCCAGGTCCAAGCGCCGGCACTTCCAGGCAGCCCTGGGTAAGGTTTCTGTCTCAAACCCTGGAGAGCTGCTGTCAGTCAGTGCAGAAAACCAATATGTTCCGATTAAATCAGCTCTTTATTCAGAATCATAAGGACTGGAATATTGCCTTTTCGGAGGGGGGGGTACAGAAGGACCATAGCTCAGAGGTAAAGGACATGCTGGGCATGCAGAAAGTCCCAGGTTCAATCAAAAGCAGCTCTGTGTAGTGCTGGGAAAGACATCTGTGATGCGTCCTTCCCTGGCTCTCCCTGTCAGGTTCCTACCTGCTCGTAGTTACTGCCTGTCTCTAGGCACCACCAGGGACTCCACCAGTCCGGACCGCACTCTCTTATGGTTTACCTATCCGCTCTAGCACAGATCTCAACAGATCCCCCTGCTAGGCAACCACCAGTAACGTCCCAATACTAGTATTCCCAGAGACTCTGAATACTGGTATTGTTATTCTCTTCACCGCTGCCACCATTTGTTACAGTTCCCCTTCAGCCTTGGTCATTACCTTACCCTCCCTTCTGGTCTGTGAAACCCCAGCCAAGGATCAGGCTTTTGGTAAACCAAATTAAGTATTTATTACAGATAACAAAGCTAACAAGATTAACAAGATTTCTTCTTAAGGCACATAAGCATATGGTTTTACTCAATACTAATCCGAACTCCACCTCCCTCCTTCTTCACTCTCTCCTGACAAACAACTCTCTCAAACCCCACCAAGCAATCCACTCTTTCTCTTCTCCCCCCAGATTCCACAATTCACCACCTCACATTCACCCAGATTTACCTGTCATCCTTTCATTTATACTGTCAGCCATTTTAAACATTCAGCCAATCATCAAGCATTCTATTGCCCATTCACTCCCCCTCCTCTTTCACTACTTACCATGTATACTCTAAACAACCAGCACTTACCATATATACACTAATATATAGGAACATCACAACATCCTATCTGAAATCTCGGAGAGCTGCTGCCAGTCAGTGAGGGCAACCTGGATGGCCCAGAGGTTGAACTAGGTGTCCTACATTCCTCGGTCTTCACTCAATATTCTAGCTGGTAAGTTCCCACAACACACTCACATACAGACACACCTAAGGATCTGCTGCCTCCATTCACGTAAACTTCGATCGTTACCTGCGAGTCTGCTCCTATCTGCCCTACTCCTCCTGGCTATCAGATGTGTGGTTAGTGGATGGCCCCCAGGCAATGGAAAACCCTCCTGAAAGAGGCTTCCCAGCCACAGCTCAGTGACGGAGTACAGGTTTTGCAGGCGTAAGGGCCCAGGTTTGACCTCCTGGCGTCTCCAGCTTAAAGGATCTAAGGTGACAGTGGCTGGATAGGAAGGGGAGGGGGTGATGGGAGCTAGAGTCCATCAACATCTGGAAGGCCAAAGATTTCCCCACCTGCCAATCTACAGTCAAAGGGATCCTTACCCAGAGAGGCCACCATCCCATAATTCTTCAGCATGACCTCCCTGTACAAGGCTCTCTGGCCTGGATCCAGCAGGGCCCACTCCTCCTCCGTGAAACGCATAGACACCTCCTCAAAAGTCACTGGGCCCTGAAAGAGATAAACACTCAGACAAGAATGCAAAAGTTGCCCTGCTTTCATCGCACCCAAAATGGAGACAATAAAATAGTGGGGAGGGGTTCTCCCTCTCCCTCTCTCTCTGACTAGCAGGGACAGGGGAACCTGTATGGCCCTCCAGTTATTGTTGGACTCCAACTCTCATCTGCCCCAGCCAGCAGAGCCAATGGCCAGGGATGATGGGAGTTGCAATTCAGAAACACCTGGAAGTTCCCCAACCCTGCGGCAAAAGCTTCCTATTGCCAAAAGTGGTTGAACTCTTTCCTTGTTGGTGGCTTTGATGACCTTGAACGGGGATGGGGATCCTCACGCCCAGAGGCCAAATGCAGCCCTCCAGGCCTCACCGTCCGACCCTCGGGACTCTCCCCAGGCCGTACCAATCACCACCCCTGCTTTGCATCCTCCTCGAGTGTTTTTAACTGGCCGGTATGAACTCTGATAATGTCTCCTGCGTACCTGGATGAAGGACGGAGAGGTGTGTGTGCATGCATGTACAAATTAGCCTATTGTACAAAGGTAAAATTAACATTTCTTGCTCCACCCATTTTTCCTCTACCCCCGCCCACCGATGGCATGCGGCCCTTGGAAGGCTGTCCAGAAGAGAATGTGGCCCTCAGGCTAAAAATGGTCCCCCATCCCTGATCTTGAAAAATCAAAAAGGGAGGGAGGGAGAGGGGGAGATTCTTCTTGTGAACAGTGATAATCACAGTAATAATAACAGAAATAGCAGCAGCAGCAGCAGTGGTAGTAATGATAATGATAATAAGATTCTGTAGGGAATTTTGATTATTTATTTTGCTTGTATATCGCCGAAGAAGTCAAGGGATATAAAAGGTGTCACCCCAGTTGTCCCTAGCATGTCTCCCCGATGATCTTTCTCCTACCTGAGCTGGCTGGCTGGCAGCTTTTTCCCCTCCAACAGAAAAAGGAGAGGATTCAGAATGTCCCTCTGATGCCATTTCACTGCCTGTGAATGAGACAGAGGAGTGAGAAGCCTAGGATCAGCATCCTAGCCAATCAGGGTTTATTTTTTAATTAGCTTCCTAGCCTTGCATCCGTACATTTTCCCCAGTTAAAAACAAGGGTTTATTTTTTAATTAGCTTCCTAGCCTTGCATCCGTACATTTTCCCCAGTTAAAAACAAAACACAAGACCGTGTTATGAACTGCTGCCCCCTGCTGACTCATATTCAGTTTGTGATCCACTACGACAGCTAGATCTTTATCACGTGTACTGCTGCCAAGCCAAGCCTTCCTACACCACCACACTCCCACTCCCTGCACCACACTTGCGCCAGTGATACTTTGTACCTAAGTGCAGGACTTTACATTTATTTCTGTTGAATTTCATAGCTCCGGTTTCGGCCCAGTGTTCCAGCCCGTCAAGGTCGTTCAACAGAGTTTTCTTTGCCTCAGAGAAATTATCGGTCACCTCTATGACTGGCTCTTGCACCTAAAACAGGAGAGAGGATATTAGGCCGTACGAAGAGCTCTGCTGGATCAGGCCCAGGGCCCTTCTAGTCCAGCACTCTGTCTTCCCAGTAGCCAGCTAGAGTGCATTCCCCGGCAACTGCTATCTAGAGCCATACTGCCACCGACAGAGAAGCAGGACATGGCCATCGTGGCTAGTAGCCATTGACAGGCTTACTCTCCATGAATTTGTAATTACAGTGCTAAGATGGGAAGCCCAAAAGCAGGACCAGAGCACAACAGCACTCCTCACACTTGCGATTCCCAGCAACTGGCATTCAGAGACATTCTGTCTCTGACACAGAGATGAGGGAAAAAATCATTTAAAAATGTTCCCCCATTTTTTCACTTTTTTCCTTGAAAAAATGAAAAACAAATGGACCCCCACTCCCAATTCCCCTCCCCCCAAAATTTCCAGTTTGATTATCTCCCCTCCAACAGTGAAGGCAGAGCATAGCCATTGTGGAGAGTAGACACTGATAGCTGTGCCCTCCATGAATTTATCTAATCTTTCAAAGTCACTGAAGTTGGTGACCTTCACTACCACCTTCTGGGAGCAAATCCCACCGTTTATCTCTGTGCTGTATGAAGACATCCGTCTGTCCTTCTGTCCTACCCTGAATCTTTCTACATTCAACTCCACCAGATGACCCTGATTTCTAGTAGTGTTCGATGGCAGGGAGAAAAACATCTCTCAATCCGCTTTCTCCACTCCATGCAAACATTTTTACACTTCTGTCATGTCCCCCTCACTCGCCTTATTTTTCCCTAAACCAAAACTCCCCAAATATTGTAGCGTTCCCACATTGATTACCTATTGGTATTTCGTGACTGTATTTCCTTTGCATTCCTGTGAATTTGGGTTGGGATTGATGACAATTTCTTGAGCTCCTCAGAGGAATCATTGAGCTCAGAGTTCTGAGAAACCCTGGTCTACACTGAGGCTCTGCCGGGTTTCAGGCAGGGAACATTCCCACCCGGAACTAGAGGTGCCAGGGATTGATCCCGGGACCTTCTGCATGCAAAGCAGATGCTCTTCCACTGGGCTGCAGCCTCTTTCCAAAGGACTAGGACAGTGGTGGGGAATCTTTGACCCCCTGGATGTTGCTGTCAGCCCTAACAAGCATGGCCAGGGATGATGGGAACTGCAGTTCAGGCAAATCAGGAGGGCCAAAGGTTCCCCACATCTGGACTACGAACCTTCTTTATATTATTAATTATTATTATTATTATTATTATTAGATTTATATCCTGTCCTTCCTCCCGGCAGGAGCCCAGGGAGGCAAACAAAAGCACTAAAAACTTGAAAACATCAAAAAAAAAAAACCACTTGAAAACACATTAAAACAAAACAGCTTTAAAAACGTTTCTTAAAAAAGCTTTCAAAACATCTTCTAAGATTAAAAACATTTTTAAAAAGAAGGTTTAAGAACATATTAAAAAGCAATTCCAACACATAGAGTCAGACAGAGTCAGATCGGAACGATAAGGAGATTGCAGAGAAGCTAAATGAATTCTTTGCATCTGTCTTCACAGTGGAAGATATAGGGCACATCCCTGAACCTGAACTAACATTTGCAGGAAGGGATTCTGAGGAACTGAGACAAATAGTGGTAACGAGAGAGGAAGTTCTAAGCTTAATGGACAATATAAAAACTGACAAATCACCGGGCCCGGATGGCATCCACCCGAGAGTTCTCAAAGAACTCAAAGGTGAAATTGCTGATCTGCTAACTAAAATATGTCACTTGTCCCTCGGGTCCTCCTCCGTGCCTGAGGACTGGAAAGTGGCAAATGTAACGCCAATCTTCAAAAAGGGATCCAGAGGGGAGCCCGGAAATTACAGGCCAGTTAGCTTAGCTTCTGTCCCTGGAAAACTGGTAGAAAGTATTATTAAAGCTAGATTAACTAAGCACATAGAAGAACAAGCCTTGCTGAAGCAGAGCCAGCATCGCTTCTGCAAGGGAAAGTCCTGTCTCAGTAACCTATTAGAATTCTTTGAGAGTGTCAACAAGCATATAGATAGAGGTGATCCAGTGGACATAGTGTACTTAGACTTTCAAAAAGCGTTTGACAAGGTACCTCACCAAAGGCTTCTGAGGAAGTTTAGCAGTCATGGAATAAGAGGAGAGGTCCTCTTGTGGATAAGGAATTGGTTAAGAAGCAGAAAGCAGAGAGTAGGAATCAACGGACAGTTCTCCCAATGGAGGGCTGTAGAAAGTGGAGTCCCTCAAGGATCGGTATTGGGACCTGTACTTTTCAACTTGTTCATTAATGACCTAGAATTAGGACTGAGCAGTGAAGTGGCCAAGTTTGCTGACGACACTAAATTGTTCAGGGTTGTTAAAACAAAAAGGGATTGCGAAGAGCTCCAAAAAGATCTCTCCAAACTGAGTGAATGGGCGGAAAAATGGCAAATGTAATTCAATATAAACAAGTGTAAAATTATGCATATTGGAGCAAAAAATCTGAATTTCACATATACGCTCATGGGGTCTGAACTGGCGGTGACCGACCAGGAGAGAGACCTCGGGGTTGTGGTGGACAGCACGATGAAAATGTCGACCCAGTGTGCGGCAGCTGTGAAAAAGGCAAATTCCATGCTAGCGATAATTAGGAAAGGTATTGAAAATAAAACAGCCGATATCATAATGCCGTTGTATAAATCTATGGTGCGGCCGCATTTGGAATACTGTGTACAGTTCTGGTCGCCTCATCTCAAAAAGGATATTATAGAGTTGGAAAAGGTTCAGAAGAGGGCAACCAGAATGATCAAGGGGATGGAGCGACTCCCTTACGAAGAAAGGTTGCAGCATTTGGGGCTTTTTAGTTTAGAGAAAAGGCGGGTCAGAGGAGACATGATAGAAGTGTATAAAATTATGCATGGCATTGAGAAAGTGGATAGAGAAAAGTTCTTCTCCCTCTCTCATAATACTAGAACTCGTGGACATTCAAAGAAGCTGAATGTTGGAAGATTCAGGACAGACAAAAGGAAGTACTTCTTTACTCAGCGCATAGTTAAACTATGGAATTTGCTCCCACAAGATGCAGTAATGGCCACCAGCTTGGATGGCTTTAAAAGAAGATTAGACAAATTCATGGAGGACAGGGCTATCAATGGCTACTAGCCGTGATGGCTGTGCTCTGCCACCCTAGTCAGAGGCAGCATGCTTCTGAAAACCAGTTGCCGGAAGCCTCAGGAGGGGAGAGTGTTCTTGCACTCGGGTCCTACTTGCGGGCTTCCCCCAGGCACCTGGTTGGCCACTGTGAGAACAGGATGCTGGACTAGATGGGCCACTGGCCTGATCCAGCAGGCTCTTCTTATGTTCTTATGTTCTTATCATTGGTCCATCTGGTTCAGTAATGCCCACACTGACTGGCAGAGACTCTCCAGGGTTTCAGGCAAAGGGCATTCCCATTCCTACCTGGAGATTCCGAGGATTGAACCTGGAACCTTCTGCATGCAAAGCATGTGCTCTACTCCTTGGTCCTTTCCCTAAAAAAAAAATATCCCAGTCCTCATGATTCTGAATAAAGGGGTGATTTAATAGGAACGTAGGGTAGCTACTGAGTCAGGCTACTGGTCCATCAGGCTCAGTGTTGTCTACTCTGACTGGCAGAGGCTCTCTGGGATTTCAAGTAGGGGACATTTCTAGCCCGAACTAGAGATGCCAGTGATTGAAATGGGACCTTCTGCAATCAAAGCAGATTCTCTTGGCACCGAGTTATGGCCCTTCCCCTTTTCTGCTCCTTTCCCAGCTCTGTGAGAACCATTTTGGGGTTTTTTTCCCCCTGATGAGTGGCCAAAAAAACAAGCTGCAAAATAATTTCCTTGGAGAGGGGGAAAAAAAAGGTAAGCCAGGCTACTGGGTAGTGAAAATGTTGGAACAGAGCAGAGATGGCTCCTTCCAGATATTGCTGGACTACAACTCCCCTCACCCCGACCACTGGCTGTGCTGACCAGGGCCGATCTGAGCTGGCATCCAACAGCATCTGGAGGGCCACAGCTTCCCTGTCTCTGGCCCAGAATTTCCTTGCGCACACAGCTGATCCCCTTGGAACCAGCAAGATGTAACTTGCTCACCAGCAATAACCGCATCCTGTCCTCTTGCTGTTTCAGCAGAAAATCTTCAGCTAGGGTTACAGCCTGGACGCAGCTCCCCGGGCCACCTCTCCTGACCCAGGTCTCCATCTCCGGGGGCAGGACAGTCAGAAACTGCTCCAGAATCACCAGCTCCAGGATCTGCTCCTTGGTGTGCTTCTCCGGCTTCAGCCACTGACAGCAAAGGTCCCAGAGTCGGCTGCAAACCTTGCGGGGGGCCCTGGCCTCCTGGTACCTGAAACGCCTGAACCGCTGGCCTCCCACGCCTGAATTTACAGGGTCTTGATATGGGATCTCGGGCACCATTTTTCTCCAGGCTTCTCTGCCACGCACAGCCTGGCTAGCCTGAGCACTTTCCCCTGCCCTCCTCTTTGCTTCGCCTGCCGCATCTTGCTGTCCCAATCTCTCTTCCTGCTCTAGCGTAGCCTCGAACTCGAGACCCAGGGCCAAAAGATCGGCTTGCTCTGCTGCATCCATGTTCTCTCTCAGGACTGGAAACGGGGCTACCTCTCAGTACCACGATTCAATGGCTTTCGCTCTGAGCCGCAGCTTAAAGCCCTCCAGTTAAGGAAAGACTTGACAAACAAAATCGGGCTATATCTCGCTCAGGAGAGGAGATTCTCCCTGCAAAAGAGAAAAGCCACATTCTGATGTTCTCTTCAAATTGAGAAACTGCAGGCATGCGCACTGGAAAGTGAGAGGAAGAGGAGATGAGCCCTCCTAAAAATTATGAAAGACCCAAACCTTCATGCAGGTTGACAGGCACAAGACAAAGCACCCTTGTCTCTGCTATCTCCTCTGGAAATCCGGGGAAGGAGTGTAGCTCAGTGATAGAGCATCTGCTCTGCGTGCAGAAGGTCCCAGGTTCAATCCCTGGCATCTCCAGGTAAAGCTGGGAACCTCCCCTGCCTGAAACCGTGGAGAGCCACTGCCAGTGGGTAGACAATACTGAGCCAGATAGACCAATGGTCTGGCTCAGTATAAGGCAACTTCCTCCGGTTCCTAACTCTGCAAATACGTTTTCTGTTCTCCACGGAGCTTTCTCTCATAGCCAGCTCATTCGCATACATCTGGAGAAAACAGCAGTTCTTTGGGCCGCCACCTTCACCTCAGTGTGCAATCGCACTTTGCACAGTTGTTTCAAAGTTGCTTTGAAAGGCAGCTGGATTCAAAGTGGGTTTGGAAGCTGGGTCCCCAAGTGGGTAGCTTGGGCTGGTAGGCTATTCCTGGACAGGGAGGACTTTACCACAGAGGCGCAGGCCTTGGCCATCTCTGGACTGGACTACTGCAGCACACTCTACACACTTCACATAAGTAGATCCTGACTGCTGGATCAGACCCCAAGGCCCATCTAGACCAGCATCCTGTTCTCACAGGGGCCAACCGGATGCCCCAATGGGAAGCCCCCAAGCAGGACTTGAGCACAACAGCACCCTCCCCACTTGCGATTCCCAGCAGTTGGCACCCACAGAAATAACCTCCCTCCGACAATGGTAGTGCCACAGCAGTACATTACACTGGTGCTGAAAGCTCTATGCTGGCTGCCAGTACATGACTGAGCTTGGTTCAAGATATTCTTGTTAGTGGATAAACCCCTAAACGGCCTAAGACCAGGTTATGCAGAAGAGCATCAATCAATCCCTCTTCCCTGGGGAAATCTGGGAATTGTAGCTCTGTGAGGGGAATAGGGGGATCTCCTAACAACTCTCAGCACGCTTCACAAACTACAATTCCCAGGATGCTTTGTTGGAAGCTATGACTAACAGTGGTATAATAAAATGTAAATGTACTGCCTTCAAGTCGATTCCGACTTATGGTGACCCTATAAATAGGGTTTTCAAGGTAAGCAGTATTCAGAGGTGGTTTACCATTGCCTTTTCCTGAGGCTGAGAGGCAGTGACTGGCCCAAGGTAACCCAGTGAGTGAGGATTTTAGCTCTGGTCTCCCAGGTTGTAGTCCAACACCTTAACCACTACACCACACTGGCTCTCGTGTGGTATAATAATGCTGTAAATATAAGCTGCAGATGTGACCTCACCCAGTCACCCAACAAAGCTCATGGCTAAGTGAGGGGCTTCGAACCTGGGTCTGACTTGTCCCACTCCAACACTCTAACCACCACACCACACTCCCCTCTCAGTTTTAATATCTGGATGCTTGTCATCCTGAGTTCTGTAAAAACTCAAAAGCTTGCTGGCTGATTGGTGACCTTCACAGCGCAATCCTCCTAGCATGTCTACTCAGAAGTCCCAAAGCATCAATGAGATTTTATTCCCAACTAAGTGCATATAGGACTACAGCCTATAACAAAGGTGCCTTTATTATATTTTCCTCCCACCCCTCAACAGACCAACCTGAAATTTCTGTCGCTTCTCTTTGTGACAGTCCTTCCTAGGTCTCCTGAATCTGGGCTGCAGTGCCTCTTGATCGCCATTGGACCCTTTTCATCCCCAGCACGTTTTGCACTCACTAGATCTCTCTCTTTTTCCCTGGAGAAATTTTAAAGGCCCTAAAGGGGGTGGGCGGGAAGGGAGAGGCAAAGTTGGCAGGAAGCGCCTCGAGCAACGCATCCACCCCTTTTCCTGCGGGGACCCTCTAGGAATGCAGCACTCGGTAACATTAACCCGTAACATGGAAGAAAAGGAAAGGGGAAAAAAACTAGGGAAGGGACAAGCAACGGGCAAAAGGCAGATTTAAAAGAAAACAGAACAGAAACCGTTTAGAGCACACATGTAACACAACGGGAGAGAGGATGTCAAGAAGTCAGTGAGGGAGGGGACAGCTTAGCAAACTGCTGGATGTGAGGCAAAAAGAGTAAACAGCCCCAGACGGTTCGGGGAATAGAGCGGATAGAGGGGAAGGCTTAGGGTGCAATCCAGTACATGTCTACTCAGAAGCAAGCTCCACTGGGTTCAATGGGACTTACTCCCAGGTGGGTCTGTATTGGATTGCAGCCTTAATGTTTCGGAGCTTTGCTGTCAAGCAATAGCATAGTGCCAAATTCAGCAGTGCAGGGCCTCTTCATGATAGGCCACCCTCAGAGCCACGCCCCATCGCTCACTCACTTGCCCTCCGTTGTCATCACCACACGCCTCAGTTCTTCCCACCTGCAACTTCTGCCGCCACAACGGTTGTCCCTAGGAGCCAATCAGCGTGAAAGGGGAGTGTGTTGGAGAGTGTTAGCTACTGAGAAGAGTCTTCCCAGTGGCTGACTCACCTCCTTTCGCTCTGATTGGCTCCAGTCAGCAGAGAAGGACAAGGAAGCACGTCAGAAGTCTCTTCTCAGTGGCCAACACACTCCTCTTTCATGCTGATTGGCTCATAGGACGCTGGAGACAGGGGGACCCTGCTGGGACCTTGCTCCCTAAAACGTAAACGGTCTAAGACCCTATGAGACCCTGGACCGCCCTGCTGTCGAGTGTGTAGAAACTAGAAAGATCACTGGAATCGCACCAGATCACGTAACAGTGCAATTCTTTGTGTGAAGCGGAATGATTCAGGCCCGACAAAACAAAGTACTTTCTCGCAGAGCACGTTGTTAAGCAAACTTGGAGCACAGGAAGCTGCTTCATACTGAGTCAGACCATTGTTCCAACTAGCTCAGTATTGTCTACACTGAATGGCAGGGGCTCTCCCGATTTTCATGATGAGATGGGTCTCTCGAAGTGGGAGATGCCAGAGATTGGACCTGGGACCCCCCTGCATGCAGGATAAATATTCCACCACTGACCCTCTTAAATAGAAAGATAGGAAGCTGCCTGTTTTAAGTCAGATACCTGAGTCCATCTAGCTCAGTGTTATCTGCACTCACTGGCAGCTCTCTAGGGTTTCAGATGGGGAATCAACTCAGCCCTATCTGGAGATGCCAGGGGTTGAACCGGAGACCTTCTGCATGCAAAGCAGGTGCTCTACCGTGGAGTAACGGCCCTTCCCAAGCCAGCATGGCCAATGGTCAGGGATGATGGGAACTATAGTTCAGCAGCATCTGGAGGGCGGCAGGTTCTCCAGCCCTGGTGGGACCCAAGACATACCTACTAGGACCAGCCCTACCTGGAGATGCCATTGGAGACTGAACCTGGGACCTTCTGCATTCAAGGCAAGTGTCCTGCCACCGAGCTGTGGCCCTTTACCAATTCATCATATTTTGTCAATGTTATTATGCCTACTTCCTTTCAAGTTTGTGGATTTGACTGGTATATCCTTATGTACATTTTATATCAACCTTTTAGAGCGGTGTGTTTTCATTATGAAGCGTTAGATCCACCTTCTGAAATAAAAAATAAAAATTGCTACAAGACGCAGTTCTGGCTACCAGTCTGAATGGCTTTGAAAGGGGTTTAAACTAATTGAAGGCAGATAAGGCTATCAGTGGCTGTGTTCTACTTCCACTGTCGGAGGCAGTATGCCTTTGAATACCCGCTGCTGGGAATCACAAATGGGGGGAAAGTGCTGTTAAGCTTGGTCCTGCTTGTAGGCTCAGTTGCTTCACTCTCCCTAGCGGTAGGGCTGGCATTAAGGTCAAACTATTCATACGCTCGCCTAGAGAGGACCAGTTCCCAGCGGGGTTGGGGAAGTCAGCAACATGCCTTGGTGCCCACCCTTCTTCTCATCCTCTAGGCAGCACAGTCAGTCTTCTCCCCCATGCCACCAGGAGAAGGGGGCAAACAAGCAAGCAGAGGTAGTTGGTTACACACCCTCCCTCTCTGGGCAATTTTACACATGCTCCCTTTGTGGGCCATATGGGAGGAGGATCAGACCAAATGATACGCACGTCTGTGACTTTTTGTCAATGTGTAACCGGCCAGCCAAATGTGCAAAGCTGAAATGAAGAAGATGAAGCCTCTGAGTACGTGCAGAGTGCTTAACCGGATTTCTTTTGATTTTTTTCTTCTGCAGTACTATCCAATGCCAGCTGCGGTGTGTGCCTAAGCCACACCTGTGGCCCTCCTGATGACTGAGGGACTCTAACTCCCAACAGGCCCCATCCAGCATGGCCTAGGATCAGAGGATGATGGGAGTTGTAGGCCAGCAACCTCCAGAGGGCCACAGCCCTTTCCCATTCCGGGGGAAACCCACTGGACTCAAGTGCACAGGTACACCTACCTCTAGAAAGGATCACACTTTTAATTTCATCGTAGCTGTTTATTGAGAGGCTTCAAAGCTTCTGTGCAGGATTTAAAAAACCAACAACCACCTGAAGTCAACATAGTTTATTGAAGTGGAGCCTCAGAACCTCATTTTTAACATCAGGATTCATATCTCCCCCACATCTTGCGTTTCCATTTTTTCTTTTCTGACTGACACTCAACACTGGCAATATTCACACATCACGCTAAGTCAAACCGTGACTTAGTGTGAACACGCTGGCTCTGGAGAAGACCTCAGCTACTTTGCTTCTCTACTGGCTTTTTAAGGGAAGGGCCGTAGTAGCTCAATGGGAGAGCATCTGCCTTGCATGCAGAAGGTCCCAGGTTCAATCCCTGGTATATCCAGGTAGGGCTGGGAGAGACTCCCTGTCTGAAATCCTGAAGAGCCACTGCCAGTCAGTGTCGACAGTACTGAGCTAGATAGACCAACGGCTGACTCAGTATAAGGTAACTTCCTATGTTCCTAGGTCAGCACAGTGCGGCAGCAAAGTGACGCTTTGGCTTGGTGTGTCATCCAAACCGGGGATTGTGGTTAAGTCACTCCTCATTAAGGACAACATACTGCTAAGTCAAACCTTGGCTGAGCTGTCGTTCCGCACTGACCTAAAAAGCCCCGGGAGGAGCAAAACGGGTGGGAGTTCACACTGTCCCGGTAAGCCATAATGGGCGAATGAGGCCATTTAGTGGCTACCGACCATGCAACAACACTCGGCTGTTTTTGTGGATATTAATACTGTTAGGTTAATACGGTTAGGCTCCTTCTTTTAACTGTACTACAAACCTCTCTGTGTTCTGCAGAGCACACTGTTACTTACCTTTTTGTATCTCGCTAGTCATATTCTGTCAGTACTCACCACCCGCGTTCAGTCTTGGAAGGAATGTTTTTTTCAAATTGTATTTTAATTTTTTTTAATGCATACAACAGAAATAGGGCAGAAACCATTGCCCCATATACAAAACAATAATGTAATAAATTGGTCTCTTTGCAATCTAGGGAATGTGTCCTAAAGTCGCCATTCAGAAGGATCAACAAAAACAAAAAAAGGGGGGGAGGAAGGAGAGAGCATCATCAGTAGAGTCCATGAGATAAGTGATGGTCAACAAAGGAAGCCTCTCCAGACTCCCTGTGACAGTCCTCTCATGGATTGGCAATCACTCGTGGTCGAATAAGATTGTCTTCCAAGATAAGGTCTTTAACAGTGGGTCTGTAAGTGACTCTGGAGGCCAATCCTGGATCCACACAGCTTCCCACAGTGAGGACATAGGTTTCCAGATGGAAGATGGTCGCAGTGAGGATTTGTTTGACATGCCTTCCACTTAGCTCATTTGTCCCGTTCGCCCTGTACTTGTGCTTCTTCGAAGTCCATAGCACCTTTGATAATAGCCGACCTCCATTTGGGACGTTAATGGGCCAAGACTTCCCAGTTCTCAATGTTCGCGTTACATTTTTTTAGATTCGCTTTAAGAACATTTGTAAACCTCTTTTGCTGTTCACCGATGTTCTGTTTTCCATCCTTAAGTTGGGAGCGCAGTAGCTGCTTTGGAAGACAGTGATCAGGCATTCGAACAACATGGCCGGCCCAGCGAAGTTGATGTTGAAGGATCATTGTTTCAACACTGGTAGTCTTTGCTTCTTCCCAAAAGCTAACATTAGTCCATCTGTCTTCCCAAGTAATTTGCAGAATTTTCCAGAGGCGGCGTTGGTAGAATCTTTCAAGAAGTTGGGAGTGGCGTTTATATATGTTCCATGTTTCACAGGCATACAGTAAGGTCGGTAGTACAATGGCTTTGTAAATAAGCATTTTGATCTCCCTGCGAATATCCCGATCCTCGAACACTCTATGCTTCATTCGGGAGAATGCGGCACTCGCAGAGCTCAGACGATGTTGAATTTCAGCGTTGATGTCAGCTTTTACAGAGAGATGGCTGCCAAGGTAGGGGAAGTGATCAACGTTGTCCAATGTCACACCATTAAGCTGGATCGATGGTGCTACAGAGAGACTAGTTCGTACCTGTTGAAGGACTGTGGTTTTTTTTAATATTGAGAGCCCAAGCTTTCCATATGCTTCTGCGAAGACATTTAGGATAGTTTGAAGATCTTTCTCTGAATGTGCGGAGACTACATTATCATTGGCATATTGAAGTTCTACGACAGAGGTTGACATTACCTTACTTTTTGCTTTCAGCTTACTGAGATTAAAAAGCTTTCCATCTGTTCGATATATAATTTCCACACCAGTGGGAAGTTTCGCCTCAATAAGGTGTAGAATCATAGCAATGAAGATAGCAAATAAGGTCAGAGCAACGACGGATCCCTGTTTTATGCCTGATCCGACTCTGAATGGATCGCTCTGAAAGCAATTGGAGAAGGGAAACCATATATGTTCAAAGGGGCTTGGTTTAGGATGGCCCCTAGCTCCTCTCACCGAGTCAATTTTTCCAATAATGCAAGTGACCATATGCGAGCGAACCAATTCTCAATCGTGAGGTCCAAGGACATTTTCCTGGCCCCTGCTGTAGTCTTAGAAGCAGCAGTTGATAGAGAAACAATAAGGTCCATATGGACCACATTCAGTCCTGGCTATAAAAATAGCGCTAAGGTAGGGGATTTGGGTACCACCTTGTGCATAATTTTTGAAAGTATCCCAGAAAAACAGCATCCCAGATATTGGCATTGCCACCAAATGTGCAAAAGGGTGTCCTATGTCCCACACCCCCTCAAGCAACTGAGAGACATGGATGGATTCGTATAGCTCAGCATGGCTATCTATGTACCATCTTGAAGGTGGCTTCCCTTACCACTGGCAAAAAAGTCTTGAAAGACGGTTGTGCCCACTGCCCTTTCTGGGCAGTCACCGGTATCTTTCCACCCAGGTCTCCTTCCCATATTGCACACAAGCCAACCCCTGGAGCAGATTTTTGAAGGTGCATGGAGGGTTGTAGAGTAGAGGAAGGGGAAGCTGTGCAAGTCTGTTCTACACGCTGAACAATAGTACTGGATACACCCGAGTCTCTCACTGTTTATATGCCTCCTCAAAGCATTGTTGCCGAAAATGTAGCTGCATGTTGCTCTTTGGGGGCATTTTATAAAGAACCTTAGGATGGGCATGTCTCTCACACAAAGCCAGATTAGAAAAATGGGGACCCAGCAGGAATTTCCCCTGAACTATTTTGTTAACTCTCACTAGGGAAAGCGAGAGGGTGGGGGAGGGAGACATACACTGAAAAACAGAGCATAGCAAGCAAAGACCACAAGATCAGCTATTGTGCAGATAGTGTAACTTTATTTAGTCAGCGATCCAAAATAATCTCTTACCAATATACAAAAATAGTTACAAGCATTTGGAGCAGTGTCTATGTTTAAAGAACATGACTACAAAGCAGTTTTTTTTAAGTCAAATCAAACAAGGGCTGGCAAATTTGCTGCTAGAAGTGGTTCAAACTGGAATTGAGCAGGGGAGGTGGAGCAACTAGTAGCTGCATATAAACTGATTAAATGGTTTCCAGTTAAACGAGAGCCCTCTTTGGGCTTTAAATCCCCCCATGCGATTAACATCACCTAAGGGAGAATGTGCTGGCAAGCCACACACCCCTCTGCTGCACCCCCGGCACCTCAGTCCTGAGCCCTGCGGCCCTCCAGGTGTTGGGGGTGAACACTTGCAGCAGAAATGTCTGCCGAACTCAATCGAAGACTGCATATGCACTACACATTTAAAGAATTCTTATGCCACTTTAACAGTCATGGCTTCCCCTGCACGGAATCCTGGGAACTGTAGAGTTAAGGGTGCTGAGAGCTGTTAGGAGACCCCTATTCCCCACACAGAGCTACATTTCTCAGAGCAGTTTAACAATCAATCCCTTTTTCCAGGAAACTCTGGGAATTGCAGCTCTGTGAGGAGAAATAAGGGATTTCCTAACAACTAGCAGCACCCTTAACAAACTACAGTCCCAGGGTTCTTTGGGGGAAGCCATGGCTGTTTAAAGTAGTATAATAACGTTTTCTGTGTTTAGTGCAGATGGGGCCTACATCATGCAGGCAGCCTCCACAGTGGAGAAGGAACACAACTGAAGGGGCAGAGCTAGCCAACTCTTCCCACCTTTCCTCCCTCATTGTGTAAGGAATAGAGCTTATAAAAAGGTGAGATATGCCAAGATAATTCTCTCTGGTGTAGTTACACAACCAGGGCAAAGAGGTTCTGCAGTATGAGATGCAGTGGGCTGCCATAAGACTGAGATGGGATCTCTTTCTGGAACCTTCTATGCAAGTAAGTTCATCAGGTGTCCTTCTACTGGCTTTCTGCAGGGGTGTGTGTGTGTGTGTGTGTATATATATATATATATTATATTTATATCTTACCCTTTTAAAGATGCTGAGGATATCCCTCTGCCCGCCCCCAATATTTTATCCTGACAGTAACTTTCACAAGGATAGTAAAGGTTGACAGACTGTGATGGCTAAGATCAACCAGCCGAGAACTATTTCATTCCAGAGAGCTTTTATTTAAATTATATTTTTCACTATTTTCCTCCCATTCTTGTTGGCATTTATCAATATACTGTTATATATTGCATTTTTTAAACGATTTTGGGGCTTAAAAAAACAAACCCACAAACCAAACCTGTACTTAACGATGAACCACTCACAGAGGGCTTTTGGCCATAGAGCAGTATAACAAAAACATAACACACATATGAATAAAGATGAATGTTCTGATGAATATTCCATTTTCAGGTTGACCATCTTGATTGTGGAACCTGCAAAAGAAAACGAACATCTATTCATTTCTAAGCTCAGGGCAACATACGTGATTTTTCTCCCTGCTCCCCATTTTATCCTCACAATGATTCTGTGAGGTAGGTTAGGCTGAGAGTGTGTCTGGCCCAAAATCACCCGGTGAGAATTCTTCCATGGATGAGTGGGGATTTGAACCAGTCTCACCTGTCCTAATCCGACACTCCAAGCACTTTTACCACACTGGCTCTCAATAATGGTAACAACCACAATTAACAACTTCAGAGGGAAAAAAACTCAAACTGGGGAATGAACAGGGTATTTGTGTCTGTCTCTTAACACAGCCTCAATACTTTGATGCAAGATACCCTCTGGGGCCTTTTTCAATTTAATCCAGCGTTCCCCAACCTGATGCCCTCCACATGTTTTGGACTACAGCTCCCATCAGCCCCTGTCAGAGCCAGGTTGAAGAAAGCTGGTTTAATCCATAGAGGTATGTAATGAAGGTGGCTTAGGCTGCAATCGGAGCCCTGATCTATCTGGTCCAGTGCTGACTCTGGGGATAACAGCTCTTGCAGGTTCTTGGGCAGAAAAGGGTATTTCCCAGTTCAGCGATCTTAAGCCCTTTAATGGGAGATGCTCAAGTCCGGGCCCGGGGCCTTCTGCATCCAAAGCAAGCCCTCTCACACCTGCTGACCTATGGATGCTCCTGATGAACTAAAGAACCTGCCTTATGTCAAGCAAGGCCGTGGGGGTCTGCCTAGGCAGCAAAGGTGGGATACAGGGAGCTACAATCCAGCCTTAGACACTGGAAATTTGATCCAGCATCCTCTGGACCACACTATTTGCCTCTAAGTTTGCTTCTCTTGGACATGGAGAGCTGACGCAAGTTTCCTCTGTGGAAGACTTGTCAATTTGTTTGGTTTCGTGATGATTTTATTGGTCAATTGTTTATTTGATGTATGGTTTGTTTTTATGTACACCACTTAGAAATGTGAATGATTAAGTACATAAATGTTTTCAATAAAAAGAAATATGATAAATAAACAGAACTCCCCACCCCCCATGTACACCTTGTCCTAATGGTGTGTGCATCGATAGTCTTAAAACATATATGCTAATAAATTTGAGGTGTTGACCTTCCACCTATCATGTGATTCTAGCAGCCATCTCAAAAGAACAAAAAACAAAAATAGATGCTACGGCTATCACTCAATTATTATTATTATTTAAAAAAACACAATGCTATGAATTTTAATTGAATCTGCACACATTCACACAAAGGCAAAAACAATGGGGTGTATTTGATTAATTTTTACTCAGAGTAGACCCACTGGAACAAATGGACGTAAGTAAAGCAAGTCCATTCATTTCAATGGGTGTACTGAGTAAAAGATAGTTGAATACAACTCAGTTAGTTGTATCCAGTGTTAGTCAGAGCAGACCCATTGAAATTAAAAGGCCTGCATTACTTATGTTCATTAAATTCAGTGGGTCTACAAATACAATTTAGCTGGATACATCCCAATATTTCTAAAGCACGCACCCTGTTTTCATTGTTTTTAAAATGATTTACAAGCAGATCACAGCAGGCATGATTTTAGAAAAGGCATTCCCTCCTTTACAGGAGAGAATTTGTAATGCCTTTTAAGACTGGGCGTGCCATTTGGAGGCTTTTTTTTAAAAAATAAGTACCTTAGTGGTTTAAACCAGGGGTTCCCAAACTATGGTTCTTAGGCCCCCAGTGGCCCACAAGTTTCATGCAGATGGTCTGCAGCATATACACATTAAATATTAATACTTTTAATTTTAATGGATTTTTATCCTAGTCTGCTTCTGTATTAGAATTGTTTTTAAGATGTTTTCAAAAATGTTTTGTTTGTATGATTTTTTAAAGGATGTTTTTAGTGTTTTATCACTTGTTTGCCACTCTGGGCTCCCTTTGGGAGGAAGGCAGGAAATAATGATAGTAATAATGATAGTAATAATGATAGTATTTTATTGCTTCTTTTATTTCTTATATTGTATTTTATTGTATTACAAATTGAATTCTATAGAAGGCAAATTGTAATACTACAAAATAAACTGTAAGAAATAAAGGAAGCGATAAAATTACAATTAAGAACCGTACGGCATCTAGCACAGCACATTACAAGTGCTGCAACAGGCAGAACAATCATTAAGTGGTGCATCAAGACCATCAACAATTTTCAAGCGGTTTGTGAACCCCTGGTTTAAATAAATAAATAAATCTGCAACAGCAGGCCCCTTTTACGTTAACGCTTTTTAAAAATTGATTAAACATTAACCTAATTATGGATACAATCTGTAATGGACAAGCCAAGAATATATTCAGAGAATCTAATTTCCAAAAGGATGATTTCATCTCACGTATTACTTCTATACAAGGAAAGTTCTGGAGTCATAGAGTGAGAGGGTAGTTGTCTTACCTAAGCTTAGTTCCCTGGTGGAGACGATCCAAATCTATGCAGTAGTTTGCACAAGATATAAATCACCATCTACGCTTATCTGGAATGAAAATTAGAATAAAGCACTCTGTCGTCTCCTGGAAAGAAGTGACAACTTAGGGAGCGCTAGCTTGTTTTACCATTCAGCAAACCAGTTACAGAGACTTGCCTTCGAACTGAACGGAGAACAAATGTTTGGAGGAGGAGCAGAATTGCATCAGCTCGTCCTGATGTCACATATTGGGTCAAATAAGAACAAGGAGATGATAGAGGTGCATAAAATTATGCATCGTGTGAGAAAGCACCATGTTTTTTTCTCTTTCTCATAACACTAGAACTCTGGGACCGCCAATGAAGTTGAACGCGGGAAGATTCAGGACAAACAAAAGGGAAGGACGTCTTCATGCAGATCACAGCTGAAATAATGGAATTTGCTCCTACAAGAGGCAGTGATTGCCACCAACTTGGATGACTTTAAAAGAGGTTTAGACAAATTCGTAGAGGAGACGGAAGAGGACAAGCCACAATGGCTATGATTTACCTCCACTGCTGGAGGCAGCATGCCTCTGAATACCAACTGCTGGGAACAACAAGTGGGAAGAGTTGTGTTGTGCTCATACCCCACTTGTGGGGTTCCCAAGATGCACCTGGTTGGCCAGTGTGAGAACATGATCCTGAACTAGATGGACCACTGGCCTGATCCAGCAGGTCTTTTCCCATGTTCAAAGAACATACACTACCAATGAACTAGGGTCTGTCCAACTTGACACAAGCAGGCCTAGTTTATATAACAGATTATGATCTTGACTGTGCAGAACAGCATCAGCAGCGCAAAAGGGGCTTTCCCCACATGAGGTGGGAGAGTCAAGCGGCAAAATCCCTGGAAAGATATTTTATGTCCCAGAGGGCACACTGCAGGCATGAACATCCCCATGAGCCAATGCGCATCTACTCATAAGCAACTCCCAAAGATTTCTTGCTTCCAGGAGTACATAGGAGCAGAGCATTAAATGTATTTTGTAGCATTACAATGACAATGAATTACAGTTCCCAAAAGGGACACAACATTGTTCCAGATATTAAACTCTAACTTCTAAGAACAGGTGCCTAAGTTTGTTTGTGTCTTCCCCCTCCTCCATCCTTTTGTGTCATGTCTTTTGAGATTGCAAGCCTGTTTTTTCCTTAATTGATCGGTAAACTGTTCTGGGACCTTTTTTCAGTTGAAGAGCAGCGTGAAGACGCCTTAAATAAAAAGAAATAATGGCAATCAAGATGAAGCTGGTGAAGAAATTGTATCAACAGACACATCCTTTCATGTTGCCATAAAGGTTGATGGGACTTCATCACAGTGAAAGAAGATAGCATCTTGTCTCTAGTGAGAGAAAAAGGAGAAAATAATGTCTTCCTTACCACAGCAGTGCTTATTGTTTCCACAGGAAATTCTGTAACTTCAGCAGGTTCAATCACCAACTCTGAAATGGACAAGGGTTTGATTTGTATGAAAACATGTACATCTAGACAGAAGTATGAAATGCCCAGAGATTGGCAGTTCCTAACCTAGGGTACGCAGTCCATCTGCCACTTCCCTCTGGGGTGATTTCAGGTGGTCCATGAGACCATGATAAAAACAGTTAGAGGACAAGTGACCTTCTCATTCAGGCAGGCATTTCACCTATTCAGTGTGCTCATGTTTATTATTATTATTATTATTGTATTGCACCTTTCCTTCAAGGAGCTCAAGCCAGCATCCATGGTTCTCTCCTTCCTCATTTTATCCTCACAACAACCCTGTAAGGTAGGTCAGGCTGAGAGACAGTGACTAGCCCAAGGTCACCAGTGAGCTTCATGGCTGAATGGGGATTTGAACCCTGGTCTCCAGGGACCTAGTCCTACACTCTAACCACCACACCACACTGGCTTTATCTGTTCTTGTGCAACTTTTAACTCTCGTCCACTGTTATTGATAGAGTATTTTATCTCCTTTTTTAATCCCACCCTTCCTCCAAGAGCTCAGGGCAGCAAGCACGGTTATCTTTCAAACAAAAAACGGTGATGGTAGAACAAGGATAGCCAACATGGTGCCCTCCGGATATTGGACTACCACTCCCAGCATTCCTGATCACTGGCTGTGCTTGCTGGGGCTGATGGGGGTGGTAGTTCAGTAACATCAGGAAGGCACCACGCTGGCGATACCTGAGTCAGAGTGTTGGACTAGGACAGGGATGTGCTGTTTTTTCTTTCAAGGGCCACATTGTCTTGTGGGGCTGCATGGCAGTGGTGGGTGGGGCCATACCATGTTCCCTTTCTGACATCCCCTTCTTCTGCATCCTCTTCCTCCCTGCCCAGCAGGCTGCCAGAAAAGGTGAAGTCTCTCTTGCTGGAAGTCTGAACAGATGGCTTCCAGAAGGCTTTCGAAATCAGCCAGAGGGCTGTGGGCTGCCCACCCCGACATAAGTGATCCAAATTCAAATCCCTGCTTGGTCATGACGCTACTCCCAATCTCTCATCTTAGCCTACCTCACACCCATCCCTGTCCTAATCCAAGATAACATTACCAAAACAAAAACTCAACCATTGAGGGAATCTCCTTCCCTTATACCATGTGCATGGGAACTTTGGCTCTGTTGAGGTTGCTGAACTACAACTCCCATCAGCCCCAGCAAGCATGGCCAGTGGCCTGGGATAATGGATGCTGTAGGTCAGCAACATCTAGAGGGCCAATGTTGCCCACACCTGCCTTACACATTCATGTCACTTCTCACCTGTCTGTGTCATGTGCGTCCTTTCATGCCTTCTAAGCTGGGAACGCCTAATAAAACTTTTCCCGCACTGTGAGCACTCGTAGGGTTTCTCCCCTGTGTGAGTTCTCTGGTGCACAAGGAGGGACACCTTCAATTTGAATGTTTTCCCACAATCCAAGCATGAGTACGGATTCTCTTTGCTGTGGGTGGCCTTGTGCGCGTCCAGGGAGGCTTTCTGATTGAAGGTTTTCCCACATTCAGGGCATGCGAACGGTTTCTCCCCTGTGTGGATTCTCTGGTGCCTTGCCAGGTTACTTTTGTTATGAAAGCGTTTCCCGCACTCGGTACACAAAGACGGCTTCTCTCCTGTATGGACTCTCTGGTGCGTATTGAGGGACGATTGTTGACTGAATCTTTTCCCACACTCTGAGCACTGATAAGGCTTCTCTCCTGTGTGGGTTCTCTGGTGCATAATGAGATGACATTCGGAATGGAAGCTTTTGCCGCACTCCAAGCATGGGTGGGATTTCTCTTTTGCAGGGGTTTTTGTGTCCATATTGAGAGGTTCTCCTCCATTAACACTCTTCTTGGGGCTTTCACGTGGTATATCCCCTCTATGCATTCTCGCATGCAAAAGGAAGCCTCTTTTTCGCTTGAACCTTTTCCCACACTCAGAGCAGACATAAGGTTTCTCTTTGCTGTGGGTTGGCTGGTGTTCAATAAGACATACCTTCTGAATAAAACTTTTCCCACATATGGGGCAGGTATATGGTTTCTCCCCTGTGTGGATTTTCATGTGTCGAATTAGGTTACCTTTGTTGGAGAACCTCCTCGCGCACACAGTACATAAATATCTTCTCTCTCCTGTATGGACTATACTGTGTTTACTAAGGGCCTGCTTATTAATGAACTTCTTCCCACACTCAGCACACTGATAGGGCCTCTCTCCTGTGTGGACTCTCTTGTGAACTATCAGGGACACTCGGCTCATGAAGCTTTTCCCACATTCTGGGCATTTATAGGGCTTCTCCCCCGTGTGGGCTCTCTCGTGCAAAATAAAGCTCCGTCGCCAGCGGAAGCTTTTGCCACAGATTGAGCACTGATAGGTCCTGTCTCCTGTCTGAATCGTCTCATGTGTGTTCCTTTTGTGCTTTGTCAAATTGTTTCTGTACCGGAAACTCTTCCCACACTCGGGGCATTGATACGGTCTCTCCCCGGTGTGGATTCTCTCATGTAAAATAAGGCGATGTTTCCAGTAGAAGCTTTTGTCGCAGTGCGAGCATTTATGGGGCTTCTCTCCTTTATGACGTTTCTCATGCCCAGTCAAGGCACATTTGGTTTTGAAGCTCTTGCCGCAGTCAGGGCACAGAAATGGTTTCTCTCCAGCATGGGTATTTTGGTGTACAACGAGGGCTGCTTTCCCATTGTAGCGCTTGCCACAGTCAGAGCATTCATAGGGTCTCTCATCTGTGTGCATCCTCTGATGTTCAATGAGAGAATATTTAAAAATGAAGGTTTTGTCGCAATGCACACATGCATGTGGTCTCTCTCGGGTGTGAGCCCTCACCCTGTGCGCATTCAGGTATTTTTCAAGAGTGAAGCTCTGGTCACAATCAGCGCATTTGTACAGCTTTTCAGCTGTATGAATTCTCTTGTGTATCCTCAGTAAAGACTTTTGATTAAAACTTTTCTCACAGACAGGACATGTGTAGGTCTCTCCCGCATGGATTTTCTGATGTACAGCAAGGGACGTTTTCCATGGGTAGCTTTTACCACATTCAAGGCATTCATATGGCTTCTCTCCGGTATGGGTCCTCTGATGTGTAACAAGGGACGCTTCCTGGCCAAAGGATTTCCCACAGTCAGGGCACTGATAGGGCTTGTCTCCCGTATGAGACCTCTCATGTGCAATGAGGCGCGCACGCTTATTGAACCTTTTTTCACATATGGAACATCCATATCGTGTATCTCCTGGATGAGATCTTCTGTGTTCAAGAAGCAACGATTTACAACTGAAGCTTTTTCCACACTTGGAACATCCATAAGGCTTCTCCCCTGGATGAGATCTCTCGTGTACAGTGAGGTTCGGACCCTGCCAACTGTTCCCTTCAGTGTCTTCTAGTGTCACTCCACTGCTGTCCGCTTGTTCAGGTCCTTCTGGCTGACAGCTTTTGTCTTCATTCTCCTGCGCTTGGACATTTCCTGCTGGATTAAATCAAAGAATTACAATAAGGATGGGATGTAATTAAGTTTTTATAAAAAAAAACAAATAGAAACACTGAAATCCTGTGCCCAAAAGTTCTCTAAAACTTCTATAAGGAGTTTGCCACCCATGTGCTATGACTATGAGAAATAATTGTTTCAAGTGAACATTCCCATTGACAGAAGCTACAGCTTGGCAAGTAAATTGTCCTCTTACAATTGTCAAAAAAAATACACAGAAGTGTAATAAAATAAATAAGGGATTTCTGTACAACAACATGAGGTTTTCAGGGCAGTTTACAAATATTGAACACTGTGGACTTCCCATCTGGTTGGCCACTAAGAGAACAAGGATATTGGACCAAATGGGCCTTTAGTCTGGCCAGCACAGCACTTCTTACATTCTTATGCTAACAAGTCAGTACAAATATAACGCCATTTGCCTGCTCCCCTCCTCAGCTGTCGTTTGTCAGCAGCTATTGTGGCTGGTAGCAGCAGAGGGTAAGAAGGGACATCATGGTCCACTCCACTGGCTCTGCTGAGAGACACGCTGCCTTTTGGCTCCTCCCCTACCTGGACTGTTTCCATTCCAGCTAGTCATTAAAATAGGGATGGGGAACTTTTTTCCACCCAAGGACCGCATTCCCTCCTAGGAAACGAACTGAAGGCCACATGGTGGTGGTGGGTGGGTCCAGAGGGAAAAGCCAGAGAAACAAAGAACATAAATGTTATTTTTGTACAGTAGGCTAATTTTTACCCAGAGTCACACACCCCTCTCTGTCCTCTATGTAAGCAAGCAAGAAGTGTTATCGGAGTTCAAGGACACATTCAAGCCAGGCAAAAACATTTGGGGTACAGTCTGGGGAGAGTTCTGAGGACCAGGCAGAGAAGCCTGGAGGGCTACATTTGGCCCCTGGGCCAAAGAGTTTCCATTCCTGATCTATTTATTATTTATTAAATCTATATCCCGCCCTTCCTCCCAGAAGGAGCCCAGGGTGGCAAGCAAAAACACTAAAAACATTCTAACATATCTGACAAACAAAAGACTTTAAAACATATTAAAACAAAACATCTTTAAAAACTTCTTAAAATACCTTTAAAAACATATTTTGTTTTTAAAAAAGCTTTAAAAGTATGTTAAAAAGCAATTCCAACACAGATGCAGACTAGGATAAGGATCTAGGGGAAGGGTAGTTCATGTGATGCAATCTATCGGCTCTAGTACAGAACCAAAAGTTGTATATAGTTCCTCATTCCCACACTTTGAAGCTGTCCAGCATCATTTATCTCAAGTCGTGGCTTACAAGCTAGATGAACTACATTTAGATGAAAGATCCTCCGTGGTGCAGAGTGGTAAGCAGCGGTAACGCAGCCGAAGCTCTGCTCACGGCCGGAGTTCGATTCCAACGGAAGGAGGAAGTCGAATCTCCGGTAAAAAGGGTCGAGGTCCACTCAGCCTTCCATCCATCCACGGTCGGTAAAATGAGTACCCGGCATATGCTGGGGGGCAAATAAAGGTCGGGGAAGGAACTGGCAAGCCCACCCCATATATACGGTCTGCCTAGTAAACGTCGCAAGACGTCACCCTAAGAGTCGGAAACGACTCGCACTACAAGTGCGGGGACACCTTTACCTTTACCTTTTTACTATCAGGAAAGAATTTTGCAAGACAGCTCTTTTATATTAAATAATAAAATGGAAGAGAGCAGCTTGGTTTGAAGATTATACCCTGCCTTTGCCTTGTCACCACTTTTATTTATTTATTTCAGATTTATCCTCCAAAGAGCTCAAGGTGGCATATATGGCTCTCTCGCTCACTCCCATTTTAACCGCACAGAGATCATTTAAGCTGGCCAGAGTTCATGGAGTTTCAGAATTTGAATCCATGCCCCAACCTGTCGTACTCTGACATTCTGGCAGTGTTTGCATGTCACTTTAAACCATAGCCAAGCTTAACTATGGTTTTAAATTGGATGCACAGTGTGCTAGCAAAAGGGGTGAAAATTGCAGGTGCTTCACTCCTCTTCTAGTCCTGCTGCTGCACTGCCAGGAGGCAAGCTATAGTTTGGCCTAACATTTCCCCTCAGAGAAACCATGAGTAGTGAGCCCAGAACTTGGTTACTGTCACTAATTTCTAATCAGTACCTGTCATTTCCTTGTTCCCTTTCTCAGTCACTTCTTTCTCTTCCATGTCTTCACCCTCACCTCTGCCTGGCAGGTCCTCACGCAGCTCCCCCTCATAGTTGCTCCCCAACATGTCACCTGCTAAAAATTTCCAAAGATGCATGAGGGAAGCTGAGCCTAAATTAATTTACGTTTTGCATTCATAACCGACCTTCCCCCTCCCCTGCTCCAAGGAACTCAAGGTGGCATACATTCACAACAACCCTGTCAGGTGGGTTAGGCTGAAATATAACGACTGTCCCAAAATTTAGCAATATTTAGCAAGCTCTTGTCATGATTGAGTTGGGATCTGAGCCAGGGCCTAGTCCAGATCTCTAACTGCATCACTGCATTGTCTTAAACCAAATTCACAGGTGTGGAGGATGTTGGAGCAGGGAAGAATTTCTGCCTGCTAATAAATGGATATTTTCAAGGGTGTGAACATTCATTCCCTTTGCCCAGGCAATCTATGGGGAAGCAACACTAGTATTAACTGATGGTCGTGGGGAATCTTCAGGTGCTGTTGATCTTGCTGCTGAGCCTCCTATTGAGCCACAACTATTTATTGATTATTTTATTTATTTAAAAGCATTTCTACACTGCTTAATTTTTTAAAAAAATCCTAAACAAAACCAACAACATAATTCCTTTCAACAAGCCTTCTAAATGGAAATATCATCCCAGTCAGTATACGTGTCGGATTTGAACTGACCTTATGTATGTGCTGTTGTTGTTTTAAAATTGTTTCTATACAGGCTGTTGTTTTAAATGTGGAATGTTTAATATATGTTTTTACTATATTGTAAATCGCTTTGGGATTTCTCATGGGAAGAAATTCATCAGTGAAATAAAAAATATAATAAAATGATAAGAACAGTTAAACAACATTCTAAAAACAGGAACTGGTAAAATAATAAGGTCCAATCTTATTGGTCAGGGTAAGCCTAGGCAATAATATCCGTCTTTGCAAGACATCTGAAGCAACTAATGGTTGGTGCTTCACATATGGCAGAGGGAAGAGCATTCCACAGTGCAGGGGGAATGGTGGAAAATGTTCATTTTCAGGTCACTGCCCTGTAAGATTCTCTGTCAGGTGCGGTGCCATGTGCAACATTTCCCCAGATGATCTATGCCATCTATTTCTCTGCAGTATGGATGAACACAAGGGATCTGCAGTTCTGTTCACCTATCTTTCCCTCACAGCAAAAGGCCTCTCCTTGGCTTCTTTCCTCTGCACAGCAGATGGGACTGGCCTGACTAATGAAAAGCGGCTAGAAGACCACATGGCTGAGGCAAAAATGTGCATGAAAACTGGATTTATTTGGCTCAACACATTCCAAGCTATACAATGTTTGGCAGATAAGGGGTATATAAAATAAGTAATAATAAATAAACAAACAAACTCTACTTCATGGGCAACTTATTTCAGCCCTCAAAGATATAATAAGACATTATAACTTAAGTTATTGCCATGATTTTGTAGTAAACACCAAATAAAATCACTCAGTACACTCTTCTCCCTTCAGATTTTTCCCCTCACTTTTACCTCAAGGAATTTTACACTTTCACCTATAGATATTAGGCAGGTGACTTCACTGTATTATTTTTGACACCTGCAAAAAAGTTTTGTTGTTTAAGCAAACCCACCCAGACACGTAAATTTGACATGCATTTTAACATGCAATTTTGTTTTTAAAACTGCTGATTTTATTTTGAAATATTTTTTGGTTAACTGGTTTTCTACATCTGATTTTAATCAGTCATTTTAATGTATATTTGATATTTTAGGTTAGTCGCTTACACATTTTGGTGAATAAGTGGTATAAATCCTGTTAAATAAATAAAATAAAACAAATCATGGAAGGAGGTAAAAGGTGGCACAATTTCAACTCAATGTCACTCAGTCCCTCCCAAGCCCTGACAGATGTCGGCCTAGCAGACAAGACCTACACAAAAGGGAACACCATCAGACCATTATTTAGCCTAGTGGTATTGTGAATACCAGTCCCCAAAACATTCTATGACAGAAATTTTAAAAAATATAGTCAGATACTAAACACTATACATATACACAAATATTAACAATGTATCTAAGCCTGCTACAGGCCTGGATGCAGTGAAACGTCTTCACTAACTGCTCAAATCTACACATGCCTCCTTAGAAGTATGCCCCACTGAGTTCAATGAAGCTTACTCTGAGGTAAGTAGGAAAAGGATTGCACCCGTAGGGCTATTACTGAAGAAAATGTGAAGTTCACAAAAATCATGGTATAACTTACACTGAGGCCCTGCCTCCCACACTTTTTTTTTTTTTGTTTTACACTGAGGCCTTTTTGGTTCATAGCTTAGCCCATAGACACTTAAAAAAAATGCTTTGCATTACATTTTTACCCCAGTTCTCTTTCAACAAGCTCAAATCAAACACACGTAGTTCTCTCCTCAACAGTTACTTTATCAACAGAACAACCCTGTGAAGCAGGTTAAATTGGCTCAAAAAATTCACCCAGTGATACTTCTTGGGTTAAGCAGGAATTTGAATTCGGGTCTCCCCAGTCACTCTTAACCCAGGGATGGGGAGCCTCCTGTGGCCTCTAGATCAGATGTTGCTGGCTCCCGTCACCCTCAGCCAGCAGCCAGGAACAATGGGAGTTGGAGTCCAGCAACATCTGGGAGACCATAGGTTTCCCCCACCCCTGCTCTAACCACTATACCACATGGGCTCTATTAGTGGAGCCCTCTTCTTTGGCTGCCCCCGCCCCTTTCTCCCAAATGTTCATAATGGATACCCACTTTCAGCAGCCTCAGCCACAGAGGAAACTTTCTCCTGAGATGCTACTACTACTGATGCAGGGACTTCCTCGTGGATGCTCTCTGCCTGGTTGTCTCCCACAGTCCCATCTTCTGGATAAAGAGCAAGAAAGAAAATTTTTAAATGAATTCTGAAATAACCAACAAACCTGTCATTCTTCCAGAAAAGATGTAAATAATTGATCAGGAAAAGGAGGATCTATTTATCTCTACCAACTGAGTATTTTCAAATGGCCTCTGAATAGATCTTTACATTTACCTGTGTATGTGAACATTTTAATAAATGGAGATTAGAGACAAGCATGTCCCTCACACAGGACTAGCAGCTTATGAAAGCTCAAAAATTTCAGCCTGGTGCGAGAAGAGCCGGAGATTAATCTCATGCTAGGAAACGCACAGCATCCCATAACGGAGGCACAAGACATTCTTACCCAGCGCTGTGGCCTCTCTGTCCTCCTTGGCAATTCTCCTGGTATGTGGCATACGTCGAGCACGTGAGGGAGCCTTCTTTGCCTCAGAGAAATCAGCTGCCCACTGGAAGACAAGCGTGAGAGGACAGCTCTGTATAGCCACAGCTATGCTCAGGACCAGCTGCAATCAATGGGGCAGGATGATAGGGGGGCAGTTATCTCCCCTTCTGCACTAATTAGCTAGAACAGTGTTTTTCAGACAGGAGCCACCAGTGGCCAAGAACTTTGGGCCACTTTCATGTGGGCCTCAGTGCCACAGCCTACCCAGCAGCCTCCTCACTTGCCTGCCCAACCCCCTAGCTGTGCCATAGCCATTTGGCTGGACCACTGCCAACACTGTCAACTGCTTGCCTGCTGAATAATGGTGGCCAGGAGACAGTAAAGCTGATGATCATCATCCTCGACAAGAAATAGAAAGGAAGGGGATAAGAGAGGAAAGCTGCTATAGGAGGAAGAAGTGAACGTAAAAGGACCAGGGAGGAGGAGTGAAAGAACCTGGCATTGGTGGTGGCGAGGGATGGAATAAGGTACAAGCAGAGTGTGAAAGGAGACTGGGAGAAAGAATTACAGGAGACAGATAGATGCTTTTTGAGAGGCATGTGGAAAAATATAAAATAAAGGGCCTTCTCCTCTTACAGCCCCTGGGTCAGCAAATTCTGCCTAAAATGAGGAAGCTGAGTCACAGTACAAACATCTGTACATATCCTGAGGAAAGCTGAGCTATGAAATTCCTTGCCACAGGGGGAAAAATTGTGGGGAAGCATTTAGCAATTTCCAAAGATGGATTGGACCTCAACAGAAAATGATGTCACTAGTTGCCAGCTGATTCTGACAAACTCTGCCTCTGCCTGCCACCATTTTGTGACTGGCTCTGCCCCTGCACCACCATATTGTAACTGGTGGGCCTCAGTAACTTTCCACCATCACAAATGGGTCCTGGGAGTTGAAAGTTTGAGAGCCCCTTATCCTGAAAGAGAGGAAAGAGCCTGAGTCTGAGATTCTGCAGCAGGGGTGAGGAACCTTTTGTTCTCCAGATGTTGTTGAACTACAGCTCCCATCAACCCCAGTAAGCATGGCCAGGGATGGTGGGAGATGTAGTTCAGCAACATATGGAGGGCCGCAGGTTCCCCACCCGTTCTACAATTTGAAAATCAGGAACATAGCTCAGTGGCAGAGCACAAGCTTTGCACGCAGAAGATTCCAGGCTCAGTCCCCACCACCTCCAGTTAAAATGCAGCTCTCTATCTGTGATCCTAGAGAGTTGCTGCTGTTTAGAGCAGACAGTGCTGTGCTAGGTCAACTGCCCAACAGATTCCTATATTCCTCCTAAAAAAAGATAGGACAGGCATCTGGCAGCAAGGCTTTATTTGTGATCAGTTAGAATTTTATCCTACTACCCTCCCCAAGGAACACAGGACAGTGTACATGGATCCTCTCACAATTTTATCCTCACAACAGCTCAGTTAGGCTGAAACCTACTGACTAAGTAACCTTCAGGGGATGTGGAGATTTGAACCGGGATCGCCCTAACTGCTGAACCTCGGCCAGGGGGCCAAGTGTGGCCTTTCTGAGTCCCCCTATACAGCCCTCAGCATCCTCCCTAGGCCATGCCCTCACCCCAGGCAGGCCACACTCCTCACTGGCTATACTCCACATTCTCCCCAAGGGATTTTGCTTGGACTCTTGCTTACCTGGGTGGAGGTGTCCATATGTGTGGAAACCCTCTGAGCTTTGCATGCCTGGAGCATAGCCTACTGTACAAATGTTCAGAAGTCACGTCCATCACTCTGCCCACTTTGGCCTCTGGCCTCCAGAAGGTTCCTGACTAGGGAATGCTGCCCTCACACTGAGAAAGGTTCAACACATCTGCACTGCAGCATCCTGGCTCTCTTCAGGACAGGGGAGGCCAACTTCAGGCTTGGGGGCCAAACATGGCCCTCCAGGCTTTTCCATCTGGCCTCTGGGACTCTTCCCAGGTCACACCTCTTCCAGGCTACACTTCTTCTAGGCCGCACACCTTACCAGCCCCACTCCACACCCTCCTCAACTGCCTGGCTGAAATAGGTCCTTGAACTGTGTTAATGCCTCTTGTTTGGAAGATGGAGACACAGATGTACAGAAAACTCCAATTTTTGCATGGCTGGACTGTAGCTAACTGTATGGATTTGTATTTTTAAAAATCTAGTTGCCTTGTTGTAAGTCACCCTGTGGCTTGTGCAGAGGGCAGTATATAAACAAGGTTATCTAAATAAAATGCACTGGAAGCACCAAGAAGAATCGACGGGCTCACCTCTGCCTCTTGCTGACTCTGGAGGAAATTCTCCGCTAGGACCACGGCCTCATCACAGTTTGTTGGCTTGTCTTCCCTCACGTAGCCCTGCATCTCCTGGGGCAGGATGGCCAAAAACTGCTCCAGGATGACCAGCTCAAGCATCTGCAGCTTGGTGTGTTTTCCTGGCTTCAGCCACTGGTGGCAGAGGTCCCAGAGCCGGTTGCAAAGCTCGCGGGGCCCCTTGGTCTCCTCGTAGCGGAACTGGCGGAAACGCTGGAGCTGGGCGTCCGAGTTGACGACGGGCTCCTCTGGGACGTTTTGCTCCGTCCTTTCCCTGCATTCCCTCCTAATCCTAGCCTGGAGGAGGCGAGGGCTTTTTCTTGCCTCGGGGTCTGCGGTGCCTTTGTCCCATATAGATGTCACCCGAAGATCCAAGGCGGAAGAGGCTGAAGGGACAAATTACCAATAATAATAATAATAATAAATTGGAGAGAGGAGTGAGTAGGGCAGTTCTCCAGACCAGAGCAAAAGCTACCCATTTTTAAAAATTCATTCATTCTTCTATATTTGCCCATCCACAAAAAGTTTGGAAGATGCCTTAAACTGAGCCAGACCATCAGGCCATCTAGCTCAGTACTGCCTGCACTGACCAGCAGTGGCTCTCCAGGGTTTCAGACAGGGACCCAAGGCAGCTTACATATGGTTCCCAGGTGGTCTCCCATCCAGGCACTGACCAGTCCTGACCCTGCTTGCTGGCCTCATGTGCCTTCAGACCATAGCTTGGGATCAACAGATGCCTACAGATGCCTACCTACAGATGCCAGGGACTAAACATGCGGATCTGCATGCAAAGCAGATGCTCTGCATGTTGAGCTACAGCCCTTCCCTCTGGATGGTTTACAAAATCATAAAATAGACAAAAATTAAATAGCACAATGGATATTAAAACCGTATCGAAAGAGCATAAAAGCAACATAAACCAGCAAACAACACACACACCATAAACCTAGCACAGCACCAGTATAAAATCCATATAGAACAATGGTGGGGAACTGCACAGGCCTGGGGGTCAAATGTGGCCCTCCATGACACTGTGCCTCAGACTTATCTAATCTGGTGCCCTCCAGATGTTGAGGACTTCAACTCCCAGCAGCCCCAGCTGGCCCACAACATCTGGAGGGCACTAGATATGGGAAGGGCCAAGTTACATGTACTTTGTTTTAGGCCACGTTCATACCATACATTTATTCCACTGTCATTCCACTTTAAACAGTCATGGCTTCCCCAAAAGCATCCTGGGAAGTGTAGTTTGTGAAGGGCACTGAGAGTTGTTAGGGACTCCTATTCTCCTCACAAAGCTATAATTCTGGGAAGAGGGACTGACTATTAAACTATTTGGGAACTGTAGCTCTGTGAGGAGAATAGGATCTCCCAACAACTAATAGGAATCTCCTAACAACTCTCAGCACCCTTCACCAACAACCTTTCCCAGGATTCTTTGGGAGTAGCCATGACTGTTTAAAGTGGAATAAGGGTGAAATAAATGTATGGTGTGAATGTGGCCCTAATTTCAGAAGGATACAAGGGCACTGGGGTTGTTCCAGAGTCTTCACAGGAAAAAACAATGGGCTTTGATCCATTCTCTCCCCTTCCCCCTGCCTCTCACAGCACCGGTCTGCTTAACACTACCCAGCTTAAGGCACAATATCCTTTACAGATGTCCGTCATTTATTATGAACCTTCATGGCATTGACGTGGTGTCTTTACCTGGGCTCACTGGTGCTGAGTAGGAATGTTCCAGTATGACAATGTCACTCTTGGAGGATGATGCTTCTACATCACTATCACCAACCGCCACTGGACTTCTTGGTTCAGGATCAGGGGGCTTAGACCAGACATGGCACCATCTCTTTTTAGCAAGCCCCTTTTTGGTGCCCTGCAGAAGGAAAGTAAAAATGTAGTTTTTTAATCTATTTTATTCAACAATTTTTTTTATCTGCTGCTCGATTGTAATAAAACCTAAGTGGTTTGCACAAAGAATAAAACATCAATAAAAGACACTTAAAAACAAGTATTAAAAACATTCAAAAATAATTATTAAAATCAACAGTAAGCTAAAAAGAGATTAAAACACATATGAACTTTCTACATGTCTGGGTAAGAATGCTTAAACAATAATGTTTTAAACAGGTGCTGAAAAAAGCACAGTGAAGGCTGTTGTCAATAGGCAAGAAGTTCCAAAATGTAGTTCCACACTAAAAGATTGATTTCTTTTTTGTAGACCTGTTATGAAGTATCCCTAAAACACCCACCCACAAAACACACCAATTTTTCTATGGTGGTCTGCAACAGAGGAAGGGAGCTTTGATTTTGGCCTGGAGAGGCCTCAAGACAGATTCCATTATAGGAAGCCAGGCACACACATTTGAGCAAGCAGATTTGCAGCACCTCCTGGTAAATCCATTGATTGTTCCCTTTACTGTAAAACTCTGCCATCCTCCCTGTTGTTGTTACGTGCCTTCAAGTCAATTTCAACTTATGGCGATCCTATGAATCAGTGACCTCCAATAGCATCTGTCATGAACCACCCCATTCAGATCATTTAAGTTCAGGTCTGTGGCTTCCTTTATGGAATCAATCCATCTCTTGCTTGGCCTTCCTCTTTTTTTACTCCCTTCTGTTATTCTAGCATTATTGTCTTTTCTAGTGAATCATGTCTTCTCATTATGTGTCCAAAGTATGATAACCTCAGTTTCATCATTTTAGCTTCTAGGGATAGTTCTTGTTTAATTTGTTCTAACACCAAATTATTTGTCTTTTTCACAGTCCATGGTATCTGCAAAGCTCTCCTACATAGGGTTGCCAGGTTCTTGGCCTGAGACTGATCCTGTATCTTTAGGAGAAGAGAAAGTCAGCCAAGTGCAGGTGTTCTTGCAACTCTGTAATGGGAAAACCCACAAGGTGGAATTCTCCCTCCCTCCTGCACAACTTTTAAAGATACAGGAGACCTCTTGGTTGCAGGTCAGGCCTCCAAGAGGTCTCCTGTATCTTTAAAAGTTGTGGAGGGGGAAGGGAGAATTCCACCTTGTGGGTTTTCCCATTACAGAGTTGCAAGAACACCTGCACTTGGCTGACTTTCTCTTCTCCTAAAGATACAGGATCAGTCTCAGGCCATGGACCTGGCAACCCTACTCCTACAACACCACATTTCAAATGAGTTGATCTTCCTCTTATCTGCTTTTTTCACTGTCCAACTTTCACATACATAGAGATCAGGAATACCATGGTCTGAATGATCCTGACTTTGGTGTGCAGTGATGCATCTTTGCATTTGAGGACCTTTTCTAGTTCTCTCATAGCTGCCCTTCCCAGTCCTAGCCGCCTTCTGATTTCTTGACTATTGTCTCCATGTTGGTTAATGACTGTGCCCAGGTATTGATAATACTTGACAAGTTCAATGTCCCCATTGTCAACTATAAAGTTGCATAAATCTTCTGTTGTCATTACTTTAGTCTTTTTGACGTTCAGCTGTAGTCCTGCCATCTTCCTTATCATTTGTAAATTTAAAACAATCAAAAGAGCATCAGAATCCTTCTGGAAGGGTTAAACCAAAATATGATCATTTAAATTTCAGTACCAACTTGAGCGTAAGTGGTGAAGCTTTTTTATCTTTGAGTAGATTTATGTAACTTTAAAGTTGCCAACAAGTGGTTTCCAAACTCTTCTCCTCACAGACCACGTGAGAATTGCTGATGGTCTTGGGGGACCACTTCATGATTTTTCTGCCTGTTATAGCAATTGTAATGCACTGTGCTAGATGCTGTATGATTTTTAATTATATTTTATTGCTTCTCTTATTTCTTGTATTGTTTTTGCAATCCATAGACTACAAATTGTAATACAATAACATAAAATACAATATAAGGAACAAAAGAAGCAATCAAATATTAAAATCAGTGTGGAGATTTAATGTGGACATGCTGTGGACCACCTGAATGAAGCTTGTGGACTACTGGTGGTCCATGGACCACAGTTTAGGAACTCTTGCCTTAGAGGTGAGGAATCTGCGCTGAGCAGGGGATTGGACTTGATGGCCTTATAGGCTCCTTTGAACTTTACTATTCCATGACTCTATGAATCTTTTGGATGCCCAAGTGACCACCTCTCTCTACCTAGGAACGTTTCTGTGGATTTCCTATGCACCCGCCCCTTCTTTTCCTTATCCCTTTGTTGCTGAAGAGACACCTTCACCCCCAACACTCCAAACCCCAGCCTCACAGAAATAAGGGCAGGTATTATTACATCTCTCTTTTCTTTCCCTCCCCTGGCAAGCCCATCAGCTGGCAAAACCCTCACTCTCTCCCCCTCATTCTCCTATCTTCTGTTTTTGACCCAATCTGGTCCTCTGGAGACTTACTCTCCTTCTCCCCCTTGCTATGCTCATTTCTTCCTCCTTGGCCATTTCACCTCACAAATCTCAGATCCTCCTTTCCTCACAATCCATAGACACCCACTGCAGAAATGGACCTTTGACTCTCAGGCCCCATCTGCACTACACATTTAAAGCACACTTATGCCACTTTCAACAGTCATAGATTCCCCCAAAGAATCCTGGGAACTGTAGTTTGTTAAAGGCTCTGATAGTTGTTAGGAGATCCCTATTCTGCTCACAGAGCTACAATTCTCAGACTTCCCTGGGAAGAGGGGACTGATTTATTAAACCACTCTTGAAATTGTATGTCTATAAAGGATTGGGTGATGAAGGGATTGATTGTTCAGGTTTACCTTTCTCGGTTGACGAAACACAGTCGGGATTGCTCCAGGTTTTAGGTCCCGTCGCCCAGAAGCCACATTGCCCCAAAAATCTGTTTTTCTAAAGTGTTCTGAACACACCACGTCATTGTAAGAGGGAGCGAAGTTCTGACGCCCAATGTTTACCAGCCACTTTTTTAACTGGTCTTCTTTTGTAAGAGGAAACCTGCAACAATTGTTTTGGTTTTTAAAAAGTGGATGCTCACATAGTCAGTTATGGAAAGGATGGGTTTTCTACTAGGAAAAAATGAATCAGTCCAAGGGTAAATCTGGGCCACAGTTGCACTGTACATTTAAAACAGTATCATTCACCCTAATCCTGTGAATGTAATGTGTTTGTTTTAATGGTTTTTAATACTGTATTTAAATTTCTGTACCACACCCTGAGGCTTAATGGAGAACAGCAGGCAAATAAATAAATAAATAAATAAATAAATCAGTCATTGCTTCCCCCTCCCCAAGAATCCTGGAAACTGTAGTTTGTTAAGGGTGCTGAGAGTTGTTAAGAGACCCCTATTTTCCTCACAGAGCTACAATTCCCAGAGTTCCCTGGGAGGAGGGATTGATTTATTAAACCACTCTGGGAATTGAAGGTCTATGAAGGGAATAGAGGTCTCTCATAACAGCTCTCAGCACCCTTAGCAAACTACAGTTTCCAGAATTTTTGGGGGGGAAGCCATGACTGTTGAAAGTTGTATGATACTGCTTTAAATGTATATTGCAGATGGGGCTTAGTTTAGCATCCTATCCCCCTGCAATGGTCAGCCAAATGCTTTGGGGAAGCTCACAAGCATGGCAAGAAGGCAACAGCTCTCCACTGGTGGCTGTCCCCAGTACATTTATTTATTTTTATTTAAGAGAATTTGTATACCTCTTATTTGTAAAAACCTCTAAACAGTTTACATAAAATATGCATTAAAATTATTGATAACAAGAGTCAGAAGTTCAAGACCAGATGACTTTTTCTAAAAAAACAAAATAAAAAAAAGTTCTTATATACAAAAAATACATATACATGTCTTCTTAACATATCTGTGTAGGCTTGCCTAAATAAAAAAGTTTTTAGGAGGCGCTGAAAAGTGTGTTATTTGCCTAATGTCAATGGGCAGGGAGTTCCATAGAGCAGGGGTTGCCACACTAAAAGATTGATTCCTTACAAGTGCAGAACAAACACTGTGTGGCACTTTTAAGAGTGCCAGTTCTACAGAGCGAAGTGGCTGAGTGGGCATATATGGGGTAAGGTGATCTTTCCAGTAAACTGGCCATAAGCAGTTAGTATACTGTATATACTAATAGTAGCGCCTTGAATTTGGCATACAATTTGCAGAGATACAAGTGAGCCCTGCGACAAAATGTTGCAGCATGGAATGCTTTGTTTAGGATTCCAGGCACGCTGCTCTACTCCGCTGCACCAGTAACTCTGATGAATGGGCTTTGGGTAAACAGCCTTTGGGGAAGGGCCACAGCTCAGAGCATCTGCTTTACAGGCAGATGGTTCCAGGTCCAGTCCCCAGTATCACTAGGTAGGGCTGAGAGAGAACCCTGCCTGAAACCTTGGGGAGCCTCTGCCAGTCAGTGTAGACAGTACTGAGCCAGATGGACCAATGGTCTGACTTGGTATAAGGCCGCTTCCTCTGTTCTAGCCGGTCAGCATTCCATGGCCACCAAGCATGCCCATTTCCCATTGGGCTGTTTTTGCCTGCCAATACCTCCTTCTTATGCACAGTTTCCTTGGAAGGACTGCCTGATCCCATATATGCCACTTTGGATCTGCAGAACTGGCACTTTTTTACATGCCACGCAATATGTGTTCTGCAGTTTTAAGAAACTGATCTTTCAGCGTGGCAGCATCTACACTCTAGAATTGACATTAAGGCAGGTGCCTACGCTGAGGTTCCCCAATTCTGCTCTAGAGCGTCACACAATTGCACTATTTTGCAGAGAACAGGGAGGGATTTCTCAGTAATTGCTTCCTACCACCACAATTCCTTCCAGGTGGCCCAGCCTGTTGACCGCTTACCTGTGAAACGTGACGTGAGCGCCACGCCAACGGCGGTTGTTGCAGTTGGGTACCGAGCAACAGCTCGCCATAGTTGCGTGTGGATTCCTTCCGTGGTGGATTGCAAGTTTACTCCTCTGGGTTAACTCCAGTTGTTAAGAGGGTACAGGTAAAAAAAAAAAAAGCCAGATCTAACCTAAAAAAAAAAAGCAAAGTAGAGCCTTTGTTCCACTCGTCCACCTTACAGGAAGCACGCCAGATCCGGGGTGATGCTCAGCCCACCTCAAACACGGTGGTTTTTTTCAGTTGGAAATGTGTTCGCTATGGTAAAGGGGTATATGGGAGCTTTGTCAATGACTGTCTAGGACTTTGACAGTTCACATCTTCGCTTCCTAGACAGCTCTCTAGGAATCTGGAGTTGGTGGCTTTAACCCTTTAGAGGGAACTTCAAGTGCAAGGAATGAGGGGGACGCCTCCTGCCAGGCCCTGGAAGAGAGAAGACAGAAGGGGCATTAAGCCAGATGTGCTTTTTCACACCTCAGTGCATCACTGTGGGTAAAAAATGTAAATGATTCCAACTTATGGCGACCCTATGAACAGAGCTTGGAAAAGTTACTTTTTTGAACTACGACTCCCATCAGCCCAATCCAGTGGTCAAGCTGGCTGGGGCTGATGGGAGTTGTAGTTTAAAAAAGTAACTTTTCCAAGCTCTGCCTATGAATAGGGTTTTCATGAGGCTGAGAGGCAGTGACTGGCCCAAGGTCACCCAGTGAGCTTCATGGCTATGTGGGGATTCAAACTCTGGTCTGTGGGTAGAGTAATAACAATACTTAGCATTTATAGAGATCTACAACAGAAGTGCGGAATCTTTTTCAGCACGAGGGCCACATTCCTTTCTGGACAACCTCCCAAGGGCCACATGCCACTTGTAAAAAGCAGGAGGAGCAACCAGTGTCGATTTTATCTTTTCACAGCAGGCTAGTTTCTACATACAGTCACACGCCCCTCTCTACCTAGGCAAGCAAGAGGCATGATCAGGGGTCAAGGGGACATTCTAGTCAGGCAAAAAACCCCAAGGAAGGTGTGAAGCAGGACTGGTGAGGCGTATGGCCTGTGGGGACGGGGTACAGCCCAGAGAGAGTCCAGGGACCAGACAGAGAGACCTGGAGGGTCGCATTTGGGCCCGAGCCTGAGTTTCCCCACCTCTAGATTGCAGCATTCAAAGCACTTCACAGACATTATCCCAGTAATCCTCGCAACAACTTTAGAATCAGTCAGTCTTCACTGTTTGGACTGTGAGTCACAACACAGGACAACAGCTTTGTAAGGTAGATTGGTACTGTTACGCCCATTTTACAGACTGGGGGCTGAATCCAAGAGAATGGCAGTAGAGGAGAGATTTGAAGCAGGGCCTTCCTGGCTCACAGTGAGTCTTGCAAAGCAATCCTGTGCAGAGCTTGCCATAGTTAAAGCCCTTTGAGGTCAGCCAGGAAGTCCAAAGGACCCAGCGAACCATAGCAGCTAACTCTGAGCAACTATTCAGGAAGCCCCTGGTTCAAATCTTGCCCCTCCCCTGAACTCACTCGGTGGCCTTTGGGAACCATAATGTCTCAGCCTCGTCGCACCCCTCCCAATACGGGGGAATAATAAACACTGACCTACCTTAGAGGGTTGTGGTAAGGCTCACATGCTACAGCTTGTAAGCATTTTGAACAAATCATATATATATGGAGGGGAGGAGCTGGCAGCCCTCCAGATGTTGTTGGAGCTCCAGCTCCCATCAGCCCCACTCAGCCACTCAGTTAATGACTCTGCCAAGGTATTGATAATCCTTGACAAGTTCAAAGTCCTCGTTGTCAACTTCAAAGTTACATAAATCTTCTGTTGTCATTACTTTAGTCTTCTTGACATTCAGCTGTAGTCCTGCTTTTGTGCTTTCTTTAACTTTCATCAGCATTCATTTCAAATCATTACTGGTTTCTATTAGTAGTATGGTATCGTCTTGATAATTTGTATTGATAATTTTAAATTTTTATTTTTATTGCTTCCTTCCCTCCCCCCCCCAATTGTAGTTTATTGTTTTACCATTTTAATTCCACAGAATTCTATAGAATTCAAATTGTGCAAGTCTTTTTCACAAACGTGCTGCAGACCACAGTTTGGGAACCCTTGCTATACCATCTACAAGTATCAATAAACCAGTATCCCCATTGTTAGGCTTGCAGGCTGACCATTCCTTCATTAGGGTGATTCAGGTTTAATAACGAAGGCTGCAATCCAATACGTGCTTACCTGGGAGTAAGTCCCATTGAACCCAATGGAGTCTACTTCTGAGTAGATGTGTATTGGATTGCAGCCCAAGAAAGCTCAGCAGATGGGAGTTAATATCATGGAAATAGCTGAAAATTCCTATATGTGTGCGTGTTTGAATGAGATGCCCCTCATAGGTACTCAGGAAAGGGGCAATCTTGTGGGTGCTTATTCTAAGTTTGCATCCTTCTTAGTTCAGGGGCCTGACTTCTGCCAAGAAAGCAGAAGCAGGAAGAGCAAATTGTCATAGTGGCTGTCCCTAGTAAACAGAGATAGGTGGAGCTATAGACATAAAATTGTAGAATGGTGCATGTTGCTCAGCTTATGGTTTGACCTGAAATTTTCATGTTACATCTTGCTGGGGGTCGGTAGGTGGAGTCCAGTGCAGTCTGCGTGCATATGAATAGAGCACAAGGCTTCTGTGGGTAATTCTGCACTGGATTTGTACAGAGGGTTGGAGGGGGAAATTTCAGTAGGTGTTCTGCATGTTTTTTTTGGGGGGGGGAAGGCGAAGAATCCTAATGAACCATTGACAGAAATAGATCAGTTTCAGGGAGTGGAAGGAGGCAGTAACAACTTGTACTACAATATTTTCAAACAAGACTTCGCCACCTGGTACCCTCTGGACCATAACTCCCAGGCTGTGCTGGTTGGGGCCATGTGAGTTGTGGCCCATCTGGAGGGCACCTTGGTAATGGCTGCTTTAAAAGTATGAAACAATCACTGAAGCTCAAACTACAGAGAGAGAGAGAGAGAGAGAGAGAGAGAGAGAGAGAGAGAGAGAGAGAGAGAGAGAGAGAGAGAGAGATGCAGTGTGTGATAGCAAAAGTGTTAGTGATTACTCCCTCTGCCTTCCCCCAAAACTGTTTTTGTTTGTTTATTTTCCAATTAAAATTGGCTCCTCCAAGGTAAAAATAGGTGACTCCCCTGGGTGGGAGGGCAGGTGTCGCAATTTTGATTGCAAAAATGCCCCCCCAACACATACACACAAAGAAAAAGTTAATCATCCCCTCACCCAAGAGCAGTGATGTGATCAGCTTCACAACCCCCACTCCTGTGACTTCATTTCCATTTAATCATTTCTGTTTACAACCCAGGAGACTGCTTACCATCACTGGGCAACACTGCAGGGTTGTCATATACTCCTTCCCTTCCCGCAATATGGGTGAGACAGACTCCACTGCACTCCTACTGTAAACCATTTCCGTGACCCCCCTCACAGGCACCCCTCCAACATTAATGTTAGACTACTCGCAGGTTGTTGTACACTCCTCACGACCCCTCACAACCCGCAGCAACAGGGACAATCCTATACATGTCTACACAGAAGTCAGTCCCACAGAGCTCAATGGAATGTTACTCTCAGGTAAGTGGGTACAGGATTGTTGTCCAAGAGTATAACAGCAGAGAACTCTGCTGCAAGGTTGGTGTAAACCGTTCTCTTAATCCCCCCACTATTAGAAGTGGGCAGTGTAGAAGATGGCAATCCCCTTTTCTAGATAACTGTTAAAGGTATCAGAACCCTGTCCTGTTTGTGCACCTGGGCTGCCCAGCAGGGTTGCTGTGAGCCACACTTCCCTGCTGCCCGAGCCCCAGCCTGCTACAACGGGGATAGTGATGAAAGTTTCATTTGGAACCTATGAAACTGCTTTATACTGTACTGAGTCCATCTAGTTCAACACGCACAGCTCAGTATTGTCCACACTGACTGGCAGCAGGTCTGCAGGATTTCACGTAGGGGTCTTTCCCAGCCCTACCTGGAAATGCCAAGGCCTCCTGGGACCGACTGCATCCAAGCCATCCCCTATGGCCCTTCCGCTGTAGCCTACCGCTAAATTTGCAATTAGTTGGGCAATCGTTCAAAACCAACACGTATACACATATATATTTTAAAAAAACATTTCCCATAAGAAATAAGACCTAAGTTAGAAAAAACACCTGTCTTATTCGTACCTTCCCCCCTGCCCACCAAACCATAACTCTGTTCAATCCTACATATGTATTCTCTATCTGTATTCTCTATCTGTTTTCTCCTAGGCAAAGCTCTGACTTCCGCGGAAACAAAATGGCTTCGCAAGCGACTGCGAAGTCTCCTCTGCGGACAAATGGGCTTCTCAGTCTAGCCTTTTTAATAAGTCTACGGTTGGAGCGCGCGCTTCCAAGACACCCAAAAATGCAAAGAGGCAACCCCGCCGCTCTAGATCGTTGTTGCATATTTAGAGGAAAGTAGAAAACAACAATAATACACAAACACACTCACTGCTCCTTTCCAATCCATGCAGCACCCTCTTTGCAAGGAAACTCACCAAAGCTTCTCTCTCTCTCTGTTTTCTCCTCTCTCCTTTTGCAGACGCGTAGTAGCTCAAAAGAAGTCGCGTTCACACGATTTCCATGGTGGGGGTGGGAAGGAAAAGCCCTCCTTTTTCCTTTCTAGGAATCCACCCTTTGCTGGTTTAGCTATTGAGGAAGTCGTCAGGTGAAGTCTGGTTTAGGCCTTGGTCTCTCCCTCTTTTCTCCCCCCCCTGGACCGGGGTGGTAAAATGGTCTGTCCCACTTCAGATTGGCCAGCGGGACATACCATTAAAAAAAAGCTCCTCAGATGAGAAAAAAATGAAATAAAACCAGTCCTTGAAAGTAGGAAACCAGCATAGCAGTGAGAAAGATTCCAGTCCACCTTTTTTTTCTGCAGTACTATATTTCGACTTGCGAGATTTTTTTCTTTAAAGGATTTAAAAAATATCTCCCCCCGTAGTCTGAAATGGTGCAATCTATTCTGCCACTGCTTCCCGCTTCGTGTAATAAGATCAACCCTAAAGAAAGGACGAGAAAAAAGGAGCGCGTTGTGGGTTGCTTATGCTTCCTGACCTAAACTACTGTACGTTAATTAATCACGCCTCTCTTTTTTTTGCAAATTAATTGCATTAATTTCTGTCCTCATCTGATACTTTTTCAAATTCACTTTTTTCTCAAAACGGGCGTGGCTTGATTGAACGGGTCTGCAGTTTCTGTGCATGTTTTCCAGGGAGTAAGTCGCATTTAACGCAATGACTCTCCCTCTACAGGACTTCATGCTCTAAGGCGTGGGGAGCCATAAGGGTGATGTTGGAAAGCATAGATACTTGCCCACTGCAGATATGAAATTGTAAGCTGCTTGAGGGCAGGGAACTGTGTTTTGGCTCAGACTAAAATGTCACAACAGCGTGGCAGGCTTTGTACCGGAGCCCTGGGCTCCTGCTGGGAGGAAGGGCGGGATATAAAACAAATAATAAATAAATAAACTCTTCATCAAGCAGGGCTTCTTTGGGAGAAAGGGCAGGATAAAAAAAATAACAAAGCAGAGGGATGGGGGGCAAGGAATTTTTCTTGTAAGTACAAAAATTAGGCTGGATGTAGTACCCATGAGGTCAGCTTTATCCAGAAATACTGTTATGTGCATGGGGGTTGGGATGGATGATTCCTGCGGGTCACCTTTCCAGCCTCAGATCTGGAATCCTGTGCCTTGGAATGAGGAACTCTGCTGGTCAAATGAGGCTTTTATTAACCAAATAGATTGGCCAGGTAAGATAATGGGCCGATCAATTGTCTAGCAATGGTGAATGGGCCAGGAAGACCCCTTTTGTCATTTAAACTCTGCAGGAGAGCCTCCCCCCCACTCCTGGCAGCAAGCAGAAGTTGTGCTTGTAATTTTTAGTGTGTCTAGAGAATTGCTGGGAACTGGAAGGCAGGCAGAGACTGGCTCTCCGCACCATGGCATTTGGGATGCCTCCTGCAACCCAGATGGAAAAGCTGGTTATTGGACTGCTGATGCAGGAACCCCTCCATCCTTGAGCTCAGGTTGGAATGTGTGTAAATAAATAAACCATATTTCATAAAGACACTGCAGTCTCCGCTGACCTTCTTCCCAAAGGAAACCAAACCCTGGAGGAGCGCAGGGATCCCTGGAAATCTCACAGCTCGGAGATTGGGAGAGGCGTGCAACAATACATTGCACTTTTATAGCACAACACTTTAAAAACGAGTGGGGCCTTCTAGATGTTGCTGAACTACAACTCCCATCAGCCCCAGACAATGACCAGGGATTATTGGACTTGGGTTTGGCATAGGGTTGCCAGACTCAGGGCCTGAGACTGGGAGAAGAGCAAGTCAGCAAAGTGAGATACAGGATCAGTCTCAGGCCCTGAACCTGGCAACCCTAGTTTGGCAACGTCTGGAGGACCAAAGTTAACACAACTCATGAATGCGGATAGTGTAATTTACAGTGTGCCTAGGTTTTTGTTGTTTCATATTTTTATTGATTTATTGTATTGTCCTTTTGAGTTTGTATTTGCTGTAATTTTCTTATGGGAGCCTTGGCAAAAAAAGTGGCACACAAGCCAATGGAGGCGGTATACCTTGGAATACCAGTTGCTGAGAATCACGAGGGGCGAATACTCTTGCGCTCCTGTCTTGCTGGTGGGCTTCCTATTGGGGCCCCTGGTTGGCCCCTGTGAAAACAGCATGCTGGACTATGATAGGCTATTGGCCAGATCCAGTGACCTGGTTCTAAGTGATTACTGTGAAGACTGACGGGGGTCCTCCTCCCACCTTTCACCATCCCAGGAGCCAATTCCCTACCCTGGCAAGATATCCTTCTCTGCCAAGGCTGTGCACGCTCACAACAGTCCTGCAGGGTAGATAGCTACCACCACCCTTTTATACTGGTTAACCACCCTGAGCCAAAGGGAAACTCAGAGCCCAGAAAACTTGCCAGAAATTCCAAAGGGCAAGAGCCAAGGAGACACTCCTTGTCCTGGAGCGTTAGGCAAACACTCCAATTTACACAGTAGCTGTGGTCAATGGCCAAGGTACCAGATTTAGAACCGACCTTCTCCTGAAATGAACACACACTGGCAAAGAGAAGTTTATTAAAGAATAAAAGAGGTGCACAGTTACAGCAGCAAAATGGTTCCTTAATATCCACACCCAAGAGGGGCAAGGTAAAACAGAGAGAGTCCAATCGCAATGGAAAAACAACAAAGACTGCTAGCCTAGTCTAATACTTACAAAAAGGCTTTAATAATAATAATACATTTATTATGGTCAAAGACCAGCATATAAATATACAACCTTAAAACAACAGGGTATAATTAAAATTCAAACATCCACAAAACTATACAGATTCTGATAAAAGGTAAAGCCTGTCTGTGATGTTGATTTGTCATTGCTCTCTGGCATATAAGGGCCGCTGCACAAAAACTGGCCACTTTAACTGTGACCTGAGGATTTCTGTCAGACAAAAGATACTCCAGATAAAATGCATCATCTCTATCAGGAATTTTTGGTAGAATCGGGGTAATGAGAGAATCAAAGGTCACGATAAAAGACACAATAAAGTAGAACATGGCCCACTGTCTCACTCGCTCACAGTAAGGGATTTTTTTGAATCTACCTTCCAAAAGTGCCGATGGTAAGACATTAAACTTGGCTAGTGTGAATGCTTTTCTAAATTTAGTAATGGTCAGATTAACCAAATAATGAACCGGAACAGAGTATCCAAAATGCAGCACGACAAGATCTGAGCAGGGTGGTTCATGACAGATGCCATTGGAGATCGCCGATTCACAGGGTCACCATAAGTTGTAGTCAACTTGAAGGCACATAACAAAAACAAATGCCCCTATGTTATCTCCAAAATCAGGGTGGGATGCTGCCAAACTTAAATGATTTTGGAGTTCAATATCCCGAATTCGCTGGACAATGCTCATTTTTGCTTTGGTGTAACCTAGCGTTAGAATAGTGCTGTGAGAAAACCCTAAACTTAGTAATTTCATATTTAGGGTCTTTTTCCATTTTGACCGGAAAGCATCGGTTAGCATGAGTGCAGCCAGTCCCACAAGTGAGAAGATAATTTTTAACCTGGACTTTAATTTTGCACATTCATATGTGAGCCTCTACTGAAATTAGCCCTGCCTCTAATTGTATGATTGCACTGGGGACACAGCTTAGAAATACCAAGTATTGATCTCAGAAATTTGGTTTGCACAGTTTCAAAGGAGGCATAGTTGTCATAAGCACATAGTTGTGAGCCATGCAGCATTTGAGCTACAACTTTAGCAATAAACACCTGAATGACAGATGGAATATGCTGCCCCCCTTTAGTGTAGAAAAAGGAGAGGAGAGCCTTTGTACTCCTCTGCACATTAGCAGTGGCATTTTTTGCTTGAGGACTCCATGTTCCTGATGAGTGAAATGTCACTCCTAAATACCTATAGATTGTTACTTGTTCGATTGGGTGATTATTTACCTGCTGTTGGTGCTTTACCCTCTTCCTGGTAAAAACCACAACCTTAGATTTGTCATAATTAATTACCAGTAGTTCTTTTTTTACAGTAACTATCTAGGGTGCTCAGCAAGTGCCTCAGTCCAATACTTGTCAAAGATAGGAGAACTGCGTCATCTGCATAAAGAAGAATATACAATCTAGGCTGGTGAGACCATACCAGCGCTAAACTTTTAACCAGGGAGTTAATGTAAAAGTTAAACAAAATGGGAGCTAGGATGCACCCCTGTTTAACTCCCTTGAAAGTGGGAATAGGCCTAGACAGATGGCCAGCACTGTTACATCTTACTCGCAATTGAGTATTTTCATACAGGCATCGTATGAGTGATAGCAAACGTCTATCAATATTAGTGGCCTCAACTTTTCCCCAAAGTCTATCTCTTGATATCAGGTCAAAAGCTGATTTAAAGTCAATAAAGCCTGCATTCAGACCATGGCTTTTCCGATCTCTATGTATGGATGTGAAAGTTGGACAGTGAAAAAAGCTGATAAGAGAAAAATCAACGCATTTGAAATGTGGTGTTGGAGAAGAGCTTTGCGGATACCATGGACTGCAAAAAAGACAAATAATTGGGTGTTAGAACAAATTAAACCAGAACTATCACTAGAAGCTAAAATGATGAAACTGAGGTTATCATACTTTGGACACATAATGAGAAGACATGATTCATTAGAAAAGATAATAATGCTTGGAAAAACAGCAGGGAGTAGAAAAAGAGCAAGGCCAAACAAGAGATGGATTGTTCCATAAAGGAAGCCACAGACCTGAACTTACAAGATCTGAACAGGGTGGTTCATGACAGATGCTCTTGGAGGTCATTGATTCATGGGGTCGCCATAAGTCGTAGTTGTCTTAGAGGCACATAACAACAACAACAAAGGCTGCATATAAGGCTCCCCCAGGGTTAGCTGTATATTTTTCCACAAGATGTTGTAATACAAGTCCATGATCCAATGTATACGCTCCCCCCTGAATCCAGCCTGCGCGTCTACCAAAATATTTTCTTGCTCCAACCAATTCTGCAATTTCTCATGTAGATGACTAGCATATAGCTTGCTAATAATGTTCAACAGGCTAATGGGTCTGTAATTAGCAGTATCGGATCTTTTACCTTTTTTATAAATTGGGATAATAATGGCAAGCCCTCAATCCTCTGGGATACATGGTGAGTGGTCGCTGCTCGTAAATAACGCTGCCAATACTAATGGTATTTGTTGACCTATGCAAATGCGCCTTTAAAAAAAGTGAAATACATGTTTTTTGACATATAATATTTGCACAAAATAACATTCAAACATTGAAAAACTATGTGTGTCGTTCCAAGCCAGGCAGTGATTTGGAGTCACTCGCGTAAAAAGCTACTGCTTCCTCTACCTGAAAGGGCACTGAACAGGGTGGTTCACAACAGATGCTGTTGGAGGTCACTGATTCATAGGGTCGCCATAAGTCGTGATCGACTTGAAGGCACATAACAACAAAAACAGCTGTTTTGTATAGAAGCTGTCAGCAAAAGATTAAAAAACATTACCACAAACATGCCTTCCAAAACAACTGGTGAAAGAAGGCAGGCTGCATCCTTTCCTTTGGGTTGATGGAAACAAAATGGAAATAGGGGGTGTGGCGTTCAGGGCCGGTTCTAAAGGGCAGCCAGGTTGGGCACTGGCCCGAGGGCCCCTGGAGCTACAGAGGGCCCTTTGCTCTCCTTCCGCGATCTGTGGAAGCAGGACAGGAGCCGTGGATCGCAGGACAAGAGCTTCCGAACCGCCCACCATCCCCCTGCTTCACTTACCTTTTTCTCTGCTGTTTTTTGCGGTTTGCCATCAATCAAGATGGTGGCCGAGGTTTCCCTAAGGGGCTGAAGCCTCTGCTGCCATCTTGGTTGATGGCACGCATGCGTGCTACATGCGCGCATTGCTGCCATCAACCAAGATGGCAGCAGAGGCTTCAGCCCCTTAGGGAAACCTCAGCTGCCATCTTGATTGATGGCAAACCTGTGCGCGCACTGCGCGCAGCCGCAAAAAAAGCAGAAAGGTAGGTGAAGTGGGGGGGATGGGATGGGACAGGACAGTGGGCGGCTCAGAATCTGCTGTCCTGCAATCCCTCCCGCAGCTGTTTCTGTGGATTGCGGAAGGGGAGCGGAGGGGCCCAGGGCACGCTGGTGCCCAAGGGCCCCATCATGCCTGGATCTGGCCCTGGTGGCATTAGATGGCACCCAGCAGAATACCATCACAGTTGCAGAAAAACCTACCAGCACAGTCCCTCCACAGTAGGTTAACATGTAATTTTCCATGGGATTTTTTTCCCCTATCAGGTTATCTGTGCATTGGGGAAATCTTAATTTCAGCCAGGAAGGGGGTGGGAGGTGTCACTTAGAGGAGCAGGTCATTGTGTTGATGACACACCCACAAAATAGACACAAGCAGCTTCAAGTCCACATTAAGTGCTTGCGTGGAGAAGTCTCACTTCAAGGCAAATCTTCAAAAATTCACCACAAGGAAGAAACCTATATATGACTCCAAAGAACTCTTCAGGGTATTTCTAGATCTCCCTGAGCTGGTAAAGCTATGTGTGGGCACTGACTTTTTGCCTAGGGGCTCATATGACTGATTATTCCTCTCTATTAACATAAATAAATATATCTTTATACACTCTTGTTGGTTGCTGATTTGTTACCAGGCCAAGTTCAAGCTAATACCCTGGACAACAGAAAATTCAAGGTGACGTTGATGGGCTGGGCTGAAAACAACAGAATTAAATTTAACAGGAATAAGTGCAATTTTCTACACCTAGGAAAAAGAAACTAAATGCACAGCTGTAAGATGGGGGATACTTGGCTCAGCAATACTGCATGCAGGAAGGATGTTGGAATTGTTGATCACAAGCTGAATATGAGCCAACAGTGCTATGTGGATGCAAAAAAAGGCAAATGCTATTTTAGGCTGCATTAATAGAACTAGTTTCTAAATTGTGTGAAATATTAGTTCCCCTCTATTTGGCACTGGTTAGGCCTCATCTTTAGTGCTATGTCCAATTCTGGACACCGCTCTTTAAGAAAGATGTAGACAAACTGGGACAGGTTTGGAGGAGGGCAATAAACATGATCAGGAGACTGGATACAAAGCCCTATGACAAGAGACTGAAAGAATTGAGCATGTTTAACCTTGAGAGGAGACGACTGAGGGGAGGTATGATAGCACTCTTCAAGTCCTTGAAAGGTTGTCACACAGAGGAGGGCCAGGGTCTCCTCGATCATTCCAGAGTGCAGGACACAGAACAATGGGCTTACAGGAAGCTAGGTTTCGACTAAACATCAGGAAAAACTTCCTAAATTGTACAACAATGGAACCAATTGCCTAGGGAGGTTGTGGGCACTCCAACACTGGAGGCCTTCAAGAGGCAGCTGGACAACCACCTGTCGGGTATGCTTTAATTTGGATTCCTGCATTGACCAGGGGGTTGGACTTGATGGCCTTATAGGTCCCTTTCAACTACTATTCTATGATTCTATGAAGTACCTGTGGGCACCATTACATCCTCAGACACCCCCCCTGCCCCTCCAAATATTGCTTTTTAAAGTGGGAGGAGGTGGTTCACGTTTGCTGCCTGTATTTTGAGTTGGTGGGTGTTTCTTGTGTGTGTCTGTTTTAATTCAGAGAGAGAGGTGTCTAGGCATTTGGTTTGCCTGTTTTGTTGGGGTGGGGTGGGGTTTGAGCATCACTAGAAATAGGTAATTTGTGGTGCCTACAATTCCTTAGATTTCCAAAAAAAATCTGAGGCGTTCCCGAGCTTGTTTAATAGTATCTATACGTCTATTTAATGGTGTCTATACATAGACAGACACACAATCTTTTGATTAAATATATAAAATGCTTGTGCTTTTGTGTGTGTGTGTTGTGTGTGTGTGTGTGATCCAGAAAAGAGGCTGCTGATAGTTTGCCATTTGGTCTTGTCACGGGTTAAGGCCACCAACAAACTTGGCTTTCCTAGAGAGGGAGGATATTTTGGAGGATCAGTCTGGCGCATGTGGGGGGAAGGAATAGCGGGTGCACCTTCCTGTCCCGCTTCTCTGCGGCAACGAGGGAAGTTGCATTTCCTTGGAGAGCAGCTGGAAGCTGGTTGCGTGGAGGGAGCAGCCAGGGAAAGGTGCAGTAATGGGGGATTTAAAAAAAAAGGTGGAGATGCAAGTTGCTGGGGATGGAGGTGGAAAGTACGTGGGGGGATTGGAAGGGTTTGCAACGGCTCTAAACCCTTGTGCTCTGACCCAGGAAGTCCCTGGTTCAAATGTGTGAACTAGGGACATAGGAAGCTGCCTTATACCAAGTCAGGCCGTTAGTCCATCTAGCTCAGTGTTGCCTACACTAAATGGCAGCTGCTGTCCAGGGTTTGAACCAGAGAGTCTCCCAGCCCTACCGGGAGATGCTGTTGGGGACTTAAGCCGCATGCAACACAGGTGCTCTTCCACTGAACTACAGCCCTTTCCCTAATGCAGGGGAGGGCATACTTAAGTCTCGTATGATCTACCTAGTTTGTTTGTTTATTATACTAGAACTCAGATCCACCACATGGTGGTGGTTGTTGTTATGTGCCTTCAAGTCGATTACGACTTATGGCGACCCTATGAATCAACGATCTCCAATAGCATCTGTCGTGAACCACCCTGTTCAGATCTTGTAAGTTCAGGTCTGTGGCTTCCTTTATTGAACCAATCCATCTCTTGTCTGGTCTTCCTCTTCTCCTAGTCCCTTCTGTTTTTCCCAGCATTATTGTCTTTTCTAGTGAATCATGTCTTCTCCTTATGTGTCCAAAGTATAATAGCCTCAGTTTCATCATTTTAGCTTCTAGTGATATTTCTGGTTTAATTTGTTCTAACACCCAATTATTTGTCTTTTTCACGGTCCATGGTATCCGCAAAGTTCTCCTGCAACACCACATTTCAAATGAGTTGATTTTTCTCTTATCAGCTTTTTTCACTGTCCAACTTTAACATTTGTACATAGAGATCAGGAATACCATGGTCTGAATGATCCTGATTTTAGTGTTCAGTGATACATCTTTGCATCTGAGGACCTTTTCTAGTTCTCTCACAGGTGCCCTCCCCAGTCCTAGTCTTCTTCTGATTTCTTGACTACTCTCTCCATTTTGGTTAATGACTGTGCCAAGGTACTCCTTGACAAGTTCATTATCCTCATTGTCGAGTTTAAAGTTACATAAATCTTCTGTTGTCATTACTTTAGTTTTTGACGTTCAACTGTAGTCCTGCTTTTGTTCTTTTCTCTTTAACTTTCATCAGCATTCATTTCAAATCATTACTGGTTTCTGCAAGTAGTATGGTATCCAGGGCCGGTTCTAAAGGGCGGCCAGGTGGGGCACTGGCCTGAGGGCCCCGGAGCTACAGGAACCCCTGAGGGGCCCTCCGCTCCCCTTTCACGATATCATCCACCTGCCCGCCATTCCCTTGCCTCACCTACCTGTCTCCTGCCTTTTAGCTTTGCCCTGAATGAAGATGGCGGCCACTGCTTCCCTAAGGTACTGAAGCTGCAGCTGCCATCTTAGTTGATGGCAGAGATGAGCGCGCATAGCATGCAAACATGCCTTCAACAAAGATGGCGGCAGAGGCTTCATCCCCTTAGGGAAACCGCGGCCGCCATCTTCATTAAGGGCAATGGTAAAAGACAGAAGACAGGTGGGTGTGGGTGTGGGGCCCCCGCGTGCAAGCCATGCATGTTTGTGCTCACGCACACATGCCGGGGCCCAGGGCAAGCTGATGCCCAAGGGCCCCAGGATGCCTGGAGCCGGCCCTGATGGTATCGTCTGCATAGCTTAAATTACTGATATTCCTTCCTCCAGTTTCCACACCTTCATCTTTGTTCAATCCCGCTTTCCATATGATATGTTCTGCGTATGGATTAAACAAATAGGGTGATAAAATACACCCCTGTCTCACACCCTTTCCGATTGGGAACCAATCGGTTTCTCCATATTCTGTCCTTACAGTAGCCTCTTCTCCAGAGTATAGGTTGCACATCAGGACAATCAGATGCTGTGGCACCCCCATTTCTTTTAAAGCATTCCATAGTTTTCCATGATCTACGCAGTCAAAGGCTTTGCTGTAATCTATAAAGCACAGGGTGATTTTCTTCTGAAATTCCTTGGTCCCTTCCATTATCCAACATATGTTTGCAATATGATCTCTGGTGCCTCTTCCCTTTCTAAATCCAGTTTGGACATCTGGCATTTCTCGCTCCATATATGGTAAGAGCCTTTGTTGTAGAATCTTGAGCATTACTTTACTTGCATGGGATATTCAGGCAATAGTTTGATAATTACTGCATTCCCTGGGATCCCCTTTCTTTGGAATTGGGATGTATATTGAACGCTTCCAGTCTGTGGGTCATTGTTTAGTTTTCCATATTTATTGACAATTTTTTGTCAAGATTTGGACAGATTCAGTCTCAGTAGCTTGGAGCTACTCTATTGGTCTGCCATCTGTTCCTGGTGGTTTGTTCCTTCCAAGTATTTTAAGAGCAGCTTTCACCTCACATTCTAAAATTTCTGGTTCTTCATCATATGGTTCCTCTGTGAATGAATCTGGCATCCTTGCATCTCTTTTATAGAGTTCTTCAGTGTATTGCTTCCATCTTCCTTTTATTTCATCTCGGTCAGTCCGTGTGTTCCCCTGTTGATTAGTCAACATCCCTATTCTTGGTTTAAATTTCCCTTTCATTTCTCTAATCTTTTGGAATAGGGCTCTTGTTCTTCCCTTTTTGTTGTCCTCTATTTCTATACAGTAACTATTGTAATAGTTCTCTTTGTCCCTACATACTAGTCGCTGTATTGTTGCATTTAGGGTTCTGACTGTGTTTCTATCTCCTTTTGCTTTTGCTTTCCTTCTCTCTTGAACCATTTTCTTCAGTCATCCATTGGGGTCTTTCTCTCTTTTTAACTAGAGGTATTGTCTTCTTGCATTCTTCCCTGATAATGTCTCTGACTTCACGCCATAATTCTTCTGGTTCTCTCTCAGCTAAGTTGAAACCCTCAAACCTGTTCTTTATTTGATCTTTTATTCTTCTGGGATGTTATTTAAATTGTATTTTGACATTATGATGGTTGTTCTTCTTTAGCTTTACTCTGATTTTCGATACTACCAGTTCATGATCTGTACCGCAGTCTGCTCCTCGTCTTGTTTTTGCAGATAGTATGGAGCTTCTCCATCTTCTGCTACCAATTATATAATCAATTTGATTCCTATATTGACCATTTGGTGATGTCCACGTGTACAGTCATCTTTTCGGTTGCTCAAAAAATGTGTTTGCAAGAAACAAATTATTGGCTTCACAGAGTTCAGTAAGTCTTTCTCCTGCTTCATTTCTGTCACCTAAGCCCCATTTCCCCACAATTCCTAGTTCTTCTTTGTTCCCTACTTTTGCATTCCAGTCCCCCATGATTATCAGCACATCTTGTTTGGGTGTGTGATCAGTTTTGTCCGGTACTTCTGCGTAAAATCTCTCCAATTCCTCTTCTTCTGCTTTTGCCACATGGAGCCTGGTGCAAACGACAGAATTAAAAGAGCAGGCTGCCTCTGAGCATCTGTTGAACATGGGGGGGGGGGTTGAGTGCCAGAACTGGGTCCTTCGACATGTAGGAAGCTGCCTTATACCACATGAGGCCGTTGGCCCATCTAGCTCAGTGCTGTCTACACAGACAGGCAGCTGCTCTCTGGAGTTTCAGGCAGGAAGCCTTTCCTCACCCTACTTGGAGGTGCCCTTGACGACTGAACCTGGGACTGTTTGCTTGTAAAACAGATGCTCTCCTGCGAAGCTACAACTACAGATAGATGCTCATCTGTATCAGCTACCATCTATCGTCATGTGTGTATGCAATATCAGGGATATGAAGTCCTTTGAGGACTGCTACAATTAAGGTTCATATAAACCTTTTTTTAAAAAATCTTATCCTTCCTGTCATCCAAGAAGCTTTTTTTGGTTGTTTTTAAGGATATCTCTGTAAATTGCTATGCAGGAGGTGATTCACAAATAACATAATAATGTATAGGTGGTGTCCCACTCTCCATCTTTCAGTACTTGCAATAATATTGTGGGCCTAGCAAAAGTAGGAAGGTATGAGGGATTTGGAGTGTGTCCTCCACCTCCCAAAAGCAACATGTGATGCCGGCAGCAGAGCCGTGTCAGTTGTGGAGCCATGTAGGCATGCTAGGGTGCTATTGATGTGTCGCTTGGTCATATGCCCCCACACACACACACCCGACTGTTAATTTTTTCTTTACCTGCTGATTTGATTTTTGTTTGTGTTGCATTTCATTATTTTCTTGGATGCACTTTGTACATTTTTGTAAACTGTGGAGAAATTTTGGATGAGCAGTACAGAAGTACTGGAGGACAGGGCTATCAATGGCTACTAGCCATGATGGCTGTGCTCTGCCACCCTAGTCAGAGGCAGCATGCTTCTGAAAACCAGTTGCCGGAAGCCTCAGGAGGGAATAGTGTTCTTGCACTCGGGTCCTGCTTGCGGGCTTCCCCCAGGCACCTGGTTGGCCACTGTGAGAACAGGATGCTGGACTAGATGGGCCACTGGCCTGATCCAGCAGGCTCTTCTTATGTTCTTATGTTCTTACTTTAAAATAATTCCCCACCAGCCAAATGCTTTACAAAAATACATCCAATGCAGAGGTTCCCAAATGTTTTTCCCCGTGGACCTCTTGAAAATTGATGTAGGTCTTGGCAGACCGCTTCAGGATTTTTCTGCCTGGTGTAGCAATCGTCATCCTCTGCGCTATGTGCTGTATGGTTTTCAATTACATCTTTATTGCTTCATTTATTTCTGTGGAATTCAAACTGTAATTCAGTGAAATACGATATAAGAAGTAAAAGTGGCAATAAAGATGCAATTTAAAAACCAACATGAATGTTTAATGCAATGGGTGTGCCATCTCCCATCTTCAACCACAGATCCACAACCATGCCACGGACCATCTGAATGAAGCTCGCGGGCCACAGTTCAAGAACCCCGACCTAATACAGTTAAATCACATATAAAGGTCTTGTGCATAAGGAAAGCAGAGATTATTCATGTTTGATAAGTGAGCACTATTAAGGTAAGTGCTATTAGAGATACTTTATATTTGCCAGAATGCCAGTAGTATATAATGCAAGATGATCTTTGTAAACTGTAGTCCGTATTATTAACCACTCTTTACCTATATCCCTTGCAGTTCTTTCATGGAATCTGTATCTCTGCAATCATGGTCAAATCATGCTGTGCAATTAACTGCAACAACAAATTTTTGCTTGGCAACAATATCTCATTTCACAGGTAAGCTGTTTAGTTTCCCGTTGGGGACTATCTAACATAAGACCTGGGGGCCCTGATGAAGCGTTTTGGCTTGAACAGAATTCTTCTCCGTATGAAGCCCTTTGGCTTGAATAGCATTCTTCTCCATATCAAATATATCCCAACCTCCACTGTCGGAGGCAGTATGCCTCTGAATACCACTTGTCGGGAATGACGAGTGGGAAGAGTTGCTGTCCCACTCAGGTCCTGCTTTTGGGCTCCCCACTGGGGCATCTGGTTAGCCATTGTGAGAAAAGGATGCTGGCCTAGATGCCCCTTAGGAAGAGCCTGCTGGATCAGGCCTCTGTTCGTATAATCCCTGGGTATAGAAAAGTAGTGCACAAGGGAGGGTGGGCAGTGAGCAGTCTGCATCTGATCTTTGGTCTGATCCAGCAGGGCTGTTCTTACATTAATATGTCAGGGAGGGTGGTTATAACTCAGTCTTCTCCCTGTGCAGGCAAGGTGGGAGCACATTCCATTGCATGAGCAACAAAATTATGTGAGCCCTTGTCATTTGAGGATCTTTTCTAGTTCTCTCATAGCTGCCCTTCCCAGTCCTAGCCTTCTTCTGATTTCTTGACTATTGTCTCCCTTTTGGTTAATGACTGTGCCAAAGTATTGATAATCCTTGACAAGTTTTACCTTACCTCAGATGGGGGAACCTTTGGCCCTCCAGATGTTGCTGAACTGCAAGACCTATCATCACTGCCTATTGACCATGCTCTCTGAGGCTGTTGGGACTTGTAGTTCAGCAACATCTGGAGGGCCAAAGGTTCTCCACACCTGCCTTACCTCCTTTTTCCTCATTTCTTAATTTTTTTAATATTACTGGCTATAGGTTTCCTCTAGGGAAAAAAGATCTGTTAAAAAAGTGGGTTTGGAACATCCGCCGCAAGAACTTCACTCCTACGCGACACCATGTGATCTGCTCAGAACATTTCCGTGAGGCAGACTACCTCGAAAATGTGGCTTCTGGGAGGCGGTACTTAAAGCCTGAAGCGATTCCAACAGTGTTTAATATACCTGAGCGGCAGAAGAAGGTAAATCTCATGGGCAGGCCCCTTCACCATCCTGTTTTTGGCACCTGCTGAAAGCTTTTTTGTTTAAGCAAGCCTACCCATACGCATGTACACTTGACATATAATAATGTGATTTAATTTTCTCTAGGTTTAAAACTGCTTATTTTATTTTGAAAAAAATTGGGGCCAGCTTCTTTTAAACATCTGGCTTTTATCAGTAATTTTAATGTATGTTTTATAATATATGTAAACCGCTTAGAGGTTTTGACGATTAAGCGGTATATAAATCCTATTAAATAAATACACTAAATAGACCACCAGATCTGAGGCTGAGGCTTCCAGTATCCTCTGGGCATCATTCAGAGGTGCTTGTTTCGAATCTCATCAGCCTGGGTCACCCACCATACCTTCCTTTGCCTGTGTAAAACCCACATTCTTTGAGAACTAAAAGAGGATTAGACAAACGGATGGAGGATAAGGCTGTGGCTGTGTCCTTCCTCCTCATAATGTCTCTGAATGCCAGTGGCTGGACACTGCAAGAGGGGAGAGCACTGTGGCACTCAGGTCCTGCTTGCGGGCTTGCCATTGATGCATCTGCTTTGTCACTGTGAGAACAGGATGCTGGACTAGATGGGCCACTGGCCTGATCCAGCAGGCTCTTCTTACGTTTTTAACTATATATGAAGAGGCCTGCTGGTTCAGACCAAAAGTCCATCTGATCCTGTATCCTACTGGGCAAATTATATCTGTCTTACCGCTCGTTCTATTTCTGGCTTTCAGCTGTGAGCGCTGTTGTTTATGTAGCCAAAACTGCACCAGCACAAGGAGTTATCAGCAGCGTTGGAGCCCTGGTGGAATCCAAAGTTTCCTATAGCACAAAAAAAACTGCCCAGGGGGAAAAAAAGCTCTAAGGGGGGACTTACCCCCCCCAAACAACCCAAGGAGGGTTGAGCTCAACTCCGCTATGAGGAGATGTTATAATTTTGGGGACTCTATAGTTTAGAGAAAGCAGAGTAAGGCATGATAGAGGTGTATAAAATTCTGCATGGTGTAGAGAAAGTGGATGTGGAGATGTTTTTCTCCCTCTCTTACAATCCACATTTAGTGAACCTGAATGTTGGAACATACAGGACAGGCCAAAGGAAGTCCTCCTTCACACACTGCATTATTAAACTATGGAATTTGCTCCCGCAAGAGTTAGTGATGGCCATCCTCTTGGATGGCTTTAAAAGAGGGCTAGACAAATTCACGGAGGATAAGGCGATCCACGGCTACTGTGTGTTATGTGCCTTCAAGTCGATTTCAACGTATGGTGACCCTATGAATCAGTGACCTCCAATAGCATCTGTCATGAACCACCCTGTTCAGATCTTGTAAGTTCAGGTCTGTGGCTTCCTTGATGGAATCAATCCATCTCTTGTTTGGCCTTCCTCTTTTTCTACTCCCTTCTGTTTTTCCCAGCATTATTGTCTTTTCCAGTGAATCATGTCTTCTCATTATGTGTCCAAAGTATGATAACCTCAGCTTCATCATTTTAGCTTCTAGTGACAGTTCAGGTTTAATTTGTTCTAACACCCTATTATTTGTCTTTTTTGCAGTCCACGGCATCCGCCAAAGCTCTCTTCCAACACCACATTTCTTTTAAAGCATTCCATAGTTTCCCATGATCTACGCAGTCAAAGTCTTTGCTGTAATCTATAAAGCACAGGGGGATTTTCTTCTGAAATTCCTTGGTCCGTTCCATTATCCAATGTATGTTTGCAATATCTAAATCCAGCCTGGACATCTGGCATTTCTCACTCCATATATCCCTTACATACTGTCTTATCCCTTACATACCCAGTCGATCACTGCGCTCTGCAGGTGCGGGCCTCCTGCAGATACCATCTTATCAGGAGGTTCATTCTGTACAATATAGGAAACGGACCTTTAGTGTGGCAGCACCTACCCTGTGGAATTCCCTCCCTTTGAATATTAGGCAGGCGCCATCTCTGCTATCTTTTCAGCGCCTTGTGAAGACTTTTCTTTTTCAACAAGCCTTTTAAGTTGAGACCTATCGCAGTCTGCGTCTGTGTCAGAATTGCTTAATATGTTTTTTAATAATGTTTTTAACCCTTTTTAAAAAGTTTTAAAAATGTTTTTAACGCTGTTTTATCTTAATGCATTTTAAGATTTGTTTTTATGATGTTTTAAAGTGTTTTTAGTGCCTTGTTTGCTGCCCTGGGCTCCTGCTGGGAGGAAGGGTGGGATACAAATTAAATAAATAATAATAATAATATATGGTAAGAGCGTTTGTTGTAAAATGTTGAGCATTACTTTACTTGCATGGGATACTGAGGCAATAGTTCAATAGTTATTCAACATCCCTACTCTTGGTTTGAATTTCCCTTTGATTTCTCTAATCTTTTGGAATAAGGCTCTTGTTCTACCTTTCTTATTATCTTCTATTTCTGTACAATAATTGTAGTAGTTCTCTTTGTCCCTACGTACTAGTTGCTGTATTATTGCATTTAGGGTTCTAACTGCTTCTGTCTCCCTTTTGCTTTTGCTTTCCTTCCATCTTTAACCATTTTAAGAGTTTCTTCAGTCATCCATTGAGATCTTTCTCTCTTTTTACTTTGCATTCTTCCCTGATAATGTCTCTGACTTCAGTCCATGGTTCTCTGGTGTGTGCTTTTCTGATTTTTTTTTTAAATGCAGGGTGCTAAAAAGAGGCGTCCCCTTGTCCGCCGCAAGCCACCTGATCCTCCACTGAGCCGTCCGTTGAAAGCCAAGGAAAGCAATGCAGAAGCCCCCTCTCCTGGGAGTGATGTTGTTGGGCTGGAACACTCATACTCTCTCCCGGCCAGTCCAGGTAGGCAAGCGAGTAAATTTCACAAACGGAGCTGCTGGAATACAAGTTTCTGTGAAAGTGACCAAGTGGATGAGTTTCAGTTTATTATTAAGTCAAGGAATTGATAGTCAGATGTCCAATCCTAGTTTTTATTTATATACTTTGGGTTTTTTTTAATGTATGCTCTGCTTTTCACACGTCTCAAAGTGCCTCACCAAAAATATTAAAACACAAACATATGGCTGACCATTAGTTACTGGGCCAAGTTCAAGGTTCTAGTTTTGGTGTACAAAGCCCTATACAGCTTGGGCCTGGGATACCTGAAAGACCGTCTTATATACGCAGTTGACCACTGCACTCTGCATGTGACGGCCTCCTGCAGATACCATCTTATCAGGAGGTCTGTTCCACACAACATAGGAAACAGACCTTTAGTGTGGTGGCACCTGCCCTTTGGAATTCCCTCCCCTTAAAAATTAGACAGGCGCCATCTCTGTTATCTTTTCAGCAGCTACTGGACTGCCTTCATGTCAATCCCGACATATGGCTACCCTATGAATAGCATGTTCATGGTAAGTGGTATTCAGAGGAGGTTTACCCCACTGAGGCTAGTCCTCCCCAGCTGGCTAGGGCCTGCTCAGCTTGCCAAAGCTGCACAAGCCAGCCCCTTCCTTGTCCGCAACTGCCAGCTGGGGGGCAACTGGGCTCATTGGGACTATGCAGCTTGCCCACGGCTGCACAGGTGGCAGGGCATGTAACCCCTGAGCCACTCACTGTGGGGGTGATTTTTAGCTGGCCCTTGACACCCAGGAGACACGAACAGGGATTTGAACTCACAGACTCTGGACTCCCAGCCAGGCTCTCCTGCCCACTGTGCTATACCAGCTACAAGCCTTTTAAGTAGAGATCTCAGTCTGCATCTGTGTTGGAATTGCTTTTTAATTTGTATTTAAACCTTTTTTAAAACAACATGTTTTTAAACCTTTTTTTAAAAAAGATGTTTTTTAAAGCTTTTAAAAAATGTTTTTATAGGTGTTTTGTTTTAATGTATTTTAGGGTCTGTTTTTATGATGTTTTAAAGTGTTTTTAGTGCTTCTGTTTGCCACCCTGGGCTCCTGCTGGGAGGAAGGGCGGGATACAAATAAAATAAATAAATAAATAAAGAGTTAAAATCCTAGAAGAGTAGAGTTGGAAGGGGCCTCTAAGGCCATCGAGTCCAACCCCCTGCTCAATGCAGGAATCCAGCTTAAAGCATCCCCGACAGGTGGCTGTCCAGCTGCCTCTTGAATGCCTCTGGTGTTGGAGAGCCCACCACCTCCGTAAGTCATTGGTTCCACTGTTGTACTGCTCTAACAGTCGAAATCTAGCTTCCTGTAACTTGAGCCCATTATTCCTTGTCCTGCACTCTGGCGCAATCGAGAAGAGATCCTGACCCTCCTCTGTGTGGCAACCTTTCAAGTACTTAAAAGAGTGGTATCCTATGTCTCCTCAGTCTTCTCTTCTCAAGGCTAAACATGCCCAATTCTTTCAGTCTTTTCTCACAGGGCTTTGTTTCCAGTCCCCTGGTTTCTTTTTCTATTACTTGGGTATATCTTTGCCAAACACCAACTATATAACATCTGTAGGTCTTTCTGTAATGATTAGGGTAATGATTAGGATTGCCTTTAGCCCACTTTGTTGTTGTTGTTTTTCCTCCTTTGATTATTAATTGTTAGGTTATTTTAATTGTTATTGGTGTCTATATTGATTTTCCTTTGGCCCCTTTTATTATAGGCTTTTATTAAACATTTTGTATGGTGCTTTGAATCCCTTTGATGGAAAAGTGGCACATAAATAATAACATTAACAGGAGGAAGAGTTGTATCCAGTGGTAGTCCTACTTAGAGTAGGCTCATTGAAACTATTCTATTTTTAATTATTTATTGATAACATTCATATCCTACCATTCCTCCAAGGCTCTCAGGGAGGGCTACGTGTTTCTCCTGCTCCCAATTTTATCCTCACAACAACCCTGTGAGGTAGGTTAGGGTGAGAGGCAGTGACTGGCCCCAAGGTCATCTCCAGTTAGCTTCATGGCCAAGTAGGGATTTGAACCCTGGTCTTCCCCAGGGCCTGGTCCAACATTTTAACCACTACACTACAGCTAATGAACCTAAGTTAGGCCCCATCTGCACTCTGCATTTAAAGCATTATGATACCACTTTAAACAGTCATGGCTTCCCCCAAAGAATCCTGGGCACTGTAATTTGTTAAGGGTGCTTGGCCCCGGCCAAGTCTGTTAGTCATCCTATCTTTATGACTATAAATGCTATGGAATTCAAATTCTGATAAAATACAATGATACGTACATGGAAAATGTGCAATAAACGTAGAATTACGAATCATTCAGCATTTAGCAAAGCACATTACAATTGCTACACCTTGCAGAAAAGTCATTAGGTGGTCTGCCAAGACCCTCAGCAATTTTCAAGTGGTCTTTCGGGGGAATAGTTTGGGAACCCATGTCATATCCTGTAAAACCAGGCAGACTGTGAGGAAGGAGTAATTAGAGGGCCTTGTCAGTTGTAGCTCCCCATCTGTGGGATACGCTCCCCAGTGAGATCCGCCTGGCTCCTTCATTGGCATCTTTTCGGTGCCAGGTACTTAGGTTTTCCCCCCAGGCATTTGACAGACTGAGATGATGTTGTTTTGTCATTAGCGTGCTGCCAAAGCTTCCTGTTGCTGTATGGGGGTTGATGGCCTTTTGTTTTTATGGTATGTTATATTTTTGTTTCTAACTATGTTGCAAGTTGCTTGAGGACCTCAGGTAACAAGCAACGAACAAATCTAATGATAATAATCAATGATAAAAATACCCCCCTCAAATATTTAGAAATTGATACTTTAGCTGATGTCAAAAGTATTGTAATCATTTCTATATCTGCTTCCTCTACTGATATCTCTGTGGTCTGTTTTGTATTATATACCTCCACTGATGGAGGCAGCACGTCTCCTAACACCAGTTTCTGGAAGCCGCAGAAGGGGAGTGTGGTCTTGTGCTCAGGGCCTGCTTGCAGGCTCCTAGAGGCATCTGACTGGCCATTGGGAGGACAGGATGCTGGGCTTTGCTGGGTAAATCATTGGCCTGATCCTGCAGGGCTGCTCTGACGTTATTTGAACTGCTGGTTTTATTTACAGTTTGGATTTTTTTTTAGGTCAACTTCTTAACTCCAGGCTTTTATCGATGATTTTAATGTCTATTTTATGTAAGCCGCGTGGAGGTTTTTTTACAGTTAAGTGGCATAAATATTTATTTAATAATAAATTTAATAAATGTTGTGTTATAGCTTGGGGAGGGGATTGTTGTTTCATCGTTCAATGTGATTTTTCTTTTTTTTAAGCGTGCAATAGGGGATGTTTTTGTATCAGGTGACAAATAAGTCGAATAACATTTAGAAACAATATCATTTGCTTCTTGCCTTTGGAAATGGTCAGCCCGGGATCTTCAGCTGGCATCTGCAAGGGAGCAAGCCCCAAGAAACCCAACCACAGGAAAAAGTCCTCTTCTCCTCCAGACGAGGATTAGGAGGGAACACAGGGAAAGGACGGGGCAAAACATCCCAGAGGAGCCTGTCATCAACTCAGACGCCCAGCGCCAGCATTTCCGCCAGTTCTGCTACGAGGAGACGGAGGGACCCCGTGAGCTTTGCAGCCGGCTTTGGGAACTTTGCCACCAGTGGCTGAAGCCGGGAAGGCACACCAAGCTTCAGATCCTGGAGCTGGTCATCCTGGAGCAGTTCTTGGCCATCCTGCCCCAGGAGATGCAGGGCTACGTCAGGGCAGAGGAACCAGCAAACTGTGACTGTGCTGTAACCCTGGCAGAGGATTTCCTACAGAGAGGGCGAGGGGAAGAGGTGGGTTCATTTCCACCCCCGTCCCCAACCCTGGTGGTTCCAGGTCACTGAGACCAGGAGCACAATCTGACAACACCCAATCTCAACAGAAGTAGCCATCTCAAAGGGAAAGGAGGCAAAGCTTGAGCACAGAGTCATGCAGAGCTGCAGTGGGCAGCCTCCTGTATGGGTGGTGTGCATACGAGGGTGTCCTGGCCTTTCCTTGAAATCTTAGAGCAGTTGTGGGGAACCTGCAGCCCTCGAGATGTTGTTGAAGCACAACTCCCATCAGCCCAGTGAGCATGGCCAATTGCCAGGGATGATGGGAGTTATAGCAACATCTGGGAGGGCCAGAGGCTTCCCCATGCCTGTCACAGTGAGAGAAGACTCTCTATCATAAGAATCCTGCTGGATCAGACTGAAGGCCTGTGGAGTCCAACATCCTGTTTCCACAGCGGCCAACCAGAAGCCTGTGCGATTCAGTCCCACAAGAGGTAGTGCTGGTCAGCAACTTGGATGACTTATAGGAGGATTACACCAGTTCTGGGAGGATAAGGGTATCAATGGATCGTAGCCATGATGGAAATATAGTGAAACCCACAGTTAAACTATGGAATTTGCTCCCACAGGAGGCAGTGATGGCCACCAGCTTGGACGGCTTTAAAAGTTTAGACAAATTCGAGGAGGAGGAGAGGGCTACCATTGGCTACTAGCCACGATGGCTATGTTCTACCTCCCCTGTCAGAGGTGGTATGCTGCGGAGTACCAGTTGCTGGAAATCACAAGTGGGGAGAGTGCTGTTGCGCTCAGGTCCTGCTTGGGGGGCTTCCCATTGGGGCATCTGGTCAGTCATTGTGAGAACAGGATGCTGGACTATGATGGGCCATTGGCCTGATCCAGCTGCCAGGCTCTTCTTATGCTCTTCATCCTGTGTCATTGATTGCAGCTGGCTTGCCACCAGGCGTAGAGCAAACCTGATAGAGCAGAATCCCCCCCCCTTCTTGGCTCTGCTGCTTTCTCCTTCATGCCTCCTCTCTCTTGTGTATAGTTGCCGAGGCCACTGGTTGAGACGGCGGCCGTTTTCCCAGAGTCAAAGACGACTCCTTCAGACACTCGGCGTTCACCCCGGTTCAGGAGGAGCACCAGGAAAGGGGATGGAAATGCTACTGTGCTGGGTAAGAATTTTTTGTGCTTCCTTTTTGGAAGCAGGCATGTGGGGAACCTTTGGCCCTCCAGATTGTGCTGAACTACGACACCCATCATTGGCTGTGCTGGCTGGGGCTGATGGGAGTTGTAGTTCAGCAACATCTGGAGGGCTAAAGGTTCCCCACACTTGCCTTACAGCATGCTCTGTGGTTCCTAGTAGAGATTGATTAAAATATTCCTATCCCACCCTTCTACCCTAAAATAGGGCACTCAGGGCGGCTTACCATAAAATCATACACAAACATAATAAAATTATACACAATAAAAACACAGAACATTACAGTGAATTAAAATACATAACGTACAATTAAAACACATAAAACACAATATGCATATATATACAGACAGAGCTATATACATGTATACATATGCATACATAAATGGGGGGGTGATACTAAAATGCGTCAGAAGATAAAAATTAAAAATAAAGAGCGTCAAAACAGTGTCAGGCTCACCCATCAGTCCCAAAGGCCTTCCGGAATAAGATAGTTTTCACAAGTTTCCGGAAAGGGAGGGGGCAAAGCGGGCTTCTTAAGGCAGGGAATTCCAAAGCCTGGGAGCCACAACTGAAAAGGCTCTCTCCCGCGTGCCTGTCAGATGCAACATCTTTCATTCCAGGCATGCAAAGTAGACCAGAGGCAGATGATCTTAAATCGAGGGCAGGAACATATGGGCGTAAGCGGTCCCTCAGGTACACTGGTCCAAGGCCATTTAGAGTTGTGAAGGCCTGGGGGGAAATTCGGGGGGGTGGGGAAAGGTTTTTCTCCCATTCTGGAAAAAACAACAACACTCCCCCCCCCCCGAGCCTTTACACCTCTAGTATTTCCTGAGAGAAGCTTTCTCTCTGGCTTCTCTTCTCTCATCTAGCTGACATTTTGAGGGCTGTTGTAATAATCCCCTAGTTCTGCGTGAGGAGAAATTCTTCTTCCCAGCCTCTGTCAGTTAATAATTCAGGGGCAACTGATGCCTAAGAAATTGAGCCCAGCAATTAGGCTGCTCAAGACAATGGCATGGTTTGAATGAGCCAAATCATGGCTTAGCATGACTATGTGAGCGTGCCGACTCCTGGCGAGGAGATAACTGCCCTGGTTTAGTTTAGTGTGTCATCCAAACCTGAACTCGCGGTTTAGTTCTCTCCAGACTAACCACATGCTGTAACCAAAGGTTGCCCTGTGGTTTATGACTCATGGTTTGAACAATCTTTAAATGCCTGTTCCCCAAGTTTTTCTGGACTCTTAAGTTTTTGTTTTGTACACTGCTCAGATTTATATGTGCTATACAGTTGCATTTTGTTTTTAATCTCATTTTTTTATCTCTAGGTTTTATGTGTTTTTATTTTTTCTTGTTCCTATGTAAATCGCTCAAGGGTTTTTATTAGGCAGTATAAAAACTGCTTTTTTTATACAGTGGGTTGTAGCTTAGTGGTAGAGCATCTGCAGATTATTGCTGGGAACGTTGCGGTTAAGGGAAGGGGCCACAGCTCAGTGGCAGACCAAGTGCTTTGCATGCAGAAGATCCCTGACTCAATCTCCGGCATATCCGGGTAGGGCTGAGCGTGCCCCTTGTCTGAAACCCTACAGAGTGTGGCTACTAGTCAGTGAAGGCAATACTGAGATGGACCCAATGGACTGATTCCACAGAAGGCAGCTTCCTTTGTTCCTATTTAAACAGCTCTTCATTTAGAACCTTGAGGACTGGGATCTTATCGTTAAGGAAAGGGACCAGAGCTCAGTGGTAGAACATCTGCTCTGCATGCAGAAAATCCCAGGTTCAATCCCTGGTGTCTCCAGACTGACCTGGGAGAGACCCCAGCCTGGAATCCCAGAGAGCCACTATCAGTCATTGCGGAAAATCGTGAGCCAGATGGGCCAGTGGTCTGATTGCGTACCAGGCATCTTCCTGTGTTCCCAACTAGCAGTGCAGTGGAAAATTCGGACGTGCAGGGTCTCCCTGCATGATAGTCACACCACACCCCCTTGCAGCCATGCTCCCAGGATACATTGCCTCTTCTGCAATTACAGGATAACACTTCTGTGTGCTTAGGCTCCCCGCCCCCACCCCAAATCTCTCTTTCTAGGGGCTGAATGTTGCCAGAAACCTTTTGATTTTAAGAATTCTGAAATAAAGCCAAGTGTGGAACTAGGACTGGAAGACCAAGGTATTTTGCCATGAAGCTCACTTCTCACCCTGGGAGCCAATCTGCACGAGAGGAGAGGCGTGTGTTAACTGTCGAGAAGAGTCTTCTCAGTCACTGACTCACCTCCTTTCACTCTGATTGGAGCTAATAAGCACGAGAAGACAAGGAATCATGTTGACAACCAAGTGAGAAGACTCTTCTCGGTGACTAACATGCTCCCCTTTCATGCTGATTGGCTTGTACACACGGACCCTTCTGGGATTGAAAGCCTGCCCCTGTTGAGAGTGAAAATTGGATACTTGAATGGTTTTTGTTCCTCAGTTCAGAGATGAGAGAAATGTCATTGCCTACTATGTTGGAAAAAGTGGTTTCTGTACCCCCGGGGTGAGAGTCTAGTAGGGATCGTTTCTGCCCCCTTGAGTGAGAGACAAGGGGGAGTGTTTGTTATGAATGTTTTATTTAGTGTGTATGTGTGCCTTATTTGGTTGTATGTATGTAGATTTGAAGGGTTCTAATGGTATAGATATGTGAGTGCTGTTTTTAGGATGTGAGGTTGAATTATGTGAGTGCTTGGAATGTTGATATGTTTGAACTCATGTTTGATACTCATTTTTCAACTGTAATTAGATGGTCTAAATAAGATCTTGCTCCCAAAAAAGTAAGTGATCTACAACTCCCGCAACCCCAGATGACTACACCCCTATCAAACTGTGCAGCCAGAATTTGAAATGGCTAATTTTTTAGGATATCTTAGTTTCCCTTTAAAGCAAACCAAATAGGGCACTGCCTGTCCTTTCGGTCTTTAAGTATTTTCTTCCTTTTGGGGAGGGTGACAAGTTTTTGTCTTCTTCAGAATTCTTTATTTTTCCTCTCTCCTTGTTTATCCTCCAGAAGACGGGACTGTGAGCCACAGCCAAGCAGAGAGCATCCAAGTGGAAGTCCCTGCGTCGAAAGAAATCGTATCTCAGGAGGAAGTTTCCTCTGTGACTGAGGCTGCGGAAAGTGGGTGCCCATTATTTATATTTGGCGGGGAGGGGGGAGCAGCCAGGAAAGAGGGTAAAATCTAGTCATGGGTGTCTGCAGGGCATGGGAGGCTCCTGGTACAGGGCAGGTTGTGCACCACCCATGTTTGTAATTTTTTTCTGAATGCCAAAACTCCCCCACAAAGTGTGGTCCTTTCTCTGTTCCTCATAATTATATCCAATACATTTCCTCACGTTTAGAGATATTCTAGACTCTGTTCTCTCCATCTCATGCGCTGACCAATCATCTCTGGACATCACAGCCAATCACAATCATCCTTATTTCTCCACCCTCATCTCCAGGGATATAAAAACATTGATAATCAATTGAAAACCATTCCAAGTAGGAGTGGTTTATTTGGGGGCGGGTGGCTTCAAATCTCCATTTTGATTTTATTTCCTCCTCCCCAACCTCCAGTTAAACACTAGCCAATCAGGAGTCCTGAAAAAATGCACCAAATGTTCCATAGAGTTTGGGTAGGATTATGAACCACCTCCCCAACCAATCAGATGCATACCTTTCACTCTGGGCCAAGCAGAGGAACGCATTTGCAATCCACGTCTGTTGGTCTTCTTTGAGGCTGTGCTCATGTTCCCTGTTTTTTTTGCAGGCAGCATGGCCTTTCCTCAATCCCAGCCAGATCTCTCTGAGTTCATTGTTCTACCGTTCTTCACTACTATTTATCTCTCTGTGTGTCTGTATGAGAATCTGCTTTTATTCTTGGCCCCTGGCCTCAGGGAAAGGCAAGGCTGGGAATGCATAAACCTGGGTTTCTGTTTTGTTTTGTTTCTGAGGCTCCAAGTCTCTCTCTCTCTCTCCCTCTCATCTTGATAGTTATGCCAGCCAGTGACAGGTGGCTGAGTGACGATGAGGCGGAGCTGTGCGAAGGGAGCGAGGGCGTAGAAGCTGAGATCATCTCTGGGAATCTGGATGGGACAAAGATGAGAGAGAGAAGCGAGACGGATGGGCCGAGAAGGAAGAAACTGGCAGGTAGCTGCTTAGACACGTTTGGCGGGACCTTTTATTGAAGCCCTTCCCCAAGCTTTGGTCTCTAGATGATGAAGTTGGACTGCAACCCCCATCATTCCTGGCAGCTTGCCACCTTGGCTGGGGAAGATGGGAGATGTAGTCTGACTCAGTGGGCGGGATGCTGACCCTGTGACTCCCCCATCCTCCTTTGTGTTAGTTCAGAAATGCTTTCCGCCTCCTTCCATTTTCCTTTTTTGAGATACCTGCAGAACAGAGTCTTTACAGGAGCAGAGGAAGAAAAGCTGTGGGAAGGGAAATGCCCCTTCTCTAGTAATATGCAGTCTCTGAAATGCCTACAAGCCAACATAATCCAGAAGGCAAAACAGGGACATCCATAAGGGGTTTTTTTGGGAGGGGGGAGGCAGGCAAAGGGTGGTATACAGTGCTAGTCTTACTTAGACATGACTAAGTTAGGTTCATTAATTTATTATTTGTTTATTACAGTTATATCCTGCCATTCTTTCATCATGGAACCTAAGGTGGCATACATGTGGGTGCAGGCAGTCTCCCATCCAGGCACTGACCAGACCCAGACCCGCTTAGCTTCAGGAAGAGGGTGGCCTCATGTGCCTTCAGACCATAGCCTGGGTCTGAGTAGGACTTAGTTGAATGCAACCCAAAGTAAAATGCTGAAAAAGGAGCAGGCTAGTTTCTCACCACACGCACAAAAAAGAGTACATTTTGTCTATCTCAGGTTCCACAAATGCTAGAAACCTACTCTTTTTTTAAAAAAAGAAGAAAAAGTGAAAGCTGGCAATCTGGGGGTTATGATTTCTCTGGGGAGTAGCTCCCCGCCCCACCCCACAGATGTCTATGACGAGGAGGAGCATGGCAGCAAATGTGTGAAATTAAAATCAAAGGGTTGCTGGTGAGATCGTAAGCTTGTGTCTGTGCCAATCTTTAGCCTGATTGGTGTCCAAAAGACTGAGCAGTAAGTAAAAAGACATCTTTTATTTTTTTAGGTAATGGGTGACATATCGCAAAATATGCAAGATTGGAGATACAGTTTGGGGAAGTAGCCAAAGCGCCCTCCTCCCTCCCTCCACTACAATTGTTCCTAGTTGGATAGATGTATGATACTAGAGAGCCGCAAAGGAGGTATATTCAAAGCCTAGTCACGATGGGCCCAGAAATGGATAAGAAATTAAGGAAGGAGCTGGCATTAGAGGTGCAGGGCATCAGCTTGACTTGGAGGGAGGCTTTAAAACGACCTGCTTTGCAGGGGAAGCAATCAAGAGAAAGGAGACGGTTGCGCAACCCCTTGATTCCCTTGGAGAATTCATGGTTGCATACGCAACCCAAATTGCTCTCCTGCAAGCCTAGATGTCACGGGAGGAACGGCAAGTACCGCAGACAGATCTGGGAATGAGGAAGGAAATGTTCCACTTGCTCCGGGGTGGCGCCTGCCAGGGCCGGCTTCTCTTGCCACTGGGCCCCACCCCTCAGTGTATTTTGTTCTTGCAGAGGCAAATGGAGAGCCCCATTGCCAACAGCTCGGTGAGGCTGACCCCTGCACAGACGCCAAGGATGGCGTGATAGTTCTCATGCAGCCAGTTCTGCATGGCTGCCGCACAGCCCTTCTTCCTCACCGGCCAGTCGTCAAACGTGTTGTTGGAAGAAGCGGCCAATGAGCAGAAGCCCATGTCTTTCGGGGAGCCAGTTGCGTTAACGCCACAAGAGCAAGGGTAGGACGTCCACTTGCTGTCCTGGAGGAAGGTGTTGTTTTTCCAGTTTTCCGGCCCAGTCCAGCCACAGCAAGACATCTGGGTCTGGAAAGAGTCCCAGGCAATCATCGCGGTCCTGTTGCTTTCGTGCCTCAGGTCGTAATTCTGGATGAGGTGGATGACGTACGTGGACGCTTCTTCCTTGAGTTTGTTTGCGCGGACGTAGATGAGCATGCCGGCGACTATCTGGGCTGTGAGAAGGAGCAGCAGGCCGGTGAAGTACAGTCCCAAGAAGCACCGGATCCCACTGAATGCCCCGATGCAGCCCAGGAGCCCCATCACCATTGTGATGGCCCCGACGCTGATGAGGACATAGGGCCCGGACCGGAAGGAGGACAGCGAGATCTGCTGGATTGAAATTAAGTTCTTTTTGTCGGCCAGAATCCATATGCCGCTGCCCAGGATCATGGCGCCCAAGACAAAGAAAAGGTGGTTGAAGAAGAAGAGGGAGTACGTGGTGGCTTTCCGCCAGTGCTGCTTCATCTTTTTACGGAGACGTCTGCTTCTGCTTCAGAACTTGGAACCCCCAGTTTTAAAAAAAATAACCGACAGAACTGCTGCACACAGGCATACATACACCCTCCCCCCCCAGTGGAACAGCTGAACAGTCTCCAGGTGTAGATGAGACTCGCATTTTCTGTTACCGTCCACATGGGTTGCTCTAGTCCTTCTGTGTGTGGGGTTTTTTTTCTTCCTCTTTGTAATGTCTCCTCCTCCATGTGTTTTCCCTCCCCTAACCCCACTTGGCAGTGGAGCGTTCAAAAGGGGCATTTCTCCCCTCCTCGTAGTGTGAAGTGGTACAATCCATTCTACCTCCTCAGTTCCTCTAACGTGGTGGATTCCAACTCCTAATGGCCAGCGGTCGAGTGATGGAAGTTGGAAGCGCAGCAACGTCTGCAAAAAAAAATGTTTTACAAAAATATATTTTAAAAAATCAATCTACCCCTTTAGATAAAGGATGGATGGATAGATTTTTTTAAAAACATAACAATTATTTCTACTTATAGCCCGCCTTTCACCAAATGGTCCTAGATGCATTACAAGAATATAACCATTAAAATAAATACTTTTGACTTTCACGTGTCTCTTGAAGACTTTTTTTTTATGCCAACAAAGCTATGAGGAGGTTTGAAAGTTTCTTGAGTAGCCAGTCGTTTTCATTGTGGTTCTGCCCTGCTTTTAAAGGTTGATTTTGTTGCTGTGCCTTGCGCTGATGTTTTTGTGAGGGCAGCATATAAATACTTTTATTGATAAATAAATTTAAAAAGAAAATTCCACCAAAAAACAACCATTATCAGACTAACCAAAGAGTAGCACAGGGCTGCCAAGATGAAATATCTCCTGGACTCTTTTAAATGTTAGGCCTTTTAACTTCTTGCCAATTGTTCAGAATTATCTGCTGGTGGTATTATGTGGTTTTATTGTGCTCTGACATTTTAATTGTGCAAACTGATCTTGGACCAATTTCAGTCAAGGTCAGCATCTAAATATTTTAAATAAGTGACATAGGCATAGCCTGGCTTGTACCCTAAGTCATTGCTTTTAAATTTGTATGTGAGCAAAAAGAATTGCTTTTGAACAAAATGCATTCTTTGTAGCTGAAGCGTGCATGTGTCTTAGAAGAGGTGTTCCCTCCTGGGTGAGTGAAGGAACGATGCCTCTTTCTGTGTGGAAAAGGAGGAGGAATGCTTCTTTTGAGATAGTTTTGAAAAAGGCATTCCTGTCTGTGTGTGAGGGAAGGGGGGATGTTGTCCTAAAGTGGTGCAGTTTTTCTATTACCTGTATTGAAAAAGGAGACATTTTAAAAAATCTGTATCCTTTTTAATCAGGGGACCTTTTTGGTTGATCTTTTTTAAAAAAAATAATAATCTAAGCGATTGTTTTGACATTAGTCCTAGTCATCATCATTTAATACATGCATCATATCTACTATCTACTAATAGCAATCTGAATGATCTAAGTAGTAGGTAGCCACAATGGCACCTCCCACACATAAGAAGAAGGTGTCAGTGGGCTTGGTGGAACCTCGAGGCTTGCAGAAGTACAAAAACTCTTTAGGGAAAAAAATCCCTAAGGTGGGAGGAATCTCCCCCCCAAAAAAGCCCAACAAGAACTTATCATTCTGTGCCCACTGATCATACTTGACTGTTGGGGGGGACAAAACCAGGTGGGAGAGGGAATGGAATGGAGTATCAAAGAACAAGGCATGGCTGGCTGGCTGAAATAGCGAACAGGACACTCCCCATTTTAATATTTTTGTTGCAGGGCCCACTTGTAATTCTCTCTTTGTTTTTTTTTTTCCCCCAGCAGGCAATGATGAAGTGCAGGGGAATCTAGAGGGGAGTCAGCTGGAAACAGCTGAGCAAGGAGGAGGAGAAACTTTGGGGAAAGTCGGTGGGAAATCTCTCCAAAGTCTTAAGGCTGAAGAGACGTCTGGAAGTCTGCAGGGTGCAAAACGCTCCCAGGAAACTTTTCAAGAGATACCAGCCAAAGAGAATCCATATAAATGTTCATACTGTGAGGAAAGTTTCCATAAGCGGTCTCAGCTGGTGATACACCAGAGAGGACATGCCGGAGAGAAACCTTATAGTTGCTCCCAGTGCGGCCAGTCTTTCTCTTCCCGCCCTGAACTTCTCGGCCATGAAACAAGCCACACAGGTGAGAAACCCTATCAGTGCTCAGACTGTGGGAAAAGCTTTCGTGAACAAGCGTATGTTCTCCAGCACAAGAGGATCCACACGGGGGAGAGGCCATATGCCTGCTCTGAGTGTGGGAAGAGCTACTTCCGCAGAGGGTCCCTTATTCTGCATGAGAGAATCCACACAGGAGAGAAGCTGTATAAGTGCCCAGACTGTGGTAAAAGCTTCAATCGGAAGCCACACCTTGCCGTGCACAGGAGGATCCACACAGGGGAGAAACCCTACGAATGCTCAGACTGTGGGAAGAACTTCACTGTGAAATCTGCTCTTAATGTGCACATGAGGACCCATTCTGAAGAGAAACCATACCAGTGCTCAGACTGCGGGAAAAGCTTCCGTGAGAAAGGCACCCTCAACATACACAAGCAGAGCCATACGGCGGAGAAACCATATCAGTGCTCTGAGTGTGGGAAATGCTTCCGTTACACAGCATCATTTAGGAGACATAAGAAAAGCCATTCGGTAGGATCAGTCTTGAAATCATACGAATGCCCCGAGTGTGGGAAAAGCTTTGGTCGCAAAGATTACCTTATCACACACCGGAGAATTCACACGGGAGAGAAGCCTTACATGTGCTCAGTGTGTGGGAAAAGTTTTAATCACGGTGCAACCCTTGTCACACATAAGAGGACCCATACAGGAGAGAAGCCATATGAGTGCTCTGAGTGTGAGAAAAGTTTCAAGCAGATTTCAGGCCTTATTACACACCGGAGAACCCACACAGGAGAGAAACCATACGAATGTTCTGACTGTGGCAAACGCTTCATCCTGAAATCATATCTTGATGTACATAAGAGAACTCACACTGGAGAAAGGCCATATCAGTGTTCACATTGTGGGAAAGGATTCTCATGCTCCTCTTATCTTTTGAGGCATGAGAAAACCCACACCGGGGAGCGATCACACACATGCTCTGACTGTGGCCAAAGCTTCCATTGGAAACGCTCCCTGATCATGCACATGAGAAAACACACAGGGGAGCAGAATCTACATGAATGTGCAGTCTGTGGCAAAAGCTTCAGTTGGTCATCAGCTCTTAATGTACACATGAGGAGCCACACAGGGGAGAAACCATACGTGTGCTCTGAGTGTGGGAAAAGTTTCAGTGGCAAATGGATCCTCATTCAGCACAAGAGAATCCACACAGGTGAGAAGCCATATGAATGCCCTGAGTGTGGGAAAAGCTTCCATGTGAAATCTTCCCTTCTTGCACACCAAAAGACCCACACAGGAGAGAAGCCGCATGAATGCTCCGAGTGCGGGAAAAGCTACAGCGTGAAAGCAAATTATGTTGCGCACCTGAGGACTCACACAGGGGAAAAGCCATACGAATGCTCTGAATGTGGGAAAAGCTTCTACAAGAAAGACCGTCTTATGACACATAAGAGAACCCACACGGGAGAGAAACCGTACCAGTGCTCTGAGTGTGGGAAAGGGTTCAACTGGAAAGTCGGTCTGATTAACCACATGAGAATCCACACGGGAGAGAAGCCCTACGCGTGTGCCTCGTGTGGGAAGTGCTTCCATAAAAAAGACCACCTTGCGAGGCATGAGATCATCCACACGGGAGAGAAGCCCTACGCCTGCTTCGACTGTGGGAAAAGCTTTAATCAGAAAGTTGCCCTCCTTGTGCACAAGAGGACTCATACGGGAGAGAAACCGTATAAATGCTCCGAGTGTGGGAAAAGCTTCAGTTGGAAAAAATCCCTGATTACTCACAAGGCAGCACACACTGGAAAGAAGCCGTATCAGTGCTCTGAGTGTACAGAAAGCTTCAGCAGACGATCCCACCTTGCCGAACACGAGAGGACCCACATAGGTGAGAAGCTGCAGGGAAAATGTGGCTTGTAAAATCAGAAGCCAGTCCCTTCCTGGTGCTAGCTGTTGGGGCCAGTAGCCTAGGGATGGGGCACCACCTTTCTAGGTTCTACCCTCGGCATCCCTGGTTTAAAAGGACCCCTGATAGCACGCCAAGGAAGGGCCGTAGCTTAGTGGAATAGTGCATGCTTTGTGTGGAAAACATCCCAGTTTGCATTTCAATCCCTAGAGCTTGCAGAACGCAACACTTTCTCTAGGTGCAAAATTTGGATTGCCTCGATGCAGAAATTTCACTGATGTTGTAGAGAATGCTATGGTTTAATTGTTATTGTGAACAAAGCTGATCTTCAGCGGCAGAGCACCTGTTTTGGTTGCTGAAGGTCCCAGGCTGAATCCTCGGCATCTCCAGGTAAGGCTGGGAATGTGCCCCGTCTAAAATTCTAAGAGAGCTGCTGCCAGTCAGTGTAGACAGTACTGATGTAGATACACTGCTGGCCTGATGCACAGCTTCCTATGTTCCTAGGAAGATCTCTTGGCTAAGACCTTGGATGTCTCAGGTAATACTGGGCTAGATAGACCAATGGTCCAATAATGAGATGGGAAACGAGTGGCTCTCCAGATGTTGCTGGACTCCCAACTTTCATCAGCCCCAACTAGCTTGGCCAATGGTAAGTATGAGGGGAGATGGAGTCCAACAGCATCTGGAGGGCCACAGGTTCCCTTTCCCTGTATTAGACCAAGCTAAATGCCCGTCTAGTCCAGCATCCTCTCCCCCACAGGGACCATCCGGATGCCCTTAGGAAGCCCACAAGCAGGGCACGGAGGAATCAGCCCTCTTTTTTGCCCTCCACCAAATTGTTATGCAGAGGTATACTGCCGCTATATGCCGAGGTTCCATATAACCGTCATGAATTGTAGCCATTGATAGCCGCCGCCTCCTTGAATTTGTCTGATCCCCCTTTTAAGTCATCTAGGCTACCACTCCATCTCGCAGCAACGATTCATTGTGTATTTATGTTTGCTTCTTTTGAACCGACCTTCTGTCAATTTCATTGGACCACCCAGAGTTGTATGGTAAAGTGCGAGTGGAAGTATAACTTTGCTTTGTCTGTTTTAACCACCACATAATGGGACTCCACCAGTCCGGACTGTCCTTTTTTATGGTTTGTCTCTCCGCTCTAGCACAGATCTCACTAGATCCCCCCGCTAGGCAGCACCACCAGTCACATTCTATAACCAATGTTCCCAGAGACCTTGCCTGAGTCTCTATCCGGTTACATTTGTGACTGCGTGCTTATGCTGTTCCCAACCCCTTGTATCAATGTAGATAACTCATATAACTCGGGGTTGCTCTGGATACTTGTAATGTTATTATTCTCCTCTTCACCGCTGCCACCATTTGTTACTGTTGCCCTTCAGCCTTGGTAATTACCTTACCCTCCCTTCTGGTCTGTGAAACCCCAGCCAAGGATCAGGCCTTCGGTAAACCAAAATAGTATTTATTAAATAACAGAAATAACAAGATTACTTTTCTAATGGTACTTAATAATGGTACCACATAATGTTATAAGCCTCCACCCTATATGTTGTCCCCTCTCCCCCATTAATATGCCCCACTGAATTATTTTTTGTCCATTTCAGGTTTTGTTGCGGAATCTTCAGAACTCACTGTGGAAGAAATCAGCACCGCCGTGGTAAGGAAGAACTCCGCTCGTCTTGCTTTGCTTACAGAAACTTTTAACGTGAAGTGTTGGTTTTCCTCTGTGACAGGGATGGGGGGAACCTTTGTTTGGAGCGAGGGCCGCGTTTCTTTCTGGACAGCCTTCCAAGGGCCGCATGCCTGTGTTGGGCAGGGCCACAAGCAAAAGTGGGCAGAGCAACGAATGTAAATTTTACCTTTGCACAGGGGGCAAGTTTTACACCTGCTCCCCCTCAACCTTCCATTGAGGCATGATCAGAGTTCAGCGACACGTTCCAGCCAGGCAAAACCACCCAGAGGGTACAAAGGAGGGCTGTGAAGTGGGGGGAGGGCTGAGGAAGGTGTGTGGCCTGGGGAAAGTTCCAAGGGTCAGATAGGGAGGCCTAGAGGATTGCATTAGGGCCCTGAGCCTGAAGTCCCGCCCTCTGCTCTGGGACATTGTCCCTCTATGATGAAGTACAAGATTGTATTTAAATGCTCAGGGAATTGCATGCAGACCTGTGAGTGAGCTGCCCGAGGAGGGCCAGAGCTCTCCATCCCTCCCCTGTGCACAGCACAGCAAGCAAGTGCAGCTTTGGAATTGGTGGTTAAAATCAGTGTAGTTTCGAAAGGGTCAGACAGCCATCTTGATTCAAAACGGCATCCAGCTGTATCCAAACATAGATGACAGCCTGCTCCACGAGCTAGAGGGAGCCCCAGCTGACAAAGCGTCAAGGCGAGTTAAGCAGCAGAGCGAGTTCGGCAGCAGGGCGAGGAGGCCAGGGCCCCCCACTCTGCCCGTCTGTTCCCTGACCTCAACTAAACCGCAGTCTCCAACCCATTGACGTAATAAACCTTAAACAAAACTATGCAGGTAAGAAGCCAGCAGGGGTGTGGGGGCTTTCCAGTGTTTTGCACCGCCTGCAGCATGTACGACTATCTGCCTGTTGGACAGAAGTCGTGGGTGTGCTCTCGGTGCAATGAGCTCCTGGCTCTCCGGGAACGACTTCATTTCCTTGAGGCCAAGGTGGCGGACCTGGAAAAGCTGAGAGAGGCAGAGAGGTGTGTAGAGGAGGCCTTCAGGGACGTTATAGCTGTGTCCCACTCCAAGGATGATAGCTCTCCTGCTATCATGGAGAACGATGGTCTCGGGGAAGGAGAGCATCCAGCTGAGGAAGAGGGAAACGATCCCTTAGAAGGGACCCATTCCTTGGGGGATGAGCAGCTATCCTCTCCTGCCGAGGATATATCTCCAGGGGGTGGAGGGATCCTTGTAGTGGGTGATTCGATCATTAGGAACATAGACAGTGGGGTGTGTGATGGGCGTGTAGACCGCAAGGTGTTTTGCCTGCCTGGTGCGAAGGTTGCGGATATCGCCCGTCGTTTAGATAGTTTGGTAGACAGTGCTGGGAAGGAGTCAGTGGTCGTGGTGCACGTTGGCACCAAGGACATGGGGAAATGCAGCCGTGAGGTCCTGGAAGCAAAATTTAGGTTGCTAGGTAGGATGCTGAAAGCCAGGACCTCCAAGGTGGCTTTCTCTGAAATGCTACCGGTTCCACGCGCAGGACCAGCCAGACAGGCCCAGCTTCGCAGTCTCAATGCGTGGATGAGACGATGGTGTCGGGTGGAAGGGTTCGGATTTGTTAGGCACTGGGGAACATTTTGGGACAAGCCGGGCCTGTACAAAAGGGACGGGCTCCACTTGAACCAGAATGGAACCAGACTGCTGGCACTTAAAATTAAAAAGGTAGCAGAGCAGCTTTTAAACTGACTGAGGGGGGAAACCCAACAGGAGCTGAGAAAGGACCGGTTCGGAATAAACCTCCCCCCTGGGATAAAAACCAAAGAAATGATGAAATTTTAAAAGGGGTAGGCCTAGAAGTAGGCATTGTGAGAGCAGGGGCACAGGATATAAATTCAGAAGAGCAAAATTACCACAGGCCTAACCACAAGTGCCAAAGACACTTGAAGAGAGACACTGCTTACAAGTGCCTGTACGCTAATGCTAGGAGCCTCCGAACCAAGATGGGAGAACTGGAGTGCTTGGTCTTAGAGAAGAGCATTGATATAGTGAGCATAACGGAGACCTGGTGGAATGGAGAAAACCGGTGGGATACGGTTATCCCTGGATATAAACTATATCGGAAGGACAGGGAAGGACGTATTGGTGGCGGAGTCGCTCTATACGTGAAAGAAGGCATTGAATCCAGCAAGCTCGAAACCCCAAAAGAGGCAGACTCCTCCACAGAATCGTTGTGGGTGGTGATACCGTGCCCCAGGAGGGACTTAATACTGGGAACGATCTATCGTCCCCCTGATCAAAATGCTGAGGGAGACCTGGAGATGAGATATGAAATTGAGGAAGCATCCAAACTAGGAAATGTGGTAGTAATGGGTGACTTCAACTACCCGGACATAGACTGGCTGCATATGTGTTCCAGTCATGACAAAGAAGCAAAGTTTCTAGATATTCTAAATGACTATTCCCTAGATCAGTTGGTCATGGAACCGACCAGAGGGACGGCAACTCTGGACTTAATCCTCAGTGGGGACCGGGACCTGGTGCGAGATGTAAGTGTTGTTGAACCGATTGGGAGCAGTGACCACAGTGCTATTAAATTAAACATACATGTAACTGGCCAATTGCCAAGAAAATCCAACACGGTCACATTTGACTTCAAAAGAGGAAACTTCACAAAAATGAGGGGATTGGTAAAAAGAAAGCTGAAAAACAAAGTCCAGAGGGTCACATCACTCGAAAATGCTTGGAAGTTGTTTAAAAACACTATATTAGAAGCTCAACTGGAGTGCATAGCGCAGATCAGAAAAGGTACCGCCAGGGCCAAGAAGATGCCAGCATGGTTAACGAGCAAAGTCAAGGAAGCTCTTAGAGGCAAAAAGTCTTCCTTCAGAAAATGGAAGTCTTGTCCGAATGAAGAAAATAAAAAAGAACACAAACTCTGGCAAAAGAAATGCAAGAAGACAATGAGGGATGCTAAAAAAGAATTTGAGGAGCACATTGCTAAGAACATAAAAACCAACAACAAAAAATTCTATAAATACATTCAAAGCAGGAGACCATCTAGGGAGACGATTGGACCCTTGGATGATAAGGGAGTCAAAGGTGTACTAAAGAACGATAAGGAGATTGCAGAGAAGCTAAATGAATTCTTTGCATCTGTCTTCACAGTGGAAGATATAGGGCAGATCCCTGAACCTGAACTAACATTTGCAGGAAGGGATTCTGAGGAACTAAGACAAATAGTGGTAACGAGAGAGGAAGTTCTAAGCTTAATGGACAATATAAAAACTGACAAATCACCGGGCCCGGATGGCATCCACCCGAGAGTTCTCAAAGAACTCAAAGGTGAAATTGCTGATCTGCTAACTAAAATATGTCACTTGTCCCTCGGGTCCTCCTCCGTGCCTGAGGACTGGAAAGTGGCAAATGTAACACCAATCTTCAAAAAGGGATCCAGAGGGGATCCCGGAAATTACAGGCCAGTTAGCTTAACTTCTGTCCCTGGAAAACTGGTAGAAAGTATGATTAAAGCTAGATTAACTAAGCACATAGAAGAACAAGCCTTGCTGAAGCAGAGCCAGCATGGCTTCTGCAAGGGAAAGTCCTGTCTCAGTAACCTATTAGAATTCTTTGAGAGTGTCAACAAGCATATAGATAGAGGTGATCCAGTGGACATAGTGTACTTAGACTTTCAAAAAGCGTTTGACAAGGTACCTCACCAAAGGCTTCTGAGGAAGCTTAGCAGTCATGGAATAAGAGGAGAGGTCCTCTTGTGGATAAGGAATTGGTTAAGAAGCAGAAAGCAGAGAGTAGGAATCAACGGACAGTTCTCCCAATGGAGGGCTGTAGAAAGTGGAGTCCCTCAAGGATCGGTATTGGGACCTGTACTTTTCAACTTGTTCATTAATGACCTAGAATTAGGAGTGAGCAGTGAAGTGGCCAAGTTTGCTGACGACACTAAATTGTTCAGGGTTGTTAAAACAAAAAGGGATTGCGAAGAGCTCCAAAAAGACCTCTCCAAACTGAGTGAATGGGCGGAAAAATGGCAAATGCAATTCAATATAAACAAGTGTAAAATTATGCATATTGGAGCAAAAAATCTGAATTTCACATATACGCTCATGGGGTCTGAACTGGCGGTGACCGACCAGGAGAGAGACCTCGGGGTTGTAGTGGACAGCACGATGAAAATGTCGACCCAGTGTGCGGCAGCTGTGAAAAAGGCAAATTCCATGCTAGCAATAATTAGGAAAGGTATTGAAAATAAAACAGCCGATATCATAATGCCGTTGTATAAATCTATGGTGCGGCCGCATTTGGAATACTGTGTACAGTTCTGGTCGCCTCATCTCAAAAAGGATATTATAGAGTTGGAAAAGGTTCAGAAGAGGGCAACCAGAATGATCACGGGGATGGAGCGACTCCCTTACGAGGAAAGGTTGCAGCATTTGGGGCTTTTTAGTTTAGAGAAAAGGCGGGTCAGAGGAGACATGATAGAAGTGTATAAAATTATGCATGGCATTGAGAAAGTGGATAGAGAAAAGTTCTTCTCCCTCTCTGATAATACTAGAACTCGTGGACATTCAAAGAAGCTGAATGTTGGAAGATTCAGGACAGACAAAAGGAAGTACTTCTTTACTCAGCGCATAGTTAAACTATGGAATTTGCTCCCACAAGATGCAGTAATGGCCACCAGCTTGGATGGCTTTAAAAGAAGATTAGACAAATTCATGGAGGACAGGGCTATCAATGGCTACTAGCCATGATGGCTGTGCTCTGCCACCCTAGTCAGAGGCAGCATGCTTCTGAAAACCAGTTGCCGGAAGCCTCAGGAGGGGAGAGTGTTCTTGCACTTGGGTCCTGCTTGCGGGCTTCCCCCAGGCACCTGGTTGGCCACTGTGAGAACAGGATGCTGGACTTGATGGGCCACTGGCCTGATCCAGCAGGCTCTTCTTATGTTCTTATGTTCTTATGTCCTTGATCTTGTTATTCGTTAATTAATCGCCTTCCACACAAGCATCTCAAGGCAATATGCCATAAAAAACCCTAGGAGATTTAAGACACAAAATAGGCACCTATAGACCCATTCATCCAGCTAGGAAAGCCCGTTGGAGCAAAAACATCTTCACTTGTTTCTGGAAAGTTGCGGGTAGTGTGTGCCTGTTGTATCTCAGGAGCCATCATGCAAAATTTGGCTACAGTATCTTAAGAGGCTTCCAAATGCATAGCGAACAAACGACTTTCCAAAATGTAGAGTAGATTTGGTGGTCTTGCGCAACAGAACTGCTTCCTCGAAAGACTGGACTTTTTCCAAAAAGGTAAATAATAGAAAATTACTGATGCAGGGTCGTTTAACTTTCCCCAAAACAAATAAAAATGTATGCTATTGAAATAGCCAACATTGGCTATCTCCCTGCAAACAAATCAGGGTGAATCTGCAGAACAGAGGTCATCTGGAAGCACCCTTAAAACACTACATGGGGCACATAGAATGCTGTCATTGCAACATGCTGTGTGGGGCTGCCCTTGAAGACCAGTCGGGAACCTCCGTTGGTTCAAAATGCAGCAGCCAGATTACTGGCTGGGATTCCATTTAGATGTCACATAACCTATTTTAAAACAGCTGCGTTTGTTGCCAGTTCGTTTTGGGGCTCAATGCAAGGTGCTCACGTTAGTGTTTTAAAGTCCTAAACCACTTCCAGAGCTTGGAAAAGTTACTTTTTTGAACTACAGCTCCCATCAGCCCCAGCCAGCATGGCCACTGGATTGGGCTGATGGGAGTTGTAGTTCAAAAAAGTAACTTTTCCAAGCTCTGCCTGAGGTCCCAAATATCTGAAAGACCGCCTCCTTCCCTATAGACCCTCTGGAGTGTTGAGATTGGTGAAAGGGGCCCTCTTGGTTGTTTTGGCACCTTCAGAAGGGTGGGGTGGGGGTGGCCAAGGAGAGGGCATTCTCTGTGGCATCCTCTGAGCTCTCCCCGCAGAGGCGCATCTGGCACCTCCATTGTACAGCTGCTTCCTCTTCTTCTTCTTCCTCTTGTTGTTGTTTATTTTGTATACCGCTTCATACTTGAAAAGAAGCCTCTATGCATTTTAGCGTTGAAAAAAAATCAAACCAAATTACACATTTAAAACAATACAAAGTATTTGAAATAAACCATCTTAAACATTAACATCTTAACATTAACAATAAACGTCATAAAAACCAAATTACACCTTTAAAGTAATACTTAACTTTTTTTAAAAAAACCTGAAACATTAATATAACCTAAAATAACTAACATAATAAATAATAACTTAATAATCAGATTATTATTAAGATAATGCAATTCTGGCCTGGTGTTGCGTTTAAATCAGGAACCAAGTCTGGAGATGCAAAACTGCCTTTCCTAAACTGGACTGTGTAGATGAGTGTTTTCTTACTTTTCGCCCTCTTAATTGTTCCAGATGAGCTTGGATTGCAATGCCATTATTTTGACCACTGCCGTGTAAAGCAGGATCATCAGAAAGCTAAACTTGGGTAAGACGAACAAGCACCAGCGTGGTGTAGCGAGTGGTGTGTTGGACTAGGACCGGGGAGACGTAGATTCAAATCCCCTGTCCAGACATGGAGGTCACTGTGTGAGGATAAGCTAGTCACTTTGTCTTAGCTCAACCTACCTCACAGGGTTGTTATGAGGGTAAAGTGGGGTGGAGCACCATGCAGGTCCCACCATGAACTCCATGGAAGAAGAATGGGTATTAAATGCAGTAAATAGCGATAATTCCCAAACTCAGTCCTGCTGTATTACTTTTAAATCCCTGGATATTCTGGGACTTGGATATCTGAAGAACCATATTCTCCCTTAAGAATCTGCAAGCCATCCCAGAATAAACTCTGGGAATTAGCTCTCACATCAAAATTAACATACTATTTAAGATCAAACGACAAAAGTTATGAGCAGAAGATATGTACAGAAATATGGTCTCATTTTAGAATTCAGAGAAATCTTTGCCTCCCAAAGGCTCAGTACGGTTTTGATATGTGGTTTTGATATGATCTAAAAGAATAAACAATCCAAGACCACATTGACAATCATGGCTTCCCCCAAAGGGTCTTGGGAACTGTAGTTTGTTGTATGGTGCTGAGACTTGTTAGGAGGCTCTCTGTTCCCCTCACGGAGCTACAATTTCCAGAGTGGTTTAACAGTCAGCCTCTCTTCCCAGGGAACTCTGGGAATTGTAGCTCTGAGAGGGGAATAAGGGGTCTCCTAACAGCTCTCAGCACCCTTCACAAACTACACTTCCCAGGATTCTTTGGGGGAAGCCATGACTAAAGTGGAATAATACTTTAATGAATGTATGGTGTGAAAGTGGCTAAACTGTTTCCAGCACTCATCAGAACAATATGTTGTTAGAAAAGATGTCAAAAGACAGTGTAACAGGAAGTCCAAACAAGCAACATAGCTGTGCAAATTAATAATAGTTTTATTGAATGCCAATACTATTTCCAAATTATTCACTTATTTTCTTTTGTACAGTAATGGTATGTTCAAATGACAGAAGTATACTTACTTTTCATTTGCTGTCTTTGTTTTTCTAATCCGTGCAATCAGACATACTGTGAAATTTTGTTGGGAAAAGTTTTATCTATAAAGGGAACCTACTCGTGTACTCAGATCAACAAGGCAGACCTGGTTTTGTGTCATTCCACTGTTGGAAATACGGGTGGGCCTTCCCCAAGGGTCGCAAAACGAGGACAAGTTTATATACCTTACAGGAATGCAGAATAAATTATGTAAATTAAGGCTGCTTTACCTGATAATTCATGCAAGGCTCAAAATACAGGTTTGCCTAGTGCACAGATTAGATTTTCTAGGTGCAGAAATCTTAAGTGGTTTTAAAAAAACAAACAAGGCATTCACAAGGCTATGGATACTAACCTACAAGCATTGTAGCAGATTGTTTATTATTTGTGGAAAAGATTCTTACGTTTTGACAACCTATTTTAGAAAGCAGATGGGTTTGTAGACTCTCTCACTCTCTCTTCTCCCCCTAAGAGAGTCCTTGTGATATCATTTTATTTTCTCTCCCTTACAGGATTCTGGAATCCAGCCATTTAAACTGATTTAAAACCTGATTTTATTTTTAAAAAAAACTTTTTTCATAAGCCGCAGCAGAGTACCTTTTAACATTGTGAAGAATTGTGTGGGAAACACATCCCTTTCCAGGGTTCAGTTATCTTTCACCTGCTTCAAAATTCCTGCCATCTCTCCTAAGATTATCTCTCTCCCCCCCCCTCAATTCTCCGGACCATTCAGCTAAAGCACCCATCCGAGACTCATATCTGTTAACGTAATATGGAAACCATTGTCTTTGTTTTCATTTTCCGAAGAACATAGCTCTGAATAAAATTCTTTAGAATTGAACGAGTACATTGCACCTTCTGATTTTGTTAAAATGATCCCTTTTTTTAGCTGTGATGGTTTGTTATGCGTCACAGAGCCTGTGTATAGAAACCAATATTTGTGGCCTTATTTACTCTACTCACCTTTTAAGTCAGGGGTGGGGAGCCTCAAGCTCAGGGGCCAAATGAGGCCCTCCAGATCTCTCTCTCTGGCTCGGGGCTCTCCTCAGGCCACACCCCCTCACCAGTCCTGCTCCATAACCTCGAGTGTGGGGGTTTTTTTTGCTTGGCTGGAAAGTCCCCTTGACCTGTATTAATGCTTCTTGGATGGAGGATGGGAAAATGCACTCTGGCTTTTTGTGTGGCTGGAATTTAACCTGCTGCACCGAGGTAAGAGACACACCTGTTGCCCCGCCCACTTACATCTCTGGCTCTGCCCACCACTGGCATGTCGCACCCCCCCCCCCAAGCTTTCGTTCTTGAGGGAACGTGGCCCTTGGGCTGAAAAGAGGTTCCCCAACCCAGACATAAAGAGACAAAGTAAAGGGGAGGAAAGGAAAGTCCAACAGGTAACAGAAGACTTGAATCATTGGACCTTCTGTTTTAAAGATTTCATGAGGCACAACGGGAACGTAGCCATGACCAGAATAGGTTAGGGATACCCATTCCCCAGCTTATGTGCACTTACTTGGGAGTAAATCCCATTGAGCTCAATGGGAGACTTACTTCTAGCTAAAACACACAGAGAGCAGAGTTTGGCTGCGTACACGCCATGGAATCTAAGCAGATGCCTTCCCCCAAAGAATCCTGGGAAGTGTAGTTTACCCCTCACAGAGCTACAGTTCCAGCAACCTTAACAAAATGACAGCTCCCAGATTCTTTGGGGGAAGTCATATGCTCCGTTATTTAGATGTATGGTGTATACATAGCCTTTGTCTTTCTGTTTGCTCCTAACTCGCCCTCTAAGGTCCTATGCCAGCTGCATCTGGTCCCCAAAAGGGTTTTTTTGCCCCATCTCCCTAATTTGTCATTTAATTTTAAAAAAACAACTAGGTATTTCCCCCTAATTTATTGACTGCTCGGGGGGGGGGGTCACTGTAATGCCTAAAAGCTTCAGATGCCCCCCATGTGCCCATTTCTGTGATGCCAAACTGATTTTGAAACACACAAAAGACCCTCCCCAAACATTGCCCCTCCTTTGTTTACTGAATGAAATAATGATAAAAAAGTGTTTTAAACTACCTGATGGGAATGCCTTAGAAGGCATCTTTGAGAATTGCAGTTACTGCCTTGTCCACCTTTGCTCTCTGGCCACACTCACGCTGACAGGCAGCCCCCAAAGAGTTGACCATGGGTCTATGCAACTCTGAGCCCAAAAAAGGTTAGCCATTCCTGTCCAATGCAGATTTATGGATTGACCACAAATCAGAACCCAAGAAGAACCTGCTGGATCAGGCCGGTGGCCCATCTAGTCCAGCATCCGGTTCTCGCATTGGCCAGCCAGATGCCCCAAGGTGAAGCCTACAAGCAGGACCTGAGCGCAACAGCACTCTCCCCTCCAGCAACTCATATTCAGGATTATTGCCCCTGCCAGGGGAGGTAGAGGACAACTATTGGGGCTAATAGCCATTGATAGACTTATCTTCCATTTGTCTATGTGAAACCTTGGTTTAGAAGTGAGTTTGCCAAATCATGCTAAGACACATGGTAGTGGGTCAAAGTTTTGCTTTTAGCCCTACACAACTTGGGACCAGGTTACCTATGGGACTGTGTACTTAGAATGCATTTGAACATTTGTGGGGAACCAGTGGCCCTCCAGCTGCAACAGGACTCCCAACTCCCCTCATCCCCCTTGCCTCATGCTGGTTGGGGTCTGATGGAGACTGGAGTCCTACAAAACCTGGAGGGCCATAGATTCCCCATCCCTGCACTAGAAGTTGGGCTTTTAGTATTGCAGATCCAGCCCTTTGGAAGCAGTCATCAACAAAAATGCGACAATCACCTAGCATTTTGAGATATAGGTGCCTATTGAAAGCCTTCTTTGTTCAAGAAGGCCTTCCCTAAAATTGCAGTCCAATCATTTGATGAAATAACAATAACTGCAGAAACGGTTTTAATACTTTCAGTTTACTGAGCTCGTAATCTTTTGTACTTTAAATTTAGTCTTGTTACTGTACATTGGCAACATTTGTTGTGAAATAGTTTACAAAACTGCAAATCAATAAAATAAATAAAAAATCAATTACAGGTCACCAGGGCAGAAAAACTCAAAATATGTAATTTCTAAACTTTATTAAAAAAAAAACACCTTGCAACTTATAATCTGCTTCTTTACCAGAGAATTGGAAGGCAGGCAATGTAACACGTTTAAAAAGGGATCCAGCAAATTTACAGGTCCATCAGCTTAACTTCTGTCCCAGTCAAATTTGTAGAAAACAAACATATTGGCTACATTGGCACAGAATGCTAAGCCATGGTTTGTTTTAAGAGTGGTTTGATCAACAACAAGTTTGTTGCTCTTGCCTTGTGCCTTTGTAGCATGATGACTCTCTGGGGTGTGGTGATCAAACAAATCATGGTTAAGCGAGGCTGTGGGGTTTCTGACATAACACAAAACCATGGTTAAAACAAGATATGGTTTGTTACCTAACAAGAAACTGGCTTCACACTGGTTTGTTCCCAGAAAACAAACCATGGTTAGTCTGCTGAGCTTAGATGTTCACACAAAATACACTTTTGACTAAAACAAAACAATGCTTAGTGTTATGTGCAAACCAGGCTACTGAAGAATAAACCCTGCTGAGGAGGCATCAGCATGGATTCTGCAAAGTCCTGCCCCATCAACCTTCTTAGAGTTCTGGGAGAGCGTCAACAAGGAACATAAGAAGCTGCCTAATACTGAATCAGACCATTGGTCCATCTAGCTCAGTATTGTCTACACGGACTGGCAGCAGCCTTCCCAGGGTTTCAGGCAGGAGTCTCTTCCAGTCCTACCTGGAGATGCAGAGGACTGAACCTGAGACCTCCAGCATGCGAGACAGATGCTCTACTACTGAGCTATGGGCCTTCCCCAAGCACGTGGATCAGGAATGATCCAGGAGATATTATATACTTGGGACTCCAAAAAGAGCATCAAAGGCTCTTGAACAAACTCAGCACTATGGGATGGGGGGAAAACAGGTCCTCTTGTGGATTGGGAACTGGTTGTGAAACAGGAATCGGAGCCTAGGAATAAATGGGGCAGTTTTTGTAACTGATGAGAATAAGATGTCGGGTCCCCTGAAGATCTATTTAACTTGTTCATTATAAAGTATTTAAATGATTTCTATATGTCAACCTCTATCACAAGTTCCCCATCTCTGGGCTAAAGTGTTTGGGAGAGCAGCCTTCCCCAACACGATCCTCTCTAGACATTGTTGGACTCTAACTCCCATCATTCCTGACTATTGGCCATGCTGGCTGGGGCTGATGGGAGTTGAAATCCAACAACATTTTGAGGACACCAAATTGGGAAAGGCTGGTGGAGAGACGGCAGAGAGGGAGAGATTCCACCCCCTCTCAAATAATACTAAAATCTGGGCTCTCCAATTTAGGGCAGTAGATTCACAATAAACAAGAGAAATTATTCAAACGGTGCATAGCTAACCTATTGAATTTGGTGCCACAGAGGTGTGGTGAGCAACCTCAAGAGGACTTTGAAAAAGTGGGTTAAACCCTAGTCACAAACAGGATAGGTTCAGCGGCAACTATTTACCATGACAGCAAAATAGAACTTCCAAGTGGAGGCAGTATACCTCAGACGTCCAAATGCTAGGAAATACTACCGAGGAGGGGAGGGGTTGTTGACTTCCTACCCTACTTCTTGAAGACATCTTGGGGCCATTACTGGAAAACAGCACGTCAGAAGTGTCTGTTCAATCAGAAGATATTCCAATGGTTGGGTCTCCCCTATGTGGTTCTGCTGTCAAATTCCTTTTCAGCTCCGCACAAGACTTCCCTATTGTGTAAACCAGGTGTAGGGAACCTTTGGCTCTCCAGATGTTGCTGAACTACAACTCCCAACATCCCTGGCCGTTGGCCATGCTGTGGCTGATGGGAGTTATAGTTCAACATCTGGAGAGCTAAAGGTTCCCCTGCCCTGGTCTAAACATTCATAATGCTGTAGCTCCACAGTTTTTTCAATATTCTAAGCATCCTTAAGAGTTTTACATGGATTTTCTGACATCTTACAAATGTCAGACTGGGGGTGTGTGCTTCTCCTCTCACTCCTCACATTCTGACCATGCTATGGCCTCTCTCCCGTGTGTGTTCTTTTATGTGCGGTCAGGTGGGATGTTCGACTGAAGCTTTTCCCACAATCCGTGCACTCGTATGGCTTTTCTCCAGTGTGAGTTCTCCGGTGTGTAATAAGGTAGCCTCGGTCGTTGAAGCTTTTCCCGCACTCTGAGCATTCAAACGGCTTCTCCCCCGTGTGGGTTCTCTGGTGTGTGACGAGGGATCCTTTCTGATTGAAACCTTTCCCACAGTCCAAGCACTTGTGCGGCTTCTCCCCCGTGTGGATCTTCTCATGCCTCAGGCGGTCAGAGCGGTGTGAGAACCACTTTCCGCACTGTGAGCATTTGAACGGTTTCTCACCCGTGTGGGTCCTCTCGTGTCCTACGAGGTATGACCTCTGGCTGAAGGTTTTCCCACACTCGGAGCACTCGTATGGCTTCTCCCCCGTGTGCACCCTGTTATGGCGTACGAGCTGAGAGCTGGTGCAAAAGCTCTTCCCGCAGTCCAAGCACTCGTATGGCTTCTCGCCAGTGTGGACCCTTTTGTGACTTATAAGCTGGGAGCTGATGCCAAAGGCTTTCCCGCAGTCAGAGCATTCGTATGGTTTTTCGCCTGTGTGGGTTCTCTGGTGTTTCAGAAGATTGCCTCTCTCTGTGAAGCTTTTCCCACAGCTTAAGCATTTATACGGTTTCTCCCCTGTGTGCACTCGTTTATGATTGATCAGGTGGGAGCTGGTAGCGAAGTGCTTTCCACACTCGGAGCATTCAAATGGCTTCTCTGTCGCAAAGCTCATCTTGGACACGTTGCCGAGAGATTCTTCTTCTACCTCAGGCACTTGCAAAAATTTCCCAATGATGACATCTTCCAACAACATTCGGCTGGAGTTCATGTGCTCTGGTCTTTCCAGTTGAAAAGCTGTCTCCTCATTTTCCCCATCAACTTCTAGAACAAACAAGAAATTCAAAGGTTGAGTCAAACTCCAAAGCAGAGAGAGAAAGGAGTTCAAACAAAAGACAACACTTCTTCAAATACTGCATAATTTAACAGAGAGAATTTGGTCCCGCAGAGTGTAGTGACAGCCACAACGAGTTTAAACAAATTCACGGGGAATGAGAGATCTATTAAGAGCCATTAAGCCAAGTGGTGACACCTCCAGCCCATAGGCCTAATTGGGTCCACGACACTGTTTTGGCCAAACCACACCCAGCTGCCCTACCCCTGATGTTATATATCATTAGACAGGCACCATCTTTTCGGCGCCTACTGAAGACTTTCCTCTTTCAACAAGCCTCTTAAGTAGAGACCTTATCCCAGTCTGTGTCTGTGCTGGAATTGCTTTTTAAAGATGTTTTAAAATATTTTTTCCTAAAGATGTTTCTAAAGATATTTTGTTTTAATATGTTTTTAAAGATGTTTTGTTTTAATATATTTTAACGTCTGTTTTTATGATGTTTTAGAGTGTTTTTAGTGTTTTGTTTGCCACCCTGGGCTTCTACCAGGAGGAAGGGCAGGATATACATAATAATAATAATAATTGGCAGCAGGTGTGAAGCAGGTAAAGATGCAGCTGGACTCAAAGAGGCTTGCAGAAGCACTTTGCATGTGATGGCAATCAGCTGATCTTCAGGGCTTGTAAATCCCCAGACATCCAACAATTTGGCCTTAGGTGTCTTTACCTAACAAGCCAGCCTCCTCCTCATCTTCATCGTCCTCCTTCTGCTTGTCTTCCTGCAGCTTCATGACATCTGGAAGATTCCGTCCCAAGAGCCGAGGTACCTGGAGGGGGAAAAACACTGGAAATGGGAAGCATCATAGCAGCAGAGCTCCTGCTTTGCGTTCAGAAGGCCCCAAGTTCAATCTCCAAGTAGGGCCGGGGAAGACCTTGGAGAATCACTGCCACTGAGCATAGACCAGGGCTGGGGAGCCTTTTTTCAGCCTGAGGGCCACATTCCCTTCATGGTAACCTTCTGGGGACCACATGCCAATGGTGGGTGGCAGTGGAGGCAAAAGTGGGCCAAGCAATGAATATAAATTTCACCTTTGTACGGTAAGTTAATGTCTCCACCCACTCCTCTCTGTCCTCCATCCAGGCAAACAGAGTTCAGAGTTATCAGAGTTCAAGGACACTTTCCAACCAGGCAAAAACACCCAAGGAGGGTGCACCGCAGGGCTGGGGAGGGGTGCGGCTCGAGAGGATGTGTGGCCAGGGAAGGGGCCCAAGGGCCAGATGGAGAGGCCTGGAGGGTACACTTCATTTGCCCATGGAGGCTCCACTGAGCAATGAACAAAGTCGGCTTGGCTAAATGGAACTTCCATGTTCAGAGGAAGTATATCTCTGAACATCTGTCCAGGTGGGGCAAATAAAAGGAAAGCCGATGCCTCCGTGTACTGCTTACAAACTAAAATAAATAAATAAATAAATCCCTAGCTGTCTAATGTTAGAAGGAAGATGCTGAACTAGACGGGCCTTCATCTGATGCAGCCAGGCCCCTGTTGCTTTTATTATTTATTTATTTTATTTATTTATTGTATTTATATACCGCCCCATAGCCGAAGCTCTCTGGGCGGTTTACAGTACCTAAAAACACTAAAAACACATATACAAATTTAAAACACATCTTTTAAAAACAATTTAAAACACAATTTAAACATTTAAAACAATTTAAAAACACATGCTAAAGTGCCTGGGAGAAAAGGAATTATTAAGAATGGACCATTGGTCTCACCTGAAGGGTGATTTTCATATGATAAACAAACATTCTCAGATAGGTTCCAGATTTGCTTTTCTATTCTGAAAGGCAAAACAGCTAGCTCTTCCCCAAACAGATCACATAAGATCAATTCTTCAGCTACACTGGTTGCCTGAATGCTTCCAAACCCAATTCAAAATGCTGGTTTTGATCTATAAAGTTCTTTATGGCTCAGGACCCCAATATCTTCTCCCAATATAAACCTATCAGGATCTTTAGATCTTCTTCTGAGGACCTTCTCTGGTCAGGGAGGCTCAGAGGACAATGACATTAAGTCACTTGATATTGCCCCAAACAATCTTACATTTTGCACTTGTCTGTCAGGCTTCAGGAGGAAATCCTCGGCCAAAGCTACCACCTGGGCACAGAGGTCTGGGCCAGAATCCTTTTCCCAGGTCTGCATTTCTTGGCACTAGATGGTCAAGAAGTGCTCCCTTCTCTTTCTCTGAACTGTAAAGGAAAATCAATGTTGAGAAGCACAAACACCCTGGGCAAAGATACCAACGGCAATCAACATCAGGGTTTAACAAGCAGACCTACAGCAAAGTGTTGAGGCATGGAGTGCGCCTCTTCATTGTTCCAGTCAGCCAGCCAGCCGTGCCCTTTCCCACACTACTCCATTCCATGCCCCCTCCCACCCAGTTTCCCTTTCTCCACCCAGTTAGCCAGTCAAACCAGCTATGCTGTCCTCCATTCCAGCCCTCCCACCTGGTTTTCTGGCTTTGCCAACACTAGCAGGCAGCATTCCATGGCCCCTGAGCACACTCAGTCTTTGCTGAGCTGTTTTAGGGGATTTCCCCTCCCTTAAGGTGTGTATGGGTTTTTTTACCTGTATTTTGGAAAACTCTGGACTGGCTTGTTGTTATGGGCCTTCAAGTCGATTTTGACTTATGGCGACCGTATGAATCAGTGACCTCCACAAGCATCTGTCATGAACCATCCTGTTCAGATCTTGTAAGTTCAGGTCTGTGGCCTCCTTTATGGAACCAACCCATCTCTTGTTTGGCCTTCCTCTTTTTCTACTCCCTGCTGTTTTTCCCAGCATTATTGTCTATTCTAGTGAATCATTTCTTCTCATGATGTGTCCAAAGTATGATAAGCTCAGTTTCATCATTTTAGCTTCTCGTGACAGTTCTGGTGTAATAATTGGGTGTTAGAACGCATTAATTCATAGGGTCACCATAAGTCATAATCGACTTGAAGGCACATAACAACAACAAAGCAACTTGTGCTCACAGTGGCCAACCAGATGCCCCAATGCGAAGCCCTCAAGCAGGACCTGAGCGCAGCAGACACATTCTTCCCTTTTTATTCCCAGCAACTGGTTTTTAGAAGCAAGTGCGCTGCCAGAGTTCTCTGTTTAAATCAGCCATTGTGGTAATTCTAACTATCATAATTTATATCCCTTCCTTCCTTCCTTTTATTCTCATTGCAACCCAGTGGGGTTGGAATGTGTTCACTGGACGAGAATGACTCAACAAGATATGGTGTGTTGTGAAGATGGCAGGCCTTACAGTTAGTGGAACTGTTACTCTTTCATTTCGCTTACGTGAATCGTTCCCCATAACACAACCCAAAGGGATTTAACAATAAAAACATATATATAAACCATTTCAAATCCAAAAACGAGAGAAGACAGGAAAAAAGAGAACAGGTTGAAAAACATGATTCCCCTTTGTCAGCTATATGGAGGAAACTATTAATTTTCACTGTCAAGATAAAAATTTATAGAAGGTTTTTAATATTTGTTTAGCTATTTAAAACAATTTATTACAGATTTAAAATAAATCTACAGATGTGTGTGTACATACAGTTTTGATTTTGAATAGGATGAATGTCTTATGCGCTGCATGGCTGTACATCCAATATTATTTAAAATAAAAAATTACTTGAGGGGAAAAATGAGAGAGAATTGTTAGTCCAGCAAGCTTTGTGGCTGAGTGGGGATTTGAACCTGGGTCTCCCAAGTCTTAGCCTGACACTATAACCCACCACACCATGCTTGATTTGGATTCCTGCTTTGCGCAGAGGGGTGGACTTGATGGCCTTATAGGCCTCTTCCTATTCTATGATTCTATCATTCTATGCTATCGTCTTATAATGATTGTCTATTGCCTCTTTTTTTAAAAAGTACCTTATTTTATGGTTGCTCCCTGCTATCAGATGCTGTAAAGATCGAAAAGCATGGTTCTCCCTCCACCCTTCCCATTTTATCCTCGTAACAACCCCGTGAGGTAAGTTAGGCTCAACGAAAGACAGAGAGAAGGAACTAGCAAAAAGGCAGCCAGTTAGCTTTGCAGGTGAGGGCAGAGTCACGCTTAGGTCTCCCCAATAATGGTCCAAGGTTCTTAACCACGACACCACATGGCCTCTTTCACTGGATGCTGAACTCAACACCCAGTGTTCTGCTTCCAGCCTCAGCAAAGCCAGTTCATAGACCACCGCTCATGGGGGAGCTCCCTTCATTTTACTAGTTTGTATTCAAATAACTCCTACTCAGAGTAGATCCACTGAAATTAATGAAGTCCATTGATATCAATGGGCCCACTCTGAGTAAAGCTTAGTTGAATACAACTCATGATGACTTATTATTACATTTATATCCACTTTTCCTCCAAGGTGGCCGACATAGTTCTCCTCCTCCTCATTTCATCCTCACAACAACCCTCTGATGTAGGCTAGGCTGAGAGGCAGTGACTGGCCCAAAATCACACACCCCTGGTGAGCTTCAGGGCTGAGTGAGGATTTGAACCCCAGATCTTCCAGGTCCTAGACTCACACACTAACCACTGCATCACATTTATTTATTTATTTATTTATTTTATATCCTGCCCTTCCTCCCAGTAGAAGCCCAGGGTGGCAAACAAAAGCACTATAAACACTTTAAAAATAAAACATATTTAAAAACATTTCTTTAAAAAAGCTTTAAAAACATTTTTTTTTTAAAAAAAGAAAAGAAAAAGCAATTCCAGCACAGATGCAGACTGGGATAAGGTCTCATCTTAAAAGGCTTGTTGAAAGAGGAAAGTCTTCAGTAGGCGCCAAAAACGTAACAGAGATGGCGCCTGTCTAATATTTAAGGGGAGGAAATTCCAAAGGAATTCCTCTTGAGCGTACTCTGCATTGGAAGGGCACTGTTGGAAACTAGGACACTGGGTGACAATAATGGAGTGGCAAATTCAGAAGTGCAGGGTCCCTTCAGGATAGTCACAGCCACATTCCCTCCTCCCCCCCCTTTTTTCTTTGCTGCTGGTTTGAGTACAAGATCCATATTAATGCCTCCTTCCACAACAACAGGCGTCCCTGGGAGCCAATAAGCATGTTACCTACTGAGAAGAGTCCTCTCGGAAGCTGATTCGCCTCCTTTCACTCTGATTGGTTCCAATCAGCAGAGAGGACAAGGAAGCATGGGGCTAGCACACTCCCTTTTCATGCTAATTGGATCATGATGCTGGAGACATGGGGACGCTGCTGCCAAAAAAGTAAAGGGTCTAAGACCACCACCACACAGCTCCTGGACGACTACACCCGTGCCAGTTGAGGGAGATCCATTATCTGATCCAGTATGGGGTCTCTGGTGCTCTGAAGCCCTGTGGTTGTGATAAAGAGGGGTGGTGGGGACCCTGGGCTCCCCACCATGCAGCCATTTCTGGGAGGGGGCTCAATCCTTCCAAGTTTGCACCTTGTTCTGGCGGCTCCTTCCAGGTACCGACCTTCGGCTCCGCTCGCAAAAAAAACAAAACCACAAACACCCCCCAAGGCCACCCTCGGCTTCCCATAAGGGGGGCGGGACAGGAAAAGGTGCAGCATCACTCCCCCATTGCACCGCCATTTCCTGCCCCTCTAGGAACACGAAACTCCACACTGCCATTAACTCTGAGAGGCCCAAAAAAGGCCAGAACGGCCGCCCGCCCCGGTTTAAACTGCTTTAAGACATGCCTAATTTCAGAAGCAACGCACAGATTGTCTGGGGTTTCTGTGACTGCAGGTGGTTATTATTAGTATTAGTATTATTCTGTGTTTCATTTGCATTTTTAATTTAAATATATTTTGGACTGGCTGCCTTTGCGGGGTAGGTGCGGTTGAGAGATGCTGATTTTACTGACTGGCCCGAGGTCGCCCCAGAGACCTTCAAGGCTGAAGCAAGGATTCGAACCTGGAGCTTCCCGGACGTAGCCTGACACTCCGACCCACCACACCATGCTGCTGGCTGGCTGTTTCGAACAGATGAAACTGCCTTATCCTGGGCGATCGCTCACTCTTTGCCATGTTAGCTGCATGGATCCTCCATGTTTAGGGGCAGGCTATCTTGGAATACCTCCATAACATAGGGGTCCAACTCTCCAGCCTGCTTTTGGCCCTGCTTGTGGACTTCCTGAAAACATTTGGTTGGCCAATGTGGGAGAAAATTAGGCAGGACTTTAGTCTCATCCAGCAGGGATATGTTAAGGCTCACATGACTGAATGCTCTTTTATATAAAAAGAACTATTTGCTGCACAGCAAAACAAAAAGAGAGAAAAAAAGCCACTTGAGATTATAGATGAAAGCTGACCTGATGGCATGTTTGTCCATACAAATACAAAAACAAATCCTTGCATGTAGAAAACTAGGATGTGAGGGAGAAGGCTGCTATATCATTGAAGCTGCCCATAGTACTGTTGTCCATAGTACTGTTATCCATGTGTCTGTCTTCCAGGATAAGGAGGAAGAAAATGTTCTTAAATCAGGATCTGGTAATTTCTTGTAAGTTAAACCAACCTTCATTTGTGGTTGATAAAAAAAAGAACAAAATATTAGATTTCCCCCCTCTTCCAATAATTTGTAATATACATTTAACCTATCAGATTGGGCCTCTTGGTGTCCAAAATATCTGGAGGGCATCAGGTTGCCAAATACAACAGTAGAACCTTGCTTTCTCTTTCATAACACAACTCTTCTTTTCAATGGCTTACATACAAACAGCAGATGAGGTAGCAAATCTATTTTCTCCTCTTCTGTCCATTTGGACAGCAGGTTGGGAGGAGAGTGGGCAGGGTGTCACATGGTTTGAGCGCTTTTGCAAACAAACAAAAACAACTAGCATGTCATGCAGAAGAGATGTAGCTCAGCATTTTCCCTGATGAGCTAGTTTTTTATGAGTTTTTTTGAGCTAGTTTTTAATGAGCTTTTTACCTGTCTTTTTTTAAAAAGATGAAAGAGCATTCAGCTATTTAACCCCACTGTCCACCAAAACCTACAGTCTGAAACAACATAGTCCAGAAAGATTTACCACCTCATCATGCTGTTCCTTAGGTATCTGTTTGGCCACTATGAGACGGGATGCTGGACTGGACAGAACATAAGAAATGCCCTGCTAGGTCTGGCCAGTAGCCATCTAGTCTCACAGTGGCCAACAAGATGCCCCAGAGGGAAACCAACAAGCAGGACCAGAGCTCAACAGCACTACTCTCCCCCCTTGCATTTCCCTGAACTGGTTACTGCCTCCGACAGTGGAAGGAGAACCGGGCCATCGCGGTTAGTAGCCAACTGATAAGCCTTATCTGCCATGAATTTGTTTACTCCTCTTTTAATCCACCAAGGTCGCTTCCAGGCAACCCGTTTATTGAGCATTCCTCCTGATTTGTTTGTGGGACAATTCGATGAAGTCAGCTATTTCATGCTCATTTGTTCTGATTTGTTTGCAGTGAGACAGTGTTGCATCAAGTGCACTTTCCTGTCATTTCCTTATAGAAAAACGTCGAGCCTTTTGGGGACGCGAGTTTGTTGCGCAAGAGCTCCATGGGCGCTTCCAGACTGCCACTGTTTTCAGGTGGGACTAAAGCACATACAGCAAATTCAGGCTGAGCAGTTATAGTTGATTGGAAACTCTTGCACAACAAACCTGCCCCCCCCGACTACTTTTTCGGCATAAGGAAAAGCTGGTATAGCACAGTGGGGAGGACAGGCTGGCTGGGAATCCAGAGTCTGTGAGTTCAAATCCCCGCTCGTGTCTCCTGGGTGTCAAGGGCCAGCTAAAGATCACCCCCATAGTGAGTGGCTCAGGGGTCACGTGCCCTGACACCTGTGCAGCCGTGGGCAAGCTGCATAAGCCCAAAGAAGCCAGTTGCCCCCCAGCTGGCAGTTGCAGACAAGGAAGGGGCCGGCTTGTGCAGCTGTGGCAAGCTGAGCAGGCCCTAGCCAGCTGGGGAGGACTAGCCTCAGAGGGAGGCAATGGGAAACCCCCTCTGAATACCGCTTATCATGAAAACCCTATTCACAGGGTCTCCATAAGTCAGGATCGACTTGAAGGCAGTCCATCAGCATAAGGGAAGTGTTATACTGGAAACCTGCTGGAAAGCACGAGATAACTTTTGCTTGACGCAACCTCATCTAATTGACTGGCAGTGGCTCTCCATGGTTTCAGGCAGAGAATCCCACCCAGCCCTTCCTGGAGATGCTATTGGGGATCGAATTTGGGACCTTCTGCATGCAAGGCAGATGCTCTGCTACTGAGTTGAGTCCCTTCCCCTCTGGAGCACTTTTTGATGATTAACCTCATGAGGGTGTAAAAAAGAGTGCGTGTTCAAGAAAGGCTCGTAAAAGGCTCTGTTTCTTCTTCTCACTTTGCAGTTTAATCAAGGAGCCATTGGGGCAGAAGAGAGTGGACTGAAATCTGGAGGGAAGCTCAGTGACAGGGCCACTGCTCTGCATGCGTAAGGTCCCAGGTTTGATAGAATCATAGAATCATAGAATAGTAGAGTTGGAAGGGGCCTATAAGGCCATCAAGTCCAACCCCTGCGCAATGCAGGAATCCAAACCAAAGCATTCCCGACAGATGGCTGTCCAGCTGCCTCTTGAATGCCTCCAGTGATTGCTGACATCTCCAGGGAGGCCTGGGATAAATTCCCCTCTGCAACCCTGGAGAGCTGCTGCAAATCAAGGTGGACAATACCGAGCTAGATGGACCCAATGAGACCATCGGACTGTGCCCTTAAGGGCAATAGATTTAAGACAGACCAAAGAAACCCTTTCAGACAGTACATATGTTTATGGAATTTTTTGCCACAAGATACGGTGATCGACGATGTGGGTTTTCTGGAAATGTTTGAATTGGAAAATCTGGATAATTTTTCTGGACGAGTTTACCTCTGCTTCAAGGAAGGAGATCTGGATTTAGCATGTTTATTGGCCTTGGGATTAGTTAAAAACAGAAACCTTCTATGTTTACTTTATACAGCCTGGCTAAAGGTTCCGTGTCCCCATCTTGACCACTTCTGGCTTAGTTTCATCAAGCTATTAAAAGGCACTCCTGAGTCTTCTGCTCAGGTTCCTTTCTCCCCCATAATTAGGGTTGCCACCTCCACCTCCCCTATCTGTACCTTTGCCTTTAGCGATTTCCAGACATGCAAAAATATAGCAGACGAACCTTTTCTCGAATTGGAGATTAAAGGGGAGGGGGAAATGTGCCTGTGGTTTTTCCCCATGCATGGACTGGATTATAAACGGCAGAAGAGCAGGGACATCAAATCAAGCTGGAAAGCCTAATCTCTTTTCACATATTCAAAGGGGAGGGCAGCCAATGGGACTCAAGGCTGAGACAAGGAAGCCAATCAGGATGTGGATTCACTGGAAGCCCAGCCTCAAGCTCTGAGGGATGCTTCTGAGTTTTCGTGCTTGAATTGCTCATTGTGGTTCAGCCTTGATAAAATAAAAACAGCACATTTTTCTCCTCCTCTCACAATACCTTATTTATGTAGGGTTGTACCTGGTGCTGCTCCTATCCAGAGTAGGCCCATTGACATTAATGGACCTGACTCACTCAGTGACATTAATTTCAATTGATCTGTTCTAGCATTAGACAGCTGGTATAGCACAGTGGGAGGACAGCCTGGGTGGGAATCCAGAGTCTGTGAGTTCAAATCCCCGCTCGTGTCTCCTGGGTGTCAAGGGCCAGCTAAAGATCACCCCCATAGTGAGTGGCTCAGGGGTCACATGCCCTGCCACCTGTGCAGCCGTGGGCAAGCTGCATAGTCCCCAGGAGCCCAGTTGCCCCCAGCTGGCAGTTGCGGACAAGGAAGGGGCTGGCTTGTGCAGCTGGGGCAAGCTGACCAGGTCCTAGCCAGCTGGGGAGAACTAACCTCAGAGGGAGGCAATGGGAAACCCCCTCTGAATACAGCTTACCATGAAAACTGTATTCGTAGGGTAGCCATAAGTCGGGATTGACTTGAAGGCAGTCCATTTCCGTTTCATTCTAGCATTGGCTACAACCATTTATTTAGCAAGAGTTATATATGAGAGCTGGTGTGGTGTAGTGGTTAAGGTGTTGGACTACGACCATAGGTTTGAATCCCTATGGGTGACCTTGGGCCAGTCACTGCCTCTCAGCCTCATGAAAACCCTATTCATAGGGTCGCCATAAGTCAGTATATTTTTATATACCACTTATCATTATTATTATTATTGTTATCATCATCATCATCGTTGTTGTCGTTGTTAATCATCATCATCATCATCATCATCTCTAAACCAGTCAGGCCCAGTGCCAGTGGATGGCCAGGGTGGGCATGGGCCCAAGGTCCCTGCAGCCAGAGGGGCCTCTCCTCAGGCTAGGGATGGAGCTCCCGTTCCACAATCCATGGAAGCGTCGGCTTGCTGGGTGTAATTTATGGCCAAGCCAACACTGCTGTAGATTGACGAGCAGGAGCTCCACCTCCCTGGCAACCCCTCTCTCCCAAGCAGCCAGAGCGAACTAAAATAAGCTTGGCAAAGCCCCACCTCCCACAAAACTGCTTCAGTGCGCTAGTGAGTGCCTGCCTACCTTCGCCCCATGGATGCCCCGCCTCCATCCTAGATGCTAGCGCAGCTACATGGGTGGGGCTGCCGGGCCTATTTAAGCCCTTGCCAGCTCCTTGGAAGATGTGTGTGCTGGGGAGCACCACAACGACCTCGGCCCGCAGCAATCTGGTGCCCAAGGGCCCAGTTGTGCCGGCCTTGAAGCCAGTACAGGCTGGTGGAACCTGGACCCGATGAGGCACCTACGAGGTCACATGGGCAGAGCCTGTGAGGTCCCCACCTTTGTCACTTGCAAAGAAACGGTGGACACTTACGCAGCAGAGTTGTACGAATACCGAGCACCTAAAAGTCTCTCACCCTGGTTCAGAAGGGGTTCCTGCTAAGCAGCTTCCATAAAATAATAAAAAATATCAGTTACAAATAATATAATAATAATAAATAAAATTTTATTTGTTAGTCGCCCATCTGTCTGACTTAACAGACACTCTGGGCGACTTACACAATATAAAATACAATTTAAAACATATTCATACAACAGTCACCATATTAAACAACAATACATCTAAACCACCCGTTAGTAATACAACATAATAGCCTAACCCACCCCAGAAATCCCGTAGGCCTGCCTGAATAACAAGGTCTTTAAGGCTCGACGAAAAGCCATCAGGGAGGCGGCATGTCGAAGGTCAAAAGGAAGCAAGTTCCAGAGGGTGGGGGCCACGACCGAAAAGGCCCTCTCTCTGGTCCGCACCAGCCTAGCTGTTTTCATCGGTGGGACCGAGAGAAGGTCTTGTGAGGCCGATCTTGTTTGGCGGCATATTTGGTGATACTGGAGGCGTTCCTTCAGATAAACTGGGCCAAAACCGTTTAGGGTTTTAAAGGTTAATACCAACACCTTGAATTGGTCCCGGTATACAACTGGCAACCAGTGTAGCTCCATCAACACTGGGGTGACATGATCCCGGCGACGGCTTTGCTTTATTAAGCGTGCCGCCGCATTCTGTACCAGCTGCAATTTCCGGACCATCTTCAAGGGTAACCCCACGTAGAGCCCATTACAGTAGTCTAATCGAGAGGAGACCGGGGCATGTATCACTTGTGGAAGCAGATGTATAGGAAGGTAGGGTCGCAGCCTCTGTACCAGATGAAGTTGGTACCAGGCTGCCCGACTTACTGCAGATACCTGGGGCTCCATGGACAATTGAGAGTCCAAAATGACCCCCAGGCTGCGGACCTGGTCCTTTAGGGGCAATCTCACCCCATTAAACACCAGGTCAAAGTTTCCCAACCTTCCCTTATCCCCCACCAGTAACACCTCGGTCTTGTCGGGGTTCAGCTTCAGCCTGTTCTCTCCCATCCATCCACTTACGGACTCCAGGCAATTGGACAAGGTTTCCACAGCCAACTCTGGTGAGGATTTAAACGAGAGATAGAGCTGCGTGTCATCCGCATACTGGTGACACTGCAGCCCAAAACTCCTGAAAACTCCTGAAAACTCCTCCCAGCGGTTTCATATAAATATTGAATAGCATGGGGGCGAGGATAGAGCCCTGTGGCACACCACAATTAAGGGGCCAAGGGTCTGAAACCTCATCCCCCAACGCTACTCGTTGGAGAGATAGGAACAGAACCACCGTAAAACAGTGCCTCCCATTCCCAATCCCTCCAAGCGATTTAACAGGATACCGTGGTGAACGGTATCGAAAGCCGCTGAGAGATCCAGGAGGACGAGGAAAGTATGTTCTCCCCTATCCAACGCCCTCCTCATATCATCCACCAGAGCGACCAAGGCTGTTTCAGTTCCATGTCCAGTCCTGAAGCCCGATTGGAAAGGATCTAAATAATCTGCTTCCTCCAAGTGTGTCTGTAACTGTTTAGCCACCACACGCTCAATCACCTTGCCCAAGAATGGTAAATTGGAGACTGGGCGAAAGTTGTTTAAATCTTGGGGGTCCAAGGAGGGCTTTTTCAAAATAGGTCTTATCACTGCCTCCTGGAGGGCTAATGGCATTGCACCCTCCTCCAAGGATGCATTTACCATTGCCCTGATCCCTTTGCCCAGTCTCTCTTTACAGCTTACAATGAGCCATGGAGGGCAAGGATCAAGCAAGCAAGTGGTTGGTTTCACAGTAGAGAGCACCTTGTCCACGTCATCAGAGAGAAGAAGCTGAAACCGATCCCAGCAGACCGGATTGCAACTGGCCGCCTCTGGACCACTACTTGTAACCACGACGTACGGAATCTTGCCCTTTAGGCACTCGACTTTATCGGCAAAGTGTTTTACAAATGTGTCACAGGAGGCTTTTGAATGTTCCATAGGTTCCTGCGCAACTGGACTGACCAGGATAAGATCGTGGATGAGCGATGTTTTCTGAACGACAGACCTGGCGTTACATAACAGCAGTCGAAGGTTGGATGGAGTCTTACATCCCCCAGTTATCTTCTGGTTTTGGGCAGGCCCGTAACAAGGGATGGGTATAATACATCTATCCCTTGTTCCCCTAAATTGGCGTGGCCTGCCACCCGCGCCCTTCCAGGATCTGCCGCCAAGCCTCATATTGCCACGGCTCCCTACCACTCCCACAATATTCCCTTCCGACCTGCACATGACCTCCTCCCCATCTGCCAATCAGGCAGGCCCCCCACCCCAAAAATTAAAATTAAAAATTTAAAAAATTGCCCCCGTCTTCCTGGGGAGAGACGTTAACTAAGCAGCAGCAACGCAGGCAGGCAGATGGCTCTCCCTCCCTGGGCGGTGATGGTCCTCTTCCCCTTGCAGGCAGTGGGTCTCCCAAGCCCCCTCAGCCAGCCGGCTTATATATCCCCTCCAAAGAGGGGACAGATGGAACAGTATCAGGCACAGCTGGCTGAGTACCTGAGGCCTGGTCCTGCAAGGTGCCCACGTGCAGAGCAGGAGCCCAAGAAGGAGAGAGCAGAGATGTTATCCAAGCAGGAGCGCAGCAGCAGCACAGGCAGGCAAATGGCTCTCCCTCCCTGGGCAGTGATGGTCCTCTTCCTCTTAATGGTTTTAACCATAAAAACACACATTTTAAAAAATTCCCACTCTGCCCTGAAGCTCACTGGTGACTGTGGGCCAGCCACTCTCTCTCTCAGCCTAACCTACCTTTCAGGGATGTTGTGGGGATAAAATGGGGCAGAGGGGGGAAACGTGTATGCCACCTTGATCTTCTTGGAGGAAACATAGTAATGAAAATAAAACAAATAAAAATTATACCGCTAGCTGGGAATTGAAGGTGGGTCTTCACAGACATCTGATAGGCCACTGTGAGAACAGGATGCCGGACTAGATCCAGGGCTACTAGCCGCAGTGGCTGTGTACCCCTTCCACTGCCAGAGGCAGAAGACCCCTCTGAATACCAGGTGCTGGGAACTGCAGGCGAGGAGAGTTGCTCTTGCGCTCAGGCCCTGCATGGGGGCATCTGACTGGCCACTGTGCAAACACAGACATTTGGCCTGACCCAGCAGGGCTCTTGGCAATGTTCGTACCACTATTTTAAATTGTAAATCGTGCTGAGTGCTTCAGCGGAAAGGCTGTTGGGTCAGAGGCTGGTTGCAGCCGGGGCTGAAGCCTGTCTCTTGCCGGAGCGTCACAGCTGTGTGGGGCGCATTTTCCAGCATAATTATGAGAGACAGCAGTCACAGGAACATCGTATACTGGAAAAGAAAGGATTGCCTCAGCAGGAACCAACAGGGAATTCTTTCTGGGTCACACAGCCCAGTGGCGAGGCAGGAAACAAAACGTTTCACAGCAAGGGGGAGGAACCCCAGGGCTGCAGGCCTAATTTGGACTGACAGGCCTCCCTATTTGGCCTGAGAGGCCAGTTTGGCTGAACCGTGCCCACCAGCGCTATATCTGATATCATATATCGCTGTATTCTTTTTAGTGCCTGCTTATTATACCTTTTTTGTTTGGGCAAGCCTATCCAGACACGTCGTTGTTGATGTGTTTTAATCTCTTTTTAGTCTACTGCTGCTTGAAAATGGTTATCCTTAATTGTTTTTAACTGTTGTTGTTGATCACTTTAATGTTTTTGTCAGGTGGAGGGGCAGGTAAAGTTGCAGCCAAAAAGTGCTTTGAATACAAACCGCTTTCTCTGCAGAAGGGAAAATGCTCCATTTTGGGGGCTACAAAGGGGCTCCCTATAATTAACAGTCAGCTGATTGGCGGTTGCAGCAACCTTCTTTGAAATTTGACAAGTGTCTGCCACCTGACATCATTATGACATTGGATGATTGACAGGGTGGGTGGTGGTCCCACCCATCTGTCAACATTCATTGCCCCATGGGGTGGAGGAGATAAGGGCCAGCTAGAGGGAGCCCCAGCTGACGAAGCGTCAAGGCCCCAGCTGACAAAGCATCAAGGCCCCAGCTGACAAAGCATCAAGGCGAGTTAAGCAGCAGAGCGAGTTCGGCAGCAGGGCGAGGAGGCCAGGGCCCCCCACTCTGCCCGTCTGTTCCCTGACCTCAACTAAACCGCAGTCTCCAACCCATTGACGTAATAAACCTTAAACAAAACTATGCAGGTAAGAAGCCAGCAGGGGTATGGGGGCTTTCCAGTGTTTTGCACCGCCTGCAGCATGTACGACTATCTGCCTGTTGGACAGAAGACGTGGGTGTGCTCTCGGTGCAATGAGCTCCTGGCTCTCCGGGAACGACTTCATTTCCTTGAGGCCAAGGTGGCGGACCTGGAAAAGCTGAGAGAGGCAGAGAGGTGTGTGGAGGAGGCCTTCAGGGACGTTATAGCTGTGTCCCACTCCAACGATGATAGCTCTCCTGCTATCATGGAGAACGATGGTCTCGGAGAAGGAGAGCATCCAGCTGAGGAAGAGGGAAACGATCCCTTAGAAGGGACCCATTCCTTGGGGGATGAGCAGCTATCCTCTCGTGCTGAGGATATATCTCCAGGGGGTGGAGGGATCCTTGTAGTGGGTGATTCGATCATTAGGAACATAGACAGTGGGGTGTGTGATGGGCGTGTAGACCGCAAGGTGTTTTGCCTGCCTGGTGCGAAGGTTGCGGATATCGCCCGTCGTTTAGATAGTTTGGTAGACAGTGCTGGGAAGGAGTCAGTGGTCGTGGTGCACGTTGGCACCAACGACATGGGGAAATGCAGCCGTGAGGTCCTGGAAGCAAAATTTAGGTTGCTAGGTAGGATGCTGAAAGCCAGGACCTCCAAGGTGGCTGTCTCTGAAATGCTACCAGTTCCACACGCAGGACCAGCCAGACAGACCCAGCTTCGCAGTCTCAATGCGTGGATGAGACGATGGTGTCGGGTGGAAGGGTTCGGATTTGTTAGGCACTGGGGAACATTTTGGGACAAGCCGGGCCTGTACAAAAGGGACGGGCTCCACTTGAACCAGAATGGAACCAGACTGCTGGCACTTAAAATTAAAAAGGTAGCAGAGCAGCTTTTAAACTGACTGAGGGGGGAAACCCAACAGGAGCTGAGAAAGGTCCGGTTCGGAATAAACCTCCCCCCTGGGATAAAAACCAAAGAAATGATGAAATTTTAAAAGGGATAGGCCTAGAAGTAGGCATTGTGAGAGCAGGGGCACAGGATATAAATTCAGAAGAGCAAAATTACCACAGGCCTAACCACAAGTGCCAAAGACACTTGAAGAGAGACACTGCTTACAAGTGCCTGTACGCTAATGCTAGGAGCCTCTGAACCAAGATGGGAGAACTGGAGTGCTTGGTCTTAGAGGAGAGCATTGATATAGTGAGCATAACGGAGACCTGGTGGAATGGAGAAAACCAGTGGGATACGGTTATCCCTGGATATAAACTATATCGGAAGGACAGGGAAGGACGTATTGGTGGCGGAGTCGCTCTATACGTGAAAGAAGGCATTGAATCCAGCAACCCCAAAAGAGGCAGACTCCTCCACAGAATCGTTGTGGGTGGTGATACCGTGCCCCAGGAGGGACTTAATACTGGGAACAATCTATCGTCCCCCTGATCAAAATGCTCAGGCAGACCTTGAGATGAGATATGAAATTGAGGAAGCATCCAAACTAGGAAATGTGGTAGTAATGGGTGACTTCAACTACCCGGACATAGACTGGCTGCATATGTGTTCCAGTCATGACAAAGAAGCAAAGTTTCTAGATATTCTAAATGACTATTCCCTAGACCAGTTGGTCATGGAACCGACCAGAGGGACGGCAACTCTGGACTTAATCCTCAGTGGGGACCGGGACCTGGTGCGAGATGTAAGTGTTGTTGAACCGATTGGGAGCAGTGACCACAGTGCTATTAAATTCAACATACATGTAAATGGCCAATTGCCAAGAAAATCCAACACGGTCACATTTGACTTCAAAAGAGGAAACTTCACAAAAATGAGGGGATTGGTAAAAAGAAAGCTGAAAAACAAAGTCCAGAGGGTCACATCACTCGAAAATGCTTGGAAGTTGTTTAAAAACACTATATTAGAAGCTCAACTGGAGTGCATGCCGCAGATCAGAAAAGGTACCACCAGGGCCAAGAAGATGCCAGCATGGTTAACGAGCAAAGTCAAGGAAGCTCTTAGAGGCAAAAAGTCTTCTTTCAGAAAATGGAAGTCTTGTCCGAATGAAGAAAATAAAAAAGAACACAAACTCTGGCAAAAGAAATGCAAGAAGACAATAAGGGATGCTAAAAAAGAATTTGAGGAGCACATTGCTAAGAACATAAAAACCAACAGCAAAAAACTCTATAAATACATTCAAAGCAGGAGACCATCTAGGGAGACAATTGGACCCTTGGATGATAAGGGAGTCAAAGGTGTACTAAAGAACGATAAGGAGATTGCAGAGAAGCTAAATGAATTCTTTGCATCTGTCTTCACAGTGGAAGATATAGGGCAGATCCCTGAACCTGAACTAACATTTGCAGGAAGGGATTCTGAGGAACTAAGACAAATAGTGGTAACGAGAGAGGAAGTTCTAAGCTTAATGGACAATATAAAAACTGACAAATCACCGGGCCCGGATGGCATCCACCCGAGAGTTCTCAAAGAACTCAAAGGTGAAATTGCTGATCTGCTAACTAAAATATGTAACTTGTCCCTTGGGTCCTCCTCCGTGCCTGAGGACTGGAAAGTGGCAAATGTAACGCCAATCTTCAAAAAGGGATCCAGAGGGGATCCTGGAAATTACAGGCCAGTTAGCTTAACTTCTGTCCCTGGAAAACTGGTAGAAAGTATTATTAAAGCTAGATTAACTAAGCACATAGAAGAACAAGCCTTGCTGAAGCAGAGCCAGCATGGCTTCTGCAAGGGAAAGTCCTGTCTCAGTAACCTATTAGAATTCTTTGAGAGTGTCATCAAGCATATAGATAGAGGTGATCCAGTGGACATAGTGTACTTAGACTTTCAAAAAGCGTTTGACAAGGTACCTCACCAAAGGCTTCTGAGGAAGCTTAGCAGTCATGGAATAAGAGGAGAGGTCCTCTTGTGGATAAGGAATTGGTTAAGAAGCAGAAAGCAGAGAGTAGGAATAAACGGACAGTTTTCCCAATGGAGGGCTGTAGAAAGTGGAGTCCCTCAAGGATCGGTATTGGGACCTGTACTTTTCAACTTGTTCATTAATGACCTAGAATTAGGAGTGAGCAGTGAAGTGGCCAAGTTTGCTGATGACACTAAATTGTTCAGGGTTGTTAAAACAAAAAGGGATTGCGAAGAGCTCCAAAAAGACCTCTCCAAACTGAGTGAATGGGCGGAAAAATGGCAAATGCAATTCAATATAAACAAGTGTAAAATTATGCATATTGGAGCAAAAAATCTGAATTTCACATATACGCTCATGGGGTCTGAACTGGCGGTGACCGACCAGGAGAGAGACCTCGGGGTTGTAGTGGACAGCACGATTAAAATGTCGACCCATTGTGCGGCAGCTGTGAAAAAGGCAAATTCCATGCTAGCAATAATTAGGAAAGGTATTGAAAATAAAACAGCCGATATCATAATGCCGTTGTATAAATCTATGGTGCGGCCGCATTTGGAATACTGTGTACAGTTCTGGTCGCCTCATCTCAAAAAGGATATTATAGAGTTGGAAAAGGTTCAGAAGAGGGCAACCAGAATGATCAAGGGGATGGAGCGACTCCCTTACAAGGAAAGGTTGCAGCATTTGGGGCTTTTTAGTTTAGAGAAAAGGCGGGTCAGAGGAGACATGATAGAAGTGTATAAAATTATGCATGGCATTGAGAAAGTGGATAGAGAAAAGTTCTTCTCCCTCTCTCATAATACTAGAACTCGTGGACATTCAAAGAAGCTGAATGTTGGAAGATTCAGGACAGACAAAAGGAAGTACTTCTTTACTCAGCGCATAGTTAAACTATGGAATTTGCTCCTACAAGATGCAGTAATGGCCACCAGCTTGGATGGCTTTAAAAGAAGATTAGACAAATTCATGGAGGACAGGGCTATCAATGGCTACTAGCCATGATGGCTGTGCTCTGCCACCTTAGTCAGAAGCAGCATGCTTCTGAAAACCAGTTGCCGGAAGCCTCAGGAGGGGAGAGTGTTCTTGCACTCGGGTCCTGCTTGTGGGCTTCCCACAGGCACCTGGTTGGCCACTGTGAGAACAGGATGCTAGACTAGATGGGCCACTGGCCTGATCCAGCAGGCTCTTCTTATGTTCTTATGGAGCAGGTATTGAAGGAGCAGTGACCCCAGGGAGAGTTTCATAATGACAAGAAGTCCAATCCTCCTACAGTAGGAGCCAGGGACCGGGCAAGACCTCTCTGAAGGAAAGACAAGGTTTTGGTGCTCTGGGAGCACTCACAAGTTGGCTGCTCTTGTCTGGGGCAGATTTCAGAACAAGAAGGATGGTACAGGTATATAAGCAGAATAAATGTATGCATAAAGTTCTGAGCATTTGTCAGATGGGAACGCATGACTGCAAATTCTTTTAGCAAATAGACATTGGCTAAACAAAATCTTCCACTAAGGAAGGGTGTGCCAAAGAAAACAAAGAATGGATCCAGTTCTAGCCATTTTCAAATGTTCCTCTATATATAAAAAAATCCCTTCTGCATAGAAAACTAGCATGTGAGGGAGGAGAATCTCCCCTCTATATACATCAAGAAGACTAAAGTAATGACAACAGAAGATTTATGTAAAAGTCAAAAATGAGAACATTGAACTTGTCAAGGATTATCAATACCTTGGCACAGTCATTAACCAAAATGGGGACAACAGTCAAGAAATCAGAGGTTGGCTAGGACTGGGGAGGGCAGCTATGAGAGAAAAGGCCCTCAGATGCAAGGATGTACCACTGAACACTAAAGTCAGGATCATCAGACCATGGTATTCCCGATCTCTATGTATGGATGGGAAAGCTGGACAGTGAAAAAAGTGGATAAGAAAAATCAACTCATTTGAAATGTGGTGTTGGAGGAGAGCTTTGCACATACCATGGACTGCGGAAAAGACAAATAATTAGGTGTTAGAACAAATTAAACCAGAACTGTCACTAGAAGCTACATGATCAAACTGAGGTTATCATACTTTGGACACATGATGAGAAGACATGATTCACTAGAAATGATAATAATGCTGGGAAAAACAGAAGGGAGTAGAAAAAGAGGAAGGCCAAACATGAGATGGATTAATTCCATAAAGGAAGCCACGGACCCGAACTTACAAGATCTGAACAGGGTGGTTCATGACAGATGCTGTAGGAGGTTGCTGATTCATAGAGTCATTATAAGTTGTAATCAACTTGAAGGCATATAACAACAAGAACAATATAGAAAACTAGCACACCAAGGAGGCAGTGTTGTGTACTAGCTGGAGTGTTGAACTAGGACCTGAGAGACCCGGGTTCAAAGGCCCACTAACCCAAGACGTTCACTGGGTGATCCTGGGGCACACTGTCTCTCAGCCTAACCTGCTTGGAACCCCGGACCCACTGCCAGTCGGTGTAGAAAATACTGAGCAAGATGGACCAGTGGTCTGACTCTGCATAAGGCAGTTTTTATGTTTCACTTTATGGGACCAACACCAAATGTCTCCTAGTTGAGGCAAGTCAGGCTTGAGAGATAGGGCACAACTAACAACGTGCATCTGGATGATCTCGGATATAAGGGCTCAGGAGATCCTTAAGGTAGCCAACTCAGCGCATTGTACATTAATACAGGAACCCTGAACCTGGCATGCTAGTGCAGACATTTTAGCAAAGAAGTCACATGCTGTCGGCTGTCTGCCTCCATTCTGCACTGCCTGGAGCATCCAGACGAGGACCAAGGGCAGCGCCACATAGAGCACATTGCAGTAATCCAGTCTCAACGTCACCAGTGCATAGACTACAGTGGCCAGGTTATCCCAGTCCAGATACGGCCATAGCTGGCATACCAGATGAAGACACTGCAAGCCATAGAGGGCACTTTTGGCTCGAGTGACAGAGATGCTTCCAGGAGAAACCCTAAAACAATGTACCTGCTCCTTTAGAAAGAGTGCAACCCCGTCCAGAACAGGCAATTACCATTACATCAGACAATTCTTTCTTTTTTTTTTACACAGTATGTGTGTCGATTTCATATGTTTTTCTTTCAAAGAAGCACCTCTGACTTTCAAACCTGACCTAGTCACTCAGAGGGAGGGAGGCAAAGTCATCATGGTCCAGGGCTCTGCAGAAGAGGAGAGTGTGATGTTCCTATATTAATGTATATATGGTAAGTGTTGTTGTTTTAGAAGATACATGGTAAGTGGAGTGAAAGAGGGGGAGTGAATGGGCAGTAGAATGCGAGGTGATTGGCTGAGTGTTTAAAATGGCTGAATGTATAAAAGGAAGAGTGAGAGTGGAATCTGGGGGGGAGAAGAGAAAGAGGTGGATGTTGATAGGTGGATGTGGTGTGAATTTGAGAGAGTTGTTTGCCAGGAGAGCGTGAAGAAGGAGGGAGGTGGAGTTCGGATTAGTATTGAGTAAAACCATATGCTTATGTGCCTTAAGAAGAAATCTTGTTAATCTTGTTAGCTTTGTTATCTTTAATAAATACTTAATTTGGTTTACCAAAGGCCTGATCCTTGGCTGGGGTTTCACAGACCAGAAGGGAGGGTAAGGTAATGACCAAGGCTGAAGGGGAACTGTAACAAATGGTGGCAGCGGTGAAGAGAATAACAATACCAGTATTCAGAGTCTCTGGGAATACTAGTATTGGGACGTTACTGGTGGTTGCCTAGCAGGGGGATCTGTTGAGATCTGTGCTAGAGCGGATAGGTAAACCATAAGAGAGTGCGGTCCGGACTGGTGGAGTCCCTGGTGGTGCCTAGAGACAGGCAGTAACCACGAGCAGGTAGGAACCTGACAGGGAGAGCCAGGGAAGGACGCATCACAGAGAGATCAGCAGGTAGATACTTAAACGTGTGACGTGACAGGTCCAGGTGTGGCTGGTGCTCATTGGGACTGGTAAGGCGGAAAGCAGAGAGACCAACAAAGAATCCTGGGAGCTGTGGATTGTTCAGGGTGCTGGGAATTGTAGCTCAGCAAGAGGGTCTCCTAACAACTCTCAGCACTGTTAACAAACTACTGTTCCCAGAATGCTTTGGGGGAAGCCATGACTGTAAAGTGATATAAGAGGGTTTTAAATGTATGGTGTAGATGTGATCTAGCTGTTCAACTCTTTTTCTCTGTTTTCTCTGTCCAAAGTTACATGACAGGCAAGCTGACTTCATGATTACAGGGATCTCCAGCCTTATCAGGATGCTGTTGTCTTTTCTGGAGGACCAGTCCTCCTGACTAGGCAATTTCAGCCAATTCATGCCTTGCTCTTTTGTAACATCCAAGGGAAGCAGCAGACCTCTTGGTTTCTCAAAGGCAAAGTCCTGTTTATTTGAGATAGCCATCAATACCTTTCAGCAGGTTTGGCAGAGCTAATGCCCATTCAGACATTCTCTCAGTCAATCAGTGCATGATTGATGACATTAAAAATAGTAATATTATAAGGACAACAGAAGCATATGGGTTATTATCATCATCAATAACAACAACAACAACAATAATAATAAATCAATGCTTTTTTGATTACAAAATTAGGTGCCGGTACTCATATCTTGATAAATTGCCATGGGTGCCAGCACAAAATGTTTCCAATGGGAAACAAAAAAAGGAATGATACTACTCCATACTGGTGAGTACCATCACACAAGACAACAACAACAACAATAATAATAATGCCCTCTTTCATTCCAGTAAGAAATATCAAGGCGGTTCACAAACAAACAAGCCAACCCCAAAATCATAAGAATTTTTAAAAAATGAAATGGACTGCCTTCAGGTCGATTCCAACTTATGGCAACCCTATGAATAGGGTTTTAATGGTAAGCGGTATATAAAAAAGCTACCCGTAATTAAAATACATAGTAAACCAACCATATTAAAACACACATAATTAAAATATATAATAAAGAAGCCAATTAAAGCAGCATGATGATTAAAAGAGTTAAAACAACAATCAGAGCAGGAGATTCAAGTCATCAGCTGCTTGTGTCCGTCTTCAAGAGCCATCGGGATGCCGATACCGCTATTCAAGCAAGGAATGCATGAGTCTATGCACAAGATGTTCAGACTTGTTTTGTAAAATAATATCTGACTTAATATTATGCACCATAATATCTCTCCATGGAAGAAATGGAGGTAACCATCTGTACACTTCTTCCTGTGTTGTCAGATCACCTGGTCCTAAGAGCAGCCCCCAAAATGAGAAAGTAGACGCAGAGCACCATATTTTTAGGGAGAAATGGACTCGGGGTTTTTTTTAGGGGGGGTTCAATGCAAATCTGTCTGCCTGATTTGTGGGTGAGTCCTCTCATGAAAAAAGTCATATCTTGAAAGGCACTACAGTACAGAGTTTATTCTAAGCTTTTATTCCTACTGCACACTGCCTAGGCATTTTTGTGACAGTGCTCACCAGCAGGGAGCAATGATATACAAGGCAATCCATTTCTTTCTTGACTAAGGTTCACCAATCCCTTCCAAGACCAACCACAAGCGGAGAGCCAATTTGTGAGCATTTCTTCTCCAAGACTTCTTTTGCAAAGAACCGCCGGCTTGCTGGATGAACAGGCGTGTGAACTTGGAAAAATCATCAGTGCGAGCAGATTCAATGGATGACTGAAGAAACTCTTCAAATGGTTAAAGACAGAAGGAAAGCAAAAGCAAAAGGAGATAGAAACACGGTCAGAACCCTAAATGCAACAATACAGCGGCTAGTACGTTGGGACAAAGAGAACTATTACAATAGTTACTGTATAGAAATAGAAGAGGACAACAAAAAGGGAAGAACAAGAGCCCTATTCCAAAAGATTAGAGAAATGAAAGGGAAATTTAAACCAAGAGTAGGGATGTTGAATAACCAACAGGGGAACACACTGACTGACCGAGATGAAATAAAAGGAAGATGGAAGCAATACACTGAAGAACTCTATAAAAGAGATGCCAGGGTGACAGATTCATTCATGGAGGAACCGTATGATGAAGACCCAGAAATTTTAGAATGTGAGGTGAAAGCTACTCTTAAAATGCTTGGAAGAAACAAATCACCAGGAACAGATAGCATACCAATAGAGTTGCTACAAGCTACTGAGACTGAATCTATCCAAATTGTGAGAAAAAATTGTCAACAAATATGGAAAACTAAACAATGACCCACAGACTGGAAGCGTTCAATATATATCCCAATTCCAAAGAAAGGGGATCCCAGGGAATGCAGTAATTATTGAACTATTGCCTTAATATCCCATGCAAGTAAAGTAATGCTCAAGATTCTACAACAAAGGCTCTTACCATATATGGAGCGAGAAATGCCAGATGTCCAAACTGGATTTAGAAAGGGAAGAGGCACCAGAGATCATATTGCAAACATATGTTGGATAATGGAAGGGACCAAGGAATTTCAGAAGAAAATCACCCTGTGCTTTATAGATTACAGCAAAGCCTTTGACTGTGTAGATCATGAAAAACTGTGGAATGCTTTAAAAGAAAGGGGGTGCCACAGCATCTGATTGTCCTGATGCACAACCTATACTCTGGAGAAGAGACTACTGTCAGGACAGAATATGGAGAAACTGAATGGTTTCCAATTGGAAAGGGTGTGAGACAGGGGTGTATTTTATCACCCTATTTGTTTAATCTGTACGCAGAACATATCATACGGAAAGCGGGATTGGACCAAGATGGAGGAGGTGTGAAAATTGGAGGGAGAAACATCAATAATGTAAGATATGCAGATGATACCATACTACTAGCAGAAACCAGTAATGATTTGAAATGAATGCTGATGAAAGTTAAAGAGGAAAGTGCAAAAGCAGGACTACAGCTGAACGTCAAAAAGACTAAAGTAATGACAACAGAAGATTTATGTAACTTTACAGTTGACAATGAGGACATTGAACATGTCAAGGATTATCAATACCTCGGCACAGTCATCAACCAAAATGGAGACAATAGTCAAGAAATCAGAAGGCGGCTAGGACTGGGGAGGGCACCTGTGAGAGAACTAGAAAAGGTCCTCAAATGCAAAGATGTGTCACTGAACACCAAAGTCAGGATAATTCAGACCATGGTATTCCCGATTTCTATGTATGGATGTGAAAGTTGGATAGTGAAAAAAGCGGATAAGAGAAAAATCAGCTCGTTTGAAATGTGGTGTTGGAGGAGAGCTTTGCGCATACCATGGACTGCGAAAAAGACAAATAATTGGGTGTTAGAACAAATTAAACCAGAACTGTCACCAAAATGTAGGACTGATAATGTGTTAACTGCTTTTAGCCTCATTCAAGTGGACGCAGCTTCCAGAACAGCTGTAGGGCTCTGAATATGCAAACTGGAGCTTCATTTGCAAAAAAAGAGAAACAGCACTTAAACTTCAGCCCGCTTCCAGACTGGCACAATTTTCTGGTGGGATTCAGTTGCATACTGGCAAATTCAGATTGTGCGGTTTAGAATTGAAGAGGAGGTCTTGCTCAGCAAAACCACTTCTCCCTCCAAAAGATCAGACTTGTCGTGATAAGGAATGTGATGGGAAAATGCACCAGAACGTTTTGTGTCCCCAGATGTTGTCGGATGACAACTCCCATCAGCCCCAGCCAGCGTGGCCAATGGTCAGGAATGGTGGTAATTGTAGTCCAGCAACATCTGGGGACTCAAAGGATGGGAAAGGCTGGCATAGGATAATACTTGCTCTGACGCGACGTCATCTAACCTCTCCGCAAACAAACCAGAGCGAATGCTCATGAAATAGCCTAAGTCATCTAATCTTCCCGCAAACAGGAGGATTGCTCAATAAACAGGCCGCCTGATAGCACCCAGTGTGACCTTGAGTGAATCTCTGTCTCAGCCTAACCTACATTGCAATTCTGGAAAAGACCCTGCAGAGACAGATAGTGCTGGGCAAGATGGATTAATGGTCTGGCTGACTATAAGGCCAGTCCAGAGGTTCCCCATGGATATACTGGTGCCCTCCAGCTGTTTCTCCTTCCACTCTAGGAATCTTTGCTCTGTTGTTGTCTCAACTATCTATGATCCCGGGGGAGGTGGGGAATCCTCTGTCCCAGTTCACACAAGCTTGGAAAAGTTACTTTTTAAAAACTATAACTCCCATCAGCCCCAGCCTGCATGGCCACTGGATTGGGCTGATGGGAGTTGTAGTTCAAAAAAGTAACTTTTCCAAGCTCTGCTGAGAGCCGTGCTGGTGCTGGTTCAGACCAAAGGTCTATCTCTAGTCCTGTTTCCCACTATGGAGAACCAGATGCCTACAGGATAGCATTGTGAGGTTGTGAATCTTTCTGGATTGTATTGTTTCAGACCACTGGGGGGAGGGAGAGTGTTGGTGGATAGTGGGGTCAAATGGCTGAATTAAAAACATTAATAATAAAATTAATATCCCTGCACTTAGAAAACTAGCCCATTAGGGAGAAAGGCTTAGCTACAGCCCTACTTTGTGACATACTAGTTTTCTCTATTGAGGACTTGATACCATGTGATACCCTGGACCCTCTGCCCCCCCCCCAGTTTGTAATCCAAATAGATAACAAGTACAGAAAAGAGATTTACTTCTTCATCTGCCATTGAACACGGCTTTTGTCCATAAGTCACTAAAAAGCAGAATGCTGTTATGAAAGGGATAACTGCAGTTTTCAGCAATCTAGTGCCCTCCAGATATTTTGGACTACAGCTCCCATCAGCCCCAGCCAGCTCACCTATGCTGCCTAGGGCTGATGGGAGATGTGGTCCAAAACACCTGGAAGGCACCTGTTTGTGGCCAGACTTTGAACTCTTTGCTTCCACTACTTGTTTTCTTTTTTTCACCCAGTTACAATTTATTACATTTCATTTATTTATTTTATTTTGTATCTATACGTTTTCTATCCCACCCTTCTTGTTCACTGTCGCTTAATAACAGTTTAAAATCACAGCATAACAAAATATATTTCTTAAAATGCAAGAATGAAACATGTAAAATACACAACATTAAAAAATACATTTAAAAACAACAACACAGATCACAGATAAAAACAACCTTCTCAGCCAAATAGCATTCAAAAGCCTGCTGGAATTTTAAAAAAAAGTATTACCAGCCAAAAAAGGAGAAATAACTATAGAGATCAGCATTGCACAGGCCAACGTGTTCCATAATATTGGTGCAGCCCCTAAAAAGGCTGTGCCCCTTGTTGTCCTCAGCCATGCCTGCATCCTAGCTGGGATGCAAGAAAAGGCCTCTCTCATTCTGATCTTAGGAAGCTGGTAGGAATATGGGAGGAGATGGACCCTCAGGTATCGTGGCCATTTAGGCCTTTAAAACAGGAGTGGGGAACCTTTGCCCCTCCAGATGTTGCTGAACTACAGCTCCTATCCTCCCTAGCCATTGGCCATTCTTGACGGGGCTTATGGGAGTTCAGCAACATCTGGAAGGCCAAAGGTTCCCCACACCTGCTTTAAAGGTAATAATCACCAACATTTTGAATTGTGCCTGGAAGCAAATGTCGCTTCCAGAAGACCTGTTTATTGAGCATTCCTCCTGAACTGTTGGCAGGCAGAACAGCAGAGGCTGTGTCAATGAAGTATTATCCCACACTTTCCAGCATATTTACCTGTCACTTTCCTTATCTCAAAAAGTCCAATCTTTGGGGGTTAGTGGGTTTGTTGCTCAAGAGCTCCCAATCAGCTTCAGTTGCACAATGTGAATTTGATGGCTTGTGATTGAATCCTTTCTGAAAAGAGTGACAGCCTAGAAGTGCCCAAATTGACAACCAATGCAGATGTGGCATGATAGAGGTAACCAGCAGAGGCTGGCCCATTCGGGCAACTGGGGCACTGCCCAGGGCTGTGGAGCCAGAGTCGTGGAGTCGGAGTCGGAAGCAATTTTGGGTGGAGTCGGAGTTGGTAGAAATGTACCAACTCCGACTCCGGCTTCAAAATAAATTTTGATTGACAAATTTTTAAAAATATAAATTCAAAATGTCAAAGAAGCTTCCCATGAAGTCAGCTGTAGTTGCGCATTTCACCATAACTCAAGATGGACAACATTTTGTGTGTCAGTGTATGACACAGGACCCAGATGAAGACCAATGCTGTGATGCCAAGATCAGCGCATATTCAGGCAGCAATAAAAATGCTCCTATGAGAGCTTCCAATTTTAAAAGACATTTACAGCCCTTTCCAGGGCTGTGGAGTTGGAAGCAATTTTGGGTGCAGTCAGAGTCGGACAGTAGAAAAATAGAAGAGTCGGAGTCGAAGGTTTGGCGTACCGACTCTACAGCCCTGGCACTGCCCCACCAACCTCAGCCAGCCCTCAGCCAGCCCCCACCTGTCTGCCTTATTTGCAACGAGTCCAGGGGATGGCCTTGACTGTCACATTCCTTAGTCTCAGTGTTGCCCTGTGTAGAACTCAGCAGGGAGGAGGGATGGGGAACAAAACTAGAATGAGCTGACTGACAGTCATTGGCTCTGGCTCTATCTACTGTCAGGCTCCCTGCCTTCCGCCTACAAGTCCCAATGAGTACCAGCCACCACTAGATGTAACACGTTCCCAAGGCTGTGCATCCACTCACCACTTTGAATGCACTGCAGCTTCCAAAGGCTCTTCAGAAGTAGGCTCCTTTAATTTTATTCTATTTTTAATAAGATTTCTTACCTGCCCTATACCATGATATCCCAGGACAGGTTACACCAATATAATCATACAAAAGTAAAAAGATGTTTAAAAAGATTTCGCAGTGATATAAACAATTCCAAAGACAAGCAGCATAGTATAGATTAAACAAAACCGAACAGGTGGGTGCCACAAAAACGCCTCGTTTATTTCTTTTGATTCCGTTGAGAAACCACTTTGCATAAAATGTCTTGAATGTCAGAAATGTCTGTTTCACAGTAACAACATCAACAATACAAAGGGCCCAATATGTAAAAACAATTAAAAACAACTCCACGCAGAAAAACAATTCAATATAGAAAAAGAACAACCATTTCAGATGTATAAACCATTTCCTAAACTCTCAGATGCCAGGGTGAAGAGTTGCATCTTCAGCATACAACAGAAGCTGTATAATAAAGATGTCAGATGTACTGTGGGGGTGGGGAGCTCCACAGTTTAGGGGTGCATGTAAAGTATATTGCAGAAATCCAACCTTGATGTGACTAAGGGTGCATAATCCCCAAACCTTTTGCGCCAGGCCAGGGTCCTGGTGTTATATTGGACAGAGATGGCCATCTGTCCAGCCCCATTGGCCTCCACCTGTGGAGTTATACCAGCGTCACTGTGCCAGTGCTGAGCCCCTCCTTCTTCGTACCATACCGGTGTGTGTGTGTATGTGTGAGGAAGTGGGGGGAAGTGTCACACGCAAGATCCCCAGCAGCCAATGGAAAGCCCTGAAACAGGGCATTCCAGGGAAGGACTGAGCCAGCTTGAGGTCTGTTGTATCCCTTGATGGCATCAGGCCCAATCCAGACCTGATCTGCAGGGCTGCATTGGTGGCCTCCACCAGGCAGCAGCCAGGGTCTGGATTGCACCTTAAGGCCTGTGTTACCATAGGCAGGTCCAAGCCAACCAAAGTAGACCCACCATTGGCCTTGACACCACTAAAGTGTTATTTCTGAAGTGTCTGGTTGCCTCACTGAGGTGGTGAAGTTATGTCTAGAGTGTACCCCCTTCAGGCAGCAGGTGGGAAACTTGCATAACTGAATGCTCTTCCATACAAACAATAAATCCCCAGCCTTAGAAATCTAGCATGTCAGGCGAAGATTAGACGGAAAGAGAGCCATTTGGTGTACTAGTTAAGAGTCTTTGGCTAGGACTTGGGAGACCAGTGTTCAAATCCCCATTCAGCCATGAAGCCTTGGGCCAGTCACAGTCTCTCAGCCTAACCTACCTCACAGGGCTGTTGTGAGGAGAAAATGAAAAGGAAGAACCCTGTATGCCACCTTGAGCTCCTTGAAGGAAAGGTGGGATATAAACATAATAATACGATGTTTTCCCCTAAAAGTTGATTCTGGTGGACATGGTTGAGCAAATAATTATGGACAAAGGTGGAGAGGGAAATATTGTTCTCTCTCCAGCACAGAAGTAGCACTTGGGATGACGCAAGACTGTATACACACCAACCATTTAAAGAGCTTCATTCCCCCCACCCAAAGAATCTGGGGAACTATAGTTTACCCCTCACAGAGCTACAATTCCAGCATCCTTCAACTGCAGTTCTCAGCATTCGGGGTGGGCGGGAAGGAATGTGCAATAAATGTATGGTGTGTAGACAGCCGCGAGGAAACTGATGAAAGGCTGCTTCAGAGCAGACAAAAGCCCATCATACTGTACTGTTTAGGCCATCAGAATTTTCTCCTATGCAAATTGCCCTGAGCACATTTTGAATAGGGAAATTTCCCAATTCAAATTTTTCAAAACCTCATCACTGCCAGAAAAGAAGAGAGCTCATAGTCGTTACACACACGCACCCCCCCAACAACACATAATACAAATCTATCTTTATTTATGTGTTTATTTTAAAAGCACCCCTTTTCACTTTCACAACTTTGTGCATCGCAGCAGTTTACCAGTTAGGGAACGGGGAGACTTTTTCGTTGTTCCCATTTCTAGGACAGTCAGAAATCCATACCGATCGACTGCAAATTTGGGGGAAGGGCTTAGCTCAGCGGCAGAGCATCTGGGTCCCAGGTTCAATCCCCAGCGGCATCTCCAGGTTAAGACTGGAAGAGTCTCCCTGCCTGAAACCCCGGGGAGCTGCTGCCAGTCAGTGTAGACAACACTGAACATGATCTGACTGGGTATGGAGCAGCTTCCTATGTTCCCCGGAAACCTGCCAAATGTCCCTTCTGCCCGACACCCCCCCCTTCCACAATCTTTGCGTGTGCGCGTTGGTAAACCAGAGCAGAGGGTTACATAACCACCGAGGCGGGGGTGCTAGAAGGGAAGAGTCGCCCCGCGTCATCGAGGGCTCCTTCCTGTCCCGCCCACCTGGGAAATGGCAAGGGGGGCCATGTGAGCCTCTTTGTGTTTGCAAGAGATTTGTGTTTGCAGAGATGCCGGACGAGGAAGCGGCTCGCGCCAAGGGAGCCCCATGTTAAAGGTGCGCCGTCGGGGGTGGTGGGGAGGAGGGGGAAGATCGGTAGGGGGAGAAGGATTGGAAGAAAGTGCAACATCCCCCCCTTTCCAGTTTCCCCAATGGGTCCCAGCTAGGGTGACCCCATTGCAAGTAAAGCGCCTCTCTCCACCCCTTCCCTTCCTCTATTCAACAGGAGCAAAGCAGAACTTATGTTCAGGCGTTTGCAAATCCGTAGCCAAACCGTCATCCAAACAACACCCTGCTTCTCTCTCTTTCTCTCCCCCCCCTTCTGTTTGGGATCTAGTTTTTTAACTTCTCTCCAAAGAGCCATTTTGAGGGGAGATTTCTGAGGCTGGGAGGGATTCTGGCTGGAGGTTAATGGGGGAGGAGGGGTGGTTTCCAGCTTTCCAGATTTTAATCCTTTCATCCCCGTGAGTCGCTGTTGTCAAAGATATTCTTGGTGTCCCCCCCCTTTCCTCTTCCCCTCCTCCTTCAGTTTCCATCTCCTGCAGTAGAAAAAGCTTGCCACCTTTGATTTTTTTCTTCTTCTTTTAAATCTGCCTGCCTGCCTGCGGTTTTTAGCAGCTGCCTGACATGCGGAAGTTTTGCAGGTGAAGCAAAATGGAGAATTGGGCTGTGTGTACACAGCCTGCATTTAAAGCGGGTTATGTTCCCCAGAGAATCATGGGACCTGTAGATTGTGAAGGGTGCTGGGAGCTGTAGCTCTGTGAGGGGTGAACTATAGTTCCCAGGATTCTTTTTTTTAAGGAGAGGGAGAGGAAATGTGCTTTAAATGTTTGGCATGTTCACAGCTGTCATGTGGAAAAAGCTTCTGCCAGCTTCCTTTCTACAGGTCTTTCCAGAACGCTTGTTACTATTGTCATTATTGCACATTTGTGGTGATGACGTGCTCCTGAGGGTTTCAGGGTGGTTATACACAAATCCGTTTTTAATACATTTTGTGTCTGCCAAAGTTTTGGGGCAGACATACTGTTTCGTTTCCAACTCGTGCACATCCTGTAGCTTCTTCCAGAAATCCTGTAACTTTTCATACTGCAAATGTTCCAGGTTGTGTGCAGGGCTGTGGAGTCGGAGTCGGAAGCAATTTTGGGTGGAGTTGGAGTCGGTAGAAATGTACCGACTCTGACTCCGGCTTCAAAATAAATTTAGATTGACAAATTTTTTAAAATATAAATTCAAAATGTCAAAGAAGCTTCCCATGAAGTCAGCTGTAGTTGAGCATTTCACCATAACTCAAGATGGAAAACATTTTGTGTGTCATTGTATGACACAGGACCCAGATGAAGACCAATGCTGTGATGCCAAGATCAGCGCATATTCAGGCAACGATAAAAATGCTCCTATGAGAGCTTCCAATTTAAAAAGACATTTACAGCCCTTTCCAGGGCTGTGGAGTTGGAAGCAGTTTTGGGTGGAGTCGGAGTCGGACAGTAGAAAAATAGAGGAGTCGGAGTCGAAGGTTTGGTGTACCGACTCTACAGCCCTGGTTATGTGTGTGGGTTTTGTCCTGCTTTTGTTGCGCAAGGGGGCTCCTCCAGATGGCAGTCATGCAACAACACTGTGGAAACATTGCAAAACCACTAATAAAGCAGAAGGATGTGTAGACGGTCCTGGATAAATCCACCACTATTGCACTGTTCTTGCGTCAGTGACCTGTTGCAGAACACGCCTGCAAAAAACCACCAGTTTGAAGGGGCCCCACAACTGTGGTGGAGGTTAAAAGCACAAGAGGAGGCTGGCCAGGAGAACATTGGCAAGCTTAATCCCTTCACATGTTCTGTAGGAGCACTGAATGGGACTTGAGGCTAAGACAAGGGAGCCAGTCAGGAGGCTAGCTTGCCTTAAGCAGGGTCTCTGAACTTCTCAGGGAGCTGGCCTGGAACTTCTCTCTAGGGCTTCTCTTCAGTTTTACTTGAATTCATAATTGTGGTTAAAGAACATAAAACCCTGCTGGATCAAGCCACAGGTGCATCAAGCTCAGCACCTTGTTCTCACAGTGGCCAACCACTTTTCCCTGAGGGAAGCCCGACAATGGGGCCTGAGCGCAAGAGCTCTTTCCTCACTTGTGACTCCCAGCGACTGAGCCTGTGGACACACCATACATTTAAACCACATAACTTTCCCCCCACAAGAATCCTGGGAACTGTAGTTTGTTAAGAGTGCTGGGAGATGTAGCTCTGTGAAGGGTAAACGACACTTCCCAGAATTCTTTGGGTGAAGCGATGTACTTTAAATATGTTTTAAATGTACGGCGTGTACACAGCCTAGTATTCAGAGGCATACTGTTGCCAACAGTGGATAGAAAATAAAATTACCATATTGTTTAAGTATACTGCTTGGCTCCTCTACTTACTTATCTATTATTTATCTTTTGTGTTATTTATAACTTAGGACCTCAGGAACTGCTTTATACCGTGTCAGATCATTGGTCCATCTACCTCAGTCTACACAGACTAGCAGCATCACTCCAGGGTTCTTAGGGAGATTTCTCTCCCAGCCCTGCCTGGGGATGCCGGGGATTGAACTTGGGACCTTCTGCATGCAAGGCAGATGTTCTCCCACTGAGCTACGGCCCTTCAGGGAAGATAACGATGATTAGATTTCTTAACCTGTCCCTTCACCATGAAGTGAAGGTCCCAATGTGAGTTACAGCAGTTTAAAACACAACCTTAAAAGCAACATACAATCACACAAGAGGTTGTTGTTATGTGCCTTCAAGTCGATTACGACTTATGGCGACCCTATGAATCAGCAACCTCCAATAGCATCTGTCATGAACCATCCTGTTCAGATCTTGTAAGTTCAGGTCTGTGGCTTCATTTATGGAATCAGTTCATCTCTTGTTTCGCCTTCCTTTTTTCTACTCCCTTCTGTTTTTCCCAGCATTATTGTCTTTTCTAGTGAATCCTGTCTTCTCATGATGTGTCCAAAGTATGATAACCTCAGTTTCATCATTTTAGCTTCCAGTGACAGTTCTGGTTTAATTTGTTCTAACACCCAATTATTTGTCTTTTTCGCGGTCCATGGTATGCACAAAGCTCTCCTCCAGCACCATATTTCAAATGAGTTGATTTTTCTCTTATCCGCCTTTTTCACTGTCCAACTTTCACATCCATACACGGAGATCGGGAATACCATGGTCTGAATGATCCTGACTTTGGTGTTGAGCAATATATCTTTGCATTTGAGGATCTTTTCTAGTTCTCTCACAGCTGCCCTCCCCAGTCCTAGCCGCCTTCTGATTTCTTGTTGTCTCCATTTTGGTTAATAATCGTGGCAAGATATTGATAATCCTTGACAAGTTCAGTGTCCTCATTGTCAACTGTAAAGTTACATAAATCTTCTGTTGTCATTACTTTAGTCTTTTTGACGGACACAATAGGGTGGATCCTAAAAAATATTTCAGGTGTGAAAGGCCAAGGTAAAGAGATGTGTCCTCAGCTTAAGATGAAAACTGCATGATGGAGGTGCTGTCTGCTGTGACAGTGATATGGCAGTGTACAACAGTGTAAACAAAATATTAATATTTCCATATCCACCCTCCCACAAGATAAAATTATATTTTTGGCAGGGTTAATATACAAAATGACATAACCTACTGGGATTAGTTATCTAGGGTTGCCAACTTTTACTCTTTACCGGTGCTGCTCTTGTGCTGTTGACAGCAGCTTGAAAGGCAGAATGTGGAGCTGAATCTTTTTCTGACACAAAGATTGAAAGTGATGGTGACTTATTTTTAATGCCTGTATAATGGTTCTTTATACTTTGTAATAAGCATTCTGATGATGATGATGTTATTATTATTATGTTATTATTTTATTCGATTCAATTTATATCCTGCTCTTCCTCCCAAAAAAGTCCAGGGTGGCATTCAACACTATATAAATAATTTATTATAATATATGAAGGCCTGATTGCACATCACATGAAGCCAAACCGTGGCTTAGCGCGGACGCATGACTGTGCAAGCTTCTGGAGAGATCACAGCTTCTTGGCTCTCCTCAGTAGTCCTGCTGTTGCGTTGCACTAAGCCATGGTTTGGCTTGGTATGTTGTTTGAACTCAAGCTCCTGATTTAGCTTTCTCGGACAAGCCATGAACCGTAAACCATGGAACAGACCTTCATTGCATCTCGTGGTTTGTCTTTAGAGAGGAAGAATCCATAGTGCTAGAAAATGCAGTCGTCCCTCACCCATCGCATAGCTGAACTGTGGAATTTGCTCCCACAAAATGTACCAACAACCATTTTCCTAATTCAAGCTTTCGTTCTCAATGCTTCTGGAGCAATTTGTGGTTTTTTTCAAAAAAAACTCTTCACCATTTTAGTGTGAATTGCTAATAAACACATTTTTGAATGCAGTTTTGACTAATGTACACTTTTTTTAAAAAGCAATTTCTTCTAAGGTAATGCATTTTTGTAATGTAGACCAATCGGTTGGTTGGAGAATTGCATTTCAAACTTTGAATTAAGTGCAAATTTTGGAGGATGGCCGTGTTTCAGTTCTCATATCATTTCGGGAAGTGTGAATTGGATAGACTCAGCTTTAAATGTGAACTGAATTGAATTGCTCCCCACCCCTAGATGGCCACCAGCTTGGATGGCTTTTGAAAAGGATTAGACAAATTCATGGACGAGGATAAGGCTATGAGTGGCTACTAGCCGTGATGGCGAAGTTCTGTCTTGGCCACATTCACACCATACATTTATTCCACTTTAAAACCGTCTTGGCTTTCCCCAAAGCATCCTGGGAAGGGGTTGTGAAGGGTGCTAAGAGTTGTGAGGAGACATGTATTGCCCTCACATAGCTGCAATTCCCTGAGTGGTTTAACTGTCAGTTCCTCTTCCCAGAGACCTCTGGCAGAGCATCTGCTTTGCATGCAGAAGATCCCTGGTTTAATCCCTGGCATCTCCAGGTAGGGCTGGGAATGTCTGAAATCCTGGAAAGACACTGCCTGTCAGTGTAGGCAGTGTAGTAGATCAATGGTCTGACTCAGTATAAGGCACCTTCCTTTCTTCCACTTTCCTTTCTTCCAATATTCACCACTGTCTTTCTTGGTCTTCTCTTCTCACGGGGCCTGAAATGTGTGGGCCTCTTCTTGCATGCCCTAATTTAATCTCTGTTTATTTTGGATTCTCACTAGTAGGTATAAGCATTTTAATTCATGTTTATTTTTGGACCAAATGTAGAACTTTTTCCTCCTGCTGGGAGGAAGGGTGGGATATAAATTTAATTTATAATAATAACAACAACTAATCTGATTATTTTCTAATGTGCATGGTATGAATGATCCTTTGTAAAACATAAAATAACTCTGTCCATAGAAAATTAGCATGTCAGGGACTACCTTGTGTTAGTTTTCTGTGCATGGGTAATGCGCTTTGTATTGAGGAGCATTCAATTACGTGCAGTCTAGAATCATAGAACAGTAGTGTTGGAAGGGGCCTATAAGGCCATCAAGTCCAACCTCCTGATCAATACAGGAATCCAAATCAAATCATTTGATGGTCTATGGCACCAGCCAGGCACAGGCTGGCCACATTGGTGAAAGCTAGGCCTAAATATATATGAAAGATGCAAAACACTGGACCGTCTTTTCACCCCTATAACAGGCAGTGGAATGGCATGTTCTAGTCCAGGTGTGGGGAACCTTTGGCCTTCCAGATGTTGCTGAAGTACATCTCCCATCAGCCCCAGTAATCATGGTCAGTGGCCAGGAATGATGGGAGTTGTAGCTCAGCACAATCTGGAGGGCCAGAGATTCCCCAAATCCAGTTCTAGACTCTCTCCCTTTTGCATTGATGTGGGAACAGCCAACATGCAGCCACCTCAGGTAGGGGGAAAGATAATCATGAAGACATAAGTTGGGGTTGTTAATTCCCCTTGTACTTCTGGAACTCCCTGTAAGGCCATAGCTCAGTGGTTGAACATCCCTATGCACAAGGTCCCAGGTTGAATCTCTCCAAGTAGGGCCAGGAATATCTTCTGCCTGAAACCCTGGAGAGCTGCTGCCAGTCGGTGTATACAATACTGAGTTAGATGGACCAACAGTCTGACTCTATATTTAATTTTATTTATTCTACCCTTCCTCCCAAAGGACCCCAGGGGGGGCAAACGCACAATAAAACGATTAAATCATCTAAAAACAATTCCAATACAGAAGCAGGCTGGGGAAGGTCTCCACTTTAAAAGGCTTGTTGGAGAGGAAGCTCCTCAGTAGGTGCCGTCAAAGTGACCGGCAGCGCCTGTCCAATATGTAATAGAAGGCAACTTTATAAGGCAGGTTCTTGTGTAAGGTTGTGGAGTCCTCTGCGTTTATCCCCATGTAGTTTTAAACTCTGCAGGAAAATTGCTGAGTTACTACACCTCCCTTCACTTTCTAAGTGGAAGGGAGGTCATTTTCACATCCTGCCTGTCGATTACTTATGCGGAAGGAAATTGTTTTCTTCTTCCAGGGGCTGGTGACCTTTGAGGAGGTGGCCGTGTATTTCACTGAGGAGGAGTGGGCCTTGCTGAATCTGGACCAGAGAGCTCTGTACAAGGAGGTCATGCTGGAGATTCACGAGATGGTGACCTCTCTCGGTAAGGGATATCTTCATCAACAGATGTGAAGGATACGAACATAAGAAGAGCCTGGCTGATGGACCGGGCCAGTGGGCCGTCTAGTCCAGCATCCTGTTCTCACAGTGGCCTATTAAATGCCCCAATGGGAAGCCCCAAGATAGGACCTGAGTGCAAGAGCGCTCTCCTTGTGATCCTCAGGAACAGGTATCAGGGGCACATACCATCTCCGACAGTGGAGGTAGATCATAGGTATTGTGGCCTGTCGCCATTGGTAGGGGTTATTAATTTATCTAAACCCTTTTGAAAGCCATCCATAGTTTAACCATGTGCAGTGTGAAAACGTCCTCTCTGTTGTATGTCCTGAATCTTCTAAATGGGTTCTCCTGTGGCTCATTCTTTCAAATATCAGAGTGATGCTTCCTGAGGTGGGATGAAGACATGCTGGCTTGGAATCCCTGAATGTTCTTCCAGTCAAAACCCCGTCAGAAATGAGCAGTTTGTAGCAGCAGTTGAGCTCATCTTTTGACGCCAGAAGGACCCAGGCTCAATCCTCTGCATGTCCTCTTAAACCAGGGGTGGGGAACACTTTTCCAGCCTGGGGGGGCACATTCCCTTCTGAGCCACCTTTGGGGGGGGCACATTCCAGTGGTGGGCAGGGCCCTGGGCAAAAAATGGGCAGAGCAAGAAATGTAATTTTTTCCTTTGTACGGTGGGCTAGTTTCTACGCACACTCACACACCCTTCTCTGTTCTCCATCCAGGGAAGCAAGAGGCATTATCAGAGTTGGAGGCCACATTCCAGCCAGGCAGAAATACTTGGAGTGCGAAGCCTGCCCAGTGAGGGGTGCAGCCTGGGATGTGTTCCGAGGGCCAGATAGAGAGACCTCGAGGGCCGCACTAGGCCCCCAGGCCTGAGGTACCCCACCCCCCAAGAGTTAAATGGATCTTGTTCATCATGGCTGGGAAAGGGATCCCTGAGTGAGACTCTGCGAAGCTGCTGCCTGTCAGAGTAGACAGTGCTAGGTTGGATGGACCAACGTTCTGAGTCGGGATAAGATAGCTTCCTATGTTTTTGTTTCAAGAAGGACATCTGAATTCCAGACCTGATCTCATCTCCTGGCTAGAAGAAGACAGAAAAGACCTCTTTGCCCAGGGCTCCATGGAAGAGGAAGGATCCGCAGGTAGGTGTTCCTCTGTGACCACATCTGCATGTTGTTAGGAGATCCCTGTTCCCCTCACAGAGCTACAGTTCCCAGAGTAGTTCAGCAATTGATCCATCTTCGCAAGGAACTCTGGTAATTATAGCTCTGTGAAGGGAATAGGGGTAGGTCTCCTAACAACTCTCAGCACCATTAATAAACTATCGTTCCCTGGATGCTTTGGGGAAGCAGTGATTAGTTAAAGTGATATGAGTGTTTTAAATATAAGGTGCAGATGTGGCCTCTGTCTTGGAATGGAGGCCGAGTTTCAGAACCGGAGATGCCCCCCACTGTTTTTTGTTTCTGTCATCCAGAAAAGACAGATCTTGCTGGGTTTTTTGGGTTCTTCTGGACCTTTTTATCTCTTCCAGCTCCATGTCATCCTGGATACCTTCTGTAGTTGAAACACCTCAAATATTTACTTATTTATTTGATTAATTTATATACTGCTTCATATTTCAACCTGAAATCTCGTAAGTTATTTAAAAATCCCAGCGAAAAGGAATCAATATAAGAAGTATAATACAAACTGCACATTCAAAACCAAATACAGCCACTAATACTAATAACATTAATTTCATATTTTAAGTAAATAAATATGCTGCCCTGGGCTCCTTCTGGGAGGAAGGGCGGGATATAAATTTAATAAAGGAAATAAATAATAAATAATAAAATAATCTCTAACAATAATAGTCATAATTCCCAATTTTGCAATTCATAGACAAATATCGCCAGCAGAAGTCATAATTCTGCATTTTATGCTACATAATTAAATCAATTCTCTAGCAATAATTGTCAATTCCGTGTTATGCCACATAATTAAATATCTCTAAACAGTGTACGTTGAAGTAAAACAACTAAAAACTACAAAAACAAATGGTACACCAAACGCGAAAATATGTCAAGGTGCATCAAAATGTCATGCATTTACACTATATTGTAAAAAAATTGTAAATATTAAAATTAAATGTAATAATTTAAAAGATGTATATAAATATCAAAAATCATTTGTATTTGGGGTAAATATTTTATATAAATATAAGAATGCTCTTTTCCCTGTAAGAGCTTGTGATGGAAGCGGAAGGCCAGAAGGTGTCTTCCTGTCTGCCGGCTGGGACTTGTGGGTACTTGGTCTTGATGCACCTTCCGTCAGTCCATCGAGTAGTTCCCTTTTTTAAAGTTGTCTCCTGTTTGTAGTGTTTCTATCTTTTCATGAAACAGAGCTGAGGTTTTAGGATTCTTTCCTTCTCTTTCTGTCTCTCTGGGTCCCATAGGTGGCAGATCTCTGAAAAAGATCAAGGTGGAGAGCTTTCCGGATGAAGGGCCGGTGGTCAAGGAAGAGTATGAGACTCTACCGGGAAGATGCCAAGAGAACGTTTCTTTCCCAAGCGAAGCCAGTGAGGAGGGTGAGTACCAATTAACGGGGGACGTTAGGAGCATTCAAGGGAGTACATTCTTCATCATAAGGATGAAATTGATGCTCTTGGAGGTCACTGATTCATAGGGTCGCCATAAGTCATAATCGACTTGAAGGCACATAACAAGAACAACAAAGGATGAAAGTAGGATGGTGGTCAGAAATTATGGTGAACTCCTTCAGGAGTAAGGGCAGGGTTCGAATTTAATAAACAATAAATGAAGGGAGCAGAAACTCAGGCCCAGGGGCCAAAAGTGGCCCTCCAGGCCTCTCTTGTCTGCCCCTTGGGACTTTCCCTAGGCCACAGCATTCACTGGCCCTGCTTTGAATCCCAAATGTTTTTGCCTGGCTAGAATGTGCCCTTGAACTCTGATAATTCCTTTTGCTTTTCTGGATGGAGGGTGGAGAGTGGTGCGTTTAGGAACTAGCCTGCTGTACAGAACTAACATTTGCATTCATTTCTCAGCCCACTTTTCCCTCTGGCCCCACCCACCACTGGCATGTGCCCCCCCCCCCGGGATGGTTACCCAGAAGGGAAAGTTGGTCTTTGAGCTGAAAAAGGTTCCACTAGGGCATGTGGCTGGGAAGAGGGTGTGGCCTGGCCCGTGTCTCAACGGCCAGGGAGAGAGGTCTAGAGATTCCCCACCCATGTCCTAAAATATTACTATATCCATTTCATTTTAGCTGTTAGAAGGCATCAAATACACCACTTTTCAACTCTTGTTTCATACATGTTGTAAAGGGGGGAAACGGGGATTTTTCAAACAGTTTCTTTTTCTGTCTCCCTAATCTGATGTACCATTTTCTATTAGGCCATTCTTGTATTGTAGGAATTAAGGGTGTCTGCCATTTTGAGGTTATTAACATTCATGCAGCTATTAATAAATCCCCTACTAAAATATGCTGTTCAGATTGTACAGCATCTGTCTCTCACAGTGGCCAACCAGATGTCCTGAGCCCAACAGCACTAATCTCCTCATTCATGATTCCCAGCAACTGGAATTCTTAGGCATATACTGCCTCCTACAGTGGTGGTAGAATGGTGGCTAGTAGCCACTTGTAGCCTTATCCTCCATGAGTTTTAAAACCACTCACGTCGGTGGCCATCACTGCATCTTGTGGGAGCAAATTCTGTAGTTCAAGTTTTGTCTGTCTTGAATCTCCCAACTTCCAGCTTCATAGCATTATCAGAGAGAGGAAAAAACCTCTCTGTCCACTTTCTCCACAGCATGCATACTCTTGTGCATCTCTATTGTGACTCCCCTTACTCATCTTTTTTCTGAACTAAAAAGCCACAAATTTTGTCACCTTTCCTCATAGGGGAGTTGCTCCATCCCCTTGATCATTTTGGTTGTCCTTTTCTGAGCCACTTTCATCTCTGCAGTATCCTTTTTGAGGTGAGGTGACCAGAACTGCACACAGTATTCGAAGCGCGGTTGCACCATAGACTTGTATAATGGCATTATGATAATTGGCAGTTTTATTTTTGGTACCTTTCCTAAGGATCCCTAGCATGGAATTTGCCTTTTTCACAGCTGGCGCACGCTGGGTCAACATCTTCATTAAGCTATCCATTGCGACCCCAAAGGTCTTGTACCTGGTCAGATTTGTATAACAGCATTTTCCTTTCTTTCAATAAAAGTGCACCTGCTTAGCCGCACAGCTGACCACGGTTTTGCCGAAGGGATGTCTCTCACAAGCAGCGGCAGGAAAGGGCGAGGCGTCTCCTGGAGGCACCAGGAGATTTTGGACCTTTTGGACATTTGGGGGGAGCCAAAGATTCAGGAGCAGCTGCGTGCCAGTCACCGCAACATCGAGGCCTTCGAGATCATTGCCCGCAAAATGAGCTGCCGCGGCCACGGGCGCAATGCGGTGGAGTGCCGCTCTAAAACGAAGTGCATGAGGCTGGAGTACCAGCGCGTGGTGAACCACAACTCCAGGACCGGGAGACACACGGCGACCTGCCCCTACTATGCAAAGCTACACAGCATACTCCACAACGGGGATGCGACCGTCAGGCCGAAGCGCATTCCTAGGAACATCAAGAAAAAAATAAGGGACCCGACGCCACTTGCCAAGGATGCTGTTCCAAAGCACATGGAGGAACTTTATACCCCAGATGTGCAAACCGTAAATGTGGAGGACTACATGGTGAAACAAGTCATTGTTGCTGGTGGGCATACTAGGGACAATAAGACATGGGAAGCTGCTTTATACTGAATCGGATCCGTTGGTCCATCTAGCTCAGTATTGTCTGCACTGATTGGCAGCATCTCTTTCAGGGTTTCTGGCCGGGCACATTCCCAACCCTACCTGGAGATGCCCTTGGGGGTTGAACCTGGGACCTTCTACCTCTGAGCTATGGCCCTTCCTTTAACATAAAGGGAGCTGCCTTATACGGATTCAGACGCTTGAGGGAGGGGGAGGGCTGTAGCTCAGGGGCAGAGCATCTGCCTTGCGTGCAGAAGGTCCCAGGTTCAGTCCCTGGCAGCATCTGCAGGTATGGCTGGGAGAGACCCTCTGCCTGAAACCCTGGAGAACTGCTGCCAGTCAGTGGAGATAATACTGAGCTAGATGGACCGATGGCAACTTCCTATGTTCCCGTATCCGTCTACCCTGACTGTCAGTGGGTCTTCAAAGAGGACATTCCTAGCCCTAACTGGAGATGCCGAGGATTGAACCGGGGACCTTCTGAATGCAGTAGATGCTCAGGCACTATGCTGCAGCCTTCTTTTTGGGAGATAGCACGCGGGTTCCTTTTGTAGAGATACAGGAACTTTTATGTCAGGTTGATGGAACCTTCAACCCCCCCAAAATTGCATCATCCTTGTATGATGGGAAAATCCAGCCACTCCCAAAGAAGCAGCGCCGCTTCTGGGGCTGATGGGAGCTAGAGCCCACCAGTATGCAGGCCTCAACCTTGTATTTTAATGGCTTGCCTCGTAGGCATGGGGTAACTTTTTTTTTTGGAACCGTTAACTTTTTAAAATTGAGTTTTTTGCTACACAGTGCGTAGTTGCAGACCCAGCTGCAAGCTTCTTTACAGGACCGCAATAATAAAACAATTAAAAAAGCCAAACCACCACCACCACCTTACTGTGCTGCACATCCAAAGAGAGGTCGGCTTGATGCGGAAAGAGGGTGTACGTGCGCTGCTGCAACGGTGTGCATTCAATTTGGAATTGGGTTAAGACCACAAGTAGTTTGAAAGGAAGTGCTGTAAGCAAATTTTTATTGATGGGAATGGCTCTACAAGAATCTCATGGCATGTGGTGGTGTTATTAACTGGGTTTATTACCTGCCCTTCAGCCTTAAGGTACCAGGACAGGTCCCAACAATTTAAAATGCAACATTAAAAGCAGTTTAAAACAAATTACAATCACAAAAATAGGCCGGGTCCTGAAAATAGACACCTCAAGTGTCAAAGGCCAGGGTTAAGAGGTGTGTCTTCAGTATTTGATGGAAACTGTATAGAGAAGGTGGCAGACGCAGCTCTGTTCAGTGTTGAGATCCCATGCTTTCTATGCAAAAGGTCCTAGGTTTGATCTGTGGCATCTCCAGTTGAAAAGATTGGGTCAAACAGTGATAGGCAGCCTGCAGCCCTCCAGATGCTGCTGGACTACAACTCCCATCGTTCCTGACCATTGGCCATGCTGGTTGGGGCTTATGGGAGTTGGAGTCCAACAGCATCAGGAAAGCCACATGCTTTAAGTGTATCGCTGACTTAAAGCAGTCATTCTTAAACTGGATGCAGCATAAGAAATACTCAGGTATTATATATTACTATATAATCCAGCTCCCCTGAGCCAAAGGCACCCATCCACAGATGAGGCTGCCTCCTCTGTCTCTGAATGCATTACTCTTCTGATCACCCTTTGTTCCAATCAGCCTCTGCTTGGAAGTGGGTAGTTCTTCTATCTTTCTGGATTGGGTGTGATTGGATCATTCAGTTACTCCCAAAGAAGGGGCACAGCAAAATTCCCTTTCTTCTGAGGGAGGCTGCTCATTTCTCTTTCAACAAGCCTTTTAAGTAGAGACCTTATTCCAGTTTGTGTCTGTGCTGGAATTGTTTTTAAAGATTTTTTTTTTAAGATGTTTTTAAGACGTTTTGTTTTTAAGGTACTTTGTTTTTGAGATGTTTTAAGATGTTTTCAGTGGTTTATCTCTTGTTTGCTGCCCTGGGCTCCTTCTGGGAGACAGGGTGGGAGAGAAATTTAATAGTAATAGAGCATCCACCTAAGTCACTGCTCTCTGATTGCATGCTCATGGATTGTCTGCTTGGAACGGTAACTCTTGCAGAGGAACACGGGCATGTGCCTCTGACAGCTGTTCATTTGTCTGCACATTCTAAGAAAAAACCTTTTGTGGATGCTCAGAGTGAATGCCTCCAATTTTGAGAACAGCATTCCTTAAGACAGGTGGCGAACCTTTGACCCTCCAGAGATTGGACTACAACTCCCATCCACCCCTACCAGCATAACTAGTGTTTGGAGATTATGGGAATTGTAGTCCAGCAATAACTGGAGATCTATAAACTTAATTTTACCTGATTTTTAGTAAAAACAACAACAAAACCCCATTATTTTCCCACAGGGGATGGCCACAGCAAAGAAAACGAGGTAGACGATAGCATTGAGATGTGCATTGTTGGAGATCGGTCAGGTGAGTGTCCGTAGTGTAAATAAACATCAGATGAGTAGCTGCTTGTACTTCGATCACAATCCGCATCTCAAAACGGATTGCTTTCCCTGTTTTTAGATGCAGCCTCCAGCGGCATTGGGGTGGAAATTGAAGCCGACCAAGCAGACACAGAGGTGGAGAGGGAACAAGGTATGGATTTTTGGATCATTACCTCAAGACTCGTATTATTTTTGCAGTGCGCTCTTTGTGGAGCTACCCTTGGGCCTGGTCTGAAAGTTCCAGCTGGTGCAAAATGCAACAACTAGACTGCTGATGGGGGCAGACTACCACCAGCGCATAACTTCAGAACTTTAAACGCTTACGCTGGCTGCCCATATGCTCGCAAATTCAAATTTCTTTTATTAATTTACAAAGCCCTTAACAACTTGGGTCCAGAATACAGCAAGGGTCACAGAGATCTTCTGATAGGATACTGTTGGTGGTCCCCAATGCCTTTGAGATTCCAGCTGGCGTTGACTAGGGATTGAGCCTTTAGTGTGGCAGGCTGTGCCTTGTGGAACTCCTTGCCAATAGAAATTTATCAAAAATCGTCCCTGCTTTCTTTTAGACATTTTTTAGAAACTATACTGGCCAGGCAGGCCTTCGGAATGTGAATTTTTTTACTATCCAGTTTTTATAATACTGTGTTTTCATTGTACATTGCCTTGATACTGGGCGGTTTATACATTTTTAAATATATAAATGAGATACTTTATTAGCTGCCTGATGCTTATTTCTCTGCCCGATCGCTGAGGTCCTTAAGGGAGTGGTTCAGACGCACAGCTCATATCTGCTAGGAGTTGTGGATTCAGTATTATTGTGGGTCCAATTCTGCAGAACTCTCCCCTAGCTGAGATCAGACAGGCCCTTCCTTGTTGAACTTCCGGCGCCTTGCAAGACTTTTTGTATAAAATTTTGTCCACCAGAACTAGTGCCTTGAATTCCTCTGGCGGCTAATCGACTCCAGTTACAGTTAACCCCAGCCTGCACAGTGTATGATCAGGAATGGAGATGTATCTCTTTAAGGAACAGAATAGTTTTCTTAAGGGTTTTGGGGTAAGGGTACAACAGGAGATCTCTGCTATCCTAAAAGAACCCATTGTATTCATGCCCCAGTTATGTTTGCTGTCCTTGTTTGAAGATTCCAATTGAAATATTAATTTCAAAGAACTACTTACGTCTCTCATAACTGCAGCACGCCTTGTCTATAGCCCAGAAATGGAAATCTTTAGAAGAACTAAATATAGGTGCATGGTATTAAAACGTTTGGAGGATAGCAATTGCAGGGGGGAAAATACTCATCAAATGAAACTGGCGAGGGGCATGTAGGCAAATAGTGATTTTTGTGCAATGTGGCAACATTTTATTTAATATAAAAATCCAACTAGTATACGAATATCCTCCATCGCCATTAAAAGTATAGAAATGTTCATAATGAATGTTTAGTAACAATGGCTGTGACTTATTTCTGTTTCAGTATTACTTGTAAGAGGCCTGCCAATTTTGTTTCCTTTTTGGCTGCCTCCACATGAAAATAAATATTGATTTTCAGATTGTTATTGTAAACAAGAATAATGAGATTACTAGACTCATATTTTATTCTAACATACCCATTAGACTTTACCTTTTATTTTAATCTTCTTTTGCCATTTGGAGCCTTTGTTTGATGATGTACATTTTTTTTCATATAAATAAAAACCTTTTGATAATAAAAATAAATAGGATTTTTGCCATTCGCTGCCCTATAAATAGGGATGGTGAAGAAATTCATTTAGTTTGCATTTAAAGGTGCACCTGTTTAATTTGCACTTCCTAGAATGATACAGTTTAGGTCAGGGCTAGGAAACATGTGGCAGCCATCCTTTGAAATGCACGCCTTTCCAAATTGTACAATGCAGTCCTCCAACTAAGTCATGTGTACAAAAAAAGCACATACTAGGGTAAAGTGTGCCTAAAAATAATATATTTGTGAAAATAACATACAAAATGCATTATATTACAGAAAATGGCTTTGCAAGAATGTTTATATTAGGGAAAATGTGTTTAATAGGAGAAATTAACACTAAAATGCTGATGAATTTTCATGAGGATTTTTTTAAAAAATCACAAATTGCTGTAGTAATGTATTTATTTATTACATTTATACATTCGTGATAGAAACCCAAGGCGGCTTACATATGGTTCCCAGGCAGTCTCCCATCCAGGCACTGACCACACCTGACCCTGCTTCAGCAGGGAGCTGGCCTCATGTGCCTTCAGACCATAGCCTGGTACTAATGTAGAGAATTGGTTAGAAAAATCAGGAACTGAGAGAACCAAAATTGACAGATCCTTCCATCCCTACCTGGAAGGCCTTATGATGGAATGATAAAACATTAAACGGGTCTGGTTTCCTCTGTTGCCATTCTAGATACGGCACTTCCTAACCGCCCGGCTCCTCCTCTGTCTCCTGATACGAGTCTGGCAACGCTGAGGACTAAGAAGAAAAGAAGAGGCGAAAGCGACATGATCGAACGCCTTATGAAGCATTCCTCGATGGAGAACGCGAGGCTCTTGGCCGCGATGGAGAAGGATAGCAGAGTTTTTTCAGAGTACGTGCAACTCATGAAGGAGGAAGATGCACAGATTAGAGAGGAGAGGAAGGCCTTTCTGTGTTCTATTGACAATCTGGGCACCATTCTGCAGAGTCTGGTCGCTGGCCTAAATAAAATTGGGGAGGCGCTGGTCAAGCAAGAACAGAGCACGGTTGGTGGGCTTGCAGATGGCGGTCCTAACCTCAACTCGCCCTCGGGTCAGGTGTCGCCAGTGCTTTGCAACAGAGAAAACGCCCCATCGCAGAGCAGCCATTTGCCAGGCTCGCTAGAGCGGGGGTCTCCGGAAACATCAACCCCCGCAAAAGATTCGGTGTACATTCCAGACTGCCAAGGGTAGTAGTGCGTGCAAACCCAGGGGTGGGTAACCCTTTTCAGCCTGTGAAGGTGGCATGCCTCCCGGGGCCTGCTTGCCAGTGGTGGGTGGGGCTAATGCCAAAGTGGGTGGAGCCCATGCAGGAAAGTGGGCTGGTGTCACCTCCTCCTCACTCACGCACCTATTCATACGCATCCATTCAGAACCTCACATGTGCATTAGAGCTTTTTAAAAGCTGGTTTAGGAGGTGCGGGGAGATCGCCCCACACAGAGGAGGAAGGGTGATCCTCTTCTCCAGCTGCAATCTTCACGATGAACCCCCACATCCCCATAGCAATGAGGCTTGAACCCATTGGAGCAAAGTAGGTGGGTTTTTTTCAAGCCCAATTGCTGCATGGGGGAGCTGTTTTTGCCAGGGTGGGGGTTGCAGTGTACTGGTGAAACATTAGCACAGCCCCAGTTGCAGGCCCCGGGACGATGGCTTCACTATGCATGGAGCCAATGGGAGGCTTTTTCAAAGTCTAGCTGCCACTCAGGGTGGGGAGACCAGGCAGGTGGCTCCTACATCTTGCCTAGACCAGTAAGCAACTCCCTACCTTGAGTTTGCGCTTTACCCAAGGCATAGACTTGCATTACTATAAACATGTTGTGGGGGGGAGGGGGGCGAGCCTTGTTGAATGTTCTCAGTGTCTAGCACAGGCGTGGCTAACTCTCAGTTCAGGGGCCTGATACGGCCTTCACACACCCCGAGCAATTGTTTCTAGATCCCACTCATTTTGGCAGTGGCACACAATTTTTTTTAAAAAAATACTGTATTGGTCTGAATATAGGCCACCCCCTAAAATAAGGGGTGGTATTCAGCACTAGTCCTACTCAGAGTTGACCCATTGAGGTCAATGGGCATGGCTAACTTGCATTTGTAAATTTCAGTGGCTTGTATTCAACGTAGCACTAAGGAGATCATTTTGAGAATGCAGGTGTTTCTGCTTGCCTGACAGAAGGATCTCCCCTTCTCCTCCCCACATGAGCTGTTCTGGGGCAGATTTGGGGAGGGTGTGGGGGGCGAGTGGAGGAGGAGAGCCCTGTTGCGCTAGTGGGAGTCCTTGTGCTGGTTTCTGCCCATGCAACAGATTAGTTGAATACCCCCCCAGTGGGTCTATTCAGAATAGGAGTTAATTGACTACATCCTAATATCTCTTTGAAAGGAATATTTTCACTGGGCCACCAGCATCACCTGTTGAGAAGATCGGGTGACCCTTTTACAAAAACTACTGAAGTTCAGGGCAGTTCCCAAGGTCTCTTCTTAAATTACGGCTTCTCTACCGGTAAGAGTGCAATTAGAGGCTGCACTCAGGTTTTATAGAAGCCAGATTTTTTTGGGGGGGGGGAATGCAGCCTCTATTCAGACCAGTACGGTAGACACAGTGCTGGGAGATCACCTTCCTTCTCAGTGGATCTGCTGAGGGGTGAGTAGGCTGTGTATATGTATGCATGCATGTAAGGAAGGCTGCAGTGGCCACATCCATTTTTGCCATGTGTGCTGTTGGTATGTGGCCCCCCAGAAGGTTCCCCAGGGCTGAATGTGGCCCTTGAGACAAAAGCAGTTAGCCTTCCCTGATCCTAGTGCATGTTCTTGACTGGTTTTTTTTAAAAAAAATAACCTAATTAGCTCAACTGCATTAAAATATCTCCGACTGAAATAATCCGGAGCAAAAGGATTTCTTTTTGAGAAATAGATATATAAATATATATATATATATATATTATGCCTTTTTTAACAACTCTAACTTTAGTGCACACCTGAACCCATTTATATTCTGTGTTTTGTGAAACAAAAGCATAGGTTACTTGATTTATAAATAAAACGCACCTTTTTCCCCTCTGTGGTTTTCAAAAAAATAAAGTTTTTCTAAAAAAACCCCCCACAAAAACTCTTTTTGTCTCAGCTATCCTGCCTTGCACATTCATTGGTAGGTATTTAATTAATTACAATTATACCTTGCCTTTTTTTCATCAAGGAACCCAAGACTGTATACATGTGGTTCCGAGGTGGTCTCCCATCCAGGCACTGCCCAGACCTAGACCTGCTTAGCTTCAGCAAGGTGTTGGCCTCATGTGCCTTCAGACTACACTCTAGGATCTTTGGTATGCTTCACCCCCCCATCACAAAATCCCTCCCCAGCTGTCACACTTGTGCCTCCTGTCCCATTATTATTAACAGTGATAATAATTTAATTTGTTACACATGCTGAGGTGGGTTACAACCATATAAAATATAACATTAAAAATAGGTGAAAACAAATTACAATCACAAAAAGCAGGTAGGTCCTAAAAATATACATCTCAAGTGTCAAAGGCCAGGGCAAAGACTGAAAAAACACTGATAAAAGAGGGGAATCGTTATTTATCTATAAGATTTCCTATCTGCCTTTCACCATAAGGTCTCAAGGTGGGTTGCAACAATATGATGTTACAAAAAACAAAGTAGTTCTGTTGGTGCAGGTGTGGGGAACCTTTGGCATCCTGGATGTTGCTGAACTTTCTCTTTCAACAAGCCTTTTAAGTAGAGACCTTATCCTAGCCTGGAATTACTTTTTAAAGCAGCTTTTTAAAATATGTTTTGTTTTATTATGTTTTAAAGTCTTTTGTTTTTAAGATGTTTTAGAGTGCTTTTAGTGTTTTTGTTTGCCGCCCTGGGTTCCTTCAGGGAGGAAGGGTGGGATATAAATTTAATAAATAAATTACAACTCCCATCATCCCTGGCCATTGGCCATGTGTGCTGGGGCTCATGGGAGTTCCAATTCAGCAACATTTGGAGGGTCAAACGTTTCCCACTCCTTTCGTGGAAGAACATCTTGCTGAGCAATGGAGCTTTTTCTCCCTCCCACAAATCTGCTCTGAAGGTTGGGGGGGGGGGGCTCATAAGAGATTTAGGGGATGCCTGAGGAGAGGGAGGGAAAGTTCTGTTCAGCAGCCAGGAGCCCTTGAGCTACTTTTGTTGGATATGTCCAAATAAAAGTTAACAATTACTATTTTTAAAAAGTAAACCTGTTTCAACCAGAACAGAACAATATAAATTTAGCCAAAGGGGTGGGTCCCACAGAACAGAATTCATTAACTGTCAAAAGGGCAAATTACATCTTCAGCATACAGCAGCAGCTGTTCAACACACAAAGACTAGCATATCGCGGGGGAAACTAGGCTAGTATCCTTGGCATGCTAGTTTTCTACATAAAGGATTTTTTTTTAATGCACAGAGAAGCATTTGTTCATGTCACATGCATATACTGTCTGCAGTCTGAACTCCTTGCAGTCCAGAAACAGGCTTACTACCTTATCTTTTTGTCTGAAAGCAGTGGAGGCCGGTTCATTAGGGCAAATGGGGCTCTGCCCCACCAATCTCAATCTGCCCTTAGCCAGCCCCCCCACCTGCCTTCTTACTTACAACCAGTCTTCCTCCAGTCACCCTCCTCCTCAGCTTCAGTGTTGCCCCTTGTTGAAGTTGGCAGAGACGATGGGGAGCAAATTCTGTATTGTTTGGCTCTGCCTGCCATTGGCTGTAGTTCCACCTACTGTGGGGCTATATGACTTCCGCTCCACCAGTCCCAATGGGCAGCAGCCATCGCTGTCTAAAAGTGACCAAAATGCACAGAGAAATGTTAACATTAATATGTTGTTTAGACAAAGGTGTTGGGATGCGTGCATGGTTCTTTGCACAGTACAAGCGGGACTGGTCCCTGCTCCCACAGGATTGTACAGTCTAAAATCCGACATGGGAAACTGAGGAAGGGAAGGCAGGAGTATGGTGTCAGACACAAAAGTGGACTGGGCCTCCTGAATCTTTGATAATTGGGCAGAAGAGGAAATTTCAGCAAATGTAGCTTATTATCTGGCTATTTATTGTTGTTTGTGCCTTCAAGTCGATTACGACTTATGGCGACCATATGAATCAGTGACCTCCAAGAGCATCTGTCATGAACCACCCTGTTCAGATCTTGTAAGTTCAGGTCTGTGGCTTCCTTTATGGAATTAATCCATCTCATGTTTGGCCTTCCTCTTTTTCTACTCCCTTCTGTTTTTCCCAGCATTATTATCTTTTCTAGTGAATCATGTCTTCTCATCATGTGTCCAAAGTATGATGACCTCAGTTGCATCTTTTTAGTTTAATTTGTTCTAACACCCAGTTATTTGTCTTTTTTGCAGACCATGATATGCGCAAAGCTCTCCAACACCACATTTCAAATGAGTTGATTTTTCTCTTGTCTGCTTTTTTCATGGTCCAACTTTCACATCCATACATAGAGATCGGGAATACCATGGTATGAATGATGCTGACTTTAGTGTTCAGTGATACATCTTTGCATTCGAGGACCTTTCCTAGTTCTCTCATAGCTGCCCTCCCCAGTCCTAGCTGCCTTCTAATTTCTTGTCTCCATAAGAAAACCCTTTTGGATCAGGGCAGTGGCCCATCTCGTCCAGCATCCTAGTCTCACAGTGATCAACCAGATGCCCCCAAAGGACACTCACAAGCAGGAGAGGAGCGCAACAACGCTCCCCAATTGCAACTCCCAGCAACTAGTATACAGACGCATACTGCCTCTTGACAATGGAGGCAGAACATAGCCTTTGTGGCTAGTAATAGCTCTACCTTCCATGAATTTGTCTAACCCCCTTTTAAAGCCATCTGAGTTGGTGACCAACATGACATTGTATGGGAGTGAGTTCTGTAGATTAATCATGCGCTCTGCAAAGTACTTCCATTTGTCTGTCCTGAATCTTCCAACATTCAGCACTCACTGGATGGTCTTGGCTTTAGTATTATGAGGGAGCAAGGAAAACCTCTACCCACATTTGCCACATCATGCATAATTTTATACACCCCTATCATGCCCCTCCCTTACTGGCTTTTCCCCTAAACTAAAAAAACCCAAATGTTGTAACCCAGGGGCCCTCATATGCTCAACTCCTCTCTGTCTGGGCCCTCTTGAGACAGCTGAAAATTATGAGACCCACCACTCACAAAGCAGTGCGAAGCAGTCACAAAATGGTGGCAGACGAAGGCAAAATTTGACATAAACAGCTGGCAATTACAGGTACCTATAGAGATTTTATCTAGCTTTGGAAATTTGCACATGCTTTCCCACATCATTTTCCTTGTGGCAGAGAGTTCCATAGCTTAGCTGTTCCCAAGCTAAGTATAGCCCCGTGCTCTGGAATTATTGTGATGCGGCCTTTTCACCAGTGGGCCTCACTCCGCCTAACGGTAGCACCTTGGAGGAAGGCAGAGCTGGCTAACAGCATGGCTGTCATAAAGCATTCAGCACAGTTGTTAACTGATGTGCATTGGTCTCAGTGGGTCCACTGTAGGGGTGGGGAGCCTTGTTCTGACTGAGGACCACATTCCCTTTCGGGCAACTTTCCAGGAACCATATGCCAGTGGTGGGCAGAGCGGGATGGAAAAGTGGCCAGAGCTTTGAATATAAACTGTATCATTGTACAGTAGTTTCCACAAATACACTTGCACACCTCTCTCTATCAGAGTTAACAGAGTTCAAGGACACATGCCGACCAGGCAAAAACACTCAGGGAATGAAGCATAAGGTGTCTCCTAACTACTCTCAGCACCCGTCACAAACAATACTTCCCAGGATGCTTTGGGGCAGTGGTTCCCAAATGCCCCCCCCCGGAGACCACTTTAAAAACACTGAGGGTCTTGGCAGACTATTTAATGATTTTTTTCTGCCTGTTGTAGAAATTGTAATGCACTGTGCTTGATGCGGTGTTTTTTAATTGTATTTTTATTGCTTCTGTTATATCTTAAATGGTATTTTATTGTGTTGCAATGTGAATTCCATAGAATTCACATTGTAAGTGCTCTTCACAGACACCCTGTGGGCCATCTGAATGACACTCAGGGACCACAGTTAGGAAACGCCTGCTTTGGGGGAAGCCATGACTGTTTAAAGTGGCACAACAGTGGAATAAACGTATGGTGTGAATGTGGCCTAGGTCTTAGTTGGATATCACACTTTAAGTCAGGGCTAGGAAACCTGTGGCCCTTCAGAAAAGGTTGAACTCCAACTCCCATCAGCCCAACCAGCATGACCAATGCCCAGGGATGATGGGAGCTGGAGTCCAACACTATCTGAAGGGCCACAGGATCCCTATCCTTGTTTTAGTGAAACGAAAAAGGAACTGAAATTATTGTCTCCTACCTTGATGGCCTTAATACGATGGACAATCCAACAACTGATCACATCAGTAGGGCCAGAGGCCATCCATCACGTGACCACCCACCTGATGTCTAAAGTACCACAGCTCAAGACATATATTTTCCCTACCCCAGGTATTTATATATATTGGATAATATTCAGAATTTCTCAGCAGTGTATGTAAAATGTTTTGTAAAAAACCCCAAAGAATGATTTGAATTCATCCTAGAAACAGTAAACTATCTTAAAATGCCTGCTAAAATGGGAAAGTCTGTCATAGTGTCACAGAATCATAGAGTAGGAAGGGGCCTCTAAGACCATCGAGTCCATCCCCCTGCTCAGTGCAGGAATCCAACTACAAGCCTCTCAGAGAGGTGGCTGTCCAGCTGCCTCTTGACAGCCTCCAGTGTTTGAGAGCCTGAACTTCAGCAGGGAAGCGGCCTGCCTAATCTTAATCGTATAATTGGGAGGGAGTTCCACTGAATCGGGCCCACAACAACACTGAACATACAGTCTCTGGTGGTTACGAACCATGCATCGGAAACATGGGGAACCACCAAGAGAGACTCCCCCAAAGATCTCAGTGATCAGGCAGAGATATAAGGATCAGGCGGTCCTTAAGGTATCCTGGTCCCAAGTTGTTAAGGGCCTTGTAAATTAACACAAGAACCTTGAACTTGGCCCTATAATGTATGGGCAACCGGTGCAAGCGTTTTAAGCATCGGAGTTATGTGCTGGCAGAAGTCTGTCCCCATCACTGAAACTGTTGCCGGCACCCTTGACATGGTTAGCTGTGAGGATATGCAACTATATTTAAAATGTTTTTAGCTGTTCTTAATTCTTTCCAATGTTTATTTACGTTAGGTTTAATTTTATTGTTTTGCTGTCTTCTTGTTTGCCAGCCTGGAATTCCTTTAGGAGAAAGGGCAGGACACAAATGAAAATGTAAAACTTTGTACGGTTATCATTGGACAAGATAATATTTCACACGTTTGCACAGTGTAATGCTTAGATATCAGGAAAGTAGCTCAAACCAGTTAATGCATTTAAAATGTTGACATTCTTAAATTCATTAAAACTAATCCAAATTGAGGGGGGAAAGTTAAAAGCATTGCTAAACATTAAAAATAGCACTTAAAACTATTTTAAAAAACAGCAGAGATCAGGAACATTTTTCTTAAAAAAAGGTAATAAAGGAAAAACATGTTTATTTGTTCGCCCCTTGAAGGCTCTACAAATGTCATCAGATAAAGTGGTTGCACCACTACAGATAAGTCCCTGCTCCTCACATTCAGGCTGTGATGGTACTTGTATCTGTATCCGGACTTCATTTGATGTGCAAGGGCGACAAGCTACACCTCTAAAAGGCAGCAGTTCCACAGGGCCATAGCTCAGAGGAAGCGCACATGCTTTCCATGCAGAAGGTCTCAGGTTCAATCCCCAGCATCTCCAAGTAGAGCTGGGAGAGAGTTCCTGCCTCAAACCCTGGAGAGCCACTGCCAGTCAGTGTCGACAGTACTGAGCTAGATGGGCCAATGTTGGATTCAGTGTAACACAACTTCTTATCTTCCTCTTACATAAAACATTTGTATCATTGGGCTCCCACCCTCTGGAGTCTTCCACCAGTAAAGAGGGGCAATCTCCCGCAAAGCTTTCCCAACAGTTCAAACATTTTCTAAAGACTCTCCACTGGCTATCTATAGAGGTGTATTCAGAATTGAGCTGCAAAAGGAAACATTTCTAGCCAGCGTGAGCACATCTATTGCTCCTCTCTTGAATGGATAATCTGATGTCTATAAAGATGATCGCTCTGGTTGAAGCTCTTTCCGCACACCAGACATTTAGACAGTTTTCCCCGTGTGAACTGATTGATGGAATGGAAGATTTGAGCTCACACAGAAACTCTTTTCACATTGATACTCTTCCTCCCCTGTATAAATTATTTGATGGTTAACAAGGTACGTTTTGTGAGACAAGCTCTTGTCACAGTCTGAGCAACTGTACAGTTCCTCTCCTGCGTGTATTCCTTGATGCAAAGTTAGGGCATCGCTTTGACTGAATCTCTTTCCACACATTGAACATTTATATAGCTTTTCCAATGAGTGGATTCTTTGATAGGAAGTAAGATTTGTGCTCTGGCAGAATTTTTCTTCGAAGGCTGAGCATGTATAGAGTTTCTCTCCACTGTGAATTCTTTGGTGCACAGTAAAGAGCCTACTCCACCTAAAGCTCTTTCCACACTCTAAGCATTTATATGGTTTCTCCCCTGTGTGAATTCTTTGATGTGCAATAAGGGACTTATCCCAGCTGAAGCTCTTTCCACATTCTGGGCATTGATACGGCTTCTCGCCTGTGTGGTTTCTTTGATGACATGCAAGACTTGCACTCTGGCGGAAACTCCTTCCACATACTGTGCATTTATATGGTTTCTCCTCTGCATGAATTCTTTGATGAGAAGTAAGGGAGTCACACCGACTAAAGCTCTTTCCACACTCTAAGCATTTATATGGTTTCTCCCCTGTGTGAATTCTTTGATGGGAAGTAAGACTTGCACTGTGGCTGAATCTTTTCCCACAGACGGAGCATGTATATGGTTTCTCTCCAGTGTGAATTCTTTGATGTGAAGCAAGGTTGTCATGCCGATTGAAGCTCTTTCCACACTGGGTACACTTATATGGTTTCTCTCCCGTGTGAGTTCTCTGATGTAGATTAAATGCTGACTGGCAACTAAAGGCTTTCCCACACTCGGTACAATTTATCCTTTTCTTTCCTTTGTGAGCTGCATGTTGGATTAGGATATCCCTATATGGACCAGCCATGCATTTCTCCTCCTGTGTCTGTGTTTGCTTCTCCTCTTGCTTCTTTACTCCATCTTGAGTTCCCAAGTTCTCTCCACCACCCTGATCCTTGGTGCTTTCCAATACCATTTCCGACGGTTCCTGCTCATTCTCACTCTCCCACACATAACCTGCTGGAATAAAAAGACAAACACAATAAACCTCTGATCAGGAAATAAACCAAACTGATTGCTACAGAAAGCATAAAAACACAACAATCACCATTTGTTATCCTTCTATGCACCTTCCGAAGAGTGATTGGGGAGGAAACTGAGGGGGGTACCTGGTTTACCTCTGTTTGAACAATGTTCTGCTCACCTCTTCTCCCAATCATCCTCTGCTGAGGACGGGCAATTCTGACACCCTTCTAGCATTGGATAAGATTGCATGATTCAATCACTCCTAAAGTACGGGAGACAATAAAACTACCCTGCCATCAGAGGAACCTGCCTGGTTAGTCTCTGTGTAAGTCAATGTTCTGGGCTCATTTCCTTTGAGCATCAATTCACACAGAACAGCAACTCACACACAGCAAAGGCTCCTCGGGCTGATCATTTTGGGGTAGCCTCCTGGTGTTCAGAGTAAATTGTGAAGTAAATATATACAGTCATAAGTACCAATAAATAAAAGGCCTCAGTTGGGAAAACTTGGAGATCTGCTGTTAAGAATAAGAACACTGACCTAGAGGGACCAATCTGATTCCTAATTGCCAGCACCCCCACCAAAGAGGATATCAGAAAACAAGGCCGTTCGAAGTAGCCAGTGCTGGGTTTGAAGGAACACACAGTCTCACTCGGTGTAAGGCAGTTCCTTATAAACCAAGGATGAGGAACATCTGTGGTCCTCCAGATGGACTCCAGCTCTCATCAGCCCCAGCCAGCACGTCCAATGGGTCTGGGATGATGGATGTTGTAGTTCCTCAACTTCTGGAGGGCAACAGGTTTCTCATCCTTTTAGCAAACCAATGGTGTTACTCTCTGTTGTGCCTCAGCATACAGAAAGAAGCCGCAATCTGAGAGAGCTTCCAGTGAAGCTGAATGGAAGAAGATTCAGGACCAAAAAGAGGAAAGGCTTCCTCTATATAGTTTGTTACCATAAAATGCAGCGACAGCCGGCAACTTGGATGGCTTTAAAAGGCATTGGGACAAATTCATGGAGGACAAGGCTGTCACTGGTTACTAGTCATGATGAATGCATACTTCTTCAAGTGTCAGAGGCAGCTTGTCTCTGGTACCAGGATATGATCTCAAGGCATATATATAATTTATTTATATATATATATAAATAAATTAGATTTATATCCCACCCTTTCTCCCAGTAGGAGCCCAGGGCAGCACCACCTTGCTGAAGCTAAGGAGATCTGGGTCCAGTCAGTGCCTGGATGCGAGACCATCTGGGAACTACATGTATACTGCCTTGGCTTTCTTGATGAAGAAAAGGCAGGATATAAATGTACGAACATCAGCAAACAAACATCAGTTGCTGGGGATCGCAAGCAGGAGTGGGCTGTTGTACTCATGTCCTGCTGGTGGGCTTCCACAGGCATCTGGTTAGCCATTGTGAGAACAGAATGCTGGATTAAACAGGCCTTTAGTCTAATCCAGCAGGGCTCTTCTGTATGTTTTTATGACAAAAATGCCCATGAGACCATCCTACCCCATCCTTAAGATCAGGCTGCATACCTGAGGACTGGAAAGTGGCCAATGTAACACCATTTTTTTAAAAAAGGGACCTGGGGGGATATCCAGAAAATTATGAGGTGGTATCTCCACGTCCATTCATGGTTAAAGACAGAATTACAGGGGATATCAAAGAACAAGTCTCGCTGAAGCAGATCCAGCATGGCTTCAGCGAGGGTAAGTCCTGTCTCTTAGAGGAGGATGTTATTTGCCCCGGCAAATTACACTACCAACAGGAGTTCATACTTTCAGCATCTCCATATTAAAGAAAAAGGGATACTTACCCAGAGTGGTCACCATCCCAAGAATCTCAAGCATCACCTCTCTGTACAGAGCCCTCTGGCCTGGCTTCATCAGAGCCCATTCCTCTTCGGTGAAATACACGGCCACCTCCTCAAAGGTCACCGGTCCCTGGAAGAGTTATTTATTTATTTATTAGGTTTCTATCCCACCCTTCCAGTAGGAGCCCAGGGCGGCAAAGATGAAAATAAATTTCCTTCCCTCACAAATAATTCACAGGCAGAGTGTAAAAAATGATTTCTCTTCCACTGACAATTGGAAGGGAAGCGTGGACCACTGGGTTCAGGATTCAAAGCTTGATGGGCAAACTCTAGAGGACAATGCAGCCCTTCTCAGAGGAAACTCCAGAGATAAAGAGGAAAGAGACAAAGTCCTCCAGCAGGCGTGGGGAAATGGATCCAGCTGGTGGGCCGAATCCTGACCTTCCCACAACCCCAGCAGGCCATTTTCAAAGTGCTGCATTTGACCTTTACAGCCCTATATGGCTCAGGACCCCAACATCTCAAGGACCGCCTCTTCCTATATGAACCAGCCCAGACTTTGTGGTCCTCATCACAGGCCCTTTTCTGGGTGCCATACCTGACGGAGATAGAGAGGATGGCCTTTTCAGTGGTGGCTCCCCATATGTGCAATGCTCTCTCCAGGGAGATGCACCTGGCACCATCCTTGTCAGTCACCCAGACCTTTGGTAATTAAGTGGCCTCCTACAGTGGTGTTCACCTTTTAATGGGGTAGGTAGAACTAGTTGTCATTAATATTCTACTGGATGAGCATTTTATGTATTTTGCATTTTTCATTGTTTTCCATTTTTCTGGTTTTAAATGGCTTTTATTTGCTTATTTTATGTTGTCAAGTCGCTTTGAGACTTTTTCTTTTGTATAAAGTGACTGATAAATGTAAACTACAACAATATTTTACGGGTGTTGGATCACCTGACATCATCAAGATATCAGTAGTGTTTTCCTTTGCCTGCGTGGTTTGAAATCAAACCATGTGGGGGAAAGGTACAAGGTACAGGGCTTTACAGGCACTGTCAGTCAGCAGTACCTGTAAACCCCACTTTTGGTAGGGAGCCACATCTTTACCTGCCACTTACCTGATGTCATATATGACATCAGGTGAAGGGCAGGTGACTGTGACTTGGGGAAAACAGCCTCGTGGGCCTAATTTGGCCTGGGGCAGGAAGTTCCCCACAGTTGTCCTCTAGGCTCTGTAACGACGAAGGAGCGACCTGGTTGATTGGCCAAGCACAACAAGGGAAGGCGTTCCTACACCTTTAATACTTGTGCTGAAGAGAGGGTTTCAGCAGGTGAATTAAAGGTGCAGTAGCCCCTTTCCTGTTTTGCACCTGGTCCTTCTATCCCCAGCATATCTCCCTGCTGGATCTCCCATCAGGCTATAGCAGAGGAAGAAAAGGGAAGCAGGGCCACTCCATCCGTGCCAAACAGAAGAAGCTGCCTTATACCAAGCCAGACCGTTGGTCCATCTGGCTCTACACTAGGGTTGCCAGGTCCATGGCCTGAGACTGATCCTGTATCTTTAGGAGAAGAGAAAGTCAGCCAAGTGCAGGTGTTCTTGCAACCCTGTAATGGGAAAAACCACAAGGTGGAATTCTCCCTTCCCCCTGCACAACTTTTAAAGATACTGAAGACCTCTTGGTTGCCAGGCCCAGCCTCCAAGAGGTCTTCTGTATCTTTAAAAGTTGTAGAGAGGGGAGGGAGAATTCCACCTTGAGGTTTTTCCCGTTACAGAGTTGCAAGAACACCTGCACTTGGCTCACTTTCTCTTCTCCTAAAGATACAGGATCAGTCTCAGGCCAAGAACCTGGCAACCCTACTCTACACTGTCTGGCAGCAGCTCTCCAAAGTTTCAAGTGGAAGACATTCCCAGCCATGCCTGAGTATGCCAGGGATTGAACCTGGGACCTACTACATGCCATATAGGTGCTCTACCACTGAGCCATGGCCTTTCAGATGAGAGACTGGCACATTTTGGCTCCTTCTCTTTTAACTGTTTCCATCCCAGCCAGTTTATTAAAAAGCTTGTAACAAAGATCTGGTCCCTGAGTTTATTTCCTCCTCCCTCCCAATCCAGCTTCCTTTCATGCCCATTGTCCTTTTGCGGGTTGCCGCTCAGATTTATTTGGCAACTTGTGCTTTCAAATCTGCTGGAGAGGCCCTGACAATAATTTTATCAATGGTTGTGACTCTCTGCGGTGACTCACAGCAGGGCCTTCTCAGCAGTGGAACTCCCTCCTACCAGGAGATACATCTGTCACCCTCACTGATGTCATTTCAACATCTGCTGAAGACACCATTTGGCCTTTTGGAGACTGATGAGCTGGTTTGTCTGTTCAACGTGAATTGTACGCTGCTGATTTTCTGTGGAAGATTGATGAGTTTGGATAATTGTATGGTTTTAATATTGATGTTGTATTTTATGCACTTCTTGGATGAACACCCTAGGAATTTAGTTGAAAGGCAGTTGAAAACTGTAGAGTTGTACCCAACAAAGCCATCTCATTAGCGCAAGGACTTGACTTCCACCTGCACAGTGGGACCCTTCCTCTCCTTGCGCTCACATCCCAATCTGTTCTGGGGGTCCCCCAACCATCCAGAGCATATTTGGGAGGCATACACAAGGGAGAGGAACTCCCATTGAGCAGGCAGGATTCCTTGTGCTAAGTGGACAACTTCACTTGCTACAGCCCATAATATATATATTTTGAAGTTTGAAGGCAGAGGCTGCCTTGTTTTCACTGATCTGTAAACCTCTCTAGAATCCTTTTTTAGCTGAGGTACAAATAAATCAAATGAATAAATAGTCTCTCTTTTATACCTGAGCTGGCTCCACTGCAACTGGCTCCATCTCAATGCAAAGGGGAGAGGTCTTGGAGAATGTCACAGATCTCATTCCACTTCCTGCGAGGGATGAAAAGGCAGCCCAACAAGTTGCAACTTTTTCACCTCACCTTAAAAAGGATATTATAGAGCTGGAAAAAGTTCAGAAAATGGCTATCAAACTTCTTCTGCCCCTTTTTAAGCTCTTACTGGGAAAGAGAAAGGTGTTTCCTCCCGGAAGGTATCCAGGTTGGTTTATACACTTGGAACACTGTATACAGTTCTGGTCGCCTCACCCTAAAAAAGTTATAGTAGAGCTGGAAAGTGTTCAGAAAAAGGGCAACCCAAATGATGAAGGGGATGGAACAACTCCCCTATGAGGAGAGGTGGCAGCATTTGGGGCTTTTAAGTTTATGGGGCAGGGGGAAGCATATGAGGAGAAATGGTAGGGTGTATAAAATTATGCATGGTGTGGAGAAAACGGACAGTTTTTTTTCTCCCTCTCTCATAATACTAGAACTTGGGGCCATCCAATGAAGCTGAATGTCACAAGATTCAGGACAGACAAAAGAAAGTCCTTCTTCACACAGCATGTAGGTAAACTGTGGAATTCGCTCCCACAAGACGCAGTGAATGGCCACCAACTAGGATGGCTTTAAAAGATAAATTCATGACCATATTAGATAGATTCATGACCATAAGGCTATCAATGGCTATGCTACACCTCCACTGTCGGAGACTGTGTGCCTCTGGGCACCAGTTTCTGGGAATCACAGGTGGGGGGAGCGTTGTTGTGCTCCGATCCTGCTTGCATCTGGCTGGCCACTACAAAAACAGTGGCAACTCAAACCCAGTGCTGCATTCCTGAACTCAAAATTAACAGCACATGTTCAGTCCTGGACAAAGGTCGCAAAGGAAATGAAGGTGACCGCAGGTGAGAAACTTTACCAAGCTGATGTTTGCCACCCCAAGGAAAGATGTATAAGGAAAAGTGGAGGTAAATAAGATACACAGACACACTTTAAAAGAGAGGTGCCAGTAGCCAATAGCACAGATGTTATATCTCCGCCCTCTCCCCATACCTCGGAGACTTGAGTCTTGTTCACACACAGCTATAAGCTGTCTCCACACATGTGTGGAATGTGTGAAAAAGAGTGTACGCTTGTTGATTTGCACAGCTCAGTGACTGTGTACACAGGCACACCAAGACAGTACATTTGTTGAACATTACATGCGAATAACATTAGGGCGTACAACTCAGCTATGTGGTATTCTTACATACCACATATTCTATGAGGTGTGCTCACATGTTACATTCAACAAGAGTACACTCTGTGTACACAAATAGATGAGCCGTACAAATCATAGCAAGCGCACACTCTTCCTCACAAATGCTTGAACGTGTGCAGGGACAGCTTGAACCTGTCTCCAGGGGGAATCTCATAAGTAAGGGTCGCTACCTTTTTATGCAACTGTGCCCCTCTGCCTTTACAATTCAGCTAGGGCAAAGAAGCGCTTTGGAAGCTTTTCCTCACTGTTTCATCTCCATACCAGAAAAACCTTTGCCTGCTAAAATGCCAGGAAACTGTTAAAGGCACAGCAGCCAACTCAGTTTTTTTCTCTTTTAAAAAATGGCTGCAACCCTAATTATGTGAGGGATGGAAACTGTGGAGAGAGGGGCCATGAATGTATTTAAATAATAACTATTATTAGTATAATTATTACCACAGTAAGGCTCAACCATGAATAATATAAATAAAAGATGGAAACCCAGAAGTTCCATCCAGACTTCCTCACCCCACCCCACCCCTCAGAGCATGGAGATGTTATGGGAACCTGCCTCCAAATTAGCTCCCTCCTCTCAGTCCTGTAAATGGACTAGGCTTGCCAACTTTTTTTCTGGCCTTGTTCCTGTGCCTTTCATTTTCATCACAAAGGTGCCATGGGAGACTTTTCTCCATTTCCATTTCTGAAAAAGCTTTGCCTGCAATATTTCTGCCTTTCAGGAATCTTTTGAAAGCACAGCAGCAAGAAAACAAAAAGGAGGGGGAGAGAGAAGTAGCAGCACAGGAGCAGAAAAAAACGTAGCAACCCTTAATTATGGAGTAGAAGGAAATAATTAGATTGCTCGCGTCTTAGCCTTGCGGGAATTGAGATGCAATCTAAAGAGGGTTCCTCACCCCTGCCCCTCAGCACCCCCCGTTAAAAATAGCTTCTGGGATATACAGATTAAATCGCTACACAAAAGGAGAGAAAGAGAAACAAGCGGAGAGCTTTAAAAGGATTTTTGAGCATGCTCTTTCCATCGCCTGATCCCGGCGATCGCCAAAGGAATAAACTCATCACGAACCAAACACTGAAGCCAAAAAGCAACGGGAGATGGGAGAACTGATGGCCCATAACCTGCAGGGGGATAGACCTACCAGGATCCCTCCGTGCACGGAAATTTTAGAGGGGAGAGAAATTACCGGAGCTCCTTCTACTGCTTCCATCCCGCCCACCCCACCCCCCACGGAGCGCCTTTCTCTTGCCTTCCCCTGAATGCATCCGACACCAGCATCTCTGCAAGCGCAAAAAAGAAAACTCACATGGATCACTTTGCATTTGCCTTTCAAGCAAGCGGAAAAGGAAAAGGCATTCCTTCTTTTTTTTTTCTTTCGCAACCTTTCCTTCTGCTCTAGGAATGTCGGCTCAGTCGCTGTTGTTGCCGTTAACCATTAAAGAGCACCTTCCTACAGAGAGCAGGGGAGCTGGCCTGTTTCTGGAGTGTAAAAACTTCAGCTTGTAGGGAGGCACAATAGCGGAAGGGTCCACCATGAAAAGAAAGAAGGAAAGAAGCAAATCCTTGCATATGGAAAACTAGTCTGTCAGGGAGAAGACTAGGACAGAACCTTTCTCCATGAACTTTAGTTCATATTTATACACACACACACATATAACGGCAGCTGTGGAAAAGCTGGATTCTGTGTGAAGGCTCATTAGGAAAGGGACTAAAAATAAAGCTGCCAATATCATAATGCCGTTGTAGAAATCTAGGATGTGGCTGCATTTGGAACACTGTGCGCAGTTCTGGTCACCTCATCTCAACAAGGATAATGTAGAGCGAGAAAAGGGTCAGAAAAGAGCAGCCACAACTATTGAGGGGATGGAGCGACCTTGCCATTTGGAAAGGTTGCAGCGTTGGATTTTTTTAGTTTAGAGAAAAGGGGGAGGGGCATGATAGAGGTGTATAAAATTATGCCTGGTGTGGGAAAAGTGGGGAGAGAGGATTTTCCTCCCTCATAATCCTAGAACCCAAAGGGGTTATCCAATGAAGGTGAAGGTTGGAAGATTCAGGACAGACAAAAAGAAAAACTTCTCACAGCACATAGTTAAACTCTGGCATTCGCTCCCACAAGGTTCAGTGATAGCCGCCAACGTATATAGCTTTAGAAGAGGATCAGACAAGTTAATAGATGATAAGGCCATCAATGGCTCCTAGCCACGATGACATGTGTTCTGTCGCCTGCTGAGCCAGGCCAGTAATCCATTGGCCTGGTATTTTCTCTGCAGCTACCCCTTGCTGCAGGCAAGGCCCATGCTCCCCCCATCCCAAAACCACAGTGGCTTGCCTTCAATCCACTTTCCATGCCTCCTTACCAGAAAGCATAGATTCAGATGACCTATTGTCTGCAGCAAGCAGCGAGACAAGCTGTTGCATCTGGTCCACTCAGGGCTCCTGCAGACATCCCCTTGACTGGGCATTCGTGATGATTTGTACTCATGATAGTATCGGGGCTTACTGAGCATGTGCAGCTTTCTGAGCATGTGAAGCTTTGCATTTTAAACTCAGTGAAAATCATAGCGCCATCATAGCTATAGGCAAGGGGCAGGTATACGCAATCCCGCCTTCCAACACTGCTTGCACCTGCAAATGTTTCAGGGCGGACACACTGCTTCGTATCAGTGCATGTTCCTGCTGAAATCTTGTAACTTTTTATAATCGCAAATGTTTCGGTTTACAGTATTTTTTTTGTCCCACGTTTGTTGCGCTACAGTGCAACAAGGGTCCTTCCAGGCAGGAATAATGCAGAAATATTGAGGAAGTGTTGCAAAACAACTAATAAAGTGGAACGATGTACGGATGTTCCAGGATAAACCCACCATTAATGCATTATCATTGTGTCAATGACATATTGCAGAATATGCACACACACACAAGCAGTCTGGAGGTGCCCTCACCGTTGGCAGATTGCTGTGGGACCAGCTCTGGAATCCAAGGAAGAAGTTGGGCCAGGCGAGATGGAGGGAAGAAGAGCCAGAGGATTTAAATGTGCTGTCTTTTCCCTGACATAGCAGAGAGGCCGGAAGATGGCAATCAAGCAGGCTGAGAGTGAATGTCTGAGCCTGGAAACAGCGGGAGCAGGAGCAAGAGGGAACATGAAATCAATTTTTTGAGTGCTTCTCCTGCTCCCTGGACCCTTACTCTGAGGCCCTTGTCTAGGTCCCCCTTCTGAGGGAGGCTCAGAGGCTGATGACAGGGGAGAGGGCCTTTTTAGTTGTGGCCCCATCTGTGGAATGCTCTCCCCAGAAGTTGCCGTTGCTGACATCTTTTCAGCATCAGGCCTTATCTTTTTTCCTCAGGCTAATAGACTAACAGTGCCATCCAATACAGATCTACTCAGAACTAAGCTCAACTAGTTTCAATGGGAATTGCTCACAGGTAAGTGTGTATTGGATTGTGGCCTAAAATGATATTGTTTGTTTTTAGTGTGTTGCCCAAGTTTTCTGTTGTTTTTTTGTTCTGTTTTATGGAAATATATATTTATTTGTGTTTTTTAAACAGTGTCGTAAGTTGCTTGAAGACCTTTGAGTAACAGGTAGCTAACAAATCTGCCAACTACAATGCCTGGATCAATTGCCACCCTCTGACATGTTGTGGCCAGAAGCTACCTGGGAGGTCACCGCAGGCTAGAGATGGGGGAGTAACTCAATTCAGTTCAAATTTAAAACGGAATTGATCAAATTTTCCCTTTCCGAAACAACATGAGAACTGAAACACAGCCATCCTTTGAAATTCACACTTATCTGGATTTCACGATGAATCCAACTGAGCAATGTTTGCAAATTTGCATACATTAGGGGAAAGTGTGCATAAAAATGAATATATTAGTGAAAATCACATGCCAAAATGCAGTCTTATCACAAGAAATTGCATGCAAAAATGTGTACATTAGTCAAAACTGAAATTCTCACTAAAATGCCGGAGAATTTTCATGAGGATTTTTGCAAATTGCTGCAGAAATGTGGAGAACCAAATTCAAGATTGGAAAAAACTAGAAACTGAGAAAACTGCAATTGATAGATCTTTCCACTCCTACTGCAGGCATCTTTGCTCCTCCCTTTGCCACAAACCCACTAATTCAACAAACACCTCTTCTGTGTTCATGTTGCTGATGTGTCTCCTCTTCCCTTCCTCAGTGGAAGTGCCATTTTTATCTCTTTTGCTGGGGCTGATCTGCTTGCCTTCCCCTGTTTGCATTCTCCAAGGCGCCCTGGGCTTACTGTAGCTCAGTAACACACACTTTGAAACAGCTCTTCAGTTAGAACCATGAGGACTGGAATCTTACTTTATCTTTAAGGGAAGAGACCACAGTTCAGGGACAAAGCATGTGCTTTGCATGCAGACGGTCTCAGGTTCGATCCGAAACATCTCTAAGTAGGGCTAGAAAAAGTCTCCTGCTCTGAAACGCTCAGCCAGTCAGCATAGACAATACTGGCCAATAGGCTGACTTCCTGATAAGGCAGCCTTTCCCAACCTTTGAGTCCTTAGATGTTGCTGGACTACATTTCCCATAATTCCTGACCACTGCCCATGCTGGCTGGGGCTGATGGGAGTTGTAGTTCAGCAACATCTGGGGACCCAAAGGTTGGGAAAGGCTGTAAGGCATCTTCCTGTGTTGCTATGTAATTTGTTTCAAACTGTTTTTAATGATGCGTTTTACATTGTTGTGACCTGCCCTGGACCTTCTGGGGTAATAATAAGAAGAAATGGTTATATGCTAGTCCTACTCAGAGTAGACCTGTTGAAGCTAATGGACATGACTAGTTAAGGTTCAATAATTTCAGTGGGTCTACTATGAGTATGACTTTTTAAAATATGTTTTTAAATCTTTTAAAAAAATGTTTTTAAAGTTGTTTTGTTTTAATGTATTTCAAGGTCTGTTTTTATGATGCTTTAAAGTGTTTTTAGCCCTTTTGTTTGCCGCCCTGGGCTCTTGCTGGGAGGAAGGGCAGGATATAAATCAAATAATAAATAAATAAATAAAACTCACACATATGAAGAAAAAGCAGGATTTTTTTTAAAAAAATTGGTTTTTCTTGGTCTTTTATATCCACTGTCATATTAGTCACCAAGGATGGCAAATTGAGGACGCTCTTGAGGACTAAGAACCTAGGAAGCGCCCCCTGCTGGATCAGACCAAATGCCCATTGAGTCCAGCATCCTGTACTCATAGTGGAACCCCCCCCCCCAACATTCCACTGCCGGTCAGGGTAGAAAAAACTGAGCCAGATGGCCCGATGCAGGATAAGGTAGTTTCCTGTGTTCCTACAGGTACTTCCCACTGCCAGAGACACTACCTGCCATGGGCTGTACACTGGGTACACACCAAACTTTGAAAGCAATCCCTGCCCCTCCCCAATGGGAACTGTAGCCTACCCCACACAGACCTACAATTCCTAGCATCCTTAACAAATTAGTTTGCAGGATTCTTTTGGGGAAGTCGTGCGCTTTATTGTCTGTATGAAGCCTCAGTTACAAGGTAGAGATTGCAAACTGAATGAGTGTCTGCAAGGGTCTATCGATCATAGAATAGTAGAGTTGGAAGGGGCCTAACAAGGCCATCAAGTCGAACCCCGACAGACATCATATATCATGTGCTTTAAAGATATGGTGGGTACACAGTCACAGTATTGGGTACAATCACAGTACTCACACAGGGGAGTTCTGCTCCAGTGGGCTCGGCTCGGCATGCTCCTACAAATAAATGCCTCCTTTGACTGGCTGTCCAAGGTTGCAGGCTGAGAGAAGTCTTTCCCAGCCCTTCAACCAGCGGCCCTTTTTTTCTGGAAGCCAGGGATGAGGAACATCGGTGGCCCTTCAGATGTTCTCCGGCTCCAACTCCCATCAGCCTCAGTCAGCAGGGCCAATGGTCAGGGATGATGGGAGTTGTAGTCCATCAACATCTGGAAGGCTGCAGATTCCCTAGCCTTGTTGCCCCACATCAGGTGGATGCTCTTGAATGAAAGACGCATCACTGTGCATAAAAAACTAGCATCTCAGGAAGAAGGCAAGAGCAGAAACATTCTCCCTAATATCTAATAGCTATATATAGGGAAGGGCCATAGCTCAGTGGCTGAGCATCCGCTTTGCATGCAGAACTTCCCAGGTTCAATTCCCAATGGCATCTGCAGGTGGGACTGGGAGAGCTTCCTGCCTGAAACTCTGAGTGCCTGTCAGTGTAGAGGATGTCAGAGTAGAGGATACTGAGCTAGATAGACCAATGGTCTGACTCAGGATAAGTCCGCTTCCTATGTTTCTCTATACAGGGAATGGAAAATTCATCGATGAACCCCCCCCCCCCCCCATGGCAGTCTGCAGTGATACAGCCCTGGAAGTAACTGGTCAGATGTTTATGTAGGTGTTGTTTCTGTGTTAGATTCTTGATGGCTCAGAAGCATGACTCTTTGACTGGGTCCTCAACAGTTTGTTTAAAAATGTATACAGCTTCAAGTTCATAATCATGTTTATTGAACAAATTTTTAGACTGTGACATTTACGATGCCAAAAAAAGACTCAAAGCGGTTCATGAATGTAAATGCGAAGAGACCCAAATCTATGAAAGCAAATCCAAACCAAGCAAAAAAGACCGAGCTTTGTGAAAAATTACAACAGCTACTAAACGGAAAGATGTCCCCATACTTGTAGTGCAAGTTGTTTCCGACTCTTAGGGTGACATCTTGCGACGTTTACTAGGCAGAGACCGTATATATGGGGTGGGATTGCCAGTTCTGTCCCCGGCCTTTATTTACCCCCCAGCATATGCTGGGTACTCATTTTATGTTTAAAAAGCAGATTAGAATAACTGAATATTTAAAACATTTTTTAAAAAACTAGACAAAAATATTCAATTGCACCTTACATCAGGTGTGGGGAATCTTTGGCCCTCCAGATGTTGCTGAACTACAGCACTCATCAGCCCCAGCAAATATGGCCAATAGCCATGGATGATAGGAGGTATAGTTCAGTAACATCTGGAGGGTCAAAGGTTCCTTACACCTGCCTTAGATCCTTGGAAAGAAGTTACTGGAGCTGGATCCCATCTGCTGCTCGTCAGGGGTTAGGGGCTACAGAAAGAACTATATTTCTAAAAAGGTAAGGGCGTTGTCTGAACCTTCTCTTCCACTAAGTTTTTGTGTGGTTTAGGTCCTTTCTTCTAGAAATCCTTTCATGATTGAAGAGGGCTGCAATTTGCCCCAAAGGTTTGTCAGTAGTTCATACCTTTATACAGTTGTCTCCCAATGTGCTTTTACAAAGATGTACTGAAAAGTGAACTACAAACGCTAAGCTTTCCTGTCAGTGTAAGCATATATAGTGCTCCTCTTTCCTATGGGTACTCTGATGTCTTATAAGATAACGGCTCTCAATGAAGCCCTTTCCACACTCAAAACATTTATATGGTTTCTCTCCTCTGTGTATCTTATTATGTGAAACAAGGTAATTGCAGAACCTGAAGCTCTTCCCACACTCTGAGCATTTATATGGCTTCTCCCGTGTGAATCCTTCTATGAGAAGTAAGGGATCCGCTCTGGGAAAAGCTCTTCCCACACTCTGAGCATTTATATGGCTTTTATCCTGTGTGAATTCTCTGATGTGAAGTAAGGGTTCCATTGTCATAAAAGCTCTTTCCACACTCCACACATTTATATGGTTTTTCCCCTGTGTGTTTTCTTTGGTGCAAAGTAAGGCTTCTATTATAAAGAAAGGTCTTTCCACAGTCTGGGCATTTATATGGTTTCTCCCCAGTATGAATTATTTGATTTGAAATGAGAGTTCTGTTGCAACTAAAGCTTTTACCACACTCTAAACACTTATATGGTGTCTCTGCTGTGTGAATTCTTTGATGCAAAATAAGGGCATCACGCTGACGGAAGCTATTTCCACACTCCAAGCATTTATATGGTTTTTCCCCTGTGTGAATTCTTTGATGCAAAGTAAGAGAGTAATGCCGACTAAAGCTCTTTCCACAGTTAAGGCATTTATAAAGTTTCTCCCCTGTGTGCATTCTTTGATGCAAAGTAAAGCTTGTTCTCCTAATGAACCTCTTCCCACACTCCAAGCAATCGTATGGTTTTTCTCCTGTGTGAATTCTTTGATGCAAAGTAAGGGTATCACGCCACCTGAAGCTCTTTCCACATTCCAAGCATGTATATGGTGTCTCTCCTGTGTGAATTCTTTGATGTGAAGTAAGGTGTGGTCTGTGAGAAAAGCTCTTTCCACACTCCGAACATTGATAAGGTTTTTCCCCAGTGTGTATTCTCTGATGTAAAGTAAGGTGCGGTCTCTGACCAAACCTCTTTCCACACTGCAAGCATTTATGTGGTTTCTCTCCTGTGCGGATCCTTTGATGTGCAGTAAAGGAGTTACGCTGACTGAAGATCTTTCCACATTCCAAGCACTTGTATAGTGTGTCTCCTATATGAATTCTTTCATAGGAAGCAAGGCTTTCACTCCAGTTGAAACTTGAATGTGAACTTCCCAGAGGCATCAGGCTTGGCACTGTTGAAAATGAAGTAGTAAATTAGATGGATCTGAAGTGTGATTAAGAAAGGCAGTACTTATGCTCTAAAGGATTTGATCCTTTCATGAAACATCTGCCTCTCAACAGCTATTAACCATGATTGGTAACAGTAGAACTTGAATCGCATAGAACAGTGGTTCCCAACCTGGGGGCCAGGACCCCCAGGGGGCCCACGAAGTAATCCAGAGGGGGCCGTGAACAGTAAAGAAATGAATTATTTATCAATTTTTTTAAAAAAAGTCTTCACTCCCTCGACACTGCTTCCCACTGGCGCTGCAGATGACACCTCCCCCTTGCTCCAAACGAGAGGGGAGGCCTTTTGCTGAAGCGCCAGAGCGTCTTTCAGGCGCACTAAGGGCAGGCATCTGCCTATAAAATACATGGCAGATGCCAAAGGAGGCTGAGGGTGGAGCTACCAAGAAGAAGAGGGGATTACTATCACTGATTCCCATCTCCTTGCACTGCCGCTACTGGCAATACCCTTGCTTAGAGTGAGAGGAGAGGGCTTTTTGTGAAGCAAAACGAAGCAAGCCTGCAAAGAAAGGCTGCTTTCCCCCTTCCTTCTTGGCAGCCAGCCTGCCTCCCTGGGGGGAGGGGGTCACAATTTCTTTTCAGCTTATAAAGGGGGTCCCGTGCTCATAAAGGTTGGGAACCACTGGCATAGAATATACAGAGTTTGGGTGGCTCATGGAATGAGACCATCAGTGAGCTTTTTTAATTTATGAAGAATGGAGGGAGTGGACTAAGCTAATTAACTAACTAAGTAATAAAACACTTAATTTACATTTGAGGCCACATTTGCACCATACATTTAAGGCACTCTGGTAGCACTTTAACAGTCATGGCTTTCCTCAAAAGTTCATGGGAACTGTAGTTTAAGGGTGCGAAATAGGAAGCTCCCTATTCCCCTCACAGAGCTACAATTTGCAGAGTGTTTTAACCATAATTCCCTCTTCTCAGGGACCTCTGGAACTGTAGCTCTGTGAGAGGAATAGGGGTCCCTCCCTAACAGCTCTCAGCACCTAAACAGACTACAGTCCCCAGGATCCTTTGGGGGGAGCCATGACTGTTTAAAGGAGTATAAGAGTGCTTTAAATGTATGGTGTGGATGTGGCCTAATACTTAGGTCTTCTAGGAGGAAACTTTAAAGTTTTAGTTTACTATTGTTCTCCTGAAGGTTGCCAACTGTATGCAGTATAATTGCCTCCTCTACAATCTGATGAGGGCTGGTATTATACAGGTGTTACTCCTTATATAAAGAGTGGGGAGTCTCAGGGCTAAGGACCAAATGTGGCCCCCCAGGCCTCTCTGTCTGACCCTCGGAATTGTCCCTAGGCCACATCCCTCACTGGTCTTGCTTCATACCCCAAACGTTTTTGCCTGGCTGGAGCTGAACTCTGATAATGCTTCTTGCATGCCTGGATGGAGGACAAAGACACACGTGTGTGTGTGTTTGTAAACTAGCCTACTATGCAAAGTTAAAGTTTACATTTCTTGCTCCACCCACTTTTGCTTCTGGCTCTGCCCTCCACTGGCATGTGGCCCTCGAAAGGTTGCCCAGAAGGGAATGCGGCCCTCAGGCTGGAAGAAAAGTTCTCCAGCCCTACCCCATAGTTTGAAAACATGTAACATATTGTTCTATGCACCCTCCTAATTTCACTCTGAAGATTAATGTATTCCCAAACTCTTCCTCCTCATTTTTCTGTGACGTCTCAGGAGTTGCTACTCACTCTCAGCACCCATGTCCACCGGGAAGAAGATATTCTCATGGTATCTTCCTGGTAGGGTCTCATGCTCTTTTCCTGACACAGGGATGTCTTGTTGAAATTCTTCCACCTTGGTCTCTCTTGCAATCCCACCATCTTTGCAGAGCGGGAGGAGAAACAAAACACAGCTTAGTGGCAATACAAACAGAGACAGGGCTAGGTTCAGTTTCTCATTTAGAGGATCTCAGAAAACAGAGGGCATCTGCAGAATGTCACTATTTCCAAGTGGATTTCAATCACATACTTGCACATTCAGGTTGGACGATGATAGGAGATTGGGAGGTCTTTTGCAACAAACCCGCTTCCCCAACAGATCAGACTTTTGGTGATAAGCAAAGTGACGAGAAAAATACATTGGGAAGTGTGGCGTGACACTTGCTTTGATGCAACGTCATCTAACCTCCCCACAAACAGAGTGGAATGGATGCTTATTAAACAGCCAACAATCTCCCTGCAACCAAATCAGGATGAATGCTCTGGGTTTGGAAGCACCCAGAGACAGGGAAACATCTGACTGAGCTACGAATTTGGCAGAAATCTCAAGTCTGCCATGAACTCAGTAGGAAATGCATTATGTAAACCTTGTCCTCCCCGCCCCCCATTTAGTACTCATTAGTCACTCTCATTCCCTATTGGGAAGGCAATATTTGTTTGGGACCCCCTCAATAGGATCTCGTGTTCTGACTCTGGGATTCCCTGGTGAAATTGCTCCTTGGTCTTTTTCGCAGACCACTCATCTTTGGGCAAGAGAGAATCCTGAAAAACTCAGTCCTCTTTCAAACAGTAAAAAACATTACAGACAAAAGGAAGGGAAACAACTGCAGGGCAGGCAGAAGCAAGCATTGGAGGTGGGATCAAGCACCCGAATCTTACGCACAAAGAAGCCCACTTCTTGCTTCTGTCCATTCTCTTTTGGGGAAAGGGAAATCTGAGGCATCTGCTCCTCAGAAGTATCAAGGGGATGTCTTGGCCATCAAAGATAATGATGGCCAAGGGATCCGAAAGGAAAGATAGTATCCATTCCATACCATGCATTTAAAGCACATGACTTCCCCCAAAGAATCCTGGGGCCTGTGGTTTTCCCCACACAGAGCTACAAATGCCCAGCACCCTTATACCACAGTTCCCATGATTCTTTGGGAGCACTCATGTGCTTTAATTGTGCATTGGATGTGCTTTAAATGTATGGTGTGGACTGTCCCTCAGTCTTTTCGGAGTGAAGGAAAACAGAGATCTACAACACAGCCTCAATTCCAAGGCTGTGTATACACCACACATTTAAAGGCCATGGCCCCCTCCCCAAATAATCCTGGGAACTGTAGTTTACCCCTCGCAGAGCTACAGTTCCCAGCACCCTCAACAAACTACAGTTCCCAGGATTCTCTGAGGAAAGTCATGGGCTTTAGACGTGCTTTAAATATATGGTGTGCACACAGGAAGACACAGAAGGAGTTTTGTGATATATGTAAGCATCTGCCTGCTGATATCTCTCCATCCATACAGTCCCCAACAAAGGCATCTTTTCTGTTTACTTCCAGACAGAAGATGAAATCAGGTCTGGAACTCAAATGTTACAATAAATCTTTACTACTGGGAATGCTGAGGACTCCACCTCGGATATTCTGCCCACAAGGGTGCAGTCAACCACCAGGCTGCAGACAAATTGCTGCCCTGGGCTCCTGCTGGGAAAAAGGGCAGGATATCAATCAATCAGTTCTGGCATTTTTGATTGCACGATCGGTGACCAGCTGGGTATATAAGGAACAAGGCTATCTTTTAGAAAACAAACATCCTGAGAACAACACTGTATTCATTCTCCCTGTCTGTTGGCAAGGAAATGCTCTCCCAGCATCTCCCTTGGAGGGTCTCCTGCTCTTTTTCTGGCACAGGGATTTCCTGCAGGAAATGTTCCACCTTGATCTCTCTCACGGCCGAGCCACCTTTGCAGGAACGGAGGAGAAGGGAAACGCAGCTTAGGTACAGGTCTGGAAGGTCCCAGGTTCAATCCCTGGCACCTCCCATTCAGAGGATCTCAGAAAACAAAAGGGGCCCCTCTAGACTGGTGTGGGTTTTTTTTTGTGGGTGGATTCTACAAGAAGTTATGGACACAATAACAGTGCATTAGTGATGGATTTAGGGCACTTCTAGACTGTTGCTATTTTCAGGTAGGATTCAACTGCATACCAGCAAATTCAGGTTGCGCAATTATAGTTGACTGGGAGGCAACAAACCTGTTTCCCCAAAAGACTGGACTTTTTGCCACAAGGAAAGTGGCAGGAAAAAGGACTGGAAAGGATGGGATGACACTTGCTTTGATGCAAAGTCATCTAACCTCCCTGCAAACAAATCAGAAGGAATGCTCAATAAATAGGGCATTTGGAAGCGCCCTTATACTGGACCATCCACACATCATTCTGCTTTATTTATGGTTCTGTGATGTTTCCTCAGTGTTACCTCATTATTGTCATCTGGAGGAGCACTCTATTATTATTATTATTAATATTAATAATTAACATTTATTACCCACCCTTCGTCCAAAGGTTTCAGGGTGGGTTACAATTATTTTAAAATAAAGCATTAAAAACAATTGAAAACAACCTAAAATCACAAAATAAGGTGGGTCCTAAAAATATACCTCAGGTCAGAATAAAGAGGTGCCTGTTCAGCATTCGCCTAAATCTGTACAATGAAGTTGCCAGACACAGCTCAGTGAGAAGGGAGTTCAGCAACATAGGGGCCACCACAGATAATGCCCTCTCCTGGGCCACCACCACCCCAATTACCGAGGGTGGTAGAACTACCAAAAAGGCCCCCTCTGCTGATCTCAACATACAAGAAGGTCTGTAGGGAAGGGGGCGGTCTCTCAGATGTTTGAGGCCTAAGTCGTTTAGAGCCTTAAATGCTAGTGTGCGCTGGCAACCAATGCAGCTGTTTTAAAACAGGGGTTATATGAGATCTAAAGGGAACCCCAGTCAGTAATCTGGCTGCTGCATTTTGGGCCAACTGAAGTTCCTGAGTCGTCTTCAAGGGCAGCCCCACGTACAACGCATTGCAATAATCCAATCCGGAAGTTTCAAGACATGGAGTACTGTGGCCAAGCCATCTCCATCCAAAAGGGACTGAAGCTGGCGAATCAGCCAGAGCTGGACAAAGGCACTCCTAGCCACTGAGGCCACCTGAGCTTCCAGTGACAGTGTTGGATCCAGGAGTACCCACAAGCTACGGACCTGCTCCTTCAAGAGGAGTGCAACCTCATCCAGGACAGATCATCTCCCCACCTCGTGGACGTGAGAACTCTGGGCACATAACACCTCTGTCTTTTCAGGATTCAGCCTCAATGTATTGGCCCGTATCCAGCCCATCAATGCCTCCAAGCCCCAGTCCAGCCCCTCAACTGCCCCTCCCAATTCAGATGGAACAGATAGGTAGAGTTGGGTGTCATCTGCATGTTGATGAGACATTACTCCATATCTGCTGATGACAGCTCCCAGTGGCTTCATGTAGATGTTAAACAGCATGGGGGACAAGATAGAACCTGGTGGTACACCACAGGACAATTCCCATAGTGCTGAGCAATAGCCTCCCATAACTACTTTTTGGAAGCAGCTCTGGGGATATGAGCGGAACCACTGAAGCATGGTGACCCCAACCCCACCTCCTCAAGACATTCCAGAAGGATATCATGGTCAACAGTATCAAAAGCCTCGGAGAGATCAAGGAGGAAGAGCAGGGTCACACTCCCCCTATTTTTCTCCCAACAGATGTCGTCAACCAGGGCAACCAAGACAGTTTCAGTGTCATGGCCAGGCCTGAAGCCAGACTGGAATGGATCCAAGTAATGTTTCCTCCAAGCATGCTTGAAGTTGGACCACCACCACCTTCCCAAGCATCTCACCCCAAAAGGGGATATTTGTCACCTGGTGATAGTTGTTTCACGCTTCTGGGTCCAGGAAGGTCTTCTTGAGGAGGGGACGTACCACCGCCTCCTTCAAGGCAGATGATACCTCCCCCTCCTCCAGCGAAGCATTAATCACTCCCTGGACCCACCCAGTCAACCCCCTTATGACCAAGATCTAAGAAGCCAAGATGGGCAAAGATCATCGCAACGAAAGCAGGGCAAAAATAAAACCCAGAACATTGATTGTATAAAACATTACAGGATTTCGGCATGGGACACGCGCTGATTGGAAGCACCCCAAAACTTTCCCAGGAGCAAACAGTTTTGAAAGTGAGATCACGTATAACCACCCCGATGCAATCATGAGCACAAATAATCATGAATGGCCAATGAAAAGGACATCTGGAGGAGCTCAGACACATGGAAGGCCTTTGCCTCAGACCTGGAAGTCTCCAGATAAAGGCCCCATCTGCACTATACATTTAAAGCAGTATTACACCACTTCAAACAATCACAGCTTTCTCATCAAAGAATCCTGGGAACTGTCAGGGTGCTGAGAGTTGTCAGGAGACCCTCTATTCCTCTCAAAGAGCTACGATTCCCAGAGTGGTTTAACAATCAATCGTTCTTCCTAAAGAATTCTGGGAATTGTAGCTCTGTGAGGGGAACAGGAGTCTCCCTACAACTCTCAGCACCCTTCGCAAACTACAGTTCCCAGGATTCTTTGACGGAAAGCCAGGACGATTTAAAAGTGGTATAATACTGCTCTTAAATGTATAGCGCATATGGGGACAAAATTACCACAAGCTCAGTTGGAGACATTCCCACCCACCCCCACAGCATTTGCCGCTCAATCTCCTCACCTGCGTCGGTTGGGCCGGAAATACTCTCTTCACATCTTCCTGGCAGAGTCTCCTGCTCCTTTTCTGCCACAGGGATGTCCTGTGGAAAACGTTTCACCTTGATCGCTTTGGCAGTCCCACTATCTTTGGGCGACAGAAAGAGAGATAATCCCAGAGATAATCTCAGTCCTTTAAAAAATAGGGGGGAAAGGAAAACACTGCTAAGCTAACAGCAGCGCCACTGAGGTGTCAACACCAGCCACCACAAAGAAGACCACTTCAGCCCTCTGCTCCCTCCCTTCCATTCTCTTGATAAAAGGAAATCTGAGGCATTGGCTCCTGGAAAGGTATCAAGAGAATGACATGAAGCCAGAAGCATGACATGAGGCAGGAGTCGTCAGCATAGCACCTGTGGGCACAGAGCCACCCTTGAGTTCTTCCCCCTGGTGCCCACAAGGCCCCTGAGCCTCCCTCTGCCCCCCTTCACTGCCTCCTTAGTCATGAGGTGGTAAGGGTGTTCACGCTTTCTCCTCTGAAGAAAGGAGGAAGTTGGAAGCATGACACTCTTTCCCCACTTCCTCTTTCAGCTCTATGTGCTTTCCAAGGCTCAGATGAATTCGACTGAATCTGACTTTTACCCAGATCCCTTGGAAAAGTGATGTGTGGTGCATGGTTTCTCTTTCTGTCTCTCTGTGGAAGGGGGGGGGCTGATCCAAGGGAGAGAGGACAGAAGTGACCAGAGGGGGTGACGCCCAGAGCACTTGCCCCCACAATCGAAATGAGCCTATAAAAGTTGGTCACCCCTACAGAGAGGGGAAGAGAAATGTGGGATGCACTTCCAATTCTACAACACAGCCTCAGTTCCAAAACACAGAGGGGGGCTTCTCTATCTATCTAGCCACTTACCTGCTGCTGTCTCCTCTTGCATGGGGCCCTCAACAAAGATGGCTTTTCTGTCTTCTTCCAGCCAGTAGAAGAGGTCAAGCCTGGAACTTGGAAGTCCTTCTTCAAACAGAAACACATGAAACGATCTTACACTGAGTCAGACTTGGTTATTTTAGCCAAGCACTGTCTGTCTATTTATTTATTTATTAGATTTATATCCTGCCCTTCCTCCCAGTAGGAGCCCAGGGCGGCAAACAAAAGCACTAAAAGCACTTTAAAACATCATATAAACAGTCTTTAAAATATCTTAAAACAACCATTAAAAACATATTAAAACAAAACATCTTTAAAACATTTTTAAAAAGCTTTAAAGACATTTTTTTAAGGTTTAAAAATATATTAAAAAACAATTCCACTACAGACGCTGTGATTGGTAGCGGCTTTTCAGAGTTGCGGGCCGGGGGCGGAGATCCCTTTTCCAAACAGGCTACGCAAGAATTTTTGCAACTGGAGATGCTGAGGATGTAGTCTGGGGCTTCCAGCCCAGGAAGAGTGCCCACAGCCATTTATTTTGGGCACTTTCCAGCTGCAAGAATGTTCAGGGGATTCCAAAGCAACTTGAGTCCTGATATTCAGAGGACTGAGACCTACTGTGGGCCCAGGTGGAACTGACAGGCCAATCAGAAGCACAGTAAAGGGAGAGAAGTGAAACACAGCCTAGTGGTGAGGCAGATGTAAGGCCCTGCAGGTGGGGGGGGGATTTGTTTTGTTTTGTGTATTCTGCAACACATCATTGTTTCCGAAACAGAAACACACAAAACTACCTTACACTGAGTCTGAACGCTGGTCCATCTAGCCCAGTCATGATGCAGTAATGGTGCGACAGTGGTGGATTTATACTGGACTGTCCTCCACATCTTTCCGCTATATTAGTTGTTCTGTGGTGCTTTTGCAGGACTGTTGCATTATTGCCCCTCTGGAGGGGCATTTTTGCCCTACAGCAAAATAAAAGTGGGGCAAAATAAAACCAAACCCCTGGGACATTTGTGGGATAAAAAGCTGCCAGATTTCAGCAGGAAGCTGTGAGTCATAAGAGCCTGGCTGCTGGATCAAGCCAGTGGCCCATCCTGGTCCAGTGTCCTGTACTCCCAGTGGCCAGTCAGATGCCCCAGTGGGAAGCCCGCAATGCCTGAGCACAACAGCATTCTCCCCACTCGTGGTTTCCAGCAACTGGCATTCGGATGCATACTGCCTCCGACAGCGAAGGGAGGCGTACACAAATTGGAAGTGGAGCAACATGTCTGCTTTGAAACTTTTGCCGGCACAAAAAGTATTGAAAGTGGGATCGCATATGACCCCTCCAATACCATCACGAAGCCCAAAAGCGTCATGAGTGCACATTAAAAAAAGACTTCCAGAGAGGCCCACAAAAGATCCTGTTTCTATCCTCTCTTTAAGAGGATCTCACAAAAGAGAATGTGGGAAAGGCTTTTATCCCCGCTGGAAGCCCTTCGTTCAAATCTCATAATGCCAGGAAGTCAGTTCCCCTCCACTGGTGCCCTGATGCCCCTTGCTCTCCTCCGAAGAATTGACTGAGAGGGCCAATGAGCTCATGCTGGCCACTTCTTGATAATCATGAAGTGGTCCGCCAAGGCTCTCTGCAATTTTCAGGTAGTCCGTGTGGGGGAAAAAAAGTTTGGGAGCCCCTGGTCGATCATATCAGGGCTGTAGACCGTAATGAGCCAGATAAACTGGTGGTCTGACTCGGCATCAGGCGGCTTCCTAGGGTCCAAACTCGGGTGGCCCCAGCCAGCATGGCCAAAGGTCAGGGATGAAGGGAGTTGGGCGTCCCACAACATCTGAAGGGCTGCAGGTTCCCTATCCTTGTTCTAATGGCTCTACAAGAGCAGGCATCGCACGGGGCTCGTTCTTCAATATCCCCTCTTGTTAATCACCAAAGGATGCTTCTTCGGTATACTCTCATACGGTCCCAAACACCGGAAGGGAATGGTGTGAGAAAGAGGTGGACTGAAGCCCACCTTGGTTGCAATGGGAGAAACGCAGCTGGAACACGCTGGATCTCCAAGCCCTAGAGGTCTACCAGGAGGAACTCGCAGAGGATCATAGTGAGGCCACATTCACACTACATATTTATTTCACTATTATTCCACTTTAACAGCCACTGCTTTCCCCAAAGAATCCTGGGAAGTGTAGTTTGTGAAGGCTGCTGAGAGCTGTTAAGAGATTCCTATTCCCCTGACAGAGCTCCAGCGGCCAGAGTGGTTTAACACAGCCCCTCTTCGCAGACAGTTCTGGGGGTCGGAGCTCTGTGAGGGGAATAACCATCTCCTAACATCTCTCAGCACCCTTCTTTGAGGCAAGCTGTGATGGTTTAAAGTGGAATAATAGCAGAATAAATGTATGGTGTGAATGTAGCCTCAGTTGCCTTTATACCAAGTCAGACCGGTTGCGCATCTAACTCAGTATTGTCGATGCTGATTGGCGCTGCTTCAGGCAGCGAGGCTGCAATCCAACATGCGCTTACTTGGGAGTAAGCCCCATTGAACCCAATGGACATGTCTTGGATCGCAGCCGAAGTCTTTCCCAGCCTAGTCTGGAGATGGTGGGGATTGAACCTGGCGCCTTCCGCATGCAAAGCAAGCGCTCTGCCACTAAGCTGCGGCTCTTCCCCAAAAGGTGTCCTTTCTACGAAATCAGACCCATTGAGTCCACACAGGAAGTTCCAGCATCTTCAGGGCTAGGAGAAACTCCCTGTCCGAAGCCCGGGAGAGCCACTGCCAGTCAGTGCAGACAAGACTGAGCTAGATGGACCAGCCACTTGACTCTGTATCAGGCAGCTCCCTATCTAGCTCTGTCTAACCTTGTTTACACTAGCTGGCACCGGCTCTCCTGGGGTTCAGGCAGAGGACAGTCTCGGCTCTATCTGGAGGCGCCAGAGACGGACCCTGCGCCTTTCTGTCATGCCAGGCCGAGCCACAGCCCCTCCCCAAAGGGCAAGGAACACGGGAATGGCTAAGTCAGAGTCATTATGCCGAGTCGGATCATGGGTCCGCCTAACGCAGCACTGCCTGCTCTGACTGGCAGTGGCTCTTTGGGGTTTAAAGCGAGAGAGATTCCCAACCCTACCTGGAGACGCCAGGGATCGAACCTGGAGCTTTCTGCACGCCGAGGCAGGTGCTCTGCCGCTGACTTGCGGCCCTTCCCCTCTGCTGGATCGCATCTCTGCTCGCCGGCCCGACTTGCGCCCTTTTACGTCGCCGCTCCCTCCAGGCAGCAGCTCCGAGCTTCTTTGCCAGACCAATATAAATTCACATGGCCCCTTTTCATTTCCCAGGTGGGCGGGACGGGAAAGAGCGCTCGCTCTTTGCCTTCTCTTTCTCTCCCTCCCTATTCCAAAGTCTGCTTTTTCTTCTGCTCTAGGAATGTTACGGCCCTTGTAGTTTTTAACCATTAAAGCACCCGGTGCTGGAAAAACCTTTCACCCGCAGGGAGAGCAGGTGAAGCGGGAAGGGTAGTTTTCTGCAAGGAATGGCTTCAGGTTGCAAAGGGGGGGGGGAGTGCTGACTGTTCCTCCTTAACCACCACCACCTTGTTCTTCGAGCTCCTTTTGGTAAAAACTGATATATATCTTGATAAAAGCACGCAAGCGCCAGGAAAAAATAGCTGCAAAGGGCAGCAAAGAGGGGCCACTGTTCCACACAGGTGAGCGTAATCACAAAAACCCCCACAACGATTGTCCCTTTACCCTGGCCTTTGACACCTGAGACATGCATTTTTAGGACCCACCCTATTTTGGAATTTTAGGTTGTTTTAAAATTGTTTTTAATGCAGTATTTTAAAATTGTTGTAACCCACCCTGGGACCTTTGGGTGAAGGGTGAATAATAAATGCTGCTGCTGCTGCTGCTGCTGCTGCTGCTAATATTTGTTAAATTTATATACTATCTTTTCCTCCAAGCAGTAGTGTAGTGGCAAATTCAGAAGTGCAGGGTCCCTTCACAATAGTCACAGCCATGCCACCCCTTTTTTTGCTGCTAGATGGAGAATGAGGTCCTTGTTAATGCCTTCTCTCACAATAACAGATGTCCCTATGAGCCAATAAAAAGGAAAGGGGAGTGTGTTAGCTAGTGAAAAGAGTCTTTTCAGTGGCTGACACCTCCTTTCACTCTGATTGCCTCTAGTCAGCAGGCAGGGACAAGGAAGCATGTTAGAAGACTCTTCTCAGTGACTAACACACTCCCCTTTCATTCTGATTGGCTCATAAGATGCTGGAGACATAGGGATCCTGCAGAGACCTGCTCCCAAAAACGTAAGGGGTCTAAGATGTCCTGAGGCCCCAGTCTCACTACACCCCTGCCTCTAAGGAGCTCAAGGTAATGTACATGCTTCTCCTTTCCCCATGTTATCCTCACAATAACCCTGTGAGGAAGGTCAGGCTGAGAGGTGGTGACTGGCCGAGGACCACTCAGTGAGCTTCATGGCTGTTTAATCCAGGCCTCTCCTAGGCCATAGTCCGACACTAACCATTACACCGCTCCAATACTTTTATATTATTGTTGTTGTTTCCCTTACCCACCCTTCACCGGAAGGGCCCAGGGTGGGCCACAACAATATAAAATAAATATTAAAAACAGTTTAAAACAAATTACAGTTGCAACTATAGAAGGTCCTAACGTGTGTGTGTTTTTTGGGGGGAAAGAAACAGGCTAGCACAAGAAAGGAGTACGCCTTTGGCCCTTCAGATGTTGGACTCCGCCTCCCACCAGCCTTAGTCAGCAAGGGCAGTGGTCAGGAATGATGGCAGTTGGAGTCCAGCAATAGCTGGAGGGCCACAGATGTCCCCTATCTCTGGGTTAGAATGCTGCTTCTTTACATGCTAGAGAGATTTCCCCTCCTACAGTCATTGGATCATAGTTGAGCTGGAAGGGGCCTATAAGGCCATTGAATTCAACTCCCTGCTCAATGCAGGAATCCAAATTAAAGCATACCTAACAGGTATGCGCCTCCATGGCGCAGAGTGGTAAGCGGTGGTAACGCAGCCGAAGCTCTGCTCATGGCCAGAGTTCGATTCCAACAGAAGGAGGAAGTCAAATCTCCGGTAAAAGGGGTCGAGGTCCACTCAGCCTTCCATCCATCCCTGGTCGGTAAAATGATTACCCGGCATATGCTGGGGGGTAAAGAAAGGCCGGGGAAGGAACTGGCAATCCCACCCCATATATATGGTCTGCCTTGTAAACGTTGCAAGACCTAAGAGTCGGAAACGACTCGCACTATAAGTGTGGGGACACCTTTACCTTTAACAGGTAAACTACTCTCACCTGCTGCAGCTGCCACTGTTATTGTTGTTATTTGTGGGAGCTTAGCCATCATCTAGGTCACTAAAAGCAGGATCATGTTCTAGACGAGCATAGTTAAGCTATGGGAACTTGCTCCCAGAAGAGGCATTGGTGGGCACTAACCAGAAAACATGAAAATAATTTTCAATACAAAATTCCTAAAACGTTCATCCAACACAATAAGAAGGACAAGTCCTGTCCCACCCTTGCCAAAAGATGAGCACCATCGTAGAGGCCAGCTTAGTACCAAAGACCTGGGTAAATAAAAAATTCTTAGCCTAGAACCTAAAAACTGAGAAATGATAGCACGTTTCCCTGGGGAGAACATTCCACAGATCGGAGGGGGCCACCACTGAAAAGGCCCATTCTTACATGACCACCCTCTGCATCTCCCTCAGGTGAGGCACATGGAGAAGGGCCTCTGATGAAGACAGCAGGGTCCAGCCTGGCTCATATGGGGAGAGATGGTCCTGAACGTATTGGGCTTGGCAAGTCAAAAGCACTTTGAAGTAAGCTAAACTGATTACCAAAGCAGCCCACGTATTTCAGACACTGTGAGAGGAGGAGATAGTCAGCCTCCACACTTTAAGATCCTCCATGGCACAGAGTGGTAAGCGGCGGTAACGCAGCCGAAGCTCTGGCCATGGCTGGAGTTCGATTCCAACAGGAGGAGAAGTCAAACGGTAAAAAGGGGTTGAGGTCCACTCAGCCTTCCATCCATCTGTGGTCGGTAAAATGAGTACCCGGCCTATGCTGGGGGGTAAAGAAAGGCCAGGGAAGGAATTGGCAATCCCACCCCATATATACGGTGTGCCTAGTAAACGTCACAAGACGTCACCCTAAGAGTTGGAAACGACTCGCACTACAAGTGCGGGGACACCTTTACCTTTTTACCCCAACAACTTAACTGCCCTCCAGATGTTGTTGGACTACAACTCCCATCTCTGACCTTTGGCCATGCTGGCTGTGACCGATGAGAACTGCATTCTGGAATATAAGGCCTCAGGCAGTATCCTGGACCCACAGTGCTCAGGACTTTATCTATCAACACCAGAGCCTTGAACCTGGCACAGTAGAAAAAGACTCTGTAAATCATATAAGAAAAAATTCATAGGGACATAACTTCATAGGAAGTTACCTTATAGCGAGTCATACCATTGGTCCATCTAGTTCAGGTTTGCCTACACTGAACCTTGGTATCCCCTCAAGCGGCCTAATATAAATGGGCAACAGTTTGGCAAAGACGCTGTGAGGGAAAAGGCTTCATAGTTTCACTGTGGTGTGGACTTGTTCTATTGCGGTGACATTTTGGAACAACATTTTCACAGTTGTAACTGCTCAGAAGTTTATGCCGGATCCCATATTAAGCACTACAATGTGTTTGGGGAAGCCAATAAGTGTTCTTCACAAACATGACACCTGAATGAAGCTTGTGTGGACCACTGGTGGTCCACGGACCACAGTTTGGGAACCCTTGATCTGGTCATTTGATGTTATGTCCTCTTCTCCCAGGCATTTTAGCATGTGTTTTAAATTGCTTTTTATTTATTTATTTATTTATTTCATTAAACTTATAGACCGCCCCATAGCCGAAGCTCTCTGGGCGGTTCACAAGACAAGAAATAGCAAAGTACAAGACATGTATCAATATAAAACATATAAAAAGTTAAAAATTATTAAAAATTAAAACAATGTCAGCGTATACTAAACATAATTAATTAAAAAGCCTGGGTGAAAAGAAAAGTTTTAAAAATGTGTATATTTGTTTTAATGTTTTTAATTGTAAACCGCCCAGAGAGCTTCGGCTATGGGGCGGTATATAAATGCAATTTAATAATAATAACAACAACAACAACAACAAACAACAACAAACAACAACAATAATAAAAACATTTTTTCCAGGATCTCATGATCTGTTGGTGAGCGGCTGGTATTAGCTCACAGTAGAAATCTTCCAATGAACTCTTGGTATAAGAAACTACATTTCATAGCTTTATCTGAAAAGCTAACTAGGCAGCGTTCCTCACATAGGGTTGGAGAGCAACGCAAAAAGCCTATTTTACCATCTGGCAGTGTTTTAAATTTTTTAATAGGAACTCAGGAAGGTCTCTGCTGCCATCTCATGGTCAAATCTAGAAAGACAAAAGTCAATGCAATGCATTGTTGATCTTCCTTTTTCAACCTAAAATCTCAGGGTGAGTTACAATAGAGATGAACATTTAAAACAAAATAAAAGCAACCAAGCAAACATATACAACAATTAGATACCAATCAGCAATCAGGCTCAGTTCAAGGTGCTAGTTTGGGCCTACAAAGCTCTATATAGCTTGGGACCAGGATACCTAAAATATCCATCTCATATACTTAGTGGATCACTGGACTTTGTAGGTGAAGGCCTCTCGCATAATACCAGAACTGGGCCTTTAGTGCTGTGGCATTTACCTCTTTGGAATTCCCTCCCATGAAATATTGGAGGTGACTGACCAGAATGAGACATTGGAGTGGATAGTTTGATGAAAATGTCGACCCAGCATAGGCAGCTGTGAAACAGACAAATTCCATGCTAGGGATCGTTAGGAAAGGAACTGAAAATAAAACTGCTGATCACATGCTGCTATACAAATCTATGGTGTGACCACATTTCAAAAAATATATTGGAAAAGGTTCAGAAAAGGCAACCAAAATGATCAAGGGGATGAAGTAAGCCTCCTACCCCCCAGTGAAGGAAGGCTGCAGCATTTGAGGCTTTTGGATGATGATGATGGACTGCTTTCAAGTCGATTCCGACTTATGGCAACTCAATGAATGAGGCTTTTATGGTAAGTGGTATTCAGAGGGGATTCATATATTTATTGTTTGATTTATATCCCGCCCTTCCTCCCAGCAGGAGCCCAGGGCGGCAAGCAAAAGCACTAAAATACATTAAAACAAAACATCTTTAAAAACATTTTTTATAAAAAGCTTTCAAGAATTTTTTTAAAGGTTAAAAACATTGGTGTGTTTTTTAAAGTTTTTAATATGTTTCATTCCAACACAATTCCAACACAGAAGTAGACTGGGATAAGGTCTTAACTTAAAAGGCTTGTTGAAAGAGGAAGGTCTTCAATAGGTGCCGAAAAGATAACAGAGATGGCGCCTGTCTAATATTTAAGGGGAGGAAGTTCCACAGGGTAGGTGCTACTACACTAAAGGTCCGTTTCCTATGTTGTGCAGAACGGACTTCCTGATAAGATGGTATCTGCAGGACGCCCTCCCCTGCAGAGCGCAGTGATCAACTGGGTATATAAGGGATAAGACGGTCTTTCAGGTATTCTGGTCCCAAGCTGTATAGGGCTTTGTACACCAAAACTAGAACCTTGAACTTGGCCCAGTAGCAAATGGGCAGCCAGTGCAATTCTTTCAGCAGTGGGGTGACATGTTGGCGATACCCTGCCCCAGTGAGCAGTCTCACGGCCGCATTTTGCACCAGCTGCAACTTCTGGACCAATCTCAAGGGCAGCCCCACATAGAGCGCATTACAGTAATCTAGCCTGGAGATTACCAGTGCGTGGACAACAGTGGTCAGGCTATCCCAGTCCAGAAACAGCTGCAGCTATCTTACCAGCTGAAGGTGGTAAAAGGCACTCCTAGCCACTGAGGTCACCTGGGCCTCTAGTGACAATGATGGATCCAGGAACACTCCCAGACTATGAACCTGCTCTTTCAGAGGGAGTACGACCCCATCCAAAGCAGGCAACTGACCAATTATCCAAACTTGGGAACCACCAACCCACAGTGCCTCCATCTTGCTAAGATTCAGACTCAGTTTATTGGCCTTCATCCAGCCCACCACCGAGTCCACACAGTAGTCAAGAGCTTGCACAGCCTCTCCCGATTCAGATGTTACAGAGAAATAGAGCTGGGTATCATCATACTGTTAACATCTCACCCCAAATCTCCTGATGACCACTCCCAAGGGCTTCATATAGATGTTAAACAGCATGGGGGACAAGATGGTACCCTGCAGCACCCCACAGCACAACTGCCAGGGGGCCAAAAGACAGTCACTCAATGCTATTCTCTGAGAACGACCTTGGAGATAGGATCGGAGCCACTGTAAAACAGTGCCTCCAATACCCATCTCACCAAGTTGGCCCAGAAGCATACCATGGCCAATAGTATCAAAAGCTGCTGAGAGATCAAGTAAGAATAACGGGGCGCATTCCCCCTGTCCTTCTCCCGATAAAGATCATTCATCAGGGTGACCAAGGCCGATTCAGTCTCATAACCAGGCCTGAACCCAGACTGGTATACGTCAAGATAATCTGTTTCATCCAAGAGTACTTGCAATTGCTGCGCCACAACCCTCTCAATCACCTTCCCTAAGAAGGGGTATTTGTGACTGGTCGGTAGTTGTCACAAACCAATGGGTCCAGGGTGGGCTTTCTCAGGAGTGGTCAGATCACTGCCTCTTTCAAGGTGGCTGGAACCACTGCCACTCCCGAAATGATACGTTGACCACACCCTGGACCCACTTGGTCAAACCCCCTCGGCAAGCTTTAATAAGCCAAGAAGGGCAAGGGTCGAGACAACACGTTGCTGGTCGCATCAATGCAAGCACCTTGTCTATGTCATCAGGCCGCATCAACTGAAACCTTTCCCAAGAAGTTGCAGCAGACGTTGCACTGGACACCTCATTGGGGATTATAGTAGATGTGGATGGGGCATCAAGACTGCTATGGAGGCGAGCAACTTTACCCTCAAAGTGCTTTGCAAACAATTCACAGTGGGCCTCCAAAGGGTCTAAAACTCCAATTCCTGGAGCTGATGTCCACAGACCCCTGACAATACGGAAAAGCTCTACGGGACAGCTAGTTGAGGATGCGATAGAGGCAGAGAAGTGGGCCTTCTTCGCCACTCTCATAACCACAATAGGCACGGTTATGATGTTTTTCTTGTGCCCAATCAACCTCACAACACGTCTTTCACCACTTGTGCTCTGGCCGTCATCCAGCCTGTTTCATTGCCCGTAGCTCACTGCTATACCAAGGTGCAAACCAGGCTCCACAATGCCGGAGAGGGTGCTCGGGGACAACTGTGTCAAGAACCAGACACACCTCACTGTTCCACAGTGTGACGAGGGCTTCAACAAGGTCACCTGCTCTATCTACTAGGAACTCCCCCAGGGCATTCAGGAATCTTGCGGACTCCATTAGTCTCTGGGACCAGACCATCTTAATCTGTCCACCACCACCCCTGCAGGCTGCAGGGAAGGATCAGAGTCATAAGTCTAAAAGCTTACTAACAGAGAGTAAGGCAATGGTGGACAAATAGCATTCACCTTTCCTCTCTGTATTCCTCTTGTATTGCATTCACCTTTCCTCTCTGAGCAGAATCCAATAAGGAATTCTGCTGCCACCTGGTGGACAAATCATGCCATTGCGTATACATTGCCATGTCAAACAAATCCTCATCGCGACCACCTTCCATCTGGAAACCTATGTCCTCACTGTGGGAGGCTGTTTGGATCCAGAATTGGCCTCCACAGTCACTTATGGACTCAGTGTTAAAGACCTTATCTTGGAAGACAATCTTACTCGGCGACGAGTGATCGCCAATGTATGAATGAATGCAGCTCTGAGCAGAATCCAATAAAGAATTCTGCTGCCATCTGGTGGACAAATCCTGCCATTGCATACATGTTCCATCTCAGCAGAATCCAATCAGCAGAAACCACCAATGAATACCGCTTGCCATGAAAACCCTAATCATAGGGTCGCCATAAGTTGGAATCGACTTGAAGGCAGTCCATTTCCATTTCAAAAGGGAGCAAGAGGCGACATAACAGAAGTGCATAAAATGATGCACAGCATCATGTGGATAAAGAAAAAAAATTCTCCCCCTCTAGAACACTAGAACTTGTTGACATTTAATGAAGCTGAATGTTGGAAGATTCAGAACAGACAAAAAAAGATGACTTTATGGCTTTAAATGCTTAGACAAATACATGGAAGATAAGGCTATCAATAGCTACTAGCCATGATGGCTATGCTCTGCCTCCACATGGGAGGCATTATGCTGGAAATTGAAAGAGAGGAGAGTGCTCTTGTGCTTAGATCCTGCTTGCTCGCATCCCTTAGGCATGTGGTTGGCCACTGTGAGAACAGGATCATGGATTGGATGGGCCATTCATCTGATCCAGCAGGCTCTTCTGTTCTTACACATTTTTCTGTTATTTTCACGAATATATGAGTTACTTATGCGCTTTAGTATGTGCATTTTTGTAAATATTAATTGGCTGGACAACTGCATTTCAAATTTAATGTAAGTGCAAATGTCAAAGGATAGCACTGTTTCAGTTCGTGTACTGTTTCAAAAAGTTCAGTTTAGGTAATTTTGCCGTTAAATTTGAACTGAATTGAATTTGTCTGCCATCTCTCCTGGTATCTGCTACTGGCATCAGAGGCGTACTGAGGAGGGAATAGCAAACGTTTCATGTGAAAGTATCTAGTATGACTTTTCTTCTTAATTTCTCATTTCCTGCATAAAATATTTTGTAGTTGCCTGACTGAAAATGTCCCATTCCCATCCATTTTAATTCTCTAAGTACTGTAATGTTGATACGTTCCATTTCTAACTTTCCCTGGTTCATGCTTTTCACATTCCATGTTCCTATTGTGTTTGTCGTACAGCTCCAGAATCTCCTTTCGCATCTGTGCACATCAGCCTCTGGGGTTCCTTTTGGCTTTGACCCAGTTGCATCATTAGTCACAGCGCTACTTGTACTTGTCTGTTGTTCTTCCCCAGTCGCTCAGTTAGTGCCATCTGACCTGGGGGTCTCATCTTCCAGCACTATCTCCTGTTGCATTTTGGATAGTCTATTCATAGGGTTTTCATGGAAAGAGGTATTCAGAGGTGGTTTACCATTGCCTTTCTCTTCAGTCTGGATGCATCTTAGTACCTGGCACTCAGGATGGGAAAATGGGAAGTCCTGTACCCAACCCATTCATCTCAGTTTTCTAGCAAAGGTTTTTAGCTTGGGAAGGAATTAATAACAAGAGTTGCAGACGTTCCTGCAAGAATAATTACTACTGTGGTTGCAAAAACCATGAAGGGAATGGCAGCATGAGCAAGATGCGGGGAGGGAAGAGATGGGATCCAGGATTTCAAAGCTGGGATTCCCAAGACAGGATTACATCTTTGGGGTACTTCCAGATGACCTGTTTGTTGAACGTTCATCCTGATTTGTTTGCAGGGAGATTAGACAACACTGACGATTCAACGAGCATTCATTCTGTTCTGTCTGAGGGGAGGCTAGATGATGTGGTGTCAAAGCAAGTGTTAGTTATTCCAGTTTCCTGTGCATTTCCCCATCATTTTCCTTATCACAAGAAGTCAGGTATTTTGGGGAAGTGGGTTTGTTGCAACATGCTCTACCTGCAAATTCCACAAATTGAACCTGGAACCTTCTGCATGTAAGATGGACGCACTGACACTGAGCTGCAGCCATTTGTTTTCAGGGAAACCAGTGACAGTGCTTCTGTCAAAGAAACCCTGCATATCACAAAGAATTAGGTCACATGGGGCACTGGTCACATATGCCTGGCCTCACTATCCCTCTATATATGAACAGCGAGCATGTCAAACAATCCCATGGCCATGCACCGCAAGAGAACATCCATGCTGAGGAAGCAGGTGTCATCAGGGACACTTAGCTGACATCTCTGTTGAGCAACCTTTCATAAGCCCCTGAGATAGGCTTAGTGTGGAAGAACGTAGCTCTGCCGCCTGCAGAATCTGTTACTGAGTTGCCCTCCTAAAGTGTTCCTTGTGATGTTCCTGTATTAATGTATATATGGTAAGTGCTGTTTGTATAGAAGATATGTGGTAAGTGGAATGAAAGAGGAGGGGGGAGTAAATGAGCAGTAGAATGCTGGATGATTGGCTGAGTGTTCGGATGGCTGAGAGTATAAATGGAAGGATGACAGTTGAATCTGGGTGGACATGAGTGGGTTGTTTTGGTGGAGTTTGGAGGTGGGTGTGAGTTGGTGTATGTCAGGAGAGTGTGGAGAAAGAGGGAGGTGGAGTTCGGATTAGTAATAAGTCAAATATCACAGTAATAGATGAAACCATGAGCTTGTAGATCATAATCAAAGTTATCTTGTTATTAATGTTATTTAATAAATACTATTTTGGTTTACCGAAGGCCTGATCCTTGGCTGGGGTTTCACAGACCAGAAGGGAGGGTAAGGTAATAACCAAGGCTGAAGGGAAACAGTAACAAATGGTGGCAGCGGTGAAGAGGAGAAGATAACATTATAAGTATCCAGAGCAACCTCGAGTTATGAGTTATCAGCATTGATACAAGGGGGGTGGGAACAGCATAGGCACGCAGTCACGAATGTAACCAGATAGAGAGACTCAGGCAAGGTCTCTGGGAACATTGGTTGTAGAACGTGACTGGTGGTGCTGCCTAGCAGGGGGATCTATTGAGATCTGTGCTAGAGCGGAGAGAGAAACCATAAAAAAGGACAGTCCGGACTGGTGGAGTCCCTGGTGGTGCCTAGTGAAAGGCAGTAGCCACGAGCAGGTAGGAATCTGACAGGGAGAGCCAGGGAAGGGCATCACAGGTGTTGGCTGTAGCGGTGGGATACAAACAACAGAGAATCCAGATTCGAATACTAGAGAATCCCTAAAAGTGGTGTGGCAAACAGAAATAACAAATAAAGATTACTTGTGAGAGTGACTGGCAAAAAGTGTGTGGAAAAGAGTGAGTGAACTCCAACACCATGGCTGAATATATAAAAATGAAAAGAGAGGAGCTGGTGGAGAAGTGCATAACATTAAATTTACCTCACGAGGGTAAAGGGGTAGATGAATTGTGGGTAGCACTGATAGCTTTTACAACTGTCCAGCAAAAACAACCTGTCAGGGAAGAGACCCCAGAAGGGTATTCAAGCAATCCCGCTTATATAGAGTATTTGAGAGAGAAGTTAAGATGGGAACGTGAGTTGGAAACTGAGAGATTGAGGAGGAAGGCTGAGGAAAAAGACAAGCAGAGGGTCTTTGAAACGGAAGAGAAGGAAAAACAACGGGAGTTGGAAATTGAGAGAATGAGAATGGGGTTTGAGGAGAGGGAGAAGCAACGAGCATTGGATGCTGAATTACAGGTGGAAAAGTTAAAATTTGAAAGAGAGAAGTTTCATTCTGATGAAACAAGAAAGGACAGAAATGAAACTAAAATAAAGGTGACACCGAAAGATTTTGCAGTGTTTGAGCCTGGACAAGATCCACAAATTTACCTCAGCACTTTTGAAAAAGCGGCTCAAATGTGGGGGCTACCAGAGGATAAATATATGCAATATTTATCGAACTTGATCAAGGGGGAGTTGGCAGAGGTATACCAATATTTCCCCTCAGACAAGCCCGTCACATATACCGAGTTTAAAGAGGCAGTATACAAAAGGTTCAGACTGGGACCTGACTATTTTAGAAAGTTATTCTGAAACTGTCAGATCCAAGCAGGGAGGTCTTTTGTTGAACTGGGAGCAAAGTTGATGGATATATTTGGAAAGTGGATGAGTAGTGCCAAAGCTCAGTCAGTGGAAGAGGTGAAAAGCCTCATGATACTGGATCAATTATTCCATCAGTTACCACCAGAAATAAGGCTCCTTGTCAAAGACCGTTCCCCTACATCGGTGCAGGAGGCCGCAGAGATGGCGGATCACTTTGCCTCCAATAGAACTGGCTGGGTGGGGAAAACATCAAGAGAGTTTAAACCCAGACCATATAATGGCGGCAAAAAGGATGTGGTGCCACAGCGAGTGAGACCAGTAAAATCTGAAGGGCACAGGACACCCCAGAGTGGATCTGTGTACCCTAAAATGGAGGAGAAATTATGCTATAAATGTGGTAGACCGGGGCACCTACGTTTTCAATGTGAGGTTGCCAACCCCATTAGTAATCCTGCTCAGACAAGGGCAGTAAAAACAGAACCAAAAGATCTAACAACGAAAAAGGTTCAGTTCTGCCAGATAAACTGGACAGAAGTAACAGACCTTGATTCAAGTCTGAGAGAGGAAGTGAGTGTACAAGGGGCAAATTATTGGGCATTGCTTGATACTGGTGCCGCTCAGACGTTACTGAGGCCAGATTTAATAAAATCTGAGGAAATATTACCTCAGGAAACGGTGACTATCCAAGGAGTGAGGGGTAAACCAGAAAGCTTACCCATGGCCCTAGTGAAAATGGAGTGGAGAGGCAGAGAGGGAAAATATCGCCCCGGTGCGCCCTCTCCTTTGCAGAGCTCAATTGGCTCCTTGGTTTACCTCGGAGCTAAGAATGATGAAGCAAGAAAGGAGACGGCTTGAGTGCAAATGGAGGCAAACTCCCGACGGTTGTAATTACACACTTGTGAAGGCCTCTACCAAACGCTATGTGAAGGCGGTGAGGGCAGCAAAGAAGCAGTACTTTGCTGCCTCCATTCAGTCATCTTGTAACCGCCCAGCGGAACTTTATAAAGTTGTCCGGGGACTTTTACATTCTGGTCCTCCGGATGCAATACCACCATCACTAGCCCGCTGTAATGAGTTCGCAAGGCACTTCCAAGATAAGATCACGAACATCCGCCGGGACCTTGACTCCAATATTGTAGCAGTTGAACCTAATGAGGTGTCCAGAACACAGTCCTGTCTGGTTTTATTGGATGAGTTTCAGTTGGTACAGCTCGAGGATGTGGACAAGGTGCTTGGACAGGTGCGGGCGACCACTTCTGCTCTGGATCCTTGCCCCTCGTGGCTAATAAAAGCTAGCAGGAATGGAACAGCCGGTTGGGCCAAGGAGGTGATTAATGCCTCTTTACGAGAGGGAGTGGTCCCACCCTGCCTGAAACAGACAGTGGTGAGACCGCTTCTTAAAAAACCCTCCTTGGACCCTGATAATTTCAACAACTATAGACCGGTAGCAAATGTTCCATTTCTGGGCAAGGTTCTAGAGCGCGTGGTCGCTCACCAACTCCAGGCTCTCTTGGATGAAACTGATTATCTAGATCCATTTCAATCGGGCTTTCGGCCGGGGTTTGGCACAGAAACGGCCTTGGTCACCCTGTATGATGACCTCTGTCGGGAGAAAGACAGAGGGAGTGTAACTCTGTTGATTCTCCTTGATCTCTCGGCGGCTTTTGATACCATCGACCATGGTCTGGGATGACTCACGGATTTAGGAATTGGAGGCACTGCTTGGCAGTGGCTGCGCTCCTATCTTGGGGGTCGCCTCCAGAAGGTGATGCTTGGGGAGCATTACTCGAGTCCCTGGGTACTCCAATATGGGGTCCCGCAGGGTTCAGTTCTGTCCCCCATGCTCTTTAATATCTATATGAAGCCGCTGGGTGAGGTCATCAGGAGTTTTAGAGTGCGTTTTCAGCAATATGTTGATGATACGCAACTCTACTTCTCCTTTTCATCTTCTTCAGGTGAGGCTGTTAATGTACTGAACTGCTGCCTGGCCGCGATAATGGACTGGATGAGAGCTAATAAACTGAAACTCAATCCTGACAAGACTGAGATGATGTTGGTGGGGGGGCACTCTGCCCAGATGGTTGATGTCAGACCTGCCCTGGATGGGGTTACACTCCCCCTAAAGGAGCAGGTCCGTAGTTTGGGGGTCTTATTAGATCCGCTCCTGTCACTTGAGGCTCAGGTAGCCTCAGTGGCATGGAATGTGTTCTACCAGCTTCGGCTGGTAGCCCAACTACGACCCTATCTGGACAGGGAGAACCTCGCCTCAGTTATCCATGCTCTGGTAACCTCTAGATTGGTTTACTGTAATGCACTCTACGTAGGGTTACCTTTGAAGACGATTCGGAAACTTCAGCTAGTGCAGAATGCCGCGGCCAGAGTTCTTACTTGGACGAAGAAATTCAACCATATAACACCTATTCTGGCCCAACTGTACTGGCTACCAATATGTTTCCGGGCCAGATTCAAAGTGTTGGTTCTTACCTATAAAGCCCTTAACGGCATCGGACTGCAATACCTGATGGAACACCTCTCTCGCTATGTACCTACCCGTTCACTGCGCTCGTTGTCTAAGGCCCTTCTCTGGGTCACAACTCATAGGGAGGCCCGGAGAACAGCAACTAGATCTAGGGCCTTTTCAGTGGTGGCCCCCGAATTATGGAATGCCCTCCCAGATGAGATACGCCTGGCGCCTTCTTTGTTATCTTTTCGGTGCCAGGTAAAAACCTACCTCTTTGCCCAGGCATTTCAAGCTAAATTTTAATTTTAAATTTAACATGTAATAGTAATTTTATTTTAATTTGTATTTTAATTTTGTTTTTAAATATGTTTTATAATTGTATGCTGTAATCCACACTTGTTCTTATTTTAAATGTGGTTTTATCTTGTTGTTCACCGCCCTGAGAGCTTGTTGCTATAGGGCAGTTTAAAAGTGTAATTAAATAAATAAAAGAAAAATAAATATTAATGCCCAACAACAAGAGCCAGTGATACTGGGAAGAGATGTAATGGGGGCACAAGGAAAAATATATGTGGTAACCAGACAACAACTTGGCAGAGAAACAGAAGCCATGTTAAAAGGGGCTGAAGGAAACAGGGTGCAACCTGTTTTCGAGCCTACGGTCACCATAGCAACCCCTGGAAAGCCTGCTGAAACAAACAACTTGTATCAAATGGTCTCTAGTGAAGAGGCAGAGCAGTTCAGGGAAGAACTGAATAGGGATACAAGTTTGAAGCAAATAAAGGAGCAAGCCCTGACACAAAAGATTCCCTTTACTGACAAGCTGAGGAATCAAATTGTGTGTGAGAATGGGATTTTATATAGACTGTGGATGCCTGCTGAGAGAAAGGATGAATGTGAACCAGTGAAGCAATTGATAGTACCTAGCAAATACAGAACCAGATTGCTAGAGGTAAGAACATAAGAAGAGCCTGCTGGATCAGGCCAGTGGCCCATCTAGTCCAGCATCCTGTTCTCACAGTGGCCAACCAGGTGCCTGGGGGAAGCCCGCAAGCAGGACCCGAGTGCCAGAACACTCTCCCCTCCTGAGGCTTCCGGCAACTAGTTTTCAGAAGCATGCTGCCTCTGACTAGGGTGGCAGAGCACAGCCATCATGGCTAGTAGCCATTGATAGCCCTGTCCTCCATGAATTTGTCTAATCTTCTTTTAAAGCCATCCAAGCTGGTGGCCATTACTGCATCTTGTGGGAGCAAATTCCATAGTTTAACTATGCGCTGAGTAAAGAAGTACTTCCTTTTGTCTGTCCTGAATCTTCCAACATTCAGCTTCTTTGAATGTCCACGAGTTCTAGTATTATGAGAGAGGGAGAAGAACTTTTCTCTATCCACTTTCTCAATGCCATGCATAATTTTATACACTTCTATCATGTCTTCATATCATGTCTGCCACCCTAGTCAGAGGCAGCATGCTTCTGAAAACCAGTTACCGGAAGCCTCAGGAGGGGAGAGTGTTCTTGCACTCGGGTCCTGCTTGCGGGCTTCCCCCAGGCACCTGGTTGGCCACTGTGAGAACAGGATGCTGGACTAGATGGGCCACTGGCCTGATCCAGCAGGCTCTTCTTATGTTCTTATGTCTCCTCTGACCCGCCTTTTCTCTAAACTAAAAAGCCCCAAATGCTGCAACCTTTCCTCATAAGGGAGTCGCTCCATCCCCTTGATCATTCTGGTTGCCCTCTTCTGAACCTTTTCCAACTCTATAATATCCTTTTTGAGATGAGGCGACCAGAACTGTACACAGTATTCCAAATGCGGCCGCACCATAGATTTATACAACGGCATTATGATATCGGCTGTTTTATTTTCAATACCTTTCCTAATTATCCCTAGCATGGAATTTGCCTTTTTCGCAGCTGCCGCACACTGGGTCGACATTTTCATTGTGCTGTCCACTACAACCCCGAGGTCTCTCTCCTGGTTGGTCACCGCCAGTTCAGACCCCATGAGCGTATATGTGAAATTCAGATTTTTTGCTCCAATATGCATAATTTTACACTTGTTTATATTGAATTGCATTTGCCATTTTTCCGCCCATTCACTCAGTTTGGAGAGGTCTTTTTGGAGCTCTTCGCAATCCCTTTTTGTTTTAACAACCCTGAACAATTTAGTGTCGTCAGCAAACTTGGCCACTTCACTGCTCACTCCTAATTCTAGGTCATTAATGAACAAGTTGAAAAGTACAGGTCCCAATACCGATCCTTGAGGGACTCCACTTTCTACAGCCCTCCATTGGGAGAACTGTCCGTTTATTCCTACTCTCTGCTTTCTGCTTCTTAACCAATTCCTTATCCACAAGAGGACCTCTCCTCTTATTCCATGACTGCTAAGCTTCCTCAGAAGCCTTTGGTGAGGTACCTTGTCAAACGCTTTTTGAAAGTCTAAGTACACTATGTCCACTGGATCACCTCTATCTATATGCTTGTTGACACTCTCAAAGAATTCTAATAGGTTACTGAGACAGGACTTTCCCTTGCAGAAGCCATGCTGGCTCTGCTTCAGCAAGGCTTGTTCTTCTATGTGCTTAGTTAATCTAGCTTTAATAATACTTTCTACCAGTTTTCCAGGGACAGAAGTTAAGCTAACTGGCCTGTAATTTCCGGGATCCCCTCTGGATCCCTTTTTGAAGATTGGCGTTACATTTGCCACTTTCCAGTCCTCAGGCATGGAGGAGGACCCAAGGGACAAGTTACATATTTTAGTTAGCAGATCAGCAATTTCACCTTTGAGTTCTTTGAGAACTCTCGGGTGGATGCCTTCCGGCCCGGTGATTTGTCAGTTTTTATATTGTCCATTAAGCTTAGAACTTCCTCTCTCGTTACCACTATTTGTCTCAGTTCCTCAGAATCCCTTCCTGCAAATGTTAGTTCAGGTTCAGGGATCTGCCCTATATCTTCCACTGTGAAGACAGATGCAAAGAATTCATTCAGCTTCTCTGCAATCTCCTTATCGTTCTTTAGTACACCTTTGATTCCCTTATCATCCAAGGGTCCAATCGCCTCCCTAGATGGTCTCCTGCTTTGAATGTATTTATAGAATTTTTTGTTGTTGGTTTTTATGTTCTTAGCAATGTGCTCCTCAAATTCTTTTTTAGCATCCCTTATTGTCTTCCTGCATTTCTTTTGCCAGAGTTTGTGTTCTTTTTTATTTTCTTCATTCGGACAAGACTTCCATTTTCTGAAGGAAGACTTTTTGCCTCTAAGAGCTTCCTTGACTTTGCTCGTTAACCATGCTGGCATCTTCTTGGCCCTGGCGGTACCTTTTCTGATCCGCGGTATGCACTCCAGTTGAGCTTCTAATATAGTGTTTTTAAACAACTTCCAAGCATTTTCAAGTGATGTGACCCTCTGGACTTTGTTTTTCAGCTTTCTTTTTACCAATCCCCTCATTTTTGTGAAGTTTCCTCTTTTGAAGTCAAATGTGACCGTGTTGGATTTTCTTGGCAATTGGCCATTTACATGTATGTTGAATTTAATAGCACTGTGGTCACTGCTCCCAATCGGTTCAACAACACTTACATCTCGCACCAGGTCCTGGTCCCCACTGAGGATTAAGTCCAGGGTTGCCGTCCCTCTGGTCGGTTCCATGACCAACTGGTCTAGGGAATAGTCATTTAGAATATCTAGAAACTTTGCTTCTTTGTCATGACTGGAACACATATGCAGCCAGTCTATGTCCGGGTAGTTGAAGTCACCCATTACTACCACATTTCCTAGTTTGGATGCTTCCTCAATTTCATATCTCATCTCAAGGTCTCCCTGAGCATTTTGATCAGGGGGACGATAGATCGTTCCAAGTATTAAGTCCCTCCTGGGGCATGGTATCACCACCCACAACGATTCTGTGGAGGAGTCTGCCTCTTTTGGGGTTTCGAGCTTGCTGGATTCAATGCCTTCTTTCACGTATAGAGCGACTCCGCCACCAATACGTCCTTCCCTGTCCTTCCGATATAGTTTATATCCAGGGATAACCGTATCCCACTGGTTTTCTCCATTCCACCAGGTCTCCGTTATGCTCACTATATCAATGTTCTCCTCTAAGACCAAGCACTCCAGTTCTCCCATCTTGGTTCGGAGGCTCCTAGCATTAGCGTACAGGCACTTGTAAGCAGTGTCTCTCTTCAAGTGTCTTTGGCACTTGTGGTTAGGCCTGTGGTAATTTTGCTCTTCTGAATTTATATCCTGTGCCCCTGCTCTCACAATGCCTACTTCTAGGCCTACCCCTTTTAAAATTTCATCATTTCTTTGGTTTTTATCCCAGGGGGGAGGTTTATTTCGAACCGGACCTTTCTCAGCTCCTGTCGGGTTTCCCCCCTCAGTCAGTTTAAAAGCTGCTCTGCTACCTTTTTAATTTTAAGTGCCAGCAGTCTGGTTCCATTCTGGTTCAAGTGGAGCCCGTCCCTTTTGTACAGGCCCGGCTTGTCCCAAAATGTTCCCCAGTGCCTAACAAATCCAAACCCTTCCACCCGACACCATCGTCTCATCCACGCATTGAGACTGCGAAGCTGGGCCTGTCTGGCTGGTCCTGCGCGTGGAACCGGTAGCATTTCAGAGAAAGCCACCTTGGAGGTCCTGGCTTTCAGCATCCTACCTAGCAACCTAAATTTTGCTTCCAGGACCTCACGGCTGCATTTCCCCATATCGTTGGTGCCAACGTGCACCACAACCACTGACTCCTTCCCAGCACTGTCTACCAAACTATCTAAACGACGGGCGATATCCGCAACCTTCGCACCAGGCAGGCAAAACACCTTGCGGTCTACACGCCCATCACACACCCCACTGTCTATGTTCCTAATGATCGAATCACCCATTACAAGGATCCCTCCACCCCCTGGAGATATATCCTCGGCACGAGAGGATAGCTGCTCATCCCCCAAGGAATGGGTCCCTTCTAAGGGATCGTTTCCCTCTTCCTCAGCTGGATGCTCTCCTTCCCCGAGACCATCATTCTCCATGATAGCAGGAGAGCTATCATCGCTGGAGTGGGACACAGCTATAACGTCCCTGAAGGCCTCCTCCACACACCTCTCTGCCTCTCTCAGCTTTTCCAGGTCTGCCACCTTGGCCTCAAGGAAATGAAGTCGTTCCCGGAGAGCCAGGAGCTCATTGCACCGAGAGCACACCCACGACTGCTGTCCAACAGGCAGATAGTCGTACATGCTGCAGGCTGTGCAAAACACTGGAAAGCCCCCACACCCCTGCTGGCTTCTTACCTGCATAGTTTTGTTTAAGGTTTATTACGTCAGTGGGTTGGAGACTGCGGTTTAGTTGAGGTCAGGGAACAGATGGGCAGAGTGGGGGGCCCTGGCCTCCTCGCCCTGCTGCCGAACTCGCTCTGCTGCTTAACTCGCCTTGACGCTTGGTCAGCTGGGGCCTTGACGCTTGGTCAGCTGGGGCTCCCTCTAGCTCGTGCAGCAGGCTCCCTCGCTAGGGTGGTCTGGGTAGGGGCTAGGGTAGCCCACGATGTCCCATGTGCAGGACATCTGGGAATAAAAAAGACCAAGAGGAGATTGGCTGCACACTATTATTGGCCAAATATCTCCAAAGATGTAAAACAACATTGTCTATCTTGTGGTATATGCCAAAAGGTGAGAAAAAGTGGAGTAAAGACTAAGGCACCCTTAAAGCCCCTTCCTATAATTGGACAACCCTTTTATAGAGCGGGAGTAGATTTGGTGGGCCCTTTTTCCAAACCCACAAGGCATGGCAAGAAATATCTATTGGTGGTGGTGGATTTTGCCACCAGGTACCCAGACACGGAAGCATTAAGATCCGTAGAAGCCCCTGTAGTGGCAGAGGCTTTGTTAAAAATCTTTATGAGGCTGGGTTTCCCTCATGAAGTGCTGACGGATCAAGGCAGTGTATTCATGGGAGAAGTGATGCAATGTATGTGGAAGTGTTGTGGTCTAAAACATCTAAAGACCACCACTTACCATCCAGCCACTAACGGATTGACTGAGAGATTTAATGGGGTTCTGAAGGGCATGATAAGAAGTTATGTTCAAGATCACCCACAAGACTGGGATGAATGTTTGGGGTGCTTCTTATTTGCGTACAGAGAAGTCCCTCAGGAGTCAACAGGCTTCTCACCCTTTGAACTGATGTTCACTAGAAAAGTGAGGGGACCTTTGGAACTGTTAAAAAATTCATGGGAAGGAACCCTGGGAGAGTACAAAACATCTGTAGTTGATTTTGTATTAGACTTCCACAGCAAATTAACATCGATGATGGAAGCTGTACAAAAGAATTTGAGTCAAGCTCAGGAGAAGCAAAGTTACTGGTATGACAGAACAGCCAGGGAACGTGTGTATGATGTGGGAGATATGGTTATGGCATTCATACCCAGGAAACATGATAAATTACAGGCTAACTGGGAGGGACCATATACCATAAGAGAAACGCTTGACACAGTGACGTATGTAATTACCACAGACCAATTAAACAAAAACAAAGTGGTTCATGTAAATATGTTGAAACCTTACCATACCAGGGATGCAAAGGTGTTGCAAGTTACCTTATTCCCTGAGGGAAGTGGGCCTGGACTTCCAGATTTGGTACAGGAAAGCAAAGACAAAGGAGGGGTAGGTCAAGTGGAATGGTCGGAGGAGGTGAAAGAAGAAGTAAAGGAAAAGATTCTGAGAGTTTTGAAAAACTATGGAGATCTCTTTAGTAATAAACCTGGCCGAACCAGTATAGCCAGACATTCCATTGATACTGGAAATCATGCCCCAATCAGAACTGTTCCGTACCGTGTGAATGGGAAAGTTTTGAGTGAAATTAAAAAGGAGGTCGAAGATATGCTGGAACTAGGAGTGATCAGGGAATCCATCAGTCCCTGGGCCTCAAGTATTGTCCTGGTTCCGAAAAAAGATGGAACTACAAGATTTTGTATTGATTATTGTTTAATCAATAAAATTACTGTCCCAGATGCGTATCCTATGCCTAGGTGGACGCAGTGTTAGAGTTATTGGGGGCAGCAACCATTATCTCTATGATAGACCTCTGTAAAGGATTTTGGCAGATGGAACTAGACGAACAATCCAGAGCCAAAACTGCCTTCAGTACACCAGATGGGTTATATGAGTTTGTGACTTTACCCATGGGACTAAGGAACTCACCAAGTTCGTTTCAGAGGCTAATCAATACTGTGTTGCGAGGCATGTCAGAGTTTGCAGTGGCCTATATCGATGACATGGCCATTTTTAGCAAGTCGGTGCCTGAGCATGTCCAGCACGACGGCAGTATTAGAGGCATTAAGAAAAGCAGGGCTAACAATAAAAGCTAAGAAATGCCAGTTTGGATTGAATGAGGTCATCTATTTAGGACATAAGGTGGGGAGTGGGAAAATCACCCCCTTATGGAGCAAGGTGGAGGCAATACAATCGTGGCCTATCCCCTTAACTAAAAAACAGGTTAGGGCATTTCTAGGTGTGGCTGGTTTTTATAGAAAGTTTGTGAAAGATTTTGGGAAAATCGCAACCCCCTTGCATGAGTTGACAAAGAAAAAGTGTTCTGAGCGTGTGGTATGGACGGATGAATGTCAGAAGGCTTTTGAGCTGCTGAAGCAAGCCTTGTGCCAAGGACCTATATTAATAGCACCAGATTATGAGCAACCATTCATCGTGGCTACCGATGCGTCGGACCTCGTGCTGGGAGTCGTCTTGCTGCAGGAGAGAGGAGGCACCAGACATCCGGTGGCGTATCTTAGTCGCAAGCTAACATCGAGGGAGAAGAATTATTCGTCGGTCCAAAAGGAGTGCCTAGCGGTCGTGTGGGGACTGAGCAAGTTGCGCCCATACGTGTGGGGACGAAAATTTACGGTGACGACGGATCATCAGGCCTTGTTATGGTTACAGACTATGAAAAACCATAACACTATGCTGCAGAGGTGGTCCTGGGCTCTACAAAACTATCAGGTGGACTTCAAGTTCATCAAAGGCAAGGACAATGTATTGGCCGATGGACTTTCAAGGCAAGTGGCTGGGACTGCAGTGACGTGACGCAGACGTAGGAACAAAAAAGACATTTTCCCCATAAAGACTTGGTTTTATTGTTAACGCGGCGTATGAATCCTAGAGCAGGAATAATACTCTGCCATTATTTTTAAGGAGGGGGAATGTGATGTTCCTGTATTAATGTATATATAGTAAGTGCTGTTTGTATAGAAGGTATGTGGTAAGTGGAATGAAAGAGCAGGGGGGAGTAAATGAGCAGTAGAATGCTGGATGATTGGCTGAGTGTTTGGATGGCTGAGAGTATAAATGGAAGGATGACAGTTGAATCTGGGGGGACGTGAGTGGGTTGTTTGAGAGGTGTTTGGTGGACGTTAGTGGGTTGTTTTGGTGGAGTTTGGAGGTGGGTGTGAGTTGGTGTATGTCAGGAGAGTGTGGAGAAAGAGGGAGGTCGAGTTCGGATTAGTAATAAGTCAAATATCACAGTAATAGATGAAACCATAAGCTTGTAGATCATTATCAAAGTTATCTTGTTATTAATGTTATTTAATAAATACTATTTTGGTTTACCGAAGGCCTGATCCTTGGCTGGGGTTTCACAGACCAGAAGGGAGGGTAAGGTAATGACCAAGGCTGAAGGGAAACAGTAACAAATGGTGGCAGCGGTGAAGAGGAGAAGATAACATTATAAATATCCAGAGCAACCCCGAGTTATGAGTTATCGGCATTGATACAAGGGGGTTGGGAACAGCATAGGCACGCAGTCACGAATGTAACCGGATAGAGAGACTCAGGCAAGGTCTCTGGGAACATTGGTTGTAGAACGTGACTGGTGGTGCTGCCTAGCAGGGGGATCTATTGAGATCTGTGCTACAGCGGAGAGAGAAACCATAAAAAAGGACAGACCGGACTGGTGGAGTCCCTGGTGGTGCCTAGTGAAAGGCAGTAGCCACGAGCAGGTAGGAACCTGACAGGGAGAGCCAGGGAAGGGCGTCACAACCCCTCTTCCCCTCATAAGAACTACGGTTCCCAGAGTTCTCTGGGAAGAAGTACTGACTGTGAAACCACTCTGACAAGTTGTAGCTCTGTGAGGATAATAGGAGTCTCAACAGATCTCAGCACTCTTCACAAACTACACTTCCCAGGATTCTTTGGGGGAAGCCAGGACTGATGAAAGTGCAGTAATAATGGAGTAAATCTATATGGTGCGAATGTGTTCCACACTCTCAAGTGCTTTTGCCTAGTTGGAATGCTTCCCTGAACTATGTTAATGCTTGTTGTTTAACTGGACAGAGAGATGGGGTGGGACAGAAACAAAGATCTGTACAAATATCAGAGTCACATTAGTCGCTCCCCTTCTTTTTGTCTCTAGCTGGCTCTGCCCACCACTGACATGTGGTCAGTGGAAGGTTTCCCACAAGGGAATGTAGCCATTTTAGCTGAATAATGGCCCTCACACCAGTTTTGTAAAATGCATAGGATTGCACTATAAATATCTTTACAGGCTGTATCAATAATAAACATCTTGATTTCTTCATATCATGTCTCGATATGTATCTGATTTCACACTATGGTTGTAAATTACTATTTCCTCTACATTTTAAGTGTGCACTTCTTGCTTGGGGTGGTCATGGTTCCCCTCTGTTGTGTTCACCCTGAGGGGCAGATTAGGCTGAGAGACAGTGAGTAGTCCATGGTCACCCAGTAAACGTTGTAGTTGATTTCCATTTTTTAAAATTAATTAAATCAATTTATATGCAGGCAAAGCCTGTGAAGTAATGCAGATCCACACAATACATTTAAAGTGCATGGCTTCTCCAAAGAATTCTGGGAAATGTAGTGTCTCCCTCACAGTTATAGGGCCCACCACCCTTAATGAACTACAGTTCCCATGATTCTGTAGTGGGATTTATGTGCTTCAAATGTGTGTTGAACATGCTTTAAATGAATGGTGTGGTATGCTGTGCATTCATTAGTTAATTAAAAAGAATAATTTAAAAGGATAATTTTGAAATGGGAAGGGCTGTACCTCAGTGGTAGGGCACATGCTTTGCATGCAAAGGTCCAAAATTCAATCTCTGGAAAAGACTATTGCCTAGAATCCTGGAGAGCTAATGCTAGTCTGTGTCATCAGTACTGATCTAGATGGTACCAAATGGCCTGTGTCAGAATAAGGCAGATTATTTTGTTCCTAAAACAGGAAAGAGACCCAAGGGCCACAGTGACTCCAAAATTTATTTACGTATTTCATTTGTAACATTTATATACCACTTGATTGTAAAAAAAAACTCAAAGCAGTTTACAGAAGGAATTAAATCAATAAAATTATTGGCAAAACAGTTAAAGACAGGTATTTAAAAACATTCAAAATAATAAAAACAACAATGGGTTAAAAACAGATAAAAAAAGTAAGAGCTTCTACATGCCTGGCTAGGTTTGCCTAAAGAAAATGTTTTTAGCAGGTGCTGAAAAGAGTACAATGAGTGCACCTATCTAATGTCAATAGGCAGGGAGTTCCAAAGCACTGGTGCGGCCACACTAAACAATCGATTTCTTACAAGAGCAGAACAAGTACTGTGTGGCACCCGTAACATGGAAAGCACACCTTGAACTTGGCCTGATAGCAAATGGGCAACTAGTGCAGATTTCAGAGCATAGGTATTATGTGCTGACTGGGTCTCACTCATGTCAGCAATCATGCCATAGCATTCTGCACTAACTGCAGCCTCCAGGTCAGGTTGTTCTGCATGGGGATTTCTGTGACCTTGGCTGACTGGCTGCCAGGATTCTTTTAGTTTTGGTTTCTGGTTAGGAACCTTGTCTGGTTGTGGGATGCTGGTTTTTTTGCCTCACTCATAGGAATCTTGTTGTGGTTGGTATGGTATTGCATTTAGGGAACCATAATGGTTTTTGGTTTTTCTATTTGCATTTTATTTACCTCTGACCTCACTCCCTACCTCCATAGAAGCAGCAACAGTGGTTCCATGTGCTCAGCTCAACCCCCTTAACCCCACTGATGATGCACCTTGTTGGTTGCATGACGGTTTGTTTCTTCCACAACAGTGGTAAAAGAAAATTCACATACGGGGAAGTATGACTCCAACGGCTGTTGTTCCCAATCTACTGCCTGTGAAGGTAGACCAAACCATGTGTGTTTTCGCTCTATCAATTGCTCATTGGAATTGGGTTAGCTATCAAAGCCCACAGGGCAGGCAGGAAAGGGGAGAGAATCTTCTGTTACTCATTTCCCAAACCTCTCTCTGCAGTGAAGGGTCAAGTCTGTAAAGACGTTTGGAGCAGGCACATTAAAAGGCAGGCGCAGGACATTCAAGGCAGTGGGTTGCCAACCCTGCTTTGATATGGATATCTTTGCAAAGAATCGCTAGACAAGCGTTACCAACAAACAGCACAATCCTAACCATATCTACTCAGCAAAAAGTCCTATTGAGTTCTATGGGGCTTACTAAAAGTGTGTTTAGAATTGCAGCCTTCAAGGTCATCCATCTTTACTCTTGAGTGCTTTCATTTAACATCTCCACAACACAAGGCTCCTTTCTTCCTACAATGGCCTTCTGGTGACTGGCTTCGCCTGTGGGCACTTAAACCCTTCTTGCCAGAAGCAGGTAGGCTAGATTAAATGTTCCCTATCCAGGCTCTCTAAGAAGGTGAGAAGGTATTCTCCCATCACTTTGTCTGGACATGAGAATACCCTGTTTTAGCTAAGATTTCTATCTTAATTTCCAGTTGGACAATTTTTTTTATTTGAATTGTATGCTCCAAGCAACTGTGGTTGATGCTTAATGTACCATGGTTAATGACATCACTAGCCCCCCCCCCCAACATCACTGGGACCCAGGGTTTGGGATGCTCCTGACCTCAGTGGCGGACTGGCCAGGGTGTTAGCTTGCCCGATGGCAAGTGGGCCCTGTGGGCCCCTGATGAAGTGGGCCCCCTTAAACATTAGACAATATGTTAAAAATGTTAATAACCTTTTAGTAGCTTGAAAATATAATAGAAGTTCCAATATTATTACTGTATGCAACTAAAATTTACGTTGTATTACTATTTTAATAAAAAATTTTAATAAAATCATTTTTCAAGGATACTTTATATTTAAGAGTATAATAAATAACTCTGAAAAAATAATTCTGATTCGGGTTATGTGAGGCCGACGCATACATTATATAGGCTCGGATCTTTACTATTGCGACTGCGCAATGAAGCTTAGCTGGGAATCCCAGCCTGGGGTCGTGACGTGCAGCCGGAGTCAACTTTGTATTGAGCTATTGCATACATTGCAAAGACAGCAAATATTTTTCATTGCGTCTGCCTCAGTTTGAGTGTGCTTTGTCAGCTCTTCACCTCGTGCTTGCTGTGTTTTATGTGTTTTATAAAAGGTATGTATTTAATATTTTTTATAAACTGTAGCCCTATGCCCTTTAATTTAAATATAATGTATTTTCTTTCATTGTAAAAAATTAGTATAAAAATACTAGGTAGTAAATATATTTAAGCTGCAGTCTCAAATAATATATACGCATAATGCAAGTTCAATAAATAATGATACCTTTTATTTACTCTACAGTTAAAATTTCTGTGATTGTTAAAATTGTTGTTAATAATAGATGCATCTATAACATATTTCCATTGATGTGTTCTTGCAGTGAGTTCCATTATGTATTTCTAGTTGAAATACATAATGGACCTCGCTACCGTACTGTAGAAATTTTCTACAATACGCTACAACAGTTTACAAACAAAATGCAGAATACAGCAACACAATAATAATAACAACTTATTATTATCGGAAGAGGTGACACTGTCGGATCCAAGATGGCCGTGAGAAAGTGAGTACAGTGAAAACCGCTGTTCCGTAGCTCAAAGTAAATTTACAAAGGAAAGGATAACAGGATAAGAGTTACTATATCTGTCACCGGTATCATTTTTATATCTTTTTATTTTACTACTCTGTTATTATCCTCAAAATTACCCGATACATGAAAGCCGAGAGAAACTTGGCAGAAGTAGAATGCTCCGACCGTAATATAAACAAACAAGATAAGGAGACCTTGTACTTTGAAAGCTACGACAAATAGATAATAGTAACCGAAAACAAGTAGAATTATTAAAGTTTTTAACATTTTAAATGCACCAGAGTCGGACTAATTAAAAGACGACAATCCTTGCACCTGACTGGGTTAAATCATATACCCAACAATATGGTCCTCACCAGACAGAAATGCAAAGACTTAGGCATTATACCGGGTAATGAGGATGTGCAAATGATTCCTGGAGGAAAGCAAGCTAAAATCACTTACTACTACCAGCCGAATGAGAATGTAACCAAGACAAAAGATAAGGCAGAGTCGCAAGAAAATTCGATTCATGAAAATTTAGCCACTGATTGGGATGTAAATAACTTACCAATATGGCTTCCAAGCAATGAAGAGAACAACAGCTTTTTGAATTTAGCACAAGAAATCGAGGTAGCAGAGGGACAGGGAGCTTCCCAGGAATTGTCGTGGTATATGAATGAGACTACGTCAGTAGTAGACGAAGAGGGCTCAGTGCCACCATTGGAATCCTCAGGCTGCTATGAGGAGTCTAAAATCAGCCCGCAACTTATTGCAACGTATACAGAGAAGACAAAAGAATCTGAACTATTCAACTTACAAGCAGCAACAATAAAGGATGATTGGTGTCAGATGGTGTCTCAATCACTCACACAAATCGCCAAATTTGTGGCTGAAGCAAATTCGTTGCTAACAACGCTAACAGAATTCATTGTAAAAAGGGAGCTCCATACTGATACAGAGACAAAGACTGTAAACACAGGCACGCAGGGCTCCCAGACAACCCAAAGGATAGACCTCCATCTAGTGGCTAAAAAAGAGAAGAGCTCCAAGCTTCCAACCCAAACTGTAAAAAAGAGTAAAAATGTCAAATCTACCAGGGGTCATCGTAGATGTCACATGAAATTTGAAAGACTCTTCAAGCTATTGGAAACATCAAAAGAGCCAACTGAAAAGAGGAAGAGAAAAAGAAAGACAAGACAAAGACCAAAGTGCTTCCTGATGTGGAAAACTCCCAATCAAGCCCAAAAGAGAGCATACAAGGATCATTATTCATGGAAAATAAGTCAGAAAATCTTAACCTTAAACTGCAAATACAAGATGCTCACGAGCAGATAGTAATGGATATGGACAATACTAAACCTTCTCACCCAAATCAAAAAGATAGGCCGTGGGAGTTAACCTTAAGTGAACAAAAGTTGGCAATAATAAATTTTCCAAAACCAAAAGGATATCTAATGCAAAAAGAAAGAAAGAAACATCCGATAAAGATTGTGAATGAATCATGTCCTGGACTTATACAGATGAAAGATATCATAAACATCAAATACCTTTTTTATAATTATATTAATGCGAGAGCTGTAGTAACATTCTCGACGAAAGACAAAACAAGTCTATCGCAAGAGAGAATTGCTAGTAGCACAAAATATACACATTGTTAGAATTTTTGAAAATTTAGCCCCCCCGCAAAGATTAACGGCATCTTCTTTTAATATTAACAAATCTCCATCTTTATTTAAAGAAGAAGCGCGAGAGGCGAATTTGACCATGCCGGATATAAAAGAGAAGATAAATAAAGTGGCAAACCAATTTTTACCGGAAGAACTAATTTTACTAGATACCTTTGCCACTTTGTCTCTCGAGGCAAAGGCAGAAATTTGGACCAAACTTGAAAACCTAATGACAGCACTAAAGGAAATGGAACATAACGATGAAAACCAGAACATAGACACCTCTAGAAACAAGAAAAGCATAAATCAAGGGATACCCGAGCTGACTAGGAATAAGCAGGACAACAAAAGTGAGAAAGATACCCCTCAAATCCCAACAGGGGATAGAGAATTCAAATTACAACTGCCTAAGCCAATTATATCGAGGCGGAACAACACTCTGAGACCAAGGGAAAACGTAAGCTTGGAGTCAACTCCCCCCTATCAAAGTAGCAAATGACACAATAGAAACTCAAAATTCTCCACACTAAAGATTGTATCGTGGAACATTGCCAGTTGGTTTAATAAAGCTACTGACATACCGTACATGAAATTTTTGGAGCAATTTGACATATTACTCCTACAAGAAACTTGGACAACGGATGAGATGGGCCTCGATGGCTACTCGGCATACCAACTAGAAGCCACCCCTAGCTATAGGGGAGGCCACCCAAAAGGTGGTCTATGTACATTTATATCAACGGCAATTAATGTTCCCATTATTAGCTGTGAACCTTTATCAGGATTGGCTACTGCTGCAATTATAAAACTCCCGTGGCACCCTGTGATATTACTTAATGCATACTTTCCACCAAGCAGAGATAAAAAATCGGGCACTAATAAAATTGTTAAGATAGAGGGATATATAACTAAGCTAACTCTACGCCATCCAGATGCATTATTAATAATAGCTGGAGATTTTAATGCCAGAGTGGGCCCATTGGATGAAGCTCTGTTCACTAAATATCAAATGGCAGCCCCCTCCTTGGATGGTCCAACTCTCATGCCTACAAGACAAGCAAAAGATAGAGGCACTAATTATATAGGTCTCTGTCTAATGCAGATGATATTTAAATGAAATCTAATCCTTCTGAATGGACGTACTTTGGGAGATATAGAAGGAGAGTATACATATCTCTCATCTAGAGGCGCGTCCACAATAGATTTAGGCATTGTCTCCCAAGAACTTTATCATCTAATTAGGAGGTATGCGATCATAGATCGGCCTGAAAGTGACCATTCACCTGTAAATATAGTGCTGAAGTGCGGAGAAGGTCAGATATATACTGACCTGCAAACATTTCCTATTTCCGATTGCGAAATTCGACCGGGTAGACTTAAATGGATATCTAAATTAGAAAAGGAGGCCACAGATAGATTAAATGCCCCTGATAGTATGGCTCTAAAGGAACTTATGCTTTCAAATAATCAATCGATTGACCCCTACTATCAATTTCAACAGCTAATAAAGAAGCTTCAGGTGATCTTGATGCCAAGTACAAAAAATAAACAGAAAAATCGGACACAAAATTCCAAATCATGGTTTGACCGTGATTGTGTAGAGAAAAAAAAAATCTAATTGCTACTTTTAAAGCATATAAGCAAAATAGGTCCCAAGAGCTACTGCAGGCATATTGTGAAGCTAGGAGGCAGTACAAACAGATAGTTATCAGAAAAAAGAAACTAGGGCTGAAAGAAATATGGCATCTCCTTACTTATGCTTCCAAGTTAAAAAATTCATCTTTGTTTTGGAAATTAATAGCGAATAATTGGCCAAAAACTTACACCAACCTGGATTGTTACATCTCTCCACAAGCATGGGAAAACCACTTTGCAAACCTATATAGGAACGATTTAGATTGCCATCTTCAATATAATGGAATTAAGATGAATGTACCTGAATGGGAACCCATCACCGTAAATGAAATCTTAGAACTGATATCTAATTTGAAATCAAATAAAGCTCCTGGACCAGATAACATCCCTGCAGAAATTTTTAAAACTAACGTGGTATGGTGGGCTCCAGTACTTGCGACCCTTTTTTCTCATATAGACCATACTATGGAAATACCTAGTGATTGGGGTATGGCCATAATTGTACCAATATATAAAAAAGGCTCACTCTTTGATCCAGCCAATTTTAGACCTATAAGTCTATTAAATATTAGCAAATTATATGCTGCCCATCTATATAGCAAATTAACTACATGGACTGAAACCGAACATATTTTGGCACAAGAACAAGCAGGATTTCGGGCGAGCCGTTCAACTATTGACCATGCTCTGGTCCTACAACATCTGGCAGAGAAATATACTGAAAAAACTAAGAGCTCTCTATACACTGCCTTTATCGATTTAAAGACAGCTTTCGACTCAATATCCAGAGCCAAACTATGGGAAAAACTAGGCAATACTAATATTGATACTCATTTGCTGCTATTAATACGAGGGCTTTATGAGAATACTTATCTATGGGTCAGATGTAACAACAAAGGTCACCTAACAAACCCTATACCCACATATAAAGGAGTAAAACAAGGCTGTATATTGGCGCCGCTTTTATTTAACATCTGTATAAATGCAGTAGTTAGCAGTTTAGCAGCAGTTCCCTCACATCCCCCAAGACTAGCGGAAACACCAAGGCATATATTATTATATGCAGACGATTTAGTACTATTATCGAGAACTCCCATTGGCATAAAGCGCTTGCTATCTGCTTTGGTGGGATACTGCTCAAAAGAGCATCTTATAATAAATCATGACAAAACAAAAGTTATGATTTTTACAAAAAATAAAAGAAGGTCGAACCATCTTTGGCGCTTGAATGGCCATTTAATAGAACAAGTAGTAGCCTTCAAGTACTTGGGGATAACTTTCCAATCATCTAATTCCTGGCAATTACACATGAAAATGGCAATCTTAAATGCGAAAAGAACATCGAAAGCTTTGTTATCCTTCTTTCATAATAAAGGGGGACAGGTTATACCTGCAGCTATCAAAGTGTTTGTGGCAAAAGTAATACCGCAGTTGACCTATGGTACACAAGCTAATACTTGCTTGAAATTTACATCACTTGAGGCAGTGCAAAACTCTTTTCTTAGGTCTATTTTAGCAGTTCCCCCCTGTGTCCCAAATTTCATTCTAAGATTAGAAACAGGATTACCATCTATAAAATCCCGTATTTGGTGTCATAGAATTACCTTTTGGTTGAAATTAATATTTAACCCGGTAGGATTGGCTCCCCACACTTTAAGTGATAGTTTCCAATCTACATGGAAAAAGATGGTATCAGACAAAATATTAACCTTAGGCTTCTCTATCTCAATGATTTTAGCTATGGGCTATATAAAGGCCAAGGTAAACATCCTACAGCGGTTCAGAGATATTGACTACCAACAACATCTGATGTTAGTTAGGAAGCATAGATATAATATCAAACCCTTGGCTCCTATGGCATATCTATCTAATCTCACGTTACCTAAATAGCACAGAGCATTCACATTGGCAAGATTCAATATCTTACCATCGGCGCTGTTAGAGGGCAGATTTAAAAAAGTTCCATATAATGAAAGAAAATGCCCATGTGGTAACGATGAAGTAGAAACAGTCATGCACGTTCTATTATATTGCCCCTTCTATTGTGTCCTTAGAGACCAGTTAATTACTCCCATCTTAAACTCATTTCCCAGTAAAAGTGATATATGCTATGTGGACCTCCTATTGTCTGACCAATCTATCGCAATAACGGAGAAAATTGCCAAATTTTGTGCCACAGCCATTCAACGTAGGAAAATTTTGGTATCTTGAACGTGATAACAACTTTTTAACTCGATTTGAATTGTTTTTAAATAGCCCATGTTGATGTAAATATTTATATGTTGGAATATTTTGATATTTTTGGTCTATGACCGCAATAAACCTACTTGACTTGACTTATTATTATCAAATGCAAACGTACAAATAGCTAACCTATGGCAAATGTTGGATTCAACATTTAATTGTAGATGTTCATTTTTCCAAATGTGGAGTATTTTTAATTAAGTTTTAATTTCAGGAATATTACCCCTACCAGCATGGAAAAGAAAAAGCATAATAAATCTGGATCACTGAAACGCAAAGAGCGACAAGAAGCAGAAAGGCAGGAATCAGCCAAGCGATGCAGGTCTATTACAGATTTTATAATACCACAACCACCATCTACATCAATGTACAGTTCCGCAACAAATAATCAAGAAGCAAGAAACAATACTCATGGTGATGATGCAATGACTTGTGAGTTACAAGAACAGGAAAGAGCTGTTTTGAATGTAGAGACAAATACAATAGCATCCTTTACTCACCAACCCAGGCCCAGTACTTCTTCTGGCTTCATGGTTCCGGTATCTGTACTACCTGTAGTTGCAACATCTGAACACATAGCTTCAACTAGTTACAGGGAATCAGATATACCTTCAGGCATAAATGACTTGGTTTCTGAAGCACATCCTATAAACGAACCTACACAAGAAAATGAAAGATCAACTGCAGGAATCTTCCAATATCCATCACAAGCAAATCTGAAACAGTTTTTTGCTGAACATCCATTTCAGCCACTTGATGATCTGCCATATGATGCTCATTTGTATGAGAGGAAAATTAACATTTGCAGGAACGGATTCTGAGGAACTGAGACAAATAGTGGTAACAAGAGAGGAAGTTCTAAGCTTAATGGACAATATAAAAACTGACAAATCACCGGGCCCGGATGGCATCCACCCGAGAGTTCTCAAAGAACTCAAAGGTGAAATTGCTGATCTGCTAACTAAAATATGTAACTTGTCCCTTGGGTCCTCCTCCATGCCTGAGGACTGGAAAGTGGCAAATGTAACGCCAATCTTCAAAAAGGGATCCAGAGGGGATCCCGGAAATTACAGGCCAGTTAGCTTAACTTCTGTCTCTGGAAAACTGGTAGAAAGTATTATTAAAGCTAGATTAACTAAGCACATAGAAGAACAAGCCTTGCTGAAGCAGAGCCAGCATGGCTTCTGCAAGGGAAAGTCCTGTCTCAGTAACCTATTAGAATTCTTTGAGAGTGTCAACAAGCATATAGATAGAGGTGATCCAGTGGACATAGTGTACTTAGACTTTCAAAAAGCGTTTGACAAGGTACCTCACCAAAGGCTTCTGAGGAAGCTTAGCAGTCATGGAATAAGAGGAGAGGTCCTCTTGTGGATAAGGAATTGGTTAAGAAGCAGAAAGCAGAGAGTAGGAATAAACGGACAGTTCTCCCAATGGAGGGCTGTAGAAAGTGGAGTCCCTCAAGGATCGGTATTGGGACCTGTACTTTTCAACTTGTTCATTAATGACCTAGAATTAGGAGTGAGCAGTGAAGTGGCCAAGTTTGCTGATGACACTAAATTGTTCAGGGTTGTTAAAACAAAAAGGGATTGCGAAGAGCTCCAAAAAGACCTCTCCAAACTGAGTGAATGGGCGGAAAAATGGCAAATGCAATTCAATATAAACAAGTGTAAAATTATGCATATTGGAGCAAAAAATCTGAATTTCACATACACGCTTATGGGGTCTGAACTGGCAGTGACCGACCAGGAGAGAGACCTCGGGGTTGTAGTGGACAGCACGATGAAAATGTCGACCCAGTGTGCGGCAGCTGTGAAAAAGGCAAATTCCATGCTAGGGATAATTAGGAAAGGTATTGAAAATAAAACAGCCGATATCATAATGCCGTTGTATAAATCTATGGTGCGGCCGCATTTGGAATACTGTGTACAGTTCTGGTCACCTCATCTCAAAAAGGATATTATAGAGTTGGAAAAGGTTCAAAAGAGGGCAACCAGAATGATCAAGGGGATGGAGTGACTCCCTTATGAGGAAAGGTTGCAGCATTTGGGGCTTTTTAGTTTAGAGAAAAGGCGGGTCAGAGGAGACATGATAGAAGTGTATAAAATTATGCATGGCATTGAGAAAGTGGATAGAGAAAAGTTCTTCTCCCTCTCTCATAATACTAGAACTCGTGGACATTCAAAGAAGCTGAATGTTGGAAGATTCAGGACAGACAAAAGGAAGTACTTTTTTACTCAGCGCATAGTTAAACTATGGAATTTGCTCCCACAAGATGCAGTAATGGCCACCAGCTTGGATGGCTTTAAAAGAAGATTAGACAAATTCATGGAGGACAGGGCTATCAATGGCTACTAGCCATGATGGCTGTGCTCTGCCACCCTAGTCAGAGGCAGCATGCTTCTGAAAACCAGTTGCTGGAAGCCTCAGGAGGGGAGAGTGTTCTTGCACTCGGGTCCTGCTTGCGGGCTTCCCCCAGGCACCTGGTTGGCCACTGTGAGAACAGGATGCTGGACTAGATGGGCCACTGGCCTGATCCAGCAGGCTCTTCTTAAAATTATGAATGACTCAGTCCCAAGAAAATGGCTAACATATAACAAAGAAAATAGGTGCTTATATTGTTCATACTGCTTGGCCTTTGAGTCTCCCAACACTTGTAATCCATCACCTTTTGTACGTGGCTTTAGTGACTACAGGCGTATTAGCCAGAGCTTGGCTTTACACGAATCGACAACAACACACGTCAGAAACGTTCAGCAATTTATCAGTGTGGTTAATGATGGCACCTTATATATTTTTTTTGCATCTTCACTAATTAAAAAAGAGAATGGCTGTATGGATAGAAGTTGTTGGAAAACATCTAGGACAAGAAAAAATGAAACAATTAAAGCTAATTCGTGAGACAAGATGGTCAGGAAAATCCAATGCAGCAACAACTATATTTGGACGTTTTGATGCTGCCACTGTCAGTACTTTTGTAAATCTATTGACATGCTTATCAATGATACAAGATTCAGACAAGTTTGATGCAAAAACAAAACAAGAAGCAAATGTTTTACTTCAAAGTCTTCTAAAGTTTGAAACAATATTGACAGCATTTACTTACTTGTATATATTTGAAACTACAGCCCCGTTATCAAGTTATTTACAGACAAGTGGTTTAGATATGTTTACTGCATGGAGTTTAGTAGATTCAGCTACAACAAAGTTGAAGGAACAGACAAGAACATTTGATAACGTTCACAGCAAGGCACTGGAATTTGTAAATAAATGTAATGACAAGATTTCACAGTTGAATATGGATGAAAATCAAACATTGGAAATTGACCCTTTGGAAACAGCATTGCCAGTTAAGAGGCAGAGGAAGAAGAAAAGAATGGCAGATGAGCTTATAGAAGATGAAGGAAATTCCTCAGATTCTCTAGCTGATTTTCGAGTAAATGTGTTTAACCTAATAATGGACCGCATTGTCCAGTTACTAGATTCACGCTTTGTACAACACAAACAGTTGTATAAAGATTTATCCTGCTTGGACCCAGCAAAGTTTAAAACTATTGCAGAGAAGGGCCTTGAAGACGAAGCATTGGAAGGTATTATTAAGCTGTCTCCACAAATCAGCAAAGATCAAGTAATATTGGAATTGTTTTCTTTTGCTTCGAACTTTGATGTATTAAAGCTATCGCTTAATGATGGTGAGAATATGGATTTCAGTTGCAACAAGTGTAAAATTTGTAGCACTTGCCCATCGTGTGTACTAAAAATTCTGGCACCCAACAGACTTCATGACAAGGCATATGATAACCTTTATGAACTTTATAAAGTCATCTGCACACTATCAGTTACTCAAGTCCAATGTGAGAGGACATTTTCAAAGCTAAAGATCATAAAGACAAGGCTAAGAAATTCACTGTCTGAGGAGAACTTGGAATCATACATGTTGCTATCCAGTGAAAAGGAATTGTTAGATGAATTGGATGCAGAAGCAATTATTGACAGATTCGCACAATCATCTAGTGAATTCAAACGATTGCTCTTAATATAGTGGACTACATGAAATATGCTTTTGAACTACCTGTTAATGTGTAAAATGTTCAGTACAAGCAAACTATTTAAAAATATCCACCATTTATTTAAAATTAAAAAATAATTTAAAAATTCAATTATAACAATCTGTATTTACATTTAGTATCTACTGTATAGTGCCAGTAATATGTACAATATATGTACACTGTAATTACTAAAAATATACATTTATTTTGCAAAAAATTTAATTGTGTCTTTTTTGAAAATTTTATTTATTTCTTATAAAAATTAAATGATAGCCTTATAGTTGTTGGTGGGCCCCCTTTGTCTCCTGGCAACCAATATTTTTAGACCCAGTCCGCCACTGCCTGACCTGGCAACCCTGGTGAGGTTATTATGAGGCCTTCCCAGATGTTCCCATTGGCTGATGAGCTGTGATGTCACAAAAGCATATGGCAGTTGAGAGGATATAAAGGTGGTCCTTGGGGAAAGCCAGTGGGCACAGGGAAAAGGATTTTTCTTCCCCAGCTGAAGACAGCAGGCAACACCTGTGACATTCAGCATTGTCCAGTCTTCCTCCACTTCGAGATGAATTGGTGAATGGATGGAACGAGGCGATCATATGGCCATGGGATGCTATGGAGCAATAATGAGGCAAGTTTACTTGCTGAGCAGGATCATGGCTTGAAGGTGGCTGATATCCACAATCTGAAGGTGGCTGATGTTTAGCGATGGACCTAGAAGCTGGCAGATGTTGGTGGGTGGAAGAGAGTGCTCCTGGGCGGCCAAGGGTGCAGGCCCCAGAGGACCCAGCCAGGGGTGTAGCTGCCCAGGGTGTCAGGGGGTATTAGACTGCTTACTTTTTTTGGAGCAGGGTCCGTGTGTCTCCATAGTTCTACAAGGCAATCTGCATGAGAGTGTTAGGCACTGAGATGAACCTCAGACATGGTTTCTTGTCCTTTCCTGCTGATTGAAGCCAATCAGAGTGAAAGGCAGTAAGATAGCCACTGAGAAGATTCTTCTCAGTAGCTAACACATTCCCCTTTCATGTGGATTGTTCTTGGCAGCATCCCTGTACGTGCCCAAAAAAGGAATTATACCATCTGCGTACTTTCTTCACACGCAGCTTGCAGCCTTTCGGAGCGGTCTGCTGTTCAGAGATGCATTCGCATGAAGCGGAGGCACCAGGTGTTGCCTTTTTACGCAGCCTGCTAATATGGGGTGGATGGAATAACAAGGTCCTCTTTCAACAAGCCTTTTAAGTTGAGACCTTATTCCACTCTACTTCTGTGTTGGAATTGCTTTTTAATATATTGTTAAACCTTTCCGTTTTGTAAATCGTCCTTAAACCTTTTTTTAAAAGATGTTATTAAAGCTTTTTTTAGAGGAAGGCAATGGTAAACTACCTCTGAGTAACGCTTACCATGAAAACCCTATTCACAGGGTTGCCATAAATCGGAATCGACTTGAAGGCAGTCCATTTCCATACTTTTTTAAAAATGTTTTTAAAGATGTTTTGTTTTAATGTATTTGAAAGTCTATTTTTATAATGTTTTAAAGTGTTGTTGCTTTTTTTGGCCACCCTGGGCTCCTGCTGGGGGGAAGGGCGGGATATAAATCAAATAGTAAATAAATAGATAAAATATGACAATAAATAAATAAACAAACCTCTCCACTTGGGCACCCTTAGGAGCAAATTGAGGGGGGAAATTCTATACGACTATAAGCAAAGACACTTGTAGGCTCCCTGGACTGTGAAACTTATTCTGCGCAATGAAGCTACTTTCGAAAAATATCTCTGCTAAGAGCTGTATATTGTGGCTCTTTTGCCTGCGCACTGCCCTGTTGTACACTTTGGGCCTTTTGTGAGAGTGAGAGGAGGTCCCATCCTGCCACCCTCAGAAAAGGGTCTGGGGCAGGAGGAGCTGTGAGAGTTAGCAGCCAGGCCCAGCAGAGGTTGCAGGCACTTTTCATCCCGCCAGGCAGGCGAGCTCCCACTTCTTGCTGCTAGGAATTTGTTGGCCTTTTTTTCTCGATATGAGCATCTGGCCCAGGCCGGATGCTGTTGCCCTGTGCTGGGATAACTTGATAAAGGCCGAGGGCCACTGACACAGCACCGCAGAGCTGCCTCCAAGGGAGTTGTGATCCCGGACTTCATCCTCTCCCCAACAGACCCAAGGCTGGGTCTCTTGTCTTCGTGGTTGCACAGGGCTGGCAGAACGCTGGAGCCTCGACTGGGCAGTTGAGCGCAGCAGGAGGATGCACAGAATAAAAACGTTGACATGCAGAACTGTTTACCATGACATCACATGACAATGCATCACCTCCAACGCCAGGCCCCCTCATTATGCCAAAAAAAGTTGAAAGACCAGCTGTGTGTATATCTAGGAAGTTTATTATGCAGGAAAGGAAAGACACATACAGTCAATTGAGCGAAATAGCTGGCATTGAAGCAAACATAAGTAGAGGAATTATTGGCATAGAAGTGCTTTGCATTTTCCTTGTATCAGAGGGAGAGATGTAAACCGTGGCGGGTATACAGGAAAGAGGAGTGTGTTTACTACTAAGAAGAGTCTTCTCAGAGGCTGCCTGGCCTCCTTGCACTACACCGAGATGCAATCAGCAAGAAAGGGGAAGCATGCTAGAAGACACTTCCCAGTGGCTAAGACATTTTCCTATCGTTCTTACACCCTTTCTTTGACTATAGCCTCTTCACGCATGTTTCTTCAGCTGCTGCCCTCCACCTTTCTTGTCACCTAGCAGTAATAGGAGACTGTTTTCATGCATGGTTTTTGTGGTAGGGTGCAAAGGTGGAGAAGAGCATACGTCATATGTTCCGGACCAATTTGCTGATAGTGGGTGTGGTCTCTGGCAGATCTGGGAAAACCAAAAGAAATCACATTATTACTGTTGTCTTTCGGCATTGTTGCAACAATACGATATTTTAATATACTGTAGGGATGGCCCACGACAACTAAGGCTGGGAAGGGGGCTTATCCCTTGACACTTTCACGTTATCTTCGTTATTCTCTCACATGGCGATCAGAACAACAGACATCCCTTGGAGGCAATCATCGTGAAAGTGGAGTGTGTTTTCCACTGAGAAGAGTTGTCTCAGTGGCTGACTGGCCGCCTTGCACTACAATGAGATCCAATCAGCAAGAAAGGGGAAGCATGGTTGAAGACTCTTCACAGTGGCTAAGACATTTTCCTATCATTCTTTCATCCTTAGCCTCTTCAAACATGTCTCTGAACCCCAAAATCTGCTCGTGCCCAGGACAAATCATACAATGCAGGAAAGGGAAGGGTGTCCTCTTGGAGATGCCAGTGCGTCCAACCTGACCCAGAGCTTCTGCTGGGCACTGGGCACGGAGGAGTGCATCTATGAAAAAACAAAGCAGACAAAAATGTGCAGGAAAACATAAAGAACTGGGGGTGCCCACCCCAAACTCTGCTCTGGGCCCAGCCAAATCATACATCCCAGGAAAGGGCAGGGTGTCCTCTATGAGATGCCACTGCGTCCCGCCTGGGCCAGAGCTCATGTTGGTCGCAGCACACGTAGGAGGGTATCTATGCAAAACCAAAGCAGACAAAAACATACAGGGAAAACTAAGTAACTGGGGATCCCAAACCCCAAAATCTGCTCTGGGCCAGGACAAATCATATACCCCAGAAAAGGGGAGGGTGTCCGCTATGAGAAGCCTGTGCAGTCCTGGCCCAGAGCAGATTTTGGGCTGTGCACCCACATTTATTATTATTTTCTGGTTGTTTTTGTCTATTTTGATGTTGCATAGATGCTCCCTTGGGTGCCCTGTGCCCAGCAGAAGCTCTGGGCCAGCTGGAACACAATGGCATCTCGTAGAGCAAACCTTCCTCTTTCCTGGGGTATATGATTTGTCCTGGGCCAGAGCAGATTTTGGGGTGGGCACCCCCAGTTAGTTATTTTTTATGATGTTATGACATCATTATGTATTTATGATAATATCAGAGCCTGAGGATTTTGATTGCATAAATGTATTGTTATTCTTGACAGGGAGAGTCCTCCGATCACAGGGATATATCATACAGGGAACCCCACCATATATTTTGGGGTCCAGACACATGTTCAGTTTTGCTTGAAGCTGCTGTAGGTGTCAACTTTTCTTCTTTTTTAGTGTTTTGAACTTTACAGCAAATAAGGAACTGGGAACTAGGAACCAACTGCAGCGTCGTAACTGAAAGGTGGCATCAACCAAAGCAGGCTTTTTTCTCCACCCCCCATCCCATCCCATCCCATCCCGGGTAAGCGAGGGGGCTGTGGATGGCATGTTGCTTCCATTGCAACTCCCACCCTGCCTGGCCGGGGATTTCTTTTGGCTCACGCCCGTTTGCTCACTTACCCTCCGCTAGTTCCCTCGCTCGTCCTCCATTACAGGAACTGAAACTTGAACCAAATTCAAATTTCCCGCTCTTACTAAGGAGGAATAGGCTCAGTGAGATCTAGGCCAGAGAACTCTATGTAAGGAGGTCATGCAGGAGATTCATGAGATGGCAACCTCGCTGGACAAAGATTCTTTTGCCCTTAATCAATAGCTATGGAAGGTATGAATTCTGCTTGGTGGTGTTACCAATGAGGTCATTAGAAGGGTGCTGATGGACTTACCCTGCGCATAAGAACATAAGAAGAGACCAGCTGGATATAACCAAAGGCTTGTGTAGTCCGGGATTCTGTTTTCACAGTGGCCAGCCAGGTGCCCATGGGAAGCCCATAAGCAGAACATGAGTGCAACAGCACTCTCCCCGCTTGTTTTCCCCATACTGCCTCTGATAATGGTAGCCATCTTAGGAAACGGACGCATCTGCCGTGAGTTATTTATCTTGATTCTGTTTTTTGTTGTCAGGCAGGTCTCTTGTTGGGATGCAGGTGGCGGGAGCTAAGGATACTGAATTAAGGTGGGTAGACCCAGGAGTAGCTATCAAGGAGGGGAAGGGGCAAGGCAGCAGGTAGTTGGGGCTGTGTGGGCACACCAGGAGGAGTACTGGATTGGCTCCCCCAGTGTGCCCACAGAGCCCTGACTTCCCCATCGCCTTGCCTCTCTCGCTTACAGTAGGTGGCAGCGATGTCATTGCCAGGAGGGCTGATGGCCGGCACCCCTCCCAGTTGGCTACTCCTGGGTAGGCCAGTAGATTTTCACTGTTTAAGGCAGTCATATCTATATGTATTTTGCTTGAAAGAGGACATCTGAATTTTAAACCTAACCTCATCTCCTGCCTGGAAGGAGATGGAGAAGACCTCTTTGTCCAGGGTTTTGCAAAAGAGGAGAAATATGCTCAGAAGTATGATCGGACTGCTCTGTGTTCAGGACTAAATTGTAGAATAAGAGGTGTTTCCCCATCAACATTAGCTAGCACAGGAGTTCCCAAACTTTCCTATCCCCAGGGCTCACTTGAGACACCTAAATATTACTGAGGCCCACCAATCACAAAATGCTGGTGCAGGGGCAGAGTTAGTCAGAAAATGTTGGCAGAAGGAAGTAAACAATGGCATAATCTGCTGGCAATTAGTGACATTTTCTACCAATCCATTTGTGAAAATTGCTGGTTTCTTTGCAATTGCATTTACCTTGGGCAAGGAGCTCCATAGCTTAGCTTTCCTCAAGCTGACATTTGTTATGAATATGGTGCGATAGCCCTCCCATTCTAGACTCCTTCTGGGAGGACGGGCAGGATGTAAATGCAATTATAAATGATAATAAGATTGGCAGATACTAGAGACTGGGCTTTTTCCGTGCAGGCCCTTCACTTGTAGAATACTTGGGTATCCTTCTCAATCTATGTATGTGGCTGGCTTTGTTTCAGTTTTTTAACAGGCATTGAAGATCCAGTTGTTTCAAATTGCTCTTATTTGAGATGCTGGATTATTGATTTTTGTTTTCTGCTGCTTTGAACTGTGTTATTAATAGCTTAGTTAATCTTAGGGACTTCTTAATTGGGATTTTTCAAATTCGCTTAAGTACTGTTTGAAATTATGGTATTTTATTGAAACAATGTTTAATACCTTTTATGTTTATGTGAGACCACTTGGGAGGGTGCTTTACCTTAAAAGGCAGCGTAAATGTTTAAAAATAAAATAAAACTCGCAATCAGGTTATTAATTAATTTCCCCTTGGCACACAGTTTGTAAATGACTGCTAACAACCTTTCTATCTAACCAGAATTCCAACTTCCGTAACTGAAGCAGGCCTCATTGATATCTCTCTCGCTCGGGTGTGTCTCTTCTCTCCCTCTTTTAAAGGTGCTTTAAAACAAAAGAAATTGTCAGTATCATTTTAAAGTACTGGAATTCCCTGTAGTAACAAATTCAGTTTTATTTGCTGCTCAGATGTTTCTTTTCTTCCTTGTTGCTTGTAGAGAATCAGGTCTCACTACCTATCAAGTAATAGTTTCCTCAGCCTCACTTTGTATGACCCTAGTTAAGGTATTTGTGTTTCTTTAATTTTTATGTTTAGGGTCTATGGAACTCCCTACCACAATAACTCAAGAGTTCTCAATATGACCCTTTTCCACTGCCACCATTCCCATAGAAGGTCTTTAAAACCTCCGAGTAGCTTCATAGAAGAGGGTTAGGCATGAGATGGACACCCTGGAAATAGGTTGAAGTACAGGGATTTTATGTGCATAAGGGAATACTGATTGGGGTCTTAAAGGTGCTTGATGACAGTTTCTAAAGACTCAGGAGATACTGCTGCTGACCCCTGCTTCTAAGTGTCTTTTCCCTTAGGGACAAATTCCCTAAATTTCCACCCCAGCCAAATTCACCGACAACCTGGTCCAGCTGCTGGGAACAACCTTCCTTTAACTCCAGATCTCCTCTAGTTGAACTTCTGGTGGCTTGGACTCTTGAGTTGGTCTGAACAACCCACCTGTAACCTTCCTGTGGTAAGCCTCTCAGCCTCAAACAGCCATGGCTTCCGATCTTCATCAGCCAAAGATTGTTAGCACATTGGGGACAAATAGCTTAATGTTCAGGCCTCTGCTCGCCACTTTTGGGTCAGCTGTCTCTGGCCTCTACCTAACAACTCCCTCATCAACTGCCTTTGCCAATTGCCTTTCCCATTTAACTGCCCATCCTTCAGTTTCTGGAGCAACCAGCCAATCAGAACCTATTGTATCCCAGACCAATCAAAATGAATTTCCACGATCCAGGCCCTGTCTACAAATATTAAAAATGATTGTTCGGACAGAAGGTGAGGTTCAGGATAGTCTTCTTACAGTAGGGCCCTGCTTATACAGCGGGTTCCGTTCTGGACCCCCGCTGTAAAGCGGCAAACACCATAATGTGGAACCCCATTGACTTTAATGTGCTGCGTTGCGCAAAAACGTTGCAAAATGGCGCAAAAGAGAAAAAAAATAGCTTTTAAATTAAAAACGAAAGCCGCCGCATCAGCAGAACGCCTTGAAGCGGAACGCGGTAAAGCGGGGCCCTACTGTATTCCCTTCCTGGCACACCTGCTTCGCAAATCTGACCCACTATGCATTTCAAATTATCCAGTAGAGCTGCCACCATTTCCTACACCCCTTTTTCCCAGACAGGAAGACTCTCAGGGCCCCAATTTAGTACTCAGAATTCTGGGATCCTAGGGACAGCACACCCTGCACTTCCCAGCCAGAGCTGCCTTTAACTTACTGTAAGGCCCAAAGCCAGCACGCTCCCTCTATCGCTGGCAACAATCTGAAGAGTCACCTTTTCTTTAGCACCTGAAAATCCTTTTACTCAGTAGCGGGGAACCCAAGTGTCCTAGGCACATGGGATGTCTGAATATCCTGAGAGTTTGGCCACCAGACCCACAGAGACCAGATGTCCAATTATAAAATGATCGTCAAGAACAACAGAGAAAGGAAAAGGAGCAAATTGCTCAAAGCCGAATCTTGAAACAAAAGAAGCTCTTTAGCTCTAGTATCAAGTCGCTACTTACCTCCAGAATATTGGGCCTCTCAGGTGTAAAGCTGTTTGACCTGTCAACTGCAGGCTTTTTCCTTATGGTGGATGGGGAACAAAGGCTGGTTATCACAGCCCACCTTTTAAGGATATTTCCTCCCATATGGGTTTGAGGGGCACTGGCCTCCCTTGGATGAATTAAAGCTCAACTCATGTAGTGCATGTAACAGGGGTCTAACATTATGGGATGAAGGGAGAGAGGGGTTGTGAGATGCCCTCTGGGCAGAGGAAAGGGCCATATTCCTGTCAGACAGGATCCATTTTAGGTTTGTAAATTCTAGCTGTGCATAAGCACTGGGCTGCCCACCTTAAACGGAGGAACAAGAGAGCAAATTTTTGTCACAATCATCTCGCACCATCTCTTTTCACAGCCTATTACCTAGCAGCTACTGCTGAAATAGCTGTGTACAAGGCCTTGAGCTTTCGCAGTTAAACTCTGATATCAACAGATGTCCCAAAAATATGTTTTCAAAGTACAAATCATAATATATTCACAGGATTTCATCACCCTTCTTTTTCATTCCATCAGGAGACGGGGGTCAAGACTGAGGGAGAGCCATCAGAAGTATCACTGGAAAAAGCTGAGGAGCAGATGCAGGAACAGAAATGAGGAGTCAAGATGGAGCAAAGAGACAAGAGGGGAGACAAACACAGCCCCCAGGATATGAATCCAGAAACCTCTCAGGATGCTGCATATAAAATTCAACAGGAAACTGAATTGAAGTACGAATGCTTGGAATGTGAAAAGAGATTTCAGTACAGCTCAGATCTTACGTCACATCAAAGATTGCATACAGGAGGGAAACCTTATAAATGCTTAGAGTGTGGAAAGAGCTTCAGTAGAAGTGGCCACCTTACTTCGCATCACAGAACTCACACAGGGGACAAACCTTATAAATGCTTGGAGTGTGGAAACAGCTTCAGTGAGAGTAGCAACCTTACTTCGCATCACAGAACTCACACAGGAGACAAACCTTATAAATGCTTGAAGTGTGGAAAGAGCTTCACGCGGAGTAGCAACCTTACTTCGCATCACAGAACACATACAGGGGACAAACCTTATAAATGCTTAGAGTGTGGAAAGAGCTTCAGTGAGAGTAGCAGCCTTACTAAGCATCAAAGAACTCACACAGGGGACAAACCTTATAAATGCTTAGAGTGTGGAAAGAGCTTCAGTGAGAGTAGCAGCCTTAATAAGCATCAAAGAACTCACACAGGGGACAAACCTTATAAATGCTTGGAGTGTGGAAAGAGCTTCAGTAGGAGTGGCCACCTTACTTCGCATCACAGAACGCACACAGGAGACAAACCTTATAAATGCTTGGAGTGTGGAAAGAGCTTCAGTGAGAGTAGCAACCTTACTGAGCATCAAAGAACTCACACAGGGGACAAACCTTATAAATGCTTGGAGTGTGGAAAGAGCTTCAGTAGGAGTGGCCACCTTACTTCGCATCACAGAACGCACACAGGAGACAAACCTTATAAATGCTTGGAGTGTGGAAAGAGCTTCAGTCAGAGTAGCAGCCTTACTTCGCATCACAGTACACACACAGGGGACAAACCTTATAAATGCTTGGAGTGTGGAAAGAGCTTCAGTGAGAGTAGCAGCCTTACTAAGCATCAAAGAACTCACACAGGGGACAAACCTTATAAATGCTTGGAGTGTGGAAAGAGCTTCAGTGAGAGTAGCAGCCTTACTAAGCATCAAAGAACTCACACAGGGGACAAACCTTACAAATGCTTGGAGTGTGGAAAGAGCTTCAGTGAGAGTAGCAGCCTTACTAAGCATCAAAGAACTCACACAGGGGACAAACCTTATAAATGCTTGGAGTGTGGAAAGAGCTTCAGTGAGAGTAGCAGCCTTACTAAGCATCAAAGAACTCACACAGGGGACAAACCTTACAAATGCTTGGAGTGTGGAAAGAGCTTCAGTGAGAGTAGCAGCCTTACTTCGCATCACAGAACACACACGGGACAAACCTTATAAATGCTTGGAGTGTGGAAAGAGCTTCAGTGAGAGTAGCAGCCTTACTAAACATCAAAGAACTCACACAGGGGACAAACCTTATAAATGCTTGGAGTGTGGAAAGAGCTTCAGTGAGAGTAGCAACCTTACTTCGCATCAAAGAACTCACACAGGGGACAAACCTTATAAATGCTTGGAGTGTGGAAAGCGCTTCAGTGAGAGTAGCAACCTTACTAAGCATTAAAGAACTCACACAGGAGACAAACCTTATAAATGCTTGGAGTGTGGAAAGAGCTTCAGTGAGAGTAGCAGCCTTACTAATCATCAAAGAACTCACACAGGGGACAAACCTTATAAATGCTTGGAGTGTGGAAAGCGCTTCAGTGAGAGTAGCAGCCTTACTTCACATCACAGGACTCACTCAGGGGACAAACCTTATAAATGCTTGGAGTGTGGAAAGAGCTTCAGTAAGAGTGGCAACCTTACTTCGCATCACAGAATGCACACAGGAGACAAACCTTATAAATGCTTGGAGTGTGGAAAGAGCTTCATGCAGAGAAGCAGCCTTACTTCACATCACAGGATTCACACAGGAGACAAACCTTATAAATGCTTGGAGTGTGGAAATAGCTTCAGTAAGAGTATCCACCTTACTTCGCATCGCAGAACTCACACAGCGGACAAACCTTATAAATGCTTAGAGTGTGGAAAGAGCTTCAGTGAGAGTAGCAGCCTTACTAAGCATCAAAGAACTCACACAGGGGACAAACCTTATAAATGCTTGGAGTGTGGAAAGAGCTTCAGTAGGAGTGGCCACCTTACTTCGCATCACAGAACGCACACAGGAGACAAACCTTATAAATGCTTGGAGTGTGGAAAGAGCTTCAGTGAGAGTAGCAGCCTTACTTCGCATCACAGGACTCACACAGGGGACAAACCTTATAAATGCTTGGAGTGTGGAAAGAGCTTCAGTGAGAGTAGCCACCTTACTTCTCATCAAACAACTCATACTGGGATCAAACCTCATAAATGCTTGGAGTGTGGAAAGTGTTTCAGTCAAACAGGCAACCTTTCTATACATCAAAGAATTCACACGGGTCAAACCTTATAAATGCTTGGAGTGTGGAAAAAGCTTCAGTGTCAGTAGCAACCTTACTTTGCATCACAGAACTCACAGAGGGGAAAAACGTTATGAATGCCTGGAGTGTGGAAAGACCTTCAGTCAGAGTGGCAGCCTTACTTCACATCACAGGAGTCACACAGGGGACAAACCTTATAAATGCTTAAGGGACATCAAATAATCCATACAAGGGAAGAGTCATATATATGATTTGAATTGGGAACTGTTTACTGCTTCTTTGCTAAACTCCAGGTTTTCCTACTTGCGTTTTGCTTGTTCTGGGGCCTTTGCAGCCCAGTTTGTTGCCTTCTCTTCCAGGCATCTCTTCTCTTCTTGCTTTGAAGCTCTCCCTTCTTCAGGTTTGAGGCTCTTTGTGGCCATTGTCCTCTAAGCCGGTCCTTGGGGCTGGAGCTTTCGCTCATATTTGAACAGGTTTGTTTTTCTCCGTTTTATTTACATACATTTCTTGTTTTAATATTTTTTCTTATTCTCAGGTGAGGTTTAAATTTCAAAATTTTATTCTTCCAACCTTTTCCCTTCATCTCTGTTCTTCTGGATCCTAGGACCCTACATTCAACTGGTTCCTTTGAATCCCTGCTGGCATAGGAAGTTATCATATTCTTTCTTGTCTTTTTTTCTTAATATTTAGGATAAATGACTGTATAGCTGTAATGTAGCAGAGTTTTAACTAGTTTGGACTGGTGGAAGGGGTATAGGAAAGTAGAGTTACATAATAGTTAAAATTGTTACTAGTCTTGGATGCCATCATTATTGTTTATAACAACTGAATTGCACATTGTTCTTCTGAATAAAGTTAAGTTTACATATCCATATTCTGTTTTGTTTTTCAAGTAATAATTATTTTCATATACTGATCCTTATTTCTCCCTTCCTCAAGTTACAGTAATGTGCTGGGGATTTCTCTTCGATATTATCATACCTCTGTCTTTCATAACCAGGTACCGTTCTCTGGTATTTAAAGGAAATCTTTCCAAACCAAATACAGTAGGACCCCACTCATACGGCGGGTTACATTCCAGGCCCCGGCCGAAAAGCAAAAACCGCTGGAAAGTGGGGCCCTACATTATTCCAGCTGACAGCAATCAGCTGTAGCGCAGGGAGCTCCAGCTGCTGTGCTCCAACTGACAGCGATCAGTCTTTCAGATCACTCCTCTTCACTGAGGAAAGGACTCCAAGAGGACAGGAGCTGAACTATATCACTGCTCCAGGCGAGGGAATCTTCAGATATCTTCAAGTTCTTTCTGTTGGGATAGCCTGCCTCTGGACAAAAGCACAAAACGTGGTCGAGCTACTGTCACAGCCAGGATGTGAGGAGTAGGGCCTAGTCAGCCTTGGTACCACAATTTTACGACTCTAATTCTAGAACCTGCAGCCCTACAGATATTTCTGGTCTCCCGACTCCCGGCAGCCCCTGTCGGTATGGCCAGTGGTCAGGGATGATGGAAGGGATATTCCAGGTACATCTGGAGGGACACAGGGCTCTACCTTTGCTGGAACTGATGCATATGTACAGCTTAAATTGGGACTTAAACTTGGTTTACAACTGGTAAAAAAATGTTCTGGATATTTTATAGCTCTTTTAAGCTCTTGCAATAGTTTGGGGGTTGAAGCAGCATATTGTTTCTGTGTTTTCATGGAGTCTGGGCTGATTATGTAGTACCTGCTTTTAGTCTCTTATGCCTGAATGCTGTTTGAAAACATGTGTAGCATAACAGTTTAGGAGATGTATTCATTTTCCAGGCTGTGTTAATTCGTAGGGCGGTCCCTATTTCTGTAAGTGCTTTTCTGCACCTTCCTTCATGCACACATGAGCGCTTTCATTTCATGCCTCCACAATCTGTCTCGCTGTTTCCTGTTCTGACTAGTGGCTGGTGGAATATATTTTGTGCTGTGTGTTTTTGTCCCCTCCCTTCAGTTTCTACTTCCACCACCCACCCTCAGTTCTTGAAACCTGAAGTCCATGGCGCACACGCGTGCATGTATTTGTTTACCTGTACACGTACAACGTTTTAGATATACCAGATTCACACAAAAGAGCACTCAAATGTTTTTTAAAAAGACAAACAAACGTGTGTCCTGCTCTCAGCCAGGAAACCTTATATCCGTTGCCGGCATGCACACAGGTATTTGTTGACCTATTCCCATGTGCCTTTTTAAAAAGGCACATTTTTCAAATGCATGTTTTTTTGACGTACCAGATTTGAACAAATCAGCATTCAAAACATTTTTAAACTATATGTGTCACTCCAAGCCAGGCAAAGATTTGGAGTCACTTGCATACAAGGCTGCTGCTTCCTTTCCTGCTTCCTGTACCTGCAAGGGCACTTTTTATTTTTAATACAGCTGTTTTGTGCAAGAGCAGTTCTCCACAAAAGAGCTATTTAAAAGATTAAGAAACATTAGCACAAATGTGCCTTCCACAACAACTGGTGGAAGCAGGCAGGGTGCATCCTTTCCTTTGGGTTGATGGAAACAGAATGGAATTAGGGGATGTGGCAATAGATGGCACCCAGCGAAATGCCATCATGTTTGCCGAGTAACCTACAAGCACATTCCCTGCATAATAGGTTAACGTGCGATTTTCCATGGGGTTTCTTCCCCTATCAAATTATTTGCGTCTTGGCAGAATCTTTATTAAACGGGGGGGGGGGTGTACTCGGAGGAGGAGGAGATTGTGTTGATGCCACAAACACAAAATAGACACAAGTGGCTTCAAATCCACACTGGCATGGGGAAGTCCCCAGTTCAAGTGTAAATCTTAAAAAATATGCATTAAAGTCACCCACAAAGTCAGATGTGCAAAGCAAGGTAGCCAAAACATTTTCAAAATAAAACCAGCAGTTTACCTTATACACACATTCCCGTATTAAAAGTCTAAAAACTACAGAAGTGCAGGGTATATTAATGATAGTCACAGCCATGGCCCCCTTGCCTTTTTTTGCTGCTGGGTTGAGAATGAGATGCTTTTTAATACTTTCTCCAACAACAACAGACGTTCCTCGGAGCCAATAAGCATGAAAGAGGATGTTAGCTGCTTAGAAGAGTCTTCTCAGTGGCAGAATTAACTCCTTTCACCTTGGCTCCAATAGCAGGAAAGTACAGGGAGCATGCTAGAAGATGTATCTCAGTGGCAAACACACACCCCTTTCATTCTGATTGGCTCCCACTCACAGGGTGGTTGTTAGCATTAAAGTTGGGGGAAAGACACATGCACATTTCCTTGTGTTCCTTTGAGGAAAGATGGGGCTATAAATCCAACATGCAATTTTGCTGGGTGATTCTCAGCCTAACCCACCTCACTACATACATTCATAAGGCTTGCTTAAATTTCCAGTTTCCGAAATTCATTTTGATGAGAATGAGATGCTTTTTAATACCTTCTCCAACAACAACAGATGTTCTTAGGAGTCAATATGCGTGAAAGAGGATAATGTTAGCTGCTTAGAAGAGACTTCTCACTGGCAGAATTAACTCCTTTCACTTGGCTCCAATAGCAGGAAAGTACAGGGAGCGTGCCAGAAGACTTACCTCACTGGCAAACACACTCCCTGTACTTTTCTGCAGTTCTCAGATTAAATCTCAATGTGAACCTGCCCACTGTGTGCCCTTCTCCCTTCCCTTTCCTCCTCAAACATTCCTCTTCCCTTGTGGTCCCAACCCTTTCAAAGAAAGCAGATGTGTGCCAACATTGCAACCTCCTCTTGTAAAATGAGAGCCAGTGTGGTGTAGTGGTGAAGGTGTTGGACTACGGTTCGAATCCCCACCAAGCCACGAAGCTCACTGGGTGACCTTGGGCCAGTCACTGCCTCTCAGCAGTCCATTTCCTTTTTTTCTTGTAAAATAAAAATACAAAGTTTTGGTTCATTTTAATTTTGGCGGGTAAATTTGCTTATTATGTATGCCTCAGCAAAGGATGTTTTCTGGTTTACCATGTAAATTGTAGACAGATTATATGAATAGTATCACAACCTTGGATCTTCCACAAAACGTACTGAGAAATAATTCTATTTTTTTTCTTATTCTGTTGGCTTCTCTACTTTAATGTTTTCACAGACAAAAAAGTATGTGTGCGGGGGGAGGTTTGAAGACATTATTTCCTGCCATTTGCAAAGAAAAAAGCATGTCAAATGAAGTTTTCAATTCTGCACCAGGATTTTCTACTCACATAGGAAGCTGCTTTATACTGAGTCAGATTATTGGTCCATCTGGCCCAGTACTGTCTACACTGACTGGCAGCAGCTCTAGAGTTTCAGGCAGGAGTCTTTTGCAGAAGGTCTCTCAGGTTCAGTCCCGGATGGCACCTTTCCTCCCTGGAGATTCCGTTGGGGACTGAACCTGAGGGACCTTCTGCATGCAAGGCGAATGCCGCAGCGGCCCTTTCCCTGCACTCACAACTTACTCAACTGTGCGGAGATTTGAATGAAGGTTGGAGAAATTATTGTGACAATTTTGGTCGTGAACGAATGAATATGGTAGCAGAAAAAATCAGGTGGGCTTCTTCTTTAAGACAAATGGAGAGGGAGAGAGATGAGGCATTAGTCCAGGCTGAGATGGCTCGTAAGCAGTTGAAAAAGAAAGAGGTGTGTTTCATGGGACATGGGGGTGGCAAGTTCACACACGCAGGTTCCCAAGAGCACATGTCGTAACAACTATTAGATGGATCCACAGTTGGCTCCAGAATCGTACTCAAAGAGTGCTTATCAATGGTTTCTTCTCAAACTGGGCAGAAGTAATGAGTGGGGTACCACACGGCTCGGTCCTGGGGCCAGTGCTCTTTACCATTTTTATTAATGACTTGGATGAGGAGGTACAGAGCATGCTTATCAAATTTGTAGATGATACAAAGTTGGGGGGCATAGCTAATACCATGGAAGACAGAAACAAAATTCAAAAGGACCTTGATAGCCTGGAGCATTGGGCTGAAACAACAGAATGAAATTCAACAGGGATCAATACAAAGTTCTACACCTAGGAAAAAGAAACCAAATGCACAATTATAAGATGGGGGATACTTGGCTCAGCAGTATGACATGTGAGAAGGATCTTGGAATTGTCGTTAATCACAAGCTGAATATGAGCCAACAGTGTGATGTGGCTGCAAAAAAGGCAAATGCTATATTAGGCTGCATTAACAGAAGTATAGTTTCCAAATCGCGTGAAGTACTATTTCCCCTCTATTCAGCACTGGTTAGGCCTCATCTTGAATACTGCGTCCAGTTCTGGTCTCTGCAATTCAAGAAGGATGCAGACAAACTGGAACAGGTTCAGAGGTGGGCAACAAGGATGATCAGGGGACTGGAAACCAAGCCCTATGAGGAGAGACTGAAAGAACTGGGCATGTTTAGCCTGGAGAAGAGAAGACTGAGGGGAGATACGATAGCACTCTTCAAGTACATGAAAGGTTGTCACATAGAGGAGGGCTGGGATCTCTTCTCGATCGTCCCAGAGTTCAGGACACGGAATAATGGGCTCAAGTTGCAGGAAGCCAGATTTCAGCTGGACATCAGGAAAAGCTTCCTAACTGTTCGAGCCATATGACAATGGAACCAATTACACAGAGAGGTAGTGGGCTCTCCGACACTGGAGGCATTCAAGAGGCAGCTGGACAGCCATCTGTCGGGAATGCTTTGATTTTGATTCCTGCATTGTGCAGGGGGTTGGACTCGATGGCCTTGTAGGCCTCTTCCAACTCTGCTATTCTATGATTCTATGGATATTTCATGTGGAGATGCCACGGACCACCTGAATGAAGCTTGTGGACCAGTTTGGGGATCTCTGTGTTAAAGCACTTTCACTTTGTGAGGGGAATTTGTTAGGTCCCTTCAAGTCGATTTCGACTTATGGCGACCCTATGAATCAGCGACCTCCAACAGCATCTGTTGTGAACCACCCTGTTCAGATCTTGTAAGTTCAGGTCTCTGGCTGTGAAGGGAATAGAGGTATCCTAACTCTCAGTACCCTTCACAAACGACAGCTCCCAGGATTCTTTCGTGGAAGCAATGACTATTGAAAGTGTATAGTACATTTAAATGTATTGTGCAGATGTGGCCTAAATGGAGAGAAGGGGTGTTGTAGAAATGTCTGATTTTTGTGTAGCTAGGGAGGGTTAGAGCTTATTAGTTCCACTTTCTTTTATCTCTGGCCGTGCCCATCACTGGCATGTGGTCCCTGGAAGGATGCTGACAGAGGAATGTGGTCCTTGGGCATACAAATGTCCCCTACCCTGCTTATGGTGCACTCCTCCCTGGTATCAATTCAGAAGGGTAGGCTATAAATCATCATTTTAATATTAAGCAAACCAATAAATCACTGCTGAGGTGTACCCACAATTGTGAGACCTGAAGAGATTATGATGAGGCCTCCCTAGCTGTTGCCATTGGCTGTGTACTTCCTGTGATGTCACAAAAGGAGATGGCCACTGAGTGGATATAAAGGTGGGCCATGGGGACTCAGGGAAAAGCCTTTTTCTCTCCCCCAGCCAAACACAGCAGGCAATGGCTGAGACATTCAACATTGCCAGGTCTTCTTTCACTTGGAGGAGGCAAACTGGCGAATGGATCCGGCTGTAGGATACTACAGAGCAATAATGAGGCAAGTTTACTTGCTGAGCGGGATCGTGGCTTGAAGGTGGCTGATATCCACAATCTGAAGCTGGCTGATGTTTAGCGATGGACCTAGCAGAAGCTGGCAGATGTTGGTGGGTGGAAGCCAGTGGATTTCGCATTTGGAAGCTGGTGGATGCCGCAAGGCTGAGGCTGGCGGATGTTTGTGGAGGAAGCTGGTTGAAATTCACCTTCGGAAGCCCATCGACAGAAGAGGTGGATATTTGTGGGTTGAAGCCGGGGCACGAATGTGAATGGATGGGGGGTGTGAGAGAAGGGCGGATGCTGCTGGCGTTCTTCATGGATGTCGGCTGGCCGTCTGTCTGTGTATAGGGTTGCCAGATCTCCGGTTTTCTGCCAGAGTCTCCGGCAAAAGAGGGCCATGTCCAGCCTCCACCTATAGTTTGTTTGAAGAGGGTTGATCTCCGGCTTTTCAGTGTCTCCCTCAGGCACGCATGCATGATTGACACACACATGCGTGACGGGTGTGGCTGGCTGCCTTCCTGCCATTTGTCATTGAGGGAGGGACCACTGGAGAGATAGGAGGTGAGCAAAGTGTAGTCGCCACCCCTGCAGGCCCTGCCTCTTGGTCGGAGGAGGCGGTTAGAGGCCGGCCCGGCTTGTCGGTAGCTAGGCCCTTGCTCAGGAGTCGTCGCGGAGAGTGGAATCGGTTCCGGGGGAAACAGGCCTCTTGGTGTGGTAGGCCCTCGCGCAGAGAGAGAGAGAGAGAGAGAGAGATTGATTTTGACTGAAATAGCTGATAGATCACTTTAAATTGTCCTTTACTTTGGAAGACTCCTTGATATCACCATTGTACTGCTTTTTTGGGAAAAAGACCTATTAAATACAGACTATTCATGTGCATACTTTCATTGGTCTGCTTGAATTCTGGATGGAGAATGTTTACTCAGGCAGAAACATGATATTTAGCTTAAAACCTTCAACCTTGTAAAGTTCTAAGTGCCTCATTATGGAACGGGACAAGAGCAGAAGATTGCTGTATTTGCTCTTTTCTAATTTTAAGATGTATGATGATGATTTTGAATTCCATACCTACCCTTCACCATAAGGCCCTAAGGTGTGTTATAACAATCTAAAAATACAATATTAATATCCGTTAAAACAATTTGCAATAAGAATAATACTGTGATTATTTATGTATATATAAAAGTTATAGTTAGTTCTATAACCCACAGTATATATATATATATATTATACACACACAAACATATATATCAGCAGTGTCAAAGACAGGTGTGTAGTTTTCCAAGGTCTCAGGGAGTCTTAGACCCCTTACTTTTTTGGCAGCAGGGTCCCAGCATGGTCCCTCTGTCTCCAGCATCATACTAGCCAATCAGAGTAAAAAGAGATGAGTCAGCCACTGAGAAGACTCTTCTCAGTAGCTAACTCTCTTCTTTTTCCTCATCTGTTGGTGTGGGATAACACATTAACAAGGACCTCATTCTCAACCAAGCAGCAAAAAAAAAAGAGGAGGAGGAGGGCTGTGACAAACATAAACATAAAGGGACCCTGTATATCTGAATTTGCCACTACACTACTGGTCAAAGAACAGGATAAAGAGGTGCTTTTTCAGCATATAGTGGAAGCTATACAATGATCACGCTAGACGAACCTCTCAGGGGAGGAAATCCCACAATTTAGGGGCTGCCTTAGAGACAACCCTTCCCCAGACTGCCATTCCCCACACTCAAGAGGGTCCTCACTGCTGATCTTAACACCCCAAAGTGAAGGAGGTGGTCTTTCAGATATTTGGAGCCTAAGTCATTTAAGGCTTTATACTCAATGTGAGCACAGAAACAAACTGGCAACTGGTGTAGTTGTTTTAAAATGGGTTATATATGCTCTAAATGGATCCCTAGCCAGTAACCTGGCCAATGCATTATGGATCAGTTGAAGTTTCTAAGTTGTCCTCAAGGGCAATTCATTCAATAATGTTTTTGAGGCTGCTGTTGTAATGCTGGGAAACCTAAAACTTTAGGATGAGCAGTGTATTTCTGGGTGTCTGCTAAGGATGCCGGAGAATTCAGATGAAAACCAAAATGGAAAAAGAAATTGTTGGTGTCTGCTTATTTGTCCCATATCTGGAATGGAAATCAATCCAGCAAATATGATTGATATTTGCTGTTATTGCTTTTAGTCCACAAACTATATGCAATTTAATATGCCCCCCACATTTGCATTGTGTTTCTTTTTCATTCAGATCAATGGAGTGGAATAACGCAGTGATGATGTAATTTACATAATTCATGCAATTAATTACATAAATTAGGTAAGACATAATTTTGCCACAAGTAACAGTGAAGCTAATGATGTAGTTTTTGGCAGAAGATAAACTGCAGCTGAATGGCAACAGTGCTGCATGCACAGTGTGGAATGCAAAACAATGTCTTCTTACACCCCTATCTAAGAAACAATATGCTCTCCTTTCTTTCTTTTTAGTGCTGAACATATACTATTGCCTGTGTCCATAGTGCATTTGTTTTACTTACAAAATATCTATTTTGTGCATTTATGCTGCAGTCCAACACACACCTGGGAGAAAGTCCTAGTTAACTCAATGGGACGTACTTTTCAGTAGACATATATAGGGGAGAGAGAGAGAGAGAGAGAGAGAGAGAGAGAGAGAACTATCTATGATAATATACCTTTTCTGATGATGTTGACATTCATCCCTCTCCTTTTCTTTCACTTCTAATTAGTTTACCAAAAGCAGAATCAGGCAGGGGAGAACCTCAGGGAGATGGGCTGAAGAAGCCCAGGGAGATGGGCTGAGGAACCCCAGGGAGAGGGCTGCATAACCTCAGAGGGGGGGGCAGAGAGAGCAATGGGCTGCATAACCTCAGAGAGAGGTTGTGGCTGTGGGCTGAACAATTCTCAGCGCTGATGTGCCTGTCCCTCCACCTTTATCTTGCTGTAGATAGCCAAGAGGAGGTCCAGAACATCCAAGAAGCACGCACAGCAGGATCTTGGTAGGCATGCCTTTATGGAATCATATGGCTTCCTTTATGGAATCAATCCATGTCTTGTTTGGCCTTCCTATTTTTCTACTCCCTGCTATTTTCCCAAGCATTATAAAAGATTATTCTTATTTTGTATAATCTTTTATAAGACGTTTCATCTTGATGCAATTAAAAACCATTCAATTGCTTCAGCAGGCAAAAAAGTCATTAAGTGGTCTGCCAAGACCCTCAGTAATGTTCAAGTAGTGGTGGTGGTGAGTTTGCAAATCCCTGGTCTATCGCCTTGCTGTCTGGCTGTGAGCTTACAGGATGCATTTGACTGGCCAGGGTTGAATGCTGGGTTTGAAGAACATAAGGACAGCCCTGCTGGATCAGCCAAAGGCCCATTTAGTCCAGCATCTTGTTTGCACAGTGACCACCTAGATGCCTGTGGGAAGCCCACAAGCAGGACCCGAGTGCAGCAGCGCTGTCCCCACTTGTGATTCCCAGCAAATGGTACAGAGAGCCATATAGCTTGTGATATGAAGGGCCTTTACTCTGATCCAACAGGGCTCCTCCAGCAGCATTGTGGCATACTTGTGTGCAGGGCTGGATTTCCCACTAGGCCCCTGCATTAGTGCCTATGAAACTTGTACAGGTCTACAAGAAAGTTTGGGTTCTACAAAATAAGTTAATTAATGCAAATTATTGTGTGATGTAGCAGTTTAATAGTGAATTAAATGTGTGGTGTGAATGTGGCCTGAGTTTTAGCAAGTGGAGGAAAGCTGAATGACGCAGAGGAAGCCAAGGTTCTGATGGAACGCCTCTCCCGATATGAACCTACCCGTACACTGCGCTCCACATCGAAGGCCCTCCTCCAGGTGCCTACTCAGAGGGAAGCTCGGAGGATGACAACAAGAAAAAGGGTCTTCTAAGTGGTGGGCCCCAAATTATGGAACGATCTTCCTGATGAGGTACGCCTGGCGCCAACACTACTATCTTTTCGGCGCCAGGTTAAAACCTTCCTCTTCTTCCAGGCATTTTTGCATTTCTGCATTTTAGTATGTGTTTTAAAATGTTTTAATCTTGAAATTTTTCTCTGTTATGTTTTAAATTGTTTAATTATGTGTTTTAATTGTATGCTGAAGTTTTAGTTTGCTGTGAACTGCCCAGGTAGCTTCGGCTATGGGGCGGTATATAAAGGTTGGTTGATTTAGTCCCTACTTCCAGATAACATCTTTTGCCGTTCTCTTAAAATTTCCTCTTCCTCTGCGGTGCCCAAGATGGCAAGAACCCTCCATGGGCCAGAAAAAACTAAGACACTTCTTTTCTGAAGGCATCAGAACTACACCTCCCAAGAAATGTCCCTAATGTCCTAGTAAGAGTTCTACCCAGAAGTTGAAGGGTTACGCTGGCCCTTTGGTATGTGTTGCTGTGGTTGAATTCGGGTAATAAATGTTACACTGTAGTACTGCTCTGGCACCCATAACATGTTAAGCACACTTTGAACTTGGCTTGTTAGCAAATCAGCAACCAATGCAGATTTCAATGCAATACCATACCAACCACAACAAGATTCCTATAAGTCAGACAACTCAGCATCCCACAACTACTCAGGATTCATAACCAAAAACCAAAACTAAAAAAATCCTGGCAACCTGTCAGTTAATGTAGAATGCTGCAGCACGGTTTCTGACATGAGTGAGATCCTATCAGCACATGATACCTCTGCTCTGAAATCTTGTTGTGGTTGGTATGGTATTGCATTTAGGAAAGCATCACTGTATTGTTTTTTCATTTTCTGTTTGCATTTCATGTACCTTTGACCCTCCTCCCTTACATCCATAGAAACAACAACAGTGGTTCCATGTGGTCAGCTCAACCCCCTAAAACCCATTGATGATGTGCCTTGTTTGTTGCAGGGGAACCGGCTCCGGGGCTAAGAAGGAGCCGGCCCTGGCCGGCCTCCACTCCTGCTGAGGCTGGCAGGCCGCTCGGACGCTGTCTCCTAGCAACCGCTATGTATGTATGTATATCCAGAACTGCCCTCCCGTTTGAAAAGCATGAAGAGGCCTGTATTCATGTGTGTTTGATATACACACTGGGCTCCAGATTAGAGCAAATCGCTAACTGATTGTGGAAACCATTAAGCAACATTTTAAAACCAGAGAGAGAGGTGTCTAAGCAACAAGACAGACTTCTTTCTGCTTTCTCAGAGAAGGGTGTCCCTCTGCCTATAGTGTTCCAACCTGAAATTGTGACTTGATGCTGAAGACGCATATTCCTTTGTAACCAGTAAAATTTGAGGCACTTTTGACTGTTAAGTTGTTCCCTCCAGTGTAATTATCATCCCTGTGATAATGGTGGCACTAATTTTCAAATTATAGACTAATAAAACCTTTTAATTTGTTAGGTTTCATCGAGGTCAGTTTTATATGTTCCTTATGGTAGTAAGAGTGCAATGGCAATTTATTTTTAGATGTTATAATTACTTTGGGTAGTTATAAATGTACATAAATAGGTATTATTGCTCTTGTTAATAATAATAATAATAATTTATTATCATTATTAATTGCATTAGAGAGCCCTGTTAGTCAAAGAATCAATATAGATTTATTGGAATCGGAGATTACAGATCCCATGTTATGAAGTCTGTTTCCACACTTTTTAGCCTTCCTGAGTAGCAGCAATAGTGTGTCCTTGTTCTTGCTCCATTATCCTGTTGTCAACAACACATCCTGTGAGAATCTGCAGTCATTACCACATGGCTGAGCAGAGATGTGAACTGAGTCTTCCCAGCTAAATTCCAACATACTAACCACTACACCACCTTTTCACAGTTCACTGTCACCTGATCCTAATAAATTACTATTAGCTGCTCTTGGGGTTTGGGATGAACTGCATTTCAGCATTTACTATTACAACTCTGCATCCTAGTCCTAAATACAGTCACAACAACATTACGACCTTCATTCATCAATTTCCCACCTCCATGACCAAAGGATGGGCAGGGACGGGCAGCTTGCAATGCAGAACAGGAGTGCTGTTTGCAAAGGAATCATAACTCAGCAGTGGAGCACATGCTTTGTCACAGGAAAGTGTCCCAAGTTCAATTGCAGGCCTCTTTGGTAGCAGGACCTTTGCCTGAGATCTTGGCCAACGGCTACAAGTTAGGATCATAGAATCAAAGAATTGTAGAGTTGGAAGGGGCCTATAAGGCCATCAAGTCCAACCCCCTGCTTAATGCAAGAATCCAAATTAAAACATACCCAACAGATGGCTGTCCAGCTGCCTCTTGAAGGCCTCGAGTGTTGAAGAGCCCACCACCTTCCTAGGTCATTGGTTCCATCGTCATACTGCTCTAACAGTTAGGAAGTTTTTCCTGATGTTCAGCCGAAATCTGACTTCCTGTAAGTTGAGCCCATAATTCCTTGTCCTGCACTCTGGGACAATCAAGAAGAGATCCTGGCCATCCTCTGTCTTGGCAACCTTTCATGTACTTGAAGGGTACATTATATCTCTCCTCAGTCTTCTCTTCTTAAGGCTAAACATGCCCAGTTCTTTCAGTCTCTCCTCATAGGACTTTGTTTCCTGTCTCCTGATTATCCGTTACCCTCCTCTGAACCCATTCTAGTTTGCTGTATCTTTCTTAAAGTGTGGTGTCAAGAACTGGACGCAGTACTCAAGATGAAGCCTAACCAGTGCTGAATAAAGGAGAACTAGTACTTCACTCACTTTGTTAATGCAGCCTAAAATAGCATTTGCTTTTTTTGCAGCCACATCACACTGTTGGCTCATATTCAGTTTGTGATCAACAACAATCCCAAGATCCTTCTTGCATGTAGTATTGCTGAGCCAAGTATCCCCCATCTTAATAACTGCATTTGGTTTCTTTTTCCTAGGTGTAGAACTTTGCACTTATCCCTGTTAAATTTAATTCTGCTGTTTTTAGCCCAATGCTCCAGCCTATTAAGATCCCTTTGAATTTTGTTTCTGTCTTCCAGGTAATTAGGTATTTCTCCTAATTTTGCATCATCTACAAGTTTGATAAGCATTCCCTGCCCCTCCTCATCCAAGTCATTAATAAAAATTTTGAAGAGCACTGGGTCCAAGCCCAAGCCCTATAGTAGCCCGCTAGTTACCCTCCCCCCCAGGTTGAGAAGAAACCAATGATTAGCACTCTGAATATGATTGTGTAGCCAACTGTGGATTCACCCAATAGCTGTTCCATCCAGTCCACATTCAGCTAGTTTACTAATCAGAATATCATGTGGCATTTTGTCAAAAGCTTTGCTAAAGTTGAAATATATTGTGTCCACAGCATTCCCACAGTCTATCAGGGAGGTTTGTTGTTGTTGTTATGTGCCTTCAAGTCGATTATAACTTATGGCGACCCTATGAATCAGTGACCTCCAAGAGCGTCTGTCATGAACCACCCTGTTCAGATCTTTCAAGTTCAGGTGTGTGGCTTCCTTTATGGAATCAATCCATCTCTTGTTTGGCCTTCCTCTTTTTCTATTCCCTTCTGTTTTTCGCAGCATTATTGTCTTTTCTAGGGAATCAGGTCTTCTCATGATGTGTCCAAAGTATGATAACCTCAGTTTCATCATTTTAGCTTCTAGTGACAGTTCTGGTTTAATTTGTTCTGACACCCAATTATTTGTCTGTTTTGCCTAGAATGCCCTCCCTTGTCCTTAACATGGCTGCAACCATATCTACTCAGAAGTAAGTCCTATTGAGTTCTATGGGGCTTAGTTCCTTAATAAGCATGTTTACAGTTGCTGCCTTCAGGGGCATCTATCTGTGCTCCCATCTAACATCTCTGCAACACTAAGCTCCTTTCTTCCAATAATGGCCTGGCTTGAGGGCACGTAAACCCTTCTTGCCAGAAGCAAGTAAGCTAGATTAAATGTTCCCTAAAGGTGTTGAACTGTGACCTGGCAGACCAGGGTTTGAATCCCCACACAGCCATGAAGCTCACTGGGTGACCTTGGGCCAGTCACTGCCTCTCAGACTCAGAGGAAGGCAACAGTAAACCACCTCTGTCTGAATACTGCTTACCATGAAGACCCTATCTGGGATCAACTTGAAGGCAGTCCATTTCCATTTTGCATCACTCTAAGCTTCTGAGAAAGAATGACCTTGTCACTTCAGATGGACCTAGGAACACCCTATGTTAGGTAAGATTTCTATTTTAATCTACAGAGAATGTTTTTTGAATGGTATGCTCCAAGCAACTGTGGTTGATACAATGTATCATGTTTAATGATATCACTAGGGCCCGCCCCATGACATCACTAGGGCCCGCCCCCATTTTCTCAGGTTCTTGGATGGTTCCGACCTGGCAACCCTACTCAGCAGTGATTTATTGGTTTGCTTAATATTAAAATGATGATTTATAGTCTACCCTTCTGAATTGATACCAGGAAGGAGTGCACCATAAGCAGGGTAGGGGACATTTGTATGCCCAAGGACCACATTCCTCTGTCAGCATCCTTCCAGGGACCACATGCCAGTGATGGGCATGGCCAGAGATAAAAGAAAGTGGAACTAATAAGCTCTAACCCTCCCTAGCTACACAAAAATCAGACATTTCTACAACACCCCTTCTCTCCATTTAGGCCACATCTGCACAATACATTTAAATGTACTGTACACTTTCAATAGTCATTGCTTCCACGAAAGAATCCTGGGAGCTGTCGTTTGTGAAGGGTACTGAGAGTTAGGAGACCCCAATTCCCTTCACAGCCAGAGACCTGAACTTACAAGATCTGAACAGGGTGGTTCACAACAGATGCTGTTGGAGGTCGCTGATTCATAGGGTCGCCATAAGTCGAAATCGACTTGAAGGGACCTAACAAATTCCCCTCTCAAAACTGCAATTCTGAAAGTGGTTTAACACAGAGGTCCCCAAACTGGTGCACAAGCTTCATTCAGGTGGTCCGTGGCATCTCCACATGAAATATCCATAGAATCATAGAATAGTAGAGTTGGAAGAGGCCTACAAGGCCATCAAGTCCAACCCCCTGCACAATGCAGGAATCAAAATTAAAGCATTCCCGACAGATGGCTGTCCAGCTGCCTCTTGAATGCCTCCAGTGTCGGAGAGCCCACTACCTCTGTGGGTAATTGGTTCCACTGTCATATGGCTCGAACAGTTAGGAAGCTTTTCCTGATGTCCAGCTGAAATCTGGCTTCCTGCAACTTGAGCCCATTATTCCGTGTCCTGAACTCTGGGACAATCGAGAAGAGATCCCAGCCCTCCTCTATGTGACAACCTTTCATGTACTTGAAGAGTGCTATCATATCTCCCCTCAGTCTTCTCTTCTCCAGGCTAAACATGCCCAGTTCTTTCAGTCTCTCCTCATAGGGCTTGGTTTCCAGTCCCCTGATCATCCTTGTTGCCCTCCTCTGAACCTGTTCCAGTTTGTCTGCATCCTTCTTGAAGTGCGGAGACCAGAACTGGACACAGTATTCAAGATGAGGCCTAACCAGTGCTGAATAGAGGGGAACTAGTACTTCACGCGATTTGGAAACTATACTTCTATTAATGCAGCCTAATATAGCATTTGCCTTTTTTGCAGCCACATCACAGTTGGCTCATATTCAGCTTGTGATCAACGACAATTCCAAGATCCTTCTCACATGTCATACTGCTGAGCCAAGTATCCCCCATCTTATAACTGTGCATTTGGTTTCTTTTTCTTAAGTGTAGAACTTTGCATTGATCCCTGTTGAATTTCATTCTGTTGTTTCAGCCCACTGCTCCAGGCTATCAAGGTCCTTTTGAATTTTGTTTCTGTCTTCCATGGTATTAGCTATGCCCCCCAACTTTGTATCATCTACAAATTTGATAAGCATGCTCTGTACCTCCTCATCCAAGTTGTTAATAAAAATGTTAAAGAGCACTGGCCCCAGGACCGAGCCCTGTGGTACCCCACTCGTTACTTCTGCCCAGTTTGAGAAGAAACCATTGATAAGCACTCTTTGAGTACGATTCTGGAGCCAACTGTGGATCCAATAGTTGTTACGACATGTGCTCTTGGGAACCTGCGTGTGTGAACTTGCCACCCCCATGTCCCATGAAACACACCTCTTTCTTTTTCAACTGCTTACGAGCCATCTCAGCCTGGACTAATGCCTCATCTCTCTCCCTCTCCATTTGTCTTAAAGAAGAAGCCCACCTGATTTTTTCTGCTACCATATTCATTCGTCCACGACCAAAATTGTCACAATAATTTCTCCTTCATTCAAATCTCCGCACAGTTGAGTAAGTTGTGAGTGCAGGGAAAGGGCCGCTGCGGCATTTGCCTTGCATGCAGAAGGTCCCTCAGGTTCAGTCCCCAACGGAATCTCCAGGGAGGAAAGGTGCCATCCGGGACTGAACCTGAGAGACCTTCTGCAAAAGACTCCTGCCTGAAACTCTAGAGCTGCTACCAGTCAGTGTAGACAGTACTGGGCCAGATGGACCAATAATCTGACTCAAGGCAGCTTCCTATGTGAGTAGAAAATCCTGGTGGAGAATTGAAAACTTCATTTGACGTGCTTTTTTCTTTGCAAATGGCAGGAAAGGATGTCTTCAAACCTCCCCCTGCACACATACTTTTTTGTCTGTGAAGATATTAAAGTAGAGAAGCCAACAGAATCAGAAAAAAAATAGAATTATTTCTCAGTACGTTTTGTGGAAGATCCAAGGCTGTGATACTATTCATATAATCTGTCTACAATTTACATGGTAAACCAGAAAACATCCTTTGGAGCTGAGCCCTACATAATAAGCAGATTTACCTGCCAAAATTAAAATGAACCAAAACTTTGTATTTTTATTTTACAAGAAAAAAAGGAAATGGACTGCTGAGAGGCAGTGACTGGCCCAAGGTCACCCAGTGAGCTTCGTGACTGGGTGGGGATTCGAACCGTAGTCCAACACCTTCACCACTACACCACACTGGCTCTCATTTTACAAGAGGGAGTTGCAATGTTGGCACACATCTGCTTTCTTTGAAAGGGTTGGGACCACAAGGGAAGAGGAATGTTTGAGGAGGAAAGGGAAGGGAGAAGGGCACACAGTGGGCAGGTTCACATTGAGATTTAATCTGAGAACTGCAGAAAAGTACAGGGAGTGTGTTTGCCAGTGAGGTAAGTCTTCTAGCACGCTCCCTGTACTTTCCTGCTATTGGAGCCAAGTGAAAGGAGTTAATTCTGCCAGTGAGAAGTCTCTCCTAAGGAGCTAACATTATCCTCTTTCATGCATATTGACTCCTAAGAACGTCTGTTGTTGTTGGAGAAGGTATTAAAAAGCATCTCATTCTCATCAAAATGAATTTCGGAAACTGGAAATTTAAGCAAGCCTTATGAATGTATGTAGTGAGGTGGGTTAGGCTGAGAATCACCCAGCAAAATTGCATGTTGGATTTATAGCCCCATCTTTCCTCAAAGGAACACAAGGAAATGTGCATGTGTCTTTCCCCCAACTTTAATGCTAACAACCACCCTGTGAGTGGGAGCCAATCAGAATGAAAGGGGTGTGTGTTTGCCACTGAGATACATCTTCTAGCATGCTCCCTGTACTTTCCTGCTATTGGAGCCAAGGTGAAAGGAGTTAATTCTGCCACTGAGAAGACTCTTCTAAGCAGCTAACATCCTCTTTCATGCTTATTGGCTCCGAGGAACGTCTGTTGTTGTTGGAGAAAGTATTAAAAAGCATCTCATTCTCAACCCAGCAGCAAAAAAAGGCAAGGGGGCCATGGCTGTGACTATCATTAATTTACCCTGCACTTCTGTAGTTTTTAGACTTTAATATGGGAATGTGTGTATAAGGTAAACTGCTGGTTTTATTTTGAAAATGTTTTGGCTACCTTGCTTTGCACATCTGACTTTGTGGGTGAATTTAATGCATATTTTTTAAGATTTACACTTGAACTGGTGACTTATTTTATTTATTTATTTATTTATTTGGTTGCATTTATATACCACCCTTAGCAAATAGCTCTCAGGGCGGTAAACAGCATAGGGTAAAATACATACATAGCAATAATAAAATCACAAAAACATATATGACCCAAGAACAAATACAGTTAAACTGAAAATAAAAATAAAGACTTAGTATACAAGATTAAAAAGCTAAAAAGATTAGAATGATTAAAATGCCTGGGAGCATAAAAATGTCTTTACCTGGCGCCGAAAAGATAATAGTGTAGGCGCCAGGCGTACCTCTTCGGGGAGGCTATTCCACAACTCGGGGGCCACCACAGAAAAGGCCCTAGATCTGGTAACCACCCTCCGGGCTTCACAATGAGTTGGTACCCGGAGGAGGGCCTTCGATGACGAACGAAGCGAACGGGTAGGTTCATAGTTGGAGAGGCGTTCCACCAGGTATTGCGGTCCCACGCCATGTAAGACTTTATAGGTCATAACCAACACCTTGAATCTCGCCTGGAAGCAAATAGGTAGCCAGTGCAGGCGAGCCAGAACAGGAGTTATATGCGAAGACCGACTGGTCCTCGTCAATAATCTAGCTGCCGCATTCTGCACTAGCTGAAGCTTCCCCATGCCAGTGTGGATTTGAAGCCGCTTGTGTCTATTTTGTGTGTGTGGCATCAACACAATCTCCTCCGAGTACACCCCCCCCCGCTTAATAAAGATTCTGCCAAGACGCAAATAATTTGATAGGGGAAGAAACCCCATGGAAAATCGCACGTTAACCTATTATGCAGGGAATGTGCTTGTAGGTTACTCGGCAAACATGATGGCACTTCGCTGGGTGCCATCTATTGCCACATCCCCTAATTCCATTCTGTTTCCATCAACCCAAAGGAAAGGATGCACCCTGCCTGCTTCCACCAGTTGTTGTGGAAGGCACATTTGTGGTAATGTTTCTTAATCTTTTAAATAGCTCTTTTGTGGAGAACTGCTCTTGCACAAAACAGCTGTATTAAAAATAAAAAGTGCCCTTGCAGGTACAGGAAGCAGGAAAGGAAGCAGCAGCCTTGTATGCAAGTGACTCCAAATCTTTGCCTGGCTTGGAGTGACACATATAGTTTAAAAATGTTTTGAATGCTGTTTTGTTCAAATCTGGTACGTCAAAAAAACATGCATTTGAAAAATGTGCCTTTTTAAAAAGGCACATGGGAATAAGTCAACAAATACCTGTGTGCATGCCGGCAACGGATATAAGGTTTCCTGGCTGAGAGCAGGACACACGTTTGTTTGTCTTTTTAAAAAACATTTGAGTGCTCTTTTGTGTGAATCTGGTATATCTAAAACGTTGTATGTGTACAGGTAAACAAATACGTGCACGCGTGTGCGCCATGGACTTCAGGTTTCAAGAACTGAGGGTGGGTGGTGGAAGTAGAAACTGAAGGGAGGGGACAAAAACACACAGCACAAAATATATTCTACCAGCCACTAGTCAGAACAGGAAACAGCGAGACAGATTGTGGAGGCATGAAATGAAAGCGCTCATGTGTGCATGAAGGAAGGTGCAGAAAAGCACTTACAGAAATAGGGACCGCCCTACGAATTAACACAGCCTGGAAAATGAATACATCTCCTAAACTGTTATGCTACACATGTTTTCAAACAGCATTCAGGCATAAGAGACTAAAAGCAGGTACTACATAATCAGCCCAGACTCCATGAAAACACAGAAACAATATGCTGCTTCAACCCCCAAACTATTGCAAGAGCTTAAAAGAGCTATAAAATATCCAGAACATTTTTTTACCAGTTGTAAACCAAGTTTAAGTCCCAATTTAAGCTGTACATATGCATCAGTTCCAGCAAAGGTAGAGCCCTGTGTCCCTCCAGATGTACCTGGAATATCCCTTCCATCATCCCTGACCACTGGCCATACCGACAGGGGCTGCCGGGAGTCGGGAGACCAGAAATATCTGTAGGGCTGCAGGTTCCAGAATTAGAGTCGTAAAATTGTGGTACCAAGGCTGACTAGGCCCTACTCCTCACATCCTGGCTGTGACAGTAGCTCGACCACGTTTTGTGCTTTTGTCCAGAGGCAGGCTATCCCAACAGAAAGAACTTGAAGATATCTGAAGATTCCCTCGCCTGGAGCAGTGATATAGTTCAGCTCCTGTCCTCTTGGAGTCCTTTCCTCAGTGAAGAGGAGTGATCTGAAAGACTGATCGCTGTCAGTTGGAGCACAGCAGCTGGAGCTCCCTGCGCTACAGCTGATTGCTGACAGCTGGAATAATGTAGGGCCCCACTTTCCAGCGGTTTTTGCTTTTCGGCCGGGGCCTGGAATGTAACCCGCCGTATGAGTGGGGTCCTACTGTATTTGGTTTGGAAAGATTTCCTTTAAATACCAGAGAACGGTACCTGGTTATGAAAGACAGAGGTATGATAATATCGAAGAGAAATCCCCAGCACATTACTGTATCTTGAGGAAGGGAGAAATAAGGATCAGTATATGAAAATAATTATTACTTGAAAAACAAAACAGAATATGGATATGTAAACTTAACTTTATTCAGAAGAACAATGTGCAATTCAGTTGTTATAAACAATAATGATGGCATCCAAGACTAGTAACAATTTTAACTATTATGTAACTCTACTTTCATATACCCCTTCCACCAGTCCAAACTAGTTAAAACTCTGCTACATTACAGCTATACAGTCATTTATCCTAAATATTAAGAAAAAAAGACAAGAAAGAATATGATAACTTCCTATGCCAGCAAGGATTCAAAGGAACCAGTTGAATGTAGGGTCCTAGGATCCAGAAGAACAGAGATGAAGGGAAAAGGTTGGAAGAATAAAATATTGAAATTTAAACCTCACCTGAGAATAAGAAAAAATATTAAAACAAGAAATGTATGTAAATAAAACGGAGAAAAACAAACCTGTTCAAATATGAGCGAAAGCTCCAGCCCCAAGGACCGGCTTAGAGGACAATGGCCACAAAGAGCCTCAAACCTGAAGAAGGGAGAGCTTCAAAGCAAGAAGAGAAGAGATGCCTGGAAGAGAAGACAACAAACAAAGTTGGGCTGCAAAGGCCCCAGAACAAGCAAAACGCAAGTAGGAAAACCTGGAGTTTAGCAAAGAAGCAGTAAACAGTTCCCAATTCAAATCATTTATATGACTCTTCCCTTGTATGGATTATTTGATGTCCCTTAAGCATTTATAAGGTTTGTCCCCTGTGTGACTCCTGTGATGTGAAGTAAGGCTGCCACTCTGACTGAAGGTCTTTCCACACTTCAGGCATTCATAACGCTTTTCCCCTCTGTGAGTTCTGTGATGCAAAGTAAGGTTGCTACTGACACTGAAGCTTTTTCCACACTCCAAGCATTTATAAGGTTTGTCCCGTGTGAGTCCTTTGATGTATAGAAAGGTTGCCTCTTTGACTGAAACACTTTCCACACTCCAAGCATTTATGAGGTTTGATCCCAGTATGAGTTGTTTGATGAGAAGTAAGGTGGCTACTCTGACTGAAGCTCTTTCCACACTCCAAGCATTTATAAGGTTTGTCTCCTGTGTGAGTCCTGTGATGTGAAGTAAGGTTGCCACTCCTACTGAAGCTCTTTCCACACTCCAAGCATTTATAAGGTTTGTCTCCTGTGTGCGTTCTGTGATGCGAAGTAAGGTTGCCACTCCTACTGAAGCTCTTTCCACACTCCAAGCATTTATAAGGTTTGTCCCCTGTGTGTGTTCTGTGATGCGAAGTAAGGTGGCCACTCCTACTGAAGCTCTTTCCACACGCCAAGCATTTATAAGGTTTGTCCCCTGTGTGTGTTCTGTGATGCGAAGTAAGGTGGCCACTCCTACTGAAGCTCTTTCCACACTCCAAGCATTTATAAGGTTTGTTCCCTGTGTGAGTTCTTTGATGCTTAGTAAGGCTGCTACTCTCACTGAAGCTCTTTCCACACTCCAAGCATTTATAAGGTTTGTCCCCTGTGTGTGTTCTGTGATGCGAAGTAAGGTGGCCACTCCTACTGAAGCTCTTTCCACACTCCAAGCATTTATAAGGTTTGTCCCCTGTGTGTGTTCTGTGATGCGAAGTAAGGCTGCTACTCTCACTGAAGCTCTTTCCACACTCCAAGCATTTATAAGGTTTCTCCCCTGTGTGTGTTCGGTGATGCGAAGTAAGGTTGCTACTCTGACTGAAGCTCTTTCCACACTCTAAGCATTTGTAAGGTTTGTCCCCTGTGTGAGTTCTGTGATGCTTAGTAAGGTTGCTACTCTCACTGAAGCTCTTTCCACACTCTAAGCATTTGTAAGGTTTGTCCCCTGTGTGAGTTCTGTGATGCGAAGTAAGGCTGCTACTCTGACTGAAGCTCTTTCCATACTCTAAGCATATATAAGGTTTCCCTCCTGAATGCAATCTTTGATGTGAGGTAAGATCTGAGCTGTACTGAAATCTCTTTTCACATTCCAAGCATTCGTACTTCAATTCAGTTTCCTGTTGAATTTTATATGCAGCATCCTGAGAGGTTTCTGGATTCATATCCTGGGGGCTGTGTTTGTCTCCCCTCTTGTCTCTTTGCTCCATCTTGACTCCTCATTTCTGTTCCTGCATCTGCTCCTCAGTTTTTTCCAGTGATACTTCTGATGGCTCTCCCTCAGTCTTGACCCCCGTCTCCTGATGGAATGAAAAAGAAGGGTGATGAAATCCTGTGAATATATTATGATTTGTACTTTGAAAACATATTTTTGGGACATCTGTTGATATCAGAGTTTAACTGCGAAAGCTCAAGGCCTTGTACACAGCTATTTCAGCAGTAGCTGCTAGGTAATAGGCTGTGAAAAGAGATGGTGCGAGATGATTGTGACAAAAATTTGCTCTCTTGTTCCTCCGTTTAAGGTGGGCAGCCCAGTGCTTATGCACAGCTGGAATTTACAAACCTAAAATGGATCCTGTCTGACAGGAATATGGCCCTTTCCTCTGCCCAGAGGGCATCTCACAACCCCTCTCTCCCTTCATCCCATAATGTTAGACCCCTGTTACATGCACTACATGAGTTGAGCTTTAATTCATCCAAGGGAGGCCAGTGCCCCTCAAACCTATATGGGAGGAAATATCCTTAAAAGGTGGGCTGTGATAACCAGCCTTTGTTCCCCATCCACCATAAGGAAAAAGCCTGCAGTTGACCGGTCAAACAGCTTTACACCTGAGAGGCCCAATATTATGGAGGTAAGTAGCGACTTGATAATAGAGCGAAAGAGCTTCTTTTGTTTCAAGATTCGGCTTTGAGCAATTTGCTCCTTTTCCTTTCTCTGTTGTTCTTGACGATCATTTTATAATTGGACATCTGGTCTCTGTGGGTCTGGTGGCCAAACTCTCAGGATATTCAGACATCCCATGTGCCTTGGACACTTGGGTTCCCCACTACTGAGTAAAAGGATTTTCAGGTGCTAAAGAAAAGGTGACTCTTCAGATTGTTGCCAGCGATAGAGGGAGCGTGCTGGCTTTGGGCCTTACAGTAAGTTAAAGGCAGCTCTGGCTGGGAAGTGCAGGGTGTGCTGTCCCTAGGATCCCAGAATTCTGAGTACTAAATTGGGGCCCTGAGAGTCTTCCTGTCTGGGAAAAAGGGGTGTAGGAAATGGTGGCAGCTCTACTGGATAATTTGAAATGCATAGTGGGTCAGATTTGCGAAGCAGGTGTGCCAGGAAGGGAATACAGTAGGGCCCCGCTTTACCGCGTTCCGCTCCAAGGCGTTCTGCTGATGCGGCGGCTTTCGTTTTTAATTTAAAAGCTATTTTTTTTCTCTTTTGCGCCGTTTTGCAACGTTTTTGCGCAATGCAGCCCATTAAAGTCAATGGGGTTCCACTTTATGGTGTTTGCCGCTTTACAGCGGGGGTCCAGAACGGAACCCGCTGTATAAGCAGGGCCCTACTGTAAGAAGACTATCCTGAACCTCACCTTCTTTTTTTTTTTCAATTAATTTTTATTCAAATTTTCAAAACCAAAACAATACAAAAAGAACAAAACACAAATCAATAACTAATACAATAATATATATATATATATATATATATATATATATATATATATATATTGACTTCCGATTTGTCATAGTTCAGCTATAAATCTATAATATATAACAAACCTATCTCTTAATAGATTATAAAATCACCTTCCTCCAGCGGTTATCTTAGTTGGTTTCAAATCTCATTAACATCATATCATTTTAATCTTCCACAAAAAGTCAAAGAGAAGTTTCCAATCCTTGAGATATATGTCAATCAATTTTTTTTTCTAACTAAACATGTCAAATAATCCAACTCATCAAGTCTACTAAGTCCAGTAATTTCAAATCGCTCTTCTGTCATTATCCTTATTGGGTCCATCTTCCATCTTCCATCTTTACGCACCCAAAAATCTTGCTGTCATAGTCATATAATAAAAGTCTGATAGGAATTTCCTCCATCACAGATATTTTCTTGCCATCAATTCCGAACGTATCACTGAAGTATTGTTGCAAAGCCGCATCTCTGTTCCTCTTTTCCACATGATACACTAGTACATCTCTTGAAGATTTTTCCATTGATACAAAACAGGGATTAATTCTGTTAACTTTCTCCATTTCAAGTTCCATCAAATCCTTCCAGTCCAGGAATTTTTTTGAACCGATAATATCTTTATCTCCAATCTCTTCAATTCCTTCAGGGACAGCGCTGAGTTCCAAACTGTAATATTTGTCTCCAGGATCCGTCACAGCCAGGAAATCCAAATCTTTTTTCATGTCCATATTTAATCCAATCTCCATAGTTTGAACCTTGCCTTTAATTTCTCTTTCATCCTTTTTTGGTTTTCCAGATCTATCTTTATTCTCCTTTCTCATAGAATCCTGAATTTCTTTCAGCTCCTGTCTCATTTCGTGAAATTCAATTCTCCACGCTTGTCTATTATTTCTCAGTTCTTGTTTTATTGAGTTAATCCCATTCATTATTTTCTGAAACATGTCTAAAGATAAAGTCCCTTCTTGTACATCCATGATCTTCTTAATTGTCATTCTTAAAGCCAAAGGAACAAAACTCCTTCAATTTTCAATGTCCCAAGCAAAGAGCAGCTTATTTCTTTAACCAGTTACAAAGGAGTTAATCTTTCCAACCAACTGGCGTCACACGCTAGACAGCCCTTATCTCTTATATGCCCAGAAGTGCAAAAACAGCTTTAGTTCACAGCGTCCAAATAACTAGTAGCAGAGAGAATGAGCAGATTCGTCAAAAAAAAAAGTAGATCAGGAAAAATAGTCCCAGACATATATTACACAAAAGTCTTATAAATCAAAAAGATTTTTCTTTTCTCTTCCAATCAGAAATCCCTCATCCGTGTAATCTTTAAAATGCTATTTTCTATGTCAGCTTTTTGCAATAAAAGAAAGATAGGCTATTTTTATTTTCTTCCCTCTTAGTTCCGTGAGTAAAAAAGGAAAGTCTTAACTCACCTAGGTTATCTTAATTGCTGTTACTTTGACAAATCTCTTTAGCTGTATAGATAAGAAAGTTATAAGAGTAGACAGGAGGATGCTTGCCTGTTAATCCGTTATTCTTTAAAGAAAAAAAAACGGGTCACTTATTCAGCTGAGCTAGCATATAAATCCTCGCTCCGTCTGAGCTGCTGGAAGACTTTCTTTCACAGACAATTCTGACGAATTCCAGACTCCAACAATCACAACAAAGCTGTGTGGGAAATCTCACGTTTCTTCCTTATCCGGAAGAAATTATCCCCAGTCAGAAAAGACCCTTCTGACTGAATTTAAAACTGAAAAAGTTTCATCCAAGACGGGAGCCCGTCTCAGAGCTGCACAGGCGGAGGGATCCTCCTGGGAAGTCCCTGAACCTCACCTTCTGTCCGAACAATCATTTTTAATATTTGTAGACAGGGCCTGGATCGTGGAAATTCATTTTGATTGGTCTGGGATACAATAGGTTCTGATTGGCTGGTTGCTCCAGAAACTGAAGGATGGGCAGTTAAATGGGAAAGGCAATTGGCAAAGGCAGTTGATGAGGGAGTTGTTAGGTAGAGGCCAGAGACAGCTGACCCAAAAGTGGAGAACAGAGGCCTGAACATTAAGCTATTTGTCCCCAATGTGCTAACAATCTTTGGCTGATGAAGATCGGAAGCCATGGCTGTTTGAGGCTGAGAGGCTTACCACAGGAAGGTTACAGGTGGGTTGTTCTGACCAACTCAAGAGTCCAAGCCACCAGAAGTTCAACTAGAGGAGATCTGGAGTTAAAGGAAGGTTGTTCCCAGCAGCTGGACCAGGTTGTCGGTGAATTTGGCTGGGGTGGAAATTTAGGGAATTTGTCCCTAAGGGAAAAGACACTTAGAAGCAGGGGTCAGCAGCAGTATCTCCTGAGTCTTTAGAAACTGTCATCAAGCACCTTTAAGACCCCAATCAGTATTCCCTTATGCACATAAAATCCCTGTACTTCAACCTATTTCCAGGGTGTCCATCTCATGCCTAACCCTCTTCTATGAAGCTACTCGGAGGTTTTAAAGACCTTCTATGGGAATGGTGGCAGTGGAAAAGGGTCATATTGAGAACTCTTGAGTTATTGTGGTAGGGAGTTCCATAGACCCTAAACATAAAAATTAAAGAAACACAAATACCTTAACTAGGGTCATACAAAGTGAGGCTGAGGAAACTATTACTTGATAGGTAGTGAGACCTGATTCTCTACAAGCAACAAGGAAGAAAAGAAACATCTGAGCAGCAAATAAAACTGAATTTGTTACTACAGGGAATTCCAGTACTTTAAAATGATACTGACAATTTCTTTTGTTTTAAAGCACCTTTAAAAGAGGGAGAGAAGAGACACACCCGAGCGAGAGAGATATCAATGAGACCTGCTTTAGTTACGGAAGTTGGAATTCTGGTTAGATAGAAAGGTTGTTAGCAGTCATTTACAAACTGTGTGCCAAGGGGAAATTAATTAATAACCTGATTGCGAGTTTTATTTTATTTTTAAACATTTACGCTGCCTTTTAAGGTAAAGCACCCTCCCAAGTGGTCTCACATAAACATAAAAGGTATTAAACATTGTTTCAATAAAATACCATAATTTCAAACAGTACTTAAGCGAATTTGAAAAATCCCAATTAAGAAGTCCCTAAGATTAACTAAGCTATTAATAACACAGTTCAAAGCAGCAGAAAACAAAAATCAATAATCCAGCATCTCAAATAAGAGCAATTTGAAACAACTGGATCTTCAATGCCTGTTAAAAAACTGAAACAAAGCCAGCCACATACATAGATTGAGAAGGATACCCAAGTATTCTACAAGTGAAGGGCCTGCACGGAAAAAGCCCAATCTCTAGTATCTGCCAATCTTATTATCATTTATAATTGCATTTACATCCTGCCCGTCCTCCCAGAAGGAGTCTAGAATGGGAGGGCTATCGCACCATATTCATAACAAATGTCAGCTTGAGGAAAGCTAAGCTATGGAGCTCCTTGCCCAAGGTAAATGCAATTGCAAAGAAACCAGCAATTTTCACAAATGGATTGGTAGAAAATGTCACTAATTGCCAGCAGATTATGCCATTGTTTACTTCCTTCTGCCAACATTTTCTGACTAACTCTGCCCCTGCACCAGCATTTTGTGATTGGTGGGCCTCAGTAATATTTAGGTGTCTCAAGTGAGCCCTGGGGATAGGAAAGTTTGGGAACCCCTGTGCTAGCTAATGTTGATGGGGAAACACCTCTTATTCTACAATTTAGTCCTGAACACAGAGCAGTCCGATCATACTTCTGAGCATATTTCTCCTCTTTTGCAAAACCCTGGACAAAGAGGTCTTCTCCATCTCCTTCCAGGCAGGAGATGAGGTTAGGTTTAAAATTCAGATGTCCTCTTTCAAGCAAAATACATATAGATATGACTCTGCCTTAAACAGTGAAAATCTACTGGCCTACCCAGGAGTAGCCAGCTGGGAGGGGTGCCGGCCATCAGCCCTCCTGGCAATGACATTGGTGCCACCTACCGTAAGCGAGAGAGGCAAGGCGATGGGGAAGTCAGGGCTCTGTGGGCACACTGGGGGAGCCAATCCAGTACTCCTCCTGGTGTGCCCACACAGCCCCAACTACCTGCTGCCTTGCCCCTTCCCCCCCTTGATAGCTACTCCTGTGTCTACCCACCTTAATTCAGTATCCTTGATTTATTGTATTTATTTTATTTATTGTATTTATACACTGTGCTTGTTTTATCTTTTATGTACACCGCCCAGAGAGCCTTCAGGCTTAGGGCGGTATATAAATTAAAATAAATAAATAAATCCTTAGCTCCCGCCACCTGCATCCCAACAAGAGACCTGCCTGACAACAAAAAACAGAATCAAGATAAATAACTCAGGGCAGATGCGTCCGTTTCCTAAGATGGCTACCATTATGAGAGGCAGTATGGGGAAAACAAGCAGGGAGAGTGCTGTTGCACTCATGTTCTGCTTATGGGCTTCCCATGGGCACCTGGCTGGCCACTGTGAAAACAGAATCCCGGACTACACAAGCCTTTGGTTATATCCAGCTGGTCTCTTCTTATGTTCTTATGCGCAGGGTAAGTCCATCAGCACCCTTCTAATGACCTCATTGGTAACACCACCAAGAATTCATACCTTCCATAGCTATTGATTAAGGGCAAAAGAATCTTTGTCCAGCGAGGTTGCCATCTCATGAATCTCCTGCATGACCTCCTTGCATAGAGTTCTCTGGCCTGGATCTCACTGAGCCTATTCCTCCTTAGTAAAATGCAAGGACATCTCAAAGGTCACAAGTGCCTGGAAGAAGAAAATAATTGCTTTCCTCATAAACTCTCCCAGGCAGGGCATGGACATCATCTGCCCTCCTCTCACACTCTGAAGAGAGACGGGGCAAACAGAATATTTCCCTTCAATGTTCAAATATAATCTAAAGTCCAGATGGCATCTACATGGGAGGTCTTAAAACAACCCAGATGTGTCATTGCTGATCTTCTAACAAAAATATGTACTTTCTCCCAGAGACCTGCTACCATATGGGCTGGCAAATGTATTACAATTTAAAAGTAAAAGAACACAGCAGGTATCCTGGAAATCAGAGGCCTCTAAGCTTAGTATCTGTTTCGGGAAAAGTAGTGGAAAATATTCTTAAAGACAGAATTACCAAACATGGAGCAGAGCTTAGCAATCGTGGGATACGAGGGAATATCAGTAAGTGTTTAAAGATCAGGAAGGAGAGAGCAGGAATAAATGAATAGTTCTCCCAATGGAGGGATATAAGCGGGGGCCCCAATCACCAGTATTAGGACCTGACCTCTTAAACTTGTTCCTAAAGGATACAGCTTTGGGGTGAGAGGTGAGGTAACCAAGTTTACTGTGGATATCAAATTGTTCAGGGGAGTTAAAACAAATAGGGATTGTGAAGAACTCCAAAAGGAAGTCTCCGAACAGACTTGGGGCCTGTCCAAACTCACCTGGATAATCCTCATTTTCCCTAATCGCCATGTGATTGGGTAGTCCACACTTCGCCTGTTTATTCTCTGTTTTCGCTGTTTTCAAATGTAAAAAAAAAGGCTGGTTTTGCAACCACACATCCAACACATTATTTCCGGGTTTTCCCAAAGTCCAACCTCTAACTCCGCCCCTAAGAGCCAATTGGTCCACAGATTATAATTTGTGTTCTCCCGCCCCCTCCCCCCCCCCCCCGCACCAACGCACACTAACGCAGGGGCTTGTACGCAAGAGCGGGAAATTTGAATTTGGTTCAAGTTTCAGTTCCTGTAATGGAGGACGAGCGAGGGAACTAGCGGAGGGTAAGCGAGCAAACGGGCGTGAGCCAAAAGAAATCCCCGGCCAGGCAGGGTGGGAGTTGCAATGGAAGCAACATGCCATCCACAGCCCCCTCGCTTACCCGGGATGGGAGGGGAGGGGAGGGGATGGGATGGGATGGGGGGTGGAGAAAAAAGCCTGCTTTGGTTGATGCCACCTTTCAGTTACGACGCTGCAGTTGGTTCCTAGTTCCCAGTTCCTTATTTGCTGTAAAGTTCAAAACACTAAAAAAGAAGAAAAGTTGACACCTACAGCAGCTTCAAGCAAAACTGAACATGTGTCTGGACCCCAAAATATATGGTGGGGTTCCCTGTATGATATATCCCTGTGATCGGAGGACTCTCCCTGTCAAGAATAACAATACATTTATGCAATCAAAACCCTCAGGCTCTGATATTATCATAAATACATAATGATGTCATAACATCATAAAAAATAACTAACTGGGGGTGCCCACCCCAAAATCTGCTCTGGCCCAGGACAAATCATATACCCCAGGAAAGAGGAAGGTTTGCTCTACGAGATGCCATTGTGTTCCAGCTGGCCCAGAGCTTCTGCTGGGCACAGGGCACCCAAGGGAGCATCTATGCAACATCAAAATAGACAAAAACAACCAGAAAATAATAATAAATGTGGGTGCACAGCCCAAAATCTGCTCTGGGCCAGGACTGCACAGGCTTCTCATAGCGGACACCCTCCCCTTTTCTGGGGTATATGATTTGTCCTGGCCCAGAGCAGATTTTGGGGTTTGGGATCCCCAGTTACTTAGCTTTCCCTGTATGTTTTTGTCTGCTTTGGTTTTGCATAGATACCCTCCTACGTGTGCTGCGACCAACATGAGCTCTGGCCCAGGCGGGACGCAGTGGCATCTCATAGAGGACACCCTGCCCTTTCCTGGGATGTATGATTTGGCTTGGCCCAGAGCAGAGTTTGGGGTGGGCACCCCCAGTTCTTTATGATTTCCTGCACATTTTTGTCTGCTTTGTTTTTTCATAGATGCACTCCTCCGTGCCCAGTGCCCAGCAGAAGCTCTGGGTCAGGTTGGACGCACTGGCATCTCCAAGAGGACACCCTCCCCTTTCCTGCGTTGTATGATTTGTCCTGGGCCAGAGCAGATTTTGGGGTTCAGAGACATGTTTGAAGAGGCTAAGGATGAAAGAATGATAGGAAAATGTCTTAGCCACTGTGAAGAGTCTTCAACCATGCTTCCCCTTTCTTGCTGATTGGATCTCATTGTAGTGCAAGGCGGCCAGTCAGCCACTGAGAAAACTCTTCTCAGTGGAAAACACACTCCACTTTCACGATGATTGCCTCCGAGGGATGTCTGTTGTTCTGATCGCCATGTGAGAGAATAACGAAGATAACGTGAAAGTGTCAAGGGATAAGCCCTCTTCCCAGCCTCAGTTGTCGTGGGCCATCCCTACAGTATATTAAAGTATCGTATTGTTGCAACAATGCCAAAAGACAACAGTAATAATGTGATTTCTTTTGGTTTTCCCAGATCTGCCAGAGACCACACCCACTATCAGCAAATTGGTCCGGAACATATGACGTACGCTCTTCTCCACCTTTGCACCCTACCACAAAAACCATGCATGAAAACAGTCTCCTATTTCTGCTAGGTGACAAGAAAGGTGGAGGGCAGCAGCTGAAGGAATATGCGTGAAGAGGCTATAGTCAAAGAAAGGGTGTAAGAACGATAGGAAAATGTCTTAGCCACTGGGAAGAGTCTTCTAGCATGCTTCCCCTTTCTTGCTGATTGCATCTCGGTGTAGTGCAAGGAGGCCAGGCAGCCTCTGAGAAGACTCTTCTTAGTAGTAAACACACTCCTCTTTCCTGTATACCCGCCACGGTTTACATCTCTCCCTCTGATACAAGGAAAATGCAAAGCACTTCTATGCCAATAATTCCTCTACTTATGTTTGCTTCAATTCCAGCTATTTCGCTCAATTGACTGTATGTGTCTTTCCTTTCCTGCATAATAAACTTCCTAGATATACACACAGCTGGTCTTTCAACTTTTTTTGGCATAATGAGGGGGCCTGGCGTTGGAGGTGATGCATTGTCATGTGATGTCATGGTAAACAGTTCTGCATGTCAACGTTTTTATTCTGTGCATCCTCCTGCTGCGCTCAACTGCCCAGTCGAGGCTCCAGCGTACTGCCAGCCCTGTGCAACCACGAAGACAAGAGACCCAGCCTTGGGTCTGTTGGGGAGAGGATGAAGTCCGGGATCACAACTCCCTTGGAGGCGGCTCTGCGGTGCTGTGTCAGTGGCCCTCGGCCTTTATCAAGTTATCCCAGCACAGGGCAACAGCATCCGGCCTGGCCAGATGCTCATGTTGAGAAAAAAAGGCCAACAAATTCCTAGCAGCAAGAAGTGGGAGCTCGCCTGCCTGGCGGGATGAAAAGTGCCTGCAACCTCTGCTGGGCCTGGCTGCTAACTCTCACAGCTCCTCCTGCCCCAGACCCTTTTCTGAGGGTGGCAGGATGGGACCTCCTCTCACTCTCACAAAAGGCCCAAAGTGTACAACAGGGCAGTGCGCAGGCAAAAGAGCCACAATATACAGCTCTTAGCAGAGATATTTTTCGAAAGTAGCTTCATTGCCCAGAATAAGTTTCACAGTCCAAGGAGCCTACAAGTATCTTTGCTTATAGTCGTATAGAATTTCCCCCCTCAATTTGCTCCTAAGGGTGCCCAAGTGGAGAGATTTGTTTATTTATTTATTGTCATATTTTATCTATTTATTTACTATTTGATTTATATCCTGCACTTCCCCCCAGCAGGAGCCCAGGGTGGCCAAAAAAAGCAACAACACTAAAACATTATAAAAACAGACTTTCAAATACATTAAAACAAAACATCTTTAAAAACATTTTAAAAAAAGTTTTGAAATGGAAATGGACTGCCTTCAAGTCGATTCCGATTTATGGCAACCCTGTGAATAGGGTTTTCATGGTAAGCGTTACTCAGAGGTAGTTTACCATTGCCTTCCTCTAAAAAAAGCTTTAATAACATCTTTTAAAAAAAGGTTTAAGGACGATTTACAAAACGGAAAGGTTTAACGATATATTAAAAAGCAATTCCAACACAGAAGTAGAGTGGAATAAGGTCTCAACTTAAAAGGCTTGCTGAAAGAGGACCTTGTTATTCCATCCACCCCATATTAGCAGGCTGCGTAAAAAGGCAACACCTGGTGCCTCCGCTTCATGCGAATGCATCTCTGAACAGCAGACCGCTCCGAAAGGCTGCAAGCTGCGTGTGAAGAAAGTACCCAGATGGTATAATTCCTTTTTTGGGCACGTACAGGGATGCTGCCAAGAACAATCCACATGAAAGGGGAATGTGTTAGCTACTGAGAAGAATCTTCTCAGTGGCTATCTTACTGCCTTTCACTCTGATTGGCTTCAATCAGCAGGAAAGGACAAGAAACCATGTCAGAGGTTCATCTCAATGCCTAACACTCTCATGCAGATTGCCTTGTAGAACTATGGAGACACACGGACCCTGCTCCAAAAAAAGTAAGCAGTCTAATACCCCCTGACACCCTGGGCAACTACACCCCTGGCTGGGTCCTCTGGGGCCTGCACCCTTGGCCGCCCAGGAGCACTCTCTCAGTGGGAGAGGGGCAAAGCACCTGGGCGATCAACCAAGATAACCCCCTTTCCAGAAAAGAAGCTGAGCAAAGCTGGCGGCCAGGGAAAGGGCACATCTCCCCAAAATGGCAACAGTGACAAAACCCCGCTGAAGGTTCCGAAGCAGAGCCTGCTGTGTGTGGCTGACTGGCGCCAGCATGTCTGGCAACAGGGAACTGGGTGGCCACAGCCCATCTCCTCCGATCCCTGGCACCTGGTTTTCCAGAAAGCTTCCCCGATGGTTTTTCACACAAAATAATGTTTTATTGCGTTGATGTTTACATGTTGTCATAGCAGATAACCAGTATTTTCCAATGTACTGTCATTGTACAGCCAAACTTTTGCATGGCTGAAATACAGACACTAGCACTCTTACTTTTCTTATAATGCCGCAAAGTCGCTGTTATATCCTTATTGGGGGTGGGGGCTATGAAGGCCATTTTTCTTTTTTGTCTGGTGGTATATCTGTTATTTATTTATTTATTTATTTATTTATTTATTTTCATTTATAGACCTCCCATAGCTAGTAGCTCTCTGGGCGGTGTACAAAACAGATTAAAATACAAAATTACAATAAAATCAATAACAAATATCAACACAATTGAAGACTAAAAACATTAAACCTAAAACATTAACATTAAAATGCCTGGGAGCATAGCCAGGTCTCCACCTGGCGCCTAAAAGAAAGTACCGTAGGCGCCAGGCGTATCTCTTCAGGTAAGCTGTTCCACAATTCGGGGGCCACTACAGAAAAGGCCCTAGATCTAGTAGCAATCCTCCAGGCGTCCTGATGTGATGGTACCCGGAGGAGGGCCTTAGATACTGAACGAAGTGAACGGGTAGGTTCATAACGGGACAGGCGTTCCACAAGGTATTGTGGTTCCACACCGTGTAAGGCTTTATAGGTCAAAACCAGCACCTTGAATCTGGCTCGGAAACAAATAGGTAGCCAGTGCAAACGGGCCAGGACAGGTGTTATATGCGCGGACCGATTGGTCCTCGTCAGTAGCCTGGCTGCCGCATTTTGCACTAGCTGAAGTTTCCGAACTGTCTTCAAGGGCAGCCCTACGTAGAGTGCATTACAGTAATCCAATCTAGAGGTTACCAGAGCGTGAACAACTGAAGCGTGATCGTCACTGTCCAGATAGGGGCGTAGTTGGGCTACTAAGCGAAGATGGTAAAACGCATTCTGTGCCACCGAGGCCACTTGAGCCTCAAGCGACAAGGAAGAGTCCAAAAGGACCCCCAAACTATGAACCTGTTCCTTCAAGGGGAGTGTAACCCCATCTAGAACAGGATGAACATCCACCATCTGGGCAGGGAAAGAGCTCACCAACAGTGTCTCAGTCTTGTCTGGATTGAGTTTCAGTTTATTAGCTCCCATCCAGTCCATTATCGCGGTCAGGCAACGGTTCAGCACATCAACAGCCTCACCTGAAGAAGGTGAAAAGGAGAGATAGAGCTGCGTGTCATCAGCGTACTGATGGCAACGCACTCCAAAACTCCTGATGACCGCACCCAGAGGCTGCATGTAGATGTTAAAGAGCATGGGGGACAGAACCGACCCCTGAGGGACTCCACAATGGAGAGTCCATGGTGTCGAGTGATGTTCCCCAAGCACTACCTTCTGGTGATGATCCGCGAAGTAGGAGCGGAACCACTGCCAAGCAGTGCCCCCGACACCCAACTCCGCGAGTCTCCCCAGAAGGATACCATGGTCGATGGTATCAAACGCTGCTGAGAGATCGAGGAGAATCAACAGAGTCACACTCCCCCTGTCCCTCTCCCGACAGAGGTCATCATACAGGGCGACCAAGGCTGTTTCAGTGCCAAAACCGGACCTAAAACCGGATTGAAACAGATCCAGATAATCGGTTTCATCCAAAAGCGCCTGGAGCTGTCCGGCGACCACCCGCTCCAAAACCTTGCCCAAAAACGGGACATTCGCCACCGGTCTATAGTTGTTCAGAACATCTGGGTCCAAAGAAGGTTTCTTTAACAGAGGTCTCACTACTGCCTTCTTGAGACTACCAGGGACTACTCCCTCTCTCAAGGAGGCATTTATCACCTCTTTGGCCCAGCCGGTGGTTTCAGCCCTGCCAGCCTTTACCAGCCAAGATGGGCAAGGATCAAGGGCAGACGTGGTCGCCCGCACCATTCCAAGCACCTTGTCCACTTCCTCGAGCTGCACCAACTGAAATTCATCCAATAATAAAGGACAAGACCGCGTTCTGGACACCTCAATGGATTCATCTGTCATAACATCAGAGTCTAAGTCCCGACGGATGCATGCAATCTTGTCCTGGAAGTGCTCCGCAAATTCGTTGCAGCGGGCTTCCGATGTTTCTTTAGTATCATGAGAACCAGAATGTAACAGCCCTCGTACTACCCTAAACAGCTCCGCTGGGCGGCAAAGAGATGATCTGATGGTGGCAGCAAAATAAGACTTTTTCGCCGCCCTAACCACTTTTGCGTACAACTTAGTGGAAGCACTTACCAAGGCATGACTACATCCGTCAGGAGTTCGCCTCCACCGGCACTCTAGCCTCCTTCTCTCTTGCTTCATCACTCTCAGCTCCGGGGTATACCATGGTGCTGTATGAGTTCTGCACCGAAGGGGGCGCGCGGGAGCGATCATGTCAATGGCCCGGGTCATCTCCGTGTTCCACAAGTCAACCAGGGCCTCGACAGGAGCGCCAGTGCTATCAGCCGGAAAAAATCCCAGAGCCGTCTGGAAAACTACAGGATCCATAAGCCTCTGGGAGCGGACCAACTTAATAGGTCCCCCACCTCTGCAGAGGGAAAGGGCTGTCGTGAGTCTAAAACTCAGCAAGCGGTGATCTGTCCATGACAACGGAGTAGACGAAAGATACCCCGCCCTCAGATCACCATCTCCATGACCAGTGGCGAAGATCAAATCAAGAGTATGTCCTGATACATGCGTCGGGCCAGTAACAATTTGAGACAGCCCCATGGTTGTCATGGAGGCCATGAAGTCCTGAGCTGCCCCGAACAAGACAGTCTCGGTATGAATGTTGAAATCCCCCAGTACCACAAGTCTAGGGGGACCCCAACAATACCTCCGAAACTATCTCTGTCAGCTCAGCTAGGGAAGCCGTTGGGCAGCAAGGTGGGCGGTACACCAACAGTATTCCCAGTCTGTCTCCTTGGCCCAGCACAAGATGAAGACACTCCAGACCATTCGCCATCAGGACAGGGTGCTTGGTGAGAGAGAAAGAACTCCTATAGACCACAGCAACCCCACCTCCCCGGCCCTCAGATCTACCACAGTGCTGCACCGAATACCCAGGTGGGCAAAGCTGGGAAAGAGCAACTCCTCCCTGCTCACTCACCCAGGTCTCGGTAATGCACGCAAGATCAGCGCCCTTCTCCATAATCAAATCATGGATAAGGGTTTTTTTATTAACGGCCAACCTGGCATTTAAAAGCAGCACCTGGAGATCCGAGAGCAGGCTGACAGTACAACCAACAGTCCTGTGGGTATGAGGAGAACCGGAACAGGGCACAGACACAACTTGTCTGGGACGAGTTCCCCTTACCTGGCACATTCTTCTCCCAGCACCGTACTTCCCATTACCCGTCACTACGTTAATTGGGGCCCCCGAAAGTCCACTTGCTAAACCCAAAGTATGTTCTCCCAGGCACATCTTAAATAAGTCTAAACACAACAAAACACTTAAAAACAGACACAAACACAAAAATACACACATGCATCCACTCAATCTCATTCACACAACAACCAACAAACAAACAACAAACTAAAATACAACCAAACAACAGCAATAACAACCAACATTAAAACCCTCCTCCATAGCAAGCCATGTCTACAGAAGATGTCGTCAACAGTACTGGAAAGTATCCTGTGCCGTGTTCTCCTCCTGCCGCCGCCGCCGCCAGCCAGGCCACGACGACAACCTGGCCTCTTCCTGCGGTGCTCTCACCACCGTCCGGCCAGGATGTCTCCAACAGAGCCCCACACTCAGCCGCTCTGTGCGGCGTTCTCCCATCGCTGCCACTCTGCGCCAGGCCACCCCGGGCCGCGCCCAAAGCCTAACCAGCCTTGTCAGTGCTCTCACCACCGACGAGTTGCTACGCGGCTCCTGGGCGTTCACTTGTTAACTACCAAAGGAGTAATTTAACTATGTCCATCTCTTTTTTTTCAGTGTTTCTGTTACTGTCTTTACTGCAATAATTGATGTAGCACATTTTTGTTAAGCATTAAGACTAAAACATTGTTGGAAAGAATGCCCGCTTTATTTCTTACATTCAGATTAAGACATTGTCTTCAAACAACCAATAAACATGTGCAGAAATCAATCCCATGTTTTGCTGCACCTATTGCAAATAAATGCAATTCAAAAACATCATTCCAGAAAGCAGAGCTTGGAAGTAACTCGTTATTTTTAACGAGTTACTTTTAATTCGTTACAATTTTAAATAACGAGTGGGTAATTCCATTACATTTGGCAAGTAACGGAACGAATTGTAATTTCCCTACTTTTCAGCTTCAACTTTAACGTTTCCACGTTAGGTTGGACGTTACTTGGGGGCGGGAACAAGGGGAAGTCAGTTCCTGGCTGTGATTGGTTAACACAAGACATGTGCCTCACACTGATTGGACCTCTGCGCAGACTATCTCTTCCCTCGTGATCTGTGTTAGGAGGCACGATAGAAGAGATGAATAGGCAGGGGGAGCCTGCTAGCGTCTGACTCTGAGAGGAAAAAATGGACGCCGGAGGAAAAAGCCAGGGCAAGGAAGGCAGAATGGCGAAGAGCTGTGGAGGTGAGTGACGATGATTTGTGTGTGTGTGTGCCCCGGTGTGTGTGTTTTCCGCTGGAGTCTCTGATTTTGGGGGGGGGGCTCCGGCTCTCTGGCTACCACCCCTTACTCTCTGGACTCTCCGCTTCAATTTAAAAAAAAAAGTTTCTAGGTGGTCTAATTCCCGAGATATACACCAAAACGTAAACCCCCCCTGCACAACTTTTTTTTAAACAGATCATGCTCTAGCTACAACTCCCATCAGCCCAATCCAGTGGCCATGCTGGCTGGGGCTGATGGGAGTTGTAGTTTAAAGTAACTTTTCAAAGCTCTGGCTGCAACCCCGCCCTTTCATGATTGTGAGTAAAGTGCAGACTTGTGTTTGTGTTGTAAATCTCTCTCCCTCCAACCCTATTTTTAAAGAAATTAGGCAGGGTTTATCACAGTTTTTATTATGTAGGAAACTAATACTCATTTTTTTAAAAAAATGAATGAAGTTTATTTATTTATTTTTATTATTTTATTTATATCCCACCCTTCCTCCCAGTAGGAGCCCAGGGCAGCAAACAAAAGCACTAAAAACACTTTAAAAATCATAAAAACAGACTTTAAAATATATTAAAACAAAACATCTTTAAAAACATTTTTAAAAGCTTTAAAAACATTTTTTTAAAGAAAAAATTTAAAAACATATTAAAAAGCAATTTCAACACAGATGCAGACTGGGATAAGCTCTCAACTTAAAGGACTTGTTAAAAGAACAAGTTCCTTATCACTTGAGGCTGCAGTTTTCCCTGGTTGAGTAAGCCCCATTGAATACATTGGGACTTGCTTCTGAGTAAACAAACATAGGATTGCACTATAAATATCTTTACAGGTTATATAAATAAACATATTTGATAGTCATGCTTATATAAATATTTTCATAGAATCATAGAATAGTAGAGTTGGAAGGGGCCTATAAGGCCATCAAGTCCAACCCCCTGCTCAATGCAGGAATCCAAATCAAAGCATTCCCGACAGATGGCTGTCCAGCTGCCTCTTGAATGCCTCCAGTGTCGGAGATCCCACTACCTCTCTAGTAATTAGTTCCATTGTTGTATGGCTCCAACAGTTAGGAAGCTTTTCCTGATGTCCAGTCGAAATCTGGCTTCTTGCAACTTGAGCCCATTATTCTGTGTCCTGCACTCTGGGATCATTGAGAAGACATCCCGGCCCTCCTCTGTGTGGCAACCTTTCAAATACTTGAACAGTGCTATCATATCTCCCCTCAGTCTTCTCTTCTCCAGGTTAAATATGCCCAGTTCCTTCAGTCTCTCCTCATAGGGCGTTGTTTCCAGTCCCCTGATCATCCTTGTTGCCCTCCTCTGAACCTGTTCCAGTTTGTCTGCATCCTTCTTGAAGTGCAGAGACCAGAACTGGACACAGCACTCAAGATGAGGCCTAACCAGTGCTGAATAGAGGGGAACTAATACTTCACATGATTTGGAAACTATACTTCTGTTAATGCAGCCTGATATAGCATTTGCCTTTTTTGCAGCCACATCACACTGTTGGCTCATATTCAGCTTGTGATCAACAACAATTCCAAGATCCTTCTTGCATGTCGTACTGCTGAGCCAAGTATCCCCCATCTTATAACTGTGCATTTGGTTTCTTTTTCTTAAGTGTAGAACTTTTACTTCCACCCAGTTTTGTCATGCTGTGTCCCTATAAGTATCCAATTGCATACTATGGTTGTACAATACTTCCTTTACATTTTAAGTATGCCTTGGGGTAGTCATGGTTCTCCATTGTTTTCATCCTGAGGGGCAGATAGGCTGAGAAATGGTGAGTAGCCCATGGTCACCCACTACACTTTATAGCTTATTTTCATTTTGAAAAATTAATTAGAACAATTTACATGCAGGCAAAATTTATTAAGCGGATTCACACAATATGTGTAAAGCACACCCAACTCGCATTTAAAGCGCATGACTTCCCCTAAAGAATTCTGGGAAGTGTCATTTCCCCCTCACAGTTATAGTTCTCACCACTCTTAACAAACTGCAGTTCCCATGATTCTGTGGTGGGATTCATGTGCTTCAAATGGGTGTTGAATGTGCTTTAAAGGAATGGTGTGGATCTGCCCTAGGTATGATGTTCATTCGAGAGTGAATTGAAAAGAACAATTTTAAAAGATACTTCTTACTCTTACTCATTTTTCAGACCTCTTTCTGAAGTAAAGGGTCAAATCTGTAAAAACATTTGGAGCAGCCACATTAAAAGATAAGGGCAGGGTATTCCAGGCAGGGGGTTGCCAACCCTGCTTGGATATGGATGTCTTTGCAGAAGAACCCTAGTCAAGGTTTACCAACAGCACAGTCCAAACTATATCTACTTAGAAGTCAGTCCTGTTGAGTTCTATGGGGCTTAATCCCTTAGTAAGTGTGTTTAGAATTGCAGCCTTCAGGAGCCTCCATCTTTACTCCCCAAAGCTCCCATCTAACATCTCCACAACACTAGGCTCCTTTGTCTCTGCTGTGGCCTTCTGGTGACTGCCCTAGCCTGAAGGCACTTAACCCTTCTTGCTGAAAGCAAGTAGGCTAGATTAAATGTTCCCTACCCAGGCTCATATATATAAAATATAAACAGCATTTTGTCAAAAGTATTTTTGTCTACATTTTATACCTCATCCTTGGTTTTCCAAGCTTGGCATGGAATGCTTCTCATACAGAATTAATTTGAAATGCTGCATATTTATTATCATAATCATCATATTCAAAATAAAAAATATATGTACCGCCTTCAAGTTGATTCCAACTTATGGTGACCCTATGAATAGGGTTTTCATGAGGCTGAGAGGCAGTGACTGGCCCAAGGTCACCCAGTGAACTTCATGGCTATGTGGGGATTTGAACCCTAGTCTCATTTTGTTCTCACAACAACCCTGTGAGATAGTAGGTTAGACTGGCCCAGGCAGGGTTATTCAGTGAGCAAAAATGATGCAAATAGGATCTCTTTTAATTGTGCTATCGACCTGCTTACTTCCACTCTGACTGGGGGATCTTGCAGCATGGGGAAGAGATGGGGGCACATCACAGCTGAAGTTCACCCATATAGGAGCATTATCTCTTGTTTATTACAGAGACGCCTGTTGCAGGTTTTGCTGCTGAGAGCAGCAGTCAGTTAGTGCGGCCACTTGAGTCACAGCTTGTTGATCCTGAGGAGGCAAAACTAGAAAGTGAGGTTCAGAAAGGAGGCCCTGTGCACGAGGAGGAGGAGGGCATGAAGCAGTGCCAGTTGCCCACAGCCACATCTGCAGAACAGCAAGTACCATGGTTTGGCTTTGAGAAAGCTTGTACATTTGTGAGCCAGAGTGGGAAAAATGTTGTTGTACGATGCAATTACTGCCTTCCAAGGATCAAAAATATGAGATCAGCTGTTTCCCCCTCATCCAATGTGAAGAAACATTTTGAGGTAAGCCTTGCTGGTCCTCAAAGAGTGTCCATTGTCTATTTATGTTTAAATTGTGAAGTTCCTCTTCCATTTTTTCTTGGATTCATGCTTTGTTCTTCTTCCTCAGAGGGCACACCCTGAGAAGCTGAGAGCAATTGAAGAAGCAATAAAGGCAAGGAGACGTGGCCTTCCTGAACCAATGCATGACACACCTCCTCCCAAAATGCTGAAGCAGCAGCAGACAACCCTTGAGAGGTGGGGATCTGGCAGGGATCTGCTTCTTCTGGCAGCCTGCGTACACCCTCGCTTCAAACTAGATCGGCTGGAATCGTGTCAGGCCACCACCCATACCAACAAGTAAGAACATTAGGGAAGCCCTTTGGGTGGATTACTCCAAGGGAAATGTTGTCTCAAGGGAGGCATCAGAGGGCTTAAGGTGGTAGGCAGGGGCTGGGCCTTTTCTTCCTGGGGCTCCTCATCACAACCTTGGGTTGCTGCAGGTAATCCTTAAGGGTCTGCTGTGCTGCCCCATGAGTGTGGTGACTTGGTCACCTTCCTACCTTCCATGTCATCATCCACAGGCTCAGGCTGGACCCTGAACCAGGGGACATGACAAGCATCAGGAAATGAAGAGCAGATGATGGTTTCCTAACATATATGTGTTAACATATCCTCTCTCTTTCTTAGATACACAATGGAAGCCTTGTTGAAAGCCGAAATAAAGATGGGTGTACTTAATGAGGACAGTGATCAGTCTTCAGATAAAGACCAGGAAGGAGATGACTTAGAAGATGACTTCTTTAACTTTCTGCCCCAGGGCAAGAAGTCAGCAGTGGACACTGCTGAGGAGGAACTGGTGAGGTACCTGAGGTCTCCCAGCAGGGAAGTGTCATCACTCCATGGCTTTCCACGTGTGCTGCGGTGTTTTTTGCAGCACAACACAGGCATGCCTTCAAGCGCCGCAGTAGAACGCCTGTTCAGTACTGGTGGCAACGTAATGACTGTAAAAAGACATTCCTTGTCTGACATGCTCTTTGAGCATCTTGTTCTTTTGAGACATAACAAAAACATATTATAAAAGCATTTCAAGTGTAAAATTTGATTTCAAGAGTTGGGGTATCTTCATTGCTTGGGGGGATGTGAGATTCTGTTATGCCATTATGTTAATCTTATGGATAAATTTTTTTATTCTACTACCCCCTGTGTGTGTGTGTTTATTTTTAATATTGTTTTAGGCTTCTTAGATGTGCAGCAGCCAAGGCCAGCACCTTGTAGGAGTTTTTTTTAAAGGTAACTGAAATGTAATTGTAGTGATTACTTTTGAGAAAAAGTAAAGTAATCAGTTACTTTCAGAGCAATTGTAACTGTAACGGTAATTACTACTTTTTGGGGCCAAGTAATTGTAACTGTAATTTATTACTTTTTAAAAGTAATCTTCCAAGCTCTGCCAGAAAGTGACTTGTGCCAATACAGTCATAACCAGAATTCGTTGTTTTGCTAAGTAATGCATCATGTAAACTTTAAACACAGCGAAACAGTACAAGAACCCTTCATTAATAACACCAACTTCCACAGGAAAAAACGTTTCAATACACGCACACACACAAAAAAACAAGGTTGGCCATAGGTTGCAATCGTCTTTGAGGATATATCTCACCAACCATACAAAATGCAAGGTGTAGTATTTTATGTCTTCTCATTTGGTCTAACATGAAATGCATCCTTGGGTATGATCGCTTTGTGTTTTGGTTGATTTTGCACGGTCCAAATGACGTTGGTCATTTTCACGGATTTTATCTTGCTAAAATCTACAGTGGGCTGAAATAATTCCCACCCCACCCCCTCCCTTTTCACTGATTTCGTTCCATTTTGTAACTGCGGTGAAAGGATATTTACAGAGCTTTGTCACTTTCAACGTGATGGGTCCGGGCTGCTCTACAAACTGAAAAATAAACCCACTCCCTGTCCTCAAAAAGGTGCGGGCTGTGCGGTGCGGGTTGGGGGTGGAGAGTCAGGGGAATGTGTGTTCAGTGTCATCTATGCAACCCCAAACCTGCATATGTAAGCATTCCAATTGGGGAATAAATTCGACGGGACTTCTGAGAAAACATGTTTAGGACCCCGCTGGGATCCTAAACACGTTGGCAGCCTGGCTTCTTTTAATTGTGATCAGTCCGAAGTAAATCGCACGGTTTTTGTAGGGATCGCTTACAAGTATATGTGCTGAGGGAAGAGCAGTGTAGCACTGTCAAATCCTCTGCATGTCCATTGTCTAACCGCTGTTTGTGAGCATGGGATTGCCTCCTTAAGTCCACCTCCAGCCTAGGAAGCTGGGGTGCCCTGCCCCCCCTGGGTCCCCGGCCCCACATAAAGCAAGCCCCACTCAGCGATGAAGACCTCCCCCCAAGCAAGATCGCTGAGAGTGAGGTGGGGGGGGTTGTGTCTTTTTTAAGGGAGATCTGTCACAAGCGAGTCAGAAAACTCACTAAGGTCATTTCTATGCCAAGAGGTTGTGCCTGCAAAAAACAAAAAAGGCAGTTCTGCCTGTGGAGCCTCCATTAATTTTCTGATTAAACAATATGTCGCAGTTTTGCATCCAGCTTTAAAAAAGATGGACGCTTTTGATGCTTCTGGGGCTCACTTGGCTATACATCAACAAATAAATACAACAGAGAAATCCTGCCATGCCTCCAACTCTCAAGACATGTTGATACTGAGAACCACAAATAGTCCTTTGCTGTTGTTATTTAATACTGAAAGAGGTAATATACATGTCATGAACCACCCTGTTCAGATCTTTTAAGTTCAGGTCTGTGGCTTCCTTTATGGAATCAATCTACCTCTTGTTTGGCCTTCCTCTTTTTCTACTTCCTTCTGTTTGTCCCAGCATTATTATCTTTTCTAATGAATCATGTCTTCTCATTATGTGTCCAAAGTATGATAACCTGTTTCATCATTTGAGCTTCTAGTGATTCTGGTTTAATTTGTTCTAACACCCAATTATTTGTCTTTTTTGCAGTCCATGGTATCCACAAAGCTCTTCTCCAGCACCACATTTCAAATGAGTTGATTTTTCTCTTATCCGCTTTTTTCACTGTCCAACTTTCACATCCATACATAGAGATCGGAAATACCATGGTCTGAATGATCCTGACTTTAGTGTTCAGTGATACATCTTTACATTTGAGGACCTTTTCTAGTTCTCTCACAGCTGCCCTCTCTAGTCCTAGACTTCTTCTGATTTCTTGACTATTGTCTCCATTTTAGTTAATGATTGTGCCAAGGTATTGATAATCCTTGACAAGTTCAATGTCCTCATTGTCAACTATAAAGTTGCATAAATCTTCTGTTGTCATTACTTTAGTCTTTTTTATGTTCAGCTGCTTTCGTCTTTAACTTTCATCAGCATTTGTTTCAAATCATCACTGGTTTCTGCTAAGAGTATGGTATCGTCTGCATATCTTAAATTATTGATATTTCTCCCTCCTATTTTCACACCTTCATCTTGGTCCAATCCTGCTTTCCGTATGATATATTCTGCGTACAGATTAAATAAATAGGGTGATAAAATACACCCCTGTCTCACACCCTTTCCGATTGGGAACCAATCAATTTCTCCATATTCTGTCCTGACAGTAAACTCTTGTGCAGAGCATTTTATTGTATTATAATTTGAATCCTATGGGATGCAAATTGTAACACAATAGGATACAATATAAGTATTCAATAAAAATACAATTAAAAATCATACAGCATCTAGCACAGCGCATTACAATTGCTACAACAGGCAGAAAAAATCATTTAGTGGGGTCCCCCAAGACCCTCAGGAACTTTCAAGTGGTCCATGGGGAGAAAGGTTTGGGAACCACTGGTTTAACAATCAGCCCCTCTTCCTAAGGAACTCTGGGAATTGTCGATCTGTGATGGGGATGTGGGGTCTTCTAAGAATTCTCAGCAACTCTTTGATATCCAAATAAGCCATACTCAGGAGAGTAGATTGATTTATATCAATGGGTTTACGTTACTCCGTCTATTGACTCAATGCATCTATTCTAAATACAACAAATGTAGGATATAACCCTTGGTTTTAAGATGGGGGTGGGGAACATCTAGCCCACAAGTCAAATGTGGCCCACAGGATTTTCTCCAGGTCCTACCCCTCACTCGAGCCATGTTCACATCATAGATTTATTCCACTATTACCCCACTTTAAACAGAAATGGTTTCCCCCAAAGAATCCTGGAAAGGGTAGTTTGTGAAGGATACTGAGGGTTGTGAGGAGACCCCTCTGATGTTCTGTATTAATGTATATATGGTAAGTGCTGTTTGTATAGAAGATATGTGGTAAGTGGAATGAAAGAGGAGGGGGGAGTAAATGAGCAGTAGAATGCTGGATGATTGGCTGAGTGTTTGGATGGCTGAGAGTATAAATGGAAGGATGACAGTTGAATCTGGGGGGACGTGAGTGGGTTGTTTGAGAGGTGTTTGGTGGACGTTAGTGGGTTGTTTTGGTGGAGTTTGGAGGTGGGTGTGAGTTGGTGTATGTCAGGAGAGTGTGGAGAAAGAGGGAGGTCGAGTTCGGATTAGTAATAAGTCAAATATCACAGTAATAGATGAAACCATAAGCTTGCAGATCATTATCAAAGTTATCTTGTTATTAATGTTATTTAATAAATACTACTTTGGTTTACCGAAGGCCTGATCCTTGGCTGGGGTTTCACAGACCAGAAGGGAGGGTAAGGTAATGACCAAGGCTGAAGGGAAACAGTAACAAATGGTGGCAGCGGTGAAGAGGAGAAGATAACATTGTAAGTATCCAGAGCAACCCTGAGTTATGAGTTATCAGCATTGATACAAGGGGGGTGGGAACAGCATAGGCACGCAGTCACGAATGTAACCGGATAGAGAGACTCAGGCAAGGTCTCTGGGAACATTGGTTGTAGAACGTGACTGGTGGTGCTGCCTAGCAGGGGGATCTATTGAGATCTGTGCTAGAGCGGAGAGAGAAACCATAAAAAAGGACAGTCCGGACTGGTGGAGTCCCTGGTGGTGCCTAGTGAAAGGCAGTAGCCACGAGCAGGTAGGAACCTGACAGGGAGAGCCAGGGAAGGGCATCACAGGTGTTGGCTGTAGCGGTGGGATACGAACAACAGAGAATCCAGATTCGAATACTAGAGAATCCCTAACAGTGGTGTGGCAAACAGAAATAACAAATAAAGATTACTTGTGAGAGTGACTGGCAAAGAGTGTGTGGCAAAGAGTGAGTGAACTCCAACACCATGGCTGAATATATAAAAATGAAAAGAGAGGAGCTGGTGGAGAAGTGCATAACATTCAATTTACCTCACGAGGGTAAAGGGGTAGATGAACTGAGGGTAGCACTAATAGGATTTACAACTGTCCAGCAAAAACAACCTGTCAGGGAAGAGACCCCAGAAGGGTATTCAAGCAATCCCGCTTATATAGAGTATTTGAGAGAGAAGTTAAGATGGGAGGCTGAGGAAAAAGACAAACAGCGGGAGTTGGAAACTGAGAGATTGAGGAGAGAAACGGAGAAAGATGAGAAAGACAAACAGAGGGAGTTGGAAATTGAGAGAATGAGAATGGGGTTTGAGGAGAGGGAGAAGCAACGAACATTGGATGCGGAGATACAGGTGGAAAAGTTAAAATTTGAAAGAGAGAAGTTTCATTCTGATGAAACAAGAAAGGACAGAAATGAAACAAAGATAAAGGTTACACCGAAAGATTTTGCAGTGTTTGAGCCTGGACAAGATCCACAAATTTACCTCAGCACTTTTGAAAAAGCGGCTCAAATGTGGGGGCTACCAGAGGATAAATATATGCAATATTTATCAAACCTGATCAAAGGGGAATTGGCAGAGGTATACCAACATTTCCCCTCAGACAGGCCCGTCACATATGCAGAGTTTAAAGAGGCAGTATACAAAAGATTCAGACTGGGACCTGACTACTTTAGGAAGTTATTTCGAAACTGTCAGATCCAAGCAGGGAGGTCTTTTGTTGAACTGGGAGCAAAGTTGATGGATATATTTGGAAAGTGGATGAGTAGTGCCAAAGCTCAGTCAGTGGAAGAGGTGAAAAGCCTCATGATACTGGATCAATTATTCCATCAGTTACCACCAGAAATAAGGCTCCTGGTCAAAGACCGTTCCCCTACATCGGTGCAGGAGGCCGCAGAGATGGCGGATCACTTTGCCTCCAATAGAACTGGCTGGGCGGGGAAAACATCAAGAGAGTTTAAACGCAGACCATATAATGGTGGCAGAAAGGATGTGGTACCACAGCGAGTGAGTCCTCCAGTAAAATCTGAAGGGCACAGGACACCCCAGAGTGGATCTGTGTACCCTAAAATGGAGAAATTATGTTATAAATGTGGTAGACCAGGGCACCTACGTTTTCAATGTGGGGTTGCCAACCCCATTAGTAATCCTGCTCAGGGAAGGGCAGTAAAAACAGAACCAAAAGAGCTGGAAACAAAAAAGGTTCAGTTCTGCCAGATAAACTGGACCGAAGTAAAAGACTTGGATACGAGTCTAAGAGAGGAAGTTTGTGTTCAAGGGGCAAATTATTGGGCATTGCTTGATACTGGTGCCGCTCAGACATTACTGAGGCCAGATTTAATAAAATCTGAGGAAATATTACCTCAGGAAATGGTGACTATCCAAGGAGTGAGGGGTGAACCAGAAAACTTACCCATGGCCCTAGTAAACATACAGTGGAGAGGCAAAGAGGGAAATTATAAAGTATGTATTAATGCCCAGCAACAAGAACCAGTGATACTGGGAAGAGATGTAATGGGGGCACAAGGAAAAATATATGTGGTGACCAGACGACAGCTTGGCAGAGAGACAGAAGCCATGTTAACAGAGGCTGAAGAAAACAGGGTGCAACCTGTTATCGAGCCTACGGTCACCATAGCAACCCTTGGCAGGCCTGCTGAAGGAGACAAACTGTATCAAATGTTCTCTGGGGAAGAGGCAGAGCAGTTCAGGGAAGAACTGAATAGGGATACAAGTTTGAGGTAAATAAAGGAGCAAGCCCTGACCCAACAGATTCCTTTCACTGACAAACTGAGGAATCAAATTGTGTGTGAGAATGGAATTTTATATAGACTGTGGATGCCTGCTGAGAGAAAGGATGAATGTGAACCAGTGAAGCAATTGATAGTACCTAGCAAATATAGAACCAGATTGCTAGAGGTAGCCCACGATGTCCCATGTGCAGGACATCTGGGAATAAAAAAGACCAAGAGGAGATTGGCTGCACACTATTATTGGCCAAATATCTCCAAAGATGTAAAACAACATTGTCTATCTTGTGGTATATGCCAAAAGGTGGGAAAAAGTGGAGTAAAGACTAAGGCACCCTTTTTTTTTCCAATTAATTTTTATTCAAATTTTCAAAACCAAAACAATACAAAAAAACCACAAATCAATAACTAATACAATAAAAAAAGAAGAGAAAAAAATATAAAAATATTGACTTCCGATTTGTCATAGTTCAGCTATAAATCAATAATATATAACAAACCTATCTCTTAATAGATTATAAAATCACCTTCCTCCAGCGGTTATCTTAATTGGTTTCAAATCTCATTAACATCATATCATTTTAATCTTCCACAAAAAGTCAAAGAGAAGTTTCCAATCCTTGAGATATATATCAATCAATTTTCCCCCCTAAATAAACATGTCAATTAATCCAACTCATCAAGTCTACTAAGTCCAGTAATTTCAAATCGCTCTTCTGTCTTTATCCGTATTAGGTCCATCTTCCATCTTCCATCTCCACGCATCCAAAAATCTTGCTGTCATAGTCATATAATAAAAGTCTGATAGGAATTTCCTCCATCACAGATATTTTCTTGCCATGAATTCCGAACATATCACGGAAGTATTGCTGCAAAGCCGCATCTCTGTTCCTCTTTTCCACATGATACACTAGTACATCTCTTGAAGATTTTTCCATTGACACAAAACAGGGATTAATTCTGTTAACTTTCTCCATTTCAAATTCCATCAAATCCTTCCAGTCCAGGAATTTTTTTGAACCGATAATATCTTTATCTCCAATCTCTTCAATTCCTTCAGGGACAGCGCTGAATTCCAAACTATAATATTTGTCTCCAGGATCCGTCAGAGCCAGGAAATCCAAATCTTTTTTCATGTCCATAATTAAGCCAATCTCCATAGTTTGAACCTTGCCTTTAGTTTCTCTTTCATCCTTTTTTTGTTTTCCAGATCTATCTTTATTCTCCTTTCTCATAGAATCCTGAGTTTCTTTCAGCTCCTGTCTCATTTCGTGAAATTCAATTCTCCACGCTTGTCTATTATTTCTCAGTTCTTGTTTTATTGAGTTAATCCCATTCATTATTTTCTGAAACATGTCTAGAGATAAAGTCTCTTCTTGTACATCCATGATCTTCTTAATTGTCATTCTTAAAGCCAAAGGAACAAAACTCCTTCAATTTTCAATGTCCCAAACAAAGAGCAGCTTATTTCTTTAACCAGTTACAAAGGAGTTAATCTTTCCAGCAAACTAACATCACACGCTAGACAGCCCTTATCTCTTATCTGCCCGGAAGTGTAAGAACGGCTTTAGTTCACAGCGTCGAAATAGCTAGTAGCAGACAGAATGAGCAGATTCATCCAAAAAAAAGTAGATCAGGAAAAATAATCCCAGCCATACATCAAAAAGATTTCTTATCTCTCCCAATCAGAAATCTCTCGTCCGTTGTAATCTTTAAAATGCTATTTTCCATGTCAGCTTTTTGCAATAAAAAAAAAAGATAAGCTATTTATATTTTCTTCCCCCTTAGTTCCGTGAATAAAAAAAGGAAAGTCTTACCTCACCTAGGTTATCTCAATTGCTGTTACTTTGACAAATCTCTTTAGCTATATAGATAAGAAAATGATGAATGTAGACAGGAGGATGTTTGCCTGTTAATCCGTATAAAAAAAAACGGGTCACTTATCCAGCTGAGCTAGCATAAAAATCCTCGCTCTGTCTGAGCTGCTGGAAGACAGACAATTCTGACGAATTCCAGACTCCAGCAATCAAAACAAAGCTATGTGGGAAATCTCACGTTTCTTCTTTAACCGGAAGAAATTATTCCCAGTCAGAAAAGAGCCTTCTGACTGAATTTAAACTGAATAAGTTTCATCCAAGACGGAGCTCGTCTCAGAGGCTGCACAGGCGTAGGGATCCTCCTGGGAAGTCCCAAGACTAAGGCACCCTTAAAGCCCCTTCCTATAATTGGACAACCCTTTTATAGAGTGGGAGTAGATTTGGTGGGCCCTTTTTCCAAACCCACAAGGCATGGCAAGAAATATCTATTGGTGGTGGTAGATTTTGCCACCAGGTACCCAGACGCGGAAGCATTAAGATCCGTAGAAGCCCCTGTAGTGGCAGAGGCTTTGTTAAAAATCTTTATGAGGCTGGGTTTCCCTCATGAAGTGCTGACGGATCAAGGCAGTGTATTCATGGGAGAAGTGATGCAATGTATGTGGAAGTGTTGTGGTCTAAAACATCTAAAGACCACCACTTACCATCCAGCCACTAACGGATTGACTGAGAGATTTAATGGGGTTCTGAAGGGCATGATAAGAAGTTATGTTCAAGATCACCCACAAGACTGGGATGAACGTTTGGGGTGCTTCTTATTCACGTACAGAGAAGTCCCTCAGGAGTCAACAGGCTTCTCACCCTTTGAACTGATGTTCACTAGAAAAGTGAGGGGACCTTTGGAACTGTTAAAAAATTCATGGGAAGGAACCCTGGGAGAGTACAAAACATCTGTAGTTGATTTTGTATTAGACTTCCGCAGCAAATTAACATCGATGATGGAAGCTGTACAAAAGAATTTGAGTCAAGCTCAGGAGAAGCAAAGTTACTGGTATGACAGAACAGCCAGGGAACGTGTGTATGATGTGGGAGATATGGTTATGGCATTCATACCCAGGAAACATGATAAATTACAGGCTAACTGGGAGGGACCATATACCATAAGAGAAACGCTTGACACAGTGACGTATGTAATTACCACAGACCAATTAAACAAAAACAAAGTGGTTCATGTAAATATGTTGAAACCTTACCATACCAGGGATGCAAAGGTGTTGCAAGTTACCTTATTCCCTGAGGGAAGTGGGCCTGGACTTCCAGATTTGGTACAGGAAAGCAAAGACAAAGGAGGGGTAGGTCAAGTGGAATGGTCGGAGGAGGTGAAAGAAGTAAAGGAAAAGATTCTGAGAGTTTTGAAAAACTATGGAGATCTCTTTAGTAATAAACCTGGCCGAACCAGTATAGCCAGACATTCCATTGATACTGGAAAACATGCCCCAATCAGATCTGTTCCGTACCGTGTGAATGGGAAAATCACCCCCTTATGGAGCAAGGTGGAGGCAATACAATCGTGGCCTATCCCCTTAACTAAAAAACAAGTTAGGGCATTTCTAGGTGTGGCTGGTTTTTATAGAAAGTTTGTGAAAGATTTTGGGGAAATAGCAACCCCCTTGCATGAGTTGACAAAGAAAAAGTGTTCTGAGCGTGTGGTATGGACGGATGAATGTCAGAAGGCTTTTGATCTGCTGAAGCAAGCCTTGTGCCAAGGACCTATATTGATAGCACCAGACTATGAGCAACCATTCATCGTGGCTACGGATGCGTCGGACCTCGCGCTGGGAGTCGTCCTGCTGCAGGAGAGAGAAGGCACCAGACATCCAGTGGCGTATCTGAGTCGCAAGCTGACGTCGAGGGAGAAAACCTATTCGTCGGTCCAAAAGGAGTGCCTAGCGGTCGTGTGGGGACTGAACAAGTTGCGCCCATACGTGTGGGGACGAAGATTTACGGTGACGACTGACCATCGGGCCTTGTTATAGTTACAGACTATGAAAAACCATAATGCTGCAGAGGTGGTCCTGGGCCTTACAAGACTATCAAGTGGACTTCAAGTTCATCAAAGGCAAGGACAATGTATTGGCCGATGGACTTTCAAGGCAAGTGGCCGGGACTCCAGTGATGTGACGCAGACGTAGGAACAAAAAAGACATTTTCCCCATAAAGACTTGGTTTTATTGTTAACGCGGCGTATGAATCCTAGAGCAGGAATAATACTCTGCCGTTATTTTTAAGTGTCATGGCCCCGTCAGAGGACTCCTCAGATGAGGACGACTCGGGAGTAACAGCAGCAGACCCAGGAGCAGCAGACTCAGAAGGAGACACAGAGGAGCCTCCTGAGAATCCAGCTCCTTCTGCCCCTCAGCTGCAGAGCACCCCAGATACAGCAGAGTCCCTGCAGCCAGACACAGACAGTGAACAGGATACTCCCCCCTCACCTGCAGAACGTAGACAGCAGAAGGTCAGGCAGAAGAGAGGCAGGCCTGTCTCCTTAAGGCCCAAACGCTGAGGGCTCACACCTGCTGTCAACCTTGCTCTTTATAAGGCACACCTTGGCTGCAGCTTGTTGCTGACTGCAACATCAGGCGTGGCTTGTGTGTTCCTAGTTTCCTGGCACCCGCTTTCGGACTGACCCCTTGGCACTTGATCCCGGACCTCTACTGACCTCGCTTCTGGACTCCGGACTCGGCAAGTACGCTTTGGACAAGCCTGGCCCTTATCAGATTCCCTCCTCCTAAGACCTGGCAGATTTATGGCCAGACTGCCAACTAAGGACTGTGCTTCCCTGCCAACCACCCAGGAATTTCCAGCCCCCACCAGCACTGCTCACGCAGTGTAGAGCTGACATTAAGGGGGGGAAATGTGATGTTCCTGTATTAATGTATATATGGCAAGTGCTGTTTGTATAGAAGATATGTGGTAAGTGGAATGAAAGAGGAGGGGGGAGTAAATGAGCAGTAGAATGCTGGATGATTGGCTGAGTGTTTGGATGGCTGAGAGTATAAATGGAAGGATGACAGTTGAATCTGGGTGGACGTTAGTGGGTTGTTTTGGTGGAGTTTGGAGGTGGGTGTGAGTTGATGTATGTCAGGAGAGTGTGGAGAAAGAGGGAGGTGGAGTTTGGATTAGTAATAAGTCAAATATCACAGTAATAGATGAAACCATAAGCTTGTAGATCATTATCAAAGTTATCTTGTTATTAATGTTATTTAATAAATACTATTTTGGTTTACCGAAGGCCTGATCCTTGGCTGGGGTTTCACAGACCAGAAGGGAGGGTAAGGTAATGACCAAGGCTGAAGGGAAACAGTAACAAATGGTGGCAGCGGTGAAGAGGAGAAGATAACATTATAAGTATCCAGAGCAACCCCGAGTTATGAGTTATCTGCATTGATACAAGGGGGTTGGGAACAGCATAGGCACGCAGTCACGAATGTAACCGGATAGAGAGACTCAGGCAAGGTCTCTGGGAACATTGGTCGTAGAACGTGACTGGTGGTGCTGCCTAGCAGGGGGATCTATTGAGATCTGTGCTAGAGCGGAGAGAGAAACCATAAAAAAGGACAGTCCGGACTGGTGGAGTCCCTGGTGGTGCCTAGTGAAAGGCAGTAGCCACGAGCAGGTAGGAACCTGACAGGGAGAGCCAGGGAAGGGCGTCACAGGCCCCTCTGCTCCCCTTCTGCGATTTGCGGCAGCATCACTGCCGCAGATAGCACAGCAAGAGCTTTAGAGCCCCCACATCCCTGCCATGAGCCAAGATGGCAGCAGAGGCTTCAGCCCCTTGGGAAAACCTCGGCCGCCATCTTGGTTAAGGGCAGCACTGTGTGCGAAACCGCACAACAAAAAACGCAAAACGTTCTGCTACCATCAGAGCCAGGATGTGAGGAGCAGGTCCTGGTCAGTATCAGCGCAACAGCTTGATGACTTTCCTACTTTCCTAGCTGCTTTCCTACTTTTTTCCTACTTTCCTAGCTGCTCCACGAGCTAGAGGGAGCCCCAGCTGACGAAGCATCAAGGCCCCAGCTGACAAAGCTGACAAAGCGTCAAGGCGAGTTAAGCAGCAGAGCGAAAAGAGGGTAAGTAGCTCCCATTTATTCCCATTTATTCCATTATTTAATTGAATTAAAACAGCTCAGAGAAATAAGCAATAAGGGCAACCTAAGGTCACCCTGAGCTAGGAGCCAAATCCTGAAAGAACCTATATCTTAGCAGACAGATCCTAGGAGAAGGAAGCCTATAGAAAGCTAGTGTTCAACACCACCCTAGCAGGAAAGCTTCAGGGGACACTGTAAATAAGGCTAAATTCCAGTCGGAGAGTAGGGGAAAAAGGAAACTCCACCGATACATACAGGGAGAGAGTCAGCTCAGTCCTTGCTAAAAAGGGCAGCTTCAGCCTTCCTGAAACACAACCACAAGCTCTGTTTCCCTAGGTTAAAGAAAGGTCAGGCTGTTCTTGGTGGGAAAACAACAAACACAAAAGACTTGCCTGGAAGGCGCAGCCCCTTGATTAGATTAAAAGCAGCCAAAAGCTTAAACAGCCCCGCCCCTTGCTCAGGAAGGAAGCCTGCCTTCCTGCCTTCAAAGGAAGGAAGCCTTAGAGAATACTAAAGAGTTAAGCCCCAGCTGATAGCCATCAGCCTCAAGTAACACATCATTGGCTGGCAGCAGTAGCTGGGAGGAACCAGCCACACATATAAAGTCAGAGCACCCTAGCGAGGGAGCCCCAGCTGACCAAGCGTCAAGGCGAGTTAAGCAGCAGAGCGAGTTCAGCAGCAGGGCGAGGAGGCCAGGGCCCCCCACTCTGCCCTTCTGTTCCCTGACCTCAACTAAACCACAGACTCCAACCCATTGACGTAATAAACCTCAAACAAAACTATGCAGGTAAGAAGCCAGCAGGCGTGTGGGGGCTTTCCAGTGTTTTGCACAGCCTGCAGCATGTACGACTATCTGCCTGTTGGACAGAAGTCGTGGGTGTGCTCTCGCTGCAATGAGCTCCTGGCTCTCCGGGAACGACTTCATTTCCTTGAGGCCAAGGTGGCAGACCTGGAAAAGCTGAGAGAGGCAGAGAGGTGTGTGGAGGAGGCCTTCAGGGACGTTATAGCTGTGTCCCACTCCAACGATGATAGCTCTCCTGCTATCATGGAGAACGATGGTCTCGGGGAAGGAGAGCATCCAGCTGAGGAAGAGGGAAACGATCCCTTAGAAGGGACCCATTCCTTGGGGGATGAGCAGCTATCCTCTCGTGCCGAGGATATGTCTCCAGGGGGTGGAGGGATCCTTGTAGTGGGTGATTCGATCATTAGGAACATAGACAGTGGGGTGTGTGATGGGCGTGTAGACCGCAAGGTGTTTTGCCTGCCTGGTGCAAAGGTTGCAGATATCGCCCGTCGTTTAGATAGTTTGGTAGACAGTGCTGGGGAGAAGTCAGTGGTCGTGGTGCACATTGGCACCAACGACATGGGGAAACGCAGCCGTGAGGTCCTGGAAGCAAAATTTAGGTTGCTAGGTAGGATGCTGAAAGCCAGGACCTCCAAGGTGGCTTTCTCTGAAATGCTACCGGTTCCACGCGCAGGACCAGCCAGACAGGCCCAGCTTTGCAGTCTCAATGCGTGGATGAGACGATGGTGTCGGGTGGAAGGGTTTAGATTTATTAGGCACTGGGGAACATTTTGGGAAAAGCCGGGCCTGTACAAAAGGGACGGGCTCCACTTGAACCAGAATGGAACCAGACTGCTGGCACTTAAAATTAAAAAGGTAGCAGAGCAGCTTTTAAACTGACTGAGAAGGGAAAACCCGACAGGAGCTGAGAAAGGTCCGGTTCGAAATAAACCTCCCCCCTGGGATAAAAACCAAAGAAATGACGAAATTTTAAAAGGGGTAGGCCTAGAAGTAGGCATTGTGAGAGCAGGGGCACAGGATATAAATTCAGAAGAGCAAAATTACCACAGGCCAAACCACAAGTGCCAAAGACACTTGAAGAGAGACACTGCTTACAAGTGCCTGTACGCTAATGCTAGGAGCCTCCGAACCAAGATGGGAGAACTGGAGTGCTTGGTCTTAGAGGAGAGCATTGATATAGTGAGCATAACGGAGACCTGGTGGAATGGAGAAAATCAGTGGGATACGGTTATCCCTGGATATAAACTATATCAGAAGGACAGGGAAGGACGTATTGGTGGCGGAGTCGCTCTATACGTGAAAGAAGGCATTGAATCCAGCAAGCTCGAAACCCCAAAAGAGGCAGACTCCTCCACAGAATCGTTGTGGGTGGTGATACCATGCCCCAGGAGGGACTTAATACTAGGAATGATCTATCGTCCCCCTGATCAAAATGCTCAGGGAGACCTTGAGATGAGATATGAAATTGAGGAAGCATCCAAACTAGGAAATGTGGTAGTAATGGGTGACTTCAACTACCCGGACATAGACTGGCTGCATATGTGTTCCAGTCATGACAAAGAAGCAGTTTCTAGATATTCTAAATGACTATGCCCTAGATCAGTTGGTCACGGCAACCTGGACTTAATCCTCAGTGGGGACCGGGACCTGGTGCGAGATGTAAGTGTTGTTGAACCGATTGGGAGCAGTGACCACAGTGCTATTAAATTAAACATACATGTAACTGGCCAATTGCCAAGAAAATCCAACACGGTCACATTTGACTTCAAAAGAGGAAACTTCACAAAAATGAGGGGATTGGTAAAAAGAAAGCTGAAAAACAAAGTCCAGAGGGTCACATCACTCGAAAATGCTTGGAAGTTGTTTAAAAACACTATATTAGAAGCTCAACTGGAGCGCATACCGCAGATCAGAAAAGGTACCGCCAGGGCCAAGAAGATGCCAGCATGGTTAACGAGCAAAGTCAAAGAAGCTCTTAGAGGCAAAAAGTCTTCCTTCAGAAAATGGAAGTCTTGTCCAAATGAAGAAAATAAAAAAGAACACAAACTCTGGCAAAAGAAATGCAAGAAGACAATAAGGGATGCTAAAAAAGAATTTGAGGAGCACATTGCTAAGAACATAAAAACCAACAACAAAAAATTCTATCAATACTTTCAAAGCAGGAGACCATCTAGGGAGGCGATTGGACCCTTGGATGATAAGGGAGTCAAAGGTGTCCTAAAGAACGATAAGGAGATTGCAGAGAAGCTAAATGAATTCTTTGCATCTGTCTTCACAGTGGAAGATATAGGGCAGATCCCTGAACCTGAACTAACATTTGCAGGAAGGGATTCTGAGGAACTGAGACAAATAGTGGTAACGAGAGAGGAAGTTCTAAGCTTAATGGACAATATAAAAACTGACAAATCACCGGGCCCGGATGGCATCCACCCGAGAGTTCTCAAAGAACTCAAAGGTGAAATTGCTGATCTGCTAACTAAAATATGTAACTTGTCCCTTGGGTCCTCCTCCGTGCCTGAGAACTGGAAAGTGGCAAATGTAACGCCAATATTCAAAAAGGGATCCAGACGGGATCCCGGAAATTACAGGCCAGTTAGCTTAACTTCTGTCCCTGGAAAACTGGTAGAAAGTATGATTAAAGCTAGATTAACTAAGCACATAGAAGAACAAGCCTTGCTGAAGCAGAGCCAGCATGGCTTCTGCAAGGGAAAGTCCTGTCTCAGTAACCTATTAGAATTCTTTGAGAGTGTCAACAAGCATATAGATAGAGGTGATCCAGTGGACATAGTGTACTTAGACTTTCAAAAAGCGTTTGACAAGGTACCTCACCAAAGGCTTCTGAGGAAGCTTAGCAGTCATGGAATAAGAGGAGAGGTCCTCTTGTGGATAAGGAATTGGTTAAGAAGCAGAAAGCAGAGAGTAGGAATAAATGGACAGTTCTCCCAATGGAGGGCTGTAGAAAGTGGAGTCCCTCAAGGATCGGTATTGGGACCTGTACTTTTCAACTTGTTCATTAATGACCTAGAATTAGGAGTGAGCAGTGAAGTGGCCAAGTTTGCTGATGACACTAAATTGTTCAGGGTTGTTAAAACAAAAAGGGATTGCGAAGAGCTCCAAAAAGACCTCTCCAAACTGAGTGAATGGGCAGAAAAATGGCAAATGCAATTCAATATAAACAAGTGTAAAATTATGCATATTGGAGCAAAAAATCTGAATTTCACATATACGCTCATGGGGTCTGAACTGGCGGTGACCGACCAGGAGAGAGACCTCGGGGTTGTAGTGGACAGCACGATGAAAATGTCGACCCAGTGTGCGGCAGCTGTGAAAAAGGCAAATTCCATGCTAGCGATCATTAGGGAAGGTATTGAAAATAAAACAGCCGATATCATAATGCCGTTGTATAAATCTATGGTGCGGCCGCATTTGGAATACTGTGTACAGTTCTGGTCGCCTCATCTCAGAAAGGATATTATAGAGTTGGAAAAGGTTCAGAAGAGGGCAACCAGAATGATCAAGGGGATGGAGCGACTCCCTTACGAGGAAAGGTTGCAGCATTTGGGGCTTTTTAGTTTAGAGAAAAGGCGGGTCAGAGGAGACATGATAGAAGTGTATAAAATTATGCATGGCATTGAGAAAGTGGATAGAGAAAAGTTCTTCTCCCTCTCTCATAATACAAGAACTCGTGGACATTCAAAGAAGCTGAATGTTGGAAGATTCAGGACAGACAAACGGAAGTACTTCTTTACTCAGCGCATAGTTAAACTATGGAATTTGCTCCCACAAGATGCAATAATGGCCACCAGCTTGGATGGCTTTAAAAGAAGATTAGACAAATTCATGGAGGACAGGGCTATCAATGGCTACTAGCCATGATGGCTGTGCTGTGCCACCTTAGTCAGAAGCAGCATGCTTCTGAAAACCAGTTGCCGGAAGCCTCAGGAGGGGAGAGTGTTCTGGCACTCGGGTCCTGCTTGCGGGCTTCCCCCAGGCACCTGGTTGGCCACTGTGAGAACAGGATGCTGGACTAGATGGGCCACTGGCCTGATCCAGCAGGCTCTTCTTATGTTCTTATGTTGTACCTAATTCTGCAGTCTGTGGCCCTACAGATGAGGGATGTGTACAGCTTTACTTGACAGGAAGAAGCATTTTTGTACAAAACATGTTCTGGATATTTCATAGCTCTGCAGAGCTCTTTTAATTGTTTGTGGTTGGGGGGAACATTTTGATCTTTGTTTCTTTGTCATGGAGCCTCTTATGCCTGCATGCTGTCGGAAAACGTGTAATAAACATCATGATCTCATCAAGAAAGAAGGCATAACGCTTTAGAAGGTGCATTAATCTTCCAGGCTGTGTCCATACTAGGGTGTTAATGCATAGGTGCGCACACAGTTTCTTACATGTTCACACAAAGGAGTTGTGAATTTTTTTTTTAATCCACCATATGTGTCTTGTTCTAATCAGGAAATCTGAAGTCCATTGTGGGCATGCACACAGGTATTCATTGACGTGTGCATGCACTTTAAAGGATTTTTTAAAAAAATACACACTTTGATGTTCCAGATTTTCACAAAGCAGCATTCAAACATTTTAAAACTGCATGTGTCGTTCCAGCTGAGGAAAAGATTTGGAGTCACTCCTATAAAGGCTACTGCTTCCTTTCCTTTCCCACTTCCTGTACCTGCCAGGGCAAATTTTATTTTTATTCAAGCTGTTTTGTTTGACTCCAAAGAAATCTTCAGGGCATGCCTAGGTTGTGTGTGGGTACTGACTTTTCACCCTGGGTCTCCTATGATGCAACACTCCTCCCCACCAAGATGAATAAATCCTTACATGTCTTTGTTTTCTATGTGGAGAGATTTTTTCTTCATGGCGGATTGTTGGCTTATGGCTTCTATCCAGTGCTAGTCCTCCCCAGAGTAGACCCATTGAGATGACTAGCAAAAGAGCAAAGAGGGAAGCACCCAAAAATGCTCCAGCCAAAGAGAGGGAGATCCTCAAGGTGCCAAATCAGCAAACAGAAGAGAGTGAAAAAAATGTTTATTGCAGCCCAAAGCATTTTGGGTGTTGGCACAAGCCTTTGTCAAGGGCAATCTGCAAAAGTATATATATAATAGGGTTGCCAGGTTCAGGGCCTGAGACTGATCCTGTATCTTTAGGAGAAGAGAAAGTCAGCCATCTGCAGGTGTTCTTGCAACACGTTAGTGGGAAAAACCACAAGGTGGAATTCTCCCTTCCCCCTGCACAACTTTTAAAGATACAGAAGACCTCGTGGAGGCCAGGCCTGGAAACCTGAATAACAGTGGCTGTTCTGAATAACCACAGGAGTGCTCTTGTGCTCAGGTACAGCTTAGCAACTCTTAGGAGGAATGTGACGCCCTTCCCTGGCTCTCCCTGTCAGGTTCCTACCTGCTTGTGGCTACTGCCTTTCACTAGGCACCACCAGGGACTCCACCAGTCCGGACTGTCATTTTTTATGGTTTCTCTCTCCACTCTAGCACAGATCTCAATAGATCCCCCTGCTAGGCTATTCCACCTGAAGCTTTTTCCACACTCCAAGCATTTATAAAGTTTGTGCCCTAAATGAGTTTGTTTCTGTGAAGTAATGTTGCTACTCCAACTGAAGGTCTTTCTACACTTGAAGCATTTATATGGTTTCTCCCCATATTATGTGAAGCAAGGGAACTCCTGTTACTGAAACTCTTTCCACAATCCAAGCATTAATACGATTTGTCCCCTGTATGAGTTCTTTGATGTCTAGTAAGAGAGCTACTCTGACTGAAGTTCTTTTCACACTCTAGGCGTTTATAAGGTTTGTCCCCTGTATGAGTTCTTTGATGTTTAGTAAGGCTGCCACTCTCACTGAAGCTCTTTCCACACTCTAGGCATTTATAAGGTTTGTCTCCTGTATGAGTTCTTTGATGTGAAGTAAGGTGGCAATGCTGACTGAAGCTGTTTCCACACTCCAAGCATTTATAAGGTTTCTCCGCTGTGTGCACTCTTTTATGTGAAGTAAGGCCTGATCTATGACAAAATTGGTTTCCACACTCCAAGCATTTATAAGGTTTGTCCCCTGTAGGAGTTCTCTGATGTGAAGCAAGGGTTCCACTCATACTGAAGCTCTTTCCACACTCCAAGCATTTGTAAGGTTTGTCCCCTGTATGAGTTCTTTGATGCACAGTAAGGTGGCAATGCTGTCTGAAGCTCTTTCCACACTCCAAGCATTTATATGGTTTCTCCCCTGTATGGGTTCTTTCATGGGAAGTAATGCTGCTGCTACTACTGAAGCTCTTTCCACATTCTAAGCATTTATAAGGTTTCTCTCCTGTGTGCAATCTTTTATGTGAAGCAAAGCCTGACCTATGACGAAATTTGTTTCCACACTCCAAGCATTTATATGGTTTCTCCCTCGCATGAGTTATTTGATGCAAAGTAAGGGAGCTACTGTCACTGAAGCTTTTTTCACACTCCAAGCATTTGTATGGTTTCTGTCTCATATGCCTCCTCCAAGGTGCATTCAGAGCTTTTTGGTGGCTTAAGCCTTTACTGCACACAGGAGACATTCGTGTTTCCTTTCGGAGATGAGTACTCCCTTGAATTTTACTTTCACCACCTTGAGAAGCACTGGATTCATCCTGCAGTTTCTGCATTTGTCTCCCCTCTTGTCTTTTTGCTCCACCATGACTCCCCAATTTCTGTTCCTCCTGCCCCTCATCTGTTTCCAGTGACATTTCTGATGGTTCCTCCTCAGTCATGATGACCCAGGCATCTGCTGGAATAAAAAGGAAAGCTGGTGGAGAAATGCTGTGCATATATCTATCTGCTTACATTTTGTACTTCGATGAAAAATATATTTCTGGAACATCTCTTTATGTCATAGTGTAATTGTCAAAGTTCAAGACCTTGTACTATTTACACACCTATTTTTAATTACTTATTATTTGATTATTTATTTATTATTTGATTTCTATCCCACCCTTCCTCTGCTTAGTGACAGGTTGGGAAAAGAGATGTAGACACAGAGACAATAGCTTTTCATATTTATAGATGGGACCTGGATCATGGAAATTCATTTTGGTCAGCTGGGGAAACAACAGGCTCTAATTGGCTGGAGGTTCTAGACAGCAAAGGATGGGCAGTTAACTGTCAGTTAGGAAATGCAGTTGATGAGGGAGGTGTGAGGCAGAGGCCAAAGAAAGCTGGGGTGAAAGTGCAGGCCTGAATATTAAGCCATTCATCCACAATGTGTTGACAATACCTGGGAGATGAAAATCTGAGAGGCTGCCTTGTGTTATGATCTTGCCAGAGGAAGGTTATCCAAGCAGGTTTTTAAGATCACCTACATGAACTTGTCAAGGATTATCAATACCTTGGCACAGTCATTAACCAAACTGGTGACAACAGTCAAGAAATCAGAAGGCGGCTAGGACTGGGAAGGGCAGCTGTGAGAGAACTAGAAAAGGTCCTCAAATGCAAAGATGTATCACTGAACACCAATGTCAGAATCATTCAGACCATGGTATTCCCGATCTCTATGTATGTATGTGAAAGTTGGACAGTGAAAAAAGCGGATAAGAGAAAAATCAACTCATTTGAAATGTGGTGTTGGAGGAGAGCTTTGTGCATACCATGGACTGAGAAAAAGACCAACAATTGGGTGTTAGAACAAATTAAACCAGAACTGTCACTAGAAGCTAAAATGATGAAACTGAGGTTATCATACTTTGGACACATCATGAGAAGACAGGATTCACTAGAAAAGACAATAATGCTGGGAAAAACAGCAGGGAGTAGAAAAAGAGGAAGGCCAAACAAGAGATGAATTGATTCCATAAAGGAAGCCACAAACCTGAACTTACAAGATCTGAACAGGGTGGTTCATGACAGATGCTCTTGGAGGTCACTGATTCATAGAGTCACCATAAGTTGTAATCAACCTGAAGGCACATAACAACCACCCAAGTAGCCAGAAATTCAACCAGAGGAGATTGGGGTCGGAGGAAGATTGTCCCCAGTAGCTGGACCAGGTTGTGGGTGAATTTGTCTGGGTTAGAGATTTCGGGAATTTGGCCATAATGTAAAAGCCACTTAGAAGCAGGTCAGCAATAATATTTCCTGAGTATTTACAAAGTGTCATCAAGCACCTTCAAGACCTGAGTGCAGATATCAGTATTCCCTTATGAACATAAAATCTCTTTAATTAGCAATCTTGGTGCATCCTGTTTCCAGTGTTTGTGTCCATCTCATGCCTCAGCCTATTCTACCAAGCTGCTAGGAGGTTTTAAAGGCATTTATGAAAATCATAGTACTGGAAAAGGTTCACATTGAGGAACTGAGTTATTGGGGGAAGGAGTTCCATAGTCCCTGAAATATAAACAATAAAGAAGCACAAATACCTTAACTAGTGTTTAAACAAAGTGAGGCATGGGGGAACTATTTCTGAGAAGAATGTTGAGAAGCAAGTGGGAGTGGGAAAAGGGAATTATAAAAGAAAAAGCCTTCTCAAGAGCCTCTGAAACAGCAAATTCTGCTAAAAATGGGGAGGCCGAGTCACAGAATCTCCAGAGAAATAACTGTCCTTAACTTGAGGAAAGCTGAGCTATAGAACTCCCAGCCACAAGGTAAATGCTGTTGTATAGTATAAGGCAATTTGCAAAGATGCACTAGGGATTAATAGAAAATGTCAGTAACTATTAGCTAATTATCTCATGTATTGCGTTCATCTCCCACCATTTTGTGGCTGGCTCTGCACCTGCACCACCATTTTGAGACAGGTGGGTTTCTGTAAGCTTCAGGTGCCTCAAGTGAGCGCTGGGGGTATAAAGTTTAAGAACTCCTGTGCTAGGTAATGCTGATGGGGGAGTGCCTCACATTCAACCATTCAGATCTGTGCCAATTTGGCCAAAATTCCCAGAGCCAGAGGAGTCCTATCACACCTCTGAGTACCTACCTGCTGATCTCTCCTCTGCTACAAAGCCATGGACAAAGAGGTCTTCTGCTACATCTCCTTCCAGCCAGGAACCGAGGTTAGGGTTCAAACTCAGATGCCCTGTTTGAAAGAAAACGCATATATACATGAAATCTGCTGCAGACAGAGCCAGTCTTTTGGCCTACCTAGGAGTGGGTGGCTGGGACGGGCAGCACTACACACCCGGCCTCCCAGCTGTGGTGTTACTGCCACTTACCTTGAGGGAAAGGTAGAGGAGCAAGGTAATGGGGAGGCGAGGGCTGTGAGAGCAAACTGGAGGAGCCATTCAGGTGCTCCATACAGCCCAAACCTACCCGCTGCCTTCACCCCTCCCCCATCTGCTCCTGGGTCTACCCAGCTTAGTACTGTGTACTTTGAATGAATGGGAAGCCCCACCCACCCGTCTGCCAAGAAAAGAGACCTGAGATGAATAAGGCATAGCAGATGTGCCCATTTGCTGATGGCGGCTATGTGACCACCACAGTCTGAGCCAGTGTGGGAATCCCAAGTTGGGAGAGTGCTGTTGCACTCGTGTCTTGCTTCTGGGCTTCCCATGGGCATCTGCGTGGCCCCTGTGAGACCAGAACCCTTGACTAGGTGGGCCTTTGACCTGATCCGGCAGAGCTCTTACGTCTAGGGTGAGTCCATCAACACCCTTCTGTTGATATAAACGGGATCCTTACCCAGAGAGATTATCATCTCATGAATCTCCACCATGACCTCCTTGTAAAGAGCTCTCTGGCCTGGATCCAGCAGGACCCATTCCTCCTTGGTGAAATTCAAGGTCACTTCCTCAAAGGTAACTGGACCCTGGAATAAGAAAACACCTTCCTCATAAACACTCTTAGGTAAGGTGTGGAAATCATCTACCTTCCACTCACAATCTCAAGGAAGACGTGGCAAGTGGGGACTTTCCCTTCAGTGTTCAGATCACTAAGTAAAATTAACATCTATGGAAGGGTAAAGAACTCTAATGTGAAACTGCTGATTTTCTAACAAAAATATGTAACCTGGTCCTGAGATTGGCTTCAGTATCCGAGGAACTGGTAAGCAGCCAATGTAATGCAATTTTTTTTGAAAGGGGATCAAAAGGGTATCTGGGAAATCAGGGGTCAGTTAGCTTAATACCTCTTCCTGGAAAACTAGTGGAAAGCATTATTCAAGACAGAATTACTAAACATAGAGAAGATGTAGTCTGTCTGAAGTGAAATCAGTGTAGCTTCCACCCTTAAAACAATTTGAGCTGATCACCTCACTTCAAACAGGATATTGCAGAGCTCCAAAACGGTTCAGAGAAGAGCAACCAAAACAATCAGGGTGAGAGCAACTCCCCTATGAGGAAAGGTTGCAGCATTGGGAGCTTTATAGTTTAGAAAAGATATGATAAAGGAAGGGCATGGTAGGAAATGGAAATGGCCTGCCTTCAAGTCGATCCCGACTTATGGCGACCCTATGAATCAGGTTTTCATGGTAAGCGGTATTCAGAGGGGGTTGACCATGGCCTCCCTCTGAGGCTGAAAGGCAGTGACTGGCCCAAGGTCACCCAGTGAGCTTCATGGCTGTGTGGGGATTCGAACCCTCGTCTTCCAGGTTGTAGTCCAACACCTTAACTGCTACACCACACTGGCTCTCTGGGCATGGTAGAGCTGTACCTAATTATGCCTGGTGTGGAGAAACAGCATAGAGACAAGTTTTTCTACCTGTCTGATACTATAGTCAATAAAGCTAAACACTGGCAGCTGCAGGAAAAACAAAAGGAATCACTTCTTCACACAGCACAGAGTTAAACCCTGGAACTCCACACCACTACATGCAACCATGGCCACCAACTTTGACGGGTTTAAAAGAGAATTAGACAAATTCATGGAGGATAAGGCTATCAATGGCTACTAGCCATGTGGGCTATGTAGCGCCTCCACTGTCAGAGGCAGGACACTACGGAATATCAGTTCCCGGGAATCAGTTGAAGACTACTGTTGCGTTCAGGTTCTGCTTGTGGGCTTCCCAGAGGCATCTGGTTGGCCACTGTGGGAATCCAGATGAGATGGGTCCTGGGTCTGATTCAGCCAGGCTCTTCTTGTGCAATGTTCCAAGTTTCATGGGAAGAACACAGTGGAGCCTACAGCCTCCTTCAGATGAGCCCCAGAAGGACAAGGGTAAGAGACAGGGGCCACTTTCACCCTATACATTTATTTCACTATTATTCCACTTTAAACAGTCATGGCTGCCCCCAAAGTATCCTGGTAAGTGTAGATTGTGAAGGGTGCTGAGGGTTGTTAAGAGACCCCATTCCCCTCACAGTTCCTAGAGTTTTCTGGAAAGAGGGACTGACTATTAAACCACTTTGGGAATTGTAGCTCTGTGAAGGGAATAGGAGTCTCCTAACAACGCTCAGCGCTCTTCACAAACTACACTTCCTAAGATACTTTGGGGGAAGCCACAATTGTTTAAAGTGGAATAATAATGGAATAAATCTACAGTGTGAATGTGGCCAGGGTCCCCTCCCAATAATCCCTCGGTAACAAGGCAGGACTCACTCCAGGTGTCCCCAACATGTCTCCCCAATGATGTCTCCCCTACCTGAGCTGGCTGCATGGTGGCTCTTTCCTCTCTAGGGGAAAGCTGGGAGGATCCAAAATGTCACTCTGGTGCCATTTTACAGCCTGTGAAGGGAGAAAAGGTAGCCCAGTTATTACTTAATTAGGACACTGCCCTATTTAGTTGAGCCCCTCACATCAAAACTGAAAAGGAGGTTCTTAAATTGCCCCACAGGTGACCAAACGGGACCTGAGAGGCTAAAATGTGTTCGGAGAGATTTATTTTAAACACATCAGCAGAAAAGCAGTGAATGCATTTCATCTACAAGTATAACCACAGCAAAGAGAAATCAACAGCATATTACACATGAATGAATCTTGGGGAAGGGAGAGATCACTCTATTCGGAAGAAGACTGTGCAAGGTTAAAATTAAGTGTTGCTTTGTTCTGCATTGGCCCACCTAAACTCCACCAGCCCTCTACGTCAAACTTAACTATTTCATTTTAACTAAACGGCCATTTAATTTCAGAGAACATCATCCCTCCTGTATCCCCCTTTCCCTTCCGTAATCAGCAAACCACCTTTCTCTCCTTTGTTGCCCATTACTTGGTAGCCCCTTTCTCCGCACCCCAGCTGGGAAATAAACTCTCAGCCACTCTTGGCCTTTCCATCTCACCTCTCAACAATATACTTAAAATCATCATTCATTTTAAATGATGCACCTTCCCACCTGCTTCTCCTCCCTTTGCAACGGTAGTTGGGCTCCCAAATCCAACCTTGCCTCTCTCTCAGCCTGAGATTGTTTTCTTCACAATGTTTCTCTGAAGGTGCTGCCCTGAGCACAGAAAGGACCGAGTTACTCTTGGAGGGTCTTTTTCTCCTGCAGCTTTCTCGGAAAGCCACCAGCGACGCAAGAGAAATTGCCCAATATTTTGAAGAGCTGTAACTCAAGTTGAGAGGGTTTTCATAGAATCAGCCTAACCTACCTCACAGGGTTGTTGTGGGGATTAAATGGAGGAAGCGGAGAACTAGGTACTGTGAGGAGGATTGTATTGCCTTCAAGTGATGATAAATGATCTGGGCAAGGGGGGGGATATCAATTCCTGTTTATATTCTGGGCAGATTTAAACTGACTGACACTAGAGTCGCTTTTCCTGGTCACCAAAATGACTCGCTCAATGCTCTGCACAAAGCCAAATCACGTATGTGGTCTTGGGGCATGTGCGGAGTTCCAGGTGAACCAGGCAAATGACTAAAAACATTGTAGGTGTTTTAAAAAAACCCAAAACCTTTCATCATCCACCTGGCACAAGTATGGACAGGGAAATCTTGCTACCTTTTTTGTCTGGGCCCTGCTCCTGCACTCCTAACACCCACCTGGCACGCAGGACGAGGAAGTTGTTCCCACCAATTTGCTTCAATTTCAGGAAAAACTTCACTTTCTAAACATTTTGTCTGCCAGGCTACTTTAAAAAAAATGAGGGAAGGACCATCCGTTTGCTTTGTTAAATTAAGTGGCAATCTGCCGGAGAAAGAAACTGAGGAGGGCCGGCAGGAGGATATTTAAAAAATAATCTCGTTATTAAAATATCAACGCCTATCTAAAGAGGGCAACAAGGATCATAAAGAAGCCAGACCGCTGATCTGTCAAGCTCAATATTGTCTGCTTAGATATACAGTAGTCTAAGGACAGAAACGCAGCGGTTGGAAACAATCGGGCTCCGTTGCTATTTAGGTGTAAAATTTTATTCATCGCCAAAACTGCAGATGTTCCCGAGGATACTCAAATCTGGCCACAAACAGAGCAAGCTGGGAGGGGGAGAGACAGCTGGGACCACCCCACAGTAGGGCAGAGCTCAGCAGGATCCACAGGACAGGATTGCATGTTCAAACCCAACGATCCCGCGGCGGGGCTTTAAAGGGGGAGTCCTCACTTTTTCTCAACATCCCCCTCCTCGCCAACCAACACCCCAAATTGCGCACCTTGATTTTGGGGCTCCCTCAATGCAGCCCCCCATATCTCTGCAAGCGAAAACAGCCTCCATGCGCTCACTCACTGCATTTCTTTCAGGAAGGCGGGATGGGAAAGGGAAGTCTCTCTTTGGGCATCTTCCCTTCCACTCTAGGAAGGGCGGCTCTTGCCTTGTTATTAACCACGAAAGGGCACAATGGCAGAAATCGCTTCCCTGCTTCACTCAGAGGTGGTCAGCCCCTTTCTGGACTGTGTCACTCTTGCATATAAGAGGTCGTGGTTTTTTTAAAGTAGCCTCTCCATCTTCTTTACCTGCTAGATTTCTGTGTGTAGAGACTTTATTGATGACATGCATGGAGGACCATTTAACTATGGTCAAAGCCACACCACAGCACTCTTATACTTCTTCAGTGAGAATGGAAATGGTCTGCCTTCAAGTCGATCCTGACTTATGGGTGACCCTATGAATAGTGTTTTCATGGTAAGCGGTATTCAGAGGGGGTTTACCGTTGCCTTCCTCTGAGGCTGAGAGGCAGGGACTGGCCCAAGGTCACCCAGTGAGCTTGGAGAATCCTGGGAAGTGCAGGAGGCGGAGAGGGGACGTTTAACCCTTGCCACCCTGCACGGCACAATCTCCTAAGAGGAACACTGCTAGATCAGCCGGGTGAGCCCATCTAGTCCAGCATCCTGTTCTCACAGTGGCCAGCCAGAGGGAAGGGAAGCCCGCAAGCAGGACCCGAGCGCACGAGCAACTCTTCCTACTTGCCATTCCCGGCAGCTGGCATTCAGGGGCATAGATGCTCCCACTGACAAGAGTGCTTCGTCACTGCTCAGCCATTTCTAATGCTCAGCTGAGCAATGAGGGAGATGGGGGGGCTGCAACCGTGGCTCCTTGCATTCCTCTCTTGATCAGTGGGAGGGGATGCTGTGGGTCAGATGGGACCAACCTACAGGATGGAGCAGGCCCAGACAGCAAGCAGTCCCCCCACCCCTGCCACAGGGGAACCCCTCATTTTGATGCAAACTAAGTCAGGCTGCAATCCTATACTCATTTACTTGAGGCTAAGTCCTTCTGAACTCAATGGACCATCCACTCAGTAGATACCTACAGGACTTCATTGTCAAGATTCTTAAATACTGGCAGTAACAGGCCACCCTCCTCTTCGGATGTACACCTTAACGTGGTGAGGGGGTTTGAGTGTGTTGAAGAAGCAGGATAGAGTTCCTCTCCTGTCCTCTAGGAGTCCTTTCATCAGTGAAGAGGATAGGTCTGGAAGGCCTGATTTACTTTACATATATCAGCAGAATACCAGCAAATGTACTACAGTCTGTGAAAGATACCAGCATGAGAAAGAGAAATCAAAGAGAAATCCACAGCACAGTATTGAATTTTGGAGACTAAGGATCAGTATATGCAAATAACAATTACTTGGAAAAAAAGTATGTAAACTCTCCTCAGAAAAATGATGTGCAACTTAACTATTACAAAGTTATGACATGCAAAACTAGTAACAATTTTAACTTATCATGCAACTCTACTTTCTTTTATCTCATAACACCAGTCCAAAATAGTTAAAGCTTTGCTATGTTGCAGCTATATAGGCTGTGGAATTAAAATTCTATGCGCACAAAGGGAGTGATGGGTCAAATGAAGAGGAATATGCTGCAGAGTTCATGTACAGGGCATTACAGAATGGTCCAAGAAAACTGCTGATGCTCTACCTTCTGTAAAACCACAATGTACATAACACGTGTGCGTAGCTCAGGCGTCTCTTTCGCAGATAGTTGAAAGATGTCAGTGTGATGATGGAAATCTGCTTCTGTATGCCTTAGAACGTTTGCTACAAGAGTGAGCTGAAAATTGTCTATGGGAGGGAAGTTAGTTGTGCCTGGCTGAATTTCTCTCCAAGTGGCACTTGCTTTGTTTTGTTTTACTTTGTTTAATAAAGTGCCTCTGGGAAGATCTGGATAGATACACAATGGGAAGCTCTGTTTTCTTTCACAAGGCATTCATCCTCACTATGAAGAAAACAGAACAGAAAGAGTAGGATAGCTTCCTATCCAAGCAGGGATTCAAACGAACCAGTTCAATGTAGGGTCCTATGCATCGGATCCGGAAGAACAGAGATGAAGGGAAAAGGTTGGAAAAACAAAATAGTAACATGTATACCTCGCCTAGGAATAAAGAACAAATAAAAAACTTATGTAAATAAAAACCAGGAAAGCAAAATCCGTTCAAGTTATTTATAAGGCAAAGCTCCAGCCCCAAAGGACTGACTTGGAGAAGAACGGCCACAAAAAGCCTCAACACTGAAAAAGGGTCAGGTTCAAAGCAAGAAATCTCTTCTCCTCTGAAAGAGAAAGCAAAAAGGAAAGCCAGGCTGCAAAGGCCTGAGAACAAGCAAAGAATTAGTAGAAAAACCTGGAAAAAAAATAAAATTAAGCAAAGCAGCAGTAAGAGCTTGTGAGACAGAAGAGAGAAGTCACAAGAACTACTCTTTAAGAGTTAGTTTTTTCCCTCTTCCTCCCATCACCCTTTCCCCTTGCGTGTCATGTTTTTTGCAGATTTTAAGCCTGTGGGAAGGGCCTTAATTTAATTGATTGCATATAAGCCACTTTGGGAGCCTTTTTCTCTGACGACTGGGCTTCAAATGCCCTAAATAAGTTACTGAGTTCTAGCTTTGAGCATAGTCTTTTTCAGATTCCCAAAGACACCCCTCCTTTTCTGCATTCCAATTTGTCCTTTTCTCTCACCTCACTCTTTCTCACCAAAAAATGTCAGGTCACGAGACAAATACCTGCAGAAACAGTTTCCTGTCAGTTTAGGGGCTGACATCCGCGGAAGGAAAACACCTTAGACCAATTCAAAAGGAACTGCCAGATGGACAGAAGTTTTATTAGGAATGCAAGATACTGATGGCCACCAGGAGAGAGTGCCCAGTGACAGTCACCTGATCACCTCAGGAAGTCTCTCTGCCTGAGGCTTATTGAACACACATTGTAGTCATGGCAGAAAAGCATATTCATTTTCACATATGGAGATTAACATACTCACGAGGAGGGGTCTCCAGCACATGCAATGAGTACATTCACAGAGGCACGTACTCATTCTCTCTGATTCTAGTTGATTCCAGGTCAAAAATGTACCTTAACAGATGTGAAATCTTTCTCTAACCACAACTTCTCCTTTTCTGGAGCTAGCTGGCACAGTGTACTATTTCCCCATTTCCCTTGTGGCTTAGCTACTGCAGCTTTGATATTGAATATAAAGAAAGCCATTTAGCTTCATAAGCATATGGATTATTGATTAAGATATTCCCAAGTGATCCCTGAGGGAAGGCTGAATTTTTTCCTTCCTGAGGCCTTGCCTCAGGGATCACCAAGATCCTGACTTGCAAACCCCTCTATTTTCAAGATTCCTGGATCTTGTTCTATAGCTAAATCCCAACACGATTTAATTTTGATAATAGACATATCCCTCCTTTGGACCTGGTACATTCTATTCAACCTTGAAAACATAGTGTGAAAATGGCTTGTCTAATTGTATGTAAGACTTAGTGGCAGGGTAATCACAAATAATAACAATACATATACAATTTAGAGCCTAATGAACAAAATACATTTTCCAATTTAACAAAACTTATTTAACAGAGGACACACTCATGTCTCCCAAAAGCAACACCCAAACGCTTAATCGGATCCTCAGGTTGCACACCCTCACCCAGACCAAGCATTCATAGATCTTGCTTTTAGAAGTTCAGAGAATGTCCCAATATAGTACAATTTCAGCAAAAACAAAAAAAAATTTCTGAGTCCAATTTTCTGCAGCTTCTTTCTTTTCAGGCTGCCTTCTGCTTCACACAATGAAGACCAAAAGGAATTGTTCGGCCGCAAGAGAAAGAAACACCTGTTCACTGCTTCTGGTGAGGTCTCAGATTGTTAAACTCTTGAGACCTTATCATTAATCTCAGGCTTTGTGTGTGCCCCCAGGAAAATTCTGGATGCCAGTGAGCGCTTGCCACGCCACTGGCCTTTCATGGACATTTTTATGGCCCTTCAACTTTGTTGGCGAGGATGAGACCAAAATAGAAAGTTTCTTAAACATTTTTGGACTTCATACAATCTTTCCCGCAGCTGTCTCCAGATCGCAAATAAAGATGAGCCACAGCCGCTCAGCAGACAGATGTTGTTAACTTGCTGGACAGACTCCCTTGGGATTTGTAAACTGGGTTGTAGATTGGCAACTGCAGGGAATGATGGGTGACCATTGGCTCTCATCTTCTTTCTGAGACACGGGTGACTTGTGTCTCGATAAGGTGCGATAATGGGATAAACACACAAAGCAAAGGAAGAAAAAACCTTTAGCAGTGAAGCCAGGTTACAAAATACTACAACACAGATTCTTATGAAACAGTCCTGATCTTTTGATGAAACAATCACACACACACACTCCGGTTCTGATGGTGATTTCACAGGAAAGAAAAATAAAACTTGTTTAGATCTCTTACGTTCACCCATAGACACATTTACGTTCACATTCACAGGGTAATCCAAATAAAAGTTCAAAGTTTCAAATCCTTTGCAAAAAAATTTCCTTTATAAGCAAGAAATGAGCACAACTAACTTTTCCCCTTTAACTCCCTCCAGCCCACCTACTTAAGCATTCCAAGCGTCCAAAAGCAACAGCAGAAAACGATAAAACCAGAAGAGAAAGTCTACAATGACAACAAAACATGGCTTATTCTGACAGCAGTTACAAAAATCCCCTCAGAGTATATACACAAACCCAAATAATTTTCTTAATTTTATTTGAATTTTATAAGTATAAATTCAAACCAAATTCATCTCACCGATTGACTCATTTTGCGTTCCAAATCAATGTATGGATGTCAGAACCACAGGCGGCCGGGACCATATGGTCCAACATTCATCCACTACCTCCTGAACATTATTTTTCAAATTTTGGTTCTGATTCTTCAATCCATGCGGCCAGACGGACATCTAGACAAGGCCATCCGAGCTCACGAATTACAAAAACTGGCCTTGCATCCCAATCATCTCATAGATTCCAACAAACATCTGACCCAGAACTTGGGCCCAGCTCCAAACTAGTGTCTCACTGAATCTTTGTGAGCTTGAATAATCCCATGGTCACAAGACAAAGACTCAACACAAACCTCCACGATCACAAGACAATACGGTCCATTTGCCCACCAAAGAACACGAGACCCAAAAATGTATGTTGACCGCAATAAGATCTAAGTGAAAGAACATAACCCCACTGGTAGAAATTCTGTTCCCAATGTGGTAGTTAGAATAAACAATACAAGCAAGAGATGGTGAAGCAGAAGCCCATTGCTAAGCACCTTCCTCATCCCTAAAAGAGAAATAGACAGCCTGCATTTATGGAACAGCTCCCAGACCACCGTTTGAATCAGGAGCTACTTGCTCCATTGTGGGAGAAAGTTTTTAAAAAGGCATAGGAACATCAATTTACTGCAGATTATTCCCCTGTCAACACAGGAAAGTGGAAACCCAGTCCCCCCTAGGGCAGCACCACTCTCCCAATTTCAGAAGATGTGCCACCACTCTCTAAAGAGGATTCCCTTGTTGTTTTGTATCTCTCAGCTGTTGCAGTACTTTTCCCTGTACATATCTGAGGGTTAAAATACAACACTCATTCTTCCTCCGAACCTCCTCCTCTTCCCAAAGTTTTCCATGAAGCCTGCAAGTGTGAAGACGTAACTGTGGTTAAGAGGGAGTTATGTCTATGTCCTGTCTGGGAACGGACGGCCAGGGCCGTTGCTATGGTAGCCATCTGATAACAGCTGGGAAAGTTGTAACAGAGTCTATGTGAGTTGTTGCTCTTCTGAATTATGCCTCTGAGCTGAGAGGCTGTCTTTTGTGTTCATCTATGGAGAGAGATGTACCAGAACGGGGGGGGGGTGACTGAAGAATCTCTACATGTATTTACTCTTAAGCCTCTGGCCTTAATGTCTTAATAAAGACTCTTAACATGCTCTGAAGACGTTTTCTTGCTCAACTTAACTCCAACGTAATGTATGCTGTTTCACACAACAACACACAAGCCAACATGCCAGAGTTCCTCAGTAATTTGAGGGCCTGCAAAGGAGAGCACCCTCCTTAAATGGCTAATTTTGTTGGTGTCAAAAGTCCCAGGTTTGGCCACTGTGTGAGTTCTTTGGTGTGAGAAAGGGTGACTGCTGTGCCTGAAGCTCTTTCCACACTCCAAGCATTCATGTTCTGTCCCCTGTATGAGTTCTTTGATGCGAAGTCAGATGGCCACTGATTCTGAAGCTTTTTCTACACTGCAAGCATTTATAAGGTTTGTCCCCTGTATGAGTTCTCTTATGTACAGTAAGGGAACTACCCTGACTAAAGCTCTTTCCACACTCCAAGCATTTATAAGGTTTGTCCCCTGAATGAGTTCTTTGATGTGTAGTAAGGGTGCCACTCTCACTGAAGCTCTTTCCACACTCCAAGCATTTATAAGGTTTGGCCCCTGTATGAGTTCTTTGATGCCCAGTAAGGGTGCCACTCTCACTGAAGCTCTTTCCACACTCCAAGCATTTATAAGGTTTGTCCCCTGTATGAGTTCTTTGATGCGCAGTAAGGGAGTTACTACGATGGAAGCTCTTTCCACACTCCAAGCATTTATAAGGTTTGTCCCCTGTATGAGTTCTTTGATGTGTAGTAAGGGAGCCACTGTCACTGAAGCTCTTTCCACACTCAAAGCATTTATAAGATTTGGCCCCTGTATGAATTCTTTGATGCACTGTAAGGGTGTAACTGACACTAAAGCTCTTTCCACACTCCAAGCATTTATAAGGTTTGTCCCCTGTATGAATTCTTTGATGTTTAATAAGATGGCCATTCTGACTAAAGCTCTTTCCACACTCCAAGCATTTATAAGGTTTGACTCCTGTATGACTTCTTTGATGTGTACTAAGGGCACTACTTGTACGGCAGCTCTTTCCACACTCCAAGCATTTATAAGGTTTGTCCCCTGAATGAGTTCTTTGATGAGAAGAAAGATTGTGACTGTGACTGAAGCTCTTTCCACACTCCAAGCATTTATAAGGTTTGTTCCCAGTATGAGTTTTTTGATGTGAAGTGAGGTGGTAACGACGACTGAAACTCTTTCCACACTCCAAGCATTTATAAGGTTTGTCCCCTGTATGAGTCCTTTGATGTGTAGTAAGGGTGCCACTCTCACTGAAGCTCTTTCCACACTCCAAGCATTTATAAGGACGGACCCCTGTATGAGTTCTTTGATGTGTAGATAGGTGGCAATGCTGACTGAAGCTCTTTCCGCACTCCAAGCATTTATAAGGTTTGTCCCCTGTATGAGTTCTTTGATGCACAGTAAGGGTGTTACTGTGACTGAAACTCTTTCCACATTCCAAGCATTTATAAGGTTTCTCGCCTGAATGAGTTCTTCGATGCACGGTAAGGGAGCTACTATGACTGAAGCTCTTTCCACATTCTAAGCATTTATATGGATTCTTTTTCATACATCTTCTGCAATGTGCTTTTTGCCAGATTTTACTGCGCTCAGAAGACATTCTTGTTTTCTTTAGGTGATGAGTATCCCCCTTGAATGTCCTGCTTGTGAGCTTCCCTTGGGCATCTGGTTGGCCACTGTGAGAACAGAATCATGGACCTTTCGCCTGATCCAGCAAGATCTTATGTTGTTATGTCCAGAGTAAGCCCATTAATACCCTTCTAGTGATCTAATTGGGATCCTTACCCACACAGCTTATCATTGCATCAAACATCCTAGTGAAGAGCTCTCTTTCCTGTATCAAGCAGGACACTTTCCTCTTTGGTGAATTGGAAACCCACTTCTTCTGGATCCTGAAATAAGAAAATAAATACCTTCCTCATAAACGCTCCCAGGAAAGGTGTGGAAATTATCTATCCTTCACTCACAATCTGGAGCTGTGGCAAGTGGAGATTTTTCCTTCAGTGTTCACAAATCACTGGGTTGTGAGGCGTCTATTTATTTATTTATTGTACTTATATACCGCCCCATAACCGAAGCTCTCTGGGCGGTTTACAGTAACTAAGAACATTAAAACAAATACACGTATCTTTTAAAAACAATGTAAAACACTACTTAAAAATTTAAAACAATTTAAAAGACGTGCTAAAATGCCTGGGAGAAGAGGAAAGTCTTGACCTAGGCGACGAAAAGATGACAGCGTTGGCACCAGGCGCACCTCGTCACATCAGTCGTTCCATGATCTGGGGGCCACCACTGAGAAGGCCCTCTCCCCTGTTACCATCCTCCGAGCTTCCCTCAGAGTAGGCACCCGGAGGAGGGCCTTTGATCTTAAATGTAGTGTACAGGTGGGGTCGTATCGGGAAAGGCATTCCATCAGGTATTGTGGTCCCAAGCCATCTATGCAAGAGTTGATAAAGAACTCGGAATTGAAAGATTGTCTAACAAAGATATTTATTGATTTATGATTTTATTTATGTCCCACCCTTCCTCCCAGCAGGAGCCCACAGCAGCAAACAAAAGCATCAAAACAACTTAAAAACATCATAAAAACAGACTTTAAAATACATTAAAATAAAACATTTTTTTAAAAAGCTTTCAAAACATCTTTTAAAACAGATTAAAAACATTTAAAAAAAGAAAAAAAGGTTTAAAAACATATTAAAAAGCAATTCCAACACAGATGCAGACTGGGATAAGGTCTCAACTTAAAAGGCTTGTTGAAAGAGGAAAGTATTCAGTAGCTGCCGAAAAGATAACACAGATGGTGCCTGTCTAATATTTAAGGGGAGGGAATTCCACAGGGTAGGTGCCGCCACACTAAAGGTCTGTTCCCTATGTTGTGCAGGATGGACTTTCTGTTAAGATGGTATCTGCAGGAGGCCCTCACCTGCAGAGTGCAGTGATCGACTGGGTATATAAGGAATAAGATGGTCTTTCAGGTATCCAAGCTGTATAGGGCGTTGTACACCAAAACTTGGTCCGGTAGAGAATGGGCAGCCATAGTTGCGGCACTGAGATTGCAACATTTTAACTCATTGCTGCCACCTGGATGTAATGAATAGGCTTGAATGTGTTTTATGTTTTGTGAATGATTGAGCTGTTAATGTATGTGAGTCTTTAGTTGGAATTGCGTTGTAGTTTTAATATTGTTTGAGTGTATGAGTGCATGTTTATTGTATTGTATTATTGATTAAGTGTGCTGATTATTTGGTATGAATGTGATCAGGTGTGTGTGTGTATTGGTGCTTTTATCTGTTTTAATATGTGCCTGGGAGAGAGTATTATACATCAATCGGGGAGACCTTCGGGGGCCCCAATTAGCGTAGTGACGGGTAATGGGAGGTATGTTGTTGTGAGGAGAGCAGGCCAGGTAAGGGGAACCCGTCCCAGACAAGTAGTGTCTGTGACCCGTTCCGGTTCTCCTCACATCCCCAGGACTGCTGGTTGTCCTATCAGTCAGCCTTCGGATCTCCATATGCTGTTGTTAAACGCTGATTATTTGGTATGAATGTGATCAGGTGTGTGTGTGTATTGGTGCTTTTATCTGTTTTAATATGTGCCTGGGAGAGAGTATTATACATCAATCGGGGAGACCTTCGGGGGCCCCAATTAGCGTAGTGACGGGTAATGGGAGGTATGGTGTTGTGAGGAGAGCAGGCCAGGTAAGGGGAACCCGTCCCAGACAAGTAGTGTCTGTGACCCGTTCCAGTTCTCCTCACATCCCCAGGACTGCTGGTTGTCCTATCAGTCAGCCTTCGGATCTCCATATGCTGTTGTTAAACGCCAGGTCGGTACAGCATAAGATCTCCCTTGTTCATGATTTAATTGTGGACGAGGCGGCCGACCTGGCGTGCATAACCGAGACCTGGGTGGGTGATATGGGAAGAGTTGCCCTTTCCCAGCTTTGCCCACCTGGGTATACGGTTCAGCATTATGGTAGAGCCGAAGGTCGGGGAGGTGGGGTTGCTGTGGTCTATAGGAGTTCTTTCTCACTCACCAAGCACCCTGTACAGGTGACGACTGGTTTGGAGTGTCTCCACCTTGCGCTGGGCCAGAGAGACAGGTTGGGAATTTTGTTGGTGTACTGCCCGCCCTGCTGCTCAACAAATTCCCTAACTGAGCTGACAGAGGTAGTCTCGGAGATATTGTTGCAGTCCCCTAGACGGTACTGGGGGACTTCAACGTTCATGCCGAGACTGTTTTATCTGGGGCGGCTCAGGACTTCATGGCGTCCATGACAACCATGGGGCTGTCTCAGTTTGTTACTGGCCCGACGCATGTGTCGGGACATACCCTTGATTTGATCTTCGCCACTGGGCAGGGAGATGGTGATCTGGAGGTTGGGGATTTTTCATCTACCCCATTGTCATGGACAGATCACCGCTTGCTGAGGTTTAGGCTTACGGCGACCCTTTCCCTCTGCAAGGGTGGGGGACCTAATAAATTGGTCCGCCCTCGGAGATTAATGGATCCTGAGGGTTTCCAAAGGGCTCTAGGGGATTTTCCGACTGAGAAGACTGGCGCTCCTGTTGAAGCCCTGGTTGAACTGTGGAATACGGAGATGACCCGGGCGGTTGACACGATTGCTCCCATGCGCCCCCTCCTATGTAGAGCTCATACAGCCCCATGGTATACCCCGGAGCTGAGAGTGATGAAGCAAGAGAGGAGGAGGCTTGAGTGCAGATGGAGGCGGACTCCCGACGAACGCAATTATGCCTTGGTAAGTGCCTGCTCTAAGCGATATACAGCAGCGGTGAGGGCAGCAAAAAAGAGATATTTTGCTGTCAGTATTAAGGCATCACTCTCCCGCCCAGCGGAGCTTTTTACAACTGTACGAGGGCTTTTACATCTTGGCCCTCGGGATACTATAGACTCATCTGTAGCCCGCTGTGATGAGTTCGCTGGACACTTCCAAAATAAGATCGCCTGCATTCGTCGGGACAGATTCCAATATTACAGCAGCTGGATCCAATGAAGCATCCAGATCACGGTCTTGTCCTCTTTTATTGGATGAGTTTCAGTTGGTGCAGCTTGAGGATGTTGACAAGATTCTTGGACTGGTGCGTGCGACCACGTCTGTGCTGGATCCTTGCCCCTCTTGGCTGGTGAAAGCTGGCAGGACCGGAACCGCCGGCTGGGCCAAGGAGGTAATCAATGCCTCTTTGCGAGAGGGAGTGGTCCCTGACTGCCTAAAAACGGCGGTGGTGAGACCGCTCCTGAAAAAACCCTCCTTGGACCCAGATAACTTGAACAATTATAGACCTGTGGTGAATGTTCCGTTCCTGGGCAAGGTTCTGGAACGGGTGGTGGCCGGCCAGCTCCAGGGGCTCTTGGATGACACTGATTATCTCGATCCGGTTTTAGGCCTGGGTTTGGTACCGAAACAGCCTTGGTCGCCCTGTATGATGACCTTTGTCGGGAGAGGGACAGGGGGAGTGTGACCCTGTTGATTCTCCTTGATCTCTCAGCTGCTTTTGATACCATCGACCATGGTATCCTTCTGGGAAGGCTCACGGAGTTGGGAGTTGGGGGTATTGCTTGGCAGTGGCTCCGCTCCTACTTGGTGGGTCGTCAACAGAAGGTAGTGCTTGGGGAACATTGCTCGACACCCTGGACTCTCCATTGTGGAGTCCCACAGGGATCGGTACTGTCCCCCATGCTTTTCAACATCTATATGAAGCCGCTGGGTGCGGTCATCAAAAGTTTTGGAGTGCGTTGTCACCAGTACGCTGATGACACGCAACTCTATTTCTCCTTTTCATCTTCCTCAGGTGAGGCTGTTACCGTACTAAACCGTTGCCTGGCCGCGATAATGGATTGGATGGGAGCTAACAGACTGAAGCTTAATCCAGACAAGACCGAGACGCTGTTAGTGAGTGCCTTCTCTGCCCAGATGGTGGATGTTCACCCTGTTCTGGATGGGGTTACACTCCCCTTGAAAGAACAGGTTCGTAGCTTGGGAGTTCTCTTCGACCCTTCCCTGTCTCTCGAGGCTCAGGTAGCCTCAGTGGCACGGAATGCTTTTAACCATCTTCGATTGGTAGCCCAGCTACGTCCCTATCTGGACAGTGACGACCTCGCCTCAGTCGTTCATGCTCTGGTAACTTCTAGATTGGACTACTGCAATGCGCTCTACGTTGGGCTGCCCTTGAAGATAGTTCGGAAACTACAGTTAGTCCAGAATGCAGCAGCCAGATTGTTGACGCGGACCAAAAGGTCCGCTCATATAACACCTGTTCTGGCCCATCTGCACTGGCTTCCTATTTGTTTCCGGGCTAAATTCAAAGTGCTGGTTTTGACCTATAAAGCCTTACACAGCATGGGACCGCAATACCTGGCGGAGCGCCTCTCCCAATATGAAACTACCCGTACACTGCGCTCAACATCTAAGGCCCTCCTCCGAGTACCATCTCATCGAGAAGCTTGGAGGGTGGTGACTAGAAATAGGGCCTTTTCAGTTGTGGCTCCCGAACTATGGAATGGTTTCTCTGATGAGGTGCGCCTGGCGCCGACGCTGCTATCTTTTCGGTGCCAGGTGAAAACCTTTTTATACTCCCAGGCATTTTAAAGTGTATTTTACAGTATTTTAGCATTATTTTGTATTCTTGACGTTGTTTGGTTCTTGTATTGTTTGTCTGTTTTTGGTTTTTGATTCATTGTATTTATTGTATTTATACACTGTACTTGTTTTTATCTTCTATGTTCACCGCCCAGAGAGCCTTCGGGCTTAGGGCGGTATATAAATAAAATAAAATAAATAAATAAATAAAATAAATAGTGCAGTTCTTTCAGCAGCGGGGTGACATGTTGGCAATACCCTGCCCCAGTGAGCAGTCTCGTCGCTGCAGTTTGCACCAGCTGCAGCTTCCGGACCAACCTCAAGGGCAGCCCAACATAGAGCAAATTACAGTAATCCAGCCTAGAGGTGGATGGACCTCAGTGGACAACAGTGGACAGCCTATCCCAGTCCAGAAACGGCCGCAGCAGTCTTACCAGCCAAAGCTGGTAAAAGGCACTCCTAGCCACTGAGGTCCCCTGGGCATCTAGCAACAAAGATGGATCCAGGAGCACCCCAGGCTATGGACCTATTCTTTCAGAGGGCATATGACCTCATCCAAAGCAGGCCACTGACCAATTATCTGACCTTGGGAACCAACAACCCACAGTGCCTCCGTCTTGCTAGGATTCAGATTCAGTTTATTGGCCCTCATCCAGCCCTCCACTGAGTCCAGGCAGCAGTCCAGGGCTGAGGAAATATCTGTGTGGAAGTTATCACTTGAGGGACTGTCTAAGAGCGGTGGCAGGACAATAAGCTTGTACAATTTGGCTGCTATGTCTGCCTGAGGCAGCAGGAGACACTGTGGGTGTCTGGTGTGAGCCCTGTCCCACAAGATTCAATCTAAGCAGGAGAACAGTTTGCGCATTGAGCCCAGCTCATCAGATCTGTTGAACCCTCTGGAGGTGTCTATCAGGGCCCCCAGGTGGATCAGCTGATGGGAGGAAGCCAGTGGCTCTTCTCAACAATGATGAGGAGCCCGTGTGCTGAAGATCTCCTTGTGCTTGAAAGGACCACCTCCCCTTTAAGGGGGGGGTGTCCTCTGGGTTGTGTTCTGAATGTTTTAGTCTCAAGACCGAACAGACTTTGTGAAAAAGTGGCCCATGTTCTTGTTCTTTGAAGAGGCATGGCTCAGGGCACTCGCCCAGTCAGGCATGGGACTCCACTGTCCCTCTCACTCCCAAGCACTCTTATACCACTTTAACAGTCCTGGAGAATCCTGGAAAATACGGTTTCTTGAAGGTGTAGGGAACTGTAGCTCTGTGAGAGGTAAACTACACTTCCCAGGATTCTTTGGGGGAAGTCATCTGCTTTAAATGTATGATGTACACTGCTCCAATAATGTTTTTTTTTTTTTTAAAAAACAGTTGAAATGATCTATTTGTGACATCTGAACAACCCATTTACAAGATTAAGCCACCATCCGGAAGTATTTCCAGTCTGGGCAGGGGTTAGCTAACTTCTGCCACCTGAGAAATGTTCATGGTTTCAGGGAGTTTTCTGAATCCTCTTTCTACACTGCACAAACATTCCAAAATTAGTTTTCTTTGCACAATTATGTATCCATCTGAGGAGATGTTTATGTCTGATCAGATACAATAAGACGGTGTGCGAATGAGCTACAAGAAGTCTTCTTCTGCTTTGTGCCTCTGCCACATTTTGAGTTAATCAACAAAAAATGAACTTTGGACTTACCACAATAAGTCTTGTTTTTGCTGGGGAAGAGGGGAGTCTAGGATGGATTGTCACCACCCACTCACTCCACTGGCAGGAAGAATTCTTCAGGAGAGGTTAACTGAGTGGGCTGGCAACCCCTCCCCAGATTCGCTTGTGGTCTAAAAACAAAACACAGATTAACCCCTATATCATAATCATAGTCTATTCTCTTTTTTAACGGAAAAAAGGCAGAGGAAAGATAGAAAAAAGGAGGCTCATTTTAGTAAAGGTGTGGGAAAGGCTGAGTTGCTTACATGGAACAGGAAACAAATCACAAAAAAGGGAGGCGGATGGCCCATATAAGTGAGGCCTCCCAGACAGCCTAAATATGATCTTTTCCCCTGTCCACCTGTCAAATTCCTTATCTCACCACCACCGCACAGTGGTCAAAAAACACTTAGTGGGGTGACTCCCCTCCTCCCCTGCACAAAAGAAATTTCTCATGCTAAGTCTAACATTTCCTTCCACAGTCATTAGGAAGTTTTTCTTGATGTTCAGTCAAAATCTGGCTTCCTGCAACTTGAGCCCATTACCCCGTGTTCTGCACTCTGGGAGGATCAAAAGAGATCCTGGCCCTCCTCTGTGTGGCAACCTTTCAAGTACTCAAACAGTGCTATCATACCTCCCCTCAGTCTTCTCTTCTCAAGGCTAAACATGCCCAGTTCTTTCACTCTCTCCTCACAGCGCTTTTCCCCCAGGACCATCCTTGTTGCCCTTCTCTGAACACGTTCTCGTTGCTCTGCATCCTTTTTAAACTGCCGTGTCCAGAACTAGATATACTGTTTTCTGCTTTTTAAACAATATTACTTTATTGCATACCAACACCGGGAAGGGTTTGTTTTGTTTTTTGCAGAAAGATTAAGCAACAGAAGAGTAAAAAACAGAACACCCTCCTTGGATAATATTCTTGCGGGTCACGACAATGCTCAACTGATGGGCTGCTACATCACCGCATCCCCGCCAGATGGAAAGGGGGGGCGCCCTCAAGCTCCCCTCCCTCTCCCCCACCCCTTCCCCTCCTTCCGCGCAAGCCCCCTCTTCACCTGCCCGCCTCACTCTTCCGGAGCCTCTGAAGGCCTTTGTTGCCGCCGCCAGGAGGACTGACCACAAAGGGCTGCCCGCGCGTGCAGCGGCCGTAGAAAGAGCCCGGGCGAGGGGAGCGTCGCGCCCCGATTACATCACTTTTCCCGCGACAGAGACATTTCCCGTGTAGACTTTGAATGAGCCTGAGCCGAAATAGCCAGTTTCTGGCTTCAAAAAACCCTTTCTTTTCCTTCTTCTTCATCTTCTGTGGCTATACAATCAATTTATTATTAACGGCTGCACTTGTACATATGCTTACTAGGAACTTGCTTTTGAGAGGATTGAGAGCCAGCGTACTGTAGTGGTCAGACTGTTGGACCACCACGGCCTGGAAGAGACCTGGGTTCGAATCCCCATTCAGCCATGAAGCTCGTTGGGTGACCTTGGGCCAGTGACTGCTCTCAGCAGGGTTATTTTGGGGATTATATGCAGGAGGTGGAGAACTAGGTGTGCCGCCTTGAGCTCCTTGGAGAAAAGGTGGGATATAACTGCAATAAAATCTGTAAACAAACTGGGCTGTCTTTGGTGCTACTTGCCCCCCACACACACACACACACCAGGATGCCCAGCCACAGCTACAGCTGGGAGGGGAAGAGATAGCTGGGATCGCCACACAGTAGGGCAGAGCTGGGCAGGATCTCATATTTGAACCCAAGGATTCCGGGGGGGGGCTTTAAAGGGGGGGTCCTCACTTCCTACCACCATCCCCCTCCTCCCCAACCAACAACCCAAATTGTGCACTTGATCTTGGGGCTCCTCCACGCAGACACCCCAACAGGAACACTGCTAGATCATCAGCTGGGTGAGCCCATCTAATCCAGCATCCTGTTCTCACAGTGGCCAGCCAGAGAGAAGGGAAGCCCGCAAGCAGCACCCAAGCGCATGAGCAACTCTTCCTACTCGCCATTCCTGGCAGCTGGCATTCAGGAGCATAGATGCTCCCACTGACAAGAGTGCTTCGCCAGTGCTCAGCAGTTTCTGATGCTCAGCTGAGCAATGTGGGAGATGTGGGTCTGCAACCGTGGCTCCTTCCATTCCTCTCTTGATCAGTGGGAGGGGATGCTGTGGGTCAGATGGGACCAAGCTGCAGGTTGGGGCAGGCCCAGAGAACAGCAGTCACCCCACCCCTCCCACAGGTGAAGCTCTGGTTTTAGTGCAAACTAATTCAGGCTGCAATCCTATACTCATTGACATGAGGGTAAATCTGTCTGAACTCAATGGAACGTCATCTCAGTAGATACCTACAAGATTGCATTGCCAAGATTCCTAAATAGTGGCAGTAATAGGCCACAGCACTCACTCAGAAAAGATCCTGCTGTCTAAACTCCTGCTCCCCAGGATTCAAATTAAGGGGGGAAATCAATGTGATTAAATAACCCACCACAGATGACAAATATAGATTGTTAATTTACAGAAGAGATCCCTGTGAAAAGGAATATTATGCTCAGGTGTAGTAGTCTGAGTGTTGGCAAGGACCTGGGAGACCAGGTTTCAAATCCCCACTCTGTCATAAAATTCACTGGGTGACCTTGGGCCACTCACTGCCTCTCAGCCTAAGCTACCTCACAGAGTTGTTGTGGGGGTTAAATGGAGGAAGCGGAGAACTAGGTACCGTGAAGAGGGTGAGAATCATGAGCTCCTTGGAGAAAAGGTGGGATATCAATGCAATAAATAAATAAACTAAACATTTATTTAACTACATAAGGGCAGGTGTTTTGCTAACGGGGAGGCAGAAGAGAGGCTGGGGAATCCTTGGAAGTGGATTCAGCAACATACTCTGGGAGGGGAGACAATTATTTCTAGGTATGGCACCAAATAGAGAAAGAACCCCCTCTAGGATGCACACCTTAACGTGGTGAGGGGGTTTGAGAGTGTTGAAGAAGCTGAGAGCAATACCGTCAGGAGTCTAGACCAAGAGGCTAGGCTCCTAGCAGGGGCACCCAACGCAGAATGGTCGAAGCTGAAACACCAGACTAAGATGCATCCAAACTCAGAGGAAGGCAATGGTAAACTACCTCTGAATATCTCTTACCACGAATACCCTATGAACAGAGTATCCCAAATGCAACACAAGATAGTGCTGGAAGATGAGACCCCCAGGTCAGAAGGCACTCACCCAGCTACTGGGGAAGAACAAAGAACAAGTACCAGTAGCGCTGTGACTAATGATGCAGCTGGGTCAAAGCCGAAAGGAAGCCCAGAGGCTGAGGCGCACAGATGCGAAAGGAGAGTCCGGAGTTGTACGACACACACAATAGGAACATGGAATGTGAGAAGCATGAACCAGGGAAAGTTAGAAATTGTCAAGCAAGAAATGGAACGTATCAACATTACAATACTTGGCGTGAGTGAACTAAAATGGACGGGAATGGGACATTTTCAATCAGGCAACTACAAAATATTTTATGCAGGAAATGAGAAAGTAAGAACAGTGAAAAGTGATGTAGCAAAAGCAATTAGGAGCTACAACGCAAGGTCAGAGCAAGTGATATCAATGAGATTAAACGGAAAACCGATCAACATAACCATCATCCAAGTCTACGCACCAATGGCAAACACAGAAGAAGAGGAATTGGAGAGATTTTACACATAAGTACAGGAAGAAATTGATCACACGCCAAAACAAGATGTGCTGATAATCATGGGGGACTGGGATGCAAAAGTAGGGAACAGAGAAGAATTAGGAATTGTGGGGAAATGGGGCCTAGGATACGGAAATGAAGCAGGAGAAAGACTTATTGAATTCTGTGAAGCCAATAATTTGTTTCTTGCAAACACATTCTTTGAGCAACCAAAAAGACGACTTTACACGTTGACATCACCAGATGGTCAATACAGGAATCAGATTGATTATATAATTGGCAACAGAAGATGGAGAAGTTCTGTACTTTCTGCAAAAAACAGACCAGGAGCAGACTGCGGTACAGATCATGAACTGGCCGTATCGAAAATCAGAGTAAAGCTAAAGAAGAACAACAAAGCAATCATAACGCTAAAATATAATTTAAATAACATTCCAGAAGAATATAAAGATCAAATAAGGAACAGGTTTAAGGCTTTAAACTTAGTTGACAGAGAACCAGAAGAACTATGGAGTGAAGTCAGAGACATTATCAGGGAGGAATGCAAAAAGACAATAGCTCTAGTTAAAAAGAGAGAAAGACCTCAATGGATGACTGAAGAAACTCTTCAAATGGTTAAATACAGAAGGAAAGCAAAAGCAAAAGGGGACAGAAACACAGTCAGAACCCTAAATGCAACAATACAGCGACTAGTATGCAGGGACAAAGAGAACTTTTACAATAATTATTGTTTAGAAATAGAAGAGGACAACAAAAAGGGTAGAACAAGAGCCCTATTCCAAAAGATTAGAGAAACTAAAGGGAAATTTATACCAAGAGTAGGGATGTTGAATAATCAACAGGGGAACACACTGCCTGACCAAGATGAAATAGAAGGAAGATGGAGGCAATACACTGAAGAACTCTGTAAAAGAGATGCCAGGATGACAAATTCATTCATGGAGGAACCGTATGATGAAGAACCAGAAATTTTAGAATGTGAGGTGAAAGCTGCTCTTAAAATACTTGGAAAAAACAAATCACCAGGAACAGATGGCATACCAATAGAGTTGCTACAAGCTACTGAGACTGAATCAGTCCAAATTTTGATAAAAAATCTGTCAAGAAATATGGAAAACTAAAGAATGGCCCACAGACTGGAAGCGTTCCATATATATCCCAATTCCAAAGAAAGGGGATCCCAGGAAATAATAAGTAATTATCGAACTATTGTCTTAATATCCCATGCCAGTAATGTAATGCTCAAGATACTACAACAAAGGCTCTTACCATATATGGAGTGAGAAATGCCAATGTCCATGCTGATTTAGAAAGGGAAGAGGCACCAGAGATCATATTGCAAACATATTGCAAACATACGTTGGATAATGAAACTGGAATGTTTTAAAAGAAATGGGGGTGCCACAGCATCTTATTGTTCTGATGTGCAACCTATACTCTGGAGAAGAGGCTACTGTAACAACAGAAAATGGAGAAACTGATTGGTTCCCCATCAGAAAGGGTGTGAGACAGGGGTGTATTTTATCACCCTATTTATTTAATCTATACACAGAACATATCATACTGAAAGCAGGATTGGACCAAGATGAAGGAGGTGTGAAAATTGGAGGGAGAAATATCAATGATTTAACATATGCAGACGATACCATACTATTAGCAGAAACCAGTAATGATTTGAAATGAATGCTGATGAAAGATAAAGAGGAAAGCACAAAAGCTGGACTACAGCTGAACGTCAAAAAGACTAAAGTAATGACAACAGAAGATTTATGCAACTTTACAGTTGACAATGAGGACATTGAACTTATCAAGGAATATCAATACCTCGGCACAATTATTAACCAAAATGGAGACAATAGTCAAGAAATCAGAAGGCTAGGACTGGGGAGGGCAGCTATGAGAGAACTAGAAAAGGTCCTCAAATGCAAAGATGTATCACTGAACACTAAAGTCAGGATCATTCAGGCCATGGTATTCCCATCTCTATATATGGATGTGAAAGTAGCTTAGTAGCTTTAACACTTCTAAAGAATTTCTAATACTGAGCCCCAAAGGTATTTATCACAACGAACCGATCCCACAGACAAGTCTGTAATCACCACATTGCTAAATATTAGGAGAGACTTTCTACATTCCGTACATCTCATGCAATCCCAAATAACGCAATCCACTGTTTCCACCACCCCACAAAGCTCACAACACTCAAAATCCAATCTTCCAACCCTATACAAGTCAGGCTGAAGAGAACAATGTTCTGTTAGGACTCTAAACACACTGACTTGTCTCTGCCACCGTTTCAGATGAAACACTCTAAAACACTCCAAAACTGGGCAAAAGGAAAACACCCGCCGACCCACAGAATCCACCTCCCAGTACCTTTTAACCCAACGGTTAACTTCGGAAAAGGACAGAGGCAACACAAGATCAGTGCTCCTCTGCCCCAGGAGGAGAAGATGAATCAACAACCCCCAACACAGAAGGAAAAAGTGAAGACACCAGACTTTCCTGGACAGTGTGTTATGTTCAGCTCACTTTAAGGAGTGATGATGCTATTGTAACTGACTAAAAATCAATGATTATATGCATTCCGCTTTTATATGCCAATGATTTCAGCAAGTGGGGATATAAAGGGCCAGTATTGCATCCATTGCTAGGGTTGCCAGGCTCAAGGCCTGAGAATGATTCCGTATCTTTAAGAGAAGAAAAAATTCAGCCAAGTGCAGGTTTTCTTGCAACACCGTAATGGGAAAAATCACACCGTGAAATTCTCCCTTCCCCCTGCACAATAAGGCTAAAATGGAGGCAAGGACAACGAGGGAGGGAGAAGAGAGCAGCCTGAAGCAGAGCTTCTGTGAGCTGGCGCCCACGAGCTTGAGGGAGGGAAGGAGGCAAAAAACAAGGTAGGGAGCTTTGGAGGAGTCCTATTGCAATTTTGTAAAAAGTCTACTCAGAAGTAAGTCCCAGTGAGTTCAGCGGGGCTTACTCCCAGGTAAGTGGTGTGCCTAAAAACGAGAGAGACTCTGTCAGGGAAGCTAGAGCGAGAAATGGCCTGTCTAAATGGTTAATTCTAAAAAATTAAGCTTGTTTTACAAACTTAAATGTAGTTAAGTCCTCTTGTGGTCTCAGTCAAGTGAAAATTGCTGTCCTGAGAGAAGGCAAAAGGAAGCAGAAACCTCGTGAAGGGGGGGGAAACAGTGTCGGAGGGCACACACTGCAATTCTAAAAATGTCTACTCAGAAGTAAGACCCACTTCCTTCAGTGGGGCTTACTCACAGGTAAGTGGAGTTAGGATGCCTAAGAAAAGAGTGATCCCTGTCAGGAAAGTGCCTCAGGCATGGGCTGTCTAAATTGTTAATGTGTTTTTAAAAAGTTTGGTTTACATTCACAATGCAATCCTAACCATGCCTACTCTAAAGTAAATCCCATTCCATTCAATGGGACTTATTCCTAAGTAAGAAGAGTTAGGATTCCAGCCCCATAGAAGAAATAGTGGAGGGAGCAGAGAAAGGGAGGGAAGAGAATTTGTCTATGTCTCTGCTCACAGTACTGTCCTAGCCATGTTTACTTAGAAACTAAGTCCCACTGAGCTCAATGGGACTTACTCCCAGGTAAGTGGGGTTGGAATAGGATTGCAGCATGACTTTGAGGGGAATGTAGGAAGAGGTGAAAAGGACAGCAGAGTGGTAATGAAGAGAGAAAAGCCGGGGGTGGGGGGCTAAGACTCTGAAGCAGAGCTTGCGTGGTCCCTGTGTGCTCAGGCAAGTGGAAATTGCTGTCTGGAGAGAAGGTGGAAGGATGTATCAATATAATCTAGTAAAGAGGGTGGGGAGAAAGGAATCTGAAGTTACAGGGCACTCCTGTCTACTCAGAATTTCTATGTTCTGAGTAGCAGGGGCGTCACTACCGGGGTGCGGAGGGTGCGGACCACACTCGGGTGACACCCTGAGGGGGGTGACACCCAGAGCCGCCCCGCCCTGCACCGTTGCCCAGCAAAGGAGCCGAGAAGCGCTCCGGGTCGGCACAGCCAACTCCTCCTCAGAAGCGGGCAGGCGAGCGAGACGGATAGCAGGCGCCAGCTCGCTGGTGGTGAAGCCGGGACGGGCCTTCCACCGCCAGCCTGGAGCGCGTGCGTGCATGCGTGGGAGGGCGCGCACCAGAGGTCTGCACCCCCCTGTACTCCCACTAGTGACGCCACTGCTGAATAGACATGGTTAATGGTGTTTACTCCTGAAGTGAAACTGAACATAGAATTGCAACTTTTAATATCTAAATTCAATCTTTTTCTTGAAATGCTAGGTGATTTATCAATAAATATTAGACTATTTATAAGAAGTCTGTTAAATGTTCAGTGTGTCATCATGCAACTCTTGTTGATTGCTATATTATTATTATTTATTATTTATTTAATTTGTATTCTGCCCTTCCTCCCAGCAGGAGCCCAGAGAGGCAAACAATGCACTAAAAATACTTTAAGACATCGTAAAAACACATCTAAAAAAACATTAAAACACAACAGCATTGAAATTTTTTTTAAAAAACACTCTAAAAAAGGGTTAAAAACATTATTAAAAAACATATTAAGCAATTCTGACACAGATGCAGACTGGAATAGGTCTCAACTTAGAAGTCTTGTTGAAAGAGGAAAGTCTTCAAAAGGCACCAAAAAGATAGTATTTAAGGGGAAGGAATTCCACAGGGTAGGTGCCGCCACACTGAAGGTCCGTTTCCTATATTGCGCAGAACGAACCTCCTGATAAGATGGTATCTGCAGGAGGCCCTCACCTGCAGAGTGCAGTGATCGACTGGGTATATAAGGGGTAAGACGGTCTTTCAGGTATCCTGATCCCAAGTGTATAGGGCTTTGTACGCCAAAACTAGAACCTTGAACTTGGCCCGGTAGCAAATGGGCAGCCAGTGCAATTCTTTCAGCAGCAGGGTGACATGTTGGTGATACTCTGCCCCAGTGAGCAGTCTCGCCACCGCATTTTGCACCAGCTGCAGCTTCCGGACCAACCTCAAGGGCAGCCCCACATAGAGCGCATTACAGTAATCCAGCCTGGAGGTTACCAGTGTGTGGACAACAGTTGTCAGGTTATCCCGGTCCAGAAACAGTCGCAGCTGTCTCACCACGCGAAGATGGTAAAAGGCACTCCTAGCCACTGAGGTCACCTGGCCCTATAGCGACAAAGATGGATCCAGGAACACCCCGAAACTATGGACCTGCTCTTTCAGAGGGAGTACGACCCCATCCAAAGCAGGCAACTGAAAAATTATCCGAACTCAGGAACCACCAACCCACAGCGCCTCCGTCTTGCTAGGATTCAGACTCAGTTTATTGGCCCTCATCCAGCCCACCACCGAGTCCAGGCAGCGGTCCAGGGCTTGCACAGCCTCTCCTGATTCAGATGTTATGGAGGAATAGAGCTGGGTATCATAAGCATACTGCTGACACCTCGCCCCAAAGCTCCTGATGACTGCTCCCAAGGGCTTCATATAGATGTTAAACAGCATGGGGGACAAGATGGTACCCTGCGGCACCCCACAGCACAGCTGCCATGGGGCCGAAAGACAGTCACCCAATGCTATTCTCTGAGAACGACCCTGGATATAGGATCTGAACCACTGTAAAAGAGTGCCTCCAATACCCATCTCACCAAGTCGGCCCAGAAGGATACCATGGTCAATGGTATCAAAAGCCGCTGAGAGATCAAGTAAGAACAACAGGGTCACACTCCCCCTGTCCTTCTCCCGATAAAGGTCATCCATCAGGGCGACCAAGGCCAGTTCAGTCCCATAACCAGGCCTGAACCCAGACTGGGATGGGTCAAGATAATCTATTTCATCCAAGAGTACTTGCAGTTGCTGCGCCACAACCCTCTCAATCACCTTCCCTAAGAAGGGGGTATTTGCAACCGGTCAGTAGTTGTCACAAACCAATGGGTCCAGGGTGGGCTTTTTCAGGAGTGGTCGGATCACTGCCTCTTTCAAAGCAGCTAGAACCACTCCCTCCCACAACGATACGTTGACCACACCCTGGATCCACTCAGTCAGACCCCCTCGGCAAGCTTTAATAAGCCAAGGGTCGAGAGGACACGTTGCTGGCCGCATCATTACAAGCACCTTCTCTACGTCATCAGGGAAACTGTTTCCAAGAAGTTGCAGCTGACGTTGCACTGGACATCTCATTGGGGACTACAGTAGATGTGGATGGGGCATCAAGACTGCTATGAAGGTGAGCAACTTTACCCTCAAAGTGCCTTGCAAACAATCCACAGTGGGCCTCCGAAGGGTCTAAGCCTCCATTTCCTGGAGCTGATGTCAACAGACCCCTGACAATACGGAAAAGCTCCACCCGACAGCTACTTGCGGATGCGATGGAGGCAGAGAAGTGGGCCTTCTTCGCCGCCTTCACCACCACACAGTAGGCATGGTTATGTTTTACTCGTGCTTGGTCAGCCTCACAGCACGTCTTTCGCCACTTGCGCTCTAGCCGTCATCCAGCCTGTTTCATTGCCCTTAGCTCACTGGTGTACCAAGGTGCAAACCGGGCTCTCCAGTGCCTGAGTGGGTGCTCGGGGGCAACCATGTTGAGAGCCCGGTGCACCTCGCTGTTCCACAGTGTAACAAGGGCTTCAACAGGGTCACATGCTCTATCTACTGGGAACTCCCCCAGGACATTCAGAAATCCAGTGGATTCCATTAGGCTCCGGGGGAGGACCATCTTAATATGTCTACCAGCCCTGCAGGGAAGGATTGGAGCCATAAGTCTAAACTTCACCAGGAAGTGATCTGACCATGACAATGGGGTGACATCCACCCCCCCATCTCCAGACCACCCCTTCCTCCACCTGGAGCAAAAACCAAGTCGAGGGTGTGCCCTGCCCTATGTGTTGGGCCAGTAACAACTTGAGACAGCCCCATGGTCCTCATGGAGGCCATGAAGTCCCGAGCCAGAATACTAGAGGCAGCCTCAGCATGGACATTGAAATCACCCAGCACTATCATTCTGGGCTCCTCCAATGCCACAGCCGAGATGACCTCCACCAGCTCGGTCATAGAAACTGCCGGGCAGCAGGGTGGATGGTACACCAGCAGCAACCCTAGTTTACTGTCTCCTCAGCCCAACACCAGGTGCAGGCCCTCACAGCCAGCTCCAACACAGAGTGGTTTCCTGGTGACAGAGATGGAAGTTCTGCAGACCACAGCAACTCCTCCCCCCCCCCGCAGCCTGTGCTGGTGCTGCACTGAGTATCCAGGTGGGCAAAGTTGGGTTAGATCAACTCTTCCAAGTTCACCCACCCAGGTCTCGGTAATACAAACAAATCGGCACCTTCATCCACAAAGTCATGGATGAGAGTGGTCTTATTATGTACCGATCTGGCGTTAAACAACAACCCACACAGGCCAGTGGGCACAGCAGATGAGCAAAGAGGAACCCATCCATGAGAGGAGTGGCAGCAAGGAACAAGGCGCAGATAGCCTTGCCTTTGCCTTCTCTGGTAATTCACCACCTCCCCATGGCTATATTTCCCTCTGCCCGTAATCACTGAAATTGGGGTGGCATCACCCATGTTCCTATGTACTAAGACTATAGAGTAAAAATCAATAGCAATAAATAAGACACATTTTGGGTAATAGTTATCCCTTCTGGCTTAACAACGTAATTCCAAGCAGGTTTATTCAAAAGTAACTTTCACTGTTCAGTGGAGCTCACTCTCAAGCAAATGTGCATAGGATTGCAGCTTCAATTTTATTTAATGCCTTGTTTCCTTTATATTTCAGTGTTACTATAGATGTGTGAACCCTCCCAAGGGAATGTGTTAATAAATGATGGAGACCCAGAAGCTTTATCCAAGCTCCTTCAAAAGTTTCCCTCAGAGCATGGAGGCCGGCACTTAAGGGAACTTGCCTCCTGACTGGCTTCCTGCTCTCTTCCAGCCTGGGAAGGTTTTCCTCACTGAAACATCTCAATGTCAGGAAAAGGTTTTATTTGCCCCAACAGGGTGCTTTATTAAAAAGCATGAGGCCAAGGCCATTTTTTAAAAGAGGGAAGCCTCAATTAACCTCAAACTAACATTTGCAGGAAGGGATTTTGAGGAACTGAGACAAATAGTGGTAACGAGAGAGGAAGTTCTAAGCTTAATGGACAATATAAAAACTGACAAATCACCGGGCCCGGATGGCATCCACCCGGGAGTTCTCAAAGAACTCAAAGGTGAAATTGCTGATCTGCTAACTAAAATATGTAACTTGTCCCTTGGGTCCTCCTCCGTGCCTGAGGACTGGAAAGTGGCAAATGTAACGCCAATCTTCAAAAAGGGATCCAGAGGGGATCCCGGAAATTACAGGCCAGTTAGCTTAACTTCTGTCCCTGGAAAACTGGTAGAAAGTATGATTAAAGCTAGATTAACTAAGCACATAGAAGAACAAGCCTTGCTGAAGCAGAGCCAGCATGGCTTCTGCAAGGGAAAGTCCTGTCTCAGTAACCTATTAGAATTCTTTGAGAGTGTCAACAAGCATATAGATAGAGGTGATCCAGTGGACATAGTGTACTTAGACTTTCAAAAAGCGTTTGACAAGGTACCTCACCAAAGGCTTCTGAGGAAGCTTAGCAGTCATGGAATAAGAGGAGAGGTCCTCTTGTGGATAAGAAATTGGTTAAGAAGCAGAAAGCAGAGAGTAGGAATAAACGGACAATTCTCCCAATGGAGGGCTGTAGAAAGTGGAGTCCCTCAAGGATCGGTATTGGGACCTGTACTTTTCAACTTGTTCATTAATGACCTAGAATTAGGAGTGAGCAGTGAAGTGGCCAAGTTTGCTGATGACACTAAATTGTTCAGGGTTGTTAAAACAAAAAGGGATTGTGAAGAGCTCCAAAAAGACCTCTCCAAACTGAGTGAATGGGCAGAAAAATGGCAAATGCAATTCAATATAAACAAGTGTAAAATTATGCATATTGGAGCAAAAAATCTGAATTTCACATATACGCTCATGAGGTCTGAACTGGCGGTGACCGACCAGGAGAGAGACCTCGGGGTTGTAGTGGACAGCACAATGAAAATGTCGACCCAGTGTGCGGCAGCTGTGAAAAAGGCAAATTCCATGCTAGCAATAATTAGGAAAGGTATTGAAAATAAAACAGCCGATATCATAATGCCGTTGTATAAATCTATGGTGCGGCCGCATTTGGAATACTGTGTACAGTTCTGGTCGCCTCATCTCAAAAAGGATATTATAGAGTTGGAAAAGGTTCAGAAGAGGGCAACCAGAATGATCAAGGGGATGGAGCGACTCCCTTACGAGGAAAGGTTGCAGCATTTGGGGCTTTTTAGTTTAGAGAAAAGGCGGGTCAGAGGAGACATGATAGAAGTGTATAAAATTATGCATGCATTGAGAAAGTGGATAGAGAAAAGTTCTTCTCCCTCTCTCATAATACTAGAACTCGTGGACATTCAAAGAAGCTGAACGTTGGAAGATTCAGGACAGACAAAAGGAAGTACTTCTTTACTCAGCGCATAGTTAAACTATGGAATTTGCTCCCACAAGATGCAGTAATGGCCACCAGCTTGGACGGCTTTAAAAGAAGATTAGACAAATTCATGGAGGACAGGGCTATCAATGGCTACTAGCCATGATGGCTGTGCTCTGCCACCCTAGTCAGAGGCAGCATGCTTCTGAAAACCAGTTGCCGGAAGCCTCAGGAGGGGAGAGTGTTCTTGCACTCAGGTCCTGCTTGCGGGCTTCCCCCAGGCACCTGGTTGGCCACTGTGAGAACAGGATGCTGGACTAGATGGGCCACTGGCCTGATCCAGCAGGCTCTTCTTATGTTCTTATGTTCAATTGAGGTCTGTTTGTATTGCTAAATTTAATGAATATTTTATAACATTTTATGTAACTTATTTGATGCAGAGCTAAAGGACCTCGCTTAGTTACTTGGATCTTACAAGGCTATCTGAAGATGTAAGCATTAGTAAACCCCTCCTATGAGAAGACTGATTTGATACTAAAATGCACATATGCTAAATTTTCCTCTGAAAATCACAAATTTATGAAACATTCCTAGTTTAATTGGTGTTTATTACAACTGAGACAAAAACTTAAATATTCTAAAATATAACAAGATGGTACATTCCTCAATATATCTGAATGCATGAAAGAAATATAATACATTTCAGCTACGGCATAACTATTAGATCTCTTAGACATGGGAAGATACCTGCTATGCATCTGAACATACTAAGGAACTATCATCTGTTAGTGAAAGTCAGCAACTTCCTTTTCCCTCAGGGGAGGAGGAGGCTATGTAGGAGTCCCGATTCAATTTTTTGACCAGAGAGCTAAAAACTCCCCTCCCGTCTGGGAGATGTAGGTACGAAGAGGGAGGGTGGTGGCAGTGATTAGAGGATAGTTTAAGACCAACTGGCCTACTCTGCAGAGCAGGCAGGTAGCAGTTGGGCAGCGAAGGGTGTAGGTAGGCTCTCTTTGCCTCGCTTCTGTCACAGGCATTAGTAACGTTGAATAACAATGTTGCTGTTATACTAAGGCCAGAACCACAGAACAATATGAAGAAAAATGGAGACACCCAGAAGTTCTAATCAGGTCCTGTCCCTCACATAGAATTTCCCTCTCAATATGGCTACGTGGATATATTTAAAAGCACATTGAAGAAGAAAAATTATGTCAATCACAAAAGTTGCAGGTGTTTCTCCAAGAATACTGACTTCTCTCATCCCAAAAACAGGAAGGGAATGATGGGTGGGAGGTGGAGAAGAGATGGGTTCCAGGATTTCAAAGTTGGGATGCACATGACAGGGTTACACCTTTGGGGTGCTTCTAGATGACCTGTTCAATAAACGTTCATCCATATTTGTCTGCAGGGAAATTAGATGACATTGACTATTCAGTGAGTATTCATTCCGCTGTTTGCAGGGAGGTTAGATGGGTTTGCGTCAAAGCAAGCCTTATGCCAGTTTCCAGTGCATTTCCCCATCGCTTTCCTTATCACAGAAAGTCAGATACTTGGGGGAAATGAGTTTGCTGTGACAAACCCTACCTGGAGTTTCCGGGGATTGAGCCTAGGACTTCTGCACGCAAGGTGGATGCGCTCTCACTGAACTACGGCCATCCATCTTCAGGGAACCTTTTCCTGTAACAGCGCTCCTATCGAAGAAGCCCCACGTGTCACAAAGAAATAGGTCACATGGGGCACTGTCCAGGCACCCCAAGCCTCGGCATCACCCTCTAGGAATGGAGAGCATGTCAAATAATTCCGTGGCCGTGATTTGCAGGAGAACACCAGTGCTGGTGACTAAGCAGCTGTCATCAGAAAGGTTTGCTGGATATATCCATTGGGCAACTTTTCAAGAGCTTCAGAGGAACACCCCGAGGAAGCCATTGGGGCAGGATGAACATGGCAGATTGTAGCTTTGCTGCCTGCAGAATCTCGGTTTCTGAGTTGCCCTCCTAACACATTCCTCCTGCATATACGGAGCAACCAGGATGGCTTCTATTCAGAAGTGACTCTCCCCCTTCTCCTCCGTGGTCATGACTGTCTGTCTGCTTGACTCAGCCCAAGTGTTTACCAAGGTAATAGACTCGAGTGAGAGCCAGGAGCAGCTTGTCTGGTGGGGTGGAGCTGCAGCAAGAGGCTCCTCCCAGTGCAGCTGTGCAGTCCCACCCTCTCCGCCATATTGCCCCTCCATCAGGTAAGCAGTATTGATGCCCCTGCTGGAAGGTTGTTGCTACAGCTCCACCCCACCGTACATCTATTCCTGGGTTGAGCTGTAATCCTCCAGGAGGTGGGTGGGCAGGGTCACATGGGGTTGAATCCAACCCATTCAGAGCAGACCCACTGAAATTAACAAACCTGAGTGAGTCACGTCTACTCATCTGAATGGGTGAGGAGGACTAGCACTGGATACAACCGATAAGCCAACAAGCCTCCATACAGAAAAATTATGCCCACAAACACGAGTGTGTAAGGATGTATTTATTTATCTTAGCAGGGAGGAGTATGCCATCATATGAGCCCCAAGGTGAAAGTCCGTGCCCTGACCTAGACCACATTCACACCATACCTTTATTCCTTTACTATTCCACTTTAAGCACTCATGGCTTCCTCTAAAGAATCCTGGGAAGTGTAGGTTGTGAAGGATGCTGAGAGTTGTTAGCAGACTCCTATTCCCCCCACAGAGCTATAATTCCAAGTTCCCTGGGAAGAGGTACTGATTGTAAAACTACTCAAGAGAACTGTAGCTCAATGAAGGGAACAGGAGATTCTCCTAACAACTAACTAGTGTGAGAAGCTGCGGGGTGCCCGGCTGGGAAACAGCAGGTGAACCAGGCATTGCCTCTGCTGCAGGTGTGGGGTGTGTGTCTACCAGAGCTGTCTCTAACAGGGCAGTCTCTGACAGTTCCAGTTGGGCTCCAGGGGAAAGCTGAGCTGTCAGTGACAGGGATCTGGACACGCTGGGACCTTTCCCTTTGCTAGTCCCTGACCCAGCTCGTCATCCCAGTCCTCATTGTCGGTGTCAGGCTCCTCTAAGTCTCCCTTCCCAACCTGGGTCACACCAATGAAGCTCTTTCCAGTCCAAAAATTTATAAGGTTTGTTCCCTATATTACTTTTTGATGTGCGGAAAGGTTGCTACTCTGATTGAAGCTCTTTCCACACTCCAAGTATTTATAAGGTTTATCCCATGCATTGATGTTTAGTAAGGGTGCCACTGACACTGAAGCTCTTTCCACACTCAACACATTTATAAGGTTTGTCTCCTGTATGAGTCCTTTGATGTTTAATAAGGGTGCCACTTTCACTGAAGCTCTTTCCACACTCCATGCATTTATAAGGTTTCTCCCCTGTATGAGTTCTTTGATGTGTAGTAAGGTTGCTACTCTGATTGAAGCTCTTTCCACACTCCATGCATTCATAAGGTTTGTCCCCTGTATGAGTTCTTTGATGTGTAGTAAGGTGGCTACTCTGATTGAAGCTCTTTCCACACTCCACGCATTCATAAGGTTTCTCCCCTGTATGAGTTCTTCGATGTGTAGAAAGTTGGCTACTGTCCCTGAAGCTTTTACCACACTCCACGCATTCATAAGGTTTGTCCCCTGTATGAGTTCTTCGATGTTCAGAAAGATGGCTACTTTCTGTAAAGCTTTTTCCACACTTCATGCATTTATATGGTTTGTTCCCTGTATGGGTTCGTTGATGTGAATTAAGCTGGTTACGTTGCCTGAAGCTCTTTCCACAGTCCAAGCATTTATAAGGTTTGTCCCCTGTATGGGTTCGTTGATGTGAAGTAAGCTGGTTACTTTGCCTGAAGCTCTTTCCACACTCCAAGCATTTATAAGGTTTGTCCCCTGTATGAGTTCTTCGATGTCTAGAAAGTTGGCTACTGTCTCTGAAGCTTTTTCCACACTCGATACATTTATAAGGTTTGTCCCCTGTATGAGTTCTTTGATGTATAATAAGGGTGCCACTGTCCCTGAAGCTCTTTCCACACTCCAAGCATTTATAAGGTTTCTCCCCTGTATGAGTTCTTCGATGTTTAATAAGGGTGCCACTCTCACTGAAGCTCTTTCCACACTCAAAGCATTTATAAGGTTTGTCCCCTGTATGAGTTCTTCGATGTCTAGAAAGTTGGCTACTGTATCTGAAGCTTTTTCTACACTCCACGCATTCATAAGGTTTGTCCCCTGTATGAGTTCTTTGATGTGTAGTAAGGGTGCTACTGACGGTGAAGCTCTTTCCACACTGCATGCATTCATAAGGTTTGTCCCCTGTATGAGTTCTTCGATGTTTAGAAAGTTGCTTACTGACTCTGAAGCTTCTTCCACACTCCATGCATTTATACGGTTTGTCCCCTGTATGAGTTCTTTGATGTGAAGTAAGCTGGCTACTTTGTTTGAAGCTCTTTCCACACTCGAAGCATTTATAAGGTTTGCCCCCTGTATGAGTCCTCTGATGTATAGAAAGGTTGCCTCTCTGACTGAAGCTCTTTCCACACTCCATACATTTATAAGGTTTCTCCCCTGTATGAGTTCTTTGATGTGTAGAAAGGTTGCCACTTACACTGAAGCTCTTTCCACACTCCATACATTTATAAGGTTTGTCCCCTGTATGAGTCCTTCGATGTGTAGAAAGTTGGCTACTGATTCTGAAGCTCTTTCCACACTCCAAGCATTTATGAGGTTTGATCCCAGTATGAGTCTTTTGATGTTGAATGAGGTGGCCATTCAGAGTGAAGCTCTTTCCACACTCCAAACATTTATAAGGTTTGTCTCCTGTATGTGTTGTTTGATGTCTAGTAAGGGAGTTATTCTGACTGAAGCTCTTTCCACACACCACGCATTTATAAGGTTTGTCCCCTGTATGAGTCCTTTGATGAGAAGTAAGCTTGCCACTTTCACTGAATCTCTTTCCACAGTTCAAGCATTTATAAGGTTTGTCCCCTGTATGAGTTCTTTGATGCACAGTAAGGGTGTTACTGTGACTGAAACTCTTTCCACACTCTATGCATTCATAAGGTTTATCCCCTGTATGAGTTCTTTGATGTCTAGAAAGTTGGCTACTGTCTCTGAAACTTTTTCCACACTCCATGCATTTATACAGTTTGTCCCCTGTATGAGTTCCTTGATGTGAAGTAAGCTGGCCACTTTGCCTGAAGCTCTTTCCACACTCCAAGCATTTATAAAGTTTGTCCCCTGTATGAGTCCTTTGATGTTTAGTAAGGGTGCCACTTTCACTGAAGCTCTTTCCACACTCCATGCATTTATAACGTTTCTCCCCTGCATGAGTTCTTCGATGTATAGAAAGTTGGCTACCGTGATTGAAGCTCTTTCCACACTCCATGCATTTATAAGGTTTGGCCCCTATATGAGTTCTGTGATGCGAAATAAGGTTGCTACTGGCAGTGAAGCTGTTTCCACAGTCCAAGCATATATAAGGTTTGTCCCCTGTGTGAATTCTTTGATGAGAAGTAAGGAGGCAAAGCCGAGTGAAGGTCTTTCCACACTCTAAGCATTTATGTGGTTTCTTTCTCATATGTCTTCTCCAACGTGTATTTGGGGCTTTTTGCAAGATTTTACTGCAGTCAGAAGACATTCTTGTTTTCTTTAGGTGCTGAGTGTCTTGCTTGTGAATGTCTTAAATGTCCTGCCAGTGAGTTTCCCTTAGGCATATAGTTGGCCACTATAAGAACAGAATCATGGACCTTTGGCCTGATCCAGCAGGACTCTTCTTATGTTCTTACATCCAAGGTAAGTCCATCAAAACCCTTCTGCTGATCTAATTGGGATCCTTACACAAAGAACATATCATTACATCAAACTCGACCGTGATCTCCTTGTGAAGAGTCGTCTGTCCTGGAACGAGCAGGACACTTTCCTCTTCCGTGAATTGCAAGTCCACCTCTTCAAACGTCCCTGGATCCTGAAATAAGAAAACAAATACCTTCCTCATAAACGCTCCCAGGAAAGGTGTGGAAATTATCTATCCTTCACTCTGGACATGTGGCAAGTGGAGATTTTTCCTTCACAAATCACTGGGTTGTCATGGCATCTATGCAAGAGTTGATAAAGAACTCAGAAGTGAAATTGTTGATCTTCTAACAAAGATATTTAACTTGACCATGAGGTTGGCTATCATATCTCAGCAATTGGGTAGCGGCCAATGTAATACAGAAGTCAAAACAGGGGCATCCAAAGGGTATACTGGAAGTTAGAGGCGGTTAGTTTAATACCTCTTCCAGGAAAACTAGTGGAAAACAGTATTAAAGACAGAATTACCAAGCCTATAGAAGAACCCAGTCTTTCTGAAGCAGGACCATCATGACTTCCACCCTTACAATAGTTAATAGAGTTCTAGCTGTCTCACCTGAAAAAGGACATTGGAGACCTGTAAAATGGTTTAAAAATAAGCAGCTAAAATGATAAAGAGGTTAGTGCAGCTCTCTTATGAGGAAAGGTTATAACATCTGCAGCTTTGTAGTTTAGAATAAGATGACTAAGGAAGGACATGATAGAGATGTATATTATTATGCATGGTGTGGGGAAATTGGACAGAAGCAAGTTTTTCTCCCGCACACCTTAATGTGGTGAGGCGGTTTGAGTGTGTTGAAGAAGCTGAGTGCAATGCCGTCAGGAGTCAAGACCAAGGGGCTACACTCCTAGCAGGGTCACTCAAGGCGGAACGGACAAAGCTGAGAAGCCAGACTAAGATGTGTCCAGACTCAGAGGAGGGCAATGGTAAACCACCTCTGAATACCTCTTACCATGAAGACCTTATGAATAGACTATACAATAGGAATAGACTATGCAACACTAGATGGTGCTGGAAGATGGAACTCCCAGGGTCAGATGGCACCCACAAAACTACTGGAGAACAATGGACACGTACCAGCAGTTCTGTGACTAATGACACAACTGGATCAAAGCCGAAAGGAAGCCCAGAGGTTGAAGTGCACAGATACAAAAGGAGAGTCCAGAATCGTACGATGTCCACAATATCAACATGGAATGTGAGAAGCATGAACCAGGGAAAGTTAGATATTGTCAAACAAGACATAGAACGTATCAACATTATAATACTTGGTGTGAGTAAATTAAAATGGACGGGAATGGACATTTTCATTCAGGCAACTACAAAATATTTTATGCAGGAAATGAGAAATTAAAAAGAAACGGGGTTGCTTTAAGAGTAACAAGTAATGTAGCAAAGCAATTAGTACCTATAACACAAGGTCAGAGAAAGTGATATCAATGAGACTCAACGGGAAGCCTATAACCTTTATCCAAGTCTATGCTTCAACAGCAAATGCAGAAGAGGAATTGGAGAGATTTTACGAAGAAGTACAGGAAGAAATTGATCACACGCCAAAACAAGATGTGCTGATAATCATGGGGGACTGGAATGCAAAAGTAGGGAACAGAGAAGAATTAGGAATTGTGGGAAAATGGGACTTAGGAGATAGAAATGAAGCAGGTGAAAGACTTATTGAATTCTGCGAAGCCAATAATATATTTCTTGCAAACATATTTTTTGAGCAACCGAAATGATGACTGTACACGTGGACATCGCCAAATGGTCAATATAGGAATCAAATTGATTATATAATGGGTAGCAGAAGTTGGAGAAGCTCCACACATTCTGCGAAAACAGGACCAGGAGCAGACTGCGGTACAGATCATGAACTGGTCGTATCGAAAATCAGAGTAAAGCTAAAGAAGAAGAAAAAAAAATCATAATGCCAAAATACAATTTAAATAACATCCCAGAAGAATATAAAGAGCAAATAAGGAACAGATTTGTGGCTATAAACTTAGTGGAAAGAGAACCAGAAGAACTATGGATTGAAGTCAGAGACATTATCAGGGAATAATGTAAAAAGACAATACTTCTAGATAAAAGGAGAGAAAGACCTCAATTGTTGACGGACCAAACTCTTAAAATCGTAAAGAGCGAACGAAAGCAAAAAGAAAAGGAGACAGAAACATGGTAAAAATCCTAAATGCAATAATGCAGCGACTAATACGTAGGGACGAGGAGAACCATTACAACAACTATTGTATAGAAATAGAAAAGGATAATAAAAAAGGTAGAACAAGAGCTTTATTCCAAACGATTAGAGAAATTAAAGGAAAATTTAAACCAAGAGTAGAGCTGTTGAATAATCAACAGGGGAACGCACTGGCTGACGTAGATAAAATAAAAAGGAAGATGGAAGCAATATATTGAAGAACTTTATAAAAGAGATGCAAGGATGACAGATTCATTCATGAAGGAACTGTATGATGAAGAACCAGAATTCTTAGAATGCGAAGTGGTAGCTGCTCTTAAAATTCTAGGAAGAAGCAAATCATGAGGAATAGATAGCATACCAATAGAGGTGCTACAGGTTACTGAGATTGAATCTGTCCAAATTTTGACAAACCTTTGTCAACAAATATGGAAAACAAAACAATGGCCCATAGACTGGAAGTGTTCAATATATATCCCAATTCCAAAGAAAGGGGATCCCAGGGAATGCAGTAATTATCAAACTATTGCCAATATCCCATGCAAGTAAAGTAATGCTCAAGATTCTACAACAAAGGCTCTTACCATAGAAAGAAATGCCATATGTTCAAGCTGGATTTAGAAAGGGAAGAGGTACTAGAGATCACATCGTACACATACACTGGATAATGGAACAGACTAAGGAATTTCAGAAGAAAATCACCCTGTGCTTTATAGATTATAGCAAGGCCTATGATTGCGTAGATCACAAAAAACTATAAAATGCTTTAAAAGAAATGCGGGTGCCACAGCATCTGATTGTCCTGATGCGCAACCTATACTCTGGACAAGAGGCTACTGTAAGGACAGACTATGGAGAAACTGATTGGTTCCCAATCGGAAAGGATGTAAGACAGGGGTGTATTTTATCACCCTATTTATTTAATCTATACGCAGAACATATCATACGGAAAGCAGGATTGGACCAAGATGAAGGTGGAATATAGGAGGGAGAAATATCAATAATTTAAGATATGCAGATGATACCATGCTACTAGCAGACTCTAGAACTGATCTGAACTGAACGCTGATGAAAGTTAAAGGGGAAAGCAGAGAAGCAGGACTACAGCTGAATGTTAAGAAGACTCAAGTAATGACAACAGAGATTTATGTAACTTTAAAGTTGACAATGAGGACCCTGACCTTGTCAACCTTGGCACAGTCATTAACCAAAATGGAGACAATAGTCAAGAAATCAGAAGAAGGCTAGGACTGGGGAGGGCAGGTATGAGAGAACTAGGAAAGGTCCTCAAATGCAAAGATGTATCACTGAACATTAAAGTCCGGATCATTCAGACCATGGCATTCCCGATCTCTATGTATGGATGTGAAAGTTGGACAGTTAAAAAAGCAGGTAAGAAAAAAATCAACTCATTTGAAATGTGGTGTTAAATCCAACTAAACTAAAACTATCACTAGAAGTTAAAATGATGAAACTGATGCTATCGTATATTGGACACATCATGATTCAGTGGAAAAGACTCGGCAAAACAGAAAAAAATGAAATGGACTGCCTTCAAGTCAATCCTGACTTATGACAACCCTATGAATAGGGTTTTCATGATAAGCGGTATTCAGAGGGGGTTTACCATTGCCTCCCTCTGAGGCTAGTCCTCGCCAGCTGGCTAGAGCCTGCTCGGCTTGCCACAGCTGCACAAGCCAGCCCCTTCCTTGTCCGCAACTGCCAGCTGGGGGGCAACTGGGCTCCTTGCGACTCTGCAGCTTGCCCACGGCTGTACAGGTGGCAGGGCACGTCACCCCTGAGCCACTCACTGTGGGGGTGATCTTCAGCTGGCCCTTGACACCCAGGAGACACGAGTGGGGATTTGAACTCACAGACTCTGGACTCCTAGCCAGGCTCTCCTCCCCACTGTGCTATACCAGCTGTCAGGAATAGAAAAAGAGGAAGACCAAACAAGAGATGGATTGATTCCCTAAAGGAAGCCACAGACCTGAACTTACAAGATCTGAACAGGGTGGTTTACAACAGATGCTATTGGAGGTTGCTGATTCATAGGGTCACCATAAGTCATAATGGACGTGAAGGCACATAACACACACACATGCTGATACTATAGTCCAGGGTAATCCAATAAAGCTCCTTCTTCACACAGTGCAGAGTTAAACTCTGGAATTTACTACCACACTATGCAGTAAAGGTCACCAACTGAAAGAGGTGATGATTAGACTGCTCCTGGAAAAGCCCACCCTCGACCCAATGATTTGTGACAACTACCTCCCAGTCACAAATGATTTGTGCCTCTGCTACATTTTGAGTTAATCAAGAAAGAAACGAACTTTGAACTTACCACAGTAAATCTCTTTGTTGCAGGGAAAGAGGGGAGTCTAGGATGGATTGGCACCGCCCACTCACTCCACCTGCAGGAAGAATTCTTCAGGAGACGTTACCTGAGTGAGATGGCAACCCCTCCCCAGATTTGCTTCTCATCTAAAAATGAAACAAAACACACATTAAACCCTACATCATAATCATAGTCTATCCTCTTTCTTTAAAAAATGGGGAAAAGGCAGAGAAAAGAGGCTCGTTTTAGTAAAAGTGTAGGAAAGGATGAGTTGGTTACACCAAACAGGAATAAAGTCACAAAACAGGGAGGTGGATGGCTGCTGTAAGTGGGGCCTCCCAGACAGCCTGAATATGATCTTTTTTCCTGCCTACCTGTCAAATTCCTTGTCTCACCACCACCCCACAATGGTCAAAAAACACTTAGTGGGGCGACTCCCCTCCCCCCCTGCAGAAAAGGAATTTCTCATGCGAAGTCTAACATTTGCTTCCACAGTCGTTAGGAAGTTTTTCCTGATGTTCAGTCGAAATCTGGCTTCCTGCAACTTGAGCCCATTATTCCATGTCCTGCACTCTGGGGCAATCAAAAGAGATCCTGGCCCTCCTTTGTGTGGCAACCTTTCAAGTACTTGAAGAATGCTATCATATCTCCCCTCAGTCCTCCCTTCTCAAGGCTAAACATGCCCAGTTCTCTCACTCTCTCCTCACAGGCCTTTTTGTATAGGACGTTGGGCCCAATGTCCTGTAGGACCCTGCAGAGTTGCGTAGCAGAACGGAGAGTTTTGAACGAGCTTATGTGTGTGTGTTTGAATTTTTGCTAAGATTCTACCTTCCCTGCAAATTAGTCAGACAGAGACTTTAAGCTTTAAAAATAAGAAATAACTACTTTATCCTGGAAGTACATGCTTGATAGGAAAGAGTTCTAGATCTAGCTATGTTGGAGCAGCAGACTCTGATCCCAGGGTCTGCCCTCATGCTGGTTGAGAGGAAAGGAAAGATGTCTGCTCCCCTCTCAAGAACACAGACACTGGGAAGGCGGGAAGGAACTGAGATCAACATCCTTTGCATATCAGTAAAGCAGGAAGGAAGAGACAGCAGGAGATCAAAGGACAGGTGTAGCCTAGCAACCAAGAGGTCTCCTCTCTAGCTACGCCTTTAGCCCCATGCAACCTCAACCCACAACCCCATATATTCCAACATTTCCCCCCTGATCATCCTTGTTGCCCTCTGTCAGATCTCTTGTCTTGCGCTAGCCCCGGCATGCATTTCTCATTATCTCACCACTAGGCTTCACTACCTGATACATTGGAAAGCAATGCTGCTCTGAGACTTTGCCTTAGTTTCCTCCTTTAACAGACTGCTATTAAGTGTCTAGGTACACTTTTAGGCCACAACCACCACCCCCTTGAACATTTCTGTCTTAAAGACTACAGCCCTGGGTTGCCTTTGGATACCTGCTGCTGATACACTAAATATTCACCACTGCCACCATAGATACTGGTTCCAGCTTTGGGTTTTGCTCTGCCCACCCTTCTCCTTTGTATGAACCCAGCCAAGGATCAAGCGTGTTGTTGAACCAAACAGATTTATTAAATAACACTGGGAATAAACAAGCTTACTTTGAATTCAGTTGTCATGCGTGTGGTTACATATACACGATCTTCAACATGTTATAGCTGCTCTTATTTCACATACTTTAGTCCCAAACCTGCCTCACTACCCCTCTAAATACACATCCACCCCTCACCCTCTTCAACTCAAAACCAGAACCGAACCCCTGACTAACTGGCATTCTTCCTTATATACTCTCAACCACCCGGATGTTCAGCCAATCATAACACACCATTCATTCCCTCACGTGTACTCCCCCCTCTCAACTCATTCTACTTACCATATTTAACCTACAAAACCGGCACTTACCATAAATATTATACAAACACTACAGGGACATCACACCCTCCTCTGAATCCATTCTAGCTGCTCTGCATCCTTCTTCAAGTGCAGTGTCCAGAACTGGCTTTTAAAACTGCTTTTTTTAAAAACAAAATTACGTTATTCCACATCAATACCTGGAAGGGGTTTTTTTTTTTTTTTTTCAGAAAGATAGTACAATGCAAAATTGAATCTACTAAGCAATAGAAGATTAAAAAAAAAGAACACTCTCCTTGGATAATATTCTTGCGGTCACGCAAGTGTAACTATGCTCAGTTAATTACTTAGGCACTGTAAACCGCCCAGAGAGCTTTGGATAGGGGAGGTATATAAATAAATAAATAAATAAATAATGCGCTGATGCATCACACACACCCCGCCAGATGGAAAGGGGGGGTGCCCCAAAATTCACCATCCCTCCCACACCCCTTTCCCTCCTTCCTCGCAAGCCCGCTCTTCACCCGCTGCATGGTTGAGGGGAGCATCACTTCTCCCACGTTAGAGACATTTCCCGTATAGACTTTGAGATAGACTTGGCAGACACAGCCAGTTTCTGGGTTCAAAACAACCTTTCTTTTTTTTCTTCCGTGGTCATACAATCAAATTATTTTTAATGGCTGCAGTCGTATGGACACTTACTAGGAACTTGCTTTTGAGTAGACTGAGACCAGTGTAATATAGTGTCCAGAACAGCCTTTTTAAACAATATTACTTTTTTCCACACCAATGTAATGGCCACCAGCTTGGATGGCTTTAAAAGAAGATTAGACAAATTCATGGAGGACGGGGCTATCAATGGCTACTAGCCATGATGGCTGTGCTCTGCCACCCTAGTCAGAGGCAGCATGCTTCTGAAAACCGGTTGCCGGAAGCCTCAGGAGGGGAGAGTGTTTTTGCACTTGGGTCCTGCTTAGCGTTGCCAGGTCTCCGGTTTTCGGCCGGAGTCTCAGGGAAAAAGGGGCCGTCTCCGGCCTCCGGCAATACTTTGCTTAAACTGGATGATCTCCGGCTTTTCATTGGCCCCCTCAGCCACGCATGCGTGACGGGTGTGGCTGGCCGCCTTCCCGCCCGTTGTCATTGAGGCAGGGAGAGCTGGTGCCGCCGGGGCCGGGCTCTGTCTTCCCAGGCGGCGAGGCCAGGACACTCTGCACGTGCCCAGAGATGCCCTGCGGCCGAGGCCAGAGGTGCAGCCTGTCTTGGACAGGGGCGGTCGGGAGCGGCAACGAGGGGCTGGCCCTGGGCGCGCGAGGCGGGCGCTGCTTAAAAGGCCGGTCGGGCGAGTGCGGCGCTGTCATTCTCCCTCCTGCTGTGGGCGCCGCTGGGCGGGAGTGGCCGCGATGGAGCTCTGCAGTGGCGGCGGCGGTGGCCGCAGCGTCTCTGGCTGGGGGGAGGCATCGCGGCCGCTGCCGCCCAGCGGCGCCCACAGCACGAGGTGTGAAGCGGCCAGGCGTCCTCGGGGCTAAGAAGGAGCTGGCCCCGTCCGGCGTCCACTGCTGCTGTGGGTAGCAGGCTGGAGAGAGAGAAAGAGAGAGAGGCTGGAGAAAGAGAGAGATGCTGGAGAAAGAGAGAGAAAGAGAGAGATGCTGGAGAGAGAGAAAGAGAGAGATGCTGGAGAAAGAGAGAGATGCTGGAGAGAGAAAGAGAGATGCTGGAGAAAGAGAGAGATGCTGGAGGAAACTTCACAAAAATGAGGGGATTGGTAAAAAGAAAGCTGAAAAACAAGGTCCAGAGGGTCACATCACTCGAAAATGCTTGGAAGTTGTTTAAAAACACTATATTAGAAGCTCAACTGGAGTGCATACCGCAGATCAGAAAAGGTACCGCCAGGGCCAAGAAGATGCCAGCATGGTTAACGAGTAAAGTCAAGGAAGCTCTTAGAGGCAAAAAGTCTTCCTTCAAAAAATGGAAGTCTTGTCCAAATGAAGAAAATAAAAAAGAACACAAACTCTGGCAAAAGAAATGCAAGAAGACAATAAGGGATGCTAAAAAAGAATTTGAGGAGCACATTGCTAAGAACATAAAAACCAACAACAAAAAATTCTATAAATACATTCAAAGCAGGAGACCATCTAGGGAGACAATTGGACCCTTGGATGATAAGGGAGTCAAAGGTGTACTAAAGAACAATAAGGAGATTGCAGAGAAGCTAAATGAATTCTTTGCATCTGTCTTCACAGTGGAAAATATAGGGCAGATCCCTGAACCTGAACTAACATTTGCAGGAAGGGATTCTGAGGAACTGAGACAAATAGTGGTAACGAGAGAGGAAGTTCTAAGCTTAATGGACAATATAAAAACTGACAAATCACCGGGCCCGGATGGCATCCACCCGAGAGTTCTCAAAGAACTCAAAGGTGAAATTGCTGATCTGCTAACTAAAATATGTAACTTGTCCCTTGGGTCCTCCTCCGTGCCTGAGGACTGGAAAGTGGCAAATGTAACACCAATCTTCAAAAAGGGATCCAGAGGGGATCCCGGAAATTACAGGCCAGTTAGCTTAACTTCTGTCCCTGGAAAACTGGTAGAAAGTATTATTAAAGCTAGATTAACTAAACACATAGAAGAACAAGCCTTGCTGAAGCAGAGCCAGCATGGCTTCTGCAAGGGAAAGTCCTGTCTCAGTAACCTATTAGAATTCTTTGAGAGTGTCAACAAGCATATAGATAGAGGTGATCCAGTGGACATAGTGTACTTAGACTTTCAAAAAGCGTTTGACAAGGTACCTCACCAAAGGCTTCTGAGGAAGCTTAGCAGTCATGGAATAAGAGGAGAGGTCCTCTTGTGGATAAGGAATTGGTTAAGAAGCAGAAAGCAGAGAGTAGGAATAAACGGACAGTTCTCCCAATGGAGGGCTGTAGAAAGTGGAGTCCCTCAAGGATCGGTATTGGGACCTGTACTTTTCAACTTGTTCATTAATGACCTAGAATTAGGAGTGAGCAGTGAAGTGGCCAAGTTTGCTGACGACACTAAATTGTTCAGGGTTGTTAAAACAAAAAGGGATTGCGAAGAGCTCCAAAAAGACCTCTCCAAACTGAGTGAATGGGCAGAAAAATGGCAAATGCAATTCAATATAAACAAGTGTAAAATTATGCATATTGGAGCAAAAAATCTTAATTTCACATATACGCTCATGGGGTCTGAACTGGCGGTGACCGACCAGGAGAGAGACCTCGGGGTTGTAGTGGACAGCACGATGAAAATGTCGACCCAGTGTGCGGCAGCTGTGAAAAAGGCAAATTCCATGCTAGCGATAATTAGGAAAGGTATTGAAAATAAAACAGCCGATATCATAATGCCGTTGTATAAATCTATGGTGCGGCCGCATTTGGAATACTGTGTACAGTTCTGGTCGCCTCATCTCAAAAAGGATATTATAGAGTTGGAAAAGGTTCAGAAGAGGGCAACCAGAATGATCAAGGGGATGGAGCGACTCCCTTACGAGGAAAGGTTGCAGCATTTGGGGCTTTTTAGTTTAGAGAAAAGGCGGGTCAGAGGAGACATGATAGAAGTGTATAAAATTATGCATGGCATTGAGAAAGTGGATAGAGAAAAGTTCTTCTCCCTCTCTCATAATACTAGAACTCGTGGACATTCAAAAAAGCTGAATGTTGGAAGATTCAGGACAGACAAAAGGAAGTACTTCTTTACTCAGCGCATAGTTAAACTATGGAATTTGCTCCCACAAGATGCAGTAATGGCCACCAGCTTGGACGGCTTTAAAAGAAGATTAGACAAATTCATGGAGGACAGGGCTATCAATGGCTACTAGCCATGATGGCTGTGCTCTGCCACCCTAGTCAGAGGCAGCATGCTTCTGAAAACCAGTTGCCGGAAGCCTCAGGAGGGGAGAGTGTTCTTGCACTCGGGTCCTGCTTGCGGGCTTCCCCCAGGCACCTGGTTGGCCACTGTGAGAACAGGATGCTGGACTAGATGGGCCACTGGCCTGATCCAGCAGGCTCTTCTTATGTTCTTAAAGAGAGAGATGCTGGAGAGAGAGAGAGAGAGAGAGGCTGGAGAGAGAAAGAGAGAATTTGGCCCTAATCCTCAGTTTCTTACTATTTCCTCTGGATAATTGCACTGCTGGAAACGGACAGAATCATCATGTAATTGTCTTTTCTTGACAGGATGTGGGAGTGAGATTGAAATGACAACAAATAGGAATGTGTGCCATTGTTCCATTTTTCTGCACATTTCCCATCTCCCCAAAGCAGCCTTCCCCAACCTGGTGCCTTCCAGATATCTTTGGGCATACAGCTGCCACCAGCTAACATCTGGAGGGCACCAAGCTGGGGAAGTCTGCCCTAAATTGTCAGCTGCTTCAGGTCTATCAGATCTAAGCATATGGTCACCCTGTTGTGGGAAAGTTCCCATTAAACTGACTCGTGTTGTCTCATTAAGTCTCTAATGTGGCAATTTAAGCGAACAGACCTGATCTTGTTCTGGGTTTTGGACTTCCAGCAGGGGCTTAGACTAGAAGGACTAAAAGGCCCCTTCTAGCTCTGTGATTCTATGCTACATGTAAGTGTGTGTGTGTGTGTGTGTGTGTGTTACACACAAACGCACAGGCACACACACAAGCATACTTTTTTTCTTTGATCAATTTTGCTTAGAAAAAAAGTGTCTTGTTCTTGTCAGTTGACTTCCTTTTTTATTCTTTGTATGTACTTAAACAAGCTGGTTTGTTTTAAAAGAAAAGCTTGGTGGTGTTTGTGAGAGCCCACGAAAGAGCAATTTCAGGTAACTGCCACAGCCAAATGGTTAAGAATTGGCCTTATGACATAACGTGTACTGGCTGGTCTCTACAGAATTCCAAACACCATTTCAGACTTAAGGCTGCCATCTATTATCCCAAAGGCAGCCAAAGTAGCATCCTCCAGATATTGTACTAAAACTCCCATGAGCCCTATCCTGCTTGGCCAGCAATCACAATAAAGTCCAAAAACTTGACTGCATTTGTTTAATTATATGCATGGAAATGGAAATGGACTGCCTTCAAGTCGATTCCAACTTATGGCTACCCTATGAATAGGGATTTCATGGTAAGCGGTATTCAGAGGCGGTTTACCATCTAAGGCTAGTACTCCCCACCTGGCTAGGGACTGCTCAGCTTGCCACAGCTGCACAAGCCAGTCCCTTCCTTGTCCGCAACTGCCAGCTGGGGGAAACGGCTCCTTGCAACTATGCACCTTGCCCACAGGTGGCAGGGCACATAATCCCTGAGCCACTCACTGTGGGGGTGATCTTTAGCTGGCCCTTGACATCCAGGAGACACGAGCAGGAATTTGAACTCATAGACTCTGGACTCCCAGCCAGGCTCTCCTCCCCACTGTGCTATACCATCTGTTGCATGAGCATACAGTTAACATACAACTGACTTCATAGCACCATGCAGATAACAACTGGCTCACTCTGCATTAGCATAGCTGCTGCAAGCACTCTTAGTTCATTTTTACAAGATAGTTCAACATGCTATCTTGTTCATTAAAAAAATGCATTCATTCCTGACTTTACCTCTTACCACTTCTCCAGTCTGTAAAAAATAAAATAAAACACCTTCCACTTTCCTTTTTTGTATCTTTAATTCAGTTGTTGTTGTTAATGTGCCTTCAAGTCAATTTCAACTTATGGTGACCCTATGAATCAGCGACCCCAATAGCATCTGTCATAAACCACCCTGTTCAGATCTTGCAAGTTCAGGTCTGTGCTTCCTTTATGGAATCAATCCATCTCTTGTTTGGTCTTCCTCTTTTTCTACTCCCTTCTGTTTTTCCCAGTATTATTGTCTTTTCTAATGAATCATGTCTTCTCATTATGTGTCCAAAGTATATGTGTCCAAAGTCAGAGGAAGGCAATGGTAAACCACCTCTGAATACCTCTTACCATGAAAACCCTATTCATAGGGTCACCAAAAGTTGGGATCGACTTGAAGGCATTCCATTTCCATTTTCCATCCATACTCCCTAAGCTGGTGAGAAGGAATGACCTTGTCACTTCAGCTGGACCTCTTTTAGGTAAGATTTCTATTTTAATTTCCAATCAGAAAATTTTTTTTGAATGGTATGCTGCACGCACGCGTGGTTGATACAATGTATCATGCTTCCTGATGTCACTAGGGCCCGCCCCTTGATGTCACTAGGGCCTGCCCCGTGACTAGGGCCCGCCCCATGACGTCACTAGGGCCCGCCCCCATTTTATCAGGTTTTTGGATGGTTCCGACCTGGCAACCCTAGTCCTGCTTGTGGGCTTCCCCCAGGCACCTGGCTGGCCACTGTGAGAACAGGATGCTGGACTAGATGGGCCACTGGCCTGATCCAGCAGGCTCTTCTTATGTTCTTATACCTGGAAGGGATTGGTTTTGTTTTTTGCAGATAGTACAATGCAAAATTGAATCTATTAAGCAACAGAAGAGTATAAAACAGAACACCATCCTTTGATAATATGCTTGCGGGTCACGCGAGTGTAACAATGCTCAATTAATGTGCTGATGGATCAACCCCCCCCCGCCAGAGGGGGGTGCCCCCAAACTCACCACCCCTCCCTCTCCCACACCCCTTTCACTCCTTCCTCGCAATCCCCCTCTTCACCCGCTGCCCTCTCACCCTTCTGGAGCTGCCGGAGCCTCTGAAGGCCTTTGATGTTGCCAGAAAGGCCTGCCCGCGCGTGCCCTGGACATACAAAGAGCCTGGGTGAGGGGAGCGTCGCGCCCCGATTGCATCACTTCTCCCGCGACAGAGTCATTTCCCGTATAGACTTCGAATGAGACTGAGCAGACACAGCCAGTTTCTGGGTTCAAAACAACCTTTCTTTTTTTTCTTCCGTGGCCATACAATCTAATTATTGTTTACGGCTGCACTTGTACGTACGCTTACTAGGAACTTGCTTTTGAGTAGCTTGAGAGCCAGTGTAAGCAGTGGTCAGAGTGCCGGACGACGGCCTGAGAGAGGCCTGGGTTCGAATCCGCATTCAGCCATGAAGTTCGCTGGGTGACCTTGGGCCAATCACTGCTCTCAGCCTAACCTACCTCACAGGGTTATCTTGGGGATTATATGCAGGAGGTGGAGAACTAGGTGTGCCACCTTGAGCTCCTTGGAGAAAAGGTGGGATATCACGGCAATAAAATATGTCAACAAACTTTGCTGCTACTCCCCCCCCCACACACACACACCAGGATGCCCAGCCACAGCTACAGCTGGGAGGGGGAGAGACAGCTGGGACCACCCCACAGTAGGGCAGAGCTGGGCAGGATCTCATATTCGAACCCGAGGATTCCAGGGGGGGGGAAGGCTTTATGGGGGGGTCCTCACTTTCTTCCGTCATCCCCCTCCTCACCAACCAACAACCCAAATTGTGCACTTGATCCTGGGGCTCCTCCACGCAGACCCCCCAACAGGAACACTGCTAGATCAGCCGGGTGAGCCCATCTGGTCCAGCATCCTGTTCTCACAGTGGCCAGCCAGAGGGAAGGGAAGCCCGCAAGCAGGACCCGAGCGCAAGAGCAACTCTTCCCACTCGCCATTCCCAGCAGCTGGCATTCAGTGGCATAGATGCTCCCACTGACAAGAGTGCTTCGCCTCCGCTCAGCAGTTTCTGATGCTCAGCTGAGCAATGAGGGAGGTGGGGGGGGGGCTGCAACCGTGGCTCCTTGCATTCCTCTCTTGATCAGTGGGAGGGGATGCTGTGGGTCAGATGGGACCAAGCTGCCAGATGGAGCAGACACAGAGACCAGCAGTCCCCCCACCCCTGCCACAGGTGAAGCTCTGGTTTTGGTGCAAACTAAGTCAGGCTGCAATCCTATACTCACTGACATGAGGGTAAGTCTGTCTGAACTCAATGGATTGTCCTCTCAGTAGATACCTACAAGATCGCATTGCCAAGATTCCTAAATAGTGGCAGTAATAGGCCACAGCACTCACTCAGAAAAGATCCTGGTGTCTAAACTCCTGTTCCCCAGGATGCAAAGATTAAGGGAGAAATCAATGTGATTAACTCACCCACCACAGATGACAAATATAGATTGTTAATTTACAGAAGAGATCCCTGTGAAAAGGAATATTATGCTTAGGTGTAGTAGTCTGAGTGTTGGCAAGGACCTGGGAGACCAGGTTTCAAATCCCCACTCTGGGTGACCTTGGGCCACTCACTGGGTGACCTTGGGCCACTCACTGGGTGACCTTGGGCCACTCACTGCCTCTCAGCCTAACCTACCTCACAGAGTTGTTGTGGGGGTTAAATAAATGGAGGAAGCGGAGAACTAGGTACCGTGAGAAGGGTGAGAATCATGAGCTCCTTGGAGAAAGGGTGGGATATCAATGCAATAAATAATAATGCAATAAGAGCAATGCCGTCAGGAGTCTAGAGCAAGAGCCTAGACTCCTAGCAGAGGCACCCAAGGCAGAATGGTCAAAGCTGAGACACCAGACTAAGATGCAGCCAAACTCAGAGGAAGGCAATGGTAAACTACCTCTGAATAGCTCTTACCATGAAAACCCTATGAACAGAGCATCCAAAATGCAACACGAGATAGTGCTGGAAACTGAGACCCCCAGGTCAGAAGGCACTCACCCAGCTACTGGGGAAGAACAAAGGACAAGTATGAATAGCGCTGTGACTAATGATGCAGCTGGGTCAAAGCTGAAAGGAAGCCCAGAGGCTGATGCGCACAGATGCGAAAGGAGAGTCAGGAGTGGTTCGACGTGCACAATAGGAGCATGGAATGTGAGAAGCATGAACCATGGAAAATTAGAAATTGTCAGGCAAGAAATGGAACATTATAATACTTGGCATGAGTGAATTAAAATGGACAGGAATGGGACATTTTCAATCAGGCAATGACAAAATATTTTATGCAGGAAATGAGAAAGTAATGGCGTTGCTTTAACAGTGAGAAGCGATGTAGCAAAAGCAATTAGGAGCTACAACACAAAGTCAGAGCGAGTGATATCAATGAGATTAAACGGGAAACCTATCAACATAACCATCATCCAAGTCTATGCACCAACGGCAAACGCAGAAGAAGAAGAATTGGAGAGATTTTACGAAGAAGTACAGGAAGAAATTGATCACACACCAAAACAAGATGTGCTGATAACCATGGGGGACTGGAATGCAAAAGTAATGAACAGAGCAGAACTAGGAATTGTAGGGAATGGGGCGTAGGAGACAGAAATGAAGAAGGAGAAAGACTTACTGAATTTTGTGAAGCCAGTAATTTGTTTCTTGCAAACACATTCTTTGAGCAACTGAAAAGACGACTGTACATGTGGACATCACCAGATGGTCAATAGAGAAATCAAATTGATTATATAATTGGCAACAGAAGATGGAGAAGTTCCATACTTTCTGCAAAAACAAGACCAGGAGCAGATCATGAACTGGTCATATCGAAAATCAGAGTAAAGGAAAAGAAGAACAACAAAGCAATCATAATGCTAAAATACAATTTAAATAACATTCCAGAAGAATATAAAGATCAAATAAGGAACAGGTTTAAGGTTTTAAACTTAGTGGACAGAGAACCAGAAGAACTATGGAGTGAAGTCAGAGACATTATCAGGGAGGAATGCAAAAAGACAATACCTCTAGTTAAAAAGAAAGACAATGGATAACTGAAGAAACTCTTCAAATGGTTAAAGAGAGAAGGAAAGCAAAAGCAAAAAGAGACAGAAACATGGTTAGAACCCTATATGCAACAATACAGTGACTAGTATGCAGGGACAAAGAGAACTATTACAATAGTTATTGTTTAGAAATAGAAGAGGACAACAAAAAGGGTAGAACAAGAGACCTATTCCAAAAGATTAGAGAAATGAAAGGGAAATTTAAACCAAGAGTAGGGATGTGGAATAATCAACAGAGGAACACACTGACTGACCGAGATGAAATGAAGATGGAGGCAACACACTGAAGAACTCTATAAAAAAGATGCCAGGATGACAAATTCATTCAGGAGGGAACCATATGATGAAGACCCAGAAATTTTAGAATGAGAGGTGAAAGCTGCTCTTAAAATACTTGGAAGAAACAAATCACCAGGAACAGATGGCATACCAATAGAGTTGCTACAAGCTACTGAGACTTAATCTGTCCACATTTTGACAAAAACCTGTTAAGAAATATGGAAAACTAAACAATGGCCCACAGACTGGAAGTGTTCCATATACATCCCAATTCCAAAGAAAGGGGATCCCAGGAAATGCAGTAATTAGTGAACTATTGTCTTAATATCCCATGCCAGTAAAGTAATGCTCAAGATACTACAACAAAGGCTCTTACCATAAATGGAGCGAGAAATTCCAGATGTCCAAGCTGGACTTAGAAAGGGAAGAGGCACCAGAGATCATATTGCAAACATACATTGGATAATAGAATGGACCAAGGAATTTCAGAAGAAAATCACCCTGTGCTATATAGATTACACAAAGCCTTTGACTGTGTAGATCATGAAAAACTATGGAATGCTTTAAAAGAAATGCGGGTGCCACAGCATCTTATTGTCCTGATGCGCAACCTATACTCTGGAGAAGAGGCTACTGTAAGGACAGAATATGGAGAAACTGATTGGTTCCCAATTGGAAAGGGTGTGAGACAGGGGTGTGTTTTATCACCCTATTTATTTAATCTATACGCAGAACATATCATATCGAAAGCAGGATTGGACCAAGATGAAGGAGGTGTGAAAATTGGAGGGAGAATAATAATAATAATAATAAATTTTATTTCTAGGCCGCCTATCTGGCCGCACAAGCGGCCACTCTAGGCGGCGTACAAGATAAAGTAAAATACAACATACAAACTACATAAAAACCCAAGAACTACAATATAAAACGAAACCGAACCCACCCATCGCTAAAACCTTAAACCAAAGACTCCCCTCTCCACTGAACAAAACTGAAATTCCATTGCACTAAAGGTAGACTTCTGTTAATCTTGACCAAAGGTCAATGTTTTCAGTACAAGCAGACACACAAACGAAAGCAGCTTCAAGGAGCCAAAGCATTGTTCGTTTCAGAGCCAGGCTGATACTTCTCTGACTGAGTCCAGTGCAAGATGTGGGGGTGGGGGGTGGGAGATATACAACTAGCCTGGTCTGACTATGTACAACTCTAGTCAAGATTCTCCGTGGCCTAGCCAAAAAAAGGAAACTCAGGAAAGGACACTTAAACTTTAATTGAAGAAAGCAGCCTGGGCTCTCTCCGACGGGAATGGCATACTGGATTGATGTGTGCCAACGGACCAGCTCTCTCAGCATCCAGAATCAATGATTTAACATATGCAGACGGTACCATACTACTAGCAGAAACCAGTAATGATTTGAAACGAATGCTGATGAAAGTTAAAGAGGAAAGCACAAAAGCAGGACTACAGCTGAACGTCAAAAAAACTAAAGTAATGACAACAGAAGATTTATGTAACTTTACAGTTGACAATGAGGACCTTCAACTTGTCAAGGTTATCAATACCTTGGCACTGTCATTAACCAAAATGGAGACAATAGTCAAGAAATCAGAAGTTGGCTAGGACTGGGGAGGGCAGCTATGAGAGAACTAGAAAAGGTCCACAACTGCAAAGATCTGTCACTGAACACCAAAGTCAGGATCATTCAGACCATGGCATTCCCAATCTCTATGTATGGATGTGAAAGTTGGACAGTGAAAAAAGCGGATAAGAAAAAAATCATTTGAAATGTGGTGTTGGAGGAGAGCTTTGCGCATACCATGGACTGCGAAAAAGACAAACAATTTGGTGTTAGAACAAATTAAACCAGAACTATCACTAGAAGCTAAAACGATGAAACTGAGGTTATCGTACTTTAGACACATCATGAGAAGACATGAGAAGACAATAATGCTGGGAAAAACAGAAGGGAGTAGAAAAAGAGGAAGGCCAAAGAAGAGATGGATTGATTCCATCAAGGAAGCCACTTAGAAGATCTGAGCAGAGTGGTTCATGACAGATGCTCTTGGAGGTCGCTGATTCATAGAGTCACCATAAGTTGTAGTTGACTTGAAGGCACATAACAACAAGAGAAAGAATGAATTCCTTAGTCAAAACTTCATCTTTTTGCCCCTTAGGGAGAAAAAACAATGGTGTTTATTCAGTTTCCTTATGAATTTTGTGCCAGAATAATTCCAATTCTTGCTGCTTTCCACTTCAAACACGTGCATTTGTGGCGGTGAGGGGTGAGGAAAGGCTTCTGCAGAAACTGCAGTGCAAAAACACTTTTGTTTTTCAAGTTAAGTAACTAGAAAAGCTAGGCTGCTTTATAAAGCTTTTTGGTTTGTCAGATCCTATCAGAAAAGTGAAGCTGCTGGAGTGTAACACCTCCGGCCTGCCAGGCTTCCCCGTGTGGCCTGCCAGGCCATTTCAGCCAACCCACACCACCACATAGGGCTTCAGGTATGGGGCAGGTAAAGACACAGCTGGGATGAAAGGGGGGTTTCAGGCATCGCTGATCAGCACCACCGGCAAAGCCCTGACAATCAGCAGATGGTTGGTGCTTCGAGTTCAGACTATGCAGGTGACTGACAGGTAGGTGGCCCCACCCACCTGTCAAGCTTGGCCCTTGGCGGGAGATAAGGATCTGACCCACTGGCAGGGCCGGCACCAGGTATGACTGGGCCTTTGGGCACCACCCTGTCCCAGGCCCACGGTGCCTGCCTATGTGTCCCACCTACCTTGTCTCGCGTTGTGTCACATGAATGACCGTGCATGCCAGTGATCAACTGAGATGGCAGCGGGGGAATCATCACTTTAGGGAACCCCTCACCAGCATCTAAGTAGATGGCATGCATGCACACAGAGTGCGCATGGCATTCTCAGGGACGGGAGAGGTAGATGGGGTGTGCCTGCGGGCTTATTGGAGCCCACATTGTCTGTATTGGGGGGGGTGCCTGGGAGCTTCCTCTCTGTGATCTGTGCCAGGGTTGGCACCAAACACTGCCACACATCACTGAATGGAAGCACTACCCTCCCACCCTAGGGAGGAGCCTTTAGGGGCCCCTCTAGGCCATAGGGGCCCTTGGCCAGGTCCTAACCTGGCTGTCCTCTGGTGCCAGCCTACCCACTGGCAGGATTCAGTTCCCCACCCTAAGAGATTGCACTACAGATGAAGAAGTCCTTCATTCACATCTCACCTTTGCTATGAACTACCCAGGTGGCCTCACACCCGCTCCAGCCCTCTTTGGGTCTGCTGTTCATGCAGAAATTCAAACATGAGCACAGCTAAGTTCCACCCCACACATCCATATCCACAAGTTGGAGGGTGGAGGTCTGAAGCAGAGAGCCTCCTCTAGTCACCAAGGCTGCCAAATCACGGTTCTAAGTCATAGGGGGAAATTCCCAGAGTCTCCCTCCCTAATAAAAATGTTGAAGAGCACTAGGCCCAGGTCGGAGCCGTGTGGTATCCTGCTCGTTTCCTCCTCCCAGTTTGAGAAGGAGCCATTGAGAAGCCCTCTTTGAGTACGATTCTGTAGCCAACTGTGGACCCGCCTGATAGGTGTTCCATCCATCCCACATTTAGCTAGTTTGCTGATCAGAATACTATGGGGCACTTTGTCAAAAGCTTTGATGAAGTTGAGATTCTTATTTCTTCTGTGGATATAGAATTAATGATACATATATTAAAAGGTACAATCCCATGCACTAGAGAGCAAGTTTTATTGAACTCAGTGGAACTTGCTTTTGAGTAAACTGGGCTATAAAGTTTCACAAGAAAAGAAGTTCTGAATTAGAAACAGCAAGGGACTTGTCTTTGGTGCTACTTTTCTTTCCCCCCAACAACACCAAGATGTCCATTAAATGCTACAATGAAATCTTGGATTTCTCCTACTGTGGGCAGCTCACACTCTTGCCCCGAGGATCATTTAAAAATGGCTTCTGTTGTAAGAACCCAGAAGTGATCTGTCTAGACAATGAGATGCTTCTAATCAAACATAGCTATGGGTGCCACACACTCATTATTTATCTCTGTGGCCCAAACCAACTGGCTACCCATCAGAAGGACCGGAAATACCTCCAATGCAGCACACCTCACTCACAGTCTTTCATATAGCTTAGTAGCCTTAACACTGCTAAAGAATCTCTAATACTGAGCCCCAAAGGTATTTATCGCAATGAACCAATCCCACAGACAAGTCTGTAATCCCCACATTGCTAAATATTAGCAACCTTCCGTATATCTCATGCAATCCCAAATAACGCGATCCACTGTTTCCACCACCCCACAAAGCTCACAACACTCAGAATCCAACCTCCCAGCTCTATACAAGCCAGGCTGAAGAGAACAATGTTCCATTAGGACTGTAAACACACTGAGGACTCTAAACACACTGACTTGTCTCTCCCGCCCTTCCAGATGAAACACTCTAAAATGCTCCAAAACCAGGCAAAAGGAAAACACCCACAGACCCATAGAATCCACCTCCCAGTACCTTTTAACCCAACACTTAACTTCTGAAAAGGACAGAGGCAACACAAGATCAGTGCTCCTCTGCCCCAGGAGAAGATGAATCAACAATCCTCAACACAAATGGAAAAAGTGAAGACACCAGATTTTCATGGCCAGTGTGTTCTGTTTAGAAGAAGTGATGATGTTACTAAGAATCAATTATTATATGCATTCCACTTTTATATGCCAATGATTTCAGCAAGTGGGGATATAAAGGGCCAGCCCAGATATTGGCTTGAAATATGCATAAAATGTGCTGAAACCGTTTACATTTGCTTATAATGGCTTAGCTGATAGCTTAGTACTATGTAAGTGCCATAGGGGGAAAATGTTCTCTATTGAAAATGGGCTTTTTCCAGCCCTCCCTTCTGAACAAAGTAATGTTTTCTTACGAGAAAGAGTGCAAAGAGATAAGGAAGTCTAAGCAGTCAGCTAACACTCCGCTGTTGAAGAGGAAGCTCCTTATTTGGTGTGGCTTATACTTGCAGGCAGGGCAAGCAGACATTCCAAGGAGTCTGCAGATAGTTAGGTAAACTAGTTGTTGACAATAGTCATACTTGTTGTCTCTAGGAGAAGGCATGAAGAGATGGCAAGGAGGAAGCTGCAACTGATAAAGCCATGGGAACACTCCTTTCATTAGTTAAGAAAGTGTATAAAAGGCCAGGTTTTATAGCACTCATTACCAGTAGTGTAGTGGCAAATTAAGAAGTGCAGGGTCCCTTCATGACAGTCATGCCTCTTCACTTGCTGGCTTGATCTCGGTCATCGTTTCCACATTCCCCAGTCCTTCCTTGATGTGCCTTCTCCCACAACGACATATGTCCCTAGAAGCCAATCAGCATAAAAGGAGAGTCTTAGCTACTGAGGAGAGTCTTCTCAGTGGCTGACTCACCTCCTTTCACTCTGATTCGTTCCAATCAGTTGCAAAGGACAAGGAAGCATGTTAAAAGATTCTTCTCAGTGGCTAACACACTCACCTTTCATGCTGATTGGCTTGTAGGATGCTGGAGACATAGGGACCCTGCTCCCAAAAAAGTAAAGGGTCTAAGACCTCCTGAGACCCCGGACGACTACACCCCTCCTCATTACCCCTCAGCTCTGCTGGGGTGGGGGGCTGAAGAAAGCAGGAGAACCATCCATCTATTCCATTCATGACATCTGATGGGTGATTATTATGACATGTTGTTTTTCCCAGCATTGTTGTCTTTTCTAGTGAATTGCACTAGGAATAGCCCCCTGTATTACAGCTTTGCCTGCCTGGATGGTTTGGACTACAACTCCCATCAGCCCCAACCCATGGGGCAGATGGGAGTTGTAGTCCAAAACATCTGGAAGGCACCAGGTTGGCAAAAGGTGTACAGTCCCAGGCATGTTTTATCTAACAACAGGACTTGTTTCTGAGTAAACACTTGTAGGATTTCACTGGGAAGTCACTCTGCCTCTGTCCCTAGTTGCAGAATTGGGGTAATAACAGTGGACGGGGGTTATACGGTAGCCCAAAGCAGCCTTGGCACTATTTTCTTTCCCCACCCCTACCTGTCATCCCCTCTGCAATAGTGATCTCACCAGAACCCCCCCCATTTTGTTTTCTTATAGATTGCTTAATTTTTTCGAAAAACCTCTTAAGTACTTTACATAAAATGGTATAAAATATTAATGAGAAAATACTGATTAAAATCAACCAGCTTTAAAAACAAGCCCAAGTTGTGATGGGAACACGCATATGCTGAAAATAGAAACACAGGAAGTTGCCTTATATTGACTCACTATTCTATCTGGTTCAGCACTGTCTGCACTGACCGGAAGCACCCCTTCAGGGTTTCAGGCTGGAGGCTTTTCCTGGAGATGCCGGGGGATTGAGCCTGGGACCTTCAGCATGCAAATCACCGAGGTCTTCAATTTGCTTTTGAGGCAAGCGACAATTGAAAGAAAGGTTGCATGTCCACAGGATTGTCGCTCTTATTCTTAAAGTTCCACCCTTTTGATGTGCAAAGTTGAAATTTATTTATTTATTTATTTATTTATGAGATTTATATCCCGCCCTTCCTCCCAGTAGGAGCCCAGGGCGGCAAACAAAAGCACCAAAAACACTCTAAAACATCATGAAAACAGATTTTAAAATATATTACAACAAAACATCCTTTAAAACATATTAAAACAAAACATCCTTGAAAACCATCTTTTTTTAAAAAAAGAGCTTTAAAAACATATTAAAAAGCAATTCCAACGCAGATGCAGACTGATAAGGTCTCTACTTAAAAGGCTTGTTGAAAGCGGAAGGTCAGCAGGAGCCAAAAAGACAACAGGGATGGTGCCTGTCTGATATTTAAGAGGAGGGAATTCCGAAGGGTAGGTGCCACTACACTAAAGGTTCACTTCTGATGTTGTGTGGAACGGACCTTCTGATAAGATGGTATCTACAAGACGCCCTCACCTGCAGAGTGCAGTGAGCAACGGGGTATATAAGAGGTAAGATGGTCTTTCAGACGGCCTTTGGCAGCCCAGGAACTCGAAGTCCCTAGTTCACATTTCATCTTGGCCACACGCTTAGCAGGTGGCCTGCAGCAATCTCAGCTTCAGTCTCCCGTCGGCAACATTGGTAGATTAGCACCATGCTACCTAGGGGGTTCACGAAGGATTCTTGTGACAGCATGTTTGATGCACTCTGAACACCATTGAAATGAGATGATGATGGTCTTAAGCGCATGTCCTCTTAGAAGCCTCTGTCCAATTGTTGATGTTTTCTTCCTCCTCTTCCTTCTCCTCTGCTTTCTTTCTTCTCCATCCCAAATGAAGGCAGCATTTAAATAGAATTACCCTTTCCTACACCTTCTCCAACTACATGCTCATATCTCCTCCTACCCCCCCTCCACCTCTGCTATTTTAAATTTTCATTGTATCTCTTTCACTCAGGAAGAAACTTCCCTTTCAACTTAGGAATAGCCCCAGGAAATGGCCTTGAACTGCTGGGGGTCTCTAGCAATTCTGCAACTGGGAGGTTGACAACCCACCTTCACTGGTCCACAGCCAACTCCAGGAGCTTCGCCATCAGTGGCTGAAGCCAGAGGGATGCACCAAGGAGCAGATCATGGAGCTGGTGATCCCCAATAAGCCAATCACACCCTGAGAGAAATAGCATCTGAATGGCCCATTTGTGATATAAAGCCCCTTCCGGAAGCCCCCTTCTACTTAAGACAAGAACCAGCTAGGACTGGGAAAGACTTCCTGTCTGAAATCCTGGAGAGCCACTGCCACTCAGTGTACACAATGCTGAGCCAGTAAGGATCCCAGGTACTAGTCCAACACTCTTAACTGCTGCACCACACTGGTTTTCCTGACAGGGACCCAGCATGGCAGGCAGAGACTCAATAGGGATAGCTTCATCCAGCTAGAAATGCGGGTTACACTCAGATTTATCTGGTATGAATTTGTGCTCCCAATCTTTGGGTTCCCAGATGTTGCTGGACTACTACTCCCATCAGCCCCAGCCAGCATGCCCAATGGGCAGGAAGTATGGCAACTGTAGTCCAGCAACATCTGGGGACCCAAAGGTTGGGAAAGGGTGCAGATGATGATCATGATGATGATAATAACAATAGGATTTCTTACACTGAGGAAGACCCTTGGGCCATCTAGCTCAGTATTGTCTACACTGACTGGCAGCCGCTCTCCAGGGTTTCAGGCAGCAGAGATTCCCAAGCCTACCTGAGATGCTGCTGGAGCCTTCTGCATGCAAAGCAGATGCTCTAGCCACTGGCCCTTCCCTTTCTTCACAGGGAAGATTTATGTATTTATTCTCACCTTTTCTTCAAGCAGCTTAAAGTCTCACATATGGTTCTCCCCCTCCTCATTTCATCCCCACAACAACCTTGTGAGGTAGGTTAGGCTAAGAGCCTGTGACTGGCCCAAGGTCAGCAAGTGTGTCACTGGATTTCCTCTCCAGTCATCCCTGCCCATTGACTGTGGTGGCTCAGCGCAATGGGAGTTGGGACCTAGCAATTTCTAGAGGCCCACCGGGTAACCACCCCGGTTTTATAGAGTAAAGGTGCTCTAACTGCCCTCAGTCATTCGATTTGACCGTTCGCAGCTCTGTGTTACCCTTTTGGAGACGGGACCACCAGGAACTGTACCTACAGAGCATTCTTTAAAAGTTGTGCAGGGGGAAGGGAGAATTCCACCTTGCAGTTTTTCCCATTTCAGTGTTGCAACAACACCTGCACTTGGCTGACTTTCTCTTCTCCTAAAGATACAGGATCAGTCTCAGGCCCTGAACCTGGCAACCCTACAGGGAAGTGCCTCAGTTAGGCATGGGCTGTCTAAATTGTTAATTTTCTTTTTAAAAAGTCTGGTTTGCATTCACAATGCAATCCTAACCATGCCTACTCTAAAGTAAATCCCATTCCGTTCAATGGGACTTATTCCCAGGTAAGAAGAGTTAGGATTCCAGCCCCATAGAAGAAATAGTGGGGGAGGGGCAGAGAAAGGGAGGGGAGAGAATTTGTCTATGTCTCTGCTCACAGTACTGTCCTAGCCATGTTTACCCAGAAACTAAGTCCCACTGAGCTCAATGGGACTTACTCCCAGGTAAGTGGGGTTGGGATAGGATTGCAGCATGACTTTGAGGGGAATGTAGGAAGAGGTGAAAAGGACAGCAGAGCGGTAATGGAGAGAGAACAGCCTGGGGAGGCCCTAAGACTCTGAAGCAGAGCTTGCGTGGTCCCTGTGGGCTCAGGCAAGTGGAAATTGCTGTCTGGAGAGAAGGTGGAAGGATGCATCAATAATCTAGTAAAGAGGGTAGGGAGAAAGGAATCTGAAGTTACAGGGCACTCCTAACCATGTCTGCTCAGAACTTCTATGTTCTGAGTAGACATGGTTAATGGGACTTACTCCTGAAGTGAAACTGAACATAGAATTGCAACCTTTAACATCTAAATTCAATCATTTTCTTTAAATACTATGTGATTTATCAATAAATATTAGACTATATATAAGAAGACTGTTAAATGTTCATTGTGTCATCATGCGACTCTTGTTGTTGCTTGCTATAGAGTAGCAACCAATAGCAATAAATAAGACACATTTTGGGTAATAGTTATCCCTTCTGGCTTAACAACGTAATTCCAAGCAGGTTTATTCAAAAGTAACTTCCACTGTTCAGTGGAGCTCACTCTCAAGCAAATGTGCATAGGATTGCAGCTTCAATTTTATTTAATGCCTTGTTTCCTTTATATTTCAGGGTTACTATAGATGTGTGAACCCTCCCAAGGGGAATGTGTTAATAAATGATGGAGACCCAGAAGCTTTATCCAAGCTCCTTCAGAAGTTTCCCTCAGAGCATGGAGGCCGGGACTTAAGGGAACTTGCCTCCTGATTGGCTTCCTGCTCTCTTCCTGCCTGGGAAGGTTTTCCTCACTGAAACACCTCAATGTCAGGAAAAGGTTTTATTTGCCCCAACAGGGTGCTTTATTAAAAAGCATGAGGCCAAGGCCATTTTTTAAAAGAGGGAAACCTCAATTGAGGTCTGTTTGTATTGCTAAATTTAATGAATATTTTATAACATTTTATGTAACTTATTTGATGCAGAGCTAAAGGACCTCGCTTAGTTACTTGGATCTTACAAGGCTATCTGAAGATGTAAGCATTAGTAAACCCCTCCTATGAGAAGACTGATTTGATACTAAAATGCACATATACTAAATTTTCCTCTGAAAATCACAAATTTATGAAACATTCCTAGTTTAATTGGTGTTTATTACAACTGAGACAAAACCGTAAATATTCTAAAATATAACAAGATGGTACATTCCTCAATATATCTGAATGCATGAAAGAAATACAATAAGTTTCAGCTACAGCATAACTGTTAGATCTCTTAGACATGGTAAGATACCTGGTATGCATCTGAACATACTAAGAAATCAGGGCTGTGGAGTCGGAGTCGTGGAGTCGGAAGCAATTTTGGGAGGAGTCGGAGTCGGTAGAAATGTACCGACTTCGACATCCAAATAAATTTTGATTGACAAGAAGCAATTTTGGGTGGAGTCGGACAGCAGAAAAATAGAGGAGTCGGAGTTGGACAGTAGAAAATAGAGGAGTCGGAGTCGGCATTGAAGGTTTGGTGTACCGACTCCACAGCCCTGTAAGAAACTGTCAGTTCTTAGTGGAGGTTATCAACTTACTTTTCCCTCAGGGAGGGCCAAGGGAGGAGGAGGCTACCTAGTGTACACATTTTTTGACCAGAGAGCTCAAAACTCCCCTCCCGTCTGGGAGATGTAGGTACGAAGAGGGAGGGTGGTGGCAGTGATTAGAGGATAGTTTAAGACCAACTGGCCTACTCTGCAGAGCAGGCAGGTAGCAGTTGGGCAGCGAAGGGTGTAGGTAGGCTCTCTTTGCCTCGCTTCTGTCACAGGCATTAGTAACGTTGAATAACAATGTTGCTGTTATACTAAGGCCAGAACCACAGAATAATATGAAGAAAAATGGAGACACCCAGAAGTTCTAACCAGGTCCTGTCCCTCACATAGAATTTCCCTCTCAATATGGCTACGTGGATATATTTAAAAGCACATTGAAGAAGAAAAATTATGTCAATCACAAAAGTTGCAGGTGTTTCTCCAAGAATACTGACTTCTCTCATCCCAAAAACAGGAAGGGAATGATGGGTGGGAGGTGGAGAAGAGATGGGTTCCAGGATTTCAAAGTTGGGATGCACACGACAGGGTTACACCTTTGGGGTGCTTCTAGATGACCTGTTCAATAAACGTTCATCCATATTTGTCTGCAGGGAAATTAGATGACATTGACTATTCAGTGAGTATTCATTCCGCTGTTTGCAGGGAGGTTAGATGGGTTTGCGTCAAAGCAAGCCTTATGCCAGTTTCCAGTGCATTTCCCCATCGCTTTCCTTATCACAGAAAGTCAGATACTTGGGGGAAATGAGTTTGCTGTGACAAACCCTACCTGGAGTTTCCGGGGATTGAGCCTAGGACTTCTGCACGCAAGGTGGATGCGCTCTCACTGAACTACGGCCATCCATCTTCAGGGAACCTTTTCCTGTAACAGCGCTCCTATCGAAGAAGCCCCACGTGTCACAAAGAAATAGGTCACATGGGGCACTGTCCAGGCACCCCAAGCCTCGGCATCACCCTCTAGGAATGGAGAGCATGTCAAATAATTCCGTGGCCGTGATTTGCAGGAGAACACCAGTGCTGGTGACTAAGCAGCTGTCATCAGAAAGGTTTGCTGGATATATCCATTGGGCAACTTTTCAAGAGCTTCAGAGGAACACCCCGAGGAAGCCATTGGGGCAGGATGAACATGGCAGATTGTAGCTTTGCTGCCTGCAGAATCTCGGTTTCTGAGTTGCCCTCCTAACACATTCCTCCTGCATATACGGAGCAACCAGGATGGCTTCTATTCAGAAGTGACTCTCCCCCTTCTCCTCCGTGGTCATGACTGTCTGTCTGCTTGACTCAGCCCAAGTGTTTACCAAGGTAATAGACTCGAGTGAGAGCCAAGAGCAGCTTGTCTGGTGGGGTGGAGCTCCAGCAAGAGGCTCCTCCCAGTGCAGCTGTGCAGTCCCACCCTCTCCGCCATATTGCCCCTCCACCAGGTAAGCAGTATTGATGCCCCTGCTGGAAGGTTGTTGCTACAGCTCCACCCCACCGTACATCTATTCCTGGGTTGAGCTGTAATCCTCCAGGAGATGGGTGGGCAGGGTCACATGGGGTTGAATCCAACCCATTCAGAGCAGACCCACTGAAATTAACAAACCTGAGTGAGTCACGTCTACTCATCTGAATGGGTGAGGAGGACTAGCACTGGATACAACCGATAAGCCAACAAGCCTCCATACAGAAAAATTATGCCCACAAACACGAGTGTGTAAGGATGTATTTATTTATCTTAGCAGGGAGGAGTATGCCATCATATGAGCCCCAAGGTGAAAGTCCGTGCCCTGACCTAGACCACATTCACACCATACCTTTATTCCTTTACTATTCCACTTTAAGCACTCATGGCTTCCTCTAAAGGATCCTGGGAAGTGTAGGTTGTGAAGGATGCTGAGAGTTGTTAGCAGACTCCTATTCCCCCCACAGAGCTATAATTCCAAGTTCCCTGGGAAGAGGTACTGATTGTAAAACTACTCAAGAGAACTGTAGCTCAATGAAGGGAACAGGAGATTCTCCTAACAACTAACTAGTGTGAGAAGCTGCGGGGTGCCCGGCTGGGAAACAGCAGGTGAACCAGGCATTGCCTCTGCTGCAGGTGTGGGGTGTGTGTCTACCAGAGCTGTCTCTAACAGGGCAGTCTCTGACAGTTCCAGTTGGGCTCCAGGGGAAAGCTGAGCTGTCAGTGACAGGGATCTGGACACGCTGGGACCTCTCCCTTTGCTAGTCCCTTCCCCAGCTCGTCATCCCAGTCCTCATTGTCGGTGTCAGGCTCCTCTAAGTCTCCCTTCCCAACCTGGGTCACAACACTGAAGCTCTTTCCACAGTCCAAGAATGTATAAGGTTTGTCCCCTGTACTAGTTCTTTGATGTGTAGAAAGGTTGCTAGTCTGACTGAAGCTGTTTCCACACTCCAAGCACTTATAAGATTTATCCCCTGTATGAGTTCTTTGATGTTTAGTAAGGGTGCCACTATGTCTGAAGCTCTTTCCACAGTCCAAAGATTGATACGGTTTGTCCCCTGTATGAGTTCTTTGACGTTTAGTAAGGGTGCCTGATGCTGAAGCTCTTTCCACACACCATGCATTAATAAGGTTTGTCCCCTCTATGAGTTCATAGAATCATAGAATCATAGAGTTGGAAGGGGCCTTGTAGGCCATCGAGTCCAACCCCCTGCTCACAGCAGGAAATCCACCGCTAGAGCATCTCCCGCAGATAGCTGTCCAGTTATATTTGACGTGTAGAAAGTTGACTACTGTCTCTGAAGCTTTTTCCACACTCCAAGCATATATAAGGTTTGGCCATGGTGTGAGTTCTTTGATGTGAAGTAAGCTGGCCACTTTGCTTGAACCTCTATACACACTCCAAGCATTTATAAAGGTTTCTCCCCTGTGTGAGTTCTCTGATGCACAGTAAGGGAGCTACTGTGGTTGAAGCTCTTTCCACACTCCAAGCATTTATAACATTTGGTCCCTTTATGAGTTCTGCGATGCGAAATAAGGTTGCTACTGGCAGTGAAGCTCTTTCCACAGTCCAAGCATTTATAAGGTTTGTCCCCTGTATGATTCCTTTGATGTTTAGTAAGGGTGCCACTTTGACTGAAGCTCTTTCCACACCCCATACATGTATAAGGTTTCTCCCCTGTATGAGTTCTTCGATGTGTAGAAAGTTGGCTGCTCTCAGTGAAGCTCTTTCCACAGTCCAAGCATTTATAAGGTTTGTCCCCTGTATGAGTCCTTTGATGTTTAGTAAGGGTGCCACTTTCACTGAAGCTCTTTCCACACTCCATGCATTTATAAGGTTTCTCCCCTGTATGAGTTCTTCGATGTGTGGAAAGTTGGCAACTGTGATTGAAGCTCTTTCCACACTCCAAGCATTTATAAGATTTGGCCCCTATATGAGTTCTGTGATGCGAAATAAGGTTGCTACTGTGACTGAAGCTCTTTCCACACTCCAAGCATTTATAAGGTTTGTCCCCTGTATGAGTACTTTGATGTTTAGTAAGGGTGCCACTATGTCTGAAGCTCTTTCCACACTCCATACATTTATAAGGTTTCTCCCCTGTATGAGTTCTTTGATGTGCAGAAAGGGTGCCACTTACACTGAAGCTCTTTCCACACTCCAAGCATTTATAAGGTTTGTCACCTGTGTGAGTTCTTTGATGTGAAGTAAGAGCGCCACTCTCACTGAAGCTCTTTCCACACTCCAAACATTTATAAGGTTTGTCCCCTGTATGAGTCCTTTGATGTTTAGTAAGCGTGCCACTTTCACTGAAGCTCTTTCCACACTCCATGCATTTATAAGGTTTCTCCCCTGTATGAGTTCTTCGATGTGTAGAAAGTTGGCTACTGTCCCTGAAGCTTTTTCCACACTCCATGCATTTATAAGGTTTCTCCCCTGTATGAATTCTTTGATGTGTAGTAAGGGCACTAAGGTCGCTGAAGCTCTTTCCACACTCAATGCACTGAAAAGGTTTGTCCCCTGTATGATTCTTTTGATGTTTAGTAAGGGTTCCACTTTGACTGAAGCTCTTTCCACACCCCATACATTTATAAGGTTTCTCCCCTGTATGAGTTCTTTGATGTGCAGAAAGGGTGCCACTTACACTGAAGCTCTTTCCACACTCCATGCATTCATAAGGTTTGTCCCCTGTATGAGTCCTTCGATGTGTAGAAAGTTGGCTACTGGTTCTGAAGCTTTTTCCACACTCCACGCATTTAAAAGGTTTGTCCCCTGTATGAATTCTTTGATGTGTAGTAAGGCTGCTAATGTCGCTGAAGCTCTTTCCACACTCCCCGCATTCATAAGGTTTGTCCCCTGTATGAGTCCTTTGATGTTTAGTAAGGGTGCCACTTTCACTGAAGCTCTTTCCACACTCCATGCATTTATAAGGTTTCTCCCCTGTATGAGTTCTTCGATGTGTAGAAAGTTGGCTACCGTGATTGAATCTCTTTCCACACTCCATGCATTTATAAGGTTTGGCCCCTATATGAGTTCTGTGATGCGAAATAAGGTTGCTACTGACAGTGAAGCTCTTTCCACACTCCATGCATATATAAGGTTTGTCCCCTGTGTGAATTCTTTGATGAGAAGTAAGGAGGCAAAGCTGAGTGAAGGTCTTTCCACACTCTAAGCATTTACATGGTTTCTTTCTCATATGTCTTCTCCAACGTGTATTTGGGGCTTTTTGCAAGATTTTACTGCAGTCAGAAGACATTCTTGTTTTCTTTAGGTGCTGAGTGTCTTGCTTGTGAGCGTCTTAAATGTCCTGCCGGTGAGTTTCCCTTAGGCATCTGGTTGGCCACTATAAGAACAGAATCATGGACCTTTGGTCTGATCCAGCAGGACTCTTCTTATGTTCTTACATCCAAGGTAAGCCCATCAAAACCCTTCTGCTGATCTAATTGGGATCCTTACACAAAGAACGTATCATTGCATCAAACTCGACCGTGATCTCCTTGTGAAGAGTCGTCTGTCCTGGAGCGAGCAGGACACTTTCCTCTTCCGTGAATTGCAAGTCCACCTCTTCAAACGTCCCTGGATCCTGAAATAAGAAAACAAATACTTTCCTCATAAACGCTCCCAGGAAAGGTGTGGAAATTACCTATCCTTCACTCTGGACATGTGGCAAGTGGAGATTTTTCCTTCACAAATCACTGGGTTGTCATGGCATCTATGCAAGAGTTGATAAAGAACTCAGAAGTGAAATTGTTGATCTTCTAACAAAGATATTTAACTTGACCATGAGGTTGGCTATCATATCTCAGCAATTGGGTAGCGGCCAATGTAATACAGAAGTCAAAACAGGGGCATCCAAAGGGTATACTGGAAGTTAGAGGCAGTTAGTTTAATACCTCTTCCAGGAAAACTAGTGGAAAACAGTATTAAAGACAGAATTACCAAGCCTATAGAAGAACCCAGTCTTTCTGAAGCAGGACCATCATGACTTCCACCCTTACAATAGTTAATAGAGTTCTAGCTGTCTCACCTGAAAAAGGACATTGGAGACCTGTAAAATGGTTTAAAAATAAGCAACTAAAATGATCAAGAGGTTAGTGCAGCTCTCTTATGAGGAAAGGTTATAACATCTGCAGCTTTGTAGTTTAGAATAAGATGACTAAGGAAGGACATGATAGAGATGTATATTATTATGCATGGTGTGGGGAAATTGGACAGAAGCAAGTTTTTCTCCCGCACACCTTAATGTGGTGAGGCGGTTTGAGTGTGTTGAAGAAGCTGAGTGCAATGCCGTCAGGAGTCAAGACCAAGGGGCTACACTCCTAGCAGGGTCACTCAAGGCGGAACGGACAAAGCTGAGAAGCCAGACGAAGATGTGTCCAGACTCAGAGGAGGGCAATGGTAAACCACCTCTGAATACCTCTTACCATGAAAACCTTATGAATAGACTATACAATATGAATAGACTATGCAACACTAGATGGTGCTGGAAGATGGAACTCCCAGGGTCAGATGGCACCCACCGAACTACTGGAGAACAACGGACACGTACCAGCAGTTCTGTGACTAATGACACAACTGGGTCAAAGCCGAAAGGAAGCCCAGAGGTTGAAGTGCACAGATACAAAAGGAGAGTCCAGAATCGTACGATGTCCACAATATCAACATGGAATGTGAGAAGCATGAACCAGGGAAAGTTAGATATTGTCAAACAAGAGATGGAATGTATCAACATTATAATACTTGGTGTGAGTAAATTAAAATGGACGGGAATGGACATTTTCATTCAGGCAACTACAAAATATTTTATGCAGGAAATGAGAAATTAAGAAGAAACGGGGTTGCTTTAAGAGTAACAAGTAATGTAGCAAAACAATTAGTACCTATAACACAAGGTCAGAGAAAGTGATATCAATGAGACTCAACGGAACTCAACGGGAAGCCTATGACAGCAAATGCAGAAGAGGAATTAGAGAGATTTTACGCAGAAGTACAGGAAGAAATTGATCACACGCCAAAACAAGATGTGCTGATAATCATGGGGGACTGGAATGCAAAAGTAGGGAACAGAGAAGAATTAGGAATTGTGGGAAAATGGGACTTAGGAGACAGAAATGAAGCAGGTGAAAGACTTATTGAATTCTGCGAAGCCAGTAATATATTTCTTGCAAAGATATTTTTTGAGCAACCGAAATGATGACTGTACATGTGGACATCGCCAAATGGTCAATATAGGAATCAAATTGATTATATAATGGGTAGCAGAAGATGGAGAAGCTCCATACATTCTGCGAAAACAGGACCAGGAGCAGACTGCGGTACAGATCATGAACTGGTCGTATCGAAAATCAGAGTAAAGCTAAAGAAGAAGAAAAAAACAATCATAATGTCAAAATACAATTTAAATAACATCCCAGAAGAATATAAAGAGCAAATAAGGAACAGATTTGTGGCTGTTAACTTAGTGGACAGAGAACCAGAAGAACTACGGATTGAAGTCAGAGACATTATCAGGGAAAAATGTAAAAAGACAATACCTCTTGTTAAAAAGAGAGAAAGACCTCAATGGATGACGAACCAAACTCAGAAACACGGTCAAAACACTAAATGCCACAATACAGCGACTAGTACGTAGGGACGAGGAGAACTATTACAACAACTATTGTATAGAAATAGAAGAGGATAATAATCAAGGTAGAACAAGAGCTTTATTCCAAACGATTAGAGAAATTAAAGGAAAATTTAAACCAAGAGTAGAGCTGTTGAATAATCAACAGGGGAACACATTGACTGTCCGAGATAAAATAAAAGATGGAAGCAATACATTGAAGAACTTTATAAGAGAGATGCAAGGACGACAGATTCATTCATGGAGGAACTGTATGATGAAGAACCAGAATTCTTAGAATGCCAAGTGGAAGCTGCTCTTAAAATACTAGGAAGAAGCAAATCACAAGGAATAGATGGCATACCAATAGAGGTGCTACAGGTTACTGAGATTGAATCTGTCCAAATTCTGACAAAACTTTGTCAACAAATATGGAAAAGAAAAAATGGCCCATAGACTGGAAGCGTTCAATATATATCCCAATTCCAAAGAAAGAAGATCCTAGGGAATGCAGTAATTATCAAACTATTGCCAATATCCCATGCAAGTAAAGTAATGGTCAAGATTCTACAGCAAAGGATCTTACCATAACAAGAAATGCCATATATTCAAGCTGGATTTAGAAAGGGAAGAGGTACTAGAGATCACATCGTACACATACGCTGGATAACGGAACGGACTAAGAAATTTCAGTAGAAAATCACCCTGTGCTTTATAGATTATAGCAAGGCCAATGATTGTGTAGATCACAATGTAGTTGTGTAGATCACAACTATGAAATGCTTTAAAAGAAATGGGGGTGCCACAGCATCTGATTGTCCTGATGCACAACCTATACTCTGGACAAGAGGCTACTGCAAGGACAGACTATGGAGAAACTGATTGGTGTGAGACAGTGGTGTATTTTATCACCCTATTTATTTAATCTATATGCAGAACATATCATACGGAAAGTGGGATTGGATGAAGATGGAGGTGGAATATTGGAGGGAGAAACATCAATAATGTAAGATATGGAGATGATACCATACTACTAGCAGAAACCAGTAATGATTTGAAAAGAATTCTTTTTTTTTTTTTTTTCAATAATTTTTATTCAGATTTTCATAAAACATACAAGACGAAATCATAAAACATTCAAAGACAAAGAACAAAATCAAAAATAGTTAAACAAAAAAAAACAAAAAACAAAAAAAAACAAAAATAAAAAATAAAGAGTAAAATATTGACTTCCCATTTGTCAAAGATCAAATCAGTTATAAGTCTATAATATATAACAATCCTGTCTCTTAAGTCATATTATAAAATCACTTTCCTCCAGTAGTTATCTTACTTAATCATCAAATCTCATAAACATTACTTTATTCTTTCCACAAAAAGTCAAAGAGAGGTTTCAATTCTTTAAGAAATATATCTATCAATTTTTTTTTCCAGATAAGCATATCGATTAATCCATCTCATTACTAATTATGATAATCTTATTGTCATAACCATAGTCAAAATAAACATTTCAATTAATCCATCACATCAGAATCTGTTAGGTTCAGTAATTTCAGTAGCCATTGTTCTATTATCCCTATTAGTTCCATTTTCCATCTTCCATCTTCAGTAGTCTTGTTAAGTCCAGTAATTTCAGTATCCAATCTTCCATTATCAGTATTCCATAATAATCTTGCTGTCAAAGCCATAGTCATATAGTAAGAGTCTGATGGGAATTACCTCTATCCCAAATATTTTCTTGCCATCCATTCTAAATAGGTTGCTGAAATACTGCTGTAAAATCATATCTCTGTTCTTTTTTTCAAAATACACTGGGTCATCTCTTGAAAGTTTTTCCATTGTCACATGGCTGCAGTTAATTCCATAGATTTTCTCTATAATGGGCTCCATCACATCATTCCAGTCCAGAAGATTATCCATGCCATTGATAACTTTATCTCTAGAATCTTCATTAATTTCTTCAGAGATAACATTGAGTTCCAAACAATAGATTTTATTTCTAAAGTCCATAGACTCCAAATCTTTTTCCTGTTCCACGTTTGTTCCAATCTCCGGGGTCTCCTCTCTCACAGGGACCCCTGTTCCAGTCTCCAGGGTCTCCTCTCTCACAGGGACCCCTGTTCCAGTCTCCAGGGTCCTAAAGTCCATAGACTCCAAATCTTTTTCCTGTTCCACGTTTGTTCCAATCTCCGGGGTCTCCTCTCTCACAGGGACCCCTTCCAGGATCACCTCTCTCACAGGGACCCCTATATCTTTAATCTCCTGCGTCATTTTACTCAATTCAATTTTCAGCTCCTTACAACCCTGTCGCAGGTTTTGTTTCGTTATCTCAATCTCATCCATTATTTTCTGAAACATAGTTATTTCCAGATTCTCAGCCACTTTCTTAATTGCCATTTTAAAAGAAAAATATAGGAAAACCACTTCTTATTTCAGCAACAATTGGGTTAATACTCCAAACTTGATGACATCACAGTATAAACAAAGCAGACAGCCTTATCTCTCCATGCTTAAGTAAACAAAATGCAGTTCCCAGGATCGAAACAATTAATGGCGGTCGTCAGAAAACAGATTCGTCAAAATAAAATAGACCAAAAAGAGAGTAGTCTCAGACAATATAATATTCTTCAAAATAAAAATCTGGAATAGAAATCCCTCTTCTGTGTATATCTTTAGAATGCAAATCCAGGACAGCTTTTTGCAACAAAAACAGAGATAAGCTATTAATTAGTGAGTAGCAGAGAGAAGTTATGGCTCCCCAGTGAGATGTCAAAAACCGATCAATCTGGCAAATCTCTTTAAAACAGCAACAATTTAAGTCAAGTAAAAGAAAAATATAGAAAGAAGGGTGCTTGCCTGTTAGTGCGTTCTCTCTTAGAAGATAAGATGAACGTTCGCTTTATCAGATAGAGCTTGTTGTTGAAAATCCGTCCCACCTTCGTCGGCTGGACCTCGTCCCATAAATTAATGAGATCTGGTCGTCCCAACAAAAATAGGCTTTGAGGTTAATCTCTTCGTTTCTCCCTACCCGGGAGAAGTTTAATCAGTCAAAAAAAAAAAAAAACTGACTGATATATCTGAATAAGCTTCTTTTGAGGCAGGAGCCCGTCTCAAAAGCAGGCACAGGCTAAGTCACCCTTCCCGGAAGTCGATTTGAAAAGAATTCTGATGAAAGTTAAAGAGGAAAGCGCAAAAGCAGGACTACAGCTGAACGTCAAAAAGATTAAAGTAATGACAACAGAAGATTTATGTAACTTTAAAGTTGACAATGAGGACATTGAACATGTCAAGGATTATCAATACCTTGGCACAGTCATCAACCAAAATGGAGACAATAGTCAAGAAATCAGAAGAAGGCTAGGGCTGGGGAGGGCAGCTGTGAGAGAACTAGGAAAGGTCCTCAAATGCAAAGATGTGTATCACTGAACATTAAAGTCAGGATCATTCAGACCATGGTATTCCTGATCTCTATGTATGGATGTGAGAGTTGGATAGTAAAAAAAGCAGGTAAGAGAAAAATCAACTCATTTGAAATGTGGTGTAAAATCAAACTAAACTAGAACTATCACTAGAAGCTGAAATGATGAAACTGAGGCTATCATACTTTGGATACATCATGAGAAGATGTGTCTACTTAGACCTACTCGACACATGCCAAGACGATGCTCTGGAAAACAGAAAAAATGAAATGGACTGCCTTAGGGGTTTACCATTGCCTCCCTCTTAGGACCTTTTCTAGCTGCCCTCCCCAGTCCTTGCATTCTTATTTCTTGACTATTGTCTCCATTATGGTTAATGACTGTGCCAAAGTATTGATAATCTTCGACAAGTTCAATGTCCTCGTTGTCAACTTTGAAAATGGAAATGGACTGCCTTCATGTTGATCCCGACTTATGGTGACCGTATGAACAGGGTGTTCATGGTAAGCGGTATTCAGAGGGGGTTTACCATTGCCTCCCTCTGAGGCTAGTCCTCCCCAGCTGCCTAGGGCCTGCTCAGCTTGCCACAGCTGCACAAGCCAGCCTCTTCCTTGTCTGCAACTGCTGGCTGGAGGGCAACTGGGCTCCTTGCGACTATGCAGCTTGCCCACGGCTGTACAGGTGGCAGGGCACGTAACCCCTGAGCCACTCACTGTAGGGGTGATCTTCAGCTGGCCCTTGACACCCAGGAGACACGAGTGGGGATTTGAACTCACAGACTCTGGACTCCTAGCCAGGCTCTCCTCCCCACTGTGCTATACCAGCTGTCAGGAATAGAAAAAGAGGAAGACCAAACAAGAGATGGATTGATTCCCTAAAGGAAGCCACAGACCTGAACTTACAAGATCTGAACAGGGTGGTTTACAACAGATGCTATTGGAGGTTGCTGATTCATAGGGTCACCATAAGTCATAATGGACGTGAAGCCACATAACACACACACATGCTGATACTATAGTCCAGGGTAATCCAATAAAGCTCCTTCTTCACACAGTGTACAGTTAAACTCTGGAATTTACTACCATAGTATGCAGTAAAGGTCACCAACTGAAAGAGGTGATGATTAGACTGCTCCTGGAAAAGCCCACCCTCGACCCAATGATTTGTGACAACTACCGCCTGGTTGCAAATACCCCTTCTTAGAGAAGATGATTAAGCGGGTTGTGGAGCAGCAATTACAAATACTCTTGGATGAAACAGATTATCTTGACCCATCCCAGTCTGGGTTCAGGCCTGGTTATGGGATTGCATTATTTATTTATTTAGTTTCATTTATAGACCACCCATAACCAATGGCTCCCTTGGCAGTGTACAACATATAATAATACAATAATACAATAAATCAGCAAAATCACTCAATATAAAATACAGATACACTAAACAATATTAAAACAACAAGAGCAATTACCACATTAAAATACATAAAAAATATGAAATATATTTAAAATGCATTTAAAATGCATTTAAAATGCCTGGGAGAATAGGAAGGTTTTAGCCTGGCGCCAAAAGGATATCAACGTAGGCGCCAGGCGTACCTCCTCGGGGAGACTGTTCCACAATTCGGGGGCCACCACAGAGAAGGCCCTAGATCTTGTCATTATCCTCCGAGCTTCTCGATGACTTGGTACTCGGAAGAGGGCCTTAGATTGCGAACGAAGTGTACGAGTAGGTTCATAGCGGGAGAGGCGTTCCATCAGGTATTGCGGGCCCACACCGTGTAGGGCTTTGTAGGTCAATACCAGCACCTTGAATCTGGCCCGGAAACAAATTGGCAACCAGTGCAAACGGGCCAGAACAGGTGTAATATGTGAGGACCGACTGGTCCTTGTCAATAATCTGGCTGCTGCGTTTTGCACTAGCTGCAGCTTCCGAACTGTCTTCAAGGGCAGCCCCACGTAGAGTGCATTACAGTAGTCCAATCTAGAGGTCACTAGAGCATGAACAATTGAGGCGAGGTCGTCACCGCCAAGATAGGGGCGTAGTTGGGCTACCAAACGAAGATGGTAGAACGCATTCCGAGCCACTGAGGCTACCTGAGCCTCGAGTGACAAGGAAGGATCGAAAAGAACCCGCAAACTACGAACCTGTTCCTTCAGGGGGAGTGTAACCCCATCCAGAACAGGATGAACATCCTCCATCTGTGCGGAAAAGGCCCTCACCAACAGCGTCTCGGTCTTATCTGGATTGAGTTTCAGTTTATTAGCTCCCATCCAGTCCATTATCGCGGTTAGACAACGGTTCAGCACATCAACAGCCTCACCTGAAGAAGATGAGAAGGAGTAACAGAGCTGCGTGTCATCAGCGTACTGATGGCAACGCACTCCAAAACTCCGGATGACCGCACCCAGAGGCTGCATGTAGATGTTGAAAAACATGGGGGACAGAACCGATCCCTGTGGAACTCCACAATGGAGAGTCCAGGGTATCGAGCAATGCTCCCCAAGCACTACCTTCTGGAGACGATCCGACAAGTAGGAGCGAAGCCACTGCCAAGCAGTGCCCCCAACTCCCAACTCCACGAGTCTCTCCAGAAGGATACCATGGCCAATGGTATCAAAAGCCACTGAGAGATCAAGGAGAATCAACAGAGTTACACTCCCCCTGTCCCTCTCCCGACAGAGGTCATCATACAGGGCAACCAAGGCTGTTTCGGTGCCAAAACCGGGCCTAAAACCGGAATGAAACGGATCTAGATAATCGGTTTCATCCAAGAGCGCCTGGAGCTGGCTGGCAACCACCCGTTCCAAGACCTTGCCCAAAAATGGAACATTCGCTACCGGTCGATAGTTGTTCAAATTATCTGGGTCCAAGGACGACCTCTTCAAAAGAGGTCTCACTACAGCCTCCTTAAGACAGCGAGGGACAACTCCCTCACGTAAGGAGGCATTGATCACTTCCTTGGCCCAGCCGGCAGTTCCAGCCCGGCTGGCTTTAACTAGCCAGGAGGGGCAAGGGTCTAGTACCGATGTGGTTGCACGCACCATTCCAAGCATCTTGTCAACTTCCTCAAGCTGCACCAACTGAAACTCATCCAATAAATGCAGACAAGACCGTGATCTAGGTACCTCAATGGATCCAACTGTCCTAACATTAGAGTCGAGGTCCCTACGGATGCATGCGATTTTATTTTGGAAGTGCCCCGCAAACTCGTTGCAGCGGGCTTCGGATGACTCTATGACATCCTGAGGGCCAGAATGTAAAAGCCCACGTACTGTCCTAAAAAGCTCCGCTGGGCGGCATAGAGATGATCTAATAGTGGCATTGCCCTTGGTCGCCCTGATGGATGACCTTTATCGGGAGAAGGACAGGGGGAGAGCAACCCTCTTATTCTTACTTGATCTCTCAGTGGATTTTGATACCATTGACTATCATGAACCTGTATATGTTCATGAGTTATTAAGATTCATAATGTAACATCTTGGTTCAAGCAAAGAATTCTGGGAGGCCCAACCCTTAGAAAATCAGGACTCTGCCAAGATAAAAATGTTACGTTTTAGTTTCCAGCTGAGGACGGTTGGGAAGCCTAAACAGCAACACCTGGCTATCTATGCTGATTAACCAGTGCCTGGCAGTCAAGGCCATCCTTGGCCTGTGAAGTTTGAAACACCGGTTGGGAGGGGGACCTGTAAGGCGCGAAAAAGTGGGAAACATCTAGAAGGGGATTACATCAGAAATCTCCTGATTGGATACCTATTCCTGGACCGTTGGTTCCTTTCCCTTAAGTATAGGACCTGGGAGCCCATGACTTTGTTCCCTCAGGAAGGCTCTAAGGAGTACCTTCTGAGTGTTGCCTATGGGAGGTAACTTCTGCAGGGTTCCATTGCTTGGCGTGTAACATCTACTCTCTCTTAGGAGCAGAGTTATTGCAACCATCTACCTCGTGTGTAAGTACTAGGATAGACAGTGTTGTTATTTTCCTGTTGTGTGTATGAACTCTCTTGTATGTACCTAAAACCCCTGTTTGGGTGAAAGGTCTTAAAGAATTATTGCTGCTATATATTGAATGTGTACTTATCTATTTTAATAAAGCTACTTCTATTTAACCTGGTGTGTTCATTGAGAGGAGGGGTGGTTCTGAATCCAGCACCTTGACCATCTCAGTCACGTAACAACCAAGAGGGAGAAAGAAGTTAAAAGCTTAAATTTACTTGTGGGTTTTACCAGAGGTTTTCTGACAAGGAGTGTAAGTTTGGCTCTTGTCTTTTTTGACCTTGGTTTACCTAGTGTCTGGGCTCAGGGGACCCTTGACTCTGAGCGATACCAGTACAAGGGGTGGTGGCAGCCTACCTTTCTACCTTGTAAGGTTGGTGCTGGAGGACACAGCCTTGGCAAGGGTGAAATTGGTGTTAAATTTGGATTCCAGATTCATTGCCCTAAGGGTGGGTATTGGGTCTGAAGAGTGATCCTAGAGCCTTGACGGCGAGGATTCACTACATGACCATGATATCCTTCTGAGCTGACTTGGTGAGATGGGTATCGGAGGCACTGTTTTACAGTGGTTCCAATCCTATCTCCAGGGTCATATTCAGAGAACAGCATCAAGTGATTGTCTTTTGGCCCCCTGGCAGTTGTGTTATGAGGTGCCGCAGGGTACCATTTTGTCCCCCATGCTGTTTAATATCTACATAAAGCCCTTGGGAGCTGTCATCAGGAGCTTTGGGCAAGGTGTCAGCAGTATGCTGTTGATACCCAGCTCAATTTCTCTGTAACATCTGAATTGGGAGAGGCCATGGACTGTTGCCTGGACTCGGTGATGGGCTGGATCAGGGCCAGTAAACTGAGTCTGAATCCTAGCAAGACGGAGACTCTGTGGGTTGATGGTTCCCGAGTTTGGATAATTGGTCAGTTGCCTGCTTTGGATGGGGTAGAACTCCATCTGAAAGAGAAGCCCTGTAGTCTGGGGGTGCTCCTGGATCCATTTTTGTTGCTGGAGCCCAGGTGACCTCAGTGGCTAGGAGTGCCTTTTGCTAGCTTTGGCTGGTAAGATTGCTGCAACTGTTTCTGGACTGGCATAGCCTGACCACTATTCTCCATGCACTGGGAACCTCCAGGCTGGATTATGCTCGTTGTGGGGCTGCCCTTGAGGTTGGTCCGGAACAGAGCTTGGAAAAGTTACTTTTTTGAACTACAACTCCCATCAGCCCCAGCCAGTATGGCCACTGGATTGGGCTGATGGGAGTTGTAGTTCAAAAAAGTAACTTTTCCAAGATCTGGTCTGGAAGCTACAGCAGGTGCAAAATGTGGCAGCACGACTGCTCACTGGGGCAGGCTATCACCAACCTGTCACCCTGCTGCTGAAAGAATTGCACTGGCTACTTATTAGCTACCAGGCACATTGAAGGTTCCAATTTTGGTCTAGGACCAGGATACATGAAAGACCTTCTTACCCTTTATATACCCAGTACATCACTGCACTCTGCAGGTGAGGGCATCCTGCAGATACGATTGCATCAGGAGGTCCGTTCCATATAACATAGGAAACAGACCTTTAGTGTAGCAGCACCTACCCTGTGGAATTCCCTCCCTTTTAATATTAGACTCACACTATCTCTGTTATCTTTTCAGCACCTACTGGAGACCTTCTTTCAACAAGCCTTTTCAGTAGAGACCTTATCTCAGTCTGCGTCTGTGTTGGAATTGCTTTTTAATATGTTTTTAAACCTGTATTTTTAATATATATATATATATGTTTTTAAAGTTTTAAAAAATGTTTTTAAAGATGTTTTGTTTTCATATGTTTTAAAGTCTGTGTTTATGATTTTTTAAAGTATTATAAGTGCTTTTTTGCTGCCCTGGGCTCCTGCTGGAAGAAAAGGCGGGATATAAATCAAATAATAAATAAATAAATAATAAGTTACAAGAAGCCAGGTTTCAACTCAACATCACAAAAATCTTCCTGTTAGAGCAGTACGACAATGGAACCAATAACCTAGGGGTGGGCTAACTCTCGAAGCACTGAAGAGACAGCTGGACAGCCACCTGACGGGTATACTTTAATCTGAATTCCAGCATTGAGCAGTGGGTTGGACTCGACGGCGTTATAGGCCCCTTCCAACTCGGTGATTCTATGACATGCCTGCGAAATAGTATGTTCCTGAAGGGTTAAAGGGCTAGAGCTACCATCCTGAGATCCAGCCATTTTATGCTGTGTCTTTTCTCTCCTGTGGCCATGTCTCTTGGACCCCCCAGCCCTGAAGGCTGGCATCTGTCGTGACTATGATTCACTGGGGAAATTTAATTGGAACTCCTTGGAGATATCTATGTAGAAGCCACCGCCTGAGGGACTGTCTAAGAATGGTGGACAGGAATATGGGCTTGTGGCATTTGGCTGCTATGTCTGCCTGGGGAGGTAACAGGAGACACTGTAGGTGTCTGGTGTGAATCCTGGCCCACGGGGTTTAATCTATGCAGGAGAACAGTTCGTACACAGAGCCAAGCTCATCAGATCTGCTGAACTGCGGGCTATACAGACCTGGACTGTGGACTAAATCTTGGTTAGCCTATGTAGGGCCGGGGTGATGAACCCTGTGTAGATGTCTATCAGGGCCCTCAGGTGGATCAGTCGATGGGATGAAGCTATGCAGCTCTTCTCAACAATGATGAGGAACCTGTGATTCCTCAGGCACCGCAGCATTCGCTGAAGATCTCCTTGTGCTTGAAGTAGTGACAGAACCCTGATCAAGAGGTCATCAAAATATGGATAAATGTGGAGTTTCTGATGCCTGAGGTGCGGCTCCAAGATAGTAATGAGTTTAGCGAACATTCAAGGTGCTCAGGTGAGACAAATGGCATTGCCTTGCACTGAAAAATCTGTTTGCATAAGTGAATCTGAGAAACTTCCAATGAGCTGGGAATATTGGAACATGGAGGTAGGCGTCCTGAGGCTATGGATGCAAGAAATTCTCACAATTGTAACACCTCCATGATGGACTTTAACGTTTCCTGCGGAATCACCTCTAAAGAATATCTTGATGAGGGACCTGAGGTTATAGACAGCCCGAGCGACCCCCCCCCCCAATGCTTGGAACCTAGGAACAAGTGGGAGTAGATCCCCAATCCCTGCTCCCACACTGGGATTGGCTCTATCGCTCCTAGTAGGTGTTCTATCTCGTGGGACATGTTGTGAGCTGGGGCCAGGCTTGGGGTTGCTGAAGGCTGGGCTTCTGGTGAAATTCAGGTTGGTCTCTGTCCTCCAGTGAGGTGTAGTGGTTAAGGTGTTGGACTATGACCTGGGAGACCAGGGTTCAAATCCACACACAGCCATGAAGCTCACTGGGTGACCTTGGGCCAGTCACTACCTCTCAGCCTCCGAGGGAGGCAACGGTAAACCACCACTGAATACTGCTTACCATGAAAACCCTATTCATAGGGTTGCCATAAGTCAGGATCGACTTGAAGGCAGTCCATTTCCCTTTTCTGTCCTCAAAAGCCTCTGTAAGAAAAGCCTCCTCTTTAGGGGATGAAAGGATTAAGGTTTTTTGTTAGGATGCGTATCATTTTGGGGGGGGGAAGTGAAGGTATAGCTTGTCATTTGTCTCAACAAGGACTTTATTTAAATTTTCTTCCTCAAACAAAAGTCTAAATCTTTTGAAAGGAGCTGCAGCCAGATCATTTCTAGAAGCGCCGTCAATTGTCCTGCAAGTTAACCAAAGGGCTCTGTTAGCAACAAGGTTAGTGGCCATATTCTTGGCTGTGAAAACCAGTGCTTCTAGAGGGGCATCTGACAAACTCCTGGGGCCTCATCAATTTACACAATAAGGTGATAATTTGGAATCATCCACATCCATATCAGCCACTCCTTGCGAGATCCACATGAAGCAAACCACAGGCACCAAAGAGAGGGAGTCAGGAGCCTAAGATGTTAAGTTAGCGTATTGGCATACATTGTATGTGTTTTTACTGGTGAAGGGGGCATCCCACTGTAAGTTACCCTTTTGAATGACTCGGGTAATGGGACGGACTCAGAGGATATCACCAAAGGAGAAGGGACCACCTCCCCTTTAAGGGGGGTTCCTCTGGGTTCTGTTCTGAACATTTTAGTCTTCAGGCAGGATAGACTTTGTGAAAAAGTGGTCCATATTCTTGTTCTTTGAAAAGGAATGGCTCAGGGCACCCTCCCAGTCAGACATGGGACTCCACTGTCCCTCTCACTCCCAAGCACCCCAGAACGGGGGGCTTGGAGAGTACAGAAGTCTCTGCAGGATTAACATCTGGAACAGTAAGATCACCTTCTGGGATGTTTACTGCTTGTAGCCCCACTGGAGGATTCTGTGGCGCCCCTCCCATCTGGCAGGGGGGGAAGTTTGGGCGCCCCCTGTCAGGCATCCTAGGCAGATGCGAGTCCTGTGGGGACAACTCCAAAGAGTTTTCTAGGAATCTGCTTTTGCCTTCTTACAGGCTTTTCTCTTATGAGACTTGTTGGTATTTATTTATTTATTTATTTATATCCCACCCTTCCTCCCAGTAGGATCCCACTGTGGGGGGGAGAGGAAACATAAAGAAAATGGATAAAAAGGATTAAAATAATGAGTCAGAATACTTTGTGCAAATAACAAGTTCCTTTATTTTAACTGATTAATAGCTCTGTAAGAAGTTGGGGTGCAGTGTAAGCAGTTTAAGTTTTGGAGAAGTTTTTAGTGTTTATTTCTCATTTTCTTTCATTTTGGTTGTCCTCTCCTTATTAATTGTCATTTTTGGCCAGCATTATGCAGAGTGTTGTTTTGTTCATTTTGAGCAGATGTATTTATGTACTTTTATATATTTCACAATTCACTCTGTAACTGATTGTAGTGTTTACATATACATGCTTTTGCAGATTGCCCTTGACAAAGGGTTCTGTCAACACCCAAAATGTGTTGGGCTACAATAAAAACTTCCCACTTCCACTCTTTGCTGTTTGTTGGTTTGGCACCTTGAGGATTTTCCTTGCTTTGGCTGGAGTGTTTCTGGGTGCTTCCCTCCTTGCTTTTTCCCACCTAAACTCCTCCAGCACTCTAGGTAAAGCTTCCCACATTATCTGTGCTGACCTATCTCCACTGCCATTTAATTTAAGAGAAGAGCATCCCTCCTGCATTTCCCTTTCTCTTCCGTAATCCCAAAACCTCCTTTCTCTCCTTCATTGCCCTTTATTTGGTACCCTGTTCCCCCCCCTCCAAAAAAAATCCTCAGCCATTCCTGGCTTTTTCTTCTCAGCTGTTACTTAGAATCATCATTCTTTTAAAATGATTTTCTAAAAAGGACCCACCTTCCCACCTGACTGCCGCTTCTTCTCCCTTCTCAATGGAAGGAAAGGCCCCAAACCCAACCTGGTCTTCCTCTCAGCTGGTGATGGTTCTCCTCCTCCCCACTGCCTCCTCCACAGAGTCCCTCTTCAGGTGCTGCAAACAACCAAGCTCACTGACTGGCTGTGCGCAGAAAGGAATAAGCTGCTGCTTAGGGGTCTTTTCCTCCTGCTGCTTTCAAGGAACGGCACCACCACCCCTGTAGGAGAAACTACCCAATATTCTGAAGAACTGTAATTCAAGAGGGGAGGGGAGGGGGCTTTATAGTTCTGTGTGAAGTACACTACAGTTCCCAGAATTCTTTGGGGGAAGTCATGTGCTTTAAATGTATGATATACACTGCTCAAATAATTTTTATTTTAGAAAAAACTGGTGGCAATGATCTATTTGTGACATCTGAACAACCCATTTAAAAGATTAAGCCACCATATGGAAGTACTTCCAGTCTGGGCAGGGGGTTGCTAACTTCTGCCAGCACGCTAACATCTGAGAAATGTTAATTGTTTCAGGGAGTTTTCAGTCCAGGAGTTTTCTGAACCCTCTTTCTGCACTGAACAAACATTTCAAAATTAGTTTTGTTTGCACAATTATGTTCCCATCTGAGGAGCTGCTTATGTCTGATCAGATACTACCAGATGATGTGCGAATGGGCTGTAAGAAGTCTTCTTCTGCTTTGTGCCTTTGCCACATTTTGAGTTAATCAACTGTTGAAGGGAAAACTTTCCAAACCAAAGATTGTGCTCCAAAGGACAGAGGTTTATTGATCAATAATACAGATATGCCAGTGGTGCCAGTGGGAGAGGAAGTTCTCTCAAACTTCACTCTGCCAATACCAGGTAATACACAGCTTTTTATAATAATCAATACGTCATACATACATTGGACGTTGTGACCCTCTCATGCCAATCCATACCCTGGTACCCTCCCTTTAGGCTGGACATTTGGCACATGTAACCCCCTCCCATCCATGTGTATAGAGAAAAGGAGGCGTACGTTACACATTCTTGACTCGCATTTTGACATCCCACAAGGTACAACATAAGATAGTTAGAAACAATCCTAAAAAGCCTCAAACCAAACTCAATATATAATTGTAAAAGTAGCTTTTTCTACAACAAACATTATTTATGTGCCATTCCTCTTTCTTAGTACAATGTTACCATGGCATTGGATTCAGGAAGCACCAACCACAAACCCTTGCTTGCTTAACACATTGATACAAATGCGTCTAAGTAAACACACTTCCTCTTTTAGACAGAAAACCACAACAAACAAAAGTATATTTTATCACAGCAATCCTAACATATTTTCTTCACAGCAAACCCATTTTTAAGAAGGCAGAAAGAACATGACAGAAGGAAAAATCACAGTCAGAAATCTCAGTTCACACAATAAAGAAACGAACTTTGAACTTACCACAGTAAATCTCTTTTTTACAGGGACAGAGGGGAGTCTAGGATGGATTGGCACTGACCACTCACTCCACTGGCAGGAAGAATTCTTCAGGAGACGTTACCTGAGTGAGCTGGCAACCCTTCCCCAGATTCGCTTCTCGCCTAAAAACAAAACAAAACAAAACAAACATTAAACCCTACATCATAATCATAGTCTATCCTCTTTCTTTAAAAAATGGAAAAAAGGCAGAGAAAAGATACAAAAAAGGGGAAAGGCTCGTTTTAGTAAAAGTGCAGAAAAGGCTGAGTTGGTTACACCAAACGGGAATCAGGTCACAAAACAGGGAGGTGGATGGCTGCTGTAAGTGGGGCCTCCCAGACAGCCTGAATATGATCTTTTTTCCTGCCTACCTGTCAAATTCCTTGTCTCACCACCACCCCACAATGGTCAAAAAACACTTAGTGGGGCGACTCCCCTACTCCCCTGCAGAAAAGGAATTTCTCATGCTAAGTCTAACATTTGCTTCCACAGTCATTAGGAAGTTTTTCCTGATGTTCAGTTGAAATCTGTCTTCCTGCAACTTGAGCCCATTATTCCATGTCCTGCACTCTGGGACAATTAAAAGAGATCCTGGCCTTCCTCTGTGTGGCAACCTTTCAAGTACTTGAAGAGTGCTAGCATATCTCCCCTCAGTCTTCTCTTCTCAAGGCTAAATGAGTCTAGTTCTTTCACTCTCTCCTCACAGGGCTTTTCCCCTGATCATCCTTGTTGCCCTCTGTCAGATCTCTTGTCTTGCACTGGCCTATCGCATCACTAGGCTTCACTACCTGTCACATTGGAAAGCAATGCTGTCCTGAGACTTTGCCTTACTCTCCTTTATTATTATTATTATTATTATTATTATTATTATTATTATTATTATTATTATTAGTTTATTTATACCCCACCTTTTGGCCAAAGGCCCTCAAGGCGGCTTACAAAAAACACAAATATCAAATATCTCCTCCTTTAACAGACTGCTATTAAGTGTCTGGGTACACTTTTAGGCCACAACCCCCCCTCCCCCGTATCTTTCTGTCTTTAAAGATTACAGCCCTGGGTTGCCTTTGGATACCTGCTGCTGATACACTAAATATTCACCACTGCCACCATAGATACTGGTTCCAGCTTTGGGTTTTGCTCTGCCCACCCTTCTCCTCTGTATGAACCCAGCCAAGGATCAAGCGTGTTGTTGAACCAAACAGATTTATTAAATAACACTGGGAATAAACAAGCTTACTTTGAATTCAGTTGTCATGCGTGTGGTTACATATAAATGATCTTCAACATGTTATAGCTGCTCTTATTTCACATACTTTAGTCCCAAACCTGCCTCACTACCCCTCTAAATACACATCCACCCCTCACCCTCTTCAACCAAAAACCAGAACCGAACCCCTGACCAACCGTCATTCTTCCATGTATATACGGTAGGGCCCCGCTTATACAGCGGGTTCCGTTCCGGACCCCCACTGTAAAGTTGAAAACGCCGTAAAGCAGAACCCCATTGACTTTAATGGGGCTCGTCACGCCGCAAAATGCCGTAAAAGCGGCAAAATCGGCTTTAAAAGACGGGAGGAAAGCCACTGCATTAGCCAAACGCCGAAGCGGGGTCCTACTGTATTCTCAACCACCCAGATGCTCAGCCAATCACAACACAGCATTCATTCCACCATGTGTACTCCCTCTCCCAACTCACTTTACTTACCATATTTAACCTACAAAACTGGCACTTACCATAAATATTATACAAACACTACAGGAACATCACACCCTTCTCTGAACCCTGAACTCTGCTCTGCATCCTTCTTCAAGTGTAGTGTCCAGAACTGGCTTTTTAAACTGCTTTTTTTAAAAAATCACTTTATTGCACATCAATACCTGGAAGGGGTTGGTTTGATTTTTTTTGCAGAAAGTTAGTACAATGCAAAATTGAATCTATTAAGCGATAGAAGAGTATAAAACAGAACACCCTCCTTGGATAATAACTATGCTCAATTAATGTACTGATGCATCACACACCCCGCCAGATGGAAAAGGGGTGCCCCCAAACTCACCACCCCTCCCTCTCCCACACCCCTTTCACTCCTTCCTCGCAATCCCCCTCTTCACCCGCTGCCCTCTCACCCTTCTGGAGCTGCCGGAGCCTCTGAAGGCCTTTGATGTTGCCAGAAAGGCCTGCCCGCGCGTGCCCTGGACATACAAAGAGCCTGGGTGAGGGGAGCGTCGCGCCCCGATTGCATCACTTCTCCCGCGACAGAGTCATTTCCCTTATAGACTTCGAATGAGACTGAGCAGACACAGTCAGTTTCTGGGTTCAAAACAACCTTTCTTTTTTTTCTTCCGTGGCCATACATTCAAATTAATTATTTTTAACGGCTGCAGTCGTATGGACACTTACTAGGAACTTGCTTTTGAGTAGATTGAGAGAGCCAGTGTAGTATAGTGGTCAGAGTGCTGGACTGCGGCCTGGGATCGAATCCGCATTCAGCCATGAAGAAGCTCGCTGGGTGACCTTGGGCCAATCACTGCTCTCAGCCTAACCTACCTCACAGGGTTATCTTGGGGATTATATGGAGGAGGTAGAGAACTAGGTGTGCCACCTTGAGCTCCTTGGAGAAAAGGTGGGATATCACGGCAATAAAATCTGTCAACAAACTGGGCTGTCTTTGCTGCTACTCCCCCCCACACACACACACCAGGATGCCCAGCCACAGCTACAGCTGGGAGGGGGAGAGACAGCTGGGACCACCCCACAGTAGGGCAGAGCTGGGCAGGATCCACAGGGCAGGATCTCATATTCGAACCCGAGGACTCCGGGGGGTGAGGCTTTAAAGGGGGGGTCCTCACTTCCTTGCAACATCCCCCTCCTCGTCAACCAACTCGGCAGCAGCAGGACGACTGCGAACAGCCCAGGCATGTACAGGCTGAGCAAGGATTGCCCTGCCGTCACCCGCAGGATGTCGGTGCATAGCCTGCTCAACAGCGTCTTCTGCTGTTCCTTGCCAGCGGCCGGCGCCTCACTCTCCTCCTCTTCCAAGAGCCTCTCCAAGAGGAGGCTCTGCCAGATCCTGCCACTATCGGCTGCTCTGACGGGGAAGAGGTGGCAGAGAGCTTGGTCTGTGCTCCCCGGGCCAGGGCGCTGGGCAGCCTTTCGGTGGAATGTTTGGCGGCCTTTTCCTCGCGTGCTCTGCTATTCCCGGCCGGCAGGGGGATGCTGCATGGTGCCTTCTCCCTGGATGAGTTGCCCTCGGGCAGCTTCCACTTTGACCAGGAGAGCTCTCAAGGAGGTGGCTCCAGCAGAGGAAGGGCCAACATCTGCCCAGCAGTCATGCCCCCGCCTACATTGTGTGGAAAGCTGAGGCAGCCATCACATTTTATGGGAACTCCCACCCATCTACTAGAGCTTCACGTTCTGGAGTGGTACGACTCCCTCTTCCAGGTCACGGCAGAGAGGCACAACATGTACCAGTGCCTGGTGGAGAGCTGTTCAGAGAAGTTCAAGAGCAGCAAAGACCTCAAGGAGCAGTTGGTCAGGTTCACTGCTACCCTTCTGGTTTTTGCATTGTGATTTGTTATGTATTTTTATTGGAAGTTGTAACTCTTGCTTTTTGTAAATTGTATTGCTTTTACTGATGTATTTTTATATTTGTGTTTATTTTTTGTAAGCCGCCTTGAGGGCCTTTTGGCCATAAGGCGGGGTAGAAATAAACAATAACAAGAATAATAATAGTTACATAAATCTTCTGTTGTCATTACTTTAGTCTTTTTGACGTTCAGCTGTAGTCCTGCTTTTGTGCTTTCCTCTTTAACTTTCATCACCAAGTCATTACCAAACAAAAACACTAAAATCACTATTTTTAAAGGTTCTAGGAATAGTTTTGTGGGGGTTCTTTACTTGCTTTTACTGCTTCAACAGCTTCAGAGCTGTTTACATGTGTTAGGTCCAAACCCAACACGCAAGTCGCCCTGTCAACCCCAACTCGCTTATTACACCCGGGAAGAGTGCGGAGTTGAGTGCAAATGAACCCACTATCAGAGATCAAGTAACACGAGACAAAAACCTTTGCAAAGGGGACCCAATACTTACAAGCCGAAGCAGGCCAGCATGGGAACCTCGTTTATTGGTGTTCAAGAGTTTATATAGGCTTACCCCGAAGTTTACAATATCGGGTTCACGTCATAAGATACAAAAGAAGCAATTGCCAACTGTCATAGCTTTGGGGCATATGTAAGGAGGTAAAGGGGTACATAGGGAAGGACAATGTGGAAACATCAAGACTATCTCTTAGACTCTATGTCTGCATATTTCGCATGTCCTTGAGATAAGCACTATGCAGGAACAGACAAAGGCAACTATTGAGGGGAGGCCCAGCTGCAACCGGGCGCCCCCTAAACTGGAGACAGACATGATATTACTTTGCTTACATATCAAAGGAGTATTACAAGTCAAGGATATGAGGGGCATTGGAATAGCGTTTGACATTCCTATGCAAGGCACATTAGTAACTATAAGCAAGGCCATAAGCATAAATGTGATACAGAAATGCATAGTAGGGAAGTTTCCAGCTTAAACCGGCTTTTATTATGCAAGCCACTGGAATGTGGGTAAGGGTCAGGTCACCAGGAAATAAACCGACATTTTATATCAAAAGTCAAATAAAGGCCACTTTGGTTCTATTTCCCGTGAAGCCCAAGCTGGTTTAGGTAGGACAAGTGAATTATAGTTTTGCAAGCACTGGGGGGTTTCAATTTATCCCTAACACATGTTTGGATGATGATGATGATAATAATAATAATAAAATAATATCTCTATATTATTTATTTTTAACGAAAATTTATAACCCTCCATGTCTCCCACAGGAGCCAGGGCCGCAAATCTATAGGAGTGCCACAGACCAGAAACTTGCTGCCCACCTCCCTTTGCTCTCAGCATGAACCCTTTAACGGTTAACAACAATAGAGCTGCTTTTCCTAGAGCGGAAGGAACGATTACAAAACAGGGACTTCCCTTTCCTGTCCACTCTCTCCGGAAGAAAGGCGGCGAGTGAGTGCGTGAGTTTTTTCGTGCGGGGGGGGGGGGGGAAGCTGCATGGAGGAAGCTGCATGGAGGAAGCCCCAAGATCAAGGAGCACAATCGAAAGGGGGAGAGGGGACTCCCAGTGTTTGAAAATGTAAGCCGCCCCGGTGGCTCCTAGCTCTGCCCTACTGCTGAGTCCCATCTGCCTCCTTCCCGAAGGCTACCGTGTTTGGGGCCAGGTTTGAGTTTCCCTTGCCAACATCTCGTATGTTGGGTGATGAATAAAATGGCAATAGCAAGCGCCGCGTTTTTCTTCTTCAGCTTGGTATCTGATGTTGAATATAGCTCAGCTTTGGATATATACTGTAGAATAGTTCGAATATATCCCAGTAGCCAATATTGAGCTTAAAAGGTATGGTTTTATATGCTTATGATCTCAGGTGGAATTTTTAATGTTTAATTTATGTATTGGTCTTCCCTGTTACTTACCTTGTTATAGCTCAATTATTATTATTTTAAAAAGCCATTGGTGTTGGTGACAGAAGGATGGACTCGTGGCAGGGTCAACGAAGAATGATTTCTTGAATAAGACGTAGTTTCATAGATGACGTTCTAAAATATGCAAGGATGGCATCTCATAGAACACACACTCACACAATCTCATAGAGGACACCCTCCCCTTTCCTGGGGTGTATGATTTGTCCTTGACCAGAGCAGATTTTGTGGTGGGCACTCCCAGTTACTTATTTTTTTCTGTACATCTTTATCTATTTTGGTTGTGTGCATTTATTCATGCACTGCGCCCAGCAGAAGCTCTGGGCCAGGCAGGATGCACTGGCATCTCACAGAGGACACCGTCCCCATTCCTGGAATGTATGATTTGTCCTGGCCCATAGCAGATTTTGGGTGGGCACCCCCAGTTACTTATTTTCTTCTGCGTGCTTTTCTCTATTTTGGTTGTGCATAGATGCCCTTATCTGTGCCCTGTGCGCAGCAGATGCTGTGGGCCAGGTGGGAAGCACTGGCATCCCATAGAGGACACCCTCCCGTTTCCTGGGGTGTATGATTTGTCCTGGTCCACAGCAGATCTTTGGGTGGGCACTCCCAGTTACTTACTGTTTTCTGCATGTTTTTGTCTATTTTGATTGTCCATCAGTGCCCTTCCGTATGCCCTGCGCCCAACAGAAGCTCTAAGCCAGGCGGAGGCACTGGAATCTCGTAGAGGACACCTTGCCCTTTTCTGGGGTGTATGATTTGTCCTGTCCCAGAGCAGATTTTGGGGTGGGCAACCTCAGTTACTTATTTTTTGTGATTTTATGATATGCATTTATGAGCATTTCAGAAGTCTGATAATTTTGATGCAAAAAATTATTGTTCTTGATGGGAAGAGTCAACAGATCAGAGAGAGATATGATATGGGGTATTCCAACATATATTTTGGGGTTCAGAGACATGTTAACTTTGGTTTGGAGTTGCTGTAGTTGTGAACATTTCTTCTTTTTTAGTATTCTGAACTTTCAAGCAAATGAGGAACTGGGAACAATTTAAGCATCATAAGCAAATGAAGCTTTTCCTGAAATTGATGCAAATTGGTGGGTACGACTTCCCACTCTCTCTTCCTACAGGCCAGGTGTAAGAGCCCTGCTGAATCAGAGTCTACTATCTAGTATAATGTACATTTCAAGCACATGGCTTCCCCAAAACGATTCTGGGAGCTGTAGTGTATTAAGGGTGCTGGGCACTGTCACTCTGTGAGTAGTAAACTACAAATCCCGAGATTCTTTAGGGGAAGCCATGTGCTTAAATGTACGGTGTGACTGTTGACACAGCCTAATTCAAAATGAATCTATGAAACTAAAGTTCTGTTGAAAGACAATGGGGATTTTTTCAGTTATGGTAGAAGATACTGTTGAATTAATCATAATATGTCAAGAAGATATAATTTGCTTGTTAGTCCTAAGGCTATTATCTTGAGTTATGGAAAAGGATGACTGAACTCAAAAGACTGGAAGTTTATTACAAATCTACTGGCTGCAGTTATAATAATGTGGGCTCAGAAATGGAAGGCAGCTAATTTAGCCCAGCACCACTGCATGGAGACATAGGAAGCTGCCTTATACTGGGTCAGGCCTTTCGTCCATCTAGCTGAGTATATTCTATGCCTCTGTTCTTCAACCTTGGGTCCCCAAATGTTGATGGACTACAACTCCCATCATCTCTTGCCATTGATCATGCTGTCTGGGGATGATGGGAGTTGTAGTCCAGCAACACCTGGGGACGCAAGGTTGAAGAGCAGTGGTCTGCGCTGACTGGCAGCAGCTGTCCAGGATTTCAGACAGGGAGTCTCTCCCAGCCCTGCCTGGAGAGGCCGGGGATTGAACCTGGGACCTTCTGCATGCAGGGCAGCTGTTCTTCCACTGGGCTACAACCTTTCCCTTAGAACTGGTTCACAAACCGTAGAATATAAATAGTGTCAACAGACAAGTGAACATCTTTGACATGATCACCTATCAACGTAACACAAAATTAAACCCTCAGGCATCTAAGATTTTTTTCAGTAACATTGTTGACTACGACAACTCAGCCACAATGGCCAATGGGGTGTGTGGGGAAAAAGCTGAAACCCTGGTCAAGACACCATGATGAAAATTGGTGCTGATCCTTGCACTGACTGAGTCTTTCTGTGAGCAAAATGTCAAATTTTAAAATTAACTTCCTTTTGAGACATGAGGATTCAACTTACTGACAATTTTACAAAACTGCCAACTTTAGGATTTTTTTCCCCCATAGAAGAAGATAATTCAATTAAACTCTGTGTGGTCTAGCGTTCTCTCCTCTGGGTAGCGAAATGGTAAAAAAAAAATGGCAATGATGGTACAGTAGGGCCCCGCTAATACGGCGGGTTGGGGACCAGGCCCCCACCGTAAAGCGGAAATTGCCGTAAAGCGGGGGCCCATAGACTATGACTGGCAGCAGCTGTCCAGGATTTCAGACAGGGAGACTCTCCCAGCCCTGCCTGGAGATTTATTTTATTTATTTATTTAAAATATTTCTATCCCACCCTTCTACCTTATAAAAGGGCACTCAGGGTGGCTTACAAAAATAAAATCAAACATGTACATAATAAAATTGTAAACAGTAAAATCACAAAAACATTAAAATAAATTTAAAATGCATAAGATACTATATAAATACACACACACACACATATATACTAAATATGATTGAACCTGGGACCTTCTGCATGCAGGGCAGCTGCTCTTCCACTGGGCTACAACCTTTCCCTTAGAACTGGTTCACAAACCGTAGAATATAAACAGTGTCAACAGACAAGTGAACATCCTTGATATGATCATCTATCAATGTAACACAAAATTAAAGCCTCAGGCATCTAAGATTTTTTTCAGTAAGATTGTTGACTATGACAAACCAGTCACAATGGCAAAGGGGGTGTGGGGGGGAAAAGCTTAAAACCTGGCCTAAACTCCATGATGCTTTCACTGACTGAGGCTTTCTGTGAGCAAAATGTCAACTTTTAAAATTAGCTTTCTTTTGAGATATGAAGACTCAGTTTAGTGAGAATTTTATAAAATGGCCAGCTTTAGAATCCCCCCTCCAAATAGAAGAAGATACTTCAATTAAACTCTGTGGGGTTTAGCCTTCTCTCCTTTGGGTAGAGAAATGGTAAAAAAATAATGGCACTGATGATACTGAAATTTATTTATTTATTGCACTTGTATACTGCCCCATAGCCGAAGCTCTCTGGGCAGTTTACAGCAATCAAAAACATTAAAACAAATATACAATTTAAAACACATATTTTTAAAAAAACCAATTACAATTTAAAAGTTGAAAACAATAAGGGCCTTTTGGCGTGGTCAAAGTTAGCAAAAACCACAATTCTTTCTCTATTTTTAATTGTTTGCTGCTCACCCCGTACTTGCTGTAAAGCAGTTAAGAACTATATAAAATATTGTTATTATTTATTAAATTTATAACCTGCCCTTCCCACTAGGCTATGACATGCAGGCTATGGTGAATAAAACCTCTTTTAGTTGAAGTTGATACCATTTATAGAAGCAGAGAAATTAAAGATAATGCAAACCCTTGCAGCGCCAGTTTTTAGATGACCCCCCTTTCCACCCACCCCCTGTAAATCAGGGGTGCCACATAAAAAAAATTAACTGTGTTTTTGGTGTCTGAATGCGAGTGGGAACTTTTTTAATGGTTTAAAAATGGTGCAGCAACTACTTATATTCAGATCCATTGAAATCTACTTGAATTACTCCTACGTTTGCCTGGTGTGTATGGTCTATAATGTTTGCCTGAAACAGAGGTTTTAGCCATGACATGTGTGGAGTGTCTCTCTTCTAAGTCGCCCTTTCTCACTTGGCAGTTTTCATCTCAGTCCCTTTCTTCATGATCCCTAATATGCAATTCATTGATTTCAGAGCTATCGCACACTGCATCGGTATCTTCACTGCGGCATGCACTGTGACCCCAAGGTCTCTTCACTAGTCAGTCACCAACGGTTCAGATCTCATTAGCAGACAGGCAAAGTTAGGATTTTTTGCTTGACTGTGCATCACTTGACCCTTGCTTACATTTAATTGCATTTGCGGTTTTAATGCCCCACTCTGTTTGGAAAAATCCATTTAGAGCTCCTCACAATCCCTATTTGTTTTTACCACCCAGAAGAATTTGATATCATCAGTAAACTTGGTTACCTCATTCCAGGTCATTTCAGAACAAGTTAAAAACCACCAGTCTTAATACTGATTATGGGGCGGGGGGGGACTTCTTACATCATCATCATCATCATCATCATTTTATTTGTATGCCGCCTTTCCACATAAAATTGTGCTCAAGGCGGCTTACAACACGGTGAACAAAAATACATGTCAAAAACAATTGCAAAAACAATTTCCTAATAACAAAAAATAATAAAACAGTGACATAACAAATATAATAACCAAAAACAACTTTTCAACATTATGAACATAATAAAACAATTATTTAAAAACAAAAAAGTAACCATTAACACCCCAAACCCCTAAAGAAAACCATTTACTGTATCTCCTACAAAACTTCATTATTCAGAGGGGAGGCTTGTTTTGTGTCAGCACATGTCTACTCAGAAGTACTTCTCACTGAGTTCACTGGGGCTTACTCCCAATAAATTGGTGATAGGATTGCAGTAATCTTATCCCCTTATGCTTCCATTGGAAGAACTGTCTTCATTCCTACTCTCTCCTTCCTGATGTTTAAGCAGTTACTGATCCATAAGAGCATCTTTCCTCCTATCCAATGATTCCTATATTATACAGCCACTCTTGTGGCTGTATACTATAGCCAGCATGGATTTTTCACATTCCGCAATGTTAAATTGAAAATACCCCCCATGCCATTCTGATGCTTCCCATAAGCTCATTTCAAAACAAAACCTTACAAAACATATAGTCCTGAACTCAGAAACGTTTGCTTAACAACCCTCTAAATTTTCATGGCGATACACAAAACAGTCAGAGAGAATTGAGAGTTCACATTGTAAAAAGAGAGAGAGAAAAAAAGAGACCCCTTTTGGACTTTTTTTCTGTCAGAGTTCTCATAATCTGTGGAAATTCTTTAAAAATCAGCCATGTTCACAGAGTACCTGTAATCCTATTGCTGAGCCTGCCCCATACTCTGACCTTCATCTTCTGCAGTTTAAAAGTTCGTAAAATGCCTGACTGATTTTTAATTAAAGAAATTTTACATTGAACTCAATGATAATGTCAGGCTTGTTCAGAAAGAACCAACTGTCAGTGTGTTCTAAAAGCCAGAGGCACAGCTGCTTGGCTTGGCTAATCAGGGCCACCTCTATGCCAGACCTTTATTTGTAGTTTGTGAAGGGTGCTAGGAGAAGAGTGCTAGGGCGAGAATTGCTAGGAAATTCCTATTCCCCTGACAGAGCTCCAGTGGCCAGAGTGGTTTAACAGCCAGCTGCTCTGATTGAATCTCTGTGAGGGGAACAGGGCAACTTCTAGCAACTCTCAGCACCCTTCACTCACTACACTTCCCAGGATTCTTTGGGAGAAGCCATGACTGCTAAAGTGAAATAAAGGTCAGGTGTGGATGTGGCCAGGGACAGCCTTGGTTTAAATTTGGGTGGGAGGCTACATGTGCCTGCTGTAGAATAAAAAGGTGGGGGAAACCCTGAAAAGCAATGATACTGTTCACAATGTTTTCCTTTTGGAAAGGGTCTTCCTTCTGCCCAGTGCCCACCCACCCAATCTCCTCCCCTCCCCCAGGTCAGTTTTACCTATCCTAAACATGTTCACAGAAATAAATCCCATTACACTCAAAAAGTATGCAAATGATCAAACCCACCCTTCCTTCTCCTCCCTCCTATCCTCTCCCTCTTGCCCGTTCCCTCCCCCTTCCTTTGCCCTTCCCCATCCACTTCCAATTACCTCATTCCCTCCCCCTCCTCCGCTCCCCCTCCTCCTCCCCATGGTCAGTTTTACCTATCTTAACCATGATTGCACAGGAATAAATGGCACTGAATGGAACCAGACTGCTGGCACTTAAAATTAAAAAGGTAGCAGAGCAGCTTTTAAACTGACTGAGGGGGGAAACCCGACAGGAGCTGAGAAAGGTCCGGTTCGGAATAAACCTCCCCTCTGGGATAAAAACCAAAGAAATGATGAAATTTTAAAAGGGGTAGGCCTAGAAGTAGGCATTGTGAGAGCAGGGGCACAGGATATAAATTCAGAAGAGCAAAATTACCACAGGCCTAACCACAAGTGCCAAAGACACTTGAAGAGAGACGCTGCTTACAAGTGCCTGTACGCTAATGCTAGGAGCCTCCGAACCAAGATGGGAGAACTGGAGTGCTTGGTCTTAGAGGAGAGCATTGATATAGTGAGCATAATGGAGACCTGGTGGAATGGAGAAAATCAGTGGGATACGGTTATCCCTGGATATAAACTATATCGAAAGGACAGGGAAGGACATATTGGTGGCGGAGTCGCTCTATACGTGAAAGAAGGCATTGAATCCAGCAAGCTCGAAACCCCCAAAGAGGCAGACTCCTCCACAGAATCGTTGTGGGTGGTGATACCATGCCCCAGGAGGGACTTAATACTGGGAACGATCTATCGTCCCCCTGATCAAAATGCTCAGGGAGACCTTGAGATGAGATATGAAATTGAGGAAGCATCCAAACTAGGAAATGTGGTAGTAATGGGTGACTTCAACTACCCGAACATAGACTGGCTGCATATGTGTTCCAGTCATGACAAAGAAGCAAAGTTTCTAGATATTCTAAATGACTATTCCCTAGACCAGTTGGTCATGGAACCGACCAGAGGGACGGCAACCCTGGACTTAATCCTCAGTGGGGACCGGGACCTGGTGCGAGATGTAAGTGTTGTTGAACCGATTGGGAGCAGTGACCACAGTGCTATTAAATTAAACATACATGTAACTGGCCAATTGCCAAGAAAATCCAACACGGTCACATTTGACTTCAAAAGAGGAAACTTCACAAAAATGAGGGGATTGGTAAAAAGAGAGCTGAAAAACAAAGTCCAGAGGGTCACATCACTCGAAAATGCTTGGAAGTTGTTTAAAAACACTATATTAGAAGCTCAACTGGAGTGCATACCGCAGATCAGAAAAGGTACCGCCAGGGCCAAGAAGATGCCAGCATGGTTAACGAGCAAAGTCAAGGAAGCTCTTAGAGGCAAAAAGTCTTCCTTCAGAAAATGGAAGTCTTGTCTGAATGAAGAAAATAAAAAAGAACACAAACTCTGGCAAAAGAAATGCAAGAAGACAATAAGGGATGCTAAAAAAGAATTTGAGGAGCACATTGCTAAGAACATAAAAACCAACAACAAAAAATTCTATAAATACATTCAAAGCAGGAGACCATCTAGGGAGACAATTGGACCCTTGGATGATAAGGGAGTCAAAGGTGTCCTAAAGAACGATAAGGAGATTGCAGAGAAGCTAAATGAATTCTTTGCATCTGTCTTCACAGTGGAAGATATAGGGCAGATCCCTGAACCTGAACTAACATTTGCAGGAAGGGATTCTGAGGAACTGAGACAAATAGTGGTAACGAGAGAGGAAGTTCTAGGCTTAATGGACAATATAAAAACTGACAAATCACCGGGCCCGGATGGCATGCACCCGAGAGTTCTCAAAGAACTCAAAGGTGAAATTGCTGATCTGCTAACTAAAATATGTAACTTGTCCCTCGGGTCCTCCTCCGTGCCTGAGGACTGGAAAGTGGCAAATGTAACGCCAATCTTCAAAAAGGGATCCAGAGGGGATCCCGGAAATTACAGGCCAGTTAGCTTAACTTCTGTCCCTGGAAAACTGGTAGAAAGTATTATTAAAGCTAGATTAACTAAGCACATAGAAGAACAAGCCTTGCTGAAGCAGAGCCAGCATGGCTTCTGCAAGGGAAAGTCCTGTCTCAGTAACCTATTAGAATTCTTTGAGAGTGTCAACAAGCATATAGATAGAGGTGATCCAGTGGACATAGTGTACTTAGACTTTCAAAAAGCGTTTGACAAGGTACCTCACCAAAGGCTTCTGAGGAAGCTTAGCAGTCATGGAATAAGAGGAGAGGTCCTCTTGTGGATAAGGAATTGGTTAAGAAGCAGAAAGCAGAGAGTAGGAATAAACGGACAGTTCTCCCAATGGAGGGCTGTAGAAAGTGGAGTCCCTCAAGGATCGGTATTGGGACCTGTACTTTTCAACTTGTTCATTAATGACCTAGAATTAGGAGTGAGCAGTGAAGTGGCCAAGTTTGCTGACGACACTAAATTGTTCAGGGTTGTTAAAACAAAAAGGGATTGCGAAGAGCTCCAAAAAGACCTCTCCAAACTGAGTGAATGGGCGGAAAAATGGCAAATGTAATTCAATATAAACAAGTGTAAAATTATGCATATTGGAGCAAAAAATCTTAACTTCACATATACGCTCATGGGGTCTGAACTGGCGGTGACCGACCAGGAGAGAGACCTCGGAGTTGTAGTGGACAGCACGATGAATATGTCGACCCAGTGTGCGGCAGCTGTGAAAAAGGCAAATTCCATGCTAGCAATAATTAGGAAAGGTATTGAAAATAAAACAGCCGATATCATAATGCCATTGTATAAATCTATGGTGCGGCCGCATTTGGAATACTGTGTACAGTTCTGGTCGCCTCATCTCAAAAAGGATATTATAGAGTTGGAAAAGGTTCAGAAGAGGGCAACCAGAATGATCAAGGGGATGGAGCGACTCCCTTACGAGGAAAGGTTGCAGCATTTGGGGCTTTTTAGTTTAGAGAAAAGGCGGGTCAGAGGAGACATGATAGAAGTGTATAAAATTATGCATGGCATTGAGAAAGTAGATAGAGAAAAGTTCTTCTCCCTCTCTCATAATACTAGAACTCGTGGACATTCAAAGAAGCTGAATGTTGGAAGATTCAGGACAGACAAAAGGAAGTACTTCTTTACTCAGCGCATAGTTAAACTATGGAATTTGCTCCCACAAGATGCAGTAATGGCCACCAGCTTGGATGGCTTTAAAAGAAGATTAGACAAATTCATGGAGGACAGGGCTATCAATGGCTACTAGCCATAATGGCTGTGCTGTGCCACCCTAGTCAGAGGCAGCATGCTTCTGAAAACCAGTTGCCGGAAGCCTCAGGAGGGGAGAGTGTTCTTGCACTCGGGTCCTGCTTGCGGGCTTCCCCCAGGCACCTGGTTGGCCACTGTGAGAACAGGATGCTGGACTAGATGGGCCACTGGCCTGATCCAGCAGGCTCTTCTTATGTTCTTATGTTCAATAAGCACACAAATGATCAAACCTGCCCTCCCCTCCCCCTTCCTTGCCCCTCCCCTTCCAATCCCCTCCTAACCTCTCCCACTCCTTTCACTCTCCTCTCCCCTCCCTTTCTCCTTCCGTCTCCTTTCCCCTCTTCCAAGCTACCCAGGAAGCGGATTGGACTGTGAAAGACCAACCCAAACTGTGTTTGCATTTTGACAAATTTGTAGGGCAGCGCAATATCTCAGAGAGGAGGGCAGGGTTCATGCTCCCCTGGTGCATTCATTATAGCTGCCCAATTTCCCTGCTTTTTGAATTTTGATAGAAACATCTGGTGGCTATATGTACATTCTTAAACCGCAAGGGTTTTTGCCTATTACTGAATTTTGTCTTTGATAATTTCTGCTAGTTTCCCTGAAGCAGATAGTAATAGAAGATCAGTAATGTCACATTTGAGTTCTTTAAGACCCCTCAGGTAGATGCCATCTGGACTTCAGATGATTTGTGAACAGTGAAGGGAAAATTCCCACTTGCCACATCTCTCTTCAGACTGTGAGTTGAGGGCAGGTGATGTCCACACCTTGCCTGGGAGCGTTCATAAGGAAGGCAATTGTTTCCTTGTTCCAGGGATTGGTAGCTTTTGAAGAGGTGTCCTTGCTTTTCACCGAGGAGGGGTGCGTCCGGCTGGATCCAGGCCAGAGAACTCTGTACAAGGAGGTCGCATGGGAGATTCATGTGATGGCAACTTCTCTGGGTAAGTCCTTTTCCCCTTAATAGCTATGGAAGGTAAGAATTGTTGTTGTTGGTATTTCTTATGAGATCATTAGAAAGGTGCTGATGGACTTAGGCAGGGCATAAGAATTTATTTATTTATTTATTATTTGATTTATATCCTGCCCTTCCTCCCAGCAGGAGCCCAGGGCGGCAAACAAAAGCACTACAAGCACTTTAAAACATCATAAAAACAGACCTTAAAATAAATTAAAACAAAACAACTTTAACAACATTTTTTTAAAAAGCTTTAAAGACATCTTTTAAAAAAAGGCTTAAAAAACATATTGTTTTTTTAAAAAAGTTTTTAAAAAATATATTAAAAAGCAATTCCAGCACAAAGTTATGAAGAAACCTTGTGGATCAAACACTTAATCAAGCACTTAATAAAATAATAGCTTGACAGATACCAGAGACTAGGCCTTTTCTTTCTTGCCCCTCACATGTGGAATCTGTGGCTATCAGTGGCTACTAGCCATGATGGCTGTTCTCTGCCACCATAATCAGAGAAAACCACTTCCTGGAAGCTGCAGGAGGGGCGAGTGTTCTTGCACTCAGGTCCTGCTTGCAGGCTTCCCATGGGCATCTGGTTGGCCACTGTGAGAACAGGATGCTGGACTGGAAGGACCACTGGCCTGATCCAGGGGCACTTCTGTTCTTATGTAATACTTGGTTATCCTTCCAAAGAGATACATACAACTGGCTTCGTTTAGGTTTTTCAAAAGGTTTATAATTTATTTTATTTATTAAATTTATTGGTTACTTTTCTTCATAAAAATGAACCCATTAAAACAATAAACCCAATATAAAACTGAGATAAGAAAAAACACAATACATAATGGTGGAACAACCCATCCCTTAAAAGAGGCTGCAATGCCAAAAAGCATCCAAAACTTGAGAGCCAAATGTTTGGGAGAAGAGTAATGTTTTTGCCAAGCGCCTACAGATAGATAATGATGGCACCAGGCATGCCTCTGTGGAGAGAGCGTTCCATAAGCGGGGGGGCATCACTGAGAAGGCCCGTGTGTGTGTTGCCACCTTCCGTTTCTCCCTTGCAGGAGGCACACAAACGAAGGCCTCAGATGCTGAAAGCAGGTCCAGGTTGGTTCATATGGGGAGAGTCAGTCCTTCAGGTATTGAACTCCTGAGCCTTATAAGGTTTTATAGGTCAAAACCTGCACTTTGAATTGAGCCCGTAAAGCTGTTTGGTAGCCAGTGCAGTTGTGCCAGAATTGGTGTTTTGTGCTCAGACTGTCTTGCCCTGGTGAGCAATGTGGCTGCTGAATTCATCACCAGCTGCAGTTTCTGAACTGTCTTCAAAAGCAGCCCCATACAATGCATTGCAGTAATCTAGCCCAGAAGTTACTAGAGTGTAGAAAACAGAAGTGGCTATCCCTGTCCAGATAGGGTTGTAGCTGGGCCACCAGCTGAAGCTGGTGGAAGGCATTCCTTGCCACTGAGCCATTTGAGCCTCAAGTGACAGTAATGGATCCAGAAGGACCCCCAAGCTATGCACCTGCTCCTTCAGTGGGAGTGTAACCCCATCAAGAGCAAGCCACATCCCCTCCATCCGATCTAGGCAACCACCCACTATCAGCACTTCAGTCTTGTCTGGATTGAGCTACCGTTTACTGATTCTCATCCATACAGTTACCAAGGAAAGATATGTCTAGCATTTCCACTGCTACACCTGGAGATGTAAAGGAGATAGAGTTGTGTGTCATCAGTATATTGCTGACAACTCTAGAGTTCCTCAGCATGATTCTTTTCCGCTGCCACCATTCCCCTAGAATGCCTTTAAAACCTTCTAGCAGATTGGTAGAAGATGGTTGAGCATGAGATGGAGACCAACACTGCAAATAGGATGCGCTTGATGACAGTTTTGAACAGCTTGGGAGATGCTGTTGCTGATGCTGCTTCTAAGTGGCTTTTACTCACCACAAGGTCCAACTACTGGGATAACCCTCCAACCCTTAACCTTCCTGGGGTAAGATCTTTGCAAAGGCAGCTTCTCAGCCTCACACGGCCACAGGCTCCCTTCTTATCTTCATCAATTATTATTAGAATTTGTATGCAACTTTTCCATATAAACATGCTCAGAGCAGCTCACAACAAAACAACAACAAAGGAAATCGTTATATCGGTAACAGTTAAATAAGAAATCGTATTCAAAACTTAGCAATCCAACAAATAGTTTGATTACTTGAATATTACAACGTTTAAAAGTCATCATGAAACAAACTATCAGTCAGTTAAAATGTATCAATTAACATCATAAACATCCCAATAAAAGGAAAACAGCCTGTCACCCCAGCTCAGATGTTACAGCCTCTGCTGGTTGCTGTCAGTGTTGCTGCTGTTGAGAAAGGGTTCAGAGCAGTGCCTCCTTTTATCTCTCATAAGCCCAGAGCTGGCTCAGGTGTTCCTGGTGTGGAAATCCTCTCCCTTCACTTGCACTCTTGAGCTGCCAGAAAAGTCTCCACTGGACTTCAAGTGCCACTAGTCCTCAGCAGGGCAGATGTTTCAGCAGCATGGGGAAATATTCAAGGAAACAGCCTGTCACCCCAGCTCAGATGTTCCTCCCGCCTTGTGTGGTCAGTGCTGCTGCTGCTGGGTGTCCTTGAGTGCAGACAGATCCACCTGTGCCAAAAGCCTACCGGCAAATCAAGCCAGAGTCAGCCGCCTTACACGGCTAGTAGAGAAGCTGTTGTGTCCCCTGATCCCTCCTGGGTTTGAGGCTGTGGTATCTGCAGTGATGGCTCTGCAGTGCGGTGGAGCTCAGGACAGGAGTTACTTATGCTTATGGGATGACTTCTCACCGGGATGGGGTCCTTTGAGGGTGGATAAGATTTGCTCTTACGTACTTTAGAGCTTTTTGGCTATGAGAGTAAAGTGTGTCTTCCAGCTTCAGCGATCGCTTTAAAAACACACACATGCACTTCAGGTATCATTCTAAGTCCGGCGAATAAGGATCTTTAGACATTGGCAATAGTGTGTCTTGGCGGAGTTACCCAGTCACTTACACTCACAAAGTGTAAGTTCTTAAAAATTGGGATATTTATTGAGTACACAAACGCGGAATCAAAATATACACATTCCTTCACGGGTAATAGCTCAGTAACAATTCATATCTATTAACATCCGTGGGGGAAGTTCAGTAAAAATATTCTCAGTCACCATAACTAAAGTCAAGCACACACACTCAACATTCGCTCACACGAAGGAGCAAGTGCACAAGGCATGAAAGGAGATGGAGGAGGGGACTTGAGTTCAGCACAACTGAGGAAGGCACACTAGGCTGCCCTTTCTGTCTCCGGGGCTCCCTTTGCAGACTAGGCCTCAGTCATGTACAGCTGGGCAGGGAGGAGTGGAGGGCGGCTCCTGAAACAGTCTCTCCCACATACAAAGATTGGCAGAGCGAGTAGATGTGGAGGCTACATTTTTTACGGAAAGGACCTCCGGAAGACTGCAGAGAGAGCAAGATAGGCCTTTCCCAGCCCTGGTGGGCAATCTGGAAGTGGTAGAAGAGGGGTGCGTTGAAATTCCTGGGTCAGTCAGGAAGACAGCAAAGGCAGCAGGCAGGCCCTGCGAATGGCTTCTTGGATCTCTTCAGGTAGCAAAGATCCAGGGGAAAGCAGGAGAAGTAGTGGAGTCCTGAAAGGGGCTTTTGAAGCAGCTGCAGCAAGAGGGGACCTCTGCTTCAGCATCAGGGGCCAGAGGTAGTGGAAGAAAAGCACGGGAGTCAGTCCGCTGGGTTCTGGCTGGCCAAGTGATTGAGCAAGTGACCTCGGGCAGAGCGATACTCAGCAGAGTGGATCTAGGGAGCCAGGGCCTGCACAATTGATTCAGCAAGTGATTTCATAGTGGAACTGGATAACCAGAACCCAGAACCAAAAATGGTGCCAAGGGTCTGGTTTTTATATCTTCTGGAGAAAACCCCCAAATGAAATTCCAGCGTTGATGGGCTCAGGGGAGTGTCATTCCGCTTTTCTCTTTCTTTCTTTCTTTCTTTCTTTCTTTCTTTCTTTCTTTCTTTCTTTCTTTCTTTCTTTCTTTCTTTCTTTCTTTCTTTCTAATATGTATATTCCGCTCTTCCTCCCAGTAGGAGCCCAGGTTCCTATACCCAGTACGAGTCATGTGGTCAGGCAGGTGGTGATATTCACCCTTCAGCTACTTTGATTAGATCTAGATTTTAACAATGAGTTCCTCTCCTGAGAGCCAAACTCTTACAATTTTTTTTGGATTGCATTGATGGGGTTGCCAAAGGTCATGTCCTGTGCATATGACTAGCGACATCATCTCAACTGAGGTGATAAATGTAACTCTTTCAGCTACTTTTCCCATTGGGTCTCAAACAGACTCTTTGTAAAGCAAGCCAAACTGAAGCCATTTTGAAAATCACATAGGCAATGCTGAGGTGTAGTGTCTTCCAGGTTTCTAAGCTAGTAGCCAGCCTGCCAACACTCTGGTCTCCACTTTCACCTCAGCTGTCTCTGGCCTCTGCCTCACACCTCCCTCATCAACTGCCTTTCCCAACTGACGGTTAACTGCCCATCCTTTGCTCTGCAGAACCTCCAGCTAATCAGAGCATGTTGTTTTCCAGACCGTCCAAAATGAATTTACTTGATCCAGGCTAAAATAGGTCTTGTAACATAGTAACTGTAGAAGGCCTTGAATTTTGACAATTACACTCTGACATCAAGAGAGCAAACAAATATTTTTTCAAAGTACAAATCAAAAACAGACACATATATAAACAGTATATCTCCACAGAGCTTTACCAACCTTCCTTTTTATTCCCTCAGGAGATCTCCAGGGTTCACAGAAGTGTCACTGGGATCATCTGAGGAGCAGAAGGAGGAGTGGGAATTGGGGAGACAAGATGAAGCAAAGAGACAAGAGGGGAGACAAATGCAAAAGCCAGGGGATGAATCCAGTGCTTCTCAAGGTGCTGAAAATAAAATTCAAAGGAACATTCATTACTTAAAGGAAACAAGAATGTCTCCTGAGGGCAGTAAAAACATAAATGGACAGAAACCCTTGAGTACCTATTGGAGAAAGCATACAAGAAAGAAACTGCATAAATGCTTAAAATCTGGGCACACAGGGGACAAACCTTATAAATGCCTGGAGTGTGGAAAGAGCTTCTATGGTAATGGAGCCCTTAATGTGCATCAAAGAATTCATACAGGGGACAGGCCTTATAAATGCTTGGAGTGTGGAAAGAGCTTCAGTCAGAGTAGCACATTTTCTAGACATCAAAGAACTCATACCGGAGACAAACCTTATCAATGCCTGAAGTGTGGAAGGAGCTTTAGACAGAATGGAGCCCTTACTGTGCATCAAAGAATTCATACAGGGGAGAAACCTTATCAGTGCTTGGAGTGTGGAAAGAGCTTTAGAGGGAAGGGAGCCCTTACAGTACATCAAAGAACTCATACAGGAAACAAACCTTGTATATGTTTGGAGTGTGGAAAAGGTTTCAGTCAGAGAGGCACACTTTTTAGACATCAAAGAACTCATACAGGGGACAAACCTTATCAGTGCTTAGAGTGTGGAAAGCGCTTCAGTGAGAATGGCACCCTTACTAAACATCAAAGGACACATACAGGGGACAAACCTTTTGAATGCTTGGAGTGTGGAAAGCACTTCAGTTACAGTAATTCTCTTACTCTGCATCAAAGAACTCATACAGGGGACAAACCTCATAAATGTTTGGAGTGTGGAAAGAGCTGCAGTACGAGTAGTGCACTTACTTCACATCAAAGAATTCATACAGGGGACAAACCTTATCAATGCTTTGAGTGTGGAAAGAGCTTCAGTGACAGTGGCACCCTTACTAAACATCAAAGAACTCATACAGGGGACAAACCATATAAATGCTTAGAGTGTGGAAAGGGCTTTACTCGGAGTACCTCTGTTACTTTACATCAAAGAACTCATACAGGGGAGAAACCTTATAAATGCACGGAGTGTGGAAACAGCTTTAGTCAGAATGGCAATCTTCAGGCACATCAAAGAATTCATACAGGGGACAAACCATATAAATGCTTACAGTGTGGAAAGTGTTGCAATACAAATAGTGCCCTTACTTCACATCAAAGAACTCATACAGGGGAGAAACCTTATAAATGCTTGGAGTGTGGAAAGAGCTGCAGTACAAGTAGCGCCCTTAGTGCACATCAAAGAACCCATACAGGGGAGAAACCTTATAAATGCTTGGTGTGTGGAAGGAGCTGCTGTACGAGTGACACCCTTAATGTGCATCAAAGAACTCATACAGGGGACAAACCTTATAAGTGCTTGGAGTGTGGAAAGAGCTTCAGTCAGAGTAGCACATTTCATAGACATCAAAGAACTCATACAGGGGACAAACCTTATCGCTGCTTGGAGTGTGGGAAGAACTTCAGTCATTTCCACCAATTTACTTCACATCTAATTACTCATGTAGGGGACAAACCTTAATGCATGGAATGTGGAGAGAGCTTCAGTCAGCATGGCCACCTTTTTGCACATCAAAGGATCCGTACAGGGGGAAAGCTGTATAATGTCTGGAATGTGGAGCTTTAGTGTTGCACCCTTGCTACTCATGAAAAAAATGCACTCTGTGGAATGCCATATAACTGTACAGAGCGTGGAAGGAGTTTCATTTAGCATACCTGCTGCTGTTGTTGTTTATTGTTATATGCCTTCAAGAAAAATTACGACTTACGGCCACCCTATGAATCAGCTACCTGTAATAGCAATACCTGTTGTATTTTGCATCAAATAATTCATAGGAGGAAATGGCTTGACATTCTTCTTCCATGTTGAAGGATTATTAAAAGGGAGAAACCATAACATACTGAAAGAGTAGAAAGAGCTTCAGTCGTAGACTATTTTAGACAAGCATCAAAACCTCTGTACGAAGAAGAGGCATAATAGTTGATTTTCAAATTGTAAAAACTTTGGCCATTCACCTCTCATTCCACCCCCCCTATAAATGCCTCTAGCAGATTCCTTTTAACGATTCCTTCAACTGATTTGGTCTCTTGGGAAAGCTGCAGTGAAGCTTATTACTGTGCTCAGCTTCGGGGGCAAATTGGTGTGCATAGTGAAGGTGATGTGGAATGAAAGAGCTGTGGAGTGGAATGGAAGAAAAACTGGTCAAGAAATTTATGCCTAATGTGGGCCCGAATGCCTGCATTGAGGGCAGAAATGTTTTCCTTCCTGTATTGTGAGAAGCAGAAATGCTCCAAGGGGACTTTTGTGAGTCTCCCTGTACCCTCACAAGGCTTAGGATCATCATCTAGGAGAAGATGCACTGACTAGGAGGGAACAGAAAACCAGACAAATCTGTTTGTTGTTAAGACCAATAGGATATACTTTAATTTGTGGTTCCAAAATGCAATAAATTAGTGAGTTACGTTTAAATGAAGTTGATTGGACATGTTCCAATGCAAAAAAAATCTTAACGAATGCATAGAATGGTGATGTTGAATAAAATGCCTGGTGAGAGGAGCTTCTGTAGTCTGGGTGCAAATTTTGCTTTTATGCTCTATCATCCGAAGTGTCAAAGATCTTGAAGTCTGTCCCACACACCACTTGGAACAAGAACACGTCATGAGATAAACTACATGATCTGAATTACAACTGGTGAATGATCTCAGAACATGTTATTGACAGGGTAATAAGGCTTAGGGTCATGTCAGGCCCTAGAATGACGGAAACACGGGTGTTTTGTCCCGTGACCTGTCATTTACCAATACAGAAGGGAACATTTAATAAGGAAAAGTGAGGTGAGAGAAAAAGAGAAATCGGAATGCAGAAAAGTTGGAGTATCTGTGGAGATCAAAAGAAGACTATACTCACTGCTAGAACTCACTATTCTTATTTGTTTTAGAGCACCTGAACCCTGCTCTTCAGCCAAAAAGGCTCCCAGAGCAGTTTAGATACAATCAATTAGATACAGTTCCTGCCCACAGGCTTACAATCTAAAACAATAACACACGAGGGAAGAGAGAAAAAGAAAACTCAGGCACCAATTCTTCAATAGTAATACTTTGCTTCATTATATTTTTGCATTAACTCCAGGTTCTTCTACTAGATTTTTGGTTGTTCTGGGGCCTTTTCATCCCAGCTTGGCTTTTTCCTTCTCTTTCAGAGGAGAAGGGATTTCTTGGTGTGAACCTGTCCCTTCTTCAGTTTTGAGGCTGTTTGTGGCCAGTCTCCTCTAAATCAGTCATTTGGGACTGAAACTTTGGCTCATAAAAACTTTGAGCAGATATTACTTTTATAGTGTTCATACACATACGTTTCTTGTTTTAATATCTCTTCTTAATCCCAGGTGAGGTTTCTATTTTGCTTTTTCATTTTTTCCAACCCTTCCCCTTCATCTCTGTTCTTCTGGATCCAATCCATAGGACCCTGGTCAGCTGGTCCTTTGAATCCCTGCGTGGATAGGTAGCTATCCTATTCTGTCTTTTAATAGTGAGGATGAATGCTTAATATAACTGATGCGAAGCAAAGCTGTACCTACTTTGGACTGATGGAAGGAGGTAAATGAAAGTAGAATTGCATAATAGTTGAAATTATCACTAGCTTTGCATGCCATAATAATTGTTTGGAAGAGTTAAGTGGAACACTGTTCTTCTGAGCAGAGAGATTTATATATCCATATTCTATTTTTTTTCAAGTAATAATTACTTGCAGCTGGTGATTCTTATTTCTCTCTTCCCCAAGGTTCAATAATGTGCTGTGACTTTCTCTTTAATGTTATCATGCTCCTATCTTTGATTGACTGAAATGCATTTGCTGATATTTTCCTGATTTATTTAAAGTAAATCTTTCCAAAGGGAGTATAGCCTTTCAGATCACTCCTGGTAACTGATGAAAGAACTCCCACAGGACAGGAGCTGAATTATGTCACTGCTGCAGCTGAGGGAATCTTCAGGTGGAAGTCCTTCCTGTTGGGATTGCCTGTCTCCAGGAAAAAACGGGAAATGTGATCTAGCTACCGTCAGAGCCAGGATATGAGGAGCAGGGCCTAGTCAGTGTTAGTGCCACAGCCTGATGACTTTCTTCCCTACCTCATTCTGTAATCTGTGGCCATCCAGATATTGTTTGTCCCCAACTCCAGCCAGCCTTGTCAGCATGGCCAGTGTTCAGGGAGGATTGGTGGGGGGGCTAATCCAGCAACATCTGGAGTGCCACAAAGTCCCCATCCCTGACAGAACTAATGAATATATACACACTTAAAAACCCTATTCATAGGGTAGCCATATGCTGGGATCAACTTGAAGGCAGTCCATTTTCATTTTTTCAATTGACACGTAAAAATGTTTCTGGCTTCCAAGTTGTAAAAAAAATGCTCTGAACATGTGATAGGTCTGTTAAGCTCCATTAAAATGTTTTTTGGCAACATTTTGTTTCTATGTTAAGTAGTCTGGGCTGATAATGTTTTAACTGCTTTTCGCCTCTTATGCCTGAATGCTCTTTAAAAACATGTGGAATAAACCTCACGACCTAGTCAAGAAAGAAACCATAACAGTTTAGAGGGTGCATTCATTTTCCAGGCTGTGTCCAGATGAGGGTGATTCATCCTCACACGAGCATTTTCAGTTTTATGATTCCCAAATCTGTCTCACGGTTTCCTGTCCGGACTAGTGGGTGGTGCTTGATGGGACGTGTCTGTGCTGTGTGTTGTTGTCCCCTCACCTCAGTTAATACTTTCCCTGCCCACCATAAGTTCTTGGAACCTGAAATCTGTTGTGCACATGCATGCAGGTGTTTGTTTACCTATATGCACACAAGTTAGATTCATAGAAAAGACCACTTAAACTTTTTTAGAAAAAGATTTCCTCCTGTGAACTAGGAAAACACAGGCCCCTCATGGGCACAAGCAAAAAAAAATATGTCCGTACACCCTTTTTTTATGTACCGGATTTGCTCTAAAGAGTATTCAAACTTTGTAAAACTATGTGTGTTCCTCCATGCCAGGCAAAGATTTGGATTCCCTCCACTTTTCCTTTCCTGTACCTGCAACGGTAAATTCTATTTTTAATTTTAATTTTTACAGCTGTTGTGTGTAGGAGCAGTTCTCTGCAAGAGCTTTTTTTAAAAAAAAATTAAATGAAATTGCTGCCATTGTGCCTTAAGCCACACCTAGTGGAGAAAGGCAGGCTGCCTCCTTTCCTTTGGGTTGTAGGAAAGAAAATGGAAGTCAGGGTGGGTGGCGATAGATGGCACCCTGTGAAACACCAACACATAACTACCCCCCATACACAACCCACTTCAGTCCCACCCACAGTAGGGTAACATGCAAGTTTAGATGGGTTTTTTTGCACCTTATTGGGTTATCTGTAGATTGGGAAAACCTCATTTTAGTAGGGAAGGGGAGTGCCACTTGGATGAGGAGGAACTCGTGTGGATGCCTCAAATATCAATAATTGAGACACAAGCAGCTTCAAATCTACATTAAACGCCACCCTGGACAAACTCTGAATTCAAGTGTAGATCTTCTGACATCTCAAAAATTCCCCACTGGGAAGACTCTGAAGAACTCTTCAGGGTATCTCTAAGTCTAGGTGGTAAAGCTGCGCCTGGGCACTGATGTTTGAGCTTGGGGCTCCCTACTAAGATAAATACATCCCTGCACCTCATTTTCTTCAATGTGGAGAGAGTTCCTCTTTATGGAGGGTTTTTGGCTCATGGGCTGCATGCACTGTTAGTCCTCTGCAGAGCAGAGCCATTGTGATTAATAGGCATGACTAACTTCATTCATTTCAATGGGTCTACTCCGAGTATAAATTAGTTGGACACAACTCCACGTGATCCTCCCTACCCCCCATCTGCAGGAGCAGTTTGCCCAGTGGATGGAGCTGCAGCACTAACCGCCCAACAGGGGCAACTTGGCAGGGAGGCTGGGGCTGAACTGGCAAGGGATTTGCCGCAGCTTCGCCCCACCAGGTGAGCTGCTCCTGGCTCCCAAGTTTCCCACCTCAGTAAATACTTTTCCTGAAGGCCCTGCTTTTCCCAGCCTGGAGATAAAAAGTGATGATGAAAAAGAATACACCCAATTCACTGATGCCTGCTAGGCAGAGATCCATGGAGGGCGACGCTGCCAACAGCTACTAGCCAGAGCGGCTATGTTCTGCTTCCATTGGCAAGGGCAGCGTGCCACCAGATACCAGTTGCTGGGAATCCCCAGTGAGGAGAGGGCTGTTGTCTGTAACTTCTTGTCCCCACTGGACCTGTTGGGCTGCTAGGAGGTCACGGGGACATGGCCAAGTTCGAGTTTTCTCCCCACCTTCCTCATTTGCAAATATACTGTGGATGTTTGAGCACTGCAGTTTTACAACAGCATTTAACCGAGAAGCATTTTACTTTGGTTCAGAATGGATTCCTGCTGTCCCACTTGCTTCCCTGGCTGGGAGAAAAATTGTGCCCCTCCCCCCAATTCTCTCCCTACCCTCCTCCTTTACAAAGAAACCGGGCACCTAAATACTCAGTGCAGATGTGGCCACTGCTGTCACAATTTCTAATGTTGATTCCTGCCACAATAACTGTACATTACTCAGAAACAAGCTTCACTGAATTCCATGGGGATCGCTCCCTGATAAGTATGTACGAGATTGCAGTCTGAATTGATTAGTCTCAAAAGTGCCACACACGACTGTTCACAAGAAACATTTCCAGATCTGTGAGAAAAGATTATGACTCTTCCCCAGTGGATTAACTTCTACACCTATTGTCCAGGATGTGGAATAAGGTGGAGGGATATTAAGTGGACTAGAACCTAGGGGAACGGCTGAAATCAGCCATGAAACTCATTGTGTGACTTTTGGCCGGTCACTGTCTTTCAACCTAACTTACCTCTCAGGGTTGTTGTGAGGATAACATTTATTATTTTGTTTTTATTTATTACAATTATTTCTCGCCCTTCCCCCCAGAAGGAGCCCAGGGTGGCAAACAAACACTAGGAGTACTCTAAAACATCACTGAACACTGAATTTTGTATTTCATTGGCCATTAATCAGTTTCTGAGATAAGATAGCCAACCTCATGGTCAAGTTAAATATATTTGTTAGAAAATCAGCAATTTTACTTCTGAGTTCTTTAACAACTCTTGCATAGATGCTATGACATTCCAGTGATTTGTAAAGCATTCTCTAAACTAGCAGAAAGACAGACCAGAGAGGTATCGAGGCAAAAAGCATTAAACACAGGTATTTAAAATATCAATAATTTAAGATATGCAGACGATACCAAACTCAGAGGAAGGCAATGGTAAACCACCTCTGAATATCTCTTACCACAAAAAACCTATGAACAGAGTATCCAAAATGCAACACGAGATAGTGCTGGAAGATGAGACCCCCAGGTCAGAAGGCACTCACCCAGCTACTGGGGAAGAACAAAGGACAAGTTCGAGTAGTGCTGTGACTAATGACGCAGCTGGGTCAAAGCCGAAAGGAAGCCCAGAGGCTGATGCGCACAGATGCGAAAGGAGAGTCCGGAGTTGTATGATGCACACAATAAGAACATGGAATGTCAGAAGCATGAACCAGGGAAAGTTAGAAATTGTCAAGCAAGAAATGGAACGCATCAACATTACAATACTTGGTGTGAGCGAACTAAAATGGACAGGAATGGGACATTTCCAATCAGGCAACTACAAAATATTTTATGCAGGAAATGAGAAATTAAGAAGAAATGGGGTTGCTTTAATAGTGAGAAGTGATGTATCAAGAGCAATTAGGACCTACAACGCAAGGTCTGAGCGAGTGATATCAATGAGATTAAATGGGAAACCTATCAACATAACCATCATCCAAGTCTATGCTCTGACGGCAAATGCAGAAGAAGAGGAATTGGAGAGATTTTATGCAGAAGTACAGGAAGAAATCGATCACACACCAAAACAAGATGTGCTGATAATCATGGGGGATTGGAATGCAAAAGTAGGGAACAGAGAAGAATTAGGAATTGTGGGGAGACAGAAACGAAGCAGGAGAAAGACTTACTGAATTCTGTGAAGCCAATAATTTGTTTCTTGCGACACATTTTTTGAACAACGGAAAAGACGACTATACACGTGGACATCATCAAATGGTCAATATAGGAATCAAATTGATTATATAATTGGTAGCAGAAGGTGGAGAAGTTCCATACTTTCTGCAAAAACAAGACCAGGAGCAGACTGCGGTACAGATCATGAACTGGTCGTATCGGAAATCAGAGTAAAGCTAAAGAAGACCAACAAAGCAATCATAACGCCAAAATACAATTTAAATAGCATCTAAGAAGAATATAAAGATCAAATGAGGAACAGGTTTGAGGCTTTAAACTTAGTTGACAGAGAACCAGAAGAACTATGGAATGAAGTCAGAGACATTATCAGAGAAGAATGCAAAAAGACAATACCTCTAGTTAAAAAGAGAGAAAGACCCCAATGGATGACAGAAGAAACTCTTCAAATAGTTAAAGAGAGAAGGAAAGCAAAAGCTAAAGGAGATAGAAACACAGTCAGAACCCTAAATGCAACAATACAGCGACTAGTACGTAGGGACAAAGAGAACTATTACAATAGTTACTGTATAGAAATAGAAGAGGACAACAAAAAGGGTAGAACAAGAGCCCTATTCCAAAAGATTAGAGAAATAAAAGGGAAATTTAAACCAAGAGTAGGGATGTGGAATAATGAACAGGGGAACACACTGAATGACCGAGATGAAATAAAAGGAAGATGGAAGCAATACACCAAAGAACTCTATAAAAGAGATGCCAGGATGACAGATTCATTCACGGAGGAACCATATGATGAAGAACCAGAAATTTTAGAATGTGAGGTGAAAGCTGCTCTTAAAATACTTGGAAGAAACAAATCACCAGGAATAGATGGCATACCAATAGAGTTGCTACAAGCTACTGAGACTAAATCTGTCCAAATTTTGACTAAAATCTGTCAAGAAATATGGAAAACTAAACAATGGCCCACAGACTGGAACCAGTCAGTTTCTCCACATTCTGTCCTTACAGTAGCCTCTTGTCCAGAGTATAGGTTGTGCATCAGGACAATCAGATGCTGTGGCACCCCCATAGTTCCATAGTTTTTCATGACCTACACAGTCAAAGGCTTTGCTGTAATCTATAAAACACAGGGTGATTTTCTTCTGAAATTCCTTGGTCCTTTCCATTATCCAAAGTATGTTTGCAATATGATCTCTGGTGCCTCTTCCCTTTCTAAATCCAGCTTGGACGTCTGGCATTTCTTGCTCCATATATGGTAAGAGCCTTAGTTGTAGAATCTTGAGCATTACTTTACTTGCATGGGATATTAAGGCAATAGTTCGATAATTACTGCATTCCCTGGGATCCCATTTCTTTGGAATTGGGATGTATATTGAACGATAATTCAGATAGTCACTTTAAATATGTTTGATTTACTTTGCAATTTCAGTGAAGTTTCCTACACTAAATCATTCTCTTTTGCTTCTGTTTTTATGAAAATGTGAACACTTTGCAACACTAAAAAAAAAACTTCAAAAACAATTGCGGAATAATGGCACTGACTGTTCTGCCGAATAGTTTCCAATGGACATGAGGAACGTCTCAGTTTGCACAAGATAAAACAGTGGGAGGTAAAATATATTCTAGCAAAATTCTAGGTGTGCTCTATGTTTTTAATTGACCATGCCCACCTTTTCTTAAGTGTAGTTTAAGCATAGCAGGCTGAAGACATGCATCCTGGGCAGGCCAAGTTTGTTTTTTCCAACAGCTAGAGTCATTGCTTAAGTAGCAACATATTGTAATCAGTCTGATTTTACATCAAACTGCAGTTTCAGATTCAACTGTTAATGCACCCAAAATAGAAATACAGCATAATCTCCAGTTTGAAACACAAAAGGCTGTCCTCACTATCGTGACATTGACCAATAAAAAGGCTTTGAAATTAATAAAAATAAATTTGGCACAGATTTCTAGGATGAATAAGGAAATATAATTTTCTAGGTTAGATTCTCTGTAGAAACAGTAGTAACACAGAAAAGAAGCAAAGTAAGAACACCAACAAGCATACAAAAATGTACTTCTCCATCTTTGCAGATTGCAGGTGTTGCCACCACTCACCATATGCTCAGAGGCACATGTTACCAAATGCTTCCAAGCTACACACGAAGTGGATTGGACTGTGAAAAACTAACCCAAATTGTGTTGGCATTTTGACAACTTTGTAGGTCAGTACAGTATCTCAGAGAGGTCAGGTCTTCTGCTGTCCTGGTGCATTCACTATAGCTGCCCTGATTTTAAAGTTTGATAGAAATATCTGTTGGCTATAGGTATGTTCTTAAACCGCAAGGTTTTTTGCCTATTAGTGAATTGAAGGATATGAACAATTGGTGCTTAGGGACATAAAACAATTGGAAAAAACTTTTTCCAAACATGGTTATAATCATGCCAGATTGCATAGAATGAGTCTTCACAATTTCGTCCTCCTGTACTTATGACTCGTAGATGGCGTGTCTGTTTTCCAATTGATAACATGGACTTTAGTCTTTCATACCATTTGGCCACAGTCAAACCATGGGCACCTTCCCAGTGTTGTCCTGTCATTAATCTAGCTCAAGGGTGGGAAACCTCTGGCCCTCCAGAAGTGGCTCAACTACATCTCCCATCAGCCTCAGCAACAATGGCCAGGGATGATGGGAGTTGTAGTTCACCCATATCAGGAGCAAAGGTTCCCCAGACCTGATCTAGCTGCTAACAGCACAAATCAAATTAAATCTTTAGATAACTCTGCTAAGTTTGGCCTGAAAAAACAGTAGGAGTAGTTTGGGCTCTTACTATACCAGCATCCCTCGAGTGAATTTTCCCATGATTCCTCCTTGGCGCAGAGCACACAACAGGATGTAGTTCTTAATTTGTCATCTCGTCAGTTGTCCCAGGAGGAAAGAAGGGTTTTAAATTTGAGGTTAAGTTTTGTCCTAACTCCTGGACACAACGCTTTTCAGACTTAAGGACTGTTATCATCTCATTCGATAATTAAATTGAGTTTTTTGGTGGAAGCAGTGGCGTACTTCGCATATTTGACAACAAGCAGATCATTTTTAACACTCCCCTCCTTTATGCGACAGAATTATTTTCAGTAATAATCATGAAATGAAACAAATAATAATAATGGCCAGAAAAGAAATGGAGACAGTGAAAATATTCTTTTATTGAACTTTGTATATATAATCATGCCAGTAAAAAAAATTTTTTTTTAAATAAACTTATTTTTTAAAAATAACTTACGATGTTTATACGGCTAATAGTTGCAAGGTGTTGCATAGGAAGCCATTCATAAAGGGGCTGAAATAAACTAAACAAACCAACTCTTGTCCCAGTCCAACAAAGCACTGGAGAGCCACTGCCAGTCAGTGCAGACAACACTGAGCTATAACCTCCAGATGCCAGGCAGGCCACGGCCACAAGGCAAAATTCCATTTGCAAAAGGCCCTGTTGCCTCCTGGTGCACATCCCAGTCCCCATTCCTTGAGCTTTCAGGTAACAAGGTTTTTTTTCCTCTTTCTTTGCTGCTATACCATCCGGTCCAGATTTTGGGACCCAACGCTAACACGGTAACGCTAGCGCGCTGTCTCTGGGAAACAGAGATATTTAGAGTGTATGACTAATTCTGAATAACAGAGAGCAGCTCTCAAATTCATGTTTAGCACTCCTAATTTGCTAATGTTAGTTCTTGCCTTTCCCCCCTCACCCATCCAGTACATCAGCCTAGGCCACATCTGCACCATACATTGAAAGTGCTATTATTCCACTTTAAACAGTCATGGCTTCCCCCAAAGAATCTTGGGGACAGTAAGAGTGGTGAGAGTTGTTAAGAGACCCCTATTCCCCTCTCAGCGCTACAATTCCTAGAATTTCCTGGGAAGAGGAATTGATTGTTAATCCACTCTGAGCACCCTTCATAAGATACACTTTCCAGGATTATTTTTGGGGAAGCCACGGCTGTTAAAGCCTTATCCTAGTGCTTTAATCGTGCAGATGTGGCTCTTGTCAGCTAGGTACATCAGTGTAGTCGGTGCTGTTTTTGGTCAGTTAATCTTACAATTTCTGGCATATCCCACTGGCTTCTTGACATTTCAAAAATTACCAGTAAATGTCAACATTTACCAAGTTTCTGATATTTATCATAATGTACATGCTGGCTACTTCCTCTGTTTACTGTATCTGAAGAAGAAACCTGCTGCACGGTGTATTCATGCCAGAATAAACCAATTCAGGGTCTTTCCAGGAGATTTGATTTTCCAAACAACAGCTGAATGGAAATGGACTGCCTTCAAGTCGATCCAGACTTATGGCAACCCTATGAATAGGGATTTCATGGTAAGCGGCATTCAGAGGGGGTTTCCCATTGCCTCCCTCTGAGGCTAGTCCTCCCCAGCTGGCTAGGGCCTGCTCAGCTTGCCACAGCTGCACAAGCCAGCCCCTTCCTTGTCCGCAGCTGCCAGCTGGGGGCCAACTAGGCTCCTTGGGCCTATGCAGCTTGCCCATGGTTGGCACAGGTGGCAGCGCACATGACCCCTGAGCCACTCACTGTGGGGGTGATCTTTAGCTGGCCCTTGACACTCTGGAGACACAAGCGGGGATATGAACTCACAGACTCTGGAGGCTGAGCAGTTGGAGACTTTCCTCACAGTGGAGCACCTGCTGTGGTGAAACCACATTTTCCCCAGCACCTTGACAACAACATTACAGTGCTGGGAAAACACAAATCATCCTCATGGCGGATATGCCTGTTAGCAAAGCTAGCTTAAAAACAGAGCCTCTTTATTCCAAAGCACTATATCCCTCTTGATCAGCTGTCAGGGCCAGACTAAAGTGAAGCATTGCAGTTACCATGTATCTAATAGAAAGAATGATGATTATAAAACCAGATTTTTAATCGACAGTGGTTGTACTTCCCATTTAATAAAAGATAAAAAATTGTTTTAAGAATTTTTGGCCCCGTACACAAAATGGAATGACTGCCTCTGGAGATACGTTCTGTTCTCAAGGAATAGACACGGTGTAGCTACTTTGCAAAATGCCAAAGGGTGTTTTCAGAGCTTGAACTGAAAAATTGCCTGTTTGTTCCAGCATTTAAAGATAATTTAATAAGCGCCACTAAAATAATGGAGAGCGCCAGTGTGGTGTTGTGTGGTTAAGGTGTTGGACTATGACCAGGGTTCGAATCCCCACACAGTCATGAAGCTCACTGGGTGACCTTGGGCCAGCCACTGCCTCTTAGCCTCAGAGGGAGGCAAGGGTAAACCCCCTCTGAATACTGCTTATCATGAAAACCCTATTCATAGGGTCCCCATAAGTCAGAATCGACTTGAAGGCAGTCCATTTCCATTTCAAAATAATGGAGCTTAGAGGTGAACTTTTTTTAAGTGGTAAAGTTTGCCAAGTTTTATATGAAGAAGTATGTTGTAGTATAAAATTGAAAAATGGACTTTTGCATCTGGAATATTTTGAAACTATGCATGCAACTACAGCCAAAGAAACCTGTGATTCTGGATGTTTACATGTTTGGCATAGAAGAATGGGACATGCCAGCTTAGCCAGAATCAATGCTCTAGAGAAGGAAAATTTGGCTAGAGGCATTACAATTGGACAATGTAAATCCACAGAAAAATGTGAATGTTGTATAAAGACAAAAAGTGTAAAACCAAAATTTCCTAAGAAAAGTGAAAGGAAAACTACAAAACCTCTAGAATTAATTCACACAGACCTTTGTTGACCCCTTAAAATGCCATCACAGGGTGGAAATTTATATTTGCTGACTTGCATAGATGATTACTCGAGGTATACTACAATGTAGCTACTGAGAGAGAAAAGTCTTCAAAACTGAAGGACTATGTCAGAATTGTGTCCAACAAATTTGGCAGAAAGCCACAAATTATAAAGATCTGACAATGGAGGAGAATTTGTGTCCAGGGCTATGTAAGACTTTTTATGTGAGGAAGGCATAAAGCACCAGACTACAGTTGTCTATACTCCAGAAAATGGGGTCACAGAATGCATGAACTGGACTCTTGGACAGATGATCCATTACTTGTTGGAAGATGCACAGTTACCACAGAAGTACTGGGGGAAAGCAGTAGTTACCGCCACCTATCTACAGAACCGACATCCAGCAGCTGCAACCAACAAAACACCTTTTGAGCTATGGCATGATAAGACACCAAGTGCGTCCCACTTTCGTGTATTCGGCTGCAAGGCCTTTGTGCACATCCCAAAACCAAAGAGGTCAAAATTTGACAACACTGCCAAGGAAGTAATATTCATTGGATATTCTTCAACACAGAAGGGATATTGAGTAACAGATCCCCAAACTAGCGAAGTTGGAGTATACAGAGCTGTCCACTTTGATGAAGGAAAATGTGCACACCAACCAGAAGGGGCACCACACCAAACAGATGACAGCAAAATGGAAGAAACTGAGCCATTCTTCCACAACAGGAGGTATAACAATAATACACCTGCAGAGGAAGGTGAGGAGTCTAAGCCAGAAGAGGCATCAGAGCCAGAAGGGGCAGCCGAAGCACCAGCACCCAGACGCTCTGAACGCACCAACAAAGGTGTACCAGCAGAAAGACTTGCTTACCTCGTGAGAGATGAACTTTCAGAGCCAGAGACCTGGAAAGAGATTGAAGCCTTACCCAAAGCTGAAGCTGAGAGGTAGAGGCAAGCAGCCAAAGAAGAGCTGGGAGCTCTACACAAAAATAAAACTTGGACAATGACCAAGCTTCCTCAAGGAAAGAAAGCTGTAGGCTGCAAGTGGATATGCAATAAAAAGTTAGATGCTGAAGGGAAAGTTGAGAGAAGCAAGACAAGCGATCAGAAAACTTCTGTATATCAGCACTGTTACCAGGCCAGATGTGGCGGTAGCAGTGGGATACCTGTGCAGAAAAAACAGCTGGCTGACCAAGAAACACTGGGAAGCAATCAAGAGAGTGACGAGATATCTGAAGGGCACTGCAACCATGAAACTGAAGCTAGCAGCTACCCAAGATCCCAAACTAGTGGGATATGCAGATGCTGATTGGGCTGAAGACACTACAGATCAAAAATCCACCAGTGGAAATATCTTCTACTATGGAGATTCAGTGATCAGCTGGGCAAGTAAGAAACAAGAGACTGTAGCACTCTCTTCTACAAAAGCAGAGTATGTGTCAGTTTCTGAAGCAAGCAGACAGTTGACATGGCTACTTGAACTGTTCAAAGATTTAGGCATCTCTATACCTGGGCCTGTTGTGATGCATGAGGACAAGCAAGGATGCATCAGACTCATGGAGTCAGAAGGGGTGAGTTCACAAAGCTAGCACACAGACATGAAGCACCATTTCATTAGAGATACCTACCGCAGAGGACTACTCAAGTTGGAGTATTGTCCAACAGAAGACATGACTGCAGACGCTCTTACAAAGACGTTAGGCAAAGTCAGATATTTATTTATTTATTTATTTATTACATTTGTATACCACCCCATAGCCGAAGCTCTTTGGGCAGTTTACAACAATTAATTATTGCAAGCTGCGAGACAAGATTGTGGGCTGAACCAAACACTCAAGAAGGGGTGTTGGAAGTGGGGCAAGAGCAACTCCTCTATGGGTTCTTTTGTTTGCATTCCAAAGGGAAGATAGAGTTAGGGTCCTCCAGCTGGTTAGGCTACCTAACTTCCTTCCATTGTAAACTGATATGCTCAGAGGATCTTATCTGCCCCTCCTTCATCTTTTTCTTCGACTGTCCGAGGAGAGAGGAGACATCTTTGTCTTTTCTCTCTCCTGAGCCATGGGGGCAATGCCTACATCTGGGGATTGCGCCTCCAACTTCGTTAGTTAGTTAGAACTAGGTATGCCTTTCCTATCTACAATGTATTTGCTATAAATAAAGTAGCTTTTCTCATTTTACTAAGTCTTACGTCACAGTGATCTAAATGCAGGGTAAAAGTCTGCTACTTAGGTAAATACACACACTGGCACACACACATCTCAGACCACTGACAATCTCTGCATATACAAATTTCCATAACAGAAATAAAGTAATAAAGGTGTGCAACTGATACCAACTAGGCCCTGCTCCTCACATCCTGGCTCTGACCACTATTTGTGTTTTTGTCCAGAGACAGGCTACCCCAATAGGAAGAACTTCCAACTGAATGTTCCCTCACCAGGAGCAGTGATATAGTTCATCCCCTGTCCTCTAGGAGTCCTTTCATCAATGAAGAGGGGTTGGCCTGAAAGGCTATGCTCCAATTTACTTTACATACATCAGCAGAATGCCAGCAAATGCATTAGAGTCTGTGAAAGATACCAGCATGATAATATCAAAGAGAAATCCACAGCATAGTATTGAATTTTGGAGACTAAGGATCAATATATGCAAATAATGATTATTTGGGGAAACAAATATGTAAACTTTACTCAGAAAAATGATGTGCAACTAAACTGTTACAAACCATTATGACATGGAAAACTAGTAATAATTCACTAATACGCAAAAAACCTTGTGGTTTAAGAATGTACCTATAGCCCACAGATATTTCTACCAAACTTTAAAAAGCAGGGAAATTGGGCAGCTATAGTGAATGCACCAGGGCAGCAGGAGACCTGACCTCCTCTCTGAGATATTGTACTGCCCTACAAAGTTGTCAAAATGCAAACACAATTTGGGTCGGTCTTTCACAGTCCAATCCACTTGCTGTGTAGCTTGGAAGAATTTGGTAACATGTGCCTCTGAGCATATGGTGAGTGGTGGCAACACCTGCCATCTCCAAAGATGGAGAATTATATTTTTGTATGTTTGTTGGTGTTCTTCTTACTTTGCTTCTTTCCTGTGTTACCAATGTTTCTACAGAGAATCTAAACTAGAAAATTTTATTTCCCTCATTATTCATCCTAGAAATCTGTGTCAAATTTATTTTTATTAATTTCAAAGCCTTTTTATTGGTCAATGTCATATGATGGTGAAGACGGCATTTTGTGTTTCAGATTGGAGCTTATGTTCTATTTCTATTTTGGGTGCATTAACAGTTGGACCTGAAACTGCAGTTTAATGTAAAATCAGACTGATTACAATATGCTGCTACTTTAGCAATGACTCTAGTTGTTGGAAAAAAGAGGATGCATGTTTTCAGCCTGCTATGTTTAAACCACTTTATTTAAGGCAAGGTGTTCACGATCAATTAAAAACATAGAGCACACCTAGAATTTTGCTAGAATGTATTTCACCTCCCACTGTTTTATCTTGTGCAAATTGAGACACTTCTGAGGTCCACTGGAGACTATTTTGCAGAAGTCAGTGCCATTATTCCACAATTATGTTTGGAGTTTTTTTAGTATAAATTTTGCAAAGTGTTGCTGTACTTCACATATTCATAGAAACAAAAGCAAAAGAAAATGATTTCCTATAGAAAACTTCACTAAAATTGCAAAGTAAATCAGACAAATTTAAAGTGACCATCTGAACTATATCAACTGTCTTAATAATGTTGCTTCCTCCCGGCTAAAACAAAATCAGCACAGGACATATCTTCTTTCTATTATTTGGGCTGATTACATGTGTAGCCACCACTCACCATCTGCTCAGAGGCACATGTTACCAAATTCTTCCAAGCTACACAGCAATTCTACCTTGTGGTTTTTCCCATTACAATGTTGCAAGAACACCTGCACTTGGCTGACTTTCTCTTCTCCTAAAGATACAGGATCAGTCTCAGGCCCTGAACCTGGCAACCCTACCTCCCACCCAAATTTAAAACAAAGCTGTCCCTGGCCACATCCACACCAGGCCTCTATTACACTTTGGACAATCATTATTTATTTTTCTATTTATTTAGTGTATTTATATACCGCCCTATAGCTGAAGCTCTCTGGGCGGTTTACAATAACTAAAAACATTAAAAACAAATATACAAATTTAAAAACACATCTTTTAAAAACAATTTAAAACAATTTATCAAGGCTTCTCTCAAAGCCATGGCTCAAAGCCAATCATGGCTTCTCTCAAAGAATCCTGGGAAGTGTAGTTAGTGAAGGGTGCTGAGAGTTGCTAGGAGACGCCCTGTTCCTCTCACAGACCTTCAATCAGAGTGGCTGACTGTTAACCATTCTCTCAGGGGAATAGGAGTCTGCTCTCAGCATCCTTCACAAACTACACTTCCCAGGATTCTTTGAGGGAAGCCATGACTGTCTCAAGTGAAATCAAGTCTGGTGTGGGTGTGGCCCTCTGATTAGCCAAGCCCAGCAGCTGTGAGGCTTTTAGAACACTGACAGTTGGTCCTTACTGAGCATGCCCCGCATTATAATAGGCTTCCAGCCAAAATTTCTTAAATTAATTAAAAATCAACCAGGCATTTTTTTAACTTTTATTTGTATATATAGTTTTATTCAAATTTTTCCAAAAACAAACAAAACAGAGTAAGAAAAAACATAACAATACTACAACAAAAAATGAAAATAAAATGGTTGACTTCCGATTTGTCACAGATCAGCTATAAGTATATAATATACATCAAACCTGTCCCTTAATATGTACGTACAAAATCCCTTTTCTCCATAAGCTGTCTTAATTAATCATCAAATCCCAGTATCATCATTTTATTTTGATCTTTCGACAAAAAGTCCAAGAGAGGCTTCCAATCCTTAAGGAATGTATCTGTCGATTTTTCTCTAAGTAAACACGTCAATTTATCCATTTCTACTAAGTCCATTAATTTCAATAGCCATTCTTCCATTGTTGGTATTGATTCCATTTTCCACTTTTGTGCATATAATAATCTTGCTGCCGTAATCATATATAATATTATTCTTCCATATTTCTTTTCTATTTGTTTATCCATAAAACCCAGTAAAAAAAATTCTGGTTTTGACTGAATATTTATCTTTAAAATTTTTTGCATCTTCCTACCTATCTGTGCCCAGAATAATTTTGCCTTTTTACATGACCACCACATATGATAAAAAGATCCTTCTTGTTGTTTACATTTCCAACAAACATTAGAGACATTACTATACATTTTTGACAGCTTTTCTGGAGTCATGTACCAACGGTACATCATTTTATAAAAATTTTCTTTAAGATTATAACATAATGTAAATTTCAAGCCTTTTTTCCACATATTTTCCCATTGATCCATTTGTATGTTATGACCAAAATTTTTTGCCCACTTTACCATACACTCTTTTACTTGTTCTTCCTCCATATCCATTTTCAATAAAAGTTTATACATTTTCGCAATTATGTTTTCATCATTTGTACACAAACCTATTTCAAAATCAGATTTACTTATTTCAAACCCATACATTTTCTTGTCCATTTTATATCTTTCTAACAATTGTAAATAGGCAAACCAATGAAAACTATATCCTTCCTTTATCAATTGTTCTCTCTCTTTCATTGTGTATTCTCCATGTACATTTTCTAATAGTTCTTGATAAGTTAACCATTTCTCTTTTCCAGGCATTTCTCTTCTATAAAACGCTTCTTGACTTGAGACACATAATGGTATTTTCGAATAAAACCTTGGTTTGTATCTATTCCATATTTTCAACAGAGGACGTCTTATAAAATGATTGTTAAAGTCTACGTTTACTTTTACTTTGTCATACCATAGATATCCATGCCATCCCCACTTCAGATTGTGGCCCTCCAAATCCAATAGTCTTTTATTCCTCAATAGGATCCAATCCTTTATCCAGACTAAACAGCAGGCAGCAAAATAAAGTCTCAAATTTGGTAATCCCAGTCCTCCTCTTTCTTTAGCATCTTGAAGTAATTTAAATTTAACTCTTGGTTTTTTTCCTTGCCATACAAATTTAGAAATATCTTTTTGCCATTGTTTAAAAGGTAAATCAGAGGATATTACAGGTATTGTTTGAAACAAAAACATCATTCTCGGTAATACATTCATTTTTATCACAGATATTCTACCCATTAATGACAGTTGTAGTTTATCCCATCTTAGCAAATCTTTCTTAATCTCTGTCCATAATTTTTCGTAATTATTATGAAACAGCTTTGAGTTTTTATTTGTCATGATGATGCCTAGATATTTCAACTTTTTTTCTATTGTAAAATCTGTCTTGTCCATTAACTCTTTCTGTTCCCTTAAAGTTAAATTTTTCACCAACATCTTTGTTTTTTGGTTGTTAATCTTAAATCCTGCTAACGGTCCAAATTCTTTTAATTTGTCCATCAGTATATGAATTCCTTCCAAAGGGTTTTCTAGTACAATTATCAAATCATCAGCAAATGCTCTCAATTTATATTCTTTTTTTATTTTTAATCCCGAAATCCTTTTATCTCGCCTTATATCTCTAAGCAGCACTTCTAGAACCAGAATAAATAAAAGGGGAGATAATGGACATCCCTGTCTTGTACCCTTTTGTATTTCACATGAATCCGTTAAGTCTCCATTAACAATTATCTGGGCCTTCTGTGATGTATAAATCGATCTAATCCATTTTATAAAGTTGTCTCCAAAATCCATTTGCTCCAAAACCTGGAACATAAATTTCCAATTCAGATTATCAAATGCTTTTTCAGCATCTAAAAAAATCAAAGCTGCTTGTTTATCATTTCGTTGTTCTAAATATTCCAACACATTCAAGACGTTCCTGACGTTGTCACGTAATTGTCTTTTAGGTAAAAACCCTGATTGATCTTCTTGAATAAATTGTTGCAATATTATTTTCAATCTTTCAGCCAAAATCATTGTAAAAATTTTATAGTCATTATTCAATAGAGATATTGGCCGATAATTTTTTGTTTTAGTTAAATCTTGGTCCTCTTTAGGTATTAATGTTATATTAGCATTTTTCCAACTATCCGGTATCTTTCCCTCTTGCAAAATAGAATTCATTGTAGACTGTAAGGGTAGCAAGAGTTCTTCCTCCAAACATTTATAATACATTGCAGATAGCCCATCTGGTCCTGGCGCCTTTCCTAATTTAATTTTATTTATAGCTTCAGATATCTCTCTTGGCGTAATAGGGCCATTAATAACTTGTCTCTGAAAATCTGTAATTTTAGGCAAATTCTGTTTAGATAAATACTCTTCTATTTTTTCAGATGGAATTTCTTGACACTTGTACAATGTTGAATAATATTGATGAAAAATCTTTTTGATTTTTACATTATCTGTCAGCGTCTCGTCTCCTTCTTGTATCTTTAAAATAATATTTTTTTGACGTTCTTTTCTTAATTTATATGCTAACCATTTCCCAGGTTTATTTGCAAATTCAAAAGTCCTTTGTTTAGCAAAATTTAATTTCCTTTCGATTTCTCTAACTGTCAACATTGATACTTGCTTCTGTAACATTTTAATTTGATTTACAATAGAAACTTTAGCTGGATTCTTTTTCAATTCTTCCTCTTTTTGTTTTATTTCTTCCAAAATTAATTGCATTTTCTGTTGTTTCTTTTTTTTAATTCAGAATTACATTTAATAAAGTATCCCCTCATAAATGCCTTACTTGTATCCCAAACAATATTTTCGCTTGTTCCTTTATATAAATTATATTCAAAGAACTCTTTTAATTTCTTCTTACATTCTTGTACTACTTTATCATTCTGTAATAAGGATTCATTTAGTCTCCATCTAAATCCAAGATTTTTTTTTTTTAAAGTTAATATCACAGGATTGTGGTCCGAAAAAGTTTTTGGTAATATATCCATTTTAAAAATATCCTTCGCTAAAATTTTAGACATCCAAATCATATCAATCCTCGAAAATGTTTTATGTCTTTCTGAAAAATAAGTAAATTCCTTTGCGTTATCATTTATATATCTCCAGGTATCCACCAATTCTAAATGTTCCATGAGTTCAAAACAAATCTTCGGTAATTTACCTTGTGTCTCTTTAATATTTTTTTCAGAAAGCCTATCAATTTTTGGTGAGATTACCCCATTCCAGTCACCCATGACACACCAATGCTCATATGAAAACTCTGACAATTTTTCCATAAGTCCTGTATAAAACCTTGTTTTATCTTCATTGGGGGCATAAATACCCACTATCAAAATGTTTGCGCCTTGTAAAGTAATTTCAACCCCCACAAATCTACCACTATCATCCAATAATACCAATTTAGGAAGCAATTGTGGGTTAATATAAAGAACAACTCCATTTTTTTTTTTTGGTCCAGCTGAAATAAATTCTTCACCCAAATTTTTACAAATCAAATATTTGGAATCTTTCTTCTGAATATGAGTTTCTTGTAGACAAATTATATCCAATTTTAATTTTTTCAAGTAATGAAACACTTTCTTTCTCTTCTGCGCCGTGTTAGCTCCATTTATATTCCAAGTTAGGTATTTGTAATCCATCATTAAGCGTATATTTTAAAATTTGCCTGATGCTCCTTTTGATCCATCATCTTGCTTCCCCTCCTTTGCATATCCTTGTTGACTTTGTTTCCCAGGAACTATATCCATATCTTTGAGTTTATCTTCTTCCATATCTTTTGAAGCTTTTCTCAAGAAGTCCCTTGCTTTTTGAACAGTATTCAATCTATATTTCTGTTGTCTGAATGTAAAAATCACTCCTTCTGGAACGTCCCACCTAAATTGAATTTTGCATTGCTTAAGTTTTTCTGTAAGGAAAGCATATTCATTTCTTTTACGTAAAAGTCTAATAGGAATTTCCTTCATCACCAGTATTTCCTTACCATCAATTTTAAAGGTATATTTAAAGTGTTGCTGTAAAACCATATCTCTGGTCGTCTTCTTTACGAAATGAACAAGCACATCTCTTGGAATTTTTTTCATTGTTGCATATCTGGAGTTAATTCTATAAACTTTGTCTATTTCAAATTCCATCCGATCTTCATTCAAGTCCAGAAATTTTACTAAAGCATTAACAATTTTATCTCTGATGTCTTCACCTGTTTCCTCAGGGATTGCACGGAATCTCAAACAATGCTCTTTATTTCTCATTTCAGTCACAGCCAAATAGTCCAAATTTTTTTCTAATTCCAGATTTAGTATATCTGTTCTATTCTCCAAGGTTTGTACCTTTTCTTTAGTGTTTTTTGCATCCTCCTTTATTTGCCCAATTGTCCCTTTAATCTCATCCACTTGTGTTTTAATATAGTCTTTTATATCTGTCAATTCAGTTTTCATTTCCTGTTTCATTTCCTGCTTTATAGCATTGATCCCTTCCATTATTTTTTGAAACATTTCTGGGGGTATATCCTCTTCCTGTGTATCAATAGAACCTCTTCGCCCCTGGGCCTTGGTTGTTTTTTTAGTTGTCATTTTCGAAAAGAGGCCTTTAATTTCTAATATTAATCACTGTTTCAGAACCTAAAGGCAGTCTATTTCTTTTCTTTTTTCCCTCCACCAAAAAGAAGAGTTAATATCCCAGGCCTGTTATTGAAATCCAGCCAGCACAACACAGTTCTTATCTGCATCCAAGAATGCAAAACAATTCTGGTTGCCAAGACTAAACAATTAGTAACATATACGAGCAGCGGATTCATCCAAAAGGAAATAGTCCAAAGAGAAAAATAGTCCAAAATATAATAATTACCTCTCATCCGTTTTTAAACTTTAAAACTCCAAATTCAAGCCAGCTTTTTGTCGTAAAAAAAGTATATAAGTTGTTTATATTTTCTTTCTTCCTTAGTTATATTTAAAAGAGAAAAAGTATGACTCACCCAGGTTTCTCAGTTGCTGATTCATAAACAAATCCCTTTTATTGCAGTAATTTAAGCCAAATGATAAGGTTTAGGCAGAAGTGGGCTCGCTGGTTAAGAACGTTTTTTTGAGAAGAAAAAACGCTTCGCTTTATTCCAGTTCAGCTTGCGTGGAATTCCTGACTCCGTCTTCAGCCGATCGGCTTGCCTTCTTATCTCAGGAATTTCCTGATCAATTCCAGCCGCCGACAGCTCAACGAAGTCTTGTGGAAGATCTGATCGGTTCTCCTATACCTTGGAGAACATTTAAGTCAGTCCAAGATTCCTCTTGGCTGGCTTTTAACCTGAAAAAAGCTTCCTCTGAGGCAGAGCTCCCTCAGAGACAACCACCAGCCAGCACCACTTCCCGGAAGTCCGCATTTTTTTAACTTTTAAACTGCAGTAGATGAAGGTCAGAGTATGGGGCAAGGTCAGTATTAGGATTACAGTACTCTGTGAACTGTTGATATGTGCGGTTGTTGCGTGAACAGCATACGTTACTTTGGAGTTAAATTGAACAAGAAACTTCACAGAGGCATTAGATCTTGTTAAGAGTCTTTTACTTAGACATTAAGGCTTGCAGGCATAAGAGTTACAAACAGATCCATTTCCCCCCCTCTAGATAGCACTAAGTAGAACTGCTTGCTTCAAAGACACACACAGAAGAAGGAAAGACCTAACAACAGGCTGTTGCAACTTTCCCAGCTGTTATCTCCCATTACCATGACAACCTGCCGTCCTTGGCTGAGCTTTCTCAGGCCAGCACAACTGATAACAGTGCTCCTTTCTCAGACAACTTGCAGCTTTTCAGACTTGATGAAAAACAATCTGTTGACAATACGGCCTAGTGGTTATGGCTGATTTTTAATGAATTTCAACAGATTATGAGAACTCGCAGAAAAAAGTCCAAAAGGGCTGTTTTTTTCTCTCTTTTTAGACTTTGAACTCTCGATTCTCTCTGACTGTTTTGTGTATCACCATGAAAATTGAGAGGGTTGTTAAGCAAGCGTTTCTGAGTTCAGAACTATAAGTTTTGTAAGGTTTTGTTTTGAAAGGAGCTTATGGGAAGCCTCAGAATGGCATTGGGGGGGATATTTTCCATTTAACATTGCGGAATGTGAAAAATCCCCGCTGACTATAGCATACAGCCACTCTTGTGGCTGTATAATCTTATTAACTTATCATGCAACTCTACTTTTTTCTTTTATCTTGTAATGCCAGTCCAAAATAGTTAAAGCTTTGCTATGTTACACATATATAGGCTGTTGAATTAAAATTCTATGGGCCTCAGACTTTGGTTTGAACCTTGCAGACATAAAGGGAATGATGGGTCAAATGACGAGGAATATGCTGCAGAGTTCATGTACAGGGTGTGTTACAGAATCTTCAGAGAAAACTGTTGATGTTTGACCTACAAACCACAAAGTAGCTGAGGCTTCTCTTTTGCAAACAGTTGAAAGATCTGTGCGATGATGGAAATCCGGTTCTGTATGCCTTAGAAAGTTTGCTACAAGCGTGAGCTGAAAGGTGTCTATGTGAGGGAAGTTTGGACTTATGCATGTCTGAATTTCTCTCCAAGTGGCCAGTTGCTTTGTTTGTTTTGCTTGGTTTTGTTTCACTTTGTTTAATAAAGTGCCTCTGGCAAGATCTGGGCTCCTGCTGGAAGAGCAGGATATAAATAAAATACTAAGATTTGGATTCGTACACAATGGCAAGCTCTGTTTTCTTCCACAAGGCATTCCTCCTAACTATTAAGAAAAGAGAACAGAAAGAATAGGACAGCTCCCTATCCAAGTAGGGATTCAAAGGAACCATGAGGGGAAAAGGTTGGAAAAATAAAACAGTAAACTTTATACCTCACCTAGGAATAAAGAAAACTATTCTAACAAGAAAATTATGTAAATAAAAACCAGAAAAGCAAAATCTGTTCAAGTTATTTATAAGCCAAAGCTCCAGCACTAAAGGACTTAGAGGAAAATGGCCAAAAAAGCCTCAAAACTGAAAAAGGTCAGGTTCAAAGCAAGAAGAGACTGAGGGGAGATATGATAGCACTCTTCAAGTACATAAAAGGTTGTCACACAGAGGAGGGCCAGGATCTCTTCTTGGTTGTCCCAGAGTGCAGGACACAGAATAATGGGCTCAAGTTGCAGGAAGCCAGATTTTGACTGAACATCAGGAAAATCTCCTAACTGTTAGACGAGCCATACGACAATGGAACCAATTACCTAGAGAGATAGTGGGCTCTCTGACACTGGAGGCCTTCAAGAGGCAGCTGGACAGCCATCTGTCGGGAATGCTTAGATTTGGATTCCTGCATTAAGCAGGGGGCTGGACTCAATGGCCTTGTAGGCCCCTTCCAATCTATTCTGTGATTCTAAGAAATCTCCTCTGAAAGGCAAAAAGCAAAGTCAGGTTGCAAAGGCTCGAGAACAAGCAAAGAGCTGGTAGAAAAAACTTGGGGGGGGAATAAAATTAAGCAAAGAAGCAGTAGTTTCAGTTTATTATAAATTGCAGGGCCGTAGGCCAACACAATGTTAAAAGAGTACAGCAAATTTTACTATACAGTTACTATACAGTTTAAAACATAATATCAGAAGCAGTAAGAACTTGTGAGAAAGAAGAGAGAAGTCACAAGAACCACTCTGAGAAGAGATGGCTTTCCCCCTCTTCCTTTCATCTCCCTTTTCTCTTGTGTGTCATGTTTGTTGCAGATATTAAGCCTGTGGGCAGGGTCTTAAAATTTAGTTGATTGCATGTAAGTCACTCTGGGAGCCTTTTTGACTGAAGACTGGGCTACAAATGCCCTTAATAGAGAATAAGTGAATTCTAGCTTTGAGCGTAGTCTTTTTCAGATCCCCAAAGACACCCTTTCTTTTCTGCATTCCAATTTGTCCTTTTCTCTCACCTCACTTTTTCTCACAAAAAAATGTCCCACCATGAGACAAATACCTGCAGAAACAGATTCCCATCATTTTAGGGGCTGACACCTGTTGAAGGAAAACACCTTAGACCAGCCTTTCCCAACCAGTGTGCCTCCAGATGATGATTATTATTTTTATTTAGTTGCATTTCTAAACCGCCCTATAGCTAGCAGCTCCCAGGGCGGTGTACAACATGATAAAACCACAATATTTAAAATACAGCAAGTGTGTATTGCGCAGACAATATAAACATTATATAAACAAAGTGAAAGAAAACTAAAAAAAAAAAAAGATTAAAAGCTTAAATACTTTAAAATGCCTGGGTGAAGAGGTGGGTTTTTACCTGGCGCCGGAAAGATGACAGAGAAGGCGCCAGGCGTATCTCATCTGGGAGGGCATTCCATAATTCGGGGGCCACCACCGAAAAGGCCCTAGATCTTGTTACTGTTCTCCGGGCCTCTGTATGGGTTGGGACCCGGAGAAGGGCCTTAGACGTCGAGCGGAGTGAACGGGTAGGAACATAGCGGGAGAGGCGTTCCATCAGATATTGCGGTCCAGTGCCGTTAAGGGCTTTATAGGTAAGGACCAACACTTTGAATCTGGCCCGGAAACATATTGGAAGCCAGTGCAGTTGGGCCAGAATAGGTGTTATGTGGTCGAATTTCTTCGTCCCAGTAAGAACTCTGGCCGCAGCATTCTGCACTAGCTGAAGTTTCCGAATCGTTTTCAAAGGTAACCCTACGTGGCTTCCCCCAGGCACCTGGTTGGCCACTGTGAGAACAGGATGCTGGACTAGATGGGCCACTGGCCTGATCCAGCAGACTCTTCTTATGTTCTTAGAGAGCATTACAGTAATCCAATGATGATGTTGGACCACAACTCCCATCTTTCCTGACCATTGGCTATGCTGGCTGAGGCTGATAGGAGTTGTGGTCCAACAACATCTGGAGGCACACTGGTTGGGAAAGACTGCCTTAGACCAACTTAAAAGGAACTGTGAGATGGACAAATTTTATTGATAATACAAGATACTGATGGCCATCAGGAGAGAGTGCCCAGTAAGTCACCTGATCACCTTAGGACAGCCTTTCCCAACTAGTGGGCCACCAGATGTTGCTGGACTACAACTCCCATCAGCCTCAGCATTCCTAGCCATTGGCCATGCTTGCTGGGGCTGATGGGAGTTGTAGTCCAGCAACATCTGGTGGCCCACTAGTTGGGAAAGGCTGCCTTAGGAGGTCTCTCTGCCTGAAGCTTATTGAACACACATTGTATAGTCATGGCAGACAAGCATATTTATTTTCATACATGGAGATTAACATACTCACGAGGAGGGGTCTCCAGTGCATGTGATGAGTACATTCAGAGGCACGTACTCACTCTCTCTGATTCTAGTTGATTCCAGGTCAAAAATGTACCTTAACAGATGTGAAATCTTTCTCTAACCGCAACTTCTCCTTTTCTGGAGCTAGCAGGCACAATGAACTATTTCCCCATTTCCCTTGTGGCTTAGCTACTGCAGCTTTGATACTGAATATAAAGAAAGCCATTTAGCTTTATAAGCATACTGATTATGGATTAATGTATTCCCAAGTGATCCCTGAGGGAAGGCCGAATTTCTTCCTTCCTCACATTCTAAGCCTTGTCAGGATACAGGGAGATTTACTAGGGTTACACAGCAGTGCTCGTTCCATGGAGTAACAAATCTTCTGTCTTCACAACTAGTTTGACTGAGGCCTTGTCAGTTTTTCTGCTTCTCACACTACAGAAAGAAAAACATTTCTTATTTGATTTATATCCCACCCTTCCTGCCAGCAAGAGCCCATTTCTTCCCTCATAGCAGACACAGAGGCCGACGTCAGTCATGAGCCAGATATTCTTGAAACTTTTCCTCCATTCCACTCCACAGATCCTTCCTTCCACTTTACCTTCACCATGCTTACAGATTTGCCCCCTAAACTGAGCTCAGTAACAATCTTCACAGAAGCTTCCAAACAGTTCAAACATTTCTAAAGTATGTATTACAGGCATCTATTATGTAGTAGAGGTGAAATGAGAAGTGAATGGCCAAAGTTTCCCACCAGCATGAACATAATCATTACACCTCTCTCTAGTATGAAACTTTTGATGAGGATCTATGATTGTGTCCATGACTGAATCTCTTTCCATTCTCTCACCATGGTATGATTTCTCTCTAAGGATGCTTTGAAGTAAACAAATAATGGCAATCTGATTAAAGCTGTTTCCTCCTGCAAACTCTGATGTGAAATACAGGAGATACACTGAATGAAACCCTTCCCAGATTCTGGACAGCTATATGTTTTTCTTCCAATATGCTTTCTTTTTAATGTGTAACAAGGGTGTGACCCTGACTGAAGCTCTTTCCACATTCCAGTCATTTTTAAGGCTTCTCCACTGTATAAATCATTTGATGTACATTAAGACTGGAACTTTGCTTAATTTTCCACATTCAACACATTTTGATTTTCCCCCTATATGGATCCATTGCTGTGCCTGAAGATTGCCACTCTGTCCGGCTCAGAGCTGAAGGATCCAGACTGAGGTGAGGTGATGTCTTTTTTTCTTTTTATTAAGGTTATGGTTGCATCCAAAGCGGTGCGCTTCATATTCCTGTCTACCCTGACTCATTACTTTCCCTTGCTATCCTAACTAAGCAGCGGGGAGAGTTGACTTAGCACTTGTGTCTTGGAAGACACCTGCTTAGGTAGGGAAGGTTTTCGCATGTAAATGATGGCTCCGCCTGAGTTTGTTTTTTTTTTTTTCAATAATTTTTATTCAAATTTTCATAAAACATACAAGACAAAATCATAAAACATTCAAAGACAAAAAACAAAATCAAAAATAGTTAAACAAAAAGAAAAAAAGAAAAAAAAAAACAAAAATAAAAAATAAAGAGTAAAATATTGACTTCCCATTTGTCAAAGATCAAATCAGTTATAAGTCTATAATATATAGCAATCCTGTCTCTTAAGTCATATTATAAAATCACTTTCCTCCAGTAGTTATCTTACTTAATCATCAAATCTCATAAACATTACTTTATTCTTTCCACAAAAAGTCAAAGAGAGAATTCAATTCTTTAAGAAATATATCTATCAATTTTTTTTTCCAGATAAGCATATCGATTAATCCATCTCATTACTAATTATGATAATCTTATTGTCATAACCATAGTCAAAATAAACATTTCAATTAATCCATCACATCAGAATCTGTTAGGTTCAGTAATTTCAGTAGCCATTGTTCTATTATCTCTATTAGTTCCATTTTCCATCTTCCATCTTCAGTAGTCTTGTTAAGTCCAGTAATTTCAATATCCAATCTTCCATTATCAGTATTCCATAATAATCTTGCTGTCAAAGCCATAGTCATATAGTAAGAGTCTGATGGGAATTACCTCTATCCCAAATATTTTCTTGCCATCCATTCTGAATAGGTTGCTGAAATACTGCTGTAAAATCATATCTCTGTTCTTTTTTCAGTAGCCATTGTTCTATTATCTCTATTAGTTCCATTTTCCATCTTCCATCTTCAGTAGTCTTGTTAAGTCCAGTAATTTCAATATCCAATCTTCCATTATCAGTATTCCATAATAATCTTGCTGTCAAAGCCATAGTCATATAGTAAGAGTCTGATGGGAATTACCTCTATCCCAAATATTTTCTTGCCATCCATTCTGAATAGGTTGCTGAAATACTGCTGTAAAATCATATCTCTGTTCTTTTTTTCAAAACACACTGGGTCATCTCTTAAAAGTTTTTCCATTGTCACATGGCTGCAGTTAATTCCATAGATTTTCTCTATATTGGGCTCCATCACATCATTCCAGTCCAGAAGATAATCCATGCCATTGATAACTTTATCTCTAGAATCTTCATTAATTTCTTCAGAGATAACATTGAGTTCCAAACAATAGATTTTATTTCTAAAGTCCATAGACTCCAAATCTTGTTCCTGTTCCACGTTTGTTCCAATCTCCGGGATCTCCTCTCTCACAGGGACCCCTATTCCAGTCTCCAGGGTCTCCTCTCTCACAGGGACCCCTGTTCCAATCTCCGGGGTCTCCTCTCTCACAGGGACCCCTTCCAGGGTCACCTCTCTCACAGGGACCCTTATATCTTTAATCTCCTGCTTCATTTTACTCAATTCAATTTTCGTTATCTCAATCTCATCCATTATTTTCTGAAACATAGTTATTTCCAGATTCTCAGCCACTTTCTTAATTGCCATTTTAAAAGAAAAATATAGGAAAACCACTTCTTATTTCAGCAACAATTGGGTTAATACTCCAAACTTGGTGACATCACAGTATAAACAGAGCAGACAGCCTTATCTCTCCAATAGTTAAGTAAACAAAATGCAGTTCCCAGGATCGAAACAATTAATGGCAATCGTCAAGAAACAGATTCGTCAAAATAAAATAGACCAAAAAGAGAGTAGTCTCAAAACAGTATAATATTTTTCAAAATAAAAATCTGGAATAGAAATCCCTCTTCTGTGTGTATCTTTAGAATGCAAATCCAGGACAGCTTTTTGCAACAAAAACAGAGATAAGCTATTAATTAGTGCGTAGCAGAGAGAAGTTACGGCTCCCCAGTGAGATGTCAAAAACCGATCAATCTGGCAAATCTCTTTTAAACAGCAACAATTTAAGTCAAGTAAAAGAAAAATATAGAAAGAAGGGTGCTTGCCTGTTAATGCGTTCTCTCTTAGAAGATAAGATGAACGTTCGCTTTAACAGATAGAGCTTGCTGTTGAAAATCCGTCCCACCTTCGTCGGCTGGACCTCGTCCCATAAATTAATGAGATCTGGTCGTCCCAACAAAAATAGGCTTTGAGGTTAATCTCTTCGTTTCTCCCTGCCCGGGAGAAGTTTAATCAGTCAAAAAAAAAAGAAAAAACTGACTGATATATCTGAATAAGCTTCTTTTGAGGCAGGAGCCCGTCTCAAAAGCAGGCACAGGCTAAGTCACCCTTCCCGGAAGTCCTCTCCGCCTGAGTTTGAAAGTCTCTCTTCTCACGCCTCCTCTCGCGGGGCGAGTCTCAGACAGCACATCCGACAGCGACGCTTCACTAGGTGACAGTGAAGGAGAATTTTCTCCTTTGAGATCTTTGACTGGGCGTCCTTGAAGAAATTTGAAGACACAGGCTTGAAACGAAAAGGTAGGCCTTTATTCTTTACAAGCATATGCAGGGTCAGTCCCCCTGAGATATCCAGGAGAGACTGCAATGAGACATTGTCTGCAAGCTCTTTTATACACTACAGTTACAGCATGTGACATTAGTTCACCAATCCCACAAGTTCCTGCCCACATAACATCACAGCTCCTTCTCCCTGCAATCATTCCAAACCAATCAGAAAGTAATTCTACTTCTTATTCCAATATTCTGCCCATCTCATTAATTTCACCATTGTTCTGCTGTCCCACCTTATTGGTGGTTTTTGGGGCCAGTTGAGATCAGTTACTATTGTGAATGTGCCTTCAAGCAAACCCGGTACATCCATTGTTCTTGATCGGCCAGGCTAACATGTTCCTTAACAATGCCAGGTTGGGTTTGCCTCAATTTAGGATGGCTGAATGTTCATGAACATCACAGTTCTATTACCTGCTATATTTTATTTATTTATTTATTGTATTTATATACTGCCCCATAGCCAAAGCTCTCTGGGCGGTTTACAGTAACTAAAAACATTAAAAACAAATATACAAATTTAAAACACATCTTTTAAAACGATTTAAAACACAATTTAAAACAATTTAAAAACACATGCTAAAATGCCTGGGAGAAGAGGAAAGTCTTGACCTGGCGCTGAAAAGATAACAGTGATGTCGCCAGGCACACCTCGTCAGGTAGATCATTCCATAGTTTGGGGGCCACCACTGAAAAGGCCCTCTCCCTTGTTGCCACCCTCCGAGCTTCCCTTGGAGTAGGCACCCGGAGGACCTTAGATGTTGAGTGTAATGTACGGGTGGGTTCATATCGGGAGAGGCGTTCCATCAGGTATTGTGGTCCCAAGCAGTGTAAGGCTTTATAGGTTAAAACCAGCACCTTGAATCAAGCTTGGACGCAGACAGGCAGCCAATGCAAGCAGGCCGGAATTGGTTTTATATGTTTGGACCGTCTGGTCCCTGTTACCAATCTGGCCGCTGCATTTTGCACAAGCCGCAGTTTCCAAATCGTCTTCAAAGGCAGTCCCACGTAGAGTGCATTGCAGTACTCTAACTTGGAGGTTACCAGAGCATGGACAACTGAAGCCAGGTTATCCCTGTCCAGATAGGGGCATAGCTGGACCACCAACCAAAGTTAGTAGAAGGCACTCCGTGCCACCGAGGCTACCTCAGCCTCAAGTGACAGAGATGGTTCTAGGAGAACCTCCAAGCTACAAACCTGCTCATTCAGGGGGAGTGCAACCCCATCCAGGACAGGTTGGACATCCACCATCTGGTCAAAAGAACCACCCACTAGCAGCATCTCAGTCTTGTCTGGAATGAGCCTCAGTTTATTAGCCCTCATCCAGTCCAATGTTGCATCCAGGCACCGGTTCAGCACATTGACAGCCTCACCTGAAGATGAAAAGGAGAAATAGAGCTGTGTGTCATCAGCTTACTAATGGCAACGCACTCCAAAGCTCCAGATGACCGAACCCAATGGTTTCATGTAGATGTTGAACAGCTTGGGGGACAGAACTGACTCCTGTGGAACCCCATACTGGAGAATCCAGGGTGCCGAGCAATGTTCCCCACGCACCACCTTCTGGAGCCGACCTGCCAAGTAGGAGCGGAACCACCGCCACGCAGTCCCACCCACTCCCAACTCAGCCAGTCTTCCCAGAAGGATTCCATGGTCAATGGTATCAAAAGCCGCTGAGAGATCAAGGAGAATCAACACAGTCACACTCCCCGTCTCTCTCCCAACAAAGGTCATCATACAGGGCGACCAAGGCTGTTTCTGTGCCAAAACCAGGCCTGAAACCCAACTGAAATGGATCCAGATAATCGGTCTCATCCAAGAGTGTCTGGAGCTGGCCCGCAACCACTTGTTCAAGGACCTTGCCCAGGAATGGAACATTTGCTACTGGCCTATAGTTACTAAGATCTTCTGGGTCCAAGGAGGGTCCCTTCAGGAGTGGTCTCACTACTGCCTCTAGCCAGGGACCACCCCCTCTCACAGAGAAGCATTAAGCACTTCCCTGGCCCAGCCAGCTGTTCCGTCCCTGCTAGCTTTTATTAGCCAAGAAGGGCAAGGATCCAGCACAGAAGTGGTTGCACGAACCTGTCCAAGCACCTTGTCGACGTCCTCAGGCTGTACCAACTGAAACTCATCCAAGAAATCGAGACAAGGCTGTGCTCTGGATACCTCGCTTGATTCACCTGCTATAACACTGGAGTCTAAGTCCTGGCGGATGCTAAAGATTTTATCCTGGAAGTGCCTAGCAAATTCATTACAGCGGGCCTCAGATGGTTCTACCATGTCCCTGGGGCCAGAGTGTAATAGCCCCCAGACAATTCTGAAGAGCTCCGCTGGGCGGCAGAGTGATGATATGATAGTGGCAGCAAAATATTGCTTTTTTGCTGTCCTCACTGCCCCTAAATACAGCTTACCATAGGCACTTACCAGTGTATAATTGCATCCGCTAGGAGTTCGTCTCCATCTGCACTCAAGCCGTCTCCGATATTGTTTCATCGCTCTCAGCTCTGGGGTATACCATGGAGCCGTACGAGCTCTACACAGGAGATGGCGCTCAGGAGCAATCATGTCAACCGCCCAGGTCATTTCTGTTTTCCACAGTTCAACCAGGGTTTCGACGGGAGCTCCAGCTATAGGGGTTCTTATACCTTATGAGATTTCTTAGAAATTCCTAACTGTAAAAGTACATAGCTATGGAGAAAGGGTTATGATTATAATGCTGGACTGTGACTGGGAACCACACAGATAGGGAATATAGTGGGTGATTCTGAATTAGCCCCTATCTCCCAGCCTCAGAGGAATAGAAAAGGCAAACTACCTCAGAACCCCTTTTTACCATAAAAACACTTTTACAAAGTTGTATTCTACTTATTAAAAGTGAAATTAAATACACTGGGTTAATGTAAAAATCAGTATTAAAATCAAAGTTTTATCTCATGGCACGATCAGAGAGTCACTTCCCAATTGACTCGCAGGAGGGGCAGGAACTGCCTCTGTGGCAGCGCTGAGAATGGGGGTTTGAGGACTGCTAGAACCCTCCCCACCTGTCTTCCTTCCTCCAGCTCCCCAAGGAACCTCATCCTCATCTGACTCCCCTCCCTGATCTAGCTCTGCCTCTGTCTGGGGCACAACATCATCCCCCTTCCATGCTCCATTTTCCCCCACCCCATGGGCTTGGGCTTTTCTGGGTAGGCTTCATGGAACTCTCTCACCAGATCCGGCACATGGATGTCAGTAGCTGGCTCCCAGGAACACTCAGCCTGATCATACCCCTTCCAATGGATCAAGTATTGCAGTCGCCCATGGCACTTTGACAAGTCCAAAATCTGCTCCACCTCTTGCCCATTTACAATTATAGGTGGCGACAGCACCTCTTGTATCCTTTGGGGGTCGAGGGGGGTGCTCCAAAGAGCGATGAAACACCAGGTGAATCTTGAGGGAGGGAGGCAATCACAATTGAAAGGCCACTTGATTGATCTGGGCTTTGACTTCGAAGGGTCCCAATCTTCTGGCTTCCAATTTATGGCTTTGTGCCAGAATCGGCAAATAGTGAGTGGATAGCCACACCTTGTCTCCTACATGAATTTTGGGTTCCTCCTGTCGTTGTTGATCAGCTACTCTTTTGTAGTCTGTCTTAGCTCTATCCAATTGTTCCTTCAGCAACTGCTGCATAGCCTGAAGCTCCTGTAGAAAGTCCTGAGCCACTGGGATGACTGGCCTGGCATTAGGGGTGGCAAAGGCTCGAGGGTGATACCTCAGGTTAGCAACGAAAGGTATCTGCTGGGTAGTAGCCTGCACCACACTGTTGTAAGCGAATTCCACTAAGGGCAGGAAGGACATCCAGTTGTCTTGCTGGTAACTGACATAACAATGAAGATACTGCTCCAACGTGGTATTAACTCAGTCTGTCCGTTTGCAGATGGTGAGACGATGACAGTCTCAGCTCACTCTGCAGGAGTTGCCACATAGCACGCCAGAATCGGGCTGTAAATTGCAGGCCCCGATCCAAAACCAAACTGTCAGGAAGTCCATGTAGATGGTAAACATTCTGAACATATAGTTGAGCCATCTCCTGTGCGTTTTGGAGCCCTGAGCATGGAATGAAATGAGCCATTTTAGTAAAGCATCCACGACAACCAAAACTGTCATTTTCCCCTGGGAGAAAGGGAGGTCAGTGATGAAATCCATGGTTACCATTTGCCAGGGTCTCTTGGGTGTGGGGAGTGGCTGTAAAAGTTTTGCTGGCCACCCCATAGCATGTTTGGCTCTGCCACAGGTGGGGCAAGACTGGATGTAACGCTTCACATCATGTTTTATCCTTGGTCACCAAATTTCCCTCATAATTGCTTGCAAGGTTTTAAAAAGTCCAAAATGTCCAGCGGTAGGGGAGTCATGACACTGACGTAGGACCTTGGCTCTCAAGTCTTCCAGGGGCACATACACAGCTGCATAATGATACAGCACCCCTCTCGCAGGGCAAAGTCAGCTGCGCTTCCAGGAGGCTGCCTCTCCAACTCCTTTAGCAAAAGGATCTAGTTTGTGCGTCAAACACAATTCCTTGAACCAGGAGTCCTGGCACGCAGCTGCCACCATCTTCTCAAGGGGTATAATGAGTTGCTGCGGTCTCTGAGTCTGATTCTCCAGATACTCTGGCTTGCGGGACAGCATATTTGCCCACTTATTCTGCGCCTGTGGAATGTAATGAATTTTGAAGTGAAAAGGAGCAAAGAACTAAGCCCAACACACTTGTCTCTGGTTCAGCTACGTGCAATGTGGAGACTTTCCAAATTCCAATGGTCTGTGCAAAACTATCTCATGCGGCGCCCCTTCTAAGTGATGCTGCCAAGTTTCAAAGGCATCACGGATTGCCAGCTACTCTTTTTCCCACACGGTATAGTTTTGGGTGGAACTTGTTAACTTCCATGAAAAGTATGCACATGACCTCAGACCCTCCCCTCTCTGGGCTGGTTGTAAAAGCACCACTCTGATGGCCATGTCTGATGCATCCATCTCTACCATGAAAGGGTGTGTAGGATCTGCATGCTGCAGTATGAGCTCAGAGGCAAACAGGACTTTTAACTCCTCAAAGGCTCTTTGCGTGGCTTCTGTCCAGTGAAAGGGACCTGGACCTTCAGACAGTCTGTGAGTGGTGCAGTTTTGTCAGAGTAGTTTGTAATGAACCAATGGTGGTAGTTAGTGAACAGGTGAATGGAGGGAGGTGCCCAGAATGACGAAAAAGCTTGAGTAAAAAGTCACAGTTTTATCCCATTTATGTAAATTAAAATTGTATTAATAAAGCCCAAAGCGTTTCGGCTAATCTTATATAGCCTTCATCAAGGGCTGAAAGAAATAGATATACATTGAAATCACTAAACATTCTGTACAAACTTGTAACTTACAGTTTCTGTTTTTTGAAAAGGGGGGTGGGATGGGAGTACATACATTTCTTTACTCACATGCTTATTTTAAATTCTTCATTCAAAGTAATATGATTCAGGTTTTATCCAAAAGATTGTTGATTATCAGCAGCACGTTCGTCAGGCCGAATCTGGTGAGCGTGTTTGTTGAAAGCTGCAGAGTAAAATATAGTCCGTCTCAAGTGCTCTCAGATGGAGTTCGTAATTGTTGAGTGATTACAGCCTCTCGTTTCTTAGACTGGGACCATATAATAAAACAGCACAAGGATCTCATCAGAAATGAACTACATGCCTCTACATTGTTGGAATATTGCCGTGTCCAACGCATACCTAGGGGCTTACGTATCCTCAAAGCACCTGGTATGTTTCAAGAAAATGAAGAGTTTATGAACAAATGGTGTTCAATATTAAATAAATGTTCCCAAGACCTTATGATTCTGCTGATAGAAACCACTACAGAAGTCAACAAAGAATTAAAGACATCTCTTCAAACAACTATGGAAACATACAAAAGGTCAGATATTCCAGACTTGACCCAAAAACTGGCATCATTAGACGCAGACCTTAAAAAATTTCAAGAGGATGTGAAAACATTCAAATATAAAAAATTCATCTGAGATGAGAAAGATTATCAACAACAAAGAGTATATCCTTGGCTATATAAAAAGCATAAAAGGGTCACTTTCTCTTTAAATGATTCCTCCAAAGGATCCAACACAGACTGGGAAAATACTACCGCGGAAAGCAGTGACAATAGTATCCATTGCGCCTCCACCTCTTTTTTAGAAGACAGAGGGAAACACAATTCCAATGCAATCCACATACCTCGTCGAAAACGCCACATGAATCATCGGTCCCCCCCGTATCGTCTACGCAAGAAACGCTGATTATTATGTCCAGTAGACAGCTTTCCGCCCTAGAGATGTGCATTTTAGAAAAAGGACTCTCCTTCATTCCCACCCCCGCACATGATCTGGTTCAAGTTCGTCTGGACCTCTTCAGCTTTGTCAGAAGCATCAAACTGTGCCACTTCTTCAGAAACTCTGCATCTACGAACTCACACACTTTTCCTAAAACACGATCCAAATTTATGCCACCAGGACCTACAGATCCCTCTATTGCCACTTGTGAAAGACTTCTCCTCGCAGATCTTTTTTTTTTTTTTTTTTTTTTTCCAATAATTTTTATTCAGATTTTCATAAAACATACAAGACAAAATCATAAAACATTCAAAGACAAAAAACAAAATCAAAAATAGTTAAACAAAAAGAAAAAAAGAAAAAAAAAACAAAAATAAAAAAATAAAGAGTAAAATATTGACTTCCCATTTGTCAAAGATCAAATCAGTTATAAGTCTATAATATATAACAATCCTGTCTCTTAAGTCATATTATAAAATCACTTTCCTCCAGTAGTTATCTTACTTTCCGCCCTAGAGATGTGCATTTTAGAAAAAGGACTCTCCTTCGTTCCCACCCCCGCACATGATCCGGTTCAAGTTCGTCTGGACCTCTTCAGCTTTGTCAGAAGCATCAAACTGTGCCACTTCTTCAGAAACTCTGCATCTACGAACTCACACACTTTTCCTAAAACACGATCCAAATTTATGCCACCAGGACCTACAGATCCCTCTATTGCCACTTGTGAAAGACTTCTCCTCGCAGATCTTAAAAGATTAGAAACATCCACATCCAACTCGTGGCATAATCTAAGCAGAGAAGAACATCTCGCCCTACAAAAATTATCCAGGGACAACAGTATAATCATGAAACCAGCAAACAAAGGGGGAGCAATTGTTATCCAAGACATCATGGATTACAAAACAGAAGTCCTCAGACAACTGGCAGATAATACAGCTTACACTCCATGCACACAAGATCCTACAACAAACATCGCACAGCTAATCAAAGTCACCCTTGAGGAGGGCTTGTGCTTAGGTTACATCACTGAAAAAGAAAAAAGATTCTTGAGCAATCCCACACCAAGGATTCCAGTGTTTTATACACTACCTAAAATCCACAAGGGCATTTCACCTTCCCCGGGAAGACCCATTGTATCAGGTTGTAATTCCCTCCTAGAACCCTTGTCTCAATTTGTAGATTTTTTTCTGAAACCATTTATACCTAACATTCCCTCATTCGTACGTGACTCTACGGATTTTATTAACAAAATACAGCATATCCACACTGAATCTCGAGACATATTAGTCACCATGGATGTCCATTCGCTGTACATAAGCATTCCACAAGAACAAGCCATTAACATCATTAGAAACACACTAGATCAAAGGACTGCCAGACATCCCCCGACACATTATCTATGTTCCCTGGCGGAGTTAGCACTGGAGAAGAATTATCTCAAGTTCGACAATAAGTTTTACTGGCAAATCAAGGCAGTAGCCATGGGGTGCCCCATGGCTCCAGAAGTAGCGAATTTATATATGGGACATTTTGAAAAAGATATAACTTCTCCACACAGTCCCTTTGCGGTCCAGTTAAAATGCTGGCTTCGTTATATAGACGATGTTTTTTTAGTATGGAACGGTAACACACAGAGTTTGCAGACTTTTTTTACATGGGTCAACAATAGGAACAGCTACATAAAATTTGATACACAATATAGCAGTAATTATATCCATTTTTTAGATCTCCGCATTATCAAGTGTGGAAATCAGCTACATACATCACTATATAAGAAATCTACTGACAGGAATACATATTTAAGGTATGACAGTTCACACCCCAGAACAATCAGACAAAACCTTCCATACAGTCAATTTCTCCGAATAAAACGACACTGTACTTCACACAAAGACTTCGTATATCACTCGGGATCCCTCAAACAACAATTGGTACAGAGAGGTTATCCACAGCAGATTGTGGAAAACAACTATTAGAAGGCTTTAAATCAAAAACGCCAGGATCTCTTACACCCTACACAACGTATGACTTCAGGACGGATACACTGCAACATAATATACAATAACATCACCAACAGGTTGCAAAACAGCATCCAAAAATACTAGCACCTGATACAACAGATTCCCGGCTGCTCCGATAAACCCATGGTCTCCTTTAAAAGGACTAAAAACATCCAGGATATACTAGTAAGGAGCACCTTTAGAGATAACAATCACTCACCCAGGCTTTTTTTGAGTTCATCAGGACCTATTGGACATTATCCGAGCGGCCATTGTGTGTACTGTAAATATACCTCTAAAAGGGTTCAGTTCATCAACCCTAATAACCATCAATCATATTCCCTCACACATTTTACCACATGCAATACACCGCATGTAGTCTATATTATACAATGTAGCTGTCCTAAAATATATATTGGCCAAACCAGCAGACCTCTGAAAGTAAGAATTGGAGAGCACTTAAGCAACATCAGATGCAAAAGGAGAAGCGCGCCACTAGTAAATCATTTTATAGACTGCAACCATACCCACAAAGATTTTCTTTTCTGGGGTTTAGAAAAAACACGTGGACCCAATTCCAACATACTCATGAGGAAAGAAATAGCATGGATTCTTAAATTAGACACCCTTTCCCCATGTGGACTGAATGAAGACCTGGATTTTCTTCCCCTGTTATAAACACACAGAATTGAAACCAGATCCCTAAGATAAGAGTGACTGCAATTATTTAACGATTTTGAACTCCAACCGAGATCATTTGAGATGAACTATATTTTACTCTGCAAACTTCCAATAAACATGCATAAAATTTTTCCCCTGTTGTAAATACACGTAATTGTAACAAGATCCCTAAGAAACGAGAGGCTGTAATCACTCAACAATTACAAACTCCATCTGAGAGCACTTGAGACGGACTATATTTTACTCTGCAGCTTTCAACAAACACGCTCACCAGATTCGGCCTGACGAATGTGCTGCTGATAATCAACAATCTTTTGGATAAAACCTGAATCATATTACTTTTAATGAAGAATTTAAAATAAGCATGTGAGTAAAGAAATGTATGTACTCCCATCCCACCCCCCTTTTCAAAAAACAGAAACTGTAAGTTACAAGTTTGTACAGAATGTTTAGTGATTTCAATGTATATCTATTTCTTTCAGCCCTTGATGAAGGCTATATAAGATTAGCCGAAACGCTTTGGGCTTTATTAATACAATTTTAATTTACATAAATGGAATAAAACTGTGACTTTTTACTCAAGCTTTTTCGTCATTCTGGGCACCTCCCTCCATTCAACTGTTTCATTGAATGACATCCACTCTCTACCTACCTCTGGTAGTTAGTGAACCCCAGGAACCACTGGAGATCCTTCTTTGTTTTGGGAGGTTGCCACGTGAGAATACAGTGGACCTTACCTGGGTCCATTTTGACTCCTGTGGGAGAAATGGGATACCCCCAAAAGTCCAACATGGTTAGATCAAAACTGCACTTCTCCAGCTTATCATAGAGGTGATGTTCTCTGAGGTGCTGCAGCACCACCCGCATATGCCCCTCATGCTGGGCTGGGGAGTCTGAGGATATGAGGATATCATCAAAATACATGATCATGAAGCAATCTAGATAGTCTAAAGATATCATTCATAAAACTCTGGAAGACCCCAGAGCTATTCCATAGCCCAAAGGGCATGACTAAGTACTCAAACTGTCAATATCGAGTCTTGAACGCAGTCTTCCACTCATCCCCCTCCGTGATTCACACAAGATTGTCAGCTCCCTTCAAATCCAACTTGGTATAGATCTTGGCTGAGCGCAGCCACTCCAGCATCTTGGTGATGAGTGGCAAGGAGTAGCTGTTGGGGATTGTGATCTTGTTCAACTCTTGGTAATCATTACACGGATGTAGCTCCACGCTCTTTTTCTTAACAAACACCAAAGGCGCCCCTGCAGGTGACTGAGATGGTCAAATGAAATCCTTTTTTAAATTGGTCTCCAGAAATTCTCTTAGTGCCGCCAACACCGGTTCAGACAAGGAATAGATCAGTCCCAAAGGGATGTGCACCCCCAGCATCAGATCTATGGCACAGTCAGGGGTGGTGGTGGGACAACTGGTCAGTTTCATTTTTGTCAAATACGTCCTTGTACTCCTCATATTTTCCAGACAAAATGGCTCCCTCCTGCAGCACAGTTCCAACCCACAGGCAGGGGAAATTTCCTTCTGCGTTTGGCAGTGCTGATGACGAAATGGAAATGGATTGCCTTCAAGTCAATCCCGACTTATGGTGACCCTACGAATAGGGTTTTCATGGTAAGCGGTATTCAGAAGTGGTTTACCCTTGCCCTCCTCTGGGGCCGAAAGGCAGTGACTGGCCCAAGATCACCCAGTGAGCTTCATGGCTGTGTGCGGATTCGAACCCTGGCCTCCCAGGTCATAGTCCAACACACTAACCACTACACCACACTGGCTCACACTGATGACAATAGTCCAAGGTAAATACTAGCACCGCTTCATCCCAGAAAATGGTGGGGTTGTGCTGAACTAGCCAGGGCATTCCCAACACCACTGGAAAGCAGGGCAGGGTGGCAATGTAGAATGACAGGCTTTTCATGTGTCCCGGAATGTCCATTCTCAGCATCTCTGTAGCCTGAGTAAGAGTTCCGGACTTTAAGGACCACCCATCAATAGTTTTGACAGACAAGGGCTTCTCTAGTGTCCGAATTGGCACTGCATGCTCCCTAGCAAGACCCCAGTCCATAAAACTCAAGGAAGCCCGAGAATCGATCATGGTGTGGACCTGGAGGCTTTGTCCAGAAGACGCTTAAGTCTCTTACTTGCAGGAGGGGCAGGAACTGCCTCTGTGGCAGTGCTGGGAATGGGGGTTTGAGGTCTGCCAGAACCCTCCCTGCTCATCTCCCTACCTCCAGCTCCTCAAGGAACCTCGTCCTCATCTGACTCCTCTCCCTGAGCTAGCTCTACCTCCGTCTGGGGCACAACATTGACTAAAGATGCTTCCAAACTCCAGGCATTTATAACGTTTGTCCCTCATATGAATTCTTTGATGTTTAATAAGCATGTGACTCTCACTGAAGCTGTTCCCACACTCCAAGTATTTATAAGGTCTGGTTCCTGTATGAGTTCTTTGCTGTGAGGAAAGGTGGCTACTTTTGATTGAAGGTCTTTCCATACTGTAATCAGTTATAAAGTTTGGCCACTGTATGAGTTGTTTGGTGTGAGGAAAGGTGACTACTGTGTCTGAAGCTCTTTCCACACTCCATGCATTAATTAGGTTTGTCCCCTGTATGAATTCTCTGATGTACAGTAAGGGAATTACTCCAACTGAAGCTCTTTCAACACTCCACACATCTATAAGGTTTGATCCCTGTATGAGGTCTGTCATGGCCCCGTCAGAGGACTCATCAGACGAGGATGACTCGGGAGTAACAGCAGCAGACCCAGAAGCAGCAGACCCAGAAGGAGAAATGGAGGAAACTCCTGAGAACCCAGCTCCTTCTCCCCCTCAGCTGCAGAGCACCCCAGACACAGCTGAAGCCCTTCAGCCAGACGCAGACAGTGAACAGGATACTCCCCCCTCACCGGCAGAACGTAGACAACAGGAGGTCAGGCAGAAGAGGGGCAGGCCTGTCCACTTAAGGCCAAAACGCTGATGGCTCACACCTGCTGACAAACCTGCTCCTTAAAAGTCAAACCTTGGCTTCAGCTTGTTGGTGACTACAACGTCAGGCGTGACCATTGTGTGTCTTCCTATCCCCTGAACCTTGACTTGGACTGATCTCTCGGCAACCTAGACCTGGACCTTCACTGACGTCTCTTCTGGATTTCTGGCTTGGCACGTAAGCTTTGAATGGCCTCTGCCCTTATCTTGCTTCCTCCTTGCTAGCCTGGCAGATTTATAGTCAAGCTACCGGCTGAGGACTTACGGCCTGGCAATTACCAAGGAATCTCCAGCCCTGCCTGCACCCCCACCGACACTGCTGTCTCAGTGAAGAGCTGACAAGTTCTTAGATGCATAGTAAGATGGCCACTGTGAATAAAGCTCTTTCCACACATTTACAAGGTTTGTCCCCTGTATTAGTTCTTTGATGCAAAGTAAGGGAGATACTCCAAGTGAAGCTCTTTCCACACTCAATGCATTTATAAGGTTTGGCCCCTGTATGGGTTCTTTGATGATTAGTAATGTGCCCGCTGACACTAAAGCTCTTTCCACAAGCCATCATTGATAAGGTTTGTCCCCTGTATGAGTTCTTTGATGTGAAGGCGGTCATTACGACTGAAGCTCTTTCCACACTCCAAGCGTTTATAAGGTTTGTCCCCTGTATGAGTTCTTTGATGCAGAGTAAGGTTGCCACTGTGACTGAAGCTCTTTCCGCATTCCAAGCATTTATAAGGTTTAGCCCCTATATGAGTTCTTTGATGTGTAGAAAGGTGGCTACTCTGACTGAAGCTCTTTCCACACTCCAAGCATTTGTAAGGTTTGTTCCCTGTATGAGTTCTCTGATGCTTAGTAAGGGTGCCACTTTCACTGAAGCTCTTTCCACACTCCAAGCATTTACAAAGTTTGACCCCTGTATGAGTTCTTTGATGCAGAGTAAGGTTGCCACTTTGACTGAAGCTCTTTCCGCATTCCATGCATTTATAAGGTTTGACCCCTGTATGAGTTCTTTGATGCAGAGTAAGGTGGCCACTTTGACTGAAGCTCTTTCCGCATTCCATGCATTTATAAGGTTTGACCCCTGTATGAGTTCTTTGATGCAGAGTAAGGTTGCCACTTTGACTGAAGCTCTTTCCGCATTCCAAGCATTGATAAGGTTTGTCCCCTGTATGAGTTCTTTGATGTGAAGTAAGGCGGTCATTACGACTGAAGCTCTTTCCACACTCCAAGCATTTATAAGGTTTGTCCCCTGTATGAGTTCTTTGATGTGTAGAAAGGTGGCTACTCTGACTGAAGCTCTTTCCACACTCCAAGCATTTATAAGGTTTGTTCCCTGTATGAGTTCTCTGATGCTTAGTAAGGGCGCCACTTTGACTGAAGCTCTTTCCGCATTCCATGCATTTATAAGGTTTGACCCCTGTATGAGTTCTTTGATGTGCAGAAAGGTGGCTACTGTGCCTGAAGCTCTTTCCACACTCCAAGCATTTATAAGGTTTGTTCCCTGTATGAGTTCTTTGATGTGTAGAAAGGTGGCTACTGTGGCTGAAGCTCTTTCCACACTCCAGGCATTTATAAGGTTTGTCCCCTGTATGAGTTCTTTGATGCAGAGTAAGGTTACCACTTTGACTGAAGCTCTTTCCGCATTCCAAGCATTGATAAGGTTTGTCCCCTGTATGAGTTCTTTGATGTGAAGTAAGGCGGTCATTACGACTGAAGCTCTTTCCACACTTTACGCATTTATAAGGTTTGTCCCCTGTATGAGTTCTTTGATGTTTAATAAGGTAGCTATTCTGACAGAAGCTCTTTCCACACTCCAAGCATTTATAAGGTTTGTCCCCTGCATGAGTTCTTTGATCCAAAGTAAGATTGCCACTTTGACTGAAGCTCTTTCCGCATTCCATGCATTTATAAGGTTTGACCCCTGTATGAGTTCTTTGATGCAGAGTAAGGTTGCCACTTTGACTGAAGCTCTTTCCGCATTCCAAGCATTGATAAGGTTTGTCCCCTGTATGAGTTCTTTGATGTGAAGTAAGGCGGTCATTACGACTGAAGCTCTTTCCACACTCCAAGCATTTATAAGGTTTGTCCCCTGTATGAGTTCTTTGATGTGTAGAAAGGTGGCTACTCTGACTGAAGCTCTTTCCACACTCCAAGCATTTATAAGGTTTGTTCCCTGTATGAGTTCTTTGATGCAGAGTAAGGTTGCCACTTTGACTGAAGCTCTTTTCGCATTCCATGCATTTATAAGGTTTGACCCCTGTATGAGTTCTTTGATGCAGAGTAAGGTGGCCACTTTGACTGAAGCTCTTTCCACATTCCATGCATTTATAAGGTTTGTTCCCTGTATGAGTTCTTTGATGTGCAGAAAGGTGGCTACTGTGCCTGAAGCTCTTTCCACACTCCAAGCATTTATAAGGTTTGTTCCCTGTATGAGTTCTTTGATGTGTAGAAAGTTGGCTACTGTGGCTGAAGCTCTTTCCATACTCCAGGCATTTATAAGGTTTGTCCCCTGTATGAGTTCTTTGATGCAGAGTAAGGTTGCCATTTTGACTGAAGCTCTTTCCGCATTCCAAGCATTGATAAGGTTTAGCCCCTATATGAGTTCTTTGATGTGTAGAAAGGTGGCTACTCTGACTGAAGCTCTTTCCACACTCCAAGCATTTATAAGGTTTGTTCCCTGTATGAGTTCTCTGATGCTTAGTAAGGGCGCCACTTTCACTGAAGCTCTTTCCACACTCCAAGCATTTACAAGGTTTGACCCCTGTATGAGTTCTTTGATGCAGAGTAAGGTTGCCACTTTGACTGAAGCTCTTTCCGCATTCCATGCATTTATAAGGTTTGACCCCTGTATGAGTTCTTTGATGCAGAGTAAGGTTGCCACTTTGACTGAAGCTCTTTCCGCATTCCAAGCATTGATAAGGTTTCTCCCCTGTATGAGTTCTTTGATGTACCTGAAAATCGCCATTCCGACTAAAGCACTTTCCACACTCCATACATTCATAAAGTTTCTCCCCTGTATGAGTCCTTTGATGTAAAGTAAGAGAGGTACTCCAACTGCAGCTCTTTCCACACTCCAAACATTTAAAAGGTTTCTCCCCTGTATGAATTCTTTGATGAGAACTAAGGAGACAAAGCTGAGTGAAACTGTTTCCACACTCTAAGCATTTATATGGTTTCTTTCCTGTATGTCTTCTCCAATATGTATTTGGGGCTTTTTGCCAGATTTTACTGCAGTCAGAAGACATTCTTGTTGTTTTTAGGTGATGAGTACCCCCCTTAAGTGTCCTTCTTGTGAGCCTCCCTTTGGTATCTGGTTGCCCACTGTGAGAACAGAATCATGTACCTTTGGCTTCATCCAGCAGGACTCTTCTTATGTTCTTATATCCAGGATAAGCCCATCAATACCATTCTAGTGATCTAATTGGGATCCTTACCAAAAGAGTTTATCATTGCATCAAACTCTACTGTGACCTCCTTGTGAAGAGCTGTCTGTCCTGGATCAAGCAGGACACTTTCCTCTTCGGTGAATTGCGTGCCCACCTCTTCACATGTGCCTGGATCCTGTAATAAGAAAACAAATACCTTCCTCATAAACACTCCTGGGAAAGGTGTGGAAATTATCTATCCTACACTCACAATCTGGAAATGTGGCAAATGATTTTTCCTTCAGTGTTCACAAATTACTGGATTGTCATGGCATCTATGCAAGAGTTGTTAAAGAAGTAAAATTGCTTATCTTCTAACAAATATTTAACTTGACCATGAGGTTGGCTATCTTATCTCAGAAACTGGTTAGTGGCCAATGAAATACAAAAGTCAAAAAAGGAGGATCCAAAGGATATACTGGATATTAGAGGCAATTAGCTTAATACTTGTTCCAGAAAAACTAGTAGAAAACATTATTAAAGAGAGTTACCAAGCATATAGACAAATCCAGTCTTTCTGAAGCAGAACCTGCATGGCTTCCACCCTTAGAATACTGTATACAGTTCTAGCTGTCTCACCTCAAAAAGGACGAGGAGCTGTAAAATGGTTCAAAAAAAGCAACTAAAATGATCAAGGGGTTGGAGCAACTCCCCTATGAGGAAAGGTTACAATATCAGCAGCTTTGTAGTTTAGAATAAGATGAGTAAGGAAAGACATGATAGAGATGGTGTGGGGAAATTGGAGAGAAGAAAGTTTTTCTCCCTCTTTGATACTATAGTCAAGGGCAATCCAATAAAGCCACGTCTTCATACAGTGCAGAGCTAAACTCTGGAATTTATTTATTTGATTTATATCTCGCCCTTCCTCCCAGCAGGAGCCCAGGGCGGAATTTACTATCACAATATGCAGTAAAGGTCACCAAGTGAAAGTGGTGATGATTCAACCGCTCCTAAAAAAAAAACACCTTTGGCCCAATGATTTGCGACAACTACAGCCCAGTCACAAGTACTCCCTTCTTATGGAAGTTGATTGAGAGGGTTGTGGCGCAGTAATTGCAAGTACTCTTGGATGAAACAGTTTATCTTTACTCATTCCAGTCTGAGTTCAGGCCTGGTTATGGGACTGAATCTGCCTTGGTTGCCCTGATGAAAGACCTTTATTGGGAGGACAGGGGGAGCGTGACTGTGTTATTCTTACTTGATCTCTCGGTGGCTTTTATAACATTGACCATAGTATCCTTCTGGGCTGACTTGGTGAGCTGGATATTGGGGGCACTGTTTTACAGTGGTTCCGGTCCCATCTCCAGGGTCATTTTCAGAGAATAGCATTGGGCGATTGTCTTTCGGCCCCCTGGCAGTTGTGCCACAGGGTGCTGCAGAGTCCCATCTTGTCCTCCATGCTGTTTAACATCTATATGAAGCCCTTGGGAACAGTCATCAGGAGATTTGGGGCAAGGTATCAGTAGTATGCTGACAATACCCAGCTCAATTTTTATGAATCAGGAGAGGCCGTGCAAGCCCTGGACTGGTGCCTAGACACGGTGGTGGGCTGGATGAAGGCCAATAAACTGAGTCTGAATTCTAGTAAGACGGAGACGCTGTGGGCTGGTGACTCCTGAGTTTGGATAATTGGTCAGTTGCCTGCTTTGGATGGGGTAGAACTCCCTCTGAAAAAGAAGGTCCGTAGTCTGGGGGTGCTCCTGGATCCATCTTTATCGCTAGAGGCCCAGGTGACCTCAGTGGCTAGGAGTGCCTTTTACCAGCTTTGGCTGATTAGACTGCTATGGCCGTTTCTGGACCAGGATAGCTTGACCACCGTTGTCCATGCACTGGTAACCTCCAGGCTGGATTACCGTAATGCACTCTATGTGGGGCTTCCCTTGAGGTTCATTTGGAAGCTGAAGGTGGTGCAAAACATGGCGGTGTGTCTGTGTCTTGTGTGGGTGATATGCCCTACAATTACATAAATCATTTAGTATTATAAAGAAGCCTATCAATAAAACAGTCAATTGTGTATGTGATGAAGCATCTAACTATTTACATACCTCATGTGAGAAAATAGAAAATTGATCAGCTGTATTTTGTAGCTGTAGTTTGGATCAATTCCATCAGTAGTGACATCAAATTTACATGTCATGTGCATCATCAACAAATCCCTTTCTTGGATGTTTGGTGTATATTCATTCCAATCACATTTGCGTATGAGGTTATAGCAAATCAGCTGATAGGAATTCATTCATCCCAGTCATCTTCGTAATAATTTACCATATGGGCAGTTTTTAAGGTTGAAACTGAACAGCACTTTTACTCATATCTACAACATATAGGCTGATCAATTTTCTAGAGAATTATCATCAAGGGGTTTTCCTAAAAGTGTCATCACAGCATTCAGAGCCGGGGCAGATTTGATTCCTAGACCATCCTTATTACACTCTTGGTCTAAACAGATGTCTGACAATTATTTTGGTCCATTGAGTTTAATAGGTTCGCCCAGCAATTTAAACGCATCATATAGAAACATTGGCATTTGGTACAAGATATACCTGGTTGTAGCATTGTTCCCGTTATTGGGTTCAGGAGAACTTCAAACCTGGCTAATAGACTTGTTCATTCTGATTATCTTCCCAGAATTTCTCTTTCCCGTGACACTACTGGCCATTTTCCCTATGGACATTGCTCATGTTGCTGTCAAAGCCTTCAAGTGAAGCAATTCTCTAATCCTATTGACAATCAGACCTATGTCCTTAGATCTTTTACTAACTGCAATTCGCATTATGTCATCTATATTATCAGGTGCCCATATGCCAAGATTTATGTTGGACAGACATCCAGACCTTTAAAATCCAGGGTCACTGAACATAAAAGCAAAATACGCACTAACTCTTTGGAAGCTCTGCTTACTATGCATTTTCATCAATATTAACATTCACCTGAAGAGTTAAGATTTTTGGCTTTGGAATGGGTGCAACCTTCTCCCTACAAAAGGGTTTCACTCACAGACATCTTACTTAAACAAGAGGCCTTCTGGATATACAAATTAAAATCTATATTTCCTAGGGGTCTTAATGATTGCTTGGATCTGTCTGTGTTTCTGTAATTTGTGTAGTCACTAGCATTTCATCCTTTAAATTTTCATACCATATGTATATTGTTAAAATAATATTTAATTTTTATATCATATTGTAAAATAATCCTTCTTGGCAAAATTCAATTTTCAGGTTATTGCAATGTCTCATGTTCTTATCATTGTTTAACACTGCAGTTGGACCAGTCTATTGTGGCTGGTTTTCCCTCCCGTACATTCAATTGGGTTCCTGTTATAGTGATCTACACCAGTATCATTTACCTGGTCTCTTTCACTGTTGCCAGCAGCTGACCTTGATTATACCATAATTACAGCTGAGATCTCAGCCTGGTTCAGAGCAGGCAGGGCCGTGGAATCGGTATATCAAACCTTCGACTCCTACTGACTCCTCTATTTTTCTACTGTCCGACTCCGACTCCTTCATAAATGGCAAATGTATATTAATTTTTCTACTGTCTGACTCCAACTCTGACTCCTTCATAAATGGCAAGTGTATATTAATGTATTAATATTAACAAATTAATATTAATATTATGTTGAAGTCAGTCAGTACATTTCTACTGACTCCACCCAAAATTGCTTCCGACTCCAACTCCACAGCCCTGAGAGCAGGGTTTGCTTTTCTCCCAATGAGAATTGGCTATTTTCTCACATAAGGCATGTAAATAGATAGATGCTTCATCATATACACTGGCTGTTTTATTGATTGGCTTCTTTATAATATTTAATGATTTATGTAATTGTAGGGCATATCACCCCCACAAGAACATAGTGATTGAGCTACAGTATTGGCAACTTATATACATTGCATTCTCTTCAGTGGAGGTATTTATGTACTTTCACTTGCAAACACATTTTTTGAGCAACCGAAAAGACGACTGTACACGTGGACATCACCAAATGGTCAATAAAGGAATCAAATTGATTATATAATTAGTAGCAGAAGGTGGAGAAGTTCCATACTTTCTGCAAAAACAAGACCAGGAGCAGACTGCGGTACAGATCATGAACTGGTCGTATCGGAAATCAGAGTAAAGCTAAAGAAGAAGAACAAAGCAATCATAATGCCAAAATACAATTTAAATAACATCTAAGAAGAATATAAAGATCAAATGAGAAACAGGTCTGAGGCTTTAAACTTAGTTGACAGAGAACCAGAAGAACTATGCATTGAAGTCAGAGACATTATCAGGGAAGAATGCAAAAAGACAATACCTCTTGTTAAAAAGAAAGACCTCAATGGATGACTGAAAAAACTCTTAAAATGGTTAAAGAGAGAAGGAAAACAAAAGCAAAAGGAGATAAAAACACAGTCAGAACCCTAAATGCAACAATACAGCGACTAGTACGTAGGGACAAAGAGAACTATTACAATAGTTACTGTATAGAAATAGAAGAGGACAACAAAGAGGGAAGAACAAGAGCCCTATTCCAAAAGATTAGAGAAATAAAAGGGAAATTTAAACCAAGAGTAGGGATGTGGAATAATCAACAGGGGAACACACTGCCTGACCAAGATGAAATAAAAGGAAGATGGAAGCGATACACTGAAGAACTCTATAAAAGAGATGCAAGGATGTCAGATTCATTCATGGAGGAGCCGTATGATGAAGAACCAGAAATTTTAGAATGTGAGGTGAAAGCTGCTCTTAAAATACTTGGAAAAAACAAATCACCAGGAACAGATGGCATACCAATAGAGCTGCTACAAGCTACTGAGACTGAATCTGTCCCAATTTTGACAAAAATCTGTCAAGAAATATGGAAAACTAAACAATGGCCCACAGACTGGAAGTGTTCCATATACATCCCAATTCCAAAGAAAGGGGATCCCAGGGAATGCAGGAATTATTGAACTATTGCCTTAATATCCCATGCAAGTAAAGTAATCCTCAATATTCTACAACAAAGGCTCTTACCATATATGGAGCAAGAAATGCCAGACGTCCAAGCTGGATTTAGAAAGGGAAGAGTCACCAGAGATCATATTGCAAACATACTTTGGATAATGGAATGGAGCAAGGAATTTCAAAAGAAAATCACCCTGTGCTTTATAGATTACACAAAGCCTTTGACTATGTAGATCATGAAAACTATGGAACGCTTTAAAAGAAATGGGGGTCCCACAGCATCTGATTGTCCTGATGCGCAACCTATACTATAAGGATAGAATATGGAGAAACCGATTGGTTCCCCATCGGAAAGGGTGTGAGACAGGGGTGTATTTTATCACCCTATTTATTTTATCTATACACGGAACATATCCTACGGAAAGCAGGACTGGACCAAGATGAACGAGGTTTGAAAACTGGAGGGAAAAATATCAATAATTTAAGATATGCAGATGATACCATACTACTAGTAGAAACCAGTAAAGATTTGAAACGAATGCTGACAAAAGTTAAAGAGGAAAGCACAAAAGCAGGACTACAGCTGAACGTCAAAAAGACTAAAGTAATGACAACAGAAGATTTATGTAACTTTACAGTTGACAATGAGGACCTTGAACTTGTCAAGGATCAATACCTCGGCACAGTCATTAACCAAAATGGAGACCATAGTCAAGAAATCAGAAGAAGGCTAGGACTGGGGAGGGCTGCTATGAGAGAACTAGAAAAGGTCCTCAAATGTAAAGATGTATCACTGAACACCAAAGTCAGGATCATTCAGACCATGGTATTCATAATCTCTATGTATGGCTGTGAAAGTTGGACAGTGAAAAAAGTGGGTAAGAGAAAAATCAACTCCTTTGAAATGTGGTATTGGAGGCGAGCTTTGCACATACCATGGACTGCAAAAAAGACAAATAATCGGGTGTTAGAACAAATTAAACCAGAACCGTCACTAGAAGCCAAAATGATGAAACAGATTATCATACTTTGGACACATAATGAGAAGACGTTTCATTAGAAAAGATAATAATGCTGGGGAAAACAGAAGGAAGTAGAAAAAGAGGAAGGCCAAACAAGAGATGGATTGATTCCATAAAGGAAGCCACAGGCCTGAACTTACAAGATCTGAACAGGGTGGTCCATGACAGATGCTGTTGGAGGTCGCTGATTCATAGGGTCGCCATAAGTCGTAATCGACTTGAAGGCACATAACAACAATAAACTTTTAATAAGTTGCTGTTTGAATATCTTTACTGTTCATAGACTTGTATGTGGGTAACATTTCTCACATTTTTATATTTGTGGAAGACTCAAGGCTGGCTGCTGAAATTTGACTATCATGAATGTCTCAAGAAGCACTGAAACAGTTTAACAATCCGGAATAACTGTCATCTTTGTATTTTTGTGTCATTTTCCATTGCTTGTCATCACTGTCTATTTTTTCATGTGACTATATTCACTGCAGCAGCATTTTGCATTGTTACAATATTGTTGTTTCAGGTCCCACGTTCTGGGCCTCTCAATATATTTATCTATTCTGTTATTCACAGCCATTGTGATTGTTTTGCTAATTTGTATTTCAGCTGCATTTCATTTTCTTTTGCAAATTTGGGGTAGTGACTATTTCTGTATATTTTGTGGTCACATCCAACTGGTGCCATAACATTTCTGTGGAATGTGAGGGGTTAGGGCGAAAGGAAGGAAGGATCAGTTCCTCAGACCTATGAAAAGTGGAATTAACTTCAGGAATGTAAGAAGGATTAGTTCCGAGTATCGCTCTGTCTGTATGAAAAGTGCAAAGGTCGCCCTGAACTGAGAAGATGCTCAGTTCTGCTACTCTCCTGGCCGAGGTGATAGCCATCAGGAAAGCCACCTTGAGAGTCAGGAGTCTTGGGGAGACTGAGGCCAGAGGTTCACTTGGGGCTACAGTAAGGTACTTCAGCACCTTGAGAAGGTTCCATGCAGGAAACCTCTGAATAGCAAACAGAGAAAGTAGTGCTGCCCCTTTAAAAAGCAGTTAATATGAGGATGGGTGGACAGCATAGCCTGACCTGTCCTGGAACAGCCTGAAGAAAGTGCCACGAGTTGGCGCTTCCAGGTTTAACACCTTGGCCCAAGCCATCCTGTAGAAAATGTAGAGTGTCACGTTTCTGAAAGTCCCCTTTTTTCCTTTTATACCATCTGGCAAGCACTTTCCACGTCGCCTCATATAACTCGTTATAAGTGGCCACCAATCTGGAGTCTAGCATGGTGTTTACGACTGCTGACGCAAGCCCTGCCTTGCTGAGAGTCTGCGGCTCAATCTCCAGGCACCTAGGTTGAGTCACCCCAGATATACATATGTAGATGCCTGATGGGCCCTTACGTGAGAAGATGTGCGGACAGAGGAAGCACTAGTGGTGAAAACATTGCTAGGTGTAGAACGTCAGAGAGCCATGGTCTCCTGGGCCACTGAGGAGCAACAGTGTGATCTTTGCTTCTTTTAGCCTGACCTTTTGCAGTACTCATGTGATAAGTCGGAGGGAAGGTAAACAGGAGGCCCTGCGACCACAAGGTGTTGAGTGAACATCTTCCCTCCATTCCTGGGAATAGGTACCTGGAAGAAAAACCTGGAGTCTTGTGACTGAGATGAGATGAAAAGGACAAGGACTGGGTGGCCTAGTTGGGACTGGACAAGTCTGAATGATGCTGAGGGTCCATTCCCCTGGGTGAGTCACGTTTGCAAAGAAAGTCTGCTGTTACATTCACCTTCCCCTGGATGTGTTGGATTGTCAGCTGGGCCAAATTTTGTTCCACCCATTCCATGATGCTCTGCACCTCCAGCTGAAAGAATTGGAGTCTGGGCTTGTGGCATTTGGCTGTTATGTCTGCCTGGGGAGGTAGCAGGAGACACTGCAGGTGTCTGGTGTGAATCCTGACCCACGGGGTTTAATCTATGCAGGAGAACAGTTTGTACATAGAGCCAAGCTCATCAGATCTGCTGAACTGCGGACTATAGAGGCCTGGACTGTGGACTGAATCTTGGTTAGCCTATGTAGGGCCGGGGTGATGAACCCTGTGGAGATGTCTATCAGGGCCCTCAGGTGGATCAGCTGATGGGAGGAAGGCAGTAGCTCTTCTCAACAATGAGGAACCTGTGCTTGAAGTAGTGACAGAACCCTGATCAAGAGGTCATCTAAATATTGATAAATGTGAAGTTTCTGCTGCCTGAGATGTAGCTCCAAGCTAATCATGAGTTTAGTGAACGTTCAAGGTGCTCAGGTGAGCCTAATGGCATTGCCTTGCACTGAAAATGTCTGTTTGCATAAGTGAATCTGAGAAATTTCCAATGAGCTGGGAATATTGGAATGTGGAGGTAGGCCTCCTGAGGCCCACGGATGCAAGAAAATCTCTGTGATGGACTTCTAACATTTCCTGCAGAACCACCTCTAAAGAATATCTTGAGGAGGGAGCTGAGCTTATAGACAGCCCGAGCAACCCCCACTCATCCTTGGAGACTAGGAACAGGTGGGAGTAGATCTCCAACCCCTCCTTCCACACTGGGATTGGCTCTATCGCTCCCAATAGGAGTTCTATCTCACGGGACATGTTCTGAGCCTTGATCCAGTCCTTGAAGACTGGTGTGGGATAGAAATGAGTGAGTGGAAGAGCGAGAGTTCCAGTCTGAGTCCCTGGGACAGTGTCTGTATTACCAACACATCTGAGGTCTGCTGCCAAACCTGGGCAAAGTCCTGCAGCTTGTCCCCTGACCTCTGGGGCCTGGCGTCAGAACATGTCCCCTGATGGGACTTTTTGGCTGGGGGTCAGGCTTGGGGTTGCTGAAGGCTGGGCTTCTGGTGGAATTCAGACTGTCCACAAAAGCCCCTGTAACAAAAGCCTTCTCTTTGGGGGTGAAAGGAGTAAGAAGGTCTTTTGTTAGGACACTTATCATCTGGGGGGGGGGAGGAAGAGCGAAGGTATAGCTTGTCATTTGTCTCATCGAGAATTTTATTTAAAGCGACTTCCCAGGAGGATCCCTACGCCTGTGCAGCCTCTGAGATGAGCTCTCGTCTTGGATGAAACTTTTCCAGTTTAAATTCAGTCAGAAGGCTCTTTTCTGACTGGGAATAATTTCTTCCGGTTAAAGAAGAAACGTGAGATTTCCTACATAGCTTTGTTTTGATTGTTGGAGTCTGGAATTCGTCAGAATTGTCTGTCTTCCAGCAGCTCAGACAGAGCGAGGATTTTTATGCTAGCTCAGCTGGATAAGTGACCCGTTCTTTTATACGGATTAACAGGCAAACATCCTCCTGTCTACATTCATCATTTTCTTATCTATACAGCTAAAGAGATTTGTCAAAGTAACAGCAATTGAGATAACCTAGGTGAGGTAAGACTTTCCTTTTTTTATTCACGGAACTAAGGGGGAAGAAAATATAAATAGCGTATCTTTTTTTTTATTGCAAAAAGCTGACATGGAAAATAGCATTCTAAAGATTAAACGGATGAGAGATTTCTGATTGAAAGAGATAAGACTGGGACTATTTTTCTTGATCTACTTTTTTTTTTCTTTTTGACGAATCTGCTCATTCTCTCTGCTACTAGCTATTTCGACGCTGTGAACTAAAGCCGTTCTTACACTTCTGGGCAGATAAGAGATAAGGGCTGTCTAGCGTGTGACGTTAGTTTGCTGGAAAGATTAACTCCTTTGTAACTGGTTAAAGAAATAAGCTGCTCTCTGTTTGGGACATTGAAAATTGAAGGAGTTTTGTTCCTTTGGTTTTAAGAATGACAATTAAGAAGATCATGGATGTACAAGAAGGGACTTTATCTCTAGACATGTTTCAGAAAATAATGAAAGGGATTAACTCAATAAAACAAGAACTGAGAAATAATAGACAAGCGTGGAGAATTGAATTTCACGAAATGGGACAGGAGCTGAAAGAAACTCAGGACTCTATGAGAAAGGAGAATAAAGATAGATCTGGAAAACAAAAAAAGGATGGAAGAGAAATTAAAGGCAAGGTTCAAACTATGGAGATTGGCTTAATTATGGACATGAAAAAAGATTTGGATTTTCTGGCTGTGATGGATCCTGGAGACAAATATTATAGTTTGGAATTCAGCGCTGTCCTTGAAGGAATTGAAGAGATTGGAGATAAAGATATTATCGGTTCAAGAAAATTCTTGGACTGGAAGGATTTGATGGAACTTGAAATGGAGAAAGTTAACAGAATTAATCCCTGTTTTGTGTCAATGGAAAAACCTTCAAGAGATGTACTAGTGTATCATGTGGAAAAGAGGAACAGAGATGCGGCTTTGCAACAACACTTCAGTGATACGTTTGGATTTGATGGTAAGAAAACATTTGTGATGGAGGAAATTCCTATCAGACTTTTATTATATGACTATGACAGCAAGATTTTTGGGTGCATAAAGATGGAAGATGGACCCAATATGGATAATGACAGAAGAGCGATTTAAAATTACTGGACTTAGTAGATTTGATGAGTTGGATTAATTGGCATGTTTATTTAGAAAAAAAATTGATTGACATATATCTCAAGGATTGGAAACTTCTCTTTGACTTTTTGTGGAAGATTAAAATGATATGATGTTAATGAGATTTGAAACCAACTAAGATAACCGTTGGAGGAAGGTGATTTTATAATCTATTAAGAGATAGGTTTGTTATATATTATAGATTTATAGCTGAACTATGACAAATCGGAAGTCAATATTCTTTCTTTTTTATATATATATATTTTTTTCTTTCTTTTTGTATTGTACTAGTTATTGATTTGTGTTGTTTTCTTTTGTATTGTTTTGGTTTTGAAAATTGGAATAAAAATTAATTGGAAAAAAAAAAAAGAGAATTTTATTTAAAGCTTCTTCCTCAACAGTCTGAATACTTTGAAAGAAGCTGCAGCCAGATTATTTCTAGAAGCGCCGTCAACTATCCCATAAGTTAACCAGAGGACTCACTTAGTAATGTTGGTGGCCATATTCCTATCTGTGAAAATCAGTGCTTCTAGAGGAGCATCTGACAAACTCCTGGAGCCTCATCAATTTATACAATAAGGTGATTATTTTGCAGCATCCACATCCAGATCAGCCATTTCTTGGGAGATCCACATGAAGCAAGCGACCAAAGAGAAGCAGGCAGGAGCCTTATATGTTGTTAGCATACTGGCGTGCATCGTGTGTTTTTTATTGGTGAAGGGGGCATCCCACTGTAAGTTACCCTTTTGAATGACTCAGGTAACGGGATGGACTTAAAGGATATCACCACAGAAGAAAGGACCACCTCCCCTTTCCTCTGGGTTGTTCTGATTGTTTCAGTTTTAAGGCAGAACAGACTTTGTGAAAAAGTGGCCCATGTTCTTGTTGTTTGAAAAGGCATGGCTCAGGACACCCTCCTGGTCAGACATGGGATTCCACTGTCCCTCTTCGCTCCCAAGCACCACAGTACGGGGGGCTTGGAGAGTACAGAAATCTCTGCAGGATTAACATCTGGGATTAACATCATATTGTTGTTGATTAATGGGGAATTTTATACGTTTTATAATCATGAGGAGTTAAATATTGAACTTCAGGCCTAATGGGGCCCTGAGATTCAAGCTTGTAGAGAAAACCTGGATCTTAATATTTAACTCAAAAACCTGTTGCCATGGCGGCGGTCAGAGAGACCTTCTTGTGTTCTTTGCCAAGACCTGGCCGAGGCAGAAAATTAATTACCTATTGTTCAGAATCAAAGAGTGCTTTTTTAAATTTTGGGAAATGAGTAGGGATTTCCAATGTTTGATTCTTGAATGCCATCTAGGGGATAAGTAATCAAATGTTTTAATAAGGAGAAATAGATTTTAGATTTTAAATAAGTGTATTAACACTTTATAGGTGTCTTTCCATAAAGAAAAGGGTACATCTGGGGTGGCCTGCTTGTCTGTCTATATATCTAAGTGACTAAGAAGCAAATAGTAGTTAACCAGTTCTTTCTTTTTCTTTGTGTGACCTCAAAATGAGCCCAAGTGTTTTAAATAAAATCCTCCTTCATGAGCTATGTATTTTATAAGTAAGGAAAAGGGATTTCTGAGAAAAATAGAAGGACAAGAACCCCTGTGGCAAAGAAATTAGAACTGGGGGTGCTCATACATTCACAAACACCGAGTTAAGTTCCCAAACTTAACTCAGGGAACTTGTCCAAAATATTTCTAGGTGTGCCAGAGTCAGCCTGACCGATCAGAAACAATGCAACAATGGATGTACAAAAATGCTTGAAAGCATGTCCATGGAAAGAACTGTTCCAGCTAGTCCCAAAATTCATTTGTCCAGTAGGACAATGGTAACATTTATGACATGGACAGAATTTTGGAAATCACCACTGGAGTTAGCTAATGCTTTCTGATTGGTTTGGAATGAATGTAGAGAGGAGGAACTGTAATGTTGGGTAGGCAAGGACTCATAAGATTGGTGAATTACTGTCACATGTTGTAATATTAAGGTATAAAAGAGCTTGCACACAGTGTCGCATGTGCATGTAAAGAATAAAGACCTACCTTTTTGCTTCAAGCCTGTGTCTTCAATTTTTATTCATGGACCCCCAGCAAAAGATCCCAATGGAGAAAGAATTCTCCTACATAGTAACATCACCTTCTGGAACGTTTACTGCTAGTAGCCCCACTGGAGGATTCTGTGGCGCCCCTCCCATCTGGTATGGGGGAAGTTTGGCCGCCTCCTGCCAGGCATCCTAGGCAGATGCGAGTCCCTGGGAGATGACTCCAAAGAGGTTTCTGGGGACCTGTTTTTGCCTTCTTAGAGGCTTTTCTCTTATGAGACTTGTTGGTATTTATTTATGTATTTATATCCCACTCTTCCTCCCAGCACACTGTGGCGGGGGGGGGGGGGGAGAAAGAGGAAGCATAACAAAGATAAACCATAACAATGAAAATGGATAAAAAGGATTAAAATAAATGTGTTGGAATACCTAATGCAAATAAGTTGGCTTATTTTAACCAATTAAAACCTCTGTAAGAAGTTGAGGTGCATGTGTAAGCAGTTTAAGTTTTTGAGAAGTTTTTAGTGTTTATTTCTCATTATCTTTCATTTTGGTTGTCATCTCCTTATTAATTGTCGTTTTTGGCCAGCATTATGCAGAGTGTTGTTTTGTTCATTTTGAACAGATGTATTTATGTACTTTTATATATTTCAGAATTTATGTAATTGATTTTAGTGGTGTTATATATATATACCTTTGCAGATTGCCCTTGAAATAGGGTTGTGTCACACTGGAAACACGATGGGCTGCAACACAAAATTCCCACTTTCACTCTTTGCTGTTTGCTGGTTTGGCACCTTGAAGGTTTTCCTCGCTTTGGCTGGAGCATTTCTGGGTGCTTCCCTCCTTGCTTTTTCCCACCTAAACTCCTCCAGCACTCTAGGTAAAGCTTCCCACATTATCTGCGCTGACCTATCTCCACTGCCATTTAATTTAAGAGAAGAGCATCCCTCCTGCATTTCCCTTTCTCTTCCGTAATCAGCAAACCTCCTTTCTCTCCTTCGTTGCCCTTTATTTGGTACCCTGTTCCCCCCCCCAAAATCAAATCCTCAGCCATTCCTGACTTTTTCTTCTCAGCTGTTACTTAGAATCATCATTCTTTTAAAATGATTTTTTAGAAAGGACCCACCTTCCCTGCTTCTCAATGGGAGGAAAGGCTCCAGACCCAACCTGGTCTCCCTCTCAGCCGGTGATGGTTCTTCTCCTCCCCACTGCCTCCCCCACAGAGTTCCTCTTCAGGTGCTGAAACAACCAGGTTCATTGACTGGCTGAGCACAGAAAGGACCAAGCTGCTGCTTAGGGGTCTTTTCCTCCTGCTGCTTTCAGGGAACCACCACCACCACCACCACAATAGGAGAAATTGCCCAATATTCTGAAGAGCTGTAATTCAAGGAGGGAAGAGAGAGGAGGGGGCTTTATATTGGCTTGAAAGGAAGGGGGCTGGTTTAATGAGAGACGATTTGGCAAGTGGGGAGATGCTATTGCTTCCTGTTTATATTCTGATGGTTAGATATAGACAAGCTCAGACACTACTGAGCAGGGGGTTGGACTTGTTGGCCTTATAGGTACCTTCCAACTCTACTATTCTATGATTCTACTGACACTTTTCCCTGGTTAGCAGAATGACTCACCCAACGCTCAGAATAAAGCCAAATCACGCATAAGGTCTTGGGGCATGTGTCGAGTTCCAGTTGAACCAGGTTACGCCTACCAAATAACTAAAAAAGTCTGAAGGTGTTTTTAGAAACACAAAACCTTTCAATGTCTACTTCACATGAGCGCGGATCAGTCTGGACAACTTTTTCCTCCAGTTCCGCTCCTGTGCTTTTATCATCCACCTGGGAGAAGCGTGGAGGGAGAAGTCTTGCCAACCTTTTTTTCCTGGCCCCCCTCCTGTGCTTTTAACACCCACCTGGCATATAAAAATAGAGAGTGGGATGCTGCTCCCACCAATTTGCATAAATTTCAAGAAAAAACTTCACTTTCTAAACATTTTGTCTGCCTGACTACTTTGAAAAGCATGAGAGCTGGACCATCTCTTTGCTTCGTTAAATCACATGGCAACCTTAATTCTGGTACAGAAGAAAACTGAGGAGGGCTGGCAAGAATGTATTTACATAATCATCTCATTATTAAAATATCAAGGCTGAACTAAAGAGGGAAACAAGGAACATGAAAAAACTGCCTTCTACCGAGTGAGACCGCTGACCTGTCCAGCTCAGTACTGTCTGCTTAGATACACCCTAACCACATCTATTTATCAAGAGAGTCAGTATATCCAAGATTAAATTCCAAGCTAAAAAAGAAGACAGAGCTTTAGAAGAAAGAGCTCGATTGCCATTTACGAGTATCATTTTATCCATCACCAAAAATGCAGGTGTCCCTGAGAGATCAAATCTGTCCCCAAACACAGCCACCTGTGGGGAGGAGGAGATAGGTGGGACCCAGGAGTAGGGCAGAGCTGGGCAGGATTGCATTCTCAAACCCCAGGAGTCTCCTGGCCGGAGAACTTAAAGGAGGTCCCCGCTTTCTTCCAGGATCTATCTCTCTCCCCATCCAATGCCCCAAATTGTGCCCCTCGATCTTGGGTCTCCCTCCAAGCAGCCCCCGTCTAACATCTGCAAGCAAAAAGAGACTCACATGCTCACACACGGGATTTCTTTTAGGGAGGTCTGACAGGAAAGGGAAGTCCCCCTTCTGAAGTCTTCCCTTCTGCTCTAGCAATGGATGTTCTGTTGTTGTAGTTGTTAATCATTAAAGAGCCCAGTGGCAGGAATCACTTGCTTGCTTCACATGGAGGTGGTCAGCATGTTTCTGGACTGTGTCACTCTTCCATACATGAGTTTTTAAAAAACACCCTCCCCTCCTCATCTTCCTTACCTGCTAAGTTTCTGTGCTTAGAAACTTTTTTGATGACATGTATGGAGGAACATTCAACTATGGTCACATCCACACCACACATTTAAAGCACTCTTATACAACTTTAACAGTCCCGGAGAATCCTGGAAAATACTGTTTTTTGAAGGTGTAGGGAACTGTAGCTCTGTGAGAGGTAAACTACGGTTCCCAGGATTCTTTGGAAGTCATGTGCTTTAAATATACACTGCTCTAATAATGTGGGTTTTTTAAAAAAAATACAGTTGGCAATGATCTATATATGATATCTGAACAACCCATTTACAAGATTAAGCCACCATACAGAAGTACTTCCAGTCTGGGCAGCGGTTAACTAACTTCTGCCAGCACACTGCCACCTGAGAAATGTTAATTGTTTCAGGGAGTTTTCAGTCCAGGAGTTTTTTGAACCCTCTTTCTGCACTGCACAAACATTTCAAAATTAGTTTTGTTTATACCCATCTGAGGTGTTTATGTCTGATCATGTCTGATGTCTGATGGCTGTGGAGACCTTGTCCAAGTGCCTGGAATCCGTGAGTGGATGGATGGGAAGGAACAGGCTGAAGTTGAACCCCGATAAGACCAAGGTGCTACTCGTGGGGGACAAGAGAAGGTTGGGAGATGTTGACCTGAAGTTCAATGGGGTGAGTCTACCCCTGAAGGACCAGGTCCGCAGCCTTGGGGTTGTGCTTGATTCCAGGCTGTCCATGGAGGCTCAGATTTCGGCAGTGAGCCGGGCAGCCTGGTATCAACTACACCTCATACGAAGGCTGCAACCCTACCTTCCTGTTCATCAGCTCCCACTGGTGGTACACGCCCTGGTCACCTCTCGTTTGGATTACTGTAATGCGCTCTACGTGGGGTTACCCTTGAAAATGGTCCGGAAACTACAACTTATACAAAATGCGGCGGCTCGACTACTTACGGATAGTCGCTGCCGGGATCACATCACACCAGTGTTGTTCGATCTTCACTGGCTTCCAGTTGTCTTCCGGGCCCAATTCAAGGTGTTGGTATTAACCTTTAAATCCCTATACGGTCTCGGCCCAGTTTATCTAAAGGAGCGCCTTCAACGCCACCAATTATGCCGCCCGACAAGATCAGCCACACAGGGCCTTCTCTCAATTCCGCCGACAAAAACAGCTAGATTGGTGGGAACTAGAGAGGGCATTCTCAGTGGCGGCCCCCACTCTCTGGAACTCCCTCCCCCAAGATCTACGGCACGCCTCTTCCCTAAATGTATTCCGTAAAGCCTTAAAGACCTGGCTCTTTCAACAGGCCTTTGGGATTTCCGGGGAGGGTTAACTGTTATGACTGTAATGCCTCTTACCCTGCATTAGTGCTGTTGTTGCTGCTGTATTGTTTTATATTGTATTATTGTACTTTATCACATTGTATTTTAATTGTTTACATGTACATCGCCTAGAGTGGCCATTGGCCAGATAGGCGACACAGAAATTAAATTATTATTATTATTATCAGATAAAATAAGATGATGTGCGAATGGACTATAAGAAGTCTTCCTCTGTTTTGTGCCTCTGTTTGAGTTAATCAACAAAGAAAGGAACTTTGGACTTACCACAATAAGTTTCTATTTTGCAGGGGAAGAGAGTCTAGGATGGATTGTCACGACCCACACACTCCATTGGAAGAAGAATTCTTCAGGAGACCTGAGTGGGCTGGAAACCCCTCCCCAGATTTGCTCGTTGTCTAAAACCAAAACAAAACACATATTAAACCCTACATCATAATCATAGTCTATCCTTTTTTTTAAAGTGGTAAAAAGGCAGTTTAATAAAGCTGCAGGAAAGGCTGATTTGGTTACAAGTCACAAAAAAGCAAGGCTGTAAGTGGGGCCTCCCAGACAGCCTGAATATGATCTCTTTCCCTGTCTACTGGTCAAATTCCTTCTCACCACCACCCCACAGTGGTCAAAAAACACTTAGTGGGGCAACTCCCCTCCTCTCCTGCAGAAAAGGAATTTCTCATGGTAAGTCTAACATTTGCTTCCACAGTCTTTAGGAAGTTTTTCCTGATGTTCAGTCAAAATCTGACTTCCTGCAACTTGAGCCCATTATTCTATCTCCTGCACTCTGGGACAATCAAGAGATTCTGGTCCTCCTCTCTGTGGCAACCTTTCAAATACTTGATCAGTGCTATCATAGCTCCCCTCGATCATCTCTTCTCAAGGCTAAACGTGCCCAGTTCTTTCAGTTTCTCCTCACCGGGATTTGTTTCCAGGACTGTTTCCCCTGATCATCCTTATTGTCATCGTCTGAATGCGTTCTAGTTGCTCAGCATCCTTCTTGAAGTGAGGTGTCCTGAACTGGCTGGGTTGTTTTCTGCTTTTTAAACAATATTACTTTATTGCACACCAACATCTGGAAGGGGTTGGTTTTGTTTTGTTTTTTGCAGAAAGCCAGCGCAGTGCAAAATTGAATATATTAAGGAAGAAAAGAGTATAAAACAGAACACCTGGTTCATGCGAGTGTAACAATGCTCAATTGATGTGGTGCTGTATCACCCCACCCCCACCAGATGGAAAGGGGGTGCCCCCAAACTCACCACCCCTCCCTCTCCCTCTCCCACACACCTTTCCTTCTTTCCTCGCAAGCCCCCTCTTCACCTGCCGCCCCCTCACCCTTCTGGAGCAGCCGGAGCCTCTGAAACCTTTATTGCCGCCAGTAGGACTGACCGCAAAGGGCTGCCCGCGTGTGTCTTGGACATACAAAGAGCGCCCCGATTGCATCGCTTCTCCCGCGACGGAGTCATTTCCCGTATAGACTTTGAGATAGACTGAGCAGACACAGCCAGTTTCTGGGTTCAAAAAACCGTTCTTTTCTTCTTCTTCTGTGGCCATACAATCAATTTATTTTTAACGGCTTCCGTCGTATGGACACTTACTAGGAACTTGATTCTGAGTAGATTGAGAGCCAGTGTAGTGTAGTGGTCAGAGTGTTGGACTACAGTCTGGGAGAGACCTGGGTTCGAATCCCCATTTAGCCATGAAGCTCGCTGGGTGACCTTGGGCCAGTCACTGCTCTCAGCCTAACCTACCTCACAGGGTTATCTTGGGGATTATATGGAGGAAGTGGAGAACTAGGTGTGCCACCTTGAGCTCCTTGGAGGAAAGGTGGAATATCACGGCAATAAAATCAGTCAACAAACTGGGCTGTCTTTGGTGCTACTTTCCTTCCACCCCCATATACCACAGTCCAGAAACTTGCTGTCAGTTGCTGCCCACCTCCCTTTGCTCTCAGAGTGAACCGTGTTGTTAATGGTTAACAACAGCAATAGAGCTGCCGTTCCTAGAGCAGAAGGGACGGTTGCAAAAGAGGGACTTCCCTTTCCTGTCCGGTCTCTCCGGAAGAATGGCGGCGAGTGAGCACGTGAGTCTCTTCGTGCTTGCAGAGATAGGCGGGAGGGAGCATGGAGGGATCCCCAAGATCAAGGGGCACAATTGGGTGTGGTGGGGAGGGAGGAGGGGGATGTTGAAGGAAAGCGGGGACACCCCCCATCCGACTCCCAGTGTTTGGAAACACAAGCCACCCCGGTGGCTCCTGGCTCTGCCCTACTGCTGGGTCCCATCTGCCTCCTTCCCGAAGGCTACCGTGTTTGAGGTCAGGTTTGAGTCTCCCTTGCCAACATCTCCTATTTTTGGTGATAAATAAAATGGCGATGTAAATCTCAAGCGCTGCGTTTTTCTTTTTCAGTTGGGATTTGATGTTGAATATAGCTTAGCTTTGGATGTATACTATAGAATAGTTCTAATATATCCCAGTAGACAATATTGAGCTTAAAAGGTATGGTTTTATATGCTTATTATTTTTATTTATTTATGTAAAATATTTCTGTCCTGCCCTTCTACCCCACAGTGGGGCACTCAGGGTGGCTTACAATAAAATCGCACACATACATAATAAAATTACACAAGACAAAACAGTAAATTAAAATACATAAACAATTATTTAAAATACATAAAATACCATAAGCATATATATACAAACAAACCAAGAAACCTACATGTATATATTTATATGTGCTTATGATCACTGGTGGAATTTTTAATGTTTAATTTATGTATTGGTCTTCCCTGTTACTTATCTTGTTATACCTCAGTCTTTATTATTTTCAAAAGCCAGTGGTGTTGATAACAGAAGGGCTTGTGGCAGGGTCAGCAAACAATGATTTCTTGAAAAAGAAGACATTTCAGAGATGAAACTCTAAAGTACACATGGATGGCATCTCGTAGAACACACTCTCCCAGATGCATGGAAGTATGATATGTGGTGCCCCAAATCATCTTTAGGATGGGCACCCCAGTTCCTTATTTTCTTTCCTCTACATATTTGCTATTTTTCCAATATATATATATATGCCATACATACAAAAGAAGCTTTGATCTGGGTGGGAACCCTCTCCCGTGTGCATAGGTGTATGACTTGTAGTGCCCAAAGCATGTTTTGGGGTTGTAACCCACAGTTCCTTATATACTTTGAACATAGATGCCCATATCTGTTCCGTGTGTCCACAAGAAAATCCATGCCAGGCAGGATGCAATGGCATCTTGTTGAGGACACTCTCGCTTTGGCTCAGGTGAATGATTTTTCATGGCCCAAAGCAGGTTTTGGAGTGGTCACCCCAAATTACATATTTTTCTCCACTTATTCCTTCATTATTTTTCTTCTGCATAGATGCCCTTACAAGTGCTCTGTGCCCAGCAGGAACTCTGGGCCATGGGGAAATACTGGCATTTTGTAGAGGACACCCTCCCCTTTCCTGGGGTGTATGACTTGTCCTGGCACAGTACAGATATCCAGGTGGGCACCCCCAGTTACTTATTGTTTTCTGCATGTTTTTGTTTCTTTGAGTTGTGCATAGATGCGTTTATCCATGCCTACCACCCAGCAGAAGCTCTAGGCCAGGCTATAACCACTGGAGTATCATAGAGGACACCCTATCATTTTGGGGGGTGTATGATTTGTCCTGGCCCACAGCAGATTATGTGGTGGACACCCCATTTTTTTCTGCATGCTTTTCTCTATTTTGGTTACGCATAGATGCACTTACTCATGCCCTGCGCCCAACAGAAGCTCTAGGCCAGGCTGGAAGCACTGGCATCTCATAGTGGACACCTTGCCCTTTTCTGGGGTGTATGATTTGTCCTGTTGCAGAGCGGATTTTGGAGTAGGCAATCTCAGTTACTTATTTTTTGTGATTTTATGACATCATTATGCATTTTTGAGCATTTCAGAAGCCTGATCATTTTGATGCAAAAATTTTATTGTTCCTGATGGGGAGAGTCCCCAGATGATGGAGATATATGATATGGGGTACCCCAACATACATTTTTGGGTTTAGATACATGTTAACTTTGCTTTGGAGTTGCTGTAGCTGTGAACTTTTCTTTTTTAGTATTCTGAACATTCAAGAAAATAAGGGACTGGGAACTAGTGGCCAACTTCAGCATTGTGTATCTGGGGGTGCTCACCACAAAATCTTCTCTTGGCCAAGAAAAACACCCCAGAAAATAACAGGGTGTCGTCTGTGACACTCCAGTGCTTATGGCCGGTGATCTCTGGTGGAATTTTTTAATGTTTAATTTTTGTATTAGTCTTCCCTGTTGTTTATCTTGTTATGAAAAAAAAAGTATTGCCTTCAAGTCGATTCCGACTTATGGTGACCCTATGAATAGGATTTTCATGAGGCTGAGAGGCAGTGACTGGCCCAAGGTCACCCAGTGGGCTTCATGGCTATGTGGGGATTCAAACCCTGGTCTCCCAGGTCATAGTCAAACACCTTAACCACTACTCCACACTGGCTCAGTTATTATTATTTTAAAAAGGCATTGGTGTTCGTGAGAGGAGGACTCGTGGCAGGGTCAACAAACAATGATTTCTTGAAGAAGATGTAGTTTCATAGATGACACTCTAAAGGATGCATGGATGGTATCTCATAGAACACACTCTCACACAGGACACCCTTCCATTTCCTGGGGTATATGAGTTGTCCTGGCCCAGAGCAGATTTTGTGGTGGGCATCCCCAGTTACTTACTTTTTCTGTACATCTTTGTCTATTTTGGTTGTGCGTAAATGTCCTTATCTGTGCCCAGCGCCCAGCAATAGCTTTGGGCCAGGTGGGAAGCACTGGCATCTCACAGAGGACACCTTGCCCTTTCCTGGGGTGTATGTTTTGTCCTGGCCCAGAGAGCAGAGTGCCATGTTTTTCTTCAGCTTGGAATTTGATGTTGAATATAGCTTAGCTTTGGATATCCCAATGGAGAACATTGACCTAAAAGGTGTAACTCATGATAAGGCAGCTTGACATTCTTGCTTGGCTCTTTGGTGCTGCCTTGATATTTTAATAAAGAGAGTATTATTTAAATACCCTCTTGCTAGCCCTCCTCAGTTTCCTTCCCCCCAGAGTTTAGGTTGCCACTTGATTTAACAAAGCAAACAGGTGGCCCTGCCCTCACGCTTTTTAAAGTATCACGGCAGACAAAAGGTTTAGCAAATGAAGCTTTTCCTGAAACTGATGCAAATTGGTGGGTACGACTTCCCACTCTCTCTTCCTACAGGCCAGGTGTAAGAGCCCTCGTGAATAAGAGCCTGCTATCCGGTTTAATATACATTTCAAGCACATGGCTTTCCCCAAACAATTCTGGGAGCTGTAGTTTATGAAGGGTGCTGGGCACTGTCGCTCTGTGAGCAGTAAACTCCAAATCCCAAGATTCTTTAAGGGAAGCCATGTGCTTAAATGTATGGTGTGACTGTTGACACAGCCTAATTCAAAATGAATCTATGAAACTAATGTTCTCTTGAAAGACAATGGGGATTTTTTCAGTTATGGTAGAAGATACTGTTGAATTAATCATAATATGTCAAGAAGATATAATTTGCTTGTTAGTCCTAAGGCTATTATCTTGAGTTATGGAAAAGGATGACTGAACTCAAAAGACTGGAAGTTTATTACAAATCTACTGGCAGCAGTTATAATAATGTGGGCTCAGAAATGGAAGGCAGCTAATTTAGCCCAGCGCCGCTGCATGGAGACATAGGAAGCTGCCTTATACTGGGTCAGGCCTTTCGTCCATCTAGCTGAGTATATTCTACGTCTCTGTTCTTCAACTTTGGGTCCCCAAATGTTGAGAGACTAGAACTCCCATCATCTCTTGCCATTGATCATGCTGTCTGGGGATGATGGGAGTTGTAGTCCAGCAACACCTGGGGACGCAAGGTTGAAGAGCAGTGGTCTGCGCTGACTGGCAGCCGCTGTCCAGGATTTCAGACGGAGTCTCTCCCAGCCCTGCCTGGAGATGCCGGGGATTGAACCTGGGACCTTCTGCATGCAGGGCAGCTGCTCTTCCACTGGGCTACAACCTTTCCCTTAGAACTGGTTCACAAACCGTAGAATATAAACAGTGTCAACAGACAAGTGAACATCTTTGACATGATCACCTATCAACATAACACAAAATTAAAGGCTCAGGCATCTTAAGATTTTTTTCAGTAACATTGTTGACTACGACAACTCAGCCACAATGGCCAATGGGGTGTGTGGGGAAAAAGCTGAAACCCTGGTCAAGACACCATGATGAAAATTGGTGCTGATCCTTGCACTGACTGAGTCTTTCTGTGAGCAAAATGTCAAATTTTAAAATTAACTTCCTTTTGAGACATGAGGATTCAACTTACTGACAATTTTACAAAACTGCCAACTTTAGGATTTTTTTCCCCCATAGAAGAAGATAATTCAATTAAACTCTGTGGGGTTTAGCGTTCTCTCCTCTGGGTAGCGAAATGGTAAAAAAAAAATGGCAATGATGATACAGTAGGGCCCCGCTAATACGGCGGGTTAGGGACCAGGCCCCCGCCGTAAAGCGGAAATTGCCGTAAAGTGGGGGCCCATAGACTATAATAATTATTATTTATTAATTAATTAAGCTTATAAACCGCCCAACCAGCAATAGCTCTCTGGGCGGTGAACAAAGTACAGTAAAATCGTAATACAATACCACAGGACAAAACAATCAAAAATCAATTACAGCAATTTGTATAAAATTAAGTTAAACTAAGTTAAAATGCTTCGGTGAAAAGAAAGGTTTTCACTTGGCGCCGAAAAGAAAGCAGCGTCGGCGCCAAGCGCACCTCCACGGGGAGACTGTTCCACAATTTGGGGGCCACCACCGAGAAGGCCCTAGATCTTGTCACCACCCTCCAGGCCTCCCTATGAGTCGGGGCCCAGAGGAGGGCCTTCGTTGTGGAACGCAGTGTACAGGTTGGTTCATATCGGGAGAGGCGTTCCAACAGGTATCGTGGCCCTGCACTGTATAAGGCTTTATAGGTTAATACCAACACTTTGAATCTAGCCCGGAAGCTTATTGGCAGCCAGTGCAAGCGAGCCAGAACAGGTGTTATGTGCTCGGACCGCTTGGTCCTTGTTAGCAGTCTGGCTGCCACATTTTGCACTAGCTGTAGCTTCCGAACAGTCTTCAAAGGTAGCCCTACGTAGAGCGCATTGCAGTAGTCTAAGCGTGAGGTTACTAGAGCATGTACCGCTGATGTAAGATCCTCTTTACTCAAATAGGGGCGTAGCTGTGCTACCAACCGAAGTTGGTAGAACGCATTCCTTGCCACCGAGGCTACTTGAGCCTCAAGTGAGAGGGAAGAGTCAAAAAGGACTCCCAGACTACGAACCCGCTCCTTTGGGGGGAGTGTAACCCCGTCCAGGACAGGGTATATATCCACCATCTGATCAGAGAAACAATCCACCAACAACATCTCAGTCTTGTCTGGATTGAGCTTCAGCTTGTTAACCCTCATTCAGTCCATTGTCGCTGCCAGGCATTGGTTCAGGACATTGACAGCCTCACCTGAAGAAGATGAAAAGGAGAAGTAGAGCTGCGTGTCATCAGCATACTGATGACAACGCACTCCAAAACTCCTGATGACCTCACCCAATGGCTTCATGTAGATGTTAAAAAGCATGGGGGACAAGACTGATGGGCCGCGTCGCGTTAAAATGACGTCAAAATGCCGTGCGATGGGGAAAAAAGCCATATTAGCGGAACAAGCGCTGTAAGATCGGGGCCTTTCCCTATTGAAAACCGCCGCATGAATGAAGCGCTGTAAAGCGGGACCCTACTGTACTGAAATTAAGGGCCTTTTGGTGGGGTCAAATTTAGCAAAAACCACCTTTTTTTCCCTTTTTTTACTTGCTTACTGCTCACCCTGTACTTGGTGTAAAGTAGTTAACAACTACATAAAATTGTTATTATTTATAAAATTTATATGCCGCCCTTCCTCCCTGTAGGCTATGAAATCCAGGCTATGGTGAATAAAACCCCTTTTGGCTGGAGCTGATATCATTTATAGAAGCAGAGAAATTAAAGAGAGTGCAAACCCTTGGAGCGCCAGTTTTTAGATGACCCTCCCCCCTTCCAACCTCCCCCCCTGCAAATCAGGGGTGCCACATAAAAAGTTTCTGTTTTTGGCATCTCAGTATTGGTGTGAATTGTTTAAAAATGGTGCAGCAACTACTTATATTCAGATCCAATTAAATCTACTGGAAATTTGCCTGGTGTTCATCAGGTTGTAATTATGTGTCTGAATTGTATAAAATGAAACAGGGTTTAGCCATGAGATGTGTGGTGTGTCTCTCTTCTTACTTGCCCTTTCTCACTTGGCAGTTTTCATCTCAGTCCTTTTCTTCATGATCTCTAATATGCAATTCACTGATTTCAGAGCTGTCGCACACTACATCAGTATCTTCACTGCGGCATGCACTGTGACCCCAAGGAATCTCTTTCCTGGTCAGTCACCATCAGTTCAGATCTCATTAGTAGATAGGCAAAGTTAGGATTTTTTGCTTCAGTGTACATTACTTGACCCTTGCTTACAGTTATTTGCATTTCCGGTTGTAATGCTCAACTCTGTTTGGAAAAATCAATTTAGAGCTCCTTACAATCCCTATTTGTTTTTACCACCCAGAAGAATTTGGTATCATCAGTAAACTTGGTTACCTCGTTGTTCACCCCTAAATCCAGATCATTTCATAACAAGTTAAAAAGCACAGGTCCTAATACTGATTGGGGGGGACGGACTTCTTACATCCCTCCATTGGAAGAACTGTCCTTATATCTACTCTCTCTTTCCTGATCTTTAAGCAGTTACTGATCCATAAGAGCATCTTTCCTCTTATCCAATGATTGCTATATTCTTTTATATGTATGCTATCTCGGTCTTTAATAATCCTTTCTACTAGTTTCCCTGAGGCAGATAGTAAGCTAATTGACTTTGAATTTCCAATATACCTTCTGGGTCCCTTTTTAAAAATCAGTTGTAATACATTGGCCCAATCCTCAGATATGGAAGCTGATCTTCTGGAGAATTTACATATTTTTATTAGAAGATCAGCAATGTGACATTTGAGTTGTTTAAGACCTCTCGGGTAGATGCCATCTGGACTTCAGATGATTTGTGAACAATGAAGGAAAAATCCCCACTTGCCACATCTCTCTTCAGTCTGTGAGTTGAGGGCAGGTGATGTCCACACCTTGCCTGGGAGAATTCATGAGGAAGGCAATTGTTTTCTTGTTCCAGGGACCAGTGGCCTTTGGAGAGGTGTCCTTTCATTTCACTGAGGAGGAGTGAGTCCTGCTGGATCCAGGCCAGAGAGCTCTGTACAAGGAGGTCGTATGGGAGATTCATGAGATGGCAACCTCTCTGGGTAAGAGTCCTTTTGCCCTTAGTAGCTAGGGAAGGTAAGAATTCTTGTTGGTGGTGTTACCAATGCGATAATTAGAAAGGTGGTGATGGACTTAGCCAGGGCATAAGAATATATGAAGAAACCTGGTGGATCAAACCAAAGGCCTCTGTAGTCCAGGATTCTTGTTTTCACAGTGGCCAGCCAGATGCCCCTGGGAAGCAACGCTCTCCTCGCTCATGATCCCTGTACTGCCTCGGATAATGGTGGCAAATGGATGCATCTGCTATGAGTTGTTTCTCTTGATTCTCTTTCTCCTGGCCGAGCACCTCTCGTGTTGAGACGGGGTAGGGGGAGCTTCCCATTCTTTCAGAGTACACAGCACAAAGGCAGATAGATCCACAAGTGGCCGGCAGGAAGAGGTAGGGGTATGGCATCTGGCAGTTTGGGTCTGTGTGGGCACACCAGGAGGAGTACCAGATTGCTTCCCCCAGTGCGCATGTGCACTTCTGCATCTGCCTTGCTCCACTTCCTTATGGAAAGTGGTGGCAAAGTCACAGGTGAGTGACACCCGTCCAAGTTGGCTGGTCCTGGATAGCCCAAAAGAGTGATGCTTTTTGAAGCAAATTTATGTTCATGTTTTTTGTTTGAAAACGGACATCTGAATTCAAAACCTAACCTCATCTCCAGGCTGGAAGGAGATGGAGGAGATGACCCCTTTGTCCAGGGTTTAGCAGAAGAGGAGAGATCAGGTAGATACTCATATGTGTGATTGGTATACTTCGTATCTGGGAATTGTGACTTAGCTGTAGAATATGAGATGTTTCACCCATCAGCACTACCTAGCACAGAGGTTCTCAAACTTTCTACCCCAAATGCCCGCTTGGAACACCAGATAATTACTGAAGCCCACCAGTCACAAAACGGTGGCAGATGGAAGTAAAACATGGTATAAAGTGTTAGCCTGGCGCTAACACTTATCTTTTCGGCACCAGGTCAAGACTTTCCTCTTCTCCCAGGCATTTTAGCATGTGTTTTTAAATTGCTTTTTAATTTTTTAGAATTGTGTTTTTAAATTGTTTTTTAAAAAATGTGTTTTTAAATTTTTATTTGTTTTGATGTTTTTAATTGCTGTAAACCGCCCAGAGACCTTTGGCTTCAGGGCGGTACATAAATGTAATAAATAAAATAAATAATAATAAATAATGAGTTAGCACTTACTGGCAGTTTCAACTAATCCATCTTTGGAAATAGTTAGATTCCATTTGCATTATGTCAATGAGTTTCCTCAAGCTTACATTTGCTATGGCAATAGTGCAACAGCCGCTCTGTTTTAGGCAGAATTTGCTGATTCATGGGATCAAAATGGAAAAGCCTTTTTCTTTTATGTTTCCCTTTTCCCACTCCCACATGCTTCTCAAACAATTTTTACCCATCTCTTGTAATTCCTTCTCCAGTTCTCCTTTCACACTCATCGTGTACCTTACTCTCTCCCATCCCCTCACATCTTTCATCCTTCCTCCTTGGTTTTTTTACATCCACTTCTTCAGCCTCTAACAACTTTCCTCTTTGGGTGCTCTGGGCTCCTCTTCCAGGAGAAAACACCTTAGATTTCCCCTTCCCCAAATGATCTGATTTGGAAGCAGAAGGCTCAAGGGGTCTCCTGTGTGCTGCTTGAGGTTGTATTTATTTACTTTGATTTATTTAGAGAGTTTTGTAGACCACTCTGTCACAAACCTCTCTAAGCAGTGCACTTAATAAAATAATAGCTTGACAGATACCAGAGACTGGGCCTTCTCTGTATGGGCCCCTCACATGTGGAATCTGTGGCTATCAATGCTTCTGAAAACCAGTAGCTGGAAGCCGGAGGAGGGGAGTGTGCTCTTGCACTCATGTCCTACTTGCGGGCTTCCCGTGGGCATCTGGTTGAGAACAACCTGGAGAACAGGATGCTGGACTAGATGGACTGTTCTTACGTTCTTACATAATACTTGGTTAGCCTTCTCAAGAGATACATACAGATGGCTTTGTTTAGGTTTATTATTTATTTATTTATTTATTTTATTTGTCGCTTTTCTTCATAAAAATGAATCCAAAATTATGTACATTAAAAGAGTAAACTACAAAGAGTTCAGTAAAAATATACACAAACATAACTAAAGTAACACACGCACACACACTCAACATGCACTCACACGAAGGAGCAAATGCACAAGGCATGAAAGGAGATGGAGGAGGGGACTTGAGTTCAGCATGACTGAGGAAGGCACACTGGGCTGCCCGTTCTGTCTCCGGGCTCCCTTTGCAGACTAGGCCTCAGTCATGTACAGCTGGGCAGTGAGGACTAGAGGGTTGCTCTTAAAACAGTCTCTCCCACATACAAAGATGGGCACAGGGACCAGATGCGGAGGCTACAACTTTTAGGAAGTGGAAGACTGCAGAGAGAGCAGGATAGACCTTTCTCAGCCCTAGTAGGCACTCTTGAAGTAGTAGAAGAGGGGTGCGTTGAAATTCCTGGGTCAGTCAGGAAGACAGCAAAGGCAGCAGGCAGGCCTTGCGAATGGCTTCTTGGATGTCTGCTTCAGCTGGCAAAGACCCAGGGGAAAGCAGGAGAAGTAGTGGAGTCCTGAAAGGGGCTTTTGAAGCAGCTGCAGCAGGTAGGGGCCAGAGATAGTGGAGGAAAAGCAGGGGAGTCAGACCACTGGGTTCTGGCTGGCCAAGTGATTGAGCAAGTGAATTCAGGCAGAGCGATACTCAGCAGAGTGGATCTGGGGATCCAGGCCCTGCACAAATGATTCACCAAGTGATTTCATAGTGGAACTGGATAGCCAGAACCCAGAACCAAAAAATGGCTCCAAGGGTCCCGTTTTTATATTCTCTGGACAAAAACCCCAAATGAAATCCCAGCATTGATGGGCTCAAGGAAGTGTCCTTCCGCATTTCCTATACCTAGTTTAAGTCATGTGATCAGGCTGTTGGGATTTCTTTTTGTGGAAGCAGGTGGTGATATTCATCCTTCAGCTACTTTGATTAGATCTAGATTTTAACAATGGGCTCCTCTCCTGAGAGCCAAACTTACAATTATTTTTGGATTGCATTGATGAGATTGTCAAAGGCCATGTCCTGTGCATATGACTAGTGACATCATCTCAACTGAGGTGACAAACATAACTCTTTCAGCTACTTTTCCCATTGGGTCTCAAACAGCCTCTTTGCAAAGCAAACCAAACTGAAGCCATTTTAAAAATCATACCGGGGTGGAGTGTCTTCCAGGTTTCTAGCTAGTAGCCAGCCTGCCACCGCTCTGGTCTCCACTTTCAACCCAGCTGTCTCTGGCCTCTGCCTCACTCCTCTCTCATCAACTGTCTTTCACAACTGACAGTTAACTGCCCATCCTTTGCTCTCCAGAACCTCCAGCTAATCAGAGCATGTTGTTTTCCAGACCGACCAAAATGAATTTACCTGATCCAGGCTAAAACAGGTCTGTAACATAGTAACTGTAGAAGGCCTTGAATTTTGGCAATTACACCCTGACATCAAGAGAACAAACAAATGTTTTTTCAAAGTACAAATCATAAACAGACAGATATATTCCATAGCGCTTTACCAGCTTTGCTTTTTATTCCCTCAGGAGATGTCCAGGGGATCACAGAAGTGTCACTGGGAAAAGTTGAGGAGCAGAAGGAGTGGGAATTGGGGAGTCAAGATGAAGCAAAGAGACAAGAGGGGAGACAAATGCAAAAGCCGGTGGATGAATCCAGTGCTTCTGAAGGTGGTGAAAATAAAATTCAAGGGAGTATTCTTTATGTAAAGGAAACAAGAATGTCTCCTCAGCGCAGTGAAAACATAAATGGCCAGAAACCCCTGAGTACATATTGGAGAAGGCATACAAGAAAGAAACCATATAAATGCTTAAAATCTGGGCACACAGGGGACAAACATTGTAAATGCCTGGAGTGTGGAAAGAGCTTCATTGACAGTAAAACTCTTACTGTGCATCAAAGAACTCATACAGGGGACAAACCTTATAAGTGTTTGGAGTGTGGAAAGAGTTTCAGTCAGAGTGGCACGTTTTCTAGACATCAAAGAACTCATACCGGAGACAAACCTTATAAATGCTTGGAGTGTGGAAGGAGCTTTAGACAGAATGGTGCTCTTCAGGTACATCAACGCATCCATACAGGGGACAAACCTTATCAGTGCTTGGAGTGTGGAAGGAGCTTTGCACAGAGTGCAGCCCTTACAGTACATCAAAGAACTCATACAGGAAACAAACCTTGTATATGCTTGGAGTGTGGAAAAGCCTTCAGTCAGAGTGGCACACTTTTTAGACATCAAAGAACTCATACAGGGGAGAAAACTTACAAATGCTTGGAGTGTGGAAAGCACTTCAGTGAGAATGGCACCCTTACTGCACATCAAAGAACTCATACAGGGGAGAAACCTTATAAATGCTTGGAGTGTGGAAAGAGCTTCAGTCACAGTAATACTCTTACACTGCATCAAAGAACTCATACAGGGGACAAACCTTATAAATGCTTTGAGTGTGGAAAGAGCTTCAGTAACAGTAGCTCCCTTAGTACACATCAAAGAACTCATACAGGGGAGAAACCATATAAATGCCTGGAGTGTGGAAAGAGCTTCAGTGACAGTAGCACCCTTACTAAACATCAAAGAACTCATACAGGGGAGAAACCATATAAATGCCTGGAGTGTGGAAAGAGCTTCACTCGGAGTACCTCTGTTACTTTACATCAAAGATCTCATACAGGGGAAAAACCTTATAAATGCATGAAGTGTGGAAAGAGCTTTAGTCAGAATGGCGGTCTTCAGGTACATCAAAGAACTCATACAGGGGAGAAAACTTACAAATGCTTGGAGTGTGGAAAGAGTTGCAGTACGAATAGTGCCCTTACTGCACATCAAAGAACTCATACAGGGGAGAAACCTTATAAATGCTTGGAGTGTGGAAAGAGCTTCACTTGGAGTACCTCTGTTAGTTCACATCAAAGAATTCATACAGGGGAGAAACCTTACAAATGCTTGGAGTGTGGAAAGAGCTTCAGTTGGAATGGTGCCCTTACTGTGCATCAAAGAACTCATACAGGGGACAAACCTTATAAGTGCTTGGAGTGTGGAAACTGCTTCAGTCAGAGTAGCACATTTTCTAGACATCAAAGAACTCATACCAGGAACAAACCTTATCGCTGCTTGGAGTGTGGAAAGAATTTCAGTTGTAGCCACCACCTTACTTCACATCTAATTATTCATAAAGGGGCAAACCTTATTAATGCCTGGAGTGTTTAGAGAGCTTCCGTCAGCATGGCCATCTTTTGGGACATCAAAGGATCCATACATGGGAATAGCGTTATAATGTCTGGAATGTGGAAAGAGCTTTAGTCAGTGTCACACCCATGCTACTCATAAAAAAAGCACACTGGGGGAAAACCATATAACTGTCCAGAGTGTGGAAGGAGTTTAATTTAGCATACCTGCCCTATTTTGCATCAAACAATTGCAAACCCTTACTGCACATCAAAGAACTCATATAGGGGACAAACCTTATAAGTGCTTGGAGTGTGGAAAGAGCTTCAGTCAGAGTGGCACACTTTCTAGACATCAAAGAACTCATATCAGCACAAACCTTGTCGCTGCTTGGACTGTGGAAGGCTGTTTATGACCAGTCTCCTCTAAGTCAGTCCTTTGGGGCTGGAGTTCTGGCTCATAAAAACTTTGAGCAGATATTGCTTTTCGAGTGTTGATATACATACATTTCTTTTTTTAATATCATTTCTTAATTCCAGGTGAGGTTTCCATTTTGCTATTTTATTTTTTCCAACCTTTCCCCTTTATCGCTGTTTTTCTGGGTCCAGTCCATAGGACCCTACATTCATCTGGGTCCTTTGAATGCCTCCTTGGGTAGGTAGCTATCCTATTCTTTCTGTTCTCTATTATTACTAGTTAGGATGAATGCTTATATAGCTAATAGTAAAGGTTTACCTACTTTGGACTGGTGGAAGGAGGTAAATGAAAGTAGAATTGCATAATAGTTGAAATGATTACTAGCTTTGCCTGCCATAATAATTGTAACAGTTAAGTTGCACACTGTTCTTCTGAGCAGAGAAGCTTGTATATCCATATTCTATTTTGTTTTTCCAGTAATCATTATTTGCAGCTACTGATCCTTATTTCTCCCTTCCCCAAGATTTGATAATGTGCTGTGACTTTCTCTTTGATATTATCATGCTCCTATCTTTGATTGACTGAAATGCATTTGCTGGTATTCTCCTGATTTATTTAAAGTAAATCTTTCCAAAGGGAGTATAGCCTTTCAGATCACTCCTCTTAACTGATGAAAGAATTCCCAAAGGACAGGAGCTGAATTATGTCACTGCTCCAGCTGAGGAAATCTTCAGGTGGAAGATTGGGATTGCCTGTTTCCAGGAAAAAACGGGGAACGTGATCCAGCTACCATCAGAGCCAGGATGTGAGGAACAGGGCCTAGTCAGTGTTAGTGCCACAGCTTGATGACTTTCTTCCCTACCTCATTCTGTAACCTGTGGCCCTCCAGATATTGTTTGTCCCCAAACTCCAGCCGGCCCTGTCAGCATGGCCAGTGTTCAGGGAGGATTGGTGGGGGGGCTAATCCAGCAACATCTGGAGTGCCACAGGGTCCCCATCCCTGATAGAACTGATGCGTATATATATATACACACACTTAATTGACATGTACAAATATTTCTGGCTTCCAAGTTGTAAAAAAATGCTCTGAACATGCGATAGGTCTGTTAAAGGTCCATTAAAACATTTTTTGGCAACACATTGATGTTTGTTTCTATGTTTGTCAGGTAATCTGGGCTGATAATGTTTTAGCTGCTTTTGGCCTCGTGTGCCTGAATGTTGTTTAAAAACATGTTGAATAAACCTCACGACCTAGTCAAGAAAGACACCGTCACAGTTTAGAAGGTGCATTCATTTTCCAGGCTGTGTCGAGACAAGGGTGATTCATCCTCACATGAGCACTTCCAATGTTATGATTCCCAAATCTCGCTGTTTCCTGTCCGGACTAGTGGGCGGTGCTTGATGGGACGTGTCTGTGCTGTGTGTTGTTGCCCCCTCACCTCAATTAATACTTTCCCTGCCCACCATAAGTTCTTGAAACCTGAAGTCCGTTGTGCACATGCATGCAAGTATTTATTGACCTATGTGCACGCAAGCTTTTATATGTGCTAGATTCACACAAAAGACAACTTTTTTTAAAAAAAGCATTTCCTCCTGTGAGCTAGGAAAACAGGCCCCTTATGGGAACAAACGGGTATTTGTTGACCTGTGCACATGAGCCTTTTTTAAAAACATGTTTGAATATACCTTTTTTGATGTTCTGGATTTGTATAAGAGAGTATTCAAACGTTTTAAAACTATGTGTGTTGCTCCAAGCAGGCAAAGATTTGAATTTCCTCCCCTTTTCCTTTAGTAGAAGCCTGCTTTACAGCGATTCGCTTTACAGCGATTCACTAATACAGCGGTCTCAATTAGACTCAATTAGACTAAAGCCCCACTCATATGGTGCTTGTTCCGCTTTTACAGCGGTTTTCGGGCATTGCGCACCATTCTATTCAATGGGTTCCACATTACAACGGTTTTCGCTTTACAGCGGGGGTCCGGAACATAACCCGCCGTATGAGTGGGGCCCTACTGTACCTGTAAGGGCAAATTCTGTTTTTAATTTTTGCAGCTGTTTTGTGTAGGAGAAGTTGTCTGCAAGAGCTTTTTAAAAAAAATTAAATGAAATTGTCGCCAATGTCCCTTCAGCAACAGCCAGTGGGAAAAGGCAGGCGGCCTCTTTTCCTTTGGGCTGTGGGAAACAAAATGGAAGTCGGAGTGCGTGGCAATAGATGGCATCCCGTGAAACACCACCACATAATTACCTCCACCCATATACAACCCCCTTCAGTCCCACCCCAGTAGGGTAATATGCCATTTTAGATTGCTCCCCCCGCCCTTATTGGGTTATCTGTAGATTGGGAAAATCTTATTTTACTAGGGAAGGGAAATGCCACATGGATGAGGAGGAACTTGTGTGGATGCCTCAAATATCAATAATTGAGACACAAGCAGCTTCAAATCTACATTAAACGCCACCCTGGACAATCTCAGAATTCAAGTGTAGATCTTCTGACATCTCAAAAATTCCCCACAGGGAAGACTCCAAAGCCATCTCCAGGGTATCTTTAAGTCTAGGCGGTAAGGCGGTGTCTGGGCACCGAGTGTTCAGCTTCAGGCTCGTGTGATGGCATACTCTTCCCTACTAAGATAAATACGTCCCTGCACCTCGTTTTCTTCTATGTGGAGAGAGTCTCCTTTATGGAGGGGTTTTGGCTCATGGGCTGCATCCACTGTTAGTTCTCTGCAGAGCAGAGCCATTGTGATTAATAGGCATGACTAACTTCAGTTCATTAATATCAATGGGTCTACTCTGAGTATAAATTAGTTGGACACAACTCCACGTGACCTTCTCTACCCCCCATCTGCAGGAGCAGTTTGCCCAGTGGATGGAGCTGCAGCACTAACCGCCCAACAGGGGCAACTTGGCAGGGAGGCTGGGGATGAACTGGCAGGGGATTTGCTGCAGCTCCGCCCCACCAGCCGAGCTGCTCCTGGCTCTCTCCCAAGTTTCCCACCTCAGTAAATACTTTTCCCGAAGGCCCTGCTTTTCCCAGCCTGGAGATAAAAAGTGATGATGAAAAAGAATACACCCAATTCATTGACGTGTGCAAGGCATGGAGGGCAAGGCTGCCAACGGCTACTAGCCAGAGCGGCTATGTTCTGCTTCCATTGGCAAGGGCAGCGTGCCACCAGATACCAGTTGCTGGGAATCCCCAGTGAGGAGAGGGCTGTTGTCCGTAACTTCTTGTCCCCACTGGACCTGTTGGGCTGCTAGGAGGTCACGGGGACATGGCCAAGTTCGGGTTTTCTCCCCCTCACCCATTCTGATTCTCTCCCGACCCTCCTCCTTTGCAAAGAAACCGGACACCTAAATACCTGGTGCAGAAGTGGTCACTGCTGTCACAATTTCTAATGTGGGTTCATGTCACAATAACTGTACATTACTCAGAAACAAGCTTCACTGAATTCCCCTGGGATCGCTCCCTGATAAGTATGCATGAGATTGCAGTCTGAATTGATTAGTCTCAAAAGTGCCACACACGGCTGTTCACAAGGGACGCCATCCATTTCCAGACCTATGGGGAAAGATTATGACCCTTCCCCAGCTGAATAACTTCTACACTTATTGTCCAGTATGTGGAATAAGGTGGAGGGATATTTAGTGGACTAGAACCTAGGAAATTGTTACAATTGGCCGTGAAACTCATTGTGTGACTTTGGGCTGGACGTTGTCTTTCAGCCTAACCTACCTCACAGGGTTGTTGTGAGGATAACATTGTTTTATTTATTAAAATTCTTTCCCACCTTTCCTCACAGAAGTAGCCCAGGGCGGGAAACAAAACACTACAAGCCCTCTAAAACATCTTAAAAACATTAAAACAAACATCTTTAAAAACATCTTTAAAAGAAAGCTTTAAAAACATCTTTAAAAGGTGTGGAAGGATCAGTTTTGACAACTTTTTCCCCCTGTGCTTTTAACACCCCCCTGGCAAATATGAAGAGAGAGCAGCATGTTGTTCCCATCAATTTGCATCCGATTTGGGAAAAGCTTCACTTTCTAAATATTTTGTCTGCCAGGATCCTTTAAAAATATTCATATTTTAATATTTAATATGAATTTAATATTCATAGGGTTTTCATGGTAAGCAGTATTCAGAGGTGGTTTACCATTGCCTTCCTCTGAGGCTGAGAGGCAGTGACTGGCCCAAGGTCACCAGGGAGCTTCTTGGCTGTGTGGGGATTCGAACCAGGTCGTAGTCCAACACTCTAGCCACTACGCCACAAACACGGTGGTTTATGACAGGTGCTATTGGAGGTCACTGATTCATAGGGTCACCATAAGTCGTAATTGACCTGAAGGCATATAACAGCAGCAAAACGCTGATAATTCTTTAAAGAAAACCTGTTGGCAGTGACCCATTTGTTATATCTGAACAGCCTATTTACAAGATTAAGGCATCTTTTGGAAGTACTTCCAGTCAAGAGTGGGAGTTAGCTCACTTCTGCCAGCACACTAACACCCAAGACATGTTGATTGTTTCAAGGACTTTTCAGTCTGGGGAGTTTTTTGAACCCACTTTGTAAACAGGAAAAATACTGTGGGAAAGAGCAGAAAGATCCACAGTGGGATTTCCTGGGACCAAACTGGACGCTACAAACATTTCAAAATCAGTTTTGTTTGTCCGTCTGAGGAGTTTATGTTTGATCAGATAACAGAAGACAATGTGTGATGTGGCTATGAGAAATCTTCTTGTGCTCGGTGCCTCCTTTGCCTCTGCTATATTCTGAGTTAATAAACAAAGAAAACAGGAATATTTTTATACATCAAGACTTGCCAGACCTATAGGTCCAGCAGAGGCATCTGCCAATGGAAGAAGGCTGCAGAGGGTTGAGGAACCCACTAGAACAGGGTACAGAGTTGTGTGGGTGACTGTAGGGGGAACAGGTAATAATGGCCTCCACTCCTCTTCCACAGAGGGTACAAAACTTATCAATGCATGTAGAGTGTAGAGAGTGCAAGTTTTTACACATCAAAGGATCCATACAGGGGGAAAGCCTTATAATGTCTGGAATGTGGAAAGAGCTTTAGTCAGTGTCATACTCTTGCTACTCATTAAAAAAAAAGCACACTGGGGGGAAACCATATAACTGTCCAGAGTGTGGAAGGAGTTTCATTTAGCATACCAGCTATGTTTTGCATCAAATAATTTACAGGAAGAAACGGCATGACATTCTTCATTCACATTCAAAGGTTATTAAAAGGAAGAAACCATCAATACCGCTGTACAAAAAAGTTAATAGTTAATGTTCAAATTGGTGAAAATTTTGGCCATTCATCTCTCATTACACCTCCCCTATATGAAAGATATCAGTTTAAGGAATCATCATCGTCTGTGTTGGAATTGCTTTTTAATACTTTTTTTTTATATACAATATGTTTTTAACTCTTTGTTAAAAGATGTTTTTAAAGCTTTTTAAAAAAATGTTTTTAAATTTGTTTTGTTTTAATGTATTTTAAGGTCTGTTTTTATGACGTTTTGATGTGTTTTCAGTATTTTTGTTTGCCGCCCTGGGCTCCTGCTGGGAGGAAGGGCGGGATATAAATTAAATAATAAATTAATTAATTAAAAGGTTTGGTCTCTTGGGAAAGCTGCAGTGAAGCTTATTACTGTGCTCAGCTTTGGGGGCAAATTGGTGTGCATAGTGAAGGTGACGTGGAACGAAAGAGCTGTGGAGTGGAATGGATAAAAACCGGTCAAGAAATTTATGCCTAATGTGAGCCTGAATACTTGCATTGAGGGTAAAAATGTTTTTCTTCCTGTAGTGTGAGAAGCAGAAATGCTGACAAGGAGACCTTTGTGCGTCTCCCTGCACCCTCACAAGGCTTAGGATCATCATCTAGGAGAAGATGCACTGACTAAGAGGGAATTCAGTCATATCAGGCTAACTGATAGAAAAACAGACAAATCTGTTTGTCGTTAAGGCCAATAGGAAATAAAGAGTTTAATTTGTGGTTCCAAAATGCTTCTCTCTTAAGCAATAAATTAGTGAAGTTGATTGGACATGTTCCAATGCAAACAATCTTAACCGATCCATGGTATGGTGATGTTGAATGAAATGCATGGTGAGAGGAGCTTCCGTAGTCTGGGTGCAAATTTTGCTTTTATGCTCTAAAAGATCTTGAAGTCTGTCCCACATACCATTTGGAACAAGAACACATCATAATATAAACTACATGATCTGAATTACAACTGGTGAATGATCTCAGAACATGTTATCGACAGGGTAAGAACATAAGAAGAGCCTGCTGGATCAGGCCAGTGGCCCATCTAGTCCAGCATCCTGTTCTCACAGTGGCCAACCAGGTGCCTGGGGGAAGCCCGCAAGCAGGACCCGAGTACAAGAACACTCTCCCCTCCTGAGGCTTCCGGCAACTGGTTTTCAGAAGCATGCTGCCTCTGACTAGGCTGGCAGAGCACAGCCATCACGGCTAGTAGCCATTGATAGCCCTGTCCTCCATGAATTTGTCTAATCTTCTTTTAAAGCCGTCTAAGCTGGTGGCCATTACTGCATCTTGTGGGAGCAAATTCCATAGTTTAACTATGCGCTGAGTAAAGAAGTACTTCCTTTTGTCTGTCCTGAATCTTCCAACATTCAGCTTCTTTGAATGTCCACGAGTTCTAGTATTATGAGAGAGGGAGAAGAACTTTTCTCTATCCACTTTCTCAATGCCATGCATAATTTTATACACTTCTATCATGTCTCCTCTGACCCGCCTTTTCTCTAAACTAAAAAGCCCCAAATGCTGCAACCTTTCCTCGTAAGGGAGTCGCTCCATCCCCTAGATCATTCTGGTTGCCCTCTTCTGAACCTTTTCCAACTCTATAATATCCTTTTTGAGATGAGGCGACCAGAACTGTACACAGTATTCCAAATGCGGCCGCACCATAGATTTATACAACGGCATTATGATATCGGCTGTTTTATTTTCAATACCTTTCCTAATTATCGCTAGCATGGAATTTGCCTTTTTCACAGCTGCCGCACACTGGGTCGACATTTTCATCGTGCTGTCCACTACAACCCCGAGGTCTCTCTCCTGGTCGGTCACCGCCAGTTCAGACCCCATGAGCGTATATGTGAAATTCAGATTTTTTGCTCCAATATGCATAATTTTACACTTGTTTATATTGAATTGCATTTTCAATTTTTCCGCCCATTCACTCAGTTTGGAGAGATCTTTTTGGAGCTCTTCACAATCCCTTTTTGTTTTAACAACCCTGAACAATTTAGTGTCGTCAGCAAACTTGGCCACTTCACTGCTCACTCCTAATTCTAGGTCATTAATGAACAAGTTGAAAAGTACAGGTCCCAATACCGATCCTTGAGGGACTCCACTTTCTACAGCCCTCCATTGGGAGAACTGTCCGTTTATTCCTACTCTCTGCTTTCTGCTTCTTAACCAATTCCTTATCCACAAGAGGACCTCTCCTCTTATTCCATGACTGCTAAGCTTCCTCAGAAGCCTTTGGTGAGGTACCTTGTCAAACGCTTTTTGAAAGTCTAAGTACACTATGTCCACTGGATCACCTCTATCTATATGCTTGTTGACACTCTCAAAGAATTCTAATAGGTTACTGAGACAGGACTTTCCCTTGCAGAAGCCATGCTGGCTCTGCTTCAGCAAGGCTTGTTCTTCTATGTGCTTAGTTAATCTAGCTTTAATCATACTTTCTACCAGTTTTCCAGGGACAGAAGTTAAGCTAACTGGCCTGTAATTTCCGGGATCCCCTCTGGATCCCTTTTTGAAGATTGGCGTTACATTTGCCACTTTCCAGTCCTCAGGCACGGAGGAGGACCCGAGGGACAAGTAACATATTTTAGTTAGCAGATCAGCAATTTCACCTTTGAGTTCTTTGAGAACTCTCGGGTGCATGCCATCCGGGCCCGGTGATTTGTCAGTTTTTATATTGTCCATTAAGCCTAGAACTTCCTCTCTCGTTACCACTATTTGTCTCAGTTCCTCAGAATCCCTTCCTGCAAATGTTAGTTCAGGTTCAGGGATCTGCCCTATATCTTCCACTGTGAAGAATTCATTTAGCTTCTCTGCAATCTCCTTATCGTTCTTTAGGACACCTTTGACTCCCTTATCATCCAAGGGTCCAATCGCCTCCCTAGATGGTCTCCTGCTTTGAATGTATTGATAGAATTTTTTGTTGTTGGTTTTTATGTTCTTAGCAATATGCTCCTCAAATTCTTTTTTAGCATCCCTTATTGTCTTCTTGCATTTATTTTGCCAGAGTTTGTGTTCTTTTTTATTTTCTTCATTCGGACAAGACTTCCATTTTCTGAATGGGTAATAAATCTTAGGATTATGTCAGGCCCTAAGATGACGGAAACCTGTCATTTACCAATACAGAACTGAGCATTTAATAAGAAAAAGTTAGGTGAGAGAAAAAGACAAATCAGAATGCAGAAATGTTTGGCTGTCTCTGGAGATCAAAAGAAGACTATACTCAGTGCTAGAACTCACTATTATTTGATTTAGAACACCTAAACCCTGCTTTTCAGCCAAAAAGGCTCCCAGAGTAGCATAGATACAATCAATTAGATACAGTCCCTGCCCATAGGCTTACAATTTTAAAAAATTACACACGAGGGAAGAGAGAAAAAGCAAACTCAGGCACCAGTTCTTAGTTCTTGCGATACTCTTACAAAAAGTTCTTGCTGCTGCTTCGCTTCAGTATATTTTTGCTTTAACTCCAGGTTCTTCTACTAGATTTTTGGTTGTTCTGGGGCCTTTGCAACCCAGCTTGGCTTTTGCCTTCTCTTTCAGAGAAGGGATTTCTTGGTGTGAACCTGTCCCGTCTTCATTTTTGAAGTTGTTTGTGGCCAGCCTCCTCTAAGTCCTTTGGGGCTGGAGCTTTGGCTAGATACTGCTTTTCTAGTGTTCATATATATAAGTTTCTTATATTAATCTTTTTTCTTAATCCCAGGTGAGGTTTCTATTTTGCTCTTTTATTTTTCCAACCTTTCCCTTTCATCTCTGTTTTTCTGGATCCAATCCATAGGACCCTACATTCAGCTGGGTCCTTTGAATGCCTGCTTGGGTAGGTAGCTATCCTATTCTTTCTGTTCTCTTAATAGTGAGGATGAATGCTTATTTAGCTGATATATAGTAAAGCTTTACCTACTTTGGACTGGTGGAAGGAGGTAAATAAAAGTAGAATTGCATAATAGTTGAAATGATTGCTAGCTTTGTATGCTGTAGGGGGGGAAATTCTTCAAGACATCTAGATGTAAAACCAAGGAGCTTAGTGTGGCATGCCCCATTCCCCTGTCCCATAATTCTTGCCTCATACCCTTGCTCTATATGGTTCATTGCTTTGGCAAACTGCTTGCATAGTACTGGAGTCAGAAAGCTGTTCAAGAAATTGCAGGCTTTCTGAAAAGCTGGGAAGGATCTTGTTTGTCTCGGCTGATGCTGACAGCAGAAGGTGGGACAAGACAATTTAATTAGTCAAATCAAACAGCATGAGCTCACACTAGGGTTGCCAGGTTCAGGGCCTGAGACTGATCCTGTATCTTTAGGAGAAGGGAAAGTCAGCCAAGTGCAGGTGTTCTTGCAGCTCTGTAATGGGAAAAACCACAAGGTGGAATTCTCCCTTCCGCCTACCAGGAGGGCATAAGGAAATTTCTGAAACTATTCAAGGATTGCTGAAGGTGGGGGGGTATTAAACCAGCAGTATTTATTTATTTATTAAATTTCTATACCGCCCCATAGCCGAAGCTCTCTGGGCGGTTCACAACAGAATAAAACATCAATATACAATTAAAACCACATATATAATTCAAAACACACAGAAATACAAAATATTAAAATACTAATATATTAAAAATACTGAAAGTATTAAATGTGAAAAACGAATATGTTATAATGTTACATAATTAAATTAAAATGCCTGAGAGAAGAGGAAGGTTTTAACCTGGCGCCGAAAAGATAATAACATTGGCGCCAGGCGTAGTTCAAGGGGGAGATAGTTCCATAGTTCGGGGGCCACCACTGAGAAGGCCCTTTTTCTTGTTGCTACCCTCCGAGCTTCCCTCTGAGTAGGCGCCCGGAGGAGGGCCTTCGATGTTGAACGAAGTGTACGGGTAGGTTCATATCGGGAGAGGCGTTCCATCAGGTATTGTGGTCCCAGGCCGTGTAAGGCTTTATAGGTTAAAACCAGCACCTTGAATTGGGCCCGGAAACATATAGGCAGCCAGTGCAAGCGGGCCAGAATCGGTGTTATATGTTCGGACCGCCTGGTCCCTGTTAACAATCTGGCCGCTGCATATTGCACGAGCTGCAGTTTCCGAACCGTCTTCAAAGGCAGCCCCACGTAGAGCGCGTTACAGTAATCTAATTTAGTGGTTACCAGAGCATGTACAACTGAAGCAAGGTTGTCTCTCTCCAGATAGTGGCGTAGCTGGGCCACCAACCGAAGTTGGTAGAAAGCATTCCGTGCCACCGAGGCTACCTGAGCCTCAAGTGACAAGGATGGTTCGAAAAGAACACCCAAGCTACGAACCTGCTCCTTCAGGGGGAGTGCAACCCCATCCAGGACAGGTCGAACATCCATCATCTGATCAGAAGAACCACCCACTAACAGCATTTCAGTCTTGTCTGGATTGAGCCTCAGTTTGTTAGCTCTCATCCAGTCCATTGTTGCGGCCAGGCACCGGTTCAGCACATCGACAGCCTCATCTGAAAAAGATGAAAAGGAGAAGTAGAGTTGTGTGTCATCAGCATACTGGTGACAATGCACTCCAAAACTCCTGATGACCGTACCCAGTGGCTTCATGTAGATGTTAAAAAGCATGGGGGATAGAACTGACCCCTGCGGAACTCCATACTGGAGGACCCAGGGTGCCGAGCAATACTCCCCATGCGCTACCTTCTGGAGGCGACCCACCAAGTAGGAGGAGAACCACTGCCAAGCAGTACCTCCAACTCCCAAATCAGCGAGTCTCCCCAGAAGGATACCATGGTTGATGGTATCAAAGGCCGCTGATAAATCAAGGAGAATCAACAGAGTTACTCTCCCCCTGTCTTTCTCCCGACAAAGGTCATCATACAGGGTGACCAAGGCTGTCTCGGTGCCAAAACCGGGCCTGAAACCCGATTGAAATGGATCCAGATAATCGGTCTCATCCAAGAGTGTCTGGAGCTGATCCGCAACCACTCGTTCCAGGACCTTGCCCAGGAAGTATCCCCTTTTAATTCCCCCATTTGGTCCCTCAAGAAGGCGGATTTGACTTGGAGGGTCACTTTGGATTTTTGCCAGCTGAACAAGCAAGCCCCACCCCTAGCGGCAGCTGTGCCAGACATGGTAACCTTGTTGGAGCAGATAGAGGAAAATGCTGGCCCCTGGCATGCAGTTATAGATCTGGCCAATGCTGTCTTCTCTATCCCAATTGACCCTGCCTCTCAGGACCAGTTCGCTTTCACCTGGGAGGGGCAACAATACACATTCCAGGTCCTCCCCCAAGGGTACTTGCACAGTCCTACCTTGTGCCATGGGGTGGTAGCAAGGGATCTGAAACAGGTCACTTTGAGCCCAGCCTTGTTTCTGGCTCATTACATAGATGACATCATGATATCTTGACCCATGGAGGAGGAGGTGCAGCAAAGGTTACCCACTGTGATTGGCCACATGAGGTCCCAAGGATGGGAGATCAATCCTAAGAAAGTACAGGGGCCTGCCCAACAGGTGCAGTTCCTAGGGGTGGTCTGGGCAGGACCTGTGAGGCACATACCTGAGAAGGTACTCAATGTAATTGCTACCTTGCAGACTCCAACATCCAAGGTTGAAGCCCAGCGTTTAGTCAGTCTGATGGGCTTCTAGAGACAGCACTTTCCTCATCTAGCCCGGATTTTGCAGCCTATTTACCAAGTGACACTTAAGAGGGCTCAGTTTGAGTGAGGGGAGATGCAGCAACGGGCCTTGACAGCGGCTAAAGTAGCAGTGGCAGCTGCTTTGCCCTTGGGCCCCTACATTAAAGGATATCCTTTTGAACTGCAGGTCTCTTCCAATGCAGAAGTGGCTGTGTGGAGTTGATGGCAGACAGGGCCCACAGGCAAGTTAGTGCCTCCGGGATTCTGGTCCAGGCGGTTGCCTAATGTTAACTACACCCCTTTTGAGAGGCAGCTGCTAGCATGTTATTGGGCCCTGGTAGAGACTGAGAGAATGACTGGGCAGGACTCAGTCACTTTAAGGCCTTCTATTTCAATCATTGGAGGTCACTGATTCATAGGGTCGCCATAAGTCGTAATTGACTTGAAGACATATAACAACAACAACATTCCAATCATGTCATGGGTAAACGATGAGTCGGCCAGGCCTCCACAGTCAAATGGAAGTGGTATATTGCAGAAAGGGCAAAACCAGGCCCTCAGGGCATGAGTGCCTTCCAGGAGCAGATGTTAACTTTGATACCTACAGGGGAAGAGGTTCAGGAGAGTCTTGTGCAGGAACTTAAGGATGCTCCAGTGAAGGAGGCTCCACCATATGCTGACATGAGACATAATGAAACATGGTTCACAGATGGGTCAGCCCAATATCAGGGGAATGAAAGAGTATGGTGCTCTGCTGGCATCAATCCTAAAAAGCAGGTCACATTGTCTAGAGCTGGGAAAGGAAAAGCCAGTCAGTATGCTGAACTCATGGCAGTGCTGATGGTGATTGAGCATGCAGTGGGACAACAAGCTGATGAAGTATATATATATAATATACACTGATTCATGGGCAGTGTATCAAGGGTTAACAACATGGTTCCCTAAATGGAAGCAGGATGGGTTTTGCATTCACAACTGCCCTCTGTGGGGCCAAGAGTTGTGGCACATGATCAGTAATTTACTGCCACATGTACAGGCATTTGCAGGGCATGTAGATGGGCATGCTACAGGAACACCTGAAGCTTTGTACAATCAGGCTGCTGACCAGTTGGCAAAAGTTCGGGCCACCTTACCTGCCCCAGAGCAAGGAGAGGAGAGGTTAATATTAGCCAGATGGGCTCATGAAAAATAAGGGCATCGGGGTCAAGGCAACCAGAGAGTGGGCCTTGCACTGAGGTATCCCCTGCTCAGTGGATGCAGCAGCCAGTGCAGCTACAACGTGAGAGTTATGTTTAAAGCTTAAACAGATGCCTCTGTCAAAGGTTCCCATGGGCCAAGTGCATAGAGGCAAGCAACCTGGACAAATATGGCAACAACTGGACTATGTCGGACCATTGCCACAGTTTGGGAGGTGGCAATACCTGCTAACTATAGTGGACACCTATTCAGGATATCGTTTGGTATATCTATGTGCCAGGGCTACACAACAGAATCATTCATTCATTGGCGATCACTTGTGGCCAAGTAAGATTGTCTTCCAAGATAAGGTCTTTAACAGTGGGTCCGTAAGTGACTGTGGAGGCCAACACACAGCCTCCCACAGTGAGGACATATCCCAGTTCTCGATGCTCATGTTACATTTTTTTAGATTCGCTTTAAGAACATCTTTAAACCTCTTTTGCTGTCCACCAATATTCCGTTTTCCATCCTTAAGTTGGGAGTAAAGTAGGTGCTTTGGAACACAGTGATCAGGCATTTGAACAACATGGCCAGTCCAGTGAAGTTGATGTTGAAGGATCAATGTTTCAACACTGGGAGTCTTTGCTTCTTCCAAAATGCTAACATTAGTCCGTCTGTCTTCCCAAGTAATTTGCAGAATTTTTGGAGGCAGCGTTGGTGGAATCTTCCAAGAAGTTGGGAGTGGTGTTTATAAATGGTCCATGTTTCACAGGCGCACAGTAAGGTTGATAGTACAATGGCTTTGTAAATAAGCATTTTGGACTCCCTGCGAATATCCCGATCCTTGAACACTCTACACTTCATTCTGGAGAATGGGGCACTCACAGAGCTCAGACAATGTTGAATTTCAGCATCGATGTCAGCTTTTACAGAGAGATGGCGGCGAAGATAGGGGAAGTGATCAACGTTCTCTAGCGTCACACCATTAAGCTGGATTGATGGTGCTACAGAGGGACTAGTTCGCACCTGTTGATGAAGCACTTTGGTTTTTTTAATATTAAGTGAGAGCCCAAGCTTTCCATATGCTTCTGCACAGACATTTAGGATAGTTTGAAGATCTTCCTCTGAACATGCGAAGACTACATTATCATCGGCATATTGAAGTTCTACAACAGAAGTTGACATTACTTTACTTTTTGCTTTCAGCCTACTGAGATTAAAAAGCTTTCCATCTGTTCAACATATGATTTCCACACCAGTAGGAAGTTTCCCCTCAATAAGGTGTAGAATCATAGCAATGAAGATAGCAAATAAGGTCGGAGCAACTACACATCCCTGTTTTATGCCTGATCCGAATCTGAATGGATTGCTCTGAAAGCCATTGTTATCCACAATTGTCGCTGTCTTGTTGTCATGAAGGAGTTGCAAAATATTCACAAATTTAAGAACATAAGAACATAAGAAGAGCCTGCTGGATCAGGCCAGTGGCCCATCTAGTCCAGCATCCTGTTCTCACAGTGGCCAACCAGGTGCCTGGGGGAAGCCCGCAAGCAGGACCCGAGTACAAGAACACTCTCCCCTCCTGAGGCTTCCGGCAACTGGTTTTCAGAAGCATGCTGCCTCTGACTAGGCTGGCAGAGCACAGCCATCACGGCTAGTAGCCATTGATAGCCCCGTCCTCCATGAATTTGTCTAATCTTCTTTTAAAGCCATCCAAGCTGGTGGCCATTACTGCATCTTGTGGGAGCAAATTCCATAGTTAAATATGCGCTGAGTAAAGAAGTGCTTCCTTTTGTCTGTCCTGAATCTTCCAACATTCAGCTTCTTTGAATGTCCACGAGTTCTTGTATTATGAGAGAGGGAGAAGAACTTTTCTCTATCCACTTTCTCAATGCCATGCATAATTTTATACACTTCTATCATGTCTCCTCTGACCCGCCTTTTCTCTAAACTAAAAAGCCCCAAATGCTGCAACCTTTCCTCGTAAGGGAGTCGCTCCATCCCCTTGATCATTCTGGTTGCCCTCTTCTGAACCTTTTCCAACTCTATAATATCCTTTTTGAGATGAGGCGACCAGAACTGTACACAGTATTCCAAATGCGGCCGCACCATAGATTTATACAACGGCATTATGATATCGGCTGTTTTATTTTCAATACCTTTCCTAATTATCGCTAGCATGGAATTTGCCTTTTTCACAGCTGCCGCACACTGGGTTGACATTTTCATTGTGCTGCCCACTACAACCTCGAGGTCTCTCTCCTGGTCGGTCACCAGTGCCCAATTTATCAGGGCATCCAGTTTTCAGGATAGTCCAGAGAGCTGTTCGATTCACAGTGTCAAAGGCCTTAGTCAGATCAATAAATGCCATATATAAAGGTCGATTCTGCTCCTGGCATTTTTCTTGTAGCTGTCATGCAGTGAAGATCATGTCCACTGTCCCCCTGGAAGGGCGGAAACCATGTTGAGATTCGAGGAGGACTGTGATGTTCCTGTTGGTTAAGCATCTGTAAATATGGTAAGTTCGGGTCTATTAGGTGATGTATGGTAATTGACTGAGAGAGAAAGGGGGAGTACATGGGTCAGAAGCTGAAGTATGCTGGATGATGATTGGCTGAGTGGGTAGCTGGCTGAAGGTATAAATGGAGGTTTGTGAGTGATGGGGGGGCGGGGGAGTTGTTGAGTTGGTTGGAGTGAGGTTGTTTGGTGAGGGTTGGTTGGCAGAGTTCTGAGGGAAGTTTGGATTGTATTTGGCTGATATTTAAAAAGTATATATATGAACAGAAACATAAAGAGTGACCATATATGAAACCGTACGCTTGTGAAACATTCCTAAAGTAATCTTGTTATTTCCTGTTGTTAGTAAATAAATACTTATTTGGTTTACCAAAGGCCTGATCTTTGGCTGGGGGAATATACAGACCAGAAGGGAGGGCAAGGTAATTACCAAGGCTGAACAGAAACTATATCTAATGGTGGCAGCGGTGAAGGGAGATATTGTAGCAAGTCAAGTATCCAGAGCAACCCAGAGTTGTATGCTTTATATATAAAGATACAAGGGGGTTGGGAACAGCATAGGCACAGTCACAAAAGTAACAAGCTATAGAAAGACTTAGGCAAAGTCTCTGGGAGTATTGGTTACAGGAAGTGACTGGTGGTGCTGCCTAGCAGTGGGATCTAGTGAGATCTGTGCTAGAGTGGAGTGAGAAACCATATAAAGGACAGTCCTGACTGGTGGTGTTCCTGGTGGTGCCTAGCGAAAGGCAGTAGCCACAAGCAGGTGGGAACCTGACAGGGAGAACCAGGGAAGGACGTCACAATGACATCCTCTGAGATCGGCAGGAGGGGATTTGCGAGGATCCTTGCAAGGATTTTACCTGCGGTAGCAAGAAGAGATATACCACGATAGTTCCCGCAATCTGTTCTATCATCCTTCTTTAAAAGGGTGATAATTATGGCGTCCATAAAGTCTTCCAGGATCTCCTCCTTCATCCAGATTTTTTCGATGAGTTTATGAAGTTGTTGTGTAAGTTCAGGCCCACCTTCTTTAAAGACTTCAGCAGGAATCCCATCAGGTCCACTAGCTTTGTTCTTCATTTGACTGATAGCTTTACTGACTTCATCCAAATGAGGGGATACTGCAAGCTCGTCTCTAGTTTGTTGCTGTGGAATTTGTGAGAAGACCTCATCAGCCACAATAGAGTTATGATTAAGGAGGTCGTGGTAATGCTCTTTCCAGCGCAGTGCAATAGACTCTTTATCCTTAAGAAGTTTGCTACCAATCAGTGAACGTAAGGGATTCGTACCGTAATTTGTTAGTCCATAGATGGTCTTTGTGGCATTAAAAGAGCCCTGTGCATCGTGCGCATCTGCATAACCTTCTATTTTAATTTTACCTCTTTAGTCCCTTCAGCACCACTCCCCTATATATATGTGTATATGTATATATTTGTATGTGTGTATTTTATGTATTTTAATATTTTATGTATTTTAATTTGTTTTAATGTTTTTGTGATCTTTATTGTCTACAATTTTATTATGTATGTGTTTGATTTTATTGTAAGCTGCCCTGAGTGCCCTATTATGGGGTAGAAGGGTGGGATAGAAATATAACAAATAAATAAATAAATAATGGGCTCAAGGTACAGGAAGCCAGATTTTGGCTGAACATGAGGAAAACCTTCCTAACTGTTAGAGTGGTACAACAATGGTTCCAATGACCTAGGGAGGTGGTGGGCTCTCCAACACTGGAGACATTCTAGAGTCAGCTGCACAGCTACCTGTCAGGTATGCTTTAATTTGGATTCCTGCACTGAGTGGGGGGGGGTTGGACTCAATGGTCTTATAGGTCCCTTTCAATGCAACTATTCTGACTCTATGAAGTTTGTTTTTCTCTGATGAACAACTGATCACCTCTATGGTGTCAACACATGTGCCAAAGTTGAGAATGAATTTTCACACACAGCTGTAGATGCACCAAAGACAAGTCCTGCAGCATACAAAGTGTATTCCATTCTATGATACTATCAAGGGGGTTGTATTATACTGTTTAAATGGTGCTTTTATCCTTGGGACCTTCTGGTGAAATGCCAGTAAAAAACGTTCATAAGAATTCTGCTTTTAGGCTGCCATCTTAAAGAACATGTACGAAGAAGTAGAGTTAAGACTCTGAGGTCTTTATTGACCATTTGGTCTGATTTGTTTATGGGCTGGTGATATAACAAGTGATCATCCAGATTTGCTTGCAAGGGGTTTACAGGTTTTAGGAGTGCAGTGTCGGTGACCAGTACAGTAACCTTATTCAGAGAAAAAGGGGATTAGGTGGGAAATCTGTTTTTGGACTGCATCACTTCAGACTCTGGCATTTAGCCCAACCAAAACTTTCCCCTGACAACATGTTTTAAAATGTGCATATTTTTAATATGGAGTGGCACTTTTTAATGTTCAGGGGATTTAAAAACTATTGTATCCATTTATATCTATATGTATAGCTATATTATTATTATTACATTTATATCCCACCTTTCCTCCAAGGAGCTCAAGGTGGTGTACAGACTACTCCCCCTCTCCATTTTAGCCTCACAACAACCCTGTGAGGCAGGTTAGCCTGAGAGGGAGTGACTGGCCCAAGGTCACTACATGGGCTTCATGGCTGAGTTGAGATTTAAGTCATCTGTTCCCCCAGAGATGTGACCTAGTCCTGTATGGATTATTCAGCATGCAACTATTCAAATGGTTGCATTGTTGTTGTTGTTGTTGTTATTATATTAATAAAAATTTATACGCTGCCATTCCTCCCATTTGGAGTCCAGGGCGGCAAACAAAAACACTAAAAGCACTATTTTTAAAGCTTATAGTTTTGTGTGGCGGGGTTTACTTGTATTCTTAAAATCTCGTTCTTTCTTGTACACTGCTTCAACAGCTTCAGAGCTGTTCACATGTTTTGAGGAGGAGGATGATAATAATAAAATATAACAATAATATCTCTATATTATTTATTTTCGTTAGATTTATATCCCTCCATGTCTCCCACAGGAGCCAGGGCGGCAAATCTATAGGAGTGCCACAGTCCAGAAACTTGCTGCGCAACTCCCTTTGCTCTCAGCGTGAACCCTTAATGGTTAACAACAACGATAGAGTTGCTGTTCCTAGAGCGGAAGGGATGATTGTAAAATTGGGAGCTCCCTTTCCTGTCCTGGCTTTCCGGAAGAAAGTCGGCGAGTGAGTGCGTGAGTCTCCGTGTGCTTGCAGAGATGGGGGGGGAGGCTGCATGGAGGAAATCCCAAGATCAAGGGGCACAGTCTGGGGGAGGGGTGCGTAGGGAGGAGAGGGATGTTGAAGGAAAGTTCCCCCTCCACCCGATTCCCGGTGTTTGGAAATGCAACCCGCCCCGGTGGATCCTGGCTCTGCCCTACTGCTGGGTCCTATCTGCCTCCTTCCCCAACTTGCCGTGTTTGGGGCCAGGTTTGAGTATAGTGCAGAGGGGAGGAGAGCTTGGCTGGGAGTCTAGAGTCTGTGAGTTCAAATCCCCGCTCGTGTCTCCTGGGTGTCAAGGGCCACAGGGAGTGGCTCAGGGGTTACGTGCCCTGCCACCTGTGCAGCCGTGGGCAAGCTGCAGAGTCCCAAGGAACCCAGTTGCCCCAAAGCTGGCAGTTGAGGACAAGGAAGGGGCTGGCTTGTGCAGCTGTGGCAAGCTGAGCAGGCCCTAGCCAGCTGGGGAAGACTAGTCTCAGAGGGAGGCAATGGTAAACCCCCTCTGAATACCACTTACCATGAAAACCCTATTCATAGGGTTGCCATGAGTCAGGATCGACTTGAAGGCAGTCCGTTTAATTTTTTGTTTTGCCCAGCATTATTGACTTTTCCAGTGAATCACATCTTCTCGTGATGTGTCCAAGGTACGATAGCCTCAGTTTCATCATTCTAGCTTCTAGTGATAGTTCTGGATCGACTTGAAGGCAGTCCATTTTTTTTTCTCCCTTGCCAACATCTCCTAAGAACATAAGAAGAGCCTGCTGGATGAGGCCAGTGGCCCATCTAGTCCAGCATCCTGTTCTCACAGTGGCCAACCAGGTGCCTGGGGGAAGCCCGCAAGCAGGACCCGAGTGCAAGAACACTCTCCCCTCCTGAGGCTTCCGGCAACTGGTTTTCAGAAGCATGCTGTCTCTGACTAGGGTGGCACAGCACAGCCATCACGGCTAGTAGCCATTGATAGCCCTGTCCTCCATGAATTTGTCTAATCTTCTTTTAAAGCCATCCAAGCTGGTGGCCATTACTGCATCTTGTGGGAGCAAATTCCATAGTTTAACTATGCGCTGAGTAAAGAAGTACTTCCTTTTGTCTGTCCTGAATCTTCCAACATTCAGCTTCTTTGAATGTCCACGAGTTCTAGTATTATGAGAGAGGGAGAAGAACTTTTCTCTATCCACTTTCCCAATGCCATGCATAATTTTATACACTTCTATCATGTCTCCTCTGACCCGCCTTTTCTCTAAACTAAAAAGCCCCAAATGCTGCAACCTTTCCTCGTAAGGGAGTCGCTCCATCCCCTTGATCATTCTGGTTGCCCTCTTCTGAACCTTTTCCAACTCTATAATATCCTTTTTGAGATGAGGCGACCAGAACTGTACACAGTATTCCAAATGCGGCCGCACCATAGATTTATACAACGGCATTATGATATCGGCTGTTTTATTTTCAATACCTTTCCTAATTATCGCTAGCATGGAATTTGCCTTTTTCACAGCTGCCGCACACTGTGTTGACATTTTCATCGTGCTGTCCACTACAACCCCGAGGTCTCTCTCCTGGTCGGTCACCGCCAGTTCAGACCTCATGAGCGTATATGTGAAATTCAGATTTTTTGCTCCAATATGCATAATTTTACACTTGTTTATATTGAATTGCATTTGCCATTTTTCTGACCATTCACTCAGTTTGGAGAGGTCTTTTTGGAGCTCTTCGCAATCCCTTTTTGTTTTAACAACCCTGAACAATTTAGTGTCGTCAGCAAACTTGGCCACTTCACTGCTCACTCCTAATTCTAGGTCATTAATGAACAAGTTGAAAAGTACAGGTCCCAATACCGATCCTTGAGGGACTCCACTTTCTACAGCCCTCCATTGGGAGAACTGTCCGTTTATTCCTACTCTCTGCTTTCTGCTTCTTAACCAATCCCTTATCCACAAGAGGACCTCTCCTCTTATTCCATGACTGCTAAGCTTCCTCAGAAGTCTTTGGTGAGGTACCTTGTCAAACGCTTTTTGAAAGTCTAAGTACACTATATCTCCTATGAGGTTGATGATAAATAAACTGGCGCATGTAAATAGCCAGCGCCGTGTTTTTCTTCTTCAGCTTGGAATTTGATGTTGAATATAGCCCAGCTTTGGGTATATACTGTAGAATAGTTCGACTATATCCCAGTAAACAATATTGAGCTTAGAAGGTGTGACTCTATATGCTTATGATCGCAGGTGGAATTTTTTAATGTTTATGTGTTTATTAATTTATGTATAATAAACTATACTACTGTTGGTCTTCCCAGTTACCTTGTTATAAGTATGTCAATTATTGTAATTTTATAAATCCATTGGTGTTGGTGACAGAGGGACTCATGGCAGGGTCAACAAACAATGATTTCTTGAACAAGATGTAGCTTAATAGATGATGCTCTAAGGTATGCATGGGTGGCATCTCGTAGAACACATGCTCACACGGGACACCGTTCCCTTTCCTGGGGTGTATGATTTGTCCTGGGCCAGAGCAGATTTTGTGGTGGGCACCCCCAGTTACTTACTTATTTATTTATTACGTTTGTATACTGTCCCATAGCCGAAGCTCTCTGGGCGGTTTACAACAATTAAAGACATTAAAAACAAATATAGAAATTTAAAAACACATTTTTAAAAACAATTTAAAAAACAATTTTTAAAAAATTATGTGTTTCTGCATGCTGTTCTCTATTTTGGTTGTGCATAGATGCACTTATTTGTGCCCTGAGGCCAGCACAACCTCCAGGCCAGGCACTGACCAGTGGTATCTGATAGAGGACACCCTCCCCTTCCCTGCGGTGTATGATTTGTCCTGGCACAGTGGTGATTTTCGGATGGCAACCTTGGTTACATTTCCCCCCCTGCATGTTTTTGTCTACTTTGGTCGTGCAGAGATGACTTTATCCATGCCCTGCGCCCAGCAGAAACTGTAGGCCAGGCGGGAAGCGCTGGCATCTCATAGAGGACACATGGCAAATTTGTAGTGGGCACCTCCAGTTACTTATTGTTTTCTGCATGTTTCTGCATCTATTTTGACTGTCAATTGATGCTCTTATCTATGCCCTGCGCCCAACAGAAGGTCTGATCCAGGTGGGAAGCACTGGCATCTCATAGAGGACACCTTGCCCGTTCCTGGGGTGTATGATTTGTCCTGTCCCAGAGCAGATTTTGGGGTGTGCAACCTCAGATACTATTTTTTTGTGATTTTATATCATTATGCTTTAATGAGGATTTCAGAAGCCTGATAATTTTGATGCAACAGAAATTATTATTGTTCTTGACGCGGAGAATCCCCAGATCACGGAGATATGTGATATGAGGTACCACAACATACGTTTTGGGGTTTAGAGACATGTTAACTTTTCTTTGGAGTTGCTGTAGCTGTGAACTTTTTTAGTATTCTGAATGTTCAAGCAAATAAGGGACTGGGAACCAGTAACCAACTTCAGCGTCATTAGCAAATGAAGCTTTTCGTGAAACTGATGCAAATTAGTGGGCAAGACTTCCCACTCTCTCTTCCTACAGGCCAGGTGTAAGAGCCCTGCTGAATCAGAGCCTGCTATCCGGTTTAATGTACATTTCAAGCACATGGCTTCCCCCAAACAATTCTGGGAGCTGTAGTTTATGAAGGGTGCTGGGCACTTGCTGTGTGAGCAGTAAACTACAAATCCCAAGATTCTTTAGGGGAAGCCATATGCTTAAATGTATGGTGCAGCTGCTGATGCAGGCTAATTCAGAATGAATCTATGAAACTCAAGTTCTGTTGAAAGACCGTGAGGTTTGGGAATTCAGATTTTTTCAGTATGGTAGGAGATACTGTTGAGTTAATCGTAATATGTGAAGAAGGTATAATTTGCTTCTTGATCCTAATGTTTTTAATAATGTTTTTAACGCTTTTTTAAAGTTGTTTTTTTATTGCTGTTTTGTTTTAATGTATTTTAAGATCCGTTTTTATGATGTTTTAAAGTGTTTTAATGCTTTGTTTGCCACCCTGGGCTCCTGCTGGGAGGAAGGGCGGGATACAAATAAAATAAATAAATAATATGTCAAGAAGATATAATTTGCTTCTTGATCCTAAGGCTGTTTTCTTGAGTTATGGAAAAGGATGATTGAACTCAAAAGACTGGAAGTTTATTACAAATCTATGGGCTGCAGTTATAATAATGTGGGCTCAGAAATGTTATTTCCTTGTTCCAGGGACCAGTGACCTTTGAAGAGGTGTCCTTGCATTACACCGAGGAGGTCTCGCTGCATCCAGGCCAAAGAGCTCTGTACAAGGAGGTCATATGGAAGATCCATGAGATGGCAACCTCTCTAGGTAAGTCCTTTTGCCCTTAATAGCTATGCACGGTATGAATTTTGGTGGTGGTGTTACCAGTGAGATCGTTAGAAAGGTGCAGATGGACTTAGCCAGGGCATAAGAATATATGAAGAAACCCGGCATATCAAGCCAAAGGCCTCTGTAGTCCAGGATTCTGTTTTCAGAGTGGCCAGCCAGATGCCCCTAGGAAGCAATGCTCTCCTCGCACATGATCCCTATACTGCCTCGGAAAATGGTGACAAATGGATGCATCTGCTATGAGTTATTTCTCTTGATTCTCTTTCTCCAGGCCAAACAGCTCTCTTGTTGGGAATGGGGAGTGGGAAACTTCCCATTCTTTCAGAGTACACAGCACAAAGACAGACAGACACAAGTGGCCGGCAGGAAGAGGTAGGGGTGAGGCAGCAGGTTGTTTGGGGCTGTGTGGGCACACCAAGTGGAGCACCAGATTGCCTCCACCAGTGTGCATGCGCAGCCCTGCCTCTACCTTGGTTCCCTTCCTTATGGAAATTGGCAGCAAAGTCACTGGTGAGTGACACCCCTCTGAGTTGGTCCTGGGTAGTGCAAAAGACTGATGCTTTTTGAAGCAAATTCATGTTTATATGTTTTTTCATTGAAAAAGGACATCTGAGTTGAAAACCTAACCTCATCTCCAGGCTGGAAGAAGATGAAGGAGATGACCCCTTTGTAAGAGATGTTTCCCCCAACAGCACTGCCTAGCACAGAGGTTCCTAAACTTTCTGCCCCCAGGGCCGGCTTGGAACACCAGAAAATTACTGAAGCCCGCCTGTCACAAAATGGTGGCAGATGGAAGTAAAACATGGCATAATGAGTTAGTACTTACTGCCATTAGCAACTAATCCATCTTTGGAAATAGCTAGATTCTTTGAAATAACACTTACATTGTGGCAAGGAGTTCGATTTGCATTATGTCAATGAGTTTCCTCAAGCTGACATTTGCTATGGTGATAGAAAAAACACAAGACATGAATAAGATGGTGGAACAATCCATCTCTTTAAAAAGGCTGCAATGTCAAAAAGCCTCCAAAACCTGAGAGCCAAATGCTTGGGACAAAAGGAATATTTTTGTCTAGCACCTAAATATAGATAGTGATGGTGCTAGGCATGCCTCTCTGGAGAGAGTGTTCCATAACCGGGGGGCCACCACTGAGAAGGCACGTGCTCGTGTTGCCACCCTCCACACCTCCCTTGGCGGAGACACACAAAGAAAGACCTCAGATGCTGAAAGCAAGGTCCAGGTTGGTTCATATGGGGAGAGGCGGTCCTTCAGGTATTGGAGTCCTGAGCCTTATAAGGTTTCATAGGTCAAAACCAGCACTTTGAATTGCGCCCATAAAGCTAATTGGTAGTCAGTGCAGTTGTGCCTGAATTGGTGTTTTGTGCTCAGACTGTCTTGCCCTGCTGAGCAATCTGGCTCCTGAATCTATCACCAGCTGCAGTTTCTGAGCTGTTATCAAAAGCAGCCTGTCACCCCAGCTCAGATGTTCCTCCCGCCTTGTGTGGTCAGTGCTGCTGCTGCTGGGTGTCCTTGAGTGCAGACAGATCCACCTGTGCCAAAAGCCTACTGGCAAATCAAGCCAGAGTCAGCCGCCTTACACGGCTAGTAGAGAAGCTGTTGTGTCCCCTGATCCCTCCTGGGTTTGAGGCTGTGGTATCTGCAGTGATGGCTCTGCAGTGCGGTGGAGCTCAGGACAGGAGTTACTTATGCTTATGGGATGACTTCTCACCGGGATGGGGTCCTTTGAGGGTGGATAAGATTTGCTCTTACGTACTTTAGAGCTTTTTGGCTATGAGAGTAAAGTGTGTCTTCCAGCTTCAGCGATCGTTTTAAAAACACACACATGCACTTCAGGTATCATTCTAAGTCTGGCGAATAAGGATCTTTAGACATTGGCAATAGTGTGTCTTGGCGGAGTTACCCAGTCACTTACACTCACAAAGTGTAAGTTCTTAAAAATTGGGATATTTATTGAGTACACAAACACGGAATCAAAATATACACATTCCTTCATGGGTAATAGCTCAGTAACAATTCATATCTATTAACATCCGTGGGGGAAGTTCAGTAAAAATATTCTCAGTCACCATAACTAAAGTCACGCACACACACTCAACATTCGCTCACACGAAGGAGCAAGTGCACAAGGCATGAAAGGAGATGGAGGAGGGGACTGAGTTCAGCGCGACTGAGGAAGGCACACTAGGCTGCCCTTTCTCCGGGCTCCCTTTGCAGACTAGGCCTCAGTCATGTACAGCTGGGCAGGGAGGAGTGGAGGGCGGCTCCTGAAACAGTCTCTCCCACATACAAAGATTGGTACAGGGAGTCAGATATGGAGGCTACATATTTTAGGGAAAGGACCTCTGGAAGACTGCAGAGAGAACAAGATAGGCCTTTCCCAGCCCTGGTGGGCAATCTGGAAGTGGTAGAACAGGGGTGCATTGAAATTCCTGGGTCAGTCAGGAAGACAGCAAAGGCAGCAGGCAGGCCCTATGAATGGCTTCTTGGATCTCTGCTTCAGCTGGCAAAGGTCCAGGATAAAGCAGGAGAAGTAGTGGAGCCCTGAAAGGGGCTTTTGAAGCAGCTGCAGCAAGAGGGGACCTCTGCTTCAGCATCAGGGGCCAGAGGTAGTGGAAGAAAAGCACGGGCGTCAGACCGCTGGGTTCTGGCTGGCCAAGTGATTGAGCAAGTGACCTCGGGCAGAGCAATACTCAGCAGAGTGGATCTAGGGAGCCAGGGCCTGCACAATTGATTCAGCAAGTGATTTCATAGTGGAACTGGATAACCAGAACCCAGAACCAAAAAATGGTGCCAAGGGTCTGGTTTTTATATCCTCTGGAGAAAACCCCCAAATGAAATTCCAGCGTTGATGGGCTCAAGGGAGTGTCATTTCGCCTTTCTTTCTTTCTTTCTTTCTTTCTTTCTTTCTTTCTTTCTTTCTTTCTTTCTTTCTTTCTTTCTTTCTTTCTTTCTTTCTTTCTTTCTTTCTTTCTAATATGTATATCCCGCTCTTCCTCCCAGTAGGAGCCCAGGTTCCTATACCTAGTATGAGTCATGTGGTCAGGCAGGTGGTGATATTCACCCTTCAGCTACTTTGATTAGATCTAGATTTTAACAATGGGCTCCTCTCCTGAGGGCCAAACTCTTACAATTCTTTTTGGATTGCATTGATGGGGTTGCCAAAGGTCATGCCTTGTGCTTATGATCAGTGACATCATCTCAACTGAGGTGACAAACGTAACTCTTTCCACCACTTTTCCCATCGGATCTCAAACAGCCTCTTTGCAAAGCGAACCAAACTGAAGCCATTTTAAAAATCATATTGGCAATGCTGGGGTGGAGTGTCTTCCAGGTTTCTCAGCTAGTAGCCAACTTGCCACCACTCTGGTCTCCACTGTCACCCCAGCTGTCTCTGGCCTCTGCCTCACTCCTCTCTCATCAACTACCTTTCCCAACTGACGGTTAACTGCCCATCCTTTGCTCTCCAGAACCTCCAGCTAATCAGAGCATGTTGTTTTCCAGACCGTCCAAAATGAATTTACTTGATCCAGGCTAAAATAGGTCTTGTAACATAGTAACTGTAGAAGGCCTTGAATTTTGACAATTACACTCTGACATCAAGAGAGCAAACAAATATTATTTCAAAGTACAAATCAAAAACAGACACATATATAAACAGTATATCTCCACAGAGCTATACCAACCTGCTTTTTATTCCCTCAGGAGATCTCCAGGGGATCACAGAAGTGACACGGGGAACAACTGAGCAGAAGAAGGAGTGGGAATTGGGGGGTCAAGATGAAGGAAAGAGACAAATGCAAAAGCTGTGGGATGAATCCAGTGCTTCTCAAGGTGGTAAAAATAAAAGTCGAGGGAGTATTCATTACCTAAAGGAAACAAGAATGTCTCCTGAGTGCAATGCAAACATAAATGGCCAGAACCCCCTAAGTACATATTGGAGAAGGCATACAGGAATGAAACCATATAAATGCTTAAAATCTGGACACACAGGGGACAAACATTGTAAATGCCTGGAGTGTGGAAAGAGCTTCATTGACAGTGGTGCACTTACTGTGCATCAAAGAATTCATACAGGGGACAAGCCTTATAAATGCTTGGAGTGTGCAAAGAGTTTCAGTCAGAGAGGCACATTGTCTAGACATCAAAGAACTCATACCGGAGACAAACCTTATAAATGCTTGGAGTGTGGAAGGAGCTTTAGAGAGAATGGTGCTCTTCAGGTACATCAACGCATCCATACAGGGGACAAACCTTATCAGTGCTTGGAGTGTGGAAAGAGCTTTGCACAGAGTGCAGCCCTTAAAGTACATCAAAGAACTCATACAGGAAACAAACCATATAAATGTTTGGAGTGTGGAAAAGACTTCAGTCAGAGTGGCACCCTTGCTAAACATCAAAGAACACATACAGGGGACAAACCTTTTGAATGCTTGGAGTGTGGAAAGACCTTCGCTCACAGTAACTCTCTTACTCTGCATCAGAGAACTCATACAGGAGAAAAACCTCATAAATGCTTGGAGTGTGGAAAGAGCTGCAGTACACGTAGTGCCCTTGCTTCACATCAAAGTACTCATACAGGGGACAAACCTCATAAATGTTTGGAGTGTGGAAAGAGCTTCAGTCGCAGTAGATCTCTTACTACACATCACAGAACTCATACAGGGGACAAACCTTATAAATGCTTGGAGTGTGGAAAGAGCTTCAGTGACAGTAGCACCCTTACTAAACATCAAAGAACCCATACAGGGGAGAAACCATATAAATGCTTAGAGTGTGGAAAGGGCTTCACTCGGAGTACCTCTGTTACTTTACATCAAAGAACTCATACAGGAGAGAAACCTTATGAATGCATGGAGTGTGGAAAGAAGTTTAAACAGAATGGCGATCTTCAGGCACATCAAAGGACTCATACAGGGGAGAAACCTTACAAATGCTTGGAGTGTGGAAAGAGTTGCAGTACGAATAGTGCCCTTACTACACATCAAAGAACTCATACAGGGGACAGACCTTATAAATGCTTGGAGTGTGGAAAGAGTTGCAGTACGAATAGTGCCCTTACTACACATCAAAGAACCCATACAGGGGTGAAACCTTACAAATGCTTGGAGTGTGGAAAGAGCTTCAGTTGGAATGGTGCCCTTACTGTGCATCAAAGAACTCATACAGGGGACAAACCTTATAAGTGCTTGGAGTGTGGAAAGAGCTTCAGTCAGAGTGGCACACTTTCTAGACATCAAAGAACTCATATCAGCACAAACCTTGTCGCTGCTTGGACTGTGGAAGGAACTTCAGTCATTGCCACCAATTTACTTCACATCTAATTACTCATGTAGGGGACAGACCTTATTAATGCTTGGAGTGTGGAGAGAGATTCAGTGAGCATGGCCATCTTTTTGGACATCAAAGGATCCATACAGGGGGAAAGCCTTACAATATTTGGAATTTGGAAAGAGCTTTAGTCAGTATCACACCTCTGTGACTCATGGAAAAAAACCGCGTTCTGTGGAAAACCATGTAACTGTCCAGAGTGTGGAAGGAGTTTCATTTAGCATACCTGCAACTGTTGTTGTTTATTGTTACATGCCTTCAAGTTGACTTATGGCGACCCTATGAATCAGCGACCTCCAATAGCAATACCTGCTGTATTTTTCATCAAATAATTCATAGGACGAAAAGGCTTGATATTTTCATCCACATTGAAGGATTATTAAAAGGGAGAAACCATAAAATACTGAAATAGTAGAAAGAGCGTCAGTCATAGACAGTATCTTAGATAAGCATCAATACCTCTGTACGAAGAAGAGGCATAATAGTTAATTTTCGAATTGTAAAAACTTTGGCCATTCACCTTTCGTTCCGCCTCCCCTATATAATAGATGCCTCTGGTAGATACCTTTTGATGATTCCTTCAACTGATTTGGTCTCTTGGGAAAGCTGCAGTGAAGCTTATTACTGTTCTCAGTTTTGGGGGCAAATTGTTGTGCGTAGTGAAGGAGACGTGGAATGAAAGAGCTATGGAGTGAATTGGAAGAAAAACTGGTCAAGAAATTTATGCCTAATGTGGGCCTGAATACTTGCATTGAGGGTAGAAATGTTTTTCTTCCTGTAGTGTGAGAAGCAGAAATGCGGACAAGGAGACCTTTGTGAATCTCCCTGCACCCTCACAAGGCTTAGGATCATCATCTAGGAGAAGATGCAGTAACTCAGTCATATCAGGCTAACTGATAGAAAAACAGACAACTCTGTTTGTTGTTAAGACCAATAGGAAATACTTTAATTTGTGGTTCCAAAATGCTTCTCTCTTAAGCAATAAATTAGTGAGTCATGTTTAACTGAAGTTGACTGGACATATTCCAATGCAAAAAATCTTAACAAATCCATGGAATGGTGATGTTGAATAAAATGCCTGGTGAGAGGAGCTTCTGTAGTGTGGGTGCAAATTTTGCTTTTATGCTGTATAATCCTAAGTCTCAAAGATCTTGAAGTCTGTCCCACACACCACTTGGAACAAGACGACTGTACACGTGGACATCACCAAATGGTCAATATAGGAATCAAACTGATTATATAATTGGTAGCAGAAGATGGAGAAGTTACATAGTTTCTGCAAAAACAAGACCAGGAGCAGACTGCGAAATAGATCATGAACTGGTAATATCGAAAATTGGTGTAAAGATAAAGAAGAAGAACAAAGCAATCATAATACCAAAATTAAATAACATCCCAGAAGAATATAAAGATCAAATAAGGAACAGATTTGAGGCCTTGAACTTAGTTGACAGAGAACCAGAAGAGACTTCAGGGAAGAATGTAAAAAGACAATGTTGTTGTTATGTGCCTTCAAGTCAATTACGACTTATGGCGACCCTATGAATCCACAACCTCCAATAGCATCTGTTACAAACCACCCTGTTTAGATCTTGTAAGTTCAGGTCTGTGGCTTCCTTTATGGAATCAATCCATCTCTTGTCTCTTGCCAGTGTTCAGGGATGATTGGGGGGGCTAATCCAGCAACATTTGGAGTTCCAGAAGGTCCCCATCCCTGATAGAACTGATGCATATATACACAATTAACATGTAAAAATGTTTCTGGCTTCCAACTTGTAAAAAAATTCTTTGAACATGTGATAGGTCTGTTAAGCCTCATTAAAAAGTTTTTTGGCAACATTTTGTTTCTATGTTTGTCAAGTAGTCTGGGCTGATAATGTTTTAACTGCTTTTGGCCTCGTATACCTGAATGTTTAAAAACGTGTAATAAACTTCACGACCTAGTGCAGAAAGAAAGCATAGCAGTTTAGAAGGTGCATTCATTTTCCAGGCTGTGTCCAGGCTAGGGTGATTCATCCTCACTTGAGCACTTTCAATTTTACGATACCCAAATCTGGGATTTCCTGTCCGGACTAGTGGGCGGTGCTTGACAGGATGTGTCTGTGCTGTGCGTTGTTGTGCCCTCCTGTCAATTAGTACTTTCCCTGCCCACCGTAAGTTCTCGAAACCTGAAGTCTATTGCGCACGCACATGCAGGTATTTGTTTACCTATGTGCACGCAAGCTTTTATATGTACCAGATTCACAGAAAGACAACTTAAACTTTTTTTTTAACAAGTATTTCCTCCTGTGAGCAAGGAAAACAGAGGCTCCTTGTGGGCACAAACAGGGATACTTGTTGACCTGTGCACATGCACCTGTTTTTTAAATATATGTTTCTACACCTTTTTTGATGTACCGGATTTGCACGAAAGAGTATTCAAATATTTTAAAACTATGTGTGTTGCTCTATGGCAGGCAAATATTTGGATTTATTCCCCTTTTCCTTTCCTGTACCTGCAAGGGTAAATTCTAGTTTTAATTTAGTAAATTCTAGTTTTAATTTCAATTTTTACAGCTGTTTTGGCTAGGATAAGTTCTCTGCAAGAGCTTTTTAAAAAAAAATTAAATGAAATTGCCACCAATGTCCCTTCAGCAACAACCAGTGGGAAAAGGCAGGCGGCCTCCTTTCCTTTAGGCTTTAGGAAACAAAATGGAAGTCGGGGTGAGTGGCAATAGATGGCACTCTGTGAAACACCAACACATAAGTACCCCCCCATACACAACCCACTTCAGTCCCACCACAGTAGGGTAACATGCAATTTTAGATGGGGTTTTTTGCACATTATTGGGTTATCTGCAAATTGGGAAAATCTCATTTTTGCAGGGAAGGGGAGTGCCACTTGGATGAGGAGGAACTTGTGTGGATGCCTCAAATATCAATAATTGAGACACAAGCAGCTTCAAATCTACATTAAACGCCACCCTGGACAAGCTCTGAATTCAAGTGTAGTATAGATCTGACATCTCAAAAATTCCCCACTGGGAAGACTCTGAAGAACTCTTCAGGGTATCTCTAAGTCTAGGTGGTAAAGCTGCGCCTGGGCACTGATGTTTGAGCTTGGGGCTCCCTACTAAGATAAATACATCCTTGCACCTCGTTTTCTTCTATGTGGAGAGAGTTCCTCTTTATGGAGGGTTTTTGGCTCATGGGCTGCATGCACTGTTAGTTGTCTGCAGAGCAGAGCCATTGTGATTAATAGGCATGACTAACTTCAGTTCATTAATACCAATGGGTCTACTCTGAGTATAAATTAGTTGGACACAACTCCACGTGACCTTCTCTACCCCCCATCTGCAGGAGCGGTTTGCCCAGTGGATGGAGCTGCAGCACTAACCGCCCAACAGGGGCAACTTGGCAGGGAGGCTGGGGATGAACTGGCAAGGGATTTGCTGCAGCTCCGCCCCACCAGCCGAGCTGCTCCTGGCTCTCTCCCAAGTTTCCCACCTCAGTAAATACTTTTCCCGAAGGCCCTGCTTTTCCCAGCCTGGAGATAAAAAGTGATGATGAAAAAGAATACACCCAATTCATTGACGTGTGCAAGGCAGAGATCCATGGAGGGCAAGGCTGCCAACGGCTACTAGCCAGAGCGGCTATGTTCTGCCTCTATTGTCAAGGGCAGCGTGCCACCAAATACCAGTTGCTGGTAATCCCCATTGGGGAGGGGGCTGTTGTCTGGAACAGCTGGTCCTCACTGGACCTGGTGGGGCTGCTAGGAGGTCACAGGGACATGGCCACGTTTGGGTTTTCTCCCCACCCTCCTTTGCAAAGATACTGCGGACACTTAAGCACCGCAGTTTTGCCACAGCACCTAATTCAACGGAGAAGCGTTTTACTTTGGTTCAGAAGGGATCCCTGCTGTCCCACTTGCTTCCCTGGCTGGGAGAAAAATTGTGGGGGGGCCCTCACCCATTCTGATTCTCTCCCTATCCTTTGCAAACAAACCAGACACCTAAATACCCGGTGCAGAAGTGGCCACTGCTGTCACAATTTCTAATGTGGGTTCATACTACAATAACTCTCGTCCAGGTCCTGATGCTGGAAAGCATCCCCAAACCATGACTCTCCCACCACCATGCTTGACTGTTAGTATGAGGTTCTTCATGTGGAATGCAGTGTTTGGTTTTTGCAGAAAATTAAGCAACACCCAGTTCCCTCATGTGAGAAAGTAATTGCCCCCTTAGACTCAAAACCTGGTTATGCCACCTTTAGCATCAATGACTGAAAGCTAACGCTTCCTGTAGTTCCTGATCAGTCTCTCACAGTGGTGTGTTGAACTTTTGGCCCACTCCTTCATGCAGAACTGCTTTATCTCAGTGACATTTGTTGGTTTTTGAACATGAACTGCTCCTTTCAGGTCCTGCCACAACATCTCAATGGGGTTTAGGGCTGGACTTTGACTAGGCCATTAAATTTCTTGTTCCTCAACCATTCTGATGTAGCCTTGCTTGTGTGTTTTGGATTGTTGTCTTGCGGCGTGACCCAGCTGTGCTTCAGCTGATGGACAGATGGCCTGACATTCGCCTGTAGAATTCTCTGCAGAATTCATGGTTCGTCCATGTCCTGATGCAGCAAAGCATCCCCAAACCATGACTCTCCCACCACCATGCTTGACTGTTGGTGTGAGGTTCTTCATGTGGAATGCAGTGTTTGGTTTTCGCAGATATAACAAGGCCCATGTCGCCCAAAAAGTTCCATCTTTGACTCATCTGTCCATAGAACATTGTTCCAGAACTCTTGAGGATCACCCAGGTGCTATTTGGCAAACTCTAGATGAGCATTCATGTTCTTAGTGAGCAGCAGTTTCCGCCTTGCTACTCTGCCATGAATCCCATGTTTGCACAGTATCTTTCTGATGGTGGAATCATGAACACTGACCTTGGCTGAGGTGAGAGAGGCCTATAGATCCCTGGATTATGTTCTAGGGTCCTTTGTGACTTCCCGGGTAGTTTTATGCCTTGCTCTTGGAGGGATTTTGGCAGGAAGGCCACTCCTGGGAAGATTCACTACTGTCCGAAATCTTCTCCATTTGGTCAATATGGCTCTGTCTGTGGTTCGGTGGAGCCCCAGAGCCTTAGAAATGGCTTCGTAACCCTTTCCAGACTGATATGCATCAACAACTATTTTCCTGAGGTGTTCGGGAATTTCTTTTGATTGTGGCATGATGTGGCTTTGGAACCTGTATGCTGGCAACTTCAATTTGATGGCAAGGGCCAAAATTAGTCAATTTATATTGGGAAGGGCTGGCCCAAAGCAAGCCTGATTGTTTACCAAAGTATTCAAACACCTGGCCCGAATAATCCCCTTCATTGGATTGAGTTCATAGCGGGGCAATTAGTTTTTCACACAGGGGCTTTGGGTGTTGCCTAACTTTCTTTAATAAATAAATGAAATGAGTATTTTCTGTTGTTTGTTCACTCAAGATCCCTTTCCCCTAATACTAGGTTTGGTTCAAGATCTGACAACAGTCAGTGCCAAAAATACGCAACGATGCAGAAAATCCGACGGGACAAATACTTTTTCACGGCACTGTAACACAGTCTCTTATGCCTGAATGCTGTTTTAAAGCATCTATAATAAACCTCACGACCTTGTCAAGAAAGAAACCATAACAATTTAGAAAGTGCATTCAGTTTCCAGGCTGCATCCACGCTACGGTGTTAACATATAGGTGTGTTTCTGTTTCTGTCTGCATTTGTGCACATTCATCCACACATGAGCACTTTCAGTTTCATTCCTGCAAACTCTATCTGTAAAAGTACCACACAGCCATGGCAAAATTAAGCCATGTACATACTACATACTAACGTCAGCAGTGTAGTGGATTGGAGGAATGGTGACCAGTTACGTGAACCTTCACAGTGACATATCATAGCTGCTATAAAGATATATTGATAGTCAGGCCTCTGTAAAAGGCCCTCTGGAGTCTCTTGTCTTCAGAGTAATTGTGTAGAGAAGGAGGTAAGCGGCAGGGAATGTAACAATTTGGCTGGTTGCCTAGCTCTGCTGCAAGTAAGGGGGAGCTCATGAAAAGTTCAGACCCTTCTCTTGAGAAATAAATGCCCCTCTTCTGGCAAAGGTGTTTGTGACAGACTCCAGAAGAAGGGGGAGAAAGAGATGAATTAAAATCCTAAACGCAGCTAACTTTTCTTGGTTCTCTGTTGGCAGGCGGATTGAGCAGCTTACTTGTCTGCAAGGCAGGCGTCAGGGGCAACAAAATTCAAAGGGATCTTGATAGGCTGGACCATTGGGCTGAAAACAACAGAATGAAATTTAACAGGGATAAGGTCAAAGTTCTGCACCTGGGAAAAAGAAACCAAATGCAGTTATAAGATGGGGGATACTTGGCTCAGCAATACTACATGCAAAAAGGATCAAAAAGCTGAATATGAGCCAACAGTGTGTTGTGACTGCAAAAATGGCAAATGCTATTTTAAGCTGCATTAACAGAAGTATAGTTTCCAAATCCCATGAAGTATTGGTTCCCCTCTATTTGGCACTGGTTAGGCCTCATGTTGAGTACTGCATCCAGTTCTGGACACTGCACTTCAAGAAAGATGCAGACAAACGAACGAGTTCAGAGGAGAGCAAAGAAGATGATCAGGGGACTATAAATAAAGCCCTATGAGGAGACACTGAAAGAACCGGGCATGTTTAGTGTCCCATTTGGAACCCAGGGTGGCAAACAAAAACATTAAAATCACTATTTAAAGCCTGTATGAATAGTTTTGTGGGTTTTTTTACTTGAAAGCTTAAAAATCTCATTTTTAACCTCTATACAGCTTCAACAGCTTCAGACCGGTTTATCTGTTTTCAGGATGGTGATAGTATTAACAATAATAACTCTATATTATTTCTTTTCGTTAGATTTATATTCCTCCATGTCTCCCACATGAGCGCCACAGTCCACAAACTCGCCGACCACCTCCCTTTGCTCTCAGCGTGAACCCTTTAATGGTTAACAACAACGATAGAGCTGCCGTTCCTAGAGCAGAAGGGACGATTGCAAAAGAGGGACTTCCCTTTCCTGTCCGGCCTCTCCGGAAGAAAGGCGGCGAGTGAGCGAGAGAGGCAGCGTTTTATTGATTTTGTAGGGGTTCTTCTTAAGGTTTGTAATCTTAGCCCTTTTGTGGTCTCTGCCATGTGGCAATTTTTCCGTGATTGTGGTTTGGTGGGTCTTTTGTGATTGCTGTATGTTTATGTGTGTGAGACTGTAGTTCTCTCTTGTCAGTAGGTGGCAATAATAGGGCCTTTGGCCTTGCTTCGCCATTAAACCCCACTAGATGAAGAAGAAGAAGAGAGAGTCTCTGTACGGTTGCAGAAATGGGGAGGGAGGCTGCTTGGAGGAAGCCCCAAGATCAAGGGGCACAATTTGGGGGTCGGTGGGTGGGTAGGGAGGAGGGGGTGTTGAAGGAAAATCCCCCCCACATGCAACTCCCAGTGTTCAGAAACGCAAGCCGGGTGGCTCCTGGTCTGCCCTACTGCTGGGTCCCATCTGCCTCCTTCCCGAAGGCTATCGTGTTTGGGGCCAGGTTTGCGTCTCTCTTGCCAACATCTCCTATGTTGGGTGAGGAATAAACTGGCGCATGTAAATAGCCAGCGCCGCGTTTTTCTTCTTCAGCTTGGAATTTGATGTTGAATATAGCCTAGCTTTGGATATATACGGTAGAATAGTTCGAATATATCCCAGTAGCCAATATTGAGCTTAAAAGGTGTGATTCCATATGCTTATGATCTCGGGTGGAATTTTTTAATGTTTGATTTATGTATTGGTCATTCCTGTTACTTACCTTGTTATAGCTCAATTATTATTTTAAAAAGTCATTGGTGTTGGTGGCAGAGGGACTCGTGGCAGGGTCAACAAGTAATGATTTCTTGAACAAGATGTGGTTTCATACATGACGCCTAAAGTGTGCATGGCTGGAATCTCGTAGAACACACTCTCACACAGGACACCTTTCCCTTTCCTGGGGTGTATGATTTGTCCTCGACCAGAGCAGATTTTGTGGTGGGCACCCCCAGTTACTTATTTTTTTCTGCATGCTTTTTTCTATTGTGGTTGTGCATAGATGCACTTATTTGTGCCCTGGGCTCAGCAGAAGCTCTGGGTCAAGCAGCGAGCACTGGCATTTGGACACCCTCTCCTTTCCTGGGGTGTATGATTTGACCTGATTTCCGGGTGGGCAATCTCAGTTACTTATTTTTTTCTGCATGTTTTTGTCTATTTTGGTTGTGCAAAGATGCCTTTATCCATGCCCTGTGCCCAGCAGAAACTCTGGGCCACGCGGAAGCGCTGGCATCACATAGAGGACACCCTCCCCTTTCCTGGGATGTATGATTTGTCTTGGCCTAGAGCAGATTTTGTGGTTGGAAGTTACTTATTGTTTTCTGCATATTTTGTCTATTTTGATTGTCCATTGATGCCCTTATCTATTGTCCATTGATGCCCTGCGCTCCACAGAAGGTCTGGGCCAGGCAGGAAGCACTGGCATCTCGTAGAGGACACCTGGCCCTTTATGTATGGATGTGAAAGTTGGACAATGAAAAAAACCGGTAAGAGAAAAATCAATTCATTTGAAATGTGGTGTTGGAGGAGAGCTTTGCGCATACCATGGACTGCAAAAAAGACAAATAATTGGGTGTTGGAACAAATCAAGCCAGAACTGTCACTAGAAGCTAAAATGATGAAACTGAGGCTATCATACTTTGCACACATAGTGAGAAGACATAATTCATTAGAAAAGACCATAATGCTGGGAAAAACAGAAGGGAGTAGAAAAAGAGGAAGGCCAAAGAAGGGATGGATTGATTCCATAAAGGAAGCCACAGACCTGAACTTACAAGATCTGAACAGGGTGGTTCATGACAGATGCTCTTGGAGGTCACTGATTCATAGCATTGCCATAAGTTGTAATCAACTTGAAGGCACATAACAACAACAACAAGGATTTTGAGCAGATTTTGGGGTGGGCAACCTCAGATACTTTTTTGGGTGATTTTATGACATCATTATGCACTAATGAGGATTATGCACTAATGAGGATTTCAGAAACCCGATAATTTTGATGCAAAAAACTATTATTGTTCTTGACGGGGAGAGTCCCCGGATCATGGAGACATAGCATTTGTTTTGGGGTTCAGAGACATGTTAACTTTGCTTTGGAATTGCTCTAGCTGTGAACTTTCCGTGTTTTTGGTATTCTGAATGTTCAAGCAAATAAGGAACTGGGAACTAGTAACTGACTTCAGTTCATTTTCCTGAAACCTTAGAAGGCTTTTCCTGAAACTGATGCAAATTGGTTGGGCAGGACTTCCCACTCTCTCTTCCTACAGGTGAGGTGTAAGAGCCCTCCTGAATCAAAGCCTGCTATCCAGTTTAATGTACATTTCAAGCACATGGCTTCCCCCAAACAATTCTGGGAGCTGTAGTTTATTAAGGGTGCTGGGCACTGTTGCTGTGTGAGCAGTAAACTACAAATCCCAAGATTCTTTAGGGGAAGCCATGTGCTTAAATGTATGGTGTGGCTGCTGATGCAGCCTAATTAAAAATGAATCTATGAAACTCAAGTTCTGTTGAAAGACCGTGAGGTTTGGGAATTCAGATTTTTTCAGTATGTAGGAGATACTGTTGAGTTAATCATAATATGTCAGGAAGATGTAATTTGCTTCTAGACTGGAAGTTTATTACAAATCTGTGAGCTGCAGTTATAATAATGTGGGCTCAGAAATGGAAGCCAGCTAATGCCCAGCACCACTACCTAGAGAAATAGGAAGTTACCCTATACTGGGTCAGATCATTCGTCCATCTAGCTTAGTATATTCTATGCCACTGTTCTTCAATTTTGGGTCCCCAAATGTTGCTGGACAACAACTCCCATAATCTTTGACCATTGACCATGCTGGGATGATGGGAGTTGTAGTCCAACAACATCTGGGGATCCAAGGTTGAAGCGCAGTGGTCTGCACTGACTGGCAGCAGCTGTCCAGGATTTCAGACAGGGAGTCTGTCCCATCCCTGCCTGGAGATGCCGGGGATTGAACCTGGGATCTTCTGCGCGCCAGACAGATGGTCTACCACTAGGCTACAACCTTTCCCATAGAACTGGTTCACAAGCAATGGAATGGAACCAATTACCTAGAGAGGTAGTGGGCTCTCTGACACTGGAGGCATTCAAGAGGCAGCTGGACAGCCATCTGTCGGGAATGCTTTGATTTGGATTCCTGCATTGAGCAGGGGGTTGGACTCGATGGCCTTATTAGACCCCTTCCAACGCTACTATTCTATGATACCATAGAATATAAACAGTCAACAGACAAGTGGACGTTGTTGATATGATCATCTATCAACATAACACAAAATTAAAGGCTCAGGCATCTTAAGATTTCTTTCAGTAACACTGTTGACTACAACAACCCAGCCACAATGGCAAATGGGGTGTGTGGGGAAAAAGCTGGAACCCTGGCCAAAACACCATGATGAAAATTGGTGCTGATCCTTGCACTGACTGAGGCTTTCTGTGAGCAAAATGCAAGTCAGGGAGGGAGGTGGGGGCCCAAGTTATTGGAACATTGGGTGGCAGGCGCTGGAAGGGTGCTGCTGGCAGACCACGCCAGAATAGGGGAACAGGGGATAGATGTGTTATACCCATCCCCTGTTCCGGGTCTGTCCAGAACCAGACGAAAACTGGGGGACGTAAGGTTCCTGCCGACCTTCGACTGTTGTTGTGTAATGCCAGGTCTGTGGCACAAAAAACTTCGCTCATCCATGATATGATCTTGGATGAGCGTGCAGACCTGGCATGTATTACGGAAACTTGGCTGGACGAGGCCTCTGCTCCCATTCTCGAGGCCATGTGTCCACCAGGTTTCCGTTATGCACAACAGCCGAGGGTAGGCAGGCGGGGAGGGGGTGTGGCAGTCATCTTTCGAGAGTCTTTGGTTTTTGCCAAACTCCCTCTCCATAGGACTCAATGTGTTGATTGCATGTACTGGAGGTTGGGCCCGAAGGGCAGTTTAGGGATCCTGCTGGTGTACCGCCCACCACGCTGCACAGCAGACTCCCTGGCCGAGGTGCTGGAGGTGGTCTCGGCTGTACGGGTGTTGTCCCCAGAATTGTTAGTACTGGGTGACTTCAACGTGCATGCCGAGTCCACTCTCACTGGAGCCCCTCGGGATTTCCTGGAAACCATGGCTTCCTGGGAACTGTGCCTTAGTAATAGGGGACCCACCCATGTAGCCGGTCATGCTCTCGACCTTATGTTTGTCCTGGGAGGGGAGAGAAGTGCTCTGAAGTTGGGAGCGGTTTATTCCACCCCCGTGTCATGGTCAGATCACTACCTGGTAAGCATAGACTTCTCAATGCCACACACCCTCTGCAGGGGTAAAGGACCTATTAGAATGGTCCGCCCCAGGCGCCTGATGGATCCAAAAGAATTCCTAACTGCGCTTGGGGAATTGGAACCTGCTGAAGGCCGCCCGGTCGAAACCCTGGTGAGGGAGTGGAATGATGGGATCATCAGGGCATTAGACCGGGTGGCTCCGAAACGTCCTCTCCCTCTGAATAGAACTCAGTTAGCACCGTGGTATACACCACGGTTGCGTTCGCTGAGACAGGAGTTGAGACGACTAGAACGCCGGTGGCGGAAATCCCACTCCGAAGATGTCCGGACACAGGTTAGAGCAGCAGTAGCTGCCTACCAAGTGGCAATAAGGGCAGGAAAGAAAGCGTTCTTTGCTGCCTCTATTGCGTCTGCGGAGTGCTGTCCCAGGAGGCTGTTCCAGGTGGTCCGAAGCCTGGTCGGTCCAGTTGCTCAGGAACCCTTGGAACAGTCAAAAGCCTCCTGTGACAGATTGGCAAAGCACTTCACCGATAAAATCGAACACTTGCGGAGCTCGATCCCGTGCGCTGTGGACACAGTAAATGAACTAGAGTTGGCCAGTTGCAAGCCGGTAAGTTGGGATCGATTTCAGCTTCTCCCTTCTGAGGATGTGGACAAGGTGCTCTCAACTGTGAAGCCTACCACTTGCCTGAATGATCCTTGCCCATCATGGCTCCTTGTGAGCTGCAAAGAGAAATTGGGCACGGGGATTAAAGCGGTGGTAAACACATCCTTGCAAGAGGGTGTGATGCCATCAGCTTTCAAGGAGGCAATTGTAAAGCCCATCTTAAAGAAGCCCTCCTTGGATCCTCAAGTTCTTAATAACTTTCGCCCAATTTCGAATCTTCCATTCTTGGGCAAGGTCATTGAGCGAGTGGTGGCCAACCAGTTGTCAGCACACTTGGATGAAACGGATTATTTGGATCCATACCAATCGGGTTTCAGGACTGGTCACGGAACTGAAACAGCCTTGGTCGCTCTGGTAGATGATATGAGGAGGGCATTAGATAGGGGAGAATCCACCTTTCTTGTCCTCCTTGATCTCTCAGTGGCTTTTGATACTGTCAACCACAGTATCCTTTTACATCGCCTGGAGGGATTGGGAATTGGAGGCACTGTATTACAGTGGTTCCGTTCCTTTCTCTCCGATAGGTACCAACAGGTAGCATTGGGGGAGGAGGTTTCAGACCCTTGGCCTCTCAATTGTGGTGTGCCACAGGGCTCTATCCTCTCTCCCATGCTATTTAATATTTATATAAAGCCGCTGGGGACAATCATTAGGAGATTTGGGCTGCAGTGTCACCAATATGCAGATGACACTCAGCTCTATCTCTCATTTAAATCTTCACCAGAGTCGGCTGTGGAGACCTTGTCCAAGTGCCTGGAGTCCGTGAGTGGTTGGATGAGGAGGAACAGGCTGAAGTTGAACCACGATAAGTCCGAGGTATTGCTTGTGGGGGATAAGAGAAGGTTGGGAGATGTTGACCTGAAGTTCAACGGGGTAAGTCTACCCCTGAAGGACCAGGTCCGCAGCCTCGGGGTTGTACTTGATTCCAGGCTGTCCATGGAGGCTCAGATTTCGGCAGTGAGCCGGGCAGCCTGGTATCAACTACACCTTATACGAAGGCTGCAGCCCTACCTTCCTGATCATCAACTCCCACTAGTAGTACATGCCCTGGTCACCTCTCAACTGGATTACTGTAATGCGCTCTACTTGGGGTTACCCTTGAAAACGGTCCGGAAACTACAACTTATACAAAACGCGGCGGCTCGATTACTTACGAATAGTCGCCGCCGGGATCACATCACGCCTGTGTTGTTCGATCTACACTGGCTTCCTGTTGTTTCCGGGCCCAATTCAAGGTGTTGGTATTAACCTTTAAATCCCTATACGGTATCGGCCCAGTCTATCTAAAGGAGCGCCTGCAACGCCACCAATTATGCCGCCCGACAAGATCTGCCACACAGGGCCTTCTCTCAATCCCGCCGACAAAAACAGCTCAATTGGCGGGAACCAGAGAGAGGGCATTCTCAGTGGCGGCCCCCACTCTTTGGAACTCCCTCCCACAAGATCTACGGCACGCCTCTTCCCTAAATACATTTCGTAAAGCCTTAAAGACCTGGCTCTTTCAATAGGCCTTTGGGACTTCCGGGGAGGGTTAACTGTTATGATCAAATGCCTTATACCCTTTGTTATTATTATTGTTGCTGCATTGTCTTATTTTATTATTGTATTTTATTGTATTGTATTTTAACTCTTCATGTACGTCGCCTAGAGTGGTCTTTGGTCAGATAGGCGACATATAAATTAAATTTATTATTATTTATTATAAATTTTGAAATTAACTTCATTTTGAGACATGAGGATGCAAGATACTGACAATTTTACAAAATGGGCAACTTTAGCATTTTTTTCCCCCGTAGAAGAAGTTACTTCAGTTAATGTCTGTGCAGTTTAGCTTCCTTTGGGTAGGGAAACGGTAAACAAAATAATGCCACTGATGATATTGAAATTAAGGGCCTTTTGTTGGGGTCCAAGCTAGCAAAAACCACAATTCTTTTTCTATGTTTACTGCTCACCCTGTACTTGCTGTAGCTAACAATTATATTGTTGTTGTTGTTATTATTATTATTATTAAATTTTATATACCACCCTTCCTCCCAGTAGGCTATGACTTCCAGGCTATGAGGAATAAAACCTCTTTTGGCTGAAGTTGATATCATGACAACAACAAAATAGAAGCAGAGAAATTAAAGATAATGCAAACTTTTGGGGCTACCAGTTTTTAGATGACCCCCCTTTCTAACCCCCTGTGTTTAACTGTGTTTTTGGTGTCTCAACGTGGGTGGGTATTTTTTAGAATTGTTTTAAAATGATGCAGCAACTACTTATATTCAAATCCATTGAAATCTACTGGAATGACTCCTGCGTTTGCCTGGTGTTCATTAGTTTGTAATTATAACATGTCTGCATGGTGTATAATGTTTGCCTGAGACAGAGGGTTTAGCCATGAGATGTGTGCCTTTCCTTATAGGGCAGATGCTCGGGTGGGTGCCATCTGGACTTCAGATGATTTGTAAACAATGAAAAATCCCCACTTGCCATATCTCTCTTCAGACTGTGAGTTGAGGGCCGGTGATGTCCACACCTTGACTGGGAGCGTTTATGAGGAAGGCAATTATTTTCTTCTTCCAGGGACCGGTGGCATTTGGAGAGGTGTCCTTGCATTTCACTGAGGAGGAGTGGGTCCTGCTGGATCCAGACCAGAGAGCTCTGTACACCGAGATCATATGGGAGATCCATGAGATGGCAACCTCTCTTGGTAAGAGTCCTTTTGCCCTGAATAGCTATGGAAGGTTAAAATTCTTGGTGGTGGTGTTACTAATGAGATCATTAGGGAAGTGCTGATGGACTTAGCCAGGGCATAAGAATATATGAAGAAACCTGGTGGATCAAACACTTAATCAAGCACTTAATAAAATAATAGCTTGACAGATACGAGAGACTGGGCCTTTTCTTTGTTGGCCTCTCAAATGTGGAATCTGCGTCTGTCAGTGGCTACTAGCCATGATAGCTATGTTCTACCTCCACTGTCAGAGGCAGTATGCTTCTGAATACCAGTTGCTGGAAACCACAGGAGGGGAGAGTGCTCTTGCACTCAGGTCCTGCCTGCGGGCTTCCTGTGGGCATCTGGTTGGCCACTGTGAGAACAGGATGCTGGACTACATGGACCACTGGCCTAATCCAGCAGGCTCTTATGTTCTTATGTAATACTTGGTTATCCTTCCGAAGAGAAACTTACAGCTGGTTTCATTAGGGCTTTCCAAAAGGTTTAATTTTATTTATTTATTTATTTATTTATTAAATGTATTGGTTACTTTTCTACATAAAAATGAACCCATTACAAGAGTAAACCCAATACAAAACTAACAGAGATGTGAAAAAACACAATACACCAGAAAATTACTGAAGCCCGTGTGACGTCCTTCCCTGGTTCTCCCTGTCAGGTTCCCACCTGCTTGTGGCTACTGCCTTTCACTAGGCACCACCAGGGATACCACCAGTCCGGACCGTCCTTTATATGGTTTCTCACTCCGCTCTAGCACAGATCTCACTAGATCCCCCTGCTAGGCAGCACCACCAGTCACGTCCTATAACCAATACTCCCAGAGACTTTGCCTGAGTCTCTCTCTAGCTGGTTACTTTTGTGACTGCGTGCTTATGCTGTTCCCAACCCCCTTGTATCTTTATAGATAACGCATACAACTCTGGGTTGCTCTGGATACTTGAATTGTTATTATTCCTCCCTTCACTGCTGCCACCATTAGATACTGTTTCTGTTCAGCCTTGGTAATTACCTTGCCCTCCCTTCTGGTCTGTATATCCCCCAGCCAAGGATCAGGCCTTTGGTAAACCAAATAAGTATTTATTAAATATCAGGAATAACAAGATTAGTTTTAGAATGTTTCACAAGCGTATGGTTTCATCTATTCCTGTTTTGTACTTGACTTATTAATCAGAACTCCAACTCCCTCTTTCTCCACACTCTTGACCTCCACACTCCCAACATCCCCCCTCAAACACCTGTCATTCTTCCATTTATACTCCCAGCCACTCAAACGCTCAGCCAATCATCCAGCATTCTACTGCTCATGTACTCCCCCCTCCTCTTTCACTCCACTTACCATATGTCTTCTATATAAACAGCACTTACCATATTTACACTAAAGCAGGAACATCACAGCCCGCCTGTCACAAAATTGTGGCAGATGGAAGTAAAACTGCCATTATCATCTAATCCATCTTTGGAAATAGCTAGATTCTTTGAAATAACACATTTTGGCAAGGGGTTCAATTTGCATTATGTCAATGAGTTTCCTCAAGCTGACATTTGCTATGGTGATAGAAAAAACACAAGACATGAATAAGATGATGGAACAATCCATCTCCTAAAAAAGACTGCAATGTCAAAAAGCCTCCAAAACCTGAGAGCCAAATGCTTGGGACAAAAGGAATATTTTTGTCTAGCACCTAAATATAGATAGTGATGGTGCTAGGCATGCCTCTCTGGAGAGAGTGTTCCATAACTGGGGGGCCACCACTGAGAAGGCACGTGCTCGTGTTGCCACCCTCCACACCTCCCTTGGCAGAGGCACACAAAGAAAGGCCTCAGATGCTGAAAGCAAGGTCCAGGTTGGTTCATATGGGGAGAGGCGGTCCTTCAGGTATTGGAGTTCTGAGCTTTATAAGGTTTCATAGCTCAAAACCAGCACTTTGAATTGCGCCCATAAAGCTAATTGGTAGTCAGTGCAGTTGTGCCTGAATTGGTGTTTTGTGCTCAGACTGTCTTGCCCTGGTGAGCAATGTGGCTGCTGAATTCATCACCAGCTGCAATTTCTGAACTGTCTTCAAAAGCAGCCCCATGTTGCAGTAATCTAGCCTACAAGTTACCACAGCGTAGACAACAAGACATCAGGCGATCCCTGTCCAGATAGGGTCGTAGCTGGGTCACCATCTGGTGGAAGGCACTCCTTGCCACTGAGCCAACTGAGCCTCAAGTGACAGTAATGGGTCCAGAAGGACCCCCAAGCTATGCACCTGCTCCTTCAGAGGAAGTATAACCCCATCAAGAGCAGGCCACATCCCCAACATCCGTTCTTGGGAACCACCCATTAACAGCGCTTCAGTCTTTGCTAGATTGAGCTAGAGTTTACTGGCTCTCGTCCAGTGCATTACTGAGGCAAGATATCCGTCTAGCACTTCCACTGCTACATCTGGAGATGTAAAGGAGATAGAGTTGTGTGTCATCAGGATATTGCTGACAACTCTAGAGTTCCTCAGCATGATTCTTTTCTGCTGCCACCATTCCCCTAGAATGCCTTTAAAACCTTCTAGCAGATTGGTAGAAGATGGTTGAGCATGAGATGGAGACCAACACTGCAAATAGGATGCGCTTGATGACAGTTTTGAACAGCTTGGGAGATGCTGTTGCTGATGCTGCTTCTAAGTGGCTTTTACTCACCACAAGGTCCAACTACTGGGGATAACCCTCCAACCCTTAACGTTCCTGGGGTAAGATCTTTGCAAAGGCAGCTTCTCAGCCTCACACGGCCACAGGCTCCCTTCTTATCTTCATCAGCCAAGTATTGTTAACACATTTGGTATGAATAGCTTCATATTCAGGCCTCCTGTTGGGAAGCCTTCTCAGTACACACATTTATTTATATATTATTTATTATTAGAATTTGTATGCCACTTTTCTGTATAAACATGCTCAGAGCGGCTCACAACAAAACAACAACAAAGGAAATTGTTACATTGGTAATAGTTAAATAGTAAATCGTATTCAAAATGTAGCAATCATACAAATAGTTTGATTACTTGAGCATGACAACATTTAAAAGTCATCATGGAACAAACTATCAATCAGTTAAAATGTATCAATTAACATCATAAACATCCCAATAAAAGGAAAACAGCCTGTCACCCCAGCTCAGATGTTACAGCCTCTGCTGGTTGCTGTCAGTGTTGCTGCTGTTGAGAAAGGGTTCAGAGCAGTGCCTCCTTTTATCTCTCATAAGCCCAGAGCTGGCTCAGGTGTTCCTGGTGTGGAAATCCTCTCCCTTCACTTGCACTCTTGAGCTGCCAGAAAAGTCTCCACTGGACTTCAAGTGCCACTAGTCCTCAGCAGGGCAGATGTTTCAGCAGCATGGGGAAATATTCAAGGAAACAGCCTGTCACCCCAGCTCAGATGTTCCTCCCGCCTTGTGTGGTCAGTGCTGCTGCTGCTGGGTGTCCTTGAGTGCAGACAGATCCACCTGTGCCAAAAGCCTACCGGCAAATCAAGCCAGAGTCAGCAGCTTTACAGGGCTAGTAGAGAAGCTGTTGTGTCCCCTGATCCCTCCTGGGTTTGAGGCTGTGGTATCTGCAGTGATGGCTCTGCAGTGCGGTGGAGCTCAGGACGGGAGTTACTTATGCTTATGGGATGACTTCTCACAGGGATGGGGTCCTTTGAGGGTGGATAAGACTTGCTGTTATGTACTTCAGATCTTTTTGGCTATAAGAATAAAGTGTGTCTTCCCGCTTGAGTGACCGCTTTAAAACAAAACAAAAAGCACGCACTTCAGGTATCATTCAGAGTTACCCAGTCACTTACACTCTCAAAGGTGTTAAAAATGGGGATATTTATTGAGTTAAAAATGGGGATATTTATTGAGTACACAAACACAGAATCAAAATATACACACTTCTTCACAGGTAATGGCTCAGTAACAATTCATATCTATCAACGTTAGAAGTTCAGTAAAAATATTCTCAGTCAGCATAACCAAAGTAACACACACACACACACTCAACATTCGCTCACACAAAGGAGCAAGTGCACAAGGCATGAAAGGAGATGGAGGAGGGGACTGAGTTCAGCACGACTGAGGAAGGCACACTAGGCTGCCCTTTCTCTCTCCGGGCTCCCTTTGCAGACTAGGCCTCTGTCATGTGCAGCTGGGCAGGGAGGACTGGAGGGAGGACATGCTCCTGAAACAGTCTTTCACACATACAAAATTGTCACAGGGAGCCGAAGTGGAGTCTACATTTTTTACGGAAAGGACCTCCAGAAGATTGCAGAGAGAACAAAATAGGCCGTTCCCAGCCCTGGTGGGCAATCTGGAAGTAGTAGGGGTGCGCTGAAATTCCTGGGTCAGTCAGGGAGACAGCAGAGGTAGCAGGCAGGCCCTGCGAATGGCTTCTTGGATGTCTGCTTCAGCTGGCAAAGGTCCAGGATAAAGCAGGAGGAGAAGTAGTGGAGCCCTGAAAGGGGCTTTTGAAGCAGCTGCAGCAAGTGGGGACCTCTCCTTCAACATCAGTGGTCCAGACATAGAGTGAAAGCAGGGGAATCAGACCGCTGGGTTCTGGCTGGCCAAGTGATTCAGCAAGTGACCTCAGGCAGAACGATACTCAGCAGAGTGGATCTGGGGAGCCAGGGCCTGCACAATTGATTCAGCAAGTGATTTGATAGTGGAACTCAATAGCCAGCATGTTGTTTTCCAGACCGACCAAAATGAATTTACTTGATCCAGGCTAAAACCGGGCTGTAACATAGTAGGCCTTGAATTTTGACAATTACTCTCTGACATCATGAGAGCAAACAAATATTTTTTCAAAGTACAAATCATAAACTGACACATGTATAAAGGCATATCTCCACAGCACTTATCAAGCCTTCCTTTTTATTCCCTCAGGAGATGTCCAGGGGATCACAGAAGTGTTACTGGGAACATCTGAGGAGCAGAAGGGGGAATGGAAATTGACGAGTCAAGATTATGCAAAGAGACAAGAAGGGAGAAAAATGCAAATGCCAGGGGATGAATCCAGTGTTTCCCAAAGTGGTGAAAATAAAATTAAAGGGAGTATTCATTACCTAAAGGAAATACGAATGTCTCCTAAGTGCAGTAAAAAGATAAATGGCCAGAAACCCCAGAGAACATATTGGAGGAGGCATACGGGAAAGAAACCATCTAAATGCTTAAAATGTGGGAAGGGATTTTTTGATAAACCAACCCTTAGACATCAGACAGTTTACACAAGAAAGGAACCAAATACATCCTTAGGCTGTGGGGAAAGTATCAGCCAGAGTGGAAGTCTTGCTTCCTGTGAAAAGAAACTTATGGGGGAGAAACGATATACATTTTCCAAAGGTAGCAAGAGCTGTTCTAATCAGTCAGTGATTGCTAGCCATGATAGAATCCACACAACAGGGAAATCATATAAATGTATGGACTGTGGCAAGAGTTTTAGGCAGGTTTATCACCTGGCTAGACATCAGAGAACTCGCCTAGAGGAAAATAGGAAAGTGCACACAGGGGGAAAACCTTATAAATGCTTGGAATGTGGAAAGAGCTTCTGTGGTAAAAGTGCCCTTAATATGCATAAAAGAATTCATACAGGGGACAAGCGCTATAAATGCTTGGTGTGTGGAAAGAGCTTCAGTCAGAGTAGCACATTTTCTAGACATCAAAGAACTCATTCTGGAGACAAACCTTATCAGTGCTTGGAGTGTAGAAAGAGATTTGCACAGAGTGGAGCCCTTAAAGTACATCAAAGAACTCATACAGGAAACAAACCATATAAATGCTTGGAGTGTGGAAAGAGTTGCAGTACCAATAGTGCCCTTACTGCACATCAAAGAACTCATACAGAGGAGAAACCTTATAAATGTTTGGAGTGCGGAAAGAGCTTTAGACAGAATGGTGCTCTTCGGGTACATCAACGTATCCATACAGGGAACAAACCTTATAAATGCTTGGAGTGTGGAAAGGGTTTCACTCGGAGTAGCTCTGTTACTTTACATCAAAGAACTCATACAGGGGAGAAACCTTACGAATGCATGGAGTGTGGAAAGAGCTTTAATCAGAATGGCGATCTTCAGGTACATCAAAGAACTCATACAGGGGAGAAACCTTACAAATGCTTGGAGTGTGGAAAGAGTTGCAGTACGAATACTGCCCTTACTGCACATCAAAGAACACATACAGGTGACAAACCATATAAATGCTTGGAGTGTGGAAAGAACTTCAGTGAGAGTAGCACCCTTACTAGACATCAAAGAACTCATACAGGGGAGAAACCATATAAATGCTTAGAGTGTGGAAAGGGCTTTAGTTGGAGTACCTCTGTTACTTTACATCAAAGGACTCATACCGGGGAGAAACCTTATGAATGCATGGAGTGTGGAAAGTGCTTTAGTCAGAATGGTGATCTTCAGGTACATCGAAGAACTCATACAGGGGAAAAACCTTATAAATGCTTAGAGTGTGGAAAGAGCTTTAGTCAGAATTGCAATCTTCAGGTACATCAAAGAACTCATACAGGGGAGAAACCTTACAAATGCTTGGAGTGTGGAAAGAGTTGCAGTACAAATAGTGCCCTTACTGCACATCAAAGAATTCATACAGGGGAGAAACCTTATAAATGCAAGGAGTGTGGAAAGAGCTTTCGTCAGAATGGTGATCTTCAGGTACATCAAAGAACTCATACAGAAGAGAAACCTTACAAATGCTTTGAGTGTGGAAAGAGTTGCAGTACGAATAGTGCCCTTACTGTGCATCAAAGAACTCATACAGGGGAGAAACCTTATAAATGCTTGGAGTGTGGAAAGAACTTCAGCGAGAGTAGCACCCTTACTAGACATCAAAGAACTCATACAGGGGAGAAACCTTACAAATGTTTGGAGTGTGGAAGGAACTTTAGTCGTAGCCACCACCTTACCTCACATCTAATTACTCATATGGGGACAAACCTTATTAATGTATGGAGTGTGGAGAGAAGTTCAGTCAGCATGGCCACCTTTTTGGACGTCAAAGGATCCATGCAGGGGGAAAGCCTTACAATGTCTGGAATGTGGAAAGAGCTTCAGTCAGTGTCACACCCTTGCTAACTAAAAAAAAGCATACTGGGGGAAAACCATATAACTGTACAGAGTGTAGCATACCTGCTGTGTTTTGCATCAAATAATTCATAGGAGGAAATAGCTTGAAATTCTTCATTCACATTGAAGGATTCTTAAGAGGGAAAATCCATAAAATGCTGAAGGAGCGGAAAGAGCTTCAGTCATAGACACTATCTTAGACAAGCATCAATACCTCTGTATGAAGAAGAGGCATAACTGTGTGAAAGGAATTCTGATTTTTATTACCTCAGAACTGCTGTATTCTGTTTGGTTTGCTGTGATTTTAACATATAACTGTTTGCAGTGTTAGAAGAAGCAAAATTGTTTTGATGCCTTTGTAACAGTTAGGAAGAAGCGATTGTGGTTTGTGGTTAGCATTTCCTGAGTCCGTTGTCAGGGTAACACAGTACTAAAAGGAACTAGCTACAGAATGTTTTCTTTGGAGAAACTACATATGCTGATCATATATTGAGTGAGGTTTTGAAAAATGTTTATCTTTGGCTGTTTTTGAATGTCTTGCCTTGTACCTTATGAAATGTCAAAATAGGGGTTAAAGATGTAAAAGTTCTTCCTCTTTTTATGTACGGACGGAAAAAAAATGGGATGCGTAGGCCAAGAGCCTGCCCTCAGGGGAGGATACCATGGTGGGGATTGGCACTAAAGGGTCAGGACGTACAATGTATATATGACGTATTGATTATTATAAAAAGCTCTGTATTACCTGATATGGGCAGAGTGTGGGTGGTTCGAATGGACCCCTCCCCTCCCATTAGCACTACTGGTCTTTGTATTTTTATTGATCAATAAATATCTGTCTTTTGGAGCACAATCTGGTTTGGAAAGTTTTTCCTTCAACAACAGTTAATGTTCAAATTGGTGAAAACTTTGTCCATTCACATCTCATTCCACCTCCTATATAAAAGATGCCTCTAGTAGATACCAGTTTAAGGAACCATTAAAAGGTTTCAGCTCTTGGGAAAGCTTCAGTGAAGCTTGTTACTGTGCTCAGTTTTGGGGGCAAATTAGTGTGCATAGTGAAGGTGAAGTGGAACGAAAGAGCTGTGGAGTGGAATGGAAGAAAAACTGGTCAAGAAATTTATGGCTAATGTGGGTCGAATGCCTGCATTGAGGGTAGAACTGTTTTTCTTCTTGTAGTGTGAGAAGCAGAAATGCTGACAAGGGGACCTTTGTGAGTCTCCCTGCACCCTCACAAGGCTTAGGATCATCATCTAGGAGAAGATGCAGTGACTCAGTCATATCAGACTAATTGATAGAAAAATAGACAAATCTTGTTTGTCGTTAGTGTTGCGCTGTGTGTAGTTGTGTGTGCTTATTGTTGTTGTTATGTGCCTCCAAGTCGACTACGACTTAAGGTGACCCTATGAATCAATGACCTCCAAGAGCATCTGTCATGAACCACCCTGTTCAGATCTTGTAAGTTCAGGTCTGTGGCTTCCTTTATGGAATCAATCCATCTCTTGTTTGGCCTTCCTCTTTTTCTACTTCCTTCTGGTTTTCCCAGCATTATTGTCTTTTCTAGTGAATCATGTCTTCTCATGATGTGTCCAAAGTATGATAGCCTCAGTTTCATCATTTTAGCTTCTAGTGACAGTTCTGGTTTAGTTTGTTCTGACACCCAATTATTTGTCTTTTTCGCAGTCCATGGTATGCACAAAGCTCTCCTCCAGCACCACATTTCAAATGAGTTGATTTTTCTCTTATCCGCCTTTTTCACTGTCCAACTTTCACATCCATACATAGAGATTGGGAATACCATGGCCTGAATGGTCCTGACTTTGGGTGTTCAGTGATACATCTTTGCATTTGAGGACCTTTTCTAGTTCTCTCACAGCTGCCCTCCCCAGTCCTAGCCTTCTTCTGATTTCTTGACTATTGTCTCCATTTTGGATAATGACTGTACCAAGGTATTGATAATCCTTGACAGGTTCAATGTCCTCATTGTCAACTTTAAAGTTACATAAATCTTCTTTTGTCATTACTTTAGTCTTTTTGACGTTCAGCTGTAGTCCTGCTTTTGTGCTTTCTTCTTTAACTTTCATCAGCATTTGTTGCAAATTATTACTGGTTTCTGCTAAGAGTATGGTATCGTCTGCATATCTTAAATTATTGATGTTTCTCCCTCCAATTTTCACATCTTCATCTTGGTCCAATCCCGCTTTCCGTATGATATGTTCTGCGTACAAATTAAACAAATACGGTGATAAAATACACCCCTGTTTCACATCCTTTCTGATTGGGAATCAATCGGTTTCTCCATATTCTGTCCTTACAGTAGCCTCTTGTCCAGAGTATAGGTTGAGCATCAGGACAATCAGATGCTGTGGCATCCCCATTTCTTTTAAAGCATTCCATAGTTTTTCATGATCTACACATGATCATTTGCTTGAATCTATAAAGCACAGGGTGATTTTCTTCTGAAATTCCTTGCTCCGTTCCATTATCCAACGTATGTTTGCAATATGATCTCTGGTGCCTCTTTCCTTTCTAAATCCAGCTTGGACGTCTGGCATTTCTTGCTTATATGGTAAGAGCCTTTGTTGTAGAATCTTGAGCATTACTTTACTTGCATGGGATATTAAGGCAATAGTTCAGTAATTACTGCATTCTCTGGGATCCCCTTTCTTTCGAAGTGGGATATATATTGAACGCTTCCAGTCTGTGCACCATTGTTTAGTTTTCCATATTTCTTGACAAATGTTTGTCAAAATGTGGACAGATTCAGTCTCAGTAGCTTGTAGCAGCTCTATTGGTATGCCACCTGTTCCTGGTGATCTTAGTAAAATAAGAAAAGCTACTTTATTTAGAGAAATACATAGTAGATAGAAAAGGCATACCTAGTTCTAACTAACTAGCTAAGTTGGAGGCATAACGCCTAGGTGCTGGAGTTAGCCTCATGCTTGGAGAGAGCAGAGACAAAGGGATGTCTCCTCTCTCCCGGACAGCCAGAGGACAAAGGAGTGGAAAGGGCAGAAGGAGGAGGGGCAGGTAAGCTTCCCTAAAGGCGTCACAGTCTAGTGACAGAAGGAAGTCAGTCAGAGCATCACAGGTAAAGGTAAACAAGCCTATCCATCTGGAGGACCCCAGCTCTATCTTCCCTCTGGAGCACAAATAAAAGAACAAAACAGGAGTTGCTCTTGCCCCACTTCCAACAGTTAGGACTCTAGGAAATGAAGACTTTAATTTGTGGTTCCAAAATGCCTCTCTCTTAAGCAGTAAATTAGTGAGTCACATTTAAATGAAGTTGATTGGACATGTTCTAGTGCAAAAAATTTTAACGAATCCATGGAATGTTGTTGTTGAATAAAATGCATGGTGAGGGGAACTTCCGTATTCTGGGTGGAGATTTTGCTTTTATGCTCTGTAATCCTTGAAGTCTGTCTCATATACCACTTGGAAGAAGAACTTGTAATAATATAAACTAAATGTAAATGGACTGCCTTGAAGTTGATTCCGACTTATGGTGACCGTATGAACAGGGTTTTCATGGTAAGCGGTATTCAGAGGGGGTTTACCATTGCCTGCCTCTGAGGCTGAGGTTACTTTGCTTTTTATTTTGGGCTTTTCCCATTATTTCAAATCTGCCTCCTCCCTCATTTCAAATTTGGGGGACAGGTAGGCCAGAGAGAAACTTTAATTATTCCTTATTTACCAGTATTACCTTTATATCCATTCCACCTTTTTCTCCGAGGAGCCCAAGACAGCATTCATGGATCTCCTTTTCCCCAGACCTGGATGGGGTTGCACTCCCTCTGAAAGAGCAGGTATGCAGTGTGGGGTGCTTCTGGATGCAACGCTGTCACTGGAAGCCCAGGTAATCTCGGTGGTTAGAAGATCCTTTTATCAGCTGCCTCTGGTGAGACAACTATGACCTGGCCTGGCGCCAGTGGGGCACAGTCTCAAGGACCCCGGCCACTCCTGAGGGGCTCCTGCCTAGATGTACCAGCTGGGAGGGTGAAGCTCCATGGTGCCATTGGGTCATGGAGTGTGATTTGTGGCTGGATGTTGTGCCCCACAACCTGCCACTCATCACGGAGTGAGTGCTCTACCACCCTGCCAGACAACACTCCCTCCCATGGCTGCTACAGGCTTCCACATCATGTCAGCGCGTGCTCACGCAGAGTGCTGACATTATGACAGGGGAGGTGGGGCAGCCAGGCCTATTTAGGCTCACCCCACTTACGGGGTGTGTGTTGGTGCCTGAGAGCCCACCTTGACCTGGTGTTGGCCCTGACTATGACCATTCTGGGACCGGGAGTGCTTTGACCACAGTAGTTCAGGCATCAGTGACTTCAAGACCAGATTATCTTTTCCAGTTGGTTAATACATAGGAAGCTGTCTTCTATCAAACGAGGTCCATCTTGTTCAATACTGTCTACCCTGACTGGCAGCAGCTCTTCATGGTTTCAGGCAGGAGTTTCTCCCTGCCCATCCTGGAGATGCCATTTGGGGTTGAACCTGGGACCTTCTGTGTGCAAGGCGGATCCTCTGTCACTGAGCTATGGCCCTTCCCCAAATACATTTGCAGGTTTTAATGCCTAGATACGTAAAAGATTTTTGACAGTTGTGTAAGCTGGTATTTTTTGTAAGTAGGTGTTGGAGGGGTGGAATATTCAAACAAATCATTTCTCTTTTTTGACAATTTATTTTTCATCCTGCTACAGCATCATAGTCTTTTATTACTTGTATTACAATTGGAATTATATTTCGTGGGTCAGGTATCATTAAAAAAACCTCTCAAGGCTAACTAGAGGCTGAGGGTAAAAATTGGTTCCAGTAGGGTTGCTAGATGTCCGGTTTTCACCCAGAGACTCCAGTTTTGTGGGGGTCCTTTCCGGGTCTCTGGGTGAGTCACCTTAATATCCGGACACTTAGCTTTCATTTAAAAAAAAGAATTAAGTTTCTAGGTGGTCTGGTTCAAAAGATATAAACCAAAGTGTCAGCCGCCGCCCCCTGCAACTTCTGTTAGTACTGGCTGCTCTAACCCCTGCCCTTCAGGTTTTTAGCCAATAAGTGAAGTCAGGGTTGTGACTGACACTAGCAATAGCTAAACCTCATTTCAGGTTCTGAGAACAGTTTCCTTTTCTTGTTTGTCTCACATCAGGAATTCAGTAATATGTAGCTTTCAGCACCATAAAGAGTACTTTCTCTGTACAGGATTGGGACTTGCTTCTGAGTAAACATGCTTAGGATTGCACTACAACAGAAAATCACAGCAGTATCTTGGTAAGCATAGAAGTGTACATGTAGGGTTTTTTTAATTGCAAAAAATGGCATATTATACATTTCATCTTTCAAATGATTTTTGAACAGAAGATTTAAAAAGTGTACATGCTGCAGTGTTATACCTTTCTAATTAAGGAGTCAAACAAGTTTAAATTTTACTGGAAGAGAGCAGTTTATTTGTCGTATTCATAACCTGTTTTGAAACCTTCCCAGTGTGAAGCTTTTCTGGGAGTAAAGCTGCAATGCTAATTCCACATACCTGGGAGCTAACCCCATCGAATTCAGTAGGACTTACTTTTGAGTAGACATGGTTAGGATTGTGCTGAAAATCAGTGGGACTTTTGAGTGAACATAGAAAAGGATTGTGCTGTAAATCTTTCTCTCCCCCTCCAATCCTTTTTAAAAAAAAGCAGTTAAACAGGCTTACTTAGGTGTCACTGTTTTTATTTGGCAGGAAACTCTTTAAAAAAAATGTTCTGCAATGGCCAACTGGTTTTGACAATAAACTATTATATGGAGTGTATGTATTTTTACATCTCCTGTGTGTGTGTAATATATGGAGTCTTTCCAACAACCTTGTGAGGTAGGGTTGGAAACTAAGGCAGCTCACAACAAGAAATAAAGCCTTGTAAAATCCAATAACCATACAAGTATAAAACAGTCGCAAAACAGCTTAACGTGGCATGATTCTGAATTTTGGATTGCGTGAGTGAAGTTCCTTATCACTGAACTGCAGTCCGATGCATGCTTTCCTGTCTGAGTAAGACTCGTTGAATATTGCATCTGAGTAAACATGCATAGGATTGCACCTTGGGGTGGTCATGGTCCGACTCTGTTGTTTTCACCCTGAGGGGCAGATTAGGCTGAGAGATGGTGCGTAGCCCATGGTCACCCAGTAAACTTCGTATCTTATTTCCATTTTAAAAATTAATTAATGATCTATATGCAGGCAAAGTTTATGAAGTAATGTAGATCCACATAATACATTTAAAGCACATCCAACCCACATATAAAGTGCACTACTTCCCCCAAAGAATCCTGGGAAGTGTAGTTTCCCCCTTACAGTTATAGTCCCCACCACCCTTAACAAACTACAATTCCCAGGATTCTGTGGTGGGATTCATGTGCTTTAGATGTATTATGTGGATCGGCCCTAGTATGCTATGAACTCATTAGTGAAATGGAAACAACAATTTTAAGATGCCTTTTTAAATAGGGCTGTAGTTCAGTGGTAGGGCTCATGCTTTGCATGCAAAGGTCCACAATTCAATCTCTGGAATAGACTCTTGCCTTTTCAGTTTTAATGAAACTACTCCTGTTACACATTTTTAAAATTTATTTGGTAGCAGTTTTGAATTTTTATTATCAAATTCATAATGTTTGGTTTCAGAATTGTAAATTGTTTAAAAGTTTTATTGATATCTGAAGAATTTAATTCTGCCCGATTCCTGGCTTCAGAAATGAAGAATGATAGAATCACAGAACAGTAGAGTTGGAAGGGGCCTATAAGGCAGTCGAGTCCAACCTCCTGCTCAGTGCAGGAACCTTTCAAGTACTTGAAGAGTGCTATCACATCTCCCCTCAGGCTTCTCAAGGATAAACATGCCCAGTTCTTTCAGTCTCCTCACAGGGCTTTGTTTCCAGCCCCCTGATCATCCTTGCTGCCCTCCTCTGAACCAGTTCCAGTTTGTCTGCATCCTTCTTGAAGTGCGGAGACCAGAACTGGACACAGTACTCAAGATGAGGCCTAACTAGCACCGAATAGAGGGGAACTAGTACTTCATGCAATTTGCAAATGCAACCTCTTTTAATGCAGCCTAAAAAGTATTTGCCTTTTTCACAGCCACATCGCACTGTTGGCTCATACTCAGCTTGTAATTAACAACAATCCCAAGACCCTTCTCACATATTGTATTGCTGAGCCAAGTATCCCCCATGTTGTAATTGTGCATTTGGTTTCTCTTTCCTAGGTGTAGAACTTTGCCCTTATCCCTGTTAAAATTCATTCTGTTGTTTTCAGCTCAATGCTCCAGCTTACCACGGTCACTTTGAATTGTGCGTCTGTCCTCCAGGATATTAGCTATCCCTCCTAATTTTGTATCATCTGAAAATTTGGTAAGCATTCCTGCACCTCTTCATACAAATAATTAAATAAAAATGTTGACGAGCGCTGGGCCCAGGACCAAACCCTGCAGTATCCTACTTGTTCTCTCCCCCCCCTTAGAGAAGCACTCCAAGCACTCTTTGAGTACAATTCTGTAGCCAACTGCGGATCCACCGGATAGTTGTTCCATCTAGCGCACATTTATTATTATTATTATTTATTAAATTTATTAGTCGCCCATCTGGCTGGCTGTCCAGTCACTCTGGGCGACGTACAAAATAAAAACATACAAATACATTAAAACATTAAAAATCTCAACAATAATAATAAAACCTAACCCAGTCAGAAGTGATTAGGTATTCCTTGACCATTTGTCGATCAATCTCAAGTTGCAATCCTGGCTCTTCAACTTGACCTTTACCAGGAGGGTCATAGACACTCTTCTGGGAGAAGACTGAGCCAAAGTAGGAATCGAGCACTTCTGCCTTTTCTTTGTCATCTGTTAAAATTTTTGCCATCCTCGTTGAGTAGCTGTAGGACCATTTATTTTGTTTTTTACTATGGATGTACCTGAAGAAAGTTTTTTGTTACTTTAGCCATCCCTCGCTAACCTCAGCTCATTCTTAGCTTTACCCTTCCTGACGCCATCCCTGCAATTCTGTGCAACCTGTCTGTACTCTTCTTTTGTGACCTGGCCTTCCTTCCCCTTCCTGTTGTGTCTTTTTTTGTTTTCAGGTTATCTCTAAGCTTTGTGTGAAGCTATGTTGGCTTCTTCTGCTGTCTTCCACCTTATTTCTTTGTTGGAATGGTTTGCAATTGCGCCTTTAGAATTTCCTTTTAGAAACTCCCACCCATCTTGGAATCCTTTTCTCATTAGGGTTGCTTGCCATGGAACCTTATCATTGTTCTGATTAAAACGGACTTTCCTGAAGTCCAGAGTATGCTTATGGCTACTCTCAGCTTTTGCTTCTTTTAAAATCAAAAACTCAAGTGTAACATGGTCATTTTGCCCCAGACTTCCCGTAACTGTCATTTCTTCCACTAAGTCATCTCTATTGGTTAGAATCAGAGGTGTAGTCATCCAGGGTCTCAGAGGGTTGTAGACCCTTTACTTTTTGGGAGCAGGGGCCCAGTAGGGGTCCTACATCTCCGGCATCCTATGAACTAATTAGCATGAAAGGGGAGTGTGTTAGCCACTTGAGAAGAGTATTTTCAGTAGCTAACACCAGGGTGTAGTCGGCCGGGGTCCCCTTACTTTTTTCGGAGCAGGATGTCAGCAGGGTCCCGATGTCTCCAGCATCCTATGAGACAATCAGCATGAAAGGGGAGTGTGTTAACCAGTGAGAAGAGTCTTCTAAAATGCTTCCTTGTCCTTTCCTGATTATTGGAGACAATCAGAGTGACAGGGTGAGTTAGCCACTGAGAAGAGTCCTCGCAGTAGCTGACACTCTCACCTTTTATGCTTCTTGGCTCCTAGGGATATCTGTTGCTGCGGGAGAAGGCATTGACTAGGATCTCTTGTATATTTGTTTTTAATGTTTTTAGTTACTGTAAACCGCCCAGAAAGCTTTGGCTATGGGGCGGTATACAAATACAATCAAGCAATCAATATCTCATTTTCAACCCTGCAGCAAAAAGGAAGGGAAGGGCATGGCTATGACAAACATGAAGGGATCCTGCACTGAGGAATTTGCCATTTACTACTGGAGGAGGCCCATTGAAAATAGTTGATGGGGAGGTCTTTCACAACAAACTGCCTTCCCCAATACACTGGACTTTTTGTGAAAAGGGAAGTGGGAGAAAAATGCACTGGAAAGTTTGGGATAATGGTTGATGCATTTTCTAACTTCCCCAGAAACAAACCAGGTTGAATGCTCAATAAACAGGTCATCTAGAAGCGTCCTTCATTTATAAAAAGAAAAAGGAAGTAAGAAGCGATAATAGAGGTGCATAAAATTATGCATGATATGAATAGGGGAAAGTTTTTATCTCTGTCATAAGAACTCTGGGCCATCCAATGAAGCTAAAGGTTGGCCACCTGTTTTTTAAAAAGGTGCATGTGCACAGGTCAACAAATATCCCATTTGTGCCCACAAGGGGGCCTCTGTCTTCCTGGCTCACAGGAGCAAATAACTTAAAAAAAACCTTTTGAGTGGCCTTCTGTGTGAATCTAGTACATATAAATGCTTGCGTGCAGATAGGTAAACAAATGAATGTGCACAATGGACTTCATGTTTCAAGAACTTGTAGTGGGCAGGGAAAGTATTAATTAGGGTGAGGAGACAACAACACACAGCACAGACACATCCCATCAAGCATTGCACAGTAGTCTGGACAAGAAACAGCGAGACAGATCTAGGAATCATAACATTGAAAGTGCTCAAGTGAGGATGACTCACTGTAGTCTGGACACAAATCGGAAAATGAATGCACCTTCTGAACTGTTATGGGGATCCCAGGGAATGCAGTCATTATTGAACTATTGCCCTAATATCCCATGCAGGTAAAGTAATGCTCAAGATCCTACAACAAAGGCTCTTACCATATATGGAGCGAGAAATGCCAGATGTCCAAGCTGGATTTAGAAAGGGAAGAGGCACCAGAGATCATATTGCAAACATACATTGGATAATGGAACGGAGCAAGGAATTTCAGAAGGAAATCACCCTGTGCTTTATAGATTACAGCAAAGCCTTTGACTGTGTAGATCATGAAAAACTATGGAATGCTTTAAAAGAAATGGGAGTGCCACAGCATCTGATTGTCCTGATGCTCAACCTATACTCTGGACAAGAGGCTATTGTAAGGACAGAATATGGAGAAGATATCATACAGAAAGCGGGATTGGACCAAGGGCTGTGGAGTCGGAGTCGTGGAGTCGGAAGCAATTATGGGTGGAGTTGGAGTTGGTAGAAATGTACCGACTCCAGCTTCAAAATAAAATTAATAATTTAATATTTTTGTTTTAATGTATTTTAAGGTCTTTTTATGATGTCTTAAAGTGTCTTTAGCGTTTCTGTTTGCCACCCTGGGCTCCTGTTGGGAGGAAGGGCAGGATATAAATAACATAATTAATTAATTAATTAAATAATATACATTTGCCATTTATGAAGGAGTCGGAGTTGAACAGTAGAAAAATAGAGGAGTCTGAATCGGAGGTTTGACGTACCGACTCCACAGCCCTGATTGGACCAAGATGAAGGAGGTGTGAAAGTTGGAGGGAGAAATATCAATAACTTAAGATATGCAGATGATACCATACTACTAGCAGAAACCAGTAATGATTTGAAACGAATACTGATGAAAGTTCAAGAGGAAAGCACAAAAGCAGGACTTACAGCTGAATGTCAAGAAGGCTAAAGTAATGACTACAGAAGATTTATGTAACTTTGAAGTTGTCAACGAGGACTTTGAACTTGTCAAGGATTATCTTTTTTTTTTTTTTTTACAATAATTTTTATTCAAATTTTCATAAAACATACAAAACAAAATCATAAAACATTCAAAGACAAAAAATAAAACAAAACAAAAATGATTAAACAAAAAAATAAAATGTTGACTTCCCATTTGTCGCAGATCAAATCAGTTATAGGTCTACAATATATAACAATCCTGTCTCTTAAATTATATTATAAAATCACTTTCCTCCAGTAGTTATCTTAATTAATCATCAAATCTCATAAACATTACTTTATTCTTTCCACGAAAAGTCAAAGAGAGGTTTCAATTCTTTAAGAAATATATCTATCAATTGTTCTCCTAATAAACATGACGATTAATCCATCTCAATAATAATAATAATCTTATTGTCATAACCATAGTCCAAATAAACATATCGATTAATCCATCTCATCAAAATCTGTTAGGTCCAATAATTTCAATAGCCATTATTCCATTATCCATATTAATTCCATCTTCCATCTTCAATAGTCCTGTTAAGTCCAGTAATTTCAGTGTCCAATCTTCCATTATCAGTATTCCATAATAATCTTGCTGTCATAACCATAGTCATATAATAAGAGTCTGATGGGAATTTCCTCTATCCCAAATATTTTCTTGCCATCCATTCTAAATAAGTTGCTGAAATATTGTTGTAAAGTCATATCTCTGTTCTTCTTTTTTACAAAATACACTGGCTCATCTCTTGAGAGTTTTTCCATTGTCACATGGCTGCAGTTAATTCCATATATTTTCTCTATATCAAGCTCCATCACGTCATTCCAGTCCAGAAGATTATCCAAGCCATTGATAACTTTATCTCTAATATCTTCATTAATTTCTTCAGAGATAACGTTAAATTCCAAACAGTAGATTTTATTTCTGATATCCATAAACTCCAGATCTTTTTCCAATTCCACATTTGTTCCAATCTCCAGGGCTTGTATCTTCCCTTTATTTTTTCTTTTCTCATCTCTGATCTCATTCTCCTCTCTCACAGGATCCCCTATTTCTTTAAGCTCCTGCGTCATTTTGCTCAGTTCAATTTTCAGCTCCTTACTGCCCTGTCGCAGGGTTTGTTTCGTTATCTCAATCTCATCCATTATTTTCTGAAACATAATTACTTCCAGATTCTCAGCCACTTTCTTGATTGCCATTTTTAAAACCACGAAAACAAAACAAAACAAAAATAAAGAAGAACCACTTCTTATTTCAGCAACAATTGGGTTAATATTCCAGGCTTGATGACATCACAGTATAAACAGAGCAGCCTGCCTTATCTCTCTATGTTCAAGAATACAAAACAAATTTAGTTCCCAGCATCAAAACAGTTAGTGGAGTCGTGAAGAAGCAGATTCGTCAAAATAAAATAGACCAAAAAGAGAATAGTCCCAGACAATATAATGTTCCTCGGAATAGAAATCCCTCTTCTGTTTATATCTTTAGAATGCACTTCCAGGACAGCTTTTTGCAATAGAAACAGAGATAAGCTGTTAATTTCGTGAATAACAGAGAAGAGTTATAGCTCACCCAGAAGTTCTTTAAAGCTGATTCATTTGACAAATCTCTTTTTGCTGCAACAATTTAAACCAAGTAAAAAAAATAATAGAAAGAAGGGTGCTTGCCTGTTAGTCCGTTTTCTCTTTGAAGAAAAGATAAACGTATCGCATTAATCAGATAGAGCTTGTTCGGAAGTCCGTCCGGCATTGCTGGCTGGACCTTTTCTCATAAATTAATGAAATCTAGTCCTCCCAACAAAAACAGGCTTTTGAGGTTGATCTCTACGTTTCTCCCTGCCCGGGAGAAATTTCATCAGTCAAAAAAAAAATGTTCTGACTGATTTATATCTGAATAAGCTTCTTTTGAGGCGGGAGCCCGTCTCAAAAGCAGGCACAAGCGAAGTCACCCTTCCCGGAAGTCGTCTTTTCCCTTTTCAAGTTCAGTAGGGAACCTTTTCTTATATGCTGGGTCTTGTTATTGCTTATATTTTGACAACTAGGCGTTCAACCTTGCCTGGCTCAGTGTACTAAGTAAGCGGATGGAATTAGAGTTCCCTCCCTTTTATTAATTCTCATTCATAGGACTGCCATTATATCAAATTGAGATTTAAGGGCAGAGTCATCCCTCAATACAAGGCATATGGTTTTTTCAGAGCATCTTTTTAGAGTTGGTAGCAAAGTCATTCAAGATGAGATAGAGCTTATATTATTGATGGAAGATGAACATTACAGTACTTGGTGCGAGTGAATTAAAATGGATGGGAATGGGACATTTTCAATCTGGCAACTACAAAATACTTTATGCAGGAAATGAGAATTTAAGAAGAAACGGGGTTGCTTTAATAGTGAGAAGTGATGTAGTAAAAGCAATTAGGACCTATAACGCAAGGTCTGAGCAAGTTATATCAATGAGATTAAATGGGAAACCTATTAACATAACCATCATCCAAGTCTATCCTCCAACAGCAAGAGGAATTGGAGAGATTTTATGCAGAGGTACAAGAAGAAATTCTTCACACGTCGAAACAAGATGTGCTGATAATTATGGGGGACTAGAATGCAAAAGTAGGGAACAGAGAACTAGGAATTGTGGGGAAATGGGGCTTAGGAGACAGAAATGAAGCAGGAGAAAGACTTACTCAATTCTGTGAAGCCAGTGATTTGTTTCTTGCCAACACGTTTTTTGAGCAACCAAAATGACGACTTTACGTGTGGACATCACCAAATGGTCAATATAGGAATCAAATTGATTATATAATTGGAAGCAGAAGATGGAGAAGTTCCATACTTTCTGCAAAAACAAGACCAGGAGCAGACTGCGGTTGTTGTTGTTGTTGTGTGCCTTCAAGTCGACTACGACTTATGGCGACCTTATGAATCAGTGACCTCCAAGAGCATCTGTCATGATCCACCCTGTTCAGATCTTGTAAGTTCAGGTCTGTGGCTTCCTTGATGGAATCAATCCTTCTCAACACAACAACAAAACTTTATTGCGTATGGCCATAGAGGCCTTTGCAAAATACGACATAACACAAATACACATCGAAAGGCTAAAATGTTTGTACAAATTTAAAACGATTACAAGATGTTAAAAGTCTTAATGTGGTTCGCCCGTAATTTCCTAGCAGCAAAGGCGAAGTTGGCTGCTGCAACTGTTGTTTGTTTACTGCTATCGGCCAGTAATTCAACGACCATATCTCGGGGGCTTTTCCCTGCACGCATAAGCAGGCGGATACGGTAAGCTAGGAATTTCCTTCTTGGGTCCTCATATAGGGGGCAGAATAGCAAGTAGTGGATGATGTCCTCTAACCAGTTGCATCCAAAGATGCATCTCCGCTCCTTAACTGGGATGCCCAGGTATCTCCCGTCCAGATAGGCCGAGGGCATCAGTTGGAACCTGAGTTCCGTGAACGCCCTGCGCAGGTGGGCTTGCGTCAGGACTTCAAAATGAAAGGGTCTAGCGTGATTGAGTTTGACTAGGGGGAACCAGGGGGAGAAAGGGGCTACTGCAATTACTGCCCGATCTTGACTCGCGTCGTGACTGAAGACCCAGTTTCTGAGCGCGTGCGGGCTGAGGCTCAGATATTTCCCCATGGAGAGATTTTAGGTCTCTAGTTTTGCTTGGATCATGTGTGCCCATCCCCTGGTCTTATGTTGCTCCGTCCAACAAAGTACGGGTAAGGAGCATTCATCCAACCTAAGTAGTTTCCGCCAGAATCTGAAATGTGCTAGGTCTATTCTTGCTGCGAGGGAGGGGAATCCAAGCTCCGCTCTCAGATGGGCTGCCGGGACCCCCTGAGGCAAACCCAAGATCTGCTGTAAGAACTTGTTTTGGAGGACTTCCACTGCCTGCTTCACCGACTCCCCCCACAGTTCGGCCCCATAAAGGATTTGGGGTAGGATTTTTGCCACGTAGACTTTAAGCACGGGGTTAATTAGTTGCCCACCTTGGGTATAAAAGAAACGTCTAATGTGGCCGATTGCTCTGGAGCAAGAGAGTTTAGTTGCCACCAGGTGGTGTTTCCATGAGAGTTTCTCGCTGAAATGCACGCCCAGGTATTTGAATGAGTGCGCCTGCTCTAATTTGTGCCCATTCAGAGACCAGGTCGACTTGGGGCTCTTCTTGCCAAAGATCATAATCTTAGATTTGGAATGGTTAATGGTCAGGTGATGAGCATCCTTTTTAGACCGATTTTATTCAGAGAGAGTAAAACCAGATCGTCGGCATAAAGCAGGGACGAGATCTTACGATTCCCAGCCGATGGTGGGAAAAAGGAAGGGGAAGCCAACTCTGGAATAATGTCATTGAGAAAGAGCAACTGATTTGAAATGTGGTGTTGGAGGAGAGTTTTCTGCATACCATGGACTGTGAAAAAGACAAATAATTGGGTGTCAGAACAAATTAAACCAGAACTGTCACTAGAAGCTAAAATGATGAAACTAAGATTATCATACTTTGGACACATCATGAGAAGACATGATTCACTAGAAAAGACAATAATGGTGGGAAAAACAGAAGGGAGTAGAAAAAGAAGAAGGCCAAACAAGAGATGGATTGATTCCATAAAGGAAGCCACAGACCCGAACGTACAAGATCTGAACAGGGTGGTTCAGGACAGATGCTCTTGGAGGTCACTGATTCATAGGGTTGCCATAAGTCATGATCGACTTGAAGGCACGTAACAACAACAGCAACCCCATCCAAAGCAGGCAACTGACCAATTATCTGAACTCGGGAACCACCAACCCACAGCGCCTCTGTCTTGCTAGGATTCAAACTCAGTTTATTGGCCGTCATCCAGCCCACCACAGAGTCCAAGCGGCAGTCCAGGGCTTGCACGGCCTCTCCTGATTCAGATGTTACAGAGAAATAGAGCCAGGTATCTTCAGCGTACTGCTGACACCTCACCCCAAATCTCCAGACGACCCCGAGAGGCCAAACCTCCAGGGAGGGGCCATAGCTCAGTGAGTAGAGCAGCTGCTTTGCATGCAGAAGGTCCCACGTTCAGTCCCCAAAGGCATCTCCAGGTAGGGCTGGGACTGGGAGACTCCTTGTCTGAAACAGAGAGCTGCTGCCAGTCAGTGCAGCCAGCACTGAGCTAGATGGGCCCCATGCTCTGACTCAGTACAGGGCAAGATCTCCGTGCCTTCCTCTGTTCTGCGCAATGTCTCTTTCCTCCTTGACTCCTGCTTTGAGAGACCATCAGGCGGCTTGACTTCGTGAGGGTTAAAATATACAATATGAGATTCCTAGAGAGGAGGAGGAGGTGCGGGAGCCTTCAAAGAAAATGCGGCTCCTCTCCCTCTGACGTCACTTTCTGCCTGGATCTTCCATTGGAGGAAAGGGGCTCCCTGGTGAAGCGCGTAGTTTGATCCGCCATTAAACACCAGCAGAAGGAGAAGAAAAAGCAGCTCGGCAGCGTCGTTGGGCATTCTGTGGTCTGGTAAGCCTCTAGTCCCTGTTGTGCATTTGGCCGAAGGGGAGTCCCAGGACAGCTGGGGAGGGCAGAGAGGAGGAATTGCAAGGCGGGGGAAGCCCCAGATTGCAGCCTCAGCCGGTGCATGCAGAGAAAAGGATGAAGGAATAGCAAGGGAGACCCTCACCCTGTAAGGAGGTGGCCCGTGTTCAGCTGACCCTTGCAGGATCTCCCATCAGGATATCCACCACCAGGGAGCAAAGCTTCCTTCCCCCCCTGTTTCTATTGCAAAAAGCTGTCCTGGAAGTGCATTCTAAAGATATAAACAGAAGAGGGATTTCTATTCCGAGGAACATTATATTGTCTGGGACTATTCTCTTTTTGGTCTATTTTATTTTGACGAATCTGCTTCTTCACAACGCCACTAACTGTTTTGATGCTGGGAACTAAATTTGTTTTGTATTCTTGAACATAGAGAGATAAGGCAGGCTGCTCTGTTTATACTGTGATGTCATCAAGCCTGGAATATTAACCCAATTGTTGCTGAAATAAGAAGTGGTTCTTCTTTATTTTTGTTTTGTTTTGTTTTCGTGGTTTTAAAAATGGCAATCAAGAAAGTGGCTGAGAATCTGGAAGTAATTATGTTTCAGAAAATAATGGATGAGATTGAGATAACGAAACAAACCCAGCAAATCATCCCTGAACACTGGCCATGCTGACAGGGCTGGCCGGAGTTGGGGACAAACAATATCTGGAGGGCCAGACGTTACAGAATTAGGTAAGGAAGAAAGTCATCAAGCTGTGACACTAACACTGACTAGACCCTGTTCCTCACATCCTGGCTCTGATGGTAGCTGGATCATGTTTTCCATTTTTGCTTGGAGACAGGCAATCCCAACAGGAAGGACTTCCACCTGAAGATTCCCTCAGCTGCAGCAGTGACAAAATTCAGCTCCTGTCCTGTGCAAGTTCTTTCATCAGTTAAGAGGAGTGGTCTGAAAGGCTCTACTCCCTTTAAAGATTTACTTTAAATAAATCAGGAGAATACCAGCAAATGCATTTCAGTCAATGAATAGTAAGAGCATGATAATATCAAAAAGAAAGTAACAGCACATTATCGAACCTTGGGAAAGTGAGAAATAAGGATCAGTAGCTGCAAATAATGATTACTGGAAAAACAGAATAGAATATGCATATATAAATTTCTCTGCTCAGAACAGTGTGCAACTTAACTCTTACAATTATTATGGCATGCAAAGGTAGTAATAATTTCAACTATTATGCAATTCTACTTTCATTTACCTCCTTCCTCAGTCCAAAGTAGGTAAAGCTTTACTATGCATCAGCTATATAAGCATTCATCCTCACTATTAAGAAAAGAGAACAGAAAGAAAGGATAGCTACATATCCAAGGAGGCATTCAAAGGACCCAGCTGAATGTAGGGTCCTATGGAATGGATCCAGAAGAACAGAGATGAAGGGAAAAGGTTGGAAAAGATAAAAGAGCAAAATAGAAACCCCACCTGGGATTAAGAAAAGATATTAAAACAAGAAACGGAACACTAGAAAAGCAATATCTGCTCCAAGTTTTTATGAGCCAGAGCTCCAGCCCCAAAGGTTCGACTTAGAGGAGACTGGCCACAAACAGTGTTGAACCTCGGCTTTCCCTTCAGGGGCAGGAAGGGGGGAGGCATGAGTTGCAGGCACCTCAACTGTCTGAGGGCACAGAAGACCCAGGAATTATTGAGTCTGAGCAGGACCTTGGGGGGGGAAGCGAGCCTGAATTTGAGCCAATTCCCACTGATAGCGCGATCTCAGAAGAGGAGAGCGTGCCGCCCCCAGTTGTCGCAGAGGAGCCGTTGGGGGAAGCTCAGGAGAATGTGCCAACTCCTCCCCTGCCAAGCAGTTCTCAGGATGCCACCAGTGTGACCCAGCCTCCTGACCTCCAGCCTACTCCGGAGCAGGTGTCTTCTGATGAACCGTTGGAAACACGCCCCCCGTCGCCTCGCTCCCGCTGCCATGAGAAGCGGACAGGGTAGAGGCAGGACTTGCAAAGGAGTCAGAGATTTCGCTCGAAAACGTTCCCTACTTAAGCTGGCAGCGCACAGGGGGGGGGTTGCTGAGTCAACTTTCTTCACACGTCGCAGAGCATGTGTAGAGTGTAGTTAGGGATTCAAGTGAGCCAGTACAGGTGTTTCTTTTGAAGCGCAATGCCTTTGATGTATCCATTACTTTAATAAAATGAGATTTAATTGCACCCGCGCCTCAGTCTCGTGGATCCGGCTCTGGACGGGACAAACAGCCTCAAAACTGAAGGAGGGACAGGTTCAAAGCAAGAAATCCCTTCCTCTGAAAGGGAAGGCAAAAAGACAAGCTGGGTTGCAAAGGTCCCAGAAAAACAAATAATCTAGTGCCCCCAAATTGTCTCCCCTTGCAAATAGCCTGGATAGCCTTGGTGACAGTCCCCCTGGGTTGAAATTGCTGCTCATGAATGCCAGGTCGGTGAATGGTAAAACAACGGACATTCAAGACTTGATCCTGGTTGAGCACGCCGACCTGGCTTGTATTACAGAGACCTGGTTGGATAAAGCTGGGGGGGTTAATCTCTCTCAGCTGTGCCCGCCAGGTTTCTCTGTGCAGCAGCAGGCGAGACCTGGGGGGCGGGGAGGTGGAGTTGCAGTGGTCTATCGGGATACCATTTCCCTGACCAGGTGCGCTATCCCACAGTATCCAGGGTTCGAGTGTGTGTATCTGAAGTTGGTCGGGACAGAATAGGGATTCTGTTGGTGTACCGCCCACCCCGCTGCTCCACAGTCTCCCTTCCTGAGCTAGCCGGGGTGGTCTCGGGGTTGATGTTGCAGTCCTCTTGGCTTGTGGTGCTGGGGGACCAACATCCATGCCGAGTCCGCCCTGTGTGGAGTGGCTCAGGACTTTATGACTTCCATGACAGCCATGGGTCTGTCCCAAGTAATATCTGGCCCCACTCATGTTGCTGGCCACACCCTGGACCTTGTTTTCTGTGTGGAGGGGGATTATGGTGATCTTGGTGTGGAGGAACTTTCTGTAGTTCCATTGTCATGGACAGACCACTACCTGGTTGGGTTTAGACTCACTGGGACTCAGAACCTCTGCAGGGGTGGGGGACCGATTAGGATGGTCCGCCCCAGGAGGCTGATGGATCCGGATGGTTTCCTGATGGTTCTTGGGGATTTTCCTGTCACCTCGGCAGGCGATTCTGTCAAAGCTCTGGTTGACCTCTGGAATGGGGAAATGGCCAGGGCGGTGGACACGATCGCTCCTGAGCGTTCCCTCTCACGAAGTGGAGCCAGACCAGCCCCTTGGTTTACCAAGGAGCTGGCGGTGATGAAACGAATGAGACGGAGACTAGAGCGATGTTGGCGGAAGGCTCGGAGCGAGTCTGATCGAACACGGGCTAGAGCCTATTTGAAGGCCTACTCCGTGGCAGTACGGGCAGCAAAGAAAGCATTCTTTTCTGCCACCATTGTGTCTGCAGGGAGCCGTCCAGCGGAGCTGTTTTGAGTGGTCAGAGGTCTTCTACATCTTGGCCCCCATAGGGATAATATAGACCATTCAACAGGCCGCTGCCAAGAATTTGCACAGCACTTTGCAGATAAAATCACTCAGATTCGTTCCGACTTGGATGCTATAGTTGATACAGTCTCAGTGGATGTAACTTTGGCTCCTGCCTGTCCGATAATAATGGATTCTTTTCCATTTGTACAGCTCGAGGATGTGGACAGGATCCTTGGAGAGGTGAGAGCCACCACATGTCTTCTAGACCCCTGCCCTTCCTGGCTCATTAAATGCGCCAGAGAGGGACTGGCTGAGTGGGTGAAGGGAGTGATCAATGCCTCCTTACAACAAGGCAGAGTTCCAGTGTGCCTAAAGGAGGCAGTTGTAAGGCCTTTGTTGAAAAAGGCATCCCTGGATCCCTCCATAATGGATAATTATCAGCCAGTGTCCAATATCCCATTTTGGGGCAAGGTAATAGAGCGTGTGGTGGCCTCCCAACTACAGGGATTCCTGGATGAAACGGAGTATCTAGATCCATTTCAGTCTGGTTTCAGGCCTGGTTATGGGACGGAGACGGCTTTGGTCGCCTTGGTGGACGACCTACGCAGAGAACTGGACAGGGGGAGTGTGTCCCTGTTGGTTCTGCTGGACCTCTCAGCGGCTTTCGATACCATCGACCATGGTATCCTTCTGGGCTGCCTTGCTGGGATGGGACTTGGGGGCACTGTTTTACAGTGGGTCCGTTCCTTCCTGGAGGGACGAACCCAGAAAGTGGTGCTGGGGGATTCCTGTTCAGCTCCTTGGCCGTTGGCCTGTGGGGTCCCTCAGGGCTCAGTTTTGTCCCCCATGCTATTTAACATCTACATGAAACCACTGGGAGAGGTTGTCCGGGGGTTTGGGGTTCGGTGCCATCAGTATGCTGACACCCAACTCTACTTCTCCTTTCCACCTAACTCCAAGGAAGCTGCCTTGGTTTTAAACTGGTGTCTGTCATCAGTGGTGGACTGGATGAGGGCGAACAAATTGAAGCTTAATCCAGACAAGACAGAGGTGCTCTTGGCAGTCGAAAGGCAAATCAGGGAATAGGGATTCAGCCTGTGCTGGATGGGGTTACACTCCCCCTGAAGACACAGGTTCGCAGTTTGGGTGTGCTCCTGGACTCAGCTTTAAATTTGGAGGCCCAGGTTTCTGCGGTGGCCAGGAGTGCTTTTGCACAATTAAGATTAGTGCGCCAACTGCGCCCGTTCCTTGAGCCGTCTGATCTGGCCACAGTGACACATGCCTTAGTTACATCCCGTTTAGATTACTGTAATGCGCTCTACGTGGGGCTGCCTCTGAAGACTGTTCGGAAACTTCAGTTGGTGCAACGTGCTGCAGCCAGAATGTTAACTGGGGCTGGTTACAGGGACCATACGACTCCCCTGTTACAAAAGCTCCACTGGTTGCCACTCTGTTTCCGGACACAATTCAAAGTGCTGGTGATGACCTATAAAGCCCTATATGGCTTAGGTCCAGGCTATCTGTCAGACCGTATCTCCCTATATGAGCCTGCCCGGCCCCTGAGATCCTCAGGAGAGGCCCTTCTCTCGATACCTACGTCCTCACAAGCACGACTAGTGGGGACGCGAGATAGGGCCTTTTCAGTGGCTGCTCCGAGGCTTTGGAACTCCCTTCCTAGGGAAGCAAGAATGGCCCCCTCCTTGCAGTCCTTCCGTCGGCAAGCAAAGACTTTTTTATTTCAACAAGCCTTTGGAAGTGAAAGCTGTTAAGGACAGGTCTTGAAGGGTGCTGCATTGCTGTTGCCTAACTGTATTATTTTAAACTGAGTTTGAATGATTTTAACTGTATGTATGAATGGTTTCAATACTGTAAATTGTTTGATTTGATTTTAATCTAGACTTTTGTATGTTTTTAATTATATGTGTGCTTTTAGCTGGAAGCCGCCGTGAGTTCCAGTTTTGGAAAAAGGGCGGGGTAGAAATAATAATAAAAATGAAAATATAAATAAAAATAGAAGAACCTGGAATCAAAGCAAAAAAATAATGAAGGGAAGAAGCAGTAAGAACATTTTATAAGAACATGGCAAGTGCTACTGTTTAAGAATTGGTGCCCGAGTTTGCTTTTTCTCTCTACGCTCATGTGTCACTGTTTACCTTGCAAGCCTATGGGCAGGGATTGTATCTACTTGTATGTATCTAAGCAGCTCTGAGAGCCTTTCTGGCTGAACAGCAAGGTTCAGGTGCTCTAAAACAAAGAAGAATCGTGAGTATAGTCTTCTTTTCATCTCCACAGACACTCCAACTGTTCTGCATTCCGGTTTCTCTTTTTCTCTCACCTCACTTTTCCTTATTAAATGTTCACTTCTGTATTGGTAAATGACAGGTCACGGGACAAAACACCCGTGTTTCTGTCATTACTAAACCTTATCACCCTATCGATAACATTATTATTATTATTATTATTATTATTATTTTCAGGACTAATTGCCTATTACTCTGAACTGTTATCATTCCTATTTATAGTTTCCTTGTTATATTGTATTTTATGTGTATTTTATTGTGCTGCATTTACTGCAACTGATTTGTACGTCGCCTAGAGTGGCCATTGGCCAGATATGCTCAGAGGCACATGTTACCAAATTCTTCCAAGCTACACAGCAAGTGGATTGGACTGTGAAAGACCGACCCATATTGTGTTTGCATTTTGACAACTTCGTAGGGCAGTACAATATCTCAGAGAGGAGGTCAGGTCTCCTGCTCCCCTGGTGCATTCACTATAGCTGCCCAATTTCCCTGCTTTTTAAAGTTTGATAGAAATGTCTGTGGGCTATAGGTACATTCTTAAACCGCAAGGTTTTTTGCTTATTAGTGAATATGACTGAGTTACTACATCTTCTCCTAGTTGATGATCCTAAGCCTTGTGAGGGTACAGGGAGACTCACAAAGGTCCCCTAGTCAGCATTTCTGCTTCTCACAATACAGGAAGAAAAACATCTCTGCCATCAATGCAGGTATTTGGGCCCACATTAGTCATAAATTTCTTGACCATTTTTTAATCCATTCCACTCCACAGCTCTTTCATTCCACATCACCTTCACTATTTGCCCCCAAAGCTGAGCACAGAAAATAAGCTTCACTGCAGCTTTCCCAAGGGACCAATTCACTTTAAGGAATCATTAAAAGGTATCTGCTAGAGGCATCTTTTATATAGGGGAGGTGGAATGAGAGGTGAATGGCCAAAGTTTTTACAATTTGAACATTAACTATTATGCCTCTTCTTCATACAGAGGTATTGATGCTTATCTAAAGTAGTGTCTATGACTGACGCTCTTTCTACTATTTCAATATTTTATGGTTTCTCCCTTTTAATACATTCCTTCAATGTGAGTGAAGAATGTCAAGCCGTTTCCTCCTATGAATTATTTGATGCAAAATACAGCAGGTATGCTAAATGAAACTCCTTCCACACCCTGGACAGTTATATGGTTTCCTCCAGTGTGCTTTTTTTTAATGAGTAGCAAGGGTGAGACACTGACTAAAGCTCTTTCCACATTCCAGACATTGTAAGGTTTTTCCTCTGCATGGATCCTTTGATGTTGTATTGCCCTGACCGTGGGCTTTCAGGTTTCAGAGATACCAAGGAGGCAATAAGACAGATTCAGGTCTGTTTACAAGGAGAGTTTATTGAGCAATTTGCAGCATGCGTACCCAATGGATCAGACTGCAAGGTCCTGCACAAACCGTTGACCAGCCTGAACACCCAAACTGGGTATCAAGGGTGCTTATATAACATTTACAAGCATCACAATGATCTTTGAAGCATCATAGCATTTGATTGATTGCCTTGTTTTTGCGGAATCAAACTGATAAGGCATTGCACTAATAAGCACTACTAACAAGTAGGTCATCTTGACATCTTGGAGCTACTCTTCCTGGCAGCACATCAGACCACTCCCTGGCAAGCTTGTTAGACCCTCAGATAAGGTTCTGAAAGGTTCCTTCTGACTGGTGCCTATGGGAGGTTACCTAAGCAGGGTTCCATTGCTTTGCAGCTGATGCTATTCTCTCTAAGGAGAGACGAGACTTCAACCAACTACCTCCTATGTAAGTAGATAGGTTAGCTAGGTTGTTATTTTCTTGTTGTGTGAAAGAATTCTCCTATGTGTACCTAAACCCGTTTGGGTGTATGGTCTTAAAGAATTGTTTGCTGCTATATTTTAATGTGCACTTATATTTTTGAATAAAGTTACTTCTATTTAACCTGGTGTGTTCATTGAGGGTAAGGGTGGTTCTAAATGCAGCACCTTGACCATTCAGCTACACAACTACCAAGAGAGAAAAGGAGTAAAAGCTTAATTCTAATTTGTGGGGTTTTACCAGAGGTTTCTTGACAAGAAGTGTAACTTTGGCTCTTGTCTTATAGGACCTTGGTTTACCTATTTTCTGGGCTCAGAGTTCCCCTAGCTCTGAGTTGAACCAGTGACAGGGGTGGTGGCAGCCTACTTTCTACCTTGTGGGGTTGGCTTTATTTTATACAACCTTGGCAAGAGGAAATTTGGTATTTGGGTTCCAGAACAATTGCCCTAAGGGTGGGAATTGGGTCTGAAGCATGGTCCTCGCGCCTTAATTAACCAATCAGGAGGTTTCTGATGTAATCCTTTTCTAGATGTTTCTCTACTTTTTCGCACCTTCCAGGCCCCCCTCCCAACGGTGTTTCAATCTTCACAGGCTAGGATGGCCTTGAGTGCCAGGCTCTTACTGATTAGCACAGATAACCAGGTGCTTCTGTTTAGGCCTCCCTTAACTGTCTTCAGCTGGAAACCGAAACTTAACATTTTTACCCTTTCAGAGGCCTATTTTCCAACAAGATGGAACTCCCAGAGCTCTTTGCACTGAGCCATGATGTTACATATAATTTTAACACTTCATAAAAATATATAAGTTCATGACACGCCCCTTTTTCGGGAAGATGACGTCAGAACTCAAACAGTTCTGCTTCATCGCCAACAGCAACCAGGGATAAAGGGAAAACATCAAAACTAAACATAGCAATACATCAAAAAAACACATTGCATTAAAAGGAAACATTTCATTAGTACATCAAGCAAGTGTGCTACTCCCGGTCTTATGCCTTCTAAATAGGTTTCATTAGTTATCAAAAGAAAGTTTGCAAAATAACAATACTTAAAGAGAAAAAAGGACCCCTAAAATACCCACAAAATTTAAGATAATAAAAAGAAAGACTTTATTAGAAAAATAAAGAGGTAGACTAAAAATGGGCAGTTCAAAAGCCGGTCCAAATCCAAACATAGGTCATAAGCCATAAAAATCTTATCAAAATCCAAAAGTCAGGTTAAAATCGTAAAACAGTAAAAGCAGCGTCCAAAACAAGCCATAGGTCATCAGAGCCGAAAAATCAATCATCTGGAACAGGTATACGTTTCCTAGAAAAATATTGCTTCATCATGTTAACATGGAAAATTTTAGGTTTTTTATTTGAGTCAGGGTAGGCAAGCAAATAGTTAGTGTCACTCAACTGAGCTTTAACAATAAGTGGGCCCTGCCAGACAACAGATAGCTTATTGTCCACTTGGGCCTTCAGCACCAAGACTTCTGAACCAACAGCAAATTGCCTTGCTTTTGTATGTACATCACAATGGGCCTTCTGTTGTTGTTGAGCCTCACCCAGATTTTCATGGGCAACTGTCAAAACATCCCTCAAAATATTCTGCAGCTTTTGCAAGTACGTTACTACAGGTACAGGTAAAGAGTCCAACTTTCCTTCCCATTCAGTCCTGAGCAAAGACAAAGGTCCTACCAAATCTCTTCCAAAGACTAGTTGGTTAGGACTAAAGCCCAGACTAGCAGAAGGTGTAGCTCTATATGCAAACATCAAAAAAGGTAAAGCCACATCCCAATCCCTAGGATGCTCTAACACATAGGCTTTCAGCATTCTGTTGATAGTCAAATTCATTCTCTCACATAAACCATTCGAAGAATGATGTCCAGCAATTAAGAACATAAGAAGAGCCTGCTGGATCAGGCCAGTGGCCCATCTAGTCCAGCATCCTGTTCTCACAGTGGCCAACCAGGTGCCTGGGGGAAGCCCGCAAGCAGGACCCGAGTGCAAGAACACTCTCCCCTCCTGAGGCTTCCGGCAACTGGTTTTCAGAAGCATGCTGCCTCTGACTAGGGTGGCACAGCACAGCCATCATGGCTAGTAGCCATTGATAGCCCTGTCCTCCATGAATTTGTCTAATCTTCTTTTAAAGCCATCCAAGCTGGTGGCCATTACTGCATCTTGTGGGAGCAAATTCCATAGTTTAACTATGCGCTGAGTAAAGAAGTGTGGCGAATTGCGTGTGTAGGTCAGACATGGTTTGAATCCAAAAGCCGTTTAGAACAGGAATAAGACAGGCCAGGCAAGTTTCATGTAAGAGTCTTTACTAGGCAAAGACATTAGAGACATCTTCCTCCATTGACATTTCTTCCCCCACACTCTGAGTTCCTGACAGTTCCCATCTTATCACACTCTCAGCCAGCCACTCTGACCTTGATTGTCTGGAACTCTGTTCTCACAGCTTAACCCTTCTGCTTCAGGTTTCTCTCTCTCTGCTAAAAACCTTGTCTGTGAGTCTCACAACCTGCGTCACTGACCAACAAGAAGTACTTCCTTTTGTCTGTCCTGAATCTTCCAACATTCAGCTTCTTTGAATGTCCACGAGTTCTAGTATTGTGAGAGAGGGAGAAGAACTTTTCTCTATCCACTTTCTCAATGCCATGCATAATTTTATACACTTCTATCATGTCTCCTCTGACCCGCCTTTTCTCTAAACTAAAAAGCCCCAAATGCTGCAACCTTTCCTCGTAAGGGAGTCGCTCCATCCCCTTGATCATTCTGGTTGCCCTCTTCTGAACCTTTTCCAACTCTATAATATCCTTTTTGAGATGAGGCGACCAGAACTGTACACAGTATTCCAAATGCAGCCGCACCATAGATTTATACAACGACATTATGATATCGGCTGTTTTATTTTCAATACCTTTCCTAATTATCGCTAGCATGGAATTTGCCTTTTTCACAGCTGCCGCACACTGGGTCGACATTTTCATTGTGTTGTCCACTACAACCCCGAGGTCTCTCTCCTGGTCGGTCACCGCCAGTTCAGACCCCATGAGCGTATATGTGAAATTCAGATTTTTTGCTCCAATATGCATAATTTTACACTTGTTTATATTGAATTGCATTTGCCATTTTTCCGCCCATTCACTCAGTTTGGAGAGATCTTTTTGGAGCTCTTCACAATCCCTTTTTGTTTTAACAACCCTGAACAATTTAGTGTCGTCAGCAAACTTGGCCACTTCACTGCTCACTGCTAATTCTAGGTCATTAATGAACAAGTTGAAAAGTACAGGTCCCAATACCGATCCTTGAGGGACTCCACTTTCTACAGCCCTCCATTGGGAGAACTGTCCGTTTATTCCTACTCTCTGCTTTCTGCTTCTTAACCAATTCCTTATCCACAAGAGGACCTCTCCTCTTATTCCATGACTGCTAAGCTTCCTCAGAAGCCTTTGGTGAGGTACCTTGTCAAACGCTTTTTGAAAGTCTAAGTACACTATGTCCACTGGATCACCTCTATCTATATGCTTGTTGACACTCTCAAAGAATTCTAATAGGTTACTGAGACAGAACTTTCCCTTACAGAAGCCATGCTGGCTCTGCTTCAGCAAGGCTTGTTCTTCTATGTGCTTAGTTAATCTAGCTTTAATAATACTTTCTACCAGTTTTCCAGGGACAGGTTAAGCTAACTGGCCTGTAATTTCCAGGATCCCCTCTGGATCCCTTTTTGAAGATTGGCGTTACATTTGCCACTTTCCAGTCCTCAGGCACGGAGGAGGACCCGAGGGACAAGTTACATATTTTAGTTAGCAGATCAGCAATTTCACATCTGAGTTCTTTGAGAACTCTCGGGTGGATGCCATCCAGGCCCGGTGATTTGTCAGTCTTTATATTGTCCATTAAGCCTAGAACTTCCTCTCTCGTTACCACTATTTGTCTCAGTTCCTCAGAATCCCTTCCTATTGTAGTGAGCTGCTCAATTCCAGCAAGCTCCCAAAGCTTTTGAGTTAACTTAGCAACAAATCCAGGTCCTTGATTGGACAAAATAGTCTTAGGGCAACCCCAACGTGAAAATAACTCTAACAGAGCTCTTGCTATAGTTGGAGCAGTGATAGAACTTAAAGGAATAGCTTCAGCAAACCTCGTAGCAAAGTCAATGACTGTCAAAATAAACTTTTTCCCAGTAGTAGAGGGATAAAAAGGGCCTATCACATCCACGGCCACCTTAGAAAATGTGGGCTATGAGCTAAGCCAACGGTACATTGACCATTCTTTGACCTATCTTCCAAGCTGCCAGGAAAATAGCTCAACTAGCAGGTGCTAAAGAATCAGAAGATAACATTACAAGCCTTCATATCTAAAAGCAACTATATTTTTGCCTTTACAATGGCTACAGATGTCCAAAAAGGTGGCCATGCTAACTGAAGCTCTCTCCACACTCCATGCATTAATGAGGTTTGTCCCCTACATGAGTAATTAGATGTGAAGTAAGGTGGTGGCTAAGACTAAAGTTCTTTCCACACTCCAAGCATTTGTAAGGTTTCTCCCCTGTATGAGTTCTTTGATGTCTAGAAAATGTGCTACTCTGAGTGAAGCTGTTCCCACACTCCAAGCACATATAAGGTTTGTCCCCCGTATGAGTTCTTTGATGCACACTAAGGGCGGCACTGGTACTGCAGCTCTTTCCACACACTAAGCATTTATAAGGTTTCTCCCCTGTATGGGTTCTTTTATGTTTAGTAAGGGTGCTACTTGCACTGCAGCTCTTTCCACACTCCAAGCATTTGTAAGGTTTCTCTCCTGTATGAGATCTTTGATGCACAGTAAGGGCGCCACTCGTTCTGCAGCTCTTTCCACACTCCAAACATATATGAGGTTTGTCCTCTGTATGAGTTCTTTGATGTGCAGTAAGGGCAGTATTCGTACTGCAACTCTTTCCACACTCCAAGCATTTGTAAGGTTTCTCCCCTGTATGAGTTCTTTGATGTTTAGTAAGGGCGCCATTCTCACTGAAGTTCTTTCCACACTCCAAGCATTTATAAGGTTTCTCCCCTGTATGAGTTCTTTGATGTCTCCAAAGTGTGCCACTCTGACTGAAAGCTTTTCCACACTCCAAGCATATACAAGGCTTGTTTCCTGTATGAGTTCTTTGATGCACATTAAGGGTGACACTTGTACTGCAGCACTTTCCACACACCAAGCATTTATAAGGTTTCTCCCCTGTATGGGTTCTTCGATGTGCAGTAAGGTCGCTACTCGTACTGCAGCTCTTTCCACACTCCAAGCATTTATAAAGTTTCTCCCCTGTATGAGTTCTTTGATGTACCTGAAGGCCGCCATTCGTACTGCAGCTCTTTCCACACTCCATGCATTTGTAAGGTTTCTCCCCTGTATGAGTTCTTTGATGTACCTGAAGGCCGCCATTCGTACTGCAGCTCTTTCCACACTCCATGCATTTGTAAGGTTTCTCCCCTGTATGAGTTCTTTGATGTAAAGTAACAGAGGTACTCCGACTGAAGCTCTTTCCACACTCCAGGCATTTATATGGTTTCTCCCCTGTATGAGTTCTTTGATGTTTAGTAAGGGTGCTACTCTCGCTGAAGCTCTTTCCACACTCAAAGCATTTATAAGGTTTGTCCCCTGTATGAGATCTTTGATGCACAGTAAGGGTGCCACTCGTTCTGCAGCTCTTTCCACACTCCAAGCATTTGTAAGGTTTCTCCCCTGTATGTGTTCTTTGATGTTTAGTAAGGGCGCCATTCTCACTGAAGTTCTTTCCACACTCCAAGCATTTGTAAGGTTTCTCCCCTGTATGAGTTCTTTGATGTTTAGTAAGGGTGCCATTCTCACTGAAGTTCTTTCCACACTCCAAGCATTTATAAGGTTTCTCCCCTGTATGAGTTCTTTGATGTCTCAAAAGCGTGCCACTCTGACTGAAGGCTTTTCCACACACCAAGCATATACAAGGTTTGTTTTCTGTATGAGTTCTTTGATGTACTGTAAGGGCTCCACTGTGTCTAAAGCACTTTCCACACTCCAAGCACTGATAAGGTTTGTCCCCTGTATGGATGCGCTGATGTACCTGAAGAGCACCATTCTGTCTAAAGCTCTTTCCACACTCCAAGCATTGATAAGGTTTGTCTCCGGTATGAGTTCTTTGATGTCTAGAAAACGTGCCACTCTGCCTGAAACTCTTTCCACACTCCAAGCATTTATAAGGCTTGTCCCCTCTATGAATTCTTTGATGCGCATTAAGGGCTCCATTATGAGAGAAGCTCTTTATAAAAATTCCAGGCATTTATAAGGTTTGTCCCCTCTATGAATTCTTTGATGCGCATTAAGGGCTCCATTATGAGAGAAGCTCTTTCCACACTCCAGGCATTTATAAGGTTTGTCCCCTGTGTGCACTTTCTTATTTTCCTCTATGTGAGTTCTCCGATGTCTAGCCAGGTGATTAACCTGCCTAAAACTCTTGCCACATTCCATACATTTATATGATTTCCCTGTTGTGTGGATTCTCTCATGGCTAGCAATCACTAACCTATTAGAACAGCTCTTGCTACCTTTGGAAAATGCATATAGGTTCTCCCCCATAATTTTTTTCTCACACAAAGCAAGACTTCCACTGTGACTGATACTTTCCCAGCCTAACGATGTATTTGGTTCCTTTCTTGTGTAAACTGTCTGATGTCTAAGAAGGGTTGGTTTATCAAAAAATCCCTTCCCACATTTTAAGCATTTATATGGTTTCTTTCTTGTATGCCTTCTCCAATATGTTCTCTGGGGTTTCTGGCCATTTATCTTTTTACTGCACTTAGGACACATTCGTATTTCCTTTAGGTAACGAATACTCTCTTGAATTTTGTTTTCACCCCCTTGAGAAGCACGGGATTCATCCCTTGGCTTTTGCATTTGTCTCCCCTCTTGTCTCTTTGCTTCATCTTGACTCCGAAATTTCCACTCCTCCTTCTGCTCCTCAGATGTTCCCAGTGACACTTCTGTGATCCCCTGGACATCTCCTGAGGGAATAAAAAGGAAGGCTGGTAAAGCTCTGTGGAGATATGCTGTTTACATACCTGTCTGTTTATGATTTGTACTTTGAAATAATATTTGTTTGCTCTCTTGATGTCAGGGTGCGATTGTCAAAATCCAAGTACAGTTACTATGTTACAGACCTGTTTTAGCCTGGATCAGGTAACTTCATTTTGGTCGGTCTGGAAAACAACATGCTCTGATTAGCTGGAGGTTCTGGAGAGCAAAGGATGGGCAGTTAACCGTCAGTTGGGAAAGGTAGTTGATGAGGGAGGTGTGAGGCAGAGGCCAGAGACAGCTGAGGTGAAAGTGGAGACCAGAGTGGTGGCAGGCTGGCTACTAGCTTAGAAACCTGGAAGACACTCCACCCCAGCATCGCCTATGTGATTTTCAAAATGGCTTCAGTTTGGTTCGCTTTGCAAAGAGGCTGTTGGAGACCCGATGGGAAAAGTAGCTGAAAGAGTTACATTTGTCACCTCAGTTGAGATGATGTCAGTAGCCATATGCACGAGACATGGCCTTTGGCAATCCCATCAATGCGTTGGAAAAATAATTGTAAGAGTTTGACCTTCAGGAAAGGAGCCTATCTAAAATCTGGATCTAATCATAGTAGCTGAAGGGTGAATATCACCACCTGCCTCCACAAAAAGAAATCCCATCAGCTGACCACATGACTCATACTAGGTATAGGAAATGCAGAATTACTCTCCCTTGAGCCCATCAATGCTGGAATTTCATTTGGGGCTTTTCTCCATCCATCCATCAATCAACCATTTATTATTACAGTTGATGACCAGCTATAAAATATTTAAGCAATAAAACATATCAATATTATACACAGAAGGAAACAAACAGCGGCAACCTGAGATAATATGGAGTAATGGTGTTGAATAAATACATCAATGAGCAAAAGCCCCCCCCCCGGATTATCTATTATTGTTATTTGCCGTCATCACTCTCCTACAGGTAACAGCTGAAGCACAGAATCTTGCCACATTAACTGTCACCCACTGGTTCCTATCTGAGAGTAAATATTCCACTCTGAGAGTAAATATTTGGCCCTCAGGAAAGGAGCCTAAGGTTAAAATCTAGACCTAATTATAGTAGCTGAAGGGTGAATATCACCACCGGCCTCTACAAAAAGAAATCCTATCAGCCTGACCACATGACTCATACTAGGTATAGGAAATGCCGAATGACACTTCCTTGAGCCCATCAATGCTGGAATTTCATTTGGGGCTTTTGTCCAGAGGATATAAAAACGGAACCCTTGGAGCCGTTTTTTGGTTCTTCGTTCTGGCTATTAAGTTCCACTATGAAATCACTTGCTGAATCAATTGTGCAGGGCCTGGCTTCCCAGATCCACTCTGCTGAGTATCGTTCTGCCTGAGGTCACTTGCTCAATCATTTGGCCACCGAGAACCCAGTGGTCTGACTCCCCTGCTTTCACTCTATGTCTGGACCCCTGATGCTGAAGCAGAGGTGCCCACTTGCTGCAGGTGCTTCAGAAGCCCCTTTCAGGACTCCACTACTTCTCCTGCTTTCCCCTGGATCTTTGCTACCTGAAGCAGAGATCCAAGAAGCCATTCATAGGGCCTGCCTGCTGCCTTTGCTGTCTTCCTGACTGAGCCAGGAATTTCAACGCACCCCTCTTCTACCACTTCAAGAGTGCCCACCAGGGCTGGGAAAGGCCTATCTTGCTCTCTCTGCAGTCTTCCGGAGGTCCTTTCCCTAAAAAATGTAGCCTCCATATCTGACTCCCTGTACCAATCTTTGTATGTGGGAGAGACTGTTTCAGGAGCCGCCCTCCACTCCTCCCTGCCCAGCTGTACATGACTGAGGCCTAGTCTGCAAAGGGAGCCCGGAGAAAGGGCAGCCTAGTGTGCCTTCCTCAGTCGTGCTGAACTCAAGTCCCCTCCTCCATCTCCTTTCATGCCTTGTGCACTTGCTCCTTCGTGTGAGCGAATGTTGAGTGTGTGTGTGTGTGTTACTTTAGTTATGGTGACTGAGTATATTTTTACTGAACTTCCCCCACGGATGTTAATAGATATTGTTATTCAGCTATTCCCTATTGAAATGCTAAAAGTGTATATTTTGATTTTCTGTTTGAGTACTGAATACCCCCATTTTAAGACCTTTGTGAATGCAAATGACTGCCAGGACACGACTCTGGCAATTTCTAAAGATCCTAATTCACAAGACTTATAATATGTGTCTGCTGAGAAGGCTTCCCAACATTAGGCCTGAATATTAACCTATTCATACCAAATGTGTTAACAATACTTGGCTGATGAAGATAAGAAGGGAGCCTGTGGCCGTGTGAGGCTGAGAAGCTGCCTTTGCAAAGATCTTACCCCAGGAAGGTTAAGGGTTGGAGGGTTATCCCCAGTAGCTGGACCTTGTGGTGAGTAAAAGCCACTTAGAAGCAGCATCAGCAACAGGATCTCCCAAGCTGTTCAAAACTGTCATCAAGCGCATCCTATCTGCAGTGTTGGTCTCCAACTCATGCCCAACCATCTTCTACCAATTTGCTAGAAGGTTTGAAAGGAATTTATGTTGGCAACACAAAAGGGTCGCACTGAGTTGTCATCTCCAGGTGTAGCAGTTGAAGTGCTCAACAGATATCTTGCCTCCGTAGTGTACTGGATGAGAGCCAGTAAACTCTAGCTCTAGCCAAGACTGAAGCTCTGTTAGCGGGTGGCTGCCTAGACCGGATGGAGGGGATATGGCCTGCTCTTGATGGGGTGACACCCCTCTGAAGGAGCAGGTGCATAGCTTGGGGGTACTTCTGCATCCATACTGTCACTTGAAGCTCAACTGGCTCAGTGAATAGGAGTGCCTTCCACCAGGCCAGCTACGACTCTATCTGGACAGGGATAGCCTGACTTCTGTTGTCTACACCCTGGTAACTTCATTCTTATGAAGAAATGCGACTAATAAATTTAAGAAATAAATATATAAACCTTTTGAAAAACCTAAACGGAGCCAGCTGTATATATCTCTTGGGAAGGATAACCAAGTACTACATAAGAGCATAAGAAGAGCCTCCTGGATCAGGCCAGTGGCCCATGTAGTCCAGCATCCTGTTCTCACAGTGGCCAGCAAGATGCCCCAGTGGGAAGCAGGCAAGCAGGACCTGAGTGCAAGAGCAACTCTCCCCTCCTGCCCAAAGAGAAAAATTGTTAGAGGATGAAGAAGTGAATGTAAAAAAAGCAAGGAGGAAGGATGAAAGTTGTGGGGCAACAGGAGAAAATAAGGTACAGACTGAGTGTGAAAGAAGAACTGGAGAAGAAATTACAGGAGATGGGTAAAAATTGTTTTGAGAAGGATGTGGGAGTGGGAAAAGGGGAATATAAAAGAAAAAGCCTTTTCTATTTTGAGCCCCCGAATCAGCAAATTCTGCCTAAAACGGGGAGGCTGTCACAATATCGCCATAGCAAATGTCAGCTTGAGGAAACTCAATGATATAATGCAAATGGAACCCCTTGCCACAAAGCAAATGCTATTGCAAAGAATCTAGCTATTTCCAAAGAGGGATTAGTTGAAAATGTCAGCAAGTACTAAGTCATTATGCCATGTTTTACTTCCATCTGCCACCATTTTGTGACAGGTGGGCTTCAGTAATTTTCTGGTGTTCCAAGCAGGCCCTGGGTTTAGAATGTTTGAGAACCTCTGTGACAGGTAGTGCTGATGGGGGAAACATATTCTACAACTCAGTTGCAATTCCCAGCCACAGAGTAAACAAATCACACATCTGAGCATCTACCTGATGTCCAAACCATGGACATAAGAACATAAGAAAAGCCTGCTGGATCAGGCCAGTGGCCCATCTAGTCCAGCATCCTGTTCTCACAGTGGCCAACCAGGTGCCTGGGGGAAGCCCGCAAGCAGGACCCGAGTGCAAGAACACTCTCCCCTCCTGAGGCTTCCGGCAACTGGTTTTCAGAAGCATGCTGCCTCTGACTAGGGTGGCACAGCACAGCCATCACGGCTAGTAGCCATTGATAGCCCTGTCCTCCATGAATTTGTCTAATCTTCTTTTAAAGCCGTCCAAGCTGGTGGCCATTACTGCATCTTGTGGGAGCAAATTCCATAGTTTAACTATGTGCTGAGTAAAGAAGTACTTCCTTTTGTCTGTCCTGAATCTTCCAACATTCAGCTTCTTTGAATGTCCACGAGTTCTAGTATTATGAGAGAGGGAGAAGAACTTCTCTCTATCCACTTTCTCAATGCCATGCATAGTTTTATACACTTCTATCATGTCTCCTCTGACCCACCTTTTCTCTAAACTAAAAAACCCCAAATGCTGCAACCTTTCCTCGTAAGGGAGTCGCTCCATCCCCTTGATCATTCTGGTTGCCCTCTTCTGAACCTTTTCCAACTCTATAATATCCTTTTTGAGATGAGGCGACCAGAACTGTACACTGTACCTTTTCTGATCTGCGGTATGCACTCCAGTTGAGCTTCTAATATAGTGTTTTGCCAAGAAAATCCAACACGGTCACATTTGACTTCAAAAGAGGAAACTTCACAAAAATGAGGGGATTGGTAAAAAGAAAGCTGAAAAACAAAGTCCAGAGGGTCACATCACTCGAAAATGCTTGGAAGTTGTTTAAAAACACTATATTAGAAGCTCAACTGGAGTGCATACCGCAGATCAGAAAAGGTACCGCCAGGGCCAAGAAGATGCCAGCATGGTTAACGAGCAAAGTCAAGGAAGCTCTTAGAGGCAAAAAGTCTTCCTTCAGAAAATGGAAGTCTTGTCCGAATGAAGAAAATAAAAAAGAACACAAACTCTGGCAAAAGAAATGCAAGAAAACAATAAGGGATGCTAAAAAAGTCAAAGGTGTACTAAAGAACGATAAGGAGATTGCAGAGAAGCTAAATGAATTCTTTGCATCTGTTTTCACAGTGGAAGATATAGGGCAGATCCCTGAACCTGAACTAACATTTGCAGGAAGGGATTCTGAGGAACTGAGACAAATAGTGGTAACGAGAGAGGAAGTTCTAGGTTTAATGGACCTCCTTCCAGCCTGGAGATGAGGTTAGGTTTTGAACTCAGATGTCCTTTTTCAATCAAAAAACATATAACCATGAATTTGTTTCAAAAAACATCAGTCTTTTGGGCTATCCAGGACCAGCCAACTCAGAGGGGTGTCACTCACCAGTTACTTTGCCACCACTTTCCATAAGGAAGAGGAGCAAGGCAGAGGCAGGGCTGCACATGTGCACTGGTGGAGGTAATCTGGCGCTCCTCTTGGTGTGCCCACACAGCCCCAAATGACCTGCTTCCTCCCCCCTACCTCTTCCTGCCAGCCACTTGTGTGTCTATCCATCTACATGCTGTGTACTCTGAAAGAATGGGAAATTCCCTCCACAACGTCCCAACAAGAGAGCTGCTTGGCCAAGAGAAAGAGAATCAAGAGAAACAACTCATAGCAGATGCATCCATTTGCCACCATTATCCGAGGCAGTTCATGGATCATGAGCGAGGAGAGCATCGCTTCCCTGGGGCATCTGGCTGGCCACTGTGAAAACAGAATCCTGGACTACACAGGCCTTTGGTTTGATCCACCAGGTTTCTTCATATATTCTTATGCCCTGGCTAAGTCCATCTGCACCTTTCTAATGATCTCATTGGTAACCCCACGAACAAAAATTCTTACCTTCCATAGCAATTAAGGGCAAAAGGACTTACCCAGAGAGGTTGCCATCTCATGGATCTCCCATATGACCTCCTTGTACAGATCTCCGTGGCCTAGATCAGGACTCACTCCTCCTCAGTGTAATGAAAGAACCCCTCTCCAAAGGCCACTGGTCCCTGGAACAAGAAAACAATTGCCTTCCTCATGAATTCTCCCAGGCAAGGTGTGAACATCACCAGTCCTCAACTCAGTTTGAAGAGAGATGTGGCAAGTGGGGATTTTCCCTTCACTGTTCACAAATCATCTGAAGTCCAGATGGCATCTACCTGAGAGGTCTTCAAGAACTCAAATGTCACATTGCTGATCTTCTAATAAAAATATGTAAATTTATGTGCATACTAAATATTCTTTAGTATGTAGTATGTAAAAGTATGTAGTATGTAAAAATATGTGCGATACTTTCACACATGGATTTTGCAGGAATAAAACTGAAAGTGGTCATGTGTGGATGAAGGTGCACAAATGCAGACAGAAACTCACCTATACGTTAACGCCGTTGTGGATGCAGCCTGGAAACTGAATGCACTTTCTAAATTGTTATGGTTTCTTTCTTGACAAGGTCATGAGGTTTATTATATATGTTTTCAATCAGCATTCAGGCATAAGAGACTGTATGTTGTGTACCTTCAGGTTGATTACAACTAATGGCGACCCTATGAGTCAGTGACCTCCAATGTTTCTGGCTTCCAAGTTGTAAAGAAATGCTCTGAACATGTGATAGGTCTGTTGTTCTTGTTGTTGTTGTTATGTGCCTTCAAGTCGATTATGACTTATGGCGACCCTATGAATCGGCGACCTCCAACAGCATCTGTCGTGAACCACCCTGTTCAGATCTTGTAAGTTTAGGTCTGTGGCTTCCTTTATGGAATTGATCCATCTCTTGTTTGGTCTTCCTCTATTTCTACTCCCTTCTGTTTTCCAAAGCATTATCATGTTTTCTAGTGAATCATGTCTTCTCATTATGTGTCCAGAGTATGATAACCTCAGTTTCATCATTTTACCTTCTAGTGACAGTTCTAGTTTAATTTGTTCTAATACCCAATTATTTGTCGTTTTCACAATCCATGGTATGCGCAAAGTTCTCCTCCAACACCACATTTCAAATGAATTGATTCTTCTCTTATCTGCTTTTTTCACTGTCCAGCTTTCACATCCATACATAGAGATTGGGAATACCATGGTCTGAATGATCCTGATTTTGGTGTTCAGTGATACATCTTTGCATTTGAGGACCTTTTCTAGTTCTCTCATAGCTGCCCTCCCCAGTCGTAGCCTTCTTCTGATTTCTTGACTATGGTTCCTATTTTGGTTAATGACTGTGCCAAGGTATTCATAATCCTCGACAAGTTCAATGTCCTCGTTGTCGACTTTAAAGTTACATAAATCTTCTGTTGTCATTACTTTAGCCTTTTTGACATTCAGCTGTAGTCCTGCTGTTGTGCTTTCCTCTAACTTTCATAAACATTCGTTTCAAATCATTACTGGTTTCTGCTAGTAGTATGGTCAGGGCCTTTTCCAAGAGGAGGCCAGGTGGGGCACTGGCCCGAGGGCCCCTGAGACTACAGGAACTCCTGAGGGGCCCTTCTGCGCGCTCGCATCCCTGCCATGAACCAAGATGACGGCAGAGGCTTCAGCTCCTTAGGGAAACCTCAGCCGCCATCTTTCTTAAGGGCACCGCTGCGTGTGCAACAGCAGAACAAGGTAAGTTAAGCAAGGGAATGGCAGTCCCAAAGCTCTCATTGTGCGCGAATCGCGGAAGGGGGGTGCTGGGGCCTGGGGCAGGCTTTTGCCCAAGGGCTCCAGCATGTCTGGGGCTGGCCCTGGGCGCGTGCACACATGTGTGCCAGGGCCCAGAGCAAGCTGGTGCCCAAGGGCCCCAACATGTCTGGTGCCGGCCCTGGGGGTTGTAGCAGAGTAGAACGTTCCTCTGAACTAGTCAAGAGAACCCCCCCCCCCAACCTAGCAGGTAAAGAAAATTGGGTTTAGCTTAACCTAAACTTTTCCCTGACAATATGTTTTAAAATGTGCATGGGATTTCTATTTTTATTTTTAATATGGAGGAGTAACACTTTTTTTTTTTACTGTGCGGGGAATTTAAAAACTAATTTATCCATTTTTATCTATATATCTATGTGTGTATATTGTTATTGTTATTATTACATTTACAGCCCACCTTTCCTCCAAGGAGCTCAAGGTGGTGTACACACTACTCCCCCTCTCCATTTTAGCCTTGCAACAACCCTGTGAGGTAGGTTAGCCCGAGAGAGAGTGACTGATCAGGGTCACTCCATGGTCTTCATGGTTGAGTTGAGATTTGAGTCGTCTGTGACCCCCGAGGTGTGACATAGTTGTGTATGGAATATTTAGTATGCAACTGTGGAAATGGGTGCATTGTTTTTATTATTATTATTCATTCATTCATTCATTAAATTTATATCCTGCAATTCCTCCCAGTTGGAGTCCAGGGCAGCAAATAAAAACACTATAAACACTATTTTTAGAGCTTGTAGGAATTGTTTTGTTTTGTTTTTAACTTGTAGTTTTAAAATCTCATTCTTGCACATTGGTTCAACCATTACAGAGCGGTTTAAAAGTTTTGAGGAGGATGATGATAAAATATAATACAGTACATCTATATTATTTGCCCAGGACGGCAAATCTACAGGAGTGGCACTGTCCTGACCACCTCCCTTTGCTGTCAGCGTGAACCCGGCTTAATGGTTAACAAGAACGATAGAGATGCCGTTCCTAGAGCGGAAGGGATGATTGCAAGAGAGGGCCTTGCCTTACTTGCCCGGGCTCTCCGGAAGAAAGGCAGCGAGTGAGCGCGTGAGTCTTCCTATGCTTGCAGAAGGGGAAGGGGAGGGAATATGGCGGGAGCCCCAAGATCAAGGGGCACAATGGGGGGTAGGGGGGAGGAGGGGGATGTTGCCTCCTTCCCCCAGGCTACCGTGTTTGAGGTCAGGTTTGAGTCTCCCTTGCCAACATTGCCTGTGTTTGGTGATGAATAAAATGGCGCAAGTAAATAGCAGGCGCCGCGTTTTTCTTCTTCAACTTCGAATTTAATGTTGGATGTAGCTTAACTTTGGATATATACTGTAGAATACTTTGAATATATCCCAGTAGATAATATTGAGCTTAAAAGGTGTGACTCTATATGCTTGCTTGCTTGCTCATTGATTGATTGATTGTTTGATTGGTATCCTGCCCTTCCTCGCAACAGGAGCCCAGGGCAGCAAACAAAAGCTCTCTGGTGGATTTTTTTAATGTCTAGTTTTTGTATTGGTCTCCCCTGTTACTTACCTTGTTATAGCTCAATTATTATTATTTTAAAAAGCCACTGGTGTTGGTGACAGAGGGACTTGTGGCAGGGTCAACGAACAATGATTTCTTGGACACAGTGTAGTTTCATAGATGACACTAAAGTATGCGTGGATGGCATTTTGTAGAACACACTCTCACACAGGACGCCCTTCGCTTTCCTGGGATGTATGATTTGTCCTGGCCCAGAGCAGATTTTGTGGTGGGCACCCTCAGTTACTTATTTTTTCTGCATGCTTTTCTGTATTTTGGTTGTGCATAGATGCAGTTCTTTGTGCCCTGAGCCGAGCAGAAGCTCTGGGCCAGGTGGTGAGCACTGGCATCTGATAGAGGACACCCTCCCCTTTCCTGGGGTGTATGATTTGTCCTGGCACAGTGCAGATTTCCAGGTGGGCAACCTCAGTTACTTATTTTTTTTTCTGCATGTTTTTGTCTATTTTGGTTGTGCAGAGATGTCCTTATCTGTGGTGCCCAGCAGAAACTCTGGGCCAGGCGGGAAGCACTGGCATCTCATAGAGGACACCCTCCCCTCTCCTGGAATGTATGATTTGTCTTGAACTAGAGCAAATTTGTAGTGGGCACTTCCAGTTACTTATTGTTTTCTGCATGTTTTTGTCTATTTTGATTGTCCATCAATGCTTTTATCTATGCCCTGCTCACCACAGAAGGTGTTGGCCAGGCAGGAAGCACTGGCATCTTGTAGAGGACACCTGACCCATTTCTGGGATGTATGATTTGTCCTGTCCCAGAGGAGATTTTTGGGTTGGCAATCTCAGATCCTTTTTTTGTGTGATTTTATGACATCATTATGCACTTATGAGGATTTTAGAAGCCTGATAATTTTGATGCTAAACATTTATTGTTGTTCTTGATGGGGAGAATCCCCAGATCACTGAGATATATGATACCCCACCATATGGTTGGGGTTCAGAGACATGTTAACTCAGCTTTGGAGTTGCTGTAGCTGTGAAGTTTTCTTCATTTTTAGAATTCCGAACGTTCAAGCAAATAAGGAACTGGGAATTAGTAACCAACTTCAGTGTCATTAGCAAATGAAGCTTTTCCTGAAACTGATGCAAATGGGTGGGCACAACTTCCCACTGTCTCTTCCTACAGGCCAGGTGTAAGAGCCCTGCTGAATCAGAGCCTGCTATCGGGTTTAATGTACATTTCAAGCACATGGCTTCCCCCAAACAATTCTGGGAGCTGTAGTTTATGAAGGGTGCTGGGCCCTGTTGCTCTGTGAGCAGTAAACTACAACCCCCAAGATTCTTTAGGGGAAGCCATGTGCTTAAATGTATGGTGTGGTTGTTGATGCAGCCTAATTCAAAATGAATCTATGAAACTCAAGTTCTATTGGAAGACAGTGAGGTTTGGGAGTTCAGATTTTTTCAGTTATGGTAGTAGATACTGTTGATACTCTCTGGGGATGATGGGAGTTGTAGTCCAACAAGACCTGGGGACGCAAGGTTGAAGAGCAGTGGTCTGCGCTGACTGGCAGCAGCTGTCCAGGATTTCAGACAGGGAGTCTCGCCCAGCCCTGCCTGGAGATGCTGGGGATTGAACCTGGGACCTTCTGCATGCAGGGCAGATGCTCTTCCACTGGGCTACAACCTTTCCCTTAGAACTAGTTCACAAGCCACAGAATATAAACAGTGTCAACAGACAAGTGAACCCCTTTGATATGATCATCTATCAGCGTAACACAAAATTAAAGCCTCAGGCATCTAAGGTGTTTTTCAGTAACATTGTTGACTAGAACAAACCAGCCACAGTGGCAAATGGGGTGTAGGGAAAAAGCTTAAAACCTGGCCAAAACACCATGACGAAAACTGGTGCTGATGCTTGCGCTAACTGAGGTTTCTGTGGGCAAAATGTCAAATTTTAAAATTAACTTCCTGTTGAGATATGAGGACTGAAGTTGCTGACAATTGTAGAAAACTGCCAACTTTAGGATTTTTTTCCCCTATAGGAGAAGATACTTCAGTTGAACTCTAGGCAGTTCAGCTTTCTCTCCTTTGCATAGGAAAATAGTATAAAAAAATGGCACTGTTGATACTGAAATTAAGGGCCTTTTGGCAGGGTCACAGTTAGCAAAAACCACAATTCTTTACTTCTACTGCTCACCCTGTATATGGTGTAAAGTAGTTAACAACTATATAAAAATTATTATTTATTACATTTATATCCCGCCCTTCCTCCCAGTAGCCGATGACATGCAGGCTACGGTGAATATAATCTCTTTTGGTTGAAGGTTGGCTCCACGAGCTAGAGGGAGCCCCAGCTGACAAAGCGTCAAGGCCCCAGCTGACAAAGCGTCAAGGCGAGTTAAGCAGCAGAGCGAGTTCGGCAGCAGGGCGAGGAGGCCAGGGCCCCCCACTCTGCCCGTCTGTTCCCTGACCTCAACTAAACCGCAGTCTCCAACCCATTGACGTAATAAACCTTAAACAAAACTATGCAGGTAAGAAGCCAGCAGGCGTGTGGGGGCTTTCCAGTGTTTTGCACCGCCTGCAGCATGTACGACTATCTGCCTGTTGGACAGCAGTCGTGGGTGTGCTCTCGGTGCAATGAGCTCCTGGCTCTCCGGGAACGACTTCATTTCTTTGAGGCCAAGGTGGCGGACCTGGAAAAGCTGAGAGAGGCAGAGAGGTGTGTGGAGGAGGCCTTCAGGGACGTTATCATGGAGAACGATGGTCTCGGGGAAGGAGAGCATCCAGCTGAGGAAGAGGGAAACGATCCCTTAGAAGGGACCCATTCCTTGGGGGATGAGCAGCTATCCTCTCGTGCCGAGGATATATCTCCAGGGGGTGGAGGGATCCTTGTAGTGGGTGATTCGATCATTAGGAACATAGACAGTGGGGTGTGTGATGGGCGTGTAGACCGCAAGGTGTTTTGCCTGCCTGGTGCGAAGGTTGCGGATATCGACCATCATTTAGATAGTTTGGTAGACAGTGCTGGGAAGGAGTCAGTGGTCGTGGTGCACGTTGGCACCAACGACATGGGGAAATGCAGCCGTGAGGTCCTGGAAGCAAAATTTAGGTTGCTAGGTAGGATGCTGAAAGCCAGGACCTCCAAGGTGGCTTTCTCTGAAATGCTACCGGTTCCACGCGCAGGACCAGCCAGACAGGCCCAGCTTTGCAGTCTCAATGCGTGGATGAGACGATGGTGTCGGGTGGAAGGGTTTAGATTTGTTAGGCACTGGGGAACATTTTGGGACAAGCCGGGCCTGTACAAAAGGGACGGGCTCCACTTGAACCAGAATGGAACCAGACTGCTGGCACTTAAAATTAAAAAGGTAGCAGAGCAGCTTTTAAACTGACTGAGGGGGGAAACCCGACAGGAGCTGAGAAAGGTCCGGTTCGGAATAAACCTGCCCCCTGGGATAAAAACCAAAGAAATGACGAAATTTTAAAAGGGGTAGGCCTAGAAGTAGGCATTGTGAGAGCAGGGGCACAGGATATAAATTCAGAAGAGCAAAATTACCACAGGCCTAACCACAAGTGCCAAAGACACTTGAAGAGAGACACTGCTTACAAGTGCCTGTACGCTAATGCTAGGAGCCTCCGAACCAAGATGGGAGAACTGGAGTGCTTGGTCTTAGAGGAGAGCATTGATATAGTGAGCATAACTGAGACCTGGTGGAATGGAGAAAACCAGTGGGATACGGTTATCCCTGGATATAAACTATATCGGAAGGACAGGGAAGGACGTATTGGTGGGGGAGTCGATCTATACGTGAAAGAAGGCATTGAATCCAGCAAACTCGAAACCCCAAAAGAGGCAGACTCCTCCACAGAATCGTTGTGGGTGGTGATACCTTGCCCCAGGAGGGACTTAATACTGGGAACGATCTATCGTCCCCCTGATCAAAATGCTCAGGGAGACCTTGAGATGAGATATGAAATTGAGGAAGCATCCAAACTAGGAAATGTGGTAGTAATGGGTGACTTCAACTACCCGGACATAGACTGGCTGCATATGTGTTCCAGTCATGACAAAGAAGCAAAGTTTCTAGATATTCTAAATGACTATTCCCTAGACCAGTTGGTCATGGAACCAACCAGAGGGACGGCTACCCTAGACTTAATCCTCAGTGGGGACCGGGACCTGGTGCGAGATGTAAGTGTTGTTGAACCGATTGGGAGCAGTGACCACAGTGCTATTAGATTAAACATACATGTAACTGGCCAATTGCCAAGAAAATCCAACACGGTCACATTTGACTTCAAAAGAGGAAACTTCACAAAAATGAGGGGATTGGTAAAAAGAAAGCTGAAAAACAAAGTCCAGAGGGTCACATCACTCGAAAATGCTTGGAAGTTGTTTAAAAACACTATATTAGAAGCTCAACTGGAGTGCATACCGCAGATCAGAAAAGGTACCGCCAGGGCCAAGAAGATGCCAGCATGGTTAACGAGCAAAGTCAAGGAAGCTCTTAGAGGCAAAAAGTCTTCCTTCAGAAAATGGAAGTCTTGTCCGAATGAAGAAAATAAAAAAGAACACAAACTCTGGCAAAAAACTATGACCCCAAGGTCTCTTCTCTGGTCAGTCACCACCGGTTCAGATCTCATTAGTAGACAGGTGAAGTTAGGATTTTTTGCTTGGAAGTGCACCACTTGACGCTTGCTTACAGTTACTCGCATTTGCAGTTTTAATGCCCAACTCTGTTTGGAAATATCCATTTAGAGCTCCTCACAATCCCTATTTGTTTTAACCACCCAGAAGAATTTGGTATCTTCAGTAAACCTGGTTACCTCATTGCTCACCTGTAATTCCAGGTCATTTCAGAACAAGCTAAAAAGCACAGGTCCTAATACTGATTTGGGGGGGAGAGCTTCTTACATCCCTCCATTGGAGGAACTGTCTTCATTCCTACTCTCTCCTTTCTGATGTTTAAGCAGTTACTGATCCATAAGAGTATATTTCCTCTTATCCAATGATTGCTATATTCTTCTATATGTATTCTAAATCTGTCTTTAATAATAATTCCTACTAGTTTCCCTGAAGGAGATAGTAAGCTAATTGATCTTAATAAATTAAAATAAATTGTAATATATTCACCCAATCCTCAGATACGGAAACCGATCTTCAGGAGAATTTACATATTTTTATTAGAAGATCAGCAATGTGACATTTGAGTTCTTGAAGACCTCTCAGGTAGATGCCATCTGGACTTCAGATGATTTGTGAACAGTGAAGGGAAAATCCCCACTTGCCACATCTCTCTTCAAACTGAGTTGAGGACTGGTGATGTTCACACCTTGCCTGGGAGAATTCATGAGGAAGGCAATTGTTTTCTTGTTCCAGGGACCAGTGGCCTTTGGAGAGGGATCCTTTCATTACACCGAGGAGGAGTGGGTCCTGCTGGATCCAAGCCACGGAGATCTGTACAAGGAGGTCTTATGGGAGATTCATGAGATGGCAACCGCTCTGGGTAAGAATCCGTTTGTCCTTAATAGCTATGGAAGGTAAGAATTCTTGGTGGTGGTGTTACCAATGAGATCATTAGAAAGGTGCAGATGGACTTAGCCAGGGCATAAGAATATATGAAGAAACCTAGTGGATCAAACCAAAGGCCTGTGTAGTCCAGGATTGTGTTTTCACAGTGGCCAGCCAGATGCCCCAGGGAAGCAACGCTCTCCTCGCTCATAATCCCTGAACTGCCTCGGATAATGGTGGCAAATGGATGCATCTGCTATGAGTTGTTTCTCTTGATTCTCTTTCTCCTGGCCAAGCAGCTCTCTTGTTGGGACGTTGTGGAGGGAATTTCCCATTCTTTCAGAGTACACAGCATGTAGATGGATAGACACACAAGTGGCTGGCAGGAAGAGGTAGGGGGGAGGAAGCAGGTCATTTGGGGCTGTGTGGGCACACCAAGAGGAGCGCCAGATTACCTCCACCAGTGCACATGTGCAGCCCTGCCTCTGCCTTGCTCCTCTTCCTTATGGAAAGTGGTGGCAAAGTAACTGGTGAGTGACACCCCTCTGAGTTGGCTGGTCCTGGATAGCCCAAAAGACTGATGTTTTTTGAAACAAATTCATGGTTATATGTTTTTTGATTGAAAAAGGACATCTGAGTTCAAAACCTAACCTCATCTCCAGGCTGGAAGGAGATTGAGGAGATTACTTTTTTGTCCATGGTTTGGACATCAGGTAGATGCTCAGATGTGTGATTTGTTTACTCTGTGGCTGGGAATTGTGACTGAGTTGTAGAATATGAGACGTTTCCCCCATCAGCACTACCTAGCAGAGAGGTTCCTAAACTTTCTAAACCCAGGGCCTGCTTGGAACACCAGAAAATTACTGAAGCCCACCAGTCAACAAATAGTGGCAGATGGAAGTAAAACATGGCATAATGAGTTAGCACTTACTGACTTTTTCAACTTATCAATCTTTGGAAATAATTAGAATCTTTGCAATAGCATTTACTATTTACTGTTGGCAAGGAGTTCCATTTGTATTATGTCAATAAGTTTGCTGAAGCTGATATTTCCTGTGGCGATATTGTGACAGCCTCTCCATTTTAGGCATGATTTGCTGATTCAGGGGCTCAAAAGGGAAAAAGCTTTTTCTTCTATATTCCCCTTTTCCCACTCCCACATCCTTCTCAAACAATTTTTACCCATCTCCTGTAATTTCTTCTCCAGTTCTTCTTTCACACTCAGTCTGTACCTTATTTTCTCCTGTTGCCCCACAACTTTCATCCTTCCTCCTTGCTTTTTTTACGTTCACTTCTTCATCCTCTAACAACTTTCTTCTTTGGGCAGGAGACAAGAGTGCTCTTGCACTCAGGTCCTGCTTGCGGGCTTCCCACTGGGGCATCTTGCTGGCCACTGTGAGAACAGGATGCTGGACTACATGGGCCACTGGCCTGATCCAGGAGGCTCTTCTTATGCTCTTATGTAATACTTGGTTATCCTTCCCAAGAGATATATACAGCTGGCTCCGTTTAGGTTTTTCAAAAGGTTTATAATTTTTTTATTAAATTTATTAGTCTCTTTTCTTCGTAAAAATGAACCCAAAGCAATGTACCTTAAAAGAGTAAAACCAATATAAAGTAACAGATAAGAAAAAACACAGTACATGAATAAGATTGTGGAACAAGCCACCTCCTGAAAGAGGCTGCAATGTCAAAAAGTCTCCAAAAATTTAGAGCCAAATGCCTGGGAGAGATAATGATGGCTTAGATAATGATGGTGCCGGGCATGCCTCTCTTGAGAGAGCGTTTCATAAGTGGGGGGCCACCACTGGGACAGCCCACGCTTGTGTTGCCATCCTGCACACCTCCCTTGGAGGAGACACACAAAGAAAGGCCTCAGATGCTGAAAGCAGGGTCCACGTTGGTTCATAGGGGAACTGGATAACCAGAACCAAAAAATGGCTCCAAAGGTCCAGTTAACATATAAAATCAATTCTGGCCCACTTGCATTGGCTGCCTGTATGTTTCCGAGCTCGATTCAAGGTGCTGGTTTTAACCTATAAAGCCATACATGGCTTGGGACCACAATACCTGATAGAACGCCTCTCCCGATATGAACCCAGCCGTACACTACGCTCAGCATCTAAGGCCCTCCTCTGGGTGCCTACTTCGAGGGAAGCTCGGACGGTGGCAACAAGGGAGAAGGCCTTCTCAGTGGTGGCCCCCAAATTATGGAAAGATCTCCCTGACGAGGTGCACCTGGCGCCATCACTGTTACCTTTTCGGCGCCAGGTCAAGACTTTCCTCTTCTCCCAGGCATTTTAGCATGTGTTTTTAAAATTGTTTTAAATATTTTAAATTGTTTTTAAAAGATGTGTTTTAAATTTGTATATTTGTTTTTAATGTTTTTAGTTAATGTAAACCGCCCAGAGAGCTTCAGCTATGGGGCAGTATGCAAATGCAATAAATAAATAAATAAATAAAGTATCTTTGTTGAGTATCGGTCTGAGACGTCTTTTAAGTGCTTTAGCCTCATATTGCAAAGAAGAACGACTTGCAATCAACTACGACAAGTCTAACGTTCTAATTTTTAAGAGGAGGAGGGGGTGGGCATAGATGGCAGATTAGTGACCATCAAATTGAGCAGGTTGTTTTCTATAGATATCTAGGTGCAAACTTCCATTCAACAGGCTCATGGAAAGTTCAAACAAAAAATGCCATTGCGAATGCCCAGAGAAGCACAAAGGCAGTTCTTTCTTTCTTTTACACCAAGGGTGGTCAATATATCCCCACAGCCCTACAGGTTTTTGTTGCTAAGATCATAGCCCAGATGCTGTATGGTTCCCAGCTATGTGTTTTTGATGATTTTGCTCCTTTTGAGATTGTTCAAACTAAATTTATAAGAGCAATATTAGGAACCCCATTATGCGTCCCTAACATAATTTTGCAGCTGGAGGCGGGCCAAATCTCTGTAGAGGCTTGTGCATCGATATATAAGATAAACTTCTGGCTAAAACTAATGTTTTTCCCAGTGACTTTAGCTCCTTTGTCTCTGGTAGATACTTTTCAATCTAGATGAAAAAGAGAATTGTCGATGAAATTGTCGTATCTGGGTTTTTCCATTCCCACTATTATGGCATTAGGGTATAAAAAGGTAAAGGTGTCCCCACACTTATAGTGCGAGTCGTTTCCAACTCTTAGGGTTTACTAGGCAGACTATATATATGGGGTGGGATTGCCAGTTTCTTCCCCGGCCTTTCTTTACCCCCCAGCATATGCCGGGTACTCATTTTACTGACCACAGATGGATGGAAGGCTGAGTGGACCTCGACCCCTTTTACCGGAGATTCGACTTCCTCCTTCCGTTGGAATCGAACTCCGGCCGTGAGCAGAGCTTCGGCTGCGTTACCGCCGCTTACCACTCTGCGCCACGGAGGATCTGATTAAGGTATACTCAAGCCAAAAAGGCTGTCTCCCAGCGAATCATGGACATTCATTTACAAACTCATTTGACCTTGGCCGCACTCTATTCTAAATATGGAGATTATGCAAGAAAGTTTATAACAACAAATTATATGAGAAATGTATCAATTCCTAACCATAGAAAAGCTTTCATGCTTGCTAGTGTTTTACCTTCTGAGCTTTTAGAAGGTAGATTTAGTAAGGTGCCAGTACAGGAGCGCTTATGCCCCTGTGATATGGGAAATGTGTAAATGGTTGCTCATGTGTCGCTGTATTGTCCTTTTTATCTAGACTCCCGATTTGATCTCATTAACCCAATTCTTCAAAAAATCCCAGGGAGATATGACACGTTTTATTCAGAATATTTACTCTCAGATAGGAACCAGGACAGTTAATGTGGCAAGATTCTGTGCTTCAGCTGTTACCTGTAGGAGAGTGATAAATAACAATAATAGATAATCCGGGGGGGGGGCTTTTGCTCATTGATGTATTTATTCAACACCATTAGTGCCGTATTATCTCAGGTTGCCCCTGTTTGTTTCCTTCTGTGTATAATATTGATATGTTTTATTGCTTAAATATTTTATAGCTGGTCATCAACTGTAATAATAAATGGTTGATTGATGGATGGATGGAGAAAAGCCCCAAATGAAATTCCAGCATTGATGGGCTCAAGGGAGAGTAATTCTGCATTTCCTATACCTAGTATGAGTCATGTGGTCAGCTGATGGGATTTCTTTTTGTGGAGGCAGGTGGTGATATTCACCCTTCAGCTACTATGATTAGATCCAGATTTTAGATAGGCTCCTTTCCTGAAGGTCAAACTCTTACAATTATTTTTCCAACGCATTGATGGGATTGCCAAAGGCCATGTCTCGTGCATATGGCTACTGACATCATCTCAACTGAGGTGACAAATGTAACTCTTTCAGCTACTTTTCCCATCGGGTCTCCAACAGCCTCTTTGCAAAGCGAACCAAACTGAAGCCATTTTGAAAATCACATAGGCGATGCTGGGGTGGAGTGTCTTCCAGGTTTCTAAGCTAGTAGCCAGCCTGCCACCACTCTGGTCTCCACTTTCACCTCAGCTGTCTCTGGCCTCTGCCTCACACCTCCCTCATCAACTACCTTTCCCAACTGACGGTTAACTGCCCATCCTTTGCTCTCCAGAACCTCCAGCTAATCAGAGCATGTTGTTTTCCAGACCGACCAAAATGAAGTTACCTGATCCAGGCTAAAACAGGTCTGTAACATAGTAACTGTACTTGGATTTTGACAATCGCACCCTGACATCAAGAGAGCAAACAAATATTATTTCAAAGTACAAATCATAAACAGACAGGTATGTAAACAGCATATCTCCACAGAGCTTTACCAGCCTTCCTTTTTATTCCCTCAGGAGATGTCCAGGGGATCACAGAAGTGTCACTGGGAACATCTGAGGAGCAGAAGGAGGAGTGGAAATTTCGGAGTCAAGATGAAGCAAAGAGACAAGAGGGGAGACAAATGCAAAAGCCAAGGGATGAATCCCGTGCTTCTCAAGGGGGTGAAAACAAAATTCAAGAGAGTATTCGTTACCTAAAGGAAATACGAATGTCTCCTAAGTGCAGTAAAAAGATAAATGGCCAGAAACCCCAGAGAACATATTGGAGAAGGCATACGAGAAAGAAACCATATAAATGCTTAAAATGTAGGAAGGGATTTTTTGATAAACCAACCCTTCTTAGACATCAGACAGTTCACACAAGAAAGGAACCAAATACATTGTTAGGCTGTGGGGAAAGTATCAGTCAGAGTGGAAGTCTTGCTTCCTGTGGGAAAAAAATTATGGGGGAGAACCTATATGCATTTTCCAAAGGTAGCAAGAGCTGTTCTAATAGGTTAGTGATTGCTAGCCATGATAGAATCCACACAACAGGGAAATCATATAAATGTATGGAATGTGGCAAGAGTTTTAGGCAGGTTTATCGCCTGGCTAGACATTGGAGAAATCACATGGAGGAAAATAAAATGCACACAGGGGACAAACCTTATAAATGCCTGGAGTGTGGAAAGATATTTTGTGGTAATGGAGCCCTTAATGTGCATCAAAGAGTTCATAGAGGGGACAAGCCTTATAAATGCTTGGAGTGTGGAAAGAGTTTCAGTCAGAGTGGCACGTTTTCTAGACATCAAAGAACTCATACCGGAGAGAAACCTTATCAATGCTTGGAGTGTGGAAAGAGCTTTAGACAGAATGGTGCTCTTCAGGTACATCAGCGCATCCATACAGGGGACAAACCTTATCAGTGCTTGGAGTGTGGAAAGAGCTTTGCACAGAGTGCAGCCCTTAAAGTACATCAAAGAACTCATACAGGAAACAAACCTTGTATATGCTTGGAGTGTGGAAAAGGCTTTAGTCAGAGTGGCACACTTTTTAGACATCAAAAAACTCATACAGGGGAGAAACCTTATAAATGCTTGGAGTGTGGAAAGCACTTCAGTGAGAATGGCACCCTTACTAAACATCAAAGGAGACATACAGGGGAAAAACCTTATCAATGCTTGGAGTGTGGAAAGAGCTTCAGTGAGACAGGCACCCTTACACTGCATCAAAGAACTCATACAGGGGACAAACCTCATAAATGTTTGGAGTGTGGAAAGAGCTTCAGTCACAGTAGCTCTCTTACTACACATCACAGAACTCATACAGGGGACAAACCTTATAAATGCTTAGAGTGTGGAAAGAGCTTCAGTGACAGTAGCACTCTTACTAAACATCAAAGAACTCATACAGGGGACAAACCATATAAATGCTTAGAATGTGGAAAAGGCTTCAGTCGGAGTACCTCTGTTACTTTACATCAAAGAACACATACAGGGGACAAACCTTATAAATGCATGGAATGTGGAAAGAGCTTTCGTCAGAATGGCGATCTTCAGGTACATCAAAGAACTCATACAGGGGAGAAGCCTTACAAATGCTTGGTGTGTGGAAAGAGTTGCAGTACGAATAGTGCCCTTACTGCACATCGAAGAACTCATACGGGGGAGAAACCTTATAAATGCTTGGAGTGTGGAAAGAGCTGCAGTACGAGTAGCGCCCTTACTAAACATCGAAGAACCCATACAGGGGAGAAACCTTATAAATGCTTGGTGTGTGGAAAGAGCTGCAGTACAAGTGCCGCCCTTAATGTGCATCAAAGAACTCATACGGGGGACAAACCTTATAAGTGCTTGGAGTGTGGGAACAGCTTCACTCAGAGTAGCACATTTTCCAGACATCAAAGAACTCATACAGGGGACAAACCTTATCGCTGCTTGGAGTGTGGAAAGAACTTCAGTCGTAGCCACCACCTTATTTCACATCTACTTACTCATAGAGGGGACAAACCTTATTAATGCTTGGAGTGTGGAGAGAGCTTCAGTCAGCATGGCCACCTTTTTGGACATCAAAGGATCCATACAAGGAGGGAAAGCCTTATAATGTCTGGAATGTGGAAAGAGCTTTAGTCAGTGTCGCAGCCTTGCTAATTCTAAAAAAAGCACATTGGGGAAAAACTATATAACTGTCCAGAGTGTGGAAGGAGTTTCATTTAGCACACCTGCTGTATTTTGCATCAACTAATTCATAGGAGGAAACTGCTTGACATTCTTCACTCACATTGAAGGGTTATTAAAAGGGAGAAACCGTACTGTCGTGCCAGCTTGGCAGCCTTATTCTGGCCTGTAGTTAAAATGGCTGAACCCCAAAGCCTTGTGGGGATTTTTTCCCCTTGACATCTTTTTTTGTTAACCTGCTAGCAAGCAGTTAAACATTTGGTTCCCCCCCATCACTGTGACTTGGTGATTTTACAACACAGCTGTATCAGCTTACAGTTCGCTTTGCACCTTCTTATCAGCAGAAGGGGCCTGGTTCCGTCAAGGCCGTAAAACTCCATGAGGTTGTTATGGGAAACCAAGAGGAGGCGCCAGGTGCTGTGGCAACATAGTTTTTTCATCCCTTTGATGAAAATGTCAATTGGTTAATTGTCTCTGGCTGGGAGGGAGATTTCATCCATAAGAAGAGGCTCAGAACTCTGGGTTAAGTGTCCCACTTTGGAGCACCACCTTGCCTCTTTGGTTGATGTTCTGTTGTGGCTCCATTTCCATCCCGACTCGCAATTCCCTGAGGGGAGAAGGCTATCCAGCTAGAGATCCAGCTAGAGATGGTCTGTAAGTATAGCTTAGGCCAGAAAGCTTTATTAGTTTGATTTGTGCCAAAAATCTATCTTACTGTTTTTCTTACCAAACCTTGCCCTGTTTGGGGTGTACGGTAACAGGATTCAATTTGCTGCTAAAACTTATTTTGTGCACCTCTTTGTGCTTAATTTTTCTTTTTAATAAACTTTAATTACTTCAACCAACGTGTGTTCGTTCCTGAGAGAGGGGTCAGTTCCTAAATTCAGTCCTTGCCATTCGACTACAACTACCGTGTAACAAAGGAACGTTTTACCTGAGACTTTAGAAGGGGCAAGGAGTATATTTAGACTCTTGCCCTGAGAAGCTCTGGTGTTTAACTGGGCTCTGGAGTTCCCTTCGCTTCAGAGTAGCTAACCAGTCTGAAGGGTGGTGGCAGTTACTACCTTGCAGGGTTGGTGTGAGCATGCACAACCTTTGCTAACCAGGATTTGCTGGGATCAATTGCCCAAGGCTGGGGATTGACTCCCGGGACAGTGAGAGCAGACGGGGAAGGTCCCCCGCTTTCACTACATGGTGGTAGCAGGTGGGATTTGCCACTCCCAGCTTTCACTACACATAGAATGCTGAAAAGCTTCAGTCATAGACACTATCTTAGACAACCATCAATACCTCTTGTTACTGTGCTCAGTTTTGAGGGCAACTTTGTGTGTATAGTGAAGATGAAGTGGAATGGATAAAAAAATGGTCAAGAAATTTATGGCTAATGTGGGCCCAAATGCCTGCATTGAGGGTAGAACTGTTTTCCTGTATTGTGAGAAGCAGAAATGCTGACAAGGGGACCTTTGTGAGTCTCCCTGTACCCTCACAAGGCTTAGGATCATCAGCTAGGAGAAGATGTAGTAACGCAGTAATATCAGGCTAGGTGACAGAAAAACAGACAAACTTAAGAACATAAGAAGAGCCTGCTGGATCAGCCCAGTGGCCCATCTAGTCCAGCATCCTGTTCTCACAGTGGCCAACCAGGTGCCTGGGGGAAGCCCGCAAGCAGGACCCGAGTGCAAGAACACTCTCCCCTCCTGAGGCTTCCGGCAACTGGTTTTCAGAAGCATGCTGCCTCTGACTAGGGTGGCAGAGCACAGACATCATGGCTAGTAGCCACTGATAGCCCTGTCCTCCATGAATTTGTCTAATCTTCTTTTAAAGCCATCCAAGCTGGTGGCCATTACTGCATCTTGTGGGAGCAAATTCCATAGTTTAACTATGCGCTGAGTAAAGAAGTGCTTCCTTTTGTCTGTCCTGAATCTTCCAACATTCAGCTTCTTTGAATGTCCACGAGTTCTAGTATTATGAGAGAGGGAAAACAACTTCTCTCTATCCACTTTCTCAATGCCATGCATAGTTTTATACACTGCTATCATGTCTCCTCTGACCCACCTTTTCTCTAAACTAAAAAGCCCCAAATGCTGCAACCTTTCCTCGTAAGGGAGTCGCTCCATCCCCTTGATCATTCTGGTTGCCCTCTTCTGAACCTTTTCCAACTCTATAATATCCTTTTTGAGATGAGGCGACCAGAACTGTACACAGTATTCCAAATGCGGCCGCACCATAGATTTATACAACGGCATTATGTTATCGGCTGTTTTATTTTCAATACCTTTCCTAATTACCCCTAGCATGGAATTTGCCTTTTTCACAGCTGCCACACACTGGGTCGACATTTTCATCGTGCTGTCCACTACAACCCCGAGGTCTCTCTCCTGGTTGGTCACCGCCAGTTCAGACCACATGAGTGTATATATGAAATTCAGATTTTTTGCTCCAATATGCATAATTTTACACTTGTTTATATTGAATTGCATTTGCCATTTTTCTGCGCATTCACTCAGTTTGGAAAGGTCTTTTTGGATCTCCTCGCAATCCCTTTTTGTTCTAACAACCCTGAACAATTTAGTACCATCAGCAAACTTGGCCACTTCATGCTCACTCCTAATTCTAGGTCATTAATGAACAAGTTGAAAGTACAGGACCCAATACCGATCCTTGAGGGACTCCACTTTCTACAGCCCTCCATTGGGAGAACTGTCCATTTGTTCCTACTCTCTGCTTTCTGCTTCTTAACCTATTCCTTATCCACAAGAGGACCTCTCCTCTTATTCCATGACTGCTAAGCTTCCTCAGAAGTCTTTGGTGAGGTACCTTGTCAAAAGTCCACTGGATCACCTCTATCTATATGCTTGTTGACACTCTCAAAGAATTCTAATAGGTTACTGAGACAGGACTTTCCCTTGCAGAAGCCATGCTGGCTCTGCTTCAGCAAGGCTTGTTCTTCTATGTGCTTAGTTAATCTAGCTTTAATAATACTTTCTACCAGTTTTCCAGGGACAGAAGTTAAGCTAACTGGCCTGTAATTTCCGGGATCCCCTCTGGATCCCTTTTTGAAGATTGGCGTTACATTTGCCACTTTCCAGTCCTCAGGCACGGAGGAGGTCCCAAGGGACAAGTTACATATTTTAGTTAGCAGATCAGCAATTTCACATTTGAGTTCTTTGAGAACTCTCGGGTGGATGCCATCCGGGCCCGGTGATTTGTCAGTTTTTATATTGTCCATTAAGCTTAGAACTTCCTCTCTCGTTACCACTATTTGTCTTAGTTCCTCAGAATCCCTTCCTGCAAATGTTAGTTCAGGTTCAGGGATCTGCCCTATATCTTCCACTGTGAAGACATGCAAAGAATTCATTTAGCTTCTCTGCAATCTCCTTATCGTTCTTTAGTACACCTTTGACTCCCTTATCATCCAAGGGTCCAATCGCCTCCCTAGATGGTCTCCTGCTTTGAATGTATTTATAGAATCTTTTGTTGTTGGTTTTTATGTTCTTAGCAATGTGCTCCTCAAATTCTTTTTTAGCATCCCTTACTGTCTTCTTGCATTTCTTTTGCCAGAGTTTGTGTTCTTTTTTATTTTCTTTATTGGGACAAGACTTCCATTTTCTGAAGAAAGTCTTTTTGCCTCTAAGAGTTTCTTTCCTTGACTTTGCTCTTTAACCATGCTTCTTTGTCTGTTAACTTGTTTGTCTGTAAGACCAAGAGAAAATAAACATTTTAATTCATGGTTCCAAAATGCTCCTCTCTTAAGAAATAAATTACTGAGTTACATTTAAATGAATTTGATTGGACATTGTTCCAATGCAAAAAACCTTAACGAATCCATGGAATGGTGATGTTGAATAAACTGCATGGTGAGAGGAGCTTCCGTAGTCTGGGTGCAAATTTTGCTTTTATGCTCTATCATCCGAAATCTCAAAGATCTCGCTGTCTGTCCCACATACCATTTGGAACAAGAACATGTAATAATGTAAACTGCATAATCTGAATTACAACTGTTGAATGATCTCAAAACATGTTATCGACAGGGTGATACAGCTTAGGATCTTGTCAGGCCCTAAAAAGATGGAAACACAGGTAGTTTGTCTCGTGACCTGTCATTTACTAGTACAAAACTGATCATTTAATAAGAAAAAGTGAGGCAAGAGAAAATACAGAAAAGTTTCGAGTGAGTGTTGCAAGATCAAAAAAAGACTATACTCAGTGCTAGAACTCACTATTCGTCTTTGTTTTAGAGCACCTGGACCCTGTTCTTCAGCCAAAAAGGCTCCCAGAGCAGCTTAGATACACTCAAGTAGATACACTCCCTGCCCACAGGCTGACAAGCTAAACAATGACACACGAGGGAAGCGAGAAAAAGCAAACTCGGGCACCAATTCTTAAATAGTAGCACTTGCCATGTTCTTATAAAACGTTCTTACTGCTTCTTCGCTTCATTATATTTTTGCTTTCACTCCAGGTTCTTCTACTAGATTTTTGGTTGTTCTGGGGCCTTTGCAACCCGGCTTGGCTTTTGCCTTCTTTTTCAGAGGAGAAGGGATTTCTTGGCGTGAACCTGGCCCTTCTTCCGTTTTGAGGCTTTGTGGCCAGTCTCCTCTAAGACAGTCCTTTGGGGCTGGAGCTTTGGCTCATAAAAACTTTTATTTATTTAATTTATTTATTAGATTTATTAGTCGCCCATCTGGCTTGTTATCCAGCCACTCTGGGCGACATACAGCATAAAAACGTACAAATGCATTAAAACATTAAAATGCATAAAAACGTGGAGCAGATATTGCTTTTCTAGTGTTCATATACTTATGTTTCTTGTTTTAATATCTTTTCTTAATCCCAGGTGGGGTTTCTATTTTGCTCTTTTATTTTTTCCAACCTTTTCCCTTCATCTCTGTTCTTCTGGATCCAATCCATAGGACCCTACATTCAGCTGGGTCCTTTGAATCCCTGCTTGGATAGGTAACTATCCTATCCTTTCTGTTCTCTTTTCTTAATAGTGAGGATGAATGCTTATGTAGCTGATGCATAGTAAAGCTTTACCTACTTTGGACTAATAGAAGGAGGTAAATGAAAGAATTGCATAATAGTTGAAATTACTAGCCTTGCATGCCATAATGACTGTAAGAGCTAAGTTGCACACTGTTCTTCTGAGCAGAGAAGTTTATATATCCATATTCTATTCTGTTTTTCCAGTAATCATTATTTGCAGCTACTGATCCTTATTTCTCACTTTCCCAAGGTTCGATAATGTGCTGTGACTTTCTTTTTGATATTATCATGCTGCTGTCTTTCATTAACTGAAATGCATTTGCTGGTATTCTCATGATTTATTTAAAATAAATCTTTCCAAAGGGAGTAGAGCCTTTCAGATCACTCCTCTTAACTGATGAAATGGTTATTATTATTATTTATTGAATTTATTCGTCGCCCATCTGGCTGGCTGTCCAGGCACTCTGGGCGACGTACAAAATAAGCATACAATACCTAGACATTAAAAATCTAAAAACAATGACGATAACATCTAGCCAGAAAGAACTCCCCCCGGACAGGAGCTGAATTGTCACTGCTGCAGCTGAGGGATTTGCACGAAAGAGTATTCAAACATTTTTAAACTTTGTGTATTGCTCCAAGCAGGCAAAGATTTGGATTTCCTCCCCTTTTCCTTTCCTGTACCTGCAAGGCCAAATTCTATTTTTTTTCTTTTTACAGCTGTTTCATGTAGGAGCAGTTCTCTGCAAAGAGCTTTGTAAAAAAAAAAAATGAAATGAAATTGCCGCCAATGTGCCTTCAGTAACAACCAGTGGAGAAAGGCAGGCTGCCTCCTTTCCTTTGGGCTGTAGGAATCAAAATGGAAGTCGGGGTGTGTGGCAATAGATGGCACCCTGTGAAAAACAAACACATAGCTCCCCGCCCCATACACAATCCTCTTCAATCCTGCCACAGTAGGGTAACATGCAATTTTAGAAGGGATTTTCCCTCCTTATTGGGTTATCTGCAGATAGGGAAAATCTTATTTTAGCAGGGAAGGGGAGTTCCACTTGGATGAGGAGGTACTTGTGTGGATGCCTCAAAAATAAACGAGACACAAGCTCTGAGTTCAAGTGTAGATCTTCTAACATCTCAAAAATTCCCCACAGGGAAGACTCAGAAGAACTCTTCAGGTTATTTATTTATTGGATTTATTTATTATTTGATTTATATTCCTCCCAGCAGGAGCCCAGGACGGCAAACAAAAGCACTAAAAACACTTTAAAACATCACAAAAACAGACTTTAAAATACATTAAAACAAAACATCTTTTAAAACATTTTTAAAAGCTTTGAAGACATCTTTAAAAAGAGTTAAAAAAACATTGTTTTTTTAAAAAAGGTTTAAAAACATATTAAAAAGCAGTTCCAACAAAGAAGCAGACTGGGTCAAGGTCTCAAAAGGCTTGTTGAAAGAGGAAGGTCTTCAATAGGCGCTGAAAAGATAACAGAGATGGCACCTGTCTAATGTTTAAGGGTAGGGAGTTCCACAGGGGAGGTGCCGCCACACTAATGGTCCATTTCCTGTTGTGCAGAATGGACCTCCTGATAAGATGGTATCTGCAGGAGGCCCTCACCTGCAGAGCACAGTGAGCGACTGGACATATAAGGGATAAGATGGTCTTTCAGGTATCCTAGTCCCAAGCTGTATAGGGCTTTGTACACCAAAACTAGAGCCTATGTTGAATGTGCTTTAAATGCATGGTGAGGATCTGCCCTACTATGCTGTGCATTCATTAGTGAATTGAAAAGAACAAATTAGAACGATACTTTTTAAAATAAGGCTGTAGCTCGCTGGTAGGCATTCAAAGGTCCAATATTCAATCTCTGGAAGAGACTATTGCCTGGAATCCTGGAGAGCCAATGCTAGTCCATGTCAGCAGTACTGAGCTAGATGGTACCAAATGGCCTGACTCACTATAAAGGAGGAAAGAGACCCAAGGGCCACAGTGACTCCGAAATTTATTTATGTATTTTATTTACAACATTGATATACTGCTTTTTTGTAAAAAACCTCAAAGCGGTTTATAGAAGGAATTCAAACCATAAAATTATTGGCAAAATTATTGGCCCATCCCAAAATCTGCTCTGGGGTGCCCACCCCAGGAAAGGGGAGGGTGTCCTCTTCAAGATGCCACTGCATCCCATCTGGCCCAGAGCTTCTGCTGGGCATCGGGCACGAATGAGAGCATCTATGCAAAACCAAACCAGAGAAAAACGTGCAGGAAAAAATAAGGAACTGGGGGTGCCCACCCCAAATTCTGCTCTGGTCCAGGACAAATCATATACCCCAGGAAAGGGAAGGGTGTCCTTGTGATGTTCTTGCTTATATTGTAAATATGGTAAGTGCTGGTTATATAGAAGATATATGGTAAGTAGAGTGAAAGAGGAGGGGGGAGTACATGAGCAGTAGAATGCTGGATGATTGGCTGAGTGTTTGAATGGCTGGGAGTATAAATGGAAGAATGACAGTTGAATCTGGGAGGTTGTGGTTGAGGTGTCTTTGAGAGGTTGAGAGAGAGGTTGGAGGTTTGGAGGTGGTGTTGAGAGCGAGTCGGAGTTCTGAGGCAATTAGTAAAAAGTCAAGTACCTAACAGAATATAGATGAAACCATACGCTTGTGAAACATTCCTTAAGTAATCTTGTTATTTCTGATATTTAATAAATTCTTATTTGGTTTACCAAAGGCCTGATCGTTGGCTGGGGGAATATACAGACCAGAAGGGAGGGCAAGGTAATTACCAAGGCTGAACAGAAACTGTATCTAATGGTGGCAGCGGTGAAGGGAGAGATTGTAACAAATCAAGTATCCAGAGCAACCCAGAGTTGTATGCTTTAAATATAAAGATACAAGGGGTTTTGGAACAGCATAGGCACACAAAGTAACAAGCTATAGAGAGACTTAGGCAAAGTCTCTGGGAGTTTGGGTTACAGAAAGTGACTGGTGGTGCTGCCTAGCAGTGAGATCTAGTGAGATCTGTGCTAGAGCTGTAAAGGGTAAGAATAAACCTGACATTCCTGTCTGCTGGTAGCCCCAAGTGAGAGCTTCACAGGTGGTGCTGGGGAAGGATGTCACAGTCCTCTACGAGATGCCACTGTGTCCTGCCTGGCCCAGAGCTTCTGCTACACACAGGGCACGGATGAGGGCATCTATGCAAAACCAAGATAGAGAAAAACAGGAAGGAAAAAGTAAGGAATTAGGGGTGCCCTGTTGCGCTGCGATCGAATGTTGAAGCGTGGTGCCAGGTCACCCAAGCAATAGCCCAATTAGTACCCAAAGTAAAGAAGCTTCACAACAGGATCTTGTAAAGAGAATCTTTTACTTGATTCATTAGGTTTGCACAGTACAAGGCTCTTTCTCCTACAAAACTCATCCCCCCACACTGCTGCGTGTTGTTCAAGGTTTTTAAACACTTTCAGTTCTGTTCCAGCTGCCTTGTGCCCTTGAACAGCTCTGTACAATTTTAACCCCTTCCTTGTCTTTGTGGAAACCCATGGAGCTTTCCAACAGGCAACATGCCCACCCCAAAATCTGCTTTGGGCCAGAACAAATCATATACCCCAGGAAAGGGGAGGGTGTCCTCTACGAGATGCCACTGCGTCCTGCCTGGCCCAGAGCTTCTGCTATGTGCATGGCACGGATGAGGGCATCTATGCAAAACCAAGGTAGAGAAAAACAGGAAAGAAAAAGTAAGAAATTGGGAGTGCCCACCCCAAAATTTGCTTTGGGTCAGGACAAATCGTAAACCCCAGGAAAGGGGAGGGTGTCCTCTATGAGATGCCACTGCATCCCATCCGGCCCAGAGCGGTCCCTCCTGGCACCGGGCACGCACGAGGACATCTATGCAAAATCAAAATGGATAAAAACATACAGGAACAATAAGTAACTGGGGGTACCCACTCCAAAATCTGCTCTGGGCCAGGACAAATCATACACCCCAGGAAAGGGGAGGGTGTCCTCTGCGAGATGCCACTGCGTCCCACCTGGCCCAGAGCTGCTGCTGGGCACAGAGCACAGATGAGGGGATCTACGCAAAACGAACATGGACAAAAATACGCAGGAAAAGATAGGTAACTGGGTGTGCCCACCCCAAAATCTGCTCTGGGCCAGGACAAATCATA